>NC_052074.1:19944445-24944445 GCF_015852505.1 Tachyglossus aculeatus | reverse complement strand
AGGAAGCGCTTAACAAATACCATTATCATCATCATTATTATTATTATGGGGGGGCTTAACAAATACCATCATTATTATTATGGGGGGGGGGGAGATAGAGGACAAAACCAAACATATTAACAAGATAAAATAGATAGAATAGATATGCACAACTAAATAAATAAATACCCGATCACCTTGCATCCCCCCAGTGCTTAGCACAGTGCTATGCACAGAGTAAGCGCTTAACAAATACCACCATCATTATTATTATTATTGGGGGGGGGAGACAGAGGACAAACAAGATAAAATAAATAAAATAGATATGTACAACTAAATAAATAAATGCCCGATCACCTGGTATCCCCCCAGTGCTTAGAACAGTGCTTTGCACAGAGTAGGCGCTTAACAAATACCATTATCATCATCATTATTATTATTATGGGGGGGCTTAAATACCATCATTATTATTATGGGGGGGGGAAACAGAGGACAAAACATATTAACAAAACAAAATAAATATTCTGCAAATACGTGCAGGTGAACTAGAGTAATGACACACGTACACACGTACACACACAAGTACACACACACAAGTACACAAGTCCCCACCTGGGCTCGCCCGCCCGCAGCGGCTCCTGCGACAGCGCTCCCGCCCTCCGTGCGCGCCCCCGCCCCCCGTGCGCGCCCCCGCCCCCCTGGAGCGCGCCCCCGCGGCCAGGGCGGCCCCAGTGCGCACGCGCGCGGGCGGGAGGGGGGCGTGAGAGCGCGCGCCCGCGCGCGCTCTCACGCCCCCCCCTCGCGCCTCGCGGGCGTCCGCGCATGCGCGCTCCCCCCCCCCCCCCACCTCCACGTGGGCGTCCTCGCCTCCCCCCCCCCTTGTCTGCTGGGGAGTGATAATAATATCAATCAATCGTATTTATTGAGCGCTTACTATGTGCAGAGCACTGTACTAAGCGCTTGGGAAGTACAAATTGGCATCACATAGAGACAGTCCCTACCCAACAGTGGGCTCACAGTCTAAAAGTAATAGTAATAGTAATAATAGTAATAGTAATAATAGTAATTAATAATAATTAGTAATTAATAATAATAATAATAATAATAATGGCATCTATTGTCAATCTTTTAGACTGTGAGCCCACTGTTGGGTAGGGACTGCCTCTACGTGTTGCCCAATTTGTACTTCCCCAGCGCTTAGTCCAGTGCTCTGCACCTAGTAAGCGCTCAATAAATACGATTGACTGATTGGTTAAGCGCTTACTCTGTGCAAAGCACTGTTCTAAGCGCCGGGGAGGTTACAAGGTGATCAGGTGGTCCCAGTCTTCACCCCCATTTGACAGATGAGGGAACTGAGGCCCAGGGGAGTGACTCGCCCGAAGTCACACAGCTGGCGATTGGCAGAGTCGGGATTTGAACCCATGGACCTCTGACTCCAAGGCCCGGGCTCTTTCCGCGGAGCCACGCTGCTTCTCTAAATAAATACGATTGATTGATTGATTGATTGATTGATTGAGTCCAGTGCTCTGCCCACAGTAAGCGCCCAATAGAAATGATTGATGATTAGTCTACTGCTCTGCACACAGTAAGCGCTCAATAAATAGGATTGAATGAATGAATGAATGCCTGGCACATAGTAAGCGCTATTATTAATAATATTATTAATAATAATAATAGTTGTTAAGCGCTTACTATGTGCCAGGCATTCATCACCAATCGTATTCATTGAGCGCTATGTGCAGAGCACCGTACTAAGCGCTTGGGAAGTCCAAATTGGCAACATGTAGAGACGGTCCCTACCCAACAGTGGGCTCACAGTCTAAAACTGTGTGATTTTATTTTATTTAATGAATGATTCATTCATTCATTCAATCCTATTTATTGAGCGCTTACGGCGTGCAGAGCACTGGACTAATCGTCAATCACGTTTCTTGAGCGCTTACTGTGCAGCGTGGCTCAGTGGAAAGAGCCCGGGCTTTGGAGTCAGAGGTCATGGGTTCGAGTCCCAGCTCCACCACATGTCTGCTGTGTGATCTTGGGCAAGTCACTTATAACGTCTCTGAGCCTCAGTTACCTCATCTGTAAAATGGGGATTAAGACTGTGAGCCCCCCAGTGGGACAACCTGATCACCCTGTATCCCCCCCACCGCTTAGAACAGTGCTTTGCATATAGTAAGGGCTTAACAAATGCCAATTATTATTATTATCATCATCATCATCATCAATCGTATTTATTGAGCGCTTACTATGTGCAGAGCACTGTACTAAGCACTTGGGAAGTACAAATTGGCAACATATAGAGACAGTCCCTACCCAACAGTGGGCTCACAGTCTAAAAGGGGGAGACAGAGAACAAAACCAAACATACTAACAAAATAAAATAAATAGAATAGATATGTACAAGTAAAATAGAGTAATAAATATGTACAACCATATATACATATATACAGGTGCTGTGGGGAAGGGAAGGAGGTAAGGTGGGGGGGATGGAGAGGGGGACGAGGGGGAGAGGAAAGGAGGGGCTCAGTCTGGGAAGGCCTCCTGGAGGAGGTGAGCTCTCAGTAGGGCCTTGAAGGGAGGAAGAGAGCTAGCTTGGCGGATGGGCAGAGGGAGGGCATTCCAGGCCCCTTGTCTGCTGGGGAGTGATGATAATAATAATAATAATAATAATAATAGTTGTTAAGCGCTTACTATGTGCCAAGCATTCATTCATTTAATCCTATTTATTGAGCACTTACCGTGTGCAGAGCACTGGACTAATCGTCAATCATGTTTATTGAGCACTTACTGTGGGCAGAGCACTGGACTCAATCAATCATCAATCAATCGTATTTATTTGGAGAAGCAGCTTGGCTCCGCGGAAAGAGCCCGGGCTTTGGAGTCAGAGGTCAATGGGTTCGTCAGCTGTGTGACTTTGGGCAAGTCACTTCTCTGGGCCTCAGTTCCCTCATCTGTCAAATGGGGGTGAAGACTGTGAGCCCCCTGTGGGACAACCTGATCACTTTGTAACCTCCCCAGCGCTTAGAACAGTGCTTTGCACATAGTAAGCGCTTAATAAATGCCATTATTATTATTATTGAGCGCTTACTGTGTGCAGAGCACTGTACTAAGCGCTTGGGAAGTCCAAGTCGGCAACATCTAGAGACGGTCCCTACCCAACAGTGGGCTCACAGTCTAGAAGGGGGAGACAGACAAGAAGACATGGGGACAGGTGTCATGTCATCAGAATAAATAGAAGTAAAGCTAGATGCACATCAGTAACAAAATAGAATAGAATAGAATACTTGTACTTCCCAAGCGCTTAGTACAGTGCTCTGCACACAGTAAGCACTCAATAAATACGATTGATGATGATGAATAGAATAAAATAGAATAGAATAATAGAATAGAATAGAATTAGAATAGAATAGAATAGAATAGAATAGAATAATAGAATAGAATAGATCAAGGTTGTTGATGGTGATTACAAAAGCTAGAAACTAAAATTGAAAAGTTACCGTTCTAAGCACTCTTCTAAGTGCTGGTATTAGTTAAGCGCTTACTAGGTGCCAAGCACTGGGGGAGATACAAGGCCATCAGGTTGTCCCACGTGGGGCTCACAGTCTTCATCCCCCCCTTTTACAGATGAGGGACTGAGGCACAGGGGATAATAACAATAATACTGATGGTACTTGTTAAGCGCTTACTAGGTGCCAAGCACTGTTCTAAGCGCTGGATAATGGTATTTGTTAAGCGCTTACTAGGTGCCAAGCACTGGGGGAGATACAAGGTCATCAGGTTATCCCACGTGGGGCTCACAGTCTTCACCCCCCCTTTTACAGATGAGGGACTGAGGTACAGGGAATAATAAGGGTAATACCGATGGTACTTGTTAAGCGCTTACTATGTGCCAAACACCGTTATTTGTTAAGCGCTTACTAGGTGTCAAGCACCGGGGAAGATACAAGGCCATCAGGTTGTCCCACGTGGGGCTCACAGTCTTCATCCCCCCTTTTACAGATGAGGGACTGAGGCACAGGGAATAATAATAGCAATACTGATGGTACTTGTTAAGCGCTTACTATGTGCCAAGCGCTGGATAATAGTATTTGTGAAGCCCTTACTAGGTGCCAAGCACTGTGCTATGCGCTGGGGGAGATCAGGTTGTTCCACGTGGGGCTCACAGTCTTCATCCCCCTTTTACAGATGAGGGACTGAGGCACAGGGAATAATAATAGTAATAGTGATGGTACTTGTTAAGCCCTTACTATGTGCCGAGCACTGTTCTAAGCGCTGGATGATAGTCTTTGTTAAGCTCTTACTATGTGCAAAGCACTGTTCTAAGCACTGGGGAGGTTACAAGGTGATCAGGCTGTCCCACACGGGGCTCACAGTCTTCATCCCCATTTTACAGAGGAAGGGAACTGAGGCCCAGAGAAGTGAAATGACTTGCCCAAGGTCACACAGCAGACAAGTGGCAGGGTCAGGATTAGAACCCATGTCCTCTGACTCCCGAGCCTGGTCTCTTTCCACTAGGCCATGGTGCGTCGTAATGATGGCATTTGTTAGGCGCTTACTATATGCCAAGCCCTGGGGCAGGTACAAGGTAATCCCGCTTGTACTAAAATAATAATAATAATAATGATGGTATGTGTTAAGTGCTTTCTATGTGACAGGCACTATGGTAAGCACTTAATACCATTATTATTATTATGCGTTTACTATGTGCCAGGCACTGTACTAAGCGCTGGGGTGGATATAGCATGGCCTAGTGGCAAGACCACGGGCTTGGGAGTCAGAGGTCGTGGATTCTAATTCTGGTGCCACCATTCATTCAATCGTATTTATTGAGCGCTGACTGTGTGCAGAGCACTGTACTAAGCGCTTGGGAAGTACAAGTTGTGTGACCTTAGGCAAGTCCCTTCATTTCTCTGTGCCTCAGTTACCTCAACCATAAAAGGGGGGTTAAGTCCGTGAGCTCCACATGGGACAACCTGATTACGTTGTATCTACCCCAACATTTAGAACGGTGCTTGACACATTGTAAGCACTTAAATACCATCTTTATTATTATAAATAATATATTATAATAATGTTGGCATTTGTTAAGCGCTTACTATGTGCAAAGCACTGTTCTAAGCACTGGGGGGGAATACAAAGTGATCAGGTGGTCCCATGTGGGGCTCACAGTCAATCCCCATTTTACAGATGAGGTAACTGAGGCTCAGAGAAGTTAAGTGACTTGCCCAAGGTCACACAGCAGACATGTAGTGGAGCCGGGATTCGAACCCATGACCTCTGACTCCAAAGCCCGTGCTCTTATTATTATACAAGCAAATCAGCTGGAACACAGTCCCTGTTCTGCATGGGGCTCACACACTCTTAATCCCCATTTTACAGATGAGGGAACTGAGGCACCGAGGAGCGAAGTGACTTGCCCAAGGTCGCACAGCAGGCACAGGCGGGATTAGAACCCACATCCACTGACTCCCAAGCCTGTGTTCTTGCCACTAGGCCCTGCTGTATGACCTTGGGCGAGCTGCTTCCCTTTCCTAGGCCTCAGTTGCCTCATCTGGAAAATGAGGATTGAGACTGTGTCCCACCTGATTTGCTTGCGTCCACTCCAGTGCTTAGCACAGTGCCTGGCACATAGTAAGCACATAATAATAATAATGGTATTTGTCAAGCACTTCCTAAGTGTCAGGCACTGTACTAAGCGCTGGGGTGGATACAAATAAATTGGGTTGGACATAGTCCCTGTCCTACATGGGGGTCGCAGTCTTCTTCCCCATTTTACAGATGAGGTAACTGAGGCACAGGGAATAATAATAATAATGGCATCTGTTAAGCACTTACTATGTGCAAAGCACTGTTCTAAGTGCTGGGGAGGTTACAAGGTGATCAGGCTGTCCTGGGCGGGGGGGGGCTCACAGTTTTAATCCCCATTTTACAGATGAGGGAACTGAGGCACAGGGAGTAATAATAATAATAATGGTATTTGTTAAGCACTTACTATGTGCAAAGCACTGTTCTAAGTGCTGGGGAGGTCACAAGGTGATCAGGTTGTCCTGGGAGGGGGCTCACAGTTTTAATCCCCATTTTACAGATGAGGGAACTGAGGCACAGGGAATAATAATAATAATGGCATTTGTTAAGCACTTACTATGTGCAAAGCACTGTTCTAAGCGCTGGGGAGGTCACAAGGTGATCAGGTTGTCCTGGGGTGGGGGGGCTTGCAGTTTTAATCCCCATTTTACAGATGAGGGAACTGAGGCACAGGGAATAATAATAATAATGGTATTTGTTAAGCCCTTACTATGTGCAAAGCACTGTTCTAAGTGCTGGGGAGGTTACAAGGTGATCAGGTTGTCCGGGGGCGGGGGGGGCGGGGGCTCACAGTTTTAATCCCCATTTTACAGATGAGAGAACTGAGGCCCAGAGAAGTGAAGTGACTCGCCCAAAGTCACCCAGCTGGCAGTTGGCAGGGTCGGGATTTGAACCCATGACCTCTGACTCCAAAGCCCGGGCTCTTTTCCACTGAGCCACGGTGACTTAAGGTCACGCAGCGGACAAGTGGCGGAGCTGGAATTAGAACCCATGACCTTCCGACTTCCAGCCGATGCTCTATCCACAACGCCAAGCTGCTTTTCTAACAAAAATCAGAATTATTATAATTATTATTATCTCCCCAGGCCCAGACAGGTCCCCGGAGGTCAGCCCGCGGGGCTACCCAGCGACTCGGGTGGCAATTATAGCCCCTGCTCCAGCCGCGGGCCACCGACATGACCGTGGCAAGGGCCAAAAATAAACTGGCAGGTGCTGCATCTTCCTGCCAGCTCAGTATTTTCCCCTGACTAGCTGGAAGAGTGGACAATTCAAAGAGTGACAGCCCTGCTCCCTGGCGCTATTAATCAATCAATCGTATTTATTGAGCGCTTACTGTGTGCAGAGCACTGTGTTAAGCGCTTGGGAAGTCCAAGTTGGCCACACATAGAGATGGTCCCTACCCAACAGTGGGCTCACAGTCTAGGAGTCCATTCGATTTCCCTCTCCATGCAGGGCAGCCTAATAGGTAGATTTCTGGCCTGGGAGTCGGAGGACCTGGGTTCTACGGGAAGCAGCGTGGCTCAGTGGAAAGAGCCCGGGCTTTGGAGTCAGAGGTCATGGGTTCAAATCCCACTTGTCAGCTGTGTGACTTTGGGCAAGTCACTTCACTTCTCTGGGCCTCAGTTCCCTCATCTGTCAAGTGGGGATTAAGACTGTGAGCCCCACGTGGGACAACCTGATCACCTTGTAATATCCCCAGCGCTTAGAACCGTGCTTGGCACATAGTAAGTGCTTAATAAATGCTATTATTATTATTATTATTATTATTATTATTATTATTCTCTGGGCCTCAGTTCCCTCATCTGTCAAAGGGGGATTAAGACTGTGAGCCCCCCGTGGGACAACCTGATCACCTTGTAACCTACCCAGCACTTAGAACGGTGCTTTGCACATAGTAAGCGCTTAATAAATGCCGTCATTATTATTGTCTAGACTGTGAGCCCGCTGTTGGGTAGGGACCGTCCCTATATGTTGCCAACTTGGACTTCCCAAGCGCTTAGTACAGTGCTCTGCACACAGTAAGCGCTCAATAAATACGATTGAATGAATGAATGAATCATCCTGGCTCCGCCACCTGTCTGCTGTGCGACCTTAGCCAAGTGACTTCACTTTTCTGTGCCTCAGTTCCCTCAGCTGTAAAATGGGGATTAAACCCCATGTGGGACAATGGACTGTGCCCAACCTGATTACCTTGTATCTACCCCAGTGCTTAGTACAGTGCATGGCACATGGTAAGCACATAAATATCATTAAAAAATGCTTCACCCCAGGAAATCATAATTGGGTAACCTAATTATATGTTGCCAACTTGTACTTCCCAAGCGCTTAGTACAGTGCTCTGCACACAGTAAGCGCTCAATAAATATGACAATGAATGAGTGAATGAATAACAAATATCATTAAAAAATGCTTCACCCCAGGAAATCATAATTGGGCAACATAATTATATGTTGCCAACTTGTACTTCCCAAGCGCTTAGTACAGTGCTCTGCACACAGTAAGCGCTCAATAAATATGACAATGAATGAATGAGTGGATTTCACCTGCTTCTTTTAAGAGGAAACACCTTCTATGTAATCAATAGTATTGCTATCAAAAGTAATTATTGACAACCTACTGCTGGCAGAACACTTGAGGAAACGCCACAGGATTTCAAAAATGCCACATGATCACCACTGTAACCTCCCCCAGCGCTTAGAACAGTGCTTAGCACAGAGTAAGCGCTTAACAAATCCCGTCATCATCATCTTCAAGAAGAAAGGAGAGGAAGAATTGTAGACACCCATGCTATCTCATAGCCAGCGTTCTCTTGAACTGACTACTGAGAACATGTGCTCCCAGAATCACAATGCAGCTTCGGACCATGGAGGGGACGGATCAAATAAGATCTTTGCTGGAATTCAGGTGCAGAAAAAAATGCAGGGAATAACCTCAAGATTTCTAATCAGAGACATAGATCTCTGTATCGGTAAATGCAGATGCAGAGTATCGGTAGATGCAGATTTTTGCAACTTTTCTGAAACTTGTATCAGGATCCAAATTCTACTTCACTCTCCTGACCTTCAAAGGCTTACTGAAGGCATTTCACCTCCAAGAGGCCAAGCCAAACCCTCATTTTCTTTTCTCCTTCTCCTTCTGAGTCACCCAGACCCTTTATTCAGCACCCGCAACCCCACAGCACTTATGAACATATCTGTAATTTATGTATTTATATGTCTGTCTCCCCCTCTAGACTGTAAGCTCACCGTGGGTAGGGAATGTGTCTCATATTGTAGTAATTATAATAATAATGGCATTTGTTAAGCACTTACTACGTGCAAAGCACCGTTCTAAGTGCTGGGGGGGATACAAGGTGATCAAGGCTGTCCCACGTGGGGCTCACAGTCAATCCCCATTTTACAGATGAGGGAACCGAGGCATAGAGAAGAGAAGTGACTTGCCCACAGTCACACAGCTGACAGTTGGCGGAGTTGGGATTTGAACTCATGACATCTGACTCCCAAGCCCGTGCTCTTTCCATTGTGCTTCGTACAGTGCTCTGTACACAGTAAGTGCTCAATAAATACAACTGATTGGTACTTCACGATGATGTGGTTGGCCTCAGAATGGGAAGAACTTTCTCAAAGCTTATCCCCATTAATGATCAATTGTATTTATTGAGTGCTTAATGTGCAAAGCACCGTATTCTGCACTTGGAAGAGTGCAATGTAACAGAGTTGGTAGACCTGTTCCCTGCCCACAATGAGCTTACATGTTAAATTTGATGGAATGGAATATCGTACTAAAATATAGTATAGTTTATAAAATATATATACTACTAAAAAAGTGATAACTATAATGGAAATAAGCAGGGCTGCTGTAATATTGTTCAACATAGGCATGCTCAGCACAAGAAATCTGGACGTATATGCCAGAATAGGAGTCTGGTCCCCTGCGATACTTTCAGTTCTAAAGACTGAAATAATCATCAAAAGTTCTTCAGTCACTCACTCAGTAACTCTTCTTTGCTGATGTTTGGATTGAGGAACCACTTCTCAGAAATCAGCAAAATGCTACGAATTATCAAGAAATCCAAACAAGGCTGAGGTAATAATAGTGATAATAATTGTGGTACTTATTCGCTATTTTCTTATTATGAGCCAAGCACTGTACTACCCACTTGGATACATGCAACATAATCAGGTCAGAAACAGTTCCTGCTCCACATGGGGAAAATAGGTATTTAATCCCCATTTTACAGATAAGAAAACTGAGGAACAAAGGATTTATAAGTGACCTTCCCAAGGTCACCCAGAAGGGAGAAACAGTGTGGCCTAATGGAAAATGCCCAGGCCTGAGAGTCGGAGGACCTGGTTCTCATCCTGGCTCCATCAATTGTCGGCTGTGTGACTTTGGGCTTCACTTCTCTGTGCCTCAGTTATCTCATCTGTAAAAATGGAATTAAGACTGTGTGCCCCTTGTGGGACATGGACTGCATCCAACCTGATTACCTTATATCTACCCCAGTGCTTCAGTACAGTGCCTAGTACATAAAATGCTTAACTACCATAAAAATATAAATCAAAAGTGGCAGAGCCAAGATTAAAAATCCCAGGCTCATGTTCTTTCCACTAGCCACATTACCTCACTAGGTTATGTACCACCCTGACACCTGGAAAACCCTACACACAACCAAGCAGCATAGCATAGTAGATACGGAACAGGCCTCGGAGTCAGAAGGTCATGGGTTCTAATCCCACTCCACCACTTCTCTGCTGTGTGACCTTGGGCAAATCGCTTAACTTCTCTGTGCCTCAGTTAACTCCTCATCTGTAAAATGGGGATTGAGAAAGTCCCTGTCTCACGTGGGGCTCACAATGTCCAACCCACTTTGCTCGTATCCACTCCAGCGCTTAGTACAGTGCCCAGCACAGAGTAAGCCCTTAACAAATAGCATTATTATCATTATTATTGTTATTGAACAACCAGTATCAACGATGAAAAGTTGAATTATCACTGAACTCTGATACCTGGGCTGCAGGCTGTCATAGATGGATACACATGGAAGCATAAAACCAAATCAAGAACGCTTTGGAGTTTCTCCCCAAAAACTGTCCTTTGCAAAATTCAAAGATAGTGCATAGAATTCATGAAGATTCAGGCCAAACTGAAGATATTCAAAGCCGTAATAACATATGGACAAACCACAGATGCTACATTTGATTTACGGAGCAGATTCTCCAACTCCACTTACATACAGGAATTTCTCTACCTTGGTTATTTTGAGTTATAATGATGAGGCCTTATGCTTCTGAATTTACACTCTTTCAGCTTTGCAAGTTTTACTTTACACCTCTAGCCTCCAGGACAGAGCATGGGAACTGCAGGAGAATAAGGAAACATTTTTGAAAGCAGCAGTAGGACTTGAGGGAGGGAGGGGGAAAGAATTTAAAGAGGGCGAGGACAGAGTGGGAGAGGCTAAAGAGGAGGGAGGGTTACCTAATTACCTGGAGGAGTCACTTGGGTGGGTCAAAACATCCATTTTACTTCAAACGAAGTAAAAGTCAGTTACCCTTTCGGGGAACCTGACAATATAAATATCTCAATATAACTATATTACTCTCCTCTAATTGAGTACACAATTCTTGGTAATGTTGGAAGAATTGGTGTCTAGGGAGATCAGCACCAGACGCTTTGGGTTAAAAATGCAAAAGTGCAGCAATGCAAAGCTCTTACTTGCCCACAGTGCAAAAGAGATGGTCAGTCATTGATCCTGACAGCCAGATCTACAAATCTACACTGATCATATTTCACTGTCAATAGCATCTCTTCAAATTTAAGGCAAACAAACAAATGTAACCCCCAAGTTTCAGGACTGGTGCTCTAAGGCATTCCTGCTACAATAGGATAGCTGCATTCTTGAAAGTTCGAAAGCAATTGGAATACAGTTGTCCGACTGACTGGTGCTGACTTCTATTGTATGGAGTGAAATTTAAAAAGATTGTGCAAATCAAAAAAGACCCTTGTTTCAAGCAATCTCCAATTCCTGTTACGTTCTCTGACATTTCTCTGTAATTTATTAATCTGACACTGAGAACCAGTTTGCCACAGCTTTAAAAGTTCAGTTTCTAGGAAACAAAGGCAACAATATTGCAATTTGTACCCTGAGCAATGCTAATAAACTAATAGCAATGCTGCTTAGCCATTCATTGATTCTGCCAGAAACAAACCTTTGAAGCAGGCGGTCCTTCAGAGCCTCATTACATTATAACCAATTCACAGCCACATTAAGGTACTGATCTCCCCATATTCTTCCACAATATAGGAGGATTGATTATATGTACGCCCATATACTGCATGCAGATTACTGTACTAGCTGCTTATATAGGGTAGTCCACTGCAAGTGATGACTGCTCTAAATTTGGTCAATATAAACTAAATGTGCTGGGTAACTCAGTATAGGGTCTGCTAGCTGGAGGGAGTGGGAGATGGGACATTTGAAATTACAGCTGTTTCAGTAATGAAACAAAGAGCAGCATGGCCAATGTCCACTCAATCCCTCAATAATAATAATAATAATTGTAGCATTTGTTAAGTGCTTACTATGTGCCAAGCAATGTACTAAGTGCTGGGGAAGATACAAGATAATCAGGTAATCATGGGGCTCACAGTCTGAGCAGGTGGGAGAACAGGTTTTGAATCCCCATTTTGCAGATGAGGGAACTGAGGCACAGGAGAGTTAAGGAACTTGCCCAGGGTCACACAGCAGGTAAGTCGTGGAGCCAAGATTAGAACCCCAGTCCTGTGGCTTCCAGATCTGTGCTCTTTCCTCCAAGCCACGTTGCTTCTGGCCTCCAGACCCTCTGGCCAGTCCATCACCAATCATATTTATTGAGTGCCTACTGTGTGCAGAGCTCTGTACTAAGCGCTTGTCTGTTTTGCTGTAGCTATGGCTAGGGTATGGTTGCATCTGTCTTTTCCTAGTGGAGGCTTTCTTTGTGCTCCCTTTTATGCCAGGGAGAGGGTGGTGCAATCAAGACGGGGAAGTGGCCTGAACACCCAACCTCACTCCGTCTTCTGGTCTTTCCTGTCACGTGCAAGGAGATGGAAGTCCAAGTTGTTGTTCCCACCTGCCAGAGCATAAACTAGGCTGGAAATCCAACTTTTAGCCTGACCCAACCTGGTTCAAGTTCACTCCTGGCCTGCCACCAACTGCTATCGATTGCAGAATCTCCCACTACACCAGAAACAGGGGCCATCCAAGGCCAGCTAGGTTCAGCATTGTGACAACCTGATCCACCCTGTGGGAAGGGGGGCATTCAGATCCCCTCAAGACCAACTGGCTCAGGCATAGCTCAACACTGCACACAAACATCATGCTGACCCTGACACTGAAGCTACAACTGATCTGATGAGTAGTGAAATAACAGAGAAGCTAAAAAGTGATCAAGTATGGGGGTGAAAAGACTACAGGAGGGAAAAAAAATCCAAATTATTTGTCAAAATGAAATACCTCAACTGTAGCCACTTTTAAGTCCTTAGGACTTCACTGGATTCAGAGTCACAAAAACATCCCGCACAAAACACGTGGCTTAAACTACCTACACCACTGAAACCAGCTTGCTCTGCCAGCTTTGCAAGTCAGGTTTAATCCTGGGAAGACTGCAAAATAATTGGGTTGCTCAAGCAGCATTTTTATCTTGGGCTGGGAAAATGTCATCAACACACGTTGGAACTGCTGGAAAGGCACTGCAAGGTGATATCAGGTGACTCACACAAGCAGAAAGAGAGAGAGAGAGGGAGCTGCTGACAGAACAATTAGGCAGCACTGAGCCATAAGATTTTGCACACCAGGAAATGGACCATTGGGATCAAACTGACCCTATAGAAAGAAAAAGAGCAAATGAAATTTTCCTCAGTCTGAGAAGTGATCTATCTAATGCTTGAACCTTTAGGGGATGCTCCATTTATATTCTATACAGGACCTTAAATGTCATTGAAGCCAAATAAGCAGCAGCAAATTATCTCACATTTATTGGAAGTTCATGAGCTTGGCACATAAGTGCTTTACACCATAATCATTAATGATTATGCCGTAGTATGGGACTGAGGGGATCATAAATCAGGGTAGCAGATCAGTAACAAACATGACACTAAGTAATACATTTATATCCATACCAGTAAGTTATCATTCAATCCCTCAGTGGCATTTAGGAGAACCACACATGATCAATATCTTTCTTCTTCCTGCCCCTCTTTACTATTAATTTGTCCTCTCTCTGCCCATCTAGTTGTCCAAAGGTAAAGCCCAAAACACATAAAATGGATTTAAGCATCACAACTCATGCACTAGTCATTTAAAGGAAAGCTTAAAAACTAAGTAAGCTAAATAAATAATCTCCTTTACCCCTATCACATCACCTAGTCCAGCATTTCTCAAACTAGAAGTTCAAAGTTCCCAAGGAGATCACGGTGGAACTGCAATGAGGACACTAACACTGCTGCTGTTGTGGAGCAGCGCCAGACATTTTTTTTTAAATGATATGTGTTCAACGCTAAGTTCCAGGCACTGAACTAAGCGCTGGGGCAGACACACGCTAGTCAGGTTGGACAGGGTCCATGTCCCACACGGAACTCACAATCTTAATCTTTATTTCACAGATGAGATAACCCACAGAGAAGTTTTATGGAGGTGGCTAAATGAAGGCTACAAGAAGAGGCTGAATGGGTACTTTCCATTCCATGAAACTTCTCCCCTGGTCTCCCTCCCTCAGAGACAGGGTTAGATTAACTCTTCTGTGGGTCCAGGAATATAAGGGCCTCCAATTTGATCTGCAATGCCAGTATGTCATGCTGCTCAGGGTTGATTCCCCCTAACGCAATGCTCTGGAGGGAACCCAAAAGCTCCTCACAGGGCTAACATAGGCATCAACATGATGTACAGTAGTAGAAACACATATTATATGTGGTGTTTTGGGGGCATCTCTCAGCACAAGGTCCTAGGCTACAGCTCCCAAAGCCCCCACATTCAACCCCCAGGGAGCCCCTACAGCTCCCTAGCCTTCATGACCTATTGTGATTCAGGAAGGGAGGCTAAAACTTTGGGTCAATCAGCAGCTTTTGCTGGTGGTAGCATATTGATGTCAAACTGGAGGGGGGTTCTTGGGGTGGGCAGAGGGAGGATTGTTGGGGGAGAAGGGAAAAGAGGTCAGGTGGGGCCTTGGGGGGATTACAAAGTGTAGAAGTGACTGATTCTTAAATATCACAAATCCTTACCAACTGCCCTTTCATCAGAACTCTATAATGTCTCACTTAGCTTCATAGAGGTAATCTGCACTGAAGAAAAAGTTGAGACAATTATCTGAAGTCCGGACAGTGAAAATCTATTTCTGTAGCTCTGCCCTTGCACTTCATTAAACATATTATGATGATTATTTGGATCAATCAATCGTATTTATTGAGCACTTACTGTGTGCAGAGCACTGTACTAAGCGCTTGGGAAGTACAAGTTGGCAACATATAGAGACAGTCCCTACCCAACAGTGGGCTCACATTCTAAAAGGGGGAGACAGAATAAAACCAAACATACTAACAAAATAAAATAAATAGAACAGATATGTACGGGTAAAAAATCAGGTAAAAAATCATCCCTCATTTGGATGAGGGAAAAACTTCCTTCTCCTTAGACTGTGAGCCCGCATGGGGCAGGGATTGTGTCTGAAGCCACTTAGCTTCAATCTAATGCATGTTTTTACTACATGTTAGGGAATTAAGTAACATTCATATAATATGCACGCATTCTGCACCATGTTCCTTTCTAAGGGGTTCATCAGGAACTTAACCCCTACATTACAGAACTGAGTGCATTTTATATCTTCCCCAGTTCTCGGTTCATTATAAGCACTTAATAATGATGATCATTTATGAAAATGATAAAAACTATTCTCAGCTTCCCTAGTGCCACAGCAAGATTTGGTAAGCATGGTGAAAGTTCCTTAGGCCCTCACTCATTTGGCTTTTCAACCAGTAGTTACATGCATACCTCTGATTTCCTTACCAACCCTCCGAAATTCCCTACCGCCCCAGCCACAACCTTATTTGTCTATCACCCTCAAACTCAGCACCAAGAAAGGAGCCAGAAAAGGGTCATTCACTGAGGCATCAGGGGAAAGAAAGGGAATGTCATAGCAGGGCAAGAGTCAAAACCCTGAAAATGACTTTTCCCCAGTCAAATCCCTCTTCTGGAGTTATAAAGCTTGGCAGGTTGGCTTTAAACCGTGAGTCCCATAAGCATCTATCTCATCGCTTTGTACAAAGCCTGAAACACGAAAAGCTCTTAAATATCACAATTACTTAGAAGATCCTAATGTTTTTATAAGTGGCTTAGTATGTGACTACCCATTTGGATGTTACACCATGGAGGAGATAACATCAGACCATTTCTGGCATCATTCGCTCAAATTAATGCATTCAAAGCAAAGCTACACTATGTGAGCTAATTTCCTTTAGATCCTTGTGCAACACCACACGTGGTTCTTTAATTATTCAGAATAATAATAACATCTAAACAAGACAAGCAAGAAGAAGAAAAAGCAAAGAGGATTACTGAGAGAGAATATCTGTTCACTCAAGCGCGCACACAAACACACACATACATATATACACAGATTCTGAGGTTCATTTAGTGTTCAGAAGCTAAGCACCATAGCCTAGTGGAAAAAGAACCTGGGTTCTAATCCCAGCTCTTTCATTGCCTGTTGTGTGGCCTTGGGCAAGTCACTTAACTTCTCTGTGCCTTAGTTTTTTCATCTGCAAAATGGGGACTCAATACCTGCCCACCCTACTACTTAGACTTCGAGCCAAGTGAGGGATAGGGACTGTGTCCAACCTGATTAATTTGTATCTACACAAGCACTTAGAACAGTACTTAACATATAGTAAGCACTTAACAAATATCACTATTATTATTACTACTATTCTCCTTTGGTGTTTGTATTTCTGGCTTTTCTGCTGAGAAGTAGAAAAGTATCAGTCAGAGTAATGGTATTGAACACTTCCTGAGTACAGTGCACTCTATGCAGTGCTTGGCAAGTACAACAGAAGCATAACACATTTTACATGCCTACAAGGAGCTTACAAAGTCCTTCTAAAAAATCTGTCTCCACCAAGACGCACCCCCTGACCAATCCCCCGTGTTCCTAGTCATTTCACTTCTCATCCACCTTAACACTCATGACCGGCTCTGCCGCATGTCGGCTATGTGACCCTGGGCAAGCCGCTTAACTTTTCTGTGCCTCAGTTACCTCATCTGTAAAATGGGGATCAAGACTGTGAGCCCCAGGTGGGATAGAGACTGTGTCCAACCTGATTACTTTGTAACTACTTCAGTGCTTAGACCAGTGCCTGGCATGCAGTGAATGCTTAACAGACACCATAATTATCATTATTATTATGTTTTATTTAGTATTCACATGAAGTACTTGTTTTTACCATTTATAATTATGCTCCTTTTAGGCATCGGCTATATAATTACATATCTAATACAAATTATGTTCCTTTGTCTCCTCCATTAGATTGAAAGTTCCTTGAGGTCATGGACCATGCCGTTACATATTCAGAAGTACTTAAGTACAGTCTCCCTACCCTCTAAACTTGTTGTGGGCAGGAAACATATCTATCAACTCTGTAATATTGCACTCCCTCGAACACTTAGTACGGTGTTCTGCACTCAGTAGGTGTTCAATAAATATAACTAAGTGATTTGCAGTATACACAATCATGCTCAATAGATGCTATTGATGAAGATGTGGATGGGAGAGCCTTCTCAGGTCAAACAGAGACAAGTTGCAGGCTCACAATTCTCAACCAAAAATCCGTTCTTTCTCAGGTTCGAACCAGTGGCTTTGAGCTGATTCTGATATATTAGAGCAGACGCAATCGGTGACACCCTGGGGGCCTACGTGGTGCTATTAAGGTGGAAGGGCCTAGAAAAGGTGACAAACAATGCTTGCCTCGCCGAACTCAGCCACATTAACACCCAGGAGTAGATTCATTCATTCATTCAGTCTTATTTATTGAGCGCTTACTGTATGCAAAGCACTGTACTAATCACTTGGGAAGTACAAGTCGACAACAGATAGAGACGGTCCGTACCCAACAACGGGCTCACAGTCTAGAAGGGGGAGACCCTGCAGTCATTCTTCCACCTGAGTTTATTTCTTGCCAATCTCTTTAGGGTTTGAGAGAAAAGGAAACTAGGCCTCAATTTCCGCCTCTGTGAAATGGGGATAGTAATAATACCTGAACCCAGTTTGCAGGGGTGTTGTGGGGAGCAAATTAAAATAACTAATGCTGCATGCTTTGGAGATAAAAAGCATCAAATAGAAGCTCTGAGAAGCTGGGCCTAGTGGATAGAGCACAGGACTGGAAGTTGGATGGATCTGGGTTCTAATCCAGGCCTAATCGAATCACTCTTGCCTGCTGTGTGAACTTGGACAAGTCACTTAATTTCTCTGCGCCTCAGTTACCTCATTTGTAAAATGGGGATTAATACTGTGAGCCCCATGTGGGACATGGACTGTGTCCAACCTGATTAAGTTGTATCTACCCCGGTGCTTAGTATAGCACCTGGCACATAGTAAGTACTTAAATACCATAAAAAATAAAAATAGGCACAAGTAATTCCAGGACTTCTCCTGTTAGGGAGGAAGGGAGATGATAGGGAAAGTGGGAGGACAAGGGGAAGGGAAAGCTTGGGCTTTGTGTTCTAAAGACAGGCCACTGCATCCAGAAGAAAATAAACAAAAAAACACCAAAAGCCAGATTTCCAGAACATTTGATTAGTTACACTCTATAGTAGTATGATAAATGATTCCATAACGGATTAATTCAAAACCTACATTGAGCGTCCAAGAGGAATACAGGAAAGCTGATGCGTGGTAGAGTGCAGACTGCATCTGGGTGGGATAGGCCTGTCTGCCTTCAAATACCCCATGCACCTATAGGTAAACAAATGCATCATTATGGCACAGTTTGCGTTGCTATGGAGACCAGACTGCGCTGAGCAGAGGCTCTTATGAAGTTTCTGATTAACAGTAAGAATTTAGAAGGCAATAATTGAAAAGAGGACAAGTTACCTGCCTTGTTTCAAAACTCTTTTGCCATCAACTTGATGGAAATAGAAGCTATCTCTGTAAACAGTGAGCCCTTCTTAGGTGTCCTTGAACACTTTATCTGAGCCCCTAAGAGGTTATCAGAGGTAACCAAGCGGCTTTGGTTATTGCGACTGCTTGTAGCTACTGGAGGCTCAGCTACCGAGAAACAAATAATCCCTCCCACTGTTAAAATTGCTGCTTCAACCGGGGCTGTACGGCAGAAGTTTCTAAGACTGACAACAGCCGTGCGGTGCGACTGTATGTACTTGGAAATCGTAACCTTCACTGTACTCCCTGAAAGTGACAGATGCAGTAAATATTGTTACAACGCGGCTGGCCACTACTGAGGTTAAATATAACTAACATTTGAAGAGAGAACAGTATCCGAGTTCTGGGACAGTAAACCCAGGATCTTTCAATTAGTGAAGACTGTTCTGCCTGCCCTTCCTGTTAGCTTGTAGCTTTTATCTAAAAGCTGTGGGGGGTCCAAACCTAAAAGTGCTGTGTAAAATAGGGAAACTGGGGCTTCAGAAGTTTAGTAGGGCTCATTGCATGTCCAAGACCCTCCCTCCCTATGAGCCCCATTTGGCACAGGGACTGTGTCCAATCAATCGTATTTATTGAGCACTTACTGTGTGCAGAGCACTGTATTAAGTGCTTGACAGAGTACACTTTAACCGAGTTGGTACACATGTTCCCCGCCCACAATCAGCTTACAGTCTAGAGGACAAGACAGGCACTAATATAAATAAATTCCCCATATAAGTGCAAAGCATTCAATAAAGCCTGAGGGAGGGGTGAATTAAGGGTAGTCTGATCTGATTACTTTGTATCTATCCTGTTCTCCCTCCTACTTAGACTGTGAGCCCCATGTGCAACGGGAACTGTGTCCGACCCGATTTACAGTGACTGCCATAAAAAAATACTTAAATATATCACTATTACTAACAATAATACTCCAGCATTTAGTGCAGTGCTGGGCACATAGTAAGTACTTAAATTCCACAATAAACCTTTTACTCTGCCAGTTTCTGTTAGAGCTGGTGAAGGAAACAGTTACACTAATTTCTGAGAGCAGCTCCATTCAGCAATAAATAACAGCTGTTAGAATCCTGCCTACATTTAAAAATAAGGACGGCAAGATTATAGAATAAGGAACCCAGAAAAGATTAGGAGGAAATCAGAGCCATCTCGACCTACCATTTCAGAGTGAACCAGGATCCGTCCTGTTTGGAAATGACTTCCTTGCTTCTCAAGAAGCATCAGGGTTAGGGCTGGAACAGCACTGCAGTCTGCCTGATGGAATATTACTGGCAGCTGTGACGTTTCCAGATGATTTATCTGTATGTCAACTGCCCTTTTTAGAAAAGAGACGTAGGGAGAGTGACTCTAATCCCATTCCCTTTTATTTCATCCACATTCCTCAGCCCTGTCATGCAGCCTTTTAAAACCTGTGGAGAAATGTAGCAGACTTCAGTTCCTCAAAAGGCTTAATCAATCAATCAATCAGTGGAATTTATTGAGCATCTGGGTGCAAAACACCGTGCTAAGTGTTTGGGAGACTCCAAGTTGGTTTGAGGCAACTCACACGATTTTTTTGTTGTTGTGAAAAAAGCATCTCCAGAGTGAGAGGTCGATAATCGAGTACAGCATATAAAAAGATAACCACAGCCTTTCAAGGGATTTCCATCAAAAGATACCAAAGAACACAGGATACATTCTCCCGGTTTCCACCCCTAGTTCCCAAACCATCACAAAGTAGAATATGTTTTCTGCTCAATAAATGATGACTGGTAAAAGACAGGCTGGAAATATGGGTATGTTCTTACATGAACTTTTTTTAAAGGTCTTTTTTTTAAAAAAAAATGGCATTTATTAAGCGCTTAATATACGCAAAGCACTGCTCTAAGCGCTCTAAGCTCAATACAGTGCTCTGCACACAGTAAGCGCTCAATAAATACGATTGATGATGTTTTCGCCTCAGGGAGGCTGAAAGAGAACCACTTTGAATGACCAACTAGCCCAGCTAGAACATTCAGATCTTGAATCAGATGGGACCTTATTAATCAATCAACCCGTGGAACTTATTGAGTGCTTACTATGTGCAGAGCACTAAGAACTTGCGAGAGTACAATACAACAGAATTAGCGGACATGTTCCCTGCCCATAACAAGCTTACAGTCTACAGACTCTTACCAGATTCAGAGGTGTCCAACATTTTGTTTTGAGCATGGGGCAAGAAGGGATCTGTGGGGAATGAGGGCTTCTTAGGGACAGACTTCAAGTCACTAGAGAAACAACAGGACCTAATGGATAGAGCAAAGACCTGGAAATCAGAAGGACCTGAGTTCTAATCCTGACTCCACCATTTGTCGGGTGTGTGACACTGGCCAAGTCACTTCACTCCTCCGTGCCTCAGTTCCCTCATCTGTAAAATGGGGAATAAGACTGTGAGCCTTCTGTGGGACATGAACTGTATCCAACCTGATTACCTTGTATCTACCCCAATGCTTAGTACAGTGCCTGGAACATAATAAGCACTTTACAAATACTTAGGGAAGCAGTGTGGCTCAGTGGAAAGAACACGGGCTTTGGAGTCAGTGGTCACAGGTTCAAATCCCGACTCTGCCACTTGTCAGCTGTGTGACTTTGGGCAAGTCACTTAAATTCTCTGTGCCTGTTACCTCATCTGTAAAATGGGAATTAAGACTGTGAGCTCCCCGTGGGACAATCTGATTACCTTGTAACCTTCCCAGTGCTTAGAACAGTGCTTTGCATACAGTAAGTGCTTAATAAATGCCATTTTTTTTAAAAAAAAGACCTTTAAAAAAAGTTCATGTAAGAACACACCCATATTTCCAGCCTGTCTTTTACCAGTCATCAGGGAGATTATTGCTCTTATTTATACCACATGGGGGTTGACTGGCAGATATCCAAGTACAACTAGAAGAGGTTTCAACTTGCTTAATCAATTGCAGCAACACCTGGATGGTTCCCAAAACAGTGCCAGGCTGTTACTAAAGTATCATGGAATGTAGGAACAAAATCATATTCCTAATATTTATTCAATCGTATTTACTGAGTTCTTACTGTGTGCAGAGCACTGTACTAACTGCTTATCTATAGCCTGCCCAATAAAGTCAGAGAAAACAGCATGGAAAGTAGCATTACCCAGGGGAAAAAGAAGCAGTGTTGCCTAGTGGATAGAGTATGGGCCTGGGAATCAGAAAGACCTGGGTTCTAATCCCAGCTCTGTCACTTCTCTTCTGTGTGACCTTGGATAAGTCACTTAACTTCCCTGTGCCTCAGTTACCTCATCTGTAAAATGGGGATTAAGACTGTGAGCCCTATGTGGGAGAGGGACTTTGTCCAAGCTGATTAAATGCAATCATATTTACTGAGTGCTTACCATGTGCAAAGCACTGTTCTAAGAGCTTGGGAAAGTACAATAACCCAGCACCTGGCATACAGTAAAGTGTTTAACAAATACCGTATTTTTAAAAAAAGGGTTGACAGGCCTGGGAGTCTGAGGATCTGGGTTTTAGTCCCAGCTCTGCCAATTGTTTACTGTGTGACCTTGGACAAATCACAACTTCTCTGTGCCTCAATTCTCCTGTTCTCCCTCCTACTTGGTGAGCCTTAAGCGGGACAGGGACTGTGTCCAACAATTAACTGTTATCTACCCCAGCGCTTTGAACAGTGTTTGACACATATGATTAACAAATACCATTTAAAAAAAAAAACCCAGAAAAAAGAAAAACATTTGGAGCACGTGAATGTCTGGAAGAGTTGGAAGGGCTGCTAGGTCATTCATTTTTTTGGCTTTTTCCATTGTGAATTTGATATTTATTTTCAACTGGAATGTTTTGAGAGCACTACTCTGGGCTGTATAGTTGCCAAAATGAAAGCATCTAATCCAGAGGCATGCTCTTTTCGCTGCCCAGGGCATTTTCATCATCACCTCCCTTCCTTGGATAATGGCCAGCCTCGGATGACTCATGTGAAGTGGGTTGGTTAATAAGGAGAGTGGTGCACTTATTAAACAGGCAGAGAAGTTGACAATTGGGAACCTGAAACCTTTTTATTTTTAGCATGACTTTGGTATTCCAGAATTCAATAGTTCTCTCGATTATTCTGAAGTTATCTGTGACTATTCTAGAATTCCCTGACTTAAAAAAAAAAGTGTGAAACTTGGGGCCAAAAGACAGTAAACCTATGAAAAGTAGAGTTTAGTTTAGATGGCATTGTATAGTTGACTGGCATGTCAACCCCCCTTCTTGTCCTTCATGGGGAAGGGACACAGGGAGGGAGGGTTGAAGGGGAAAGGAAAGAAAGCAATGCATTTAGCAACAGTAACTAAACAATCTTAATTTTCAGATCCTTGGTGCCAGTTTACAACTCATACCCTCCGATCCATAATAATAATAACAATTTTGGTATTTGTTAAGCACTTACTATGTGCCAAGCGCTGTTCTAAGTGCTGGGGGAGATACATGGTAATCAGGTTGTCCCACGTAGGGCTCACAGTCTTAATCCCCATTTTACAGATGAGGTAACTGAGGCCCAGAGAAGTTAAGTGACTTGCCCAAAGTCACAGAGCTGACAAGTGGCGGAGTCGGGATTAGAACCCATGACCTCTGACTCCTAAGCATGTGCTCTTTCCACTAAGCCACGCTGCTTCTCTAATCCATCTGTTCCACCTCTGGCTCTAGTCATCGTAGTACTGTCTCTATATGTTGCCAACTTGCACTTCCCAAGCGCTTAGTACAGTGCTCTGCACACAGTAAGCGCTCAATAAATACAATTGATTGATTGATTGATTGATTCCTTGAATCCAGGCAGCCCTGGTTCTAAGTGTGACCCTTCAGGTAGGCAGTCAATGGGGCCCAAGACTGGGGGTGATCCCCAGTAACCTCATTTTTCACAGATTGTGCCCCGTTGATTGCCACACAAAGTACGTCTTCAGCCTCATGTAGCAAGCAGAGTAGTTGGTAAAACTGCCTCAGCCAACCCATAATGCTCTAGAAACAGATCTTTTGTCAGCTTTTCAGAATTAACTTAGCGCTTTCTGGGTCCCCATCTCAAAATATGGGCTGTTCCATGACGGTTATGTTTTTTTCTCTGGGGTGAATTTCACAAGACATCAGGCTTCTCTAGCTGTCTGCTTCTTTGATAGAGAGCTTTCTTGTTTAGAGTTGTTTCATATTTTAAGAGGATAATGTAAAAAATGAAGAAAATAAAGTGGTGCTTCTATAGTTCACTTCTTGAACTTGTCAGCCACTGTAGGTTACGTCATGGTCCGCAGGATAAACTGGGAAGGTCACCTTCTTTTTAAGGGTCTCGGTGGCCTAGCCTTACCTTCGACGAAGATAACTATTCAAAAGCCTCCTTGGGACAACCTTTTCTCTTGAATTCAAATGTTTCGCTGAATTTTTAAAAAGAGATCAATAAAAAAGAATCTGCCTTCAGATGTAGAAAAATTCCATGGTAAAAAAAAAATAAACCCAGGGATTCTGACAGGTTGAACCCTAATTCACCTAATGAGCTTAAAGCCTTATCTGCAGTCAACATCTGTCAGGACACCAAGGGAGAACAAGGCCTCTTTAATCTGCTGGACTAAAGCCGCTCAGAATTTCCACACCACTCGGCAGTAACGTGGAAGTGGAACATTAAGACGGGGGAAACTAGACAGCAAACAAAATTAGCCCTTCAGACTAGGGCCAAGGAAGAAGAGCGAGGTTGATGGCATTTACTTGATCGGTATTTAGACATGGAAATTGCGTATGGAGAACTCCTGCCTAAAAAGATGCCCAAAGTTGCTGGCAGGTGAGTGACTAAGATTGTCTCTTACTTTAATTTCCAATTTGTCCCCTTGAAGATTGGGTCCGGGACAAAGACGATTGGAGAAATACAATGGGCTGTGCCCCTTCCCATAGCGATATCGTGCATCACGTTGCCAAAAGCGGAATCCAGTTTCTGAAGAAACCCAAAGCTATTTTGCCAGTACGTCGGGCTGACAATGACGGATTCGCTATCCCATTACTGGTTAAAGGCTCCACTTCTTTTGACGGTGGCGGGGACTTCTTCTCAGGTGAAAGACGGAGAACGCAGCAGCAAAGTTCCACATGGGATCAGGATGTCACCGAGAACCCCTTCCCGTTCCTTGGGACTGCTCTTCCTTCCAGGGGAATGGGGCTCCAGGGGACCACCCCAGAAGAAGAAATCACCGGATCTGATCTGATGGCTGCCCAAAGAAATCCGGCTGAAGGCGGTCAGGTTGCGAAGCAGAGCTCCGACAAATCTGACAGGACCAGCTTCTCTAGGGAAGAGAGGAAGGAAAACAATGCCCGGAAAGGGAAAAAACCCAGGAGTCACAGACTGAGCAAAGAGGGTCACCGGGACAAAGCCAAGACCGGTCTTTCCATGGGCCAGGCAGACAAGAAGGTAGATTTCCCAGAGCCGCTGGTAAAGGCCCATCACAGTGCTTATGCCTATCTGCACCCCACCCTCGCCAAATACGACACCATAATTCGTCTGGCCAACCAGGCGGCCCAAACCCAGCTGGCTGTTCAGCAGATGGTGACCTTCCAGCTCCTGCGCTTTGGTGAAATCAACCAGCTTTTGGAGGAGATTGCCCAGGGTGGGGAAGCCCTCCTCAAGGAAGCAGGGGGCCATCTGGTTTGGCCAGAGGGGAAAGAAGGTGACCAAGAGCGACCAGATCTCTTGCAGCAGCTCCTGCAATACACCGTCAACAAGATGCAGCTGCTCAATAGCACGGCGGCCTCCCTAACCTCCAGGGCCCTGCAGGACTCCAGCAGCTATTTTCGATCCGCTGCCAATCACTTGGAAGATAAACTGCACGCCAAGAAAGGATTTGACAAACGTCTCTGTGGGGCATTAGCGCTGCTGGAAAGGGCGGCCGTCCGGCCCTGCGGACCCCAGGCTGATGACCTGCCTCTCCATTCGGAGGACAGCGGCCTCGGGGCCGACAATGAATCCATCCGTTCCCTGGATAAACTGGATACGCAGGTGAGCTGTGATCATCCAGTGCAACAGGCTTCGACGGGGAAGTTTTCATTTCTGGCCCAGAGAGAGGCCGGGGCAGCAGAGGGTCCCTGGCCCACTGGTCCCTCCTCAAGCAGATCACACGACTGTGCTCTTGATAGGAACTTTAGGGATATATTTTATCCTGCCGCACCCAGGAAAGGGACAGCTTCCCTCTCTGGCCCTCCCCATCCTCCCCGCAAGCCGTGGAACTCGGAGCTGGTGAGAAGCTCTTCCTGGAATTCCCTTGAGACAGGTGGCCCGGAGGGATCGGAACATTTCAGAGATGACGAGTTGGCTGATTCTCCGTCCATCGATGAGGATGAGGACAGCAGCCCTAGAGAGGAGGAGGAAGAGGAAGACAACAGCCACACGGGTACAGGGCACAGAAATCTTCGGCCTCAGAGACCAAAATCTTGTCCTGCGGCAACAGGAAACATGTACAGGTTCCCACCCAAGCAGAGGGAGAGTCGGGAGGCCCGGGAAATGATCCTGAAGATGAAGGATGCAATAAGTGACAGAATCAAATTCGTCCCAGCCAAGCTCAGCCACAGAGAATGGGCCGAAGAGGAATCCGGGAAAATAGTGCTTTCGGCGAGGCCCAGCACGGTCGGGGAAAGCAGACGGGCCCCTGTCGAGCAGAGGAGATCCAAGTCAGAGGAGTCCCTCAGGAGCCAGGCTGAGGACCCCACCCTTCTAGAGCTCCAGAGGGTCCAGAGAGACCTCAGCCAGAAATTAGAGATGTTTTATGTCCTCAGTGAGAAAAGGCAGGAACCCAGCAGGAGAGAGATCCTGAGGCCAAGAGCAGCAGCAGCCGTAAAGCAAGACTCTAATGGCAATGCTACCTCCAGCTCAACCATCGGCAAGCTGAAGGCCTCCCTAGCCAAGAATTTCAGCATCTTGCCTAGTCAGGAAAAGATCATCTTGCAGAAACACCCTCCCGGCTCATCTAGTCAACCGTCCTGTGAGAGGACCAGCCAGGCTCTCTCTGAGGCTTCTCCCTCTACCCAGGAACCTGACCCAGCTGAGGAGGAAAACGAGGCTCTGGGGACCCAGAGATGGAGCGGATGGGGACACGCCACTCGTCCATCTGTCAAGAAACTCATCGAAACCTTTAGTCCCCCGGAAGGCCTGAGCACGGCAAAGTACTCCAGAGACTTGGGGCCCATAAGCTGCATCAGGAAACTAGGGGTTCCCATCATGCCCCCGAGGCTTCCTGCATACAGAGAGCTGGCTCCTTTGTATCCCAGGCCCCGTGTTATTCCAGGAGGTGAGAGAGAGCCTCTCCAGGGAAGCCCACCTCACTGGATCCCATCGACAACCTCCTTCTCCCCTCTGCCAAGGGCAGAAGCATCCCAAAGTGACATGACTAGTGAAACAGAGGACTCTCTAGAAGACCTTCCGCCACCCCCACCAGAAGTCCTGATGGACCATTCCTTCCACTCCCTGCAGACTCCAGATACCCAAGAGCAGAGCGGCGACTCCACAGAGCTCCACAGCAAGCCAGCCCCAGTGGAACATGGGCCCTCCAAGATAACGCCGGCTTCTCAAAGGATGAAAGCCTCCGTGAAACCCTTCTGCTTGCTACCCAGTAAAAACCTGACAAGCTACAGGCTCCCAGTCACCAGGATGGAAAGCCAAGCAAGGAAACCTGCCCTCAATCCCGATTCTCCCCACGAGGCTGCCCATGACAGAGAGGAAGCGGAGGAGATTGCAAGTCTCTACCAGCAGTCCCGAAAGGTAATTCCCCTGCACCACCCCAGCAACGTGCCTGGACTAGACAAAAGCAAAGAAAACAAGGATCCCGGAGGAGCCAGGCTCCTCCCAAAGCCAAACTCTCCCGACACACCACGGCCGAGTCAAGAGAAAAGCCAACCTCCGGTCAGAAGGGTCTCTCCGTCAAGGATTCACTGGTCCCCCCGTACCAGCCCACCTTCCTCTCATAGAGTCATCCTGCCAGCCACACAGCCCACCCTCCCCCAGAATGAAAAGCAGCCCAGCCCCCCGTTGAGCCCCAGAACGTCGAGCCCTCCAACCAGGACCAGGGCACCTAGCCCTCCGACGAGCCCCAAGGTGCCAAGCCCCCCGACGTCAAGAAAACTGCCATCCCCACCACCCCAACCCAAGCTGCCCCACCCTCTCTGCCACCAACGGAGCCCACCCACTCAGCACAAGCTGCCAAGCCCACCATCCTACCTCCGGGAAACAAGCCCCCCACCGCTCTGTCCCACCCCATCACCTCCAACTTCCCCTTCCCAGGGGATCAAGGGCCCAAGGAATGCCGGAAATGGGCATCAAACAGCAACCAAAGTGGCCAGCAATACCCGCTCCATATTCTGCCTCGCCACCTCATCGCTTTTCGAAGCCCAAATCCCAGGGCCACTTGTCGGCTCCCAGCCAGAGGCTGGGGGACAGTCTGCTGTCCCAGGAGTGGGGTGGAGAAGCCGTGTGCACCCAAGGAAGTGCTGGGATGCCCAGAGACAGACAAACTTAAGTGCCCTCAACCCTCAACCTTACATCAGGAGGACTTGTTCGGACCGCCGGCCCAGGGGTCCTCTCCAGGTACCTGGTTCTGCCTGCCTCGGGGCCAGCAGTGAACCACTGCTCAGCCAAGCCAGGTAAGAAGGGACCCAAACTTGCTCTCTTTTGTCTCCATCCTAGGGGCTCCTCTGCCCATCCTGAAAATTACAGAGTGTTTCTGCAGTTGCTATCCAGCACCAGAAAGACTGGGTACTTTGGGTAGTTCCCAGGTTAAAAGGGAGGCTTGCAGAGACAAAAATATCACAAGAAGTTGCCACACTGGGCCAGCCCCACCTCCATAGGGCCCAGCACCGACTGGGCTCCTCGTCTCAGGAGCTGTAAGATGATAATACCGGTCAGAGTGGTTTAGTGGATATAGCATGGGCCACGGAGTCAGAAGGACCTGGGTTCTAATTCCGCCCCTGCCACTTGTCTGCTGTGTGACCCTGGGCAAATCACTTCACTTCTCTGTGCCTCAGTTTCATCTGTAAAATGGGGCTTAAGACTGGGGCAGGGACTGTATCCAAACCATTTATCACGTATTTACCCTAGAGCTTAGTACAGTGCCCGGCACAGAGTAAGCACTTTAAATGCCATTTAGCCCAGCCCTGCCACTTGTCTTCTGGGTGACCTTGGCATAGTCGTTTTACCTCTCTGGGCCTCAGTTTCCTCATCTCTGAACTAGATATAATAATTCCTGTTTCTTCCCACTTTACAGGGACGTTGGGAGGATAAAATGGGATAACTGATTTTATAACGGTGTTAAAATTATGATGTTCTATAAAAACAAAAACAAAAACAAAAAATTATTTTCACTTTCCACAGAAAATGCTGGGCCTACTAATGCTAAGCACACAAAGTAGAAAGGACTCTACTAAGAAGTTAGTTGATTAAGTAGGCACAAAGTATATATACCCATTTACACTTTCCTACGATAAGAGGACCTTCAGCTTTGTGATAGCTGAGGAGTTACCAAGATTTAATCCTTGACTTTGCCAGGAGGCAAGAAGACCCCATAAATCTTCAGATATGGCTAGGGCTAACAATTCATAATTATTATTATGGTACTTATTAAGTTCTTAATTGTACTAAGCGATGGGGTAGACAAGATAATCAGGGTGGACACGGCCCCTGTCCAACATGTGGCTCACGGTCTAAGTAGGATGGGGAACAGGCATTGACTCACCATTTTACAGATGAGGAAACTGTGGCACAGAGTAGTTAAGTGACTCGCCCAAGGTCACACAGCAGGCAAGTGATAAAGCCGAGATTAGAACCCAGGTTCTCTTACACCCAGGCCCATGTTCTTTCCACTAGGCCATGTTGCTTCTCATATGCATATATGTTTGTACATATTTATTACTCTATTTATTTATACTTTTTCATAGCTATTCTATTTATTTTATTTTGTTAGTATGTTTGGTTTTGTTCTCTGTCTCCCCCTTTTAGACTGTGAGCCCACTGTTGGGTAGGGACTGTCTCTATATGTTGCCAATTTGTACTTCCCAAGCGCTTAGTACAGTGCTCTGCACATAGTAAGCGCTCAATAAATACGATTGATGATGATGATGATGATGATATGACTCATATGGAGGGCAACAACCATTCATTTTCCATCCTCACTGGAGATAGAACAAGAACAACTTGCAGCATTAGGTACCTAATACACGTGAAGCAGCATGGCTCAGTGGAAAGAGCCCGGGCTTTGGAGTCAGAGGTTATGGGTTCAAATCCCGGCTCCGCCACTTGTCAGCTGTGTGCCCTTGGGCAAGTCACTTAATTTCTCTGGGCCTCAGTTCCCTCATCTGGAAAATGGGGATTAAAACTGTGACCCCCACGTGGGACAACCTGATCACCTTGTAAACTCCCCAGCACTTAGAACAGTGCTTTGCACAAAGTAAGCGCTTAATAAATGCCATCATGGTTATTATTATTATTATTACTTAGGACAACTAAAGGATAACAGATTGAAGTGTAATGGATAGATGATAATCACAAATATGATAGACATTAGATACCTCTCACACTCCTCGAAATCCCTTTAAACCAACAGCTTTTGTATGACTTTTTTCACTTACCCTCATTTTCTTCTCCCCTGACCTTGTGCTGAATTTCACCAGGTTTTAGCTGAGAAACTAAACTGAAGCAGCACAGTAGAGAAAGCATTGGCTGACGAGTCGGGGGACCTGGGTTCTAGTTCCAATCCACCACTTGTCTACTGTATGACTTTGGGCAAGTGATTTAACTTTGCAGGGCCTCAGTTACCTCATTTCTAAAATGGGGATTAAGATCATGAGTCCCAGGTGGGACATGGACTGTGTCTAACCTGAATAACTTGCACCTTATCGAGTGCACAGTACAGTGCCTGGCACATAGTAAGCACTTAAATACCATTAAAAAAAAAAACTATCTTCTTTCAGAAAATAAAAATAAGCAAGGATTCGTGAAGGTCAGAAATCAGACTTCACACTTGAAGCCTGTTTTTTACTGCATTGTGCATGTGATGTTCCAAATGAGATTTTAACAGTTTCCACGGTTGTTCCTTTTACCTAACCTACATTGAGGACAGTGTACCTCTGGGGACTGGTTAAGAGGAATGACTGCCTCCCCACATGACAAGGTTAAAGAGATAAGGAGAAACTATCCACCTGGGGTGTACATTTTTAAATAACCCCCTGTAAATCATCAGCTAATTCCCCTCACCCTTTAGTTTGTCCGAGATACAAACAGTAACGTGCTCTGCAGTAAATTTTAAGAAGCATCTTTTCAATGGAAGGCATTTTTCTTACACATACCCAGGCACCCTAGGAAAATGAAGCTGATTATAGTATTTGCAATAATCACTGCTCTTTTCTTAGATGTAAGAACTGTTTCCCAAGCCAAACGTCCTTGTAAATTGATACTTTGTGCAAATAGCACCATTCATCTGAGAATCTCCAAGCCATTTGTAAACATTAATGCAGTAGTTCCCACAATATCTACTTATTTATTTCAGAATTTGATTTCCAGGTTTACATCTGAAAACAGCTCGGAGTTGTAAAAACAATAAAAAGCCGAATCAAACCCCAAAAATTCACGGTAAAGCAACAGGAGCAGTACTAAAACACTAAATTGCAATCATAAAATAGCATAATGTAATCAGAAGGTAAAGCAGCATTTCACTCCAAGGTGCCCCCTGAAAATAGGCCGATCTAATTATAATAAAGGCAGGTTATGCTCTCACTATGTGCTAAGCATGGAATAGATGCAAGATTATGAAATGAGTCACTTTCGCTGTCCCACACAGGCTTATGACTCATTTTACCCCATTTTATAGATAAGGAAATGAGGCCCAGAGATATTAAACGACTTGTCTGAATCCACCTAGCAGGTCAGTAGTAGAGCTGAGACTCTACCCCAGATCTCCTGATTATCCAGTCCCATGCTCTTTCCATGAGGTCACTACAATCAATCAATCGTATTTATTGAGCGCTTACTGTGTGCAGAGCACTGTACTAAGCGCTTAGCACTGTACTACACCCACCCTTCTGCCCTGAAGTCATAAGCCCCAAGGTTCAGCCAGATAGAGTCAAGGGATATGGGAAGTTCCCACCTAGCCCACTTAAGTCAGGTGGGATTGACTGGGGAAATATTTTGCCCTCCATTCCCTGAGGTGATTTCAGATATCCTGAGGGGAGGGGCAGGTGAAAGTTGATATTCTCCGAGGAACCACTTGAAACACGGAGCAAACTTTAATAATAATAATAATAATAATAATAATGGCATTTGTTAAGCGCTTACTATGTGCAAAGCACTGTTCAAAGCGCTGGGGAGGTTACAAGGTGATCAGGTTGTCCCACGTGGGGCTCACAGGCTTAATCCCCATTTTACAGATGAGGTAACTGGCTCAGAGAAGTTAAGTGACTTGCCCAAGATCACACAGCACATATGTGGCAGCCGGGATTAGAACCCATGACCTGTGACTCTTTCCACTGAGCCACGCTGCTTCTCTTTGAGATCTCTTTGGTCGTTGGGGCAACTGGGTCACAGAACATGGTATGATTTTACCAAGATCACATCCCAAATCAGGGACAGAGTCAGGACCAGAACTCGGGGCATGGGGAATGATACTCCAAAAGGACCCAGATTCTCAATATCGTGGATACGATGACCACTAAGGCAGCTGGTACAAGTTAGCATTTTTTTTTTTTAGAAAATGAGAATGGAGTTTATGTTCATGTACTTGGGACTGAAAAGGCTTTGCAAAAGTTTGCGAATATGCATTGAAAAGGCCCTATTGTAGGTTATGTTCCCAGTACTTCATATTAAATCCCTTAATAATATGTCAATCTTCGGCTTGCAGGATCCTAGTGGATAATGTGGGTTGTGGAAGGTATCACATATGGAGTGACTGAAATTAATCAGGGCCCTGCTATCTAGAATCCCAGTTTGGTAGGAATGGAATTTACTTCTCCCCTCCTTCTGCAGGGGGAATGCTGGTCTTTAGCTGGAGTGGAAGTACCTCATGTATAAACAACCCTGTATCCTCTCCCCTCACAGTACAATGCTCAGCACCAAACAAGCATTTAATAAACACCATGACTACTACTGTCATGAGAAGAATTCCACAATTACCTAAATGTCTAAATGGAGCATCGGGTAAAAGGGTACGTTAGCCAAGCCGGGACTTAAATATTAATACTTATTAAAAATGGGACGCAGTGGAAAAAGCAAGGGCTGGGAGTCAGAGGACATGGATTCTAATTCAGGCTCTATCACTTGTCTACTGTGTGACCTCTCTGAGCCTCAGTTACCTCATCCGTAAAATGGGGGTTGGATCAATCATATTTGAGTTATTATGTTCAGAGTACAATATCACAGAATTGGAGGACACATTCCCTTCCCTCAGTGAGCTTGGAGTCTTGTCTTGTCTCATGCTGTTGAGTCATCTAATAATAATAATAATGATGATGGTATTTGTTAAGCGCTTACTATGTGCAAAGCACTGTTCGAAGCGCTGGGGAGGTTACAAGGTGATCAGGTTGTGCCACGGGGGGCTCCCAGTTTTAATCCCCATTTTCCAGATGAGATAACTGAGGCACAGAGAAGTGACTTGCCCAAAGTCACACAGCTGACAGTTGACGGAGCCGGGATTTGAACCCATGACCTCCGGCTCCAAAGCCCGGGCTCTTTCCACTGAGCCGCGCTGCTACCCATAGCGCCTCCACGGACACATCATCATCAATCGTATTTATTGAGCGCTTACTGTGTGCAGAGCACTGTACTAAGCGCTTGGGAAGTACAAGTTTGCAACATATAGAGGCAGTCCCTACCCGACAGTGGGCTCACAGTCTAAAAGACACATCTTTCCCAGAACGCCCCACCTCCGTCTGCAATCGTTCTGGTAGTATATCCCCAGAGTTTTCTTGGTAAAAATATGGAAGTGGCTTACCAATGTCTCCTTCTGTGCAGTCTACTTGAGTCTCCGCCCTCAACTCTCTCCCAGGATGCTGCTGCCCAGAATGGATGAATTTTGCCTTGTAGCAGATGGCCTTCCACTCACTAGCCACCGGCCAAGCTAGGAATGGAATGGATATGCCTCTGCTTGACTCTCCCTCCAGTAATCGAGGCTGGTAAAGTACTGGAAACTCTCCAGGTGCGACCCTGAGAGGGTAGCTTAGAGTCTAGCGGGATTGAATCTACTTCCCTCTGATTTAGACAGTTTTTCTCTGGGCATCTCCTGGGCCTATCAATCAATGGCATTTACTGAACTCTTCCTGTATGCAGAGCACTATCCTAAGCTCTTGTCACGGTACGAGAGAGTTGGTAGATACATTCTCTGCCCATAACACAATAATAATAATTGTGGTGTTTGTTAAGTGCTATGTGCCAAGCACTGTACTAAGTACTGGGATAGATACAAGATAATCAGGTCCCACATGGGGTTCATAGTCTAAGTAGGAGGGACAACGGGTATTGAATCCCCATTATGTAGATGAGGGAACTGAGGCACAGAAAAGTTCAGTGACTTGGCCCAAGGTCACACAGCAGACAAGTGGCAGAGCCAGGATTAGAACCCAAGTACTCTGGCTCCAAGGCCCATGTTCTATCCACTAGGCTTTGCTGCTTCTCATGAATATTCTATTTATTTTATTTTGTTAGTATGTTTGGTTTTGTTCTCTGTCTCCCCCTTTTAGACCGTGAGCCCACTGTTGGGTAGGGACTGTCTCTATATGTTGTCAATTTGTACTTCCCAAGCGCTTAGTACAGTGCTCTGCACATAGTAAGCGCTCAATAAATACGATTGATGATGATGATGATGAAGAAATAAGTTATGGATATGTACAAAAGTGCTGCGGGGCTGAGGATGGGGACCTTCCTGCCTGGGTGCCACCACTCCATACCAAGAGCTCTGCCAACTTCCCTTCCCTACCCACCTAAAAGTCTATTAGGTGATGGGGTTGGGAGGCAGGAATCATTGCCCTTTCCCAAGCACTTGGTACAGTGCTCTGCACTGAGTAGGCGTTCAATAAATGCCATTGTTGGATGGGTGTCCAGGGTCCTGATGGCTACGACTTGCCCTCAGGATGCCCAAGAGAGAGTATGACAATGGCACCAACATGTCCTCCTGGAGGTGGTTTGGCCCTGAATGGGCTGCCAGCCCACAGGGCCACCTTTCCAAAAGCAGGTCCTGCCCAGAAAATAGCCAGCCAAGCCCACCCCTCATGGTAGGCATAAGAAGGGGCAAAAAGTCTCCTCCTAAGCCCCAGTTTTAGTTTAAGCTCCTCCCAGAGAGAACACCCAGATGGGAGCAAACAGAAGAAAGACTTCGCAGGACTCGCAAAGCAGGTTTGGATTGGCTTCAGTTCAATTCAGGGAAAGGGCAGGGATTCAGGCAATGGTTTGTTTAGGGGGGTTGTGTGTGTTTTTTTTTTAATTAAGCAGGCTCGGCCCATCCCTCTATTTCATGATAACTTTAAAGGAAGAAAAGCTTCTCTAGGACAACCACAGTTATTGGTTTGTTCATTAGGGCAACAGAGGACTTGGCCTCGCCCTCCGATAAGGAGAAAGGCCATTCGATATGCAAAGGGTTCAGTCTTCAGGTCCTTGATTCCACCACGTTAAACATCTGTTCTTTTTGCAGCTCGGAGGAAAGTCCCAAGAATGAGGGGGAGCCGTGGGACAGTCTCGACTTAGCGGAACTGAAAGCAGCCAGCCGATCCACGTCTCAGCCAGATCTCTGCGTGGTGGGGCGGGGGCTGCACAGGGAAGCAGGGCCTTAGCCAAGGGAGACCTCACCCCGCTGGGGAGAAGCTCTCCTTCAACCCGTGGCTGGTGAGAAACCACACGAGGATGTGCTTCAGAGCGGGCGGTGTGTTTTTCATTATTTATTTATTTATTTATTTTATTTGTACACCTCTATTCTATTAATTCTATTTTGTTAGTATGTTTGGTTTTGTTCTCTGTCTCCCCCTTTTAGGCTGTGAGCCCACTGTTGGGTAGGGACTATCTCTATGTGTTGCCAATTTGTACTTCCCAAGCGCTTAGTACAGTGCTCTGCACATAGTAAGCACTCAATAAATACAATTGATGATGATGATTGAAGTCACCTGAATGGAATGCCGCTGCTGCTGCTGTGGAGAGTATTAGGAGGCTGGGTTTTCCTAACAACAGACCTTCCCTACCCTAAGTCAGTCGTGGGCCTTAGAGGTGAAAACTAGGAAATGGCTCGTCCACAGCTCACCTCCAGCCCATTCCCTGTGGATCAGAGGCACCCTGGTGCCACCTTCCCACCATGCGGGCACCCCCTGGTCTCCACGAATGCCTTCCTTCACGCCCTCCTTCTTCAGAACTGGAGATGCTCTTAGCCCAAGAGAAGCCATATTGAAGGAAAGAGCAGAAAATAAAGGGCCTCAGCCGACCCCCAATGACAGCAGGCACAGAGCCGATGCCCCATTTGCCCCTCATCAGAGGCTCTGCCTTCCAGCCGCCAAAGACACCCTCTAGACTGTAAGCTCATCCCTCTAGACTGTAAACTCATTGTGGGCAGAGAATGTGTCTGTTTATTGTTACATTGTGCTCTCCCAAGCACTTAGTACTGTAGTCTGCACACGGTAAGCGCTCAATAAATACAACTGAATGAATGGCTTGGTTTGCAGTGGGGCTCAGAGGCTGACCAAACCATTCCAGCCCCAGCTAATTTTCCCCAAGTACCGACCTCAACTAGGAAAAATGCATTACTTTCCACTTCTATCGGACATCTGTCTCGGCACTGACTCTTAATCGTGGGTAGGGTTAATCCTGATATTACCATTTTACAATGAAGGAAACTGAGGCCCTATCTGGTGAGGTCAATGGGCTCGCTAAATCGGCACACCTTTTAGGTCGTGAATCCCATGTGGGGCAGGGACTGTGTCCGATCTGATTGTCTTAGGTCTGCCCCAGAGTTTAGCATGTAGTAAGTGCTTAATAAATAAGAGGATTATTCTGTCTGAAAGATCCACCTAATTGCTTTGAATCCCTTGAATAATAATAAAATAATAAGAAGCCGCATGGTCTGGTAGAAAAAGCACAGGCTTGGGTGTCAGAAGACCTCGATTGTAATCCTGGCCTGGTCTCTTGCCTGCTGTGTGACCTTGGGCAAGTCATTTAACTTCCCTGAGCCTCAGTTTCCTCATCTGTAAAATCTGGGTTACATATCTGTTCTTCTCTCCTCCTAGACTGTGAGCCCTTTGTAGGACTTTGTCCAACCTGATTATCTTGTATTTACCAGTGCTTAGTACTGTTCTTGGCACATAGTAAGTGCTAAACAAATACCACTATTATTATAATAACAATTAATATAATAATATAGCCTGCTGAGGCTGTGGGTCAAGGGTCTCAATTTCCAAACTCCTGCTTAGTTCACCAAGCCAGGCTGCCTCCCGGAATAAGTATTTCACAAACCTCACACCCCTATCTTAGAGTGGAATACTTGCTAGCATGGGTGGGTCTGCCCATTCCCCGGGGACAAGGAAGCCTATTCTCCTTTGACTGGGAGGAAGGAAAATAGATGGTTGTGGATAATTCTCATAAAAGTCAAAGGGGATTGTTTGCTCCTTAGACAGAAAACAGAAGTCCTGTGGCCAGTTTCCCCACCCCACCCACCCTCTTGCCAAAAGCTGTGAAAGGATGAAAAGGCATACGAACATTCCTTTCGGAAATCCAACAAGAAACCCATAATGCTTGCATTTTCCCATTCCCACGGGAAGACAGGAGTGCCAGACAAAAATAAAATGAATTGTTCACTGACTCTCATCATCTACTGATGGAAAACCTGGAGCTTAGCTGTCCGTGAGAGGCAAGAGGAAATGTGATACCGAAGAGGAGGTTGGGTCTAGCAAAGTAGATTTGGGAGTCACCTACAGAGAAGGGAGAACTGCAGCCACAGGGGTGAGAGAAGGGTAAAGGGAGAAGGGAAGTGTTGCCTGGTGGAAAGAAATGCAGTCACTCCACGGTTTACCAGGAAATAAGTGCAAAGGGGGAAGCAGCATGGCCTAGAAGAAGAACATCGGCCTGGGAGACAAGAGGACCAGGGTTCTACTCCCAGTTCTGCCACTTGCCTGCTGTGTGACCTTGAGCAAGTCATGTAACTCATGAGCCTTAGTTTCTTCTTCTGTGAAATGGGGATTCAATCCCTGTTCTCCTTCCTATTTAGACTGTGAGCCCCATGTAAAACCTGATTAACTTGTATCTACACTAGTGCTAGAACCATGCTTGACAAAGAGTAAACTTTTAGAGAAGCAGTGTGGCTCAGTGGAAAGAGCCCGGGCTTTGGAGTCAGAGGTCATGGGTTCAAATCCCGGCTCCGCCACTTGTCAGGTGTGTGACTTTGGGCAAGTAACTTAACTTCTCTGTGCCTCAGTTACTTCATCTGTAAAATGGGGATTAAGTCTGTGAGCCCCACGTGGGACAACTTGATTACTCTGTATCTACCCCAGCGCTTAGAACAGTGCTTTGCACATAGTAAGCACTTAATAAATGCCATTATTATTATTATTATTATTATTATTTTAACAAATCCCACAATTTTCATTCATTATTAAGAGAAGGAGACTCAAAATGGAGCCCTGAGGGGCACCCTTGATGGGGAGGAACAGCCAGTGAAAGAATCTGAGAAATAATGGCCAGAGAGATAAGAGGAGAATGAGGAGAGAACAGTGTCAATAATATTTCCATATTACCTTTGAGCTAATAGCCCGGTGTCTATTCAGAAACCCCAAGAGAGCCTAGGTAGGATGGGCTATGATCCCCAGGATTCTGATGGAACCAGCCGGAGGATTCGGCATCCTTCTCCAGGTACGTCACCTGTTACTCTTCTCTTCCGTTGGGCAGAATCCTCCAAACGGCACCCTTGCTGTAACACAACAGCTCTCGGGAGTTGCAAAAAAGAGAGTGAACTGGGCTGAAGACAAGGGCAGGAGGCTTCCTGATGCCCTCTCTACTTAGAGAGAAGCCAAATCTCCACTGAAGAAACCAAGTGGGGATTTGAGGCATTTATGTGGATCATTCAGACAAAATAACCCATTTTCACATAAATCATCACTATTTGATCATTACCAGATTCTGTTGAGGAGGTCCTGGACACAGAGGACCTTCCATTTGGAAATTGACGGACAACTGTTCCATCAAAAACCTACACAAGAGTCCCAGAACCATGATTTGATCCCAGCTCTGCCCCTTACTTCTTAAAATTCTTTGTCTGTGGGGAAGTCCATCTTTTTTTCAGTCAATCAATCATTCATTCAATCGTATTTATTGAGCGCTTACTGTGTGCAGAGCACTGTACTAAGCACTGGGGAAGTGAGCGCTTACTGTGTACAGAGCACTTGGGAGAGTACACTATAACAATTAGTAGAGTTGGTAGAGACATTCCCTGTTCATAATGAGCTTACAGTCAAGAGGGGGAGACAGACATTAATATAAATACATTTCAGATAGGTACATAAGTGCTGTGGGGCTGAGGGAGTAAATCCAAGTGTGCTTACGGGATGGGAATGGGTATTATGTCAGACACCCCTTCCTGAGGTCAATTGGATAAAAATGACCACAGCCCACTCTGCTGTTCTCCAGGGGTGGATCAGCTAGGCATGAATGCAGCTGTAAAGGAGGTGTCTGCAGATTCATATAGTGATTTCTCTCTCTGAGGACAAGCAGGACTAGGGGGCTCCCAGGAAACCTGGAGAAATCGCATGTGATGACAAGCAGGGAGCTGGAACTAGCCATTACAACGCCTGGGGCAGGAAAGAAAATTCCCCCTCTGCCCTCTAAGGTGGTATGAGGGTCCAGCACAAGCAGTGAGAGAACCCTGGGTGGGTAAGTACTTTGCTGATGGGGTCAAAGAGCAGAATTACCTGATCCTCCATCTGTTCTGTTGTATGAACCAACATATGCCTGCATGCATGCATGCGTACATAACACACACACACACAGATTCTGTCTGGAGAAATTGCTTCCAGAATCCACTTAAGCACTGCCCTTTAAGTACTTGGTATAAATACCACACCCTCAGCGCCTCAGCATTTATGTACCTATCCGTTCATATTTATATTAATGTTTCCCCTTCTAGTCTATAAGCTTATTGCAGGCAGGGACTGTGTCTACCAACTCTGTTATATTGTACTCTCCCAAGCGCTTAACTCTCTGCATGTAGTAAGCGCTCAATAAAACACCTGTCCACATGTTTTGTTTTGTTGTCTGTCTCCCCCTTCTAGAGTGTGAGCCCGCTGTTTCTATATGTTGCCAACTTGTACTTACCAAGCGCTTAGTACAGTGCTCTGCACACAGTAAGCGTTCAATAAATATGATTGAATGAAATACCATTGATTGATTGATTAATTGATCCCCATCAGGCTCAATGGATGAGAGGGGGAAGTTTAGGCAAACCTTATCTACCCAGAGCTATAAATGGTGGTCTCACCATTGTTCTTCAATCAACTCTAGACTTTCAGCAGCCATAAGCTCACACCACTGAATTACAATCTCACAGGAGCAACTCATCCTAGAAAGATTTCCACACTGGATTTTAAACGTTTGGGTTGTGTTCACAGTGCTGCGGTGATGGTCCCAAACCTTTCCCAGGTGCTTAACAAAATTAACTGTGGAATTTATTAAGCACTTCTTGCATGCCAAACACAACCCTAAGTGCTGGAGTAGATACAATACAATCAGATCAAAAACAATCCCTGTTTCACACGGGGCTCACAGTCTGAGGAGGGAGTATGGGCATTGAATCCCCATTTTATAGATGAAGAAATCAGTGAGGTTAACTACTTGCCCAAGGTCACACAGCAGGTAACTGATGGAGCTGGGATTAGGACCCAGATGTTCTGATTTTCACCCCTGGGCTTCTTCCACAAGGCCACACTCCCTCTCTTTCAAAATGTGGTCAAGCTGACTCTCTTTGGAGCCCTGGGGAATTGTTATGGGCAGGGAATGGGCCCGTTTATTGTTGTATTGTACTCTCCCAAGTGCTCAGTACAGTGTTCTGCACACAATAAGCGCTCAGTAAATATGATTGAATGAAGGAATGACTCCACTGCTTTGTCCTACCCAGAGGAGGCCTTCCCAGACTGAGCCCCTTCCTTCCTCTCCCCCTCGTCCCCCTCTCCATCCCCCCCATCTTACCTCCTTCCCTTCCCCACAGCACCTGTATATATGTATATATGTTTGTACATATTTATTCCTCTATTTATTTATTTATTTTATTTGTACATATCTATTCTATTTACTTTATTTTGTTAGTATGTTTGGTCTTGTTCTCTGTCTCCCCCTTTTAGACTGTGAGCCCACTGTTGGGTAGGGACTGTCTCTATATGTTGCCAATTTGTACTTCCCAAGCGCTTAGTACAGTGCTCTGCACATAGTAAGCGCTCAATAAATACGATTGATGATGATGATGATGATGATCTGCAGCCATGAGAAACGGCACTATCCATTCAAACCAAAGCGTCTCCAGAAACAGGGGTGACTTCGAAAATATGAGCGGTGAACCCCAACCCAACAAAGCATCATTGGTTCAGACTCATCCCTTATTGAGGGGGGTCTCTTCCTTCCTTCTTGTTTCCCATGAAAACCCCCAAACTGCTCTCCCTGTTGCCCAGGCCGGCCGATCCAAAACAACTGACTTGTAATGTGAGGTGTACGCATTTGACAAGCTCAATAGCGAACACTGCCGAAAAGTCACTCAGTGATTCAATTACTATTTTAAAATGAAATAGTGTTTTGTGCACAACACCCCTGCACAAATTGAAGAACACAGCTATGAATTGCTCATCAAATCACGGTTCAGGGGACTGCTTCACACCTCGTCAAGCACACAGCGTGTCTTCGGCTGATAAGGAAATCTTTTCAACTGCCATGTTTTTTTAAGTGGTCCCATGTCAAAAGTGGTCTCAAATTACTATAAAGTAAATGTGTTCTGAGGCTATTAAACAGAAGTGGTTCTACGGCAGATTTGTTTGTTCCCCTATCAATCTTCAGTTCATATAAAATTTCCAATCTCTCTAGACACTTTTATGAAATGTAATTAAAGGTGCATTTGCTGCCAAAGGAGAATGACTCAGTTTTATGGTTGAGTTCCTGATAACATTGTTGATTACACCCACGGTCTTTGAAATGCAACTTGGCTAGTTTTTCCCAAGAACTAGAAGCCAGTGATTGCATGAGGAAAGTACTTTTCAACCTGTGGGTTCTTTTAGTCATTCATTCATTCATTCAATCGTATTTATTGAGCGCTTACTGTGTGCAGAGCACTGTATTAAGCGCTTGGAAAGGACAAGTTGGCAACATATAGAGATGGTCCCTATCCAACAACGGGCTCATAGTCAGAAAATGTGTCTGTTCATTGTTGTATTGTACTCTCCCAAGCACTTAGTACAGTACTCTTTGCACACAGTAAGTGCACAGTAAATACAATTGACTGTGACAAACGTTTGAGGAGTGTCCCACCCCTAAAGTGTGGAGAAGACTTGCCTAATTCCTTTGAGGAAACCACTGAGGCCATTTGTTTTTCCAAGGCAAGATCAGGATAATCTGTTTCCTTGTCCTCTTTAGATAATTGCTGATGGGACTTCCATGTACAGGGGTATCCCCCCATCTTACCTCCTTCCCTTCCCCACAGCACCTGTATATATGTATATATGGTTGTACATATTTATTACTCTGTTTATTTATTTATTTATTTATTTTGCTTGTACATTTCTATCCAATTTATTTTATTTTGTTGGTATGTTTGGTTCTGTTCTCTGTCTCCCCCTTTTAGACTGTGAGCCCACTGTTGGGTAGGGACTGTCTCTATGTGTTGCCAATTTGTACTTCCCAAGCGCTTAGTACAGTGCTCTGCACATAGTAAACGCTCAATAAATACGATTGATTGATTGATTATCTACTGTTAGTTTGCTTTGTCCCCATAAGCATGGTCTGATTTCTCCATCCTAAGTCATTCAGCAGCTCTCCATACTCCCACCAGAGATATGGGACGAGGTACTGCTATAGGGGCCCTCAGTAAAAGAAGGTAAAAACCCCTGGTCTAAACCATCCCAGGCAGATGGGACCCCATCCTACAGTTACACCTCCAAAAGAGAAGACTTCACCAGCTATATGCTTCCATTACTAGAGCTCAAAACCCGATGTTATAACTTAAATCCTTTCCACCGCAATTTAAGGTGCTTCTGTGAGCCCACTATTGGGTAGGGACTGTCTCTATATGTTGCCAACTTGTACTTCCCAAGCGCTTAGTACAGTGCTCTGCACACAGTAAGCGCTCAATAAATACGATTGACGATGACCTGAATCTAGAATCAGGACAAAGCTCCATCACTGGCTTCCCCAGATCACCGCTGTTTCTCCTGCCTCAGTCACTTCCATCTTGGTTGCATAGTCGCACTGGGGAGATGGTGAAGGAGGAGGGAAGATTAGGCTGTCGTGTCTATCTGGTCTCAGCCTCACCAGGTAGGTTCATGTTGCAATAATAATAACAAAAATAATGATTGAGGCATTTGTTAGGTACTTACTCTGTGCCACACACTGTCCTAAACACTGGGGTGGATGCAAGATAATCAAATCAGACACAGTGCCTGTCCAACAAGGGGCTCATGGTCTAAGCAGGAAGGAGAATGGGAATTGAATCTCCATTTTATGTTGCCAACTTGTACTTCCCAAGTGCTTAGTACAGTGCTCTGCACACAGTAAGCGCTCAATACGATTGATTGATTGATTTTACAAATGAGGAAACTGAGGCACAGAAGGGTTAACTGACTTGCCTGAAGTCTCACAACAGGCAAGTAGAAGAACTAACATTAGAACCCCTAACATTAGCATTAGAGAAACAGTGTGGAAAGAGCACGGGCTTGGGAGTCAAAGGTCATGGGTTCGAATCCCGGCTCTGTCACTTGTCAGCTGTGTGACCTTGGGCAAGCCACTTAACTTCTCTGTGCCTCAGTTACCTCATCTGGAAAATGGGGATCAAGACTGTGAGCCCCTGGTGGGACTGATCACCTTGTATCCCTCCCAGCGCTTAGAACAGTGCTTCGCACATTGTAAGTGCTTAATACCATAAAAAAACCAAACCCCAGTCTTCCAACTCCCAGGCCCATGCTCTTTCCATTAGCCCATGCTGTTCCCACTTGGAAAATACAAGCGATGTACCTTTGCAGTTTTGTCTAGACTTTTTAATTGATCCCGTGGCTTGAAATGTCCCAGTTTGTCCAAAACAGTGCAAAAAAACAGAACCAAAAAAAAACCCCTCCTAAAAACCTCTGGAAGCAGCATCCAAACTGCCTTCTGTGCCGCCTGGAACTACAAAACCCTAGGACTGGAAGCAATTTCCAGAGATCATCAGGTCTCCAGGCAGGACTTGATATAAATAACCCCTCTCCCAGCTTCTTTGGAAATGCACTCTGGTACCTCTCCTAGCTTCCACCACTACCATCAGGAAGTTCCTCTAAGCATCTGACCTAAAACCCTCCTGCTTCATAGACTGTTATGGCCTGTGCTCATTAGACACTCCAGTATTGAAAAAAGCGATGTGTGAATTCAACAACTATGCTCCCATTGCTGTTACTGTTCCATTAGATTGTAAGCTCTTTGAAGACAGAAGCAGCATGGCCTAGTGGATAGAACATGAGCCTGGGACTCAGAAGGACCTGGGTTCTACTCCCAGCTCCATCACTTGTCTATTATGTGACCTTGGGCAAGTCACTTCACTTCTCTGTGCTTTGGTTACCTCATCTGTAAAATGGGGATTAAGACTGTGAGCCCCAAGTGGAACATGGGCTGTGTCCAACCTGATTAGCTTGTAATAATAATAATAATGATGATGGCATTTATTAAGTACTTACCATGTGTATCTTAATCTTATCTTAATATCTTATCTTAATTATCTTATCTTAATCTTATCTTAATATATCTTATCTTGATCTTATCTTAATATATCTTATCTTATATCTTAATCTTATCTTAATATATCTTATATCTTATCTTATATCTAATCTATATATATAATATATATCTAATATATCATCTTAATTTAGCACTTACTATATGTATCTACCCTAGCGCCTAGTACAGTGTCTAGCACATAGTAAGCTCTTAAATACCATTTTAAAAAAAAGACAGGAGAAAGGTCTTTCACTATGATTTTTCTCTCCCAAGCTTGTGACAAAGTGTTCTGCTCACAGTAGATGCTCAGAAAAAGATGATACTCCCAGACCTAAAAGTGGATGCCATTCCATAAAGCTTGATCTTTCTCAAAAGTTCCAACTCCCCTGCCATTCACCTTATTAGCTGAAGCTGTCTCCACATCGATTTTACGAAAGGTCTTCGAGAACTGGGATTTTAGGCATAACATTAAGGAGTCGGAGCAAGTTAGCTTCCTTCACAAGTCAACTCAGGCTTTACTTCAAAAGGCCCTGAACAGTAATAGCCAAAGGGAGAACAATCAGACTGCACTCTTACAAACTGCCTTCATGGAAATTATTTATCCAACTTTTTTTTTGTCATGAGACCCCAGTGACTTCTTTAGTTAATGTTTTGTGAACGACTTCTGACTCCTTGGGCAGGGGGATTAGATCACTTTCTAACTGTATAAATGGCTCGAGGAGAAGGCAAGGTAATGTTAATAATGGCTGTCAAGCCACAAAAAGGTAATTACGTAGCTGGGATAGAAGAAAAACCTTCTTTATAGCCACCTCTGCCTCAAATGCCTCAAAATGATGGTCGGGACAAGGGATTGGAGACAGAAGCTACTCCTCTCCTGATTATTTCTCCTCATTCTACCTTTTGGATTCTCTTTTCCTTTAAGGGGGTAGACCTTTACAGAAGAGGAGCCTGAGACCAATCTCTCTGATTTTTCCCCCATGCAATGGGAATGTGTTTTTTTTTTTCCAGCAAAACACTAGCTGCATAGCCAAAAAGCCACAGAGCATGCCACTGGGCCTGATACTTGAAGCTAACTGACTCGGGAGACTGAGGATCTGTCAGGATCCTCACCCTCGGTCTCCTCCACTGCAATTCAGCTATCCTTGTGGTTGACTATTGCATGATTCCACATGAACCCTGGACCCCTCTGGGCCTCACTCTGGCGGGTGGGACAATTGATGTTACTCTCCTGGGTGGGGTTTCCCACTGCCCTTCCTTTCCATGGGGCCTTTGGATCTGTCTATCAGGGATCCAATTGTGAGTGAGGGGGAGGTTCCATATCGGACTCCCCAATTCAGGTCAGTCATTGGCCTCCTTTGAGCCTGTTTCTCACTGCAAACCTTGTCATCAGTCCAACCTGCCTTCCAGGGAGGCTGTTTGGATGAATGAAGTGTCTGTTAAGTGTTCTGAGACTCAGAGAAAAAAGGTTTTGCTATGCATGCTGATCAAAACCACCTTACGTTTTGCTATGCTTGCGATGTCTCCTCCCAAGTCAGTCAGCAGTTACACTGCCAACCTCTTTCAAGGGAATACACATACACACAAACTACTTATCCCCCGGGGGTACATATGTGCCAACATAAAAAAAAGTTACTAACCGAATCGTTTCTCTCTCCCGCTAACCCCGAAACCATTCCCAGGTCTGCCAGAGGTTCTCCAGGTGCGGCTTTCAAGTTGTGACACTGCATCCCTCAAAGCCAGTGTTCCGTTCATCTGGCTTTTCATTTGCTAAGAGAATACTAATATTCAAACATAGAAACAGACGTAAAACACACAGGGTAGAAGCATATGAATTTATAATAGGTCAGCAAGAATGTACGTAGCAGAAATGCAGAAGCTTATGATTTACAGAAGGGAGTTCGAGCCTGAGAGTTGGGTTTTCACAGGAATTTTAAAGTAGGGAAAGGACAAGGTGCATGTGGCAAAGCAGGAGAGAGCATCAGAGAAGAGTGGAGAGGATGATATGGATGGGGACCCAGAGAAATGAGATTCATATGTATATATGGGAAGCAAGTTTGGCCAAAATGCAGAATAGTATCAGAGCTGAGGCAGGCAGGAGTTGTGAGCAGCTACGCAAGGGAACTAACTGTCCATCAAAGCCCACATTTGGGAGTTTTTGTTTGGAGAATTGATTGGGAGCCACCTTGGACTCTGTGACTAGGAGGAATTTGGAGGCTGACCTTTCAGGAAATTCATTTTTGCCGTTCCTATTGGAAGGATGGACTGGGAAAAGGAGAGGCTGAAGACAAAATCCTATAGCACGGCCAGATGTGATGTAGTTTGGACCTGAGCTAGGAAAGGAGAGGAATTGTCTGACTAATGTCACTCTGCATGAGTTATTCAGTAAGGCACAATTTGGCCCTAGATGGAGTGTGTGGGGAGAACCAGAGTCAAAAATGACCCCCAAGGGGTAGGCTGGGTGGCTAGCTGTGTTTTGCTGGAGATGGAAAACTAGAAACAGCATTTGGTTTGAAGAAGGTAGCTCTCTGATGCAGATTGAGTTACTAGGGGGTAGGCCACCCAAGTGGAGATAATCCTGGAAGATGCAAAAGATCCGAAAGTGGAGACAAGGAAAGGGGGTTAGGGACCAACAGGGTCAGAGTAGAAATGCTCCAAACACTGTGTGCCCTGGGACACTGATACCTTCAGGAAAACAGCCACTGTCCTTGATGACCGGGGAGTTGGATCGAGGGAGGTGGAGGGAGAAGGAGGGGAGAAGAAGGAGACAAGGGGACAGACTCACCAAGCTGTACCAACAGTACGATTTCATTGCCACTGATGCCCCAGCAGCAGACAACAAAGACCAATGCTGGTTGCTGCAGTCTGGATAGCAGCAGCAGGGACACCCGCTGCCTGGGTGACTTTGCCTTTCCAGACTGTTTCTTGAAGATCTGTGCCTCACCTGGAAATACATCTCTCTGGTTGCAATCGATGCTCCAAGAAATGACCTGGGAAGGGCCAGCTCATCTGTGCTGGTAGCTGCTGCTGCTGCCACCAAAACTGAGCCTCCCCTCACTCTTGCTTCTCCCTCCTCCTGCCCCAGGGCTGAAAGCTAAGTCCTAACAGGTCCAGCCTGAGCCTTGTTGTGGGTAGGACGGAACCCAGCGGGCCAAAAGTGAGAAGACTGGTTCCCTTCAGACCAGGGCAAGGTAGAAGCATTGAAAATCAGGTCTGGTGCTCTTTATTTTAGGGTTGATCAGTGGGTTTAAAATCCTGAGATTTAAGTTTCCCAAGACACCTGGAACCTGCCAAAGGCTCAGAGATTAAAAATTCTAAAAACCATAGAATGAGCCACAGTACATTAGGTGTGGGGAAGGAACCATGAGGTCCCACAGAAATTGGGGGTTAAAACTGAGTCTCATGTGGGACCTGGACTGTATCCAACCTGATTAGTTGGTATCTACCATAGTAAGCACTTAAATACCATGTAAAAAAAAAATGCCAGTGTCACCAATATCTGGGAATGGGTCAGTTTTTCAAGGCTGAGAGAAATTAGGAAAGAGAGCTCAAGGGATGATCAAATGCACTTTACCAATCTGATTAGGAATATGGAGCTGCAGGGGTAAAAACATTTGTTTGTAAAAGGTCTCGGTGATCTTCTGGTTGTGTTTCAGATCCGTCTACTTTCGAGGCTCTCTCCACTTCAGAGTCTGCCACTCCATGCCGGGGTGGGACGGTTCAGGATCAGCATCTGTGATTCTTAAGCCCAGTGTTGCAACGTCTCCAGCGACAAAACTTCCCCAGGTGGTCCCCAGCAAAGATGAACAAATGCACCCGCTGCTTCCAGGATCTCCTCCTCCTCCGGAAAGTCTTTTTTCTCTCGCCCCTTTCAGAGACCAGCAAAATCTTCCCTTTCCTTTGCATCCTCCTGTTCTCTTCCCCAGCTCAGTGGGAAATAGAAACCTCTCCCTGCCTTTTTTAGATCCCAGCTCAATACCACTAGAAATTACTTTTACAAAAATACCTTTGTAGCTCTCTCTGGCAAAAAGAAGAGTAAGAAAATAAAGTCTCAGAAAACAGGCAACTTCTTCTCAAAATATACTATGTACATTTGGAACTCTAAGGGTTTCTGCTAAAGTAGGTTCTTCCACTTGCAAAAAAGATGCAGCATGGATAAAGCACAGGCTGGGGAGCCAGGGGAGCTGGGTTCTAATCCCGACTCTGCTAGTTGCCTGCTCTGTGACCTTGGGAAAGCCATTTCATTTCTCTGTGCCTCAGTTTCCTCAACTACAAAATGGGGATTCAGTACCTGTTTTCCCTCCAAGACTGGGAGCCTCAGGTGGGACGTGAACTATATCCAACCTTTTATCTATCTCAGGGCTGAGAACAGTGCTCGTCATATAATAATAATAATAATAATGGCATTTATTAAGCACTTACTATGTGCAAAGCACTGTTCTAAGCGCTGGGGAGGTTACAAGGTGATGAGGTTGTCCCACAGGGGGCTCACAGTCTTAATCCCCATTTTACAGATGAGGTAACTGAGGCCCAGAGAAGTGAAGTGACTTGCCCAAAGTCACACAGCTGACAATCGGCAGAGCTGAGGTTTGAACCCATGACCTCTGACTCCAAAGCCCGTGTTCTTTGCATTGAGCCACGCTGCTTCTCATAGTACATATAAGTATAGCACTTAAATACCATAAAAAAGAGAGAAATTATTCCTTCCCCTTTCTCATCCATCTTTTCTCCAACCGAAAAGGGGCTTGGACTGCCAGATTGCCTCCAGATGGATGTGTCTTCTTTCCTCCCCGCTCTCTGTCCCTGCTGGATGTCACTGGGAGGCTGTCGCATCTAAGAGTCCCTGAAGGCATCTGTTGACGTGTGTGGACTGACTGCTGGCATATTCCTGCAGCCTGGAGCCCATCTGCTCCTGTAGGCTCTTAGCCAGCTTGCTCACCACCAACCGGACGTACCCCCCATGACCAGGGAGCACCCCACTGCCGATCATGTTGCTCAAGAAGTACCACAGGACTGGGAGGATGTGGCGTTCCACCGCCTGAGGTTTCCGGGGATACACCGACACCACGAGCACTGAGAGACAGAAGACCAAAAGGCAACACTGATTTAGGACGGGACCCTCAGAGACCCATCCTTTGCCCCCCAGCAGTAGCACCCGGGGATCTCCAAGTAGTTGTTGACGTGAATTCTCCCCACTAGAAAAACCAGGCTGGAGGGGCAGGATGACTTTCTCCCACTGTTGGGTAGGGACCGTCTCTATATGTTGCCAACTTGTACTTCCCAAGCGCTTAGTACAGTGCTCTGCACACAGTAAGCACTCAATAAATATGATTGATTGATTTCTCCACTTTACGAGCAAAGGAAACGAAAGCCTGAGGAGAAGCAGTGGCGTTGTGTCTGCCGTCCACTGAATCAGCCTGGCTGTAGGCATCACCCGCTTTCGCAGCCAAATAGAGCCCCCAACTCTGTTTCCCGTTTTTCTATCCTTGAATAAGGTGGAGCCGGAGGAAGCCGGGCCTGTCATTACTACACCTGTTGAGAACAGCAACAACTACTAGACCCTTTCCAGAGCAACTCCCTTTAGGAGAACGCAGCTCTCAGCTTTCCCAGTCACGTATTTGCGATTCAAATCGGGGCAACGTGGGCCGTCATTACTGAGAAGCAGCATGGCTCAGTGGAAAGGGCATGGGCTTTGGAGTCAGCGGTCATGGGTTCAAATCCCGGCTCTGCCAATTGTCAGCTGTGTGACTTTGGGCAACTCACTTAACTTCTCTGGGCCTGTTACCTCATCTGTAAAATGGGGATTAAGACTGTGAGCCCCCCGTGGGACAACCTGATCACCTCGTAACCTCTCCAGCGCTTAGAACAGTGCTTTTCACATAGTAAGCACTTAATAAATGCCATCATTGTTATTATTATTATTATTACGGGCTCTGGACTGAAGGCAGAGGATACCTGGGAGTTTGAAAGGGAGTACAGCCTTACAATCCAACAAGAATGTAGTCAGAAGGAAGTCAGAAGGATCTGGATTCTAATCTTGGCTCTGTCACTTGTCTGCTGTGGGACCTTAGACAAGTCACAGTATTGCTCTGTGCCTTAGTTACCTCATCTGTAAAATAGGGGTTAAGATTGTGAGCCCCTTGTGGGACATGGACTGTGACCAACGTGATTAGCTTGTATCTACCCCAGTGCTTAATACGGTGCCTAGCACATAGTAAACACTTAACAGATGCCATTAAAAAATAGAAAAGAACAAAAAAAAAATTCCCCTACCATTCCCACCCTCCCCGCCAAACAGCCCAGCCTGTCATTTCTACTCAAATTCCCTTTTGGCAGAAAGATTAAAGTCAACAGACAAGCAAATCCTGGGTTTATGGGAATTCTGCTCAAACACCAGTGGAATGCCAGAGAGCTTTCCAGTTGAGGATGGCTGCAGATTCCCACCTGGGATTCATCATAATGGAGCAAGCCCTATTAAATTTAGGATTTTAGGCAGCTGGGTTAATTAGCACATGATTTCCTCCTATTAAAGTCAAGCTATTTTTAGTCAGCTCTCTGAGGCAGTGGAAATTACTATCTTCTCTGCTCCCTGGCTGTTACTCCTAGATTGAAGGAGGAGTTGTTAGAAGTGCATTTGTGCCCTTTCAAATGAGGGTAGATTCAAGCAGATTTCTACTTGGAGTTAATCCATTTAGGAACCCTGTAGAAAGTGACCATGTCTTTGCTCTACTACATGGCTCCTTTCTTTCTCCAAAAGTGCCCTAATCACCTTTTCTACTTGGATTTAATCCATTTAGGAACCCTATAGAAAATGACCATGTCTTTGCTCTACTACATGGCTCCTTTCTTTCTCCAAAAGTGTCCTAATCACCTTGTGCTAGCTTGGCAACTTTGCATACTAAATTTAATGCCTCCTAACTGCACACTTTGCTCTTCTAATGCTAACCTTCTCACCGTACCTTGGTCTCATCTTGCCATGTCCTGCCTCTGCCCTACAATGCGAATGCACTCTCTCCTCCCTTTCCCTCTCTCTCTCTCTATATATATAGACAATTACCCCCGGTTCAAAGCCTTACTGAATCAATCAATCAATCAATCGTATTTATTGAGCGCTTACTGTGTGCAGAGCACTGTACTAAGTGCTTGGGAAGTACAAGATGGCAACATATAGAGACCGTCCCTACCCAACAGTGGGCTCACAGTCTAGAAGGGGGAGACAGAGAACAAAACCAAACATACTAACAAAATAAAATAAATAGAAGGCACATTCTGTACTGTACGGTACTGAAGGCACATCTCCTCCAAGAGGCCTTCCTTAAGCCCTCATTTCCTTTTCTTCAACTCCCTCCTCTGTCACCCTGACTTGCTCCCTTTATTTATCCCCCGTCCCAGCCCCACAGCACTTCTGTTCATATATCTAATTATTTATATTACAAGACAAGCAGCGCGGCTCAGTGGCAAGAGCCCGGGCTTTGGAATCAGAGGTCATGGGTTCAAATCCCGGCTCTGCCAATTGTCAGCTGTGTGACTTTGGGCAAGTCACTTCACTTCTCTGGGCCTCAGTTCCCTCATCTGTAAAATGGGGATTAAGACTGTGAGCCCCACATGGGACAACCTGATTACCTTGTAACCTCCCCAGCGCTCAGAACAGTGCTTTGCACATAGTGAGCGCTTAATAAATGCCATCATTATTATTATTATCATTGTAAATGAGGCTGCATTAACTCTCTCATATGTAGCTGGGCTCTCTTTGTAGGTACACATCAACCATCCTGGAAGCACTTGAACCTGGTAGTAGTGATAGTGTGTATTAAGTGTCCACTAGTTCCAATCAAGAGCACTGTACTAAGTGCGTGGAAGAGTTCAACAGAGAAAGCAGGCATGATCCTTACCCTCAAAGAGCTTGCAGTCTAGTGAGAGAGTAGCAGCACTTCTTGAACCCCACATTCAATGTGGCATACTCCCTAGCATACTACGCAAAGCAGATTGTTTTTTATTTCTCTTTCCCCCCTCCCATCTTTTTCCCCACCAGCCTCTCTCCCCCACCTCTCCAGTTCAGGGCATTTGGGAGGTGATTTTCCACACTTGCATGCGAATAACCCACAGACCCTGGGATGGATCAACACGGAGTCAGGGAAACATTTGTGAGCCAAAAGGGCAAGAGATAACCTTCCCCCACCCACCCAACCCTACCCTAAAGCCAGAAGCTGATTTGGAAAACCATCCCTGGCTACACCTTAACGCAGGAGGGCAGGTCCCACTGGGGAGAGCCGCTTCTCACCGGACAGACGCTCTGTGATGTCGCGCACGGCTCGCCCGCAGACAAAACGTACTCGTCCGGCAAACGCTTGTAGAAGCCAGAGGTTATCTGAGGAGAATGAAAGATGGGGATGAGGAGACTGAGGATTGTAACTCCTTTCCCTTTCCAAAATTGTTCCCCAATCCCCCTAACTCCTTGGTCATTTACCATCACGATGAGAAGCAGCATGGCCTTAGTGGAAAGGCCAAAGTACAATCCGACTTGTACTTCCCAAGAGCTTAGTACAGTGCTCTGCACACAGTAAGCGCTCAATAAATACGATTGAATGAATGAATGGAAAGAACACATGCCTGGGAGGCAGACAACCTGGGTTCTAATTCCAGCATTGTCACTTGCCTGCTTATGGGACTTCTCTGTACCTCAGTTTCCTCATCTGTAAGCACGTTAGTCACTTTTATCCCTACAACACTTATAAAAATATCTGTAATTTATTTAGACTCTAGGTTGTTCCTTGTGGTCAGGGAATGTATCTGCCATCTCTGTTGTAACCTCTCCAGTGCTTAGAACAGTGCTTTGCACATAGTAAGCACTTAATAAATGTCATCAATATTATTATTATTATTATTATTAAATGATCCAGGAAGACTTCTTGATGCTGAAAGCCAGGACCCCATTATTATTTGGCTGCTTGGTGTGTAGAATTCCCCCCAGGCTCAAAACTGCCCAATGGGGTATGGTTTAGGCAGCACCAAGTGCGGGGCAGTGATGAGAGGTGGCTATCTCACGCTGATTGCAGATTTTGATCTTCAGCTATACAGCAGTTGCGATCAATAAGCTGGAAGACTATGGCCTAGACTGCTAGATTGTGCCCAGTGGGGATTGGTAGCCTCGAGGGACCCGATGGGCATCCTACAGGGACGGATCCCAGGTCCCGAGTGGCAAAACATTCCCATCAGCAACCTGCACATGGAATAAAAGAGCCCGGTTGAGCTATCCACGGACACTGCCCGAAGCCGGGATTCTGTCTCCCATCTCCAGTAAAAAAAAGCACTGAGGGAAGGGACCAAGGACAACGTTACGCAGGTTACACAGATCGGGCCCCTCAAGAGAGCCAGACATCTTCATCGGGGAAGGCATTCTAGGATCAGCATTGTGTGATGCCAACTCAGGAGCCCTCAGTCAGTCAATCGTACTTATTGAGTGCTTACAGTGCGCAGAACACGCTTAGGAGAGTATAATAGAATATAGCAGACACATTCCCTGCCCACAACGACCTTAGAGTCTAGAGGGGGAGACAGACATTAATATAAATTTCGGCTATGGGACCTGGAGAGGGGATGAAGAAAGGGAGCAAATCAAGGCAATGCAGAAAGGAGTGGGAGAAGAGGAAAAGAGGGCTTAGTCAGGGAAGGCTTCAAAGACGGAGAGGCACGCGCTCTGAGTCATTACGAGGGGCACTGGAGTCAAGGATTTTCTCTGTCAAGGCTGTTAATTTAGCCATATATAAGCATAGTCGCTGGATGCAGGTTTATTCTACACATCCTCTCCATAGTATGATTGATAAAGGCTTTGGTTTTGTGGCTGTTGATGAAGGCAATCTCATTTATGTAGAGTCCCCGTTTGGAACCAGCTGTAATTTACACTGTTTTCTCCGCAGTAGCAGTAGACACAGCAAACCATAAATCCACCCAAAGTGGCAATATCTATGAGCTTGAGATGAGAGGTAAGGCTCGGCTCTACCTGCACAAGTTCTGACACCCTCTATCCATACACCAGCCTGAAAAACATCACCTTTTCAAAGCAGGTCTCTGGCCTAAGGCCCACCCAGAACTTTCTGACTCTGAAGAACAGTTGGGTTTTAGGTTTCCAGACCTGTGACCATCCCAAAAATCAGCACCAAAAGAACCTCTGGAGTGAGGAGAGACCTCAAGGAGTCTTTGGGGCAGGATCAGGAGCACCTTACCTAAATTGGCGATCATCGTATCCAGAACCTGGATTGCAGCTGTGTAAATCCCAGAATTCTTGGAATTCAGGTTGTCCGAGACAGCGGTGATGACGGGGATTAGCACTGGATGTAAACTATCTCTCAAGAGGGGTACCATTTGGCTGAGCGACTCCAGTGCGTGTTGGTTCACTTTTTTGTTAGAGTCCTGAAGCCTCGGGATGAAATCGTCAAAGATCTATCAAAGCAGTGCAAAGCAAGGTCAACGCTACGAAGCACATGGGGCTCACAGTCTAAGTAGGCGGGAGAAAAAGTATTGAATTCATTTCTCCTTACGTTATTACGTTGGCAGCCCCCTTTTCATTTTTAGATTGTGAGCCGCTGGCGGGACAGGGACTGTGTCTAATTTGTTAAGCACTTACTATGTGCCAGGCACTGTAGTAAGCACTGGGGTAGATACAGGCTAATCAGGGGGGACACAGTCCATTTCCCTGATAGGGCTCAGAGTCGTAATTCCCATTTTACAGATGAAGGTAACTGAGTCACAGCGAAAGGAAGTGGCATGTCCAAGGTCACAGAGGAGACAAGTGGCAGAGCCGGGATTAGAACTCAGGTCCTCTAGCTCCCAAACCCTTGCTCTTTCCACTAGGCCAGGCTGCTTCTCAGTTCTCAATTCTAAATGCCAGTCATGTATTCTCTCCCAGTGCTTAGTACAGTGCTGTGAACACAATAAGGGCTCAATAACTACTATTCATTCATTCAACAGTATTGATTGAGTGCTTAGTGTGAGCAGACTAAGCACTTTGGAGAGTACAACAAAAAGCAGACACATTCCCTGTCCTCAATGAGCAAACAGTCTAGAGGGGGAGACAGATATTAAGCTAAATAAATTCCAGGCATGTTCATAAATGATGTGGGCTGGGAAGGGGGATGAATAAAGGGACAAAGGGTGACGCAGAAGGGAGTGGTAGAAGAGGAAAGGAGAGCTTAGTCAGGGAATATGTGCCACATCTCCAAGGGATGCTACCACTGCTGCTAATATTCAATACTCCCACAAGGAACAGCCAAATGAAGGGAAACATCTTGGAGTCAAGGTAACCCCCCGTCTGTGGAAGCCCATGGGAAGCAGCAGAGAAGGGTCCCGGGGAAGGCCCACCCCTACCTGGATGATGTTTCCGGAGACGAGTCCCCGGTGGCTCCTGCAGCACTGCAGGAGTAGCCTCACGCCCTCCGACCGCGCCTGATGGTCCTTGGCCAACAGCAGTTCATTCAGCTCCCTCAGCTGCTCCGCCACCTCGACACCGCGCAGCGCGGAGCGGCGGCCCGCCCCCCGCTGCAGGTCCAGGCTGCCCCTGCTGAGAGGAGAGAGGCTGAGCGGCCCAGGACCACCCTTGCCCAAGTCCGGGGGAAACGCTGAGGACACAGAGCCTCTGGAACCACTGAACTTCAGGCCCCGAAGATCCCCAGCTAACTGATGCTGGGATTTTCCAGCATCAGCTGGGAGGGAGGGGGAAGGATGTGAGGGGAGGGGAGGGTTTGGATTGAGAAGCAGTGTGGCTCGGTGGAGCACAGGCTTGGGAGCCAGAGGTCAAGGGTTCTAATCCCGGCTCCTCCACTTTGGTCAAGTCACTTAACTTCTCTGGGCCTCAGTTCCCTCATCTGTAAAATGGGGATTAAGACTGTGAGCCCCACGTGGGACAACCTGGTCACCTTGTATCCCACTCCAGCGCTTAGAACTGTGATCCTGGCTCTGTCACTTGTTAGCTGTGTGCCTTTGGGCAAGTCACTTCACTTCTCTGGGCCTCACTTCCCTCATCTGTAAAAGTGGGATGAAGACTGTGAGCCCCACGTGGGACAACCTGATCACCTTGTATCCCCCCCAGTGCTTAGAACAGTGCTTTGCACATAGTAAGCGCTTAACAAATACCATCATTATCAGACTGAGCCCCTTCCTTCCTCTCCCCCTCGTCTCCCTCTCCATCCCCCCTATCTTACCTCCTTCCCTTCCCCGCAGCACCTGTATATATGTATATGTTTGTACATATTTATTACTCTGTTTATTTATTTATTTTACTTGTACATATCTATTCTATTTATTTTATTTTGTTAGTATGTTTGGTTTTGTTCTCTGCCTCCCCCTTTTAGACTGTGAGCCCACTGTTGGGTAGGGACTGTCTCTATATGTTGCCATTTTGTACTTCCCAAGCACTTAGTACAGTGCTCTGCACATAGTAAGCACTCAATAAATACGATTGATGATGATCCTCATCATCATCATAGTAAGCGCTTAACAAATGCCATCACTATTATTATTTTCCACCTAGTCAGTCAATCACATTTATTGAGAGTTTCCTGTATGCAGAGCAGTGGGAGAGTACAATATAACAATACAGCAGACACATTCCTTGCCTATAACAAGCTTACAGTCTAGTGCTGGAAGCACTACAGTGTTTTGGGGGTTTTTTTGGTCAGTTTGTTTTTAAATGGTATTTACTCTGTGTCAGGCACTGTACTAAGCAATTAGATGCTTACAAGCTAATCAGGTTGGACACAGTCCGTGTCTCACACGGGGCTTGCAGTCAATCTCCGTTTTACAAATGAGGTAACTGAAGCCCAGAGAAGCTAAGCGACCTGCCCAAGGCCACATAGAAGACAAATGGCAGAGCCGGGATTAGAACCCAGCTCCTTCTGACTCTCAGGCTGTACCCACTAGACCATGCTGCTTCTCTCGGGAAGGGCTTGGAAGCTTCAGATAAATGCTCTCTCAGCCTGTGGGTTGGTGGGGTGGGGACACCACGAGGGACCCACCAGCACAAAGTCAAAGCAAGGGCCCTCACTCCCCTCCTCACTCTCCTTCCCCTCACCTAGGTAAATAGAAGTAGAGAGAGTTATACAGAGGAAAGCAATTAAGAAAAAACAAACAGCAGTGAAGACAACAAGGTTATGAGGGTGAAATTCATGAGAAGCATCCAGACTGAACCATAAACTTTATGACAATCCACAAAACCTGTTTGTAGGTCTAGAAAAAGCTATGATGCCAATCCAGAAGGAGTACGGGAGGAAATGAAACAATTTTTTAAATAAATAACCGATGTCTCTCCAGTAGCTTAATTCTCCCAGGTGGTTAGGTTGCATCCAATTATTTCAGCCCAATGTTTCATGCTAATTCTACCATCAGGGTTGAGAGATAAAGGACAGGAGAGGGGGACAGGTGACTAGTAGAGCAGCCACGAAAACAAGCTCTGGCTTAAGTGCTCATTTTGAAGGACATAATGAAAGTTTGCTTCCAGGTTGGGAAGAAATGTAAAGGATTCTACTTATCCTTTCCAGTTACTTTTTTCCTTGGACGTAGAAAAAAATCTGGCCTTACAGAAGAACTCTCAGTATGTTTCCTACAGGTTGGTGCTTGTGTTCTCTTAGAAGCAGAGATATGGATAGGTAACGTCATCAGGATCTACGGGTTGGGGATGACCAAATTTTGTAGGCTGAAAGGAATCCGTGGTCCAACAATTTTTGAAAACTATTACGAAGATGGAAATCGAGTGTCCTCAAAGGAGAACGTCTGAGAGTTAGGAAGTTAAGTGGCACCACAGCTAGATGGCTTAGGCAAAAGGAAGCATACGAAATTTAGATCTGGAAGCAATAAAATTACCCACCATCATCATCCGTCGTTTCCAACAGATGTGGTTCATGGTAAAAACCACAGATTAGACTAGACTGTAAGCCTGGTGTGGGCAGGAATTGTCTCTCTATTGCTGAATTGTACGTTCCAAGCACTTAGTACAGTGCTCTGCACACAGTAAGCACTCAATAAATACAATTGAATAAATGAATGAATGGGGAAGGTGGCTCTGCCCTTTGAGGGGCTGGACCATCAGGAGAAGCAGCGTGGCTCAGTGGAAAGAGCCCGGGCTTTGGAGTCAGAAGTCATGGGTTCAAATCCTGGCTCTGCCAATTGTCAGCTCTGTGACTTTGGGCAAGTCACTAACTTCTCTGTGCCTCAGTTACCTCATCTGTAAAACGGGGATTGAGACTGTGAGCCCCCTGTGGGACAACCTGATCACTTTGTAACCTCCCCAGTGCTTAAAACAGTGCTTTGCACACAGTAAGTGCTAAATAAATGCCATCATTATTATGATGATGATGATGATGATGATTCTGGGTAAGGGGGTGACCTTTCCTTTTCCTTCCCATTCATTTCTCCTTCACTTTGCTTATGGTGTGGCATGACTGGGTCTGGGTGAAACCATCTTACCATCCAACTCAACAGCACTAACAGAAGAGGGGGCTGAAAAGAGGAGACCGGCACCCCTGGTCCCCCAATCCTGCCCCTGCTCACACTCCCCCAATTCCCACCTCAGGTACCAGCTGAATACCAATAGCATCCGCAGCAGGGAAGTGTAGCTAGCAGCAATATTAACCCTCTTTCCACCATTTCTTTGCAGGCTCCACGCTTTAAGCACGTTCGCCTCCGTCTGAAGAACGGCAGTCATGGGGCTGTATATATGAACCTGTGCATGCTGAGCCTAGCTAATCAGAGCCATCTCAGCTTCTGCCACTCCTCTTCGTTATTCAAATAGCTTCCTGTGACTTGAAGCCACAGTCCAACCATGTACCAGATCTGACTTCCAGTTCTAATTAAGAACAGATTATTTTCAGAGCCATTGGTGGCTGCCAGAAAGTGCCCTCACAGATTGTGAGTGACCAAGGGGCTATTCCTTTGAACTCCGGTTCTGTTAGGGACAATTCATGCACTTATCATAAGAATAGAACTTGACCCAGTTGAGAATCAACACTTACTGCCTGATGAACCCCAGACCTTTGACAAACTTATAGCTTCACCCCAACGTGATGTCCTATCTTATCCTTGTTCCAACTTGAAATCGCTAACAACTCCCTTTCCCAGGTTGCCAATGCACACCTGGCATCCCCCAGGACACGATTCCTGGTAGAAACTGGATCCAGGAAATGACCAGTTTCAGGAAGATCAAGTCAATTCCCTTCTGGAGACCCAGAACTGAGGATGCCAAGTGAGAGACAGAGAAAAGGTACCGGTACCCTTCTTTGGAGAGCAGGCCACCCCGAGACACCGTCACACTGCTGTTTGTGGAGATCCTACGGCCCTTGGCAGACGGAGGCTCGGCATTCTCTTCTCCTCCCTTTGCAAGAGAAGATAGAGAAATGTATGTGGTAGGGGGAGAGGAGAAAGGGAAGAGAATGAGGGGGAAAAGAGGGAAGAAGGGGAGAGGGGGGAAAAAGGGAGGGGAGGGAGAGAAGTGGTCCCTCCAACACTCACCCGTTGCTTGATGGCGACCACGATGTCCCGCAGGTCATGAGATGGGAGCGATTGCTTCAGGTACATATCGAACTTGGGATGAGACATTAAGACGTTCACCATCTTCCGGCCATAAAACCTACCACGTGGAGAAGGGATGGGAGTGAAGAAATGCCAACTGTCCGGTAAACCCTGTCCTCCTCCTGGACAGCAAGCTACCCCCTCCACTTAAGTGAGGAGGATGGGGTCCCCTGAAAGGCCAAGGGTCAGAGAGGAGCAGAGACGAGGGATGGGGTGGGAGGCGGGGTAAAGAGAGGATGTGGAGGGGCGAGAGAAGAGGTAAAGAGAAGCAGCATAACCTAGTGGGTAGAACACGGGCCTGGGAGTTAAAAGGACCTGGGTTCTAATCCCAGCACCTTCAGTTGCCTGCTGTGTGACCTTGGACAAGCCACTTCACTTCTCTGTGCCTCAGTTACCTCATCTTTAAAATGGGGATTAAGACTGAGAGACCTACGTGGGACAGGAACTGTGTCCAACCTGATTAACTTGTATGTACTCCAGCACTCAGTACAGTGCCTGGCACACAGTAAGCTCTGAACAAGTACGATAAAATAAGAAGGAGGAGGGGAAGCCAGGTCACCATCCAGCTGGATATTTCACCTGCAGCCAGAGCAGTTGCACAGAGTGGTCCTGACCTGCTGACCCACTGACCCAGGGCTGGTCTCTACTGGCTGAGCAGCCAAGTCGGGGAGCTCCCCTGGCAGGGACCACCTGAGAGCTCAAATCAATCAATCAATTGTATTTATTGAGCGCTTACTGTGTGCAGAGCACTGTACTAAGCGCTTGGGAAGTACAAGTTGGCAACATATAGAGACGGTCTCTACCCAACAGTGGGCTCACACCCGGACAGACAGCCTTGTCCACCAATCAGAGGGCGGGTGGAAGGCAGGTGCGTGCGACTGATGAGCCAACCCTTACCAGAAAAAAGAGGACCCAAGTTGGAAATAATACAGGGACGCTGGGGTTCCCTCTAGACTGCGGTTCCCTCTAATAATAATGATGATATCGGTTTAAGCACTTACTATGTGCCGGGCAGTGCTGGGGTAGATACAAGCAAATTGGGTTGGACACAGTCCCTGTCCCCTGTGGGGCTCACAGTCTCAATCCCCATTTTACAGATGAGGTAATAGGCACAGAGAAGAAGTGACTCGTCCAAGGTCACAGAGCAGACAAGTCTCTAGGTCCCATCTCCTCCAAGAGGCCTTCCCCGTTTAAGCCCTCTTTTCTATGCACTTGGATCTGTGACCTTTCGACATTTGATATTCATTCCATCCCAACCTCCACAGCATTTATGCACATATCTTTAAGTTATAGAATATAAATTATTCATACTAATGTCTGCCTCCCCCTCTAGATTGTAAGCTCATTATGGACAGGGAACGTGTCTGCTCATTCTATTGTATTGTTCTCTCCCAAGTGCTTAGTACAGTGCTCTGCACATAGATCTCAATAAATACAATTGATTGATTGACTATAACCTCGTTGTAAGCAGGAAATGTGCCTACCAGTTCTTATATTGTACCTTCCCAAGCACTCAGGAGAGTGATCTATACAAGGTAATTGCTCATTAAATACAATTGGTTGATGGATTGGTTTCCTGGTTCCAACGTAATAGTAGTAATAATAATGATAATAACAATGGCATTTATTAAGCACTTACTATGTGCCAAGCACTGTTCTAAGTGCTGGGGAGGTTACAAGGTGATCAGGTTGTCCCACGGGGAGCTCACAGTCTTAATCCCCATTTCACAGATGAGGGAACTGAGGCACAGAGAAGTTAAGTGACTTGCCCAGAGTTCCACAGCTGACAATTGGCAGAGCAGGAATTCGAACCCATGACCTCTGACTCCAAAGCCTGTGCTCTTTCCGCTGAGCCACGCTGCTTCTCATGAACATCCCAGCTTGGGGTGAGGGGGATTGCCCACGGTCACTCCTCGGCCAGCTTCACCTCGTGTCTTGATTTGAGTCCTGAGCCAGCCTGACGAGGGTGCGAATCAACGCGTCCGTGTTGTCCCTGGGGCCCGATAAGAGTTTCTCGGCTCCCATCTGCTCCACGACTGTTGCCAGGTGCTCGGCAGTGGCCTTCCGGACCGAGGGGTTGCGGTGACTGGGAGGGAAGGCGTCGGGGGGCCATGGGGCAGGATGCAGAGGGTGAAGGGGAAAGGAAGGGAGGAAGGGGACAGGCAGGAGGCACAGAGGGATTACTCAATACATGATGGCAAGTTTGGTCAAACTCCTCCCGCAGCTCATCCCACCAATTAACTCTTTTCCGCTCCTGCTCCAGGTCTCCCCGTCCCAGGCCTGAGGAACATGATGGCCCATAACCAGCCCATGTCCCTGCCTGGCTTTGAGGAAGGCTGCCTTCTCTTCCTCAGGCCCATCTCAGAGTCGCCCCAGAAAACTGAGGGGACTGTACTCTCCCAAACACTCAGTACAGGGTTCTACACACAGAAGCGCTCAATAAATACCACCGATTTTGATAAATATCCACCTCTCTCCACCGTGTCAGGCACTAATGGGCACACGTTTTCTTCCTAGACAAGCCTCTGACCACACCAGCCCCTCATATTGCATGGCCAGTGATGGGATGAAACAGGGTGGGGCAGGGCGGAAGGCACAGGTGCTCTGGTTTTGACCTACTGCTCCTAACATCTTCCCAAAGGCAACACTGACAAGGACAAACAACGAGAGAACCAAAGAAACTCTACTTGAGGGGAGGGTCAGCAAGGGGTGGAAAAAGCCCCAGGAGAATAAGAAGACAAGTGAGCTGACATCTAAAAACTTGCTTCAGTTCACTGTCTTTTGATCCACAGTTCAACAGAAACGTGGTCATTTGGGAAAGGTGGAGAAGGACTCCAGGGAGGGGAAAAAAATCTGAAAAATCTCTTCAATCTCTAGGTGTTCTCAATAACGATAATAATAATAGCAACAATAGTGTATAAGTGCTTACCATGTGTCAAGCACTGTATAAAGCACTGGGGAAGATACAAAATAATCAGGTCAGACACAGTCCTTCTCTCTTATCGGGCTCACTACATGGGTGAGGGAATTGAGGCACGAAGAAGTTATGTGACCTGTCTGAGGTCACCCGGCAGGCAGGTGGCAGAGCCGGGATTAATAATAATAACAATAATAATAATAATAATAATGGCATTTGTTAAGCGCTTACTATGTGCAAAGCACTGTTCTAAGCGCTGGAGGGGATACAAGGTAATCAGTTTGTCCCACGTGTCAAACTGTCTTAATTCCCATTTTACAGATGAGGTAGCTGAGGCTCAGAGAAGTGACTTGTCCAAGGTCACACAGCAGACATGTGGCGGAGCTGGGATTCGAACCCGTGACCTCCGACTCCAAAGCCCATGCTCTTTCCACTGAGCCACGCTGATCAGAACTCAGGCTGCTTGGGGAGTGGTCCTAACTGGGTGGGGAGTGCCATGTCACCCACCCTGACTCCATATCTGAGGTGGCCACTGGGATAACCCCTCTTGGCGTCCCACTCTGGCTAGCATTGATCCCAAATGATTCGACCGACTTCCTCCCTCCTCCCTTCCTCTTCAGGCTGAGTTCTAATCGGCGTGGCTCAGTGGGAAGAGCATGGGCTTTGGAGTCGGAGGCCATGGGTCCGAATCCCAGCTCCGCTACATGTCTGCTGTGTGAACTTGGGCAAGTCACTTAACTTCTCTGAGCCTCAGCTACCTCATCCTCCAGAGCCTCCCTTCCCACCAGACCCACCATTCTCCAAACCCTCTTCTCGTCCCACTCTGTCCCACTGCTGCCTCCTCCTTTGAACTTTCCTCGGGGTCCACCTCAGTCCTACCCCTACTTCCTCCCGCTCCCTCCCCATCATCCCCCTTTATTTCTGACTTCCAGCCACCCCTTCCCTGACAACCCCCACCCCACAGAGGACAGCCCCCTCCATACTAGGCACCCCCTGCCGTGAGGGCTGACAGGGAGCGGGCTGGGGTCACGTCCTCCACCATGGCTCTCAGAGACCAATCTGCCACTCGCTGTATGAACTCGCTGGTGTCCCCCGCCTTCTGGAGCAGACAGCGGGCGATTTCCTCTGCCTCCTGGTCCATATGCTTTCTCATGGTCTGGAACAGGTGGCCCAGGGTGCTGATGGCCAAGCGTGATACTTTGGACCGGAGGTTGGAGACCTGGGGGAGACAGAGCAAGCGTGACGGTGCAGTGGAGGAGAACACGGGCTCTGGCCTCCAGAAGCCACCCAGGACGGCAACTCATGGAAGCCCACACTTGTAGCACAGGGACAAGCGTTCGCCCGATTGGAGTCATAATCGCCAGCCTTGGCCATCGCCTGGTTCATTCATGTGACCCAAACCAGCACTCCCCTCTAGACTGAAAGTTCGTTACGGGCAGGGAACGTGTCTGCTGATTCTGTTGAATGGTACTCTCCCCAAGTGCTTAGTTAGCACATAGTAAGCGCTCGATACATACCACTGATAGATCATCATCAATCGTATTTATTGAGCGCTTTATTTATAGAGACAGTCCCTACCCAGTGATTCCCCCACACCCCCTACCCCCTGATTCCACGCAGGGGCAAAGACAAATGCATTGGTTCGGAGATGGAAAAGTTGATGGTGAGGCGAGGTATAGTTACAAGTTGGGAGGAGCAAAGTGTGTAAGCTGGAGTGCTTAAATCAATCAATCAATCAATCAATCGTATTTATTGAGCGCTTACTGTGTGCAGAGCACTGTACTAAGCGCTTGGGAAGTACAAGTTGGCAACATATAGAGACAGTCCCTACCCAACAGTGGGCTCACAGTCTAAAAGGGGGAGGTATTTATGAAAGGTATTTATAATACCATTATAAAAAATCCTTTCATTAAAATGGGGTCAGAGCCCACATCTTCTGGGAGGAAATAAAACCTTCCAGGAAGAAACTGGTGAAAGGAGGGGAGGGAAGGCCTCAGGGGCCACTGGAGGCCAGTGCTTCCTCCAGGACAGCAGAGTTCCCCAGGCTGAACCTCCAGCCAGATCCCTGGATGTCCCCCTGGCATGAAATGGGAAGAAGAGACAGAAGGACCTGGGTTCTAATCCACTTGTCTGCTGCGTGATCTTGGCCAAGTCACTTCACTTCCCGTGCCTCAGTTATCACATCTGTAGAATGGGGATTAAGACTGTGAGCCCTATATTGGACAGGGACTGTGTTCAACATGTTTAGCTTGTATCTACCCCAACGTGTAGTACGGTGCCTGGCACTTAGGAAGCACTGAACAAATACCATTAAAAAAAAAGAAAAGGAACCAACAAGGGCGGGGTTTTCTCAGAAGCACAAAGCAGATCGGGGAAGAAGCTACAGCAGGACTCAGGTCACACGACCAACGCCTTCCTTGCTCTCCTCTGCGGACAACCCCTTCACACCGGCATGCTGTGCTCCAGAAATAAAAGAATTCCCCAAATGAAGCTCATCCACGTCTCTTGCTCGGTACTCCTAATTAAAGAATCAAAAGCCACCCATCAGTACCTCCAGCTGTGGAAGAGGGCAGCTACTACCGCCCCATTTGTGCTGCAAGTTAATGCCCATCAGGGGCTCGGACTTGACCAGATAGAGCTGTAAGTGCCCAAACAAAGCAGCTGCCAGTGGACCGTTTTCCGTTGCCCGAGGCCCTAGGGCCTGCCAGCCACGACAGCAGTGCCCGCGGGCGGGCCGGCCGCCTGTTCCGGACGTGCGTCAGAGACCAGGTCCTCACCTCCTGCGTCACGGCCAGGCAAACGTCGTGGAGTCGCCCTTCGAGCACATCGGGATGACAAGCCGCCAGGCGCCGCACGCTTACCAGCCCCTTCTCCTTCAGCTGCCTGAGGAAGAGCTCCGAGGGAGGCAGGGAAGATGGGCAGAGGGAAGAGTCACTGAACAGAGCCACACAGGCCCCCCAACCCAGGGCTGACCCAATCCCTCCTTGACAGGGGCTGACAACCTGGGGCCAAATACTACCTCAACCCACAGGGAGAGGAGAGGGGTCAAGGAGTGAGGGGGCTTTTAAAATCATTTCTAGCGTGGGGACTGCATCCCCTCAAAGTACCAACCCCTGGCCTGGTCTAGGGGTCTTCCACACAGAACACGTATACTCAGGAGTGAGCTGAAGTGCCGGCAACCTGGGGTTCCCAGAAATCACTCCTCTGACTTTCCTTCTCCTTCATCCCAGGATTCTGATAAGACCCAAAAACTTCCAAGCAGGGCTGAAAAGATCCCAAATGCAGTCTGATTCTTTAGCTCTCTCCCTTCCCCTTCCCCATTTTCACCCTGTCAAAAGGAAACGTCAGCACTCATCCACTTGAATGGGAAGCAGCGTGGCTCAGTGGAAAGAGCCCGGGCTTTGGAGTCAGAGGTCGTGGGTTCAAATCCCGGCTCTGCCACTTGTCAGCTGGGCGACTTTGGGCAAGTCACTTCGCTTCTCCGGGCCTCAGTTCCCTCATCTGTAAAATGGGGATGAAGACTGTGAGTCCCACGTGGGACCACCTGATTACCTTGTATCTACCCAGCACTTAGAACAGTGCTTGGCACATAGTAAGCGCTTAACAAATACCAACATTATTATTATTATCTGATGACGCAGAGCTTAAATTCAACAAGGAGGTCACCCCGCCAACCTGAAGGAGCCTCTTGTCCCCTCCTGCTCCTTTGCCCAACTGGAAGTGGTCAGACTTGTAAGCGAGTCCAAGATTCGGAAATGCCCATCAGGTGGGGCCTGCGCAGACCACACTGAGGGAGCCACAGGACCTCGGGGGTGAGGTGGGCGGAGGGAGGGGTGGGCACCCAAAAGCTGTTCTCTCACCAGTCACTGTTACTGAGCCACTGAAGGGCCTCCATCAGCCCCAGCTCAGGGTGCGAGAGAGGCCGGAGATCCTGAGCCAGGCCCTCCTCAGGCGCCGCCGCTTCCTCTGGAGGACTGGGCACGAGGGCTGCTGGCAGGGACTTGGCTACCCAAAGGAGAAGGAAAACCGTCACACAAGAGAGACGCTCATTGGCAGCTCTTTCTTGCCAAATGTTTCCCTCAAAATGCCACTCAACTCTCCCCTGCAACATAGCGCCCAACTACGCAGGACCGTAGCAGCCATTTTCCACATTTAATATGTAGGGAAACAGAATGCTGCAGATAGCCTGGGCATTTTTTTTTAAGTAGCATTTGTTAAGCGCTTACTATGTGCCAGGCCCTGTACTAAGCACTGGGGTAGATACAAGTTAATCAGGTTGAACACAGTCCATGTCCCACATAGAGTTCAGTCTTAATAATAATAATAATGGCATTTATTAAGCGCTTACTATGTGCAAAGCACCGTTCTAAGCACTGGGGAGGCTACAGGGTGATCAGGTTGTCCCACGGGGGCTCACAGTCTTAATCCCCATTTTACGGATGAGGCAACTGAGGCACAGAGAAGTGAAGTAACTTGCCCAAAGTCACACAGCTGACCATTGGCGGAGCCAGGATTTGAACCCATGACCTCTGACTCCAAAGCCCAGGCTCTTTCCACTGAGCCATGCTGCTTCCCCTGAGCATTAATTCCCATTTAGCAGTAGAGGGAACAGACTCAGAAGTGAAGTGACTTGACCAAGGTCACACAGCAGACAAGTAGCAGAGCCAGGATTAGAACTGAGGTCCTTCTGACTCAGGCCCGTGCTCTATCCACTAGGCCACTCTCCTCTACGCTCTCCAGCACCCCAACTTATTCCTGCTCAGCCCATCTACCCCATCCCCTCTCGCTCGGCAAATGCACCTGCCTCCACCCTCCTTCCCTTACCACTCTCTTCAAACTCCTGCTGTTTGGCTTCCCAAAGGAGAAGGAAAACCATCACACAAGAGAGAGGTTCACTGGCAGCTTTCTTGCCAAATGCTTCCCTCAAACGCCACTCGACCTCTCCCCTGCAACATAGCGCCCAACTACGCAGGACCACAGCAGCCATTTTCCATTTTCCACATTTAATATTGCTACTCTTGCTGCTTCCCCTGGGTCATCCCTTTCCCCTTCCTAAACCAGCCCCTTCCTGCCTGCTCCCATCTCCTGACTGGTTTCACCCCACCCTCATTCCCCGCCTTCTTTTAGGTCCTTGTCCTCTGCTCTCTTCCCTAGTCATCCCTTACACAGGGTCCATTCCTGACCCTGGGCCTCATACCCAATCCACGCCCACCTCAAACTGGGACTCAGTGCATGTGGCATCAACCGTTTGTGGTTCACTAAGCACTTATTGAGGGCAGAGCCCTGGGCGGGATACAAGACAACCAGCATGGTCTAGTGGACAGAGCACGGGCCCAGGAGTCAGAGGACCTGGGTTCTAATCCCAGCCCTGCCACTTGTCTGCTGCATTACCTTAGCCAAGTCGCTTATCTTCTCTGTTCCTCAGTCTATCTCAACTGTTTGATGAGGGTTCAATACCTGCTCGCCCTCTTACTTGGACTGTGAGCCTCTTGTGGGACAGGACTGTGTCTGATCTGCGCTTACTATAATAATAATAATAGCATTTATTAAGCACTTCCTATGTGCAAAGCACTGTTCTAAGCGCCGAAACTGTACTTACCCCAGCGCTTAGTATAGTGTCCGGCTCATAGTAAGAGCTTAACAAATAACACTGTGAAGCAGCGTGTCCTAGTGGGTAGAGCACGGTCCTGAGAGTGCTGTGTGACCTTGGGCGAGTCACAACTTCTCTGTGCCTCAGTCATCTCATCTGTAAAACGGGGATTAAGACTGTGAGTCCCATATGGGACATGGACCCTGTCCAACCTGATTAACCTGCATCTGCCCCACCACCTAGAATAGTCCCTGGCACACAGTAAGCGCTTAAACCTGTGGGAACATTGCCTCTATTAACTGGCTCAGCAGTAGCTCCCCCATCACTCCCCCGACCCCCGCCCTCCGAGCCCTACCTGAGGTGTGGCGACCCCGACTAGAGTTTCGGCTGCTGACTGGCAGGCTGGGCAGGGAGGCCCGGGCGGCCCTACTGGCCTGCTTGCTCAGGACGACGCTGGGGCTGGTTTGACCTGGGCTCCGCGGCCTGGCGGGTCGGGGCAGGACTCCGCTGCCCCGGAGAGGAGCGAGTTCTGCAGCAGCAGCAGCAGCAGCAGGAGGAGAAAGAAGAACGCACACTGGGTTCAGTCCAGGGGCCCAGCAGATGGGCCCAGGGACCACGGGAGGATGCCTTGACCATCCGAAAAGAGCTGCCCGGCCCCCAGTGCCTCTCTCCACCACAAACAGGACCATGCACTCCCACTGGGGATGCTGATGGTGAAGAGGGTGAGGGAGGGAACCCTTGCTTGGAGGGTGGGAGGAGATGACTCACGTTATCATTGACCAGGGCCTTGCACTGGGAAGACACTCTGACCTCTCCCCTGCCCAGGACTTCCCTAGGTCCCTCCATGACCTTTCAATCAATCAATCAATCGTATTTATTGAGCGCTTACTGTGTGCAGAGCACTGTACTAAGCACTTGGGAAGTACAAGCTGGCACCATATAGAGACAGTTCCGACCCAACAGTGGGCTCACAGTCTAGAAGGGGGAGACAGGGCCTCCCTCACCCCACCGTAATCCCCCAGATCCAACTGCCCCCTTCTCCCTGGCTCTCCCATGGCCCTCTTCCCAGCTGTCACTCTCACCCATCTCTTACCTCCCTGATTGACTCTCCCCCGCTCCGGCTCCCCTTCCCATCCGCGCACCAGCAGGTCCAGCTCTTTCTTCTGCTTCAGGCGCATCTTCTCCTGAGCCGACTTGGAGATGGTGATGGGGACCTGATATGGGTCGGCAAACACTAGTGGGGACCCTCCAGAGGAAGTCGAAGCATAAGGGACAAGATGGGTCTCTAGTGGCTTTAATAAGATTTTTATTTAATCGAGCAATCCTAGCATTTAGTACAGTGCTCTGTACCCAGAAAGTGCTTAATATTATTGCGACTCCTTCCCTTCCCCACAGCACCTGTATATATGTTTGTACATATTTATTACTCTATTTATTTTACTTGTACATATCTATTCTATTTATTTTATTTTGTTAGTATGTTTGGTTTTGTTCTCTGGCTCCCCCTTTTAGACTGTGAGCCCACTGTTGGGTAGGGACTGTCTCTATATGTTGCCAACTTGTACTTCCCAAGCGCTTAGTACAGTGGTCTGCACACAGTAAGCGCTGAATAAATACGATTGATTGATTGACTGCATTTCCTGAGCGCTTATTGGATTAAGCACTTGAAGTACAATACACTTGGTAGTCAGGATCCCTGCCCTCAAGGAGCTTAAAGTTTAGCTCCTACCTTCTACCTCCCTCTTACCTAATGTCTACCTTCCCCTCTTGACTGCAAGCTCACTGTGGGCATGGAATCTGTCTACCAACTCTGACGCATTGTACTCTCCTAAGCGCTTAATATGGTACCCTGCACACAATCAGTGCTCAATAAAAATCCCTGATGATGATGATGGTGGAGACCAGTTCCTTTCTGGTTTACGTCTCTACGTCACCATAAAAAAGGCATGAGATCTTCCCAGAATTGAACCTGTCCTGAGAACCCGCTGGATTTTAAGCCATGAGACCTCCAGAGTGGTAGCCATAGAATTCATTTGTTCACTAGAATTAGGGGGCAGGGAGCACTAGAGTACAGTGCTCTACAGATGGAGAGTATAATAATAAGAGAAACGAAACACAGCCCCAGCCCTTGAGGAGCTTGCCTTCTAATGGAGGAGTAGTTGTGAGGAGGGGAGACGAAGGAAGTGGGAGAGGAGGAATGGGGCAGGAGGGAATGTCAAGTTGTGACCTAGTGGAAAGAGCATAGGGCTGAGCATCAGACCTGGCTTCTCATCATCACCATCAATTTATGCTATTTACTGAGCACTTACTGTGTGCCAAGCACTGTACTACGCACTTGGGAGAGTACAACACAACAGATTTGGTAGACACATTCCCCACCCATGATGAGCTTACAGTCTAGAGGGTCTAATCAATCTGGGACCCCTCTCCAGCTGCATGATCTTGGACAAGTCACTTTAGCGCTCTGTGCCTCAGTTTCCTCATATGTAAACTGGGGACCAAAAGACTCGTTCTCTCTACCCATTAGACCATTAGCTCCATGTGGGACAAGGACTGTGTCATCTGGTTATCTTGTATCTATCCCAGTGCTTTGTACATAAGCACTTAATAAATCCGTAACTATAGAATGGGACAGAACAGGTTTTCTGCTTAGCAGCCTCAGAGGAGGGGTCTGAATCCTGGGCCTCTATGAAAGAGACACAGTTCAGTGGGACCAGAGAGACAGGGACTCCGAAAGGAACAAACAGCCACTCACGGTCACACAGCATGTCAGAGGCACCTCCAGGGTGAGGAGGCACAATCATGGACTACATGATTTTAGACTGTGAGCCCACTGTTGGGTAGGGACTGTCTCTATATGTTGCCAATTTGTACTTCCCAAGTGCTTAGTACAGTGCTCTGCACATAGTAAGCGCTCAATAAATACGATTGATGATGATGATACATGATGGGTGGCTCCACCCCTCAAAGCCAGCCAGCTCCCGGCCTGATTGGAATCAAACTGGCTCACCTGCTGCCCGGTGGGATGTTGGGGCCTCCATTATTGAGCTCTGAGGATCAGACACCCTTCAGCCTTAATCTGCCACCCCCTTCTCCTTTGACCCTCTGGGCTCCTCCCTGCCACCCTGTTGTCTTCTCCATCCCACCCCCATCCAAACACACCCCAAAAGCTACAACTGTAGTGGATCCTCAAATAGAACATCCTAAAAAGATTCTACCACAGGCCTGTGGAAAACAAAAAGCCCCATCTCCTGACTAATCTATCTCCCCACCATTTCCCTCCCTCTGAATCACCCATCCACTTGAGTTCTCACTCACTACGCACTTTAGATACCCACCCTACAGTAGCTCTTATGTCCATATCCTAACACTCAGCAACTCTCCCTACCTGTAATTTCTTTTAGTGTCTGTCTTTCCCACACGATTGATCGCTCCTTGAGAGCAAGGATCATGTCTGCTTCCTCTGTTGTACTTTCTCAAGCGTTTAGTACAATGTTCTGCACGCAGAAAGTGCTCAGTAAATGCTAGTGATTAAATTGATCGATTGGTTCTGCCCGTTGTCAAGCAGTTTGGGAGGGTGTTTCTCTTGCAGCTTCTGGGGACCATCTTCCTCCGACCGCAGCCCTAGATCAGTTACTGTTTTTTCCCCCTCTCTTTGCCACAATGCTGATGCTCATTCACTTCACAGTGCCCCTTGACCTTTCCTGCTGCCTTAGCTGATACCTTGCCATGACTCTCTTTCTGGTCCTCTTCTGTCTGGGTTAGTGGCCACTTGGCAACCTTAGCTTGGCTGAAGGAGCGGGTTTGCCACGAAGATGGGGTCTCTGATCCAGCAGGATTTGCCCCACGAGTTAGCTCCTTTCTCACCGGAGGATCCAGGGTCCGAGGTCCTGAGGAGTCAATCACATGGTTGGTGATTTAGGACAGCCAACTCAACCACCTCCAGCCATAACCAACCCGAGGACTTCGTCTTGCACCTCTGTTCTAGGGCTAACATGCCCCGCGGGGCTCTCAACTATTGTTTCTCTCCTCATTTTTTATTTATAGTATTTGCTAAGCACTTCCTATGTGCCAAGCACTGGGATAAATACAAATTGATCAGGTCGGACTCAGTCCCTGTCCCGCATGGGGTTCACAGTCTTAATCCCCATTTGGCAGATGAGGTAACTGAGGCAAAAAGAAGTTAAGTGACTTGCTCAAGGTCACCAAGTGCTTAGTACAGTTCTCTGCACACAGTAAGTGCTCAATAAATACGACTGAATGAATTGTGGCGGAGTAGAAATAGAACCCAGGTCCTGTGACTCCCAGGCTGGTGTCCACAAGCTTTGGATCCAGAAACAGGGAGATTGGAAACTCCTTGAGGACAGGGATCCTGTCTATTAACTCCATACACCCTCAAGTGCTTTGTACAGTGCTTTGCACACAGTAAGCACTCAGTATATACTATTTCTTGTTTGGGAGAGTTTGAAGAAACCATATTTCCAACCCCTGACTAAAGATGAGATGAGAGCCCACTGTTGGGTAGGGACTGTCTCTATATGTTGCCAATTTGTACTTCCCAAGTGCTTAGTACAGTGCTCTGCACATAGTAAGCGCTCAATAAATACGATTGATGATGATGAGAGGAGTGGGTGAGGTCACAAAATGGCAGCCCGGCTCAGGGGCCAGAAAAACCCATGGACTCTGTCGGTACTTACCCAGAGACTTTAGGGCTTTCTCACTGGGACTTCTTTGCAGCCCTGATCTTAAAGGAACAAGGAGGGAGAAAAGGATGAAAGCAGCATTAGTGATGGAGCGGGTAGACTAAGCAGGGTAGGGGGAGAGTGGGTAGATAATGCAACTGAACACAGGGATGTAATTTAGCAGACACACCAACCAGGCCTGTGCTCTATCCATATAGGCCGGGCGGCTTCTCATAAATGATATTATGGATAGGCCAGCAAAACCAGCTGCGTTGATGCCGATAGGTTAATCATGTTTCAGGGCTTCACTATTTATTAGTGACTGTGTTTGGACATTTGTCAGGAAGCCTGCCCTGGAGAGGAAACTGCTGAAATCAATCTTCAGAGGAGTATGAAGTTTCCTGCGCCAGATTACCTCATCTGTAAAATGGGGATTAAAACTGTGAGCCCCCGCTGGGACAACCTGATCACCTTGTAACCTCCCCAGCGCTTAGACAGTGCTTTGAACATAGTAAGCGCTTACCAAATACCATCATTATTATTATTATCTCATGCCCATTGTGCTTCAGACAGCACCGAGGCTGCAGCCTGGCCTGGGGACACTATCAGACAGACTCAATAATAGAAGTATTTTTTTAATCAGCGCTTGCTGTACACTACGCACAAGTGCTGAGGTAGATTTAATCAGATCAGATAATAGTACCTAGCCCATATGGGGCCCATAGTTTTAGGGCGAGAGAGAACAGCTATCGAATCTCCATTTTACAAATGAGGAAACAGGTACAGAGAAGCTAAGTGACTTGCCCAAGGCCACACAGCGGGCAAGGGGCAGAGGCAAGATTAGAACTCAGATCTCCTGAATCCCAGGCCTGTGCTTTTTCCACTAGGCCCTGCTGGATCCCTCCTGAAGCAGATGCTGCCTTAATTGATGTTGTATGTTTGGTTGTCTATTTTTGAATCAGTTGGTGGCTATTCCCCAGATCGGGTCTGGCTGCCTGCATGTTCTTCAAAACGTAGGTTGGAACATTCATTCATTCATTCAATTGTATTTATTGAGTGCTTACTGTGTGCAGAGCACTGTACTAAGTGCTTGGGAAGTACAAGTTGGCAACATATAGAGATGGTCCCTACCCAACAGCGGGCTCACAGTCTAGAAGGGGGAGACAGAGAACAAAACAAAACATATTAACAAAATACAATAAATAGAACAAATATGTACAAATAATGTACAAATGTACAAATATTCATTCATTCATTCAATCATATTTATTGAGAGCTGTGTGCAGAGCACTTTACTAAGTGCTTGAGAAGTACAAGTTGGCAACGTATAGAGATGGTCCCTACCCAACAGTGGGCTCACAGTCCCTTCTAAGGGGGAGACAGAGAATATAACAAAACATATTAACAAAATAAAATAAATAGAATAAATATGTACAAATAATGTACAAATATGTACAAACATGACTCTGGACTGCTTTGAAATTAGATTTCTAAGCCATCGCTCTGCTTGGTGGCCCATTACACTCAGCCCTGCCCTCTTCATACGGCTTTCCCTCTACGACTGGCTTCCGGGGGAAGAGGAAGAGGAGAAGCAGCTCAACAGCAGCTCACAGGTTCTCTGGGGTGTTCTCAGCTAGGTGGATGTAAAAGTTGTGAGCCCGTTGTTGGGTAGGGACCATCTCTATATGTTGCCGACATACTTCCCAAGTGCTTTGTACAGTGCTCTGCACACACTAACTGCTCAATAAATACGATTGAATGAATGAATGAATGAAAAGACATCATACTTTCCACCCCCGCCTCATCCTAGCATCATCTAGTCAGTGGCCGTGACCTCGCACACAAGCCAGTCACACAGAGAAAAGTCTGGATTTGTGGCGATGCCTCTGAACCAACTCTGCCATGAATGCACATCTGGCACCTGCCGACTGCCCAGCACTTCCACTCTCCAAACAGAAAACTCGTCGTCCCTCTGGGCGAATAAAAAAGCCAGGAAGTTTGGTGGGTGGAGGGGAGGTGGATTCATGTCAGAAGAGTGCTGAAGAAGGGCAGAGATTACAGGGAATGGTAAAAATCCTGAGGCCACCAAGCAGAAGTGCCATGGCTCACGCACTGAAAACTAACCACCTCACCGTCTTGTGAGATCAGGCAATTGATTCCCATCAGTCAGCCAGTCAGTCAGTCGTATTTATTGAGCGCTTACTGTGTGCAGAGCACTGGACTAAGCGCTTGGGAAGTCCAAGTTGGCAACATATAGAGACGGTCCCTACCCAACAGCGGGCTCACAGTCTAGAAGGGGGAGACAGAGAACAAAACCAAACATATTAACAAAATACAATAAATAGAATAGATATGTACAAGTAAAATAGAGTAACAAATATGTACAAACACATACATCATCCCATCATACTCCCACCAAGGAAGAAGACCCGGCTGCGGACACCATCCCCTCAGAGGATGTTAAAGGTTAAGGAGACGAGAGTCAGTTCCCACCTGAAGCAATGGTTTACCTTACTGGTGGGCTCCCCTGATCTGGCAGCAGGAGACTGGGAAGGGCAACTGGAACGGCGTTCGCGTCATTCCTGGGAGACCTCCCGGCCTTGGGGATGGGAGGGATTGGAGCAACCCCTAGGGACTTTCTCATCTTCTCCTCACTGCAGTGCAGGAACTGAAGAGAGCTCTGTGCCTGCAATCAGTGCTCGGTTAATGAAGGAATTTATTAAACGCTTACTATGTACCAAGCACTGTGCTAAAGCGCATACAGATACACGATCAGAGGTCATGCCCAGCCCACAAGAGACAACGCAGTCAAAAAGGGAGGGAGAGCAAGAATTTTAACTCCATTTAACAGATGAGGAAACCGAGCCCCAAAAAAGTCAAATGACTTGTCCAAGGTCACCCAGCAGGCATATGGCAGAGCCAGGATTAGATCGTGGATCTCCTGAATCCCAGCTCCGGGCTCTCACCACTAGACCACGCTGCCTCTTGACGTGTAACTGGAGCCCTTTAAATATGGAATTGCAAAGCCTCAGTGAGCCTACCACTCCTCCGCTTGGGGAATTCTGAAAGGGAGCCCAGGTCTCCGACTCCCCATCCCTGGACCCGTAGCAGCTGAATGGGGACAGACTGTGGCAGCGGGGCCAAGACCCCTTTAGAAAACACCAGAGCAGAAGGACACTCCATGTCTCCCATGAGTCACTAAAATTCACCCTTTCTGCTCCATCCAAACTGCTACCATATTAGTCCAATCACTTATCAAACAGAAACTCCTCACCATTGGCTTTAAAGCACTCAAAGCACTCACCTCTCTATGCTCCTACTACAACCCAGCCCATTCATTCATTCAATCATATTTATTGAGCGCTTACTGTGTGCAGAGCACTGTACTAAGCGCTTCGCCCCTCTCATGCTAGCCTTCTCACTGTACCTCGACCTCAACCGTCTCACCACCAACCTCTCGCCACATCCTGCCTCTGGCTCGGAATGCCCTCCCTCCTCATATTTGACAATGACTCTCCCCCACTTCAAAGCCTCATTGAAGGCACATCTCTTCCAAGAGGCCTTCCCGGACTAAGCCCTCTTTTCCTTTTCTTCAGTTCCCTTCTGCATTGCCCTGAGTTCCTCTCTTTATTCACACACCCACCCAACACCCCCAGCCCCCCAGCACTTAGATACATTTCTTAAATTTATGTTAATGTCTGTCTCCCCCTCTAAATGGTAAGCTCACTATGGGCATGGAAAGCATCTGTTCTATTGTACTCTCCCAAGCGCTTAGTACAGTGCTCTGCACACAGTAAGCACTCCATAAATATGACTGACTGACATGAGGACACTATCTCCTTGGGCGAGTCAGCAAGAGGGCCAGGGCCAGCCCCCCTCCCAACTCAGAAGGCCTCCAAGCCATTATTATTAATCCATCAATGGCATTTCTTGAGTGCTTACTGTGTGCAGAACGCTGTTCTAAGCGCTTGGAAGAGTACACTATAACATAGTTGGTAGACATGCTTCCTGCCCTTAAGGAGAACACAGTCTAGAGGAGGAGCTTACAGCCTGGAGACTACAGTCTATAAGAGGGGGGCTAAGGATTTGGTGACTTGAGGGCTGTCCCCAGCTGGTTTCTTGTCTGAGAATACGAAGGAGAAGCCCAGAGTTCCTGGCCATTGCAACCAGCCCTTCTGAGAGGTAGAAGACTGCTCTTCTGCTTTGACACACTGCCCTTCTCTACATCTTACTCAGAGGGTGCTTCTAGACTTTGCCAACAGTGCTCTTTTAGCCACAGAAGCACCCGGCCCCTCTCTATCAAGTCAAACCAGGAAGCTGTGGTTGGTTTTATCATGAGAAATTCTGTTCACATAAATGCTTCCTGAACTTCAGAAAGCTCAGCAAGGCAACTGGCGGAACAAAAACCATTTCCTATCTCAATCGGAGGCAATTCTTAGCAGTTCCACTCAATGATCAAAGCTGAAAATGAGGAGTTCAAGGCTGAGTTCAAGGCTACAGATGGGAATAAATCAAGGCAAATGGGTCATTTTTTTTCAGGAACATTTCTTTTTCATGAAAGGACCCTTAAATGAACTACCTTAAACACTACGTTGGATGCCAGTCTAATAGGGAATTCAACTGAAAGTTCCAAACCCTTTAAACAGCTGAGAAATGTTTTAGCTTTAAAGCACTCAATCTTGCCAACGCCTATTTTACCTTGCTGATTTCCTGCTATAACCTATCACTTTCACTTTTCTCCTCTAACACCAACCTAATCGCAACCTCAATCTCATCTATCTCACCTTCAACCCCTTATTCATGTCCTGCCTCTGGACATATATATGACAGACCATCAGTCTCCCCACCTTCAAAGCTTTAATAAAATCACATCTCCTCCAAGAGGCCTTTTCTAAGACCTCGTATTCCCTACTCCCTCTCCCCTCTGGATCACCCTTGCACTTGGATTTCTACCCTTTATTCATTCCACCCTCAAGCCCACAGACAGTTATGTATATGTCTATAAATTATTTGAATGGCTGTCCCTCCTTTTAAACTGTAAGCTCCTTGTGGGCAAGAAACATGTCTACCAACTGTAAGCTCCTTGTGGGCAAGAAACATGTCTACCAACTCTTTCATACTGTACTTTTCCAAGCGCTTAGAACTCAATAAACATGACTGACAATCCTTTCCAACACTTTCCTCACCCCCATGGCACTTGGAGATGGGGAATGTTACCCTTTAGGTTCACCTTGGTTGATGTGACCTTCCTTTCAGAGAGTTCCTGGAAGAGAGGAGAGAGAAGCAAAGAGATAGAGAGAAAGGCAAGGAGATGGAGAGTGAAGCAAAGAGAGAGAGAGGCAAAGAGAGAGAGAGGCAAAGAGATGGAGAGGCAAAGAGACGGAGAGAGAGGAAAAGAGTTTGAGGGAGAGGCAGAAAGAGAGGAAAAGAGACAAAGACAGAGAGAAAGAGAAAGAGAGACAGGAGAGGATAGAGAAGAAAGAAGACAGAAGTGAGAGAGACTGCTAGCCAAAAATGGTCACAGGGATTGTTAGTAGAAATCATAGCCACAAGGTTAAGTAATGAGCAAAACATGTTTGGGAGGTGTAGATTGTAAAGGGAGTGTGCGAAGAAGTTTGGCTGCCTGTTCCCAACTTACCTTTTGGGTTGCCGGGGTTGGCTTCAAGTGGTCCCCGTTGGATGCCTGAGGGTCTGAGCCATTCTGCAGTGACCCCTGGGCCTCCGGGGTGGTGGGGATGCTCAGAATGGGAGGCATGGGCGCTGGCAGGAGCCTCAGGGAGGCTGCGAGGGGAAGGGCAGCCTTCGGGTTATCTCCCCTAGCTCCTCCTTCGGGATCAGGCACGCCCAAGGAAGAAGGAAGAGAACGAGTCAGAGCTCAAGGAGAGCCAGCATCTCATTTAAACAGCTTTTTCCCCCAGCCTGGTGGAAGTTGTGGGAGACGGGCCTCTAGTCTCAGCGCCACCATCCACGAGGCGTGAGTCCCTAAGGCTACATGGTGCTTCAGTTTGTCTTGTCTTACACTGTTGAATCATTGCTCCACGGATACATCTGTCCCAAAACGCCCCACCTCCATCTGCAATCGTTCTGGTGGTGTATCCATAGAGTTTTCTCGGTAAAAATACGGAAGTGGTTTACCATTGCCTTTTCCAAGCAGTAGACTAGAGTGTCCGCCCTTGACTCTCTCCCATGTCGCCGCTGCCCAGCATGGGTGAATTTTGACTTGTAGCAGATTGCCTTCCACTTGCTAGCCACTGCCCAAGCTAGGAATGGAATGGACAGGCCTCTGCTTCACTCTCCCTCTCACAGACGAGACTGGTAGAGTACTGGAAACTCTCCAGGTGTGATCCTGAGAGGATATCTATCAATTATTTATTATAAGTGATTTATTTACATTAATGTCTGCCCCCCTAGACTGTAAGCTCATTGTGTCCAACCTATCTTGTAGCTACCCCAGTGCTTAATACCGTCCTTGACATGTAGAACTTAAAAACCACTATTACTGTTGCTGTTGATAATAACAACAATATTGCTCCTATGACTAGGTCCCTGATTATCACTTGAGGGTTGTCCACTGGAGTCACCCCGAGCAAAAGGACCCCCTACCTTGCATCTCAATGTGCTCATTCCTCCGTCCAGGAAGTTGCTGGAGGAAAGCCATCCTCCTCAATGGAGAGGTGGAAAAGGCAGCAGCAGTGACAGCCAGAGGGGAGCCCTGATCTAAACTTAGTAGCTGAGAAGGCTACTGGCTGCCAACCGAGAGATCCCCAATTCACAGGGGCTGAGTTTCCTGAGTCCTTCCGGGTTTTTAAGCGCTTAATACAGTACTTAAAGAGAAGCAGCGTGGTTCAGTGGAAAGAGCCCGGGCTTTGGAGTCAGAGTCACGTGTTCAAATCCCGGCTCTGCCACTTGTCAGCTGTGTGACGTTGGGTAAATCACTTCACTTCTCTGTGCCTCAGTTCCCTCATCTGGAAAATGGGGATTAAGACTGTAAACCCCCTGTGGGACAACCTGATTACCTTCTAACCTCCCCAGCACTTACAACTATGTGCTTTGCAATCAATCAATCAATCATATTTATTGAGTGCTTACTGTGTGCAGAGCACTGTACTAAGCACTTGGGAAGTACAAATTGGCAACATATAGAGACAGTCCCTACCCACCAGTGGGCTCACAGTCTAAAAGCACATAGTAAGCGCTTCATAAATGCCATTATTATCATTATTACTTTGCACACAGTGAGCACTCATTAAATATGATTGAATGAAAGTTTTCTGTGAAGGGCTAGAGTCCTTCCCTCACGCGAGCCTCAGCCCCTCATTGAATTATCCACCATTCTCTCCCCTCTCCATCCCCTCCACCTTACCTCCTTCCCTTCCCCACAGCACCTGTATATATGTATATATGTTTGTACGTATTTATTACCCTATTTATTTATTTATTTTACTTGTACATATTTATTCTACTTATCTTATTTTGTTAATATGTTTTGTTTTGTTCTCTGTCTCCCCCTTCTAGACTGTGAGCCCACTGTTGGGTAGGGACCGTCTCTGTATGTTGCCAACTTGTACTTCCCAAGTGCTTAGTACAGTGCTCTGCACACAGTAAGCGCTCAATAAATATGATTGAATGAATGAATGAAGAGAGCAAATACCATCATTATTTTAATCAATCAATCAGTCGTATTTATTGAGCGCTTACTGTGTGCACAGCACTGTACTAAGCGCTTGGGAAGTACAAGTTGGCAACATATAGAGACGGTCCCTACCCAACAGTGGGCTCACAGTCTAAAAGGGGGAGACAGAGAACGAAACCAAACATACTAACAAGATAAAATAAATAGAATAGATATGTACAAGTAAAATAAATAGAGTAATAAATATGTACAAACATATATACATATATACAGGTGCTGTGGGGAAGGGAAGGAGGTAAGATGGGGGGGGTGGAGAGGGGGACGAGGGGGAGAGGAAGGAAGGGGCTCAGTGTGGGAAGGCCTCCTGGAGGAGGTGAGCTTTCAGTAGGGCCTTGAAGGAAGGAAGAGAGCTAGCTTGGTGGATGGGCAGAGGGATGGCATTCCAGTCGAGTTCCTGCGCCCCCTTTTCAGCCTGTTTAAGCTCCTTCCTAATCCATACGGATTGGGGCCAAGCCAAACCCTCCCGGGAGCCCCAGAGGGCAGAGCAGCTGGACTCACCCCGAGGAGCCCCAGAAAGCCCCTCAGAGAGTTTCCTCTTCTTCAGCTTGTCTTTGATCTGGACGGTTTCCATAGCAGCGCTGCTGGCCTCCGATTCCCGGGTGGTGGGCTGCCGCCGGGAGCCATCCCCCAGGTCCTTCTGAGGCCCACCGCCGTCCTGCCAGCCAGGCCAGAGGGCACCGGGTTTGAGACCAGCCGGGTCTCCATCCTTACCACACAAACACGGCTGCTGCTTCTTCATCCGGACTTCCAACCCAGTCTGAAGGGAGGCTGGACACAGACGGATGGGAAGCAAACGGTAACTTGCTCTGTACAACACTGGTAGTGGATAATAGCATAATAATAATGGCATTTGTTAAGCGCTTACTATGTGCAAAGCACTGTTCTAAGCACTGGGAAGGTTACAAGGTGATCAGGTTGTCCCACGTGGGGCTCACGGTCTTAATCCCCATTTTATAAATGAGGTAACTGAGGCACAGAGAATCAATCAATCATGTTTACTGAACGCTTACTGTGTGCAGAGCACTGTACTAAGCGCTTGGGAAGTACAAGATGGCAACATATAGAGACAGTCCCTACCCAACAGTGGGCTCACAGTCTAAAAGGGGGAGACAGAGAACCAAACCAAACACACTAACAAAATAAAATAAATAGAATAGATATGTACAAGTAAAATAAATAAATAGAATAATACTTAAAGTATCTTCCAGAGAGCTGACCAATCATTCATTCATTTGACTTGCCCAAAGTCACACAGCTGACAGTTGGCGGAGTCAGGATGTGAACCCATGACCTCTGACTCCAAAGACCGGGCTCTTTCCACTGAGCCACGCTGCTTCTCATGGATGTCTTGGGGATGCTCTCCACCCAGACTCAGCTTTAAAACCCAAGCCGCTCGCCGACGGAGCCGGTGAATGTGGCTACCCACTCATGGCAGTCAACTACTCCCCTAAGGTGGCCTTAGAAGGGAAGCCAATATTCTTGCATAAAAACATGCTAAAGCCAGGAGTCCCAGAGAGGGGCAAAAGGCCGTTAGAAGGAATTAAACGGTGATTGTCTTCCATGGCATCATCGGCATCAATGATATTTACTGAGCGCTTAATGGGAAAGCACAATACAATGGAGTTGGTGGACATATTCCCTGTAAACAACAAGCTCACTGTCAAGAAGGTCTAATCCCACATAGGCCACTTTTCAGCTGTACCCATTAGGACCATCTAGCCTCCCTATTTCTCCTCTAATGACCCATCATGGACCCACGGCCCATTAATTTATTTAAAACATTCTTAAGCCTTGCAATATCCCTAACTTTTTCCCTTCTCCCTCTCTGGGACCCTATTACGGCCCTTCAAATTTATTCAAGGCCTACTTGAAACTTTTGAGGTCTACACCCTTCCTTTTAAAAAAAAAATGGTGTTAAGCGCTTACTATGTACCAGGCACTGTACTAAGCGCTGGGGTAGATATAAGTTCATCAGGTTGGGCACAGTCTAAGTCCCACATGGGGCTCACAGTCTTGAAATTCCTATTTTACAGATGGAGTTAAGAGGCACAGAGAAGTGAAGTGACTTGCTTAAGGTCACGCAGCAGACAAGTGGTGGAGCCGCGATTAGAAGCCAGGTCCTTCTGACTTCCAGGGAATCCTTAGACCACGCTGCTTCTTATAAAAAAAAAATGCATTAGGATTCTGAGACCACTTCGTGACGGTCTGGGAAGCTGGGTCTGAGCCGGGGGTGCCCTTCTTGGTTCATTCCCTGCTACAGGAGAAACCTGGGGGCTTGGGAGTTTCTCAACCAACTTCCTCCAGGAAAACTGCTTTGTGATTTATTATTGCTTCATGAGTCTTTTTTGTGTTTCCAATGATCTACACGTGTGCTATGTATGTGAGCGTGTGTGCATGTGCGCATGAGGACTCCCCTTGTACTTCCCAAGCGCTTAGTACAGCGCTCTGCACACAGTAAGCGCTCAATAAACACGATCGAATGAATGCGTACTCAGATGACGGATGATGCGGTCCAGGTTCTACAAGGCACGTTTTGAGCCCACATTTTGAGGCAATTAGGGAACGTTTTTCCCCAAGGTACACCACTATTATACAGCGGGGTTGGAAGAGACAGTTTTAATAATAATAATAATAATAATAATGGCATTTATTAAGTGCTTACTATGTGCAAAGCACTGTTCTAAGTGTTGCGGAGGTTACAAGGTGATCAGGTTGTCCCTCGGGGGGCTCACAGTCTTAATCCCCATTTGACAGATGAGGTAACTGAGACATAGAGCCCCCTCCTTCCTCTCCCCCTCATCCCCCTCTCCATTCCCTCCCGTCTTACCTCCTTCCCTTCCCCACAGCACCTGTATATATGTATATATGTTTGTACATATTTATTACTCTATTTATTTTACTTGTACATATCTATTCTATTTATTTTATTTTGTTAGTATGTTTGGTTTTGTTCACCTCCTCCAGGAGGCCTTCCCAGACTGAGCCCCTTCCTTCCTCTCCCCCTCGCCCCCCTCTCCATCCCCCCCATCTTACCTCCTTCCCTTCCCCACAGCACCTGTATATATGTATATATGTTTGTACATATTTATTACTCTATTTATTTAACTTGTACATATCTATTCTATTTATTTTATTTTGTTAGTATGCTTGGTTTTGTTCTCTGTCTCCCCCTTCTAGACTGTGAGCCCACTGTTGGGTAGGGACTGTCTCTATATGTTGCCAACTTGGACTTCCAAAGCGCTTAGTACAGTGCTCTGCACACAGTAAGCTCTCAATAAATACGATTGATTGATTGATTGACACGGTCTCTGTCCCACACGAGGTTGTCTTAATCCCCATTTTACTGACTGAGCCCCCTTTTTCCTCTCCTCCTCCTCCCCCCCACCCCCAACCTCCTTCCCCTCCCCACGGCACCTGTATATATGTTTGGACAGATGTATTACTCTATTTTACTTGTACATATTTACTATTCTACTGATTTTGTTAATGCCGTGCATCTAGCTTTACTTCTATTTGTTCTGATGACTTGACACCTGTCCACATGTTTTGTTTTGTCATCTGTCACCCCCTTCTAGACTGCGAGCCCGCCGTTGGGTAGGGACCGTCTCTATCTGTTGCCGACTTGGACGTCCAAAGAGCTTAGTACAGTGCTCTGCACACAGTAAGCGCTCAATAAATACGATCGAATGAATGATGGGCTAACTGAGGCCAAGAGAAGCTAATGAGTTGCCCAAGGTCACAGAGCAGAGGCTGGATTAGACCCCAAGTCTTTCAGACTCCCAAGTTCCCTGCTTTATGCATGAAGCCACGCTGCTTCTCTATGGTCTTACAGTTCTCCTCCTCCCAAGCACCGAGCCCACCTCCCCCTCGACCGCTCCACTGAGGCCCCTCACGGCCTCACCTTCTCTTCCCGCCTCCCAGGAGCGCAGGCTGGAGTCGATTCTTCTTCCACAGATGGGCTGGAAACTGGAGGCAGCCCTGGGAACGCTTCCACAGTACACAGCCACAGGCACCCGGCATTTAGCTGCAAGGCAGAGACAGTCCGGTTAGCCCGAGGAGACCTGAGAAGAAGCTGCCATCGCCTCTCCTCGGGGCTCTCAGTAGTAATAATAATAATAATAAAGGCATTTATTAAGCACTTACTATGGGCAAAACACTATTCTACGCGCTGGGGAGGTTACAAGGCGATCAGGTTGTCCCACTGGGGGCTCACAGTCTTCATCCCCATTTTACTGATGGGGGAACTGAGGCCCAGAGAAGTTAAGTGACTTGCCCAAAGTCACACGGCTGACAATGGGTGGAGCCTGGATTTGAACCCATGACCTCTGACTCCAAAGCCCGGGCTCTTTTCAACTGAGCCACGCTGCTTCTCTCCATCAGGAAGGACTCAATCCTTTCAAGCCCTTGTTATTCACCCACGCTCAGCCTCACAGCCCTCATGTGCTTATCCGTAATTAATAATAATAATAATGATGGCATTTATTAAGCGCTCACTATGTGCAAAGCACTGTTCTAATAATAATAATAATAATAGCATTTATTAAGCACTTACTATGTGCAAAGCACTGTGGAGGTTACAAGGTGATCAGGTTGTCCCACGCGGGGCTCACAGTCCCCATTTTACAGATGAGGGAACTGAGGCACAGAGAAGTGCCCTGCCCAAAGTCACACAGCTGACAACTGGCGGAGCCGGGGTTTGAACCCAGGACCAAAAGTCCAAAGTCCGGGCTCTTTCCACTGGGCCACACTGCTTCTCTAATTAATATTACTGTTCGTTTCCCCCTCTACACTGCGAGCTCCTTGTGGGCAGGGAACGTGTCTATCAGCTTTGTTGTATTCAGCTCTCCCAAGCACATGATACAGTGCTCTCTGCACATAGTAAGCACTATAAATAAGATTGATTGAATGATCTTGTCGAAAATTTTGCCATCTGCCTTGCATCTTGGGGGAGAATCTGCAGCAAATGTCTCTGGTGGGAGACGGGCAAGGAAGGACCTGCCTCGGCCCCCTGAGACCCGAGAGGAGAAAGCTTTTCTGACACCAAGCCATCCAGCAAGAGGCAGGAGGTGCAAGCCAACTCTGTTATATGGTACTCTCCCAACCGCTTAGTACAGCATTCTGCACACAGTAGCCACTCAATAAGTACATTTCATTCATTCATCGATACATCATACCCATAAACTTGCTCCCCATCATCCCCGCACTCCAGACTCCGAGCCACAGAACCCGACCAATTTCTGTGAATTGTCCTTGTCCTTCGTGCTGTTCAGGTTTTATTATTTCAACACTCCTGATGTGTCTATCACCAGTCTCCGCTCCTCTTTTTTTTCTATTTTCAGATTGCGAGCTCCTTGAGAGATGGGGTCTAATTCCCACAAGTCTTCTTTCCCAGAGCTGAGAACAGTGCTCTGCATACAGTAAGCGCATAATAATAATAATGCTAATAATAATGGCATGTTAAGCGCTTGCTATGTGCCAGGCACTGCACTAAGTGCTAGGGTAGATACAAGATAATTGGGTCGGACACCGTCCCTGTCCCAAATAGGGTTCACAGTCTTAATTCCCATTTTACAGATGGCGTAACTGAAGCACATCCCCCCCATCTTACCTCCTTCCCTTCCCCACAGCACCTGTATATATGTATATATGTTTGTACATATTTATTACTCTATTTATTTTACTTGTACATATCTATTCTATTTCTTTTATTTTGTTAGTATGTTTGGTTTTGTTCTCTGTCTCCCCCTTTTAGACTGTGAGCCCACTGTTGGGTAGGGACTGTCTCTATATGTCGCCAACTTGGACTTCCCAAGCGCTTAGTACAGTGCTCTGCACCCAGTAAGCGCTCAATAAATACGATTGATTGATTGATTGATTAAGTGACTTGCCCAAGGTCACACTGCAGACAAATGGAGGAGAAAGGCTTAGAACCCAGGCCCACACTCTATCCACTAGGCCATGCTGCTTCTCGGAAATAAATAGCAATAAATACTATTACCGCAATTACTGCTACCCATTTCCCTTTCCCGCGCTTCCAGTCACGGTCTGGTTCTTCCCCTCGATTTTCCGCCTGGTCCCCCGGGGGGATCCTGGTTTCTCTAGAGCGTCCTGGACGTCTGCTAAAGAGAGCCGTTCTCATCCCGTCCGCAGGGACAAGCACACCCGCACAGAAGGCAGATTGAAAATCAAAGCCAGAAGTGCAGTGAAATCTTTCAGGCTCTCCATCAGGACGGAACCTGGGCCCCAAATCCAGGAGTCGAGCCGGCCAGGGAGAAGACGCAAGGACGTTGGAGTGTGTGACTCTGGATTTGAGGGTTTCACCGGTAAGGCAGGGACTGGCAGAAACCCAGAGAGACAGGCTGAAGCAGTCCCTGCCCCATGCATCACCTGCGGAGAAGTCATCGTGGGTTGCCATGACACTCTTAGCTGGGCTGCTGTGGACTGCCGGTGGCCGGAGCCTTACCAGTTGCTGAGGTTTCTGGCCCGCGGCAACCTGCAGCAGAGGAGAGGAAACATAAAGCCACACTCTCCGGGGGATGCTGGTGACACTCGCCAAAATGCAGCCTCCGCTGGCTTGGAAGGCAGCGGGAAAAGGAGGCCAGGGCGGGAAAGACAACCATTGGGGACGGTGGGCGGGCTGAACTCGGAGTTAATGCCGTGCTCATTGCCTAGCGAGGTGGCCCTGTTGGGAATGGCCCTTGCCCCTTCCCAAACCACAGACTGCGACCTTTTGACACCCAGGTTTTAAACTCTACCCAAGCTGAGAGGCCCAAGACAGCAGTAAGGCTACCTCTTCTCAGGCACAAGGTTCTGCGGGCATGTCTCCATTTCTGAAGATGGCACTGCTGGCTTTGCTGTTCTAGTCCCCAGGCACCCTAACGGTCAGTCAGTCAGCTAAACAACAGGATTGAAGAAGACGTGACAAGTATTGTGGGAAGAAATAGAGGGGACGTGAGACAAAAATCACTGCTCTCAATGAGCTTTTGCTCTGATGAGAGAAAGCAGGAAGAGCAAGCTTCAGACTACATGGAATGATAATAATAATCAATCAATCAATCAATCAATCGTATTTATTGAGCGCTTACTATGTGCAGAGCACTGTACTAAGCGCTTGGGAAGTACAAATTGGCATCACATAGAGACAGTCCCTACCCAACAGTGGGCTCACAGTCTAAAAGGGGGAGACAGAGAACAGAACCAAACATACCAACAAAATAAAATAAGTAGGATAGAAATGTACAAGTAAAATAAATAAATAAATAGATAAATAGAGTAATAAATATGTACAACCATATATACATATATACAGGTGCTGTGGGGAAGGGAAGGAGGTAAGACGGGTAATAATAAGTAAGAGGTAATAATAATGATGATGGTGTTTGTTAAGCGCTTGCTATGTGCCAAGCACTGTTCTGGGCACTGGGGGAATACAGGGTGATCAGGTTGTCCCACGTGGGGGCTCACAATCTTAATCCCCATTTTACAGGTGAGGTAACTGAGGCCCAGAGAAGTGAAGTGACTTGCCCAAAGTCACACAGCTGACAATTGGTGGAGCCGGGATTTGAACCCATGATCTCTGACTCCAAAGCCCGGGCTCTTTCCACGGAGCCACGCTGCTTCTCCAATGTCGTTGGGTAGGGGCTGTCTCTATATGTCACCAACTTGTACTTCCCAAGCGCTTAGTACAGTGCTCTGCACACAGTAAGCGCTCAATAAATACGATCGAATGAATGAATGAATGAATGAGGATGGAAGTTGGAGGAGAAAATTCCCCCCTCTGGAGCGGTGGGGGTCAGGGTGACAAGGGAGCCAAAGTTGCAGGGCATGGTGACTTTCCCAGGGTCTATAATCTGGGGAAAGGAGGAAGGAGATGGAAAATGGGCCGGGAAGGGAGGAGGAAGATGAATTGAGGAGTTGGAACAGTGGCCACAGATCCCCTGTGGTGGGACTCACTTTCCGGCTTTAGGGTGCCCTTAGCTACTGCCAACTAATAGCACCCCAAGGGCTCGCTCTAAGAGCTAACCTAGGCAGGATGGAGGAGGAAGACTGTGGAAAGAGGGAGGCCCCGGGGTCTAATGGGGAGGACCACACCTGGAAGTCTGGGAAGGAACGTGGTCCCGTGGAAAGAAGACCTCGGTTCTCATCCCAGTTCCACCACTTAGCTTCTGTGGGACCTTGGGCAAAACACTTAACTTCTCTGTGCCTCAGTTACCTCATCTTATTTTGTGAATATGTTTTGTTCTGTTGTGCGTCTCCCCCTTCTAGACTGTGAGCCCGCTGTTGGGCAGGGACCGGCTCTATATGTTGCCAACTTGGACTTCCCAAGCGCTTAGTACAGTGCTCTGCACACAGTAAGCACTCAATAAATACAATTGAATGAATGAATGACTCTCAGTGGAAGGAGCCCGGGCTTTGGAGTCTGAGGTCATGGGTTCTAATCCCGGCTCCGCCACTTGTCAGCTGTGTGATTGTGGGCAAGTCGCTTCGCTTCTCTGAGCCTCAGTTGCCTCGTCTGTGGAGTGGGGATGAAGGCTGTGGGCCCCACATGAGACAACCTGATCACCTTGTATCCCCCCCAGCGCTTAGGGCAGTGCTTTGCACATAGTAAGCGCTCGACAAATGCTATTATTTCTGTTTTGTTGTCTGTCTCCACCTTTTAGACTGTGAGCCCGCTGTTGGGTAGGGACCGTCTCTATATGTTGCCAACTTGGACTTCCCAAGCGCTTAGTACAGGGCTCTGCACACAGTAAGCACTCAATAAAAACAATTGAATGAATGAACGAATGAATGACTCTCAGTGGAAAGAGCCCGGGCTTTGGAGTCTGAGGTCGTGGGTTCTAATCCCAGCTCCGCCACTTGTCAGCTGTGTGACTTTGGGCAAGTCGCTTCGCTTCTCTGAGCCTCAGTTGCCTTGTCTGTGGAGTGGGGATGAAGGCTGTGGGCCCCACATGAGACAACCTGATCACCTTGTATCCCCCCCAGAGCTTAGGGCAGTGCTTTGCACATAGTAAGTGCTCGACAAATGCTATTATTTCTGTTTTGTTGTCTGTCTCCCCCTTCTAGACTGTGAGCCCGCTGTTGGGTAGGGACCGTCTCTATATGTTGCCAACTTGTACTTCCCAAGCGCTTAGTACAGTGCCCTGCACACGGTAAGCGCTCAATAAATACGACTGAATGAATGAATGAATCTGTACAGTGGAGATTTAGATTGTGAGCTCCATGTGGGACATGGACTGTGTCCAACCTGTTTAGTTTGTATCTACCCCAGCGTTTAGCATAGTGTCTGGCACATAGTAGGCATTCTATGGGAGAAAAAGCATGGCTCGGTGGAAAGAGCCCGGGCTTTGGAGTCAGAGGTCTTGGGTTCAAATCCCAGCTCCGCCACTTAGCTGTGTGACCTTGGGCAAGTCACTTAACTTCTCTGAGCCTCAGTTACCTCATCTGTAAAATGGGGATTAAGACTGTGAACCCCACATGGGACAACTTGATCGTCTTTTATCCCCCCCCCCCGCCCCCAGTGCTTAGAACAGTAAGCGCTTAACAAATGCCATTATTATTATTCAATAAATATCATTAAAAAAGGGCACAAGTCCTGATCCCCTTTCCTACCTCTGCTGCAGTTGGCTGCCTGACCGTGGGCACTTCCACCTCAGTTTCCACAACAGTAAAATGGGACCGGTACCACTTCTCTCATCAGCATGCTCCGAGGACAAATTGGACCATATCTGAAAGAGCCCTCAATTCAGAAACAAGCGCAATAACGGTTAGTTTAAACTGGTTGCCCTTCGAATACCAAGATGACGCCACTTTGGTATTGGGTAAGTTTACCTAGGGCCTAGTTGCGCGTGACCTCAAGACCGGACTCTGCTACGTTGCTCTTTGAGGGCAGGGATCGTGTGTACTGACTCTGTTGTATCATACTCTCCTAAGCACTTAGTACAGTGCTCTGCACACAGTAAGTGCTCAATAAATACGATTGAATGAATGAATGAATGAAGTAAGCCCCCGGTAAATACCGTTGATTGATTTACAGGGCCTGGCGCTGTTTACAGTTTCTCCTCTGACTCAAAATCCTTCTCAATCATCTTGCATCATTATTCTTATTCATTCCTTAGACTGCCCAGTGAGGTACAGAGATGTTATCACTCATGAAAACCTGCATGACTTGTTCTGAGTTATTTAACTAGAAAGAGGCTTCAAGTCACCAAAGGCCCGGTCTTCAACATCATCATCATCAATTGTATTTATTGAGTGCTTACTGTGTGCAGATCACTGTACTAAGCGCTTGGGAAGTACAAGTTGGCAACATATAGAGACAGTCCCTACCCAACAGTGGGCTCACAGTCTAAAAGGGGGAGACAGAGAACAAAGCCAAGCATACTAACAAAATAAAATAGAATAGATATGTACAAGTAAAATAAATAAATAAATAGAGTAACACATATGTACAAACATATATACATATATACAGGTGCAGTGGGGAAGGGAAGATGTGGGGGGGGTCCTCCTCTAATAATAATAATGATGATGATCATTAAGCATGTACTGTGTGCCAAGTGCTGTGTTAAGCTCTAGAGCAGACAGAGGATAATCCCCCTAAACTGTACACTCATTATGGGGCAGGGAACAAATCTACCAACTCTATCGTACCGTACTCTCCCGAGAGCTTAGTACGGTGCTCTGCACACAATCAAAACCATTGACGATGGTGATCAGCGCAAATACAGTGCCTGTCCCAAAGGCACTTGCAGTCTAAGGGGGAGGAATTGTTCCCATGCCTCCTCCAAGCCTGCTGCTGCCGTGGCTGGAGAGGAAATCCTGGGCTGGATGAACCCAGTCAGGACGGCTGGTCTTCTGGGGCTACTTCCTATTCATTCATTCAATCGTATTTAGTGAGCGCTTACTGTGTGCAGATCACTGGACTAAGCGCTTGGGAAGGACAAGTTGGCAACATCTAGAGACGGCCCCTACCCAAAAGTGGGCTCACAGTCTAGAAGGGGGAGACAGCGAACAAAACATATTAACAAAATAAAATAAGTAGAAGAAATGCATACAAATAAAATAGAGTAATAAATATGTACAAACATATATACAGGTGCATGTATATACAGTATATATATACAGTAAATATTATAGGTAAATATGAATTATAGGTTAAAATTCTGGGCCAAGAACACAGCCTCAGCACAGAATGACCCCAGCCCCCTGGCCCTCTCAATGTCCGGCCTAGGCCCTGCAGGGAGACTCACCCTAGCCTCGAATATACACCGCCCACTATGAAGAATGAGAGCCCCTTCCAAAGACACACTCCCGCAGCTCCCAGCTACCTCTATCAGTGAAATAACCCTTCCCTCTGTCCATCATCATCAATCGTATTTATTGAGCGCTTACTATGTGCAGAGCACTGTACTAAGCACTTGGGAAGTACAAATTGGCAACATATAGAGACAGTCCCTACCCAACAGTGGGCTCACAGTCTAAAAGGGGGAGACAGAGAACAAAACCAAACATACTAACAAAGTAAAATAAATAGAATAGATATGTACAAGTGAAATAAATAGAGTAATAAATATGTACAAACATATATACATATATACAGGTGCTGTGGGGAAGGGAAGGAGGTAAGATGGGGGGGATGGAGAGGGGGACGAGGGGGAGAGGAAGGAAGGGGCTCAGTCTGGGAAGGCCTCCTGGAGGGGGTGAGCTCTCAGCAGGGCCTTGAAGGGAGGAAGAGAGCTAGCTTGGCGGATGGGCAGAGGGAGGCCATTCCAGGCCCGGGGGATGACGTGGGCCGGGGGTCGATGGCGGGACGGGCGAGAACGAGGCACGGTGAGGAGATTAGCGGCGGAGGAGCGGAGGGTGCGGGCTGGGCTGGAGAAGGAGAGAAGGGAGGTGAGGTAGGAGGGGGCGAGGGGATGGACAGCCTTGAAGCCCAGGGTGAGGAGTGTGTATGACACTGACATACACACACCCCTCAATCAATCAATCAATCGTATTTATTGAGCGCTTACTATGTGCAGAGCACTGTACTAAGCGCTTGGGAAGTACAAATTGGCATCACATAGAGACAGTCCCTACCCAACAGTGGGCTCACAGTCTAAAAGACCCCTCCCCTCCCTTCCCCTCTCCTCCAACGTCCCATCCCAAATGCCTATCCAGACCTCCCTTGGTGACTGTCCTCTCCTTAGAACAAAATCCCACCGAGGCTCCTCCCTTGGGGCGTTTTAGTCTTCCGGAGCTGGAGGCTTGGAAAGATTGAGAGCTGAGCTCAGATCTAAGTGCCAGGACTCTGAGGCTTACCCCCGTCCCGTGGTACTTGTCGCAGGGCAAGGGCCGGAATCCTGATCTCGATTCCAAAGCTAGAGAGTGCTGACCTGAGGAATTTCCCTTCTACGAGGATGGTTTGGGGCTGATAGAGGGAGAGAATCAGAAAATAATCAAAGCCATTTATAACCAACCAATCAGCACTTTCTGTGTGCAGAGTATTGTACTAGTTGCTTGAAAGAGCACATAACAGATTTGATTAAACACATTCCCTGCCCACAAGGCACTTGCAATCTCCAGAAAGTGACGGACATTAAAATAGTTTAGGGATAGGGGAAGAATAGGGAAACAACAACAAAAATAATGAGCAATGGTGGTGGTGGAGGGGGGGTCTCTACTAGTTGCTTGGAAGAGCACATAATCAATCAATCGTATTTATTGAGCGCTTACTATGTGCAGAGCACTGTACTAAGCGCTTGGGAAGTACAAATTGGCAACATAACAGATTTGATTAAACACATTCCCTGCCCACAAGGAGCTTACGATCTCCAGAAGGTGATTAAACACATTCCCTGCCAACAGGGAACTTACAATCTACGGAAGGTGACAGATATTAAAATAGTTTAGGGTTAGGGGAAAAATAGGGAAACAACAACAAAAATAATGAGCAGTGGTGGTGGTGGAGGGGGGTCTCTACTAGTTGCTTGGAAGAGCACATAACAGATTTGATTAAACACATTCCCTGCCCACGAGGAGCTTACGATCTCCAGAAGGTGATTAAACACATTCCCTGCCAACAGGGAACTTACAATCTACGGAAGGAGACAGACATTAAAATAGTTTAGGGTTAGGGGAAAAATCGGGAAACAACAACAAAAATAATGAGCAGTGGTGGTGGTAGAGGGGGGTCTCTACTAGTTGCTTGGAAGAGCACATAACAGATTTGATTAAACACATTCCCTGCCCACGAGGAGCTTACGATCTCCAGAAGGTGATTAAACACATTCCCTGACAACAGGGAACTTACAATCTACGGAAGGAGACAGACATTAAAATAGTTTAGGGATAGGGGAAAAATAGGGAAACAACAACAAAAATAATGAGCAGTGGTGGTGGTGGAGGGTGGGGGGGTGTCTCTCCCTGGTCCCTCGGAGGGGATGCGGAGCTCTTGACAAAGCTATCAGCGGGCAGGGGTATGGAACAGATATACTCAGGAATGTGATATGTAGGGACTGTCTCTATATGTTGCCAATTTGTACTTCCCAAGCGCCTAGTACAGTGCTCTGCACACAGTAAGCACTCAATAAATACGATTGATGATGATGATGATATGGGAGAAAATACTGCCCCTAAGGACAAGTCACCCTTCTCCTTCTCCTCTTCCTCCTCCTCCCCACTATGCCTCTCCCAGTCAGTGGCTTCCCCTTCCCCAGGTCGCCAACCTTCCTTCTCACCTCAATTTTCTCTCCAGTGACACGGTCCTGGGAGCCCCTAGCAAGAATCTCCAAAGAATTTCGGTTTCCCAGGGAGTTTTGCTCCTGGGAGCTCCAGGGACCCTGGAGAAGGGCACTGGGGGCCCTCGGGGGCCGTCAGAGAGACAGGGGAAGAATGCCGCTTGCTCCTCAACAGGCCCATTAGCCCAAAGAGACAATTCTTGGATAAACAATCCTGTCAAAGAGGCTATGAGGTACCGATAAATAAAACCCAGATTGTCCAAACTGCTCAGCCTCACCTGAGCCACCATTTCAACTTTTTCTCACCAAACTTCAGCCTGAGCCAAGAACAAGTAACAGCATCGGACAGATGGGAGTTTCTTCTGCTCTCCCTTCCCTGCCTCCCTCCTTTGTTGGGGATGCTAAAGATAGAGTTGGCAGGCAGCAGCAGCAGTGATGATGATGATGATAATGGCATTTGTTAAACGCTTACTATGTGCAAAGCACTGTTCTAAGCTGCTGGGGGGATACAGGGTGATCAGGTTGTTCCACATGGGGCTCACAGTATTAATCCCCGTTTTGCAGATGAGGTAACTGAGGCTCAGAGAAGTTAAGTGACTTGTCCAGTGTCACACAGGAGGCATGTGGCAGAGTGGGGATTCGAACCCATGACCTCTGACTCCAAAGCCCGGGCTCTTTCCACTGAGTCACGCTGCTTCTCCCTGCAGTGGGCAGGGAGAAATCCAGAAGGGGCCCGGGCAACGCAAAAAGTTGATCGGCATTTCCCATCAAAAAGGCTGCGGGTCAGAGGGTACCCGGATTGCACCAACCTACCTCCCTTTCCCTCCCAGACTCTTTTTTTAATGTTATTTGTTAATTGATTACTCTGTGCCAGGCACTGCGTTGAGCACTGAGGTGGATGCCCGCTAATCCGGTTGGACACGGTCCCCGTCCCACACGGGGCTCACAGTCTTAATCCCCATTTTACAGATGAGCAAACAGGCCCAGAAAGTCAAGAGACTTGCTTGAGGTCACCAGGAGACAAATATCAGAGCCGGGATTAAAGCTCAGGTCCATGGGGCAGGGAGTCAGAAGGATCTGGGTTCTAATCCCAGCCCCGGGCTCTTTCCACTAGGCTACACTGCTTCGAATGACACACGCTGGAAAGACCATGCTGACTCCACCCAACAAGTCGTTCCCGACTCCGCTTGATGGACAGATCCTTGAGGGCAGAGATCATCATCAATCGTATTTATTGAGCGCTTACTATGTGCAGAGCACTGTACTAAGCGCTTGAAAAGTACAAGATCGTGTCTACCAACTGTACTCTCCTCTCCCAAGCACTCAGTTCAGAGGTCACCACACAGTAAGCGCTCGATAAGCAGTGGGAAGAGCACAGGCTTTGGAGTCAGAGGTCATGGGTTCAAATTCATTCAATCGTATTTATTGAGCGCTTACTGTGTGCAGAGCACTGTACTAAGCGCTTGGGAAGTACAAGTCGGCAACATATAGAGACAGCCCCTACCCAACAGTGGGCTCACAGTCTGCCAACTGTCAGCTGTGTGACTTTGGGCAAGTCACTTCACTCCTCTGAGCCTCAGTTACGTCATCTGTAAAATGGGGATTAAAACTGTGCTCCCCCCTCCCGGGACAACCTGATCACCTTGTAACCTCCCCTGCGCTTAGAACAGTGCTTTGCACATAGTAAGCGCTTAACAAATACCATCACTATTATTATTATTATTATTATAAATACTACTGATTGAGTGAGCCCACTGTTGGGTAGGGACTGTCTCTATATGTTGCCAACTTGTACTTCCCAAGCGCTTAGTACAGCGCTCTGCACACAGTAAGCGCTCAATAAATACGACTGAATGAACGAATGTGGTGGCTGGATAAGACATCCACAGGCACCCGGATACTCTTGTTGCCTCCATTTAGCAGAACTAAACAGCTCTTCTCTGAAATCACATTCGCCTCGCAAACCTCAGTGGTCAGCTGCCTACCTTCTGACTTTAAGAGCCCCCCACTAAATCATCATCATCATCAATCATATTTATCGAGCGCTTCCTATGTGCAGAGCACCGTACTAAGCGCTTGGGAAGTCCAAATTGGCAACACATAGAGACAGTCCCTGCCCAACAGTGGGCTCACGGTCTAAAAGGGGGAGACAGAGAACAAAACCAAACATACTAACAAAATAAAACAAATAGAATAGATATGTACAGTAAAATAAATAAATAAATAGAGTAATAAATACGTACAAACATATATACAGGTGCTGTGGGGAAGGGAAGGAGGTATGCCTCCGTAGAGGACAGAGACAACTTTGCCAAGCAATCCTGCTCCCCTCTCCCCACCGCCCAACCCTAAGTGTCCTTCCTAGTCTCATCTTGGGAATCCCGGATTCCCGGTCAGATCATCCCGCCCCTTCGAGCCCCATCGCTGGGCCTTCCCAGGCGACGGCAGGCAGTAGGGGGGCACTGACCTCACGTCCGCATCCCGACTTCCAGCCAACCAGCTTGGATGCTCCCGGGCTGGAGTTCCAGGCCGCCCGCTGCCGGGCTAGGCCGGATCCCGCTCCTTCCCACCCTCTGCCGAGAGGAAGTCTGGTGGGAGCAGTCAGCGGCCGGTCGGGGAGACTCCCGCAGCCCCAGACGGCATCGGGAGCTCCGGGCTGGCAGAGCCGCCGGTGTGGTGACACCTACCCGAAGCCAACCGGCCCCAGGGCTGCGCACCCTGAACAAACAAGGCTGCATAGCAACCGCTTGCTTCTCTGCAGAGATCTGAGAAGTAGAGGTGTGAAGAGGGGGAGGGAGGAAGAAGGGACAGCAGGGACAGGAAGGGGAAAAGAGAGGTGCTCCCTCTGGGGAGTCCCCCTTGGCCGCCCGCCTTCTTCGACTGCCAGCCCCTCGAGGGCCGGAGTCCGGGTCTAATTCCCACCGATACACTCTTTCGCTGCCACTTGCCTGCTGTGCAACCTCGAGCAAGTCGTTTAACTTCTCTGCGCCTCAGTTTCCTCCTCTGTAAACTGGAGGTGAAGACTGTGAGCCCCAAGTGGGACAGGGACTGTGTCCAACCTAATTATCTTGTTTCTACCCAGTGCTTGGCACACGGTAAGCATTTAACAAATGCCATCATTATGATTATTCCTCCCCAGGGCTTATCATCATCATCAATCATATTTATTGAGCGCTTACTGTGTGCAGAGCACTGTACTAAGCGCTTGGGAAGTCCAAATTGGCAACATAGAGAGACAGTCCCTACCCAACATTGGGCTCACAGTCTAAAAGGGGGAGACAGAGAACAAGACCAAACATACTAACAAAATAAAATAAATAGAATAGATATGTACAAGTAAAATAAATAGAGTAATAAATATGTACAAACATATATACATATATACAGGTGCTGCGGGGAAGGGAAGGAGGTAAGATGGGGGGATGGAGAGGGGGACGAGGGGGAGAGGAAGGAAGGGGCTCAGTCTGGGAAGGCCTCCTGGAGGAGGTGAGCTCTCAGCAGGGCCTTGAAGGGAGGAAGAGAGCTAGCTTGGCGGATGGGCAGAGGGAGGGCATTCCAGGCCCGGGGGATGACGTGGGCCGGGGGTCGATGGCGGGACAGGCGAGAACGAGGCACGGTGAGGAGATTAGCGGCGGAGGAGCGGAGGGTGCGGGCTGGGCTGGAGAAGGACAGAAGGGAGGTGAGGTAGGAGGGGGCCAGGGGATGGACAGCCTTGAAGCATAGGCTTATCATAGGGCTCTGCACTACTCTGGTCATTCCTAGCCTTGAACCCGTCACTGAGTCCTCCCGGAAGCTGTCCTGGGGCCAGTGCTTGGAGATCGATAGAAGCAGCATGGCATAGTGCATGGAATGCAAGCCTGAGACTCAGAAGGACTTGGGTTCTAATTCCAGTTTCACCCCTTGGATTCTCTGTGACCTTTGGCAAGTCCCTTCACTGGGCCTCAGTTACCTCACCTATAAAATGGGTACTGACACTGCGAGCCCCATGTGGGACAGGGACTGTCCAACCTGATTTGCACTTCCCAAGCGCTTAGTACAGGGCTCTGCACACAGTAAGCGCCCAATAAAGACGATTGAACGAATGAATGAATTTGTGTTCACCCCAGCGCTTAGTACAGAGCCACATAATAAGCGCTTAACAAACACCACAATTATTCTCCGAGCCTCGGTTACCTCATCTGGAAAACGGGGATTGCGACTGTGAGCTCCACGAGGGACAGGGATTGTGTCCGACCCAATTTGCTTGTATCCACCCCAGTGCTTAGGACGGTGCCTGGCACATAGTAAGCGCTTAGCAAATCCCACAATTATTAGTAGTAGTATCGACAGTCTCTCCGTTTGACTGAGGAGCCTGACCCTGACTGCTGCCTCCCAGCCAAGAGGCGGATTCCGTTCCAGATGGGGCCACTGCGGTCTGGATGACAACCGTGGGAACCAGGAAAGAGCACACAGTTGTCCTAAACGCTCCAAGACCACACCGCTGATTTTTAGGTTCGCCTAGGAGAGTATGCGGCTGAAAAGGCCAATACAGGCCAAGGCAGGGTACATGATCCCACTCGCATTGCGTTCAAAAAAATGGTTATCCCTCCTTCCGTCACTGTGCTAACCATTTGCAGGGGGGAGGAATTAGACTGTGGCAGCACAGACACTGCTGTTCCCTGAAATCTTTTTTGCTCAGAGCCATCAGCGACCTTCAGAACCCTTGGCCTGGGCATCCCAGCAAGTCAAAAGGCTGTTAAAAGTATCTGCGGCTGGCTAGGAAGAAGCCTCCAGAGGTGGAAAAGTTTTCTTCAGGGCTAGGCTGGGAAAGAGACTCCAGATGCAGAAGAGTCTCCCTCAGGGCTGGTCTACAAGAAATTTTGCCCACCTCAGCTCGAAGCAGGTCATAATAACAGCAACAATAATAATGATAAAACTGTGATTAAGCCTCAAGCACCGTACTAAGTATAAGATAGGCAATTCAGATATAGCCCCTGTCCCACATGGGGCTCACAGTCTAAATGGGAGTTAGAACAGCTGCGGCACAGGTGAGGAAAATGAGGTTGAAAGTGACGGTGCTCCGTCTCAAGTGTTTGGGACGTACAGAATAAAGAAATGACAGCATCCCTGCCCGTAAGAAACTTAACCTCTAAAGAGAGAGACAGATACAAAAAATATATACAACTAGAATGGACAGAAGAAATAGAGTGGACATAAAAATATGGCTGCTAAAATGGGTGTAAATAAGTCCCTAAATGCAAGCTTTGGTTGAAGGGATGATATGGCTCAGAGGGCTGGGAAAGTAACTAGGAAAGCGTTCCTGGCAGAGGTGGGATTTGAATATGGGATGAGTTGTGGTGGGTCTAATGTGGGGAAGGAGGGAGTTTCCAAGCCCAAGGAGATGGAAGCAGGAGAGAAGTGAACAAGGTCCAACTAGAAGGCTGGCTTGGGAGGCGTGGAAGACAATGGGTTGGGGAATAGTAAATATGTTTTGTTTTGTTCTCTGTCTCCCCCTTCTAGACTGTGAGCCCACTGTTGGGTAGGGACCGTCTCTATATGTTGCCAACTTGTACTTCCCAAGTGCTTAGTACAGTGCTTTGCACACAGTAAGCGCTCAATAAATACGATTGAATGAATGAATGAATGAATGAATGAATGAAAGTGAGCAGCAAGGTCAGGTGGGTCCAGATGCGGGGAGGTCGTCCCCCTCCCCATCCCCCGATTGGGGCTCAATGAGCTGAATAACCGGGAAAATAATGAGAGACAGACTGTATGTCCTCTACAGGGGACATTATTAAATGCCATTATTATTCTTATTATTAGTGGTGATTGATATATGCCACAATTATTTGTTATTATAGCCCTCTACTTGTAGTTGTGATGGAAGTGAGAGTTGGAGAGTTGTTAGTTGTTAGAGAGTTGTTATTTTGTTAGTATGTTTGGTTTTGTTCTCTGTCTCCCCCTTTTAGACTGTGAGCCCACTGTTGGGTAGGGACCGTCTCTATGTGTTGCCAATTTGTACTTCCCAAGCGCTTAGTACAGTGCTATGCACATAGTAAGCGCTCAATAAATATGATTGATGATGATGATGATGACATTAAAGAGGCCAGTTTGTTGCTGGCAACCTCTGACGCCATCGTCCCCAGTCCAATACGAGCACCGTACACCAGGAAGTCCACTCTCTGGAGTGGAGTTTTAGACTGTGAGCCCACTGTTGGGTAGGGACTTTCTCTATATGTTGCCAACTTGTACTTCCCAAGTGCTTAGTACAGTGCTCTGCACACAGTAAGCGCTCAATAAATACGACTGATTGATTGAGGGGCCAACTGGCTAGGGGAAGGGGAGGTGGAACAATGCCAGAGCACTTCCCTGGCCCCGAGGGTTGGTGCCGATACAGCTAAGCTACATGAATCAACTCCCTGGAGAAGTGAGGGGGGTCGGGACAGGGACAAGGACAACACCAGCCAATCAGGAATAAAAACAAGACTCCCAGAGGAAGATCAGCTCCGCGCCAGGATACACGACGGGACAACAAACACACCTTCCGCCTCCTGGGGACGGCGATGGAAGGTTGGTACTGAATTCTTGAATACTTCCTGCCCTTCCCCTATCCCCCGGGGCCGGGCCGAGCCTGAGGACTAACGGGAGGGAAGGGAGGAGGGCGATGAGGGCCTGGGGGATGAGCGGAGAGGAGAGAGAGTTAGCAAGCAGGCGTGCTGCTCTGGCCTAGGCCCTGCAGTCATGAGATTCCCATGAGTTCTTGCTGCGTGGGAAGCCCCAGGGCCTTCTCCATGGTGACATGACCGGGGACCCTACTGGTGCCTGGGTAATCAACCCAGGATCCTGAAGTCTAGAGCCCTACGCAACTAGCCCCATTCAATCAATCAATCAATCATATTTATTGAGTGCTTACTGTGTGCAGAGCACTGTACTAAGCGCTTGGGAAGTACAAGTTGGCAACATATAGAGATAGTCCCTACCCAACAGTGGGCTCACAGTCTAAAAGGGGGAGACAGAGAACAAAGCCAAACATACTAACAAAATAAAATAAACAGAATAGATATGTACAAGTAAAATAAATAGAGTAATAAATATGTACAAACATATATACATATATACAGGTGCTGTGGGGAAGGGAAGGAGGTAAGATGGGGGGGATGGAGAGGGGGACGAGGGCCTCCTGGAGGAGGTGAGCTCTCAGTAGGGCCTTGAAGGGAGGAAGAGAGCTAGCTTGGCGGATGGGCAGAGGGAGGGCATTCAAGGCCACACCCTCCCGACTTCCTCCATTTCATCATCATCATCATCATCAATCGTATTTATTGAGCGCTTACTATGTGCAGAGCACTGTACTAAGCGCTTGGGAAGTCCAAGTTGGCAACATATAGAGACAGTCCCTACCCAACAGTGGGCTCACAGTCTAAAAGGGGGAGACGGAGAACAAAACCAAACATACTAACAAAATAAAATAAATAGAATAGATATGTACAAGTAAAATAACTAAATAAATAGAGTAATAAATATGTACAAACATATATACATATATACAGGTGCTGTGGGGAAGGGAAGGAGGTAAGATGGGGGGATGGAGAGGGGGACGAGGGCCTCCTGGAGGAGGTGAGCTCTCAGTAGGGCCTTGAAGGGAGGAAGAGAGCTAGCTTGGCGGATGGGCAGAGGGAGGGCATTCAAGGCCACACCCTCCCGACTTCCTCCATTTCCAACTTTTCCACGGGAAGCTCATATCCTTTCTTTTTCTCCCCCTCAAATGAGCAAGGATTTGCCTTCTCTGGGATCAAACTAGCTGTGGCTTCCACCACCAAGACCTACAACGCCCTAATGGTAACCCCACCGAGTCGGGAGAGGGGGCAGCTGAATGAGAAACTTTGGACCTGTTTTCTCTAGACCGTCTTTGCAACCTGACTAGACCCTCCAATGTGCCGGAGGTGACTGTTCAGAAGGCACTGAGGATGGGGAAGAGACCCCCAGAAACGGCCCATCTGAGGCCCTGGTTCAGGGCCTCCTTTTGACCGTCCTTTGGGGCCACGTGATGTCATGGACCTCACAGGGTAGGAAGGACACGGGGGAAAACTAGTTGATTGACGATTAATCGTCAATCTAGCTCTCTTCCTCCCTTCAAGGCCCTGCTGAGAGCTCACCTCCTCCAGGAGGCCTTCCCAGACTGAGCCCCTTCCTTCCTCTCCCCCTCGTCCCCCTCTCCATCCCCCTCATCTTACCTCCTTCCCTTCCCCACAGCACCTGTATATATGTATATATGGTTGTACATATTTATTACTCTATTTATTTATTTATTTATTTTACTTGTACATATCTAGCCTATTTATTTTAGTTTGTTAGTATGTTCGGTTTTGTTCTCTGTCTCCCCCTTTTAGACTGTGAGCCCACTGCTGGGTAGGGACTGGCACTATATGTTGCCAACTTGTACTTCCCAAGCGCTTAGTACAGTGCTCTGCACACAGTAAGCGCTCAATAAATACAATTGATTGATTGATTGATTGACGACTGAGGAGAGCAGTGTCCTGAAGTCTATGAAGACAAAGAGAACTAGGCCATAGCGACTAAATTTCTTGTCTGCCAACTGTTGCATTGTACTTTCCCCAGCACTTAGTATGAAGATCCGCCTATGGTAAGCACTCATCATCATCAATCGTATTTATTGAGCGCTTACTATGTGCAGAGCAGTGTACTAAGCGCTTGGGAAGTACAAATTGGCAACATATAGAGACAGTCCCTACCCAACAGTGGGCTCACAGTCTAAAAACAGTGGGCTCACAGTCTAAAAGCCGCTAATCTCCTCCCCGTTAGGCCTCGCTCTCGCCTGTCCCGCCATCGACCCCCGGCCCACGTCATCCCCCGGGCCCGGAATGCCCTCCCTCTGCCCATCCGCCAAGCCAGCTCTCTTCCTAGAAGCAGCGTGGCTCAGTGGAAAAAGCCCAGGCTTTGGAGTCAGAGGTCATGGGTTCAAATCCTGGCTCCACCACTTGTCAGCTGTGTGACTTTGGGCAAGTCACTTCACTTCTCCGGGCCTCAGTTCCCTCATCTGTAAAATGGGGATGAAGACCGTGAGCCCCACGCGGGACAACCCGATCACCTTGTAAATTCCCCAGCGCTTAGAACAGTGCTCTGCACATAGTAAGCGCTTAACAAATGCCATTATTATTATTCCTCCCTTCAAGGCCCTACTGAGAGCTCACCTCCTCCAGGAGGCCTTCCCAGAGTGAGCCCCTTCCTTCCTCTCCCCCTCGTCCCCCTCTCCATCCCCCCCATCTTACCTCCTTCCCTTCCCCACAGCACCTGTATATATGTATATATGGTTGTACATATTTATTACTCTATTTATTTATTTATTTATTTTACTTGTACATATCTATCCTATTTATTTTACTTTGTTAGTATGTTTGGTTTTGTTCTCTATCTCCCCCTTCTAGACTGTGAGCCCACTGCTGGGTAGGGACTGTCTCTATATGTTGCCAACTTGTACTTCCCAAGCGCTTAGTCCAGTGCTCTGCACACAGTAAGCGCTCAATAAATATGATGGATGATGATGATGACTGAGGAGAGCAGTGTCCTGAAGTCTACGAAGACAAAGAGAACTAGGCCATAGCGACTAAATCTCTTGTCTGCCAATTGTTGCATTGTACTTTCCCCAGCACTTGGTATGAAGATCCGCCTATAGTAAGCACTCAATAAACCGCCACTGATTGACTGATGGGTTATTGACCCATTTTGCCTCCGCAGACTTATTCAGGCCAAAGAGACTATTCACTGACTTAAGAGAGGCGGCGGATATTACTACCAGCACCCGAAGGGAGGAGGTCGGACTCGCTCACCCACCGTCTGGGCGAACACCAGCCTTATTTCCTATTCCAGCCTTCAGGGCAGACAGCCGGCTCCAAACCGCACTCGCTCAGCCCAGGAGGGAGAGAGCAGAGGCCTCGGTGCGGATCGGCTACGCGCCACCGCAACGGGACACCTCTCCAACCTGGACTACAGCCAAAGAATTGGTTAGCGGCCGTAGGATAACAACGGCTCTCATATCTGTATTTTTGAAGCACCGAGTGTTGGGCAAACATCCTGACGGGCTGCAAGCCAGGGCACAGATCCGTAGCGTGGAGCCGTTTAAGAGGGGATCACGAAAACACAGTTCTAGAAGGGAGCTCCAGAGGCCAGTTTGTCCATTCCCCCGCCTCCACGCAGGGCTGTCGTCAAAAGGCACGACAGAAAAGTGATAATCACCTGGGATTACGGGGATGTCAGTCAGTCATATTTATTGAGAGCTTACTATGTGCCACGGGCTGTAATAAGGGCTAGGGAGAGTACAATATAACAGTAAACAGACACGTTCCCTGCCCACAGCGAGTATGTTTGGTTTTGTTCTCTGTCTCCCCCTTTTAGACTGTGAGCCCGCTGTTGGGTAGGGACCGTCTCTATACGTTGCCAATTTGTACTTCCCAAGCGCTTAGTACAGTGCTCTGCAGATAGCAAGCGCTCAATAAATACGATTGATGATGATGATGATAGAGGGGGAGACCTATGGTGGTGTGTTTAGGGCAGCGGGTGTACTTGGGAAGTCCAAGTTGGCAACATATAGAGACGGTCCCTACCCAACAGTGGGCTCACAGTCTAGAAGGGGGAGACAGAGAACAAAACAGTTGAGGGTCAAAATCTCCCCCAGGCTCCGGTGGGGGTAAAGAAAGTCCCCTTAAAGGGCTGCGGGGGATCCGCCTGCCCCCGCCATCTGTTCAGGCCAAGGCCCCGGGCTGACTGTCACCTCCTGAGCCCCACCGGCAGTTTAGGAAAGACCTACCTCCACCTCCCTGGGATGCCATCGGAAGCCCCGGCCTCCCCCGGGGCCCGGTGCCTTCTCCTCCACCCAGCCGCCTTGCCGGATAAGCCCACACTCACCCTGGCCCCGAAGAGATTCATCGATGCAGCAGAGGCGGACGGGAGCCGATTGGTGGCCTTTTTTTAGTCGGCGGCAGTCGGGAGTGGGCGGCCAGAGGATCCGGCTTCACTGCAAGCCTCCAGAGGAGCAGCAGCAGCAGCCTCGGAAGGAAGGCAGGGAAACCATAAGGCCTGGTGATTCCCCCAGTGCAGTGTAGACAACGGCCCCCCCCCCTCCCCTCCCCGAGGTCTACACGCCCTGCCCGCTGCACGCTGAGGAACAGCAGTACTTCAGGGACTGTGGGTCACAAGATTAGCACCCCAATACCAACGACCCCGTGACAAACCCCGCACTGGCGACGTCAGGGCGCGGGGAGCAGCCCCTTCCCACTTAAAAAAGGCCCCTCTAGACTGTGAGCCCACTGTTGGGTAGGGACCGTCTCTAGATGTTGCCAACTTGTACTTCCCAAGCGCTTAGCACAGTGCTCTGCGCACAGTAAGCGCTCAATAAATACGATTGATTGATTGATGTGGGTCTGCCAGGTGAACTGGGTGGCTACGGCGCAGAGTTCAATGCACAGAATGGACACAAGGCCCGGCAATAGCAGAATCGTGCATCAACCCCGATCCATCCCGCTGCTGCTACTGCTGCCATGAGGGATATCAATCAATCAATCATATTTATTGAGCGCTTACTGTGTGCAGAGCACTGTACTAAGCGCTTGGGAAGTACAAGTTGGCAACAGCAAGTACAAGTTGGCAGCAATAACACCGGGGCTCCCCTCCCACCCCTCCACCCAATGTCCGCCACTTGTCTGCTGTGTGACCTTGGACAAGTGTCACATCACTTCTCTGTACCTCGGTTACCTCATTTGTAAAATGGGGATGAAAACTGTGAACCCTGTGTGGGACGTGGATTAGGTCTCACCTGACTAGCTTGTATCAATCAATCAATCGGATTTATTGAGCGCTTACTGTGTGCAGAGCACTGTACTAAGCGCTTGGGAAGTCCAAGTTGGCAACATCTAGAGACGGTCCCTACCCAACAGTGGGCTCACAGTCTAGAAGGGGGAGACAGAGAACAAAACAAAACATGTTAACAAAATAAAATAAATAGAATCGGTATGTACAAGTAAAATAGAGTAATTGCATAGTAATAGTGATGGAATTTATTAAGCGCTTACTACGTGCAAAGCACTGTACCTGCTTCCCTTCCCCACAGTACCTGTATACATGTATATATGTTTGTACGTATTTATTACTCTATTTATTTTACTTGTACATATTTATTCTACTTATTTTATTTTGTTAATATGTTTTGTTTCATTCTCTGTCTCCCCCTTCCAGACTGTGAGCCCACTGTTGGGTAGGGGCCGTCTCTAGATGTTGCCAACTTGGACTTCCCAAGCACTTAGTACAGTAAGCACTCAAATATGATTGAATGAATGAATAATATTATTATCATCACTGAGGCCCAACTTAAATGTGACACAGAGGACTTCCCAGCATCTCCCACTCACGCACACAGGAGATTTTACTTTCAAAAACAAAATGATTGGCAGTTGGATCTATCGCTACGTGTATATAATGTGCAAACAGCACGGCGGCCTTCTCAGCCACTCCCAATCAAGCAGACATGCGATTTCACTTTCAGTAACAAAATAAATGGCAGTTGGATCTATACATACGTGTATATAGCGTGAAGCAGGCATCTGTCTGTGCAGTCTGAGCTGGGGCCCTGAAGAGCAGCAGGTGAAGACGGCAAGGATGGCTGGAGGGGAAATGGTGGGCTTGGTCAGAGGGACAGGCCAATCAATCAATCAATCAATAGTATTTGAGCGCTTACTGTGTGCACAGCACTGTACTAAGCGCTTGGGAAGTACAAGCTGGCAACATATAGAGACAGTCCCTACCCAACAGTGGGCTCACAGTCTAGAAGGGGGAGACAGAGAACCAAACCAAACATACTAACAAAATAAAATAAATAGAATAGATAGGTACAAGTAAAAGAAATAAATAGGGCAATGTCTGTTTTGAAAGCAGAAGATCCCTCCATTGCCACCATCCCACTTCACTTTGCTTTAACGTAATCAATCAATTGTATTTATTGAGCGCTTACTGTGTGCAGAGCACTGTACTAAGCACTTGGGAAGTCCAAGTTGGCAACATATAGAGACGGTCCCTACCCAACAGTGGGCTCACAGTCTAGAAGGGGGAGACAGAGAACAAAACCAAACGTACTAACAAAATAAAATAAATAGAATAGATATGTACAAGTAAAATAAATAGAGTAATAAATACATACAAACATATATACATATATACAGGTGTCGTGGGGAAGGGAAGAAAGTAAGATGGGGGGGTGGAGAGGGGGACGAGGGGGAGAGGAAGGAAGGGGCTCAGTCTGGGAAGGCCTCCTGGAGGAGGTGAGCTCTCAGTAGGGCTCTATCTCACGTGAAGAGCTAGTCCCGGAATTTTTTTTTTCCCCCAGTGGTATTTGTTAAGTGCTTACTATTTGCCAGGCACTGTACTAAGCACTGGGGTATATACAAGCTAATCAGGTTGGACACAGTCCATATCCCATGAGGGGCTCACCGTCTTAATCCCCATTTTACAGATGGGGTAACTGAGACACAGAGGAGTGAAGTGACTTGGCAAAGGTCACACGGCAGCCAAGTGGCAGAGCCGGGAATAATAATAATAATAATAATAATAATAATAATAATAATAATAATAATAATAATGGCATTTGTTTAACGCTATGTGCAAAGCACTGTTTTAAGCGCTGGGGGGATACAATCAATCAATCGTCTTTATTGAGCGCTTACTGTGTGCAGAGCACTGTACTAAGCGCTTGGGAAGTACAAGTTGGCAACACATAGAGACGGTCCCTACCCAACAGTGGGCTCACAAGGTGATCAGGTTGCCCCATGTGGGGCTCACAGTCATGATCCCCATTTTACAGATGAGGGAACTGAGGCGCAGAGAAGTTCAGTGACTTGCCCGAGGTCACACAGCAGACATGTGTGGCGGAGCGGGAACTCGAACCCAGGCCCTCTGACTCCCGGGCCCGCGCTCTGCTTCTCGAACGTGTGAATTCTCCCAGGAGCCCGTCAGGCCAACTTTCCAGGAGGCAGCATGGGATAGTCAGGAAACGATTCTCTAGGGATTCGGGGCTCCTAGATTTGGTCCCCAGGTCCATCTGTGACTCCGTTTTGGGGTTCGGCTCTCCCTCCCCGCCTCTTCCCCGCACAATGGAGCTAATGCCATTAGCCGCGGCCTTGACCACAGCTGCAGTTACTGCAGACTTTACCAGGGTCGGCCCGAATAGATCCTTCCAGCGGTGACCAGGAGACAGTGGATCCCAGAGATGAGGCTTTCATCTCCAACCGGGGCAGACACTTCCCCATCCCAGGTCCAATTCTCCATTCCCAGACTCCCTTCACCCAGGACATAATCCCCCTCCCTTCCCCCTCGTCCCCCTCTCCATCCCCCCCATCTTACCTCCTTCCCTTCCCCACGGCACCTGTACATATGTATATATGTTTGTACATATTTATTACTCTATTTTATTTGTACGTATCTATTTATTCTATTCTGTTAGTATGTTTGGTTTTGTTCTCTGTCTCCCCCTTTTAGACTGTGAGCCCACTGTTGGGTAGGAACTGTCTCTATATGTTGCCAATTGGTACTTCCCAAGCGCTTAGTACAGTGCTCTGCACACAGTAAGCGCTCAATAAATACGATTGATGATGATGATGATGATAGTGATCCTGGCGGATGTTAATTCTTAAGAAAGTTTCAACTCCGCTGCCGCAAATCAGGCCTTCATTTCCTCTTCTCTCACTACCATCAGATTCGCCCTGGCCCTTGGATTTGCACATTTTATTCACCCCTCCCTCATCCCCACAGCACTTATGTGCATATCCATAATTTATTTATAGTTATGGCTGTTTCACCTTCTAGGCCGTAAGCTCGTTGTGGGCAGGGAACGTGTCTACAAATTTATACCGTACTCTACCAAGCGCTTAGTCCAGCGCTCTGAATGCAGTAAATACTCAACAAATACAACTGATTGATATTTTGGCTCCAACACAAAGTGGGGGGGAAAATAGATATGAAATCGAAATATCCCACAAGGAAACCCACCAGTGGAATTGAAGCCTCCCCAAAAGGGCACTGTGGGAAATCCCGGCTCCGCCACTTGTCAGCTGTGTGACTTTGGGCAAGTCACTTCTCTGGGCCTCGGTTCCCTCATCTGGAAAATGGGGATGAAGACTGTGAGCCCCACGTGGGACAACCTGATCACCTTGCATCCCCCAGCGCTTAGAACAGTGCTTTGCACATTGTAAGTGCTTAACAAATGCCATTATTATTAGCAGTAGGGTAGATACAATCAATCAATCAATCAATCGTATTTATTGAGCACTTACTACGTGCAGAGCACCGTACTAAGCGCTTGGGAAGCACAAATTGGCAACATATAGAGACAGTCCCTACCCAACAGTGGGCTCACAGTCTAAAAGGGGGAAATACAAGATACAAGGTCTCCAAGTCTATGTGGAAAGAGAACAAATATTGAATATCCAGCCAGTATTGAGGCCCTGAGAAGTTAAGTGAACTCTTAAGGGCCAGAGAACTTGAGTTCTCTCAGCCTCCTCCGGGGAATCCTCTTCATTATTATTTCCTCACGGCAACAGTCTCCAACAAGCAAGAGACAACAAACCCTTGGATCAAAATCCACCCCCCAAAAAGGTTAGCCTCAATCAAAAAACTCTGTCGGCTTCATCAGTTTCCCCTAGAAGCTACCAACTCCATCCTGCTGCCCTCCGAGTTCAAGCCTCGGGGGTCCCAGATGCTTCAGGTCCATGAACCAGTGGATTTTTTTTTTTAATGAGGGAAAAAAAAATATCCAAATCTTACCAACTTCCATTGGAGAGGTCCTCACACTTCAAAGTTTCCCAAAACGGCTGGGTTCCAGGCGTGTTTGGAATCGGCTAAACCGGCGCTGCTCCAGAGAGAGCCTCATTTTGCTCGCTTAGAGGACAGGGAAATAATAATGATGGCGTTTATTAAGCGCTTGCTATGTGCAGAGCACTGTTCTAAGCGCTGGGCAACCTGAGGTGGAACTAACGGCCGTCCAGTCCACTGTTCCTTGATTATGGTGCCGTCCTCGACGGCTTCCTCTATGCGGACATGAAAAACAAATCCTTGTTTCCCTCCGTTCCCCGGGTGACAGTTGCCATGGTTACAAATCATTTTTCGTGCCCCCACCCCACCCCCCAAATTGGTTGCCAATTGAATAAAAAGAACAAGCTTCCTATGAGCAACGGGCATACCTAGAAACACAAAAACCACTTGCTCTTTTCGGCCTTCTAGGGCCCAGAGGCAAAGTGCATTAAAGTGATGTGCATTATAGCTATATTTCTATTTGTTCTGGATCAGCGCTTAGAACAGTGCTTTGCACATAGTCAGCGCTTAATAAATACCATTATTATTATTGTGATTTTGATTTCACCTGTCTGCATGATTTGTACTGTTGTCTGTTTCCCCCTTCCAGACTGTGAGCCCGCTGTTGGGTAGGGACCGTCTCTAGATGTTGCCGACTTGTACTTCCCAAGCGCTTAGTACAGTGCTCTGCACACAGTAAGCGCTCAATAAATACGATTGAATGAATGAATGAATGAATGAAAGTGGCCAGACATCTAATACAGAGGCAAACCCTTCCTTTGAACCAGAGGGAAACACTGAACGCTTATACCCAAGGGATTAGGAGCCCTAAATACATCTCTTCTTCTTGATGTGAGCCTTGATTTTTTTTTTTTTAAGTGGTATTTGTTAAGCGCTTACTATGTGCCAGGCACTGTACTAAGCACTTGGGTAGATACAAGCAACTGAAGTTGGACAAAGCGCATGTGCCACATGCGAGTCACAGCCTTCATTCCCCTGTTACAGATGAGTTAACTGAGGCCCAGAGAAGTGAGGTGACTTGTCCAAGAAAACACAGCAGACAGGTGGCGGAGTCAGAATTCGAACCCAGGTCTTTCTGACTTTTCTTTTATGGCATTTATTAAGCGCTTACTATGCGCAAAGCACTGTTCTAAGACTTCCAGCCTGGGCTCTGCCCACTAGCCCGTGCGGCTTCTCACTTGATCTTCAGTCATTCATTCATCTTTATTGAGTGCTTACTGTGTGCAGAGCGCTGTACTAAGCGCTTGGGAAGTACAAGTCGTCAATATGTAAAAGACCACACCTGCTAACGCTCATTGTATTTCACAGCACTTATCACGATGTCGTGTGCTTACTAAATAATTACGGTTTGATAGAGTATATGTGAGAGTTGATGGGGAAATTAAACCTTAGGCACAGAATTCATGATAGACATTCTACCTAGAAGCAGCGTGGCTCAGTGGAAAGAGCCCGGGCTTTGGAGTCAGAGGTCATGGGTTCGAATTCCGGCTCCACCACATGTCTGCTGTGTGACCTTGGGCAAGTCACTTCACTTCTCTGTGTCTCAGTTACCTCATCTGTAAAATGGGGATGAAGACTGTGAGCCCACTGTTGGGTAGGGACTGTCTCTATATGTTGCCAATTTGTACTTCCCAAGCGCTTAGTACAGTGCTCTGCACATAGTAAGCGCTCAATAAATACGATTGATGATGATGATGATGACAACTTGATCACCTTGTATCCCCCCCCCAGAGCTTAGAACAGTGCTTGGCACATAGGAAGCACTTAACAAATGCCATTATTATTATTATTATTATTATTATTATTATTGTTATTATTATTATTATTATTGTTACCTCTAATCCTGGGTTCGCCAGAACCTTACGGGAGAAACCTGGAGGAGGTGCCCAGGGCTCATGACCGATCCAGTCATGGATCAATATGGATCCAGTTCAGAATCAAATCAATCAATAGTATTTACCGAGCAAGAGTTCAGAAACAAGTGGCTGGGGCAGGGATTTGCATCCAATTCGGCTCGCCATCTGTCTGCTCTGTGACCTTAGGCAAGTCACGTAACTTCTCTGCGCCTCCATTACTCCATCTGTAAAATGGGGATGGCGATTGTGAGCCCCACCTGGGGCAAGGGGCAGGGACTCTTTCAATCTTTCCATGGTATTTATTGAGCACTTACCATTGATTGCGTGGCTCAGTGGCAAGAGCCCGGGCTTTGGAGTCAGAGGCCATGGGTTCAAATCCCAGCTCCGCCACTTGTCAGCTGGGTGACTTTGGGCGAGTCACTTCACTTCTCTGGGCCTCAGTTCCCTCATCTGTAAAGTGGGGATGAAGACTGTGAGCCCCTCGTGGGACAACCTGATTACCTTGTATCTACCCCAGCGCTTAGAACAGTGCTTTGCACATAATAAGCGCTTAACAAATACCAACATTATTATTATTATTAGTATTACTGTGTGCAGAGCACTTTCCTAAGGGTCTGGGACAGTACAATTTAACAGTAAACACATTCTCTGCCCACAGTGAGCTAACCTGATTAGCTTGTATCTACCCCTGTGCTTAGAACAGTGCCTAGCACCTAGAAAGAGCTTAACAAACCAACCCAGCAACCCCCCTCAAAAAAATGTGCAGGTCCCAGGGCCAGGCACGTCCAGTCCTGATTCTGCGGCCCAGAGCGGCCTGAGTTGGGGCCCACCCTGGGCTTGAAGGCAGAAACTCCTCACCCTGGGCTTCAAGGCTGTCCATCCCCTGGCCCCCTCCTACCTCACCTCCCTTCTCTCCTTCTACTGCCCAGCCCGCAACCTCCGCTCCTCCACCACTAATCTCCTCACTGTACCTCATTCTCGCCTGTCCCGCCGTTGACCCCCGGCCCACGTCATCCCCCGGGCCTGGAATGCCCCTAATTCCTCTGCCCCTCCGCCAAGCTAGCTCTCTTCCTCCCTTCAAGGCCCTGCTGAGAGCTCACCTCCTCCAGGAGGCCTTCCCAGACTGAGCCCCTTCCTTCCTCTCCCCCTCGTCCCCCTCTCCATCCCCCCATCCTACCTCCTTCCCTTCCCCACAGCACATGTATATATGTATATATGGTTGTACATATTTATTACTCTATTTATTTATTTATTTTACTTGTACATTTCTATCCTACTTATTTTATTTTGTTGGTATGTCTGGTTCTGTTCTCTGTCTCCCCCTTTTAGACTGTGAGCCCACTGTTGGGTAGGGACTGTCTCTATGTGATGCCAATTTGTACTTCCCAAGCGCTTAGTACAGTGCTCTGCACATAGTAAGCGCTCAATAAATACGATTGATTGATTGATTGATTTTACTTGTACATTTCTATCCTATTTATTTTATTTTGTTGGTATGTTTGGTTCTGTTCTCTGTCTCCCCTTTTAGACTGTGAGCCCACTGTTGGGTAGGGACTGTCTCTATGTGTTGCCAATTTGTACTTCCCAAGCGCTTAGTACAGTGCTCTGCACATAGTAAGCGCTCAATAAATACGATTGATTGATCGATTGAAGCCCAGAATGGTGCCCAAACTCACGCAACGCCGGTCCCTAGCCAGCAGCGGCTCAAAGCAACATCCTGCAGCGCTAAACAAACCGCTTCACAAATACCAATTTAAAAAAATTCAGGTTACTAGGGAACAGATCTTCCAGCTCAGTCCCTTTCCACATTCCTCTAGGGAAGGCTGGGCTTGCCTCCTTTGCTAATTCCTTCCTCTGGTCAATCCACCATAGTACTAATCTTCCATTCCAAGAAGGTTAATGATCTAGGCCCTCTTTCTCTACCTCCTGCCATCCACCCGCTCTCCAGGGGAACAACCTTGTCTCCTCTTGCCTCAGATCCAGTTCCAGGTCAATCAATCAATCAATCAATCATATTTATTGAGCGCTTACTATGTGCAGAGCACTGTACTAAGCGCTTGGGAAGTACAAATTGGCAACACATAGAGACAGTCCCTACCCAACAGTGGGCTCACAGTCTAAAAGGGGGAGACAGAGAACAAAACCAAACATACCAACAAAATAAAATAAATAGGATAGAAATGTACAAGTAAAATATATAAATAAATAGAGTAATAAATATGTGCAACCGTATATACATATATACAGGTGCTGTGGGGAAGGGAAGGAGGTAAGATGGGGGGATGGAGAGGGGGACGAGGGGGAGAGGACGAGGTCACCTGCAAGAATGAGATTTCAAAACAACTAGTTTTTTCCCTGAGGTTCCTTGGTAGCCCGAATTGTTAACACAGCATCTGCTGACATCTTCGGGTGGTTTCGGGTACCCATCGTTACGGTTTAAACCCGGGCGGGAAAGGAAAAGGGGTTGGTGGAGAGACGGGGATGGTGGAAAGGGACTGGGGAAACGGGGAAAGAAACGGATCAACCCCCCCTTCCCAAGCACGTCAACCCAGGGGCTTACCTGCAACCTTTTCGTAGCCAGCGGCAACCACGGTGCAGCCCTTAGAGCTCGGATGAGGCAAGTAGCTCCGAAAACCACCATGGCCTAGTGGGTGGAACACAGTTCTGGGAGTTAGGAGGACCTGGGTTCTAATCCTGACTCCGTCCCTTGTCTGCTGTGTGACCCCGGACAACCCACTTCTCTGTTCCCGCTACCTCATCTGGAAAATGAGTTTTAAGAGTGTGAGCCCATGTGGGACGGGGACCGTGTCCAACCTGGTTAGCTTGTAACTACCCCAGCGCTTAGTGCGGTAGCTGGTACAAGGTAAGCACTTAAAAACCAAAGGAAAAACAAAAAGGAAAGGAAAAAGGGAAAAGACAGCAAAACTGGGCCCATGGCAATAATCCCTGGGGGACCAGAAGATGGTGCTTGTTAGGGACCGTCTCTGTATGTTGCCAACTTGTACTTCCCAAGCGCTTAGTGCAGTGCTCTGCACACAGGAAGCGCTCAATCAATATGATTGATTGATTGATTGATTCAACCCCCCTACCCCCAGTGAACCAGTGCCTCTCCTTGCCGCATGACAGACCTCAGAGACGAAAACCTCTACGTAGCTGTCATGATGGGAGAGTTGCGTGCGGCCAGCCAAAAACATACACACATACAAAAGGAGAGAGAGGCACTCTCTAGTTCAAGGAACTTACCTTCTTTTTGGAGACACATGGTGTTCCCTTCAGGAGTGGAGATTCCAAAAGGGACGAGGTCACGCCCCATCACAGGAATGATTTACATATCATAAACCCTAGCAATCACAGCATCTCTCAGGTCAGGTTCAAGACAGCAATATCACACCACTTTATCTATTCCTGGTTCCCCCCCACAACCTTGAGGGCCCAGGCTAATGACTAGGGAGCTGCACTAATACAGCCAAAAATGAGAAAATTTAAGGTTTCTGAAAGCACTTAGAAATTAAAGAAGAGTGGCATAGATTTAAAGGCTTCCTGCCATTGCTCTTTTCTCAACCCTGGTGGGGAGAGGAAGTACGAATTAAACATATCTATTCTATTTATTTTCTTTTGTTAGTATGTTTGGTTTTGTTCTCTGTCTCCCCCTTTTAGACTGTGAGCCCACTGTTGGGTAGGGACTGTCTCTATATGTTGCCAATTTGGACTTCCCAAGCGCTTAGGACAGTGCTCTGCACATAGTAAGCGCTCCATAAATACGATTGATGATGATGAAGATAAGCCAATCATTCAACCAGCAGCTACAAGTGTTGGGCCCCTGAAGCAAGACTTGGTTGGAAGGGCACTGCCCACATAAAGTGGCACGGGCAGAGGGAGGGGCAGTGCTTCATCTGGGAAAAAAAATCGGACAGCAGAAAGCCGCTTTCCGACCCGGTGGCTACTAAGGTAGAGGGCTCCAGACATACCAGACTGCAGCCTCAGGCACCGGTAGACTGAGGCATCTAAAAGAACATGGTGCTTTTAGACTGTGAGCCCACTGTTGGGTAGGGACTGTCTCTATGTGTTGCCAATTTGTACTTCCCAAGCGCTTAGTACAGTACTCTGCACATAGTAAGCGCTCAATAAATACGATTGATTGATTGATTCATCTTCCCAAATTCCGTCTCCCACTTCACAGTTCAACTGACTACAGCATCGCCTCCCGCCTCTGGCAACAAGATGCCATAAGCCAGTCCTGCAACGTTTGAAAGGTCACTCGCAAAGTGGGAAAAATCTCCGTTTTTCAAAGAGAATAACAACGATGGTATCTGTTAAGCGCTCAGATGCAACAGATGATGCTAGCGACTTGAGAGATTTTACCTGATGCCGAGTATTACCCCTAATGCTACAGGGATCCTCCTCTAAAATGCTCATTTACCACCTTGGCACTATTAAAATTTGATGCCGATGTTTCAGTGTTCGTTCACTCATTCATTCAATCGTATTTATTGAGCACTTACTGTGTGCACAGCACTGTACTAAGTGCTTGGGAAGTACAAGTTGGCAACATATAGGGACGGTTCCTACCCAACAACGGGCTCACAGTCTAGAAGGCGGAGACAGACAACAAAACATGTGGACAGGTGTCATCAGAACAAATGGAAATAAAACTAAGATGCACATCATTAACAAAATATATAGAATAGTAAATATGTACAGGTATTAGCCACTGAACTTCACCTTGGCTCAAACCCCATCAAGCTTTACCACTGTGTACCCTTAATAGGGATTAAAAAGACATTCCAACATGTTCTTTTTATGTTCTTTTTGACACTGTATTAATGATAGACCTTCCTTCTGTTAGCACAAGGTATCTTCTTGCTCAATTATCACACTCTGGAAATTAATCAATGGTACTTACTGAGCACTTACTGTGTGCAGAGCACTGTAGTAAGTACTTCAGAGGGTACAACCCTGCCCACGAGCTTAGTCTACACGGCTCTAAATTAAATACTTCCCATACACACAAACATCTCACTTAGTACCTTGTTGGTATATATTTACTTTGTAATTTGTTCATATAACCATTTGCTCACACGACTGGTTTTTTTAACATATTTATATTGCTTTGGTCAGTTTCCGGGGATCCTAGAAACACAGTACAGTACTTTGATGCTTAAAGAAAATCGTACTTCAGTTAGGGCTCTTTTCCTTAATCGATTTCTGTGGAACCAATTCAGAGCACTAACTAGGGAGTCCTTACATTTAAAAATTTAATTAAAAGAAACCTAAAAGCATCTCGAAGCAAAAACTCCCCATCAGCTCCTTAATGTTCATCTTCCATAGCGAAGGTGCCGAATCAAACAATCGAGGATTTAAATGCTTCCACAACTTTGACAGCAGAAGACAGTTTTATTTTTATCGAATGATCACGGTCCCTGTTGAGTGTTCACTATGTGCCAAGCACTGTACTAAACACTGGTAATCAGGTCCCATATAGAACTCACAGTCAAAGCAGGAGGGAGAACAAGTATTCAAGTCCTGTTTTGCAGATAATGGAACTAAGGCACAGAGAAGATAAATGACTTGCTCAAGGTGACAGCAGGTAATGGAGGCAGGATCCGAACCCAGGCCCACGCTCTTTCCACTAGGCTTCACAGAAAATCAAGTTGTTGTGACACCTCACAGCCAGCAACTCTCCTTCTGGAACCGCCAGCCCCCGACCGCGGGGCTGTCAAGCTTCGCATCATTTGCACCCATTCATTCCCTCAATATCACAGGGTGCTTTAGTTGGCACCTAGGAAAGCATAATACAAGTGAACACCATGGACACCATGTCCTGGAGAAGTTTGTAGTGTAATAGGAGAAACAGGCAGGCAGACATAAAATATAAAATGATGGTGGGAGGAGAAAAAAAAGCAGCAGAGCTACAGCACAAGTTAGGAAAATAATCAATGAATGGCATACAGGCGTGTATGGGGCGGGCAGTGTGCACGCATGTTTCAGATGTGACCAGGGCAACGGAAACTGGTCAAGGAATACCTCTTGGAGGCGTGTTTTCAGAAAGGTTTTGAAGATGGGGAGGAATATGGTCTGGTAGATTTGAAGGGGAGAGAATTCCCAAATGGGTCAGGGTGTAAGCCAGGAAGTGAAGGCGGGACAGCTGAGAGCCGGTAGGAAAGTGGAAAGCGACCGGTAGCCAGCGGTCTCTCGGACACTCGGAAGCACATGCTCCACGTGGACTAATGGGAGTTCTTGAATAGTGGTTCTGTTATCCTCAAACACCACTCCAAGCACGAAACACAGAATACACTTTAGGGAGTGGGGATGGATGAGGTTGGAAATAGTGGGGGAGGAGTAACACTTGAACAAACGCATTCTCTAAACAGTTCAAAGCACCAGTAGGCCCTCTTCCCCACTTTCCATGACTCTGTGGACTGATCCCTCCCTGGCATTTCCTTCCACTCCCTTCCCCAAGGAGTCCCTTTCCTCAGAAGCGCCGAAATCTAATCATGGTGTTTATCCAGCACCTGGAGTGTGCCAAACCCTGGGGAAGAGGGAGAGGTTATCGCCGTGTCATTCTGCAAATGAGGAAACTGAGGCAATAGAAAAGTTAAGAATACAATGACTGTTTCGTCGTACTCTCCCAAGCACTCAGTACAGGGCTCGGCACACAAAACGTTCACTGGATGCCACTGATAAAGAGAATGGTCAATGGTGACCCAGATCAGTGATGGAGATCGCTAGAACCCAGGTCCTCTAGGCCATGTCATCTGTGGCACAAAATCTTTCCACTCACGGAAGCACCAGTTTACCTAGAGCTCTGACCTCAGATGGGCCACAACCTTCATGACAAAGCAACAAAAGTGAACTCACAAAAACACTCACTCCAGCAAATCTGAGCCTTCCAGTTATGTGCTTCTCTCCAGTCAAGCATCACAAGACAAGCACAAAGTAAAGGAGATGTAGATTTATTCACTTTACAAAGAGGGTGGTATTTCGATGCCATAAACAGCTCCATTTATAGACAAATATACTGTACATTATACCAGTGACTGGCTTATACTTTGCCCTAGGATGTCTGTATTATCTGAGAAAAGAGTGATCCTTGGTGTGCCACTGAAATTTAGAAGTCCATAACATCTGGTTTGCATTACATTTTCACAGGCAAAAAATCCCTGTTCCCCAGACCTTCCTTTTGGTTGACCGCGACACTTAGATCGTCATTCACTTATTTACAGGCTCAATTACTGCTTTTTTTTTTTCTTTAAAAAATTTAGAAGCCACTGATCATTCTAATCGTCTGCAGCACAAGGAAAATCAAAATACTGGTTTCATACACATATAAAGAACAAATTCAGTTTGTTTTGTTAGTCATGACTGATGCAAAGAGATAAAAGGTGTATTTACTAATGAATTATAAAAATACTTTCTTTTTGAAAAATAGCAGCAGGTTGGGCTGCTGGCTACTGCTAAATGAAGCCAAAGGAGAGAAACAAGTACAAACGATCTTTGATCTAAGAAGTTGAATTTTGATTAAAAAAAACAACGTAGGCTGGAACAACACTTACCACTTCAATAGTAATGGTCACTGCATTTCACAGGAGTTACAACACACCAAACACTGGTGTGCTTTCCCTTATGTCAGTGGTTTCCACCTGGCGTTTTACAGAAAAGGATTTCTGAGGCTATTTTAACGTTGGAACGGCCACGATCGTTCCGACCCGAACAAATCTCTGTTTTTAAAAACCCTTATGGATGGGGAAATATCACGATCTGGTCACAGTTAGGTGCTTATCCTTTCGCTTTAGCTGATCCGGGAACTGGGCGAGGGTGATTCTCCGAAGACCTCAAGTGACTTCCGTGGGGGCCACTTTACATGGCTGGCCTTCAATGCCTCTTCCAAAGTTTTGTTTCACACCTGGGTTTCATGAAGCGTACCAACCTGAGACTGGCCCGAAGTTGATGCCTCTGGAGCACGTTTTGCAAAATTTCCGAATGTGACCCCCTCGGACAAGGGCTTTGTCGTTAATAACAATTAAAAAAAAAAAAAGATGTTATAGAATAATCATGTCAGTATGTTGAAGAAAATGTTTATTCACTGTGTAAAGTTTAACAATTGGTGAAAAAATATTATTTACACAGTAGGCAAGCTTGGGGGAGGACAGGGTCGAAGAAGGCTGGCATGGCAAACCCCATTCTGATATGGAAGCAAAAGTTAGAACCTCTGTGTCCCTGCCCAGGCCAGGCACAGAGGGCACACTTTCCCGGGCGAACCAGGAAGCTTTTGACAAAGGTGAGCTATAGTTCAGAGTCCCACTGACCTTTCTCAGTTGTGTTTTTTCCCCCCAAAGAAAAAAATGTAAAGTTATTCTTCTTCACTCTCATTTTCTGGGTCCAAATCGGAATCTCCATTCATTTCCTTTTCAACCAACATTTCTTGCTCCTCCTCTTCCTCCACCTCCTCCTCCTTCTCCTCCTCTTTCTCTTCCTCCTCCTCCTCGTTCTCTTCCTCCTCCTCCTCGTTCTCTTCCTCCTCCTCCTCCTCCCTTTCTTCTTCTTCTTCCTCCTCCTCTTCCTCCTCCTCCTCATCCCAATCCTCCTGAAAGACAAGAAAGTGGTACCTTTGGTACCTGGGCAATGAATTACAAAAACCCACAAAAGCATACATTACCGATGAGACTACTTACACCGGAATCTTTATCGGCCATTATCTCATCATCAGTATCTTCTTCGGATGATTCTACAAAATGAAATCATGGTCATGAATTTGAGAGCAACAACAGAGGACCTCAAATAACAGAAAATATGATCTTCAACGTGAAAAACGTCACTACTGGCCAGGGGTCTATTCAGGCCCAACACTGTCTCTCAGGGCAGAGATAAAGGAACCGTGTGTTCTTCCTTGGTGTCCTAAGAGTGACAGTTGTGCCCAGCAAAAGCCCTGATTTTCTTCTTATAATAATGATGGTATTTGTTAAGCGTTTCCTATTTGCCAAGCACTATACCAAACGCTGGGGTAGAGACAAGGTTATCAGGTTGTCCCAAGTGGGGCTCACAGTCTCAATCCTCATTTTACAGATAACTGAGGCACGGAGAAGTTAAGTGGCTCACCCAAAGTCACACAGCTGACCAGTGGCGGAGTCAGGATTAGAACCCACGACCTCTGACTCCCAAGCCCGGGCTCTTTCCACTAAGCCACGCTGCTTCTATAATCCTACGAGGACTTTGTATCCATGAATTTGACCAACCTATTGACTATTTCAGGAGCCCTACTTCAGTAGTTAGGAATTTCACCTGTTGTATGAGAATGTATGAGTGTTTCTTTGGTTTTGGGACACACTAAGTTTGATTTTTGGAAGCATCTACTACACCCCACCATCACTATTATACTAATTAATTACGGTATTTATGTTTAAGTGCTTACTACGTACAAAGCCCTGTCCTGAGCGCTGAGGTATTAACAAAATAATCAGGTTGGAAAATAGTCCCTGTCCCACATGGGGCTCAATAAGGATTTACAGATGAGGAAACTAAGGCACAGAAGTGAAGTGACTTACCCAAAGTCATACAGCACGGCGTAGCAGAAAGAGGACAGGCCTGGGAATCAGAGGACCTGGGTTCTAACCTCAGCTGTGCTGACTGCTTACTGTGTGATCTAAGGCAAGTTGCTTAACTTCTCTGTGCCTCAGTTCTCCTGTCCTCCCTCCCCATGCGGGGCAGGGACTGGGTCCAACCTAATCCACTTGTACCTATCCCAGAGCTTAGAACAGTGTTTGACACATAGTAAGCAAATAAATACCATTAAAAAGAAAATGGCAGAGCCAGAATCAGAACCCAGGTCCTTCAGACCCCTAGGCCTGTGCTTGTTCCACTAGGCCATGCAGCTTCCCACGGTCTACTCAAATCAATCAACAATATTTATTGAGAGCTTACTGCGTGGTGAGCAACGTACTAGGTGCTTGCAAGAGAACAAAAGAGTTGGTAAACATGTTCCCTGCTCATAAAGACCTCAGTCTGGAGGGTGATAGATATTAAATAAGAATTCCACTCACTTAAGAAGGAATTCTAACCCCGGCAAAGCACGGAGAACAGAAGCAATTAAGCATTATCAATGTATTCATCACCTTATTTTCATCAACATCCCACTTCAAAACCCCAGTAGCAAAATTAGAAATGCAGTCATCGCAAATGTACACGATTGGGATAAACTGAGCTTCAGGATTTGGCCTGAATTATGCCAGTCCCCAAATTTCCTGAGGTCCCTCCACCCCCGACAGATCAGGAAGCCCCAGATCTTACGTTCTTCGTATATCAGCTTTGCAGTCTGATCGCTTTGAGTCACTCCCTGTGTTTTTTCCGATGCTTCGACCTGAAAAGTTACAGTATCCTCGGGTGAATGAGAGTTATGCTTCCCTGCTTCCTTAATGACTTATTCAATCTGGTTCATGTTCAAGGTGTGAAGAACATTTTCAAAAAACGGTCCATTACAGCATTGTAATCACGAAGGGAACTCAAAATATTTCAGATTAGGGAAAACAAAACTGAATACCTAACATTCCAAAAAAACCAAAACAAACCCAGATATTGCAATTCATTTTTCACCATGATGACCGATGTATTTTGGCCACTGTACAAGCTAAGACTGGTGCCTAGGAGTCAGCTATTACCAGGTAAGCCGCCTGCAATATATAACTCAAGGTAAATAAATGCTTTTCCACCCCAGTGGGTGTCTCGGCCTACCCGGGTCCACCTAAGGTCGATAGCTCAACACACTTACAGCTGAATGTCTGGCGTCTTTTCTTCGTCAAACCATTAGTCAAAGCTTCAAACCCACCCCCAAAGGCCTCTTCCGGTCACCCACCTGTGTGAGAAGCAGCAACAGTTTCCCGTGAAGGCGAGAAATCTTCCACAGGGTTTTGACTCTGCTTTCCATCAGCTGATACAACATACTGAGCTGGGGGACCAGGTCGGGCAGCTGTTGAAAAAGTGACAGAAGTCATCAACTCCATCCCAACCATCTCTTCCTAAAAAGACCATGACCCAGCTGAGATCACCCCTCAAGAGAGCATTACAGATCACTATCCAGCATCTCTCTTTTAAACGGTGAGCCCACTGTTGGGTAGGGACTGTATATGTTGCCAATTTGTACTTCCCAAGCGCTTAGTACAGTGCTCTGCACATAGTAAGCGCTCAATACGATTGATGATGATGATCTCTCATTTACAAATACACAATACTCCGCTCATCGGAACATGTATGTAATAAAGGCATTCTCTGGGCAAATGGTGTTACTAAGCACTCTAGAGGGGGGCAGACCGTTTGTACTATTCTCAGGGAATTTACAACCTACAATCTACAACCACATTCATACAAAACACCGTTGTCTATTGAGAACTGAACTGGACCTATCCCAATTTATAGTCTCGGACCGTCCTTTGAACCCCAAACTAGCACCTCTCCCCTACCAGTTCAGATACTCCCCGTTGTAGTCTTTCAAAAATATGATCAGCTCTCTGATAACTCAAGGGTGGCATCCATGACCCACTTCATGCTATGGAAAGCCACACTTTGGCTAATCCCACGGGCCACGAGAGACAGCAATGTCAATCACCCCATGAGAGGCCTTCCCAGACTGAGCCCCTTCCTTCCTCTCCCCCTCGTCCCCCTCTCCATCCCCCCCATCTTACCTCCTTCCCTTCCCCACAGCACCTGTATATACGTATATGTTTGTACAGATTTATGACTCTATTTATTTATTTATTTATTTATTTTACTTGTACATATCTATCCTATTTATTTTATTTTGTTAGTATGTTTGGTTTTGTTCTCTGTCTCCCCCTTTTAGACTGTGAGCCCACTGTTGGGTAGGGACTGTCTCTATATGTTGCCAATTTGTACTTCCCAAGCACTTAGTACAATGCTCTGCACATAGTATGCGCTCAATAAATACGATTGATGATGATGATGATGATGGGGTGACCGTTACGACACTATGAACACGGAGGGCGGTGGGGCTCCGGGCGCTGCCACCGGTTTCTGGACTCACACCAACCATCAGGGTTGGGCATTCGTGGGTAGTTTCTCTCACCCTGCCCAGAAAGTAAGAGCCGCGGCAGCCCGAGCTGCAGCCAGTGAGTGGATCACGCCGAAAAGCAGCGTGTGGAGAAGCCCCAAGGGGCTGCGCGATCACAGATCTAGCTCTAACTCCCTGACAAAGGTTCATGGAGAATGGACTATATTAAGGAAAAATTCCTTTTGCTCATCCTTAACCAAGGTGGCACACAATACCCCACGGGAACCAACCAGTCACGGAGCAGATACTTACCGTGGAAAGGTAGGAGGCGTGTACAGTTAACACGGTTTTTAACCACTGAACCATTAATACGGCACTGAAAGAAACAGGGGGGAAGGGAGAGAAATTCTATAAATGGATGAGTTAACATCAGCGTTCCCAAATCCCAAACCAAGTTTTCTAACACTATCCCCACAGGCCATTAAACTACCTTCCTACGCATCTCTTACCTTTGCGGATGTCCTTGCAACCTCTTGGTAAGCTGAAAGGGAAAGGAGCCAGAAACATCATTAATACAGACGAACACATTTCCTAGGGATATTTATCTACGCTTATATGCACCTAGACACCAAAACAGGAGTGGCACACACACACACATGTGCACATCAGATTTCCTAGTCCAGCATTATTTTCCCGTAAATTACATCACAAAATATGCCTGAACTTGTACGCTTTGCCTTCCTGGGTGCTGTGTCATGTCGTTTATTTCTGTAGGGCATCTGTGTGTCTCTCCCCCCGTGCAGGGGATACAAACTCAAAAATTATGGCACCAAAAATGAGGAAAAAGGAGGATGTATGCAGACAGGGTCTAAATTAATTATTTTCGGAATTTCTGTCTGGGGGAGTCATTTAAAACGGAGTCATTGTTTCATGCTCAAGAGTCCAGATCGTACGAAGATTCACTCATATAGGAAGATGAAAAATCCTGAGCTCGTCACCTACATTTATTTTCAGATAAGGTCCTCAAAATTTCCTCCAATTACAGAAAAGGACAAACACAATGTTAAAGCATGCAGCAGTAGGGAAAAGAATTAAAGGGGGCGGGGAGAGTATCGACAGAAACATTTCATTCAAGGGGAAGAAGTACACTATCACAGGCTTAGCTTGCAAAATACACCACCTCCTTCTAGACTGTGAGCCTGTTGTTGGGTAGGGACCATCTCTATATGTTGCCAATCTGTACTTCCCAAGCGCTTAGTACATTGCTCTGCACACAGTAAGCGCTCAATAAATACGATTGAATAAATTGAACAAATGAAAAATGGGGGCACTTAAAAAGTGGGTAACAGTACAGCAGAAGCCAGTTTCAGTCGATTTAAAATTACTCTGCTGTGTAGAAAAGACCATGAAAATCTTACCTCATGCAGCAGAGGGATGACAGCATACACGGGTATCCTCTGAACTGTGCTCTTTATTACATTCGACTTCTTTGACTGAAGCACTCGCTACAGAAAGAGAAGAAACTATTATTAACCAAAATCACACGCCAGGCAGTAGACTCCGAGAAAAGGCTTCAGGAAACATCCAGTACTTGAGGAGAGGACTGAACAGGCCAAGAATACGGAATTACTTGTGAAATACTTGGGACAAAAGCAGAATCAGGGCCAAGAAGCGCGTGACTGGTGTAACCTCCTAATGTGCCACAAAAAAGAATGAACTCCAGCAACAAGGGAATGAGCTATAGCACCTTACGCACACTCCCACTGAAAGTAGAGAGACTACTGTTATCCAAAAAATACAATTATTTATTCAATAGATGATTTGGTTAAATTCTGCTCAGTTTTCAGAAGGCTTATATATGTAGGTTTCGACACCACATAATTGGACTTCTGGCAGTGCTCCAAAACGAACCCTATTTCCACAAGTCAAAGTAAAATAACTTAAAATTTCTTTAGGTGGTACTTACATTTAACAATAAATTATCAGTACTTTCTAACCCCTGCACCAGAAGAACGGCAAAGCTGTCTGTCTGAGGGAGGCCATCTTTTGTCTTCATTTTCACTGTGTCGATATCCATTGCTCCCAGGCGCTCTTCAATGCTAACCTGAAGAATGAATGAAAATGTTATCAGGCTAAATCGCCCAATTACTAAAGCACAAGGGTTTAACTCAAGTCAAATTAGCAGGTGCCCAAGACCCCAGAAATTAGGTCTTATGTTTCCAGGCCGACTGAATAGGGTTGTAAATTATTCCCCAACCCTATGGATGCAATGAGAAGTGTAGAACTTACACTTTTATGTTCAGGTCCATCCATCGAAAACATTGGGTGCGGGTGCATTTAAAAAAGGGTTGTTAAATATCACAAAATCCCTTAACAAGGCAAGTGTGGAGCCCTTTTCCATCAGCTGAAGAACTGACCACCCCCTTAGTGGAACCCAGTCACTCATTTAACCAGCTGAGTCAACCGGGAGCTCTGGGTGAGAACAAGACTAAATCTTAAACCTGAAAAACTGAGTGTCTAAAATAAAATCGCTTACTAAAGCTGAGGACTCTCCTCACACAAATGAGAAACCCCAGTGAGAACAGAGGATCCAGTGAGAACTAAACCACACTAGGCACACTCAGACAGCCAAGAGAAAGGCAACATCACTGGATCTCAGCAAAAAGCGAAACCAGAGGTACATCATCACTGTAAGCCTAGTTCGGACCTCACTGTGTAAACTGTGCACTGCATCACTGTACCTGTGCTATCAATTTGGGGTGGCAAAAGGAGGACACTCCAATTAATGCAAATGGCAAAAAAACAAAAATAAAGATTCACACTTCTAATCCAAGAAGGGATTTAGACACGCTTTGCCCTTTCCAATGTGACATCGCCGGGGGGATGTGGGAGAAGCGGGATGGCAGCCACTCTCACCTGACTCCGAAACCTAGAGCGCTGAACAAATCTTATAAATTAAAAGGAGTTACATTTTCCTTCAAGGGGCACAGAGCGGAATTCAAACCAATTTAGGAGTCTACGCATACTGCCTTCGCTGGAACATCCAGGTTTGCAGGCACCACAATAAACCTAACTGACGGGTTTATTCTGAAGACGGAAGGATGGGTGCCAGCTCATTGGGGGGCAGGTAGGGAGAAAGAGAGAGGGGCCCAATTACTGGATGGAATTCATCAGCTTTGCTCCCACGACCCTCTCGGCAGCGGGAACAGACCCGGTTGGGGTGGAGATGAGACAGCTACAAGATCACCGGCCTCTTCCCTGTTGGTTCCCGGGCTCTTGAGTGTCTGCATTTCGCCTTGGCCTCCGGGCAGGATGCCCTCTCCGTACCAAGACTCCCCGCGGATTACAAAACCACAAACTGGTAAACTGATGCCTCCAGCTGACAGACCCCCGGTCCCCTCTCTGTCTAGTGAAATCGTATTACCTCTGTGCCCCCAGGTTTCCTTTTGCTGTCTATTCTCTTCGTCTCTGGTGTAGCAGATTTGGTGGCTGCGTGATGTCCAGGGATCCCAGGCATTAGAACTTTGGCTTCGGAATTAATCACTGGGGTCCTCACCTATTTGAGGGAAGATATTGACAGGAAAAATACATACCCAATTACTCCTCCATCCTTGAGAACAAGAATGCTGGTCATGCTCAGAAACATCAAAACAGTTTCATCTGTGCACATCAAACCTCCTCTCTCAAAACAAGTGACTTCCCACAAACAGATGTTTGTTAATGCATCAGACACGCTAAGAAAGTTCTAAAAGTCTTTACCACGGGATCTTGAGCCATTCAAATGGCTGTTCCACTGACATCTTCATTCCTTCATCATTCAGTCGTATTTATTGAGTGCTTACTGTGTGCAGAGCACTGTACTAAGCACTTGGGAAGTACCCCCAGACTTCTGCCTCTCCCATCTCCAATCCATAATTCACTGCTGCCCAGGTCATTTGTCTGCAAAAACCTTCAGTCTGGATTTCCCCACTCGTCAAGAAACTCCAGTGGTTGCCCTCCGCATCAACAGAAACTCCTGACCACCGGCTTTAAATCACTCAATCACCTTGCCCCCTGCTACGTCACCTTGCTTCTCTCCAGCCCTTACACTTTCCTCCTCCAATGCCAGCCTACTCACCAGACCTAGGTCGTCTATCTCACCACCAACTTCTCGTCCACGTCCTGCCTCTGGCCTGGAATGCCCTCCTTCTTCATATCCGACTGACAATTACTCAAATTTTCAATTACTCAATTTTTTTTCAGTTTTTTTATTGAAGGCACATCCCCCGCAAAAGGCCTTCCCTAAGCCCTCTTTTCTTCCACTCCTCCCTCCCAGCCCCACAGCACTTACGTACGTGTCCGTAACTTGTTTAAATTAATGTCTGTCTCCCCCTCTAGACTGCAAGCTCGTTGTGGGCAAGGAACAAGTCTCATATTATTATACTGTACTCTCACAAGCTCAGAGTACAGTGCCCTGCACACAGTAAGCACTCAGCAAATGTGATCGACTGACTGGAATGTACTTTAGGGAGGTTTTTGAACCCAGGCTGGAATACCCTATTTTCACCCAAAATTTCCCAGAGTCCTGTACTGCGGGCAACAGCTCCAAGGATGAAAAGGAAGGTGGACAATAATACCTCATACATACGCTAAAATGACTGTGGCAAAATTAACCTGGATTCATAAATAAACTTAATATTTTGACTGCCCAAATGGAGTGACAAACCTAACACAAAGCTTGTTTTTTTTTAGGCTCCCGGGGAAAACCCTAACTTTACCACCAAAAACCTATATCTTAAATTACAGCCTAGATAAAGAATGATACAAAGTGAAAGAGACTCCCCACAAATGGACATTTAAAAAGTTTTAAAAGCCAATAGAAAGCCTATCATGTCTGTGTCAATTTCACTACTCTACGTTCAATAAAACACTGGTATGGCCAGTTTAACTTTACTCGTCAAGTTACAAGCCCTTAGTCGAAGTCGCTGTTAAAGCACTGGTCAGGAATCCTAAGTATGGCATTTATGAAGCGTTCACTATGTGCTACATGCTGAAGTAAAGACACAGTTATAAGACTGGGCACAATCTTTGGGTCTCACGGGAATCCCAATCTTAAAGGCAACCACTGAAGGCTGCCCAGCCAGGCAAGCTCAGACAGCCAAGAGAAAGGTGTCACCACGGAAACTCAGCCAAAAGCGAAACCAGATGGAAATCATCACAGCATGTCCTGGCTTTCACGTCACTCTGTAATTAGCAGAATTACAGGCACTCGATAGAGATCGTGTAATCTTGACTAATTAACAAAAAGCTAACAATGGTAAAGGTTCAAACTTAATTGCTCATACCATGAAAGGGATAGTAATTAATACTGTATTTACTTAAGGGCTTATTACATGCCAAAGCATTATGAGGAGTTTGGGGACTAGATACAAGACAATCAGATCAGAAACAGCCTGATAATTGTCCATTTTGAATAGCCAAGTTCCACCCTTTCGGTTAATAGACTCCACCAATGGCAGCAGGAAATTAATGCACACATTGGGGAAGCTACTGTCATGTGGGAATCAATGATTTTCAGAGTGGAAAGTTAACAACACTCCATTTGCTCTCCTTTCCATTGGTTTTTGCTCCATTCTCGGGAGTTTTTTGAAAGGAAAAAACTCAACTGTCAGAAGCTAAGACTAGATTTAAAAGCCATCGAGTTCTAGACCATTGAACAACGATCTGTGAAAAGCGATCGAACGGGCCACTCTAAAAACTGTCCATTTTTCAACAAAATGAATCGGCACTCACCTTTGTAACAGCTGATTCTACTTTCAGCGCCCAGTTCTTCTGAACATCTCTTATTAAGCATACATGGGACTCACTAGTATTCAGAGACTGCCAGAAAAAAAAAAAAATGAAACGATTTAGCACATTTCACAGAAGGACAAGGTTTGGGACTGATGGGCCCAGGTTATTAGTAGGAATGCTCTTTAACAATTTATGAGTAATCTTCAGAGAAAACTTTTTAAGTGTTAAATCACTGCACTGCCCATCAGCATAGCATGTCACATCAGCTCCTGATTACCCCAGAACTACATGAGCTGCTGCTCCTACAATTATCACCTTTGTTTCCACTGTGGTCGGGGCGATGAACGAGAATCCCCAGGGCTGATAAGGAATCCAGAATTTTAAAAAAAGGACAAAATCTTTACAGTCAGACATACGAAAGGCCAAAAACTCTCCTCAGGCAACTGAACTATCACATCTTACCCCCTCTGAATACCTTTGGTCCTGCTCTAGTTTCTACAAATTCCCGAGTGATAAACTGGCCACTACATATTTGTACTTCCCATGTTTGTACTTGCCAATTTGTACTTCCCAAGCGCTTAGTACAGTGCTCTGCACATAGTAAGCGCTCAATAAATACGATTGATGATGATGATGACATACCACTCGCTCGATGGCTGGTTGCAACGCGTTGCCGTAAACAAGCAGTAGCGACTGCTTGTCCGCACAGAAAGCAGCTGCTAGGATAGGGATGGGTGTTGGTGTGGAATTCTTCCCTTTCCCAGGGGTTGCAATTTGGACAGAGCAGTTTGAAGTCAAAGGCTTTTTGCAATGTCTAGCAAGGAGAGAGGGGGGAAAAAAGTAGATGATATATTAATGAGACCTAATAAATACAAATTCCTCTACCAGAAAGTGGGGACAGAAGGGAGCGTGGAAAGGATGGGCAGAAGAGTAGAACTGCTGATGAGATTCCATGACAAAAATCAATTTAGAAGGGAAAAGTCACATGCCTGTTCACATGCATGTAAGCAATCCATTAAGATGGTGGAATGGGATGCAGAAGAAATGGCATTGGTGTGATCTGGGGATGCTGCAATAACTCCATTCCTTTCCCCGCTTTGAGAAACTAGCAGGGATTGGGATTAAGACTGTGAGCCCCACGAGGGACAACCTGATCAACTTGTAACCTCCCCAGCGCTTAGAACAGTGCTTTGCATGTAGTAAGCGCTTAATAAATGCCATTATTATTATTATTGGAATCAGAGAGCGAATAAAACGGCAGGAGAATTGGGGGCGGTGCAGCAAAGCCGCTCAAACACGAAGGCGATTTGGACAGGGGCCGAGGGCTGGCTCTTCCCTGGTTTACCGTTCCCTCTTCCGAAGTTCAACGGGATTTGACTACTTCGTTTTAGATGCACTGAGGGAACAGCTTTAATTAAAACACTAACTTACCCATTCAAAATGTGTTCGAATAAATGCATCTGGCCGTCTCTGCATACAACGGCTAACTTCACCGGCTAAAAGAGGAATCCATCAGAGAGAGACATGGTCACTTTGCAACCGAAGTTCTGTCTGCACCTTCCATTACTGGCTAGCTTCTAAATTTTCCTTGCAAAGCACCCGCTGGCCTTCCTGCTCCGGCCCCAGCCTTAGGATGGGAGTGGCTCCTATCCAGGGCTGTAGGGCTAAGGGGGCTGTGTAGCAGGTAAGGAAATGCCTGGAGCCAGCGGACCACCTGTAGGTGGGTGCCACCTGTGCCAGAACCTCTTGCGGTGGAGGTTCAAGTGATCCGGCTTTGACTGCAGCCCTCTTGGCCTACTAAGTACAGTCCAAAAAGGATTGATTCGTTGAGGGTAGCACTCAGCCATCCCTACAGCCTCAGCACAAACGGCAGAGTGGAGCTCAAGTTCTGGACCCAAATTAAGGCCGAGAGTGCACTTCACTCACAACGAAAAAATTAACTTACTAATACACTTGGTTCTGTGCCTTTTAAGTGCTTCATATTCATCCCACCCGAGTCCCACAGCACTTATGTGCAAATCTGAAATTTATTTACATTAATGCCTCACCCCGAGAACTCTTAAGCTCCCCGTGGGCAGGAAACGTTGTCTACCAACTCTGTTGCACTGTACTCTCCCAGGCCTTTAGTACAGTGCTCTGCACACGGTAAGCGCCCAATAAATACCATTGTGGATTAATAAAACCATCCCAACATAAAACTACGTTACTGCTTATAAAAGTTCCAAGAGGTTCCATTTCCTTCAGGAGTCCCAGTTGAAAGAGTATGATTCTCCACTTCCCTATTTAGTTGTTGACCCCTCTGAAGACATCTTAGCTGGGACAAAAAAAAACCTAAGACCTAAAAGATTGATTTTCTTCTGTATGTCTCTTCTCCCGCCACCCCAAACCCCCGGCATTCCTTCTCTATTCCTCCCGCTGGGCTCTACTATAACCGCAACTGGTAAGCATTGAGATCAAACTGTTGGTCCCGGGATTTACCTCTTCCTTGTTTTCTGACAGAGTCAGGTCAATGTAGACAGGTTCGTCTGTAACTGTGAAAGACATCACCGCGTTCCTCTCTTTAGTTTCAGACCGCACCTGCCTGGATAAACAAACCAGTTTTCATCCAACTTGGCAGCGGCAAAGATGGACATTTCTCAAGGGGAGGGAAGGGGTCCAAACAGTACTGGGCCTCCTCTAGTTTCCATTTCATTACAAGATGATGGGCAACAAAGAGCATATGAATCACTGAATCAATGGGCATCAATGGGTAAAATCCTCACCTTGGACTCAAGAATTTTACTGTTTCCACTGACTTAACGCTTCATAAAAGGTCAATCTCCAAACTGACCCTCACGGCCTTGCTGCTCTAATGTGGGGAGGAAGACTACCTTCTCTCTCAGAGCAGGTTATTAACACAAACGAAGAGAAACTAGGAAAACATGCTCAGAACGTATGAGAGTGACCCGAATAGGGGCTTCCTGGGTTATGCTCAGACACAGCCAAGGAATTTCACGTCCTCATTCAACCGTCAGTGAGTTGAAACCACAGTTGAAGTGATCATCATAGCATTTACCCGTGTAGCACCCCTATTCTTCCCCTCACGTTGGGGTATTCAGGAACTGGCGGGGTTCTTAACATGCCTAATGTGGATCAACTGGTGTGACAGAGAGCATGGCACCTAAAATGAAGGACCCATTCAGCTCTTCCTCACCTATCATTTTTGCATTTGAAAAGTAAAGACTACAGTTCCCATCTCTTCATTGTACTTGGCGATTTTTGTTGTCGTTGCGGCAACAAAAATTTCAGCCTACCCAGCAGGACGTACACATGGAGTAGCCGAAGCCTAGCTAGAGCGACATATGAAGAGCCAGGAAACGGGAACGGTGCTAAACCTGAGTGTTCGGCACGACACAGCCTCCTGCCTCTTCCCAGTCACTCCCTGCTGCTCTTGGAACTGTCAGCAAAGAGGGCAAACATTTTCCTCCAGCTTTTTAATTACTTGAGGCTAAAGTTAGCCACTCTAAGCTTCACCTCCACTCTCCCCTCCACCCCCGAACAGTGGATGATCCCCAACTGATCTCAAGGCTGCACAATTCTCTCGTTAAAAGGTCAGCTCCTACAACGCTTCGTGTGGGGAATGAGCTACAGCTGCAGGTTTTACACCCAACGCGGATTCCATTTGAAAATAGAGCAAAGCATAATGTGGGCATCATATTTTGACAAGACACAAATGAGGTGGCCCGTGATTTTCCCGTAAGTAGGCCAGATTACATACCATACGCTGAGTAACCGATCGTGCACAGCTCCAGACAGGAAATAGAGCCCCGTGATTCCATCAAATGGCTGGCTTTCATTAGGCGGTCTTATTGTAGTGAACATAAGTGATGAAACTGCTGTCGCATGGCCTGTGAAGTGCTAGAGGAAATTAAAATTTACGGTAAGATAGCCACTAGAACCTGGGTCCAGGCCAGCCAGGTGGATGATTGTTCAAACAACAGACTCAGAGGTTTAAGGAAACGTACTCCTGAAACCTCACTTGTTCTTATCCCCTCCACACATTCACTCTTATATAGAAGCAGCAGCGTAGTTTAGTGGATACAGCACAGGACCTGCGTTGTAATCCCAGCTCTGCCCCTTCTCTGCCGTGTGACCTTGGGGCAAGTCGCTTAACTTCTCTGTGCCTCAGTTACCTCTTCTGTAAAACAGGGATGAAGACTGTGAGCCCCATGTGGGACAACCTGATTACCTTGTATCCCCCTCAGCGCTTAGAGCGTAGTAAGTGCTTAGAAAGAACCACAAAAAAAGAATTTTAAAAAAAGGAAATAACTAGAGAAACAGCCCAGCAGTTGGCATAGGCAAATGACTTCTGGAGTTCATTACAATAATAATAATACTAGTGGTACTTTTTAAGCACTTATTATGCTCCAAGCACTGTGCTTAACAAGTACCATAAAAAAGAATTTTAAAAAAAGGAAATAGCTAGAGCAACAGCCCAGCAGTTGACATAGGCAAATGACCCCTGGAGTTCATTACAATAATAATAATAGTGGTACTTTTTAAGCACTTATTATGCTCCAAGCACTGTGCTTAACAAGTACCATAAAAAAAGAATTAAAAAAAAAAAAGGGAAATAGCTACAGCAACAGCCCAGCAGTTGACATAGGCAAATGACCCCTGGAGTTCATTACAATAATAATAATAGTGGTACCTGTTAAGCACTTACTAAAAGCTGGAGGGGTGCATACAAGCAAATTGGGATGGATACAGTCCCTTGTCCCACATGGGGCTTCACAGTCTTAATCCCCTTTTATAGATGAGGTAACTAAGGTACAGAGAAGTGAAGTCACTTGCCCAAGGCCCCACAGAAGACAAGCATTAGAACCCATGATCTTTTGATTCCCAGGCCCAGGCCCTATCCACTATGCCATGCTGCTTCCCACCATAGGCCCTCAGTAGCTGTTATCTGCAACTGTAATTAACATTGGGTCCTCCTCAAGCTCTATAGAGAAAGCCAGTAAGATACCTCAGGTGCCTCAGTATCTTGCTCATCACATTCAACAGAGCAGCAGCAAAGCGTCCTCTCCCTCCCAACATCTTCAGTGTGACCCTCATCAAATACCTCTGACAGTTCACGAGGGGTGCGGGGGTCCACTTCTTGTACACCTGACTTTACTCAGTCTTCAGGGAGATGATGCCAAGCCCCTGCTGGGCAGCACCCCCCCACCCCTTCCCTTGATGTGCATGTGAACATATATCCACCCCCAGCATCGCTTACTGGACTTTGGATTCACTTAGCATAGTCAGCAGTCTTGATCTTTAAGTAAAGGAGTACCTTGATCTGCTCCCAATGTCTGCATTGATGGATAGAGCCACTGCATCGCTACCAGTGCCTTGCCATCCCCTCAAGGGATCCCAACCTCTGGCCTTGTTGATTTTGCTCCCCGAAGACAGCCCAAGTAGTTCGGACTAAAACAAAGTCTACTTTGGAAACTGAATTAGCAGGGGTGGATAAAGCACAGCCCCACCACTCGCAGCCCATCAGCTGTGAAGTCCTTAAAGTCATCACACAAAATAATGGTTTGCCCCAGTCTAAGCAGAGCATGAGAAAACTGCTCATTGTTCTTGCTTGGCCTGGGCAACTTATGTTTCAGTATTAGAAAAATATTTAGAGCGCAAAGAGTATTTCAGATTTTTTTTTTCTAACTGTAGAGGAGAGTCACACTAAAATTCACTCTCATCAAGTGGATTCATCCCCAACACCCATGCATACTTAACTCAAAGATCATCACTTCCCTCCATCCTTGTAGGCCATACTGCTGTTCTACATATGAGAGAGGGTTTTCCTGGTTCTTAGGCCCTTTAGAGATCCTTAAGAAGTGTCACAGTTCCCAATTTAGGAACTACAGAATGCTCTTCCTCAGAGTGAGAATGGTAGATCTTCCCTACCTCGGGTACTTATGTTTGAGAAAGAGGATGTCAGAATTTTGATTCTCATTTTTAAAAGGGGTCCTGGACATGCTCAGTCACAGCCAAGGAATTTTCTGTCCTCATTCAGTTGTCAGTGAACGGAAACCACAATTGAAAATGTCATCACAGCATCAGATCGCAGTACCCCCCGAATCACCTCTCCTCAAAAAGCTGTCTGAAATCTGCTTTGAGTTCAATCTAGGAAAAGTCACTCCGCTTGGCAATTGGAGAAAATGGTTCTGTTGAACTTACTCTATAGACTTCTTTGGTCTCCAAGTCCCATAGTTTGATGGTTCGACCAGCCGAAAGAAGCATCCTTCCATCTGGGCTGAGGCATAAAGACTTGACGCTGCTGTTGTCGCCTTTCCATTTGCTTTTAGGGTGAGAGGATGAAGCGCAGGGGAAGAGAAAACCAGAACAGAAAAGATGACTTGATGTCTCTGGTATTCTTACCATGTCAAATAAAAAGTGCGGTGTACTTCATAATAAAAAAATAATTTTTTTCAGCTAGGCAGATTTCACATAACAGGTCAGTGGGTTTAAGCCTCCCATAAAGCAAAAAAACTTGTAGTCACTTTTATTTGCCTTTCTCCTGTGATTGTCCTGGGTTCAAGCCCCTGATTTTCTAATTCTTTATCTATAGTTGTTTTGCTCACTGTGGGCCAAGATCTCAATCTCACTGTCACCACGCTGTCACTCGTCCAGCCCAACTGCTGCACAACTGGCACCTGCCCCCCTTTACTTTAAAAACAACGCGTGCACTTAAAAAGAAATGCCCCTGCATGCAATTACTTTCTAATACTCCTCATGAAGATTTGTGGCAGCGATTTATTTCCTTGATTAAAAAAAAGTTTAGTTGTGAACAATACACCCGTGTCATGCTACAAATAAAAGAACTCTAGGGCCACTGTGAAAATAGGAGTATAGGAGTACCAGTCACAAACTTTAATTTTAACAAAGACTGAGAACAAAAAGTTTTCGTTGTCCTTCAAGTAGCACAGTCTAAGGCACAGGGGATAAGTGCTAGGTGATCGGAGTCGTTAGGCTTCATTCTAATTAAACACTTCACATTATGCTAAATTCCATCCTCGATGAACCCAGTGCCTACTAGGTAACAATTTGGGTGTAACTGGGATCTGACTGTATCAAGAGCAACTTAAGTCTTACCTACAAGTTTACTTTTCATCTCCCCACCAGCCCCTAACCTGGTTAATACTCTCATCCTTTCTTTAGGATGGAATTATTGGAACAAATGGTAGACGGTTTATGCTTCCCTTTCTCCCCCATTCCAAATAGAAGACTTGCTGGAAAGGGGATTAACTGCAGAATATGAACTAAACCACTCTTGACCCCACCCCCATAGTGCTTCTAGCACTACAATGAGCTACCAATCTTGCTTACTTACCACTTTACTTTGCATTTCTGTGCATTCCACTCTACAATGTGTTTGTCGTCTGAACAGCTATACAAACAACCATTGTCTTGGTGCCACTGTATGCAGTTTACTCTATTGGTATGTCCATCTCCCTAGAAACGAAGAAACGTTAAATGTTATGGAAAAGGAAAAATAAGGCTCTCAAAAACATTGAGGAATACCTTCAGTCATCATCATGGTTTGTGAGCAGAAGCCATGGTATTTATTAAGCGCTTACTGTGAGCGGGCACTGTACTAAGCACTTGGGACAGTACTTAAGAGTAAGACATGGCCCCTGTCCTTAAGGAGCTTCCAGTCTAGCACGGTAGAAGAGGCAAGGAGCAAGATCTCCTGCAGTTACAACACACACACTCTGATGTAGAATTGCCGTTCCTGCTGAGTGAACTGTTGTTGTTTCTTTCTCTGTCTGCCCATTCTCAGATCCTCACCACTGAGGTCTGAGTGCCCTGTGGGGCAGGAACCAAATCTGAATTAATATCCTCACTCCTTTCCCTCAGCACTTAGTACAGTGCTGTGCATAAACTCCTTAACAAATGCCATCAATAATAAATGTCCTAGCTTAATGTCAATTTCAAGGAAGTCATCAGCGTGGCTCAGTGGAAAGAGCCCGGGCTTTGGAGTCAGAGATCATGGGTTCAAATCCCAACTCCGCCACCTGTCAGCTGTGTGACTTTGGGCAAGTCACTTCACTTCTCTGTGCCTCAGTTACCTCATCTGTAAAATGGGGATTAAGACTGTGAGCCCCCCATGGGGCAACCTGATCACCTTGTAATCTCCCCAGCGCTTAGAACAGTGCATTGCACATAGTAAGCGCTTAATAAACGCCATCATCATTATTATTATTATTGAGAAGCAGCATGGCTAAGTGGAAAGAGCACAGGCTTTGGAGTCAGAGGTCATGGGTTCGAATCCCACCTCCGCCACGTCTGCTGTGTGACACTGGGCAAGTCACAACTTCTCTGAGCCTCAGTTTCCTCATCTGTAAAATGGGGATCAAAACTGTGAGCCCCACGTGGGACAACCTGATCACCTTGTATCCCCCCAGTGCTTAGAACAGTACTTTGCACATAGTAAGCGCTTAACAAATGCCATCATCATTATTATTATTATTATTGTTATTATTATTACTATTATTAAGGGGACACTGTAGACCAAAAAGCCTGAAATCCATGCACCTTTCCCACCCAAGCTACTCAGTTGTACTTATTAAACACCTACTGTTCATTCGGCACTGAACTGTTAGGTAGAGTACAATAAAATTAGTAGACGTAATCCCTAAAATAAATTATAGGAAGAGAGGATATATATGTGAGTTAGTGCTTAAGTACAGGACCTTTCTGGCACAGATAAAAGTGCAGAGTGGTTGTGAGCACCTACAAGGGGAGTCGTCAAAAAAAGCACTAAAGAAGCACCCTGAACAGTGTTTGACACATAGTAAGCATTTAAACACCATAATTTATATATATATATATATATATATATGTGCATATTCACTATACTTATATAGCTAGTGGAACATTCATTCATTCAATTGCATTTATTGAGCACTTACTGTGTGCATAGCACTATTAAGTGCATGTCTACTCACTCCAATTACACTGAATTCATCCAAGCACTTAGTACAATACACTGCTCTGCACACAGTAAACACTCAAAAAGTGATTGACTGGGGAAGGTTTCCTGGAGATGTGATTCCAGAAGGGCTTTGAAAATGGGGAGAGTTTTGGCCTGTCAAACTTGAAGGAAGACAGAGTTCCAGGAAATTTCCAGCGTAAGCGAGAGGTCGGCGGTGAGCGGTTTGTTTGAAAAGGAGGAATGTGAGCTGGGGTGTAGAGGGAGGAGACAGTGGATAAGTAGGAGCAACAGGGCTGACTACATGCCTTGAAACCAAAGGTCAGGAGTTTCTGCTTGATGCGGAGAGGAAGGGGCAATCAGGTTTTTTGAATGGAGATGTGTGCAGAACAAAAGTTCTCCTGACTCCAATTCTCTGAACCCAAACATGCTCCAAACATATCCGCCCGTTCACAAAGGTCCCCCCACACAGGATGGACAGGATGAGAATTTTGCTCCTCGTTTTTAAAAGGGGTTCTGGACATGTTCAGACACAGCCAAGGAATTACGTGTCCTCAACCAACCGTCGGTGAAGAGAAACCACAATTAAAAACGTCATCACAGCATCAAATCTCAGTAACCCCAGCATCACCTCCTCTCCTCCAACATCTGTCTGAATTCTGCTGTGAGTTCAGTCTAGGAAAAGGAATTCAGAGCTCTACTGGCCTCAGAAAGATAAGCCACCGCAGCCAGAATCGGTATTCATTCAATAGTATTTATTGAGCGCTTACTGTCTGCAGAGCACTGTACTAAGCGCTTGAGAAGTACAATTCATTTCCAAGTGAGGCTGTTCAAGCACATACTACAACTGATACCATATTGGGGTTTCTTCCTCCAGGAGGGTACTTCCCAGGAAACCCAAAGATCTCAAAGTTGCTTAGTGGGTAATACTAATTGGGAAACATGATGGTTTTAAGAGATATTCCATCAGGCTATGGGGCAGATTGAGAGGACACTCCATGAACGGTCCTACTCTTGCCTACTGATCCTCACCGACAGTGCGGTTTATTTCATATTTCCACGACTACAGTCTAAGGTCCCACTGTTCCACACTTCTTAAGAATATATACAATGATGGAATCAAGGTGATTACGTCGACTTTAGTACAAGCAGAGTATTTCCCTTTGACATTTTAAAAATAGGAACGGTAAAACTTCCAAAAACTCCCTCAGTTCTGCAGTTTCTACTTTGGTCAGGACTATCCTAAACTCATTTTCCCCATGAGAAACCATGTTCACTTTAATTTTAATCAGGAAGACTGCTCTCTGAACTTTCAAAGTTCATTGAATTCTATCTGTGACTCAAGATTTGGGACCTTGGTGATTCATTACAAGACCGCCCTCTCTTCCTTGGAATAAACTAGCACCAGCTGGGATGTGCAAATTACCCTGAAAAGGGAATTCCACAGAGATTTATGGAAAACATCCCAAAATCAGAAGTTTTAAGGGTGAATAATGCTGGACGTTGTCCTTGTTAATGGCTCCAGTGGGAGGTTTTTTATGGTATTGGTTAGTGCTTACTACGTGTCAACCACTATTTTCAGGGCTGGAGTAGGTGCAAATCAATTAGGTCGGACACAGTCTCTGTCCCGCATCCCAATCTAAGTAGGGGGGAGAACAGGTATTTAATCCCCTTTTTACATTTGAGGAAACTGAGGCCCACAGACGTTAAATGACTTGTCCATGGTCTCACCGGGCTTCTAGGCCACATTGCTTCTAAGTGGTATCTAATTTTTTGTTTCTGTTGTTCTACTGGCCACAAATGAACTACCATGGAAAGCTCCCAGACACCATGGGCAGACGAAGGTGATGCCAACAATCTAGCTCAGCGGGATACACCTTTCCGGTGAGCTTAATAAGGATGGACTTGCAGGACATTTTAACAGTGTATCCTACCTCACCCAGAAAGGAGGGACTCCTGGGGAAGAAAAGATTCTCCCCAGGGGCCATTCAGCATTCTACCATCAGTGAAGGCCTCGATTAATAATAATAATAGCATTTATTAAGCGCTTACTATGTGCAAAGCACTGTTCTAAGCACTGGGGAGGTTACGAGGTGATCAGGTTGTCCCACAGGAGGCTCACAGTCTTCATCCCCGTTTTACAGATGAGAGAACTGAGACCCAGAAGTGACTTGTCCAAAGTCACACAGCTGTCAGTTGGTGGAGCCGGGATTTGAACCCATGACCTCTGACTCCAAAGCCCGGGCTCTTTCCACTTAGCCATGCTGCTTCTCCACGACAAGTGGAGAACTGAACTCATTCCCTTCCCCCTTCTGGTTTCCCAGGCGCCCCCCCCCCCCACTCCTTTATTCACACATCAGTGCTCAAAATCTCAAGAATGGGCTTTAATAAATATAATAATTACGGTATTTGTTAAGCGCTTACTATATGCCACGTACTGTACTAAGCGCTGGGGTGAATACAAACAAACTGGGTTGGACAGTCCCTGTCGCACATGGGGCTCACAGTCTCAATCCCCATTTTACAGACTACGTAACTGAGGCACAGAGAAGTTAAATGACTAGCCCCAAGTTACAGGGCAGACAGCGCTGGAGCGGGATTAGAACCCATGACCTTCTGACTCCCAAGCCCGTGCTCTATCCGCTAAGTCATGCTGCTTCAAGTTCTCAGTTACTCAATGCCTAAGGCCCGGAAGGATGGATTCGAACAGGTTCCAAACCGGCTTTCCCCTTTCCCGGGAAGAGTTTCGATCTCAGATCTTAAAGTTCACTCAAGTGGTCCAGGGTGTTGGTAGGAATGGGCACTTACAACCAGCTTGCAAAGAAACCCTGGCAAGACCCCCTATTACCATGGCAACTCTGGTACAACTCGCTCAGCGATGGGCTTTTTCTGTGAAAGCTGCTCTGGCCATTTCGACTCAGTGAGCTACAATTACAACTCAGTGAGCCCTAAATCTGGGGAATCTTTAAGGGTCTCACTCCCGACTCCACAAATTTCAAGTTTAAAGATCCTCTGATGAGGCTTACGGAGAACAAATATTTAGCATTCAACAGGAGACAGCTTTTGGGGTCTAGTAAGTGAGTGCAGGATAGTAAATGCAGAGATCTGTGCTACTGGTTCAAAAAGCAAAGCCTGAAAAGTTGGGGAAGCTTTATTCTCTTTCATCAAACTATGTCCCGATTCAAATGCACATTACAGCACCCTCTCTGCCTCTGGCCCCTCTTCTCATTCCCTTCTCATTTGAGAAAAAGGGCGGATAATCTCTAAGCACTACCCCTTAAAGGAGTTCTAGAGATTTTTAAAAAAGGAAAAAACTCATAGGACCCACTTGACAAGTATTTTATTTTCGTTTGACATCTCAGGCCACGTTAAGGAACCCGGAAAGGATTTGCCTGGTTGCCCGCTACAAGCTCACGTCTTTAGTTTGACCAACGGCTCTTCCCGCCAACACCGAGCGGAGAGAATCTTGCATGAAGCGTGCGGAGATGTGGAGCCACATCCAAGTTTTAGGACAGGAACTCACCGCTACAGCGGCTCAGTAAATCACCAACCAAATGAAAAGACAGAACTGGCTACTAAACTGAAAGAGGGATGTTGAAACACGCCTAGACACGTAGCACCTGAGCTATGAAGAGAGTCTACAAATCACTTCAGAGTGCAAAAGAACAGTAACTCAAGCTAAGATGGAACCACACACACAGACTGCATGGCTAGTGAGGTTTCCTCTAAAACTTCTGAGCAAAACTTGGCCTTGACTTTCATCTCCAAAATCTCCTTATTAATGACAGTCTCGTTGGGCCCCCGCCTACCCCTCTGAGTTCACTGCAGCCAAGCTGCTAAATCAAACGGGAGGGGAAAGGCAGAACTTTGGGCTCCAGGGTCCATATGGGTCCACTGGGTCAAACTCTTCCCACGTAATCGTTTATCCAGCTCCTGAGGAACATAAAAGGCAGGGAACCCCCTCTTTGGTGGGACCTCCCCACCCCCAGAAACTTTTCTCTTGGAGATGCTTCTTGACAAGGTCAGGGAATCAGGGAACAGGCTGTAGCGTATTGCATGAGGACTTCTCCGGAGGGGAGGGAAGTGCATCTGCTGACTGCACAAAAATACTCTGCTCAATTTCACTCGAAGGTGTGTAAGGCTACATTTGTGAATGGCTGCGTCTGTGTTGGATTCCGGGAACACTATTAGACTGGAATATCAAAAATACAAAAATCACAATTCAACAGCCAGCCACATGCTCTAAGACCCCGATACAAGGAATCTTCACAAAGTCCCCAAATCTTTGACCCCTTGTTTTCAAGATAGAATGAATTTTCAGAAAAGACTTGCAGAATTATCAACCGGAATAGTATTACGGCATTTTAAAATCGGTAACTACGTGCCAAGCACTGGGGAAGATGCATGATATTTAGGTTGGATACAGTTCCACATGGGGCTCATAATCTCAGTACAGGGAGTAGGCTTTAATTCCCATTTTACTGCTGAGGAAACTGAGGTACAGAAAAAGTGACTTGCCCCCAAGGTCACACAGCACAAGTGTGGAGCCGGGATTTGAATCCACGTCCTGTGACTCCCCATCCTGTGCTCTTTCCTCTAGGCCTCGCTGCTTCCCCAATCCAGGTAACTTACCCAAATTTAAACGGGCCCATCTTACAGCGATGCGGACTTCAAAGACAACTTACCAGTTTGCTGTGTAACTCGCCTTTTGCTGTACTGTACAATAAAATGGTGCCAACAGCCGTCCCAATAGCCAATAGATCCACTTGGTCACTCGTTGCTACAGCTTCAGATTTCCTTTTTTTCCTCTGGGGGCCCTCCTAAAGAGTTAAAAAAAAAAAGGTGGATGAAGGGAGAGATACCGACTACTAAATCGAACTTCTTTTTGCAAATTCAATCATCCGAAGCACTGGAGTCTGTCGTGCATGGTGTTAGACAAATCTTAGTAGAAGTGGCTGCTTGTCTTCTGGAAAGTTTATAATCTGACAGAATGACTCAGATATTATGGCATACAGAAATGAAAACAGTAAGAATTCGTCAGTTGCTGACATTTATTGAACACAATATGTGCAGGGTGCTGTACTGAGCGGTCGGGAGAGTACAGAACAGATTTTACAGACAAGAACCCTCTCCTCAAAGAGCTTACCATCTAGTAAAATATACGTGACGAATAAAGCTGGTGAATACGGTGGAATGCACAAGGAATGGTGCCAACTGAGGTTTACCCACGGTTGAGCAAAGTTCAGACTGTTGACAGAGAACCTGACACTCCCAAATGCAACACTTGAGCAGGCAGCCTCTTTACTAAATGCAGTAACTATTAACAAATATTCCTGTGCAAGAGCAAACTGCCTCTATTGTGTGTGGGAAGAGTGTGAGGGGATAGAGAGAGGGAGTTTAGCTCATTGTGGGCAGGGAATGTGTCAGCCAACTCTGCTGCACTGTACTCTCCCAAGTGCTTAGTACAGTACTCTGCACATGGTAAGTGCTCAATAAGTGCCATTGGTGATGATTTCAGACCAATTACACAAGTCTTTGCTCACACACAGAACAGCTGGAATAGCATGTGGCTCCTCCAAAGTCAGAATGAACCACCTCTCACCCACAAGGCAGAGCCAAGGGGCTGCTTCCTTCATCGTCACGGCCCAGTTTAAAAACAAATGACAAAAAAAAACCACCCTAAAATGGCCAGATCCATCCCCAGTCCACCTCGGGGCCCTGTGATTCTCCAAAGCCAATGCTGCCAGTACAGCTACAGGAAGGAGGAGCAGCATTTCAGAGCTCCTCCTTGCCTTTAGGAGTCCCAGCCCTCCACAACCCGCTTCCATGAGTCCTTGCAAGGATGACACGTTTACGATTAGGAATCTTTCCTTCTTCCTTCCCCTTGGCCAGAATTACCAGGAGAACAGAATCAAAGTCCCTAAACAGGACTTCAGCTTCTCAGGCCTCGGATCCCCCAGTAGAAGGTTTTTAAATTAATGAAAATGTGGTCCTCTATTTGGTATTCCCAATAACGTCCATTATTCTGATCCTTCAGCTGTCTGGTATTTATATGTGCCACTGATGCTCGAGTCACTTTAACCTAATTCTACTTCATATTATAAATTGAAAGGGAATAATAGCATGGGTATTTATTAAGTGTGCGCTCTGAGCCAACCATTACGCTAAGCATGGACCCAATCTTCCAGAGCTTTCCATGTTCCACAAGGCTCACAGTCTACGGCAAGAGCCTCTGAGGGTCTTAAGAACATTGATATTCGCCCCAACCTCACGGCTCTTACGTATATATCTTTCAATTATATATTATAAATGAATTCTTTGTTCATATCCGTGCCTCCCCCTCTAGACTGTGAACTACAGGTGGGCAGGGGATATGCCTGCTAATTCTGTTGCTCTGCACATCGTACATGCTCAATACCACTGATTAAGAAATGTACATGCCTGCTAATTCTGTTCTACTGTACTCTCTCCCCAGCACTCAGTACAGTGGTCTGCACACCGTAAGCACTAAAAAAAATATCTCAGTGATAAGTATGTCAGTGATTAGTCTATAATATCAGCTGGGTAAAGGAGCTGGAAACCCTGGCATCTGGCCAGCCCGGCCCCTCAGCCCAGGGGATGTACTTCCCAAGCGCTTAGTACAGTGCTCTGCACACAGTAAGCGCTTAATAAATACGACTGAATGAATGAATGTGCTTGTAGAAGGGAGATGCGGCGCTCATCTTCTTCCTTCATGGTTTCTTTTCAACTTTTCAATCGTTCAATCATACTTACTGAGCGCGTACCTGTGTGCAGAGCACTGTACTAAGAGCTTGGGAGAGTACAATACAACAGATACATTCCCCGTCCGTAATGAGCTTACAGTCTAAAACTACAACCTCATGATCAATCAATAATATTAAGCACCTACTTTGTGCAAAGCACTGTACTAGGCACTTGGCAGAGTTCAAAAAAAATAAAGCAAGTAAACCAGTAACCTTCCCACAGACAAAATACACGCCAGGCACCCTACTTGCTCACTTCATGCATGCAAAAGAAACTGGACCTGAGTTTATAAAATTCCCCCAAATTACCTCTTGCCAAAGTACTCGTTATAACCAAAGGCAAATCATAATGGTGCCTTTGTTCCCGCTCACTGCCGGCCAATATCAGCCCATCGAGGTTTCCTCTGAACACTCGATTCTTCCACAAACACGCGTCTTAACCTCACATTTTGAGTGTTCTTATCTGTCAGGATACAGTGTAACGTGACGGCTGGAGAAATGGTTGAGCACAGCATCGTTCAAGAGGTGCTTCTCATGGTATCTGTTAAATGCTTACTATGTGCCAGGCAGTGTACTGAGCACTGGTGAACAAACAGGCTAATTAGAGAAGCAGCGTGGCCCAGTGGAAAGACCAAGGGCTTGGGAGTCAGAGGTCAAGGGTTTAAATCCCAGCTCCGCCAATTGTCAGCTGTGTGATTTTGGGCAAGTCACTTCACTTCTCTGGGCCTCGGTTACCTCATCTGTAAAATGGGGGTTAAGACTGTGAGCCCCCCGTGGGACAACCTGATCACCTTGTAACCTCCCCAGTGCTTAGAACAGTGCTTTGCATGTAGTAAGCGCTTAATAAATGCCATTATTATTATCAGTCTGGACACAGTCCACATCCCACAAGCGGCTCACAGACTTTAATCCCCAATTTACAGATGAGGGAACTGAGGCACTGAGAGGTTTAAAGGGACTTGCCCAAGGACAAGAAGCAGACTACAGAGGTAGAGCTTCCAGACCCGTGCTTTCAGAATGGGAATAGTCCTTAGCATGGCACTCATCAAGAACCTCATCCCCTCGTTACAGAATGGAGTATTATTTTATTTTGTTAGTATGTTTGGTTTTATTCTCTGTCTCCCCCTTTTAGACTGTGAGCCCACTGTTGGGTAGGGACTGTCTCTTTATGTTGCCAATTTGTACTTCCCAAGCGCTTAGTACAGTGCTCTGCACATAGTAAGTGCTCAATAAATACGACTGATTGATTGATTGATTGAGTGCACCAATAATGGTGGTAGTTAAGCGCTTAACTATGTGTCAAGCACTGTTCTAGGCAGGCCCTACCAACAGGGATTCCCATTTTGGCCCAAAAGATAGCTTCCATAATTCAAGGATATTGAACTTGAGAAACACCCATGGCCGACTGGAAAGAGCACGGGGCTGGCAGTCAGAGGACCTGATTTCTAATCCCAGCTCCGCCGCGCGTCTGCTGTGACCTTAGGCAAGTCACTTCACTTCTGTGTGCTTCAGTTACCTCACCTGTAAAATGGAGATTCAGACTGTGAACCCCATTTGGGACAAGGACTGTGCCCAGCCTGATTAGCCTGTACCTACCCCAGTGCTTAGAACAGTGCTTGGCACACAGTAAGCGCCAAAAAAAAAACAGGAACTGGGGAATTTGATCTTCAGATCAACCATCTGAATGGAGAAACCGTGGATGAAATTTTAGAAATTTTACTTACAGACCCTCGAAAGTTTTTAAATTTGTACTTCCCATGCGCTTAGTACAGTGCTCTGCACATAGTAAGCGCTCAATAAATATGATTGATTGATTGATTTAAAACTAAGTGCTGTTAACCCTCCTCACAGCCATGCCTTCTATAGAGCATGGCTGAACGGCAGTGATGCAAGAACTCATCTGTATAAGGATCTTATCCAACAATGAGGGGAAAGGTAAAGTGGGAGCCATAATAATTTGAATAATTTATTTTGCCATGGCTCCAACAGCAGTTCTCCCTTTGTCCTCCCAATATAATAATAATAATAATAATGACGGTATTTGTTAAGCGCTATGTGCAAAGCACTGTTCTAAGCACTGGGGGGGATACAAGATGATCAAGTTGTCCCACGTGGGGCTCACAGTCTTCACCCCCATTTTACAGATGAGGGAACTGAGGCTCTGAGAAATAATAATAATAATAATAATAATAATGGTATCTGTTAAGCGCTTACTATGTGCAAAGAACTGTTCTAAGCGCTGGGGGGGATACAAGATGATCAAGTTGTCCCACGTGGGGCTCACAGTCTTCACCCCCATTTTACAGATGAGGGCACTGAAGGCTCTGAGAAGTTAAGTAATAATAATAATAATGATGATGGTATTTGTTAAGCGCTTACTATGTGGAAAGCACTGTTCTAAGCGCTGGGGGAATACAAGATGATCAAGTTGTCCCAAGTGGGGCTCACAGTCTTCACCCCCATTTTACAGATGAGGGAACTGAGGCTCTGAGAAGTTAAGTGACTTGCCCAAGGTCACACAGCAGACATGTGGTGGAGTCGGGATTCAAACCCATGACCTCTGACTCCAAAGCCTGGGCTCTTGCCACTGAGCTACGCTGCTTCTCAAGTACAAGTTGGCAACATATAGAGACAGAGACATACATCACACAGACGGAAGGAAAGGTGGGCAGTACGCCCATTCATTCATTCAATCGTATTTATTGAGCGCTTCCTGTGTGCAGAGAACTGTACTAAGCGGTTGGAAAGTACAATCGGGCAACAGATAGAGACAATCCCTACCCAACAACGGGCTCACAGGCTAGAACGGGGAGACAGACAACAAAACAAAACGAGGAGACAGGCGTCAGTAGCAGATGGGGATGGTGAGGCCATGAGTTTCTTAACTCATTCATTCATTCAATCGTATTTATTGAGCGCTTACTGTGTGCAGGGCACTGTACTGAGCGCTTGGAAAGTACAATTGGGCAACAGATAGAGACAATCCCTACCCAACAACGGGCTCACAGGCTAGAACGGGGAGACAGACAACAAAACAGAACGAGTAGACAGGCGTCAGTAGCAGATGGGGACGCTGAGCCCATGAGTTTCTTAACTCATTCATTCAATCGTATTTATTGAGCGCTTACTGTGTGCAGAGCACTGTACTGAGCGCTTGGAAAGTACAATTGGGCAACAGATAGAGACAATCCCTACCCAACAATGGGCTCACAGGCTAGAACGGGGAGACAGACAACAAAACAAAACGAGGAGACAGGCGTCAGTAGCAGATGGGGATGGTGAGGCCATGAGTTTCTTAACTCATTCATTCATTCAATCGTATTTATTGAGCGCTTACTGTGTGCAGGGCGCTGTACTGAGCGCTTGGAAAGTACAATTGGGCAACAGATAGAGACAATCCCTACCCAACAACGGGCTCACAGGCTAGAACGGGGAGACAGACAACAACAAAACGAGTAGACAGGCATCAGTAGCAGATGGGGACGCTGAGGCCATGAGTTTCTTAACCCATTCACTCATTCAATCGTATTTATTGAGCGCTTACTGTGTGCAGAGCACTGTACTAAGCGGTTGGAAAGTACAATTGGGCAACAGATAGAGACAATCCCTACCCAACAACAGGTCACAGGCTAGAACGGGGAGACAGACAACAAAACTGAACGAGTAGACAGGCGTCAGTAGCAGATAGGGACGCTGAGGCCATGAGTTTCTTAACTCATTCATTCGTTCAATCGTATTTATTGAGCGCTTACTGTGTGCAGAGCACTGTACTGAGCGGTTGGGAAGTACAATTGGGCAACAGATAGAGACAATCCCTACCCAACAACGGGCTCACAGGCTAGAACGGGGAGACAGACAACAAAACAAAACGAGGAGACAGGCGTCAGTAGCAGATGGGGATGCTGAGGCCATGAGTTTCTTAACCCATTCATTCATTCAATCGTATTTATTGAGCGCTTACTGTGTGCAGAGCACTGTACTGAGCGGTTGGGAAGTACAATTGGGCAACAGATAGAGACAATCCCTACCCAACAACGGGCTCACAGGCTAGAACGGGGAGACAGACAACAAAACAAAACGAGGAGACAGGCGTCAGTAGCAGATGGGGATGCTGAGGCCATGAGTTTCTTAACCCATTCATTCATTCAATCGTATTTATTGAGTGCTTACTGTGTGCAGAGCACTGTACTGAGCGCTTGGAAAGTACAATTGGGCAACAGATAGAGACAATCCCTACCCAACAACGGGCTCACAGGCTAGAACGGGGAGACAGACAGCAAAACAGAACGAGCAGACAGGCGTCAGCAGCAGATGGGGACGCTGAGGCCTTGAGTTTCTTAACTCATTCATTCATTCAATCGTATTTATTGAGCGCTTACTGTGTGCAGAGCACTGTACTGAGCGCTTGGAAAGTACAATTGGGCAACAGATAGAGACAATCCCTACCCAACAACGGGCTCACAGGCTAGAACGGGGAGACAGACAACAAAACAAAACGAGGAGACAGGCGTCAGTAGCAGATGGGGATGCTGAGGCCATGAGTTTCTTAACTCATTCATTCAATCGTATTTATTGAGCGCTTACTGTGTGCAGAGCACTGTACTGAGCGCTTGGAAAGTACAATTGCGCAACAGATAGAGACAATCCCTACCCAACAACGGGCTCACAGGCTAGAACGGGGAGACAGACAACAAAACAAAACGAGTAGACAGGCGTCAGTAGCAGATGGGGATGCTGAGGCCATGAGTTTCTTAACTCATTCATTCATTCAATTGTATTTATTGAGCGCTTACTGTGTGCAGAGCACTGTACTAAGCAGTTGGAAAGTACAATTGGGCAACAGATAGAGACAATCCCTACCCAACAACGGGCTCACAGGCTAGAACGGGGAGACAGACAGCAAAACAAAACGAGTAGAAAGGCGTCAGTAGCAGATGGGGATGCCGAGGCCATGAGTTTCTTAACCCATTCATTCATTCAATCGTATTTATTGAGCGCTTACTGTGTGCAGAGCACTGTGCTAAGCAGTTGGAAAGTACAATTGGGCAACAGATAGAGACAATCCCTACCCAACAACGGGCTCACAGGCTAGAACGGGGAGACAGACAACAAAACAAAACGAGGAGACAGGCGTCAGTAGCAGATGGGGACACTGAGGCCGTGAGTTTCTTAACTCACCTCTGTTAGGACTAAAACCCAAACCTGCACCACTCTGGGGCCCAGGAAGAGTCTTGCTCTGCCAGCCTCCATCAATCAATGACATTTATTGAGCACTTGCTATGTGCCGAGCATTGCACTAACCACTTGGGAGAGTACAACGTAACAGAATTAGCAGACTCATTCCCTGCCCATAATGAGCTTACAGTCTAGAGGGGAGATGGTCATTTCATAGGACAATCATCATCATCATCAATCGTATTTATTGACCGCTTACTATGTGCAGAGCACTGTACTAAGCGCTTGGGAAGTCCAAATTGGCAATGTATAGAGACAGTCCCTACCCAACAGTGGGCTCACAGTCTAAAAGGGGGAGACGGAGAACAAAACCAAACATACTAACAAAATAAAATAAATAGGATAGATATGTACAAGTAAAATAAATAAATAGAGTAATAAATATGTACAACCATATATACATATATACAGGTGCTGTACATATTGTATATATACAATATATATATAGTATATATACAATATAAATATGGCTCTAACTGGCCCCAAGTTTTCCCGCCCTTCCACTACTGGGGTGCAGACTGAAACCCTCCTAAAAAGCCACCTCCTCCAGGAGTCGTTCATTCATTATTTTATTTTGTTAGTATGCTTGGTTGTGTTCTCTGTCTCCCCCTTTTAGACTGCGAGCCCACTGTTGGGTAGGGACTGTCTCTAGATGTTGCCCATTTGTACTTCCCAAGCGCTTAGTACAGTGCTCTGCACATAGTAAGCGCTCAATAAATACGATTGATAATTGATTACCTGCCTGGACCCCCGCTGCCCTGATCGTATATCCTCCCCTCAGCCACTCTGAAGGGCGTATCTCCCCCTACCTTGACTCTGTTGCTGAACTGTACTTTCCAACCGCTTAGTACGGCGCTCTACACACAGTAAGCGCTCAATCAATACGACTGAATGAATAATTGAATGAATATCAATTTTTTCACTTTCACGCTTTTAATTATGGTACTCGTTAAGCGCTTACTATGAGCCAAATACAGTTCTAAGCGCTGCGGTAGATGTGTTAGGTTGAACACAGTCCCTGTCCCTCATGGGGCTCACACTCTTCATCCCCATTTTACGGATGAGGTAACTGAGGCCCAAAAGTGTAGTGACTTGCCCACGATCAAGGACACGCCGCAGACATGTGGCAGAGCCGGGATCAGAACCCAGATCCTTCTGACTCCCAGACGCATGCGCTATCTACTAAGTCACCCTGCTCGTCGGTAATAATAACTGTGATATTTGTTTAGCGCTTACTACGTGCCAGGCGCTGAAGTAAGCGCTCGAGTAGATACAATCTGATCATTTTGGCGCAGTCTGCCCCACATGGGGCTCAGAATCTTAATTCCCGTTTTTCAGATGAGGTAACTGATTCTTTTTTAAAACCAAGTGTATCCATGGTTTTTCCTCTTGCTCTCAATATACAGTTTGGGTTTGCCTGTCTCCTCTATTAGACTGCAAGCTAGACGGCAGAGGGGCCTGCTTCTGCTTGACTGAATAAATTGTATTTACTGAGCGCTTACTGTGTGCAGAGCACTGTACTAAGCGCTTGGGAAGTACAAGTTGGCAACATATAGAGACGGTCCCTACCCGACAGTGGGTTCACAGCCTAGAAGACTGAATCTAGTTCCAGGGCTCTGCACACTCTAGGGACCCAGCAACTGATGATGATGAAAATCATCATCAGTGGTATTTACTGTGTGCTTGGGAAGGTTCAAAAGCTTTATTAAAATAGTACATCTCTTTGCTTTGATAGATACTTTATCTCTACAAACTGAAAATGTGAAGTCCAAGAATTATCCGCGTTTTACATATGAGGGAAAGGAGGTACAGGTAGTTTCTTCACCCAAGATCACCGGGTCAGAAACGGCACTACTCTGCTGAATTTTCATTTTAGGCGGCTATCCTGTGTGATACAGACCAATAAGCATGACATTTATTTTGAAGCACATGTTACTTCTATTACCACCCCAAACGGGAAACCCCAAAAGAACTCCCACTGAGGGAGAAGTAAGCTGAAAATGTGAAGTCCAAGAATTATCCACATTTTACATATGAGGAAAAGGAGGTACAGGTAGTTTCTTCACCCAAGATCACCGGGTCAGAAACAGCACTACTCTGCTGAATTTTCATTTTAGGTGGCTCTCCTGCGTGATACAGACCAACGAGCATGACGTTTTCCTTTGAAGCACATGTTACTTCTATTACCACCCAAACAGAAAACCCCAAAAGAACCTCCACTGAGGGAGAAGAAAGGAAGGGTGTAAAGGAGGAGGGGGAAAAAAGCCGAGAAGTGGGTCTCAAGAATCCTAAACTAGAAAAACTGCAGGGCTTGAGTTCAAGCTTTGTGCAGAATGAACTGGGATCTCTGATCTGCCTGACTGTAGTTAAATATAATAATATTAAACGTGAATATTGAAGTGAATTTAAATAGACCAGCACCATGGCCCAGTGGATAGAGCACAGATGCGGGAGTCAGAAGGCCCTGGGTTCTAATCCCAGCTCCACCTCTTTGTCTACTGTGACCTTGGGCAGGCCACTTCACTCCTCTGTGCCTCGGTTCCCTCATCTACAAAATGGGAGTTAAGACTGTGAGCCCCACGTGGGACAGAGACTGAGTCCAACCTGATGAGCTGGTATCTACCCCAGCACTTAGCACAGTGCTTGGCATATAGTAAGCGCTTAACAAATGCCATTAAAAAAAAAAATGGTACCAGGGTTGGGTGCTGGGGCTGGCGTGGCAGTGGGCTGAGGGTCCGATTTCAGAAAGCAGAAGCGGATTAAATGGGCTCCTGAGCCAGGGGAATCAATCAATCAATCAATCGTATTTATTGAGCGCTTACTTGTGCAGAGCACTGTACTAAGCGCTTGGGAAGTACAAGTTGGCAACATAAAGAGACAGTCCCTACCCAACAGTGGGCGCACAGTATGTCTGCTGTGTGACCTTGGGCAAGTCACTTAACTTCTCTGAGCCTCAGTTCCCTCACCTGTAAAATGGGGATTAAGACTGTGAGCCCCACGTGGGACAACCTGATCACTTTGTATCCCAAGCGCTTAGAACAGTGCTTTGCACATAGTAAGCGCTTAACAAATGCCAACATCATCATCATTATTATTATTATTATTATTATTATTATTAAAAGACTGTGGGAAGGGGCGAGGGGCAGATTTCAAGACATGAGAGGAGTCGTACCAGAAAGAGTGGGGCACCCCAGGTTGCCTGCCTCCAGAGAGCCAAGAAGGAGGGTCTGCTTTAAACAAACGTATCCCGTGCCACTGGAACTTCTCAATAATCCTTAAACTTGCAGGTAACCGAAAATCAGACTTTCCTCTCATCTCAGACCAATGGACTACTCATTTATTAGGGTTCACCATTCTGATTTGTGGCAAGAGGTGAGAAGCAGCGTGGCTCCGTGGAAAGAGCCCGGGCTTTGGCGTCAGAGGTCATGGGTTCAAATCCCAGCTCTGCCAATTGTCAGCTGTGTGACTCTGGGCAAGTCCCTTAACTTCTCTGTGCCCCAGTTACCTCATCTGTAAAATGGGGATTAAGACTGTGAGCCCCCCGTGGGACAAACTGATTACCTTGTTACCTCCCTAGCGCTTAGAACAGTGCTTGGCACATAGAAAGTGCTTAATAAATGCCATCATTATTATTATTACCCAATGCAGGGAGCTCCTAAACTTGGAGACAGAAGTTCATTCATTCATTCATTCAATCGTATTTACTGAGCGCTGACTGTGTGCAGAGCACTGTACTAAGTGCTTGGGAAGTACAAGTTGGCAACATATAGACGGTCCCTACCCAACAGTGGGCTCACAGTCTAGAAGGAGACGGAGAACAAAACATATTAACAAAATACAATAAACAGAATAAATATGTACAAGTAAAATAGAGTAATAAGTTGAATAAGTAAGAAGTTGTGGGCTACAGCCCTGAGTTGCTCCTTCAATTTGCTTCTTCCCTTCTGAGGCTAAGGTTTTCCTATCATCATCATCATCATCATCAATCGTATTTATTGAGCGCTTACTATGTGCAGAGCACTGTACTAAGCGCTTGGGAAGTACAAACTGGCAATATATAGAGACAGTCCCTACCCAACAGTGGGCTCACAGTCTAAAAGGGGGAGACAGAGAACAAAACCAAACATACTAACAAAATAAAATAAATAGAATACCTATCTTATTGCCCCCCCCCCTGCCCCCACTGCTTAGTGACCCCGCTCTTTTTTTATGGTATTTGTTAAGCACTTATTACGTGCCAAGCACCGTACTAAGTGCTGGGGCGGAAATAAGCTAATCAGTTTGGACACCATCCCCGTCCTGCATGGGGCTCACAGTCTCACCCCCATTTTACAGATGAGGGAAGTGAGGGCCAGAGGCTAAGTGACCCACCCGGAGCCACAATTAGAACCCAGGTCCTTCTGACTTCTGCGGCCATGCTCTTCTTCTTGCTCTTCCTTTCTCAGCATCTCACACGAGCTGGGCCCAGCCCAGGGTGGAACATGTCCACCGTCGACTGGTTGGCGCTTCTTTCACTCAATCGTATTTATTGAGCGCTTACTATGTGCAGAGCCCTGTACTAGGCGATTGGAAACCTAACCTACCCATCCCACGGCCTCCCAGGGAAAGTCCTGTGTGATTCAAATGTTAACACAGAGCTCCAAATCTCTCCACTCGTGTGCTCGGTGTACATTCACTGGAGGTGGTGGTAGTTACTAGGATGGACAGTGTGCTTGGCTGTTTTAAACTCTTGCTCTAAGATGCTCAGGATCACATTCTTCTAGACTGTGAGCCCGCTGTTGGGTAGGGACCGTCTCTATACGTTCCCAACTTGTACTTTCCAAGCGCTTAGTACAGTGCTCTGCACACAGTAAGCGCTCAATAAATACGACCAAATGAAAATTCATTTAGCACTCCCTGGGGTTCACAGCACTCTAGCCTAACTCACTCCCGGCTGCCTAGGAGTCCCGGGCTCATAATTTCTATAAAATATTACAGATAAATGATTAATACAGACATGCAGACATTAAACGTGTGATGAGTCTTTTTTTTCCGGTTGCTAACTGGCTGCTCTTAAAGTTTCTTAAAGAAGCTGCAATTTAAAAGATGGAATGTGGCAGAAGAGGGAATTGGGGGGGCTAAAGAAGTCAATGCACATGGTCTGACCACAGTTGGCTGCAAGGATGGAGGAGAATGTAATGATAACAACTGTGGTATTTGTTAAGTGCCTACTATGTGCCGGGCACTGTACTAAGCGCTAGGGTGGATACCAGCAAAATCGGGTTGGACACAGTTCCTGTCCCATGTGGGGCTCACGGTCTCAATCCCCACTTTACAGACGAGGTCGCTGAGGCCCAGAGAAGTGAAGTGCCTTGCCCAAGGTCACACAGCAGACAAGTGGTGGAGCTGGGATTAGAACCCAGGACCTTCTGACGCCCAGGCCCGTGCTCTATCCATGCCAAGCTGCTGCTCCACTGTAGGACTGAGGGGCATTGGGAGATCGGCTGGGCTTCGCTGGATGATTTTCACTCATTGGGGTGGTGGGGCTGCACAAAAATAGGGAAGCACTGAGAAATATTCCAAAATGGAATGCCAAAGTGATTGGAATTTATTTGCTCGCCCATCCGACGCATATCTGTGGCAAAACTTTTAGACTGTGAGCCCACTGTTGGGTAGGGACTGTCTGTGTGATGCCAATTTGTACTTCCCAAGCGCTTAGTACAGGGCTCTGCACATAGTAAGCGCTCAATAAATACAATTGATTGATTGATTGATTGATCGAGCTGCAGAAGAAAACATTTGAGGGTGCTTAAAAGCTTGTATTTTCCCAAAATTATTTAAATGATGAAAATCACGGGAGGGGGGTGGGGCTACTCTGGTGTGCTCACGTACCGTCCCAGCTTCAAAAGAAGAGGAAACCGAGGCAGCAGAGACGTGACTTTCAAAGTTATACTGAACTTTCAGAGGTGGGAAAAGAACCCACATCATCGCGCTCTTCTATTCATCCAACCATGTGGCTTCCAACTGGCGAATCAACAGCTGCCCCTGAACCCAGCACCCTTCGGGCTGAAAATCTTTATTGTTGGCGAACTTCGCTTCTGTCGTCCAAGAGCTCTTTAAGGTTAACTTTAAAATGGCATGGTAAGGCTAGTAAGGAATGGAAGCTAGGGATCCTGAATTCGGGGATCTGGTCTCCTTTAAAACTCAAATGACTGATCACTTACAGTGTGCCCAGCACTGTACTACGCATTCAAGCGCTTAGTACAGCGCTCTACCCACAGTAAGCGCTCAATAAATACGACTGATTGAATGAATGAACGAATGCATGAATGTATTTGGGATAACAAAGTACGAGTTAAATAGACATGACCCCTGCCCACAAGGAGCTTACGATCTAGGGCAGAGGAAGAATGATGGTCTTGTTAAAGGCTCACAAGGTGCCAAGCGCTGTACTAAGCGCGACAGTCAGGACGGACCAAGTTTCTGTCCCACATGGAGCTCACGTGAGGTCAGGGAGCCAAAATTCCCTTGGCATCCCACCCTGACCCTAGAGAAATACGGCCTTTACCTTCTCCAGCCGCTTGACTACACCGAGGTTATGGGCACGAGGTTGTGCGCTGTGACGGGCCGGGGCAGCGTGGCTCAATGGAAAGAGCCCAGGCTTTGGAGTCAGAAGTCACGGGTTCAAATCCCGGCTCTGCCAACTGTCAGCTGTGTGACTTTGGGCAAGTCAGTTCACTTCTCTGGGCCTCAGATCCCTCATCTAGAAAGACCGTGAGCCCCCCCATGGGACAACCTGATCGCCTTGGAACCTCCCCAGTGCTTAGAACAGTGCTTGGCACATAGTAAGCGCTTAATAAATGCCATCATTATTTACTATTATAAAAGCAGCAGCAACAGCGTGGCTTAGAGGAAAGAGCCCGGGCTCGGGAGTCAAAGGTCATGGGTTCTAATCCCGGCTCCGCCACTTGTCAGCTGTGTGACTGTGGGCAAGTCACTTAGCTTCTCTGGGCCTCAGGGACCTCATGGGCAAAATGGGGATGAAGCCTGTGGGCCCCATGTGGGACAGCCTGCTGGCCTTGCATCTCCCCCAGCGCTTGGCACAGAGTAAGCGCTTAACAAATACCATCGTTATTACTTAGAAGCAGAGCGTGGCTCGGTGGAGTAGAGCCCGGGCTTTGGAGACAATCAATCAATCAATCATATTTATTGAGCGCTTACTGTGTGCAGAGCACTGTACTACGCGCTTGGGAAGAACAAGTTGGCAACATGTATGGACGGTCCCTACCCAACAGTGGGCTCACAGGCTAGAAGGGGGAGACAGAGAACAAAACAAAACATATTGACAAAATAAAATAAATAGAATAGATATGTACAAGTAAAATAGAGTAATAACTATGTACAAACATATATACACATATATATATATATATATATATATATATACACATATATACAGGTGCTGTGGGGAATGGAGGGAGTCGGAGGTCATGGGTTCAAATCCCAGCTCTGCCAATTGTCAGCTGTGTGACTTTGGGCACACTTCTCTGGGCCTCAGCTCCCTCATCTGTAAAGCGGGGATGAAGACTATGACCATAGGGACCGTCTCTATACGTTGCCAACTTGGGCTTCCCAAGCGCTTAGTCCAGTGCTCTGCACACGGTAAGCGCTCAATAAATACGACTGAACGAATGAATTAATGAATGAATGAACTCCACGTGGGACAACTTGATCACCCTGTAACCTTTCTGGCGCTTAGAACAGTGCTTGGCACATAGTAAACGCTTGATAAATACCATCGTCATTATTATTATTATAAGGGGGGGGGGGAAGGGGCGGGTTTAGGAGGAATAGGGGCAGAGGGCCCCGCGCACGTGGTGCGTAGGGCAGGGAGGGAAGGGAGGGTGGGGAGTCGATCGGGGGCTGGCATCAGGCCGGGGGGGTGCCCGGGGGGCGATCGGCGCTTCCTTTGGCGGGTCCAGGCCCAGCCGGTCGTTTGGGCCTGCCGGCCGAGGGGCCTCCGCCAAGGATTCACTCACTCACTCACTCATTCATTCATTCATTCAATCGTATTTATTGAAGCAGCGTAATTTAGAGAGCCGTATTTAGAGAAAGCAGCGCGGCTCAGTGGAAAGAGCCCGGGCTTTGGAGTCAGAGGCCATGGGTTCGAATCCCGACCCCGCCACGTGTCTGCTGTGTGACCTTGGGCAAGGCACTTCACTTCTCTGAGCCTCAGTTCCCTCGTCTGTAAAAGGGGGATGAGGACTGAGAGCCCCACGTGGGACAACCTGATCACCCTGTATTACCCCCCCCCCCGCCCCCGGCGCTTAGAACAGTGCTTTGCACATAGTAAGCGCTTAACAAATGCCATTATTATTATTATTGAGCGCTTACTGTGTGCAGAGCACTGCACTAGGCGCTTGGGAAGTCCAAATGGGCACCATCTAGGGACGGTCCCGGCCCAACAGCGGGCTCACAGGCCTTCGTTCGTATTGATCGCTTACTGTGCGCACAGGACTGTAGTAGACGCTTGGGAGGGACAAGTGGGCACCATCTAGGGACGATCCCGACCCATCAGCAGGCTCACGGGCATCCGTTCGTATTTATTGAGCGCTTACTGTGTGCAGAGCACTGTAGTGGGCGCTTGGGAGGGCCAAGTCGGCACCATCTAGGGACGGTCCCGACCCATCAGCGGGCTCAAGGGCATCCGTTCGTATTTACTGAGCGCTTCCTGTGCGCACAGCACTGTACTAAGCGCCTGGGAAGGCCAAGCCGGCAACAGATAGAGACGGTCCCGGCCCATCAGCGTGCTCACGGGCATCCGTTCGTATTTAGTGAGCGCTTACTGTGTGCAGAGCACTGTAGTAGGCGCTTGGGAGGGCCAAGTCGGCAACAGAGACTGTCCCGACGCATCAGCGGGCTCCCAGGCATCCGCTCGTATTTACTGAGCGCTTCCTGTGCGCAGAGCACTGTACTAAGCGCCTGGGAAGGCCAAGCGGGCAACAGATAGAGACGGTCCCGGCCCACCAGCGGGCTCACGGGCATCCGTTCGTATTTATTATCCAGAGAAGCAGCGTGGCTCAATGGAAAGAGCCCGGGCTTTGGAGTCAGAGGTCACGGGTTCGAATCCCGACGCTGCCCCATGTCCGCCGTGGGACCTTGGGCAAGTCACTTCACTTCTCTGGGCCTCGGTTCCCTCATCTGGAAAATGGGGATTACGGCTGGGAGCCCCACGTGGGACAACCTGATCACCCCAGCGCTTAGAACGGCGCTATGCACGTAGTAAGCGCTTAACAAACGCCGTCACTATTATTACTTATTGAGCGCTTACTGTGTGCAGGGCACTGTAGTGGGGAAACCTGATCACCCCGTATCCCCCCCCAGCGCTCAGAACAGCGCTATGCGCGTAGTAAGCGCTTAACAAATGCCGTCATTATTATTTAATAATATAATAATAATGGCCCTCATCTGTAAAATGGGGATGAAGACTGTGAGCCCCACGTGGGACAACCTGATCACCCTGTAAATTCCCCGGCGCTTAGAACAGTGCTGTGCACATAGCAGGCGCTTAAGAAATGCCATTATTATTATTATTATTATTTACTGAGCGCTTACTGTGTGCAGGGCACTGTAGTGGGGAAACCTGATCACCCCGTATCCCCCCGCCCAGCGCTCAGAACAGTGCTATGCGCGTAGTAAGCGCTTAACAAATGCCGTCATTATTATTTAATAATATAATAATAATGGCCCTCATCTGTAAAATGGGGATGAAGACTCTGAGTCCCACGTGGGACCACCTGATCCCCTTGTAAATTCCCCGGCGCTTAGAACAGTGCTCTGCACATAGCAGGCACTTAATAAATGCCATTATTATTATTATTATTATTTACTGAGCGCTTACTGCGCGCAGGGCACTGTAGTGGGGAAACCTGATCACCCCGTATCCGCCCCCCCCCAGCGCTCAGAACAGCGTAGTCAGCGCTTAACAAATGCCGTCATTATTATTTAATAATATAATAATAATAACGGCCCTCCTCTGTAAAATGGGGGTGAAGACTGCGAGCCCCACGTGGGACCACCTGATCCCCTTGTAAATTCCCCGGCGCTTGGAACAGTGCTCTGCACATAGTAGGCGCTTAAGAAATGCCATTATTATTATTATTATTTACTGAGCGCTTACAGTGTGCGGGGCACTGTAGTGGGGAAATCTGATCACCCCGTATTCCCCCCCGCAGCGCTTAGAACAGCGCTATGCGCGTAGTCAGCGCTTAACAAATGCCGTCATTATTATTTAATAATATAATAATAATGGCCCTCACGTAGTAAGCGCTTAACAAATGCCGTCATTATTATTTAATAATATAATAATAATGGCCCTCATCTGTAAAATGGGGGTGAAGACTGCGAGCCCCACGTGGAACACCCTGATCCCCTTGTAAATTCCCCGGCGCTTGGAACAGTGCTCTGCACATAGCAGGCGCTTAAGAAATGCCATTATTATTTATTGAGCGCTGACTGCGTGCAGGGCACCGTAGGGGAGGCACGGACGGAGACGGTCCCGCTCTGCACATAGTAGGCGTTTAATAAATGCCATTATTATTTATTGAGCGCTGACTGCGTGCAGGGCACCGTAGGGGAGGCACGGACGGAGACGGTCCCGCTCTGCACATAGCAGGCGTTTAATAAATGTCATTATTATTATTATTATTATTTATTGAGCGCTGACTGCGTGCAGGGCACCGTAGTGGAGGCACAGACTCGTGCAGGGCACCAGTGGAGGCACAGGCCCGGTGGGGTCCGGCGACGGCGCCGAGGCCGGGGCGCCGTACGCGGGCCCGGGGCGGCCCTCGTCCCGCTTACCTTGGCGTCGGGGCCGGCCGGGGCCCAGGCCAGGCAGGTGCAGGTGGCGCTGAGGTGGGCGGAGGGCACGTAGTCCTGGCGCTGGCGGGCGGTGCGGGTGTCCCAGAGGCGGAGGTGCCCGTCGGCGCCGGCCAGGGCCACGTAGGCCCGGCCCCGCGGGGAGAAGGCGCACGGCGGCCCCGCGCCGGGCTCCGGCCCGCTCCCACCTCCCCCTCCGGCCGCCATGGCGCTCCGCGAACCAGGCGGGCCACGTGTTCGCGCGCGCGCATGCGCCGCCGCCGCCGCCGCCGCCGCCGCCGCCGGCCCGCCCCGCGCAGCCGCAGTGTCGACGCCCCCCTCTCTCCGACGTCAGCGGCGGCCGGAAGGCGGCGGGCGCGGCCCTGTCAATCAATCAATCAATCAATCAATCAATCGTATTTATTGAGCGCTTACTCTGTGCAGAGCACTGTACTAAGCGCTTGGGAAGTACAAATTGGCATCACATAGAGACAGCCCCTACCCGACAGTGGGCTCACAGTCTAAAAGGGGGAGGCGGAGAACGGAACCAGACATACCAACAGAATAAAATAAGTAGGATAGAAATGTACAAGTAAAATAAATAAATAGAGTAATAAATATGTACAACCATCAATCCATCAATCGTATTTATTGAGCGCTCACTCTGTGCAGAGCACTGTACTAAGCGCTTGGGAGGTACAAATTGGCATCACATAGAGACAGCCCCTACCCGACAGTGGGCTCACAGTCTAAAAGGGGGAGGCGGAGAACGGAACCAGACATACCAACAGAATAAAATAAGTAGGATAGAAATGTACAAGTAAAATAAATAAATAGAGTAATAAATATGTACAACCATCAATCCATCAATCGTATTTATTGAGCGCTCACTGTGTGCAGAGCACTGTACTAAGCGCTTGGGAAGTACAAACTGGCATCACATAGAGACAGCCCCTACCCGACAGTGGGCTCACAGTCTAAAAGGGGGAGGCGGAGAACGGAACCAGACATACCAACAGAATAAAATAAGTAGGATAGAAATGTACAAGTAAAATAAATAAATAGAGTAATAAATATGTACAACCATCAATCCATCAATAGTATTTATTGAGCGCTTACTCTGTGCCGAGCACTGTACTAAGCGCTTGGGAGGTACAAATTGGCATCACATAGAGACAGCCCCTACCCGACAGTGGGCTCACAGTCTAAAAGGGGGAGGCGGAGAACGGAACCAGACATACCAACAGAATAAAATAAGTAGGATAGAAATGTACAAGTAAAATAAATAAATAGAGTAATAAATATGTACAACCGTCTATACATATATACAGGTGCTGTGGGGAAGGGAAGGAGGTAAGACGGGGGGATGGAGAGGGGGACGAGGGGGAGAGGAAAGAAGGGGCTCAGTCTGGGAAGGCCTCCTGGAGGAGGTGAGCTCTCAGCAGGGCCTTGAAGGGAGGAAGAGAGCTAGCTTGGCGGAGGGGCAGAGGGATTGGGGGCATTCCAGGCCCGGGGGAGGACGTGGGCCGGGGGTCGATGGCGGGACGGGCGAGAGCGAGGGACGGTGAGGAGATTAGTGGTGGAGGAGCGGAGGGTGCGGGCTGGGCTGGAGAAGGAGAGAAGGGAGGTGAGGTAGGAGGGGGCCAGGGGATGGACAGCCTTGAAGCCCAGGGTGAGGAGTTTCTGCCTGTTGTCATCATGACAGCGTTGTCATCATCATCATCAATCATATTTACTGAGCGCTTACTGTGTGCACAGCGCTGTACTGAGCGCTTGGGAAGTACAAATCGGCAACATATAGAGGCAGTCCCTACCCGACAGTGGGCTCGCGGTCTAAAAGGGGGGAGACAAAACCAAACATACTAACAAAATAGAATAAATAGAATAGATAGGTACAAGTAAAATAAATAAATGGAGTGATAAATGTGTACAAACGTATGTTATGCAGCTGGTCTTTTCCTGTCCTTTATGAAACTGGCACCGGACACCTTCATGTCCGGTATTTTACCTTTAAGCATCCACAGCCTCCTGCTGCTCAATTCTTCAGCTTGGAAGTGGCATGGCCTAGTGGATAAAGCACAGGCCTGGGAATCAGAAGGTCACGGGTTCTAATAATAGTCATAATAATGGCATTTATTATTGTTCGTCGTCAGGCGACAATCAATCAGTAATAACTTATTAAGCGCTTACTATGTGCAGAGCGCTGTTCTAAGCGCCGGGACACGATGTGATCAAGTTGTCCCACTGGGGGCTCACAGTCTTCCCATATTTCCAGATGAGGCAGCTGAGGCCCAGGGCGGTGAAGTGACTGGCCCAAGGTCACACAGCAGGCTTGCGGCGGGGCCGGGATTCGAACCCATGACCTGTGACTCCGGAGCCCGGGCTCTTGCCACTGAGCCATGCTGCTTCTCGTCAATCAATCAGTCGTATTTACTGAGCACTTACTGCGCGCGGGGCACTGGACTAGGCGCTCGCGAAGTCCAAGTTGGCCGCATCTGGAGACGGGCCCTGCCCAACGGCGGGCTCACGGTCTAGAAGGGGGAGACGGACGGCAACACCAAACATATTGACAAAACAAAATAAGTAGAGTAAAAATGTAATTTTTATGTAATGTAATGCATCTTTTAGACTGTGAGCCCACCGCTGGGTAGGGACTGTCTCTATATGTTGCCGATATGTACTTCCCAAGCGCTTAGTACAGTGCTCTGCACATAGTAAGCGCTCGATAAATACGATTGATGATGATGATGACTAAGCGCTTGGGAAGTCCAAGTCGGCGACATCTAGAGACGGTCCCTGCCCAACGGCGGGCTCACGGTCTCGAAGGGGGAGACGGACGACAAAACCAAACATATTAACAAAACAAGCAGAATAAAAATGTACAAGTAAAATAAAGAAATAGAGTGGTAAATCTGTACAAACATATATACATATATACAAGTGTTGTGGGGAATCAAGCAAATTTATTTAGCGCTTACTGTGTGCAGAGCACTGGACTAAGCGCTTGGGAAGTCCAAGTCGGCGACATCTAGAGACGGTCCCTGCCCAACAGCGGGCTCACGGTCTCGAAGAGGGAGACAGACAACAAAACCAAACATATTAACAAAACAAAATAAGTAGAGTAAAAATGTACAAGTAAAATAAAGAAATAGAGTGATAAATCCGTACAAACATATATACAAGTGTTGTGGGGAATCAATCAAATTTATTTGTGCGCAGAGCACTGGACTAAGCGCTTGGGAAGTCCAAGTCGGCGACATCTGGAGACGGTCCCTGCCCAACGGCGGGCTCACAGGCTCGAAGGGGGAGACAGACAACAAAACCAAACATATTAACAAAACAAAATAAGTAGAATAAAAATGTACAAGTAAAATAAAGAAATAGAGTGATAAATCTGTACAAACACATATACAAGTGTTGTGGGGAATCAATCAAATTTATTTGTGTGCAGAGCACTGGACTAAGCGCTTGGGAAGTACAAGTCAGCAACATGTAGAGACGGTCCCTACCCAACAGTGGGCTCACAGTCTCGAAGGGGGAGACAGACAACAAAACAAAATAAGTAGAATAAAAATGTACAAGTAAAATAAAGAAATAGAGTGATAAATCCGTACAAACATATATACAAGTGTTGCGGGGAATCAATCAAATTTATTTGTGTGCAGAGCACTGGACTAAGCGCTTGGGAAGTCCAAGTCGGCAACATCTAGAGACGGTCCCTACCCAACAGTGGGCTCACAGTCTAGAAGGGGGAGACAGACAACAAAACATATTAACAAAACAAAATAAGTAGAATAAAAATGTACAAGTAAAATAAAGAAATAGAGTGATAAATCCGTACAAACATATATACATATATACAAGTGTTGTGGGGAATCAAGCGAATTTATTGAGTGCTTACTGTGTGCAGAGCACTGGACTAAGCGCTTGGGAAGTCCAAGTCAGCAACATCTAGAGACGGTCCCTACCCAACAGCGGGCTCACAGTCTCGAAGGGGGAGACAGAGAACAAAACAAAACATATTAACAAAATAAAATAAGTAGAATAAACGTGTACAAGTAAAATAAATAAATAGAGTAATAAATCCGTACAAACATACATACATATATACAAGTGTTGTGGGGAATCAAATTTATTGAGCACTTACTGTGTGCAGAGCATTGGACTAAGCACTTGGGAAGTCCAAGTTGGCAACATCTAGAGAGAGCGACACCCTTCCTCACAGAGACGCGCGCTCATTCGTCCATTCATTCATTCAATCAATCAATCAATCGTATTTATTGAGCGCTTACTATGTGCAGAGCACTGTACTAAGCGCTTGGGAAGTACAAACTGGCAACATGTAGAGACGGTCCCTACCCAACAGTGGGCTCACAGTCTAAAAGGGGGAGACGGAGAACAAAACCAAACATACTAACAGAATAAAATAAATAGAACAGATATGTACAAGTAAAATAAATAAATATAAATAAATAAATATCATTAATAATAATAATGATAGCATTTATTAAGCGCTTACTATGCGCAAAGCGCTGTTCTAAGCGCTGGGGAGGTTGCAACGTGATCAGGTTGTCCCATGGGGGGCTCACAAAACTTTGATCCCCATTTTATTATCGTCAATCGTATTTATTGAGCGCTTACTGTGTGCAGAGCACTGTACTAAGCGCTTGGGAAGTACAAATTGCCAACATATAGAGACAGTCCCTACCCAACAGTGGGCTCACAGTCTAAATGCTGATGAGGCAACTGAGGCACAGAGAAGTGAAGTGGCTTCCCCAAAGTCACACAGCTGACAGGTGGCAGAGGTGGGATTCGAACCCACGACCTCAGGCTCCCAAGCCCACACTGTTTTCCACTGAGCCACGCTGCTCCTCAGTGGGCTCACTCATTCATTCATTTAATCGTATTTACTGAGCGTTTACTGTGTGCAGAGCACATTCATTCATTTCATTCATTTGTACTTCCCAAGCGCTTAGTACAGTGCTCTGCACATAGTAAGCGCTCAATAAATACGATTGATGATGATGATGATGATTCAATCGTATTGATTGAGCGCTTCTTGTGTGCAGAGCACTGGACTAAGCGCTTGGGAAGCACAACTTGGCAACATAGAGAGATGGTCCCTACCCAACAGTGGACTCACTCATTCATTCAGTCGTACTTATTGAGCGCTTCCTGTGTGCAGAGCACTGTACTAAGCGCTTGGGAAGGACAAGTTGGCAACATATAGAGACGGTCCCTACCCAACAGTGGGCTCACTCATTAATTAATTAATTCATTCATTCAATCGCATTGATTGAGCGCTTCCTGTGTGCAGAGCACTGGACTAAGCACTTGGGAAGTCCAAGCTGGCAACATCTAGAGACGGTCCCTACCCAACGGCGGGCTCACATTCTAGAAGTGGGAGACAGACAACAAAAGAAAACACATTAACAAAAGAAAATAAATAGAATAAGTATGTACAAATAAAATAAATAAATATAGAGAGTAATAAATACGTACAAACATATATACATACAACATCTAGGGACGGTCCCGACCCCACAGTGGGCTCACAGTCTAGAAGGGGGAGACAGACAGCAAAACAAAACATATTAACAAAATAAAATAAATAGAATAGTAAATATGTACAAGTAAAATAGAGTAATAAATCTGTCCAAACATATATACAGGTGCTGTGGGGAGGGGAAGGAGGGGGCTCAGTCTGGGGGTGAAATGGGGATGAAGACTGTGAGCCCCACGTGGGATACTCTGATCACCTTGTATTATGCCTCCCCCAGCGCTTAGAACAGTGCTTGGCACATAGTAAGCGCTTAATAATAATAATAGCATTTATTAAGCGCTTACTATGTGCCAAGCACTGTTCTAAGCGCTGGGGAGGTTACAAGGTGATCAGGTTGTCCCACAGGGGGCCCACAGGCTTCATCCCCATTTGACAGATGAGGGAACTGAAGCCCAGAGAAGTGAAGTGACTTGCCCAAAGTCACCCAGCTGACAATTGGCGGAGCCGGGGTTTGAACCCATGACCTTTGACTCCATCATCATCATCATCATCACCAATCGTATTTATTGAGCGCTTACTATGTGCAGAGCACTGTATTAAGCGCTTGGGAAGTACAAGCTGGCAACATCTAGAGACAGTCCCTACCCAACAGTGGGCTCACAGTCTAAAAGGGGGAGACAGAGAACAAAACCGAACATACTAACAAAATAAAATAAATAGAATAGATATGTACAAATAAAATAAATAAATAGAGCAAAAAATATGTACAAACATATATATATATATATATATATATATATACATATATACTCCAAAGCCCGGGCTCTTTCCACTCAGCCACGCTGCTTCTCTAAACAAATGTCATCATTATTTATTTATTACACTATAACGACAGACACATTCTCCGCCCACGATGAGCTGACACTCTAGAAGGAGAGACAGACATAAACATAATACTAGCAGTGGTATTTGTTAAGCGCTTTTTATGTGCCAGGCACTGTAATAATAATAGTAAATAGTATTTGTTAAGCGCTTACTATGGCCCAGGCACTGTACTAAGCACTGGGGTGGATATAAGCCAATTGGGTTGGACACAATTTCTGTCCCGCGTGGGGCTTCCCATCTCAATCCCCATTTTACAGGCCCAGAGAAGTGAAATGACTTCCCCAAGGTCACATAACAGACATGTGGCAGAGCCGGGATTAGACTTCTAGACTGTGAGCCCACTGTGGGGTAGGGACCGTCTCTATATGTTGCCAACTTGTACTTCCCAAGCCCTTAGTACAGTGCTCCGCACACAGTAAGCGCTCAACAAATACGACTGCATGAATGAATAAATGAATGAATGACCTTCTCGTTCCCCGGCCCACGCTCTATTCACTACACCATGCTGCCTCTCTAATATACATAAATAAGAAAACAACAGATATATGCACCATACGTGCTGTGGGGCTGGGAGGGAGGATGAGGGGAGTAAGTTAGTTCCTGAAACGTGACCCAACAGCCGCTTTTTACGAAAATTTGCTCAGAATTGTCAAGGTGAGTAAAAGGTCTATACTGATGTATGCACTCTGAATCCGATGGATTCCGTGACGGGGCAGTCGATTTTTACTCCACCCGACGTAAAATGGGCATGTCAACCCCCAGCACTCGTACCTTGTATCTACCCCAGCACTTAGTACAGTGCCTGGCACGTAGTGAACGCTTAAAATATACCACAGGGTCCCTGGCTCTCAAGGGGCTCACCATCTAAGAACAAAGGGGGAAAGGGGGCTGGTGGACAAATAAGGAGAAAAAGAAAACAGTAAGAACATCAAATCAACATCAAAGATGAGGGTGGGGATAAATACAAAAACAGCACAAAATAAAAGCCCTGAGGTACTGGGGCTAGAAGAGGAAGCTTCTCTTGACTCACGGCCACAGTAACTGCCATTATTACTGCAGCCTTCTCAACAGTCTTCATTTTGTTGAGGCGGCCTGCTGTCACGGCTTCATTCCTTCCCACCAGAATGCTGCAAGGCAGGTCGGGCTGAGGATCCCCAGATCGGCTCCCCAGGAGATCGGGAGGCCGAGGCACGATCCCCTCACCTCTCCAACTCCCTTTCACCCCTACCAACATTTTCTCATCCTTCCTAATATTCTCTTAAGAGATCCCCCACGTTGCTTCAAAATTCATCCCTCCATCTGTGGGTCCGACGCCATTCCCTCTCACCTTCTAAAATCACTTGATCCCACGTTGTTTCCCTCTTTAACCACCATCTTTAAACTCTCACTTTCCGATGGCTCCCTTGCCTCTGTCGTCGTACATGCTCACATCTATCCTACACTAAAAAAACTCCTCTTTGGATCCCACTGCACCCTCCAGCTGTTATCCCATCTCCGTTTCCATTCCTGTCCAAACTCCTCAAAAGGGTTGTAAATGCACACTGCTGCCACTTCCTCGCCTCCAATTCCCTTTTTGATCTACCTCACTTGGGTTTCTGCCCCCCTCACTTGTCTGATTACACCCTCCAAGGTCAACGATGACCTCTTCACCAAATCTATCCTAGACCCCCACGACCACTCAGCCACCTCTGACGCCACGGACTCCCTTCTACTGGGAACGCTAGCCAAAGGTGGCTTCATGCCTATATCCATTTCTATCCCTCCTCGGAATTTTTGAATTTAGGTTTGGTCCCGGATCCACCCCTTCCTCACCAACCAAACTGTCACCACCCTGATCCCAACCACTCATCATATCCCAGCTTGACTATGTATCACAGGCCTCCCTGCCTCCAGCATCCCCAATTCTACACTGCTGTGCTGATCAGATCATCTTACCAAAATGTCAATCTACACATCTATCCTCAAAAAACCTTCAGTAGTTCCTTATTCATCTCTGCAGGAAGCCGAAACTGCTGACCACTGGATTTAAAGGACTCCATCAGCTCTCTTCCTCCTATCAACTTTCTTCTCCCACTACACATTAGCTTGAATTTTGCTCTTCTCAAGCTCACCTTGTCATTGTGCCTCCTCTTCGACTCTCCCGTCTCGGATCCTTTCCCGCATCCTTCTCCTTGGCTGGAATTCTCTCCTGCTTCCAATCTGCCAGGCCACGGCTCTCTCCATCTTCAAAGCCCTTCTGAAATCGCACGTTTTCCATGACGTTCCCAGATTATTTTTTCTGCTTTTGAGGTCATACTCTCCAAACTCAGTACTTTCGTGCCTATTTTAACCACATACATCTTTCCCTTCTTCCTCTTATCTGTAAATTATTTTCTGCCTCTCTCCAAAGGATTGGACTCTCCCAAAACATTTACTTAATACAGCACCAGTAGTACTGGTGCTTAGAACAGCGCTTGGCACATAGCGCTTAACAAATATTATTATAATTATTATTATTATCATTGTTACTGCACAATAGCAGCTCAATACTACTGATTAACTAGCTGCAGTGGCTCCTAAACCTAATAGTTTGTGGACTGGATAGGCAGGAAAAGTGCTTACCAACTCTGTGGCATTGTACTCTCCAAAACGCTTAGTACAGTGCTCTACACACAGTAAACGCTCAGGAAGTTTGATTGATGAGGAGAGTAAACGGAAGAAGCACGGAGGTGGCAGAGTTAGGAATTGGGCAGCTTGGAGCTCACACAGTTAAGTGTTCTGGGATGCTAGGTATACCGCTCTGCAGCCAACTTCCGAAGAGGAGTATGGAGTATGAAAAAGAGCACGGGCTTTGGAGTCAGAGGTCATGGGTTCAAATCCCAGCTCCACCAATTGTCAGCTGTGTGACTTTGGGCAAGTCACTTCACTTCTCTGGGCCTCAGATCCCTCATCTGGAAAATGGGGATTAAGACTGTGAGCCCCCCGTGGGACAACCTGATCACTTTGTAACCTTCCCAGTGCTTAGAACAGTGCTTTGCACACAGTAAGCGCTTAATAAATGCCATCATTATTATTATTAGAGTACCATTATGGCCTCGTGGAAAGAGCACGGGCCTGGAACCTGGGTTCTGATACTGGCTCCACCCCATCTGCCGTATGACCCTGGGCAAGTCCCTTCACCTCTCTGTGCCTCAGTTCCCTCATCTGTCAAACGGGGATGGAGACTGTGAGCCCCATGGGGGACAGGGACTGTGTCCAACCCAGAGCCCAAGGACTGTCTCTATACGTTGCCAACTTGTACTTCCCAAGCGCTTAGTACAGTGCTCTGCACACAGTACGCGCTCAATAAATACAAATGAATGAATTAGCCTGTGGCTACCCCAGGGTTGGGTACAGGGGCTTAACTTGAAAGTTTAAAAAACCCTTTCCTTCTGGCCCAGACCATTTTTCTGCCTCTCAGAGACGGCCAGGCCTGCCCACCGCCTTCCTGGGAGGAGCAGGGCCTGCTTTCCGCATCTCATCATCATCATCAATCGTATTTATTGAGCACTTACTATGTGCACAGCACTGTACTAAGCGCTTGGGAAGGACAAATTGTTAACATATAGAGACAGTCCCCACCCAACAGTAGGCTCACAGTCTAAAAGAGTCTCCTCCTCAGACAGCGTGGCTCAGTGGGAAGAGCCCGGGCTTTGGAGTCAGAGGTCATGGGTTCAAATCCCGGCCCCGCCAACTGTCCAGCTGTGTAACTTTGGGCAAAGTCACCTCACTTCTCTGGGCCTCAGTCCCCTCACCTGGAAAATGGGGATGAAGCCCGTGAGGCCCCCCCCAGTGGGACAACCTGATCACCTTGTAAGCTCCCCATCGCTTAGAACAGTGCTTGGCACATAGTAAGCGCCTAATGAACGCCATTAGTAGTATTATTAATATTAATTAGTAGCTTCCTCAGAGGCTGGAGGGGTTGGCAGTTGGGGGCCTAGTCGCAGGCCCGAGGAGCGCGTTGACGTCACCGACGCCAGGCCACGCCCCCTAGCGTGGTTTCCACGGCAACCGCCCCCCCGAAAGGTCAGATGACCCGTCTGACGTAGCGTCGCCGGCGCCAGGTCCCGCCCCCTGGCGTGGTTTCCACGGCAACCGCCCCCCCCCGAAAGGTCAGGTGACCCGCCTGACGTGACGTCACCGGCGCCCCTAGCGTGGTTTCCACGCAACCCCCCCTGGGGGTGGTCAGCTGACCCGTGTGGCGTGACGTCACCGGCGTCGAGTGCGCAGCCGCGGTGACGACGAGCCATGCTGCGGCGCGGAATGGGGTGGCCAGCGCTCTTCGGGGTCAAAGGTCACTGCGCCTTCTCCAGCCTTCCTCCTCCTCCTCCTCCTCCTCCTCGGAAGTTGCCAGCGTGGGCCCGGGGCCTTTCTCCCCTGCAGAGACTCAGCCAAATGCTCCAAGAAGCCCAAGAACCGTGCTCCCCCTTGCAATGTGCTCCCCAAACCCTCCACGAGGTCCCAGAGGCCTCGGGGCCTGTACGGGAGTTGGCCTTTTCCTCCTCCAGGGATGTCCCCTTTCGGGTTGGGGATTTAGTTTTAGTATCGAGCCACGGAAGGCAAACGACTTTTAGAAAAATAATGAAGCTAAAAGATGCCGGGCAGTTGTCTAGTAACTGGGGGACGATACGGCACCGGGACGTTTTGGGGAAGTGTCCTGGACAAATGTTTTCGAGTTCCACCGGTTACCACTTTATGTTAAGGAGGCCAGCACTGGAAGACTATGTCTTACTAATGAAAAGGGGGCCTAATATTTCATATCCAAAGGTTGGTACGATTGACACCTTCTCAGAGAATATTAAGGCAGAAAAAAGTGGCATTTGCGTTTGAAAGACGTCCAGTGATGGCGATAAACATTTGAGTGAAACACGATGAAAATATGATTTGAGTTTAGGTCTTTTTCATGAATGGAAAGTGATCTACCCCAGCGCTTGGATAGTAAGCGCTTAATAAATACCATCATCATCATTCCTTCTCCCTCTCCCGTCATCACCCCAGTTAAGCGGTTTAGAGCTGCTAGTGCCAAGTTGGAGGTTAGGACTTGATTATTGTCATTTACTTAAAACTGAGATGAGTATGTGTGTGGATATATATATATATACATAAATACCATCATCATCATTCCTTCTCCCTCTCCCGTCATCACCCCAGTTAAGCGGTTTAGAGCTGCTAGTGCCAAGTTGGAGGTTAGGACTTGATTATTGTCATTTACTTAAAACTGAGATGAGTATGTGTGTGTATATATATATATATATATATACATACACACACGTATGTATAATTTGTATGTATATATATAATGGTATTTAAGTGCTTACTATTTTCCAGACATTGTACTAAATGCAGGGGTAGATCCAAGCTAATCAGGTTGGATACAGTCATAATCCCCATTTTACATATGTGACTGAGGAACAGAGAAGTTAAGTGATTTGCCCAAGGTCACACAGCAGACAGGTGGCAGAGCCAGGATTAGAGCCCAGGTCCTCTGACTTCCAGCCTGTGTTCTTTCCACCAGGCCATGCTGCTTCTCTATATTGAGTGCATACACGCTAGTAAACATTTTATCATTAGCTTTAAAGTGTTAAACCTGGAAGAACACGTGCTACAAATTCTGAACTCAAGCATCATTAATACCAACAGCAATTGAACCTTATGTGGGACTGACTTTGATCATCCTATATATACCCCAGCACTTACCGCAGTATTTGGCACACAGTAAGCTCCTAAATGCCACTTTACTATTGTTGTTGTTCTTTGTTACTGTTCAAAGTGGAGAAGCTGGGCTTCAAATACAAATTCGAGAAGGGGTGAGGAAGGCAAGGCGGGAGGTAATTGAATTCCTTCAAGTGATGGGGCTTTTAGATCCTTAGACGGTCAGGATGACATATCAGTGGATTTTATATATTGTTGTGCCACTATTTAGAAGCCGGGGTTTGTCTGAACAACTGATTCATTTTCTTAGGAGCCAATAATCCAGCCCCTTCTGTTCATTCTTCTACTGCATCTCTCCAGAGGATCATCAGGGTAAAGAAAAAGGTTTAGTTCCATTTTAGTGCCTGCTATCAGCTCCAGGGGCGAAAAGAAAAACCCCTAGCTTAATAGAAGTTATAGGATTGCCTGATGGCAGTGGAATCTGGCTCTCTGTAAATTGCATTTTTATACCAACCAATTAGTCGTTTTTCACGACTAATTTTCACGAAGCAGCGTGGCTCAGTGGAAAGAGCCCGGGCTTTGGAGCCAGAGGTCATGGGTTCGAACCCCGGCTCCACCACGTGTCTGCTGTGTGACCTTGGGCAAGTCACTTAACTTCTCGGAGCCTCAGTTACCTCATCTGTAAAATGGCGATGATAACTGTGAGCCCCATGTGGGACAACCTGATCACCTTGTATCCCCCCAGCGCTTAGAACAGTGCTTTGCACATAGTAAGCGCTTAACAAATGCCATCATTATTATTATTATTATTATTATTTTCGGGTACCACTATTCTGTCAAGGATAATTGAGATGAGACTGTATATCATTCTTAGGATGTGAATATGATGGTAATGATGATGGATGTCCACCAAGGAGATGCTGTTTTGGAAGTTGGTTCTGGTTCTGGAGGAATGAGTTTGTTTTTGTCAAAAGCAGGTAAAAAATCTGGAGTGAAACAGGTTGGGTTTAAAAGATCTGAAAAGAAATGGGTTGGGCTTAGAAAATGCTTCCTTACAGGGCAAGAAAGGTAATATAGCAGATTTACATGTGTGGCTGTGGCACAGTTGGTTCCCAAAAACTGTCATAAAATGAAATGTCATAGCAACCAATTTTCTCATAAGAAAAATGTTAATCTGATAAATGGGCTTTTGATTCCTGAAACAAGGTCAGAGAGTCTATTTTTTCCCAAATTATCTAAAATTAGGTACTCAGTCATTTAAAGGCGACTTAACATGGTTACATTATTTAGAGTCAGAAAGGTTCCACAATAGTGTAGCCAACTTTTACTTTATTGAAAATAAAATGATATGCTTGACTCTCTCTCTTCCTCTCCCTTCCCTTCTCCACATTCATCTCATCTCTAGATTCTCAGACATTTTGGCATCTTCCATGGTGCAAGCCTCTAGATAGCTCTGCTAGAGTAGTCTCATCTGAGTGACTGTTCGTTTTGGGGCAAGTCCCAAATGCCCAGAAGGAAATATGGATAGTGGGGGGAGTTTGGAGAAAACAAAGGCAGGAAAGGCTGTGAGGGGAATAGAGGGGTGGGAAGCCTTTATTATTCCCATTTTGAGGTTCAAGTAGAAGCTTTCAGGGGGCTAATATTTAGTTTAACAGTTCAGTAAGAGATGTGTGAAGCCCCTCGAAACAACTTTTTTCTGTTAAAAATTAGCTGCCATTATTTTTGCCATCCTGTTAACACCAGGAAATGTAGTAAATTGCATTCTCTTTATCTTAGTTGGAGCACAAGGAAGAGTTATGAGTTTTGAAGTAAGAAAAGACCACCATGAAATAGCCAAAAGGAATTATAAGAACTGGTGTAATGCTTGGAAAATAAGTCATTCAGAAGAGTGGCCGGAAAATGTGGATTTCATTCATAAAGATATTGCCACAGCGGTTCAGGATTTAAAGTCTAAAACATTTGATGCCGTAAGTCTTCTAAAATTCTGTCTTTTGTCTAATATTAAGGTAAATGCACGATGGTTAAGGTGTCTCTGAATGAGCCCAAGGGCCCAATTCAGGGTGCCAGAGCACTCTTTTCGAACAACCATCAATAGAATTTATTAAGCACTTTCTGTTATCAATCAATCAATCAATCGTATTTATTGAGCGCTTACTGGGTGCAGAGCACTGTACTAAGCACTTGGGAAGTACAAGTTGGCAACATATAAAGTCCCTACCCAACAGTGGACTCACAGTCTAGAAGGGGGAGACAGAGAACAAAACCAAACATATTAACAAAATAAAATAGAATAGATATGTACAAATAGAGTAATAAATATGTACAAACATATATACATATATACAGGTGCTGTGGGGAAGGGAAGGAGGTAAGACGGGGGATGGAGAGGGGGACGAGGGAAGTGTAGTTCTCCCTTACAACTCCCTTACCACCTCCATTCATTCAATCATATTTATAATAATAATAATAGTTATGATATAAGACCTAGCCTGGCTTAATTCCGGGTGCCTCACCATTGCTTTGGAAGTGACCAAAAACATGCTTGCACAGTTTGAAAGCGCATTTGCATCCAGTTTTGAATTGGAGCCAAGCACCTCTGGTTTATTTCCACTACTACGCTTCCCTCTCCTCCCCTCACAGGAAAGGAGATTGGGAGAAAGATGGGGTTGAAGAATTCTCTAAATTGTTAATGGAAGGGATTCACCCTAGTCTGGGGAAAGGGTAGGGTGGCTGTGGGTCCAGTTTCGTGGAGAGCAGTCTGGTTTTCACTAGATGGACCCCACTGGGTATCTTTTTGTCCATTCCACATTTATTTATCTTATTTTTAAGCACCTATCTTCCCCCTGCCTTTGGTGCCTGCTGTTGACTTCCACGTGCCCTTTTCCAGAGGAGCCCGGGAGGGGAATACCCTGGCAAGTTGGGTGGCTGGGGTCCTGCTGGAGAAAAACTTTAGGTTTTCACGTGATGTCCCCGTTTTTGCTATGTGCCTGGCATAATGTGTGTGATGTCATGTGTGCCTGGGTGTCCAGTATTTGCAAATTCCATCCCTAGTCCCTGAAGGCCAGAGGTATAAAAAAAAAAAGGTGGCATATATGAAGAGGGCAGGGATTGGGTCTCCCCTACCTATTGTACTTTCCCAAGTGCTTAGTACAGTGCTTTGCACGAAGTAGGAACTCAAATGCAGCTGGCTGACTGATGCTGGACATGTGTTTCTCTTTAGAAGAGAAAAAAGTTAATTTAAAGTGAGTTCCAATGAGGAAAAAAGAGTCTGTATTTCACATGAAGGGGAGACTTTAAAATCATAGGAGCCATCATTTTCTTTTACCCCTGTGGCTAATGGTTTCAGTCATCAATATGTTTGAGTGCATAATGTAAACTAAAAGACTTCGATCTTATATGTTTCATGTGAATTTTTATTGCCAAAGGCCATTTAATGTCAACTTTTTATAAAGGATAGCCAAAGAAAAATAACTATGAGATCAAGATGATTATAATCAAGATATGTGCTTTTTAAATAAATTAAAATACTAGGCTTATTGACAATTGCAGGATGCTAAATTAACAGAAATATTATAAATACTATGTTAAAAGAAAACCTAAGTGTTTAAACAAAAGATAGCCACAATAGCTTTTCCAAAATCAATTATTTCCATTTTTGCTGGCATGGAAAAAAAATGTATGCTTTTGTCATTACTGAAGAGCATCCTTTCTTTGTTCTGCAGGTAGCTCTCGATATGCTAAATCCACAGGTTGCCTTACCTATTGTGTACCAAAGTCTTAAACAGGGTGGTGTATGTACCATATATTTAGCAAAGTAAGTATTGAGTGTAAAATTCACATTGTCCCTTCATTTAAATATCATTTACCACATAGTCATGTTAAATTATGATTGAGGGGGATGTATCTACTATTGTTTAACTTTTCAGTTTTTGAACATATGCAATTCCTGTTTTAGTTTTGTACAGCATTTACTACTTGGTTTTCAGTGTTATGTTTAAGTAAGGTTCTGATATATTTTACAAAGAGTTAATATGCTTTGAAAGTCACTAAGATTTCTCTGTTTATTTTAAATTTCTCTGAATAGTATCACACAAATTATTGAGCTGCTGAATGGAATAAGTATCTGCAACCTTGCCCTCTCTTGTGAAAAAATCACAGAGGTTACCCTTAGAGACTGGTTGGTGTGCCCAGCCAAAAAGAAAGACGGTACTTTTGTTCAAGGAGTGCAACCTAATATGAATCTAGATTCAGAGTTACATACTCATGAGGATAATGAAGATGAAGAAAGAGAGGAAGAGCAGGTACAAGCAGAAGACAATGGTAAGAATGAGTTGCTTTCTACGGGTGTTTTGCAGTAGTAACTGGAAACTGAATTTCTAAATCTGGGCAGTTTACTCTTTTGAAAGTCGTATTCCTAGCTTACCTAGTTCCTTCTAAAAATCCTTGTTCAGTTAGCGCCTTTATGATGTAACTAATTCCCTTTCATTCTTAAGAGAAATGACTTCTAAATGCTTTTTTCTTGGCATGAATAGTGCTACTGTTTGAGACAATGAGGGTTTTTAATGAACATTATTTAAATTACTTTTGCAGGTCCTTAGTAAAGGAGGTGGAAAAACTTGAAGTAATAAGGGCTCCCTTTCGGCCAGAAATTAAGGAGGCCGATTTGCCAAGAGCCAACAGTATATTTATGAAGTTGTCAACTTCAGAAAGTTGATTTTGAAAAACACCTGTGGGTAGGTGTAGCTCAGTCCTAAAGACATAAATTCCTTGAGAGCAGGGATAGTGTCTTCTACCTGAGTATCCTTTGCTCATTGTAGGCTCTCGTTATATATGATTAATCGACAAACTACCAATCTTTTGGCTTATTTTGTGTTTACAGGTTGGTAGGTGAGGACATACTTAACAGCGAACAGGTGATGGTTTTAACAAGTTAGTTATTTAAGATAAGATGGCGTGTACAAAACCAAAATCTAGTTTTGTAGCCATATTGAGTATTAAGGGTTAAAATAAGTCTAAAAATAAAAACGTAACCTATCGGAATGCAGCAAATATGCTGGCACTTTAGCAGCTGTAACTATATTGTGTTTTTGGTATGTAACCAGTAAACTCTATTTTGCTCTAATCCAGGAGAAACACTCTCTGATAGTCCATATGGTGCAGTTCCCTACATTGCTAGACCTTTACACTGGCAATGTGGTCACACAGGTGAGTAAATGTAGAGAAAAAGTTGTTACATTCTATAATTTTAAGTGTTTTTAAGACATATTTGAATGAGATTTGAACTAATTGTCTATTCTAACTGAACACAGTTTCTCATTATAACATTACTTTTTCTTATTTTATACTAGCTTTTCTCATCAAGTTACGGAAGTTTAAACCAGCACATACATCAAGTACTTCAGATGACAGCAACTAGATTGAGAAAAGTAAAGTTTGACTAAGTCTTAATACTGTAAATGACAAATTGTTTTTATAATGCACTAGTTTTATCTTGGTTATTACTTTACACCTATACACCTAGACATCACAAACTAATGTAAACAGTCAAGTACGCGGCGCTATTCAAAGCAGATCCTTTAACCTCAGTGTGACACTTAGTGTCAAATGATTGGTTTGAGCCCTTTCATTCTTCGATTCCTGTAAACCACTCCATGGATTTATCTTGGTTCACGCAACTTGTTTTCCCTTCCTTGTCTGAGAGGCTTTCATAAGGAACTGTAAATAAATGCAGTTTTCAAAAAACTAAATCAATAAAAACATCACGTAAGGATATTTTTTGTGCTCCTTTATATATTCTATTTGTGCCGTTAGGCGATTACACTGTTTTATAATGCTTGACGAGCCCTTCATTAAGGAACTGTCATTGTACTCCACAAGCCTTGACTGACCCATGAGTGCATTTTGTAGATGGCTGTTCCTTAGTTATCTAACAGAGTTCTGGTGAAAATGGGTGGTGAAATTTACACTTAGGGCAAACAGAGGGGGGTATTTCAAGAAAAAAGACAAAAAATGACCTGTTGCTGTTGAGGCATCACCTGTGAGCGCCCTGGTGATCCCTCCCCAGCAGAGACTGACTGGAAAGGCTAATATCGGAAGGTTGCGTGCTCAAGGTGGATCTATTTTTGTGCCCCAACACACTCAGACTCTTCTGCAGCCGTTTCCTGGAGGAGAAAGGCTATGGCAAAAAAGAGGGTGGGAGACAACAGTCCTTTCCCGTGGAAACGACCCTGTAGGCCGTCTCGGTTGTCTCAGATCTATCCCCTTCTGCCTCTTCTCCATCAAGTTCCCTGGTGCTAGCTTTCTTCCATGGAGTCCTTGCATTAGTGATGATTAACATTATTTGCTGTCTTTAAAAAAAATTAAAGACTACCCATGGTTCTTCAGTTTAGCTCTTATTCTGAAGTATGTTCCATTCATTTTATTAATGCTTCAAAAATTTGCATTCTAAATATATTTTTAAAGTAATAAAATAACTTAAAACTGTTCAAATCCAACAACTTCAGCTGTTTCAACTACAGTATCACTGAGTTCATCCTAGGAGGGAGTGTCCACATACATGTACCACATCCCTTAGGTCATTTTCTCTTCTTAAAAGAAAGTAAAATCCCATAGTTTTCTTTGAGACATCAATAGAAGGGGAAAAATGAGATTGGGCATTTGGATATGGAATGTTTCAACTCTGACACCAGGTTCTGAATTAACACAATTTGGTAATAACCAGTGGCTTTCTGATAGCCCAAATAAAAGAGTAGTGATTTGTAATACAACTATCAGTTTGTTTAATGCGGACAGACTGCTAGTTTACGCTTTCTCTCCACCAAAATAAATGTTTTTAATAATATTAAACCCTACAAGGACCATCGTCTAATTGTGTTTTAATCTATCTGATTTTTGTCTGCTTTGGGCCATGTTATACTGCTTAAGACGTACAGAACAGAATAGTGCTTGGGCAACAGTCAAGTCACTGACGTACATACTAAACCGTACCTTGGGAACAGTAAGATTGAGGTGGTTCATCTAATTCGCTGACAGGCAACGCTGTGGGGGATTCCCGGGCTTCATAGTTTTCTATGAGCTCTAAGAGGCTACTGCTGGAATGGGAAGATGAAGACAATCCAAGTTCCACACATCTTTTTTTACCACAGAGAGAACAATCCTCAGGTGTAGCATTAGGACCCCGAGGCATCGGGACTCCGTCTCTGCTGTAGCTTCTTACAGCTCCACCATGATGCATGGCACGTTCCCTTTGCCATATATAATGAGTTGGAGCAATAGCCATTACCTACAGAGGAAAATTTTAATGTAGTATTTTAGTTCTAAAAAGCCAGCTATTGCAACCAAATAAAGCTGTTTATATTATCCAGTTTATGGTAGAAAGTAGAACAGTAAAATAATTGTTTCCAAGATACTATAGGGAGCTTTATCATTGGAAGATACAGTGGCATATGAGGGAACCCATTAAACCTGAGGGTGACCCGTGAGAACTGATTCCTTTATAAATCAGAAAAACAGTCAAAAAAATAATGTGCTTAATAGCACTAAGCGCAGTTGAAGATGGAAAACCAACTGCTCAAATACAAGATGGGGAATGACCAACTTGGTCAGCGGTAAAAGATTTCAGCGAAGCACCTTAGCACAATGTGATGTGATTGCTAAGCAAACGACACTGAAATGTATAAACAGAAGAAAAGTGTGTAGGAACCATTCAGATAATAAATCTGCCCCTCATTCTCAACGTGGTTTCAAGCCCTTAGAAAAGTACAGAGTGGATCCCAGATTCAAGTTTCCAGTCCCAAGCTCCACAACCTGAGATAGACAACTGGAGAGAGGAATCGGAGGAAAGTAATGAAGGTGATTAGAGAACTGGAAACTGTGATATCTGAGGAAAGGAAATAGAGTGCTTTACTCTGGAAGAGAGACTGAAGGATGACAAATATTTAAATATTTGAGGAGCCAATATGTGGAGGGATGCTTTCCATCCCCAGATCATCATCACCATCATCATCTAGACTGTGAGCTCGTCGTTGGGTAGGGACGGTCTCTATCTGTTGCCGAATTGTACTTTCCAAGGGCTTAGTAGAGTGCTTTGCACACAGTAAGTGCTCAATAAATACAATTGAATGCATCATAAATGGTATTTACTGAGCGCTTACTGTGTGCAGAGCACTGTATTAATACTTGGGAGAGTACAATACAAGAGTTGGCAGACACATTCCCTGCCCACAAAGAGCTTACATACAACTAGAGAGGTGGAATAGTTTTGGTTTTTTTTGCTGAATTCATTTACCTGAAGCTGATTAACCACTGGAATGAGTATTCCTAAGAGGGGCTGTGCAGTTTCCTAAGCTGGAGGTATTTAAAAGCTCAAAAGCTGTAGCTGTAAACAAAATGGCTTAAGGCCAGTTTAAAAAGATAATGAATGTGGGGAAAAAAATGAGACGATTTTCACTACACTGCTATTCCATTAAAATAAAACTTGTCCAAGTCAGCTTTCAATCAAAGCCGAGAAAGTGGGCTTCAATGGCTGGTATAGTGTGGAAAATGAAAGTTCTGGCTAAAAAGCGAAACATGCAAAATTTATCTCAATGACTTCCCAGAAGTCAAAAGAGAAAAATACATTTGAAAATGTTTTTTTCTGGGATCTGGCACAGAAATAGATTGAGTAGTCTAGGTTTTCAAATGAAGCAGGTGCCTTAATTGCTGATGCCTACATAATTTACCCCACCCCCACCAAGGTTAAATTGATGATGTGGTCATGCTTAAAGCTTATTGTAGTTGGGGGAAAACACAGTTTTGAATCCATAAAATCCCACCTTAAAAAGTCACCGAACTCAAGTTACCCTTCTGGACCTAAGAATATAACAATATAATTGTTATAAGGTACTCTCCAAAGTGCTCAGTACATCATCATCAATCGTATTTATTGAGCGCTTACTATGTGCAGAGCACTGTACTAAGCGCTTGGGAAGTACAAATTGGCAACATATAGAGACAGTCCCTACCCAACAGTGGGCTCACAGTCTAAAAGGGGGAGACAGAGAACAAAACCAAACATACTAACAAAATAAAATAAATAAATAGATATGTACAAATAAAATAAATAAATAGAGTAAAAAATATGTACAAACATATATACATATATACAGGTGCTGAGGGGAAGGGAAGGAGGTAAGATGGGGGGATGGAGAGGGGGACGAGGGGGAGAGGAAGGAAGGGGCTCAGTCTGGGAAGGCCTCCTGGAGGAGGTGAGCTCTCAGCAGGGCCTTGAAGGGAGGAAGAGAGCTAGTACAGTGCTCTGCACACAGTAAGTGCTCAGTAAATACAACTGACTGACTGACTGAGGGTGCAATACAAGTGGTTGAACAGTAATTCTCTGCCCCCTACTCACCTAATTTAGGAAGGAAAAATCCTGCACAGAAATGCAGTGGAGCTAAGGCACACCCCAGAAAGTACTGGAAGTTTACTTAGCCATGCTATGAAATGAGGCTCTGCAGTTCCAGTTCTCCCACACAGAGACAAGAGGAAGGTGATATTCTTCCCCCTACCTCTTAAAGTTGTGGGGGAAAGATTAGACAATAATAATAATAATGATGGCATTTGCTAAGCACTTACTATGTGCAAAGCACTGTTGTAAGCGCTGGATTTTCACAGCTTTACTATTGCCCAGTCTCCCCAATACAGGGGAAGAAAGTACAGTCTAATTATTGTAATGGGTCTGTTAGACTGTGCTATAATGCTGCACAACAGCAATCAGTCTTTGGTAAGAGCTGGGTGACTTCAAAACATACAAAAATGTGTCCATTTATTTGTTGTATCATACGTTCCCAAGCGCTTAGTACAGTGCTTTGCACACAGTAAGTGGCTCAGTGGGAAGAGCATGGACTTTGGAGTCGGAGGTCATGGGTTCAAATCCCGGCTCTGCCACATCAGCTGTGTGACTTTGGGCAAGTCGCAACTTCTTTGAGCCTCAGTTACTTCATCTGTAAAATAGGGATGAAGACTGTGAGCCCCCTGTGGGACAACCTGATTACCTTGTAACTTCCCCAGTGCTTAGAACAGTGCTTTGCACATAGTAAGCGCTTAATAAATGCCATTATTATTATTATTATTATAAATATGATTGAATGGAGGTGGTAATGGAGTTGTAAGGGGGAACTACACTTCCCTCATCCCCCGGTCCATCCCCCCGGTCTTACCTCCTTCCCTTCCCCACAGCACCTGTATATATGTATATATCAATCAATTGTATTTATTGAGCGCTTACTGTGTGCAGAGCACTGTACTAAGCGCTTGAACATATATATTTATACATATATATACATATGCATATATACATATATATACACATATAAGCGCTTATACATATATATACATATATATGTTTGTACATATTTATTACTCTATTTTATTTGTACAGATCTATTCTATTTATTTTATTTTGTTAATATGTTTGGTTTTGTTCTCTGGCTCCCCCTTCTAGACTGTGAGCCCACTGTTGGGTAGGGACCGTCTCTATATGTTGCCAACTTGTACTTCCCAAGCGCTTAGTACAGTGCTCTGCACACAGTAAGCGCTCAATAAATACGATTGATTGATTGATTGATTGATCTTGGAGAGTTTGGCCTGACTCTCTGAGTCTTCCCTTTTTGGGATTGGCAGCAGTGGGCTGCTTCGCTCTGAATTTTGGCCTGGGTCATGAGTTGAGTTATCACCTAACCAATCTTTGTGGAAAAGGTCAACGGAGGAAATATGGCTCTGACCGTCATGTTTTCCAAGTTCTTTATTCTGATGTGTAATTTCCATGTGTGCCTCCTTTTGCATTCGTTACTAGACTGTGAGCCCACTGTTGGGTAGGGACTGTCTCTATATGTTGCCAATTTGTACTTCCCAAGCGCTTAGGACAGTGCTCTGCACATAGTAAGCGCTCAATAAATACGATTGATGATGATGATGAACTGTATCTCTGATTAAAATGTTATTTGTTGGCAGACATATTTAATCAGAGGTCTTAGGCAGAGTCCCTGTTTGGATTACGGCCAGATTGCCCATCTTCTTTATTTCCTTGGAATGCCTGGATTGGTGGTGGGCTTCTCTTGCTAGGGACTTTAGAAAAGGTGGTTCCACATTCAAAAAATCAATGAGTCTTATATGATATAACCAATGCTTGTGACACTATAAGCAACCGATCAATCAATCAGTAATATTTATTAAGCACATACTATGTGCAGAGCACTGTATAAGGCCCATACTAGAAGTGGTGTTTGTAAATACAGAATTACATTCTATAAAAGTTTTTATCCACTTCTCTTATAATATGGAGAGTGCATTCTTACAAATCCCCACATAAAGAAAAACTTGCACTGCAGTACTGTGTCCCACACTGTATACATGAGCACAACTGTTTCTCCTGACACCGCACTGAGCTGGGACCAGGCAAAGCTTGTGTCATCAGATGAACAGTCCCTAATTCTACCCCATTGTGTCCTAGGTGAACTACAGTGAAAACAGCAGATGTTCTGGAAAAACTGAGTGTACTAAACATGAATTCATTTAATGACGTGTCCTAGAGTACATTTTCCCCTACATACCAATGTACTTCCAGGGCAAGCTGACCAGAAAACCAAAAATGTTACCTTGTCATTAACATAAAAATCATACAGTAGAGGTAAGCAGAATGTATTAATAGTGAACATGAGTAAAGTGTCATCTGCTGTACTGCAAACATTCCAAAACAAATTATCATAATTCTGAAAATTACACAGATATACTCCATAGGCTAAACTTCAAAATTTAACTTTAGCATCCTTACCTCTTCACAGCACCGTCTGCTTACAATAGCCCTGCAGTCAATTCTATTCCAGAGTTGGTCTCTTAACTTTAAGAAATTAGGAAACAATTTCTTCCAGTTTTTTCCCAAAGCCCATGGAAAAATTTCGTATTTTAACTCTTCTTCATCCTCTTCCACTGTATTAGCCAGATACCTGTATAAATACCAATCCATAGCCACTTTCAGTCTCACTAGTTCTGTAAATGAGAATTCGCTGCCTGTGAATGCTCTGTCTTTCAGATAATTCCCAGATGTCATTCGGCCGGGAGGGCTAGGATAAGGGGGTGGTGCTTCTGCAGCATAAAACCCCTGGGTCACAATGTGCCCTTCTGCTGGAAAAAGTCCTATCCCCTCAGAGAGAGATGCTGTGGCTAAATTAACTCATGAGAAAGAAAGGCCAGTAAACCTTCCTTTCCCCTAAACACCCATCAGGCCAACAAAGCTTCATCCTAGACCCCATCTCCCGCAGGTGAACAGGACCAAAAGACAATTTTAGCAGTATTCTTAGGAGGTACAAAGGTAAAACCGCTTGCCCTGAATTAGTCATTGTTAAATAAGATAGCTGCCCCCTTAAAAAGAGAGTCAATTGTCAGAGCATTTCTTGAGACATAGATACCTATCTTCCGAGAGATACGTGTTTATTATTATTTTACAGAAGTTGCTAAGCAAGAAAAAGATCAATTGTTATTATCTTAGTTAAGCAGAGATTGAATAATTGGCCTTGAAAGAACAATCTTTGGAGACAAAGGTAGCTTTACATTATCAATATTTTGGAATATGTTGCAAATTAGACAGATTCATATAATAAAATATCAGGAGAAAGAGTATAAGCATGCAAATCAACCTCATCGAGTTAAAACTTCAAGCTTTACACCCTATAGGTCCTCAAATGGAATGATTTGCAGCATTAAATGGTATCTACTTTGTCGTACAGCCATATCACGTTATAAATGCCCTTCTAACATACTTTCCTGTCAGCGAGACTAAATTGGAATGCTGTTAGCTTCAGTTCACCTTGACTCAAGCCCTTCTTTTCCACTCCAGTTGATGAATTTAGGCTAATTTGAATAAAGTGATTAAAGCCCACTTCAATTTAGCATTAGATAATGACAATCTCTGTTCTGTGAGTATCAGAAGGTATCTTTTGATGAACAGACTGTGAAAGGATGTGAATAGGGAAATGGAGTGACAGCTGATTAGGTTTAGAGGAGGTTTTTTTAAAAAATATGTTGCGGGAGGAAGAAGATTATGTTTTAAGGCAGAGGGAAAGTAGCCAGCAGAGTGCTAGCAATTGAAAATGGCAGCTAGGGAGGAGAGAAGGTGGGGAGCAAGTGTTTTTAGAAAGTGAGAGGGAATGGGACCCGAGGTCCAGATAGGGGGGTAGATTTTGAAAATAGGCAGGAGATGAGTAGGGAACGTTTCACTTGTAACAATATCTAGTTTTTGTATAGTGCCTTTACTTCTAAAGCACTCTAACATAATTTATGTCATTTCTGCCCTTATAACAACCCTGTAAGGGTTAGACGAAAGGTAGGTATTATTACCCCCATTTCGCAAATGAGGAAACTGAGGTTCAGAGAGGTTAAGTGACTTGACCATGGTTATACAGCAGGCTGGTGGTAGAGCTTGGACTTGAACCTGGAGCCTATGGCTTCCTGTGGTCAGTGAGCTCATCAGAGAAGCAGCGTGGCTCAGCGGAAAGAGCCCGGGCTTTGGAGTCAGAGGTCATGGGTTCAAATCCCGGCTCTGCCAATTAGCTGGGTGACTTTGGGCAAGTCACTTAACTTCTCTGTGCCTCAGTGACCTCATCTGTAAAATGGGGATTAAGACTGTGAGCCCCCTGAGGGACAACCTGGTCGCCTTGTAACTTCCCCGGCGCTTAGAACAGTGCTTTGCACATAGTAAGCGCTTAATAAATGCCGTCATCATTATTATTATCAGAGGCAAGAAACAGGGGAGGAGGGCTTCCTGGAGTTAAAGGTTCGGGATGATGGCTGGAGCAGTGGTTATAGGAGTAACTGCCTGCATTTCTTGCCAACAGCATTATGTAGCCCAAGTGCAAGAATGAAGGAAGCATAATATAAGTTGTTTCAAGGCTGAGGTTGCTGGTTTGAGATCGACAGAGGAACGGTATTCTCTATTTACATAATTCAGAGTCTCTCATTACTGGTACATATTTACACTGCTATTTGTTCTTACAACTATACTGTGTTTAAAAATATATATTTAAATATAAACATACTTTCGAGTATTTTTTTCATCTTAGTAATGTTTCAATTCACTTTATATTATTTCCTCTGGGTACCTATACTTCTCCTTTGATCTTTAAGCGCTGAGTACAGTGCTCTGCACACAGTAAGCGCTAAATAAATACGACTGAATGATCTGTTTTCATGAAACTAGAGTGCTAACTGAGATATGTTAGTAGAACTTTAACATAAATATATATTACAGTTCAGCCAGTTAGTTTAAAGCATACTTACAGAGCAGTAAAGAAATTGATCCTAGTGTGTTCATGTTTACTGAATTTAGCCCTCTTGAAATAAACAAAAGTCATAGCCAGAAGATACTGTAAGGGGAAAGAGAAAAAGTTAAAAATTTAATGTTTCTGATTTTACCCGATCAGGTATTGTATTTATTGAGCACATACTGTGTGGAGAGTGCATGGGACGGCACAATACAAAAGAGTTGGTAAACACAATCCCTGTCCACAAGAAGCTTATAGTCTGGAGGGGGAAACATAATAAATTAATGGAAAGGGAAATAGAGGGATGTAAGGATATAGTCATAAGTGCTGTGGGACTGAGGATGGGGTGGATATAAAATGCTTAAAAGGTGGAGTGAATGCCAGGTGATTAGCGAGTACAGATCCAAGTGCATAGGTGAAGCAGAAGACAGGGTGAGTAGGGGAAATGAGGAATGAGTCTGTTGTGTTGTACTCGCCCAATCAATCAATCAATCGTATTTACTGAACGCTTACTGTGTGCAGAGCACTGCACTAAGCACTTGGGAAGTACAAGTTGGCAACATATAGAGACAGTCCCTACCCAACAGTGGGCTCACAGTCTAGAAGCATTTAGTACAGTGCCCTGCACTCAGTAAGTGCTTAATAAAGATGACTGAAAATCAATAAATAGGATTAAAATCAGGGAAGCCTGGATTTTAGGAAGGCTTTTAAGGTGGGGAGTTTAGTCTGTCAGATATGAAAGGGAAGGGAGTTACAGCCCCAAAGAAAGTTGCGGGTAAGGGATGAGCGAGGTATGGTGAGTAGACTGGCATTAAGAGTGTAGTGAGCAGGCTGGGTTGTAGCGAAAGATCAGTGAGGTAAGGTTGGAGGGAAGAAGCTAATTGAATGCCTTAAAGCTAATGGTAAGTTCTTCTGTTGATGCAGATGTGGATGGACAATCATTGAGGTTTCTTAGAAGTGGGAAAATATGAACTGAATTTTTTTTAGAAAAATGATCTGGGCAGCAGTATGGACTGGAGAGGGGGAGAGACAGAAGGCAGAGAGGTCAGCAAGGAAGCTGACTGCAGTAATCAAGGCCGGGTTTGATAATCGGTTGCATTCATTGTGTACTTAGTATGAGCAGAGCACTGTACTAAGCACTTGGGAGAGTTCAATACGGCAGAGTCAGTAGACATGTCCCCTGCCCCTAAGGAGCTTACGGGCTAGAAAGGGAGACAGACATTAAAATAAATGATGAATATGTATATAAGTGCTGAGGGGCTGGGGTGAATATCAAGTGCTTAAAGGGTACAAATCCAATTTCCGGGAAGAAGTAGAGGAAATGAAGTCTTAGTTGGGGAAGGCCTCTTGGAGGAAATGTGATTTTAATAAGGCTTTGACAGTGGGGTATAGACAGTGGTATAGACAGGTATAGACAGTGGTGAGCCCTTCCACACTGTGAGCCCATTGTTGGGTAGGGATTGTCTCTATTTGTTGTCAAACTGTACTTTCCAACTGCTTAGTACAGTGCTCTGCACTGTACAATAAATACGACTGAATGAATGAATGGTGGTCTGTCGGATATAATAATTTTGGTATCTGTTAAGCGCTTACTATGTGCCAAGCGCTGTTCTAAGCGCGGAAAATGGGGAGAGAGTTCCAGGCCAGAGGGAGGACATGGCCAAGGCTTCAGCGACAAGATAGATGAGATCAAGGTACAGTGAGTAGGTTGGTGTTAGGGGAGCAAAGCGAACAGGCTGGATTGTAGAAGGAAATCAGCGGGGTAAGATAGGAGGGTGACAAGGTGCTTGAGTGATTAATGGTAGGAAGTTTGTTTGATGTGGAGGTGGAAGGGAGGGGGGAGATGTGGCCCGAACAGTTTTTTACAAGACTGAAAGGAAGGCTTAGCTCAGTTGGGCCTGGATGTGGGTGACCCACTCCCTCCACCATTTTAGTGGCTCCTTGGGCCAGGGGTGGTCCATCACCCGGCAGCATGGTAGCAGTGTGTATGCCTAAATGGCACTGTGGTCAAAGAGATTACATGTCCAAATATTCCACAGAAACAACCAAGGACGTGCAGCCCTGTGTGCCTCAAAGTGAGGATGGGCCCAGCTGATTATCCGACCAGGGACTTAGCCCACATTCCTGAAACACTGGTTTCATAAATTGTTAATTTAGTCCCAGCAATCTTCTAATCACAATACCAAAGGTGAAATCACACACACTCAATGAGGGCTGTCAACTATCATTACACTTTTAAATTGCAAAAATTACCCTACCTTATCTGCAACTTTACAGCAGTGATCCATCCATAAAAAGTCTTGAATTAAATCATCGTCTGTAATAATAGGAAACTGTGACTTTTCTACTGAAAATTCCGGGTTTGCTTTTTCTGAAAAGTGTCATCACTGACCCCTTTCCCACCTCCTCCCTTTGGCTTTGAACACCCCCTGACCCCCCAACATATACACAAACACACTCTCTGCACACAGTAAGCGCTCAATAAATATGATTGAACGAATATATGCCAGAAGACCACCTTCCAAGCCTTCCTTATTGAGGTCACGTCTCCTCCAAGAGGCCTCCCCCGATTAAGCCTTCTTTTCTATGGCTTCCTCTCCCTTCTGCATTGTCTGTAAACTTGGATTTGTGATTTGGGGGCATTTGATATTCACCTCTCAGCACTTAGGTACATATCTATAAATTATATAATTTGTCTTCCCCTCTAGACTGTAAGCTCTTTGTGGGCAAGGAACATGACTACCAACTCTGCTGTACTCTCCCAAGCACTTGGTACAGTGCTGTGCACACAGTAAGCACTCAGTTAAAAATGATGATGATGGAAGTACTAATCTTTACATAGTGATCAGTACTTCCTGAAACAAGCAAGAGAAGAATGGCTAAAATCTGTCTGCTGTATAACCTTAGGCAAGACACGTAACTTACCTGTGCCACAATTCCCTCATCTGTAAAATGGAGATTCAATATCTGTTCTAACTCCTTCTTAGACTGTGAGCCCAACACGGGACCTGATTATTTTGTATCTACCCCAGCACTTACAGTGCTTGGCACATAGTAAGACCTTAACAAATACAACTTTTAAAACAGGGTTTCAAAATGCCGGTGTCATGTATCTCCTCCACATGCCTGCTTTTTATGAGTTCTAGTATTATCCTTATAATCGTTACCTGCGTTACCAATCTCTCACTCTGATGCCTTGTTCACCATTTTCTTGACCCTAATTTGGCTACAAAAAGGTGGCAAGGCTGGTGACTTTGAAGAGCCTCAGTGAAATCCCTGAGGAGCTTATAGAAGCATTTGCAGCTTGGCCACCTAGGTTTTATTGAATCGTATTTATTGAGTGCTTATTGTGTGCAGAGCACTGGGCGATGTACTAAGCGCTTGGGAAGGACAAGTTGGCAACATATAGAGACGGTCCCTACCCAACAGTGGGCTCACTCATTAATTAATTAATTCATTCATTCATTCAATCGCATTGATTGAGCGCTTCCTGTGTGCAGAGCACTGGACTAAGCACTTGGGAAGTCCAAGCTGGCAACATCTAGAGACGGTCCCTACCCAACGGCGGGCTCACATTCTAGAAGTGGGAGACAGACAACAAAAGAAAACACATTAACAAAAGAAAATAAATAGAATAAGTATGTACAAATAAAATAAATAAATATAAAGAGTTTTGTTCTCTGTCTCCCCCTTTTAGACTGTGAGCCCACTGTTGGGTAGGGACTGTCTCTATATGTTGCCAATTTGTACTTCCCAAGCGCTTAATACAGTGCTCTGCACACAGTAAGCGCTCAATAAATACGATTGATGATGATGATGATGATGGAGTCAAAGGTCATGGGTTCAAATTCATATTACCTTGCATTTTAGAGAATAGGATTTAAAATGAGAATTTAATTTTGTATTTAAAACATACCTGAACAGAGGTTTCTTAGAGTTCATGATTTACAGTTTAAGCTTACTTATGCCTAAACAGCAAATTAAAATATACTATTTTGAAAGAAAACAATGTATTAAAAAAGGCAACAATAATGTCGATTGTACGGCCAGCTATCTTAAAAGGAGTGTGGTTGGACCCCCCAAGATAAGTAAGGTTGAATGATGCAGAACAAAGAATGCAATAGGAAATATTAGCAGCATATTTAGTCATTTCAGGTATAACTCAAGTTTCCATTACAAGATGGAAATATAGGGAAAAACAGTTACTATGAAGTCTGTGAATGGGTTAGAAAGGGATGGGGCTCTACCAAAACCTGTGAAAAATCTTATCAGGATTCACCAGAATTTCAAAGAGCCAACTGCAGGATTTAAAATTCACTGTTTACTAGAAAAAGATTTTAACAGTACCCATTGACAGCTGTGAGGTGCCAATGACGTCTGATAAGTGTAATATAAATACCTGAGAAACAAGTGAAATACAACAATTTAGGTGAAGTACTCAACTAAAGTGAAAGGAACCCAAAAGGCTTTTTCTCCACAACCTTGGTTTGCTTGTGTTTGAAGCCCGGTATTTGTTCATTCATTCATTCAATCGTATTTATTGAGCGCTTACTGTGAGCAGAGCACTGTACTAAGCGCTTGGGAAGTACAAGTTGGCAACATATAGAGACGGTCCCTACCCAAAAGTGGCCCAGCAGTCTAGATCTGTTCTGTTGCTCCATGTACATTTCTCATAAAAACAATTGGCACAACACTACTTTGCCGGAACACAAAAATATTGATGAAGGAAAAATGTTTTTTCAAAGGTAAAACACTAATAGTTACCCACATACAGTTATTACTGTTATATCACTGTAATATATTACTATATAATACAGTTATAGTTACAGTTAGTTATATATTACTGTTACATTAGTAAACTTGGATTTGTGATTTGGGGGCATTTGATATTCACCTCTCAGCACTTAGGTACATATCTATATCTGCACACAGTAAGCGCTCAATAAATACGATTGATTGATTGATATCATTTGAATAATTGCACCACTCCCCCGCCATTTGAACGTACCAAATAGTTTAAAGAAAGCAGTCATTTCTTGACGCTGAACAAGTATGCACGGTTCTTTGGGGCGTTTAGTCAGGGTACTATTTTGCATGTTCGTTCCCGCAGTTTCCCAGCAATCTTTAAAAATAGGACGTTTTAAATTAACAGCCTTTTTGGGTTGATGCGATCTACTTGCCACGGACTTTACGAGACCCGAATGTGTAGGTGTCGGACAGCAGATCTGATTGTGTCTCATTTTGATTCCTGTAAAAGTGAAAAGGAGGTTACCACACGGACCGTTAGCTCTATTTTCTAAATGTAAGTAAAGGCACTGCCCGAGGCATATAGTACTATGAATAACCTCGTCTACAACGTTTGCTCGTCCTACAGGGCAGATGGCATCGCGCAGAAGTGTGTTGCGCAGGCACCATGGGGTCCAAATGTCCAAAATCGGACGCTCAAGCAGTACATATTTATTACTCTATTTATTTATTTAACTTGTACATATCTATTCTATTTATTTTATTTTGTTAGTATGTTTGGTTTTGTTCTCTGTCTCCCCCTTTCAGACTGTGAGCCCACTGTTGGGTAGGGACTGTCTCTATATGTTGCCAACTTGGACTTCCCATGCGCTTAGTACAGTGCTCTGCACACAGTAAGCGCTCAATAAATACGATTGATGATGATGATGATGGCCAGAAGTCAGAGGACATGGGTTCTACTCCCGCCTCCACCACTTGTCTGCTGTGTGACCTTAGGCAAGCCACTTAGCTTCTCTGTGCCTCAGTTCCCTCATCTGTAAAATGGGGATTAAGACTGTGACCCCTCAATCAATCGTATTTATTGAGCGTTTACTGTGTGCAGAGCACTGTACTAAGCGCTTGGGAAGTACAAGTTGGCAACAACTTGGTACTCCCTCCTTCCTCTCTCCATCCCCCCCGCCTTACCTCCTTCCCTTCCCCACAACACCTGCATATATGTATGTACGTATTTATTACTCTATTTATTTTACTTGTACATATTTATTCTACTTATTTTATTTTGTTAATATGTTTTATTTTGTTCTCTGTCTCCCCTCTCTAGACTGTGAGCCCACGGTTGGGTAAGGACCATCTCTATATGTTGCCGACTTGTACTTCCCAAGCGCTTAGTACAGTGCTCTGCACACAGTAAGCGCTCAATAAATACGATTGATTGTATAGTGCTTAAAAATACTTTTTAAAAAAGTCCACATAAAAAGTGGCATTTAAGCAGCTGGTGTTTTGATTTGGATTGGGGTACTGAAGAGAATTCTGCTTAGTGTAAGAGAATGATTCATTCTTTTCAATATCCATATTTTGGAATTAATAGTGCCTGTCTCTGCCCTACCCCAGCACTTAGAACACATATTCAGTGTTTAACAAGTACTATAGTTATTATCTGGACTGTGAGCCCACTGTTGGGTAGGGACCGTCTCTATATGTTGCCAACTTGTACTTCCCAAGCGCTTAGTACAGTGCTCTGCACACAGTAAGTGCTCAATAAATAAGATTGAATGAATGAATGAATGAATGAACCCGATTATCTCTTATCAACCCCAGCGTTTAGAACTGCTTGGCACGTAGTAAGTGCTTAACAAACACCATTATTATTATTATTAACAAATACCATTATTATTAATAACAAATACCACAGTTGTTAATCACTTTCTCCTCCTTCAAATACCATAAGAATAATACTCATTAGGTTCTTAATCCCAAATCAATCTATAAATCTAATCGATTCAACCCGGCTCTGCCGCTTTATGACATGGGCAAGGCAGTTCATTTCTCCTAGCCTCAGTTCCCTCATCTGTAAAGTGGGGATAAAAATCCCAGTTCTTCCCTCCCCCTTAAATTTATGTGGGACTGAACCGTGTCCGATCTGATTATTCTGGTGCCATTTCTGCGTTTAGCACAGTGCTTGGCACATATTATGCTCTTAAATACCAGTTAATTACATTTTTCTCCCTCAGCACTTCTCTAAGGGAGCCCCAGGTGGAACGGGAACCGTGTCCGATCTGAGTGTTTTGGAGCCATTTCAGCACTTAGTACAGTACTTGGCACATAGTAAGCGCTTAACAAACACCACAATTAATTACTTTTTCTTCCCTCAGCATTTCCCTGAGGGAGCCCTACGTGGGACGGGAACCGTGTCCGAGCTCATTGTATTGGAGCCATTCCAGCGCTTAGTACAGTGCTGGGCACATGGTCGTGGGTTCTAATCCCGACTCCGCCACTTGTCAGCTGTGTGACCTCGGGCAAGTCACTTAACTACTCTGTGCCTCAGTTACTGCATCTGGAAAATGGGGATTAAGACTGTGAGCCCCACGTGGGACAACCTGATCACCTTGTATCTACCTCAGCGCTTAGAACAGTGCTTGGCACATAGTAAGCGCTTAACAAATACCATTATTATTATTATTATTAACAAATACCACAGTTGTTAATCACTTTCTCCTCCTTCAGCACTTCCCTGAGGAACCGTGTACGATATCATTGTATTGGAGCCATTTCAGCGCTTAGTACAGTGCTTGGCACGTAGTACTTGAAGAGCTTAAATACCAGTTACTTTTTCCTCCCTCAGCACTTCTCTGAGGGAGCCCCAAGTGGGACCTTATCCCATCTCACTGTATTGGGGCCATTTCAGCGCTTAGTACAGTGCTTAGCACGTAGTAAGAGCTTAAAGACCAGTTACTTTTTCCTTCCTCAGCACTTTTCTGAGGGAGCCCCAAGTGGGACGGGAACTGTATCCCATGTCATTGTATTGGAGCCATTTCTGCACTTAATACAGTTCTGGGTACATAATAAGAGCTTAAATACCACAGTTAATTTCTTTTTCCTCCCTTAGCATTCTCGGAGGAAGCCCCAAGTGGGATGGGAACCGTATCCCATCTCACTGTACTGGGGCCATTTCAGCGCTTAGTATAGCGCTTGCCACATAGTAAGGGCTTAAATACCACAGTTAATTTATTTTGCCTCCCTCAGCACTTCCCCTCTCATTTGTACTGGAGCCATTTCAGCGCTTAGGCCCTGAACAAATACCCCAGTTGGGAATTATTTTTCCTCCCTCAGCACTTCCCCTCTCATTGTACTGGAGCCACTTCAGCGCTTAGTACATAGGAGGCCCTGAACAAATACCCCAGTTGTGAATTCCTTTCTTTCCTCCCTCAGCACTTCCCCTCTCATTGTACCGGCGCCATTTCAGCGCTTAGTACAGAGGAGGCCCTGAACAAATACCCCAGTTGTGAATTCCTTTCTTTCCTCCCTCAGCACTTCCCCTCTCATTGTACTGGAGCCATTTCAGCGCTTAGGCCCTGAACAAATACCCCAGTTGGGAATTATTTTTCCTCCCTCAGCACTTCCCCTCTCATTGTACAGGAGCCATTTCAGCGCTTAGTACAGAGGCGGCCCTGAACAAATACCCCAGTTGTGAATTCCTTTCTTTCCTCCTTCAGCACTTCCCCTCACATTGTACAGGCGCCATTTCAGCGCTTAGTACAGAGGAGGCCCTGAACAGATACCCCAGTTGTGAATTCCTTTCTTTCCTCCCTCAGCACTTCCCCTCTCATTGTACCGGCGCCATTTCAGCGCTTAGTACAGAGGAGGCCCTGAACAAATACCCCAGTTGTGAATTACTTTCTTTCCTCCCTCAGCACTTCCCCTCTCATTGTACTGGAGCCATTTCAGCGCTTAGGCCCTGAACAAATACCCCAGTTGGGAATTATTTTCCCTCCCTCAGCCCTTCCCCTCTCATTGTACCGGCGCCATTTCAGCGCTTAGTACAGAGGAGGCCCTGAACAGATACCCCAGTTGTGAATTCCTTTCTTTCCTCCCTCAGCCCTTCCCCTCTCATTGTACTGGCGCCATTTCAGCACTTAGTACAGAGGAGGCCCTGAACAAATACTCCAGTTGTGAATTCCTTTTTTTCCTCCCTCAGCCCTTTCCCTCTCATTGTACTGGAGCCATTTCAGCGCTTAGTACAGAGGAGGCCCTGAACAGATACCCCAGTTGTGAATTCCTTTTTTTCCTTCCCTCAGCACTTCCCCTCTCATTGTACTGGCGCCATTTCAGCGCTTAGGACCTGAACAGATACCCCAGTTGTGAATTCCTTTTTTTTTCCTCCCTCAGCACTTCCCCTCTCATTGTACTGGCGCCATTTCAGCGCTTAGGACCTGAACCAATACCCCAGTTGTGAATTCCTTTTTTTTTCCTCCCTCAGCACTTCCCCTCTCATTGTACTGGGGCCATTTCAGCGCTCAGTCCCTGAACAGATACACCAGTTGTGAATTCCTTTTTTTCCTCCCTCAGCAGTTCCCTGAGGCGAGGGGCAACTACCTGACGCCCGCCGGCCGAACCTCAGCCACCCCCAGACACTGGGGCCGGGTTCGGACCGCCTTATTTCGCCAGCTTTTCTGGCGAAAAACCCTCCCTTAGGGAGGCTCAGGGACGGAGAGGGCGGGAAGGACATGGAGGGCCCCGCTGAGGTAAACGACGACGACGACGACGCGCTCGAGCTCCCCCCCGGCCTGGGCGGGAACTCGGCCCCCGGCCCCGGCAGCCAATCAGAACGCGCGCAGCCCTCCCCGCCCGCCGCACTGCGCATGCTCACCGCGAGTCTCTGGTACCTCAGCTCCGTGATCCTCCCCCGACTAACCCCAGTCAGAGGATCCTCCATTGAGCCTCGTTATCGTTCCTTCCATTTCTGCCTTTTTGTTAAATGAGAATATTTTAAAGGGGTTATTTTTATTTTCCTGTCGGTAGCTCGAACTTTCCCACACCCATTACGGCACTTATTTCAGGGATGGGGGCTGAATGAGAAGCAGCGTGGCTCGGTGGAAAGAGCCCGGTCATGGGTTCTAATAATGATAATAATAATAATGATGGCATTTATTAAGCGCTTACTATGTGCAAAGCACTGTTCTAAGCGCTGGGGTGATCAAGTTGTCCCACGTGGGGCTCACAGTCTTCCTCCCCATTTTCACATGTGAGGGAACTGAGGCCCAGAGAAGTGAAGTGACTTGCCCAAGGTCACACAGCAATCAATCGTATTTATTGTGCGCTTACTGTGTGCACAGCACTGTACTAAGCGCTTGGGAAGTACCAGTTGGCAACATATAGAGACAGTCCCTACCCAACAGTGGGCTCACAGTCAGCAGACTTGTGGCAGAGCCAGGATTCGAACCCATGACCTCTGACTCCAAAGCCCGGGCTCTTTCCACTGAGCCATGCTAATCCCGGCTCTGCCACTTGTCAGCTGTGTGACTTTGGGCAAGTCACAACTTCATTCATTCATTCATTCATAGAGCACTTACTGTGTGCAGAGCACTGTACTAAGCGCTTCGGAAGTCCAAGTTGGCAACACATAGAGACGGTCCAAGCAGCATGGCTCAGTGGAAGGAGCCTGGACTTTGGAGTCGGAGGTCATGGGTTCAAATCCCAGCTCTGCCAATTGTCAGCTGACTCTGGGCAAGTCACTTAACTTCTCTGGGCCTCAGTTACCTCATCTGTAAAATGGGGATTAAGACTGTGTGCCCCCCCCCCCCCCCCCCCACCGTGGGGCAACCTGATCACCTTGTAACCTCCCCAGCACTTAGAACAGTGCTTTGCACTAGTAAGCGCTTAATAAATCCCATTTAAAAAAAAAACCCGTGGGCTCACACTCTAGAAGGGGGAGACAGAGAACAAAACAAAACATATTAAAATAAAATAGAATAAATATGTACAAATAAGAGTAATACGTACAAACATATATACATATATACAGGTGCTGTGGGGAGGGGAAGGAGATAAGGCGGGGGGGATGAGGAGGGGGAGAGGAAGGAGGGGGCTCAGTCTGGGAAGGCCTCCTGGAGGAGGTGAGCTCAGTAGGGCTTTGAACTCTGGGCCTCAGTTCCCTCATCTGTAAAATGGGGATGAATGTTCATTCATTCATTCAATCGTATTTATTGAGCGCTCACTGTGTGCAGGGCACTGTATTAAGCGCTTGGGAAGTACAAGTTGGCAACATATAGAGACAGTCCCTACTCAACAGCGGGCTCACAGTCTAGAAGGGGGAGACAGACAACAAAACAAATTAACAAAATAAAATAGAATAGTAAATATGTACAAGTAAAATAAATACTGTGAGCCCCACGTGGGTCAACCTGATCACCTTGAATCCTCCCCAGTGCTTAGAACAATGCTCTGCACATAGTAAGCGCTTAACAAATGCCATCATTATTATTATTGAATGTGGAGTCAAACCTCTCCTCACCAAAAATGCTCCACCTTTATTGAACACTGCTGTTCAACGCTGTCTCGGGTATAAAATGAATGCAGTGACTAGTTACCCAAAACGAACATCTCAGAGGACACCCTTCTAAAAGAATTCTGGAAATGCTAGAGGAAGTCATTAAATGTTCACAATTAAACTAGGACGGATGGATTTTTCTCCAAATGGCATGAGAAGTACAAGCAAAGACCACTATTCTCCTTCTTGACAAGCATGGGTCATAAGAGCCAATTTGTGTCTTATTACCTTATTAAATATCACTAATCACAAGAATCCTCTTCTGTTTCAAACTGGAGCCAGGGATTAGATCAAAGATGAGTGGGGTTTCTTTTCTTTTAAAACTGAGGCAGTCTCCCATGCCTTTTCAAAACAGAAGAGTCGACATATTAACGCTTGGCTGAAACATTTATTAACCTCAGTGCTGGATGTAAAAAGCGGAAATGGACAATTTACACCCCCATGTTTAATTAAACTGAACACAAGAACGGCAGGAGCGGCAGCATGAATTACCAAGAAAGGTCCTAGAGGTCATGCCAGGAGAGAGCAGGACAGAGATTTGGGTAGGGTTAGGATAGAAGGCATAAAGGGAAATAAAGAGAGCTCCATTTTGCCTGCCAATCCTGGCCAAATGTTCTTCTCTGATCTCCCTCCTCTATCACTTCATCAGGAGATTTCCTAGGCCTGTCCCCTTGCCCCCATCCCTCCACCATCAATGTAGAGAAGCAGCAGATAGATAAGAAACTTCAGCATAAGGAATAAATACCTGCTAATCAATGTTACTGCTGCCTTAATATATGCAACATTTGTGAATACCATGCAATACCCAACTTCTCCCCCTACACAGATATCTGTGGACAAATTTCAATTGAAGACACTTCATTGAGGTCCATCATTAATAATTCTGTACAATTGGCATTACCATAATTTACAGTTCGTTTTTCCTTTTAACAGAGTGGTCCAGCTATACTTCCAAAAGAAGGATGCTTTTACTAAGCAAGCTAATGAGGTTGAACGCTAATATTCCTAAAGTGGCACAATAATGGTAGGGTTTGGCATATCACATGTTAGCTATAAGGCCTGAAGCGAATCAGACAAAAACTGTTTTAAACCCTTGTGTAAGTGGAAAGAGATTTAACTACCAAAATAACCAGTCAGACTTCAAATCAAATAAGACAACTTTTACTAAATGAAAAAAAAAACTACATTTAAAATATGCCTTTAAAACAAAATGGAATTAGAAAAGAGACATCCATTTTAAAGAAAAGAACTTTTCACTGTGTCAAAATCAAATATATTTCTTGCATTATACAACGTGCCAATTCATAAAATGTAAATTATCAGAATCCTCAATTTAACATTTCAAAGACGATATTAAAGTCAAGAGTTTTACATCTATTTCAGCACATTTAGAATGGTATTATAAATCAGAAATCTTTCTTTAGATTCTGTCATTTGACAATGCTCAGTAAAAACTTTTATTAATCACATCCAATAGTGTTAACACCTAATAAAGGATCACAATTCTGCGCCTGGCAATTTTCCCCTTCCTACAAACTGTGTGACTCTTCTACACCGTGCCATTTGCTAATATTAACCCCTTAAAAAAGAACAGGAAAAGAAATACTGCAATAAACTCTTGATCATGTACAGAAATTATTGCTACTATAGAACACTACAAAGCAGAAGTCTATACAATAATATCGTATGAACTTTGACCATGAAAATCCAGGATATAATCTTTAGTGACGTAAGCCTTACAATCGTGTACAACATTCACATGGCAATATTAGACAGTTAAGCACCCAATATCCATAGTTAAAGTAGTGTCCCACTGATCAGCATCCATTTAATACACCCCTCTTATGAAAAAGAGACAGTATCAGCTTTCCAGGGCTTATCCAAAATGGATCCTCATGTTCTGTGAATCTAAAGAAGATGCTCTGATGCTGGTGGGGGCAGAAAGGGGGTGTTACCCGGAAGCTAAGCATGCCAAAAAGTATTTCGTGCTAATCAAAACCTAAAGCCAAGGTACCACATAATCACGTTACCAACTAACTGGGATAATACTAGTTGTGCCTTACCTTAAAGTTAAATGAAGTGCTCCTGCACAATACAGCATCAATAAGTTAAAATAGTGTAGTGTGCAAATCCAAATCGGTGGCAATTTAAGTAAAAAGCAAAATGTTCTGTCAGTTGGTCTGACTGACCAATCACAAGTAGCCTGATCAAATCAGTGTTTGGGGTTTTACATATTGATTCACTCCTTTCTATTTAATCCTTTATTCCCGTAATGGGGACTCACTTTTCATTAGAAAGATTAAGCAGGCTGCTATTTTAAGGTTGGGGGTAGAAGAGGAAGGTCAATGGCTGCCTTAAAAAGTTCCCTCAGTTATTTCATTTTCAAAAATATATGGGGGGGGGGATGAATATTTGCCTTTGATCTACCTAAAAAAAAAAAAAATCAAACAAGCCTAAAGTAATAACAATCAAGCAACACTAAGACCATGTTACACAAGTGGATCGTCATGCTTTCATCCGGTTTAGCTACTACATCTAGTTTTAACTGGGATGTTCAACTTTAAAAACCGAGATAAGTGACTACGTAACCTTAATAGATATCTTTGAATCTGGATTGTACTTTGTTGGATATTAGAACAGAGTATGCTTGTAACAATACAGTGTTGCACATCTTTCTACTAGAAAAAAAATTAAGATCCTTTACCCGTCTCTTTAGGTTAAATGTGTGTGACATCATAAAGGGTGTCAAATGGCTGGATGGTTTTACAGTGCACACTTATATAATATGGAGTTTTATCCTTGACGTATCCGATGATTTCTCTGCCTTGCTCCTTTCTTCACCTTTTTTTCGGTGGATTAGCTGTGCGAGGCGGAGTAACTGGACGTCCAGAATTCAGTCCACCATACTGATACTTGGCTTTCTTTTCAGATGGTTTCAATATCTTTAAACAAATTTATCATGAAGCAGTGTTATACTTTCAAGTGAAATGAACCCTACGGCACAATTTCCATCAATAAGAAACCCACAGCATACATTCTGATGACAGAATGTTAACCTAATAATTTTGGCCTCTGGATCCTAAATAAGCACCTTCAGAAGGAAAGTAACTGGAGACGAGGGCTTTAAATGAATGGGCTTAATCCAGACATTCAGATTATTTTGAAGGTAGAGATAAATGATATTAAGCGTAGTCCCTTACATATTCCTCTGTCATTAAATGAATGAATCTTTTTTCCCCTACATCGCTCTTCCTTCTGCATCATCTATGCTACATGGAGCTGTGACCTCTGGGCATATGATATCTGCCCCATCCTCAACCCTACAGCACTTATGTACATCTCTTTAAAATATATATAATAAGTTATTTATATTAATGTTTGTGTCCCCCTCTAGACTGCAAACTCATTGTGGGTAGGGAATGTCTGCTAACTCTGTTAGCAAACTCTGTTAGCAAAGCACTTAAGTACAGCGATCTGAACATAGTAAGAACTCAATAAATACCACTGATTAAGAGAGCAAAGCACATTAAATGAAGTGTCTGATTTGAGGATTTAGGCCACACACCTAAATAAAAAAAAAATACAGTGGGATGTAGGGAAACACCCTAACTCCTACAGAATGTTAGGACATCTTTTGGATGGAAAGTCAATAGACCTTCTAAATCCTAACAATTATCACCCTGGGCTACATTGGCACTAAGTTGTTTTTTTTTTTAAAAAAAGGCAGGCCAAAGGCACAACTTTCCTCAAAGTAGACTGTCTCCCCACCTAGACTCCCTACTCCCTCACTGTAAACAGGGAACCTACCAACTTGGTTGCATTATACTCTCCCAAGTGCTTAGCACAGTGCTCTGTACACAATAAGAGCTCAATAAATACCATTGATTAGACACTGATTAGATATTACAAGGTGGAGGGGGTACTTGTGTAGTATTCATATTATGACTGACATCAGTCATTATTTATTTATTTTACTTGTTTATTTCTACTTATTTTGTTAATATGTTTGGTTTTGTTCTCTGTCTCCCCCTTCTAGACTGTGAGCCCACTTGATGGGTAGGGACCATCTCTATATGTTGCCAACTTGTACCTCCCAAGCACTTACACAGTAAGCGCTCAACAAATACGACTGAATGAATGAACGAATATCAACCCAAAATTATAAAATTAGGGAAGCGGCCATATGTTTGGGGGGCGGGGAGGGGGGAGGAGAGAATCTACATGCACTCGTTTGGACATTTTCTGTGATCTAAGACTGATGAAAATTAGGTAATGTTTAAGTTTAATTTTCAATCACTGTTCTAATGCAGATGAATGTAGCCCACTGCCATTAACAAGCAAATATGAACAGAGTGAACAGGAGTAGCACCCACTTTTATGGATATTTTATGGAAACTTTTAATCAAGAATTCATTCAAGCAGTTGCCTTTTTCTTAGCCAATTAGTTACTCTGGCCTCAACATCAGATCACCATGTTCACGACTGAGGCCATCTAGGAAGTCTGACGGGGACCCAAATCCACTCCCAACCCTCCTCGGGCACTACCACCGGCCACCGGGAAGGTGGGGAGGGGAAGCAGAGAAGACAATCTCTACTGCTCTGAAGTCCCAAGTGGCAAGGAAATCTTGACTCTGACCCTTCCAGAGTTACCCCAAATTCACGTAAGAGCCAGAATTCCCCCATATACGTCTGCCCAAGGACTTGATTATGGTGACAGAAATTTGCAGAGCGCTGCTCACACTCCCTCATTCTGCTAGTCTTGTTCCTGCTGGGGCCAGGAGTCCAGAAGTAGGAAGGCAGGGTTGCAGCATATTTAACTACCTGCAGTTTCTTTTTTTATAGATCGGACCTATTTACAGCCACAGTGAAAATAACAGTGCTAATTGATGCTAAACAGATGGTTGCCTTGGTAGCTGGGGTGGTCGTCTTCTTAAGCCCGTAATTTCCAAGATTCTTGCTGGGCACGTCCACCTTGGTGGCTCTTTAGTCAAACATTTACTGATGGCATAGCCCAGCAGAAATAATAACAATAATAATAATAATCTAGACACCAAGTCCTAAGCACTGTACTAATTACTGGGGAAGATATAAGGCATTCAAGTTGGACACAGTCCCCCATTCAATATGGGCCTCACAATTTAAGTAGGAGGGAGAACAAATACTGAATCTCCAGATGAGTAAACTAAGGCATAGGGGAGTTGAGTGACCTGCCCAAGGTTACTCGGCAGACAAGTGGGGGAGCCGGGATTAGAACCCGCTGACTCTATTGGGTCATGCTGTTGTTTCAACATTTCAACATTACAGCCGTTCTATTCCTAAAAATTGGTGGCATCTCTAAGGCTTAATCATCTTTGAATGCTTACTTATACAGCAGGTGATTATACTTTATTATACTCATTTATACTTTCTGGGTTTGATTTACTATAGAAGTCACCTATAAAAAAGCAAAATGCTTATAAAACCTCTTGGGTTGCAGAGCAGTCATCATGATGCTCCTGAAGGAATTTTGTTTCCAAAATGGCTCTTGCATGCTTACAGCCAACTGAACTCAAACTAAAAGCACTTCTGAAACGAGGTATTAACCTGAAAGATACCATACCTGAAATGAACACATCAAAGTTTCGTCCACACTCATCATTCCACCAGCATTATCAAATTCACCACAGTAGTTTGGGGCTGAGAATAGGGTTACCAGCTGCCGTTTAGCAAAGAATTCATATCCATCTTCAACCACCTGGGAAAAGTACAGGGAAGCTTGTTTGACAATGCACGGAAAATAAAAACTACCAAAACCTCCAAACGAGGTTTCCACTGGTTCTGGCAACAGATGTTTAATTCTTTTAAAAGCCCAACATTCAAATGCCCTTCATACAAACTCAAATTCGGTTCTTTAATAAAAAGGATGTCCTATTACTGTTCTCCATACACCTGGTGAATGCTTTAGCTCTACATATTTCTCTCTAACATATAAATGTACACTCAGTGCATCTGTTTTGTTGTCTTTCTCCCCCTTCTAGACTGTGAGCCCACTGTGAGGTAGGGACCGTCTCTGTACATTGCCAACTTGTACTTCCCAAGCGCTTAGTACAGTGCTCTGCACACAGTAAGCACTCCATAAATATGACAATGAATGAATCTGTTCAGCCTTGAAGAGGGTTTCCATGACTGGTATTTTTTTTTTCCCCCAGTAGGTGCACCAAGTGTAGTTAAGACCAATAAATGACATTTTCTTCTAAACAGTCTGCATTTTAAAAATGTCCCTTGCATTTGCTGCTCAGTGCCCGGCACCATTTTTATTTCTCTGTTTGGGTGAAAATATTTTCTGTTCTTTAAGAGCAATCCTGTTTGAAATTTTTTTATTATGGTATTTGTTAAGCGCTTACAATGCGCCATCCAGAAATAAGCTAGTCGGGCTGGACACAGTCCATGTCACACATGGGGCTCACAGTCTCAATCCTCATTTTACAGATGAGTTAGCAGGCACAGGGAAGTGAAGTGACTTGACCAAGGTCCCACAAGACAGACAGATGGTAGAGCTAGGATTTGAACCCAGGTGCTCTGCTTCTTGACCCAAGACAGTTTTGTCCCATCCCAGTACTCTTGTTGCTTGGCACTATTTTTCTTTTATCACCCTGTAGTAGTTCTTCACTAATTCAAAATTCATTAAAAATTCACAAAGAAGCCAAACCCAAGGAAACCCCCCAGCTCTGGACTGTAAGCTCGTGGGCAGGGAATGTTTCTATTTTTTTTGTTGTTGGAATAATAGTAATGATGGTATTTGTTAAGAAATTACTATATGCAAAGCACTGTTCTAAGCGTTGTACTCTCTCAAGTGCTTAGTACAGTGCTCTACACACAGTAAGCACTCAATAAATACGACGGAATGAATGAAGTAGTCACTCTATTTCAGGTAAACCTTATGATCAGCCAGATAATCCCTTTGGGTAGTCGTACAAGTTGAAGAAAGAAAGAAGACTACATATAAGTACCAGATAGAAGATAAAAGCTAATAGACATTGAATGAACAACAGGCAACTTCGTATCTTATACCTGGTGGGCTCGGCAAATCAAATCCAGGTCATGACGATTCAGAAATTTACTGACCACATCAGCTCCAAAAGTGAAAGAGACTCCACGATCATTTTCTCCCCAACCTTGTACATCTTTATCTGGGTCAGACCACAGCAGATCACAAAGCAAACCTTCAAAAGTTTTAAAAATTAGAGTCAGCAATGAAAAATAAATATGATTACATAGGAACAGCAGAACAATTTATCCTCCTTCTTACCAAAATTGTGATGATAAACAAGGCAGAATGACCCTAATCTGAATGTTCCAGTAGCGGGTAGATAACACCAAATGCTAATTTTGGTAGCTATTTTCAGAGACCCTTGGGGCCCCATTTTTGAGCTCAAAAGGGACAGTTTGACGGACCATCAGGCTTCACCTTTCCCATTGTCTTAGGGATGCTGGTTCCTTTTCCCTTTTGTTTCCCTACAAATTCAATGCTCTGCAAAAGATTATTCATAATTTACTTATTTAATGTCTGTAACCCACTCTGCAGGCTTGTTGTGGACAGGGAACTTGTTTACCAAACCTGTACACAGTAAGTGCTCAATAAATACAATTGAATGAATGAACTCTGTTGTCTTGCCCTCTTCCCAAATGCTTAGTACAGTGCTCTGCACCCAGTAAACACTCAAATACCACTGACTGACTGACAGAGAAAACGAAAGTAAAGAGGCTGATGAAGATGATCACCCATACTATCAGGAAACTCATGATCACTTCGGTAAATGCAATATTTGGCCCCAAACCCTAAGTACCAATAATGGTATTTAAGTGCCTGAATTTAACACACTAAATAAACTCTAGGGAAAGTTCAATAGAACCAAAATGCACTTTTACACACTTTTCCTGCCTGCAAGGAGTTTACAATTTAATGGGAATGATGAATGTACAAAATAATTTACCAATAATGGGGGCAATAGGAAGAATAAGGATCAGATATAGAGATGTAACAGGATGAAATCAGAATAAATGTAATTAAACGTACAATCAAATACATCACATGTGTGTGCATGTGTTGAGGATAGGATTAAATGCATACATTCTAGGGGTGGTTCAGAGTTGCTAGAAACCTGGGGTGTTGAGGATTCAAGGAAGCTTCTTCCTGGAGAGGTGGAGCCTTCAGAAGGACCTTAAAGATGGAGAGGGCTGCAGTCTGGCAGATTTGGAGGGGGTAAGGGCCTGAGTAAGGGGTTGATTGTGGTGGAGAACAGGGTACAGTTACAAAGTGAATTTAAAAGGAGTGAAGAGTTCGAATAGTGAAGTTGTCAGTGAAGACAGTTCTTGTATAAAGTAGAGGAAACTGGTGGACAGCCCTGAAGACATTTTTGTTTAATGCAAATGTGGATGCACAGCCACTGGAGGTTTCTGGGGCATGGAAAGATTTATTCTGAAGCAAGTTTCCAGAATATAATCCAGGCAGACACTTGGAATATGGATTTAAAGGGAGAGAGGCTGGGAGACCAGTAAGGAAGGTGATAGAGTAACCTAAATGTGACCATGCAAGGTTCTAAATCAGAGTGGTGGGCTGTTTGGGTGGAGAGGAAGGGGTTGGGAAATGGCTCTTGAAGTAAAATTGAGCCTAATGAAAAGAGGTGCTGAAGAATGGTTCTACAAAAACAGGCTTTATCTGGAAGTTACTGTCAGTGATGATGGAAGAAATTTACAGCACAGCTGTGTGGACTACTCCATTCACTTTCATCTAAAGGAACATTGTGAAGGATCACTGGGGTCCTTGTCCTCTTGGAGTGTGCTGAGAGTTTCTTCAAAAGTTGGTCCTAGTCCAATGACAGAAAAATCTGACCATTCACGTCATGAGAGTGTTTTGAAGTAATTCACTTCAGGATAGTGAAGGTCCCATAAAACAACACAGTATTTATCTACCCTAAAGGCTTTCAAGGAATCTTGGTGGGCCCCCTATGTTCAGGGAATTCAGATCAGCTGCTTACTGAGGCTCTGGATGGAAAAAAAAAGGCAGAAAGGATGATTTTTTGAGAGAATGGAAATCAGAGATCACTTTGGGGGAAGATTTTGTCTGAAGAGCCAAGAAAGCAGATGCGGGGGAGTCGGGGGGGACTGAATTCACTAATACATTAGGTTGGGTGAAAAGCAGTGTGGGCTAGTGGAAAGAGTATGGGTCTGGGAGTAGAGCACCCTGGGTTCTAATTCCAGCTCTGCTACTTACCTGCTATGTGACCTTGGGCAAGTCACTTAACTGCTGGGCCTCAGTTTCCTCATCTATAAAATGGGGATTCAATGCCTATTCTCCCTCCCGCTTAGACAGGGAGCTCGACGTGGGATAGGGAATGTGTCTGACCTGATGGTCCTGTTAAGTATCCCACTGCTCAGCACATAGTAACCTCTTCAACAAATACCATAATTATTATTATTGGGTTAAAGATGATAGCCACTTTCTGATCAGGCTGTCCTCTCTCCACGATGGGAACCCTTTAAGGTTAGTGACTATTAAAGCAGTGATCTTACCTACTTCTGGAGAACCAATACTGGAAAAATGATGACAGTACAAATAGCCCCGAGCAGATCATTAACAAGCTCTAGGTCCCAAGGTCTTTGTGATAGAGCATAGGTTAGCCCATCATTTATTACGGGAGGTTCCACTATATCATACTCTACTAATTTATATACTCTACTACATTTATCTTATTAGCTCAGTAGGATATAGGCAACCCAAAAACAAAAATATCAGATTGTGGCTTTTAACACATGCAGTGTTTAGATTGAAATTGGTGCTAAGGAATGTTACTTTCAATCAGGAATAAAAATCATAGCTCCCATCATGTCACCTATCCACATTTGGCACTGTAGTGATATCTTCTTGTGCTGCACTGAACTTCAGACGGAGCATAGGGCTGGATTGTCTACTGACAAGTAGTCAAAGAGCAAATCCAGTAGAAGTGAGTAGTATGGGCTGAGGAGCAATGCTGGTGGAAGGCAACACACAAGAGGCAGAGGCTATTGTTACGCTTCTAGATTGGCTTCGGTCAGAATTAAGACAGGCCCCTTCTGTTCAGGCTTGTCTCCTGTTCCTTCTCTGTCTTAGCCAGTGAGTTAGCATTTGCCAGCCCCAATCTTGGCCACTTCTGCTGCGACTGGCTCCTCGGACTTAATTATCTCTAGCTATAAACGGAGTAAGAGGGGTTACATAATTACATATACAACTGACCCACTTATTTCAGGTTTTTCTATCGTGTTTTGCTTTAACTTGGTCATTATGCAAGACGTAACAATACTTCACAGCTCAGGCAGAGCCTTACCTTTCATTTATTTTTCCACTGCATCAACACAAATTTCTCAGTTTTTTGTAGCATCCGCCTTCCCTGCAAAGCTTCAGTACATCACAAAACTCGTTCCCCTCATGGAGCATTCAAAGCATTAGTTCTGCTGAAAAGCTGTTCCCCTTCCTGTAAATGCTACACAAGACTAACTCTCACGAAACAGTCCCACAACTGGAAGATTTTAAAGAAATGATGGGTTAGAGTGAGAACTGTATTATCTTGCTTTCCTTAAAAAGAGAGACCATAGTTGAAAGTAACAATGGATTACTCAAGAAATGGCCATGACCTGGGACAGTGATAAAGAGTGATGGCCCAAAATGAAAGATATTAAGGAGATGAAAAAAAGAGGCAGCAGGTTGGGTGACAAGGACATGGTAGTGTGGTCCTCAATATGTCTGAAACTGTTCATTTTAGAGGCCCGGTACCATAAAATAGCATGCTTTGCAACATAAATTGAATTGCCCTCATTTATCAGTTAAGTCATACCCAAGATCAAATTCTGAACACACTGAAATTGGGTTCTAAGTGCTATATTCTCATTTTGCCACCATTTTGGCAGAGATGTACTACTGATTTTCTATTTCATTTACCTGTATCAGGAACATCTGTAGGTCTCATAATTCTCCGGATCTGCTCCATTGACTGCAGGTCAGGTGAAAGTCCTTCAACACAAATGATATGTCAATTATATTAAGGAAATCTGAGCATAATATATCAATTATATCGAAATGGCTTTAAAGCTGACCCTCTAGACTTTACGGACGGTGATGTTTAAGTTGGAAACCACAATCACTACAGCCATATTTCCCCCTCGCACCCCACTCCTTCAAACCTAAAATATCCTGATGCTATTGATCAATTATAAAACTAAAAGTTACTAATTGCTAAGCTTCCTATTGGCAGTTATCGGGTACCACCAATGCAAAATAATAATTTAACCTTGCCAACTAATACCTGCTAATATTGGGCCAGCCCAACCCCACCGTGCTTATGTAAATATTCTTACACTTTTTAAAAAAATGATGTTTATATCCACTTATGCGCCAGGCACAGTATTAAGCACTGGGGTAGATGTATGTTAATCAGGATGGACACATGTCTACCAACTCTGTTATACTATATTCTCCCAAATGGGATTAGTACTCAGGTCTAATTCCCAGGCCCATGGTCTATCCAGTATGCCACACTGCTTCTCATCTTTCTTACATCCTCTACTTTTGTTCCTAAACAATCTATTTTAATGTCGGTCTCCCCTGTGAGCAAGGATCGTTTATTTTATTTTGTTAATATGTTTTGTTCTCTGTCTCCCCCTTCTAGACTGTGAGCCCACTGTTGGGTAGGGACCGTCTCTATATGTTGCCAACTTGTACTTCCCAAGCACTTAGTATAGTGCTCTGCACACAGTAAGCGCTCAGTAAATATGATTGATTGATTTACCAACTCAGGTGTATTGTAATTTACCAAGCACTTAGCATAGTGCTTTTCCTACAGTAGGCACTCTATATCACTGATTGATTGGGCCAATGGATCTAAAATAATTCAGGTGATGAACCTACCATTTAATAAGTTCTGTCTGAAATCCTAACCAAAAGGCAATAGGCAAGACAAAGGAATGCATGTGTGTGAACTTGGCTTGTAAATTCTCTTAGCCTAATGGGTAGCAATGACAAACAGCCAGTGCACCGGGACACACGTGGCTTAAAAGTTGATGGAGTTTCCAAAAATTAAATAGGGAGGTAAATTTGCGAGACTATATTTTCTGAACCTAAAATACCATGAAATGTATTACTATCCTGGACCTAAAATTTTCAAAGGAAGATATTTCCATTAGAAATGGAGTACGGGATCTGCTCAAGGAATTGTATTAGTTAAAGGTGAAGCTCAGGCTAAAGTTCAGGATGACAAACACACTGACACACAGGTTTGGGCAATATTATGAAAAAGGGGCTGACACACACAGGTTTGGGCAATACTATGAAAAAGGGGCTGTGAACTGTCCTCCCGACAAGGACATAAAATAGAGCGCTGCTGGGAAAGTGACTTTTGCACTTAATTAGAAGAAAAGAAACCTCTGGGATAGCTAAAGCAAGAAAATTTAGGTCAACCAGAGCAGGCTATTTCAGGCCTCTGGGATTTCTAGTTTCTAAGAAATAGTTCAAACCTGTATGAATATCACTTCACGGTTTCAGCAGCTCCATTAGCTTTAAGGACATAAGGGAATTTCATTCATCACTGTTACATTTTTCATACTGATTCAGTTACAGTCTTAGCAAAAAAAATAACAATAAATCCTCCTTAATTCAACCTCCCAGTGGGAGGAGTACTCCATTTGCCTACAATTACCAATACCTAAAAAGTTATCGTGATTAAAGGAGCCTCACTATAGCTCCATAAAGAGGTGCGTTGAGGGGAAAGAAAGCAGATACACCACCTTCTGAATTTTGAGCACCCCTCCTCTCCCACCAGCAGACAAGAGAAAAAGCAACAGCCAGATACCATAAAGTTAAAATACACATTACAGAGGCACATTCTCAAAATGCTATGGTACAACAGCATTTTAAATAATACTTCTGCCACAAACTGAAATTCTCCTTTTAGCCTGAATTAGAGCTATCTTGTATATTTTACATGGGAGGCATGCTCTAACCTTCACAATTGAATCTAACCGAAGAGAAAGCTTTCTTCCATCCTACTTAGATTGTAAGTCCCAACCCAATAAACCTGCATTTAACTCAGGGCTTAGAAAAGTGATTTACACATTGCTATTCCACCCCTACCTCAAACTGAAATAACTAAAAATCTAGGAACCATCTCAATCTGCCTCTCCTTCAAGAGTTTCACTTGCAAGTTTTGTTGTTGATGTAGTCTTAGAAAATGCCCTTAGTGTTTTTAAACCTATCTTCCAGGAAGTTTGAAGAAATCCTATACATTTTATTACAGGGCACTTTTGTCTTTAAAAAAAAAAAAAAAAAACCCAACAAAACAACAAGTTGGCACCAGACTTCCCCATTATTTAAACTGGATGACTAGTTTACCTCCATGACAACAGAAGATCTTCTCATCCACAATGGCAGCAATAGGCAGACAGTTAAAGCAATCCGTAAAAGTCTTCCAAAGCTTAATATTAAACCTCCTTTTGCCTGTAATACATAAAAATATACTGAATATAAGAAATGACAAGCAATCTAGCATGACTGGGAAAGATCAGTAACACCTAAAATGATTAACATGAGTAATATCTTAATTAGGGAGTCCCACCACTGCTGGGGGATAAAGAGACAAAAATAGGTATTGAAAAGTTTCGCTTGGTTTTTCAGGAAGTTTGCTTCTACTTACATTCATCGTAGAAACCATATATACGATTGATGCTAGCACATTCATGGTTTCCTCGTAAGAGAAAGAAATTCTCTGGGTATTTGATTTTATAAGCCAATAGCAAGCAAATGGTTTCCAGGGACTGCTTTCCTCTGTCCACATAGTCTCCCAGGAAGAGATAATTGGCTTCGGGAGGGAAACCTCCATATTCAAATAGTCGAAGTAAATCTGTATATTGGCCATGAATGTCACCTGGGGATGAAAAAAATATAAAATAAAAAATTAGCTACATTTAAAAAAGCATTATAGATTTTATTCCTATTGTGTATTTGAGAGGCATTTCATTTTTAATAGGAATATTCATTTCAACTGCAAGATAGAGTAAATTTAAAAAACTGATGCGCTGAATCTTCTAACTGCTACATTGTTGAACAGCAGAAAAAGCAAATAAAAATGTTTACTCAGTATTGTCCTTAAGACTATTATTTTAGGTCATGTGCCAGCTACAACTATACACTCAATTCTCCTAACGCAGTAGTCAAGTTGCCAACTTGTACTTCCCAAGCGCTTAGTACAGTGCTCTACACACAGATGTAGTCATAGAAAATGCCCTTAGTGTTTTTAAACCTATCTTCCAGGAAGTTTGAAGAAATCCTATACATTTTATTATAGGGCACTTTTGTCAAAAACAACAACAACAAAACAACAAAACAAGTTGGCACCACAGACTTCTTCTAGACTGTGAGTCCACTGTTGGGTAGGGACTGTCTCTATATGTTGCCAACTTGTACTTCCCAAGCGCTTAGGGAAGCGCTTTATTGAGTAAGCGCTCAATAAATACGATTGACTGATTGGTTGATACCACTGGAGAATTTCACATTACAGTATTCATACCTTGACCAAAGCCATGCACACCAACACAATCATGTTTTCTTACACTGCACTTATCTGAGCCAACTTGTTGATCACATTCTATCCTGACACACATGTTGAAGATACTTGCCCTAGTTCTTCAACAACATTCTATCTAAATGGTGTAATGAAAACACTTGATACAGGAGAACTAACTTCTCTGAACCCAAGGAGTATTCTGGAGCTTCATTCAGGGTTTTTCTTTGTATGAATGAACTAAAACAGGAATTAACTTTTTTTTAAAGCAACTGTACTCTTATGGTTGCAAACATCTCCTACTGAAACATCTACTACTCTCCCTTCAGTCCATCTTCGGGGGTGGGGGGGGGCACATATTAACAGAAGCATAACGGAAATGTGAGAGAAGGAAAAAGAGGAAAGCAGCAGCAGGGATTGGAGAAACTGCTTCTGCTGGGTCGCTGCAGCTGTAGGCTTTGAGCAGGGCACTCTTCTCACCTGCTCCTCCCTGCTGTTATTCCTTACTGGATGCCCTGGAATCCCCACTTTTAGAATCAGCTGACAATCACCATGGCTGTATCCCCACTGGATATTTCCAAATATCCAGGATAGCAATTTATCCTGGGCAAGTAGAAAAGAAGGCTGATTTCATCCTATACACACCTGACAAGTCTCTGTGGCCATCAACTTTGTAGATATGCGTGGCATAAACAAGCAGGAGGGAGAGGGGAGGCTGAATCTATTGAACCTATCACTTCTACTTCCCTGCATTTCATTCCACAGCCCACTGGCCCCTCCTCAAACCTGATCAACCCTGCTCCCCACAGGCTTCACTAAGCAAGAGCCTACTACTACCTCCAAGATTCATTCAATCAATCGCATTTCTTGAGCGCTTACTGTGTTAGCAGAGACTTGCATGAGGACTACAATATATAAGACACTTATTCCTGCACACAGTTTTAACCCTCCAAACGGTGAACTACCTCCAGGTACACACCAAAAAAGAGACTTTAGTCAATAGGCACAGAGAGATAGATGGAGGTACAGAGGTAGACACATGAAAAACAGAAACATGTAAAGACAAAGATGACAGTGTCAGAACAAAAGACAAGAGGGCAGATGGAGAAAAGATACAACGGGCACATACATGAACACAGTTCATAATACAAGTTTTTTTTCATTCCCTATGAAATAGAGGGGAGAAGGGGAAGGTTTTGGAATAATATAAAGATTCATGAGCTACTTAAAAAGAACTTCAATTTGCCTTGAGGCAATTTCCAGGATGAAAATATTTAGCCACCAATTAGTCTTTTTTAGGTCCGATTCCCCTGACGTGTTACAGACGTCTCTTATTCAACGACACTGTCAACGCTGTGTCTTTAATAGAATAGCAGAGGAACTTCAGAAATGTGACTTGGCCTAAATAAATGTTCCAATATTCTACAGTAGAGCAGGGAAATAAAAGGTCACCGAAATCCCAAGCAATTAGAAAATTCCTACAGCATTCACACTGTTTTAAAAGTAACAAGTCTTTTTCAGAATGGACATATAACTCCTCAAATAAACTAAAGATGCTCTTCAAAATAGCAGATAAGCTTATCTTCTGCTGTTCTTGTCTAAAGGACAAAATCATGAAGTTATATTACTTGCAAAAGCAGAAACACTTCTACTATTCATCTAACCTGCATCAAAGTGTGGCGGGGAGGGGAGCCCAGCATAGATGATGAACCAAATTTAGAATGAAAAACATGGATTACAGCAGAAGGTTCTACCTTTTAGTATTTGCCCCTAATCTTAAAGTCACGAAGAAGTGGTTAGGCATATAATCAGAAGACTGGCTAGGGGCCAGGCTTATCATAAGCTTTGAGAGTAAACCCAGAGGAACAGCTTTAGTTTTATCTTCAAATCTATTAAATAGGCACTTAGGTACTTATGTGTGGAAACAGACTATAGTTGTCAGCCAACAAGTAAAACCATTTTTTTTATGTGATACATGTATGCATGCTTGGAGGTTTGGGAGAGGATAAGGAGAAGAAAGGAAAGGGTGTGTTCTGCCCAATATAAGAACTGGTACTGCAGTTTGCAAAAGCCAAATGTGCTTAAGCAGGTTGGAAACATAAAATAATGTAAAAATCAATTCTAGAAAATGGGACAGTTTGTAAACTGAGAAAACAGGTAAAAACAGGAGGGGAGGGAACTTGGGCCCAGGAGCATCTTGATCAATGTACAGCTCTGGGCATCCATGCAATTCTCCCAGTGGAACATGAGAAAATGGAACCTTGAAATAAAGCCTCGGTTATAAATAACAACAATTGTGGTAGTTAAGAAACTACTATCTGCCTAGCACTGTACTATGCAGTGGGGCCAATACAATTAGATGAGGCATGGCCTTGTTCCACATGAGCCTCATATTTTAAGACGGGAGAACGTATCTCCATTTTGAAGTGAAGTGACTTGCCCAAGGTCATACAGCAGGCAAGTTGTGGAGCTGTGATAAGGACCCAGTTCTCCCGAATCCCAGACTTGAGCTCTCTCCAATAGGCCAAGCTGCTTCTCTGGGCTCACTTCCACGACAACTGGGGCCCGCTGCTGTGATTTAAATAAGGGCAAACCTCCAAATGACCTGGAGTTCCAAATGGAGGTTGTTGCAACCACGGGGCTGAAGGCAAGGAAAAAGTCTGGCCAACTTCATGACGCAAAAACTGGATAAAAACCTGCTGTCCGGAGATGCAGCTAGGGTGGCCAGCAGGTGGTAATCTAAAGGCAGTCAAATTTGAATTCAAGAAGCATCTTACTCTGGAATAGTCTGGCAGGAAAATTTACTCTCAACTGAATCCGTATCCTTAAAAATTTACCATTTAGTAGCCAAGGGATGGCAGATATGCAGTAGAAAAATGAACCCACAGACAGAATGATTACAAGACTAAGTTGAGAGGAAAAAGTGGATTAAGTTTGGCTAGCCAAGTTGAAGAGTAGGTAGGGCAGAGCGCTAAAAACCTATAACCTGGCCCATATCCAGACAGCATGTGCCTGGTCAACGTGGATGAACAACAACCTTCAAAATTTTAAACTTTTCATTGAGGTCAATCTAAGTGGGTTTGGCCCCTTTAATTGCTCTGTTCCTGCACCAAATTTTGCAGGCTTTGAGGTGGCTGAATACCAGTTTAAATTTGTGATGTGGTTTTTCCTGACAACAATAGCTGTAGTTACCTTAGGGAACTGTAAAACTTTCCCTGCCAATCATCACCATTTCCTCTCTAGTGGTAGACACTACTTTGCCAGCACTGCCAGGAAGCATGGCTGGATTTCTATCTTGACAGTCTGTGGTGGCCTGAATTTTTAACTTGGAGTTATTTGGAAGTGCCTCCCAAGCCGATCAGGAATACAGCCAGGTTTTTGAGTGAGTTTCAGGACTTGCAGACCAACCTGATTCTGCACGGTGTATGAATGAGCTGCAATTTAAAGTACGGGAAGGAGCTGATACAGTGGACAGAAGCAAGGAGACTATTCCACAAATAAAGAACACCTAGTGCGGTGGCACTGACGTAGAAGAGAATTAAGTGAGTAGATGAAAAGCTCAGGTTGTGGAATAATAACACAAGGCATAGCAGTATTGGGGAGCTGAGGAACACCAAAAGGTACTAGATTTGGGGAAATGTAGGGGTGGGGTGAAGAAGATTTGAGTAGATAGTATTTTCAGTCTAGAGATATGACCATAATGTATGAACTGGAAAATAAAGACATTTACTCAAACTTGTCGATGTATGGTATAAAAATGAGGAGTTCTGATTAATGCATACTTATCAAGACTTATCTACTTAAATTATACTTGACTCTGGAACTCTAAGAAAACTAATACAGTCCTTGACGCTTCATAAAGGTGTGCATTCTGTTTGTGATCTTTGAAACAGGGCTCATAAAAGACTAATGCTTCACATAGCACTTTGCTGCACTCTTGTAAAATGCTATCCTATGAAATCATGTCATCTGAACTAACGCAATCAGAAAACAGAATAGCTTAAAAAAAATCTAATTTAAAATATTTTGCACTCAGCCCATATTTAAGTCAATCTTTTAATCTTACCTGTAGAAATAGGGTTGGTGCTATAGGCTTGGTATCTCCATTTTCAGATTTAAGCAGGGGCCACTCTGACAAGGAAAGGCGGGAAGGAGAGAGGAAGGGAAAACAAAAGGAGAGAGTGGGAAGAAGGGCCAGGAGGCCAGGAATTCTACTCCTTAGGCCACTCCCGTCGATAATTTACTCCCTGGAGTCATGCACTGGATTTCACCCCAGATCAGCAGTCCTCCAAAATTGGTGGTCTGGGGCAATCTACCCTGTAAAATCAACTTCATAGAGAAGTTGAAGCTCTTAGATTGCCTCAGTTTCATTGTTTTCCATGAAGAAATGGATGATATCATTAAGTGCCTAAACATCTTGCATTTGTACCCAAATAATAATCAAATGTCATTTAAAACAAACTCCTTCAGGACAGGGAATTTGTATTTTGCTTCTGTTGTTCTTCCCAAGGTGGCTGGTGTAGTGTTCTGCACTCAGTAAATGCTCAATATACTCCAGCAATGGACTGAACTTAAATTTTAGGGATCAGGGAAATTTAACCACACAATTTTTTTCTTTTGATTTGTAATTTTTTACCTGTGTTATTTAATAGGTTTCAAAAACAAGTCTTCAAGAGTAAACTACGGAAATTTCTAAAGAAGGGTATAAATCTACTTCTTAAGGGACTGCCCCTAGCCTGAGGGCTGACTCAGTTTGGTGAGTGAGAGAGGTTGGTTCACCTCCAAATAGCCTCTAACCTGTATTGGTGGGGAACGTGTCTGCTAATTCTGTTGTAAGTGTACTCTTCCAAGTGCTTAGCACAGTGCTCAGCACTTAATAAAATGCTAAATAAATACTACTGATTGATTTTAAGCCTGCTGAGTATATTTATAGTCCATGCAGGTCAAAGCACTATACCTTGGAAAATTCACATCTTCAGAAGACTCAATGTAACAACTTTTTTTTTAAATTAAATTTGGTATCTCCCCCCAGTTTTCTTACCTTTAGACAGGAGTCAGAAAATCTATAAACTCTTTTCATCCACAGATCAAAATATATTTCTTTTTTGATCTGCAACCACTTACATACAGGAATCTTCCTAAACAAACCGACTTGGATGGAAGAAAAGTTCCAATTAAAACCGACAACCTCAATCTTTTGGAATTATCACTGAGAGAACAGTTTTCAAAGCACCAACCATCAAGGTGCAAATAGCAAATTACATAAACTTTCAGTTAGCTGGAATTTTCTGACAACGCAAAATTTTGTAAACTGTTACTTAAGTATTTCTGAAACTGGGGTGGGGAAGCAGCTGACACCCCTTGGACTTAAACTTGGGTGAAAAGTGCATCATGGAAACCCTTCACTTTCATCAGCAGCTCGTTTTGGGATGGGAAGCTAAAAATAACTTACACCTTATATCTGAGTGCTGATGCCTTCTGCATCCCCTGCTGTTATTGTAAGAGTGGTATTTGTTAAGCACTTCTATGTGCCAACAACTACATTAAGCATTGGAGTAGACGGTGTTGCTCCCTCTAGCCTGTGAGCCGCTCATTATGGACAGGAAATGTGTCTACCAACTCTGTTGTACTCTCCCAAGAGCTTAGTACAGTGCTCTGCATAAAGCAGGTGCTCAATATATGAGATTGACTGATTACAGTATATACAGCTCGGACATAGTCCCTAGTCCCACACAGGGTTCACAGGAGGGGAAGCAGGTATTTACTCCCGGTTTTACAGATGAAAAAACTGAGGGCCAGAGAAATTAAGTGACTTGCCCAAGGTCAAATAATAATAATAATAATGATAATAATAATAATAATGACATTTATTAAGCACTTACTATGTGCAAAGCACTGTTCTAAGCACTGGGGAGGTTACAAGGTGATCAGGTTGTCCCAAGGGGGGCTCACAGTTTTAATCCCTGTTTTACAGATGAGGTAACTGAGGCACAGAGAAGTGAAGTGACTTGCCCAAAGTCACTCAGCTGACAAATGGCGGAGCGGAATTTGAACCCATGACCTCCGACTCCAAAGCCCGGGCTCCTTCTACTGAGCCACGCTGCTTCTCAGTAGGTGGCAGGTGACAGAGATGGATTCCAAATCAGATACCTAAAATGGAGCGAATCCCTACTGTTTTGCATACCAGAATTTGCAATGCATACTCAGCACTTGCCACTTGCAATCAATGCCAATTACTTAATGCTCGTGAAAGTACAATACGATAGCATTGGTAGAGGTGATTTCTGCCCATATTGGGCACAACCATGAGCATAGTTGATAAGGGAGTGGGGGAGGGCAGATTGAAAATGAGGGCTTACTCACTTCCCCCCCACAATCCAATCAAATCTGCTTATATACCGAAAGGGATTTAAAATTTAAGTGCTCGTAAATATTTATAATCTACAATAAAACTTCACAGAGTTCAACTAGTCCATACGCTTACATATCAGCACACTCAAGAGCTATAGAAGAGCTTTTAAAGGCTGGATCCAGGGATCGCAGGAGACCCAAGGTTATGGACTTGGACCACAGCAGGGTCATAAAGTCTAAGTTGGGCTTAGACAAACGTCTCCCCGGCCGTGTTTTCCGCTGCCTGCTCGCTAGCCAACTGAGCAAAGGGGATTGATAGATGCCAGTCCCGTGATCTTTGATTTGGATTCATTTCCCATGGAAAGATAAAACCAAAACAAAAGGAATGTCGCCTGTCCCGCCTTCGACCCCCGGCCCAAGCCATCCCCCAGGCCTGGAATGCCCTACCTCTGCCCATCTGCCAAGCTAGCTCTCTTCCTCCCTTCAAGGCCCTACTGAGAGCTCACCTCCTCCAGGAGGCCTTCCCAGACTGAGCCCCTTCCTTCCTCTCCCCCTCGTCCCCCTCCCCATCCCCCCATCTTACCTCCTTCCCTTCCCCACAGCACCTGTATATATGTTTGTACATATTTGTTACTCTACTTATTTATTTATTTATTTTACTTGTACATATCTAGTCTATTTTATTTTGTTAGTATGTTTGGTTTTGTTCTCTGTCTCCCCCTTTTAGACTGTGAGCCCACTGTTGGGTAGGGACTGTCTCTATATGTTGCCAACTTGTACTTCCCAAGCGCTTAGTACAGTGCTCTGCACATAGTAAGCGCTCAATAAATACGATTGATGATGAATGTAAAGATCTACCAGCTGCAACCCCTGACTAGCAGGGATGCTAGTGTGTAATCACAGCAGCAAAGGTAAAGGAGTCATGCTTCTTTCAAATGTCAGTCCTGTCTGAGGTAAATGTCAGAGAAAATGCAAAATTCAGACAAGTGGAACCTTATGGCATGGCAACTGGGTTCATGCTCTCCCGCAAAACATGACTATAAAAGGAAAAGTGCGATGTGAGTGTAGATTCTTTAAAAGGAATGGAAAGAAAGGTGGCCCTTTCCCTGACAAGGAACTGCATTAAGTGGGGCATAGTTTTTTGGGGGGGGAAGAAGGGAGAAGAGAGGGAGAGGGTAGAAGGCTGGGCTGAAAAAGCAGATTACCCATTCTTGTTGGGATTGGGGGACACACCAACTCTTCTTGTTCTCTTCTGAACCGGAATCAGATAAGGCAATCATTCTGGGGACACCTCAGGGTGTCTCCCCAGGGCCACGCATCAGAAAGATGGGTATACATTCGAGTTTTATGCAAGATATCTTTAATGGCTACGGCTTTAATGTCAGCGGCTTAAAATCTGGTAGTAAAATCCAAAATAACCGGTCAGGTTCTTATGCTGCAGTTAAATTGCAAAAAAAAATAACCTAGCATAAATTGTAATTTCTAAATGGGATCTCAGTGTTACAGGCATTGTTTTTGCAGCAGTCAAAACCTGACATTTCATCTTTATAAAAAGCCTAAAAATAAGTGCAAACATGAGTTCCAGAATTAAAGAAACATTAATACTTGTCACCACAGCACAGACTACTAAAATCGGCTCTTTACACCCAGTTAAATGGCTTACCTGATCCAGGGCACGTAAACAGTGGGAAAAAAAAAAGTGGCATGCGTCACATTCCACCTAAACATTGGCTGTTCTAATGCTTTGCTTATGAAAGTACACATAGTAACAATCCCAGAATTTCATAATATGGCAATTAAAGCATCTGAAATTTGATGAGTATGGGGCTCTTTTAATTTAGTAAAAAAACTGAATCAGAACTGCCAAAGCTCATTTAAGTCTAGGTTTCTTACAAACTACTTTACTTGCTTAGAAAAATCCAAAAATAATGTTGCTGAAGCCTCCCACAGTAATAGCGGATGAGTTCCAGGTCAGTCACAAAGGCTGCAGGACCAAAAACCTGCAGGAACAACTGATTATATTACTAATGGGCTGTACGGTGCACAGTCACGGGCCCGCTGAGGGACTGAATGCAATGGGTAGAAGGGTAGCATATTGCAAAGTTCCCCTAAAATGTTATATACACACAAGCCATTCATGGTCAAAGTCACCATGCCGACGCTGTAAGCCTGTTGTGGGCAGGGATTGTGTCTACTATCTCTAGTGTATTATACTCCCCTAAGCACTCAGAACAGTGCTCTGCACACAGTAAGCGCTCAATAAATACCACTGGATTGATAGGCCAGCCGGTGGTTGCCAGGGTAGCTGCTGTGATCTTCATCACCCATGATAAGTAGCTATTTTCAGGACTCCTACCGAGCCCGTTCAACCCCCAGGATGCCATAGGTGGTTCTTGAGTCAGAAACCTTCACCACTGCTACTAACCCCAGCAGATGTTCCCCTACCCCTGGCTGCTTTCTCTCCACCCACAATAATGAGGTGTGGGTCACGGAGGCCAAAAGTCTACCCAAGCATTTTACTTACCACAAATTTTCAGGGGGGCCTCCAATTCTAAGAGAATAGGCTGGCTGAGAAAGATCTCTCGAGATTTTATGCATAAGCCTCGGACTTCTGCTTCAGTCATCTGCACGATCTTCCCAGGACGACATCCTCTCACTGTAAAATAAGAAAAAGAAAATTTTAGTAATATTTCATTGTATTTCAGTGCTTTTTCTCCTTAAAGCAGACATGTTTAAGAATAAAGGGACAGGCATGAGATGATTCAGGTGCTACATTTTCTTTAAATGATAGCCTCAATATAAGACTTAAGTTATCGAAAACTTGTACATTTTCCTCTATTATATTGGGCAAATAAAAAACACATAACATTCATTTATCTTAGTCTAAAACAATTATCTTGTTATTCAAATAGCCATGAAGTATACATCAGAAAATTTTCCCCAAAACCAAGATCCATTTTTTAGCATAATACAGTATTTACACTTCTCAACCCTTAAATTCTCAAGTTCTTGCTCTATGATCTAGCTCTTCCAAGAAGCAGCATGGCCTAGTGGAGAGAGCATGGGCTTGGGGGTCAGAAGGACCTGGGTTCTAACCCCAGCTCTGCCAACTGCTTGCTATGTGACCTTGGGCAAGTCACTTAACTTCTCTGTGCCTCAGTTTCCTCAACTGTAAAATGGGGATAAAATGAGAAGAAGCATGGCTCAATGGAAAGAGCGCGAGCTTGGGAGTCAGAGGTCATGGGTTTGAATCCCAGCTCCCCCACATGTCTGCTGTGTAACCTTGGGTGAGTCACTTCACTTCTCTGGGCCTCAGTTCCCTCATCTGTAAAATGGGGATTAAGACTGTGAGCCCCACATGGGACAACCTCATCTCCTTGTATTCCCCCAGTGCTTAGAACAGTGCTTTGCACATAGTAAGCGCTTAAATACCAACATTATTATTATTATTATACCTGCTGTTCTCCCCGCTACTTAGACTGTGAGCCCCATGCAGGACAGGGACTTGTGTCTGACCTAATTAACTTGCATCTACCTCAGTGCTTAGAATAGTGTTTGAAACATAGCAGGCAGTTAAATGCCACAAAAAAAGGCCTTGGATATAATGCAGATCTTGCAGAATGAGGGTTTTGTTTTTGTTTTTTTTTTAAAAAAACCCACCCCAAATAATATTTAGACTCACAAAAGTTCTCCCTGGTCAGATCTTAGCCTTGCACACACTGTCATCTTAATCATTGGTAAGAGTAGGAAAGGATGATAAAATCCTGCACAGGCAGGAGAATCTTATGGTAGTTCACTTTCTTTCTTGCTTATGGAGGACCCAAAAGGCCTCTCTACCTTTTTCCTACATTGACAAAATTAATATTGATAAACTCCCTTCCAGCTCCAGTTGTCCCAGTGGGGAATTAGAAAAGGGTTAAGCACTTTTGTTCCCAACTACAGTATGACTAAACCAGGGAAGTACCTTTGAGTAAGTGCTCCAGGCAGGACTCAAGGGCATGAGACTCCAGCCCTTTTTCTGTTAAATACTTTCAGGACAAAAATAGTAGCATAGGACACCTTGCCTGGCATTCCTTCTCAGAGGATTATATAGAGAAATGGTCATGCCAAAGGAAGTGGGGGATGGTAGATCTAGGAGATGGAGGCAGGTGCAAACTTACTTCATAAGTGGAAAAGCTTGAACTTAGGTAAGCTGGCTAAGGGCATGGAAAATTTTCCACCTTCTTGGTCCATTAGTCAACTCAGAGACTAAAAGAAGATCCAGCAGAGAGTTGGCCAATGCCAAAGCTCTCCAATCTACAGTCATCCACTGATTCCCATTATTCCTGGAGAAAACTGAGGTAAATAGGCTCAGGGAGGAACTTCGGCCTGAAGTAGAGTTCCCTCCATTACAGGAAGGCTTCCACTTCCCTGGTTCCTGCTCAACTCAGAAGACAAAGTCCAGTAAAGGGTTAGAGACCCTGCCATAATCCATAATCCGCTGAGCTACACCACTTGAGGCAAAGATCACAGCAAATACAATCAGGAGTGACTCAAAACACAAGTTGTAACTTTATCTGAGCATTCACTGAGTGCAGTGCACTATATTCTGTGCTTGGGAAGGTTCAAAGGAATGAAGAGACATTTTTCTTTCCCACAGGGACTGTACCCTAACAGGAGGGAGACACATATAAAAACCTTTACAAATTTAGTAATCAAAGTAACCGACTAGATAATTGTGTGTACACACATACACGCGCAGGCTGAGGATGGGAAGTACTAGAGATAGAAGGTGAGATACGATGTGATTTGGGTGCTGGGAATTGACTGGGGAAGGCTTGTTGTAGGAAGTGGGATTTTAGGAGGGGTTTGAACATGGGGAAGGAGGGAATTCCAGGTCAGGAGCTATAATGAGAATGAGGGGATGGAGAAAGGAGAGGTGATAGCAAGGTATTATTTGCTTGGGAGGAGCCAAGTGTTAGCTGCGGAGCAGTAGAATAGACGACCTGGTATGAAGGCCATCAGCTAGCCCTATGACCTGAGCTTCCCCAAAGATGGTAGCAGAGAGAAAATAAAGTAATAAAGAATCAGCAGGATTTTGCAGCAGACTGAATGTGAGAGCTAAGAGTCAGTGGGAAATTGAGGATAACACCAGGGGTTCTGGGAGAGAGAGAAAAGTGGTTTTATTGACACAGACCTCATTTCCTTTAGACTCTGGGTACTTAGTAAATATTCACACTGTGTTCTGCTCCATTTCCATGAAGTACAATTCAATTTTGAGAGAGATTTAAAAAGATGGTCAGAAAAAGAAATAAGAACAGACACCAGGAAAGACCAAGCTCAGCTTATACACAAACAATAGCTATAAAGGCAGAAATTAATTTCGAGGCCCACAACTTAGCGACAGATAATACATAAGATTACCCATTTTAAATATGTGCTATACTTTTATTGCCATTTCCAAAATGAGTCATGAACCCTGAAATCTCAAAAACCCAATTCCCTATTGCCCATTAAATGGGTCAGTTTCACAGAATCCCTAAAATTGCAACGAGAGGACTAGTACTATGTGTCAGCACTTTAAATTAGTTCCACGAAAACAACACTAAGAGAAAGTGCACTAAATAAAAACGGAAAATAAAATGCACTGTGTTCAAGGCCCCCCAAATTAAGCAAAATATAATTTAATATCTCACAAACAGCAAAGCATATAGCAGTGATAAAGGTTTTTTCACTAGATTTTATGTGAATGGAAAGCACCTATTTTTTTTAAATGTTATCTTTCACATAATAATAGTGATGGTATTTGTTAGGCGCTTACTATGTGCAAAGCACTGTTCTAAGTGCTGGAAGCACTGTTCTAAGCACTGGATCCAAGAGACAAAAGGCACTTTATGCTACTGAGAAGAGATCTGTCATATCTGATGCTACAGTGAAATAAGCTTTAATCTTTCCAGTCAAGTCAGTCAAAATATTTCAAAGATTGATGAGAAGGTAAAGGGGGTGAGGGAGCCGAACTAAGCTTTGCAATGCTCTCAAACCAGAGCATTACCTCAAAATGAGCAAATTTCAATAAAACTGTCATAAAGGTGGAATTCCTGTATATTTCCAGCTTATATCAACTATGGGCTTCTCAAAAACGGTTCTGCTTTCTCAAGGGCACCCTCCAGAAAAACAATTATAACTGATATTTGTTAGGCTCTTACTATGTGCCGAGCAGTGTAGTATGATACAAGATAATCAGGTTCCACATGGGGCTCACAGTTTAAGTAGGAGGAAGTACAGGGAGTGAATACCATTTTGCAGATGAGGCACAGAAGTTAAGTGACTTGTCAAAGGTCTCGAGAAGCTACATGGCGGGGTGGGCATTAAAACCCAGGTCTATATAGAGAAGCAGCGTGGCTCAGTGGAAAGAGCCTGGGCTTTGGAGTCAGAGGTCATGAGTTCCAATCCCGGTTCCTCCACTTGACAGCTGTGTGACTTTGGGCAAGTCACTTAACTTCTCTGTGCCTCAGTTACCTCATCTGTAAAATGGGGATTAAGGCTGTGAGCCCCCCATGGGACAACCTGATCACCTTGTAACCTCCCCAGCACTTAGAACAGTGCTTTGCATATAGTAAGCACTTAATAAATGCCATTATTATTATTATTACCAGACTCACGCTCTTCCCAACAGACCATACTTCTATGTGTCCCAACTCACAGTATCATTTTTACAATTACCCATGGCTGAACATAAGCCTCTTACTAACTTTTCACAACCTTCCAGCATGGTTTTATGCAAACGCAAAAATATACCCCATTCCCACTCATTGTTCAAAATAATAATAATCTTTCAAAAAACTGTGCCAATATATGGTTATCTCTATTGGATGGACATCATTAAATCATATAACAAATAACAGCTGGGTCATCTGGCACCTTGCCAAAGTTCTATTAATTGACATTTTAGATATACTCTTTACATACAAGGGCAATCTCAATCAGTTCATTCTGGAGAAGTTCACCAGTCCTTGTCAAGAATGCATCTCTGGGACAGAGAATGATTTGCCTTTTCCTACCAGGTGCATTGCTGTTAAGAGAAACTACTAAGTTTTAGCCCAAGGTTACTGCCTCATCTGATCAAACAGTCCTCTGACTACAACCAGGATAAACTTTCCCTGTGCTGAGGTCACAAGAGTAGTGTTATTTGTTGAGCACTGCCTGGGTGCAATGCATTGTATTAAGTGTCTGGGAAGCCTTCCTGTGTACTTCAGAGGAACTTTACCTGAGCTTCTTCTGTGATTATAAAAAAAAAATCCCTTCCTGTTCAGCCCTGATTCTTAAAACGATTAGAAAGACGACTAACTGGTACCTCCCATTTCCTGAGCATGTCAGCATGTATTCCTTTCACATGTTATTGGACAGTTTTATATTGGTGAAGGAATTCAACTCTTTCGTGTACGATAAGATCTTATTTGTCATAACTCTTATGTTGGTTTGGTGGACCATAACCACCATGAATGCATAATTTATCTAACGAAAACATTTTAATGTCTGCCCCTATAAACTGCAAATTCCTTGTGGGCTGGGACTGTTTCTACCAACTCTGCTGTAAGTGCTTAGTACAGTGCCCTGCACGCAGTAAGCACTCAAATACCACTGCTTGATTGTTTGCAGATTTGCCACCACCCCGCCCACTAGCCAAATAGCTTTGCTGGAGTTGCTGCTATTGTTTTCCAGCTTTCCAGTTATGTTGAAATTGCCTGAGGATGTGTCACGGTTAATTTTTATACAATTTTCTTAATTCATCCTGCTTGCAATTTCCCCACTTCAGCAAGTATCCTATTAACTTCCATCTTTTCAGGTGAACAGGTCCTTTTCAGTTGTTGGTAGAGCAGTCCTCAATGTTGATGGACTATATTCTAGAATCACTCTTGTCATTCCACATGTTAAGAATAGTTCGTGGTTGATGTAGGTCAAATAGTTCAAGCAGCTGCACAAGGTATTTATGGCAAGGCCAAGTTTAACAATATCGTCAGCTTGGTTAGGAATTTTGTAGCAAGACTCATACCTCATACGATGGGTTTTCTGAAAGGATGCCAACTGATTCCACTTTACCTGCTTATTATTCGACAACATGCTTGTCCTCCGAGTCCCAAAGCTTGATAATTGTTTTTAGTTTGGAGCTGCTGCATGTGGAGATGACGTTCTAAAAAAAGGCCATCCAAACCTAGACTACCTTAGATACCTGGCAAAATTTCACAAACCTATTTTAGTCAAGAACCCTAAGTCAGTTCCATCTTGGGAGTAATACTAGCACCACTTTGTTCTATTGCTACTCAATACTCCCAGGCAGAGGAGAACTGGAAAAGAAAGGATGTGGAGGGGCTTTTAGGCAGTGTAGACTGAGGATGAAGCTACTCAAGAAATACAGGGAATGTAAGGAATAGAAATAATCATAATGGTATTTGTTAAGCACTTAATATGTGTGATGCACTGTTCTACGGAAGAGCCGGTATATTAGGTTACATATAGACAGGTTAAAATGGTGACTATTGTTCTAATTATTCTATATCCAAAATGGAGACCCCTACCTTATATCAGGGTTATACAAACCACTTCCACATTCACCCAAATGATAAAAACCCCAATAATCCAGAATTTTGAAAATTTGTTAATGAAAAAACAGATTGTGAAATAGTGTCATTTTGTTTCAGGAATACAAAAATAAGTCATTCTAAATAGCTTTATTTAAAAATCAGCTGCAGTATTTTGTCTGTGCCTTGGGTGAGATCTCTTCCCCTGTCTGTCACTGCTTCTCCCACAGTTTAGCATTTTCCCCAGAGGCTGGCTTCCCCCATCGATCCCAAAGTCCTTACGGTATCCTGTCCTCCTGCTTCCCCAGAAACCTCCTCCTGTTCCCCACTACTTCCTTCCCCTTACTCTTGTTCCTGCTACATCTCCTTTCAGGACCTACTTCTCCAAGACAATTGCTCCTGGGAGTCATCTTCTATCCAGAGGTAGTTACCCATATAAAACTTCTACTATATAGAGAAATATAGGCAGTTTTCCTTTAAATGCATGTTTTCACTACACCATTTTAGAACTGCAAGGCAGAATTATGGATCATTCTGACAACATGCATCTGTGAAGACAGAACTCAATGACAGAAGAAGGCTTTATGTGGGTCCATGGTTTTCCTTAATATAGTGTCCGTCAAGCACGCAAACCATTCTAGGATAAATAAACTTATTTCCTTGAAATATCACACTGCACTTGACAGCCTCATTCCTACCAGACCTCAAATGACATGAAGGATTTTTTTTTATCAGAAATCTTAAAAGGATATAAAATGAATCTTGTGGGTAGTGACTCCTATTGGCTTCACAACTATGACACGTTTCAGGAGGGAGCACAAACTCGACATTCCATTTCCCCCGTCCCCCTCCCCCATCAGTGATCTAAGGAGGTCACGTACTGAGATAGGTACTAAGAAAGAAGTATTTCCTCAGACTTTCCATCCTGTTCTGCAATTACCCCCGGTAATCTAGAGTTACTATCATTCTGAAGGGTAAAGATCTGAGTCTGATCCCAGTCGCTAAAGGCAGACCAACGTGATTCATCCCAGTGAGACTGGAAGAAACCAGACCAGCAGGAAGCAGCCAATAAAATATTGCTTCTTCTGGGTTATGTACAGTATTGCAGCCTTGGAAATTCCCTTATACTTGATGGGAGGCTTCCCATACCTTCTGAAGTTCACCATATCAAAGGGGATAAGCAAGAAGAAATTGTACTTAAAAATATTCACAGCATCAACGAGGAGGCATAACATAACAAATACACAGAATTTCAAAGCAAAAGCCTACATAGAGAGTTCCAAATATAATGGGATACAGATCTCATTAATTCCAAACAAACAGGACCACAGTCCTTCTGGATTAAATTATTCTCCAGAAGTGACTCACTAGAGTGGTTGGAGCAACCACCATTTGTTGAACCCCACCTGCTTGACCCAGAAGTCTTTAGAGACACTCTACAGATATAGCTTCTTTGGTTCCAGATAGACAGATATCAGCTGGAAACTGAGCTTGTGATTCTATGATTCACCTCTATTAACCTGGGAAAGATTCCTGGAAGAGGTCTTTAAACGACGATTTAAAATACGAGACAAATGTGATTTGACGGAGGGAGGCTCATGATTGCAGGGCAGCCTGAGCAAAGGGCTTGGGGGAGGGACGAGAATAATGTATAATGACAAAGAGGAATGGAGAATACTGCTGTGAAGGTAGTGACAAGTTAGGTGACAGTACGCATGTAACAAAGTTGAGTACTAAAACCACCGAACATCTTTGTGTTCCAACACATTTTCAAAATATGGCATTTGTTGGTTACCCCGGTAGGTTGTGGAATCTCCTCTCCCAGAGTTGAAGTTGTCCTCTCTTTATGAAGACAATGCTACTGATAGTTGACTAAAGGGAATAGAAAGGATTTTACCCTGGCTGCTAACTATTTTTTTTTTAAATGGCATTTGTTAGTGCTTACTCTGCCAAACACTGGGGTAGATACAGGTGAATCTGGACACAGTCCCTGTTCCACATAGGGCTCACAGCCAAAGCAGGAGGGACAACAGGAGAACTGAGGCACGATGAAGTTCAGTGACTTGCCCAAGGTCACACAACCATTTGGCAGAACTGGAATTAAAACACAGGCCCTCTGACTCACAAGCCCAGGCTTTTCCCACTAGGCCACGCTACTTCTCAGGCTTCAGTAGTATTCACAGATAGAAGAACAGGCTAGAAGACATAAGATTTATAGCTTACAAGTAGTAAGGTTCTTAGTAAGGGTCAAAACATTTTGCCACTGTCCTGCTTTAGTTTCACTCCAAAAGAACGTCAGTTATGTGCTTAGTCCAAGTTACCCTGGATTTAGATTTTCTGCAACTGTTCATGTATAGCTGAGTATATTGTCTAGATCTTGCAGTTTAATATCTGAGATTAGGGATTCTGTTAGTCAATGTTTGCTTTCAAAATGTTCCTTCAAAGTGATCACTGTTGTATTAGATAGAACAAGCTGGCCGGCTCTATGACGCCAATATGTAACAGCTAATTTTTCTTCACTCTATTCTGCTTTTTAAAAATCAATTTTATTATCTTTGTGACTAGTTTACTATGAAAATAGAAATTAGAAGTAGATTTTCTAGCCCAAATGACAGTGATGCTGTAATATATAAATACACACACATATAAAAATCATCTGTTCATTTGAGTACTCCAAACTGTGAAATAAATGTTACCTTTGCCAAGTTTAAAGTTTGAAACTATGCAACTTTGTATGGTGACTGAATAATAGAAATCTTGCTAAAGACTGGTATTGGTTTCTTGGCTAAAACCATGCTCATCCCTAAGTGTTTACTCAAAAGCATAAAAAAGGGGAGAGATACTTAGCAAGTACACTTTATTTTGTCAGAATCAATGTTTTCACTAAACCTTTGGGGCAAAGCATTGCTAGGGAATTGGGGAATGTTCAACAACTTAAGCCTGTCTGAATACAGTTGCCATGGTAGCAGAAAAAAATGCTTGTGCACACTATGTATATGCACAGTGCTGGACACAGTGAGTTCTAGAATGCAAATTTTCCTTAGTGGGGGGTTTTGCAAGAACACTCACATTTTAGTAAAACTAGTCATATTTGATTTTATTATGTAGTTTTGTATGTGTGCCCGTGTCTATGAAAATAATCTTCCAGAAGAGCTTCTAAATTCAAGACAAACTTGACTCAAGAAAAAACGTCAGCATGGCCCAATAACAGTAGTAATGAGTGTTAAGCACCTGTGTGCAAGGCACTTTGGGGGAAAAAATACATGGGTGAGAATTTAGACATAATCCCTAGTCCGTAAATGACTCTAAGGATAAAGAGGGGAAAAAAAGGGTGGTGACCGACACTTTATGAGCATGGGATCTGGGTTCTAGTCATTCACTCAACCGCATCTACTGAGCACTTACTGTGTTCAGAGCACTGTACTAAGTGCTTAGTCTAAGTTCTACCACTGACCTACTGGCTGATTTTAGTCAAATCACAATCTCTGCGCCTTGGTTTCCTTATCTTAAAATGTACCACACATTGTAAATTACTAGGGCAATGGCTATGTTTTACCAGATTATTTTTTATCTGTCCCAGTGTCACACACAATAAGCACTTAAGCAAATAGTCCCAGGAGGTTATAGCAAGGGTGATAAAACAGTGGTAATTGCAAGGGAGGGGCTATGAACAAATCTGTGAACTTTGGTTAATTAGAAATTGTTTTTTTCCTCCGAGAACATACAAGTATTTACTATCTTGGCTTCAGGATGCTAATCAATGTTTTAAAGAATACAAATGTTACACCTGGAAGAATCTGCCGAAATCCTAGTAAATTTTTGCTCCACCTAAAGCAAACTATCGTGAAGAGCAGAAGGGCTTTCAGCTGCTTATAGAAATCATTTTCTTCAAAATAATGAGCATGCCTGGGTACTACTACTAACAGCAAAACAAAATACTCTGCACTTCAACATTGGCTTTTGACCAAAAGGAACTTTACACACAGCTCAAAAGCAACAGAGAAATGACAAAAGTTAGAGTGAATCAAAAGCACGAAAACGGAAAGCAGGATTCGTGATAACCAGTCCCAACTTCCAAGTGCTCATATAAATTAAGCAATACAATCTGAATTTTAGAACATCTTCCAAAACTCAGTATCACTCAAACACAGAAAAGCAATTTTCCATGACTGCCAAAATTAGTTTCGCTAACAAGAAGTAGATGGATAAAATGAGAATCCTGAAGAACGCCAGACTAAATTTTGGATACAATTCATTCCTGAAGAGCAAACTGCTCTACTTATAGCAAATGGCAAAATATTAGGCAAGGTGCAAAAACAGTCAAATACACAAAACTTAAATTCTAAAATAAGTTTTAACCAACACACAAATGCTACTAGAGAAACGAGAAGTGGCGTGGCTCAGTGGAAAAAGTCCGGGCTTTGGAGTCGGGGTCATGGGTTCCAATCTCGGCTCCGCCAATTGTCGGCTGTGTGACTTTGGGCAAGTCACTTAACTTCTCTGTGCCTCAGTTCCCTCATCTGTAAAATGGGGATTAAGGCTGTGAGCCCCTCCCGCCCCCAGACAACCTGATCACCTTGTAACCTCCCCAGCACTTAGAACAGTGCTTTGCACATATGCCATCATTATTACTATTACTAACTAGAGCAGTAGGTCCCTTTAGCTTGTTCCTTTTCTTCCCCTCTACTCAGTTTACGAAATTAACAGCCAAATATTTCCTACTAGTTGAAACATATGGCATGTCCCTTGTTCCTCTCCATGGTGTTATATAGCACCCAGTAGACCCTAATCTTACAACCTTCATCACCAGATGCGCTGCTCTCCTCAGAAGTCGGCTTCTCTCTGAGCTAATCAGTCAATCGCATTTACTGAGCGCTTACTGTGTGCAGAGCACTGTACTAAGCGCTTGGGAAGTATAAGCAGCGTGGCTCAGTGGAAAGAGCCCGGGCTTTGGAGTCAGAGGTCAGGGGGTCAAATCCCCGCTCCACCAATTGTCAGCTGTGTGACTCTGGGCAAGTCACTTCACTTCTCGGTGCCCCAGTTACCTCATCTGTAAAATGGGGATTAAGACTGTGAACCCCCCATGGGGCAACCTGATTACCTTGTTACCTCCCCAGCGCTTAGAACAGTGCTTTGCACATAGTAAGCGCTTAACAAATACCATTATTATTATTATTATTATTATTATTCTTATAAGTCGGCAACATATAGAGACAGTCCCTACCCAACAGCGGGCTCACAGTCTAGAAGGCCAGACTCCTAGGCTCCCTGATCCCCCCAACCCTGCAATCCCTTCTCTTTTCGCCCAAATTCCCTTTGTCTTTAAATCAGCTACTTCAGTGGTCAATTCTATAAACCTTAAGGGAGCAATATTTCACTTACTATCCAGCAGGGGGCACAGGGAGCACAAGACATCCTTACAAGCAACAGGTCTGGAAAACCAAAATTACCAAAAAAATTGAACCCCAAAGGCCAAGGGAAAAAGGGAAGCTCGGGGGCTACATTTTTTTTTTTTGCCTTAAATTCTACTCAGGTGACCTGTTTCTCTGGGGAAGGGGTTAGGCCGACTGGGCCTGCAGGTGAGAAGCCTTGCGGTCAGAAGTGACTCAACGGGAATCGATATACTGAACTATGCTACTGTTTGATATTTTTTTTAAAGTACCCCAAAAACAGGATGAGTTTAATCAAAACAGTTTCGACACTGCTATCCCCATTAAAAATAGCTAAATGCTCACTGCAATTGGCCACTCCTCCTTTACTCAAGATTAGGTTGTGCCAGGAGACAACCAAACACTCGTGAATCTGGCAAAAATGTTTCTTCGAATTGAACTGAATGGACCTGGTACTATTTGTGTGTTTACGGCCCTGTGTTTAGGGTCAACTTTTTTGTGTTTTCTTCCTACCCTATATACTGATATCTAATAATTCATATGTTAATTCATCTAGAGAAGCAGAGTGGCTCAGTGGAAAGAGCACGGGCTTTGGAGTCAGAGGTCATGGGTTCAAATCCGGACTCTGCCAATTGTCAGCTGTGTGACTTGGAGCAAGTCACTTCACTTCTCTGTGCCTCAGTTACCTCATCTGTAAAATGGGGATGAAGACTGTGAGCCCCACCTGGGACAACCTGATCACCTTGTATCCTCCCCAGCGCTTAGAACAGTGCTTTGCACATAGTAAGCGCTTAAACACCATCCGTGTTATTAAGGATTTAATAGCATTCAAATTACTTGTTTGCCCTAAATGAATCATTACGCAGGAAATCCATACACATTACACCCAATATACACGTAAAGGTTAAAAAGTAGTTACCTGAAATGCCAAAACTAATTTTTTTTCTTTTAAACTTGCTCTTTAATCATTAGCAAACCTAGGGCAGTTTGTGGGCAATACAACTTTCCTGAGCACCACTCTTCTTCCCTAACAAAAATTCAGGCCATTCCCCCACCCCGGTGCCTTACTAGGCTTGGATTTGGAAAAATTGGAAATCTTTGTTTAAAATGCTGCAAAGCCAAAAACCTGAAATGCAACTTCAACAATGAAACTTATTTCAAAGCTTAAAAGCTTATTTTCTTTATTTTGTACTTCTGTTACTCTTCCCTTTATAAAATATGCCTAGTCATGTAAAGGCAGAAACTGCATTATCTTCTTACTGCATAGCCCTCTGAGTACTTTTTATTAAATGCCCTCCCCAGAATAGAACCTCTGCAGTGGAAAAGCTTGAGAATTAGGGAGTCTATTCCCTGGAAAGATTCCCAAAGGCTTTTGTGAACTCTCATCTCCTCCCAACTCCAAAAAAGAGATATACAGGGACAAAACAATGCACAGGTTCCTTCCTCAATAAGCGGAGGGGAGATAGGAAGGAATAGGGAAGCCATTAAGTCTTTCTAGGAAAGTACTAATGATTTGGAATGAGTTCTTATACAGCTTAAGTTCATGTTGGGGCTAGGTTTTGTTTCTAACTCCATTTCCTTCAAATACTGTTTGTTTCTTGTCTTTTGGTATAATTGCCTGCATGTAAATAGTGCAATTATTAGATTCTAAGGACAAGGGCAGCGACCTGGTGATCTTTAGCTCCCTAAAGCACTAAAAGTGGTACCCTACACACAAGGACACTCAAATACTGTTGTGGACTGACATCATAATGCAGTCTGATGTACTATTTTAAAAAGTTAAATCAAAAAGTTAGAGTTTCTAAATGAAAAAATGCTAATTTAGACTAATAATCAAGAAGGTCGTTGCTTAAATGGGAAAATCATTCTTATATTCTTTCGCAACAGGCATCTCATCTCAGACATGGGAGTGAACAGGACCATGAGGGAACTGCAAGAAATAGATATATGCCTTGTTAAAATCTGGGACCCAGCCCTACTTGAGACTCAGGAATATAGCTCTTAGGAGTTGAATTTGACCTGACGGAGATGGAGCCACCCACATATCACACATTTACAATCCTCGGTGCGTCCATTAAGAAAACAAGCTCCAGCAAAATGCACACATAAAAAATGTTCAAGCAAAATTTTAGGAGAGGGACAACCAAGAAGGGGAAGTCTTAGGAGCAGAGTAATAAAGGACAAATACTAGCCACTTAGGAGACACATTAACATATCTGTTAATATTCTACATTCCACCAACATCATTCAGGCCTATATCACGGAAAGTACATTCCTGCAAAACCCTGCAGTAAAGAAATTGTGCGGTACTCACCCGTCCAAACGCTATGTGCATGTGTACAAGCCGTTTCTTCCAACAACTCGATGCACTGAATCCAAACAGGCTTGCATTGTTTAACTCTCCCAACTCCTTACAACATCTAGCCAAAACTGAGTGTGCTTGCCTAAGGCTCTCCCCTCCTCAAAGGTGCTGCCTCCCAGCAACAGGCGCCATTTCTTCCAGGGCAACAACGCTTCCCCATTTACTGCCATTCGGGACAAGCCCATCTTTGATTTTACCATGCAGCTTTCAGGTAAATGCCTGAGGTTAGTAACTAGCTCATCCTCTGACGAGTGATGCAGTAAAATCAGAGCCCATCTGGAAGTAGCCTCTACAACACTAGTTGAAAACCACTGATCTAGAGAGAATTTTCTGATAGAGGCTGGTATTCCCCTAAACCGCCCACTAAGAAGGCCTAGAGCTGACGAGGGCCTTCAGTTAATTTCATCTCACATTTTCCTACTTTCTCCTGGTAATCCTAAGAATTCATTTTTAAAGACTCATATGGCTCAAGGCTGGCTCAAATGGGCAACATGAATGCAGCCTGGTTCCCACATTCAAACTGAGTTCCTATAAAATATCCATTTGTGCTATATTTTTATATTACAATGTTTAAGCTTAGATTTGTGGTGAAATTAAAGACTACTCATTGCCTGTCCGGCCTTCATAATTCAAGGAAAACAAAAGGATCCTATCCCTTCCCGCCTTTCTAAACATGGGTTAATCCTCCTCTCAAAAATCCCCTCTTTGAGCAAAAATCTGCCCGGCCAGTACACTAAATGGATGAGTACAGGATCATTTTAAAACCATGGGGATTCGGCGTAGGAAAGTTCTATTAGGAAGCCCCTCCCCAGGTAAACAAAAATCAGGTGACCACAGGCTAAGTAGTCAGGTGATTAGTAAAGAGATGAGCTTTAAAGGGAAAGGGGAGAACTAAAATTATTAAAGGCACTAAATTTATAATCCTAGTAAGACTTAAAATATTGTCTAGGGAAAATATACACTTAAAACTCAATAGGGTAATGATAATGAATGAATTGATTTTGACACACTGCACCCAACACCGTCTTACGGATCTAAAAGCACATCAAAAAGAACAAAAACCCCTACAAAAGATATTAGGTGCCAAGAATCTCCAAGATAGATAAGTACAAAACTAGTGTCATAAAATGCAACTACTGTAAGGGTGCCATTGCTCATTTACATTTAATTCACGTACAAAAGGGGAAAAACCTCAGACGAAGTGACATATCCTATAAAACCAAATCAGATGATAGTTTATATTGTTTTTTTTTTCTGGGCAAATAATTTATAGGCCAAACTGTACCCTTTGGTTCACTTTATGCAGCCAAAAAACATAATGTATCAGTAAGCAGCTTTAAAAAGTCAACATCTTTTTTGAATGATTTATGCCAATACTCTTGTAAATTTAAAGATGTAGACAAATGCAGTTTTTTGGACTTCCAGACCTAGATTGAGAAAAATAGTATTTGTCTCTAGAAGTTCCCTGCAAACCCCAATATATTGTGTACTTTCACGGCGTTTAGTACAGCACTCTACACACACTAAGTACTTTAATAATTACAACTACTCCACACTAATTTTAACCTATGAAAGTTGCGTCACAGTTTCCTTCCCCCGGATCACAGTCTACTGCCATTCAAAGTCATGGAAAAATCCCACCTCTTCCAATCAGCCTTCTCTGATTAACTTCCAAAACCTGGAGTGATCACCTCTATCACTTACATGCTGTTTGTACTTATGAATTTATGTAGACTCGATTGTACAGTCAGCTTACTCTTATTTTCCCATGTGCATTTTTTCCCTCTAATTCCATGTTAAGAGCAGAAGGTCCTAGTGGGCAGAGAAAGTGATTTATACTGCTTTATTTATTTCATAAAATAAATTTTGCTACTGGATCAAATCCAAATGAGTTTTGAGATTTTAAGCAATACTAGTTCATTAATTTTGCTCACACTAACATATGCAAAACTACAATGGAATTCAAAGGCACCATCTTTTTTCCAAATATAAAAATATTCTGCTCTTATAGACACATTCTCACATTTAGGGGCATTATTTTCAGAAAACTTTAGTCATGGGTTGCCAAGTAGCATTGTGTTAAATTTGACACACATCAGACTGTAATTTGTTATCAGCCGTACATCCATTTCATTTTGTGAACTGTATGTGCAATAACAAAAATGAGGCCAAAGCATTTACAATATACCAATGTTAACAAAAAGGTCTTAAAAGGAGAACAAACTTTCACGCTAAAAAAAATTAGCAATACTCTATCACATAGCTTGAATAACCCCAAATTCTCAAAAAAAATTAAGAAACTAAGTGGTGGTCATTTCATTGGGCAGACTAAAATTTTCAGGGAAGAGCCAAGCACCCCAAAAAATATATATATATCAGGTACCATGGGGCCTCCCATTACTGATGGTTAAGGAGGCGAGTCGGCTTTATATTCATTGGTAAAACTTTCAACTTGTGGATGACTCATCTGAAGATAACTATTACAAAGACTTAATGCATTTTTTTCTACTTGCTGAATTTGACGGTGAAAGTGACTGCTTAAGATACAACCCAGCTGCCAGTTTCCCATTTCGAATCAGAGGGCAACGGAACAATGGTCCGAGTACCCTGGAAATCCTTGAGGTAAATTGTATTTGAGAGACTTCACTTCAAAGAAGCTTTTGCAGAGAAAACACTTTGTTCTTCAACCGACTCGCAGGAAAACGTCAGTTAGCTGTGCTGTGAACTTCGGATGCCATTTTGTCCCAGTCTTGTACTTCTCTGGCTAAAAACGGGTCAGCGGGGATACTAATTCGTACGATCCTCCCTTCGGATTTTGTAGAAAGACCTATAAATAACCCAGATTTGATAATAATAATAATGATGGCATTTATTAAGCGCTTACTATGTGCAAAGCACTAAGTGTTTTGAAATTAGAAACCCCTACTTCCAAAGGTGACCCTTTACACCCAAAATGTTAAGGAAAAAAAAAAAATCGATCAACTTCTCCCTACTTCGTATACCCGTGATATTGATACCTAAACTTCCCCTTTTTGGGAGAGTCTTTCTTAGGCCTCCCCTTTCGCCAACAATTTTCCACAGTCAACAAGAGTCACCAATCTCGGATTTTAGGGTGCATTGGGGCCCTCATTTCCAAAGTACTATATTAAAAACAAACCGTGGTGCATTACTTGGTTGGCTGGGTTTTAGCCCAGCCCCAATTTAACGAGTTTGGCAGCCAAGGCCAACTGGAATATAAACAGTATGTGTGTCCATGTACACACCCCAGCAGGCTTCATTTCCGCCGCCCTACGCCCCGCACCCCTCCCTTTTTAGGGTCACCTCCAAGAATACCAGGGTCTCTCCCCACTCTTTCATTCAATCCTATTTATTGAGTGCTTACCGTGTGCGGAGCACTGTACTAAGCGCTTGGGGTAGTACGATGTATATATTTGTACATATTTACTACTCTATTTTACTTGTACATGTTTACTACTCTACTTTTCTTAATGACGCACATATAACTATAATTTTATTTATCCCGATGGTACTGACACCTGTCTACTTGTTTTGTTGTCTGTCATCATCACCATCAATCGTATTTATTGAGCGCTTACTATGTGCAGAGCACTGTACTAAGCGCTTGGGAAGTACAAATTGGCAACATATAGAGACAGTCCCTACCCAACAGTGGGCTCACAGTCTAAAAGGGGGAGACAGAGAACAAAACCAAACATACTAACAAAATAAAATAAATAGAATAGATATGTACAAGTAAAATAAATACATAGAGTAATAAATATGTACAAACATGTATACATATATACAGGTGCCGTGGGGAAGGGAAGGAAGTAAGATGGGGGGATGGAGAGGGGGACAATCATCATTATTATTATTATTATTATTTATTGAGTGTTTACTGTGAGCCCGTTGTTGCGTCTCTATATGTTGCCGATTTGTACTTCCCAAGCACTTAGTTGAGTGCTCTGCACAAAGTAAGCGCTCAGTAAATGCGATTGAATGAATGAATGATGCAACAATAAACACATTCCCCGCCCATAACGAGCTTACAGTTGGGGGGTGGGGAGGGGGACAGACATCTTTCTGCAGAAGCAGCGTGGCTTAGTGGCAAGAGCCTGGGTTTGGGAGTCAAAGGACGTGGGCTCTAACTGGGTAACCTTGGGCAAGTCCCTCCACTCCTCCGTGCCTCAGTTCCCTCATCTGTAAAATGGGGATTGAGCCCGTGAGCCCCATGTGGGACAACCTGATTACCTTGGATGGACCCCAGCGGCTTAGAGCAGCGCTTACCACATCGTAAGCGATCAACAAATACCCCTATTATTATTTCTCGACCAAAGACACGTTGCCCACCCCTCCCGGGGGCCTGTGGTCATTCTTTACCCCACGACCCTCAGCCTCCCCGACTCGGGGGGTGGGGGGGTGGGTTAGTCTATCGTTCATTCATTCAATCGTCTTTATTGAGGGCTTACTTTGTGCAGAGCACTGTACTAAACACTTGGGAAGTACAAATGGGCAACAGATAGAGACAATCACTCATTCATTCAATCGTCTTTACTGAGCGCTTACTGTGCGCAGAGTACTGGACTAAGTGCTTGGGAAGTACAAATCGGCAACATATAGACATTCACTCATTCGTATTTATTTGGCGCTTACTATGTGCAGAGCACTGTACTAAGCGCTGGGGAAGTACAAATCGGCAACACTGCGACATTCATTCATTCAATCGCATTTATTGAGCGCTTACTGTGTGCAGAGCACTGCACTAAGCGCTGGGGAAGTACAAATCGGCAACACAGAAACATTCATTCATTCAATCGCATTTATTGAGCGCTGTGTGCAGAGCACTGGACTAAGCGCTCGGGAAGTACAAATCGGCAACTGAGACATTCATTCATTCAATCGCATTTATTGAGCGCTTACTGTGTGCAGAGCACTGCACTAAGCGCTCGGGAAGTACAAATCGGCAACACAGAGACATTCATTCATTCAATCGTATTTATTGAGCGCTTACTGTGTGCAGAGCACTGGACTAAGCGCCTGGGAGAGTACAAATCGGCAACATAGACCCATGCATTCATTCAATCGCGTTTACTGAGCGCTGTGTGCAGAGCACTGTAGTAAGCGCTCGGGAAGTACAAATCGGCAGCAGATAAACACTCATTCACTCAACCGTATTTATTGAGCGCTTACTGTGTGCGGAACACTGGACTAAGCGATTGGGAAGGACAAATCGGCAACAGAGGCGATCCCTACCCGCAAAGGGGGACCCCCCCCCCCCATTTGTCACGTCGTCTCCTCCTCTTCAAGGTTACCTCTTCCCCTCAGTCTAGTGCCTGGCATTCATTCACTCAATCGTATTTATTGAGCGCTTACTGTGTGCACAGCACTGTACTAAGCGCTTGGGAAGTCCAAGTTGGCAACATATAGAGACGGTTCCAACCCAACAGCGGGCTCACGGTCTAGAAGGGGGAGACAGACAACAAAACAAACATACTAACAAAATAAAATAATAAATATGTAGAAGTAAAATAAATAAATAGAATAATAAATATGTACAAACACATATAAAGGTGATATACATATTACAGCGCCAGGCCCATAGGAGAAGCCTAACAAATTCATTCATTCAATCGTATTTATAGAGTGCTTCCTGTGTGCAGGGCACTGTACTAAGCGCTTGGGAAGTTCAAGTTGGCAACATATAGAGACGGCCCCTACCCAACAGTGGGCTCACAGGCTAGAAGGGGGAGACAGAGAACAAAATCAAATATATTAACAAAGTAAAATAAATAGAATAGATATGTCCAAGTAAAATAAAATGCCATGATGATGATTATTAGTAATGAATAATCACAATTATTATTACTTAAATCTTCTCTTGCATCTGCAGGCGTTTATCCCAGACACCCCCTCCCCACCCCCACCGCAGGGGGGTGGGGGGAAACTGAGGCCCGCGCACTCTTCAAGGTTACCTCTTCCCCTCAACCCAGTGCCTGGCACATAGTAAGCGCTTCCCACCGTTCATTCATCCATTCAATCAATCAATCGTATTTACTGAGCGCTTACTGTGTGCAGATCACTGTACTAAGCGCTTGGGAAGTACAAGTGGGGGGGGGGGAACTGAGGCCCGCTCACTCTTCAAGGTTACCTCTTCCCCTCAGCCCAGTGCCTGGCACATAGTAAGCGCTTCCCACCATTCATTCAATCAATCGTATTTATTGAGCGCTTACTGTGTGCAGAGTACTGTATTAAGCGCTTGGGAAGTACAAGTTGGCAACATATAGAGACGGTTATTCATTCATTCATTCAATCGTATTTATTCAGCGCTTACTGTGTGCAGAGCACTGGACTAAGCGCTTGGGAAGTCCAAGTTGGCAACATATAGAGACGGTCCCTACCCAACAGCGGGCTCACAGTCTAAAAGCGGGAGACGGAGAACAAAGCCAAACATACTAACAAAATAAAATAAATAGAATAGATATGCACAAGTAAAATAGAGTAATAGATATGTACAAGCATATATACATTCATTCATTCAACAACCACCGCGGTTGTTACTATCAATCAATCGTATTTACTGAGCGCTTACTGTGTGCAGAGCACTGTACTAAGCGCTTGGGAAGTCCAAGTTGACGGTCCCTACCCAACAGCGGGCTCGCGGTCTAAAAGGGGGAGACGGGGAACAAAACCAAACACACTAACAGAATAAAATAAATAGAATAGATATGTCCAAGTAAAATAAATAGGGTAATAAATATGTACAAGCATATATACACTCACTCATTCAACATCCACTGCGGTTGTTACTATCAATCAATCGTCTTTATTGAGCGCTTACTGTGTGCAGAGCACTGGACTAAGCGCTTGGGAAGTACAAGTTGGCAACATATAGAGACGGTCATTCATTCATTCAATCGTATTTATTGAGCGCTTACTGTGTGCAGAGCACTGTACTAAGCGCTTGGGAAGTCCAAGTTGGCAACATATAGAGACAGTCCCTACCCAACAGCGGGCTCACGTTCTAAAAGGGGGAGACGGAGAACAAAACCAAGCACACTAACAGAATAAAGTAAATAGAATAGATATGTCCAAGTAAAATAAATAGGGTAATAAATATGTACAAACATATATACACTCATTCATTCAACAACCACCGCGGTTGTTACTATCAATCAATCGTCTTTATTGAGCGCTTACTGTGTGCAGAGCACTGTACTAAGCGCTTGGGAAGTCCAAGTTGGCAACATATGGAGACGGTCATTCATTCATTCATTCATTCAATCGTATTTATTGAGCGCTTACTGTGTGCAGAGCACTGGACTAAGCGCTTGGGAAGTCCAAGTTGGCAACATATAGAGACAGTCCCTACCCAACAGCGGGCTCACGTTCTAAAAGGGGGAGACGGAGAACAAAACCAAGCACACTAACAGAATAAAATAAATAGAATAGATATGTACAAGTAAAATATAAAGTAATAAATATGTACAAGCATATATACATTCATTCATTCAACCACCGCGGTTGTTACTATCAACCAATCGTCTTTATTGAGAGCTTACTGTGTGCAGGGCACTGTACTAAGCGCTTGGGAAGTCCAAGTTGGCAACATCTAGAGACGGTCCCTACCCAACACTGGGCTCACAGTCTAAAAGGGGGAGACGGAGAACAAAACCAAACATACTAACAAAATAAAATAAATAGAATAGATACGTACAAGTAAAATAAATAGGGTAATAAATAAATAAACATATATACATTCATTCATTCAACCACCGCGGTTGTTACTATCAATCGTCTTTATTGAGAGCTTACTGTGTGCAGAGCACTGTACTAAGCGCTTGGGTCCCTACCCAACAGCCGGCTCGCGGTCTAAAAGGGGGAGACGGAGAACAAAACCAAGCACACTAACAGAATAAAATAAATAGAATAGATATGTCCAAGTAAAATAAATAGGGTAATAAATATGTACAAACATATATACACTCATTCATTCAACATCCACCGCGGTTGTTAGTATCAATCAATTGTCTTTATTGAGCTCTTACTGTGTGCAGAGCATTGTACTAAGCGCTTGGGAAGTACAAGTTAGCAACATATAGAGACGGTCATTCATTCATTCAATCCTATTTATTGAGCGCTTACTGTGTGCACAGCACTGTACTAAGCGCTTGGGAAGTCCAAGTTGGCAACATATAGAGACAGTCCCTACCCAACAGCGGGCTCACGGTCTAAAAGGGGGAGACGGAGAACAAAACCAAGCACACTAACAGAATAAAATAAATAGAATAGATATGTCCAAGTAAAATAAATAGGGTAATAAATATGTACAAACATATATACACTCATTCATTCAAAATCCACCGCGGTTGTTCCTATCAATCAGTCGTCTTTATTGAGCGCTGACTGTGTGCAGAGCACTGGACTAAGCGCTTGGGTCCCTACCCAACAGCCGGCTCGCGGTCTAAAAGGGGGAGACGGAGAACAAAACCAAGCACACTAACAGAATAAAATAAATAGAATAGATATGTCCAAGTAAAATAAATAGGATAATAAATATGTACAAACATATATACACTCATTCATTCAACAACCACCGCGGTTGTTACTATCAATCAATCGTCTTTATTGAGCGCTTACTGTGTGCAGAGCATTGTACTAAGCGCTTGGGAAGTACAAATTGGCAACATCTAGAGACAGTCCCTACCCAACAGTGGGCTCACAGTCTAAAAGGGGGAGACGGAAAACAAAACCAAACATACTAACAAAATAAAATAAATAGAATAGATACGTCCAAGTAAAATAAACAGGGTAATAAATATGTACAAGCATATATATATATTCATTCATTCAACAACCACGGCGGTGGTTACTACCGTGATGATGATCTCTTAGACTGTGAGCCCGCTGTTGGGTAGGGACCGTCTCTATATGTTCCCAATTTGTCCTTCCCAAGCGCTTAGTACAGTGCTCTGCACATAGTGAGCGCTCAATAAATACGATTGATGATGATGATGCTGACGGTTTTGAGGGCACTCACCCTCCAGCAGGCGGGTGATGAGGCTGTCGACGTTGAGCTCCCCGTCGGCCATTTTGTGGCGCCTAGTGCAGTCCCTCCCTCAGCGGGGACGAGCGTTTAGCGCAGCGGCTCGACGCCCCTCCCTCCCTCCCTCCCCCCCTCCCCGCGATTCCCGGTTTCCTCAGTCCCCCTTTTCCCAACTTCCTTCCCTCGGGCCGCTTCGACCCCGCACTAAATAAAGAAAAACAAAACGAAAAAGCCCCGCGTCAGACGCGACCTCCTCCCCGCCGGCACCGCCCAGCACTGGCGAGCTCGACGGCGGGCCGAGCGGCGCAGGCGCAGACCCGACTTCGCCCCCTCCCCTCACGTTCCCACCGCGCAGCCGCACCGGCTCTCCCGCCGCCGAGCCCCGCCATCGCGCAGGCGCGGCGCGACACGCTCTTCCCCTCCTCCCTATTTCGGGGGGCGCAGGCGCAGTGCGCCACACTCCCTCCCCCCCGCCGTAATTCGGGGGCGCAGGCGCAGTGCGTCACCCTCCCTCCCCCCGCCATAATTCGGGGGCGCAGGCGCAGTTTCCACGCTCGTTCCCTCCACCCCAATACGGGCGCGCAGGCGCAGTGCGCGACACGCCCTCCCCCCCCGCCATATTCGGGGGCGCAGGCGCAGTCGCCACACTCGTTCCCTCCGCCCCGATTCGGGTGCGCAGGCGCAGTGCGCCACACTCCCTCCCCCCCATAACTCGGGGGCGCAGGCGCAGTCACCACGCTCGTTCCCTCCTCCCCAATTCGGAAGCGCAGGCGCAGTGCGCCACATTCCCTTCCCCCCCCCCATAATTCGGGGGCGCAGGCGCAGTCGCCACGCTCGTTCCCTCCGCCCCAATTCGGGCGCGCAAGCGCAGTGCGCCACACTCCCTCCCCCCCCCATAATTCGGGGGCGCAGGCGCAGTCACCACGCTCGTTCCCGCCTCCCCAATTCGGGCGCGCAGGCGCAGTGCGTCACCCTCGTTCCCCCCTCCCTAATTTGGGGGCGCAGGCGCAATCCTCGTTCCCCCACCCCAATACAGGGGCGCAGGCGCAGTGCGTGTCTCTCTCTTTTCCCCGCCCCTAATTCGGGGGCGCAGGCGCAGTCGCCACGCTCCTTCCCGCCTCAATTCGGGGCGCAGGCGCAGTGCACCATCCTTGCCCCCCGTCCCAATTCGCGGGCGCATGCGCAGTGCACCATCCTCGTTCCCGCCTCCTTAATTCGAGGGCGCAGGCGCAGTGCGCCACCCTTGTTCCGGCCTAATTCAGGGGCGCAGAAGCAGTGCGCCCCCCCCTCCCCATTCGGAGGCGCAGGCGCACTGCTCCACGCTCGTTCTCTCCTAATTCGGGGGCGCAGGCGCACTGCTCCACGCTCGCCCCTCCACTCCTAATTCGGGGGCGCAGGCGCAGTGCGCCACGCTCTGCCCCTCGTCTCTAATTCGGGCGCGCAGGCGCCGCAGAGGCTTTTACTAGGCAGGCGCACTGAGGCCCGACCCTTGTAACCTTCCCGGCAACCCGTGGCGCCACGGATGAGCTTCCCCAGTGCGCAGGCGCATTTGATTTGCTGTTTTCCCCATTGCGCAGGCGCATTTGATTTGCTGTTTACCCTATTGCGCAGGCGCAGTTGATTTGCTGTATCCTCGCTCATCTTTCTTGGCCCCCTTCCCTGGTTACTTAGCAACCAGCAGGGCCAAATTAATTGTGTAACGCGAGTCACATCCATGGGGCACGATTTAGGCCCTACTGGATCTGAATAAGGGTTTCCAAAGGGTGAAGATGCCCTATTTAGGATTCAAGAAATTCATCGTACCACAGTTTAAAAATATCTTTGTGTGCCCATCGGAGAAACTCCTTTATGTCTTTATTTTTGGAACTGCTGTCACGGGCTATAACAAGATCGTAATAATAATAAACATGGTATTTGTTAAGCGCTTACTATGTACCAAGCACTGTACTAAGCGCTGGGGGGATAGAAGGTAATCAAGTTGTCCTACATGGGGCTCACAATCTTAATACCCATTTTACAGACGAGGGAATTGAGGCCCAGAGAAGTGAAGTGACTTGCCCAAAGTCACACAGCTGACAAATGGCAGACTGAGCCCCCTACTTCCTCTCCCCCTTCTTCCCCTCCCCATAGCACCTGTATATATGTTTGTACGTATTTATTACTCTTTATTTATTCTGTTTGTACATATTTATTCTATTTATTTTATTTTGTTAATATGTTTTGTCTGGTTGCCTGTCTCCCCCTTCTAGACTGTGAGCCCGCTGTTGGGTAGGGACCATCTCTATCTGTTGCCAACTTGTACTTCCCAAGCGCTTAGTACAGTGCTCTGCACACAGTAAGCGCTCAATAAATACGACTGAATGAATGAATGAAATGGCAGAGCAGGGATTAGAACCCATCACCTCTGACTCCCAAGCCGATAATCTTTCCACTGAGCTACAAGCGCCTGTATATATGTATATATGTTTGTACATATTTATTACTTTATTTTACTTGTACATATCTATTCTATTTATTTTATTTTGTTAGTATGTTTGGTTTTGTTCTCTGTCTCCCCCTTTTAGACTGTGAGCCCACTGTTGGGTAGGGACTGTCTCTAGATGTTGCCAATTTATACTTCCCAAGCGCTTAGTCCAGTGCTCTGCACACAGTAAGCGCTCAATAAATACGATTGATGATGATGATGATGATGATGTTGGGTAGGGACTGTCTCTATATGTTGCCAACTTGTACTTCCCAAGCGTTTAGTACAGTGCTCTGCACACAGTAAGCGCTCAATAAATACATTGATGATGATGATGAGATGGTGTCTTCCATTGTATTCTCCCAAACTAGTACAATATTCTGCGCACAACAGATTTACAATAAATACTACCGACTGCTTGACAGCTACTCCAAATCGCAAGTCACAGAAGTGGACATTTTTCGGTGGATTTGAAGACTTTTGGTTTGCCTCTGATGTTGAAATCATACAAAGCATAACAACAATTTAGACGGTGAATGCTAACTGTCTCATGCCCTCCTAGAAACCATTATTATCGCCAGATTTTAAGTACCTGAAATCAACACACTTTCCATCTGTTATCATGGATCCTACCACCTATAGGATTCCTTGCAGTCAGGTTTAATCTACTCCCACCCAGCCCTGTTAAGGTGTGATTTTTCTGACGCTGTAAATATCACTGCCTGGTGATGTCAGCTGTCGTTTGATCAACAGCAATCAATGATGAGTGACTAAATAGGCTTACCGAAGTAACAAGGAGGTACTCAGCATATTTCCTAACTAATAACATATGCCGAATGCCGTACTAAGCCCTGGGTTAGTTACAAGATAATCAGGTTAGACACAGTCCTGGTTCCACTTGTAAGGGGGAGGGGGAACAGGAGTTTTATCCCCATTTTATAGATGAGGAAACAGAGGCACGGAGAAATGAAGTGACTTGCCCAAGGTCACGAAGCAGGCTAGTGGCCAAGTCGGAATTAGAACCCAGGCCCGTGCTCTTTCCACTAGGCCAAGCTGGTACATTAGCAGGCAAATAATGGGAAGAAAAAGGAACACGTTTCAGTCCAACCAGAAAGAATACTGTAGCTATTGAGTCCACAAGTTCAAGCATAAAATTCCCTGGAAAAGATTATAGCCATTATAATACAGTCCTAGGAGGGATTTTCCCCTTCTTCAAACTTTCAGTTCCTTTCATGCAGACGTGACCATGGTCCCTGGCTTGTAATGGAACAGTCACAATAAGCCTCCCAAAATTTTTGCTACTAAAATACTGATCCAGAAATGCTCATTTAATTATATAATTTTGAGGCAAGTAAAATACCTCTTAAAGTATTTCGAAAATAACAATGATAGTATTTATTAAGCCCTTTCTTTCTATATGCCAAACACTGAGGCAGCAATAATAATAATAATAATGGCATTTGTTAAGCACTTACTATGTGCAAAGCACTGTTCTAAGCGCTGGGGAAGATACAAGGTGAGCATGTTGTCATTTTTTTTTCATTTAATCGTATTTATTGAGCGCTTACTGTGTGTAGAGCACTGTACTAAGCGCTTGGGAAGTACACGTCGGCAACATATAGAGACGGCCCCTACCCAACAATGGGCTCACAGTTTAGAAGGGGGAGACAGACAACAAAACATGGAGACAGGACATTCACTCCTTCACCCACTTCAGGTTCACCGTTTCAATCCCCATTTTACAGATGAGGGAACTGAGTCGCAGAGAAGTTAAGTGACTTGCCCAAAGTCACAGAGCTGACAAGCGGTGGAGCCGGGATTTTGAACCCATGACCTCCGACTCCCAAGCGCGTGCTCTTTCCACTGAGCCACGCTGCTTCCCTATCAGGTTGAACACAGTCCCTCTTCCTCACAGTCTGGGGGATGGAGAACAGGTATTTAAACCTCATTTTACAGATGAGGAAACTAAGGTATAAATAAGTTAGGTGACTTGCACACTGTCACATAGAAGGAGCCGGGACAGCCTGAAATCCTTGTAACCTCCCTAGCACTTAGAACAGTGCTTTGCACATAGTAAGTGCTTAATAAAGGGACAGGAATCCAGGAGTTTCCTCCAATCGGTCCTATAATCTGTCCTTCCTCTATTGTAATGTTCAGGACTTTAGGTATTCAGCCATACCTCAGACACAACTACTCTTTGAAACACGCAACTGAACTATTTATTGCCTTACTCCAATATACATAAACCCTGATGTTACACCCAATCTCTGTAAGGAAATCAATTCCTTTCCTACCCCTCATCTGGTTCCCCTTTCCCTTCAACCTCCTGTCTCCCTCCCTTTTCTTGTCCCCAGCAACTTCTTGTCCCCACTTCTCTGTGCCTCATTACCTCAATCAATCAATCAATCATATTTATTGAGCACTTACTGTGTGCAGAGCACTGTACTAAGCGCTTGGGAAGTCCAAGTTGGCAACATATCCATCCCCCCGTCTTGCCTCCTTCCCTTCCCCACAGCACCTGTATATATGTATATATGGTTGTACATATTTATTACTCTATTTATTTATTTTACTTGTACATTTCTATCCTACTTATTTTATTTTGTTGGTATGTTTGGTTCTGTTCTCTGTCTCCCCCTTTTAGACTGTGAGCCCACTGTTGGGCAGGGACTGTCTCTATGTGATGCCAATTTGTACTTCCCAAGCGCTTAGTACAGTGCTCTGCACATAGTAAGCGCTCAATAAATACGATTGATTGATTGATTGATTGATTGAACATATAGAGACAGTCCCTACCCAACAGTGGGCTCACAGTCTAGAAGGGGGAGACAGAGAACAAAACCAAACATACTAACAAAATAAAATAAATAGAATAGATAATGTACAAATAAAATAAATAGAGTAATAAATATGTACAAACATATATACATATAAATTGAGGATTGAGACTGTGATCCCTCTGTGGCTCTGTGTCCATTCTGATTAACTTGTATCTACCTCAGCACTTAGCGCAGTGTCTGGCACATAGTAAGTGCTTATTAAATACTATCATTATTATTATTATTACTAAGCATAGTACAGTGCCTGGCATATAGTAAATGCTTAATAAATACTATTATTATTATTATTATTACTAAGCATAGTACAGTGCCTGGCACATAGTAAATGCTTAATAAATACTATTATTATTATTATTATTATTATTATTACTAAGCATAGTACAGTGCCTGGCACATAGTAAGTGCGTAATAAATACTATCATTATTATTATTATTATTATTATTATTATTATTATTATTAAGAGAAGCAGCGTGGCTCAGTGGAAAGAGCCCGGGCTTTGGAGTTAGAGTTCATGGGTTCAAATCCCGGCTCTGCCAATTGTCAGCTGGGTGACTTGGACAAGTCACTTAACTTCTCTGTGCCTCAGTTCCCTCATCTGTAAAACGGGGATTATGACTGTGAGCCCCCCGTGGGACAACCTGAAATCCTTGTAACCTCCCCAGCACTTAGAACAGTGCTTTGCACATAGTAAGCACTTAATAAATGCCATCATTATTATTATTATTACTAAGCATAGTACAGTGCCTGGCACATAGTAAGTGCTTAATAAATACTATTATTATTATTATTACTAAGCATAGTACAGTGCCTGGCACATAGTAAGTGCTTAATAAATACCATTATTATTATTACTTTACTACTAATAATAAGATTAATAAGCATAACCCCCTCCTCCCATTCCACTTGGAATGGGACAACCTGAAATCCCTGTAACCTCCCCAGCACTTAGAACAGTGCTTTGCACGTAGTAAGCACTTAATAAATGCCATTATTATTATTATTATTATTACTAAGCATAGTACAGTGCCTGGCACATAGTAAGTGCTTAATAAATACCATTATTATTATTACTTTACTAATTAATAAGCATAACCCCCTCCTCCCATTCCACTTGTAACCCCATAATAATAGTAATAATAATTGCGGTGTTTGATAAGCACTTACTATATGCCAAACACCGTACTAAGTGCTGGGGAGGATATAAGCAAATCAGGTTGGACACAGTCCCTGTCCCACGTGGGGCTCACAGTCTCAATCTCCATTTTACAGATGGGGGAACCGAGGCACAAAGAAGTGAAGTGACCTGCCCACGGTCACAGAGAGACAAGTGGCAGAACCGGGATTAGAACGCATGACCTTCTGGCTTCTGGGGCCCTGCTCTATCCGCTATGCCAACAGTGCTTTGCACATAGTAAGCGCTTAACAAATACTATTATTATTATTATTATTATTATTATTATTATTATTATTATTATTATTATTATTATTATCTCTACCTGCCCAGGCCAAAGCCATGGGGAACAGGGAAGATTGCTACTGTTACAAGGGCCACTACCCATCTCTCCACCCCTCTCCCCATTCCCACGGTTTGGGCTAGGGAAGGATGAGGCTACAAGCCAGAAACAGAAGGGGTCGGTGGTTACTGCTGCACTTACAATAAATAATAATAATAATAATAATAATAATAACAATAATAATAATAATAATAATTATAATGTTGGCATTTGTTAAGCGCTTACTATGTGCAATGCACTGTTCTAAGCGCTGGGGGGATACAAAGTGATCAGGTTGTCCCACGTGGGGTTCACAGTCTTAATCCCCATTTTACAGATGAGGTAACTGAGGCTCAGAGAAGAGAAGTGACTTGCCCAAGGTCACACAGCAGACATGTGGCGGAGTCGGGATTCGAACGCATGACCTCTGACTTCAAAGCCCGTGCTCTTTCCACTGAGCCACGCTGCTTAAGTGCTTACTATGTGCAAAGCACTGTTCTAAGCACTGGGGAGGTTACAAGGTGATCAGGTTGTCCCTCAGGGGGCTCACAGTCTTAATCCTCATTTTACAGATGAGGGAACTGAGGCCCAGAGAAGTGAAGTGACTTGCCCAAAGTCACCCAGCTAACAGTTGGTGGAGCCGGGGTTTGAACCCATGACCTCTGACTCCAAAGCCCGGGCTCTTTCCACTGAGCCATGCCGCTTCTCATAGAACAATTGTCACTCTGGTTTAAAAGAAGAACAATACTTGGGTTAGTAGAGGAGGGATCAGAAAGCAGAGGAGGAAGGGGCCAAGCTGAGAGTGAAGAAACGGGGTGACGAAAAAGATACTAGGAGCCAGGGGTAGTGAGAAAAGAAGGGACAGAAGGAGTGGGGAGGAATGTAAAGTGTATATTTCTTTGCTTATAGTGTTTGGCTCTCTTGTTGGAACTGATTCAAGAATGGAATAAAAATAATTGCATGTAGACTTTGGCCAAATAGATCCCATGACACAGCCATTTACAATACAATCGTCCGTTCAAAGAACATAAACCAGTCGTATAATGGGTGGAGTGACCATTCTTCTGGTTTTACACAGGACAGGTCAGTTTTCAGCTGGTCTGTCCCCTGTCTGCTCATAAAGGCGTCCAGTTACATATCCGTACCGGACCGATATGTAACTGGATGCCTTTATGAGTAGGTTTTTTATTTTCAGTACTCGGCGTCCCTCTGCCTCATCTCCTGCTGCAGACTGCCATGGTCATCTTACCTCCTTCCCGTCCCCACAGCACCTGTATATATGTATATATGTTTGTACATATTTATTACTCTATTTATTTATTTGTTTTACTTGTACCTATCTATTCTATTTATTTTATTTTGTTAGTATGTTTTGATGATGATGATGATGGTATTTGTTAAGCGCTTACTATGTGCAAAGCCCTGTTCTAAGTGCTGGGGGGGATACAAGGTGATCAAGGTGTCCCACGTGGGGCTTACAGTCTTCATCCCCATTTTACAGATAGGGGAAATGAGGCTCTGAGAATTTAAGTGACTTGCCCAAGGTCACACAGCAGACATGTGGCGGAGTCGGGATTCGAACCCATGACCTCTGACTCCAAAGCCCCTGCTCTTCATCATCATCATCATCCATCGTATTTATTGAGCGCTTACTATGTGCAGAGCACTGTACTAAGCGCTTGGGAAGTACAAATTGGCAACATATAGAGACAGTCCCTACCCAACAGTGGGCTCACAGTCTAAAAGGGGGAGACAGAGACCAAGCATACTAACAAAATAAAATAGAATAGATATGTACAAATAGATTAAATAAATAAATAGAGTAAAAAAAAATATGCACAAACATATATACATATATACAGGTGCTGTGGGGAAGGGAGGGAGGTAAGATGGGGGGATGGAGAGGGGGACGAGGGGGAGAGGAAGGAAGGGGCTCAGTCTGGGAAGGCCTCCTGGAGGAGGTGAGCTCTCAGCAGGGCCTTGAAGGGAAAATTAGTATTATTATTATGACAAGGTAATCAGGTTGCCCCGCATGGGGCTTACAGTCTTAATTCCCATTTTACAGTTGAGGTCACTGAGGCACAGAGAAGTTAACTGGCTTGTCCAAGGTCACACAGCAGACGAGTGGTGGAGTCGGGATTAGAACCCACGTTCTCTGAATCCCAAGCTCGGGCTCTTTCCACTAAGCCATGGATGGGGCCACTGAGCCATGCTGCTTCTCACTTTGTTTTGTTTTGTTCTCTGTCTCCCCCTTCTATCATCATCATCATCATCAATCGTATTTATTGAGCGCTTACTATGTGCAGAGCACTGTACTAAGCGCTCGGGAAGTCCAAATTGGCAACATATAGAGACGGTCCCTACCCAACAGTGGGCTCACAGTCTAAAAGGGGGAGACAGAGAACAAAACCAAACATACTAACAAAATAAAATAAATAGGATAGATATGTACAAGACTTCTAGACTGTGAGCCCACTGTTGGGTAGGGACTGTCTCTATATGTTGCCAGCTTGTACTTCCCAAGCGCTTAGTACAGTGCTCTGCCCGCAGTAAGCGCTCAATAAATACGATCGATTGATTGATTCAGGAGTGGCGTCTGGATTTACAGGGACTTGGGAGGGAAACACACAGGTCCAGGAGCAAGAGGAGGGGCTGAAATTCCCTGGGAGAAATGATTTAGGATCATGAAAATTTGGCACACTTCCCAAAATGGCACATGTGACACCGTCAAGTTGGGCTGCTTGCCTGGAATAGCACGCGTGACACCAGGAGCAACTCCTTGTCTTTTATTCGGGAGAACCGTCAATGATGTAGCCACAATGGATGCCTCAAAAACAGAGCAGCCTTGTGGTTCATTTTCCCAATGTCTTCCCCTTTTCCAAAACCTCTGGAAAAAATAACATGAAATTATTTTCTGTGCTATGTACTGTTACATTAAGCTCCACCAAACTATCGTTTAATCTTTGTTAAAATGATTTCAAGCAACACATCACAACAACAAAAGAGGAGTTGGAGTATGATTATGAACCTTTGCAGGCTACTGGTTTTGTTCTCTGTGTCCCCCTTTTAGACTGTGAGCCCACTGTTGGGTAGGGACTGTCTCTATATGTCGCCAATTTGTACTTCCCAAGCGCTTAGTACAGTGCTCTGCACATAGTAAGCGCTCAATAAATACGATTGATGATGATGATGATGATGATAGATGATTCTATTGACTGCGGCTGTGTTCTTTTCAACTTTAGTGAAGCATTCGCCTTATTTTATCTACTTAAAATACCTCAGAGCAGGCCAATTCCTTTTGAACACCTCTTATCCCGACTCCGCCACATGTCTGCTGTGTGACCTTGGGCAAGTCGTTTAACTTCTCTGAGCCTCAGTTACCTCATCTGTAAAATGGGGATTAAGACTGTGAGCCCCACGTGGGACAACTTGATCACCTTGTAACCCCCCCCCCACCGCGCTTAGAACAGTGCTCTGCACATAGTAAGCGCTTAACAAATGCCATTATTATTATTATTATTAACACCCTGGCTGGCAATAGAGAAATTGTAACTTCTTTATCTGTTTTGACATCTTGCATTGACACATTGGACTGCTGATGTGTCAAACAATATCTGCTGCGTCCCCAGGTTTTATGTGCCAGAGCGTTGCTGAAACTGGGACTGAAGTATCGAAAACCACAGTGGCCGCATCTCCAGAAGCAGCGTGGCTCAGTGGAAAGAGCCCGGGCTTCGGAGTCAGAGGTCATGGGTTCGAATCCCGGCTCCACCACGTGTCAGCTGTGACTTTGGGCAAGTCACTTCACTTCTCTGGGCCTCAGTTCCCTCTTCTGGAAAATGGGGATTAAGACTGTGAGCCCCATGTGGGACAACCTGATCACCTTGTAACCTCCCCAGTGCTTAGAACAGTGCTTTGCACATAGTAAGCACTTGACAAATGCCATCATAATTATTATTATCCTGAAATGTCTGCAACCCAGGGCTGTCTGTTTGTGGAATTAGGTGGGATCCATAAGCATTGCGTTTTCAAATCTTAGCATTCTATCCTCAAGCTGTGGTGAAGCCAAACATATCTGTAATTAATTTATTTACATTAACGTATGACTTCCCCTCTAGGCTGTAAGTACGTTGCGACCAGGGAATGTGTCTGTTATTGCTATAGTGTACTCTCCCAAGCGCTTAGTACACTTCTCTGCACACAGAAAGCACTGAGTACATATGCTTGACTGATTGACTGACTGACTGAGCAGCATTCAGAGAAACAGGACTGTGTCTGACTTGATTCTCCCCCAGTGTGGGATTTGCCACACAGTGAGCACTTAATAAATACTACGGCGATGCTGATGAGAAACAACACGATGAGCCCTAGTGTGCTTATGCTCCCTCTCATCTTCTGCATTAAACCTTACAGCAGAAGCTAGCAATTAGCCTCTGCTATCTAGTCTGCTCTATCACCTTCTGGGCCTTTAACCAACCCCTTGAGGCTAAAAATATTCCATCCCCCTGCCAGCTGGGAGGAGCAGACCAGGATATTTTTATCCCGGAGATGCTCAGAACAGGAGTTGGCCCATGCCTGGAGGCAGCACAGAGGAGTCCAGGGCAGGACTCATCTGTCAGGTCTCCAAGTCCCTTGGAATCGTTAGGCTTGGCTATTGCCACAGCTGTCATAGAAGGGGTTGTCCAACATCAATCAATCATCAATCAATTGTATTTATTGAGCACTTACTGTGTGCAGAGCACTGTACTAAGAGCTTGGGAAGTACAAGTTGGCAACATATAAAGTCCCTACCCAACAGTGGGTTCACAGTCTAAAAGGGGGAGACAGAGAACAAAACCAAACATACTAACGAAATAAAATAAATAGAATAGATATGTACAAGTAAAATAAATATGTACAAACATATATACATATATACAGGTGCTGTGGGGAAGGGAAGGAGGTAAGATGGGGGGGTGGAGAGGGGGGCGAGGGGGCGGCATGGAGATGGCAAAGGTCACTAATCAATCAATCAATCAATTGTATTTATTGAGCACTTACTGTGTGCAGAGCACTGTACTAAGTACAAGTTGGCAACATAAGTATGTATTTATTATTAAGTAAATTAATAACAAACTTACAGTCTTAGTGGCATAACTGCTGGTTACCCAGTACATTGGTTTCATTTAGCAACTCTATCCAGATTGGAGATGTACGTTTTTTAGAAAGTAAATTTACCTTTCAATTACTCTTTTCTATGGTATTTGTTAAGCACTTCCTGTGTACCAGGCACTGTACTAAGCACTGGGGTAGATACAAGCTAATGAAGTTGGACACAGTCCATGTCCCACCTGGGACTCAAGTCTTAATCCCCATTTTACAGATGAGGTAACTGAGGCACAAAGAATGAAGTGATTTGCCCAAGAGCACTGTACTAAGCACTTGGGAAGTCCAAGTTGGCAACGTATAGAGACGGTGCCTACCCAACAGTGGGCTCACAGTCTAGAAGGGGGAGACAGAGAACAAAACAAAACATATTAACAAAATAAAATAAATAGAATAGATATGTACAAATAAAATAGAGTAATAAATATGTAATAAATAAGTAAATAATAATAAATAAATAATTTATTATTAAGTAAATTATTAATAATAAATAAGTAAATAATAAATAAATAAATAAGTAATAAAGTTGGCAACAAGTTGGCAAGTTGGCAACACTAGGAAGAGGAAATGGGAAGCAGCAAGAGGAAATGGGAAGCAGCATGGCTGAGTGGTTAGAGGATAGGCCTGAGCGTCAGGAGGACCAGGTTTCTAGCCCCGGCTCTGCCTCATTGTGCTCTGTGACCTTCACTTCACTTTTCTGTGCCTCAGTTCCCTCATCTGTAAAGTAGGGACTAAGACTGAGAACTCCTCACCTCCTCCAGGAGGCCTTCCCAGACTGAACCCCCTCCTTCCTCTCCCCCCATCCCCCTCTCCATCCCCTGTCTTACCTCCTTCCCTTCCCCACAGCACCTGCATATATGTTTGTACATATTTATTACTCTATTTATTTATTTATTTATTTTACTTGTACATATCTATTCTATTTATTTTATTTTGTTAATATGTTTGGTTTTGTTCTCTGTCTCCCCCTTCTAGACTGTGAGCCCACTGTTGGGTAGGGACTGTCTCTATATGTTGCCAACTTGTACTTCCCAAGCGCTTAGTACAGTGCTCTGCACACAGTAAGCGCTCAATAAATACGATTGATTGATTGATTGATTGATTGACAGGGACTATGTCCAACCCAATTCGCCTATATCCACCCCAGAACTTAGTACAGTACCTGGCTCAAATTAAGCGCTTAACAAATACCACAATTATTATTATTATTATTGCTATTATTATTATTTGGGAAAGTGGGCCCTTGTATCTCCCCATCCCCCCCGCCTTACCTCCTTCTCCTCCCCACAGCAGCTGTAAATATGTATATATATTTGTACATATTTATTACTCTATTTATTTATTTTATTTGTACATATTTATTCTATTTATTTTATTTTGTTAATATGTTTTGTTTTGTTCTCTGTTTCCCCCTTCTAGACTGTGAGCCCACTGTTGGGTAGGGACCGTCTCTATATGTTGCCAACTTGAACTTCCCAAGCGCTTAGTACAGTGCTCTGCACACAGTAAGTGCTCAATAAATACGATTGAATGAATGAATATTAGGAGGAGGAGGGATAAGGCCTCATAGAGAAGATGAGAAGAGTGAGCTGAATCTTTGCTGAAATACTGTCATTTTGCTCTTCCTTAAGCATCATATGTATTGAGCGCTTACTGTGTGCAGAGCACTGTACTAAGTGCTTGGGAGATTACAATTTAATAATATAACAGGCACATTCCCTGCCCACAACAAGCTTACAGTCTTAATGGCATAATTGCTGGTTACCCAATACATTGGGCTCATTTAGCAACTCTATCCAGATTAGAGATGTATGTTTTTTAAAAAGTAAATTTACCTTTCAATTACTCTTTTTTATGGTATTTGTTAAGCGCTTCCTGTGTACCAGGCACTGTACTAAGCACTGGGGTATATACCAGCTAATGAAGTTGGACAGAGTCCATGTCCCACCTGGGACTCAAGTCTTAACCCCCATTTTACAGATGAGGTAACTGAGGCACAAAGAGTGAAGTGATTTGCCCAGGGTCACATAACATACAAGTGGCGGAGTCAGGATTAGAACCCAGGTCCTTCTTACTCCCAGGCCTCTGCTGTATCTATTAAACCATGCTGCTCACCCCAACCTGCCACCACCACCCCCTCCGCAAAAAAAAAAAAAAATGACAATCTCAGAAATTTTGCCTACATTGGGTGAAACCACAGAAAGTAGCTTATTCTGAACCCGGAGATAAAAGTTTCCCTAAGGAGTTTGATCACTGACTAAGATTTACACGAGGAATTCATTTTACTGAACTCCCTTCCCTCTTTCAAGTTCACTATTTATGAAGTGGGCGTAATAAATGCTATTTAATAGTTACCTGCCTCACAGGGAGGTTGTGAGGCTCAATTGATGTTTATATATCGCGCTTTGAAGTCCTCAGAAGAAAGGATTGGCGTGTAAAGATTTTTTTTCATTATCCTCAAGGTAGGATAGTCGATAATATATGGCATAAATCTAAGGCCTGATCACAAAGTTTTACCAGGTCTAATTTGATCTATTTCCAGATGTCACTAGCCAGCCCCCTAAAAACTGGTATTTCTGAAACCCAGTTGATTCCTGTATGGATTAGCAAAGAAAAGGAGTTACGTGGTTAATTTTGCTTTGAAAAATGTCCAAGAAAAAGGTTTGCAGTTTATGCCAGGCAGTTGTGCTTGTAGTGGTGATTTTTCAAAGGGAATTGAACCCATTATCCTTCTGAAGGTGGTATTTCTAAAGATGGGAACAGGTGGAGACAGGATAAAGTAGTTTTCTTCTCCAAGCCCTCTCAACAAAAACTACGCTCAAGGGACTGCAATTATAAATATTCAACTAGCCCATCCCATCAATGTCAGGACTGTTTCCAAGTTGAATGTGTGCTTTTATTAGCTCCTTTCTGCCCGCTTGTCCTAGCAGCCTACAAATGAAATAGAAACACCTGCTGCTGAGCTAGTCAATGTTGTATTAGGGTCTTGGAAGGGGAAGAAAGGGAAAAAGGACTTTCATAGAAACCCTAAGGCTTCACCAGCCTCGTGGTACGTGAAGCAAACCAGTCACTTTGCTCCCCAGGAAAATATTCTTGCCCTCTTTTCTGCTAGGAACAAATCTGAAATTTGAAAGTGCCTGTCATCATCCCTTGCGGTTGAATAGCATTTTAATTTTTCTGAAGTGTTTTCACATTAAATTACTTATTGTAACCTAAATGGTTCCCTGGGGGGTAAAGAGAGGCAGGCTTGGCTATCCATTTTTGACAGATGAGGAAACTGAAGATTAAAGGGGTGAAATGACTTGGTCAAGGTCATACAGCAGACCAGTGACAGAGCTGGGACTACAACCTAAGTCTTCTGCTCCTTCCCCCCATGCTTTTTTCCCTTATGCCACTTCTTTTAGGCCTCACATAAGCACAAGACGCTTCAATTGACATGCAAAACCAGACATTATCCTTAGAGGATTTGTCAACTTTCCCCCAAAATTGCAATGAGCAATCAGGAGAAACTGCTTGCAATTCAAGCAGAAATGCGTCGGTATTCCACAGAATAATTATAAAGATAAGTGTACTTAACCATTTTCATTCCGAGTCCTCCAAATTCTTTGGCAATATATCACTGTTGTTCTGTGGGTACGTATGTTAAACAGACTTCAAATGACGTCTAAAGTGACACTGCATCAGTGAGGAAGGCCTAAGGGTTGCCTCTACCACCCTGGCATTATTATTATGAACTCGAGTTACAACTTCTTGAGGGAGTCACTAACTACCAGAGAAAAATAGTTCACTGAAAGACTCTGGTTTAGCCTTCAGTATAAAAATCAATACATTGCTGGGTTTTTTTTGTCAGGTGATTTGGCAAGGAGGGGTGTACTGCTACTACTAATATTATTATTACAACTGCTTGAGGGAGTCACTAACTACCAGAGAAAAATAGTTCACTGAAAGACTCTGGTTTAGCCTTCAGGATAAAAATCAATACATTGCAGTTTTTTTTGTCAGGTAATTTGGCAAGGAGGAGTGTACTGCTACTACTTTATTATTAGTGTAATAATAATGGTGATAATAATACCAGTTTAGTAGTTTTATTATTCTTAATAATAATAGTGATTTTCATTTAGTGCTTAGTATGTGCCAAACAATGTAATAATAATAATAATGGCATTTGTTAAGCGCTTACTATGTGCAAAGCACTGTTCTAAGTGCTGGGGGGAGATACAAGGTAATCAGGTTTTCCCACACGGGGCTCACAGTCTTCATCCCCATTTTACAGAGGAGGTAACTGAGGCACAGAGAAGTTAAGTGACTTGCCCAAAATCACACAGCTGACAAGTGGCGGAGCCGGGATTAGAACCCACGACCTCTGACTCCGAAGCCCAGGCTCTTCTTACTGAGCCACGCTGCTTCTCTTGTACTGGAATAGGTACAAGATTCAGATAGGACACAGTATCTATTCCATCTGAGGCTCAAGTCTTACATGTGTCAATCGATCAATCAGTCATATTTATTGAGCGCTTACTGTTTGCAGAACACCGTACTTGGCGCTTGGGAGAGCCCAATTTAACAGTTGGTAGACACATTCCTTGCCCACAAGAAGCTCACAGTCTAGTCAAGCACCACACTAAGTACTAGAATAGATCCCAGATAAGCAGATCAGAAAAAAGTGGAGCGGACCAGAGGTACAAGGTAATTTTAGGAAAACTATACCAAAAAAGCTCCCAGAAATGGGACTGCCTTAGCTAAACTGTCCACACTTATTTCACCAGTTCTTCTTGTTCACTTTAAATGGTGGGGTTTCCAGGTCCAGGAAGCTAATGTATGCTGAGAACTGGATTTATTTAGATGATAATAATAATAATAATGGCATTTATTAAGCGCTTACTATGTGCAAAGCACTGTTCTAAGTGCTGGGGAGGTTACAAGGTGATCAGGTTGTCCCACGGGGGGCTCACAGTCTTAATCCCCATTTTACAGATGAGAGAACTGAGGCACAGAGAAGTTAAATGATTTGCCCAAAGTCACACAGCTGACAATTGGCGGAGCCGGGATTTGAACCCCTGACCTCTGACTCCGAAGCCCGGGCTCTATCCACTGAGCCATGCTGCTTCCCCATTGCATCCCATTGCATTCTCATTTCTGGTCTTATAGTCTCCCGAAATGCAAAACAATGACAATATTTACGTAAATTTTTATTTTTAAGGGGTATCAAGGCATGGTTCATTTCTAAGTTTCAAAACAATGAAAGATTTGAGGGAAAAAAAGCTTGCTATGGAAGTTAATTTGATGATAAAAATTATAAATGAGAACAAAAACTGGGGGCTTCCAGAAATTGGCATCCTGCGTGACTCCATCAAGGGCACCTCTTTCAATTCAGGCCTGCTGCAAAACATGCAAAAAAGCCACAGTTTCGGTTTTGTTTTAGATGAACTCGAGTTACAACTGCCCGAGGGAGTCACTAACTACCAGAGAAAAATGGTTCGCGGAAAGGCTTTCAGGTTAAAAATCAATAAATTGATTTTTTTTCAGGTAATTTGGCAAGGAGGGGTGCACTATAAATTTGTTTAAAGTGTATTTTGAGATTCTGGGGGAAGGGACCATGGTTATTGTATGTTCCCAAAAGCCAATACGATGCTCTGTGCATAGTAGGTGCTCAAAAATACAGATGATGATGGGAGCAAGCAAGCCAACTCACCACAGCTCTTGGGGTAATTCAGGTAAAACACACTCTTCCCAATAACTGAGACAGGTATTCCTTTGAATCTCTTAGGATGATTTCACTTAACCCTAGGTAGACAATGGGCTCCAAGTATATTATTTTGTGGGTAAACTATGTTTAAACTTGAAACATTTGGATGCTACGCTAGACGGGCATAACCTTACAGTGTTTCTAGCAAAAGAACCAGGACATGACATCATTTTCATGTCTAAATTTGGAAGCATTTTTTGAATACAAAATTGAACTATAAAGTTCACAGGACAATGAATAATGTGTGATGTGTTATGATAATTGTCCTTGTTCTTAGCTTTGCGTAAAAATTATGTGAACAGCTAGTTCACTTTCAAATGTCATAGGGTTACTCGATTTCAATGAGAAATGGGAAAAGCACAGAGACATTTATATAATATTGAGAGAAAATACTTCTTAGGAGAATATAATGTTTAGCTCTTTATCTCTCCCCTTAGTCCTGCAGCTGTTTTATTAATATGCAACCCACATTGCTTTGAGCAATTTAAATTAGGAGTTCACAGTATTTTTAGTATTTAGACAAAACCTGGGTAATTTTAAATTCACAAAAGATAAGTTTATTTCCACACAGAGTCTTGGTTTAATTGTCTCCCAAGTCTGATAAGCTAAGGTAGGAGGCATTATATTAATCTTTTGCATGATGTATTAGCAGCAATTGACTATTTAACCTCTATTTAAGCAATAGGCTTGCATCTGCACCTGGGAACATTAGGGTTACTCAGAAGGAACACAGTTTTCAAAAAAAGTATCCAGTTGAATTAATACTTGAATACAAGCTACCTGCTGATTACTTTGCTTGACTTTTTAACTGCTTCCCAATATCCAGTCCAGGATGACGTTAATCTTAACTATTTTTGAAGCAGGATATCTGTATTTCTCATTTAATCAGATTCCATCTGTGAAGCACAAAAAGAAAGAAGTCGGGCCATGTTGCTTCCGACAATAAAAATGAAAAAGAGTGTCATAAGCAGCCTTAAAAAGACATTATGCAAACTTTACTCCACACACCCCCACCGCCATTTTGCCTCTTACTCCCTTCCCCCAGACTGAAGGGACAGTAAGTAAATGAGGTTTGCCTTTTTTTCTAAAGCCAACCGATTCTCTGCAGCTCAGTCTAGTCTATCTCACCACTGAGCTCTTGCCCACATCCTCCTCGAGCCTGGAGTTCCCTCCTCCTTTATATCTAACAATCCACCTCTCTCCTCACCTTTAAAACACTCCTAAAATCTCCTTCAAGGGGTCTTCCTCTCATTTCTCCATTCTCCCTTTCCTCTGTTTCAACTATGCATTTGGCCGGGTCCTCTTAAGCACTCTGTACTCATCCCAGCCACACAGCACTTATGTAAAGTATCCTTATTCTCTAATATTTCCTATATCCGTGATTTATTTTAAAGTCTTTCTTCCCCTGTAAACTGTAAGTTCCTTGTGGACCAATATCGCATCTATCAATTCTGTTGCATTGTACTTTTCCGTGCGCTTAGTACAGGACTGCACACAATAAGTAAACATAAATTGTTATTCACCTTGGATAAGTTACCTGCTAGGTTGCCTTGTCTCTTAATGCTCAAGCCCAGCATTGTGGCTTCAAGCCCACTGTGAATGTGTGTGAGATCTTACCAATCAATCAATCAATCAATCAATCGTATTTATTGAGCACTTACTGTGTGCAGAGCACTGTACTAAGCGCTTGGGAAGTACAAGTTGGCAACACATAGAGACAGTCCCTACCCAACAGTGGGCTCACAATCTAAAAGGGGGAGACAGAGAACAAAACCAAACATACTAACAAAATAAAATAAATAGAATAGATATGTACAAGTAAAATAAATAGAGTAATAAATACGTACAAACATATATACATATATACAGGTGCTGTGGGGAAGGGAAGGAGGTAAGATGGGGGGATGGAGAGGGGGAATGCAAGGCATGAATATTAGCTCTCAATCATACTAACGCCAAAGATTTCTCCTGGGCCAAAAACCAGAATATGTGCTCCAGTCAGTTAATGGTATTTATTAATCAATCAGTCAATCAATCAATCAGTGGTATTTATTGCATACTTTGGAGAGTGCAACACAGCAGAGGTGGCAGACATGTTCCCTGCCCACAGTGAGTTTACGGTTTAGAGAGATGGGCATTTATTGAGCACTTACTGCTTACCGTGTCCAGAGTACTTGTCTAAGCACTTGCCTGAATCTTCCTCCGGCTCATTCAAATTCCATTTCCAAGCCCAATTAATAATGATGATACTTGTTAAGTGCTTACTACGTGCCAAGCACCGTTCTAAGCTCTGGGGTAGATACAAAGTTATCCGGTTGGAAGCAATCCCTGTCCCACGTGGGGCTCACAGTCTTAATCCCAGAGGAGGTAACTGAGGCACAGAGAGGTGAAGTGACTTTGCCCACGGTCACACAGAAGACAAGTTCAAAGTGGCGGAGCCAGGATTAGAACTCAGGTCCTTTTGGCTCCAAGGCCCGTGCTCTATCCTCTATGCCATGAGAGAGAAGGGGCAGAAAGGCCCAGGCTAGAGCAATAAATATGTACAAACATATATACTTATATACAGGTGCTGTGGGGAAGGGAAGGAGGTAAAATGGGGGGATGGAGAGGGGGAATGCAAGACATGAATATTAGCTCTCAGTCATACTTTGGCACATAGTTATCACTTAACAAGTACCATAAAATATAAAAAAAGAAACCACTCTGTCTCTGTGACCATGCAGTGAATCTGTGGCTTTTGCGATTCGGTTTTCTAGCCGTCTATCTGCACAGAACCACAAATGTACTGCTGAGCAAAAATCCTTGACGACATTCAACACTGTACCACTGATAACAGTCTCTAGGGCTTTCTGGGTACAGGTTTATCTATATCGGTCTTTTACAGATTGATCACTATTCCATGATGTGCTATAGTTTATAATCATTTATCTATATATTTCATAATCGTTTATATCAGAGCCTAGGCGATTCCAAGCAATTGACTCAAAAGTTGTTGATAAACACTCAATCAGTTCAACCTCTCCTACCTTACCTCACTGATTACTTACTGCAACTATTTATTTTACTATTTATTTATTTATTTATTTTACTTGTACATATTTATTCTATTTATTTTATTTTGTTACTATGCTTTGTTTTGTTCTCTGTCTCCCCCTTCTAGACTGTGAGCCCACTGTTGGGTAGGGACCGTCTCTATATGTTGCCAACTCGTACTTCCCAAGTGCTTTAATCCCGGCCCCGCCAATTGTCAGCTGTGTGACTTTGGGCAAGTCACTTAACTTCTCTGCGCCTCAGTTACCTCATCTGTAAAATGGGGATTGACTGTGAGCCCCGCGTGGGACAACCTGATCACCTTGTAACTTCCCCAGCGCTTAGGACAGTGCTTTGCACATAGTAAGCACTTAATAAATGCCATCATTATTTATTATTACAGTGCTCTGCACACAGTAAGTGCTCAATAAATACGATTGAATGAATGAATGAATGAACCCAGTCAGCACTCGTCACTCCTCTAATGCCAACTTACTGTACCTTGATTTCATCAATTTCACAACCCTCCCTCTGGCCTGGGACTTCCTCCCCCTCCATATATGATAGATCACCACCCTCCCCACCTTCAAAGCCTTATTAAAATTACAGCTTCTTCAAAAGGCTGTCTCCAATTAAGCCCTCTTTTCCCCTATTACCTCCCTTCTGGGTCACCTGAACACTTGGATCTGTTCCTTTTAATCACTTGATAGTCACCCCACCCTCAGACCCACAACACTTATATACTTATCCTAAATTTATTTATTTTATTGTCTGTCTTCCCCACTAGACTGTAAGCTCCTTGTGGACAGGGAACTTGTCTACCAACTCTGTTGTACTCTCCCAAGCTCTTAGTACAATGTTCTGCACCCAGTAAGCATTCAATAAATACCACTGAGTAATTGATAGTGCCCAGAGTTTGTGGAGCTGAATTCCAGGAGAATGAAGCAGCGTGGCTCAGTGGAAAGAGCCTGGGCTTTGGAGTCAGAGGTCATGGGTTCAAATCCAGCTCCACTAATTGTCAGCTGGGTGACTTTGGGCAAGTCACTCAACTTCTCTGTGCCTCAGTTACCTCATCTGTAAAATGGGGGTGAAGACTGTGAGCCCCCCATGGGACAACCTGATCACCTCGTAACCTTCCCAGTGCTTAGAACAGTGCTTTGCACATAGTAAGCACTTAATAAATGCCTTCACTATTATTATTATTATTACCAGCCCCCTCAAACACGGCTGCGTATTTCTTGTAATCAACTGGATTTATCACACAATCCTGTATGACCGTGTCAGGGTTGGAAAAACGACAGGAAAACATAGCCCTCCACTCTGATACAACTAGTTGGGTCATCACGGGATAGCCTGTGGATTTTTATGACCTTCTCGGGGGAGTATAATTTGCTTAGTAGTGTCTTTTTCTTTGTGGTATTTGTTAAGCACTTACTGTGTGCCTGGCACTGTACTAAGCACTGAGGTAGATACAAGTTAATCATGTTGGACACTGTCCATGACCCATGTGGGGCTCACAGTTTTAATCCCCATTTTATAGGTGAGGTAACTAAGATGCAGAGAAGTCAAGTGACATTCCCAAGGTCACACAGCAGACAAATGGCAGAGTCAGGATTAGAACCCAGGTCCTGCTGACACCTAGGCTCGTGCTCTAGCCACTAGGCCTTGCAGCCTCTCATTCCACATGTGTCTGACTCCATCTCCACTAATGATGTCAAATACCTTAGAAGGTCTTCAGACTTCACGTACGGATCTTGATGTTTTCTCGCACTCCGTTGTTTCTGTGTGGGGCGCAGACCGTGTTTTCTGTGCCAGGTGATGATCTCAGACCACACTGCTATTTGGGGCGTGCCTTTTTAACCATTTTGTTCGGAAGCTAGTTCAAAAGGATTTTGACTCGGATTTCACTGCTACTGGTACAGATCATGACAGTTCCCAGTCAGTTTTCTCACCCTTTTTCTTGTCCAATGACTAGGATGACATTTGGGGATGCTTCTTTAGTGTTACGTATGTTGAAGACGATCTATTCATAGATCTCAGCCAGCTCTTCCAGGAGTTTTTATCTTCATCAAGGCTGTAACTGAGCCATCATCATCATCATCATCAGTGCGCTTAGAACAGAGCCTGGCACATAGTAAGCGCTTAATAAAAATGCCATTATTATTATTATCAGTAGCATTTATGGAGCACTAACCCTGTGCAGAACACGGCGCTAAGCACTTGACCATGATCAGCAATACTGTAATAGAAGCTTGGGAAAATTGGTCTAGGGGTTAGAGCACCAGCCTGAGAGTCAGAAGGTCCTGGATTCTAATCCCGGCTCCACCACTTGACTGCTGTGTGACCTTGGGCAAGCTACTTAACTTCTCTGTGCCTCAGTTCCCTCATTTGTAAAATAGGGATTAAGTCCGTGAGCTCTATGTGGGCCAGGGACTCTGTCCAACCTGATCATCTTGTATTTGCCCCAACACTTGGAATAGTGCCTGGCACAAACTAAGTACTTCACAAATATCATTATTATTAGTAAAATATAGAGCCCCTGTTTTTTAAAAATGGTATTTATTTAGTGCTTATTATGTGCCAAGCTGATCTTCTCCTTGGCTGCAGCCCCAGTTCTGGCATGGCAGCAAGGACGGGCCTAGGGGTGGAATAGGGTGGGGGAAAAAATCCCCCCATTGCCCTTGCCCCCACTTTACTCTTGTCTAGTCTGGTCCTTCTGCCTGTGATGGTCCCAAAGCTTGCAGCCTGAGAAAGAGGCGACTGCTGCTAGTTAAGGTGTTAAACATTATGTTTAATTTTATGTGGTTTCAGATTGGGGTGGAGAAAGGAGAATGGATTGTGGGGGACACGGAGGTGTGGAGTGTGGGGGGCTGTGGGGAAAGGAGGATAATGATTTTGAAATCAGCCCCACGGTTGCATCACTCCTAAAATGCTATATCAATTAAGTTAAAATGCAAAAATGCCACTGAGCTTGTGAAAAACACTTTTTTGAGACTCTCTGTGTAATATCTTACCAAAAATTAATTTCACCCTATTGCTCTTTCCTCTACCAGAAAGCCTACAATAATAAAACTGTTAAGCCTCTTTACAATGGAACGCTTTGCTGGACTTAATTGTGTGCTAATATATACACGTTTGGAAGGAATTAGATATTGAAAAAGAATGGGTTATATAAAGAGAAAAAGCAGTCAAATAATCCCCCAGTGCTTTCTTTGCATCCCTGATTTTTTTGAAGGCAAACAAAGGATTACTGTGTAAACAACAACCCCCAAATTGTGGAGAAATAACAAAAACAACAAAATTCAAGGGCAGAATAAAAATAGGGGAAGCATTAGTCAGTGTTTGTTTGCCTTTGGCTTTCTGGCAAAGGAAAGACCTGTAATAACTCTTCCAACAGAGCGCCTTCAGGGCTAAGGAGGGATGGAAACTCTATCTGCCAGGTTAGGAAGTTTCCACATTTCTCATGAAGCTCTCTTCCAAATCAACTCCTCCTGTGTTCCGTTTGCAGATTGCTATCAAGAGATCTGGAATAATCATTATTATTATGGATTACATTTATTATTGGTCTGTACTTTGCTCCCAGCCCTGAAATCGACCCCGTGGAAAGGCATATGGATAGTAAATCAGACACGATAATAGTAATAATTGCGTTTGTTAAATGCTTACTATGTGCCAAACATTGTTCTAAGTTCTGGGGTAGATACAAGGTAATCAGATTGGATATAGTCCCTGACTCACAGTCTTAATCCCCATTTTACAGATGAGGTAACTGAGGCCCAGAGAAGTGATTTGCCCAAGGTACACAGTAGACAAGTGGTGGAGCCAGGAGTAGAACCGGTGTCCTTCTGTCTCCCATTCCCATGTTCTATCCACTCTGCTGTGTACGATTCCTGGCCCTCACTGGGCTGACAATCTAAAAGGCGGTGGAGGAACAGGTGAACCCAAAGGAAAAAAAAAATGCATAAAGAAAGCCAAACCAGTATGTAGACAACTCCGACAGCAACAACAGTGCTCTGCACACAGTAAGCGCTCAATAAATACGATTGAATGAACAACAAAAGTAAGAGCTGCAGTCTCACTCTGTAATTCAGTTTGATTTGGGCGTAGTAGAATGTCAAACCCACGCCGTGGGCGGGACGTGAGCAGCCTTCGGGCGGAAACCCAACAGGGAGGAGAAGGGGAGTGGGCTGAGGAGCTAACTGATGCCTGGCCAAAGGGCTGACTGGTGAGGTCCCTGCACTCTACGCTCAATCAGTAATAATAACTGCGGTATTTGTTAAGCGCTTACCATGTTCCAGGCAATGTACTGAGCGCTGGGGTGGATACAAGCAAATCGGATTGGATACAGTTCATGCCCCACACGGGACTCACAGTTTTAATCCCCATTTTACAGATGAGGGAACTGAGGCACAGAAAAGTGAAGTGACTTGCTCAAGATCACACAACGGACAACTGGTGGAGTTGGGATTAGAACCCAGGTCCTTCTGATTCCCAGGCCCAGCTTCTAGCCATTAGGCTGCTTCTCTACTAGGCCACGCTGCCTCTCTATCAATCAATCAATAATATTTATTGAATATTTACTGGGTGCAGAGCACTAAGCACTTGGAAGAGTACAACATAACAGAGTTGGTAGACACGTTCCCTGTTCACAACAAGCTTACAGTCTAGAGAACCTTCAGCAATTCACAGCAGAATGGAGCGGTTGCATGGGAGAACAACTTTCTTCCAGGAATCCACCATCAAACATCCCCTTGTGTGAAATCCCTGAGAACTCTGTACTTGGAAGGGAACCACCCCTACAATTTATCTCCACCCAGGAATAATGACATGTTTACCCTCCTTCCCCAACCCTTTTTTCCTAACGACAAGCATCTCTTACGACCATGTTGTCTTTCAGTAGGTTTGCCAAAACAAACCCATTCAGTTATTGGAATCCAGCAACTGCTTAATTGGATCTGTGGGCTGTACTTCCTAGCAATAGTATCGATTCATGTTTATAAGCCCTCACACATCTTTAACACTAAACAGAATTCAGAGTCCTATTAGCAAGATAAACTATCAGTCAGCGGTGCCTATTAAAATTGTGGTATTCGTTAAGCACTTACTATGTGCTTAGCACTGAACTAACTACTTACTATGTGCTTAGCACTGATCTGCTGGGGCAGATACAAAATAATCAGGTCTCACATGGGGCTCACATTCCAAGCAGGAGGGAGGGCAGTATTGAACCCCCATTTTACAGATGAGGGAACTGAGGCAAGTTAAGTGATTTGCTCAAAGTCGCATAAGAGGTACATGGTGCGTTTGGGAATAGAATCCATCAATCAATCGTATTTATTGAGCGCTTACTGTGTGCAGAGCAGTGTATTAAGTGCTTGCACTGTAGAATAGAACTAGGGAAGATGCAAGATAATAGGGTTGGGCACAGTCCGTGTCCCACATAGGGTTCACCGTCCTAATCCCCATTTTACAGGTGAGGTAACTGAGGCACACAGAAGTTAAGTAACTTATCCAAGATCACACAGCAGATAAATGGTGGAGGTGGGATTAGAACCCAGGTCCTACAACTCCCAGGCCCGCGGTTCTTTCCACCAGGTCACGCTGCTTCCCCTTAACGTCAGTTTGCCCCCCTGATTTGTAGGCAGCATTTTAGGCTCATCATGTTTCAGTCACTTTTTGAGGTTGGATGCCCAGTTTTTAACCCCGAGGTCCTATTGCTCTCAATAATTTTCAGCTGTGTTAAGGACTTAACGAAAACCACAATTATTATTAAGATCTGGAAAGTTTCTACAGTCATTAACTATCCTGGGATCGATTGTAATTTTAGGAATTTTTTTTCAAGGCTTCTGAGCTGACCATGGGAAATGTGGAGAACAAGAAAGGGAAGAGAGATGGGGCGACTACAGGGGCGGAACTGCTAAGAACTTAGGTTCCGACTTTAAACCTGTGGTTGTAAGACAGCAAAGCCGAGCTCAACTGATGCCAACAAGACATGTTTGAAAAAGGATTGGATCTTCTGTCTCCTTCCATTCGGTGTTCGTTCTGGGCAGAATTCCTCCTTGCTCCCTTTCAAGTTTTCACCAGAAGTAACAGTTGAATAGATTCCTACCTTTTCTCCTTTTATCCCCAGACTATTGGTTTATTGAGACAAGAGGAAATTTTTTATGGTATTTATTAGGCACTTACTTTGTGCCAGGCATTGTACTAAATCCTGGAGTACATATAAGTGGGTTGGACATAGTCCCTGTCCCAAAGAGGGTTCACAGTCTTAATCCCCATTTTACAGGTGAGATACCTGAGTCATAGAGAAGTGGAGTGACTTGTCACACAACAGACCAGTGGTGGAACTAGGATTAGAATCCAGGTTCTCTGACTCTCAGGCCTGTGCTCTTTCCACTAGGCCACACTGCTTTGCACCATCAATCAATCTGTGGCATTTATTGAGCACTTACTATTGAGCACTGCACTAAGGACTTGGGAGAGGGCCATAAGACAGAATTAGCAGAAACATTCCCTGCCCAAAACAAAAACCTTAAATTAGCCTAAAAAATTTCAATTTAAAGGTCACCTTTATTTTCTCTAAGCCTTTTTTCATCTTCTTCAAAGTTGGAATCATCATTCACAAAATATCCCCCCCTTTTAGACTGTGAGCCCACTGTTGGGTAGAGACTGTCTCTATATGTTGCCAATTTGTACTTCCCAAGCGTTTAGTACAGTGCTCTGCACATAGTAAGCGCTCAATAAATACGATTGATGATGATGGGACCAAATTACCAAATTACGAAACCTGACTGCTTGTTTGGGATTTTCCCTTATTCAACCCTTCTGCCGTGTAATGTGATTCGTGGCTTCCTTTGCCGAACTGGCTCTTCTCCTTTCCCTGCCAGCTGTAATCAGATGCTTAGGGTGGATCACGGAACAAATAAGAAGTAAACATTTCAGTGTTTGTTTTTCATTTTCTTCTTTGCTCCTTCCCTTTGACTAAAGGGAGAAGCCAGATTGTAATAGCAAAAATACAAGATAAACATGGATGACTAGCCAGCAAGTAAGCAAGGCAAGCCTGACGCTAGCTGCACTATTCCAATCTGGTCCAGGATGCTGGAATATTACTGCTGTTCTAAACATCGATGTTACAGGTAAAGGCGTTGCAAAGAACATGGGCCTCGGAGTGAGAAGGACATGGGTTTTAATCCCAGCTCCGCCAGTTGTCTGTTGTGTGATCTTGGACAAGTCACTTAACTTCTCTGTGCCTCAGTTACCTCTTCTGCAAAATGGGGATTTAAGAATGTGAGCCCCATGTAGGCCAAACTGACCAGTATTACTTTGCACACCAGGTACTTAATACTTTTCTTAATACTGAAGGAGTTCACCACTGAAGGAAACATTGGCCCAATACCAAATCCGTGGTGCAAGAAACTACCAAAGAAATGGTGAAACTGTGACAGAAGTCACTTGGGGTTGTGTACAGTGCCCAGCGCTTAGAACAGTGCTTGGCACATAGTAAGTGCTTAACAGATACCATAATTATTATTATTATTATTACTTCTAAACAAGAATCATTTTTTTCTTATGGTACTTGTAAAGTGTGTACTTGGTGCCCAACACTGTACTAAGTGTGGCCTAGATACAAGACAATTCTGTTGGATAATCCCTGTCTGACATAGAGCTCACAGTCTAAGAAGGAGGGAGTAGGATTTATAATAATAATAATGGCATTCATTAAGCATTTACTACGTGCAAAGCACTGTTCTAAGTCCTGGGGAGGTTACAAGGTGATCAGGTTGTCCCTCATGGGGCTCACAGTCTGAATCCCCATTTTACAGATGAGATAACTGAGGCACAGAGAAGTTAAGTGACTCGCCCGAAGTCACACAGCTGACAATTGGCAGAGCCAGGATTTGAACCCATGACCTCTGACTCCAAAGCCCGGGCTCTTTCCTACTGAGCCACGCTGCTTCTCAATTTTAATCACCATTTTACAGATGAGGTAACTGAGGCACGCTGAAGTTAAGTGATTTGCCCAAGGTCACAGCAGAAAAGGGGCAGAGCCCGGATTAGTGGTTTTACAATATCAGTTTACGTAAATGTTTTTAAAATCCTCCTCAACAAGGTTATTATTCCTACATGCTTTTATTCGGTTCAGGATAAGCCTATTTTCTGTTCCATTTTCAAGAGAAAATAAAAGTCTTGATAAAGTCTTTGAACTATTAAAGATCCCAAGGTAAATAGCCTATGTTTATGTAGTCCAGAATATTGATTTTATTCTTCTGTTTTTAATCCTGAATAGAGTTTAAACTTTCCAGAACTTGTCTCTTACAGAAACAAATCCGCAACACCACTTTTGAAGAACTGCAGCCTGTCTCAATCTTGTCTTCCTAATTTTCTCCTTTACCCTGGATGACTTTGTAATCTGAGGTTTCAGCTATGAATGTTATCGCAAAAGGTTAAGTAACTGATTGCATCATTGGAAGGAAAGGAAAGAAGAAGGGGAAGACTGGAAATGACCATCAGCCTAATGCTGGGATTATGGCTACTTGAAGAAAAGGTCAATGGGATGGCTATTACCCTGTGCTCTTCCACAAAGCAATGTGCTCCCTTCAGTCAATCGGGAGTATTTACTGAGCACCTGCTTTAAGCACTTGGGAAAGTGCTCTGTTTTAAGCACTCGGGAAAGTGCAATAGATGCAATAGACATGACCTCTGACCTCTTCCCCGGGAGATGTAAACCAGCAGTGGCAGAAATGGAGAAGACGAGTATCGTGGTCTAGTGGCTAGAGCACAGGCTGATTCTAACCCCAGCTCCGCCACTTAATAATAATAATAATAATAATAATGGCATTTATTAAGCGCTTACTATGTGCAAAGCACTGTTCTAAGCGCTGGGGAGGTTACAAGGTGATCAGGTTGTCCCACGTGGGGCTCACAGTGTTAATCCCCATTTTACAGATGAGGTAACTGAGGCCCAGAGAAGTTAAGTGACTTGCCCAAAGTCACAGAGCTGACAATTGGCGGAGCTGGGATTTGAACCCCTGACCTCTGACTCCAAAGCCCGGGCTCTTTCCACTGAGCCATGCTGCTTCTCCACTTGTCTTCCACATGACCTTAGGCAAGTCACTTAACTTTTCTGTGCCTCAGTTATCTCATCTATAAAATGGGGATTAAGGCAACGAGCCATTTGCAGACAGGGACTGTCATTCATTCATTCATTCCATCGCGTTTATTGAGCGCTTACCGTGTGCAGAGCATTGTACTAAACTCCCGGGAGAGTACATATAACAATAAACAGACACATTCCCTGCACACAATGAGTTTGCAGTCTAGAGGGGGAGACAGACATTAATATAAATAAATAAATGACAGATATGTACATAAGTGCTGTGGAATGAATGAAGAGGGCAAGTCAGGGCAATGTAGAAGGGAGAGGGAAAAGCAGAAAGGACTGTGTCCAACCTGACAAACTTGTATCTACTCCACTGCCTGGCACACAGTACCTGCTTAACAAACACCATAAAAAAGAGAAAGAGAGCAAACTAGCTTTTGCCACTGTGGCTGGCATGTCCAGCTCTCAATCATGGCACTTTTGATTTTATTCTCATTATTTTTATTCCTTCTTGCTCTTGCTGCTCTTGTTCCTTTTCCCCAGGGACACTGATTCAGCTCATCTCAGTGAATATTTCTCTATGAATGTGTGTGTATGTGTGTGCCTGTCTCCATCCCCAATAGAAGTCTATCATTTCCTTAATATATCATATTTGGGATCAGAGGCAATTCTCCCTCACACATATGGTGACTTTATTGCTTGTTTTTATCTGCAATCATTGTCAATTAACTAAACCAACTGAGCCCAAGGGTCTTTCACATAATTGAAAGCTCAAGTGATTGACACCCTCTTAGCAATTTAAGAGGTGTGAAGATTTCAGCTGCTGCATGCCTACCCTATGGACATCAATCAATCAGTGGTATTAATTGAGTGCTTACTATGTGAGAAGCAGCGTGGCTCAGTGGAAAGAGCACGGGCTTGGGAGACAGAGGTCATGGGTTCTAATCCCGGCTCCGCCACATGTCTGCTGTGTGACCCTGGGCAAGTCACTTAACTTCTCTGAGCCTCAGTTACCTCATCTGTAAAATGGGGGTTAAGCCTGTGAGCCCCACGTGAGACAACCTGATCAACTTGTATCCCCCTCAGCGCTTAGAACAGTGCTTTGTACATAGTAAGCGCTTAACAAATGCCATTATTATTATTATGTGCAGAACACAATACTAAATTCTTGGAAGAGAGCAGCGCAACAGAATTACTAGACGTGTTCCCTGCCCACAAGGAGTTTACAGTTTTGAGGGGGAGACAAATGCTAATATAAATAATTTATAACATATAATCTAAAGATAGGTATGCAAATACTGTGGAATGCCATTACTGGGTGTATGCAGTCTGTATCCTGTTTCAATAAGATGCACAGAGGAAATATATGATGATTGTTTTTCTTGATATCCAGCCTATCGTTTACTGATGTACCATCTAAAATCTCTAACTTTTCTCCCCGTTTTACATCCCTACCTTTCGATCCAATAACCTATCATAGACCACTTGTTCACTGATTTATCCAACTGCCCCTTCAACTTGCTGATACTCCTGGTATAAATTGTTACTTACCATGGGCAACTGGGTGAAAAGTTATTTTTAAGGAATAGAATAAGAGAGAAACTTGCATATTTATGTGTCTGTGGAGGCCAATTGCACCTGAAGATGCTGCTGGGCAGAATATTATTTTCCAAAAAGTGTGATCAAAGGTGACTCCCATGCTAACTACACACTACACTTGGGGATCATTACTGAAGCTATGGTGTGTTGGGAGAGTAGCAGCTGTTTAGGTCTACTGCTTTTATCCCAAGATGGCCAAGTGGAAAGACCATGGGCCTGGGTGGGAGTCAGAGGACCCCGATTCTAATCCCAGCTGTGCCAATTGCTTGCTATGTGACCTTGGGCAAGTCTCGTCGCTTCTCTGTGCCTCAGTGTCTTCAACTGTAAAATGAGGTTTAAATACCAGTCTCCCTCTTAGATTGTGAGCTCCGTGCGGGACAGAGACTGTGTCCAACCTAATTAACTTGTATCTACCCCAGAGCTTAGAACAGTGTTCAACACATAGTGAAACAAACAAAAACAAAAACAAAGATCATCATGTGGCTTTGGTTCAACAGAGGTACTGCTCCTCTAACTTCCTTTTTCCAACATGCACAGGCTGTCACTTCTCAGTTAATGCCTCAAACCTCAAACTGTGGTGTTGATTAGATGATACTTTGATTTTATCACTGTTGGAGAAGGACTGTAGAGTGTAAATTCCATGTGGGTCAGGATTATTTCTATTGTACTGCATTTTACTTTCCCAAGTGCTTGATACAGTGCTACGTACCAGTGAGAGCTCATTAAATACCCCTCATTGAGTGGTACATGTTTTGTCTTGTCCGTCTCCCCCTTCTAGACTGTGAGCCCGTTGTTGGGTAGGGACCGTCTCTGTATGTTGCCGACTTGTACTTCCCAAGCGCTTAGTACAGTGCTCTGCACACCGTAAGCTCTCAATAAATACGATTGATTGAATGAATGAATAATTGAAGGACACACAAGAATGAATATTAAATCCTTAGCCACCGTGGGATCAAAAACTACCCAAACACTAGGGTTCCATGGGTAAAACCTTAAGCTAAACATTTTAGAAAAATCAATTCAATTTGGAAAACACTGGAGAAGTTAATCTGAACACAAAGTGAAAGCAACTCTGGAAGATACTCACCACACATTTTATAACCAGTGAATAATTTCAGCTCCCATAGTTTTCAGAATTAGAAGGATTAAAACCTCCTTTGGTCTTATACCTCTGGGGCTACGTTTCCTTAACAAAATAATTATTCCTTTTAAGGACACAAGTAGAAAACACACACTGATCAGGAGGTAGTAGAGTCCAGGGCCTTTCTGGGAGGATAGTTAAGGTCTGTTGTCCTGCTGTTGTTTTCAGATGTTTCCGGGACTTCAGGCCAAGTTCCCAGGGAATCGAAATCATCCGCTTTCATCTTTTAAAATGGAGAGTTGTGGAGAGAGAACTAAAGAACAAGTGAGAGAAAAGGCCAAGTGCTGTTCTTTAATAGAATAACATTTACTCTAGCCAGATGCTAGTTTAGGGCTTTTGGTAAGAGCTGTTTATCTTACAGGCTTAATGGAAATGTTGACTTGTGTAGTTGGCATCATAAACGAGATACACAAGCCACAAAAGCAGTTTCTCCAGTTCAGACATGAGTTCAGCTTGCTGCAGACAATTTTATTGAGCTCAAATATAGTATTTTGTTATTTTGGTGAAAAAAACAACTCTGGACATAAGACCTTTAACCAAAATGAAAACGCTTTCCTCTGGCTAAATGTATAAATTTAGCATGAAGCTCTGTTACAGTCTGATGTTACTCTTAATTTTTAAAGGTGAGAGAAAATAATTGAAATCTTTCTACAATAGCAGAAACATTGAGAGTCCCCTGTGTATGGATGAAAGGAATCAAGAGACATAAAATAAATTAAAATTCAACTCAGCAGGAATGATTTGTCCTCTTTATTGCCATTTTGTACAAGTTTTCAATGTACTTTGTTGAAATTATGGAAAAACACAATCATGAAAAGTGGCACAGACATGAAAAAAATCAATCAGGTGAATTGATTAAAAATGTTTCAAAGAGGACTCGTTCCCTCTTCTCGGCTTCCCTTTATTTCTCTCTCTCTCTTCACCCTTTCCTTCCCCACTGTTTTTCTCTCCCTCTTTGATAGTCTCTCTTTTCCTTTTTTTGGAATGGTATTTGTTCAGCATTTACTACATGCCAGGCACTGTCCTAAGCACTGAGGCAGATACTAGCTAATTAGGCTGGATACAGACCATATCCCACATGGGGCTCACAGTCTTAATCCCCAATTTACAGATGAGGTAACTGAGGCCCAGTGACTTGCCCAAGATCACACAGCAGAAAAGTGGCTGAGCTGCTATTAGAACCCAGGTCCTTTTAACTCTCAGATCTGTGCTCTATCCACTTGGCTAAGCTGCTTCTCTCTGTCTTCTCTTTCCCTTTTCCCCCATATAGAAAGGCACCATATTGAAATATACCTTGTTATTACCTCTTTTTTCTCTTCTTTCTCCCAGCTCTTTTTATCTATACACTATTGCTACAATGCAGGGTTTATAGTCTCACAAAACCCCACATTAAGGAAATCTTGCATTCTACTCACTGAAACTCATATCACAGGCACCTGCAGCATTTCTTCTGCTGCTACAGACCACTGAAACCAAACAGGTATAAGTTTTGGACAAACACTACCTAATTCCCTAATAGCCCTACTAACCAGAACATGGATGAGAACCTGTGTTTTGGCAGAAACATGTGTATTTTTGTATATACATAGAAACACACACACACACAGGATGATGTCAAATCAATCCATCAATCTTTTTTGTTGCGCACTTACTGTGTGAGGTGCACTGTACCCCAGTGCTTAGCAAAGAGCTTAGCACATGACATATGCATAACGAATACCACAACTATTATTATTATTACCCATTTTCTCCAATCTTTTCCCTCTCCATCTCGCTCTCAGTGTCCCTGGGCAAGTAGCTTAGATTGTTTCAACACTGAATAAGGTCAAATAAGGTAGAGATCAGAGAGGAAGAAGAAGGGGGAAAGCAGAAAGACACAGTGCCGGGAGGTAGAAGGAAAATGACATTATCACCAATCCATGAATTTTTTCAGGAACAAATTGATTTCATCAGAACTGTAAAAACCTTGGTGATAAGTACCTTGCGGATCCTGTAATATTTTATATCTAAGTAGCCCATCCAATAGAATTAGATGATTTTTCATTTTACACATTAAATCAGTTAATGGTATTTGTTGAGCACTTACTATGTGCAGAGCAAATACTAAGCACTTGGGAGAGTACAATACAACAGAATTAGCAGATACATTCCCTGCCCATAATAAGCTTACAGTTTGGAGGAGGTCCCAGCCAGGCATTTGGGTCCATGTCTCAGAACTGGACATCAATAAATCATATTTATTTAGCATTTGCTGTGTACTATGTACTATTACTAATAATAATTGTATTTGTTAAGTGCTTACTATGTGTTAAGCACTGCAGTAAGCGCTGGGTTGGATACAAGCAAATTGAGTTGGACACAGTCCCTGTTCCGTATTGACTTCTCCTCTCCCAGTAAGCTACAGTTCTATGCTGGTGTGAGCTTGAAAAGGTCATACAATTTGAAAGAGAGCAGGGAAATGAATTTACAAATATTTCCCAACATGGACTCCAGGGTTAGTCTGAATTTCCAGGCATTCAAAAGGGTTCTGCAGAGACTGGGAATACGTAATGAACCCACACAAGGTTTTATTATTGTGCTCTAATAGCAGCCCGGGCAATCTAAACAATCACTTAATTTCTCAGGCACCAAGGAAAGGTCACTACCCAGGTTTATTGTATTATGTCAGTGGTTTGGCATCTTGTTTCCTTTATCCTTTGCAGACCAGGCTTTTCCAGTAGCAGTTCTCAACTCATAGCCAGGAGGATCTTGAGTATATTTAGAAGAAAAATGTAGCAGGAAAGGTTAAAAAAAGAACACCCTCCACTTAAGATTCAGATTTGGAGAATAAATAAAGTGTAAATGACAGAAACATATTTGACTCTGAAGTAAAGCTATTGAACAGAATAATGCATCCGTACTGTTAGGTCATCATCTAAGCTGTAGTAAGCTCGTTATGGGCAGGGAACGTGTCTACTAATTCCGTTGTACTGTATGTCCCCATCACTTAACGCAGTGCTCTGCACAATAAATTTATTTTATGCCCTCAATAAATACCACTGATTGAGTCAATATTCTAGCAGAAATAAAGACTGGATTCTCAGGTTTAGTTGAGCAGGGATGTAAGACCAGGGAAACGCTCTTTGCCATTAACATCTTATATGATCTCTCAGTCCCAGGAATGGCAGGGGAAAGAGTTGGTGGTGACTCCATCTCTGGAGACTGAGTCCCCCTGCTCTGATGTAACTCAGTTGACAATATCGTATTCATTTGGGAGTGTGATAGAGGAAACATGGTTTGTAGAGCAAATGCACCTTTTTATAAATGAAAACGACATCTTTTCTTACATGTACTAGAAATCACAGAGCCCACTGAAGATGGGGAAGAGCACTGGTCTGGGAGTAAGAAGACCTGGTTCTAATTCCAGCTCCACCGTAATTTTTTTTTGTTTGCTTTATGGTATTTATTAAATGCCTATTGCGTGTCAAACACTGTTCTAAGCATTGGGGTAGGTACAAGTAAATTAGGTTACCCCCAAAAGTCTGTTGTGTGACCTTGAGTAAGTCACTGTGCCTCTATTCCCTCATCTTTAAAGTGGGGATTAAGACTGTGATGCCCGTATGAAACATGGATTGTGTCCTACCTGTTTCTCTTGTATTTACCCCAGCACTTAGTACAGTGCCTGGTACATAGTAAGCACTTAACAATACCATTTTAAAAATTAGCTGAAATGGTCCAGACCCAAACTATCTCAGATAGTCTCATTTTCAACTAAGAATTTATAACCCTGCATTCTCCTGTCTCAGGGTCAGACATGGGATTTAGAGGTCCTCCCCTTCTCCCTGCAGTCCCAAATTCTGGGCAGAGGTCATCCAAAAAAGACTCTCTTCCCCTCCTTCTCTAAGGGGAACAACTGCAAAGATAACCCTGTTTTAAAGTATGAATACCTTCTTTTCGTCAGCCAGTACGATGTCCTTTGTAGATGCTCAGGAAATGTTAAAGGATAATGACAACGATAACCGTTTTAAAAATCAGCAAAGCAATAACGTCAGCCTAAACAGCTGGAGTGAGTTGCCCGCAGCATTCAAACAGGCACTGAAGTTGGGTTTAAGAAACTTTTAATCCTTTCCCTTATGAAAGTTAATTAGTACCAAGCGCATTGTACTGTGACTGAGTTTTGTTGCCTTTGAGTCTGCTATTTTAGACAAAATGGCCTGTGCTAATTAACTTTGGCCAAGCTCTTTAAGATCATAAGATAAGAGGTGTCAGAGGAGTGAGGAGCTGAAATATTAGGTTGCCTGTATTGCGTTAAAATATTCTGTGGTCATTCCAATAATTCTTTAGCTGTTTGGATTCAGCGTGGCTCAGTGGAAAGAACCCGGGCTTGGGAGTCAGAGGTCATGGATTTGAATCCCAGTTCTGCCACTTGTCAGCTGTGTGACCCTGGGCAAGGCACTTAACTTCTCTGTGCCTCAGTTACCTCATCTGTAAAATGGTGACTAAGACTGTGAGCCCCACGTGGGACAACCTGATCATCTTGTATCTCCCCCAGCACTTAGAGCAGTGCTTTGCACATAGTAAGCACTTAACAAATACCATTATTATTAATATTATATCACTGCCCACCTTCTTTGGTTAAGGGTTGGAGAGTTGAACTACAGTCAAAGTTGGGACTCTTGCCTCAACCATTCAATCAATCAGTAGTATTTATTGAGCACTTATTATGTGCAGAGCACTGTATTAAGTGCTTAGGAAAGTACAATATAACAGATTAGTAGAAACGTTCCTTGCCCACAAGGAGAAGCATGACCTAGTGGATAAAGCAAGAGCCTGATAGTCAGAGGACCTGGGTGCTAATCCTTGCTCCTCCACTTATCTGCTGGGTGACCTTGGGTAAATCACTCAACTTCTTTGTGCCTCAGTTACCTCATCTGTAAAATGGGGATTAAGACTGTGAGTCCCATGAGGGACATGGACTGTGAACATCCTGATTAGCTTGTAGCTACCCCAGCACTTAGAACAGTACCTGTCAAGCGCTTACTACAGTGCTCTGCACATAGTAAGCGCTCAATGAATACGATTGAATAAATACGATTGAATGAATGGCACACAGGTAGCACTTAACAAATACCATTAAAAAAAGGAGTTTACAGTCTAGAAGGGGAGACAGACATTAATATAAATAAATAAATTACAGATATGGACATAAATGCTGTGGGGCTGAGGGTGGAGTGAATAAACGGTACAAATGCTACATTTTGCTGCTTATTGAATGATCTTAAACTTCAACTTTCTGAGCATCAGTTTCCCTGATCAGTAAGAAACTGTCACCTCTCTATAGGAAGATTTAGAGGATAAGCTAAAGTACATTAACAGGGATGACATCAATGTATATGTAGTTTTACTTATCCCCACCCTCAGCACTTGTGAATATTATGCTTATTCTAATGTACATTCACTTCATCATTCTGATTACCCTCTTGGTAATACTTTTGTGTCTGTCTTTCCAATTCAAGTCCTCGTGGGCAGGGAACGTACCTCTTCCTTGTGTTGACCTTAGTACAGTGCATTGCACCAAATGGGTGTTCAATAAATAACAATATAATATAATAACATAATATTACTATATTATTATTATTATTAGTGCTTGTATTGTGGTATTTGTTAAGTGCTTACTCTGTGCCAAGGACTGTTCTAAGGGCTGGGGTAGGTATACAATAATCAGGCCCCATGCAGGACTCACAGTCTAAGTAGGAGGGAGAATAGGTATTGAACCCCATTTTGCAGATTAGGTGGGATTAGAACCCAGGTCCTCTGACTCCCAAGGCCATGCTGTTTTCATTGGACTACACCATTTCTCAATATTACTACTATTCTACCCTTGACCTTCAAAAAATCCATGACAATAATAAGAATAGTGGTACTGATTAGCTGATATGCCACATGCTGGGGTAGATCTTTCCATTAGGACACATTGTCACTGGCTGGCTGAACCATAGATGAAGAGGTGGGATTGCTAAGGCAGTTGTCAGCTTCTCCTTCCATTCCCACCCACCGAAGGACTCTCCTTTGGGTTTCCTTGAGTTCTGGTTCGATGCCATTGCTATCTTTCCACTGCCGAAATTCCCTTCCCCAAGGAACAGAGCCCAGGATTCCACCGACTGGAGTATCTAGTCATCTGGCTCATCCCCCTCAACTCCCCAAAGCTCCTTTTAGCGCTGACTGTTCTACTTTCCCCGTATCTTAGCAACCTGAGCTTCTGATTTACTGGGGAAACGTTCAACTTTTTCCAATCAGGATTTTCTCTGGGCAAACAACACGAGCTTACCGACAACAAAATCCAGTGAGTGGGACACAAGGAGGGGGGTCGAGGTCAGACTGCGGGAATAGCAATAATCACAGGAGCTGATGTGAAGTGAAGTCACAGACAATCACCTGGGAGTCAAAGAGTCCAGAGGAAGAGAAATCAAACCTAATCCAGAATGCTCCTTGTCCACCAGAAAGAGAGTGGCTTCTCTCCATTAGCTCCAAAAGTACAGAGTGCATTGGGGTTTCCAAAGCGAGGCCTGGCTCCATCAATCAGTGCCATTTATTGAGTGCTTACTGTGTGCTGAGCACTATCCTAAGCATTCAGCAGAGAACATACAGTAAAGGAAGCAGATGTGATCAGTCAGTCAGTCGATGACATTTATTGAGCACTTACTGGGTGCTGAGCACTGTCCTAAGCATTTGGGAGAGTATATTACAGGAAGTAGATGTGATCAATCAATCAATAGATGATATTTATTGAGCGCTTATTGTGTGCAGAGCACTGTACTAAGCACTCGGGAGAGTGCAATACAACAGATTTGGTAAGCGTGTTTCCTGGCCACAATGAGTTTATAGACTAGAGACAAGTTTACGGTCTAGATACCTACCCTCAAGGAGTTTATACGAAAGTAAATAATTCATTCATTCATTGAATGAGTGCTTACTGTGTGCAGAGCACTTTACTAAGCGCTTGGAAAATACAATTCAGCAAAAAATAGAGACAATCCCTACCCAACAACAGACTCACAGTCTAGACGGGGGTAGACAGACAACAAAACAAAACAAAACAAGTAGACAGGCATCAATAGCATCAATATAAATAAATAGAATTATAGATAGATACACATTACAGGTAATGGAAACAACTGAGTAAAAAGACAGAGGCATAAGTGTTATGGAGGTGGGGGAAAAATTCCTTACTGACAGTGATGATTGAAAGGTGGCCCAGCCTACAGTTCATTCATTCAATCAATCGTATTTATTGAGCACTTACTGTGTGCAAAGCACTGTACTAAGCATTTACAGTGAGGGAGATGGACCAGAGGGCATTTCCAAGTCCTATGCAGAGTCCTCAGATTTGATAGATTTACTGGATCAGATTAGTGTTACCATGAATAGCCAAGTAATCAATCAATCATATTTATTGAGCACTTACTATGTGCTGAGCACTGAATTTAGCGCTTGAGAGAGTACAATATCACAATATAATAGAAGTAGCATAGCATAGTGGATAGAGCACAGTCCTGGGAGTCAGAAGGACCTGGGTTCTAATCCCAGCTCTGCCAATTGTCAGCTGTGTGAATTTGGGCAAGTCACTTAACTTCCCTGTGCTTCAGTTCCCTCATCTGTAAAATGGAGATTAAGACTATGAGCCCCCTGTGGGACAGCCTGATCACCTTATAACCTCCCCCAGCCCTTAGAACAGTGCTTTGCACATAGTAAGTGCTTAGTAAATGCCATTATTATTATTATTATTACCCCAGTGTTTAGAACAGTGCCTGGCATCTAGTAAGCGTTTAACAGATATCATAAAAATGTAATATAAAAGGAGCTTACCACATATGAAAGAAAATGAGCTCTTCTGCTACAGCCCCTGGCACTATACCAGGACCACTGGGAAGCCGTGTGACTAGTAGAAATCAAACAATCAATCACTTACTGTGTGCAGAGCACTGTACTAAGCACTTGGAAAAAGTACAATACAACAGATTTGGTAGACACATTCCCTGCGCACGAGGAGTACAGGACCTGAAGCTGGGTGATTTGGATTCTCAACCTGGCTCCATCACTTGCCCGCTGTATGATCTTACTGGGGATTAAATACCTGTTCTTCCTTCCCCATGGACTTTGAGCCCCATGTGGACAGGGACTGTATCCAACCTGAATATCCTGATCATCTGTATAATAATGATGGCATTTGTTAAGCGCTTAATCTGTGCAAAGCGTTGTTCCAAGCGTTGGATCTACTCCAGGGCTTGGCACATTGTAAGCACCCAACAAATACCGCAATTAGTATTACCAGCTTGCCCCTGGATCTTCAGGGGTAGGAACTTTCCTCCAGAACCTGAATGTGCTTAAAAGATGTCATCCTCCAAGGTCAAAGGAGAACAGAGCTGCAGTGGAGTAGGGCCAGCTGAAAAAGCCAAGAAACTCCTGGCATTCTTCAAGCCCTGGCAAAGCCAACGAGGGGAATGCAGGAGACATTTTTAAACCTATGACACTTGTCTGAACTGAAGAGGAAGGAGGGGGATGCAGAAGGGAGTGGGAGATGAGGAAAAGTGGGGCTCAGTCTGGGAAGGCCTCTGAGAGGATATGGGCCTTCAGTAGGGCTTTGAAGGAAGGGAGAGTAATTAAGTTCCAACCAACCCTGTGGCAGGGTCAGTGGCTTCAGCCAGCAGCGGTGATGGGATTGCTTGGCTAGTTTAGTCACTATTCCTTGTGGGCAGGCATCAGTTCTACCAGCTTTATCATACTGCACTTTTCCAAGGGCTTCCTGTACATAGGAAGCACTCAATAAATACCACTGATAGATTGATTTGAACTTCTTCTTTATTCATGTTTTCCCATTTGCTTCTTTCTCTCTTTTCTCCTTTATTTCCCTCACGTTACCCTTCCATGATTTTTCTGACACGCTCCTCTCCTGATTTTCCTGCTATCTCTCTGGCTGATCCTTTTCAGTCTCTTACACCAGCTTCTCCTCTGGCTCCTGCTCCCTAACAGGGTGTGACCTCGAAGCTTGGTGCTGGGTCCTCTTCTCTTTTCAGTTCTATGCTTATTTCCTTGGGGAGCTCGTCCCCACCACGGCTACAAGTACCATCTCTCTGCCGATGAGTCCCAAATCTTCTGCACTAGTCCCTTGACCCCTCTCCCTGCTCTGCAGTCTTGCATCTCCTCTTGCTTTCAGCACAGTAATAATAATAATAATAATGATGGCATTTATTAAGCGCTTACTATGTGCAAAGCACTGTTCTAAGCACTGAGCACTGTTCTAAGTGTTGTTCTAACAATGCACGGTGGTCCCACCAGCATCTCAAATTGGACATGTCCAAAACTGAACGCCTTCATCTCCTCTCCAATAGCCTTTCCTCCTCCTGACCTTCCTACCACAGTTGACAACTACATTATTCTTCCCATCTTTCAAGGCCCTAACCTTGACCTCTCTTTCTCTCTTTCCATCTCCATATTCAGTCTGTCACCAAATCCTGTCTGTTCTGCCTCCACATCATTTACAGAAGTCGCCCCTCCATCTCTATCCCAGCACATCCACTGGGGCTCAGGAACTTTTCCACTTGTCCTGGGAGACCCAGGGCCAGAGAGAATAAAAGTCCTATATTCTGCACCAGAAAGAGAACTGCCTTTACGCATACAGAGTACATACTTACCAGTCATTGCATGTAGCCATGGGCACTGTCCCAGGAGTGGCTGATTCATTTTCTGCTGAACCAAAGGGACGATTCTCTCCTTACTGGAGAGTAATTGCTTCTTAGCCCAAAGAAGAATCAAGCTGACTAGGGTTGATTCTGCATAAGGCAATCCAACATCGTGGCAAAACTTTCCTGTGGGTGTCTAAGTGATGCCACAACATCTGATTTGATTGCCAGCAACAATTTTTTTTTGTTGCCACATCACACTGAAGGGTGAAAAAGAATTAGGTCTATATAATTAAGATTATTGTTGTCTTTCTCCAGGAATGCTGAACAAGTCTCCATTGGCAGGTTTCCCTCTGACCTCCAAGAGTTTCACTGAGCCACCAAATGAGAACAGAGACCAGAGCCCATGTCTGAAACAAAGAGAAATGAATTTTTGCTGCTTGAATTTTTTCCCCTTTAATGGGGATCAGAACTAGTAATGTTTGAGTCTCATTGTGATTCTGGTAGAGGATAAAAGGGGGAAAGGAAGAGAGAGAGAGAGGGAGTGGGTAAGAATCCTCAAAAATGTTGGCCCTGCAGACCAAAATAGGGAGCTCTAAAGACTTGTGTCACGGTGGCAGAGATGGATATGGATACTTTTGCTCTCCTGCTGTCAACTATTGACTGTTAATGAAGCTCTGACTGTGTGGTTTTCATTTACCTCATTGCATTGATTCCAGCATGCCAATCCTGATCATCTCTGGTCAGGATCTGAAATAAATTCAGAGCAGGGACATGAATTTTAGGCTGAGAAAGGATTCTAATTCCACAATTTTCCTGCAGCTTTTTACTGACCATTATAAGCCTGCTTTCAACTAACACTTCTTATTATATTTTGGCATTCCTAAAGAGTCCTGTGTGGCTCATCTTCTATCATCTTCCCAGTTACCTCTGCCGACTGACAAGAAGGAAATTCTCCATTTTGGATGCTGGTCTTGCTGAAGGCATTATCAGAGGCCACCCATAACTACTTCTGAAAAGCATCTCAAGCAGTCAATCAATCAATCGTATTTATCGAGTGCTTACTGTGTGCTCTGTACACTGTACTAAGCACTTTTTGAAAGAGTACAACAAATAAATACAATTCATTGATTGATGACAATACAGCAAAGTTCCTAATAATAATTGTGCTATTTAAGTGCTCAGTATGTGCCATTCACTGTAGTAAGCACTGAGGTGGATACAAGAAAATCAGGTTCCCAGTCCACAAGGAGCTTACAGACTCCAACATTTTCTCTCCAAGGGGGTGATGAAAAAGGTAGCTACTCCCCTCCTTCTCCTCACTAAGGGCAATTGGAAACTGTGGAATGTTTCTTCCCTGTTCAAATGGAAAGCCAATATTGTACAGAAAAATTGGAAGGAAACAAAAGATAAATGAACTTTAAAAAGTGTTTTCCTCTAAGTCCCTTCCTCCATCACTCCCCTGATCATCAAGCTTATAAATCAGGGGCAGAGTGAGATATGGGTGGGGGACTAAGGCCAATTATTTACATGCTTAAGGGGATAGGCAAGTGCCACACTGTCTCCTCCTTATGTGGTTGCCATTTGGGTTTGATTTGGCAAATCGAACACTGCAAGCCTGTAAAGCTTGAAGCCCCCAACACCAAGTAAAATCCACTCCAGGAGGCTGTTTCATGTTCACCTGGCCCCCTTCCATCGACTCCAGGGGCCAGACAGCCAGGGCTGGGTGGGGAATATGAAGAGGAAACTCCCTTTATAGTTGGGAAGAGTGATAAAACAAAATAAAAGGGGTGTGTTGGGGGTAGGGGGGAGCCAGGGAGAATGAAGGAGAGGGCAGAGATGAGACCACCTCCTCCTTACTAACCAAACCCATTGGCTGCCAGGATGGGGTTGGGGTGGGTCACCCTTTGGGAGAAGTATCATTCTAGCGTTTAGAAAGCTGGTCCAGAAAAGGTTAAATCCCAGTCAAGGGACATTTCCAAATAAGGAAATTCCACCAGGGAGGAATGCAGGGATCCTCTGAGCTGTGCTCCAGTTAGAACTGCAGCCAACAGGCCTGGAAATTGGCTGAGTGGAAGGCAGGCAGTCAGGAAGAGACACTCCCGCCTCTGAGGCAACCTGATTAGCTGAGGTAAACAGAAAGCAGTGGATAGGGCAACAACCAACACTCACAGTGTTGTCACATTCGTGTGAAGGACAGCTATATAGAGATATAAATGGATGAAAACTACTTTATTTACCTTCGGGAGTTGAGGGCCGCCTCTCTCCTGCCAGATTCACCCTGGTTCAGATCACCTCTGATGCTGAGGAACAAAGGCCTAGGGGAATGAGTCTCCCTGGAATTAGGACTCTCCAGAGAATATGGTCCTGAAAAGAAATATAAATAACAATAACGTAACATACTCCCTTAGAGTGGAGACAGAGTTAGAGACATTAGTGGGCCGAAACACAGTAAGCGCTCAATAAAGGCGATTGACTGAGTGAATGAAATTCCAGGTCTTGTCCCAAGCCTAGGTCAAATCCAGGTTGCCTCTCTGTCTCCTATCCAGGCCTCTACAGTGAGTCTGTCCTAGTGTCTCTTAGACTTGGGGGCTAAACCAGGCCATTTAATACTCCAGAGCTTCGAACAGTGCTTGGCACCTAGTAAGCGCCTACTGTTATTATTATTATTATTATTATTAATACTCTCAAATGTTCCTGGGATCTAAGTACCAGAATTCCTTCAAGACCTAGCAGATAATGATGTTTGAAAAGTGACCCAAACTCCAGCATAATATCAATGTACACACACATCAGTTTGAAAGGTGGCAAGCTCAGAATTGAGGAGGAGAATTAATCAGTGATTGAGTGCCTCCTTTAGACTGAAACCTCAAGGTGGGCAGGGAATGTGTTCACTAACTCTATTGAATTATACTTTCCCAAGTGCTTAGTACAATGCTCTGCACATAGTAAGCACTGACTAAATATCATCGATTGATTGCAATCCTATTTACAGAAGTGAAAAAAGTCCTTAGGTTCTTTCTTGAGGAAATAGCGTGGCAGTTTTGTCTTAAAATGAATTAGAGGGGGATATCTTTCCCTCGATCTAACCCAGACTGGCTCAGTTCTTTTTTTTCCCTTCCTCATCTTGGGGAAATCTTGAGAAAATTACTTTGCATGAGACTAAAATGGAGGACTTGTTAACTGGTAAACCCAGAATAAGTGAAAGTAAATTTCAATTTAAAATGCCAGATCAGGTTGGTTGGATAATCAAGCATATTTATTGAGTGCTTACTGTGTGCAGAGCACTGTACTAAGCACTTGGGAAGTACAAGTTGGCAACATATAGAGACAGTCCCTACCCAACAGTGGGCTCACAGTCTGAAAGGGGGAGACGGAGAACAAAACCAAACATACTAACAAAATAAAATAAATAGAATAGATATGTACAAGTAAAATAAATAAGAGTTACTCATGATGAGAGTTTGGGCTGAGGTTTAAAACCTGGATCAAATAACCCATAGCAATATTTGGAAGCAATACTAGTCTCTATTGTTTCAAATGTAAGCCAACCCTAACTCTTGGACCTCACGTTTGGGAAAAGGATTTTAAAGGAATTCTGCTTAGACATTGAGAGGGTGGTTTGAAAATACTTTTTGATGGAAAAGCCTAGTTTACATTCAAGTCAACATAGTGCAGAATGCAGTCTAGTATTTTGATATTTTTGGCACTGCGGTAGTGAGGTTAAACATTGGAAGTGTGAGTTTGCAGGGTTTTTTCCTGAAGGGGCCCAATGGGATAGAGCTCCCTCACCTCTTTTAAAACTATTTGGTGGCCAAGTCAGCAGAAGACAAAACCTAAACTCATGTAAAAAATAGTTCTGATCCTCCATATTTCCTTACAGAAAAATTCTAACCTATAGGAAGGAAACCAAGAGAACAGCTAAATGTCATTTCCTGAACAGCTCAGCTCCTGAGCCCAGACTGAGCCCCCGTTTTCCCAGACTGAGCCTCCTTTTTCCTCTCCTCCTCCCCATCCTCCCTGCCCTACCTCCTTCCCCTCCCCACAGCACCTGCATATATGTTTGTACGGATTTATTACTCTATTTTAATTGTACATATTTACTATTCTATTTATTTTGTTAATGATGTGCATCTAGCTTTATTTCTCCTTATTCTGATGACTTGACACCTGTCCACATGTTTTGTTTTGTTGTCTGTCTCCCCCTTCTAGACTGTGAGCCCGTTGTTGGGTAGGGACCATCTCTATATGTTGCCAACTTGTACTTCCCAAGCGCTTAGTACAGTGCTGTGCACACAGTAAGTGCTCAATAAATGCAATTGAATGAATGAATGAATGAGCCTCTTGGCTCCGGATTGGCCTAGAAGTCAGTGTGATTGACGGCTGGTACATAGGTGTGCTGAAACTCTTTTTGATGCTCCTCACCCCCACACATATCAGCTTGCTTAAACTTTGAGAGCTTCCATAAACTGCACAGGGCAGCAGTGGGGTCAGGGAAAGAAAATTCAGAAATTCAGGTGGCTATGCTTAGATGTTGGTACTAAGGGCGGACTCTGAGGGTGCGATAAAGTAGTATGTGTTTCTAGAAACTTTTCCCACTGCCTGCGTGCCTTTTCCCTGTAATTGTCCATTTGACATCAAGGAAGGGATTTACTTTGGGCCGATGATCACTAAAGGAATTTTCCACTAGAAAATTGCAAATCTTTTAAAAAAATATTCTTTGCCCAAGCAGAACAACCAGGAGGTGCTTATTTTTATTATTATTAGTAGTAATAACAGTAATAACTTGTACTTTCCAAGCGCTTAGTACAGTGCTCTGCACACAGTAAGCGCTCAATAAATATGATTGAATAAATGAATAATAACAAAATATTAAAAGCACTTACCACGTGAAAAAGCACTGTGCTAAGTGCTTTACTGATTCCTTCCTTCTTAGACTGTGGGACAGGGACTGATTAACTTCTATCTATCCCAGAACTCTCAGCAGCTCTTGACACATAGTAAGCACTTAACAAATACTAAAAAAAAACCCATAATAATTCAGATCAGACACAGAGAGCAGTGTATCTTTTTCCAGTTTCATAGATGAGGAAATTGAGGCATAGAAAGGTAAAGTAACTTGCTTAAAGTCACAATGCAGGCCAGTGGCTAAGCATTTTTTATGGTATTTGTTAAGTGCTTACCACGTACCAGACACTGTACTAACTGCTGGGGTAGTTAATCAGGTTGGGCACAGTCCAACAGTCCATGTCCCACATGGGGCTCACAGTCTTCATCCCCATTTTGCCGATGAAGTAACTGAGGCACCGAGAAGGGAAGCAACTTGCCTAAGGTCACACAGCAGACAAGTGGCAGAGCCACAACTAGAACCCAGGTTCTTCTGATTCCCTGGCCTGTGCTCTTTCTATTAGGTCACACTGCTTCTAAACTGGGATTATAACCCAGGTATTCTAACTCTCAGGCCCAGTCTTTTTCCAGGAAGCTGTGAAGCATCAACCATTGCAATACGATTGATTGATAAATTGATTGATAAATACGATTGAATGAAGGAATAGGAGATCACACACAAAGCTGGGGAAAACTAAATGGAGAGGGGAGGTTTTTCAGAGCCTCCCCACTCCTGCTCAACATCAAACAGCAACTAAAAAGTCTCCAAGCCTGGGACGGATTCTGTGGCCAGATTGAGGGAGGAATTTTGCTTCGGCACTCTCATCTCCCAACCCGACCTGGATCTGGAAGTTAAAAGTTCTGGAACTTTTAAAAATATGGAATACGGATTTGCTTCAGGTGTTTCCTCTTCCCTCCCCATTTCCCAGAGCGTTATGTTTCCCAGACACTAGAGACAGGAATACTGGATTCCATGGGATATGGTTTAAATTAGAGGCCCTGATTCTTTCCTGTAGGCTTTCGCTGTTTTGAGAGGAACACGCTATGCCAACAGCCCGACCAGACTGGGTTCCCTAATGCTGACTGGAGGAACTAAAAATGGTCATCCAGCTTTGTTAACGGAGCTATTTCGGTGACATCCCTCCTGGTTCTAGGAGCCTGCTGATGACGTGCTTTATTAATTTATCTCCATGAGTTCTTGTTCTGCCCTCCCTGGAGAAAAAAATACACTTCTCCGGGCTGTGTTTTGGTCCAAGAAAAATCAATCACCCAGTGTCCAGTTCCCAGAATACTCTGGAATGACAAGACAATCCCAAACAATGACTTGTTCTTGTTCGTGGTAAATGGAGTAGAAAGTGAGTCATCAGACTGCACGTGGAGACAAAATCCAGTGACCTTGAAATGGCTGTAAACTTTGAAAAGCTTGTGTCTCATTCAAAACATCAAACTCAGACTTGCTTGCTTGGCTGTCTCGATGTACCAGGAATTCTACATGGTTCATAGACCTTGAGAGGGAGATTCAGAGGAGGCTGGATTTTTGTCTCAGATGCCCAGGCATTCTAATCCCAAAGTTTAAGCTGCAGTTAAGCAGTTAAGAGTTCAAGGGATGATTCCTCTCTTTCTTCCCTTCTTCTGCTACATAAATTACCAAATTATAGGACTATAAAAAGCTTCCCAGCCCCAGTCTCCAGGGAGAGCTGCATTTAAATCTCACAGTCTCAAGCTGGAACATATCCAGTTTGAAAAAAAATTCAAAAAAATTGGCCAAAATAATTCTAGGTGACTGGAAAATTTTACATTGGTTTGTACCCACATGAACCTACCATTTAAGCGAGTATTTTCCTACCTCTGCAAAATCATTTGCATAACCAGGATCTGAGCAGCTGAAAGGAAGGCACAGTGCAAGACTGTTTAAATCACTGTTTACTTTTTAATGCTTCTCTGCATTTATACAAGGCCTTGCCATCTTATGGGTAAGTCATTTTTTTGTTAATATTAATTAACCTTTTCAAAGCCAAGGAAGGTGGATGATCTCTAGGGTGACCAGCCGTCCTCAATGGAAAGGACGGGTTTGCATGTGGACAGCCTAATCCTAATCCTTCCTTACCTCCCATTTGCCTTCGATACTGTGGACTCACTCCTTAAAACAGTAACCTTGCTTTTTCTGACATAGTCCTCTTCTGGTTCTCATCTCTTGTGGCCAATCCGTCTCAGTCTCTCACCCGCTCTTCCTCTGCCTCCAACCCTCTAAAATTCCTCACCATTGGCTTTAAAGCACTAAATCACCTTGCCCCCTCTCGCCTCACCTTGTTACTCTCTTACTACAACCCAGCCCACACATTTTGCTACTCTAATACCAATCTTCTCACTGTACCTTTATTTCATCTCTCACCACCGGCCTCTCACCCACGACCTGCCTCTGGCCTGAAAGACCTTCCTTCCTCATATCCAATGATTACTCTCCCCCACTTCAAAGCTTTATTGAAGGTACATTTCCTTCAGGAGGCCTCTCCTGACTAACCCCTCATTTCCTCTTCTCCTACTCCCTTCTGCATCTCCCTATATTCATCCCTGCTCCCAGCCCCACAGCGCTTACAGATATGGATCTATAACTTATTTATCTTAATGTCTGTCTCCTCCTCTAGACTGTAAGCTTGTATGAGCAGGGAGTGTGTTTGATTATTGTTATATTGTACTCTCCCAAGAGTTTAGCACAGTGCTCTGCACACAATAAGTGCTCAATAAATACGATTGAATGAACGAATAAATGTGGGTGTCCCTCAAGCCTCAGTTCTGAGTCCCCTTCTCATCTCACTTCTACTCACTTCCTTGGGGAGCTAGCTCATCTTCCCCCATGGCTTCAGCTAACACTTCTACACAGATGACTCCCAAATTTCTGTCTCCAGTCCTGATCTCTTAATTTCTCTGCAATCTCTCATTTCTTCCTGCCTCCAGGACAACTCTACATAGATGTCTCGCCGGCACCTCAAACTCAACATGTCCGAAACTGAATTCCTCAGCATCCCTCTCACATCCTCTCCTCCTCCTAACTTTACCATCACAGTTGATAACACCTCCCCATTTTGACAACCCGAGCATTCACAACATTTCCTGTATTTTCCCCTTTCTCTCCATCACACTGGCCAAGGCACTGGTCATATCCTGGCTTGAATACCACAGCATTTTCCTCACTAACTTGTCTCCAATCTCTCCCCTCTCCAGTCCAGACTTCATTCCATTGCCCGGATAATTTTTCTAAAACCTCATTCTGTGCATATCTCCCCACTCCTCGAAAACCTCAACTCGTTGTCTATTCCTCTTTGTATCGAGCAGAAACTCCTGAATAACAACTTCAAGGCACTCAGCTCTCTCCCTCATACTTCTTCACCCTCTCCTCCCACCACACTCCTGCTAGCACTTTTTATTCCCCTCAAGTTAACCCATTCACTGTGCCTCGTTTTCATGTCTCCGGATGCCGACCACTCCCCCGTAGCCTCCCTCTTGCTTGGAACTCAACCCCCATTTACATCCAGCAGATTACTGGTCTCCCCATTTTTAAATCCCTTCTAAAATCAATTAAATCTTCCAAGACACCTTCCCTGATTAATCCCTAATCTCTACACTTTATATCATCAACTGCCATTTCAACACTTAGGCCCCACCTCAGCACTTCAGGTCCTCCAGCCTCATTTTACTTGTACATATTTACTATTTTATTTATTTTGTTAAGGATGTGCATTTAGCTTTAATTCTATTTGCTCTGAGGACTTGACACCTATCCACATGTTTTGTTTTGTTGTCTTTCTTCCCTTCCTATACTGCGAGCCCGTTGTTGGGTAGGGGCCGTCTCTGTATGTTGCCAACTTGTACTTCCCAAGTGCTTAGTACAGTGCTCTGCACACAGGAAGCGCTCAATAAATATGATTGAATGAATGAATGAATGAATGTCCATCAGAAATCGAGAGGGATGCTGTTGAGGTAATCAGTTTTGATGCAGACTGTAAACAGTTTGACTTGCCCAAGTCCACACAGCAGGCAAGAGGCAGAGCCAGAACTAGCACCCAGGTCCTTCTGTTCATTCAATCATATTTATTGAGCGCTTACTGTGTGCAGAGCACTGCACTAAGTGCTTGGGAATTACAAGTTGGCAACATATAGAGACGGTCCCTACCCAACAGCGGGCTCTGTCTCCTGGGCCCCTGTTCTATCCACAAGACCGAGTGAAGAGACTTACCCAAGGTCTCAAAGCAGACACGTAGTGGAGCCGGGATTAGGATCCAGGGCCTCCTGCTTCCAGGTTCATACTCTATCCACTAGGCCATGATGCTTCTCTTATTTTACTTGTACATATCTATTTTATTTATTTTATTTTGTTAATATGTTTGGTTTTGTTCTCTGTTTCCCCCTTCTAGACTGTGAGCCCACTGTTAGGTAGGGACTGTCTCTCTATGTTGCCAACTTGTACTTCCCAAGCGCTTAGTACAGTGCTCTGCACACAGTAAGCGCTCAATAAATACGATTGATTGATTGATTGATTGATTGATTGATTGATGCAGTCCCTCAGAGGCAGGCCAGACCTTGGGGTGGGATTTTGAGAGTTTGTGTATACAAAGCAGCGAGAATGGCTTCTGGGATCCTTTCCTTCCCTTCCCCCCTTTTTAAAGATATTTTGTTAAATGCTTACTATGTGTCAAGCCCTTTTCTTTGCTCTGGGGTAGATACAAGTTAATGAGACAGTCTCACAGTAACACTTCATTTCTCTGTGCCTCGTTTCCTCATCTGCAAAACGTGGATTTAATACCCGCTCTCACTTCTACTGTACCGTGAGCCCCATCGACTTGTACTTCTCAAGCACTTAGCACAGTGCTCTGCACACAGTCAGCGCTCAATAAATACGATTCAATGAATGAATGAATGTGAGACAAGGGCAACTTCTGACCTGATTAAGTTGTCTTCAAAGCGCATAAATCTTTCCCCTTTTGCTACTAGGGAGAAGCAGCGTGGCTCAGTGGAAAGAGCACGGGCTTGGGAGTCAGAGGTCATGAGTTCAAATCCCAACTCCACCGCTTGTCAGCTGTGTGACTTTGGGCAAATCACTTAAACTTCTCTGTGCCTCAGTTACCTCATCAGTAAAATGGGGATTACAATTGTGAGCCCCACATGGGACAACCTGATCACCTTGTATCCTCCCAGGCGCTTAGAACAGTGCTTTGCACATAGTAAGTGCTTAACAAATACCAAATTTATTATTATTATTACTGTATCTACCTAAGAGCTTAACAAATACCAAATCTATTATTATTATTGTATCTACCCAGTGCTTAGAACATAAAAGAGCTTAACAAATACCATAATTATTACCAACCTCCATGGCTTACTTGCCTTCCCTCCAGGGAACTAGTGACACCCACCTGGCCACATCACTGCTGCAAGTGTGAAAGAAACCATGGTAATCCCAATTCCTGCACTTCACTGTTAACCAGCCTGCCAGGCATTAATTATGTTTGCCTTAAAATACTGATGGCCCTTCAATTAGCAGATTCTTACTACATCTACATACCAATTCTCTAAAGAGGGGAGTGACATTCAAAGACAGCCACTGAGTACCTGACTTAGAAAGTGTGAATTAGGCTGGTGGTTAAACTACCTTTTATTATCCCTTCCTCCTCCTCCTCAGTGCAGAGTCTTTCCGGCGAAGAGGAGATAAATAGGCCAACAATATTGTACTCAGAGACAGGAGTGGCTGGGTTAGACAGAGCAGGCACTTCATTTTTTTTTCTCCCCAAAATGCAGCTTAGAGAGTCTTCAGGGAGATAATGCACTATAAAAAGGTTAATTGCTTTAACCTTCCGATTAAATATGCAGCCATCCTTTCATCATACTATGCGAAGTAGGTTTTAAATCTCTTTTTGCAAGCCTACACTACATGAACAAGAAAAACACAAAGAGTAGAATGACTACAAGGTAGTCGTGTTGCAGTTGGCATTCTTACAAACACCTCCTGCCGAGAGAACCCCATCTGTGGGGAATTAGAGGCAGCAGGCATTTCCTCCGAGGCCCCTGTGTTTTCTCTGCTTTGGTCAGGGCAGAGCATGTTAATCACTGTCTCCTTTCTGTATCACCATCAGTTTACTCCCCGTGGAAATGCAGTTGCCTCTGGAGTAGAGCAGTTCTGGCCCAGCATGTTGTGAGATAGAGGTCTAGGGAGAGGTGCCTCCCTTTGTCTGATTTATATAATCAAGAGCAGCTTCTGTTTTATTTCTTTCCTAGTAATACAGGAGGAGGTGGGGCCTGAAAGCTCCTGGAGGGCAGGGATTTTGTCTCCCAACTCTATTGTTTTGTGGCCTTTGTTAAGCACTTACTATGTGCCAGGCACTATACTAAGCGCTGGGTTGATAATAATAATAATGATGATGGCATTTATTAAGCACTTACTATGGGCAAAGCACTGTTCTAAGTGCTGGGGAGGTTAAAAGGTGATCAGGTTGTCAGGAGCCCCCACATGGGGCTCACAGTCTTAATCCCCATTTTACAGATGAGGTAACTGAGGCACAGAGTAGCTAAGTGACTTGCTCAAAGTCACACAGCTGACAATTGGCGAAGCTGAGATCTGAACCCATGAACTCTGACACCAAAGCCCGTGCTCTTTCCACTGCTTCTCCGGTCCCACATGGGGCTCACCAGTCTTAACCCCCATTTTACAGATGAAGGAACTGAGGCACAGAGAAGTGAAGTGACTTGCCCGAGGTCACAATGCAGACAAGTGATGGAGTTGGGATTAGAACTAGGTCCGTCAGGCTCCCAGTCCTGTGCTCTATCCATTAAACCACACTGCTTCTCTTCCCTGTTGTATTGTACCCTCCCAAGCCCTTAGTTTAGGACTCTGCATGCAAAGCACTCAGTAAATATCATTGATTGAATTAGGGCAGAGTAGCCGAGAATGCACATTTCTATCATCGGCCTTGTGGGAACCACAGCCCCTCATGCTGGGAGCGTTTCCGGAGACAAGTCAAGGGCCAGCAACTGGGGAGATCATCATGTCAACTGTCTGGTTCAGTCGCAGAGCTAACCACAGATCACCCCCTTCCTCTCACACTCTCAGGTTTGCCTGCTGACACACACTGCCACTCTCAGAAGCTCAGTGACTCCTAAATTGGAGTTAAAAAGTAAACTTATGAAAGATTCACAGTCTGGTGAGTTGACGGTGCCTCTTTTTTAATGGTATTTGTTAAGCGTTTACTATGTGCCAGGCACTGTTCTAAGGGCTGGGACAGAAACGTGATAATCAGGTTGGACACAATTCCTGTCACACATGGCAGCCCAAGAAGGAGGGAGAACAGGTGGAACAGGAATTGAATCCCCATTTTTCAGATGAGGAAAATGAGGCACTGAGAAGTGACTTGCCCAAGATCATACAGTTACCCTCCCCTCTCCCATCTCTCCTTTTCCTCTATTCCCCTTTTCTCATGCTCCCCTACTTGTCCTCCCCTTCTCTCCTTTTCCTTGCCATTTCAACCTTAACCTCTGGACACCACCCCACTGGTGGTTTAAACCCAACGATCAGAAAAACACATCACCTGACATCAGAGTGGGCCTGAAGAGAGGCCAAGTAAGGACATCACCCAGCCGGATGGGGCCCCTAGTAATAATAATAATAATGGCATTTATTAAGTGCTTACTATGTACAAAGCACTGTTCTAAGCGCTGGGGGGGGGTTACAAGGTGATCAGGTTGTCTCACGGGGGGCTCACAGTCTTCATCCCCATTTTACAGGTGAGGTAACTGAGGCTCGGAGAAGTTAAGTGACTTGCCCAAGGTCACACAGCAGACATGTGGCGGAGCCGGGATTCGAACCCATGACCTCTGACTCCAAAGCCCTAGCTCTAGCCCTGCCATGAGAAGCAGTGTGGCTTCGTGGAAAGAGCATAGGCCTGGGTGTCAGAGGACCTGGGTTCTAATCCTGACTCTGCCACTTACTTGTTGCATAACCTTGGGCGAGCCACTAAACTTCTCTGAGCATCATTTTCCTCAACTGTCAATTGGGAATTAAATACTTCTTCTTCCTCCTGTTTAGACTATAAGCCCCATGAGGGTAGGAACTGTGTCCATCTTAGTAATTTTGTATCCATCCCCTTGCTTAGTGCACTATCATTATTATTATTATTGTTATTATTATTATTATTGTGGCCCATCCTTCCCTCCTTTACCTGTCCCCCACTCTGAACATGCTGGTAAAATACCTCCCGTTTATTTACTTACCCATATCAAATCTGAGAATCAGCAGATCACAGGACAGAGGACTCTACCCTGGCTCCTTCCAGCTTTCCCTCAATCAATCAAGTGTATTTACTGCGTGCTGACTGTGTGCTGAGCACTGTACTAAGTGCTTGAGAGAATATAATATGAGTTGATAGACACATTCCCTGACCACAACAAGCTTACAGTCTAGAGGGGGAGAGAGACATTAATATAAATAAATATATTTGGGATAGGTACATAAGTTACTGTGGGGCTGAGGGAGGGGTGGGTAAAAGTTGCGAATCCAACTTTTGGAGCTCAGGGACATCCTCACATCACCTAAAGACATTCTGGCATTCTGGAAATCGCATCAGAAGTCAGAAATCATCATCATCATCACCATGAATCATATTTATTGAGTGCTTCCTGTGTGCAGGGCACTGTACTAAGCACTTGGGAAGTACAAATTGGCAACATATAGAGACAGTCCCTGCCCAACAGTGGGCTCACAGTCTAAAAGGCGGAGACAGAGAACAAAACCAAACATACTAACAAAATAAAATAAATAAATAAATAAATAAAATAACAAATAAATAAACAAACAAACAAACAAACAAATAAATAAATAAATAAATCATGCCACCAAGCCAGAGACAGGGATTAGGGCCCAGAGCCAGGACTAAGTTGTGGCTCTTGGACCAGAAAGAAGGAGCCACTAGTTCTGTTACTGTACTACAGGAGGAGGTACTGTGTTGTCTTTTTTTTTTATGGTATTTGTTAAGCACTTACTATGTGTCAGGAACTGAACTAAATGCTGGGATAGATACAACCTAATCAGGTTGGGCACAGTTCAGGTCCCACATGGGGCTCACAGTCTTAACCCCCATTTTATGCATGAGGTAACTGAGGCGCAGAGAAGTAAAGTGACTTTCCCCGGGTCAGACACAGCGGACAAGTGGCAAAGCCAGGATTAGAACTCAGGTCCTTCTGCCTATCCACTAGGCCTCGATGTTTCTGTATTTGGTCTGACTCCCAGCCCTGCATATTACAGCTAAATAATTTTAACAGTGTCTAAGTCGAAAGAGGTCACATAAGGGCAGTGTTACTGTGCTATTTGGTGATTTCCATTGACAAATAATAATAAGCACTGTGGTATTTGTTAAATGCTTACTAAGGACTCTGCTAAGCATTGGGTAGAGACAATACAATCAGATCAGACACATTCCCTGTCCTACGTAGGGCTCCCAGATGAATGTGATTCATTATCCCGGCATAGGGAAAAAAGACTTGAACCCCTGGCAGGTTCTTGGGGAAATTAAATTAATATTTCCCCTTGTCTCCATTAGCATCAGCCAAAGTAAGTCAAGTTCCTTTCAGTTGCTTTCTCCACACCAATCCAATTAGGAGAGATCATGCAAGGGATTCATGGGAGAATACTGGTTAGGACTGAAGATTTGATTTTCATTCCTTCTAATAAGTTTCAATTAATTTAATGCTGGTGAAAGGGGCTGAGATGATAGCCCTGGAGACTGAATTATGAATGATGAGCACACAGACATGGTACTTCACAGCTCTGTGTAAATGCTGCCCTATCCTCAGCCCTTTAATCGCGACCCTGGTTCCTTGAGACAGTGATGCATTACTCCATCCCTTGTTCCAGATGGTAGAACAGGAAATCAGGAGGCCACTGGGAAGATGTGCTTGGCTTAGGCTTCAGGCATTCTAGATCCCAGTTTGGGATTCAGCACAATGGGCAGAGCCGCCCCAAATTTCCATACAGTATCCCAAGAGGGAAAATAGTCATTACACCCATGTTTGGGAAGACTAGGTTTGAGGTCTGAGTGGAAAGAACATGGGCCTGAGAGCCTGAACACCTGAATTATGGATTTTAATTTTTTTTTCAATAGTGTGTAAGTCGTTACTACATGCCAGCCATTGCTCTAAGTGCTGAGGTAGATACATGCCAATCAGGTTGGACACAGTCCATGTCCCACAAAGGGCTCACAATCTTCATCCCCCTTTTATAGATAAGGTAACTGAGGCCCAGAGAAGTTAATAATAATAATAATGATGGCATTTGTTAAGCGCTTATTATGTGCAAAGCACCGTTCTAAGCACTGGGGAGGTTACAAGGTGATCAGGTTGTCCCATGGGGGGGCTCACAGTTTTAATCCCCATTTTACAGATGAGGTAACTGAGGCCCAGAGAAGTTAAGTGACTTGCCCAAAGTCACCCAGCTGACAGTCAGCGGAGCCAGGATTTGAACCCATGACCTCTGACTCCCAGGCCCATGCTCTTTCCACTGAGCCACGCTGCTTCTCATAATAAGCATGTAACATAATAAGCACATAACAACCAAGGCCCAGAGAGGTTAAGTGACTACCTCAGGTCACACAGCAGGCTAGTGGCATTATTCATTCATTCATTCAATCGCATTTATTGAGTGCTTACTGTGTGCAGAGCACTGTACTAAGCGCTTGGGAAGTCCAAGTTGGCAACATATAGAGATGGCCCCTACCCAACAACAGGCTCACAGTCTAGAAGGCGGAGACAGACAACAAAACAAAACATATTAACAAAATAAAATAAATAAAATAATAAATATGTACAAGTAAAATAAACAGAGTAATAAATCTGTCCAAACATATATACAGGGGCTGTGGGGAGGGGAAGGAGGTAGGGCGGGGGGGATGGGGAGGGGGAGAGGAAGGAGGGGGCTCAGTGTGGGAAGGCCTCCTGGAGGAGGTGAGCTCTCAGTAGGGTTTTGAAGAGAGGAAGAGAGCTAGCTTGGCAGATGTGGGGAGGGAGGGCATTCCAGGCCAGGGGGAGGATGTGGGCCGGGGCTCGATGGCGGGACAGGAGAGAACGAGGCCAAATGAGGAGGTTAGCAGCAGAGGAGTGGAGGGTGTGGGCTGGGCTGTAGAAGGAGAGAAGGGAGGTGAGGTAGGAGGGGGCGAGGTGATGGACAGCCTTGAAGCCGAGAGTAAGCATGATCTAGTGGCTATAGCACAGACCTGGGAATTAGAGGACTAAGGTTCTAATCTTGGCTCTACCACTTGCCTGCCGTGTGACCTTAGGCAAGTCACTTCACTTCTCTGTGCCTCAGTTACCTCATCTGTAAAACGAGGATTCAATTTTATTCCCTCCTTCTTAGACTGGGAAGCCCATGTGGGGCAAGGACTGTCTCCTCTCTGAATTAGTTGTATCCACCCCAGTGCTTAGAATGTAATAAGCAGTATACAAATACTGCTGGGGAACCAGCGTGGCTCAGTGGAAACAGCCCAGGCTTTGGAGTCAGAGGTTCAAATCCCGGCTCCGCCGCTTGTCAGCTGTGTGACTTTGGGCAAGTCACTTCACTTCTCTGTGCCTCAGTTCCCTCATCTGTATTCATTCATTCAATCGTATTTATTGAGTGCTTACTGTGTGCAGAGCACTGTACTAAGCGCTTGTAAAATGGGGATTAAGATTGTGAGCCCCACATGAGACAACCTGATCACCTTGTATCCTCCCCGGTGCTTAGAACAGTGCTTTGCACATAGTAAGCACTTAAATACCAAAATTATTATTATGATTATAAATACCATAATTATCAGTATTATTATTTTTACTCTGGGAGGCACAAGCCCTGCTTCCAGAAAACTCAATGGGAGGGAGTCCTCCCAGCTCTTGCTCCATAGGGGAAAGCAGGCATGGGTGGTTTCATTAAAGAAAGCAATGGGAAGGGCTCATTGGAGACTCTGCCTTTGAAGCAGGTCTAATAAACCCAAGGCTCCTGGGAAGAATTCCTGCATGAAACTACTTCCCCCTAATGGGAAAGCTCAGAGTTACCCTCAGTTTTCACAGCAGAGAGCAGAGGAGGGTGGGGAACTACAGAAGGAAGCCAGGGAAAGCCAAGCTTGCTTTACTCTGCTCATCCCTGCCTTTCCTGAAATGGGCAATCAATCAATCATATTTATTGAGTGCTTTCTGTGTGCAGAGCACTGTACTAAGCGCTTGGGAAGTCCAAGTTGGCAACATATAGAGACGGTCCCTACCCAACAGTGGGCTCACAGTCTAGAAGGGGATTCATGGACAAAGAGTGTCTCTAGACTGGCTATTTTTACAAAGCCCCTCATCACTATCAATGGTATTTATTGAACACTTACTGTTTTTATGTATTTGTTATGTGCTTGCTACATGCCAGGCACGGTACTAAGCATTCATTCATTTATTCAATCATATTTATTGAGCACTTACTGTGTGCAGAGCACTGTACTAAGCGCTTGGGAAGTACAAGTTGGCAACATATAGAGACGGTTCCTACCCAACAGTGGGCTCACAGTCTAAGCACTGGGGTAGATACTCCTCCTCCCCAACGCCCCCACCCTACCTCCTTCCCCTCCCCACAGCACCTATATATATGTTTGTACAGATTTATTACTCTATTTTACTTGAACATATTCACTATTCTATTTGTTAGTGATGTGCATTTAGCTTTAATTCTATTTGTTCTTATGACTTGACACCTATCCACACGTTTTGTTTCATTGTCTGTCTCCCCTTTCTAGACTGTGAGCCTGTTGTTGGGTAGGGACCATCTCTATATGTTGCCAACTTGTACTTCCCAAGCACTTAATACAGTGCTCTGCACGCAGTAAGTGCTCAATAAATACAATTGAATGAATGAATGAATACAACAATCAGGTTGGACACAGTCTCTTTCCCACTTAGGGCTCCCAATCTTAATCCCCCTTTTACAGATGAGGTAACTGAGGCACAGAGAAGTGAAGTGACTTACCCAAGGTCACACAATAGATAAGTGGCAGAGCCGGTATTAGAAGACAGGTCTTTCTGTCTTACAGGCTCGTTCTTTATCCACCTGGCCTTGCTGCTTCTCTACTGTGAGCAGAGCTCTGGACTAAGCGTTTGGGAGAGTACAATACAACAGAGCTGGTAACACATTCCCTTCCACAACAAGCTTCCCCTCAAGCCTATAAAGGCTTGGCGAAGTGGCAGAGGAGAGGAAGTGCGAGGTGGGAAATTCATCTTCTGCTTTTCCTCCAAACTTCCTCTCGTTGCATCACACCGCTGGGTGTTGCAGCTCAACAGACAGGTAGCTCCCTTTGGGGGGTTGCGGGGTGCCGGAGACTAGAAAGCATGTAGAATCCAGCCTGGCTTGTCAGCAGGGAGCTCACCCTTTGCGAGCAGAGTCGGGTGTGATTCAAACCGACAGAGTCCGTCCAACTTGGCTGCTTGCTTGCATTGGAGCACACAGCAGCCTGTCGGCATTTTTCACATTCTTTCTGCGGAGCTGCTGAGGACTGGGGCTTGGGGGAAGGGATTTCAGAAGCCTCCTGTCAGATTGTCCACAAGGTTCTGCTCATCGGCTCCCTTATCTGTAATTTATTTTAATGTCACACTCTCCTAGTGATCAGGGATCATGTCTACTAATTCTATTGAATTGTACTCTCCCAAGCGCTTGGCATAGTGCTTTGTACATAGTAAGTGTTCCATAAATACCACTGCTTGGCTGATATCCTGCGAGGCCCACCCTCAGGCCAGGCTCCTACAGAGGAAGCCTCTTAGGGGTCAGGGGTCAGGCTAGATGACTCCTGGCTCACTGCAAGACATAGAAAAACAAGCCCTAGATCTAGTGTTTGGGGAACAGGCGGAAAGCTGGGGTAAGATTCACTTTTGGGTCCTGTCATCTGGGCAGTTCTCAGTAGGCTTCCCTGAAGATGGCATTTCTTCTAGGAAATTGTCCCATTTTCCAGAAGGGAATGCAGGAAAGTAGGAGGGAGCTGCTTGGGGAATGCAGGGCAACTAGGAGATGGAGTCTGTCTCTGACCCCTAAGAGATCAGAGATCCTCCGTGCAGGAAGTGAGCATCTGCGTCTAGGAGTTCAGGGATCCTCTCTGAAGAAGGTTGGCCCGGGCCTCTAGAAGATCAGAGATCTTCCCGGCAGGAGGTCGGCCCAGCCCCTAGAAAGTCAGAGTTCCTCCCTGCAGAAGGTTGGCAGGTCAGCCCCTGTCCTTAGATCAGGGACCTTCCTTAGTGGAAGGTCAGCCTGGCCTCTAGGAGGTCAGGGATATTCCCTGCAGGAGGTCGGCCCCAGCCCCTAGGATTCCTTACTGCAGGAGGTCAGCTGGTGGCCCCTGGCGCCTACATTCAATTGTATTTATTGAGCACTTACTGTGTGCAGAGCACTGTACTAAGCGCTTGGGAAGTACAAGTTGACAACATATAGAGACGGTCCCTACCCAACAGTGGGTTCACAGTCTAGAAGGGGGAGACAGAGAACAAAACATATTAACAAAATAAAATAAATATAATAAATATGTAAAAATAAAATAAATAAATAAATAAATAGCATAATAAATACATACAAACATATATATAGGTGCTGTGGGGAGGGGAAGGAGGTAAGGCGGGAAGGATGGGGGAGAGGAAGGAGGGGGAGCAGTCTGGGAAGTCCTCCTGGAGGAGGTGAGCTCTCAGTAGGGCCTTGAAGGGAGGAAGAGAGCTAGCTTGGCGGATGGGCAGAGGGAGGGCATTCCAGGCCCGGGGGATGACGTGGGCCGGGGGTCGATGGCGGGACAGGCGAGAACGAGGTACGGTGAGGAGATTAGTGGCAGAGGAGCGGAAGGTGCGGGCTGGGCTGGAGAAGGAGAGACGGGAGGTGAGGTAGGAGGGGGCGAGGGGATGGACAGCCTTGAAGCCAAGGGTGAAGCTAGAATTTCAGGGATTCTACTTGCAGGAGGTCATCCCCAGTTCCTAGTAGGTCAGGAAACCTTCCTGCCGTGGGTCTTGTGTTTGCCAAGCAGCTGCCCCCATCGAGGGGCATTTGGTTGTCCTGTATCTGATATTCCAGTGACAGCAAACTATCAGGAGTGACTTCAGCATGCTCCACAGGGGTAGAGTGAGCTTTCCACCTGGAACAGCGTGGAATGGAAGAGTTTGGCAAGCACTATAGCATAGTGGAAAGAGCACGGATCTGGGAACCAAGGGACCTGGGTTCTAACCCCAGTTCCACCCTGTCCCTGCTGTGTAACTTAGAGATAAATCACTTAACTTCTCTGTGTTTTGGTTTCCTCAACTGTAGAATGGGGATTTGATACCTGTTTTTTCTACTACTTAGGTGTGAGCTCCATGTGGGATGGGGAAAGTGTCCAATCTGATAATAATAATAATAATAATAATAATAATAATAATAATAATGATGGCATTTATTAAGCTCTTACTATGTGCAAAGCACTGCTCTAAGCACTGGGGAAGTTACAAGGTGATCAGGTTGTCCCACAGGGGGCTCAGTCTTAATCCCCATTTTACAGATGAGGTAACTGAGTCACAGAGAAGTGAAGTGACTTGCCCAAAGTCACACAGCTGACAATTGGCGGAGCCAGGATTTGAACCCATGACCTCTGACTCCAAAGCCCGTGTTCTTTCCACTGAGCCACGCTAATTATCTTGCATCAATCCCAGTGCTTGATACTAGTAAACACTTGACAAATACCACAGTTATCATTACCTTTGGTGAGAATTCTATTCTTTCTGTGTAAATATCTAGAATAGTCCCTTTAATCTATTTGGTGCCTCTGGGCCAAAACAAGGGAAAGATCCAGACAGGGGAGAGGGAGGGAGAAATGAAGAAGGGAAAGAAGAGGGAAGAAAAGCAGGCGATGGAGTGGGGGAGGTGACAGAAGAGAGAGCCTGGAATTGAGCAAGTGAGAATGAAATAAAGCAGGAACTGACAGTTGGAGATGCTATTGTGCTGACCTTCTCCAAACACAGCTGTCTCTTTGCAAGTTAAAATGTAAGTGTTACCAGCAGACACCCTTCAGGCCTCTCCCAGAAAGCGGGGGTCGAGCTTCAGAATGCCTTCCTAAAGCTAAAAGAAAATGTTCCCCCCCTTTATCAGACAAGCTTGCCAAGGCTCGTGAGGTCAGTGCCCGCTTAATGAGGGCCTCTCTCCTGTCTCCACCCACCCCCATCCCCCAGTTCAGCAGCAGCTACTGAGGTGGCCACTGATTTTGCGGAGTAGTGGGGGTGCCCATGGAGGGCACCGTGTTGCCCCTGCTGCATCTGTGCCCCCCAGATAAGTAGGGGGGGGGAAAGGGAGGTGGCAGAGGAGGAGATGGCTCTTTGTTGGAGGGAGTCCAGAGTCCTGACCTAAATGTAGGTACCCTTCCCGGCTCAATTCCATATTGAACCAGAGACGGCTCCTTGGCAGTTGCCCAAACCAGTTATAATTAGAATGCAATAACGAAGGGGATTTGGGGCCCAGGCCAAAGATGACTGAATGAAAGGACAATGGGAGCCATGGCCCTGCCTGGCTGTGACTCAATTACTGATGGCACAGGGCACAACTGTGCCATTCACACTCCAGCCCCTTCTGTTCCCTCAACACTTTGGGGTAGAGGATGGTATGTGTTGGGAAAGGTGGGGGGAGATCCATTGCTTTACAGCAGGGAGAAAGGGAGAGAGGGAGGGCCCCGGAGGAAGAGAGGATGGGAGGGAGGGAAGGAGAGATGGAGAAACAGAGGGAGGGAGGAAGAGAGGGAAGGAAGGATGGACTGATGATAGGAGGGAGAGAGGGTAGAGGGTGCGAGGGACTATGGGAAGAAGGGAGAGAGGATGGGAGAGAGTGTAAGATGGAGGGAGGAGTGACTACAGGAGGGAAGGAGTGATGACAGGGGAGGAGGAGGATGGGAGGAAGGATAGAAAGAAGGGAGGGAGGATAGAAGGGAAGGAAAATGGGAGAGAGGGAGGATGGGAGAGGATGGGAAGGAGGGAGGACAAGAGGGAAGATGGGAAGGAGGGAGAAATGCTAGAAATGCTAGGAGGGAGAGAGGACTGGGTTGTTCCTGGTTAGGGTACAGACAGGTGAAAGGGCAGTCAAGGTCCCACTGCAGGAGTAACAAAGCTGACCATTCCCTGTCCCCAACCTTCTCCAGTAGTGCAGAAGCCCCTGAGTTCTAGCAGGAGGAATGGGGCTTGGGGAATCACTTTGTAACTCTCCTGTTATTTATTGGCTCGTTAGAGAGGTGTACTTCCCCTCTGTTCCTCCTTCCTCCCACCCCCCTACACTCTCTCGAAAACCTCTTGTGTTTGACAGGGAGAACACAGCTGACCAACTTCAAAGCATGGATGATAATGATAATAATAATAATAATATTTGTTATGCATGTACTAAGTGCCAAACACTTGGGTAGACAAGGGACACAGTCCCTAACCCACATGGGGGCTCTCAGCCTAAGGAGGAGGCAGAATGAGAAAACTGTAGGACTGAGAAGTTAAGTGACCTGCCCAAGATCACTTAGCGGGTAAGGGGCAGAGCCAGCATTAGAACTCAGGTCCTCTGGCTCCCAGATCTGTGCTCTTTCCGACAAGCCATGCTGCTTCTCTAAATATTTATAGATGCAGCCAAGGGCTCTGTGCCTTCAAGAATCCCTCCTCCTATTTTGGGAAGGGAAGGAGAAACAAAAGGGTTTGCTAGAGGCTCTCACTGCAGGGGTGATAGAGAGCAGCAGTTCCTGAGGAACTGCAGAGGAATTATAGAGATCCTGGGGAGATCCTGAAGGAGACCCTCCCCGCCTCCCAGCCACTGGGAAAAAAGAGCAAACTCCTGTGCAACAGGGGAAGTTGCAGTTTAAGGAGGAATTTGATGCTGAGGGTGGTCGTGAGGCCACTGGAAAGAGAATCCAGTGAGAAAGCAGCAGTGACAGGAATGGCTGAAGGTGGAGCAGGGAGAACAGAGAGTACTTGTTCCTGTTACTGCAGTGGCCTCTGGGCAGCCCGGACCTGAGACCTGGTCGCTAGAGAACAGCACTGGTTTCCTTCTGTTTGTTGCTGCTATTCCCAGTGTGGTTGCTAGGCAGCCTGGGAGGTAGCAGGATGTACAACTGCACAGGCCCCATCGCCCAGAACTCCTGCTTCACTGCTAGTTCTCTTTTTGTGATCCCCAGCTACTGTACCTAGCTTTTTTGTGTCCTTTCCCCAGCCTGAGTGGGACTCTGTGGGGATAACTTTGTCAAGAGTCAACTCAGCTGAGAGTTTGTTGGGAAAGTACTAATTCTCTCCCCAGGTTGCTCGCCTCACGGTGTTCTCCTCTAGGTACTCTCCTCAGGCCCCTCTAGGGAATATGTTCACCAACTCCGTTATATTGTACTCTTCCAGGAGCTTAGCACAGTACTCTGCGCACAGTAAGTGCTCAATAAATACCCACTGGGTAATTGTTACGGCATTCTGTACGTAATCTGCAGTCAATACTGTTGATTGATAGGTTGATTGACTGATTTACTGAAACAATTCCTGGTTCCAAAAAGTTGCCCTCCTAATGAGTGTCATTACGTGTGTGTGTGTGTGTGTGTGTGTGTGAGATCCATCTTCTTTCTATATGACAGAAGTGTTGCCGGCAAGCAATATGATTGACTCACTGACGTCTCAGTGGGCCTCCTGGGTAAAGAAGGACTCGTACAAAGACTCTTCTCGACCTGTCCCATCCCTGGTCTTTTGGGGGAGCAGGGCTGCCGCTGAACCTGCCCCTGTAGGGTGGCCAATGTCCTTCTGCTTTATATCTCTGTGTTGTTGCCCCAGAGGCTTAAGCCTCCATTGCATTGAACCTGGTCCCCCAAGGGGGAGAACCGGAGAACCCTTCCGTCCTTTCTTATTTCTAAAAAAACAATACGCTTTAAAAAACATTATTTGTAATTAAGAATTTCTGATTTTAGAGTCTCCTCGGGCCTCCGCGAATGAGAAGCAGCAATCTGATGGCATCCCCATTCACGTAAGCTCAGCCAGAAATGCTTTAGGCCAGAATGTCCTGTGCCTTCCATATATAGAATCTACAGGCATGTCTGCTCCATCTCTGAGGAGAAGCTCACCTCTAATAGGCACTGGATTGGAGCCAGGGGAAGTGCAGGAACATTCCCAAACCGGACGAGTCTGCTGGGGCTGTGCTTGCTGCCTGGTTTGGGGATCCATCTGGACTAGGGCAGATCCAGGTTCTTCCAGCTCCTCTCCCCTCCCTACCTCCAGACTCTCTTCCTCCCTCTTCCCCTCCAGGGTTCCCAGGCATTCTGGGGAGGGGAGAAGCCTAGGGCTCTGATTAGGGCCCTATACCTCCCTAACCTCAAAAGCCCCAAGCCTAGAACCCTTCTAGCACCCCACAAGGGCCTCAAACTGGGAGCCATTTCCACTCTGAGGGGCCAGTAATGTAACCCAGCTGCTGATCAGGTCCCAGCCTGTTACAGATAGGAGATGCTAAGAGAAGCATTTCTTCACCCTGCCCCTGCCACTTCAGCATGGTTTCATATCTGGCTGCCTTCTGGCAAAGTTATTTTAGTCACTCCCACAAATTCTGGGTAAGTTGGAGATGAAAATATGACATACAGACAGACCTCATGATGAGCATGAGGGAAGAAATGAGAAAATTCACATAATGGATGCTGTGGGCACTCAACTTCTTTGGGGCAGCAGAAATCCTGAGCCCCTTAGAGATAAAATAGATAGAAGCACCACTCAGTGAGGAGGGTGGAAAACAGTAAGGACTGTGAGTAATGAAAGGCTTGAAGACATGTGTGGTGATTAATTCTCTTCCCTTCTTAGGCGGGGAAATGATGAGAATTGGGTTGGATGTGGGGAGACCTACAGAAGCAAGATTGACATTTAGTATTAATGTCTGTGTCTCAGAGCATGATGGATTTATTACTTATTATAGATTTATAAATATTGATATCTCTCTGGGTATGATGGATTTATTCTTTGTCTTGCAGTTGTCAATATAGCTCTAATAAAGACAGCTCTCCTTTCCACTTCTGCAGTGGATTCACCCTTCCCTTTCTAATGGGGAGGAATGAAAAGAAGCTACATAAGAAGAGGCAGTGGGAGATGAGGCTAGAAGGATAATCAATCAATGAGTCAGTCAAATAATAGAGAAGCAGCATGGCCTCATAGATGGAGCACAAGCCTGGGAGTCAGAAGGACCTTGATTCTCATCCCAGCTCCACCACTTGTCAGCTGTGATTTTGGGCAAGGCACCTAACTTCTCTGTGCCTCAGTTATCTCATCTGCAAAATGGGAATTAAGACTGAGAGCCCCATGCGAACATGGACTGTGTCCAACCTGATAGGCTTGTATTGACCCCAGTGCTTATGACGGTGCTTGGCACATAGTAAGTGCTTCACAAATGCTAGAGGAAAAAAAAATGAATCAATCAGTGGTATTTAGTGCTTGCTGGGTGTGGAGCACTGTACTAAGTGCTTCAGAGAGTACAGTGGAATTAGTAGACATTATTCCTGCTCTTAAGAAGATTACAGTCTAGTGGGGGGAGACAGTCATTAAAATAAATTACAAATAGGGGAAGCAGCAGAGGACATACACAGGGAGTCCATTTTCCTGGTATTCTGCAAGCCCTGGCTAAGTTTGTTGACATCCCTTTGTACTTTCTCACATCCAACAGGCCTGAGGCCATGTCACCCCTGGAGACTTGTTTCTTTGAGGAGTTCAACTGCTTTAACTAATTTCAACAAACCTCAGGGGTTCAGATTTGAATTTGTTATTTGGAAAAAGTGTTTAATTTAAGAGGACATCCAGTCACCCAGATCAAGAGTCAACTCTCTAACAGTATTGTGTTGGAGCCTTTTTCCTAGTAGTTTAATATTTCCTACTAAAGAAGACACGTTTTAATGATGGAATTAGCAGTTTTGGGTCAGACTTTTTTTCGAATAGGTTTGCTTCGGTGGCCAGGGGAGTGAAGAAGTATGATCAGAGAGGAGAGGAGGAGGAAAGTACACAGATTTTGCCGAGACCAGGGCAATTTGTAGACATTCAGGAAGTGCAAAATAATAGCCATTAATAAGTGTAGCTGTAATAATGATAATCAGAGAAAATGACTGACTGAGTCTTCTGAGTAATATTATACATGAGTCGAATCCATCTTGCAAAAGGATCCGTGCCAATGGGTGATTCAATCCACAGGAATCTACCTGGCATGAAAATGCAAAGCCTCGCTCTAGTTTCAGGACTGATCAGGTCTTTGTGAGTTTGGGGCTTCACATTTGGAAGGAGAGATGAAGAAGTTGGAGAAGAAAGGGCCAAAACGTTGAAGGGTTGGGAAGTTGGTGCTGAGGAAAGATTAAAGGAACTTAATTTATTTTCTCTAAAGAGACGACTTCAGACTAGGGGAGAGACAGTTCCAAGCATCTGAAAGGAAACAGCATGAAGGACAATAAGCAGACATTGGTTTCTGTTTTATCGGAAACAGTGCTATTTGTTAAGAGCATACTATGTGCCAAGCACTGTACTAAATGCTGGGGTAGATGCAAGATACTAAATGCTGGGCAGCAGAGTGGCTTAGTGGAGAGAGCACAGTCCTGGGGGCAGGAAGACCTAGCTTCTAATCCCAGCTCTGCCACTTACCTGCTGGGTGACCTTGGGCAAGTCACTTAACTTTCCTGTGCCTCAATTTCCTCAGCTGTAGAATAGGAATTCAATACCTGTTCTCCCTCCTATTTAGACTGTGAACCCCATGTGGGACAGGGACTGGGTTCAACTTGATTACCTTGTATCTACCTCAGAGCTTGGAACAGTGCTTGGCACATTCATTCATTCATTCAATCAATCGTATTTATTGAGTGCTCACTGTGTGCAGAGCACTGTACTAATCAATCAATTAATCAATCATATTTATTGAGCGCTTACTGTGTGCAGAGCACTGTACTAAGCACTTGGGAAGTACAAGTTGGCAACATATAGAGACAGTCCTTACCCAACAGTGGGCTCACAGTCTAAAAGCACTTGGGAAGTACAAGTTGGCAACATATAGAGATGGTCCCTACGCAACAACGGGCTCATAGTCTAGAAGGGGGAGACAGACAACAAAATAAAACATGTGGACAGGTGTCAAGTCATCAGAATAAATAGAAGTAAAGCTAGAGCAAGCACCTAACAAATACCATAATTAAGGTAATCAGGTCAGACAAAATCCCTGTCTCTCACGGGGCTCACAGTCTAAGCAGAGAGAGAATGCCTATTGAATCTCCATTTTGCAGATGGGAAAATTGAGGCACAGGAGAGTTTGCCCAAGGTCACCCGGCAGGCAAGTGGCAGAGCGAGGTTTAGAACCTAGTTTCTCTGATTTCCAAGCCCGTGCTCTTTCCACTAGGCCAGGGAATGGGTCACGCTAGCACCTGATTAGATTAAACAGCAGAAAGAACATCTTGACTAACCATTGGGAGATCGAGGAACATGTTATCAGTGAAGGTAGTGGAGTTTAGTGGAGATTTTAGAGAAAAAGGGAGGCAGCAGCACCTATGTCAATCAATCAATAAATCAATAGTATTTATTGAGCACTTACTGTGGGCAGAACACTGTACTAAGCACTTGGGAGAGTACGCTGTAACAGCCAATGCCAAGATTACCCTGGGATTTACATGAGAGTAAAGTGAGGCTGTAAACTGAGATTGTTCGCTGCCAGAATGAAGGTGAAGAAGGAAGCTGAGCTGGAAAGGAGTGAAATAGCGGGTGGACTATGTTGAGAATTAATTATTTCTATATATAAATAAAAACAGCTTGGCTTGGTATATATAGAGCATGGGCCTGGGAATCAGAGGTCATGGGTTCAAATCCCGGAGCTGCCAATTGTCAGCTGCGTGACTTTAGGCAAGTCACTTAACTTCTCTGTGCCTCAGTTACCTCATCTGTAAAATGGAGCTGAAGCCTGTGAGCCCCACGTGGGACAACCTGATCACCTTGTAATGTACCCAGGACTTAGAACAGTGCTTTGCACATAGTAAGCACTTAACAAATGCCATTATTATTATTATTATTATTATTATTAAAGGCCTAGATTTTAACCCTGGCTCTGTCACAAGTCTGCTGTGTGACTTTAGGCAGGTCACTTAACTTCTCTGTGCCTCAGTTACTTCATCTGTAAAATGGAGCTGAAGCCTGTGAGCCCCACATGGGACAACCTGATCACCTTGTAATGTCCCCAGCACTTAGAACAGTGCTTTGCACATAGTAAGCACTTAACAAATGCCATTATTATTATTATTATTATTATTATTAAAGGCCTGGATTTTAACCCTGGCTCTGTTACAAGTCTGCTGGGTGACCTTGGACAAATCACGTCACTTCTCTGGGCCTCAGTTACTTCATCTGTAAAATGGAGATTAAGAGTATGTGCCCCTTGTGGGATAGGGACGGTGTCCAATCTGATTAACTTGTATCTTCCCCAGTGCTTAGAATAGTGCTTGACACATAGTAAACGCTTAACTAGTACCATAAGAATAAAGCTTAACGAGTACCATAAGAATAATGATAATTCATTCATTCAGTCGTATTTATTGAGCGCTTCCTCTGCTCCCCAAGTGTGTCTACGCTGGCCTTTTGAACGGAACACCCTGAGGAGGAAGAGGAAGAGGAAATTGGAGCTAAGGCATTTGTTGGCTCCCTTGGGCAGCAGCAAGGAGGGGGAATGATGAAGGACACGGTGTCCATTTGAACCTGGTGGGGAAATGCAAGCTGCAGGAATGTAATTCCCTGCTGGGAATTGATCCAGGGCCCTGTGGCTGACACCTCTCCTCCGGGGAATGACATCCGGGAAGTATGCAAGACCAGAAGCAGCCATCAAGTGGAATTCAAACCATTATTATTATTATTATGATTGTATTTGTTAAGCGCTTACTATGTGCGAAGCACTGTTCTAAATATTGTAATAATGATGGTATTTGTTAAGTGCTTATTATGTGCCAAGCACCGTTCTAAGTGCTGGGGTAGATACAAGGTAATCAGATTGTCCCACAATGGGCTCACAGTCTTAATCTCCATTTTACAGATGAGGTAACTGAGGCACAGAGAAGTTAAGTCACTTGCCCAAAGTCACACAGCTGGAAAGTGGTGGAGCCAGGATTGGAACCCACAACCTCCGACTTCCAAGCCCGTGCTCTTAGAGACCAAATGTCCTCACCTGTGTAGTTCAGGCTCCCTTGCAGCAGGCAACCAGGGTGGTTGAGGTAGAAACACTGAGTTTTCAGCTCTTCTTTCGTGAGTTGTACCTATTTCTATCTAATAATAATAATAATAATAGTAACAGTGCTGTTGGTTAAGTGCTGTGTGTCAGGCACTGTACTAAGTGTTGTGGTAGAAATAAGACAATCAGGTTGGATGCAGGCCCTGTCCCATATGGGGCTCACAGTCTTAATCCCCAGTTTACAGATGAGGAAACTGAGGCACAGAGAAATCAAGGGACTTGCCTAAGGTCACGAAGCAGACAGTTGGAATCAGAACCCAAGTCCTCTGACTTCCAGACTCTGTTTAGACAATCTCTGACCAGGATGATTCTGATGATGCCAAGCAGTATGTAGAGCAAACATAGACAAGACTCTAGGCTGTAAACTCATTGTGGGCAGGGAATGAGTCTGTTATATTGTTATATTTCACTCTCCCAAATGCTTAGTACAGTGCTCTGCACACAGTGAGTGCTCAAAAATATGATTGACTGACTCTTTTTAAATCACTGCTTGGGGTACAGGTTAAGGAAGAGAAGTAGCGTGGCCTTGTGGAAAGAGCTTGGGATTGGGAGTCAGAAGGACCTGGGTTCTGACCCTAGCTTCACTGCTTCTCTGCTATGTACCTTGGGCAAGTCACTTAAGTTCTCTGTGCCTCAGTTATCTCCTCTGTAAAGTGGAGATAAGACTTGTGAGCAGTGTGGCTCAGTGGAAAGAGCCCGGGCATTGGAGTCAGAGGTCAGGGGTTCAAATCCCGGCTCCACCACTTGTCAGCTGTGTGACTTTGGGCAAGTCACTTAACTTCTTTGGGCCTCAGTTACCTCATCTGTAAAATGGGGATTAAGCCTGTGAGCCCCCTGTGGGACCACCTGATCATCTTGTATTCCCCCCAGCGCTTAGAACAGTGCTTCGCACATAGTAAGCGCTTAGCAAATACCAACATTATTAAAGGAAACATAGCTACAGGTATTGCTCCTCTCCTATTTGGAAAGATACACAGTTTTCCCCAGACCAATCTCTGAAGAATAAAAGCCTTTATTTAAAAAGAAAAAAAAATCAGTTTTTGCAGGGGCCACGGCAATTTAAAGGAGACTTGGCCCCAGAAAATCAGTGCTATTCCCCGGGGGCTTCTGCAGTCACCGTATTGTGCATTTGTTTGTGATCTTGGCTCTGAAAGAAGCCTGAGGTAGAAAGAAACCCGTGAGGAGTTCTACTGGTTGGAGGCCCAGCAGGAAGTTAGGGTTTAGAAGGCCGTGACCATTAGGTCTGCTGGAGCCTCTGCCCCTCTGTAGGGTAGTTTCCTGCTTTTCCACAGCACGGCCATGCTAGCACCCACTACCAGGCTGCCCACTGCGGCCACCAGCACAATCCAGAAAGGCACCTCCCATGGGCTGCTCTGTTGCCCTTTGAAGTGGTTTTCCGGCAGCCCGCTGTTCCTCAGTGTGAAGAGATACGGGTGGTCCTGTGAAAATAATATGGCAGTGTTCAAATGGTCCTCATCACCCCCTCCCAGCAAGTCTGGGCAGGTGCAAGCTAGTAGCCAGCCTCTAGTCCCCTCAGTATTCCAGAACTTGTGGTTCTCCGTGATTGACCATGCCACTTGATATCAACTCCTTAGCAGAATCAATCAATCAATCCATCGTATTTATTGAGCGCTTACTGTGTGCTCTGCGCTTGGGAAGTACAAGTTGGCAACAGATAGAGACAGTCCCTACCCAACAGTGGGCTCACAGTCTAAAAGGGGGAGATGGAGAAGAAAACCAAACATACTAACAAAATAAAATAAATAGGATAGATATGTACAAGTAAAATAGAGTAATAAATATGTACAAACATATATACATATATACAGGTGCTGTGGGGAAGGGAAGGAGGTAAGATGGGGGGATGGAGAGGGGGATGAGGGGGAGAGGAAGGAAGGGGCTCAGTCTGGGAAGGCCTCTAGTAGCAGAAGCTTACTACAGCAATCCATACTTGAATGGAGCAATCAATCAATCAATCAATCAATCGTATTTATTGAGCGCTTACTATGTGCAGAGCACTGTACTAAGCACTTGGGAAGTACAAATTGGCATCACATAGAGACAGTCCCTACCCAACAGTGGGCTCACAGTCTAAAAGGGGGAGACAGAGAACAGAACCAAACATACCAACAAAATAAAATAAGTAGGATAGAAATGTACAAGTAAAATAAATAAATAAATAAATAAATAAATAAATAAATAAATAGAGTAATAAATATGTACAACCATATATACATATATACAGGTGCTATATAAGGAACAGACTCCATAAAGAGAAGGGGATGAAGGGCTTTAACTTACCTCAGTAGGGCACTTGAGTTTGGTTCGGCTGTATGTGAAGTTGTTATATATCCGCTTCTGACCCACAGGTTCCAGCTGAAACAGAGACAAGAGGACTTCGGACTAGGTTCCCGACGAGTACCTCGTTCTGGACTCTCCCGCCTCTGTCCCCTTGCTCATTCTGCTACTCCACTCTGGCTTGGAAGTCCCTCCCTCATCATCATCATCATCATCAATCGTATTTATTGAGCGCTTACTGGGTGCAGAGCACTGTACAAAACGCTTGGGAAGTACAAGTTGGCAACATACAGAGACAGTCCCTACCCAACAGTGGGCTCACAGTCTAAAAGGGCTCAAATTACACTCAAATTACTGCTAAAATCCCACTTCTTCCAACAGGATTTCCCGGATTGATTTCCAAACTCCCTGAGCCATATCATCTCTCCAGCCAATTCTAGCACTTATATGCAACAAATGTAGTTACTTTGAGCACTCTAGCTGTAAATATTTTTCTGTTCATCTCCTCTGTTAAAGTGTAAGTTCCTTGATCAAGAGGGTGTTTAATATGTGCTTCCACTAAACTATAATTAAAAACAGAATAACAGTGTTATTTGTAAAGTACTAAGTGCTGGGGTAGATACAAGATAAATCAGGTCCCACATGGGGCTCACAGTCTAAGTAGGAGGGAGAACCAGGTTTGATTCTCCATTTTGCAGATGAGGGAACCGAGGCACAGAGAAGTGTAGTCCTGTTCCCTCGCTGTCCTTGTAGCCCTTTAATGAGAGCATGGCCTAGTGAAAAGAGAAAAGGCCCGGGATTCAGAAGGACCTGGGTTCTAATCCTAACTCCACCATGCGTCGTCAGTGTGACCTTGGGCAAGTCACTTCACTTCTCCGTGCTTCAGTTCCCTCATCTGTAAAATGGAGATTAAGACTATGAGCCCCATGTGGAACAAGGGCTGTGTTCAACCCAGTCACCTTGTTATCTACCCCAGAGCTTAGTATAGTGCCCGCCACATAGTAAGTGCTTAACAAATACCACAGTTAACAGGGAAATCTCTGGATCTGAAACTTTACCCAGAGAGCTGTATTTCCTGGCTACTATTATTGGACCTACCAACACTAAGGCACTGCCCCTCTAAACTGTAAGCTCCTTATGGGCAGGGAAGGTGTCTACCAACTCTGTTATATTGGACTCCAACTTGTACTTCCCAAGCCCTTAATACAGTGCTCTGCACACAGTAAGCACTCAATAAATATGATTGAATGAATGACTCTCCCAAGTGCTTAATAATAATAATAATAATGGTATTTATTAAGTGCTTGCTATGTGCAAAGCACTGTTCTAAGCGCTGGGGAGGTTACAAGGTGATCAGGTTGTCCCAAAGGGGGCTCACAGTCTTAATCCTCATTTTACAGATGAGGTAACTGAGGTCCAGAGTAGTGAAGTGACTTGCCCAAAGTCACACAGCTGACAAGTGGCAGATTTGAACCCATGACGTCTGACTCCAAAGCCCGGGCTCTTTCCACTGAGCCATGCTGCTTAATACAGTGCTCTGCACAGTAAGCAGTCAAATACCATGAACTGATTGACTGACTGCCCCTGAACAGAGCTCTGACCCTTCATTCAGATTCTGTTATATTGTTATATTGTACTTTTTCAAGTGCTTAGTACAATGCTCTGCAGACAGTAAGTGCTCAATAAATACAATCGATCGATTGATACCGTACCATATTATTCCAGAGGGCGATGGCCATCTCAGAATAGCCCCGCTCAGAGAAATGGAAACAATCCACAGAAAAGAAGCTCAGGTCAACATTTCCTTTCTGCAAGAAAAACGAAAGGAGTTGTGTCATGTGGGTATTTCTCCAATCGACCTCTTTTCGGCTCAAGCCTACCGTACGAAGTCTATGCTCCTCTATGGGTGTCTGCCCACAAAATTAACTCCGATGAAGAACCAAAGTGGGGCTTGGGAAAGCTTGAAGCCCTAAACTTTCCTGAGTTTTTATATGACTTCTGATCATTTGTGTTCCTTTCAAGTACTTCCAAACTCCCACCTAAAAGGGGAAGGGCCATCATGAAGTTTTTCCAGCAACGATGGCCGCTGGATGTCCCGCCAGGTGAATCTTTCCAAGGTCTCCCTGCCCTTCTCTTGAAAGCACATCCCATCCCCTCATCCAGAGAGCTGCCCCAGAAGAGAAAGAAGGCAGAAAACACTGTACCTCTGGAGGGCCATGGCTCCCTGAAAGCAAAAGGGGAGGGCAGCCTGAGATGAATCTGCCCTCCGGAAGATCGATGACTTACATTATCCAGTGGAATATGAGTGCTTTGAAAAAATGGTTGAAGCACCACAGCAAAATCTTCCCGCTGCATGTATTTCTGGCTGTAGGCCATCAGCATGCTGCTGCTCTGTGGAAGGATGGGAGAGCGTATTTGGCCCTGCTTATCATCCTGACTTTTCACGAGAGCAGTGACCATTCAGTTGGGGGTTCCATCCCCTCCTTTTGTGTCCGATTAGGTGGGGGTTTGTTCATTGCTGGTTTTGGACTGGAGTTGGATCTCCCTGGGCCTCAGCAGGGGCAGGGCATAAGGGGATTTGAGTCCCATAAACCCTCAGAAAGGAAGGTCGTCAATTTGCTATCCTCTAGACTGTAATCTCGTGGTGGGCAGGGAAGGTGTCTACTAACTCTGTTGTGCTGTGCTCTCCCAAGCACTTAGTGCAGTGCGCTACACACAGTAAGCACTCAATAAATACTATTGATTGATTTATTCAGTGGGCCATACCAATAGGGCTGGCACCAGGTGGACAAGAATTGATTGACTCTCCCAAGTGCATAATAATAATAATAATAATGGTCTTTATTAAGCGCTTACTATGTGCAAAGCACTGTTCTCCTCCTTTTGTATAAGCAACATTCTGTGTGACATCACCATAGAGAAGCAGCATGGCTTAGTGGAAAAAGCCCGGGTTTGGGAGTCAGAAGTTGTGAGTTCTAATCCCGGCTCTGCCACTTATCAGCTGAGTGACTTTGGGCAAGTCACTTAACTTCTCTGCACCTTAGTTATCTCATCTGTAAAATGGGGATGAAGACTGTGAGCCCCACGTAGGACAACTTGATTACCTTGTCTCTACCCAAGTGCTTAGACCAGTGCTTGGCACACAGTAAGTGCTTAACAAATACCACCATCATCATCATTATATTATGCTGCATGTTCTCACAATTTTATATGATATCATGATGTTCTGCTATGTGCACACTAGTATTCCGGGGCCTAAAGTATCCCAGAGCCCCCCTGAACTGCCCACATTGCTCCAGAGCTGCTTCTGATTCTTGGTGACTGCTCCTCAATTATTATTATTATTATTGTTATTATAATGGTATTTGTTAAGCACTTACTATGTGTCAAGCACTATTCTAAGCCCGGGGTTTGATACAAGGTAATCGGGGTGATGATGATGGCATTTGTTAAGCGCTTACTATGTGCAAAGCCCTGTTCTAAGCGCTGGGGGGGGATACAAGGTGATTAGGTTGTCCCACATGGGGCTCACAGTCTTAATCCCCATTTTACAGATGAGGTAACTGAGGCTCAGAGAAGTTAAGTGACTTGCCCAAGATCACACAACAGACATGTGTTGGAGCCAGGATTCGAACCCATGACCTCTGACTCCAAAGTCCGTGCTCTTTCCACTGAGCCACACAGGGTGAACATAGTTCCTGTTCCACATGGGGCTCACAGTCTTAATCCCCATTTTACAGATGAGGTGACTGAGGCACAGAGAAGTGAAGTGACTTGTCCAAGGTCACACAACAGAAAAGTGGCAGAGTCGGCATAAGAACCCACCTCCTCTGACTGTGGCTACCCAAAGGCCACACACCCCAAAGACAGTTGCTTACCTCGACCCATCGCTCCTCAAAATGAATTCCAGGTAGGGAGAGCATTTCAAAGCAAGGAGTCCAGGGCAAGTCAAAGTGCAACACAGATGTGACCGGCATTTGTTATACTTGACTTGCCCAGGCCAACTCTCGGTTAACAGATGGCTCCAGTGGGAAGCAAGAATGCTCCCCTTTGTGGGCAGCCGCTTAGGTAAGGGAGGACTAGGTGTCCTTGGGTGACATGAGTGGCCTGCGGCGGGGAAGGGGCCTGGGGTTGGGGGAGAAGACTGTCCCTCTGTTACTCATGCTGAGCACATTTTGGGGATGAAGACTCTGCTGCCCTTCTATGGGAAGTTAGTTAAGGACAGGAGCGCAAAAAGGCAGAAAAGAGAAACGGAGGTACTCACCTGGAAAGCTCTGTTTACATCCTTCATTTCTTGTAACTCAGGGGAATTCTCTTGGGGCCGTAGAAAGCAAGGACAAAAATCCCTGTGGAGGAGAAAGAGCCCCTGGGGGACAGCTGTTCCGCAGATCCCTTGCCAGCTGCTTCCCAGCTTGGTTCTGGTCTGACTGCAGCAGCTCAGTTCCCCCCAGTGCCCCCAAATCTCCCTTCCCCCATCCCACCACCATTAATAATAATAATAATAATGGTGATATTTGTTAAGCTCTTACTATGTGCAAAGCACTGTTTTAAGCACTGGGGGGGTACAAGGTGATCACGTTGCACCACTTGGGGCTCACAGTCTTCATCCCCATTTTACAGATGAGGTAACAGACACAGAGAAGTTAAGTGGCTTGCCCAAGGTCACACAGCTGACAAGTGGCAGAGCTGGGATTCGAACCCATGACCTCCGACTCCCAAGCCCGCGCTCTTTCCACTGAGCCACATTTCCTGAGCACCTTCTGTGTGCAGACAGACTGGACTAGCTGCTTGAGAACACTCAGCAGAATCAATCAATCAATCGTATTTATTGAGCACTTACTGTGTGCAGAGCACTGTACTAAGCACTTGGGAAGTACAAGTTGGCAACATATAGAGATGGTCCTTACCCAACAACGGGCTCACAGTCTAGAAGGGGGAGACAGAGAACAAAACCAAACATATTAACAAGATGAAATAAATAGAATAGATATGTACAAGTAAAATAACTAGAGTAATAAATACGTACAAACATATATACATATACACAGGTGCTGTGGGGAAGGGAAGGAGGTAAGGCGGGGGGATGGAGAGGGAGAAGAAAGAGGGGGCTCAGTCTGGGAAGGTCTCCTGAAGGAGGTGAGCTCTCAGTAGGGCCTTGAAGGGAGGATTAAATACCTCATCTCCCACCCACTAGACTGTGATCTCTGTTTGGGACAGGGGCTGTGTTCAATATGATTATCCTGTATGTACACCAGCACTCAACACAGTGCTTGCCAACTAAGTGCTTCACAAATACCACAATTATTGTATTATTACCATGGGGAATTGGATATGTCCAGCAATGGGCTTCCTGATCCCAGGGATCCCAAACAGAGTCCCAGGAAACAAAGTGGCTACAAAATGTGGGCAGGGAATGTGTTTGTTGTTGTGTTGTACTCTCCTATGTGCTTAGAACAGTGTTTTGCACAGAGAAAGCGCTCAATAAATACAATCGAATGAGTGAAGGAACAAATGAGTGAAGTTTCTGCTACTGGTTACTCTACATCTCTAGTCCTCACAATTACCTGCCCCACAGGCTTTGCTGACAGTAGCTAGGTCTACCTTGCCATCGATAGCTGCTATTTTCTCCTGAGACTCATTTTTTTCTTTTTCTTTTTTTAATAACAATATCTGTTAGCACTTACTATGTCCCAGGCATTATACCAAGTGTTGGGATAGATACACAAGCTAATCAGGTTGGACACAGTCCATGTCCCACATGGGGTTCACAGTCTTAATCCCCATTTTACAGATGAGCTAACTGAGGCACAGAGAAGTTAGGTGACTCTCTTCAGAATACTTGGAAGCAGGTACTTGGGAAGATCCCTAAGGAGATGGGAGGGGTGGGTGCCTTATTCTCCTAAACAGGAGGCAGACTATAAAATGGTAGATTATAATTTATAATCCTGACTCCACCACATGTCTGCTGTGTGACCTTGGGCAAGTCACTTAACTTCTCGGAGCCTCAGTTCCCTCATCTGTCAAATGGGGATGAAGACTGTGAGCCCCACGTGGGACAACCTGATCACCTTGTATCCCCCCCAGCGCTTAGAACAGTGCTCTGCACATAGTAAGCGCTTGACAAATGCCATCTGTATTCTGAAAAACACAACTTATCAGGATAAAATACCAACAGGTATATACGGCAACTGCTGTATGAGTCCCTAAGTCTTGATAAAAAGGCTCCTCACCCACTGCTATCAGTCAGGCACAAGAAGTCTAGAGGAAAGCACTCAGCTTTTGGCCGTGGTTGCCATAGAAACAGCTCTAGGGGATGTAGGGGAAATGGTCCCAAGAGCAATTCCCAGGCTCCAGATAATGGATCCTCAGCCCTATTGCAGTTCTTGCTCAGTTCTAAGTTCTTAGGCACCATTTACCCCCACACACCTCCATTCCAATTTCCAAGGTCCTGAGGAACTTGTGAGAAAAATTCAGTCGATGGGACCAACCTCCATCAATGATTCAAGCTAGGGACTTCTAGCTCCCTTCCTAAAATACCTGCCCCTGCACTCGTCAGTCCCATGCCCCAATCACACCACCCCCTCCCTGAGTGCCACCCCTTGAGAGGTGCCCAGCCGCTTGAACTGGTCACTTACTGAACCGGCACCGGACATTTTTCCCCGTGTATTTGTCGAAGACCAGCCATCTCCAAAATCTCCACAACACTGACGAAGACTCGAGGGAGCTGTAGGGAGCACAGGAATCGGTGAGCAGCCATGGAAGGAGGGGGAAAGGGAGAGCCTCAGAAGGCAGAGAGTGGAACCGTGGGTCTTGTGTGGAGCGGGCTAGATTGTCAATGTGATGGAGAAGATGGGGGAAAGGGGGCAAAATGGTGACACATATGGGTTTGTTCAGTATGGGTAAAATTGGAACTGCTCTGCTGTGCTACAACCACCGTGACCACTTCACGGCTTCTTCGGCTACTGGAGGGGGCAGGGGTGGCAGAAGTATTAGCAATCACAGTTTTTATTCTTAGAAACTTCTGCTTCTCCCCATGTGCAGACATCATCCACTCCCATCATCCATTCATTCATTCGTATTTATTGAGTGCTTACTGTGTGCAGAGCACTCTACTAAGCGCTTGGGAAGTCCAAGTCGGCAACATATAGAGACGGTCCCTACCCAACAACGGGCTCACACTCTAGAAGGGAGAGACAAAACAAAACATGTAGACGGGTGTCAAAATCGTCAGAACAAATAGAATTATAGCTACATGCACATCATTAATAATAACAATAATAATAATAACGGCATTTATTAAGCGCTTACTATGTGCAAAGCACTGTTCTAAGCACTGGGGAGGTTACAAGGTGATCAGATTGTCCCATGGGGGGGCTCACAGTCTTAATCCCCATTTTACAGATGAGGGAACTGAGGCCCAGAGAAGTGAAGTGACTTGCCCAAAGTCACACAGCTGACAATTGGCGGAGGCGGGATTTGAACTCATGATCTCTGACTCCAAAGCCCGGGCTCTTTCCACTGAGCCACGCTGCTTCACAGCCACGCTGCTTCATTAACAAAATAAATAGAATAGTAAATATGTGCAAGTTGTCCTTGTGCCCTTAGTTTCAGATGAAGGTGAGAAGCACCATTCATTCATTCAATCGTATTTATTGAGCACTTACTCTGTGCAGAGCACTGTACTAAGCGCTTGGGAAGCATGACCTAGTGGAAAGAGCCCGGGCTTGGGAGTCAGAGGACCTGGGTTCTAATCCCGGCTCCGCCACTTGTCTGCTGGGTGAACTTGGACAAGTCACTTCACTTCTCTGTATCTCAGTTACCTCATTTGTAAAATGGGGATTAAGACTCTGAGCTTCCTTAGGGATACGGACTGTGTCCAACCTGATTAGCTTGTATCTACCCCAGTACAGTGCCTGATACTTAGTAAGTGCTTAACAAATACCATTACAGATTTTAAAAAGCCAGGAAATTGGGCTACTGGGACATAAAGATCTACTTGCTAGTGATGCCCAGAAGAGATTGGGAGTGTGTGATTTCGGGAACATGACACTTAACGTGTGTCATCTGTGGCATGGGCAGACCTTCACAACTCTCATGTGTAGGTGTGTATGTGTGAGGAGGGGAGGATGTCTATATAATAATAATAATAATAATTTTGGTATTTGTTAAGCGCTTACTATGTGCAAAGCTCTGTTCTAAGCGCTGGGGAGGATACAAGGTGATCCGGCTGTCCCATGTGGGGCTCACAGTCTTCATCCCCATTTTACAGATGAGGGAACTGAGGCACAGAGAAGTTAAAAGTGACTTGCCCAAAGTCACACAGCTGACAAGTGGCAGAGGCTGGATGGTTGGGGTGTGCCTGTGTCCCTGAATTTCTTAAAGTGGTTTCCATGAACTACTATGAATCAGCTATGAACAACTGATAATAATAATAATAATAATAATAATGGCATTTATTAAGCGCTTATTATTCATTCATTCAATCATATTTATTGAGAGCTTACTGTGTGCAGAGCACTGTACTAAGCGCTTGGGAAGTACAAATTGGCAACATACAGAGACGGTCCCTACCCAACAGTAGGCTCACAGTTATGTGCAAAGCACTGTTCTAAGCGCTGTTCTCAGTCCCAGACTGAGCCCCCTCCTTCCTCTCCTCCCCATCCCCCTCTTCATCCTCCCGCCTTACCTCCTTCCCTTCCCCACAGCACCTGAATATATGTATATATGTTTTTACATATTTATTACTCTATTTATTTTACTTGAACATATTCTATTTATTTTCTTTTGTTAATATGTTTTGTTCTCTATCTCCCCCTTCTAGACTGCGAGCCCACTGTTGGGTAGGGACCATCTCTATATGTTGCCAACTTGTAATCCCAAGCGCTTAGTACCGTGCTCTGCACACAGTAAGCGCTCAATAAATACGATTGAATGAAGGAATGAATGGTGCTCCTCAGCAGCACAGTCTAGGTGCCACTGGCCTTAGTTTACCCATATTTAAGAGAACATCCCACTGAACCCAGCTTAGCCTAGAGGATAAGGGTCCCCACAATCAGTTCCCAGATTTCCCTGCTCCTTTTAGGGGGTGCTTAGCATAGTGCTCTGCACATGTTAGTGTTTAACAAATACTATGATTACTAAGGGGCAGGTCTGGCACTGATCACAGACCATCCTAATTCAAGGGTTGGCTTCCCTCAGAGGCAACACTCTCCTTCCAGCTTCAAGGTCAATGGAGACAACCCACTGCTTTGGTCTCCAAGTGAAATATGATGCCAAATCTCTGTCATGGATTGGAAATTGTTGGCTGGGGCTATCACAGAGTCTGCCTGAGCAGGGTTGGGGAAGGAGGAAGGGGGTGAAAAGTAACCCAGATTTCACCTCAGAGAGAATATCCAGAGCTTGTTCAAGGTGCTGCACATATTTTTCCACCGAGTGAGTATCCTGGAGAAAGATAAAAAAGGATAGAATGGGAGGGGAGAGGGAGAAAGGAAGGGAGAGAGTGTGTTAGTCAAGTTATCAATTGCCTTTTGGATGCGATGATGCCCTGTGTTAAGCACTTGGGAACGTACTACAGAAGGAAAATTCATGTCGGCTTCCTTCAAGGAGCTCAGAATCTAATTAGGGAGGAAAATATATCAAATTATCTCCAAATAGTGGGAGCAGCAGGAGAAGGAGCAAGGATCAGGTAAGTAGTAGAAAGAATATTCCATAAAGAGATATTAGAATAAGTCATTAAATGCCCAACCAAATGTCCAACAGTGCTGAGGATGGGTATAAGAACAGAAGTGCTAATTGTGGTTGCTGAGTTGAGAAAATTTGGGATGTTGGAAATCAATCAGGGGAGGCTTCTTGGAGGATGTGGGAATTTTAGGTGGCCTGAAAATGAGTAGTAAAACCTTCAATGCATGCAATATTTTTTCTTCCCATACTCCCAAATGGAATTGAAAGTCTTCTCTGATACGAATGAAAAAATCTGGGGGTTGGAGGAATGATTTCTAAGTTTTACAGAATGGGGAGGATAATAGCATATTTGTGAAGGAAAATTGAGTTTCTGTGAAGAAAAAGAGAGGGAGAGAGAAGGGGTAAGAGAGAGAAATAGAATGAAACAGAGGAGGGAGGGGAATGAGGGTGGGAAGGAAGCATGGATATGTAGCAGTTAAGACAATTAGGGTCTGGAGGGAAGAAAAAAAGTCTTAATTTCCTCTTGCACAGAGCAACTTAGCAGTGAGGAGGTGAGCTATCTTCTTTACTGTATCTGAAGATTTTAGAAGCGTAGGATTGATAGGAGATTCAACTTCTGGCATTGGTTGAGGAAGTGGTGATTTTGGATAGCAGGGAACCAGGCGGATGTTAGCGCTTCATCAGTGAACAGAGGGAACAGTGGTTCCCTTGAGAATAAGGATTCCCAGACCATCCACTCTTTCCCTTCCAGGTCTTGATTTTCCCACTCTGGAGTGGGCTGAGTGGGTCTGATGTTACCTGTCAATCAATCAATCATATTTATTGAGCACTTACTGTGTGCAAAGCACTGTACTAAGCGCTTGGGAAGTACAAGTTGGCAACACATAGAGATGGTCCCTACCCAACAGTGGGCTCACAGTCTAGAAGGGGGAGACAGAGAACGAAACAAAGCATATTAACAAAATAAAATAAATAGAATAGATATGTACAAGTAAAATAAATAAATAAAGTAATAAATACATACGAACAATCAACTGTCAAGGGACCTTTGCTCTGACATGGGGCAGACTGCATTGGGATGGGCTTTTCAAGCAGGATTGTACCAGAATGTCCAATCTCCTGAATCTTTTCAGGCTGTTTCCAGGTGGGCCAAATTGGTTCTTGGGGTGTCACCTGCGCCACAGTGCAGTCTGCAGGACAGCTACTCCCAGTAGATTCCTCAAGCTACCTAAAATAGTGTCTATCTCCCCCTCTGGATTGTAAGCTCGTTTTGGGCAGGGAATGTGTATTGTTGCACTGTACTCTCCAAATCACTTAGAACGGTACTTGGCATTGAGTAAGCACTCACCGCTCGTGTGTCCCTACCTCATCCTTGCAGTACACACAGAGGTCATTGCCACCGACAAACAACGTGATCAGCTTCCAGTCTCGTTCCAGGTTGACTTCCTGAAGGGATGGATGGGAGAATCTGACTCAGAGTTTGGGGAGAACACAGAAATGTCATATGCCCCTAGAGTCCCCCAAAACAACCCCCCAAAGTAAGATGGCCACCCTCCTTTCTTGCTTGTCATGTCAGGGCTATGAGCCAGGGAGGGGCTGTTCTGAGCCTCACTAGAGTTTCCCAACCATAAGCAGAGAAGGAGTAGGACGGTGGGCCCAGGGGTCTATGTGGGAGCTGGAATTTCCTTTCCGGAAGCCAGCGCTTGGTCAGCAGGCAGGGATGCCCTGGGCCATCATCTTCCTTGGAGACACAAGAGCCAGAGATTTCTGGAAGCTTTCGGGGCTCAGGGCTGGCATGCCATTGGGGATGTGCTGTGGAGGGATGTGGGGACCTGGAAGAGTGGTGGCCATTGATGGTGGTCACAGTCACAGGATAGATGCACATGTTTTCACATGCCAGACCAGGTCAGGGAGAGATATAATGTTGCCATATGCCCTGGTCTCTCTGAAGCCCCCCGGGTGGACCCCTCCAGACTGTAAATCCACTAGATTGCAAGCTCACTGTGGGAAGGGACTATTTCTGTCCCAAGCGCTTAGTACAGTGCTCTACACATAGTAAGTGCTCAGTAGACTATAAGCCCTCTAGACTGTAAGCCTGTCGTGGGCAGGGAATGTGTCTGTTATAATAATAATGATGGCATTTGTTAAGTGCTTACTGTGTGCAAAGCACTATTCTAAGCGCTGGATAATAATGGCATTTATTAAGCACTTACTAAGTGCAAAGCAAGGTTCTAAGTGCTGGGGAGGTTACAAGGTGATCAGATTGTCCCACATGGGGCTCACAGTCTTAATCCCCATTTTACAGATGAGGTAACTGAGACTCAGAGAAGTTAAGTGACTTGCCCAAAGCCACACAGCTGACAATTGGTGGAGCCGGGATTTGAACCCATGACGTCTGACTCCAAAGCCCGGGCCCTTTCCACTGAGCCACGCTGCTTCTCACGCTGAGCCATGCTGAATCTGGATCTACCCCAGTGCTTACCACTTAGGAGAACTTAAATACCAAAATTATTATCATTATTAAGGTTAGGGCAAAGGAAGAGTGGAGAAGCGGGACATTTATCAGTGTTGTTGAGCCGCCTGCCTGCTTTCAGTCACAGCAAGAAGGATACTGTCTCCCAAAGAACAATTAGCTGAGAAAAAAAAATGTGTCCACAAGAAGTTTCTGGGAAGTAGGGAGGTGAGGGTGGGAGGAAGGGTGGAAGGGAAAGAAGGGGGAGTGTAAAGGGAGTCAACCATTTTTAGAAAACAAGCTTACATAATGCATCTCTGGGAAGCCAGCTCTCGGATGAGGTGGAAACTGCCAGAGGCCAAAAACCCTTCCATGACAACCCTCCCATCCACCTGGCTCCCCTGCATCGGGGAGCTGGAGAGGGGAATAGAGCAGGGAGGAGAACTGGAGTGCTGGTGGACTCCTTTGGGATTTTTAATCTCCCTGCATGATCCATCAAAACCCCATTACATCCAGTATTTATTAAGCACTTCCAATGTGCTGAGTCCCGGGGTAGATAGGAGATGAGATGGGGCATGGTCCATGCTGTACACTGACTTCACAGTATATTTTGCCCCCATTTTCCAGTTGAGGAGACCGAGGCCCCGAGAAGTTAGGTGACTTCCCCAAAGTTACAAAGCAGGCCAGTGGGATAGCCAGGACTAGACCTAAGTCTCCTGGCCCCAGTCGTTTGCTCTTTCCATTAGGACTTCCAGCAGGTTTACCTCTCCTGGTACTTACCGGGCTGCGCTTCATTCGTTCCACCAGGGCTCGGGCCTGCCTTGGCATATCCCTGTGGCGGGGAAGAAAGGAGACAATCAGATCTTGGGGGAGGACTGGGGTTGGTGGGGCGAGACAGAGGTATTGACTGGGCACGTCCAGAAGCAGCATGGCTTAGTGGAAAAAGCACAGGAGTCAGAAGCACCTGGGTTCTGATCCCGGCTCCACCACTTGTCTGCTGTGTGGCCTTAGGCACGTCGCTTCACTTCTCTGAGCCTCAGTTACCTCATCTGTAAAATGGGGATTAAGACTGTGAGCCCTATGTCGAACAGTATTGACGCCTGTCTACTTCTTTTGTTTTGTTGTCTGTCTCCTCCTTCCAGACTGTGTTGGATAAGGATTGTCTCTATCTGTTACCGAATTGTACTTTCCAAGTGCTTAGTACAGTGCTCTGCACACAGTAAGCGCTCAATAAATACGATAGAATGAATGAATAAATGAATCCCACTTGCCTGGCACGTAGTAAGCATTTAAGTAACACCACAACCAATTTATCTTGGTTCTGCCACTGGTCTGCTGTTTAACCTCAGAAGAATCACAACCTCCCTGGGCCACAGGTTTGCCCTCACAAAATTCCCAAGGTAGGGAGAGTCAGATCTTATTTTCCCTATTTCACAGTTGAGGAAACAGGCCTAGAGAAGTGAAGTGATTCCCCATCTCACTCTGTAGTCATTGGGTTCCCTTCCTAGGTCCCCATGGACAGGGGTACTACTTCTGAGCCACAGAACTCAGAAGCGAAGATAGAGGGAGGGTGAATGCTGGAAAAAAAAATACTGGACATAAAGTATTGTACTCTACCAAGCACTGAGTACTTCTGCACAAAATAGTATTATCGATAAATACTAAGAATTGATTAATACCAGAACCCACGGCTTTATCAGTCATGTGCAAGAGACAGAATAGCTGAAAACTGGATTGTCTAGTATTTAAACAGGCAAATGTCCTCCTTAGTGTCACCCCTGGAGGCTCGACCCCAGTTCATGCACCCTCAACCCCAAATTTGGGGACTTACTTTGGAGCTTTTACACCCAGAAAATTGATAGCTCTGATGTATATAAGTGTAGATCAGATAGTAGGAAAGTAGTGATTCATTTAGAATACCATCTTTTCTTCCTATTATGCCAACTACTTTCGTATTTAGTAATACCTTGCTAGATTTCCCTGTGTCCTCAGCCTCCATTATGCAACAGAGTCAAGATACTAATACCTGTTTTTTCATTCTTCCAAAGTGTTTTTGTACCAATTTTCTCATTTATCCCTATGAGATATGCAGAGGCGAGCATTATCTCCATTTTACAGAAGAGGTAAATGAGGCCCGGGGGGATTAAGGGATACTTCAAGTCCCAAGGTTGGCCAGTGACAGAACTGGGATTAGAACCCAGGTCTCTTGACTTTCAGGTCAATGCTCTTTCCAGTAATAATAATAATGATGGTATTTGTTAGGTGCTTACTATGTGCAAAGCACTGTTCTAAGCGCTGGGGGGATACAAGGTGATCAGATTGTCCCACGTGGAGCTCACAGTCTTAATCCCCATTTTCCAGATGAGGGAACTGAGGCACAGAGAAGTTAAGTGACTTGCCCAAAGTCACGCAGCTGACAATTGGCGGAGCGGGGATTTGAAATGATGATCTCTGACTCTAAAGCCCGTGCTCTTTCCACTGAGCCATGCTGCTTCTCCTTCCAAGTTGAATTCGGTGTGGTGTCAGGCCTATTTCAGCAATGATATCATTGCTGGTATGTAGTTTGGATTCATTCATTTTCTCTCCCCCCCTCCCCGCACCAACACAGACACCTCGGTTTTACTTACTGTGCCTTGGCCCCTCCAACTGCTACATTAAACCCAGCTGTTCCCTCCTCCGTGCCAATGGAATAGCCATAGATCTGAGGATTAAACTTCTTTAAAATATCTTGAGAAAGAGGGAGAGACAGAGTGTGAGAGACTGAAAAATAAGTATGCAAGAGAGAAGAAAATCTACCCAGAGAACATAAATCTAGTCCTCTCCTCCCTAATGAACAGACGATGGATTTTGAGGATTTTGCCTGATTTTAACCCTCCTGGATTATTTTTAAAAATTAGGGTGAGGGTCCCAAGTCCCCCTAAATCCCCCCTAAAAAATTCACTATAATTTCTTAACTATTTAAGAAAATTTAAAATTATTTCAAATTTAAAACTGTTTCCAATTTCCACACCCAAGTGGGCTAAGGTTGATTTACAAATTCAACCAAATTCTGTCAGAGTTGATTTGATTTGACATTACACCCTTGTATGATGACTTTATGGTAGTCCTCAGTTTCCCTTGGGGGTAGAAGATTCTGGCTGATGATCAACTTACTGGGCAATGTGGTATGAGTCTCCAGGGTCCCGTCTCCTCCGATACTTAGGAGAAAAGAAAGTTGTAGTTTCCCTTAAGCGGATGGGTCGCTGACCCTGTTTTGTTGCCATGCTATATGTTGCCAACTTGTACTTCCCAAGTGCTTAGTACAGTGCTCTGCACACAGTAAGTGCTCAATAAATACGATTGAATCAATGAATGAATGTTTTCTGCACTTGGTAGCACACCGGGCTCAAGAGACGCGAAATACTAGGCTCATGCTTTAGACAGAAGCCTCTAGCACTCTTGAAGTGTGCCTCTATCAACCAGTCAATAAATAATATTTATTGAGTGCTTGCTGTACTAAGTCCTCAGGAGAATACAATATAACAGAGTTGCTAGACGCGTTCCCTGCCCACGGTGAGCTTACAGTCTAAAGTCTCTACTGTCAGGTGAGGCTGGTAAATCTCTTCCCAACCACTCCTGGTACTGCTGATGTTTCTTGCTGGGCTCCTCAGAGTTCCCAAGATGGGTTCCCGCTGACTCCCTTAATGGTTGAACCTGCATTCTGTCACAGCCCCAACCTGGGGGGCTAATGAAAAAACTCTGGATTAGGGGCCAACAATTCATCAATAGAAGAGATACCAGAGCTTTACCTCCATGAGAGTCCTCTCCACGCTGTGGTTAGGTCACGGAAGTCGCTGGCACGAGCTCCTGCACCTGTCTGGGAGCGGGGAGGAGACATGGTTAAAACTAGGAAATTCAGGGGGTGAAGGAAGAGAAGTTTCAGGAGGGTCCCAGAGATGCCCAGGATAACTAGGACCCGCAGGAGAGAAATGGATGAGAATGACCAATCTTATTGCTGTGGAGTAACCATGGAAACTAGGAGATGGAGATGGAGAGATGCTGACCACAGAGGGTGCCCTAGCTAAAAATTAACTGGCAATCCTCATGTTGCTCAACTGTGGGGATGGATCCATGAATTTTCATCAGCACAGGTCATGCTAACCTGGATTCGCTCACTCCTTCAAATGTCAGGACTGCGCCAGGGGAGAGCTTTCTTGGGGAGTGTGTAATACCCAGATGTCAAGGTCAAGTTGTTCAGGGGGCATGTACGAAATGAGCACAGTTGATCTCCCTCTCCTTTGCAGTCTGGGGCTCGTCCCCAGCTAACCTGAGAGAATGGTGTTGTTGGGCTTCAGCAGGGAAAGTAAGGCCCTCTGGATGTACGCCGAACAGTGATCTGAAATGCCCAGGAAGGAGTGCCCCAGAGCCCAATCTGATCTCTCCGGGGTCCTCGGGATCAGGCCTAAATGGAGGCAGTGGCTACAGAACTCCCGGGATGCAGCCAGTCAAATGACTGCGTTCAGCTCTCCCTGGATCAGGAAAAGGCAGGAGTGACAACAGCCCAATGGTGATGACGTCCTCCCTCCCGCCAAAATTAATTGTGAATTTTGTAGACTTGGGCTTTTAGAACAGGAGGGAAGAGGTGTAGCTCCGACCCAGCAGGTGTGCAGTACCCAATAACCCCAGTGCTTAGTACAGTTCCTGGCACATAGTAAGCACTTTTCGAATACCATAAAACAAACAAAAATTCCTGAGGGAGCAGAGGGAACTAGGGGCAGGGGGAACTGGCTAAGTGTGGCTCAGCTTCAGGCTGGTTCCATCTCTGGCAGGGTTAGCCAACTTTCACCACTTCAGTTGTGCAGACTCTACCTCTGTTCCCTTCTCTCTGGGCCTCTATCTGTTTCCTCCCTTCTTTCTATCTTTGCCTCTCCCTTCTCTCTAGATCCCTATGGCTTCTCTGAATTTCTCCTACATCTGGGTTTCATAGTCCCTGCTGATGGTCAGGTGGAAAGAGCAGTGCTGTGGGAATCAGGAAACCTGGGTTCTAGTCTCAGTTTTGCCTGGAACCTGATTAACTTGGGTGAAGATGGCATAGAGGCTGCAACCCTGCCTGCCTTCAGTCTCCCTGTGCTCTGTGTTTCAGTGGGAATATTATTGGCAGGACCGAGAAAGTGAGAAGGCACCGAACCAGCCCCTAGCGCTAAAATCAATTCTTCTGCACAGGCTGTATGTCATGAATTTTCAGGATAGAGGCTCATCGATTATTCCTCGTGGGTGATCACGACAACATTATCATGATTCACCGGCTCCATCACTATCGTCTTCACTGCCATCATCATCCTCTCTTCCCAGATCTCACACTGCCTTGCAGTTTTCTTTCTTCCTTTGGTTCCTCTCTGCTGTTGAGAGCTCCTGAATAAGCCTGTGGGTGCTCTCTTGTTTGTCTCCCCCACTACAACCCTCATGCTGAAGTCCCATCTCAGGCTCAAAAATATGTGAGGGAAGGGGAGGACAGGTTTTCCAGTCTCCATACTCACAGTCAGATAATCTCCAAGAGCTGCCACCACCTTGATGTCTGCTGGTCGGAGCTTGTGGACTGAAGAGGACAGGAAAGTGAATGTTTGACAGAGTTGTGGGTTGGTCATTTACCCTTTGTTTTCTTTCCCCCTCACCCTGCCCCACCAGCTGCTGCTGCCCAGAACCTCATCATCTCTCTATTTTGCTGAGAGTCTAACTGGTCACTTCTGTGTTCTCTTGGGTAATAATAATAATAATAATGTTGGCATTTGTTAAGCGCTTACTCTGTGCCAAGCACTGTTCTAAGCACTGGAGGGATATACAACGTCATCAAGGTTGTCCCACATGGGGCTCACAGTCTTAATCCCCTTTTACAGATGAGGGAACTGAGGCACAGAGGAGTTAAGTGACTTGCCCAATGTCACACAGCTGACAAGTGGCAGAGTGGGGATTAGAACCCATGACCTCTGACTCCCAAGCCCGGGCTCTTTCCACTGTGCCACGCTGGGTTTTCTATTGATTCAGAGCAAACTCATCCAAAGAGTTAAAGGTGATAGAATTACTCTTCTGCTTCCACCTCCTAATGGCAGGTTGAACAACTTTGACAAACTCCACATTTAATGATCTTGTTAAGATCTGTTACTAGTCCTTTAAATTACAGTTCAATAGGGGAAGATGTGAAAAGTGTTGGATTGCATCGGGGCAGATCAGTTGTGAAAGTAAAAGAAACTTCTAACAGGAATGTCAACGGCTCCCACTGCCCTGGTGGTGGCTTTCCCAATGTTGGGGTGGCAGAATTTTAAGGGGTAGTAGAAAGAGGAGTTTGGCCAGCCACCCTCAAGCCCTCGGGGCAAAGTAAATGGGAGCAGCAAAGTTGTGGCATCTGATGACCAAAGAGATAGTGTACAACAGGGGCTGGGACTAGGCAGCGCTGCTCCTCCCTGTCCCAACCCCTCATGGGCAGTGACCCTACCCTCCTTGCCCACCTCCCACCATTACACAATGCCCATTCTGGAAGTTCATCTTATACTGGAGCTGAGGTCTGGCCAGTCCAAGTTTACTTGCATTACTGGTGCATATAGGGCATTTTTTGTTGTGATATTATATCCTTGTATTATGGCCAAACAGCTCCTGATTCAGGGCACTGGTGGCTCCAAGCTGCACCACCTGCCTGGACACTGGGCACTGACCGGAGGCCCCCCCTTCCTGGGGCCTGTCCTAAGCCTGCTAATAACAGAGGTGTAAGCCCCAAAATACTTCTGCTAAGTGGCTGTGTTGAGTCCGGGTAAGACCGTGAGTCCTATGTGGAACATGGACTGTGTCCAACCTGATTATCTTGCATCTACTCCAGCGTTTAGTATAGCACCTGGCATATAGCAAGCACTTAAATGCCATTTTGGAAAACAAAACAAAAATATTGCAGCTTGTGTTGCACCTTAATAATTCTATAAACTTCGGTTCCAGCCCCTCTCGACCTCTGAACTTCAGATTGAGGGATTCTAACCTCTTCAGTCTAGCCTTTTTTGGAAGTTCCTCAGCCTCTGGTCATCGTGACCATGCTCTGTTATGAACTTCCTCCCAAGAGATACTCAGAGTTGCACATAGTAACAATGTGCAAGTGGGTCATGGTTCTATATGGTAGCAAAACCAGGTCTTTATTAGCTTTCCTTTCCTAGTAATGCTCTGTGTTTGCCTGGGTTTTTTGGCTGCTGCCACAGCACATTAAACCCCTGATGTGTGATCACAATGACTCCAGGATTTTTCTTCCATCGCAGACTCGCTTGGGTCTATTTCTCCCCAGGAACATTACCTGGCTCCCAGGGAAGCTCATCTGTCAATTTTCATGCCTCTCATTCAGCTTTATTGAGATCGGCCTGCAGTTTGTCCTCATCTGCCTGTCATTTCACCATCCTGCAGGGTTTAGTGATGACTCCCAACTTGGGGATTTCCTCTTTCAGATTCTTTTTGAAGATGCTAAGCAAAACCATCTTTAGGACCTCACTATTTATACTTCTCTACACTTAAAAGTGGCCACTTTTGCCCAGTCTTTTATCCAATAAAGCAGGCAACATTCATCTTCTATTACAGAAAAAAACAACGACTGAGGTGCAATGAAACCACCAGGGAAATGGCAATAAGCAGTAGGCATGATCAAAATCCCCACCAACCCCCTCTTGCCATCCTGCTCCAGTGAATTGAGAGGGGCAGAATGGATGGAACTGGCATCTGGATACATGCCTGTAGGGGCCCGAGCCATGCCAAAATGGCTCAGGTATGGCATCAAGGTAATCTCTAGCATGGCTGCACAAGGCCAAGGGTTCTGGTGCACAGGTTGTTCAGAGTCCTCGCTATGTTCTTGAAGACCCTCCGTCATTTCTGAAGGAAAGGGGTTTCTCACCTACCTGATGTGGGGATCTGGGATGATGGACTCCTCTCAGGACACAGCAAATCACTCCCCCAGTTCTAAACCAAGAGAGAGGAGACATCCGCATCCCATGGAAGCTCAACATGGGGAATCAATAATGTTTATCGAGCACCTCCCCGTATCCAGAGCACCATTCTAAGTGCCTGGGAGAGGATGATAGAATTGAAGAATAATTTTCCCTTCCTTTATTGAAACCTCAACCACACCAATCCAGGACCCAGGGCCTGATTAATGTAGGGGTTTCAGGGGCTAATCTAGAGTCAAGGAGGAACTGCGCCAAACAGTAAATATGGACAGTTGGCTTGGGTTGTGGTTTTGCCTTGGAGCCAGATAGGAGAATGGCAGCCTGATTTCCATCAGAAACTTCTGTTCCCCAACCCCTCTCCCTACCACAAGTAACCTGGCCCTGAGGGGGAACCCCCCACCCCTACCCCCAATATCTGGGTTCCCTGCAGCCTTAATCTGGACCTGTACACATGACCCATGAACATTTGGCAGTGTTTACCTGAATGGGTGGGCCAGGCGGATATGTGTAGTTACTGTTCCTGTGTGTTGCCAGGTAGGGTTCAGACTGTTAGAAGACAAACAACCCCATCAACACAATTATGATAATAATTATGGTATTTGTTAAGCGCTTACTATGCGCCAAGCATTGATCTAAGTGCTGGTAATCAGGCTGGACACAATCCCTGTCCCACGAGGAGCTCACACTCTTAATCCCCATTTTATAAATGAGGTAACTGAGGTACAGAGAAGTTAAGTGACCTGCCCAGGGTCACACATCTGACAAGTGGTGAAGTCAGGATTAGAAACCAGGTCCTTATAATAATAATAATAATAATGATGATAATGGCTTTATTAAGTGCTTACTATGTGCAAAGCACTGTTCTAAGCGCTGGGGAGGTTACAAGGTGATCAGGTTGTCCCACGGGGGGCTCACTGTCTTAATCCTCATTTTACAGATGAGGTAACTGAGGCCCAGAGAAGTTAAGTGACTTGCCCAAAGTCACACAGCTGACAATCGGTGGATTTGAACCCATGACCTCTAACTCCAAAGCCCGGCCTCTTTCCACTGAGCCACGCTGCTTCTCTGATTCCTTCTGATTCCCAGGCTGGTAGAATTCATAATAAATGTCATTAGGAAAAAAAGGATAATGAAAGCCTCTCACCTTAGACGTGAGCCCTGTGTGGGAGATGGACTGTGTCCGATCTGCTAGTATTGTACTAATCCCAGCACTTAATACAGTGCTGGACAAGGAAGCACTTAAGAAATATCACTATTATTATTATCCTCCTGGCTCGGACTGGGAAGAGGGTGGAAAGGAATTTCTGTTTTTGCAAATGTGTTAACAGGCTTCTGGAAACAGGGAGAAACATGCCAAAACTCAAAGCCAACTCCAAAGGAGTGATCCGTGGCAGAGGCTGAAGACAGAAATGAGGTTTTAAGAATGAGGGAAAGCGGATACCCCTCTTTAATAGATGGAGGAGATTGAGACCCCAGGAAAGGAGAGGAGGCAGTCATTTCCAAGAAGTGTGGCCAATGGAAAGAGCATGGTTTTGGGACTAGGGTTCTAATCCCACTTCTACCACTTGTCTGCTGTGTGACCTTGGGCTAGTCACTTAACTTCTCTCTGCCTGTTACCTCATTTATAAAAGGGTAATTAAGCCTGTGAGCCCTATGTGGGACAGGGGCTGTGTCCAACCCAATTATCTTAAATCTACCCCAGTGCTTGGTGTAGGGCCTTTCACAGAGTAAGCGCTTAACAAATACCACAATTATTATTATTATTGTTATTACCACAGTTGGGCAGGACAGGGGAACATCAGCTGCCAAATCCAGGGACTCTGTCTTCCTTCCTAATGGCTGAAGCTGGAGAAGAAATTGAAAGAAGAAAAGAAATGGGATTAACGAGTGGTATATACTTCAATAGCCATCCCCAAGTACCCCTCCCCGCCACCAATGTGGGAAGGGCTTCTAATGTGATCCAAAATTTGTGCTGAGACCGTGGGATTTGGGGGCAGGGCTGCAGACTGGAGGACTCTGAATTCTCAATCTAGTCTATCTCTCTGCCAACCTCTCTCCCACTTCCTGCCTCTGACTGAAGCAGAGTGGCTCAGTGGAAAGAGCACGGGCTTGGGAGTCAGAGGTCATGGGTTCTAATCCTGGCTCCCCCACTTGTCAGCTGTGTGACTCTGGGCAAGTCACTTTACTTCTCTGTGCCTCATCTGTAAACGGGGATTAAGACTGTGAGCCCCACATAGGACAACCTTGATTACCTTATATCTCCCCAGTGCTTAGAACAGTGCTTGGCACATAATAAGCGCTTAACAAATACCAACATTATTATTATTATTATTATTAACACCCTCCCTCTTCATATCCAACAGACAATGACTCTCCCCAGCTTCAAAGCCTTATTGAAGGCACATATCCTCCAAAAGGCCTTCCTTGAATAAGCCCTCCTTTCCTCTTCTCCCACTCCCTTCTTCACCACCTTGACTTATTCCCTTTATTCATTCCATCTCCAAGTCCCACAGCACTTATGTACATATCTGTAATTTTATTTATTTATATTAATGTCTGTCTCCCTCTTCAGACTGTAAGATCACTGTGGGCAGGGAATATATCTGTTACACTATTGTATTCTCCCAAGTCCTTAGTACAGTGCTCTGCACACAATAAGTGCTCAGTAAATACAACTGACTGACTGGTTCACCTTGGCTCACTCCCTGACTGAAATCTAGGGGCTTCTTGTCTCATTGTGAGAACACCTTCTCCCTGGAATGGCAACTTTTCAGATTTTTTTTTTTTTTTAATGGTACTCGTTAAGCACTTTCTAGGTGCCGGGCACTTTTCTAAACCCTGGGGTAGATACAAAGTAATCAGGTTGGACACAGTCTCTGTCCCACATGGGGCTCATACTCTCAATCCCCATTTTCCTCATAATCCCCATATTCCTCATAATCATGTGAGGAAGCTGAGGAACAGAGAAGTTGAGTGACTTGCCCAAGGTCGCACAGCAGACACATGGCCGAACTGGGATTAGAACCCAGATCCCCTGAGTCCTAGGCCTGTGCTTTTTTCCTTTAGGCTATGCTGCTTCTCATGGTAAAGCCTCAAGCCCTGGGATTACTTACCATGTTATTCCATAGGGCCCGGGAGAGCTGGGAGTGGAATTTCTGGCTTGGGTGGAAGCAATTGGGTGCGAAGAAGGAAATATCTGGGCGACCGTCCTGGTGAAGGGAAACACAAGCTTTTCCTGGCTCTCTTACTAGTCTGGAAGAGACTAAAGGGGCCTCCTTGCCAGCTTGGGCTCCTGAGATGGGCAGGAACATATAGCTGAGGCCTTCCTACCACCCCTGGGGCAGCCTAGTGAACCCCAAGAATGAGTTACCCCATCAATAAATCAATTAATCCTATTTATTGAGAAATTATTGCATACAGAGCATTGTACCAAGTGCTTGGAAGAGAACTCCCAGTGGTCTGGCAGGCTCCAAAGTCCTTCTTGAGCCCCCGGGCTCTCCACTTTCCTGCCTTTTGCTGGCCGCAATTTTTCTGCCTTTCCCAGAAATGCAGCATTTCGCCTGAGTCCCTTTACAGTAAGACAGCTTTCCTCACACTGACCTGGCTGATAAAGGGATTTCCCAGTCCTCTTTGATAAAGCAGGGCTGCATGTGTCAGCCTCATGGCCTTTGACACCTGAGCCCTCACTCAGACAAAAGGCAAAACCGTTTAGGGTTTCACGGGACCTCAAGTGTAACTCTGTCTTATTCAGCTCAGAAGAGCTGAGCGAATCCTGCCGATTCTCATTAGTGGGAGAAGAGAGCAGACAGTCCCTCGCGCCTTCTACTTAGACTGCGAGTCCCATGGGGGACAGGGACCCAACTTAATTATCTTGTATCTTCCCCAGTGCTTAGTACTGTGCTTGAAACATAGTAAGCACTTAAATACTACCACCACCACCTTCAGCGTGGCTCAGTGGAAAGAGCCCAGGCTTGGGAGTCAGAGGTCGTGGGTTCTAATACTGGTTCCACCACTTGTCTGCTGTGTGACTTTGGGCAAGTCACAACTCCTCTGTGCCTCTGTTCCCTCATCTGTAAAATGGGAATTAAGACTGTGAGCCCCACATGGGACAATCTGATCACCTTGTATCCCCCCCCCCCATCACTTAGAACAGTGCTTTGCATATAGTAAGTGCTTAACAAATACCATTATTATTATTATTATTATTACTATTATTGTTATAGCTAAGAAAAGGAATGGGATTAATGTGAGTTTTCTCCTGTAATGGTCATCCCCAAGTGCCCCCCTGCAGCTTCCAAGTGTTACCCCAAATGTGCATGGAGGTAGCACGATTTGGAGGCGGGGCTGTGGGCTTGAGAATTTTGAATTCTCAACTTGGCTTGCTGCATTTCTGGGAAAAGCAGAAAAATTGGGGGCCAGCAGGAAAGTGGAAGTTCTAGGAGTTCAAGAAGGACTCTGGAGCCTGCCAGGACACTAGGAGTTCTCTGGGAAATCCACCCTCGTGGTTCACTCGGCCGTCCCTGGGGATGGTTGGAAGGATTCAGCTTTACACCCCGTACAGCTCGTGAGATTGGGTTGGATCAGATCCGCAGGCAGATCTCCACCGTGATCAATAGGGGCTGGGCCCTACCGGAAGAAAGGCAAGCTTGATGTCCCGGGAGAAAGGCTGCAGCACCACTGTGAAATCCTCCCGGGTATCGTATCGGCCCGACTCCACCAGCCAGTGGGTGCCACTCTGCAGGAAGGAGAGAGGAAGGATGGTGATCCCGGCAGTTTCAGTTCCTGGAAGCCTTGCCCAGTTGGCAGGGGCATCCTGGAAATGTGGTGGCTTTATGTACATACCTGTAATTTATTTATTTATTTGTTCATATTAATGTCTGTCTCCCCCTCTAGACTGTGCCAACATGTACTTCCCAAGCGCTTAGTACAGTACTCTGCACACAGTAAGCGCTCAATAAATATGATTGATTGATTATGGGCAGGGAACGTATCTGCTATATTGTTAGAATGTCCAAGCGCTTAGTATGGTATTTCACATATAATGAACGCTCAATAAATGCAATTGAATGAATGAATGATGCCTCATCTACCTCTCCTCAACCATTTAATTCATTCATTCATATTTATTGAGCGCTTACTGTGTGGAGAGCTTGGGAAGTACAAGGTGGCAACATTTAGAGACGGTCCCTACCCAACAGTGGGCTCACAGTCTAGAAGAGGGAGACAGAGAACAAAACAACACATATTAACAAAATAAAATAAATAGAATAAATATGTACACCCTTCAGGGAGGGAAGTTTGGACAACTAGCTAGCCAGAGAGTGGCCCATCAGCCTCAGAGAGCCCAGATTGGGCACATGGTGGGCCATATGTCCTGCCTCCAGGGAGCTCCCAGACACTGAGCTCTATTTTCATCAGCTCCCTTCTGCGTCACCCTGACTTGCTCCCTTTATTCATCCCCTCTCCCAACCCCGCAGCACTTACATACCTAACTATAATTTATTTATATTAATGTCTGTCTCCCCACCTAGGCTTTAAGCTTGTTGTGGGCAGGAAACTTGTCTATTATATTGTTGTACTGTACTCTCCCAAGCGTTTAGTTCCGTGCTCTGCACACGGTGAGTGCTCAATGAATACAATTGACTGGAGCTGACCACCAGCCTGGCTCATCGGTTTCCTTTTCATTTCCAGGGAGATTGGCAGCTTACCAATGGTGCCAGGAAGTCAGTATGGGCAAGACCAGAGTCTCTGGTCTTTATGCCCCTAGCCTGTTTATAGGCAGGGCTAGACTCCCTCCTCCTGATGACTCTGGGTCCTGGCCCTCAGGTGTGTGTGTTTTTGTGTGTGTTGGTTAGGGGACGGGGGAAAAGGGAGTCCAACCTCTGTGATCTGAGTGGAGATAAAGAAGGGGAAGGAAGGGCATGGGAGGGGTTTGAGCTTTAATACCAGTAACAGCACCTCTCATAGCAATTGTAATATCTCCCCCAAACCAGGCAGGGAGAAGGATGGAAGGGCCAGCAAGAATTGAAGTGAACAGGTTGTGAGGCTTCCAATCAACCCTAAAGTTTCTCACTGATTCTGGGGCTCCTTCTTAAGACAGTCCCAACTCACTGTCGCTGCAGGCAGGACCTCTCCCCAGGTTAAAAAGGTGCCATAGCTCTCCCCAAGGTGCCAGGGTGCCAAAGCCAACCCAGATCTGGCACCTGCGGGCTCAGACATATATCAAGCACTGGGTGTATGCAAAGGCTGGCTCTGTTGCCCTCCAATAATCAACACCAAGAAGTATCAGTGGCAATGTGGGTTGGAGGGGGAGGTCACCCAGACTCTCACCTCCAGTCACCTGCTTTGAATTTAAAGAAACCTTGGCTAAGGCAGGCAAAGCGAAAGGGGCCCCTTTCAATGGAAGGCCCTTCAGCCTTGCTAACAGTCTCTCAGTTTCTTTGGAGTTTCAGGGTGGATCTGGCAGCCGGGAGGAGGGAGGATGGAGGACAAGGTTGGGTTAATTCAGGTTGGTTCTCTGCCTCAAGGGAAAAGCTCCACTGTTCGTACCTGGTAGGCTCTTGTGACTTCTTCTATCCTGGCCAGTTCTGGAGAGCCTTCTCTGACAGTCAGGACACAGTTACAGAGATAGCTGCATGAAGGAGAAGAGAAATCAGAGTTGAAGAAGTACAGAATCAATCGGGGAACTTCTCTGCTTGCAGGAGGAGGTTGGAACATTAACGGAAGCAAGCACAGTCCTGGAAAGAGGCTTAAGGGCACGATGTCCACGATGACAGTGGAAGCTGCAGGTCTTTTTACCCGCTGCTGCCACCCTGCTTACTGAGGCACCTGACTGGACTCAGGCCATCTAATTCTTCAAGATCTACAGGAAAAGCCATTCCATACTCTCCTTGGATAAACTTTCTGGGCTGTGTGGTGGGGCATGGCTCCGGCCTGGGTCTACAACCTTGAAACTTCTCCCCCTGAAACAGAGGGCATCTCGAGGTAGGGTAAGTGGGTGGCTGAAAGCAAAGAAACCGGTGCGTGAATGGACTAATCTTTCTAATCAGAGCAGAGCCACAGGCCTTGGGTTTAAACAAAATAAAGCTGAGCTAAAGGAATTTCAGCCTTTGGCAAAAATCCTCATCCAAACCCATTCCATCCTCCTCCTCCTCATCAATGGTATTTAATGACCATTTACCATGCATTCAATCATATTTATTGAGCACTTACTGTGTGCAGAGCACTGTACTAAGCACTTGGAAAGTACAAGTTGGCAACATATAGAGACGGTCCCTACCCAACAGCGGGCAGAGCACTGTACTAAGCACTTGGGAGAGTACAAAAGAATTGGTAGACAAGTTCTCTGCCCACAAAAAGAGATTACAGTCTAGAGGGTACTTTATTTCTTTGGGTCTTTTAAAATCCCCTCCTTTCAGATGCCTTATCAGTAAGGAAAATATTGTGGACAAATGAAATTATTGAAGGAGGTGTGTATTTCTGAATCTGTTATCTTCAGCCTTGAGTATACACCTCAGTTGGCCTTTATTTCTCTAGGCATACTGTGGAGCAATAAGGCATCTTTTCCCCTGGGGGAAATTTCACATAGAGTACTTGACATGAAGCATGGCCTAGCGGAAAGAGCCTGAGACTGGGAGTCAGGACACCTGGGTTTTAAGCCCAGCTCTGTCACTTTGCCTGCTTTGTGACTTTGGGCAGGTCACTTCATTTATCGGGGCTTCAGTTTCCTCATCTGTAAAATGGGGGTGAGATTCTCCCTTTGAGACTGTGAACCCCATGTGAGACAGGCATATGTGTCTGATGATTATCTTAGCATTTAGTATAGTATGTGGCACATAGTAAGCACCTATCAAATACCAAAATTATTATCTTCAGCCTGGAAAGTGTCTGTGGGGAGAGCATGCAAGTGGAAGTAGAGACCCACACTTTCCTCCTTCCCATTGTTTGCCCCTGTACTTCACTTAGCATCCCAAGTTAGCTTTTTTTTTGTGCACCCCTTCACCAGAAGAGCTGTGACGCAGGTTCAAAATAAACTCCAGACGTGCACGTACGAAGCCTGGAGCAGGCTCTGCTGGGCATGAGAAGCAACATGGCTTAGTGGAAAGAACACGGGCTTGGGAGTCAGAGGTCGTGGGTTCTAATCCTGGCACCACCACTTGTCAGCTGTGTGACTTTGGGCAAGTCACTTAACTTCTCTGTGCCCTCAGTTATCGCATCTGTAAAATGGGGATTAAGACTGTGAGCCCCACAAGGGACAACCTGATAGCCTTGTATCTACCCCGGCGCTTAGAACAGTGCTTGGCACATAGTAAGCGCTTAGCAAATACCATTATTATTATTATGTTAAAGAAGTACCAAGACAAAGAGTTGGATGCCCAGATCTCTGTTCCTCCTTCTAGGACGTTGCCGTTTACCTTACCCAAGTAATGCCACAGGTTTGGAGGGTCCCCCTTCATTCAATTGACCTTGGTTTCCCCAGGGTCAATGGCTCCCACCAGGGCATTCTGGGATATGAAGCAGAGAAGCAGCGTGGCTCAGTGGAAAAGAGCCCGGGCTTTGGAGTCAGAGGTCATGGGTTCAAATCCCAGCTCCGCCAATTGTCAGCTGTGTGACTTTGGGCAAGTCACTTCACTTCTCTGGGCCTCAGTTACCTCATCTGGAAAATGGGGATTAAGACTGTGAGCCCCCCGTGGGACAACCTGATCACCTGGTAACTTCCCCAGAGCTTAGAACAGTGCTTTGCACATAGTACGCACTTAATAAATGCTGTCATCATCATTATTATTATTATTATTATTATGAAAAGTTCATTCCATCACATCATCAAAAGATTCCTGGTCAGAGCACAGACCATGGTTGGAGTTGGAAGCCCAGCCATAAGAAGTGGCATCAGCCAAGTCCCAGGTCTCACCGTGACCCAATTAGTGATCGACTGTCCCCTTCCATTAGCACTGAGGCCAGTCCCCAAAACCTACCTTGCCTGCTGCTTTGGACAATTAACTCGGTCATCTAGGAAGACCTGTCTCAGAAGGGAGAGGTTCCTCACCTCCACGAGGTTGAGCAGGGCTCGAGGAACCTAAAGGACCAGGTAGGAGTTCAGAGTTAGATTGTGATTGTTCATTTAATTTCCCATTGCCTAAGGCTACACAGAGCCACCAAGGAGACATCGCCAGCACAGATTCACAGCCCAGATCCCTCACAGGGAGCAGCAGGTCTGCTTAGCTAAATTCACATTCTCAAACTGTCAAATTCTCAAATGTCAAATTCTCAAGCCACTTAGCTCTAATGCTGCAGTACATGTGCATTGCACATTTGAGAAGTAGCATGGCCTCGTGGATAGAGCACAGACCTGGGAATCTCAATTCTAATCTCAATTCCGCCAATTTGTCTGCTGTGTGACCTTGGGTAAGTCACTTCACTTCCCTGTGCCTAAGTTCCCTTCATTTTTAAAATGGGGATTGAGACTGTGAGCTCTATGTGGGACATGGACTGTGTCCAACTTGATTAGCTTGTATCTACCAAAGAACATAGTAAGGTGCCTGGGTACATTGTAAGTACCCAAGTAAGTGAGTTAGTATTTGTAAGTAACAAATACTGTTAAAAAACAAATGCGAGGTCATGCTCAGTTCTGTGCACCCTCACCCTGAGGACTGACATGCTCCTCCTATCTACTTCAGAAAAAGAGCCAAACCGCCTCTCCGGAGACCAGTTGCCCTCTACCTTTTTTTCTAGGCTGGTGTATGCCCGGCACACCCATTACAGTGAGACACTTAGCATGCGCAGTGACTTCCCTATAAAGGTCTGCAGCCTTGAGTAGCATAACTCGGAATGAAAGTGATGCCCCAGAGAAAGGGCCCTGGGCCTCCCCAACTTGGAGGAGCGATAAGTTCCTGCTAGGGTGTCTTACCTCAACCCAACCCATCAGTTTCCTTACACCCACCTCTCTGTGCAGCGTGTCCAGGGCAGCCTGGAGATGTCCAACAAAATTCGTGGCGGAATACAAATTCTGGCAAGAGATAAGAAAGGGAAGGGGAGGAGGAGGCCGTAAGAAGCACAAGGACTGAAGTGGGTCGCTCTGTTCAGGGACCAAATCTTGGCTCCCCACTCCCATCTCCAGCTATGGCAGCCAGTTGTGCCTCTTACTGGAAAAAAGCTGCAAATTACCTTGCACCTACTCCAGCACTTAGTACAGTATCTGGCACTTAAGTGCTTAACAAATACAATTATTATGATTATTATTATGTGTGGCAGGTATAAGAGTGTGCATGGAAGAGTGTGGGTGACTGGGGCATTCTGCTGGACCAGGAAGCTTCGTCTGGCCTGAGACAAAGTCCTGATGTTGGGAGAAAGGATTGAGATCGCGCCGCTTACCGAGTCAGTGCAGTAGTCACACAAGTCACGGATGCCGATGAGCACGGTGATGACTTTCCAGTCTCTCTGGAAATTTACTCTCTACACAGAAGGAGGCAAACATGAGGCAGATGATCGACCGCTTCATCCACTCCAGCACCTGCTCTCCGATCGGCTGCAGCCACACAGAAACTTGGCTCTGCCATTCCGGGACTTTCCTCCCCCGCGGTTACTTACTGGGTCGTCTTTCATCCTCTGCACCAAGGCCTGGACCTGGCTCAGCAGCCCCCTGCACAGCAGAGAAAAGCAGCTCCCTGCTGGAGGGGACCACCACCCAGTTTCCCCCTCCCCACCACCCTCCGTCCAACGCCCAGCAAAGGCAGCCCTCGCACATTCTTTACAAAGAGCGAGGGTCTATCTGTCTGCAGCAGGAGGCTCGAGCAGCTCCTCTCAGAGGAGGCAGAAATAATAATAATAATAATGATATTTGTTAAGCGTTTACTACATGCCAAGCACTGTTCTAAACACTGGGATAGATGCAGGTTAATCAGGGTGGACACAGTCCCTGTCCCACATAGTCTAAGTAGGATAGAGTAGGATTTAATTACCATTTTACAGGTGGGGTAACTGAGGCCCAGAGAAGTTAAGTGACTTGCCCAAGGTCACATTGCAGAGCCAGGATTAGAACTCAGATCCTCCAACTCCCAGGCCCCTGTTCTTTCCAGTAGATCAGTCTGCTTCTCGTGGCACATCAGCGGATGAGATTTGATTTCTCTCTCATCCCATTCCCCCACCCTGATTCTCTTTCCCCTCCCCAGCTCGACGTACTTTGCCTTCGCACCCGGAACGGCCTGGTTGAGGAAAGCGTTGTGATCACTGGCCTCCCCGACACCGGTGACGTAGCCCGTGAGATCCCCGTTAAACTCCCGGAGGATATCTGGAGGGGATGAAGTGAAGAAGAAAAGGGGTGCAGGCAACTCTCTTCAATGGAAAAGGCCAAACTCCAATCCGCAAAACCGAGGCTGCAGCAGATCGTTATATTTCTATCCTAGCATTTCAGGCGGGGTGAGATAATGCACCAAGGGGTTAGCAGAGTCTGTCAGCCATGGGTTAGAAACCATCCCAGAATACGCTTCATGAAATACACAGATAACACCCGCCCTACCCCCATTTCCTTATAATCAGTTGTTTCTCTTACCTGTAATTTATTAATTCATTTATTATCTGTCTCCTCTGTGCGATTCTAAGCTCCTTGAGGGCAGGGATCATGTCTACCAACTTATTGTTCTCTCCTGAATGCCTAGCACAATGCTCAACAAAAATCAAGCGTTTAATAAATACCATGATTGATTGATTGACAGCGGTAGTTTGCACAGGCAGATGTTTAGGGACATGAGCTTCTTTGGAACAGGAGCTGCATTTCAATCTTTGTCAGTCACAAGTTTCTCTCTCCCAATGCCCAAGGCATCCGAGCTGAGGGTGGACCTCAGGCTGAACTTGAGGCCACGGTTGTTACTTACTAGGTAACGTGGTCACACTCTCTAGTGTGGCATCTCCTCCCACACTGCAACCAGAGAAAGACAAACAGTCAGGACTGATAGATTCAACTCCCAGAAAAACAGGACGAATGTCAGGAGGCTCTTCTGAGACACCAAAATAACTTAAAACTCAGCATTAAAGGACTGATGGACCAATGCTATCAGCACTTAAGATGAGACACCAGGAGAAAACACAGGTTCCGTTGCAGTGGAGTAACTTGGGCTTGAAGGAAGAGACCCTTCTTTTAGGCATGTATTGCTGCTTACCTAAGTGCCTCGCAAATACAGGGATAAGTCCAGAAAAATGAGACAGATTATTAATGGTTAGGAGTCTAGGGGCAGTTCTTCCCCAAGGCAAGGCAGGATTAGTGACTTCTAAAGATTCCCTCAACTGGCTTTCTTCCTGTGAATCCAGAATTTAAAGATCACATTTCCTTTTATGCATTTAAAGACTCAATAGAGTAGAAAAGAAGGGGCAATTGTTTGGGTGCTGTAAAAGCCACAACTCACAAAGGCAAAAATTTGCCTTTATCTGGGCTTGCACCAAATGAAGTATTCAATCAAACAGATATAGTATATTCAACAGCTAAAGATGTGACAGACATTTGAGATACAGGAATTGTGTCTACCAACTCTACTGTATTGTACTTTTCCAAGCACTTCGTACAGTGCTCTGTACATAGTAAGTGCTTGATAAATACCACTAATGGATACAGAGTGATCTAGAGGAAAGAGCATGGGCTTGAGAGTCAGAGGACCTGTGTTTTAATTCCAGCTCTGCCACTTACCTGCTGGGTGACCTCGTGAAAGACTCTTAACCGCTCGATGCCTCAATTTTCTCATCTGTAACCTCTAGACTGTAAGCCCCATATGGGACAGAGACAGGGACTGGGGCCGACCTGAGTAACTTGCATTTACTTCAGCACTTAGTACAAGAGCTTGTAACATAGTAAGTGCTTAACAGACACTATAATAAAAAATAATTTCAATTCTAGCCAGATTCCTGAACAATAAGGCAGAGAAGGCATTTCAAAAAAGACAGTTTTTATTGTGATTCTTCAAATGGTCCCAAACCAGAAAAGGAAAGACAATGGCTTTAAGACTCCCAACCTCTTTAATCATGCCAACTATTAGGAAACTGAACCAGCTACAAACTCATGGCTCTCTCCTCATACCAAGCTGGCTGGTGACTGTTATTCAAGCCAACCTCAGATGCAGACCCAAAATAGCCAACTTAAAAATAATCTTGGTTCCATTCTTCTACCCAGAAAAAGAAAGTTCCTCCACCTGATTGTAAGCTCCTGGTGGGCAGGGATCATGTCTGCTAACTCTATAGTATTCTCCCAACAACTTGGGACAATGCTCTACACAACACCAAGTGCTCCATAAATTTCACTGATTGAATGAAACAGGCACTGAGTCTATATACAGTACCTAACCCCTATTCCTTCTTTCTCCTACCTGTAATTTATTTTAGCAACTGTCTCCTCTGCCAGAGTCTAATCTTCTTGAGCGTTAAGGATCATACCTACTGATGTGTTGTCCTCTCCCAAGTACTTAGTAAAATGCTCTGTACACAATAGAAATTCAATAAATATTTTGATTGACTGGATCAATCAATCGTATTTACTGTACTGCGCAGAGCATACTTACTGTCCAGAGCGCTGTACTGAGCCCTTGGGAAAATAAAATATAATAAAGTTGGTGCGGCAGAAAAGACAAATGCAACAGGCAGATTGTTCTTGCTTTTCTGATGCATGCCACTTGCAGGGTTGTTGCTTCCTAAATTGCTTCCTGGCCACCTGTTTCCAGTTTTTGCTTCGGAAGGGAAACTCCAGTCCTGTTTGCCACGATGTAGCTTGTCTGCAACATTTGAGGCTCTGCTTCAGTGTCTTCCCATTTGATTGCAAGTCCCTTTTTGGCAGGGATCATGTCTCGTATCTCCCATTTTTATTCTCCCAAGCACTTAGTACAGTGCTCTGAACAAGTGGGCACTCAGCAAATAAGATTGATGGATGACTGTCCTTAATAGAGCCCTCTCTGTTTGTTAATGCTCTCTTAAAGTTCACTTTACAGTTGTTTGGGCATCCTGCTATTTTTCACTCTCCACTCACGCTGCCCAGTGGAGCTTTGCCATCATTAAGTTCTGCCTGTGTGTGAGAGAACTACTTTCATTCCAGGCTCTCTGCTTAGTCCTTCCTGAAACATCAGGCACCATCATCACTCTTTCCCTGCCACTTCTTGATCTTGGACTTCAGGTGTCTTTAACGGCACCTTTACTTCTCTTCGTTCTTGTTTTGTCATTCTGTGAAGGGTCCAAATCGGCCCAGATGTGAACATCTCACCATTAGGCCGCTGTAACCACCAAGGCAAGTTATCTGTAGATCAACCTCACTTCCAGAGTCTTTCTGGGCAGTGCCAGCATTGGATGCGTCATTCCTCATTCCAGAGCAATTACGTCGACGGTGTCTGGCAGTTGGCTAAAGGGAAGACCGAGTGGGGCGATCTCATCTGAGAAGATTTGTGTGGAGAGAATTCGGTGCTGTTCACTCTCCTAGGTCTAAATCGAGAACAGCTGTCATGTTAAGGCAGGCCCTTGCAGATGTCTGATTGGTCCAGCTATTATTTCATCAGGCTGGTGTTCCAACGATTGCTCTCTAATCTTCTGCGCGAATCCACTGATTCAGCTTTCTTTGCTCCTTTCCTACATAGTGACTTCAGTCCATTACCCTCTCTCTAGCTGTGAATGAGCACATCTTTGCCATTGTGGACCTGTTTTTTCTTGCAGGTTTTTCTCCTTTCAGTTCCTCGTCCCCCTTCTTTCTCTTTTCAGTGTTTCTTGCAGTTGTGTCAGTGTTTCAGTGGAATTTTCGAATGAACATAGACTGTGGCTGACTTGTTTTGTCTGAAATTTCTCAGCTATAAGATGCCCAAACTCCACTTTCCTGGATGTGACTGATTAACCCCAGGAAACTGGCACGTGTAGTCTTGGCTGACATTGAGGGGCTTCTGATTGACGCTGAGAAAGTTCAGAATACCTTCCTCATAAGGGCGGTTTTGTGGCAGTGGTCATCACGGCATGGTCATAATAACATTGTGATGGCTCATGACGACACCTCTTTAACTTCTCTTGGCTTCCATCACCTGTCATGGTCACACTAACAGTAAATGTTTCTACTTCTCTTTGAATAAAATGTTATTTTTAATTCACTTTCCATAGATGGGGGAGAGGAAAGAGAAGCAAGGTTGTAACATCTATATTTCAAAAAGTCTTCCTTCGACCTTTCATGACTTAGTGGTTTGCTATGTTCCATTATCAGGGTTTGGTTAGTTGGAGAAAATTTTAATTTATTCCTGAATTGCTTTTCTGGGAAAATAAGGATTTTTTTTTGGCAGGGGTGGGGGGATGGTCTGGGAGAAACCCAAGAATAAATATTTCTCCATTTGGGTAATATCTATCTGCAGTGTATGCATTCACACATTAATGTATGAACGTTTATGGATCCATGCAAAAATGGAGACATCCTGGTATGTATTTTTGGATAGGGAAGGGTGCAGGAAAGAGTTCAGGGGTTTGTTCCTTGTCTGAGGAGTTTCTTGTTGGATCTGCTAACCCAGGAGGCAGGGCAGAACCCTGGTTGTGTGTGTCTGCACAACAGAAAAAAAGAGATAGGATTATCAAAAATAAACCAAAACCCAAAAATCTTCTCACTCTCCAGGCAACTGGGACATTTTCAGGACTACCTATCCTCATTTGCGCTTAGTAATCTCTCCCCGGGGCCTCAACCTTCCCAACTCCAGCAGGTGAGGGCAGAAGGTCATGTTACCTGTATGACAGGCCTCGGTACTGGGCAGTTATATCCTCAAGGTTGCCTGGTTTGGAGCCAATTCCGTTGCCAGCCTTAAAGAGAAGCAAAACCCAGAAAGATAAGCAATGTTCCAGTTGGTCTAGGGCAAGGTGGGGCATTTCTATAAGCCCCTATGGCGGACTTAGATTTCTCCCTGCCCTTTGCCAATCCCAGAAATGATTTCTAAGGCCTCATACCTGAGTTTCTAGCCCCCTGGATGATTTTTTTAAACTTTAACTAAACCATTTATAAAATACTCTTGGGAGAAATCCCTGGGAAATGAAACCTACCCAATGCTTCCTATGGGACTTTCTCCTACCGGATAAGTATTACTCCTCATGCTTTCGATTACCGCAATTCCTCTTCTCCAGGGGATTTACTATGCATTCTCTCATCCACCCCAACCACACCCAAGAGGTGGGGAATCAGTGCTCTCTGTCTTGTTGGAAAGGTGACTCAGAGAGGGGGAGTGGTTTAACTCAAGGTAATGAGACAGCGTGGCTCAGTGGAGAGAGCACAGGCTTTGGAGTCAGAGGTCATGGGTTCAAATCCCGGCTCCACCAATTGTCAGCTGTGTGACTTTAGGCAAGTCACTTAACTTCTCTGTGCCTCAGTTCCCTTATCTGTAAAATGGGGGTTAAGACTGTGATCCTCACATGGGACAACCTGATCACCTTGTATTGCCCCAGTGCTTAGAACAGTGCTTTGCACATAGTAAGTGCTTAACAAATACCATTATTATTATTAAGTCAGTGGCAGAGCTGGTGAGAGAACCCATGAGTTCTGCTTACATGTGAAGGCCCTGTGCACCACGGAAATGGACTGCCAGCCCAGGGAGAACAGCTCTAGTCCCAGTGTGAAGTTGAAGCAATGAAGCATCACCTATATGTTCCCCTTCCCAAAGCAAAGAGAGCTTGAGCCCAGCTCCGTAAGGGTAAAACTGAAAACAGGGAGAGCCACGGCTTGGGAGGGGCTTTTGGCTGTTGTCCCCAGGGGACTGCTCACCCAGTGAGCTGGGGGGTTAGGAAGGAAAAGAAATCTCAACTCTTAGAAGGTTGGGAAGGTCATTGCTTAGAACAGTGCTCTGCACATAGTAAGCACTTAATAAATGCCATTATTATTATTATTATTATTATTATTATTATTATTATAAGGTTGCAGCAGCAGCTGGGATGATTGGAGCAGCCAGACTGAGCCACCGGAAGCCTGATCTGACTCTCTTATTGAATTCACCAGCATCCCTGTCCCTTCCTTGTTTTTGTACTTTTATTATTTTATCTTTCCTGAGGTGTCATTGCTAACTCCCCTTCTTGCCTTATTCTTAGATTGGGAGCCACTTGAGGGCAAATAACTAATTACTATTATGCTATTATTATTATTGCCAATAATACTAATAATAACGATAGTGGTATTTTTTAACATTTACTACGTGTCAAGTACTATTCTAAACCCTGGGATAGATACGTGATAATCTGGTTGGACACAGTCCTTATCCCATATGGGGCTCACATTACTCAGATAAGTCTGAGTAGGAGAGAAAGCACAAACTGAATCCCCATTTTACACACGAGAAGTCTGAAGCACAGAGAAGTTAAGTGTCTTGCCTAAGGTCACACAGCAGGCAAGTGGCAGAGTCAGGATTAAAACCCAGGTCCTTTGACTCCCAAGCCCATGCTCTTTCCAGGAGGCCTATGTATTTTTTTCCCCCAAAGTTTAGTAGAGTGTTTGGCACACAATAGGCGCTTAAAAGGATACAGGGCCAAAAATGGGGGACGGGAAGCCTCAGTAGCCCAGCATCTCTGTTCCCAACAATGTGATCACCTCTTGTGGCCTCATGAGGCTGGGAATCAGGAGGTTTAGATTCTAATTCCAGCTCTGCCATTGGCTTGCTGTATGATCTTGGTCAAATAAATTAACCCCTCTGTGCCTCAGTTTCCTCATCTGTAAAATGGAAATAAGACACACTCTCTCCCTTAGATTGTGAGCCCTGGGTGGGGCAGGGACTGTGTCTGATTAGACTATCTCATACCTAGCCCAGCACAGTAGTAAATATTTAATAAAATACCACATAATTAACTAACCTCTCCCCAAAAGACTGGTCATCGGGCAGCACTGACACCCAGCAGCTGTAACCACTCCCACCCTGTACTAGTTCAGGTCAGTCAGAGAAGCCTTACAAAGATGTGGTGATGGGGCAGGAATAAGACAAGTGATCATCACCACCACATCCCAAACTTGACAGAGGTCTGCCTGGGCTCCAGCCCATGACCCCAAATTCCGGCCTGCCTTGGTCAGTTCTGGAGAGGCAGAATCCAAAACCTACTGTGTAAACCTTTAAGCTCATCTCTAGTCTGTAAGCTCACTGTGGGCAGGGAATGTGTCTGTTTGTTGTTATATTGTACATTCCCATGCACTTAGTACAGTACTCCATACACAGTAAGTGCTAAATAAATACAACTGAATGAATGAATGACTACTGTCCTTGAAGGTGTATATTGGAAATGTCGGGGAGCCTCTAAGTTTGAGGTTCTTTCATTTTCCCTTGTGTTTAAGCCTGGTGGAAGTCAGTCAGTGCCTCAGGTTTTGTTTCTCTGCCATAAAGAACATGAAGGCCCAAGTTCTCTAGAAGGAAACCAGCTTAAGGCTAGCTGGACAACTGGGAAAAGTACCAGTACATCACAACTTCAGTCACAAAGTTGAATTTTAGTCCAACTATGTCCTTCTCCCAGGCTGTTTTCACTTTATATCAGGATGTCGAAGTTCCCTCTATCTGGCATCAGTACGGCTAAACCAGCCTCCTCCCCATATTTTCCTCTTTGGACATCTGACAATCAGCCAGTTACCCACAAACGGGCCTTACAGTCAGAGAGTCTCCGATGGCCGCGACAACTTTCACGTCCGCTGGTTTCAGGGCATGGACTGTGAAGATAAACAGAGGAAGGTAAATCTGCGGAAGTCAGAGCACAGCTCCCTTCCCCTCACAGCCATTCTGGACTGCTGGCTAAAGCGCTTAGTAAAGTACTTTGCACACAGTAAGCGCTCAATAAATACGATTGATTTGATTCATTCAATCATATTTATTGAGCACTTACTGTGTGCAGAGCACTGTACTGAGCACTTGGGAAGCAAAAGGTGGCAACATATAGAGACGGTCCCTACCCAACAGCGGGCTCACAGTCTAGATGCTGTTATTGTGGTTGAATTTAACCACTGGAATAATAATTCTTACAATTCCTCTAAAGAAAGGATAAGCCGTTCTAAATTAATTGACAATATACCAAAATTTCCCAATGATCCCCTTGAGTGTCGGCATGTTTGTTCACCGCTCTTTTCACCAGGGAATAGAGATCCCAATCTGACTTGAAGCCTGGTTGGACAGGTACTTCCTAGTTCTAGACTTCCCCGAGGATTCAAGTTATCTTACTGGATCCTGTTCCAATCCAGAACACCCTGGATGCTCCCAAATCATCTTAGGAAGCAGCCAGGGTGTTCTGGATTCAGGCAGAATTGAAGTGTCTCCACCTCAGAGGGGCCCGGAATCCTGGCGTATCCTGAAACTAAGCCATGGAAAAGTCTCACAATGAGGAGCCTGGCCAGGCTTGGAGTAGGACCTCCTGAAATGGTCAACTCAAGTGGCTATTCAGGTCCCCATGGCCAGGTTGCTTCTTGTAGGCTCTGGAATTGCCCCAGTTTCCAGGGTTATGAGTTATGAGCAAGGGCAGGGCGGAGGGAGGAGAACACAACCTGGTAGCAATGATGGGCATTTGTGTTGTTTGGTGAGGCTACAAAATGGCCCTGTGCTTTTCTCTGCAGCAAATGCCCCTGCACCAACAGTAGGCTGGCTCAAGACCCTTCTAGACGATAGTGAGAGGCATCAGAACCTGTCTTCCTTACCCAATTTTATCACCTGCACTAAGTGGAAGGAGACTGAGGCCCAAAGAAGGGAAATTTTTCAAACTCCTCCTTGATTTCCCAGCATATTGTTCATCAGCAGGGGTGGACATAGAGTACCTTGGGGATACCGTTTCTCTGATTCTGTTAGGGTTGGCATTCAATGGACTGAGATTAAAAACAATGGGGCCAAATTTCCCTTGGCCTTTGAGATCCCTGAACGCTTGAACTTCCTCAGTTAGGAATGAAAATGAGCAGAGCCACCTGACTCTAGCATATTTGTGCAGAGTAGAAGAAGCTGGTTAGCAATATAAACTATGTTGCGATTTAGAAAGGGGTGTAGCATGCTCATTATTTGTAGGGCACAGTTACAACAATAATTAGTTTGTAATTCCTTAGGGTACACTCAAGAAAAATTTAGGTCTGTTTGTCGAAGATTGAATTACCTGATTTGGGAAGAGAGGCAGATGGGGATTTGTCCTCACACAGCAATTGGCTCCCAAGACCCTAAAAGGCAAGAGAAGCTGAATTCAATGAAGTGGCATGATACAGGCAGGAATCACGAGAAGCAGCGTGGCCTGGTGGGTACAGCACGGGCTTGGGAGTCAGAAGGATCTGAGTTCTAATCCCAACTCCACCACTTGTTTACTGTGTGACCTTGAGCAAGTCATTTCACTGTGACTCCATTACCTCATCTGCAAAATGGGGATTAAGATTGTGAGACTCACGTGTGACAGGGACCATGTCCAACTTGATTATCTTATATCTACCCCAGAGTTTAGTAAAGTGCCTGGCATATAACAAGCGCTTAACAAATGCCATTAAAAAAAATCATGAGATGAGCGCTTCATCCACTTTGCCCCTCGAAGGGGAAAAGATTATGAGCCCCATTCATCAAATGTCTTGCTTGACAGCTGGGACCTAAATGTTGGCCCAACACACAGTTCTGCTCTTCTGTGCTCTACAAGGGTTCTAATATCAGCTCTGCCAATTGTCTGCTGTGTGACCTTGGGCAAGTCACTTCACTTCTTGGTGCCACAGTTTCCTCAACTGTAAAATGGAGATTGAGATTGTGAGCACCATGTGGTACAGAGACTGTGTCTCCAACCTGATTAGCTTGCATGTGTCCCAGCACTTATTACAATGCTTAGCACACAGTAAGAATTTAACAAATACCAGAATAATTTATTATTATTATTATTGTTAGTATTATCTCCACCCCACCATTTCCCAAGTTTGCCAACCAGTGGCAACCTGCTGACTTTTTTCAAGGAGGATGGGAGGGATAATCCACTTTCTATCTCCCCCTTCACAGATTGTTCTCTTTTCCCCACCCCCTTCACATCTCTACAGTTCCTGGTATCTATGAGTTGCTATGTCTGGCGTTGATATCCTCAAAGTCAAAACAGTACCTGGTTTGCTGGTGTGCTGGTGGGAAGGGGAGGCGTTGAACTGAAGTGTTTTGGGTACGTGTAGTTGCTATTACTGTAGGTGCTCAGGAAGGGTTGAGCCTAAAAGAAGAGCAAGATTAGTGAAAGCTGTAGAGAAGGCTTAAGAGAGGGATCTGCCTTCCAGGGTCAGATTGATCCAATAATCAACAATCAATAGTATTTATTGAGCATTTTCTGGGTGCCAAGCACTGGACTAAGTACAGTATAACTAGTAGTGATGATCCCTCCCTCAGCGAGTTTACAATCTGGTGGGGAAATCACCCAGACTATCTAGAAACTGCAGTGTGTGCTTGGTGCTACCTACTTAACTACCCCTCTAAACCGTAAGCTCCTTGTGGGCAGGGAACATGCCTACCAACTCTGTTATATTGGACCTTCCCAAGCTCTTAGTACAGCGTTCTCCACAAAATAAGGACGCAATAATACTAGATTGATTGATGGATCCATTGAACTGAAACAGAATACAGACAACTCCTCTTTACTTGTAAACTGGCAAAACTGAACTGACCAGCATTATGTGAATGTTCCTCTTGTAAAGCTATTATTCTCAGGAAATGTCACATCATTCGGCACCAAGGCAACCAACAATGGGCATGTGAATGACGGGGTGTACCATTGATGTCATAAAAATAATAGAACTTAATGAGAGCTGCAGATGATTCAAACTCACACACCGCACAGCTCATTTTGTCATTTATAAAAATTAGGTCTTCGGAAACAAACACCTGGGGTGGGGAGGAAAATGGGAGGGAAGCGAGATGTGAACCCCAAAGATGCCCTCTTGCCAGTAGAGTGACTGTGGAATGTGGCCCTGCTGCCACTCTCGAACCGACTCACTTCTACCAGGTGAAACTGGTTTTCTGCAATAGTTCTGTCCATCAGGGGCAAACATTTTTTAAAATTTTTTTCCGGAGGAAATCAGAAGCGAGCTTGTACTTATCACCCAAACAGCCTCAGGAGTTGTTAAGGGGTTCAGGTCCCCAGTTCTCCCTCCTGCCTTCTTCCTTAGCTGCTGGGGTCTCCACCACCTCCTTGAAGGATGCTTCTACCAATACAGCAGTCTCATAATTGATGCCCCAGTTTCTTTGCAGCCGCCCCCTCCTCTGATCCCTTTATCACTTTCCACTCTTCTCCTAACAACAACCCAAAGGGGATGTGTGATCTGAAACCCCAGGACAGCCTGCTGAATCTTTGTGCTGAATCCCACCTCTAGAAACTCCACCAAAGACATTGCATAAAGAAGCAGACCCCTTGGAGGAAACCTTTTCATTTTGTACCTGAGTCGGGCATGTGATATTGATTAGCTTTTCAAAATTCTGTTCAGTCTTCTTCTGGCCAAGAGGTTCCAGCTAAATGAGGGAGCGGGAGAGAGGGAAAGAGAGAAAGGAGGAATGGTCAAAGAGAGAAAGAGAAAGGGACAAAAAGAGAGAGGAAAGACACAGAAAGAGAGGTGGAGCAGGAGACATAAAGAAAATTGTTTTACTTGTTAACCGCTGTGGCTGCAGGTAAAGTCCCTTAATTGTGAGGTAAATATAGACCCAGTGATCCTCAAAGGGTTTCCCAAATATCGGGAAAACAACTCACCCACCAGACAGCCATGCTGCTTTGCCAGTAACCTGAGTCAGGCTTCATCCTGGAGCCTTTTACGCATCCTGTCTTGCACCATAGGGGTGGGAAGGACACAAGCAAGGACAGCATTAGGCCTCCACAAAATAGAAAATGTCAGTTGTAGCTGTGGCAATCACTGCAGCTGTGACTGCTGGACTCAAACTCTTCTCCTCTAGCCATTTTGATGTTTTTATTTTGCCTTTGATATTATTTCAGTATTCTTACCATTCATCTCTCCTTACATGTCTGATACCAGCCCCCTCTCCCCACTTCCATACTAAGATTGTGAGCCCCTTGAAGGCCAGAAACTGTATCTAATTCTCCTGTGTATTCTTTCCCAGAGCTTAGTACAGTGCTTTGCAGACAAAAGGTGGTTAAAGTGACTACTACTGTTACGTGCACTGCCATCTTACCATGTTGTTCCAGAGAGCACTGGCTGCCCGGCTGTGAGCCTTTCTGTGAAAGTGGAAACAGTCAGGAGCGAAGAAAGAGCTGTCAGGCAAGCCCTCCTGGACACAGGGAGAAATGAAGGCTGAGGCCACAATCCTAGAACTGTTTAAAGAGTTAAAATACAAAACCAGCCCTCCCACTTTCATGGTGACCTGACTGCTTCGGGATTCTTCTTGCTAGGCACTGGAGAGAACGGGAACTATGAAGAGAAGTCAGGCTCGGGGAATGTGTCTATTATATTGTTATACTGTACTCTCCCGAGCACCTTACAGTTCTCTGCACACGGTAAGTGCTCATTAAATATGATTGACTGATTTAACGACCGAATGAAGGGACACAGAAGAAGGTGTGGGGCAGGTGGGATTAGGGAAGCAGCATGGTCCATTGGAAAGAGTACCGGCTTGGGACTGACAGGACCTAATCTACGGTCTGCCACTTGCCTTCTCTGTGACCTTGGACAAGTCACTTAACTTCCCCATGTTTCAGTTCCCTCATATGTAAAACGGGGGTTAAAGAGCTGTTATCCTTTCCCCATAGATGTTGAGACCCTGGGAGACAGGGACTGTGTCAACCTGATTATCTTGTAGCTCCACTGAATGTTTTCTACAGTGCTTGGTACAGAGTAAGCACTTAATAACTACCACAGTTATTATTACTATAGTTACATTGGCAAAGGTCCAAGTCCTGCCACTCTCCACAATCGTCACTGTGGAAAAGATGAAGGTGAAAAGGAACTGAGTGACAGATCTTTTGCTGAAAAACTCTAGACTGAAAGCTCACTGTGGGTAGGGAACATGTCCAGCAGCTCTGTTGGTACTGTACTCTCCCAAGTGCTTAGTACAGTGCTCTTAACACAGTACATGCACAATAAATACCATTGATCGACTGATGACCCCATTATTCTGAAGATTTTAGGGTTCTGCTCCAGCCTCGCCTCCTGCACTGGCTAAGAGGGGGAACGCCCATTTGACTGCAGAACAACGGTCTAACTCCAAGGAGGACATATGTGAAAATCCTGTGGTGTCTTCTTTATTTACCGGGGTCATGGGCATAGGAACTTTCTCCAGAAATGGTTGGATGACCACCGTGAAGTCTTCCCTCGTGTCATACTTTCCGCTGTCAATAAGTTGGTGCGTTCCTTCCTAAGGGGGAAAGAGCCTGTGTCAGCCTGCCTTGCTTCCTTGCATTTACCCCTCAGTTTGGCCTATGTTTCCCGATGGATTTTAGGAAAATGAACCTGCAGGAACACTCTCCAAAGCCTCTAACTGATGGAACCCAGTAACTTGCCTAAGAGAAAAATCCATGGGGTGCTGCTCCCTACTTAACCCCCAACCCAATTGTCTTTGTTTGGGGCCCTTCCCCAGTCAATTCCCTGCTTGTCGCCACTGCAGATTGAAGATGTGAAATTCAAATCATTCTAGTGTCCTCCTTGTCAACAGCTCTGGTAATGGTGAAATCTAGTTTTTTGAATAACCTCTGGATTCCTCTTATCCGTACCTCCACTGCCCCGGATAACAAAGTTGGCATTTCTTATTCCCAGGTGAAGAAGGGCCAATGGAGCCTCAGAGAGGCCAAGCTGTGATTCAGCACAATGGCCAGGATCAGAATTCGTAACCCTTGTACCCTCCTAAAACACTCAGAGCTGAGTGGCCTAGTGGAAAGAGCCTGAGCGTCAGAGGATCTGAGTTTCTAATCCTGGCTCTACCACTTGCCTGCTGTGTGACCTTGGACAAGTCACTGAACTTCTCTGTGCCTCAGTTTTCTCATCTGTAAAATGGGGTTCAATACCTATTCTCCTCCTACTAAGACTGTGAGCCCCATGAGGGACAGGGACTGTGTCTAACCTGATTATCTTATATCTTCCCCAGTGCTAAGTAAAACCAGCCAACCAGTCAGGACACAACCTGATCACCTTGTAACCTCCCCAGTGCGAACAGTGCTTTGCACATAGTAAGCGCTTAACAAATCCCGTCATTATTATTATTATTATTATTTGACTGCCAGCTCCCTCCACCACCCCACTGGGAGCCCAGGACAAACTTCGTCCTGTGTTTTACACGGCTCCCTGAAAAGAGCAGCAGAATTCCCAAGGAGTGATTATTAAATCTCAGTCTCTTCCTGCATTCCCACCTTACCTGATAATGTTTATTTAATAGGATGAGGGAGGCAATTTCTGCGGAATTGTCAGCAAACTTCACCACACAAGGGCACAGACTCCTGCATTCAAAGAGCAAACCCTGCCAGTCAAAACCATCACTGTGCATTTAGGCGCTGAGCCAGAGGTTGGGTTTAAAGCCTAAGCAACTTCCTGAGGAGAATTTTCTTCCCTGAGGTGAATTTCCTTCCCGTTGGAGATTATTTAGAAAGCTGTAGTACCACTGACCCTAATTAGCCAGACCATAGCTGCATTGCCTAGATAGAGGGTAAGGAGGGAGACAATCATGGGGGCCACGATTGCTCATGGAAATTGAGGGAATTTATTCCACCTGACAGGCTGTCATTTTTGCCAAGTTTGGGAATGACTAACAGAGTGACAGGCACCCAGTGGACTTAATAAGATCTGGAAATGAGACTGGCACTCATCTGCTTGGTTTCTCCTTCGTTGACCAGCAAAGCCGTCCAGTTCTCCTTTTAATAAGCCTCAAATTTTCTTTTCCATTTATACCCAAGCTTCCCCAGTCCAGTCTCCTCAGCATCCGAGGATGAAAAACTTTCCAGTCTGGATCTTTCCGGGCTCCTCTGGGCAAGGAACTAGAAATGTAACTGAGGTGACCACTGTGGTTTCTAACCAACCACAGCAGATCTTCTTTCTGAATTTAGCTGCGGTCCCACTGAGACAGAGAAACCATACCTGAGCAGCAGCCGTGGACAGAAGACCTTATATTCTTGATACAGCTTCCTCAGACCAACAATCTCAAGCACCGTGACCAGATTCACAAAGGCCCGAGGAACCTGTTCAGAGGAAAAATCAGAACCTAATAGCAATAATAGTATTTGTTAAATGCTTACTACGTGTCAAACATTGTTCTAAGTGCTGGGGTAGATACAAGCTAATCAGGTTGGACACAGTCCCAGTCCCACAGGGGGCTCACGGTCTTAATCCCCATTTTACAGATGAGGGAACTGAGGCACAGAAAAGTTAACTATCTTGCCCAAGGTCACACAGCAGACAAGTGGCAGAGCTGGGATTAGAACCCAGGTCCTTCTGACTCCGAGGCCCTTGCTCTATCCATTAGGCCTTGTTGTTTCAGACTCATTAGAAAAATAATAGTTTTAATGTTGAGGCACTAGACCCTAATCTCATTCATTCATTCATTCAGTGGAGAAGCAGTGTGGCTCAGTGGAAAGTTCATGGGCATTGGAGTCAGAGGTCATGGGTTCAAATCCCGGCTCCGCCACTTGTCAGCTGTGTGACCTTAGGCAAGTCACTTCACTGCTCTGTGCCTCAGTTACCTCATCTGTAAAATGGGGATTAAGACTGTGAGCCCCACATAGGACAACCCCAGCCCTTGGACGCGTGCTTTGCACATAGTAAGCGCTTAATAAATGCCATTATTATTATTATTATTATTCATTCAATCGTATTTATTGAATGCTTACTGTGCACAGAGCACTGTATTAAGTGTTTGGGAGACTAAATAAAACAACAAGCAGTCATATTCCCTGCCCACAACAAGCTTACACTGAGAGCTGAGATCTTGTGTCTACCAACTCTGTTCTATGGTACTTTCCCATGCACTTAGTACACTCTCTGTGCACAGGGAATGCTCAATAAATACCAACGACTGAGGTTCTTAAATGTCTCTGTGCTTCTTTGGGACCATGGTGTCAAATAGCCCAGGGGGTGGCCATTAATTGGAATTTGGTGTCCCCTGCAGGGCCTCAAAATATCACTCTTCCAGGGAGGGGTTAGGAGCTTTTCCCTCTAGATTGCAAGCTACTTGTAGGCAGGGAACAAGTCTACCAACTCTATTGTATTACACTCTCTCATGTGCTTACTACAGTGCTCTGCTCAGAGTAAACATTCAATAAATATGATTGATCTTGTGTGTAGTACATTGATGACCTTCTGTACCCCAGGCCCTGGCTGAACTCATTGCTAGGCATGCATAGCAGCTTTCCATTTTGACGATGGAGTCTTCGTGAGAGTGGGATTTCAAGGCTTTGAAGGGTGAAAACCCCTTCTTTCCCAACCAGCCTCCAGTGGGAGCTCATATAGCCCCACATTCAACCCATCAATCAATCAAATAAGACTCAGGGGAAGGGGCAATGCTGGGTTCCTGTCAAATGGGCTTGCCCTACCTCCTTGCTCTACACTGATCAGTCAGTGGCATTTATTGAGTGCTTACTGTGTGCAGATTACTGTATAATAAAACAATATAACAGAGGTTGTAGACATGCTCCCTGCCCACAACGAACTTAAAGTCCAGAGGGGGAGATAGATGTTAATATAGATAAATTAGAGATGTGTACTAAAGTGCTGAGGGAAGGGAGAATAAAAGGGTGCAGTGAGGAGTGGGCATTCCCCCACGTCAGAGTTCATTGGATTCCTTTGGGGTGGTGCAGTAGCTATACCCTCAGGGTGTCTCTGCCCCTCTGAGGTTGGGGAGGAGGACTCTCTCACAGCCTGGTCCAAACATGCCTGGATTTGACTTCTTGACAGCCTTCTACAGGCTGCGGCCTGTCTGTGGTGGGCTCTAGTGGAGGGATAATTAGGGGAGACCAGTGACCACCAATAAGCTAAAACCCAGCTCTTCCACCCCTCCCAATCCATCGGTTATGGGTGGTGGGGGGGAGGCCTTTACCTCTGCGTGAAGAATGTCCAATGCTTTCTCTATATTTCTTTTAAAGTTACTGGGAGAATAGCGGACCTGTTGAGAAAGAAATTTCTCTGTTAGCTCTGTGATATTTAGTGAACTCCAACATGTACAGGACATGAGACCAGATTATACGGGGGATAAAGAGGAAGGAGATTTTCCCTGGTTCCTCTATTTTCTGTTAACTTAGCCATGCAAACCGAACAGGGCCATGGGTCTGGAGTCTGAAAGACACTCTATCAGGCCTAAAATAACTGCTGCTTTGGGAAGTAGGGATTTTAATAAAAATTGAAATTATAAGCTCCAGCCTGAACATGGTACTCCTTCAAAATGCCATCATTCCATGCTGACAGCAATATTCATCACCAAGAAGAAAGCCTGCTGAAAATGTCTACGGGCTGAAAGATTTCTTAAGCCTATTTACAAGGCTTTATTAACCATGTATCTTGGTCTTTCTAAATAGGCTGGGGAGAGAAGAGGGCATCACCATTCAGTCGTATTTATTGGGCACCTATTCTGTGCAGAGCACTGTACTAAGTGCTTGGGAATGTAAAATATAACAATAAACAGACACATTCCCTGCCCACAATGAGCTTACAGTCTAGAGGAGGGCTCGCATCTCTGGCAAGCCTCCTGGGGCTGATAATTTAGGGATCTGGACGGGACCAGGGGCTGGAGACATGGAAAGGGCCCTGGCTCTCAGTGTTGGAAGGAGAACCAACTGGATGGCCCTGAAACCATTTGTGACTGGTGTTTCTGAGCTGTTGGGGTGGAAATGAAGATCTCATCCTAGGAAGGGGTAGCACTAAGGAGGAAGGGATGAAAACGCAGGATGCAGGAGCATTTGAAGGGAGAAGAATTGCCTGCCGTTTACCAAGAAATGTGCTTTTCTCTAGTCATTAAAACACTAGCTGTTTCTTAAAATAATTATAGTAACTGTGGTATAAGTTATGCATGAGGTGCCAGGCACTGCTAAGCTCTGTGGCAGATACAATGCCACAGAGGTCAAACATAGTCCCAGGATAAAGGGAATGAGATAACAAGTACTTCACTTCCATTTTACAGATGAGGTAACTGAAGCACAGAGAGGTTAAGTGACTTGCCCAAGGTTGCAGAGCAGCCAAGTGACAGAGCTGGGTCTAGAACCCAGGTCTCTTGATTTTCCATTCTCCTGTGCCCTTTCCATGAGGCCATGCTGATTAAAGTATAAATCAAGGAGTTGTGATAAAGACAAATCAGATCAATCTTGAAAGCTATTATGCCAGTCTTATTTTTTATCTCCTCCAAGAGGGGACCTAGGTTGAGCTCTGTAGGCTGTCCAGAGACTTTGCCCTAAGAACACTCAATCCTGTCAGTTCATGTGCTTAGAGCTGGAATTTATTTCCCTAAGGTTGGAGTTTGGCTTGGGGATGTGCCCTGGAGTCTGAGTACTTACTGGGTCACTGCAGAAATCACAGAGATCATTCCCTCCTATAAAAATGGTTATTATCTTCCAATCTTCCTGGAAATTGAATTTCTGAAATGACAAACACCACCACAATAAAGAAAAGCCACTGCTCACATTCCAATCCTTGGAGAGAAAGAAAATTAACCGTGGACTGGCTCGAGAAGTGATGGGATCGTGTTCAATGTGAGGGTTTCCAAAAACGATAAAGGTCAGGACAGACACCAACATTCTGCTTTCCTGCCGTCTCCGCATCCTTAGGCCCCAAGGCCTGGCCATTGCTTTGGGCCTGGAGGTTTCGCATGAGTCCAGGGGAAGGACCTGCCATCATCATCATCAATCGTATTTATTGAGCGCTTACTGTGTGCAGAGCACTGTACTAAGCGCTTGGGAAGTACAAATTGGCAACATATACAGTCCCTACCCAACAGTGGGCTCACAGCCTCAGTCATGCCCACTGCAGAGCTCTGGTGAATTTCCCACATACCCCCAGCCATGCTGTATCAAGCTCAACCGATTACCATTCAGCCCTAGCATTCCTGGGACAAAGCAAGTCAGAGACTGTAAGGAAAGCTAGTCAAGGTGTCTGGGGACTCCCAACCAGGCTATTCCACAGGAGTGGCTGCTAAAATGAAAGGGAGGAGAAGAGAACATTGATCGTAAAGAGAAGCTGTTCCCAAATTCCTTTAGTTTCAAGATTTCCTTGCTGGCTTTGGGTAAATATCCAATCTAGAGTTCTTTCTGATATAGACGGCTGTTCCCAAATTCCTTTAGTTTCAAGATTTCCTTGCTGGCTTTGGGTAAATATCCAATCTAGAGTTCTTTCTGATATAGACCAAAAGAGGAGCCTCTTGGAACAGAACATCCTCTCACAAACACCGAGCACTAACGGTGTGATGGGAGCTGTGCAGGAGGCAGGGGTGGGAGTGTGGAGAGGGTGAGCCCCTGTCCACTGAGCTCCTGCGTTAAACTGAGGAAGGCACAAACAATTCCACAAGCTCCTAGGGGGTTTTGACTTCCACCATGAAATCTGCCTTCAGGTCTCTTTTTAATCCAAAGAAGTATTTGCATTGCCCACTCGGGGCCCTGCCCTCCTTGTCTTGAAGGATGGAGAAGAGATGGGATGGGGGACCATGACTCAACTCTCTTGGAGAGTCACCTGTCCCTCACTGCAACTGATCAAATAGTTTATTCCCAGTTGCTTCCATTGTACCTCCCAGGTCCTACAAGCAGTGACCTGGTAAGAATTTCAGCTGTCTCTTTCATACTCCCCATTTTTCTGGGTTCATTCATTCAATCGTACTTATTGAGTGCTTACTGTGTGCGGAGCACTGTACTAAGCACTTGGAAAGTACAACTTGGCAACATATAGAGACAGTCCCTACCCAACAACGGGCTCACAGTCTAGAAGGGGGAGACAGACAACAAAATAAAACATGTGGACAGGTGTCAAGTCATCGGAATAAATAGAAGTAAAGCTAGATGCACATCATTAACAAAATAAATAGAATAGTAAATATGTACAAGTAAAATCAATAGAGTAAAAAATCTGTACAAACATATATACACGTGTTGTGGGGAAGGGAAGGAGGAAGGGTCACCCCTCCCTTCGAGATACTTCTGTGGTGGACAATCCAATCACAGTGGGAGTTGGGGAGAAGGTAGGGAGATAGGAACAATGAAGAAAAATGATGTAGAGGGCAGCAACAATAACATTTGATTTTGGGAATAACCAGAGAACACATGGCCTAGACTATTGAGTCAGCTACAGATATTTTTTGTGGTTTATATGTGAATCATAGAGAAACTATCACAATTCCATACACCTGACTGTCCCTTTGTTGGGGAAATGTTGGGGAAGACAGATCATCTATTGCATGACATGAAGCTTGCATGCAGGGGAGCAGAGACTTAGGCTTCCTGAACTTGGGAACAGTTTCTACATGTTAACACATCTTTCCCCATATACCTGTTTCCTCCTGTCCCACCATTATCAGGATTGATATCCCAGGCATCTCCCTCCCACTAAAACCATTAATTGCCCCCAGACTCACAGGAGAATTCTTCATTAGGTCCACCAATCTCCGAGTTTGAACGGGCAGGTCCCTGCAGTGACACAGGAGAAGGAAAAATGCAAGAACAGGTACAATGAGGCTGAAGTCAGGAGGCAGGGGAAGGGAAAGGGGAGATAATTGAGTTGTGAAGGCAGGAGAAGGGTAGAGATGGGGACGCTTACCACAACCAGCATGCAAGCGTGAAACAAAGTATGTGCATAAATAGAACTGACCACCTTCTCTAGATCCCCTGAGTAACCTCTTCTATCTACATGGGCTTTGTTTTTGATTAGTCTAGCCCAAACTACCCAGGAGTTGAGTTTTCAGATTAAAATCAAATCAGGCCTCCTGGCCCATGTCACTCTTCTTTGAAGTCAGCAGTATTTGGTGGGGGGGTAGGAAGAATCCAAATTCTAAGATAGTCACTGTAGATATGAGGGACCCCAGGAGTTTATCACCTCCCGGAAAGGGCGCCTCAGGGCTAGAAGGCTCTTCCGGGGAATGCCTGGTGAGTTAGGGTGAGGGAGTAAGGAGTAGGAGAGTCAAGCTGGGAAAAGAGCAAAGATGTGGACCATAATGAGGGAAAAAGAATTACTGGATAAGGAGCGGGTATCCAGCAGGCAGAGAAAATCACTTACAATAAATAAGACTTAGTCAAATACCAAGACTTTGGGGATTGCTCATTATTTTGGGAAACACATTTATTTATATTAATGTCTGTCTCCTCCTGTAGACTATAAGTTCGTGTGGCCAGGGAATGTGTCTACCAACTCTGTTATATTGTTACGTTGTACTCTCCCAAGCGCTTAGTACAGTGCTGTGCACACAGTAAGCACTAAACAAATACGATTGATTGATTCTCAGCCCAGGGAGGTTTATAATGGCTTTTTCGCTGGGCAGATTTCTACTGAACCACAGGGAAAATTCCTTCTGAGGTAAAACTTTCAACACTTCCTACTCAGAAGACACCAGTTTACAGATTGATTAGGCAACCCAGACATCCACAGGCTTGCAGAGGGACGTCAGTCAGACAGACAGAGGAACCTGCAGTCCTCCCCTGGGGCCTCCCTAGCTCCAGGCCAATTAATGCCAGAAACGCCCCGTGCTTACTCAGCTCTGTCTCCGGCCACTGCCTGGTTGAGGAAGGCCCTAGAGCTCGTGTGCAGTCCGGTCCCAATGGAGAAGCCTTGCAGGGAAGGGTTGAATTCCCTGAGAATGTCTAAAAACACAAGAGACGGACATGCTCAAACCTATCCCAACATTGATCAAATTCAATGAAACAACTTTCCCAAGTAAGGGCAGCTTTGAGGAAAGGAGCGCGACTAGGATGGAAGCAACGATGATGATGGTGGTGATATTTGTTAAGCGCTTACTATGTGTCAAGCACTGAGGTGGATACAAGTTAATTCGGTCGGACACAGTCCTTGTCCCAGATGGGGTTCACAGTCTAAGTAGGAGGAAGAAATGGTACTGGACCCCTATTTTTCAGTTGAAGAAACTGAGGCCAAGAGAAGCTAAGTGACTTGCCCAAGGTTACAACAGGCGAGTGGCAGAGTAGGGATTAGAACACAAGTCCTTTGATTCCCAGCAGAGTTTAGGGATTATGCTGTGGGGTTGGGGACTGGGTATCAAAGTGGTTAGGGGAATCTAGGAACACCTTGAGAAGTACTGTGGCCTAGTGGAAAGAGACAGGCTTGGGAGTCAGAAGACCTGAGTTCTCATGCCAGCCCCACCACCTGCCTGCTGTGTGACCTTGGACAAGTCACTTCTCTGCGCCTGTTTCCTCAACTGTAAAATGGGGATTCAATACCTTTTGTCCCTCCTACTAACACTGCGAACCTCATATGGCACAGGGACTGTGACAGATCTGTGTAACAGAATCTAACACAGTGCTTAGAACAGTGCTCGGCCCATAATAAGGGCTTACTAAATACCATAAAAAAACTGACTGCTTACACTGTAAGATCCCTGAGGGCAGAGCTCATATCTTAACTCTACCGTACTTTCCCAAGCACTTAGTACGGTGCTTGGTACCAAGTAGGTAATCAATAAATAAAGACTGTTGTTTGGTTTCACCTCTCCCCAAACTGTCAGGGAGTCAGTGCGAGTCATCAAGAAGAGGGTGATGAGCTATATTATTTCAGGCTGCCAGCAGATGATGCTGTTGTTACTAGAGCAATATTTCAGGACCCCTTTCTAGACTGCCCTACCACTCCTAGTCTGGACCTGGGAATATATATACACATATACATATACATACACATATACATGCATATGTACATTGGCAAGCCTTGTCTGAGCCCACACAAAGCCAGCCTGGTCTGATTGGACCACTCCCCATGTTAATGATGTCCCTTCTTTATGTTCATGTGTGTATCTATCTATCTATCTATCTATATAGATACATAGATGGATAGATAGATAGATAGATAGATAGATACACACACATATGTGTATGCGTATACAGTGTGTTTGTTTTACGGTATTTGTTAGCACTTACTATGTGCCAGGCACTGCTACTAAACACCACTGTACTGTGCTAAGCACCTGGGTAAAAGCAAACTAATCAGGTAGGATACAGTCCATGTCCCACATGGGACTCACATTAATCCCCATTTTACAGGTGAGGTAACCGAGGCAGAGAAGTGAAGTGACTTGGCCAAGGTCACACAGCAGACAAGTGGCAAGCCTCCTCAAGCTTTTTAATGGGGGGGGTTCGTTCCCTACAGTCTCGCCTCTGAGCCATCCGCTCTGACAACCTAGGTATCTTAACACAATACACACCCATTCCTGGATGTAGCTTGGCATTGGCAAGCCTTGTCTGAGCCCACACAAAGCCAGCCTGGTGTGATTGGACCCCTCCTAATGTTAATGATGTCCCTTCTTTATGCTCATCATGCTGTCTTTGGTTTAAGACTTTAGCTCAGATACTCTCTAATCAACTTCCCCTCTGGGGGAGACCATCAAGATATCCTGGGAAGACAGAGCCCAACAAACTGTCATGCACTATGAGCTGTTTTAAAATATCGGTCCCCTACAGGCTGCTTGCTTGCCAATTGATTCTGAACATACATCACACACGCCAAGTTGCCCACATATTCCCCCCGGGATGTAAAAATTGATTGACAGCTTAGGTACATCTAAAAATGAATAATAATAGTAATAGTAACAATAATAGTGGCATTTGTTAAATTTTTACTCTGCACTAAGCGTAGGAATAGATACAAGATAATCAGGTCCTGTCTCACCTGGGGCTCACAGTCTGGGGGAAGGAGAAACAGGTATTTCACCCCCATTTTATAGATGAGGAAACTGAGGCCCACAGGGTTGTCCAAGGTCACACAGCAAGTAAGTGGCAGAGTAGGGATTAGAACTTAAGTTTCTTTTTCCTAGACCCATGTTCCACTAGGCCACACTGAAGACTGGAGGCCATGCTTGACTGAGAATTCAGCCCATTCAAAACTCTGCGGATCAGTCGGTGAACAAACTCAAAATATATTGCGTTCAGCTCTGGTGGCACTTGGTAAAATGTTCTTTCTAGCTCCTCAGGACGGATGGCTTACTGAAGATTTAAAAATGGTTATGGCCTAAGAGTAAATTACAGTTCAGTGAGTAGGAAAGGCAGAGATGCACATTTCACCTAAAGCCATTACTCCAGATTTGAGGGGCAGAGCAACATGGCAACACCTCATAATCGGGTGCAGTTTTGGACCTAGAAGTGCCAGCAATTTGGAGAGGTAGTCAGATTTCCAGGTGGACTAGGAAGAAATCATACCTGCTTACAGCACTACCCTACTGGCCTTCCCCTGAGAAAAAGCCAGTCAAGGGGATAAAGGATGGGCCCGGGAGTCAGATCTCCCACTCCTTGCTCTTAAGTAATAATAATAATAATGGCATTTATTAAGTGCTTACTATGTGCAAAGCACTGTTCTAAGCGCTGGGGAGGTTACAAGGTGATCAGGCTGTCCCTCGTGGGTCTCACAGTCTTAATCCCCATTTTACAGATGAGGTAACTGAGGCCCAGAGAAGTGAAGTGACTTGCCCAAAGTCACACAGTAGACAAGTGGTGGAGCTGTGATTTGAACCCATGATCTCTGACTCCAAAGCCCGGGCTCTTTCCACTGAGCGATGCTGCTTCTTATGTAGTCACAAGTCATGTAGTCTCAAGTAGTCACCTCTGGAATAAAGTGCCATTCCCTAATGTCAAATAGAATGACATTTTGTCCAGTTCAAAGACCTGGGGATTTTTTCTGGAAGCGGAGAGGGTTTATAGCAACTTGGAATCAAAATCAGACCAAGCCCAAGAACAAACACATGTTCTCTTTCCGAAATTATTCCAGTCCGCTCACACCGCAGTGTTGTATTTGTGCCCTGGGCTCACTAGTGACCAGGAGAACGGCATCCCCTTCTGGATTAGGTTACCGCAGGCTGGAGGATGGCATTACCAGGAAGATTTAATGATGAAATCTAGTCATGGGTTCCCACTTGGTCCGTGGGTGATGCTGCACTACAGATGCCCCCCTCCAGGCCTGTCCTATAAATCATTAAAGAATTTTCCCAGGCTGTTGGAAAGCAGGTACTTACTTGCTAACGTGGTGACTGTGCTTATGTTCTCGTTTCCTCCGACACTGTTACAATGGGAACAAAAAATAGAAGGCTGTTTAACATACTAGATACAGAGAAAGGGAAATACTTTGAAGAGCCCCTGTTGCTTAGAACAGTGCTTTGCACATAGTAAGCTCTTAATAAATGCCATTAAAAAAACGGGCAGGAGAGAAGTTCATTTTTCCTATCCAGACTTGCGTGAGTCTTGAAATAGCCCAATTACCCCACCCAGCTGGAAAAAAAAACTTTCAAAAGAAACGGCCTGGCCGGGTGGATTGAGCATGGGCCTAGGACAAGAGTTCTAATCCTGACTCCTCCACTTGTCTGCTTGTGACCTTGGGTAAGTCCCTTAACTTCTCTGTGCGTCAGTTACCACATTTATAAAATGGGAATTAAGATTGTGAACCCCACGTGGGACCAGGATTGTGTCCAACCTGCTTAGCTTGTATCTACCACAGCACTTAGTACAGAGCCTGACATATAATATGCACTTAAATACCTTAAAAAAAAGTGGTGTGGTCTAGTGTCATGAACATCAGCCTAGGAGTCAAGGAGTCCTGGTTCTAATCCTGCTCTGCCATCTCCCTTCTATGTGACCTGGGGCAAGCCATTTAACTTTTCTGCACCTTAATTTCCTCATCTGTGAAACTAGGAATAAATTGCTTAGTCTCCCTCCCCTCTAGACTGTAAGTCTCATGTGTTACTGGCACTGTGTCTGATCTGCTCAGACACATAATAATTGCGGTACTTGTTAAGCACTTGCTATGTGCTAAGCACTGTATTAAGCTCTGGGTTACAATGTATGCAGCTCACAGTCCCTGTCCCCCATGAGGCTAACATTCTAAGCTTAACAAATACCATTATTATTATGGCAAACCAAGATCTATCTGGTGCCTGATTCAGTTCAACCTGGCTGGGGACAGTGAAACTATTCCAGTTTCGCTTTGAGTTTCAAGACAGTTTCACTTTGCATTTCCAGTGGTTAAGCCCAGGGGTCCCAGCGCAATAGCATTATTTCATGGAATAAAGAGAAGTCAAGCTGCTTCCTTTAAACCTTCAATTCAAGCTGAATTAGATAAGAAAACATCCCCTGGTCCTATTCTGTTTCACTGTATTATTTGATTCTGTGGAGGAGACGTTTGGGAACATTGAAACGTCTCAACGTTGTTTGGGAAGATGAAGTCAGGGTAATGAGACCAGATGCCTGTAACATCAACGTCATGGTTTTGGAAGTTCTGCCTGTAAGGCCTAAGGTGGAATCTATTAGAGTCTTGTTTTTTGGCCAGGGTGGGAGGGGTGAATCCCAGAGTGGGGATGTGAGAGTATTAGGAAGGAAAGATAGGAATAGGAAACTGTCCATCTTCCTCGTCTTCAGGCCCACCAGCTCTGCCATGGCAGTTGACCTGCTCAACCAGGGACTGGATTTAGAAGCTTCCAGACCAATGGTAATGCTCTGTTTTCTGCTGGGCTGAGACCTCTCTTGCTTGGCCATAAGACACGCCAATCGGTCAAAGACAACTCCTGGGGCCACCATGGCTTCCACCCTAGTGGGAAGTAGCGTGGCCTAGATGATACAGCATGGGCCTGGGATTCAGAAGGACATGGGTTTTAATCTTAGCTCTGACTCTTCTCTGCTGGGTGACAAGTCACTTGTCTGTGCATCGGTTATCTATAAAATGGGGATTATGACGGTGAGCCCCATGTGGGACCGGGACTGTGTCCAACCCAATTTGCTTGTATCCACTCCAGCACTTGGTACAGTGCCTGGCACATAGTAAGCATTTAACAAATGCTACAATTATTAGTGGTCACAGGGGCAGCAGCATGGTCCTAGGCAGACCAATTCTGGCCAGGTTACCACTGACCACCACTGTTACCTTAGAGGAAGCCACAATGGCCACAGCTGAACTAACCAACCCTGGCTCAGGCCATTAGACCAATCACCACTTCCTCCCATCATCTGAGGGCAGCAGGGGAGGTAACTTTCCTCTCCCCTCTTCCTTTCCCCTTCTATCTGCCTTTCTTCCTTTCCCCTTCTTTTTTCCTCTTCCTCTCTCCCATCTCTTTTTCCCCTTCTACCCACTTCTGTCTCCCTCCGTCCTCTTCCTCTCTCCTTCTTTGATGATGTTGGTATTTGTTAAGTGCTTACTACGTTCCATACACTGTACTAAGCACTACGGTGGATACAAGCAAATTGAGTTGGACACGGTTCCTGTCTCATGTGGGGTTCCCAATCTCAATCCCATTTTACAGATGAGGTAACGGAGGCTCAGAGAAATGAAGTGACTTGCCCATGGTCACTTCTTTATTTTTCTTCCTCTCTTCCATCTCTCTTTCTCCTCCTACCCACTTCTCTTCCCCTCTGTCCTCTTCCTTTTCTCGCTTTGATTTTTCTCCCTCTCTGTCTCTGCCATCTCTCTTTCTGCCCCTGTCTCAGCTCATCTGGTGTCCTGAGGTTTATGTTTCCATGTCAAGCTGAGTGGGAAGTAACAGGGAAAATGTCAGGTCCAAGTTAACCTACCCCAAGCCAAACTCCCTGTGATTTATCTGGCTCCTCACAGGCCTGGCTTCATTCACCATCAGAGGAGAAGTGACTGACTGTGTTTGGAGGAAACTGGAGAATAAATATGGGGTCCTCCTCCCTAGAGCCTCACTAGGTTCTCTGGTCCCTGCCGAAAGGAGGAATTGGATCTGGGCATTCCTCACGGGGCATGTAGGATTTAGGATTTTGAAGAGATTCCTTAGGCAGTGTATATGCTCTCAGTTACCTCAGTGAGTGCCCCGTTGATACCTTCAGAGCTCGGCTCCCTCAGCCTCCAAACTCAGGGCCTTCGCGGCCCTCAGTGCACTCACCTCCAAGAGAGGCCTCGGTATTGGGTCAAGACATCCAGGATATCATTGGCTCTGGATCCTGCCCCGTTTCCAGCCTGGTATCCAAAAGAGAAAGGGTGACTTTCCCAAGTAACCCCACCTGGTCCCAATCTGCCCAAGCTTCTGCCTCTAGTTGTCCCACACACTCTCCTCTCCACAGATGTCTGGGCTCGCCGGTGGAGACCCCCAGGCAGCCACAGACTCCGGAGTCTAAATCATCAATCAATCATATTTATTGAGCGCTTACTGTGTGCAGAGCACTGTACTAAGCACTTGGGAAGTACAAGTTGGCAACATATAGAGACAGTCCCTACCCAACAGTGGGCTCACAGTCTAAAAGTCTAAATCTCTGTGCGGCAGAGTGCAGTGTGAGCGAGCCAGGAGGAGAAGGTGGTGACCTCAGATGTGTGTAGTGCTGAGAACTCCTGGCTTCCCCGAGGAGTTTGCCGGCCAATACCTGTTTTCACTTGTCCAGGCCCCTGATGAACAGACCACATGAGAAATCGATGTCTCACTGGGGCAGTGCCTCGGAGACCTTAAAAAGGTCCTGGGTGGCTGGGCTTCCATGTGGTGACTCATGGGCTCTAGGCAAATTGGGGCGGAGGGGGGAGAGGGACAGAACTGGGAAAGCTGTGGCCAAAGTTGTTCCGCTCCTTACTTCAGAGTAAGCAGAGGCTGCTGGATCACAAAAGCAGATATCGGTGTGGCCAGCAAACTAATGCCAAGGGCTTTGTCCTTCCCACTCAGTTATACAGATGAGAAGCAGCATGGCTCAGTGGAAAGAGCACGGGATTTGGAGTCAAGGGTCATGGGTTCAAATCCCTGCTTCACCACTTGTCAGCTGTGTGACTCTGGGCAAGTCACTTAACTTCTCTGCACCTGTTACCTCATCTGTAAAATGGGGATGAAGACTGTGAGCCCCCCATGGGACACCCTGATCACCTTGTAACCTCCCCAGCTCTTAGAACAGTGCTTTGCACATAGTAAGCACTTAATAAATGCTATCATTATTATTTATTATGTCACATCGAGTGTCTGTGACCAGGCTTGTGTTTGGAAAGCACTTAAAGAGCAGGACAAGGGCCCAGGCCCTTTCTGTTCCAGACCAGTTCAGGGATGCTTCTCTTAGCATCCGGAAGGCATCGTCTCTAGACTGTGAGCTCACTGTGGGAAGGGAAAATGTCTGTTTATTGCTATATTGTACTTTTCCAAGAGCTTACTATGGTGATTTGCACATAGTAAGCACTCAATAAATATGGTTGAATGAATCACCGCTAAATCAAATGGAATTAGGTCTGAGATGTCATGTGTTCTCATCTTCCCCTTAAGCTCTCTGCATATAGGGATAATGATAGTGGAGCTCAGAGTCTAAGGGGGAGAATGGGTATTGAATTCCTATTTTACAAATGAGGAAACTGAGGGGGATTAGAACTCAGGTCCTCTGACGCCCAGATCTGTACGTTTCATTCAATTCTAGAGCGTTTCCTAATGACCCAGGTCAACCCTTGATACCGTCACCCCAGTCTCATACAACAACCAGTGGGGCTGCCCTGCAAATGACCCAGCAGTGAGCTTCCAGTCACTTCCAGCCAACTACCCAACACTTCTGGTTTGTCAGGGCTGTGCTCCAACCGGTCCTGGGTCAGGCTGGACCCGAGGGCAGTGGAGAGAGGGCAGTCCTGGGCTGAGTTGAAACCACAGCTGGGCCAGATCCCAGAATTCCTGCCGATGCAATGCTCCACCATGGTAGTCCAAGGAAACAAAGAGATTTGCTCTGAACGCAAATGTTCAATGTTCCTTTCCTGGTTCTGCCACTTGCCTGCTTTGGGACCTTGAGCAAGTCACTTAACGTCTCTGTGCCTTAGTTTCCTCATCAGTGAGATAGGGATTAAAGCCCCATGCGGGACAGAGACTGTGTTGGACCGAATTATTTTGTATCAAAAATCAAGGCCCTATTGAGAGCTCACCTCTTCCAGGAGGCCTTCCCAGACTGAGCCCCTTCCTTCCTCCCCTCTCCATCCCCCCCATCTTACCTCCTTCCCTTCCCCACAGCACCTGTATATATGTATATATGTTTGTACATATTTATTACTCTATTTATTTATTTATTTTATTTGTACATATCTATTCTATTTATTTTATTTTGTTAGTATGTTTGGTCTTGTTCTCTGTCTCCCCCTTTTAGACTGTGAGCCCACTGTTGGGTAGGGGCTGTCTCTATATGTTGCCAATTTGTACTTCCCAAGCGCTTAGTACAGTGCTCTGCACATAGTAAGCGCTCAATAAAATACGATTGATGATGATGATGATCAACCCCAGTGCTTAATGCAGCGCTTGGCAATAGTAAGCACTTAAATGCCACAATTATTATCTTTAGTTTCTTTCCATTTTAAGGATGGGTCCCCCCCCTCCCGCTTCTCTTCCTTTTCCCTTTGGCCCATTGTTTCAGCAATATGACTTACCGTGAGTGAATCACCCAGAGCTGCAATAACTTTGATGTCAGCAGGCTTCAGCCTATGAACTGGGAAATAAAAAGTAGAACAGGAAGGAGTGGGGATCACATTCTATGGGGACCGTGGGAGCCAGACTTTCCCCCACAAAAGACTCTACTCTACTAAAGTTAAGTGCTCCCAGAAAACTTTAGGGTTCTTATGTCTTTGAGAGGAACATTTAACCAGAACAGAAATTCCAACTCCAACAGAACTCTAGTCAAACTGTTTTCTCTCAGTGTCTGGGATAATAATAATAATGATGATGATGGCATTTATTAAGTGCTTACTGTGTGCAAAGCACTGTTCTAAGTGCTGGGGAGGTTACAAGGTGATCAGGTTGTCCCACGGGGGGCTCACAGTCTTAATCCCCATTTTACAGATGAGGTAACTGAGGCCCAGAGAAGTGAAGTGACTTGCCCAAAGTCACACAGCTGACAATTGGCGGAGCTGGGATTTGAACCCATGACCTCTGACTCCAAAGCCCGTGCTCTTTCCATTGAGCCACGTTGCTTCTCTACTGCATAAGCTTTGGGGATAAGGACCAATCAAACAATAGCATTGATTAAGGGCTTACTATGTGCAGAGCACTGTACTAAACACTTGGGAGAGTACAAGTGAGAAGCAGCATGGCTTAGCGGAAAGAACCCAGGCTTGGGAGTCAGAGCTCTTGAGTTCTTGAGTACTAATTCTGATTCCACCACTTATCAGCTGTGTGACTTTGGGCAAGTCACTTAACTTCCCTGTGCCTCAGTTACCTCATCTGTGAAATGGGGATTAAGACTGTGAGCCCCACGTGGGGCAACCTGATTACCTTGTATCTACTCGAGTGCTTAGAACAGTGCTTGGCACATAGTAAGTGCTTAACAAATACCATCATCATTATTATTATTATTACAACAGATGTGTTAGACATGTTCCCTGCCTACAAGGAGCTTATAGTAAGGATGGGATAGAAAAGACACTTGTCTTGTCTTATGCCGTAGAATCGTCTTCTCCCCTTAGCGACTCCATGGACACATCTCTCCCTGAATGCCCCACCTCCACCTGCAGTCGTTCAGGTAGTGTATCAGAGTTTTCTTGGTAAAAATATGGAAGTTGAGTCATAGAGAAGTTAAGTGACCTGTCCAAGGTCACACAGCAAACAGTTGGAAGAGTCAGTATTAGAACCCAGATCCTCTGACTCCCAGGGCTGTGTGCTTTTCATTAAACCACACTGCTTCCTCATTGCACTAGCCTTCCATAGACCTGTTGCAAAGACCTGAAGGAATCAAAGCCTGTACCAGGGAGCATCTTAGGCCCTGGGAGAATTATGCTCTTTCTGTTAGTCACTGCATAAGGGTAGAGGCATAAACTCTTTGAGTATATTAAAGTTTATCTTCAAAGAGGACTTCTCTTGGCCCCCAAAAAATCTGCTTGCTATAAAAGATAGTAAAATAAAGACTTCAGGCAGCTTTCAACACAACTGAAATACAACTCATGGGACCTGTAAAGTCAAAATCACGGTTGTAAAATTATGTTTTCTTAAGATGCACTAATAAACTTTAATAAATGCCGTTGAGGATGAAGATGGACAGGGAATGAAACCAGACAAAACGTTGGCATGGCTACCGACAAAAAAGCAAAAAGAATTCAGTATAATTTTTTTTTTTTTGATGGCATTTCTTAAGTGATTACTACGGGCCAAGCACTGTACTGGAGTGGGGTAGTTACAAGCCAATCGGGTTGGACAAAGTCCACGTCCCACATAGGGCTCACGGTTGTAATCCCCATTTTACCGATGAGGTAGCTGAGGCCCAGAGAAGTGAAGTGACTTGCCTAAAGTTTGCACAGCAGACGAGGAGCAGAGCTGGGATTAGAACTCAGGTCCTCCTGTCTCCCAGGCACAAGCTTTAACCACGAGGACACAATGTTTCTCCGTGGTTCTGAAAAGCCCCTGGCAGATTCCCTCACTTTCTTCCCACAACTAGCAGTTGACGAGAGAGCTGCTAAGTAACAGGAAGATGGGGGAGGGTCCTACTGCTTCTGGGCTTGTATTGACAATAAGCCAGCTAGGTTATTATTGTTGTCATGTGTGATAGAACAGCCGAATTGTATTGCCAAGGCCTCATAGAATGTACCCATTGGAGGAAGAACTATTGAACGATAAGATTAAATCTGTGGGCTGATTATATGTACTAGAGGACAAACTGTACGTCCGCATTGAAGAGAGGTTGATAGAATAGATGGTTAAGTCACTCAGGAAGTTTAGCTATTTTGCAGCAGGAGGGGGTTGGACCCTACCCAAGAGATTAGAGACATTTTCTGAGCAGAATATCATGGACGGTAAGAAAACTGGAGTCTTTGAATTTGCACTTGAGAAAGTGCCCACACAAGATAAGTGGTGTGCAGATAGCAGCTGTCAAGATTTGGGGGGATTTTCCCTGATGGACTGGGAAATCTTCTGCTGTTCCTTCCAGAAAAATTATAATAATAATTACAACAACAATAATAATAATAATGATAGCATTTGTTAAGCGTGAACTATATGCCAAGCCCTCTAAGCACCGGGTTAGATACAAAATAATAAGATTGGACACAGTCCCCGTCCCACATGGGGCTCGCAGTCTTGGTAGGAGGTATAGAGTTGAAATCCCATCTTGAAGATGAGAAAACTGAGGCACAGAGAAGTTCAGTGACTTGCCCAAAGTCACCCAGCAGACAAGGGGCAGAACTGTGTTGAGTGCAAGAAGAGGGCTAAAAGTTCTACCACTCAACAGTCTGCTTTCAAGACCATTTAGAAGTCATGAAAAAGCAACAAGCCTTGTGAGCTGACACCACAAGGGACGAGATTCAATTCTCCTCCCGGGCCCCAACTTGAGGCTGATTCTTAGTGTGAGAAGGCTCCAGGGTGATTTGGAATTGAGGATCTTCTTGACTGTACAGTTACTATCGGGGGAAAAGAAGAGAGACCAGTAAAAAGCAGGGAGTCAGAAGGACCTGTGTTCTAATCCTGGCCCCACCACTTGTCTGCTGTGTAACCTTGAGCAAGTCACTCGACTTCTTGGTGCCTCAGTTACCTCATCTGTAAAATAGGGATTAAGACAGGGAGTCCCATGTGGGGCATGGACTGTGTCCAACCTGATTAGCTCGTATCTAACCCCAGTGCTTAGTACAGTTTCTGACACATAATAATAACAATAATAATATTAGCATTTATTAAGCACTTACTATGTGCAAAGCATTGTTCTAAGCACTGGGGAGGTTATAGGGTGATCAGGTTGTCTTACGGGGGCGCTCACAATCAATCCCGATTTTACAGATGAGGGAACAGAGGCACAGAGAAGTTAAGTGACTTGCCCAAAGTCACACAGCTGACAATTGGCGGAGCCGGGATTTGAACCCATGACCACTGACTCCAAAGCCCGTGCTCTTATTATTGAGCCACGCTGCTTCTCCAAGGCACTTAAATACCAAAAAGGGAACTGGAGTACTCACTGAGTCCAGGAGCTGAGGCAGGGAGGGTGGTAGAGTAATAATAATAATAATGGCATTTATTTAGTACTTACTATGTACAGAGCACTGTTCTAAGCACTGGGGAGGTTACAAGGTGATCAGGCTGTCCCACGGGGGGCTCACAGTCTTAATTCCCATTTTACAGATGAGGGAACTGAGGCCCAGAGAAGTTACTTGACTTGCCCAAAGTCACACAGCTGACAATTGGCAGAGCTTGAATTTGAACCCATGACCTCTGAGAAGCAGCTTGGGTTAGTGATTAAGGCAGGGGCCTGGGAATCGGAAAGTCATGGGTTCTAATAACAGCTCCACCATATGTCTGCTGTGTGACTCTGGACAAGTCCACTTCATTTCTCTGGGCCTCAGTTATCTCATCTGTAAAATGGGGTTTGAGACTGTGGGCCCCACATGCGTAAGGGACTGTGTCCAACCCGATTTGCTTGTATCTATCCCAGCGCTTAGTACAGTGCTTGGCACATAGTAAGCACTTAAATACTACAATTATTATTAGTAGTAGTAGTATTTATTAAAGTGCTTACTCTATGCAGAGCATTGTACCAAGCACTGTAGTACCATAATACCACCATAATTCGGCTTGCTGGGGAGAGCTAGCCCTCTTCTAAAGTTAATCTTTGTACGAATTCCTGTTTGTACTTTAGCCCATGTGTAAGGCTGGTAACACACGCACAAACACCTGTCCTTGAGGATAGGCGTGACTGAGATGACAGATGACCAAACAACACTCCATTCTACCCTGCGTAGCCATAAAGACCACCCACTAGCCACTCGCACGCTCTGTTGCAATTTTCGAATCTGCTTCGCACGCACAACCCCTTACGCCCAAGCCTCACATTCAAAAGTCACTAGGTTTCCACCCCCCGCCCCCACTCCCTTTTCTTCACTTCAAATGCTCGTACATCAGAAGATCTGCAGAGTCAAGTGAAGAGATAATTCCACATTTTATCTTTGGTTTTACTGCTGATAACGGATGACGAATATTAGAGCCTGTGCCTTGGAATTCACTGCGTTATGTGACAGAGGCACAGGTCAGATGTTCTGCTAAGTTCTTTAGAAAGGACTCAATAAGATTAAAATCAGAGGATAGTTAGCCAACCGTAGTTACTAAAGTAAACAGTATGGCAACAGGAGCACGATTAAACTATGCACCAAGTTTCAGAGGAATCTCTAAAAATGAATCTTTTTATCATTAAGAAATAACAATAGTGGTATTTGTTAAGTGCTTATTCTGTGCCAAGCACATCCATACCAAATTATCAGGTAAAAAACAGTCCCTATCTCACACAGGGCTCACAGTTTAGTAGATGGGAGAACAGACATTGAATCCTCATCTTACAGATGAGGAAACTGAGGCACAGAGAAGTTAAGTGGTTTGCCCACAAGCCATATTTCAATCAATCATATTTATTGAGCATTTACTTTGTGCACAGCACTGTACTATACTGTACATTGTATACTTGGGAGAATACCATATAACAATATAACAGACCCCTTCTCTTTTCATTCATTCAATCGTATTTATTGAGCACTTTCTGTGTGCAGAGCACTGTACTAAGCACTTGGGAAGTATAAGTTGGCACTGTCCATAAAGAGCTCACAGTCTAGAGGGGAAAACAGACATTAGTATAAATAAATAAATTACAGATTTGTACGTAACTGTTGTGGGGCTGGCAGGAGGGAAATTCATTCCATCATATTTATTGAGCACTTACTGTGTGCAGAGCACTGTACTAAGCGCTTAATAAAGGGAGCAAGTCAGGGAGATGGAGAAGGGAATGGAAAAAAGGAAAATAATTCTTTATCATGTGCCAAGCACTGTACTAAGTGCTGAGGTAATCAGGTTCCCACATGGGGCTGATTTTGTAGACGATGGAAACAAGGCACAGGGAAGTAAGTGACTTGCCCAAGGTCACACAGCAGGTACATAGTGGAATCAGGATTAGAACCCAGGTCCTCTGATTCCCGGCCCATGCTCTTTCCACATGCTGGGTGGCTTGTGTACAAATGCTTTATTATTATTTTGCAGCCACTGTGGTCTGAGCACTCCAGCCAACATGAGCCTCTAGATTGTATCCTCCCTGTGGGCAGGGATTGTATTTTCCAACTCTAGTGCCGTTGTACTATCCCAGGAGCTTAGTATAGTGCTCTACACACATTCAATCATATTTATTAAGCACTTACGATGTACAAAGCACTGTACTAATCACACTTACTTTGAGTCCTGTCCTAATCTTGGCAGGGATGGCCCCAAAGTACATAAACTAAATATTTATTTAGTAAATAAGTAAGTAAGCATTAAGTAAGTAAGTGTTCAATAAATACCATTGACTGAAGAGTCAGTCCAGCGATGGGGATGTACCCAGCCTCACTTCCGGCTCTTTCTTGCTTACCACCCTCTGCTCACCCTCCAGAATACCTGCTTGCCGGGCCAGATAAAGGAATTTTTTGATCTGTGGCTCTCAGCTACATTATGTTTGGTGCAAAGCTCTTTGGTTCTTGAGATCTGACCTCCTTTGGTCCATAGCTACTAACACCAAATGGAAATTGATTCATTCTTCCTCTCCAAAATCCAGATCGGTTCCACAACAGTGTGTATCTGGTATACAGAGGCAGCCTCACAAAGATTTATATGCACAGTGTATATAAGCTGCAGGCCATGGCAGGGTTCAAACTTGGACATTTTGTCCCAAGCCAATGCATGGCTCAGTGGAAAGTGCCTGGGCTTTAGAGTCAGAGGTTAACGGTTCAAATCCCAGCTCCTCCACTTGTCAGCTGCGTGACTTTGGGCAAGTCACTTCACTTCTCTGTGCCTCAGTTCCCTCATCTGTAAAATGGGGATTGAGACTGTGAGCCCCACGTGGGACAACCTGATCACTTTGTAAACTCCCCAGTGCTTAGAACAGTGCTTTGCACATAGTAAGCACTTAATAAATAATAATAATAATGGCATTTATTAAGTACTTACTATGTGCAAAGCACTATTCAAAGCACTGGGGAGGATAATGCCAATAAATGCCATCATTATTATTATTATTACAAGCAGTAATGCTGCCAATCCTAGAGAAACATACACACACACAGACACAAATGGAGGCAGGACCTGCCTAGGGACAACTCTGTCCTCCTTTTAATCTTCTTGGTAATCTGCAAGCATCCTGAGGCCACGATCAGTGAGGCCTTAATAGTTATCGATGACAAGTAAAAAGCAATGTTAATCATCCGGGCAAATGGAAATGAAAGACTATTAAAATAACTGCTTTATGCCAAATGTTTGTTTGTTGACATCCTAACTTTACACGAAGAGACTGGTGAGCCATTCAGTTTTTTCTTTGTCTTTGAAGTCAGTTAGTTTTCTGGCCTCTCTGGCTACCCCAGAGCTGCTCGGCTTGGATACCTAACATCAGTAATAGAGTTTCCCAAATACACAGAGACACACACATACATTCTCTCTCTCTCTCTCTCCCTTCCCACCCCCAAATACCAGCTCTCACATGCACAGTTTTCATTGCTCTTCAGGTTATTTCAGGTTATGTTGAAAGCCCAAGTTTCCCAGGTGTGCAAATTTTAGGATGCAAAAGAATTTACAAACCAACCGCCGAAACTATGTACCTGAGGTGGGCACATTGGCTGAGGGAGTCTTGTCTGGACATAGGACTTCTGCTCCTTCTCTCTCCTGAAATGGCACAAACACAATTTGTTTTAACGATATTTGTTAAGCACTTACTTTGTGCCGGGCACTGCGCTAAGCGCTGAGGTAGATACAAGATAATCAGATTGGACACAGCCCCTGTCCCACATGGGGCTCACAGTCCACCCCCCTTTTACAGATGAGGAAACTGAGGTACAGAGGAGCTAAGTGATTTGCTCAAGATCACTCAACAGGCAAGGGGCAGAGCTGGGATTACAACCCAGGTCCTCCGACTCCCAGGATTGTGTTCTTTCGACGTGGCCAAAATGCTTCTCGAGATCTTGCCATATTCCCTGTCACTCTGTGCAAATGTGTTGGCATCAGCTTTCTGGGGAAAGGGAATGAAAGGAGGGATTCTGGGGAGGAACCAAAGGTAGTAAACTACACAAATATTCAGTTTATGTGCTTTGGGGCCATCCCTGTAAAGATTAGGACAAGACTCAAAGTAAGTCTTTCCCAGTATGTCTCAAGTCTATTAACTATTTCCCACCAGAAGATTCCTTTAAAAATCTCATCTGGCCAAAGACAGAGGCAGCCTTAGTTACCTGGAGCATGAAAAGGATGTTAACACATCTCAGGAGAACTCCTGCCTTAGGAGTCACCATTTCAATCAACTTTACAAACCCCCTTAGGCCCTCAGTCTGGGAGAAATTAGGCTAGATGAAAGATAAATTAGGCTCTGGTTCAAGAACTGCAATAAAAATATATTAACAACGCTTATGTTGTATTTATAGGGTTCTTCTCTTCCTAAGATCTTTAGGTGCTTTCTCATATATTATTACACTTTATCCTCAGAATATCCTTTGGATGTTGGGAGGTGCATTGTCTCCATTTTACAGATGGGGAAACTGAGGCCAAGAGAAGTTACATGACAGCCTGGGGGAGAGATTGGCCTAGAGCCCAGGTCTCCTGACTCTGAGCCTCAAATTTCTTCTTCAAATCACTCTACTCATTACTTCTTGCGGGCTCTGAGGCTCCCACAGGCCTCCAACATTGTTAAGGGTGGAAAGGCTAGAGGAAAAGAACTTTTTGACCCTATCCGCAAGGCTTACGTTGTTTCTCCATGCCCCACCACAGTCCTCTAAATGCATAAATGTATGTCTGAAGTACCTCTGCCTTCTTCCTGGTTTGCAGCTGGACTACAGGCAAGTCGTTAGTATTTCTATAGGTGAAGAAATAAGGATGATCCTGCAGAGGTGGAAGGAGAGACATTTTAGGACAAATGCAGCCATTAGCCATCAAGCTTATTCTTACGGTGATAGATCTAGCTGCTTTTGGAAATTCAGAGGACACCTGGTGCCTACCCTAGTCATTGGTTTTCACATTTTGGCTGGCTGGGTTCAAAGAACTCCAATTTTAGCCTGGGAGAACCTAGGCCCTCATGAAAACCCAGCCGTTATCCATGAATAGAGAAGTAGAGTAGCGCAGGGAATTCTAGGCGGTGGGTCCAAGGCCCAGGGACCCTGCCTCTGAAAGAATCATTCTGGTCAAACTTCAATCTTGTTGGGCAAGAAATGTGCCTGCTATGTTATATTCTCTCCAGAGTGTTTAGTACAGTGCTCTGCACATAGTAAGCGCTCAATAAATACCACTGATTGAGTGTTGCTTACCTGGGTGGGACATTTGGCTGAGTGACTTCCTTGGCCATGGATTGGCTCCTCCTTCTGTCCTACTGGTTCCATCTAGAAAGGAAAATGACATGGGGACTTCATACTCCAGGAAATGGGTTTGGGTTTGGTTTTTTTTTGAGGGGAGGGAGCAGGAACTTCTTGAGGTGCATACTACATGGCAGTTGTAGTTTTCCAATGAGTTGGGGACTCCCCTGAGAAGTGAGAGTGGAGCCAAAGGTGTAGCATGTAAACCCTGAGGAGAAGCAACATGGCCTAGAGGAAGGAACACAGGCCTGGGACTCAAAGCATTCTAATCCTGGCTCTGCCACTTGTCTGCAGTGTGAATTTGGGCAAGTTGCTTCACTTTTCTATGCCTCAGTTACCTCATCTGTAAAATGGGAATTAAAACTGTGAGCCCTAGGTAGGGCAGGGACCGATTATCTTGTATCTACCCCGGCGCTTAGTGTAGAGAGTGGCACATAAACTCATTGTGGGCTGGGGACGTGGCTACCAAATCTTTAATACTGTACTCTCCCAAGCACTTAGTACAGTACTACCACTTGTCTGCTGTGCCTCAGTTCCCTCATCTGTAAAATGGGGATTAAGACTGAGATCATGTGGGACCATGTGGGACAACCTGATTGCCTTGCATCTACCCCAGCGCTAGAACAATGCTTGGCACATCGTAAGAGCTTAACAAATACCATTATTATTATTACTCTGCACATAGTAAGCACTCAATAAATATGATCAGTTGATTAATAGTAAGCACTTACCCAACTCCATTAAAAACAAGGAGGAAGGCTCAGCAGACACTGAACAGTAATTTGGAGCAGGCTATGTTGGCAAAGTATTGATTGTCGTGGTTTGTGTTAATGTGGATGCTTTCGGATACATCAGTATCACTACCCCTCATGATGCCTAGGAGGGGAGTGAGGAGCAGGGAGCTCACCTCAATGCATAAAGGAGCAGGGCCAGGCTGAGAGCCCCCAGCCCCTGAGTTTTTGATCTTTCCTTTAGCCTCTGCCTGGGGTGAGATTCTCTCTCCTCTCTATGGGCTTTAAAAGAGGTGGATTGGTGCCACGTGATTACCTCCAAAAGCTATTTAGGCATTTCCTAATATTCTTCCCCCACTCTTGGGAACCATGATGGGGTGAGTCATCCTCCTTTAACAAATGAGGAAACTGAGGCCTGTTACTGATGACAGGTGGGAGAGTCAGGGGTTTGACACAAAGTGCCTCCCTTTTAGGTTCTTCAATCATAAAGAAGTGGGTTTCTGCTCCTCCATCCCTCTCCCCACCAAACCCCACACATCCCTCTCCATCACTTGACACTTTCCCAGGGGAAATATGTGACACGGGCTTGGGAATGTATCAGCTGCTTTGAAAAATACCTCATGTTGCTTTTGGAAACCTGGTCTCAAAGAGCTCTTGTTCCACAGATAAACTGGAAGTCTTAGGTGGCACGGAGGAGAGGGCTAGATCCCAGGCCATCTCTCAGTAGGGGAGCTCAGACGGAAGAGGAGTGTGGGCCCAGCTGGGGTGCCTATTCCACCACAAAATGGGAAAGACAAGGCACCTTCCTCCTCCTGGACTCTCTCCAGCCTTCAGTAATGTGATTGAATGTGCTACTGCTACCCTGCTGAGGGAAACCAAGCCAGAGCAGCAATCTGGGTCCTCCATCAGTATCTTATCTTAGCATCTGGGTCACAGTAAAAAGAACCCATGGGAGGAACTTTACCCTTCACCAGATTAGCACTGAATGATAAAAATGGAAGACGACTCTGATAAGTGGCTGCAACTCATTCATCAGGGAACCTTGACTCTTGTCCTTTCCTGTGGTCGCTGGACAACTCCACAGGTGTTGGAAGGAAGGGGCTTTTGGCCCATTTTTATAGCTCTGGTCTCCTGATTCCAGATGAGACCAGACCCAAGGTAGATAGAAGAATGTGGGCCTTCTAAGAACTGCAGCAAGTTGGCGGGGGGTGGGCAGGAGGAGGGAGGAAAGAAAGAGGTGAGTGCTTTTGCTGTGGTTGGGGAGGGTGATCTCTCTGACCTGTTTTGAATGAACAGAGTTTAAAGAAAGGAAAGAGGTTTGAGGAGATTTCTAATCTCCAGGCAGGATCACATTTGCCCTGGGTCGCTCAGCCTATTTTTCGACAAGCCTCAGTGTCAAAAAGTTCTTCCTTATATCTACCCCAATCCTTCATATGCAAGCTTGCTTCTTTTTTCTTTATGCAGAAGGAATGGAGATAAGCTTGTCAAGATCCTCTGTGATAAAAAAACCCCCTAGATTGTAAGCTCACTGTGTGTCTGCTTATTGTTATACTGTAACTTCCAACTGCTTAGTACAGTGCTGTATGCACGGTAAGTGCTCAATAAATACGACTGAATAAATGAATGAATGGTACATAGGAAATGAAGGATCTGGGATGCTGATGGGAAAGGGTTGGGTGGGTGGGAATGCCATAAAACAGCATTGGAGGGAGGGAAGGAAGGAGGGAAACGAGGAAAGATATGGAGGGAGGGAAGGGTGCAGAGGAGGAGGATGATAGCAGTTTTTGAGTCAGATGCTGAGTGCAAGGATCTGCCCCACTCCCAGCAGGAGGCGAGCATCTATTTCCCCAGAAAGGACAGTGCCCTTGGGAAATACCATCACTTCTGTAAAGAAATCAATCACCTGCCAACTGCATACCGTTTGCGTGGCCCGGCTAACTATAACAATTAATAATAACTGTGGTATTTGTTAAGCCCTTACTATGTGCCAGGCAATGTGCAAGTACTAAGGTGGAAACAAGCAAATCGGGTTGGACACAGTCCCTGTCTCAGTAGAGCTCACGGTCTCAATCTCCACTTTACAAATGAGGTAACTGAGGCACAGAGAAGTCAAGTGACTTGGCCCAAGGTCATACACCAGACAAATGACAGAGCTGGGACGAGAACCCACGTCCTTCTGACTCCAGGGCCTATGCTCTGTCCACTATGCCATTCTGCTTCTCTGGAACTAGCATTGGCTGAGGTTTGGCCCTGGGATGATATACTGAAATGCAGCTTCTCGAGTCACTCGGCAGAGCACGTCTCCTAGGGAGATGAAGGGGCAGTTGACAGAAATATGCTCTGCCGAAAAAATTGTAAAAATAGGAAAAAACCAGAAAAAACAAACTCTCAACCCAGAATTTGGAAAAATGAAGGAGAAGGGTCAGGGAATGGGTGGGTAGCTCACTGCCACCAAAAGGCAGGGGATAGGGGATGAACACCCTTAGACATAAATAATAATAATAATAATAATAATAATAATAATAATGGCATTTGTTTTCATTCATTCAATCATATTTATTGAGCTCTTACTGTGTGCAGAGCACTGTACTAAGCACTTGGGAAGTACAAGTCGGCAACATATAAGTCTTAAGCACTTACTATGTGCAAAGCACTGTTCTAAGCTCTGGGGTGGATACAAGGTGATCAGGTTGTCCCACGTGGGGCTCACAGTCTTCATCCCCATTTTACAGATGAGGTCACTTAGGCCCAGAGAAGTGAAGTGACTTGCCCAGAGTCACACAGCTGACAAGTGGCGGAGCCTGGATTTGAACCCACGATATCTGACTCCAAAGCCCGGGCTCTTGCCACTGAGCCACGCTGCTTCTCTAAAGGCATAAAAGCAAAGGCATAAAGGCAGCTGGAAGCAACAACAATAATAATAAAAATATTTCTTAAGTGCTTAATATGTGCCAAGTGCTGTACTAAATGCTGGGGTAAAGATAAAAAGGTCAGCAAAAGTCCCTGTCCCACATGGGGCTTCCAGTCCAAGTAGGAGGGAGAATAGCTATTGAATTCCCAATTTCCTCACCTGTAAACTGAGGCATCGGGAAGCTAAGTGACTTGCCCAAGGTCACACTGCAGGCAAGTGGTGGAGCCAGGATTAGAATCCAGGTCCTCTAACTCTCAGGCCTGTACTTTTTCCATTAGGCCCTGCTGCTTCTCTAGTAGTTGCTCTGTAGGCTAACCGCTGATGTCCAGCCCAGGAGAATCGGAATCTAATCCTGCATTAGCTTCGTTGTGACCTTGAGCAAGCCCCACTCCTTTTAAACTCAGTTTCTCCCAAAAGAAACCTGCCCGCAATCTGGGTTCCAGGAAGGTTGTGTGGGAGCTAAGAATTAGGAGCTAATCCCAGCTTCGCCGCTTGTCAGCTGTGTGACTTTGGGCAAGTCACTTAACTTTATTGGTTACCTAATCTGTAAAATGGGGATTAAGACTGTGAGCCCCACGTGGGACAACCTGATCACTTTGTATCCACCACAGCGCTTCGAACAGTGCTTCACACATAGTAAGCGCTTAACAGATGCCATCATCATCATCATCAAGAATTTCAGTAACAGAAAGTGTGTGAAAACTGCATGGCATTAAACTGCATATACACTTATTCAGTTGCCCCTAGTACTTAAGGAAGATGCCTCTAATGAAGTTTGCCCATGAATGTATGGTTGAAAAGGCCAATGTGGAGAACCACAGTACCATGCACACGTAAGGATTGTCCTTTGTGGTTCTGTCATGATTGACGTGTGAAGCTCTTGGGAATCTTTGTAGCACAATCCCTTCAAAGCTTCTCAGAAAAGAGCTGCTCCATTCTGGACCGCAGGGCTCCATGTTGGCTAGTTTCAGTTAAAACAGAGCCTGCTTCAAACAGACCACCCTGGAAGGGAGCTAAAATGGCATGGTCCTTCAGGAGCTGAAAGTTCAAAGCCTAGACCTGGGGAAACTGGACTTACCTTACAGCCAAATTTTGAAAACGGGCCCATCCTCACACCAGCTCCTCAGTCCTGACAAGGAAATGCCCTCTGCCTCCTAAATCTGCGGTGCTGAGGACCAAGTTCCCCCTTCACCAACTGTGAGCCACCGACTCACCATGATGTTCCAGAGATCCAAAGCAAGAGTCGCGAGCGCTGAGTCGTCTGTCCATTTGAGCGTTGACCCCTGAAAGACAGCATAGGCCACTTAGTCGGGAATCAATGAGGCACATTCTGAGCAGGGCCTCGTGGTCTCAGATCAATCAAATCAACAACTGGTATTTATTGAGCACTGACTCTGAGGGGAGCACTGTATTAAGTGCTTGAGAGAATACCAGAGATTATCCCTGTTCTCACCGCCTGAGAAGCACCCTGGTCTTTTGGATAGAGCACGGCCCTGGGAGTCAAGGGACATGAGATCTAATCCTGGTTCTGCCACTTGTCTGCTGTGTGATCTTGGGCAAGTCACTTAACATCTCTGTGCCTCAATTACCTTATCTGTAAAATAGGGATGGGTTGTATGCAGTCTGATTAGCTTGTATCTACCCAGCACTTAGTATGGTGTCTGGCGCATAGTGAGCCCTTAAAAATACCATTAAAAAGAGAGTTAGTACCCGTTTATTATAGTTGGTAGCAACATGGAATTTTTTAAGGGCTTATTATGTGTCTAGCACTGTTCTCAGCATTGGGAAAGACATGTTAATAATAATAATAACAATGACTATTATTACTATGGTATTTGCTAAGCACTTACTACCAGCGCTTAGACCAGTGCTTTGCACATAGTAAGTGCTTAATAAATGCCATTGTTATTATTATTACTATGTGCCAGGCCTGTACTAAGCGCTAGGGTGGATATGAGCAAATCGAGTTGGACACAGAGTCTGTCCCACGTAGGGCTCACAGTCTTAATCCCCATTTTACAGATGTGGTAACTAAGGCCCATAGGTAAGTGAAGTGACTTGCCCAAGGTCACACAGCAGACAAGCAGTGGAGCCAAGATTAGAACTCATGACCTTCTGCCATTCAGCCCCAGGCTCTATCCACTATGCCATGCCGCTTCCCCAAGTTAATCAGGTTGGATACAACTCCTGTCCTACAAGTGGTTCACAGTCTAAGTAGGAGAGAGAACAAGCATTAAATCTCTATTTTACAGATGAGGAAACTGAGGCACAGAAAAGCCCAAAGTTACGCATCAGGCAGAGCCAGCATTAGAACTAAGGCTCAAGCTCTTTCCACTAGGCCATGCTATTCCTGTTTCAGGATCTTAGGGGCAAAAAGGGATGGGAGATTGAGTATTGGTTGCATGGACATTTGTTTTCTTCTCTCTTTTTAAACTATTAAGATTCTAGGGGTCTCTAGGCTGTAAACTTATTTTGGGCAGGGAACGTGTCTGCTCATTTTGTTCTACTCTTCCAAGTGCTTAGTATGGCTTTCTGCACATAGTAAGCACTCAATAAACACCATCGATTGATTAACAGTCCATGTATCTTCGCTATCACCAATTCACAGGCAAGAGAAAGCTACCTCTCCCTGGGTTGGAAGGACAATGAATTTAGAAAGAGTTCAGATCAGGAAACCAGGAAAGAGCCAAGTAGCGTCTCCTTTTTGAAGTGTCTACCAACTCTGTTTTATGGTACTCTCCCAAGCACTTAAGACAGTGCTCTACACCTAGTAAACTCTCAATAAATACCATTGATTGAGACTTTGACTTTAGATCACACACATTAACCTCTCCAGAGGGTCAAAATGCAGGTCCTCAATATGAGACTCCCACTTTCCTTCTCTTCCCTCCTTCCCTTCACTCACCGAGGATAAGGACGAGTCTCTGTCATGAAAGATAGGCTGGAGAACGACTGTGAAGGAATCTTCCGTATCGTACCTGCCTGAGGCCAATAGTTTTTCCCAGTAGTTCTGAGAAAAAAGTAAGAAGAAACACATCAACCAAGGTCCCATATGTGCTCTTGTCCTTTAGTTAACGGATGGTGGGTACCCAACTGGATAGTCTCCTGGGCCAAGATTGGCCTCTCATCTTTTGGCTTAGAGTCAGCTCCTGGCTCTAGCCAGAAGGCAACCAGAACAGAAAACAAGCATTACCCATCCACTTCTCAGTTTTCAACATCTACAAGGAGCGTGCCCCTTCGTCCTGCAGAGAATATCGCCCCTGCAAAATACCGCACCTTTGGTGCCAGGAAATTCTTCTTATGTTTAGCCACATTCATTCAATCGTATTTATTGAGCATTTACTGTGTGCAGAGCACTGTACTTAGCTCTTGGAAAATACAATTTGGCAGCAGATAGAGACAATCCCTACCCAATAACAGGCTCACAGTCTAGAATCCCGAGGTTCTAGGTGTCTGAGATCCCCAGTCCCGCTCCCAGAGGCTCCAGGTTCCCGAGGTGGCTTCAGCATCCAGAGGTTCTGGGGCCTGGAGGCTCTAGGTTCCTGAGGCGACTCCGGCACCCTGAGTCTCTAGGTTCCCAAGGTGGCTCCGACATCTGAGAGCTCCAGAGCTCCAATGCTCTAGGTTCCTCCCGTGCTAAGTCTTAGCTTCTAGATCACTGAGGTTCTAGACTCTGGAAGTTCTGGATCATTGAGGTTCTAGGTCACCAATATCTGAGAGCATCGAGGTTCTAGGTGCCTCGGGTTCTAGACTCCAGCATCCCGTGGCTCTGGGTTCTTCCCACTCCCAATCTTAACACCTAGATCATCGAGGTTCCAGACTTGTGAGGTTCTAGATCATCGAGGTTCTAGAGCAACGAGGCTCTAGGTGCCTGAGGAACTAGACTCCAGCTCCCAGAGGCTCTAGGTTCCCGAGGCGATGGGTGGAGGATATTACATTAGCTAGGTGATTTAGCACCACTACTCTAGTACCAGAGTATCATTATTCCGGTTACTATGCGATGTTTCTGTAGTTGGACAGAGTTGCATCTGCAGAGCAACTTATCATCATTTATGGGCCCCGGTAAATGACAGGAAATGTCTCAGAGTTTACTCTTTCAATGTCCCTGAGAGGCAGATAGCACTATCGGTCCATTTTACAAGAGGGCAAAATTAAGCACAGAGAAGTGAGGTGACTCTCCTAGAGCTGCCCTTTGAGCCATAGGCCGATTTGGATCTAGAACTCATTAGCTCTGACCCCAGGCTACAGCAGAGTCTAGTCAATGTCCAAGCTGCCAAACAGGGCAAATAAAAGCCTCTGGGACCCAGGCCTAGGATCTAATCCAGCCAGAGGGAAGGTCCGATTCCAGTGACCGCTGCGGAGCCAGTCGCTGGCTTTGGCTTCGAAAGCAGACTCACCTGGTGGGACCATCTCATCACGGCTCTTTCCAGTGTGGAGGGCTTCTTGGAGCAGGCACACGGCTCCCGTGGTGGAGTGCTGTGGGGAGATATTGGTGTGAAAGCCTTGCAGGCACCCTAGGACAACATTTGAAAGGGGGTAGGGAGTCCTCCCCTGGGCCTCTACTAGGGACAGGGCAACCAGGAACCCAATGGCTCTGGGCAGAACAGTCTTGTGGGCAAGGCAGAACTGAGAAGCAGTGTGGCCTAGTGAATACAGCCCGGGCCTGGGAATCATGGGGACCTGGGTTCTAATCCTGGATCCTCCATTTGTCTGCTGTGTGATTTTGGGCAAGTTACTTCACTTCTCTGTGCCCCAGTTACCTCATCTGTAATATGAGGATTAAGACTGCAGTCCCATGTGGGACACAGACTGTGTCCAAGCTGATTAGCTCGTAGCTACCCCAGTGCTTAGAAGCATTGCCTGGCACATAATAAGTGATTAACAAATACCATTAAAAAAACCGCCTACTGGGACCCCTGGAAGATTGGCCATTGGGCTTTCCGACCTGGATCCCCACCCTCCCATCCCCTAAGGCTACAGCATATGAAAATGGCAGCCCGCACTGCATGGCCATATATGTTCCTGATTTGTACTTCCCAAGCACTTAGTACAATGCTCTGTGCACAGTAAGCGCTCAATAAATATGATTAGATGAATTAATGAATATGGCCTTTTGCGGGGAACCTTTACTTAGTGCTTAACAAATACCATGAAAAAATTCTAACTAATTGGGGTTTAAGTCTCCCAGCAGGAGTTGGGCAAGACAGACTGGATGCAAGGGGAAGAATGAGGAAGAAGCTTCCGGGAGGTCCTTCTGGGCTGGCAGGGTCAGAATTGGAGTAAGGTGGTCCCACAGTATAACAAGGTGTGACCGTGGAAATCGAAGGCAGTGGAGCTTTCTTTTTCCTTTCACAATCTTGGTGCTCTATCTCCTCTTCTATTCCCTACTCTGGGGCCTGCATCTCTTCATCCCCAGCCTTCCCTCCCTCGTGGCCGGATTTCTGGGCCAGGGTGTTATGGTGAGGGGGAGGAGGCTCGGGGAGGGCGAGCCAGGATTTGAGTCCAGAGAATTTGGGGCCTGGGCAAACCTTCCTAAAAATCTTTGTGCCGAACAAATGTCGGCAACACTAACTGAATTTAAGAGGAAACTGGCACATCTTCTTCCTAAATCCTGGCAGCAAAAACTTTCATGTTACAGGTGATTTTTACCAAACCCTTTTGGGTGTGGAGAACTCACTTACCACCTCCTCCCTCCAGCCTCGGGTTTCAAGCCTTGCAGATTTAAGTCTGTGATCCAGATCACTGGAGGCAAGGCAACTTCTGCAGTTCCACTTAGTCTCCAAATGCAAGGCCCCTGGTTCTCCCCTCCCACACCACATCCCAGCCAGGGGTAAACAAAACAGGAGGAAAGACTAAAGGAGTTCCTGGCTTGGACAGCAAAATGACATTGCTTACCTGACTCCAGTTTCCTGATGAGGGAGGGACAAGTCCCCAGACTCTGGGTTGGTCACAAGGTTCACAAAGGCTCTGGGGACCTGGCAGGGCATAGACAAAAAGGTGTGTTGACGATGAATCTTTAAAGGTTTCAGATTCTCCTCTAGCCCCCTGGGGAAAGCTGGCAAATTCTCCTCTGGCCCCCTGGGAACCAAGTACTGATTAAAGCAATGGATCTGACATTGTTTCTTTGCTTGAAACTTTGTACGTCAGTTTCTTCCCATCCATCAAATGAGGAAATCTGTTCAAAGGCATGTGGTGATAATAATTAGAATTATAGTACGAGAAGCTGTGTGGACTAGTGGAAACAGCACAGATCTGGGAGCCATAGGTCCTGTGTTCTAATCCCGGCTCTGCCACTTGTTTGCTCTGTGACCTTGGGCAAGTCACTAAACTTCTCTGTGCTTCAGTTTCCTCTTCTGTAAAAATGGGGATTAAATCCTACCCCTTCCTATCTTGGCTGTGAGCCCCAGGTGGGACAGGAACTGTGTCCAAAACTGATAACCTTATATCTACCCCGGCATGTAGAACAGTGTTTGGCACATAGTAAGTGTTATATACAACTATTATTATTATTATTATTATTATTACTACTACTAATCATCATCATTGTGATATTCACCAAGAGCTTACTCTGTGCCAAGCACTATAGTAAGTGCTGGGGTAAATACAATCAGATCAGGCAGAGTCCCTGTCCCCCAAGGGAATCATAGTCTTTGGGGTTGAGAGAACTGGCGTTTCCTGCTTTACAGATGAGGAAACCGAGGCATAGAGGAGTTAATTGACCCTCCCAAAATCACACAAAAGGCCATGACCCATCCAAGATTAGAATCCTGTTTTCCAGACTACCATTTCTGTGCTCTTTCCACTAGATCAGGCTGCTAAGTGAATAACCCCCACTCTAAATATTCTACATATCCTGTTGAAGGTGGATTTACCCTTGCGAAAGGACCAATTCAGACCTGTGCACATTGTGCCCCCACTGGAATCTTCCTCCTAGCTGTAAATTTACTGCGTGTTTCCTCCATTAGACTGTAAGCTCTTAGCGGACAGGGATGGGGTCTCCTTCTTTTATCATACTCTCCCGAACTCTTAGAACAAGTGCTCTGTCGCACAAGTGCTCAGGAAATGTTATTGATGGATTAAAAATATCCTTTGCAGTACTTTTTGATATTCTAGGTGCTGTTTTCAAAGAAGAAATAACAGGCAGTACATGGGAGCTAAGGCAAAGCACCACCAAATGCTGAATGTTTCTAGCCAGATCCTTTGTTCTAAGAGGCTCAAAAGACCATAAGCATAATTGTGTTCAACCTTGGGAAGCAGGTCCACAAGTTTGTGGTTAAAGAAACTGAGGCCTAGGGCAGTGAATTAGCCTGTCCAATGCCACACAATCTTGGAAGAACAGAGTATTTCTTTAATCTGAGGCCAATAAATACACTTGAATGGCTAGATTTGGCATCTCTTTCTGGGAAAGGTTGTGCTATTTATTCCTTCAAGAAATTATTCTGAATGGAGAAAATCTGCTTGAGGAGCAGCTGCTGCTCGCTGCCAGGAAAGAGGAGTCAGGGAAGCCAGGAAAAACTGAGGCTGGGAGTTCTGGGACAGGCAGGGAAATTGGCCCAAGGTGAAGTCTTCCCCAATAGGCAATGGCTTCCTCCCAGCACAGAAAGCAGCTTAGCCTAATGGTTAGAGCAGAGGCTTGGAAGTCAAGAGAACTTGGGTTCTAATTCTGGCTCCGACACTTCTCTATTTTGTGACCTTGGGCAAGTCACTTAACTTCTCTCTGCCTCAGTTCCCTCAACTGTAAAATGGAGATTAAGATCATGAGCCCCATGTGGGACAGGGACTGTGCCCAACCTTGTTAGCTTGTATCTATCCTGGCGCTTATTACAGTGCCTGGCACATAGCAAGAACTTAAATACCATAAAAAAGAAAAAAAGAAAGACAGAAATGAGGAGGACCAGAAGACCCCTGGAGACCCTGTTGTGGGCCAAAACACGGGTGCTCCTTTAGGTGTCCCATTCCAGGCAGTAAGTGTCTACTGTCCTGGAGAGAGGACTGATATTTGCCAAGTGCTTATTCTGTGCCAAGTCCTGTGCTAACTGCTGGGGTGGACATACGATGGTCAGACAAAAACCACAAGCCCCAAAAGGGAAAGGGACTAAGTAGAGGGAAGAACTGGTATTTTATCCCCCATTTTATAGATGAGGAAACTGAGGCACAGAGAAGTTAAGTGACACACCCAAGTACACATAGAAGGCATGTGGAGTCTTGTTCCCCGGGATGCCTTTGGAGAGGATAAGGTGTTTGGAAGGGTTCTTGAAGCTTTCACTGAGGGAAATTCTCATTTTATGTTTACCACTTCAAATATTTCTGCACAGAACTCCATTTAGAAGAGACATGCCTGAGGACCATAAACTAACGTTTGTGCTCTGCATTTTTGTTTAAAACTAAAGGTTTGGCTTCCCTAAATGGCAATCTCTTACCAGCAGAATATGGGGCCACTGCTGCCACAGAGAGCCCAGATGGAGATAAGGATTTGGGTATGAAATCAGTTACTGTGGATCCCTTGGGAATCAACTTCCCTTTAGCTGAACCTTAAAGAGTGAGTGAGTTTTGACTGCTGGAAAAGTGCTCTAGCTGGGTGTGGCTGGTTGGCTCAGCTTGGGAAGGAATCCCAGGGGTGAGACATCAGCCCCCTTGATGTCTGGGTACGAGCAGAGTCAGTAGCCTTACCTCTTTGTGCAAAAAGTCCAGGACCCTTTGAATTTCTTCCACGTTTCCTGCAACGGGATCCACCTGCCAGAGGAGATGTGCATTACAACAGGGATTTGGAATGTGCTGACAGTTCACTCCATATTTACTCAATATTTCTTGCTTCCGGGTGACCAATTTCCCTTCGTTGGTTAAACTGTTGCGAGAAAAAGCCCAATTTGTCTACCAGCTAGTAACTCCACAGGATGATTTCATGGGTCTGGTCTGGCATCCGTGGGCTAATGTCTTTCCACTTCCCAGACACTGTGTGGTTTTTAACCCTCTATATCCCTGAAGAGGAAAAGCTCAGCAAACTGAGAAGTTACATGTAAAATTAGCTGCTGATAAGCCAGCACTGCTGGGGCCCTATGTTGGCTTGAGTCAGCTGACGAGTCCCAAGTCTGATCAGCCTATGGGCTGGGCCCTCCAAAGGCCTAACCGTGTTCTGGTCATGCTTGGTCCTAGGGAACCCAGTACAGAGGCTGGACGCCACCGGGCATACATGTATGAACATTGTGTACCTGGCAGCGATTCTCCCTTCATTCCTTGCTTCCCATTCTGGCATCTCCTTCCCCCTGAAAGGAGCTAGGCCTAGATCCAGAGCGTGACCTGGGCCAAGTGATCTTGGCAGGGAAAACTGGGACCAGGCAGGGTTATAAGTCCTGCAGCAGCAGCAGGATTGGGTGACCCAGAGATAATAGCAGATGGGACTGCTTCTGTCAGAGGAATGGGAGGCCAGAAGGAAAGAATAAAGGAGAGACCACCCACCCACGGTCTATAATCCTCTCCAGACCACCCTTTGAAGCACTGTTAACAAACCTGCCCGAGCTCTTCCCTTCAATCCACTTGGGTGAGGTCCCTATTTTAAAATATTACTTCTCCCCAGAAGAACACAACTCCCTTCTCTGCATTTGGAGATACAAATGCTGCTCAGAATGAGATCAGAAGTACTAATCTGGAGAATAATGACTGATTGAGGGGTGTATTTATTGGATTAATTTTAAAACTCCCAACATTGCATAAAGACTGGCTGTTTCCTGAGGCACAGAGTCCCAGGCAGGCAGCCAGGTGATAGGGAGAGAAAGAGCTGACAGTGCTGTTTGTTTCCTTCAGAGACATAGCCAGTGAAGCTGCAAGCACCCTACAGGTTGTGAGTCACCTGGGAGGGAGGCCAAGAGCCAGCTCTCCAGCCAAAAGAGTACTCCCTCCCCTGTGGAGCTCTCTTTCAAAGGGAAAGAGCCCTGTCAACCCTCCCCTGGACCTCAGACTCACCGGTCATTCCAATTGGCACGAATGTCCAATTTACAGGTGCTAAGATTGGGGCAAAGACAGAGAGGGAAAGGAATCCAAACTCCAAACAAATCCCATGGCCTTTCTCCACGGGAATCACCCAGCCCACTGTTTACCTGTTGGTTTGAAGAACAAGGGTGACACACGTCCTGTGGACTCAGGAACACTGTGATGAGTTTCCAGTCGTTTTCAAAGTCCAGTTGCTAAAAGAAAACCAAAGGCATTTATTGAGCACTTACTATATTAAGTGCTTGGGTGAGTACAATAGAATTAACCGTTATGATTAAGAGCTTAGAACAGTGCTTTGCACACAGTAAACGCTCAATAAATACGAATGAATGAATGTGATCCCTGCCTCATGGAGCTTGCTATATAGTGTGGGGGGGGCAAAGACATGAAAAAAAATTAAAGCTAGGAGCATATGTGTTACAGGAGCTTTGGAGGAGGAGCTGGGGTGGGGTGGGGTGAGAAGGTGAGAATATCCAAGCTCTTTAGTGACAACAGCAAGGAAGACAGAAGATGTTTGAGATGTGATTAAGCAATAAAGGAGGAAGGTATTGTTCCTGGGGATTTTCAGTCCTGGAAGCTCTTCCTGTAGTTTGGGGAATGCATGGTGTGGGATGCAGAAGGGGGCAGGGGGTGAAAAGAAAGAGGGCACTGAAATGGTTCTCTTGGGGCCTCCTAGCCTGTAGCCCTAACCCCAGGGTGGACAGGCAAAGAGTTGCAATGGTCACTGATCAGATAATGACCCCCACTGCAGCCTAGCCCCCAGGTTGAGGACATTGAGACTGGTGGGGAGCCGTGAGGACACCCCAAATTCTAAAGTTCAGCTCCTGCTAATGCACAAAGGGATTCTGATGGATAGTGAATAAAGCATGAGCCTGAAGTTAGAAGGACCTAGGTTCTAATCTTGGCTCTGCCACTTGTCTGCTGTGTAACCTATGGCAAGTCACAACTTCTCAGTGCCTCAGGTATCTCAGCTGAAAATAGGGGTAAGGATTGGGAGCCCCATATGAGACAGGGATTGTGTCCAACCTGATTAGCTTATAGCTACCCCAGCAGTTAGTACAGTGCCTGGCACATAGTAAGTGCTTAATACCCTAAATAAATAAATAAGTTGCCATAGGGATGTGATTACCGGGAATAGAGGACAATAGGAAGGTTGTTAAGCAGAAACTGACCAGAGCCTTGAGGACAAATGAATCCTAGTGTTGGAAGGGATCAGAGAAGTCATCTAGAGCAAATAAGCAATGTTGCCAATGAGGGCCTAGGCTGCTTTGTGTGGCCCCACAGAATGAAGCATTTTCTGGAGATCCAGCTCAGGAAACTGAGCATTATAAGCAGGACTCCCAGAGCAAAGTCTGGGAAGGGGAAGGATGGGGCCTGGTGTATACTGGGTAGAAGCAGTAGCATTATGGCTTGATGTGGTCTGAGTCTTGTCAACGAGGGGCTCTGAGAGAATGTGGGGTTTCACAGGTTCTTACCGGATTTGTTTTCATGCTTCCCACCAGCTCGTTCGCCTGGAGCCACAGGTCCCTAAAGCAAGGTGGGACAGGAGGGAAGGGTGGAGAGTGAGACAGACAGATACAGAGAGAGCATCCCCATTAATAATACAATAATAACAATGATGGTATTTGTTAAGCACTTACTGTGTACCAGGCACTCTACTAAGAGCCGAGGCGGATACAAGTAAATTGGGTTGGACACGTTAGTACCGACAGGGTCCCTGCATCGGAATTAAAGCTCAAAAGACTTAAGAAATTGAAACAGCAGAGTTTCAGCAGTCCAAAGAGGTGACGGCCTCTGGACTTTAAGTTGAGGAAAGTTTGAGGTGGCATTGCACTGCGTTACCCAACCACCTAGTATATAGCTTGACATAGTAAGTACTTGATTATCACAGTTATTGCAATAGGAATGGAAACTCCAGTACCAAAGGACCAAGGAGAGGAATTTTTCCAAATGTTTCTTAGAACCTAAGTCCTCCGACCCCCAGGCCTGTGCTCTCTCTAATAAGCCTTGCTGCTGCTCATATTGGAATCTTCACCAATGTCTCTGCTGCTTGATCTCCCCATTTCTCAAGGGTAACCCTTGGGCTTTGAATATTATGAAAGTGCCCAGTGGAAATCAATATGAAAGAGACTAGGATCCTTAGCACCTCTCTGTCTCCTGGTTATTAATATTACTACTAATAATAATTGTGGTATCTGTTAAGCTCTTACTCCATGCCAAACACTGTATTAAGCACTGGAGTGGATACAAACAAGCAAATTGGGTTGGACACAGTCCCTGTCCCAGAGAAGCAGCATGGCTCAGTGGAAAGAGCCCAGGCTTTGGAATCAGAGGTCATGGGTTCAAATCCCAGGTCCACCAATTGTCAGCTGTGTGACTTTGGGCAAGTCACTTCACTTCTCTGTGCCTCAGTTACCTCATCTGTAAAATGGGGACTGTGAGCCCCATGTGGAACAACCTGATCATCTTGTATCCCCCCCAGAGCTTAGAACAGTGCTTTGCACATAGTAAGTGCTTAACAAATACCACATGGGGTTCACACTATCAATCCCCATTTTACTACTGAGAGCTCACCTCCTCCAGGAGGCCTTCCCAGACTGAGCTCCCTTTTTCCTCTCCTCCTCCCCATCCCCCCCACCCTACCTCCTTCCCCTCCCCACAGCACCTGTATATTTGTACAGATTTATTACTCTATTTTACTTGTATATATCTACTATTCTATTTATTTTGTTAATGACATGCATCTAGCTTTCTATTTATTTTAATGACTTGACACCTATCCACATGTTTTGTTTTGTTGTCTGTCTCCCCCTTCTAGACTGTGAGTCCGTTGTTGTGTAGGGACTGTCTCTATATGTTGCCAACTTGTACTTCCCAAGCAGTTAGTACAGTGCTCTGCACACAGTAAGCACTCAATAAATACGATTGAATGAATGAATGGAGGTAACAGGCACAGAGAAGTGAAGTGTCTTGCCCAAGGACACACAGCAGACAAATGGCAGAGTCAGGATTAGAACCCCTGACTTTCTGGCTCCCAGACTGGTGCTCTATCTGCTATGCCATGCTGTTTAGCCCCGCAGTCTGGTGCCCAGCTCTCAGTGCCCATGACTCTTGGGGCTGGGGAGTAGGGCACAAGAAATTGCTGAAGGAAATGTAAATGACACTTACTCAGGCCTGGGTCTTGGAACCATCCTCCTGCTGAGAGGGCACATCGGTGGCAGGACAAAGGGATTGAACCTTCTAATGAAATCTGAAAGAACTGAACGCAGTCCAGGGTTAAGTTCTCCACTTAAATTGCTGGCGGAGAGGACAATCCTGTCCTGATGACAAGGGGAGTCCACTCTGCACCACCCCCAGACTCTTGTGGTGGATTTCTTGAGTGGTCCGTCGCCAATGCTGAGTGCTGGGGTTCCATCCTTCGTGCCTTGGCCCTGACCCCTCTATGGGCTTCCATGTGGCAACACAGCCACCCTGGCCACTGAGAGAAGGCACCTAGCACAACTTCACTTTCCAAAGCCAGAGTGGCAGAGAAGAGAGTAGCAAGATAGCATGCCTTGGGGCCGCAGGGGGCCAGAGGAGAACTAAAAATAGCCCTGTCAGGAACGATTAGTTCCATCTTGCTCTCCTGGGTAATAACGGCAAAGAGAGCAAGCTGCCTGCAGGGGATTGAGTGCTCCTTCTCTCCTGTTATGTTTCTTTCCCTTTCTCCACTGAGCAGCACCCCAGGCCTCTGGAGAATCAGAGGGCTTAAAAGGATTTGAAAAGGTCATCTAGTCCAGCCCTCTGCTCTGCGGCAGATTTGCCTTAAGTCACCTTGGCCGATGAGAGGTTAGAGGCAGTTTAAAGTTAGCGTCAGGTGTCATTTTTTGACCTGGGAGAGGGACAATTTGGGCTCCGGACCCTTGTCCACCTCTAAATGTGGACCTGGAGTAACAGCCCTCTCTGTCTTGGGTTCCTTAACTTAAGTGACACCTTCGCACCTAGAGAGGGGGTAACTAAGTAATTAAGAAAATATGATCCCTTTAGAACCAATATGGCATAGAACACAAGGTAGCATTGCTATTTTAAGAGATGTTTTCATGGAGCAAACACGCTTGTGATGGATTTTTTTCCCCAATAAAACTGTCATTCTGTCCCAAGTTCTCAGTTGGGAGGCCCCTTCTTACCCTGTCCTGCCCCTCTCAGAGAGGAAAGGAAACTGGAAAGAATTAAAGCTGGTCCAGCCCCATTGAGGCTGCTAGGAAATGAGTTGGAGAAAACCAAAGAAACAAACCACCTACCTGGACCTGGAAATAGGGTCTGGCCTTTGATCACCCCATATTTTGGACCTGGATCTGGGGTGGGGAAAGGGGCTGAGAGACCTGGAACCCTACAGCCTACTCAAAGCCAGGATGAGGTCACAGAGTCTTGTCCCAGCCTGGTCCCCAGGCACCTGCCATTTTCAAAGAGGAGGGGGTGGTGAGGTGGCAGTGGCTAGGGTGAGGATGCCCCCGGCATTCCTCCTGCTGCCACCCTGGTGTGGGAACCACCAACATTCGTGGACATTGAAATATGTTACGATGTTTAAAAGTTCACCCAAATCTAACTTGTTGCGGACTATCCATGAATTTACAGACAGTTGGCAATTCTGCACAGGGCGCACATTCAGACACTCTGGATTGAAGGTGCTTGGAGAGGCCTCCTATAGTTGGGTAAACCTACCTGTCATCACTCTGATGCATGTCTGAGTCAGTCTTCCCTCCACACTGTAAAGACAAAAATATCTTCCTATATTTTCCATCAGCCAATGGACACAAGACAATTGCTTTTTTAAATTTTTTTAAGGATTTTTCTTTGAGCCAACCTTAAGTCCAAGTTCCAGGTTCTTGTTTATTCTGAGGGACCATGTAAGATTAGAATCAAGGGTGCGATGGTTGAGCCAAAGCAATATTTGAAAGTTGTTTTGGAAACATTTTGTCAAGAATGAACGAATGGGATGAATGCCTTCTCTAGAATTGATTCATGTTAAAGGTTTTAATTTATCAAATGATCTGAAAGATGTTTTCCTGGAATTGGGTTAAGTTAAGGGGCCCTCAGGGGAAGTAATTGAAAATGTCCCAGGTGCAAACTCCTCTTTGTTTTCACCAACAGCCACCTTAAGGAGGCCAGTCCTGCAGGATTTGGGATCAAGACCAGATCCAGAGTTGGGGCTAGGTCTGGAAGTAGAGAAAGGTCTCTCAAGCTAGCCAACCACAAGTCCCAGTTTTTTCTCCTCTCTTTCTGTTGTACTGTCCCAAGCATGGAAAGAGTGGAAAATCCAGAGTCAGAAGCCCAGGGTGCCTGAAAAGAGAGCCTATTCAAGGCTTGGATGGGCTGAGTAAACTATTCTGGACTTAATCAGTCAGTCAATCTGTGATATTTATTGAATGCTGACTATGGGTAGAGCACTATTACTAAGCATTTGGGAGAGTTCAACAGTCTTGGTAGACACATGTCCTGCCCACAAGGAAGAACAGTGTGGCTTAGTGGAAACAGCATGGGTCTGAAAGTCTAAGGACCTGGGTTCTAATTCCGGCTTTGCCACTTGTCTACAGTGAGACCTTGGGCAAATCACTTCTTTGTGCCTCAATTACTCATCCGTAAAAAGGGATTAAATTTAATGAAGGAGTACTTCCTATCTATTTTTTGTTGTTGTTAAGTGCTTACATCCCAGCTCCGCCAGCCGTCGGCTGTGTGACTTTGGGCAAGTCACTTAACTTCTCTGGGCCTCAGTTCCCTCATCTGGAAAATGGGGATTAAACCTGTGAGCCCCCCATGGGACAACCTGATCACTTTTTAACCTCCCTAGTGCTTAGAACAGTGCACATAGTAAGCGCTTAACAAATGCAATCATTATTATCATATGCCACATACTGTTCTAAACTCTGTGTCAGACACCAGTTAATCTGGTTGGATACAGTCCATGTTCCACAAGGAGCTCACAGTCTTTATCCAACATTTTACAGATGAGATAATTGAGGGACAGAGAAGTTAAATTCATTCATTCAATCGTATTTATTGAGCGCTTACTGTGCGCAGAGCACTGTACTAAGCGCTTAGGAAGTTAAATGACTTGCCAAAGGTCACACAGCAGACAAATGGCAGAGCCAGGATTAGAACCCAATTCTTTCTGAATCTCAAGCCCGTAGTCTTCTCCACTAGGCCATGCTGAAAGGTTTTGAACAACACCTCTCCCTGCCCCCTCCCTCAACATAGTGTCTGTTTGATCTCTCATTCTGCAGTGTGGAGTTGGCTCTCAAAGTAGCATTCTGGCCTGTGCAATCAGCTAAACAGTAGCCAGTCATTTTTACCTTTGCAGATTCTCCAAGTCCATCCCTGAATCTGGGGGCTTAAAAAAATTAAAAATAAAACAACCAGGTGTTAGTAATACCATTAAAAAAACACTATAACATTAATTTAAACCCATCTTTGAGTTATTACTTTGCCATAGAGCACTGTTCTGAATGCTTGGAAGGCATGCAGTAGAAATCAGTGATGTGGCTGGGGCCTTAGGAGTCTACAGTCCACTTAGAGACAAACAGATAAAGAAAACTAAAGGAGGAAACAATCTGAAATAAGATAGACGAGATCAATTAAATCAGTGTTTCTTGAAGCGTTTTGGGCAGTTTTAGGGAGACAAAAATGACTGAGCATTCTGGAATGCTTTCAAAGCCTTAAGCCTCTAACAAAAGATAAGAGCTGGTTCAACAAAGGCTGTCAGCTCAGCACCATCAAGAACACCTTTCTTCTCTCGGAAATGTAAGGTGAAGAAAGGAAGAAGTTAAAGAACTGGTTTTAGAAGTCTAAAACTTTTTAAACTTCCAGGGTGTTGAAATTTGATTATCGATAGCACTTCATAAACACTCATATACCACACATGCACATACACTAATTTAAGGAAACTCACCGTGAATTTTTTCAGAACTCATCTTCCTTACTGACCCCTGAATGAATTAAGTTTAGACTCCAGTTTGCCTTATCTCAAAGACTGGGTTTTCTCTGGAGTCAATCAAAAGGGCCAGGAACCTAAAGTCTTTTAGAATTTTTCCTCTGGACACAAAGTGTTTCTCTCTAGAAACCAAACTTTTAAAAACAGTCAGCAGGAAGTTCTACATCCCAAGTTGGTTTATGGGCTTACCAATTCCAAACTTCCAATAGCTGCAATGACTTTGATATCAGAAGGCCTCAGGGTGTGTGCTGCCAAGGCAAGAAGTACCATTTAGAAAGATCAGAGCTATGGCTTACATTCACATCCTACTCCTCCACCATCCAAGCCACAACTGTAGGGAGGGATTTTGGAAGTTGGATCAGGGAAAAGAACACCAGCCTGGGAATCAGTCCCTGCTGTGTGACCTTAGGAAAATCATTTAACTTCTCTTCGACTCAGTTTCCTCATTTGTGAAATGGGCTTAGATTGTGAACCCCATGTAGGACAGAGACTGCATCTGACCTAATTATCTTATATCTACCCAACCACTTTGCACAGTGCTTGACATAGTAAGCACTTGATTACCACAATTATTACAGCAGGAATGGAAACTCCAAGGTGAAAGAAATCTTTCCAAACTGCTGTGTTTTAACAGCCACAACTGTCGCATTAAAGATTGCCCCAGCCTTCAACATCCATCTTGTCCTCACCTTGACCCTAGGTGTATCTCCCCTGCTTTGCAGGCACTTTTGAAATAGGGACCAGGTTAAGTGTAGTGTGGGGATGGCTGAGGGAATACTTAAGTAGTAGCAGCTGAAAGTAGAGCTAAAGCATGCAAATGCATGATTTCAGACACCTGGCTCTTCCCTCATTAACAGAAAACTGCCCTCAATCCCCCTCTTCTTGGCTGTGATAGTGATGTGACTGCCCCACATCCCCTTTGCCCCTTTCTCCACCCAGGTGTCAACCTTCAAACACAGACCTGACCCCGAGGGAGAATCTGATGACCACTTCTCCAGCCTGCATGGAAATGGGAAATTCCTCAGAGACTGTAAAAGAAATATATGTCAGAACTTGGGCAAATCACTTAACTTTTTAACTGTGCCTCAGTTACCTCACCCATAAAATGAGGATAAAGATTGTGAGTCCCGTGTGGGACAGGGTCCTTGTCTAACCTGATATCTTGTATCTACCCCAGTGCTTATTTCAGTGCCTGGTACAAGGTAAGCCCTTAAGAAATAACCATTAAAAATGCTCAGGGCATAACATCAAAATAGAAATCTAGATGCCAGCTCCTGACAGATTTTGTTTTGACTATGTTCTCCCCTCCAGGCTCAAAGTTCGGAAACTTTATGAAGCTGTCATGGCGATGCTAGCTCCTTTAGGTCTGAGAGGATTAAATCTATGTGATGGATGCTACATGAAAATATATTGGGCACATCAGATCTGTGAATATAGAGAGATTTCAAAAAATCTGCCAGGATTTCCCCATTGTTCGGAAGAACAGACTATAGCCATTGAAATATTCCTTCTAGGCAAGAGAAGGAACGTCCCCCTTCAAATTTCCATTCAATAGAAATGGAAAGCCACATGGTCTAGTGGAAAGAACACTGGCTTGGGAGTTGGAGGATCTGCATTCTAAACCCAACTCCACCACTTACCTGCTGTGTGGCTTGTCAAGATTCAAAGACAGAACAAGATGACTGTTGAGCCCTTCCTGGATGTCCTTGGAAGGACCCAATCGCACTAAGGAAACACTGGACACCTAGGCCCTACGGGACAGAGTGAGGCTGGAATGTCCCTGTTTGTTCATCTCTGTCCAATACTTCTCCTGCCCTCAAGGATGGGGAAGACCAACTTAAAAAAGATTGGACACTACTCTCTTAGGAAGACACTTGCCCCATGCTCTATATGGATCTTACCTCCAGCCACTCCTGCTCCTTTAGAGAGTTGTTTCCTGGTGAAATCTGGGCTGCATTTCCTGGGAGAAAAGAACAAATCCCAGCAATATTCATTCATTCAACTGTATTTATTGAGTGCTTACTGTGTGAAGAGTACTGTACCAAGCACTTGGGAAGTACAAGTTGGCAACATATAGAGACGGTCCCTACCCAACAGTGGGTTCACAGTCCAGAAGATTGTAAACAGTGTCATCAATCATTCTGTTAACAGTCTCCCATTCCTAAGAAGGATTCTGCCCAAAACAATGCTGTTCCCAAGAGCTAGGGTTTTGATTCAGAAAACAGCATCCAAGTGAATGTGGGGACCATGAAAGCAATTGGAAGCACTCAAGGTGCTTTGCCTTGGCCACTTGGCGTTTGTCCCACCCTCCGCCCCACAACACTTATGTACATATCTGTAATTTATATTAATGTCTGTCTCCTCTATTGTATTGTATTCTTCTAAGTACCTTAGTTCAGTGCTATGCACACAGTAAGCATTCAATAAACATCATTGATTGATTGATGATTGATTTCAATACACCAGGTTTAGCAAACTTGCAGGCGTCTCTTGGTCTTTTTGCAAGTTCTTCAGGAATAAATTGCAAATTCTCTTTATTAACTCATGGCCTCCCTGATCTAACATCACAATATCTGGAAGGAGTGTAAAGGAGCTGGGGGTATTTCAGAAGCTGGTCCCACCCAAGATGCTTAATCTCCCTGCCACCTTCTCTTTCTCCTCAGGTCTCCCCTGGCCTGCATCAAGTGCTTAGTACAGTGCTCTTTACAAAGTAAGCACTCAATAAATACGATTGAATTAACCGGGTTTCCACCCCATCTCTGGGGAGCGCTCAGAATCCATTCCAAGGATAACGGAAGCAGTTGTTACCCTTGCCTTCAGGGCAGCAGGCCTATAGGCTTTAAGCCTTGAAGGATTTCATGGGGAAGGGAATGGCACAATTGAGAGCTCTTGGGAGATGATTCTCATGATTCAGAAGTCTATAAATCAGGAGTGTCCCATGGGAATCCACACCCAAAAGGGTGACTGAGAAGCGGGACTCTGGCCGTGTTTCAAAAGACAAGAGCAATTTTTAAAGAAACCACTTCTGCACGGGGACAGCCCAATGCTGTCCAGACAAGAGTTGTGTATTTAGCGTTGCTAGCATCAGTCCTCCCTCTGAGCTCAATCCGGCAGCATTGATGTTGGCTTATATGCCCAACTGGCAGAAACTATTTCAATGTGTTTCAAACACACAAACCCATGTAACCTGGAGACAGACAAGAGGCCCCTGGAATTGGACAGGGACCAATCCTTCATGGAGACCATTTGAAAGAAAGTTGCCTCCTTACTGGAGCTCACACAGCCCAGTCAGAGTACGAAAATAGAGACAAAGTGCCAACTATACCCTCTTTTGTGTCATTTATGAGCAGGGGTGGACTTAGGAGCTCTAAATTTATTGTCGATCCTCAGTTGACTTGTAGGCAGCATGGCCTTAGTGGAAAGAGCACAGGTGATGGTGTCAGGAGAACTGGGTTCTAATCCCAACTCCATTACTTGCTTATTGTGGGACTTTGAACAAGTCAATTAATTTCTCTTTGGCTCACTTTCCTGATCTATGAAATGGCAATTTAAATAGGTGGTGTTCTCCCTCCTTGGACTCTGAGTGCCCTATAGGCCCGGATCTGTGTCTGATTTGGTTTTGTTTCTACTCCAGTGCCCAGCACACAGTAAGCACTTTAAGCACTTTAAAGTAAGTTTTTTAGTAAAAATCACAATAACGATTATACTAAATAATTGTAAAAATTATAGGAAGAAAAATTGTTACTTATTAACTTGGAAAATTTATCCAGCACCTTTCACTGAAGAAATTGATAGGGTTGACCAATTCCAGACAGCAAAGATCTTTTTCTATTTTCCTTAGCTCATTTTTTACACTGAGCACTGCCCCAACTTTTTTCTTCTATCATTGTGACTAAAGTAGTAGTAGTAATCATATTTATTAAGCACTTACTGTGTGCAGAGTACTGTACAAAAGAATAGACTGGTGGGAATTAGACACAGACCCTGTCCTCAAGGGGCTCACAAATCTGTGGATATAGGTTGGGGAGAAGACTGGGGACAGACACATTGGGAGCAATGTCACATTAAAACATTAAAACAGCATAAGGGACAAGGACAAACACAAATATATCAAATAAAATGTTTTGTTCACTCATCCAGTCCCCCTGCTCCCAGAGAAAGCTCCTTTCTGGATTGCTGCAATCACACCAGGAGCCCCTCCTCCCACGCTGTTTTTTTGTTTTGTTTTGTTTTGTTTTTTAATGATATTTGTTAAGTGCTTACTATGTGCCAGGCACCATTACTGGGGCAGTGAGCTCATTACATCTGTAGCACCTAACTTGCAAACGAAACAGTATGTCTAGGTACCTGGTATTGTTGCTAGTATGTTTAGTTTTTTCCTGAAATATTTCCTCCACAGGCCTGGGCCTTTTAGGGGGAACCATCCAGTGCTTAGAGAAGCAGCGTGGCTCAGTGGAAAGAGCCCGGGCTTTGGAGTCAGAGGTCATGGGTTCAAATCCTGGCTCTGCCAATTGTCAGCTGTGTTACTTTGGGCAAGTCACTTCACTTCTCTGTGCCTCAGTTCCCTCATCTGTAAAATGGGGATTAAGACTGTGAGCCCCCCCCATGGGACAACCTGATCGCCTTGTAACCTCCCCAGTGCTTAGAACAGTGTGTTGCACATAGTAAGTGCTTAATAAATGCCATCATCATTATTATTATAAAGCAGGCCCCACCTCTGTTCAATAAAGTGCCTAAGATGCTTTCTCCACCTGGGCAAATGAGTGAAAAATCATTCTCTGGGGAGAAGAATGAATAGCTGCCTTTCCCTTCTCTCCAGCACACTCAAGGACCTGACCCAGGGCTCTGCTGATGATTTCTTTAGAGTACCCAGAGCGCTGAGAACACAAAGCCACTGCTGCTATGCCTCTAGGAAGTAACTCTCCCTGCCAGTTGACAATAATTCCAGCAAGCATGAAAGCAAACAAAATGTGCTCGGGTTACTGCCAGACAGCGCTTTAGCTGTCAACCGTCTGAAAGGGGAGGAGAGGTCCCAGAGCAACTGAAGCCCTCGGGCCCATCCTGCGGAACACTCCGACTCATCCGGCTGTGGAGACGGCAGAAACCAATGATAATGGTACTGATATTCGTTAAGCACTTACTCTGTGCCGATCCCTCTACCAAGAGCTGGGTTAGAATCAAGATAATCAGGTGAAAATCAATCCCTTCCCCACACAGCGCTCACAGCCCAAATAAGAGTGACAACAGGTATTGAATCCCCATTCTACAGAAAAGTTAAATGACTTGCCCAAAGAAACACAGCTGACAGTTGGTAGAGCCGGCATTTAACCCATGACCTCTGACTCCAAAGCCCGGGCTCTTTCCACTGAGCCACGCTGCTTCGTAATCTAAGTCCAGAGCTTAGAACAGTGCTTTACACGTAGTAAGCGCTCAATAAATGCCATCATTATTATTATTATTATTAAGTAGGAGGGAGAACCGGTATTGAACCTCCATTTTACAGTTGTGGAAACAGAAGCATAGAAACGTTAAGTGACTTTCTCAAAGCCACACAGCAAGTAAGTGGCAGAGCCAGGTTAGAACTTTAGGTGTCTGATTCCCAGGCCTGGGCTTCTTCCACTCACCCAACGCTAACCCCTCTATCCATACCTTTAAACGTGGTTGCTTCCCCCATCTGTATTTCACAACAGTGTCTGTCTCACCTGCTATTAACTCTACTGTTCTCTCCCATATGCTTAGCACAGTACTCTGCGCAGACTAAGCACTCAGTAAATACTAGTGATTAACTATGGGCACAGTGACTGCCTCTCCTTGTTTCTACCCACAACGAATGCCAAGGTTGCTTGGGAAAGATGAGAAGTAAAATGTTGCTGTGAAACAAACTATATAAAAAAAAAATCACAGTGTTATAGAAATGAACCGTACACCTCTTCCATTCTCCAGAGAGAAGTATGTCAGAAGCGGATAAAGCACAGTGCTGGGAGTCGGAAGAACATTGGTTCTAATCCCAGCTCCGCCAATTGTCTGTTGTGTATCTTGTCTGTTGTGTAACCTAGGGCCAGTCATGGTCTAGTGGAAAGAGCACTTGCCTGGGAGTCATGCGTTCCAATGCCGGCTCTGCCACATGTCTGCTGTGTGACCTTGGACAAGTCACTTTACTTCTCTGTGCCTCAGTTATACTTCATGTGTAAAATGGGGATTAAGACTGTGAGCCCAAGGTGGGACAGGGACTGTATCTACCCCAGTGCTTCGAACAGTGTTTGACATATAGTAAGTGCTTATCAAATACCACAGTCATTATTAGTAATAGTACACTGCCTGGCACTTTATAAGCACTTAACAAATACCATTTAAAAAAACCAACAACTATCCACCACAGGCAAGCAGGAAAACATGGCGACAGGTTGCTTGAAATTCCCACCATAATTTCACCAGATCCAGAGAAGATCTGTTTTAGATCTTCAACTCTAGTCAGGCACGGATCATATTGATTAAATTAACTTTTAGCGCATCCCCTGCAATGGCATGTTTATATCTTCATTTATTTCATACAAACTTTTTGATGGTATTTCAGCTGTCACTGAGGTAAATCACTTTCCAAGGCAACACTAAGGAAATACCTTAGAAATAATAATAATAATAATGATGGCATTTATTAAGCGCTTACTATGTGCAAAGCACTGTTCTAAGCTCTGGGGAGGTTACAAGGTGATCAGGTTGTCCTACGGGGGGCTCACAGTCTTCATCCCCATTTTACAGATGAGGCAACTGAGGCACAGAGAAGTTAAGTGACTTGCCCAAAGTCACACAGCTGACAATTGGCCAAGCTGGGATTCAAACCCATGACCTCCGACTCCAAAGCCCGGGCTCTTTCCACTGAGCCATGCTGCTTCTCAATACCAATAAAATACCACTTCAAGCATGGGATAGTGGATAGCACACGGACCCAAGAGTCAGAAGGATCTGAAGCAGCGGAAGCAGCGTGGCTCAGTGGAAAGAGCCCGGGCTTTGGAGTCAGAGGTCATGGGTTCAAATCCCGGCTCCGCCACTTGTCAACTGCGTGACTTTGGGCAAGTCACTTAACTTCTCTATGCCTCAGTTACCTCTTCTGTAAAATGGGGATTAAGACTGTGAGCCCCACGTGGGACAACCTGATCACCTTATAACCTCCCTAGCACTTAGAACAGTGCTTGGCACATAGTAAGTGCTTAATAAATGCTATTATTATTATTATTATTATTATTATTATTATTATTATTATTATTATCTGGGTTCTAATCCCAGCTCTGCCACTTGTCTGCTCTGTGATCTTGGGCAAGTCACCTAACTTTCCTGTGCTTCAGTTACCTCATGTGTAAAATGGAGATTAAGACTGTGAGCCCCAATGTGACTGTGTCCAAGCTGACTAGTCCAGTGCCTGGTACAAAGTAAGTGCTAAACAAATAACAAAAAACTCCCCCCAAAATAAAAAAAAGCCAGTGTTGCGACTATAAAGGCAAACACTAAGGAGTTGAATGAGTCAGAAAAGTGCCCATTTAACTTTAGGATTTCTTGTTTCCAGGAACGTCACTGGCCTGACGCTAATCTCTTGCCTCCTCAGACCCACCTCAAGTTTCAGAGAGAGTGGCACTGGAACAGACCCCAAGTCTCTAGATGTTTTACCTTCTCCTGAAGAGGAGGACATCTTGCACCCAATATGAATATGTTGGGCTTCTGTCTAGCCTGGCTCCAATAGTAAAATGAGGATTAAATACCTGTTCTCCCTCCTACTCAGGCTGTGAGCTCCATGCAGGACAGGGACCATGTCTGGCCTAATTAACTTGTACCCCAGTGATTAGACTTGCGTTTGACACCTAGTAAGCACTTAACAAATGCCATAAAAAAGTTTCTAATTTCAGAAATTAGAAGGCAGGAGGCTCTACAGGTGAATCTGTGGATCCAACTCCCCGGGCGAGGGGAGAGTTCTCAGAGGAACGTGAGGGTGACAGGCACACAAGGGACCCTCAACTTTTCCTTGCACGTATGCTCCCCCAGTGCAAGTCGTGAGCATGGGCTTAGGAGTCAGAGGTCATGGGTTCAAATCCCTGCCCTGCCACTTGTCAGCTGTGTGACTTTGGGCAAGTCCCTTCACTTCTCTGTGCCTCAGTTACCTCATGTGTAAAATGGGGATTAAGATCGTGAGTCCCACATGGGACAACCTGATCACCTTGTAACCTCCCCAGTGCTTAGAACAGTGCTTTGCTCATAGTAAGCACTTAACAAATACCAAAATTATTATTATTATCTCTGTACTCCTCTGGGGACTCTGCCCTCACCCTGGACCCTGTGACCTCAAGCAGCAGCCTTTCCCTCAGTCTATTTGCAGGCTCTCATTCCCTGAGTCTTGGTTTCCTTTCCTGGGCCTCCATGCAGGGCCGGGACAAAGGGAAAAGACAACGGGACAACAGGGCAGAAGTACTCTAGGGACAGCACACTCACTCTTCAATTTTCCACCTAGCATATCACCCCGTTCTCTCCCCCTGGGCCTCCGAGAGGAGATTCCCAAAGGGCTCAAGGGTCATCAACCTTGGTCACCCGACTTAGCTAGGCTTGGAATCTACGCTTAACTACCTGCTTCTGAATCTGCCTATTTCTTTTCACACCTTTTACTTCAGAAAAGAAAATTCTGGGACAGCAAGATCCAAGCCTAGCCAACAGGAGGTAACCAGGAAAGGAAACAAGGCAGGTTTCCTTCTGGAGCCTTATTCAAAATGCACAGCCCATAGAAAAGCAGTAGCCTTACCTTTCAGTAGCAGCGCTAAAACCAAGAGGAGTTCACTCAGTCGGAACTTCATGTTAGGTTCCTTTATGAGCTCCTGGAAGGATCTTGCACTTCTTGTTTGGGTGATTTGGGAGAGATGAATGAGATTTTACTCTTCTTTCTCCTTTTGCAGATGATAAAATGCCACTCTACTTCCAGCTTTTATATTTCAGAGGGCTGATAACGAAACAGCCATAAATTTTATGGCTTTCACCTTTGAGAGGCAGCAGTTGTCCACTATGAAGTGACAAATATTACCATTTAAGCTTTCCTCCTTAAAGGCAACTAGGTAGAGAACAAATTTGTTTTCAACAATGTGGAATCAGAGCACACACAGATCTACCCTAGACATAAGCCTGGAAAACAAGAACAGAAAGTCAATAAGCTGGAAGGAGATATTGCTTTTGGAGTACGTCTGTTGACTTTGCAAAAAGGTTTGCTCATGTCATCCTAGATGGGACCACGGATGTAGAGTACTGAAATTTAAACTGTGGGCTCTGACGGTTCATTCTTGGAGATGATTATAGATAAGGTCTCTGCACTTGCATCTGTACCCTTGTATACTGAGTATTCACTCCACACTCAACTTCACAGCACTTAAATATCTATCTGGAAAGTATCTATTTATATAAATATCTGTCTCCCCGTCTAGACTGTGAGCTCCTTGTGGGCAGGAAATATGACTACCAACTCTGCTTCATCATACTCTTCTAAGTGCTTAGTAACAGTGCTCTGCCCATAGTAAGTGCTCAATCTCTGTGCCTCAGTTACCTCATCTGTAAAAGGGGGATTAAAACTGTGAGCCCCGTGTGGGACAGGGAGTGTGTCTTACCTGATTAGCTTGTATCTACCCCAGTGCTTAGTGCTTCATTCATTCATTCAGTTAAAAAATAATTATTATTATGGTATTTGTTAAGTGCTTACTATGTGCCAAGCGCTGTTCTAAGTGCTATCATATTTATTGGGCACTTACTATATGTACAGCACTGTACTAAGTGCTTGGGAGAGTGCAATACGACAATAAACAGGCACATTCCCTGTCCACAGTGCACTTACTGTCTAGAGGAGGGGAGACAGACATTCATATAAATACATGTGACAGATACATAAATAAGCGCTATGGGGCTGGGAGAGAGCTAGTCAGGACTATGCAGTGGAGAGTGGGAGAAGGGAAAAGAGTACAGCGCCTGGCATACACTAAACAACTACCAATAAAAAATGCCATTGATGAGGCATTGTAGGGAAGGCTGTGACTTGGAATTGAATTTTTGAGATTCAGTCATAACCACTAGTGGGAATCTAGTCTCCATAACTTCTATAGCTTGGACTTTGGTGCTAGAGAAATACTGTCGGTGCCTACCAAAGTGGTTTTAAATAATATGCATCGGCTGAGCATCTTTGTCTTTCTCAGGAGTTTCTCACACAGGTTAATAAAGATGTTGAACACACATCTAAACACCCTGGCTGATGAGTAAGTGCCTCTGGCTGTACAGACACTAGGGTTTTAAAAAGTGGATGCCAGGGCTGTATACTTAATAGGATTTAACAAGTGAACTCAAGGGCTGAATAATGTAGCCCTGGCTTCTGTTACTCCTTTCAGGTCTCTATTACACCTCTGTCCTTGAGCCAAATGAAAATCAAGTATTTTTTCATTCAAATTTTCTATCAAGGAAGAATGGTGAACTCGATGGAAATAGAAAACAACCAGAAGTTGGGACTGACAATAGTGAAGGCTTTTGCTGTCTTAGAATAAGAGCTTAATAAAGGCTGCTGATTGATTGCTTTTTCATGCCCTTCCTTCTTCTTTCTCTCCTTCTACCTACTGAAGCGCTTAGAACAATGTTTGACACATAACAAGCTCTTAACAAATACCATAAAGTAAAAGAAAGAGAAAAGAAGAAAAGATGCAGGTGTGTTACCCTTATGAGGGTGAACCTTTTCTGCAGTCACCCCAATGGGTTTACTATGACTGTTGTCCTTAGTTTATATTTATGATAATAATTGTGATATATTTAAGTACTTACTCTATGCCAAGCACTGGGACAGATACATTACAAGCAGATTAGGCAAAGTCCCTGTCCATCATGGGGATCACAGTCTAAAAGGGAGAGAAAACAGGTATTTAATCCCCATTTTACAGGTGAGGAAACTAAGGGACCGAGAAATTCACCCAGCAGGCAAGTGGCAGTGCTGGGATTAGACCTCAGGTCTTCTGACGCTCTTCCTATTTGGCCAACTTGCTTCTCTAAGAGGCAACATCAAGCTAGGCACTCTACAAAACATAGAATTAGGCCTAGGACTTGCTCAGTGGGCTTGGACTGCAAATAGACCCAACATAAACAGGGGGATGAAAACAAACGACCTAGGTTTGTGTCAACAGGGAAGAGGAGCCATGGCTTGGTTGGCTGTCATAATAATAATAATAATGGCATTTGTTAAGCGCTTACTATGTGCAAAGCACTGTTCTAAGCACTGGGGAGGTTACAAGGTGATCAGGTTGTCCCACTGGGGGCTCACAGTCTTAATCCCCATTTTCAGATGAGGTAACTGAGGCACAGAGAAGTTGTGACTTGCCCAAAGTCACACAGCTGACAATTGGCAGAGCCGGGATTTGAACCCATGACCTCTGACTCCAGAGCCCGTGTTCTTTCCACTGAGCCAAGCTGCTTCTCTAAGCCATCTTCATCAAGTTAACAATGTGAGGGAAATATGTCAATGAGCAGCAACTCACCTACTATCTCGTTACAGGTCATGGGACTGGGGGAGAGGGGCCCCATCCCCCATTTAAACAGTCTTTTCTTCCTCCTGGACCACCAGAATCACTTCGCTAGAGGCCTGAGATAGATCTGGGCAATGAACAAAATTAATATCCTCTCATAACTTATATCTTAAATTCCCCCTCCCCACCAGCTCTCCCGATCACCGTTCCTCCACCCTCCCAAATAAGACTTATTTATCGGTCTCTGAGAAATGGCTAAAAATACAATTCTAGAGAAAAAAATACATCACAGACTTCTAGTTGCCCTTAGCTCCTAATCTAAGCTTCCAAGTTTTGTCCAAAGTGAGACTAGAAACTCAATCCTGGATTTCTAGTCGGATCTCACAGTCCTCTTGGAAAACAGATCTTTTCGGAGTGGGGTGTATTCATGGTTTTCCAGCTCTGACAGATGGTCTCCAAGAAGCTAGCTATAGCATTCTCTTTTTCTATGAAGTCATTTTCCTGCGGAGACAAGAAAACTGGTTTCAAGGGTTAGCGGATGAAATTTGGAGTTGGCTTAGTGCTCCTGAAGACTATCATAAATGAAATCACAAAATACGTAATATCGCCTAAAAGAAGGGGTGTCATCTCTTGCCTTGGAGGGGCCATCTGGGGTGCTCGCTTTTGCTGTTCCAGACAACCCCCAAGGAGGTACTAGACCACACCCAAAAGCCCAAGTGCCAAACCACACCAAAACCCAAAACAGTAATTACGTTTTTCCAAATAAAACGCACACTCAAATATAATATGCACCCAGAGTTTAATGGGCGGAAAAACAGATTTGTCTTACCACAATGGAAAATGTGCACCTTTTATTGGGAACTCTGGGAGGAGAAGAGTGGATCCCGGAGGCAGTCAGAAGGACGGCTGGTCCGTGAACTCTGGGAGGGGGTGAGACTGTTCACCTGAAGAAAGTTCAAGGTGGGGAAAGGTTTGGATTGCCTCCGAGTAGGATTTCTGCTGTGATTTTTGTTAGCCTTTGAAATAAAAAAGATGGCCAGAGTGCTCTTTCCACTGGGCCATGCTGCTTCCCAAATTTGTCCACAGCTACAGGCGGGCAGCGATTTAGCTGCCATCTGAAGCTGTGAACTCTGCTGCAGGTGATTAGCAGACACTAAAGCCCCATAGTACTCTGCTATGCTCTGTTACTTCATTTCTCTGGACCTCAGTGACCTCATCTGTAAAATAGGGATTAAGAATGTGAGCCTCACATAGGACAGTGACTGTGTCCAACCTGATTTGTATCCACCCCAGTGCTTCAAACAGTGCTTGGCACATACTAAGCACTTACTTAAATTATCATCTATGTGGGTAGGATCATGTCTCCCCCAACTCTGTTCTATTGTACTCTCTCAAGCACTCAGTTCAGTGCTCTGCACACAGTAAGTGCACAATAAATATCATTGATTATGGAGGTGACGGCACTATGTGACAGTACATGCATTCCGCAGGTTAAGTAACGCAATATCACGTTGCCAAATAGCACCTAGGGCAGATTTCTGCCAAGCCGACAGTGTGCCCTCAATGGGATACTGAGCATTGCTCAGTGGAAAAGAGCACGGGCTTTGGAGTCAGAGGTCATGGGTTCAAATCCCAGCTCACCAACTGTCAGCTGTGTGACTTTGGGCAAGTCACTTAACTTCTCTGGGCCTCAGTTACCTCATCTGTAAAATGGGGATTAAAACTGTGAGGCCCCCCCATGGGACAGCCTGATCACCTTGTAATCTCCCCAGTGCTTACAACAGTGCTTTGCACATAGTAAGCGCTTAACAAATGCCATTATTATTATTATTATTATTATTATTATTATTATTATTATTGTTAGAGTCCCCTGAAGGTCCCAAGGAATGTGGGGGGCTTTGAGTCAGGGGGCTGAGCAGCAGGATGGGAAGGAGAGGGAGCCTGGGTGTTTAAAATGAACATAAAGGTGTCCCGTGCTCTATCAGTACTGGAAATGGGACAGACCAGTCAATCAATCAATCAATAGTATTTACACTATGTGCAGAGCACTGCACTAAGCACTAGGGAGACATGTTCCCTGCCCTCAGTGAGCTGACAGTCTAGAGGGAAGCTAACCCTGACAAACGAGCATACTAGCCACACTCCACACCAACATCCAGCATCTAGGCAGAAAAAGCAGCAGGGTCTAGTGGCAAGTGCTTGGGAGTTAGAGGACTTGGGTTCTAATCCTAGCTCTGCCACTTGTCTGCTGTGTGACCCTGAAGAAGTCATTTAACTTCCATAATTTGCCATTTTCTCACCTGTAAAATAGAGGTTTAATGCTTGTTTCCATCCTACTCAGACTGTGAGCATGGTGAGGGCCAGAATTGTGTCTGACTTGATTGTCTTGCACTAACCTAAGACTGTGAGCCCCCCATGGGACAACCTGATCACCTTGTAACCCCCCCAGCACTTAGAACAGTGCTTTGCACATAGTAAGCACTTAATAAATGCCATCATTATTATTATTATTACCCTAGCACTTAGTACAGTGGTTGGTGCATAGTAACTGCTTAACAAATATTATTATCATTATAATTATTATTATTACTATCACAAGTGATGAGATCCTGACAGACTTCTAGTGAACTCTCCCACCCAACTTAGTACAGTGCTCTCCATCCAATAAGTGTTCAGCAAATACCATTGATTGAGAGGTTGAGCACATCACCCCTTCATTGGGTAGGCATGTTAGCAGAATGGGTAAGAGTATAAACCCAAACAGCTGCACTCTTAGCTGTGTTGAAATGGAGTAAGGTTTCAAGACAAAGAAGCACATCTCAGATGGTCATCTAGGAAGCAGGAAATAAATAATAACAGTAATATTAATAATAATTATGGTATATGTCTAGAGCTATGTGCCAGGCACTGTACTAAACACTGGGGTGGTTACAAGATAATTGGGCTGGACACAGTCCCTGTCCCACAATAGGCTCATAGTCATATTCGCCAAGACCCGTGTCTCTGAATAATAATAATTGTGATGTTTGTTTAGCACTTACTATGTGTCAAACACTAAGGCAGATGCAACACAATCAGATGGGGCAATCCTTATCCCACTTGGGCACACAGTTAAGTGGGAAAGGGAAACAGGCATAATAATAATAATAATAATAATAATAATAATAATAATAATGGCATTTATTAAGTGCTTACTATGTGCAAAGCACTGTTCTAAGCACTGGGGAGGTTACAAGGTGATCAGGTTGTCCCACGGGGGGCTCACAGTCTCAATCCCCATTTTACAGATAAGGTAACTGAGGCCCAGAGAAGTTAGGTGGCTGACCCAAAGTCACATAGCTGACTTTGGCAGAGCTGGGATTTGAACCCATGACATCTGACTCCAAAGCCCATGCTCTTTTCACTGAACCACGCTGCTATCTCCATTTTACAAATGAGGAAACTGAGGCACAGAGAAGTTAAACGACTTAATATTAATAACTGTGGTATCTTTAGACTGTGAGCCCACTGTTGGGTAGGGACTGTCTCTATATGTTGCCAATTTGTACTTCCCAAGCGCTTAGTACAGTGCTCTGCACACAGTAAGCGCTCAATAAATACGATTGATGATGATGTTAAGTTCTTACTGTGTACCAGGCACTCTACTAAGCACTGGGGTGGATACGAGCAAATTGAGTTGGACACAGTCCCTGTCCCACATGGGACTCCTGCTTAATCCTCATTTTACAGGTGAGATAACTGAAGTACAGAGAAGTAATGTGACTTGCCCAAGATCAAGTAATAGTTTAGTGGCAGAGCCATGATTAGAACCCAGGTCCTCTGACTCCCAAACCTAGGGTCTTTTCAGTACGCTATGTTGCTTCTCTGAAGAAAAATAATAACAAACAAAGTGAACTTACTGCACAAAGCCTCGGGAAGATTGGACAACAAGAGGAAGAATCTAAAGCAGCCTTAGCCCTGGTAGGTAAGAAAAGCAGAGTGCACCTTAGGGCAATCTCTATTTGCACAGGATGCAGAAAGGATTTTCAATCAGTCATATGTTGGTCAGATCAGCCCCACTGGGAAACCTGGATCAAAACATCATTGTCAGAACTGTCATCTTCATGCCGGGAAGAGATGCATGCAAACATAGATATGTATACTAACAAGCCCAGAAGAACTCCCACTAAGGCCTGGTTTTTTTTTAACCCACTCCTTTATTCATTCCCTTATCTCGTTCAACTTTCCGGACTTGGCATGTAGAACCTGCCCTGTCACTTTTGATCTTTTTTGATAAAGTAGAAAAGGAATATTAAATCCCATCCATTGTCAACTCTCGTCTTTCACCTAATGTAACTGAAACACTGTTTGTTACTCCTTGTGTCTCACACTATTGCACCTCATTCTAATTTGCTTTTCTAATTTTGTCTCCATGCTATCAGCCATGCTATCGTTTATGGTTTCTCCAGTTTACCTGGTCTAACATCTCTTTATGTTTCTTCCCTTTTGCCCTTCAGGGTACCAGGTTGGGCTATCCAGGCATCTCTGTTATCTGTCTTATCCTTCGTCTTCATGTGTAGATTTTTTTTTTTCTCTTAGCTGATAAAGCTGTCTTCTTGGATTCCTTTCTCTCTTGGGATTTCCTACCTACTTGCCTTCGAAACAGCAATGTGCTGTTTTCCAGGGTCACCCTTACCGGCTTCCCCAGTGCCAGGCTCCAGATTTTATCCCTTACCCATCCATCCCCTTGGCATGTCCCTGCTGACAGGGAGAAAGGCAAGGTTAGCTATCTGAAGCCTTCCAGTAGCAGCTCCGTTTCAGGGGGCAAACTCTTGATTTGCCTGCTGCCTGGGAGAACAGAGGACTGGCAGAGAGAGACCCTCTTCTCCCATGAATGAATCGAAAAATCGAACAGCATCTTGGAGCATCCAAAGTAAGAAAGGCACTGAACCACCGAACTTAGTTCAGCTCAGGGAAGCCAGATCAGATGTCAGAGAAGTTCAAGCCTTAACCTTAACTCCTTTATTTGTTAGAATGGTCACTCACCCTGGGCCTTGGATCCACCCCAATCTGGAGAAAGAGCACTGTTCCTTTCTTCAACACTCCTTCCTCAGCCTGACTCCTGCCCTGCAGAATAAATCGCAGCTCAGTTTACCCCGCCACCGGCCTTCGGGTTCCACAGCCTGGGACCACAAATAGCTCCCATGCCCCAGGCCCAGTCGGGACAGATCTGTGCTCCAGATCCAGTGAAACAGATCCATGTCCCAGATTAGAGAACAAAGCTGATCCCATCCCAGGACTTTCCCAGAACCCCCCGGCACACTCCAGTTTCCAGCCTGGGAAAGCAGCCCTGCCCAACTGGGAGGGATTTTTTACCAGGCAAGGGCACCACCCAAGTCTGCTGCCAGCTCACCTCCGCCTCTGGTCCTGGACAGACAGGAAGCAGCTTCTCTCTCTCCCTGGCTGTGGGGCAAGGGATTCTTGCTGCGTCAGTGTCACCTCTGGCCCTCAGCCTCTGCTGTAAACCTCCAACTGGGGCGCACAAGCATTTATAGGCCATCGATGATGCCCTGTTGGTGTTTGCTTTAGTAAGCTTGTCAGCTGGTGATTTCGGGCAAGTCACTTAACTTCTCTGTACCTCAGTTACCTCATCTGTAAAATGAGGATTGACTGCGAGCACCCCGTGGGACAACCTGATCACCTTGTAACCTCCCCAATGCTTAGAACAGTGCTTTGCATATCGTATGCACTTAATAAATGCCATCATTATTATTAAGCTGTCTCTGAGCGCTGTTTACCTTTGGTCACCCCATGGGAGGAACAGACGTGGGTAGAAGTGTGGAGAGAGGTGAGCAGATGGCCAGGAGGGACATTTTATCAATGGAACTATCCCTGGGGCTTTGATTCAGGCCAGGAACTCCAGGGAAGAACCACAGAAGCAGGGGATAGCAGGTGTGGGAGCCTGGTGGGGTCAGAGAGCTGACTCCCACAGGTTCTGGGGCAGGGAAATGCCTCATCATTTAAAAAACATGTTTAAACTTTTAGACCTTCAGATGTTTCTTGTCTTGCAGGTGCTGTTCTCCTCCCTCTCAGGACTGGTCGTGGCTTCCTAGAGGGATGGGTCGACTTAGGCCAAATGTAGCTTTGTCGTTCCCTTGAAGAGCCTCACTGAGGCAGGGCATAGCCCAGAGCAAACTAGAAACCAGGGCAGAGTCCTGAGCCAGGGGACAGATATACCATCCCAGGGTCTGGCCAAATCCATGCCTGGAGAACAGATTATGACTGGTTTGATAGTCACGAAGGCCACTATGGGCCCTGCCCTAATAATGATAATAGTAATTAGGGTCCTTGTTAAGCACTTACTATGTAACACCGGAGTAGATACAAGTTAATCAGGTTGGACACAGTCCCTGTCCCATATGGGGGCTCACACTCTTAGTCCCCATTTCACTCTTAATCCCCATTTTCCAGATGAGGTTACCAAGACCTAGAGAAGTGAAGTGACTTGTCCCAGGTCACACAGCAGAACTGGGGCCCAGCCAGGATTAGAACCCGGTCTAAACATGTCATTTAAATGATGGGGAATTCCCCTGCCTCGGAACCTGTGGGAGACAGCTCTCTGACCCCACCAAGCTCCCAGACCTGCTCCCCCCTGCTTCTGTGGTTCTTCCCTGGAGCTCCTGGCATGAATAAAATCTCCAGGGGCAGTTTTCATTGACAGAATGTCCCCCCTGGCCATCTGCTCACCTCTCTCCACCTTTCTACCCATCTCCACTCCTCCCAAGGGGGGACTAAAGGTAAACAGCGCTCAGAGGGAGCTTACTAAAGCAGACCTGTGCTGTATCCCTAAGTCACACTGCTCTCTGCTTTTCTGCTTCTCTGTTTCTTCTCTGCTTCTGCTTCTCTGCCCTATGCTAGGGGCTACAGTAGCTTCAGTCACAGTAATAATGATAGGCTTTGCCTGGGAGGCAGGGTGCCGTTGGGGGTGGGGAGGGGTGGGGAGAGGTAGAGACACCACACACAAAAACAAAAGTCAATTCCTAAAAGCTTTGCTGCTGGACATGAAGATCAACCGCTTGAGCAGATCAAAGGAGTAGGGGAAGCCTCAGAGGCCACAAACAGGAGCTCCTCTCAGCTTGTTCAGATTGTACCCAACACCTTCAGGAGTCCCCAGTCCCCTCTGGCTGCAGGGGAGGGGTGTTGGCTTGCCTGGTGGTGGACAGAAGGGGAGAGTAGAGGATATATTCATTCATTCAATCATTCAATCATATTTATTAAACACTTATTGTGTGCAGAGCACTGTACTAAGAGCTTGGGGAAGTACAATACAACAATAAATAGTGACATTCCCTGCCCACAATGAGCTTATAGTCTGGGGGTAGCTGACACAGACATCAATACAAACAAATAAAATTACAGATATAAGATATATACTAAGTGCTGTGGGACTTGGGGGGCGAGGGGAAAGAGCAAAGACAGCAAGTCAGGGTGATGCAGAAGGGGGATATATATATATATATATATATGTATGTGTATATATATATATAATATATATTTAGGTATTTGTTAAGTGCTGACTAGGTGACAGGCACTGTAATAAGTGCTGGGGTAGATACAAGCTAATCAGATTGGGCGCAGTCCATGTCCCACATGGGGCTCACAATCTTAATCTCCCCTTCTAGACTGTGAGCCCACTGTTGGGTAGGGACTGTCTCTATATATTGCCAACTTGTACTTCCCAAGCACTTAGTACAGTGCTCTGCACACAGTAGGTGCTCAAAAGATACGATTGAATGAATGAATCCCCACTTTACAGATGATGTAACTGAGGCAGTACAGAGAAGTTAAGTGACCTGCTCCATGACACAGAGCAGACAAGTGGTAGAGCTGGGATTAGAACCCAGGTCCTTCTGAGTCTTTCCACTAGGCCATGCTGCTTTCCGAGATAAAAAGGTAATTCTGAGGTTTCCTTGGTGATGCCACTTCAGAAGTCCGATTCACTCCTTCGACCACGCTTCCCTAGCCCCTGCTTCCCACCCCCATCAGTAAACGACATTTAGTTCTGAGGGTGCTCCCGGAATGGCATGGGGAACTGTGGGAATGCTGGCCTGGTTCCAGGTACCCAGAATGGAGAATAATAATTAATAATAATTGCGGGGTTTGGTAAGCACTTACTAAGAGCCAAACACTGTACTCAATGTTTGGAGTCAATACCACATGTCTGGATTGGATACAGCCCCTGTCCCACATGGGGCTCCCAGGCCTAGGAGGTACAACCATGACACTGAAGTGTTTCTGTTCTGTGGGAGCACTTTCAACTCTCAATAAGGTCAATCAATCAAATTTATTGGGCACCTACTGTGTGCAGAGCACTGTACCAAGTGCTTGGAAGAGTAATCTATAACAGACACATTCTTTGCCCACAACATCCTCTTATAAGCCCCTTGATGTTTCCCCTTTAGGCTTTAAGCTTTTTGGGGAGAGGGGCCGTATCATTTATTTGATGAGCCTATTCAATGTTCCACAGATACGTGCTCAATAAATACCTCTGTGTAGCGTGGCCTAGTAAATATAACACAGGCTGGGAGTCAGAAGGAACTGGGTTCTAACTTCTCTGGGCCTCAGTTCCCTCATCTGGAAAATGGGAATAAAGATTATGAACCCCACGTGGGAGAAGGAGTGTGTCCAACCTAATTGGCTTGTATCTACCCCTGCTATTAGTACAGTGCCTGGCACATAGTAAGTGCTTAACGAATACCATTAAAAAATGGTGATAAAGATGAGGATGATGATGATAGGGTAGGTAGATCAGAGTTAGTCAAGAAAAATCCTTCCATTATCTCTCCCCTCCCTCTTCTCTTCTCTCTCAGCAGCCCAAGAGAGGAAAAGAATAAGGGATCTGGTAGCCTTCCCCCTCAGTGTTCCTTTGTTCTAAAACAGCCTTTCAAATTCCCCCTGTTTGCCTCATCAAAAACCTCAAGACCATGCCTCATCAGTCAAGTAGTACTTACTGAGCACCTACTGTGTGAAGAGCACTGTACTAAGCACTACAGAGTACAATAAAAATAAAAGACATGATCTATGCCAACAGCTTGACAATCTAATGGGGGAAACCAGGAGATGTGAGTTCTGGTCAAGTACCGGGAGCAGAACGGAAAACATCCAGCGCTTAAAACAGTGCTTGGCATGTGGTAAGCACTTAACAAATGCCATCATCATCATCATCATAGCTATGATTGGTAACAGCAGGAATGTGGAAAATGAATTCCTAAATACATTCATTCATTCATTCAATTCATTCAATCATATTTATTGAGCGCTTACCGTGTGCAGAGCACTGTACTAAGTGCTTGGGAAGTACAATTTGACAACATATAGAGATGGTCCCTACCCAACAGTGGGCTCACAGTCTAGAAGGGGGAGACAGAGAACAAAACAAAACATATTAACAGAATAAAATAGAATAAATATGGAGTACAAGGATGGTTTGTACCATGGTGGGGGGCTCATGGGAGTGGCCTTTTAATTTGTTTCTGTTCCAAGACTGTGGAATTGAATAGCAGGATGAGGCATCCCCCTTCAAAGCATTACTAAGGTCACACCTCTTTCAAGAAGCTTTCCCCAATTAAGCCCTCTTTCCCCCGACTCGCTGTCTCTTCTGCATCATCTATGTACTTCAATCTGTGACCTCTGGACTCTTAATATTCACCCCACCCTCAACCTCACAACACTTACGTACATATCATTAAATTATATATTATAAATTGCTAATTCATTCATCTTAATATCTGTATCTCCTCTAGACTGTGAGCTCATTATAAGCAGGGATTGTGTCTGCTAATACGGTTGCATTGTACTCTCCTAAATGCTCTGCACATAGTAAGCCCTCAATAAGTATGATGGATTGATTGATACAGGGGTTCTTTTGAAAGACTTCAAGAAAGCTGCCCTGGTTGCCTTGTGAAGTCCTCCTGGGGGAAGCCAAGCCTGGACTAATAATAATAATAATGAGGATGATGATGATAATAACACTATCTGTTAAACACTTACTGCCAAGCACTGAACTAAGCTTGGGAGCAGATAAAAGATAATTATTTCGGATGCAACCCTGTTCCTCATTGAGCTCACAGTCCAAGTAGGACAGAGAACAGATATTGAATCTTCATTTTACAGATGAGGAAACTGAGGCACAGAGAAATTAAGTGACTTGCCCGAGGTCACACAGCTACAGGAAGCCTAATGGAAAGAACACCAGCCTAGAAGTCAGAGGACCTGCTTTTTAATCCTGGTTCTGCCACTCGGCTGCTGTAGGACTTTGAACAATTCACTTATCTTCTCTGTGCCTCAACTTCCTCATCTGTAAAATGGAAATTAAAGACCCACTTTCTCTCCCCTGTAGCCTGTGAACCCCATGTGGGATGGAGACTGTGTTTGACCTGATTATCTTGTATCTACCTCCACGTTTGGCAATCCCAAACTGCACTGCACTGATCACAAGGAAACTAGCCCAGCAGCTGCAGCTCTCAGCTGTGTCCCCCCACATCCCTCCTCCAATAACAAGTTTCTCCTCACCCAGGCTCCGGGGAACTCCTTGCAATTGCTTCCCGAGGCTGCAACGTCAAGACTGTAAGCTCCCTGTGGGCAGGGATCATGTCTCAGTGTTTAGAACAGTGCTTGGCACATAGTAAGTGATCATTATTGTTCTACCAACGCCATTATATCAAATCCTCCAAGCGCTTAGTACAGTGCTCTGAGCACAGTAAGGGCTCAATAAATAATAATTATTATTATTATTATGGCATTTGTTAAGTGCTTACTATGTGCCAGGCACTGTACTTAGTGCTATCATTATCAAATTGATTAATTCCCCTCTACTGGCTTGGGGACAAAAGCAGCACGGCCTAGTGGCTAGAACATGGGCGTGGGAATCAGAAGGGTCCGGGTTCTAATCTCAACTCTACTACTTGTCTGCTGTGGGACTTTGGGCAAGTCACTTAACTTCTCTGTGCCTCAGTGACCTCATCTGTAAAATGGAGATTAAGACTGTGAGCTTTAAATGGGACATAGACTATAGCCAACCTGATTATCTTGTATCTATTCCAGCACTTAGTGTAGTGGCTGGCACATAGTGAGCACTTAACAAAAACCACCATTATTGTTATTATTATTACTCTCATGCTCTACATCCATCCATCATCACTGTTACCATTATCATCATCATCAAGCTGACAGGGCTTGATTTCCACCTTCGAGCACCGATTCCTCCCAGGTGAGAAGCAGTGTGGCCTAGGTCCCGGACCTGGAAATCAGGGGCCCTGGACTCTAATCCCGGCTCTGCCACCGTCCTTCCATGTCACCCAGGGCAAGTCGCTTCACTGCTCTGTGCCTCGGTTTCCTCATCTGCAAAGTTCAATCCCCATTCTCCAACCTACTTAGGCTGTGAGCCCCATGTGGGAGAGGGACTGCGTGTAACTGATGATCTTGTACCTGCCCCAGGACTTAGTACAGTGCTTGGCACATAGTAAGCACTTGACAGATGTTGCAATTATCATTAGGTGTGCCAACCCTCAACGAATTCTCCAAGGCAGTGGGGTCATACTAGAGAGCGACCTGGTGGTTGCCAAGGCCTGGTGGCTGATTCCATCTAGGTTGGCTAAGCCCCTGACAAAAGTGACTAGATCCTTGAGACTAAAGATGGTTGGAAGGTAGTAGCATCAATGATCCAAATCTGAACAGAGCTGGGTGGAGGGGGACGGGGGAGAAAAAATGGCAGGGGAGGATGACACACAGAGACGGGGATGGCCCCCACACCCACACAGACGTGGTAGGAGGAAGCAGGAAACAACAGAGGCAGGTGAACACAGAAATCCCACTGCTGGTTTCCTGGAGCCTCCACCACTGTAATGTGACCAAACACCCTGCATCCTAAAGTGGGGTTATCACCCTTGTCACGCTCCTGCCCTCCACAAAAAGCTATTCAGGGCTTAGCCTTTGCCAGGGGATCCATCCCACTGCTGTGTCTACACAGCAGTGGGGAGGGAGGATAGTGGATGAGAGGCTGCCTCCTTCCTCTTTTTTCTCCTATGGTGTTATTTACTCATTTTATTTATACATATTTATTCTATTTATTTTATTTTGTTAACATGCTTTGTTTTGTTGGCCGTCTCCCCTTTCTAGACTGTGAGCCCGCTGTTGGGTAGGGACCGCCCCTAGATGTTGCCAACTTGGACTTCCCAAGCGCTTAGTACAGTGCTCTGCACACAGTAAGCACTCAATAAATACAATTGATTGAATGAATGAATGAATATATGTTTGTACATATTACTTTATTTACTTGTATATATTCTGTTTATTTTATTTTGTTAATATGTTTTGTTTTGCTGTGTGTCTCCCCCTTCTAGACTGTGAGCCCGCTGTTGGGTAGGGACCGTCTCTAGATGTTGCCAACTTGTACTTCCCAAGCGCTTAGTACAGTGCTCTGCACACAGTAAGTGCTCAATAAATATGATTGAATGAATGAATGAATGAATGGAAATGCAGTCTCCAGGCAGCAGCGAAACCAAGAGACAGTGGAGGCACAGTATGGCCTAGTGGAAAGAGCTTAGGCCTAGAAGTCAGAGGATCTGGGTTAATAATAATAATAATGATGGCATTTATTAAGCGCTTACTAAGTACAAAGCACTGTTCTAAGCGCTGGGGTAGATACAAGGTAATCAAGTTGTCCCATGTGGGGCTCACAGACTTAATCCCCATTTTCCAGATGAGGTAACTGAGGCACAGAAGAGTTTAGTGACTTGCCCCAAGTCACACAGCTGACAAGTGGCGGAGCCGGGATTTGAACCCATGACCTCTGACTCCAAAGCCCGGCCTCTTTCTACTGAGCCAAGCTGCTAATTCTGGCTCTCGCATTTGCCTGATGGATGCTCTTGGGTAAGTAACTTCTCTCTTCCTCAATTTCCTCATCTGTAAAATGGGGATTAGCTCCCTGTTCTCCATTCCCCTTAGACTGTGAACCCCGTGTAGGAACAGGGGCTGTGCCCTACCTGATTACCTTGTAAGGGCTTCGTACAGTGCTTGGCACATAGTACAAACTTAAAAAATAATAATCATAACAACTGTGGTATTTGTTAAGCGCTTACTATGTGCCAAGCACTGTACTAAATGCTGGGGTCGATAATTAAGTCTCACAAGGGACTCACAGTCTAAGTAGGAGGGAGAATAGGTATCGAATCCCCATTCTGCAGATGAGGGAACTGAGGCATAGAATGCCCAAGGTCACACAGCAGGTACGTGGTAGAGGCAGGATTAGAACCCAGGTCCTCTGTCTCCCAGGCCCATATTCTTTCCACTAGGCCACGCAGATTCTTTTGCAATATTTTGCATTATTGCTATCATTGCAGTACCTTCCTCAGTGCACTATAGTAGTGACCCGGTCCCATAACTGCAGAGAACCCTAGGGAGAGGAACCCACCCATCCATCCAACCTTTCATCGGTAAGGTCAGTACCCGCTGGGGAGTGCCACGGAGCTAGCAGGTGCCCCAGCTCTGGTGCCTTGCCCGCCAAAAGGCCCCGACTCTTCTGGGCATTGGAGAACAGGGTTCAAACTGGCACTTAAGCCAGGCACAGAGCCGCCGTTCTCAGACAGAAGTCAGGATTCATTCATTCAATCGTATTTATTGAGCGCCTACTGTGTGCAGAGCACTGGACTAAGCGCTTGGGAAGTACAAGTTGGCAACACATAGAGACGGTCCCTACCCAACAGTGGGCTCACAGTCTAGATCTATTCTAGATCTTCTAGAGGATCTATTCTAAGTCTAGAGGATCTATTGCCTTCCCCTGCCTAAATGTGTACAATGGAGCCCAGCACATGTAAAGACGAGCCTTCTCCCCACAGTGTGTAAGTAAACCTCACCTCACTTACTTCATCTGTAAAATGGGGATTAAGACTGTGAGCCCTAGGTGGGACATGGGCTGTGCCCAACTGGATTAGCTTGAATCTACCCCAGTGCTTAGTAAAGTGCCGACATACGGTAAGCGCTTAACAAATAACCTTAAAAAAAAAAAAAAAACCTTCTCCCCACTATGTTGGGGGAGAGAACCAGGCATCATCTGTTTTAAGCTACTAAATCCACCGGCACTGTACTAGATGCTGTCCACACAGGGAAAGTAGAGCTTGGGCCTTTCAGAGTTCACCATCTAACACCGACAACCCCAGTGCAGGAAAACATGTATCTAGACAAGGGTAAACAGCTCATCCTGCAAACAGAGAAAAGAAACAACAGTAAAATCCAGGAACGTGAATAAATATTTAACAATCTACAGGTTCCCACTACACCCCATTATTTCTACCTCCTCCAAATTCTCCCTTAGGCATAGTCCTCCTCATCCAATTATTGGTTACCTCTCATCTGAACCCTGGAAACACCATCTTCTCTCCAATAATTGTGGCATTTGTTAAGTGCTTACTATGTGGCAAGCACTGGAGCAGATATAGTCAGTCAGTCATTCGTATTTATTGAGAGCTTCCTGTTTGCAGAGCACTGTACTAAGCGCTTGGGAGAGCACAATATAACAATATAACAGGCACGTTTCCTCTCCGGGCGGGGGGCGTAGAGGGAATGAGGAAAGGGGACAAGACAAGGTGATGCAGAAGGGAGTGGGAGAAGAGGAAAGGAGGGCTTAGTCAGGGAAGGCCCTCTTGGAGGAAGCCTTGGAGGATATAATAATAATAATAATAATAATAATAATAATAATAATAATAATAATAATAATAATGGCATTTATTAAGTGCTTACTATGTGCAAAGCACTGTTCTAAGCGCTGGGGGGTTACAAAGTGATCAGGTTATCCCACGGGGGGCTCACAGTCTTCATCCCCATTTTACAGATGAGGGAATTGAGGCCCAGAGAAGTGAAGTGACTTGCCCAAAGTCACACAGCTAAGTGGCGGAGCCGGGATTTGAACCCATGACCTCTGATTCCAAAGCCCGGGCTCCTTCCACCGAGCCACGCTGCTTCTCCAGTATATATTCTCCAATATATAGGATATAGGGTAATCAGTTGGGGCATTGCCACTGTCCCAACTGCCCGAGGGGGAGGGGGAATAAAAGTATTGAATTTCCATTTTACAGATGAGGAAACTGAGGCCCAGATAACGAAAGTGAATTGTCCAAGGTCAAACAGCAGGGAAGTAGTGGAGCCAGGATTAGAGTCCAGGTCTCCTAACTCCCATTCCCTTACTCTTTTTACTAGACCACACTTCTTCTCCACCCAAGCAGATCTTCCCTCTCCGGTCTCCAGCCAGGAGGTATGTCGCTGCCATCTGAAGAATGTTTACTACCCTGCCCATCTCCTTGGCTGCTTCCGACTGCCATTTGAATTCAGGACACGCCATTCCTGGTAGGCTGTTCAGCTGGGCAGGGAATAGAATTCCTCTACCTTCTCCCCCACCCAGTCCTGAGTAAAATGTCCCAAGTTACTCCACCACCATGGCCCCCCTTGGGATTGGCTCGTCAGTCTGTCGCCCCAGCTCTTACCAGTCTGTCTCCCACCCCACTGCATGTACTCTGGCCAGGGCCCCCAAACCCCATCCCGACCCCATTTCCATTGTCCCAAAGTTCGAGTACCTTAAATTGAACCTGTTTCCATCCAGCCTCAACCTCTAGCTGCGACCTAACCTCACTTCCAGTACATCTCCTGGGCCGCTTACCTGGGCTGCTTACAATGGCTTACCTTCTGCCAAGCGGGGGGCCTGGGGTGGCCTTTCTCCCTCAGAGCTCAAGGTCTTTTCCCAAATAATCGGCCAACTGAGAGGAATTTAAAAATGCCCAAAAGCCCTTCACCTCCGAGGTGTCACCATTTATCCCATCACGTACGTTATGGTACGTGTACCATACTGAGTAGGTGGGGCCGCAGAAGACTTCCAGAGATGATATAGTCCATCCCCCTGTCTCCAGACAAGGCCACACCTTAACCATTCTAGACAGGTGACTTTTCCAGTAACATCTGTACACCCCCTGATGAGCTGCAGCACCTCTACCCTACCGGCCTCCATAAACAAGTGATGATTTAGTGGGAAGGTAGTTTCCTCAACCGCCTGGCTGCCAAGTCATTTGAGGGAGGAGCTGGCTTTCATGACTGATATGGGAAGCCCAATTTTTCCATTTCATATCGTTTTGCCCTGAATTATCAACCAGTAATAATAATAATGGCATTTATTAAGCACTTACTATGTGCAAAGCACTGTTCTAAGCTCTGGGGAGGTTACAAGGTGATCAGGTTGTCCCACAGGGGGCTCACAGTCTTAATCCTCATTTTACAGATGAGGGAACTGAGGCATAGAGAAGTTAAGTGACCTGCCCAAAGTCACCCAGCTGACAATTGGCACCGCCAGGTTTCAAACTCCAAAGCCCGTGCCTTTCCACTGGGCCACACTGCTTTTCTAGTATTTATTGAATTTCCATTTTACAGACGAGGAAACTGAGGCTCAGATAATTAAAGTGAATTGTCCAAGGTCAAACAGCAGGGAAGTAGTGGAGTCAGGATTAGAATCTAGGTCTCCTAACTCCCATTCCCTTACTCTTTCCACTAGACCACACTTCTTCTCCACCCAAGCAGATCTTCCCTCTCTGGTCTCCACTAGTATTTATTGAGCACTTAATCTGCGCAGAGCACTGTACTTTTAGCACTTGGGTGAGTTGGTAGCTCCTCAAGGAGTTTACCATCTGGCTGGGAAGGCAGACACTAAAATAAATTAAAGGAAGGGGAGAAGCAATGGAGTTTAAAGATACCTACATTAGTGCCATTGGCGGGAGGGATGGGACAAGAACCCTAATGCTTAGCATGGTTGAGTGTGAAAGTGGCAATAGCTGTCAGGGGTGGTGATAAATTAACCAGAGAAGGCTTCCTGGAAGAGATGTGATTTTAGAAGGGCTTTGGGGATGGAAAAGATTGGGGTCTGCCAGATGTGACGGGGGTCAGAGTTCTAAACAGAAAGGAGCTCATGAGGAAGAGGTCAGAGGTGAGGGAGTGGAAAAATAATAATAATAATAATGGCATTTATTAAGCACTTACTATGTGCAAAGCACTGTTCTAAGCGCTGGGGAGGTTACAAGGCAATCAGGTTGTCCCACAGGGGGCTCACAGTCTTAATCCCCATTTTACAGATAAGGGAACTGAGGCCCAGAGAAGTTAAGTGACTTGCCCAAAGTCACACAGCTGACAATTGGCAGAGTCTGGATTCGAACCCATGACCTCTGACCCCAAAGCCTGTGCTCTTTCCACTGAACTACGCTGCTGAGGAACAGTAAGTAGGTTGGCTTTAGGGAATGAAGTATAGGAGAAGCAGTGTGGCTCAGTGGAAAGAGCCCGGGCTTTGGAGTCAGAGGTCATGGGTTCAAATCCCCGGTCCGCCAATTGTCAGCTGTGTGACTTTGGGCAAGTCACTTCACTTCTCTGGGCTTCAGTTACCTCATCTGTAAAATGGGGATGAAGACTGTGAGTCCCCCGTGGGACACCCTGATCACCTTGTCACCTCCCCAGCTCTTAGAACAGTGTTTTTCACATAGTAAGCGCTTAATAAATGCCATCATTAGTCTTATTATTATACAGGCTGGATAATATTGGGAGAAGAGTGAGGATAAGTAGTGGGGAGAGAGCTAATTGAGTGCCCCAAAGCTGATGGTGAGGTGTTTCTTCTTGATGTGAAAATGGATGGGTGGCCATTGGAGATTTTTTAGGAGTGGGGAGATGTGCCCCAAATGATTTTTTAGGAAAATGATCTAAGCAGCAGAGTGAAGTATGGATTAGAGAGGGGAGAGGCTAATCAGTTGAGAGTCAAGATGAGATATGACAAGGTCCTGGACTAGCACTCGAAGAGGATGAATGCCGAGGAAGGGGTGGATTCTGGAAATGTGGTAAAGAAAGAACTGACAGGATTTGGTGACTGATTGATTTACTGACTGACTCCTTTCTGATCTTCCGCTTTTCAGCTCCAGATCAGAGAAATTAAACTGTCGTTCAGGGTTCAGTGTGCAAATTGGGATGGCCCAACCTCAAAGAAAGGAACGCCATACCAGGTAACTATACTTCCAAAGCAATTTACCTAGTAAGCTACTTGTGGGAAGGGATTGAGTCTACCAACTCTATTCTATTGTACTCTCCCTAGATCTTGGTACAGTCATTCATTCATTCAATCGCATTTACTGAGCACTTAACGGTGTGCAGAGCACTATACTAAGTGCTAAGTGTACTAAGCACTGAACTAAGTCCCTGTTCCACATCAGGCTCACAGCCTTTTCCCCCATTTTACAGATGAGGTAACCGGCAGCCTTTTTCCCCATTTTACAGATGAGGTAACCGGCACAGAGGAATAAAGTGACTTGCCCAAGGTCACACAGCAGACAAATGTTGGAGCCTGGATTAGAACCCATGACCTTTTGACTCTCAGGCCCGTGCTCTATCCGCTATACCATTCTGCTTCTCAGTACAGTACTCTGCACACAGTGGGCACTCGATGAATACCACTGCTTAAATGATTGCCCATTTAATGGTTAGAAGATATTTGTGAAGTGACAAATATGCAAATAGATAACCAGTTTGCCCTGACATGGCATCTTTCATCTGAAAACGCAAGCCTGTGGGAATGTTATCATTCACCACCATGAAGAAAAGAAACTGAGTCATAGAGTATTTGAGACTGAATTGATGTCATACAGAAAATCAGGGCCATGGGCAAGAATGAAAAATGGATTTTCTGACTCCCTTCCCTGTGCTCCAACCACGAGCCACAACTTTTTAGTTCGGATGTTTTGTCCATTGTGGCTCGGTGGTTTTCAGCTGTAAATTCCTCTTCACGGATTTCAGAGAAATCTCAGACAAAGCCTTTATTGCAACACTATTCCCAGATTGAATGGCACCAACACGTACTAACGAATCACATGAATATGTGAAACACACTTGGGCAATTTCTCACATTCTTCAGAACAACTCCATAGTTTCAGAAACTCAGGATCTGAATTCACCATCACCATGAGAAAAACCACCCCACCTCACCTCAAGACTTGCAAAAACTTGTAAGAGGAAATGATTGCTGCATTGTCTTCTTGCATTCATTTTTTTTATATTACGTCGACCAAAACTCCGGCTTTGCTCCCTGATCATAAGCAGTCTGGAAGTTACACAAAGTTGCAAACATATACTGAAGTTCTCACTCCAAAATCTCCAAAAGTCCATGCGGGTCAGGGGAGAGTAAGAGGTGAGTCTTTTTAGGAGGAGCCCACTGTTGGGTAGGGACTGTCTCTATATGTTGCCAACTTGTACTTCCCAAGCGCTTAGTACAGTGCTCTGCACACAGTAAGTGCTCAATAAATATGATTGATTGATTGATTGATTGATTGAGAGCAGAGTAGTCTAGTGGAAAGAGCCTGAACCTGGGAGTAAGACGACCTGGATTCTAATCCCGCCTCTGTGACTTGTCTGCTGCGTGACTTTGGGCAACTCTTTTAACTTTTCTGTGCCTCAGTTACCTCATCTGCAAAATGGGGATTCAATACCTGTTCTCCCTCTTACTTAGACTGTGACCCCCAAGTGGACCTGATTATTTCACTTTGCACATAGTAAACACTTAATAAATGCCATTATTATTATTATTTTGTATCTACCTCAGCATTTAGCATGGTGGCTGGTACTTGGTAAGTGCTTAACAAATACAACTATTATTATTATTATTATTATTCTCAGTTAAACACAGAGTCACAGATGAAACTTGGGCCTCTGGCCTGAAAAACAAGCAACATTCAGGTTAAACCTCACTGAATGAAAAATGCCCATGCATTATGTCTCTTCAATAATTGCACCCCATCTCCATGAAGATTCAATGCTCACTTTGACAGAAGTGTCGTAGAGACTTATAATTGGTGTGAGTCCAGAATTGCTGTCCTGGAGGCCGTAGCTTCTGCTCAATATCTATTAAAAAATCCACACAAATACCATTAGAGAGGTTTAGGGCCGTGTAGAAGAGCCCAGGCAAAACATCCTGATTTGAGGTGGAAATTCAATTCTCCTTTATTTTGTAGTTCTCAGTTTTCCTTTACAATCGTTCAGTTGGAAGTTCCATGTGGGCAGGGATCTATCTACCCTTCTTTTTTATTGTATTTGTTTAATAATAATAATAATAATAATAATAACAATGGCATTTATTAAGTGCTTACTATGTGCAAAGCACTGCTCTAAGCACTGGGGAGGTTACAAGGTGATCAGGCTGTCCCACGGGGGGCTCACAGTCAATCAATCAATCAATCAATCGCATTTATTGAGCGCTTACTGTGTGCAGAGCACTGTACTAAGCGCTTGGGAAGTACAAGTTGGCAACATATAGAGACGGTCCCTACCCAACAGTGGGCCCACAGTCTTAATCTCCTTTTCACAGATGAGGTAACTGAGGCCCAGAGAAGTTAAGCGACCTACCCAAGGTCACGCAGCTGACAATTGGCAGAGTCGGGATTTGAACCCAAGACCTCCGACTCCAAAGCCCGTGCTCTTTCCACTGAGCCACGCTGCTTCTCTAGTTTAGTGCTTACTACGTGCCCGGCACTGTTCTAAGCACCGGGGTAGATCCAAGATAACCAGGTTGGACACAGCCCATATTCCACATGGAGCTCAAATCTTAATCCCCATTTTGCAGATGAGGCAACGGAGGCACAGAGAAGTGAAGTGACTTGCCCACGGTCACAAAGAGCAGACAACCGTTGGAGCTGGGATTGGAACCCAGATCCTTCCGAGTCCCAGGCCGTGATGCTTCTCCAATCCCTTCCTCTCTCTTCTTCTTCCTCTCTTTCCCTCTTGCTCTTCCCTCCAGTCTTCTCTAAGAGGCTCTTTGAGACTTTTGTACAATTTGGACCCTGTAGCCATGAGCTTTTTTGCCCAAATTGGCCCAACCAGTGAGAGGATCCTTTCTGAGATCCAGGCTGATCTCATGACCCCAGCAAGGTAACCACAGGGCTCCGGAGTCAGAGAAAGGCAGAGCATTCCAGAAAATTGTGCACCGAAACCAGGACACTTGATACATCTCCCTTCCTGGGCAGGAATTCCAGGGTGTCAGCGAGTCAAAGAGCTCCCAAGGCTAGAGGAAGACACTGTGTGACCTGGGAGGGAAGATTTAGCTTTTCTGAGCTCAGTTATCATCATCAATAGTATTTATTGAGCACTTACTATGTGCAGAGCACTGTACTAAGCGCTTGGGAAGTACAAATTGGCAACATATAGAGACAGTCCCTACCCAACAGTGGGCTCACAGTCTAAAAGGGGGAGACAGAGAACAAAACCAAACATACTAACAAAATAAAATAAATAGAATAGATATGTACAAGTAAAATAGAGTAATAAAAATGTACAAACATATATACATATATACAGGTGCTGTGGGGAAGGGAAGGAGGTAAGATGGGGGGATGGAGAAGGGGACGAGGGGGAGAGGAAGGAAGGGGCTCAGTCTGGGAAGGCCTCCTGGAGTTATCTTATCAGTACAATGGAGATTAAGACTGTGAGCCCCATGTGGGACAGGGACTATGTCCAACCTGATTAGCTTGTATCTACTCCAGCGTCTAGTACAGTGCCTGGCACATAGTAAGCGCTTAACAAATACTATAAAGAAAGGGGAAGTGGTGGTGAAGCTCGGACAGACTTCTCTGTGATGCAGGGTGAAGGCCCCTGGGTGTTCTTACTGCTGCTTGCTGCTTCACAAGGACCCCAAGTCTTGGCCCATCATCATCACCATCATCATCAATCGTATTTATTGAGCGCTTACTGTGTGCAGAGCACTGTACTAAGCGCTTGGGAAGTCCAAGTTGGCAACATATAGAGACAGTCCCTACCCAACCGTGGGCTCACAGTCTAAAAGGGGGAGACAGAGAACAAAACCAAACACACTAACAAAATAAAATAAATAGAATAGATAAGTACAAGTAAAATAAATAAATAAATAAATAGAGTAACAAATCTGTACAAACATATATACATATATACAGGTGCTGTGGGGAAGGGAAGGAGGTAAGATGGGGGGATGGAGAGGGGGTCGAGGGGGAGAGGAAGGAAGGGGCTCAGTCTGGGAAGGCCTCCCCAGTGGGCCCATGACTGTAGCCCACTGTTGGGTAGGGACCGTCTCTATATGTTGCCAACTTGTACTTCCCAAGCGCTTAGTACAGTGCTCTGCACACAGTAAGCGCTCAATAAATACGATTGATTGAATTAATGAATACCCTCCCTCTGCTCTAACCCCTTCCCCACCCCCCAGCACTTGTGTATATTTGTACATATTTATTATTCTATTTATCTTATTAATGATGTTCATTCATTCATAGAGAAGCAGCGTGGCTCAGTGGAAAGAGCATGGGCTTTGGAGTCAGCGGTCAGGGGTTCACATCCCGGCTCCACCACTTTGATTCATTCAATCATATTTATTGAGTCCTTCAATCATATTTATTGAGCACTTACTGTGTGCAGAACACTGTACTAAGTGCTTGAGGAGTACAAGTTGGCAACATATAGAGCCAGTCCCTACCTAACAACGGGCTCACAGTCTAAAAGACTTGTCAGCTGTGTGACATTGGGCAAGTCACTTCTCTGTGCCTCGGTTCCCTCATCTGTAAAATGGGGATTAAGACTGTGAGCCCCCCGTGGGACAGCCTGATCATCTTGTAACATCCCCGGTGCTTAGAACAGTGCTTTGCACTTAGTAACTGCTTAATAAATGCTATCATTATTATTATTACACACAATGAATACTCAATAATAATAATAATGTTGGTATTTGTTAAGTGCTTACTATGTGCAAAGCACTGTTCTAAGCGCTGGGGTAGATACAAGGTAATCAGGTTGTCCCACGAGGGGCTCACAGTCTTCATCCCCATTTTACAGATGAGGTCACTGAGGCCCAGAGAAGTGAAGTGACTTGCCCAAAGTCACACGGCTGACAAGTCTTTCGATTACTCAATCAATCCCGCTGCTTGGCTCAGTGGAAGGAGCCCGGGTTTTGGAGTCAGAGGTCAGGGGTTCAAATCCGGGCCCGGCCAATTGTCAGCTGTGTGACTTTGGGCAAGTCGCTTCACTTCTCTGGGCCTCAGTTACCTCATCTGGAAAATGGGGATGGAGACTGTGAGCCCCTCGTGGGACAACCTGATCACTTTGTAACCTCTCCAGCGCTTACAGCAGTGCTTTGCACATAGTAAGCGCTTAATAAATGCCATTATTATTATTGATTGATTAGTTGATTGATTGATTCTAGGGGTGGAGAGCCACAGAATGCGATGAAGGACGAGGAGGTGTCGCCACCTGCTGGGCAACAGGGTGATTGCAACTGAAGGCCAATTTACTTGAAGCCTGGAGAACTAGGAAGAGCTAATAAAAATATCAGTTTACGTGGATTGAACAACATTCCTTCAATCGTATTTATTGAGCGCCTACAGTGTGCAGAGCACTGGACTGAGCGCTTAAAATAATGATGGTATTTGTTAAGCGCTTACTATGTGCCAAGCACTGTTCTGAGCTGGGGTAGATGGAAGGTAATAATAATGATGGCATTTGTTAAGTGCTTACTATGTGCAAAGCACTGTTCTAAGCGCTGGGGGGGGATACAATATGATCAAGTTGACCCACGTGGGGATCACAGTCTTAATCCCCATTTTTACAGATGAGGTAACTGAGGCTCAGAGAAGTTAAGTGACTTGCCCAAGGTCACACAGCAGACTTGTGGTGGAGCCAGGATTCAAACCCATGACCTCTGACTCCAAAGCCAATGCTCTTTCCACCGAGCCACGCTGCTTCTCAGGTTGTCCCACATGGGGCTCACAGTAATAATAATAATAATGATTATGGGATTTATTAAGCGCTTACTATGTACAAAGCACTGTTCTAAGCTCTGGGGAGGTTACAAGGTGATCAGGTTGTCCCACGGGGGGCTCACAGTCTTAATCCCCATTTTACAGATAAGGGAACTGAGGCACAGAGAAGTCTCAAGTGACTCGCCCAAAGTCACACAGCTGACAGTTGGCGGAGCTGGGATTTGCACCCATGACCTCTGACTCCAGAGCGCGGGCTTTTTCCACTGAGCTACACTGCCTCTCCAGTACTAAGCGCTTAAAATAATGATGGTATTTGTTAAGCGCTTACTATGCGCCAAGCACTGTTCTAAAAGCTGGGGTAGATACAAGGTAATCAGGTTGTTCCACATGGGGCTCACAGTACTAAGCACTTAAAATAATGATGGTATTTGTTAAGCGCTTACTATGTGCCAAGCACTGTTCTAAAGGCTGGGGTAGAGACAAGGTAATCAGGTTGTCCCACATGGGGCTCACAGATTTAATCTCCATTTTACAGATGAGGTAACTGAGGCACAGAGAAGTTAAATGACTTGCCCAAAGTCAGACAGCTGACAAGTGGCGGAGCAGGGATTAGACAGTGCACGAAGCACTGCAGAAAGCATGAGGGGGCTGCTGTCTCCAGCTGAAGTAGCAGTAGAAACACCCGGCAACAACTTCTGGAAGAGAACGGATTCCTTTGATACCTGGGTATAGGGGTAAAGAGAAGTTTCGCCCCCAGAACTATTCTTCTCAGCCTGAAAGCAACTCCCCTGGCTGTTTTCTTCCTCTCCTGAAGAAGGAAGGAAGGAACTTCTGAAGAAAGGCATCTGAGAAGGGCACCTCTTTCATCCCCTGGGACCCAAAGACAAGACCTTCATTATTCCATAAGGGGCTTGTGCACGCAGGAGAGGTGACAAGGGTCCGTTCATTCATTCAATCGTATTTATTGAGTGCTTACTGCGTGCAGAGCACTGTACTAAGCGCTTGGGAAGTATAAGTTGGCAACATATAGCGAAAGTCCAAAGCGAAGTGTCACTTTTAGGCTCGGTGTACTGGCCGGGGCGTGTGTGTTTGGAGAGGGGATGTGTGACTGTGCTCTTGGGGGGCAGGCTGATGGTGCCCGGAGGCACTCTAGCTGTGGGCGATGACATGTGATTGCAAAGAGAAATACGCTCTGGGAGCGAGTGGGCGCATGGTGGGTGAGTAGCAGTGAAGTAACCAGTGGGAGTGGAGGCGGGGGTTGGGGGACAAGATCCCGGACATCCTGAGCTGCCAGGAAAGGAGAAACAAGAGAGTCAGGGTGACCACTCGGCCCAAGGCCAACCTATCCAGCTCGCGGGCCCCCGGCCTACGGGGGATCAATTTAGGGATGACCCAAAGCCAAACCCATTCAGATTGGATTGGGCTACCCACTGGAAAACTAAGCACTGAGGCTCTCACTTCTGTAGTTCAGTGGAAGACAGAACCAAAACACAAAAGTTGTGTATATTTTGCCTCCCGTTAGACCTTGTCCTGGATAGGTAAGGCCCAGTCGTGGACAACTGGTCTTGGAGAGGCTCCTGGGGATGTTTTGGATGGTATGGCTGGGGAGTCTGTGACACGACCACTGCAGCTCTGCTGAGCAGTTGAGGTCGTCCCCTTCATCATCATCAATCGTATTTATTGAGCGCTTACTATGTGCAGAGCACTGTACTAAGCGCTTGGGAAGTACAAATTGGCAACATATAGAGACAGTCCCTACCCAACAGTGGACTCACAGTCTAAAAGGGGGAGCCCTTGGGTCAGCCGTCAGCGCAAGGTAGCCGGCCCTCCCAGTGGCAAGCCTGGATCCCGCCCTGGATTGGCCCTGGTGACTCGTGTCCACGTGGCATGGGATGCCGGAACCCGGGGTTGTCCCCGGGACAGGCTGGAATTGGTACTGGCCAGGTCCGGAATTTGCCAGCTGCCCCGTTCAAGCAGCTGGAATCACCTAGGGACCATTTGGAAAGTCAAAGTTTTACAGAGTGCAGAGTTATGGGAATGCGTCTCTTTTATTGTTATAGTGTACTCTCCCAAACGTTTAGTACAGTGCTCTGCACATGGTAAGCACTCAGTAAATAAGATTAACTTATTTATTAAGACTTGCTTGGGCCTGGGAGTTCCTGAACGGGCCAACAGAGAAGCAGCATGGCTCAGTGGAAAGAACACGGGCTTGGGAGCCAGAGGTCATGGGTTCTAATCCCGACTCCGCCACATGTCTGCTGTGTGACTTTGGGCTAGTCACTTAACTTCTCTGGGCCTCCGTTACCTCATCTGGAAAATGGGGATTAAGACTGTGAGCCCCACGTGGTACAACCTGATCACCCTGTATCCCCCCCAGAGCTTGGAACAGAGCTTTGCACATAGTAAGCACTTAACAAATGCCATCATTATTATTATTACTAAGTTTGGACCCTGAAAATCTGACTTATTCCAGAGGCCTACTGGACAGATCTCCCGTGAGCCCACTTTTGGGTAGGGACCGTCTCTATATGTTGCCAACTTGTACTTCCCAAGTGCTTAGTACAGTTCTCTGCACACAGTAAGTGCTCAATAAATACGACTGAAAGAATGAATGAATCAGGCTGTGACATCACTGGGTTTGTCTGCTACCCACATCCCAGATTCCAGCGTCTCCACCTTAGACACTGAACTGCTGCTCTAGACTGTAAGCTTGCTGTGGGCAGGGGCCTATTTATTGTACTCTCCCAGCACTTAGTACAGTGCTCTGCACAACAGTAAGCACTCAATATTCATTCAATCATATTTATTGAGCACTTACTGTGTGCAGAGCACTGTACTAAGCGCTTGGGAAGTACAAGTTGGCAGCATATAGAGACGGTCCCTACCCAACCGTGGGCTCACAGTCAATAAATGTGAATGACCTACGGACTGCTCAATCAATTGTCAGAGCGGCCCCTGGGTTGTTGCATTGCTAGCTGTCAACCCCTTGACATGGAGAACTCAAGAACATCTGGGGCAGGGGTGTAAACTGACGCGGGGCCCTGAGGTGTTTTCCTAAACATCTGCCTGGTGGCCCCATCTGAGCACGTGTGGGCAGGACGGCCTGCTTCGTGGAGATGAGCTGTCGGCCCTCAGGCCCAGGCATGCTCAAGCTGTGAAATGATACTTTGCTAGCTGGTGGGAGTTGTGAGGGATGTGGGCAAACTGGTTTGGAGATGATAAAAGCTGACTTCAAGCCTTTCTCCCCGGTTCTGGACAGAGCACAAAAAACCAAGCCCAGCGGATAACCCTACAACCTCAAATCCACACCGATATTCTCCGGCTCCTTCTGCCCTCTCCACAAGAAAAGTTGGGAGGAGATTGGGGTGGGGTGGGGATGGTGGGGGAAAGGGATGGGTCCAGAGCTCGGGAATACCATGTTCTACCTCCTCCCCCTGCTCTCAAGGCCTCCAGGTACACCTCCATCCCCCAGAAGATGCTGGCACAGCAGGATTCAGCCCGGAGAGTAGTAGGAGGTAATCAAATAAGAATCACTGTTGGGCGGGGAAGCTAATGGAAACAATTGGGAAAGGTGTACTGGGAAAACAATAAATAGTGACACGTTCCTATTTCCTATTTTATTTATATGTTGCCAACTTGTACTTCCCAAGTGCTTAGTACAGTGCTCTGCACACAGTAAGCACTCAATAAATACGATTGATTGATTGAAGGATCTCAAAGCAGATGCCCCTTCTGTTGGGCACTAAGCTGAGCCTCCTGGATGGGGTTTTTTATGGCAACCCAAGCTCTAAGTCTCTGGGCTGGCATGACGTGGCCTCAGGCTGGATCTAGGGAAATTCCCATCACCCTTCCCCGGGCTGTGGAGCTAGCTGGAGCATTTCTTTTCACCTCAGTTTCAAATACTCTTCCCTGACCCCAGCACACTCCCCGACAAGGACCAGAACAGCCGGGCCTTGGACGAGAGGACACCGTGGCAGGTTATTTAAATCTCCTTCTGGCCCAAGCCCATTTTTACCATCACCCTAATCACCATCCCCATCCTAGCAGACATCTAACCGGTAGAGATCCAATATCACTACCTTGCTTCGCCCTGGACTCTGGAATGAACTATGGACTTGCACAGCTGATAGAAAACTAGGTTTCAGAACGGCTCTCCTCTTCTCTTCGGTGGGCAGCGTTCCCTTCAGTCTCCTCTGGAGCCCTAGATTGGCAGGCATATTATTATTATTTGAGGGCTTATTAATTTATTATTTGAGGGCTACTAATATAGTTTGTAGGCTGACCACCCATTAGCCTTTATATCAACTATTTGGTCTCCCACTTAGCAGGAAGAGGAGCTTAAACTCTCGTCAGTTCATCTGCTTTGGGAAAGTTTTTGGCGTAAGGAGGTTGAAAATGTATGGCTAATATAATGAGCAGATGATGGGAGATTTGTCTAGGCTCCTGCGCAATACAAGGTTTGGGGCTCTCTCTATGAGGTTGGCCCCCACCCTTCAGGATCTTTATGGCTTGGCTGGGATCCCACCTGGAATGTGGAATTACCGAAGGGTGGAGAACTCAGGTTTTTTGGTGCTCTGGAGAAGGCCTCTTCCTTGGTCTCAAGTCAGACGCGGTACATTTTTCTGGAGCAGGAGATGGGTGGGGTGGGAGAAAGAGAGAAAGAGAGAGAGAGAGGGAGAGGGAGAGAGAGGGAGAGAGGAGAGAGGGAGGGAGGGAGGAGTTACAAAGCAGGAGGTGGGGAATAATTAATTGTGGTATTTGTTAAACATTTAACTATTTGCCAAACACTGTACTAAGCACTGGGTACATACAAGATAATCAAGTCCCACATGGGACTCACAGATTAAGTAGGAGGGAGTACAGGTATTGTAGATGATGGAACTGAGACACGGAGAAGTGAAGTGGCTTGCCCAAGGTCACACGGCAGGGTTTGTGGTAGAGCTGGGATTAGAATCTAAGTCCTTTAACTCCCAGGCCTATATTCTTTCCACTAGCTCAGCCTTTCCAGAAAGAAGTGGGAGGCAGGAGAGGTGGAGGGGGAAGAAGAAGGAGACTCCAACTTCATTATTCTTTTTAAATAGTGTTTGTTAAGCACTTACTATGTGCCAGGCACTGTACTAAGTGCTGGGGTAAATACAAGCTAATCAGGTTGGACACAGTCTCTCTCTCACATGGGACTCACCGTCTTAATCCTCATTTTACAGATGAGATAACTGAGGCACAGAGATGTGAAGGGACTTGCCCGAGGTCAACCAGCAGACAAGTGGCAGAGCCAGGATTAGAACCCAGGTCCTCCGAATCCCAGACCTGTGCTCTACCCATTAGACTATGTTGCTTCTCCTTCTGAGTGATTACTCACAAAGGTTGGAAAAAGAAGCTTCTAACCCGGTTCCCTGGGGAGGATGACAGGGTGGGCTCGGGCAGGACTGAAAACGGCCGCTCTGTTCTGGACCTGACAGGCTGATTCATTTAATCGTATTTATTGAGCGCTTACTGTGTGCAGAGCACTGTACTAAGCGCTTGCTGTCGCACGGCACTCTGGCCGTCTCCTCCAAGGCAACTCAGCGGTTTTCAAGAAACACTAGAGGGAGACAGACTATTGCTACTGGTTCAAACTTTAGGGTTTTTGGTTTTTTGTTATGGTATTTGCTAAATGCTTACTATGGTCCAGGCACTGTTCTAAGCGCAGGGGTAGATGCAAGCAGCGTGGCTCAGTGGAAAGAGCCCGGGCTTTGGAGTCAGAGGCCATGGGTTCAAATCCCAGCTCCGCCAATTGTCAGCTGTGTGACTTTAGGCAAGTCACTTCTCTGGGCCTCAGTTACCTCATCTGTGAAATGGGGATTAAGCCCGTGAGCCCCCCCGTGGGACAACCTGGTCACCTTGTAACCTCCCCAGCGCTTAGAACAGTGCTTTCCACATAGTAAGCGCTTAATAAATGCCATCATTATTATGGCATTAAATGCCCCCCTCCTTCCTCTCCCTCTCCTTCCCCTCTCCTTCCCCTCCCCACAGCACCTGTATATATGTATATATGTTTGTACATATTTATTACTCTATTTATTTTATTTGTACATATTTATTCTATTTATTTTACTTTGTAAATATATTTTGTTTTGTTGTCTGTCTCCCCCTTCTAGACTGTGAGCCCGCTGTTGGGTAGGGACCGTGTCTATATGTTGCCAACTTGTACTTCCCAAGCACTTAGTACAGTGCTCTGCACACAGTAAGCACTCAATAAATGTGAATGAATGAATGAATGAATTATTATTACAAGGTAATCGAGTTGGACACAGTCCCCGTCCCACATGGGGCTCACAGTCTTAATCTCCATTTTACAGATGAGGTAACTGAGGCATAACAATAATAGTAATGGTATTTGTTAAGCACTTACTATGTGCCAAGCACTGTTCTAAGTGCTGGGGTAGATATGTGGTAATCAGGTTGTCCCACGTGGGGCTCACATAATTGAAGAAGGCATCAGTCAGTCAATCTTATTTATTGAACACTTACTGTGTGCAGACCACTGCGCTAAGCACTTGGGAGAGTACAATATAGCACTCTAACAGGCACATCCCCTGTCCTCCATGGGTTTACAGTCTAGAGGGTAGTCTTGCTCCGCACACAGTAAGTGCTCAATAAATACGATTGAATAAATGAATGAATGATCACCGCCACTGATGGTGAAAATTGAACTACAAGTTGTCTATGTGGCTGAAGAGGTCAATGCAGAATCCTCTGTCCCAGCCCCATTGAGCACACCCAAAGGCTGGCCCTTTGTCAATTGTCACCTTTGAGGCTTCCGGGGCCTGACACTGTTTTTGTTCTTGTTTCTTTGTCTCTTGATCCTTATAAAGCCTCTGCTAAGAAAGAGCCACTCCTTGATTGCAGAAGCCAAGTGTTGGTGCTAACTAATAATAACGATGATTGTGGTGTGTGTGAAGCACTTAACTCTGTGCCAAACACTGTATTAAGCGCTGGGGTAGATTCGAGGTAGTCAGCGTTGGACACATAGCTGGCACTTGGTTATTATTACTAGTATTACTTCTTTCATGAAGTCTTTTCACAGAAACATAAAGAGACTAAATGAGCCTGAAAAGGCCATTCAGGGCTCCTGGGGTTGGGTGAAGAGAACATATGGCTCCTTTCACCCTCTTAAGCCACTAGCAGCAGTCAAACAGGCCATTCTGAACCCCCAAATTGGCCCAGAAGTTTCTGAGAACCAGCCAAGTCAGGACTTCAGAAACATTCTTCCACTTTCTCCTCCACCTGGACTAGTCCCCATTTAAATTGACGGTGATATCTGCTAAATATTTTCTTTGAGCCAAGCACTGTAGTAGATACAAAATAATCAGCTTGGAAAACAGACAGACCCTTTTAAAATCTCCCCTCCCACCACCCAATCCAGCTGGCGCAGAACATGGACCCTCCAGGGTTCTGGTGCCATGGGCCTTTAATAATAATAATAATTATTATTATTATGGCATTTATTAAGCACTTACTATGTGCAAAGCACTGTTCTAAGCACTGGGGGGGTTACAAGGTGATCAGGTTGTCCCACGGGCTTAATCCCCATTTTACAGATGAGGGAACTGAGGCCCAGAGAAGTGAAGTGACTTGCCCAAAGTCACACAGCTGACAATTGGTGGAGTCGGAAATTGAACCCATGACCTCTGACTCCAAGCCTCGGTCTCACCCAGAACCTGGCCCACCTTCTCACCTGGGGAAAGCAGGGTCTCATGATTACGCCTCAGAATTACCTAACAGAGCATTGCTAAACTCTGGATTATAAAGCGCTCTATAAAATGATCATAATTATCATGATAATTCAAGACTTACTGTCTGGCTGGCTTCATCTTATTTAGATTGGAAGCTTCACAGACAAAGGCAGTGTATTCAACTCTGGGTTATACAGTCTCAAGGAGGAGGAAGAGGAGAAGGAGAAAGAGGAGGAGGACGAGAAGGAGGAAGAAAAGAAGGAGGAGGAGGAGGAAAAACTTTCTAAAGCTGAGGGTTCAAAGCCGCAGGATTAGGGGCAGCAGTGGAGTAAATCCACTCTGGGTAGGAAGGGAGGGGTTGAGTCTTAGTGACGTGTTCTGTGGCCCATTCTCAAGTCACCTCCTACCTAATTGGGGCCTAAATGAGACCATTAGGGGCCAAGGGAGCCCCATTTGGGGTATGCTCCCTTGAATAACTTAACCAGGGAAAACTGGGAAAAACCTGATCCCTCCCCATGACTGATTTCAATGCTAAGAAGCAGTATGCACTAGTGGAAAGAGCACGGGCCTGGAAACCAGAGGACCTGGTTTCTAATTCCAGCTCTGCCACTTACCTGCTGTGTGACCTTGGGTGAATCACTCAACTTCTCTGTGCCTCAGTTCCCTCATCTGCAAAATGGGGATTCAATACCCGTTCTCCCTCCTACTTAGATTGTGAGCCCCTTGAGGTACCTGATTATCTTGAATCTACCCCAGCGCTTAGTACAATGCCTGGCACATAGTACGTGTTAAACAAACACCCCAGTTAATATTATTATTATCTGCTTGAGGTCACCCAAAAGGGAGTGATTTGGAAAGAGCTGTTGGGTTTCCCTGAATGCCTTCTGACGCCAGAGAAATCTTCTTCCTAATAAACAGGAAATTGCATTTCCCTAGGAGAAATCGAACAGATTACAACCGAAATTCAGTCCTGTCTTTCAGGCACTGCTGAGGGCCATTCTGAAAACTGGATTCAAATCCATTTCCCCCACAGTGGGTGGTTCATAGCTAGGTTGGGGTTGTTCGTGGGGAGGTAATTAACAGCAGTCAACCAAGGAACTGAAGATTCAAAATTCAAGATCTTGGAGGGAACAAAGAGGGAAGGGGTTGGAGGTGGGTGGTGGGCTTAAATTGCTTATTCCCATTCAGGGAAACTGAGGCAGGGAAGACAATTTGCCTTAAGCGAATGGCAGACACTACAGTAAAATCCAGGTTTGCTGATGCTGGGTCCTCTGGGCCCACCATTTTCTGGCAACCGGGGGCAGGCAGGATGGGGGCAGCAACCAGAGAGGGAGAGGAATGAAACTGGAATGAGTTGTTTGTGGGCTAGCTCCAGCCTGGAGTGGACAAAGCTGTCCGCCACTCAAGCCAGGCTCCGCTAGCTTTTGGCTCCTCTTTGAAGAAGGCCAAGACTTTAGAGGGTCAGAGAGGCTAAACTCTCCATCACCTGAGTCCAGGATGAGCCTCGGTGGAGAGAGGGAGCAGGGGTGGGGAGAAGGGGTTCCTGAGTTGCCGGTCCCTGGGCTGCTCCAGTCCGGGGTGTGAATTAATTAATTAATTCATTCAGTCATATTTATTGAGCACTTACTGTGTGCAGAGCACTGTACTAAGCTCTTGGGAAGTACAAGCTGGCAACATATAGAGATGGTCCCTACCCAACAACAGGCTCACAGTCTAGAAGGGGGAGACAGACAACAAATCAGATCCAATCATTCCCAGGCAACTTTCCCAAGTGTGGAGTGTCTTCCATCTTTCCTCTCCCAGATTCCTTTGTGGCAAGCTAAACAGAAGCAGCTGTCCCTGGTGACCTTGGAAACAGCATTTCTGGGTTCCCATTTCCGGGTTCCTTTAGCTGCTTTCCTTCTGAGCCCCAGTGTGATCCACATCCAGAGTAGCTCGGGGATCCCTCTCCATTGGTCAGGCTGACTTTTAGTCTCCAGGGACAGAGAGAAGCAGGGTGGTCTAATGAGGCGTAATCATGAGACCCTGCTTTCCCCAGGTGAGAAGGTGGGCCAGGTTCTGGGTGAGACTGAGGCTTGGAGTCAGAGGTCACGGGTTCAATTTCCGACTACACCAATTGTCAGCTGTGTGACTTTGGGCAAGTCACTTCACTTCTCTGGACCTCTGTTCCCTCATCTGTAAAATGGGGATTAAGCCCGTGAGCCCCCCGTGGGACAACCTGATCACCTTGTAACCTTCTGGGAGTCAGAAGGACCTGGCTCAGCCACCTATCTGCTGTGTGACCTTGGGCAAGTCACTTCACTTCTCTGTATCTCAGTTACCTCACCTGTAAAATGGGGATTAAGACTGTGAGTCCCGTGTAGGACGAGGACTGCGTCCAACCAAATTAGCTTGCAACTACCCTGGTGCTTAGAACAGTGTCTGGCCCATAGTAAGCGCTTAATTAATACCACAAAAGAAAAAGATAAGAACAGTGCCCAGCCCCAGCATATTTCACCACATGGCCACTAGCTGCATCTTCACTCCCACGCCCCCGGGGCCCCTCCTCTGCCCTCTGCCCCCTCCCTGGGTTACTCATCCTCCTGGAAACATGACTGATCACTTCTGGATGAGTAAGAGCCCTGAGCGGGTCACAGTCAGACTGCTGTTGCCAGCGGGGTGAGCGGGTTCAACTTTTCCACTCTACACCAAGCTGGCAGGTCTGCCCAAGCCCTGGGACTACACACAGTGCCAGAGCTGGGGAGGGGAGGAGGGAAGACAGGTGGTCTGGGGCCAGGGCTGGGTCCCCAGAGAAGCTTTAGGGCTTTATTTAGCCATGACTGATGCTGGATTTGGTCCTTTCAAAAGCTGGGAGATTTGGAAGAGAAACTGCCTCACTTCCTCCCTGTGCCCGATGGCAGGCTCTGGACTCTGGGGCCATCTCCCTGCCCCATTAAAGGATGATGATGACGATAATAATATTTGTAACGTGCTTACTTTGTGCCAAGTACTGGAGTAGATACAATACAATCAGATCAGCACAGTCCCTGTTCCTCATGAGACTCCCACTGTAAGTGGGAGGGAAGCAGATATTAGACTGTGAGCCCACTGTTGGGTAGGGACTGTCTCTATATGTTGCCAATTTGTACTTCCCAAGCGCTTAGTACAGTGCTCTGCACATAGTAAGCGCTCAATAAAAACGATTGATGATGATGATATTACTCTATTTATTTTACTTGGATATATCTATTCTATTTATTTTATTTTGTTAATATGTTTTGTTTTGTTCTCTGTCTCCCCCTTCTAGACTGTGAGCCCACTGTTGCGTAGGGACCGTCTCTATGTGTTGCCAACTTGTACTTCCCAAGTGCTTAGTACAGTGTTCTGCACACAGTAAGCGCTCAATAAATACGATTGATTGATTGATTGATATTGAATCCCCAGTTTACAGATAAGGAAACCGGGGCATGGAAAAGTTAAGTGACTTGCCCCATTCATTCATTCAATTGTATTTATTGAGCACTTACTGTGTGCAGAGCACTGTACTAAGTGCTTGGGAAGTACAAGTTGGCAACATATAAACTGCAGTTATTGCAGAAAAATCAAAGGGAGCCCAGCTGGGAGCAGCAATCAATTAATCAATCATATTTATTAGATCTAGACTCTAAGATCATTGTGGGCAGCGAATGTGTCTGTTTAATAATAATAATGATAATGATGGTACTTGTTAAGCGCTTACTATGTGCAAAGCACTGTTCTAAGCGCTGGGGAGGCATGGCTTGGTGAAAAGAGCCCAGGCTTTGGAGTCAGAGGTCATGGGTTCAAATCCCGGCTCCCCCCTTGTCAGCTGTGTGACTTTGGGCAAGTCACTTAACCTCTCTGGGCCTCAATTCCCTCATCTGTAAAATGGGGATTAAGACTGTGAGCCCCCCATGGGACAACTTGAGCACCTTGTATCCCCCCATCTTGGCACATAGTAAGCGCTTAACAAATGCCATCATCAGCAGCGTAGCTCAGTGGAAAGAGCACGGGCTTTGGAGTCAGAGGTCAGGGGTTCGTATCCCGACTCCGCCACATGTCTGCTGTGTGACCTTGGGCAAGTCACTTAACTTCTCTGAGCCTCAGTTACCTCGTCTGTAAAATGGGGATTAAGACTGTGAGGCCCACGTGGGACAACCTGATTCACTTTGTATCCCCCCAAGCGCTTAGAACAGTGCTTTGCACATAGTAAGTGCTTAACAAATACCAACATTATTATTATTATTATTATTATTACAAGGTGATCAGGTTGTCCCACGGGGAGCTCACAGTTTTAATCCCCATTTTACAGATGATGTAACTGAGGCCCAGAGAAGTTAAGTGACTTGCCCAAAGTCACACAGCTGACAGTTGGCGGAGGCAGGATTTGAACCCATGACATCTGACTCCAAAGCCTGGGCTCTTTCCACTGAGCCATGGTTTACTGTTCTATTGTACTGTCCCAGGTCCCACAACAGGCAAATGGCAGAGCTGGGATTGGAATCCTCCAGCTTCGCTAGGGTACGGCTGCCTTTACTGTAAGAATGCCCAGACCCAGATCCCTGTCAGTCAAACAGTGGTATTTATTGAGGGCTTAGTCTGTGCCAATCCCTCCCCTTGAACTGCTCAGGGGAGATTCCCAAGGGCTTCACCACCCCTTCTCTCCGCAACCTGGGCCTGTCTTTCCCACTGCTTAACCCTGGGAAATGTTCTTGACCTTCCACTTCAATCCATACTTCATGCTGCTGCCTGGATTATCTTTGTCCAGAAACGCTCTGGGCATATTACTCCCCTCCTCAAAAATCTCCAGTGGCTACCAATCAATCTGCGCATCGGGCAGAAACTCCTCACCCTGGGCTTCAAGGCTGTCCATCCCCTCGCCTCCTCCTACCACACCTCCCTTCTCTCCTTCTCCAGCCCAGCCCGCACCCTCCGCTCTTCCGCCGCTAATCTCCTCACCGTACCTCGTTCTCGCCTGTCCCGCCATCGACCCCCGGCCCACGTCATCCCCCGGGCCTGGAATGCCCTCCCTCTGCCCATCCGCCTAGCTAGCTCTCTTCCTCCCTTCAAGGCCCTGCTGAGAGCTCACCTCCTCCAGGAGGCCTTCCCAGACTGAGCCCCTTCCTTCCTCTCCCCCTCGTCCCTCTCTCCATTCCCCCCATCTTACTTCATTCCCTTCCCCACAGCACCTGTATATATGTATATATGTTTGTACATATTTATTACTCTATTTATTTTATTTGCACATATCTATTCTATTTATTATATTTTGTTAGTATGTTTGGTTTGTTCTCTGTCTCCCCCTTTTAGACTGTGAGCCCACTGTTGGGTAGGGACTGTCTCTATATGTTGCCAATTTGTACTCCCCAAGCGCTTAGTACAGTGCTCTGCACATAGTAAGCGCTCAATAAATACGATTGATGATGATGATTCCAGACTCCATTTCCGCTCAGTGGCAATGGAAAGAAGTGACCACATCCCCACCGTAGCCCTCTGGGCCAGCAGGTAGATCAGGGGCTCATTTTCCCTCACACCGGCTAGTGCCACTGAGGACCAACCGCGTCTTTGGATGTTGTTTAGCTGGTCCACCCCGTGGGCTCCGGTTCCTTGCCAGGATGGATGGAGGAAGAGCTGGGAAGCAGAGATGCCTTCAAGTCTGTGCGAGTGTGTGGCTGAAAGCCCGCTCCTCTTTCTCCTTTCCTCTAGCTGTCTCTTCTGGCGTTGAATGTGGCTAAATTAATTGGTTGCAAGTCGGTTGTGTATTTCTTATGGGTCATGTCCTGAGTATTCAGTTTGATTGGGATCGCGGGTTGTGCTAATTAATTCTGTTTTGTTTTCCAAGCTTGGAGTGAGCACCTCTTGACCTTGGCATTCAAATTTAATCAAAACAATATGCAAATTGGGAAAGCCCTGCCATTAAAAAAAAAAAAAACCCAACAACCCAGGAATGTAATTTTCCCCATACCTAAAATGGGAGGAGTGTGGACCTGAACACAAAGAATAGCAAAGTGATTGCTAAGTATGTGTCAAGAGAACAGCTAATTACCCCTCTGCCTTTATGTGGCTCTGCTCCTCAGGGTGACTGCTCCTTTATGGCTTTGTCCCTGAGTGACTCGGCCTCTGCGCGACTCTGATCCTGAGTGGCTCTACCCCCGAGTGGCTCGGCCACTCTGTAGCTCTGCCCCTGAGTGATTTTGCCTCTGTGTGGTTCTTCCTGTGTGTGGCTCTACCCCTGTTCGTATCTTCCCCTAAGTGACTCTGGTTCTGTTTGGTTCTGCCCCTGAAATGTCTCTGCCCCTGAAGTGACTCTGCGCCTGTGTGACTTTGCCCCTCAGCCTCTCTCTATCCTTGTATGGCTCTTCTGGGCCTCAATTCCCCACACTCTCCACCTCTGTGCCCATTCCTCGGTTGCGGATATTGGGCTAATCAACAAAGCAAAACATATGCTTACCTGGGATAATATTGTGAGGAGAGCTAAGGTAGTAGTAGTAATAGCTTTTCTTGAGCACCTGCTGAATGCAATGCACTGTACTAAACGCTTAGGTAAGTATAGCAGAAGCCTTAGACACAATCCCTTCCCATAAGGAAGTTTCACTCTAAATTGCTGTAAAGCATTTTGAATTCCATTCCATAACATAAGGGCTTTTGAGAAATATGATGGATTACGCGTTTGCAGGGAGTGGGAGAGCTGAAATGCGGATGAAGTCGGGAGAAACAGTTGGGATGCAGGTAAAGGTGTGGTAATAAAGATAATAACAATAACGATAATAATAATTGTGGTGTTTGTTAAGCTTTTACTAGGTACCAAGCACTGTACTAAATGCTGGGGTAGATACAAGATAATCAGGTCCCACATGGGGCTCACAGTCTAAGTAGGGAGGGAAAAAAGGCCCATGCACTTTTCTTCAGGCCATACTGCTTTTCCCAATAAATAGTGGTACTATTTAAGCTCTTACTACGTGCTAAGTACTGTACTAAGCACTGGGGAGAGTGCAACAGAGTTGAGGAAGCAGCACGGCCTATTGAAAGAGCAAAGGGCTGGGAGTCAGAGGAGCAGGTTTTTAAAAGCGGGGTCTTTCACTTGCCTGCTGGGTGACAAGATTATCAAGTCAGACACAGTCGCTATCTCACAGGAGGTTCATAGTTTGAGGAGGAAGAGAAAAAGGTATTTAATCCCCATTTTATAGATGAGGAAACAGAGGCCAGAGAAATTAAGTGACTTCCCTAAATTCATAAAGCAAACAAATGGCAGAACCGGGATTAGAACCCAGTTCCTTTGGCTCCCAGGCCTCTGTTCTTTCCCCTAGGCTATTCTGCTTCCTATTACTACTACTACTAATAATAATAACAATGGCATTTATTAAGTGCTTACTACATGCAAAGCACTGTTCTAAGCGCTGGGGAGGTTATAAGGTGATCAGTTTGTCCCACAGGGGAGCTCACAGTCTTAATCCCCATTTCACAGATGAGGTAACTGATGCACAGAGAAGTGAAGTGACTTGCCCAAAGTCACACAGCTGACAAGTGGCAGAGCCGGGAGTTGAACCCACGACCTCTGACCCCAAAGCCCGTGCTCTTTCCACTGAGCCACGCTGCTTCTCTAGTGATCCTTTGGTGCACTGCCACACTTGCTATCCCCTGGGCCTAACCCTGGTCTGGTTCCTCTTCCTCCTCCTCCCCCTCTTCCTCCTCTTCTCCCTCTTCCTCCTCCTCCTCCTTTGGGCCGTCATCTTCTCAGCGCTGCTGTTCTGTGAGCGTCGCCCCATCTCTAATTGCTGTCTGCCAGACAGGTCTATCTGCCGCTGTCGAACGATGCCAAGTGTGCCCGTGGCTGGCTTCGTGTCAGTTAGGAGCCACCGTGGGCCGAAGTTGCCAGACTTCCGCAGTTTGAGTCCTTCTCCTCCTTCCTGCTCTTCCCCTTTGGCCCATGAAAGGCTCACCAAATGTGGTGGTGAGTGGCCCTCGGGCCACAGTGGCTACTCAGCCCCCCTCTAGAATGATACCATTACTAAGTCAGTCAATCTTATTTATTGAGCACTTGGTGTGTGCAGAACACCGTACTTTGGAGAGCACAACAATGTAACAGACACATTCCCTGCCCACAACAAGCACCAGGTGCCTAGCTTGCAAAATGTCAAGTGGCAAGGGCAGGCCTCTGGACCACTTCCCTTCATCGGGGACCACGTCCTGCTCGCGCCCATTTCCAGCAGCACCCAGATGGACTGACCGGCCAGCAACTGGGATTGGGGTTGGCTGAGCAGGGGCCGGGTGGCAGCCACAATCACGCTCTACCTCCCTCCCTCAAGATTCTCCTCAGGACTTAGTCCGAGAATTTATTTTCTCACACACTCGAACACCCTGTCAGGTGGATGGCTGTATTTTCTGATCTCTACCTCACCCAACAATAATAAAAACCATGGAATTTGTTAGGCGCTTACTATGTGCCAAGCCCCGCACTAAGCCCTGGGGTAGTCCCTGACCCACACGGGGCTCACACTCTTAGTAGGAGAGATAGCAGATATTGAATTCCCATTTTACGAAAGTGTAAGTGGAGGTTCAGAGAAGTTAAATGACTTGCTTAAGGTCCACAGAGGCAAACGGCAGGGTCAGGATTAGAACCCAGGTCCTCTGACTCCCAAGACTGTGGTTTTCCAATAGGTCTTGTGCCCCACTGCCTCACTAGATGTCTTTACAGCCTTTCTTGGTGTTTGTACCTACTCAGTAGCAATAATAATAATAATAACAATAATAATTGTGCTATTTGTCAAGTGTTTAAAGTATTTACTTTGGAACGAACATTTTATAAACACTGGGGTAGATCCAATATATGCAGATCAAAGCCAGGCCCAGTCCCTGTCCCACATGGAGCTCCCAGATTTACAGGGAGAAAATTATACAATGACAGTGAACCCCAGTGACAGGCACAAATGTTATTTCTTGTATCCCACCTAGAATCTTACTGGGCTTAACATGTGGTTTGAAAAATGTACTAAATAACACTTTGCTACTAAGAGTACTGCAAACCCTGCTCAAGTCTTCACAGGAAAGGGAAACATTAAGGTGATAACCCAAACAATTCAGTCTAAAAAACCTTGCTTTCATCCCAAGCAGCCAAATAATCCAAGCAAAAGGGGAGCTGTCTGTGTCCTGAGTTTTCCAGCTATGTCTTCCCTCTGTCTGGTACCCAATAAACCTCACCAGGGATGGTGTCGAGGATGAGGATAATGATAATAATAATAATGATGGCATTTGTTAAGCACTTACTATGTGCCAGGCACTGTTCTAAGCGCTAGGGTAGATACCAGGTAATCAGGTTGGACACAATCCCTGTCCCACATGGGGCTCACAGTCTCAATCCCCATTTTACAGATGAGGTAACTGAGGCTCAGAGAAGTTAAGGGACTTGTCCAAGGTCACACAGCAGACAACAACAATAATAATAATGGTGGCATTTGTTAAGCGCTTACTATGTGCAAAGCACTGTTCTAAGCGCTGGGGAGGATACAAGGTGATCAGGTTGTCCCATGTGGGGCTCACAATCTTAATCCCCATTTTACAGGTGAGGTAACTGAGGCCCAGAGAAGTTAAGGGACTTGTCCAAGGTCACACGGCAGACAAGTGGCAGAGCCAGGATTAGAACCTACGACCTCTGACTCCCAAGTCTGGGCTCTCGCCACTAGGCCACACTGCTTCTCTAATGGACTCTACTGTGGAGAATAGCAGGAAAGTCTCAGTCCTGAGACTTCCACAGTGGGTGGAAGCACCATCGGTATTGCTCTCTCACGCAGAGCTCATTGTGTGAAGGCCTCGGACAGGGTCTGGGAAGAAAGTGTTGGTGTTGTATGACCAGCGACTTGATCAACTTCACCTACTGCATTGCTAGGCTCTGACCCACTGATAACACTGGAATGGCCTTGGTCAACAAATAGGAGAAGTGCTATCCTCAGGAAACATATTATTCTATTGATTAATTTAGGTTAATAACATCATTGTCAACAGATGTCTGTTTCCACACTCAGCATTGGAGGCAGGTAGTGGGGCATAGGGCGCCTCAGGGCCCTTTTGAAAGGAGGCCACCTAAAGAGTCACTTCTAGAAGGGGGTAAGACCTTCAGTCACAGACATCTAAGAAAGCAGCGCTCTCTCATCTCCTTACAGAGGCAGCTGCCACTCTGAGAAGGAGCAGGAAGTTAGATTTCCTCCCTACAGAGTTGGTTCCAGGCAACCTGCCCACCAGCTTTCTGAACCCAGTTACTGTCCTCTAGAGACTGGTGGTTATCCATCCCCTTTCTCTCCCGCTCCTGCTCCCTGAAAAGATCCAGAGCTCATTCATCCAGGGATGAGCCGCCTAGGCATTAAATCCAGGCACCCCATCCGGAGATTCTCACCAAGCGAGGTTTCACCGCAAAGCCCCGTGTCTCCAGGAATCCCGGGCCAGAGTCTCCCGGGCCAGGATCAGGCCCTAGCTGCTTTCTTGAGAAAACAGGCCCTCTAAGCTCCTCCTGTGGGAAATAGATGTGAGGGAATTGGCCCTTGCTAGACCCTCCCTAGTGGAAGGATTGGGGGAGGAAGATTATGTTGAATTAAATCCACCTGGTCCAGCTGGAGAGTCAGTCAGTTAGTCAATCTTATTCGTGGCCCAGTTGGAGAGTCAGTCAATCTTATTTATTAAGTGCCTATTGTGTGCAGAGTGTACAAGCACTTGGGAGAGTACTACATAGCAGTATAACAGAAACATTCTCTGCCCACAATGAGCTTAGTCTAGAGAGGGAGACAGACATTAATATAAATAAATAAATGACAGCTATGGTCCATGACGTTGCTCTGGGGCGGACACGACTCGACAGCATCAGACAACAACACATAAGTGCTGTGGGGTTGGTGGGGGGGATGAACAAGGGAAGCAATTCAGGGTGAGCTGAGCACTAGGCTGAAAATACTACTTGCTGTTTCATCCCTGTTCTTCCTCCTGGTTCTTCTATTTGCAAATATCTTTGATCTGTCTCCCCCACTAGATTATAAGCCCCTGGAGGGCAAGGAATGGTGTCTTTTTTCTGTTCTTACTCTCTGAAGTACTTAATACAGTACTTGGTACCACTGATTGACTGATCCTGGGAACATGAGGGAAGCCTTAGGCCATCCCTGAGGAATTGGGAATGGTCAGCACAGCCATCCCCACTCCATCCTCCTCCGCCTCCCTGTGCACTATTTTCAGGTCTCCCCGGAGGTGGAGGGTAACTAGTGTTGGAATCGCTCAGCCAGTCCTGTCCATTGTGAGTGACCAGTTGCTTCTGGTGCTGGAAACAGCAAGCGCAAACAAGCCGACTGGGGAAACGGAGAGCTGAGGTGCCAGCTCAGCCCCAGCCCAGCGTTCATGGCGAGCTCAGGCCTTGGAATTCACTTCTGGTTCGAGATAGTTGAAGGCTATCACCCACCACACCACATCCTTCCCCTTGATTCTCACACCCCGGGTCAGACAGCTCTTGGAGACTGAGATGGTTTCTCCTCTGGCCTGAGATGCCTTTTATGGACTACAAACCTAGGGCAATAGGGTTTGAATCAATCCATCAATCAATCGTATTTATTAAGCGCTTACTATGGAGAAGCAGTGTGGCCTAGTGGAAAGAGCCCAGGCTTTGGAGTCAGAGATCATGGGTTCAAATCCCAGCTCCACCACTTATCAGCTGTGTGACTTTGAGCAAGTCACTTAACTTCTCTGGGTCTCAGTTACCTCATCTGTAAAATGGGGATGAAGACTATGAGCCCCCCGTGGGACAACCTGATCACTTTGTTAACCTCCCCAGTGCTTAGAACAGTGCTTTGCACATAGTAAGTGCTTAATAAATGCTATCATTATGTGCAAAGCACTGTACTAAGCACTTGGAAGAGTACAATACAACAGAATTAGCAGACACGTTCCCTGCTTATAACGAGCTCGAAGTCTAAAGGGGGAGACAGACATTAATATGAATAAATGATATATAATATATAAAGGTATATACATAAGTGCTAAGGGGATGGGGGTGGGGCAGATATCAGATGTCCAAAGCTCACAGATTGAAGTGCAGTGTGAAATGAGTGGGGAGTCATTTTTTAAGTTGTAGTTGTTAAGAGCTTACTAGGTGACAGGCACTCTGCTAAGCACTGAGGTAGGTGTAAGCTAATCAGGTTGGACACAGTCCCAATAGCCCTCACAGTCTTAATGCCCATTTTACAGATGAGGTAACTGAGGCACAGAGAAATTAAGTGCCTTGCCCAAAGTCACACAATAGACAGTGGTGGAGCCGGCATAAGAACCCAGGTCCTCGGACTCCCAGGTTCATGCTCTTTCCACTAGACCACACTGCTTAAAGCCCATTTAAAAGCCCATAACCCCCCAAAAAGAACCATTTCCTCCCAGGGATAGTTGTGGACTTTGACCCTTCTTCTGCCCAGACATTAGTGACTTCCGCAAAGCGGCAAAGTCAGAGAAAAATGTTCAAGATCTCTGTTGTTTTCTCTTGTCCCCCTGCTCTTGTTCTTACTGAAGAATTCACATTTTGTCCTTCTGACTCAAATGACAAAATGTTCCCAAATAATAATAGGGCATTGGAATACAAACATCAGATAATACCCATTCATCTCGCTATTTTTAGTGACAGGCAGAAACAAACCCACATCTACCTGAATGCAAACTCAACTGGACGCTCTTGGGGAGAAGGGGAAGAAAGGTTTGTCTCAAACCCAGCAAGTTGGAGACAGACAGTGGGTTGGTTTGAGTTTATATAATTGGTATTTTGAGAGCAGCTTCAGCAAAAAGTTTCTTGAGTGGCCAGAGAGTCTGCGTTCAATAAGGCAAACATTTTTGCTAATGACCCCTGCTTTCCTATGTCTACACCTAAGAAAGGGAAATTAACAGCTCAAAGGCAGTCAACATTGCATTGAGAGAGCCAGAAAGCAGCAAGTTTACCCTGTAAAGGAGCCAAGACAATGGTCAATGACATCACGGTGAATGAGAGACTCCAGGAGAACTTTGGTAATTCTCTTCCCCTTAGAAACCTGACAAAAAAAAAAAGCCAAAAACCAAGAAGTAGATCATCATTTTTTCCCCCTTTTCCTTCGCATCAGTAGTCGGCTTGCTCATCACCTCTCCCTGGGGAATGAAGTGTGGGTGCTAGAACAGGATTTTTTTAAGCATTCCCCCCAAGAAGCTGGGTGTTTGTATTGGCAAGATGAATTCCCAAATCAAGAAATGCAGCGAGGCTTTCTGGTGCTGAGGTTGCTGTTGGGCAATAATGCCCCACCCGCCGTGATCTGCCCCCAGCCAGCGCCCCGTTTCTAGAAACGCCCCTCTGGTCGCGCCCTTCTAATTAAGACCCATAACACGCCCTTGCAGGGCTCCTTGCTGAACCAGAATGCGCCGAGTCTGTTCTCTTGAACTCTGAACAATGGACCCTGAAAGGATTAATCTGGGTCCAGGCCCTTTGGCTCCAGCGAGCTCAACCACTCAGTCCTCTAGATAGTCCAGTTGAGTTCCCCGCCCTGCATCCGAAAGGGTCCAGGCCAAGGAAACCGAGTGACCAGAGGGTTCTGCAGAGGGGGTCTGAATCCCCCTCCAGAGCCTCTGGAGTCAGGGACAGGCCTCAGGAGAAATTCAACTGGGTTTTAGGCAGTAAAAATACTTCTCCTAAGATCGGATCTCACCTCTACCCTCTTCAAGGCCTTAGAGAGAGGCCTTGGCGGGGTGGGAGAGGTGGAGAAGTGGATGGGTCGGGGGTGTCTCTTCTCTGTTTTCTGACTTCCCCCCAAGAGTATAATAATAATAATTATGGTACTTGTTAAGTGCTTACTATGTACCAAGCACTGTTTGAAGTGCTGGAGTAGATACAAATTAATCAGGTTAGACACAGTCTCTGTCCCATAAGGGGCTCACCTTCTTAATCCCCATTTTACAGACAAGGTAACTGAGGCCCAGAGAGAAGTTAAGAGACTTGCCCAAGGTCACACAGCAGAAAAGTGGCAGAGCCGGGATTAGAACCCAGGTCGTTCTGACTCCATACGGTTATGAGCCCCAGCCCAAGCCCGGTTACAGCACCCCATTGGAGGGTAGGACTGGAATGGGATGGTTTTGGCCCCTACCTCTTTGCTTGCTTGCATTCAGGAGCCAGCTGAGTAATGCGACCAGACACTGGACAGTCACAAATTTGGACACTCTGACTACCGTCCGAAAAGCCTGCAAAGGATTCATTAGAGTCCGGTTTGGGGCCGGTTGGTAAATGGGGGCCTGACAGGTAGCTGGAAGGCCAGAAGCAGGAGCAGAGAAGGAGAAAAAGAGTCGTCCTCCTCTCCTTCTCTTCCTCAGTGGCTGTTTCCCTGAGGTTTCTGGTGAGGACGCCGTGACAAAGTCAGGCCATGACAGAAGCCTCAGGGACCTGCCCCAGGGACGGTGGCCATGCCAACGGGAACCCTGCAGCCACATCCTGGAGTCCCTGACACCTGTAGCATTCCTGTGGGACCCCCACTGCCACCCTTGACCATCTACACAGCATAGCCCACACCCTCCGCTCCTCTGCCGCTAACCTCCTCACTGTACCTCGTTCTCACTTGTCCCGCCATTGACCCCCGGCCCACATCCTCCCCCTGGCCTGGAATGCCCTCCCCCCACCACAGACTGTGAGCCCGCCTTCTAGACTGTGAGCCCGCTGTTGGGTAGGGACCGTCTCCATATGTTGCCAACTTGTACTTCCCAAGAGCTTAGTACAGTGCTCTGCACACAGTAAGCGCTCAATAAATATGATTGAATGAATGAATCTGCCAAGCTAGCTCTCTTCCTCCCTTCAAAGCCCTACTGAGAGCTCACCTCCTCCAGGAGGCCTTCCCTGACTGAGCCCCCTTTTTCCTCTCCTCCTCCCCATCCCCCCGCCCTACCTCCTTCCCCTCCCCACAGCCCCTGTATATATGTTTGTACAGATTTATTACTCTATTTATTTTACTTGTACATCTTTACTATTCTATTTATTTTGTTAATGATGTGCATCTAGCTTTATCTGTATTTATTCTGATGACTTGACACCTGTCCACATGTTTTGTTCTGTTGTCTGTCTCCCCCTTCTAGACTGTGAGCCCATTGTTGGGTAGGGACCATCTCTATAAAGTTGCCGACATACTTCCCAAGCGTTTAATACAGTGCTCTGCACACAGTAAGCTCTCAATAAATACGATTGAATGAATGAATGAATCTGCAAAGGGACTGGATTTCTGTTTCCTTGCGGCTGAGAGACTCTCAAGGGAGAATCCGGCAGAGAGGTTGGCTCTAGCTCCACTTTCCGTCCCTTCCCAGCTCCACGAAAACTTTTTGAGTCCTTCACCAATCCCGTGCTCTTTCCTGCCCAAGACCAGAACCTGCTGGGTACTGGAGTGGGGCCCTCGGGGTGGCTCGTTCTCTCCTTCAGGTGAGAGGGGTGCCAGCCTGGCCAGGATTGCCACATTTCCACTCTGTTGTCCCCTCCGTTGCACTCCGTTGTCCCCTTGGGACCACCCATACCCCTGGCCATCTTCATTTACCACCCAGAAAGGCCTTGGTCCCTGGGGAGAATTCAGCTCAGCATCTCAATTACTTCCCCACTGACTGCCCAGGCAAGTGAGGGGCAGGGATTGTTGGTCTTACTTTCCAAGTGAGGAAACTGAGTCACAGAATATGGAGAGCATTTGGCCCGATTCTAAGATCTGCACATCTCCTTTCTATTGGAGGAAAGCAGCCGATCACCACTTTCTGCACAGTCCAGGCCTGCAGTCCCAGCTATGACCTTGTTATTCGGTAGCCCGGGCAGACTCTTCCCCAAACCTGCTGCCGCCTCAGCCTTCAAATACAGACGTGTCTGTCCGCTGCCCTAGTGGAGCCCTGTTTCCCCCGGGCCTCATCGAGGACATGCCCGGGCTGGAAGATGCCAACTTGCCCACGCACTCCGCTTATGCAGAACTCCCAAGACTGTTCTTCCCTTCACTCCTTTCTAGTCCTCCTAAAGCCAGGCTCTGAACCCAGGCTTAGCAGGGCACAGAAGCCAAGGGCACCACCCAGCAAACCACAGAAGCCCATTTCCAAAGGCCACCTCCTCTCCGTTTGCTGAGCCACCCAGGAGCGTTGTCCTCAGCTTGTTCCCTGGGAGGTGGGTGGGAGGGAGACAATGGGAGGATTGAGAGACTAATATAAAAATGGCCCAGACTCCGTGGCACTGCATGACATGAGGAAGAGGCCTGTGCTACCCAACCCAGAGGGCTCCTCTGTTTTTTTTTTTATTGTTGTTGTTAATTTGGGATTACCTGGATCGGAGCAAGCGGGTGGCTGGGTGGGTGGGGACAAATGCCTGCCTATTGACAGCTACTCCTGTTCTCCCCAGCCCTGTAACAATCAGGCCCAAGAGGTGGGGTGTTTCCCCTTTTAGTCACGGGACACCTGCTTGCCCATAGAATGGAGATTTGGATCGCAGTGGTTCTGTGTGCCCAGAGACAAGAAATCAGAGATAGTGGTTTGCAGTTGGACCCCTCCCCCTCCACAAATTGCAGCCCAAAGGGAGAAATTAACAATCACCTTCCCGGAACAGAAGTGAGGCAGTGAGAAAGCACTGGCTGAGCTGACAGAAGACTCTGGCACAAAACGCTATTAATTGGCAAATTGATGGATTGATCTCTGGGGCTGGCTAGAGGTCCAGAAAGAGGACCTGGGGACCCTCGTGACTCTGGTGGTCAAACCTCCACCCAGAGACCTGAGCTCTTCAAAGTGATCTCGTTCCCCCTCCCATCACCGGTCCCAGTCATCGATTCTGGGCGAGGCTTGCCATCTGCTAGACTATAGACTGTAAGCTCCTTGTGCTCAAGAACATTCATTCATTCATTCAATCGTATTTATTGAGGGCTTACTGTGTGCAGAGCACTGTACTAAGCGCTTGGGAAGTACAAGTTGGCAACATATAGAGATGGTCCCTACCCAACAGTGGGCTCACAGTCTAGAAGGGGGAGACAGAGAACAAAACAAAACATATTAACAAAATAAAATAAATAGAATGAATATGAACAAATAAAATAAATAGAGTAATAAATATGCACAAACATATATACATATATATGGGTGCTGTGGGGAGGGGAAGGAGGTAAGGTGGGGGGGACGGGGAGGGGGAGGAAGGGGAGAGGAAGGAGGGGGCTCAGTCTGGGAAGGCCTCCGAACATGTCTAATCAACTCTGTTGTGTCGTACTCTCCCAAGCACTCAGTACAGTGCTCTGCCCACAGCAAGCGCTCAATAAATACCATAAATTGATTGAGTTGCTATGACATGCAGAAACGGAAGAACTCGGGCAGGGGGAAGATGATGATAATGAAGGTATTTAAGCACTTACTATGTGTCAAGCACTGTTCTAAACACTGGGGTAGATACAAGGTTATTAGGTTGGAGGTAGTCCCACATGGCGCTCACAGTCTCAGTCCCCATTTTACATATGAGGTGATTGAGGTTGGGTAGGGATCGTCTCTATATGGTGCTGATTTGTACTTCCCAATGCTTAGTACAGTGCTCTGCACACAGTAAGCGCTCAATAAATACGATTGAATGAATGAATGAATGAGGCACAGAGAAGTGAAGTAAAGGTCACACAGCAGACTAGTGGCAAAGCCAGGATAAGAGTCCTTCCGACTCCCAAGCCAGTGCTCTATCCACTAGGCCATTCATTCATTCATTCATTCATTCAATCGTATTTATTGAGCACTTACTGTGTGCAGAGCACTGTACTAAGCACTTGGGAAGTACAAGTTGGCAACATATAGAAATGGTCCCTACCCAACAACGGGCTCACAGTCTAGAAGGGGGAGACAGACAACAAAACAAAACATGTGGACAGGTGTCAAGTCATCAGAATAAATAGAAGTAAAGCTAGATGCGGTGCTACTATTGGTGGTGGGAGGAGAGAGGGAGGACGTGGAGGCTGAAGTCATGCTAAGGCCCTGTAGTAGTGGCCACTCTGGGTGACAAGGAAGCCTCTTCCCAGCAGGCTTCCAACAACTCAGAGGTGGGGCAGGTGGCAGGGAGGATGAATGCACATTCTCCATGGGAAGAATTTACCCAGGCCTGGCCAGTCGAGACAAGTACCCTTCTCAGCAAGATCCCTGCGTGGCTTAGTGGAAAGAGCCCAGGCTTGGGAGTTGGAGGTCATGGGTTCGAATCCCAGCTCCGCCACTTGTCAGCTGTTTGACTTTGGGCAAGTCACTTAACTTCTCTGTGCCTCAGTTACCTCATCTGTAAAATGGAGATGAAGACTGTGAGCCCCACGTGGAACAACCTGATTACCTTGCATCTACGCTAGCGCTTAGAACAGTGCTTGGCACATAGTAAGCACTTAACAAATATCAATATTATTGTTATTATTATTATTATTATTATTATTACCTCCAGTGCTGAAGCAGGCCGATTGGAGCCCTACTAAAAGGAGCAGATTATACCCAAAAAGTTATTTACAGTTTAAACAGCACTACCTTCCTGACTGTTGAAGCATCCCAGGTCACCCTTTCTAGCCAGGGCTGGAGGCAAGAGACTCTTGGGATGCTTGGTCCCAATGCCTGTAAGTAGATTCTATCTATCTGTCACCCCCATTTGATTGAAAGCTCTGGGGCCAGAGATCGCACGTCTTCTGTTTCTGTTCTTCTCCCTCAAGTGTTTAGTACAAGCGCTCTGCACACAGAAGGCCCTCAATCAATACTACTGATTGACGGATTCAATTGTAATAATCGTGGTATCTGTTAAGCGCTTGCTCAGTGCAAAGCACTATAGTAGATACTGGATAATCAAGTCAGACACAGTCCCTGACTCACATGGAACTGACTCACATGGCCCTTTTAGACTGTCCCTTTTAGACTGTGAGCCCACTGTTGGGTAGGGACCGTCTCTATATGTTGCCAACTTGTACTCCCCAAGCGCTTAGAACAGTGCTCTGCACACAGTAAGCGCTCAATAAATACGATTGATGGATGATGGACATGGGGCTCAATGTCTAGGTGGGAGAACAGGTATTCAACCCCCATTTTACAGATGGGGAAACTGAGGTCCAGAGAACTTGAGTGACTGGCCCAAGGTCACACAGCAGGCAAGTGGCAGGGCTGGGATTAGAACCCAGGTCCTCTGACTCCCAGTCTTGTGCTCTAACCACTAGGCCACACTGCTGTGTAGCACACTGTATAAACACTTAGGAAAGTACAATACAACACTTTCACGTCACTCCAGGCATGATACTGCTTCATTCACCCACTCAGAACCCAGGTAGGGAGAACGCAATCTTAGACAGTCGTCACCATGACCTGTCTTCACAGAAGACGCCCTGACAGAAACGGTGATCCCAACACCCTGCTGAATAAAGCCGTGGTGGTTGTTAGCCCAAAACACCTCTGTGGGTGTTAGCCAATCTGCAGGCATGGACCACCCCCTGGGTCAGGCTGTGATGCATCTTCTCATCTTTCTCCGTGAAACACTGACTCTCTGCTTCAAAACGAGGGACAGCCCCCACCCTTACTTGAAACTGAAATTCGGTCGACATTTCCGGGACTGGCCCCGTGTTGACACCCTGTTCTTGCTGAGGCAGGGACAACTATCTCCTCTGCAGAACTGGTAAAAGCCGGTCACACCTGCCGTCTCCATCCCGCCTTGCCTCCCTGCCATGTGCACAGTCAGCATCCCGGACCTTGTCTTTCCGAAGAAGAGGAAGTGAAAACCAGAAGAAGCAGCCGCCTCCACTCCCCGTCGACACGTTGCCCTGCTCCTCTTTCCAAGAAAAGCTCAGAGGGAAGCAAAAGTGGGAAAAACCAGGCCATGAAGGGAAGGTGGAAGCAGCCGTGGCCTAGTGGATAAAGCACGGGCCTGAGAGCCAGAGGGCCTGGGTTCTTAATCGCAGCTCCGCCGCTTACCAGCTGTTTGAACTTGGACAAGTCATTTCTCTGTGACTCATCCTCCTCATCTACAAAATGGAGATTCAATACCTGTACTCCCTCCTACGCAGGCTGTGAGCCCCACGTGGGACGGGGACTAAATCTAACCTAATTAACTTGGATCTACTCTAGTGCGTAGAACAGTGCTTGACACATAATAAGTGCTTAACAAGTACCATTAAAAAAATTTGTGGATTAGAGAAGGAAGAACAGAATTCGGGTTTCTGTTTGTTCCTCCAGTGGAATCAAATCACCAGAAAAGACACCTGGGGTTAGAGCTACCTGAGAAAGCTATGACACTGTGTTGGTTAAAAAGAAAGTTAAGTGCATGGGAAGAGAGATTATTGTTAATGGAAAAGAACATAAAACCCATGAAATTTCTATCTATCTAGCCCAGGGTGCTTTTAGAGTGGACCCCAAAGAGAAAGGAGTAAAGTGGTGATGGCTCCCCTGTAAGACATCCAATCACAAAGTCATGGATGTTTAACCTACTTAACTTTTCCCTCTAATCCTCCTCCCATTTCTCTCCAATCCAATCCAATCCAATCATCATCATCAATCGTATTTATTGAGCGCTTACTATGTACAGAGCACTGTACTAAGCGCTTGGGAAGTACAAATTGGCAACATATAGAGACAGTCCCTACCCAACAGTGGGCTCACAGTCTAAAAATCCAATCTATCCAACCTCTTTGGACTCTTGGAAGAGAGGTGTGTTGTAAATCCAAAATGATGTTATTGTTTGAGGGCTGAGTTTAACAGTACAGGGAGTTCTCCTTCAAAATGGGAGTTGTGTTCTTCAAGAGTTCCGTGTTATAGGAAAAAATTTGCAATATACAAACCGTGGAGTCATCAGAAAGTAATTGGTTAAGGGGATGGTGGTTTGAAGATTTTGGCCGTGACTGATCATTTCTGTTACAAATTCCTATATGGTTGATATGTCCTCCACTAGCAGAAGACTTTACATCCTTGTCACTTGTGATTTTACTATTTTAAATATATCAAGGTTGCAAAAGCTCAAAGAAACCCAAAGTATTTCACAGTACAGCACAGTGATGCTGAGACAGAGGCTGGGAAATATAGCAGCTTCATGCTTTGGCGGTCCCCTTGAGAAACAGCATGACCTAGTCGAAAGAGCACAAGATTGATAGTGAGGACACGGTTCTGATCCTTACTCTACTGATTGGCTGCTGTATGACCTTGGGCAAGTCATTTAACTTCTCAGGGTCTCTATTGCCTCATCTGTAAAATGGGGATACAATACTTGGTCTCCCTCCTCAAACTGGGGACAGGGACTGTACCCATTCTGAATATCTTGTATCTACCCAAGTACTTGGCACATAATAAGCACTTTAAAAATACCACAATTATTATTATTGCTCATGTGCATCCCATTTATTCCTACACTAAATCTGTGTATTGTGTCACACATACGAATTTGTGGGTAGTGCTCTATACCAAAACAGACTTAGGTTGTGGAAAGAATATTTCCTGAATCTTCCATTGAGTTACACCTGAATCATTACACCTGAAGCACGAAATGTAAGCGTGTTATAGCATACCTGGGAGTAGGTAGTATTTGTCACATTACAAGGAAGAGCAGATTGGAAGGAGTTGAAGCAGCATAGCCTCGTAGAAAAAGCACGGGCCTGGGAAACAGAGGACCTGAGTTCTAATTCGGCTCCACCACTTGCTGCTGTGTGACCCTCAGCAAGTCAGTTAACTTCTCCATGCCTCAGTTTCCTCAACTGTAGAATGGGGATTCAACATCTATTCTCCCTTCTAGAGAAGCAGCATGACGTGATGGATAGAGCCCCGGCTTGGGAGTCAGAGGTCATGGGTTCTAATCCTGGCTCCGCCACATGTCTGCTGTGTGACCTTGGGCAAGTCACTTCACTCCTCTGGGCCTCAGTGACCTCATGTGTAAAATGGGGATTGAGACTGTGAGCCCCACATGGGACAGGGACTGTGTCCTACCCGATTTGCTTGTATCTACTCCAGTGCTTAGTACAGTGCCTGGCACATAAGTAAGTGCTTAACAAACACCGTAATTATTATTATTAATTATTATTCCACTTAGACTGTGAGTCCCACGTGGGACAGGAACCAGTTGCCTGAATGCTAAACTACAGCAAGTCTAGAAATGAGACAGATCCAGAAAGAAAGAGTCAGGGAGAGGGAATTGACAGTACTCTGCACAAAGTAAGCTCTCAATAAATACCACTGATTGATTGTTTGATTGATTGGAAATTATTGCTTGCAGGGCCTGCTGGACTTGAAGCCTTGACTCCGGGGTTGACACAGTACTAAGTATCTGGGCAAATTTCCAGAGAGCTGAAACCCAGGCAAAGCTCGTTCTCCATTTATATATTTTCCAGATTCTCCCTCAGCCTCCCTCTTCCAAAAAGAAAATTGAAATGGATTGCCCTTTAAATCCATTAATTCTGGTAGCACACAACCACTGAACCATAATCCATGAGATGTCCAGAGAAAGTAGGAGGGATAGTCAGCTAGACCAGGGCTTGGTCAGAGAGAACCTGATGTGATGATGATAATAAAAATAAAAATAGTAATAATAATTGTGGCATTTGTTAACTATGTGTCAAGCACTTTACTAAGCACTGGGATAGATACACGATAATCAAGTACCACGTGGGGCTTAGTTTAAGTAGGAGGGAGAACAGGTCTTCAATTCTCATTTTGAAGATGAGGAAACTAAGGCACAGAGAAGTTAAATGACTTGCCCACGTCACACAGCAGGTATAGGGAGGAGGTGGGATTAGAACCCAGGTCCTCCTACCCCCAGGCCCTTGTTCTTCCCACCCCTGCAACCAGCAGTGTCTTATCTCTTCTCGCTAGTCCTCAAGATTTCCACTTCCGAATCAAGGAAGGACCATAGTACCATATTATGTGGTGAGTAACCACCCTCTCTTCTACATGCACAGATACTTGTAGGTCAAATAAATGCAGAACTAAAAAGCTCCCCAGGACGTCAATCTCTTTCTTCAACTCTCCTCTCCCCAACTCTTTTTTTTTCCATTTTGAGTTTGGAGAAACAAGGGCTTGGTGTTCCAAAGAACGAAAGTACAGTATGAATTTGGCCGAATTTTCAAAGCATAATCTCCCAACCACCTTGTAGAAGAGGGGATTGCTCCTGGCCTAATGGTCGACCCAAAGCCTGGACGAATGTTACCATGTTAGCAGTATACTTGAAAGCATTCTACTAGAGACTGTATAAAATGTTGGCATCCCATTTGGGCAGGGAATGCATCTCATCCTTCTGTTCAAACCCTCCCAAATGTTTAGTACAGTGCATTGCATTCAGTTGTCACAGTACTGTGACAGTGCACAGGAAAGGCACTGTCTCTAGTCTCAGGCAAGATGACTCTTTCACATAATTTCAGATGAAAGGCACTAGAAGAAGTGAAGTAGGAGCGCATAATTCATTACTAAAATATCTACAATTGAAGTCCACTTGTTTGACTCTAGGAAGGCATTTCCTGCAGGCATTTCCTGCTGTGTCACAAAAGAGCTGGTCAGTGGTTGAATTACAGAAGGAAAGGGGGAACTCCTGTTAACCCTCAAGACACTCTCATTTCACTGACCTGTTCAAAATGTGATTGACAAGCACCATCACCACAGGCCCAGGTCTGTCCAGGAAATATCATCAGAATGGGGGCATCCGGTTGGTTTCCGGAGAGACTTTCTCTGGATGGCGGTCTTTGGTGTTGCCCTCTCTTTATAAAAATTATTAGTAATTGTACTTGTTAAACATTTACTATGTGCCAGGCACTGTTCTAAGCACTGGGATAGATACAAGATAATCAGGTTGTAACAGAGTTCCTGTCCCACATAGAGCTCACAGTCTTAATCCCCATTTTACAGATGAGGGAACTGAGGCCCAGAGAAGTTAAGCAATAATAATGGTAACTGTGGTATTTGTTAAGTGCTTACTATGTGCCAGGAAGTGTTCTAAGTGCTGGGGTGGTTACAAGCAAATCGGGCTGGACACGATCCCTGTCCCATATGGGGCTCCCAGTCTCAATTCCCGTTTTACAGATGAGGTAAATGAGGCAAGGAGAATTGAGTGACTTACCTAAGGTCACACAGCAGACAACTGAAGGAACAGGAACTAGAACCCATGACTTTCTGATACCCAGGCCCATGCTCTATCCACCAGGCCATGCTGCTTTTTCCAGGAATCATAGATCACTGTTGCCTCTGCTCCTTTTAGATGAGGCCCATGTCCTGCCTCTGGCCTGGAAAGTCCTCCCTAGACAATTACTACCCTCAACTTCAAAGCCTCTTTGAAGGCACATCTCCTCCAAGAGCCCTCCTTTCCTCTTCTCCTGTCTGTTGCCCAGATTTGCTCCCTTCATTCAGCTCCACTCCCAGACCCACAGCACTTATGTACATCATCATCATCATCAATCGTATTTATTGAGCGCTTACTGTGTGCAGAGCACTGTACTAAGTGCTTGGGAAGTACAAGTTGGCAACATATAGAGACAGTCCCTACCCAACAGTGGGCATAGCTGTAATTTATTTATTTATATTAATGTCTGTCTCCCCCTCTAACAATAATAATAATAATGGCATTTATTAAGCACTTCCTGTGTGCAAAGCACTGTTCTAAGCGCTGGGGAGGTTGCAAGGTGATCAGGTTGTCCCATGGGGGGCTCACAGTCTTAATCCCTGTTTTACAGATGAGGTGACTGAGGCACAGAGAAGTTAAGTGACTTGCCCAAAGTCACACAGCTGACAATTGGAGGAGCCGGAATTTGAACCCATGACCTCTGACTCCAAAGCCCGTGCTCTTTCCACTGAGCCACGCTGCTTCTCTAGACTGTAGGCTTATTGCAGGCAGGGAATGTGTCTGTTTACTGTTACATTGTACTTGCCCAAGCACATAGTACAGTGCTCTGCACACAGTAAGTGCTCAATAAATCCGATTGACTGACTGACCCCTCTTCAGAGACTGGGCTAGAAAGCTCATCTCCTCCACCCCTAGCCTGCGGCCCATTCATCAGCCAGCCAAAAAAAGAAGACAACTCCACCACCAATTATCAGATCAGGAATCGGAGGGCACTAGAATGAGAGGTGGAAAGGGGGCAGGAAAGTAGAAGATGGAGGTTGGGGTGGGAAAAAATAAACATCAATCTTTTTTCAATCTTAATTTTATTCTACAAAATGCTACCGGGTTTTAATTGAAAAAGCAAAAAAAAAAACCACCCTAAAAAAACAAAACCAAAAAAAAATTAATATGTCCTTTCTTTCATAGCAGCAAGCTTTTTTCTAACAAGCTTTTCTTTTTAGTGCAAATACTGTAGGCCCGTATTACAGTAAAATAACAGAATGAAAACAAACACCAGAGATGTCTCATAACTGAGATAGTCTTGGATTTGCGAATGATTCAGACACCATGAACTCAGGTTCCTGCTTCAGCAGTTCCCTTTTATGAGCCTTCTCTATTGGAATATTTCTTCCTCAGGGCAAAAATTCACTCTTTCTGTCTGAAAGAGGTTAAATCACAAACTGTGTCACTACCTGGGGGGCCACAATTAGGGGTCAGAATGGAGAATTCCAGTTAGGGGCATTGCCCGGAATGATCTTTTATGGAACTGAACCGCCTGGGCACTTGACTGAACTCCTGCCCTTCAATTACAGTCTGCGATGGCGACGTGGTTCCAACCCGTGCAGACATAACATGCCAAATAAAAATAACCCAAAACAGAAACAGAATGGTGCTCCAAAAAAAAAATAATTAAAAATCCCCATAGATCTCCAAGAATCTGTTAAGACTTGTTTCGCCTCCAGGGTCTGAAAGTAAACTCTTTTTTACGTCATTGACACAGCCCGAATACAGATGCAAGATTCTCTATGATTTTTGTGTATTCACCAAAATATTTACAACTCTTTCTTTTCCTCCCAATGCGACAACCCTGATCCCATTCTCTATACACAGTCGAGGATTTCTTTCTTTGATATCAATTAATCACAAACTAGAATAAATGGCATAAACTTTTAATCATACAGGGAGAAAACAATTTTTGGAGGAACAGAGCGGAATCTTTCATTGTGTTTTCTTATAATGCTGGACTTCTTTCTGGCTGCTGTTCCAAGAGGACTGACAATGCATCTTTAGTACAGAACACCTTTTTATACAGTTTATACAGGTAAAAGTCACAAACCGTTTTTGAAAAGAAAACACGTCGTTAAACCTAAAAAAACCTTACAAAAACATAGAATTGAGTAATTTAATGCTTTCATTTTGTATTCAGGTTTGGAACAACACAAAGAAGATGTAAACATTATAAATAAATAACGAAACAAATGTAGATGTTTTCCCCCCCTAAATGTTTGAACCGGCCCTTTGTGATCATGTTGCTGTCGGAATGGATTTAAATGGTGGATTTTAAAAAAGCAAACCATTTTTTCATTTGCACGCTAGAAAAAACAGGAGCATGGGAGGATGCTAAATGAGTAGTGGGCTGACTGGGTTTTCTTTTCAATTCTTAATAGCAGACACACACACACACGTTTGCCTGCCAATAAATAATGAGATGTTGGCTTTTAAGATGAGCGCCAGGAGGATTAAATAAGCAGAAAGCAGCAAAAATAAAGTTTCAGACAAGTTTAGTTAAGTCTTTAAAATAAAATGACAAAACATACGCCCTACTGGCCCCAGCACACTGGTTCCCTGGGCTCCACAACACTTCAAGCAACCGGCATGTTGTCCAGGTGGGATTAAGGAATAAGGGTCTGCACGGTGGGAAAGATGGAGGAGTTTGGAAATTGGCAGGGTGGGGGGGAGGGAGCTAGTTTAGAGATCTGACTGACCACAGCCTTCAGGCAGGCTTCGTCTTTGCCCCATGAATAAGTGAAAGAGAAGCAGCCTGGCGTAATGGACAGGGCATGGGTCTAGGAATCAGAAGGACCTGGGTTCTAATCTCGGCTCCGCTGCTGTGTGACCATAGGAAAGCCACTTTTCTTTTCTGTGCCTCAGTCACCTCACCTGTAAAATGGGGATTAAGACTGTGAGCTCCATGTGGGACAGGGATTGCGTTCGACCTGATTAGCTTGTGTCTACCCCAGCACTTAATACGGTGCCAGACACATAGTATGTGCTTAACAAATACCTTCAAAGAAAAGATGTAATAAGGTGCAATAGCAATGAGGAGCCTCTCACCCCTGGAGAAGCTTGGGGTCTCTCCAGCATTTTCTCAGTCAGACCTGGGGACTGCAGTCTACCCAAAGGTGTCTCTCTGCCTCTCGAGTCTGAGGCTCCCCTGAACTGGGAGTCAGAATGAGGAAGGGGGAAAATCTGGTTGCTGGCACCGAGAGGTGGCTTTATTAGGTTAAAATCACTGAGACTGCCACCATGGGAAAGAGGTTAAGGGCCCACCTCTTGAGAGATTTAAACCCAGGCTGCAGACACCCCAGAAACAGCAATCAATCAATCATATTTATTGAGCATACTGTGTGCATAGCACTGTACTAACCACTTGGGAGAGTACAATATAACAGACAACAAATAGGGAAAGGCTTCCCAGGGAAGAGAGCTCCTGCCATCTTTCTCATTTTGGTGATTCGCTTAACCCACTGAGAGGACTGACCTGAGGAGAGTCCTTTTTGCTAAACAATCAATTCTCCTCCTTGATCCTGCTGGAGATTTCCTGAGTAGCTCTTAGATCCTTTCTGTCGTCTGCCAGTTCTACCCATCCCCACCACCCCCAGCCGAGGAATGCCCACTGGGGATGCCCCAGAGCCAGCAGTGAGGACTCTCTTCCAATGCAGGGCCAGGCGGGTAAAGACTGAGCTCTCCCAAGAGCCATTTTCTGACAGGTCAGTCACAGAGTTTGGACCAAGCCGTCTGATGCCCTGTCTCTCTGATCTCAGCTGTACCCCTGCACCGTGGCAGGACTGGGGATGGAGGTGGGAAAATGGGGGCTATTTCTCTAATCCCACCTTAGGCCCAGCCTCTGATCCCTCCCTCTAATGCCCCCATTTCCTCAATGACTCCTTAGAAGTGACAATCATTATACCCACTCCTTTCTAGCTTAAAGGGGCTTTGGAAGAAAAATTCATCTCCATGGAAAAAAATACACCAGCAAAGCACTTCTGATGAAAATGAGGTGTCACCACTGAAGCATACATCTTGCCTTCTCTAAATGCAGTTTTAAGCATTGAGGAAGATCTCCCCCAGAGTGAGGGAAGAGATTCTAGACAAGGAAAGGAGCGCCAAGGGTCTACGATGGGTCTTTCTTCAGGTCTGCTGGTTCTTGCCCACTGCTGGTCCCAAACCTGGTTGACTAAAAGCCACGGCTTAGGTTAACACACAGCAATCTGTGTTGGGCAAAGGGAAGACCCAAGTGAAATATTTTCAAATGGCCAGACATACACACTCTCTTTCTCTCTCTCTAAGGTGATCAACACTAGCCTGAGTCAAGACACCAGCTACAATGTTGATTCTGAGAAGATCGGGTCAATAATCATAATCATAACGATGGCGGCAAGCATTGTACTAAGCGCTGGGGTAGATACAAGAAAATCACACCACTGGGCACTATTGCTTTTGGTCCTTTGCTTAGTCACAGACCAGGGGCCATTTGAGGTTTGACTCTGGGGGTGGTCCCAGGACATGAGGGTCTGGTGCTCCGGTAGAGACAAGGAATGTTAAAAATGGATTGTTCTGCACTGAACTGGGAAAGGGATTAAAAGAAGATCATTTTACTCCTGCAGGATCATCCTCTTCCCAGCTTCCCAAAGCTTCAACCGTGCTGCAGTAGCAGCGGTTGTGTCCTTGCCGCCGGCCCAGGAGAGTTTCCCTGGAGTCATGAAGCAGGGCGCTCTGCTCTGGAAAAGGGAGCTCAGCCGGACTGGTGCTCAGGACTGGTCAGGGGACCAGAAGAGAAAGGGAGAACACCAAAACAAAAACACGAAGAAGCTCTCAATCCATCACGAAGCAAATCACCACCAAGGGCAGCAGTTCCCCGCCACAGAACGACCAAGACAAGTAAAGGCAGAAGGGCTGTGAGCTGCGTTTGGCCCTGGGAGCCAGAATTCTGCCGCCAAGCGGCAACCCCCACCCCCTCGGTCCACCCTCTCCCTTTTCATCCTCAGCAAACGTTCTTTCATGGCCTAATCCGAGCTGGGGAGGGGCCCCCACCTCCACACGCACCAGTAGAGGGTCTGGGGCCCACGCTCGTTAAACCTCCATGTGTGGCGTCACCCGAGCTGGGGTGGGCGGATGGAAGAGGGAAGGAGGAGGAGGAGGAGCCGGGGGGATGGGCAGGGAGTAATGCGTTATTCCCGGGGTGGGAAGCCTCTACGGGCAGGAGAGAAGAGGCAGTAATTACAGGAGACGCCCTGCTCCAGAGGGTGAGCCAGAAGCCGGCTCTGGCACCCACGCGGCTTCGTTGGCAACCTTCCTGGCCCAGTAATGGGGCGTTTAGCAAAGCCGATCTTTGCCGCACATGTGCAAGGCGGCCCCTACCTTCTCGCTTACTCCATCTCCCCCTAGAACCACGCTGTAAGGGAGAAGTGGTGTTAGGGAAGGGTCAGGGGGTGAGGATGGGTGAAAAGCGAGGACTCAGCCTCCAGGAAGCAGTGGACTCTCCTTGGTGGCTCTGAGCGGGCTTCGGTGTCGTGCTATCTGTTTGTTTCGTAAAGGCCAGGCGCCCCAAAACTTGGACTCCACAGACGACTTCCCCAGGGCAGGGGGCTCCAGGCGAAGCACTTAACCCAAGCCTCCACCAGCATTGATGGGCATTAACAAAATCTTTAGAGTTCGGACCCCTCTGGATGAAATGTCATGGCAAGTTTGAAACCCAAAGAGCGGGAGAGGGATGGGGCAGGAAAAGGAGGAGGAGAGGCGTACGAATAGCTAACAGAAGGCACTGAGCATGCTGGGGATTGCCAGGGAGGGGAAAGGGGAAGGAACCATCGCTCCAGATTCATTATTGTAACAAAGGGAAGGGAACCATCCAGGCCAACTTCCAGCTCCTGGGTCGCCTATCCACCCCCTCCGAGGAGGGTGAGGTGGGTGGGCGGAGAGGGGTGTCGCTGGGGTGCCAGAGTCCACCAAAGATGAACAGAGTTGCCTCGGAGGGGGCACAGGCAGGGCCTCTCAAACTCAGATGCTCCCCGTTGCTCCCAGTTGACCCTGCCCTTGCGTCCTCTTACTCTCTGGAACTGAGTCCCACGGCTTCCTCCCCAGGGTCGGGAAGGGCCCTCGCAGGCTCCCCGCTCCCGCCACCCCAATGTGCTTGACGGTCTTGCTCCCCGAGAAGAAGGCAGGGGAGAAGGGAGAAGGTGGCTTCCAGAGGGCCCGTCCCCTCTGGTGCCAGCAAGGACAGAAGGCCCGCTGGGTTACAAGGCCAGGAGAGTGGGAGAGTTCAGTGAGTCTGAGGACTGGTCTCCGCTGCTGCTGCTTCTGCGGTGAGCCTTGGAGCATGATTCCGATGGGGACACGGGCGACTCCTGCTCCAGCACGTTGGGGTAAGTGAAGACCAGATTGGAGGTGCCCGGGGTGATGGCAGGAGTCGAGGTCACCACGATGGGTGTGTTTAAGGGCTCCTCTCCATAGAAGGCCCCCGCGATGTTGATGGGCTTGATGACTGACCGCTGGGCCTTGTCCAGGGCCAAAGAGGACGACGAGGGGCTCTCCTCCTCCAGGGGCTCCTGCTTGACCACCACAGTGGCCGCCCCGCCCCCGGTTCTCATGGGCTGGAGGCCGTGCGAGGGTGGGGTGCGACGCTCCTCCGGGCTGATCTTGCACACGGGCCCGTGGGCCACCAGCATGAATTCCAGCTTCTCCTTCTCCTTCTGCAACTCCGCAATCTCCTTCTGCAGGCCCGACTTCTCCTCCTCCAGCTCCTCGGTCTCCTGGGATGGGGAAGGAGGAATGAGTCAGGCCCTAGCGGCAATGGGAGCCCCGGCGATCTGCTCTGGGTGAATGGGTCAGACCCCGGCCGGGGGCCGCCCCCAGCCTCTTCCTGGTCTCGGGGGAAATGACGAATTGAGTGGGTCCCAGCTAGCACATAAATAGGCTTATCGAGCAAGGTTTTGTAATGGGAAGCGTCGGGGTTTCTCCTTTCCCTTCTCATCCCCCTTTCCTCCCCCTCACTCTCTAGTCTCCCCAGAGGCTCTCCGCTGCCAGGCTAGAAAGAGCTGAGTCCCGTAAGAGCCTTTTTAAGTGGCTCTTCGAAGGGTTAAGCTTGGGAGTTTCTGGTCTGGCCCATGGGCTCCAGGTCAGGGACAGCAGCAGCGGAAGGTTAGAGTCGCACCTACTAGAACGTCAAACGCTCAGGGGAAACAAATGGTTTCCGTTGTTCTCGGGGGCCTGGTGAGCGTCACGGACTCCGGCTGCAGAGATTTCCTGTGGAGGATGTGGCTGAGGAGCCCTTGTGCGGAGAAGCAAGGTGCACAGCTCAAAGAGGAACATAGGAACTCTGCCCGTCAGGTGCGAAGGAGGCGGCGGGCAGGGAGAGCCGCCACGGGGGAGGGAGACTGGCTTCTTCTTTGTTCGGGAGGGCCACAATCTTTTCCGCTGGGCTGGATGAGGTGGGGGACTGCCTTTCTCCCTGCTTTGTCTGTTTGTTGTCTGCAGAGTCTGCTCCTGAGGCGACTCTACAATGAACAACCCCCTTTTCCTACCCACCTCAAGGGACGGGAAGCCCACTGCCATGATCCTGGATGGTTAATGAGAAGCAGCATGGCTCAGTGGAAAGAGCAAGAGCTTGGGAGTCAGAGGTCGTGAGTTCTAATCCCAGCTCCGCCACTTGTCAGCTGTGTGACTTTGGGCAAGTCACCTAGTTTCTCTGTGCCTCAGTTACCTCATCTGTAAAATGGGGATTAAGACAACCTGAATAACTTGTATCTACCCCAGCGCTTAGAATGGTGCTTAGCACACAGTAAGTGCTTAACAAATACCATTAGTAGTAGTAGTAGTATTAGTATTATTAAGGGGATGGTGAGGAGGGGAGCATGGAGAGAGGAGTCATAGACTAATCTACTGTGTTACCTTGGGCAAGTCACTTAACTTCTCTGGGCCTCATTTTCCTCATCTGTAAAATGGGGATTTAGAGTGTGAGCCCCGTGTCCAACTTGCTTAGAACAGTGTTTGGCACATGGTAAGCACTTAACAAGTGCCATTATTACTATTATTACTATAACAGAAGCAGCGTGGCTCAGTGGAAAGAGCCCTGGCTTTGGAGTCAGAGGTCACGGGTTCTAATCCCACCTCCGCCAATTGTCAGCTGTGTGACTTTGGGCAAGTCACTTAACTTCTCTGGGCCTCAGTCACCTCATCTGTAAAATGGGGATTAAGACTGTGAGCCCCCCGTGGGACAACCTGATCACCTTGTAACCTCCCCAGTGCTTAGAATAGTGCTTTGCATATAGTGGGTGCTTAATAAATGTCATTATTATTATTATTATTATTATTATGGACTCCCAAGGACCAGAGAGCATGACTCTCCAAGCCCACAGAGCTTGGTTCATCAGGGCTGCAGGGGGCAGGGGCTGATGGTCCCTGCGGATGGAGGAAACGAGAGAGAAGGCAAAGAGATGCAGGCCCTGGTCCCGGCCATTTGGAGGAAGCCGACAATTTGGCTACAAAACCTCCAGATTTCTTGCCGAGTGAACCGCTGGAAAAACATCCATCACAGGAGAGATTTCCCCCAACACTGAAGCCCTCCTGAGGAGGCCTACAGCAGGGAGGTGAGGCAAAAGAGCAGAGTGGGGAAAAGTTGTCCCTATTAGTAACGAGAAGCACAAAGCCAGAGCCCAGCCTCCCAGAAACCCGCTTCCTCCCCGGGGCTGGGGGTGGAGGGAAGGGGAGGACCAAGCGTCTGGAGAGGCAGGCCTGAGCTGGCCCTCGGGTCATGGAATGGGACCCGCCCTGACCCGCCTGGCCTCTCTCGGCCCGGCGTGGCATCCAGGCGAGCGCCGTCGAGGGGCTGGGAGAGACAGGGGATCGCCACCAAAGGACTTACCGCCTGCAGCTTCTCCGTCAGCTCCCGGCGCCGGTTCCGGCACTTGGCAGCAGCTAGTTTGTTCCGCTCCCTCCTGATCCTTCGCTTCTCTTCCTCCTCGGGGGACAGCTGGATTGGGTTCGGAGGTGGAGGCAGGACCAGGCGAGGGGTGGAGGGGAGAGAGAGAGGCCAACAGTAAGAACCGATGGAATAGCTCCCCCGAGTTTGCTTTTAAATGGAATTTAAATCACGGAAGGAGGAGATGCAGAGTCAGTCAGTCAATCGTATTTATTGAGAGCTTACTCTGTGCAAAGCACTGTAGTTAGTGCTTGGGAGAGTACCACACAACAATAAACAAACACATTCCCTGCCCACAATGAGCTTACAGTCTAGAGGGTCTGGTTGTGGGGTAGAGAGGTGAGGGCAGGAAGGGGAGGAAGAGAGAAGGGGTTTAGCATGAGGAATAATAATAATAATACTACTTGTGGTATTTGTTAAGACTAAGTGCCAAGCACTGGGGTAGATACAGATAACCAAGTCAGACACAGTTCCCTCCTACATGGGCCTCCCAGCCTGAGTAGGAGGGAGGTCTTGAATCCTCATTTTAAGGATGAGGAAACTAGGGCACAAAGAAGTGAAGTGACTTGTCCAAGGTCACACAGCAGGCAAGTGGTTTACCCGGGATAAGAATCCCAGTCTTCTAACTTTCAGGCCCTTAGTCTTTCCACAGGGCCACATAGGGGAAGGGGAGGAGGCTGTAGGCCTGGCCACCAAGTAGATGTTTAAGGCTTCAGGCTGGTTCTCAACCGCGGCCAGAGGTCTAAACCAGGCAAACCTGGGCAGGAGGTGTCAGAAGCCTGGAAGAGAGAGAGGTCTGAGGTCTTCCAGCAAGCCAGAAGATGTAGACTCCGGGTCCGGCCTTCCCAGGAGGGAAGCGATCATTCCGCGTCAACTCCGAGGCTTTGCCTTGGGAATAGCTGGAAATGCACCCATCCCAGGAGAGGCAGACCCAACCCCACCCCCGTAAGCAGCTTCTTCCAAACCCAGGCTAATTACCTCTCCTAACAGCCTGTCAGCTGGGCAAGCTTCATTATCCCTGTTTGCAAAGGAGGAAACTAAGGGACAAGGAGGGAACGCAATTGGCCTGGAGCAACTGAGGGAGGAGACCTAAGCAGGGAAAAGCTCTTCCCAGCTCTAATGGGTTGCCTGCATGCTTGGGGAGAACATGACTCTTAAACCCAGAACAGTAACAGTGGCATCTGGGATGCTTTGGGTCTTAGCCCTTTGGGCTCCACCCATGGGAATCCATCCCACGAGATGGAGATGCTAGGACTGTATGTGATGACATTTTCTGTCCTGGACATCACCTGGGCTCCCACAAGATAATAATAATCATGATATTTAAGTGCTTACTATGTGTCAAGCACTGTTCTAAGGACTGAGGTAGATACAAGATAATCAGGTTGGACACAGTCTCTGGCCCTTATGGGGCTCACAGTCTTAATCCCCATTTTCCAGATAACTGCAGCACAGAGAAGTGAGGTGACTTGGCCACGGTCACAAACAGCAGACAAGTGGCAGAGCTGGACTGGAACCCAGGTCCTTCTGGTTCCCAGGACAATGTTCCAGCCACTGGGTCATACTGGCTCTAAGCAAATACAGTGGGGTGGCAAGGAAGCCTAACTCATCAAGGCTTTTAAGCAGAATTAAAGGGTTTTTAGGGGACTTGCAGAATTTGGCTTCATCCCCAGGCATGGCTTGGGAGAGAGCAGGTGGCTTGATACAGATCAAAATAGGTCGTCTGTCAGTGATGCTCCACTCAGCAGTTTCCATATATCAACGAGGTTTCCCCACGAGAAGCAGCGTGGCTCAGTGGAAAGAGCACGGGTTTTGGAGTCAGAGGTCATGGGTTCAAATCCCGGCTCCACCAACTGTCAGCTGTGTGACTCTGGGCAAGTCACAACTTCTCTGTGCCTCAGTTCCCTCATCTGTAAAATGGGGATTAAGACTGTGAGCCCCCCATGGGACAACCTGATCACCTTGTGACCTCCCCAGCGCTTAGAACAGTGCTTTGCACATAGTAAGCGCTTAACAAATACCATTATTATTATTATTATTATTACTGGCAGCTTCAGAGTAAACCTGAATCTACCATCAGGAGACTGCCAGTCTGTGTGTGCTTACCATACTCATCTTGGCAGTGTTGGTTACAACGACCGTGAGCTTTTCCTAATCTGGTGGGCCTTCGGAAAATCAGCCCTGCTACTTCCATAACCACTGCCCACTGGTGCTAAAAACAGTGTGCAACAGAGACAAGTGGTGCCAGAGTCAGGCGGATGACAGAGAATCCTGAATGGCACCTATCGGACCCCGGGCCCTCGGTACCCAGGATCTCCCTTCCATTTGGGCAGCAAGGCTTGAGGAGCAGTGTGGTCTCCGGGATAGAGCTTAGGCCTGGAAGTACAACAGACCTGGGTTCTAAACCTGACTCTGCCACTCATCTGCTGAGTGAACTTGGGCAGATCACTTCATTTCTCTATGCCTCAGTTACCTCATCTGGAAAAGGAAGGTTAAGACGGTGAGCCCCATGTAGAACATGGACTGTATCCAACCTGAGTAGCTTATATCTAGCCCAGTGCTTAGTACAGTGCCTGGCACATTTTAAGGACTTATTAAATATCATAAAAAAGTCAGAGGACATGATCCATGCCTCCTCATCAAGCTGGCAGTTATAGCCAAACCAGCCCCATCTGGATAATGGCACCAAGGATCCCAGGTGTCCATGCCTCAGCCCAACGAGCCCGAGGCATAACAAAGGTTCCAGATCCCTCCCTGGCAATGAACTATCTGGGGCTGCAGAGGCCTCAGGTCCTCCAAGGACAACAACTGAGTCCAGCACCTCACCCATTCCAAAAGCTCTTCCTGTTTTAAATTGAGCAGCAGGACTGGCTGGACATTAGCTTTTTCCCCTCTTGGTTTCATTCTTCCATTTTCTCTCTGCACCTCTGCCTGAAAGCCCTGGCTCTCCATTTCACCCCTGCCAACACTTCTCTCCCACATTCTCTTCCAGCAGCTACATCCACTTCCCATCCCTCCTTTCAAACTTACCTCCCAGGCCCTCTCACGTCCCCCTTGGGAAAATCTTCCCGTGTCCAACAGAGCTGGCCTGGAAAGCCAGGTTCCTGCATCTCCCTTCCAAGGATTCTACTTCATCAGTGGCATAGAGCATTGTGCTAAGCGCTTGGGAGAGTACACTACAACAGAGCTGGTAGATACATTCCCTGCCTACGGTGAGCTTACAGGCTAGAAGGGATCCCTGATTCCCTCTATTTCTTTGTTAAAGTCACCTCCAGGTCTCTTTCCCCAAAGCTCCTGGAGAATACGGATATCTATGCCAATACCAGAGGCGACCTCAGGCAGGCTTGACAACGACATGTTACCATCCATCATTTTCAGATTCTTCCTTCCTTTGGGTCTATGTTAACTGCCTGCCTGTCTAAGGTGGATGGGGAGGACATTGGGCAACCTCCCTACCTAATTCTACATTCTGAAGAGCCCCTAGCACAGTGCTGGCATGCTTTAAAGGGAAAATAATAATAATAATTATCTCGCTGGGGCTAAACCTGTCTCAGCCTGATCTCAAAAAGTTACCAACACAACACCACCTAAAATGCCCCAGCTGGAGTCCTGCTGTGGTGTTCCTGGTTGGCTGGCGTAGGTCTCTAACTCAAACAGTGAAGGAGATCCGTAAGAAGCGCCTTCCTGTCCTGCCCCTGGAGGATTCAGGTGGGGGCTTTCCCATCCACCTGCCTGTCTTGACCTCGGGAGCAGTCAGTGTCGGATCTGCACAGGGATGGTGGGAGCAGGTTGTTATCACTTCCATACGTTAGTGCTCTCTCTCTCTCTGTCTCTTCTCTCTCCCTTTATGCCACGGGCTTCCAAGTCTTCACCTCTGGAGTGGAAATAGGTCGGGGAAGGGTGTTTGACCCACCTGACCCTTCTAGCCCATTTGTAGAAAAGGAAGAGGGTTTTGGGATCAGTCTTTGAAGAGAAAAGACCATTAGGGAAGCGGCGTGGCCTAGTGGAAGGAGCACTGGTCCAGGGGTAAGAAGACCTGGGTCTACTTCTGGCTCTGCTGTAGGATCTTGGAAAAATCACTTAACTTTTCTGTGCCCCTATCTATAAAATGGGGATTAAATACTTGGGTTTGGAGGTGCGGGGTTTATGGTATTTGTTAAGCACTTACTATATGTCAAGCACTGTTCTAGGCCCTGGGGTAGATAATAATAATAATGGTATTTGTTAAGCACTTACTATGTGCAAAGCACTGGGGGGATACAAGGCGATCAGGTTGTCCCACGTGGGGCTCACAGACTTAATCCCCATTTAAAAGATGAGGGAACTGAGGCACAGAGAAGTTAAGTGGCTTGCCCAGAGTCACACAGCTGACACTTGGTGGAGTCGGGATTTGAACCCATGATCTCTGACTCCAAAGCCCGAGCTCTTTCCACTGAGCCACACTACTTCTCCTAGATACAAGTTAATCTTGTTCTCCTTCCTACTTGGGCTGTAAACCCCATGTTGAACTGTGACTCTGTCTGACCTGATAATCTTTTATTTATCCCAATGCTTATTATAGTGCTTGGCACAAAATAAGTGCTTAACAAATGTCACAATTATTATTACTATAATAATAATAATAATCATAATTGTTAGAAGGTATCAGGGTGACTCGTTCCCAACCCTCTCTCCACAATTGGCTAGCTAGAAGATATTGATCTGAGTCTCTAGATAGTAACCACACTAGATAGGGAAAGAGAATTGCCTGTCTCCTTTCTCCAGATCAATCAATCAATGGTATTTATTGAATGCTTACTGTGTGCAGAACACTGTACTTGGTGCTTGGGAGAATACAACAGAGTATGTAGACACAATCCCTGCCCTTGAGGAGTTTACAATCTCCAGATGAGCTCTTCAGCCAGATTCTTCCTCTTAATGTGAGTTAGGTGCTGGGGGAGATATATTAATTCTCTCAAGTTACAAAATCACCATCTAGCAAAATTCTGCTACGTTACCCAAGGCCCTGTTATAACCTAGGGAATAACTTCACCCTGGAAGAATCTGTACAATGTATTAAGCATCTCAAGTTTCAGAATACTGTTTTTGGAGCTGCCACTTCAGCATGGCTCATTTAAAACACAAATGAGTCCTGTTTAAAACCAGCCTCCCTGTATAATTTATGCATAATTCATCAGTTTAATACAACATGCTATGAAATGGAAATTTTCTCCCCTTCCAGGGTCTTGAGCGGTGGCCTCCATCCCACTTCTCTTTCCCTCACCCTCAGCTGCGGGGGGCTTCACCAACTCCCTTCGATATATTAATCAACAATTAATCAACCCATCAGTGCTATTCACTGAGTGCTCACTGTGCGCAAAGCACACAGTCCTTAAGTGTGAGGGACCGTACAAAATAAAAGAGTTGGTAGACATGATCCCCACTTTGGGAAAAGGCCTGAAACCCAGGCCCAACATTCATTCATTCAGTCAGTCATATTTATTGAGGGCTTACTGTGTGCAGAGCACTGTACTAAGTGCTTGGGAAGTACAAGTTGGCAACACACACCCTTGCTGGAGCCAGGATAAAACCAGCATTCACCAACTTGGTGGTGAAACAGGCCAGAGTGGTCAGAATGCCCCAAGGCCCAGTTTCGAGTCTCCTTCTGGTCCTGAGACACCGATGGGCAGTCTCTACTTCTTCAGTATAAGAAAGGATGACGGGTTCTCTCCTCTCAGAGTATGTCAGGGAAGGCGGGGGTGGGGAAATATACGCGATCTGTGCTGCTGCAGAATCCTGCTCCTTCCCCTTTCATTCTCTCAGGGACCCTATGCCCCACATTATCATGACAGGGATATAGACCTGATACTGCCAGGGCACATCACGTAGCTATGGCCAGGCCTCAGGAGATGACCGCCTCCCCAGGATTCAGAACTCCAGGGCCCGGCTGAGAAGATCTGACCCTCGGGAGGAGCGGAGCTTGAGGAATCCTGGGCCCCAGTGCTGTCATTACTGTGGTCCTGTGGTCATACCAATCGGTCTCTGGGGAACTAGGAGTGAGCTCCTTCCCCTTTCTGGGCTCCTGATGCTAACCCTCCTCCCTGGGGTGCCCGGAGAAACGGCCAACGAAGATGGCCGACTCGCTCGGGAAGGGCTGCCTAAACAACCACAACTTCCTGAATTCTGCTCAGGGGTGGAGTAGGGAAGGGCTCTCTTCCTTCTTCACAGTGACCATGCCCAACGCTTCTTGGATGCCACGGACGAACCACGAACTTAAACCTGCTAACCGAGGGTGGGGTGGGTCAGCCCAAACCCACCGGACCTGTGGTCTGCTCTAAGCACCCTGGAGGTCGGGGGGAGCGGATGAGAACTGGTCCCTGCCTCATCCCAGAAGCTGATGGTCTAGTTTACCTGTCAAATTGCTGCTGCAATCATGCTGAGGGCCTGGGTGACCTGGAGTTTCACTGCCATCGGCTCACCTGCTTCCAGAGAGAGAAGGCGAGCAGGGCCAGCAGCAGCAGCGGGTAAAGGAGACGCACCTCTGGCCCCTGACCTCTCTCAACAGCAGATTGACAGATCCCAAAGCCCCGACTGTTTGTAAGGCCAGAGAGGTAGTGCAGTCTATTGGAAAGGCCATGGGGCTGGAAGTCAGGAAACCGGGGTTCTGGTCCCATCTTCGCCACTCACCTGTTTGGCCCCTCACTTCATTTCTCTGTCCCTCAGTTTTCCTCATCTGTGAAACACGGATAAAATACCTCTTCTCTCTCCCTCTTAGACTGCGTCTAAGACTAAGACTAAGCCAGAGTCTGACCACAGACTTTACTCTGCCGTAATGCTTGTGACATAGTCAGGTGCCGTCATTATTGTGATGATTGCATCTCGGCACCCAGCCCCCTTTCATCAGCCTAAGATTTACCTGCTCATCTCTCCTCCTCCTTCCCACGGTGGTGCCGATGGTCTTGATCACCCCGGGTCTCGGAAGGGCCATGTGTCCCGGCAGCGAGGCGAGGCCAGGCAGCGGGCTGTACGGGTGGGAGCGGGTGTAAGGGTTTGACATGGAGGTGATGACCGTGGGCTGCACCATCCACTGCAGATCCTGGCTCGTGGTGATGGCGTTGATGGTAGGGATGAAGGCGCTACCGGACCCTGGCATATCTAATCGAAATTTCTGAAGGGGGGGAAAAGAAAAAAGAAAAGAGTGAGCTGACAAGTGAATCCAAAGAGAAAAGACATACTCGTTCGCAAGGGGTGGAAACCAGACAAAAAGGGAGAGGGGCCACAGGCCCAGAGAGGACTGGACCAGAGGGCCAGAGTTCAAGGACCTAGGAGACCTACGATAAAAGCTCTCCGGGCTGGAGCTTTTTATCATCCCGGCCCACACGGGGTTCAATCCCCGTGGACGAGTCTGTCACTTCCCAGTGGAAACATGAACTCTCAATGGGCCTCCATCTCAAACTCAGTGAAATGAGAAGGGCAACCTATCAGAGGCTACATTAAAAAGATGATCCAGTGATTCAGCAAGGGGGTGGTGGGGATGACTCTCTACACCTAGGCCAAGTGTTCTCTCAGGGCAGTGGCCAACTGGAGAGCCTTCTGCCTGAGTTTTTGGAGGGGCTCTGGGGTCACCTTCGGGCTTCCTGCCTTCTCTTGACTAACTTCATTCATTCATTCATTCATTCAATCGTATTTATTGAGCGCTTACTGTGTGCAGAGCACTGTACTAAGCTCTTGGGAAGTACAAGTTGGCAACATATAGAGACGGTCCCTACCCAACAGTGGGCTCACGGTCTAGAAGGGGGAGACAGAGAACAAAACAAAACATAACTTGGGTGGAGCACAGTCCTGGAGTCAGAGGACCTGGGTTCTGACCGCGACACTGCCACTTGTCTGCTGTGTGACCAAGAAAAAGTCTCTTTACTTCTTTGGACCTCAGTTTCCTCAACTGTAAAACGTATATTCAATGCCCGCTCTCCTTCCTACTTAGACTGTGAGTCCAATGTGGGACAGGGACTGTGTCCAACCTGAATATCTTGTATCTACCCCCGTGTTTTGTACGGTGCCTGGCACATAGTAAGTCCTTAACAACTATTATTGTTATTATTATTATCATTACTATTATTATTATTATCACAGCAGCCAATCAGTCTCCTGAGGGCCACACCCACCAGTCAGTCTCCTGGAGGGGCCACACCTGCTAATCAGTCTCCTGAGGGGCCACACCTGCCAATCAGTTTCCTGTTTGGGGGGACACACCTGTCATTCTGTCTCCTGGGGGGAGCCACACCTGCCAATCAGTCTCTTGAAGGGCGGGCTCCAGATCTGGGACTGGGAACATGGGAATCAGTGGACATTGGGGTTCCATTCCTGGCTCTGCCTCTTTTTTAAAAAAAAAATGGCAATAATTAAGCACCTACTATGTGCAAAGCACTGTCCTAAGTGCCGGGGAGGTTACAAGGTGATCAGGTTGCCCCACGGGGGGGCTCACAGTCTTCATCCCCATTTTCCAGATAAGGGAACTGAGGCCCAGAGAAGTTAAGTGACTTGCCCAAAGTCACAAAGCTGGCAATTGGTTGAGCCAGGATTCGAACTCATGACCTCTGACTCCAAAGCCCGTGCTTTTTCCAGTGAGCCACCCTGTCTGCTATGTGACCTTGGGCAAGTCACTTAATTTCTCCATGCCTCAGTTACCTCATCTGAGCTCCATATGGGACATGGACTGTGTCCAACCTGATTAGCTCATCTCTATTCCTACACTTAGTACAGTGCCTGGTACATAATAAGCCCTTTACAAATACCATCAAAAATATAGTGGCGTTACTGACTTTTACACCCATCTGCCTCCCTTTTCTCCTCTGCGTCTTTCAGGAAACACAGTTTGACTTCCTATTCCTATTTAGACCAATCGTTATATATGCTAGATATGTTTGCCTTTCTATCAAGGTCCTCTCTCTCTGTTTCTCCCTTCCCCTTTCCTTCTCCCTCCATCTGGCACCACAAAGCATTGCACAATGAATTCTATTTAAAAAGAAAATGATGCTGGGACAGAAAGTGGCGAAAAAAATCCATGCGAAGTTTGTCAGGGTCGATAAAATCCACTCCAGGGTGGGCAGGGGAAACGCCAGTCCTTTCCCTGCTAAATCCCGTAAAGACTGAAATCCAACGGACATTCCGCCATGCCCGGGAGGCTGCCAAGGAATTCTGGGTGGTTTTCTGGAGCGATTAGAGAAGCTTCTTCCATCTCCCTCCTGCCCCCAGCCCTGGCCCCGCCGCCCCCATCAGCAAACCACCCAGAATTCCTTGGCAGCCCCAGGGCACGGAGGAATGTCAGTTGGATTTCAGTCTCCAGGGGAAAATCCCTTCTTGGCCAGAGAAGAGGAACGGGGACTTCAGCCTCGCATTGCCATCTCTAGGTGCAGCAAAGTCCTCTCGTTTATCTCTGGCTTCCTCTTCCCCCCACTCTCCGGCCCTCCAGCTCCGGACTACCGCCACTCCATGAGATGGTGGGGGGCTCTGGGCAGAGAGAGAGCACCTGCCACGAGGCAAGATGTCGGACCTTTATCTCGAAGAACCCAGGGATTGGAAAACAGATGACTGTCTTTAAAACCCTGCCTCCTCCCACTCCAGGCTCGTGGCCCGGCAACCTAGCCGTAGTCCGGCCGATGCCCCAGCAAAGAGAAGTCCAGCGGCTCTCCGCACAGCCGCCCCATCAAGGTCACATCTGCCCGCTTTTGACCCAGACAGGCTGGTATTTGAAGCATCTGTCTTGCTGCCCAGGCGGGCCCCACGCTTCCCGGTGCCCAGGATTCAGGGACGGCAGACTCTCCATGGTTTCTGCCTGTCCTGTTTCCTGCCCCTGCCCTCTCCCTCTAATAAGAATAATAATAATAATAATGGTACTTGTTAAGCGCTTACTATGTGCAAAGCACTGTTCTAAGCACTGGGGAGGTTACAAGGTGATCAGGTTGTCCCGCGGGGGGCTCACAGTCTTCATCCCCGTTTTCCAGACGAGGTAACTGAGGCCCAGAGAAGTGAAGTGACCTGCCCAAAGTCACACAGCTGACAGTTGGCAGAGCCGGCATTTGAACCCATGACCTCTGACTCCAAAGCCCGGGCTCTTTCCACTGAGCCACGCTGCTTCTCAAGACTGTAAGCTCCTTGTGGGCAGGGAATATGTCTGTTATACAGTATTCTCCCAAGCGCTTAATAGAGTACTCTGCACACAGTAAGCGCTCGATAATAAATACGACTGACTGGCTGACTCTCCAGCCTTCCCAGGTCTCGCTAGGGCAGGTGCAGCCAGCTCACTCCTATGGGTGTGCGGCTTCTGGGGTGACACGTTTGTGCTAATGAATTCATTGTAAAATTGTCTGCAGCCTAGTGCATTCTTCTTTAATTGAACAGAAGGAAATGAAGCTGTTACTAGAATGATCCCTATTAATTTCTTGCAGTCACACTGCTAGTGACCAGGGTTTCCCTTGGGGCACAGACAGGGGTACAAGAGTTCCTCAAGGGCAGGGATCGTGCCAACCAACTCCACTGGACTATCCACCTCTTCTGCGTCACTCTTGCATTTGGATTTGCGCCTATTATTACTATTATTATTATAGTTGTTTTTGTTAATAAAATTCTATTTATTTCATTTTGTTAGTATGTTTCGTTTTGTTCTCTGTCTCCCCCTTTTAGACTGTGAGCCCACTGTTGGGTAGGGACTGTCTCTATATGTTGCCAACTTGTACTTCCCAAGCACTTAGTACAGTGCTCTGCACACAGTAAGCGCTCAATAAATACGATTGATGATGATGATGAACAACAGTAATAATAACAGTGGCACTTATTAAGCACTCACTATGTGTTAAACATTGTACTAAGCGCTGGGTGGATACACACAAATTGGGATGGACATAATAATAATAATAATAATAATAATAATAATAATGATGGCATTTATTAAGCACTTACTATGCGCAAAGCACTGTTCTAAGTGCTGGGGAGGTTACAAGGTGATCAAGTTGTCCCACGGGGGGCTCACAGTCTTAATCTACATTTTACAGATGAGGGAACTGAGGCCCAGAGAAGCAAAGTGACTTGCCCAAAGTCACACAGCTGACAAGTGGCAGAGCCAGGATTTGAACCCACGACCTCTGACTCCAAAGCCCCAGCTCTTTCCACTGAGTCACGCAGCTTCTCATGGCCCCTGTCCCTCCTGGAGCTCACAGTCTTAATCCCCAATTTACAGATGAGCGAACTGAGGCTCAGGGAAGTGAAGTGACTTGCCCAAGGTCACACAGCAGACAAGTGGAGGAGCCGGGATTAGAACCCAGGTCCTTCAGACTCCCAGGCCCAGACTTTAACTACTAGGACATACTGCTTCTTTTCTTTATTCACCCCTCCCTCTGCCCCACAGCACTTATGTACATACTCACAATTTACTTATTTATATTAATGTCTGTCTCCCCCTCTAAACTGTAAACTCGATGTGGGCAGGGAATATGCCTACCCACTCTGTTATATTGTATTCTTCCAAGGGAAAGAGGCCGTGTATGGGGGAAGAACAAAACACACCCAGAGAGCGAGAGGCAGAGAGACCAAGACACCCACTGAAGACCCCTCCTCGCACAACCAATGGACTCAAATGGTCTTCCCTTCCGAAGCAGCAGCTAGGAAGCAGAAGGGCAAGGCAGTGGTGGGCTGGGGGGACCGATCCCGAAGCCGAAAGGACTGATTTCCATCGCTGCTGCCCTGCTAGAAACGGCTTTCCAGGGCTCCTGTGGCAATAAGAGAGCATGCTGCCTCCCTCAGAATCCTTGTAAAATAATCATTTTGCATTTACTGGAGTGCTTACTGTGTACAGAGCACTTGGGAAAGTACAATATAACAGAGTTGGTAGACATGTTTGCTACTCACAGAGAACTTACTAAGTCCTGCAGAGCAGGGGCCCCTGCAGCCAGGATGAAGAAGGTGGACCACCAGTTGCATCTCTCTTCTGATTCCCATTTTCTTTTCAGGGGCTTCTGACAACCTAACAGCAGCTGGCCTACTCTACTCTAGGGGTAGAGAGGCCCCAGCAGCACCAATGGGGCCTTTTATATATTGGCAAAGGCCTCAGATTTACATCCCTCAGGGATCCCAGGATCTTTTGCAAGGAGAGCAGTGGTGATTCATGGGAGAAGCAGCCCCTACGATCAAAAAAGGCGGTTCAGCTGTCGTAGGGATACCACTGGAGAAGGGTGGAAACCGAGGCTCTGAACTAGCAGGAAAACAGTTTGGGTCTAGCTGGGGGAAACAACAGATCCACGTGTGAAGGGAGGAATGTGTGCACAAATATACGTACAGATCCTTAGGCAGCATTCCAGTTTTTGTCCCTATGTCCCCATGAGTGTCATGACCCATGACAATTTGAGCAAGGATTTTTTTTTTAATGGTATTTGTTAAGCACTTACTATGTGGGAGGAATAGTATTAAGCGCTGGCGTAGATACCAGCTAATCAGGTTGGACACAGTCCCTGTCCCACTTGGGACTCGCAGTCTTAATCCCCTCTTTATAGATGAGGTAACTGAGGCACAGAGAATTGGAGTGACTTGTCCAAGGTCACACAGCAGACAAGTGGAGGGGCTGAGAAGAGAACCCAGGTCCTTTGACTCCCAAGCCTGTGATGATGATGATGGTACTTGTTAAGCGCTTACTATGTGCCGAGCACTGTTCTACGTGCTGGGGTAGTTGCAGGGTAATCAGGTTGTCCCACGTGGGGCTCACAGTTTTAATCCCCATTTTACAGATGAGGGAACTGAGGCCCAGAGAAGTGAAGTGACTTGCCCAAGGCCATACAGCAGACAGGTGGCGGAGCTGGGATTCGAACCTACGTCTTCTGTCTCCCAGTCCGTGCTCTTTAAACTATGCCGTGCCATTTCTCTATGGGAATGATTGTTCTGTCTCACCATCTGAAAAGCCTCATGGTTCCCAGGATGGTGAGAAAGGATGTGACTGTCTCAGAACGACGACACGAAGTATCCTCAACTCCTCAAAATCCATCAATGGTTGCCTAATCCTCGCCACAACTCCTCACCATCGGCTTTCAATCACTCCATCAGCTCTCTCAGTGGTTTTTACTGTGTGCAGAGCACTCTACTAAGCACTTGGGAGACAACAATATAGCAGAGATTGTGGACATGTTCCCTGCCCTCAAGAAGCTTAGAGTCTACAGTCTCTCCCTCCTACTTATCAGTTCTCTTCTACCACAAATCCCCAGGCCACAGGCTTTCATTCTTCTCAAGCTTACTGGCCCCGTTGTCATCTCTCCCACTGCCAAAATCTGTTTCACAGCCTCTCTTCTGCCCAAAATTCCCCCTTCTCACCCAGCAGACCACTTCAAAGCTTTCCTCCAAGAAGCCTGCCCTGATTACCTTCTAATTTCACCCCTTCATCCTTCCAACTGCCTTTTCAACAATTCCCCCCATCTGAACATTTGGATGCTCACACTCCTGTAGCCAAGTCTACAAATATTCATGTTCCACTACTTCCTCATCTCTGTAATTTCTTTTCATGCCTGCCCCCCTCTGCTAGATTGTAAGCTCCCTAAGGGCAAGGACCATGTCTACTAGTCTGTTGTATTCTTCCAGATGCTTTGTACAGAGCTCTGCACCCAGTAGATGCCCAATAAATATGATTGATAGCTGCCACAGCAGCAGAGAGGAGTCAATCAATCAATCGTAATTATTGAACACTTACTATGTGCAGAGCACTGTATTGGGAGACTACAATACAAAAGAATTAGAAGACACAATCCCTGCCCATTAATGAGTTTACAGTCTAGAGTGGGAAACAGGCATTGATATGAATAAATAATGTATAATATATAACGTATATATAGGTACATATGGGCTGTGCGGTTTGGGGTGGGGTGAATATAAGTGTCCAAAGGTCACAGATCCAAGTGTATTGATGACCCAGAGGACAGAGCAAGCCGGGAAAAAGAGGGATTAATCAGGGAAGGCCCCTTAGAGGAGATATGACCTTATCATTGTGGGAAGGGAATGTGACTGTTATATTGTACTTTCCCAAGTGTTTAGTAATAATAATAATAATAATAAATAATAATAATAATAAGAATAATGGCATTTATTAAGCGCTTACTATGTGCAAAGCACTGTTCTAAGCCCTGGGGAGGTTACAAGGTGATCAGGTTGTCCCACGGGGTGCTCACAGTCTTCATCCCCATTTTACAGATGAGGTAACTGAGGCACAGAGAAGTGAAGTGACTTGCCCAAAGTCACACAGCTGACGATTGGCAGAGCTGGGATTTGAACGCATGACCTCCGACTCCAAAGGCTGTGCTCTTTCCACTGAGCCACGCCGCTTCTCATACAGTGCTCTGTACACAGTAAGCACTCAATAAATATGACTGACTGACTTTGTAATACATTGAAGGTGGAGAGAGGAAGGGGAGGCTGCCTGGTGTGTCATTTTCCTCTTCCTCCTTGGAAGAGGCCCTCTGGCCTCCACCATTACAAACATCACGGGACTTCCAGCTCATCCAGCAACCATGCATGATGGGAATTTCTAGATCTAGAACTGTGTGTTTTGAGTAGTGCCCAAAATCCCTCTTCCCACGTGTCCTACGGCCGGGCAGGATGGCGCCAATGGGAGCCGAGGTGACGGCCTGCAGGGGAACCATCGCGGGTGGTTGGTCACCGGGAATCGTCCTGCTGCTCCGTCTGGGCCATGGTGGAAGAGGACAGAAGTCCTGGCCCTGCATCCGGCCCATCTTGGGGCTATTCCTGCCACTTCTGGCACTGCTTTTACCCGGTGGCAGACTGAAGCATGGTAGGCCAGTTGAGCTGAGACTCCTGTCCCTGCCATTCCCTCCACCTGTCACACAGTCTACCTCAAGAGCCACCCTGACTCAGTGGGCATATGCCAATTCGGGCCACCAAGACTGCCATTGCTGGCTGAGGGGGTGAAGTTGGCGGGTGGCTGCTGCCAAAGGGGAGTGGTCCATCACCCCCCTACCCTCTTTCTCTATGCCACTTCTCTCTTGGCCTGCCCCCTTTCAAGGCTGCTCCCGGACACAGCTGAATTCAAGTACATTGGTTCCACGCTTAGCAGGATGAATTTTGAGAAAACTTGGGGGAAGCAACTAAGACTGTCTCTTCTAGTGCCAACTGACTCACTTTGTGCCCATCTCGTCTACCTCGTCGCTGATCCCTTTCCCACGTCCTCTCCCTCCATATACGCTGGACCACCACTCTCCCCACCTTCAAAGCATTATTAAAGTCACATCTCCTCCAAGAGGCCTTCCCCGATTAAGCCGTCTTTTCCCCGGCTAGCTCTCCCTTCTGTGTTGGATCTGTGACCTTTGGACAGTTGATATTCGCCCCAACCTCAACCGCACAGCACTTACGTATACATCTTTAAATTATATAGTATAAATTATTTATTAATTCGTATTAATGTCTGTCTCCCCCTGTACGCTCGAGGTGGGCAAGGAGCATATCTGTGAATTCTGTTGTATTGTGCTCTCCCAAGCTCTTGTCTGTGCTCTGCACATAGTAAGTGCTCAATAAATACCATTGATTGATTCTATTTGCCAGTAGCAGAACCTCTCTCCCCGGAAGAAGACCGGGCAGCCTAGTGTGACCAAAAGGCAAAAACCAGAAGGCCAAGCTCTCCAATGGTTGCCTCTGGCATTCTGTTTCATATTTTGGATGGCAGATGGAGAGAATGTGTTTCAGGGCTCAGATCAGCCTGATTCCCTGCAGCTCTGGACTCCGTCTAGACAAAACAAGGCGGCAGTAAAAACAAGGCAGTAGGTAATGACTGCCTCTGAAATGCATGTACACCTTGTTTCAGACAGGAGGTAAATCCATGCGGATAACAAACTGGCACTAAACTGCAAGAGAAACAATGTCCCAACCCCGGAGGGGACTGGGGCTCTGATAAAAGAATGCTTTTGTCTGGGGCAGGAGCCTTTCTGGGAGACAGGAAAGTTTAAATTAGATCTGGCAGATGTATCTTGTCCGGGCTCTGAATGTGTTATTCAAGGAGTGACGGTGGGGCATGAGAGAAGTGGTTATGTTAGCTATTTGTGGCCTGGCATTCCTCTGTTCAAACATGACCCCAAATGGTGCCACAGTGAGAAAATACACGTGTCTCTGCTTAGGCCTTGGCAGCAGCAGAAGCCTCATGGAAGGTCTGCATCTCTGTACTTGGTGGCATTAGTGCAGGGCAGACAAGAGGGTAAGGTGAACGCCCCCCTCCCCAATCTTACAGGGGGTGACAGGGTGTCACCCTGGCAATGCCAGACCTGAACTGTGACTTACACCCTCTGCCCTGTGGCTACTCTAGCACTCGCTGAGCTCCTCAGGCCTCCACTCCCAGGACTTCAGAACTCTTGGGGCCTTCTTGAGCAGCAGAGCCTAACCCCAGCCCTGCCACAAGCCTGCTGTGTAACCCTGGGCAAGTCACTTCACTTCTTTCTGCCTTGGTTTCCCCCTCTGTAAAATAGGAGGGAAGATGCCTGCCTCTCCCTGCCCCTGAGATTGGTGGGGAAGCAACTGTCCCACTGACCTGGGTCTGAACTGATTTTCTTGTATCTACCCCAGCGCTTAGCACAAGGATACGTCCAGAGAAAGCAGCATAGTCTAGTGGATAGAGGATCTAGTGGACAGTGGACAAGCTTGGGTGTCAGAAGGATCTGGGTTCTAATCCCAGCTCTGCCACTTGTCTGTTGTTGTGTGGCCTTGGGCGAATCATTTAACTTTTCTGTGCCTCAGTTACCTCATCTGTAAAATGGGGATTAAGACTGTGAGCCGCAAGTGTCACATGGACTGTGTCCAACCAGATTCCTGATTATTTTGTATCTACCCCAGAGCTAAGTACAGTGCCCGGCACATAGTGCTTAACAAATATCTTCCCCCCACCCCAAAAATAAAGAACGAAGTGCATAATGGAAACATAACTGAAGAAAATCATCACCATAACCTGGGAGCAGATTCTGGGAGGACCTGACTGGGCTGATCCTAGGGAGGCCAAGTTTGACTGTCCCCCTCCCTGCCAAAGATATAGGAAGCCCTAGCACCCAGACATGAGAGCCTTGAGCCTGTCACGGACCCCTCCAGCCGATGCCCCTCCTGGGTTTAGACCTGGAGACAGGCCAGAAGGGCACAAAGACCCAAAGCGACACCTCAGCTGCTCAGTGACACCCACCATGACTCGGACGGGCAGCAAACTGAGAGATGGCAGGGCCAGTTTTGAGGGCCCCAGGAGAGGGGGGTGTCTAACCCCATTGCCTGAGGTGGTGGAGGGACGGCGCCGGCACAATTGAACAGGACGGGGGACACGGAAATAGGAATGCACCTCAGCCATCCCCAGAGAATGAAGAGTCTGCAGTCAGGCCAGCCAACGAGTCTGCACGTGCCCCTGGGGCTTGGGCGTGGAATCCAAGGAGTGTGTGCACACTAGGCCTGTTCTCAGAACACTTGTTCTGGCATTTGGAGCTCCAGAGGCCCTGGGGAACGCCCGCCTAAACCCTTCTCCCAAAGCCTTCCACAAAACTTCCCGGGTTCTCTCTACCTCCTCTCTCTGATGTTTCCAGGGCCGGGGGGCAGCCCAGGAGCCTCACCAGCTCCTGAGGATGTAATCAGCTCAAGAGCCAGGGTCCGAAAACCCACCAGCACGTGATGGAGAGCCAAGCTGAGACTCAGTGGCACGCTGAGGGGGCTATGCGGCATGGCCTGGCGGTCAACATCGATTAATTAGTCAATGGTATTTATTGAGCACTCACTATGTGCAGAGCTCTGTACTAAGCACTTGGAAGAGTACAGTACACAATATTGGCAGACGTGTTCCCTGCCTGTAACAAGCTTACAACAGCCGGGACAGGGAAGAGATGGCAGCAGGAGGGCCAACGGATGAGAAGTCGACAAAACGGGATGATCCTTGTTTCTGCCTTTAATTCCAAACCCAGATTTCCCAGGCTGGAAATTGGAGTCTCTGAGCAGGTCAGAAACGGGTCCAGAGGGAGTCCTGGCTGGAGAGTAACTGCTCCAGGACAACCTGATTTGGACTTTCTCTTCTCGAAGTCACAGAGCCTCACATACATGGGGTGGAAATGGATCTCCTCTCACATCAACCCATTTTCTAGGCTTTTAATAAGGCCAGAAGAAAGTCTCGCATCTCAGGAGCTGAGGGCTCCTCAAGGAGAGGACAAATTCTTCAGATAGACTTTTCTAGGCCCCATGACAATTCCAGCTCTTGAGACTTTTCTGGCCAGTGCCTTTATGGATTTCTCTAAAGCCTTCTCAGAGGAACACGAGATATTCCACCCCTATCTCCTCTCTGTTGGTCCTCTGTTCCTCATAGCTTTGGACCCTGTTATTTAACACCCTGTATTCACCCTGTATACCCTTCCAAACATTCCTGGAAAATCAAACCTCCAAAAAAAGGGATAAAACTCAACTTTCTGCCTCACTTTAGCCTCACCTAGTGAAAATTTTAAGGGTCCAGGAGTGAGGAGACAAGGGTTCCTAGTCCCAGCTCTGCCGTTAGCCTGTGGGGAGACCTTCAGCAAGTCACTTAACCTCTCTGTGCCTTTTTTCTTATCTGTAAAATGGGGATGAGACACCTGCTCTCCCTGCCTCTTACACCGTGAGCCCCATAGGGGTCAGGGACTATGTTTGATCTGATTTTCTTTTATTTATCCCGGCACTTGGCACAATGCTGCTATAAAGTAAGAGCTTAATAAACGTCATGACTAAAAAGGAAATCAAGGCATAGGCACTCCTTCCCCCCTCACCCAGGTCTCCCAGTACTAGAGAGAATTGCAGAAATTGAGTTGTTCCCTAACCTGGCTGCTCTGGGAGGATTTTTGCATTGTCCACCTGTTCTTCAGGTAGGGCCTAGTATTTCTGGTTAAGGCGGGTGGAGAGAGAAAATGGGTTTGAAATGGATTCCCTCCCCCAGCTCCATCTCTCCCCTTAATGCAGAAAGGGAACCACCCCATCAGTCAATTCATCAATGGCATTCACCGAGAGCTGACTATGTGCAGAGCACTGTACTAAGCGCTTGGGAGAGTAAAATACAACAAAATTAGCAGACACATTCCCTGCCCATAATAAGCTTACAGTGTAGAGGGGGAGACAGACATTAATATGAATAAATAAGTAATTTATACTACATAATGTAAAGATATTCATTCATTCAATGTATTTACTGAGCGCTTACTGTGTGCAGAGCACTGTACTAAGCTTGGGAAGTACAAGGTGGAAGTACAAGAAGCAAAGATATGTACCTAAGAGCTGTGGGGTTGGGCGTGGGGCGAATATCAAATGTCTAAAGGACCCTTCTAGAGCAAGAGCCTACGTCAGTGGTGAATTTTCACAACACCATTTCCACGGAGGTCACTGGCTCCTCCTATCACCCTGCAATTGCTCAGAGCTGAGGCAACAGACTCCTGAGCCACTAAGTTTTCAATGGAGAAGGGCCCTCTCTCTAACTAGCTTCTCTCTCGGGGGCAGTGCAAAGGTAAGGGTGGAAAACGGTGCCACATTGCAGGACTAGGAGAAAGCAGGGAGGCTGAAGAAAATGTACATTTTCCCTCTCCAGGCCCAACAGATGATTGCTGCCAACAAGCCGGAGCAGGATAGTATTACAGAATAGAGAACAAGAGGTTTGGGACAGCAAAAGGCACATTATCCCCATCGAGTCTGCGACCATCATCCTCCAAAGCCGTGACCACCAATTAATGCTGCCCATAATCAGATGGCACCAGCAGGAGGGATTCAGATCTGAGCAATGGATTCGTACTAAAGTCTCGGGTTCGAGACGTCCGAAGCTCCCTGCCCCGTCCCAATCCAAGGCGGTTGATTCTCAACGGGGAAAAAAGGGAACATTTCTGTCTAGTTTGATCAGAAAGTAGCTCTCACTTCCATAGTGGAGAATCAACGGAACAGGCCTAATTCCTGGGGCGGCATTTCGTTTGAACCTAATCTACAACATCTGCGGGATCAAGGCAAAAATGATACACCGAAGTCTTGAGATACACTCCCCAACCCCTCCCTACCAGTTCTAAAAGAAAACAATACCGTATCTTTTGGGCCAGCGTAAATACTATGAAGGATAACCTTAAGGTTCATGGATTCCCATGTGCACCCGTGCCCGCATACACACCCCACAACCCATCTATTTCTAGCGGATTTTTTTAAAACTAGGAGATGCTTTGCAAATGGGCCAGTAGACAACTACCTAATTATAGACTTAACGGGTTAGTGTTTTGGTTTTTTTTCCCCTTAATTTAAAAGAGCCCAGAGGTTACCGACTGAAAAACATTCCTGATTCCTCTGAATACAATCCCAGGAAATGTCCTTCCTGGGAATGTCCCGTAGGGGGCGCTCGAGGGGTGTGATTGGGGCTGGTTTGGGAATATCACAGTCATTTCTGGTAAAGTTCTTTGATGTGAGGAATGTCCCAGCCTGGTACTCTTGGCAAACGTTCACTTCGGGGAATTTTTTTTTCTTTTCAGGGCTGGGGGGGGACTAGTTCACTCCTTGATGCAAAAAAAAAAAAAAAGGAGAATGTCTCCCTTGATTTGTTTTCAAAATCATCTGCGAAACAAGACGACCACTAGCCTTGGAAAAGTTCTGTGCTTTTCGTTTTTGTTTTTTTACGAAGAGGGGACCCAGCTGATGAAAACAAGTTATGAAATAACCTAGGTTTGTGTAACTGGTTGGATTGCATAATGCTCCCTCCCAGAAGCCGTAAGTGTCAAGCAGCCAGGCAAAGCAGGCATATACGCCTGGGTGGTGTTTTCCTAGGAAAGTCAGAAGGAGGAAGGAAAAAAAAGCCCCCTTGAACAATTATGGAAAAGAATCTCTAATAAGGAATCTGTGGAAGGAGGATAGCGCAGCAGTACAGGAAATCGTTACCATGCTTCAAGTTCCAGCCACGTTCAAGACCAGAAGCTAAAAAAAAAAGTTATCCCCGCCAAATGCCACCCTACCACAGGGCCCGGATTCAGAGACAGGGGAAAATTGCAAAAATAAATTCCAACGAGCGGCCTCACCAGGGACATCTGAGTGCCGAGGAGACGGCGAGGAGAAGAGAGCCGTGCCTGCTGTCTTGGCTGTAGAGGAAAGTTTAAACGCTCTCGTACCCACCCATCAAGACGCCGTAAAGGGAGGGGACCTTTCCTGATCCTCCAGCCGCCATTAAAGTCCAAGAGCAAAGGCAGCTGAGGGAAATAAAGTGATTACAGGTTTTATGAGGCGGGCAGTAAAGTTACCTTGGGCCTCGGTCTCCCTGCCTGCCTCATAAGGCCATGGCACATAGTTGTGTAGTAACTAATGGCGCCAGGGTCAGCGCAAGCTACCACAAAACAGCTTTGCTCAGAAGGCGGAGAGAAGATGGGGAATAAAAAGGCCACTCCCTACCAAAAAAAGTCCTCCCAAAGCTCTAGAAGAGGAGGGCAGCTCCGAAAAGTTAATGGAGTTACCTTGAAAATCCCTCTGGAATGAGGGGCGCCTCAGACTTCATATTGCTGAGCAGAACTGGCAGGCCATATGAGAGAATCACACCGCACCGAGCTATTATTAATTGCAAAATCTTCATGTGTTACAGCATGCTAGGAATTAGCCAACACTTGCTCTCTGGTTAGCTAATGAGCCTCCATTAGCCCTATGCTAGATTTATTTCTCTTCCTTCTTTCTAGCATGGTTTTCCTGTCAGATTTCCACCCAACTCAGGGAATTGCTTCAACTCACGTCATGAGCTCAAAGGCCCCAGGGACGCACACCGACTATTCAGCCGGGGCAATTCTACTTCCACTATGACTTTCCATTAAAAAAAAAAACCAACAACAACAGCAATCAAACAAAAAAAGCGATTTAAGAGATACTGAGTGACGGGAATCAAAATTATGTTTTTAATGATTACGCCAGTCAAAATTTCAGCCGCTGGAAACAAGTTGGGGATGCAAAAGATTCCACTCCAATCGCCTGAATTCATCTCCCTCCTCTGTCAGATTGAAGTCACCCTAGTTGCAGGGCAATCCTTAAGTGGGCTAAACTTGGATGAAATTTCACGTTAAGTTTTCTTGGGTCAAAATGTCACTGAGACTAAACTTCGTTTTGGGATGTGGCTTCCAGTGGTTAGGAAGGAACCAAACATCCTTTTCTAATCCAAGGGGAGATCAAGTTGACCCGATTCTCCCAGAGCTCCGGGATGGAGTTCCTCTTTCCTATCCCTGGAGCTTTTTTCCCTCCCGAGGGGGGTCACCTTTGTCGGGGACAATCTCCAGACCCCTGTCCCAAGCTCTTGTTACATACAGCTTCTCCAAGGAATAATGTAGCCAGTGGAAGAGGCCGAGGTTCACCTCTGATTTGGGGTGAGGGGCTGTTTGACTTTGTGAGCGTCCGAAGAGCTTGTGTGTGAGAGGGGCTCTCACGGTGGGCCTTTTCTGGGTGTAGACATCACCCCCACCCTCAAGCTGGTATTTATAAGCACACACACACAGGAGCACGTACACACCATCCCCCGACCCTAAACCAGTCGGGCTACTTTGGAAACACACCCAAAGATACTTTTTAAGTTCCCTGGTACCTCTCGGACGGGACCGTAGTTCCAGGCCCTAATCCCCCCAATTCTCGCCAACGCCCCTCGGGTCCAGATGGAGTCATTATACACAGGGCAGGATTCCCAACCTCACCCCCTTTCCCGGGTCATTCCCGCTGACACCTGGGGGAGTGAAGGAGTCCCGCAGGGGCATTGAGTTCAGGGGCCCGGTGGAGGTTGGGTTGAGGTGGGGGAAGAGAGGTGGGAGCCCTCGGAGGTTCCCCTGGGTGGGAGATGGGGATGGATGATGGATGTGTCTCCCTCCTCCGTCCCTGGTCTGATCAGAGAGGCTGTAACAATAATATTGTTGGCATGTGTTAAGCGCTTACTATGTGCCAAGCACCTTTCTAAGCTTTGGGGGAGACAGGCTGTCACCCCCCGCCTCTCTCTCTCTATCTATCTCTCTCTTCCCAGCTCCTCCACTTGTCAGCTGTGTGACTCTGGGCAAGTCACTTAACTTCTCTGTGCCTCAGTTACCTCATCTGTAAAATGGGGATTAGGACTGCGGGCCCCTTGTGGAACAACCTGATTACCTTGTATCTCCCCCGGCGCTTGGAACATAGTAAGCGCTTAACAGATGCCATCCTTACTATTATGCACACATCCGGCGATTAGAACAGTGCACGGCACCTAGTAAGTGCTTCACAAATATCATTATTATTATTATCATGCACACATCCAGCGATCAGGACAGTGCATGGCACCTAGTAAGCGCTTCACAAATATTATTATTATTATTATGCACACATCCAGCGATCAGGACAGTGCATGGCACCTAGTAAGCGCTTCACAAATATTATTATTATTATTATGCACACATCCAGCTATTAGGACAGTGCATGGCACCTAGTAAGAGCTTCACAAATACTATTATTATTATTGTTATTCCCACATCTCCCGGCACTTGGACTCCCATCTTCGGCCCTGGGAGAGGGAGGGCCAGGGAGCAGATTGGGGCAGGGGTCTCCAAGGGAAGCGGCTCCCTTGCCCAGGGCGAGGGGCGTCCATCCTCCCGGGGGATCCCCTTTGCCCCCCCAGGGGTGGCTAGGACCACCCCTTCCTTCCTCTCCCCCTCGTCCCCCTCTCCATCCCCCTCATCTTACCTCCTTCCCTTCCCCACAACACCTGTATATACGTATATATGTTCGTACATATTTATTACTCTATTTTACTTGTACATATCTATTCTATTTATTTTATTTTGTTAGTATGTTCGGTTTTCTTCTCTGTCTCCCCCTTTTAGACTGCGAGCCCACTGTTGGGTAGGGACTGTATACGTTGCCAATTTGTACTTCCCAAGCGCTTAGTCCAGTGCTCTGCACATAGTAAGCGCTCAATAAATACGATTGATGATGATGTTGGGTAGGGACTGCCTCTATAGGTTGCCAGCTTGGACTTCCCAAGCGCTTAGTGCAGTGCTCTGCACACAGTCAGCGCTCAATAAATACGACGGATTGATTGATAGGGCGAGGGAGGAACCGGTCCTGCATCCCGATCCCCCTTTTAGACTGCGAGCCCACTGTTGGGTAGGGACTGTCTCTATGTGATGCCAATTTGTACTTCCCAAGCGCTTAGTACAGTGCTCTGCACATAGTAAGCGCTCAATAAATACGATTGATTGATTGATTGATCCCCCTCTCCCAGCCCGAAAGGAAAGCCGGGGGGGAAGGAAAACGAAAGCGGGCGTCGAGGACCTCCAGCGAGGGCCTCGACTTACCTGCTGGCCGCCTCCGCCGGAGTAGGGCTCTGCGTGCGCCGGAGAGCCGCTGCTGCCTCGGGAAGAGGTGTCGAAATTCCCGGGATAGTCCTGGTACATGATCCGAAGTGGGAGCCCCGGAGGAAGCAGGGTTTTTCCTCCCCGCCCTCCCGTCCGCTCCTCCTCCTCCTCCTGCTCCGGCCCCTCGGGGTGGCCGGCGGCCAGTCGAGTCCGGAGCCTCCCCCCGGCAGGCCCGGTGGCCACCGGACCGCCCAGCAAGCCCACCCCCGGGCTCCAAGGGGGGGGCTGGGGGACCAGCGTCCTCGGGAGAGTTGTTGCCCCGGACAGGGACCGCTCCTTCCCTAGCCAACCCTGCCAAGCCCGGACGCGGGCATCAGCAGCCCCAAGTCCTGCAACTTCTGCTTCCTCGTCCACCAAGTGTGGGGGGGCCAAACTAGCTGCACCCACCCGAGAAGACCCTTCCCAGCTGGGAGACGAGGTCCCTGGACTGTCGGCCACCCAGTCCAGGGGGGGAGGGACACAATTGAGCCCCCTCCCCCGTTGCCACCGGCCCTCTCTACCTGCCCGGCGGGTAGGCCTCTCAAACCTGTCTGCCTGTCTCTGCTGGGCTCTGTCTGTCTGCCTGTCTGTCTGTCTGTCGGTGGGTCGGTCCTCCTGCCCCTCTCGCAGGGCCCTGCTCCCTCTCCGGGATGAGTCAGGGCAGTGGCATTAACTTCAACTCCACACTCCGTATTATCCGCCCGCCGGGACCATGTGGATCCTTCGCACGTCAATTCGCAGGCCCCACCTTGCTGGGAGGGGCCGGGGGAGGGGAAAAGGGAGAAGAGGGGGCGGAGAAGGAGGAGGGGGGGAGTGTCTTTCTTCTTCTTCTCCTCCTCCTCCTCCTCCTCCTCCTCCTCCCTCTCCTCCTCCTCCCTCTCAATCAATCAATCAATCAATCGTATTTATTGAGCGCTTACTATGTGCAGAGCACTGGACTAAGCGCTTGGGAAGTACAAGTTGGCAACCTATAGAGCCAGTCCCTACCCAACAGTGGGCTCACAGTCTAAAAGGGGGAGACAGAGAACAGAACCAAACCTACTAACAAAATAAAATAAATAGAATGGATATGTACATACATCGAAGAGCCCCCTTCCCCCAGGGCGCATGCGCGCTGCTAAATAGAGTAATAAATATGTACAAACATATATACAGGTGCTGTGGGGAAGGGAAGGAGGTAAGATGGGGGGATGGAGAGGGGGACGAGGGGCAGAGAGTCACGTGCTCCAAAAAACCGTCGCCCCAACGCATCACCCACTCTCCCTCTCCTCCCTCTCCCTCTCCTCCCTCTCCCTCTCCCTCCTCCTCCTCCTCCTCCTCCTTTCCTGCATCCACTAATCAATCAATCCGTCGTGTTTATTGAGCGCTGACTGTGTGCGGAGCACTGGACTAAGCGCTGGGGAAGTACAAGGTGGCAACGCATAGAGGCAGTCCCTCCCCAACAGTGGGCTCACAGTCTAAAAGATTCATTCAATCGTATTTAATTCAGCCCTTCATTCATTCAGTCGTATTTAATGGAGCGCTTGCCGTGTGCGGAGCACTGTACTAAGCGCTTGGGAAGTGCAAGTGGGCAACTTATAGAGACGGTCCCTACCCAACAGCGGGCTCACAGGCTAGAAGGGGGAGACAGACGACAGAACATATTAACAAAATAAAATGAATAGTAAATATGTACAAGTAAAATAGAGTAATAAATATGTACAAGCATATATACAGGTGCTCCTCCTCTTCATTCCTTCATTCATTCAATCGTATTTAATTGAGCGCTTACCGTGTGCGGAGCACTGTACTAAGCGCTTGGGAAGTCCAAGTTGGCATCTAGAGACGGTCCCTACCCAACAGCGGGCTCACAATCTAGAAGGGGGAGACAGACGACAAAACATATTAACAAAATAAAATGAATAGTAAATATGTACAAGTAAAATAGAGTAATAAATATGTACAAGCATATACACAGGTGCTCTTCCTCCTCCTCCTCTTCATTCCTTCATTCATTCAGTTGTATTTAATTGAGCGCTTACCTTGTGTGGAGCACTGTACTAAGCGCTTGGGAAGTCCAAGTTGGCAACATCTAGAGACGGTCCCTACCCAACAGTGGGCTCACAATCTAGAAGGGGGAGACAGACGACAAAACCTATTAACAAAATAAAATGAATAGTAAATATGTACAAGTAAAATAGAGTAATAAATATGTACAATCATATATACAAGTGCTCTTCTTCCTCCTCCTCCTCCTCTTCATTCCTTCTTTCATTCAATCGTATTTAATTGAGCGCTTACCGTGTGCGGAGCACTGTACTAAGCGCTTGGGAAGTCCAAGCTGGCAACATCTAGAGACGGTCCCGACCCAACAGTGGGCTCACAGTCTAGAAAGGGGAGACAGACGACAAAACATATTAACAAAATAAAATGAATAGTAAATATGTACAAGTAAAATAGAGTAATAAATATGTAGAAACATATATACAGGTGCTCTTCCTCCTCCTCTTCCTCCTCCTCTTCATTCCTTCATTCATTCAATCGTATTTAATTGAGTGCTTACCGTGTGCGGAGCACTGTACTAAGCCCTTGGGAAGTGCAAGTGGGCAACATATAGAGACGGTCCCTACCCAACAGTGGGCTCACATCTAGAAGGGGGAGACAGACGACAAAACATATTAACAAAATAAAATGAATAGTAAATATATACAATTAAAATAGAGAAATATGTACAAACATATATACAGTGTCTCCCCCTTCTAGACTGTGAGCCCACTGTTGGGTAGGGACCGTCTCTATATGTTGCCAACTTGTACTTCCCAAGCGCTTAGTACAGTGCTCTGCACACAGTAAGCACTCAATAAATACGATTGATTGATTGATATATACAGGTGCTCTTCCTCCTCCTCCTCCTCCTCCTCTTCATTCCTTCATTCATTCAATCGTATTTAATTGAGCTCTTACCGTGTGCGGAGCACTGTACTAAGCGCTTGGGAAGTCCAAGTTGGCAACATCTATAGACGGTCCCTACCCAACACAGAAAAGTGAGTGACTTGCCCAAGGTCACACAGCTGACAAGTGGTGGAGCCAGGATTTGAACCCGTGACCTCTGACTCCAAAGCACGGGCTCTTTCCACTGAGCCACGCTGCTAGTGATGGCATTTGTTAAGCGCTTACTATGTGCCAAGAACTGTTCTAAGTGCTGGGGTAGACACAAGGTCATCAGGTTGTCTCATGTGGGGCTCCCCGTCTTAGTCTTTATTTTACAGATGAGGGAACTGAGGCACAGAGAATAATAATAATAACGTTGGTATTTGCTAAGCGCTAACTATGTGCCAAGCACTGTTCTAAGCGCTGCGGGGATACCAGATGATTAGGTTGTTCCATGTGGGGCTCACAGTGTTAATCCCCATTTTACAGGTGAGGTAACTGAGGAACAGAGAAGTGACTTACCCAAAGTCATACAACTGACAAGTGGCGGAGCCGGTATTAATAATAATAATAATAATCAATCAATCAATCGTATTTATTGAGCACTTACTGTGTGCAGAGCACTGTACTAAGCGCTTGGGAAGTACAAGTTGGCAACATATAGAGACGGTCCCTACCCAACAGTGGGCTCACAGTCTAGAAGACTAATAAATGTCATTTATTAAGTGCTTACTATGTGCAGAGCACTGTTCTAAGCGCTGGGGAGGTTACAAGGTGATCAGGTTGTCCCACAGGTGGCTCACAGCCTTAATCCCCATTTTCCAGATGAGGTAACCGAGGCCCAGAGAAGTGAAATGACTTACCCAAAGTCACACCGCTGACAAGAGAAGCAGCGTGGCTCAGTGGAATGAGCCCGGGCTTAGGAGTCAGAGGTCATGGGTTCAAATCCCAGCTCCGCCAAATGTCAGCTGTGTGACTTTGGGCGGGTCACTTCACTTCTCTGGGCCTCAGTTCCCTCGTCTGTAAAATGGGGATTAAGACTGTGAGCCCCATGTGGGACCGCCTGATCACGTTGTAACCTCCCCAGCGCTTAGAACATAGTAAGCGCTTAATAAAAGCCATTATTATTATTACTATTATAAGTGGCAGAGCCGGGATTAGAACCCATGACCTTTGACTCCCAACCCCGGGCTCTTTCCACTGAGCCACGCTGCTTCTGGCGAGCCGGACCGGGGGGCAGGGGGCAACTTCCAAGCCCTGGGCACCGGCAGGGGAGAGGATGGAAGAAGTCCCGGATGGCGGGCCAGGCGTCGAGGCACGGGGCATTAGCTCTTCAAAGCCCTACTGAGAGCTCACCTCCTCCAGGAAGCCTTCCCAGACTGAGCCTCCCTTTTCCCTCTCCTCCTCCTCCCCTCCCCATCACCCCCTCTCCCTCTACCCTACCCCCTTTCCCTCCCCACAGCACTTGTGTCCATCTTGGGCAAGTCACTTCACTTCTCTGGGCCTCAGTTCCCTCATCTGTAAAATGGGGATGAAGACTGTGAGCCCCCCCGTGGGACAACCTGGCTACAGAAGCAGAGTGGCTTAGTGGAAAGGGCACGGGCTTGGGAGTCAGAGGTCATGGGTTCCAATCCCGCCTCCGCCACTTGTCAGCAGTGTGACTTTGGCCAAGTCACTTCACTTCTCTGTGCCTCAGTTCCCTCATCTGTAAAGTGGGGACTAAGACTGTGAGCCCCACGTGAGACAACCTGATGACCTTGTGTCTACCCCAGCACTTAGGACAGTGCTTGGCACATAGTAAGTGCTTAACAAATACCAATATTATTATTATTAATATTATTAATATTATTATTCTCAGTGCCTCAGTTCCCTCATCTGTAAAATGGGGGCTAAGACTGTGAGCCCCACGTGAGACAACCTGATGACCTTTTGTCTACCCCAGTACTTAGAACAGTTCTTGGCACATAGTAAGTGCTTAACAAAGACCAACATTATTATTATTATTCTCTGTGCCTCAGTTCCCCCATCTGTAAAATGGGGACTAAGCCTGTGAGCCCCACGTGAGACAACCTGATGACCTTGTGTCTACCCCGGTGCTCAGAACAGTGCTTGGTACATAGTAAGCGCTCAACAAATACCAACATTATTATTATTATTATTATTCTCTGTGCCTCAGTTCCCTCATCTGTAAAAGGGGGACTAAGACTGTGAGCCCCACGTGAGACAACCTGATGACCTTGTGTCTACCCCAGTGCTTAGAGCAGTGCTTGGCACATAGTAAGCGCTTAACAAATACCGTCATTATTATTATTATTATTATTATTATTATTATTATCCCCTCCACCCCCTCCACCTTCCTGTTATTACTTTGGTAGAAGTGACCTTGGAACTGGAATTAGTGCTGCTAATCAGATTCCTGTTGCTTTCATTGCGATGCAATTAGAACGCATCTAATATAGTTTAATAGTACACAATAAACAAACCCCAAACTATAATTGATTCAGCACGGGGAGGAGAGGAAAGAGGGTGTTTTCATCTGTTGGAGGAACAAGGATTCTGGAGAGGAGGCCCGCCCGGACCAGCAGGATCACTAAATCCTCGGGGCCTCAGTGCTCCTCCCTGTGAAATGGGGCGAGCGCCCTTTGGAGACAATCGATCCATCAATGGTATTGATTTTTCCTCCTCTCCCACTCCCTTCCGCGTCATCCCGACTTGCTCCCTTTCTTCTTCCTCCCCCCTCCCCGCCCCAAGGCACTTATATATATATATGTATATATATATATAACTATTTATTTTATTGTTTTATTTATTTATTTATTTATTTAAAATATTATTTTATTATTTTTATTTTGTGTGACTTTGGGCAAGTCACTTAACTTCTCTGTGCCTCAGTTACCTCATCTGGAAAATGGGGATGAAGACCCTGAGCCTCATGGGGGACGGCGTAATTACCTCGTATCTGCCCCAGCGCTTAGAACAGTGCTTGGCACATAGTAAGCACTTAACAAATACCATTATTATTATTATTATTATTATTATTATTATTATTATTATTATTATTATTATTGATACAGATATTATTGATATCTGTTTACTTGTGCGCTTAGTACAGTGCTCTGCACACAGTAAGCGCTCAATAAATACGATTGTTGTTGTTGTGCCCTCCCCGACTGTTAGCTCACTGTGGGCAGGGATTGCCTCTCTTTATTGCTGTATTGTACTTTCCCAAGCGCTTAGTACAGTGCTCTGCACACGGTAAGCGCTCAATAAATACGACTGAATGACTTTATTGAGCACCTAACGTGTGCGGAGCACTGTCCTAAGCGCTTGAGAGAGTATGACCAACAGAGTTTGCAGTTCCCTTTGAGCTCGCTATGGGCAGGGATTGCCTCTCTTTATTGCTGTATTGTACTTTCCCAAGCGCTTAGTACAGTGCTCTGCACACAGTAAGCACTCAATAAATACAACCAAATGACTTTATTGAGTGCCTACCGTGTGCAGAGCACTGTCCTAAGCGCTTGAGAGAGTATGACCAACGGAGTTGGCAGTTCCCTGCCCACAAAGAGCTTAACAGCCCAGAGTAGGAGACCTACAGAAATTACGGATCCCTTGGCATCCTCCCGCCTCCGCCACTTGTCGGCTGTGTGACCTTGGGCAAGTCACTTAACTTCTCTGTGCCTCAGTTCCCTCATCTGTAAAATGGGGATTAAAAGTGCGAGCCCCACGTGGGACAACCTGATTACCCTGTATCTCCCCCAGTGCCCAGCGCTTAGAATGGTGCTTGGCACATAGTAAGCGCTTAACACAAGCCAACAATATTATTATTATTATTATTCCCTGTGCCTCAGTTCCCTCATCTGTAAAATGGGGATTAAAAGTGCGAGCCCCACGTGGGACAACCTGATTACCCTGTATCTCCCCCAGTGCTTAGAACGGTGCTTGGCACATAGTAAGTGCTCAACACACGCCAACAATGTTATTATTATTATTCTCTGTGCCTCAGTTCCCTCATCTGTAAAATGGGGATTAAAAGTGCGAGCCCCACTTGAGACAACCTGATTACCCTGTCTCTCCCCCAGCGCTTAGAACGGTGCTTGCCACATAGTAATAATAATAATAACGATGGTATTTGTTGAGCGCTTACTATATGCAAAGCACCGTTCTAAGCATTGGGGGTACACAAGGTGATCAGTTTGTCCCACCTGGGGCTCACAGTCTTAATCCCCATTTTCCAGATGAGGGAACTGAGGCCCTGAGAAGTGAAGTGACTTGCCCAGAGTCACACAGCTGACAGCTGGCGGAGGTGGGGTTTAAACCCATGACCCCTGACTCCATGCCAATATTATTGTGAGTATGATGATGATCGTTGTCATTACGATTCTCCCTAGCACTCAGTACAGAGCCTCGCACGCAGGAAGCGCTGTAGCAGTGTGATGGAGCGAATGGGCCCATAGGAGACAAGAGGAGGGAAGTGTTTACTTTGAGAAAACCGGCCTTGTACGTATTTATTACCCTATTTATTTATTTCTTTTACTTGTACGTATTTATTCTACTTATTTTATTTTGTTAATATGCTTTGTTTTGTTCTCTGTCTCCCCCTTTTAGACTGTGAGCCCACTGTTGGGTAGGGACTGTCTCTATATGTTGCCAATTTGTACTTCCCAAGCGCTTAGTACAGTGCCCTGCACACAGTAAGCGCTCAATAAATACGATTGATGATGATGATGATGAGAAAAACACATCCCATCAATCAATCAATCAATCAATCAATCGTATTTATTGATCCCATCCCCGATCCCTCTCCAAATGACATAGTCGATCGGCCTGGACCGATCGACAGATGCGGAAGCTTTCGACTCCCTGCTCCTCCACCTCATCGCAGGTCCGGCTCTGCCAGAACCCAGTTTCCATTCATTCATTCCTTCAATCGTATTTATTGAGTGCTTCCCGTGTGCAGAGCACTGTACTAAGCGCTTGGGAAGTCCAGGGCGGCAACATCTAGAGACGGTCCCTACCCAACAATGGGCTCACAGTCTAGAAGGGGGGAGACGGACAACAAAACAAAACATGTGGACAGGTGTCAAGTCATCGGAATAAACAGAAGTAAAGCTAGATGCACATCATAGCTAGATGCACGTAAGCGCTTAGTACAGTGCTCTGCACACAGTAAGCGCTCAATAAATACGATTGATTGATTCATTCATTCATTCAATCGTATTTATTGAGCGCTTACTGTGTGCAGAGCACTGGACTAAGCGCTTGGGAAGCACAAGTTGACAACGTATAGAGACGGTCCCTACCCAACAGTGGGCTCACAGTCTAGAAGGGGGAGACAGACAACAAAACAAAGCATATTAACAAAATAAAATAAGTAGAATAAATATGTACAAGTAAAAGAAATAAATAAATAGGGTAATAAATACGTACAAGGATGGTGGAGTGGAAACAGGGGGTTTGGGGTGGGAGTTTTTTGGTGCTTGTTTCCCTTGATTCTTTTCTCCTGCCTGGCTTTCCCAGCAAGATGAGCAAAACGGAGACCCCTGATGCAGGGCAGGTTCTCCATCGGCCGCAAAATTCAGGTGGGAAGGGGCTGGGTTGGGGGGACGGGGCGCAGAGAGGAAGATAATAATAATAATGATGGTATTTGTAAAGCGCTGACTATGTGCCGAGCACTGTTCTAAGCGCTGGGGTAGATACAAGTTGTCCCCCGTGGGGCTCACAGTCTTAATTCCCATTTTACAGATGAGGAAACTGAGGCACAGAGCAGTTAAGCGACTTGCCCAAGATTAGATCAGGATTAGAACCCACCACCTCTGACTCCCAAGGCCGGGCTCTTTCCACTGAGTTACGCTGCTCACCAGCTCTTTGGCCCACTTGCCCCACTGCCCCCCGGCCCCCTTCTCCGCTGGACCCTAATAATAATCACAATAATGGTATTTAAGAAGTGCTTACTATGTGCCAGGCACTGTACTAAGCGCTGGGGTGGATACGTGGCTCAGTGGAAAGAGCCCGGGCTTTGGAGTCAGAGGTCATGGGTTCAAATCCCCGTTCCGCCAATTGTCAGCTGTATGACTTTGGGCAAGTCACTTAATTTCTCTGGGCCTCAGTTACCTCGTCTGTAAAATGGGGATTAAGACTGTGAGCTACCCCCATGGGACAACCTGATCACCTTGTAACCTCCCCAGCGCTTAGAACAGTGCTTTGTACATAGTAAGCACTTAATAAATGTCATCATTATTATTATTATTACTAGCAAATTGGGTTGGACACAGTCCCTTAGAGAAGCAGCATGGCTTAGTGGAAAGAGCCCGAGCTTTGGAGTCAGAGGTCATGGTTTCAAATCCCGGCTCCGCCACTTGTCAGCTGTGTGACTTTGGGCAAGTCACTTCACTTCTCTGGGCCTCAGTGACCTCATCTGGAAAATGGGGATTAAGACTGTGAGCCCCCCGTGGGACAACCTGATCGCCTTGTAACCTCCCCAGAGCTTAGAACAGTGCTTTAGCACATTGTAAGCACTTCATAAATGCTATCATTATTATCTATTATTCTATTTATCTGTATATATGTATGTATATGTATATATATATGCATATTTACCTGTATATATGTATATATGTTTGTACGTATTTATTACTCTATTTATTTATTTATTTATTTTACTTGTACATATCTATTCTATTTATTTTATTTTGTTTTGTTTTGTTCTCTGTCTCCCCCTTCTAGACTGTGAGCCCACTGTTGGGTAGGGACCGTCTCTAGATGTTGCCAACTTGTACTTCCCAAGAGCTTAGTACAGTGCTCTGCACACAGTAAGCGCTCAATAAATATGACATTGATTTTGCACATCGTAAGTGCTTAATAAATGCCATTATTATTATTATTATTATTATTATTATTATTGTCCCATGGTGAGGGCTTACAGTGTCAATCCCCATTTTACAGGTGAGGGAACTGATACGCAGGCAAGTTAAGTGACTTGACCAAGGTCACGAGGGCAGAGGGGTCTCAGCCTGATGCAGAGCCCATCCCTTGGGGACGGCGGTCCCAGGAAAGGCGGGGGGCCAAAGTCTCCAGCCTCTCCTGGGAACTGGGTACACTGTCACTTTTCATTTTTGCTTGTAAGCGGCTACTTCAGCACAAAAACTATCTGCCTCGGCACCCATCTCGCTCAAAAAAGCCTGGCACCGGGGCGCCACTTACTAGCAGGACCTGCGGAAGGGAAATCAGTCAGTCAAACGTCTTTTTTGAGCTCTTATTGTGGGGAGAACACTGTAATGATAATAATAATAATGATAATAATAATAATGGTATTTGTTAAGTGCTTACTATTTGCCAAGCACTGTTCTAAGCACCGAGGTAGCTACAAGGTAATCAGGTTGTCCCACGTGGGGCTCACAGTCTTAATCCCCATTGCCAAGCACCATAGTAAGCACTTTTACACAAGCCAACAATATTATTATTATTATTCCCCATGCCTCAGTTCCCTCATCTGTAAAATGGGGATTAAAAATGCCCATCGTTAAAACTTCGGCACCAGTGAGATCCAGTTTGTCCCCCCTCCTATCCCATCTCCCACTCCTCCTCCTCCATCCCCTCCCTCTGTCGTTCTGCACAAAGAACGAGCCCTAGTCTACAAGATGCAGCGTGGCTGAGTGGAGAAGAGCATGGGCTTTGGAGTCAGAGGTCATGGGTTCAAACCCCGGCTCCACCAATTGTCAGCTGTGTGACTTTGGGTAAGTCACTTCACTTCTCTGGGCCTCAGTTACCTCATCTGTAAAATGGGGATTGAGATTGTGAGCCCCACTTGGGACAATCTGATCACCTTGTAACCTCCCCAGTGCTTAGAACAGTGCTTTGCACATAGTAAGTGCTTAAGAAATGCCATTATTATTATTACTATTAAGCACTGTTCTAAGCACTGAGGTAGCTACAAGGTAATCAGGTTGTCCCTCATGGGGCTCACAGTCTTAATCCCCATTTTACAGATGAGCTAACCGAGGCTATTTGCCAAGCACTGTTCGAAGCACTGAGGTAGCTACAAGGTAATCAGGTTGTCCCATGTGGGGCTCACAGTCTTAATCCCCATTTTACAGATGAGCTAACCGAGGCTATTTGCCAAGCACTGTTCTAAGCACTGAGGTAGCTACAAGGTGATCAGGTTGTCCCACGTGGGGCTCACAGTCTTAATACCCATTTTACAGATGAGCTAACTGAGGCTATTTGCCAAGCACTGTTCTAAGCACTGAGGTAGCTACAAGGTGATCACGTTGTCCCACGTGGGGCTCACAGTCTTAATCCCCATTTTACAGATGAGCTAACCGAGGCTATTTGCCAAGCACTGTTCTAAGCACTGAGGTAGCTACAAGGTAATCAGGTTGTCCCACGTGGGGCTCACAGTCTTAATCCCCATTTTACAGATGAGCTAACTGAGGCACTGAGGCTTGCCCTAGATCACACAGCAGACAAGTGGCGGAGCTGGGATTAGAACCCGCATCCTCTCACTCCCAAACCCGTGCGCCTTCCACTAAACCACACTGCCACTGTTGGGTAGGGACCGTCTCTATATGTTGCCAACTTGTACTTCCCAAGCGCTTAGTACAGTGCTCAGCACACAGTAAGCGCTCAATAAATACGACTGATTGATTCTATAATCAGGTTGTTCCACTTGGCTCTCCCAGTCTTAATCCCCATTTTGCAGATGACGCACAGAGAAGTTTAGTGGCTTGCCCAAGGTCACCCAGCAGACTACTGGCAGAGCCGGGATTAGAACTCACATCCGCCGACTCCCAAGCCCATGCTCTTTCCTGTAAGCCATGCTGCCTTTTCTCTACTAACTGCTTGGGAGAGTACAATATAACAGATACATTCTGTGACCACGACGAGGTTACAGTCTACAGGTGGAGACAGACATTAATTGAAATAAACAAATTACAGCTGGAAAGCAGCGTGGCTCAGTGAAAAGAGCCCGGGCTTTGAAGCCAGAGGCCATGGGTTCAAATCCCGCTCCGCCAGTTGTCAGCTGTGTGACTTTGGGCAAGTCACTTCACTTCTCTGGGCCTCAGTTCCCTCATCTGGAAAATGGGGTTGAAGACTGTGAGCCCCTCGTGGGACAACCTGATCACCTTGTATCTACCCCAGCGCTTAGAACAGTGCTTTGCACATAGTAAGCACTTAACAAATACCAACATTATTATTATTATTATTATAAGAGCTGTACATTACATATGTGCATTAGAGAAGCAGCGTGGCTCAGTGGAAAGAGCCCGGGCTTTGGAGTCAGAGGTCATGGGTTCAAATCCTGGCTCTGCCAATTGTCAGCTGTGTGACTTCGGGCAAGTCACTTAACTTTTCTGGGCCTCAGTTCCCTCATCTGTAAAATGGGGATTAAGACTGTGAGCTCCCCCATGGGACAACCTGATCACCTTGTAACCTCCCCAGCGTTTAGAACAGTGCTTTGCACATAGTAAGTGCTTAATGAATGCCGTTATTATTATTATTCCCAAGCGCTTAGTACAGCACTCTGCACACAGTAAGTGCTCAATAAACACGATTGAATGAATGAATGAATGCCGCAAGCCCCATTCCGATTCCTCAGTCAGTCAGTTGGTTGGTCGAATTTATTGAGCACTTGGGAGAGTACACTATAACACTATAATGGACACATTCTCTGCCCACAACGAGCTTACAGTCTAAATGGGGAGACAGATTAATATAAATAAATAAATTACAGACATGTACATAACTGCTGTGGGGTGGCTGTGAGGGGATGAATAAAGGGAGCAAGTCAGGGCGATGCAGAAGGCAGTTGAAGAAAAGGAAATGAGGGCTTAGTCAGGGAAGGCCTCTTGGAGGAGATGTCCCCAGCATTGCTCCTGCTGGTAGCATTAGTGGCCTTAAGCTTTAAAGGAAGGAATGGATATTAGGGGTGGTAGGAATATTCTAGACCCAGCTTCTCCCCAGAGACCCGTGACCCTCCCAGAGACTGGCCAAGCCATACGCTCACCCGCAAAAGGGACCCTCTCCCACTCTCCCACCCCTGCCCACCCTCATCTCCTTGACTTGGCCCAGGACCGTTCCCAAGGCTTCACGTAGGTCCAGAGATCCAGGGGCAGACAGGGTCATTAACGGTTGCAAAGTGAGAAAGAAGACAAAAATCTTGTGGGTCATTTTATTTAGCAATTGTGCAATTCATGGGGAGGCATGCAAATTATATGCCCACTATATCTCAATAAAACATGCTTGGGACAATGGTTAAATGTGCCCAGGTGGGGCCTTTGGCTCTTGAGGGTGATGGGGCATCTTTCCCACTAATTTACTCTGATCATCCTCTTTACTGATCTCCCAGTTTCAGGCCTCTCCCTTTTTCTGCCCAGCCTACCTACAGGTAAAGCATATGGTCCTTCTAAAGAACATTTCAGAATACATCTGCCAACCAATACTCTCGTCCTCCTCTTGGATCCCATGATGTCTGCCCCTCATCTCCTGACTTAAAACCAGTGCTCACAGTCATTGACATCTGCGTTCTCTGTTTTCCTCTTACTTAGCTGCTGTCCTCTCCCACCTCATTCCAGCTCTCCCTCTCCGCCACTCCCAAACCAACACTTCGTTGTCTCTACCTCATTCTCAACTCTCCCACATCTGCCTCCAGAGCTCTTTGTTTGCCCCCTGCATGGCTATGCCACCTAGCTCAAATCCCCCAATGCCTTCTCTCTGACCTTCAAAGCCATCCTCTTCCCAGAAACCCCCTCTGACCCTTGGCATCTTCCCCAAATCACCATCCCACCCGCTTTATTCATCTGCATATCTGTGTTTTTTATTCCTTCCCTTTGTCTTTTCTCATTTGTCTCCTTTTGAGAGGCCATTTGGGTCTGCATGTCTTCCCCACTGGATTAGAAGCCCCACAAGGGCAGGGCTGTGTCTTATGCTGTATTTCTATTGTATGTTCTCAAGCTCTGTCCACAGTAGCCACTCAATAAATGCTGCTGTTATGATGGTGGGCAAGCAGCGCAAAGAGCAGTGAGCTCCTCTTTGTGGGGAGTGAGTTGGGAGGCTGCCCTATGATCCTTTGAAGGCCAAGAGGTTGGGAGTCCTGCTAAAAGTTTGATTTCCTTTTCCTTCAAACATACGGAGTGACTTTTCTCTGATGTCTACCAAGCTAACACTCAGCTTATCGCCTGCAACTCCCCACCTTGAGTTTTCCCAGAAAGTCCCCTTGTAGCCCTCCAGAAAACACCAGAGATGAAGGTGACTAGACTCTGATGTCTTTGTTACACATTGATGCTCACCCCACTCCCACCCCCAGAGCACTTAGGCACATACATATCCTCATACTCTGTTGCTTCTCATGTCATTCACTTTATTCTTGTCTCCCCGCACTACATTGTAAGCTCCTTGTAGGCAAGGATAATGCCTACCAACTTTATTATAGTCTCCCAAGCATCTAGTACAGTGTTCTGCCCACTCATCAATAAATATCAATGATGGATTGATTAATCCTGACAGACACCTCTCCTCAGGCCACCCTGGAGTGGTCCTTCCAACCCTCTGGATCTCGAGGCAATTCCTATCCTGCCTTTTAATAATAATAATGATGATGGTACTTGTTAAGCACTTACTATGTGCAAAGCACTGTTCTAAGCGCTGGGGGGATACAGGGTGATCAGGCTGTCCCACGTGGGGCTCACAGTCTTAATCCCCATTTTACAGATGAGGGAACTGCGGCACAGAGAAGTTAAGTGACTTGACCAAAGTCACACAGCTGACAATTAGCAGAGTCGGGATTTGAACCCATGACCTCTGACTCCAAAACCTATGCTCTTTCCACTGAGCCACCTTTTAAGGTGGGCCTGCCTGTTTAGGGAGCACATTGCTTATTCTGCTCGGCCCCTTATACTATGAGATCCACGGTGGGCAGGCACTGTGTTCAACTCGATGATCTTGCATCTATCCCCAGCACTTAGTACAGTGTTTGCTGCATAGTAAGCGCTCAGCAAACACCATTATCATTACCCACGAATTCAGGAGATCTCAAATAGCATCAGCAACAATAACGGTGACCCTAATGAAGAACAACATGGCCAAGGTGGTGTTCCCCCCACCCCCCAACCATCCCTAGAAAACCCCAGGATTCTCCCCACCACCCTGACTCGCCCTCTAGCCTGCAGATGATGATCCCAACCCTGGAATTCTGCTGCCCTTGACTGAGAGATTGAAGATTGGGGCATCAGAGCCAGGAATCAGAGGAAGGGAAGGACACTCTAGACTACAAGCTCACTGTGGGCGGGGAATGTGCCTTTTATTGGTTTTTTTTCTTTATGGTGCTTGTTAAGCACTTACTATGTGGCAGGCACTGTTCTGAGCCCTTTCATTGTTGTGTTGCACTCTCCCCAGTGCTTAATACAGTGCTCTGCACACAATAAGCACTCAATAAATACGATTGACTGACTGACTTACTGACCAAGTGTCATAACTGAGGAAGCAGTGAATCAGAGGAAGAAATGGAGACCTTTAAACTAGTCTGAACCTTCCCTCCTCCACCGCCGGCCAAACCAGGCTGGACCCTTCAGGGCTTCTGACTGGTTCATTTGAAAGGGATCGTTGGCTCTTCTGATCTGTTTGAGCCTTTGTTCATCACTTCCCTAGACCATTACTCTCCCAAAGCGGAGGCTCCAAAAGGGGCAAGCCCATCTCCCAAGGTCACGCCATAAATCGAGATCAGAAGGACTGGAGTGCCCAGCACTGGGCTCAAACTACCAGGCAGTCCTGCCCTGGTGAAGAGAGGACTTAGCCCTTAAACCACTCTAGTCACGGGGTGAGAGCAGGCTGGGATCTATGTCAGGCTGAGAAATCCACTCTGGGTCTGAAGAACAATTATTATTATTATTAATAATAATATTTTTTAAGAATTGTGGTATTTGTCAAGTGCTCACTGAATGCCAAGCACTGTACTAAGTGTAGGGGTAGATACAAGGTAATCAGATGGACACAGTCCCTGTCCCACAGAGGGCTCAGTCTTAATCCCCATTTTACAGCTGAGGTTGAGAAGTAGCATGGCTCAGTGGAAAGAGCACGGGCTTTGGAGTCTGAGGTCGTGGGTTCAAATCCCAGCTCCGCACTTAGCTGTGTGACTTTGGGCAAGTCACTTAACTTCTCTGTGCCCCAGTTACCTCATCTGGAAAATGGGGGGTAAGACTGTGAGCCCCCCGTGGGACAATCTGATCACCTTGTAACTTCCCCAGTGCTTAGAACAGTGCTTTGCATATAGTAAGCGCTTAATAAATGCCATTATAAAAAACTGAGGCACAGAGAAGTTAAGTGACATGCCCAACGTCACATAGCATGCAAGTGGCAGAGTTGGGATTAGAACCCAGGTCTTTCTGATCCCAGGCCCCTACTCTATCCACTGCTTCCATTCTTCTCATTATTACTATTATTATTTTTATTAATAATAAATTGTGGTATCTAAGTACTCATGGTATGCCAAGCACTGTACTAAGCACTGGGGCAAATACAAGGTAATCAATTCAGAGATGATACCTGTCCCACTATGATTTTAAGTTCTTAGAGGACAGGGATCATGTCTGCTTCACTTGCTTTGTCCAGTGCCCAGCTCCGAACCCCAACCGGGTGGGCAGTGCCCGGCTGGGCTGCTGCGGGGGCGGCACTGAGAACAATAGGTGGTCAGCCGCTGCCCTTGCTTCAGCTCCTTGGTCTTCTCTTCTTTAGCCCTGCCAATGCCATCAAATAATATTCAAGGGCCCCATGGGCCAGGTGCCAGGCTAATGGCTTTACAAAGTTGGTTAAATAGGTGTGGTCCCGGCCTTCCAGTTGCGTACGATCTAAATTTGATAAGAGTGACATGGACCCAGGTAGAAGAAACCCGATCGGGCATACAAACACTGAAAGAGTGGCCAAAGGCACCGGCGAATAAACACCCCCTTTTCCACGTTCAGCCCAAGAGCCCATTTCCCTGAGCTCCAGTGACGTCAGGCTTCCCATAGACTTAGCCTATGAGCTCATTTACAGGTCGTGAATTTGCAGTTGTGGGTCACTGGGTCGTATTGGCTGCTCAAATTGGAACTGGCGAATCAGCATTTCCTCCTCGCCCCCACTCTCCACACCTTTGAAAGTAAATATAGAAACACTTGTGACCCTATTATCTTCAGAAATGACTAAGTCTCCCCGTTTCCTGCCAGTGACATGTGAGTGCTGGAAAGCTCTGCTCCTTGAGTAAGTGGAGCCTTAGGAAAAAGGGAGGCGGGGAATGATGGGGCTGGGACTGGGCTGTGTTGCTCGTTGTTCTGAGCCTGATTCCTGGGTCTTCGACCCCAGAATAGGGGGAAACAGGGTCCTTCAACCCCAGAATGGGGGGAAACCGCATCCTTAGCCCCGTATAATCCACCCAGGGAGTGTGGTGGTGGGCTAGCAGGGGCCCGCTTACCCTCCCCGGCATCCTTGGTCGGGGACAATCTGTTCTCCACCTCTGGTGAATGGGGTGGTGGCAAGCTGAGTAGGGCTAAGGTAGTCTTTCCTCTCCCATTTTAATTGTCAGTTTTAAATTCCTCCTCCGGGATCTCCCTGAGTGCAGGGAAAATTCCTGCGCTGCAACTGTAGATTGACAAAAAATCACCCTGAAAGCCATTCCTCTGGGCAGGACTTGCCCGGCCTCATGTGGAGAACCAAAGGGTGAGGATGATAATAATGATAATAATCATCATCATCATCATCATAATCATAGTAATAGTTAAGTGCTTACTATGTACCAAGCACTATACTAACTACTGGGGTAGCTAGATACAAAACAATCATGTCAGACACAGTCCCTGTCTCCACATGGGGCTCACAGTCTAAGTGGGAGGGAGAAGAGCTTTTGAATCCCCCATTTTACAGATGAGGAAACTAAAGGCTTTCAATCCCTCCATCCATCCATCCATTAATCATATCTATTGAGCACCTGTTCTGTGCAGAGCACTGTACTAAGCACTTGTGAGAGTACCACAGAGACAGAATCCCTGCCCTCTGGGAGCTTACAGTCTAAGACAGGAAGGGTTTCAGTCCCTGATTGAGCAGAAGTGGATGGTGGGCTTCTCTCCCAGGGGTTTCCTGGGAGCAGCATGCCCCAAACTGTTTTCTGGGACCCAACGGATTCTAAATGTGAATGCCAGGGACTGGTATCCTTGTCAGTACATTCGGGGACTTCTGCAAGAAGTATAAACCGAACTCAAGGGAAACACCAAGATTTTTCATTAAGAACTACAACTGTTGGGTGAGATATTTATTGAGTATTCCATCCATTCTCAATCCCGGGGAGGCAAGGATCCTCCCCCAACCCACCACACCTCCCATTTGGAAATTACCTCTGTCACTGTGGTCTAGGGACATCACTGTTCACAGCTGGAGGGGACTGAACTCAGTGAACTCAGTGAGCTATCTTGGGCTTCTTCCGTCGAGAATTCCTGTGAGCCAGAGGTTGGACTTGGGGGAGAACTTACTTATGAAAGAGGTAGTGAGGACCTGGGAGCTTAGAGAGATGCCACGAGGGACTTTTTAAAGAATAGGGTAGATCCCTCTTTGGAATAGCTCTCAGGAGACCTCACTGGTTGGCTCCTAAAGACCTGCAAAGCCCTTGAATTCTACAGTTCTCACCAGATCCAGCAGGGCTCTTTCCATAATTAAAATCAGTTCCCTCTCCCTTCACACCTCACATGGGATCAACTCCTGCTCTTTCTCCACCTCTCCCAAAAATAACTACTAGCCACTCTGCCCCTCCTCTGCTAAACCCTCTGCACCACCTGCATCTTCTGGGTTCAAGGATCCCTGGAGTAACAAGGCAGACCAAGCGATAGTTTATCATCATCTCCTAATCACTGGCTGTAGCCTTCCAGATGATGCAGCCTAAATCCAGAGAACGAGGGCCCCCCTTTGCATTCTCCATGAGAGGCACGACTGAAACCCCATTCATTCAATTGTATTTATTGAGCACTTACTGTGCGCAGAGCACCATACTAAGCGCTTGGAAAGTACCCTATCTCTCCCATGGTGTTACAGGCCGGTTCAGGGTACCAGGGAGTAGCAAAGAACCAGTTGGTGCAACTGATCTGTGGCTCTTGGTTTTTCCAGGCTATCGGAGTGTCTGTCCAACTGAGCTACTCCCTTTTCCAAAGCCAAGGCCTTAGGCAGGAGGCCTGGGTGGAACATCCAATTTGCATCATGTCAGGGAAGGGAAGGAGGGAAATTATTCAAATTGAAATCACCCCTCAGAGATGTGATGACTTTTTGCCTTTTGACTGTGTGGGTCTCCTCTCTCCTGCAGTGGAAAGAGAAGAGAGGAGGCAGAGCCTAGGCTGCAGTGGTTATGAAAGACAGGGGGAGGCAGCACAATGGAAAGAAAGCACCGTTATTTCCCCCAAGCCCTCTAACTCTGGGCTCCTTTTTGGTCACAGTCTCTCCTTCCAGTTAGCTCTGGTTTGGGCTCCAGATATTAGCCATCCTGCTTACAAAGGTTCCCAGAACAGCTCCCTGTGGAAAAAGGGCAAATTCAAGAAATTGGGAAATTCCTAAAAATGGTTTTCTGGACTCTTCAGCTGTTTGCTGCCAGCCTTAAAGCCCCACTGCCCCTGCACTGTACCCTGGGCAGGGGAGCAAAGGAATCTGATTGCGTGGATCCGAGCCAGGCTATCTAAAGAGCTGCTGTGGACAACATTTTGGCTTCTGAAGGAATTAATCCCCAGAAAGGAGATTAATCTGCCACACACTATGGCTTGGGAGGAGGGCTGGCAGAGCAGACTATCATTCGTTAAGTTAGTCAGGCGATCTTTGTGGTCTTTTGGAACGAGTTCATTTTTTCAAGGGTCAATCAGGGAACACTCCGCCACCCCCCACCCAACCCCACCGTCCTCTGGGACATTCACAGACAAACATTCCTGTGCACAGGCCATTCCCATACAATCTCACATACATGCATTCTCTCTTCCACACACGCACGCACACACTCACACTACACACACCCTCAGAAGGCTGCATTGTGCAACCACCTATCTGCTGAGGAGACAAGAGATAACATGCCTGCCGTCCCGTCCTTTCTTGCCTTAGTCCCAGGAGAATTAAGACCAGCCCAAGTTGCAGGGCAAAAGGGGATCAATTACGAGGTAAAATGAGGCTGCGGTTTGGGAGACTCGGCGGCAGTTTGGAGGAGCAGGGGAACATCTAAAGGCTGCTCCCCGTAACGTGACTCCCTAGATGTGAACCCTGCAGCGCTAGTTAATGAAAGCACTTCTGGTCCTGCATAGGGGGCTGCATCCTTGCATGTTTTCTGCGGGCCTCCCCTTCAACACGGCTAATCCTCTCCCCGCACCCCGAGCCAAGCCTCTGGGCCCTGGGCTGATCAACCCCTCTGCTTCCCTCTTCGCCCCTCTCCAATCCCCCACCCAGATAAACTCACCACTTCGGGCCGCCTGAGGTCAAGGTCCCAGTGGCTGACACTTCATGGCCCAGGAGCAAGAAGCATCGCTCAGAACCGCCATGGGGAAATTGAGCAGGGGCCCAATGTTCGATCCAGAGCTTCCACTCTAGGACCTTCCAGCTTGGATGCTGGATCCGTGGAGAGGAATTTTGCCATGAAGGTGGCAAAATTAGAGAGGCAGCATGGCCTATTGGATGGAGCACCAGCCCGAGAGTCAGAAGGACCGGGGTTCTAATCTCGGTTCCACCTCTTGTCTGTTGCGTGACCTTGGCCAAGTCACATCACCTCTCTGTGCTGCAGTTTCCTCACCTGTAAAATGGGGTTTAAGACTGTGAGCCCCATACGGGACATGGACTGTGTCCAACTTGATTAACTTGTACCTTCCCCAGCGCTTAGAACTGTACCTGGTAAGTAAGCGTTGAACAAATACCATTAAAAAAAAAAGCAGTTCTATTCCCTGCTATTTCAATGTGTGGAGAAGCAAAAAGCATTACCCGCTCCAGCCTAGACCAACTTTCAGGGGAAAATACCCTGAAAATACCCTGATATTGGAGGGAGGGGTCGGGCTTAGGGTGGGGGAGAAATGACAAGGAACTTGTGTCTAGGTTCTAAAATACTTATGCAAGGAGTCTTTCTACTCTTGGTAAATGTGCTGTTGTTTCAGAGTGGTTTTTCCAAGTCCGGGCATTGCGCTGGTATCTCCTCTTCCCCAGCTCCCCCCAGCCCCACTCCTCAGTCTGAGCTTCTCTGCTTGGATTTGGGGGAAGACTCTTCTAACTTTAGGTCCTGTCAGTTCCCTCCTTGTGTTGCCTTAATTTCAGACTACTGTTTGCATTTAGGGCTTAATTAGACTCTTGTCTTGTTTCGAGAAGAGACGTTTTGTGCCCCAGGGAGAAGCCACGGCGCATTGTGAGGTGGGCATGTCCCAGCAGGTTCTGGGGTGGTGAACATCTGATGGGAAAAAAAAGAATATTTCCAGGACCTCCTGGAGACTGGAGGAAAATTCCCAAAGAGGAAGAGATGGGAAAAATCCCCTCAGAAGAAAGCTAGAGATTTTCTGTTTCGATGATGAAAGGATGGAAGGCAGTTTCTCCTCCCTGGGCCCAGGAGCAGCTGCTCTTACCTGTCTGGCTACCGGGGAGAGCTGCAGTGTCTGGTCTCCCCTAGACACAAACCCCCTCACCCCCACCACACACACACAACACACATATGCACACACACACACGCACACAAACACTCATGCTCACCCCCCAACACACATACACAAATTCACACAGACACGCACACATATGCACACACATCCGCACATTCATACGCAGACACCCATACTCACCGCCCCCTCTCCAACAAACAGACACACACAGACACACACCCCACCAAGGAATTGTTTCCTCATTTAGCTATCTCTCAGGTCACCCTGTTCAGGTCATTCTGTTCTTTCAGCCTCACCCAGACCTTGGGAACTGAACCTTATGCATCCCCGCCCCAAGCTCCTCCGGCACCCAAGTCCTCAGCAGGCCACACCAGCTCTGTCCAAAGGGCACCTGGAAGGTAGTCCTGCCCTCGAGCAGAGGCTGGAGTCAGCATCTGGCACCTGGGAAGGGGTGGAGGAAGGTGGAGGAAGGTGGAGGGGGGGCCCTCTTGGCCACCCTGGGTTTTCCCCTTTAACAGGCAGGGAAACAGAGGACTTTTGATGGAGAGGAATCGGGAAGTGGGGCCAGGGGAGAAAGTGACCCGCTGGAGGTGGTCCTTACGGCCCCTGAATTTCAGACCAATCATTCAGGCTGTTGCTCTACTTGCACAAATGCCAAACAAAAGGGGAGAAGACGCTAAAAGAATACCAACAGAATCTGGGGGGCCTCCGTTCCCTAGTTAGAAAGCCCCCAGTTCTCCAGGTTCCACACACCTTCTCCTCCGCTGTATTGTACGTGCAGAAATAACCTCTCATTGGAGCCACACCCATTTCCCTCCCTCCCTCTGTCTCCCCCAGGCTCCCTGCAGCGAGCTCAAAGAGTCTTAAGGTTGAGCTTAACAATCCTCATAACATCCCTGGATCCTGTGGCCCTGGCTTCTTTCACTTCCAGGGAAGCTAAGGCCCAGGAGGAAGCAGAAGGCAGAGCTGTGCCAAAATCAATCAATCAAGCGTACTTATTGAGTGCTTACTGTGTGCTAAGCACTTGGGTGAGCACAATACAACAGAGTCGGTAAACACAGTCCCTGCCATCAAGGAGCTTAGTTGGGGATAGAGACATAAAATAAATTACAGATAAAGGAGGAGGCAAGAGGACAGGCTTGGGAATCAGAGGATCTGGGTTCTAATCCTGGCTCTGCCACTTGTCTGCTGCGTGGCCTTGGGCAAGTCACTTAACTTCTCTATGCCTCAGTTACCTCATCGGTCCAATGGAGTTTAAGACTTTGAGCCCTCTGTGGGATAGGAACTGTGTCCACCTGATTAAGTTGTATCTCTCCCCTGTGTTTAGTACAGTGCCTGGCACATAGTAAGCGCGTAATAAATATAAAAAAAATGGGAAGCTGCAGAATATGAGCGCAGGAACCTGGGTTTCTCATCTTCCAGCTGCGTGTTCCATTCCTCAGAATGCCCACTACTGTTCCGGAGCCTCATTTAAGGCAGGCACCATTCAGGACATCTTGCTTTAAGTGAGAGTCACTTTTAAATGGGCCAGTTGCATATACCTTCCACATAAGGAGGCCTCTGCGCAGTCTTCGCCGGATGAGATACAGACACAGTTCCTGACCCTCAAGGGGCTCGCAATCTAAGTGAGGGGGAAGGCAGGGGCTGGCCACAGACGCATAAGAAAAGATGAGAGCAAAGAGTAGAGGAGATAAGAAGGATGATAAATTCGAGAGTCGGGCACTGTGGTTAGAGGAGGAGACTGTTTGCAGCTCTGTCCAACAGTCACGGACGTCACACAGCAGCAGCCCCGACCACTGTTTTCCCAATGTTCCCCAGGTTGAGGAGGCCCCAGGCTGCTGCCAGTGTTTTTAAATTCCTTCTCGTCTGGAGCAGGAGCTGTTGAGAGATGGCAGTGAGGTGTGGGCGGCTTCCCTCCTGTTCAGCGGGTCCCAACGGTCCGGGATTCGGGAGACTGGCTGTGGGCTCACTGGATCTTTCAGGGAGCTTCCTCTGGGCAGAAACGGGGAGATGAAGGCACAGGTCAGGGAGAGCCCGAGTGAGCTAGGGCTGGAGGAGGAGTAAGGGAGGAACCAGTGGCCACTCTTCAGGGGGTATACTCGGGGGCAATAATAATAATAATAATAATAATAATAATAATAATAATAATGGCATTTATTAAGCGCTTACTAAGCGCTGGGGAGGTTACAAGGTGATCGGGTTGTCCCATGGGGGGGCTCACAGTCTTAATCCCCATTTTACAGGTATGGTAACTGAGGCCCAGAGAAGAGAAGTGACTTGCCCAAAGTCACACAGCTGACAACTGGTAGAGCCGGGATTTGAACCCACGACAATGGCAAGATGGCAATGAGGATTGGGGTGCGGGAGAGAGAGGAGAGTGGAACTTCCATCCTAAATCCAGCATCCTCTCCCTCCCAGACCAACAAGTTAGATTCTACATGGCCCTGCCTTGGGGTCCATTTTCTCCTAGTGACACCCCTGGGTGGCGTGGGCCGCTCACCATTGCTCACTGACTTTGGGCCTCAGATCTCTTACTTGTTTGGGTTTTTTTTAATGGTATTTGTTAAGCACTTACTCTGTGCCAGGCACTGTACTAAATGCTGAAGTAGATGCAGGCTAACCAGCTTCGATGCCTGTCCCACATGGGGCTCAAGATCTTAACCCCCATTTTACAGATGAGGTAACTGAGGCTCAGAGACGTTAAGTGGCTTGCTCAAGGTCACACAACAGACAAGAGCTGGGATTAAAACCCAGGTCCTCTGACTGTTCCACGATTACTACGCGTCAAACTCTGGTCTAAGCCCTGGGGCAAATCCAGGTTAATTGGGGTGGATACAGTCCCTGTCTTGGGGCTCACAGTCTTAGTAGGAGGGAGAACAGTCAGTCAGTCAGTCAATCATATTTATTGAGCGCTTACTGTGTGCCAAGCCCCCTTTGACTTCTTACCCAGCCCCAGAGAGTACAGTATAACAATATTCACAGACACATTATTCCCTGCCCACAGCTAGCTTACAGTCTAGAGGGGAGCTCAGGAAAACTGAGGCATGGAGAAGTTAAGCGATTTGCCCACGGTCACAGAGTAAGCAATGGGCAGAGCCAGGATTAGAATCCAGGTCCTCTGATTCCCAGGCCTGTGCTCTTTCCCCTCATTGCTCACTCTCCCCCCACCATCCCACCACGGGGATTTACTCTTCCCAGCTGAGAGAGCAAAAAAGTGCCCCTTTCATTTCCAGAGCCCAGAGGACTGGGAGCCCCCGAGGGTGAATGGGTCCCTAGGAAATCCCTGCTGGACTGGGTGATTGGCAGGGACTCTTCCTCCTGGGCTATCTTCCCCCACATGAATTTCCTTAGGGAATCCCAAGGCAGCCCCTGTCAAGAGCTCTTCCCAGCTTTTCCTGGGCAGAGCGTGGGTTGCCATCCTCTAAGTTCAAAGCTGTTCCAGCCACAATCTCATGCTTCCTCACTCTTTCTTGTGAGATAGCCAGGGGGCTGGGATTAGGTGGGAATTGTGGTCCAGGGGAGGAAAACAGCCTGCCCAAGGCCACGGAGCCAGTCAGTGTGGCTGGAGCTCGTTCCTTTGATTTCCAGGCCAGGCCCTGGGTTCTCCGCCTCTCCTACCCCCTCTTAAAGCAATGGCAGATGAATCAATCAATCAGCAGTATTTATTGAGCACTTATGTGCAGGCCACTGTACTAAGCACTTGAGAGACTACAGTAGAGCAGAATCAGCAGGCATATTCCCTGCCCCATGGCATAATAGATAAAGCACAGGCCTGAGAGTCAGAAGGTCATGGGTTCTAATCCTGGCTCTGCCTCTTGTCTGCTGTGGGACCCTGGGCAAGTTGTTTCACTTCTCTGAGCTTCAGTGACCTCATCTGTAAAAGGGGGATTGAGACTGTGAGCCTCATGTGGGACAGTGATTGTGTCCAACTCAATTAGCATGTATCCACCCCAGGGCCTAGTATGGTGCCTGGCACATAGTAAGCGCTTAACAAATACTATTATTATTATTATTATTATGAAGCCCGGGTGAGGAGAAAGCAGGGAGTCAGAAAGTATTGGCTCCTCTGTCTCCCCGAGGGAAGCCTAGCCCCTACTCTAGGCAATTTATATTAACGTCGGTCTCCCCTCTGAACTGTAAGCTCACTGTGGGCAGGGAACGAGACAAGATACTATACAAGAAGGGCTCAGTAAATCCCATTGATGATGATGATGATGATGATGATGATGAGAAGCCTGGTGGTCCAAACACAGGTCCAGAAACCCAGACCTCTGGGCTCCATGCCTCACGCCACCACTGACAGGTTATGTGGCCTCAGGCCAGTCTCTTAGCCTCTCTGTGTCTCAGTTTCCCCACCAGTAAAATGGGGCTAATAATACGCAACCTCCCTCACTGCGGTGTTGCGAGAATTAATTAAGGTTTGTAAGGCACTTTGAGATCTGGGATGAAAGGCCCCAGAGAAGGGCAAAGTATCATTATCCATTATTATTATTGTTATTATTCCATCCAAGGATCTCAAAGCATTTTGCAGACATTAATTAGCAACTTGCGGGAGGGTTTGAGGATGATTATCCCCATTTCACATATGGGAAAACTGAGGCACAGAGCGAGGTTAAGTCAGCCCGGGTCGCAGTGCACGAGCAGCAGCGTGGCTAGCAGAAACAGGGCCTCAGACATACTCTTTGGACTCAGGAGGGCCTGGCTCAACAAGGTGCTGAATGAAGGAGCAAGCAACAGAAAGATTCGCCAGAACCTGGCCAATTTTGGGCCCTCCTCGATGGGTCCAAAATGATGGTTTAGGGAAGCAGCTTGTGCTAATGGAAGCACAGGCCTGAGAGTCAGAGGACATGGCTTCTAATCCCGGTTCTGCTGCGTACCTGCCGTGTGACCTTGGACAAGTCACTTAATCAATCAATCGTATTTATTGAGCGCTTACTGTCTCCCCCTTCTAGACTGTGAGCCCACTGTTGGGGAGGGACCATCTCTAGATGTTGCCAACTTGGACTTCCCAAGCGCTTAGTACAGTGCTCTGCATCGTCATCATCAACATCAATCGTCTTTATTGAGTGCTTACTGTGTGCAGAGCACTGGACTAAGCGCTTGGGAAGTACAAGTTGGCAACATATAGAGACAGTCCCTACCCAACAGTGGGCTCACAGTCTAGAAGGGGGAGACAGAGAACAAAACCAAAAATATTAACAAAATAAAATAATTAGAATAGATATGTACAAGTAAAATAAATAGAGTAATAAATATGTACAAACATATATACAGGTGCTGTGGGGAAGGGAAGGAGGTAACCCCGGCGCTCCCATTTGCCCACTATGTGACTCTGGGCAAGCTGCGTCAATTTTGGGCCCCCAGTTTCCTCATCTGTAAAATGAGGGCAAAATAGCTTGTTTCCCCTTCGACTGTGAGCTGTGTCTGATTTGCTTACACTTGTATCTACCCCAGTGCTTAGGATAGTGCTTGGCACAGAGGAAAGCTTAATAAATGCCACAACTAAGCTCTCAGCCACCACATCTAGGTGCGGGGGGGGGGGGGGGGGGGGGGCTAGGAATATAATAGAAAACTCGGTTACATTGCACTTTCCCAAGTGCTTAGTAGAGTTCCCTCATCTGCAAAATGGGGTTCAATACCTATTCTCCCTCCTGTTAGCCCTGTGTGGGAGCTGATTATTTAGTATGTACCCCAGCGCTTAGTAAAGTGCTTGGCTCATAGTAAGCACTTAACACATACTGCAGTTTTTATTATTATGGTTGGGCAAAGGAGGGTAAGTGGTGGTGGGTAGGGAGGGGAATTTCCCAGATCCAGAGCTGGGCCTGGGGTACGGATCCCAGTGGGGTGGGATTGGAAGAGCAAAGAGGAACAGAGTCCAATGGGATAATAGCCCTCCAGGCTACTCTAGAGCTTGGCACATAGTAAGTGCTTAACAAATATCATAATTTCATTCATTCATTCAATCGTATTTATTGAGCGCTTACTGTGTGCAGAGCACTGTACTAAGCACTTGGGAAGTACAAGTTGGCAACATCTAGAGACAGTCCAACAACGGGCTCACATTCTAGAAGGGGGAGACAGACAACAAAACAGAACACGTGAACGGGTGTCAAGTCATCAGAATAAATAGAAATGCATTTGGGGCTCGGTCATCCGTGGTCTAGTGGTTAGAGCACAGATCTGGGAGTCATAAGGACCTGGGTTCTAATCCTGGCTCGGCCACTTGCCTGCTGTGTGACCTTGGCAAGTCACTTTATTTATCCGTGCCTCAGTTACCTCATCTGTGAAATCGGGATTAAGACTTTGAGCCCCAGGTGGGACAGGGACTGCGTCCAAACTGATTAGCTTGGATCTATCCGAGCGCTTAGAATAGTGCTCAACACAGAAGTGCTTAATAAATACCATCACTATTATTATTATCTATCATTCACTCATTCAATCGTCTTTATTGAGTGCTTACTGTGTGCAAAGCACTGTACTAAGCACTTGGGAGAGTACAATATAACAACAAAGAGGCACATTCCTGCCCTCGACAAGCTCATAGTCTAAAGGGGGAGACAGACATTAATATAAATAAATAAATAAATTACAGATATATAGGGAAGCAGCATGGCTTAGTGGAAAGAGCCCAGGCTTGGGAGTCAGAGGTCATGGGTTCTAATCCCCACTCTGCCACTAGCCTGCTGTGTGACTTTGGGCAAGTCACTTAACTTCTCTGTGCCTCAGTTAACCTCATCTGTAAAATGGGGATTAAGGTTGTGAGCCTTTGTATCTATCCCAGCGCTTAGAACAGTGCTTGGCACATAGTAAGCGATTAATAAATGCCATTATTATTATTATTATATATACAGATATATACCACTCTCCCAAGAGCTGCACAGAGTAAGAATTCAATAACTATGATTGATTTATTGATTGACTGAGGCCAGCAGGACCCAAGTTCGTTCCCTCTGAGTGGCCAAGTCTGGGTGGGCACCAGATTTTCTTGCCCTGGTAGGGGAGTTTGGGTCCGGCGGAGAGCCCAAGAGACCTGAGCAAGATGGGCATGGCCTCCTGGACCATTTTGTTCAGGTGACCAGGCCTGATCCTGCTCAGTTGCACATGGATTGTTCAGCATCCCTCAAATCCAGAAGTCCCTGATCCAGTGTGTAATAAAATCACGGAATTTGTGCCAGCTCCATGATTGCATTCAAATCCCAGGCCCAGGGTCCACCACTCATGAAATACAGTAAGTCATCTTAGGGAAATTACCTTTGGGGCTGGGAGTGGCAGCAGCTTTCTGAGGGAGAGACGCGATTCATGGCGTGTGGGCCAAGTCACGTTCCAGGAGAGGGGGGCCCGCTGATGGGCAGGGCTGGGCAACAAATTCTGGAGCTTGGGCTTCACTGCCAGGGGGCATGGACCACTCCGGCTTGTCCTGGCTGGAAGAACACTTGACAAGTCTCTGTCTGCCTTCCATCCTGCCTCCAGTCTGCCTCTACTCCACTCCATCCCGCCTTCATCCTGCTCCTTCCTGCTTCTGCCTTGCTCCATCCTGCATCATCCTACCTCCATCTTGCTCTGTCCTGTCTCCTTCCTGCCTCATCCTGCTCCATCCTGCCTCCATTCTGTCTCCATTTTGCTCCATCCTGTCTCCATCCTGCCTCATCCTGTTGTTGACTTGTCCTTCCCAAGCGCTCTGCACACAGTAAGCGCTCAATAAATACGATTGAATGAATGAATGAATGAATCCTATCTTTATCCGGCTCCCTCCTCCCTCCATTCCATCTCCATCCTGCCTTATCCAGCCTCCATCTCGATCCATCCTGTCTCTATCCTCTCTCCATCTTGCCTCCATCCTGCCTCCATTTTGCCTTCATCCTTACCCATCCTGCCTCCATCCTGACTATCCTGATTCCTCCTGTCTCATCCTAGCTAATCCTGGGCTCACTGCAGCCCACATGTGAAAAGTCAATGCTGAATTTTGCATTGGTTTCCTAGTCTCTAGATGGGGTATGGCCAGAAATGTGATTTGTCCACCCTTTATTTGGCAGGGATCAGGATAGGGAGTGGGAAAATATTCTTCCCATTTTACAGTTAAGGAAACTCTGGCCTTTAGAGAAAAAGTGGTGAGAGAATGGGGGTAGAGTGAGAAAGAGAGAAAGAGAAATGAAGAGAAGAGAGAAAACGTCTGGTAGTATAAAGCCGCACACAAAAAAGATGAAGAAAGCCATTTCTGATTGTTGTGGTCAGCCAATTGGAGTTGTTGAGTGAGAGCTATCCCTTCAAGCTTTTCTAAATCCAGCTGTTGGCCAAGTATGTAGGGACAGTCATCTGGAGGAAGAGTTTGCCAGGGCACGCGTGTTTGGGGATGGGGAGTGATGGGAGAAGGAACCAATAGCTCTGCCCAGATCCACTGAAGTGAAGCTGTTTTCCAATCCTTGTTCTGGGGCTGATTACTTTCTCATAACTCAACGTTGTGAAGGCTATTAGAAGGCTGGGTTTGGGTCCGTTGAGGACCGTCAGCTAAGGGTCCCAGCTGAAAAGGCCTGCCTCTCCCCTCCCCTCCCACTTCAGCCCGAGACCAAGCAGGCCTTGGCTGCCGGAGGCCCAACAGGCCCAGGGAGGAAGGTTGCCTTGACCACAGCCCCTTGCTGGGGGCAGCTGCTTTGTGGTGGCCCTTGGCCCATGCGGCTTTGGCCAGCTTTACTAGGCCCCATTTGGAGAGGTCCCGCTCTGGGGCTCTGGGAGAGGAGTTTGACCAGCAGACTTTCCCACCGCCCACCCAGTTTCCCCAGAACTTCAGTCTGGCTCACGGGTGAGAGGCAAGCAGGGAGTAGGTGTGAGGAGACCCATGACGCCAGCCTGCTTCTCTCCCTCCCTCGGGGCAGCTGAGCAGAAGGGAACTGGACTGGGGACGAAAAGCATGGAACAGGGTCTGCTTCCCACTCCCTCTCTCTGATTCCCCCTGCCTCCCCCTGGCCAGCCCTGGCTCTCAGAGGTGGCTCTGAGGTTTCCTCCACTACCATTTCCCTACTCACCCTGGGAACTGGGAACCAAGGATTGTGTTCCCTCACCCCCACCCCCAACACTCCTCCGCCCTGGGCTTTGCCAGCCCTCCTCCCCACAAGCCTGTTTCCTGTGGTCAGTTTCTGTCTCCGTTTCTTTTCCCAGGGAAAATTCTCAAGGTTCCTCTGTGGTCAGTGCCGCTCAGGAAGGGCGCAGCCTGGCAGGCATAGACAGGGTATTTCTGTGCATGTGGCAGGACCTCAGTCCCAGGAGAGACAGTCTGCTTTCATCTGTGGATTCTTGAGATTTAGTTTCTCTCTCCTCTCTCTCTCTCTCTCTCTCTCTCTTTCTCTCTCTCTCTCTCTCTTTCCCTCTCTCCCCTTCTCTCTCTCCCCCCCTCTCTCTTTCTCTCTCCCTCTTTCTCTTTCCTCATTTCTCTCTCTTTTTCCCCTTCCTCTCTTTCTCTCTCCCTCTTTCTCTTTCCTCATTTCTCTCTCTCTTTCCCCTTCCTCTCTTTCTCCTTTCTCTCTCCCTCTTTTTCTCATTTCTCTTTCTCTCTCTTTCTCTTTCTCTCTGTCTCCCCCTTCCAATCTCTCATTCTTTGTTTGTCCTTCCTTCCCAGGCTCCTGCAGCCTCAGTCTCTGGGTTGATAGTGAGATGAGGTGGTAGAAAGGGCCAGGACTGACTTCGGGGTTGAAGACCAAAACACAAGGACCATGGGGGTTCCTGCTTTGTCCACTGAGATTGTGCCTGAAGTCTGTGCTGAATTTGGGCCATCTTAGTTCCAAGACTAAACTGGATAGTAAGCACTTAATAAATACAACCAAATGAATCAAGGCACCCATTGAAGGCTCGACACTCGGGGAGGTTGACCGGCAAGATGCTGACTGGTCCAGAGGAGACACATCCTGACTGCCCCTTCGAGTATCCTTTAATCATCTGTATCCTCATCAGCGGAATTTTTTGAGGGCCTCCTGTATATGCAGAGCACTGTAATAAGTGTTTGGGAGTATACAATGAAAGTAGAAGACATGGTATCTGCCCCTGAGGAGCTTAAAGTTTGTCAAAATGATACTGGACTGGGTAAACCACTGGTGTAACTCAATATGATGCTTCTTCTGTTTTGATGCCTCAGAACTGAAGTTGACCTTTGTAAAGGGAAATTCAAAGTCCAAGAGAGAAGGGGGGCCTGGACATAGACATGTTTAGGCTACTGGCTTGACTTTCCACTGTAAAGTACCATGAAGGCACCTACCTGGGTTTGTCCATGGGCCTGATGCATTGGTCTCCTTCTGCCACTCTGGTACCAGTGGTCCAGTGGCCCAGTGGGTAGAGTATGGATTTGGGAGTCAGAAGGACCTGGGTTCTAATCCCAGCTCTTCCACTTGTCTGCTGTACGACCCTGGGCAAGTGGCTTCACTTCTCTATGTGTCAGTTGCCTCATCTGTAAAACGGAGATTAACACTGTAAGCCCCATGGGGGACAGGGACTGTGTTCAATCTGATTAACGTGTATCTACGCTAGTGCTTAGAACAGTGCTTGGCACATAGTAAGCTCTTAACAAGTGCTTATTATTATTATAACCCAGCCTAGAGCCTCCAAAATTGAGCCTCCCACTAGTGTCTCTGTCCCCCAGTCCCACTTGGGTGCCTCTGGAAGAGGTCCGTGCCCATCAGCCACAATTGTAGCATGAGCAGCACTTCGGAGAGGTAATGGTCAGATGGCCCAGAGACCCTTTGTTCAAGGACTCAGGGCAATGCCCTGCAGTAAGACCAAGCCTGCCCACGGGGACTATGGGTACAATGATCAATTCAGTCAGAAGGAACATCTGAATCAAAGATGAGCAGAAAGATTCCTGAGGAAGTAAGAACCACTGGAAAAACATCTGATTTCTTTGATGAAATCACTGAAGGGGGCTGGGTGCCAATGCAAGAAGTCAAGCTAAGAGAAGCAGCAGTGTGGCCTAGTAGAAAGAGTAGAGGCTCGGGAGTCAGAGGACCTGGGTTCTAATCCTAAATCTGCCACTTGTCTGCTGTGTGACCTTGGGTAAGTCACTTAAACTTCTCTGTGTCTCAGTTTCCTAACCAGTTCTCCTTCCTCCTTAGAATAATGTGAACCTCATGTGGGGTAGGGACTGTGCCTGACTTGATTATCCTGTATATACCCCAGCGCTTAACAAATGTCACAATTATTGTCCTAAAAAAGCAGCACGACCTAATGGAAAGAGCACAGGCCTGGGAATCAGAGGAGCTGGGTTCTAATTTTGGCTGCCATTTGTCTGCTGTGTGACCTCAGGCATGTCACTTTACTTCTCCATGCCTCAGTTTCCCCAACTGTAAAATAGGGATTAAATCCTATTCCTACTTTGCTTGGGAGCCTTATGTGAACAGAGACTATGTCCAGCCTGATTATCTTGTATCAACCCCAGTGCTTAGTACAGTGCTTGGCACATAGTAAGCACTTAACAAGTATTATTATTATCATTATCATTCTTATTTTTATTATTATGATGCTAATTTCACAAAGTCTAGGAAAAAGAAAGAAGGATCATATCATGCAGGGGATGGCAGGGAAATGGGTGATGGGAACAACTATCAGGAAGAACAGTGGTAGGTCTCTTTTCCAGAATTTTTTCCAAGACAAAGAGAGAAAGAGAGAGAGAGAGAGAGCAGAAATCTCAGTACTCAGAGCACTTAAAGTCAGATTGACCTCAACCAACCCAATCCATCTCTTGTCCTCCTGTCCATAATTTATTTTAATGTCTGTCTTTTCCTCTGGAGTGAAAGTTTCTTTTGAGCAGGGATCATGACTACCAACTCCGTCATAATGTACTCTCCCAAGCACTTAATACAGTGTTCTGCACAGAGTAAGCACTCAGTAAATACCATTGACCAACTGACTGAATGGAATTGTACCAGAAGAACGGGTCTTTCCCCGAGCCAATTTCCATTTCAAGTTCCTGCCCTCAAGACCTTACCCAAAAGATCTTTCTCACAAACGCCACTGGAGAAGTTTGAGGCAACCTACTGCCTTCTCCCCCATGAGTTTCACTTTCCATGACTAAAAAGCTTTCCTACGGCTGGAAGAGGGCTAGGAAGTTCCACCTGGGCATGGAAGGAGTTACCAGGCCCTCTCCCGAGAGTCGGTGGCCACACTGGACTGAGGGTAGCCCAGTGTCACCCTGGGAGCCGGTCCACTGGCCTGCCCATGGAGCGTTACTTCCAGTAATTCCCAGGTGAACGTTTTAATGGGCCACTTGACCTCCTTGACAGAAGGATGCAGGCAGCAAGGGGCAAAGATCAGTGGCCTGAAGCTAAGGAAGTTAGGAAAACATCCTCTTAGCAGCCAGATCCATTGATAGTGGGGATGAACCATCAAAGCTGTGACCAAGATACAGGGAGATAAGAGGCAGGTGGGAGGGGGATATCCAGCCCTCTTGCTAAATGTAAGAGAGTCACCCAAGCTGGCCCCTTTGATCTTGGAGTTTTTTTTTTATGGTATTTGATAAATGCTTACTATGTGCCAGGCACTATACGAAGAGCGGAGGTAGACACAAAGTTGGTCACAGCCCATGTCCCACATGGGCTCACAGTCTTAATCCCCACTTTACAGATGTGAGAACTGAGGCCCAGAGAAGTGACCTGCCCATGGTCCCACAGCAGACAAGTGGCGGAATTAGAACCCAGGTCCTTCTGACTCCCGGGCCTGTGCTCTCTCCACTAGGCCACGTTGCTTGTCCATTTGGACTAGAGTCCCTAGCATCTCGCTTTAAGGGTGACCAGGGGCAATGGTGGAGTGGGAGAGGGAAGAGAATGAGCCTGTGAGAAGAAGCTGAGAATAGCCCCAGTGTTCCCCCATCCTGGCCATTTCCTGGTCTTGGCCAGCAAGGTCACATCGGAGCAGGCCAGAGCCAAAATAGCTGCAGGGTTGCTCTGCAGGGACATAAGTCCCTTCCCGGCCTCTTCTGGCTACTCTCAAAGCCTTCCCCACTAGCCTCATGGGCAAGCCCAGAACTAGCAGACCCAAGTTACATTAGGCACATCATGCTGGTTGTGCGTTGTGACATAATTATGTCATTCAGGACCTTCTTGTGGTGGCCGCGATTTCTAGAACATGCTCCTGGGGGAACTCCTGACTCCCTCCCTTTCTCTCTCCAGAGTCATCAAGTCCATTCACATCCATCACATTCATTCACTCAACCATCCTTTTTAAGTTCTTACTGAATGCAGAGCACTGAACCAAGCGCTTGGGAGGGTACAATATAAGACTAAATAGACACATTCCCTGACCACAATGAGCTTACAGTCTAGAGGGGGCTGAGATTGGGACCTTGAAACAAAATTACCAGCCACAAAGACCCCGGGTGTCACGCCTAGACCAGATCTGGGGCAGACCAGATGAAAACTGGACTGTCTGGTGTAAGAGCCTATAAATGTCCACTACATTCCCCCACAACCCATTTTGCTTCCCTCCCTCCCTCCTCTCCCCTTCATCTGAGAGAGGTGGGCCGGAGGGGGACTCAGTGAGGAGTGAAGGGGCAGGGGGCTCTTCTCCAGGAGAGTTAGCTGTATCGGGAGAAGCGCACCACAAAATCCCCCCGGGCCTTTCCTGCTCTCTGCATAACCCAAGTGGAGGCTTCTGTTTTTCAGCTGCCCTCACCCCCCATCAGGGCTCAGTCCCCTTGTGTGTTTGTCTGTCTGTCGGTTTCCACCGTCCCCTATCTCGGCAAGCCCCTTCTCTGGGATGACTGCTAGCCTGTGTGTGGAGGGACAGGCCAGAACCTGGTCTGACAGACGTGGCTTCTTCTCTTCCTCCTCCTCTCCTATCACCAGTGCCAACGATGCCCTCGCCAACTCTGGTGGCCCTGACCTCCCTTCACTTCCTATCTGAGGCCTCTCGGGTGGGGCCTACTGGTGGTGGGAAGAGTGAGGAGGGGAGGGGGCTGAAAAGCTCTTCTCAGACTCCTCGCTGCAAGGCAAGGGGAAATGGCCTGCAATCCAGGGGCTTTCCCCAGTCCACTGGGGTGGGTGCCCTGCTTTCCTCTATGACTGGTCTGTGGCCTTGACTTCACTCTTTACTGTGTGTGTGTGTGCTTGTGTGTAGGTTTGAGGAGGGAGGAGGCGGCTGGGAGAGTGATCGGGGGAGAGGTGGATGGAAGCTCCCGTTCTTTGTCCAGACCAGTCAGCCCACCCTTGCAGGTGTGCTGAGACCTCCTTGGCACTGAAAGCCATCTAGGATGGTCAGGGGGTTCCTGGGAAAATGCCTGGAGAGGGACCACTTGGCTCCTCCTTTTCCCAGTTCCCATTTAGAGAAGTAGCTTGGACTGATGGAAAGAGCAGAGTCAATGCTGGGAGTCAGGAGCCTGGGGCTCTAATCCCGGCTCTGTCAGGGGCCTCCTGTGTGACCTTGGATGAGTCACTTAACTTCTCTGTTTCCTCATCTGTAAAACGGGAAGAAAATTCCTGCTCTTCCTCTCCCTTAGACTGTGGGCCCCACGTGGGACAAGTTCTGTACCCCCACCTCACTGCATTATATCTACCCCGGTGCTTAACAAATGCCACATTCATTATTACTTCTAACTCCCTCTTGGCCACACTTTCCCTGGTGTTGACTTCCTTCCTGTTTACTTGTTCTGATGCCTGTCTCCCCCCTTGTAGACTGTGAGCCTGTTGTAGGCAGGAATTGTCTCTGTTGCTGAATTGTACTTTCCAAGTGCTTAGTAAAGTGCTCTGCACTTCAATAAATATGAATGAATGAATGAATGTACTAAGGATTTGGTTCACTAAGGACTCTGTTCACTGCAACTGAGTTGGTGGATATGATCCCTGCCCACAAGGAGTTTAAAGTCTTCAGAGGAAGACAGACACTAAAATAGATCCAGATAGGGGAGATAGTAGAGTCCAGCCCCACCTCCAAAAGCTGTCTTTGGAGGATGCGGGGGTTAGACCACTTCTAACATTGGATCTCCTTTCCAGTGGTAGGTAAGAGAATTGTCGGTCATCAAGTTTCATATTGTTATTATCAACTGCCATCCATCAAGTCGTTTCCAATTCATAGTGACTCTATGGATATATTTTCTCCAGGAAGTCCTGTCTTATAATAATAATAATGATAATAATATGGCATTTGTAAAGAACTTACTATGTGCAAAGCACTGTTCTAAATGCTGGGGAGGATACAAGGTGATCAGGTTGTCCCATGTGGTGCTCACAGTCTTAATCCCCATTTTACAGATGAGGTCACTGAGGCACAGAGAAGTTAAGTCACTCTTCTGCCAGCTTCATAAGGGGAGGAGAAATCACCTCAGCGGCATTTCTCGTCCTGGACTGTGAGTCAGAAGCCATGGTTCGGGCCCTGAGCCCTTGGCCTCTGAGTTCTGGGGTCACGTAGTGGAGGATGAGTAATCTCATGTTGTAATTAATGTTCAGCTCTGGGACTGTGGTGAAGCCCAAAGCCACGGGGAACACGTGCAGGGTAACAGCTCCGTCCATGTTGATCTCTAGTGGTGTCCGGTCCCTCCTTGGCTTCCCTCCCCTGGGCTCTCCTTGTCCTCTCCACTGGGCCTGGAGCCCCTCAAACCCATTTCAGAAAGTGTAGTGACCACCCCCCTCAACCCCTGTCACTCTGTTGGTCCAGCTGAGATGTCCCCACTCTGCCAGGCACCCCAGTCTATCTCCCACAACCCTAGAGGCAGGCCCGGAGGTGGGACTGGTCAGTTGAGCATTTAAGCCAGCTTCAGACTGGGAAGCTCAGGAACTGGCGCCTGAAATCCGATCACCTTGTCTGGATCCCTAGCCCCCTCCCCTGAGCCAATGCCTCTCCCTAAGGTGGTCTTTGTGCTTAAGGTTAAGATGTGTCCCCTTCCTTCCTCTCCCCCTCGTCCCCCTCTCCATCCCCCCCTTCTTACCTCCTTCCCTTCCCCACAGCACCTGTATATATGTATATATGTTTGTATATATTTATTACTCTATTTATTTATTTATTTATTTTACTTGTATATATCTATTCTATTTATTTTATTTTGTTAGTATGTTTAGTTTTTTTCTCTGTCTAACCCTTTTAGACTGTGAGCGCACTGTTGGGTAGGGACTGTCTCTATATGTTGCCAATTTGTACTTCCCAAGAGCTTAGTACAGTGCTCTGCACATAGTAAGCGCTCAATAAATGCGATTGATGATGATGATGTGGACCAGGAAAGACCCTCAGAGAAGCCCCCAGAGGGAGCAGCAGATGCCCCTTTTATGAGAAGGCACTGCAGACTCCCCCAGGCACCAGACCTGTAGTTCTGACCGGCGGACCTGCTTGTGAGCTGCCGGAGAGGCCGGAGGCTGGGCCTCGTTTGGGCCTTTGGGCTGTTGGGGAAATTTATCCAGCTCTTAATGGAATTCCCCTCCAGGTCCCTTCCTGGATTGAGTGCTGGATTCAGGCAGGACTGGACTGTAATAATAATAATAATAATAGTTATTATTATTATTATGGTATTTGTTAAGTGGTTATTATGTGTCAGGCACTGTACTAAGCTGGGGAGGTGGGAGGTGGGGGGCGTATACAAGCAAATTGGAGTGGACACAGTCCCTACCCCACGTGGGGCTCAGTCTTAATCCCCTTTTTACAGATGAGGGAATTGTGGCACAGAGAAGTGAAGTGACGTCCCCAAGGTCACACAACAGACAAGTGGAAGAGCCAGAATTAGAACCCAGTTCCTTCTGAATCCCAAACCCACGTTCTATCCGTTAGACCTTGCTGCTTCTCAGCATAGGAAAGGGTGCCTAGATACCAGCCTGAAGTTCCCAGATCCCCAGAGAAGGACCTACCTCACTCCGCCTTCCACCAACCCATCTCGCACTTCTGTTCCTCCCTTCTCCCACCATAAGGGGATCCAAGTGAGAAAATAAATCCTTGCTCCAAGGGCCAATCCAACCTTCAGGAATTGGCAGGGCCTGCTGCTGCCTGGACCCAAGCAGGTAAAGAATGGGGAGGTAGGAGTAGAAAGTTTGCATCTTGGTTTGTGTGATGGGGATTTTCCCTGCATGCCATGACTCAGACATGAGGAAGCCTTGGAGGACCGCATTAGAATTTGTACTTCCCAAGTGCTTAGTACAGTGCTCTGCACATAGTAAGCGCTCAATAAATACGATTGATGATGATGATTAGAACCCTGAAAGCTTCAGTCCAGCCCACCCTGGAGAGTTAGGTAGGGCGCCATGACTTAGGATCTCCTCCATTTGGGGACTTCTTGGGTCTGGAGAGACCTGGGCCTTTCTTGGCACTTCCCTCATATTCTTGCACCTGCTCCAGCGATTAGTACAGTGTTTGGCACACAGTAAGCGCCTAGCAAACGCCACTATTATAGCCCAGGGTGTCCCAAATTCCACCAACACCAGCAGTCCAGAGCAAATCGTGCACACACGTTAACTGGTCCTACCTTGCTGGAGGGAATGGCTATTTGGACCACCTGAATTCGGGCCTCAAGATCCCGGGACTCTGTTTGAACCCTGGAGACGGAGCCCGGCCTGCTCACATGTTGCTTCATCTGTCACCTGTACTGTGGGCAAAGCCAGAGCAAGAGAATACATTACAGGGCCCCGACTGCAATTAGTCAGTGATATTTATTGGGAGCTTACTGTGTGCTGAGCACTGTACTAAGCGCTGGGGAGAGTACAACATAACAATATAACAGACACATTCCCTGCCCAAAACGAGTTGAGTCTAGACGGTGAGCTTATATTCTAGAAGCTCAATGTGGTCAGGGAGCCTGTCTACCAACTCTTATGTTGCACTCTCCCAAGCACTTAGTACGGCGCTCAGCACGCAGTAAACACTCGATAAATACTATTGATTGATTGAGAGCCCCAGCTCGGGTTGGTGTGATTGGAGATTGGTTCTCACCCTGATCTCACCACTGATTCTTGTACTTCCAACTGCCAACTTGTACTTCCCAAGCGCTTAGGACAGTGCTCTGCACACGGTAAGCGCTCAATAAATACGGTTGATTGATTGATTGATTGATTCTCTCCTCCTTAGGGACAACCGCCCCTCTGGAAGAAAGACTCTACAACCGCCTCTCGGGAAGAAAGATGTTCAGCTGCTTTGCCCTGGGGGAGAGGAGGACGGGCCCAGGGTGGTGTTTATAAAGCTCCTCAGAGGAAGGCATTAGTCAGGGGCATGAGCCAGGGATGGGCGTCCCACTTAAAACAGTCCCCATCATCATCATCAATCATATTTATTGAGCGCTTATTATGTGCAGAGCACTGTACTAAGCGCTTCTAATGTGTCCCACTGAAAAACAGGTTCCCAATATGCTTATTACCCCCAGATCCTGGCTATAATAATGATGGCATTTGTTAAGTATTTACTATGTGCCAAGCACTGTTCTTTGCACTGAGTGGGGGGGATACAAGGTAATGAGCTTGTCCCACATGGGGCTCACAGTCTTCATCCCCATTTTCCAGATGAGGTAACTGAGGCCCAGAGAAGTGAAGTGACTTGCCCAAAGTCACACAGCAGACAAGTGGCAGAGTCGGGATTAGAACCCATGACCTCTGACTCCCAACCCCGGGCTCTTTCCACTGAGCCACGCTGGCTACCCCGCAGCACTTTGGTTAAATGACAATGCTGGTTTCAACAGGAAAGCCATCATCGTCATCGTCACCATTGTCATCATCACCATCAACATCTTCTATCCCCACCGCTCCTCCCAGTCAGGACCCGGCCAAACTGGGGGTCCAATCAACCCAGGGCAGCACGAGCCTCTGAGAGTAGCTTCCCTCCCAATAATAATACTAATAATGGCACTTATTAAGCGCTTACTATGTGCAAAGCACTGTTCTAAGCACTGGGGAGGTTACAAGATGATCAGGTTGTTCCACGGGGGGTTTACAGTCTTCATCCCCATTTTACAGATGAGGGAGTTAAGTGACTTACCCAAAGCCACACAGCTGACAATTGGCAGAGATGGGATTTGAACCCATGAACTCCAAATCCTGTGGTCTTTTCCACTGAGCCACGCTGCTTTGCCCACCCAACCATCGAAGGGGAGCCCGACCCGGGCTGGGAAGTGGCTTCTTTCCCCACAGTTCCGTCTGCCCCATTTTTCACCAACCCTGGCCCGGCTGGCCCTGCTTCCTGAGATGACCCTCCACGCTGGCCGGACCCCCTCGGCTCCCAGGGGCCCGCCGACTCGTCCCCTCTCCCCGCTCCCCTTACGCACCGATGACTTTTGCTGAAAAGCAAACACGGCCACTTCTTTCGAGAAGAAGCTCTCACCAACGCGCGTGGCGATTTTAGGGCGTGCGGTTTACCTCAAGACGTCATTTTCCTTCCTCCAGATAAATCAGAAGTACCGCTGTCAGAGCTGTTTTCGGTTGTACAGGGGAAAAATGGTCTCCAGCTTTCACTACCCGTTTGAACACCCAGCCAGAGCCCCGCGTGCGTCCGGGCTTCGGGCCGGAACACCGTCCCGTCTGCCCCGCCCGGGCCCGGAGGCCAGGTTTGATCCGGGGGAGCTTCGAGGAGCCAAGCCACGGGAAGAAACCCCTTCAGAAGGAAGGATGGAAAAAATCAAGAGGCTTTGGTAGTTTTTATACCCTAAACCGAGCTCTCGTGGGGCCCCGGCAGGGCCCTGTGGGCCGGGAATGCTCTAGGATGCAAAGCCAGGGCTGCTGTGTTTGGGGACTCAGGAGTGCTCCCGAAGAGGAGGTGGGCACTGACACGGGCCAGCAGGAAACGCAGAGCCAAACCAAGCGAACTTCAGGTTTCCAGGCCTGAACTTTAGTCTCCGACACTGAGTCACCGACGCGGCCCCAGTGTTCTGCGGGGTTTGTGGTGCCAACTAGCCAGATGTGCCGGCCGAGCCTCAGCCAGTTGTGCGTGCCAGCACAGGCTGCCGCCCTCCCCCGCCCCCCCGCCCCCAGCAGGAGCTGCTCTTGGTTTTGTGCCCTTGACGTCGGCACCGGGCTTTGCTTAGCCACTGCCCGGAACTGCCTCCGAGGTTCAGAAAACAGGCGGGGCCGGGTTGGGTCAGGTGGAACGGGGCAAGGCCAAGCACGGAGGGGCTGGGGGAAAGGGCAGCCAGGAAGGGGCAAGACGGGACACGGGACAGTAAGAAGAGTCGGACATCACTGCCGGGAGGGGACTCCGCAGCCCCTCACCATGGTCCAGGCTGCAAGGCCTTCCCAACAAAGTGTCCCGTTGTCCATAAATTCACACAGCTACGGCCCCCACACCTGGTGCCCAAATAATAATAATAATAATGGCATTTATTAAGCGCTTACTATGTGCAAATCACTGTTCTAAGCGCTGGGGAGGTCACAAGGTGATCAGGTTGTCCCCCTTGGGGCTCACAGTCTTCATCCCCATTTGTGACTGAGGCACAGAGAAGTTAAGTGACTTGCCCAAAGTCACACAGCGGACAAGTGGCAGAGCCGGGACCAGTAGCAGTGACCCCCCTCACAAAGCTAACCACCACCACATTGGGATCAGACAGAAAATCTATTCCTAAGGGTTTCATGGTCATGACCGATTTTGGCTTATTTTAACCGACTGTCCACGACTTTATAGATCATCATCATCATCATCAATCGTATTTATTGAGCGCTTGCTATGTGCAGAGCACTGTACTAAGCGCTTGGGAAGTACAAATTGGCAACATATAGAGACAGTCCCTACCCAACAGTGGGCTCACAGTCTAAAAGATGGGTGGCAAGCACTGAGCACACCACTGCCGAAATTTACCTGTGGTTGGCAACGCTTGTTTCCCAGCCGTCGGAACGATTTCCCAGCCGTCGGAACGAGGCTCTAGGTTTATGCTTCTGCTTGGGTAGGGACTGTCTCTATATGTTGCCAACTTGTACTTCCCAAGCGCTTAGTACAGTGCTCTGCACACAGTAAGCGCTCAATAAATATGATTGATGATGATCGACACCCCAACTGCGAACTGGGCTTCTTCCAGTGACTGCTCTGCACCCCAACACTCCAGTGATGGCTGGAACCACTTTTTTTGGGGGGGTGGCGGTGCTATTCTAAGGGCCAAGTCCAGTCAGCCAATTATATTGATAATAATAAAAATAATGATATTTGTTAGGCACTTACTACATGCCAGGCACTGTTCTAAGCGCTGAGTTGGAGATACAAGATAATCGGGTTGGAAACAGTCCCGTTCTCATATAGGGCTCACAGTCTTAATCCCCATTTTACAGATGGGGGGACTGAGGCACAGAGAAGCTAAGCAACTTGCCCAAGGTCTCACAGCAGACAAGTGGCAGAGCTGGGATTAGAACCCATGACCTTCTGACTCCCATGCCCATGTTCTATCTTCTAGGCCATGAGCGCTTACTGCATGCACAGCCCTGTACTAAGCGCTTGGCAGAGTAATAATAATAATGATGGCATTTGTTAAGCGCTTACTATGTGCCGAGCACTGTTCTAAGCACCGGGATAGATACAAGATTATCAGATTGCCCCACGTGGGGCTCACAGTCTTAATCCCCATTTTACAGATGAGGTAACTGAGGCACAGAGAAGTCAAGTGACTTGGTAACTGAGGCACAGAGAAGTCAAGTGACTTGCCCAAAGTCGCACAGCTGACAAGTGGCAGTGCTGGGATTTGAACCCACGACCACAATATAACAATATACGAGTACAATATAAGATACATTCCCTGCCCACAACAAATTTACAGTCTAGAGGGGGAGACAGACATTAATAATAATAATAATAATGATGATGGCATTTAAGTGCTTACTATGTGCAAAGCACTGTTCTAAGCACTGGGGAGGATACGATAATAATAATAATAATGGCATTTATTAAGCGTTTACTATAAGCGTTTACTATAAGCACTGGGGAGGATACAATAATAATAGTAATAATAATGATGGCATTTATTAAGCATTTACTATGTGCAAAGCATAGTTCTAAGCACTGGGGAGGTTACAAGGTGATCAGGTTGTCCCACGGGGGGGGGGGGGGGGGCTCACAGTCTTAACCCCCATTTTACAGATGAGAGAACTGAGGCACAGAGAAGTGAAATGACTTGCCCAAAGTCACACAGCTGACAGTTGGCATAGCCGGGATTTGAACCCATGACCTCTGACTCCGAAGCCTGGGCTCTTTCCACTGAGCCACGCTGTGTTTAGCACAGTGCTCGGCACATCGGGTAGGGACTATCTCTATATGTTGCCAGCTTGTACTTCCCAAGTGCTTAGTACAGTGCTCTGCACACAGTAAGCGCTCAATAAATACGATTGATTGATTGATTAACAAACGCTCCCCTGAGCCAAACTCCTCACCTTCCACACCTGTTTCCTCAGTTGGGGAGTGTGTGGAGACCCTTTCCCTCTTTCCTATCCCACTTCCCACTTTCCAAGGCTCAGGGACTGAACTAAGTGAGCGGCTTTGAGCTCCCAAGGAAAAAGGGCCCTATAAAACTCCAGGAGCTTTACCGCAATAAGAACCAACTGGATTTTAGTTTCCCTGGAGGATTTCAAAATTGTTGGAAGCCGTGGCATGGGGAGTGCAGAGGTGCCCTCAGCTCATTTATTCATTCAATCGTATTTATTGAGCGCTTACTGTGTGCAGAGCACTGGACTAAGCGCTTGGGAAGGACAAGTCGGCAACATATAGAGACGGTCCCTACCCAACAACGGGCTCACAGTCTAGAAGGGGGACGTGGTTTCTAATCCCGGCTTGGCCACTTTGACCTTGGGCAAGTAACTTCTCTGGGAACTGAGGCCCCAGTTCCCTCATCTGTAAAATGGGGATGAAGACTGTGAGCCCTATGTGGGGAAGGGACTGTGTCCAACCTGATTATCATCAATCATATTTATTGAGCGCTTACTGTGTGCAGAGCACTGTACTAAGCACTTGGGAAGTCCAAGTTGGCAACATCTAGAGACAGTCCCTACCCAACAGTGGGCTCACAGTCTAACAGGGGGAGACAGAGAACAAAACCAAACATACTAACAAAATAAAATAAATAGAATAGATATGTACAAGTAAAATAAATAGAGTAACAAATGTGTACAAACATATATACAGGTATATATACATATATACAGGTTATCTTGTATCTCCCTCAGTGCTTAGAGCAGTGAGTGCTTAGCAAATACCAAAGTTATTATTATTAGGTGAGGAGGCGGAAGTCGTCAGCTGGCCAGTGTCAACACCAGAGAAATCATCAATCGTATTTATTGAGCGCTTACTGTGTGCAGAGCACTGTACTAAGCGCTTGGGAAGTCCAAGTTGGCAACATCTAGAGACAGTCCCTACCCAACAGTGGGCTCACAGTCTAAAAGGGGGAGACAGAGAACAAAACCAAACATACTAACAAAATAAAATAAATAGAATAGATATGTACAAGTAAAATAAATGGAGTAACAAATGTGTACAAACATATATACAGGTATATATACATATATACAGGTTATCTTGTATCTCCCTCAGTGCTTAGAGCAGTGAGTGCTTAGCAAATACCAAAGTTATTATTATTAGGTGAGGAGGCGGAAGTCGTCAGCTGGCCAGTGTCAACACCAGAGAAATCATCAATCAATCAATCAATCAATCAATCTTATTTATTGAGCGCTTACTATGTGCAGAGCACTGTACTAAGCGCTTGGGAAGTACTAATTGGCAACATATAGAGACAGTCCCTACCCAACATTGGGCTCACAGTCTAAAAGGGGGAGACAGAGAAAAAAAAACCCAAACATACTAACAAAATAAAATAAATAGAATAGATATGTACAAGTAAAATAAATAAATAGAGTAATAAATATGTACAAACATATATACATATATACAGGTGCTGTGGGGAAGGGAAGGAGGTAAGATGGGGGGATGGAGAGGGGGACGAGGGGGAGAGGAAGGAAGGGGCTCAGTCTGGGAAGGCCTCCTGGAGGAGGTGAGCTCTCAGCAGGGCCTTGAAGGGAGGAAGGCTCAATAAATACAATCAATCGTATTTATTGAGCGCTTACTGTGTGCAGAGCACTGTACTAAGCGCTTATAACCCCAAACCTCCACCCCAGCAGGCCCAAAAGCCTCGGGGAACTTCGGTTTGCTCTCGCCCGCGTCAGCCACGGTTCTGCGCTTTCGGACGCCACCAGGCAATCCTCTCCCCACGCTATGTCTCGGTGGGCCCCGGAGCCCTCTGAGGGGGCCGTCCCACCCCAAACCCCCTCCAGGCAGCACACGGGGAGCAGGCACGTACACAGAGGTCATGCCAAGAGGCCCCGGCCCATTTGATGTTTTCTATTTGAACAGGGATCATCTGGTTTCAATCCGGTGGAATTTCTGAGATTTCCAAGGGAACATCTCCTATTTTAAGCTCCTCATGGCCCGGCGGACGGAGCCAGCGTTCACTGGGACCCGAGGCTGCGGGATTCTAGAGGGCCTCCCACGCAGCTCAGGCCTTCAAGCAGATCCTCGGCCTTGGCCGTGGCACAGATTCATTCATTCAGTCAGTCATTCGATCGTATTTATTAATAATAATAATAATGACGATGGTATTTGTTAAGCGCTTACTATGTGCAAAGCACTGTTCTAAGCGCTGGGGGGATACAAGGTGATCAGGTTGTCCCACGTAGGGCTCACAGTCTTAATCCCCATTTTACAGATGGGGTAACTGGGGCTCAGAGAAGTTAAGTGACTTGCCCAGTGTCACACAGCAGCCATGTGGCGGAGCTGGGATTCGAACCCATGACCTCTGACTCCAAAACCCAGGCTCTTTCCACTGAGCCATGCTGCTTCTCTATTTATTGAGCACTTACTGCGTGCAGAGCACTGGACTAAGCGCTTGGGAAGTCCAAGTTGGAAACATCTAGAGACGGTCCCTACCCAACAGCGGGCTCACAGTCTAGAAGGGGGAGACAGACAGCAAAACAAAACATATTAACAAGTTAACAAAATAAAATAAATAGAATGAATATGTACAAATAAAATAAATAAATAAAATGGTCCCGGAGGAGTGAGCAGGAGGCAGTGGGGCCTCAGCCCGAGCCCTAGGGACCAGGGTGAGTGAAGACCAGAGCCCAAGTTCTCCCGGAGCAGCGTGGCCTGAGGGGGAACAACACAGGACATGAAATCAGGAGACCTGAGTTCCAATCATGGCTCCACCACTTGCCTGCAAGTCACTGAATCCTCTGGGCCTCAGTTTCCTCATCTATAAAATGGGGCTTCGATACCTGCTCTCCCTCCTTCTTAGACGGCGAGTCCCCTGGGGAACAGAGACCGTGTCCAGATTGGTTATCTTGCATCTACCGCAGCGCTTAGCCCAGTGCTTGGCACAGAATAAGTGATCAATCAATCAATCAATCAATCGTATTGAGCGCTTACTGTGTGCAGAGCACTGTACTAAGCGCTTGGGAAGTACAAGTTGGCAAGAAGTGATAAACAAGTATTGCGGTTCTGATTATTACAAAGTGACATTGGCCCCTGAACAATCCACCAGTCGCTGCTCCTCTCATTCACAGACCTTGGGGTTGATCCATGCAGGCGTCCATCCTCAGTCAGGTATTCATTCATTCATTCAATTGTATTTCTTAAGCGCTTACTGTGTGCAGAGCACTGTACTAAGCGCTTGGGAAGTACAAGTTGGCAACATCTAGAGACGGTCCCTACCCAACAACGGGCTCACAGTCTAGAAGGGGGAGACAGACAACAAAACATATTAACAAAATAAAATATATAGACTAGTAAATATGTACAAGTAAAATAGAGTAATAAATCTGTACAAACATATATACAGGTGCTGTGGGGAGGGGAAGGAGGTAGGGCGGGAGGGATGGGGAGAGGAAGGAGGGGGCTCAGTCTGGGAAGGCCTCCTGGAGGAGGTGAGCTCTCAGTAGGGATTTGAAGGGAGGAAGAGAGCTAGCTTGGTGGATGTGCGGAGGGAGGGCATTCCAGGCCAGGGGGAGGACGTGGGCCGGGGGTTGACGGCGGGACAGGCGATAACGAGGCACGGTGAGGAGATTAGCGGCGGAGGAGCAGAGGGTGCGGGCTGGGCTGGAGAAGGGGAGAAGGGAGGTGAGGTAGGAGGGGGCGAGGGGATGGACAGCCTTGAAGCCCAGGGTGAGGAGATTTTGCCTGATGCATAGGTTGACTGGTAGCCACTGGAGATTTTTGAGGAGGGGAGTAACATGCCCAGAGCATTTCTGCACAGAGATAATCTGGGCAGCAGCGTGAAGTATAGACTGAAGTGGGGAGAGACAGGAGGATGGGAGATCAGAGAGGAGGCTGATGCAGTAATCCAGTTGGGATAGGATGAGAGATTGAACCAGCAGGTTAGCAGTTTGGATGGAGAGGTATTCAAGTGAGGCCAGAGCACAGAGTGGGCGGGACCTCTGGGAGGCCCCCAAAGCCGTGGGACTTGCCTCTGAGCTGTGTGGAAAGGTAAAGATAGTCTTCACCAAGCCTGGAGCATGTTGGTGGGGGCAGAAGCCTCAGTTTTTCTCCCACCCCACTGGCCTGGAATGCCCTCCCTCCACACATCCACCAAACTAGCTCCTTCAAAGCCCTACTGAGAGCTCATCATCAATCGTATTTATTGAGTGCTTACTATGTGCAGAGCACTGTACTAAGTGCTTGGGAAGTACAAATTGGCAACATATAGAGACAGTCCCTACCCAACAGTGGGCTCACAGTCTAAAAGGGGGCTCATCTCCTCCAGGAGGCCTCCCAGAGTGAGCCCCCTTTTTTCTTCTCCTCCTCCCCATCCCCCCCACCCTACCTCCTTCCCCTCCTCACAGCACTTGTATATATTCATACAGATTTATTACTCTGTTTAGTTTACTTGTACATACTTACTAGTCTATTTATTTTGTTGATGATGTGCATAGAGCTATAATTCTATTTATTCTGATGGTAGTGACACCTGTCTACATGTTTTGTCTTGTTGTCTGTCTCCCTCTTCTAGACTGTGAGCCTGTTGTTGGGTAGAGACCGTCTCTATATGTTGCCGACTTGTACTTCCCAAGTAATAATAATGATAATGGTATTTGTTAAGCGCTTACTATGTGCAAAGCACTGTTCTAAGTGCTGGGGAGGTCACAAGGTGATCAGGTTGTCCCACATCATCAATCATATTTATTGAGCACTTACTGTGTGCAGAGCACTGTACTAAGTGCTTGGGAAGTACAAGTTGGCAACATATAGAGACAGGGACCTCACAGTTTAAATCCCCATTTTACAGATGAGGGAACTGAGGCACAGAGAAGTGAAGTGACTTGCCCAGAGTCACACAGCTGACAAGTGGCGGAGCCGGGATTTGAACCCATGACCTCTGACTCCAAAGCCCGGGCTCTTTCCATTGAGCCACGAAGGACAAGGCTTGCTTCCTGTCAGCAAGCCTTCAGGGCTGAGTCCGAGGGGCCACACTCTGCATGGGGGAGGAAACATGGAAGCAGCTGAGCCCCAACAGCAGGGAAAGTTCAGTGCTTAGTACAGTGCCCTGCTCTGGGCTTAATACGAGTGAATGAATGAACGAATGGATGGCTCTTGAGGATGTCCTCAGAAGGGCTGGGAGTCGGGGGAGTGACCCAGCTGGAGAGTTGTGAGCCTGTAGGCGTCCTTTTTCCCACAGTGGGCCACTCTGTAGGGGAACAAAAGGGCAACACGGCCCCCAGAGTGGAACCAAAAGGCCAGCGGTGGGTGAGGTGAGGAGGGGGTGGATGGTGGGGTAGAGAATGGAGAGACCCTGGAGTCCTGTAGCTGACTTCATTACGTGGCTGAAAATCAAGCAGGCCTAAGTCTGCACAGTCTCCCGCCGTAGCAACAGGATCAAATTATGAAACTGAGGAACTGGGAAGAACAAGGAAGCCTCAACTCCCTTTGCCTTCCCAGCAACACATCATTTCCCGGGCTTGGGCTTGGAATAATAATAATAATGATGATGATGGCGTTAAGCACTGGGGAGGTTACAAGGTGATCGGGTTGTCCCACGGGGGGCTCACACTCTTTATCCCCATTTTACAGATGAGGTACTGAGGCACAGAGAAGTTAAGCGACTTGCCCAAAGTCACACAGCTGACACGTGGCGGAGCCGGGGTTTGAACCCATGACCTCTGACTCTAAAGCCTGTGCTCCTTCCACTGAGCCACGCTGCTTCTCTAGGTGCCATCACACTTAGCCCCACCGGTGCCCTCAGGCTAAAGGGACTTCACCCTGGGATGCCCAGATCCTGTAGGAATCAGTCAATTCATTAATGGTATTCACTGAGCACTTACTAAGCGCTTGGGAAGTACAAGTTGGCAACATATAGAGACAGTCCCTACCCAACAGTGGGCTCACAGTCTAGAAGAAAAGTTGAAGAAAAGGACAGCTCGACGTGAGTGGGATGCAAAGATCTAGACAGTGTGGCTCAGTGGAAAGAGCCCGGGCTTTGGAGTCAGAGGTCATGGGTTCAAATCCCGCTTCCGCCACTTGTCAGCTGTGTGACTTTGGGCAAGTCACTTCACTTCTCTGGGCCTCAGTGACCTCTGTCTCCCCCTTCTAGACTGTAAGCCCACTGTCGGGTGGGGACTGTCTCTATGTGCTGCCAACTTGTACTTCCCAGGCACTTGGTACAGTGCTCTGCACACAGTAAGCGCTCAATAAATACGATTGATTGATTGATTGATCTGGAAAATGGGGATGAAGACTGTGAGCCCACCGTGGGACAACCTGATCACTTTGTAACCTCCCCAGCACTTAGAACAGTGCTTTGCACATAGTAAGCACTTAATAAATGCTATTATTATTATTATTATTATTATTATTATTATTATTATTATTATTATTATTATTATCTTGGCCCCTCGCAGGTTTGAGCCCAGAACAACTCTGACAACTCCAGCTTGTCGTTCCCCGCTCTCCCCAGCCTGAACTCTGTTGTATTACATTCTCCCAAGTGCTTAGTACAGTGCTCTGTCTATGGTAGACTGTGACTTCTAGACTGTGAGCCCACTGTTGGGTAGGGACCGTCTCTATATGTTGCCAACTTGGACTTCCCAAGCGCTTAGTACAGTGCTCTGCACACAGTAAGCACTCAATAAATATGATTGAATGAATGAATGAATGCTAAGCAGTCAGTAAATACCATTGATTGGCTGAATTTAAGCAGCCTGGCCTTGAGGATAGAACAAGGGTCTGGAAGTTGGAAGGATCTGGGTTCTAATCTCGACTCCGCCACTTGTCTGCTGCGTGACCTTGGGCAAATCACTTCACTTCTCTGGGCCTCACCTCAGCTATAAAATAGAGATTGAGGCTGGGAGCCCTGTGTGGGATAGGGACTGTGTCCAACCCATTATCTAGTATCTACCCCAGCCCTTAGTACAGTGACAGGCAAATATTAAGCGCTTAACAATACCACGATGATTATTACTTCACTCCTCTGTGCCTCAGTTACCTCACCTGTAAAATGGGGATTAGGACTGTGAGCCCCATGTGGGACATCAATCAATCAATCAATCAATCATATTTATTGAGCACTTACTGTGTGCAGAGCACTGTACTAAGTGCTTGGGAAGTCCAAGTTGGCAACATATAGAGACGGTCCCTACCCAACAGCGGGCTCACAGTCTAGAAGGGGGAGACAGAGAACAAAACATATTAACAAAATAAAATAAATAGAATAGATATGTACAAGTAAAATAAATAAATAAATAGAGTAATAATAGACATGGACTGTGTCCAACCTTGTATCTACCCCAGCTCTTAATACAGTGCCTGGCACATAGTAAACACATAACAAATACCATTAAATAAAAATCAGGGCATCCACACACTGATCGGCTCCTCTTCCTTAGAATTCACTATGTGGCACCAAGAGGGGCCACTGAGGCTCAGAGCCATTTTTCAGAGGATAAGGATTGACTCATCCTTAAGATGAGTCTCAGGAGCTGCCCTGGAGGGAAGGAGACCCTGGTTCTCATCCTGTTCCTGGACTTGATTTTCCTTCATTAATAATAATAATAATGATGATAATGACATTTATTCATCATCATCATCATCAATCGTATTTATTGAGTGCTTACTATGTGCAAGGCACTGTACTAAGCGCTTGGAAAGTACAAATTGGCAACATATAGAGACAGTCCCTACCCAACAGTGGGCTCACAGTCTAAAAGGGGGAGACAGAGAACAAAACCAAACATACTAACAAAATAAAATAAATAGAACAGATATGTACAAGTAAAATAAATAAATAAATAGAGTAATAAATATGTGCAAACATATATACATATATACAGGTGCTGTGGGGAAGGGAAGGAGGTAAGGTGGGGGGAAGGAGAGGGGGATGAGAGGGAGAGGAAGGAAGGGGCTCAGTCTGGGAAGGCCTCCTGGAGGAGGTGAGCTCTCAGTAGGGTCTGAGTAAAGTAAATATATTAATCAGTCATTGGTATTTATTGAGGGCTTACAATGTGCAAAGCACTATGCTAAATATTTGGAAGAGGACAATATAAGTGCATGTAAATTGCAGAAGTAAGGAGGAGTAGGGAAATGGGGATAGAGTGGTAGACCCTTAGATCAATCAATCAATCAATCAATCGTATTTATTGAGCGCTTACTATGTGCAGAGCGCTTACTCTGCACAAAGCACTGTTCTAAGCACTGGCGAGGTTGCAAGGTGATCAGGTTGTCCCACGGGGGGGCTCACAGTCTTGATCCCCATTTTCCAGATGAGGTAACTGAGGCCCAGAGAAGTGAAGTGACTTGCCCAAAGTCACACGGCTGACAGTTGGCAGAGCCAGGATTGGAACTCATGACCTCTGACTCCAAAGCCCAGGCTCTTTCCCGCTGAGCCTTGCTGCTTCTCAAGATTCCCAGCTAGTCACTTGTTGTCCCCAGCCCTCGAGGTAGCCATCTTGGTTGACCTCAGAGGCCCGGCGTAAGGAAGGGCTAATAAAAACCATCATAAAGCCCAATCCCAGCCCAATCCCAGACTCGCTCCATCCACTCACCTCCTCCTCATTCACTGATCATCAATCGTATTTATCGAGCGCTTACTATGTGCAGAGCACTGGACTAAGTGCTTGGGAAGTACAAATTGGCAACATACAGAGACAGTCCCTACCCAACAGTGGGCTCACAGTCTAAAAGGGGGAGACAGAGAACAAAACCAAACGTACTAACAAAATAAAATAAGTAGAATAGATATGTACAAATAAAATAAATAAATAAATATCTGTTCTCCCTCCCACTTGGAACCTGTTCTCCCTTCTACTTAGACTGTGAACCCCATAAAGGACTGGGACGGAGTCCAATTTGATAAACTTGAATTTACCCCCCGTGCTTAGAACAGTGCTTGCACATAGTAGACCGTAGGCTCTAGATTGAATCTGGTAGACTCTAGACTGAAAGCTCGTTGTGGGCAGGGCATCTGACTGTTATATTGTTACATCGTACTCTCCCAAACGCTTAGTACAGTGCTCAATAAATACAACCGGCTGACTGGCGTAGTAAGCGCTTAACAAATACCATAATTAATTAACTAATGACCGGTGTTGAAGATAAGGCATAAACTCACACACACTCTCTCTCTCTAACTCTCACATTAATATGACAATGTTCACACCATCTGGCGCTTAATCGTCAGCCAAGTCCCAGTAACGTCAGGCTAAGAACGGAGTATGGAGACAAGCTGCGTGAACGACTCTAGTGATCAGCATTTCAGGGAGTTGTGACTTCCTTGTGGAGGACATCTTGATTAAATCACATCAATTAACCAACGCAGCTGAACCTTCTCCTCTCTGTGTGATGCTTGAGATACACTTTAAAATACAAGAGGTAAGTGAGAAGCAGACAGAATGTATAACTTGAGAATAATGTGAATTTATACATAGCACCTTTCATCTTCGAAGGATTTTATAAACGTGAACCAATTACTTCTGAGATGTAAACCACATACACATAAAGTGAATGGGCTTTCCTACTGAGAAAGTATGAAATAGTACGGTGATGGCATCTTGTCATTGTCAGAGAAGCTGGTAAATAGGAAAAAAAATGGTACTGAGCAACTGGATTTCTAAACATTAGAGAATTTAATTCGTTATGGGCCGCAATCGTGTCGACCGATTCGGTTGTATTGTACTTTCCCAAGTGCTCAGTGCAGAGCACAATAAATGCTCAATAAATACCCTTGATTGATTGATTGATTGATGATCCACTACCGGGAAAAAACAATCCAAGAATCACATCAGATCACAGCCTTGGAGAGGATTCAGAAGGGGGAAAAGGCAACGGTTTGTATGAGGCTGGAGAGAAGATTTTAAGGAGAACCCCACTGTTGGGTAGGGACCGTCTCTATATGTTGCCGACTTGTACTTCCCAAGCGCTTAGTACAGTGCTCTGCACACAGTAAGCGCTCAATAAATATGACTGAATGAATGAATGAAAGGAGAGGTTTCTTTTTTGAAGCAGCAAGTCAACAAGTATATATAAAGCACTTACTTTCATTCATTCATTCATTCAATCGTATTTATTGAGTGCTTACTGTGTGCAGAGCACTGTACTGAGCGCTTGGGAAGTCCAAGTCGGCAACATACAGAGACGGTCCCTACCCAACAACGGGCTCACAGTCTATAAGGGGGAGACAGACAACAAAACAAAACATGTGGACAGGTGTCAAGTCGTCAGAACAAATAGAATTAAAGCTAGATGCACGTCACTTAACTTCTCTGAGCCTCAGTTACCTCATCTGTAAAATGGGGATTAAGACTGGGAGCCCCATGTGGGACAACTTGATCACCTTGTATCCCCCCCCCCCCAGCACTTAGAACAGTGCTTTGCACATAGTAAGCGCTTAACAAATGCCATCATCATCATCATACAGCACCGTTCTGGAAGGTGGAGAATTGCAAGAGGACAAAGCAAGAAAGCAAGCTTGAAGGGGAAAATAGGTTAATGAAATGTCCTGCAATTCTGCTTCTCTGTGATAGTCCTGCATAGGAAAATGATCAGCCTTCTATTTTCGTTCAGATTCTCATCAGAGCCTCAAAAATTCCTCCTGAGCTACAGAAGGTTTGAGTTCTTTGTTACCAGCTGGCCTCTTGGTCAGGGCAAATGTCATTTTCCTTTACATTTGATGCTGATTAGAACCCGGGCCTGGGAAGCAGGGAACCTGGGTTCAGATTCCGGCTCTGCCACTTGCCTGCTCTGTAACCATGAGCAACTTATTTAACTTCTCTGTGCCTCAGTTTACTCAACTATAAAATGGGGCTTCATCACCTGTTCTCTCTCCTGCTTTGACTGAGCGTCCCAAGTGGGACAGGGACTGTGTCCCATCTAATTAACTTCTACCTACTCCAGCACTTAGTGCTTGACACAAAGTCATCACTGTGTCAGGCACTGTACTGAGTGACGGGGTAGATACGAGCCAATCAGGTTGGACAAAGTCCCTGTCCCACATGGGGCTTACGATCTTAATCTCCATTTTACAGATGAGGGAACTGAGGCAAAGAAGAGTGAAATGACTGGCCCAAGGTCAGACAGCAGGATTAGAAGCCAGGTTCTCTGACTCCCAGGTGATAAGGGCGGACCCGCCGCCCTTAAAGGGGACGTAACACCAGTGGAAAGAGCACGGGCTTTGGAGTCAGAGGTCGGGGGTTCAAATCCCGGCTCTGCCACTTGTCAGCTGTGTGACTTTGGGCAAGTCACTTAACTTCTCTGGGCCTCAGTTACCTCATCTGTAAAATGGGGATTAAGCCTGTGAGCCCCATGTGGGACAAACTGATTACCTTGTATCTACCCCAGCGCTTAGAACAGTGCTTAGCACATAGTAAGCGCTTAACAAATACCAACATTATTATTATTATTATTATTATTCATTCATTCATTCATTTGGTCGGATTTATTGAGCGCCGACTGGGTGCAGGGAGCTGGACTAAGCGCTTGGAAAGTACCATTATCAATCTATTTATTTATTTTACTTGTACATATTTATTCTATTTATTTTATTTTGTTAATGTTTTGTTTTGTTGTCCGTCTCCCCCTTCTAGACTGTGAGCCCGCTGTTGGGTAGGGACCGTCTCTAGATGTTGCCAACTTGGACTTCCCAAGCGCTTAGTACGGTGCTCTGCACACAGTAAGCCCTCAATAAATACGATTGAATGAATGAACGAATGAATGATAATTATTATTATCCACAGTCCTAAGGCTGACCAATATTCTGGCGGTGATATGTAACCCTGACCTATCAAGATGAGGAGAACTAGCTCAATTAGCTTCACTGTAGATCCAATCTTTTGGATTATTGGTGCGCATCTTGAAAACGAGCGCCTTGAGAAGCCAAGAATATTAACGCAGTAGCCAAACCTCTTTGCTCACCCGCTTACCTTTTCCTTTCTTCTTTTAAAAAAGATGACTGCCTCTCGAGGTTTCATTTAGCGCACGGATAGGAGTCGCTCTGGCCACGTCTTTCCCGTGGGAGCAGATCTTCCACTGGTTTTCCTGCAGTCAACCGAAACTCAACCTGGCAAAGACAAAATTCCCACACTTTCTCCTTCGAAAGTCCTCAACCGAACTTCCTCATCCCCTTAGGCGGCCACTGCCCAGCTTGCCCTCGTGGTCGACAATCTTGGAGTGAGATTTAATGCCTTCTTCGGCTTGTCCTAAGAAGCAGTGAGGCCTAGTGGAGAGAGGACAGGATTGGGAGTCGGAGGATCTGGGTTCTAATCCCGGCCTAAAGTAGGTGCATAATAAATATATTGTTGGGGTAGGTGTGCTTAGTAGCAGAAACGCAGCATGGCGTAGTGGATAGAGCACGGGCTCGGGGGTCAGATGATCACGGGTTCTAAACAACAACAATGATAGCATTTATTAAGCACTTACTATGTGCAAAGCACTGTTCTAAGCGCTGGGGAGGTTACAAGGTGATCAGGTTGTCCCACGGGGGGCTCACAGTCTTTATCCCCATTTTACAGTTGAGGGAACTGAGGCCCAGAGAAGTTAAGTGACTTGCCCAACGTCACACAGCTGACAAGTGGCGGAGCCAAGTTTCGAACCCATGACCTCTGACTCCAAAGCCCGGGCTCTTTCCACTGAGCCACGCTGCTTCCTGTTCTAGTCCCGCGTCCGCCACTTGTCTGCTGTGTGGCCTTGGGAAAGTCGCTTAACTTCTCTGGGCCTCGGATTAAGACTGCGAGCCTCATGTGGGGCTGACCCAATTTGCTTGTACTCACCCCAATGCTTAGGACAGTGCCTGGCACGTGGTAAGCACTTAACAAATACCACAATTATTATTATTCACTTCTCCATGCCTCACTTTCCTCATCTGTAAAATGGGGATTAAGGCTGTGAGCCCCATGTAGTACAGGGACTGTATCCAGCTTGATCATAATAACAATAATAATAATTATGGTACTTGTTACGCATTTATTATGTGCCAAGCACTGTTTAAAGCACTGGGGTAGATACAAGTCAATTATATTGGACACAGTCTCTGTTCCACATGGGGCTCAAGGTCTTAATCCCCGTTTTTACAGATGAGGTAACTGAGGCCCAGAAAAGTGCTCAAGGTCACCCAGCAGACATGTATGAGCCAGAGCCAGAATTAGAACTCAGGTCCTTCCGACTCCGAGGGCCTTGCTCTACCCACTAAGCAAACTGCTTCTGTTCTTGAGTAAGAACTGTCCTTCTTACTCAAAGAAGGCAACAACCACAACGATTATAATAATAATAATGGCATTTATTAAGCGCTTACTGTGTGCAAAGCACTGCTCTAAGCACTGGGGAGGTTACAAAGTGATCCGGTTGTCCCACGGGGGGCTCACAGTCTTAATCCCCATTTTACAGATGAGGGAACTGAGGCCCAGAGAAGTTAAGTGACTTGTCCAAAGTCACACAGCTGACAATTGGCAGAGCTGGGATTTGAACCCATGACCTCTTTCTACTGAGCCATGGTGCTTCTAATCTATCTACCCCAGAGTGTAGTACAGTGCCTGGCACATAGTAAGCGCTTAACAGCTACCACTATTATTATCACTGTCCAACTGAATGCCCAGAGGCCACGCCTCTGAGTGGGCCCACAATAATAATAATAATAATAATAATAATAATGGTATTTAAGTGCTTACTATATGCCATGCACTGTAGTAAGCGCTGAGGCGGATACAAGCCAATCGAGTCTCTGTCCCATGGGGGGGCTCCCAGTTTCAAGCCCCATTTTGCAGATGAGGGAACTTAGGCACAGTGACTTGCCCAAGATCACACAGCAGACAAGTGGTGGAGGCAGGATTCGAACCTACATCCTCTGACTCCCAAGCCACTAAGGCGTGCACTAATTAGGCGACTTGGTCTCCCGAGCAGGGCCTGAACCGGGATGGGGCACGGAAGCAGCAGCAGGGTGGAGCTGGGGAGTGACGAGGAATGGCAATCCTGCCAGGTGTACAGAGAAGCTGCGTGGCTCAGTGGAAAGAGCCCGGGCTTTGGAGTCAGAGGTCATGGGTTCAAATCCCGGCTCCGCCGTTTGTCAGCTGTGTGACTTTGGGCAAGTCACTTCACTTCTCTGTGCCTCAGTTACCTCATCTGTACAATGTGAGCCCCCCAGGGACAACCTGATCACCTTGTACCCTCTCCAGCGCTTAGAACAGTGCTTTGCACGTAGTAAGCGCTTAATAAATGCCATTATTATTATTATTAAAAGGGGGAGGTTCTAAAAGGGGAAGAGTTTTCTGAAAGTGAGCCCACTGTTGGGTAGGGACTGTCTCTATATGTTGCCAATTTGTACTTCCCAAGCGCTTAGTGCAGTGCTCTGCACATAGTAAGCGCTCAATAAATACGATTGATGATGATGATGATGATGAAAGGGGGAAGATTACAAAGAGCACCTGAGAAGCGCTCTGTTTTGGTTCAGTGCCGCCTTTAAACGAGCCTTCTAAACCCTCCTGAGTCCAGAGGAAAGAGCCTCCCTCCTCTCCCCTACCGCTGTGTCTGATCCAGCTGGGTTCATGCCCACTTCACGGGAGAATGGCCCGGCCTTCGCCTGCAGTTGCTCCGCTAAATGGGGCATGGGAGAGGGACTGAACTGTAATAATAATAATGATGGCATTTATTAAGCGCTTACTATATACAAAGCACTGTTCTAAGCGCTGGGGAGGTTACAAGGTGATCAGGTTGTCCCCTGGGGGGCTCACATTGTACAGATGAGGTAACTGAGGCACAGAGAAGTGAAGTGACTTGCCCAAAGTCACACAGCTGACAAGCGGCGGAGCCGGGATTTGAACCCATGACCTCTGACTCCAAAGCCCGGGCTCTTTCCACTGAGCCACGCAGCTTCTCTGTACACCTGGCAGGATTGCCATTCTTACATTCTTACATGCTCACATTCTTAATCCCCATTTTACAGATGAGGGAACTGAGGCCCAGAGAAGTGAAGTGACTTGCCCAAAGTCACACAGCTGATAGTTGGTGGAGCCGGGATTTGAACCCATGACCTCTGACTCCAAAGCCCGTGCCCTTTCCGCCGAGCCACGCTGCTTCTCCGTAGAAGTCTTCTTTTAGACGGTGAGCCCACTGTTGGGTAGGGACTGTCTCTGTATGTTGCCAACTTGTACTTCCCAAGCGCTTAGTCCAGTGCTCTGCACACGGTAAGCGCTCAATAAATATGATTGATGATGATGATCTCAGAATTTCTTTACATTGTGGGGTTTTGCTGTTTTGCTGGAGAGCAAATTCCCCTCCCAGCTGCGGCCCCATGGTGGGGTGGCACGTCGCCTCGGGCCCAACCTGAACCCCCGAGGGCAGAGTCCCAGGACCCCTCAAGTCCAGCCAGAGACTAGTGGTTGGAGCCCACTGTAGACCCACGGCCTAACCAGAGCGGCTCTGGTGCTCAATCAATCAATCAATCAATCGTATTTATTGAGCGCTTACTATGTGCAGAGCACTGTACTAAGCGCTTGGGAAGTACAAATTGGCAACACATAGAGACAGTCCCTACCCAACAGTGGGCTCACAGTCTAAAAGGGGGAGACAGAGAACAGAACCAAACATACCAACAAAATAAAGTAAATAGGATAGAAATGTACAAGTAAAATAAATAAATAAATAAATAAATAAATAAATAGAGTAATAAATACGTACAACCATATATACATATATACAGGTGCTGTGGGGAAGGGAAGGAGGTAAGATGGGGGGATGGAGAGGGGGACGAGGGGGAGAGGAAAGAAGGGGATCAGTTTGGGAAGGCCTCCTGGAGGAGGTGAGCTCTCAGCAGGGCCTTGAAGGGAGGAAGAGAGCTAGCTTGGCAAACGGGCAGAGGGAGGGCATTCCAGGCCCGGGGGATGACGTGGGCCGGGGGTCGATGGCTCACCATCAACGGCACGGTGCAGGGAATGGGAAGATTCTGGATGGGAGAGGAAAAGTCAGATAAGACATCCTTGTCCAGAGAAGCAGCGTGGCCTAGTGAGAAGCCGCACGGCCTAATAATAATAATAATTGGCATTTGTTAAGCGCTTACTATGTGCAAAGCACTGTTCTAAGCGCTGGGGAGGATACAGGGTGATCAGGTTGTCCCACGGGGGGCTCACGGTCTTCATCCCCATTTTACAGATGAGGTAACTGAGGCCCAGAGAAGTTAAGTGACTTGCCCGAGATCACACAGCAGACATGTGGCGGAGTCGGGATTCGAACCCATGACCTCTGACTCCAAAGCCCGGGCTCTTTCCACTGAGCCTCGCTCAGTGGAAAGAGCATGGGCCTGGGGGTCGGAGGACCTGGATTCTAATGCTGGCTCCGTCACTTGTCTGTGGTACGACCTTGGGCCAGCCACTTCACTCCTCTGTGCCTCGGTTCCCTCATCTGCGAAGTGGGGATTCAATACCCGGGTTCGCTCCTCCTTAGAATGTGAGCCCCACATGGGACCTGATTATCATCATCATCAATCGTATTTATTGAGCGCTGACTGTGGGCAGGGCACTGTACTAAGCGCTTGGGAAGTACAAGTTGGCAACATATAGAGACGGTCCCTACCCAACAGTGGCCTCCCAGTCTAAAAGGATTATTTTGTATCTACCCCAGTGCTAAGAACAGTATTTAGCATGAGCCCCCTTCTAGACTGGGAGCCCACTGTTGGGTAGGGACTGTCTCTATATGTTGCCAACTTGTACTTCCCAAGCGCTTAGTACAGTGCTCTGCACACAGTAAGCGCTCAATAAATACGATTGATTGATTGATTGATTTAACAAATACCATTATTATTATTATTATTAAAAAAACTCATCACAACCCTCCATCACAGGAAATAATAATGATGGCATCTGTTAAGCGCTTACTATGTGCAAAGCACCGTTCTACGCGCTGGGGGTGATCAGGTTGTCCCACGTGGGGCTCACAGTCTTAATCCCCATTTTACAGGTGAGGTAACTGAGGCTCAGAGAAGGTAAGTGTCTTGCCCAAGGTCACACAGCCGACGTGGTGGAGGTGGGATCTGTGCAACAACTAGATCCTGAAGCATTTCAGTCCAGTGGACAAAGAGACTTCTCTTCTAGACTATAAGCTCACTCTGGGCAGGGAGTATGTCTGTTTATGGTACTACTGTACTCTCCCAAGCGCTCAGTACAGTGCTGTGCACACATTAAGCGCTCAATCAATACGATTGAATGAATGAACCTCTCCAAAGACAGCCATAAAAGAAGCAAGCAGGAAATCCAGCCTAAACTAGAGAAGCAGCATGGCTCACTGGAAAGAGCCCGGGCTTTGGAGTCGGAGGTCATGGGTTCGAATCCCGGCTCTGCCACGTGTCTGCTGTGTGACCTTGGGCAAGTCACTTTTAACTTCTCTGAGCCTCAGTTACCTCATCTGTAAAATGGGGATCAAGACTGTGAGCCCCGTGCGGGACAACCTGATCACCTTGTATTCCCCCCCAGCGCTTAGAACAGTGCTTGGCACGTAGTAAGCGCTTAATAAACGCCATCATTATTATTATTGTTATTAAACTGTACCCCTTAGCCCCCACCTCCAGGTAGGTGGGAAGCCGACAGGCAAAATTTACCAACACTTGGCACTTCCCCTTTGTCTTTCATCCGTGGATCTCAAAGCACCTCTCAAACAATAATTAATCCTCACCTCAGCTCCAGGAGGGAGGGACGTGTGTTATTACCCGGACTTTACAGCTGCCGATTTCAGGCCCAGAGAGGGGACGTGCCTGCCGGGGCGATGCTGTGAGTCACGAGGGGAGGAGGGGGAAGGGGAGCCCAGTGACTCTTCCTCCTGGGCAAGGCTGATAGACGTCGGGTCACTTTAGGATGGAGGGCCTTTCCTGGAGAAATAACTTCAAATGGAAGGGATCTGGGGCGGGTTGAAAACCAAACAAACCCCTAAACAAAAACTAACCACCAATAACAACCAGTGCTTTGAACATAGTAAGCACTTAATAAATGTCATTATTATTATTTTAAGCACTTAGTACAGTGCTCTGCACACAGTAAGCGCTCAATAAATACGGTTGATGATGATGAATAACCAAATCCCCCGAATCCGAGCCCGTAGAGGAACCCCTGAGGAGAGGGAGAAAGCTCGTTCCTTCACCAGGTCTCGGACGCTAAATGCTTTCAAAGAAGGTAGGGACTGTCTCTATATGTTGCCAATTTGTACTTCCCAAGCGCTTAGTGCAGTGCTCTGCACATAGTAAGCGCTCAATAAATACGATTGATGATGATGATGATGATGGAGTCCTAATTTACCCAGAAAAAAACCACTTCAACTTAATGCCGTGATTTTTAATTTCCTCTGACCGAAGAAAGAAAATTGAAACGGAGAAGCGAACGGCGGAGGAGGAAATATTCAGGTTACATTAATCAGGATGAGTTTTGTTCTAGACAAGAGTTAATGTCTGTGGTGATCAAAAGCCGCCGCGGAGGCAAAAAGCTCCCATGAAGACCTTCCAAGCAGCTTCCAGGAAATTGTCTTGTGCGCTGACACGCATGCGGACGGAGAAGTCTGGCTGGCATCCTCTCCGGACCTGGTGTTTCCTAGAGCTTTCCATTGGCAAAGGCTGCCTCCTGGAACTGGGGGACAAAGGTTTTGAAATAAGACCTGGTGGGGAGGAGAGGAGAAAAAAAAAAAAAAGCTTGTGGTTAGCGCCAAACCAGCATGAAAAAGCGGCGATTTGGAGCTTTCAAACCTAACTCGGAACAGTTGTCATTTGTCGTGCACGCGTTTCTGGGCTGTTTTCTTTCCCTGCTGGTGCAGCTCTCTTTGATTTATTCAGCCGAGGCACAGTTCGCTCTCCGGATCACTCCGAGGAACACTTCAACTGCACTCCCTGCATGTGCTGGCTGCAGATGTTTGGAACACAGAGCTCTTCAAACAGCATCTTAAGAGCCTTCTCTGGCTCCGTGCCCACCATCCCTTTCCTTTAGCGAAGAACGGCATGAGAATTTCAGAAGAGGCTCTTAATTCCCGCTAGATCAGCCGATCAATGCCCCTTGATTATTGATTTATTTTCCTTGTACATATTTATTCTATTTATTTTATTTTGTTAATATCGTTTAGACCGTGAGCCCACTGTTGGGTAGGGACTGTCTCTATATGTTGCCAATTTGTACTTCCCAAGCGCTTAGTCCAGTGCTCTGCACATAGTAAGCGCTCAATAAATACAATTGAGGATGATGATGATGATGTTTTGTTTTGTTCTCTTGTCTCCCCCTTCTAGACTGTGAGCCCGCTGTCGGGTAGGGACCGTCTCTAGATGTTGCCAAGTTGGACTTCCCAAGCGCTTAGTCCGGTGCTCTGCACACAGTAAGCGCTCAATAAATCATCATCAGTCATCATCAATCGTATTTATTGAGCGCTTACTGTGTGCAGAGCACCGGACTAAGCGCTTGGGAAGTCCAAGTTGGCAACGTCTAGAGACGGCCCCTACCCAACAGTGGGCTCACAGTCTAAAAGGGGGAGACAGAGAACAAAACCAAACATACTAACAAAATAAAATAAATAGAATAGATATGTACAAGTAAAATAAATAAATGAATAGAGTAATAAATATGTACAGACATATATACATATATACAGGTGCTGTGGGGAAGGGAAGGAGGTAAGATGGGGGGATGGAGAGGGGGACGAGGGGGAGAGGATTGAATGAATGAATAATGAATAAATACGATTGAAAGAATGAATGAATGAATGATTACTGAGCACTTACTGCGAGCACAGCACTGTACTAAGCTCTTGGGAGAGAAGTAGCATGGCCTGGTGGAGAGAGCACGTACCTGGGTTCTAATCCCGGCTCTCCCACATGCCTGCTGTGTGACCTCGGGCAAGTCACTTCACTTCTCGGTTGCCTCAGTTACCTCAGCTGTACAGTGGGTATTAAGACTGTGGAACTGGACAATGTCCAACTATATTAGCTTGTATCTACCCCAGTGCTCAGTAGAGTGTTCTGGCAAATAGTAAGTGCTTATTAATATCATAAAAAAATACACTAGAGTACTAGAGAAGTAGCGTGGCTCAGTGGAAAGAGCCCGGGCTTTGGAGTCGGAGGTCATGGGTTCAAATCCCGACTCCGCCAATTGCCAGCTGTGTGACTCTGGGCAAGTCACTTTACTTCTCTGGGCCTCCGTTACCTCATCTGTAAAATGGGGAGGAAGACTGTGAGCCCCCCGTGGGACAACCTGATCACCTTGTAACCTCCCCAGCGCTTAGAACAGTGCTTTGCACATAGTAAGCACTTAATAAATGCTGTCATTATTATTATTATTATTACAACTACAGTCCCTCCCACAGTTTTTGGTAGGGTGATCTCCCTGGGATATGAGACCCAAATACTGGCCTGGGAATCAGGCCCAATCCTGCCAAAGATTGGTGGCTCCATTTGGGCAGCTTCCTGTAAATATGTATATATGTTTGTATGCATTTATTACTCTATTTATTTATTTATTTTATTTGTGCATATTTATTCTATTTAATAATAATAATAATGGCATTTGTTAAGCGCTTACTATGTGCAAAGCACTGTTCTAAGCGCTGGGGGGGGGATACAAGGTGACCAGGTTGTCCAACGTGGGGCTCCCAGTCTCAATCCCCATTTTACAGATGAGGTAACTGAGGCTCAGAGAAGTTAAGTGACTTGCCCAAGGTCACACTATTTATTTTATGTTGTTCATATGTTTTGTTTTGTTGTCTGTCTCCCCCTTCTAGACTGCGAGCCCGCTGTTGGGTAGGGACCGTCTCTATATGTTGCCAACTAGGACTTCCCAAGAGCTTAGTCCGGCGCTCTGCACACAGTAAGCGCTCAATAAATACGACTGAATGAATGAATGAATTTTTCTGCGCCTCTGTTTCCTTCTCGACAGAATGGAGAGCTCGTCCTTACAGTCCGTCCATTTCGCCAGGGTTTTAATGTCGAACGGCTTAAGCGGCTTGAACGATAGATTCGAAGTGCCAACTGCATCAGCAGGTTAGGCAATCTGAAATTTCCCCGGTTCCAATTCCCACCACCTACTCTAGGTCCTGTGACTTTGCTGGGGACAAAGTCACGGGACTTCTGCCTCCCACAAAGGGGGCAGAGGCAGGAAGGAGGGAGCGCTTGTGTCTGCTCCGGCAATTTGGTTCCCCAAACCCCTTCCAGTCTAGGCCTGGGCTCCCCAGTCCACCCCCAAGCACTCCTGCCATCACGGAGACCAGGCCCTGCTTCTCCCAAGAAGTCAGGAATCAATCAATCAATCAATCAATCAATCGTATTTATTGAGCGCTTACTATGTGCAGAGCACTGTACTAAGCGCTTGGGAAGTACAAATTGGCATCACATAGAGACAGTCCCTACCCAACAGTGGGCTCACAGTCTAAAAGGGGGAGACAGAGAACAGAACCAAACACACCAACAAAATAAAATAAGTAGGATAGAAATGTACAAGTAAAATAAATAAATAAATAAATAAATAAATAGAGTAATAAATATGTACAACCATATATACATATATACAGGTGCTGTGGGGAAGGGAAGGAGGTAAGACGGGGGGATGGAGAGGGGGACGAGGGGGAGAGGAAAGAAGGGGCTCAGTCTGGGAAGGCCTCCTGGAGGAGGAAGGATGGATGAGGAAGGAGTGTGCCTCTGCACGCTAGAAAAGCAGCATGGCTCAGTGGAAATCAATCAATCAATCAATCAATCGTATTTATTGAGCGCTTACTGTGTGCACAGCACTGTACTACGTGCTTGGGAAGTACAAGTTGGCAACATATAGAGACAGTCCCTACCCAACAGTGGGCTCAGTCTAGAAGGGGGAGACAGAGAACAAAACCAAACGTATTAACAAAATAAAATAAATAGAATAGATAGGTACAAGTAAAATAAATAGAGTAATAAATATGTACAAACATATATACATATATACAGGTGCTGTGGGGAAGGGAAGGAGGTAAGACGGGGGGGATGGAGAGGGGGGTGAGGGGGAGAGGAAGGAGGGGGCTCAGTCTGGGAAGGCCTCCTGGAGGAGGTGAGCTCGCAGTAGGGCCGGAAAGAGCCCGGGCTTTGCAGTCAGTGGTCATGGGTTCAAATCCTGGCTCCGCCAATTGGGCAAGTCACTTCACTTCTCTGTGCCTCAGTTCCCTCATCTGTAAAATGGGGATTGACTGTGAGCCCCCCATGGGACAACCTGATCACCTTGTAACCTCCCCAGCGCTTAGAATAGTGCTTTGCACATAGTAAGCGCTTAATAAATGCCATCATCATTATTATTATTACTTAGAGTATCGACGTAGACGTGTATCCTTAGACCCTGGCGGAGCGAGCAGGAAGTGGGGGCTCACTGGGCCGCTCTCGTGGATCTCGCCAGCAGTTGCCGTTCTTTTTGTCTGTTCAGTGGTTGAAACTGGAGTTTATAATGGTGAGCAGTTAATTATTTCTAGAATTACCAGTCTAGTCCTGAGGTGTGAGCTCCTCGAGAGCAGAGTCAGTATCAAAGTAGTGACTTTTAGTCTCTAGGACAGCATTCTGGAGAACGCACGAACTCAAGCGTCAGGCAAACTCCAGGGCCCAGAGCACTAGGCCACCCACCTAACCACTCCCCATCATCGTCACCTTCATCAATCAATCAATTGTAGGTACCGAGCACTTACTGTGCTCAGGGCACTGTACTAAGCACTTGACAGAGTACAATGTAACAGAGTCTGTAGCTGCTTTCCCTGCTCACAAAGGAGCTTACGGTCTTCATCAACAGTTATCCTTCAACATTTGAGAAGCAGTGTGGCCTAATGGATAGAACGCAGGCTGGGAGTCAGGAGGACCTGGGTTCTAATCCCGGCTCTGCCGCTCGTCTCCTTTGTGGCCTTGGGCCAGTCACTCCACTTCTCTGTGCCTCAGTTACCTCATCTGTAAAATAGGGATTAAGACCGAGAGCCCTATGTGGGACAGGTACTGTATCCAACCTGATTAGCTTGCATCTACCCCAGTGCTCAGTACAGTGCCTGGAACATATTAAGTGCTTAACAAATACCATAAGAAAAAGAAAACAGCTCCTATATGCCCAGCCCTGTACTACTACTACTAATAATAATGATAACATTTATTAAGCGCTTACTATGTGCAAAGCACTGTTCTAAGCGCTGGGGAGGTTAACAAGGTGATCAGGTTGTCCCACGGGGGGCTCACAGTCTTCACCCCCATTTTACAGATGAGGTAACTGAGGCCCAGAGAAGTTAAGTGACTTGCCCAAAGTCACACAGCTGATAACTTGTACTTCCCAAGCGCTTAGTACAGTGCTCTGCACACAGTAAGCGCTCAATTAATACAATTGAATGAATGAATGAAGTGGCCGAGCCAGGATTTGAACCCATGACCTCTGACTCCAAAGCCCGGGCTTCTTTCCACTGAGCCACGCTGCTTCTCCTACTAGGCACGCTACTAGGCACCCAAGGAAGAGATACAAAAGAAATAGGAGATGTGATGCTAGCCCTCATTCATTCACTCATTCAATCGTATTTCTTGAGCGCTTACTGTGGGCAGAGCACTGTACTAAGCGCTTGGAAAGTACAAGTTGGCCCTCGGAGAATTTACCATCTAAGGAGGATGAAAAATTGCCCAGGGGAGCTCAGTGTTCTTTTTCTTTCTCTCTCTTTTTTTAAAATCCCTGGTTAGATGTAATGCAGGAGGGTTGGGATGGGGGAGTTAAAGGAAAAGAATCACCAAAGGCAGAGCCCGGTTCCTAAATCCTGCCTTGGAACATAAAAATTCCAGCTCTGCCCATTTGAGCGTGTAAATTTCTAGAGGTCCGTGCCTGCAACTTTTAACTTTGCTTTTATACAGTGCCACTATACCACCAGGGTCACAAGCACGCTGAATAAATCCTATTTATCGCTAAGCGCTTAATACAGTGCCCTCCACACAGTAAGCTCTCAATAAATACCACTGACTGATAGAGTGATTGATTTAATCATTAGTTGCTGATGATGGCGATGAAAACCATCAGGAAGACAGAGAGATGGTTCGGAAGGGAAGACAGAAATACCGCGCTCTCTTCTTGGCTCTGACAAAACCTCTTGTGTTCTGTAAATCACCTGAATCCCCATTTCACAGATGAGGTAACTGAGGCCCAGAGAAATGAATTGGGTTGCCAAGGTCACGCAGCAGACAAGTGGAGGAGCCGGGATCAGAACCCAGGTCCTTCTGGTTCACAAGTCTGTGCTCTACCAACTAGGCCATGCTGCTTAGCTGGCATTTACAGTCGCCCTGATTTTGCAGGATTTTATATCCATTGCTGCAATTTATTTATTTTCTTAATGTCTGTCTCCCCCTCTAGACTGTAAGTTCACTGTGGGCAGACAATGTGTCTACCCATTCTGCTGTACTGAACTCTCCCAAATGCTTAGAACAAAGTGCTCTCTGCGTACAGCAAGTGCTCAATAAAAACCACGGATTGATTTTTCTATGGCATTTGTTAAGTGCTTAATATTCATTCAATTGTATTTACTGAGCGCTTGCTCTGTGCAGAGCACTGTACTGAGCGCTTGGGAAGTACAAGTTGGCAACATATAGAGACGCTCCCTACCCAACAGTGGGCTCACAGCCTAGAAGGGGGAGACAGACGACAAAACAAAACATATTAATAAAATAAATAGAATAAATATGTACAAATAGAGTAATAAATACGTGCCAACATATATACACATATACAGGTGCTGTGGGGAGGGGAAGGAGGTAAGAATTCTGTCATCAGAATAAACAGAATTATAGCTCTATGCACATCATTAACAGCAGAAATTGAATAGTAAATGCGTACAAGTAAAATAGAGTAATAAAGCTGTACAAATATATATACGCACAAGTGCTGTGGGGAGTGGAAGGAGGTAGGGTGGGGGGGCTCAGTCGGGGAAGGCCTCCTGGAGGAGGCGAGCTCTCATTCATTCATTCAATCGCATTTATTGAGCGCTTGCTGTGTGCAGAGCACTGTACTAAGCGCTTGGGAAGTCCAAGTTGGCAACATAGAGAGACGGTCCCTACCCAACAGTGGGCTCACAGTCAGTGGGGCTTTGAAAGCTTCCTCCCCCATAATAATAGTGATAATGATCAACTATCCACGGCCACCAGATTTCTAGCTGCAGCCCCCACAAGCTCTCTTGCCACCACTGCTGCTACTCCTTAAATCAATCAATCGTATTTATTGAGCGCTTACTGTGTGCAGAGCACTGTACTAAGCGCTTGGGAAGTCCAAGTTGGCAACATATAGAGACGGTCCCTACCCAACAGTGGGCTCACAGTCTAGAAAGATTATTAAAGGTTTCTGGAACCTAGAAATACTCAGGGCCTAGAAATCTCCACCCACTCTCCCCATTCCACAGTTGCACGCTCCCTTCCCACCCCTCTCCGTTCATTCCTCTTCCTTATATGTATCCTTCCCCCGTCTTGAAATAATTTACACCTCTCACTTCTCTTGCTGAGCTTGGCAGTTTGTGTCATTTTCCAGACACCCTTGTGTATAGAAACTCGGCTGGAATTATTTCAGATGTCATCTTCTTCTCAGATTCGGCCCAAATGTGCTATTTGTGAGTTACTCAGCCATCTCTCTGTTTACCGGGGGACTAATAATAATAATAACGATGGTGTTCGGTAAGTGTTTACTATGTGCCAGGCACTCTACGAAGCGCTGGGGTGAACACAAGCAAATCAAGTTGGACACAGTCCCTGTCCTATGTGGGGCTCACAGTCTCAACCCCCATTTTACAGATGAGGGAACTGAGGCACAGAAGTGAAGTCTGTCAGGAGAAGCAGCGTGGCTCAATGGAAAGAGCAGGGGCTGTGGAGTCGGAGGTTATGGGTTCAAATACCGGCTCCGTCAATTGTCAGTTGTGTGACCTTGGGTAAGTCACTTCACTTCTCTGGGCCTCAGTTACCTCATCTGTAAAATGGGGATGAAGACTGTGAGCCCCCCAGGGGACAACCGGATTACCTTGTAACCTCCCCAGTGCTTAGAACAGTACTTTGCACATAGTAGCAGTGGAAAGAACACGGGCTTTGGAGTCAGTGATCATGGGTTCGATGATGATGATAGCATTTATTAAGTGCTTACTATGTGCCAAGCACTGTTCTAAGCACTGGGGGGATACAAGGTGATCAGTTTGTCCCACGTGGGGCTCACAGTCTTAATCCCCATTTTACAGATGAGGGAACTGAGGCCCAGAGACGTTAAGTGACTTGCCCAAAGTCACACAGCTGGCAATTGGTGGAGCTGGGATTTGAACCCATGACCTCTGACCCCAAAGCCCGGGCTCTTTCCATTGAGCCACGCTGCTTCTCTGGTCCAAATCCTGCCTCCGTCAATTGTCAGCTGTGTGACTTCGGGCAAGCCACTTAACTTCTCTGGGCCTCAGATACCTTATCTGTAAAATGGGGCTTGACTGTGAGCCCCCCGTGGGACAACCTGATCACCTTGTAGCCTCCCCAGCGCTTAGAACAGTGCTTTGCACATAGTAAGCGCTTAACAAACACCATCATCATTATTATTAGTAGTAAGCGCTTACTAAATGCCATTATTATTATTATTAAGTCACTTGCCCAAGGTCACACAGCAGACAATCAATCAATCGTATTTATTGAGCGCTTACTGTGTGCAGAGCACTGGACTAAGCGCTTGGGAAGTCCAAGTTGGCAACATATAGAGGCGGTCCCGACCCAACAGTGGGCTCACAGTCTAGAAGAAGTGGTGGAGGCGGAATTGGAACCCATGACCTTCTGACTCCCAGCCCTAATTTCTATCCACTACATCACGCTGCTTCTTCTATCCAGTGCAGGCATTATCCAGACCCTTCATTTCCTTCCTCCTCCCCTCTGCTACTCGTTTTTCAGCCAGCTACTCCATTACTCATGAGCCCAGCCACCCCAAGGATACTGAGGCCAATCCGAAGGCCTGGGAATCATCATCATCATCATCATCATCAATCGTATTTATTGAGCGCTTACTGTGTGCAGAGCACTGTACTAAGCGCTTGGGAAGTACAAATTGGCAACATATAGAGACAGTCCCTACCCAACAGTGGGCTCACAGTCTAAAAGGGGGAGACAGAGAACAAAACCAAACATACTAACAAACTAAAATAAATAGAATAGATATGTACAAGTAAAATAAATAGAGTAAAAAATATGTACAAACATATATACATATATACAGGTGCTGTGGGGAGGGGAAGGAGGCAAGGTGGGATGGGGAGGGGGTGGAAGGGGAGAGGACGGAGGGGGCTCAGTCTGGGAAGGCCTCCTGGAGGAGGTGCGCTCTCAGTAGGGCCTTGAAGGGAGGAAGAGAGCTAGCTTGGCGGATGGGCAGAGGGAGGGCATTCCAGGCCCGGGGGATGACGTGGGCCGGGGGTCGATGGCGGGACAGGCGAGAACGAGGCACGGGGAGGAGATTAGCGGCGGAGGAGCGGAGGGTGCGGGCTGGGCTGGAGAAGGAGAGAAGGGAGGGGAGGTAGGAGGGGGCGAGGGGATGGACAGCCTTGAAGCCCAGGGTGAGTCAAACCAGATCCCACTACCCCAGGCCCTGGGCTAGCCAGGGTGGCAAGGTGGCGAGCAAGAGGAACGGCGCATGGAGCCGTTGGCATCAGCTCTCATCCTCCCCCAGGCCTAAAGCTGGCATCCTTGTCTTTGGCACTAGGGCACTGAGTTACCCTGAAGCAGCTACCCGGTTCCAGATGATCAAGCGCAGTTCGGAAGCAGCCCAGTGCCATCAGTCTCTGCCTTTCTCTTCAGGAATTTCAAGCTCTATCAGTGAGATCTCGGCGCTGGGGGGGTTCTTAGTTCCACTTCCATTGCTCAGGAGGAGCAGCGTGGCTCAGCGGAAGGAGCCCGGGCTCGGGAGTCGGAGGTCATGGGCTCTAGTCTTGTCGGCTGTGTGACTTCGGGCAAGTCACTTCACTTCTCTGTGCCTCAGTTACCTCATCTGTAAAATGGGGATGAAGACTGTGGGCCCCATGTGGGACAATCTGATCACTCTGTATCCTCCCCAGCGCTTAGAACAGTGCTTTGCACTTAGTAAGCGCTTACCAAATGCCGTCATTATTATTATTATTATTATTAAAATGGGGATGAAGACTGTGAGCCCCATGTGGGACAATCTGATCACTTTGTATCCTCCCCAGCGCTTAGAATGGTGCTTTGCACATAGTAAGCGCTTAACAAATGCCATCATCATCATTATTATTATTATTAAAACGGGGATTAAGACTGTGAACCCCACGTGGGACAATCTGATCACCTTGTATCCCCCCAACGCTTAGAACAGTGCTTTGCACATCATAAGCACTTAACAAACACCACTATTATTATTATTATTATTATTTCTACTTTCTTTGCTAGATTGTTGCCCCCTGTCCAAAACGAGCAGAAAATAACACTCCCTACGTTGGGCCTTAATCTATTACTCTATTCATTTATTTATTTATTTTATTTGTACATATTTATTCTATTTATTTTATTTTGTTAGTTAATATGTGTTGTTTTGTTCTCTGTCTCCCCCTTCTAGACTGTGAGCCCGCTGCTGGGTAGGGACCGTCTCTCTATGTTGCCAACTTGGACTTCCCAAGCGCTTAGTCCAGTGCTCTGCACACAGTAAGCGCTCAATAAATACGATCGAATGAATGAACGAATGGACCCATCTGACCAGGTGTCACTGGCCTATGCAATTTTAAAGCGGGGTGGTGGGGTGTCCAGGCCAACAGGGATCGGTAAGCGCTCAATAAATACGACTGATTGATGGATTGATTGATCGATCAGAACGCTTGGAAAGGAAAGTGAACACAACCCAAAGGGTTTTGTCCCTCAGCTGCCTCTCCTCTGACGTGTCTTCTTTTTCCTCTCCGGCACATGACACGAGACATTGCTCAATAGAATGAACTGTGCCCGAGGAAGACCCACTCACAAGGCCTCTTGGCCTGCCTGGATCAATCAATCAATCGTATTTATTGAGCACTTACTGTGTGCAGAGCACTGTACTAAGCGCTTGGTAAGTACAAGTTGGCAACATATAGAGACAGTCCCTATCCAACAGTGGGCTCACAGTCTAAAAGGGGGGAGACTGAAAACAAAAACAATCGTATTCATTCATTCAAGCGTATTCATTCATTCATTCATTCATTCAATCGTATTTACTGAGCGCTTACTGGGTGCAGAGCACTGTACTAAGCGCTTGGGAAGTACAAGTCGGCAACATAGACGGTCCCCACCCAACAACGGGCTCACAATCTAGAAAGGGGACAGACTACAAAGCAAAACATGCAGACAGGGGTCAAAATCGTCAGAACAAATAGAATTAAAGCTATATGCACATCATTAACAAAATGAATAGTAAATATGTACAAGTAAAATACAGTAATAAATCTGTACAAATATATATACAGGTGCTGTGGGGAGGGGAAGGAGATAGGGCTGGGGGGATTCATTCATTCATTCAATCGTATTTATTGAGCGCTTACTGTGTGCAGAGCACTGCACTAAGTGCTTGGGAAGTACAAGTTGGCAACATATAGAGACGGTCCCTACCCAACAGCGGGCTCACAGTCTAGAAGGGATTGGACTTGATCTTCTCCTGAATCTGAAAGATGCGTGTTTGTGGGTTTCTTTATTTTTTTTTTTGAGGCAAGGGGCAGGTCAGAGTCTCTCGTGCTCTCAGTGGACTTGCATGAAGGTGACACTGAGGGAAAAAGTGTTCCCAGGAAGGATTATTTATTTCACTTGTACCTATCTATTCTATTTATTTTATTTTGTTAGTATGTTTGCTTTTGTTCTCTGTCTCCCCCTTCTAGACTGTGAGCCCACTGTTGGGTAGGGGCTGTCTCTATATGTTGCCAGCTTGTCCTTCCCAAGCGCTTAGTACAGTGCTCTGCACACAGTAAGTGCTCAATAAATATGATTGATTGATTGATTGACTTCCTGGACTCAGGGTCTAGTCTCCTCCTCCTCAGGGCCCTGTAGCACCTCCATAAATAATAAATAAATAATAATAAGGATAATAAATAAGTGCTTACTATGTGCAAAGCACTGTTCTAAGCTCTGGGGAGGTTACAAGGTGATCAGGTTGTCCCACTTGGGGGGTCACAGTCTTAATCCCCATTTTACAGATGAGGTCACTGAGGCACCGAGCAGTTAAGTGCCTTGCCCAAAGTCACACAGCTGACAAGTGGTGGAGTAGGGATAAACACTGACTCACAGTGAATTATTTTTTGAATGTCAAAAAGATGCACATTTCAATATGGCGACTACCACAACAGTATTTGTGACTTCAGGCCTATCTTCCAAGCACCTATTATTTGCTTTTCTCTACTCAAAAAAACCTCCCCAAACCAAAAAAAAAAAAAACAAACCCCTCATTGTGCTTCTCTATTTTGCCCTGATTATGAAGGCCCTGTCTTGAAAATACCAACTAGTAGTACTGCCCAGTGGCCTAGCTCAGTGTAAATGGATGTGTCCCGCTCCAAGAAATGGTGAGTCGGATCTGACATTATGAATGAGTCACCACCTTTGATGTCATCAGAGGAAAAAAAACGAAAGCATGTTTTGCTTCCTCTGAGGAGGGTATTTCCGGGTCTGTGTGGGACCTTGTGACTAGGATGTAATGAGCGTCATTGATGGCCAGCCATTCATTCCTCCCCCTCATTTGGAATGAATTTGAGTTTTTCCACAGGCTTCACAATCCTTCAGATTAGGCCCGATCCTACGGCATCCTGAGACCACAGAATCATACTTCTTAGGGTATATGGCATTTCCGTTTTGTTTTGTTTTTAGGGTATTTGTTAAGCACTTACTAGATACTTATTAGGGTATATGGCATTTCTGTTTTGTTTTGTTTTTAGGGTATTTGTTAAGCACTTACTAAATACCAGGCACTGTACTAAATGCTGGGGTCGATCCAAGATAATCAGGTTGGACACGGTGCACATCCCACGTGGAGCTCACAGTTTCAATCCCCATTTTACAGATGAGGAACTTGAGGCCCGGAGAACTGAAGTGACTCGCCCATGGTCAGATTAGAACCCAGGCCCTTTGGATTCCCAGGCCCTTGCTCTAGCCACTAGGCCACGCTTCTTATTTGTTAAGGGCTCACTACGTGGCAAGCACTGTTCTAAGCATTGGGGTGGAATCAAGTGATTCTGGTTGGACACAGGGACATTAAGAGATGATGAGTCTGATTTTGCTCCCGAGAGGCAGTCAATGAGGGACACCAGGCTATTTGGGAGTGTGACCCTGCAAGCCTGCAGCGTGGTTCAGCGGTGCAGGGCAGGATGACCTGCCTGGACCGGAGCCATTTCTGGAAGGTTAATTGGCCGAGAGGCAGCTCCCAAGCCCAGAGACTTCCCGGGGGAGAGAGAGTCGGATGCAGCCTATCTCCTCCTCTTTTCCTAACTTCTTCCTCTCCCGGGACAATTCCAGATTTGCAAAGCGGTCTGATTTTGTGTAGTAGTTCAGTCCACACAGCTAAAATGCTAGTTCTCTTCCACTTTCTTGTTAATCGTTGCCATTTACTGCGCAACTGTTATGTGATTTTCTCAATCCTCTTAACAGAAGAACCAAAATTCCATTTCTACATTTCAAAAATCCCCAAGAAAGGTTATAATAATAACAACTGCGGCATTTGTTAAGCGCTTACTGTTGGCCAGGCACTGCACTAAGCTCTGGGGTGGATACAAGCAAATTGGGTTGGACACAGTCCCTGTCCCACAAGGGGCTCAATCTCAATCTCCATTTTACAGGTGAGGTAACTGAGGCACAGAAAAGTGAAGCGACTTGCCCAAGGTCACACAGCAGACAAGTGGCAGAGCCGGGGTTATAGCTAACCTCTACCAACCCTGTCCCCCTTTTTGGCACTCACGTTGAGCGGGCAAGTTTCTATTTCCAAAGTTGCACAAGCAAGTAGCAAAATGTATCGACTGAGGTTCTTTCCCCCGCCTTTCTTCTAGTGGAGGTGCTGATAAGTTCATTCAAATCACTGCTTTTGGTCCAGTGAAGAGGGCACAGTTCTGGGAATCAGATAATCTATTGGGACTCTGCCAGGAAAGGTGAAGTTTTCTCATTGAAGAACCAACTAGGGCATTCTGGAAGGTGAACAGACCCAGCAGGAATCCCAAAAAACAGCTGGCTAATGTGGGCAGCAAAGACCACAGGGGCTACCGAGGTAACCCTCTTTCTGGGTCACGGTGCCCCAGCACATCATCAGTTCTTTGCTTTGTTCACTGAGATAGTAAATGGGTCTGGTTTTCCTTCACAGGCCCTTGGCAAAGTGCTGTACACGGTTCTCCTTCCTGAAGTCTCTGGATCGGCATTGATTTCAGGAACGAGAATCGCCTGCTCTTCTCTGTGGAAGAGTCCAGCAGATTAAAAAGCAGTAAAAATGGACCAAAGAGTTAGTAGCTGAGGAGAGGAGAGGGGAGAGAGAGAGAAAGGCCCCGGATAATCCCCAAACCGGTTAATCAACTCCCGAGTTCTCCAAAACGGTCCAGATCAGGGTGGTGGGTTGAAATTTTCCCCATCCTAGGTGAAAGGACAGTTACATTCTTTGCTCTACGGAGAATCTGATTACTTTCACCTTCCTGGCAATCACGTCAGCCCCTTCCACCAGAACTAAAGTTACCCGAGTAGAGACAGCATCTTCTCCTCTTGTTAGGTCCATGGTATTTTTAAGTCCACTGTCCCCAGAAATTGTCCCCTTTTTAGCTGTTTGAAATGACTTCATCTTTTCCACCCGTGCCCAACACTCTGAGCTCTGGGGAACCCCCGTTTTCTGTTTAGCGGGCCGGCAATGCATTCAGCACTCATCAGCCCCCCCAGAGATCCCTGACAGCTTCATCTCCACAGCTGGATACTGAGTTCTCCTTCCCCGGGCAGCACTCCTTCGGTTTGGGAACGAGGGGGTGTGTCTGCTGTTTGCTTCTGCTCCTGCTCAATGTGTGTGGTGTCACACATGGACAGAGGTCTAGCTCTTTAATAACGACAATAATAGTAATAATTTACATTTATATGAGGCCTTTCATCCATGAATCTCAAAGTGCTTCACAAATAGTAATTAATTCACCTAGCACCTGCAAGGGGCAGCCACATATGGACCTCTTATTTTCAGATGAAACCCAGACAGGTGTGGTGATCTGCCCCAAGGCCATGGTGTAGGGTCAGTGGTTCATTCATTCATTCATTCAATTGTATTTATTGAGTGCTTACTGTGTGCAGAGCACTGTACTAAGCGCTTGGGATGTACAAGTTTCAACATATAGAGACGGTCCCTACCCAACAGCGGGCTCACAGTCTAGAAGGGGGAGACAGACAACAAAACAAAACATATAAGCCAAATAAAATAAATAGAATAAATATATACAAGTAAAATAGAGTAATAAATATGCACAAACATATATACATATATACAGGTGCTGTGGGGAGGGGAAGGAGGTAAGGCTGGGGGATGGGGAGGGGGAGTAGGGGGAGAGGAAAGAGGGGGGTCAGTCAGTGGTTGAGCAGGGAGGACTGATCTTGGAGTTGGTGGCTCACAGCACAGAACTTTAATTTCATTCGACCAGGACTTTGGGATTATTGCTCCTGGTTTTTAGGTTCTGATTATTTCAGCAATCACATGTAAAACTGAGGGAATCAATCTCCGTGCTTCTCGAGTAAACTTCTGGCGGCACTCCCAAGATCAAACACGTTCTCCCCACCTCTACCTGTTTAAAGGACTGCAAAAGCACACTGAATTGCAGGTCCTGCACTCCACGTCCCAGCCAGAAGAAGGTATGCGTCTCCCTTTCACTTTATCTGATGAGAAGAGATTCTTGGTATCACAAACTGGAAGAACTTGAAAAAGGAAAACAGACAGCTAAGCAGTTGTGGCTGTTTTCTTTTTACGTTCCTACGGAAGACCAGTCAGACTGCGGGCAACGTACGAGAGATGGCCGGATCACAGTGTCTTCAGCTGAGGAGCTGGGGTTAAATAAATGAGGTTGCATGCTTGACTCAGAATGTCCTTGCACCCAGGATGGTTTTGTTCCCTGTGTTAATTGAATAAGTTGGCAAGTTTATTTTTAAATAAATCAATCAGAGCGAGCCAAGTGCTCCCCAGGAGTTGATTACTCATCCATGAAATCTTCCAGGGCATCAGTGTACTCTCTGGCAAATTACCGCTTCCAGGAGAGTAGATGGTAAGTAGTCTGGTGCCCTGGCAGACTCCACAGATGAGCAGCTGACTCTCAGGTAGTATTTTTCACACTGTGGTTTACCGAAGAAGAAATTTCACATGCTTATTAAAGGGTGTGATTTTCTTTATTTGGGGGGTATACTTGGTTTATCTCTTCCAAGTCCCCTTGTCCTGGTTTTGTTTCCATTTTGTTTCCACTGACTGACACTAAAGTTATCCTGTATGCAGATAGTCAAAAGGGGAGATTTACCTTTGGCATTCCGTTATCTTCAAAGAACTGGGGCTCCCTAAGAGCTAGTCGTTGCTATATTTCCTTTTAACACAGTCTTGTTGAGAGCTCCAAAAATCAGCCTTCAAAAATGTCCACCAGCCCTGACCCCATCTCCATGGTAATCCAATCGAGCAACTGAGGGCGCTGAGTCTCAGGACCCGGAGGAGTTTAGTCCCAGTGCTAAGGGTTCTATTTGCAAAGGTTCAGGAAGTTCTTATCTGTCCTCCAACTGAATTCCTTTAGGCTTAACCTAATGTCTTTTGGGCTCCGGACATGCGGTCCCCAGCTACTTTCTATGGACGGTTCAATAAAACTATTTTTTGGCTTCACGGTCATTTCCATCCTGTTGACATTTGGCTACTCCACTCTCAACAACAGTGAAATACACTGACACGCAGTAAGTCCTCGGCCTATTGGAGACTCACGAGAGTACGAAGCGGGACCCAGAGGGGAGCCACCTTTCACCCAGGCTTCAATTTGGTCCCAGCAATCAACCACGGGAAGCAACGTGGCCTAGTGGAAAGGGCACGGGCTTTGGAACCAGAGGACCTGTGTTCTAATCCCGACTTGGCCACTTGCCTGCTGTATGACTTTGGGCAAATCACTTAACTTCTCCGGGCCTCGGTTCCCGCAACTGCAGAAAAATGGGAATTCAATACCAGTTCTTCATCCTACTTAGACTGTGAGTCCCATGTGAGACAGGGACTATATCCAGCCTGATCTACCCCAGTGCTTAGAATAGTGCTGGCACATAGGCACATAGTAGGCTCTTAACAAATACCAGAAAAAACAATGACAATGGCAAAAAAAACCCCAAATTGTCCTGAGAATGAGCTGGGCCTGCTGGGACTATCTCTATATGTTGCCAATTTGTACTTCCCAAGCACTTAGTACAGTGCTCTGCACGTAGTAAGCGCTCAATAAATACGACTGATGATGATGACAGTTCCATACAGTCCAGATATGGGGATCTAAACTGGCCAGGGGCTTCCTTGGCCCCAATTTGATGATGGTGACAAAGAAGAAAGAGCTTTCTGTCCCAGATGACGGACAAGCATCGATCCAATCATGAAGACTTTGGGACCGAGGCCCTGAGGGAAGAAATTGGTTCTACTGCTGGTGTTTATGCAATGCCACCTGCACACTCTCGTCACTGCCAGTCGGGTTCCTGGCGGGGCTGTGATGATGCCAAGTAGCTAGGTGGGTGGGGGCATAGCCCATTGTGATAACAAGGCTAGAAGTTTACACTCAAAGCCTACTGAGGGCTGATGCTGTGTCTTGGTTCCAAAACTAGTAGGTGCTTATGAGGGCAGCCCCCTTGGTGGCTGTCTTGATCCATGTCATGTAAGTTAGCCAACCATCTTTAGGATTCCTGTTGAATCTGTCCATCAAGCAAAATGTGCTAGGTGGCTCTTTAGTTAGAAACCTTACCCCCAAGCCGGATAACGCCGGCAGCTTTCTGACTGTTCTACGGCTCTCACTGGGGAGACGGCCTGAATTTGGGGTCTGGCCGCTCTAAAATCCATCTTAAAAAAACTCTGTCTGCAGAAATAGGGCCAGTATTTAAAGGGAGCCCAGTTTACACAGCTGGAAGATTTGGAAAGATGAGCATTTACCTGTGCTCTCAGTCTACACTGAATGGAAGATGAAGCTGGAACAAAGGAGAACATTTAAATGTGCATTTAGCCTCCTTCCTTCTTGTCCTCGGTGTCTCGTCTGGGGCACAGGCTGCAGGCAAAGGGGGAAGGATATCTGATTTCTAGCCCAACCCAGTCCCCAAATCCTGGCTCATGCGAAACCCTATCCTTTTAATAATAATAATAATGGCATTTATTAAGCACTTACTATGTGCAAAGCACTGTTCTAAGCGCTGGGGAGGATACAAGGTGATCAGGTTGTCCCACGTGGGGCTCATAGTCTTAATCCCCATTTTACAGATGAGGTAACTGAGGCACAGAGAAGTTAAGTGAGTTGCCCAAGGTCACACAGCTGACAATTGGCGGAGTCGGGATTTGAACTCGTAACCTCTGACCCCCAAGCCCGTGCTCGTTCCAGTGAGCCACGCCGCTTTTGTTCCTGTGACTTTTTGTCTGCCGTTTCCACATTTCTGGACCACTCCACCCCGGAGCCCTGGGGTCTGTGAGTGATCTGGTGAATTCATAAAGCTATACCCAGTTATCATAACCCTCCTCCAAGCCCGAAGGAAGTACAAGCCCTAAAATAAACGACACGCTGAAATCAGGCATCACAACAAGCTTTTGCAAAACAGCTCTGATGCCGCAATCTAGTCCCGAGGTGGCCTAATAAAGTAATGACACTAATAAGCGGGTAGCGTAATCAGATCTGGGCCTCAAGGGTGGCTGATGCCCTTCCCTCTGTCCCTGCTGCCACAACCTGGCCTTCTCTCCTTTGCCACCCAGCTTGGGAGAAGGGATTGCTCAGGAAAATGAAGACCTTCTGCCTAACCTTAGATTGTGAGACCCTCTGAGGGTGAGGGACCACGTCTAGACGGTAAGCTCGTTGTGGGCAGGGAATGTGTCTGTCTATGATTATATTGTACTCTCCCAAGTGCTCCACAAGCAGTAAGCACTCAATAAATACGACTGACTGACGTCTAATTCCCACCTGTATAGTCTCTCCTAGCACTTAGTGGTAATAATAATAATAATAATGGCATTTGTTAAACGCTTACTATGTGCAAAGCACTGTTCTAAGCGCTGGGGTGGATACAAGGTGATCAGGTTGTCCCACGCGGGGCTCACAGTCTTAATCCCCATTTTACAGATGAGGTAACTGAGGCCCAGAGAAGTGAAGTGACTTGCCCAAAGTCACAGAGCTGATAAACGGTGGAGCCAGGATTAGAACCCATGACCTCTGTCTCCCAAGCCCGGGCTCTTTCCACTGAGCCACGCTGCTTCTCTTAGTGGTCTGCACACAGTAAGTGCTTACTGAATACTCTTACTATTACTCCTCTCAGGCCCATGGCCCCTCATTCCTCAACATCTGGATCACTGAGGAAATCCCAGCACTCTGCACAAGGTAAGCGCTTAATAAATACTATTATTATTATTACTACTACTACTAAAAGACCTCAAGCTAATCAACAAGTTTAAGAAGAAAGGAAGGACAGCTGACTCTGGAAATGACAGTGAAATCTCCCTGCTTTCCATTTTGGTTAAGAGTCTAGCCAATAATAATAATAATAATAATAACAATAATAACAATAATAATAATAGCATTTATTAAGCACTTACTATGTGCAAAGCACTGTTCTAAGTGCTGGGGAAGTTACAAGGTGATAAGGTTGTCCCACAGGGGGCTCACAGTCTTAATCCCCATTTTACAGATGAGGTAACTGAGGCACAGAGAAGTTAAGTGACTTGCCCAAAGTCACACAGCTGGCAATTGGCGGAGCCGGGATTTGAACCCATGACCTCTGACTCCAAAGCCCATGCTCTTCCCACTGAGCCACGCTGCGTCTCTTCTGAGTCTGGTCTAGTGGAGAGAGCACAGGCCTGGGGGTCAGAAGGTCCTGGGTTCTAACCCCAGCTCTGCCATTTGTCTGCTGTGTGACCTTGGGCAAATCACCTACCTTCTCTGTGCCTCAGTTACCTCATCTGTAAAATGGGGATTGACTGTGAGTTTTATGTCGGACAGGGACTGTGTCCAACCTGATAAGCTTCACCTACGTCAGAGCTTAGGACCGTGCCTTAGACAAACTAAGCACTCACCGTTTAAAAAAACAACAACAACAACAACAAAAAACCCAGACTACTCAATAACACAGTCAGGAAAAGCATGGGCTCTAAATGAATCACAATTTGACTTAAGCCCAGCAGATACGATTTTTGCAGGATGGCAGACACAGGAAAAACGCAGAGAGCAACACCAAAACCTTCACGCTGTGACTACCGACACCATCAGCTGACCGGGGCTCTAGAAATTGCTAAGCAGATTCAACTATCCTTAGAAATTCCACCAGTTTCTTAAACAAATTCCTGACAGGATGGTTGGTCAAGTTGAGGTGGAAAAATCCCCCGTCTAACCCTTTCCCCATCACTGCCAGAGTGAAGCAGGGCCGTGAGGTTTTTCCGGTCCTGTTCAGTCAATTTTCTGCTGCCTGGCCCGAGAACGCAATGAGAGATCAGCAAGCGGGGGTCAAATGCGCTTCCGATCCACCGGAAAACTCTTCCAGCTCAACAGTTCAAGAGCATCATCGAAAGTCTTCGCGATAGTGGTTCAGGAACTGCCACGGGCAGGTGATCAGGCTCTTTAAGCACGTAGACAAGATATGAATCACTTTGCAGATGAAGAATAACGCTATAGTCTGATACTAAGCCTAAGGAAAATGGAAGTCATACACCAGTCTACGGCCGAGGAAACCATGCACAAGCAAAGATTTCCATCGGCAACACAGAACTCAAAGCAGTCACGCGGTTCTGCTACTTTGACCGTATAGTAATGATTTAAGCCTACAGTGCTCTGCACACGGAAAGCGCTCAATAAATACGATCGAATGAATGAATTTAAGGACACGGTGAGTTACCATCTCCGACAAAGTGACCAGCAATGGAGCGGTAGGTGGAAACGGGGAAAGGTGCTGCTCTCCTAGAGCACAAGTTTCGTGAAGATTGGGACGTAAGGAGGCAGAGCTGAAAACAGAGACCATCTCAACACCCGCCAGTCCCTCTAGCACAGTGAGGATCTCCCCTAACAATATTGATCACAATAATGATAATAATATTCTTTCGTATTTATGGAGCACTTACTGTGTGCAGAGCACTGTACTAAGTGCTTGGGAGAGTACAATATGACACTAAAGAGACACATTTCCTGCCCACAACAAGCTTACAGTCTACAGGATGAGCTTCCAAGTCCGTACTGTGTGCTCAGCACTGTACTAAATAGTGGGAGAGGTACAAGTTGATCAGATTGGACCCAATCCCCGTCCCACATGGGACTCACAGTTTAAAGAGGAGGGAGAAGGATTTAATCCTTATTTTACAGATGAGGAAACTGAGGCAATGTATTTAAGTGACTTGCCCAGGATCTCCAGCAGATAAGTGGGAGACCTGGAATTAGAACCCAGGTCCTCCCACTCCCTGGCCTGGGTTCTTTCCACTAGGCAACATTACTTCCTTACCTGTAAACAATCTGCCGTGTTAGTCTTACTTTTTGGCCACATTTGTACAAATGGATAAGACCTCACCACCAGTAGCACCCTTTTCAAAGGACCACTCTACTTGATGGGGGGGTGTGGTTACGTAAAAGTACAGTATTTGTTAATCAATCAATCATATTTATTGAGTGCTTACTGTGCGCAGAGCACTGTACTAAGCGCTTGGGAAGTACAAGATGGCAACATATAGAGACAGTCCCTACCCAACAGTGGGCTCACAGTCTAAAAGTTAAGCCCCTACCATGTGGCAAACACTGACTTAAGCCTCTAGGAGAGGTAAAGGATAATCACATCCCTGTTCTCCCTGTTCTACACAAGGCTCACGGACTAAGAGGTAGGGAGACCAGGTATATCGGTCCCATTTTTCAAATGAGGAAACGGGCACAGAGAGATTAAGTGTTTTGCCCCAGGTTACCTAATAACTGGCCCGCGGCAGAGCTGAGACTAAAACCTACGTCTTCTGACTCCCTGTCTCGTGCTTATTTAATGATAATTGATACCTGGTGAGGGGGGCAGAGGTGCTGACAGCAACAATACTTGCTCCCTTACCCCTCAAGCACAGGGCGGAGGGTTGTCCGTGGAGGTTAGACTGCCACTTCTCCCAAACTGTCAAGCCATCTGCCAGAACCCTGCCCTGTCTCTGAATCGTACACACCATGAGCTCGCTCAGGAAATTCCTCCTTTCAGTTAAGTTGGTCTTATTAACTCAGTTCTCTTCCTAAAGAGAAACAGTTGCACATTTGAGTTTATCTTCACGGAAAATTCTGTGGGTTCACTAAAATCAGGCAGTTTGGAGCTCAGAGACTGGTAAAAGAAATAATGCTTGAACACACCAAAATAATTACAGGGTGTACTCCTTTAATGTGGAGGTTGTGCTCTGGAGGAACCTCATGTGGTGGGAAAATCACCTTACGTTAAATAGCCCTTGTTTCAATGGAAATTAATGGGTAAGTGGATAGATGGTTTGAAGATAATAATAGGAGTGACATTTTGGGTATAAATTCTTATATTATTGTTCTATCCACCTCAGCAGAATGCTTTACATTCTTGCCACTCATTATTATTTTACTGCATTACATACTGTAACATTGCACAAACACAAAGAAACGCAGGACTCTGTATGGCACAATGCAGCGGGGCTTAGGCAGAGACAGCATTATGTCTTGACTGATGGCCAGTGGATATGCACAACCACTTTTTCCCTACAGTGAATTTACTTGTGCTACCTTATCAATCGTGTTTCACCAGAAAAGACTCGTGTTGTGGAAAGAACGTTCCCGAATTCCTCCAGGGTGTTTCACCTAAATTGTGTAATGAGAGAACACAGGTTTTTGTGGAACTGGGTGTTCTTGTATAAGTTTCCAATTTAAACGGTCTAATAGGTGGTGGACGCTGGTATTTATGCACATACCCTAAGTATGGGAGGGAGATCAAAATCAACCAATCATATTTATTGAGTGCTTACTGTGTGCAGAGCACTGTACTAAGTGCTTGGGGGAGTACAATATTACCGAGTTGATGGATACGTTCCCTTGCCCACAATAAGACTACAGTCAAATGAGAACGCCAAAATTCCAAACCTTTCTCATGTTTCCCTTTTTCTTTTCTTTTTTGTCTCCTCTCTCTTGTCTGTATGTTCCCCCAAAACTCCTGCATGCCTGAACCCCCCATTCTCAGGAAGCATCACATAGCTAATGCTATTCCAAACCATTCTGATTCTTTAATGTTTTCTTTGACCCAAGGGTAATCCACTCAGATAAGAACATATGATAAGGATACGTTAAATCGAGCTGAGCCTTCAGCTCGTTTCCCTCTCCAGCTTCTGGGGATAGTTAAGTTTCTTCTGAATCCTTTGGATCTGGCTGGAGCCAAGTCAGCCCAAGGCTCTCTTGGCTATTCTGGTCACCTGGGCAGATCACGAGCCACAAGTCATTCAGATGTATGAAACTTCTCAGAGAGACCAGGGTCTGTCGGATCGGAGAGCCGTAATCGCAGTCTCCCGGGACGGGGGCACAGATGAGGGAAGATGAAACTAATCTGATCGTCCCTGGGTTCTTGAGTTCTGTCAGACCAGGGGTCCCAGAACACAGGGAGCTCAAACACTAGATTGTAAGCTTCCTGAGGATAGGGATCAGGTCTACCAACTCTACTGCACTGCATTCTCCTAAGTGCATAGCACAGAGTCTGCAAACAGTAAGCCCTTGTGAATACCACTGGTTGATTGGCTCTGGGCATGTCACTTCCCTCCTCAAAAATCTCCAGCGGTTGTCTATCAACCTTCAAATCAAGCAAAAACTCCTCACTCTCGGCTTCAAAGCTCTCCATCACCTCGCCTCCTCCTAACTCACCTCCCTTCTCTCCTTCTCCAGCCCAGCCCGCACACTCCGCTCCTCTGCCACTAACCTCCTCTCCGTGCCTCGTTCTCGCCTGTCCCGCCGTCGACCCCTGGCCCACCTCCTACCTCTGGCCTGGAATTCCCTCCCTCCACACATCCACCAAACTAGCTCTCTTCCTCCCTTCAAAGCCCTACTGAGAGCTCACCTCCTCCAGGAGGCCTTCCCAGACTGAGCCCCCCCTTTTTCCTCTCCTCCTCCTCCCTTTCCCACCTCCCTGCCCTTCCCCCTCCCCCTCCCCGCGGCACTTGTGTATATTTGTACATATTTATTACTCTATTCATTTTATTAATGATATGCATATAGCTTTAATTTTATTTATTCTGTTGGTATTGACACCTGTCTACTTGTTTTGTTTTGTCTGTCTCCCCCTTCTAGACTGTGAGCCCGTTGTTGGGTAGGGACCATCTTTATATGCTGCCGATTTGTACTTTCCAAGTGCTTAGTACAGTGTTCTGCACACAGTAAGCACTCAACAAATACGACTGAATGAATGAATGAATTGGCCGGACATTTTGTAGCCAATCTTTTCTTATTCCCTTTTAGGTAGTGATTATATACAGGTTCCAACCCCTATCTTTCCCCTCCTTTCTCCCACTGCTCTTTTACAAACTTTTTCTTTGAAAACAGCCTCTAACGGTGCTTTTGCACTCCCAGCCATCCGCAGCAAATCTTTATACATAGATTTATGTACTACTTAAATATTTATTCCCCTATCCATCTTTCCATTCCCCTTTGGCCCCTTTCTGTAAACTATTTTGCAGACCTTCCCGGTAAGATTGCAAGGTCTCTGGAGGCAGGGATTGTGTTTTTTCATTCTACCATTATCTCCGGAGTGCTCTGTACATAGCAGGCACCCATGTGAGCAAAGAAGTGTTGTACCACTGAATACTGGTCATACTTTGTTTACTAAGTGGCACACCTTGCTGTGGTATATTTTTCGTTGCAAAGTTGATGCACTGGGCAGTGGGGGCCGTAAAGCTGTCTTGATTTCAATAACGTAGTGAAAGTCGAAATCATATTTTCTTCGGCTAACAAAACCCTTACAGAATCGTTAAGGGTGGAGAGTGACCGGTTAGCTTCTCCAGTCTGAATAACAGAGTTCGACAATGTAAAAATACCACCTGCATATTGGAGAAATTTTTACTGAAGTTCTTGCTGCTGCTGCAGTTGGAAAAAGCCAAAATGGCAGCTTAAACAGTTTGTCTTTCTGAATAGAGCTTCACTTCACCCACACAGAAACACGGTCACAGTGGCAAGAACAGCATAAGCATAATCACAAGTTAGAGGTCTATTAAATGGGGTTATGAAATATGACCCAAATACAAAGCCCGAGTTACAATAAGAAGTGTAACTAAAAACTGTCTACTCATAAGTACTTGTTAATTTTCATTCATTAGCAAGGATTAGGTCCTGCCTGAAAGTTTTCCTGAGAGAAGAGATGGAACACAGAGACCCCCAGGCCCGCTGAAAATCATCAGCAGGATTTGCTTTTTGATATATTTAATGTGAAAATGGCAAAGCCACACATCAGGGACCTCCTTCCCAGAAATTACACACCTAAACTGAGGCAATCAAACATGTCTAATAGTGCACATAGATCTGCAGTGGATACACCTTCTTGTCAAGGGTCCAAGAACAGGTTGTTTTGGGTGTCAAGCATTTTAAAAACAAGTTTTTCTTTGTCTCGGGACAAGTTGTGGCAAGAACCAAAAATAAAAACTTTGGAAGAGCCCAAGAACACCGCTCTTCACTTCAAACTGTGTGTGCTTTGCCTGCACAGTCAGGTTTACTTTTATAGAACATTGATAAACCCAGTCTTAGTGCTAATACTACCTTGCTGTTGACATCATTTAAATAAAATGATTTCACTAAGAAGTATCTGACAGCAGGATAATAATTCTAGTCTGGGAGGAATAGGTCAAAGTCACTCTTAAGCCTAAGGGCTCTATTCTGTTCAGACCTACGCCCTGCTCAGTTTTAATTTTCACCTCACGGTATGTGGAGAGATGGCAGAACATATTATTCCCATGGAACTTCGGTAAAAAAATTTTTAAGGTAGATTCTTCATTTAAGTTTTGGAATAGTTGGTGAGGGAGAGACAAACATCAGAAAAAATGGTGGGGGATAATAGTTCATTTACATGCGAGAGTGACATTAAGTTGTCAAAATTGGACACCTCCAAATTGGAGGGTACACGTTTCTACATACCCAGAGCAAAATCATCTTAGTAATCCTAAGAATCTAGGCCCGGCCACCGAAGCAAATTCAGTTGTGGATGGATAAAACCACCATTGCCAATATTAACCATGATTTCAAATTCGCTGGATAATTTCTCCCCACTCCACTTTACCTTGGATATGGAATCCCTACCTGTTACTATCAAACCACTGTTGTTCTTCATTTTTTTTAAATATTTGTCACTTTGCTTTTTGATTTTTCTTGGATTGAAAGAAAGTGGAAAAGATCTCCCCTCCTCACAAACCCTTAATAAACTGAGTATCAGACATCCAAATGGGTGAGGCACCTAGTGTCTGCTACTGTTGAGGTCTCAGGGATATGTTGTTCTGTGGCCACAGACTGCACTCATTCTCCCAACCAGCTGCCTCACATTTCTTGTCTCTGGGCAAAGGGTAATTGAGTGGGAGAGTGTGGATGACTCAGTGAAAGTCTCCACCACTACTGCAAAAAAGCCTCATGCACAGGTTCTGCTGGATGTAAGAACTACCTTTTTCCTCTTATCCACTGTGTCTGAGTAATCCTCACCGAAATGGCAAGGGGCCATCAAAGGTGTATTATTGCATTTTCATAGGCAGAGTGCACAGTAGATTTTCTCACAATATTCACGTTCATGGATAAAATCTCGCCATGGGCAGCATCCTCTTCAAACTGAAGGGCAACTCTGTTAATGTCAAACTTGCTTCAGGGCAGCTTAAGCTTTCTCCATCTAAGACAATCAATATCTCCCAGTTCTTAAATACCACTGTTGATGAGGAAGACAATGTTTCAAAGAGCAGACCACCTGTGCTTTAGTTTTGATACATCAGTTAGGTCACCATATTTCCTTTTTTAGTAGGGCTAGGTCAGGATTTTTATAACTCTGAGAAATTATAAAAAATATACTACTGCTTGAGTTTAGACTTTCCTCACAAACCTGCCCCAACCTCTATTGCTACTACTACTGCTAATAATAATAATAACAATAATCACAGTATTTGTTAAATGCTTACTACGTGCCAAGCAATACAATCATAGCAGACACAGACCCTGTTCCATATGGAGCTCACAGTCTAAGGAGGATGGAGAACAGATATTTAATCCCGATTTTACAGATGAGGAAACTGATGTCCAAAGAAGGTAAGAGAATTGCCCAAGGTCACACAGTGGATAAGGGGCAGAGCCAGAATTGGAACCCAGGTCTCCTGACTTCCAGTCCTGTGTTCTTTCCACTAGGCCAGGCTGCTTAATACTCAGCTTAGGGCCTTCATTATTCTTGGACCTATAATATAGAAATCCCACGATCCTGAGAAATTTCCCTCTTCCCTTTCTCCCAATTCCAGTGGGTATGAAGAAGGAAGGGGTATAAATGCAAGCTTGGGTAGTGACCAAAGTTCTCATTTCGAGAACAAAGATAATATGAAGCCCTTCACCAATTGTCCATCTGAATTAACTTACAAAGGAAATGAAAGAAACTCTTCTCATCTATTTGCAACTTTCTCCATGGGTCCTGAATGCCCCCTGGATGAGTGCAGACTGGATGAGTGCAGAGTCTGTGGCTTTCCTAAATACCTTTTCTAAATATTCCAGGGCTGCAGGAGAACGTGCAGAACTTTCACACTGCCACTGCAGATGGGCATGACAATGGGTGCAATGGGGAGGGAATTTGCAAATTGACTTTTATCCACTTGGCATGAAAAATGCCAGGTAAGGGAAGGCAACTGGCCAACAGTTCCAGAGCTTTCAAAGACCAAAATCCACTGTGGATTATATGAACTCAGACTTTTAAGGCACTTAGCCTACAGGGGTTATGGTTATAAAGTGAGAGCCTAGATTTTTTTTCAGCTTGGTTTCTGACCAACTGCACAAATATGTGTGCAGATCTGAAGAGTAAGGCCACGGCTTTTCAGCCAAATCAAAGCAGAGGGCTAGTACATTTCAGATATTATAGGTAATTGATCCAGATAATTTAGGCAAAGGCAATCTACTTTCGCCTCGACGCAGAAGGCCACATTCAGCCTAATGATGAAGAAGAAGATTCAATAATGGATGATTCTGATTTTCTCTTGGTTTCATCAAGGGGCATATATGATAAAATGCCTAGATTAATCTACCCCTCTTAAGAATTCTGACTGGTGGCTGCACGCACTTGCTCTTTGTCATGCAGCAGTGTTTGCAGTAAATGCTGCCACAGATGGCCTTGATGTGTGTGAATGAACTCTTAACTTCGACCATTATTCAATTAACGAGTCAACCTGCCATGGTATCTGCGGACTTCTTTTAATATATGATGCACTGATCAGTTGTTGTACTGATGCAATAACCTAATTGCAGCTGAACATCTGAATGCAATTAACGTGGGTTAACAAGGTGCCTTTTAGATAGCTGTTACAAAATGAACAAAAAGTTAAAGACAAACTTCTGAGAATTATCCTGAAATTGAAAAATCAAGGATAAGAGATTATAGTCTCGTCCAGGTGCACAATTAACTCTGTAATAACCAAACCTCTGCTTGTTTGAAAGCCTTCCCTCTTCCTATATGACCGAAAATTACTCTCCCCACCTTCAAAGCCTTATTGAAGACACATCTCCTCCAAGAGGCCTTGCCTAAGCCCTCCTTTCCACTTCTCCCACTCTCTTCTGCGTCACCTTGATTTGCTCTCTTTATTCACCTCCCCTCTCGGCCCCATGGCACTTATGAACATACCTGTAATTTTATTTATTTATATTAATGTCTGTCTCCCCCTCTAACTGTAAGCTCATTGTGGGCAGGGAATGTGCCTGTTATTATATTGTAATTATTAAGTGTATTTCCCAAGCACTTAGTACAGTGTTCCACACACAGTAAGCACTCAATAAATACGATTAACTGACTGACTTGAAAGCTTTCTCAATTCTTTTTCTTCTCAACATTTTAGAATAAAGTGGCAGTAATTTCTTTCTTTTACCTCTGCTCTGGTACAAATAAGGACCACTTATTGGGTTGAAGACTCATTGCCTTGAGCCATCTGAGACTTCTGCTTTCTGAGTTCTCATCGTCTCCAGGGGATGATTCAGGGTTGGTTTAGGGAGATGGGAGTCACTGGAATCTTTGTGTCCCTGTTGTCCTGTATAACTTCCCTGTAACCAGTGGAGCACGTGCAAGAGACATTCTGAGGCCAAGGGGGAAGTTTTCCAGTTTTCTGGCTATTAAAAACACAGTGCTAAATGAGGAAAAATCTTATTTCCCCTGCCTCCCCCAAACCAGTCCATTTGCCTGAAAGTACTTATGTTCAATTGCCATAAAAAACAAAAACCCTCCTTAAAGAGATGTTGTTCAGTGTCACTAATGTCCTTTTTTTCTACCCCCCCCCCCCCCAAATCTAGCACACTGTGGAAATGAGGGTCTTCCCTGGGTACTCCGGTTATCACATCACAGGGAAAATGCTTGGTGAGACTTATTCGTGGGGTCCTGGAGGCAAGTAGGTTAGCTGGCACAGCATTCCCCACCCATGCTGGTCTCCTCTGCTCAGTGAACAAGTCCACTTCAGGTCCAAGTCCTGAAGCAGGCAGTGTGGAGTGTCATGGTTAGGAATGCCTAAGGCTTTCTTCTATCCCCCTAGCAACAGGCCCCCACCATCCCTTCCTGGCTTGCATTTCTGGTTCAGCAGTCCAATTCCCTGGCCACCTTTCTGGTGTGGACTAACTGGGTGGGAACGATTACACTGGGGGCGTCACGTTAGTCAATCGCATTTACTGAGCACTTACTGTGTGCGGAGCACTGTACTAAGCCCTTGGAAGAGTACGATATAACAATATAACAGACACAATCCCTGCCTACAGCGATCTTACAGTCTAAAGGGGAAGAGAACGTGCTTTCCCCCGGTCCGAATGAGATAACCACTACACTACACTTAACCATGCTGCTTCTCCCCTGGGGGCCTCGGTACAACCGCAGGTCTTGGAAAACTGGATCCGGAAAGTGATATTGTCCTCTTTACCCAGCACTGGGCCCAAGAGATGTCCCTTCCCAGAGGCTAGTGGTCGGTGTATATGTAGTTGTGTGTATGCGCGTGTACGCGCGTATATGAATGAGATCCTGAAAGAAATGACTGATACCTAGAGGTTTACCCCCAAAATGCAAGAAAGCTGAAAAGTCTAAATTAATCCCGCCAGGGATCCAGTAAAGAATTGTAATTTGAGCTCTTTTTTTTATTATTACTGCTCTGGCTTATCTTCTTGTGAATTCTCATTTTATAGCAGGCTTAAACAAATGGTCCTTGTGCGATATGAGTCGCTTGTGTTGATACAACACACAGGTAAAGTAGCTATTTTAATTCCTGAAGAAGAAAGCTTTCTGTTTATTATTAATAAAATGCTTGGCTGAGAGGCACTCGTTTTAAGTGGTGGATGAATTCTTGATGGTTTATTAGTTGTTTCTCTGTTCCTAGATTCAAAGACTTAATTTGAAGGGACCAGAAACAATGATCTCAGCCCTTCTGATTTGGCTGAGATCCACATTACACTTGATAGCACTGAAACCCCCTGGCAGGAACCTGTCAAAAGCCAATTCACTAAATCTTAGGAGCTGAACATAATTAAACAACAAGGCACTTTTTACCAAGAGCAGGAGAAATGGCCTGTACCTAGCATGATTTGCTGAGTGCTTACAATATCTAAGTAGAATAGAAACCCACAGTGTATATGTGGGTGCATAAATACGGGGTATTACGTATAGGATATTTTCATGCAGTATGTTTCTATTAATATTCAAATTTTCTGTTTTAATTTTATTTTTAGCACCAGAAAAAACATTTTCCCCTGGAAAAGGAAACACTGTCAAATGCAAAAGTACTTTTTATCATTTTAGTATAATTTCTACGCTTTCCACTCATATTTCAACATGTACAATTCTGCCTCATAAATCTCTGAAACCTACAATGCCTCCATTAGTAAATGTATATCTTTACTCTAGTGCACAATAAAACCCCAAACACAACCCCTCCAGTCTTGTGCAAATAGATGGTGCAATCCATTGTGTCTGACTCTATTAGGTATTTTTTTTTCCCCAAGGAAAAGTGTTTGACAATAACTTTAAAAGCAAGGTAATACCTACCCCGGGTGATCACAAACCCTAAGGGGCATGGGAATGATCATCTATAAATGGGGCATGGCATGCTCTGAAGGCATCCTTAAGCTAGATATGTGTGCATGTATGTCTGTATCTGCCTCCACATACACATATACCAGCCCTTCGTGTTCACAGATGACCTAAAATCTTATCCAAGCATATAGGTGAGGCTGAGAAGACAGATACTTCCCCCACCCCATCCCACCTCCAAGTCACTTCCACACAGTGCCCATGTAAATGTCCTGTGGAGTCATGCTGCACCGTTGACAATGGGAAATGAGGCAGGTAAGAAATCCCAACAAAAGGTCCCTGGATCGGCCCTCTACTTGCTCTTCCCAAATCTGCCTTTTACATACTATGTTTAGCCAAAGCCACTCTTGTCCTACACACTTCAGTTACGGACAGTACACGCTAAGGAGAGAAGCTGGATCTCCTGCTGGTTATCCTACTGGGAAGCAGTGTGGCCTAGTGGAAAGAGCATGGACCTGGGTTCTAATCCCGGCTCTGGTATTCATCTGCTGTGTGACCTTGGACAAGTCAGAACTTCCTGGTGCCTCAGTTTCCTCCTCTGTAAAATGGGGATTAAATCCTACTTCCCTCTACTTAGACTGTGAGTTCCATGTGGAACAGGGACTGTGTCCAAAATGATTATCTTCTTCCATCCCAGCACTTAAAGCAGTGCTTGACATGCAGAAAGTGCTCAACAAGTACCATTATTATTATTATTATTATTAAGGATGTAGGACAGAAGGATAGAATCAAATGAAACCGGGACTACTAAGGAGAGAACAGCAGTACTTTGGCAGGGAATCAGCACCGAAGAATGGAAGTGGGGGGTGTTGGAGAAGGAGCTATGCTACACCGGGCTACACTTTCCGTTTAGAAGCAAGGAAAGTTGCACATACTTCCAGCACCTGGTACAACATGGTCTCTAGAGGGGAGAGAAGACAAATGAGTACCCTGGAAGATGAGGGATGCATTAAGAATAACTGATGGCTGATTTTAGCAGTGTAGCTTATCGTTTCACAGTAACAGATGTCAAGTTCTAATAAATAAAATGTTCTCTCTGACCTACGCATTTTGGAGAGGATGCCTGCATGTCAGGCATTTTTGGATTTTTTTCAAATCTTCTTGCTCTTCTCTACTGAAAGGAAAAAACACTTTTCTAAATCTTACAAAAGATGTTTCTCCTTAAAAGCCCAAGGGTATCACTGTTCCACAGTCAGTCAGTCAGTTAATTGTATTTATTGAGTGCTTACTGTCTGCAGAGCACTGCACTAAGTGCTTGGAAGAATACAATATAACAGATGCATTCCTGCCTGCAACAAGCTTAAAGTCTAAAGGGGAAGAAAGACATTAATACAAATAAATAAAATTACAGATATGCACATAAGTGCTGTGCTGCTAGGACACATGCCAATTCTCTGATTTCTGTGCTGTGGTGTGAGAGATGTGATTCAATAATTTCCTTTAATTCAATGAACTGAATGCACAAGACATTAGAACTGGCAATATTCTGAGATAAAGTCCACCCCAAGGACTCGCAAACATCTTTCTAGAATCTGAGTGAAGCTACATGTACTGAAGTCTATCTCAAAAAAGGATGGTGGGCTTGGAAAAGGTATCAAGAGGTCATCCACTCCAAATTTTTTTTTCTTAATTTGGGTTTGGACTGGATTGCAGGTTCCCAGTACCTTCCTCCTGATCTTCCCCAAACCTCTCTTCCTGGTCTAGAGTATTGGTGTAGTGGGTTGTAAGGCATAAAGTCTGGCAACCCATCATTAAGGCTTGACTGCTGTCAAACCATTCCAGGGGGGAAAAAAAAACACCAAAAAAATCCCAAATAGATGCCTAGTCTAAAAAAAAATCCCAGCCAAGTCTCCACAACCTCTTTTTCTAACTCCAGTGACTCACAACTTTCAGAATCAGAAATTTCAGTATAACCTAAATCCTTTCTGCTGCAATTCAAATCCATTCTCCTTTCCCATCTTGAAGACATCTGGCTGTATTCACACCACTGGCAAACTAACACTTTGGCAGGGACTAAACCAGCGCATACGATAGTGGCTAGCAGTGTCTTCATGAAACAACTGGTTCCCCCTGAGGAAGCGTTTCAGTGGATGGAAAAAGGCTGAGGAGAATGATGTTCTGGACCACTGGATGCTCTGGGCCATTTATGAAGCCCTCCCCTTGAAGTCCAACTTGCCCATGGCTCACATTAGCCAAAGTACTTTGGCTGAACTCTCTTTAGGGCTGGGGGAGGGTGGGGCTGGGGTGACAGAATGCCAGAACACTACCATGCATATGAAGTATTTTTGAAGCCTGCTAGCAGGAGGAGAGCATTAACTCTTTCAATCTCCATAGCTATGGTGTACGCACAATGCATGCAGCAATGTAATTGTGCTACTTTTCTTATTTGTGGTATTTTTAAGCGCTTACGATGTGCCAACCACAGTACTAAGCACTGGGGCAGATATGAGATAATCAGATCCCACATGGGGGCTCTCATTCTAAGTAGGAGGGAGAACGGGTACTGAATCCCCATTCTGTAGATGAGGGAACTGAGGCCCAGAGAAGCTAAGTGACTTATTTCCTCCAGGACACACGGCAGACGAGTGGCAGAGTCAGGATTAAAACCCAGGTCCTCTGATTCCCTAGCCTGGAGTCTTTCTACTAGGCCACACTGAGTTAATGCTCTTCCCCAAGTGTTTAATGTACTACTAGGGATTAAGAATAGGCATGGAGAGTACTGGGTTCAAATCATTTGAGTCTGCATTTGAGACAGAAATTACAGAGACATTTTCAAAGGGAGCAATTATTTCTTTCATTCTTTTGCTGTCCCAGACTTTAGTGCTGGACAAAAGTGCACTCTCTATGGAATCAAGCCTCACGCATTCAGCCATCAGGGTGGACAACTTGGCTTCACATTCTCTCATTCATTCAATCATTCCACCGCATTTAATGAGTGCTTATTGTGTGAAGAGCACTTTACAAAGCGCTTGGGAGAGTACAATATAACAGTAAACAGATACGTACCCTGCCCACAATGAGCTTACAGTCCAACTCTGCCCCGATTTACGGATTCCCTAGTGAACGTGACAAGTATTTGAAAAGGATACGGGGGACGAGAGCAGTGAGGGGAGGAAGCCGGGAGACAGTGGGTAAGGGAGGGCATTGGTAGACTGTAGACTAGACTCTAGACTGGAAGCTTGTTGTGGGCAGGGAATGTGTCCGTTATATTGTTGTGTTGCACTCTCCCAAGAGTTTAGTTCTGGTGTCCTGCACACAGTAAGCACTCAATAAATACAACTGATTGATTGATTGGTAAATTCCTCTACGCCACTGACTGACCCACACTCACGAATGTCCAGAGAGTCAAAGATGGTCTTCTGATCTTTGGACTTCAAGCTCTTTTTTTATGTCACTTATTAAGCATTTACTATGTGCAAAGCACTGTTCTTACAAGGTTACAAGGTGATCAGGTTGTCCCACGTGGGGCTCACAGTCTTCATCCCCATTTTACAGATGAGGGAACTGAGGCTCAGAGAAGTTAAGTGACTTGCCCGAAGTCACACAGCTGAGAAGTGGCAGAGCCAGGATTTGAACCCATGACCTCTGACTCCAAAGCCCAGGCTCTTTCCACTGAGCCACGCTGCTTCTCTTCTTTCCATCCCCCACATCCCATTTTACAGGTCCCCCCGCATTTCTGAGGTATCCGTGATGCTTCCGCTTCGCCCAAACACTCCTCTTTAGTCTGCAGCTCTCAAGAGGAAAACCCCAAAATAGACAAAGGAAAAAAGTGTGGAACAGGAAGGAGAAATGGGAGAGAGGGCTTTTTTTTTGCTTTACAGTTCTAGCAAGGAAACGTGGTTGAGGAATTCCCCTGTACTAAGAAAAAATGAATAGTCCTGAACTGCCACTTCTCCTTTCCATTAGGATCCAGGAGAAGGTCATAATCTTTCCACTGTCCCAGTGGAATTTCTTAATAGAGCATATTGTCTGTGAAAATGCATTTTCCTCACTCCCCAGAACCTCGGTATCTGCCAGACCGATTGAAAGCCACCCAGAGAGAGCCCAAGAGAAAGATAATTGTTTACGGCACAATTAAGAGATGAAATGTAAATTTGGAAATTCTACTCCTGGCTCAGCCAGGAATTTCTGTGAGACCCCAGTCTCTCACTTTCCAAACCTCAGATTCAATCAGCCCCAAAATATTCATTGCCTGATCAGAGAACTGAAATATCCAACTTCGTTACTTGGGGTATGTGTTAAGAATAGACTCAGTCCCTATGCCCAAACAGCTTACAATCTAATGGGGAAGAGAAGACAGACCCACATGCAATTGATATCAAAAGGTACAAGCAGTTATGATAACGACAAGAATGAGCTGAGGAGGAAGAGTGGGTCATGAACTATGCAGGCAGATTAGAGAGTGTATAGGGTCATCTGGTGGGAAGCTTCCAGATGGACGTGGGCCTGGAGGGGCAACTTCAAAGAGAGGGCAAAGGCGGTAGAATTCACAGATGGTGAGGGGATGAGGGTAATAATACTAATAATAATAATAATAATGATGATGGCATTTATTAAGCACTTACTATGTGCAAAGCACTGTTCTAAGCACTGGGGAGGTTACAAGGTGATCAGGTTGTCCCACGGGGGGCTCACAGTCTTCATCCCCATTTTTTACAGATGGGGTAACTGAGGCCCAGAGAAGTTAAGTGACTTGCCCGAAGTCACACAGCTGACAAACCATTTTGACCCCCAAGTGATGTCCTTCATGCCCTCTGCTTGGGTATGATGGTGTCCTGACCTTATTTTAGAATTCCTGGTGTCCACTCTTGGCAACTCCCTGTCCAAACAGGCACAGCAATAAGCTCTGGAAGGAGGGGAGGGTATCCACAGAGGTGGAGGGTGAGGGGGCATGGATGGGGCATGCAGGTCGGAGGGAACCCAGGGCACTGCTATATAGCCGTATTCATTCATTCATTCATTCATTCAATTGTATTTATTGAGCACTTACTGTGTGCAGAGCACTGTACTAAGCACTTGGGAAGTACAAGTTGGCAACATATAGAGACGGTCCCTACCCAACAGCGGGCTCACAGTCTAGAAAGGGGAGACAGACGACATCTGCTTCCAATTTCTGTTACTAGATCCAATGTAAGAAGGTAAGGTGTTTTTTGTATTGCGCTATTGTTTCCCCTTTGGACAATTACTACTTCTTCGAGCTTTGTTTTCATGACAAGTCTTGAAAGGTATGAACCAATCCACCGACCGTGCTTCCTTGCCTCGCTAGATTAGCAGGGTCAGAATGGAGAACGGCAAGAAGTATGATTTAGGGTGACAAGACTGTGAGCCCATTGTTGGGTAGGGACCATCTCTATATGTTGCCGACTTGTACTTCCCAAGCGCTTAGTATAGTGTTCTGCACATAGTAAGCGCTCAATAAATATGATTAAAAAAAACTGGGCAACATTTTATGGCCTGTACTTTGGCCACCTTGGAATCATAGGAGTAAAACCTGAGGGCAGAGTAAGTCCTTCCTCTACCCAACTTGATTCTTGCTAATGGGTGGTGCCCATAGCATGTAAACAAAAGAATTTCATTGCACCACTGTATATAGAGAATAATGCAGGAGATAAATTTTGTTTACAGTCCGGGGAGCGTGCTTCATGCACAAAGAGCTAAATTTTCTTGACCTCCTTTGGGAACTGTAGGGAAAAGTCACAGTAAAGTCTCAGGAGTGCCTCCCCAAGTTTATAGACTCAAAATGTGTCTCTAAAAAGAGAATAAACGGCTGCCTTACTCTAAGAGTTTTGCTGTTGCTCATAAACCGTGAGAGTGTTTATATCATCTGCAGATCTTCTCAACTGAATTACAGCTTTTTATTCACTCTATGTATACAACTATTTTCCTAAGACGGAGAAACAAGAGCTGTTTAGGAACACTGCGGCTGCCCTCTCCCAACCCCCTCCCCCAAAATATTCCTACGGAGGGGAACCTTCCCCTCTCAACCCTTTATCTGGCCCTCCTGGAAAACAACAGTGTAGTTATTGTTCCAGAACATCTGAATTGAAAATAACTTGAGCAGATGTCCTGCATTAGGGAGGACTAGCACGAAATCTGTCCTGTCCTGTCGCTGAAAGACAGTTGGTGGAACTCGTAAAAGTCCTACTTTCCCTGTAGCGAGTGTAGTGGTGGACATAGGAAGTTTAATGCTAGAGGAGAGACTGGCAGCAGCCTCCACTAGCCTCCCCTCTGGTCTCCTTGCCTCCAGCCTCTTTCTACTTCAGTCTTTATTACTCTCTGCTGCCCAAATCATCTTCTTGAACCATAGCTTGGCAAATATCTCTACATTCCACAAAAGTCTCCTCAGAAGTCTCCTCATCTCCCTCCACATCAACGAAAAACTCCTGACAATTGGCTCAAAGGCTCTCCACTCTTTATCCACTCTTTCCCTGCTCACCTTCCAATTGTACATAGCTCTTGATTCTCTCTCCTCTGATCCCCCGCTTTTGTTGTCCCACTACCCTGGAACTCCCTGTCAATCAGCCACTCAGTCAATGGTATTTGAGTGTATACTTTACGCAGCGCACTCTATTAAGCGCCTGGGGATGTACGATACAACAGAATTGGTAGACGTGTCCCAGCCCACAACAAACGTCCTCCTGAAGACCTTCATCTTCAAAGCCTTCCTAAAATCCTCCCTCCTTCAGGAAGCTTTCCCGGATTAATTCACAACATCCTAGCTCATCAACTTAACGGCCATACTTAGCGTTTGTGCATTTTATTCCTATCTGTAGCCTTAAGTACAGCACATGAACATTTTTATTTGCCTATTTAATGATTGAATCAGAGATTTCCCCCTGACATAGTTGCACTATTTCCTTTTTTATCCTTGTTTCTTTCTCCTGCTCCCTCTATTGTAAATCATCAGCGTTTCTCTCCTCCCATTGTAAGGTGTAGATTGTAAGTCCCTTGAGGCCAGGAAACAAGTGTTTTGCTTCTGCAGTACTCTCCCAAGTACTAAATTCAGCACCAAGCACTTAATAGATGCCACAGATTGAGCAGCTGGCCAAAGTGGCAGTGATGGCTCCATTGGCAGTTGTCTTTTCTCTCATCTGGTCCTGTTGCTTAGACTATGTGCACATCCCTCTCTGTTTCCTCTTCGTCTCTTTCCAACCAGCTCCCACTATGTCTGTCTGATCTCCCTGTCCGTTTATCCTTCTGCTTGATAATTCACCTCTCTTTCCACTTGTCCATCTCCCTCTTTTTCTGCCTTTTTCTTCTCTCCTTAAAAGCTTTGCCTCCCTAGAAGCCCACCCTTAGAAACTTGCCACCTGTCTCACTTTGAGCTCCAGAAAATATAGTCAGTTTAGTTTAAAATGACTTTTACTTTTTCCACTTGCCAGAATGTGATTTGCCTTACTCTTTTATCACTTTTAAATGGATTCGTCTTCACTACACTAGAGAGCTGCTATTTTTTAAGGTCACTTCAGATGTTTTCTTTAGACTGGTGTTAACATAAAGCAAATGTCTCCAGCAACTCAGAATTAATCTGTTAAGATAAACAAGCTTCATTTACTATTCCACTGCTGAAATCACAGGCTTACGGCCTGCAACTTCTTGACTCAATTTATACATGCTTAAATGTCTACTTAAGGGAACAAAATGAGACAGTTTTGCCATGGAAACCACACTGAGAGATCGGATTCAATCCACAGTGCAAATATGACAAAAAAATCTGCTATCTTACCATAATATGGGTTATTGGGAAAACCAAAAAACCATAACCATATTAGAGAAGCAGCGTGGCTCAGTGAAAAGAGCATGGGCTTTGGAGTTCAGAGGTCATGGGTTCAAATCCCGGCTCCGCCAATTGTCAGCTGTGACTTTGGGCAAGTCACTTAACTTCTCTGGGCCTCAGTTACCTCATCTGTAAAATGGATATTAAGACTGTGAGCCCCCCGTGGGACAGCCTGATCACCTTGTAACCTCCCCAGTGCTTAGAACAGTGCTTTGCACATAGTAAGCGCTTAATAAATGCCATTATTATTATTATAACCAAATCATTAGGATGCAACAAACAATGTGACTATAAAGCTGATTCCACAGTTTCATTTTTGGGCGAAGAGAGGGGATGATGCTTCAGTGGAAATACAAATATACATGTCAGACTTGGGCATTCTATAGGAAGAAATGAAAGAAAGTGTGCTTCAGACAAAGACAACATCCCAAACTTACAAATCAACACGCATGCTCTATCTACACATACCTATTGAAATTTTTTCACCTACAATTCCCACTGCCGCCTTCTCAACCGGAAAAAAACACTGAGGGGAGCAACCAAAATCCAATTACCAGGGGCAGGATCCGAGACCCTCCACATTTCAATAGTACTCTCATTCATTCATTCATTCAATCGTATTTATTGAGCGCTTACTGTGTGCAGAGCACTGTACTAAGCTCTCATGGTCAATAGGAAGCCTTGCAGCCACTTCACGCATTTACTCCTAGCTTGTCATTGTATTAACTTATATAGCATACCCTGATGGGATCAGACACTCCACATTGGGCTGAGTGTTCTCAATTTCAGAAGTTCAAAACTGGCATCTAAAAAGCCCCTGATAAGGCCCAGTTGGTACGATGATGATGATGATGGTATTTGTTCAGCGCTTACTATGTGCCAAGCACTGTTATAAGCACTGGAGTTGGTATATACTGCTGAGGCCCTAATACCAGCAGAGGAAGTGGCAATGGAGGGTGGAAATGAGGGGTGTTGATAGCTAGATAAATCTGTACCTTTCTCCCCAGCAATTCCTCTTTCCCTCTCTCTCTGTCTCCCCAACCCGCTGAAGACCCCCCACCTCATCCGACCTACGGCCTCCCCAAATAGTGACTTTCTCATCACCTGAAATTTTCACTAACTCACAATAAACTCTCTTCCATACTCTGCTTATGTGCCTTTCTTCACCCATGATCCCTAATCCAAATGCCTGGCCTCCTCCTCTACATCAAACTGTAAACCTTCCCTATTTTGAATTTCTACTAACACTTCCTGCTGAGCCTCTGAGCCTCTTACTTAGACTGTAAGGCTTCTACCAAGACTGTGAGTCCCATATGGGACAGGCGCTGTTTTGACCTGATTAACTTGCAGCTACGCAGTGCTTAGAAGAGTGTTTGACACATAGTGGAGCACTTAAATAGCATAAAAAAGCAAGCTTCCCAGCTCTTTTAAAATTAAGTCCCTCATGAATCTGGCTTCCCTAATCATTCCAGTAAACTTCATAATATTATAGCTATACATATACATATACAGATGCACACAAAATTATAGGGCTTTGCCATTTGTGTTCACATGGGTTGCTTGCGTACATGTTTTTGTCAAGTAGATCTATTTTACTTTTGAAATTACCTGTTCAGATTTGAACGCTACAGCACAAACCTCTTAAGCTACTGTCTCTGTCTTCAACATGTCTTCTCCCATTATATTGCCATCACCTTGAGGGCAGAGACGGCGTTTAACTCCTTCAGCAACTTCTTGTGTAACTCCCTCAGCAACTAAGACAGTGATTTGTTCAGCATGCACTCAGTAAAGGCTGTTGACTATTACGGAAACTTAATACAATATCATAAAAGTTGCCAGGGCTTCAATCTATGATGGCTACACTCCCACACCTATAATTTCTGTTTCTATATTTCTATTATCTCCATTATGTTTTGCTAGATTTCACATTGGTACTTTTCATGCCCGGAAGCACGCCTAAGATGGGCCGTATAATTGCCTAACTCAAAGAGCCTCTTCAAAAAACAGAGTTGCCACATCTCCAGATTTTTGGCTGGAGTCTCTGGAACTCAAGCAAAGTCTCAGACTGTGGTCTGCATTCCGGTTAGGAAAATCTTTAGCCTTTCTTCTCTTTGACGACGTGTGACCGCCTCTCCACAGGTACAGTTACGTAATCTGGCACGTTCGCCCCAGGTCCCTCTGCTACTGTTTGAACCTGAGCAGTCATGTTTTTGGACTGCACGTTCCCTCCCGGGTAGAAAACGAGTTAAAAGAGAGGAAACAAAGGACGGGAATGAACAGCTACATTTGGGAACGGAGAAGTATAAATAGCAGGGTCCCCCAGGGACTGATGTCAGAGCCAGTTCTGTTTCACATCTTGATAAACGATCTGAAAGAGGGAGTGTGAAGTGCCATCTCCAAGTTAGCAGATGACATTCAAGCTCTTCTGGGTGGTGAAATGCCATGCAGATGGGGAGAACCTGTAGGAAGATCTCATCGAGCTACCCGAGGGGGCTGCAAAGTGCCAGCTGAGCGTCTTGTGAATGTAGGGTTGGCCGGTTCCAAGACAACCCATTACCACTTTCCTCACTGTTGTGACAGCTACCGAAGAGAGGAACTGTCACATCGTACCCAACGGCCCGCTGCAATTCGGGACACGCGATACAGTTAGACCGCCGTCCACCTCTGCGCGCCCGGCGATCCTCGTGTTCAGGTGGACGCTAGGTTCCAACTGACCTGGCTGCCTATAAAAGTGCACCCCTTCGTAAGAAACCAGACATAACGGGTTCACTTACTTTGCTCGCTTCGCCATCTCGTTACCATCCCAGCGTGGGCTGTAGGGATAGTTTTTCTGGGCCTGGGAGTAGAGCTGTCCACTGTTGGTGAAGTGATAGACCGACTGAAATGTCAGAGTGGGCTGATCTCGAGGAAAATACAGGGGCAGGTCAACTGCAAAGAGAGTACATGAAAAAGAGAAATTTCATTCATCTTTTGCAAGCAATTTTTCTGCTTAGAATAGGCTACCCCGCAAAGGTTAGAGCAGGAGAAACAACCTGAATAAGCAAAGCACTGATTTCAGTGAAAAGGTAAAAGAAGTCAAGCCAAATTTGAGTGAGAAATGTTCTCTAGATATCATCATGGTGCGGTTCTGGTTTAAAGGATACAGGGAAAAGAACAAATTTTCATATGCTTTGTGTGTTGGCGTGATAGACTGTGAGCCCGCTGTTGGGTAGGGACTGTCTCTATATGTTGCCAACTTGTACTTCCCAAGCGCTTAGTACAGTGCTCTGCACACAGTAAGTGCTCAATAAATACGATTGAATGAATGAATGAATAAAAACACATTTTAACAGTGTGGCCTAGCAGATAGAGCACAGGGCTGGGAGTCAAAAGCACCTGGGTTTTAATTCTGGTTCCATTACGTGTTGGCTGTGTGACCTTGGGCAGGTCACCTAACTTCTCTGGGCCTTGGTTACCTCTTCTATAAAATGGGGATTAAGGCTGAAAGCCCGATGTGAGACAGGGACCGTGTATGATCCAATTTGCTTGTATCCATCCCAGTGCTGAGTACAGTGCCTTGCACATAGAAAGCGTTTAACAAATACCACAATCATTATTACTGTTATCAAACATTTTACTCTTACTAATCATGACAAAGGTGTAGAAATCTGAAAAGTGATTTCATCCACCTTGCAAAGTCAAAAGGAGATTCAGTGAAAATTACTCAGATTTGTTTGCCAGTGCTTCCCAAATGGTGTCTCAATCCCTTCACTATTGAGCCCTGGGAACCTTCTGGGTATGTTGTGGAAAATAAGAGCATCCTGAATGGCGAGACAGTCCATCATCTTTGGTTTCACCACTGTCCTGGGGGTTGGAAGTCAATGACAGCCCCCACAACTTGAATGACCTCCTTCTGTACAGTGTTAGGGTAGCACGTATCTCAGACCAACACACCAGAAGACAGAATTCAACTTTCAGACACTACCATCTCCTTCCAATCAACCCACTATTCACTAAAATTGGCTTTAGTAGAGGTTTTTGTAGGATCTAATCATGCTGAATATATCCTTGACCCTTCCTTGGTTTGCTCAATGGGGCAAAAATTCTGATACTACATTACAATTATTCAGCAATATTTATTTTCCAAGCATTTACTAAATAGCCAACACAGAAAAACCAAAATGAGGTATGACTTGCAAAATTCAAAAAAAGGGAACCTGGAAAGTGGGCATTAAAGAGAAATGCGAAAGGAAATCAAACAACCAACGACAATAGTAACACAGAAAATTGCAACGGCTTTCGGTCTCAATCTTTTAAAAATACATTAGATGTGATCAAATAAGTGGATCAGAACACACTTGGCTGAAAAAATAGGAAACCAAACATGGAAAAATTAAGCTAAAGATCATTTGAAATAAATTGAATGTGCTGAGGCACTTTAGCCCTTTCACTCTTTAGAACATTTACTTCTCTGCTTAGGCCTCTACCTACCAACAGCCTAGACAATTGTACTAAGCATTTGGGACGGTACTATACAGATAAAAGACACAGTTCCTGGCTTTAAGTCCTGGAGAAAGTGGGATTTCAGAAATGCTTTGAAAATGGTGGTAGGGAAGATCTGAAGGGGAAATAAACTTCAGGCAGGAGAAACGATATGAGCACCGGGTTAACAGTGGGAAAGTCAAGACTGAGACAAAGAGGGAAGGTGAGTTTGAGAGGAATGAAGAATGCAAACTGGAGAGGAGCAGGGAAAGAGAGAGGATAAGTAAGCGGGAGAAAGCTGATGGTATGCCTTAAAACTATTCCTCAAGCGTTCCTTCTTGTAGCAGTGAGAAATGGCCAACCTTTGGAGATTTTTGAGGAGTGAGGAGATGTAGGGTAGAATGACATTTTGGAAAAATGATCTCGGCAACAGAGTTAAGAATGGACCGGAAAAGGGAGACCAGTAAGGAGACTCTATTTATTTATTTATTTTACTTGTACATATTTATTCTATTTATTCTATTTTGTTAATATGTTTTGTTCTCTGTCTCCCTCTTCTAGACTGTGAGCTCACTGTTGGGTAGGGACTATCTCTATATGCTATGTTGCCAACTTGTACTTTCCAAATGCTTAGTACAGTGCTCTGCACACAGTAAGCACTCAATAAATATGATTGAATGAATGAATGAGACTGACACAATAGCCTAGTCAGGCTATGGCAAGCGCCTCGACCAAAACAGACAGTTGTTGGCCATTTTGACAGGGAAGAAGGGGCAAATCTGGAAAATGTTATGGAAGAAACAGACGGGATTTAGTCATAGGCTGAATATGCGGGGTGAAAGATAGTGAGAAGTAAAGCACTTTACGGGTAGAGAATGTGTCTGTTAATTCTGTTGTTCCTTACTCTCTCAAGTGCTTAGTATAGTGCTCCAATCCCAGTTCCACCATTTGTCAGCTGTGTGACCTTGGGCAAGTCACTTAACTTCTCTATGCCTCAGTTACCTCAACTCTAAAACGGAGATTGAGACTGTGAGCCCCATGTCGGTCATGGCCTGTGTCCAGCTGGATTAGCTTGTATCTACCCGAGCACTTAAAACAATAGCTGGCACATAGTTAGCGCTTAACAAATACCACAGTTATTATTCTTGCAGATGTGACTGTCAACATGCCATAAGGAGAGCCGCACACACCCAGAAACTCCTTCAAAACTCTCCTCCTCTCTCCACCCCAATCTCCCTTGAAGTGAGACCTGGAGTGCCTTCTGAACCAAAAGAGGCTAAGCTAGTGTCAGTCATCCCGGTCTCATCACTTGTACTTCCCAAGTGCTTAGTACAGTGCTCTGCACACAGTAAGCACTCAATAAATACGATTGAATGAATGAATGAATGAATCAAGGGCCGGGACAAAACATGTTGGTCGTGGGTTCTAATCCCGGCTCCATCACTTGTCAGCTGCGTGGCTTTGGGCAGTCACTTAACTTCTCTGTGCCTCAGTTACCTCATCTGTAAAATAGGGATTGAGACTATGAGCCCCACGTGGGACAACCTGATTACCTTTATCTGCTCCAGTGTTTAAAACAGTGCTTGGCACATAGTAAGCGCTTAAGAAATATCATTATTATTATTATTACTATTATCATTATTGAGCAAATGCAAAGCTCTGGTCAGAGGGATCTCATTCGTATTTCACACTGCAACTGAACCTGGCAGCCACTTGCACAATAAGAGACACTGTTTGGTTGGGGCGGGGGGCGGTTTCCCCCATTCCTCACCAACACTGGATGAAACACTGAAAATGCTGAAATGTAGATTGACAAAAATGAGTGCTCCAAATAGAAAGCCTAATGTTAGAACTTTTGATTGCGCTAAAAAGAGGGGGAAAGTCACCACTGCCTATGGACCGACAATGAGATGCTGCAAAATTGAGTTGATGAAGAACTGCCTTCTAGGTGAAGTACCAAGTGTAGGGTTAATCTTCCGTTGGAAAACAATGCTGCTGAAGGTTGTGTTGTGTTGTGGATAGTGGATGTGAGTATTGCGGTGAGAATCTCATGCACGCTGTGTCCAGAAAAACGAAGTCATGCGCTCTTTCTGGCCTCCCTGCCACTCAGGGTGAGCACTGTTCCGATAGAAGACGATCAAGAGTTCTTTTGGCAGCAGTCGTCATGGCTTGCGCTAAATCGTCCCCAAAGTATAATTTAAGCCAAGTGTAGTGACACAGGAACCATATGTTAATTGGCTGCCTTGCATTTACCCCAGTGTTTTGCACAAAGCAAGTGCTTAACAATTGTTAGTAATCACAATCATAAGAAAAGTAAACAATCACATCGCTCTGTCCAAGTTCACCCCAGGGAGGAAGATCTTAAGTGTCATTCCCTGGAAAGTGTGCTCCGGTTGCCAAATCTTGTGGTCAATAGTTTAAGCTTCCTCCCTGACACTAAACCTTGAACCTAAGTTGCAAACAAGCTACAAAATTTACTCATTCAATCAATTGGTATTTATTGAGAGCTTATGGGGCGCAGAGCACTGTGCTGAGCGCTTATTCCTTCAATTTCCCCTGTCTGGTGGGAATATGAGTGAACAGTGGAATGCCCAAAACATAAATAGCAAGAGCAAGAAAAATCAAAGAGAACTGTATGAATTGGCCTCCCCAAAGAGTAGTAAGCGCACTACTAATTGTTTAGTTCCTGCGTCATAAAGCACGGATTCAAGATCTGGCAAAAAGACACTGCTTTAAAGGACGGTGAAAGCAGCTTGCTTACAAACTGAGTAGCTGTACTCAACTGCAAGCTCTTTGCAGGTTTATCATTATCTGGTTCCATAGAGTAGCCTTGAATGTAAATATTTACTTCAGCAGTTAACATGTTTTATTTAGTATACGTACAGTATATTCTATCACCAAACTCTGACTGACCCACTTCATTATTTCTCAGTTGTCTCTAAAGTGCAGCTACTAAAAGCATGCTCCTGTAAGGGTAGGAGAAAGTCTCAAAATCCTGCTTTGTGGAAGCAGAGCTGAAAACGGGGAAAGTCTCAAAATCCTGCTTTGTGGAAGCACAGCTGAAAACGGGGACAAGCCTGGAGGGTGGCCAGGGTTTCCAATGAATTCATTCTTTATCAGCATTTCTATTGCCTGGGGTAAACTTCATGCTTTGGAAGCTTGTTTGAACACACAGTCTTGAGTGTGTGGCTTCTTGTTGTAGTGCCGAGGGGAGTTGCGCAGTCATATGGGAGACGGTGCGGTGAGAACACAGTTGTATCAACAGAAAGCTTGCAAAACCAAGATGGCAACTGAAAAAATATGAAGTTTAATATGGTGTGTCGGGGGGAGGATGGTTTCACCTGTTATGTAGGATGAGCAGAGTGAATGATAGGTAAGCTTGAGTTTACTTCATTGCTTCTTTGAGACATTGTTTGAGCCTCAAGAGATGAGCCCCTCTACCTTGCTGCCTCTGAGAAAGGTGCATCAAAATCATTTTTGAGAGAATTGCATTGCTACCATGCTTCTAAACCCACAGTCATCATAGTAGGGCAAGGAAAGTAATCCCACTTTCCAGACAACTTCCTTCCACTTGATATTGAACTATTGCTAGCTAGTTGTGTATGTGCTACTCCACTTCCCAAAGTTGTATTGATGCTTTACTTAGCCCCAAGCTTATATCGAGGTGAAATGTTGTGACACCAACCAGTCATAACCCCACCATGCCCACCCAATATTCACTGGAACAAAAGTTCACCATATCCATTGATCCTCACATATGACTGTGTATTAAGACAGTGCCTCCTGCCACCAGAGGTTTTCACTATAGATCATACCTGACAGGTCAGGATTTCATGGTACAATTATTATATATATACATATACATACATTAATATATATTTTTATATATAAAACATAAGAATGTAAGAAACACCATTACTGGTTCAGACTGCTGGTTTATCCAAGTCCAAAATTCACTGTTGTTTTAATGGTATTTGTTTAGCACTATGTGCCAGGCACTGTTAATGTTATTATTATTGATCATATTTATTGGCACTTACTTTTTGCAAAGCACTGTACTAAGCACCGTTCATCAGTTCTCTCAGAAACAGTGTGATGGCCACCCTTCTTGACATTCACAGTGTCCCTTTTTCGGTTTTCCCTGCTGAGGGTTTGTCCAGAGGAAAGAGCACTGCTCAAGGACCCAAGAGGCGTGGGTTCGAGGTTTGTTCTGAATAAAGCTGACAAAAGTAAGCAAAAGCAGCACAGCACTTTGCAATGTGCTGAAACCCACATGGCTTTTTAAAATTGGTATTTGTTAAGCACTGTTCTAAGCAGTGGGGAGGATACAAGCAAATCAGGTTGGACACAGTCCCTGTCCCACAGGAGGTTCATAGTCTTAACCCCCATTGTAAAGATGAGGGAACTGAGGCCCAGAGAGGTGAAGTGACTTGCCAAAGGTCACACAACAGGCAAGTGGAAAAATCGGGATTAGAACTCAGGTCTTTCTGCTCCCAGGACTGTGCTCTTTCCACCAGGCTGGGCTGTTGGGATGCCGCCCGGACCAGAGGCAGCTGTCAGCTCCATGGCTCGGTCCAGGTCATCCCATCACCTCAGGACCCAAGGGAAACCTGAAGCTGTGGGTGGTTCAACATCAGGGGGGAAAAGAGTGGGATTTATTCATCTCAGAGCAAAAAACTCACTTTTGGACTAAAATTAATCGATGGTATTTATTGAGCGCTTACTAGGTGCAGAGAGTTTTTCATTTCTCTTGGTTCCTTCATTCTTTTTACTTTGTCAGATAATATTCTACCATGATTATGTGTGTGTGTAGGACTCTGTGCCAAGTGTCTCTACTGTCCATTGCTGACCAGTTCCTCATCTTGGAACAGAGAGACCACTTTGCATCTTGCTATGCTGGTACACTCTGTTGCTCACTAAATAAAATGCTTTTATTTTAATGTCTGCCTCCCCTACTAGGGCAGGGATGACGTCTACTATCTCTGTTATAGTGTACTCTCCCAAATACAGTGCTCTAAGTGCTCAATAAATGCATTGACTGATTGATTGATTCACTAACTCCAGAAGTTTTGTGAGACACTAAGAGAATAGTGACTACGTAAGTAACTCTAAAGTTCCAATGAACCCTCATCTGGCTTAAAATTCAATAGGTCGGTCTCTTCAAACCACCTCTGCAAACCAAACACTAGCACAAACTGGTTCAAAATTTCATATCGAAAATGCTTCATTTCTAGAAAAACAGTTCTATATCTGCATCCTAACCCATTCCAATGTTGAGAGAGAGCCGCACTGGATTACTGAATTACTGTTCTTCGTTAATTCTGAAAAGCCTCCGTTGGCTTTGGAAGAGAGCACTTGCTGCTCTTTTCAATTAAATGGTGGACTATATTTAGTAGAGGGAATTTTGTCGTTGCTCATGAGAGATCATGACAACATTATTTTTTGCTGAGAAGTGAGGTGAGGTCTTTTGAATTTGGCTAAGGATGCGCTACTTTGTGGATAGTGAAGTAAATATGAGGTAGGAGTCACTGTAACTTGCAGCAATGAAATGAAGAGGTTGGCTATTACATGGTACAATTTCCAATTACATACATTCCTTCAGCATCCACTGATACACATGATTTTTCATGGTATTTGTTAAGCGCTTACTCTGGGCCAGGCAATGTAATAAGCGCTGGGGTGGACAGAAGCTAATCAGGTTGGACACGGCCCACATGGGCGCTCACAGTCTGACTTCCCATTTTACCCACAGAGAAGTGATTTGCCCAAGGCCACGCGGCTGACAACTGGTGGAGCCGGGATTAGAACCCAGGTGCTTCTGATTCCCAGGCCCGTGCCCTATCTACTAGGCAACACTACCTCTCAATTGATCTGCTCCTTCCCAAGAGAACAGCCGATCGGTGAACATCACCAGGGCATGTTTTCCTTTGGAATGTAACTTCCTTGTTACATCAGAACCGCGGAAGTAAATTCAAATCGACTGCTATTGCCATTTCCAAATCTGAGCTGAGTCACAGGTACCTTGGTGCTGGGTCTGCAGACAGAAGTGGGTGATTCACATCTGTAAAATCCCAAGCGAAAGTACCAACAGACCCCTTGCTTAGTCATCCTTTGGAAGCTGGGTTCATGAGCTCTGTAAACTATAATAAGGGATCTAGCTTTTTACCATCCCTTTATTACTTTCTAAACAGTACAAATTACAGCTCTAAAAATAACTTCATCTACGTAAGTGAGTCACTTCACCTAACAAGCTCCCACAAGTTACCCAGCTAAATCTTAATATTTACTTGTGCCGGTACAAGTCCTGCTGTCATTAATCAACTTTTGAAACCAGAATTTGGTGGGGATGGAGAGAGGGTGGAGAGGAGGAGGATTCTGTTAGATATTCCAGAGGAAATGTGGTTTTACCCTTCTCTTTTCAAAAGACAAAAGACTGCATTTTACTGTTCTCAGTTGATGAAAAACTGTCCTGGGGAACTTCTCTCTTCAAAAGACAAAAGTCCCCCAGGACAGTTTTTCATCAACTGAGAGCAGTAAAATATTAAAATCTAGGTTTCAGTCAACTCAAACATTTTGCCATTTTCTCCAATGATTTGATATATGCCCCGCTGTCCTGGAAAGCGGGCGTTGGGACCCCCACAGAACCTCACATTATGGAAAACTCATATTCTAGTTCTCCTCCCAGCATGACCTACTGGACAGAACACGGGGCTGGCTGTCAGAGGATCTGGGTTCTAATCCTGGCTCTGCCATCTGCTAGCTGTGTGACCTTGGGCAAGTCATTTAACTTCTCTATGCTTCAGTTGCCCCAAATGCACAATGGGGATTAAATCCTACTCCCTCCTAGCTAGACCGTGAGCTCCATTTGGGACACAGAGTAAGCCTAACAAATACAGCAACAACAATAACACTAATAATAATAATAGTAAAAATAATAAAAATAATAATGTCCAATGCCATGTGTGCACACATTTCCTTCCAACACCACATCCTGCTGTATCCAGCAGTCAGGCACTGTGGGAAGAACATTGCCTAATTCTGCTGCTGTGCTCTATCCGACGCGATCTGGCAGAACTAAGGGCATTTTGAGGAACGGTAGGCATCTGCTCCCTTGGGCATAGGGGCAGACCACTTGACTCCAGGCTCCCAAATAAGCTGGTGGAGATAACCAAGAGGTCAAACATATATTAAAGATCCTACTCTCGTTTTTTAAAATAAATACAAATAATAGAGTCTTGGCACACCTTAGCCAAGGATCACTTTAAATTATACAGATTTCTCAAAGCTGTATACTCATAGATTGAGAAGCGGCGTGACCCAGCGGAAAGAATATGGGCCTGAGTGTCAGAGGACCTGGGTTCTAATCCTGGCTCTGCCACTCGTCTGCTGCGTGACCTTGGGCAAGTCACTTCTCTGGGCCTCAGTTCTTGCATCTGCAAAATGGGGATTCAATACTTATTCTTTCTCCTACTTAGACTGTAAGCTCCTTGTGGGACCTGTTTATCTAGTATCTACTCCAGTACTCAGTGCAGTGTTTGGAACATACTAAGCACTTAACAGACACCACAATTATCATTGTGGAGAGAAGCAGTAGGAGTAGAAGCAATGAACTGATAACTCAGAACAAACTTCTCTCTATGGAAATGGCTGCCCAAGTTGTAACTACTCTTGTTTGCCTCAGATCAACCTTAATGGGCATATAAGAAAGCTGCATGGGAAAAAACCCCATCAACAATCTTTTTTCCTGAGAAATGACTGCTGTTGAAAATAATCAGTGGGTTACTGATTATTAATATTAATATTAATAATAATTAATTATTATTAATAATAATATGTGGGTTACTGTACTATTTTTGGTCAAGGAAGACCTAGAAATCCAACCCCATAGGTAAATACTTAATCATTAAATGAAGGCACATTATTATTTTTCATCTGTTGTGGGCAGAATGTACTCTACACTGTTCCCGGGATAAAAAAAAAGGCTACGTCCTCATGGAGATCACAGTTTCATAACAGGAGAGGTGAATTACTGTAATGGAATATGAAAGGAAAACTTACGAAACAACCTGAAATACACCTAGTCCTCTGTATAGGGTGAAAAGGCTCTGATCTACGATGCTGTCAGAATGAGCATCTCTATTTAAACGTAAAAAGGATTTGCCAGTGTTGTTCGGGAGTCTCCCTTGAGCAGATGAAAAAGTGTGGCAAACATTTCCTAGTTTCCAGTGACATTCTAAAAGTCACTGAAGGCATAATTTGCCCAAGTAAAAGCCCTGGAAGTTTGTTATATAGTACGGCTGCTCACTTCTCTCTGCTTTCAACCCTCTCCCGTGAGAGGAGAGTGGAAGACAGGAAGTCTCTGGCTTCTGGGTATGCCGAGCGCTGCCGGCCCTTTTGACTTAACATTCACGCTCGGTGGAATGTTAGCACAACTTTCCCGAGACTCCCTGTGGACAGCATTTGACGGCAGCACCTCCACCTATCCACTGGCTCCCCAATCCATCCTCAGCTAATTCATGAAGAGCAGCAGCCTGGGATAGGACCTCTCCCTTATTCCGCCAATGGGCAGTTCAGACCTCTCCAGCTGTCGTCATCATCATCATCAATCGTATCTATTGAGCGCTTACTATGTGCAGAGCACTGTACTAAGCGCTTGGGAAGTACAAATTGGCAACATATAGAGCCAGTCCCTACCCAACAGTGGGCTCACAGTCTAAAAGGGGAAGACAGAGAACAAAACCAAACATACTAACAAAATAAAATAGAATAGATATGTACAAGTAAAATAAATAAATAGAGTAATAAATATGTACAAACATATATACATATATACAGGTCCACCATGGCCACTCTAACTCAGTTCCCTGCTCTATCTACAAACTTTCCACCAGCCCTTTTCTCACTTGGAAGTATCTTCACCCTTCCCATTCTCCACCTCATATTCCATTCCAACATCTCACAAACTACTCGGTGTACCTCGATCTCATCTACCTCACCACTGGCCACTGGTCCACATCCTCCCTTTGGTCTGGAACTCCGCTCCCTTCATATCCGACAGACCACCACCCTTGCCACATTCAAAGCTTACTAAAATCCCCTACTAGACCCTCACTTCCCCTGCTCCCCCCATCCTACCTCCCCCTTGGGCTTGGATTTGTACCCTTTAAACACTTGATATTCACCCCACCCTCAGCCCCAAGCGCATATGTACATATCCCTAACTAATTTTAATATCTGTCTCTCCACCTAGACTGCAATCTTCTTACGGGCAGGGAACATGGTTACCAACTCCACGGAAATGTACTCTCCTAAGTGGTTAGTATAGTGCTCTGCACACAGTAATGCTCCATAAATACAACTGATCGATCGATTGATTTATTCATTCATTGTCCTCCACCCCTCTAACCCTGCTGTCAAAGCATCTAAAATTCCTAATCCATTGCAAAAAAAAAAAAGAGTGATTCTTTTAAATTCTCTACAACTTCCATGACTCCGCGAAAGACCACTGCTCTAAGAATCAGAAGACCTGGGTTCTAGCTCCAGTCCTGTCTAGAGCTGGCTAATATGGGCGAAGATCTCACATGCACTAAGCAATGTGCTGCACCTTGCTCACCTCCTCGCTTTTTAAAATTATTATTTGTTAAGGGCTTATTATGTGCCAGGCACTGTACTAAGCATTGGGGTAAATAAAAGACGGTTAGGTTAGACACAGTCCACATCCCACAGGGGACTCAAAAGTCTTAATCATTTTACAGATGAGGTAACAGGTACAGAGAAGTTAAGTGACTTACCCAAGTTCAGGCAGCAGACATGTGGCGGAGCAGATTAGAACCCAGATCCTCTGATTCCCAGGCCTGTGCTTTTTCCACCAGGCCACTCTGCGTCTCAACTCACTTTTTGCATTTGATGCCCCTTTGGGCACATGGCTGGCAGGCTCAAGAGAGGGAGTGGAATGGGGCAAGCCACTAGAAGGATAATCAGTTTCACCGCACAGGTTCTCGTCCTCAGGACCAATGCTCGATCAGTGTTCCTGATAGGACATTCCACCTTCCACCCTTTAGCCCCGACGGAAACCAACAGCTCTCTCACAAGGAGGTCTTTTGTCCTCAGACACTTCATGTTCTAACAATAAAAGCTGGGACTAGGCCTCCTCCTCCTCTTTCTGCACTGTCAGCATTAGGGGTTTCATCCCCAAATCTATTGATTGGAGGTTTACAGCACCTGCCAATTTTGCCTCAGCACTTTTGGCTGCAACTTCCCTCCCGCCTCCTTAAAACTGGAACAGAGAAAGAAAGGCAGGCAACCAACTTGCCCAACCATATGGGTAAACTTCAACATCCAAGCTAATGATGCTTCTGAATCTCTTCCTCCCAGCTCCTCGCCCTACTCACTTCTATGGACCACCAACTCTAATTGCTTCCCTGATTACTGCACGGGCCTACTTTCTATGCCAACGGGGTTCTAATTGAAAAATGAATCTGCAAGTTTTTCATTTGCTTTTAACAGGATCTAAAATATTGGGAACGATAACATCACTAGTGCATGACCACTTCTGATGGTAGATGGCAGAGATTCCTTGTGGGATTCAGTTTGAGCTCATAAGGTAGGACACCTCTAAGGGGCAAACTTGGTCTGGGGTTTCCACAAGATTTGGGGTTGTGTTGGGGCAGCAGCGGGCTTAGTTTAGATGGGTTCAAAGTGGATTTGCCCAGTTGAGCACCCTCACAGCCTCCCCACAGAAACTTTCGTCTCCCCTCTGGCTTTGGGGGTTTGAAGCTGGGAGGGCAATGATCTGAAGGTGGGAGTTCCACCTCACATGGGAGGAAGTTTCACATGTGCACAGCTGTTCCCTGGACTGCTGAACTTACACAACTTAGTGACCCTGGGCCAGCAGCTCAGAGGTGGCAGAACTTCCCTGAAAGGCAATGGAGTCCCCACTTCCCCCTTTTTTAATGGTATTTCATAAGCGCTTACTATGTACCAAGCACTATACTAAGCACTGGGCTAATCAGGTTGGATACAGTCTCCGTCCCACATATGGCTCACAGTCTTAACCCCTATCTTAAAGATGTGATAACTGAGGCATGGAAAAGTCACATGACTTGCCCAAGGTCACGCAACAGACAAGTGGCGGAACCGGGATTAGAATTCCTTCTGACTCCCAGTCACGTGCTCTCTCCACTAGGCCATGTTTTTTAGTGTGGAAGTCCACTGTTTGGAATTATTTGATGCAGCGGGAAGTGGCGCTGGTGATTCAGTGGATATCTCCAGCACAACTTGGTACTGGCCTTAACCCCTGTTCAAGGTGAAGGAGAGGACGGAGTCAAAGTTCTGAAAATCCTCCAGGATTTCAAGTGGGTAAATCATTTTTCCCTTCTAGCCCCCAACTTCAGTTCAGTGGCCCAGGGCAGTTCATAAGAAATGACCACCAGATTCATCTCCCAACTATTCTTTTTACACATCTGCTGCTTCAGACATGATTTACATACCAGCTCTCTGTGCAAATATATTGATTGGCCTTAGAAAATACAAATGAGTGGGATTCAACAATGATTTTGCAGAACTGTAGCATTTTAGGACAGTACTCTGCTATTACATCTTATAATTCCTACTAGGGTGGACTCATTTATTCCTTTGGAACTAATATGATTTATGATGCCTTACTTGGTAATAATTAGTCTGGTGATTATGTTTAATTAAGCAAATACAGCAACAGCCAAACGTGTAAGATAACATTAAACGAATCACTGAATCCCTTGGGTGGATTGATTGCTTTAGCTCAGAACAGTAGAAAAGGAAGCTGAATTTGGTTGGGTAATAGCATCTGAACCAATGTCTTTTTTACCAAAAAAAACCCAACCCCAGAACAAACAAAAACCCCCCACAAAACCAAAAAAAAATCCCCAAAAGATACCTCCGATAACTGTGAAAGTCCACCTTTCCAGAGATGGTTCTCTTGAGCCAATTTATAAGTTTAGCCCCAGAGAGAGAACTGGAAGGAGGAATACATCAGGATGATGCATTTTCCTTTCAAGTATTTTCATCACTGTTTATCCAGTACTGTTAATCTGATTAGTGCTGGGATCATCAATGGGATTTATTGAGCACTGACCACGAGCAGAGCACTATACTAGGCACTTGGAAGAGTACAATACAACAGAGTGAACAGACACATTCCCTGCCCACAGCGAGTTTACAATCTAGAGGGATAGTATTTTAGGTAATTATTTATATCGGTAAACAGCTTGGATTTCTTTTTTACTGCTTCTAAGTCCTTGTTTATATCCATAAGTCTCTCTTTTATGAGCTTTAAGCCTCTAACTTTATAAGATGGCAGATAAGGTAGAAAGCTTATTAAACAAAAACTCCACCAAGATGACAAATAAAGAACTAGGAGTGGTCCCATTTCATCTCGTCTCCACCCAACTTTTGGACAGAAGCTGAATTTCCCATTCACAAAGGATTTGCCTGCTGTCTAGCAGGTGACTCTAATATTTCGAGAGCGGCTGGAGTGCAGAAGACTGGAAGGAAAACAGAATGAAAGATCAGTTCTGGGTTAAACGTTTCTCTGAAATGAATGATTCTGCACGAGCAGTACTGAAAGTTCCTGGGCGGCCCCAGAACTAAATTCTCCCTGTTACTCTAACATGCCCTGATATTTATCTATGGCTTGACTGATCATATTTTTCATTAACAGCAGTCCGTTTGGTTGGAAAGGTGGCCTGACACTCTTCACTGTGACTCCCCCGGTATGTATTGAGCACACAAAATCTCCTGCAGTGGGTGGGGAATAGAAATACAGACTACTTCTGTTTTCGAAGAAAGAACAGCAACAAAAGAGCATTCTTGATTACTTCCAGACAGTCCACCCACAGGAGATAAGTGATGTACTGAAAAGGTTGTAACTGTGGGATCATGATGGTTTTTTCTGAGGTTTTGTTTTGTTTTTGACTCAGTCTAAACCGATGTGAAGTGTTTAATAGGTATGTTGGTTGCCCTGGATGTTGGTTGCATGCACCTGTGGAGATAACTGCATAGCAATTACATCTTTTTACAAGCCTCTGCTTTTGTTCTTTGAAATGTTACATTTGGTCGTTTCTGTAGGCACAAGATACTTTTAAAGCGACAGCGGGCTTAATAAATCAGAAGTGTACGAAGTGCCTTTTATCTTAAAGGGTCCCAAATTCGGGATAGGCTCCATCCAGCTCTGCTGAAATATAATCAAGTCTGGTGTGGAAATGGGGGCGTGGGGACTAGAGAGAGGAAACAAAAAAAAACAAACTACACCCCATCATTCTGAAGCTGCAGTTGAAGAATTCTAGGGAAATTGATTCAATTGAAACTTCAGAGGGAGTTTAAGGAGAGTTGAGTAGACCCAATAGACACAGGAAGAGATGATAAGATACCAGTTTGGCACCCTTAGAAAGGAACCTGGGGCACTTTGTCATACTTTTCCAACTAGACTACATATTAGCCTTCTCGCTGGTCTCTTGAGCCTCTTCCCTCTTCAGTCTAAACTATGCTCAGTGACCCAGATCATCTTTCTAAAATGTAATTCAGCACACGTCTCTCACCACTCTTCAAAAACCTTCCATGTTTATCTATTTCTCTCTGCGTCAAGCAGAAATTCCTGATCGGTGGTTTCAAGGGACTCGAATCAGCTTTCCCCCACTTGCTTATCAATTCTTCACTTGTACACCAAACTACAACCGTTTTCCTAATCCTCTTAAAAACCTACCTTCTCCAGGCACCATGCCCCAACAATTAATCTCAGGGCATTTCTAGCCAAAAAAAAACCAAAACAATTTTAGCACTTACGTGGAACAGAATTCAAATGAATTTAAAATCACGGATGTGACATTTCCAGTCTTTTCTCCCATTATATGAAGTTTGTAAACTAAACAAATTCATGAAATGCAATTATCACTATTCACTGCATTTGTTAAGTGCTTACTTTTTGACTAACACTGTGTTAAGTACATGGATAGTGACTCAGACTCCTCACTGAACCTCGATCTTGTCTTTCTCGCCATCGACCCCTTACCTACATCCTCCCTCGGGTCTGGAATACCCCCAGTTTTCATATCTGACAGACTACCCATATCGTATCATATTTATTTATTTATTTATTTTACTTGTACATATTTATTCTATTTATTTTATTCTGTTAATATGTTATGTTTTGTTCTCTGTCTCCCCCTTCTAGACTGTGAGCCCACTGTTGGGTAGGGACGGTCTCTATATGTTGCCAACTTGTACTTCCCAAGTGCTTAGTACAGTGCTCTGCACACAGTAAACGCTCAATAAATACGATTGATTGAATGAATATCATATCATATCCACTCTCCCCAACTTCAACATCCTACTAAAATCGTAACTCCTCCAACAGGCCTTCCCTGACTAAGCCCTAAATTCCCTATCTAAACCCACTGCTTCGGCACTTGGGTCTGCACCCCTTAAATATTTTGATAGTCACCCCTCCTCCAGCCACGAGGTGATTTCATGTAGGGTGATGAGATTAATCTGGATCAGTTCAGGAGTTACCAGTTGTAGGCATATTGTTTGGAAGAATCCCCCTTGAAAAGCTGAAAAACAGAAATGATCCTTTTGTGGTGGTTTTCTGTGATCCCCGGGATCTCTGGGATAATGGAAACAATGACTGATGTTGAAGTAAACTATCTTTGAACATTACAGAGTGTGTAGACTCATTTGTTTACTTTGTGTCGATTCCACTGAGCCTGCAGTCTAAGACTATTCACCTCCCAAAAGAACTTTTTGAAGTTTCCCGTTCCCTTTGGTGAGAGAAAAACCGTTCATTATTTCATTCTGTAAATACAGTGCTCCATCTCTTTCCCACTGAATATGTTTTTACCTTATCATTCACAAGTTGTGGTAGAACAGTTTGATCTGAGGGTTTTCATTACCCTATTCTTACAACATAATGCAGTTGCAAAGCCATTCTGTGTGACTTTGGTCAGACCACATTTCATTTCCGAGGTCTCGATCAAAAAGCAGGGATTTAAGCAAACATTTTGTAAATTCTTCTAATTCGTCTCCCGTAAGAGACAGTTCATAGCACAAATGAGGTTTCCAGTAGTTTGGCCAAATGGGACAGGAGAAAGTCTAGGCTCTGCCAGAGAAGTTGAAGATATTTTGATTTCCACTGGGAAGGGTTTGAGGGCCCAAGCACTGAGAAGGGGCTTACAAACCAAAAGCAGTCACCAACACTATATGACCTTTAAGATATAAAAATGTATATTTTACAACATCTCACCTACAAGGATGAATGGAGAAATCTTCCAGTTTTTTGGGATCCTAAAGCTCAACAGCTCAGAGCTCAGAGAAGCTCAGAGAAGCAGCGTGGCTCAGTGGAAAGAGCCCGGGCTTTGGAGTCAGAGGTCATGGGTTCAAATCCCAGCTCTGCTGCTTGTCGGCTATGTGACTTTGGGCAAGTCACTTTACTTCTCGGGGCTTCAGTTCCCTCATCTGGAAAATGGGGATTAAGACTGTGAGGCCCCCGTGGGACAACCTGATCACCTTGTATCTACCCCAGCACTTAGAACAGTGCTTTGCACATAGTAAGTGCTTAACAAACACCATCATTAATGAATTAATTAACAGCTCTATCCGAAATTAGACCTCCCAAGCATTATTAAGGTCGCATCTCCTCCAAAGAGGCCTTCCCCAAATAAGTCCTCATTTTCTCAACTCCCCCTTCTGTGTCATCTATGCACCTGAATCCATGACTTTGGGTCATTTGATATTCATCTCACCCCCAGCCCCACAGCACTTATTTACATATATTTAAATTATACATTAATTATGTATTCATATTACTATCTGTCTCTCCCTCTAGACTGTAAACTCATTATGGGCAGCGAATGGATCTAATTCTGTTGTATGGTATTCTCCCAAGCATTTAGTACAATGCTCTGCACACAGTAAATGCTCAATAAATAGCATTGATTTATGTACCTGATATTTGTTAAGAATACCTCACCAACGCTATTGATAAAACTGCTAGCAAAACCAAGCATAATTGCCTTCTATGAGAAGTCCCAATCTCAGAGATATAGATAGATAGATAGATAGATAGATAGATAGATAGATAGATAGATGATAGATAGATGGTTTAACATCACCAGAGTTTACTGGGTCTGCAATTTGGTAAGAAATTTAATTCAGTATTGTTGTCCAACTTTCTGCTAATCTCCCCAGAGTCAAACTGGTCATCTTCATTTTTTCTCTCCTCTGTCCACAGGTTCATTACTGGACAGTACCTTGCTTAGGTAGCAGAATTTGTGGACAGCATCAAAATCTAAATTGCTAAAAAACTCCTCATTCGTTGGGGTAAGGCTGGTACATTCATTCATTCAATCGTATTTATTGAGTGCTTACTGTGGGCAGAGTACTGTACTAAGTGCTTGGGAAGTACAAGTTAGCAACATATAGAGACGGTCCCTACCCAACAGTGGGCTCCCAGTCTAGAAGGGGGAGAATAATCTGGATTTGGATTTCCTTCCTAGCACCGTGCTGTTTCCGTAAACTGATTTACAATGCATGACTCTGCAATTGATTCCTGATCAACCTCATCTCCTCCTATGTGTGTGCCTCACGGGAGCAGAGTCATCAGGATACAACAGTTCCTAGATGACTGTCACAAAGACATTAAACAAGGCTGAGTTGGGCCCAACCCCTTGGTGGATTGAAGCAGAGATCTTTCCCCACAGCCCTGGACCACTGTAGCCTCAACTTTTTTTATTTTATTTTTATTTTATTTTATTTTATTTTGTTAGTATGTTTGGTTTTGTTCTCTGTCTCCCCCTTTTAGACTGTGAGCCCACTGTTGGGTAGGGACTATATATGTTGCCAACTTGTACTTCCCAAGCGCTTAGTACAGTGCTCTGCACACAGTAAGCGCTCAATAAATACGATTGATTGATTGATTGATTGATTGAATCGATTGAATTGATTGTGGGTGAACCCCTGTGATCTACAACAGCAGCAAGAGGCCACTGGGAGACTGTAATGACCCCAACACAAAGAATACATTAGCATCAAAAACTCAGGTAAAGTTACTCATGAACTATATCACTACCACAAAAGTTAAGCCTGGTTAATGACTTCCTCCCAGTGAATGCAGCAGGGCTTCACGGAATGCTAATTTCTCTCCTTAAGATTTATATTTGAAAACACATGATTAAGTCTTAGAGCCCAAACCACTAAAATAATAGCGCTCATGACCTTTCTTTGATCTGATAAACTCAGTTTAGAAACTATTTTAATCCAATAATTAAGTCTAAAAAAAAGCCATATCGTATTTTAGGACGGGTCTCAAAAGCATCCCTCGCCTCAAACTACCTGTTCACCTGATGTGGAGTTAGTTCTCTTTCAGCATTTAAGTTCTTGGAAGAAAAGGCATCACTGGAGTGCATGATTGAGTTCCCAAGCTGCACAATTCAATGAAAACAACTAACATGCTAGTGAGCCACACGTTAATAACTTGAGGATTGAACATTTGATTTAAGAGGTCGAGAATCAAAATGACTTTAAGGAATTTGGTTTAAGAAAAAAGGAGTTTCATAACTAGGCATACAGAGAGAAAGACACACACATACATGCAATCTTTCACTTTTAAAGATGATTGGTGGGTGTTTCCCAAATCTACTTCTCCAGCTCTGATCCCTTAACTATTCTACAACCCTGCATTCTTTTTGCTTCAAGGACTTCTCCACCTGGATATCCTGCTATCATTGCAAAGCCTAAAACTGAACTTTTCACCTTCCCACTAATTTTCACATCTCTGTTGATAACGTCACATCCTCCTTGTCCTAAAAGCCTCTACTCTTCAGGAAAAAAGGTGAAAGAGCTGAAGTGGCATCATATATATGATGTCATATAGATATATAAGATGTCATATAGTGTAATTCAGCATACCTGAATTATTCTGCATTCCCAGATCACACTGCACATGTACTGGCACTGACAGAAACCAAAATGTGCATTTTTGCTTGGGCATGAGGGGGCCTCTTGCAGTGCCCCCTCAGCAAAGGAAAAGGATTCAGTTGTCCCTTTCCTTTCCTGAAGTCCTAGTCTTGGGATGGGAAGAGGGGCGGGTGCCTATTTTTAGTTCGCCTTCTGCTCAGACCCTGATACGTGGGGGTTGGGGTCGGGGAGAGGAGAAATGCCTGCGTGGGTCTTGTTTCCAATCTGAATGGAACCTAACCCAACGTCCCTTCTCCCAAAGGGTCCCTTCCATTCTGATCTCCAAGTGGAAGGGGAGCTATTTTAGCCCTTCTTCCACCAAGAAATTGACGCTGCAGAAAATCCATCGTCTATATTATCTGGGAGAAGAAACAGCACTTCCGTTAGTACAGACTGAATTTGATATTTATTCTAAGGCAAAAGTATCTGTTTTCAATTATTAGGTTTGGAATGAACTCCTATGCCTCCCTCAACTGTTCCTCAAATGAGTCCTGCTATGAAATTCTGATTATTTCTAAAGAGCCATTTTTATATCAGTGGCATTACATATTGTCACGAGCAATCATCCATATTCATCTCCGCTCTGCTGCCTCCCACCTCCATGGAAGTGAGAGGGAGAGTGGAATAGGAAAATTCTGAAGGGAGATTCCATCTTCCGCTGCCTGTGCTCTGCTCTTCTGCTCTGTACTCAAGTACAATCCTGGCTACAGAGTCCAAATTCTTTGCGCGGTGCTGATTCGTCTCCCCAGGTCTCTGAGGAAGGTTCATTCATTCATTCATTCAATCGTATTTATTGAGCACTTACTGTGTGCACAGCACTGTACTAAGTGCTTGGGAAGTACAAGTTGGCAACATATAGAGACGGTCCCATCCACAGGGGCTCAGTCTGCATGTGAAGTGGGAGGCCTTAGCAATTATTTAGTTTATATGTTCACACTAAGAACCTAAAAGAAAAAAATTCAAGTTCTTAAGTGGATATTTTGAGTAGAATTATCTGGCTGAGAGGTTAACAAGGAGCAAATCAACCAGATAATTTCTGGGTTGCAGATCAGGCCATTGTACATGTTGAAGGTGGAAGACATTTTTGCTGGCTCCTGAATATATGCAGTCAAGATCATTTTTCAGGTGGGGGCCAAGAGAAGATGGAAAGAGTCTTATTCTTCTGGTGCCTCAGAGGGCAGTCATTAGTCCCTATCTCCATGCGAGAGAAACATTTTTCAAATACCAAGAAATTGGCAAGCTTTGACTGGCAAGATTTTCAGGTTGGCATTTCATTAGCAACCCACTAAGGATTCTACAATAAAACACATGTCTTTTCTATGGCCAACAGATGAAAGACCACATTGCTTTACTCAGGAAGTGAATTTTCCCAGGATAGCTTCCGCTACATCTTCAGCAAGCAGTAACTTTCACCCTGTGGCAGACTGAATATTCAGTAAGGCAACAGTAAGCCCGCAAACTCTGAACTGTAAGCCTTTGCGGATAGTTCACATGGATTAAGCAATTTCTCATAATCGAGGTAATTAATGATACTGAGTACTGATTTTTGTTGTTGTTGTTTTATCATTCTACAAACTATTCTTCGGTTTGCCGGCCTTGAATTCTAGCTTTTGTGGACCTCATTATTTAAATGAGTAGAGAAGCAACATGGCTCAGTGGAAAGAGCACGGGCTTTGGAGTCAGAGGTCATGGGTTCAAATTCCAACTCCGCCAATTGTCAGCTATGTGACTTCGGGCAACTCAACTTCTCTGTGCCTCAGTTACCTCATCTTTAAAATAGGGATTAAGACTGCGAGCCCCCCATGGGACAACCTGATCATCTTGTAACCTCCCCAGTGCTTAGAACAGTGCTTTGCACACAGTAAGCGCTTAACAAATACCATCATTATTATCAAAGTTGGAACACAAACGTCAGGTACTTCCTATTCACGGAAAATCAGTTCCACCAGGAACCGGAGGAGACCAACATAAAAATATTTACCAACATGGCAAACAGAATAAATACAACAACTGTACAATCGATCATACTTATGTACATAAGGTGCTGGGCCTCGGTATAAATAAATATGTAAATGCTACAGATGGTTGATTCTGGACTTGAGTTGGGTTTGGAGAGTTATAGGGAAAAGTTTTTGGGAGTAGGTGGCATTTTGGGAGACATTTCAAGGAAGGGAGAGCTATGGTCTGTCAGATTTTGGTTGGTGGAGTGAGTATGAGCGTGACGGGAATCATCATCATCATAATAATGACGGTATTTGTAAGCTCTTACTATGTGCCAAGCACTGTTCTAAGCAACGGGGTAGATACAAGATAATCAGTTTGTCCCACATCGGGCTCACGGTCTTAAGCCCCATTTTACAGATGAGCTAACTGAGACATAGAGAACTTAAGTGACTTGCCCAAGGTCACACAGCAGACAAGCGGCAGAGCCGGGACTGTGATTGAGGGAACAAAGGAGAGTTGAGAGTGAGCTACGGCTAGAAGGTTGGCTTGACGGGAACAAAGAGGGCAAGCTGGAGAGTAGTGGATGAAGTAGAGTGATGTGTAAAATGGTGGAGAACCTTGAAGCTGACTGTGAGGAGTTTATGCTTGTTGCAAAGGGAAACGGGAAGTTGTTAAAGTTAAATAAATTACTTATTCATTTATATTAATGTCTGTTTCCCCCTCTAAGCTCGTTATGGGCAGGGGATGTGTCAGCTAATTTTGTTGTTATTGTACTCTCCTAAGCACTTAATACAGTGCTCTCTGAACATATGATTGATTGATTGATTCAAGTGTTTGACAGTTCCTGAGAAGGACACAATTGACAGATACAATTCTGGGCAGAGGAGACTTTCAAAGCAACAAGAAGAGGTACCAGCATTCTAAAGTGATTGAGTTTGGCAGGAGCTGTCAAATCAGCAAATTACACTTTGTGGGGTTTCTTCATTGCTGACTGTCTCTGGTAACGAGAATTTACTCAGCTACCTCCAGAAACCTCACCGTTAGCCAGCTAGGGGAAAGCCCCACTGGACCTACATTGAAGGACACGCCTCAACCCAAGGTTTTTTAGTTGATGTGATCTTACCTCAAGTGAAAGTACAACCAGTAAGTGAACTAGGAAACCAAAAGTGATTCTGGGTGAAAAGAGATTAGATTCCTCCATAGAAGGGGTCAGAAAGGAAGAGTGCCGCTAACATAGTAGTATTATTAGTTATTTACTTATTAGTTGTTTATATAGAATTTCGTTTTCGCACAGGATTTCGTTTTCGGTTGCTATTAATTACCACAATCACACAAGACAGGTATTCACTTTTAGTTTAGCTTTCTACATGCATCGTAACTGAAGTCCAGTGAGGTTAAGATGAGTGATCTGCCCAATGTGACTCAGCTGAGCCACTTTGTTGGAGCTTTGGTGGGAGCCTTTTTTAAGAAAGCCATTTCACCCTAGAATAAGACAAAGGACCCAAAAGAAAGAGTGGTCCAACTAACAGAATTCAAGATGCCATTCTGCTGGTTCCTTCTAGAACTCAGCCCCTTTCAGAAATGGAACAAGAAAACTTTGATCATCCTTCTCTTTCCTCCCCTGAGTCAACCAGCCAGCCACTGTGGAAGAGGGATGGATGACTTATTTCTCGCCCTGCTGTGAAGCTGAAGAAGTGGCAGTCCCAATACCCAGGGTTTTCTAGAAATGTAGGTTTTCTTGAGCAGGGCAGCTTCTTTTCGCAAGTGTGACATGCTAGAGGCCACCTGGCCCTCACCTGATCTGGCTACTGCAGGAGCTGTGCCCTGTTCAAGTCACTGAGAGGAGAAGGAAGAAGGGGAAAATCAAGAAAGTACTGGAAAGGAGGAGAGAAAGAGAGGAATTTCTGAAATTGAACCTTAGACTGACCACGATTAGAAGATGAGAAGTCAGTGATCCTCTGAGGGTAACAGAGGTCAAATGCCCTGATTTCTCTTTTTAGGAGGCTTAACATCTTGTTGTCTTTTTGATGGGCAGTTCTTTTTGAGCTGCCTTGGGAACTTTTCTTTTCCGGGGAAATTGGATACAGAAAACTGGTATCTCCCCAGATCCGGAGCATAATAAGCTTTCATATTAGCTGTCTGGGTTGGGGTTTGGAGGATCTTGGCTACAACTTGATGGCTGATCCTCTCGCAGTGAATCATATTAAAAAGTTCCTGGATTCAAACCCTTGCCCCGAAATCATAAGGTAGGGATGACTCAATTGATCAATTAGGGGCTTTTAAACATCAGGGAACTGAGCAAGGGAGAGATTGTGATTCATCTACCAAGAGAAATTTGCATCATAGCATCAGTTGAGGCCATTTGCATTTATTTCTAATGAGGAAAGAGATGCAAATGATTGAGCAGAGGAGGGGCAACACTCCTATCCCGGGACTGGGGCCAGAGTTGCAGCCTGGAATTTGAACATCATCCTTACAGGCAACAAGATGTTTGAAGCCGAACACTGGAAAAAACTCCGCAGACATAACCTTGTAAACACCTTTCTGCAGGTATCTTCTCATATTCTCTATGGCTACATCTGAATTATGCAATTACTGAAGTAAGCAGAAACAACCCATAGTATTAAATGGTTCACTAATATAAGCCTAAGTACATGGATTTGCTTTAGATCATTTTGTGCTGAGGGCAAAAGGTTACTCACTGTGAACGAGAAAACAAAAATCTTTCCACATTAGCAGCAGGGTGAGTTTTGTGAAGCCTTCTGCATCGTATTCCACGACGCCTCTGAAGAACACAAGCAAGACAACAGACCCACCATTGATATCTTCAATCAAGCAATCCTCGGTAACAGCTTAACAGGGAAAGAACTAAATCTATGAGACCCATAACAAGATGAAGAAGATAACTGAATACTGTTAGGTTGCTAAATGCTGTGTGTCCTGGCATTTTTTCCAAAGTTCTCCTTGCATATGCTAAGCAATCTGGATAGTTTTATTGCTTTTGCAATCTTAATTAAAACTGAAAGGGTTTTTTTTTTGCAGCCCCCAGACTCCAGGTCAGTGGATGGCTGAATTAGCCAAGAACTACGGTTGTCTGTTCTTTTCTTTGAAACTTTCAGTGGGAGAGACTTCACAGTTTGGCTAAGTAATTCATTTCAATTTTTTACCACCCGGTGGTAATCGGGAAGCTCTTATTATGTGCATCCAAAATCTCACTCTTGGCTGGTTAACTTGGAGAAGAGTTGGCCAGCATTCTCCCACGAAGCCCTTCTTCTCTCTTGAAGACAGTAACTATGACCCTCTTCCTTGAGAAGCAGCCCAGTGGAAAGAGCTTGGGCCTGGAAATCAGAGGACCTGAGTTCTACTTGTCTGCTGTGTGACCTTGGGCAAGTCACTTGACTTCTCTGGGTCTCAATACCCTCATCTGCCAAATGGGGATTCAATACCTGTTCTCCCTCCTAATTAGACTGTGAGCCCCTTGCGGGAACTGATGATCTTTAACCTACCCCGGTGCTTAGTACAGTGCTTGGCATGTAGAGCTTAATACCACAATTATCATTATTATTATTTTCTCTTCTTTAGGCTACACAAACCCAGTTCCTATACTGTTTCTTCACCTAACCTATTTTCCAACACTTTAACCATTTTTGATGTCTTTCAGTGAATCCTTTTCCTTGTTTGAAAAATGCCTTCCAAACTGGATACAGTACTCTGATTAGGAACTGATAGATTATTTATTTATTTATTTTACTTGTACATAGCTATTCTATTTATTTTATTTTGTTAGTATGTTTGGTTTTGTTCTCTGTCTCCCCGTTTTAGACTGTGAGCCCACTGTTGGGTAGGGACTGTCTCTATATGTTGCCAATTTGTACTTCCCAAGCGCTTAGTACAGTGCTCTGCACATAGTAAGCACTCAATAAATATGATTGATGATGATGATGATGATCACAGGATGAATTCATGGCACTTGCATGTCATACTCTTATCGATGTATCCCCAGACTGGGTTGGGCCTTTAGAGAAAACTAACAACATTATATTTTTTTTATCTCATTTTCAGCTTCTCGTCCACTCTGACCTTCAGGTCTTTTTCAGTTGTATTTGTGCCCAGTCAGTTTTTCCCCAGTCTCCGTTTGGCTCTCAGTGGATTTCCTTGTACCTATCTCTCAACTTTCATCCTGTTTCGGCAAGATCGTTTTTCAAACTGGCCTAGATCACTCTGAATGTTAAGCCTGTTTGCCAAGTGTCAGCGACCTCACCCAATTTGAAATCATCTGTCATCAAATCAACTACGTTATTGATTCCTTTGCCCCGATTGTTAATAAAGATGTTGGATAATTCCGGTCCTGGGTCCAGTGCTTGTGGGCAACACCTCAACCTGTCCTCCTTATATTGTCACCAAGCTGCTGAGGTATCACTGGATGATATCCAGGTCTACCGTCACACCACAAGAGGACCTGGGTTCTAATCCCTTGCCTGCTGTGTGATCTTGGGAAAGTCACTTAACTTCTCTCTGCCTGAGTTACCTCATCAGTAAAATGGGGATTAAGCTTGTGAGCCTCATGCGGGTCACAGACTGTGTCCAACAGGATTATCTTGTATCTAGCATCTAGTTCCTCTCTCAGAGTCGCACCTGGAGAGTTTCCAGTACTCTACCAGCCTCAACTACAGGAGGGAGAGTCAAACAGAGGCATATTCATTCCATTTCTAGCTCGGGACAGTGGCTAGCGAGTGGAAGACAATCTGCTACAAGTTGAAGACAATCTGCTACAAGTTAAAACTCCCTTGTGCTGGGCAGCAGCAGCCTGGGAAAGAGTCGAGGGTGGAGACTCAAGTTTATTGTGCAGAAGGAGGTGATGGTAAATCAATTCCATATTTTTACCAAGAAAATATTATGGATCCATTACCAGAACGATGGCAGATGGAGGTGGGGCATTCCGGGAGAGATGAGTCCATGGCATCGCTAGGGGCCGGACACGACTCGACAGCATGAGACAACAATGAGCATCTAGTTCTGTGCTTAGATCAGTGCCTGGCAAATAGCACTTAACAAATACCATTTAAAAAACCCCCCAAAAACAATGCAGTTCATGTAATTACCAGCGATGATACTTGAACAGCAAAAACTATGCAGTATGTTCACTACCAGAATCTAATCTTTACAGAAATAATTTACCGCCTACGAGTGCTAAACTGTCGCTCTCATGGGGTGGGATAACTAGAGTTGGGTTTTACACCATCTTTGTTGCCTTTGATATCTTAATGATCATTTTACTAAAACAGATAAAATACTTTTATAAATATCATTTACTGGCAAATAAGTTAGAAAATACCGCTTTAAAAAGACTTTGTTGCAGGCTAGTAAGGCTAGTAAGTACTAACTTAGAAGTACTTAACAAGTACCAAATAAAATGTATCCCACAAATGTTATTCTTTTCAGTAGATACCATAGCTAATAAGGAACAACTTCCATGTTCCATTGATGATCATAATTATGACATTATCAGTTTCAGCTTAGAACACTCTGCTTCCCAATGAAACTGGCAATCTGGGTGTGATACAGTCTTTCTCATCTTTTGGTTTGAAAGATGATCTGAAACTGTATTTTCCTTGAATGCTCCCCAGTGGGGTTTTTTGTAGTGTAATACGTTTTCAAAGAAATGAGAGAGTTAAAAGCTGTATTCGAGACTTCCCTTTAGCCAATGCAAACAAAATTCAAAATTTCGGGATAATGGAACAATTCGGATTTTCATTATAATTTCAGTTCAGATGAAAACGTGTTTAATTCTATATTTAGAACATGTGGGCTCTTTCATTGCATAGTACACTCCTAGAGAGAAAAAAAATCTTCCAATCACAAACCACTGAGGCAATTCCTTACTTTACTTAACCTTAATGCATAGTTATTTTGTCACCAGTTAGCAGTTACTGCATCTACTCTGTGTGACAAATGAGCTCCGACTGGTGGCCTGCCTGGAGTTCTTTGCTTACCAAGATATAATAAAAATGATAATAATAATAACAGTGGTATTTGTTCAGCACTTACTATGTGCCAAGCACCGCACTAAACACTGGGGTAGACACAAGATAATCCGGTCCCACATGGAGCTTGCTAAGTAATAACACTAATACTAATAATGATGGTATTTATTAAGCGCTTACTACGTGCCAAGAACTGTTCTAAGCACTGGGGTAGAAACAAGGTAATCAGGTTGTCCCACATGGGGCTCTCAGTCTTAATCCCCATTTTACAGATGAAGTAACTGAGGCACAGGGAAGTTAAGTGACATGCCCAAAGTCACACAGCTGACAAGTGGCGGAGCCGGGATTAGAACCTCTGACTCCCAAACCCGTGCTCTTCCCAATAAGCAGTGCTGGAGAACAGGTACTGTAACCCAGTTTACAGATGAACGTCTCGGAGGTACAGAGAGATTAAGTGTCTTGCCTAAGGACACACAGCATGTAAGTGGTGGAGCCAAGATTAGAATCTAGGTCCTCTGACTCCTGGGTCCGAGCTCTTCGAAAGGGCCTGGTTTGCTCGAAATTTCTTCAAATGCAGCCTGCAATTCATAGATGTTTGTTAACTGAAATTTCAATTTTGGTACCTCTCCATATCAATCCTATTTATTGAGCGTTTCCTGTGTGCAGAGCACTGTACTAAGTAAGCGCTTGGGGGAGTATAATATAATAGAATTGGTAGGTAGGTTCCCTGTCCACAATGAGCTTCCCAGGCTCCTATGACAGGAACCAAATCATCCAACCCTAAAGCCTGGCAGTCATATAACTCCAAGGGGACTGTTTCCTTTCAGGATGGCAAAGGCTTGTTGCTAGACAGAGCACGGGCCTAGGAGTTAGAAGGGCCTGGGCTCTAATCTCACCTCTGCCATTTGTCTGCTGTGTGACCTTGGGCCAATCACTTCACTTCTCTGTGCCTCAGTTACCTCATGTGTAAAATGGGGATTAAGACTGCGAGCCCCAAGGGGGACATCATCATCATCATCAATCATATTTATTGAGCACTTACTGTGTGCAGAGCACTGTACTAAGCGCTTGGGAAGTACAAATTGGCAACATATAGGGACAGTCCCTACCCAACAGTGGGCTCACAGTCTAAAAGACATGAATTTTGCCCACCCTGATTACCTTGCATCTACCCCAGCTCTTAGAACAGTGCCTGGCATACGGTAAGTGCTTAAAAATAATAATAATGATGGATTAAGTGCTTACTATGTGCAAAGCACTGTTCTAAGCACTGGGGAGGTTACAAGGTGATCAGGTTGTCCCACGGGGGGCTCACAGTCTTCACCCCCATTTTACAGATGAGGGAACTGAGGCCCACAGAAGTGAAGTGACTTGCCCAAAGTCACACAGCTGACAATTGGCAGAGCGGGGATTTGAACCTGTGACCTCTGACTCCAAAGCCTGTGCTTTTTCCACTGAGCCACGCTGCTTCTCCAAGCACTTACTATGTGCAAAGCACTATTCTAAATGCTGGGGAGGTTACAAGGTGATCTGGTTGTCCCACGGTGGGGGGGGGGGGGGCTCACAGTCTTCATCCCTATTTTACAAATGGGGGAACTGAGGCCCAGAGAAGTGAAGTCACTTGCCCAAAGTCACACAGCTGACAATTGGCGGAGCGGGGATTTGAACCCGTGACCTCTGACTCCAAAGCCTGTGCTTTTTCCACTGAGCCACGCTGCTTCTCAAGCATGATATTTAAGAAATATCATTAAAAAAAAGTCCGGGCTTTTATTCTCATGCCCGCCATGAGCATCTCCGCACGCTCCAGTCCAGTTCTGACAGGAAGGTTGCTAGAAGCCGACTGGAGGTGGAGTCCTCTGCGCGACTGGGTAGCCTTGGAGAGACTGTCTCTGGCTGCAGACCAGCATCCAAAAGAGCTCATTCCAGCTTGTTTGTACATATTTATTACTCTATTTATTTATTTATTTATTTATTTGTTTATTTATTTGTTTATTTATTTATTTGTTTGTTTGTTTATTTATTTATCTATTTATTGAGCGCTTACTGTGTGCCGAGCACTATACTAAGCCCTTAATCTCATTTCCTGTATATATGTATATATGTTTGTACATATTTATTACTCTATTTATTTATTCATTTATTTTACTTGTACATATCTATTCTATTTATCTTATTTTGTCGGTATGTTTGGTTTCGTTCTCTGTCTCCCCCTTCTAGACTGTGAGCCCGCTGTTGGGTAGGGACTGTCTCTATGTGTTGCCGACTTGTACTTCCCAAGTGCTTAATACAGTGCTCTGCACACGGTAAGCGCTCAATAAATACGATTGATCGATTATGTAGGAAACCCGGTGAGGGGTTAGAGCTCCATTCTCTGGACCCAGTTCTCTGAAGAGTTTCCTGAAGTGGGAGAGCCTAAACTAGGAACTGGGCTGGCCCCCTGATGCTGAGGGTGCCGAGGATGGTGGCCCCACTTCAGGTGACGCTAGAAATTCAGTTTCCTGTGGGCTTCAGTGAATCACAGGCTTCAGAGACGGGCTTTCAAAAGTTTCCTGGAGTAAAGGTGGAGCGACTCTTCTGAAAAGCATAACCAGGGTCCGCGCTACCGGAAAATGAAAGGAAAGGAGGACTTCCCAGTGAACTTACGTTCCAAAGTGACTTAGGAAAGCTGCAATGTACTCTCTTCTTTTATGATAGCCCTGAATAACATACTGCACCTGAAAAAGATAAAAGACCCGAAGCTGTAACATGCCTAAGGGATAATACCGACATTTTATAAAACTCCTTCTGTCACCGAGCATTTGTTCTAGTAAACATTGTTTAGCCCTGAACTCCTAAGCTGTGCATCTTCAGTCAGGTCACCTTTAAGGACTAAAAACACATTTTTATATCACGGCTTCATTCTAGGTGGAAGAAAGAGGAATTTCTCTTAAAAAAGCAACTTGTTTGTATTGGCTAAAGCAACGGTGAATTTCCGTAGCTGACAAATGTGTGTGCTGAATTATTTGAAATAACCTTGATACAATCAGTGCCGAGAGCGACGTACTCAGGGTAAAACAATTCTATTTATAAAATAGGGCTTATGATAATTTATAAAAATAGTGCTTACTTTGCAGGCTTTGTGTGGGATCAGAAATGTTATTTTGGGAAAAGGAAAGCAGATGATAAATCTGCTCAAGTCGTTTTGTTTTAAAGGGGATGAGAAGAGTTGTGTGTGCTTTAAGATTTTAAAACAGAAAATCATTTTAACAGAAACCCACAACCAAACTGGACACAGATAGACTGCAGTTTAATTATGGAAATTCATTTCAAAAGATTGTTTCTGAAAGCCACCATGCATTAACCTCATTTGTGAAAAGGCAAAAAAAAAACCAACCTAATTAAAAAAGACAAGCAAAATTAATGAAAGGGAACTAGATAAGGAAAACAGGGTGATTCTTGTGTTTCTGGAAAAACTTGCCCTATATTTTTACAAGAAAAATCTGACTGGAAATTAGTCTCAGTTGGAAAGTTTAAAAAGACTTCTATTCTCAGTATTCCGGTACTAAATTTGTCATTTTTCCAAGTTTCATGACAAAAACTTGAGGGCGAGGCTAAACACCAGAATCAAAATAGGAATTCTGCAATCAACTCATGTTTTGCCCCTCAGCTTTCAATGGTTCTGACTTAAAAGTTCTAATCTTTAAATTCCATTTTCAAATGGAAACTGCTCCACCCCCAATCATTTGGGTAGTTCAATAATAAGGAAAAGGTGATGAATGGGATCAATTTCTCCCCATGTGCCTATAAATATTTGAGAGAAGTATGATATATTCTTGTCTGCAGTCATCAAAACAATAATCCCAGGTTTCTGAGATTACAGAAAGGCTATCGGTAAAGCGGAGAGCTGGAGGATAAACCTAGGTTGATGAAAGAAGCAAAGAATTCATTCAATCCTATTTATTGACTGCTTATTGTGTTCAGAGCACTGGACTAAGCGCTTGGGAGAGTACAATGTAACAGTAAACACAGAAGAAAGTGAAAAGGTGGCGTGAAAGATGAGATCAGAGTTGGGGAGAATGAGAAAAAAGAGTTTTGAGTGAGAACAAGGCCACTAGTGTGGCCACATAAGCAAAGTAATCTAACGGTCAGCAACCTCGATATAGACAGAAATCAGAACCGATTTCCATAATCGCTGTGGAGAAGCAGCGTGGCTCAGTGGAAAGAGCCCGAGTTTGGGAGTCAGAGGTCATGGGTTCAAATCCCAGCTCCACCACTTATCAGCTGTGTGACTTTGGGCAAGTCACTTCACTTCTCTGGGCCTCAGTTCCCTCACCTGTAAAATAGGGATGAAGACTGTGAGCCCCCCGTGGGACAACCTGATCACCTTGTAACTTCCCCAGCACTTAGAACAGTGCTTTGCACATAGTAAGCACTTAACAAATGCCATTATTGTTATTATTATTATTATTTTAACACCATGGAGTGAAGGCGGATTTTGTAAAAACCACTGGACTGACTTTGGAGGCCCTCCAGATGATCCCTGACTTCAAAGAGTTGTCCAGCAGATGTACTGAGACATTAGTGAACAAATGTGAGAAGCAGTGTGGCTCAATGGAAAGAGCACGGGCTTTGGAGTCAGAGGTCATGGGTTCAAATACCGGCTCTGCCACTTGTCAGCTGTGTGACTTTGGGCAAGCCACTTCACTTCTCTGTGCCTCAGTTCCCTCATCTGTAAAATGGGGATTAACACTGTGAGCCCCACGTGGGACAACCTGATCACCTTGTATCCTCCCCAGCGCTTAGAACAGTGCTTTGCACACAGTAAGCGCTTAACAAATGCCATCATTATTATTATTATTATTAGTGGATAAAACACGAGCCTGGGATTTAGAAGCACCTGGGTTCCAATCCCGACTTTGCCACTTGTCAGCTACATAACCTTAGGCAAGTCACTTTACTTCTCTGTGCCTTGGTTCCCTCATCTGTAAAATGGAAATTAAGACTGTGAGTCCCCAAGTGGGACAAGGGCTGTGTCCAACCTGATTAGCTTGTATTTACCCCAAGATTTAGTACAGTGCCTGACACACACCGAGCACTTAACAAATACCATTAAAAAAAAATCAACAAATAACAAATGAACAGATGAGTGCATAAGAGAGTAGAAGTGCCTGGGGTAAGGCCTGACTGGAACAGTGGAGAAGATTAACAGTGGAGGGAATGCCTTCTAGGACAGGTGATATATTAGAAGTGTTTTGAAGGAGGGGAGGGAGGAGTTTTGGTGAAGCTGAGGAAGGAGGATAGGGGACAGCAAAGAGAGGAAAAAGCAAAACATAATGTCCAAGTCAACAAAGAAGGAATTAGAGTCAGAAAGTCAATCAGTCAATGGTATTTATTGAGCTCTTACTATGTGCAGGACACTGTACTAAGCATTTGGGAGAGTACATACAACAGAATTTGCAGACCCGTTCCCTGCCATTAATATGAATAAAATTATATTGTTCAGGAGACGAAGGGATAGTTGTTATTTGGGTGAAACTTCAAGCTGATGATTTGGATTCTGAATTGGGAATGATATCAAAAGCAGGTATTATCGCCACCATGTTTTCCAGAATGCAACAGAGGGCTGAAAAGCTCCCCAAAGATTAAAACAGAAAATGAAGTTGGCTGTACTCACCTTGTTGGTTAGTAGCTGGCACACTTGCGGGACATAATCAATTAGACATCCTCCTCCTGGAAAGGCTGGGATGTGAAGAGCAGAGGAGCCTCCAAGAGCACTAAAAAGTAAAACATAAACCATATGATTAAACAGGTCACTAAGGTTCACGTGATTTAAGAAGAAATCAGCCTAATTAAGTCCAAAAGACTTAGGATCAATTGACAGAAATGGTGAGGAGAACCTCCACTCTGTAAGAAGAATCGCCACGTCACAATGTGTTTCAAGAAACTCTCTGAACATTTATCGACTTTTATAATACGCATCAATCAATGGTATTTACTGAGCACTTAATCTGTATGGGGTACCGGAGACAGGACAATATGACAGAGTTGCTAGACATTTCCTGCCCACAACAAGCTTACAGTCCTAGCAGATGAGCTTTGATGATTCATTTATGATGTACCCTCCTTCCACTTTTAAATTGACTGGCACAGGACCACTATGACTTTACTTTCACCTATAACCTAGAGAAATACTTCAATCCAACTGAATTATGACTACTAAAAACAACCTGTCTACGTGTTTTGTTTTGTTGTCTGTCTCCCCCTTCTAGACTGTGAGCCCGTTGTTGGGTAGGGACCGTCTCTAGATGTTGCCAACTTGTACTTCCCAAGCACTTAGTACAGTGCTCTGCACACAGTAAGCACTCATTAAATATGATTAAATGAATGAACAACTTGAATTTATGTAGTAATTTTTTTTTCCAGTACTTCCGTGAGGTCAAGAAAGAGACAAGATTTACAATTTCCATTTTGTGGAGGAGGAAACTGAGGTAGCGAGAAGTTACGTAGCGCGAAGATTTCCTTAAGGTTCCCCAGCAGGCTAATAGCAGAGCTGAGAGTCCAGTCTCATGGACCTTAAACTAGACGATACTGCTGTGGTTTAGCATTCATTCATTCAATTGCATTTATTGAGCACTTACTGTGTGCAGAGCAGTGTATTAAGCGCTTGGGAAGTACAAGTTGGCAACATAGCCAGTAAATTCTACCAGTGAGAGGCAGATGCACTGATCTCTCCCTCAATAATCAAGAGAACAATGACAATGACAACAAAAATTAATAACCCCAATTTCCCATCTGTTGCTCCTGAGGGTACAACAATTATTAGTATTATGATGACGGTATTTGTGATAGAGGGGGGAAAAACAATCTCCCTTGATTACAGCCCCAATCTTGATCAGTTGTGTGAGCTTGGGCTAGGTTTAGATATATCTGCAGGCTCCCCTTTTGAGAACATTTCAGATTGGAGGCAGAGCATTGGCAGGGTATTTCTCTCTCTCACACACACACTTATTTGTTCTCAAAGCAGTCAATTGTATTCAATGAGCACTTGTGTTCAGAGCACTATATTAAGTACCTTAAAGTGTACAATAGAATACAGTTGGTACACTCAATCCCTGCCCACAAAGAGCTTATAGTCTGGAGGGGGAGGCAGATATTAAAATAAATTACAGCTAGGGGAAATGGCAGAATGCAAGGATATGTACATAAGAGATGTGGGGCTGCAGCGAACAAAAAGAAAAAGAATAATCCAGACCATTATCCTAAAACAAGGCCTAGAAACACTTCCTGCTCTGCTTTGGCCTTGTTAACCTTCTATTCAGGAAATGTTCCACAGATATAAAGGGCTGTTAAGAATTAGCAGAAGAACAGAGCAGGAGAGACACTCACTTCTAGGAGGGTATATATATATATACATATGTAGACCTACTTACATGTATGTTATTTATATATAGTTTTTTCTTATAAAATTGTAAACGTTCTTCTGTGGAAACATTCCTTGTTATATGTATGATTCAAATTCCGTAAGATTATGGGCAGAAGAAACCTTTTGCAACCTAACAGTAACTAAGGAACTTGCGTCAAAGGGGCAATTTCAGAACTCTAGACGATGCATTTATTAAATAATGTGTGGACATATGGAAAAAACTACTGGAAGTGGATAAATCGGCTTTAGACAAATCTCTAAAAATATGTTAAACAGCTGAAGCTAATTTATAAGCATTCAATTGATGGGAAACAGTAATAGCCAAGGATATTGGGTCCAGGATAACCAGAATTTGGTTGGGGAGGTTCAAATAAGAAACTATGACAGTATAGTGAGACTGGAAATCAATCAATCAATCAATCAATCATATTTATTGAGCGCTTACTATGTGCAGAGCACTGTACTAAGCGCTTGGGAAGTACAAATTGGCAACATATAGAGACAGTCCCTACCCAACAGTGGGCTCACAGTCTGAGAGGGGGAGACAGAGAACAAAACCAAACATACTAACAAAATAAAATAAATAGAATAGATATGTACAAGTAAAATAAATAAATAAATAAATAGAGTAATAAATATGTACAAACATATATACATATATACAGGAAATGAGATTAAGGGCTTAGTATAGTGCTCTGCACACAGTAAGCGCTCAATAAATACGATTGAATGAATTAAAACTGTGGTAGGAGTCTTCAACAACAAAGATGCATCCTGAATTTGGAAAAATCTGCTACAAACTTATGTGAAATGACTATGTCCTTTTCCAGCAGTAAAAACAATAAGAAGTCATGAACTAAAAAGAAGTAGCGTGTTCAACTGATAAAATATGGCAGTGGACAAAAAAGTCCGCAAAAGAATTATAAAGGCAGACTTGACAAGAAATCTAAAACTGAATGAAAATAATTCAGAGTAGAGTATAAAGCTAAAGCTAAATGGAGCTGAAGTAGTTTTGTTAAGCAAGTAAATATTCTGCAATTAATTTATTATAGCTTAAATGTAAAATGGAAACTACCTAGGAATGCTCACGAGTAAAGTTCAGATTATGCAATGAAATAATCATTCCAGCCAAGGATTAGAATAACAATACACTTTAAAAATAATAATAACAATAATAATGACATTTGTTAAGCACTTACTATGTGCGAAGCACTGTTCTAAGTGTTGGGGGGATACAACGTGATCAAGTTGTCCCACATGGGGCTCACAAGACAATTTAGCAATTTAATGTTGGGGCAATTCTGTGATAAATATACTCAGCTTAATTACGAGGGTATAATTCACCACATATAGGTACTAAAAATATTAAAGATACATAGCAAGAGGTAGTAGAGGGCAGAGGAAAATACACACCAGATAGAAAACTGAGTTTAAGAAATATTGTAATCTTACAGTACATTCCTGAAAAGGAAATGTTCTAATTCATTCATTCATTCAATCGTATTTATTGAGCGCTTACTGTGTGCGGAGCACTGTACTAAGCGCTTGGGAAGTACAAGTTGGCAACATCTAGAGATGGTCCCTACCCAACAACGAGCTCACGGTCTAGAGGAGGAGATAGACATTAATATAAATAGATAAATCAATAAATTACAGATATACACAAATAGATATATATGTGCTGTGGGGATTCATTCCTTCAGTCGTATTTATTGAGCGCTAATCATCTCAAGAGAAAAAAGTGGGAATTTAATAAACTAGAGGTGCAAGGAAGAATATGGAAACTAAGCACATATACATTCATTAGTACAGGGAGTAACCCCACTTCTGAATGATCACAATATATAAAACCTGGAGAAAGGACAAGTGCTAATCGCTGACACTGCCCGGATCCGTAAATCTCGTCCAACATCATGGGAATCACTTCAGGGAAGGCAATTCCCTTCCCTCTCTTTCCTCCCCTTTCTCCACCTCTGCAGGGTGGCTTCCCAGGCTGCTGCTCTAACCAGTAGGCCACACTACTTCTCAATCCCTGAGGAATAACCCGAATCCCTCAAAATCTAAAGGCTTAAGAAGGCCTGAATGGTGGGGAAGCAGCATAGCCTGGGGGTAAGAAGGACCTGGGTGTCAGTCCCGGCTCTGCAACTTGTCTGCTGTGTGACTCTAGGCCAGTCACTTCACTTCTCTGTGCCTCAGTTCCCTCATCTGTAAAATGGGGATTAAGACTGTGAGTCCTACGTGGGACAGGGACTGTGTCCAACCTGATCAGCTTGTATCTACCCCAGAGCTTAGAACGGTGCTTGACACATAGTAAGTGCTTTACGAATTGCCATTATTATTATTATAGTTTTTACGTTAATCAGGTCTATGTGCTGACATCTGGTTTCTAGGAGTGGGACTAGGAGAGAGTCTTAATGGTGTGTGACTCCAAGAAAATAATAATAATAATGGCATTTGTTAAGCGCTTACTATGTGCCAAGTACTGTTCTAAGCGCTGGGGGAGATACAAGGTAATCAGGTTGTCCAACGTGGGGCTCACGGTCTTAACCCCGATTTTACAGATTAGGTAACTGAGGCACAGAGAAATTAATTGACTTGCCCAAAGTCTCACAGCTGACAAGTGGCAGAGCCGGGATTAGAACCCACGACCTCTGACTCCCAAATCCATGCTCTTTCCACTGAGCCATCCTGCTCTTCAAGGTATAGTCCTCACTAACGTAAGCATGGCACCTACTAGGTTTTTCCATGTGCGGAACTTGAACAAAACCCAAAATTTTCTTTGGAAAAATTGTTTTTTAAAAACATACCTTACATTTAAATATTAAACTTTTGGCCCTTGGGTGAAATATGGGTTGCAGGGCCAAATAACAAGAGGAGATGGAATCACGGACGCTACGGCCCCTAAGTGTTGATGGGGAAAAGACTGTAGCTTATGATTGGGAATGAATATCCTTTTCAAGACTCAGTAAGGATCCCCCAGCACCCTCCAGTTACTGTCCCAACTCCCGCCTACCACTCCCGTCCAAACTCCCTAAATGAGTTGTTTTCACCCGTGTTCTCAACTTCTCGTGTCTCCCGGGCACCCACAATCCAGCTTCAGCCTCCTCCACTGAACCTGCTCTCTACGAGGTCACTGATAACCTCCTTTTAAGAATCTAGCAGACTCCACTCCATCCTAATCCTCCTTGACCCACTCAGTGGCCTTTGACACTGTGTAACGATGTCATCACACGGTACCTTGGGCGGTGTGATAAAATGATGTCAATTGTCTCGTGAGGGGCCATAAACTATATGGCTTTTTGCTCATCGAGGTTTCATTTTGTTTGGTTCTCTTGCTGGGGGCGGAGCGCGGGGTGGTGGTGGTGGTGGGAAAGATCACCTTGCACTAATCAAATGAAGACAAACATGAGGAAAACCCTGATTACGTGTCCGTCCAAACCTGACAAAACCCCTTTTCCTCCTTCCTCTTATCTGTAATTAACTTTAGTGTCTGTCTTCCCATCTAGATTGTAAGCTTCTTGAGGGCGGGTATCAAGTCTACTAATTATATTATCCCGGCTCCACCACAAGTCTGCTGTGTGACCTTGGGCAAGTCACTTAACTTCTCTGAGCCTCAGTTACCTCATCTGTAAAAATGGGGATTAAGACTGTGAGCCCTACGTGGGGCAACTTGATCGCATTGTATCCCCCCCAGTGCTTAGAACAGTGCTTTGCACGTAGTAAGCGCTTATCAAATGCCATGATTAATTAATTATATTCTCCCAAGCCCTTAGTACAGTGCTCTGCACAAACTATGCACTCATTAAACTCTATTGATTAGTTTTTTGACCATGCAGATTCTCTAGGCTACGAGCTCACTGTGGGCAGGGGATATGTCTACCAACTGCTATATTGTGCTCTCCCAAGTGCTTAGTACAGTGGCCTTCGATCAATCAATTGTATTTATTGAGCGCTTACTGTGTGCAGAGCACTGTACTAAGCGCTTGGGAAGTACAAGTTGGCAACATATAGAGACAGTCCCTACCCAACAGTGGGCTCACAGTCTTCGGCACATAGTAAGCATGCAACAAATACCATCGGTTTATTCGGCCAAAAATATCCATTGGTGTCACAGATTGGAATGTTGTTAATGAATCTTGTTAGGTAGGTAGAATAATTTCCAATGATGTAAGAATAAACAAGGCGTTTGAAAATGGAACCAAGAAGGCTATTGTTTCCTTTGGCTGTCTGACAGATTGGCACCAAAAGGATATCAAGATGCACGTTAAGCTGATGGTTAGTATAGCCATTTTAATTTCCAGCCTTCTCTACTGCCGTAAAGACCGGGGGATACAAAGACACTGATATGGACTTCTAGTCTGTTCCATCAACAACACCCTAGTGCCACACGTAACAACAAATAATAATCCAGAGTCACAAATAATGAGGCTCCGGAAGAATTAAATTTCCATCACTCCTGAAGCGGGGCTGACTGCGTTGCACTTTGTCTTGGCACAAATGCGAAGGGAATGGATAAACCCAGAGAGACGCCATATTAGCAGCTGAAGTGGGAAGTCATAAGCAGTGAAGAAAGAAATTTTCAAAGATACAGTGAAGTAAACCTCAGATAATGCTTGCTAATAGCTAGCTGTGAGGTAGGCAACAGATAAAAATCAGCCTGACGTGGAGCAATTAGAAATAGAGCCAGTCTTAGAGGAGAGGCCTTGCGACAATTGCTTCGCCAAGAGGAAGTCATGAAACTAGCACCAGCAACTCATATAGCAAAAATGATGGTGCGACAAGGGACATCTTTACTTGCGACCGATGAGGAAAGATTGCCAGTCGCATATCAGTCTTACCAACCACACTCACACACAAATAGAAGTCTCATCCCACACACTCAAAGGACAGTTAAATATAGGTTCTGTTTGGCTTTCAATGCCATTAGGGTAAAGTCCCAAACGATTTAGGAAGCGATCAAAATTCAGATACTTCCACCACTTTATGTAGATGAACTAACCTATCCCTTGACATTTTGAAAATGGTCACAAACTTCTCTGAATACCCTACGTGGGAAATTCAGGATAGTAACTGATAACCACCCACACCAATAACCTCAGCCACCTCAACACTCATGAAACTATCTATTTATCTATGTATGCATAAGAAAAGCAGTGTGGCCTAGTGCAAAGAACAGGGGCCTGGGAGCCAAAGGACCTGGGTTCTAATCCGGGCTGTGACACTTGCCTGCCACTGAATTTCTCTGTGCCTCAGTTCCTTCATCTGTATAATGGGGATCCCATACCCGTTGTCCCTTCTATTTAGATTGCAAGTCCAATGTGGGACAGGGACTCTGTCTGACCTGATAGCATGGCTCAGTGGAAAGAGCCCGGCTTTGGAGTCAGAGGTCATGGGTTCAAATCCCGGCTCTGCCAATTGTCAGCTGTGTGACTTTGGGCAAGTCACTTAACTTCTCTGGGCCTCAGTTCCCTCATCTATAAAATGGGGATTAAGACTGTGAGCACAACCTGATCACCTTGTAACCTCCCTAGTGCTTAGAACAGTGCTTTGCACACAGTAAGTGCTTAATAAATGCCATCATTATCATTATTATTACCTCATGTCTGCTCCAGTACTCAGTACACTTCTTGTCACACAGTAAGCGCTTAAAAAATACCACAGTTCTTGTTAGTAGGTGTAGTATTATGCATGTATATATTTATTCATTTAATTGCTTACTTGGTATTCCAAGATGGAACAAACACTATCCTGGGAGGTCTACTATGGACCTGAGAAGGAGGGAGAGGTAGCTATTATTAATCTCCATTTTACAGATAATGAAACAGACCCTTCGAGGTTAAGTGATTTGCCCAACTCAGCAGATCAGTAGCAGATGTGGCACTAGAGTCACAGTCCTCTGCTCTCAGGTCCATGCACTTTCCACTAGATCCGGGGTGTCCACGTGTTCTACGCCGTGGGCCGCATGACCAGAAATCCATATGCATGTGGCGGCCACACGGATATTTTATTGCTGAAAATGGGGAAGGGCAGCCTGTTACCTATTCAAACACATGGTTTTATTAGCAGTAATAAAAACGTTTACAAAACAGTTTAATCAACTTGGTTACTACAGAAGTGGACAACTCCGAGCCAAGGGCTAGCCAAGGATCAATTCGGATCAAGTCACTGAGAATACCGGTATTTAACTGACCAAATGGTTTCCCAGAACTGTGCCTGTTACCTATTCAAACACACGGTTTTATTAGCAGTAATAAAACCGTTTACAAAACATTTTAATCAACTTGGTTACTACAGAAGTGGACAACTACAAGACAAAGGTTAGCCAAGGACCAATTTGGATCAAGTCACTGAGAATACCGGTATTTAACTGATTGAATGGTTTCCCAGAACTGTGCCTGTTACCTATTCAAACACACGGTTTTATTAGCAGTAATAAAAGCGTTTACAAAACAGTTTAATCAACTTGGTTACTACAGAAGTGGACAACTAGGAGCCAAGGGCTAGCCAAGGATCAATTCAGATCAAGTCACTGAGAATACCGGTATTTAACTGATTGAATGGTTTCCCAGAACTGTGCCTGTTACCTATTCAAACACATGGTTTTATTAGCAGTAATAAAAGCGTTTACAAAACAGTTTAATCAACTTGGTTACTACAGAAGTGGACAACTACGAGCCAAAGGCTAGCCAAGGATCAATTTGGATCAAGTCACTGAGAATACCAGTATTTAACTGACCGAATGGTTTCCCAGAACTGTGCCTCTTACCTATTCAAACACACGGTTTTATTAGCAGTAATAAAAACGGTTACAAAACAGTTTAATCAACTTGGTTACTACAGAAGTGGACAACTACGAGCCAGGGGCTAGCCAAGGATCAATTCGGATCAAGTCACTGGGAATACCGGTATTTAACTGACTGAATGGTTTCTCAGAACTGTGCCTGTTACCTATTCAAACACATGGTTTTATTAGCAGTAATAAAAGCATTTACAAAACAGTTTAATCAACTTGGTTACTACAGAAGTGGGCAACTACAAGCCAAGGGCTAGCCAAGGATTAATTCAGATCAAGTCATTGAGAATACCAGTATTTAACTGACTGAATGGTTTCCCAGAACTGTGCCTGTTACCTATTCAAACACACGGTTTTATTAGCAGTAATAAAAGCATTTACAAAACAGTTTAATCAACTTGGTTACTACAGAAGTGGACAACTAGGAGCCAAAGGTTATCCAAAGATCAATTTGGATCAAGTCACTGAGAATACCGGTATTTAACTGACCGAATGGTTTCTCAGAACTGTGCCTGTTACCTATTCAAACACATGGTTTTATTAGCAGTAATAAAAGCATTTACAAGACAGTTTAATCAACTTGGTTACTACAGAAGTGGACAACTACGAGACAGGTTAGCCAAGGACCAATTAGGATCAAGTCACTGAGAATACCGGTATTCAACTGACCGAATGGTTTCCCAGAACTGTGCCTGTTACCTATTCAAACACACGGTTTTATTAGCAGTAATAAAAGCATTTACAAAGCAGTTTAATCAACTTGGTTACTACAGAAGTGGATAACTATGAGCCAAGGGCTAGCTAAGGATCAATTTGGATCAAGTCACTGAGAATACCAGTATTTGACCAAATGGTTTCCCAGAACTGTGCCTGTTACCTATTCAAACACATGGTTTTATTAGCAGTAATAAAAACGGTTACAAAACAGTTTAATCAACTTGGTTACTACAGAAGTGGACAACTACGAGCCAAGGGCTAGCCAAGGATCAATTCAGATCAAGTCACTGAGAATACCAGTATTTAACTGACTGAATGGTTTCCCAGAACTGTGCCTGTTACCTATTCAAACACACGGTTTTATTAGCAGTAATAAAAGCATTTACAAAACAGTTTAATCAACTTGGTTACTACAGAAGTGGACAACTACGAGCCAAAGGCTAGCCAAGGATCAATTTGGATCAAGTCACTGAGAATACCGGTATTTAACTGACCGAATGGTTTCCCAGAACTGTGCGGTACATTCAGTTAGGACGCGTTTGAGGAAGCGGCTCTGCAAGTCTCTTCAACAAGTTTCCACAACTTGGACATCTGACGGCATTAAAAATAAACTACATCTCCATACGCTGCTTCAACTTCTTCTAAACATTCCATAAACTGGCAACGCTTAAGGGCATGAGCTTCAAAGAAAATTTACAGTCTTGTTCACATCTCCCGTATGAATTACAAATTGATTTAAGTCTGGTAGCATGACACCTCCATGGTAGCATGCGAATTCTCTCCGAGTACTTAGTACAGTGCTCTTGCACACATTAAGCATTTAATAAATACTAAAACTGCTAATTGGCAACTGTCAGTTCCCCAAAGGTAGGATTGGGAGTAGGTTACGCCCTTCTGGCCTTGTGTACTAATTAATAGACTGTGAGCCCGCTGTTGGGTAGGGACCGTCTCTATATGTTGCCAACTTGTACCTCCCAAGCGCTTAGTACAGTGCTCTGCACACAGTAAGTGCTCAAAAAATATGATTGAATGAATGAATGAATGAATGAGGCAAAATCAGAGAAGCAGCGTGGCTCAATGGAAAGAGCCCGGGCTTTGGAGTCAGAGGTCATGGGTTTGAATCCTGGCTCTGCCACTTGTCAGCTGTGACTTTGGGCAAATCACTTCACTTCTCTGGGCCTCAGTTACCTCATCTGTAAAATGGGGATTAAGACTGTGAGCCCCCTTGGGACAACCTGATCACCTTGTAACCTCCCCAGTGCTTAGAACAGTGCTCTGCACATAGCGCTTAATAAATGCCATTATTATTATTATTTTTATTGAATTGTACTTTCCAAGTGCTTAGTACAGTGCTCTGCACACAGTAAGCGCTCAATAAATATGACTGAATGAATGAACGAATCATTTTTGCTAGAAATCTTAGGCAGATCACACTCTCCCATCAAGCATGTTTCATTTGGACTGAGGCCGCTGTGTCAGACAACCGTGCACTATGCCATTCTGACTTTACTTGTGCTCCAGAAAATCAGCATGGCCGAATGAAAAGAGTACAAACTGGGAGTCAGAGGACCTGGGTTCTAATCCCTACTTTGCAACCGCCCCCTGTCTGACCTTGGGCAAGTCACTGTACTCTGTGCTTCAGTTTCCTCATCTGTAAAATGGGGATAAGGATGTAATACTAGGATGTCAATAGTTCTCCTTCCTATTGAGACTGGGAACCCCCATGTGGTTCAGGGCCTGCTTAGAACCTGATTATCTTGTTTGCAGCCCAATGCTTGGCACAAAATAAGCGCTTATCAAATACCATAATTAATAATAATAATAATGATGGTATTTATTAAGTGCTTACTATGTGCAAAGCACTGTTCTAAGAGCTGGGGGGGATACAAGGTGATCAGGTTGTCCCACGGGGGGCTCACAGTCTTAATCCCCATTTTACAGATGAGGTAACTGAGGCTCAGAGAAGTGAAGTCACTTGCCCAAGGTCACACAGCAGACACGTGGCAGAGCCGGGATTCGAACACACGACCTCTGACTCCAAAGCTCGTGCTCTTTCCACTGAGCCACGCTGCTTCCACTTGCCGGCTGTGTGACTTTGGGCAAGCCCTTGAACTTCTCTGTACCTCAGTTTCCTCAACTGCAAAATGGGGGTTCAAGTCCTGTTCACCCTCCTACTTAGGCTGTGAGTCCCATGAGGCACAGGCACTGTATCCGGCCCGATTAACCTTTATCTACCCCAGTGCTTAGAACAGCTTGACACATTCATTCATTCATTCAATCGTATTTATTGAGCGCTTACTGTGAGCAGAGCACTGTACTAAGCGCTTGGGAAGTACAAGTTGGCAACATCTAGAGATGGTCCCTACCCAACAGCGGGCTCACAGTCTAGAAGGGGGAGACAGAGAACAAAACAAAACATATTAACAAAATAAAATAGAATAAATATGTACAAATAAAATAGAGTAATAAATACGTACAAACATATATACATATGTACAGGTGCTGTGGGGAGGGGAAGGAGGTAAGGCAGGGGGGATGGGAAGGAGGAGGAGGGGGAGAGGAAGGAGGGGGAGTCATAGTAAGCGCTTAACAAACATCTCAAAAAAAAATTTCCGTTCTCCCTCCTATGTAAAACTTTCAGCCCATGTGGGAAAAAGACTGTGTCCCACCTGATTAACTTGTATCTATCCCAGTGCTTAGAACAGGGCTTGACACGTAGTATGTGCTTAACAAATATCAACATTATTATACACTTTGGGCAAGTCACTTAACTTCTCTGAGCCTCAGTTCCCTCATCTGTAAAACAGGGATGAAGACTGTGAGCCCCACGTGGGACAACTTGATCACCTTGAATCCCCCCAGCGCTTAGAACAGTGCTCTGCACATAGTAAGCGCTTAATAAATGCCATCATTATTATTATTATTATTATACACAGAAATGTAAAAGACCATTCTTGCCTTCAAGGAGCCTGCAGTGAAATGTGGGAGGCAAGTGAATATATATCATCAATCGTATTTATTGCGCGCTTACTGTGTGCAGAGCACTGTACTAAGCGCTTGGGAAGTACAAGTTTGCAACATATAGAGACAGTCCCTACCCAACAGTGGGCTCACAGTCTAAAATATATGGCTGAAGTTAATAGTTTAAAGTTCTTAGCTAAAAGAGGGGGACTCTACATACACACGATTAAGGCGTAATCTTAGGATCTTGCTAAATTTTTCTCGGCAGCCGAACCTTTGCAGTTATTCTGAGGGTCCATTTTTACTGATGTGGTCAAAGTCCTAGAGAGTGAAGTAAAGGGGGATGATTTAGGCTGCATTCCAGGAAAACAAAAATCGATCAGAAAAGCACTTATGGGCCTGATTAGACTGAAAACACGCTGGCAGTTCCAGGCAAAGGTGTGCCTGGCACACCAGCCTTTGGCACATTCATGGTCATCAATCAACCCTAACCGCTACGCCTAATCCCAGGCATTTTGTTCTGCTTGTTCGTGCCACCACCTGAGTAGCAGGGGCACTTTGGGCACATAAGAGAAGCAGCGTGGCCTTGTAAAAAGAGCACAGACCTTGGAGTCGGAGGATCTGGGTTCCTCTCCCGGCTCCACCGCTCGTCCGCTGTTTGATCCTGAGCAAGTGACTGAACTTCTCTGTGCCTCTGTTTCCTCTTCTGCGAATTGGAGCTTCGATGCCTGTTCTCCCTCTTACATAGACTATAGGCCTCATGTGGGACAGGGACTGTGTCCAACCTGATTATCTTATACCTACTCCAGTGCTCAGCACATGCCTGGCACATAGTCCGATTTTAACATCAACAACCAAAAATACAGGACCCTAGACTGTGGGCCCGTTGTTGGGTAGGGATTGTCTCTATCTGTTCATTCATTCATCCAATCGTATTTATTGAGCGCTTACTGTGTGCAGAGCCCTGTACTAGGCGCTTGGGAAGTGCAAGTTGGCAACATATTAGAGACGGTCCCAACCCAACAGTGGGCTCACAGACTAGAAATACTGTTGCCGAATTGTATTTTCCAAGCGCTTAGTACAGTGTTCTGCACACAGTAAGTGCTGAAAAAATATGACTGAATGAATAATAACCCCACCTCAATCCTGCCCAGGTGTCTTAGAAATGACATGGCAAGGCAAACACATCCAAAAATATCCCCTTAGAAATCCTCTCTTTCCTCAACCTGGCATCAGCGTGATGACAATATCAGTTCAAATTACACTGAATTATCGACATTTTTACGCAACTCTTCCACCGATAGACGAAGAATTCCCAAATGCCCCATCCCGAATGCTCATCTTTTCCAGGTCATGGGCTGCAGTGAACATTCCCGGCCCACAACCCCCAGAGTGTTTTCTCATTTCTAATTTTGAATGATTTAGCTGAGTGAACCTCAGTGTTTGAGGCACTCCAGCTACTGTGATGGGTCATTTTACAGAATGCTTATTTTACTGAGTTAAGTAATGGGGGAAGTATTTCTTAATTCAGTAGCTTCCTAGTCTGTCAGAGCACTGACCCTAACAGACAACGTCACAGATACGGGCTGGTGACTCACCAATTATCCTCTTCACTGATAAATATTCAAAAAACTTACTACGGCACAATCCGAATATGTCCTGGGCTTGCTGAATAATCTGAAGCGCGGTTCTAGGAAACCAAGCAACTAGTACGAGAGTCTTCAAAGGCCGTGAAACGGGGGGAAAGAACTGGCAGAAACTGTGGTTTCTAGCTGTTAGATTTATGAATCATAAGCCATTTTTAGGCTGGGTAAGTGTAGCAGAGAAATCTCTTCAAAGGGAAATGTGTGTTCTAGTTCAGACATCGGCTTTTATTTCTCAGGTTGATGAGAGATGGTTGTGAGCCCCCATGGGACAATCTGATCACCTAGTAACCTCCCCAGTGCTTAGAACAGTGCTTTGCACATAGTAAGCGCTTAATAAATGCTGTCATTATTATTATTACTGTTATTATGGCTCAACCGCCCACAATAGTGGTAGAGGCCAGAGATAAAAGACCAACCCACTGTTGGCTACGGAGAGACGTGAGGAAGCCATGTGTGTAAGAATTCCCTTCCCGCTCTCCTCCCATTATATTTCCTCTTCTGACAGACAATCCGGGAAATTGGGATAAAGCAATGAAATGGAGGAGCGGGGCAGGGGGAATTCTGTATATTGGGGTGGCTGACAACCTTAATCACCATACACACAAGCTTACTGGGGTCTTCAGGCACCAAGGTGGATCAGTGTTTTTTCTCTCTCTGGTCAACTAAAAAAGAATGCCCCCAACCAGGATAACAAAACGATCTGTTTCCACTCACATTTTCCATGAACATCCTAAGACCATTTATGCGATTAGATGTTTCTCAGTTTGAGAAGATAAGGTGGAACGTTAGCAAGGAAGTTTCAGGTGTAAACGCAGAGAAAAGGCACTATTGGCATTTGCACGGGGAATAAGCCTAATTGCAAGAAAACTCACCAAGTTTTTGTTCAAAATTGTTTTTCGGAGCTTTGTTAACATATTAAGGAGGCCTTTAAAAGAGGCAGTAATCTCAGCAGATGTCCCACCATCAGGATTTTATTAGCATGTTGCAAAGTATTTTCAAAAAACAATGGTCTTAGCAGATGTTATACCATTAAGATTTTGTATGAACAACCTTATATGTCTTGCCCAGCCATCCGTGAAAAGGAAAAAAAGGCATTCTCTTTCACTGCAACTCATAAGTGGACTATTAACCATAATGATGCCAAAGGAAACCAACATCAAATTACCCTAGATGACAGACAAGGCAGCCCCGCAATTTATTTTTTTATTTTTCAAATGATTATAACATTCTATTTTTTAATTTTTCAGCTTTCATTAGCGTGTCTGGTGCTCGCCTATCGCCAAACAGGTAACCCTTCCACTTGTCTAGTTGCTCTCCTGGGGAATTGCTTTCAGTCAATCAATCAAGAGGAGCATTTTAGTTTGCAAGCCCCCACGGGTGATATGAAAGATTTTTAAGAAAGCCAACAAAATAACTAAAATATTGGGAGACAGAACTTATTTGGAGAGACCGTGGCACTGTGTTTGACGTGAACAGAAAAGAGAAGGCAGAGGAAATATTTTAGATTGTGAACCCCATGTGGGATAGGGACTGTGTCAAACCTGATTAGCTTGTGTCTAGCACTTAGTAAGCGCTTAACAAACACCACAATAAAAACTAATCAGTCAATGGTATTTATTGAGGGCTTACTGTGTGAAGAGCACTATACTAAGCACTTGAGAGGGGACACTACTACAGAGCTGACAGACACTTGCTCTCTGCCCACAAGGAGCTTTCAATCTAGAGGGGGAGATGACAGTAAAGTCCAGATATGTAGATAAGTGTTGTGGGGCTAAAGTTGGCCTCACTCACTGTCCTCCCCTGACCACAACTTTAAATGGTCCGTAGCGGGGCTATGCACCATTTTCCTAGTGGCACAAAGGTCTGGGGAAAGACACATGCCCTCATCACATAGGACGATAATAATAATAATAATAATGGCATTTATTAAGCACTTACTATGTGCAAAGCACTGTTCTAAGCGCTGGAGAGGTTACAAGGTGATCCGATCGTCCCACGTGGGGCTCACAGTCTTAATCCCCATTTTACAGATGAGGTACCTGAGGTACAGAGAAGTGAAGTGACTTGCCCAAAGTCACCCAGCTGACAAGTGGCGGAGCCGGGATTTGAACCCATGACCTCTGACTCCAAAGCCCGGGCTCTTTCCACTGAGCCACACTGCTTCTCCCTACATTTATGAATTCTCAGAGAGAAGACGACTCCCTAAACTGACCACAACAATTCAACTCCGTAGTTGCAGGGGATAGAATAGAACCAACTCCTTTTTGGTCACCCTACTTTGAAAAAATGCAAAAATTCAGGTGCAGGCCACCCTACCTCCTTCCTCTCCCCACGGCACTTGTATATATTTGTACAGATTCATTACCCTATTTATTTTACTTGTACATATTTACTATTCTATTTATTTTATTATTATTAATAATAAAAATAATGATGGCATTTGTTAAGCGCTTACTATGTGCAAAGCACTGTTAATGATGTGCATATAGCTTTAATTCTATTTGTTCTGACGATTTTGACACCTGTCTACATGTCTTGTTTTGTTGTCTGTCTCCCCCTTCTCGACTGTGAGCCCATTGTTGGGTAGGGACCGTCTCTATCTGTTGCTGACTTGTGCTTCCCAAGCGCTTAGTACACAGTAAGCGCTCAATAAATACGACTGAATGAAAGAATGAATGAATGAATAAATGAAGGGGAAAGATGTTGTCAAAAGGAACATAGCGGGGATTTCATTATGTGACAATCCATTAGCATCATGCGTGCCTTAGAACTAAACTGACATATTTCAAAATACAGTTAAGTTAACCAATAATATAGTTGTCCTATACTTAATCAAGCAACCCATCAGTGGTATTTATTGAATGTTTACTGCACTTGGGAGAGTACAGTAGACACGTTCCCTGCCCGCAACAAGCTTAGAGTCTATAATGCTGGGGTTGCATCAGCACGGAACCCAGAGTTAACAAAGACTCACACTGTGGCACCCACCACATCCGACGCCGCACACACGCGTGCACAACTGTCACTTCCAACATCGCACAGCACCGTGGAAGAATATTCCGCCGTTACGCTCCAGCCAAGACACATAATGAAAACATGTGTCTGGCAGAGCTGAGTTTCTAAGAGAATCCAACGCATTAGGCATCATTGTCCCACATATACCCAGGGAGGATATGAGTAATTTTAATAGCACTTTTAAAAAAACTTCCAGTAAATAGCACCCTAGAGAGCTAACAAAAACCTCTCTCCTCACAGTGTCATTAGGAAGTAAATTAAAATTAGCTTAATATCCACAATCTCATCACCTACATAAATTACTGGCCTGGTCCCATTTTTTTAGATTTTTTTTTTAATGGCAATTGTTAAGCACTTACTATGTGCAAAGTACTGTTCTAAGCGCTGGGGGGGAAGACAAGGTGATCAGGTTGTCCCACATAGGTCTCACAGTCTTAATCCCCATTTTACAGATGAGGTAACTGAGGCCCAGAGAAGTTGTGACCTGCCCAGGGTCACACAGCTGACAAGTGGCAGAGCTGGGATTTGAACCCATGACCTCTGACTCCCAAGCCCGTTCTCTTTCCACTGATATGTTTGTACGTATTTATTACTCCATTTATTTATTTATTTATTTATTTATTTATTTATTTTCTTTGTACATATTTATTCTATTTATTTTATTTTGTTAATATGTTTTGCTTTGTTCTCTGTCTCCCCCTTCTAGACTGTGAGCCCATTGTTGGGTAGGGACCGTCTCCATATGTTGCCAACTTGTACTTCCCAAGCGCTTAGTACAGTGCTCTGTACACAGTAAGCGCTCAATAAATATGATTGAATGAATGAATGAGTGAATGAGCCAAGATGCTTCTCTAGAATTATCACCCCCTGATAGTCTTGAGGCAGGGGTCAACCCTCTCCTCTTTCCTCATTGTATAGAATCTGCTCTCTGCAATATGCAGGGGGAGCGTCAATCAATTAATCAATGGTATTTATTGAGCGCTTCCTGTGTGCTGAGCATTGTATTAAGCTCTTGGGAGGGTAGGTGGCCTTGTGGATAGAGGCCGGGCCTGGCTCTGTCACTTGTCTGCTCTGTGAACTTGGCTCACTGTGGGAAGGGAATGTGTCCGTTTACTGTTATATTATATTCTCCCAAGCGCTTAGAACAGTGCTCTGCTCACAGAAAATGCTCAATATATATACGTTTGACTGACTGACCTTGACCGACTGTGAGCCCCATGTGGGACAGGGACTGTGTCCACCCTGATTAGCTTGTATCTACCCCAGCGCTTGACGTAAGCACCTAACAAATACCTTCATTCATTCAATCGTATTTATTGAGCACTTACTGTGTGCACAGCACTGTACTAAGCGCTTGGGAAGTCCAAGGTGGCAACATCTAGAGACGGTCCCTACCCAACAGCGGGCTCACAGTCTAGAAGGGGGAGACAGAGAACAAAACAAAACATATTAACAAAATAAATAGAATAAATATGTACAAACAAAATCAATATATAATACAACAGAGGTGGTAGACACGTTCCGTGCCCACAAGGGGCTTACAGTCCAGAGGAAGAAAACAATAAATAATCAATATGTAAATAATAAAAACTAATGAGAGAAATTAGAAATAAGGAATAAATAATGAAGAAGCTCCATTCGATGAATGGAAGATACAGTCTGTATGAGTGAACTGGCCATCAGAGGTAGTTGCAGTGGCCCTGGAAAACCTGGAGAGCTGCTTCCAACAGAACCAAAGATCCTGGAAGCCATAAAAGAGGACCTTGTGGCCACCACCACCAAGACTTGCTCCCCTTATTCATCCTCCCTCCCAGCCCCCCAGCACTAATCTGTAATTTTAGCTGTTTATATTAATACCTGTCTCCTCTCTAGGCTGTGAGCCCACTGTGGGCAGGAAACGTGTCTGTTGTTGCTGTATGGTACTCTTCCAAGCGCTCAGAACAGTGCTTTGACACATTAAGTGCTCAATAAATGTGACTGACTGACTGACTGACCATAACTACGTTGGTCTTGGGAAATTAAACAGCAACAAAGATTGAGACAGTCAGTCTCACAGTCTAAGTAGAAGGAAGGACAGGAGAACTGCGGGAAAGAGAAGTTAAGTGACTTGCCCAGGGTCACGCAACAAGCAATTGGCCAAGCTGGGATCAGAACCCAGGTCCTCTGATTCAATCAATCAATGGTATTTATCATTCATTCATTCATTCATTCATTCAATCATATTTATTGAGCGCCTACTGTGTGCAGAGCACTGTACTAAGCGCTTGGGAAGTACAAGTTGGCAACATATAGAGATGGTCCCTACCCAACAGTGGGCTCACAGTTTAGAAGGGGGAGACAGAGAACAGAACATATTAACAAAATAAAATAAATAGAATAAATATGTACAGATAAAATCGAGTGCTTACTGTGTACAGAGCACAGTACTAAACACATGGGAGAGCACAATATAACAGACTTGGTAGATAGGTTCCCTGCCCACAACAAACCAACAGTCTAGAGGGGATTCGCAGGCGCGTGCTCTTTTCACTCGACCACGCTGCTTTTGAACATTATAGTCCAAAGGCAACTAAATGTACTTCTTGGATGCCCTGAAAATACACGTGAATTAAATGCTCAGGATTTATTAAGCCCCTACAAAGTGCAAAGGGCTTAATGAGGCACATTGGAGAAAAGGAGAAACCTAAAAATCAATGTAAATATATACAGATAAGATGAACACTTCTGAATTCTGTGGCTACTACTACGTATTGATTGATAATAATTCACAAGAATGTAGTGAACCAGGTGCAGTGGGACAAATTGTACCAGGAAGGTTGGATCAGGAAAGCTTCCTCAAAATGATTAGAAGATAGCAGTATGATTCAGAAACACAATGCCTTTGGTTTGAAAAAAGGTCAACATGGTGGCGGAATGTGTTAGAAAGGGTATGAAACGTAAGAGTTCTCTGCACTCTGTAATGGCCAGACATTTACTGGAGAATTAGGTCTAGTTTTGATCATCCTTCGAAAAAGGAGGTAGAGAAACTGCCAATGGTACATTAAACGGTAGCACGTATTATGAAAAGGAATAAGAAATGGGTCCAGGGGAGACAATTTGAATAAACTACGATTGTTTAGCCTAGAGAAGAGAAAGCTAAGTGACTGAATTACTTCTGGCACGCCGCAAGTGTTTCGGGGAGGATACTGATTATCTAGAAGTTCTTCATGACCAGTGAACATAAAACGAGAGTTTAAAAAAAAGGCAGAAGAGAAGACTTGTGGCCTAGTGGATAGAGCATGGGCCTGGGAATCAGAAGTCCCAGCTCCTCCACTTATCTGCTAAGTGACCTTGGGCAAGTCACTTCACTCATTCATTCACTCACTCAATCGTATTTATTGAGCACTTACTGTGTGCAAAGCGCTGTACTAAGCGCTTCGGAAGTTCAAGTTGGCATCATATAGAGACGGTCCCTACCCAACAGTGGGCTCACAGTCTAGAAGGGGGAGACAGACAACAAAACAAAACACCCTTCCATGACTCAGTTACCTCATCCGTAAAACAGGAATTAAGACTGTGAGCCCCAAGTGGGTCAGGGACCGTATCCAACCTGATTAACTTGTATCCACCCCAGTGCTTAGAACAGTGCCTGGCACATAGTAAGTGCTTAAGAATATGAGTTCAAATCCCGGCTCCGCCGATGGTCAGCTGTGTGACTTTGGGCAAGTCACTTCACTTCTCTGTGCCTCAGTTCCCTCACTTGTAAAATGGGGATGAAGACTGTGAGACCCCCGGGGGTCAACCTGATCATCTTGTAACCTCCCCAGTGCTTAGAACAGTGCTTGGCACATACTAAGTGCTTAATAAATGCTATTATTATTATTATTATTAAATATCATAAAAGAAAGAGATTCAGATTGCACAAAAGGAAGGACTTCTTGACAATTAGGGTTTGAAAGCATTACACTAGGCTACCAGAAGAGATGGCTCTCCCAAGTGTCCCATCTAATTCTGATTCTCTAGAAGTCTGGGCATGAACGTAGGGGTGTGTGAGGCAGCAGAGTACGTGTGTCAGAATGTGAGAAAGAGAATACCTCAGTGTCTGGGGAGGTGTATGCATGTTGGCAGGCATGTATGTTTGTGTATGTCTGAGCAATCAAAAGCGAAATTATACGCGCAAGACACATTGTCAGTGGCAATGCAGATGTCAGGGGAGCACATGTATCCGAGAGATGGAGGAGGTGAGGTGAATGCCAGAGGGGAGGAAGTGGAAATGTGAGAGAAGGTATAAGTCGATGACTAAGTGTAAGCATGAAAGAGGAGAAACCAAACGAAAGGAGCCAGGAGGTAGTGTAGGACGAACAGAACTGTAAATGAGATGAAAAAGGTCACATTTATAGCCATAGTTAAGTAATGGAAAATGATTTCAGCTTGCATAATGGTTTGGCATACGGCGAGCCTAAAAATCGGGAGACCAGTAATGAGCAGGGCACAGTCAAGCCCACGAGTGAGGTAACTGGGGTCTGAATGAGGGCTTTGGCAGCTGAGGCCCAGAGGAATGAGCAGTGATGTTAAGTGATGTTGCGAAAAAAGCAGCAGGAATCTGCGACTGACTCTTGAAGAGTGGGAAGTGAAAGACAGGTATATAAAAGTCCACCCCAAGGTTTCAAGCCTGGGGGAGAGGTGATGGATGTGAAGGAATTGATTATATATATACGATGGCATTTATTAAGCACTTACTACATGCAAAGCACTGTTCTAAGCGCTGGGGAGGTGATTAGGTTGTCCCACGGGGGCTCACACAGTCTTAATCCCCATTTTACAGATGAGGGAACTAGTGTCAGTGGTTTGAATGGTGCCACTTGCGCTCTCTTGTCCTGCCAGTGCTGCTCCTTCCAGTGGGCAGAGTTCAAAAAGTGAGTTAGGCAGACAAAGATGAAACACACGATGAAGTCCACGTGAGAACTGACTGGGGGATAAGGCAGGAAAGTGGTGACCGGGAAGCTGGATATTAGGTGAGATTGGCGGAGGAGGATGTGTCCAACCTGCTTAGCTTGTATTAGCTTGTAGTGTTTAGTACAGTGCTCTGCACACAGTAATCGCTCAAAAAATACGACTGAAAGAATGAATCCATCCCAGCACTCAAAACAGTGCTTGCTTGACACATAGTAAGCACTTAACAAATATTATCATTATTATTACTATGTTAAATAGGAGGATCTGGTAAAATGGGAAGCTGCTAGAGCGATGCTGAAGGAGGCCCAAGATTTGACAACACCATGGAAACCAAGAAAGGTCATCCGGGAGAAAGTGGTTGAGTAGGAACAGAAGAGGACGCATGAACAGCTGATTTTTGGCCCTCAAGCTATGCTTTCATCGGCCAGAAAGCTTCATTTGGTAAACAGAAAGCACACGCAGACCAATAATAATAATGGTATTTGTTAAGCGCTTACTACGTGCCAAGCACTGGGGTGGATACAAACAAATCGGGTTGTCACAGTCCTTGTCCCAGGTGGAGATCAGAGTATAAATCCCCATTTTTCAGATGAGGTAACTGAGGCACAGAGAAGCAAACTGACCTGCCCAAGGTCACACAGCAGACGGGTGGAGGAGTCTGGATTAGAACCCATGATCTTCTGACGTCCAAGCCCGTGCTCTATCCGCTTTGCCACGCTGCTTCTCGAGCAACTGATAGGCTACGGAGTGGGAATTCTCTTACATCACTATACTGTATTTTTGCTCTGCAAGGGGGAGTGAGAGCTACTCATAAGCCTTTTGAATGAGGTTTGACAATTTTTACTGCATTTTTACCTGAGTGCTAGGCGAAATACTGCCTGTAAAAATCTTCCTCCCACCCAAAATACTAAATGGTGTTGAGTGATTCCCAGAGCATCCCGAACACTCCTTCCGTAGTCCAAAATGCAATTTTTAAAATCCAGAAATTGTCGCTTGGGAGCATCGTGAATCACCAGAAAAAAAAAAAAAAATCTGCCCAGCCTCAGAATTGAACATAAATAAAAACCTGCCTCTCCACGGGGATATTTTTTTCTCTCTCCCTTTTGGTCGGGGGGGATTTAAGTGATTCTCAGGACATGTCTCCAGCTTTGGCCAATGTCAAAACGTGTTCAATCCCCTTATCTGATGATGGAAGGCAGGCTTTATTCTCTGGCTCCTTCCTTGCTGGGAACACCCTTGTTAACCCTAATTCTTTGCAGGCTGAAAGTACACTGCGCTTGGCCTGTTTTTGATGCTGCACTTCTCTCTCGCCATAGGCAAGCCATGGCCTTTCTCTCCTTATTTAACTTGGCTCGAGGTTGATGTGAAAGCTGGCTGTAGACAGAACGACTATAAAGAATTGCTGTCTGAGCATGGGAAAAGCAGGTCAGTGTCTTTTTTTCTTCCTCCTTGGGCAGACAGGTATTTTCGCCTTTGATCCCCTACTCTGTTTTCCCTCTCTCTCTCATTTGTTACTGAACAGTTCACTTTTCCTTTTTCTCCTTCTCTCCCCCCACCCCCCCCGGCCCCACTCCGGGCCTTTTCGTTGCAGCGTCATCACTTTTCCACATAACACCGTTTGGCACAAAAGGAGGGAACCACATCAAATAAAAGAATTCAACCACAAAAGCTGCTTGGGAACCAGGATCCCAGATTTTTTTTTGTCAATTTACCGTTTTCGGACTTGTTCTCCCATAATCAAATCCTCCCTATCATGTTAACGATGTGGTGTTGTGTCAAAACATTGGAATTCTGCTTCAATCAGCAACCCGGAGCTTAACAGCAAATGAAATTTAAAAAAGCAAAGCTGCTCTCTTGCTAAACGTGGGCTATGCATCGGCTTAGAAGTGGATGGCTTTCTTCTGTTTAATGTACCTCCCCGCTCCAAATAAAGGTGAGTGGAAATTTGTAGACCAATCAAAAAATGATAGAACTGACAGAAGAGTCATAGACCCACAAGGATTGTGGTTTCTGAGACTCACAGTGAAAAATCCGGGGCCGGCTCTGCCACTTGACTGCTGTGAAACCGTAGGCAAGTCACTTCACTTCTCTGTGCCTCAGTTATCTCATCTGTAAAATGGGGATTGAGATTGTGAGCCCCACATGGGGCAGGGACTGTATCCGGCCCGATTTGTTTGTATCCACCTCAGCGTTTAGTACAGTGCCTGGCACATAGTAAGCCCTTAACAAATACTATAAATATTATTATTATCATTATGGGAGTGGACGGTGAAAGTGAGTGAGAGACAGGCTGGGGCAGGGCTGGAGTTGGGGAAGCAACTATGTCCTTGGGAGTCAGAGGTCATGGGTTCAAACCCCAGCTCTGCTACGTCTCCTTTGTGACCTTGGGCAAGCCACTTAACTTCTCTGAGCCTCAGTTACCTCATCTGTAAAATGGGGATTAAGACTGTGAGCCCCATGTGGGACAACCTGATCAGCTTTTATCCCCCCCAGCGCTTAGAACAGTGCTTTGCACATAGTCAGAGCTTAACAAATGCCATCATTATGATTATTATTATTAGAAAGAGCTGGAGCAGTGGCCCACCGTAGCCCCGCCGCCACTGGTATAGATCTTAACTGATCTTGAGGTCCAGTTCCTTGACATCACATTTTTGCTGGGATTCTGAATCTTGAGGTTGCGTTAGATCATGAGAGAGTTTGCTCGGTTAGGAAAGACAGACCTGTAGAGCTCAGGGGAAGGAGGGAGGACAATTGAGAAGCAGCATGGCTCGGTGGAAAGAGCCCAGGCTTTGGAGTCAGAGGTCATGGGTTCAAATCCTGGCTCCACCACAAGTCTGCTGTGTGACCTTGGGCAAGTCACTTAACTTCTCTGAGCCTCAGTGATCTCATCTGTAAAAATGGGGATTAAGACTGTGAGCCCCACGTGGGACAACTTGATCACATTGTATCCCCCCCAGCGCTCAGAACAGTGCTTTGCACATAGTAAGCGCTTAACAAATGTAAAAAAAAAAAACAAAAAACAAACCCGGCTCCGCCAATTGTCAGCTGTGTGACTTTAGGCAAGTCACAACTTCTCTGGGCCTCAGTTACCTCATCTGGAAAATGGGGATTAAGACTGTGAGCCCCCCGAGGGACAACCTGATCACCCTGTAACCTGTATATATGTATATATGTTTGCACATATTTATTACTCTATTTATTTATTTATTTTACTTGTACGTATCTATTCTATTTATTTTATTTTGTTAATATGTTTGGTTTTGTTCTCTGTCTCCCCCTTCTAGACTGTGAAACACGGTGGTGCTGGCTCCCCTATGCCTTCCTGCCTTTCCTCCGCTTCCTGTCAGCCTGTTCGAGTCACAGAGAGACAAGTGAGCAAGGTTCAGTCAGTGTCACGTGCTTCTCCCAGTTCGGCGGCTTCGACTTCTAAAACTGAATTGTTCCTTTTATTCATATTTGAACTCTCACTGAACTTCTGTCAATCTGCCTTTGAAGCTCCCTTTGCAATCCTCATCTTCCACCAAAGTTGTCCTGACTAAGCAGAAATGAGATTGGCTAAATTTTCATCCAGCCCAGCTGAAAAGTCACATCTGTACATCTCGGGATGAGAGACTGAAAAGTCTAAATATGTTATCTCTGTCCATTTATGGGATGGTCTGTGTTATTTCTGTGTTTTTAAGAAAGGCCTACTAACACCTGTGAGCATTCAATACTAACTGACATTGGTCATGACTGAGGTAAATCACGGATAGAGTCACGCAAAGCCGCCTAAACTGAACAAATGCAATTCCAACTTAGATTTTGTACAATGGAATGGGAGTTCAGTTGTCACAAGAAAAATCCTTTCTTTGCTCAGTTGTTGACAGGAAAACTGAAAAGCCAAATTAGAAATTTATAAAATATAAACAGGATTATTTTCCTCAGCCAAATCTGCTATTATTGCAGAGCAATTCTAATTATGCAAAACTGACAAGAAGCATTTTTTTTTTTTAAAGAAGATCCTTGGAGAAGCAAAAAAAGAAGAAAATTGGCAGGAATAACAAAATGGTCAAACGAGTTTTCTTTTGACACATGAAAAGGCATCTGAGGAAGAATGGTTCTTAAAATGGTCTTAATAGGAAAAGGGTTGTGGTGAAAAGTGAAGTCCCCAAACTGCCAGATTGTGAAAATTTATATCTGCGCAATACAAACCAGCAGTCTGCAGGACAAGAATCCTCATGCTGTCTCACACATACAGCTGGGGAGCTGAAATACTGTTTCAGTTCAATCATTTGAGTTCATAGTCCTGACTTCTCAGAATCCCCTGTCATCAGAAGGCAGTATTCCCCAAATTCCAAATCCAATTTTGCTATTTTTGGTATTGCTATTTAAAGATGAACAATCTGTTTATTTCCAGCACATTTACACAGTGGAACAAACATTCGCTCCCCAAAATGGAATTAAAAAATCTGAGTTTTGCAAACTAATAACTTTCATTAGATTTATCTCTTACTAGTCCTCACTGAGCTTGTGATACACTGACTACTAATTGGCAGCTAATTAAGGAAAAAAATCCATTTGGACCAGCAGCATTTGGATGCTTAAAATATGCAGGCAAAGCAAGAAAATTATTTTTCTTTTTAATTAATCAACCAATTATATTTACTGAGGGCTTACTGTATGCAGAGCATGACACCACGAGCTTGGGAGAGTATAATATATCAGAGTTGGCAGACACATTTCGTGCCCACAGCAAGTTTTACGGTCGGTCTAGAGTACACAGTGTTTTAAGCATTTTGCACTATGAAGAGCAGTTCAGTTTTTGGAGGACAAACCCTAATGTGGAGAATAATATCCTTGGTTGATATATTTTCATAATGCCATAACTCTCAATTAACATTTCGCATGAACCCCCATGCACCATGCTAGTTCTTCTTCACAAAGGAAGTTTTGTTTTATGAAAGGAAACTGGTCCACTCAGAATACTAGTTCTAGGAGTCATGGAAAAAGAAAGAAAAAAATATTCCCCCATCTTTTTAGCAAAATTGCTTTTGACAATAAATAACTCAAATTTTGTAAAGCACACATTCTGCCCTGAAAAAAAAAATCTTACATGAGGCTATACGTTGGCAAAGAGAACGGTTTATTTTAACTTTACTTAAAGATACCAATATATCTACTGATGGGATGAACGGAACAGAGGCAGAGAAGAGTCCAGTTGAAACCTCCTTTGACATATGACTGGAAACTGTGAGCAGTTGGTATTTCATCACCATATTTGTTATTTTGCTAGAGCATCTCTTTAGCCCCTTGGCTGAAAACTATTCTCATCCTGCTTTGACGGCCAAACTATTTTTCTTGAAAGGGGATCAATCCCGTGCACATATTTGGTTTGGTACATTCAGTTACAATGTTAGTGGGTGTTTCATGTCTGGGGAGTGCACTTGGCTGGGAAGAAGAGGGAAAGAAAAAAGGAAACAGGGAGGAGGAGGAAGCTGGAGTGAATAAAATACAAGGGTTCCTGGGATTCTGGTGCTAATTCCTGAGAGCCTCTAATGCCCGAGACCGTGGAAGATGGTGGGAATTTGCATATTTTTCTGATCATGATAATAAGAATAATTGGGGTATTTGTTAAGCACATACTATGGGCCAGGTACTGCACTAAGCACTGGAGTAGATAAAAGTTAATTAGGTTGGACACGGTCCCTGTCATTCATTCATTCATTCAATCGTATTTATTGAGCGCTTACTGTGTGCAGAGCACTGTACTAAGTGCTTGGGAAATCCAAGCTAGCAACATATAGAGACGGTCCCTACCCAACAGTGGGCTCACAGTCTAGAAGGGGGAGACAGACAACAAAACAAAACATATTAATAAAATAAATAGAATAGAAAATATGTACAAGTAAAATTGAGTAATAAATCTGTACAAACACATATACAGGTGCTGTGGGGAGGGGAAGGAGGTAAGGCAGGGGGGATGGGGAGGGAGACGAGAGGGAGAGGAAGGAGGGGGCTCAGTCTGGGAAGGCCTGATTTTTCTGATCATGATAATAATAATAAATGGGGTATTTGTTAAGCGCATACTATGTGCCAGGTACTGTACTAAGCACTGGAGTAGATAAAAGTTAATTAGGTTGGACACGGTCCCTGTCCCACACGGGGCTCACAGTCTCAATCCTGATTTTCCAGATGAGGTAACTGAGGCCCAGAGAAGTGAAGTGATTTCCTTAAGGTCACACAGCAGACAAGTGGCAGAGCCAGGATTAGAAACCATGACCTTCTGACCCCCAGGCCTGTGCTCTAGCCACTGGGCCACGCTGATGGACTGACCGATTCTTATCTGGGCAACAGAATCTCCTTTCTTTAGACTTTTGGCTAAGATAGCCCAACCTCCTATCCTCAGGAGAGTCAGGCTCTAGTCCCAGCTCTCCACTAACTGGACTACTGGGTGACTGGACTCCGTGAAGGTCACATAACCGCTCCAGGCCTCAGGTGCTTTCACCTGCAAAATGGGGATAGGATAGACTGTGAACCCTAATTTGAGAAACTTGTATCTACTACAAGTAGTAATACAAGATACTACTACAAGTAGCAGTATCTACTACTACCCCGGTATTCGGGAAAATACCTTCCAAGCACTTAGTACAGTGCCCTGCATGCAGTAAGCGCTCAATAAATACAATTAAATGACCGAATGAATAGTAAGTGCTTAATAAAATGCCCTACGAATCAGAGCTTATTCTGACAATTCATTTTGGCTTCCTGATTTGGCAAACGCTAACAGCATCACCGCACCAGGCACGAGACCGGATGTGCTCCCCAAAGTGACTCACTGGCAAGTATGTGTGTTTTGCGTGGGTGTGTACAGGGACACAGGTGAGGTTAAGGTGCATGTAGTTTGCCCCGCTCGACTCCAATACAAATAGGAGGATTCCTTTCCTGATCTTAATGCACCCGAGGCACGTAGGAAATTCCAGTAATGAAGGCTAAGATGCCTAACCCCACTTGAGGACTTGCTTAGGGTGAGTTTCAGTGGGCATATCTGGTCTCTCCGCACCTTCCTGCTATTCTTTACTGAACAGCTGAATGAAGAATCCAGAATTAATGATGCCCTTTTCAACACAGTGAAGTGATCTGGAGTCAAACGCTCCCCGCGATCTCCCCAGGGGCTGCCTAACCTCCCTGTTACCTTTCTTTGTAGGGAGTCTCAGTGCTACATTGAAAATGAAATATTAGAAATGCAATACGGCGTATCAGGAAACTAAAGAAAAAAAATCCTGGGTAGAATTAGGTATCCACTTAGCATGCTATCGTGGGAAGGGAATGTGCCTGTTATATTGTTCTACTGTGCTCTCCCAAGCTCTTAGTACAGTGCTCTGCGCACAATAAGCGCTCAATAAATACGACAACTGACCGACTGACCCTCGTCTAACAAGTAATTCCAGTATGATAATAGCAACAGAGGGCTCGGAAGTTGAAAAACGGCCCAAATCTGGCAACTCATTTATTTAGATAGCCTATAGTGTACATACAAGGATTTTTTTTTGCACGGTTTCTTGATATTTTCAAATCTCAGAATGCCTAAGGGCTGCCACGAAATGAACTGATATGTAGAGGGGCTTCTGATGACTACAAATTTAGCCCTTTCTCAAGACACACGGATTTTCCTTGTATTTTTGTGAACCTTCATGTAGCATATGGATTTTCAATAATAAATGATAACATTTTTAGTATTGAGCCATATTTAGATGGGTTTAATGTGCTTCTTAGGCTGCTTGAGTCATGTGAGCAAGAAGAGGAAGTAGTTACAACTATTATTTATAGATGAATAACTGAGTAATTGCCTCAGCAAGCTCATGTGCTGCTTACTGTGTACTTTACTCCTTTTGGCTAATTGAGTGTGTGCAGAATACGTAGGGCTTCTAAATATGGTTCAGAAATGTCTTGATTTCTGGATTTTTTTCTCCTTTTTAGCACTGCATGGAAAGCAGAACAAGGAGAGTGGACACTAGAGTTTAGACTGTGAGCCCGCTGTTGGGTAGGGACCGCCTCTATATGCTGCCAACTTGTACCTCCCAAGCGCTTAGTACAGTGCTCTGCACACAGTAAGCGCTCAATAAATGTGATTGAATGAATGAATGAATAAATAGTATCTTACAGGTTTCCAAAAGCAATTACCTTTTAATTCTTCCGAGTGGAGAATGCAAAGAAATATGGGAAAGCACTTCCCAAAAAAGATGAATGGCAACTGAACAGCAAACATCGAATAATCAACACTGGTTAATGAGGGAATGGTAGTCCTGAAATTTCTCCTTTACTGGCCAATTCTGCATGGGGCAAAATCTAATGTTTGCTTGAGAAAACTACTAGGCTAACAGGGTTCTTAAAGATGCAGCTGAAAGCAGCCTAGCTTTTAACTCAAAGAGAGGGGAATTTGCGATTAGTTCTCATCGTAATTTTTCCAGATCGGCAGAAAGCCATTTGTTTTGAGCCTTGGGAGACATGGATTTTTGGCCATGTGACCGTAGTCTTCCACATTACTCCTGATTGGCAGTGGTGATAACAAGCATGGCGCTCTTCTTCTTATGATTATGATCCTTCTTATGATTAAGCGCTCAATAAATATGATTGATTGATTGATTATGATTTTCCACTGACGAATTTGTGCCTACTTTGGGGCGATTCAAGAGGGCCTGAAGATCTTTTTGTTAAAGGTTTTATTATGGTTTTGTTAACCAATCAATCATATATTGAGCCCTTACTGTGTGCAGAGCACTGTACTGAACAGTTAGGAGAGTACAACACAGTTGTCTCCCCTCTCTGTCTCTGTCTCCAGAATACAACATGTTTGTCTCCCGTCTCTGTCTCTGTCTCCCCCTTCTAGACTGTGAGCCCACTGTTGGGTAGGGACCATCTCTATATGTTGCCAACTTGTACTTCCCAAGTGCTCTGCACACAGTAAGCGCTCAATAAATACGATTGAATGAATGAATGAATGAATACAATATTACAGAGTTGGTAGACCCATTCCCTGACCCCCAGAGAGCTTGCAGTCTAGAGGAGGAGACAGATGCTACAAGAAATTATGGATACAAACTTAAGTATTGGGGACGGAGGGGGAAAATGGTAGAGTGCATTAAAGCCCAAGGCAAGGAGTTTAAATTTTGAGGGACAAAAGGGGATCACTGAAAGAAAAGGGAAAACGTTCATTACACTGTTAAATGAGAGTAAATTAGAGAGGCCTTAGGAGGTCTTCCCAGACTGAACCCCCTTTTTCCTCTCCTCCTCCCCACCCCCCCCACCCTACCTCCTTCCCCTCCCCACAGCACCTGTATATATGTTCGTACAGATTTATTACTCTATTTATCTTACTTGTACATATTTACTATTCTATTTATTTTGTTACTGATGTGCATCTAGCTTGACTTCTATTTATTCTGATGACTCGTCAACTGCCCACATGTTTTGTTTTGCTGTCCGTCTCCCTCTTCTAGACTGTGAGCCCACTGTTGGGTCGGGACCGTCTCTATATGTTGCCAACTTGGACTTTCCAAGCGCTTAGTACAGTGCTCTGCACACAGTAAGCACTCAATAAATATGATTGAATGAATATCAAAAATTAGGAGATAAAAATTACACTTTTCTACCTCTACCATTGTTTCTGATCTACAAAGTAATATTGGATATTATGAATCCTCTTTTTAAATGTAACTACCAATTATGGCAATAACATGATTGGGTCATTTAAGCAACTGGAAAATTTCTAAAACAAAACTGGTAAAAAAATATTTCAAGCACAGTCACAGTAACTGCGATAACTAATCACTTCGTAACAACTCTTCTCTTCTAGACTGTGAGCCCACGGTTGGGTCGGGACCGTCTCTATGTGTTGCCAACTTGTGGCTCAGTGGAAAGAGCCCAGGCTTTGGAGTCAGAGGTCACGGGTTCAAATCCCGGCTCCGCCAATTGTCAGCTGTGTGACTTTGGGCAAGTCACTTCACTTCTCTGGGCCTCAGTTCCATCATCTGTATAATGGGGATTCATACTGTGAGCCCCCTGTGGGACAACCTCATCACCTTGTAACCTCCCCAGCGCTTAGAACAGTGCTTTGCACATAGTAAGCACTTAATAAATGCCATTATTATTATTATTATTATTATTATTATTATTATTATTCTGCTTCTCAACAGGGCATATTCTGTGCAATTATTTCTAGCTTCCTTCTGAATCCTAACTATCAGCCTGGCTCAGTGGAAAGAGCCCGGGTTTTGGAGTCAGAGGTCATGGGTTCGATTCCCGACTCCGCCACATGTCTGCTGTGTGACCTTGGGCAAGTCACTTAATTTCTCTGAGCCTCAGTTAGCTCATCTGTAAAATGGGGATTAAGACTGTGAGCCCCACGTAGGACAACTTGATCACCTTGTATCCCCCCAGAGCTTAGAACAGTGCTCTGCACATAGTAAGTGCTTAACAAATGCCATTATTATTATTATTATTATTATTATTATTATTATTGGGTTCTTATATAGGAAGTGCTATTTTTCGGTAGGAATGGTTGAACGGTAGAAAGTGGCCAGGTTTCTTTCTCCCTTCCAGCTGATTCTGCAGCACCAGGCTTGTCAACTGGAACTTTCATCACATACAAAAATAAATTCTCAAAATGTTTTATGCTGAAAAGTGTGAAATGGTAAGTTGGCCCTTGCATTTATTAGCTACTTGATTGTTCAAAATCCTCACTGAAAGATCGCATCTGCAATTATATGGGAAACGGAAAGCAGGGTTGGGGGTGCTGAACCGTGTTGCCAACTTGTCCTTCCCAAGCGCTTAGTACAGTGCTCTGCACACAGTAAACGCTCAATAAATATGACTCACTATCTTATAGATTTCAAAAAGCAATTACGGAGCCAGATTTTAATTGACAGATGATCAATATTTTAAGCGGCACGGCACAGTGGATAGAGCGCAGGCCTGCGAGCCAGAAGGCCATGGGTTCTAATCCCGGCTCCACCACTTGTCTGCTGTGTGACCTTGGGCAAGTCCCTTCACTTCTCTGGACCTCAGTTACCTCATCTGTAAAATGGGGATGGAGACTGTGTCCAACCTGATTGGCTTGTATCTCCCCCAGCGCTCAGTACAGTGCCTGATACATAATAGGACGCGCTTAGCAAATACCACAATCGTTATTATTAACCCTACCATGTAATAACGCATACTGAGAGGAAATAGCTTTTTTTATCCAGGGACGATTCACTTCTCTGGCTGAGATCTCAGAATCTTTTAAAACTAAAAATAATGTGGGAATTATGTCATTTCAATTGTTTCGGTATGAATCAAAGAGGTTACCCGGGAGGCTCACCGGCTTCTGCATTTGTAATTTGCTTTTAAGGATTTCTGAAAACTAAAGCCTGATGAAATTTAAAAAAAAAAAAAAACACAAACGCAACACCTACGCAGAAACCCAAAAGATGTCTTTAAAGGGGCAAAAGTGCACAGAAATACCAACAATGTCAGGCTTACACGTGCCCCAGAGGTAGGGGAAGGCCCGGCTGCAGCGTGGCTCAGTGGAAAGAGCCCGGGCTTTGGAGTCAGAGGTCATGAGTTCAAATTCCGGCTCTGCCACTTAGCTGTGGGACTTTGGGCAAGTCCCTTAACTTCTCTGGGCCTCAGTTCCCTCATCTGGAAAATGGGGATTAAGACCGTGAGCCCCCCGTGGGACAACCTGATCACCTTGTAACCTCCCCAGCGCTTAGAACAGTGCTCTGCACAGAGTAAGCGCTTAATAAATGCCATCATTATTATTATTATTAAATGATGGAAGACCCAAACCTGAAAGCAAACACAAATTAGGGAGGGAAACTGTACTAACCACTGGGATAGATATGGTTTAGTCAGGTTGGACCCAGTCCCTATCCGATGTAGCATTCACAGTCAATCCCCATTTTACTGATGAAGTAACTGAGGCACAGAGAAGTTGAGTGACTTGCCCAAGGTCACACAGCAGGCAAGGGGCAGAGCCGGGCTTGGAGCCCAGGTCCTGCTGAGAAGCAGCGTGGCTCAGTGGAAAGAGCATGGGCTTTGGACTTTGGACTCCATGGGCTTTGGAGCCCGAGGTCACGGGTTCAAATCCCGGCTCTGCCAATTGTCAGCTGTGTGACTTTGGGCAAGTCACTTCACTTCTCTGTGCCTCAGTTCCCTCATCTGTAAAATGGGGATTAAGACTGTGAGCCCCCCGTGGGACAACGTGATCACCTCGTAACCTCCTCAGCGCTTAGAACAGTGCTTTGCACATAGTAAGCGCTTAATAAATGCTATCGTTATTAAGCAGAGTGGCTCAGTGGAAAGAGCACGGGCTTTGGAGTCAGAGGTCATGGGTTCGAATTCCGGCTCCGCCACGTCTGCTGCGTGACCTTGGGCAAGTCAGTTAACTTCTCTGAGCCTCAGTTCCCTCATCTGTAAAACGGGGATTAAGACTGTGAGCCCCCCGTGGGGCAACTTGATCACACTGTTTCCCCCTCCAGCGCTTAGAACAGTGCTTTGCACATAGTAAGCGCTTAACAGATGCCATCATCATCACTAGGCTAGACTGCTTTTCTTGAGAGTGGAGGCCTACTCTGACGGGGAGCAAGGGGCCAGCAAAAACCAAGGGACACCTGGGCTGCAGCTTTTAGACTGTGAGCCCACTGTTGGGTAGGGACCGTCTCTATATGTTGCCAACTTGTACTTCCCAAGCGTTTAGTACAGTGCTCTGCACACAGTAAGCGCTCAATAAATACGATTGATGATGGAGCCCCCTTAGGGTCTCAGGGACCCACCCCACCCTCCCACCGGCCCCGGGGGGAGAGGGGCGTCACTTTCACAACCTACAGAATGGCCATTAGGACAGGAGTTGCGAACAAAATGTTATATTTTTTTTTTCCGGTCGCTCTTTCTCATTTGTCGAATTTAAGCTAGTCCTTCTAGACTGTGAGCCCACCGTTGGGTGGGGACCGTCCCTCTACGTTGCCAACTTCATCATCATCATCATCATCAATCGTATTTATTGAGCGCTTACTGTGTGCAGAGCACTGGACTAAGCCCTTGGGAAGTACAAACTGGCAACATATAGAGACAGTCCCTACCCAACAGTGGGCTCACAGGCTAAAAGGGGGAGACAGAGAACAAAACCAAACATACTAACAAAATAAAATAAATAGGATAGATATGTACAAGTAAAATAAATAAATAGAGTAATAAATATGTATGTACTTCCCAATAACTTGTACTTCCCAAGCGCTTAGTCCAGTGCTCTGCACACAGTAAGCGCTCAATAAATGCGATTGATGATGATGATGATGATGATAAATACGATCGAACGAATGAATTTTCCCCAGTGTGTCTGTCCTCCTGCTCTTAAGAATGTGAGGCCACCCTGGGGGCCAGTGACTGGGGATTCTTTCCAAATCTTAGTGCCGGGCTTCACCCGCTGTTAGCAGTTAATTGGTGTTATCGACTGATTGATTCTCAGAGGGTAGGAGGGAGTGGACACAGTTCAACGGTGGGGCAACATCATCATCATCATCATCATCAATCATATTTATTGAGCGCTTACTATGTGCAGAACACTGTACTAAGCACTTGGGAAGTACAAATTGGCAACATATAGAGACAGTCCCTACCCAACAGTGGGCTCCCAGTCTAAAAGGGGGAGACAGAGAACAAAACCAAACATACTAACAAAATAAAATAAATAGAATAGATATGTACAAATAAAATAAATAGAGTAAAAAATATGTACAAACATATATACATATATACAGGCAACATGATAGAAAGCATTAAATGGGACATTATAGAATGCACAGAAAGACAACAGTTTAGGAGACGAGATAGGTAGCACAGACTAATGGAGGGATTCAATATGGGAAGGCGGGAGTTTTCCGCGCTGCTCCTCCTATAATGTGCCAGCAAGGGAAAATTGTTTAATGAGACCGGTAATAATTTAATGAATTACGCACTTACTTTGTGCCCAGCACTGTCCTAAGCACTGGGATACACACAAGATCATCAGGTCGGACACAGGCCCCACCTCACGTGGGGCTCACTGTCTAGATAAGCAGCGTGGCTCGGTGGAAAGAGCCCGGGCTTTGGAGTCAGAGGTCAGGGGGTCGAATCCCGGCTCCGCCAATTGCCAGCTGTGTGACTTTGGGCGAGTCACTTCACTTCTCTGGGCCTCAGTTACCTCATCTGGAAAATGGGGATTAAGACTGTGAGCCCCCCAGGGGACAACCTGATCACCTTGTAACCTCCCCAGTGCCTAGAACAGTGCTTGGCACCTAGTAAGCGCTTAATAAATGCCATCCTTATTATTATTATTATTAGATTCATTCATTCATTCAATCGTATTTATTGAGCGCTTACTGTGTGCAGAGCACTGTACTAAGCGCTTGGGAAGTACAAGTTGGCAACATATAGAGATGGTCCCTACCCAAAAGTGGGCTCACAGTCTAGAAGACAGGAGTCTAGAAGTCTAGATAGGAAGGAGAACAACAAGCGCTTAGTGCAGTGCTCTGTACACAGTAAGCATGGCTCACAGTCTAGAAGAGTGGGCTCACAGTCTAGAAGATAGGAGTCTAGAAGTCTAGATAGGAGGGAGAACAACAAGCGCTTAGTACAGTGCTCTGTACACAGTAAGCACTCAATAAATACGAATGAATGAATGAACAGGTATTTTACAGCTGAGGAAAATGAGGCCCGGAGAAGTTAGGTGACTTCCCCAGGGTCACGCATCAGGCAAGTGGCAGACCTGGATTAGAACCCAAGCCTCCCAATTCCCAGGCCGGTCATGCTCCTTCCGCTGTTTCTAAGCCCCTTTGTATTTTCTACCTCAGTACTGGTGCTTCCCTCCATGTTCCCAGAAATGCTTGGGGTATTCAGGTTGACTGCTGGGAATAAAGATGGGGTCATTAGGATTTGGAGGAGCAGGGATCAACAAGCCACCCACTCCCCCGGGCCTTCACCAACAGGCAGCAACGGCCCAAGAGATGACATGAGCTGAAGACTGTAGCCATGTCTTCCCCTCCAGGCCCTTCCCACCTCCACAGGCAGCTTCTGCTCTAAAGCAGCCATGCAGGGCAATGATGTCACCGCATTTCTTCATGCATTATGTCACTTGTCATGTGTCAGGCCATATATCGGACGGCCCTCTGTGCACCGTCTATTCAACGGTTTCGTTCGGCTTGACTTCTGCCAAATGTGCTCCACACACAGTAAGCACTCGATTCATATGATTGATTGACGTTTCTGCACAAAAAAGTGGTCAATGTTTGTTCACATTTATTTCAAAGTGAAACCACTACTCTAATACAATGATACCCGGCCTTGACATTACCAGTATCAGGGCAGACCCCCAGTTAGGAAGCAGAACTGGCTTCTCACCTTGCTGTTCCACAGAACTAAACAAAAAGGCTTTAGCATTTTTGACAAGATTTCATCCACTAGAGATGTCAACAGGATGCTGACACAATGATATTCTGCCTTGATTTATTTTTCTTATGGAATTTAATGACAATAACTATGGAACTTGTTAAGCACTTAATATGTGCCAAGCACCGTTCAAAGCACTGAGTTAGATACGAGTCAATCAGGTTGGACACAGTCCCTGTCCCATATGGGGCTCACAGTCAATCCCTATTTTCCAAGAGAGGTAAAGGAGGCCCAGAGAAGATAAGTGACTTGTCCAAGGTTACACAGCAGACATGTACCAAGCACTGTTCAAAGCACTGAGTTAGATACGAGTCAATCAGGTTGGACACAGTCCCTGTCCCATATGGGGTTCACAGTCAATCCCTATTTTCCAAGAGAGGTAAAGGAGGCCCAGAGAAGATAAGTGACTTGTCCAAGGTCACACGGCAGACATGTGGAGGAGCTGAGATTAAAATTAGCACTTGTTAACCCCTCATCATGTGCCAAGCACTGTTCAAAGCACTGAGTTAGATACGAGTCAATCAGGTTGGACACGGTCCCTGTTCCATATGGGGTTCACAGTCAATCCCTATTTTCCAAGAGAGGTAAAAGAGGCCCAGAGAAGATAAGGGACTTGTCCAATCAATCAATCAATCGTATTTATTGAGCACTTACTGTGTGCAGAGCACTGTACAAGGTCACACGGCCAACATGTGGCGGAGCTGAGAATAAAATTAGCAGTTGTTAACCCCTCATCATGTGCCAAGCACTCATGCAACATAATCAATCTCTGTCCCATGCAGGATTTACAATCTAAGAGGTAGGGAGAGTAAGTATGCTCCCCCCAGGTCAAAGATGAGGAAACGGTCTCCAAGAAGGGAGTGACCTGGCCAAGCTCACACGGCAGGCTGTGACACAGCTAGGACTAGAACCTAGGGCTCCTGACTTTCATTCTCTTTCCACTAGTTCCCACTGCCTCCCTGTATACCTTGAAACATATTCTTGCTCAAAGCTACAGCTAAGGGCAGGTTAAAGGGATCCCAAAGCATCTCTATTGTAATCAGACCTAAACACCTTAGGAAAAAAGGGGGCATAACTGAAGACTACGTGATAAAAACCTTTCTGAAACTCCATTCTGTCAAGTCAGGCAAGAAATACGCATTAGTATCTCCCCATGCACACAAAGTTGTTCTAGGGCCTGGGGAGTTACAGAAAACCTAGAATAACTCTAAATCTAAGAGGCAGCGTAAGCAGACGTGAAACTGGCTCTTAAGAATAAATATTTAATTTATTTAAAATTATTTATTATTTAAAATCTAATATTTAAAGATTTTAGATGCGATGGGAGACTTAAGTGAGGAAAGAAACAGTCCTTCAGGGGCTTCCTAAAACAATAATGCCCAGGGGGCCACATGGCTTTTCCGAGGTCTTTCTTCTCCCCTCTTCTCCTACGGTCTATAGGTTTGGGTTTCCCCATTATTCACAGCATGTAAATAGGAATGGGCTGAGATCTAAAGTGGAAAGTCACAAAGGGTCACCCAGTCAAAAGCAAAGCCAGTACAGAATCACGATCTCTTGACTCTTGCACGGCAGTTGGGGTTTTCCAGTGAACCCCAAGATCCGAGACTATGCTGGTTTGTAGAACATTCTCATTCTTGCCTCTAGGATGGGTGACATGGATGATGATATATGATGAAATCCCTTTATAATATAAGAAAAATTCAGTGTTTTGACTTTTTTTCCCCAAGGTTATTTGGTAACTATGTGTCAAGCACTCATCTAAGCACTGGGGTAGGTACAAGTTTATCCCTGTCCCACCAGGGGTTCACAATCTAAATTGGAAGAAGGAGGATTTAATCCCCATTTAACAGATCAGGTAACTGCCACGGACAAGGCACACAGCAAGTTCTCTGATTCCCAAGCTCTGACCCACTTTGGTTTTTGTCCTTTCCAATTCTAGGGATACTGGGATTTTATTTTTTAAGATGTCGTTGGTTTTGTTTCCAAGGCTTGGAGTTTCCCGGGGGAGATATTTGACTTCTTGGCAACTCTGATGCTCAACAGAGATGTAGCTCGGTCCCAGATAGAAAACGGCATACAGAATTTACATCTGAACTAGGAGTCAAGAGATCGTGATTCTGTACTGGCTTTGCTTTTGACTGGGTGACCCTTTGTGACTTTCCTCTTTAGGTCTCAGCCCATTCCTATTTACATGTTGTGAATAATGGGAAAATGAATATGCTGACATAAGCTCTTTGGAGAAAAGAACTATAAATTCACTGTATTATCATTACAAACAGTGGTTGACATTCCATTAAATTTTCATGTGAAAACTGGAAACAGATAAATGGTAGTCAGTGGAAACCAGAAAAATAAATAGTGTCATCTTGACATTACAAGAAAGAACATTACTCGGGGAATCGGCCACACCTCTTAATTTCCAGTTTGCTGAAGAAGATGGTCACTGCAACGGGAGCAGTGAATAGAAATTTTGCATTTTCCATCAGCCCTGAGTAGACAGCATGCTGGACCCTACAGAGTAGGTAATTGTCCACATCCTGCAGAGATGAACATGGCTAATTCTTTTATATTCAAACAGCTGAAGGGAAGTGTTATAAAGAAAACAAGGTTAGTCAGACTTACCAGAAATGAGAATATTAATTGTGATATGATTCCGTAATCACGTACATGTACGCAACTGTTCAGTTCTTAAAAAAAGTATCTTAGATTTGCAATTAACAAAATTGAATGCTAAGTGACTCAAAGTACCCAACAGGAGAAAACAGTATGAGGAACACAGCACAAGTTGTGAAATCCAACCTAGCCAGTGGGCACTTGAAAGCTAGATTTGTGATTCATTTGAAAATCCAGGTACTGGGGAGGCAATAACTAACCGATCAATCCTATTTATTGAGCACTTACTGTGTTCAAGCGCTGTCCTAAAGAGCTAAATGCCTTCCAAAAATTATCAGTTAAGGAGTCTGGAATATACCGTTTTTGTTTTAAAAATAAATCTCCCTTATTTACCTAGAACAAAACCGACATAATCAACATTTAGTTCTTCCTATGCATTTTAAGCAAAGAACAATTGGAAACCAAGGGATACAACTATTAGCTCAAGGGGAGAATTGTAAATACAGTGATAAAATGAGCTGCAGAACCTTCCTTTCCCTTGCCTCAAGTGAACATTCTTTGCATCAAAAGAAGGATGGTGTCAAAAATTATCAGGCCCTTTATGCTCCTTCACATGTCTTTATAGGTTTTCATCTATTACTCTCTTAGTGTTTAATATCCTTCATGGTTTAGGTTGATTTTCTAGCAGTAAGAAATAGCGCTTAGAACAGTGCTTTGCACATAGTAAGCACTTAATAAATGCCATCATTATCATTATTATTATTATTATTATTAAATAGGCCAAAGGGAGCCTAATGGATGGAGCATGGGCCTGGGATTCAAAAGGACTTGAGTTCAAATCCCACTCTGCCATCTGTTTGCTGTGTGACCTTGTCACGTTAACCTCTTTATACCTCAGTCATCTCATCTCTAAAATGGGGATTAAGACGTGAAACCCATGTGGGACATGGACTGTTCCAACCTGACTAGCTTGTATCTACCCCAGTGCTTAATACAGTGCCTGGCACAAAGTAAGTGCTTAACAAATACTGGAGAAGCAGCGTGGCTCAGTGGAAAGAGCCCGGGCTTGGGAGTCAGAGGTCGTGGGTTCTAATCCCAGCTCCGCCATGTGTCATCTGCATGACTTTGGGCAAGTCACTTAACTTCTCTGTTGCCTCAGTTACTTCATCTGGAAAATGGGAGTGAAGACTGTGAGCCCCACGTGGGACAACCTGATTACCTTGTATCTCCCCTCTAGTGCTTTGCCCAGAGTAAGTGCTTAACAAATGCCTTCATTATTATTAAATACCAAAATAAAGGAGGCTTACTAGTGAATGCTATTAGGGAAGAAAGTATAGTCCCTGTCTCACATGGGACTCAGTGCAACAGGGAGGCAGAACAGATCCCCATTTTACTGAAGAGGAAACTGAGGCACAGAGAAGTTCACTGACTCACCCAGGGCCACACAGCAGGCTAGTGGTGGAGCTAAGATTAGGTGAGGTTTTCCCGACTGCGTCCTAGGCTCTTTCTTAATTATGATAATAATGATGATGGCATTTATTAAGCGCTTACTATGCGCAAAGCACTGTTCGAAGCGCTTCTTCTTCTAGACCATGCTCCAGTTCCTGGTAAATTAGCCTTGTTCCGTATGTAGAACAGATTGATACTAGTCATCCTAGCTGTGCTACTGGAAAACACGGGTTCGAGAACAGGGAACTGCAACCCCTGGCCTAGCTGCTGGAGTGAAGTGCACGCTAGTCTTTACCTCAGGGAGGACGCACTGCAGTCTACCAATCAGTTGAATTTGGCTGGGGCAATGCCTCCCCGCCGTGGCAGATCCTACCCGTCTCCACGTTAGCCAGCACCTGGCTTGGCGAGCCAAGATCCTGAGACAGGCAGCGTGTGGGAGTTACCGTGTTGGCCTCTGGCTCTGGGCTCTGAGCGAAAGCAGATGTATTTTTGCCATTTCTAATCCTCCCCGCTCCCCGGACAGCTGGGAGGCCTTTGCATATGGCTCTCCACATGCCTCAGAAGTCCACCAGAGGCCTTCCAGACCAAAGAGTGGCCCTCCCTGCTCCAGCTGCTGTGGAAGACAATGACGTCCGCTTCTGTTCCAGGCCACCGCTCCCAGTTTGGAGCAACCGTGCTTTTTTTTGACTTTTTTTCCCCACGGTTATTTGGTAACTACGTGTCAAGCACTCATCTAAGCACTGGGGTAGGTACAAGTTTATCCCTGTCCCACCATGTCCCGCCAGTCTCGGCTGGGCACCCCTGCTACCCTTCGGGCAGAGGGGTCTGATGCGGCAACCCGGCTCACCAGAGCCGCAGCAGATTGAGGACGCGGATCCTTGTGGGAACCCGGGCGGGCCCCTCCCACTTCCCTCGGGCTCCTTCGCGGATTTGGATCCCTACACCTGAGCTAGGAAAAGAAGCTGGAATACTCTGAGTAGTTGGCTTTCTTTCGAGTGACTCCACTGTCCTTCATCCTAACTCCACTCAATTCCCTTGCGGTTCCTTCAAGATTCAAACACTGCTAGCATCACTGCATATATCCGGAATCCCTTGGAAAAGCAGAGTCCCCAACAAAGTTTATGGCCCAGGATTCTACCTCAGCTCCTGGAATTGTCTTTTTTTTATGGTATTCGTTAAGTGCTTGCTATATGCCAGTCACTGTACTATGCGCTGGGGTCGATACAAGAGAAGCAGTGTTGGTTACTGGAAAGAGCATGGGCTTGGGAGCCAGATGTCATGAGTTCTAATCCCGGCTCCGCCACTGTCAGCTGAGTGACTTTGGGCAAGTCATTTAACTTCTCTGTACCTCAGTTTCCTCATCTGTAAAATGGGGATGAAGACTGTGAGCCCCACGTGGGACAACCTGATCACCTTGTATCTACCCCAGCACTTAGAACAGTGCTTGGCACACAGTAACAAATACCACAATTGTTGTTATTATTATACAAGCTTATCAGGTTGGGCATAGTCCCTGTCCCACATAGGGCTCACAGTCTTAATCCCCGTTTTACAGATAAGGGTAACTAAGGCTCAGAGAAGTTAAGTGACTTGCCCAAGAGCACACAGAAGACAAGTGGCAGAGTCAGGATTAGAACCCAGGTCCTTAAATGACCCCCAGACCCTGCTGTATCCACTCGGCCACACTGCTTCCCTGCTGTCCCCAACAATGTCTATGGCAAAACCAGGAAACTTTGAGTTATGGATCACAGATGCAACTATTTAAATTGTGCTGATAAGTAACCAAGACAGACACTTTAAAGATCAAAACACAGGTGTGTATCTTAACGTTGCACAACACTGTGGTAAAGGTGGAATATGAGATCACTCCACCTAGTAACAGCCTCAAACACAAACATCCACTTGGAGTTCAGGTGTACGGTACGATTAGAAGAATTTCTCTGGGGAGTTCTGTTCTGATCTCAAGCTGCACTGATAAGGAACATGTTTTCAATTTACTAGTAGAACTCTAACCTAGATGGATTCCTTTTCAGCTGACAGCACCTTGCACGTTTGGCTTATGCTCTTTTTCCCCTTGTCAAAGACCAGTTTCTCAATAAAAATGTATTCCCACTAGCCACAACTTAAATACACTACCTCGCGCTGCCCAGCCACTATGAATCCTAGATACCAAGAAAGCGGAGTCCCTGCTCACTTCTCCTGTGGACATCTTTTTTCCCATCTGGGTTTTTTTATTATTTGTTTATTTTTAATGCTCTGAGAAACAGGATAATCAAGATGGATTGGTTTACTGCTTAGAACCTTTAAATGAAAAGAAGAATTCTGACCAGGTATTTAGGAACTTTTCAATAACCAGGTTATTCCATTTACAAAGGAAGTCTTAAGGAAAGATAGGGCAAATCTAATTGGAAAGGCCTAGCCTTATCTCTCTTACCTGAATTAAATTGTCGGTTGCCCAATGGATGAGGAACTGGTGATGTGGGAAGAAGGAAAGGCACACTTATACGTGGTGCATTATCACGCAAGACGATCAGCAAGCCGATAGGGCTGCATTTTTCCTTAGTGCCAAGAGATCTTTCTATAAGGAAAGAATCCCATCCAGGGTTTTTTGTTTATTTGTTTGTTTAAGAAACAAACAATAATGTAGGAGATGGAAAGAACAGGCAACAACAAGAGGCACATTCTGAATATCATCTCCATTTGTTTAACAGATGTTGGAGTCTGTTTTCAGTTCTCACAAATAAGACAATACAACATGTTTCATCCAAAAGTAACATGAAAAACTGCGCAGCTGGTTGGAGCCTAAACATGCTAAAACTTTCTAACTTTAAGAGGAATGAGGTCCTGGCAGTCTGTCCATATCTGGCTGAATCACATAAAAAACCCATTCGAAGCCAATGGCAGACAAGGGAGAGGAGAAACTTTTTGCATCTACTGCATGTGAACAAGAATTCCACATCCATCTTTCATAGCTAGGTATCTACTTCATATTATGCGATGGCCTTGGGTTAAAAGGGAATTCCACCGTCCTTCATAGCTGGGCACATATATTATGTGATAGCAGTGGGCTAAATGTGTGGCAGCGATCAAAAAGTCAATCAATTAACTGCATTTACTGAACACTTACCGTGAGTGGAGCACTGTAGCAAGCGCATTGTACTATATTAAACACAGTCTCTCAACCTGAATGCTGGACATCATCAGGAGGGGTACGGGAAATAAAGCAAGCCAAAAAACAAACTAAAAGGCATAATATTGCCACTCCATAAGCCTGGTTGACCACTCCTGGACCGTTATGGACAGTTCTAGTTATTCATTCATTCAATCGTATTTATCGAGCGCTTACTGTGTGCAGAGCACTGTACTATCCCATCTTAGAGCCGGAAAAGTTACAGAGAGATGCAAGGTGTTCATCATCATCATCATCAATCGTATTTATTGAGCGCTTACTATGTGCAGAGCACTGTACTAAGCGCTTGGGAAGTACAAATTGGCAACATATAGAGACAGTCCCTACTCAACAGTGGGCTCACAGTCTAAAAGGGGGAGACAGAGAACAAAACCAAACATACTAACAAAATAAAATAAATAGCATAGATATGTACAAGTAAAATAAATAGAGTAATAAATATGTATGTGTGTTCAAGGGGAATGGAGGAGTTTCATTGGAAGGTAGAAAGAATTAAGGGTTCTTCAGTTTGGGAAGGTGGGGGATATTGAAATCTGGTCCACTACTTTATCCCCAGTGGAAATAATAATAATGGCATTTATTAAGCACTTACTATGTGCAAAGCACTGTTCTAAGCACTGGGAGGTTACAAGGTGATCAGGTTGTCCCACGGGGTGCTCACTGCCTTCATCCCCGTTTTACAGATGAGGGAACTGAGGCACAGAGAAGTGAAGTGACTTGCCCAAAGTCACCCAGCTGACAACTGGCAGAGCCGGGATTTGAACCCGTGACCTCTGACTCCAAAGCCCATGCTCTTTCCAGCTGAGCCACGCTGCTTCTCCAGTGAGAAGTGGAAATGAGCGGTTGATACCTTCATTCCGTATAATTGCCGACCAGACAGCCAACATGTGGTGGGGCGGGGGGGGCGCGGATGAGGGAGAAGGAGGAAGAAAAAGAAAGAAAGAGGAGTCTGAATATTCTGAAAACTTGAAGAAGACACTACCGCTGATGAACTTTATTCACGGGTCAATAAAGCTGAAAAGACCAAAGCATGATTAACTGTTCTTTGCACACCACGCACACATTAAGCTTGCCCTTTGATGTGCCGTTGCGTTTGCTATTTCCAGAGCTCGGCACTGCTCTGATTTCTGTCTTGGAGTTTCACTAGCTCGCTGAAGTGTCTGCTTGAAAAGAGCCACTCCGTTTCTGACTGTTGCAACCTGGCCTGATCTGTTTGCTCCTGTCGCCTCCCAATAGCAGTACTATTTTGCAGTGTGTCAGCGCATCATTGAGATGCTTGTTTTGCCCTTTCTTCTTGAGGGCACTCTGTTTCCATTCCCAGATACAGCACCTGCTTGGGTCTTTTTCTGTCATTTATTTTCCACCTGATGAAGCTGTGTTGCTGTGATCATTATTAACTCCATTCTTGTATAGTATCTGTTGTCCAACACTTCATTCATTCATTCATTCAGTCGTATTTATTGAGCACTTACTGTGTGCAGGGCACTGTACTAAGCGTTTGGGAAGTACAAGTTGGCAACATATAGAGACGGTCCCTACCCAACAGTGGGCACTTCTTATAGGTGGTCCTGAATTATAATATGAATCATTAATAACACTACTGATAACAACTGTGGTATTTGTTCAGCACTTACTATGGTTCAAGCACTATACTAAACACTGGGTTAGATGCAAGACAGTCAAGTCAAACGGACACAGACCCTGTCATTCTTTCAGTAGTATTCATTGAGCGTTTACTGTGTGCAGAGCACTACTAAGCGCTTGGGAGAGTACAATACACCAACAAACTGACACATTCCCTGCCCACACCCACATGGGGCCCACGGTCTAAGTTGGAGGTAGAACAGGTATTAAATCCCCATTTTACAGATGAGGAAACTGAGACCCAGAGAAGTTACGGGATCTGCCCAAGCTCACACAGGAAGCAACTGCAGAGCTGGGATTAGAGCTCAGACTGTGAGGTCCTGTATATATGTATATATGTTTGCACGTATTTATTACTCTATTTATTTATTTATTTATTTTGTACATATTTATTCTATTTTATTTTAATATGATGATGATGATGGCATTTGTTATGTTTTGTTTTGTTGTCTGCCTCCCCCTTCTAGACTGTGAGCCCGCTGTTGGGTAGGGACCATCTCTATATATTGCCAATTCATCCTTCCCAAGCGCTTAGTACAGTGCTCTGCACACAGTAAGTGCTCAATAAATACAATTGAATGAATGAATGAATGTTTGTACATATTTATTACTCTATTTTTTATTTGTACATATTTATTCTATTTATTTTATTTTGTTAATATGTTTTGTTTTGTTGTCTGTCTCCCCCTTCTAGACTGTGAGCCCGCTGTTGGGTAGGGACCGTCTCTATATGTTGCCAACTTGTACTTCCCAAGCGCTTAGTACAGTGCTCTGCACAAAGTAAGCGCTCAATAAATACGATTGAATGAATGAATGATTCCCAGGCCTGTGCTTTTCCCACTCGGCAGGCTACTCTGCTTCTCGATTAAATGTTAATTAAATGTGATGGAAGGTACAGATTAATGCAAATTAAATTTGACCCGAGACACTGATAAAACTGTTTTAAAAAACAGAAGATAATGCCTGTGAGAGGTCTAGGTCTAATACCCTTTTAGAAGTACTTTCAAAAACAACTGGTATTTGTTAAGCACTTACTATGTGCCAGGTACTGTACTAAGAGCTGGGGTACAAACAAACTAATCGGGTTGAACACAGTCAATGTCCCACTTGCGGCTCACAGTCTTAAGTCCCATTTGACAGATGAAGCAACTGAGGCACCGAGAAGTGAAGTGACTTGCCAAAGGTCACGCAGCAGACAAGTGGCAGAGCCGGGATGCGACCCTAGATCCTCTGAGTCCCAGTTCCTCTTATTGCTGTTCAGACCGGGGGCTTTTAAATTGCAGCTGATAGGCCAAATATGACTCATGAAAGCACTCCTGTGCAACCCGCAACATGCAGTGGAGTGAAAAAACCCTCGAACTAAAACCAAGTCTTTAGTTTGGTGCTGATCTGCATAGCTCTAATCTCTTCCACCTTAGCACTCTGCCACTGGTTGGCTGGGAATCCCTAACACGATGGGCATATGCTTGATGAAGTATTCGATACTTTTTTTTTCAGTTGTTGGGATGGGCAGCGGGTGTTCTCACAATATCCCTCAATGACGCAATGGAGTGAAAAAACCCTCGAACGAAAATGAAATCTTTAGTGTGGTCCTGATCTGCATAGCTCTAATCTCTTCCATTTTAGCACTCTGCCACTGGTTGGCTGGCAATCCCTAACACGATGGGCATATGCTTGATGACGTATTGGATACATTTTTTTTTCCAGTTATTGGGATGGGCAGCGGGTGTTCTCACAATATCCCTCAATGACGCACTGGAGTGAAAAAACCCTCAAACTAAAATGAAGTCTTTAGTGTGGTCCTGATCTTCATAGCTCTAATCTCTTCCACTTTAGCACTCTGCCACTGGTTGGCTGGCAATCCCTAACACGATGGACATATATAAGTATTCGATACATTTTTTTTTCAGTTGTTGGGATGGGCAGCGGATGTTCTCACAATATCCCTCAATGACGCAGTGGAGTGAAAAAACCCTCGACTAAAACGAAGTCTTTAGTGTGGTGCTGATCTGCATAGCTCTAATCTCTTCCACTTCAGCACTCTGCCACTGGTTGGCTGGCAATCCCTAATATGATGGGCATATGCTTGAAGTATTTGGTAGATTTTTTTTCCAGTCGTTGGGATGGGTAGCGGATGTTCTCACAATATCCCTCAATGACGCAGTGGAGTGAAAAAACCCTCGAACTAAAATGAAGTCTTTAGTGTGGTGCTGATCTGCATAGCTTTAATCTCTTCCATTTTAGCACTCTGCCACTGGTTGACTGGCAATCCCTAACACGATGGGCATATATAAGTATTCGATACATTTTTTTTTCAGTTGTTGGGATGGGCAGCGGATGTTCTCACAATATCCCTCAATGACGCAGTGGAGTGAAAAAAACCCTCGAACTAAAACGAAGTCTTTAGTTTGGTGCTGATCTGCATAGCTCTAATCTCTTCCACTTTAGCACTCTGCCACTGGTTGGCTGGCAATCCCTAATGCGATGGGCATATGCTTGATAGATTTGATAGATTTTTTTTTTCCAGTTGTTCGGATGGGCAGCGGGTGTTCTCACAATATCCCTCTTAATGACGCAGTGGATTGAAAAAACCCTCGAACTAAAACAAAGTCTTTAGTGTGGTGCTGATCTGCATAGCTCTAATCTCTTCCACTTTAGCACTCTGCCACTGGTTGGCTGGCAATCCCTAACACGATAGGCATATGCTTGATGAAGTATTCGATACATTTTTTTTTCAGTTGTTGGGTGGCGGGTGTTCTCACAATATCCCTCTTAATGACGCAGTGGAGTGAAAAAACCCTCGAACTAAAACGAAGTCTTTAGTGTGGTGCTGATCTTCATAGCTCTAATCTCTTCCACTTTAGCACTCTGCCACTGGTTGGCTGGCAATCCCTAACACGATGGGCATATGCTTGATGAAGTATTCGATACATTCTTTTTTCATTTGTTGGAATGGGCAGCGGGTATTCTCACAATATCCCTCTTAATGCCATCAGTGTTGTTAGCCACCAAAAAGCCATCAAGAATCTCAGAGTTCTTAAAGGTGTCTTCATTTTAAATACTATTACTACTAAAAGTTGTAGTAGAAAGAGTGGTAACGGTACTTACTGAGTGACTTCAGGGTGCAATCCACTCTCACAGTGCTTGACACTGTGCTAAATGCTGGGGTCTGTGCAGGATAATCAGGTCCCACGTGGGGCTGTGTACTAAATTTGTCCTGTGACAATAACAAGAATGCAGTTTCACTGGGCTCTATATCTATAGAATAGTGGCTTATCTTCTTACTGGAACTATCGTATAACTTAATCACAAAGGCAAATGTTTTGTTTGTGATTCACTAGAATTCCTAATCACTTTTTGCCACACGTGCATATATTTATAATTCTATTATTTATATTGATGCTATTGATGACATTACTTGTACCTGTTTTGTTGTCTATCTTCCCCCTTCTAGACTGTGAGCCCGTTGTCGGGTAGGGATTGTCTCTATCTGTTGCTGAATTGTACTTTCCAAGCGCTTAGTACAGTGCTCTGCACATAGTAAGCGCTCAATAAATACGATTGAATGAATGAATGAATTAAATGCTTGGAAAAGAACAATATAAGCAGGCGACCTATCCTTCTCACAGAGAACTTACGCTCTAGGTAAGTGTTGAGTGAGTTCACCATGAATTTATCCAGATAGTTGGGTGTCATTTTATGATTACTGCTTGCGTAGCTAAACAAGAGTTTGGAGCATATCAAGTGAGTCACCAAGTAGTTGTGTGCCTAGAGTGTTAAGTTCTCTTTTCTTCTCATAGACTACACAGTCCTAATTCTTTTAACTTTTCCTGTAAATCCCTCTCCTCATTTTTACTGGACACCTTCCAGCACGTAAACATCAAAAGGTCAGGAACTTACCTGCTGCAGAAAATTCTACTTCTAACCAAGTGGCAATACAAAATTGGATGATGTCATGGAATTTTGATAGAGCACATAGCTAAAAGATGCGCTCAGAAGCGAAGAAGTTAAAAGGGCGGCTTGTCCTTTGGGGTAGAAACAGATAGAAAGCAGAAAATATACTGGCAAACTCAGGGCCAAACCACATATTTTCAGATGACGAAACAAGATCACAGACAATGAGGTTCTATTATGCAACCTGTGTCAGGAAGTGGCCCAATTCACCTGGGTTGGAGGTGAGCACAGTCAAGAACAATCACTCTAGGTAGGATGAGTAAGAGTAGAGGACTGGACTGAAAATTTGGCTTTAAATTGGGAATTCCTAAAGAGTATGGGGTTGTATCTTCATGTTTCTAATGTAAATGAATACTTGAGAAAATTAAACAATCAAGGGAAGGAAAGGATGCTCTATTTCTCTGAACTTGGATATTGAAGTTACAGCTCTTGAAAGTCATATCCAAATACAATCACCTGACCAAGCAATCAACTCCCAAACAAGAAATGTTCAATTCTATGAAGGCTGAAAGACAATGATAATGACATCATAAAGAGTTGGAGAAATGGGTCCTCATTGGCGAGATATGGTTCATTAACTCCTCCCAACTCCCAACTTTTAAAATCACATTACTAAACCAAATCAACTCAGAGAAGCATATAACAACTCCAAGCTCTTTGTATCATAAATGCATTGGTAACTAGTATTAAGAAGTTACTGTTTCTAGATCACCAGGAAGAAGGAAAAAGAAAATATTCAAGGAGAAAACAAATGAATAAATTCAACAATTTCAAGAAAAAATATTTTTAATGGTCTTTTTTAAGAGCTTATTATGTGCCAGGCACTGTACTAAGGGCTGGGGTGGGTACAAATTGATCAGGCTGGACACAGTCCCTGTCCCATGTGGGACTCACAGTCTTAATCCCCATTTTACAAACGAAGTAACTGAGGCACGGAGAAGTTAAGTGACTTTCCCCCAGGTCACACTGCAGACAAGCAGCAGAGTCTGGATTAAAATCCAGCTCCTTCTGACTCCCAAGCCCGGGCTCTATCCACTAGGCCACACTGCTTCTCCACAATCTAACAGATCTAACGATCTTCTCTAGACTGTAAGCTTCTTGTGGGCAGGGGACATGTCTATCAACTCTGTTATATTCTACTCTCCCAAACGCTTAGTACAGTGGTCTGCACACAGTAAGCGCTCAAGAAATATGATTGATTGACTCTTGAACACTTCAAATGTCCCTACGATAATCTTTCAAATGTTCCAGGTGTTGCTCTCTGGAGAGCCAGCTGCAATAGCGAACCCAGAAGATTATTAATTAAGACTGGAATTGGGAGTTGCCTGGGTGAAAGGTAAACAAAATTTCCAACCACGCAGCCTGATGTAACAGGGGTGGGTTCCCTTAGGCACTACGTCCAAACTTCATTCCAAACAATCTGAGTGGGTTGGAAGGTGAATAGGTATGGAATATTATGTTTGAAAAGAGATTAACTAAGGTTGAGAACTGAACACTCGGCTTTCTGCTTTGAGATGCAGCAATGAAAGAAAACCGTAGTAGCAAATTTTTTTACAGCTTTCATCTTGGTGCTTAAAACAATGGAAGGCTTAGCTGGATAATGGATTTGGACTGAAAGTCAAGAGGCTTGGCAAGTTCTACTTCACGTTGGCCACCGATTCATTTTATGATCTTGGCCACTACCCTCCTTCCTAATCCCGCTATTGCTGTTGCTTCTGCCCCGCCGCTCGCCCTATATGGAAGGGTCAGGGTGGGGCTGAGGGGAGGGGAAGGAGGAGGAGAGAGAGAGTTGGGAACAGATTGAGGTGGAGGGATCCCTGTGGACAGAAACAGTTCATCTTCTTCCTATTTAAGGAAGGCTAGCTTTCACTCATTGCTGTTTAGAGACCCGCATCCCAGAAATTTACCCTCTCTGACCCATAACTTTGAGGTAGTTACTTATGGAGCAGGTCGGGGGGTTAACGATTCATTAAACCAATGAATCAATCGTAGGAGAAGCAGCGTGGCTCAGTGGAAAGAGCCTGGGTTTTGGAGTCAGAGGTCAGGGGTTCAAATCCCGGCTCCACCAGTTGTCAGCTGTGTGACTTTGGGCAAGTTACTTCGCTTCTCTGGGCCTCAGTTACCTCATCTGTAAAACGGGGATTAAGACTGTGAGCCCCACCGTGGGACAACCTGATCACCTTGTAACCTCTCCAGCGCTTAGAACAGTGCTTTGCACATAGTAAGTGCTTAACAAATGCCATTATTATTATTATTATTTATTGAGGATTTTATTGTGTGCAGAGCACTGTACTAAGCCCTTGCAATATAACAGATTTCGTACACGTTCCCTGCCCACAAAGAGCTTACAGTCTAGCGCTGTTTAGTGTCTCTAAGCAGGAATAGGTTGAGTGTCGCGACGTTTTGCTGTGGAACCACATTTAAGTTGTTCTGGTCATAACTGTCTCCCTCTCTAGACTGTGAGTTCGTTGTGAGCAGGGAATGTCACTGCTTATTGTTCTTTCCCAAGTGCTGAATACAGTGCTCCGCAAAAAGTAAGCACTTAATAAAAGTAGGCACTACTTTTATGGAGAAGCAGCGTGGCTCAGTGGAAAGAGCCCGGGCTTTGGAGTCAGAGGTCATGGGATCATATCCCGGCTCCACCACGTCTGCTGTGTGACCTTAGGCAAGTCACTTCTCTAAGCCTCAGTTACCTCATCTGTAAAAATGGGGATTAAGACTGTGAGCCCCACGTGGGACAACCTGATCACCTTGTATCCCCCCCAGCGCTTAGAACAGGGCTTTGCACATAGTAAGCGCTCGATAAATGTCATCATTATTATTATTATTATTATTAATAAATATGATTGAATGAATAACTGCTTTTCTAACACTAGGGTCCACCCAGTGTCTGTCTGTCTGTCTCTCTTCCTCTCCCTCTTCCTCTCCACTCTCACCACTCAGGCCCACTCCAACAGCTCCTCCAGCCTCCTCTTCGGCTCCCTCCATTCTGAAGGGAGCCCAGATACAGCCAAGGAGACACACCCCTTCCTTCTCCATTTGGGATTCAAATCCTCTTTGGGATCCCCAGTTAAAGGCCTGAAAACCCACACTCCGTCAGACCCGATTTCCTGCGGGAAATGTATGGGTCGCATCCTCAGTGTTTCTAAAGCACTTTACAGGCTGAGCCCAGGAGGAGAGTGTAAAGGGGGCGGGGGTTAGGGGGTGCAAAATTCAAGTGGGATCTCTAATCCCAATTTTTCCCATCTATGCAGATCAACAATATGAAGTTGGATGGTGAAATATCTGGTGAAGTTGGATGGTGAATATCCCAATTTTTCCCATCTATGCAGATAAACAATATGAAGTTGGACGGTGAAATATCTGTAGAATTCTTAGAGAAGCAGTATGGCCTAGTTGAAGGATGTACCTGCTTCTCCCCTCCATCCCCATCTTCCCTGCCTTACTTCCTTCCCCTCTCCACAGAACCTGTGTATATGAATATATGCTTGTACATATTTATTACTTGTTGCCAAATTGTACTTCCCAAGTGCTTAGTACAGTGCTCTGCACACAGTAAGTGCTCAATAAATATGACTGAATGAATGAATGAATTTATTACTGTATTCATTTATTTTACTGGTACATATTTATTCTATTTATTTTATTTTGTTACTACATTTTGTTTTGCTGTCTGTCTCCCCCTTCTAGACTGTGAGCCTGCTGTTGGGTAGGGACCGTCTCTATATGTTGCCAACTTGTACTTCCCAAGCGCTTAGTACAGTGCTCTGCACACAGTAAGCGCTCAATAAATACGATTGAATGAGTGAAAAGGATGAAATGAATGAATGAATGAAAAGGATGAAATGAATGAATGAAAAGGATGTACAAGTATGGGAGTCAGCTCTAATCGCAGCCCTGACACTTGCTTGCTGTGTGACCTGAGTTAGGTCCCTTAACTTCTCTGTGCCTCAGTCACCTCATCTGCAAATTGGGGAGTAAAACTGTGAGCCCCATGTGGGACAGGGACTGCGTCCAACTTGATTATCTATTACTAAAGCGCTTAATACAGTGCTTGATGCATAGTAAGCGCTTAACAAATGCCATAAAAGGGAAAACAATGATATGAATATAAAGTACTATTCTGACTAAATCACAATAAAATCTCTTTGTCCACATAGAATGGGACTAACAAAAATCAGACTGTGTCTTCAAAGGCATAAACAGAACTTTGAAATAATTCGTTCTCCTGTCACTTTGGTGTTATCAATTTAATCCAGAAGTACAAAGTCCTGTTTGGGGAGAATATTTCATATATTTCAGTTCATTTCGATTTTGAAGATCTACCAATGGGGCAATTATTTTGGTGATGGTAGCAACAATGGAAGCATATGTTTAGTCACTGTGCTTCTCTATGCACTTATTATAGTTAATTAGTGTTTTGAATATTTAAATTACAGATACAAAACTGTCTTTTAAAATATGCAAAGGCCTGGTGTTTTATTCAGAGGAGTGACTTCTGTGAATGCAGCTAATTATACTTTCTTCATATTTGTCCTTTTCCAGGGGTCTCAGATAAAATCCCAATTTGCATTAGGGAGTAGTTCATTTAAAAGAAGCAGCAAGGCCTTGTGGAGTTAGCACAGGCCTGGGAGTTAGAAGGACCTGGGTTCTAATCCCAACTCCGCCACTCGTCTGCTGTGTGACTTTGGGAAAGTCACTTGGCTTCTCTTCATCTCAGTTACTTCATCTGTAAATAGGAAACGAGACTGTGAGTCCTACATGGTAAACAGACTGCGTCCAACCTGATTAGCTTATATCTACCCCAGCGCTTAGTACAGTGCCTGGCATGCACTAAGTGCTCAACAAAAACCATATATTAAAAAAAAACCACCTGCCTACAAATGAATATTCAATTGTATATTCAATTACTGATCCAATTCCACTACTTATAAATAATTTAAAGACTGTTTCCACAATTAGAGGGGAAACTGCTTCTGTGCAGGGAATGTGCCGTGCTCCTGTCATATTTTACCAAGGGTTTACTTTAATACTGCTACTATTACTTCTACAGTGAGGGAAATACACCCTTCAGAAGAATACCGTGGATAGCTGTTTCGGGGCAGCATGAACTCTTCTCAAACTCAAGGACAAAGAGGTCCAGTGCCCTGACTTCAACTAAGGAAGGGTTATTCCAGAAACCAGCTGGACCGAATTTTCTTGCAAAAATAGTTTTTAATGTATGGGGGAGAAAAAAAAAAAAAACAAGCAAAGCCAGCAAAAGGGAACAATTAGGATAAACAGTTTTCGAAATGCATTGGACCAACACCAAAAAGGAAAAATATTGTGGGATACACATCTGTTAATCCTGAAAATGGCAGAGACCTTAGTGGGCTACGTGGCCTTCTTGTGTCCTTAGATGCTCTCGGCTTATATTTGCATTTCTATTGCTTGTACTACCCAGTATTTAGGCATTTTAGGCCGGAATAGCCTGCCAGTATCAGGGCTGCCTGGTGACTGTCCTCTAACCCACAATGAAAACAGCACAAATTCTCGAACAGATCTGCTCCACTCTATTAGTATGAGTTTCTCCCCAGTACTTATTGTGCATTTGCTATTTGGTGGAGAGAGGCCAGTTGTTCCCGTATTTAGTGAATCTGTCCCATTTTTCAAATCTGTGATCTCTGGCTCCAAAGAAGGCCATAAGGACAGTTAAAAGATTGCATTTTTCAAAAAGACAATAATGATAGGGGCATTTATTAAGCATTCACTATGTGCCAAGCAATGCACTAAGCATTGGTATAGATACAAGATAATCAGTTCGGACACAGTCCCTCACCCACTTGGAGCTCATGGTCTAAATAGGAAGGGAACAAGTATCTAATCCACAATTTACTGATCAATCAATAGTATTTACTGAGCGCTTACTATGTGTGTAGAGCGCTGCACTAAGTAATAATAGTAATAACAATGATGGCATTTGTTAAGTGCTTACTATGTGCAAAGCACTGTTCTAAGCTTTGGTGTAGATACAAGATAATCAGTTCGGACACAGTCCCTCACCCACTTGGAGCTCACGGTCTAAATAGGAAGGGAACAAATATCTAATCCACAATTTACTGATCAATCAATAGTATTTATTGAGCACTTACTATGTGTGTAGAGCGCTGCACTAAGTAATAATAGTAATAACAATGATGGCATTTGTTAAGTGCTTACTATGTGCAAAGCACTGTTCTAAGCTTTGGTGTAGATACAAGATAATCAGTTCGGACACAGTCCCTCACCCACTTGGAGCTCATGGTCTAAATAGGAAGGGAACAAGTATTTAATCCACAATTTACTGATCAATCAATAGTATTTATTGAGTGCTTACTATGTGTGTAGAGTGCTGCACTAAGTAATAGTAGTAATAATAATGATGGCATTTGTTAAGTGCTTACTATGTGCAAAGCACTGTTCTAAGCATTGGTATAGATACAAGATAATCAGTTCGGACACAGTCCCTCACCCACTTGGAGCTCACGGCCTAAATAGGAAGGGAACAAATATCTAATCCACAATTTACTGATCAATCAATAGTATTTATTGAGCACTTACTATGTGTGTAGAGCGCTGCACTAAGTAATAATAGTAATAATAATGATGGCATTTGTTAAGCGCTTACTATGTGCAAAGCACTGTTCTAAGCGCTGGGGAGGTTACAAGGTGATCAGGTTGTCCCACGGGGGGCTTACAATCTTAATCCCCATTTTCCAGATGAGGTAACTGAGGCACAGAGAAGTTAAGTGACTTGCCCAAAGTCACACAGCTGACAATTGGCAGAGCTGGGATCTGAACCCATGACCTTTGACTCCAAAGCCCATGCTTTGCCACTGAGCCACACAGCACAATATAACAGAGTTGGTAGACACTTTCCCTGTCCACGGTGAGCTTACAGTCTAGAGAGGAACTTACGCTGAGGAAACTAAGGCCTAGAGAAGTAAAGTGACGCGCCCAAGATTGCACAGCAGGCACATACATGGCAGGGCCGGGATTAGAACCCAGGTCTTCTGACTCTAAGGCCTGTGTTCTTTCCAGTATGCCATGGTATGCACCAATTTTTCTGGGGCTGGTTCCTGTGGGTCTAACTCAGAGGAATCTCCTGTTCCTTTTTCCTGGTGGTGTCAGGACTCTCAGTTCATTCCCAGGTGTGGGCAGGGATCGTGTCTACCAACCCTGTTCTATCGTCCTCTCCCAAGTGCTTATTACAGTGCTCTGCAAACAGTAAGTGCTCAATAAATATAACTGATTGATTGACAATCCCCGGGAGAGGCCAACCTCTGGAATTTCACCTCTACCAGGGTTTGGATAGTTTGTCTCTTCCCTCTGGATTTGGCCTCCTGCCCCATCTTCCTTGACCCTCTCAATTTCCAAACCCTGAAGACCAGATACGGGGCTCCTCCTCAAAATTTCTCCTTAAGCTCCCCAAATTTGAGGTAATGAGCCATCCTGTCAGCACATTTACCCTCCATCTTTTTATTTTCTCCCTTGTAACCTCTTTCAGAATAGACAATCTCACATTTTGTTCTTTATGCATAGCACACAACTCTCTTAGAAGAGTGCTTGATTCTTTAACAACTCCATTCTCTTACAGGCTCATGATTAGAGTGACTACATAGCCCACTGTTGGGTAGGGACTGTCTCTATGTGTTGCCAATTTGTACTTCCCAAGCGCTTAGTACAGTGCTCTGCACATAGTAAGCGCTCAACAAATACGATTGATGATGATGATGATGATATCCCATATCCCTATTAATCAGTGAAATGTATTAAGCGCTTACTATGTGCAGAGCATTGGGAGACTACAATACAACAGAATCAGTGGATACGTTCCCCGCCCTAGCACTGACCCATCACCAGGACCACCAGAAGAAATCCTCTTGAAAACTGGGGGACATTGAACCGTCTCTATATGTTGCCAACTTCTACTTCCCAAGCGCTTAGCATAGTGCTCTGCACACAGTAAGTGCTCAATAAATACGACTGAATGAATGAATTGAACTGTCTTAGTCCAGGTTGATAAGTGACCAACAAAGTCCAAGCACTATTTGGGGGCGGGGAGCAGGAGTCAGTTGGGATTCTTTTGCATAAGTGCTAATTCTTTCACCTTTGCTGAGCAGAACATGTAAGGAGGATGGAAGATAGTAGTATAATTAATAATAATTATGGCATTTGTTAAGCCCAGTTTTAAGCGCTGGGGTAGATACAAGTTAATCCGGTTGGGCCCAGTCCCTGTCCCACATGGGGCTCACAGTTTATGCCGAAACAACTTCTTTTTGGTAAACAGAACTTTGGTCATCCTAAAATAGGTGGATGGAAGGAACTCTTTGGAGGCACAATGGAGTAAAACCTCAAAAGATAAGGCACAGCAGTGGACAGCTGGGAAACAGCTGCAGGAAAGGGCCAGTCTGGTGTGCGCCATCTGAAACCTGCTACCTGCCTTAGAGCGGAGGCTTTGGGAAAATCATGACCCCAAGAGAAAGGAAGGGAAGAAAATAGTGCCATCCCCTGTTGGACAAATATGCAATATTGTGGCGTGGGACAATCCTTTTGTGTAAATAATGTGGAAGGTACTCTCTGCCAGTGCTGGTTTTATTCCACATACCCGCCGATGTCATCTTTGAACCCAAAGGACAGCTCTATGTACCTATCACCCAACCCCATCAGATAGATGGTGTGTAATTGGAATTGACAGGAAGAAGCTAGACGTAAGGCTGAAGCTGATAGGGAGCAGGGGAAGGGCTGGGAGAACTCCGGGGAAAAGGAGGCAGAAGACACTAGTTTTACAAGAAGTGGTAGAAAGCTTCCTGTCAACCAGAAGGATGATGAGCCAGGTCAGGGCAAGTGGGTGGCAGAGTTCCTGGTTGACAAACGCTAGATGTAGAGAATAGGGAAGCCTATGATCTGGGATGGAGACTCTTAAAGAAAATGCAGGGGAAATTAGATGAGGGAGGGAAGGAATGAGATAGGATGAAGAGAATCCAAGGAAAGACAAAGATATAGATTCCTGCCACAGGTTCTTAGCCAAGTGACTCAAGGCATTTTGAAAATCTGGTTATCCTACTCGGGTGAAAAACAAAATTTGCTCACTGAAAAATATGCCTCAAATTAAGTTCTTTACTCTAGATCTCAACTGAACTTCCTCAAAACTATGGTTAAGAAAGACATTTATTCTTATGCTTTTCTTGTTTCAGGAGTCATTGCATTCTCCAATTTAGCTTCATCCATTTCAAAAGTACAGACGTCTAGCAATAAACCTTTCGGGTGCCATAAGGCCAAAACTGGGCAAATGCATTTTGAATCTTGATGATATTTCATGTGAACATGTATAGATTTTCTTCATTTAGGGATAGAGCTGCTGTTGGAGGAGTCCCAATTTATAAAGGTTGATGCTTCTGAATGTGCTGAAAGCTGCTGGAACCAAACCATGCATGTAAAGACAACTAGCAAAATGTCACTCTTGCAGTGCCTATTCTGTCAGGATGCTTTAAAAAAATCCTTTAAAAATGTAAACCAAGGACTGCACTGGAAATGAAGTCTAAAGACCACATACACAATGACACACAATGGAGCAGATTCTAACTGACCAATATTTTAAGTGTGATTTCTTACTACAACCCAGCCAGCCCACACACTTCTCTGCTCTAATGGCAACCTCATTCTTGGTCATCTCACCTCCAATCCCTCACCCACATCCTGCCTCTGGCCTAGAAACCCCCACCCACCCACCCACCCCTTCATATCTCTCAGATGATCACTCTCCCTACCTTCAAAGGCTTATTAAAATCACATCTCCTCCTCTTCCTCAACTAAGCCCTCATTTCTTCTTCTCCCATTCCCTTCCGCATCACCCTTGCACTTGGATTTGCACCTTTTATTCAGCCCACCCTCAGCCCCACAGCACTTATCCAGAATTTATTTTTATGTCTATCTCCCCCTCTAGACTGTAAGCTCCTTTTGGGCAGGGAACACGTCTAACCAACGCTGTTGTACTGAACTCTCCCAAATACTTCGCACAGTACTTTGCAAACAGTAAGTCAATAAGTACAGCTGATTGATTGATTCAGGTATAGGCCATAAAGCACCTAATATGAACCTCCTCTGAAGCAAAAGGAGAATTTTTAAATATGTCAATTTTCAGTCATTCTGAAGTGATTCCCATTTACATATTCTCTGTTGGTGCCACTAAGAATTGTTACCACTAATGTTGCCAACTTGTACTTCCCAAGCACTTAGTACAGTGCTCTGCACACAGTAAGCGCTCAGTATATATGATTTAATGAATGAATGAATAAGAAATTCAAAAAGATTTCACTTTTTACCATTGCTATTCATAAATATAACTGCAACTTAAAAGAGGCATGTGGAAAAGGGTCAAGTGTCAATTGTGAAGCTTCTTGGCCTAATTGATAGAGCACATGCTTGGGTGTCAGAGGACTTTGGGTCTATTCCTGGCTTCGCCACTTGCCTGCTTTGTGACATTGGGCAACTCACTTAACTTCTCTGGGCCTCAGTTACCTCATCTGTAAAATGGGGATTAAGACTGTGAGCCCTATGTGGGACAGGAACTGTGTCCAACCTGATTATCTTTTACCTATCCCAGCAGTAAAGTGACTGGCACACAGTAAGCATGTATTGAACATCATTTTTTAAAAAATGTAAATTTGTGGAGAAAGCTGTAAGGGCAAAAAATTAAATTTATATTAATGGGGGAAAACATAAAGAGAATCTGAAAAATGACAAACATACACCCTGAAGTTTTATCTCAGTTCAGACTATTTTCATGGGTTTAAGGTAAGTCACTTAAAATCTCTTGCCTTCATTTCCTCAGTTGTAGAGTGGGAATAATGCCCACCTCACAGAGGTGATGTGACGATTAGTTAGTTCATGCTGACAACAGAAAATTACTTACCTGTAATTATTGTCCCCTAAGGCATACTTCTAGCCCTGAGTGTTTACCAATTATAATAAAAACTCAATTATCAGAATGCACAGAGCTAGACATTCTTATAATTGATTTTAGCTCAAAACGTTCTTCTTCACAGACCTCAGTTGCTTGAGGTCAGTGAATGACTCAGAGAGGTTTCAGGGAATCAATCGATGGAATTTACTGAGCGCTATACCGTGTGCAGAGCACTGTACTAAGCGCTTCAGAGAGTAAACTACTACAGCATGGGTAGACACGTTCCCTGGCCACAAAGAGCCACAAAGAGGGGGAGACAGCCATAACTATAAATGAACAAGCAGTGTATATGTACATAAGTGCTGTGGGGCTGAGGGAGGGGAGAATCTACCTGGACTCTCCTCAAGGTGAAATTGCTAACCACAAATGACCCCAGGTAGGGTCAGATTAAAGGCCGGTGACCTCCTGAGCTGGACTAGAAAGTCTGCAGGGATTCGAGAAGCAGAGTTTCCCTTGTTTCTGCCACCCTGCTCATCATCATCAATCGTATTTATTGAGCGCTTACTATGTGCAGAGCACTGTACTAAGCGCTTGGGAAGTACAAATTGGCAACATATAGAGACAGTCCCTACCCAACAGTGGGCTCACAGTCTAAAAGGGGGAGACAGAGAACAAAACCAAACATACTAATAAAATAAAATAGAATAGATATGTACAAATAAAATAAATAAATAAATAGAGTAATAAATATGTACAAACATATATACATATATACAGGTGCTGTGGGGAAGGGAAGGAGGTAAGATGGGGGGCGATGGAGAGGGGGACGAGGGGGAGAGGAAGGAAGGGGCTCAGTCTGGGAAGGCCTCCTGGAGGAGGTGAGCTCTCAGTAGGGCCTTGAAGGGAGGAAGAGAGCTAGCTTGGCGGAGGGGCAGAGGGAGGGCATTCCAGGCCCAGGGGATGACGTGGGCCGGGGGTCGATGGCGGGACAGGCGAGAGCGAGGTACGGTGAGGAGATTAGCGGCGGAGGAGCGGAGGGTGAGGGCTGGGCTGGAGAAGGAAAGAAGGGAGGTGAGGTAGGAGGGGGCGAGGGGATGGACAGCCTTGAAGCCCAGGGTGAGGAGTTTCTGCCTGATGCGCAGATTGATTGGTAGCCACTGGCTCCTCCTGGCTCCCTTGGCTCAAAGCGATGAGAGCAAGATGGTGAATTAAAAGAAAGTTCCTTGAGCAGCTTGGCCCCAGGAGACGGGCCTGACCCAAACAAGTGGCCACAAGCACCATTCATTCATTCATTCAATCGTATTTATTGAGCACTTACAGCCCCTAGGGTCCCTACAGCTGGGGGGGGGGGACTGGACTAGCTGCTCTGTTGTACCAAGATTTCTATAGAGTGTTCATACAGCTTAACAGAAGTCCATCAATAAATATTTATCGAGCACCTACAAGGAGCCCTGGCATTCCTAGACCAGATACGGTCTGCCAAGATAAGAGGAGCAGCATGTCATAGTGGATAGAGTCAGAAGGTCATGGGTTCTAATCCTGGCTCTGCCACTTGTCTGCTGCATGGCCTTGGGCGAGCCACTTCACTACTCTGTGACTCAGTTACCTCATCTGTAAAACGGGGATGAAAACTGTGAGGGGCAGGGACTGTGTCCAACCCAATTTGCTTGTATCCACCCCAGCGCTTAGTACAGTGCCTGGCACATAGCAAGAGCTTAACAAATCACAGTCTTCTAGACCGTGAGCCCACTGTTGGGTAGGGACCGTCTCTATATGTTGCCAACTTGTACTTCCCAAGTGTGCAGTACAGTGCTCTGCACACAGTAAGTGCTCAATAACTACGATTGAATGAATGAATGAATAAATGAATGAATGAATGAATGAATGAAATACCATTATTATTATTAGAGTGGAGAATTGAGACAGCGACTGATTTGGATGATTTGCACAGATATGAAGCCAAGGTAATGTCTTCACCAGAATTACCCAGCTGGTTCCCTCAGTCTTGCACTTCACTCTGCTGGCCTAAGTGTAATGTCGGCGTACTATACGTCCTTTACTGTAAGCCACTTTCAACATTTTTACAAATTTTTAAAATGTGTTTTTTTTAAATTAACCAGAATGTTATCCCTTAGTAAGGAATAGGGGAACGGAAATGTTTCACTTAAGGTCAAATCACTTTGGAATCACTTTGTATGAAGAAGTCTTAAACTGCTCTAAAAGTAGCAACAGTTCACCATTTTCACTCATGATTTTGCCAACCAGAGACCTGTAACTTAGCTTCTAGATCTTAAAAAAAACCCTGGGAAAGAAATCATCACAAAATCATCTTAAAAAGAATCGGGTGCTGGTTAACTGCAAGCAACGCTTTGTAAAGAAGTCAGGGTGACCCACAACTGAAAATGGCCTTGCAATCCTCCCTCTGCCAGAGCAGCATTCTACACTGCACTGAAGTGCCCTGGGGCTGAAAATCCCCCAGCCATTATAATAATAATGGCATTTATTAAGCGCTTACTATGGGCAAAGCACTGTTCTAAGCGCTGGGGAGGTTACAAGGAGATCAGGTTGTCCCACGGGGGGCTCACAGTCTTAATCCCCATTTTACAGATGAGGAAACTGAGGCCCAGAGAAGTTAAGTGACTTGCCCAAAGTCACACAGCTGACAATTGGCAGAGCCGGGAGTATACTGCAGTGGCACCCATCCACGCCCTTCTGAATCCTGTGGCAGCATACGGGTATCTCAGGACCATCCCAGGAGTTTAAGTTGGCACCCCAATTTTCTGTTTCAAAAGGGCACCCCACCATGCCCTGATAATCTGAAGGGCCTAAAGACAATCCTGGGAGTTTGGGCTGGGCCCAGGGCCCACATCAGGCTGCAGGAACCTGGGATTCATTCAATCGTATTTATTGAGCGCTTTCTGTGTGCAGAGCACTATACTAAGCGCTTGGGATGTGCAGTGGGATTCTGGACTGAACTAGGCAAGTCCCTAGAACTACCCCCCAGCTCCCCAGGGATCCCCCTGAACCGAGAACCCCACTTGGTCAGGCCTACACTCTCCCTGTGTCATCAATCATCATCATCATCAATCGTATTTATTGAGCGCTTACTGTGTGCAGAGCACTGTACTAAGCGCTTGGGAAGTACAAATTGGCAACATATAGAGACAGTCCCTACCCAACAGTGGGCTCACAGTCTAAAAGGGGGAGACTAAACCAAACATACTACAAAATAAAACAGAATAGATATGTACAAGTAAAATAAATAAATCAATAGAGTAATAAATATGTACAAACATATATACGTATATACACGTGCTGCGGGGAAGGGAAGGAGGTAAGATGGGGGGGATGGAGAGGGGGACGAGGGGGAGTGTCAAAAGCAGTTCGTTCAACTGCCCTTAAAACCCATTTGTACGGATCAAGTCAAATGGCAGCATCAACACAACGGCGTGCTTCAAATCGGCTGTACAGAGACATTTTTGAAAATGTACAACTATGTCCTGACTTTTCTGACTAGCCTTATTGGCTTTCTCCCTACGGGAAGTTGGAAACCACCAGCAAGAATCCTGGAGGCTTTTTGGCAAGGGGTGGAAAAAGAAGGTGAAAGAGTAGGAGTGAAACTGTAGCAATACCTCTCTCCTTCTGCAAGTTGAAATTGTTTATTTTTAATGGCGTTTGTTAAGCGCTTTCTATGGGCTAGGCACCGGGGTAAATGCAAGCTAATCAGGTTGGACACAGTCCATGTCCCACATAAATAATAATGGCATTCATTAAGCGCTTACTATGCGCCAAGTGGGCTCACAGTCTTAATCCCCATTTTACAGATGAAGTAACTGAAGCACAGAGAAGTTGTGACTTGCCTAAGGTCACACTGGAGCCAAGTGGCAGAGCCTGGATTAGAACTCAGGTCCTTCTGACTCCCACGCTTCCTTTGGAATTGGCCAAGGACAGCCGGAGAGGGCAACACGTGCTATCTGGGTGCACTCAATTGAGGAAGCACCCCTAATTCATCGAGCTGCAATAAGAAGGAAAACATTCTCCGTGCCTTCAGAATGGTGAACTGGTCCTAACCTGATAAAGTCCCAATCGGAGGTCTCTTGTGGCTCAGTGAAAGGTGCATTTTTTCCCACTGATCTTCCCTGAAAGGGGGCAGTGGAGGGGAGGATCTCTTATTTACTTTGTTTTCCAGACATCTCCATTTGATTTTCCAAGTACTATTTATGAGAATGGGAACAGGTATTTGGAACAGAGTGGGCACTTTGATGAAAAAAAGTTTAGTCATAGTTCAGCCAACTATAGGCTAAACAGTTAACAGCCACGTGAAGGGGCCTGGTGCCAAAAGTTAGAGGGGAAGCCCCCTCCTTTCTCTCCCCCACCCTACCTCCTTCCCCTCCCCACAGCACCTGTATGTTTGTACCGATTTATTACTCTATTTATTTTACTTGTACATATTTGCTATTCTATTTATTTCATTACTTTAATATGTTTTGTTCTGTTGTCTGTCTCCCCCTTCTAGACTGTGAGCCTGCTGTTGGGTAGGGACCGTCTCTATACGTTGCCAACTTGGACTTCCCAAGCGCTTAGTACAGTGCTCTGCACACAGTAAGCGCTCAATAAATACGATTGAATGAATGAATGAGTAAACCCTGGGAAAATAAGATCTGCAACAATGGGTGCCCTCAACTGATGAGAAAATTACATTATGATGAAAATAGTACCTTGCTGGGCAAAAGAGCGGGATTAGCTCCCCATAATCTTTGCTCACAGAAGCAGCGTGGCTTAGTGGAAAGAGAGTGGCTTAGGAGCTTGGGAGTCAGATGTCATGGGTTCGAATCCCAGCTCCACCATTTATCAGCTGTGTGACTTTGGGCAAGTCACTTCACTTTTCTGTGCCTCAGTTACCTCATCTGTAAAATGGAGATTAAGACTGTGCCCCACGTGGACAACCTGATTACCTTGTATCCACCCCAATGCTTAGAACAGTGCTTGGCACATAGTAAGCGCTTAACAAATACCAACTTCATCATCTAGGCAAGTGCCAGAAATTCAGCAACCTCATGGTCAGTCAGTCCCTCTCACTCACAAACAGGCCCTTCAAGGCCCTGCTGAGAGCTCACCTCCTCCAGGAGGCCTTCCCAGACTGAGCCCCTTCCTTCCTCTCCCCCTCGCCCCCCTCTCCATCCCCCCATCTTACCTCCTTCCCTTCCCCACAGCACCTGTATATATGTATATATGGTTGTACATATTTTTTACTCTATTTATTTATTTATTTATTTTATTTGTACATATCTATTCTATTTATTTTATTTTGTTAGTATGTTTGGTTTTGTTCTCTGTCTCCCCCTTTTAGACTGTGAGCCCACTGTTGGATAGGGACTGTCTCTATATGTTGCCAATTTGTACTTCCTAAGCGCTTAGTACAGTGCTCTGCACATAGTAAGCGCTCAATAAATACGATTGATGATGATGATGATAATAGGGGTTAACTATTCATTATTAACTCTTCTATTATTATGTCGAGAGAACCCACTGCATTTTAAGCTACTAAAATTGCTGCTTCTGTTTTATTTTGGGGAATGTTTCAAATCTGTGCTACTACCCTCAGGCAATGTGATTGCAAGAGGCCCTATTTTTTTCCTAAAGCGTCAAAGTGTTTAAACACAAAAAGTTTCATGGTTTTTGTAGGATCTAGCATCTTGGGGCAGCGAAGGAAGCGATCAGCACGTTGGGCTTGGCTGGTCTCCCAAGCGCCTAGCACAGTGCTCTGCATACAGTAAGCGCTTAATATATACCATTAATTGATTGATCGATTGATTTTAGCTTTGCCGCCACAGCTTCCAGGGGAGGATGGCTACAGGTAATAAGTGTTTACCGGGTTTTTACTGTGGGCAGACCGTGGTACTAAGCACTTGGGAGAGTACAATATATGGAGCTAGTAGATACGATTCCTGCCCTCAAGGAAGTTACCATCTAGAGAGGGCGGTTACTGCCTCTTGGAACCAGAGAGGGTGGGAAAAGGTGGAATCTAGATGGCAGAAGGAGTAGAGCAAATTGGATTTGGCAAGAAGAAAATCTTTGGTGACCTTGGAGTGAGAGAAGTGTCAGAAGTGGGGCAGAAGCTATATGGTAGAGAGCCAAGTGGGGAATTAGAGGCGAGGAAGTAGAGGCGACTGGATGGTACAATGGAGTCCAGAGAAGTTTTTCTTCAGAATAGGCTCCTTCTCCACTGTTAGAAGGCAGAGGAGAAGGAGCCATCTGAGAACTATGTGGAAGATGGGGACCAGCGCTTAGAACAGTGCTTTGCACAAAGTAAGCGCTTAATAAATAGGAGCTGTCTCTATATGCTTCCAACTTGTACTTCCCAAGCGCTTAGTACAGTGCTCTGCACACAGTAAGCGCTCAATAAACACGATTGAATGAATGAATGAATGAATAATAAATGCCATTATTATTATTATCAGGGAGGGAAAGAGAGCGGGCCTTGGAGGCGCAAGTGGAGGGGATAGATTTCAACAGCAAGAGGGGGAGCTCCTCTGAGGAGGAGCTGGCCCTGCTGCCAGAGCAAGAGAAGCAGCGTGGCTCAGTGGAAAGAGCCCGGGCTTTGGAGTCAGAGGTCATGGGTTCGAATCCCGGCTCCGCCACGTGTCTGCTGTGTGACCTTGGGCAAGGCACTTCACTTCTCTGTGCTTCAGTTACCTCATCTGGAAAATGGGGATTAAGACTGTGAGCCCCACGTGGGACAACTCGATCACCTTGTATCCCCCCCCAGCGCTTAGAACAGTGCTTTGCACATAGTAAGCGCTTAACAAATGTCATTATTATTATTATTATTGTTATTATTATTATTATTATTATGAGCTACATAAACTCAGACTCAACTGGCTCAGTGCTGCTGCTGCTGCCTACTGAAGATGGCAGGGGATACTGGGTTTAGGCCAGGAAAGGAGCAGAGGTCCTTACAGGTGCCAGGGCCCGCGATCAGAGCAGTCTCTGATCTACTCAGCAGCCCAGTGGGAATCAGCTAAGCGGCAGGAGTAACAGTGGCAGGGAGGGTAAATTAATTTGCCAACCCCCTAACGTGTACATAGAACTACATAAAGTGCTTTGCCCTCTTTATTTCATCTCTTCCTTTCATCAAGAAAAAGCACGGCCGACTGGAAAGAGCAAGGACCTGGGCCTCAGAGGACCTGGATTCTAATCCTGACTTCACCACTTGTCAGCTGTGTGACCTTGGGCAAGTCACTTCACTTCTCTGTGCCTCAGTTACCTCATCTGTAAAATGAGGGATGAAGACTGTGAGCCCCACGTGGGACAATCTGATCACCTTGTATCCTCCCCAGCGCTTAGAACAGTGCTTTGCACATAGTAAGCGCTTAACAAATGCCATCATTATTATTATTATTATTATCTAGCCCAGTGCTTAGTAGAGTACCTGGCACATAAAAGTGCTTAAAGCAGCATGGTAAAAGTGAGAAGCAGCGTGGCTCAATGCAAAGAGCCCGGGCTTTGGAGTCAGAGGTCATGGGTTCAAATCCCAGCTCCACCACTTGTCAGCTATGTGACTTTGGGCAAGTCACTTCACTTCTGTGGGCCTCAGTTCCCTCATCTGTAAAATGAGGGATGAAGACTGTGAGCCCCCCGTGGGACAATCTGATCACCTGGTAACCTCCCCAGCACTTAGAACAGTACTTTTCACATAGTAAGCACTGAATAAATGTCATTATTATTATCATTATTAAATACCACTTTTTTAATTTCCTCTTCCCTCTCTTTTCTTTTTCCTCTCCTCTCCCTCTTTTATCAACCAGCTCCTCCTCTCTTTTTTCCTCTCTTCAAAGCTCTCTCCCCCATTCTACCCCTGTTTTTCTCTCTCTGCATTTCTTCCATCCCTTCAAAGCCCTGCCCATCTATGTTCCATCTCGGGTTCTGCCCCTCTGAGCTCAAAATGCCAATCCCTGTCCAGGAGAGTACAAATCTTGGTTAGCACTCAGATACTGGCTGATGATAACCATGACAACAATGATGGAAATTTAATCTGATGTTGGGTTTCAAACATAAAGAACATGAACATATGCATGAGTCGCCTAACTTCTAAATCCTAAATTTCATCACCACTTTTCCTGGCACTCGTTGGAAACAATTAAGCCCATTATTGACCAGACTAACAGAGTTTTAAGTAGCATCAGAGAACATTATAGGGAATGGGGACTAACGATAATAGCACTTTGACTCACTAATTCCCCATTTAAACTACAGTGACACCTTCCTATGTTGACCGCTTCTGCTAAAAGACAGCCACTTTATAAAGGTCGTGATCAAGCGTATAAATTTTGGAGGTTTTGGAAAAATGAGTTCAACTTATACAAGCGTCTGATTCATGGAGGTGTTTGATGCTGGTGACATAAAAATAATGATGATGACATTTATTAAGCGCTTACTATGTGCATGTAATCCACTGAACAAAGCCTCAATATCTAATCACAATCAAGTATTTAAAAAATAATTTTTAATGAATTCAATGTGTTAATTGTCACTGAACATCTGCCTGACAAGAATTTGGGGTTATCTGGCTATATTTGGAGGTTATTAAGAGGGTTTCCCTAGACGTAAATTATGCAAGTATGTATTCCATATTCTTCAAACAATACTTAAAAAGAGGGCCTCCCCATTACAATAAATAGCATGTAGCTGGATTATTTGAATGACATAATTGATATAGGCAAATATATATTAATAAACATATGCATTTATATATAAACAAACTATTACAAAATTGGACATTCATTAGTCGGCCTAGATTCAGCATAGAGGATAACATGTGAAATCCCTGTTGATCCCCAATAATGAAAGGAATAAACAGTCCATCTTGGAGTCCTCAAATGAGATGACCCACAATACTAGAGATCCATCAGTCTCAAAATGGAAACCCAGACCAATAATGGCACATTCCCTTTCCTCAAACCAAGGCTTTTTATGAGACACTGAGCTTAGCCGAAAAGGAAATTAAATGAAAATCAATAATTCTTTTGTTTAACACATAAAATAGACTTCACAGTTTTCCAGCAATCTGTTCTTCGCTGAATCACCAAACCCTGACGTTATAAAATATATTTGGGATTTCTGATCTGTCTGGGAAGTTATCTGTCCCTTAGAGAATACAAGTAACAAGTCTTAACAGTCATCAAATTGAGAGACATTTTGCCATATTTATTGGTTCAAAAATATGACCTCAAATAAGAGAATAGTCTCATCAGCAACCCGGGAAACTAATTAGCCAAACTATTCCGCATGCAGCAACTTACCACATTCATTACAACAGAAATAAAAACCAATCATGTGTTGGTATGTATATAGCAAGCGGAAGGGCGAGAGAGAGAGAGATCCCCATCTTTTCAGATTTCCCCCCCTTTCTGTGGAAAGGAAGCTCATGGTAATGCCACTGTAACACTACTGATTTCCCTTCCTACATCTCCCTTCTCTTCTCAGAACATCCTCAGGTGGGGTAAGGAGATGCTGATGGATAAACTCAAGCCTCCTCACCACATGTCCTCCCAGCTCTTCATTTTTTCAGAACAATTTTTACAGCCCAGTTGACCTGGTCACCTTTGGCACCCTAAAAAATAGGTCCAAAATGCACATGCTGACCTTGCCTCCTGATGGTCACCTTTCAGTGGCCACAGACTCTTGTGCAACTGAGCTGCCTGCATCCATGGTAATTACATCACTGCTGCCAAGAAGGACCAACCCTTGGAGCATGCCACTTTTTCCACCTGGGCAGTGGATTCCAAACAAAGCACCAGGAAGAAGAGGAACCAGGCTGCAAAATGCAAAAAGTCCTTTCTTTCATGGACCTTCTTGTTCTGATGGAACATCTCAGGCTACACCCATCTCCAGGCATGTATTTGCTCTTTAAATAATAATGTTGGTATTTGTTAAGCGCTCACTATGTGCAAAGCACTGTTCTAAACGCAGGGGGGGATACAAGGTGATCAGGTTGTCCCACATGGGGCTCACAGTCTTAATTCCCATTTTACAGGTGAGGTAACTGAGGCACAGAGAAGTTAAGTGTTTTGCCCAAGGTCACACAGCTGACAAGTGACAGGGCAGGGATTCAAACCCATGACCTCTGACTCCCAAGCCCGTGGTCTTTCCACTGAGCCACGCTGCCTCTCTGGCAGCGTAACCCTGTGTAAGCTGACAAATAAAGGATCTAATCAATTGCAGGGAAAGAAATTCACACATTCACATATCGATCAATATGAGCCCAGGAACAAGAGTCAAAACCTCTGTATTATCCCTCCAGTTTAGCTGTTTTTCGACTTTTTAGTTTCAGTGGCTGAAATACTGTCCCAAAGGGGTGAGGCAAGTCCCATAGGTTTCCATTTTAGAAGAAAACTGATGGAAGGGAGAGAGGGGGAGGGAGGGAGAGAGGGCAAGAGAGAAATCCTCTTGTAAGGAGAAATAATAGGGGCTTATTTCTGGGCTCTGGGTCTTTCATGGAAAGAAGGACAGGAGAGGGAGAGGGAGAGAGAGTGTGTTCCTCATTTAGAGAGAAATGATCAGTGACTTATTCCTGGGCTGAGTAGGGGAAGAAGTGTACCTTGTGTTTTCTGCAGCAGCCATTTGCTGTCAGCGGGGAGGAGCAGCAAAACTACATGACTCTTTCCCCACAGCTCTGTACCGGCAATCTGTGCTTTGGGGCAGGGTAGCCTGTCCCTGTCCCTGTTGCTCTGGGCTTTGAAGCTGGCCCTGCTTTGTCAATGGCTTGCTGTGTGACCTTGGGCAAGCCATTTAACCTCTCTGCCTCAGATGCCTCACCTGTAAAAATGGATATAATAATACCTGGTCCCGATGAAAGGCATTATATAAAACAAAACATTACTATTAGTCATCAAGATGGATGCCCTAAAGCATTGAGGCACTCAGGAAAATATTTCAAAGGTGCCAGTTCCCTAATGAATATGCCAGAGTAGAAGCTAGCCCTGAGGTGCCAATTTGTTGAGGTAAGAGGTCCCAGGGGGCCAAATTGCCAAAGGAATGTACTGAAGCAGGAGCTGTGTGGCACGGGGGGAATGTTCTTAGATGGTGATGCACAATGACTAATTTATCCTCCAGTGAAGGAAAAATAGAAAGGGGCTGACACCCAGGGAAAATATTCAGTGGACAACATGCCAAGAGACTGGCCACAATAAAAGGTTGAAACTTCAAGAGTAATTGTTTAAACCACCAAGAACAATGCCTAGGCAGGTTCACTGAAGCTAAAACCCTGGAAAATCCCAGAAGTTCCAAGAGAAAGAAGGCAGCACCGTACCAGGTCTGCTGCTGTAATGGAATGAAAGCAAGTGGGAACTCCAAACAATAAGGCAATACCACTTACTGATCACTTACTCAGTGCAGACGCCTGTACTAAGCGCTTGGGACAGTACAATAGAGTTTATAGACATGGTCCCCGCCACCACGGAGCCTACAATCCAACTCTGTATAATTCCCCCATCCTTCCTGGCCATTTGTGAAATTCAATACACAGACAGAAAGTCTGAGGTGCCATTAAGTCAGAGTGTTGAGGGAATTCACCAGAGAAAAGCCCCTCGAGTCCCCCAGAAAATGTGTTCGGTCAGAGCCCTAGTGCAGTGAAACCCCAGAGGCAAAGCCAGAGGGAAAACTCAGGCTTCCTGGATCCATGAACAGGGAAAGAGAGGCACCTTCAGAAATGTGTGAGAGTAACTTGTTGGCTGCCCAAGCAGGTGCCGCACTTTTCAAATGCTGTTACTATTAGTCTTCAGTGACACATTTATAGAACAATACTGGAGGAAGGCTGTTCAGAGGTATCGGAAATTGTTCCAGGAGATCAGAACAACGTTTCTGCCCAAACACACGATGCTCTAGATAGCTTCAAATATAACTGCCTCTCCTGGACATCACAACGTATCGGTCACATCACGGTCCAAAAGGGAAAGCACCTAAAATGAGTCTTAGAAATGAATGACGTGTTCCTGGGGTTTCCAGATCTCGGGAGAGCGAGCGGGAAACTGAAATTAAGAATAATAGGATCCATTTCAAGCAACATCAACCACTGGACGTCCAAACAGTTCCCAAGAACAACTGATATCTGAAAGGAAGAAAATGCTGTTTTAAGGCAGCCCATGAAAGTTTAGAGAGAGGGTTTCCAAAGGGAAGCAGCGTGGCCTACTGGATAAAGCATGGGCCTTGGAGTAAGAAGGACCAGGGTTCTAATCCTGGCTCTGCCACTTGTCTGCTGTGTGACCTTGGGCAAGTCACTTAACTTCTCTGTGCCTCAGGTTATCTCCTCTGTAAAATGTGGAGTTAGACTGTGAATCCCTTGTGAGGCACGGGCTGTGTCCAACCTGATTAACTTGTATCTACTCTAGCACTTAGTACAGAGTCTGGCACAGAGTAAGTGCTTAACAAATACCACTGAAAATAAATGAATTAAAAAAAAACAATCGAGTATTCTAGACTGTGAGCCCGTTGTTGGCTCTATACGCTGCTGACTTGTACTTCCCAAGCATGTAGTACAGTGCTCCGCACACAGTAAGCACTCAATAAATATGACTGAATGAATGCATCAATGAGTGGATCACAATAAGCGAGTATCACCTGTCCTGACTCATTTCTTACCCCTTCTTCCAAAGAGGATCAAATCGGAGGAATCATTGTTCCTACTCTCCCCTTAAACTGTTACACAAGATTGCCCTATCCCTAAGATGTGAACGTGAACAAATAACATCAAGGAACATGAAGTAAAGCAAAATAATAGGTTAATGAGAAAGATGAAAGGGGCTTAAATAGCTACCAATTGCAGAGTGCTGAAGAGATCTGTCTGTGCTCCTTTACTAAAAGAAACAAATTGGGGCTGGGTGTGTGCTTTAGGTCATAGGGCTGGCTCAGTCCTCCAGTTCATAAGCCTTACGGTTGCCAGTCCGTCGCCGTGCAGTTTCACACTGGGGGCGAAGGCCTGTAAATGAGGCTCTGTTACAACTTGCATACTCTGCATGAACGTAGCTCCTTTCATGTGTGGATCACCAAGCGATTTGCCCAGTGCAATTAATTCCCCCAACACTCTTGTAACAGACACCAGATTCGCTCTCGTGAATTTGTTTAATATACATTTGATGTCCCAATCAGATGAAAGCCTTGATTAAGTCCCTAGACCCCAATAAGATGCAGATCTGAGCTTGGGTGACCTTGAGATGAGATATATTCCATCATAGGAACACAAGGATCTTGAGAGATCACCTCTTGCCTCGAGCTCTCCTTTTCTTAAAGGGCCCTCCAAATGGGAGTCGATCACAAGTATTTTATCACCTTGACCGACAAGAAGTTCTTCTTGATGTCTATTTAAAACATTCTCTGCTTTCCCTTTGTTGGGTTCTTTATGGACATAAGGAAAAAATAGATTAGCGCTTGCCCCACAAAAGCCTCTGCTATTAAATTGTCCCATGGCAGTCTCTTCTCCAAACTAAACCGCCCCAAATCCTTTAGCCTTTCCATGAAGCACTCTGAGCTTCTATTTTTTAAAACAATATTTACAGGAATGAACAATTATTTATAAGACGAATTTTTTTGGCCTAATTCTCTAGGTGAAGGCTCAAGGGGACCTAACTACACAGAACTGGAGCCGTGAAGGGGAATGAGCTACATTCTCATTAAGTGCTTGGAAAACAGCCCTCACAGATGTAGGTGGTCTCCTCTACCTCTAGGCAGAGGGTAGAACAGGGCCCAATATTATTATAAGATCTTAAATATATACGCAACTATGTGATACTAGCCCTATATTTCCTTGCTCTGAACAGGCCGGGAAAATCAGAGGTTTTAGTCAACACGATAATACTTTACTCATTACTAGAATTCTTTGCTGAAGATCTACTGAATGACTGCTACAAACTAAGCTGAGAGATCATCTAAGTTTTACATTTGCTATACATAACAGGTCTAACTTGAAAAAGTCTAAGTGGTTTCTCTTCATGGGTTCATGACCATAGAAGGGTAAGCATTGAGCTTGATTCTCCTTTGGGAAGAAAAGGAGCAAGGAGACTTACATGTTAATGCAAGGGGGAGAGGAGAATTATTTTCCTCCCACCTTTTCCTTGAAGGAGTAGGATGACAATGGTGTCGAGAGAGCTGCCACGGACAACACACTTGCCTTAAATCTCTGAGAAGTAGCATTGTTTGGTGGATAGAGCATCATTTGGTGGATAGAGCACAGGTCCAGGAGTCAGAAGTATCCCTCCCAGCGCTTAGAACAGTGCTTTGCACATAGTAAGCACTTAATAAATGCCATTATTATTATTATTATCATTATTATTAAGGACCTGGGTTCTAATCCCAGCTCCACCACTTTTCTGCTGTATGACCTTGGGCACATCATTTAACTTCTCTGTGCCTCAAGCTGCCTCATCTGTAAAATGGGGGTTAAGACTGTGAACCCAATGTGGGCCAAGGACTGTGTCCAACCCAATTAATTTGTATTTACCCCTGAGCTTAGAGCAGTGCTTGACACATAGTAAGCACTTAACAAACACCATAAAAAGCACACACAATCCCTGGGAAGGATATTAACACAACTCCAAGAAGCACAGGTTCCCAGAAAAGTACCTACTGCATTCCTCACTTTACAAACACCCAATAAATTCAGGCCAATTTGATTCTTATTAGTAAAGGGCCCTCTGAGCAGAACAAGCCAGGAATAAAGTCATCAAGGGCTTAGTACAGTGCTCTGGACACAATAAATGCTCAATAAATACCACTGATTTATCAGCCCTATTAGGAAAGAGTTTTAGGAAAGTGTGATATAAGCAATGGGATGAAAAGTCACTGTAATCCTGTATTAGTAAAAATTAAACAGTATAAATTGCTTTTCATTTGCAGCCTTTCAAAGATCTTTACCTAAAAACTGCTGATTTATTTCCCTTAATAGATTATCTGAAAGTTTTTGTCACAACATGCTCTGAAAAATCCAACATTTCTTCAAACTCAAATGGGAATAATGATATCAACTTAAAATAACACAAGTTTTAAATCAATTTTCATAAGAATTTCTAAAGTGATCTGCCACCAATAACAAAAAGCTGAAACTTATCATAGACCACAACATCTTAAGTATGTATTAGCAGTGTCACACTCGGAGTATAATGGAAATTTTCCCACAAAAATCAATGAGGAAAACTAATGAACTATGGCAAGGAAATCTCCAAAGAAAGAAAGGCCAGGCCACACTAAAACCATAGGCTAATCAGCTCCCTTTATAGCTTTTGATAACGTTAATATTAGCTTAAATAAAGTTGAAGATGGGGTAAGGCTTGTGGTAAAGCAGTCCATGGGAGCAAAAAACCAAAAACCTGGAAGAACCACCCTGTCTAAGAACTTGAGCAGACTATCCAGGTCTAATATTAGGTCAAATCATATTCCTTTGTCAGACATATGGGAGTCAAAATTAAACTTTGGTCAAGAAAAATGTCCCAGGATTGAATCACAGTTTTCCAAGAATGAAGTAACTGTTTAATGAATGTGAAGAAAAAGGTTGATCTGTGAAAGACAATTTGTTTTGTTAAACTGAAACAGTGCTGGAGGACGTGCCCCAGTCTTCCTCAGGTTCAGACTATTCTCTGGAAACTATGTATAAATGTGCAGAAGATGGAATAGGGTGGAATTCTCCCTCACTCTGTTTCCCCATCTATTCAATTTTTCCAACAATTTACTTACTGCTTAAGGAAACAAACCAAGGTGACATTTTCCTCTCATAAGATGGAACAATTCACTCACGACTTTCCAAATATAATGGCCATATTTATGGAGAAGAATGGAAACCAAGCAGAAGCTGCTGAGGAGCAAGTCACCGAAAAACAGAAGCACTAGGGACATTTCCAGGATTGCAAGCAGCTGAACTGAGGAAGTGGGGAGGACCGAAGTGAATATACTGGGGTTGCGGTTTTAGTATCTGGGGCCGCTCACTCACTCATTCATTCAATCGTATTTATTGAGCACTGCTGTGTGCAGAGCACTGTAGTAAGGGCTTGAGAGAGTAGAACATGTGTTGCTGTATGCTGTCCCCTTCTTGATTCCTTAACGAAGTTTCAATCGGCGAAAAAAATGCGGCGAAAGAAGGGACTGTTTAGTCAAATATGGTGGGAAAATTCCCATGATGCTAACCCATCACAGTCTTCTAGACTGTGAGCCCACTGTTGGGTAGGGACCGTCTCTATATGTTGCCAACTTGTACTTCCCAAGCGCTTAGTACAGTGCTCTGCACACAGTAAGTGCTTAATAAATACGATTGATTGATTGATTAACCCCAGGCAGAGCTTCTAGTTGTGTGGGGAGAGGGAAAGGCGATGAAAGAGGGCAACAGTGGAGTGGGGGGGTGCCTCAGATCCCCAGTCATGGATGCCAGCTCCAGGGGAGAAAAAGGCCCTCAGTTTTGTGGCAGCACTCTTCCACTTTTTGCTCCTTGCTGGCAAGTTTGCAACTCTCTGACACGGTCCGGGAACTTGGCAGGGGTTCTCATCCCTGTCCAACTCCAGGGTTAGGCCAGAGGCTCCTGCAACCCCAGTCCTGGAACCCATTGGAGATAGGCCAGGGAACTACCTTGCCCCTGGATACCCCAAATTACCCGGTGGGTCCTAAGGGGTGCAGGAAGGTGTTGAGGCTTTGGAACAGCGGCTCTGTAAACTCCGAGGTGTGGTTTGCCGAGCAATTGTTCATTTCTCAATCCATCAATTCTTGAGTGCTTATTGGGTGCACATTGGTAAACTAAGTGCATGACAGAGTACAACAGAATTAGCAGACATCATCCCTGCCCTCAAGGAACTTATTACACTCAAATAGGGGAGCTAGAAACTCAAATAAATTACAGAAGGGAGGAAGCAAAGGAGAATATAAAATGTGTACAAAATGCTACAAGGAGTTGGGATTATTTGAGTGCTTGGATGGTTTAAAAGGGCTAACATGGGAGTTGGGGGATACAAACTGGGAGATTAGGAATTATTCAGGGAAAGAATCAATCAGTGGTATTGACCGCTTACTATGTGCAGAGCACTGTACTAAGCACTTGGGAGAGTACAGTACAACAGAGTTAGAAGACACATCCCTTGCCCACAAGGAATTTACAGTCTAGAGGAGGAGTTTACTCCTAAAGGAGATGAGATTTCCCCAGGGATTGGGACTCAGAGGATATGGGTTTGATATGGCCACTTGTTTGCTCTGTGGCCTTAGGCAAGTCACTTCACTTCTCTGGGCCTCAGTCACCTCATCTGTAAATCTGTAAGACTGTGAGCCCCACGTGGGACAACCTGATTACCTTGTATCCACCCCAGCACTTAGAACCGTGCTTAGCACATAGTAAGCACTTAACAAATACCATGCTAATAATTAATTATTAAAATTGCTTTGAAGATGGAGAAAGCAGTGATCTATTGGAGGTGGAGGTCGAAGGAGTCCAGGTAGGGGCTGGGGCCTGAGCAATAGACGGAGAGCAGGAGAGATGAGAACCCGGCACGACGAGTAGGTTAGTTTAGGGGATTGAAGCATGGAAGTTGATGACTCAGATGGGAAAGTCACTAGGACGAAAGGATTTAGGAGGGAAGATGAGGAGTTCGGTTTTGGATGTATTGAGTTTGAATTGACAGTGGGATATCCAAATAGAAGTGTTCTGGATTTCAAGAGGACATGTGAGATTATAGAAGAGAAGGGTCAGGGTGAGTGAGGAAGATTTCAGAGCCATCCACATGGAGGTAAAGGCATGGAAGTAGATGACTTTTCCATGGAAGTGAGTATAAATTCAGAAGATAAAGGGGATGCAGAAGAAATCCTTGAGGAGCACCTACAGCTAGGGTATGGGAGGGAGGGAGGGAGAGAGGGAGAATGAACTAGACTGAAATAGATTAGTCAGAGAGAAGAGGGGACCAGGAGAGAAATGAGTTAGAAAAATCAAGTTTAGATAGTGTTACCAGGAGAAAGGGGTGATTTAGAGTGTCGAAGGAGGCAGAATGACTGAGAAAGAATAAAACTTAGCAGAGCCCATTGGACTTGGTAGGGAACCCACTGGTGATGTTGGAGAAAGGTCTCAGTGGAGTGAAGAAGGCAGAAAGTGGTTAAGGAGGGAGTTGGAGGAGAAGAGGAGGAGGCAGCAGATGTATAAACCCCATTTAAGTAGTTTGGACAGGTATGGAAGGAGGGATATAGAGTGAGAAAGGGTTCTTTTTATATTAGGAAAGAACGCAAAGTAGAAGCAGCCATCCTAGAGTGAGCAGTTTCAGATGGCTATCAGAGACAGGGGAAGAGTGAGAAGGGATGGGGTCAAAAGAGCAGATGAGTGGGTGGATTTTGAAAACCAGGCAGGTTATCTCCTCTTATGAAACTGGCAAGAAGGATGAGAGAGGGGAGTGGCAATGGGAAGGGCCTGGACAAGCAAGGGGAAGAGTCTCTCACGCCACAAGAGAAGTACACGTCACAAGACCATCAAGCAAACACCCACACCACTGTTTGACTCTATATGCTATTATTTAACAAGCGGTTATTTCTGGGACCAGAAAAAAAAGTTCAGAACTTGTTAAGCGCTCACTGTAGGTCAAGCACTGTGCTAAATGCTGGTTGGATGCAATACAGTGAGATCAGACCCAGTCCTTGTCTCACATGGGCTTCACAATCTAAAGTGGAAAAAGCCAGGTTTTCAATCCCCATTAACTGAGGAACAGAGAAGTTAAATGACCTGCCCATTTTCACACGGCAAGCAAGTGGTGAAGCCTAGATTAGAACCCAGGTCTCCTGACTCCTGGTCTTGGCCACTTTCCACTAGACCACACTGCCTCATTTCTAAAGTCAGGAGTATATAGTATTTAATGATTAAAGAATGATGTTTTTAAAGCTCCTTAATTTATCCCTCCAAAACAGTGTTTATACAAACAAATGACCAGATCCTTTAGGCATCCCAAATGTCTCTTGGCTTGAATTAACTGGACACTTCAGGTAGATACGCTTTCTTGATCCAAAATATCCACTAGGCACGCGTTAACACACATGCAAGCACAATTCTCCCCCGCCCCTGGGAATAAGCAGTCCTTAAATCCCCCGGAACATCCCTGCTGCTCTAAGAACCCAAAAGTGGCCAGAATTTCCTCACAGGAATACCCCAGCTAACTGGTTGAGTCATAGAAAGTAAAGGGGTTAAAAAAAAGACTCATAATGATTATTGGGCATCCTTGGATTGGAAATGCTCAGGAAAGCACCCACGTACATGTAGCCAATATGGCTCTGTCTCATCTGGCTGGGGAAAGTCAGGCTGAGTATGCAGGCATAGACAGGTGAGTAGCTTCTGAATGCAGAAATGGATAGGGCTGCCAGTTTCTTCAGTGATAAGGGTGGGAGTGTCTACACAGACCAGCTTCTATTTTCATTGTGCAGGTAACAGCTCCCTTTCATCAGCTTGAAAATCCATCGATGACAGAAAGTGCTTTATACAAATGCTTAGCGGTAGTAACGTATTTATTATTATAACAATAATGATTGTGTTATTTGTTAAATGCTTACTTTGTGCCAGGCACCGTTCTAAGTGCTGGGGTAGATACAAGGTAATCAGGTTGGCCACAGTCCCTGTCCCATCTGGGGCTCACAGTCTTGAGCCTTTTTGAGTTTTTTAGACCGTGAGCCCACTGTTGGGTAGGGACTGTCTCTATATGTTGCCAACTTGTACTTCCCAAGCGCTTAGTACAGTGCTCTGCACACAGTAAGCACTCAATAAATACGATTGATTGATTGATTGACCCCCTATTACTCTATTTATTTATTTATTTTACTTGTACATAGCTATTCTACTTATTTTATTTTGTTAACATGTTTTGTTTTGTTCTCTGTCTCCCCCTTCTAGACTGTGAGCCCACTGTTGGGTAGGGACCATCTCTATATGTTGCCAACCTGTACTTCCCAAGCGCTTAGTACAGTGCTCTGCACACAGTAAGCGCTCAATTAATACCATTGAATGAATGAATGAATGACCCCCATTTTACAGGTGAGGTAACAGAGACAGCGAGAAGTTAAGTGACTTGCCCAAGATCGTGCAGCTGACATTTATGGAGTGGATCTGGGTGCAGTAATAATAATGACGGTATTTGTTGAGCGCTTACTATGTGCCAAGCACTGTTCTAAATGCTGGGGTAGATACAAGGTAACCAGGTTGTACCATGTGGGGCTCACAGTCTTCATCCCCATTTTACAGATGAGGTAACAGGCACAGAGAAGTTAAGTGACTTGCCCTAAATCACACAGCTGACAAGTGGCAGAGTTGTGATTAGAACCCACGACCTCTGACTTCCAAGCCCGTGCTCTATCCACTAAGCCACGCTGCTTCTCATAATTGGTAATAATTATAGTATTAAGCACATAATAAGTGTGCCAGGGCACTGTACTAAGCGCTGTATACAAGCAAATCAGGTTGGACACAGTCCCTGTCCCGCATAGGGCTCACAGTCTTATTCCCCATTATACAGATAAGATAACTGAGGCACAGAGAAGTGATGTAGTTTGCCTAAGGTCACAAAGCAGATAAGTGGTGGAGCTGGGATTAGAACCCATGAAGAACCCATAAGAGAAGCAGCATGGCTCAATGGAAAGAGCACGGACTTTGGAGTCAGAGGTTGTGGGTTCAAATCCCGGCTCTGCCAATTGTCAGCTGTGTGACTTTGGGCAACTCACTTCGCTTCTCTGTGCCTCAGTTCCCTCATCTGTAAAATGGGGATTAAGACTGTGAGCCCCACGTGGGACAACCTGATCACCTTGTATCCTCCCCAGTGTTTAGAACAGTGCACATAGTAAGCGCTTAACAAATGTCATTATTATTATTATTAAGACCCTCAAGCCCATGCTCTATCCACTACGCCATGCTGTTTCCCAATGCATTGTACCCAGCATTTGGGAAGTACAAAACAAAGAAGTGGCACATTCCCTGTCCACAAGGCCCTTATACCCCAACAGGAGAGACAGACATCAAATTATTTACAGAGTAGTTAAAATAAATAATTGAATGTACGCTTGAAAAAAACCTCTGTACCAAAGTGCTGAGGATGGGTAGAAATAAGGCCATGTGGGCTGCTGATGGATTTATACAATTTATGGTGCTGGGAACTACTTGGGAAAGGCCTGTTGGAGGAGATGGGATTTTTAGGGTTTAGAGTGTAGACAACGTTGTGACCTGCCAGATAGAGAGAGACAATTCCAGGCCAGGTGAACAATGTGAACTAAGGGGTAGCACCAGGACATGGGAGAGTTTGGCTGGACCAAAGAGAGCAAATTGAAGAACAGCAGATGGAGAGGACAGGAAGGGTAGGGTGAATTGGCAGAGAAATTTGAACCTGGTTATGTGGAGTTTTTATTTGATGTGCAGGAACACTGGAAACCAATGGATGGTTAGGAGGAGAGGTGAGATGTGTGCTTAGTGATGCTTCAAGAAGATGATTCATCAGCAGGGTGTGGTGTAGACAGGAGACAGGGAGAAGCAAGGAGACCAAAGAGAGGTCTGTTACAAAAACTTAGCCATGATATGATCTGAGCTTGGACCAGGGTGTTAGCTGTTCGGGTGGAGAGGAAGGGGAGGATCTGAGACACGTAATGTAGGAAAAATTGGCAGGATTAGCAAGTACATTGAATGAGATTCATTCATTCAATCATATTTATTGAGCACTTACTGTGTGCAGAGCACTGTACTAAGCGCTTGGGAAGTACAAGTTGGTAACATATAGAGATGGTCCCTACCCAACAGTGGGCTCACAGTCTAGAAGAGGGAGACAGAGACAATGAAAGATGTCCAGTAATAGGTAACAATTTTTGTCCCTGTACTATCTTTGGCTTCCTTTCTGCTCCATGAATTTCCAATTGTGCCCATCTTCCCTCCCTGGTGACAATCTCTACCGTCAGGCCATTATAAAGTGCCCCCATTTCTCCCCATGGGTCTTGTCCTATTACACTGCTGTTGAGATGCAGAGGTCAACTAAATGGTTATTGTTTGCTTCACACTAGCGTTTTCGGTGCTTTAGAGGAAAGAAACCACTTAAACCTAAATAGGTAAACAAACTTAACTCCTGAATTCACCAGATATCCCTCTAAGATAGTGAAGGGACAGACATTTAGAACCCAAGGAAAAAGGGACAGGGAATTCAGCTAAGCAAGCCCAAGGTCACTCAATAAGTCAACAGGCAGAACCAGTGGGCATCTAAAAGTTTTCAGGAGCGTCAACCAGTTGGCTTTGACATCACACTTTCACAAACTCCCCAAACTCACACTTCTTCTACAAGCAGATTTCCTTCCTAAAAAAAAGGCGAGATAGAAACATCAAGGTATGCCCCACTTTGCAGAGCATTCCCATTAATCGGTACTTGATTTGGGGATCGATTAACCTCATTTCCTCCAAAGTCCTCCCCATCACCCACAACTTTTATAATGTCAGGAATGGGAGTCTGAGTTGCTGATCTTTTGTGAGGGGTAGGGCGAGCCCAAAAGCCAAACTCGCTAATGAAAACTTGCTGAACTCACTTTTCGGAATTCCATTCTCAGTCACGAAGAAGCCTGCTGGCCCGGCTCCCAGACTAGTAAAACGAACATCTCAGTCCCCAAAGGCTAACACACGGAGTATGCTCCGCTAAAGCAAAACACACATCTTCTCCTGACAGCTGGTTGTCTTAGCACACTCAAGACTGTCTATTTATCAAAGAAGAAACCCTCCAGGAGAACAATATTTATTATAGGATTATCTCGGTGACTCAAGTAAACACGAGCAAGCCTAAATTAAATCTTGTTTACTATGATCTTCTATTACTTAAATCCTGAAACAAAGCAGCCCCAGCAGATTGGGGTTTTCTTTTTCTGGATAACTGACTCGAGGGATGAAGAGGCGAGGGTTATCTTCTGTCTCAAATATACCTGTGATTTCCTAGTGAAGGTCAGAGGCCCCGAAGAGGCTCTGAGCCCCAGAAGAGGAAGGCTAACGTTCAGTTCTGTTAAATCTTCCTCTGACTTGAAAGTTCCCAAGGGCTGGAAAGGAGGGTGATGGTTCCATTCCAGTTGACTCATTTCAGTACCTTTGGGAAAGTTTCCATTTTCACAGCCTTGCAGACTGGAGAGTACATCCTACCACAGGAGGCTGCTTTGAAGCTGATAAGGGGTTGTACAGTACTAACAGTAGCAGAGGAATCAACAAGGGGGGTGGAAGGGAAACAGAGATGGGATACCACTAACTGGGTACCTCAATCTCAGTATTCCTGTTTCTAGTCACGTTTTCTTTTCAGCACAGAATATCCCCTCTCACCAAATCCCCCAACCTCATCCTTCTTCACCTTCAAAGCTTCCTAAAAGTTGACGCCTCTTCCCAAAAGTATTCAATCCATCAATCAATCGTATTTATTGAGCGTTCACTGGGTGCAGAGCACTGTACTATTCCCTGATCGATTCCTACCTTCCTAGTCAGGCTATCCCACCAGCCACTTTATTTATTTTTGTGGGCTTTGCTTTAATAATAATAATTAATAATAATCATGGTCTTTGTTAAGCGCTATGTGCTGGGAAAGATACAAGGTAATCAGATTGTCCCACGTGGGGCAACAGTCTTAAACTCCATTTTACAGATGAGGTAACTGAGGCACCGAGAAGTTAGGCGGCTTGCCCAAGGTCACACAGCAGAATTGGAACCCACATCTTCTGACTCCCAAGACCGTGATCTTTCCATTGAGCCAGCTAATCAGATACAAGCTAGTCAAGATGGGCATAGTCCCTGTCCCACACGGGGCTCACGGTCTAGCCCCATTTTACAGATGAGGTAACTGAGGCACAGAGAAGTTAAGTGATTTGCCCAAGGTCACACAACAGACAAGTGGCAGAGCCGGGATTAGTCAGTCCTGCTGACTCCTAGGCCTGAGCTCTATTCATCATCATCATCCTCATCATCAATCGTATTTATTGAGCGCTTACTGTGTGCAGAGCACTGTACTAAGAGCTTGGGAAGTACAAATTGGCAACATATAGAGACAGTCCCTACCCAACAGTGGGCTCACAGTCTAAAAGGGGGAGACAGAGAACAAAACAAAACATATTAACAAAATAAAATAAATAGAATAGATATGTACTAGTAAAATAAATAAATATATTTCCTTGCTTATTTTTGTCTATCATGTGTATCAAAGTTCTTACTCTGGTATCTATTACGAGTCTGCAATGTGTGCATCTGCTTCTCTTTCCCTTTAGCTTATAAGCTTCTCAAGGGCAAAGACTGGACCTTGCCTTCCTTTCGTAAATTCCCGAATGCACAGTGCACTGCTCTGAACGCGGTAGACGCTCAATAAATAGCGATGACGATGACGACAATGGGGCACTGTTATCCTGCAGATCTCTGACTCCAACTCGGCTCCGCGATGCTCTCTTCTCCCAAGAGGGGATTTGGGAAGAGTCCTACTGCCTCTCTCAGGCAGTAGTGGAGGGAACAGTCAAGTCCTATAAACCTGATGCTCATTACTGTCTTGGCGGATGAAGTTACAAAGTACATTAGAACTTGGACATAGTGCAGGGGGGAAAGGTTTTTTTTGACCAGCCCCATCTCGAGTGAAACCCCCTACCACATGGTCAGGACTTTGGTCGCCACTTTTATGGCTCTTTGTGAAAAAGGGAAGAGCGCTTGGTGGAATTAATTCATTTCCATGGGCACTAACAGAGGCAGGAGGAGAGAAGCAGGTTCTTCGCACTGGCTGTGGATTCATTCATTCATTCAATCGTATTTATTGAGCGCTTACTGTGTGCAGAGCGCTATATTAAGCACTTGGGAAGTACGAGTTGGCAACATATAGAGACGGTCCCTACCCAACAGTGGGCTCACAGTCTAGAAGCGGGGGGCTCACAGTCTAGTGAGCAGAGCACTGTACTACGTGCTTGGGAAGTACAAGTCGGCAACATATCGAGACGGTCCCTACCCAACAACGGGCTCACAGTCTAGAAGGGGGAGACAGACAACACAACACAACACAATGTATGTGCAGAACTGGGCAACTAGCTGGTTGACTTGTAGTCTGGTTGAATGATTCCGCCCCCCCAAATACATTTTTTTTTAGGCCTGAGTGAGCTATTTTGACAGCCCACATGGAGGAAATCACCAAACTAATAAGCAATAATAAAAGTAGTACTAATGCTATTTGTTATCAGTGACATTTATGGAAGGCTTACTCTGCTGAGCATTTCTGGGTGAAATGCACTGTACTAAACGCCTGAGACTTGCTCAAACCTCCCCTTCATTTTATTTAGGCTGTGAGACCCATGTGGGACAGGGACTGTGTACCACTTGATTATCTTCTATCTCCCCCTGTGTTTAGCACAAAGTAAGTTCTCAGCAAATACCATTAGTATTCTTATTAGAGAAGCAGCATGGCTCAGTGGTAAGAGCCCGGGCTTTGGAGTCAGAGGTCATGGGTTCAAACCCCGACTCCGCCAATTGGCAGCTGTGTGACTTTGGGCAAGTCACTTAACTTCTCTGGGCCTCAGTTACCTCATCCAGAAAATGGGGATTAAAACTGTGAGCCCCCCGAGGGCCAACCTGATCACCTTGTAGCCTCCCCAGCGCTTAGAACAGTGCTTTACACATAGTAAGCTCTTAATAAATGCCATAATTATTATTATGATTATTATTGCTGTTCGGTAGAGCTGGGTAAACCCAACTGGAGTGTCTAGGACCCTGCTGTACCAGTAGCAACCGGACCCCTCCATTCCCTACTGCTTCATGACTCTTCCCCTTTTCCATCTCAACCTCTCTCTTTTCAATCAATCAATCGTATTTATTGAGCGCTTACTGAGTGCAGAGCACTGTACTAAGCGCTTGGGAAGTACAAGTTGGCAACATATAGAGACAGTCCCTACCCAACAGTGGGCTCACAGTCTGTCTTTCCATCTTCTTTTCTCCCTTCTCTTTCCAGTCACCTGGAATACAACATCTCTTTACCTTCAGTGGATCCCAGGGTGACATCTTTCCATAGATAAAGTGCCCCTGAACTTGTGAAATATTTAAGCAAAAGGCGGAATGGGGAGAGGCAGAATCCTTCAGCCTAATAAGTGGAACCCCATCAAAAATTGCCAAGTTCCACCGCCATAAACAAGTGCAGGCTGGCGGGCATTTTTGTGGGCTGGTAAATATTTAGTACTTATCTCCAAGGTTGGTTTATAACTTGACAACAAAGCGTTCTAACAACAAATCCTGCCCCGGTGAAAGGTGCCACCTGGCTAGCCTTAGGGGTTGAAGTCCTTGTTTTATCCACAGAATGGGGACAGCCCAGGGAGCGGCACGGTGGGTTTGCTCCAAGCCACTCCCTACCTATGTGGCTTAATCCAGACCTGGAGGGCCCACACCTTCACGGAGAGAGGATTGTTCAGTTGCTGGCGCCCATTTAACCTTTGGATTCCTGGCAGAGACTGCCAATAATGTGGGACAGGGATGGGGGGGAGGGTAATGCATACTCGCTGCCAACTACAGTGATGTAATTTTACAATTCATGGCATTCCTGCCAGGGCGAGGGTTCAGCCCTTTTTTAAAATGAGTTTTTCCCCCTCTCCAAACGTTCGACGAATTTCTCAACAGAAAATTAAGCAGATCTGTTTTGCCTAACTCGCCAATGACTTCAAGCCAATAAAAAAAGGAGGGGCAAATAGTTCAGTCGCTCTCTAATAGGCCTGATTGCTTTCGGTAACTTGGAAAACAAACATACATGCTTGAAATCCACTCAAGTCATAAACGTCCCCTCTGCATAGAGACACGGAGAATGGCTTTCATTTTGTAAATGTGGAAAAGAAAGCAAAGCGATACCGATCGCATCTTAACCATGTCACTGTTGGTATTCCTTTGAGATTCAGCTTCTCGGTCCATCAGAAGACCTGCTACTGTCCAATGGCTAACCATTCATTCATTCAATCGTATTTATTGAGCGCTTACTGTGTGCAGAGCACTGTACTAAGCGCTTGGGAAGTACAGATAATCATCTAGCTATAGGACTGCTTGAATGGCATTCTAGTCAGAGAAGTGCCCAGGGGCACATGGGGATGAAGTAAACCAACCTCTGCAGGCAGGGCCTTTATATAACTCTACTGAATTAGTACAGTGCTTGGCACATAGTAAGCACTTAACAAGTACCATGAAAAAAAAAAAAGAAGTGCTTCGCAAGGCAAAAGGAGAGATTGTTATGCAAATCTGAGCTGGACCCAGGAAGGTGCATCAAGAGGTTGAACAGAGGAAATAAGGGAAGGCAGACATCATCCTTGTGGGAAAGGAAAATGTCTTCTAAGTGTGTTGTATTCTTCCAAACACTTAGTACAGTGCTCTGCACATAGTAAGTGCTCAATAAATACCACTGATTGAAATGTCTCTACTCCAGAGGTCAGAGATAGAGAGGAATGGTTAGTGACAAAGAGAGGTTGAAGGATAAGGGGAGGGGAGAAGGAACTGGGGTCATGCACCATTCTCAGCCCTAACAAATGTGATCAGAATCGTAAAGTATAGATTCCTCCCCCACCCAATTCTCAAACGGACACATTTAAGATCTAACAACCACTCAGTGATAAAGAGTTGCCTCTGCCCCTGCCCGTCTTTCCCTACTTGGGAACAGTACGACCCGCAATGGGGCATCCGAGCCATCTTGAGTGCTGGATAACGGGTCTTTATCTGGGAGCCAGAGTGTATAGAGATGCGCTCTAGAATCAGATCAGTAAATGGAATAGGGTGCAGTTTGGAGTGGTTACTGAGAGCACAGATATAGCAAATATTATGGCCTGGGAGACCCAGACCAGAAATAGGTGTGGAAGAGGGTAGAACCCCCATGTTGTTCCAAGAGGGAGAGAAAGAAGCCAATCAATTGATCAGTATTTATTGAGCACTTACACTCAGCAGAGCACTCTCCTAAGCACTTGGGAGAGTATAACGGAATTAGTGGACACGATCGCTGTCCTCAAGGAGCTTACCATTTAGAGGGGAATGCAGATACTAAAGTAAAATTACAAAGTATGAGGAAACAGCATGCATGTAACTGGTAGTGGGAGAGGAAGAGGAAGAACTGGCGACTAGAAATGTTTTGATGTGTACATATCTATAATTCTATTTATGTTGCTGCCGGTTTACTTGTTTTGAAGTCTGTCTCCCCTCTTCTAGACTGTAAGCCCGGTGTGGGCAGGGATTGTCTCTCTCTACTGCTGAATTGTACTTTTCAAGTGCTTAGTACAGTGCTCTGCACACGGTAAGCGCTCAATAAATACGAAGGAATGAACGAAGTGTGGCACCCTACAAAGCACAGGGCCTGGGATAACAACCTATCTCTGACTCGCCATACTTTAAGCACAGTCTGACCCCCGTTCCTCAGACCACCCAACACGACTATCAAACGTCGAAGCCCATCTCAAAGGCAACCCCCAAAATATGAAGAGACATTCCTCTAATTCAAAGTAGAGTTTTCCAGTGTCGACAGTGTAGTACTGCCAACTTGTACTTCCCAAGCGCTTAGAACAGTGCTCTGCACACAGTAAGCGCTCAATAAATACGATTGAATGAATGAATGAATAGTAGGTGGAGTAGTGCTAGTCTTTACTGAGTGTCCACCCTGTATCGACAACGCCCTGTAATCAATCAATGGTATTTATTGAGCGCTTCCCGTACATAACGCACCGTACTCAGACCTTGGGGAAGGACAAACCAAACAAGTTAAATATTCTCTGCCCACAAGGAGCTTACACCCCAGCGGGGAGACATGCATCAACGTATTTACAAACAAGAGTCATCAAAATAAATAACTGAATACCTAACTGAATAAACATATATACGTAAGTGCTGAGGATGGGATGAATACGTGCAAGAAATGGACGATGGGCTTAAATGACGGAATCTTGGGAATAAATAAGGGGAGGGCAAGCTGGAAGGGTTTGTGGTATTTGTTAAGCGCTTACTATGTGCCAACCACTGTAGTAAGCGCTGGGGTAGATACAAGATAATCAGGTCCCACATGGGGCTCACAGTTTAAAGAGGTGGGAGAACAGGTGGGCTTTGACTCCGAGGAGAACCCATGTCTGTCAGATTTGGGGAGGACCTGTTCCAATGTGCATGTAATCAGAGAGAGCACAGCCTCCTTCTTTAATAGAGGAGACAATTTCAAATAGTTCCCTTCCCATTACAGCAATTCAAATCCCTAGGGAACACGAAAAGCCTTGTCTTGGGGACCAGATAGAAGGCAGAAAAAAAAACCCAATTACATTAAGGGGGTTTCAAATAGCTTTTCTTTTTTATCATCCCCTCCAGAGGAGAAGCTGGAGAAGGAATGAAACAAGCAGGAAACTCATCCTTACCCAGGGGTTCTGAAGCCCACTGGGGAGGCTGGATCAACCGACTTCATGGAACCGGTCAAATGAAGTGCTAAATTTGTCCCTTTTCTTTTCCTTCTGTTTGTCTGACCTTTGGGAAGCTTTTTCTGGCCTCACAACTTCTTCCAAGGGGCTGGTTCCCAAACCTCATAAGCAATTTCGAGGGAGGCACTTTCAGATCAAGGCTTGAGGACGCTGCCATGTTTCTTTGCAAGGTGGAAAGTTTAGGGAAAGAAAAAAAACCAACACTGCAACAGTCCAATATTCCAACTTCCTTCACTTAGCTGTTTATATATAGATAGCTCTCTATCTGTCTATTTATATAAAAATAGATGGATAGATAGATAAAATAGATAATCCCACTTTTCTGAATCACTGTGAGAAATATCTAATTGAAGATTTGAGAATTTTGGGGTAGTACTCTCACTTAGTACAGTGCCTAGCCCCTAGTAGGCGAGCAATACATGCCACTGATTGACTGATTACAGACCAGGGCCCCAGATCTGTCAGAATATGGCAATTGGACTTCAACAAGCAAGATTACAGTATCTAATTCCAACCAGCATTTAAATGAGTGTTTACCTTGAATGCTGTGATTAGGGACTGTGCTGAGTGTGCAGTTGGAACTCAATCAGCTTTTTTAAGGAGCCATGTCTATTTTGAGGGGGTAAACATAAGCTCACCAGCTAGTCTTAAAAAAATTCAAGATTTGGATAGACTCTGAATTTTGTTTTTCCTGGTGGGCTCATGGCCAGGGAAGGCCAGAGCCAAAAACCTGGCCTATGGAGGTGGATCCTGCCTGGCTCTATTCTGTTCTCAATGAGTCTTTTAAATGTCTTCCCCCCTTTAATTAATAATAATAATAATAATGATAATTTTGGTATTTGTTAAGCTCTTATTATGTACCAAGCACTGTTCTAAGCACTGGGGGAGTTACAAGGTAATCAGGTTGTGCCACTTGGGGCTCACAGTCTTAATTCCCATTTTCCAGATGAGGTAACTGAGGCACAGAGAAGTTAAGTGACTTGCCCAAAGTCAACAGCTGATAAGTGGCGGAGCCAGGATTAGAACCTATGGCCTCTGACTCCCAAGCCCGTGCTCTTTCCACTAAGCCATGCTGCTTCTTATAAGAATTATATTAATTCTTAATGAGGGAATTTAGTGCATTCCTCCCCTCAATTTTCTCAGGAGATTGCTTGCACTGTGTGTGCCTCTTTTATCCATCAGTGGTATTTACTGAGCACTTACGACATGCAGAGCACTGTACAAACTTCCTGGGAGAGTTCAATCCAACAGAGTTGGCCGATACATTCCCTGCTCGCAATGATCTTGCAGTCTAGAGGATGCAAATGCATACTATGAACTCCAGCCTCCCGATTTTAAAAGGAATGTAAATTCGAGAACATGGGTTTGTGTGAGGAAATTGTGTTAACTAGTGCCCTGGTGATTTCTCTGTGTTTCAGACAATGTGTCATGCCTAGTTATATGTCCTTCAAAAGAACAGAGAATGTAATTGCCAAACTAGAAGTTCACTGCACCCTCAGGGATTACAATAATCCTGTAATCTCTAGATACTGAGGTACTTTCAATCCTCACTATTCTATTTTCTACTTGCTGAGGGGTGTGTGGGTGTTACTGACAGATTAGTAAGCAGCAGTCATTCTCCACTGTGCATTTGAGAAGTTCCACTGCTTTGAGAAGTAGCACGGCACAGTGGATAGAGCACAGGCCTAGGAGTTGGAAGGTCACGGGTTCTAATCCCGGCTCTGCCACGTGTCGGGCTGTGTGACCTCGGGCAAGTCACTTCACTTCTCTATGCCTCAGTTGCCTCATCTGTAAAACGGGGGTTGAGACTGTGAGCCCCACGTGGGACAAGGACTTTATCCAACCCGATTTGTTTGTATCCACTCCAGTACAGAGCCTGGCACATAGTAAGTGCATAACAAATACCATAATTATTAGTATTATTACTTAGAATTCAGCCTTGGCCATCAACCTTCCAGACTGTGAGCCTGCTGTGGGCAGGGATTGTCTCTTTTTGTGGCTGAATTGTACTTTCTAAGCATTTAGTACAGTGCTCTGCACACAGTCAGCGCTCAATAAATATGACCGAATGAATAAACCTGCAAGAAGCCTTTGCTCAAGAAAAACTACTCCTCCCGAAGTCGCACTGTCTGTGGCTGCACAGGATTTCTCAGCTACACTACATTGCTTGAAACTGTGCTCGTACTGGATCTTTGTAGTATTCCCTTTTCACCCTACTTGTGGTCACAACCACACAACTGCTGAGATGTCCTGTTGCCGTGCATTTTTTTTTTAAACACATCCTACCCAGAAAATTGCGTGAAAGCAAATAACACTTTCCGACGAACTGGCCAGATTTTAAAGTCTCGTTGATTTTAAGCTCCCCTTTAATGTTAATTATGCATTAATTGTATGATATGGATGAAAAAATGAAGGAAACGTTTCCGATCTCTGTGGCAAATATAAATTCCATAGAGATAAAGAAGGTTGGACATCACCACCGTTCTCTTGTCCTTGGAGCTATGCTTGCTCTCGATGCCATAACGACATCAATCAATGGTAGATACTCAGCGCTTACTGCGTGCAGAGCACCGTACTAAGTGCTTGGAAAAGAACAATATATAACAGAGTTAGTAAACGTGAGATCCCCGCTCACCAGGAACTTACAGACTTCACACTTTTTCTGAAAATTTCCCCCCATAAAGGCATGATGGTATTCTGGGTACATTTTTTCTTCCTCATTAGCACATCACTGGACAAATTGCTCAGGCGTATTTGGCATCGGCTTTCAGTTATGTACTGCTGATGGTAATCTACTGCTGCCCCAATACAGGCCGGTACATGAATTCACTCATCTTTCGACTTATTGTCTTCGATAATTCCTGGGAGGATCGGAGACAGCGGGTGTGCCCTGAACTCTGAGCCCCCAAGGAGTCTGAAATCCTGTTTCTCTAGCCACACTGCCTTACTGCTTTTGTTTTTATTTTGTGTATTGGTCAGGGTTGTGTTTTAATGTTTCATCATTCCTGATGTGTCTGTCTCCAATCCTTTTTTCCTATTTATACTCAGATTCTGAGCTGCCTGAGGGACAGGGACCAAGTCTGATTCCCACCTATGTATTCTCTCCCAGTGCTTAGCACACAGTAAACACATATTAAATACCATTATTACTACAATTACTAGTACTGCATATTTTTAGCAAACAGCAATGAGGATTTTTCACAAAATGCTCACAGTCTTCTTTCACCGTTAGAGTCTTTACACCAGAAATTTAAAGAGATGTGCATATTGCTGGGGATATTTTCCAAGCACAGTAGGGAATATAGTCGTTATGGCAGACAGGTAATGGGAAATGTGAAGAGCCTGTTAAGAAACAGTAGCTCAGAGGATGATAAAAGAGTGTCTTGCTAAGTACACTAAGGCCTTGAAACGGCTTTCTGTTTTTAACTACTCAGGCCATCTTCTTCACCACAAGGATGGAAAGGTAGGCAGGTGCGGGCGGGTGTCTAATATGATGGGGAAAGGGCTTAGATGTAGGAATATCTAGTTTAGGGAGGATACTTCAAGGGAAACTCTGAGACTATGGACATATAGCACTTAGGTTGAAAACCATCTCTACGGAGCAAATTATTCCTTGGCTAAAAGGTCCCGAAATGTCTTATCCAGCCCTAATCACCCAGGAGAAGGATGCTGAGTGTTCTGTGTGTGTTTCGGGGCTGGGGTTAGAAGAGGAGTAAAACAAGCTCTTTGCCCTTACTGGAAATGGTTGAAAGTTAATAGAAGGGAGAGACATTGCAGACTGGGAGAAATTCAACCGATGAAGTAACTGAATTCTGTTTTATAACTTTTAAAAGTGCATTCTGGAACAGAAAAAAAAATATTTCCTTTTTTCTTGGGTTAAAAAAAAACAGGCACAGCAATTAAACCAAAGCTCCAATATCGCAATATCTGAGGTTCTCTAGCAATCTATTGAAGTGTAAAAATTTCAGAAACCAAAACATCAGTAAAGAGCAAATAACCTCCCTAACCCACACCTACCACTTCCCACCGAAACCTTTCTCGTAAGTCTCTTTTCTGAAATTTCTAAATAAGGACCACAGAACTCTGTAGTTTCCTTTTCATCATAAATTGTGTTTATAACTTCAGGAAACTTTCAATTTCCAAGGGCAAAATGAAGAACTCAGAACCCTGACTAAACCCTCAATTCGTTTTCTTCCTCTCCCTTCTACGTCACCCTTGCAATTGGATTTGCTCCATTTACTCACCCCTTCCCCACCCCACAGCACTTATGTACATATCCATAATTTATTTATTTATGCTAATGTCCGCCTCCCCTTTAAAATGTAAGCTTGGTATGGGCAGGAAATATGTCTACCAACTCTGTTATAGTGTACTCTCCCAAGTGCTTAGCACAGTGCTCTGAACACAGTAAGCACTCAGTTAATACATTTGAATGATTAATCCAAACTTCCCTTGAGAGAAAACCACCAGGTAAACTTGGAATACTTTAGGGACTTATTTTGAATTAGATATTTCAAGCCCAAAGCTTTAAAAGGGGGGGAAAAAACCCAAAATATTGGCATGCGGCATGTCCAACTCCCAAAATGGAAGACCAGAAATGTAGCCCACGCAGATGGATTTTTCACACCAACCCTTCCATTTCTGGAGTAAAAACTACTTTATTAGCAAGCCTGCTTTCCAACTCCACAGTATTCAACAACTCACAACGTAAAAAACCTCTCCACGCACCTAAAAAAAATCTTTTTAAGATGACTTCCTAGCTCGGTTTAACTAATACCTTTTAACTATTTCAAGAGTGAAGTTCAAATGCAGTCAGAACTACATCGTTTTTTGCTAATGAATGAATCTGTCATGACAGAGACTCAAACCTGCTGGCAACTCAGATTCAGGACACCTAAACTTCCTCTGCCGCCGAATAAATTTCTGAACAACAAGGGGCCCAAATGAGCCAAACTGTGGGAACAGGATCATTCCCAGAACCTAATTTCAAATGGATTCCACCATGTGCCTCATAAACTGATCGGGGATATCTACTACGGTTTAATTAAAGACACAGTGGAAACATGAAACAAACAACATCTTGCTTTCTCATGATTTCAGATTAGCAGAAATAGCACTGCATATTTTTAACTGATACTTATATACAGACTGATAGTTATAATAGTAATTATTATTTTGGTATTTGTTAAGCGTTTACTATGTGCCAAGCACTGTGCTAAATGCTGGGGGAGGTATTAGACAATCAAGTGAGACACAGTAAGAGGACGATGAGGAAACTCGGGCACAGAGAAGTTAGGTGACTTGTTCCCGGTAACACAGCAGGCAAGTATCACAGCTGGGATTAGAACTCGCACCCCTGTGCTCTTTCCATTAGGCCACGCTGCTTCTCTGAGCTACTTTCTTGGAGCAAAAACCATAGAAAATGTATTTCAAAGGCAATCTGAGGGTACCCTACAAACTCATCAGTCTGGAAAAACGGGTTGTGCTAATACTCATCATCATCAGCATTATAATAGTGGTATTTGTTAAGCACTTACTATGTGCCAGGCACTGTTTTAAGCGTTTGGGGTAGATATGAGAATCAGTTGGACACAGTCCCTGTCCCACATGGGGCTCACAGTTTTACAACCCATTTTATAGATGAGGTAACTGATCTTCACTTCACTTCAGAAAAGTGAAGTAACGTGCCTGAGGTTAGCCAGCAGACCAGTGGCAGATCTGGGATTAGAACGCAGGTCCTTTTTACTCCAAGGCCTGTGCTCTATCCTCTAGGCCAGGCTGTGTTAGGGTGAGGACCCCTTCTCATACTGCCAAAATCGGCTGAAATTGGCCATCTTGGAAAGCCCACGGAAGTGATTCACCTGAGAGGTCTTACACTCATCTGGGAGGCAAGGTTGAAAGATGGGAAAAGACGTAGCCTAATGACTCCATTTCTGCTTTCCTCCTCCTATCTCCAACGCAGAGACGGCATATCTCCATCCCCAGGTAACCAAATGCAAGTGAAAAGACTCACTAAATTGCGAGTGCAACCACTTAATGAAAAATCCTCCCCACCCTAAACCACTTCACCCTGATTCACGTCATTTCAACCAGAAGCAAATAAGGAAGCAGTAACTGAATTTTTACCTGAGACAACCAGCCCAAGTACTGAAAGAGTGAAGGACAGATGCAAATGAAGAAGAAGAACTGGATTACGATAGTCTCTGTAGATTAAGTTGGTACTTACTGTTCGATACGGGGAGACAGGTAAAGCTTGGGGAACACCTGAGTAGCTTCTGCATCCTCAAAGGACACCGAAAGGAGGGCCACGTCCTCCCCTGGGTCTTCGTTTGCATCCTTAAAGCCAAAGAAAATGAAAATATCCTCAGTAGGGGCACGTGACCAAAAGAAAAGTCATGCAGGGTAGGCACAAGAGTCATCTATTCTTCCATAAGGCCACTTTAAAGAAACTCCATGGATTTGGTTTTTAGATCTAATGAATAGAGTACTGCATTGGAATTAGGGGGATTCAAGCTCTCAGCTCTGCCAGGGACTAAGTGCCGCTGGCTATAACAGTGCTTGGCACATAGTAAGCGCACAACAAATATCATCATTATTATATTCAGTCATGGAGTTAGAGGATAGGAAGAACTCTGTCCCCTCTATTATTCCTGCAGATGTAAGGAGAACTAATTAAGTAGTTTCTACAAGTTCTTTGAACTACTCAGTGATAAATGTCATGAAAGGTGACATCATTATTGCTCATAAATATATCATTTGGCTTCAACCCATGTACATGAAAAATAACTGTGCTATAGTCATATAATGCAGGTGTTCCTGCTACAACATAATAGTAGCACCCGTAAAAATCCTTGGTTTATTAAAAAAAAAATCCATGTACTGTAAGCCATTTTTTTTTTCCCCATGGCAGTTAGAGGGTCAGGGAGGAAAATGGTTCTAAAACAACTGAAACAGTATCTAGGTCTGTCACACCAGCTGAAATACAAGAAGGCTGTGAAAAACAAATGAAAAAACGGTTTCAAGCAGAATGCATTGTTTAACATTTTTTCAGAAATCACCTAGCAAGAATTTCAAGTTCAGTTTGTTTTATTCAGTGGTAACAATGTTGCAATTAGTTCCCTTTCGAAGCAAGCCATGAAAATAAATCAGTCAATTAATCAGTCTGGGATATTTATTGAGCACTAACTATGTGCACAGCACTGTTCTAAACAGTTTCATTCATTCATTCAATCTTATTTATTGAGCACTTACTGTGTGCAGAGCACTGCACTAAGCGCTTAGAAAAGTGCAATACAACAATAAACAGTGACATTCCCTGCCCACAATGAACACAAAATGGAACAAAATAGCATCACAAATGTACATTATTTGGGGGGAATTCATCCAAATCCACCTGAATCTGGAATGTTTCTCAAGGGTTCATTCATTCATACATTCATTCATTCATATTTATTGAACACTTACTGTGTGCACAGCACTGTACTAAGTGCTTGGAAAGTACAATACAGCAATAAAGAAAGACAATCCCTGCCTACAACGGTTGGCAAGAAGCATTCCTATGGAGACACATTACATCATAAATCAATTCTAATCCTGGCTCTGCCATTTGTCAGCTGTGTGACTTTGGGCAAGTCACTTAACTTCTCTGGGCCTCAGTTCCCTCATCTGTAAAATGGGGATTAAGATTGTGAGCCCCACGTGGGACAACCTTGATTACCTTGTATTCCCCCCCAGCGCTTAGAACAATGCTAGGCACATAGTAAGCGCTTAACAAATACTATTATTATTATTATTATTATTATTATTATTATTATTATTATTAATTGCCAGCCACTTTATGCCATTTTGTTCCCCTTTATCTTCCATCTCCTACCAATCAGTACTATGTTTTGTTGAGTGCTTGCTTATTCTCTGCGTAGCATTCCTCTGCTAAGCATTTGGGAGAGTAAAATACAATACAATACAGTACAATAGAGTTGGTAGACATGATTCCTGCCCTCAAGGAGCTTGAGGTCTAGTTCTACCCCAATTACACTCTAGAACTTTATAATAATAGTGCTGATGTTATTTATTAAACACTTACTACATGTGAAGCACTGTTCTAAGCACTGGTTGGACACAGTCCCTGTCCCACATGGGGCTCCCAGTCCTAATTCCCATTTTACAGATGAGATAACTGAGGCACAGAGACGGTAAGTGACTTGCCCAAGGTCACAGAGCAGACAAGTGGCAGAACCCAAATTAGAACCCAGGTACTTTGACTTCCAAGCCCGTGCTCTATCCACTAGGCTCTGCTGCTTCCCCATCACAATCTTGCATTCATTCATTCAACCGTATTTATTGAGCGCTTACTGTGTGCAGAGCACTGTACTAAGCGCTTGGGAAGTACAAGTTGGTAACATATAGAGACGGTCCCTACCCAACAGTGGGCTCACAGTCTAGAAGGGGGCCTGCAGGAATGTCTGTTCTAGCATATGACTATGACAAAAGGTAAATGAAAAATAAGTCAGGTTTTCCGTTCCCAGCTTTTAAGGGCAAATAAAGAGTAAAACTGCAAAAATGTAAACCAATAAAAAAAAATCTCAACTAAATTATTTTACCATGCAAATCTCACCCTGGGGCAATCACACACTTACTTTTGGCTTAATTCACACATAATATGCATTTAATTTAATTTAGATCGTGCCTTCAAAGCCTTTATCACAGAATGATGCAATTATAGGGCTGGAAAAGACCTTGAGAGGTCATATAGTCCTCTGCCTTAGGGTTAAGACCACACCTAAACCATCCCAGACAGATAGAATCTATTCTGATTTTTAAAACCTCCAATGGAGGAGAGTCTATAATCTTCCTCTCATAACTCATTTCACCAGTCTCGCTATCAGGAAATTATTTTTTATGTGAAACCTAAATCCCTCACGTTGCAGCTTGAACTTGTTTTCTCTTGTTCTGCCCTCGGTAGAGATAGAGAACAGCTAAGCCTCGCCTTCAGCACGAAAGACCTCAAAATAAAAGGATGATACTGTCTCACGTTCCGAATGGGTCACAACCCCTAACTTTCTCTAGCTTTCTGGTTTCCCAACCCCCAAACAAATTCCAAAATGGAACCAAATTTCCCCTTCCTCCACTCCTCTCGGGCAAAATGCTAACGGGTGTTTGCATGGATCTTCCCGCAGCTGGGCTTGCTGCTTTTTGCAAGGGTCCAATTGCTTTCTGGAGGAGACAAATAGGGGAAGGGGAAACCAGAGGAAAGCAGCTGGTGCCATGCTGGAATTACCTGAGTAGACCTTGGGCCAAAACAGGGCTCTTTATATATATAATAAAGGCTTTCTAGTGGAATAAACCGATGGAAAGCGAGAAGATTCTACCCAGTTTGGGGCAAAGAAACGTCATTTTCATATTCCGTACTTCAAACAATTATTTTAAAGGTTCATGAACTCTAACCCACCTAAGATATCCTGAGGGTAAGAGGAAAGTGTTTGGGTTGGGGAGGGAAGAGTGAGTAAAATATCACTGCATTTCTACCACACCTCTCATCCTGATTAATACAAATACTGCCTTGCTCTTTCTTAGTACTAATGGTATTTATCAAACTTACTATACGAATCAAGTGGCCTCCATCCCACTTCTCTTTCCTTCACCCTCAGCTTCGAGGGGCTCCACCCGCCCCCTTCAATCAATCAATCCATCAGTGGTATTTACTGAGCGCTTGCTGTGTGCAGAGCACTGTACTAAGTGCTTGGGAGGGTACAACAAAGTTAGCAAACAAATGCCCTGCCCACAACGAGCTTACTATATGCTAAGCATTGGGGTAAATGCTGGATAACTAGATCGGACACAGTTCCTTTCCCCCAGAGGGCTCACAATCTAAGCGCTTAGTACAGTGCTCTGCACACAGTAAGTGCTCAATAAATATGATTGATTGATTGATTGATTAAGTGGCACAATCTAAGTAGACGGTTATTGTTTTTTAAAGTTCCAGAGGAGGAGCCCATGAAAGAGACCGAGAACTAGATAGTAAACTCCTTGTGGGCAGGAAACATATCTACCAATTCTATTGCAAGGTACTCTCCCAAGCGCTTCGTACGGAAAGCACTCAATAAATACCATTGATTGATTGGCTTTGCCGCTTGTCTGCTGTGTGACCTTGGGAAAGTCACTTCACTTCCTCTGTGCCTCATTTCCCTCAACTGTAAAATGGGGATTAAGACTGTGAGCCCCATGTGGGACAAGCAGCGTGGCTCAGTGGAAAAAGCTCGGGCTTGGGAGTCAGAGGTCATGGGCTCGAATCCCAGCTCTGCCACTTGTCAGCTGTGTGACCTTGGGCAAGCCACTTAACTTCTCTGTGCCTCAGTTACCTCATCTGTAAAATGGGGATGAAGACTGTGAGCCCCACCTGGGGCAACCTGATCACCTTGTATCCCCCCAGCGCTTAGAACAGTGCTTTGCACATAGTAAACACTTAACAAATGCCATTATTATTATTATTATTATTATTATTACCTTGTGTCTACCCCAGCACAGTGCTTGGCACATAGTAAGTGCTTAACAAATACCATCATTACTATTATTATTATTGATTAGAGTACTGAAGTGCAAGTCATCCCTTGGGTCTCTGGTATCTGAAGCTCTGGGAAATGCTCCAATCTCTCGGCATCTGAGGTGAAAATGAAGTTATCTTCTAGCAAAATAGTCTTTGATTTTCAGGGGAGTGCTGATATCCAACTATCCAGCCTTATTCTTGGACTTAAAAATGGTTCAGGACTGAAGCTTGGAAAAAATGGTACCTCCACAGCAATCAGCATTCCATTAGGATTTGGGTTTCAAAATAGCATTCATTAGCACTGCTTTGCAGCAGAACTGAAAGAATTCCCTCCTTCATTTACACTAAGCTGGATGCCTCATGTAAGATGATGAAAATGAATGGAAAATTATTTTGCGATAATCTCCCCTACGGGTTGCATGACACTGTTTCGAGGTTAAGGCTACAGGCCAGGATCACAATCCACAACACTTTCTCGTCATGGGCAGGGAACGTTTCTACCAACTCTGTTGTACTGTTCTCTCGCAAGCGCTTAGTACAGTGTTCTGCACACAGTAAGTATTTAATAAATACCATTGATGATTATCACATCTGTCCAGGTGCCAGAACAGAGCCTACATTTATTTACTCTTTACTCCACTTAACTTCCCTCTCCTGAGCTACTCAGGAAAATGGGAAAGCAGTATCCCCAAACAATTGGAATGATTCTGCTTTATATAATAAGCGTTTATCAAACAGCACCCTGCTAAGAGAACTTTGAACGTTAGCCTGAACTTGAAAATATCAAATGCTAGGATCTCACTTTGCAAACTATTCCAACATGTTTTTCCATTTTGTTGCGCTTTCCATTGAAAATAGTATTTTGGCTCTTAAGGGATGCAAAACTTCAACTTTTGGTACTCCAGTGAGTCTAGAGATTTCAAGCTTTGTCACAAAATACAAATACACACCAGGCTGTTTCTGGTCTCTGGGGCTCTAATGGGATTTTGCACCTGGGAAATTATAGAAGTAGTTCTTGCACCATGGTTCTTAGAAGCTAACATTACAGATGATTATTAAACCAACTAATGGAAGCATTTGAAAAGAGGATGTTTATATTTGAGAACACTGAAAATGCCCAACTCCTGATTGTGAGAGGATTTCCCTTCTCAAAAATGGCTGACCATTGGTAATATCTAGCAATGGAGGCTTTTATGATGAATGATAAAGTGGTCATTACATAACTGTGCTATACTTTGTAAGTGGTCTTGACTTACTATATAATTCACTAAGAAGTGACTATCGTTGAAACTGTTTTTATAACCAAGAAATAAATCTTCAAATGTTTTAGGCTCCTGGAACCAAACCCTGGTGAAATTCACAAATAATTATTCACAAATAATTACAGATTGGGTAAATTGGTGAAGAATTCAGCTCTATTTGTTCTCTTATTTCTACCTTGGCCTCACTATAAATCAGTGTTTGGGGTACCCAAACTGACACGGTTATCCAAACTTACACCAGTTCAATGTATGAAAAAGGTAGTCACATTGAATTCTGTTTGGTTTAGGAATTAACATTGGCCTCAATTAGCTGTGCTTAGCACTTAGTGACCCCTTAATATTTTATATAGATGTACAGTCCATTATTTAACCCTGATACACTTATGTTCCTACCTGTTATAACTTTGTTTTGCCTCCTGCTTCTTATATACACAAATAATTTAGGCCTGACTCCCCCGTTAGACTGTACGCAGTTGGAGGACAGGGGCAATTTCTTTTGCTTGTAATGGAATCTCGCAAGATTTTAGTCCACTGCTCTGCACATGGGAGGTGCTAATAATTATAATACTAATTGTGGTTTTTGTTAAGTGTTTATTATATACCAAGCATTGCGCTAAGCGCATCAGGGAGGACTGTCCCACGTGTGGCTCACTGCCTTAGGGGGAGAGAGAACAGGTAACTAATTGCCATTTTACAAGTGAAGAAACTGAGGCACAGAGAAATTAAATATTTTACCCCAGGTCACCCAGCATGTAAGTAGTGAAAGCAGGATTAGAACCCAGGTCCTCTGACTCCCAGGCTTGTGCTCTCTCCATTCGTTCAATCGTATTTATTGAACGCTTACTGTGTGCACAGCACTATACTAAGCGCTTGGGAAGTACAAGTAGGCAACATAAGCTCTGGGGTAGATACAAAATAATCCAGTTGGACACAGACTCTGACTCACATAGGGCTCACAGTCTTAATCCCCATTTTACTGATGAGGCAACTGAGGCACAGAGGAGTCAAGTGACTGGCCCAAGATCACACAGCAGACAAGTGGCAGAGCCCAGATTAGAACCCAGGTCCTGCGATTCCCAGGCCTGTGCTCTTTCCACCAGGCCCTAATGCTTACTGAACTTTAACCTACTCAGCTAAACTAAGCTCCAGGGTAATAACAGTACAAAAAATGAACAGACTAAGGGTAAATCCTCATTTTACAGGTGAAAAACCTGAAGCACAGAGAAGTTAAGTGACTCTCCCGAGGTCACCCAACAGGAGTGTGATGAAGGCAGGATTAGAAGCCTGGTGTCTTGACTCCCAATCCTGTGCTCTTTCCACTAGATTGCACTGCTTCTCAAAACACATATTCCTACACCACTGCCCACCCATCCGCTCCCCAAAAACGTCCTAGAATCTGAACATGTTCCAAGAGATTTAGACAAAATACTATTTCTGAGCGGGGCCTAAACCTATTGAAGGCACTCTCCCCTCTACCTTCTCAATTCTCCCTTCTCCCCTCTATTTCCTCTTTCTTCCTACTAAATAATAATAATTATAATAATTATAATAATGGCATTTATTAAGTGCTTACTATGTGCAAAACACTGTTCTAAGCGCTGGGGAGGTTACAAGGTGATCAGGTTGTCCCACAGGGGGCTCACAGTCTTAATTCCCATTTTACAGATGAGGTAACTGAGGCCCAAAGAAGTAACTTGCCCAAAGTCACACAGCTGACAACTGGTGGAGCTGGGGTTTGAATCCATGACCTCTGACTCCAAAGCGTGGGCTCTTTCCACTGAGCCATGCTGCTTCCCCATCCCATCACACTCCATCCCTGCTGAAATTTCTGTGCCAGAGGGGTGATTCAGATGGGGCAACGGTGGAGAGGGAAGAAGAGGAGAAGGCAGAGAAACTTCTTAACAATCAGATCTTCTAGTTTACTTTAGAACAGTCCTGCCAGGCACTAGCAGGTTAATTATATTTTTTTAAAAAAAGGTCAAGCTATAGAAAGCAGTTCTTTGAGAGGAACATCATGAGCCCCCAGAGAATTGTAACATTGCATAGATCCAGCCCCTAAAAGAAGCTGTATCAGAACAAAGAGTAATGGTTGGAGAGATTGGACTTGGGCAAAAGACACACACAGGGGTAAAACAAAGAAGAGGGTGGGAGTCTACCCCACAGGTCAATACTTACAAGACAACTCTACTGTATCGAACAACTCTGTTGCATCGTAATCACATTTATCGAGTGTTTACTGTGTGCAGAGCCCTGGACAAAGCGCTTGGGTGAGTGCAACGTAACAGAACTGGTAGACATGTTACCTGCCAAGTAAGGATGCAAATTCAAGTGCCAGGGTGACACACAAAGGAGTGCGAGAAGAGGAAAATGAGGGCTTAGTCGGGGAAGGCCTCTTGGAGAGATGTGCCTTTAATAAGGCTTTGAAGGTGGGGGAAGAAGGATCATCTATTGGATATAAAGAGGGAGGGCGTTCCAGGCCAGAGGCACGACGTGGGCGAAAGACTGGTGGTGAAATAGATGAGATCGAGGTACGGTGAGTAGGTTGGCATTAGAAGAGTGAAGGGTGTGCACTGGGTTGTAGAACAAACTCTCCCAAGAACTGAATATAATGCCCTGCACAATAGTAAACGCTCAGTAAATACCACTAATTGATTAGAATCCGGGCCTAATAAAAGCTAGGGCTTTCCCTAGGGAACATTGATTGGAACAGAGTTCAGTCACATCCCTGAGCTACAAATAACAATAACAAATAATATTGCTAGGTAACGCCACATCCCTCAGTGTGGCTCAGTGGAAAGAGCACGGGCTTTGGAGTCAGAGGTCAGGGGTTCAAATCCCGGCTCCGCCAATTGTCAGCTGTGCGACTTTGGGCAAGTCACTTCACTTCTCTGTGCCTCAGTTACCTCATCTGTAACATGGGGATTAAGATTGTGAGCCCCCCGTGGGACAACCTGAACACCTTGTAACCTCCCCAGCACTTAGAACAGTGCTTTGCACATAGTAAGAGCTTAATAAATGCCATCATTATTATCCCTCCTAACTGAACTTGCTTTGGAAATTACTGAAAGTCGTCTTTAAGAGCTAACCTCATTATCAATCAATCAATCGTATTTATTGAGTGCTTATCTACCTACTAGGAGAGCTTTAGCAGTGCCCAGTTAGCTGACGAGGACTGTGGACTTCTTCTAATAGCCAGTTGCAAAGTCTAGGTCAGAGATGATGCTGATTACCTGAATCTTCTTAATGTGCCATCTCATTACTAGATGACATGGCAGTGCAGGCTTGGTTTTCATTCAATAAAATCCTCATTATTGCTACCTCATCTGTAAAATGGGGATTAAGATTGTGAAGCCCCCGTGGGACAACCTGAACACCTTGTAACCTCCCCAGGGCTTAGAACAGTGCTTTGCATGTAGTAAGCGCTTAATAAATGCCATCATTATTATCCCTCCTAACTGAACTTGCTTTGGAAATTTCTGAAAGTCGTCTTTAAGAGCTAACCTCATTATCTACCTACTAGAAGAGCTTTAGCAGTGCCCAGTTGGCTGACGAGGACTTCCTCTAATAGCCAGTTGCAAAGTCTAGGTCAGAGATGATGCCAATTACCTGAATCTTCTTAATGTGCCATCTCGTTACTAGATGGCATGGCAGTGCAGGCTTGGTTTTCATTCAATAAAATCCTCGTTATTGCTTTCCTAAAGGCACGGAGGCCACTTCACCACTCTTATTTATGCAGGAATCTGCTTTGTGGAATTGCACTCACTCTTAGCATCCCAGTTATTGCTGCTGTTTATAAAGCTAAATGTGAAGCATATGTCGTTCAGATAAACTACGGAAAAAGTCCTGGCCTTTTTCAACTAATGAAGATCATTCATTCACTCATTCCATCGTATTTATTGAGTGCTTACTGTTGTCTGGAACAGTTGGGTATTGGCCCCTTTGGTTGCTATATCTCCAAGAACTACAGCTTGGGAAATAGGGCGAGATTGGAGAAATAGGATCCGGGGCTATGTCAGGGCAGCCCGGGCGAGGGCATGGACTTGGAGACAATTACCAGAGGCATTGCCCAGAATGTACCACAGAAGGTGATGGAGAGATCAGAGCCTCCTCAGTCGAGTCCTGCGTAAGCTTGGGGCTGGTCCACGGCCTGAACTGCAATAGAGAAGCAATGAGAAGCAGTGTGGCTCAGTGGAAAGAGCCCGGGCTTGGGAGTCAGAGGTCATGGATTCTAATCCAGGCTCCATCACATCAGCTGTGTGACTTTGGGCCAGTCACTTAACTTCTCTGTGCTTCAGTTACCTCACCTGTAAAATGGGGATTAAGACTGTGAGCCCCACGTGGGACAACCTGATGACCTTGTATCTTCCCCAGTGCTTAGAACAGTGCTTGGCACATGGTAAGCACTTAACAAATACCATCATCATCGTCATCAATAGAGTGGTCCAGGCTCAGCCATGGGTGGGCTCCCCCTCAACTGTTTTGAGTATCCTTGGTATTCCACTCCAAAGAGGCTTGACTCTTGGGAAATGGAAATTGGGAGCTGCTTTGTTATATAACCGTACATGAAGATCAAAAGCAGCTATCCTGTAGCTAGGACTACTAAAGAATGAAATGGCATTAGGAACTCCGTCCATGATCAATCAATAAACCAATCATATAAATTGCACACAATGTGGGCAGAACACTGTACTAAGTGCTTGGAAGAGTACAGTACGACAGAACTGGGTGAGCCAACTGACGGTTCTGTGAAGGAACACCATCTGGGTCATGTTCTGGGCGTAGGGCAAAGGCTAGGAAATAAGGTCTGGTCTATGATAATTCTCAAATGAAAATAATATTCCATTTAACCCACTGCAGCTTCCTCCGCGCCTGAGCTTGAGCTGCGGAGTGCTGCCGGTGGAAATCCAGACACCAGGCTGACTTTATCTCAAAATCATCCTCACCCGCTTTAATTCTGCCCTCTCCTCCGCCCAGCAACAATACTTCACCATCCTTATTGACACCCGAACCCAATTGCTCACTCCAGTTATTTCAGTTGTTTAACTCCCTTCTCAAACCCTCCTCCCTTTTCCCTCTCCCCTACCATCTCTTTTCCCTAATAATCCGGCCATATACTTTATTGAGGAAACTGAAACTCTCAGGTATGCTCTCCCTCAAATCTCCCCTGCTCCTTTCCATTCCCTCCCTCCTCCTGCCCCCTTTTCCACCCTCCCATCTTTCCCAGCAGTAACTCAAGAGGAGATCTCCCATCTCCTTTCAAAATCTGGCCCCTCCACTTCTGACCCCATCCCTTGGCACCTTATCAAACCACTTGTCCCCTCCCTGACAGCCATCTTCAACCATTCCCTTTCCAAGGGTTTCTTCCCTGCTGCTTTCAAACATGCTCATGTATCCCCTATGCTAAAACTCCTCCCTTGACCCCGCAGCTGTTGCCAGTTATCGCCCCATCTCCCTCCTATCATTCCTCTCCAAACACCTTGAGCCAACATCCACCGCCTCCACTTCCTCTCCTCATCCCCCTCCCATCTAGCTTGTGCTCTCTTCATTCCTGTGAAACTGCCCTCCGTAAGGTCACCATGACCACCTTCTTGCCAAATCCAACAATCTCTACTCCTTCCTAGTCCTCCTCGACCTCTCAGCTGCCTTCGACACTGAGGACCGACCCCTTCTCCTAAAAACAATATTCATATTTGGCTTCACTGACACCGTCCTCTCCTGTTTTCCTTCCTATCGCTCTGACTGCACTTCAGTCTCTTTTACAGGCTCCTCCTCTGCTTCCCACCCTCTGACAGTGGGAGTTCCTTAAGGCTCAGTTCTGGGTCCTCTTCTAGTCTTCACCTACACCCAAACCCTTGGAGAATTCAAGAATCCCTTGGAGAATCCCTTGGGCAGCTTCAGCTCCCAATATCTATCTCTCCAGCTTTGACCTCTCTCCTTCTCTGCAGTATTGCATTTCCTCCTGCTTTCAGGACACCTCTACTTGGGTGTCCCACCAACACCTCATCTCTTCCTCCTCATCTTTCCACCCCAAACCCGTCCTCCCTCTGTCCTTGCCACTACTGTAGAGAACACCACTATCCTTCCTATCTCACAAGTCCGTAACCGTGGCGTTCTCCTCAACTCATCTCTCTCATTTAACCCACATATTCAATCCACCAACAAATCTTGTCGTTTCTACCTTTACAACATCGCTAAAATCCACCCTTTTACCTCCATCTTTTTTATGGCATTTATTAAGCGCTTACTATGTGCAAAGCACTGTTCTAAGCGCTGGGGAGGTTACAAGGTGATCAGGTTGTCCCATGCGTTGGGGGGGCTCATAGTCTTAATCCCCATTTTACAGATGAGGGAACTGAGGCACACAGAAGTTAAGTGACTTGCCCAAAGTCACACAGCTGACAAGTGGCAGAGCCGGGATTTGAACCCACGTCCTAGACTCAGAAGTCTGTGCTCTTTGCACTGAGCCACACTGCTTCTCCTTGCCTCCTAGTTTCCAGAACTAGGGAAAAGATGCTGGGAATGGTTCACTTGGGGAACTTCATATGTGAGATAAGTTAAGACTTCCAATATGTCTCATATGAATCCAACTGTTACTAAGCTGATTCCAACCCGCTTAATATCCTGCCTCGATTATTGCACCAGCCTCCTTGTTGACCTCCCTGCCTCCTGTCTTTCCCCACTCCATCCCGCATCATTTTTCTGAAAAAAAGTTCAGTCCATTTTTCCCCACTCAAGAACCTCTAGTGATCGCCCAGCCACCTCCACTTCAAACAGAAACTCCTTTCCAATGGCTTTAATACACAATCAGCTTGGCTCCCTCCTACCTTACCTTGCTGATTTCCTAATACAACCTAGTCTACACACTCTGCTCCTCTAAAATCAACCTGCTCACTGTACCTCGACCTCATCTATCTCACTGCCAACCCCTGGCCCACATCTTCTTGCTGGCCTGGAACTCTCTCCCCCTTCATTCAATCATATTTATTGAGTGTTTACTGTGTGCAGAGCACTGTACTAAGCGCTTACAGACCACCACCCTCCCCATCTTCAAGGCCTTATTAAAATTACATCTCCTTCAAAGAACCTTCCCTGGTTAAGTCCTCTTTCCCCCCACTCACTCTCCCTTCTCCTATAAATAATAATAATAATAATGATGGCATTTATTAAGCACTTACTATGTGCAAAGCACTGTTCTAAGTGCTGGGGGGATACAAGGTGATCAGGTTGTCCCATGAGGGGGCTCACAGTTTTAATCCCCATTTTACAGATGAGGTAACTGAGGCACAGAGAAGTGAAGTGACTTGCCCAAAGTCACACAGCTGACAACTGGAGGAGCTGGGATTTGAACCCACGACCTCTGACTCCAAAGCCCGGGCTCTTTCCACTGGGCCACGCTGCTTCTGCTTCTGCTTCTCCTATGTCCTTGCATCTCACGGGCCTTGGAGCCAGAGGTCATGGGTTCAAATCCCATCTCCAGCAATTGTCCTGCTGTGTGACTCTGGGCAAGTCACTTACTTCTCTGGGCCTCAGTTACCTCATCTGTAAAATGGGGATAAAGACTGTGAGCCCCCCATGGGACAACCTGATCACCTTGTAACCTCCCCAGCACTTAGAACAGTGCTTTTCACATAGTAAGCACTTAATAAATGCCATCATTATTATTATTATTACCCTTTAAGCACTTGATATTTGCCCCACCCTCAGGCCCACAGCACTTACATACTGGCTCATAATTTATTTATATTAATGTCTGTCCCCCCCATCTAACCTTGGGGGCACGGAATGTGTCTACCAATTCTGCTGCATTAAACTGAACTTACTTGAGTACTTGGGAAGCAGTGTGGCTCAATGGAAAGAGCCTGGGCTTTGGAATCAGAGGTGATGGGTTCAAATCCCGGCTCCGCCACTTGTCTGCTGTGTGACTTTGGGCAAGTCACTTAACTTCTTTGTGCCTCAGTCACCTCATCTGGAAAATGGGGATTAAGACTGTGAACCCCACTAGGGCCAAACTAGGGACAACCTGATCACCTTGTTACATCCCCAGCACTTAGAACAGTGCTTTGCACATAGGAAGCGCTTAATAAATGCCATCATTATTATTATTATCATCACTCATTTCCTCCTTCATCCTTCCTCCCATCCCCACAGCACGGATGTGTATATTTGTAATTGATTTACTCATTTACCTACCTATTTATATTAATGCCCCCCCCGCCCCCAGACTGTGAGTTCATTGTGGGCAGCCATATGCATGTATATACGTTTGTACGCATTTATTACTCTTTATTTATTTTGTTTGTACGTATTTATTCTATTTATTTTATTTTGTTAATATGTTTTGTCTTGTTGTCTGTCTCCCCCTTCTAGACTGTGAGCCCACTGTTGGGTAGTGACTGTCTCTAGATGTTGCCAACTTGTACTTCCCAAGTGCTTAGTACAGTGCTCTGCACACAGTAAGCGCTCAATAAATACGATTGAATGAATGAATAAGCGCTCAGTAAGTACTACTGATTGATTGAGTCTACTCCACGTCTGTTAGAGAAGCATAAATTTATCATATGGGGATCTCAGAGGAGCCAGCAGACAACAGCTTACAGCCAACGGGAAGTTCCCACTTCCCTTTGCCCTGCCCTCAGGAGAGCTCAGCTTAGTCCTGAGGGTGGGGCATAAAGTTTTTCCTCCTCTTGGCAGCCAGCCTCCTCTCAAAATAGTCCAGATGACTCTTTGGGTGGCCTGGGATTTTACTGTCTAACCCCTGGGCTGCTGCTGAGAGGCAGGGAAGAACTGCAGACGCCGCCAAGCACACTGACTGAGGTGCTGTCACACTGTCACTGCTTCACTCATGTGCAGGGATTCCTGTACGTCACAAGAACACCGATGCGCACATTCCTCCTTCTCACCCAGCCTTTACCTCATTTCCTCTCCTATCAATGGTATTCGAATGCTTACTGGTCAATCAGTCACTCAATCGTATTTATTGAGCGCTTACTGTGTGCAGAGCACTGGACTAAGCACCTGGGAAGTACAAGTTGGCAACATATAGAGACAGTCCCTACCCAACAGTGGGCTCACAGTCTAAAAGGGGGAGACAGAGAACAAAACCAAACATACTAACAAAATAAAATAAATAGAATAGATATTGTACAAGTAAAATAAATAAATAGAGTAATAAATATGTACAAACATATATACAGGTATATACTGATGTACTAGCACTGTACTAGAAATACAACTGAATGAAAACTCCTTTTTCCCTCTCTCCCCTTTCTCCTTTAATCTCTTTTTACCCTCCTCCGCATCTTTGCCTTTCCCCCCATTTCTCCATTTCTGTCTCTCTCCCTTCCCTCATTTCTTTCCCCTCCTCCCAACTCCCTAATGTCCTGCCCCTTTGACATCCCACCCCAGTCAGTCTCAATCCCTCTATGATCTGCCCATAGTTTACTCCCATATTCAAAGTGCAAAGTCCTGAACAAAAGACCTTCTAGACTGTGAGCCCGCTGTTGGGTAGGGACCATCTCTATATTTGCCAACTTGGACTTCCCAAGCGCTTAGTCCAGTGCTCTGCACGCAGTAAGCGCTCAATAAACACGATTGAATGAATGAATGAAAGACCGGGTCCCTACCCTGAAAAGAACTTTCATCTAGCGCTTAGTACAGTGCTCTGCACACAGTAAGCGCTCAACAAATATGATTGAATGAACGAATGAATCTAATGAAGGATCATATATTCTAATAAACGATTCTGATAGGGCGATGTGACGTGTGACAGATTGCACTTATAGAACGTGACAAAAATTCCTTTGAAAATCCTATGGCGTTGAAAGAACAGATTTTCACGCTTCATTGCAAACTGGATCAAGTCAGATCATGTAAAAACAATGATCACACAACCTTAAAACTGAAAGGGAAACTCAGTATAGTCACGGCCTTTGTGACTACTACTGTTTGAGTGAGTGCGGTGGGCCTGGTTCACCTCTAATGGCCCTTCCCGAAAAAAACACCGAGTGCCTGGACATTTTCCTGGAACATCACAACCCTCCCTCTGCATTCTGTCCTGAGACAAATGGTAATGCACACTGAATAGCGGTAATACGTGAAACAAGTTCAAAGCTCCCAAAGTTGAAGGCAGTGTTTTCCTGCATCCTACCTACTGTAACTGAAAACTGGGAATTTACTGGAAGTGAGGATTTGTTATGAGTCAGATGGTTGATGGCCCTTCCAAACAAAACATCTGCTCCTCGCAGTCACAACTGCTACAATCCATTTCCTTTGGGATCTGGATAGTGACCAAGTTGCAGATTAGGGATGTTTTCCTTAAAGATACAGAAACTCAAAACGGAATTTTAAATGGAAAAGGCCATTCCCGGTATTTTCTAATTTGCATTTAGCTAGCGGCAGCTGCAAGGCAAGCTACCACCTGTCCCAGGATCCTGTCTCTCGGCGGTCCCTCGGTTTTAACCAATCAATCGTATTTATTGAGTGTTGCGTGCAGAGCGCTACACTAAGCACTTGGGAGAGTACAACAGAGATGGTAGACACATTCCCAGCCCACAACAAGCTCCCAGTCTAAGAGGAGGAGACAGACATTAATATAAATAAGTTATGGATGGAAATGCTGTGGGACTGAGGGCGAGGTGAATGAAGGGAGCAAATCAGAGCGAAGCAGAAGGGAGTGGGTGGGAAAAGAGGAAATGAAAACCTAATCAGAGAAGGCCCCTTGGAGAAAATGTGACTTCAATAAGGCTTTGAAGGTGAGTGCCCCATGGGATGATAATATTTGTGGTATTTCTTAAATGCTTACAGATATAGAGAGGTATCAGATATAGAGAGGTAAGGGAGAAAGTGCTTAAGCAATAATAATGTTGGTATTTGTTAAGTGCTTACTATGTGCCAAGCACTGTTCTAAGTGCTGGTAATCAGGTTGTCCCATGTGGGGCTCACAGTCTTCAACCCCATTTTCCAGATGAGGGAACTGAGGCCCAGAGAAGTTAAGTGACTTGCCCAAGGTCACCCAGCTGACAAGTGGCGGAGCGGGATTAGAACCCACAACCTCTGGCTCCCCAGCCCGGGCTCTTTCCACTGAGCCACACTGCTTCTCTAATAGGATAGGTACAAAAAGGCAGCAGGCAGTTTGGAGTTGATAAGTATGGCACGGAGAGACAATTTGTCCTAATGGAACATCAGATGTTACTGATAAATGTTACTCTATTTATTGTTACTCTATTTATTTATTTGTTACTCTATTTATTTATTTATTTATTTTACTTGTACATATCTATTCTATTTATTTTATTTTGTTAGTATGTTTGGTTTTGTTCTCTGTCTCCCCCTTTTAATCAATCAATCATATTTATTGAGCGCTTACTATGTGCAGAGCACTGTGAGCCCACTGTTGGGTGCGGACTGTATATGTTGCCAACTTGTACTTCCCAAGCGCTTAGTACAGTGCTCTGCACACAGTAAGCACTCAATAAATATGATTGATGATGATGATGATGATCAGAGGCAGTCCTTAAAGCGTCTTACGTAGGTAAGGAAAAGCTTTCGCTGCGCTTCTTAATCGCAGCCAGTTTATACTACTCTTAGGAAGTCAGAGACCTCGCTATTCCATTTCAACTCAGGATTCAGAGACTACTTTGACTTCTTCATTAAGGGAAATATAAAACTATTCATTCATTCAATCAATCGTATTTATTGAGCGCTTACTGTGTGCAGAGCACTGTACTAAGCGCTTGGGAAGTACAAGTTGGCAACATAGGGAGACGGTCTCTACCCAACAGCGGACTCTTAAGAAGTCAGAGACCTCGCTATCCCATTTCAACTCAGGATTCAGAGACTACTTTGACTTCTTCATTAAGGGAAATATAAAACTATTCATTCATTCAATCGTATTTATTGAGCGCTTACTGTGTGCAGAGCACTGTACTAAGCGCTTGGGAAGTACAAGTTGGCAACATAGGGAGACAGTCTCTATCCAACAGCGGACTCTTAAGAAGTCAGAGACCTCACTATTCCATTTCAACCCAGGATTCTGAGACTACTTTGACTTCTTTATTAAGGGAATTATAAAACTATTCATTCATTCAATCGTATTTATTGAGCGCTTACTGTGTGCAGAGCACTGTACTAAGCGCTTGGGAAGTACAAGTTGGCAACATAGGGAGACGGTCTCTACCCAACAGCAGACTCACAGTCTAGAAGGGGGAGACAGACAACAAAACAAAACGTATTAACAAAATAAAATAAATAGAATATGTACAAAACTATCACTTGATCAAAGCATATTAAGAGCTGGGTTCTGATCCCAACACTGTCACTTGGCTAATGCAAGGCCTTGGGAAAGTCGCTTTACTGCTCTGTGACTCAGTTTACCTCAACTGTAAAATGTGAGCCTCATGTGGGACACAGACTGTATCCAGTTGGATTAGCCTGTATCTATCCCAGTGCTCAGGACAGTGCCTGGAGCATAGTAAGCGCTTAAATACCATAAAAAAATTGACATCGTGGAAACCGCTGACACTATTATCAATTCCTTCCTGCATGTTCTCAGTCCCAAAGTCATAATGATTGGGTCGAACCTCATCCATAAGAGAAGCAGCGTGGCTCAGTGGAAAGAGCACGGGCTTGGAAGTTAGAGGTCACGAGTTCGAATCCTGACTCCATCATTTGGCAGCTGTGTGATATTGGGCAAGTCACTTCATTTCTCTGTGCCTCAGTTTCCTCAACTGCAATGGGGATTAAGACTGTGAGCCCCATGTGGGACAACCTGATTACCTTGTATCTCCCCCAGTGCTTAGAACAGTGCTTGGCACATAGTAAGCGCTTAACAAATATTATTATTATTATTATTATTATTATTATTATTATTATTATTATTATTATTATTATGGGAGCTTCTATCATCAATGCTATATCAGAGGATTAGAAGGATTGACTTAAAGCAGTAAGACCTTTCACAAATACCATATACTGAGCTATAAATGATTTCTAAAATTTCCCCTGATTATACAATTTATTAATCAATGGTATTTATTGATCGTTTACTGTTGAGTGCTAAGTTTTCTCCTCATCCAGTGATGAAGTAGAAGCAACTCTGAGATAAAACGAAGCAATTACTTCAGTGGAAACCTGAAGTTCCTATGAGGAATCATCATCGAATGAACCAGGAGTAGGGCAACTAGATACGGAAGATGAAGAGGAAAAAGAGGGAATATTTTCTATTCAGAGAAACAAAAAAAATACTCATTTTAATACAAACACTAAACTATGCATATACTTCGTAGTATTAGGGTAGTATTTATCTTCTCCAATTTTTTCTCAGTGTGTTTCAGAATGACTACTCTAAATAGCACACAGATGAAATAAAACCAAACATATAAAATATATTTTCATATCCTTTTAGCATTTTTTAAACTGGCAAATTTAATGATGGAAAGGTGAAAATCGAATCTACTGAGCTTTTTGTGGTTTTCCTGCTCAAAGTAGCTTTGAAACCATGTAAATCCACTGAATCTTTTTATTTATTATTCTTGCCTGGAGGCTATTTTTAAAACCCAAAGAAGAAAACAAATGTTAGTCTATTTATAAGAAAAGAGATTTTGTACCCACACACATTGAGCCAAATGATTTCAAAATTATTAGATTCCAAAAAAGTACAGCACTGGTTATCCAACCATCTTTCAACTAAACAATTAGTCACTTAGACCAAAAATAGCCCTGGGCTATATATGAATTGTTCCAGATTCACTACGCCATCACTATTTTGAGTCTCGTCTACTATTGCCAAATGAGTACCAAACCAACCTACCTCATTCTCCTTAATCACACCCTGTTCTGGAAGGATTGGGCAACAGCTGACCCATTTCACTCAGTTTATTCAATTCCATCGTATTTATTGAGCATTTACTGTGTGCAAAGCAATGTACTAAGCGCTTAGGAGAGTACTGAATGCTTACTGTGTGTCCAGCACTATACTAAGGGCTTGGAAGAGAACAATATGACAGGGTTGATAGACACAAGGAGTTTACAGTCTAGAGAAATTGCAAGAACAAGACAGAGTAGGTGAAATTAAAGTCCTATCAGTTTTACACTTGGGCATATGAAGCAAAAGTTTACAGAGGGGAGAATGTGGAAACAAATGGCGATGGGAGGCGTCTAGAGTCTATGTGCATTTAAGAAAATTAGAAATGCCATCCTGGGTTATAATAATTGTGGGTTAGACCAGGGATCCACTGGAGAAGGTATTCTGTCTCTAACAGAAGCCCCGGCATATGCTTGAAAGAAGAGTGAGATAGCTGCTAATTCTCTAGGCCAGCCATGTCACCTAACCACCAGTCATCACAAGTCTGCTGTAGGACCAAGTCGAGAAAAAGCAAAAACCACAAGGTAAAAGCAATGTCTTCACTAGGACAACTATCAGATTTCTGTGCTGTTCCGTACTGTGATGTTATATTTTTTAAAAAAACTGCTCAGTCCTATGACACCATTGGCTCCTGAAAACACTGGCCTAAATCAAAACGCTGCAATCCAAGACCTAGTTTTTCATGGGAGTAATGCTATCATTGGGGGATTGGATTCCTGAAATACGGTCAGATACCTATTTTTACCCAAATTACCCAGAAATGTGTACTCACTGGGTCGACTGCAGATGAGTAATAGAGCTACGTTAATATATTTATATTGAGTCAGAGAGGCTCCACAATAGGGAAAAGCATGCTGACCCTCCCAAGTGACCCAACCTGATGATTAAGTAGCCCCTCAAACCCCCTAGCCTCTCCACTTTCATTCCATTCCCCCCACCTCATTAGAAAGTCTAAAACTTCTCCGTTTTCCCCAAATTCCTCCCAACCCCAAGCCCATTCCCTTGGAGCTAGCATCATAAAGGAAGCCAGTACTGAAAAGTCAAAACCGGGGGTAAATTTATAAACTTTCTAATTACAGTTTGCATGAATTTAAATCACCTAAAGTCAAAGACTGCCTAAAGTGAGTTCCAGGTTCAACAGCCAGAATCTCCTGTTCCTAGCCATTGTGAAGCAGTATGGTCTAGTGGAGAGAGTCCAGTCGGTTCTAAGCACTAGGGTAAACACAAAAAAATCAGGGAAGACACAGTACCTGTCCCACGGGGCAGCCAACAGACTAAGAAGGAGGGAGAACAGGTACTGAATCCCCATTTTCCAGATGGGGAGACTAGAGTACCAAGAAGTTAAGCGACTTGCCCAAGTTCACACAGAAGATCAGCCAATTTTACAGAAATTCAAAGTTCACTTCAGTTATGTGCAAGAAATAATTTCACTAAAGCTGACGTAGGACATGTTCAGAGGTGTACTGGAAGGAAAAGAAAGGATCCATTTTCTACTTTATATTTTGAAACCATTTTTAATAGGCAACCCTAAAACTAGCAGCAGTCCTACTTAAACTCGGTGGTTATGGAATCTTACTAATTATTATCTTAGACCCTACTGAAAAGTCAAAACCAGGGGTAAATTTATAAACTTTCTAATTACAGTTTGCATGAATTTAAAACACCTGAAGTCAAAGACTGCCTAAAGTGAGTTCCAGGTTCAACAGCCAGAATCTCCTGTTCCTAGCCACTGTGAAGCAGTATGGTCTAGTGGAGAGAGTCCAGTCGGTTCTAAGCACTAGGGTAAACACAAAAAAATCAGGGAAGACACAGTCCCTGTCCCACAGGGCAGCCCACAGACTAAGAAGGAGGGAGAACAGGTACTGAATCCCCATTTTCCAGATGGGGAGAATAAAGTACCAAGAAGTTAAGCGACTTGCCCAAGTTCACACAGAAGATCAGCCAATTTTACAGAAATTCAAAGTTCACTTCAGTTATGTGCAAGAAATAATTTCACTAAAGCTAACGTAGGACATGTTCAGAGGTGTACCTGGAAGGAAAAGAAAGGATCCATTTCCTACTTTATATTTTGAAACCATTTTTAATAGGCAACCCTAAAACTAGCAGCAGTCCTACTTAAACTCGGTGGTTATGGAATCTTACAAATTATTATCTCAGACCCTAATCAAGAAGCACAACATTTTGTCAAGAATGAAACAGGTCATTCAACCAGAGTTAAAATTTGAAATAATTTATAGATTAAATAGCTTAAGAGAACAGACTACGCTCAAGAAAACACATATTTTTCAAAATTTTCGAAAGATATTCTTAGCACTCGCCCTGGGAATTTGTAAGGCACACAAGTCCACTCGAATCCTATAACATCATCAATCATAATCGTCAATGGTATTTATTGAGCACTTACCATGTGCGGAGCACTGTACTAAGCACATGAGAGAGTACAACAGAATTAGAAGACATTCCCTGCCTTCAACGAGCTTACGGTCTAGTGACAAGTTTATGTACTTCATCTGTAGGAAGTATGACAATTTGCTTCTCAACGGAAAAACTCTACTTGCCAGTTATATTAGGGTCTGTGACGTGGAACAGATGCCAGCAGCATTTCATTTCCCACAGGACTTCAAACAAAACCAACCCATGTCTCCCATCTTTTGCTAGCTAATAATATTTTCAAGTAGGAGCCTGCAGATCCTTAGGCTTTAATAGTTTCTTGAAATGCTCTTATTCAAGCATGTCTGGACTATTACACATGATTCATCTGTGTTATATTGACCATACAGAGCCAATTAAAAAAAAATTAGGACTTTTCGAAAACAAGGCATTCCGGCATATTTTAAAGTGATAGGCATTTTAATGACATATAAATATCACACAGATTGTTTGGTGTGTGTTGGAATATCCATTTAAAGTTAAACAGATGTTCTGCCCTCGGGAAAAAAAAAAGTCTAATGCACCTGTCCAGGGAGTATCTGTACATTTTCTGCTGCAGATTCCAAGATGACACTGGCATTATTCCCATGCAATAAGCATTTTAGAAACATTCAGACAGAAATGAAAGGCGAATGGAAATATGTAATTTGATTTCTCCAGATGTTGTGCTTTAGAGAGAGAGGGAGAGAGAGAGAACCAACCTGTAAATGATAGCCGGAATTTCTGTGACAATGGCAGGATAGCAATGGGCTCTATGTTCCCCCACCGACTGATAGGAGAGGAGCCTCTTTTGAATCCAACACATAAGCAGCATGCATTTTCACAAGTCCTGTCTTCTCCCTAAAATCATTTAGGAGAACAGGACTCGCTAATTTCTTGGATGTCTATCATTCTTGCCCTTGGAGGAGCTCAGAGTTCCTTTACATGCTATTTTCATTTTCTCCCACAGCACCATTTTCGGGTTAGGGGTGGGGGGAATGTAGAGAGAAGGGGGCTATCCCTAATTGAACCTCTAAACCGGTTCGGTTACTTGCCCAAGATTACAAGTCCATGGCCCTGTCTCCAGATTCACCACTTTAAATGCACTTCAACATAAATGTGAAGATAAGCATTGCGAGATCAGGCCTGTAAAGTTTGGGGATACTGCTCTACTGAAATTTAAAGCGAATGGCCACGGCATGCCAAACAACTCTCGTTTTAAGATGGCATCAAAATATGCCTTATAGGGGCATATAAGGGCTATGATTCTAGACTGTGAGCCCACTGCGGGCAGGGATTGTCTCTATTTGTTGCTGAACTGTACTTCCCAAGCACTTAGTACAGTGCTCTGCACACAGTGAGGGCTCAATAAATATGACTGAATGAATGAATCAATGGTATGTTTTGCAAAGCTAATCATCTGAGGGGTTTACCTCATAAGATATATTAAAGAAGTTGAACGCGGCTGCTTTGGCGAAGTTAGCAGCAGTGAGAAACTGATCTCTCCGTCTTTGACGACTCCGGGCTTACCTACAGTTCAATGCAAAATGCTTAAAAATGTATTGTTATCCCAGCTTTTTGATGGAAAATCCAGGAGAATAGGCACGTTAACATGAAAGATGGTTTCAGTTCAATTCTGGGACTTAAATCTGAACACATCTCAGCTCGGTGATAAAAAACAAATCTCAGATAAACCTTAACTCCGGTGCTTAACTTCATGTCCACTTCACCTCCCAAGAAGGCACAATTCGCCTGGGATTTATTCCCGAAACTTTCAAGTTCAACCCCTGAACACATCTGCATAAGGGTCGATTTTGCCAGTCAGGGTTGTAATTAACGGCGAGAATTTCGAATTCTGATCACGTTTACTGTGCAGCTGAAATTCATTGTTGTGATTATAGATTATTGACTTCAATAGCAAGTTGGTTATCTAGGCATCACTGTCATCGTTACAATTATTTGCCGAGCACATTATAATGTGCCTAAATAATGCTGGTGCCAATCAGTGAAGATTAATAGACCGAGCTCCTGCTGTCACAAAGCTCACAGTCTACAACAGGGGACAATTGTAGCAACTTGTAGGCAGGGATTAGGTCTACCAACTCGATTCTACTGCTCTCTGCCAGGCGCTTAGTACAGTGCTCTGCCCACGCTAAGTGTTCAATAAATACCACTGATTGAGACAGAATAGAAATTGTGTCTCAAAAACTAGTAGAGTCCCTAACAACCTAGGAACTAACCAACCCCCAAAAATTGTGCAGTTAACCGCCTTACAAGGGCAAGCTGAGAAGCAGCGTGGCTCAGTGGAAAGAGCCTGGACTTGGGAGTCGGAGGTCATGGGTTCTAATCCTGCCTCTGCCACTGATCAGCTGTGCGACTTTGGGGACGTCACTTGACTTCTCTGGGCCTCAGTTCCCTCCTCTGTAAAATGGGGATGAAGACTGTGAGCCCCACGTGGGACAACCTGATGACTCTGTATCTGCCCCAGGGCTTAGAACAGTGCTCGGCACATAGTAAGCGCTTAACAAATGCCATCATCATCATCATCATCATTATTATTATTATTATTATTACCCCAGTGCTTAGAACAGTGCTCGGCACATAGTAAGCGCTTAACAAATGCCATCATCATCATCATCATCATCATTATTATAATTATTACCCCAGCGCTTAGAACAGTGCTCGGCACATAGTAAGCGCTTAACAAATGCCATCATCGTCATTATTAAGAGAAGCAGCGTGGCTCAGTGGAAAGAGCATGGGCTTTGGAGTCAGAGATCACGGGTTCAAATCCTGACTCCCCACTTGTCGGCTGTGTGACTTTGGGCAAGTCACTTCACTTCTCTGAGCCTCAGTTCCCCATCTGTAAAACAGGGATTAAGACTGTGAGCCCCACGTAGGACAACCTGATCACTTTGTAACCTCCCCAGCGCTTAGAACAGTGCTTTGCACATAGTAAGCACTCAATAAATGCCATTTAAAAAAAAAAAACCTAAGGGGATCACTGTTCACCCACATTATGAATAGGCATAATGGCTGGCTCCTCATTCCTCTTCCTGCAGCTGCAATTCTCTCTCCAGGTGATGGAGGTGGGAGGGTCACCTCACCCTTTCCTTTCCTAGTTCTCCAAAACTAGGGTCATCGCAGGGAGAGTGCGGACCTATTTACCACGATAACCTCGGGTCTCTTCCCAGTCCCTTTCATTTCCCTTCCCGATCCCCAGAATTCCGAGTTTTGGCATCAGTTCCCCGTTTCGGTTGGGTAGGTGACCACAACCGACGTCGCTTCTATTAGGTGCCTTACTGCTCCTAGCCTTCCTGTGGGAGCTTAAAGTTTTTTAGACTGTGAGCCCACTGTTGGGTAGGGGCTGTCTCTATAAGTTGCCAACTTGTACTTCCCAAGCGCTTAGTACAGTGCTCTGCACACAGTAAGGGCTCAATAAATACGATTGATTGATTGATTAAAGCTTTGAAGAGTAAATTGATGAGCATAATATTAGTCAGTCAGCAGCCAATCGTTATTTATGGAGCACTTACTGTGCGCAGAGCACTGCACTAAGCGCTTGGGAGAGTACAATACAACAATAAACAGCACGGCTCAGTGGAAAGAGCCCGGGCTTTGGAGTCAGAGGTCATGGGTTCAAATCCCGGGTCCGCCACTTGCCAGCTGGTGACGGTGGGCAAGTCACTTAACTTCTCTGGGCCTCAGTTCCCTCATCTGTAAAATGGGGATTAAGACTGTGAGCCCCCCGTGGGACAACCTAATCACCTTGTAACCTCACCAGCGCTCAGAACAGTGCTTTGCACATAGTGAGCGCTTAATAAATGCCATTAAATAAACAAGACCCAGTCCCTGTTCACAACTAGCTTACAATCTAGAGGGGAAGACAGACATTTCTATAAATAAATTACAGATACGCAGCATGGCCCAGTGAACAGAGCATGGGCGTTGGAGTCAAAGGACCTGGGGGAGTCTAATCCTGCCTCCTCCATTTGTCTTTGAGTAAATCACTCCTCCCCTCTAGCCTGTGAGCTTGTTGTGGGCAGGAAATGTGTCTGTTGTTGTATTGTACTCTCCCAAGAGCTTAGCATGATGCTTTGCGCAGGGTAAGTACTCAACAAATGCAACTGAATGCAGTCACTTAATGTCCCTGTGCCTCAGTTATCTCATCTGTAAAATGGGGATTAAGACCGTGAGCCCCATGTGGGACATGGATTGTATCCGGCTTAATCTGTTTGTATGTACCCCAGCACTTAGATCAGTGCTTGACTCATAGTAAGCTTTTAATACTATTATTAGTAACAACTAAATCAGTCTGCCTAACGAGAATATGAACCGAGTAGCATGTAGGCCCAGTGTGAACCATCCTTTTCCGGGGCCAGCTCGACTCAGCCCTCAAGGGCCAGGTCTACAGAGATAGCGGATACAGCGCTGGCCTGGGTGTCAGAAGGTCATGGGTTCTAATCCTGGCCCCGCCATTTGTCTGCTGTGTGACCCTGGGCAAGTCACTTCACTTCTCCGTGCCTCAATTCCCTCATCTGTAAAATGGGGATGGAGACTGTGAGCACCACGTGGGACAGGGACTGGGTCCAACTTGATATGCTTGTATCTACCTCAGCGCTTAATACCGTGTCTGGCACATAGTAAGCGTGTAACAAATGCCATCATTATTTTTCCCTCCCTCAGCTGTCCTGACGCCACCAGGCTCTTTGGCCCCTTTCCTGTCACCCCAGCTCCCTTCTTCCCCGCTGCTCTTCCTCTTCCTTGCCCTATCACTTTGCCCTGCTCTGACTCTTGTCCCTTCTCAAGTCCCTCCCTCTCGGCACATCACAATGCTTGAAATCCATGTTTATAAGTCGAGGAAACATAATAATAATAATAATAATATTTGTGGTATTTGTTAAGTGCTTATTCTTCTTATTAATTGTATTTATGGAGCATTTACTGTGTGCCAGGTACTGTCCTAAGCGCTGGGGTAGATATGACAAATCAAGTTCGACACACTCCCTGTCCCACATGGGGCTCACAATCTCAATCCCATTTCACTATGAGCCCACTGTTGAGTAGGGACTGTCTCTATATGTTGCCAATTTGTACTTCCCAAGCGCTTAGTACAGTGCTCTGCACACAGTAAGCGCTCAATAAATATGATTGATTGATTGATTTTACAAATGAGGGAACTGAGGCACACAGAAGTAAAGTGACTTGCCTACGGTCAAACAGCAGACAAGTGGCGGAGCCGGGATTAGAATTCACAACCTTCTAACTCCCAGGCCTGTGCTCTATCCATTATAATAATAATAATAATAATAATAATGGCGTTTATTAAGTGCTTACTATGTGCAGAGCACTGTTCTAAGCGCTGGGGACTTTACAAGGCGATCAGGTTGTCCCATGGTGGGCTCACAGCCTTAATTCCCATTTTACAGACGCGGGAACTGAGGCCCAGAGAAGTGAAGTGACTTGCCCAAAGTCACACAGCTGACGAGTGGCAGGGCCGGGATTTGAACCCATGACCTCTGACTCCAAAGCCCGTGCTCTTTTGTGTATATATTGCATATTTTATATTGCATATGTAAACTGTATGTATTGTATGTATATTGTATATCACATATATAAATTGTATATATTGTATATTGTATATGTATTGTATATTTTATATTGCATATATAAATTGTATATATTGTATATTTTATATCGCATATACAAATTGTATATATTGTATATTTTATATTGCATATATAAATTGTATGTATTGTGTATATATATATTGTATATTGTATATTGCATATATAAATTGTATGTATTGTATATGTATTTTACATTGCATCTTCTAGACTGTGAGCCCACTGTTGGGTAGGGACTGTCTCTATATGTTGCCAACTTGTACTTCCCAAGCACTTACTACAGTGCTCTGCACACAGTAAGTGCTCAATAAATACGATTGATTGATTTCCACTGATCATTATGCCATGCTGCATCAGCATGATAATCAATTAATCAACCAACGGTCTTTATTGAGCGCTTACTATATGCAGAATATGGTACTAAGTGCTTGGGAGAGTACATTATAATAGAGTCGTTAAAGATCCCAGTCCTAAGGAGCTTCAAGAAAAATGCAATGTTTATGTCCCTATTGGTTAGCTGTCTATATCGCTTACTTATTTTGTTACCTACTTTGTTCTTCATGAAATTACAAGGGGTCTAAAAGGAATTTAAGACGTAACCCCTCCGATGTAGTTAGCCAAGCTATCTGTTTCCAATCCACAATTACAAATGCTGAGATGTGACAGTTGCTGAAAAGAACAAAAGAACTTAAAGGCTAGAAGAGCAACTACAAATGATCGTTTTCCTTCCACAATTACCTAAACACTTCTTTATGCCACATGTAAATGCTCTATCATTTGGCAGCATTTTGACTGCCCCTTTTTTATTCTTTGATCTCTTGCATCACTGAAGGAATTGAGAAGTTACTTAGGCATTTTTTAATTTGTTTTTAATCAGACAGGTTGAAAAAACCCTCATCTTCCATAAAACCAGCATCGGGGCAGAACTGGCTTGTCTAATTCATTATATTTATGGCCGTGCAAACTCATTCAAGAACATAAAATAATGTGCCACAACCAACAGCAACATCCCTAAACTTTCATTAGCAGGCACCACCAACATTTAAAAATAATTAAATGACAAATTAAGCAGCGGTAAGTGGCTCAATTCGGAATGAATGCTGTAATGGCAATTAAACTAATGATTTGGGGTTAAGTGTTTTATCTGGGTCTGACTATTCTTAACACAGAATCCCATTCAACAGAGACCACATGGCATGCACATTATTGCATGACACTGCATGCATTACAATGCCAGGAAAAATATAATTAGTCCACTGTCCTCAGGATTTTATCTGTCAAACATGGTGCAGTCCTGATGTGAGCACTGCATTGAAAAATAGACTTAGAATCTCACACTGGAGATACTGAAAGACAGATCTTAAAATTTCAATTTCTAAATTCTATTCGACCAGTACGCGGAAGCACAACTTAACCAACTAAAGAAGTATGTTCAAACCCAAACGTGGCCATAAACTGTTCCTGACAACAGGAAACAGAGTGGGAATTGCAAGTTCTCACACTGGAGATACTGAAAGACGGATCCTAAAATTTCCATTTCTAAATTTTATTCGACCAGTACGCGGAAGCACAACTTAATCAATCAATCAATCAATCGTATTTATTGAGCGCTTACTATGTGCAGAGCACTGTACTAAGCGCTTGGGAAGTACAAATTGGCATCACATAGAGACAGTCCCTACCCGATAGTGGGCTCACAGTCTAAAAGGGGGAGACAGAGAACAGAACCAAACATACCAACAAAATAAAATAAGTAAGATAGAAATGTACAAGTAAAATAAATAAATAAATAAATAAATAAACAGAGTAATAAATATGTACAACCATATATACATATATACAGGTGCTGTGGGGAAGGGAAGGAGGTAAGACGGGGATGGAGAGGGGGACGAGGGGGAGAGGAAAGAAGGGGCTCAGTCTGGGAAGGCCTCCTGGAGGAGGTGAGCTCTCAGCAGGGCCTTGAAGGGAGGAAGAGAGCTAGCTTGGCGGATGGGCAGAGGGAGGGCATTCCAGGCCCGGGGGATGACGTGGGCCGGGGGTCGATGGCGGGACAGGCGAGAGCGAGGTACGGTGAGGAGATTAGCGGCGGAGGAGCGGAGGGTGCGGGCTGGGCTGGACAAGGAGAGAAGGGAGGTGAGGTAGGAGGGGGCGAGGTGATGGACAGCCTTGAAGCCCAGGGTGAGGAGTTTCTGCCTGATGCGCAGATTGATCGGTAGCCATTGGAGGTTTTTGAGGAGGGGAGTGATGTGTCCAGAGCGTTTCTGGACAAAGATAATCCGGGCAGCAGCATGAAGTATGGATTGAAGTGGAGAGAGACACGAGGATGGGAGATCAGAGAGAAGGCTAGTGCAGTAGTCCAGACGGGATAGGATGAGAGCTTGAACGAGCAGGGTAGCGGTTTGGATGGAGAGGAAAGGGCGGATCTTGGCAATGTTGCGGAGCTGAGACCGGCAGGTTTTGGTGACGGCTTGGATGTGAGGGGTGAATGAGAGAGCGGAGTCGAGGATGACACCAAGGTTGCGGGCTTGTGAGACGGGAAGGATGGTAGTGCCGTCAACAGAGATGGGAAAGTCAGGGAGAGGACAAGGTTTGGGAGGGAAGACAAGGAGCTCAGTCTTCGACATGTTGAGCTTTAGGTGGCGGGCGGACATCCAGATGGAGATGTCCTGAAGGCAGGAGGAGATGCGAGCCTGGAGGGAGGGGGAGAGAGCAGGGGCAGAGATGTAGATCTGGGTGTCATCAGCGTAGAGATGATAGTTGAAGCCGTGGGAGCGAATGAGGTCACCAAGGGACTGAGTGTAGATTGAGAACAGAAGGGGACCAAGCACTGAACCTTGGGGAACCCCCACAGTAAGAGGATGGGAGGGGGAGGAGGAGCCTGCAAAAGAGACTGAGAAAGAACGACCGGAGAGATAAGAGGAGAACCAGGAGAGGACGGAGTCTGTGAAGCCAAGGTCAGATAACGTGTGGAGGAGAAGGGGGTGGTCCACAGTGTCAAAGGCAGCTGAGAGGTCGAGGAGGATTAGGACAGAGTATGAGCCGTTGGATTTGGCAAGCAGGAGGTCATTGGTGACCTTTGAGAGCGCAGTTTCCGTGGAATGAAGGGGACGGAAGCCAGACTGGAGGGGGTCGAGGAGAGAGTTGTTGTTGAGGAATTCTAGGCAGCGCGTGTAGACAACTCGTTCAAGGAGTTTGGAAAGGAATGGTAGGAGGGATATGGGACGATAACTAGAAGGTGAGGTGGGGTCAAGAGAGGGTTTTTTTAGGATGGGAGAGACATGGGCATGTTAACTTAACCAACTTAACCAACTAAAGAAGTATGTTCAAACCCAAACGTGGCCATAAGCTGTTCTGACAACAGGAAACAGAGTGGGAATTGCAAGTTCTCACACTGGAGATACTCAAAGACAGATCCTAAAATTTCAGTTTCTAAATTCTATTCGACCAGTACGTGGAAGCACAACTTAACCAACTAAAGAAGTATGTTCAAACCCAAACGTGGCCATAAACTGTTCCTGACAACAGGAAACAGAGTGGGAATTGGAAGTTCTCACACTGGAGATACTCAAAAACAGATCCTAAAATTTCGATTTCTAAATTCTATTCGACCAGTACACGGAAGCACAACTTAACCAACTAAAGAAGTATGTTCAAACCCAAACGTGGCCATAAACTGTTCCTGACAACAGGAAACAGAGTGGGAATTAGAAGTTCTCACACTGGAGATACTGGAAGACAGATCCTAAAATTTCAGTTTCTAAATTCTATTCGGCCAGTACGTGGAAGCACAACTTAACCAACTGAAGAAGTATGTTCAAACCCAAACGTGGCCATAAACTGTTCCTGACAACAGGAAACAGAGTGGGAATTGGAAGTTCTCACACTGAAGATACTCAAAGACAGATCCTAAAATTTCAATTTCTAAATTCTATTCGACCAGTACGCGGAAGCACAACTTAACCAACTAAAGAAGTATGTTCAAACCCAAACGTGGCCATAAACTGTTCCTGACAACAGGAAACAGAGTGGGAATTGGAAGTTCTCACACTGGAGATACTGAAAGACAGATCCTACAATTTCAATTTCTAAATTCTATTCAACCAGTATGCGGAAGCACAACTTAACCAACTAAAGAAATATGTTCAAACCCAAACGTGGCCATAAGCTGTTCCTGACAACAGGAAACAGAGTGGGAATTGGAAGTTCATTGGTGAATGATAATAATAATAATGATGGTATTTGTTCAGCGCTTACTACGTGCAAAGCACTGTTCTAAGCGCTGGGGGGATACAAGGTGATCAGGTTGTCCCACGGGGCGGGGGCTCACGGTCTTCATCCCCATTTTACAGATGAGGGAACTGAGGCCCAGAGAAGCGAAGTGACTTTCCCAGCCACACAGCCAACAATAATAATAATGATGGTATATGTTAATGGATGAATAAGTGCAGTATCATAAGTATAAAGGGAAAGTTGAAAAAAAAAAAGGCTTATTAGATTGCAAACTCCCAAAAGGCAGGGAACATGTGTCTAGCTTCCACAGAATGTAAGCTCCTTGTGGCCAGGGAACGTCACCTTCTTATTCTGTATTTCCAGCCCAATCCACACGCCTAATGCCAACCTATTCACTGTACCTCAGTCTCATCTCACCGCCTACCTCTCAGCTACATCCTGCCTCCGGCCTGGAACGCTCTTTCCCTCTTCATCATCATCAATCGTATTTATTGAGCGCTTACTGTGTGCAGAGCACTGTACTAAGCACTTGGGAAGTACAAGTTGGCAACATAGAGAGACAGTCCCTACCCAACAGTGGGCTCACAGTCTAAATATCTTCATATCTGACAATTCCTCTCCCCCCTTCAAAGCCTTACTGAAGGCACACCTCCTCCAAGAGGCCTTCCCAGATTAAGCCCCACTTTTCCTCATCTCCCACTCCCTTCTGCATCACCCTAACTTGCTCCCTTTGCTCTTCCCCTGCCCCCCCTCCCCAGCACTTATGTATATATCTGTCATTTTATTTATTTGTACTGATGCAAGTCTTCCCCCATCTAGACTGTGAGCTTATCGTGGGTACGGATTATCACTGTTTATTGCCGTATTGTACTTTCCCAAGCGCTTAGTATGCAGTAAGCATTTAATAAATATGACTGAATGAATAAATGTTCATTCCCTCCCCTCGGCCCCGCACCACTTATGTACATATTCGCAATTTATTTATATTAATGTCTCTCTCCCCCTCTAGATGTAAAGTTGTTGTAGACAGGGAATGTGTCTGTTTATTGTTAGATTGTACTCTCCCACATTTATCACAGTGCTCTGTAAGATGTAAAGTTGTTGTAAACAGGGAATGTGTCTGTTTATTGTTAGATTGTACTCCCCCATATTTATGCACCACTTTTGTACGTATCTGCAATTTATTTATATTAATGTCTATCTCCCCCTCTAGATGTAAAGTTGTTGTAGACAGGGAATGTGTCTGTTTATTGTTAGATTGTACTCTCCCACATTTAGTACAGTGCTCTGTGAGATGTAAAATTGTTGTAAACAGGGAACGTGTCCGTTTGTTAGATTGTACTCTCCCACACTTATGCACCACTTATGTACACATTCGCAATTTATATTAATGTCTCTCTCCCCCTCTAGATGTAAAGTTGTTGTAGACAGGGAATGTGTCTGTTTATTGTTAGATTGTACTCTCCCACATTTATCACAGTGCTCTGTAAGATGTAAAGTTGTTGTAAACAGGGAATGTGTCTGTTTATTGTTAGATTGTACTCTCCCATATTTATGCACCACTTTTGTACGTATCTGCAATTTATTTATATTAATGTCTGTCTCCCCCTCTAGATGTAAAGTTGTTGTAGACAGGGAATGTGTCCGTTTATTGTTAGATTGTACTCTCCCACATTTAGTACAGAGCTCTGTGAGACGTAAAGTTGTTGTAAACAGGGAATGTGTCTGTTTATTGTTAGATTGTACTCTCCCACATTTATGCACCATTTATGTACATATTCGCAATTTATATTAATGTCTGTCTCCCCCCTCTAGATGTAAAGTTGTTGTAGACAGGGAATGTGTCCGTTTATTGTTAGATTGTACTCTCCCACATTTAGTACAGTGCTCTGTAAGATGTAAAGTTGTTGTAAACAGGGAATGTGTCCGTTTATTGTTAGATTGTACTCTCCCATATTTATGTACCACTTATGTACATATTTGCAATGTATTTATATTAATGTCTTTCTCCCCCTCTAGATGTAAAGTTGTTGTAGACAGGGAATGTGTCTGTTTATTGTTAGATTGTACTCTCCCACATTTAGTACAGTGCTCTGTGAGACGTAAAGTTGTTGTAAACAGGGAATGTGTCCGTTTATTGTTAGATTGTACTCTCCCACATTTATGCACCACTTATGTACATATTCGCAATTTATATTAATGTCTGTCTCCCCCTCTAGATGTAAAGTTATTGTAGACAGGGAATGTGTCTGTTTATTGTTAGACTGTACTCTCCCACATTTAGTACAGTGCTCTGTAAGATGTAAAGTTGTTGTAAACAGGGAATGTGTCCGTTTATTGTTAGAGTGTACTCTCCCGCGTTTAGTACAGTGCTCTGTACTAAACTCCGTACTTTAGTTCAGTGCTTTGTACAGTACACTGAGAAGCAGCGTGGCTCAGTGGAAAGAGCCCGGGCTTTGGAGTCTTAGGTCATGGGTTCAAATCCCGGCTCCGCCAATTGTCAACTGTGTGACTTTGGGCAAGTCACTTAACTTCCCTGGGCCTCAGTTACCTCATCTGTAAAATGGGGAGCAAGACTGTGAGCCCCCAGTGGGACAACCTGATCACCTCGGAACCTCCCCTGCGCTTAGAATAGTGCTTTGCACATAGTAAGCGCTTAACAAATACCATCATCATTATTATTATTATAGTAAGTGCTCAAGAAATACAACTGACAGCTATGCAATTCTTGTAGAGACATGGGGTACAACAGTAGATGAAGCAAACTCTTGAAAATTAAATAAACAAGTCAGTTATGCTCCCCAGAATCCCAGGGAGCTGTGGTGTTAGCCTGGGGAACTTTTTCGGTATATATAGTAAGTAGAAAGAACAGTAACCAATCTGCCAATCTTTCAGAGCAAAGAAAAGCAGCAGGGCCTTGTGGAGTCAGAAGACCTGGGTTTTAATTCCAACTCTGCCACTTATCTGCTGTGCAACCTGGGGCAAGTCACTTCACTTCTCTGTGCCTCAGTTCCCTCCTCTGGAGAATGGGAGTTAAGCCTGAGAGTCCCCATGTGGGACACGGACTGTGTCTGACCTAGCTAGCTTGTGTCTGCCCGAGCGCTAAGTACAGTGCCTGGCACACAGTAAGTGTTTAAACAAATACTATAAAAAAAAGCAAGGCAAGAGAGGCAGCCTCCTAGATATACATTTATCTGCCTGCCAAGTAGGCTTGGGCACCCAAGGTGAGAATGAATGGGTAATTTCAAGGTTGTGTCAGGGAGAAGATCAGTAATGAGGACTCCTGACAGGTATGTATTTAAGTTTTCGAAGAATTCTCTTCCCTGCTCTTTATCAACAATTAAACTACCATTAATTCTATTGTCTCCCTAACATTCATCTCTCCTTTCCTTAGGTTTTTTTCTTTAAGTGATAGGTAAAGGAGTAATTTGAATGTCGAGCCATTTTAGAATCACCAACTTTATTTCAACCTTTATCAAATGGCCCAATTCTTCTTTTGCCCTAACAGATCTTTTCAAATCTTTTATTTCTCTCTCATTCTTTGCTAGTACTCATCTGAAGGCCCACATTTATAGAGCACGGCAACTCTTCCTATCGAACCTTTTAGTATAAGTTCTTTTTTGTGTTTGATTTCTACTGTAGTCCTTCAATGTCACATGAACCATTTTCCTTCGTTGCATCCTTCTCTCTGTTCCTTAATTATTTGGGAGGCTGTTCCTTGAATCAATCCCAGAAGCAGGAGGGATTCCCATCCTTTAGGGGACCCCTATCCCCATCTATTCACACTACACTGTTAGGGCCTTCTTCTGGGTTGCAAGCCATGATGCTTCACCACTTCTTTACTTTCATGGACCCTTTTAACTCGTCCCTTGGCGCTCCTACATCTATTATTCTGAACTCATTCAACAAACATTAATCCATCAATCAATTACCGGTATTTATTAAACAATTTCTGTGTGCAGAACACTGTACTAAGCACTTTGGGAGAGTACAACCTAAGAGATTTGGTAGACACATTCTCTGGAGCTTCCAGTGTACAGTAATCCAACCATAGAAGCTTTTAAAATCACTCTCCTCAAGTTTTTCCCTTTCCTCTTTTATTGACAACAAATTGAACGCTAACTGACAACTAATTCTGCTCTGTAATTAATTCAGCCATGATCATTTCCTTTCCTTGACATTTTTTGCTTTCTTATCTTAGATGCTGTGGGACAAAGTCCACCATAAAATGAATTTGGCATAAATTAAGTGACATTTGCTTTCTTAACAGAAGTACGGCCCTGGAGAACCAGAAACTAATCCTCCTTTTATCTTCTGCATTGATCAGATGCTTATTAGAGTAGCGGCTCTACTTTTTGGGTTCCTGCACTTCAAAAGGATGTGCAGAAACTGGAGGTCCAGGCAAAATAGTTAAAGGGATGGAAAAAATATTTTTTTAAGAAGAAAGAATGTTGTTGGGATTGTTTAGACTATACAGAAGCAAGACTAACAAGAGGAAAGAGTGTTAATAACCGTGAAAGTATGAGCGGGATTTTTGTGGGGAGGATGCTGACCACTTCCTCCCCATATCCACTGAGGAACCAACCAAAGGAAATAGGTTTAAATTCCAGCAAAAGAATGTCAGACATAAAGAACTTCTTCACATCAAGGTGATGAGGTATCTCCCGAGTGATTTAGTCATTCACCTGCAAAGATAGACATATCTAATAGAATTATAATTCTATAACATGTGTACAGAATTAATGATTTTATAACAGATGTATAACCAAAACACATTATTCTAGGTTCTGTATCATTTTACAGCATATCATTCTAGATACCAATGATGTTAGCAGTAGGGCTAGAAAGAAAGAAAATGTGTTTCCTTGCTTGCTGTGTGGTCTGGAAATGCACCTGAGACCTTGCAAATGCTCACCATAAGGAAGGCTGAAAAATCACTGTGAAGAAATAGGCCTGCCCCCAACTTTTTGGCTCCATCTCTTTCTGTGGATGTATAATCAACTCTACTCATTAGGCTGGTGAATAACCAGATAAGCCACACAGAAGCTTATCCTTTCCTTAAAGCTCTCCAGGAATGGAAACTTCACAACATCCTTCGGAAGCTTTCTCCATTCATTCGACCGTAAAGATTTTCCTTACTTCCAATCTATATCCTTCTTTCCTTAATTTTAGACCTCCCCCCTTTTGTCAGTCTTCTGTGGACACGAGGAAAAACTGGACAGCACTTCGTTTACTTGACATTTACAATAAATTCTTCCTTAGCTTTCTCTCTTCTAAACAAACCTTAATTCCTTCTGCCTTTCTTTTTAGGATATATTTTCCAATTTAGCATTTTGTCCTCCTTCGATTTCTCAACAGCCTGTTACGAAAGTGTGATGTCCAAAAATCCTAATGAAGTCTGATCCATGCAGAAGATGTCAGAAATGTTGCTTCATGGTCTTTGTATGTCATACTGCTGTTACTACATCCCAGTACCATATTAACTTTTGAAATAACAACACTACATTGCTGATTCATTCAATTTGTGGTCGACTATAACCCCTTGGTCTTGTTCTGTTTAACTTATGCCTAGACAATCTTTTCCCATCCTGAATATATTTATTATGTTATTCCTAGATGCTTTCCCTTGCACTGCCCCTACGAAGTTTTTTCCTGTTTTTGTAGGATCGTTTTTCAATTTCAAAGTGATTTTGCACTGCATTTTTGTCTTGGAAGACACACCAACTCAGGATCATAATAAGTTTTACAAATATTAGCTAGGAGTTCTGGAACCACAGGATCTCAAATTCAAAAACTATCAGCAGAATGCAGTCATATCCAACGGGGCACAACCTGCACTTGACCCAGAAAATCTAGTTTGGAGGGAAGAGCCTCAGGCCAATAGAGTTGTCAAAAAACTGATTTGTAAAAGGCACAAAAGGTTTTCAGAGTACTTATCGTGTCTTTTCAAAGGACAAACTCTGCTTACGATACTGTAGTCTTTACTGTTTTTTCTAAGCCGTCCCAGGGACTTAAGGGGATAAATTAGGATAAATTAGAATGTCACGAACAAAAAAGACATTATAAGTCATGACTAACGGAAAAGACAAATTAAGAAAAACGCCTACTTATCTGTAACCTTCGTTCTCCAAAGGTGTGTGATCTTGTCAGCTCATCAATTAAGCTCCTTCCCAAGAAATGTTCCAGGTTCCTTCCCTAACCCCGCTGGACTCCTGGAAGGAACCAACTTGAGCGGCTGATGAGACCCATACCCCACTCTGGAGAAAAGCTCCTATTCTCCACCTTTGGCGCATCCATAAATTGTGACAGGAAGGAAAACGCTAATTAAATATTTGTACTATAAATGGCTCATCGGAGGTAAACAAATTGATCACACCAACTGCAGCTTCCTCATCGCAGGTCAGCATGACTTTCCTTTGAACATGTTAATGAGACTTTGAAATTTGCTGCCATAAAAATGAGATTTCCGAACATTTATTTGAAGAATAAAATATTCTTCCTAACATTTGAGACTGCACCATAGATGCAAGCTGCATACTGCCTTCATGTTTCAGTGGTCTTTCGGATTTATTGCTCCTTGAGTCAAACACTGATGAGGATTTTCACTCCTTCAGCCACTGATTTTCGATATCCACTTCTGTTGACCACCTTAAATGTTTTTTAACCCAGCCAAACCATTGTGCTATTTTAATCTCCCCCTTCTAGACTGTGAGCCCGCTGTTGGGTAGGGACCGTCTCTATACGTTGCCAACTTGTACTTCCCAAGTGCTTAGTACAGTGCTCTGCACACAGTAAGCGCCCAATAAATACAATTGAACGAATTAATGAATGAATCATCTGAAACTAGAGTTGAAATTTAATGCTTAAAAATTTTGGTGTAGGCCATACTGAAATCAAATCAATTAACGGTGTATTTACAGGTAAAAAGGTCCCCTTTTTCCTGCATTTTCCCCTCTCACATTTCATAAGGCTCCCAAATCACTGTGTCTGCCAGAGGTCTGCCTCAAACCCTGTAGATTTCCACAACTCTGAGTTTTCCACACTGTTCCTTCGATTCTAGCCACACGCGAGCCTCAGCCAGACAGTGGATAGACAAGTAAATATTGGTTGCAAGATGGTTAGAATGGTTTTCATTGCTAATTTCTCTGAGAACTCACTTGCTCATACACGTGAACCCATACTGTGCCCTCCAGATTGCAAGCCTACTTGTCAACTTTGTTTCTTAATGGTATTTGTCAAGAGTTTACTATGCGCCAGGCATTCATTCAGTCATATTTATTGAGCGCTTACTGTGTGCAGAGCACTGTACTAAGCGCTTGGGAAGTACAAGTTGGCAACATATAGAGATGGTCCCTACCCAAAAGTGGGCTCACAGTCTAGAAGGGGGAGAGAGAGAACAAAACAAAACATATTAACAAAATAAAATAAGTAGAATAAATATGTACAAGTAAAATAAATACAGTAATAAATACATACAAACATATATACATATATACAGGTGCTGTGGGAAAGGGAAGGAGGTAAGGCGGGCGGGATGGAGAGGGGGAGGATGGGGAGAGGAAGGAGGGGGCTCAGTCACTGTACTAAGCACTGGGATAGACACAAGATAATCAGATTGGACAGAGTCCCTGTCCCTTCGGGATCACAGTCTTAGTCCCCATTTTACAGATGAGGTAACTGAGGCACAAAAAAGTGACTTGCCCATGGTCACACAGGAACAGGGACTGTGCCCAACCTAGTAACTTGAATCTACTCCAGGGCTTAGAACAGTGCTTGACATATAGTAAGCGCTTAACAAATACCATCATTATTATCATAAAAAAAAGTGGTGGAGCCAGGGTTAGAACCCAGCTTATTCAGTCAATCTTTCTTATTGAGTGCTTACTGCATGCAGAGCACTGAATAGCACAATATAACAGACACATTCCCATCATCTGACTCGGTGGCCCATGCTCTTTCCCCCAGGCCATGCTGCTTCTCACACATATTTCAACAAAAATGCCCAGTCAAAATTCCCCTCTTCTCTGTCTCTCTCACCTTGACCTCTTCCTCCAAGACTTATCTCAAGCTTCACTGCCCCCCATAATGGTTTCCCACACTCGACTGTTCTGGTTTTAGTAATTAAAATCACTCAGGTAACTCACTCCTCCGCTCTCTCCTTTAGCTTTCTTTCCTCCCTGCTTACATAGCAGCCCCCGAAATTAGTTACGAATAGAATTACTGCTGTGTATATGCTTTTCAGTTTCTATCAAACCATCAGTGGCATTTGCGCTATGGGCAGGGCACTGTGTTAAGCATTTGGGAGAGTTGTTTTTTACAGAAACTGGTATTCATACTGTCGCTCCTTCCCATCCCTAAATTTTCCATTTCAAATAGCAGGGGAATCAGGCTCACAAGTGACCTAAACACTTGGCATAGTGTTCTGCCCATAGTGGGTTCTCAATTCATGTCATGATGGACTGACCAAGTATAGTCCCAGATGAAGGCAAAAGAGCAGCCTATATAATAATAACAATGGTATTTATTAAGCGCTTACTATGTGCAAAGCACTGTTCTAAGCGCTGGAGGGGATACAAGGCAATCAGGTTGTCCCACGTGGGGCTCACAGTCAGTCCCCATTTTCCAGATGAGGTAACTGAGGCCCAGAGAAGTGAAGTGAGTTGCCCAAGGTCACAGAGCAGACAAGTGGTGGAGCTAGGATTAGAACCCACGACCTCTGACTCACAAGCCCAGGCTCTTTCCACTGAGCCACGCTGCTTCTCCAATTGTACTCCAATTCGACTACAATTCAGTAGTGCTTTCCAGGCGCTTAGTACAGTGCACTGCGCACTCCGAGTGCTCAATAAACACGGCAGAGAACTGCACACTCCGAGTGCTCAGTAAATACGGCAGAGCACTGCACACTCCGAGTGCTCAATAAATACGGCAGAGCACTGCACACTCCAAGTGCTCAATAAATACGGCAGAGCACTGCACACTCCGAGTGCTCTATAAATACGGCAGAGCACTGCACACTCCGAGTGCTCAATAAATACGGCAGAGCACTGCACACTCCGAGTGCTCTATAAATACGGCAGAGCACTGCACACTCCGAGTGCTCAATAAATATGGCAGAGCACTGCACACTCTGAGTGCTCAATAAATACAGCAGAGCACTTTACACTCCGAGTGTTCGATAAATACGGCAAAGCACTGCACACTCCGAGTGCTCAATAAGAGCCCGCTGTTGGGTAGGGACCGTCTCTATATGTTGCCAACTTGTACTTCCCAAGCGCTTAGTACAGGGCTCTGCACACAGTAAGGGCTCAATAAATACGATTGAATGAATGAATGGAGTGGCACACAGTAAGTGCTCAATAAATACGATTAAATGAATGAATGGAGTGGGCAGACATGATCCCCAGTCTCAAGGAGCTGACAAAGGCCCAGAGGGACCTCGCTGGCTCACCAGTGGAGTTAAATGACTTTGTCTGGGGGGAAAAAGGGGGCAATGTTTCTTCGATTAGGGCAAGGGGCTGCCTGAGGGATACTATAATAGAAGACTAATCAGTTTCCTCCATCAACACATGAACCAAAAGCATTTTGCAGGCAGGAGCAACCTGCAAACTGCTAGCAAGCTCTCTCTGCCCCAACAGTGAACTCCTACTTAGAGAGTCTATTCTGGCTATGACGATGACTACCCGTATAATTATGAAAAAGTCACTTCAGCCTTGTACGCCAATTCTTCCTTCAGCAACAAGAGGGATGATGGGGTTCAGTTCACTGTGGTACTGTCTGGATGACCAGTTACTTGAATTTTCATAAAAGGCTTTGAAAATCTTGGATGGATGAGGTTAGAGTAGTGAAAATTACCTTAAATTTTATACTATGCAAACTACAACACTCTCACTTTCCTCCTGGATTGAATGTGCACACAAATTTCAAGCGTGAATTTTTTGCCTTTTCCATACTATTTATCTGGTTTTCAGAAGAATATGAAAAAGATCCCCCTCCCCTCCAATCCTTATTAAGCCATTCTGAAAATCATTCCCAGCAATAATTTACAAAATGAGTGAAGGCATTCTAGACTGTAAGCTCCTTGTGGGCAGGGTCCATGTTTACCAACTCTGTTAATATTTAATATTGGGTGGCTCAGCGGAAAGAGCCTGGGCTTTGGAGGCAGAGGTCATGGGTTCAAATCCTGGCTCCACCAATTGTCAGCTGTGTGACTCTGGGCAAGTCACTTAACTTCCCTGTGCCTCAGTTCCCTCATCTGTAAAATGGGGATTAAGACTGTGAGCCCCTGTGGGACAGCCTCATCACCTTGTAACCTCCCCAGCACTTAGAACAGTGCTTTGCACATAGTAAGCACTTAATAAATGCCATTATTATTATTAGTATTATTAGTATTACTCTCCCAAGCCCCTAGTACAGTATTCTGCACACAGTATGTACTCAGTAAATATGATCAATTGATTGATTGACTGATTGATACCTTTCCCCACTTAGCCACTAGTGTTGGAGCAATTCGCCTCTGAATGACAAGCGGACATAAAAGTTACATTGAAGCATGTTCATGGAAAAACTGTGCAAGAAATTTTCCCTCAATAGCCGACATTTATGGATAGTTTTGTTGTCAGAAATGTCTTCAAACCAAATAGCTTCCTTCCCCTATAGAGCTGCTTTTAACTTGATCATAAAATATGTCTTACACTGAGTAAATAATAAGTCTACTGAGTAGTGTAACAATTGCATTCTATTTTCAAACAGCTATTATGAGAGTGAATGACTGTTTTTCCCCCAAACAACTGTGCTCTGCTCAGATCATACATTCTTAAGCTATTGCAGTTTTTTTTTTTCCCCAGGTCTCTCTGCATTTTTTTTTACCCCTTAAAAAAATAAACATTGTTATGACAAATATAAACCCTTTTTATTTCTAACTCAAAACTGATATAGAGTGATGGTACAAAAAGCAGCACTGGATAAGTTCATATTATTAATAAGCCTAGAAGCAGTGTCAAAACTTCACAAACCTTTTAGTTAACCCTCCTTTAGACCACCCAAACAAGAGTTTGTTGTTTGTGTGTGTGTGCATTGGGCGGAGGAGCTGCGAGGGCACATGGGTGTGTAAAGGAAATCTACCAGTTATTCAATGTGTTTTTAAAAACAAACTCTGCCTCTGAGTTTTTTGTGGCAATCTGCATTGGTAGGGGAAATCATTTATTACAGGACCAATGTAAAAGGGGAACAGTGGTTGAGGAAGGGGCAGCAATAGGAATGAGGCCAGTGCAAATTCTGAAGGCAAGGGAAAATTTTCTCTGGCAGAAATTGATTCAGATCTATTTGCTAGATTGCCTTAAAGACCGTCCTTAGTTTTCCTGGCTAAACAATTAGGTGGAGCAAATCTGTGTTCTGACAAGTTGCAGTTAGAAGTAGAATCAACTGCTCTATATTAAAAGCAACAAAGCCCTAAACTAATTTTCGAGCGCAATTCTTAAAAACTCCTCCGTGCCACTACGAAGTCAATCTTTCTACTCCACACGGAACTCCTTGGTTATTTTCTTCACATTCTGTTAGAAGCATCAGCTGCTTCTGCAACAGTAACTATTAGAATAGCTTAAGTAGATATAACATATCCCTCCCCTCCTCCTCTTCAATGAAGGTTGTTTTTCAGGGCCATTATTGCCTCACAAGCTGCGAGGAAGGAAATATTTCTTTGCAATAAAAATTCTTTTGGTATTTTTTACTCCCTTCCAGTCCATGGAAAACAGGAAAGCATAACACATTGCCTTTTATGGTGACAAAATATCCAGACTAAGGTTCTTAATGTTCTTAGACAATTGTGCTCATGCTATTACCAAAACACTTTCTGGACTTAGCACTGTTTTGAAGAGGAGACGATAGCTAACGTGCTTTGGGCTTAACAGATCTCCTGGGAAGACGTATTCTGACAAATGTTCACAAGGAGAAGGTCACTGATTAATCGGGCAATGAGATCACAGAGATTATAAAATTTATGTCCTTACAAATGGTTACTTAAAAGGACAATGTTGAGGTATTTTTTTCATGGATTTAAAAGTCATTTTCTCTTCTCTTTCATCCCTTGGAGGCACCATCTCGAGGAGTGCTTTTAAAAGTACTGATTTCAGAAAACACTTTATTTTTTTTTTGGAAGAGTATCATTTTCAGAGAAGGGCGGGAATGTCTGTGGCGGCAGCAGTGTTCACGTTCCCGCCTGGGGCCCATCACCTGTTCCCTCCTCCTATCCTCAGGCCTCCAAGTGGGCGCGGGTTAGATTATTATTAATAATAATAATACAATAATAATGGCATTTGTTAAGCCCTTAACTATGTGCCAGGAACTATACTAAGCGCTGGGGTGGATACAAGCAGAGTCTCTGTCCCCCATGGGGCTCACAGTCTCAATCCCCATTTACAGATGAGGCAACTGAGGCCCAGAGAAGTGATGAGACTTGCCCAAGGTCACACAGCAGACAAGTGGCGGAGCCGGGATTAGAACCCATGACCTTCTGACGCCCAAGCCTGGGCTCCATCCATTATGCCCTGCTAGGTCTGCAGTAGAGGGTGCCGTAAAGTGGAAATGTGTGGCAGCAGCCTTCTCGGCCTCGCCAGGGGAATGAGTTCTGCTCTGCGATGGCATGTTCTGTCCGTGTATCCACCGGACACACTGCAAAGAATCACCACTGGTTTCCAGACCACTGGTTGAAAATGCGGAACTGCTGTGTGACCTTGGACAAGTCATTTAACTTCTCTGCGACTCAGTTACCTCCTCTGCACAATGGGGATTAAGACTGTGTGCCCCATAGGGGACAGGGATTCTGTCCAACCTGATTCCTTGTATACGCCGCAGCTTAGCACACAGCAAGTGCTCAACAAATACTACAATTATCATCATTATTACTAAATTAGGCCACTAAGTAACACCCATAAGATGAGAGGACTTGGCCCCATGCTCAACTTTTCCATCGCTACACCAATGACTTTTGGACAAAACTCGACGGGACGACATTCCCACCCTTGAAATGATACTATAAGGAATCTAAAGAGGAATTCTAGAAAGTGAATATTATCTTTGATGATTTGGAACAATAATGTAGTATTTTGGTAAGCGGTTGGGGAAGGGTCTTTGAATGATATTTAATCAAGCTCTACAACAAACAGAAGAAGTGGAACACAGATGGACTTGGTTTCTATCTTGAACGAGATCTGCTACGATTTGGAAAAAATTAATACTCTTGTTTATTCGAGTAACTTACCATTTTTGTAGAAATGCTTTAAAAATCACATAGTGTGTTATTGCACCGATGAAATAGCCCACTAAATTTTGCTTTCCAAAGTGCCCAAATCGTCTGAAAAGTTACGTTTGATTTATAGTGGCAGAATATGGCATCGTGTTTCAATCACAATAACGTGAAAGCAAAGTAGACCCTTTTTTTCCCTGCTGGTAGCAGCATTACAATCTGGAAAGGAGTTTATTTTCTGTGTCGTTTTACATATTTATGTATGTAGAGAGGAAAAACTACTAAATAACAACAACAACTGCATTTGCTTTAGCACTTGCTATATGCTTATTGTTGGGTAGATGCAAAATAATCAGATCAGATTATCTGATCTCCTTCCTCTCCCCCTCCTCATCCCCCCGCATTACCTCCTTCCCCTCCCCACGGCACCTGTATATATGTATATATGTTTGTACATATTTATTACATATTTATTACTCTTTATTTTATTTTATTTGTACATATTTATTCTATTTATTTTATTTTAATATGTTTTGTTTTGTTCTCTGTCTCCCCCTTCTAGACTGTGAGCCCACTGTTGGGTAGGGACCGCCTCTATATGTTGCCAACTTGTACTTCCCAAGCGCTTAGTACAGTGCTCTGCACACAGTAAGCGCTCAACAAATACGACTGAATGAATGAATGAATGAATCAGACAGTCCATTTTCTGGGTCAGGTTTGTGGTCTAGGTTACTCTGCTGATTTTATTCAATATTGGCATTACTTAGCATGCGATTTAGGTGAGAAGTGTGGTTGGCACATAGTAAGTGATTAACAAATACCATCATCATCATCATTACTATGTGCCAAGCACTCTTCTAAGCAAAGGACTAGATACAAAACAATCAGGTCGGACACAATCCACAGCAGGTATCTTATGCCCATTTCCCAGATGGGGAAAAGGAGGCACTGAGAGGTTAAGTGATTTGCCCAAGGCCATCAGCATGTCAGTGGACTAGAACTCAGACCTCCTGACTTCCAGTCTCATGTTCTTTCCAATAAACCCTTCTGTCTCCTGCAAGATTCACATCAAAACCGGCCCTGTAATTCAAGGCAAAAAACGATTCAAGGAAGATTAAAATATTGTTAATCAAAAAGGTGTTGAAAAGTGATAAGTACTATTTGATTCCCTGAAGCATGATTACAATTGTTTGAAGGGTTGGGGTGGCTTGGGATAAAATAGTAAATACGTTTTATGGAAAAACAAAAAAATTGAATTGTGCCCAGCCTTCTTGAAACATTTACTATCACAGAGTTTTCAGGAAAAGTTCTCTGATAACCTGATACAGTGCATTTGGAACGTTTCCTGCACCTTTTTTCTTTTGGACAATAGGAAACCTGATAAAATAAGCAATTTGAATTTCCTATGTTGCCAGACATTCTAGGGAGTTCACACCACCCTTAGCTATTGAACACTCTGTTCTGAATGGGCGAAGTGTCTTTACACTGCCGTTTGATATGCACCTTCTTTAATCCTCTGATTTTGAAACCACAAACCAATATGGATTTAGGTTTTAAACATGTCAACAGTACAATGTCTACTCCAAGATTTGAGTTCTATCTTATGAAATTTTTTTTAATGTAAAATAAACAATTCTCCTGTGCTTCTTCGGCAGCCTATAATCAAGGTTAATTACAACAGAGAACAAAAGTCAAAGCCCTCTGTAATTTTAATAGCATCTTACACATAAGAATATATAGAATTCGTAAAACATGGGGAACAAAGAGTTACAGTTTTCTATTTCTCCATTTACTTCAGCGTTTTAAAGGGAAAAGCTCAACTCGGTCTTTGCTGAAAGAGCAGATATTCAAATGTGGCAAGTGATTTTATACCTACATTCTTAAGTGTTACATTGTACTTATCCTACCTTTCATAATCAACTAACCCCTCTACCCCCATTAATTATATATAATTCTACCATCCTAATGCAGGCCAAGCGCTCAGTAATTTTAGTGCTCGCCTCATACCTCCAGGCTAAAGGATCAGCTTAACATCTTAGAATTAAGGAAAATATTTTAAAAGATCTTATAAATCCCAGTATAAACATCAAATTAGTAGAAGTGGACTGAAAACATCCTTCAACCAGAGCACATTTTAAATCAAAAGTCACTCTGTTTTGAAATGTTAAAACTGTTTTTCAAGTCTTCGTATAAGACTGAAATCATCCTAAATGCATACAAAGGCAAATCCCACGATGCATCCAGGTTATTTTCCTTGAAAATGTGATCGCATCCGGAATTACTGTATCATGAGGTACATTTTTCTACAGACTTACGTATTATAAATTAAGATCTGTTCTAGAACCTCTAGAAAAGTAATTAAGGAATTATTTTAGGTGCTCTATACTGTAGGGATCAAAATCATCTTATTGTTCAGTCCCTATTAGGGCACTAATAAGCATTACATCGGAATACTAAATAAATGAAGCACTGTAATGTGATTATGAATCTTTACAGGAGACTGCAGTATGATTTGTTCTGATTGTGAAAGTTTTGGGGTTTTTTTTAACCCTAGTGAAGAATATGTCCAACTTGGGTTGAGCCTTAAAGCATCTCGTAGCAGGCTAACTCCTGAACACTGCTATGCACCTTCAAATTCCTCTCCCAGTTACGATCTTCGGTCATATCGATCTTCCATCGATTTATACTTCCCAAGCGCTTAGTACAGTGCTCTGCACACAGTAAGCGCTCAGTAAATACGATTGATTGAATGGATGAATGAATATTTAGAATATTTATCTAATTCTGCTGCCTTGAAAATCCCCAATTTTTAATCCCTAAATTTTAGCTGGTGGTGGAGACACCATAGCTAATTATTTCTTCATCTCTGGGCTGTAAGATCGTTGTGGACAGGGAACATGTCTACCAGTTCTGTTGTACTGTTCTTTCCCAAGCGCTTAGTAAGCGCTCAAATACCATTGATGACGATGAGCCATCTTGGCATTTTGCAACGATGCAATTGAGGCTAGCTCAATATGTGTAACTGACGTTGCTTAACTCAATGGCAAACTTGAAAAATTTGAAATTGCTCAAAATGAGGGTAAAATGTTTTCTTTCCTTTCCTCACGCTTAGTAGATCAATCAAGTAATCCAATCACACAATAAACCAAAGAGAATTATTTAACATTTACTATTTCCAAGAGACGGCCTTAATTTTTCTACATGAAGTAGACTAAGGGATTCTATCCAGAATTCAAGCAATGTAAATGCTACAGTCCTGAAAGTTCCTTGAAAACAACTTAAAGAGTCCTCGAGGCTCTTTCAAACACAAAACCGATGGCTTACATAGCATCAGAGAGACTTCAGTCAGTTGTGATACTTCACACTTAGTTAATGCTTTGCTAATTCTAAAAAACATTTTACAGGATAAGTAAAGGCACCTGCTGGAATGAATAAAAAAGAATAACTTCCAATAAATGCACACACATTACAGTTTTGTAGTTAAATCTACAAATTGTAACTGCCTGGTACCACGGTCTTTTACAAAGTTTGAGAGGCAGCCTGGGAGTTAGAAGGTCCTGGGTTCTAATCCTGCTCCACCGCTTGTCTGCTCTGAGCTTGGGCAAGTTACTTAACTTCTCTGGGCCTCAGTTACCGCATCTCTAAAGCGGGGATGAAACTTGTGAACCCATGTGGGACGGGGACTCTGTCCAACCTGATTAGCTTGTATCTAGCCAAACACTTAATACAATGCCTGGCACATAGTAAGCGCTTAAACGCCATTAAAAATAAAAAGTTTGGTTTGATTCTCATTCTTTTACATCCAAGAATACGTTGTTTAGAAGTCCAATCCAGAGGACAGAAGATTTTGCGTTTTAGAGACAGAATGCCACTATAAAACTTGGAGCTGTTCATTACTACACCAATAGGCCTTAAGTTTGCAGAGTTCCTCTGCTAATTTCTAAAAACCTGGAAGGCCAAATTTCATTTGCGTAAAAAGAGCAGACTCTAGCACTCCCAACTTTAAATCAATCAAGTAATCCAATCACACAAGAAACCAAAGAGAATTATTTAACGTTTACTATTTCCGAGAGACGGCCTTAATTTTTCTAAATGAAGGAGACTAAGGGATTCTATCCAGAATTCAAGCAATGTAAATGCTACAGTCCTGAAAGCAGAGTTCCTCTGCTAATTTATAAAAACCTTGAAGGCCAAATTTCATTTGCATAAAAAGAGCAGACTCTAGCCCTCTCAACTTTAAAAACAAAAAAGGGCTGTGGCCCAAGATTCATTGAATCGTATTTATTGAGCGCTTGCTGTGTGCAGAGCACTGTACTAAGCGCTTGGGAAGTACAAGTTGGCAACATATAGAGACGGTTGTCCCCGTATGCAATGCTACCTCTTGATCCAAATCGCTTCCATGGTGATCAAGGAGATGGCTTGCCTGTCGGGGCCTGTGAGAGCTATATAGACTGCATTTTTTGTTTTAAAACTCGGGGAAAGCACGGACAGCAAGCGGCCTTACAAGCGTCATCTGTTTTAAGTAGGAGACACTGTCACTGAAGATCTTCAGTGCAGTTTTTCCAGAAACACAAATCGCAGCAGTGTGGCATGTCAGTTGAACAGGTTTTGTTTTTGGTCCCTAATACGCTGTAATGAACACCACGTTTTTAGGTCAGTTACATTGAACCAGATGTTATGACTAACTCGGGGCTGCTCCAATGTAAGGTGCAAGAATGAACCAAAGAGTTTTGAAAGATCGTTTTCAGTCGAGGCTCAATATTAGAGACAGGGATGCAAAATCAGGGCATCCAGAAGGCTTTAAAAAAAAACAACAGACTAAGGATCCTTAAAATAAAAGACATTAACATGCATTTTCCACGAGGGGATAGTCCAATTTGTGAATGATTTAGGCCCCTGCTTCCCCTCCTTCCTCCCATTAACCTCGTTCAAGTTATCTAACTGCCCTTCTGCATTTTCTTCAACAGTAGAGCAAGATACGGTAGGATACGAAATTGAAATCCATCAATTTTGCTACTTGTTAAGCAGCCCTAAGGAGACATGAGAGGGAACGTTAAGGCCGTTGGTTAAAATGATACTCTTGGATTATATCTGTATTTCATCTATCAATGGCCTCATCTATTCGTTGATATATAAAAAAGGATTTACTGACTGGGTGGGCACCTCTATGCAGACTAAAAGCTCCTTGCAGGCAGGAATCATGTCTACTCTTTGGTGACATACTCTGCACTTAGTACAGTGCTCTGCACACAGTAAGCGCTCAATAAATATGACTGAATGAATACTCTCCCAAGGGTATAGTACAGTGCTTTTGACACGGTAAACACTCAATAAATACCACCGATTGACCAGTTGAGGCTTCTTATTGACAGGTAGGTGGGGTCCAGGCAGTGACAGACTGGGAGGATTATGGCATGAGCTTTGCATTTGGCATTTGGTAAGTGCTAACTACGTGCCGGACACTGTACTGAGCACTGGGGTAATAATAATAATAATGGTGGCATTTATTAAGCACTTACTATGTGCAAAGCACTGTTCTAAGTGCCGGGGAGGTTACAAGGTGATCAGGTTGTCCCACGCGGGGCTCACAGCCTGCATTTTACAGATGAGGTAACTGAGACCCAGAGAAGTGAAGTGACGTGCCTAAAGTCACACAGCTGACAAGTGGCAGGGCCAGGATTTGAACCCATGATCTCTGACTCCAAAGCCCGGGCTCTTTCAATCAATCAATCGTATTTATTGAGCGCTTACTGTGTGCAGAGCACTGTACTAAGCGCTTGGGAAGTACAAGTTGGCAACATATAGAGACAGTCCCTACCCAACAGTGGGCTCACAGTCTAGAAGGGGGAGACAGAGAACAAAACCAAACATACTAACAAAATAAAATAAATAGAATAGATATGTACAAGTAAAATAAATAGAGTAATAAATATGTACAAACATATATACATATATACAGGTGCTGTGGGGAAGGGAAGGAGGTAAGATGGGGGGGATGGAGAGGGGGACGAGGGGGAGAGGAAGGAGGGGCTCAGTCTGGGAAGGCCTCCTGGAGGAGGTGAGCTCTCAGTAGGGCCTTGAAGGGAGGAAGTGAGCTAGCTTGGCGGATGGGCAGAGGGAGGGCATTCCAGGCCCGGGGGATGATGTGGGCCGGGGGTCGACGGCGGGAAAGGCGAGAACGAGGTACGGTGAGGAGATTAGCGGCGGAGGAGCGGAGGGTGCGGGCTGGGCTGGAGAAGGAGAGAAGGGAGGTGAGGTAGGAGGGGGCCAGGGGATGGATGGACAGCCTTGAAGTCGAGGGTGAGGAGTTTCTGCCTGATGCCGAGATTGATTGGTAGCCACTGGAGATTTTTGAGGAGATTTTTGTGGCTCTTTCCACTGAGCCATGCTGCTTCAGCCCTCGGGGTCCCCAAAGCCAGGAAACAACGAGGACGACTCCCCCTTGCAGAATGGTGTTGCTTTAGGGACAGTTTTATCGCTACCCATCCCAAGGAACAGCTGCGGACACAGACACACCACACTCCAAAATGGTAGTGCGACTCTTTGAGGACTACCTGGCTACGCCCGGCAAGCCTGGGCTGAGAGTCCCCGAGGCCGGTGGTGGCTTGGGGGGGCCAGTGATGTGTCAAGGCAAGCTGAAGGGGTGGAGGGGAGAAGCCGCTTCATTCATTCATTCATTCATTCAATCATATTTATTCAATCAATTGTATTTATTGAGCGCTTACTGTGTGCAAAGCACTGTACTAAGTGCATGGGAAGTCCAAGTTGGCAACATCTAGAGACGGTCCCTACCCAACAGCGGGCTCACAGTCTAGAAGGGGGAGACAGAGAACAAAACCAAACATTCATTGAGCGCTTACTGTGTGCAGAGCACTGTACTAAGCGCTTGGGAAGCCCAAGTTGGCAACATAGAGAGACGGCCCCTACCCAACAGCGGGCTCACAGTCTAGAAGGGGGAGACAGAGAACAAAACCAAACATTTATTGAGCACTTACTGTGTGCAGAGCACTGTACCAAGCGCTTGGGAAGCCCAAGTTGGCAACATAGAGAGACGGTCCCTACCCAACAGCGGGCTCACAGTCTAGAAGCTGGCCTGGGCTTTGGAGTCAGTAGGTCATGGGTTCAAATCCCGCCTCCCCCAATTGTCAGCTGTGTGACTTTGGGCAAGTCACTTCACTTCTCTACTTCCCAAGCACTTAGTACAGTGCTCTGCACACAGTAAGCGCTCAATAAATACGATTGATTGATTGATTCTCTAGGCCTCAGTTACCTCAACTGTAAAATGGGGATGAAGACTGTGAACCCCCCGTGGGACAACCTGATCACTTTGTAACCTCCCCAGTGCTTAGAACAGTGCTTTGCACATAGTAAGCACTTAACAAATACCATTATTATCATTATTATTATTATTATTATCATTATTATTATTATTATTATTATTATGTCACTTCACTTCTCAATGACTCAGTTACCTCATCTGTCAAACGGGGATTGAGACTGTGCATCCCACGTGGAGCAAGGACTGTGTCAAACTCGACTTGCTTGTATCCATCCCAGCGCTTAGTACGGTCTAGTACTGTACTCCCCCCTCCATCCCCCCTGCCTTACCTCCTTCCCCTCCCCACAGCACCTGTATATATGTTTGTATGTATTTATTACTCCATTTATTTATTTTATTTGTACATATTTATTCTACTTATTTTATTTTGTTAATATGTTTTGTTTTGTTCTCTGTCTCCCCCTTCTAGACTGTGAGCCCGCTGTTGGGTAGGGACCGTCTCTGTATGTTGCCAACTTGGGCTTCCCAAGCGCTTAGTACAGTGCTCTGCACACAGTAAGTGCTCAATAAATACGATTGAATGAATGAATACAGTGCCTGGCACATAGTAAGCACTTAAATACCAGCAGCATACCGATAATTCCCCTTCCCTCCACAGCTTTGCCCAGGCCTTGCCCCACCCATTTAAGTGAGAAGTAAATTACTAATAACGAGGTCGGGGGCATGAAGTGCAAAACAGAGCTCTAGTTCAGTACTCATTTTTAAGAGAGATTTTTACTTGGAATAATAAGCAGCGTGGCTCAATGGAAAGAGCACAGGCTTTGGAGTCAGAGGTCATGGGTTCAAATCCCGACTCCGCCAATTGTCAGCTGGGTGACTTTGGGCAACTCACTTCACTTCTCTGTGCCTCAGTTCCCTCATCTGTAAATCGGGGATGAAGACTGTGAGCCCCCCGTGGGACAACCCGATCATCCTGTATCCCCCCTGCGCTTAGAACAGTGCTTTGCACATAGTAAGCACTTAACAAATACCATTATTATTATTATTATTATTATTATTAAGAAAACATACAAGGAAATGTAATGCCAAGATCTAGTCTATTTTCAGATCACCCTACATACTTTTCACTTGCTACAGTGAGACGGGGCTAATAATGAACAAAACAGACATGTGATTATGCAATACCCTACAATTATTTTTATGGCCACTGCATTCCAATCTTCTTATGCAATATTTACAGTGTAAATGCACAGCAATGGCACAATTACAAGTCCAAACATTCCTAACAGTAAAACCTGAATCAAGTCACGCAATTCAACATGCCTGTGAACTCTAGATGTGGACACAATGCCCTACAAAGACATAAATGCCTAGGGTAATTTTTTATACTTACCTATGCAATATATTTAATATATATACATAAATATGTATACATATATATACACACACACACATAAACACACGTGTATAGGATGTACTATGCACACATCTGCACACACATATTTTTATATGTATATACACATACAAATATTTGGATAGTGACTAAACATAAAATAAATCACCTCACTTTGCAGCACAATCTGGTGAACAGAACACGGGGAGTCAGAGGACCTGGGTTCTCTCTAATCCAGGCTCTGTATATATGTATATATGTTTGTACATATTTATTACTCTATTTATTTATTTATTTTACTTGTACATATCTATTCTATTTATTTTATTTTGTTAATATGTTTGGTTTTGTTCTCTGTCTCCCCCTTCTAGACTGTGAGCCCACTGTTGGGTAGGGACTGTCTCTATATGTCCAGGCTCTGTATATATGTATATATGTTTGTACATATTTATTACTCTATTTATTTATTTATTTTACTTGTACATATCTATTCTATTTATTTTATTTTGTTAGTATGTTTGATTTTGTTCTCTGTCTCCCCCTTTTAGACTGTGAGCCCACTGTTGGGTAGGGACTGTCTCTATATGTTGCCAACTTGTACTTCCCAAGTGCTTAGTACAGTGCTCTGCACACAGTAAGCGCTCAATAAATACGATTGATGATGATGATGATTTATTTATTTATTTCACTTGTACATATCTACTCTATTTATTTTATTTTGTTAATATGTTTGGTTTTGTTCTCTGTCTCCCCTTTCTAGACTGTGAGCCCATTGTTGGGTAGGGACTGTCTCTATGTGTTGCCAACTTGTACTTCCCAAGCGCTTAGTACAGTGCTCTGCACACAGTAAGTGCTCAATAAATATGATTGATTGACTGATTGATTGCTATTTGCCTGCTGTGTGGCCTTGGGTAAGTCACTTCACTGTGCCCAAGTTTAAATACCTGCTCTCCCTCCCGTTTAGACTGTGAGCCCTTTATGGACCAGGGGCTCGTGTCCGACCTGATTAACTGTGTCTATGTAAGTGCTTAATACAGTGCTTGGCACAGAGTAATCACTTCAATATTATTATTGCTATTATCATTATTATTCAGGAAAACTCCACCCTAAAGAAGTTCTGCATAACCGTTCTGATGTTAATTTTAATGCTAAAGTTGATGGTTTTTTTTTTCAACTTCATCTGATTAGGACTACATGGGATGATTCAGACCAAAGACACTGCCTATAAAAATCATCACCTGTGCAGAATGAGCTCTTCCACATGTCAGATCCAATGAAGGAAAGCTGCCAATTAAATATCGGCAATGCTGGTAGAAAAAGAATTCCGTTGATTTTCAACATATGGCCCTTACACTGACATATCTGGCATGTTCTTAGTGACTGGCAAACAAAAATACTTGGGTTTATATCTGAAAAGTAAAGCTAATATGAGTTGGCAAGAGACACTGAATTTGATATTTTAAACACACATCTCGGAGAATTCTCTGAATGTTGATTAAATGGTTTTATCCCATCTTTTAATTTCACTTGCCATGAAATGGGAATTGCTAGGGCTCTGATAAACAGATCAACAAGACAACCAGTTAAATGCGATGTGATGGGAAAAAAAATATTTTCCTTCCTACTGTGTCGCTTTATCATCATCATCATTAAACAGTATTTACTGAACTCATAGTGTGTGCTAAGCACTCTACACTCCGTTCTGCTATATCACGGGTCTTCACCAAAGGTTTTGGCTAGAACGCTATTTGGGAATTGAGGAACATTTGTCAGCAAGAGCAAGCTTGTTGGTTTTCGGGATATGGGAACACTTGAGTACTACAGCGCGATCTTTTCTTAACGCTTGAGCTTGCAAGGATACAACACTTATGTTTAAGTATTGGGGGTTACTAGGCACTCGAGAAAGTTTCCAATTGAGAGGGGAGGCAGATAGACAAGGATTGTATACAAGTTCAATAAGGACGGGAGAGAAAACACAGGAATACCTGGTATCATCGAAGATTATTCCAAAATGAAATAATGAACTGGAAGGGATAAACGGATATAGATATAATAATAATATGGCATTTGTTAAGCGCTTACTATGTGCAGAGCACTCTTCTAAGCACTGGGGGGGATACAAGGTGATCAAGTTGTCCCACGTGGGGCTCACAGTCTTCACCCCCATTTTACAGATGAGATAACTGAGGCTCAGAGAACTTAAGTGACTTGCCCAAGGTCACACAGCAGACATGTGGTGGAGCCGGGATTCGAACCCATGACCTCTGGCTCCAGAGCCCGTGCTCTTTCCACTGAGCCACGAGATATGAGGTCCGAGCATGGCTGATGACATGACCGTGGAGCTGAGCATTAGTCAAGAAAAGCCTCCTGGAGGAGGTGGCTTTGACGATGGAGGCCAACAATGGTATGGAGGATCAATCAATCAATCAATTGTATTTATTGAGCGCTTACTGTGTGCAGAGCACTGTACTAAGCGCTTGGGAAGTACAGGTTGGCAACATTGAGAAGTAGCGTGGCTCAGTGGAAAGAGCCCGGGCTTTGGAGTCGGAGGTCATGGGTTCGAATCCCGGCTCCGCCAATTGTCAGCTGTGTGACCTTGGGCAAGTCACTTCACTTCCCTGGACCTCCGTCACCTCATCTGTAAAATGAGGATGAAGACTGTGAGCCCCACGTGGGACAACCTGATCACCTTGTAACCTCCCCAGCGCTTAGAACAGTGCTTTGCACATAAATGATAAATGCCATCATTATAATTATTATTATTATTCTTTGCGACGAAAGGGAGTTCCAGGCAAGGAGAAAGTCACAACTCCTGTGCCTCAATTTTCTCAACTGTAAAATGGAGATTAAAATTAAAATTAAAATTAAAATACCTGTTCTCCCTCCTACTTAGTCTGTGAGCTCCACGTGGGACAGGGACTGTGTCCACCTTGATTCATTTATAGTCACCCCAGCACTTAGAACAGTGCTTGACATAGCAGGGGCTTAACTATAATAAATAATAATAATAATAATAAGTTGGAGACCACCCCCAAATTGGAACACAATGCCACCTGACTTATGAAGAATAGTGGAAGTAGCTATAAAGCTGTCTACTGTATTCAAAAGATTCCACCATCTGTCTGCTTACGTGATCCTGGGCAAGTCACTTATTTTTTCTGTGCCTCAGTTACCTCAACTGTAAAATGGGGATTAAGATTATGAGTCCAGTGTGGGATAGGATCTGGGTGCAACCTGATTATATCTACCCCCAATGCTCCGTAAGTGCCTGGCGCATAGTAAACGCTTAACAAATGCCATGTGGGGGGGTGCGGCTGATGGTAAGTTGTGTAGAGCACTACCTACTTAATCTACTTTAATGTTTGTCTGGAGCTTAAGCTATGATGCTTACTGGCTTCCAGAGTACAATTTATTTTTTCTTTAGATGATGTGAGGTAGCTGACTTTCAGCTTTTTACTCTGTGTCATCAAGGAGGATTGTTGGCAGCAAGTATAAATTGCCTAAGGCACTGTTGGCACCTAACCTGGGTATTATTAAGGTTAATTGTCAGCCCACAGTGCTGTGCCAATTTTGTTAAACCAATCAATAAACAGCTCCATGTCTGCAGAGTACAGTCATTGATATAAAATAGCTATTAGGAAACTGTTCAATGATTCGGTTGGAGGCTCTCAGTCTACATAGATGAAAAAGCTTTCAGAAGATCAAAACTAAATCCACACAACAAAGCCCAAATTTCGGTTTGCATCATCAAGTGGAGAAAAAGTTGACTCATTATATGACCTTGCTTAACTCCACTTGAGGTGGAAAACAGACATCGATGATGGTACGATGACTTGCCTCTCAAATGCTAGTGAATTTTTCAGGACAGCCCAAATTGGCTAGTAATTACTAGCCAGAATGAGTCACACTCGGCAGGCACGCACTCAGTTGATGAGGTTTGCCGCCGTTTCCAGGAGTTGTTTAGCGGCAGGCAAGGGGCGAGGGCAGATGGAAGATGAACAGCATCATCTACGGGCAGATATTGGGGCCGGGGGCAGGTAAAACAGGATTGTCAGTCAGGAGACGGCAAGGACTGGTAATGTCAGTTGTCTCACCTGAACAGCAGCTACCAAACACTCTTCAGTGAACACTAATGAAGGCAGGGCCTACCAGGTGCTAGATGTCAGGGCCCGACACAAACCGACAGAGGGAAGGAGGACCAGAAGTACCGGCCGAACTAACAATTACTGAAAGATTTCCCAGTTATTAAAAGAGGGGACTATGATCAGGTTAATTTGGAGGGAAGCCCGAACACAAGCTCAGCTGAAAAGAAGTAATTTCCCCCAGCATGATCCCCTTTCCTCTCCACGTTGTGGTTTGGGAAAGGGAATGGGTCTTAGATGGGCATCAGGGCAAAGCCCCTTTCAGAGTTGCCAACTTTCTATTTTAACTATGAGGACCCAAGTCCTCTGATTCCCAGGTCCGTGCTCTTTCCACTAGGAAAGAAGCACCCTGATTGAATACCCTAGGGATATTCATGCATTCAGTCGTATTTATTAAGCGCTTACTGTGCTTGATAAACAATACAACAAAAGACAGGGACAATCCCTGACCACAACGAGCTCACAGTCTGGGAAGGGGGGGAGGGTGGGGGGATATTGTTTGGTTTGGGGTAGTAGGGGCTCAATTAACTGGCTATGATGAATGACAGTCATACCTTTTATTGGTGACAGCAGAATATTTCTCACGAAAACAATATATCCAAATGCTAATGAATAATTCGAAGTCAGAACTCTCAGTGTGACACTATTTGCCACTCACTACCTTGGCATATGTATCATGGGCTGGTTGTAACCCAGGGCACTTACATATATGTACGTACGTATGTACGTGAGTGTGTATGTGAGACAGAGAGAGAGAGACAGAGAGAGACAGAGAGAGAGAGAGAAAATTAGGTTAAGGTTTAGTGGTTTACGGGGAGGAGCAAGCTAGATGAGTTTGAGTTGATTTCTCCAGGAGTGAAGATGGACTGCACTAAATAATCCTCTCTTTTCTGCCCCAGTACCCGCATATTCAAAAGTTTGCATGTGAAGACGGCTGACATATTACGGGTGCAGTGTGTACTTACAGAACAAAGTATCTCTGCGAAACCTCTTTTGGCAGCTGTCTCCCATTTCCAGTACCATTTCTGAGTGTTGACTTTGCTTAAGATTGGGAGTCTTTTTGTTTTTTAACTGGTTGATAAAGTTTCAGTGGAAGTTAGCAATTAAAAAACACAACAAAAAACCCTCACGAAACAGAAATCAAACCCACTAAATACAAAAAAAATGTGGTTTCACGTTGCAGAACTTTTTTTTGAAAGACCATAAACAACCTGTTTAGAGAAATTTCTCCTCTATATTCCACACCCCACAGCTTCCGTTCCCCCCATGGAACGTAATGAACAAGTAAGCAAGGTCTTCTTTACAGAGTGTTTACTGCATTACCTGTTTCTAAGCCACTATCTAATTTATCTTTTTCCACTAAAATTCTCATTTTTCCCCATGTGTTCAAGACCAATGCTGTGCAAAATATCACCCTCCAAAATGCCTTCATCTCAGTGTCTTTAACATATCTGATGTAAATCATTCTACAGAACTGGCTCGAGTATTTGGTCCAAATTACAATATCAGTGCATGGTAAATTGCTTTATGTATGCTTTCAAGTAATTCCTTTTGAAGGCTGTCTAAAAAGCACTTAAAGGAAAGTGATATGTGCTGTTTTCCTCCTGAACTTATCTATGATTTGGGCCCTACTTTTTCTCAAAAATGCCTAAAATCTCTCAAAATAATTGAGTGGTTCCCTATGTCGTTTTAGTGAAAACCAAGGGAGCTGTCTTCCTCTGCTAGCTCTACCTCATCAGATTCTCCCTTTTCGTCTCTGATCAGAAATGACAAAACTATTCCTGGTGTATTAATAAAGGGTTTTTTTGTTTTCTTATGGTACTTGTTATGTGTTTACTACGTGTCAGGCACAGTACTAAGGGCTAGGGTAGATTCAAGCTAATTAGGGTGGACATAGTCTGTGTTCCATATGGAACTCACAGTCTTAATCCCCACTTTACAGATGAGGTAACTGAGGCCTGGAGTAAGCACTTGAATACCATAAAAAAAAGGGTGAGTCTAAGCACTAAGAGCATATGCACATACACATTTATTTATATTAATTGTCTCTCTCCCCCTCTTGTCTGTAAGCTTGTTGTGGCAGGGAATGTGTCTATTATTATACTATACTCCCCCAAGCACTTAGCACAGTGCTCTGCACATAGTAAGTGCTCAATACATACAAATGAATTAAAGATTGAATTTAATTCAATCCTCTCCCCCTCCTCCCCCTCTCCATCCCCCTCCGCGTTACCTCCTTCCCTTCCCCACGGCACCTGTATATATGTATATATGTTTCTACATATTTATTACTCTATTTATTTATTTATTTTACTTGTACATATTTATTCTATTTATTTTATTCTGTTAATATGTTTTGTTTTGTTCTCTGTCTCCCCCCTTTAGACTGTGAGCCTACTGTTGGGTAGGAACCGTCTCTATATGTTGCCAACTTGTACTTCCCAAGCGCTTAGTACAGTGCTCTGCACACAGTAAGTGCTCAATAAATACGATTGAATGAATGAATGAATTGTATACCTAATGAGCTAAAAAAAGAGAATCCCAAAAGTAGCTGATTAAAACTGAGGCCTCTGACTCAAAGAGGCGTTCTAGAATAATGGAATGAATACAAGGAAGGAAAGTCAGAATGTGTACAAAAGCAAGAAAAGTTAGAATGTGCATCATCATCATCATCATCATCAATCATATTTATTGAGCGCTTACTGTGTGCAGAGCACTGTACTAAGTGCTTGGGAAGTACAAATTGGCAACATTTAGAGACAGTCCCTACCCAACAGTGGGCTCACAGTCTAAAAGGGGGAAATGTCTGTGCAATGGACCAGAGAGATGAAGTATCTAATTATGAAATAATTGTGGCCAAAAGAAGGAAAAAATCATTTTAATGAAGAAAACGTATTATAATTACCTGAATATGAATGTTATGGGGGGAGAGTGGCACGTGTCACACCCTCGTCTTTCAGTCCTGCTAACCAATTGTGTCTGGGACCGCCTCTGAGCCAGAGTGCTTCGAGATGACACACCAGACTGTGCCAACCAGGAGACCTCTTCACTGGGTACAAGTTCAAATACAAGTGATTTGAACACCATGCTGCAAGTATTTCATTTCTGGTAAGTATGATTTTCCTCTACTCAGGGCAAGTTGTACTGTGAAAAGTACATCTTCTCTCAAAGTGCAGTCTATCCTTTCCGTTTACATATTTTGATTGCCAAAGCAGTAAGCACAAAGTAATAAAAAGTACGAATCGGCAAACTCAGTTCCGTCAACCGAAGCCATCGAGTGCTCAGCGACGCAATCCCAGGAGACGCAGAGGGAAACGTAACCTCCCTCTTGTTGTGTGTGTGTGACTCAGGCCTGCCCAGCCTCTGCCTGTCCTACAGCGTGGCTCAGCGGAAAGAGCCCGGAGGTCATGGGTTCGAAGCCCGCCTCCGCCACTTGTCAGCTGTGTGACTTTGGGCGAGTCACTTCACTTCTCTGGGCCTCAGTTACCTCATCTGGAAAATGGGGATGAAGACTGTGAGCCCCCCGTGGGACAAGCTGATCACCTTGTAACCTTCCCAGTGCTTAGAACAGCGCTTTGCATATAGTAAGCACTTAATAAATTCCATCATTATTATTATTATTACCAGCAGCTCTGTTTCCTCCGAGGACAGCTCTAAACTGTGTTAAGAAAAAGTCTCAAGGCAGCAAACCAACAGCAACCAAATTCCCCATAAAATCACTAGATATGGACATTCCTCTTCCCCATCCACACTCAACTAAGGCTACGTGATATAACAAGTTCACCCTGAGCCCAGGGGAGAGGATGGGGACCACACTGATGGAGAAAAACACTTTGTGCCCTGCCTTCCACCCATCTTCCTTTCAGGCCCGTAGAGGAACACCTAAGTGGACTATACTCAACTTACTTTCTTTGAAGATGGTAGAATCAAGCTCAACAGTTTGTTTTTAAATGAAGTTATCGAATAGGAACTATCAGACCCTTTGACTGTGAGCCCGCTGCTCGGTAGGGACCATCTCTATATGTTGCCAACTTGTACTTCCCAAGTGCTTAGTACAGTACTCTGCACAAAGCGCTCAATAAATACAATTGAATGAATGAATGAAAAAACAAGCCCAACAATAGATTTCAGACGGATGGCAAATTTAGGTATTCCCTCTTTGACTGATTCACCTAAACTTATCAGGGCAGCACATTCTATTTCCGAATAACCAGATCACAAATTGTGGCTTATGGTGAAGAATGCATTTTTAAATATTACTAAATCCTTCTTTGAAAGGAGCCGACACGGAGAAATAACAGACATATGGATCATGTTAATGTGTCTGTGTCATAGGAGTTGCTAAGGGAACTGTTTGCTCCTCTTTATGAGAAAATTAATTACTGAAACCACATTATGCTTGAAAACCACGTCAAACATATATATTCATTCATACATGTATGAATGAATGACATATATATATATATATATATATCCACAATATGGTAGGTGAAACTGATGTACACTACCAGGCTTGACTCACATTTTGGACTTCATAACCCTTGAGTGCAGAATAGAAAATTAATCAACTGGAATTAAAGATGAAGGTTTAATGAGGCACAAAATCCCCATATTATTTGGACAAGTTCCCCCCACCTCCCCCAAGTTAATTACATGAAATTGAATGAAGTCTCCTTTGACGTTGATTGCATTTTTCTTGTACAAGCAAGGTTTTAATCAGTAACTCTCAATTTTTATTGAAAATCCTTTTTGTGCTTTACGTAATGTGAAAATGACAATGGCCCTTCCCTCTAGGAGCGTGCATTGTAAATGGGCATGGATCATTCCATTTTTCAGAGTATTTGTTCCCCACCCAACCCCACCCTCATCAGAGAGTTGGTATGAGGGGGTGATAGGATAGCCTACTTCACTTCCAACTAATCAAGGAAAGCTTTGTGGAAGAGGTGGGATTTCAAATGAAGAGTTTAGGCACAGAAAGAAGAGGTAAAATGAGTGATTGTTCCAAGTTACAAGGCATGGACTGAGATTTAGAATGCAACAGAGTGAACGAAAGGGCCTGCTTGATTAGACTTTAGGGAACAAATCAAGAAATACGGAAGGATGACAGAAGTACATTTGACGGGGTTGACATAATCAGTGGCATTTATTGAGCCCTTACTAAGTGCAGAGCACTGCACTAAGCCCTTGGGATAGTACGATACAACAGAATTAGAAGTATGTAGGAAACATTGAAGGAGGGCTACTGGAGAACCTCAGGAAAGAACCATATCACTTCTTTTCTGAAGTCCTCCAGTGAGAAAGACAACCGTAATCATATCATCAATGGTATTTACTGGGCACTTACTGTGTGCAGAGCACTGTACTAAGTGCTTGGGAGAGTACAATAGAAGTCTCTTTAGAATGAGGAAAAAAGGGTAAGGAAAGAGGAAGGCAGTGAGAAGGAGATTTCAGCTTTGCAACCACGTAATATAACCGAGGCCTGAAACAACACTTAGTGAGATGGATCAAGAGGAAGAGGTGGCTTTGAGAGATTCTGTGGAGGCAGAAGTGGAGGATTTGGTAACAGACGATAAAGAAATAAAGCACAGTGAAGGAGTAAAGGTGAATCAAAAAAAAATGTATTTTGGAGCCAGAAGGACCAGCAAGCTGTTCCTTAGTGACTTGGAAATTAGGAGGAGATAATCCCTTCGAGGAATGGTACACTTGGTACTCTTCAAATTTAGGTTGGGCTGGTGGTAAGACTGCCAAGTAGAAGTGTCTGTAGAGGGAAGAAGCATAACTAAACTGAGGAAAAGAGATAAGAAGTGGGGAAGTACCATGTGGGAATAACTACCAAGAAGAGCCAAGAAAGCAGATGATCTCAGCCCACTTAGTGGTCTAAAAGGGGCCCACAGAAAAGACCCAAGGGATAGCTGCAACCTGAGGTAGAGTCTTAAAAAGAGCCATGGAGACAACAGTCCAAAAGATAAAAAGGGAACCACTAAGAAGAGCGTTGCCTTGGAAGCCCAGAAACCTCTTCTGACCTGATGCAAATGAAGAAAAACGTATCTTCAGCAGGTACAACATGCAGTAAAAATGCATCCCTCATTGGCCCCTAAAACATACAACCAGGATTGCATCAAAGTAACTCAAAACTAAGCAATTAAGTACATAGTAAATCCCTGGGCAAAGAAGTCAGCAGTGCGCCCTTCCAAATATCTGATGTCGTTTCTTAATTTTTGATGATTGAGAAAAACCTTAATGATGCTTTATCATTAGGAAATGGCATTGTTTTCCCCTTTGCTCCTCCTCTGCCCCATCCTCTTCCCTCCTCCTTCTCAATTCTTCTCTCTCCCTCATGCTCTACCCCACTTCCAATACCTCCCTTTTTCCACCCCTTCCAGCTCTCTTCCTCCCCTCCCCTTTTCCCCTTTCCCATTCCTTCTCCTCCTCTTCACATTATAAAACTACTGAAAGATTAGAAGGAGTAGCCAGGAGAAAAAGTTTAAAACACCTGGATTGTTCAGTCTGAATAAGAGAAAGATACAGGATCGAGCATACATTAGAATTAGATCAAATGAACGTCGACTGCAGCAAGCAGGATTTAGGTCAGATACAACTCCTTTCATTCATTCATTCAATCGTATTTATTGAGCGCATTCTGTGTGCAGAGCACTGTACTAAGCGCTTGGAAAGTACAATTCAGCAACAAATAAAGACAATTCCTGCCCAACAACGGGTTCACAGTCTAGAAGACTTTCAGGGCAAGGGATAGATTTAACGAGAGAGGTTATAGAATCACTTGTCTTGAAAACTCTTTATCATGGGGGCAAGAGCAACGTAAAATGTGTGACCTCAGAGGACTCTTTCAAAGCTCATTGTGGGTGGGGAACATAATGATGGCATTCATTAAGTGCTTACTATGTGCAAAGCACTGTTCTAAGCGCTGGGGAGGTTACAAGGTGAGGTTACAAGGTGATCAGGTTGTCCCAAGGGGGGCTCACAGTCTTAATCTCCCATTTCACAGACGAGGTAACTGAGGCCCAGAGAAGTTAAGTGACTTGCCCAAGGTCACACAGCTGACAATTGGCGGAGCCGGGATTTGAACCCATGACCTGACTCCAAAGCCCGTGCTCTTTCCACTGAGCCACGCTGTTTCTCTCTTCGAGCCAAGAAACTCTGTAGTGCAGTGCTCTGCACACAGTAAGTGCTGAATAAATACAATCGATTGATTCTATGAAGTTATAAGACTTAAGTAGTACACCAGGTTCACAAGCTTACTATCAATCAATCAATCAATCATATTTATTGAGCGCTTACTGTGTGCAGAGCACTGTACTAAGGGCTTGGGAAGTACAAGTTGGCAACATACAGAGACAGTCCCTACCCAACAGTGGGCTCACAGTCTAAAAGGGGGAGACAGAGAACAAAACCAAACATACTAACAAAATAAAATAAATAGAATAGATATGTACAGGTAAAATAAATAAATAAATAAATAGAGTAATTAATATGTACAAACATATATACATATATACTATGTCAATATTCTTATTCTAAGGGAAGAAACATTTGTTTCTTATTCACTTCCAGACTACCATCATACTTCTGGAACTACCAAGTAACCTCTGTTTCAATCAACGTTTTTTTAAAAGATGTCATCACTTTGGGAAAACTTTGGCTGACCATAACAACAGATATTCAAAATAAGATAGTTATGGACAGGTTTCACTTATAAATTTTGTTTTTACCTTGAGGAGGTATGTGGGAATGTTGCTGAAATCCACTGGCAACTTCAAAAGAAAGCGAGCTGAGAATTCACCGGTCTGTGGAAAGAGAAGGATAGTAATGAATGAGATCCTCGTCTTACAAGTGATTGTTTTAAGTTTATTACTGGTAGAACCACAAGCTAATCATGATCATAAACCAAGTCTCATTAGGTAAGGTCTTCCAACAACGGAGAAAAGATTCAGGACACATGATTCCTTAAAAAAAATTTTAATAAAAACTCAATCATGTCACTCTACTATATTCAAAATGAGCCATTTGCTGAAAAATTAGAGCTGCCCCATCCTCTTCCCTTCTCCTTCTCAATTCTTCTCTCTCCCTCATGCTCTACCCCACTTCCAATACCTCCCTTTTTCCACCCCTTCCAGCTCTCTTCCTCCCCTCCCCTTTTCCCCTAAATAAATAGTTTATTTATTTAAACTACTTTAAATAATGCCTAATACTAAGGCTTTTCTATAAGAAAAGTTGGCAGGGTGAATTAGAAAGGAGGATACTGATGCAAAGAATAGCCATGAGAATTGATCGATGTCTGAGCAATAAGCCAGTAGTAGTGGAAGACTGAATTCTTCGGCCTCTCAAGTCGCGGTCGGCGCTTGCATCATTGATAAAATTTACTTGGGCAAAAAGTGCATCCATTTGCTGAGAGAACTAGTTTCCAGTGGCGGTGCCATAACAGTCCCTGTCCCTAACCAATCCTGTTGCTCCCTTCTCCTACCGATCTTCTCTTCCCACACTTAATCTCCCTTTCTAAAACAGCCCCAAGACAGACCCTTAGGACATTTATACAAAATCTCTCATACGACAAATATTCACACATACGTTTTCCGGTCTAATTGCATCACAGTATAAGGTTAACACCTCCAGTGTAGCTTAGTGGAAAGATCACCCATCTTGGGAGTCAGAGGACGTAGGTTCTAAGCCCGGCTCCACTACTAGTCTGCTGTGTGATGGGCAATACACTTAACATCTCTATGCTTCAGTTACCTCATCTGTAAAATGGGGATTAAAAGTGTGAGCCCCACGTGAGGCAACCTGATTACCATGTATCTACCCCAGCACTTAGACCAGTGCTTGGCATATAATAAGCACTTAACAACCAATATGTGACAATACAAACACTACCAGCCTCCATTGCAATATAACCAAAACAAAGCATGATAATTGAGCCCAGCTCACTAGTAATTACTAACTTGTGAAGCAGTGTAGCCTAATGGAAAGAGCACTGGCCTGAGAGTCAAAGGACCTGGATTCTAATCCCCGGCTCTGTCCCTTTTCTACTGTGTGACCATGGGCAAGACAATTAACTTCTCGGGGTCTCAGTTTCTTCATCTGTAAAATAGGGTCTCCCTTCTACTTAGACTGTGAGCCTCCTGTGGGATTGGGACTGCACCTGACCCGATTGCCTTTAATCTTCCTCAGCGCTTGACACATACAAAGTAAGTGCTCAACAAATGCGATTCATTATTATTACTATTATTACGGTTGTTGTTTGGGTGTTTCCTTATTGTTTTCGCCTGCTGTATCCTATGATAAGGGTTACTTTCCCTGAGCAAAAAGTTAGCAAAGATTAACACACACAGAAAGTCAGAAGTCCCCTTTGTGACTTCAAACTCCCACATGTGGCTGGTTGCCTTAAGCAAGGATGGCACTGAGTAGAGGGGATGAAGAAACATTCAGATGCTACAAGGCAAACAAGCTGATATCTCTTTCAGTGGCTACCCCATTAATCAGCTGTTTCTTCCTCTGCAACCTCCGCCTCCTCAAGGGGTGTGGAAAATGATTGGGGAAACGAAGGAAGAGGAATGGCATTGGGATAAGAAGGAAGGTTGAAAAGGATGGAAAACACAGAATAAAAAGGGAGTCACAAACGTGACGAAAAGCAGAAGCCAAGAATGACTTCAGTTAAAATCCCACGAGGTGCCTTGGATGGCTGCTTCAGCTTGTGTCCTGTCCTCCCTTCTAAAAGAATACCAGCCCCTGTGAGGTAATGAAAGGGACCAGAAGATGGTATGAAGATAATAGCATTTATAGAGCACCACTGGGTGAGATGCACTATGTTGGGAGCAGTTTGGCCTAGTGAAAAGCGCATGGGCTTGGCAGTCAGAGGAACTGTGTGACACTTACCTCCTGTGTGACACTGAGCAATCAATTAATCAACTGTATTTATTGAGCACTTACTATGGGTGGCACGCTGTACTTCTTTTCTCCTTCCCACCCCTCCTTTTTCTCCCCTTTTCTCTTTCCCACCCCTCCTTTTTTCTCCCCTTTTCTCTCCTTTCCATCCCTCCTCATTCTCCCCTCCTTCCTTCTTCCCACCCTTCCTTTTTCTCCTTTTCTCTCCTTCCCATCCCTTATTTTCTCCTCTCTGTCTCCTTCCCACCCCTCCTCCTTTTCCCCTCTTCTCTCCCTTCCACCCCTCTTTACTTCTCCTCTCCTCTCCGCTTGGGAGAGTATGAGGCAACAGAATCAGCAGACGAGTAAGTCACTTAAATTCCCTGTGCTTCAGTTCCTTCATCTGCAAAATGGAGATTCAATACCCATGCTCCCTCCTACTTAGACCGGGAGCCCCAGGTGCAACCTACTTACCTAGTATCTACCCCAGCATTTAGTGCAATGCTTGGCACATGGTAAGTGCTAAACAAATACCACAATTACTATTCTTATATAGGAAGCAACAACCAGCAATATGTCCAAACACCTCAAACACCATCTCTAGAAGGTAGGACCAGGGGCAAATCAATCAATGGTATTTATCAAGCACTTACTATGTCCAGAGAACTGAACCTAGTGCTTGGCAAGCCCCTAAAAAAAGTGCACCTCCCCTGCATGGTTCCAGCACTGTTGTAGAAGCCCCTAGAATATATGCACCTTTGAGAACTGAAAGAAAATCTTTTTGAATGGTTCTTGATGCTCCAGTTGGGGAAAAATCCAAAAGTTCATTTGTTTTTGATTCACTGTGAACCACACTACCATATTTCCAAGATATGGATGGAGGTGTGTGGGGTCACAATTACATTTTTCGAATGCACTTTTCTGACAACAAGTAAAACCTGGAATTTAAGAAAATAATCAAAACTACTGGTGCTCATATAAGGCAAAAATGAACTTATTTACATTTTTAGTTCCTGCTCTCATGTGAATCAGAAGTTCTATTTGTCCAAAAACTACCATTTAGTTCCCTGAATTGAATTTTGGTTTGTATAACAAATATTTATCTAACAGGCTATTTCAGGCCAATATCCTACACGATATTTCTCTGGGGTTCCTGGGGACAACTGCCAACTGCCAGTGACAGGCAGTATTTGCCGCCAATGAGAAGGTTGCTGAGCAGGATGGCAATTTATGGACCTAGCTGATGGCGGGGGTGGGAAAAAGAGAAAAGGAATGGGAGACATTCATATAACATACATAACATTCTGTATAACCTGTATAACCTGTATATATGTATATATGTTTGTACATATTTATTACTCTATTTATTTATTTATTTATTTATTTGTACATATCTATTCTATTTATTTTATTTTGTTAGTATGTTTGGTTTTGTTCTCTGTCTCCCCCTTTTAGACTGTGAGCCCACTGTTGGGTAGGGACTGTCTCTATATGTTGCCAATTTGTACTTCCCAAGCGCTTAGTACAGTGCTCTGCACATAGTAAGCGCTCAATAAATATGATTGATGATGATGATGATGATGAATGGGAGGGGGAAAGGAATGGGAGGGGGAAAGGAATGGGAGGGGGAAAGGAATGGGAAGGGGAAGGAATGGGAGGGGGAAAAGAATGGGGGGAAAAGAATGGGAGGGGGAAAGGAATGGGAGGGGGAAAGGAATGGGAGGGGGAAGGAATGGGAGGGGGAAGGAATGGGAGGGGGAAAGGAATGGGGGGGAAAGGAATGGGAGGGGGAAAGGAATGGGAGGGGGAAAGGAATGGGAGGAGGAAAGTCAGATTTCACTAGAATCTCTCTCTCAAGGGCAGGATGAAAGGGTCCTTTTCTCACATCCAGTTCTGCCTGCAGAATTACGCATCAGGTACAAGAGACCCAGATGGAGAGGGCATGCTGGATGCCAGGGGCCTACCAAGAGCAGCTGTCTGGATGTGGAAAAGAAAGAGCGAGATAAAACTGACGAGGGCTGAGGGCAGAAGAAATAAGGATGGGTTCAGAAGGGATACAGCTTACCCCCTCTCTTACTCTCAGTCAGAATCTCAATTGCTTTACACACCTGCTTCCGTGTCTCCAAACTGGGCCTGACACTGCAAATGGACATTGTAATACAACTCCTTTCCCTTCCCAACCAGATCTAACTTTCTCCCCTCCCCGTCCAAAACCATCTTCAAGCAGTGGCAGCAGCAGTCAGCACTTCCGACGTCAAAACCGTGTAAGAAAGGAAAGGGTGGTGGTTAAGTGTTTCCTATGTGCCAAGTACTGTACTGAGCACTAAAGTAGATACAGTGCAATCATGGTCAGACTCTGACTTTGTCCCAAACAAGGCTCACAGTCGAAGTGGGAGAGGGAACAGATACTTAATCGCCATTTGATAGATAAGGAAACCAAGGAACAGAGAAATTTAGTGACTAGCCCAAGGTAAGGGGCAGAACCAGGGTTAGAATCCTGGTCTCCTGACTCCCAATCAATCCTGTGCTCTTTCTGCTAGGCCACACTGCTTGGGATAAAGAAGGACAAAAATTTGTGTAAGCACGTGTGGGCCATGTTTGTTTTCCATGTACCTGAAAACATGTGGATATCTGTATACGCCTGGGCAAATATGTAATACCTGGTGACCGTGCATGTATGGCAGGGTATGTTTTGAACCAAGCGCTGTGTGTAACATAGCACCAAGGAAGCATATGTATATCAGAGAGATCATTTCAAAGAGGGGGGATAAGAGAGGCAGGGGTACGACACGATAGTATGCGTCTGGGACTCACTAAGTATGAAAAAAATATAGAATGAGAAGAATTAGCAGAGGCTAGAGTATCTTGCAGAGGAGAAGAATACAACCAGGAAAAAAAAATTGCTTACAATGTTCTGCCCCAGACTTGACTCCAACTGTTACTCTCAACCAGTATCAAAATATTTTTTTTCCACAACAGGAGGCAACTTTATGCAATAGATTCCACAATGAAGAACCTTGAGGTTTGACAAAAAATACAATGCAGACATCCTCTAGTGACAATGAAGAGTGCTCTCTGCTCTTTTTTTTTTCTTTTTCTTTTGGTGTCACTTGAGGCGGCAAAAAAAGTCACAGGACAAAATGGTCTTCATCTGCCTCTGACAGAGGACAGAGTCAAGAATCTTCGATTCTGTCCCCAATTCTGCTACTGATTTGTTGCACAACCTCAATGAAGCGTCTCTGAATTTCAGATTTCTGGATGAGTAAACTGAATGAGCTCAATCAGCCCATATTATAAAGAGTAAGGTCAGCTCTGCAGGATTTCAAGACACAAAAATATGTACACACGATAATAATAATAATGATAATGACGGCATTTATTAAGCGCTTACTATGTGCAAAGCACTGTTCTAAGCGCTGGGGGGGATACAAGGTGATCAGGTTGTCCCACGGGGGGCTCACAGTCAATCCCCATTTTATAGATGAGGGAACTGAGGCACAGAGAAGCAAAGTGACTTGCCCAAAGTCACACAGCGGACAATTGGCAGAGTTGGGATTTGAACCCAGTCAATCATCACAGCAATCTAAGTCACTGCAATTTTTGTCCCTCGTGAACTATGTAGCTCAACTCCAGGTCCTCTCACCCGCCTTCGATTTGTTGATAACGTCTTATTCTTGGAAACACAGTCTCATCTGGTTTCACCTCCACAGTACTCTAATGGTTCTCAGTCTCATTTGCTGGCTCTTCTTTCCCCTTTCAGTCCCTAACTGTGGGTGTCCCACAGGCTCTGCTCTGAGTCCCTTGCTTTTTTTGCTCTTTACACATACTCTCTCAGTGAGTTCATGTCCTCACATAGCTTAAGCTACTAGCCATAGTTGGATGACACCCAAATCTACCTCATCACACCCAACTTCTCTTCTGGGCAAGTCGGGAGAGGCGACGTGGCCTCGTGGAAACAGCAAGAATCCGGGAGTCAGGAGACTTAGATTTGAGCCCCAGCTCCTCCACTGTACTATTTTATTGAGTGACCGTACAACAATTAACCTCTCTGGGCCTCAATTTCTCCACTTATAAAATGGGGATGAGACCGTGAACCCCAGGTGTGCCTGAAACTCTGTTGAACTCAGCTCCTCACTTAATAGAATCTCAATAAACACTGATGTTAATGATGACTAATTCAACTTAGAAGAATCAGGTTGGATTCATAAACAGACAAGTCCATTTTGGTGGTGAAAATATTCAGACTTATAAAAACAGATTTTCTTCAGAATTTGGGAGGTTTCACTGTAATTTAAAAAAAAAATATGAGGTGGCTGGAGAAAACAGGTAAAAACCTAAAATCTATATCCCACTGATTTTTCCTTCATTTCTAGATTTGGGATCCAAGGTGGAATGCACATCTACCTCATTTTCTGGTGTGATATTGAACAGCTATTGCTTCCTTATATTGACACAGTAAACTCAAAATGGACATTTTGATGCTCCCACTTGAACGAAGAATTCAAAGCTTGCTAAGCTTTTGAACAAACATGCTCTGAAACCAAAGCTGAAACATAATTTGTTGATCCACGGGTCTTAAAATATCAGTCTTTCGTCAGCTATCTTAATAGTAATTTCCCCCAGTTCTACCCTCAAGTGCGTGTTTCCTTTTTGCTTTTCATACTATCCCAAATTTGGCAAACCACCTAAACCAACAAGGTATGGGATTTTGGTGATTTATTAGGTGTATGTTTTTCTCCCGGTACCAGACCAAACTTTTTACAAACAGCTGTGATCACAAATGGAGTCTAATTTCCCCTTGAGAATTACAGGCAGACATCACAGGAAGAATGTCATAATGCAGGTTGCTCACTAAGAAAGACCTGTACTTCCTTTTCCTCATGGCAGCTCAAGTCAGCTCATAAAATCCTTAGTTCCCGAGTTGAGGATAGCACTTCGGTCTTAATCAATTGTATTTATTGAGCGCTATGTGCAGAGTGTGCAATAATAATAATAATGATGGTATTTGTTAAGCACTTACTAAGTGCAAAGCACTGTTCTAAGCGCTGGGGAGGTTACAAGGTGATCAAGTTGTCCCATGGGGGGGCTCACAGTTTTAATCCCCATTTTCCAGATGAGGTAACTGAGGCCCAGAGAAGTGAAGTGACTTACCCAAAGTCACACAGCAGACAGTTGGAGGAGCCGGGATTTGAACCCATGGCCTCTGACTCCAAAGCCCGTGCTCTTTCCACTGAGCTACACTGTTTCTCAATGCTAAATGCTTGGGGGAGTACAATATTTAACAGAGTCGGTAGACACATTCTCTCCCCACAAAGAGCTTACAGTGTAGAGGGGGAGATGGACATTAACAGAAATAAATCATGGATAAAATACATAAGTGCCATGGGGCTGAAAAGAGGGTGCAAATCCAAGTAGGGAGTGGGAGAAGAGGAAATGAGGGTTTGGTCAGGGAGATGTGCTTTAAACAAGGTTTTGAATGTGGGGAGAGTGATTGTCAGATATGAAGAGGGAGGCCCGAGACAGGACGCGGGCAAGAGATCGGAGATGAGATAGATGAGATCTGATAAGGTTGAGGCCAACCCGCTGCCCAGCAAGAAACCGAATGGAGTGAAACAGCTTAATGGCCCAAACTGGTCTATTTTCAGGGTGGAAATAAGGACAGGTCCAACGGCAGTGGCCCTGAAAAGCAATAGATACCGGGAACATTGGCCGTTGGTCACAGGTTCGGCGGTTCAAGATGACCCGCTAAACAACCTTTATGCCTTGCAACATTAGAGAAACGGCGTGGCTCAGTGGGAAGAGCCCGGGCTTTGGAGTCAGAGGTCATGGGTTCGAATCCCGACTCTGCCAATTGTCAGCCGTGTGACTTTGGGCAAGTCACTTCACTTCTCTGAGCCTCAGTGACTTCATCTGTAAAATGGGGATGAAGACTGTGAGCCCCACATGGGACAACCTGATCACCTTGTATCCCCCCAGCACTTAGAACAGTGCTTTGCACATAGAAAGCACTCAATAAATACGATTGAATGAATTGGCCCACTGCTGCTTCCAAGCTATGATCGCAGACCACAGGAGAAGTGACTAAACAGCTCAAAACAGACAGAGGATCAGTTTATATGGATTACTTATTGGCAAATCTGCTAATCATTTGGCAATGAAACTTGTGTTTACTTTTATTCATAATCACTCATATTTATTGAGTGCTTACTATGTGCAGAGCACTGTACTAAGCACTTGGGAGAGTACGACATAACAGTGAAGCGGACATATTCCCCGCCCACAATGAGCTCCCAGTCAAGAGTATTTACTGAGCACCTACTGGATACAGGGCCCAGTACTGAGCTTTTGGGGGACATTAATTGGAAAACCAGATGTGAATTGTCCTTGATTCCATAGGAAGAAGTGGGCAAGACTAGGTTCAACTGATAGATGCAAGTAAATAAATCGGTAACAAATCCATACATTAAAGTGGCTGGAGGGAAGATATAACTGGGAAAGTGGAGAAATTAATCTGATAACGCCTTTTGGCAGAGGAGGCTTTGAAGGAAGGGAAGGATATAGTTTGGCAAGGCTAAACAGAGAGTGCATTCTGAGCTGGGGGAGAGTGTGAACAATGATTTGGCAACGGCAGGAGAGTCAAGACTGAGAAACAGCGTGAAGGTTTGCCTGAGAACAACGCACACTGGGGGGAATTGGGAGATGAGAGAATTGGGTCCAGCGTGAAACTTCTCCATTTGAAAGAGTCGTAAATTTTAAAAGGACCCTGAAGGAAATCCCCCAAAAGACTTCAAGGGATAGACAATACAGTCTGACAAGAAAGGCTAAAGATTTAGCTGGAAAAAATAAAAGCTACGAAATGACAACTGTCTTGCAATATATGAAAGCTAACATAGAAGGTGGAGCCTAATTTTCTGCTTGTAGACTAAAAACAGAATAAGAGGCAGTGGCTCTAAACTGCAGTAAGAAGGAGTTAAATGAAATGGAAGACCTTCTTGACCATAACGAGGGCTTGATTGTGGGATGGGCTATATCTAAAGAGGATGTGGTGTTTCCTTCCCCAGGGATCCTTATGGACAGAGGAGGTTCCCATCCATCTAGAATGGTTTAGATTAATCTGCCAAGAGCCAGAGAAACGTACTGTGTGACCTCTGGAAGCCTTTTACAACACTATTTTTCCACAGATCAGTGGGACTGGGTCAGACCTAAAGGCCAAAAACAGAGAAGAGGAAAAAAAAAACCCCAAAACCAGCAAAAACACCTGGGAATTGTGATACATATTAAGGGATACATCTATTGTATCCCTATGTTATATTAAATATATAATGTTATGTTAATATATATATAATATATGTTAATAAATATATAATTACATGTTATGTTAAATATTACATATACTGTGCCTAAATTTGGCAGGAAGGATTCACTGCAGGAGGAGGCTGGAACAAAGGAGAGCCTCCTCTCCCCACCCTTTTTAAGGTATTTGTTAAGTATTTACTATGTGTCAGGCATTGCACTAAGAGCTGGGGTAGATACAGGATCATCAGGTTAGACAGAGTCCCTGCCTCACATGGGGCTCACAATCTTAATCCTCATTTTACAGATGAGGTAAGTGAGGCACAGAGAAGTTAAGTGACTTGCCTAAAGTCACACAGCAAAGTAATGGAGCCAGATTTAGAACTAAGGTCTTCTGACTTGCAAGACATGCTACTTCTCAGCTTGCCAGGCAAGGCTGGAACAAAGGCGAGCCTCCTCTCCTGCTCCTTCTCCCCCCACTCTTTTTATGGTAATAATGATGGCATTTATTAAGCGCTTACTATGTGCAAAGCACTGTTCTAAGCGCTGGGGAGGTTACAAGGCCATCAGGTTGTCCCACGGGGGGCTCACAGCCTTCATCCCCATTTGACAGATGAGGGAACTGAGGCCCAGAGAAGTGAAGTGACTTGCCCAAAGTCACACAGCTGACAATTGGCGGAGCCGGGATTTGAACCCATGACCTCTGACTCCAAAGCCCGGGCTCCTTCCACTGAGCCATGCTGCTTCTCATGGTATTTGTTAAGTTCTTACTATGTGCCAGGCGCTGTACTAAGGGCTGGGGGTAGATGACAGGATCATCAGGTTACAGTCCCTGTCCCACGTGGGGCTCACAGTCTCAATCCCCACTTTACAGATGACGTAAGTGAGACACAGAGAAGTGAAATGACTTGTCCGAGGTCACACAGCAGACAAGTAAAGGAGCCAGGTTTAAAATGAAGGTCCTCGGATTCCCAGGCCATGCTGCTTCTCCCGTCGCAGGACAAAGGAGAGCCTCCTCTTCCACTCCTCCTCCCCCTGTATAACAAGGTCTCAGGCCCCGATCCAGCAATGTGTGTGTGTGCAGGGATCCCCGCCACCCATACGGAGGTGGGAAAACTCCGGGCTGGCTCCAGTAGGATTCCCGGCGCATTGTGCCACACCTGCTCCCGACTGCCAGGGCCAAATCTCAAAACCGATGCCCGGAATTGAATGCGCAATCTTCCTCCTGATAAACGCGAGCCACAAACATCGTACTAAGCTACTTTGCAAATGCAGCAGGCTGGAGCCCTGCCACCGTTCCCTCACACGCGGCTATTTCTCACACAAAAAGTGCCTGCAGAGGAAACAGAGAGGATTTCCTTTGTGTTTCATACGCTTCCTTCCAACAAGACCTTCTCCACCTGGCTGAACAGTTCCTGCAGCCTACTCCACTGGAAGGAAACCGTTGCATTTCCTACAAGCATTGGCATTATTTCAAATACATAGCTGAAGGGCCTTATACTGTGAGCCCACTGTTGGGTAGGGACTGTCTCTATATGTTGCCAATTTGTACTTCCCAAGCGCTTAGTACAGTGCTCTGCGCATAGTAAGCGCTCAATAAATACGATTGATTGATTGATTGATTGATTATACGTTCTAGTAAGATCGAAAGGTTTGTCATATTTCAGTCAATCGATCAATGGTATTTATTGAGCACCTGAGTGTAAGAGCAGTGTACTAAGCCCTTGGGAGAAAAATTAAGGGGCAGCATGGTCTAGTAGATGGAGCTTGGAGTCAGAAAGACCTGAGTTCTCACCCCCGCTCCATCACTCGCCTGCTGTGGGACCTTGGGCGAGTCACTTAACTTCTCTGTGCCTCGTTTCCCTCCCCGGTAAAATGGGGATTAATAATGGCATTTATTAAGCGCTTACTATGTGCAAAGCACTGTTCTAAGCACTGGGGAGGTTACAAGGTGATGAGGTTGTCCCACGGAGGGCTCACAGTCTTAATCCCCATTTTACAGATGAGGTAAGCGAGGCCCAGAGAAGCGAAGTGACTTGCCCAAAGTCACACAGCTGACAAGTGGCGGAGCCGGGGTTTGAACCCATGACCTCGGACTCCAAAGCCCGTGCTCTTTCCGTGCACTTTAGAGAAGCAGCGTGGCTCAGTGGAAAGAGCACGGGCTTTGGAGTCAGAGGTGATGGGTTCAAATCCCGACTCCGCCAACTGTGAGCTGTGTGACTTTGGGCAAGTCACTTAACTTCTCTGGGCCTCAGTTACCTCATCTGTAAAATGGGGATTAAGACTGTGAGCCCCCTGTGGGACAACCTGATCACCTTGTAACCTCCCCAGCACTTAGAAAGGTGCTTTGCACATAGTAAGTGCTTAATAAATGCTATCATTATTATTATTATTATTATCATTATTTCCACTGAGCCACACTGCTTCCCTAATAATAATAATTTTGGTATTTGTTAAGCGCTTACTATGTGCAAAGCACTGTTAGGCTCTGACCCCCATGTGGGCCAGGGACTCTGTCCAACCTGATTTCTCTGTAGCTACCCCAGTGTTTAGTAAAGTACCTAGTAAGCAATTAATACCATTTAAAAAAAAAAGTTGCAGTGACTGTCATCACAATTCTCTCTGGAAGTTTGGTTAAACTACACCAAACCTCTCCAAGTCATTCATTCATTCAGTCATATTTTTTGAGCGCTTACTGTGTGCAAAGCACTGTACTAAGCCCTTGGGAGAGTACAATAAGTCCTCTTGTACCAGCGGCTAGCTACCAAACACCTGTCTAAGCCATAAGGCTGCAACCATGTGGAATTGATCCCTAGGTGATGCAGTCATTTTCTGGAAAAAGGGGAAAGTTCCTACTTCTCTTAAAAAAAAAAATGATCAATTTGTGTCTTACATATCTAAGTAAAGCAATAGGCTAGTAGGAGCAAGAACAGAGACGGGAAGAAACTGAAATTAACTGCAGGTTTTGAGATGCTGTAAAACGAAGCAATCATCGTACAAATAGCTCCACAGTTTCCGAGGAAATGGCTCGAATTAGTTGTTGAGGATGGATTTTTGACAGCGTTATTCGATTTTTGCTATTCGTGAAATGATTTGTCTTAACAGCTCACCCAATTGTTCTTTTTGCCAGCATAAATTTCCATGTTTTCCCCATACTGTGGTTCCTCAAGTAAGGTCTGATATTCAAACATGAGTCGAGAGCTCTCTCGGAGCCTGCCGCACTGGAACAGATGATACTGCTGCACCAATTCCTTCACCACCATCAGAAGGCATTCGGGGTTGGAAGGATTCCAGGAGGCTAAACTCTGCAAGACACACAGACACACCCACACAAAACAACAAAAAAAGACTAGGTCAAGTTTCCAATTATTATTATTAACAATAATAATAATAATAATAATGGCATTAATTAAGCGCTTACTATGTGCAAAGCACTGTTCTAAGCGCTGGGGAGGTCACAAGGTGATCAGGTTGTCCCACAGGGGGCTCACAGTCTTAATCCCCATTTTACAGATGATGTCACTGAGGCCCAGAGAAGTTAAGCGATTTGCCCAAAGCCACACAGCTGACAATTGGCAGAGCCGGGATTTGAACCCGTGACCTCTGACTCCAAAGCCCGGGCTCTTTCTCCACTGAGCCACACTGCTCACTTGGACTTTTATCATCAACACAGAGATAAAGCTGATCTGATCTGAACAAGCAGCGTGGCCTAGTCCGGGAAGTCTGGGTCCTAATCCCGGTTCTGCCACTTGTCCTCTGCGTGACCTTGGACAAGTCACTTCACTTCCTTCTGCCTCAGTTACCTCATCTGGAAAATGGACATAAAGACTGTGAGCCCCATGTGGGATGTAGGCTGTAACCAACCTGATAATCTTGTATCTATCCCAGAGTTTACTGCACACTGTAAGCACTTAACAAATACCATTTTTAATAATCCAGATTCTGCAGAGACCATAAATTCATTCATTCATTCATTCAATCGTATTTATTGAGCGCTTACTGTGTGCAGAGCACTGTACTAAGCGCTTGGGAAGTACATCCGGTGGTTGCAGCTGGTTTTGCCTCAAGTCAGCTCCCTAGCAGAAGGCCAGAAGATCCACCAACAAATGGAGGCAGGGGACTAGGGATGAGAAACACCACCAAAGCAATCCATTTTCACCTGACCCACAGGTGTTCTTTCCACAGTTCCACTTCTCACACACGGAGAAGCAGTGTAGCCTAGTGGATAGAGAACGGAGCTGGGAGTCAGAAAGACCTGGGTTCTAGTATATATATATAATAAATATGTACAAACATATATCATCATCATCAATCGTATTTATTGAGCGCTTACTATGTGCAGAGCACTGTACTAAGCGCTTGGGAAGTACAAATTGGCAGCACATAGATACAGTCCCTACCCAACAGTGGGCTCACAGTCTAAAAGGGGGAGACAGAGAACAAAACCAAACATACCAACAAAATAAAATAAATAGGATAGATATGTACAAGTAAAATAAATAGAGTAATAAATATGTACAACCATATATACATATATACAGGTGCTGTGGGGAAGGGAAGGAGGTAGGACGGGGGGATGGAGAGGGGGAAGAGGGGGAGAGGAAGGAAAGGGCTCAGTCTGGGAAGGCCTCCTGGAGGAGGTGAGCTCTCAGCAGGGCCTTGACATGTATGTATATAGACCTGTATATATGTATATATGTTTGTACATATTTATTACTCTATTTATTTTACCTGTACATATCTATTCTATTTATTTTATTTTGTTAGCATGTTTGGTTTTGTTCTCTGTCTCCCCCTTTAAGACTGTGAGCCCACTGTTGGGTAGGGACCGTCTCTATATGTTGCCAACTTGTACTTCCCAAGCACTTAGTACAGTGCTCTGCACACAGTAAGCGCTCAATAAATACAATTGATTGATTGATTGATTGATAGTCCCAGCACCACCACTTGTCTGCTGGGTGATCCTGGGCAAGTCACTTCACTTCTCTGGGCCTCAGTTACCTCATCTGTAAAATGGGGATTAAGGCTGTGAGCCCTGTGAGGGACTGTGTCCAACCCGATTGTCCCGGATCAACCCCAGTGCTTAGAACAGCTCCTGAAACATAGTAAGTGCTTAAAAGATACCGCAAATTATTATTATTGCTATCACAAGTTCCTACTGCCAATAATAACAACAATTATGGTATTTGTTAAGCACTTACTACGTGCCAAGCACGGTTGTTGTAGCTGGGGTAGATGCAGGGTAACCAGGTTGTCCCAGGTGGGGCTCACAGTCTCAATCTCCATTTTACAGATGAGGTAACTGAGGCACAGAGAAGTTAAGCGACTTGCCCAAGGTCACACAGCAGACAAATGGCAGAGCAGGGATTAGAGCCCACAACGTCTGGCTCTTGCCACTAGGCCATGCTTCTCTACAAACTAATCAGTTGGACAAAGTTCACGTCCCACATAATAATAATAATAATAATAATAATAATAATAATAATAGCATTTATTAAGCGCTTACTATGTGCAAAGCACTGTTCTAAGCGCTGGGGAGGTTACAAGGTGATCAGGTTGTCCCACAGGGGGCTCACAGTCTTCATCCCCATTTTACAGATGAGGGAACTGAGGCTCAAAGAAGTGAAGTGACTTGCCCAAGGTCATACAGCAGACATGTGGCGGAGTAGGGATTTGAACCCATGACCTCTGACTCCAAAGCCCGGGCTCTTTCCACTGAGCCACGCTGCTTCCCTAATAAGAATAAGAATGGCATGTATTAAACAGTTACTATGTGCCGAGCACTGTTATAAGCGCTCGGGAGGTTACAAGGTGATCATGTGAAGTAGGTACAGGGGTATAGCCGCGTGGCTCAGTGGAAAGAGCCCGGGCTTTGGAGTCAGAGGTCATGGGTTCAAATCCCAGCTCCGCCAATTGTCAGCTGTGTGACTTTGGGCAAGTCACTTCACTTCTCTGGGCCTCAGTTCCCTCATCTGTAAATGGGGATTAAGACTGTGAGCCCCACGTGGGACAACCTGATCACCTTGTAGCCCCCCCAGAGCTTAGAACAGTGCTTGGCACATAGTAAGCACTTAACAAATGCAATCATTATCATTATTATTCTAGGGACCGTCTCTATTTGTTGCCAACTTGTACTTCCCAAGCACTTAGTACAGTGCTCTGCAAACAGTAAGCGCTCAATAAATACGACTGAATGAGTGAATATAGAGACGGTCCCTACCCAACAGCGGGTTCACAGTCTAGAAGTGGGAGACATACAACAAACCATATTAACAAAATAAAACAAATAGAATAAATATGTACAAGTAAAATAGAGTAATAAATATGCCTGTACTTTATCCATTATACCATGTTGCTTCCATAGGCCTTTAATAATTACTTCACTCGGACATAATAATAATAATAATGATCATTGTGGTGTTTAAGTCCTTGTTTGTGCTAAATACCGGGGTAGATGGATCACTATCATTTTACAGATGGGGAAACAGAGGCAGATAAATTCATTGACTTGCCCAAGGTCACACAGTAGGCAAGTGTTATAGCCGAGATTAATACAGAGGCGTGCAGACTCCTATTCCTGGGCTCTTTCCAGTCATATTAAAAACATACGTTTGGATTTAATGTATTTGTTTAAACTACCCTGTAACATTATTATGAGAGATTGTTCATGAGTTGCTGAATTTGTTTTCAGAAACTTGAGCATACCATACCACTGATATCAGAATAAGCATTAGAAGGCCCGGTGTTGGGTAGGGACCGTCTCTATATGTTGCCAACTTGTACTTCCCAAGCGTTTAGTACAGTGCTGTGCACACAGTGAGCGCTCACTAAATATGATTGAATGAATGAATGAATAAACAGGTGCAGTGGGGAGGGGAAGGAGGTAAGGCGGGGGGATGGGGACCCCATTTAGCCTCGTCTCCCATCCCCCCACCTCCCTTCACCCCATCCCCAATATCCCCCCCATCCCGGATGCCGTTCCCTCATCCCATCCCGCATCTGATCCACTAGGCCACACTGGAAGCAATCAATCAGCGGTATTACTGAGTGCTTACGATGTTTAGGGCACTGAACTGAATTTCATTCAATCGTATTTATTGAGCGCTTACTGTGTGCAGAGCACTGTACTAAGCGCTTGGGAAGTACAAGTTGGCAGCATATAGAGACAGTCCCTACCCAACAGTGGGGCTCAATGTTTCCCAAATTGTACTTCCCAAGCGCTTAGTACAGTGCTCTGCACACAGTAAGTGCTCAATAAATACGATTGATTGATTGATTGAGAGATTACCATATAGCAGATTTGGTAGGCATGGGGGAATCCAGGAAAAAGTGCGGGGAACTTTGTGAGAAGTCTTGGGAAGGAGGGGAGTTAAGTGGTGAGCCAGGGTTAGGGAAGATAAGAACTGCTTCAGGACCCCCTTGTTCATTCATTCATTCATTCATTCATTCAATCGCATTTATTTAGTGCTTACTGTGTGCAGAGCACTGTACTAAGCGCTTGGGAAGTACAAGTTGGCAGCATATAGAGACGGTCCCTACCCAACAGTGGGGCTCAATGCTTGAGAGATTACCATATGGCGGATTTGGTAGGCGTGGGGGAATCCGGGAAAAAGTGCGGGGAACTTTGTGAGAAGTCTTGGGAAGGAGGGGAGTTAAGTGGTGAGCTAGGGTTAGGGAAGATAAGAACTGCTTCAGGACCCCCTTGTTCATTCATTCATTCATTTAGTTGTATTTATTGAGCACTTACTGTGTGCAGAGCACTTCATTCACTCATTCATTCAATCGTATTTATTGGGCACTTACTGTGTGCAGAGCACTGTACTAAGCACTTGGGAAGTACAAGTTGGCAACATATAGAGACGGTCCCTACCCAACAGTGGGCTCACAGTCTAGAAGGGGGAGACAGAGAGCAAAGCAAAACATATTAACAAAATAAAATAAATAGAATATGTACAAGTACAATAAATTGAGTAATAAGTACGTAAAAACATATATACATATATCCAGGTGCTGTGGGGAAGGGAAGGAGGTAAGGTGGGGAGGATGGAGAGGGGGAGGGGGAACTGTACTAAGCGCTTGGGAAGTACAAGTTGGCAGCATATAGAGACGGTCCCTACCCAACAGTGGGGCTCAGTGCTTGAGAGATTACCACATAGCAGATTTGGTAGGTGGCGGGGAATCCAGGAAAAAGTGCAGGGAACTTTGTGAGAAATCTTGGGAAGGAGGGGAGTTTAAGTGGTGAGCCAGGGTTAGGGAAGATAAGAACTGCTTCAGAACCCCCTTGTTCATTCATTCAATCATTCAGTCGTATTTATTGAGCGATTACGGTGTGCAGAGCACTGTACTAAGCGCTTGGGAAGTACAAGTTGGCAGCATATAGAGACGGTCCCTACCCAACAGTGGGGCTCAATGCTTGAGAGATTACCACATAGCAGATTTGGTAGGTGGGGGGGAATCCAGGAAAAAGTGCGCGGAACTTTGTGAGAAATCTTGGGAAGGAGGGGAGTTAAGTGGTGAGCCAGGGTTAGGGAAGATAAGAACTGCTTCAGGACCCCCTTGTTCATTCATTCATTCATTCAGCGTATTTATTGAGTGCTTACTGTGTGCAGAGCACTGTACTAAGCGCTTGGGAAGTACAAGTTGGCAGCATATGCAACTGCAAGGCATTTTTATAGAGTCATTAAATACTAGAACTTGGAAGGACTCCCCAGAGACTGTACCACGTAAACCCTTCCCCACTACCCCCTCCTCGCCCCTACCCCGAGGAGTTTTTCTCTGTCCTACATGGGGACATTCAATTCATCACCACAAATGTAATGTGGATTTCAGCGGGACGTTTTCCTCCTTGGCCATCATTCTTCATGCACTGATCCTGCTGTACTTCTTGAAGATAAGTAGCCTTATTAATGGCCTAGAGCCAAGAGCCCGGCCTTGGGAGTCAGAGGACATGGGTTCTAATCCCGGCTCTGCCACTTGTCTCCTGTGTGACCTTGGGCAAGCCACTTAACTTCTCTGGGCCTCAGTTAGCTCATCTGGAAAATCTGGATAGTGGAAAATGGGGATGAAGACCGTGAGCCCCATGTTGGACAACCTAGACTGTGAGCCCACTGTTGGGTAGGGACCGTCTCTATATGTGGCCAACTTGTACTTCCCAAGTGCTTAGTCCAGTGCTCTGCACACAGTAAGCGCTCAATAAATACGATTGAATGAATGAATGAACCTGATTACCTTGTATCTACCCCAGCACTCAGAACATTGTTTGGCACATAGTAAGTGCTTAACAAATACCATTATTAGAGAAGCAGCGTGGCTCAGTGGAAAGAGCCCGGGCTTTGGAGTCAGAGGTCATGGGTCCAAATCCCGACTCCACCAATTGTCAGCTGTGTGACTTTGGGCAAGTCACTTCACTTCTCTGGGCCTAAGTTCCCTCATCTGTAAAATGGGGATGAAGACTGTGAGCCCCCCGTGGGACAACCTGATCACCTTGTAACCCCCCAGTGCTTAGAACAGTGCTTTGCACATAGTAAGCGCTTAATAAATGCCATCATCATCATCATTATTATTATTATTATTATAACTACTCCACCAAGAGGCCTCTCCACAACTGAGTCCTCATTTCCCCTTCTCTCACTCCCTTCTGCGTTGTCATTGCCCTTGAATTTGCACACTTTGTTCACCCCTCCCTCAGACCCACAGCACTTGTATACCTAACCATAACTTATTTACATTAATGTCTGTTTCTCTTTCTAAGTACCTTGTGGGCAGGGAGTGTGTCTACCAACTCTGCAATATTGTACCCTCCCAAATGCTTAGTAGAGTGTTTCGCAAGCAGTGAGCATTCCACGAACGTGACTGATTGAAGATCATCCTTAAATCACTCCTCGGTCTTCTATTAGGAAAAACAAATAAATCCCCAATTTCTTATTTTCTTTTCCTCACAGCTGCACCAGTTCTCCAACTTTGGCGTCGGATTTGGCTCAGGGCTGGTGACGAATGCACCACCTGGGAAGGAGTGTCTTCATGCAGAACGAGGCTTTGGTGTAGTTTTCCCTTCTACTGAAAAAATGAATTCATTATGGGATTAAATGAGCTGTTACTTTATGCCAGGCACTGTGCTAATCAATCAATCAATCAATCGTATTTATTGAGCGCTTACTGTGTGCAGAGCACTGTACTAAGCGCTTGGGAAGTACAAATTGGCAACATAAGCAAGCTTAGCAATTGCTAAGCAATTGGGCTGCTAACAAAATAACTAGATTAGAGCCACAGGGAGCTCGTAATCTAAGAGGGTTTAAGCGCTTAGTACAGTGCCCTGCACACAGTAAGCACTCAATAAATATGATTGATTGATGGAGAGCAGATATTTTGTCCCCATTTTACAGATACAGTAATTGAGGCCCAGAGAGGTTGCGTGACTAGCCCAAGGACACGCAGCAGGCCGATGGCAGAAGTGGGATGGGAATCCATGTCCCTTGATGGCTAGTTCCGAGTTCCAGGCCTTCCTAGTGGAGGGAGCGCTTGCTGTGTAGAGTGTGGTCAGCCCAAACTGGCAGATGAAATTTCTGGACCCCGTCACTGGTGATGTTTGCTTCCAAATTGGGTGTTAGGTCACCTGGGTCTCTGATTCCTCACCGATAGGAAAACAAACTATGGGAAAAATGGTGGAAATCAATAGCTGAGCCCATTGTTGGGTAGGGACCATCTCTATATGTTGCTGACTTGTACTCCCCAAGCGCTTACTAAGCGCTCAATAAATACGACTGAATGACTGAATGAATGAACTTTGGGGGTTGCATGCTTCCAAAATTCTAAGTACCATAGTATTCACCCATTCCAACATTTCACACATGCACTCAAGCCATTTTTTCTTCCCCAACGACAGCTTATTATCAAAACAGACTCACATTGTCGGACACTCAAATTACGGCAGAACTGAGGGTATTACAGGAAACTCCCATTGTTCCACATTCAGAAATGCTGCAATTGACCCCTTAAGCATCAGAGGCTTTTTCCTAATTTCTGACACCTGAGTGGGCTCCGGAGAAATAGCCAACTCCAGGATTAGGATATGAGTGTTACGTTAATGGAAAGGTGGAAGGGTCGAAAACCATGTCCCCCAACTCACATTATAGCCAGCATTTACAGCATTTTCTAAATAATAACATCCTGAATTTGCAGCGCTCTTTTACCAAATCAGTCAGTGGCACTTTCTGTGTTTACAGCATTGTCATAATAATAATAATAATGGTGGTATTTGTTAAGCACTTACTATTGCCAAGCACTGTTCTAAGCACTGGGGTAGATACAAGCTATTCAGGTTGTCCCACATAGGGCTCACAGTCTTCATCCCCATTTTACAGATGAGGTAACTGAGGCACAGAGAAGTTAAGTGACTCGTCCAAGGTCATGCAGCAGACAAGCGGCGGAGCCAGGATTAGAACCCATGACCTCTGACTCCCAAACCCGTGCTCTTTCCACTAAGCCACGCTCCTTCTCTTGGGGAATAAAGTTGGTAGATGTGATTTCTGCCCAAAAGGAGCTACAGTTTACAGGGAGGAGCTTACACTCTACAGAGAGGAGCTTATGCTCTACAAGGAAAAATGGACATTAAAATAGGTTATAGAGAGGGGAAATAGTAGTGTTTTTGAAGTGCTTCTACATCAGTTATCTTGGTTATCCTCAAGACATCACTGTGAGGAAAGGAGAGGCATATATTGTTATCCCCATTTTAGAAATGAAGCAGAGAGACGTTAGGTGGTTTGTCTTAAATCCAGAGGTAGAAATAAAACCCAAAATTTGACTTCCAACCCATGTTCCTTCCCTTACACCACGCTGACTCTCTTCTGTTTAATCATTTTTGAAGATTCACAATTCCTGAATGCTTAACCACATTTACTCTCACATTCTTGAACTTGGGGATACTTATGTTGCCAACTTGTACTTCCCAAGCGCTTAGTACAGTGCTCTGCACACAGTAAGCGCTCAATAAATATGACAATGAATGGGGACCCCAAAATCGAAAAAGGTACTCTATTAGAATCTGCTACTTATATAACGGCATTTGTTAAGCACTTGCTATGTGCCAGGTGCTGTACTAAGCGCCAGGGTGGGTACAACTAAATTGGAATGGACACAGTCCGTGTCCCACATGGGGCTCACAGTCTCAAGCCCCATTTTACAGATGAGGTAACTGAGGCCCAGAGAAGTAAAGTGACTTGGCCAAGGTCACACAGCCCGTGCTCTAACTACCCAATGCCGCTTCTGTACTTATATGTCCAATGAATTTTGATTCCCGTGCACTACATATCTATTGGCCAAAACAAATATTTATTCAGGTACTGATGAGTCACCGAACATCAGTCTCAAGCGATGTACTATGTCAGGATTTACCTGGGTCAGGGAGAGTGAGGCAATAATGGCTTTTCCCCAAAAAACTGGTCTCCCTGCCTCCAGCCTCCCCTCCCTTTGATTTATACTACATCAGCTGCACAGATCATTTTCTGAAGCATCACACAACATCCTGCTCTCCCCTCCTTAAAATTGTCATTTGGCTTCCCCAGTCATTGCCCAAAAAAAAAAAAAGCTCTCCACCAACTCACCCCACCTAATTCATCTGTTCTCTTCACCCACGATTACACAACTCACTTGTTCCCTTTTTTTATGGTTATTTGATAAACACTTACTATGTTCCAGGCACTGAACTAACCACTGGGGTAGATACAAGGTAATTGAGTTGGACACAGCTCCTGTCCCACATAATAATAATGATGGCATTTGTTAAGTGCTTACTATGTGCGACGCACTGTTCTAAGCGCTGGGGGGGATACAAGGTGATCAGGTTGTCCCACGTGGGGCTCGCAGTCTTAATCCCCATTTTACAGATGAGGTAACTGAGGCACAGAGAATCAATCAATCAATCGTATTTATTGAGCGCTTACTATGTGCAGAGCACTGTACTAAGCGCTTAGCACTGTACTAAGCACAGTACACTTAGCACTGCACAGAGAAGTTAAGTGGCTTGCCCAAGGTCACACAGCTGACAAGTGGCTGAGCCGGGATTCGAACCCCTGACCTCTGACTCTCAAGCCTGCACTTTTTCCACGGAGCCACGCTGCTTCTCTGACATAAGGCTTGGTCTTAATCCCCATTTTACAGATGAGGTAAATGAGGCACAGAGGCCGGTAGCAGTGTTTTAAAGAGTTCCCAGGTGGGCTGCAGCGATAACTGTGGAAAGGGTGGAGTGGTGGTAATAATAATAATAATAATAATAATAGTAATAGTAACAATAATAATAAATACTTGTTAAGCACTTAACTATGTGCCAAGCACTGTAGCTAGGCAGGCAGGTCTTGGGAGAAATAAGAGGCTGGCATTTTGTGCCTGAATTTAGTCAAAGCATTTAACTCATGTCATTTAGAAGTTGCTTTCTACTCTTGCTTAAGGTTTCCCAGTTTTAACCAAATGCACACACTTTCTTTCTTCTCTTCAGTTACCATGGCCAGGTTTCTACTTTTGGTTTTCTTTTTATAGTCCCATTCTACATTGCAGACTTTTAGTCAGCTCGTTGTTCGATCAACTTTATTTTCTCCCACCTCTCCCCTCTTACGCATCAAGATAGTTTACTGGTGTTCTTATCCGTTTTAATACGTAGCTCTTTTAAGCTTGGCACCGAGAGCTCTCGGGACCCCCTTTCATGCAACACTTGATTAAAATCTACTTTACCAATATTTTTGCTGTGGTTACAGTTCCTCCCTTTTCCACAGTCAGTATCAGTAGCATTTATTGAGTGCCAACACTGTGCAAAATGTTGGGCTCAGTACTCAGAGGGCAAACCAAAATTACAAGACCAGCTACATTATCTTAGAAAAGCATACAATAGGGACATGCTGACCTAAACCAACAAAACAAAAATAGGTGAAAGAGGGTGAGAGCAGAAATGAATTAAATAATAAAATAATCAATATAACCATAAATTCTATTGGTTTATGATCCTTGTCACCAATATTATCTGTGAGTAATCTCACCACACAACAAGCCAAGAGGGAAAAGGAGGCTTAGAACCATCAGGAAAATTAAGAATGGTGAGTGGGGAGGGCGAGAAGAGGGCTCTGAGGGAATTCGGGAATTTGTGTCAGGGATGCTCTGAACAGAGACAAGAGAGAGAGGAATACTGATGGTAACAATAATAATAATAATGATGATGATGATGGCATTTATTAAGCACTTACTATGTACAAAGCACTTTTCTAAGCGCTGGGGAGGTAACAAGGTGATCAGATTGGATCAGGTTGTCCCACGGGGGGCTCACAGTCTTAATCCCCATTTGACAGATGAGGGAACTGAGGCCCAGAGAAGTTAAGTGCCTTGCCCAAAGTCACACAGCTGACAATTGGCAGAGCCGGGATTTGAACCCATGACCTCTGACTCCAAAGCCTGGGCTCCTTCCGCTCAGCCACGCTGCTTCTCTGCAGCACAAGATAAAGGAAAAGAAATACTTGCTCATTCATCAAGCGTTAGTGGTGGTTAATGATCATCGTGAGTTGTCTGTTGGGAATCAGTCAATCAACGGTATTTACTTAGCACTTACTATGTGCAGAGCACTGTACCACGTGCTTAGAAGAGTACAATATGATACCTGTATATATGTATATATGTTTGTACATATTTATTACTCTATTTATTTATTTATTTTACTTGTACATATCTATTCTATTTATTTTATTTTGTTAGTATGTTTGGTTTTGTTCTCTGTCCCCCCTTTTAGACTGTGAGCCCACTGTTGGGTAGGGACTGTCGCTATATGTTGCCAATTTGTACTTCCCAAGCGCTTAGTACAGTGCTCTGCACATAGTAAGCGCTCAATAAATACGATTGATGATGATGATACAATATGATAGATTTGGTAGGCAAGGAGCTTATAATCTAGTGGAACGGGTAAAGATTCCTCATTTCCACTGACAGACGGAAGGCTTCATAGAGGAGATATAATTCCAGGAGGTCTTTGTTCAGAGGAAGAAAGAACGGCAAGCAGCGAGCAGAGAAGGAAAGAGCATTTTAGATATATAACACATGAAAGAGGGCTTCTCCCCTAGAATCTGTCTCTAATGTCTGTCTCCCGCTTTAGACTGTAAGCTCGTTATGGACAGGGATCATTTCTGTTAATTCTGTTGCATCGTACTCTCTCAAGCGCTTAACACAGTGCTCAGTAAATGGGATTGATTGATCGATAGAACGTGTTGTAGAGAACAATATCTGCATTCCTCCTTTCCCAGATTAGCCCTTCCCTTTCCTTGCTCCCACAGTCCTGAAATCACATTGATCTGCACAGTGTCTGACCCGGACTCATCATCAATCCCCAGAGGATGCCCAGTCCTGGGCAGGAACCAGAACTGTTTAGAGAATTAAAATGATCAGAACTGCAGTGCTTGAAGCGCTGCGATTACTTGCTTTCAGAGTCTCATAAATCAAAGCCCACAGCAATGGAGAAACTCGTCTGAGGTCACACGAAAAGGAAAGCAAAGAATCCACGTCTACTGACAACCTGGTCAATTAGAGGAAAAATCGGGGGGTGTTAGAAGGTGCGTATAAACTAAAAGCTGGATTTTAAGGAAGGCAGCGCTAATCAATCAATCAATCAATCGTATTTATTGAGCGCTTACTATGTGTAGAGCACTGTACTAAGCGCTTGGGAAGTACAAATTGGCAACATATAGCGACAGTCCCTACCCAACAGTGGGCTCACAGTCTAAAAGGGGGAGACAGAGAACAGAACCAAACATACCAACAAAATAAAATAGGATAGAAATGTACAAGTAAAATAAATAAATAAATAAATAAATCCCGCACCTGATAGCATTTGTGAGTTTTGTGGAGGTGGGTATTGAAGAGGCAGAAGTAGACGAGAACCTTCTAGAGCTACGCCATCGGTCAGCCAAGGTTTTGGACTAGAATGATAACAATAATAATAATAATAGTATTTGTTAAGCACTATAAATGTGCCAAGCACTATATTAAGTGCTGGGGTAGATGCAAAATAATCAGGTCCCACATGAGGCTCCCAGTCTAAGTAGGAAGAACAGGTACTGAATCCCCACTTTGCAGATGAAGAAACTGAGGCCCAGAGAAGGGAAGTGACTTTCTCAAAGTCACACAGCAGGCATTAGAACCCAGGTCCTCTGATTCCCAGGCCCCTGCTCTTCCCACTTGGCCACGCTGTTTCTCACTGCTGATTCCTGCCCGTCCCCCAGAGGAAACTGAATTGACAAGAAAAAGAGAATGAGAGTGGCACTGCACCAACCACTACGACCGCAATCAATTCTCTTGTGCGGGTTCTCGCTTCCAATATCTTCACGACCAGACCAGGTCTCAACTGTCATTTGTGACAAACGATTTCACCCTGTTCTCAATCACTTTAAGCCAAGCACACAATCTCTCCCCTCAAGGAGGTTACAATCTAATGGGGGAAACAGGCAAGCATTTCGCTTTTAAACAAATAGCGCGAGCAAGAGAAGTACAAGGCCAACACAGGAAGCGGCAGAAATATAGCAGGATGAAACAGCTGAACAAACAATTGCATCCCCAAATAAAAATACACATAGGTACGCAACTGCTGAAGTTAGGAACAAAATACACAATTGTTAAGGCTAGGTGCGGGGTCGACACCTCTGGGGTGTTGGGAATCAAAAATAGGGAAGATTAGATTTTAGGAGGGTTTTGAAGATTCGATCGGGGGGCGGCGGGAAGGGGGAAACGCGAAGGGGAAGGGGAGGAGATTCAGGATGGGAAAGAGTGAGGGATCGGAGGCTGGAGAGTGGAAAGGGAGGTAGAGTTGGAAAGTGATCTTGGGGGAAGCAAATAATAATAATGATGGCATTTATTAAGTGCTTAATGTGTGCTTAATGATAACATTTATTAGTGCTTACTATGTGCAAAGCACTGTTCTAAGAGTGCAAGCTGAAAACTGGCAGGTGAAGTAAAATAATAAATAATAATAATGTTGGCATTTGTTAAGTGCTTACTATGTGCAAAGCACTGTTCTAAGGGCCAGGGTAGATACAAGGTAATCAGGATGCCCCACCAGGGGCTCACAGTCTTCATTCCCATTTTACAGATGAGGGAACTGAGGCCCAGAGAAGTGAAGTGACTGGCCCAAAGTCACGCAGCTGATAAGTGGCGGAGCCGGGATTTGAACCCACGGCCATTACGAGTGCGCCGTTTTGAAGTGAGCCATTATGGTAAGATGGAGAACCCTAATGGAGAAGCCAATGGTATAGAATTTCTGTTGGAAAGCATGGCCTCCATTCTGCTCATCTTTGAGCACAAGAAAATAACATCAACTCCCTAGTCTCTTAAATCATCATCATCATCAATTGTATTTATTGAGCGCTTACTACATGCAGAGCACTGTACTAAGCACTTGGGAAGTACAAATTGGCAACATATAGAGACAGTCCCTACCCAACAGTGGGCTCACAGTCTAAAAGGGGGAGACGGAGAACAAAACCAAACATACTAACAAAATAAAATAAACAGGATAGATATGTACAAGTAAAATAGAGTAATAAATATGTACAACCATATATACAGAAATATACAGTTAAATGCACTCCCCACTGGGGACTACAAGAGTCGGGATCACTTCATCACGCATGCCCACAATGCCTCGATTTTTGCTCCCGTTTTTTGCTCCTGTTTGCGCCTCGATTTTGCTCGTTCTCCTACCAAAGATGTGGTGCTTTCTTCCCGTTGTTGGGAGAGCAGAACCAGGTGCACATAAACCAGGGCTTCGCACGCCCAGTTCGAACAGAAAGTAGAACAGGTGAGGGAAAGTGGGATATGTGTGTTTTCCACCCTCCTGTGGAGGCAGAAGAGAAAAACATTCCAGGAAATTCCTTAAGAAACACAGATATTGCTCCCTGCACTGAAGAAAACAAGAGTTGTTCTCTCTCCCTCTCCAAACAACTTATGCTGCTAAGACTATTTCTTAAGCATGAAGTAAGAATGGAAGTGAAGCTGGGCAGGACGGAGAGAGTGTGAGGAACCCAAGAAAAAGAAATAAGGATTAAGGAAGGAAAATATTTGTGACTGGAAATTACTCAGCCTAAGAGGGAAATGGGAAAGTGGGAAACCTAGTAGCTAAAGGGGGCATTTCTCCGAGGAGCTCCAATCGCTTACTGGCAAGCTGTCGTTAATACTCACAATAAACCTCTGAATAGCAGCAGGATTCATTCAATCGTATTTATTGAGTGCTTACTGTGTACAGAGCACTGTACTAAGCGCTTGGGAAGTACAAGTTGGCAACATATTGAGACGGTCCCTACCCAACAGTGGGCTCACAGTCTAGAAGGGGGAGACAGAGAACCAAACATATTAACAAAATAAAATAAAAAACCCCAGTTTTTCAGATTGGTAAATTGAGGCAAACAGGGGTAGGATAACTTGCCTGATATCACCCAGATCCCCGGTCACACTACCAGACCTCAGAGTCTACGGGAGAATGACGGGAAAAATAAGCCAACTGGAAAATAGGCATTGAGATGAACGCTCTAGGAGAAAGTAAAGATGAAAGATGGGGGCAGGGGGTGGGGAGATCTTAAAAAGAAGCAAAACAAGAATTCAGACAAGTAAATGCTACAGAAAAAAATAGAATGGTGAAAAAGATAAACATGCGTGACTGGTGAAAATACAAGGAAAAAGTACCAATATATACGAGAGACTGAGGCAGCTCAGTTTCCTAGGCTTTTGATATTCCACTAACTGTAAAACAAAGGTCTATTCTTTTCTTTTCAATGGTTTTTCAATCTCTGGAAATTTCCCTTAACTTTTAAACATTATCTAAGCTTTAAATGCTTTTTTTGAATCTAAACATCAACTTAATTTAATAGTAATGATGATGGTATTTGTTAAGGGCTTACTACGTGCCAAGCACTGTTCTAATAATGTCAATCCAAACTATTCCTCCTAAGCATAAATATTCATCTAGATGCCCTGGGTCTTCCAGAGAACAGATAGTGCATCATATCTTTCTAAAACGTCCTGCACGTAATATCCAGTTTCTTCCATTCCTGGTCTCACAGAGCTTTTCCCGAAAACTAAAGCAACACAGACCAGTACGTCCTGAGCCCAGACCTGACAGTTTATGAGTCTTTCCACCCGAAATCATGCTCCAGCCATCCAAATGCGAAGTCTTAGGAAACCAGCAATATACTTTTCATTCCTAGCCTAATAGTACCTACACAGGTTTGATTTTTTTTAATATCACTTAACGAGGGAGAGGAAGGAAATGAATCATCTGCTCTTTATGAAACTATTATATGTGAGCTGCATGTATTATCAACGAACTCTGAAATACCGCCTTACAACAGTTAAGCGCTTACTATGTGCAAAGCACTGTTCTAAGCGCTGGGAAGGTTACAAGGGTCAGCGGAGCTGGGGAAAAAGACACCCCCCCAACCTTACCTCCTTCCCCTCCCCACAGCACCTGTATACATATCAATCAATCAATCAATCATATTTATTGAGCGCTTACTGTGTGCGGAGCACTGTACTAAGCGCTTGGGAAGTCCAAGTTGGCAACATATAGAGACGGTCCCTACCCAACGGCGGGCTCACAGTCTAGAAGGGGGAGACAGAGAACAAAACCAAACATATTAACAAAATAAAATAAGTAGAATAAATATGTACAATTAAAATAAATACAGTAATAAATACTGATTGATTGATTGATTACATCTGTTGTATTGTACTTTCCCAAGGGCTTAGTATAGTGGTCTGTGCCACTGGTTGATTGACTGAATGATCTCGTGCTCTGCACACAGTAAGCGCTCAATAAGTACGATTGATTGATTACATCTGTTGTACTTTCCCAAGTGCTTAGTATAGTGGTCTGTGCCACTGGTTGATTGACTGATCTCGTGCTCTGCACACAGTAAGCACTCGATAAATACGATTGATTGATTGATTACAACTGATTGATTTTGAAAATTCCAGTAAGTTGGTACTCTCTGGACCAGTCTGGGACACAACAGGCTTCCAGTGGCTCAGGACTGGGATCAACACAGAGCAGTCCGCAGCCAAAAACAAGATGGATAGATGGAAATTAGTACAGTCTGTGCTCCTTGTACACTGGCCCTTCCCACTCTTAATCAGGCTCACTGGGATATCCTAGCAATGAATTTGGCGTTCACCTGGAATTCTTGCTGATTTTTCCTTCTAAAGCTATTTAAGGTGTTCACATTCATTCATTCAATCGTATTTATTGAGCGCTCCCTGGGTGCAGAGCACTCTACTAAGCGCTTCACATCCTAAATCACAGAAGCAAACTCCTACCCCATACAAAAAAAACTTAAAGCAACTCTCATCGTCACCCATCAATGGTATTTACTGAGCGCTTACCATGTGCAGAGCACTGTACTAAGCACTTGGTAGAGTATGATACCACACTCATTAGAGAAGCAGCGTGGCTCAGTGGAAAGAGTACGGGCCTTTGGAGTCAGAGGTCACGGGTTCAAATCCCAGCTCCGTCAATTGTCAGCTGTGTGACTTTGGGCAAGTCACTTACTTCTCTGTGCCTCAGTTCCCTCATCTGGAAAATGGGGATTTAAGACTGTGAGCCCCACGTGGGACAACCTGATCACCTTGCATCCCCCCAGCGCTTAGAACAGTGCTTTGCACATAGTGAGTGCTTAATAAATGCCATTATTATTACTTAACTTCTCTGTGCCTCAGTTCCCTCATCTGTAAAATGGGGATTTAAGACTGTGAGCCCCACATGGGACAACCTGATCACCTTGTATCCCCCCAGCGCTTAGAACAGTGCTTTGCACATAGTAAGCGCTTAATAAATGTTACTATTACTTAACTTCTCTGTGCCTCAGTTCTCTCATCTGTAAAATGGGGATTTAAGACTGTGAGCCCCACGTGGGACAACCTGATCACCTTGCATCCCCCCAGCGCTTAGAACAGTGCTTTGCACATAGTAAGCGCTTAATAAATGTCATTATTATTACTTAACTTCTCTGTGCCTCAGTCCCCTCATCTGTAAAATGGGGATTTAAGACTGTGAGCCCCACGTGGAACAACCTGATCACCTTGCATCCCCTCAGTGCTTAGAACAGTGCTTTGCACATAGTAAGTGCTTAACAAATACCATCATTATTATTATTATTCTCACCCATAACTAGCTTAGAGTATGCCATCAGACCCCCATCAATTGTTCAGGGCACCTCTTCCGGGAGGGTGATTGAAAGCTCCGCGAGGGCAAGTTGTGTACTCTCCCAAGCACTTAGCACAGTGCTCTGCACAGGGTAAACACTCAAATAATAATAATAATGATAATGGCATTTATTAAGCGCTATGTGCAGAGCACTGTTCTAAGCGCTGGGGAATTTACAAGGTGATCAGGTTGTCCCACGTGGGGCTCACAGTCTTCATCCCCATTTTACAGATGAGGGAACTGAGGCCCAGAGAAGTGAAGTGACTTGCCCAAAGTCACACAGCTGACAAGTGGCAGAGCCGGGATTTGAACCCATGACCTCTGACTCCAAAGCCCGGGCTTTTTCCACTGAGCCACGCTGCTTCTCAAATATCATTAGTGGATTGACTGATTAGGTAAACGGGTTTTCAGGGATCCCCCCTCTAGGTGCGGGCACGCTATGAGCACAGCCATGAGGCCGCGAGAAATCGGAAGCCACAACCGCTGCAGAGGCTGCAAAAAGACAAGCAGCGTGGCTCAGTGGCTTTGGGATCAGAGGTCATGGGTTCAAATCCCGGCTCCCCCACTTGTGTGACTTTGGGAAAGGCACTTCACTTCTCTGTGCCTCAGTTCCCTCATCTGTAAAATGGGGATTTAACACTGTGAGCCCCACGTGGGACAGCCTGATCACCTTGTAACCTCCCCAGCTCTTAGAACAGTGCTTTGCACAGAGTAAGCGCTTAATAAATGCTATTATTAAAAAAGAAGGGGGGAAGTAACTTCTTCATCCTCACCCTGCAGTGCATTTCGATGCTTCCTTCCTACAGAGGAGGGAGGGAAATGACAAAATCACTGCCTATAACTCACATCCATCCAACTTAAATACCACTAAGCCAACCAGCCCAACTGGTTTGATAACCTTATTTGCGGCGCGGGTCGCCCCTGCTTGGGCCGGGCCTAGCCGGCAGATCCAGCGACTCCGGTTTACGCTGGCACAACTTCAAAGCCAGCACAGCCCCAGTTGACTTCACCCACCTTCCTGGGCTCTCTACTGGTCCCCCTGGCCTCTGCTGGGCTACTTTCGGAGCGGGCGTTCAAAAAGCTGGGCGGCGTTACTCCGTACGTGTGGATTTCTATATGTTACCAACTTGTACTTCCCAAGCGCTTAGTCCAATGCTCGGCACACAGTAAGCACTCAATAAATACAATTATTTACCTCCTTCCCCTCCCCACGGCACCTGTATATATGTTTACACGGATTTATTCCTCTATTTATTTTACGTGTACATAATCTATTTCTTTTATTTTGTTAATATGTGTTGTTTTGTTGTCTGTCTCCCCCTTCTAGACTGTGAGCCCACTATTGGGTAGGGACCGTCTCTATGTTACCAACCTGTACTTCCCAAGCGCTTAGTCCAGTGCTCGGCACACAGTAAGCGCTCAATAAATACGATTATTTACCTCCTTCCCCTCCCCACGGCACCTGTATATATGTTTGCACGGATTTATTCCTCTATTTATTTTACGTGTACATATTTACTATTCTATTTCTTTTATTTTGTTAATACGTGTTGTTTTGTTGTCTGTCTCCCCCTTCTAGACTGTGAGCCCGCTGTTGGGTAGGGACCGTCTCTAGATGTTACCAACTTGTACTTCCCAAGCGCTTAGTCCAGTGCTCGGCACACAGTAAGCGCTCAATAAATACGATTATTTACCTCCTTCCCCTCCCCACAGCACCTGTATATCTGTTTGTACAGATTTATTCCTCTATTTTACGTGTACATATTTACTATCCTATTTCTTTTATTTTGTTAATATGTGTTGTTTTGTTGTCTGTCTCCCCCTTCTAGACTGTAAGCCCACTATTGGGTAGGGACCGTCCCTATACGTTGCCAACTTGTACTTCCCAAGCGCTTAGTCCAGTGCTCGGCACACAGTAAGTGCTCAATAAATACGATTATTTACCTCCTTCCCCTCCCCACAGCACCTGTATATCTGTTTGTACAGACTTATTCCTCTATTTTACGTGTACATATTTACTATCCTATTTCTTTTATTTTGTTAATATGTGTTGTTTTGTTGTCTGTCTCCCCCTTCTAGACTGTGAGCCCGCTGTTGGGTAGGGACCGTCTCTATATGTTACCAACCTGTACTTCCCAAGCGCTTAGTCCAGTGCTCGGCACACAGTAAGCGCTCAATAAATACGATTATTTCCCTCCTTCCCCTCCCCACGGCACCTGTATATATGTTTGTACAGATTTATTCCTCTATTTATTTTACGTGTACATATTTACTATTCTATTTCTTTTATTTTGTTAATATGTGTTGTTTTGTTGTCTGTCTCCCCCTTCTAGACTGTAAGCCCACTATTGGGTAGGGACCGTCCCTATACGTTGCCAACTTGTACTTCCCAAGCGCTTAGTCCAGTGCTCGGCACACAGTAAGCGCTCAATAAATACGATTATTTCCCTCCTTCCCCTCCCCACGGCACCTGTATATATGTTTGTACAGATTTATTCCTCTATTTATTTTACGTGTACATATTTACTATTCTATTTCTTTTATTTTGTTAATATGCGTTGTTTTGTTGTCTGTCTCCCCCTTCTAGACTGTGAGCCCACTATTGGGTAGGGACCGTCTCTATATGTTACCAACCTGTACTTCCCAAGCGCTTAGTCCAGTGCTCGGCACACAGTAAGCGCTCAATAAATACGATTATTTACCTCCTTCCCCTCCCCACGGCACCTGTATATATGTTTGCACGGATTTATTCCTCTATTTATTTTACGTGTACATATTTACTATTCTATTTCTTTTATTTTGTTAATACGTGTTGTTTTGTTGTCTGTCTCCCCCTTCTAGACTGTGAGCCCACTATTGGGTAGGGACCGTCTTTATATGTTACCAAGTTGTACTTCCCAAGCGCTTAGTCCAGTGCTCGGCACACAGTAAGCACTCAATAAATACGATTATTTCCCTCCTTCCCCTCCCCACGGCACCTGTATATATGTTGGCACAGATTTATTCCTCTATTTATTTTACGTGTACATATTTACTATTCTATTTCTTTTATTTTGTTAATATGTGTTGTTTTGTTGTCTGTCTCCCCCTTCTAGACTGTAAGCCCACTATTGGGTAGGGACCGTCTCTATATGTTACCAACCTGTACTTCCCAAGCGCTTAGTCCAGTGCTCGGCACACAGTAAGCGCTCAATAAATACGATTATTTACCTCCTTCCCCTCCCCACGGCACCTGTATATATGTTTGTACAGATTTATTCCTCTATTTATTTTACGTGTACATATTTACTATTCTATTTCTTTTATTTTGTTAATATGTGTTGTTTTGTTGTCTGTCTCCCCCTTCTAGACTGTGAGCCCACTATTGGGTAGGGACCGTCTCTATATGTTACCAACCTGTACTTCCCAAGCGCTTAGTCCAGTGCTCGGCACACAGTAAGCGCTCAATAAATACGATTATTTACCTCCTTCCCCTCCCCACGGCCCCTGTATATATGTTTGCACGGATTTATTCCTCTATTTATTTTCGTGTACATATTTACTATTCTATTTCTTTTATTTTGTTAATATGTGTTGTTTTGTTGTCTGTCTCCCCCTTCTAGACTGTGAGCCCACTATTGGGTAGGGACCGTCTCTATATGTTACCAACTTGTATTTCCCAAGCGCTTAGTCCAGTGCTCGGCACACAGTAAACGCTCAAAAAATACGATTATTTACCTCCTTCCCCTCCCCACAGCACCTGTATATCTGTTTGTACAGATTTATTCCTCTGTTTATTTTATGTGTACATATTTACTATTCTATTTATTTTACTATTTACTATTTACTATTTATATTTATTTACATATTTACTATTCTATTTATTTTATTTTGTCCCTACTATTGGGTAGGGGCCGTCTCTATATGTTACCAACTTGTACTTCCCAAGCGCTTAGTACAGTGCTCCGCACACAGTAAGCGCTCAATAAATGTGATTGAATGAATGAATGAATGGCTTTCTGCCCCACATCCACATCCAGTTGTTTTAATGGACTTTTGGCCCTTGAAGTCTAAACTGCCCACTGGCCCAACCATATACATGCACAGAGGGTAGAGCATGGGCCTGGGAATCAGAAGGTCATGAGTTCTAATCCCGGCTCTACCACTTGTCTGCTGTGTGACCTTGGGCAAGTCACTTCACTTCTCCGTTCCTCAGTTACCGCATCTGTAAAGTGGGGAGTGAGACTGAAAGCCCCCCAAAAGCAGCACGGCTCAGTAGAAAAGAGCCCAGACTTGGGAGTCAGAGGCCATGGGTTCAAATTCCGGCTCTGCCACTTGTCAATCAATCAATCAATCAATCAATTGCATTTATTGAGCGCTTACTGTGTGCAGAGCACTGTACTAAGCGCTGGGGAAGTACAAGCTGGCAACATATAGAGACAGTCCCTACCCAATAGTGGGCTCACAGTCTAGAAGGGGGAGACAGAGAACAAAACCAAACATACTAACAAAATAAAATAAATAGAATAGATAGGTACAAGTAAAATAAACAAATAGAGTAATAAATATGTACAAACATATATACATATAGACAGGTGCTGTGGGGAAGGGAAGGAGGTAAGATGGGGGGATGGAGAAGGAGACGAGGGGGAGAGGAAGGAAGGGGCTCAGTCTGGGAAGGCCTCCTGGAGGAGATGAACTCTCAGTAGGGCCTGTGTGTGACTGTGACTGTGACAGCTGTGTGACTTTGGGCAAGTCGCTTCACTTCTCTGGGCCTCAGTTACCTCATCTGGAAAATGAGGATGAAGACTGTGAGCCCCCCGTGGGACAACCTGATCACCTTGTAACCTCCCCAGCGCTTAGAACGGTGCTTTGCACAGAGTAAGCGCTTAATAAATGCCATTATTATTATTATGTGGGACAGGGACTATGTCTGCACGCAGTAAATGCTCAATAAATACACTTGATTTAGTGCTGCTACTCTTACGGCCACAAAGTAGCCCCATGGCACAGACTAGTCTCTCTTCTTTTCCCCACAATGGCTCCCAAAAGCCCTAGAGACAGTAACTCCAAAATTGCTCTACGCGGATGCCTATGCCCTTGACCCACACACCCAAGAAGACAAGAAAATCACATCTGGAGTTCTGGCCTGATTACACAGAAAGTCCTCGCAAAGCGGGGGTTGTGTTCTTGAAGAGCCCTGTACTAGGGTTGAAATGAATTCAAACAAATATTGATTCAGTCAAAATTAACGGGCTCGAGGGAAGATGATTTCTAGATACTATGACTGATATTCTTTGATCTGTATTCCAACATTATTATTATGTCTCCCACAAGTAGGATGTTTTACACTCTTGCCACTCTTTATTTTATGTACTAAAATTTCCTCCGAAGAGCTCTTTCTTAGTAATAATAATAATAATGGCATTTATTAAGCACTTACTATGTGCAAAGCACTGTTCTAAGCGCTAGGGAGGTTACAAGGTGGTCAGGTTGTCCCACGGGGGGCTCACAGTCTTAATCCCCATTTTGCAGATGAGATAACTGAGGCCCAGAGAAGTTAAGTGACTGGCCCAAAGTCACCCAGCTGACAATTGGCGGAGCCGGGATTTGAACCCATGACCTCTGACTCCAAAGCCCGTGCTTTTTCCACTGAGCCACGCTGCTTCTCTTAATAGAAGGAGCAAGAGCTTGGGAGTCTTTATTTTATGTACTAAATACTGTAAAATTGCAAAAACCGAAACCCAGAGGACTGTACAGTATAGGATAGTACGGCTGAAGCCGGGAAGCGTAATAGCATCACACCTTGAGTGATACGCGACCATTTTTTCCTCAAGGCCTAGTAGAAGCACCTCAGGAATGGCAGCCTGGAGACCGTGGTCCTCATCCCAGTTCCACCAGTTGTCCCCCGTCTGTGACCTTGGGCGATCAATCAATCGCATTTACTGAGCGCTTACTGGGTACAGGGTAAAAATAATAGTTATAATGATGGCATTTATTAAGCCCTGACTACATGCAAAGCACTGTTCTAAGCGCTGGGGAGGTTACAAGGTGATCGGATTGTCAATCAATCAATCAATCGTATTTATTGAGCTCTTACTGTGTGCAGAGCACTGTACCAAGCTCTTGGGAAGTACAAGTCGGCAACACATAGAGACAGTCCCTACCCAACAGTGGGCTCACAGTCTAGAAGGGGGAGACAGAGAACAAAACCAAACATGCTAACAAAATAAACAGAATAGATATGTACAAGATAAATAAATAGAGTAATAAATATGTACAAACATATATACATATATGTCCCATGGAGAGCTCACAGTCTTAATCCCCATTTTACAGATGAGGGAACTGAGGACCAGAGAAGTGAAGTGACTTGCCCAAAGTCACACAGCTGACAGTTGGCGGAGCAGGGATCTGAACCCATGACCTCTGACTCCAAAGCCCGGGCTCTTTCCACTGAGCCAAGCTGCTTCTCAGTACTAAGTTCTAGACTGTGAGCCCGCCGTCTCTATATGTTGCCAACTTGTACTTCCCAAGCGCTTAGTACACTGCTCTGCACACAGTAAGCGCTCAATAAATACGATTGAATGAATGAATAATAATAATAATAATAATGTTGGTATTTGTTAAGCGCTTACTATGTGCAAAGCACTGTTCTAAGCGCTGGGGGGGGGGGGGGACCGCAAGGAGATGAGGTTGTCCCATGTGGGGCTCACAGTCTTAATCCCCACTTGACAGATGAGGGAACTGAGGCACAGAGAAGTGACTTGACTTGCCCAAGGTCACACAGCAGACAGGTGGGGGAGGCGGGATTCGAACCCATGACCTCTGGCTCCCGAGCCCGCACTCTTTCCACTAATGAATACTAAGCACTTGGGAGAGTACCACTCAGCAATACAACAGACACGGTCCCTGACCACAATGAGCTCACAATCTAGACGGTGTCACTTCACTTCTCTGGGCCTCAGTTACCTTATCTGTAAAATGGGGATTAAGACTGTGAGCCCCTCGTGGGACAGGGACTGCATCCAACTTAATAACCTTGTATCTACCCCAGTGCTTAGAACAGGGCTTGGCTCATAGCAAGCGCTTTAACAAATACTATTATTATCATATAGAGAGAGAAGCAGCGTGGTTCAGCGGAAAGAGCCCGGGCTTTGGAGTCAGAGGTCATGGGTTCAAATCCCATCTCTGCCAGTTGTCAGCTGTGTGACTTTGGGCAAGTCAGTTCACTTCTCCGGGCCTCAGTTACCTCATCTGTAAAATGGAGATTAAGACTGAGAGCCCCCCATGGGACAACCTGATCACCTTGTAACCTCCCTAGCGCTTAGAGCAGTGCTTTGCATATAGTAAGAGCTTAATAAATGCCATCATTATTATTATTATTATACAGATGTGCAATAAATACTGTTGACAAGTAATGATGAAGTACAGTGGAAAAAAAAAAACTGTGCCTGCCCTGGAGGAGAGTTTTGTCTCAGACACTAGTCAAATAGACGTGTTCATGCTAGAATCGGAACATATTCCGATATTATTTATTTATTCTACTTGTACATATCTATTCTATTTATTTTATTTTGTTAATATGTTTTGTTTTGTTGTCTGTCTCCCCCTTCTAGACTGTGAGCCCACTGTTGGGTAGGGACCGTCTCTACAAGTTGCCAACTTGTACTTTCCAAGTGCTTAGTACAGTGCTCTGCACACAGTAAGCGCTCAATAAATACAATTGATTGATTGACTGATTGATTGATAGTCAGTAAATAAAGAGCACGTTGGTCAGTTCGACCTTGGTTGGAAAGTAACGTCTCCTAAATTTGGTAAGTGGACAACAGGGAAGGCTTTTTAAAGGAGGAGGGCTCCCTTGTACAAGCAGCTTTCAATTTTAATCCTACCAGAAGTTGGCTATTGTCAGACATCATTCCTCTTCCCAAACCGCCCCCCTCCTTCCCACCTTGTTGTCAGCTGCAAATTTAATGAGCATGTTTTTTTATTCCATGATGTAGGTAATTGATTCGAATGTGAGTAACATTGGGCTCCGGACCAGCCCTAGCAGAACACTACTTGCTGTGTGTGTTACCCCTAGGTAACAATGAACCCTTTAGAACCAATTTGGCACCTGCTAAAATTGTTGGGAATTTTAGATTACATTTCCTCCATCTCCCGGTGAATGGAATATGGAAATCCCTCCTAGGTGGGTGCTTTCAGATGGACTTTTTGATAATAATAATAATAATGATGGCATTTATTAAGCGCTTACTATGTGCAAAGAACTGTTCGAAGCACTGCGGAGGTTACAAGGTGATCAGGTTGTCCCACAGGGGGTTCACAGTCTTAATCCCCCATTTTACAGATGAGGTAATTGAGGCACAGAGAAGTGAATTGGCGGAGCCGAGATTTGAACCCATGACCACTGACTCCCTTCCTGACCACTGAGTCCCTTCTAGACTGTGAGCCCACTGTCAGGTAGGGACTGACTCTATACGTTGCCAACTTGTACTTCCCAAGCGCTTAGTACAGTGCTCTGCACACAGTAAGCGCTCAATAAATACGATTGATTGATTGATTGATTGACTCCAAAGCCCGTGCTCTTTCCACTGAGCCACGTTGCTTCTCATTTTCTTGTAAACTCCTGGTGGGCAGGTCTACCACCTCCGTTGCATCACACTCTCCCGAAGGCTTAGTACCTTTGCTCTGTACTCAATTAATACCATTGATTGATTATATCGGGATTTTTTTTCAGTAATTTCCAGGGTTTTCCTTTCCCCTTTTTAAAAAGGGACACGTGGCTGCTTCCCCTGTCCCTCACAGGGCTCCCTATCTAGGTAGGAGTAACAACAGGTCATCTCCGTTTTACAGATGAGGAAACTGAGGCTCACAGAAGTTCAATGACTTAGTGTTATCCAACAAGCAAGTAGCAGAATTCAGTGCCTCTTACTCTCCGGCCTGGGCTCTTTCTACTGGGCTATATAGCTTCTCCATATTTCTCAATTTAGCTTCTCAAATTATCAAACACCACAATTATTACTCCTCTCCCAGGTCCCTGGGCAGTCAGGCACCACTTCCAATCCTTGGAATGTGACGGCGGGAGCTGAGATGGAAGATAAAAATATTTAACAGAAGGGTATCTAGTGTCGCATCCATATCAGACAAGGGCAGACGGCGGGCTGGACGCACAGTTAGCTGCTAACAAATACCGTAATTCAAAAACAAGAGCATAAAGGGAACAGGCAAGGCAGAAGGGAGAGCGAGTGGTGGGAAATGCGGGATTAATGGAGATCGGACGGACCGCTGAATTTGTTTCCATTGGAGTCTTCCAATACTGGCGTTGCCTTGAGGACGCAGTTCCCATATCATCATCATCATCAATCGCATTTATTGAGCGCTTACTATGTGCACAGCACTGTACTAAGCTCTTGGGAAGTACAAATTGGCAACACATAGAGACAGCCCCTACCCAACAGTGGGCTCACAGTCTAAAAGGGGGAGACAGAGAACAAACCAAACATACCAACAAAATAAAATAAATAGGATAGATATGTACAAGTAAAATAAATAAATAAATAGAGTAATAAATATGTATAACCATATATACAGGTTGGTGGTACATTGTTGATCCCAACCAGATAGATTCAGATCAAATTCATTCGTCGATACTCACTGCCTTTCAAATAGGTTTGAATTCATAGCTTTTAATCCTGGTGGGCTAATTTGCCAGTGAAGATACAGCTGTTGGTGAAGACACTCTAAACATTTGCCCACCCAAGCATGCCCCACCCCTAAAACACACACAAACCTTCAGTCACCTTTTCTTTACAGTCTCTCGAAGCTTTTGGCTCTGTACCAGCAGTTATCTGATCTCTGCTTAAATCACTGATCAATCAATCAGTCGTATTTATTGAGCGCTTACTGTGTGCAGAGCACTGCACTAAGCGCTTGGGAAGTACAAGTTGGCAACATACAGAGACGGTCCCTACCCAACAGTGGGTCACGGATTCCCAACAACACCATTTTAGACTCTTTAATCACTTTGGGAGTAAAATGTAACTTTGCAATAATCAAAAGAAAATAGCACACGTGATGGCTAATTGAATTCAATTTGTTTTTCCTCGGGATGATATTTCCAGGTTGCTAGAATATCATCCAGAGATTCGATTTTAAAGACAGCTTGCTACTGTTTTTCCTGGCTGTACTACAAGAAACAACAGTTTGATCTTATTTTAAGTTAATGTGTGCTTCTGTTTCTTTACAAGAAAATTAACTGCAATCATTCAGTTAAAGCAAACACTGGGTTAGGCTTTCATTTTTCATTAGCAAATACCAGTCATCTCCAAGAACTTTTCAAACTCTGCAAGTTAATGTCAGATTTGCACCAAATTTTCATCTGACTTGTTCCCATGCACCGGGAAAGCTGTCTTTAGAAATATTTCAGCCCACTGAACACCTAACCAGGAGGGGATATTTGAGATCATACACCAATAAGAGAATCGTGGGGATGTAAAGTCTGTTATATTGTTATATCGTACTCTCCCAAGCACTTAGTACAGTGCTCTGCACACAGCAAGAGCTCAATAAATAGGATTGATTGAGAGATCATCTTGTTCAATTCCCAAACATCAGACAGGGCACAGGGAAGCAGCGTGGCCTATTGGATAGTGGGAATTAGAAGGACCTGGGTTCAAGCCCTGGCTCCACCAATCAATCAATCGTATTTATTGAGCACTTACTGTGTGCAGAGCGCTGTACTAAGCGCTTGGGAAGTACAACTTGGCAACATATAGAGACGGTCCCTACCCAACAGTGGGCTCACAGTCCAGAAGATCAGGTTTCTTGGAGGCAAGGGAGAGCTTGCTAATCTATCTGTCCTTCTTGAGGTTTGGGAGCAGAACAAGCACACCGCAATGAGACGTAGGAGGGGAGCAAGGCAGGAAGATCATCTTCAATCGTATTTATTGAGCGCTTACTGTGTGCAGAGCACTGTACTAAGTGCTTGGGAAGTACAAGTTGGCAACATATAGAGACAGTCCCTACCCAACAGTGGGCTCACAGTCTAAAAGAGTCATATCTGACAGCTCCCCATCCTCCCCACCTTCAAAGCCCTCCTAAAAAAACACATCTCCTCCAAGAAGACTTCCCCGACTAAGCCTTCATTTCCCCTATTTGCCCTCCCTTCTGTGTCACCTATGCTCTTGGAGATGTACGGAACGGCGTATTTATGAGTTCCCGGTTCAAAAGACCTGCACAAGACGTAGACCTTCCTGTTTTTCATAAAACTTGTAAAGGAAGTTCCAGGAACTAATAAGCAGCTGCCTCCAAGCCAGCCATTTCTTCCAGTCTTGGAGTTCTTTGCAAGGAAACGGGGAGCGTGTTGTGCCAGTATCATTACTCTTTAAGGCCAGCATCGTTTTGGTTTGAAGCCAGTTTCCTCAGTACAATTTATTCAAATTCTTTCAAATTGCTATTTGCACAGCATTGGTTTTTACGATAAAGTTGAGCTAGTCACAAATTGGACTTTGGAAAAAAATGTTTCCTCTTCCCCTGAGGTTTTTTTTTTTTCCTTTGTGACTGATATCCTCGTCCCCGCTTCTCTATCCCACCCCCCACCACCTCCAAAGGCACCATTTGTGCTTTCCTGGCCTTGAACATTTTGATTTTTGAGTGTAGGGGGTTAAATACAATTTCCTGGGCTGCAATTTTATCATATTGTCACAAAATATGTGGCTATAGAGGATGCACCGAGCTTTAGCCTGAAAAATTAAGGAGAAAACATTTTATAATACTAATAATAATGATGATGATGGTGTTTGTTAAGCACTTACTATGTGCCAAGCACTGTTCTATGTGCTGGGATAGATACAAAGTAATCAGGTTAGCACGGCTCACTGGAAAGAGCACGGGCTTTGGAGTTAGAGGTCGTGGGTTCAAATCCTGGCTCTGCCAAATGTCAGCTGTGTGATTTGGGGCAAGTCACTTCACTTCTCTGGGCCTCAGATACCTCATCTGTAAAATGAGGATTAAGACTGTGAGCCCCCCGTGGGACAACCTGATCACCTTGTAACCTCTCCAGCGCTTAGAACAGTGCTTTGCACATAGTAAGCGCTTAATAAATGCCATTATTGCTATTATTATTATTATAGGTTGTCCCACGGGGGGCTCACAGTCTTAAACCCCACTTTACAGATGAGGTAACTGAGGCCCAGAGAAGTGAAGTGACTTGCCCAAAGTCACACAGATGACAAGCGGTGGAGCCGGGATTAGAACTCACGACCTCTGCTTCCCAAGGCTGGCTCTTTCCACTGGGCCACGCAGCTTCTCACTAAGCCACGCTGCTTCTCGTGCATGCTTCCCCCAAACTTTTCATTTCCAAACCTTGTTATAAACAACAGAGAGCCTGGAAAAGTAAAGTGGACATAAAATGGTGTAAATAATTTTTTGTTTGCCTCCCCATTCGAATGCAAGCTCCTCGTGGGCAGGGAAAAAGTCACTTCTTTACTGCTTATTTCCCAGATCCCTAGCATAGAGAGTTTAGCACACAAGTAGGTGCTCACATTCAATACTAGTACTACTCCTGTTCCCTCCTAGTTCAGTCATTCAATCGTATTTATTGAGCGCTTACTGTGTGCCAACTTGTATTCCCCAAGTGCTTAGTACAGTGCTCTGCACACAGTAAGCGCTCAATAAATACGATTGATTGATTGATTGATTGCAGAGCACTGTACTAAGCGCTTGGAAAGTCCAAGTTGGCAACATCTAGAGACGGTCCCTACCCAACAGCGGGCTCACAGTCTAGAAGGCGGACACAGATAACAAAACTAAACATATTAACAAAATAAAATAGAATAAATATGTACAAATAAAATAAATAGAGTAATAAATAGTTAAATGATAAGCCCCACATGGGACGGGGACTGTGTCTGACCTGATTAACTTGTATCTACCCCAATGTTTAGAACAATGCTGCGACGCAGCACGGCATAGTGGATAGAGCATGGTCCTGGGAATCAGAAAGTCATGTGCTCTAATCCCGGCTCCACCACCTGTCTGCTGTGTGACCTTGGGCAAGTCACTTCACTTCAGCGTGGCTCAGTGGAAAGAGCATGGGCTTTGGAGTCGGGGGTCATGGGTTCAAATTCCGGCTCCGCCAATTGTCAGCTGTGTGACTTTGGGCAAGTAACTTCACTTCTCCGGGCCTCAGTTGCCTCATATGGAAAATGGGGATGAAGACTGTGAGCCCCCCGTGGGACAACCTGATCACTTGTAACCTCCCCAGCGCTTAGAACAGTGCTTTGCACATAGTAAGAGCTTAATACATGCCATCATTATTATTATTACTCTCTGGGCTTCAGTTACCTCATCTGTAAAATGTTGCCAACTTGTACTTCCCAAGCGCTTAGTACAGTACTCTGCACATAGTAAGCGCTCAATAAATACGACTGATTGATTGATTGGGGTTTAAGACTATGAACACCATGTGGGACAGGGACTAATTAGGTTGTATTGACCCCAGCGCTTAGGACAGTGCTTGCCATTCATTCATTCATTCAATCGTATTTATTGAGCGCTTACTTGTGCAGAGCACTGTACTAAGCGTTTGGGAAGTACAAGTTGGCAACATATACTGTGAGACTGACCCTAAGTCATTAAGACTGACCCTAACCTCCCCAGCGCTTAGAACAGTGCTTTGCACATAGTAAGCGCTTAATAAATGCCATAAAAAAAAACATATAGAGACGGTCCCTCCCCAACAGTGGGCTCACAGTCTAGACGCACAGTAAGCGCTTAACAAATTCCATCATTATTATTATTTCAGAGTCTTGACACATAGTAAGTGCTTACATACCATTAATAATGATAACAATACCACAACACGGAGCTGTCTGGAGGTGAACTCCCTCCATGACTCCGTGTTCTGCATTCAGGCTGTGGCTTAGATGAGCGGCCTTGGTCTCAGATTAACTGGAAAGTTGACCTTGACTGAGCCTGGTCGAAGGACCCATTGAGCTCCACTCTGGACTCAGACTAGACCCAAAAAGCTGAGAAATGCCTACAGGAAGAACAGACAGCAGTGCAGAGGGAGGCGGGAGATAATAATAATGGCATTTATTAAGCGCTTACTATGTGCCAAGCTGTTTCTTCACTGGAGGCAAGCACCTCAGAACCTGCTGAAACACTCAGTTTTCCGCCTGTAGTTCACACGATCAGGTTTCCCTGTCCGGCTACCAAAGGGGCAATTTCAAAGGAACATAACCATAGTGATGGCATTTCTTCAGCGCTTACTATGTGCAAAGCACTGGGGAAGTTACAAGGTGATCAGCCTGTCCCACGGGGGGCTCACAGTCTTCATCCCCATTTTACAGATGAGGGAACTGAGGCACAGGGAAGTGAAGTGACTTGCCCAAAGTCACACAGCTGACCGGTGGAGGAGCCGGGGTTTGAACCCATGACCTCTGACTCCAACATCTGAAGAGCCTCGGTCCAGGGTCAGTCGGTCGATCGTATTTATCAAGTGCTTACTGTGCGCAGGTCACTGTGGACAGGGAATGTGTCTATTGCTGCAGTGTACTCTCCCAAGTGCTTAGTACAGCTCCCTGCACACAGTAAGCGCTCAATAAATACAACAATCTGGGCAACCCCAGTTGAATCCCCCGAGCCCCAGCTAGTGGGAGGTGGAGAAGCACCAATTTTTAAAGAAATTTTTAAAGAAATGCCCCCCCTCCCAACATCCGCCAAGCTAGCTCTCTTCCTCCCTTCAAGGCCCTACTGAGAGCTCACCTCCTCCAGGAAGCCTTCCCAGACTGAGCCCCCTCCTTCCTCTCCCCTTAGTCCCCCTCTCCATCCCCCCCGTCTTACCTCCTTTCCTTCCCCACATATGTATATATGTTTGTACATATTTATTACTCTATTTATTTTACTTGTACATATCTATTTATTTTATTTTGTTAATATGCTTGGTTTTGTTCTCTGTCTCCCCCTTCTAGACTGTGAGCCCACTGTTGGGTAGGGACCGTCTCTATATGTTGCCAACTTGCTCTTCCCAAGCACTTAGTACACTGCTCTGCACACAGTAAGCGCTCAATAAATACGATTGACTGACTGAAATCAATCTGATGCTCATTTGAGTTTTTGAAAATCTTTCTCTATTTACCCAGCCGATATGCCCACTGTTGGGTAGGGACTGTCTCTATATGTTGCGAACTTGTACTTCCCAAGTGCTTAGTACAGTGCTCTGCACACAGTAAGCGCTCAATAAATACGATTGATTGATCGATCAGGAAGACCTGCACATGTGGAAGGGTTTCCTACCCAAAGCAACATCCCTTGTGCCTCAGGGGCAAGGAGGAAACCGGCCTCGAAAACCTTGGGAAAGGAGGAAAGGTGAAGTCTAAACTCTCTCAGCCTCTCCTGGGATATCTCCGGCTTCCTCCCTGCCACAATGGCTACCACTGGATAGTCTTCAATTTTAAGTATTTCTAAAGAGCAGTACTCCGCAATCCTTACGCCTCCATTTTTGAAAAATGAGTAGCTGAGAAGTCGCTCATTTCTTTTCTCATAAAAACGGTCCTCAAAATTGTCCGGTAGGAAGAAATGAGGTTGGCGCACCATCAAAAAGCACGGATGAGTCTTGGAACTGAGAATACGAGTGAAGGAACTGAATTATTATTACACTACTACTGTAAATCCACTCACATTGGCAATAGAAAGGACACCAAGTACGAACAAAAGGGTTAAATGTCTCTCTGCACAAATATTAGTTAATAATAATAATGATAGCGGCATTTATTAAGCGCTTACTATGTGCAAAGCACTTGAGGTTATTCAACTATATCTCTTCCTGTGATGTGTCAGGAAGGAAAAATAGCTTTAAATAGAGCATTAAAGGCTGAAAATCCCTATTTGTAATTTGTAGGGAGAGTAAAATTTGGACTAAAATGAAATCCATTCTAACAGTACAATAATTCATAATTGGGAGCAACTGCTAAGCCACAAACTACTAGAAGTTTTATTGTTCTTTAACTTCTAAAAATATGGTTCATCTGTGTTAATTAAAAGTCCATTTATTCCAATAAACTTTGGTTTGAACCCATAAGACTTTCTTCAAACAAAAAAAAGGATTGATTGAGGCATATAGTCACGATTGAAGTGCTAGTTTCTGATTCATTCCTTTTCTGCAGTTGTTCAGGAAATACATTAAATCGGCTAAAGCAGCCTATAATTGTGACTATTGAGGAATCTCCCATCTATACTAATTAACAAATGATTTAAGAAGTGAGTTCTACAATTCCCAATTCAAAACTCCATGTCTATGGCCCAATTATTTAATTTAAAAACCACCACAGTCGATGTTGAGCTGTTAACGTCCTTAAACCCTGATTTGCAGATTGAAATAACGTGGCTCTTCAAAGATGCCCATGGGCTGCAGTTCAGCAAAAATTTTCATCCGGATGCAGATGAATTCCCTAGAAATGTCTTCAGTAACTACGTTGTTGTTTTTTTTCCATTTAAGAAACATTGGAAAAACAGACCAGAAACGGTTCTCTGATATGAAGGACGTTTTTCTTTAACCATGTTCAAAACTAGATATTTTTCTTTAATAATGTTCAAAAATTTAAAGGTGTCTAAATTCACTATTAAAAATAAGCCCAAAATAGAATTCCCAAAAGAAGCCATCTCCGAGACACGCTACCTACCAAACCATTACCTCTTTAAATAAAAGCCTTTCAAATAAACTTCAGAAGAGGAACATTTGGAAGAGCTTAACCTAATTGTAACTTCATTATGGGCAAAGAACATTTTTGCTAATTCTGTTGTATTCTCCCAAGCGATTGTTACAGTGCTCAGTAAATACCATTATTACTCTATTTATTTCTTTATTTATTTTACTTGTACATATCTATTCTACTTATTTTATTTTGTTAGTATGTTTGGTTTTGTCTCCCCCTTTTAGACTGTGAGCCCACTGTTGGGTAGGGACTGTCTCTATATGTTGCCAATTTGTACTTCCCAAGCGCTTAGTACAGTGCTCTGCACACAGTAAGCGCTAAATAAATACGATTGATGATGATGATGATTAAAGAACTACGTAAATACCGGTCCTTTTATTATGTCACTCAAAAGACATCCCGATTTTATTATTTCCTCCATATTTCCCCCATTCCCCCTCTGTCTGCATCACCCTTGCACTTAGCTCTGTACCTTTCACGCACTCCATATTCACCCCACCCTCAGCCCCACAGCATTTTCGTACATATCTGTAATTTATTATAATAACTGTCTCCCTCTCTAGACTGCAAGCTCCTTGTGGGCAGGGAACATGTCTAGCAACGCTGTTCTATTGTACTCTCGCAAGTGCTTAAAGTGCTCTGCACACAGTCAGTGCTCAATAAATATCATCGACTGGCTCGGCAGGACTTGTGAAATAAATCAGGAAGGGTGGTGGGTGCTGCCCTTCCTCTCCAATTGCACTCTCCCTAGATAATAATAATAATAATAATAATAATAATAATAATAATAATGGCATTTATTAAGTGCTTACTATATGCAAAGCACTGTTCTAAGCGCTGGGGAGGTTACAAGGTGATCGGGTTTTCCCACGGGGGGGGGCTCACAGTCTTAATCACCATTTTACAGATGAGGGAACTGAAGCACAGAGAATAATAATAATGATGGCATTTGTTAAGCGCTTACTTTGTGCAAAGCACTGTTCTAAGCGCTGGAGGGGATACAATGGGATCAGGTTGTCCCACACGGGGCTCACAGTTTTAATCCCCATTTTACAGATGAGGGAACTGAGGCCCAGAGAAGTGAAGTGACCTGCCCAAAGTCACGCAGCTGACAATTAGTGGAGCCGGGATTTGAACCCCTGATCTCTGACTCCAAAGCCCGGGCTCTTTCCACTGGGCCACGCTGCCAACAGAAGATGCCCATAGAAGCCTCTCTGGTCAGTTTGTTCGGCAGGCAGAGAAGAGTGGCTCCCTTCGGGCACACAAATTGACAATTTAAAGTCATAAATGCACCGGACCCAAAGCTGACCGAGAGCCTTTTCAGCCAGGTGCCAAGTCAATCAGGCTCTGAGGAACTGAGGCACAGAGAATAATAATAATGATGGCATTTGTTACGCGCTTACTATTTATTTTACTTCGTTAATATTCATTCATTCATTCAATTGTATTTATTGAGCGCTTACTGTGTGCAGAGCACTGGACTAAGTGCTTGGGAAGTCCAAGTTGGCAACATGTAGAGACGGTCCCTACCCAACAGTGGGCTCACAGTCTAGAAGGGGGAGACAGACAACAAAACCTAACATATTAACGAAATGAAATAAATAGAATAGATGTGCACAAGTAAAATAAATAGAGTAATAAATATGTACAAACATATATACATCCGTGGCTCGGTGGAAAGAGCCCGTGCTTTGGAGTCAGAGGTCATGGGTTCAAATCCCAGCTCCGTCACTTGTCAGCTCTGTGACTCTGGGCAAGTCACTTCACTTCTCTGGGCCTCAGTTACCTCATCTATAAAATGGCGATGAAGATTGTGAGCCCCACGGGGAACAACCTGCTTACCCTGTATCTACCCCAGCGCTTAGAACAGTGCTTGGCACATAGTAAGCGCTTAACAAATACCAACATTATTATTATTATTATATACAGGTGCCGTGGGGAAGGGAAGGAGGTAAGACGGGGGGGGATCATCATCATCAATTGTATTTATTGAGCGCTTACTGTGTGCAGAGCACTGTACTAAGCGCTTGGGAAGTCCAAGTTGGCAACATATAGAGACAGTCCCTACCCAACAGTGGGCTCACGGTCTAAAAGGATGGAGAGGGGGACGAGGGGGACTCCCACCTAGCCCAGCCTTCTATCAATCAATCAATCAATCAATCGTATTTATTGAGCGCTTACTATGTGCAGAGCACTGTACTAAGCACTTGGGAAGTACAAATTGGCAACACATAGAGACAGTCCCTACCCAACAGTGGGCTCACAGTCTAAAAGGGGGAGACAGAGAACAGAACCAAACATACCAACAAAATAAAATAAATAGGATAGAAATGTACAAGTAAAATAAATAAATAAATAAATAAATAGAGTAATAAATATGTACCCACTGTTGGGTAGGGACCGTCTCTAGATGTTGCCAACTTGGACTTCCCAAGCGCTTAGTACAGTGCTCTGCACACAGTAAGCGCTCGATAAATACGATTGATTGATTGATTCCGTTCCCGAGCCAAAGCCTCTTCCCCCTTCCGAGGTCCAAGAAGAGTGGAGAGCTCGGCGCGGGGGCTAACAACGCGCCCCGCTCTCAGACGCCGAGCGGGGATGTGTGGGCAGAGATCATGGCACGTGGCTCTCCTCCCCTATTCCAAGCCAAAAGCCATCTGTTCTCTGGGCACAATCCAGAGAGGCGTCCCCGCCACTTTAATTACGCTTTGCCCACCGCAACACGAGAGATTTATTCTATCTATTAAGCCGCAATCCGCGTTAACTCGTTAGTGGCACCCAATGGATGTGATCACTTTAAAACATTATTGCAGGGCCAGTCACGCAGCCTAAAACGAGAGGCAGCATGGACTAATGCACCTGTATATATGTTTGTACGCACTTATTACTCTATTTATTGTATTGGTACATATTTATTCCATTTATTTTATTTTGTTAATATGTTTTGTTGTCTGTCTCCCCCGTCTAGACTGTGAGCCCGCTGTTGGGGAGGGACCGTCTCTAGACGTTGCCGACTTGGACTTCCCAAGCGCTTAGTCCAGTGCTCTGCACACAGTAAGCGCTCAATAAATACAACTGAATGGATGAATACGATTGAACGAATGAATGCTTTCATTGTGTATATGTCGCTCAATAAATACAATTGAATGGATGAATACGATTGAATGAATGAATGCTTTCACTGTGTATATGTTTCGCTCTCTCTATAGAGGGAACAGAAAAGCAATAGGTCAGAGATATTTGTAGATTCAAAACATCCGACTCTTGAGTTCCCCTATTTGAGGTTTTTCCAAAGTGTCTTTTTTGGGGGTGGGGGTTTAAACACTTACTCTGTGCTAGACGCTGTACTAAGCACTGGGGTAGATATAAGATAATTGGGTTGGACACAGTCTTAATCAATCAATCGTATTTATTGAGCACTTACTGTGTGCAGAGCACTGTACTAAGCGCTTAATTTCCGGGCCGCAGTGCTTTCTGGGAGAGCTTCCCCCACCCCCAACTCATCTGTCTCAGGTATTCTTGTTTCAACTTGGCTTTGCTTCCTATTTTTTACTCTATTTATTTTATTTGTACATATTTATTCTATTTATTTTATTTTGTTAATATGTTTTGTTTTGTTCTTTGTCTCTCCCTTCTGGACTGTGAGCCCACTGTTGGGTAGGGACCGTCTCTATGAGTTGACAAATTGGACTTCCCAAGGCTTAGTCCAGTGCTCTGCACACAGTAAGCGCTCAATAAATGCGATTGAATGACTGAATAAGTGCTTAGTACAGTGCTCTGCACATAGTAAGCACTCAATAAATACGATTGATGATGAATGAATGAATAAATACGATTGAATGAATGAATAATGGAAAGAGCACAGGGCTGGAAGCCGGAGGCTCTAATTTCGGCTCCACCACTTGTCTGCTGGGTGACCTTCGGCAAGTCATTTAGCTTCTCTCGGCCTCAGTTTCCTCATCTGTAAAATGGGGGACAAATCCTACTCCCTTCCCCTTAGACTGTGAGTCCCATGTGGGACGGGGATTGGGTCCAATCTTCTATCTACCCCAAAACTTGTCCCCTAGTAAGCTAGTAAAGAGGCTGACGTCTCTCTCCCCCTCAAGACTGTAAGCTCATTATGGGCAGGGAACGTGTTTGCCAATTTTGTTGTACTGTACTCTCCCAAGCGCTTGGTACAGTGCTCCGCACACAGTCAGTGCTCAATAAATACGACTGAATGAATGAATGCTCTGCACAGAGAAAGCACTTAAACAAATGCAACTGACTGACTGATGCAAAGGTGACCATAATTGAATCGAACTTAATCTTATTGCAACAAGGGGCACTGATAAAATAGTGACTGGTGACAAATCAGGAGTTCAAAGACCAACCAGAGGCAGGGAGGTAGGAAAAGAACCAGCCATGTGAGTTTCAGGGCAATATCGGGATTATTTGGAAAAGAGGTTTTTTTGCCCTTCTCTTTCAATATTCTCAAATGAAATTTTTAACAAGATGGTCTATTTTATACTGGACAGAATTGCTAGGACTCAAGCAATACACTTGTCTACTTGTTGAGTGGATGCATGCGCTAGCAGACTATCATTCATTCATTCAATTGTATTTATTGAGCGCTGACTGTGTGCAGAGCACTGTACTAAGCGCTTGGGAAGTACACGTTGGCAACTATCAATCCTACAGCTTAAACTAGCAAACACAATAAGGAGACAAAAAAACATTAAACAAGCAAACAGGTAAACAGAGGCAGAGGGATTTGAGGAGTAGTAACTGCATTTGACTAGGGAACTGAATTGACACTTGCAGATCCCTAAAAACGGTCCATTTCCTTGACCTGAAGCACAGGTTGGCAACAGTCATGAGAAGCAGCGTGGCTCAGTGGAAAGAGCACGGGCTTGGGAGTCAGAGGTCATGGGTTCTAATCCCGACTTGGCCGCTTGTCAGCTGTGTGACTTTGGGCAAGTCACTTAACTTCTCTGTGCCTCAGTTACCTCATCTGTAAAATGGGGATTAAGACTGTGAGCCCCACGTGAGACAACCTGATCACCTTGTATCCCCCCAGTGCTTAGAACAGGGCTTTGCACATAGTAAGCACTTAACAAATGCCATTATTATTATTATTATTATTATTATTATCACAGGAAGGCAATGTTGCCTAGTGGAAAATGCTGGGTGTCAGGAGACCTGGGTTCTAGTGAGGGCTCTGCTATCTGTCTTGCTACGTGACCTTGGGCCAGTCACTTAACTTCTCTGTGTCTCGGTTTCCTCATGTATAAACTGAGAAACAGGACCCGTTCTTCTCTTTTAAAACATGAGCCCTGGGTGCAACAGAGACTGTGTCCAATCTAACTCTCTTGCAACTAACCCAGAGCTCAGTTCAGGGCTCGGTCCACAGTGAACACAAGAATAACGTCATCATCATCGACCTTCCTCCCTTCAAGGCCCTACTGAGAGCTCACCTCCTCCAGGAGGCCTTCCCAGACTGAGCCCCTTCCTTCCGCTCCCCCTCGTCCCCCTCTCCATCCCCCCCATCTTACCTCCTTCCCTTCCCCACAGCACCTGTATATATGTATATGTGTTTGTACATGTTTATTACTCTATTTATTTATTTATTTATTTTGCTTGTACATATCTATTCTATTTATTTTATTTTGTTAGTGTGTTCGGTTTTGTTCTCTGTCTCCCCTTTTTAGACTGTGAGCCCACTGTTGGGTAGGGACTGTCTCTATATGTTGCCAACTTGTACTTCCCAAGTGCTTAGTACAGTGCTCTGCACACAGTAAGCGCTCAATAAATACGATTGATTGATTGATTGATTGATTGAACACAGGAATAACGTCATCATCGTCGACAAGAAATCTAGCTTCCAAGGGAGCTACTGTTCGGGAATGAGAACTCTGCAGATCGAATGAGTACAGCTTCACAGACTATGCACATATTTTCACCAGGAAAAGGTCCGTTCCTCCCTAAAAGCCCCTCAAGCTCAGGTGCAGAGGTATTCCAGCGCTTAGAACAGTGCTCAGCACTTAGAACAGTGCTTTGCACATAGTAAGTGCTTAACAAATGCCATTATTATTATTATTATTATTATTATTTCATGGGGCTCCAGCTTGTGTATCTAGGGGGGCTATTTGTGGGAAAGGATAATGCTCTACCTAAAATAAGTTCCTGCCCCCCCTCAGCCCCACAGCACTTACATGCACATCTGTAATTTATTAATTTATATTAATGTCTTCCCCTCTAGACTGTAAGCTCACTGTGGGTAGGGAATGTGTCTATCAACTGTCATATTGTTCTCTCCCAAGCACCTTGTATGGCCTGGTGGATACAGGCCCGGGGTTCAGAAGAACCTGGGTTCTAATCTCGCCGCCGCCACTGCTGTATGACCTCGGGCAAATCGCTTAATTTCTCTGTGCCTCAGCTACCTCCCCTGTAAAATCATCATCATCATCATCAATCGTATTTATTGAGTGCTTACTGTGTGCACAGCACTGTACTAAGCGCTTGGGAAGTACAAGTTGGTAACATATAGAGACAGTCCCTACCCAGCAGTGGGCTCACAGTCTAAAAGGGGGAGACAGAGAACAAAACCAAACATACTAACAAAATAAAATAGATAAAATAGATATGTAAAATGGGAGTTAAGACTGGGAGTCCCATTTGAGACAGGGACTGTGTCCAACCTGATTACGTCGTATCCACCCCAGCGCTTAGTACAGTGTTTGACGCATAGTAAGCGCTTAACAAATACCATCATTATCAGTAGAGTGCTCTGCACACAGTAAATGCTCAATAAATACTACTGGAATGATTGATTGAAAGGAATTTGATAAACTCTTTCTGTATGATGTGCAGAAATATTGTCACACCAAGGCTCAGTTTGGTTCCACATTAGCCAAACCACTCATAGAACATATCCCCAAAACTTATTCCTGTTGTTACTTTAACATCATTACAGCTTTTCTGACTTTTGCCCAAAATAATAGCATTCATCAATCACTCCAGTTTCTCTCCTTCCCGGTAACATAAGGTAATACTCTTCCCCACTGTAAAGAGAGGTTTCTACCACCCAAATAACACATTTTTGCTCTTTGCTTAATCCTCAGTGGGCCTCAGAAAGCCTTCCTCATGCATCAGATGGTGTATTTTAAATGTGGCTTGCCCTGGGGTGTACATCGTTTAAACCCATAGAGTCTCGAACTCATTTAGAATATTCTGAAAATACAGTTTGGCTGAAGAATTTAACTTTTAATCAGCAGAAGAGGGGCTGACGTTATTCACATAACAGAAATATAAGGGATGGGGGGGGGGGGGGGACACTACATTGCTGGCAAATTCCTCCAGTTATGCCAGTCTCCAAAGCCAAGTCTTGCTTTCTCCACCAAATAACGATGACATGCACATCCCAGTTATACTCACGTGCAAGGCAGAGGGATCTGGCAAAAATTCCGCATCCTCTCCAAAGATAAAATCTGGGGGCAGCTCCGGGTAATGAGCATTGAAAATTATATCCCCTAAGAAGAGAAGAAGATGAAATGTACCTTAATGCACTTACTACTCTCCCAAGATTCTTACAACTGCAGAAATGAATAATTTGGCACCTATTAATCACTTCCCAAATGCTAGGAGCGGGGAGAGATACAAGATGATTAGATCAGACCCCAGACTCTGACCCTGGGTGGGGTTCACAATCTAGGAAAGAACTTGCCAAAACTTCCCGCATTTACTGCGATTTAAGAGAAAGCTCCTGAAACGCTTACTCTATGATTAACGCTTTCAACTACAATTTAATACTTTCCTCCCCTACATCAACATGCAAAATCCAAGGCGGTAAAATTAAAAAAGGTTCATTCATTCAGGATTATTCAGGTCCTGTCCGGCGAATAAGAAGTGGCACATTTTCAGCCGAGGAGGTGGATGAACCTTCTTTCTCACTCTGTTTCCTCCGCCCCTCCTCTCCACCTCAGCCTCGCTCCAAACAGCATGGTGCCCGCTACACTCCGTTCATCTTGACATTGAAATCGGTTTCTTCAAAGAAATCAATCAATGGTATCTAGTAATCGTAAATATTGGGTGCTTACTGCTTGGGACTACAATATAACAGAGTTGGTACCCGTTCTGTTGAGTGCAGAACGCTGTAATAAGCACTTGGAAGAGTAGAATCCAGTAGCATTGGTGGATGAGATCCCTGCCCTTGAGGAGTTTAAGATCTTTTATCATATTCATTCATTCATTCATATAAATTTATTTATTTTACTTGTACATATCTATTCTCTTTATTTTATTTTGTTAGTATGTTTGGTTTTGTTCTCTGTCTCCCCCTTTTAGACTGTGAGCCCACTGTTGGGTAGGGACTGTCTCTATATGTTGCCAACTTGTACTTCCCAAGCGCTTAGCACAGTGCTCGGTAAGCGCTCAATAAATACGATTGATGTTGATGATGCAGAGCACTGTACTAAGCGCTTGGGAAGTACAAGTTGGCAACATCTAGAGATGGTCCCTACCCAACAGAGGGCTCACAGTCTAGAAGGGGGAGACAGACAACAAAACAAAACATATTAACAAAATAAAATAAATAGAATAATATGGTTATGATCCTCTGGGGAAACACTTTCAAACCTCAGCATCACTCCAGTCCACTTAATAACATTTACTGCATACCCCATACTAAGGCCCTGAGAGAGCACAGTGGTGTTTTGTTTTGTTGTCCATCTCCCCCTTCTAGGCTGTGAGCCCGCTGTTGGGTTAGGGACCGTCTCTAGATGTTGCCAACTTGTACTTCCCAAGCGCTTAGTACAGTGCTCTGCACACAGTAAGCGCTCAATAAATACGATCGAATGAATGAATGGGTTCTAACCCCGGCTCCCCCACATAATTATAATAATAAAGGCATTTATTCAGCGCTTACTATGTGCAAAGCACCGTTCTAAGCACTGGGGAGGTCACAAGGTGATCAGGTTGTCCCACGACAGGGCTCACAGTCTTCATCCCCATTTTACAGATGAGGGAACTGAGGCTCTAACTTCAAGCGTCTATCATTAGCCGCTTTTAGACTGTGAGCCCACTGTTGGGTCGGGACTGTCTCTATATGTTGCCAACTTGTACTTCCCAAGCGCTTAGTACAGTGCTCTGCACACAGTAAGCGCTCAATAAATACGATTGAATGAATGAATGGGTTCTAACCCTGGCTCCCCCACATACTTATAATAATAAAGGCATTTATTCAGCGCTTACTATGTGCAAAGCACCGTTCTAAGCACTGGGGAGGTCACATGGTGATCACGTTGTCCCACGAGGGGGCTCACAGTCTTCATCCCCATTTTACAGATGAGGGAACTGAGGCTCTATCTCCAAGCGTCTATCATTAGACGCTTTGGGACTGTCTCTATATGTTGCCAACTTGTACTTCCCAAGCGCTTAGTACAGTGCTCTGCACACAGTAAGCGCTCAATAAATACGATCGAATGAATGAATGGGTTCTAACCCCGGCTCCCCCACATAATTATAATAATAAAGGCATTTATTCAGCGCTTATTATGTGCAAAGCACCGTTCTACGCACTGGGGAGGTCACACGGTGATCAGGTTGTCCCACGAGGGGGCTCACAGTCTTCATCCCCATTTTACAGATGAGGGAACTGAGGCTCTAACTCCAAGCGTCTATCATTAGACGCTTTGGGACTGTCTCCATATGTTGCCAACTTGTACTTCCCAAGCGCTTAGTACAGTGCTCTGCACACAGTAAGCGCTCAATAAATACGATCGAATGAATGAATGGGTTCTAATCCTGGCTCCCCCACATAATTATAATAATGAAGGCATTTATTCAGCGCTTACTATGTGCAAAGCACCGTTCTAAGCACTGGGGAGGTCACACGGTGATCAGGTTGTCCCACAAGGGGGCTCACAGTCTTCATCCCCATTTTACAGATGAGGGAACTGAGGCTCGAACTTCAAGCGTCTCTCATTAGCCGCTTTTAGACTGTGAGCCCACTGTTGGGTCGGGACTGTCTCTATATGTTGCCAACTTGTACTTCCCAAGCGCTTAGTACAGTGCTCTGCACACAGTAAGCGCTCAATAAATACGATCGAATGAATGAATGGGTTCTAACCCTGGCTCCCCCACATAATTATAATAATAAAGGCATTTATTCAGCGCTTACTATGTGCAAAGCACCGTTCTAAGCACTGGGGAGGTCACACGGTGATCAGGTTGTCTCACAGTCTTCATCCCCATTTTACAGATGAGGGAACTGAGGCTCTAACTTCAAGCGTCTATCATTAGCCACTTTTAGACTGTGAGCCCACTGTTGGGTCGGGACTGTCTCTATATCTTGCCAACTTGTACTTCCCAAGTGCTTAGTACACACAGTAAGCGCTCAATAAATATGATTGATTGATTAACAAGGATTGGCGTTCGCAGCCCAAACCAATGTTCTGGGGGCCAAATGACACGTTCCGCTTCACAGCCTCCTTAGGAACCCTAATACGAACCCGTTTCTCCTAATTCACGACCCCCAATTCTGTCCCCCACTACCGGTTTGTCCGGGAAGCCATAGGGTAGTTAGTTCCCAGGGTCTGGGCAAACTAGCTGTAGGACAAAGAGAACTGCACCAAGCCCCGCTTGAAAGCCAACTGGAAGGCATCGTACCCTCCCACGCGCTTAGTACAGTGCTCCGAACACGGAAAGCCCTCAATAAATACCACCGATTAATTCGTGACGACGTAATCTTACTGGGGGGGGGGAACCAACTTGCTTCCCTTATTTTAACCTGATACCTTTCAGACCTTCCACACAAAATTGCAGTCAGAATCCCCGCTAGCTGCGTCAAATGTCATTAAGGCCGTTGCAACAGTATGGATTCTGTATCATTTCTTTCAGCCTGGCCTGCCCCAGGATGATTTAGTCTAAATAATGATATAGAGGCATCTTTCTTTTGTTCCTGGTTTCTCTCTCATTTTTTTAAATTCAATCTGAACAGACACGGAACGACTTCGAAAAAGTCGGGACAAATTTATTGTGCCTTGCGTGTCAGAAAGTAAGCTATCAGCTGAATTCCAAAGAAAGAATCCTCACAGCGGCAGAAAACACAGCTGGATTTTCCGATCCCTAAAGGAGTACTGTCAAAAATATCTTTGAACTAGTAAACAGTGCGAGTTTGATCCAGAAATCTGATATGGAGGATAGATGTAAATTTCAAAATTTGGGTTTTTTTTTTAGGATAAAGCCGACTCCTTGGAATTTCACTTTAGAAAATACTTCTCAGGACACAACAAAGGTGCTGAGCCCAAAGTGCAGCCCCTTTGGAAATCTATTCCTAGGAGAATAGATTCTTAGCCTTTAGTAAGCGCTTAGTACAGTCTGCACACAATAAGTGCTCAATAAATACGATTGAATGAATGAATCATCTTAACTATCAACTATCATCTCTACGCTGATGACACCCAAATCTCCATCTCTGTCCCTGCTCTCTCCCTCTCCCTCCAGGCTCGCATCTCCTCCTGCCTTCAGGACATCTCCATCTGGATGTCTGCCCGCCACCTAAAACTCAACATGCCCAGACTGAACTCCTTGTCTTCCCTCCCAAACCCTGCCCTCTCCCTGACTTTCCCATCTCTGTTGACGGCACTACCATCCTTCCCGTCTCACAAGCCCGCAACCTTGGTGTCATCCTCGACGCCGCTCTCTCATTCACCCCTCACATCCAAGCCGTCACCAAAACCTGCCGGTCTCAGCTCCGCAACATTGCCAAGATCCGCCCTTTCCTCTCCATCCAAACCACTACCCTGCTGGTTCAATCTCTCATCCTAACCTGACTGGATTACTGCATCAGCCTCCTCTCTGATCTCCCATCCTCCTGTCTCTCCCCACTTCAATCTATACTTCACGCTGTTGCCCAGATTGTCTTTGTCCAGAAACGCTCTGGGCATGTCACTCCCCTCCTCAAAAATCTCCAGTGGCTCCCAATCAATCTGCACATCGGGCAGAAACTCCTCACCCTGGGCTTCAAGGCTGTCCATCCATCCCCTGGCCCCCTCCTACCTCACCTCCCTTCTCTCCTTCTCCAGCCCAGCCGGCACCCTCCGCTCCTCCGCCGCTAATCTCCTCCCCGTACCTCGTTCTCGCCTGTCCCCCCGTCGACCCCCGGCCCACGTCATCCCCCGGGCCTGGAATGCCCCCAATCCCTCTGCCCATCCGCCAAGCTAGCTCTCTTCCTCCTTTCAAGGCCCTACTGAAAGCTCACCTCCTCCAGGAGGCCTTCCCAGACTGAGCCCCTTCCTTCTTCTCCCCCTCGTCCCCCTCTCCATCCCCCCGTCTTACCTCCTTCCCTTCCCCACAGCACCTGTATATATGTACATATGTTTGTACATATTTATTACTCTATTTATTTATTTATTTATTTTACTTGTACATATCTATTCTATTTATTTAATTTTGTTAGTATGTTTGGTTTTGTTCTCTATCTGCCCCTTCTAGACTGTGAGCCCACTGTTGGGTAGGGACTGTCTCTATATGTTGCCAACTTCTACTTTCCAAGCGCTTAGTACAGTGCTCTGCACACAGTAAGTGCTCAATAAATACGATTGATTGATTGATCTTAATATAAAACAGTACAATGTGGGTAGACGTCTATAAATTGCTCCTCCTTATCATACATACAGTGCTAATCTAGGTGCTCTTGTGGTGGATGGAGTGCCTAATTTGACACCAATTCAATTACTCCTTTTTTTAATTTGAATGGTATTTATTAAGCACTTATTAGGTGCCAGCTCCTGGATTAACTGCTGGGGTATATACAAACTCAACAGATTCAACACCGCCCGTGTCCTGCTTGGGGCTCACAGTCTTAATCCCCATATTACAAATGAGGTCATTTGAGGCACAGAAATGTGACTTGCCCAAGATCACACGGTAGACAAGTGGCAGAGCTGGAATTAGAACTCAGAGCCTCTGACTCCCGGGCCTGTGCTCTTTCCACTAAGCCACACTGCTTCTACTCATTATTTTTCACCTGGTGTTAACAAAACTCTAAAAAACATTTTTTTTTCCCCCTCCAGACACAAATGTCCCTCTTATACTTATCAGTGATGCATCTGGGACCTAATGTGTTCCCAAATCTCCCTTTCACGGGGGCTCCAGAATCCATAAGGCACCAGGGAAGCAGCGTGGCTCAGTGGAAAGAGCCTGGGCTTTGGAGTCAGAGGTCATGGGTTCAAATCCCGACTCCACCAATTGTCAGCTGTGTGACTTTGGGCAAGTCACAACTTCTCTGTGCCTCAGTTACCTCATCTGTAAAATGGGGATTTAGACTGTGAGCCCCCCGTGGGACAACCTGATCACCTTGTAACCTCCCAGTGCTTAGAATAGTGTTTTGCACATAGTAAGCACTTAACAAATACCATCATTATTATTATTACTATTTATCTGGAAGAGCAGAGGTTAAGGTTGCCCAAGGTAATACAGGGGAGTCAAATCCCACCCCTCAAAATAAGGTGTTGGGGGGAGGAGAGAGACAGCGGAAAACTGGGCAGAATAGTAATAATTATAATAGTAATTAAGTGCTTACTATGTGCCAGGCATGGTACTAAGCGCTGGGGTAGATACAAGGCAAATGATTTGGACACAGTCCCTGTCCCACGGAAGCCTAGCTTCCCATCATTCCAAATCTTAAAAAGGTTGGGGCAGTTTAGGACCAGGGTAGCAAGGACTGAGGGGGTAAATCAATCAATCAATCAATCGCATTTATTGAGCGCTAACTATGCGCAGAGCACTGTACTAAGCGCTTGGGAAGTACAAATTGGCAACATATAGAGACAGTCCCTACCCAACAGTGGGCTCACAGTCTAAAAGGGGGAGACAGAGAATAAAACCAAACATACTAACAAAATAAGATAAATAGGATAGATATGTACAAGTAAAACAAATAAATAAATAAATAAATAGAGTAATAAATATGTACAAACAGATATACATATATACAGGTGCTGTGGGGAAGGGAAGGAGGTAAGATGGGGGGATGGAGAGGGGGACGAGGAGGAGAGGAAGGAAGGGGCTCAGTCTGGGAAGGCCTCCTGGAGGAGGTGAGCTCTCAGGAGGGCCTTGAAGGGAGGAAAAGAATCCAAGACTGCCTCCTTCTAGTCAATAATGAACTTCTACTTCTATTGCTAGAGAAGCTGCACGGCCAGAGCATGGGCCTGGAAATCAGGAGATAATAATGATGGTATTTATTAAGCGCTTACTATGTGCAAAGCGCTGAGGGTCTAACTTTGGCTCAGTCTCCTCAGCTGCAAAATATACGTAAAAAAACCTTTCCTTCCTCTGTCTTTAGACCGTGAGTCTTTCGTGTGATAGAGACTATGTCCGATCAGATTAATTTAGCATATAATAAAGCCCTTAAATACCAATTATGATGTTACTTTATTAATAAGTTTTATTTTTTCCATTTCCCTATGCGTCTCCTCTCCCACCCACTTTTGATTGTGAGCCCCTTATAAGACAGAGACTCTGTCTGAATCAGTGTCCATGCACTTTTTCCGGTCCTTAATATTTTCATCATCATCATCATCATCATAATGGTATTTTGTTATGCACTTATTATTTGCCAAGCACCATTCTAAGCACTGGGGTGGATACACGGTAATCAGGTTGTCCCACATGGGGCTCACAGTCTTAATCCCCATTTTCCAGATGAAGTAACTGAGGCACAGAGAAGTTAGGTGACTTGCCCAAGCTGCTTCTCCATCATCAAACAGCTACAAAATCAACGGCCAAAAGATTTAAGGGCATTATTCCCCTATTTTGCCAAAATTCTTTCTTCACGCATATTAAGGACTAGTTTCATGAACTGATTGAAAACTTGAGTATTTCTTTGAATGATTTTACTGGGGATAAATGTGTGCTATTTTTTTCCCCCACAATAAATACTACTAAGCACTGGATACACTGCAGCGCGAATCTAGGTATAAGATTTTTTTCCCCCACAGTAAACTAGAATCAAGCTTCTCCATTAGATTAAGCTCCTCAGAACATAGGCTGCGTCTTCTGCTTTTACTGTACACACCCAAGCACCTAATACGTCCAACAGGCGCTTAATAAATACTAATGAGGATGACAGCAGTTTAAAAATAGTAGTAGTAATAGTATGTATTAAGCGAGAATAAGCCTTTAAAGAACCTTTGAAAGCAGGTGTTTGGGATTATTGGCTTCGTTTCTTCTACGAACCCTAAATTTTCTCTCACTCAAGCGCTCTATTTAAGCACTTGGAACAGTGCTTGCACATAGTAAGCGCTTTATAAAAAATGCAAAAAAAAATCAGTTCCTAGGTATTTAGCCCAATGCTGAAGATGTTTCGAAGAAAACACTTCAGAACTACCACTTGATTCAGAAATCAGTAAACATATAATTAACGTTAATTAAGGTTGCAACAGAGCCTACAATTACAAAGTATTGTTCCTGGACCAGTGTCCTGAAGTGAACATATTGAAGAAACGTGGATAATGGGTTTAAAGGATCCATGCAGTTAATAGGTAACTCTTACCTGAAAGTCTATTCCAAAAAGTGACCTAGGGATAAAAGTGGCTGGAAAGTGCTGTGTGCATAGGAAAACCCCCTGTTAACACAGAGTAGAAAGAAAAAAAAAAACAAAATATTCTAATAGCCCTTACGTGGTATCAAAACCTTGCTCACATCCAACTAGCATGGCGTACTGGAAAGAGCCCAGGCCTGGGAATCAGAAGGATCTGGGTTCTTAATACGGCTCTGCCACTTGTCTGCTGTGTGCCCTCGGACAAGTCACTTCCCTTCTCTGGGCCTCCCTTACTTCAGTCGTATAATGGGGATTAATCAATCAATCAATCAATCGTATTTATTGAGCGTTTACTATGTGCAGAGCACTGTACTAAGCGCTTGGGAAGTACAAATTGGCAACACATAGAGACAGTCCCTACCCAACAGTGGGCTCACAGTCTAAAAGGGGGAGACAGAGAACAGAACCAAACATACCAACAAAATAAGATAAATAGGATAGAAATGTACAAGTAAAATAAATAAATAAATAAATAAATAGAGTAATAAATATGTACAACCATATATACATATATACAGGTGCTGTGGGGAAGGGAAGGAGGTAAGATGGGGGGATGGAGAGGGGGACGAGGGGGAGAGGAAGGATTAAGATTGTGAGCCTCATGTGGGACATGGACTGTGTCCAACCCGATTTACTTGTATCCACCTCAGTGCTTAGCATAGTGCCTGGCACTTTGTAAGAGCTTAACAAATGCCACAATTTATTTATACTATGAAAGTCTCTGGATTTTGAAGCCACTAGTCCTTTCCACCTCTCAAAGTCCCAGCTTTCTAGATGTCTGTTCAGCCAGTGTGGGCAGGAAACTATCCACAGATCTAACTCAGACTTGAGGGGGGAAGGGATCTGTGGATAGTTTCTGGATCTGGTTTGGTCTTTCCTATTTTTTTTTAATGGCATTAATTAAGAGCTTACTATGGGCAAAGCACTGCTCTCTCCTTTGTTCACATCCTTCCCCTCTGGCCACTCTTCACCTCCTTCCCCCTGTCCACTCTGCCAGTCTGGGTATTTTCCTTTCTTATTGAAAAAGGTTAACCTGCAGGACCCTGAAGACTGCCAGCCAAAGGCAGGGCAACAAATGTTACAATTGCCTGGCTTCCCTGCCATTTCCTCCTCTCTCCTTTCCCCTCCTATTCTTCCTCCCCTGCCTTGATCTGGAAGGAGAGAGAGTAAACATTTATTCAGCCAAGGAGTTGCCTGAAAACAAAAAGGAAAAAAAGGGTTTCCCCTCCAGCCCACCAGCGGGACTTTAAAAACATTTGTCCTTTGGCCTAGCCAGCAGAGATGTAATGTAACTTCTTTGGAGAGGCCATATAACCTCTTTGTGGCTCTGAGTACCTGGAAGTCTTTCACGGGAGATTAAACTCAGAGAAAGGAAAGGGAAGGGAAAGCAAAGTGATTTCTTTCTTCCCTTCCCAACTCTCCCTGGTCCCCGAGAGGATTTCTTGTTACAGTCCTTAAGCAGAGGATCGGTTTGGATTTAAGATACGTTTTTGAATCCTACCCCATTCACAGATGACTACTCCACAGTGAAGACTCTTTGATATCAAAAATCAAGTCACTGCAGTCAATTTGGTGAGCGCTTAATGTGTGCAGAGCACCGTACAAAGCACTGGATACACTGCAGCGTGAATCTAGGTATACGAGACTGGTTTGCGTCACGGACTACCGCGTGCATTAGTAACGGCCAAAAGACCTACCGTAGGAGTGAACTACTAGATATAATTTTGGAAGAAATGCTTAAGCAAGTGGAATGTAGCAAAATGGTCATTTTTCCTCCAAGAAGCCTTCGCTGACTAATCTCTTATCTCCCCACTCTATTTCCCTCCCTACTGTGTCACCCATGCACTTGAGTCAACTCCAGCAACTTGATACTTGGTTGTTTATATATGTATACATGTTTGTACATATTTATTACTCTATTTATTTATTTTACTTGTACATATCTATTCTATTTATTTTATTTTGTTAGTATGTTTGGTTTTGTTCTCTGTCTCCCCCTTTTAGACTGTGAGCCCACTGTTGGGTAGGGACTGTTTCTATATGTTGCCAACTTGTACTTCCCAAGCGCTTAGTACAGTGCTCTGCAAACAATAAGCGCTCAATAAATATGATTGATTGATTGTTTCACCCACTTTTCATTCATTCAATCAATCATATTTATTGAGCGCTTACTGTGTGCACAGCACTGTACTAAGCGCTTGGGAAGTACAAGTTGGCAACATATAGAGATGGTCCCTACCCAACAGTGGGCTCACAGTCTAGAAGGGGGAGACAGAGAACAAAACAAAACATATTAACAAAATAAAATAAATAGAATAAATATGTACAAATAGAGTAATAAATACATACAAACATATATACATATATACAGGTGCTGTGGGGAGGGGAAGGAGGTAAGGCGGGGGGATGGAGAGGGGAAGGAGGGGGATCTGTAATTTGATTTTAACATCTATCTCTTTGGTGAAATTGTAAACTCTGTATAGTCTGCTTACAGTACCCCCAGCTGCTTAGTACAGGGATCTGGACAGAGTAAGTGCTCAATAAATACCATCGATTGATTGATTCCCTTCCTATATATCTGAGGCCAATGCCATCTGGACTAAACACACGGATGCAGATTTGAACAAATCTGACCACGAGCCGGGGAAGGGAGGGAGACTCAAGCCTATTTCTGGGATCCAGTCATTTCTGGGAAATCCTCGGTTCCAAATGACTTTATTTAGGCCTGAGAAGTTGATTCCGTCTAGGAACCGCGATACTACCCAGAGCCAGCTTTAGAGTGTCCTGCAGCCTTGGAGGAGCCCGGAGTCTTCTAGATTGTAAGCCAGGTGTGGGCAAGGATTGTCTCTATTGCTGAATTGCACTTTCCAAGCGCTTAGTAGAGCGCTCAATAAATATGACAATGAATGAAATGCTCAATTCTCCCCACATTACTAGTACTGGCCTCTGGAGAGCACTTTCAACTAAGCCAAATCGCGGTCTCAAACTATGACCCTTCAACAAGTTTAGCATGCATTCAAAAGCTCTGTGGGAGAAACCGTATTTCCCTAATAGGTTATACAGGACAGAAAAAAACCTTGCAACAGATTGGACACAGTCCAATGTCCCACATAGGACACACAGCTTTAATCCTCATTTTACAGATGAGGTAGCTGAGGCACAGAGAAGTTAAGTGACTTGCCTAAAGCTACATCATCATCATCATCAATCGTATTTATTGAGCGCTTACTATGTGCAGAGTACTGTACTAAGCGCTTGGGAAGTACAAATTGGCAACATATAGAGACAGTCCCTACCCAACAATGGGCTCACAGTCTAAAAGGGGGAGACAGAGAACAAAACCAAACATACTAACAAAATAAAATAAATAGGATAGATATGTACAAGTAAAATAAATAAATAAATAGAGTAATAAATATGTACAACCATATATACATAACAGACAAACAGTGGAGCCGGAATTAGAACCCAGGTCCTCTCACTCCCAGGCCATGCTGCTTCTCTCGTTCCAATTCTTGCCAGGATAAGTAGAGAACCGAAACTCCCACTGTTATCGAGACAACTATTTTCAAACCATTTGCCCACCTTTACAGCTGGCTCTCACTCTACTTAGTTGAAAGCAGAAGTGTTATGTGCCATGCTGAAAGGACGCGCGGTCTTTTGAATATAGACAAATTAGTGAGCTTCCCCTTGAAGTGTGAAGAGGCTGGCAGTTGCGTAGACTCTCTGTGGTGACTCACAACGTTTAGTAAGTTACACAAAGAAGACTGTGTGAAGCCCAAGGGACTCTCGAGCAGCGGTAAGTTTCCCCACAGCCGTCTTTAAAGGAATGTCCCTCCAAATTTCCCAGGAACATAGAGCTTGCTGCGTGACCTTGGGAATCAGAGGTTACCTTATCTGTAAAATGGAAGTCGAGACTGTGAGCCCCACGTGGGACAGGGACTGCGTTCAACCCAATTTGCCCGCATTCACCCCAGCACTTAGTACAGTGCCTGGCACACAGTAAGCGCTTAAAAAACACCATCATTATTATTATTAGTCCCCTGTGATCATTCTACTTTGGGCATGACTTCAACTATGAAATTGTTTGTTAATGTCATTGTACCATCTATGTCACTGGTCAGAAAATGCAGTCTTCAGAAATGGGAACTACATTTTTAACGTGTGACAATAAAATCTCAGGAAGCTCTGTGATTCTACTCCATAGGACATTTTAATTGGCCCATTGATAATTTTAGACTGTGAGCCCACTGTTGGGTAGGGACTGTCTCTATATGTTGCCAACTTGTACTTTCCAAGCGCTTAGTCCAGTGCTCTGCACACAGTAAGCGCTCAGTAAATACGATTGATTGATTGATTGATATACATTGAGAGCTTATTCTGTACAGAGCACAGTCCTAAATGATTGGGGAATTTCAACCGTTAGAGCAGACACGATCCTTGTCTTCAAGGAGCTTTATATACCACAACACTGTTTGGTATGTCCACAACTAATTCAAAGGTGTCACTTATGTGACTTTTGGCTCCCAGATGGAGAGCATAATATTAATAAAGCTCTGATTATGAAGGAGATACAGGCTTTCAGGGAAAACGTAATTGATTAGAGGAAGACTGGGCAGCTATAAACAGGAATATGAAGATAAATTAAGCAACAAAAACTCATATTGCACAGCCAAAGAGGCTTCCTAGTCACAAAAATTGAATATATTGTAAAAAAAATCCAGGATTCTGCACCCAACTGACAAAGCTACCTGGGGGAAAAAAAAATCAGAAAAAAAAACAAACTGTGATGGCCTAAGGGTGAACCAGGGAGAACATACTGATTTTTTTTTTTACCAATTTTTCTTTTCTATGATTTTTGTTTGACAGGGTTTCATTGCTAATGGGATCAAACACATAGGAACAAATCTGAGTAACTGAGTTCTCTAAATTCATGTATGATACTGCAATCAGAGTTTGTGCAACATGCTTGGCTTTTATATAAAGCACTGTCTGGAAGTAGACATTGTAGTCAAATCATTTTTATAAACTTCGAGGGGGCTAGGCAATGTTTGAATTAACATTACAATTAAACAATATATAAAACAATGAGCTACAGTGTAACATAGTTCTAAAATATCCAATCCTTTCAACAGCTAGTTCAAGAAAAAGTCTTAAAAACCCATTTAGTTCATTTATGACAGTGCTACAAACCAACAATGAACAAAACAGGTTCCCCTTTTGAAAAGGGGCATTAAAGTTAAAAGAAGAATTCAGTAGAATTGACTGGAAAACAGGAAATAGAAATTACTGGCAGGGAGGAAAAAAAAAATCCTCCAAGGAGACAGAAATGCTCTTCGGGAACATAGGATGAAGGGGGGTGAAAATGAAGCTGGGAAAGAACTCGGTGTGCCATAGCACATACAGAAAACAATGAAAAATATCAAGTCACCCAAGATGAAAATAGATCGGGAAGCCGCAGGGGGAAAAGGACAAAAATCAGTAGTTCTATAAGGGCAATAAACTGTTTCCCAACAGTTATATTTCGACTGACAGCTCTCAAAGGAAAAGACAAGAGACACTGCCCCCGAGAAAATACTGTAAAAAGCAAAGAAATTGTTCACGTGAAGCCATTCTAAAAGCAAAATTGCCTAGAATTTCTAGGAATGAAGAAAGCAAGATACTTCGACCCCCTTAGAAATCATTGCAGTAGACGTGCAAAGACCACTTTGGGGATTTAACAGAGTAGTCGGAAACGTACAAACGTCATCCAACATAGAGACAAGCTCAAAGATTTACATAAATCTTATCAGTCATGACAAACTGACAGGATTTTTTTGACATCAGAACAATGTCATTTCCCCCAGAAAGTGAGACCATTGAGACTACCCCTAATACCTAAAAACAAAAATAAAACATACTCCTTTCATATTTTAGGTTGCTTTCTATCCCAAGGTATCGCACATTGAGTTTTTGCGACAAGACTACAAAACCGCTTCCCCTGCCCCTGAACGAGTGAGGCAGGTCACCGTATAAAACCTTTTTGAGACAGTAGAAAATACTACAAATAATGAGGGTGGGTAAAAAACAGCTGTCTGCCCTCGCAAAGGTTTTGATTTCACGAAAGATACGGAGCCACAATCTACAAAGAGGTGCAGGACAGAAGCAGGATGTTGTGAATATACAACTGATAGGGTACGGCGACTGACTGGACGTGTAGGTTAGCGGGAGAGAGGCGAGTCAAGGACACAATGCCAAAGTTGTCACAGCTTGAGAGACAGGGAGGACAGCAGTCTTGTCAACAGGGACAGGAAAGTCATGGAGAGGAGAATAATTTAAACTTCTCTCCCATTTTCGTTCCCGATACTCTGATTCAAGTAACCCCAGGACCTTCAACAATTATCTGTTCTCCCTCCTACTCAGACTGAGCCCCACGTGAGACAGGGACTGTCCAACCTGATTAACTTGGATTCATTCATTCCATCATATTTATTGAGTGCTTTCTGTGTGCAGAGCGCTGTACTAAGTGCTTGGGAGAGTACAATAGACACGTTCCCTGCCCACAACGAGCTTGACCCATAGGAAGTGCTTAACAGATACAATAAAATAATTTCATAGCATTCACTGATTATCTTGAGCACTGTACTGAGCGCTTTGGAAAGTCCAAGACAGCAATGAAGAGTCCCTGCCCACAGTGAGCTCACAGTCTAGAGGAGGGGAGATAGACATCAATATAAATAAATAAAATGACAGATATAGAAGCAGCATGGCTCAGTGGACAGAGCCCGGGCTTTGGAGTCAGAAGTCATGGGTTCAAATCCCCGCTCCGCCAATTGTCAGCTGTGTGACTTCGGGCAAGTCACTTAACTTCTCTGGGCCTCAGTTCTCTCATCTGTAAAATGAGGATTAAGACTGTGAGCCCCCCCGGGGGACAACCTGATCACCTTGTAACCTCCCCAGTGCTTAGAACAGTGTTTTGCACATACTAAGCACTTAATAAATGCCATCATCACCATCATCATTATTATTATTATTACCACCTAATAAGTGCAGAACATTAGAGCAGGTGCTTGGAAAGGGCACTAGAAGCAAAAACCATAGTCCCTGACTTCAAAGAGCTTTCAATCTAATGGCCTGAAATCTCTTCTGCTAACTTTATATGTTTTCCTTTATCCCCCTATCCAATCAGGCTCCACTTTTAAAATGAATCAAAACATGGACTCAAGGGCCTAGAGAAGTCATTTCTATTCCTATATGTAGTTGAACCTCACAAAACATCCCAGGCAAGTTAAAATCTCTCACTATTTCCCAAGACCTCCAGAGAAGATCTTCCACAGCCTCCAACTTCAATATTGAACAACACTCGGAGCTCTCACTCCTCCAGAATTCTAGCTTATTTATTCTAAATGCCATATGCTAAAATTTAAAACTTCTTTCCTCTTGATCAGCTTTCTTTAGAGATGGAGAATAACCAGCTATCATCTGTCATTACCTTCTGCATAAAAGCCTTTCTATACTTGCTAAAGTCAAAAAAAAAAATCTATCAGGCTTAGATAAAAAATAGATATTAGATCAGTTTGCGATGACATCCATGTTCACAAAATTATCCTGGTTATTATTCGGTATCCATTCCCTTTCAAATATTTACAAATTTTCATTTGGTTTTTATTCTTTCATCAGTTTTCCAAGTACATAATAGGCTCCTCCAAAATGTGAGTGTATTGTGACCTCTTGCATTGTGGGATGCATTTTCCCATAGACTTAACCATAATTTGTTTAGTTTCCCATTCCAGCAACAATGCCAACATGATGACCAAGCCCTAAATTCCTATATTGAGGAATTTTAAAAGGTACATCTTGTCATCTTTCCTCTGCTGTCTCACTTCCCTCACTCCTGCTCCTCTGCTGTTTCCAGGGATTTGCTTCCCACACCAGGGAGTCATATAGCTCCTGTTCAAGTCATTTGCTATCACCATCATTCCCAGCAGAAAGGGGCGGAAGATTTAAGGGGTGGTAGGGGAGCAGAGTGCTCTGTTCACATTAGCCATTCATTCCTTCAATGATATTTATTGAGCACTAACTGTGAGCGGAGCACTGTACTAAGCGTTTGGGAGAGTACAACAAGCACTTGGAAAGGTACAAAAACATAACAGACATATCCCCTGCCTAACATGAGTTTACAGTCGGCAGACATTAATATAAATAAAATTAAAATTACATCAGCAATTGGCACATAATTTCTCCCCACATTTTGTGAGTTGTGGTCATTTGAAACCAGAGGTAGGCCTAATAGAAATTAAGTTCGAAGGCATCCTTTTTGCCTTTCTTTAATTCCAATCCTATGTTGCTCTTTTCCAATCAAAAGGACTTTTTCCGTTCATAACAAGCTCTCACAGTTAATATCTACTGTCCTGACATTGATTTCAGTATGTTAGTAACATATAATATAAAGCAGGAGGACCTAGAGATGTGAATAGGTATAGCATTTAAATATTTTTTAAAATCAATAAGAATAGTGGTGTTAATAATAATAATGATAATAATAGTGATGGTATTTGTTAAGCGCTTACTATATGCCAAGCACTGTTCTAAGTGCTGGGATAGATATAAGGTTATCCGGTTGTCCCACGTGGGGCTCACAGTCTTAATCCCCATTTTACAGATGAGGTAACCGAAGCACGGAGAAGTGAAGTGACTTGCCCAAAGTCACACAGCTGACACTGCTCACTGTGACAGCACTTTGCTAAACGCTGGGATAGATACAGTCAGATCTGGCACAATCCTTGTCCCACTTTGAGCTAACAATTCATGGAGGATGGAGAACAGGAATTTAATACGCACAAGGCACTCAATCAGGGGAAACTGAGGCAAAAAGTAAAACTTGCTGACAAAGCAAGCAAGTGGCAAAGCCAGGAATAGAACCCAGGGCTTCTGACTCCCAGTCCTGAGCTCCTTCTGCTAGGCCACTCTGCTTCAGAGCCCTTCACACCCGAAATTTCAGGAACCGCATGCACATCCCTTGGTCTACCGCTAATGAGCTAATCATTCAGGGTTCAACAGTTTTCAAAAATGCATTTATCTTCTGACTTCCCCAGGACAGCTGAGTCTTTTCACAAATTCTCCTTCACGAGTTCTGCCACCTCCGTTCTGTACGTCAGGGTGGCACGAGGAGTCCCGCTAATGCTTGCTTTTGAGTTCCAGGAATAAAAACACGTCACACGGACATGGGAAATATCACGTGTAATCTCTGGGTATTTACCCCTGGACTAACGCAATGGAAAAAGGTGGTTGGAGGCCGCTGCCCACTGTCTCCAACATTTGCAGAAGTTTGAGTTCTTTCAAAGGAAGACTGCAGCGACAAGTAACAATGGGGCACTTCCTGACAATTACGGAATGGTAAGGCAGGACTCTAAGGGCTAGACTTCCCAGAGGAGCAGGCCAACTAACTGTCTTTCACATCAAGCGGCTACGTACTTGCGGGGCGGCAGCGGTTATGATGGACGATCTAAAAACGGATCTTTGTCAAAAAGGATGCAGCGCAAACCACGGGGGAACTGATGGCATCGGCCCTGTGGTTGACCGAATCCTCCAAAGGGGGGCTGATTTCATCGGCACCCCTATGATGACAAAGTTATTCGTGTAAATTTAGTGAACTAGTACTTCTCATCATCATCATCAATCATATTTACTGAGCGCTTACTGTGTGCAGAGCACTGTACTAAGCGCTTGGGAAGTACAAGTTGGCAACATATAGAGACAGTCCCTACCCAACAGTGGGCTCACAGTCTAAAAGGAGGAGACAGAGAACAAAACCAAACATACTAACAAAATAAAATAAATAGAATAGACATGTACAAGTAAAATAAATAAATAGAGTAATAAATATGTACAAACATATATACATATATACAGGTGTTGTGGGGAAGGGAAGGAGGTAAGATGGGGGGGATGGAGAGGGGGACGAGGGGGAATTTTTCTCCAGGGGGAAAGGTTTGGGCCAAAGCAACCATTATCATTAATGGTTACATACTCAAGGAGGCAGGTGATCCTGGCCCTTTCAGCCAAATAATAATAATAATGGCATTTATTAAGCGCTTACTATGTGCAAAGCACTGTTCTAAGCGCTGGGGAGGTTACAAGGTGATCAGGTCGTCCCACGGGGGGCTCACAGTCTTCATCCCCATTTTACAGATGAGGTAACTGAGGCCCAGAGAAGTGAAGTGACTTGCCCAAAGTCCCACAGCTGACAAGTGGCGGAGCCGAGATTTGAACCCACGACCTCTGACTCCAAAGCCCGGGCTCTTTCCACTGCGCCACGCCGCTTCTCTTCCTTTGCCCGATTTCATAAGCTTCCTTTAGTCGGTCAGTCAATCGTATTTATTGAGCGCTTACGGTGGCTGGAGCACTGTACTAAGCGCTTGGGAGCGTGGCCTAGTGGATACAGCACGGGTCTGGGAATCAGAAGGATCTGGGTTCTAATCCCAGCCCTGGTACTTGTCGGCTGTATCTTGGGCAAGTCACTTCACTTCTCCGGGCCTCAGTTGCCTCATCTGTAAAAGGAGAACTGAGACTGTGAACCTCACGTGGGACGAGGACTATGCTCGACACGATTTGCTCGTATCCACCCCAGCACTTAGTACAGTGCCTTACTAGTGCTTAACAAATACCACAATTACTATTACAACAATAAATATTACAAAACAGCTGTTTCTCAAAAAGGGTGCCCAAAAAAAACTTTCCAAAAGTTTCTTGGAACTGCTGCAGACTTAATGTCGTTGCACCCAGTTTGTTTTGGGGTTTTTTTTTTTGGGGGGGGGGGGTCCCCATTCTAAGACAGTGTGACTGAAAAGGTGTACAGCAAGACATGACAACGTTTTAAGCTTGTTGGTGAGGGGCTTCACTCTGTCAAGCGTAATCCTACTGAATGTCACAGATGAGTCACGGACATTCTGAGCTAATAGGAGATAAATTAATATTTGAGCTTACCCAACACTTAGTCACAGTCCTTGAAGAAGAAAAAGAATGTGTAACTGGCAGCCTTTTGGGTATGAAATCATCACTAATGGTCAAAACATCATTTTGTAACACCACAGAAGTTGGCAAAAGGAAAAGTGAATGAGAAACATGGGATCAGTGTTCCTCTGTAAGTTTAATTAAAAAAAAAAATTAAAAAAATACGGTGCCTGATCCAAAAAGAGGAGTACGGCAGGGCATTTCCCACCTCTATCCAATCTTGCCTCCTCCATTAACTGCTGCTGATGAATCTGCTTCCTCCCACGCAACCTTTTACCCACTAATTTCTTGCTTTAAGAATCAGAAGGCAATTCTCAATTCTTCTGCACTCAAAATGCCAGAATCAAACTCTTCGGTGCCTCACCTTCCTACAGCGAGTTTGTTTGAAAACAGGGCTCTCTGTATGTTACATCAGAGAGCTGTTACATCCCCCAAAAGCCAATGAAAACATTCTCAGCACTGTGGCAGCGCTGTTAAGCGCCTACGGTGCAATCTGGCGGTGGCCCGGGACCAAACGTCTAAAGCTGTTTTATGGTATTTAACATATGGTCGGAGATTACCGAATCCTCCAAAAGGGGGTTAATTTCATTGGCACCCCTATGATGATAAAGTTATTCATGTAAATTTCGCGAACTAGTATTTCTCCAGGGGGAAAGGTTTGGGCCAAAGGAACCATTATCTTTAATGGCATTTACTGAGCTCTTAATGTACGCAGGGCTCTGAACTAAGCACTTGGGAGGGTGCAAGGCGAGTTGGTAAACACATCCCCTGCCCATAGCGAGCTTACATTCTAGAGGCACAGGATGGGTTCTACCTTTTCAAACATCCACTTGCAATTTCATCCTCTTGGACTACCACCGAAATCAAATAGTCTCACAATAGCTCAATAAATGTGATCAACTGATTGCTACACAAAAAATGGCATTATACAGGAAATGAACACTACTTCCAACCCCCCGAAAGAAAAATGATGCTTTGTGTGGGGCACAAAACAGGAAACTCATTCTCATCCCCTCCATTCTGTCCTGTTCAAAATTCCTTTTGACCACTTAATCCTCCCTAACAATCCAGATGTTCCAACTCCCAGTCTTTCAGTGGTCTCTATTGAGCACGTAGTACTTATTTTTCATCCTCTCTCATACACACAAATATACCTCAAGGCAAAGATCCTATCCATTACTACTTCCTTCTCCCTTCCCTTCAGCAGTGTAGTCTAGTGGATAGAGCACAGGTCTGGGGGTTAAACGGACCTGAGTTCTAATTCTGCTCTGCCATTTCTCTGCCGAGCACCTTCGGCAATAATAATAATGATAGCATTTATTAAGCGCTTACTATGTGCAAAGCACTGTTCTAAGCACTAGGGAGGTTACAAGGTGATCAGGTTGTCCCACAGGGGACTCACAGTCTTCATCCCCATTTTACAGATGAGGTAACTGAGGCCCAGAGAACTGATGTGACTTGTCCAAAGTCACACAGCTGACAACTTCTCTGTACCTCAGTTACCTCCTCTGTAAAATGGGGATTAAGATTATTAACCCCACTTGGGACATGGACTGTGTCCAACCTGATTAATTTGTATCTACTCCATGCTTAGTACAGTGTCTGGCACTTAGTAAGTGCGTAATACTAGTTATTATTATTAATATTGCTAATAAGTGCTTACTATGTGCCAGGCACTAAGTGTTGGTATAATAATAATAATAATGGCATTTATTAAGCACTTACTATGGGCAAAGCACAGTTCTAAGCGCTGGGGAGGTTACAAGGTGATCAGGTTGTCCCACGGGGGGGCTCACAGTTTTAATCCCCATTTTACAGATGAGGTAACTGAGGCACAGAGAAGTTAAGTGACTTGCCCAAAGTCACACAGCTGACAAGTGGCGGAGCCAGGATTGAACCCATGACCTCTGACTCCAAAGCCCAGGCTCTTTCCATATAGACACAAGATAATGGTGTTGGACACATTTTACAGATGAGGTAACTGAAGCACAGAGAAGTGAAGTGACCTGACCAAAGACACACAGCAGACAAGTGGCAGGGCTAGGATTCGAACCACGCTCCATCCACTGGGCCATACTGCTTCTCTAACAAATGCTTAATGCCATTAAAAGAAAAGTTTCCCAACTTCTGCGGGAAAAAAAAAAAAATCAGGCAAGAGCCAGACTCTTTCAGTGAACATCAGAGGAGGAACAGAGTCAATTGCTACTTCCCTGTTAGATGAACTTCTGTATAAAAGGGCAGAAGATGGGGTTTAAAGAATGGAGGGGGCTACTTAAAGAACTCCAAAGTGATGAGAGAAGGAACTACAGAGCAGGAGGAATGTAGGCATCCGGAAAGTATTTACAATCTAAAGGGTGCAAAACAGTTCACATCAGATAAACACTATTTTTCTTAATTTTATACAAAGAAAGTTTGGCTGAAAGTTTGGGGGCTTGTGAAGATACAGTGCTTATTAAGGATTCACGTGCTATTCTAGATACTCTACCGCGTAAACCAAACACGCCCCCAACTAAACCCAGGTCTCTGGTGTTAACTTTGGGGGAGAATTTCTAGACTGTGAGCCCACTCTTGGGTAGGGACCGTCTCTACATGTTGCCAACTAGTACTTCCCGAGCGCTTAGTACAGTGCTCTGCACACAGTAAGCGCTCAATAAATACGATTGACTGAATGAATGCACGAACACGGCTTCGGCTCCCTCCGTATATTTCAGAATAAATCTCACAATGTCAAAGGAGAATAGTATTTGGTAAGCACTTATGTGCCAGACACTGTGCTAAGTGCCGGGGTAAAGAAGAAGATGATGACTTCAGTAGCCACATGGATGTTCCTGATGACCCTTCTGCCGTCCACCTTCTATCACTCCCCGACTCCGCTGACCTCCTGCTCCACCCCACCCACTCAATCAATCAATCAATCGTATTTATTGAGCGCTTACTGTGTGCAGAGCACTGTACTAAGCGCTTGGGAAGTACAAGTTGGCAACATATAGAGACAGTCCCTACCCAACAGTGGGCTCACAGTCGCTAACTTGGATACACACTCACTCTCACCATCTCAGACTGAGCCCCCTTTTTCCTCTCCATCCCCCCCACCCTACCTGCTTCCCCTCCCCACAGCACCTGTAGATGTTTGTACAGATTTATCGCTCTATTTATTTTACTTGTACATATTTACTATTCTATTTATTTTATTAATGATGTGTATATAGCTATAATTCCATTTATTCGGATGGTATTGACACCTGTCTACTTGTTTTGTTTTGTTGTCTGTCTCCCCCTTCTAGACTGGGAGCCTGTTGTTGGGTAGGGACCGTCTCTACATGTTGCCAACTTGTACTTCCCAAGCGCTTAGTACAGTGCTCTGCACACAGGAAGCGCTCAATAAATACGACTGAATGAATGAATGAATAAATACAAGATAAGGAGACTAGACACATCCCATATGGGGCTTCCCCTTCTTCAAGCCCCCCAATCTCTGCTTCCTACCCTGACTCTGGATAATAATAATAATGGCATTTATTAAGCGCTTACTATGTGCAAAGCACTGTTCTAAGCGCTGGGGAGGTTACATATATACATATACCTGTATATATGTATATACGTTTGTACATATTTATTACTCTATTTATTTATTTATTTTACTTGTACATATCTATTCTATTTATTTTATTTTGTTAGTATGTTCGGTTTTGTCTCCCCCTTTTAGACTGTGAGCCCACTGTTGGGTAGGGACTGTCTCTATGTTGCCAATTTGTACTTCCCAAGCGCTTAGTACAGTGCTCTGCACACAGTAAGCGCTCAATAAATATGATTGATGATGATGATGATGAAGGAGATCAGGTTGTCCCACCGGGGGCTGAGATCTTGCAAAATGAACTCACTCAATGGAAATTAAAGGGGGTTAGGTACATGATTTCAGATGTTTCCAAATTAAAGGAGACAAAGAATGCCAAGACTTTAACAACAGAACATATTTAAACTCCTAAGACTACATGATCCCATATGAGACAAGGATTGGGTCTGATCTGTTTACTTTGTATCTAACCCTGTGGTTACCATGATGCTTGACAAATCATAAATGCTTAATACCGAAACTAACCAAAACCACAATTAAAACAGGACACTATTATTTCTAACAATCAACTGAATTCACCTACAACTTTAACAGGACGCTATTATTTCTAACTGAATCAACTGAATTCACCTACAACTTTAACAGGACACTATTATTTCTAACTGAATCAACTGAATTCACCTACAACTTTAACAGCACACTTATTTCTAACTGAATCAACTGAATTCACCTACAACTTTCACAGCACACTTATTTCTAACTGAATCAACTGAATTCACCTACAACTTTAACAGGACACTATTATTTCTAACTGAATCAACTGAATTCACCTACAACTTTAACAGGACACTTATTTCTAACTGAATCAACTGAATTCACCTACAACTTTAACAGGGGACTATTATTTCGAACTGAATCAACTGAATACACCTACAACTTTAACAGGACACATTTCTAACTGAATCAACTGAATTCACCTACAACTTTAACAGGACACTATTATTTCTAACTGAATCAACTGAATTCACCTACAACTTTAACAGGGGGCTATTACTTCGAACTGAATCAACTGAATACACCTACAACTTTAACAGGACACATTTCTAACTGAATCAACTGAATTCACCTACAACTTTAACAGGACACTATTATTTCTAACTGAATCAACTGAATTCACCTACAACTTTAACAGGGGGCTATTATTTCGAACTGAATCAACTGAATTCACCTACAACTTTAACAGGACACTATTATTTCTAACTGAATCAACTGAATTCACCTACAACTTTAACAGGACACTATTACTTATAACTGAATCACCTGAATTCACCTACAACTTTAACAGGACGCTATTATTTTGAACTGAATCAACTGAATTCACCCACAACTTTAACAGGACACTATTATTTCTAACTGAATCACCTGAATTCACCTACAACTTTAACAGGACACTATTATTTCTAACTGAATCACCTGAATTCACCTACAACTTTAACAGGACACTATTATTTCTAACTGAATCAACTGAATTCACCTACAACTTTAACAGGACACTATTATTTCTAACTGAATCAACTGAATTCACCTACAACTTTAACAGGACACTATTATTTCTAACTGAATCAACTGAACTCACCTACAACTTTAACAGGACGCTATTATTTCTAACTGAATCAACTGAATTCACCTACAACTCTGTGGGCCCTGAAGTCTCTCTGCCATCATATCTCTGCATCTTTGCCTTCTCCTGCAAGCTAATCCTTGTGTGTCGGTGGGTGTGTATCTCGCTGAACATTATTGTGGTGTGGGTGTCTCTCCAAGTGTAGGTGTGTTGAGCTTAGCTGAACCTTCCTGGTTGACGCCTGTCTCTCCGGCTCTTAAATCTGTTGGAAAACTGAGCCGGATTTTGCAGACAAAGGAAATACTTTGTCTTTCCCCATCCCGCTGCCTCCAAGTTCCTCCTCCTGTTGTTCTAATAACTGGCAGCTCTATGGCTCAGTGGAAAGAGCCTGGGCTTTGGAGTCAAAGGTCATGGCTTCGAATCCCTTCTCTGCAACATCATCATCATCATCATCAATCATATTTATTGAGCGCTTACTGTGTGCAGAGCACTGTACTAAGCGCTTGGGAAGTGCAACATGTCTGCTGTGTGACCTTGGACAAGTCACTTAACTTCCCAGAGCCTCAGTTACCTCACGAGAAGCAGCATGGCTCAGTGGAAAGAGCCCGGGCTTTGGAGTCAGAGGTCACGGGTTCAAATCCTGGCTCCGCCAACTGTCAGCTGTGTGACTTTGGGCACGTCACTTTGAACTTCTCTGGGCCTCAGTGACCTCATCTGCAAAATGGGGATTAAGACTGTGAGCCCCCCGTGGGACAATCTGATCACCTTGTAACCTCCCCAGCGCTTAGAACAGTGCTTTGCACATAGTAAGCGCTTAATAAATGCCATTATTATTCATTATTATTATTAAGTAAGGCTCAGTTAGCCAAAGGAGGGCTGCTTACGTGCAGGCATCGTATTTAAATGGTCCGCCCTTTGCTCCGAACTGGAGAGATATATAGTCAAGTGAAATCTGATTTCCTAATGAAGGAAAGTTATGTTTTCCTTCTTTAGAAGGCTAGCATATCTCCTGGGAGGTGGCTGAGGATATGGCGGGAATGCCGCAACCAGCACTCCAGACCAAACTGAAAGGGAAGCAAGTAGCGATCGTGCCCATTCATTCATTCATTCCATTGTATTTATTTATCGTATTTATTTATTTATTTATTCCCCCTTTTAGACTGTGAGCCCACTGTTGGGTAGGGACTGTCTCTATATGTTGCCAGCTTGTACTTCCCAAGCACTTAGTACAGTGCTCTGCACACAGTAAGCGCTCAATAAATACGATTGATGATGATATTGAGCGCTTACTGTGTGCAAAGCACTGTACTGAGCGCTTGGGGAGTCCAAGTTGGCAACGTATAGAGACGGTCCCTACCCCACAGTGGGCTCACGGTCTAAAAGACTGCCCATCCTCCCAGCGAGTTCCAAGGCAACTCATTCAGATTCTTGAATAGTTTCATCAATGTCGGCGATACTCACTATTAAATACTAGAACGGAATCCGTATCGAGGTCCTGGAATGTCATGATTCTATCCACATCAAGGAGAAACAGCCTGGGAGTCAGAGGATCTGAGTTCTAATCCCACTCTGCCAATTTTTTTTTTAAATAGCATTTATTAAGCGCTTACTATGTGCCAAGCACTGTTCAAAGAGCTGGAGAAGTTACAAGGTGATGAGGTTGTCCCACGTGGGGCTCACAGTCTTCATCCCCATTTTACAGATGAGGTAACTGAGGCTCAGAGAAAAAAATAATAATGGCATTTGTTAAGCGCTTACTATGTGCAAAGCACTGTTCAAAGCGCTGGGGAGGTTACAAGGTGAACAGGTTGTCCCACGGGGGGGCTCACAGTCTTAATCCCCATTTTACAGATGAGGTAACTGAGGCTCAGAGAAAAAAAAATTTTTAAATAATAATGGCATTTGTTAAGCACTTACTATGTGCAAAGCACTGTTCTAAGCGCTGGGGAGGTTACAACGTGATCAGGTTGTCCCACGGGGGGGCTCACAGTCTTAACCCCCAATTTACAGATGAGGTAACTGAGTCACAGAGAAGTGAAGTGACTTGCCCAAAGTCACACAGCTGGCAATTTGCCGAGCCGGGATTTGAACCCACGACCTCTGACTCCAAAGCCCGGGCTCTTTCCACTGAGCCACGCTGCTTTCCTGATTGCTTGCCGTGTGACCTGGGGCAAGTCACTTCACTTCTCAGTACCTCAGTTTCCTCATCTGTAAAATGGGAATTCAATTCCTGTTCTCCCTCCAATTGAGGCTGTGAACCCTATGTGGGACAGGGACTGTAGTCCAAACGGATTAATTGGTATTTACCCCAGAATTTAGAATAGTGCTTGACACAGAGTAAGCGCTTAATAAATGCCATTACTATTATTATGGGATTGTTAGAGAAGCAGCGTGGCTCAGTGAAAAGAGCCTTGTCTTTGGAGTCAGAGGTCACGGGTTCATATCCCAGCTCCTCCAGTTGTCAGCTGTGTGACTTTGGGCAAGTCACTTCACTTCTCTGGGCCTCAGTTCCCTCATCTGTAAAATGGGGATGAAGACTGTGAGCCCCCCATGGGACAACCTGATCACCTTGTAACCTCCCCCAGCGCTTAGAACAGTGCTTTGCACATAGTAAGCGCTTAATAAATACCATAATTATTATTATTATTGTTCATTTTATCAAACAGCATGGGAATGGATGAAGGTAGGATACCCAGCGTGGCTCAGTGGAAAGAGGCCGGGCTTGGGAGTCAGAGGTCATGGGTTCTAATCCCGGCTCCGCCGCTTGTCAGCTGTGCGACTTTGGGCAAGTCACTTAACTTCTCTGGGCCTCAGTTACCTCATCTGTAAAATGGGGATGAAGACTGTGAGCCCCACGTGGGACAACCTGATCACCTTGTATCCCCCCAGTGCTTAGAACAGTGCTTTCCACATAGTAAGCGCTGAACAAATACCATCATTATTATTATACCCAAATAGCTGCCCTATCGGGGGAACAGCGATCAAAATTTAAAAACGTTTTAAGCTATAGTAAAGCACTGGCAATGGAGAATAATAGGGCAAACATCAGCGCTTAGAACAGTGCTTTTCACATAGTAAGCGCTGAACAAATACCATCATTATTATTATACCCAAATAGCTGCCCTATCGGGGGAACAGCGATTAAAATTTAAAAACTTTTTAAGCTATAGTAAAACACTGACAATGGAGAATAATAGGGCAACCTTCAGCGCTTAGAACAGTGCTTTGCACATAGTAAGCGCTTAATAAATGTCATTATTATTATGGCCAACAACCAATGAGGAGAGTCAAGAAGTGGGTGACTGACTTATAGCAAAGGAAGCAGGGCTTGGCAATTCCAAAACGGGCTATAGCCTTACACCAATACACCGCTTGAAAATGCAAAAATCATAAATTAATCTCTACTGCCAAATACATATAACAAATTGCCATCAGCGGAACCATCTTCATTAGTCTCTCCTTCTTTTACTTAACAGAGAAACATCCTGGCTTCGTGCATAATGCACGGACTGGAAGTCAGAAGGACCCGAGTTCTAATCCCGGCTCCGCCACATGTCTGTGTGACCTTGGGCAAAACATTTCACTTCTCTGGGCCTCAGTTACCTCATCTGTAAAATGGGGATTAAAAATGTGGCCCCAGGTGGGACAGGGACTGTGTCCAACCTGATTAACTTGTATCAACGCCAGTGCTCAGAACACAGTAAGTCATCATCATCATCAATCATATTTATTGAGCGCTTACTGTGTGCAGAGCACTGTACTAAGCGCTTGGGAAGTACAAGTTGGCAACATATAGAGACAGTCCCTACCCAACAGTGGGCTCACAGTCTAAAAGGGGGAGACAGAGAACAAAACCAAACATACTAACAAAATAAAATAAATAGAATAGATATGTACAAGTAAAATAAATAAATAAATAAATAGAGTAACAAATATGTACAAACATATATACATATATACAGGTGCTTAACAAGTGCCATAATTATTATAAGTATTATTAACCCCACCCTCAAAATGACAGAATCCAGCTAAAAGGGGAAAAAAAACCTAATTTCTGAAGTGGAAAAAACTGAGGGAAATGTTACTATTATTCTGCCCTTCTCAAAAGCAGGGGATTCTACTACACTTCTTGGTCTATGGGTGAGGCATGATTAGCATTCTCATGTGGGGCACTGGAAAACAACAAAAGTCCTGAGGAAAGTTACAGAACGAAAATGAGAATTTTTGTCTTAAGGCAATGCATTGTGATTCTGAAGAGTGAGACCGCTTGGACTGGCAGGAAGTCACAAGACAAAAAAATAAAGTGAATTCCTAGGCGAAGTAAATTCCCGGTAAAAATGCATTAGAATTTGAGGACAATATGCCCACATTACCAACCACAATTAAAATAGTGATTTTCCTGTGAAAGGTTAACGATATCGGTTGAGATTTTTAAAAAATGAGACTTCTAATGCACCGTGGATTCCAAGAAAACGTTATAATGTCCTGAAACAGCGGTACAAAGGGGCCCTCACCCAAAATGATCATAAAAAATACCCAGGAAATCTAAAAAATGGAATGCCAGTAAAAGAGAATGAAAATGTCTAATGAACAAAACATACACTTCCTACCTGCCTTTCAATGAGCCTTTTTTAGCACATCTGCTAAATTTGAGATGGCCTGCCTCCTCAATTACCAGCTAAAAATACCCTGCATGCTGGAAAATAATGATTTTCAAGCATGTGAGTCTTTTAAAGATAAAAATACACGTTAAATGGGCAAGCAAACCGAAAGAAATGAAAATAGCTCCCAGCATGATACTCTGTGTGAAGCAGAGCACCAGATCCCTGGATAGAATATCTGACTTTGAGTTTATCTGATGAAACCGAATGAGAAAAATCTGTTCCCGTGCCAAAGAACCTTACATTTCTATGTAGGTGGAACATGTTATGAGAAATTCCCCTTACCAGTTTAGAAAAGAAAAAAATTCCCAGATAAGGAGCAATAAAGCTTCCCAGAGAGATATTATTCATCAGTGGCACTTATTGATCGCTTACTATACTCAGTGCTAGGGTGAGTACATTACAGCAGAGTTGGTAAACACAATCCCTGCATTCCAGGATCTTAAAATCTGGATGGGGGGGAGGGATGGAGGAGGAGAAATTAAAATAAATTACATCATCATCATCATCAATCGTATTTATTGAGCGCTTACATGAAGGGGAAGGAGCAAAAAGTAAGGCTATGAACACATATATCGTGGGATGAACAACAGACTGCTTTAAGGGATACAGACAACACAGAAGAGAGGATGAATAAGGTGGGGAAATGAGTGGTCCCTCTAGACTGTAAACTCGTTGCGGGCAGGGAATGTATCTGTTTCTTTTGGATTGTACTCTCCCAAGTGCTTAGTTCAGTGCTCTGCACCCAATAAACATTCAAATACGATCGACTGAGTGGTTGCCAGGTAAGGCTTCTTGGAGGAGATGCGATTTTAACACGGCTCTGAAGACGGGGCCGGTAGTGGTCTGTCGGACATAAAGAGGGAAGGAGTTTTAGGCCCGAGGGAGGATGTGAGCAAGCAGTCGGCGGTGAGAGATAGAGCGAGGAGGTGGGTGTTAATAATAATAATAAAGGCATTTGTTAAGCGCTTCTTATGTGCCAGGCACTGTACTAAGCGCTAGAGGAGTGAAGTGCGCGGGCTGGGTTGTAGTGGGAGATATCATGAGGCCCAGCAGCGGGGTGGGAGGAAGAAGGGGAGGCCAGAAAGGTAGTTGTGGTGGTGTGGGTCGTGGAATCCTGGCAGGAATGAGATGGCGTTAAAATAGAGAAAGAGAGGCAGTGGGGACGGGATGTAAGCGCGCTGTGGGAATGTGTCTGTTTATTGTTATACTGTATTCTCCCAAGTGCTCAGTACAGTGCTCTGCATACAGTAAGCACTCAATAAGTACGACTGAATGAACGGAAAGACCTGACTGGGGAGCACTGGGAAGTCTTAATCCCCCTTCTGCAGAGGAGGTAACTGAGGCCCGGGGAAGTGATTTTCACTCAGCAGACAAGTGACGGAGCTGGGATTAGAATGCATATCTCATTTGCTGATTCCTCTTCTGCCACCCAGGTCCTAAGTGTAGGCGCCCCACAAGGCGGTGTTATTCTTTTTGCTCTCCCGCTATGCTCTCGGGGAACTCATCTGCTGGGGAAGCAGCGTGGCTCAGTGGAAAGAGCACGGGCTTTGGAGTCAGAGGTCATGGGTTCAAATCCCGTCTCCACCACTTGTCAGCTGTGTGACTTTGGGCAAGTCACTTAACTTCTCTGGGCCTCAGTTACCTCATCTGTAAAATGGGGATTAAGATTGTGAGCCCCCTGTGGGACAACCTGATCACCTTGTAACCTCCCCAGTGCTTAGAACAGTGCTTTGCACATAGTAAGCGCTTAATAAAAGCCATCATTATTATTATCTGCTCGCCTGGCTTCAGCTCCCACCCCTAGAACGGTGCTTTGCACATAGTAAGCGCTTAGCACATACCATCATTAATTAATTATGCAGAGGACTCCCAAATGGACCTCTCCAGTCCTGACCTCTCATCTCATCTACAATCCCACATTGCATCTCAATTTTCATGTCCCAACAACACTCCAAACTTGACATCCAAAACCAGACTACTCATCTTCTTTCCTAAACCCTCCTCTTCCCAATTTTCCTGTCTCCGTCAAAGACACTCTAGACTTTGAGCACGTTATGGACAGAGAACTTGTCTGCTAATTCTGCCATATATACTGTACCCTCCCAAGTGCTCAGTACGGGGCTCTGGACGTAGTAAGCGCTCAATAAATGTCGTCACCCTTGAGGCCATGGCTCCTGCTGTTCCAGCAGCCTGGAATTCCCTTCCCCTGCCCAATCTGACCGACCACAGATCGCCTCACCTGCAAAGACATCTTTAAATTCCCACTTCCTTCAAGAAGCCTCTCCTGAGGAAATCCCAAATCAGTTCAACCCATTAGCCACCTCTAGCACTTACATTTGTATAACCTCCCTCAGAATGTTTGCACGTAAGTACAGTCTATTTTGATTGCTCCATCTCTATATATTTTTATTTCTTTCCCGTTAAGAATGTAAGGCTTCTGGTATACTTCCCAAAGTGTTTAGTACAGTGCATTGCCCTAGGCATGAGCTCACTAAATCCCTTCAGTACCACTGCTCCTACTGAGTTTCTATTTCCTAACCGGATTTTGTTCTGCAGCACTTGCAGCCACCATCAAGTGAAATGCCAGAAATTAGAGTTCTAAAGAGCAAAACTGATCCCAGTACAGAGGAATCGAAATAGATGGCTCTGAACAGATCTAAACAGAAGCAGCGTGGCTCAGTGGAAAGAGCTCGGGCTTTGGAGTCAGAGGTCAGGGGTTCAAATCCCAGCTCCGCCACTTGTCAGCTGTGTGACTTCGGGCAAGTCACTTCACTTCCCTGGGCCTCAGTTCCCTCACCTGTAAAATGGGGATTAAGACTGTGAGCCCCCCATGGGACAACCTGATCACCTTGTAACCTCCCCAGCGCTTAAAACAGTGCTTTGCACATAGTAAGCGCTTAATAAATGCCATTAAAAAAAACCCTAAGATCCCCTCTAAATTTATTCCATCATATTTATTGAGCAATTAATGTGTGCAAAGCACTGTACTAAGTGCTCATAAATTGTAAATATGATTGATTTATTGTAAATTTTTTGAGGGCAGAGATGTCTTCCACCTCTAATAATAGCGTACTCTGCTGTGTGACCTTGGGTAAGTCCCTTCACTTCTCTGTGCCTCAGCTACCTCATCTATAAAATAGGGATTAAGACTGTGAGCCCCACCTGGGACAGGGACCGTCCAATCTGATTAGCTTGTATCTACCCAGCCCTTAGAACAATACGTGACACATTGTAAGCGTTTAACAAATACCATCATTGTACTTCCCAAGCGCTTAGTACAGTGCTCTGCACAATAAATACGATTGATTGAATGAATGAATGAATCACTATTATTACTTTTCCAAGCACTTAATGCATTAAGTGCTCTGCACACAGTAAGCGCTCAATAAATACGATTGAATGAATTGTTCCTCCCACAATAAGCATTCGAAATTCCACTGATTGATGGGGGCCTGGAGTTGATGAAAGGGATGGAAGGGGAAGGAAGTCTGCCAGGCCTCCTGGAATAGCTTATTAACCGCCAGTGCTCCCTTGCAGCTCCTTCAGGATAGGTGAAAAGGGTCAACAATAGCACACTGGGAATTTATGCCATCCACTTAATGATGGAGAACGATGACACCAGGAGCCCGAAGAGTAGATTTTGTTTATTGGACACATCCTCTATTCTTCAGACTTCACCTGGCACCTACCAGAATAGGGCATTTGGCTTTTCTCCATCACACAACTCCAGGGATGCAGTCACTACAAACGGCTGCAGCTCTAAAGGGAGGAAAATTCTCGGGGGTTTTTTTTCCCATGTTTACTTGACTACATCCTAATGTTTGGCGGTGCAAGATTTGAGAGAAATCAATGGGAAAGTTTGTGTCAAAACATCACCACTAGCAACGACTCAAGCACAGTTCTTGTTGATTCCCTCAGATTGTTTGATTCTCAAGGTTAAGGATCATCTCTCACGTTTTCAGTACGTTCCTAGGCACACTGTGTAAAATTCTGCCCCAAGGAGGCCCTCAACAAATACAGCTGATACTGATCTTGGTTGAAAGTGGCTCAAGACATAGCCGCTAGCGAAAGCATCTTGGAATGGGGAGGAAAACAACATACTCAGGACACACAAAATGATATTGTAACAGATACATTTTATAAAAAAAACAACATTTGCTTACATTTTAGTGTTTCCCCAGCATATGGAATGTGTAATTTAAATCGGTCACAGCTGGGTCCAGGAGTCAATGATGTGCAGCTTTAAGAAAAAAAGGAAATAATTTTTTAAAAAACAGAACACAATTTCATGCATTGAAAGTGCTACACAGGAGGAAAATTCGGAAAATTGCATTTTAATGTAGACAGAAAACAGAATGGTCACGGAGGCTGGAAGAGCTACGGTCTCCTTGATCTCAAACAAGAGTAGCTTCACAAAAAAAATAATAAATCTACTGCCATACAGAGCATTCATTTGTGTTTCCCTCAAATCCCCTTTCTGAGAGCAGGGACTATTTCTTAGTCCACCTAGAAGATTTTATCAATTAGTCCAACATTCTATTGATAGGGTGTTTGATAAATATTAAATTACAATTATAAATGGTGATGATCAAGCTGACTGTGCCTGGTTATAATCTTTCCCATTCAGTCAATGGTATTTATTGAGCACTAACTGTGCTCGGAGCACTGTACTAAGTGCTTCGGAGTGCAATACAGCAGAGTTGGAAGACACGTTCCCTGCCCATAACAAGCATAAAGTCTAGAGGGGAAGACAGACATTCATAGAAGACACTCTTGCTCAGGTCCTTCCCGCTGCCCTGTCAAAAGACCACAGAGGCCCCATCCTCGAAGCCCTTCTGAAATATCTCCAGCAGAAGGCCTCTCACAACTTCCAGTCTCCCCAGTTTATATCCCCCAACAGCCCATAACACATTTAGTTAAGCGCTTATTACAGTACTTTGCACACAGAAGCGCTCAATAAATATGACTGAGTAACATGCGTGCACTTATATACTCTATTGCTTCTTCCCATCTGGAATTTATTTTAATGTCTTTCTCCCCTGTTAGAATATAAGCTCCTGAAGGGTAGGGATCATGCAATCTATACTCCCCCAAGCGCTTAGTACAGTGCTCTGCACACAAAAGGTGCTCAACAAATACTACTGATATTAAGGCCCCTAGTACAAGGCGGTACCTCAACCTTCACTCACAAAGCTTAACAGAAACAGAGCTCCATCCTTTACAATCCAAAGGTGTATCCTCCCCAAAAAGAGCAGCATGTCTTTAAGACTTCCTAAATAGGAGACAACTCTCTCCACAGCCAAAAATTAGAATAAAGTGCAAATATTCCAGCATAGAGTGTTAAAATTCAGGATTTCCATGCATTTTACAATGTCTTTCATAAAGGCATTATGGCTTTCTGAAGAAAGAACAGATCATGGTAAGCAGTACATCACGTGGCTAAAAGCTGTGTTAGCCTGACAGATAACATATATAGAGATAGATACACATCTATCTATATAATCTATATAGACATATAAATTTGTTTTGCCACAGTACTAATTAAGGTACACATATGTGTGGATATAATTTCTCACAATAAAAAAACATTTTTCATAAAACCACAGAGCTAGTACAGACCTCTAAAGATTAATCTGACACAGACCAGTCCCCCAGTCTGGTGAATACCTAAGCCACCCAGAAAACTTTTCTTTTCAGAGATGGAAATGGGGAAAAAAAAAATTCCCATTGCCTGTTCCAGTGTTTAATAGTCATGTGTGAAGAAATTCTTCCTTAAATCTAACAAAATTCCCTCAACTTCAAGTCCCTCAATTTTAGGCCTCTTCTCTGGACCATCGTCAGGTGAGCATCTTACCCCACAGTGGATTCAATATTTTGGGGACTGGCATCACACATCAATATACCACTCTGCCCTTTTGCCTAGCAGCACGAAAACTGCTTGGCTAATTTCAAGGAGAGAACCCAATCCTACTGAAAGGATAAAATAGTAAGCAAATACCTCAAATTATTTCCTCTTTTTTTCCACCCCCAGCAAGTTGCTTGTTATAAATGTGAGCAAATGCCCCTCAAAAAGTGGGCCTGAATTTGGCTTCTTTCCACATAAATTACTAGAATGAATGCTTAACACTAATTTTCAGCTCTGCTGTGCCATCCGGTTGACTTTACCTACTGTGTCTCTGAGTTAGTGTTTTCACTATTTTATAATACCCCAAATAACACATCAGCAGGAGCAGTTCCCATTTCACGTCAACCTATTCTGCATTATCACAGGTCACCAAGTTCCATTCATCTTTCCATTTTGCAGTCAAACAAAATTCCTTTGAATGATTTTTATCATAGGAATTGAAATATTGTATTCTGCCAATATAATGAGTTTTTGCCCAAGTGCAGTGGAACTACTTGAAAATACCTGAGGGAAAAGCCTAAAATGAAAATAAAAGTGAAGTCGCACGATAATAACCACCCTAAAAGCAACACTGAAGTATTTTTCCTCAGCCATTACATTCCACTTGGGATATTTTAAAATGTTCCTGGTCTAGGATGATAGAAAGTGATAGCATTGGTAGTCTTTTTTTTCTGCCAAAAGACTCTGATTGGGATACACCAGAGACTCTGAAGCCTATTGGTGTATTTGTCGCAAAATTTTACAGCAATACCCTAAATGTGACCTAGTTATTCAAAACAAAAAAGCGGAAGGAAAAATACACAAGAGCATGGAAGCAATTTGAAACCTTTAGAAAAGCTCCTATAAAAGAGAAGAATCAATCATTTCCAAGATGAAATGAAGATAATCTGGAGATTTGGACAGAGTAAGAGCTCAGCCTATGATCTTATCTGGTGAGCAGCCACTTTGGGGAAAAGAGTGCTTGTAAACCACTTTAATGTGAATTGGCATGTCTGGATAAGGGTGGTTAAAAAGAAACCACCAAAGAAAAAGGGTATAATTTCCACAGTCAATGGTCTTTGAGTGCTTGCTGTGTTCAAAGCCTTGTTCTAAATGCTTGGGAGAGTATAATGGAGTTGGCAGACACTATCCCTGCCCTCAAGGACCGTACAGTTTGCGGGGGTGAGGGAGGAAGACAGACCTTAAAACAATCCTTTACAGACAGAAGAAGCAGCTAAGTAAGGAGTCTTTCTCAGGGGGTTTCACCTCTGCATCCCACCCCCTAACTGTAAGAGTCCCTCAAAGCTCAATTCTGGGTTTCTCTAGAAAAATCCAAGACCCTTTGGAAGAAAAACTAAGGCAGGCTAAGAAATAAAATCGGGACTAAAATATTCAGAATTAAAAGGCTTCAGAGCCAAGCTGAATTCTGGGATTCAGTTATTTAAAATATAAAATCTCAGTGGCAAGCAGGTTCATTGGATTGGGTTTTAGTTTATCAACCAGTTTCTTAAGGGAGACAAAAGGCCACTTAGTGGGAATTACCCGTCGGTCACCAAGGCCCGCCAACTGTCAAACAAAATCCCAGCAAACCAAAGTGAGAACATTTCTTAATCCCAAAATAATGATATGCCCCTCTTATACTAAGGCACTTCTAGAAATGACAGGTGTTTGCTCCAGACCCAGGAAGATTAAAAAGAAGTGGGGACAGATTTGCTCTTTATTCTTCTAAAGTATTTTCAGTAATAGAGAACATTTTTCTACATATTAATAGTAAGTATGCTTGATTCCTGGAACATACTGCACAAGGCCTACCGGAAGGAAAACTTTGTAAACAATAATCAGCATGACCAATTCTTATCAATGGCCTTCACTAGACACTTGCGCTTATTGTTTGCTATTTGAGTAAACATCTGGAGCCAACTGTCAGTTATGCAGGGATTGACTGCAGTGTGGCCTAATGAACAGAGTCGGAAGGATCTGGGTTCTAATCCCAGCTCGGTCGTGTGTCTGCTGTGTGACCTTGGGCAAGCCACTTAACTTCTCTGGACCTCAGTTCCCTCATCTGTAAAATGGGGATTGAGACTGTGAGCCCCACGTGGGACAGGGACTGTGTCCAACCTGATAAGCCTGTATTTACCCCAGTGCTTATAACAGTTCATGGCACTTAGAAAGCACTTATCAAATGCCACAATTATTATTGCTATTATTATTATTACCTAACTAGCCTTCTTGTTTCTCTCCCAAATCAAATCAACTTTACTACTACTACTTGTTCATCATAGCGGTGATGAAAAGTTTGGTAGTGGAAAAGATTAAAACTAAAGGTTGATAAATGATTTTAATTACTTGTGGATGTACATTATCCATCCTAAACCACAGACACTCAAGAATTCACTAATTCAGCCCCAAGACATTATTTCTGACATATGTTAAGTGCTTACTTTGGGCAAACTACTGTATTTAGGTATGAGAAAAGATAGAATAACAAAAATGGTACTTGTTAAGCCCTTACTGTGTGCCATCCACTGTACTAAACGCTGAGGTAGATACAAGATAATCAGGTTGGACACGGTCCAACAAGACTACTGAATCAGATGAGGTCTCTGATCCCCGGGGGACTCAATTGAAAAAGAATGGGGAGGACCGACATACAGAGAGCAATAATTGGGCATAAAAAATTAAAAAAAAAATCAGTAAAGGAAACAACTCAATAACCCCAGGATGGGGAAAGCAGTAGATACACATAACTGCTGCAAGAAACTAGTCTTTGAGTTTCTCACTTCTCCGGTCAGGGCCATTCTTTCATTCATTCATTCATTCATTCAATCGTATTTATTGAGCGCTTACTGTGTGAAGAGCACTGTACTAAGCGCTTGGGAAGTACAAGTTGGCAACGTACAGAGACGGTCCCTACCCAACAGTGGGCTCACAGTCTAGAAGGGGGAGACGGAGAACAAAACAAAATATAGTAACAAAATAAAATAAATAGAATACGTACAAATAAAATAGAGTAATAAATACATACAAACATATATACATTCTTGAGCTAAGCAATCCCAAAGTTCTAAGCAGTAGAGAAGGTATTGCTTGTGCTTGCCCCATTCCCACAGGACAGGCCTTCTCCCTTGGGATGGTGGGCCAGAAGGCAGGGAAAAAAGCACTGTGTGTTCATCGTCCTTATGTCGCAATTTCTAATGCTATCCAAAACTTCTTTTACATGAAGATTTAGTCTCACTTTTAATTTTATTATTACATTACATTACATTATTAATATTATTATTATTTTATTAGTAATTAGTTTTACTTCACTCCACCCTTTCCAAAAAAAACTAGACACATTTCAATAATTAAGAACCATGCCTCTGTATACTCCCCAAGTGCCCTAGGTTGCCTAGATCACAAAAGGTTCCAAGGTTTAAGACCATACTTATTATTTTGAAAACAGATTCTCTTTCAAAAGGTGTAGTCTGCTTAGTTAAGCACAGCTGTACAAAAATGAATACTCTTCAATTGAATTACACAAATTACCCCATGTGTTTTACCATGTGGTGTTTATTTCCAAATCTAATGAAATTCGAGAGCAGAACTGGGGGAAAGCTCTCTTCCTCCTCATCCAAATGTAAAGAAACTACTAAAGCCGTTTGTTTATTTTCTTCAACTGTAATTTCTGGTAATCATTCCTATTATTTCATATTTCTGAAGACTGTGCCCTTACTGATTGCTGTACTAAAGATTTTGAAAACCAGGATTCCAACAGAAAATGAGCACAAGAGGACCCTTTCCTGCTAAATACAGTTCATATTTACATCTAGACTGTGAGCCCACTGTTGGGTAGGGATCGTCTCTATATGTTGCCAACTTATACTTCCCAAGCGCTTAGCACAGTGCCCTGCACACAGTAAGCGCTAAATATGATTGATTGATTGATGTAGGGTTCTGCTTCTCCCAAATTCTTGAGTCCTTCATGGAGAGAGATGAACTGATATAGCAATTATTTCCACTTCCCCAATGCAAAAAACTCAAGTTCTGAGACAAGCATCCAGTTTTTTATTTCCACCTGGTAATGAGAAAATACTTTTTTGCACATTATGAAATTATACTCTAAGTGCTCTTCCTAGGAATCGATGCCTTTTCATGATAGGAGAGTTTGGGTACACTGATAAAGCATACAGCTATGTCATATAGGGTTGCCCTTAATGGAAAGATCTAAGCCGAAGCATCACAGTCGATTCACCTGCAGATGGGAAAGATTCAAACAGCAGATGGGAAAGAGGCAAAGGTGGACGATCAAGTGATCGAAATGCTGATCAAAGACCACGGCAGGGACTAGAGTTTTTATTCATTCAATCGCATTTATTGAGCGCTTACTGTGTGCAGAGCACTGTACTAAGCGCTTGGGAAGTACAAGTTGTCAACATATAGAGATGGTCCCTACCCAACAGTGGGCTCAGAGTTTTTACTGCACAGAAGGCGGCGAGGGTAAGCCATTTCTCTATTTATACCAAGAAAACTCCATGGATACACACGCCAGAACGACTTTGACAGAAAATGGGACGTTTTGAAGAGAGTGTGTCCATGGCATCGGTATAAATCGGAAACGGCTCGACGACATTTGAAGAAACTGCTCTTTCTACTATTAAGCAGCCTGGCTCAGGGGAAAGAGCCCGGGCTTTGGAGTCAGAGGTCATGGGTTCAAATCCCAGCTCCGCCACTTGTCAGCTGTGTGACTTTGGGCAAGTCACTTCTCTGTGCCTCAGTTACCTCATCTGTAAAATGGGGGTTAAGACTGTGAGCCCCCCATGGGACAACCTGTTCACCTTGTAACCTCCCCAGTGCTTGGCACATAGTAAGTGCTATTATTATCTGCGCTTAGAACAGTGCTTTGCACATAGTAAGCGCTTAACAAATGCCATTATTATTATTAAGATGTTAAACAGAACTGAATTCATCTATTTAAAAAGGCCAGGGCTTTGCCATCTGCCATCACATTTTAGACTGTGAGCCCACTGTTTTTAGACTGTGAGCCCACTGTTGGGTAGGGACTGTCTCTATATGTTGCCGACTTGTACTTCCCAAGCGCTTAGTACAGTGCTCTGCACACAGTAAGCGCTCAATAAATACGATTGATTGATTGATTGATCTGAGGATGAGTATTCCCCATGTCCTGTACATTGCAGTTGAAGATTTCAGTTTTCTTAAATCACGGTGGGGTTTTTTCTCCAATTAACATTTTAGGAAGCTAGCAGGCTAAAGTGTGTTTTCACATATTCACGTGAGTTTCTAAATATGTCTTGAAAAATCAGATGCCCATCACCAGTTATTAAGTAGTCTCATCTGGTTACCAGAACAGAGAACTAATAAAGCTCTAGCTGCCGTCTATTTAAAAAAAAAAAAAACACACAATAGGGTGCATAGATTCAAAGCCACGCTAAATTCCTTCACTTACTCCCCTGTTGCTTCCTCAGTCAACACCCCAGCTTCAAAGAAGACCCACTGTAGTCCCCCTCAGTCTGTGAATGATGATTCCAAAATAATCCAGGGGCTCCACAGGCTATGCACTAAGGGAGTATGTGGCCTAAGTAAAACATGACTATTGTTCTGATATTTGACGTCTACACCTTCCAAAATAATCCAGGGGCTCCACAGGCTATTCATTAAGGGAGTATGTGGCCTAAGCAAAGCATGACTATTGTCCTGATATTTGACGTCTAGAAGTTGGGATGGCTGAGTTTTCTTGCAAGGCGGTGTCTAAAAAAGAAAAACTTCTGTGTCTGAAGAAAAATAAATACCGTGTTATTTGTTATCGTAACAACTAGGGAGCTCCAGTCAATCATATTTATTGAGCCCAGAGCACTGTACTAAGTGCTTGAAGAGTACAACAGACATATTCCCTGCCCAACCTGCCCTTCAGATAGCCCCTATACAAAGGGATGTTTCATGTGTTCAAAACCGTTGGGTAGATGCTCCAATGTACTTTCCCAAGCACTCAATAAATTGAGCAAGCACTCAATAAATACCATTGATTGACTAAGCCCCACTTTTCCTCATCTCCCACTCCCTTCTGCAGCCCCCTCACTTGCTCCCTGTGCTCTTCCCCCCACCCAGCCCCACAGCACTTATGGATATATCTGTCATTTTATTTCTTTGTATTGATGTCTGTCTCCCCTCCTCTAGACTGGAAGCTCATACTGTACTCTCCCAAGTGCTTAGTACGGTGCTCTGCACACAGTAAGTGCTTAATAAATAGCACTGATTGATTTTTCTATCTTTTGGGGATTTTCGACTCTTCTCCCCCCACCATCAAGCCTTATTGAAGATGCATCTCCTCAATAAGAGCCCGGGGTTTGGAGTCAGAGGTTATGAGTTTGAATCCCGACTCTGCCAATTGTCAGCTGTGTGACTTTGGGCAAGTCACTTAACTTCTCTGTGCCTCAGTTCCCTCATCTGTAAAATGGGGATGAAGACTGTGAGCCCCACGGGGGACAACCTGATCACCTTGTAACCTTCCCAGTGCTTAGAACGGTGCTTTGCACATAGTAAGCGCTTAATAAATGCCATTATTATTATTATTATCTCCTAGAGGCCTTCCCAGACTAAGCTCCCCCTTTTCTCTTTGCTCAGTCCCTGACTTGCTCCCTTTGTTCTTCCCCCACTTCCAGTCCCACAGCACTTAGGTACATATCTGTAATTGATTTATGTTGATGTCTGTCTCCCCAGCTAAGCTCACTGTGGGCAGGAAATGTGTCTGTTTATTATTGTATCATACTCTCCCAGGTGTTTAGCACAGTGCTCTGCACACAGTAAGTGCCCAGTAAATACAATTCATCCCTGCCCTACTGAACTACACAGAAGAGAGTGTGTCCATGGAATCGGTATAAGTCGGAAACGGCTCGACGACATTGGGAGAAACTGCTCTTTCTACTGTTAAGATGTTGTTAAACAGAACTGAATTCATCTATTTAAAAAGGCCAGGGCTTTGCCATCTGAAGATGAGTATTCCCTACACAGATGAGTTTGCCAAGGGAGTGAGAGTAAAAATGAAAAGAGAAAGGGGCCCAGAAGAGAGGCAGGCGAAATGCTTGGGAAAGAGGCTGAGAAGAAATGACCAGAGAGGTAGGAGGAGAACCAGGGGAGAATTGTGTCCGTAGAGCAAGTTTAGATAGTGTTTCCTGGGGGAAAGGAGTTGCCTTGTAGCGTCAAACACCCAGTCAAGGAGGACTAGGATAGAGTAGCTTCTGTTTGATTTGGCAAAGAAGCCAGGGGAGGGCAGTGAGAGTGGAAAACTTACTGTAGAGGGTCAAGAAAAGGGAATGGGCCTGTTTATTGTTGTACTGTACTCTCCCAAGTGCTTAGTACAGTGTTCTGAACACAGTGAGCTCTCAAAAAAGTACTACTGAATGAATGAATAATGAATGAAAGGAGGAGGAGAGGAAGAGGAGAAAGGGAGTATGTACAACCTGCTGGAGCAGTTGGAGCAGGAAAGGGAGGAGGGAGATGGGGCGATAGCTGGAAGGTGCGGTGGAATACAGAACAGGTTTTTTTCAGGACAGGGGAGATGGCAGGATTAGTGCTCAGCACTGCCTGGTTGGTAGCAAATTTCACTGCAGCACTTTCTGCTTTTCCAGAGCCCAAAATGGTAAAGCCTTTCGGTGTCATGATCAGGGAATGATGGGGCCAGTTAAGCAAAAATTCTGCTTAACTGACCTGACTGCTCAGAAGGAGTTTATGCCTAATCACACAGAGGGCATAAGTAGAAATTAATCTGGAAGCCCAGGGAGGTAGGTATCTAAGGAGGGAAATACTGTGGATTTCCATTCAGGGGACTGTTTCTTCATCGTTACCTCCATCTGTTATACTTCCTGCTCTGCGTTATTCTCCTCTTCCACCGCCGAACTCCTCAGCGGTCCTCCCCGGAACTCCTTCCTCCTACAAATTTGGCAGACCACTGCTCCCTCTTGAAATCTCACCTCCTCCAGGAGGCCTTTCCTGATTAAAGTCTCATCTCACCAACCTATAGTTCTCCTCACTTCACCTTAAGCACTTGGGTACTCACTCTGAGGAGACTGAGGAAGGGACATCTGGCACTACGGTGGGAGATGGATGGGCCCTAGTTAGATTTGGGGGGAAATCCAGAATGACCTAAACTGGAGGAAGCTTCAGAGAATGGCCAAATCCCAACTTTTAAAAAAAACAAAACTCATTATTGCTAAAGAAAGTGTTTTGGTTTGGGGGAGGTAACCCCTGGAGTTGACATTCTCCTTTGAGGAGTCCCACTGGATCTGAATTAGAAAGCATTACGCAAAAACTTTGGGGGCCGTAATTTGAATTTAAATGTGAAGTTCAGCTAACAGAGAGCTGGGGAGCCAAAGAACTTAATAGAAGAGAAAGAAAAATGATTCAATCAGATTACCGTCTCCACTAACAAGATTCACTAAGATTACTGTAACCATAACAGTAACCAAAATAGTATCTGACTTCAGGGCTCCTGAGGAGAGGGCTGCTCAACTGCCCTCAGGAGCACTGCTCAATCGTCAATCGCATTTATTGAGCGCTTACTATGTGCAGAGCACTGTACTAAGCGCTCAATGGGAGAAGCTTGCCTCAAGGGAAAGGTTTGGGGTGAAAACCTGGTGATTGCTCAGGTTAAGGCAGCCCCCACCTCCTCCCCACAAACAGTCTCTCTCCACCTCAGCCTCAGTCTCAGCCATCCCCCTGGGTTGCCAAGAATTACCCCAGGGACCCACCCTGACTAAGCCTACTCCTCTGCTATGTTCATAAGATTTTGGGGCTCTTTAAGTACCAATCAACGGTCTTTATTGAGCACTTCCTGTGTGCAGAGCACTGTACTAAGCACTCAAGAGACTACAACGCAGTAGAGTTGGTAGACACGTTCCCTTCCCATAAGGAGCTTACAGTCGAATACCCAAAAACAAAACCGCAACCATGATACAAACGACTGCCCACAGGCTCTCCCCTCTTCCATCCATCCACTCTCACGGCATCTATTCCCCATGGTAAAGAAACTCAGAACTCAAAGAGCCCCATGTGCCTGACAGAGAAACACTTCCTTCCTCCCTCCTTTACCGCTAATGCCACTGGAGTTGAGGAGAGGGAACACCACTCGTAGCAGAAAGCACTTGACAGAAGTTGTATGCGCACTGTGGGCAAGAACTGTCTCTCTTTTTGCTGAATTGTACCTTAGTACAGTGCCTTGCACACAATAAGCACTCAGTAAATGCAACTGAAAAGTTCAAACAGGGCTGGCTCCAGGACTTCCCTCTGCCACTGATTGCTAGTCCATGACTCTTGGGGGTTATCTCCACACACAACCAACCTCCTCTTGCCTTCACTGCTAGAAATATCATGGATTCATAAAAGGGGGTAAAGGTGTAAAGGAGAAAAAGGACATGAGGTAAAGATAGCAGTAACCAACAGGTGCATGACAAAGAAGAGGAGAAAGGTGAATGGGACAGACAATTCAATCTGAACTATCAAGTTTCAAAAGGATGTCAAATCCAGTCATTTCAAATAATAATAATAATCATAGGCATTTATTAAGCGCTTACTATGTGCAAAGCACTGTTCTAAGCGCTGGGGAGAATATAGGGTGATCAGGTTGCCCCACGTGGGGCTAACAGTCTTAATCCCCATTTTACAGATGAGGTAACAGGCCCAGAGAAGTTAAGTGACTTGCCCAAGATCACACAGCAGACATGTGGCGGAGCGGGATTCGAACCCATGACCTCTGACTCCAAAGCCCGTGCTCTTTCCACTGAGCCACGCTGCTTCAAAGCAACAGGGTGCTTCATTTATCCACTTCCAGTTCAATGTTTTACCACGGTCAATACGTTGAAGCATTACAAAGGCCAAAATGTGGTTTAATTTAATAGATGAAAAGGGACTTCAATCAATCAGGGGTATTGATTGAGAGCTCACTGTGTGCAGAGGACACTGCATTAAGTGCTTAGGACAGAACAATATAAAAGAATGGGTAATCACCATCCCTGTTGCATTCCCTCAATAAGATTGCAACACTTTATTGTATGGTATTTGTTCATTCATTCCTTCAATCGTATTTATTGAGCACTTACTGTGTGCAGAGTACTGTACTAAGTGCTTGGAAAGTACAATTCGGCAACAAAGAGAGACAATCCCTGCCCACAGTCTAGAAGGGGAGTGCTTACTATGTGCCAGGCCCCATACTAAGCAATGGGATAGACACAAATTAATACAGTCCCTGTCTCACATGGGACTCCCGATCTCATTCATTCATTCAATCGTATTTATTGAGCACTTACTGTGTGCCGAGCACTGTACTAAGCACTTGGGAAGTACAAGTTGGCAACATATAGAGACGGTCCCTACCTAACAGTGGGCTCACAGTCTAGAAGGGGGAGACGACAACAAAACAATGGGGATCTTAGTCCCCATTGTACAGATGTGGTAAAACAGGCACAGAGAAGTTAAGTGATCGGCTCAAGGTCGCAAAGCAGGCAAGCGGCAGAGCCGGGATTAGAACCCAGACCCGGGCTCTATCCACTAGGCCAAGCTACTTCTCTAAATAAGTACAGTAACATCTTCCAAATAAGCAAATTTTAAATCAGTGGATAAAAAACAGACCCTATGAAATCTTGAAAAGCAAAGAAGAGATTGATGCCAATACTCTGCATGAGTAATAACTCATTTATTCAAATTGAAAAGGTCTTGGATTGGGGAAGAATAAACAGTTCAGGGAGAGTTTCCTTACACAGAGGGGGGTTGAAATATGACAAACTACCCGAGCGAGCAGGGGAGGGGGGAAATGGGTTGTTTATTCAAATAGGTTGGGAAATTTAGATCATAGTCAATAACTAGATTCAGGTGGTTGGGAAAGGGAGCTATATTCCCAACTATATTCCAGGGCCGTGACTAGGTGGTATCCCTTTGCCGCTCAGATTCCTCCCCAAGTCTGAAAAGCCTCCTCCACTCCTACCAAGGCACAAGCCCTCCATCTTCCATCACCATACCCACCAAGCCCTTCCTTCGCATGGATCGGATCTTCCAAATTCTGGCTTCCGAGGAGAGGCCTGATGTAGCGTGCCATATGCTGTTCTCCAAGCACTTAATGTTCTCTAAAACTAAGGCATGTGAAAACTGAATCAAATATTCTCCTTTATAAAATCTTGGATGCGGATTTTGGAAATTTACGCTATTTAAATACAACACTTATCATCTAGTATGAACTTTTTAAACCTTAAACCCTAGAGGCCCGAAAAAATGGCCTTTTGCTCCAAGTAATAAGTTCTACATCAAATTTTGTTGGGAATTCAAATTCCTTATTATTTCAACTTATTGGGGATCTGACTTAAGTCATCCAATCCCGCCCTCATCTAGAGGCAGAAGGAATGGCTTCTCCTTCTACCATTTATTCCTGGGATGAGAAAAAAAGGCGTTGACACAGAACACGGTTGGCTGATCAATAAGAATTTGCCTAGATCCATCTCCTTTTCCTCCCATCCTGAAGCGGATTCCATTCTACAGCATCACAAGGATATCCAGGCCTGGGACATAATAATAATAAATAAATCAATGGTATTTATTGAGCCTTTTCTCTGTGCAGACCACTGTACCAAGCACTTGGGAGAGTACAAAGTTAACAGACGCTCATTCATTCAATCGTATTTATTGAGCAGTTACTGTGTGTGGAGCCCTGTGTTAAGCGCTTGGAAGAGTATACTACAGCAATACACAAACATTTGCTGTCCACAACGAGCTTACAGTCTAGAGAGAGGGAGATAGACGTCAATACAAATAAAATTACAGATGTGTACATAAGTGCTGTGGGGCTGGGAGCGGGGGGGAATCAATCAATCAATCAATCGTATTTATTGAGCGCTTACTATGTGCAGAGCACTGGGAAGAGCAAAGAGAACATGTCAAGGTGATGCAGAAGAGAGTGGGAGATGAGTGGGGCTTAGTCTAGGAAGGCTTCTTGGAGGAGACGTGCCTTCAATAAGGCTTTGAAGGGGATAGGGGTGGGGGGAGTGATTTTTTCTTGGATTTGAGGAAGGAGGATATTCCAGATCGGAGGCAGGACGTGGGCTAGGGGTCGGCAGCAAGATAGGCAAGATCGAGTCACAGCGAGACAGTAAGGGGGTGGGCTGGGCTGCAGAAGGAAAGAAGCGAGGAAAGGTAGGAGGGGGCAACGAGGTGGAATACTTTAAAGCCAATGGTGAGGAGACTTTGATGCGGAAGTGGATGGGCAACCACTGGAGTTTTTTGAGGAGCGGGATGACCCGTCCTGAACGTTTTTGGAGAAAAATGATTCGGGCAGCAGAGTGAAGTTTGGACTGGAGTGGGGAGACCCAGAAAGCTTACAGTTTAACAATAACAATAATATTTGTTAAGTGCTTACACTGTGTTGGCACTGGGACAGATACCAGATTGGATACAGTCCCTGAGGCATATGGGGCATCCTCTCTCTCTCTCTCTTTTTTTTTTTTTAAGTATTTGTTAAGTGCTTAATAAGTGCCAGGTGCTCTCTAAGCACTGGGGTATATACAAGCTAATAATAATAACAGTGATGGCATCTATTAAGTGCTTACTATGTGCAAAGCACTGTTCTAAGCGCTGGGGAGGTTACAAGGTGATCAGCTTGTCCCACGGGGGGCTCACAGTTTTAATCCCCATTTTACAGATGAGGTAACTGAGGCCCAGAGAAGTGAAGTGACTTGCCGAAAGTCACACAGCTGACAGTTGGTGGGGCCGGGATTTGAACCCATGACCTCTGACTCCAAAGCCCGGGCTCTTTCCACTGAGCCACGCTGCTAATCATGTTGGACATAATCCACGTCTCACGTGGGCTCACAGTCTTAATCCCCCTTCTAAAGATGAGGTAACTGAGGCTCAGAGAGGTGGCTTGCCCAAGGTCTGACAGCAGACAAGTGGCAGAGGCAGAATTAGAACCCAGGCCCATGCTCTTTCCACTAGGCCACGCTGCTTCCCGTCCTTTCCCAGGACGGTAGTGGGAAAGCAGAAGGAAGGCTCAGGCCCCCACGTCATCGTGTTTCCGGAGAATTGTGCTGGATAAGGCACAATCTCCATCTGAGTCTGAGGAAATTCTAACTCTACCGAAACCCAACAATAGAGTAAACTTGAAAAGGCAAATGGTAAATATTTTCGTTTGCCAAAAACATTTTACACGAGGCTTGATTTAATATGACTAGCACAGTCATTCACGAGACAAGTTGAAAATGCATCAGTTACAGTTCAGGAGAAGCTGAAATGCCACCCAAATCACTGACATGCTGCTAAAATGCTCATCATCATGGAAAGACTAAAACCACATATAGTGCTGTCGGCAAAAATCCATGCAAAGGGGGAAACAATTTGTTTTCAAAAATACCTCGGGACAATGGGATATTTACAAAACTGTCTCAGAAACTTTCCCTCATTCATTCAATCGTATTTACTGAGCGTTTACTGTGTGCAGAACACTGTACTAAGCGCTTGGGAAGTACAAGTTGGCAACATGTAGAGACGGTCCCTACCCAACAACGGGCTCATTACACTTTAGAAATTTGAAAACACAACAGATGAAAACAGTAACAAAGATGGCAGAGGTAACCTCTCTCTCTCCGCCACCCAAAATGCATATAATTTTGGGAGAAAAGGTCTTTCTGGCTTTTTTTTTTGAATTTATCATAGCAACTTGATATTTGACAATGTAACGCTTCCAACTTACAGCCAAGTGCATCATACTCATCTCTTTGAAATAACCTCCAGTTTATGCCCCAGATCAAACACCTGCTGAACTGAGGCCACAGAATAATTCATCCCTGGTTCCTTAATATTTAACTAAGCATAAACCACTTCATTTTATAAATATGGTCCTCAGTTTGATCATCCATTTATCCTTTGAAAGAAGTAACAATATTCCATTTGCTCTGTGTGTGTGTGTAGATCTCCTGCAGAAGAGTTAATTACCCTCCATCTCCTCCACACCTTTTTACAACACACATGCTTATTGCTGGGGGGAGAAAAAAAAAATCATGAGGAGAAAAAGAAACAAATCCTTGGAGTAATTAGAAAGCACAGGAGGCAGAGAGGTCTTGAGTTAAGACACCAAAGATTTCAGCCCAAAATGGCACACACTATTAATCAATCGATCAATCGTATTTATCACCTTTACTATTACCTTTTATTCGGGTGCAGGATGAGTTCCCCCAAACGGCAGTGTGGCCTAGTGGAATCAGCACGGGCCAGAGGGTCAGGGGACCTAGGTTCTAATCCAGGCTCTGCCATTCGCCTGCTGTGTGACCCTGGACAAGTCACTTCACTTCAGGGCCTCAATTTCCTCATCTGTAAAATGGGAATTCCATAGAAGATAATCACACTGGGCACAGTCCCTCATCGTGCTCACATTCTAAGGAAGGATAACAATTTCCTCATCTGTAAAATGGGAATTCGGGGCCTGTTATCCTTCCTCAGAACGTGAGCACGATGAGGGACTGTGCCCAATGTGATTATCTTCTGTCGACCCCTGTGTTTGGCACACAGCGCACACTTAGAGTACTGCTACCATTATTATTATTTTTACTGTAAAAAGAAGGCAAAATAAGAGTGGCACCTTGCAACCAAAGGGCATCTTTCTAGAAATCTCCCCAACACCTACTCGGCAAGTGAAACAGACCGTGAGAAGCCCACTCCATGCTCTGTTTTTATGATCCACAATACAGTCTCATTAAAAGAAAAAATATATAAAGTGCTAGGGAATGCTGTATAACTCCACAAGGTGCAACAGAAATCATATTCTGGAGTTTAACAGTTCCTTTCAACCAAGCACCTCGACAGTACTTAGGCTTACAAAGACTTCTGTGAGTTAGGCACTAATGAGGAGGCACGAAAAGAAGAAAAGTGTCAGAGCCCTTCTGTGACTCACTCGCAATCCGGAGCGAGTCATCGGCAAAACTGGGAATGGGACCCAATTCTGAATCCCAATGTCCCCATCTTCATTCTCTTCGTAACATTTTTAAATTGGAAGATACCTTGTGGTCCTCAGCTATTTGCTGCCAATGGGTCAGACCCATTTGCGGCTGATGAATACGCACGACAAAATCCTAGACGTCACTTTTCACTGAGTCACTCCTGACGCTGCGGTTCATTTACAACTGGAAATCTGAGTCTTTCTCCTAAGGGATTGCTGTCTACGATTCTACCTCTGTATTTTATCATTTCCCCTATGGTGTACGTTTCGAACACTGACTGCTTCCAGTCATTTCAGCCTCAGCTACATTCAGGCAAGCACAATAACGGAAGCGGCACAAACGGCTTTTCTTTCCTCAGATGATTTCTTTGGTCTCCTCTCTCATTCATCCTTACGAGTGTCACTGGCCCCAAGACTTTACATGTTGTCCCTCTCACAGAAAACGCTTTTAAAATGTTGAGGTTTGGAGCAGGCAGCCACATGAAGGGACAAAACGAAAATAGCTCACGTGGACCATTGGACACTCTCCTTGGTCCTATTATTTTTGTGGTCTTTGTTAAGCACTTACTATGTGCCAGGCTCTGTACTAAGCACTGGGGTAGATAGAAGCTAATCAGATCGGACACAGTCCCCACACCCCACATGGGGCCCATGGCTTTAATCCTCATTTTACAGATTTGGTAACTGAGGCCCAATCAATCAATCATATTTATTGAGCGCTTACTGAGTGCAAAGCACTGTACTAAGCGCTTGGGAAGTCCAAGTTGGCAACACATAGAGACAGTCCCTACCCAACAGTGGGCTCACAGTCTAAAAGGGGGAGAAGTTGGGTGACTTATCCAAGGTCACACAGCAGACAAAGGGCAGAGGTGGGATTCTGACGCCTGGGCTAGCTCTATCCACTACTAGAGAAGCAGCGTGGCTCAGTGGAAATAGCCCGGGCTTGGGAGTCGGAGGCCATGGGTTCAAATCCCGGCTCCACCAATTGTCAGCTGTGTGACTTCGGGCAAGTCACTTCACTTCTCTGTGCCTCACCTGTAAAATGGGGATTAAGACTGTGAGCCCCACGTGGGACAACCTGATCACCTTGTATCCTCCCCAGCGCTTAGAACAGTGCTCTGCACGTAGTAAGCGCTTAACAAATGCTATCCTTATTATTATTATTATTACACCACACTGCTTCTCTTTGCTGCTGCTGCTATTTGGTGTCCCACCTCCCCCAGGAGCTTCCATTTTCTGACCCCACTGTCTCATCATTGTACCTCACACGCTGCTCTGTGACCTAGTGGAAAGATCACAGGCCTGGGAATCAGAGGGCCTAGGTCCTAATCCCGGCTCCATCACTTGTCAGCTGGGCAAGTCGCTTCACCTCTCTGTGCCTCAGTTACCTCACCTGCAAAATGGGGATTAAGATGGAGCACCCCACGTGGGACAGAGACTGTGTCCAACCTGACTGCCTTCTATCTACCCCCAGCGCTTAGAACGGTGCTTGACACACGGTAAACACATAAATACCATCATTACCATCCTCCAAAGTACCATGGGGGGAGAGAGGGGTGGTCAGGAACCCCATTTGCAAACTTCCCTTTGAGCCAATGTCTCCATACCCACAGAACCTTTAGCCAAAGCTGTTAATAGGTTGGAAAACTGGCTGGTTTACCCATCCCTTTTTATCTCATCTGATCCTCCCACTGCAGAGTGCTAAATGAGCCACGAAACAGCCAAAGGGCAGGCACGCAAGCAAAGCCAGGTTTAGGTCATCTACAAAATGGATAATCAGTCCCTTAATAAGAAGGGTTATCTGTGCGTTTGGGAGGAACCCCTGGCTTCCCTTGTAGGGTGGGAGCATCCTGCCAAAGGTTAGAATGAAATCACTCCATGAAGTCCTACAAGCAAAGAAACGGGTATGGCCCAAATGACATCAGCTGTGCAACCTTTCCAAGAATGGCGATTAATAAGTACTTACTATGGGCAAAGCACTGTTCTAAGCACTGGGGACCTTACAAGATGATCGGGTTGTCCCACGGGGGGCTCACAGTCTTCATCCCCATTTTACGGGATGAGGGAACAGGCACAGAGAAGTGAAGTGACTTGCCCAAAGTCACACAGCTGACAATTGGCGAAGCCGGGATTTGAACCCATTTCCTCTGACTCCAAATCAATCAATCATATTTATTGAGCGCTTACTGTGTGCAGAGCACTGTACTAAGCGCTTGGGAAGTACATGTTGGCAACATAAAAGAGTCCGTGCTCTTTCCACTGAGCCATGCTGCTTCTCTTATGAATCTAGGGAATAATATATGGAATCATATAAGAATCTATGGACATTATTCATTTAACTGCTGCCTCTATTCCATAAGCAGGAGGAACAATGAAACAAATAATCTTTCTAGACTGTGAGCCCACTGTTGGGTAGGGATCGTCTCTATATGTTGCCGACTTGTACTTCCCAAGCGCTTAGTACAGTGCTCTGCACACAGTAAGCGCTCAATAAATACAATTGATTGACTGATTGATAATATATGGAATCATATAAGAATCTACGGACATTATTCATTTAACTGCTGCCTCTACTTCATAAGCAGGAGGAAGAATGAAACAAATAATCTTTCTAGACTGTGAGCCCACTGTTGGGTAGGGACCGTCTCTGTATGTTGCCAACTTGTACTTCCCAAGCGCTTAGTACAGTGCTCTGCACACAGTAAGTGCTCAATAAATACAATTGATTGATAATATATGGAATCATATAAGAATCTATGGACATTATTCATTTAACTGCTGCCTCTATTTCATAAGCAGGAGGAACAATGAAACAAATAATCTTTCTAGACTGTGAGCCCACTGTTGGGTAGGGACCGTCTCTATATGTTGCCAACTTGTACTTCCCAAGCGCTTAGTACAGTGCTCTGCACACAATAAATACAATTGATTGATTGATAATATATGGAATCATATAAGAATCTAGGGACATTATTCATTTAACTGCTGCCTCTACTTCATAAGCAGGAGGAACAATGAAACAAATAATCTTTCTAGACTGTGAGCCCACTGTTGGGTAGGGACCGTCTCTATATGTTGCCAACTTGTACTTCCCAAGCTCTTAGTACAGTGCTCTGCACACAGTAAGCGCTCAATAAATACAATTGATTGATTGATTGATAATATACGGAATCATATAAGAATCTATGGACATTACTCATTTAACGGCTGCCTCTATTTCATAAGCAGGAGGAACAATGAAACAAATAATCTTTCTAGACTGTGAGCCCACTGTTGGGTAGGGACCGTCTCTATATGTTGCCAACTTGTACTTCCCAAGCGCTTAGTACAGTGCTCTGCACACAGTAAGTGCTCAATAAATACAATTGATTGATTGATAATATACAGAATCATATAAGAATCTATGGACATTATTCATTTAACTGCTGCCTCTATTTCATAAGCAGGAGGAACAATGAAACAAATAATCTTTCTAGACTGTGAGCCCACTGTTGGGTAGGGACCGTCTCTATATGTTGCCGACTTGTACTTCCCAAGCACTTAGTACAGTCCTCTGCACACAGTAAGCGCTCAATAAATACAATTGATTGATTGATTGATAATATACGGAATCATATAAGAATCTAGGGACATTATTCATTTAACTGCTGCCTCTACTTCATAAGCAAGAGGAACAATGAAACAAATAATCTTTCTAGACTGTGAGCCCACTGTTGGGTAGGGACCGTCTCTATATGTTGCCGACTTGTACTTCCCAAGCACTTAGTACAGTCCTCTGCACACAGTAAGCGCTCAATAAATACAATTGATTGATTGACTGATAATATATGGAATCATATAAGAATCTATGGACATTATTCATTTAACTGCTGCCTCTACTTCATAAGCAGGAGGAACAATGAAACAAATAATCTTTCTAGACTGTGAGCCCACTGTTGGGTAGGGACCGTCTCTATATGTTGCCGACTTGTACTTACCAAGCAGTTAGTACAGTCCTCTGCACACAGTAAGCGCTCAATAAATACAATTGATTGATTGATTGATAATATACGGAATCATATAAGAATCTAGGGACATTATTCATTTAACTGCTGCCTCTACTTCATAAGCAAGAGGAACAATGAAACAAATAATCTTTCTAGACTGTGAGCCCACTGTTGGGTAGGGACCGTCTCTATATTTTGCCGACTTGTACTTCCCAAGCACTTAGTATAGTCCTCTGCACACAGTAAGCGCTCAATAAATACAATTGATTGATTGACTGATAATATATGGAATCATATAAGAATCTATGGACATTATTCATTTAACTGCTGCCTCTACTTCATAAGCAGGAGGAACAATGAAACAAATAATCTTTCTAGACTGTGAGCCTACTGTTGGGTAGGGACCGTTTCTATATGTTGCCAACTTGTACTTCCCAAGCGCTTAGTACAGTGCTCTGCACACAGTAAGCGCTCAATACAATTGATTGATTGATTGATAATATATGGAATCATATAAGAATCTATGGACATTATTCATTTAACTGCTGCCTCTATTTCATAAGCAGGAGGAACAATGAAACAAATAATCTTTCTAGACTGTGAGCCCACTGTTGGGTAGGGACCGTCTCTATATGTTGCCAACTTGTACTTCCCAAGCGCTTAGTACAGTGCTCTGCACACAATAAATACAATTGATTGATTGATAATATATGGAATCATATAAGAATCTAGGGACATTATTCATTTAACTGCTGCCTCTACTTCATAAGCAGGAGGACCAATGAAACAAATAATCTTTCTAGACTGTGAGCCCACTGTTGGGTAGGGACCGTCTCTATATGTTGCCAACTTGTACTTCCCAAGCTCTTAGTACAGTGCTCTGCACACAGTAAGCGCTCAATAAATACAATTGATTGATTGATTGATAATATACGGAATCATATAAGAATCTATGGACATTATTCATTTAACTGCTGCCTCTATTTCATAAGCAGGAGGAACAATGAAACAAATAATCTTTCTAGACTGTGAGCCCACTGTTGGGTAGGGACCGTCTCTATATGTTGCCAACTTGTACTTCCCAAGCGCTTAGTACAGTGCTCTGCACACAGTAAGTGCTCAATAAATACAATTGATTGATTGATAATATACGGAATCATATAAGAATCTATGGACATTATTCATTTAACTGCTGCCTCTACTTCATAAGCAGGAGGAACAATGAAACAAATAATCTTTCTAGACTGTGAGCCTACTGTTGGGTAGGGACCGTCTCTATATGTTGCCAACTTGTACTTCCCAAGCGCTTAGTACAGTGCTCTGCACACAGTAAGCGCTCAATAAATACAATTAATTGATTGATTGATAATATATGGAATCATAAGAATTTATAGACATTATTCATTTAACTGCTGCCTCTATTTCATAAGCAGGAGGAACAATGAAACAAATAATCTTTCTAGACTGTGAGCCCACTGTTGGGTAGGGATCGTCTCTATATGTTGCCAACCTGTACTTCCCAAGCGCTTAGTACAGCGCTCTGCACACAGTAAGCGCTCAATAAATACGATTGATTGATTTGATCTTTGAAAAGTAATGCATATTCGAGCTCAAGAATGAAATGCAAAGCATGGCCGGGGAAAAAAAAGCAACGAAACATAAAACTCTTGGGATTAAATTCGACAGGTAGTGGTGGGTGGTTTGCGATGCCACGGCAGATGCCCTAGACAGAGAAATCTATCGTTTGCCAGCAGGAGTGAGTCACGAAGGCATGTTGAAAAGTGCTATCTTGAGGTTCAGCTGACACAGGTTACAGACAAACCTCAGCGCTTCACCCTCTAAGAAAAAAAGATAAGTTAGCCATCTGTAGACACAATTCCAGAATGGCAAACCTTAGATCTCATCAAGATAATAATAATAATAATAATAATAACAATAACAATAATAATAATAATAGCATTTAAGTGCTTACTGTGTGCCAAGCACTGTTCTAAGCACCAGATGGGATACAAGATTCATTCATTCATTCATTCAATGGTATTTATTGAGGGCTTACTGTGTGCAGAGCACTGTACTAAGCATTTGGGAAGTACAAGTTGGCAACATATAGAGACAGTCCCAACCCAACAGCGGGCTCACAGTCTAGAAGAGGGAGACAGACAACAAAACAAAACATACTAACAAAATAAAATAAATAGAACAAATATGTACAAATCAATCATATTTATTGAGCGCTTACTGTGTGCAGAGCACTGTACTAAGCGCTTGGGAAGTCCAAGTTGGCAACACATAGAGACGGTCCCTACCCAACAGCGGGCTCACAGTCTAGAAGGGGGAGACAGAGAACAAAACATATTAACAAAATAAAATAAATAGAACAAATATGTACAAATCAATCAATCAATCGTATTTATTGAGCGCTTACTGTGTGCAGAGCACTATACTAAGCATTTGGGAAGTACAAGTTGGCAACACATAGAGACGGTCCCTACCCAACAGTGGGCTCACAGTCTAGAAGGGGGAGACAGACAACAAAACAAAACATATTAACAAAATAAAATAAATAGAACAAATATGTACAAATCAATCAATCAATCAATTGTATTTATTGAGTGCTTACTGTGTGCACAGCACTGTACTAAGCGCTTGGGAAGTACAAGTTGGCAACACATAGGGATGGTCCCTACCCAACAGCGGGCTCGCAGTCTAGAAGGGGGAGACAGACAACAAAACATATTAACAAAATAAAATAAATAGAACAAATATGTACAAATCAATCAATCAATCAATTGTATTTATTGAGTGCTTACTGTGTGCACAGCACTGTACTAAGCACTTGGGAAGTACAAGTTGGCAACACATAGGGATGGTCCCTACCCAACAGCGGGCTCGCAGTCTAGAAGGGGGAGACAGACGACAAAACATATTAACAAAACAAAATAAATAGAACAAATATGTACAAATCAATCAATCAATCATATTTATTGAGCGCTTACTGTGTGCAGAGCACTGTACTAAGCGCTTGGGAAGTCCAAGTTGGCAACATATAGAGACGGTCCCTACCCAACAGTGGGCTCACAGCCTAGAAGGGGGAGACAGACAACAAAACATATTAACAAAATAAAATAAATAGAATAAATATGTACAAATAACATAAATAAATAGAGTAAAAAATAGGAAACAAAGCCAAGTTGAAACAAGAATACCTGAGACAGCCGAGTGGGGGTTGGGGGGAGCTCTCCCAGAAAGCACTGCAGCCCGGAAATTAAGCGCTTAGTACAGTGCTCTGCACACAGTAAGCACTCAATAAATACAATTGATTAAGACTGTGTCCAACCCAATTATCTTATATCCACCCCAGTGCTTAGTACAGTGCCTAGCACAGAGTAAGTGTTTAAACCCCCACCCCCAAAAAAGACACTTTGGAAAAACCTCAAATAGGGGGGAACTCAAGAGTCAGATGTTCTGAATCTACAAATATCTCCGGCCTATTGCTTTTCTGTTCCCTCTATAGAGTGAAACATATCAATCAATCGTATTTATTGAGCGCTTACTGTGTGCAGAGCACTGTACTAAGCGCTTGGGAAGTAGAAGTTGGCAACACGAAACATGAAAGCAGTAAAGTACATACTCTAAAGGAATAGCCTAAAGGGAAAATGTGGAATCGGCTCCAATACATACCCGGATTTCAGGTCTGTTATCCTCAAACAGTTCGTAGCATCCAACCCGACTTTCCCGTTCTTGACCACGCTGGATATGAACGGCGAAAGCATCGGAGAAATCCGATTCAAGGCCACTTCGGGCGACATTTCGGCTTCCTGGCTGCTCTGCAAATGGGAGCAAAGGAGCTTTGAGCGAAAACGGCACCCCTTCTCTTTTCTATTACAACGTATCTGGATTCCTGCGCGACATAATCCGTTCATTTGTTAATCCCACGTTATTTCACCGAGGTTATTACTGGAACCTTGTATTCCCATCCTGTTCAACTACCCCAGTGAAGACTCCGTACCCAGAGAACCATTCCTTTTCAGAGCACCTGTTTATTCCACATTCCTCATTTCAAAACGTCAGAGTCAGGCAAGGACTAATGAAATGGTCTAATAATACTGGTATTAAGCGCTTACTATGTGCCTGTTTATTCTATATTAATCATTTCAAAACGTCAAAATCAGGCAAGGACTAATGAAATGGTATAATACTGGTATTAAGCGCTTACTATGTGCCTGTTTATTCCATATTAATCATTTCTAAACGTCAAAATCAGGCAAGAACTAATGAAATGGTATAATAATACTGGTATTAAGCGCTTACTATGTGCCTCTTTATTCCATACTAATCATTTCAAAACGTCAAAATCAGGCAAGGACTAATGAAATGGTATAATACTGGTATTAAGCGCTTACTATGTGCCTCTTTATTCCATATTAATCATTTCAAAACGTCAAAATCAGGCAAGGACTAATGAAATGGTCTAATAATACTGGTATTAAGCACTTACTATGTGCCTCTTTATTCCATACTAATCATTTCAAAACGTCAAAATCAGGCAAGGACTAATGAAATGGTGTAATAATACTGGTATTAAGCGCTTACTATGTGCCTCTTTATTCCATATTAATCATTTCAAAACGTCAAAATCAGGCAAGGACTAATGAAATGGTATAATAATACTGGTATTAGGCGCTTACTATGTGCCTCTTTATTCCATATTAATCATTTCAAAACGTCAAAATCAGGCAAGGACTAATGAAATGGTGTAATAATACTGGTATTAAGCGCTACTATGTGCCTGTTTATTCCATATTAATCATTTCAAAACGTCAAAATCAGGCAAGGACTAATGAAATGGTATAATACTGGTATTAAGCGCTTACTGTGTGCCTCTTTATTCCATATTAATCATTTCAAAATGTCAAAATCAGGCAAGGACTAATGAAATGGTATACTAATACTGGTATTAAGCGCTACTATGTGCCTGTTTATTCCATATTAATCATTTCAAAACGTCAAAGTCAGGCAAGGACTAATGAAATGGTATAATAATACTGGTATTAAGCGCTTACTATGTGCCTCTTTATTCCATACTAATCATTTCAAAACGTCAAAATCAGGCAAGGACTAATGAAATGGTGTAATAATACTGGTATTAAGCGCTTACTATGTGCCTGTTTATTCCATATTAATCATTTCAAAACGTCAAAATCAGGCAAGGACTAATGAAATGGTATACTAATACTGGTATTAAGCGCTTACTATGTGCCTCTTTATTCCATATTAATCATTTCAAAACGTCAAAGTCAGGCAAGGACTAATGAAATGGTATAATAATACTGGTATTAAGCGCTCACTATGTGCCTCTTTATTCCATACTAATCATTTCAAAACGTCAAAATCAGGCAAGGACTAATGAAATGGTCTAATAATACTGGTATTAAGCACTTACTATGTGCCTCTTTATTCCATACTAATCATTTCAAAACGTCAAAATCAGGCAAGGACTAATGAAATGGTGTAATAATACTGGTATTAAGCGCTTACTATGTGCCTCTTTATTCCATATTAATCATTTCAAAACGTCAAAATCAGGCAAGGACTAATGAAATGGTATAATAATACTGGTATTAGGCGCTTACTATGTGCCTCTTTATTCCATATTAATCATTTCAAAACGTCAAAATCAGGCAAGGACTAATGAAATGGTCTAATAATACTGGTATTAAGCGCTTACTATGTGCCGGGCACCGATCTGAGCAATTACTGTTACGCCTGGGATCCTGACTTTCCCCAAACTATTTTGGCAGCCCCGAAAATAGGCCTCCACCCTCTTCAATGGTACTCATTCATTCATTCAGTCGTATTTATTGAGCGCTTACCGTTTGCAGAGCACTGTACTTAGCACTTGGGAGAGTACGGAGTGGGTAGACAATGTCCCGGCCCACATAGAGCTTATCGTCTAGCGCAGTGCAGGTGTTTATCTTTCATGAGTGATAATATCATCCACATATTCCTCCTACCCGAGGCCGGATAGCGACATCCACCCAAGGGGGCCTTTCCCTATTCCCCAGTTCTTAAGAACACCGTAATAACTAATATCCGTTTACTGCTTACTATGTGCCAGGTACTGTATTAATCGCTGGGGCAGATTGTATGTTGCCAATTTGTACTTCCCAAGCGCTTAGTACAGTGCTCTGCGCACAGTAAGCGCTCAATAAATGCGATTGATGATGATACGGGCTAATCAGGTCAGGCGCAGTCCCTGCCCCACCTGAGGCTCGGTCTAGCGAGGGAGACCAGCAGCTGAACCCCCATTTTACAGATGAGGAAACTGAGGGTCCGTGAACTGAGCTGACTTCACGGCAGGCAAGGAGCAGAGCCCGGATTAGAACCCACATCCCGGGCCCATACTCCTTCTACTAGAGAAGCAGCGTGGCTCAGTGGAAAGAGCCCGGGCTTTGGAGTCAGAGGTCATGGGTTCAGATCCCGGCTCCGCCGCTTGTCAGCTGTGTAACTTTGGGCAAGTCACTTCACTTCTCTGGGCCTCAGTTCCCTCATCTGGAAAATGGGGATTAAGTCTGTGAGCCCCACGTGATTACCTTGTATCTACCCCAGCGCTTAGAACAGTGCTTTGCACATAGTAAGCGCTTAATAAATGCCATCATCATCATTTTGTGTGACTTTGGGCAAGTCATTTCACTTCTCTGTGCCTCAGTTACCTCATCTGTAAAATGGGGATTAAGACCGTGAGCCCCCTGTGGGACAACCTGATCACCTTGTAACCTCCCAGCGCTTAGAACAGTGCTTTGCACATAGTAAGCGCTTAATAAATGCCATTATTATTATTATTATTATTCTACTAGGCCAGTCCTGGTCTTCTCTTCCCTTTATAATAATAATAATAATAATAATAATGACATTTGTTAAGAGCTTACTATGTGCAAAGCACTGTTCTAAGCGCTGGGGAGGATACAAGGTGATGAGGTTGTCCCACTTGGGGCTCACAGTCTTAATCCCCATTTTACAGATGAGGTAACTGAGGCCCAGAAAGTGAAGTGCCTTGCCCAGAGTCACACAGCTGACAATTGGCGGAAACTTCCCTTTCACACATCTGCAGCCCACATTACAAGCCACTACCTCGAGAAGCAGCGTGGCTCAGTGGAAAGAGGCCGGGCTTGGGATTCGGACGTCATGGGTTCGAATCCCGGCTCAGTCACTTGTCAGCTGTGTGACCTTGGGCAGGCCACTTAACTTCTCTGTGCCTCCGTTACCTCATCTGAAAGATGGGGATTAAGACTGTGAGCTCCACGAGGGACAACCCGATCACCTTGTATCCTCCGAGCGCTTAGAACAGTGCTTTGCACATAGTAAGCGCTAAACAAATATCATTATTATTATTACTATTATTACCTACAGTTCACATCCAGGGACCACAGAAAACCAGACACGGGTACACCCAGATAAATTGTAAAAACTACTACAACTATACTGAGTAACAAAGAGATTTTTAAGGGAAGAGGAGAACTTCGATGTCAGTGGCGTCTTCTTCTTCAAATATAAAGGACAAATCTATATATTGGAATTCTGTGGAAAAATTAAGTTCACCCGCAGACGATATTCTTTTGACCTCTGCTACTAGCCCGAGTAATGTCAACTAGATGGTTCATTTTTAGATACCGATAACTCCTTGCGACTCCAAAATGACTGTTTAAAATACATTAAGTGCTTGGGGAAAGAAAGAGAACGTTGGAATCCTTAAGAGCTTTGGGGAAAAAGAGACCATACGAATCCTTACAAGAAAAGCTGCGACTTTTAGAATGAGCTCAATTTAAATAATGGTAATAATAACGATGACGGCATTTATTAAGCGCTTCCTATGTGCAAAGCACTGTTCTAAGCGCTGGGGAGGTTACAAGGTGATCAGGTTGTCCCACGGGGGGCTCACAGTCTTCATCCCCATTTTACAGATGAGGGAACTGAGACCATATGAATCCTTACAAGAAAGGCTGCTACTTTTAGAATGAACTCAATTTAAATAATAGTCATAATAACGATGATGGCATTTATTAAGCACGTACTATGTGCAAAGCACTGTTCTAAGCGCTGGGGAGGTCACAAGGTGATCAGGTTGTCCCACAGGGGGCTCGCAGTCTTCATCCCCATTTTACAGATGAGGTAACTGAGACCATACAAATCCTTGCAAGAAAGGCTGCTACTTTTAGAATGAACTCAATTTAAATAATAGTAATATTGATGACGGAATTTATTAAGCGCTTACTATGTGCAAAGCACTGTTCTAAGTGCTGGGGAGGTCACAAGGTGATCAGGTTGTCCCACGGGGGGCTCACAGTCTTCATCCCCATTTTCCAGATGAGGTAACTGAGACCATACGAATCCTTACAAGAAAGGCTGCTACTTTTAGAATGAACTCAATTTAAATAATAGTAATAATAACAATGACGGCATTTATTAAGCGCTTATTATGTGCAAAGCACTGTTCTAGGCGCTGGGGAGGTTACAAGGTGATCAGGTTGTCCCACGGGGGGCTCACAGTCTTCATCCCCATTTTCCAGATGAGGGAACTGAGGCCCAGAGACCATGAGCCCACTCTTCTAGACTGTGAGCCCACTGTTGGGTAGGGACTGTCTCTATATGTTGCCAACTTGTACTTCCCAAGAGCTTAGTAAGCGCTCAATAAATATGATTGATTGATTGATGTGACTTGCCCAAAGTCACACAGCTGACAATTGGCAGAGCCGGGATTTGAACCCATGACCTCTGACTCCAAAGCCCGGGCTCTTTCCCACTGAGCCGCGCTGCTTCTCTAGTGATGTGCCCCATCCCCATTTATCATTCCCTGAGTAAAAATCCCTAATCAGAGGCAAATAATATCTAGTAAATGATGCAAGCAATGTCCCCTATTCTGGCATGGGACAAGGGAAATTTTTCATACAGTCCACCAAAAAAAATATATATATATTATTCCCCGGGGAAGCTCTAAGCATCATCTACGATAAATGTTGAAACAAGGATCCCTCTGAACTCATTTACCATTATTCTGGGAAAAGGCCTTAGGGAGCTTTCAAAGAGAAGACTCTTACTGGAAAAACAGCCGGAGAGGGGGACACTGGATCGCCCAAAGGAAGTTCCCCTGGGCCAGCGAGATGCCACTGCAAATCCGTCATTCCCAAATCAATCCCTCACGGCATTTATTGAGCACTTACGGTGGGCGGAGCACCGTACGGGGTGGTTGGGAGAGAATAATACAATTGATCATTCGTTCAATCGTATTGATTGGGTGCTTACTGGGTGCAGAGCACTCGACTGAGCGCTTGGAAAAGTACAATGCATCATCAGCATCAATCATCAATCGTATTTATTGAGCGCTTACTATGTGCAGAGCACTGTACTAAGCGCTTGGGAAGTCCAAGTTGGCAACATATAGAGACAGTCCCTACCCAACAGCGGGCTCACAGTCTAAAAGGGGGAGACAGAGAACAAAACCAAACATACTAACAAAATAAAATCAATAGAATAGATATGTACAAATAAAATACATAAATAGAGTAATAAATATGTACAAACATATATACATATTCAGCAACAAATAGAGACATTCCCAACCCAACAATGGGCTCACAGTCTATGGACTCCTACTTAAAAGGAGTTCTGCGGTGGGAAAGAGCAGCGGGAGAGTTCCCTCCCCGGTAATGAGATCTTTTTCTTTACTTGTACATATCTATTCTATTTATTTTATTTTGTTAGTATGTTTGGTTTTGTTCTCTGTCTCCCCCTTCTAGACTGTGAGCCCGCTGTTGGGTCGGGACCGTCTCTAGATGTTGCCAACTTGTACATCCCAAGCGCTTAGTCCAGTGCTCTGCACACAGTAAGCGCTCAATAAGTATGATTGATTAATTAATTCTTCGCCCTTGGCTCCTTACAGCACAGCTGCTGAGGTCTTTCGATGGTATGAGTGTCAAGCATTTATTTATTTTTAAACTTCACTTATTTCTTATACAATCTTTCTCCGAGTGCTGAACCGATTCCATTATCATCACCAATATATTCATTCATTCATTCAATCGTATTTATTGAGCGCTTACTGTGTGCAGAACACTAGACTGTGAGCCCACTGTTGGGTAGGGACTGTCTCTATATGTTGCCAACTTGTACTTCCCAATCGCTTAGTACAGTGCTCTGCACACAGTAAGCGCTCAAATACGATTGATTGTTGGGTAGGGACTGTCTCTATATGTTGCCAACTTGTACTTCCCAAGCGCTTAGTACAGTGCTCTGCACACAGTAAGCGCTCAATAAATACGATTGATTGTTGGGTAGGGACTGTCTCTATATGTTGCCAACTTGTACTTCCCAAGCTCTTAGTACAGTGCTCTGCACACAGTAAGCGCTCAATAAATACGATTGCTTGATTGATTGATTGTACTAAGCGCTTGGGAAGTACAAGTTGGCAACATATAGAGACGGCCCCTACCCAACAGTGGGCTCACAGTCTAGAGCGTGTTTGTATAAACACGATCTCTCATGTGGGACTTAGTTACCTCCTTTCTAAACAGTTTCACCTTTTTAAAAAAAAAAAACAAAACGGTATTTGTTAAATGCTTTGTATATGCCAGGCACTGAACTAAGTTCTGGTGTAATAATAATAATAATGACGGTATTTGTTAAGCGCTTACTGAGCGCTTACTGGGTACAGGGTAAAAATAATAGTAATAATGATGGCATTTATTAAGCGCTGACTACATGCAGAGCACTGTTCTAAGCGCTGGGGCATACAAGGCGATCAGGTTGTCCCACGTGGGGCACACAATCTTAATCCCCATTTTACAGATGAGGGAACTGAGGCCCAGAGAAGTGACTTGCCCAAAGTCACACAGCTGACAATTGGCGGAGCCGGGATTCGAACCCATGACCTCTGATTCCAAAGCCCGGGCTCTTTCCACTGAGCCAAGCTAATCGGGTTGGATGCAGCCCATGTCCCGTATGGGACTCAAAGTCTTCACTCCCATTTTGCAGATGAGGGGACTGAGGCACACAAAAGTGAAGTCACTTGCTCAAGGCACGGCAGACGAGTGTGAGCCCCCTTCTAGACTGTGAGCCCACTGTTGGGTAGGGACCGTCTCTCTATGTTGCCAACTTGGACTTCCCAAGCGCTTAGTCCAGTGCTCTGCACACAGTAAGCGCTCAATAAATACGATTGAATGAATGAATGACAGTGGCACCGCAGGATTAGAACCCAGGTCCTTCTTCTCTAGGCCTGTGTTCTACCTGCTAGGCTCCGCTGCTTAACAAATACCATTATTATTATGATTACACAAACACGTTTTCTCATGTGGAGCTGAATTCTCTCCTCTACATGTTTCACCATTTTTTCCTTCTAATTTCAAAGAAGAGCAGACTTGAAAAGGTTGGACACTTCAAGATACTCAATAAATACGATTGATGATGACGATGAAGATGATTTCTTTATTTTGTGTACACTGTCCAAACGAAAGACAAAGGGCTCCTAATACACAGTCTTCCACTCTCCTGATTTGGGCTTACCAATAACTTCATTTTCTTTTTCATCGGATTGATGAAACTCACAATTATTTCACCCCTTAAACGTACTGGCGAAGGAACTGCCTACTTAGCCTGAAAGTTTCATTAAAATAAAAGAATCCTATAAACACTTTTTAAAGGCAAACAGAAATTATTAGCTTTATTCATTTAAATCGCCCCGTGTGCTTGATGCCGAAACAGCATAGAAGTGTAATTGATTAGTTTCTGAATCCAAGCTACATAGCAAAGTAGGCCCAGCCCAATATGTCAATCGATCGTATTTGTACATATTTATTCTATTTGTACATATTTATTCTACTTATTTTATTTTGTTAATATGTTTTGTTTTGTTCTCTGTCTCCCCCTTCTAGACTGTGAGCCCACTGTTGGGTAGGGACCGTCTATGTGGCCAACTTGGATTTCCCAAGCGCTTAGTCCAGTGCTCTGCACACAGTAAGCACTCAATAAATATGATTGAATGAGTGAATGAATATGTATATATGTTTGTATGGATTTATTACTCTATTTATTTTATTTGTATATATTTATTCTATTTATTTTATTTTTTTCTCCGTCTCCCCTTCTAGACTGTGAGCCTGCTGTTGGGTAGGGACCGTCTCTATATGTTGCCAACTTGGACTTCCCAAGCACCTAGTACAGTGGTCTACACACAGTAAGCACTCAATAAATACGATTGATTGATTGATTGTCTCTATATGTTGCCAACTTGGACTTCCCAAGCGCGTAGTACAGTGCTCTGCACATAGTAAGCGCTCAATAAATACGATTGATGATGCTCTGCACACAGTAAATGCTCAATAAATACGATTGATTGATTGACCGTCTCTATATGTTGCCAACTTGGACTTCCCAAGTGCTTAGTCCAGTGCTCTGCACACAGTAAGCGCTCAATAAATATGATTGATTGATTGACCGTCTATATGTTGCCAACTTGGACTTCCCAAGTGCTTAGTCCAGTGCTCCGCACACAGTAAGCGCTCAATAAATACGATTGAATGAATGAATGAATGTGAGCCCACTGTTGGGTACGGACCATCTCTATATGTTGCCAACTTGTACTTCCCAGGCGCTTAGTACAGTGCTCTGCACACAGTAAGCGCTCAATAAATACGATTGAATGAATGAATGAATGTGAGCCCACTGTTGGGTAGGGACCGTCTCTAGATGTTGCCAACTTGGGCTTCCCAGGCGCTTAGTACAGTCCTCTGCACACAGTAAGTGCTCAATAAATATGATTGAATGAATGAATGAATGAATGTGAGCCCACTGTTGGGTAGGGACCATCTCTAGATGTTGCCAACTTTTACTTCCCAGGCGCTTAGTACAGTGCTCTGCACACAGTAAGCGCTCAATAAATACGATTGAATGAATGTGAGCCCACTGTTGGGTAGGGACCGTCTCTAGATGTTGCCAACTTGGGCTTCCCAAGCGCTTAGTACAGTGCTCTGCACACAGTAAACGCTCAATACATACGATTGAATGAATGAATGAATGTGAGCCCACTGTTGGGTAGGGACCGTCTCTAGATGTTGCCAACTTGGACTTCCCAGTTGCTTAGTACAGTCCTCTGCACACAGTAAGCGCTCAATAAATACGATTGAATGAATAAATGAATGTGAGCCCACTGTTGGGTAGGGACCGTCTCTAGATGTTGCCAACTTGGGCTTCCCAGGCGCTTAGTACAGTGCTCTACACACAGTAAGCGCTCAATAAATACAATTGAACGAATGAATGTGAGCCCACTGTTGGGTAGGGACCATCTCTATATGTTGCCAACTTGTACTTCCCAGGCGCTTAGTACAGTGCTCTGCACACAGGAAGCGTTCAATAAATACGATTGAATGAATGAATGAATGTGAGCCCGCTGTTGGGTAGGGACTGTCTCTAGATGTTGCCAACTTGGGCTTCCCAGGCGCTTAGTACAGTGCTCTGCACACAGTAAGCGCTCAATAAATACGATTGAATGAATGAATGACTGAACGAATGTTGCCCGGATGTTGCGCCACGTCACGGAACGGCGAGATTCCCGCAGCGTCGCCGTGTGACGTCACGGCGCAAGGAGGGCGGGGCCCGGGGGCCAACTCCTCGCCGAGGCGGGCGCCATCGGGCGCCATCGGGACGGAAAAACCCCGCCGACGGCGCCATCACCCCTCCATCCCCATCCGGCGGGGGGCCGGGGAGGCCGCGGGTCCGCCAGAACCCGCGCCCGCCCCCGCGATGGGCCGCCCGAGGGCCCGCGGCCTACCGAGCCCCGCAGCCCGCCTCGATTTGCCCCCCCTCCCTCCCGGAAGTGGGCTGAACCAACGGGGCTCCCCCATCCCGGAAGTGGGCTGAACCAACGGGGCTTCCCCGCCCTTCGCATCCCGGAAGTGGGCTGAACCAACGGGGCTTGGGCGGGGGGGGAGCCCGCTTTTAGGAGGGGTTTGGGAAAGGTCCCCCCGCCCCCCATCCCTATTTCCCGCTGGATCCTAATTCCCGCTTTTATTCTCCTTGCTGTCCGCGCCCCCCGGCCCGCACTAGCCCCGCGGCGAGTACCTGGACTAGCCCGACGGCGACAGGACGCGCCCCCGACGCCCCAAAACGCACGCACACGCACGTACGCGCCCCAAGCCGCGTGCACGCGCACGCACGCCGCCCCCTCCCGGAGCCCGCGCGCGCATGCGCCAGCCACAGCTGCTCCTTGGGGCGCCTGACGGTCTCCATTCATTCATTCATTCATTCAGTCATATTTATTGAGCGCCTACTGTGTGCAGAGCACTGTACTAAGCGCTTGGGAAGTCCAAGTGGGCAACATAGAGAGACTGTCCCTACCCCACAGCAGGCTCACAGTCTAGAAGGGGGAGACAGACAACAAAACATTAACAAAATAAAATATGTACAAGTCAAATAAGTAGAGTAATAAATATGTACAAACATACATATTCATTCATTCAATCGTATTTATTGAGCGCCTACTGTGTGCAGAGCACTGTACTAAGCGCTTGGGAAGTACAAGTTGGCAACATATAGAGTCAATCCATCAATTGTATTTATTGAGCGCTTACTGTGTGCAGAGCACTGGACTAAGCGCCTGGGAAGTCCAAGTTGGCAACAGATAGAGACAGTCCCTACCCAACAGCAGGCTCACAGTCTAGAAGGGGGAGACAGACAACAAAACATTAACAAAATAAAATCAGTAGAATATGTACAAGTCAAATAAGTAGAGTAATAAATATGTACAAACATACATATTTATTCATTCAATCGTATTTATTGAGCGCTTACTGTGTGCAGAGCACTGGACTAAGCGCTTGGGAAGTCCAAGTTGGCAACATCTAGAGACGGTCCCTACCCAACAGCGGGCTCTCATTCATTCATTCATTCAATCGTATTTATTGAGCGCCTACTGTGTGCAGAGCACTGTACTAAGTGCTTGGGAAGCCCAAGTTGGCAACATCTAGAGACGGTCCCTACCCAACAGCAGGCTCACAGTCTAGAAGGGGGAGACAGACAACAAAACAAACCATTAACAAAATAAAATCAATAGAATAAATGTGTACAAGTAAAATAAGTAGAGTAATAAATATGTACAAACACATATTCATTCAATCGTATTTATTGAGCGCTTACTGTGTGCAGAGCACTGTACTAAGTGCTTGGGAAGCCCAAGTTGGCAACATCTACAGACGGTCCCTACCCAACAGCAGGCTTTCATTCATTCAATCGTATTTATTGAGCGCTTACTGTGTGCAGAGCACTGTACTAGGCGCTTGGGAAGTACAAGTTGGCAACATCTAGAGACGGTCCCCACCCAACAGTGGGCTCTCTCATTCATTCATTCAATCGTATTCATTGAGCACTTACTGTGTGCAGAGCACTGTACTAAGCACTTGGGAAGTACAAGTTGGCAACATCTAGAGACAGTCAATCAATCAATCAATCGTATTTATTGAGCGCTTACTGTGTGCAGAGCACTGTACTAAGCGCCTGGGAAGTCCAAGTTGGCAGCATCTAGAGACGGTCCCTACCCAACAGCAGGCTCACAGTCTAGAAGGGGGAGACAGACAACAAAACAAAACATTAACCAAATAAAATCAATAGAATAAATATGTACAAGTCAAATAAGTAGAGTAATAAATATGTACAAACATACATATTCATTCATTCAATCGTATTTATTGAGCGCTTACTGTGTGCAGAGCACTGGACTAAGCGCTTGGGAAGCCCAAGTTGGCAACCTGTAGAGACGGTCCCTACCCAACAGCAGGCTCTCATTCATTCATTCATTCATTCAATCGTATTTATTGAGCGCTTACTGTGTGCAGAGCACTGTACTAAGCACTTGGGAAGTACAAGTTGGCAACATATAGAGGCGGTCAATCAATCAATCGTATTTATTGAGCGCTTACTGTGTGCAGAGCACTGTACTAAGCGCTTGGGAAGTCCAAGTTGGCAACATCTAGAGACAGTCCCTATCCAACAGCAGGCTCACAGTCTAGAAGGGGGAGACAGACAACAAAACAAAACATTAACAAAATAAAATCAAAAGAATAAATATGTACAAGTCAAATAAGTAGAGTAATAAATATGTACAAACATACATATTCATTCATTCAATCGTATTTATTGAGCGCTTACTGTGTGCAGAGCACTGGACTAAGCGCTTGGGAAGCCCAAGTTGGCAACATGTAGAGACGGTCCCTACCCAACAGCGGGCTCTCATTCATTCATTCATTCATTCAATCGTATTTATTGAGCGCTTACTGTGTGCAGAGCACTGTACTAAGCACTTGGGAAGTACAAGTTGGCAACATATAGAGGCGGTCAATCAATCAATCGTATTTATTGAGCGCTTACTGTGTGCAGAGCACTGTACTAAGCGCTTGGGAAGTCCAAGTTGGCAACATCTAGAGACAGTCCCTATCCAACAGCAGGCTCACAAGTCTAGAAGGGGGAGACAGACAACAAAACAAAACATTAACAAAATAAAATCAATAGAATAAATATGTACAAGTTAAATAAGTAGAGTAATAAATATGTACAAACATACATATTCCTTAGTGCTCTGCACACAGTAAGCGCTCAGTAAATACGATTGATTTATTTATTGAGCGCTTACTGTGTGCAGAGCACTGTACTAAGCGCTTGGGAAGTACGAGTTGGCAACATCTAGACACGGTCCCTACCCAACAGTGGGTTCACAGTCTAGAAGGGGGAGACAGACAACAAAACCAACCATACCAACAAAATAAAATAAATAGAATAGATATGTACAAATAAAATAGAGTAATAAATACGTACAAACATATATATATATATATACAGGTGCTGTGGGGAGGGGAAGGAGGTAAGAATTCTGTCATCAGAATAAACAGAATTATCGCTCTACGCACATCATTAACTACATAAATAAAATGGTAAATGTGTACAAGTAAAATAGAGTAATAAATCTGTACAAATATATATACACACAAGTGCTGTAGGGCGGGGGAGATTGGGAGGAGGAGAGGGAAAAAGGGCTCAGTCTGGAGGAGGTGAGCTCTCAGTGTTCATTCAGTCGTATTTATTGAGCGCTTACTGTGTTCAGAGCACTGTACTAAGCGCTTGGGAAGTCCAAGTTGGCAACATATAGAGACGGTCCCTACCCAACAGTGGGCTCACAGTCTAGAAGGGCTTTGAAGACCTCGTCCCCCATAATAATAGTGATCGTGATGGCATTTGTTAAGTGCTTACTCTGTGCCAAGCACTGTGCTCAGCGCTGGGGTATTCATTCAGTCGTATTTTACTGAGCTTGGCATATAATCAGCGATTAACAAATGCCATCATTATTAATAATAACAATAATAGCATTTATTAAAAGCTTACTATGTGCAAAACACTGTTCTAAGTGCTGGGGAGGTTACAAGGTGATCAGGCTGTCCCAAGGGGGGGCTCACAGTCTTCATCCCCATTTTACAGATGAGGGAACTGAGGCCCAGGGAAGTGAAGTGACTTGCCCAAAGTCACACAGCAGACCAGTGGAGGAGTTGGGATTTGAACCCACGACCTCTGACTCTCAAGCCAGTCACCTTACCGCCTTACTCCCTTCCCCTCCCCACAGCACCTGTATATATTCATATCTGTTTGTACATATTTATTACTCTATTTTACTTGTACATATCTATTCTATTTATTTTATTTTATTAATATGTTTGGTTTTGTTTTCTGTCTCCCCCTTCTAGACTGTGAACCCACTGTTGGGTAGGGACTGTCTCTATATGTTGCCAATTTGTACTTCCCAAGCGCTTAGTACAGTGCTCTGCACATAGTAAGCGCTCAATAAATACGATTGATGATGATGATGATCACTCCATTTATTTTATTTGTATATATTTATTCTATTTATTTTATTTTGTTAATGTTTTGTTTTGTTGTCTGTCTCCCCCTTCTAGACTGTGAGCCCGCTGTTGGGTAGGGACCGTCTCTCTATGTTGCCAACCTGTACTTCCCAAGCGCTTAGTACAGTGCTCTGCACCCAGTAAGCGCTCAATAAATACGATTAAATGGATGACTATCTATATATGTTTGTACGTATTTATTACTCTATTTATTTATACATATTTATTTTGTTTTGTTGTCTGAAGCCACTGAGCCACGCTGCTTCTCTAATAATGACAGCATTTGTTAAGCGCTTACTAGTCATTCATTCAATCGTATTTATTGAGCGTTTACTGGGTGCAGGGCACTGTACTAAGCGCTTGGGAAGTACAAGTTGGCAACATATCATGTGCAAAGCACTGTTCTAAGCGCTCCCGGCTTCCCAAAATGCCAGGGAGGCCCTGGACTGGAAAAATCACTCATTTGAGGGAGGGGGAAAAAAATGCAAAATGGGATTGGAGCGCTGTGTATTTGTTTGTATTTGTATAATTTGTTGTGTTTGTATTTGGGGGCAAGTCACTTAACTTCTCTGGGCCTCACTTCCCTCATCTGTAAAATGGGGATTAAAGACTGTGAGCCCCACGTGGGACAACCTGACAAACTTGTATCTCCCCCAGCGCTTAGAACAGTGCTTGGCACATAGTAAGCGCTTAATAAATGCCGTCATTATTATTATTAACAGTGCTTGGCACATAGTAAGCGCTTAATAAATGCCATTATTATTATTATTAACAGTGCTTGGCACATAGTAAGCGCTTAATAAATGCCGTTATTATTATTATTATTATTAACAGTGCTTGGCACATAGTAAGCACTTAATAAATACTATTATTATTATTATTAACAGTGCTTGGCACATAGTAAGTGCTTAATAAATTCCGTCATTATTATTATTACTATTAACAGTGCTTGACACACAGTAAGCGCTTAATACCGTCATTATTATTATTATTATTATTAACAGTGCTTGGCACATAGTAAGCGCTTAATAAATGCCATTATTATTATTATTATTAACAGTGCTTGGCACATAGTAAGCGCTTAATAAATGCCGTTATTGTTATTATTATTATTAACAGTGCTTGGCACATAGTAAGCGCTTAATAAATGCCGTCATTATTATTATTATTATTATTATTATTAACAGTGCTTGGCACATAGTAAGCGCTTAATAAATGCCGTCATTATTATTGTTATTATTAACAGTGCTTGGCACATAGTAAGCACTTAATAAATGCCATTATTATTATTATTATTATTAACAGTGCTTGGCACATAGTAAGCGCTTAATAAATGCCGTCATTATTATTATTATTATTAACAGTGCTTGGCACATAGTAAGTGCTTAATAAATGCCGTCATTATTATTATTATTATTAACAGTGCTTGGCACATAGTAAGCGCTTAATAAATGCCGTCATTATTATTATTATTATTAACAGTTTGGCACATAGTAAGCGCTTAATAAATGCCGTCATTATTATTATTATTAACAGTGCTTGGCACATAGTAAGCGCTTAATAAATGCCGTCATTATTATTATTATTATTAACAGTGCTTGGCACATAGTAAGCGCTTAATACTATTATTATTATTATTATTAACAGTGCTTGGCACATAGTAAGCGCTTAATAAATGCCGTCATTATTATTATTATTATTATTATTAACAGTTTGGCACATAGTAAGCGCTTAATAAATGCCGTCATTATTATTATTATTAACAGTGCTTGGCACATAGTAAGCGCTTAATAAATGCCGTCATTATTATTATTATTATTATTAACAGTGCTTGGCACATAGTAAGCGCTTAATACTATTATTATTATTATTATTAACAGTGCTTGACACACAGTAAGCGCTTAATACCGTCATTATTATTATTATTATTATTATTATTATTAACAGTGCTTGGCACATAGTAAGCGCTTAATAAATGCCGTCATTATTATCATTATTATTATTATCAGTGCTTGGCACATAGTAAGCGCTTAATAAATGCCGTCATTATTATTATTATTACTATTAACAGTGCTTGACACATAAGCGCTTAATACCGTTATTATTATTATTATTATTATTATTAACAGTGCTTGGCACATAGTAAGCGCTTAATAAATACTATTATTATTATTATTATTACTATTAACAGTGCTTGGCACATAGTAAGCGCTTAATAAATGCCGTCATTATTATTATTATTATTATTAACAGTGCTTGGCACATAGTAAGCGCTTAATAAATGCCGTCATTATTATCATTATTATTATTAACAGTGCTTGACACATAAGCGCTTAATACCGTTATTATTATTATTATTATTATTAACAGTGCTTGGCACATAGTAAGCGCTTAATAAATACTATTATTATTATTATTATTACTATTAACAGTGCTTGGCACATAGTAAGCGCTTAATAAATGCCGTCATTATTATTATTATTATTATTAACAGTGCTTGGCACATAGTAAGCGCTTAATAAATGCCGTCATTATTATTATTATTATTATTAACAGTGCTTGACACATAAGCGCTTAATACCGTTATTATTATTATTATTATTATTATTATTAACAGTGCTTGGCACATAGTAAGCGCTTAATACTATTATTATTATTATTATTATTACTATTAACAGTGCTTGGCACATAGTAAGCGCTTAATAAATACCATCCTCATTATTATTATTCTTATTGGAGGCGGAAGATCCGTCAGGCTATTGGAGGGACGCCTCCCCCGGGGAGGCGGAAGGCCCTGGTTGCTAGGGTGGGAGGGAGGAGCTGCGGCCTTAGCAACGAGCAAGGGGCGTTCAGTACAGCGGCTCGGCCCTCCCACCATGGCCGGGGCAGCAGCGGCAGGCCCGGTGGTCGTGGTGGGCTCTTGCATGACGGACCTGGTCAGGTTAGTAGGGCCTCAACCTGCCCCGGCCTTCGTGCAGTCACTCCTATTTATTATTATTATTATTACTATTATTATTATTATTATTATTAAAAAGAATAATTGGCATTTGCTAAGCGCTTACTATAATAATAATGGCATTTATTAAGCGCTTACTATGTGCCAAGCACTGCTCTGAGCGCTGGGGAGGTTACAAGGTGATCAGGTTGTCCCACAGGGGTGGTCACAGTCTTAACCCCCATTTTACAGGTGAGGGAACTGAGGCCCAGAGAAGTGAAGTGACTTGCCCAAGTCACCCAGCTGACAAGCGGCGGAGCCGGGATTTGAACCCGTGACCTCTGACTCCAAAGCCCGGGCTCTTTCCGCTGAGCCACGCTGCTTCCCCTATGTGCCAAGCACTGTTAATAATAACAACAAGGGCATTTATTAAGCGCTTACTATGTGCCAGGCACTGTTAATAATAGTGATGGCATTTATTAAGCACTTACTATGTGCAAAGCACTGCTCTGAGCGCTGGGGAGGTTACAAGGTGATCATTTTGTGCCACGGGGGGTCTCGCAGTCTTAATCCCCATTTTACAGATGAGGGAACTGAGGCCCAGAGAAGTGAAGTAACTTGCCCAAGTCACACAGCTGACAAGCGGCAGAGCCGGGATTTGAACCCGTGACCTCTGACTCCAAAGCCCGGGCTCTTTCCCCTGAGCCACGCTGCTTCCCCTATGTGCCAAGCACTGTTAATAATAATAATGATGGCATTTATTAAGCGCTATGTGCAAAGCACTGTTCTAAGCGCTGGGGAGGTTACAAGGTGATCAGGTTGTCCCACGGGGTGGGGGGCTCACAGTCTTAATCCCCATTTTACAGATGAGGGAACTGAGGCCCAGAGAAGTGAAGTGACTTGCCCAAGTCACCCAGCTGACAAGTGGCAGAGCCGGGATTTGAACCCGTGACCTCTGACTCCAAAGCCCGGGCTCTTTCCACTGAGCCACACTGCTTCCCCTATGTGCCAAGCACTGTTAATAATAATAAGGGCATTTATTAAGCGCTTACTATGTGCCAAGCACTGTTAATAATAATGATGGCATTTATTAAGCGCTTACTATGTGCAAAGCACTGCTCTGAGCGCTGGGGAGGTTACAAGGTGATCAGGTTGTCCCACGGGGGGGGCTCGCAGTCTTAATCCCCATTTTACAGATGAGGGAACTGAGGCCCAGAGAAGTGAAGTGACTTGCCCAAGTCACCCAGCTGACAAGCGGCGGAGCCGGGATTTGAACCCGTGACCTCTGACTCCAAAGCCCGGGCTCTTTCCACTGAGCCACGCTGCTTCCCCTATGTGCCAAGCACTGTTAATAATAATAATGATGATGGCATTTATTAAGCGCTTACTATGTGCCAAGCACTGTTAATAATAATGATGGCATTTATTAAGCGCTTACTATGTGCAAAGCACTGCTCTGAGCGCTGGGGAGGTTACAAGGTGATCAGGTTGTCCCACGGGGGGGGCTCGCAGTCTTAATCCCCATTTTACAGATGAGGGAACTGAGGCCCAGAGAAGTGAAGTGACTTGCCCAAAGTCACCCAGCTGACAAGCGGCGGAGCCGGGATTTGAACCCGTGACCTCTGGCTCCAAAGCCCGGGCTCTTTCCACTGAGCCACGCTGCTTCCCCTGTGTGCCAAGCACTGTTAATAATAATAACAAGGGCATTTATTAAGCGCTTACTATGTGCCAAGCACTGTTAATAATAATGATGGCATTTATTAAGCGCTTACTATGTGCAAAGCACTGCTCTGAGCGCTGGGGAGGTTGCAAGGTGATCAGCTTGTCCCTCGGGGGGGCGCGCAGTCTTAATCCCCATTTTCCAGATGAGGGAACTGAGGCCCAGAGAAGTGAAGTGACTTGCCCAAAGTCACCCAGCTGACAAGCGGCGGAGCCGGGATTTGAACCCGTGACCTCTGACTCCAAAGCCCGGGCTCTTTCCGCTGAGCCACGCTGCTTCCCCTGTGTGCCAAGCACTGTTAATAATAATAATGATGATGGCATTTATTAAGCGCTTACTATGTGCCAAGCACTGTTAATAATAATGATGGCATTTATTAAGCACTTACTATGTGCAAAGCACTGCTCTGAGCGCTGGGGAGGTTACAAGGTGATCAGGTTGTCCCACGGGGGTTCCCAGTCTTAATCCCCATTTTACAGGTGAGGGAACTGAGGCCCAGAGAAGTGAAGTGACTTGCCCAAGTCACCCAGCTGACAAGCGGCGGAGCCGGGATTTGAACCCGTGACCTCTGACTCCAAAGCCCGGGCTCTTTCCACTGAGCCACGCTGCTTCCCCTATGTGCCAAGCACTGGTAATAATAACAACGATGGCATTTATTAAGCGCTTATTATGTGCCAAGCACTGTTAGTAATAATAACAAGGGCATTTATTAAGCGCTTACTATGTGCCAAGCACTGTTAATAATAATGATAGCATTTATTAAGCGCTTACTATGTGCAAAGCACTGTTAATAATAATAATGATGGCATTTATTAAGCGCTTACTATGTGCCAAGCACTGTTAATGATGGCATTTATTAAGCGCTTACTATGTGCAAAGCTCTGTTAATAATAATAATGATGGCATTTATTAAGCGCTTACTATGTGCCAAGCACTGTTAATAATAATGATGGCATTTATTAAGCGCTTACTATGTGCAAAGCTCTGTTAATAATAATAATGATGGCATTTGTTAAGCGCTTACTATGTGCCAAGCACTGTTCAAAGCGCTGGGGAGGTTACAAGGTGATCAGGTTGTTCCCCAGGGGTCCCACAGTCTTCACCTCCATTTTACAGATTCATTCAATCATATTTATTGAGCGCTTACTGTGTGCAGAGCACTGGACTAAGCGCTTGGGAAGTCCAAGTTGGCAACATATAGGGACAGTCCCTACCCAACAGCGGGCTCACAGGCTAGAAGCATTGTGGCTCAGTGGAAAGAGCTTGGGCTTTGGAGTCAGAGGTCACGGGTTCAAATCCTGGCTCTGCCAACTGTCAGCTGTGTGACTTGGGCCACTTAACTTCTCTGTCCCTCATTGACCTCATCTGTACAATGGGGATGCAGACTGTGAGCCCCACGTGGGACAACCTGATCACCTTGTATCCCCCCCAGCGCTTAGAACAGTGCTTTGCACATGGTAAGCGCTTAATAAATGCCATCATCGTTATTATTACTATTATTTCATCATCAATCGTATTTATTGAGCGCTTACTGTGTGCAGAGCACTGTACTAAGCGCTTGGGAAGTACAATTTGGCAACATATAGAGACAGTCCCTACCCAACAGTGGGCTCACAGTCTAAAAGGGGGAGACAGAGAACAAAACCAAACATACTGACAAAATAAAATAAATAGGATAGATAGGTACAAGTAAAATAAATAGATAAATAAATAGAGTAATAAATATGTACAAACATATATACATATATACAGGTGCTGTGGGGAAGGGAAGGAGTAAGATGGGGGGGATGGAGAGGGGGGCGAGGGGGAGAGGAAGGAAGGGGAAGGAAGGGGCTCTGTCTGGGAAGGCCTATTATTTAAATTGAGTTCGTTCTAAAAGTAGCAGCCTTTCTTGTAAGGATTCATATGGTCTCAGTTAATAAATGCCATTATTATTATTATTATCATTATTATTATTATTACTACAAGGCGATCAGGTTGTTCCACAGGGGGCTCACAGTCTTCATCCCCATTTTAGATTCATTCATTCAATCATATTTATTGAGCACTTACTGTGTGCAGACCACTGTACTAAGCGCTTGGGAAGTCCAAGTTGGCAACATATAGAGATGGTCCCTACCCAACAGCAGGCTTACAGTCTAGAAGGGGGAGACAGAGAACAAAACAAAACATATTAACAAAATAAAATAAATAGAATATGTACAAATAGAGTAATAAATACGAACAAACATATATACATATTCATTCATTCATTCAATCGTATTTATTGAGCGCTTACTGTGTGCAGAGCACTGTACTAAGCGCTTGGGAAGTCCAAGTTGGCAACATAGAGAGACGGTCCCTACCCAACAGCGGGCTCACAGTCTAGAAGGGGGAGACAGACAACAAAACAAAATATAGTAACAAAATAAAATAAATAGAATATGTACAAATAGAGTAATAAATATGTACAAACATATATACATATATACAGGTGCTGTGGGGAGGGGAAGGAGGTAAGGCGGGGGGGGTGGGGAGGGGGAGGAGGGGACTCTAAGCGCTGGGGAGGTGGAGAAGCAGCGTGGCTCGGTGGAAAGAGCACGGGCTTTGGAGTCCGAGGTCATGGGTTCGAATCCCTACTCTGCCACATGTCTGCTGTGTGACCTTGGGCAAGCCACTTCACTTCTCTGTGCCTCAGTGACCTCACCCGGAAAATGGGGATTAAGACTGTGAGCCCCATGTGGGACAACCTGATCACCTTGTATCCTCCCCAGTGCTTAGAACAGTGCCTTACACATAGTAAGCGCTTAACAAATGCCATCATTATTATTACAAGGTGATCAGGTCCCACGGGGGGCTCACAGTCCTCATCCCCATTTGATAGATGAGGTAACTGAGGCACGGAGAAGTGAAGTGACTTGCCCAAAGTCACACAGCTGACAGTTGGTGGAGCCGGGGTTTGAACCCATGACCTCTGACTCCAAAGCCTGGGCTCTTTCCACTGAGCCACACTGCTTCTCTGACATAGCAATAATAATGGTAATGGTATTTAAGCGCTTACTATGTGCCAGGCACTGTACTGAGTGCTGGATAAAAATAAATACATGACAGATATGGACAATAAATGCTGTGGGGCTGGGACAGGGAATGAATGAAGGTAGCAAGTCAGGGTGTCGAATAGGAGTGGGAGAAGAGGAATGGGGGGCTTAGTCAGGGAAGGCCTCTTGGAGGAGGTGTGCCTTCAATAAGCACTTAGTACAGTGCTCTGGACACAGTAAGTGCTCAATAAATACGATTGAATGAATAAGGCTTTGAAACAGTGGGGAGCTATTGTCTATCTGATTAGAAGAGGGAGGGCCTTCCAGTCCAGGGACAGGATGTGGGCCAGGGGTCAGTGGAAGCGCTCAATAAATACCACTGATTGAGGAGAGATGGGGGAGATGCCCCCAAGATTCCAGCCGTTAATGGAAAGCAGCACGGCCTAGTGGATAGAGCGTGGGAAGGACCTGGGTTCTAATTATAATAATAATAATGGCATTTATTAAGCGCTTACTATGTGCAAAGCACTGTTCTAAGCGCTGGGGAGGTTACAAGGTGATCAGGTTGTCCCATGGGGGGCTCACAGTCCTCATCCCCATTTGACAGATGAGGTAACTGAGGCCCAGAGAAGTGAAGTATATATGTATATATGTTTGTACGTATTTATTACTCTATTTTATTTGTACATATCTATTCTATTTATTTTATTTTGTTAGTATGTTTGGTTTTGTTCTCTGTCTCCCCCTTTTAGACTGTGAGCCCACTGTTGGGTAGGGACTGTCTCTATATGTTGCCAATTTGTACTTCCCAAGTGCTTAGTACAGTGCTCTGCACATAGTAAGCGCTCAATAAATACGATTGATGATGATGATGATGATGAAGTGACTTGCCCAAAGTCACACAGCTGACAATTGGCAGAGCAGGGATTTGAACCCGTGACCTCTGACTCCAAAACCCGGGCTCTTTTCCACTGAGCCACGCTGTCCCAGCTCCGCCACTTTTCTGCTGGGTGACCTTGGGCAAGTCACGTCACTGGGCCTCAGTTCCCTCATCTGTAAAATGGGGATTAAGACCCTGAGTCTCATGTGGGACAGGGACTGGGTCCAACCTGATTAGCTCGTATCTACCCCGGCACTTAGCACAGTGCTTGGCACTTAGTAAGCCCTTCAATACTATTTTAAAAATCCCAATCTTATAAAAATGGGCCTTGAAGGGGGGAGGTTGCTGTGGTCCTGTTTCTTGAAAAAATGTTTTTCAGTTAGTTGTTTATTTTTAATATGTATTAATAGAAATTTATTCATTCAATCGTATTTATTGAGCGCTTCCTGTGTGCAGAGCACTGTACTAAATGCTTGGGAAGTACAAGTCGGCAACATCTAGAGACGGTCCCTCCCCAACAATGGGCTCACAGTCTAGAAGGGGGAGATGGACAACAAAACAAACCGCGTAGACAGGTGTCAATTCGTCGGAACAAATAGAATTAAAGCTAAATGCACATCATTAACAAAATAAATAGAATAGTAAATATGTACAGGCAAAATAGAGTGATTTGGGAAATGTTTACTCTGATGTCCTTCGTCTCTAGAAACGTCCCAGGTCTCCCCCTTCTAGACTGTGAGCCCACTGTTGGGTAGGGACTGTCTCTATATGTTGCCAACTTGTACTTCCCAAGCGCTTAGTACAGTGCTCTGCACACAGTAAGCGCTCAATACAGTTGATTGATTGATCTGTCTAGCTCTAATCAGACATCACTGTGCATGCGTGGCAGTGTCAAGTTCATCTGTGCATTCCTCAAGTGGATTTGAAGTTTAAACAAGCCAACCAACACAGAGTATGTACAGAAAGTATCTAAAGCTCCCCTAAAAGATGTCTTTCAGGCCCAAAGCTCAGTTGGATTCCATTTATAGTCTTCCGTGACATACAGTTAATTTTGTTTTTGATCTAACACTACTACCATCATTTCCTCCCCATCAGTTTTCATATTGCCCCTCTATAAGCAGGTTTTGGCCCCTTCACCCTCCTGAGACCACACTTTCCAAAGTCACCAATAATCTTTTTATACAAAATCCGATAGACTGCTCGGACAATCTCCCTTAACCTCTCAGCTGCCTCCAGGACTGTCAACCCCTCCCTCCTTGAATCAATCAAATTTATTGAGCGCTTACTGTGTGCAGAGCACTGTACTAAGCGCTTGGGAAGCACAAGTTGGCAACACATAGAGACGGTCCCTACCCAACAGTGGGAATCGATATCAGACCTTCATTTTCACCACCTGACTCTCCTCTTTCACCGACTCTTTTTAGTTTTATTCACTGGCTCCTCTTCCACCTCTCACCCCCTAACTCTGGATGTCCCACACTGCAAATTTCTCTTTAATGCTAAAAATTTCCATGGGCCCTTCCCACATTAACCATGCAATTCTTTCTCCCTAGCCATTTCCGTGGCAATAGACTGTGATGTCAAACGGAGGATTATGTTCTTCTTCTGTATGTTACTAATTAAAAATAGTTTGCAAGATAAGGCTTACGTTCACCCAACTTTTAAATGTAGTCCACACAAAGTTGGGAAACTATTGCTCAGTTCTCCGGAGATTTCAGTGGGGGTAATGGAATAAATGAATTTAGATTCTAGCAGGTGATAAGTTGCAGTTTTGTTAAAGTAACCGATCGAGAAGTTGTTCTCTCCGCCCGGAAAGAGTGCTAACGTGTATTTGACATAGTGCAGTCCCCAAGCCATGCCTGTTGTCTATCATCCTAGTAAATCGCTATTTTCCAGTAGCCCTGGTATGTTCCTTTCAGAAAAGTCAGAGCTAAGTAAACACTAGTCAAAAGTGTGTTAAGCTTTTCCAATGAAAAAGGAACAAAGTCTACTACTTTGGCACTCATTCCGCTCTGATTAGTCAGAACACTGCAGATCGATAAGAAATTATTTGTGATTTGCAGTAAATATTGTTTTATTTTGCCATAACTATTAATTCATTGACAGTTTTAAATAGGGAAGTCTTTCCTATTCAGAGATAGCTGGGCCAACAGTGGGATTTCGTCCATGTAGAAAGGGGGCTTTTTTAACGGTATTAAGCTCTTACTATGTGCTAGTCACTACAGTAAAGACTTAGAGTACATAAGTTTACACAGGTTGGATACGGTCTCTGTCCCACAAGGGGTTCATGGTTTTAATCCCCATTTTACATGAGGTAATTGAGGCACAGAGAAGTTAAGTGACTTGCCCAAGGTCACACAGCAACTGGCATCCTTCTGACTCCCAAGCCTATGCTCTATCCGCTAAGTCATGCTGCTTCTCAAGGTGGTTCATTCATTCAATCATATTTACTGAGCGCTTAATGTGTGCGGAGCACTGTACTGTGCGCTTGGGAATCAATCGTATTTATTGAGTGCCTACTGTGTGCAGAGCACTGTACTATGCGCTTCGGAAGTACAAGTTGGCAACATATAGACACGGTCCCTACCCAACAGTGGGCTCACAGTCTAGGAGGGGGAGACCGAGAACAAAACATATTAACAGAATAAAATAAATAGAATAAATATGTACAAGTAAATAAATAGAGTAATAAATACGTACTAATGGTTGAAAAGGCAGTCTGTTATATAGCATATCCACAAAAATAAAGCCCATTCATCCATCAGGGAGAGCATTGCCTCCCTTAGAAACACAGCTGGCCAGGGATGTTTGGCATCCCTGGCTGATTTTTTTTTTAACTGCCCCCATTCAGTCAGCAAGAAAAATTCATTTTTAAAAAAGTATGCACAGATTATAACTGCCCCCATTCAGTCAGCAAGAAAAATTCATTTTTTAAAAGTATGCACAGATTAAAGGTACCTGTAGTACAAATTATGCCATGAAAAGTCCCCATCGAGTTGCCAAATAAACGTAAATATTCAGTTGTCTTTGACAAGCAAAGTGCCACTGAGGAAACGTCGCCGTCAGCCGGTTTGGTCGTAATTGGGCTGGTCCCATTTAATAAGCCTGCTAAATAATACCCTCTCCCTTCAGCCGACACACCAACAGAAGATGGGTTGCTTACCCAAAATGTTCAGTTTAGGGTTGGGGGAAGAGAAGGAAGGGAAAGGTGTTCCCCCAAGTTGGCTGGAGATGCCCTTGACAGGCTTTTGTAGTAGTGATGATGGTTCATGGTGACTCACATTCGTCCACCTATGATCCCTGATAGCCATTTTGCATTGCTTTGCTGTAGACTGACAGGCTACTAGTAGTCGCAGTTTGTGGTCCTGAATTTAAAAATACCCCCTGGAAGTTCTCCTCTTCTTCCTCCTCCTCACTGGTAGCCATTAGTAGTCTACCCAGCGCTTAAAACGGTGCTTGGCACAGAGTAAACCCTTAACAAATACCATCATTATTATTATAATTGTCGCCACCGTTCAATGTGGAATTCAAATTGGTCATACTTAAGGACTGGAAGCCTTATTGTGACAGTTAGTGGAACACAACGATTGAAAGGGGGAGGAAGAGTAGATTTAGTTTAGCCAACCTGCGTGAAATATAAAACCAATCTCCCCAAGAGTGGATCCCTTCCAGAAAGGGATTAGGGGGAAAAGGTTGGCCCTTCTTAGGTGTTCAGTCCTTTCTTGCACAGTGCAGTGCATTAGCATGAGCAGAAACATCAGTTCTTCCACCAACATATGCTCCTCTCTGTATTTTCCCGCTGCAAAAAAATGTTGCAAGAAATTCTGCCAGTCACAAGAATGACCCACATGTTTGTAGGTCCCTGAGGTTTTAGAGTATAGCCCTGGGCAAACCAGGCCCATCCTACAAGCCTCATGGGTTAGGATGATAATGACTTTTGTTAAATGCTTACAATATGCTAAATATTGTACTCAGCACTGGGACAGATACAAGAATGAAGCCCAGCCCACTCCACATTCTACATGGGGGGTCAAAATGGGAGATAAGGAAAATGAGGCTCAGAAAAGTGAAATGACTTGCCCACAGTCACCCAGCGGACAAGTAACAGAGCAGGGATTATAACCTATGTCTTCTAGGCCACTCAGCTAAACCCCAGAAATAATAATAATGGCATTTATTAAGCTCTTACAATGTGCAAAGCACTACTCTAAGTGCTGGGGAGATTACAAGGTGATCAGCTTGTCCCACGGGGAGGCTCACAGTCTTAATCTCCATTTCACAGATGAGGTAACTGAGTCACAGAGAAGTTAAGTGACTCGCCCAAAGTCACACATCTGACAATTGGCAGAGCGAGGAGTTGAACCCATGACTTCTGACTCCAAAGCCCATGTTCATTCCACTGAGCTATGCTGCTTCCCTAAAATCTAAAAAATCTAACCATTTTGGCTTAGAATTAACACAGGCACACTTAACTTCCGGGAGATCTGAGCAGTAAGGAGGGCTCAACTAATTGACAGGATTTGTGTTGAAGAAAGAGGAGGGAAACACTCACCTGTTAGGATTTCTTGCTTTGGCTCCACCGCTACATCTATTACTGCTAGGTGGGCTGGGGCAGAGCCGAAAATGCTGTTGAGGGCAGCCACTTTGGGGGACAAGTGTTCCTCTTTATCATCATCATCATCATCAATCGTATTTATTGAGCACTTACTATGTGCAGAGCACTGTACTAAGCGCTTGGGAAGTACAAATTGGCAACATAATCTTTTCTTTATCTTTTCCTGGCTCTGCGCTGAGCTCCTCAGCATCCCTGCTGATGGCTGGCCTTAGGGGCTCAGAGTTCGAAATATAGGCCAGGCATTAGGGCTGCCGAGATCCACGGCCATAGTCGTGTCACCTACCTTCTATTATTGTTGCTCTGGCCCAATATCCAATATGAGGGTTGGGGCTGCCCTCCAGAAGGCCCTTTCCTCTGCGGTACTCTTCTTCCAGGAGGCAGGCCAGCCTGTGGGGATCCCAATCCCCCACCCCCAGGTCAGTTGGTGCCTTAATTGCCCCTAATCCAACCAGGGGGCTTGGAAAGGAAGATAATTCCTGTAGATGAACGTGCGAACGCACATACTAACTGCAAATGGTCTCCAGCTGGATCGCCCCTGTCTGCTCCGAGTGGGCTGGAGACAGCTTCCAGGTGGTGATTGCCTAAAAAAAGCAGGGCCACGGGAAGGAGAGGAAGGGCAGATTCAAAAATAACAGAGAACAGGTGGATAAAACTGGGAAAGGAGTGAAGAAGCATTGTAGGGGAGAGGAAAATCTTGTTGTGAGGGAGCGAGAGAGATTTCTGTGAGAGCAGGAACCCTGGTAAGGAATGGGGAAGGAGCAAGGATGGAGTGCCTAGTAGAGACTAATGATAATAATTATGGTATTTGTACTAAAGGCTGGAGTGGATACAAGCAACCCGGGTTAGACACACTATCCCACGTGGGGCTCACAGTCTCAGTCCTCGTTTTACAGGTGAGATAACCGAGCCATAGTGAAGTGACTTGCCCAAGGTCACACAGCAGACAAGTGACAGAGTCAGGATTGACGCCTCCTGACTCTTAGTCCCGTGCTCTATCCACTCTGCCGTGCTGCTTCTCGTGGAGTACTTTGAGGTTTCTCTTAAGCATAACGAGCATTCTGAGTAAAATTTTATTTTAAAGACCAATTGGGGCAATTAGTACATAGGCACGTGGTTTCAATACCCGAGCCATCAAGATCTTGACGTTCATAAGTATCGTCATAGCTGAACAGACTGGTCGTCTTCTGTGCCTCCGGCAGTAGCCAATAATAAACACTTGAGTGGAAGATGAAAGTCCCATAAATTAATTCTGGATTGTGAGGACAGGAGAGAATTTCTTTTAGATAATCTCTATGCTGTTGACTTCAGGAAAAGATCCTTGTAAATATGAAATACACAGAAGGGTAACTGTGTGAAAAAAGATTTTAAGTTCCTTGCACCTACAGCATAATAACCTCAGTACTGCTTTATGTAATTAAGCATTCTTTTTCAATTTAGAATCTTAATCTTTTTCTGTTTAGTCTCGCTAAGACATTTGATTTCTTTGTCTTTAATCCTGTGTTCCAAAGGCTAATTACATATTGCATCGGGGATTTCATTATTTCTTTTCAGCGTTTTGCTGCTTTTAATTTCTTGGAATTTCTCCCCGTGTCTTTTATCCTGAGGAAATAAAAGCTCCCAATTAGCTTTCACTGACCCATTCGGTATTTGCTGTGTAGCCAGATTGGTGGTGTTTAAAGGTTAACATGGAGTAATTTCTGCATAAGTATAAAATTTTGGAATGTGGCATGCATCATCCTTGTTCCTATGTTTTTGTGATTCACCTCGTATTTCAACTTAATTTAAAAATGTCAATAGATTTAGGCTTCACATGAGACTGACTCGCGTTATATCCTGATTCACATCTGTGTTACCTTCATTTTATTCTTATAACGTGTGCGCTCTCTACATAAATAAGGAACACCGATCATTCACAATCTCAGGAAAAAAGCATTGATGGACTTAAAACCTAACTAAAATAGCCTTATGACAATGTGTAACTAAGATGGGGATTTTTATGGTTTAAAAACTCTATGATTCAGAAGGTAATTATTGGGTCCTGTTGTTTTTGTTGTTATTATTAAGTGCCGTCGAGTCGTTTTCGATTCTTAGCAACTCCGTGGATGTACTTTCTCCAGAACGTCCCGTCCTCTGCCATAATCCGCAACCTTTCTGATGGTTCTTCCGTTATCGTTATGGTCCCTGACCATCTACCTGCTGGTCTATCTCTTCCACGTTTTCCTTGGACTTTTTCTAGCATTAATGTCTTTTCCAGAGAATTAGTCCTGATTATGTATCCAAAATATGCTAATCTAAGTAATCATCTGGCCTTCCAAAAACCACTTCGGTTTAATTTGCTCCAAACAAAAAAAAAATAAATTGGAGTTTATTATTTCTGTCACTCAATTGTTAGTATTTAATGGACATCGATTGTTCTAAGCACTTGGGAAAGTAAAATAGATTTAGTAGACAATGCGTCAAAGAATGTACAATCTAGCAGGGGAAGCAGCGCGGCTCAGTGGAAAGAGCCCGGGCTTTGGAGTCAGAGGTCATCGGTTCAAATCCCGGCTCCACCACTGGTCAGCTGTGTGACCTTGGGCAAGTCACTTCACTTCTCTGGCCCTCAGTTGCCTCATCTGTAAAATGGGGATTGAAACTGTGGGACCATCTGATCACCTTGTAAACTTCCCAGCGCTTAGAACAGTGCTTTGCACAGAGTAAGCGCTTAATAAATGCCATTATTATCTAGACACTGAAATAAACTATGCATAAGAGGGAGGAAGGAAAGCATGAAGCAGCATAGCCTAGTGGATAGAGCATTGGCCTGGGACTTACAAGGACCTGGGTTCTAATCACAGCTCTGCCCCTTGTTTACTCTGTGACCTTGAGCGAGTCACTTAACTTTTCTTCTTAACTTTCTTAACTTCTCAGACTGAGCCCCCCCATCCCCCCGTCTTACTTCCTTCCCTTCCCCACAGCACCTGTATATATGTTTGTACATATTTATTACTCTATTTATTTTACTTGTACATATCTATTCTATTTATTTTATTTTGTTACTATGTTTGGTTTGGTTCTCTGTCTCCCCCTACTAGACTGTGAGCCCACTGTTGGGTAGGGACTGTCTCTGTATGTTGCCAGCTTGTACTTCCCAAGCGCTTAGTGCAGTGCTCTGCACACAGTAAGCGCTCAAAAAATACGACTGATGATGATGATGATGACTGTCTCTATATGTTGCCAACTTGTACTTCCCAAGCGCTTAGTACAGTGCTCTGCACACAGTAAGTGCTCAATAAATACGATTGGTTGATTGATTGATTGATTGATTGATTTTCTGTGGCTCAGTTACCTCATCTGGAAAATAGGGATTAAGACCGTGAGCCCCATATAGGACTGGACTGCATTCAATTTCTCCACACGCTCTCCCCCAAGAGCCCGGGGCTACTTGGTTTTATCGGTCCCTTGTGTGACACGTGATTTCTTTATGTCATACTACGCCAGGTGCAGTGTGATGATATCATTTCCCCGTGTGCTGCTTCAGGACCACTGGCAGAAGCTCCCTTTTGAAGACGGGGTAAAGCGGGAAAGTCCGGCTCCTCACCCAGAATAAGGATGAGGGGGAGAGGGGCTCATCCCGAGCCAATATTTTGACCAGTCTAGGACTTTAAACCCAATATTTGCTTCACTTAGGCTCTGTCAGGGGGCTCTAAGGGAGGCCTTGAAGATCAACAGAATGCCATAGGGTTATTGACGTGATTTTTGGTAGGGTCTAATCATCATCAATCGTATTTATTGAGCGCTTACTATGTGCAGAGCACTGTACTAAGCGCTTGGGAGGTGCAAATTGGCAACATATAGAGACAGTCCCTGCCCAACAGTGGGCTCACAGTCTAATGATACTCTACTGAGCCCCTTCCTTCCTCTCCCCCTCGTCCCCCTCTCCATCCCCCCATCTTACCTCCTTCCCAAGCGCTTAGTACAGTGCTCTGCACATAGTAGGTGCTCAGTAAATACGATTGATGATGATGCTGTTGCTGCCAGCAGGAAGGAGGGGAAAGGAAAGGAAGCATCCCGCTTTGGCATTTTCAACCATAAATGGCACTTATAGGTGAACTTCAACATCATTAGTGTCTTCGTCAAACACGCAGGACAGCTGTTTCATTCAGTTGTATTGAGCGCTTACTGTGTGCAGAACACTGTTCCCTGTGTACATGTATATATGTTTGTACAAATTTTTTACTCTATTTATTTCACTTGTACATATCTATTCTATTTATTTTATTTTGTTAGTATGTTTGGTTTTGTTCTCTGTCTCCCCCTTCTAGACTGTGAGCCCACTGTTGGGTAGGGACTGTCTCTATATGTCACCAACTTGTACTTCCCAAGCGCTTAGTACAGTGCTCTGCCCACAGTAAGCGTTCAATAAATACGATTGATTGATTGATTGGGAGGGCACAATGTAACAGTAATCAGACACGTTCCCTACCCACAACCAACTAGAGCCCAACTCTCACTCTTTGGGTGTATATAATCTAGTACTTCCCAAGCGCCTAGTACAGTGCTCTGCATATAGTAAGCGCTCAATAAATAAATACGATTGATGATATAGTAGGTGCTTATATGTGAATAAAAAGGCAGACGGCCTTGGCACTAATTCAGCCCCTGTTCATTTGGAAAACACTATATGGAGAAATGATTCCTTCCTTCAAAAGATCCTTGCGAGATAAAAGAGGAACAAACTAACAATCTTCGGGTCCCAGGAGCTTGTAAGTGAATATGTGGGTAGAGAAGCAGCGTGGCTCAGTGGAAAGAGCCCGGGCTTTGGAGTCAGAGGTCACGGGTTCAAATCCTGGCTCCGCCAATTGTCAGCTGGGTGACTTTGGGCAAGTCACTTAACTTCTCTGTGCCTCAGTGACCTCATCTGGAAAATGGGGATTAAGACTGTGAGCCCCACGTGGGACAACCTGATCACCTTGTGTCCCCCCAGTGCTTAGAACAGTGCTTTGCACATAGTAAGCGCTTAACAAATACCATTATTATTATTATTACTGAGTGGAGCAAGTTTAGACTGTGAGCCCATTGTTGGGTAGGCACCGTCTTTATATGTTGCCAACTTGTACTTCCCAAGCGCCTAGTACAGTGCTCTGCACACAGTAAGCGCTCAATAAATACAATTGAATGAGTGAATGAATGAAAAAAAAACCTGAAAAAGCTTTCCAGCTTCTGTCCTCTTCTTCCTCTCATTCTCTCACATTCTTTCACTTGCTTTCAGACCCACTTACTCCCCATCCCTGCTTCCTTGCTTCTTTGCTGAAATTTTTAAAAGGCTCCGCCCTATGTCTGCTGCGTGACCTTGGGCAAGTCACTTAACTTCTCTGAGCCTCAGTTCCCTCGTCTGTAAAATGGGGATTAAGACTGGGAGCCCCATGTGGGACAACTTGATTACCTTGTATCCCCCCCAGCGCTTAGAACAGTGCTTTGCACATAGTAAGCGCTTAACAAATGCCGTCATCATCATCATCATGTTATAATATAATAATGATTGTGATTGGGGTATCTGTTATGCACTTATGCAGGGGACGTGTCTGTTTATTGTTATATTGTGCTCTCCCAAGCACCTAAAACAGTGCTCTGCATACAGTAAGCGCTCAATAAATACAACTGAATGAAATGGCTGTCCTGCGTGTTTGACAAAGACACTAATGATGTTGAAGTCCACCTATAAGTGCATTTGTGGTTGATGCACTAAGGTTTGGCGTAGGTACAAAATAATCATTGATTGATTGATCGCCCTGCCTTACCGCCTTCCCCTCGCCACAGCACCTGTATATATGTATATATGTTTGTACATATTTAATACTCTATTTTACTTGTACATATTTATTCTATTTATTTTATTTGGTTCATATGTTTTGTTGTCTGTCTCCCCCTTCTAGACTGTGAGCCCGTTGTTGTGTAGGGACCATCTCTATATGTTGCCAACTTGTACTTCCCAAGCGCTTAGTACAGTGATCTGCACACAGTAAGCGCTCAATAAATACGATTGATTGAATGAATGAATGAATGAATCAGGTCAGACGTAGTCCCTGGTCCACACAAGGCTCCCGGCCTAAGGTAGGGGGAGAGCAGGAATTTAATCCCTATTTTACACAGTAGGCATGTGACAGAGTCAGAATTAGAACCCAGGTCCCCTGATTCCCCAGGTCCATGCTCTTTCCACTGGGCAGCCTGAGAAGCAGCCTGGCTTAGTGGAAAGAGCCTGGACTTAAGAGTCAGAGGTCATGGGTTCTAATCCCGTCTCAGCCACTTCATTCAATCGTATTTATTGAGCGCTTACTGTGTGCCGAGCACTGTACTAAGTCACTTTGGGCAAGTCACTTAACTTCTCTGTGCCTCAGTTATCTCATCTGTATAATGGGGATTAACACTGTGAGCCCCACGTGGGACAACCTGATTACTTTGTATCTACCCCAGCACTTAGAACAGTGCTTGGCTCGTAGTAAGTGCTTAACAAATAACTATTATTATTATTAGGCCACGCTCCTTTCCCAGGGTCACATATCATGCTCACATACAGGGGAGAATTTATCAGGACATCCAAAGAGATTTAGCTTATTGCTGCCCCGTACGTTTTTTAAAAAATTATCTTCCTTTGTAACCTCGTCAATTCTGGGGCAGACTAATTTCAGAGCTACAGGGAATCCCATTGCAGTGCATGGCATTGCAGTGCATTTGGTGTATAAAGGGCACAAATTGCAATTCAAAAAATTACACCCAGGCATCTTGTATTAGATATCTTTTTGTTTATGATTTTTACATTTTTTTTCTAAAATATTGCAATCCCTCCAAATTTATCACTTTAAACTTGGAGCCTATTGGAAAATCTCAGCTTATCTATTATCTGGGGGAATTACCAACATATCTGAATGGAGGGCCTGCGTTTTCACTATCATCCTGCTTGGCTATTTAGTTATCATTTCATAATAAAAGGACCTTATCATTTGACGATCTTCAAGGGTACTAGGAAAGTGGGATAAATCCGTACATTGTGCTAATGTTGAAACCAAATCCTTAGAGAAAGAGCCAGAGGATGACTTAAATGAAGAATTATGTTGGAGGACAAAAGTTAGAGAGTGGGTTATTGTGAAATTTTCCACAGCCTTGTTAAATACAGGGCAGATGTGAATTTTTCAGTTTAAAGGTTTAAAACTGATGGAATGTTTTCTTTTCTTGAAACATTCACATCGAGTGGGATTACAAGTATACCTTTGGAAGACATTCCCTTTCTTATTAGTTTTTTATGAAAGCTGTAAAATTTCAAATGAGATTACTCATTGAAACAGAAAGGGAATTGAAAAGTATTCTAAATTGAGTAATACTCCTTACATCTATATTGTGATTTTTTCTTTTCTCTTTTTTTATGGTATCTGTTAATCGTATTGAGCGCTTACTGTGTGCAGAGCACTGTACTAAGCGCTTGGGAAGTCCAAGTTGGAAAGACATAGAGACAGTCCCTACCCAACAGTGGGCTCACAGTCTAGAAGGGGGTGACAGAGAACAAAACCAAACATATTAACAAAATAAAATAAATAGAAAAGATATGTACAAGTAAAATAAATTGAGTAATAAATACGTACAAACATATATACATATATACAGGTGCTGTGGGGAAGGGAAGGAGGTAAGGCGGGGGGATGGAGAGGGAGAGGAAAGAGGGGGCTCAGTCTGGGAAGGCCTCCTGGAGGAGGTGAGCCCTCAGTAGGACCTTGAAGGGAGGAAGAGAGCTAGCTTGGCGGATGTGGGGCGGGGGGGGGCATTCCAGGCCAGGGGGTGTATGGCGGATGTGTAGCGGGCCAAAAGCGAGGAAAATGGAGGAGCTGGATGTGTAGCGGGCCAAAAGCGAGTAAAATTGAGGAGCTGGATGTTCCCCAATACTGCAGGTGAGAGATCCAATTTTTCTTCATAAAACCGAGTAAGCAGAAACGATCATGAGGCCAAAATGAAAGGGTTCTGCTGAAGCGGTAGCAAGCCGAGACTAGATGGCTCCATCTTCACGCCTCCTAAAGATGATTTCTTCCTTTGTCATCGGCAGGCATTGACTGAAATCGTTTGTTTGTGGGGTGTGATGAAACCGATCCAATAATCTGTTTTGAACGCCCAACTCCTCTAAACTCCTTGTGGGCAGGGGTCCCATCTACCAACTCTGTTGGAGTGCACCCTCCCGAGCGTTTTGTACGGGGCTCTCCACAGAGCAAGCGAGCGCTCACTACATAGCAGAGATCGATCGATAACCATTGATAGATAAGCAGTGTGGCATGGGGATAGAGCACGGGCCTGGGATTCACAAGGTTTGCTGCCATTTGTCTGCTGCATGGGGATAGAGCACGGGCCTGGGAGTGACAAGGTTTGCTGCCATTTGTCCGCTGCATGACCTTGGGCGAGTCACTCAACTCCTCTGTGCCTCAGTTCCCTCATCTGCAAAATGGGGATGGAGACTGTGAGCCCCACGTGGGGTAGATAAATAAATACGATCAATACGATTGATTGATAGGGAGAGGGTCCAACCCAATTTGCTGGTTTCCACCCCAGCTCTTAGAATAGTGCCTGGCACGTGGTAAGTGCCAAGCAAACAAATAATAATAATAATAATAGCATTTATTAAGCGCTTACTATGTGCAAAGCACTGTTCTAAGCGCAAGGTGATCAGGATGTCCCACGGGGAGCTCACAGTCTTCATCCCCAGCACTCACTAAGTACCAGGTACTGTACTAAGTGCTGGGATATAGTCAAGTTAATCAGATTAGACACAGTCCAGTGTCCCACACGGGGCTCAAAGTCCTAATCCTCATTTTACAGATAAAGTAACTGAGGCCCAGAGAAATTAAATGACTTGCCTAAGGTCACACAGCTCACAAACGGCCTGGATTAGAGCCCGGGTCCTTCTGACTTCCAAGCTTGTGCCCTGTTGCTTCTCATTACATGTTTCTATCTCTTTAATTCTTACTTTCTTTCAGATATTCATTCATTCAATCGTATTTATTGAGCGCTTACTGTGTGCAGAGCACTGTACTAAGCACTTGGGAAGTACAAGTCGGCAACATATGGAGACGGTCCCTACCCAACAGTGGGCTCACAGTCTAGATATGATACTAAAAGTTCTTTCTCTTGAGGAGGTAGTTTTGATTAATTGGGTAATGTATTAAATTAGTGTGTGAATAAATAAAACTTCCTTATCTAGTACTTAATATAGTTCCCTCGAAACTGTAAGCTCACTGTGGGTAGGGAATGTGAATGCTAACTCTATTGTATTGTACTCCCCCAAGTGCCTAGTATAGTGCTCTCCCATAGTAAGCACTCAAAAAGTACAAAAAGAAAGAAAAGAAATCTGGATTATCGAGTCCAGAGTATAGTGCTCTCCCATAGTAAGCACTCAAAAAATACGAAAAGAAAGAAAAGAAAAGAAATCTGGATTATTGAGTCCAGAGTATAGTGCTCTCCCAGAGTAAGCACTCAAAAAATACGAAAAGAAAGAAAAGAAATCTGGATTATCGAGTCAGTGGAATGAGAGGTCTAGTTAAATGCTACTCAGCGTGAGCTTTCTCCACCGTCATAGTTCTTCCTCTTTTTCGTCAATGAGTGCTTTACTTGGTTGCCTAGGTGTTTTATTCAGTCAGGATTGCCCTTTAGGATGAAGTTTTGAGGTCCCTTTTTAATAGTTACGGTCTCAAACTAGCACCTACTGGAATTTTCCCCAAAATGGCCACGTTTTCAATTTCGTGGACTGTCCATTTTCTCTGGGAACTTTCAGAACCATTCTCTTTGCCTCGAATGTCTTCCCGTATTTTAAATCGAAAGCTTAAATTGACTGGTGCACACTGAAGAAAGCATCAAATCATCTAAGGGTTTGTGATTGACTTGTCTTCTAACTAAAACAAAAGTTTTTATTCTGTGTTCACAACTTGACACCGTAGCCAAATTGTCTATTCTTGCCATCTAAAATTACTTCCACTACCAATTCATTTGCAGTCTCACAAGAGCAGCACTAGATATAATTAAAACTGCCATTTACAAAATCCAAGCCATACCTTTTATTGAAGAGCCTAGTGCAGTCTGTGGTTAGTAATGTCAACAATTTCCAATTCTGGTGAATTGAAAAATGTGTGAGAAGGGCATTTTTTATAAATGCCTTCTGTAGTTAAGCAATAGGCCGTTCTTTTGGTGAATGTAAAAGTGTTTTCAGATTTAATTACTTCCACTACCAATTCTTTTACAGTCTCACAAGAGCAGCACTAGATATAATTAAAAATGTCATTTACAAAATCCAAGCCATACCTTTTATTGAAGAACCTAGTGCAGTCTGTGTTTAGTAATGTCAATAATTTCCAAATCTGGTGAATTGAAAAATGTATGAGAAGGGCATTTTTTATAAATGCCTTTTGTAGTTAAGCAATAGGCCATTCTTTTGGTGAATGTAAAAGTGTTTTCAGATTTAATTACTTCCACTACCAATTTTTTTACAGTCTCACAAGAGCAGCACTAGATATAATTTAAAATGTCATTTACAAAATCCAAGCCATACCTTTTATTGAAGAGCCTAGGGCAGTCTTTGGTTAGTAATGTCAATAATTTCCAATTCTGGTGAATTGAAAAATGTATGGGAAGGGCATTTTTTTTATAAATGCCTTCTGTAGTTAAGCAATAGGCCGTTCTTTTGGTGAATGTAAAAGTGTTTTCAGATTTACATTGGTCCGATAATTTCCAAATCTGGTGAATTGAAAAATGTATGGAAAGGGCATTTTTTATAAATGCCTTCTGTAGTTAAGCAATAGGCCATTCTTTTGGTGAATGTAAAAGTGTTTTCAGATTTACATTGGTCCTATAATTTCCAAATCTGGTGAATTGAAAAATGTATGGGAACGGCTTTTTTTATAAAGCCCTTCTGTAGTTAAGCAATAGGCCGTTCTTTTCGTGAATGTAAAAAGTGTTTTCAGATTTACATTGGTCTTATAATTTCCAAATCTGGTGAATTGAAAAATGTATGGGAACGGCATTTTTTATAAATGCCTTCTGTAGTTAAGCAATAGGCCGTTCTTTTGGTGAATGTAAAAGTGTTTTCAAATTTATATTGGTCCTATAATTTCCAAATCTGGTGAATTGAAAAATGTATGGGAACGGCATTTTTTATAAATGCCTTCTGTAGTTAAGCAATAGGCCGTTCTTTTGGTGAATGTAAAAGTGTTTTCAAATTTATATTGGTCCTATAATTTCCAAATCTGGTGAATTGAAAAATGTATGGGAAGGGCATTTTTTTATAAATGCCTTCTGTAGTTAAGCAATAGGCCATTCTTTTGGTGAATGTACATTGGTCCTATAAGGAGCCTGAGTCTAGCAGACTTGGAAGAGTTATATATTTGCAAACACAGTGGAAGAGAGTTATTCTACTTGAGGTGGTTTCTGATATATCTGCTTAAAATGAGGACTCGGGTTTCCTTTTAAAAAGCTTAATTCAGTCCGTGTGAAAGGTGCACAGGCATGCAGAAGGGAGAGGGAATGGAGGAAGCGAGGGTTTAGTCGGGGAGGGCTTCTTGGAGGAGATGTGCTTTTAATAAGACTTTGAAGATGGGGAGAGTGATGGTCTGTCGCATGTGAATGGGGAAGGAGTTCCAGGCCAGAGACGAGATGTGGGCAAGGGGTTGGCAGCGAGATAAACCAGATCGAAGTACGGTGAATCGATTGGCATTAGAGGAGCCAAGTGAGTGGGCTGGATTGTAGAAGAAAGTCAGGGAGGTAAGGTAGGAAGGGGGTAAGTTGATTGACTGCTTTAAAGCCAATGTGCTTAGTCCAGTGCTCTGCACACAGTAAGCGCTCAATAAATACGATTGAATGAATGAACAAATGCCATTATTATTATTATTATTATTATTATTATTATTATTATTATTATTATTAGGACCACATAGAAGTCCCCATTAAAAATTGTCAGCTCCTTGAGGGCAGCTAATTCTACTTTACTCTCCCAAATGCTTAGTAAAGCGCTCTGCATGGAGTAAGCACTCAGTACATACTATTGATCGACTGATTAACCTAGCTCCCTTCTATTTTTCTTCTAAAGAACAAAGTATCAATCAATCAATCGTATTTGTTGAGCGCTTACTGTGTGCAGAGCACTGTACGAAGCGCTTGGGAAGTCCAAGTTGGCAACATATAGAGACGGTCCCTACCCAACAGTGGGCTCACGGTCTAGAAGAAGTACCATTTCAATTACCACCGGGCGACTCATTTTTTTTTTTTTATCCTTTTTTAAATTGCAACAGTCAATCAGTCAATCAATCAATCAGTCGTATTCATTGAGTGTTTACTGTGTGCAGAGCACTGTACGAAGCGCTTGGGAAGTCCAAGTTGGCAACATATAGAGACGGTCCCTACCCAACAGTGGGCTCACGGTCTAGAAGAAGTACCATTTCAATTACCACCGGGCGACTCATTTTTTTTTAATCCTTTTTTAAATTGCAACAGTCAATCAATCAATCGTATTTAGTGAGCGCTTACTGTGTGCAGAGCACTGTACTAAGCGCTTGGGAAGTACAGGTTGGCAACATATAGAGACAGTCCCTACCCAACAGTGGGCTCACGGTCTAGAAGGAGTACCATTTCAATTACCACCAGGTGACTCATTTTTTTTTATCCTTTTTTAAATTGCAACAGTCAATCAGTCAATCAATCAATCAGTCATATTCATTGAGTGCTTACTGTGTGCAGAGCACTGTACTAAGCTCTTGGGAAGTCCAAGTTGGCAACATATAGAGACAGTCCCTACCCAACAGTGGGCTCACGGTCTAGAAGAAGTACCATTTCAATTACCACCGGGCGACTCATTTTTTTTTAATCCTTTTTTAAATTGCAACAGTCAATCAATCAATCGTATTTAGTGAGCGCTTACTGTGTGCAGAGCACTGTACTAAGCGCTTGGGAAGTACAGGTTGGCAACATATAGAGACAGTCCCTACCCAACAGTGGGCTCACGGTCTAGAAGGAGTACCATTTCAATTACCACCAGGTGACTCATTTTTTTTTATCCTTTTTTAAATTGCAACAGTCAATCAGTCAATCAATCAATCAGTCATATTCATTGAGTGCTTACTGTGTGCAGAGCACTGTACTAAGCTCTTGGGAAGTCCAAGTTGGCAACATATAGAGACAGTCCCTACCCAACAGTGGGCTCACGGTCTAGAAGAAGTACCATTTCAATTACCACCGGGCGACTCATTTTTTTTTAATCCTTTTTTAAATTGCAACAGTCAATCAATCAATCGTATTTAGTGAGCACTTACTGTGTGCAGAGCACTGTACTAAGCGCTTGGGAAGTACAGGTTGGCAACATATAGAGACAGTCCCTACCCAACAGTGGGCTCACGGTCTAGAAGGAGTACCATTTCAATTACCACCAGGTGACTCATTTTTTTTTATCCTTTTTTAAATTGCAACAGTCAATCAGTCAATCAATCAATCAGTCATATTCATTGAGTGCTTACTGTGTGCAGAGCACTGTACTAAGCTCTTGGGAAGTCCAAGTTGGCAACATATAGAGACAGTCCCTACCCAACAGTGGGCTCACGGTCTAGAAGAAGTACCATTTCAATTACCACCGGGCGACTCATTTTTTTTTAATCCTTTTTTAAATTGCAACAGTCAATCAATCAATCGTATTTAGTGAGCGCTTACTGTGTGCAGAGCACTGTACTAAGCGCTTGGGAAGTACAGGTTGGCAACATATAGAGACAGTCCCTACCCAACAGTGGGCTCACGGTCTAGAAGGAGTACCATTTCAATTACCACCAGGTGACTCATTTTTTTTTATCCTTTTTTAAATTGCAACAGTCAATCAGTCAATCAATCAATCAGTCATATTCATTGAGTGCTTACTGTGTGCAGAGCACTGTACTAAGCTCTTGGGAAGTCCAAGTTGGCAACATATAGAGACAGTCCCTACCCAGCAGTGGGCTCACAGTCTAGAAGAAGTACCATTTCAGTTACCACCGGGCGACTCATTTTTTTTTTTTATCCTTTTTTAAATTGCAACAGTCAATCAATCAATCAATCAATCAATCGTATTTATTGAGCGCTTACTGTGTGCAGAGCACTGTACTAAGCGCTTGGGAAGTCCAAGTTGGCAACATATAGAGACGGTCCCTACCCAACAGTGGGCTCACGGTGTAGAAGAAGTACCATTTCAATTACCACCGGGCGACTCATTTTTTTTTTTTTTATCCTTTTTTAAATTGCCACAGTCTTACCGCCCGCCTGCCGAAACCCGGAGAAACCATCCACGGACATGAGTTTTTTATTGGCTTTGGTGGGAAAGGAGCCAATCAGTGCGTCCAAGCTGCTCGGCTTGGGGCCAAGACTTCCATGATCTGCAAGGTGGGTGCAGGAGCCGCATGCCGGGGCTGGGGGGGACGGCTTTCGGGGGCTCAGTTGCTCCGGTTCTTCTGAAATGCCAAGTAAAACCATTCAGAAAGATTCATTAGCGAAGCAGCGGGGCTCAGTGGACAGAGCCCGGGCTTTGGAGTCCGAGGTCATGGGTTCGAATTCCGGCTCCGCCAACTGTCAGCTGTCATCATCAATCATATTTATTGAGCACTTACTGTGTGCAGAGCACTGTACTAAGCGCTTGGGAAGTACAAGTTGGCAACATATAGAGACAGTCCCTACCCAACAGTGGGCTCACAGTCGAAAAGGGGGAGACAGAGAACAAAACCAAACATACTAACAAAATAAAATAAATAGAATAGATATGTACAAGTAAAATAAATAAATAGAGTAATAAATATGTACAAGCATATATACAGGTGTTGTGTGACCTTGGGCAAGTCACTTAATCAATCAATCAATCAATCGTATTTATTGAGCGCTTACTGTGTGCAGAGCACCGTACTAAGCGCTTGGGAAGTACAAGTTGGCAACATATAGAGACAGTCCCTACCCAACAGTGGGCTCACAGTCTCCTCTGGGCCTCAGTTACCTCATCTGGAAAATGGGGATGAAGACTGTGAGCCCCCCGTGGTGGGACCACCTAATCACTTTGTAACCTCCTCAGCACTTAGAACAGTGCTTTGCACGTAATAAGCGCTTAATAAATGCCATCATTATTATCATTATTATTATTATTCATTCAATAGTATTTATTGAGCACTTACTGGGTGCAGAGCACTGTACTAAGCGCTTGGGAAGTCCAGGTTGGCAACATCTAGAGATGGTCCCTACCCAACAGCGGGCTCACAGTCTAGAAGGGGGAGACGGACGACAAAACAAAACATGTTAGCAGAATAAAATAAATAGAATATGGAAATATGTACAAGCAGCGTGGCTTGGTGGAAAGAGCCCGGGCTTTGGAGTCAGAGGTCATGGGTTCAAATACCGCCTCCGCCAGTTGTCAGCTGTGTGACTTTGGGCAAGTCACTTCACTTCTCTGGGCCTCAGTTACCTCATCTGGAAAATGGGGATGAAGACTGTGAGCCCCCCCGCATGGTGTGACAACCTAATCACCTTGTAACCTCCTCACTGCTTAGAACAGGGCTTTGCGCATAGTAAGCGCTTAATAAATGCCATCATTATTATTATTATTATTATTCATTCATTCAATAGTATTTATTGAGCGCTTACTGCATGCAGAGCACTGTACTAAGCGCTTGGGAAGTCCAGGTTGGCAGCATCTAGAGACGGTCCCTACCCGACAGCGGGCTCACAGTCTTGAAGGGGGAGACGGACGACAGAACAAAACATGTTAGCAGAATAAAATAAATAGAATATGTAAATATGTACAAGCAGCATGGCTCGGTGGAAAGAGCCCGGGCTTTGGAGGTCATGGGTTCAAATACCGCCTCCGCCAATTGTCAGCTGTGTGACCTTGGGCAAGTCACTTAACTCCTCTGGGCCTCAGTTACCTCAGCTGTAAAATGGGGATTAATACTGTGAGCCTTCTGTGGGACAACCTGATCACCTTGTAACTGTTCTAAGCGCTTACAGTCTTACAGAGCTTACAGTCTTGGGAATCTCCAAGTGGTGAGGGAGTCTGTCTGTTCCCCACCGCCCTCAGCCTCCACTCAGAACTCAGTTTCCACCTCCACTTACCGACAGGCGAGAGGCCTGTTGCCCCAACCCCTCACTGGCCTGGAGGGTGCCAATCCCATGTGGCCAAAAAGGGCCTCTACTGAACAATCTTCCTAGCAGGAACCGCGATTCCGGGACTTTTCCTTAAACCAGAGACAAGTTCTGGCCCGCTCCGATTTAGTCCCGGCCCCGCCGAGGGCCCTCTGAATCCCACCATCCTTCCGTTCAACTCTTCCCGCTGGGAGAGGTGACGCTGTGCAGCACCCTGGCTCCTCTCCCAGCTGGGAAAGAATCCACCCTGATAGCATTCCTAGCCCCCGAAATGCTGGAATTTCGTCGGAATACATTTGAATACAGCCACGCTCTTTCGTATGTTTAGCCCAGTTAATTGGAATTTCTCTCATCCCTAATTATTTCTCTCATCTTAAAGCTGAGCATTTGATCTTTTGCCGTTGTGCAGTTTGCAGGTTCTTGTGAAAAGAAAATGCCCGCACTTTGGACATTTCTCTGTGTCTCTCATTGAGAAATGATCTTCTTGACCGTGAGCCCACTATTGGGTAGGGACCGTCTCTATATGTCGCCAACTTGTACTTCCCAAGCGCTTAGTACAGTGCTCTGCACACAGTAAGCGCTCAATAAATACCATTGATTGATTGATTGATCTAGAGCCTACCAGGTGCCCTAACTGGAAAGGGTGTCACCTGCAATTTTTGTATCCTTAGTGAAATTCCAAGGATCTGGTGTCATGACTAGCGAGATAATAAAAGTATTTGTACACATTCTTTAATAAAAGATAGTATTATTTTTGTGATGCAATAGGGGAAGTCAAAGTAAGAAAAGGCTTTCCTGTAAGCTGTGCAATTTTACCAAAACGCCTCCACCATATCAGTCTTTCGTTTCCTGTTATGTTTAACTTTTCCCTCCACAAGATTCCTACCTGATCTGCAAACTGTCAGAATATCTATTTGCCCATTCTGTAGGACTGTACTTCCCAAGCGCTTAGTATAGTGCTCTGCACACAGTAAGCGCTCAATAAATACGATTGAATGAGTGAATGAATGAATTGATTGTAATTCTCAGTCATTCATTTGGTCAGAAACATGATCGATGAGGCAAGCACTCAAACTGATTTAATCTAATTGTCTAGGATTTTGTCTTACGGTTGACTGTGTTAATCAGTGGCATTCATTGAGTGCTTCTGTGTGCAGAGCACTGTACTAAGCGCTTAAGCGAGTACAACAGAGACGGTAGACACAGTCCCTGCCCACAACGAGTTAACTGAATTATACAAAGATTGTATTAGTTCTGAAAGCCTTTTATTCTGGTCCCTGAATGGTGATGTAGGTTACTGTTCACGGGCCAAAGCATACCCACTCACTCTCAGTGTCACCCGTATTCTAGCCCCCAAATTAAATAGGTCCCCCCATTTGACATGGGAAAGTGATCAATCAGTCTGGCCATAACACTGTTTTCGCTGCAGAATCATTCATTCATTCGTTCAATCGTATTTATTAGCGCTTACTGTGTGCAGAGCACTGTACTAAGCGCTTGGAAAGTACAGTTCAGCAACAAATAAAGACAGGAAACGTTCTTCCAACAACGCACGTGTGTCTGGACGCGACGCAGTGTGGTGTCGGAAGAAATTTAATCTTGGCCTTTCTCCAGCTACTAATTAGACTTCAGCATTTTTGGGAGGGCCGTAGCAGTTTATCATCAATCAATCCGCGGTGTTTGTTGAGGATTTACTGAGTACGGTGCACTTAGTTTAATCACGCTCATGTCTTCTCGTCCCAGTCGCCAGCATTTGGCAGCCCCTGTGTGGGCTCTTATTTGACCGTTCCGAGGACTGAAGCTGGTATTCGGACTCTGTTGAGTTGGAAGAATTTCCCAAAGAACCAGTAGCATATACTAACTCCTGGTTCCAGGTGGCTTGTTGGATCTCCAACTTCTTGGCTCAGGAGGGCAAGGAGGAGCAGTTGAGAGGAGGAAATCCCCCAGTGGACTTTAAATGTTCCCTTTCTGCAAAAGAGAAAAGAAAGAAGGTGAGGGAAAGACAGAAACCCTTCCTCTTCTCTAAGCAGAAAGAAGTGTCCAGTAGAAACTAGAGAGGAGGAACTGGTGGGTATCATTTTGATATCAGAATATTGGTTGCACCACTAAACAGTGGACTGACGTTTAAACACAGAACAGCTGAATCCAGGACTCATACTTCAATCAGTCCTGTTTTTTGAGCGCTTACTGTGTGCAGAGCACTGTGCTAAGCACTTGGGAGAGTACGACACAAAAATATAACAGGCACATTCCCTGCCCACGAGTTTACGATCTAGAGAGGGAGAATATCTTCCCAGGCACACTATGAAAGTTTGGCGACAGGCTGGTTGACTGCAGGCAAAGTAAGCTGTCTGGTCCTATATTCATTCATTCATTCAATCGTATTTATTGAGCGCTTACTGTGTGCAGAGCACTGTACTAAGCGCTTGGGAAGTCCAAGTTGGCAACATAGACAGTCCCTACCCTACAGTGGGCTCACAGTCTAGAAGGAATTAGACTTCAGCAATAGGCAATAGGCAGGCACATCAGGTCAGGCAGTACCAGCATCATCAGTGCTATTTATTGAGCACTTAATGTCTGTGGAGCACTGTACTAAGCGGTTGGGAGAGTACAATCCAACAGGGTTGGTGGACATATTCTCTGCCCACAAGCAGCGTACAGTCTAGAGGTACAAGCCAAAAGGTTAGATTTAACTGCCAGTCACTTAGTGGTGAGCTCAGAGACACAGAACTCGTAATTTCTGACAATTATGATAATTAATATGTGCCATGCACTGGGGGAGATAAAAGATGGTCAGATCAGGCACATTTCTTCTCGTCCATCCTGGTGATGTTTTTCTTTATTTTGGTTTTTATAAAGGTCATTCAAATAAGACTTCGTAAGAATAAAGTTACATGAAGATATCCTTAGATATAAACACTGATTTTTCCTCCTTCTTGGGTATTTCAAAGTGGAGAAAATACTGCGTGGCTCAGTGGAAAGAGCACGGGCTTTGGGGTCAGAGGTCGTGGGTTCAAATCCTGGCTCCGCCACTTGTCAGCTGTGTGACCTTGGGCAAGTCACTTCACTTCTCTGGGCCTCAGTTCCCTCATCTGTAAAATGAAGACTGTGAGCCCCGTGTGGGACAACTTGATTATCTTGTATCTACCCCAGCGCTTAGAACAGTGCTTGGCACATAGTAAGTGCTTAACAAATACCAATCAATCAGTCGTATTTATTGAGCACTTACTGTGTGCAGAGCACTGTACTAAGCACTTGAACATTATTATTATTATTACCAACATTATTATTATTAAATGGTAAATAATATTTTGTACTGTTCTTGTTATACTGTCGTAAAGCAGGGTCACCTAGTGGACAGAGTTCCAACCTGGAAGTCAGAGGCCTGAGTTCTAATTCCGACTCTGCCATTTACCTGCTGTGTGGCCTTGGGCAAACCCTTTGACTCCTCCGTGCTCCCACTTCCTCATCTCTGAAATGGAAATTCAGGGTCTGTTCTCCCTCCTACTTAGACTGTGTGCTTTATATGGGACAGAGACCATCTCATATCTGTATGTTGTCTAGCAAATGCTATTATTATCATCACTATTATTATTTTAATATTCTTATTACTCCTCCCTACCCTTTCTCAAATCGGTCCTTAAAAAGTTCTGAATTCCTATTTTCCTGTAAAATACTCATCTCAAGAGCAGTAGTACTTATCTGGAGCTTTCCTTCATTTTGTTTTACAGCAATCGTAACAGTTCAGCAAAACAAAATTACAATGAATTATAGTAATATACAGTTTTATCTAATAACCAATGTGCTTGTGCCATATAACCCCAAGCCCTGCATTCTTATTTTCCCATAAAACATTAACTTCAGAAGTAATATCTCTTCCAAAGATTGTCTGTAGGGATGGGATATTAACCTTTGGTCCTGGTTTTGGTCAAGGCGGGAATCAGACTTTTGTCAAAGATGAAGCAGTTTGACTTGGCAGGCAGCCTAGACTGATCCTCAGCATTAGTTTTCTGATGTATCCCAAAGAAGTAGATAATAGGTCTTTGGGGGTTTCTTACGAAAATATTAAGTTTGAAATCTACTTTGTTCCCTGCTGCAAGTTTTTATCAGTGTATAGATGTTAAATATTCTGTAGGTTCTACTTCTGAAGGACTACAGTGCTCTGCACGTAAGCACGCAATAATAATTGACTAGTCAATATTAATTGACTATAACCTGCTTTAACTTCACTCTAACTATAATGGAATGTGGACACTACAAGATGTTATTTACTATTTAAACCCCAGTATTTTCTCCAGTTTGAAAGCTTTTTATTTTTAATAACCAAAGTTGTTGAGCTTGCTGTGCAGCAGTGTAAAAAAACTAAATAAATTCTAGGAGGAAAAAGGACAGAAATTTTTTATGCAGAACAGATGGAGCAGAACATACATTACTCTGATTTCTTTTCCAACTCGATTAATTTACAAACGAAACGTCTCTGTACCAAGACCGAATTCCAGCTGCGATGATGTAAACTCTCTTGGAGGGCACATGGAAAAAGCTCCGATGTTGAGCTGGGGGGAAAGTGTATGTCAAGAAATAGTGAATAGTGAGAATAAGCGAGTGTGAAGTACGTCAATATTTATATAGGTGCGGATCCCAGTCACAAAAAGAAATGTTGTGGTACTAGTTTGTGGAGTTTGTTCCCTATAGCCGTGGACCCGCGTGAGAGGTCTAGGTAGTTGATATTTGAAGATAAGAGTCTAACGAATATAGAAAATGAAACTGCCCTTCCCAGAGTGAATAACAGCATCTAACATACGACTAAAGTCGTCAGAGTAGCTCACCCCCTCTCCCACAATTACTTGGCGGTTAAGCAGTCTAGTGCTTGACCACGGAAGAAGAAATGATTCCAGAATCCAATGAAACACAGTTTGAAGCTATGAAACATCAATATTCATGCCCAGAAAATATCGTCCACGCACTAGACCACGCTGGACTGGAACAGTTGGAAGAGGGATGGATCACTCGGAGGGAAAAAAATAAATCCTGCTTCCTGAGAAGCAAAAAGTTACAAGAAAGTCTGGGTCATCTAACACGCAGGACCCCCTCGGCTATCTTTTTGTCAGCCCATCGCCTCGGGCTACCTGAGGACAGAGTTCTTGGTCACGGGGCTTGGCCGTTCCCTAGCAGGTGGAAAATCTCTACCATTTCTGGAACCCAGACATCAGTGCTCCATATTCATTCACTCATTCAATCGTATTTATTGAGCGCTTACTGTGTGCAAAACACTGTACGAAGCGCTTGGGAAGTACGGGTTGGCAAAATGTAGAGACGGTCCCTACCTAACAGCGGGCTCTCAGTCTAGAAGGGGGAGACAGACAACAAAACTGAACATGTGGACAGGTGTCCAGTCGTGAGAACAAACAGATGATAACTGCAGGTGGCTTCAGTGGCGCATACCATCAATCAAAATAATAATAAAAGTAATTGGGGTATTTGTTAAGCGCTCACTGTGTGCCAGGCACTGTTATAAGCGATGGAATAGATACAAGATAATCAAATTGGACTTTGTCCCTGTGCCACATAGGCTCACAGTCTTAGCCCGTATTTTACAGATGAGGGAACTGAGGCACAGAGAAGTGAAGTGCCTTCCCCAAGGTCACACAGCAGGCAAGTGGTGAAGCAGGGATTAGAGCCCAGGTCCTTCTGAATCCCAGGCCCTTCATGAGGCTAACCCTTCTCCTGCCGTGCGTCAGCGTGCCCCAAGCAGTGATCCGGAACAAGGAATTGTAGACATTTCCCCGCCGCAGTGCAGCAGACACCACATCAAAGTTAACTAACATTGGAATTGCAGCCCCGTTCTTGTGGGTTAGCTCTTCAGAAGGCTCTCTGGAGACCCCGAGGGTCTAACGTCAAAGGCAGCGATGAACCAGCGTTGCCACCGTATACTTGCAGACGAATTTCTGAAGACGAATTTCTACTGGAAAGGCCCCAAAAGACAGTGGGGAACAGAAGCAATGTCAGCAGGATCCATCTACCCTGGTCTTCTCTCCTGTGGCCGGCATAGCCCTGCATGGACACAGTAGATGACAAGAGGCCATTGTGGCAACCCTCCCACCCGCCATCTAAACCGGGACCTGACTGGGAATGTCTGGCGCCAAAGCGACACCTCACCTAAAACGAAATCACATCCTTCCTTACTCATTTGCCGCAGGTCATTTTCCATCGCCGCCAGAACTGCTCACTGACGGTGAACCGGGGGCCCGTTTTCCCCCTGAAATGCAAAGCGACTTGTGCTTAACAAGATCAGTCTGGGACTAGGGACTAGGAAACTGAAACTCCGGAGTAGGCGGACATGTTCAAGTGAGTATTGGGAAGATCGGGTGGGGCCTTGCCCCGCAGCAATCGTCAGGAATGAGTTTTAGGTCGTTTCGTCAGCTCCTTTCTCATTTGGCGGCGACTCGACTTCCTCGCCGAAGGCTGGTACTGAGCTGGGCGTGGGAGAGGACTGGGGCATCGGCAGCCTGGCCTGCAGATGATGCAGCCGACCGTAATGGGTAGAACCTCGATTTGCCTTCCGTCTCTCTTTGGGGGCTGGCATCGAACCAGACTGGGCACTCCGCAGCTGGAGCCCTGTGAAGTTACGTCGGCCTGGGTCAAGTTAGCGTTTTGGCACCGCCTATCCTCCACTGGAAACGGATAATATTATTTGCGTCATTGTTTATATAGGTGCAGATCAACTTTTTCAGACTGTGCATTGCAGTGTGGACCACAGAGAATGCCAGGAACTGCAGCTCCCCCAGGTTGGAGGAAATCCAAAATAAGAGGATTGCAGGGCCACCTCCCTTACCTAAGCCTAACCAGTTAAACCATTCCAAGGGCCGTTCAGATTCGCTGGAATCACAGGCTAATGTGAATCTCTGTGCAGGCCTTTGTCCCACTGGGCTATTTTAGTTCTCTCCCTTTCCCTTGGGCTGGGCAGTGGTAATAATAGTGATTATAGTATTGATTAAGTGCTTATTAGGTGCCTGGCACTGTACTAAGCACTGGGATAGAGTCAAACTGGGTTGGACACAGTCCCTGGCCCACATGGAGCACACAGTCTTCATCCCTATTTTACAGATGAGGTGACTGAGGCCCAGGGAGGTTAAGTAGTTTGTCCAAAGTTGCACAGCAGACAGGTGGCAGAGCCAGGATTAGAACTCAGGTCCTCCTGACTCCTAAATCTGTGCTCTACATGCTAGACCACGCCCTCTTTTTCAGATCAGCGCCCTCCCCGCCCTGACCCTAGGCCTCTCTGCTTTCTAGCATCGAGCAGTCAATGGTATTTATTGAGCACTTACTATGTGCAGAGCACTATTCTAAGCATTTGGGAAAGTACAGTCTAACAGAGCTAGTAGACACATTCCCTGTCCTCAACGATGCATCCTCCTACCCTCCCCACCTTGAAGGGGAAGGGAAACAAAGGAAACAAACATACATCGTCAGTAACATTAGAAAGAAATGGGCTGAGAACATTCATTTGGGTCCAAGAAAAGAAAAGCTCTATCTCCCAGTCAGAACCTGGTTAGTGCCAATGGACAAAAACTGGCATTTCTGGATATCCGCGGACTCCAGTCTCCGCCCCTTAACAGCTCCCAGATCAACCGAGAAGCAGTATGCCCTAATGGAAAGGCCCTGAGTGTCAGAGGGCCTGGGTTCTAATCCTGCCTCTGCCAATTGCTTGCAGTATGACCTTGGGTAAGTCACCTAACTCCTCTCTGCCTCTGTTCTACCTCCTATTTAGACCGTGAGCCCCATGTAGGACAGGGAGTGTGACCGACCTAATGAACGTATTCCCACCCCAGTGCTTAGAACGGCGTTTGACACGTAGTAAGTGCTTAACAAATACCATAAAAAAAAATAGAAATGGAAAGTCCCTGCCCCATGTTCCCTCCCAGGCATGGAAGAAGGGAAATGGGATTTTGCCCAAACCTGGCACCATTGTTTAAATCGTCCCGTACAGTGAGAGATGAGAATCAGAACCTGCAGGGAACATACGCAACGAAAATAGACGAAGCAAAAGGCTGAGTAAAGTAGGTTTCTTTTCAAAGAGTAGTGTAGACCCACCTCGCCACTAAGAGCCAAAGGAAGTCGCCTCCAAGTCAGCATCCAAAGAACCCTCTTTCTTTTTTGTCTGGCCCACCCTCTTGCAGTCAAAGAAATTCCACTGCTAAGCAATCTACTTATCCTTAGTTTTCAGTCGGCTCTGTTCATTTTATTGAAATAGATTTTCCATCCTCCATGCTTTAGAACAGCTGGATTCTGCTTCTCCCATGCTTCAACTTTGCCACCACCCATGAATCCCATTCATTTCTAACCATCAAACCTTTTTACAAGTGGAAGTATAAGAAACAGAAAGCAAACTGCCTTTCTTCCCTCGCTCCCAAGTGGAGTTTGCTGTGCCAGTAATTAGAAAATTGCCTTTTAACTGAGCAGATTTGCTCTGGAAATCATTTGAGAGAATAAATCTGGAACCCCACAATGTCATTTTGTAGTCATTTTTCACAAAGCCGTAATATCACATTTTAATGACTCGTAACACCTGGTTTTTCTAATGGGAGAGACTTAGCAACCAAAAAGGTTTTGAAAACTAAATTCAGAAGAATTGGCTTCCAGCCTGAGTCACAGGAACTGGATGTGGCCACAGTTACCTGATGAATTGAATTTAGACTGGTGCCAACGATGAACCTCATCAGCTGGGGTTTGTGGTACGTTTACGGGTACATGACGGGTACTTGTGTGGTTGAAAAGGCCAATATGGGACCCACAAGTCCAACAGACTGGTGCTGTCGCCAAGAGTGTCCTTTGCAATACCATCTGGTTTGTCGTTTGCCATCCGTGGTTCTGTTTTCATAGAGCGTAGAAAAAAGATTTGCAAAAGAATTGGAAACATCTCGCTAATGCTGTCCCTATAATAATAATAGTGATGGCATTTATTAAGCGCTTACTATGGGCAAAGCACTGTTCTAAGCAGTGGGGAGGTTACAAGGTGATCAGGTTGTCCCCTGAGGGCGGGGTGGGGGGCTCAAAGTCTTAATCCCCATTTTACAGATGAGGGAATTGAGGCCCAGAGAAGTGAAGTGACTTGCCCGAAGTCACACAGCTGACAATTGGCGGAGCCGGGATTTGAACCCATGACCTCTGACTCCAAAGCCCCTGCTCTTTTCACTGAGCCACGCTGCTTCTCCATCAAAATGGTCGGTGCAAACTGCCATGTAAACAGGTCATATTAGACAGAAAGTTACCTAAATCTGACAGTCACAGAGTGGGTTTTAATTTGAGGTGGGAGGTAACTGGAATATTAATTCAAACACTCTCTGGTCCAAACGTACTACAAAATCAAGTCTAGCTTCTTATACTAAGAGGATTAATTAAAGTTTATGAAGCTCTGAGAAGATTTCATGTACTTTGCATCTGCTTATTAAAATAAACCCGCGGTCTAGTATTTTACTGAGCTTAAAAGATCTAGTGATCATGCTTTCTTTTGTACAGGTTGGGAAGGATTCTTTTGGCAATGATTATATAGAGAACTTCAAACGGAATGGTATTTCTACAGGTAATGTTTTATCCTTTTGAATGTGTTTTAAATTGTCTTCGATACTGTCCTAGAAAGGCTGTGGAAACCAGATTATCCCCTGAAGGTCGGAGAGGATCTTCGTTCAATGTAGTTCAGATGACCTTTAATTTCCATCCCTCACCCTGGGAATGAAACAGTGATAGTGGATTCCAAATCTTCAAATGGCAAAATGATTTCAAAACGGTGGGCAGGCCCTACACTCCCAGAGTGTAGCCAGAAAAGCTTCCTTCTGAATATTGAATCTGTCAGTGGTATTTATCGAGTGCTTACTATATGCAGAGCACTGTTTTAAGCACTTGGGAGAGTACAGTGCCGCAGAAGTAGCGTTCACCCGTTCCCTGCCCATAATAATAATAATAAGGGCATTTATTAAGTGCTTACTATAGGCAAAGCACTGTTCTAAGCACTAGGGAGATTACAAGATGATCAGGTTGTCCCATGGGGGGGGCTCACAGTCTTAATCCCCATTTTACAGATGAGGTAACTGAGGCACAGAGAAGTGAAGTGACTTGCCCAAAGTCACACAGCTAACAATTGGCAGAGCCGGGGTATGAACTCCAAAGCCCGAGCTCTTTCCACTGAGCCACGCTGCTTCTCTAATGATCTTACAGTCTTGGGGAACAGGCAGTGCCCCCGAGAATGAGAAAAAGAGCTGCGAATATGTTTTGCTTTTTTATCCTGTTAATGGTATTCTAACTCAGATCATTCATTTATTTGTTTGTTTCTTTTTAAATGGTATTTCTTAAGCACTTACTGTGTGCCAGGCACTGTACTAAGCGCTGGGGTAGATGCAAGCTAATCAGGTTGGACACAATCCCGGTCCCACATGGGGCTTATAGTCTTAATCCCCATTTTACAGATGAGGTAGCTGGGGCCCAGAGAAGTGAAGTGACTTGTCCAAGGTCACACAGCAGACAAGTGGCAGAGCGGGGATGAGAACCCAGGTCCTCTGACTCCCGGGCCCATCCTCCTTCCAGTAGGCCACACTGCTGTTATCAACATTAATATTATCATCATCATCATCATCATCAATCGTATTTATTGAGCGCTTACTGTGTGCAGAGCACTGTACTAAGCGCTTGGGAAGTACAAATTGGCAACATATAGAGACAGTCCCTACCCAACAGTGGGCTCACAGTCTAAAAGGGGGAGACAAAACCAAACATACTACAAAATAGAATAGATTCATAATTGATGATTATATTCATTAAGTGCTAAGCACCAAACTAAGGGATAGGACAGATTCAAGATAATCAGATGGAGCACAGACCCTGTCCCATATAGGGCTCACAATCTAAAATATTAAATAAAAGAAATTGCATTCATTCCATTGAATAACTGTGTCTGTAGAAAAATAGCAGTGCACAAAGTCTCTTAATAATATGGTTTTGGGTAATTTCAGAGAGCGTCCTGCCAAATGTAAAGACTTGTATGCCTCCTTATGCTACTTGATGGTTGTAAATTAGCACTTGTCTATATCTCTATCATTGCAGATGAAGTTTCCATTAACATTTCGTTAAATGCCACGAGTTACCCAGCATGTTTTCAACTTAATTTTACGGAACTGCGTCCGACGTACTGAGCTAAAAGTACTGAGAAACTATCAGGGGTGGAATATGCTCTGAAGGCAGGCCCCATACATTTTCACAGAAGCAGGTTTCAGGGTGCAGATGGGTAAGAGTAGACGATTAGGGGCAAGGTTTATTTCTCTCCCACTCCCCACCCAAGGACTCTCGGCCTTCCAGTCTCACAATCTCCCACCCGATTCCCCTGATGACACCAGCTTTGAGCTTCTCGGTGTCAGTTTGTGGAGGAGCTAGAAAATCTCTAGTGGGGAGATTGGGGTTGAAGGGGAAGCTTCTAGGAAATGCACAAACCTTTTCTCCCAGGCTTCAGCCAGGGGTGAGAGAGGGACTGTGGAAACCCGATTATCCCCTGAGTTTGAGGAATTGGGTGTGTAAAGAACAGGAATTAATAGGCGTTCGTGCTGACCGTGTCAAGAATACATCAGGCTTTGGGCAAATGCTACAATTCCAGGAGAGACAGACCAACTGTAGACTTTATGTTCTCAAAATTTTCTCTCTTAGAATTTGTCCATCAGACCAAGGATGCCTCGACGGGAGCGGCTTCAATACTTGTCGATAATGAAGGTAGGTGTTCCTCCAACACAAAAATCCTTTCTTTAACGTCAAATTAAAAGGAAATGGCGCTTTTACTCACTAGTGACCAATTTGTTGTACTAGATTAGCTCACTAGTTTCCGTCCAGTATTTTCATATCCTACCCCTTGATACTAAGCACATAAAATCAAAGACACTGCTCTCTCTGGTATAAAAGGGGCCAGTAGCTGATGTCAGTGGCGACCTAAAACCTCTACTGGCCACCTTTTCGGCTATCTAATTTTCTTTTATGAGGAAAAGAAAATATTCTGCTAGGAGCTATCAGTTTTGCTGTTTTGCCCTGACGCTTGGGTAGTATTACCAGAACCCTTCATTTTGTGTTTCAATCAAGTTGTATCAAACATGCTCACATTTTACCAAGTGTCTTTTTAACCCCTGTTTTTACCCAATAACTCCAAAAACCTTCCCCAAGCAGCATGGCTTAGTGGAAAGAGCCCAGGCTTCGGAGTCAGACGTCATGCGTTCTAATCCCGACTCTGCCACTTATCAGCTGTATGACTTTAGGCAAGTCACTTAACTTCCCTATGACTCAGTTACCTCATCTGTAAAATGGGGATTAAGACTGTGAGCCCCACGTGGGACAACCTGATTGCCTTCTATCTACCCCAGCACTTAGAACAGTGTTTGACACATAGTAAGCGCTTAACAAATACATTTATGATTATTAATAATAATTTCTATTCTCCCCCACTTTATGTATCCACATCCTCGGTCAGCACTTTCATGTCACCTAAGAACCACTAGTGGTTTTTTCGGTTTCTTTTTCTTAACTCAGTATCAGCGGTCACTATTTCTATTCCGTGGCCGGCGATTGAAAAGTTGCTTTTCACAAAAAGCCTTTTCCGTTGGTACGTGCTAATCCAAAAAGTTTGGCGATGTAGAAAGACAATTTAACAGGTTTTTAACGCAATGAACTGAATAAAACAACCCAATTCTGGATGTGAAAAAGCAAGAGCATAGGAAAGAAAGCATCTCTAAGCCGCCAAACTCAGGAATGTAATTATATGCATCTCGGCAGATGATGCCAACTCATGCCTTTGCATCTGACTTGTTTACACTCATAATGTGTCTGCTTACGTCTCAGGAACCTGCCTACAGAGCATCCCCTCCCCAGCTCTGGGTATTGGCAGCACAGAACGGGTTTAGAGTTTATTCCGTTTAAATGGCTCAGACTTGATGAAGATGGGGAAGGGAGGGGAAGAAAGGATTTGATGGTTACAAAGGAAGATGCGGTTTTGTAACTTGTAATGACCTAGGGTTACCCAAACCGTTAATGAGTGTCATTTCAAATTCAAGACATTTAAAATCAATCCATCAATCAGTGGTATTTATTGAATGGATACCGGGTGGGCAGAACACTGTACTAAACCCTTGGGAGAGTACAGTATAACAGAGTTGGTAGGCATGTCCCCTGCCCACCAGAGCTTACAGTCTGGAGGGAGAGACAGGCATTAAAATAAATTGTGGATGGGTACATAAGTGCTGTGGGGCTGAAGGTACCCTGTGCTTAAAGGGTACAGAGAGGGAGTAGGGAAGTAATTGGGGAAGGCCTCTTGGAGGTGGTTGGATTTTAATAATCAATCAATCAATCAGTCGTATTTATTGAGCGCTTACTGTGTGCAGAGCACTGTACGAAGTGCTTGGGAAGTACAAGTTGGCAACATATAGAGACGGTCCCTACCCAACAGTGGGCTCACAGTCTAGAAGGGGGAGACAGAAAACAAAACAAAACATATTAACAAAATAAAATAAATAGAATAGATATGTACAAGTAAAATAAATAAATAAATGAGTACTAAATATGTACAAACACATATACATATATGCAGGTGCTGTGGGGAAGGGAAGGAGGCTTTGAAGGTGGGGTAAATATGTACAAACATATATACATATATACAGGTGCTGTGGGGAAGGGAAGGAGGCTTTGAAGGTGGGGAAAGTGGTGGTGGTCTGTCATTTATGAAGGGGAAAGGCGTTCCCGGCCCGAGGGAGGACACAGGCAAGGGATCGGCGGTGAGATAGACGAGATCGCGGTACCGTGAGTAGGTTGGCATTGGATTAGTGAAATTTGTGAGCTGGGTTGTAGTGGGAAAACAAGGAGGTGAGGTGTGAGCCGATTGAGTGCTTTAAAGCCAACGGTATTGATGCAGAGGTGGATGGGCAACCGTTGGAGATTTTTGAGGAGATGTGAGCTGAATGGTTCAGCGAGGCTCAGTGGAAAGAGCACGGGCTTTGGAGTCCGAAGTCAGGGGTTCAAATCCCGGCTCTGCCAATTGCCAGCTGTGTGACTTTGGGCAAGTCACTTCACTTCTCTGGCCTCAGTTCCCTCATCTGTAAAATGGGGATGAAGACTGTGAGCCTCCCGTGGGCTGATCACCTTGTAACCTCCCCAGCACTTAGAATGGCGCTTTGCACACCGTAAGCGCTTAATAAATGCTATTATTATTATTATTATTATTAATGGTTTTGTAGAAAAATGATCCAGGCAGCAGAATGAAGTAAGGATTGGAGAGGGGAGAGACAGGAGGCTGGGAGGTCAGCAAGGAGGCTGATGCAGTAATCAAGGTGGGATACGATCAACAAAGTAACAGTTTGGATGGAGAGAAAAGGGCAGATTTTAGCGATGCCTAACCTAGGAAGGTTAAACCGACAGGATTTTGACAGATTGAATTTGAGGGGTCGAATGAGAGAGATGTCGAGGGTAATGCCAAGGTTGGTGGTGGTGTCTACAGTGATGGAAAAGTTACGGGGAGAACGGGGTTTGGGTGGGGGGATGAAAAGTTCTGTTTTGGACATATTAAGTTTGTGTCAGCGGGACATCCAAGTAGGGATGTCCTGAAGGCAGGAGGAAATGTGAGGCTTCTGAGGAGAGAGATCAGGGCAGAAGAGGTAAATTTGGGAATCAACCGTGTAGTGATGGTAGTTGAAGCCTTGGAAGTTCAAGAGTTCTCCAAAGGATTGAGTGTAGATGGAGAATAGATGGGGATCCAGAATTGAGCCTTGAGGGACTCCCACAGTTAAAGGGCGGAGGCAGAGGAGGAGCCGGTGAAAGAGATTGAGAATGTTTTATTTATTGTTGGGAAATAGTTGAAAAAGCTTTTCCACAGCAGTCATTTGAAATTTTGCATTCCCTAGCCTGATTTCTGGGACAAAAACTACATCTGCTGTTGCCAAATGCTTGTAGTGTTAGGGTTGTATCTTCATGGTCATTTGAATTAGAAACATAATTTATAGCGCCTTTCACGGAGTTACGAAATTTAGCTCCCTTGCTGAAAAGTTCAGTCTAACACGTTCAAAGGCCAACTGATGGAGAAGAGTTTTTCCCCCCAATTAGGATTTCATTTCTTTCCAATTGAATACATTAATCATTTATGATTGTGTGCAGGATATACTGTTATCTTTACCATAAAAATTTGTCAAAGCTATCATTTTGGCACACATCCCCAGAAATATACCCTGTTTATTTTCTCTTCATTATCTACTGGGTGCCTTTTTAAAAATTATTGTAATCATATTTTTAAAATGAATCACATTCACTTATTTAATTTCTACTCAAGCTTGTTGACAAGAAGACTTGTCCTTTTGGAGAGCTAATAACACAAAAGTAAATCCAGTAAAGATGCTGGAATATTGTCTTTTGGCACTAGAAAGTTTTTGGAATTTCCTGCTTATTTCGCCTGAGTTCTTATAATTGTTCATTCTTGAGTAATTCCTGAGTCACAGTGATGGACATATATATTATTTCTCCTCTCTAAGTCCTAAAATATCTAGCTCAGTCAAGCACACCCCATTTCCCTCAATTTGTCTTTCGCTCTTGTAATTGGCCTTCCAGTTAAGAATAATAATAATAATAGTGGCATTTATTAAGCGCTAACTATGTGCCAAGCACTGTTCTAAGCGCTGGGGAGGTTACAAGGTGTATTTGTGGTTTTAGAGCTACCCACATGAACATTTTTATTCATTATCATTCCTGAAGGCTCAAATGAAAATCTGCCTCTAAAAGTAGTTAAATGTTCATCTCCATTAGATGAATTAGTGGAATTGCAAGTGATGGAAAGGTAATGAGTCAAACAAGCACATTAATTAAGCACCGCTGTGGGCAGAGGACTAAATTAGGTATTTGATGGAGTTACAAATTAGGTATAAATCCTAGTTCCTGACCTCAAGTACCTTAAATCTGATGGAGGGATACGATAAACAAAATTTGGACAAACACACACACGTAACGAGTCAGAAAAATATGCGTAACCACAAAAACAATCAGTAGAAAAATTAAAAAAGCATATTCCCAGCCAACTGCAAGTATTTAAAGGCATGTTCATTCTTTCTTTATTATTCAGGAAGTGGAAAAAAATAAGGATGGGAGGTGATTGGAGTCAGTCTGTGAGATAAGAATTGAACATCTATAGGTTGCATAGCACTGTACAAGTCTAGATAATAATGATGGTATTTGTTAAGCGCTTACTACATGTCAGGCACTGTTCTAAGCGCTGGGGTAGATACAAGGTAATCAAGTTGGACACAGTCCCTGTCCCACATGGAGCTCACAGTCTTAATCCTCATTTTACAGATTCACTCATTGTCGTATTTTTTGAGCGCATACTGTGTGCAGAGCACTGTACTAAGCGCTTGGGAGAGCACAATACAACAATAAACAGACACATTCCTTGCCCAAGAGAGCTTACAGTCTAGAGCGGGGCGGGGCTTTGCACAAGGCCCTTGCCGTTACCCAGAATAAGACAATATTCAAGACCCCCATATACCCCTCCAGTCCAAGAGCGAGAATATAAAATTCAAAGGAGGTGGGCATGAAAAAAAGCTAAGACCAAAACAAGCCCTTCTTACTTCACAACTCGAGCACTTCTCCAAATCAGACACATGGGACAGTGAGATAACTGAGGCCCAGAGAAGTCACACAGTGCCCAAAGTCACACAGCAGGCAAATTGTGGAGCCAGTTAGCGCCCGTGACCTTCTTACTTCCAGATCCGGGCTCTATCCGCTATGTAATGCTGCTTCTCATAATAATAATTCTGGTATTTGTTAAGCACTTACTTTGTACCAGGCACTGTGCTAAGCGCCAGGGTGGATATAATCCCTGCCCCACATGGGGCTCACATTCTTAATCCCCATTTTACAGGTGAGGAAACTGAGGTACAGAGAAGTGAAGTGACTTGCCCAAGGTCGCACAGCAGACAAGTGGCAGAGGCGGAATTAGAACCCACAGCCTCCTGACTCCCGGGGCCGTGGTTTAACCACAACACCATGCTCTTCCGTAAATGTTCATAATTTGTCATTGGTGGCTTAATTCAATCTGCTGTCCTTCACCAGATCATTTAGATCATATTACTTTATTTATTTATTCATTTATTTATTTATTTATTTATTTATTTATTTATTTATTTTACTTGTACATATCTATCCTATTTATTTTATTTTGTTAGTATGTTTGGTTTTGTCCTCTGTCTCCCCCTTTTAGACTGTGAGCCCGCTGTTGGGTAGGGACTGTCTCTATATGTTGCCAATTTGTACTTCCCAAGCGCTTAGTACAGTGCTCTGCACATAGTAAGCGCTCAATAAATACGATTGATGATGATGATTTAGGGATAAAATAACTGCCTGAAAGTTGATCTTCAGCCTACATTTCCCGGAAATGAAGTGTTCCCCCACAGTTCTGCTAGACTTTCCAAGGAGTCTTTCAAACCTTTTAGCCCATCTATAGTAGCAGTCATTCTATTTCTCTCTTGTCCAGTTAATGACCGTTCACTCTCCTTTACTCTGACGGTAGTTTGTAGAGATATTATATTACCATTTCATGAATCATATATACAAAAATTCTTCTCAAGTAGGGGTAATAGCTTTTCAAGGGAGAAATTGTGAAAATTAACTTAGGAGGTCTCGAGGTAGGTTGCAGATTATTCCATTCTAATCTTACTCGATTTAAAAATCTGAATATTTTGTTCTCTACTTTGAGGTTCATCTTCTGTAGGCATTCCTTTAACTTCATCCGATGCTATTCCTGGACTTCTGCATCTCAGAAATTTTGCCATTTCCTTATCTATTCCATCCAAATCCTCTTCATCATCACTGCTTTCTTCCAATACGGATCCAGTTCATCATTTCTTAGTTATTTTTTTGCAACCGAAAATTACATTTCAAATAACAGAATAAATTTGCCTTGAATGCCACATGTTGCCAACTTGTACTTCCCGAGTGCTTAGTACAGTGCTCTGCACACAGTAAGCGCTCAATAAATACGATTGATTATAAATACTGAAAGCCAAACTGCACATATAGGTTATTCATTCAGTCATATTTATTGAGCGCTTACTTTGGGCAGAGCACTGTACTAAGCGCTTGGGAAGTACAAATTGGCAAGAAATAGAGACGGTCCCTACCCAACAACGGGCTCTTGTTTATGAGGTCAATGTCAAGTTTGTTCCTGCTTCTATTGATGATATTTTTTTTATGAAAGTAATACTAGACTAACATTTATAGTCTAGAATCTCATTCAGTAATATGTGTGAAGATTACCTGTAAGGATAAAAGTAATTGAAAAACAAAGCTGTAACAAAAACATTTTTGGAGTGATCATAATACCTCAACAACTATGGAAAGGCTAACATTTATATCGCCCTTTTCAATTATTTGATAAATGGCAGCAGAAGATCATCCCCCTTTAAGGATCCCACCCGGAGAGTCTCTAGTACTCTACCGGTCTCGGCTGTGGAAGGGAGAGTGGAGCAGAGGCATCCCCATTCCATTCCTAGCTTCGAAGAGAAGCAGTGTGGCTCAGTGGAAAGAGCACGGGCTTGGGAGCCAGAGGTCATGGGTTCTAATCCCAGCTCCGCCACCTGTCTGCTGCATGACCTTGGGCAAGTCACTTAACTTCTCTGAGCCTCAGTTACCTCATCTGTCAAATGGTATTAAGACTGCGAGCCCCACATGGGACAACCTGATCACTTTGTATCCTCCCCGGCGCTCAGAACGGTGCTTTGCAGATAGTAAGCGCTTAACAAATACCAAAATTGTTATTATTAAAGCCCACCTGTGCTGGGCAGCAGCGGCACGGGAGAGAGTTGCCAGATTCACCGCGTGGAAGGAGTCAACGGTAAACCACTTCCGTATTTTTACCAAGAAAACTGTACGGATACACTACCAGAACGATTGCAGATGGATGTGGGACGTTCTGGGAAAGATGCGCCCGTGGAGTCGCTATGGGTCGGAAACAACTCGACAGCATAAGACAAGACCAGAAGAGCACAAGGTATTATTGTTGGGTTTCACTTGATTTCCGGGTTCAAGTAATTACTCACTACATTTTTTTCTAGGGCAGAATGTTATCGTCATAGTGGCTGGAGCCAATATGCTTTTGAATTTCGAAGACCTGAAGAAGGCAACTGGTATTATTAGCAAAGCCAAAGTAATGATCTGTCAGCTCGAAATTGCACCAATTACGTCTCTGGAAGCCCTGAAGATGGCCCGTGCCAGCGGAGGTAACTTTCCGTTCTCTGTTAAAGCCGCTCTAACTTCCTAATTAGGATTTGCCTTTCCCAAGGCCCCGACAGATTTCATGGATTTATATAGCATTTTGGACGTTTTTCCAAAGGATCTTCACGTTAATGATCTCGGTTTATACTCACAATGTCCTTATCGTTCAGGAAGACGCATTCCCTGTCCGTAAGGAGCTAACAGTCTAGAGGGGGAGACAGACATTGATGTAAATAAATAAATGTGTACAGAAGTGTTGTAGGGCTGGTGGGGGGATGAATAAAGGGAGCAAGTCAGGGCAGTGCAGACGGGATTGGAAGAAGAGGAAAGGAGGGCTTAGTCAGAGGGGAGATTTATGTGCCTTTAATAAGGCTTTGAAGGTGGGGAGCATCATTGTCTGTTGAATAGGAGGGAGGGCAACCAGGCCAAAGGCGGGATGTGGGCGAGAGGTCGGTGGCGAGATAGACGAGCAGTGAGGCCTAGTGGAAAGAGCACAGGCCTGGGAATCAGAAGACCTGGATTCTAATCCTGCTTCTGCCATTTGCTGTGTGACTTTGGGCAAGTCACTTTTCTTCTCGGTGTCTCAATTTCCTCGTCTGCAAAATGGGGATTAAATACTTGTCCTTCCTCTCCCTTGGACTGGGCGTCTAATGAGGGGTAGGGACTATGCCCAACCTGTTTATCGTGAATCTACCCCAGTGCTTAGTACAGTGTTTGGCACAAGGTAAGTGCTTAACGAATAGGATTATTGTGATTATTATTATTGCCATCATTAGTATTATTATCATCTGTCCATATCCCCCAGCTTTAGGACAAAAAACTGCCTCCTAACTGGAACTTCAGAGTTATCTTCTCAAGTACAGTATTGAATTGTGTTTTCTAATTCTAGAAAACGCTGGGTAGCATTACCAGTATGTAGCATGAGGGGATGATGATCAGTTTCTGAAGGTCTCTGTCACTATGCTGAAGTGAGCATCTTGTACTAGTTTCGTTATAATCCCAGAAATGGTAAAATTCTCCCAGTCTGTGTTACATTACCTCTGCATCACTAGAGTTTTTCATTCAATCAATATGTTGCCAACTTGTACTTCCCAAGCGCTTAGTACAGTGCTCTGCACGCAGTAAGTGCTCAATAAATATGATTGATTGATTGATTCAATTGTGTTTATTGAGCGCTTACCGTGTGCAGAACACTGTACTAAACGCTTTGCCGGGTGGTCACAAATTGTCTCTCAGGAGTTCCCTTTTAGAACAGGGGGAACTTCTTCTCACTACCCAGCTGGAAAGCTACGATGAAAAACCACAATACTAACGCAAGTGACTTCCTTCCATATGTTACGGTCATAATTTTGTGATTTCATCACAATTTATATATATTAATGTCTGTTTCCCCCTCTAGACTATAAACTCTTCTTGGGCAGGGAATGTATTTACCAACTCTGTTGTATTGTACTTTCCCAAGCGCTTCACTGCAGGGCTCTGCACACAGTAAGTGCTCAATAAGTACTGTTGATTGATTGATTGATTAATCACTGAAGAAACATTGGGAACAGTCAGAATGGACAATCCAGGCAGGAACTTCAATCCCAAAGATAAAAAATTCAGATCAAAAATAGAGCTTTGTAGGACTACTTTAGAAAATATTTCCACTGTAGTGCTTTTTTTTTATTTTAACATGGCACTTGATGAAAAAGAATGTCTTTGTGGGAGATTTTAAAATGTATTGTCCGAAAGAACAAAACTTTCTCTTAGCAAAATGAAATGGAATGCTACATTTCTGCTGACATATGACGCATTTTAAATGGAGTCAGAGCTTGCAGAAGGAATTCCCAAATCAAAACCATTGCCTCAATGTGTAATGGTTCTGAAACTTTATTTACGATGAACACCTGTTGGGCTCCTTGAGTTTCACTAATGGGACTTTACATCTATTCATTACACACCTTTGCTTGATTTTTAGTCCAAAAAGTTCTGAGTAAAAGTGAATTCTCCCTTGGACCTCAGTGTCATTTGAGTTGGTGAAAGCCCTTTCTACCTTTAGCTCTATAGAGGGAAGGATTCTCCATGAAATAAAATTATAAACTCTGTGGAGGAGAAAGAGAACTTAATTAGAGGTTTAGAGCTCTATGTTCTTTCATTCATTCAGTCGTAATGAAGACTGGCTTGTTGCTGTTAGGCAAACTCCCACAGCACCGGGATAGGCATACAGTAAAATCTCTATAAATACCGTTGATTGATTGATCGAAAAAAGTCCATGTCCCATGTGAGTCACGCTTTCTAAGAGGGAGGGAGACCAGATATTGAATCCCCATTTTGCAGATGAGGAAACTGAGGCACTGAAATGATGTGACTTGTCCGTGGTCACACAGCAGCAGTCAAGTGTTTAAGACTCCCTTGAGGAAATAACTTTATACCGTACTTTAATAATAATAATAATAATAATGGGCATTTATTAAGCACTTAGTATGTGCAAAGCACTGTTTGAGCGCTGGGGAGGTTACAAGGTGATCAGGTTGTCCCACGGGGGGGCTCACAGTCTTAATCCCCATTTTCCAGATGAGATAACTGAGGCATAGAGAAGTGAAGTGACTTGCCCAAAGTCACACAACTGACAATTGGCCGAGTCGGGATTTGAACCCACGGCCTCTGATTCCAAAGCCTGTGCTCTTTCCACTGAGCCACGCTGCTTCTCTAAGTGCTTCTCAAAGTACAGTAATTTTTATCATTATTCTTGATTTCCTTCTCTACATGCCCCGGGACTAGCAGCGTGGCTCAGTGAAAAGAGCCCGGGCTTGGCTCTTAGGCCAGCGTATTGAGATGCTAGATAGTAGTAATAGTATTTATCAAGCACTTACTGTGTGCAAAGCACTGTACTCAGCCCTGGGAAATGCTGTTTATTTTCCTTGTACATATTTACTATTCTATTTGTTTTGTTAATGAAGTGCATTTAGCTTTAATTCTATTTGTTCTGACAGCTTGACACCTGTCCACGTGTTTTGTTTTGTTGTCTATCTCCCCCTTCTAGACTGTAAGCCCATTGTTGGGTAGGGACCATCTCTATATGTTGCCAACTTGTACTTCTCAAGCGCTTAGTACAGTGCTGTGCACACAGTGAGCATTCAGTAAATACGATTGAAGGAGTGAATGTCCTGTCTCCATGTTTTGTTGTCTGTCTCCCCCTTCTAGACTGTGAGCCCGTTGTTGGGTAGGGGCTGTCTCTATATGTTGCCGACTTGTACTTCCCAAGCGCTTAGTACAGTGCTCTGCACACAGTAAGCGCTCAATAAATATGATTAAATGAATGAATGAATGAAGAAATACGATTGAATGAATGGGAATTATCATTATTATATTTCTTACGTGCTTACCATGTGTGAAGCACCATTCTGAGCCCCGGGGTAGATACAAGTTCATCAGGTCAGACACAATCCCTGTCTCACCTGGGATTCACAGTCTAAGGACGCGGCCCCTGTGCCTTGGGCAGCTCCTAATCTAAGACTTTTAGCCAGGAGAAGGGATCGGAGACAGGCACGTCAGGAGTGATGAAACATTCAAACCAACCCACGTACACAAAATAGGCTCAAAGTCTCAGCAGGGATGGAAGAGTTCAAGAGCATGTGGGAGTTCAGGAAAGGCCAAGTGGGTGGAGGAAGTAAGGGATGGTTTGGGGGGGTGTGATATACAGGACAAGTTGGAGGGGTAGTGATGTAGGATTGTTGGGATCAAGTGATTTGGGTCCGGGAGGACAGGCATTGGTTGCAGTGGGTTGAGCGGAGCGGGGGGACGTTGGGAGCTGCATGGCCGGGGCCGGGAAGCATTCAGCAGTTTGTTTCCCAGGCTGTTCAGGCTCTCACATCCTGCTGGTTTTGACTCCGCGTTCGCCAAGGTTCAGTGCTTGGGCACGAGCCAGCTTGCAGTAAAAGCAAAGGAAAAGGAAAGGATTAGGGAACAGTAGATTGGGAAAAGAGAATCAGGAAAGTGGGAAAAGGGGAGAAAAACAGAGGAAACGGGAGCGGGGTAAATAAGAAGATCAATAGAAGGACCATAGGAAGCTGCAAAGATACGGAAAAATTGAACAAAAGGCGAGTGGAGAAAGACGGTGTTGACGCCTCTGTTTCAAAGCCCCTTTGGGGTTCAGATTTCTACTGGATTGGAAGCCAAATCCTGCCGCCATGGGGTAGTTGAGGGAGGGAGGGCAGAGCCAAAATTCGAAGGAAAAATGTGCAAGCGAAATGACAAACACACCAAAAATGAGAACTCGTGGAAAGAAATAAGAACCAGACAGCTTAGAAAAGTGAAAAGAAAAAAAGATAGATGGGCAAGAGACGAAGAAAAAATAGGGGAGAGGGCTGAAAATGAGCAGGGATGGAAGAGGAGCACGGGAAGCATCGGGGTTTCCATTAGTAACTCTTGAATACAAATAGACTTTTGGTTTTGTGTCCGGCAGGCAGCTAAAGGGTGCTCTCACAGGCTCGACCTGCAAATCAAAAAGGCATTAAAAAGGTTAAAAAAAGGTCATTCATTCATTCAGTCGTATTTATTGAGCGCTTACTGTGTTCAGAGCACTGTACTAAGCGCTTGGGAAGTCCAAGTTAGCAACATATATAGTCCCTACCCAACAGTAGGCTCACAGTCTAGAATTCAGATTTTTGAAAGTCCAAACACTACATTAACATTCTTCTCACTTTTCGTGTACTTCTGGAGTCAAACAATTCAGCCGTGATATAATCCTTCCATTAAAAATATTTGTTGGTTTAATTCCTTCAGTGCTGAGAACTTAGATACTTGGCTCTGTTTTTTTCTTCTTCCTCTTCAAGATTAATTTGCCCGCTATATTAAAAAAAGTCCTTCCCTCTTGTGAAGAACTGATTCTTTGCAAACCAAACAATGGCAGAATCCCATAGTCAATGTTGAACCAGCATATATGACGCTGTGCCAGATGAGTAGGAAATTGGAAGCGTTACAGAGAAATTTTTTGATTTGAAATGGCAAGTCTATTATAATGATTTTGAAATAAAAACCCGTAAGCTTCTCAGCATAACTAAAATTTCATCTCAGCCCAGTTCAAAGGGAATTTTAAAATTTAAAAGGAATTTTACAAAGGTTTTCTCAGCTTGCAGCCCACATTTAAAATGGCAGTCAAAAGAAAGTGGAACATTTTTCATCTTTCAATAAATATCAAAACAAATCAAAAATAAAATTCATTTTCCCCTTTTTAGCTCGAGTCAATCAATCAATCATATTTACTGAGTGCTTACTATATGCAGAACACTGTTCTAAGCTCCTCTAAAAGAGGAGAAGGTGAGAAAGTAACATGGCCTAGTAGAAAGAGCATGCTTCTAGACTGTGAGCCCGCTGTTGGGTAGGGACTGTCTCTATATGTTGCCAACTTGTACTTCCCAAGCGCTTAGTACAGTGCTCTGCACACAGTAAGCGCTCAATAAATACAATTGAATGAATGAATGAATGCAGCTGGGAGTAAGGTACTTGGGTTCTAATCCCAGCTCTGTCACTCGCATCCTGTAGAGAAGCAGCATGGCTCAGTGGAAAGAGCCCGGGCTTCGGAGTCAGAGGTCATGGGTTCAAATTCCAGCTCCGCCAATTGTCAGCTGTGTGACTTTGGGCAAGTCACTTCACTTCTCTGGGCCTCAGTGACCTCATCTGGAAAATGGGGATGAAGACTGTGAGCCCCACATGGGACAACCTGATCACCTTGTATCCCCCCAGCGCTTAGAACAGTGCTTTGCACATAGTAAGTGCTTAACAAGTACCATCATTATTATTATCATAAGAACCGACTACCATCATCATTATCATTATTATTATTATTATTATTATTATAAGAACCCAGGTCGGTCATTCATTCATTCAATCATATTTATTGAGCGCTTACTGTGTGCAGAGCACCGTACTAAGCGCTTGGGAAGTACAAGTTGGCAACGTCAAGCACTTAGTACAGTGCTCTGCACACAGTAAGCTCTCAATAAATATGATTGAATGAATGAACGAATATAGAGACGGTCCCTCCCCAACAACGGGCTCACAGTCTAGAAGGGGGAGACGTATGACAAAACAAAACATGGGAACAGGTGTCAAGTCATCAGAATAAATAGAAATAAAGCTAGATGCACATCAATAACAAAATCAATAGAATGGTAAATATGTACAAGTAAAATAGAGTATAGAGTTCATGGGTTCAAATTCCGGCTCCGCCGATTGTCAGCTGTGTGACTTTGGGCAAGTCACTTAACTTCTCTGTGCCTCAGTTCCCTCATCTGTAAAGTGGGGATTAAGACTGTAAGCCTCCCCGGGGGACAACCTGATCACCTTGTAAGCTCCCCAGCGGTTAGAATAGTGCTTTGCACATAGTAATTGCTTAATAAATCCCGTTATTATTATTATTACAAACATATATACCGGTGCTGTGGGGAGGGGAAGGAGGTAGGGCGGGGAAGATGGGGAGGAGGAGGTCCTTTTAACTCCGTGCTGTATCCACGCAGCTTCTCAGCTGCCTGCTGATGGATCCTCCCTTCCTGAGACATTAGGAACAAAAATCTGTGCCAAAGAGTGTGTCCAACCTGATCACCGGGTAACCGCCCCAGCTCTTAGAATAGTACCTGGCACGTAGTAAGCGCTTAACAAGTACTATATATATATATATATATATATATATAAAAGACCATCGGATTACAGTTCTGGTGATTTGCATGCGTAAGTAAGTATTTTTCAGATCCTCAGCACTGTGCCAATTTTCTTCCTCACCACCCTCTCCAGGACAGTGGTAATCAAAGCCGGCTCTGACTCAAATTATGCCAGAGATTTCATTTATTGGCTGTATAGATAGGGGTTCTCAGAAACGCACTGTATCTGCAATTTGCAAACAATGAAACTCCAAAGCGTACAATACCTCCAGTAGGCGGTGGGTTGAAAAAGGGCAGAAATAAGGCAGGCATTCCAAGTTTTCTCAAAAGGAAGTGTGAGATGCAAGGGAGCACGCAGTGGGTTGGCAAGGGAAAATAGCAAAGTTGGGTCCCCTTTCTTAAAAACATCAAAATGCACATATTTTAATGCCACATGTGGGAGAACTAAGAATGGCTTTATGCAGTTTATTCCCTGATTACCTAGAGAGAATTATAAGCACAGATGCCACCAGTTACCGCTCTTCTCCTTCACATCAGTCTGCAACACGCGTATAAAACGACGCATATTATTAATTAGTTTAGGATGAATTAAGTGCTTACTGTGTGCAAAGTACTGGGCTATGGACCAACTAGGTAGAAAATCATCAGATATAATAATAGTAATGATTATAGTACTTGTTAAGTGCTTACTGTGTGCAAAGTACTGGGCTATGGACTTACTAGGTAGAAGATTCATTCATTCAGTCGTATTTATTGAGCGCTTACTGTGTGCAGAGCACCATCAGATATAATAATAGTAATGATTATAGTACTTGTTAAGTGCTTACTGTGTGCCAAGCACTGTTCTAAGTGATGGGGTAGATAGAAGATAATGAGGTTGGACACAGTTCCCATCTCATTTGGGGCTCAAAATCTAAATTGGTGCTTACATGTCTCTTTCAGTCACTCTCTTTCTCTCCCTGTCTCTCCTTCTTTATCTCCTTTGTCCATCTCAGTCTCTCTGTATCGTCATCTACCAGACACCTCCATTTCTCTCACACCTGCCCAAAGTACTAATCTTTTTCCTCATCCAGAGAAGCAGCGTGGCTCAGTGGAAAGAGCCCGGGCTTTGGAGTCAGAGGTCATGGGTTCAAATCCCAGCTCCGCCAATTGTCAGCTGTGTGACTTTGGGCAAGTCACTTCACTTCTCTGGGCCTCAGTTCCCTCATCTGAAAAATGGGGATGAAGACTGTGAGTCCCCTGTGGGACAACCTGATCACCTTGTAACCTCCCCAGCGCTTAGAACAATGCTTTGCACATAGTAAGCGCTTAATAAATGCCATTATTAACAAAAAATTTGGTAGGCACTAAAAATATCAGATCCTGCTCATTAGAAATGTCAAGTTTTGGGTAGCAATCGTTATGTAATCTAGAGCTAGGAAATGTATGGCATATTCAGACCCCAAAGAAAGCTTTTAAGGGGAAAGGTAGTTGTGCCCAATTGTTATGTACTGATCGGTCTTTATGAAGTTCAGAGCAAATACCAAACTGAGCCCCCTCCTTCCCCCTCCCCATCCCCCCCACCTTACCTCCTTCCCCTCCCCACAGCACCTGTATATATGTATATATGTTTGTACAGGTTTATTACTCTATTTATTTTTCTTGTACATATTTATTCTATTTATTTTATTTTGTTAATATGTTTTGTTTTGTTGTCTGTCTCCCCCTTCTAGACTGTGAGCCCGCCGTTGGGTAGGGACCGTCTCTATATGTTGCCAACTTGGACTTCCCAAGCGCTTAGTCCAGTGCTCTGCACACAGTAAGCGCTCAATAAATACGATTGAATGAATATCAGCCTGCCCGTCTGCTCAGGGTTCCAGTAAAATCTTCCCGTGTGGTAAACAGCTGCCTGCAGGAAAACCATGACCTGACTGCTTCTGCCTTTCTTCAGGCCGGGACAACAATCAATCAGTCAATCAATCATATTACAAGAGCAATGGTTTTCCTGGGATTAGGGATTAGGGAAGGAAACCCCTAGTTCCTGATGGTGAATAGAGTGCCATCCATCCCACTGTCCGGCTGGCCCGACCGTATTTTCCGGAGTTCAACACGGGACAGGAAAGGGCTGGGGGGAGTTCTTCTTCAATTAATGTCCGACTCTCCTCCTCTGTTATTCAATTGTAAGCTTCTCAAGGACAGAAACTACATCTTTTACGTCTGTTCTTAGTTCTCTGCACAACTCGTTAAGTAGTAAATACTGTTGATAGCCAAGAATCAGGGAATAGGAAAGAGTAAGACAGAGAGGCAAAAATGAGGCAAAGGCAGAGAGAGTGAAATGCACAGATTCATTCGTTCATTCAATCGTATTTATTGAGCGCTTACTGTGTGCAGAGCACTGTGCTAAGTGCTTGGGAAGTACAAGTTGGCAACGTATAGAGGCGGTCCTTACCCAACAACGGGCTCACAGTCCTTTCATAGACACCAGGTCTGCACACACGCTGTTTTCCCTTCAGGCAGCCGGGACAGAGAAGTGATAGGAAGGAGAAATGCTTTCTGCTCCCTGGAGATTTCAGGTGTGCAGTTGCAGTCCCCAGAGCAGGGCAATATTACCCGAGGAGTCGCAGGCTCAGTTAATTCTCTCTCCCTGCCAACTTGTACTTCCCAAGCGCTTAGTACAGTGCTCTGCACACAGTAAGCACTCAATAAATACGATTGATTGATCGATTCCCCTCTCCCTCCTTCCTTCTTGTTGCCTCAACTGCCCCTCACTCCTCTCTCTCACCTCTCTCCCAGCTTCCCCGGAGCTCCGTCCGCTGCCACCGCCTTCATGGTTTCACCTGCCACTGGCCAAAAGGGAAACCTGGGGGGCTCTCACCAGTCATTTGTAATCCCCCCTCCCTCCTCTCTGATGACACAGTTGTGAAAACAGAGTAGGAGGCAGAAAGGTTGGTGAGATGAGAAAGAGTGGCGGTTTAAAACTGTCAGGTGCTCCTGGCAGCTCTAGGTCTGGGCAAAACTGGCGGCCTCAGCGTTGTTCAGTGGAAGGAGCACGGGCTTTGGAGTCAGAGGTCATGGGTTCAAATCCTGGCTGCCAACTGTGTGACTTTGGGCAAGTCACTTCACTTCTCTGTGCCTCAGTGACCTCATCTGTAAAAACGGGGATTAAGTCGGTGAGCCCCACGTGGGACAACTTGATTACCTTGTATCTACCCCAGGGCTTAGAACAGAGCTTTGCACAGAGTAAGCGCTTAATAAATGCCATTATTATTATTATAGTAAGCACTTAATAAATGCCATCATTATTATTATTATTATTAGTGTGCACGCCCTTGGGCCTGAGGCTCCAAGGCCAAACACAGAAGCGTGAGGTCAGTGTATAGTTGGGAACCCGGATCTCTTATCTACCATTGGCAGTCAGGCCTCCAGGGTTCTCGAAGCGCTTTAAACCCGCTCCCCGAAACCCATCGCAAACTCTCCCAGTTGTCCCAGTGAGATTTCTTCCCCTGCACAAGGCAACCTGTCCAGTAGCAGAGAGCATGTGGGCTTTCAGCTTCTGTGAAACATGAGTCTGAAAACATTTGGCAAACATATGGATTCTGATGGATAGGTATAGATATATAAACAAAATGTTGAACTCCCTAATCCTGACTCTTGTTTTCCTTCAGTTCTCCTACCCCAAACAATGAAAGTATTCAGCAGCCCTGCCTAAAATTAAGTGTTGTAAATTGGCCAACCCACAGAAAGTTTCTCCAGCATATCCCAATGCCCCTGATGCTCACATTTTTGTCCCTCCTTTCCCTTGATTATGTCACAGATAATTGTGTTAACCCTATAAAGGGACCACAGTGATAGCTAATGAACTAGAGAAGCAGCGTGGCTCAGTGGAAAGAGGCCGGGCTTTGGAGTCAGAGGGCATGGGTTCAAATCCCGGCCCCGCCACTTGTCAGCTGTGTGACTTTGGGCAAGTCACTTCACTTCTCTGGGCCTCAGTTCCCTCATCTAGAAAATGGGGATGATGACTGTGAGCCCCCCGTGGGGCAACTTGATCGCCTTGTATCCTCCCCAGTGCTTAGAACAGTGCTTTGCATATAGTAAGCGCTTAATAAATGCTATCGTCATCATAAACTTAGATGTTTGGGGATGGGAAGGGAAGGGGAGGAAGCAAGAGGTTAAGAATTTAGGCTGTTGAGGAGTCTGGGTGGCTCTCTGGCTTTTCTGCATCTGTAATGGATTTCTTTATTTTTTTTTTTTTTACTTATGGAAAAAGTGATAAAATGTGGGAAACCAACAAAACTGAACCTGGTTGGGGTTCCCCCTGCTGCGTGTTTGTAAATGTTATCGTGTGGAAATGTCAAGCTTTAGACAATTTTTCCATTCTCTTGCAGTAAAGACGTTATTTAATCCAGCTCCTGCCATTGCCGACCTCGATCCACAATTCTACACTCTTTCAGATGTGTTCTGTTGCAATGAAACTGAGGTAACAGCAAGAAATCGTACTTTGTGAAATTCAATGGAACTTTGTCTCCCATGTTTACCCTCACACATTGGTCTTTTCAGTCACTCTTGTACACATGGGTAGGATCTTACCGTCAGTTGCACCATCTTGGAATACAAAGAACAGCTATAAACATAATTACTGTGCAGAGGAGGCTCCTGACCCCATCACTTATTCCCTGGGCCATTAGGCTAAGAGTGTGGCGGTGGCGGTTCACCAACTTCTAAGGTGAAGAGGAAGGGGTGCCTTCTGAGTCCCTCCCAAAATCTCATTTCCAGTTCCTCCCCAGAACAGATCGAATGTGCACTATTTGCCTCGTTTTGGAATCCTGTACTACTCTACCCACGTTGTAAGGAAGCGTTTTATATTGTAAAAAAAAATTGGAATCCGGTATTTCTCTCTATCATATAGCTCACAGAATTCCCCTTCCTGCAGGCAGGAATGCATTTAAACTGTCCCAGAAAATAACCTGAGTGCTTTCTAGCATAAATCCACCGTTGTTTTATATTGTCTTATGCTTGCCAAGTTGTCTCCGACCCATAGCGACTCCATGGACACAGCTTTCCCAGAACGCCCCACCTCCATCGTTCTAGTAGTGGATCCTTAGAGTTTTCTTGGTAAAAATCCGGAATTGGTTTACCATTACCTTCTTCCACGCACTGAACTTGTGTCACGACGCTCGACTCTCTCCTGTGCCGGTGCTGCCCAGCACAGGTGCGTTTTGACTTGTAACAGATTTCCTTCCACTCGCTATTAGCCGCCGCTGCAGCTGTGACTCTGTTTGATCCTCCCTCCCGTAGCCGAGACCGGTAGAGTATTGGAAACTCTCCGGGTGCGATCCTGAGAGGGGAAATCCACCCTACTGCATTTTAAACCCATTCCCTCTGGCCTCATCCTTAGTGAAAATATTAAATAGGTGCTCACCACCATCCACTCCATATAACTTTTCATCAGTAATTGGAAAGTAGAAGTAGCCACGGCCACCTCACCGCCACTTCCAGGTTCATGGCAGAATCTTATTAGCCACAGTAATATAAGCTTCATATCTCAATTACAAATGGGAGAAATCGGCACATCGAAGCTTGACATATTTTATTTGTTTCTTTATGCATGTACCCTTCAGTATTTCATCAGAATTCTTACTAACAACATAATAGTTACAACGTGGCTCAGTGGAAAGAGCACGGGCTTTGGAGTCAGAGGTCACGGGTTCAAATCCTGGCTCTGCCAATTGTCAGCTGTGTGACTTTGGGCAAGTCACTTAACTTCTCTGTGCCTCAGTTCCCTCATCTGTAAAGTGGGGATTAAGACTTTGAGCCCCCCGTGGGACAACCTGATCACCTTGTAACCTCCCCAGTGCTTAGAACAGTGCTTCACACGTAGTAAGCGCTTAATAAATGCCATCATTATTATTATTACTATTATCCACTACCTTTTCTCGGTCCACTGGATTTGTCAACCTAAAGTCTGACAGACTTTGCCAGGTCAGGCCAAGACTCAGGAACCAATGATGGTCTCGGAGCTTTCAAATCAATTTTTACGTGTGGTTTTTTTTTTTTTCAGAATTTTTCCTGGTTTGGAAATCAGACTGGCAGAGTTATAGGGGATTTGACTTCTGAAAGTATACGCTCCGTTTCCTCCTTCTAGTCCTTTGCTTCCTCAGCAGTCCTTGGCGAGGTCTTAAAAGTAATTACTAGAGTTGTGATGGCATTCTCTTTTTGCCTTTTGCCACAGAGTGTGGTGCCTAATTATGTAATTATTTGGTTGCCTGATTTGCAAATCTGTTCATCTGTGGTTTAGGATAGCTTTTGCCAGCAATCTCCGACTAACCTTGCATCAAGATTTGGCAGTGTTATTATAACAGATAAACAGATTCACACATAAACACCCATCGGGAGCTTTTATAATTGTCTCTAGGTTCATTACCTGTTTGTTGCCCAATGAAAACAGTTGTTAGGGTGGAAGAGGACACATCCAGAAATATCACCTCTGCTTAGAACATTTTAATAGTAGGTTGGGGCTAGTCATGGTCAGGTTGCTGGCAACACACGCCCAAAAGAATTACAGCAGGAGAAACTCACACCCAGAAGAAATATATAAGCAAGAGAGGGGAAGTTTGGGGCTATTCTCCCATTCTCACCCCAGGGAAAGAGCGGACTTCCTTCCATGCACCTTCCTAGAACTATCCCCAGGAACAAAGAGGGCACCAGGTTATCAGAAAGAAGTAGAGCAGCCAGTTAGGTAGCTTGCTAATCAGTTTCAAGAAGGGGAAGGAGACTGTGTTCCCAGAAGTCCTTCCCAGCCATTTCCCCCTCTAGACTGTAAGCTCGCTGTGGGCAGGAAACGTGTCTACCAACTCTGTTATATTGTACTCTCCCAAGCGCTCAGTCCAGCGTTCTGCACAGTCAGTGCTCAATAAGTATGATTGATTGATCGATCTCCCTTTAATCAATCAATCAATCAATCGTATTTATTGAGCGCTTACTATGTGCAGAGCACTGTACTAAGCGCTTGGGAAGTACAAATTGGCAACACATAGAGACAGTCCCTACCCAACAGTGGGCTCACAGTCTAAAAGGGGGAGACAGAGAACAGAACCAAACATACCAACAAAATAAAATAAATAGGATAGATATGTACAAGTAAAATAAATAAATAAATAGAGTAATAAATATGTACAACCATATATACATATATACAGGTGCTGTGGGGAAGGGAAGGAGGTAAGATGGGGGGATGGAGAGGGGGACGAGGGGGAGAGGAAGGAAGGGGCTCAGTCTGGGAAGGCCTCCTGGAGGAGGTGAGCTCTCAGCAGGGCCTTGAAGGGAGGAAGAGAGCTAGCTTGGCGGAGGGGCAGAGGGAGGCCATTCCAGGCCCGGGGGATGACGTGGGCCGGGGATCGACGGCGGGACAGGCGAGAACGAGGTACAGTGAGGAGATTAGCGGTGGAGGAGCGGAGGTTGCGGGCTGGGCTGGAGAAGGAGAGAAGGGAGGTGAGGTAGGAGGGGGCGAGGTGATGGAGCCAGCCCATCCCTTCAGCCCAGCCCTTTAGCCAGCCCATGCACTTACTAAGCTGTGCTGGGAAGTACAAGGCCCCCTCACTACTAAGGCAGCCTGTCCTTGAAGGGAGCTTTACTGTGCTCTTGGAGTCATCAATCTCTGGAAAATGGTAGGCCCTTAGTCCATCTTTCTTTTTCTGCACACGGGCAAGAACCGAGAATGGGCAACCACTTTCAGCAAGGCTGGCTTAGTTCTGGAGTTGGCCAGATGTGATCTCCAGCGGGATCAGAAGTTAGAGCCGAGATGCAGGCAAACCACACGAAACAAAACAAAGCCAGCGGGCTTCGTTTTAAGCCCTCCGGGCTCGACAGCATCCTCTTTGATTAAACCAGTGCGGCGACAACCACAAGGTGTGTGGTAAAGAATGGAAAGCCAGAACTTTAGACGAATAAGCAGGGGCAGCGAGCGCAATCATTTTGCAAATTAAACATTTGAAGGTCCTTTTGAAATTTTCTGGGAAGGGAGCCCAGGAACTAGAAAGATGATCTGATGTTTTGCTGCCACATTCTGGACCAACTGAAATTGCCTTAACAATCTATCGAATGGGTCGCTTTCACAGAATGACGGCAGCCAACCAAGTTATAGATGATCGTGATACTTTTTTGTAGGTACGCATGAAGCTCCTCCGTGGAACCACCCCAGTGGGGGCCGAAAACGAAGCCCTCACCTCCTTGAAACTGCTTTTGGACTGGAAATAGCCAGATGACAGAAAGAAAGGAGTACTATTCCTTAAGGAGATAAGTTTAGTCTATTGGACAGAGGAATAAAGGGTCAAATGGAACAGTAATGCAAAGGAAAGTGAGGGAGAGCAGGAGAAGCATTCCTGAGCTGAAGAGTCTGTGCTAGGAAAAAGGGCAAACCCTGTATTATTCAATCGTATTTATTCATTCAATCATATTTATTGAGCGCTTACTGTGTGCAGAGCACTGTACTAAGCACTTGGAAAGTACAAGTTGGCAACATATAGAGACGGTCCCTACCCAACAATGGGCTCACAGTCTAGAAGAGAAATAGAAATATTATGAGAAATAGTCCACCTGGCGAAACAGAGGAAAGGTTGAAAAAGAGAGCCCTTCTCCGGAATAAAGGGGAAATAAATGGCTCATTCTTTCTCTACTTTTGTTCCCAGAGAGATCAAAATATTTTAATCTGACAGAGATTTTTTTTAGCTTTTTAGAAGATCTAGGCAGATAGAGGTCCCCATTTTGAGGTCAAGCAATCAATCAATCAGTCGTATTTATTGAGCACATACTATTGCAGAGCACTGTACTGAGTGCTTGGGAGAGTACTATATAACAGAATTGGTAGATATGTTCCCTGCCCACATCAAGCTTATAGTCAAGAGGATACGGAGATTTGGAAACTGAGGCCCAAGTTGTTGAAATGACTGGAGTTAAAGTGCAGAGTTTCTAAATCCCAGTTAATCAGGCAGCCTTGTAACAGGTAATCCCCTTGGAAACTTCAATTTTTGTCCCATTTGGACTGTTTGTCATTTATCTTATTGGTTGAGCTCTTGCAGGGACCGTCATAAGACACCTTGACTTTTGCTGTTTTAATTAATGGCTCCTTAAATAGCTTTTAACTCTGCGCTGCTTTCTTTTCTGATACCTCAAAATCAAGATATTCCAATGCATCATGCACAGTTAGTTCTTCGATTCCTTAGCTCGCAGGTTTTTCTTTTCTTCTTCTCAGAAACATTAAGCCTGTTGAAACTAGTTTATAATTTTCGTGAACTAAATGTAACGTATCTTAGTCCATTCATTCATCCCAATCATGTTTATTGAGCACTTACCGTGTGCAGATTTATTGAGCGCTTACCTTGAAGTATGTACAGGTCTATGTTAATTCTAGTGCTTCCATGAAAAAAAAATAGCCAATACTTTGCTTAATAGGTATTTTTTCTTATGTTTAACAATCGGTTGATCTTAAAGCTGGGATTTAGCGTCTCCCGTAGGCCAGATTTTCCCCTTTCAGTACAAGCCAATCAGTCAGTCAAATAATTAACCATATAAAGTGAGCACCTGTTGTAGCAGAGCACTATATAAGCATTAGGGAAAGTGCCAGAGCACTATTGGGGAAGTATCAGCTCATTGTGGCCGGGGAATGTGTTCACTAACTCTTTTCAAAGTGCTTAATGCAGTGCCCTGCACACAGTAAGTGCTCAATGAATACCATTGATTGATTGATTGATTGATTGAAAGAGCTCTAAAACAAACACATGACAATAGTGGTACTGAACTATAGTCAATATATTGTGTCTTGATTTGGCAACTCACCTTATAGATACCGCCTATAAGGAATGTCCACAGATCACTGTAGCCCTGCCTGGCTTTTGGCAATCCAGTGAGGGGTCGTTCTCCATGAGTAGAGGCCACCAGGAGATAAGATAGCAAGGGATAGATTTGGAGTCAGTGATAGGAACTGCAAGGGGCAAAGAAAGCAGACCAGCAAAGAACAGTCTTTGCAAGCACCCAGTATAGAAATGGATCAACTGTCGCACATAGCTCTTTTCCACCGGTTCTTCAGGAATGGGCAGGAGCTCACCAAAAGTAGCATCATCTTCAATGGAAATAGAAAGTTACTCTTCTAGAGAATACCAACAAGGGAATACCTCACCATTTCCCCGTTCCCTCCTTCATCATTTCATGCCCTCATTCTTCCATCTTTCCAGTCCTCCTTTTCTCCCCCTCCCGTCCCTTCCTCTCTACTCCTCACTCTTCTTCTCCTTCTTTCTTTCTTGCCCCTCCTTCCTCCTTGTTTCATTCTCCACTAGCCTGGACTCAATATCAGTGCCACTGGTCTCGTTGGTTAAGGTGCTTTAGGGCTACCGGTAAAGACGTATCAAGGAAGCTAGGGGTTTCATCTCTAATATTGCTGGGAAAGGGGCAAATAATTACCGGAATATTAGTTGAGGGCTGGGTCAGTGCAGGAGAGGAGTCAGGAACTGAAGTAAGAGGATGGGAGAGGGAATTGGAGAAGGGACAATTCCCCCAACCCTAGCACTTCACAGGGAGACAGACAAGCAAGCCCAAACAAGGACCTTTTCAGGAAATACAATCTGAATGTACAGAGCTATGTTCAAAGCAAGAGGAGATTAGATCTTTAGCTTTCCTATTGAATTTCAAGGAAGTTGTAGATAGTTCATTTTGGACTTCTCGGATTCTTGAGATACTCTAGCACTTCATTACAAACAGCCTCCATCTCTTCCCTTAGCTAGAAATTTCTAGTTTGTATAATGCTGTAGTTTGGAAAAGAATATTGCTCAAGGTTTTTTTTTTTTAATCTAACACAGCAGATTTATATTTAACAGCAGTTGACATTTACTGTAAATTCAAACTATTGGCACACAACATCAGTCTGGTCTCTTGCTTCTGTGGAAAATAGCTTTCTCCATACTTATTCCAGTGACTTGCACGGTTGTCACAATGCCCTTGCTTGGTTGCATCACAACCGCAGCAATCAGCTAGAAATCGGATTTGTACAAATGCAGCCGAAACCAGATCGTCTAGTTAGAAAACTCTTAAGCAATGCTCCTTACGTGAACAATTAATAGAGGGTGTTCAGAAGATGAACTATGGTTAAACTAACAACAAAAAAAGAGGAAAAATAATTCACAAACCAGGTTTTTTCATTTATTTTCGTGTAAGCATGTTTTTTCCCTTTATACCTCATTTACCTAAACATTCTTCATTTCGGCCATGAAATGAGTCTGGAGGGGGATGGAGATGTCTAAAGTGTGAAGTGTGAGGGAGTTTTCCAGGTTATCCAGCTTAATCTCTGTCCTTCCTGCCAAGACATTAGAAAGGGGCAAGGAGTGAAATCAGTCAGTCAATCGATGGTATTTACCGAGCGCTTTCTGTGTGCAGAACACGGTACGAAGCGCGTGAGAGAGTAAACGAAGTCGGGAGTCACATTCCCTGCCCACAGTGAGTTTAGAGTCTAGAGGGGGAGAGAGACAGTAATGTAAGTGGGGAGAATCCTGGGGAGTAAGAGGCAGGAAAGATTGTCATACAGACAGTGTAAAGAAAACAGTTCACAAATGACAACTTGAAAGGTAAAGAGCGCTACTCCCCAACCAAGGCTCCCTTTTTAGACTGTGAGCCCACTGCTGGGTAGGGACTGTCTCTATATGTTGCCAACTTGTACTTCCCAAGCGCTTAGTACAGTGCTCTGCACACTGTAAGCGCTCAATAAATACGATTGATTGATTGATTGATTGATTGATTGATTGATTGGACTTGGCAGGGTATCTCCACAGTGATATCCCCACAATACCATGGAACGGCAGCGTGGCTCAGTGGAAAGAGCCCGGGCTTTGGAGTCAGAGTTCATGGGTTCGAATCCCGGCTCCGCCAATTGTCAGCTGTGTGACTTTGGGCAAGTCATTTAACTTCTCTGTGCCTCAGTTACCTCATCTGGAAAATGGGGATTAAGACTGGGAGCCCCAGGTGGGACAACCTGATCACCCTGTAACCTCCTCAGCGCTTAGAACAGTGCTTTGCACATAGTAAGCGCTTAACAAATGCCATTATTATAATTATTATTATTATATGTTCCCTTCACCCCCTCCCTCGTTCTCTCTCTGGGCCGCCTCCCTACTCCTCTCCTTCTCCTGGAGTTCTTTGGTCTGTTTTGGGAAACTGAGCAACCGTGGCTGCCCTGGTGGCAGGGATGCCCCCCTCTTCCACCCTCCAATGATACTTAGCTCCTTCGGGGGGTTGGTTCAGGGCAAGGATGCGCCCTCCCGCTGGGTGAGGGATGGAAAGGAAGCTTGCATTCTCCTGTCCGTGACTAAGTCTTCACAGTCATCCCTGCTTCCCCCCGCCCACTGCCAAACAGAGGGAAGAATCAGGTTTAATGACATCATTTCATGAAATCCTAGCATGTAGGTTGATTTGGGATTTTCAGGGTAATTAATGGTAGCCGTGTATATGGCTCACCTGAGCCTAGCATGGGCTTGGGACTCAGAAGGACCTGGGTTCTAATCCTGGCTCCGCCATTCGTCCACTGTGTGATCTTGGGCAAATCACTTCACTTCTCCGTGCCTCAATTGCCTCAGCTGTCAAATGGGGATTAAGGGACTCTGTCCAACCCAATTTACTGGTATCCACCCCAGTGCTCAGAACAGGGTCCGGCAAATATTAAGCGTTTAACAAATTCCACAGTTATTAGCACTCTAACCACTAGACCACGCTGATTCTCTTATGACGCCGTCTTCTATCGTTAGAGTCCACCCAAATGACCTTTTGTTTTCCTTTTTGTCTTCCAGACGGAGATTTTAACTGGACTCCAGGTCGGCAGCCCTACAGACGCTGGGAAGGCGGGGGCCGTGCTTTTAGAAAGGGGCTGCAAAGTGGTCATTATCACCATGGGAGCTGAAGGGTGTGTGTTGGTGTCCGAGGAAGATCCAGTCCCAAAGCATATTCCCACTGAGAAAGTCGTCAAGCCTGTGGATACCACGGTATGTTTCCGCAGTTGAAATAGCCCTCCTTGCTCCCTTGGGAGAAAGTGTTGGAGTGGATACGGCTGAATCTAAGCATCCTAATCTAGTGTAGGCTGCCTTAATGATGTGAAAAAAGGGCATTTCACAAGAATGTGAATTCTCCTGTAGCTGAATTTGCTCTACTAGCAATCTCAAGTTTCCTTGGCTCTACATGCAATAAGACCTTTTATTGTTGTCAGTTCTGTTTGACTTGTAGCCCTGAGCTAAACGTGTCCTGCAAGTCTAAGGAAAGGTGGGGAGAAGGATTCCTTTTCCGCCACTCACCGAGCAGTGATGTTTGAGTTCATTGGGATGGAGCAATGACAGACACCCTGCTGTGCTCAGCTATCGGAGTGGGAAGCACAGCTTTCTGCCACTTGATTCTAAATGTAAATGTAATTTAATTCTTGGGGATATCCCCTCAGGGTCAGTTCCTTCTCCAGGATTATCCCTACAGTGTACCCATTCTCTGAAGGGGCGGGGAGGATCCCCGAAAATTATGTTTTAATTTAGACGTGCGCTACAGAAAGCCACAGCTCTCTTCCCACTCCCTGAATTCACCACCACCCCAGATATTTTGCACTGGGGATGACTTTGGCTAGTCTGGACCGTCACCAGAACCGGGCTTCCAGGCCCAACCCAGTTTGGTCAGCATACTGACCCTGGATCGACTCTTTGCGTTGTGTAGTTTGTCAGTGAACATCAATAACACTTTGGTTTCCAGGAATCGGCCCTTTAAACCTTAATCAACAGTAGGGAAATAACAGTGTTTATCTGAGTAGAATTAATGACTACTCCTCTCTTCCACCCCACAAATTGGATTGGTTCTTAAGCGTTTTGGCTCCTGAGGATGCTTGCAAGGGATCAGTTGGTAATGTTATGTTGCTCTCAACCTGGGATCGGATGCAGATGTAATCGAAGGCCACCACAAAATGTTTGTAAATTGTAGCATCATGAAAAATTAGTTGATCACTGTGCCTGGATAGTATTTGGCAGAACACTTGGCAAACTTAAAAAAAATGGCAGAGTCTGCAAATGTTATATTGGGTGGAAACCCTAGTTGGAGAGGATCTCTGTGACAAAGGAACTCCCATCTTTTTCTTCTCTCTTAGGAGAGGGGATAACAGGAGGTATAAGGGAAATGGCATTCTCTAAATGGGATCTCATCCTCGTCCCTTGAGTTAATATTATTCTATCTTTTCCCACATATCAGATAACTCTTAATTATTATATTTCTTATCCATAATGCACTAGATTCTTCCGATCTTTTCTATACCTGCAACGTAGTGCGGTGGCTAACTTGGGTGTTAGATCTCCTGTAAACCATTTTTCAATTACTTAATGGGGTAATTGATTTGAAAGCTATTTGTAAATTTTAAACAAAATGCCTTGCAAATTCCAGTTACAGGAATGCCTCATGATGCACCTGGGTGATATTCCGTGAAAATATGATTGCATCACGAGGTACATTTTCCCAAAGATTTACATGTTATGCATTAGAATCCATTCCAGTACTTCTGGAGGATTAATGTGAAATTCCTTCAAGTGCTACATTCAGCAAGGATAAATGTCACTTAATTTATCATTTAATCTTTATTAAGATAATTCAAAGAATAGCATCCCAACATGAAATAAATGAAGAATTGTTCCATGATTGTGAGTCTCGGCAGGAGGCTGCAAAAGTGAAAGTTTGTTCTGTTGTTCTGTTGCGGTAATGGCTTTTCATCTTTAGTGGAGACATTATCCAAGTCAAGTTAAACAGCATCTTATTTTATTTATAAAGCACCTTGTACTTGGCTAACACCTTCTGAAGACCCCTGTACCCCTTTGAACTCCTTTTTTCATTAGAATCTTCTTCAATCACATTTATGAATGCATCTTCTTCCTTAAATGGATTCAAGGTTTTAAATCCTAAAACTTCAGCTGGTGGTGGAGAAACCGGAGCTTCTTTATCTGTTTCAGCATCTAGCAAAGATACATTGGATTGCTGAAATTTAGGACTATCCTCCTTAGTAATTAACAACCATTTCTCAGTAAGTTCTTCCACCAATTCAACAACTATTTCGGCTATTCGAAATTCTGACCCGAACTTTGTCAGAGCCATTCATTGCTGATTGCTTAATCTCAGCCCAGAGATGGAGGGAGTGTGAGAAAGATTTACTCATTTGTACTGTTAATCAGGAACAATGGGTTTGGCGAGGCCTATGTGCGGGGTAAGGCACCCAAGGATTATAGCCCTGTGGAGGTTTTATCTAGGCTTTAAGCTCCTTGTGGGCAGGGAATGTGTCTACTCCGTTATATTGTACTCTTCCAAGTGCATAGTATAGTCCTCTGCACACAGTGAGCGCTCGGGAAATACGATTGATTGATTCTGGAGTGGTTGTAACCTGAGATAAGGATGTATTATTATTATTATTACTACTACTATTGTTGTTGTTATCATCATTACTCTTTCCACTCCTGTGGAAGCTGGACAATTCCACACAAGGGCTGCTTCTTTAGAGAATTTGTTTTCATAGAAGTGGATGAGAAGCAGGAGAGAGATCCCGGCAGTCAGTCTTCCTTGGCCCTAAGAGATCTGGTATGAAAGAAGGATAGGCAGCAGGGTCCCTGCTTCAAAGAGCCATGCCCATGGAGCAGCGTGGCTCAGTGGAAAGAGCCCGGGCTTTGGAGTCAGAGGTCATGGGTTCAAATCCCTGCTCCACCACATCGGCTGTGTGACTTTGGGCAAGTCACTTAACTTCTTTGAGCCTCAGTTACCTCATCTGTTGCCAACTTGTACTTCCCAAGTGCTTAGTACAGTGCTCTGCACACAATAAGCGCTTAATAAATACAATTGATTGATTGATCTGTAAAATGGGGATTAAGACTGTGAGCCCCCCGTGGGACAACCTGATCACCTTGTATCCCCCCCATAGCTTAGAACAGTGCTTTGCCCATAGTAAGCGCTTAACAAATGCCCTCATTATTTATTATTTATGCTGTGATGGTACGCTTCAGCCTAGCCCCTGATTCACTGTAGAGTGAGACATTTTCCCCACTGGTGATTAATGAGAGGGAGGGAGAGTCGAGTCCCGCGCTCTTACGGGTCCAGGGAAATTTCTTGGAGTCGGGAGTGTAGAAGAACCAAGTGGTTCCTCTTCAACAGAGGAAGGAGAGCTTTTTTCCAGGATCTGGACGGGAGAAGGGAGAGGCAAAGCAGGGGGTGTGTGGGTGAACGGGCCCTCACAGGAACTCCAGGCTCTCCATTGGAGGGAGAACTCAGCGAGGCAGCCCCCTGGCAATTCCATGTTTCCAGGGGGTAGCCCCTCAGCCTCCCAGCCTCAATAATTTAATTGGCTCATTCACAGATCAGCCCCTCCCCGAGCCCACCGGGAAGCTCTGGCTGTTACCAGAACCTCACAGTGAAAAGTTGTTCCCAACCCCGGGAACCCAAAGGGAGGAAGGAATTTCTAGAAATGATGAGAAAAGGAAAGTTGAGACCACCTAAGATGACAGAGCTGGGGATCATCCCCTCCTTGTCACCCCTCTCCACCCTATCCCCCACTGCACCCTTTCCTTTACTATCACCTTGAGGGGTGGCCTTCCCCCTCTGCCAAACTGAGTGGTGGCAGGTATGGATGCATAAGGGAAGCAGTGTTGCCTAGTGGAAAGAATAAGGGCCTAAGAGTCAGAGTAATAATAATAATGATAATGATGGCATTTATTAAGTGCTTACTATGTGCAAAGCACTGTTCTAAGCGCTGAGGTAAATACAAGGTAATCAGCTTGTCCCACGTGGGGCTCGGGTTCCCAGAAGGACTCGGGTTCCAATCCCCGCTCCGCCACTTAATAATAATAATGATAATGATGGCATTTATTAAGCGCTTACTATGTGCAAAGCACTGTTCTAAGCGCTGAGGTAGATACAAGGTAATCAGCTTGTCCCACGTGGGGCTCGGGTTCCCAGAAGGACTCGGGTTCCAATCCCCGCTCCGCCACTTAATAATAATAATAATAATGATGGCATTTATTAAGCGCTTACTATGTGCAAAGCACTGTTCTAAGTGCTGAGGTAGATACAAGGTAATCAGCTTGTCCCACATGGGGCTCGGGTTCCCAGAAGGACTCAGGTTCCAATCCCCGCTCCGCCACTTAATAATAATAATAATAATGATGGCATTTATTAAGTGCTTACTATGTGCAAAGCACTGTTCTGAGCGCTGGGGAAGTTACAAGGTAATCAGGTTGTCCTCCGTGGGGCTCACGGTCTTAACCCCCATTTTCCAGATGAGGTAACTGAGGCCCAGAGAAGTTAAATGACTTGCCCAAAGTCACACAGCTGACAATTGGCGGAGCCGGGATTTAAACCCATGACAACTGGCTCCAAAGGCCGGGCTCTTTCCACTGAGCCACACTGCTTCTCATCCTTGTCTGCTGTGTGACCTTGGGCAAGTCACTTCATTTTTCTGTGCCTCAGTTCCCTCATCTGTAAACTGGGGATTAAGACTGTGAGCCCAGTGTGGGACAGGGACTGTGTCCAACCTGATTAGCTTGTATCTACCCCAGCGCTTAGTACAGTGCCCGGCACATAGAAGCAGAGAAGCAGCGTGGCTCAGTGGAAAGAGCCCGGGCTTTAGAGTCAGAGGTCATGGGTTCAAATCCCGGCTCTGCCACTTGTCAGCTGTGTGACTTTGGGCAAGTCACTTCACTTCTCTGGGCCTCAGTTCCCTCATCTGGAAAATGAGTGAATATGCAAAATCCAAATCTTAATAGACTGTGAGCCCCCCGTGGGGCAACCTGATCACGTTGTATCTCCCCAACGCTTAGAACAGTGCTTTGCACATAGTAAGCGCTTAACAAATACCATCATTATTATTATTATTATATAGTAAGCTCTTAACAAATACAACAATTGTTATTATTTATCATCATTCTGGGGGAGAAGGGGTTTCATCCCTAGAGTTCAGTCTGCCTCGTGCAGACTTGTTTATCGCCTGCCCTGTGGCATTCATCTCCTCTTCTACGTCAGCAGTTCCGCAGGTTGCTATATTCGGCTCCTTCTCAAGCCTGCTAATAGTTGTGTATCTCAGTTCTATTTTTGCCTCAGTTTTTCCAGTAGCGCTGGAAGGAGTTGGTGGAGATAACTGCAGATGTCCCTCGCTCAGTTTGGGAGACTTGACAGATGTGGAGACGCGGCTGCTTTCTGTTCCTTCCAATTGCCATCTAACTTTCAGCCTCAAAATGGCTCGTCTCCTCGCTCTCTCCCTAAACCAGTCCTCCAGTAAGGATTTCCAGCCCGCTAAATCCCATAGCACTGAGAATGCTCCTACATTAAAAAAGGTGTGCGTGCTAAACAGCAGACAGAAGAAAGAGCAAAACGTTTTATTGGCACCTTTTAGACTGTGAGCCCACTGTTGGGTCGGGACTGTCTCTATATGTTGCCAATTTGTACTTCCCAAGCGCTTAGTACAGTGCTCTGCACATAGTAAGCACTCAATAAATACGATTGATGATGATGATGATTTCCACCCCGCCAAGTCCCGTAGCCCTGAGAATGCTCCTACATTAAATAAGGTGTGCGTGCTAAACAGCAGACAGAAGAAAGAACAAAACGTTTTATTGGCACCTTTTAGACTGTGAGCCCACTGTTGGGTAGGGACTGTCTCTATATGTTGCCAACTTGTACTTCCCAAGCGCTTAGTACAGTGCTCTGCACATAGTAAGCGCTCAATAAATACGATTGATGATGATGATGATGATTTCCACCCCGCTAATTCCCGTAGCCCTGAGAACGCTCCTACATTTAATAAGGTGTGCGTGCTAAACAGCAGACAGAAGAAAGAACAAAACGTTTTATTGGCACCTTTTAGACTGTGAGCCCACTGTTGGGTAGGGACTGTCTCTATATGTTGCCAATTTGTACTTCCCAAGCGCTTAGTACAGTGCTCTGCACGTAGTAAGCGCTCAATAAATACGATTGATGATGATGATGATTTCCACCCCGCTAAGTCCCGTAGCCCTGAGAATGCTCCTACATTAAATAAGGTGTGCGTGCTAAACAGTAGACAGAAGAAAGAACAAAACGTTTTATTGGCACCTTTTAGACTGTGAGCCCACTGTTGGGTAGGGACTGTCTCTATATGTTGCGAACTTGTACTTCCCAAGCGCTTAGTACAGTGCTCTGCACACAGTAAGCGCTCAATAAATATGATTGATTGATTGATCTTACTGAGCACATTTCTCGCCTATAAATAAAGGAGTAGAGAGAGTCAATTTGCAGTGACTCAGGGAAAGACCAGAGCTGGGAGAAGAGCCATAATAATAACGATAATGGCATTTGTTAAGCGCTTACTATGTGCAAAGCACTGTTCTAAGCACTGGGGAGGTTACAAGGTGATCAGGTTGTCCCTCGGGGGGCTCACAGTCTTCATCCCCCAGCGTGGCTCAGTGGAAAGAGCCCGGGCTTTGGAGTCAGAAGTCATGGGTTCAAATCCCGGCTCCGCCAATTGTCAGCTGTGTGACTTTGGGCAAGTCACTTCACTTCTCTGGGCCTCATCTGTAAAATGGGGATTAAGACTGTGAGCCTCACGTGGGACAACCTGATCACCTTGTATCCCCCCAGTGCTTAGATTTCTGTTCCCAAGCAACAACTGGCAAACAGAATTCCAGAGTCCCTTTTCTCTGTAGCTCACAGATAGGCGCCAGCAATTTATTTTAATTCCTTCTTCAATGAAATTGCAATTTTTTTGACCAGTTTTCTGACACGTGAGATGCCGTTAATATGAAACCACACTCCATGGGTGACAGGCGGCTTGTGTTTTATCCGGCAGTTTCCAGATTCTATTTTTGGACTTTAAAACAGTTATCCCATCCACTGTGCTTTCTTTGATTTTAGTAATTTTCTTTCCAACCTCTTAACTTTCCTGCGGCCTCCAACGTAAGCAGGAGGGTTCTCCCTAATAACTGCATGAATCTCATCCTTAAATACCAGTAGGTTATCATCAATCGTATTTATTGAGCACTTACTGTGTGCAGAGCACTGTACTAAGCGCTTGGGAAGTACAAGTTGGCAACACATAGAGACAGTCCCTACCCAACAGTGGGCTCCCAGTCTAAATCATAGGAAAGGAATTGTTTTAGTTTATTCTCTAATCCTGAATGCAAAGATGTGTTCCTTTTTCTTTGTAACTTAAATTCTTTGGCCTGCTTTATTATTTGATTATTGATTATTTAAAACTGTTTATTGGATCTGGAGAGACTTTCAGAATGTTTATTTTCAAATTGAAAACTGCAGTATTCTGGAGTGCCTCAGTTCCCTCATCTGGAAAATGGGGATTAAGCCTGTGAGCCCCATGTGGGACAACCTGATTACCTTGTAGCCTCCCGGCGCTTAGAACAGTGTTTGGCACATAGTAAGTGCTTAACAAATGCCATCATCATCATTACTATTATTATTATTAAAAAGAGATTGAAAGAATATGTGGATCAGTAGGTTCTTTTCCAGATCATCATCAATCGTATTTATTGAGCGCTTACTGTGTGCAGAGCACTGTACTAAGCGCTTGGGAAGTACAAGTTGGCAACATATAGAGACAGTCTCTACCCAACAGTGGGCTCACAGTCTAAAAGGGGGAGACAGAGAACAAAACCAAACATACTCACAAAATAAAATAAATAGAATAGATATGTACAAGTAAAATAAATAAATAAATAGAGTAACAAATATGTACAAACATATATACAGGTGCTGTGGGGAAGGGAAGGAGGTAAGATGCGGGGGATGGAGAGGGGGACGAGGGGGAGCCTCAGTTACCTCATCTGTAAATGGGGATTGACTGTGAGCCCCACATGGGACAACCTGATCATGTTATATCCCCCCAGCGCTTAGAACAGTGCTTTGCACATAGTAAGCACTTAACAAATGCCATCATTGTTGTTATTATTATTATTATTATACAGATCATCTCTAGATGATCTAGATGATCTCTACTAGATGCATACATCTTGGAAAACTTGTTTGGGAATGTTGGCAGCTACTGTCACTCGTCTTTTCAGTCTCCGAAGCGAGCAACGTTATTTTTAAGTTGGATGGTGTAAAAAAATCGATTTTGCAATTGTCCGAAAAAAAATAAAAGGAAGAACAGGCAAAATGTTATATGCTAAAAGGGAAGCCTTTGGAGCCACGTGGAGTTTAACTATCTTTAGATGCCCGAATAAGTGAACTCTGGCCCAATATTAAAGGAACCAGTTAAAAGAAGCAGCGTGGCCTAGTGAAAAGAGCACAGGCCTGGGTTCTCATCCCAGCTCCTCCACTCGACTGCTGTGTGACCTTGGACAAGTCACTTTACCTCTCTGTGAAACCATCCCTAATCTCCCTTCTTCCACTCCAGTTAGAAACAGCGGTGATGATGATGGTATTTGTTCAGCGCTTACTATGTGCAAAGCACTGTTCTAAGCGCTGGGGAGGTTACAGGGTGATCAGGTTGTCCACGGGGGGCTCACAGTTTTAATCCCCATTTTCCAGATGAGGGAACTGAGGCCCAGAGAAGTGAAGTGACTTGCCCAACGTCACACAGCTGACAGTTGGCGGAGCCGGGATTTGAACCCATGACCTCTGACTCCAAAGCCCGGGCTCTTTCCACTGAGCCACGCTGCTTCTCAGATGCTGTAGACTGAGATGCAGTCTCCCTAACTATCTCACTATCTGCTAGAGAAGCAGCGGGGCTTAGTGGAAAGAGCCCCGGCTTGAGAGTCAGAGGTCGTGGGTTCTAATCCTGGCTCCGCCACTTGTCATTCATTCGATCGTATTTATTGAGCGCTGACTGTGTGCAGAGCACTGTACTAAGCGCTTGGAAAGTACAACTGGGCAACAGATAGAGACAGTCCCTGTCCACAAGGGGCTCACAATGTAGAAAGGGGGAGCCAGGCATCAAAAAAAGTTAACAGGCATCAATAGCATTAATATAAATAAAGAGAATTATAGATGTGTATGATGAGAAGCAGCGTGGCTCATTGGAAAGAGCCCGGGCATTGGAGTCAGAGGTCATGGGTTCAAATCCCGGCTCCGCCAATTGTCAGCTGTGTGACTTTAGGCAAGTCACTTCACTTCTCTGGGCCTCAGTTACCTCATCTGGAAAATGGGGATGAAAACTGTGAGCCCCCCGTGGGACAACCTGATCACCTTGTAATCTCCCCAGCGCTTAGAACAGTGTTTTGCACATAGTAAGTGCTTAATAAATGCTATCCCCCTCCTTCCTCTCCCTCTCCTCCCCCTCCCCATCCCCCCCACCTTACCTCCTTCCCTTCCCCACAGCACCTGTATATATGTATATATGTTTGTACATATTTATCACTCTATTGATCTTACTTGTACATATCTATTCTATTTATTTTATTTTGTTAATATGTTTGGTTTTGTTCTCTGTCTCCCCCTTCTAGACTGTGAGCCCACTGTTGGGTAGGGACCGTCTCTGTATGTTGCCAACTTGTACTTCCCAAGCGCTTAGTACAGTGCTCTGCACACAGTAAGCGCTCAATAAATACGATTGATTGATGGTAAGCGCTTAATAAATGCCATCATTATTATTATTATCTGTAAAATGGGGATTAAGACTGTGAGCCCCCGTTGGACAACTGATCACCTTGTAACCTCCCCAGCACTTAGAACAGTGCTTTGCACATAGTAAGTGCTTAATAAATGCCATCATTATTATTACCATTATTATTATCTTCATGGGTTTGCTCTGGCTCTGTAATTGATTTTATTGTCTGTCTCCCCCTTTAGACTGTAAGCACCTTATGGGCAGGGATCATACCTACCCAGTATTGAATCGTACTCGCCCAAGGGCTTAGCACGGTGTCCTGTACACAGTAAGCGCTCAATAAATACCACTGACTGATCGAGGCCGGGCAGCGTGGCTCAGGGGAAAAAGCACTGGCTTTGGAGTCAGAGGTCATGGGTTCGAATTCCGACTCCGCCACATCTGCTGTGTGACCTTGGGCAAGTCGCTTAACTTCTCTGACCCTCAGTTACCTCATCTGTAAAATGGGGATTAAGACTGTGAGCCCACGTGGGACAACTTGATCACCTTGTAACCCCCCCAGCGCTTAGAACAGTGCTTTGCACATAGTAAGCGCTTAATAAATGCCATTATTATTATTATTATTATTATTATTATTGAGCCAAGCACCCCACCCCAGCCGTCATTTATTCACAAACCTTGGTTTTGCCATCTTGAAGATGGAACCGTAGTTGAAAATACACAAGGGTGTTTCCAGGATGAGGGGTTTGAGCCATCTCCCGTCCCTCCAAATCAGCCCCCAAAACCAAAGCCTCCGGGGAATCATTTCTGGGAGGGAATGATTATTATTCTTAAGTGTTATTATTAAGTATTATTATTAAGTGTAGCAAGTCAGAAGGACATGGGTTCTGATCCCGGCTCCACCACTTGTCTGCTGTGTGACCTGGGGCAGGTCTTTGAACATCTCTCTAACTTTTGTTAGTACGTTTGGTTTTGTTCTCGGTCTCCCCCTTTTAGACTGTGAGCCCACTGTTGGGTAGGGACTGTCTCTATATGTTGCCAATTTGTACTTCCCAAGCGCTTAGTACAGTGCTCTGCACATAGTAAGCGCTCAATAAATACGATTGATGATGATGATGATCTCTCAGCCGCATCTGTAAATTAGGAATTAAGACCGTGAGCCCCATGTGGGTGTACTTGTCTACCACAGCACTTAGCACATAGAAAGCGCTTATCAAATACCTTAGAAGGGGAAAAAAAGCTAATAAATCGATAGTAGTTACTGAATGCTTCCTGGGTGCCTAGCATTGTACTAAGCACTTGGGAAAGTACTGGAGAATTAGAAGACGTCATTTCAGACCGGCTCTGTAAACAGTTCACGTTCACTGGAGAGTTTTTCAACTCTGCCCTTGGATTTCAACACAGACCGAGCCTAGAAGAGAAGGATGAAGAAGAAACTGGAATAAAACCGAAGTAGTATAAATATTCCAGAAGGTCCTTTTATAATAGCAACGGTCTGCTGATTCTGTGGCCTAACGGTTCTCGCAAAGGGGATATAAATACAATACTGCGCAATGACTAATTACTCGGAATTCTCTGCATCAGCAGAAGCGGAACCTGCGGTTGAAGCTAATATTATCAGATGCCTTTGCTATTTAATAATCCGGTTGCCGTACATTATTTAGCATGCAGTCTCCACAAAGAACAATGATTTTATTTCAAGTACCTCTCGGGGAAATAAGAAAGCAGCTGTTAGAAATGAAGCATTTGGCAGAAGACGGTTGAACAGAATCTTTTATAAATTGCAAAGACTTATTGGATTAACCATTGCTTCCCCAGGATAGTGGAGAAACTGGAGAAAAGACTGTTCACCACAAAGAACAAGACCAGATTCAATGGTCCAGTGAACATCAGCCCCCTGCCCCGAAAAATCTGTTTAGGGCCCTTTTCACTCGTCTGGATTTCGATCTGTACAGAGCTTCCATTAATGCCGATTTTAAAATGGAACTTTTTGTGGCATTTATAGCTCACATTCTGAGGGAGCATTGTGATTCCCTCTCACAAATATGGAAGTGTTTAAATTTTAGGAGAATTTAATGTGCCAGGCATTTTTTATTACAGGAGGGGCCAGCAGTTTTTAAGCCACAAAGGGCCAGTCCTTTGGGGGCTTCATAGAAAGGGAAAAACAGGAATAAAAGAAATGTCACACCTGGCCAAAATAATGATCCATCAGTCCAACATTCTGCTTTCGACCAAAGGGCCCTTAGAACAATATCAATCATGGTTATCTTCCTTCCTTCCTTCTATCCATCCTCCCAGTTAGGGACGTCTCTTCTAAAATTGTATCTTTTCCCTCTAATGACCTATTGTGGACACGAACCTTCCGAAATCCTTAATTATCCCTCTCTCAATCCCCCACTTGTCTCTACAGCAACCTGTATTAAGACTATCTCATCCATGAATTTATTCAAATCCTTCTTGAACCTATTGATTTTTTTCAGCTTGCTCAACTTTCCGAGGTGATGAATGCCACCCACTGTGTAAAGAAGCATTTCCTTTCGTTTGTCTTAAACCCAACAACTTCAAGCGTCAGTGATTGCTTCTAATCCAAATGTGGGATTTGGTGAACAGCAATTCCATATCCACACCCTTCTACTTTAATCATTCCCAAGTGGAGAGTTCTAATCTTTCCAGTCGATCCTTTAGTTGCCCTATGCTGTGCCTTCTGTGATACCTCCTTCGAATGGAATAACCAGAACTTCAGGGAGTGATAGAGCCGGACCACAGTTTTGAATAATTGCAAAATTTTAGGGTTTTTCTAATGGTATTTGTTAAGTGCTTACAGTGTGTTGGGCAGTAGACCGAGCAGGTAGTTGAGCAGTTGGACACAGTCCCTGTCCCACACAGCACTCACAGTCTCAATCCCCATTTTACAGATGAGGCACAGAGGTGACTTGCCCGAGGTCACACAGCAGATGTGTGGCAGAGCCGGGATTAGAACCCAGATCCTTCTGACTCCAAGGCCCAAACTGTATCCACTAGGCCAGGCTGCTTCTGTTTTGATCATCTTAGACTGTGAGCCCACTGTTGGGTAGGGACTGTCTCTGTATGTTGCCAGTTTGTACTTCCCAAGCGCTTAGTACAGTGCTCTGCACATAGTAAGTGCTCAATAAACACGATTGATGATGATCCCAGCATTCAGCCCGGTGCTTGGAAGTCACAGAGTAAGTGCCTGACAAAAAGCACAATTATTATTGCTGTATTTTGGATAACTTTCCGGATCGTGCCTGGAATTCCGTTGGCCTTTTTGACTGGTGCCACAGTTTGCGCCAATGATTTGGGAGAGCGGTTGACGACGACTCCGAGGTCTGTTTGCAGAGGTACCACTGATCGATTAGTTCAGGGTCCATCGTCCCGTGGTAGCAGTTTGGATTATTTCTCTCTAGGCGCCTTTCTTTACCGTTGCTCGGACGAAAGCTCATCGTCCATTTTTAAGCTTGTTCACTCAGCTTTATGAGATCATTCTGCTTTTAATTTCCATCAGCCTCTCAGCACAGCTTCGTGTCATCTGTGATCTTGGGGATTTCACTTCTAGCTCCTGTTCACTTTGGGGGGAATGTGTAAGACCGTGAGCCTTATGGGGACAGGGACTGTGTCCAACTCGATTTGCTTGTATCCACCCCAGCGCTTAGAACAGTGCTGAGCACACGGTTAAGTGCTCAATAAATATGATTGAATGAACAGCGCTTGGCACATAGCAAGCACTTAACAAATAGCGCAATTATTATTATTGTTATCATCATCATCATCATCAATCGTATTTATTGAGCGCTTACTATGTGCAGAGCACTGTACTAAGCGCTTGGGAAGTACCAATTGGCAACATATAGAGACAGTCCCTACCCAACAGTGGGCTCACAGTCTAAAAGGGGGAGACAGAGAACAAAACCAAACATACTAACAAAATAAAATAAATAGAATAGATATGTACAAGTAAAATAAATAAATAAATAAATAGAGTAATAAATATGTACAAACATATATACAGGTTATACAGTTGGTCACTGTATCAGTCAATCAATCAATCGTATTTATTGAGCCCTTACTGTGTGCAGAGCACTGTACTAAGCGCTTGGGAAGTACAAGTTGGCAACATATAGAGGCAGTCCCTACCCAGCAGTGGGCTCACAGTCTAAAAGGGGGAGACAATCAATCAATCAATCGTATTTATTGAGCGCTTACTGTGTGCAGAGCACTGTACTAAGCGCTTGGGAAGTACAAGTCGGCAACACATAGAGACAGTCCCTACCCAGCAGTGGGCTGACAGTCTAGAAGGGGGAGACAGAGAACAAAACCAAACGCACTAACAAAATAAAATAAATAGAATAGATATGTACATGTAAGATAAATAGAGTAATAAGTATGTACAGACATATATGCATAGCTATCTGTTCATCTGGAGACCAAGCTGGCCCCTAACTCCCGTGATTCACGAGGCTTCTTTATCCCTAACTGCCAGCGCCAAGCCAGCACTGGACTAGAGCCCCTCTTTTGTTGGCTTACGCCATTAGTTACATATGTTGGGAAGAAGGGAGCGGATTTGGGGTGATGTCAGTTTATTGAGGACCGTATCTCAATTCGGTCCTATTTTAGGCCCCAGCCACACAAAAAAAGAAGCCCAGGAACAGAGCCAGGAATGCAGCCAAGCCCTGATGTGGAGCCAGGACACCACGGATATGTAGCCCCGGGGCTGGACTCACTGGGCTTGGTCACCCCATTAAATGGGCTGTGGGTTGCTTTGGCCTGACCCATGGCCTAATACAATGCTCCGCACACAATAGGCACTCTATAAGGGCTTACAGATTCTAGCATTACAGCTGTGTTAGAGGACAAGACCAAAAAGATGAGTTCCATGGACTTACCAAGAAAGTAATGGCCGTGGATTTAGGATTTGAATATTGGGGGTTTAAAAATTCTCTGCTTCAGGGACGTAATTAGAGTCTGTTTGTTTTTTTATTCAGGCAAAACTTAGGTTTAGATTTCAGATATTTCAGATTTTATTCTCCATGGGGGCGTTGGGGGACTCCCAGCGTATCTGGAGGGATGTGCTTCTTAGTTAAACTGTATGTTTATATGTATTTATTACTCTATTTATTTTACTTGTACATATCTATTCTATTTATTTTATTTTGTCAATATGTTTTGTTTTGTTCTCTGCCTCCCCCTTCTAGACTGTGAGCCCACTGTTGGGTAGGGACCGTCTCTATGTGTTGCCAACTTGGACTTCCCAAGCGCTTAGTACAGTGCTCTGCACACAGTAAGTGCTCAATAAATATGACTGATTGATTGATTAATAAGAAGATGTGGCATCGGCAGTGAAGGAAATGGCTAAACAATTGTTCAGTATCACAGCTACCTGGTGTATGTGGGGCGGGAGGAAATATTAAAACCCAAGTCCTCCATCTCCCACACCTGTGTCCTTTCCACTAGGTCATGCTACTTCCCTGGCTGAGACATTACCCCTGTTTTACTCTCAACCACTCTAATGAAATCTTTTTCTAAATAAGAGACGCCAGTAGCCCTGAACAGTCTCATTATGCATGAAAATGCATAATTCAACAAGAATGCAGCTGTCAAAGAGGAAAAGAAGCCTGCTAAATTGTAGCAATACTTGCCGCAAAGTTACAAGGGCTATTTAACAGATTGGAGAATAGAAAATGAAATCAGGACCACTGTTTAGGCTTCCTTCTCCTCCCTCTGTCCGTGACACTAAAGATTGCTGGTTCCCTGGCTAAATTACTTAATTTGATCAGTTGTCCTATTTTTACCAGGATTTTTCTGCATGGAATGTTGTATATTTGCTTCCAGAATACAAACTTGGATTCCTTTTCCCCTTTCCCTTTCTAATTTTGGCGTTTGAAGCAGGGAGAGAGCCTGACTAGGGAGACTTGTGGTTATTCTCTGCAGATGATTCCCAAATCTACATCTCCAGCCCTGATTTCTTTCCCTCTCTGCAGTCTCTCTGGGCAGGGAAAGGGTCTATCAGCTTTGTCAATCAATCAGTCAATCAATCGTATTTATTGAGCGCTTACTGTGTGCAGAGCACTGTACTAAGTGCTTGGGAAGTACAAGCTGGTTGGGAAGTACAAGCTGTTGTATTGTTACTCTCCCAAGCACTTAGCACAGTGCTCTGCACACAGTAAGCACTCGATAAATATAATTGATTGATGGCACTAGGGCCGGTCAGGCCTGCAGAGGGGTAGAAGACAGAATAGGAAATGGAAGGCCCAAAGTGTCTCAGTCAATTCAGGCAATATGATAATGTTAATGTTCCTGAGGAGAGCTTGGAGGCTGAGCTCATGGTTTGGAGCTTTTAATGGGTCGTTTCAGCTTCAGTACTAAAATTCCACGTAACGCCGTGTCTGATCATCATCATCAATCGTATTTATTGAGCGCTTACTATGTGCAGAGCACTGTACTAAGCGCTTGGGAAGTACAAATTGGCAACATATAGAGACAGTCCCTACCCAACAGTGGGCTCACAGTCTACAGTCTGATCTGCCCCATATGAAACTGTGACTACAATGTAACTTTCTACCCATTTTTCCAACTGCAGCAGGAAAAAAGTACCAATTCCAAATGTAGATAAAAGAGAAGTGGAGACGTAGTAATTTTCCAGTTAATTTAATCTAGAACCAAAATAATCCATTTCAGGGCCCAGTTGATCCATTTCAGTTTGGAACTAATTCATCTAATAGTGTAATTGCTACTCTCTATTTTGTGCCGTGCAGATGTAGCCTATGTGGAGGACTCTGAAATCCTTCAGCCCCAGAGCAGATACCACGGTGCTCTGGAAAAGGCAAGTGGATTCTACCAACCGCCTCTTAGGTTTACAATAAGCAGATTTGTTTCTCCGATTTAGTCGGCCAATTTTAGGCGCAGTTCTTTGTGGGACAAGCCTAATGCTCAGCGCTTAACAAAAGCTCGCCATTGGCAGACCCAGGTAGATGCAGTAGTTCGTTAGGAAGGGGCTCCAGAAGGCTCTGGGTTCTAATTCCGGCCCCACCACTTGTCTGTTGTGTTACTTTGGGCAAGTCGCTGTGCCTCAGTTCCCTCATCTGTAAAATGGGGATTAAGACTTTGAGCCCCAAGTGATACATGGACTGCGTCCAACCTGATTGTCTTGTATCTACCCAAGCACACGTACAGTGCCCGGCACATAATAGGCGTTTCACAAATAGCAAGAGGAAAAGAAAAAAACTCCACTAATCCTATATACCTTTAAGGCTGTTACGGGATCGATAAATTCACCCCCGGGATATGATTTCAGATAAAATTTCAGGTTTTAAATTCCTTTGCAATCCCTTTCCCTCATCCTGAATGACTTCAGGGCAGTTTCCAGAGTCCACGTAGACTAGTGGCAGGATTTGGGGAAAAAGGGAGAACAGCAAGTCCCAAACAGCTGTCAATCATGCATATTCCGGCCCGTTCTAAAAGCAAACCCAAGGAAGCTATTTTTTTTTAGATGGTACGTGTTTCAGCCCTTACTATGTATCAAGCACTGTTTCAGTCACTGAGGTAATAATAATAATAATAATAATAGCATTTATTAAGCACTTACTATGTGCCGAGCACCGTTCTAAGCACTGGGGAGGTTACAAGGTGATCAGGTTGTCCCACGGGGGGCTCACAGTCTTCATCCCCATTTTACAGATGAGGTAACGGAGGCACAGAGAAGTTAAGGTAGATAGAAGATAATCAGGTTGGACACAGTCCCTGTCCCACGTCAAAGTCAGAGAGAAGAGGATTTAATCATCATTTTACAGATGAGGTAACTGAGGCACAGAGAAGTGAAGTGGCTTGCCCAAGATCACAAAGCAGCCAAGTGGCCGAGCCGGAAGGAGAACCCGGGTCCTCTGATTCCCAGGCCTATGCTCTTTCCACTAGACGGATATTTAAGAGACATCTATAAGACTGTGTTGAAAATACAATTGAGACTTTTTCCTCTTGGCTGGGTCATCACAACACTATGTTAGGAGATATTTGGACAGTGTTAACAGCCATTGGAAAAAGTTTAGTACATATTTACTATTCTTTTTATTTTGGTAATTATGTGCATAAAGCTTTAATTCTATTTGTTCTGACTGTTCTGGCCCTACTGAGAGCTCACCTCCTCCAGGAGGCCTTCCCAGACTGAGCCCCCTCCTTCCTTTCCCCCTCCTCCCCCTCTCCACCCCGCTGCCTTACCTCCTTCCCTTCCCCTCAGCACCTGTATATATATATATATATAAATATATGTACATATATATATATATATGTTTGTACGTATTTATTAATCTATTTATTTATTTTACTTGTACATATCTATTCTATTTATTTTATTTTGTTAATATGTTTTTGTTTTGTTCTCTGTCTCCCCCTTCTAGACTGTGAGCCCACTGTTGGGTAGGGACCGTCTCTATATGTTGCCAACTTGTACTTCCCAAGCGCTTAGTATAGTGCTCTGCACACAGTAAGCGCTCAATAAATACGATTGATTGATTGATTGATTGATTCTGACGATTTGGACACCTGTCTACCTGTTTTGTTTTGTTGTCTGTCTCCCCCTTCTAGACTGTGAGCCCGCTGTTGGGTAGGAGCCGTCTCTAGACGTTGCCGACTTGGACTTCCCAAGCGCTTACTACAGTGCTCTGCACACAGTGAGCGCTCAATAAATACGAATGATTGAATGAATGAATGAATGAATGAATGAACTAGACCACGCCGCTTCCACAAGCCAGAGGCCAGTTACCTTGTCTCTACCGGTGGCCTTGTCTCCCAGGTCTGGCCCAGCTGTCCTGAAGTAAAACTAGCTTCAACTGAAGCAAAAGCATCAATTACCAATCCTTCTTTCAGTGGATTAAAAGCAATGAAAACATGGGGAATGTTTCAGCGATTATATAGCTGGCAGGCTTTGCTCAGAGGCTTTTTTTAAATTTTCAGATTGCCATGCAGTTTGCCCCTTAAGACATATTTGGACACTCAAGACTACTTTAATAATGAGGAGTTCAGAGTCCCTAGCCAGTGAGTGACCTTGTGGCAGAGATATCCTGGAAAAAAAAAACCCTGCCTGGCTGTTAATTTTAATGGTAATTTTAGCAACGTGAAAGATTATTTTCCACCGAACTCTTTTCTCATAAGATACTAACACTGGGCATTTGATAGATAAGAGTATAATGAGTATTGGTTATGTAGAAAGGCATGTTAATAAACTTAGACTCTAATAAAGATAAATGGAGGGAGAGAGGGAAGAAAAGAAGGAGCAGAGTTCATTCAGTATCAAAATTTTAATTAAAATATAGCAGCAATAAGCTGGAGTTTCCCTTCAAGTCCAAAAGAGTTAATTGCCCATCTGTCCTTTGAACAGAAGGCATTTGAAAGGTTCATCTGGCACAGAGAAATGAAAGGAGCTGAAGACCTACCAAATGTAGATGACTAATGGCAGTAACCTGTGGGAAGGCGTAGTTAGGGCGATTTTGTGGGCGAATGAAATAGTTTTGCCACATTCCTTCGGGGTTTGTTTAGAACAAAAATCAGCAGTTGTAACACAACTGTGATTTGCAAAGAAAATTCCCATCATGAAGCTCCCCAGCTGCCCAAATGCTGCAGAGTGGATTTTTTTTTTCTTTCTCTGAGAACAAATTCTGGTTTAAAAGTTTGTGGGAAGAGGGGGAAATCTAACAAGTTAAAGTGCAGATCACTAAGCTATTGAAGCTTGTGGTTTTCTCAGTTGGCGTGGTAGCTTCACTAATCGTGATGAGTTTCCATGGTTTATCTACTCCTTATACTTTAAAAGATGTGTCCCCCCAGACTGAGCTTTGTGGGATGGGAACATGTCTAGGAACTCTGTTGTACTGTAATAATAATGATGGTATTTGTTAATAATACTAATAATATTTGTTATGCGCTTACTATATGCAAAGCACTGTTCTAAGCGCTGGGGTAGGTACAACGTCGTACAAGTCAGGTTGTCCCACATGGGGCTCACAGGCTTAATCCCCATTTAACAGATGAGGGAACTGGGGCCCAGAGAAGCGAAGTGACGTGCCCAAGGTCACACAGCAGATAAGTGGCGGAGTCGGGATTTGAACCCATGACCTTCTGGCTCCCAAGCCCAGGCTCTATCCACTACACCATATTGTTTCCCCATTACATTTAGTATCTGTAGAGGAGTGTAAAAGTGAACTCATCCAGTTATGTAGAGGTCTGTGGAATATGATGATGATGATGGTATTTGTTAAGCGCTTACTATGTGCGAAGCACTAAATATGAAAAGAAACAGGTACAATGGACGAGGAGGAGAAGACCCAGCTATTGGTAGAATAGACAGCCTCCTTATAAAGGAATAATAATAATGGCATTTATTAAGGGCTTACTATTTGCAAAGCACTGTTCTAAGTGCTGGGGAGGATACCAGCCGATCAGGTTGTCCCCCATGGGGCTCACAGTCTTCATCCCCATTTGACAGATGAGGGAACTGAGGCCCAGAAAAGTGAAATGACTTGCCTAAAGTCACACAGCTGACAATTGCTTAGTTCAAGCGCTTAGTACAGTGCTCTGCACACAGTAAGCGCTCAGTAAATATGATTGAATGAATGAATTGGCGGAGCCGGAATTTGAACCCATGACCTCTGACTCCAAGGGAAAAGGGGGAAGGGGACAACAGGGAGAAGGAAAATGGGAAGAATATATTGAAGTCAAATGGCCGTGAATGGAATGAGCATTCCAATATTCTCTGACCAAGAAATGATTAACACGGAACAGGCTGCCCCTGGAATTCCAGATGACTTTTGTTCACGTTTTTGCTGTGCTTGCGTCTCAGTCCTAAATTCTTCTCCTTTGAAGGGATTTGTGGGATCTCCAGAGTTCCTTTCCCTTTTTTGAAGCGACTCATTCTGTGCTCCTTCCAGAGGAAAAATTATTTTATGTTTTAAGTATTTTATGTCAGTTGGGGTTGGTTTGCTATAAAACAGAAGGATCAAGACCCACCGAGGCCAACCCTGTGTCCTCAGACCAAAGTCGACTATAATTCACTTCTCCAACCCCGTTGATTCAGGCAAGAATTTATCTCCTCTCCATGAGGCTGACTGGTTCTGCTTGGGGTTTGGAGGTGGATCTTTCCTCTGGAAAATGCTTTGATGTGTTGTAAACCTCATGACTTCCTAAAGCCTTTTTGTCCTACTATACAGTAGATGAAGTACCTTGTCAAAATGTTCACCAGTTCATCTGTAGGGTTTTTATTCTCCGGGGTGAAAGAATCAATCCAGAGTAGAATGATATCTTTGGAGATGATATCAGTGACAAAACGTCTGGTGGTAGTGCTCTAGCTAATTCATATTTCTAACGTACTTCCACTAGAGAATTTAAAAACGATGCTCCTTATTCGTGTTACTACCTGCAGAAAAGAAGTCGTCTTCATCTTGGGTGTCTTTGATGGATTAGGCTCCCCGATAACCAATTCCCTCCATTGACTTTACTACTTTCAAGAAATCGAAAGTATTTATTGAGCACCTACTCTGGGCAGAGCGCTGTAATAAGTGCCTGGGTGACTTTAGCAGACACAAAAGAAGAGCCTTCGTCCCTCAAGAAGTTAGCAGTCTAATGGGGGAGACAGGCAGACAGCTTATCTGAAATTAGCGGGGAGAGAAAAAAGAAGTAGCCTACAATTGGTACTAGTGAGAGTGTAATACAAGGAAATAGATGAATAAATATGTGAATAAATAAGTGGCATGCTTAGTTTGATATGTAGCTACTGATCGATACATTAATATTTTCAGAGGGCCGAAGATCAGCGTAAATAAATGTTCGGGATAGGCTTGGGGATGTGGGAAAGTCAGGGAAGGCTTCCTTTTAGTGTGATGTGGATTTAGGAATTTTAAAATATACTTCGAATTATGATGCTGGCCTGCTTTTACTTGTTTCCCTTTTCCAAACCAAAGGAATTTAGGTCTTTATGGTGTACTTTGTGGAGAACGGGTGAGCATGCAGAGCAGTGAGAGATTTTTTGAACACCACGGAACCGATAGACTCAATAGGTGAAATCTGCTGAGACATTTTTTAGGAATGTAGGAGCTTAACCATGAGGACCAGTTGGTGCCTTGGATAATGACTCATTCAGGGTCAGAAAGTGGTTATGAATTCCTAGTGAATGAAGCACTGGGGGACAGTGTCCGATCTTGGAAATGGTGAATTTTCCCTACAATTTCACATCTTAGGGAAATATTTAATGAATGTTTTGTAGTTAATTTTCAATCAGTCAGTAGTGTTCATTGAGCCCCGACTTTGTACATTCCATTAAATACTTGCGAGAATATAGTAAAATTAGTAGGCATGATTCCCGCCCTTGGTGAGTGTACGATTCAGTGTGGGGAGATGAACACTAAAATAAAGTAGTAATAATGATGATGGTATTTGTTAAGCACTTACTATGTGCCAAGCACTGTTCTAAGCGCTGGGGTAGATACAAGGTGATCAGGTTGTCCCGCATGGGGCTCACAGTCTTCATCCCCATTTTCCAGATGAGGGAACTGAGGCCCAGAGAAGTGAAGCGACTGGCCCGAAGTCACCCAGCTGACTAGTGGCGGAGCCGGGATTAGAACCCACGACCTCTGGCTCCCAAGCCCGGGCTCTTTCCACTGAGCCACGCCGCTTCTCTAGGACACGCGGGGCTGTGTCCAACATGACTTGTTTTCATCCACCCACACACTTAGTACAGTGCCTGGCACATGGTAACCGCTTAACAAATACCACTATTATTATTATCACATGTGTAATCGCCGCTCAAAAAAAGGGAGGAAATCTAATCTTCGACTAGATAGAATCTAGTTATGGCATCCCCCCTTAAAACATCAAGCCTGTTATGTCATGCACAACCAGGTCTTGGAGAATTGCTACAGCATGTGAATTGGGAGGCATAAATGGAAAGTTCCCCCATTTCATTAGTAAACTCCTTGAGGGCTTCTTTTATGTGTTCCCAAGGGTCTCATACAGTACTCTGGTTATAATAGGCACCCTATAAATGCTTTTAATTGATGGGGCTTCTCCATCTGTGTTCAACATTCAACTCTCGCATCATTAATTCTCGTCTCTTGATGATAATAACGTTTTCATTGACCGTGAAAGGCAATGTAGCCCTGTAATTCTAGGCTGTGAGCCCACTGTTGGGTAGGGACCGTCTCTATATGTTGCCGACTTGGACTTCCCAAGCGCTTAGTACAGTGCTCTGCACACAGTAAGCGCTCAATAAATACAATTGATTGATTAATTACTAACAGTATCAATAGAAAGGAGGCTTTTCCTCTGCCCTTCTTTTTAATAGCATTTATTAAGCACTTACGATGTGCAAAGCACTGTTCTAAGCGCTGGAGGGGTTACAAGGTGATCAGGTTGTCCCACATGGGGCACACAGTCTTAATCCCCATTTTACAGGTGAGGGAACTGAGGCACAGAGAATAATAATAATAATAATATAATAATATGTATGTTTGGTTTTGTTCTCTGTCTCCTCCTTTTAGACTGTGAGCCCAGTGTTGGGTAGGGACTGTCTCTATATGTTGCCAACTTGTACTTCCCAAGCGCTTAGTACAGTGCTCTGCATACAGTAAGCGCTCAATAAATACGATTGATGATGATGATGATGATGATGATAATAATAATGATGGCATTTATTAAGCGCTTACTATGTGCAAAGCACTTTTCTAAGCGCTGGGGATGTTACAAGGTGATCAGGTTGGGGGGCTCACAGCCTTCATCCCCATTTTACAGATGAGGGAACTGAGAAATGAAGCGACTTGCCCAAAGTCACACAGCTGACAGTTGGCGGAGCCGGGATTTGAACCCATGACCTCTGACTCCAAAGCCCGGGCTCTTTCCACTGAGCCACGCTGCCCTGAATGGAAGATGTTGGTGATGTCTCTGGTGGTAATTGTGGGGTGAGAGATAAAGAGAAGGTCACTTTAACAGAGGGGCAGGCTAAACTGCAGAGCTAGGAGTGGAGAACAGATCAATCAATCGTATTTGGAGTCAGAGGTGATGGGTTCGAATCCCAGCTCCGCCACATGTCTGCTGTGTGACCTTGGGCAAGCCATTTAACTTCTCTGAGCCTCAGTTACCTCGTCTGGAAAATGGGGATGAAGACTGTGAGCCCCCCGTGGGACAACCTGAACACCTTGTAATCTTTCCCAGCGCTTAGAACAGTGCTTTGCACATAGTAAGCGCTTAATAAATGCCATAAAAATAAAATTAAAATTAAAAAAAAAAAACCTCTCCCAGGATCAGTGGCTGCCTCCTGCCAGCCCGCGCATCATGAGTTTGCAGGTTTCAGATGGTCTATCTTTATTACCGAATCCTTCCAATCACATAATTAGACATTTTTATCCCCGGGGAAAGTTACGGAACTGACATCCCCGCCTCCCCAACTGCAACGTCTTCAGCGTGAGAGCGGAGAAGCGGTAGGGAAAAAGCACCGGGAGATTCGTTTTGTTGCCAACGTTAACGGCACTCGACTGAATTTGGCTGAAGGCTGCAAGACAAGACGCCGTTAACAAATGTTAGGGGCCAGTGGAACAAACGGTGGACTAGTAAACGTTTCCTAACACCATTTCTTTACACAGAACAAGGAGTAACGCTCGGACGGCGGGCACCGCGACGTTATTTACATTCCCGCGCTTTCATTTGCAGGGGGCTGGAGATAGCTTCGTGGGCGCTCTGGCTTTCTACCTGGCTCACCACCCTGACCTGTCGGTGGAAGAAATGGTCAGGAGATCCAATTTTATTGCATCAGTGAGTGTCCGGTCTTCAGGAACTCAGAGCTCTTATCCCTTCAAAAAGGACCTACCCGGCAATCTCTTTTAATTCGGTAACGGTTTCTGAGTGGGCAGTTTGAATATGAATGGGGAAATGAAAAGATGCCTCATGCACCTCAAACGCTGTAATTTGCCGTTTTTGATTTATGAAACTTGGTCTTTCTTTTATTTCTGTCAATAAGCGTGCTTTGCAATAAGATGACCTTTCAAGTCCATCTTAGGGTGATTGGCCCCTGGGCACACAACACTTATTTTTACATTGGCCCAGCTGAGGACACGAGGTAAGGTTTTTCTGTCCTATCACTTCTTTACATTGCTCCAAACCCAAAGTGGAATTTTTATTGTTATAAAATCTAAGTCTCTGGGGGGCCAGAAGGATTCCTTACAGTAACAACAAAAAAGGTAGCGCAACTAATCAATAAAATGTGCTTATTTTATGTATATAATGTAAATTTATATTATTTATGAGGGGAGGGCCAACGGAGGGGCTGCTTCTGGTCCCACTTCAAACTCTTCAGCTCCTTCTGGGCAGCTCAGAAACAAGCAGTGGTGACAGTGGGAGAACCCTCTTATTCTTTTTCGTTAAATTGTACTTGTTCTAAAAGTTTATTAGAGCACTCCATGCACTTCCAAATATATTCCACAGTCCTCTCCGCCCTAAAGAATCTCCCACCTAAATGGGGAAGCAGCAGTAGCTGGGGAAAGAGGCTGCGGGAGAGTGGAAGGAGAAGCCTCTTGTAGAGGGGTGCTCTGCACACAGTAAGCGCTCAATAAATACGATTGATGATGATGATGAGTTCTGAAAGGATCATGTGGTTAGCCTGGATCCCGTGGGCAAAATCGGGAAACTGATCCCCAAACTGAAACATTGGCCCTTGCCGATCTTAAGTCGTGCGTACTGCACTCTGATCCCCACCACGCCTCAGCCATTGAATAAAGTGGTTATTTTTAGGCCTGGCTCCAAACTACAGCTGAGGCAGCAGTGCCACAAACCTCTCCGATGCCCCGATTGCCTACAGTTCGGTCCCCGGCCCACAAAAGCAGCTCCGAATTTTATCCCAGAGGCTGGTCTGCCTCATCCCACGGTGCCCGACTGACTTCATGCCTGTGACTGTATTTCTTCTTTGGCTGTTGGTAGCCTTGGCTCTCTAATCGAGTTTGAGGAATGAAGAAATTCTTGAGGAAAACCTTATTACTCATTTGAAAACACCAATCTTCTAGCGGGAAAATAGCTTAACCCTACCCGCTCGCTTCGCCGTGCTGAATTCATCATCATCATCATCATCAATCGTATTTATTGAGCGCTTACTGTGTGCAGAGCACTGTACTAAGCGCTTGGGAAGTCCAAGTTGGCAACATATGGAGACAGTCCCTACCCAACAGGGGGCTCACAGTCTAAAAGGGGGAGACAGAGAACAAAACCAAACATACTAACAAAATAAAATAAATAGAATAGATATAGAATTCAGCCCTCAGACCTAGAATGGGGAAAGTTGAAGCAGCAATACGTGAAGTATTATAGGACTAGAGTTGCTTCGCACAGGCCTGGTTTGATTAAAGTGAAACCCAAGAGTGGTGGAGCTGGAAAAATCTGCCTTTCCAGTCGCCCATCCGCAGCAGGTGAGATTTCCCATACATGTCTTATTCCAGAGATGAGGGCAAAACTGGTGAAAGACGACTGAATGGCTTCCTTCTGCCCCAGCCTGACGTTTCCAAGGTTAACTGGGAGGACAGGGTGGGAAGAGGTCCAGAATAAAGCCAAACTGGACTGGTTTCTCCTTAATAGTACTTATTGAGCACTTACTGTGTGCGGAGCACTGTACTAAGCACTTGGGAGACTACAACAGAGTCGGTAGACACATTACCTGCCCATTATGACCTTAAAGTCTAGAGGGGGAGAAAGACATTAATATAAAGGCTGTGCACCTAAGGGCTGGAGGAGTAAATAAAAGGCGCAAATCCAAGTACAAGAGTGACGCAGAAGGGAGTGAGAGAAAAAGAAACTGATGTTTCCAAGGCTAGCTGGGAGGACAGGGTGGGAAGAGGGCCAGAATAAAGCCAAACTGGACTGGTTTCTCCTTAATATTGAGCACTTACTGTGTGCAGAGCACTGTACTAAGCACTTGGGAGACTACAACAGAGTCGGTAGACACATTACCTGCCCATTGTGAGCTTACAGTCTAGAGGGGGAGAAAGACATTAATATAAAGGCTGTGCACGTAAGGGCTGGAGGAGTAAATAAAAGGCGCAAATCCAAGTACAAGAGTGACGCAGAAGGGAGTGAGAGAAAAAGAAACTGATGTTTCCAAGGCTGGCTGGGAGGACAGGGTGGGAAGAGGTCCAGAATAAAGCCAAACTGGACTGGTTTCTCCTTAATATTGAGCACTTACTGTGTGCAGAGCACTGTACTAAGCACTTGGGAGACAACAGAGTCGGTAGACACATTACCTGCCCATTGTGAGCTTACAGTCTAGAGGGGGAGAAAGACATTAATATAAAGGCTGTGCACATAAGGGCTGGAGGAGTAAATAAAAGGCGCAAATCCAGGTACAAGAGTGATGTAGAAGGGAGTGAGAGAGGAAGAAATGAGGGCTTAGGGAAGGCCCCTTGGAGATGTGCCTAAGGCTTTGAAGGTGGCGAGGGTGATAGTCCGTCGAAAATGAAGAAGAAGAATATCCCAGGCCAGAGGCAGGTCGTGATGGAGAGGTCCCAGGGCTTAGACCAGTGCCTGGCACACGGTAAGCGTTTAACAAATACTATTATTATTATTATTATATGCCGGTGGCGAAATAGATGGGATTGCGGTACAGCGATTGGCACTTGAGAAGCAACGTGTGTGGATCGGGTTATAACAAGAAATCCGGGGGGTGATTCTACTTGCTCTACTTTGAACTCCTCTCAGGGGCGAGACCTCGCGAGAATCAATCAATCAATCGTCTTTATTGAGCGCTTACTGTGTGCAGAGCACTGTACTAAGCGCTTGGGAAGTACAAGTTGGCAACATATAGAGACCATCCTTACCCAACAGTGGGCTCACAGTCTAAAAGCGCTGATTCATTCATTCATTCAATCGTATTTATTGAGCGCTTACTGTGTGCAGAGCACTGTACTAAGCGCTTGGGAAGTCCAAGTTGGCAACATCTAGAGACGGTCCCTACCCAATGGCGGGCTCACAGTCTAGAAGGGGGAGACAGACAACAAGACAAAACATATTAACAAAATAAAATAAATAGAATAAATATGTACAAATAAAATAAATACATATATACATATATACAGGTGGTGTGAGGAGGGGAAGGAGGTAAGGCGGAGGGGGAAGAGGGGCAGAGGAAGGAGGGCGTTCAGTCTGGGAAGGCCTCCTGGAGGAGGTGAGCTCTCAGTAGGGCTTTGAAGGGAGGCTTATGCCAAACCTCTGGTGGTGGACCCGTTTCCCTTTCTATTTAGAACATGAAACAATGGTCAGATTTTTCTGGGCAGTACAGTTGTTTAGAAAAGAAGTGGAAAATAACACCACTGAAACAATAGTGCTGGCTATTTTAAAATTTTTATTGCGGGTTATTAAAATAACCTGCAAGATAAATAAGTGTTGATGCAATGATAAATGACCTGAAGTGAAGAACTTTCTTTCGCTGCATTGTTTCCCTTCACAATGGCCTTCAAATCACAGGAGGCAGCCATTCCAGGCCACTTCCTCTGCTTTCAGCTCACGCTGCAGGATTTCTGAATCCGTGTTTCCCCCCAAGAGTCTTCCTCGTGTAGAAATCCCATCCATTTTCACGCTATTGTTTAGATAGAGCGGATTTTTTTCTTCTCCACAAAGAGGACACGCTTGTTCACTAAGAAAAAGAAACAGATTTCAGTGGGCAACTGTGGTGGTGCTTGTTGTCATTAGCGACTTTGCCGTCCAAAAACGTGAGACTGTCAAACGAGGGCTCCCTCCCCAGTGATCTGGGCCACCTCCCTCCAGCTTTAAGACAACCCTCTCCTCCTTACTTCCTAATCACGCTCTTTCCCTCCTCCTTCGCCATCTAAGCTTTCCCTTCCAGCCAACCCACTGCCTCCAGGTTTCAGATTAGTACCTTCTCCCTCTTCCCTCACAGCTTTCAATAACACTTGGAAGGTCCCCTTCTTTTCTAAGCTCTCCGCTCCCACTTATTGCTGATCTCTTTGAGTTCACTGTTTATTCTCACTTCCCCCAATTCCTCCCCACCAACCCACTTCGATCTGGTTTCCAACATGACAATTCCTCTGAAATTGCCAAGCTCTCAAAGCCTTTTCACTGTTCTCATCCGCAATCTCTCGCCGGCGAGTGGCCGACCACCCCTTCTCCGGCCTTGGATTCTGGGGTACTTTCCTCCCCAGCTATCCTCCTCCCCCTGCCTCTCCAATCAATCAATCAATCAATCATATTCATTGAGCGCTTACAGTACAGACTAAGCGCTTGGGAAGTCCAAGTTGGCAACATATAGAGACGGTCCCTACCCAACAGTGGGCTCACAGTCTAGAAGTCACTCCTTCAGGTCCACTGTCACCTCCTCTTCCATCCTGTCTCACTGGGTGTATTTTCCAGGATTCCCTCCCACTCCCATGGAAAGATTATCCATTCTCAAGTTCCAAATACATGGTTGACTCTCAAGTTAGTCTCCCTCTTTTTCTCTCCTCTTCCTCCTCCTCCCCACCTCCATTGAAGGCTACATCCCTCACTTTGCATAAAGTCACTTTATAATCAAACTAAACTGGACAAAAACTGGATCTCCTTGTCTTTCCATTTAATTCCTCCCTATCCCACCCAGCAACAATGGCAAAGTCACCATCTTGCAGGTCTTTCAGGCCCACACCACAGGTGTGACATTTTAACCCCTCCTTATTCTTGGTCTAACATTCTTTCTTTTCTCTTTCCTTTCCCTTTTCCTTTCCTTCCTCTCTTTTTCGGGTTTTATATTCCCCCTCTACTGCAAATTCCCAAGGGCAGGGCCCCCAAATCTTGATAAAACCTGTCACTCCTTGCACAGTGACCAGTATCAATTCCATTTATTGAGCACCTATCATGTGCAGAACACTGTAATAATAATAATATTGGTATTTGTTAAGTGCTTACTATGTGCCAAGCACTGTTCTAAGCGCTGGGATAGATACAAGGTAATCAGGTTGTCCCACGTGGGGCTCACAGTCTTAATCACTTAATTTCTCTGTGCCTCAGTTACCTCATCTGTAAAATGGGGATTAAGACTGTGAGCCCCCCGTGGGACAACCTGATCTCCTTTTAACTTCCCCAGCGCTTAGAACAGTGCTTTGCACATAGTAAGCGCTTAATAAATGCCATTATTATTATTATTATTATTAATCCCCATTTTACAGATGAGGTAACTGAGGCCCAGAGAAGTGAAGTGACTTGCCCAAGGTCACACAGCTGACAAGTGGCGCGGCCAGGATTAGAACCCATGACCTCTGACTCCCAAGCCCTGGCTTAGTAGACTGTGAGCCCACTGCTGGGTAGGGACTGTCTCTATATGTTGCCAACTTGTACTTCCCAAGCGCTCAGTACAGTGCTCTGCACACAGTAAGCGCTCAATAAATACGATTGATTGATTGATTAGTAGATACGTTCCCTGCCCATGAATCTGCAGATTAGAGGAGCTCAAAAAACACTAGTGTTTGATTCCATCCAGAAGTCCTACAGTCTTTACAGTCTCCACTGGGAAAAGCAGCAGTGTCTCAGTGGAAAGAGCAGGGGCTTTGGAGTCAGAGGTCATGGGTTCAAATCCCGGCTCCGCCACTTGTCAGCTGTGTGACTTTGGGCAAGTCACTTCACTTCTCTGGGCCTCAGTTGCCTCATCTGGAAAATGGGGATTAAAACTGTGAGGCCCCCCGTGGGACAACCCTGATCACCTTGTAACCTCCCCAGCGCTTAGAACAGTGCTTTGCACATAGTAAGCGCTTAATAAATGCCATTATTATTATTTATTACTCTATTTATTTATTTTGTACATATCTATTCTATTTATTTTATTTTGTTAGTATGTCTGGTTTTGTTCTCTGTCTCCCCCTTTTAGACTGTGAGCCCACTGTTGGGTAGGGACTGTCTCTATATGTTGCCAATTTGTACTTCCCAAGCGCTTAGTACAGTGCTCTGCACATAGTAAGCGCTCAATAAATATGATTGATGATGATTATTCTTACTGGATTCCTTTTCTGCCATAATCTCTTAACTGCCTGCCACTCTTCTGGAGCAAATTCTATCGTTTTTACCGATTGGATCATGGTGCAGTAGGACCAGTTTCTCCTGCAGCCGGCTTCTTTTCGTATTGAAGGAGAAACCCGTCCCAGCTTGGCTCACCATTTTCACAAGAAGCGTCCTAAGATTCAAAGAAAATTGTTAGACGCCGGAGGAAAGGGCTAAAGCTGCTGACGGGCGAGTCTAGGAGCATGGTTTATACCCTTCAGAAAAAGTTCCCCTAATGTCCTTCCATTTTTCATAAAAAGCACATCCCAGACTGAGCCCCCTCCTTCCTCTCCCCCTCGTCCCCCTCTCCATCCCCCCATCTTACCTCCTTCCCTTCCCCACAGCACCTGTATATATGTATATATGTTTGTACGTATTTATTACTCTATTTATTTTACTTGTACATATCTATTCTATTTATTTTATTTTGTTAATATGTTTGGTTTTGTTCTCTGTCTCCCCCTTCTAGACTGTGAGCCCACTGTTGGGTAGGGACTGTCTCTATATGTTGCCAAATTGTACTTCCCAAGCGCTTAGTACAGTGCTCTGCACCCAGTAAGCGCTCCATAAATACGATTGATTGATTGATTGATCGCTCGGGCAAGTCACTTAACTTCTCTGGGCCTCAGTTCCCTCATCTGGAAAATGGGGATTAAGACTGTGAGCCCCACGTGGGATAACCTGATCACCTTGTATCCCCCCAGCGCTTAGAACAGTGCTTTGCAATCAATCAATTGTATTTATTGAGCGCTTACTATATGCAGAGCACTGTACTAAGCGCTTGGGAAGTCCAAGTTGGCAACATATAGAGACAGTTCCTACCCAACAGCGGGCTCACAGTCTAGAAGGGGGAGACACAAAACAAAACATATTAACAAAATAAAATAAATAGAATAAATACGTACAAATAAAATAGAATAATAAATATGTACAAACATATATACAGGTTCTGTGGGGAGGGGAAGGAGATGGCAAGGAGGGGGAGAGGAAGGAGGGGGCTCAGTATGGGAAGGCCTCCTGGAGGAGGTGAGCTCTCAGTAGGGCTTCGAAGGGAAGTTATGATAATGGAACTAAAATAATGTTTTAGCTCTGATGATTTAACTAAAATGGCGTGTGTGTGCACACGTAAACATACGCTGGGGCTAATTAGTCACTGTGGCAAGGAAGGGGAAAAGTACCAGGTAAGAGAAAGGACAGAAAGGGGGGAAAGGTTCCTAGAAGAAGAAAAGGAGGAGAGACGAGAAAGAAAAAAGCACAAGAGAATTCAACAAGGACAAAGTAGAAAACATCAAAGGAGGAAAGGGGTGTAGAGGAGCCCAGGAAACAAGAAAAAAAAGTAAAAGATGAGAAAATGAAAACGCAGGGATATTTTTAATCTTCCCATAATTACGAAGAGAATGACATTAAGTCTGTGATACTTTTTCTTCCTATAGTTCTAGACTGTGAGCCCGCTGTTGGGTAGGGACCGTCTCTATATGTTGCCAACTTGGGCTTCCCAAGCGCTTAGTCCAGTGCTCTGCACACAGTAAGCGCTCAATAAATACGATTGAATGAATGATAGGTGATAAGGTATGGAGAAGCTTGAACCCAATGGTAAGGATTTTCCATCCCCCCCATCTTACCTCCTTCCCTTCCCCACAGCACCTGTATATATATATACAAAATATATGTTTGTACATATTTATTACTCTATTTATTTTACTTGTACATATCTATTCTATTTATTTTACTTTGTTAGTATGTTTGGTTTTGTTCTCTGTCTCCCCCTTTTAGACTGTGAGCCCACTGTTGGGTAGGGACTGTCTCTAGATGTTGCCAACTTGGACTTCCCAAGCGCTTAGTCCAGTGCTCTGCACACAGTAAGCGCTCAATAAATACGATTGATGATGATGATGATGATTTTGCTTTTGGGAAAAGGAGATGGACAACCATTGGAGAGTTTTGAGGAGTCGGGGTCTGCCAGGGCTAGTGGAAAAAGCAGGGACTAGGAGTCAAAAGATCCAGGTTCTAGTTCCAGCTCTGTCATATTCATTCATTCAGTCGTATTTATTGAGCGCTTACTGTGTGCAGAGCACTGGACTAAGCGCTGTGCACACAGCTGTGTGACTTTGGGCAAAACCTTTTCATTTTCTGGGCCTCTTGTTTCTTCATCTGTAAAACGGGGGGTAAGAGAGACTGTTATCCCCAGGCAAAACTGGGGATTGGGCCCAATCCGACAGCCTTGTTTCTACCCCGGTACTCGGCGCGGAGTAAGTACCTGATAAGCGCTTAGTACAGTGCTCTTCACACAGTAAGCGCTCAATAAATACGATCGATGATGATAAATAACAATAATAATAGTAATGAAAGACACCTGTTGTGGCTGAGCGTTCTGACTAGCAAGAGGAGAAGTGTTGAAAAATGACTTACTTTGATTTGCTCTTGGCAACTTTTTGCAGCAGAGAAAGGTTTCGGGGGGAAGAAAAGAAAAAAAATATTGTTTGATTACCTTGGGTCAAATTAATTTTAAAATACTAGGTCTTGCCCCCAGACTGATCAGAGAATCCACTGCAGCCAATTGTAATAACCCATGAAGTTGGTGTACAACTGCAGTTCACACCCCTGCCTTCCCCACAGCACAAATGTATATATCTGTATTTAAAATACCATCATTATCATTATTATTATTATTATCTGTTATTTATTTACTTATATTAATGTCTGTCTCCCTCTCTAGACTGTGAGCTCATTATGGGCAGGAAATGTGTCTGGTGTTATATTGTACTCTCCCAAGCGCTTAGTCTTCTAGACTGTGAGCCCACTGTTGGGTAGGGACCGTCTCTATACGTTGCCAACTTGTACTTCCCAAGCGCTTAGTACAGTGCTCTGCACGCAGTAAGCGCTCAATAAATACAATTGATTGATTAGTACAATGCTTTGCACACAGTAAGCAATAATAGAGAAGCAGCGTGGCCCAGCGGAAAGCGCACGGGCTTTAGAGCTCGAATCCCGGCTCCGCCACATGCCTGCTGTGTGACCCTGGGCAAGTCACTGAACTTCTCTGAGCCTCAGTTCCCTCATCTGTAAAATGGGGATTAATCAATCAATCAATCAATCGTATTTATTGAGCGCTTACTGTGTGCAGAGCACTGTCTGCGAGCCCCACGTGGGACAACGTGATCACCTTGTATCCCCCCCAGTGCTTAGAAGCATATAGTAAGCGCTTAACAAATGCCATCATCATTATTATTATTATAATTATTATTATTAATAAAAATCTCATAGGATACACGTAAAAAAACTAATCTAGAACAACATATTCCTGCTGGAATTCTTGGCCAATTTATCTTTAATGACTACATCCAGCCTTTCCAAAGACCAAGCAACAGAAAGCTGTCACATTTTCCATAGGATACAGGAAAATATATTATGAAGGTAAATCTTTCCATTTAGTCATCTTGTTAATTTACGCCCCAAAAAATACCTGAAGCAAGCAGAGAGCCTGTGTGCGCTGTAATATAACTTGTTAAACGCCTAGAGAAATTCGTCAAAAGAAGGCTTTCTTTCCCAACGGGGGTCATGAACCCCCCCCACCTGAATGTTAAATTGGTATTCCCGAGCCCTAGCGACTCTAAATCATCAATCGTATTTATTGAGCGCTTACTGTGTGCACAGCACTGTACTAAGCGCTTGGGAAGTACCAGTTGGCACTTTCACAGAGCAAAGAATTTAGTTCCAGTGGATTTCATTCAATCAATTGTATTTCTTGAGGGCTTACTCTCTACGTGTTGCCAATTTGGACTTCCCAAGCGCTTAGTGCAGTGCTCTGCGCACAGTAAGCACTCAATAAATATGACTGATTGATTGATTGATTGATTTTATTTTGTTAATATGTTTTACTTTGTTGTCTGTCTCCCCCTTCTAGACTGTGAGCCCACTGTTGGGTAGGGACCGTCTCTACATGTTGCCGACTTGTACTTCCCAAGCGCTTAGTACAGTGCTCTGCACACAGTAAGCGCTCAATAAATACGATTGATTGATTGATTGCAGAGCACTGTACTAAGCGCTTCTGGATAGAGCACGGGACTGGGAGTCGGGCGTCCCAACCGGTGCCACGTGTCCTGCTGTGTGACCTTGGTCAAGTCACTTAACTTCTCTGGGCTTCAGTTCCCTCATCTGTAAAATGAGGATTAAGACCGTCGGCTCCGTGGGGGAGCGGGTCTGTGTCCAACCTGATTAACTTGGATCTAACCCAGTGCTTGGCACATAGTAAACGCTCTAGTCCAGGCCCTGTCACTAATCGGCTGTGTGACTTTGGGCAAGTCATTTCACTTCTCTGTGCCTCAGTTCCCTCATCTGGAAAATGGGGATGAAGGCTGTGAGCCCCCATGTGGGACAACCTGGTGACCTTGTATCTACCCCAGCGCTTAGTTAGGCACATAGTAAGTGCTTAACAAATACCAATATTATTATTATTGTTATTATTATGCACATAGTAAGTGCTTAATAAATGTCATTATTATTATTGTTATTATTATGCACATAGTAAGTGCTTCATAAGTGCTATTATTATTATTATTATGGCTTAATAAATGCCATTATTATTATTATGCACATAGTAAGCACTTAATAAGTGCCATTATTATTATTATAATGGCTTAATAAATGTCATTATTATTATTATGGCTTAATAAATGCCATTATTGTTATTATTATGCACATAGTAAGTGCTTAATAACTGCCATATTATTACTGCTTAATAAATGCCATTATTATTATTATTATGCACATAGTAAGTGCTTAATAAATGCCATTATTATTATTATTATTATGCACATAGTAAGCGCTTAATAATGCCACTATTATTATTATTGTTATTATTATGCACATAGTAAGCGCTTAATAACTGCCATTACTATTATTATAATGGATTAATAAATGCCATTATCATTATTATTATGCATATAGTAAGCAATTAATAAGTGCCATTATTATTATGATTATAATGGCTTAATAAATGTCACTATTATTGTTGTTATTATTATGCACATAGTAAGCGCTTAATAAATGCCACTATTATTATCGTTATCATGCACATAGTAAGCGCTTAATAATGCCATTATCATTGTTATTATTATGCAGATAGTAGCGCTTAATAAATGCCATTATTATTATTATTATAATGGCTTAATAAATGCCATTATTATTATGCACATGGTAAGTCTTTGTAAATGCCATTATTATTATCATTATAATGGCTTAGTAAATGCCATTATTATTATTGTTATTATTATGCACATAGTAAGGCTTAATAAATGCCATCATTATTATTATAATGGCTTAGTAAATGCCATTATTATCATTGTTATTATTATGCACATAGTAAGGCTTAATGAATGCCACTATTATTATAATGGCTTAATAAATGCCATTATCATTGTTGTTATTATTATGCACATAGTAAGGCTTAATGAATGCCATTATTATTATAATGGCTTAATAAACGCCATTATTATTATTGTTATTATTATGCACATAGTAAGGCTTAATGAATGCCATTACTATCACTATTATAAAGGCTTAATAAATGCCATTATTATTACTGTGAGTATTATGCACATAGTAAGCGCTTAATAAACGCCATTATTCTTATTCTCCCTCTTCCCCCTAGCTGGGCAACGCTCGCGAGAAGTGCCGCGAGACTTGGGCAGCGCGCATGCGCAGGATCGCGGGGCATGCTGGGGGTTGTAGTCCTTTCCTTGGGGCGGTGCCGGGCGGGAGGGGGCGACCGTTGGGCCCCGAGGAAGAACACGGTCCCCACATCTTGGTCCGGTCCCATCCCGCCTTTCCCAGCCCACTTACGGGACGCCGCGGTGAGGAACATGGCGCCAGCCACCGCTTTCCAAACACGCCGATGGCCGGCCCAACCACTTCCGGGTCAAAGGTCCCCCCCATAACCACTTCCGGAAACATGGAGGCCCTGCCTCAAGATGCGCCAACGGCCGACACAATTACTTCCGGGTCAAAGGTCCCCACCCTCCGAAGCCACTTCCGGCAACATGGACGCCCCGCCTCCCTCAGGAGGCCTGTGGGCCTCCTCCTGAGCCACAGTTCCTTCCTAATAATAATAATCATAATTAGGGTATTGTTTAAGCGCTTACTATGTTCCAAGCACTGTACTAAGCGCTGGAGCAATAATCATAATAATAATGGTGACTTTAATAAGCGCTTACTATGTGCCAAACATTGTTCCAAGCGCTGGGTTAATAATAATAACGATAATGATGACTTTAATAAGTGGTTACTACGTGCCAGGCACTGTACTAAGCGCTGGAGTAATAATAATAATTATAATGACATTTATTAAGCGCTTACTATGTGCCACGCAGTGTTCTAAGCGCTGGAGTAATAATAATAATAATGATATTTATTAAGCGCTTACTATGTGCCAAGCAGTGCTCTAGTCCCTGGAATAATAATAATAATAATAATAATGACATTTATTAACCATTTACTATGTGCCGAGCAGTGTTCTAAGCGCTGGAGTAATAATAATAATAGTGATATTTATTAAGCGCTTACTATGTGCCACGCAGTATTCTACGCGCTGGAGTAATACTAATAATAATAATGATATTTATTAAGCGCTTACTATGTGCCAAGCAGTGCTCTAGTCCCTGGAGTAATAATAATAATAATAATAATGACATTTATTAACCATTTACTATGTGCCGAGCAGTGTTCTAAGCGCTGGAGTAATAATAATAATAGTGATATTTATTAAGTGCTTACTATGTGCCACGCAGTGTTCTAAGCGCTGGAGTAATAATAATAATAATGACATTTATTAAGCGCTCACTACGTGCCATGCAGTGTTCTAAGCGCTGGAGTAATAATAATAATGATGATGACATTTATTAAGCACTTACTATGTGCCACGCAGTGTTCTAAGCCCTGGAGTAATAATAATAATGATGACATTTATTAAGTGCTTACTATGTGCCACGCAGTGTTCTAAGCGCTGGAGTAATAATAATAATAATGACGTTTATTAAGCGCTTACTATGTGCCATGCAGTGTTCTAAGCGCTGGAGTAATAATAATAATGATGATGACATTTATTAAGCGCTTACTATGTGCCACACAGTGTTCTAAGCGCTGGAGTAATAATAATAATAATGATGGCATTTATTAAGCTCTTACTATGTGCCAAGTGCTGTTCTAAGCGCTGGAGTAATAATAATAATAATGATGATGGCATTTATTAAGCTCTTACTATGTGCCAAGCGCTGTTCTAAGTGCTGGAGTAGATACAAGGTGATCAGGTTGCCCCCCGGGGGGCTCACAGTCTTAGTCCCCATTTTCCAGATGAGGTCACTGAGGCCCAGAGAAGTGAAGTGACTTGCCCAAAGTCACACCGCTGACAATTGGTGGAGTCAGGATTTGAACCCATGACCTCCGACTCCAAAGCCCGGGCTCTTTCCACGCTGCTGCTTCTCTAAGAAGGTAATCGGGTGGGGCTCATGTGGGGCTCACGGTCTTAATCCCCATTTTTACATTCATTTTTTCATACGTATTTACTGAGCGCTTACATCATCATCAATCGTATTTATTGAGCGCTTACTATGTGCAGAGCACTGTACTAAGCGCTTGGGAAGTACAAATCGGCAACATATAGAGACAGTCCCTACCCAACAGCGGGCTCACAGTCTAGAGGGGGGAGATGGACAACAGAACAAAACAAGTAGACGGGCGTCAATACCGTCAGATGACGGTAACATTATGACATTACGGATGATAACAGGCCCAGAGAAGTCAAGTGACCGGCCCAAGGTCACACAGCTGACAAGTGGCAGAGCCGGGATTCGAACCCTACTAAGGCCCTACTGAGAGCTCGCCTCCTCCAGGAGGCCTTCCCAGACTGAGCCCCCTCCTTCCTCTCCCCCTCGTCCCCCTCTCCATTCCCCCGCCTTACCTCCTTCCCTTCCCCACAGCACCTGTATAGATGTATGTACATATTTATTACTCCACTTATTTATTTATTTTACTTGTACCTATCTATTCTATTTATTTTATTTTGTTAATATGTTTGGTTTCGTTCTCTGTCTCCCCCTTCCAGACCGTGAGCCCACTGTTGGGTAGGGACCGTCTCTCTACGTTGCCAACTTGTACTTCCCAAGTGCTTAGTCCAGTGCTCTGCACACAGTTAGCGCTCAATAAATACGATTGATTGATTGATTGATTGACTAAAAAATTAAGTCTTTGGGCTTCAGAAAATCTATTTATCCCACCCTCCGTCTCCTGTCCTGACCCCATTACTCAGCCACTTTATGGGAGGGTAATTGAAATCTTCTACAATCACCACTGGCCTAGTTTTACAGCTTTCCTGGTCTTGGCTAACATTTCCTGCTCACTTTGTACATCCTGTTTGGGTGCTCTTCGGAACAATCATCATCATCAATCGTATTTATTGAGCGCTTACTGTGTGCAGAGCACTGTACTAAGCGCTTGGGAAGTCCAAATTGGCAACATCTAGAGACGGTCCCTACCCAACAGTGGGCTCACGGTCTAAAAGGGGGAGACAGAGAACAAAACCAAACACACTAACAAAATAAAATAAATAGAATAGATAGGTACAAATAAATTAAATAAATAGAGTAAAAAAATATGTACAAACATATATACATATCCTTCCACAGTGTCATTTGGAATTTCCGTCCAGTGAGATATTTCTGTTACTACTGCTTATGTTGCGCCTTATGTGCCAATCTTTTAACCGTACCTCCGCCTTGTCTATCTCACCTCTGACCTATCTCGTCTATCCCCCTCCTGCCCCTCTCCATCCCCCCCATCTTCCCTCCTTCCCCTCCCCACAGCACCCGTATATATGTATATATGTTTGTACATATAAGCGCTCAATAAATATGATTGATTGATTGATTGACCTCTCACCCGCGCCCCGCCTCAGGCCCGAAACGCCCTCCCTCTTCCTATCCGACCAACAATGACTCTTCCCCCCTTCAAAGCCTTTTCGGAGGGCACGTCTCCTCCCCGACTAAGCCCTCCTTTTCTCTTCTCCCGCTCCCTTCTGCGTCGCCTTGATCTGCTCCCTTTATTCATCCCCCTTCCCCACCCCACAGCACTTATATATATATCTGTAATTATTTATATTAATGTCTGTACCCCACAGCACTTATGTATATATCTGTAATTATATTAATGTCTGTGTGTCCCCCCCCCCCCCCAGATTGTAAGCTCACTGTAGGCAGGGAATGTGTCTGTTCTGTTGTACTCTCCCAAGCGCTTAGTACAGTGCACATTAAACACTCGATAAATGCAATTAATTATTGTTGTTGTTATAACACCAGGGCTTCTTGGTATAACAGGACTCTCAAGCGTTTGCGTAATTTGCCTTATGGGGAAATTGGCCCTGACACCCCACCACCCAACTTGTCCCTGGCACCTTTAACTTTCCTCCAGTGGTTGTAGACTGACAGTAATAATAATAGTGATGGCGTTTATTGAGCGCTTACTATGTGCAAAGTGCTGTTCTAAGCACTGGGGAGGTTACAAGGAGAGGATGATGATGATGGCATTTACTGAGCGCTTACTATGTGCAAAGCACTGTTCTAAGCGCTGGGGAGGTTACAAGGAGATCAGGTTGACCCACGGGGGGCTCACAGTCTTCATCCCCATTTTACAGATGAGGGAACTGAGGCCCAGAGGAGTGGAGCGACTTGCCCAAAGTCACACAGCTGTCAATTGGCAGAGCCGGGATTCGAACCCCTGACCCCAAAGCCCTGGCTCTCTCCACCGAGCCACGCTGCTTCTCTTATTTGGCAGTACTTCTGCCCCCGAGTCTCCAAGCAGCTCTTGGCTCAGTGGAAAAAGCCCGGGCTTTGGAGTCAGAGGTCATGGGTTCAAATCCCGGCTCCACCGCTTGTCAACTGTGTGACTTTGGGCAAGTCACTTAACTTCTCTGAGCCTCAGTTCCCTCATCTGTAAAGTGGGGATGAAGACTGTGAGCCCCACATGGGACAACCTGATCACCTTGTAAATTTCCCAGCGCTTAGAACAGTGCTCTGCACATAGTAAGCGCTTAATAAATGCCATTATTATTATTATTATTATTATTTACTTGCTCTGGGTTCGGGGAAACAGGGACCGCTCTGAGCCAGAGTCCCCCAGCGCACCTCTGCGTTTGGTCTAATTCTGCCCTCACCCAAATATTCTTTGTATCCAAACAGGTCAAAAGAGACGGGCCAAATTCAGCCGTCACGCAGTACGCTGTAGACCACCTTGACAGACCACCCCCAAAACAAAACCAACGGCCCCGACACTTTCGGGGAGCTCCGCGTGGACGTCACAAGACTTTTGGCAAGAGCTCGTAGCCTGCCATCACCGATGGAGATAACTCGCATCCCTGAGAAGATTCCCGAAGTGATCCTGGGAAGCGTAGACCGGTAGGCGTCGTTTCTATTCCCTCAAATCGGTTGACTCTGTAATTAACGGGAGGATCGGCGAACATTTAGGGAGAAGCAGCGTAGCTCGGACAGAGCACGGGCCTGGGAATCAGAAGGACCTGAGTTCTAATCCCAGCTCTGCCACTTGTCTGTTGTGTGATCTTGTGTAAGTCACTTAATCAATCAATCAATCAATCAATTGTATTTATTGAGCGCTTACTGTGTGCAGAGCACTGTACTAAGCGCTTGGAAAGTACAAACTGCACTGTGCTTCAGTCACCTCATCTGAAAAGGGGGTTAAGATCGTGAGCCCCAGGGGCACAGGCCTGGGAATCAGAAGGACCTGAGTTCTAATCCCAGCTCTGCCGCTTGTCTGTTGTGTGGTCTTGTGTAAGTCACTTAATCAATCAATCAATCAATCAATTGTATTTATTGAGCGCTTACTGTGTGCAGAGCACTGTACTAAGCGCTTGGGAAGTACAAACTGCACTGTGCTTCAGTCACCTCATCTAAAAAGGGGGTTAAGATCGTGAGCCCCAGGGGCACGGGCCTGGGAATCAGAAGGACCTGAGTTCTAATCCCAGCTCTGCCGCTTGTCTGTTGTGTGATCTTGGGTAAGTCACTTAATCAATCAATCAATCAATCAATTGTATTTATTGAGCGCTTACTATGTGCAGAGCACTGTACTAAGCGCTTGGGAAGTACAAACTGCACTGTGCTTCAGTCACCTCATCTAAAAAGGGGGTTAAGATCGTGAGCCCCAGGGGGAACATGGATTGGGTCCAATCTGATCAGCTCGTATCTACCCCACTGAACAGTCAAGTAGTATCATCATCGATCATATTGATTGAGCGCTTACTGTGTGCAGAACACTGTACTAAGCGCTTGGGAAGTACAAACTGCACTGTGCTTCAGTCACCTCATCTATAAAGGGGATTAAGATCGTGAGCCCCAGGGGGAACATGGATTGGGTCCTATCTGATCAGCTCGTATCTACCCCAGTGCTTAGCACAGCGCCTGACACGTAGTAACCGCTAAACAGTCAAGTAGTATCATCATCGATCATATTGATTGAGCGCTTACTGTGTGCAGAACATTGTACTAAGCGCTTGGGAAGTACAAACTGCACTGTGCTTCAGTCACCTCATCTAAAAAGGGGATTAAGATCGTGAGCCCCAGGAGGAACATGGATTGGGTCCTATCTGATCAGCTCGTATCTACCCCAGTGCTTAGCACAGCGCCTGACACGTAGTAACCGCTAAACAGTCAAGTAGTATCATCATCAATCGTATTTATTGAGCGCTTGCTGTGTGCAGAGCACTGTACTAAGCGCTTGGGAAGTACAAACTGCACTGTGCTTCAGTCACCTCATCTAAAAAGGGGGTTAAGATCGTGAGCCCCAGGGGGAACATGGATTGGGTCCAATCTGATCTGCTCGTATCTACCCCAGTGCTTAGCACAGCGCCTGACACGTAGTAACCGCTAAACAGTCAAGTAGTATCATCATCAATTGTATTTATTGAGCGCTTACTGTGTGCAGAGCACTGTACTAAGCGCTTGGGAAGTACAAACTGCACTGTGCTTCAGTCACCTCATCTATAAAGGGGATTAAGATCGTGAGCCCCAGGGGGAACATGGATTGGGTCCTATCTGATCAGCTCGTATCTACCCCAGTGCTTAGCACAGCGCCTGACACGTAGTAACCGCTAAACAGTCAAGTAGTATCATCATCGATCGTATTGATTGAGCGCTTACTGTGTGCAGAGCACTGTACTAAGCGCTTGGGAAGTACAAATTGGCAACAACTTGTATCACGCCTCACTCATTTCCTGGAGTTCTGGGGAGGAGGCAGAGTGGAGGGAAACCAGTGGGCCGATGGTCAATCAATCAATCATATTTATTGAGCGCTTATTGTGTGCAGAGCACTGTACTAAGCGCTTGGGAAGTACAAGTTGGCAACATAGAGAGACGGTCCGTACCCAACAGCGGGCTCACAGTCTAGAAGGGGGAGACAGAGAACAAAACCAAACAGATTAACCAAATAAAATAAATAGAATAGATATGTACAAGTAAAATAAATAAATAAATAGAGTAACAAGGGGTCAAGGGGCCTTCTGTAGTAGCTGCTTGGGAATTTGACCCGCTCTGATCATCATCATCATCAATTGTATTTATTGAGCGCTTACTATGTGCAGAGCACTGTACTAAGCACTTGGGAAGTACAAATTGGCAACATATAGAGACAGTCCCTACCCAACAGTGGGCTCACAGTCTAAAAGGGGAATTGTCTTCAAGCACATCCTCAAACAATGCCTCGTAGACGCGCAAGAAGGGGAGAGCGCTTTTCAATCAATCAATCAATCAATCGTATTTATTGAGCGCTTACTATGTGCAGAGCACTGTACTAAGCGCTTGGGAAGTACAAATTGGCATCACATAGAGACAGTCCCTACCCGATAGTGGGCTCACAGTCTAAAAGGGGGAGACAGAGAACAGAACCAAACATACCAACAAAATAAAATAAGTAGGATAGAAATGTACAAGTAAAATAAATAAATAAATAAATAAACAGAGTAATAAATATGTACAACCATATATACATATATACAGGTGCTGTGGGGAGGGGAAGGCGGTAAGGCGGGGGGATGGAGAGGGGGACGAGGGGGAGAGGAAAGAAGGGGCTCAGTCTGGGAAGGCCTCCTGGAGGAGGTGAGCTCTCAGCAGGGCCTTGAAGGAAGGAAGAGAGCTAGCTTGGCGGATGGGCAGAGGGAGGGCATTCCAGGCCCGGGGGATGACGTGGGCCGGGGGTCGATGGCGGGACAGGCGAGAGCGAGGTACAGTGAGGAGATTAGCGGTGGAGGAGCGGAGGGTGCGGGCTGGGCAGTAGAAGGAGAGAAGGGAGGTGAGGTAGGAGGGGGCGAGGTGATGGAGAGCCTTGAAGCCCAGGGTGAGGACAAGAATTTTAGTATTTCTTTCCTTCCTCTGCTCTCACGACCTTCCTCCACTCCCTCAGAATGACCCCCCCATCGTTAATTCCTCACATTTCATGGCCTCTGGTGCACTTCACTGCTTGGAAAGTTGATATCCCGCGCCTGGCAGGCTCCTACCTGCAAACGCTCTTTGTTGGCATTGTTTGAGGAGCTCTCTGAGGCAACTGAGGTTTTCCACCAGGTCAGATGCTTGAGTAATACCAGTTGCCCAAGTTCCAGCGGGGATTTCTTTTCGGTGACTATCAGTTTTTCACGCAATTGCCTCTCACACCTTTGGGGCCGGCCTGTTTTGCCTGGAGCCAGCTTGCCTTCTACCCACGTCTGTTCTCAGTTCAGGGCTGGCCCACTCTAACCTCCGCCAACGTCACACCGTCCTGGCCTCTGATCCTTGTGCTCAACAATTACTCTAGACATCCAGCAAATGACTTTTTTCTTTCCTCAAAGAAAGAAGAACTAATGGTCAGTAGGCAAATGATTAGGCATTACCATTAGGGCTGCTGGTAATCGGCAGTAACAGTTACTTGAATTTCTCCTCTTAAATGAATGCAGCGAAGTGTACCGACTGCCATGAAATACGAGTAATTAACGTCGGGGAGGTCATTTGGAGGGAGCGAAGGAATGACGTGAAAGCAGAGGAAGGAAAGAAATACTAAAATTCTTGTGTGTCTACAAAAGCGCTCTCCCCTTTCATTCATTCGGTCGTGTTTATTGAGCGCTTACTGTGTGCAGAGCGTTACTGTTGGGGAGGTCATTTTGAGGGGGCGAAGGAATGACGTGAAAGCAGAGGAAGGAAAGAAATACTAAAATTGTTGTGTGTCTACGAAAGCGCTCTCCCCTTTCATTCATTCAGTCGTGTTTATTGAGCGCTTACTGTGTGCAGAGCGTTACTGTTGGGGAGGTCATTTTGAGGGAGCGAAGGAATGACGTGAAAGCAGAGGAAGGAAAGAAATACTAAAATTGTTGTGTGTCTACAAAAGCGCTCTCCCCTTTCATTCATTCAGTCGTATTTATTGAGCGCTTACTGTGTGCAGAGCGTTACTGTTGGGGAGGTCATTTGGAGGGGGCGAAGGAATGACGTGAAAGCAGAGGAAGGAAAGAAATACTAAAATTGTTGTGTGTCTACAAAAGCGCTCTCCCCTTTCATTCATTCGGTCGTGTTTATTGAGCGCTTACTGTGTGCAGAGCGTTACTCTGTTGGGGAGGTCATTTGGAGGGAGCGAAGGAATGACGTGAAAGCAGAGGAAGGAAAGAAATACTAAAATTCTTGTGTGTCTACAAAAGCGCTCTCCCCTTTCATTCATTCAGTCGTATTTATTGAGAGCTTACTGTGTGCAGAGCACTGTACTAAGCGCTTGGGAAGGACAAGTTGGCAACATCTAGAGACGGTCCTGACCCAACAGCGGGTTCTGGGGTAGCTGCGTGTCTACAAGGCATGGTTTGGAAGACGACATCAGAGCGGATCCAATTTCAGAAACGTATTCCTTGTTATTCCGAATCTATCTAAGGAAGGTCGGCTTATTTTGTCGGCTCCCTGAATCTGCGTCAGTGAAAATGAACCCGAGGGGCTCCTTCTCGGTATTCTGAGGGTCTAGCTGTGACCAGGGGTATTTATTGAGCGCTTAGAATTATCTGAGGCACAGAGAAGTTAAGTGACTGTTCAGATCTTTTCTCTGAATCCGTAGTTCATTCATTCAATCATACTTATTGAGCACTTACTGTGTGCAGAGCACTGTACTGAGCGCTTGGGAAGTACAAGTTGGCAACATATAGAGACGGTCCCTACCCAGCAGCGGGCTCACAGTTAGCACAACAACTGCACATCTGGGAATGCCCTGGCACAGAGCCCCAAAAATTCAGATCAGGACTTCCCCAAACAAGGAGGTCGTTCCCCAGGTGATCTACTATTCTATTTATTTTATTTTGTTGATATGTTTTGTTTTGTTGTCTGTCTCCCCCTTCTAGACTGTGAGCCCGCTGTTGGGTAGGGACCGTCTCTATAAGTTGAGGACTTGTACTTCCCAAGCGCTTAGTACAGTGCTCTGCACACAGTAAGCACTCAATAAATACGATTGAATGAATGAATGAATGCTATGTAAAAGAAAAGCATTTATTAACATTTCAATTTCAAAGACTCGGGCAGGCTAGGACAGTGGTGGAGAGAGATAGGGAGAGAAGGCTGGTCTGCAGGGTTTTCTTTTCTGTTGCTCCTACAAGCCAGGGGCTGTGTAAATAAGTGGTTTTATTGAGCATTTGAATTTCAAAGGTGAATTTAAAGGAAGTTCTGCTCCTTGGGCCCCAGTGCTTAGCTAAGAATGATGGATGAGAGCTTCTGCCTTGGATTGGTAGCAAACTGGCGGTCATTTGATGGAGAAATAAATGACCGTGCCATTCCTAATTACTTCCCAAACTCCCCAAAGCACGGGACATTCCATTGCTGCCTTGGCACCCATCCTTTCCGAATGCCTCGGTGGTCACCATTCTGTCTTCCCGACTCCCTATCTCCCACGTTTCCTGGTTACCAGTAGTAGCCACCATCACTTCCCGCTGTAATAATAGTAATAATAATTGCGGTATTTGTTACTATGTGCCAAGCACTGTTCTAAGCACTGAGGTGGATACCAACTTGTACTTCCCAAGCGCTTAGTACAGTGCTCTGCACACAGTAAGCGCTCAATAAATACGATTGATGATGATGATACAAGGTAATCAAGTTGCCCCGCGTGGGGCTCACAGTCTCAATCCCCGTTTTCCAGACGAGGTGACTGAGGCCCGGTGAAGTGACTTGCCCAAGGTCACACAGCACAGCTGGGATTAGAACACACGTCCTCCAACTCCCAAGCCCGGCCTGTTGCCACTAAGCCGAGCTGCTTCGCTTTACTCACCTCAGCTCCCAGCCTAACTCCTAGAATGAAACCAAACCTGCCATGCTTCGGGAAGTCCAAGAGGATTGAAATCCAAAATGAAATTCAGAGTAGGGACCGTCCAGTCAAGGTACTTCCATCTCTGACGTGGAGCAGCTGCCGTCGTTTATGATCGGGCCACCTTTCCGTGGCCCTGGTTAGCCGTCTCCATCCCTCAGGCATCCGTCTCTCACCCATCTCCAGTCCCCATCTCCAAATCCCATCTCCCCTCCACTCTACCCTTATTATCCATTCGTATTCCATAAGTCCTTCACTCCCAAGAAGCCTTCCCTGACTAAGCCCTCCTTTCCTCTTCTCCCACTCCCGTCTGCTTCACCTTGACCTGCTCCCTTTATTCATCCCCCCTCCCGGCCCCACAACGCTTATGTACATATCTGTAATTTTATTTATTTATACCAATGTATAAGTTTTTCGTGGGTGGGGACTGTCTGTTATAATGTCCTCTCCCAAGCGCTTAGTACAGCTCTCTGTACACAGTAAGCGCTCAACAAATACGACTGACTCATCGCACACAGGCAATCGATATCTTAGAGAGTGGGATTTGGGAGGAAGGACGAATCAGGTCGATGGCAAACCTCAGGAAGCAGATAAATATAGAAATAAAGATGCCTGAATGTGCCCAGACTTCCCTTCAGGAAGCTAAAATTTTTGAGGCACTGGGGGAGAAGCTTCTTGGAGAAGAAAGGTTTTTAGGGGAATGTGAGATGGGGAGAAAAACAAGGGGAAGAAAAATAGAAAAGATAGAAAGATAGTTTCTCCAAACTACTCTCTCCTCCACCCAAACCATGACCCTTTAACCTCAACTTCTCAGCGGCAAATAGGGGTAATAGTCCCTCTCTCTATTCTAGTGGATAAAGATGAGGGAAAGTTATTAATATTAATGATTATAAGGAGCTTCAATTACTAATGCTACAGTAACTCATTCGGATCCAGCGCTTAGAACAGTGCTCTGCACATAGTAAGAGCTTAATAAATGCCAGCATCATTATTATAATCCATAAAGATCTTGCTTAGAGGCCAAGGCAACTCCCTGTCCCAGGGCCCCGGGCCAAATGTCTGCCTTTTTTCTGCTGAGCTAGAGAGACAGCGAGCTGTCTTGCTGAAAGCGATGTCCCAACATGAGCTTTTACGGTTTGGGGATTTTTCACCGTGTTTCAGCTCCCGGGCACCAGCCTCCAGCCAAGGGAGGGTGGGTTGATTCCTGGCATGGGGCAGTGAGGTGGGAACCCACCCACACTGGCGGGCAAGAAGCTTCCAGGCCCGTCTGGGAGGGCAGAGGGTGAGTCATCCCAGCTGCGTCTCAGGGGAGGGCAGAACAGCAACTCAGCGCTTTTTAGCGAGGACGAACCGTCAATTAAAACGTCAGGCGAAATAAATCAGAGAAGGCAAGTCTGGTGTCACCGAGACATCGCAAACCCACCCGTTTGCGGTCGCTTATTTGGCGCAGGAAATCGCAGAAAGCTTTCCCAGGAAGAAACTCACAGTCCGACTCCAAGATCCGTTTCATTCCCGTTCTGAGAGGGGAAAGGGAGCCAGGTAGAGAATGTCAGGCAGCAGCCAGGCGAAATACTAGGTAGGCCTTTCGTCAGAGTTACAGAACTGTCGCTGGGGTGGGGTCCCCCCCCAATGTTGCCAACGTTGCCCGAAACTGGGGGTCGTGGGGATAGCCCAAGGGCCGTTGCTGGCCTCACCGGTCCCCGTCCGGGCTCAGCCTTTCCAGGAAAGATCCAGACCAAGCTTGGCCTGACTCCCACCGCAGGAAGCTCCCTCCCTCCGGGTTGGAAGGGGGCTAGGGCGATCCCCTCGGAAAGTGGGAAGGCCCCGTGTCCGGGAAGGGGATCCCCCGGTTTGGTGGGGAGCCCCAGGATGTGAGCCATTTTGACCTCATGTGGTGGCCACTCCGTGGGGTACCTATGTCCCCAAGCAGGTTCCCTGAGGACCCTCAAAGGTCTAGGATTCCCAGGAGGCCCAGGTCACCCCAAAGGGCCGGAGCTGTGCTCCAGGGAGGCGCTGGGGCCGGGGGACTGGGCAAATTGTCAGGCAACTGGTTAGATTGCGATGGGGATTCTCCTTCTGGCAGAGCAGGGTAACCTGTTGTGGTGGGTGAGAGTTTGGGGCATTTCCCCGGTGAGAAATGTCAAGAGGCAGGTAGCCAAAACATTATGCACTGCTGCTTTCTAAGACTCCTGGCCCCTGAGCGCACTCAGCCTGGATGACAAACTTCCTGTGGTTGGAAAGAAATGACAGCCCAAAATCTGAGCGCTGCCCCTAGAAAGTGTTCGTTGGCCTGCGTTCGTGTGTGTGAATGTGTTTGCGGGGAGAGGGTTGGAAGGTTGTGCACTCGGCGGAATGTGTAAACATACGAAGAAGGGCTCACGTGAAGCTCGTGAGACTGTTGAGTGACACCGACGTCTCCTTCGCGGAATCAACCCTTCCAGCAGGGCCAGCCCGATTCCCAGCGGGCAGAGCCGCAGAGGTTTTTGCTCCTGGGGAAAAGGTTCTCGGGATCGTTGACGCCCTCGGCGATCGAAATCTCTAAAGAGCAGGCCCGAAGGAAGGGCTTCCGTTCCCTCGTCTCCGGGGAAGCCGCGTGGTTTCGTGGATAGAGCATGGGTCTAGGGGGTCAGAGGGATCTGGGTTCTAATCCTGGCTCCGCCACTTGTCTGCTGTGGAGCCTTGGGTAAGTCACTTAACTTCTCGGTACCCCAGTTACCTCATCTGTAAAATGAGGATGAAGACTTTGAGTCCTATGTGGGTCAGGGACTGTGCCCCACCTGATTATCTTGTATCTACCCCAGCACGACTGTGAGCCCACTGTTGGGTAGGGACCGTCTCTATATGTTCCCAACTTGTACTTCCCAAGCGCTTAGTACAGTGTTCTGCACACAGTAAGCGCTCAATAAATACCATTGAATGAATGAATGAATGAACAGTGCCTGGCACATAGTGAGCGCTTAACAAGTACCATTATTATTATTATCGGGCAGAGCTCTGCACAATGCCCTACCGGGAGTTACAGTAGAAAAAGGTCCATGCTGTCGAGGAACCCACATCCTAATAGGGGAGATGGCATAAATGCAAAAACGTACCATAAAGAGCAGTGACGGAAGCATAAAAAAGGTTTACCGAGCAATACACGTGGGGAAGTAGCGTAGCCTAGCGGAAAGAGCTTGGGCCTGGGTGTCACAGGTCCTGAGTTCTAATCCCGGCTCCGCCACTTCAGCCTCCTTCCTTAATTTAAGTAAACTCAGAGGATGCCTGCGTATCGCAGTCTTTCTTTTGGCATTCTCATCGGTCTCGGTCAAACAACCTCTCCAGCCTGGGATTCAATTGTAAATGTGTTGGAGAGCTAGTTCAGACTTTCCACTTCTGGCAAGGTATCTTTAACCTCTTTTGTGCAGTCCTCAAGTGCCCAGTAATAATAATAATAATGATGGTATTTATTAAGCGCTTACTATATGCGAAGCACTGTTCTAAGCGCTGGGGAATTTACAAAGTGATCAGGTTGCCCCACGGGGGGCTCACAGTCTTAATCCCCATTTGACAGATGAGGTAACTGAGGCACAGAGAAGTTAAGTGACTTGCCCAAAGTCACACAGCTGACAATGGGCGGAGCCGGGATTTGAACCCATGACCTCTGACTCCAAAGCCCGGGCTCTTTCCACTGAGCCACACTGCTTCTCTAACAGTACAGTGTGCTACACACAGTAAGTGCTCAGTAAGTAAGTGCTCTGTACTGATAATATTTGTTAACCAGAATCGCAGCGTGGTGCACAAAATAAATAGGTTTTAGCCACTTGACCTATTTGAGAGATTTTGTTTAAATCCAGTTCATCTTCCAGTGATTTTTTTTTTCGTTGTTCATACTTCTTATACCAATCACTATTAGATCTGTAATGAAGAAATCCAGACTAGTTCCCAAGTTGCAGCTCTGACTTAAATTCTTTAACACTGTTAGAGGAGTTGGCAAAGTTTCATCACCATTGAAATGTGAATCTTTCCCATGTTTCACTGCCCTCTGATGAGCCAACATGCTGAACCTCTGGACTACCAGGTTAGAGTTAGTCTTTTCGTGCTCCGAGTATGCTTTTAAACAACGAGACAGCTTCCCTGGCTGTAATTCAGCAGTATCGCAACCTTCTCTGGTAACAGTTTTAGATTTCATCTACTTGTCCTCAGGAACAAAACAAATTCTAGTATAAGTCATGTCCAGTAATGAGCAGCATTCTCTTGTCAGTTTTAAATTGTTGAATTCCATTTTCATTTCACCCCCCGGTTCCACGTTATGTGCATTCACTGATAATTACGGGTGTTTATTGAGCACTTACTGTGTACAGACCACTGTACTTAAGCACTTGGGAGTACAGTATAATAGAGCTTGTAGACACATCCCCTGCCCACAATGAGTTTATAGTCTAGATAATCAATACAGCCTAGATAATAATAATAATATTAATAATGGCATTTATTAAGTGCTTACTATGTGCAAAGCACTGTTCTAAGCGCAGATCAAGCCAGTCTGTTAAAAAAAAAAAATACTAACTCAGTACACCAGCTAGTTAGCAGTTGGTTATTGAGTGGGACTGATTACCTAGAAATCCCAGAGATAGAGCCATGCAAAGACTGGGTGCTGTCCTTTACAAAGGAGAAGGTTCTGAGAAAAGGCTGAATTGACATTCATACTAATATCTGTCTCCCCTTTATTCATATTAATAACTGATTCCCCCCCTAGACTGTAAGCTCGATCTGGGCAGGGACCACATCTGCTAATTCTGTTGTACTCTCCCAAGTGTTTAGTACAGTGCTCTGCAGTCGACAAATACGATGGATGGATCTATTGATCTATGAAGGGCGGACCTGGCTTTTCAGAATAAAAGGGGATCATAGTCCGCTTTGACAACAGAACTCCCTATAAACCCCTGGGCAAATGGAAATAGAGGGTGAAAGAACCAGTGTACAGTGAGGGGCTAACTAGAGTTGCGCCTGGCCTCTATTACAGCACCAGGTCCAAGTGAACATCTGCTCTGTAATATTCTAGTTGGGAAAATGAGAGCCAACCAGCCACTCATGGCAGTGGTTCTCACCCCTAAGGCATCCCACAGTCCCCCGGGTATCCATTTTTCCTTTTGAATGCAGGGGTGAATGAGTAGTGAAGGTTCTGGAAGATGGAGCTTCCAAAAAGTGGGATAGGAAGAAAATTGGAAAAAGTGGAGCACCGAGGCAAAGAAAGAGTAGCCCCAGATGCAGATGAAGAGAACAAATCAATCATTCTGGTATTTTCTGAGTGCTCACTGTGTGCAAAGCACTGTTTTAAGACCTTGGGAGAGCTTGTATTAAGCCCTTGGGAGAGGACAATGCAATCGAGTTGATAGTCGACATCCCTGCCCACGAGGATCTTACTGTCTGATGGGAGAGACAGACATTAAACTAAATTACTGAGAAGGGAAATGTATAAGGATATGTGACTTAAGTGCTGTGGGGACAATCAAGGTGCACAGGGTGACACAGAGCGGAGAGGGAAAAATATGGTGGGAAAATAATGTGTTACTTAGGGAAGGCCTTTCGAAGGTGATATGATTTTAGTAGGTCTTTGAAGATGAGTAGAGTGACGGTCTCTCAGATATGAAGGCGGAGAGAGTTCCAGGCCAGAGGGAGGAAGTGGGCAAGGGGTCAGCACTTGACGGTCACTCCCACTCCTCGGCTTTTTTCCCCACTTCCAGAGAGAGAAATTCCGTCGGTAGGGAGTGCTTCACCGTAATTCTCTGCCTGACCAAGTGACAGCCAAACGTCCTTCCTCTCTCTCCCTCCGTCATCCACAGACACTCCTGGTGGCTCCAGGGGCTCCAGGCCCCTAGTTATTGTCCATTCCAGCAAACGGAAAGGCAAGTGAGTCCAGGTTGGCAGAACTCAACGTGGGGACTGTCGGGCAAAATAAATAGGCCCGTGGTCGTCCCCCCCAGGTTGAGTGGCACGGTGACCGTGACCCACGGAGCCCCGCTGCCCATCCCGCTGCCCGGCCCTCTTCCACCCGAGGAAACCTGCCCTCTCAACCTTGAAGCAGTTCTCTAAGACTGGGAACAAGGAAGGCTGCAGAGGGAGACCCCGGGAACTGGAGAAAGCCAGTTTATCCCATTCACATTACGCCCTCATTCACCACCACCTCCAGGCTCCAGTCTCTACCACCCACTCAAAACGTCCTTAAGACCTCACCCTCCCATCTTCCCCAGCTGTGTTTGAGAAATCCTGCTCTCTGGTCTAGAGGAAACCCAATGTTTACTGGAGCAGGACATTGCAAAAGACTAGACCATATCTCCGCTCCCTTCTCCCTTCTCCCAGCCCCTTATCTTCCTGCAGACATCCAGGCAGCTGCAATCCCCGCTGGCACGTGCCCAGCGCCGGGACTTAATCCGTACTGGGGCCACAGCGGCTCGGCTGCTAGCAGGCCTGGGAGGAGAGCCCCGGGATCAATTCCCAGAGCCCTCCCGCCTCTCCTGAACGAGCCGTGGAAAAGGGACCACATGGCAAGATCCCAGCAGCCGTTAGAGACCAGAGCCAGGAGGCGCAGCCCACCGCGGGTGGAAGCAAAAGAGTTTCTGTTCTCCAAACCGCCCCTCCTCACCCACACTCCCAAGCCTCCGGACTCGGGAGGGAAGTGTCCGGTAGCAGCTCGCTCAGAACAAATTAAGCCTGGCCCAGCCCTCTGTGACCTTTGCTTCATCCCTTCAGAAGAAGATCGACTTTCCTCGCCCTGTTGCGTCAGCACTGCCCATCTGTCCTTCCCTTCCACACCCTGGATGTGGTAAAGAGGATTAGGTAACGACCGTGAGGCAACCGGGCAGAGATCGACTCAGGCTGTAGGCAGAACGTCCCGAATTTGAGACTCCGGCTGACCCCGCTCAGAGGGAAGCGCGAGGTCCAGCTCCACGGAAATGTTCATTAAAAATCACGACGATGATGGGATTTAAGCGCTCACTCCGTGCCAGGCACTGCGCTAAGCACTGAGGCGGTACAAGTAAATACAAGCCCCTTACTTGCGTGGGGCTCACGGCCTTAATCCCTATTTGAGAAGCACGGGCTTAGGAGTCCGAGGTTGTGAGTTCCGCCACTTGTCCGCTGTGTGACCTTGGGGCAAGTCACTTCACATCTCTGGGCCCCAGTTACCTCATCTGGAAAATGGGGATTTAGACTGTGAGCCCCACGTGGCCTGATCATCCTGCATCTACCCCAGTGCTTAGAAGAGTGCTTGGCACTGAGTAAGCGCTTAACAAATGCCATAATAATAATTCTTATTTTACAGGTGAGGTAACTGAGGCCTAGAGAAGGAAAGTGACTTGCCCAGGGCCACACAGCAGACAAGTGGGGGAGCTGGGTTTAGAACCCACGACTTGACTCCCAAGTTTGGGCTGTATCCACTATCCCAGACAGCTACAGAGTGTCCAACATGGGGGCTGTCCCCCCCTCTACCCTCTCTCTTTCTGATTCTCGAGTACAAGTGTTCGGATTTTTTGGGCCCGGGCATCACCGGACAATTCACTGCGTAGAACAGTGGTGAAATGGGCTTTATCAGAATTCAGGGTGCAGGCACTGACTTTGAGGCTTGGCGTAGCCACGGCCATGTACTAAGAGCAGAGGAAGTGTGTGTGCGTCGGCGTGGAGAGCATCGCAAGAGGAGCTAACTCTGGGAGATTTTTCTTGAGTTCTCCTTCAATCAATCAATCAATCAATCGTATTTATTGAGCGCTTACTGTGTGCAGAGCACTGGACTAAGCGCTTGGGAAGTACAGGTTGGCAACTGAAAAACTTTGGCAATGTTCCCAGCCTGAGGGGTGAAGGCTTCGTGTTCGGCAGTGGGAATGTAGCACGGCCTAGCTGGAAGAACGCGAGACTGGCAGTCGGGACAATCCGGGTTTTGGTCCCAGCTCTGGCACGCACTTGCTGTGGGATTTGGGGCCAGACACTTCACCTCCCTTTACCTCAGTTTCCTCATCTGTGAAATTGGGAAGCAGCGTGGCGCAGTGGGAAGAGCCCGGGCTTGGGAATCTCAGGGGTCGTGGGTTCAAATCTCAGCTCCGCCAGTTGTCAGCTGTGTGACTTTGGGCAAGTAACTTAACTTCTCTGTGCCCCAGTTACCTCATCTGGAAAATGGGGATGAAGACTGTGAGCCCCCCTGTGGGACAAATTGATCACCTTGTAACCTCCCCAGTGCTTAGAACAGTACTTTGCACACAGTAAGTGCTTAATAAATGCCATTATTATCCTCCCCAGTGCTTAGAACAGTACTTTGCACATAGTAAGCACTTAATAAATGCCATTATTATCATTATTATTATTATTATCATAAAATATCCATTCTCCTTCTGAGATGGGACTGGACTGATCTGGTTATCATATATTTTGCCCGGGGTTTAGCACAGTGCTTGCCGTGGCATACACGGCTGCCAAGATGAGCCTACGGGAAAGAGCACGGGCACGGAGGGCAGAGAACTTGGCTCTATTTCCACCTCCGCCATTTCTCTGCTCTGTGACCTTGGGCAGGTGGTGGAGCCGGAATTAGAACCCAGGTCCTCCAACTCCCAAGTCCACGCTCTTTCCACTAGGCCACGTTGCTTGGGGATGAAACACTTCCAGGTCTCGGTGGGTCTTACGTGTGGTGACAGACATCACCTTCACATCATTCAGCAGTGTCCCCAATCAAAACACAGTGGGTAAGCCTTAAGGAAAGGGAACAGTTGGAGGCTTCTTTCCAAGATATTCCTGAATTATGCCTCCAGAAGTGTCAGGGAGCTGCCGGGACTAGAACCCGAGAGTCTCAGAAGCTCCGTAGGCTAGGGTGGACGCTGAGGAATTTGCCAACTTCCCACCACCGCTGACATTTTTATTCAAATAAATAGTAGTAGCACTGTGGTAGTAATGGTATTTATCGAAGGCACGAGTTATGGGAAGTTACGTAAGTGTGCCAGAAGGGCACCCATGCAAAAGCTTTTTATGGAAAACGGTAGAGTCCGTGTGTCTTCCGGCCTGTTACTCCCACCCTCGCTCCGAAGTCACCACGATGCCCATCCCGGGGCCCTGTGAACAGGGGTGCCGTTTCTGAGCTGCACGACTCAGCTTCGGCGTTTGAAACCCCAAAGGCCTGGCAGAAGGGTGCCTGGTGCCTTATAAATACCGGATCCGAGGCAGGCTGGCCCCAGGCCAGACTGGTGTAAAAGCAGATGCTGGCCACTGCGCTCCGGACTTTAGAGCGTAAGCTCGTTGTGGGCAGGGAATGTGTCTGTTTCCTGCTATTTTGTCCTCTTCCAAGCGCTCTGCACACAGTAAGGGCTCAATTAATCTGACTGACCGACTCTCCCCGCCAACCCTCTTCCCCAGCCCCACCTGCCTCCTGTGCAAGGGGAGCTAGGTAGGGGTCATAGCTCTCGTTCTTCCCCGAAACATCCCTCCCCCCCGTGCCCCGCTGCCGTATGTTCTCGTCCTTAAATACCTTAATGCTTGATGGGAGAACAGGATTTTCTGGCCTAGAGCACTTCAGCAAGCCCCAGCAACCCGATCAGGGGAAGCTGGGAGTGGAACTCACCTTGAAGTCCCAGAGGTTGAGGGTGGGGAAACCCCGGGCGATCGCTAACGGGAAGTGGCTTCCAGGTGGGGAGACCAGACACACCTTATCTTTTATCTGTATCGGTCCCAAACAGAACCTCGCTTGTCCAGCGGTTTCCTTCTTCCCTTCCTCCCAAGGTGGGAAGGGGCAACGGGAGCTGGAAAACAAAGAACCGTTGGCCTCTGCTAACTGGGCAAAAGAGGAGGAAGAGAGATTTTGTAGTTTAGAGGGGGCGGCAGAAGGGTTAATCCCTGAGGCGAAGGACTCGGAAGGTCCCCAGTTTTTCTCAACTCGACTGCCCTGAAGTCTCTTTCAGAAGGGCTCCTGTGGTACTCTGACCCTGTTGTCCCCGATTCGATTTCAGGACAGAAAATTTGTGGGCTAGGATATCCTTGTTCGGGCTGTCAATTCTTCCGTACAAGAGCCTGGTACCTTAATTCTGCCCTCATGTTGACTGGCACCATCCCTGTAGGCCCTGGCACCTTCAATCCCAGCCTGGCTGAACCGTGGCCGACGGGAAATGCATCAGTCCGTCACCAGGACTGGTGGAACCGAACGGTGTGGGAAAGTGAGTCCTCGCCAGACATTTCTGGAGCTTCTACCGAAGTCGAGTCAAAGGAGTCATAACCAGATCCTGCTTTACCATGTGGACAGAGAGCCCACGGCAGGCCGGGTCCTAAAATGCCCTCCCTGAGGACAGGAACTCTTTCCGCCGTTATCGTCTTTTCCGGGGAGGACCCAGTTGTCACCGGGGCATAATTTGGAAGTGAAGGGGTGATGGGGCTCAAGCGATTATATGGTTTTGCATTTTGAGTCTGTGACAGCTGACTGTGTGGCAGCGTTCTCATTAATTAATTCATTCATTCAATCGTATTTATTGAGCGCTTACTGTGTGCAGAGCCCTGTACTAAGCGCTTGGGAAGTCCAAGTAGGCAACGTATAGAGACGGGCCCTACCCAGCAGTGGGCTCACAGCCTAGAAGGGGGAGACAGACAACAAAACATTAATGCTGTCAGCCAAACCGGTGCCGGCCGGGGTTATCAATCACCGACCCCAGGAGTACCAGAGTTTCACCCTGGTACAAACTGAGCACCGACTGTCACCCTCCAGGGGCCACCTTACCTCCGTTGCGTTATTAGGCCCAGGGAATGAACTAAGAGGGAAGCGCCACTGAGGTGGAGGTGGAGGGGGACGCCGGGGAGCGAGGCTGAACATCAAACCCTGGTGTAGCTCTACGGCCCCATCATCATCATCATCATCACCAATCGTATTTATTGAGCGCTTACTATGTGCAGAGCACTGTACTAAGCACTTGGGAAGTACAAATTGGCAACATATAGAGACAGTCCCTACCCAACAGTGGGCTCACAGTCTAAAAGGGGGAGACAGAGAACAAAACCAAACATACTAACAAAATAAAATAAATGGGATAGATATGTACAAGTAAAATAAATAGAGTAATAAATATGTCCAAACATATATACATATATACAGGTGCTGTGGGGAAGGGAAGGAGGTAAGATGGGGGGATGGAGAGGGGGATGAGGGGGAGAGGAAGGAAGGGGCTCAGTGTGGGAAGGCCTCCTGGAGGAGGTGAGCTCTCAGCAGGGCCTTGAAGGGAGGAAGAGAGCTAGCTTGGCGGATGGGCAGAGGGAGGGCATTCCAGGCCCGGGGGATGACGTGGGCCAGGGGTCGACGGCGGGACAGGCGAGAACGAGGTACGGTGAGGAGATTAGCGGCGGAGGAGCGGAGGGTGCGGGCTGGGCTGGAGAAGGAGAGAAGGGAGGTGAGGTAGGAGGGGGCCAGGGGATGGACAGCCTTGAAGCCCCAAGGGTCCTGGAACTACCCTCCGTTTGTCCCCTCCGCTTCCGAGTCCGTTTACCCTAAGAGACGGAAGGAGTGATGGCACCGCAGCCCTGACGCACCCACTAGAGAAAGACGGCCACTTTTACTCTCCACAGAAACCCAAGCGGATATATGGTCCAATGTCGCCCCAAAACGGAACTGGGAACAGAACAGTCTTCTAGACTGTGAGCCCGTTGTTGGGTGGGGACCGTCTCTATATGTTGCCAATTTGTACTTCCCAAGCGCTTAGTCCAGTGCTCTGCACACAGTAAGCGCTCAATAAATACGATTGAATGAATGAACTGTCCCAGCAGATGGGGCCTCTGGTCTCCTTCTACCAAAGTCCCATCCTACTGTGCACTCACTCACCAACTCTCTCCAGGAGAAGATCAGCTTAGGTCACCCAATACAGAAACCAACTGATTTCATTCATTTTACCCCTTGGAGACCCCTGCTGAAAACAATTTTTTTTCAAATTATTGGTTAGTTTTCTTTCAGTAGTACTATTGTATCTACTAAGCACTTTACTAAGCACATTGTACTAAACACTGAGGGAAATACAAGATAGTGAGACCCGATAGTCCGTGGAGTCTTAACGATCTTTCAGTTTTTCTTTCAGTATTATTACTGTATTTACTAAGCACATTGTACTAAACACTGAGGGGAATACAAGATAGTAATACCCGATAGTCCGTGGAGTCTTAACGATCTTTCAGTTTTTCTTTCAGTATTACTATTGCATTTACTAAGCACATTGTAGTAAACACTGAGGGAAATACAAGATAGTAAGACCCGATAGTCCGTGGAGTCTTAACAATCTTTCAGTTTTTCTTTCAGTATTACTATTGTATCTACTAAGCACTTTACTAAGCACATTGTACTAAACACTGAGGGAAATACAAGATAATAAGACCCGATAGTCCTGGGAGTCTTAACGATCTTTCAGTTTTTCTTTCAGTATTACTATTGTATTTACTAAGCACATTGTACTAAACACTGAGGGAAATACAAGATAATAAGACCCGATAGTCCGTGGAGTCTTAACGATCTTTCAGTTTTTCTTTCAGTAGTACTATTATATTTACTAAGCACTTTACTAAGCACGTTGTACTAAACACTGAGGGAAATACAAGATAATAAGACCCAATAGTCCGTGGAGTGTTAACGATCTTTCAGTTTTTCTTTCAGTATTACTATTGTATTTACTAAGCACTTTACTAAGCACATTGTACTAAACACTGAGGGAAATACAAGATAATAAGACCCGATAGTCCTGGGAGTCTTAACGATCTTTCAGTTTTTCTTTCAGTATTACTATTGTATTTACTAAGCACATTGTACTAAACACTGAGGGAAATACAAGATAATAAGACCCGATAGTCCGTGGAGTCTTAACGATCTTTCAGTTTTTCTTTCAGTATTACTATTGTATTTACTAAGCACATTGTACTAAACACTGAGGGAAATACAAGATAATAAGACTCGATAGTCCGTGGAGTCTTAACGATCTTTCAGTTTTTCTTTCAGTATTACTATTGTATATACTAAGCATTTTACTAAGCACAATGTACTAAACACTGAGGGAAATACAAGATAATAAGACCCGATAGTCCATGGAGTCTTAACAATCTTTCGGTTCAGCTGAAGATTATTGTCTTTCTAATGATTATTGCCGCTAATGATGGCAATAATGATGGCTAAAGATGCCTTTTGTCTGGAAATCCCACAAGAGGGAAGCTTCAAGTAGGGAAAAATTTTCTAGCCTGGCTCACCGAATCGCTCCTTTTGGGTAGTAATAATAATAATAATGGCATTTATTAAGCACTTACTACATGCAAAGCACTGTTCTAAGCACTGTGGAGGGTGCAAGGTGATCAGGTTGTCCCATGTGGGGCTCACAGTCTTATTCCAGATGAGGTAACTGAGGCCCAGAGAAGTTAAGTGAATTGCCCAAAGTCACACAGCTGACAAGTGGCAGAGCCGGGATTTGAACCCTTGACCTCTGACTCCAAAGCCCTTGCTCTTTCCACTGAGCCACGCTAGTAGTAGTATTGATTAATTGATTGATATTAGGTGCTTAACTCAGATTCAAAATGTAAAACCATATAATCCCTTGAGCCCCATCACCCCTTTACTCTGCACTGGGAAAGTTGGACCAGGTGGGAATTACCATGTGGACAGAGAGCCAACGGCAGGCCAGGTCCTAAAATGCCCTCCCTGAGGACAGGAACTCTATCCGCCGTTATCCTCTTTTCCGGGGAGGACCCAGTTGTCACCGGGGCATAATTTGGAAGTAAAGGGGTGATGGGAATGATCAGAAGCCCACATATCTCCTGTGTACATATTTATTCTATTTTATTTTGTTAGTATGTTTGGTTTTGTTCTCTGTCTCCCCCTTTTAGACTGTGAGCCCACTTTTGGGTAGGGACTGTCTCTATATGTTGCCAACTTGTACTTCCCAAGCGCTTAGTACAGTGCTCTGCACACAGTAAGCGCTCAATAAATACGATTGATGATGATGATGATGGGACTCTTCTAGACTGTGAGCCCACTGTTGGGTAGGGACCGTCTCTATATGTTGCCAACTTGTACTTCCCAAGCGCTTAGTACAGTGCTGTGCACACAGTAAGCACTCAATAAATACGATTGAATGATTGAATGAATGAATTAGACATAGTCCCTACCCCTCCGGGGGGGCTCACTGGAATTTGGGGACATCAGACCCCCAGGAGGGATCCCTCCAAGGCCCCTGCCCTCATCCAAATTCAACTTTCGGCATCCGGAATGGAAATGGGTGCAGTTCTGGGCAGAGGCAGGGACAGCGAGAGAGGGGACTCGGCGTGTGATGGCAAACCTTACGTGGCAATAAAGCCCCTGACCCTGAGCGAAAAACCCAGCACAAACCTCATCTTTCCTTTCCCACCTCCTATTATGACCAGGCTTGGGCAATTGGCACAGCCACACCCTGGCTTCCTTCCTGCATGAAGTGCGCACAGCGGGGCCCTGGGGTTGGGCCGCCGTGACCCGATTTCCCACATCTGAGCGGCCCGGTGCAGGTTTCATGATCCCCTGACCTACACTGCAACCGGTCTACACCTCCGCACTCGCCCTAAAGACGCCAAGGTCTTGCAGGAGCCGTAACAACAACCGTAATGATGATTGCTATCATTATGGTCTTCGTTCAGCACTTACCGGGTGCCAGGCACTGCACCGAGCGCCCGGGTGGGTACCGGCAAATCAGGTTGGACAGAGGCCCTGTCCCACACAGGGCTCATGGTCTTCAGCCCCATTTTACAGATGAGGGAACAGAGAAGTGAAGTGACTTGTCCAGGATCACACGACAGGCAAGGGGCGAAGGCGAGATTAGAACCCAGGTCATCCTCTAAGTCATACTGCTTCTCACCAGAGAACCTGTTCAGCCAATGTCACGCTTAGCGGATGGATGTCTTTTCAGTCGGGTGATTCTTTAAGGAAGTTTGTTCCAGAGGGAGAATCGGGGACTCGGGGACCTGCTGAGGAACGGACACGTTCCTTGCCTTTAAGGAGCTTAGAGTGTTTTCAGGGAGATGAGGCAGGGACCCTTAAGACAGCCTTGACTTTCTCATAGATCAATCTCCATTTCAGATTCTCCCACCCGTATTTCAAACAGTTAATTCATTCAGTCGTATTTATTGAGCGCTTACTGTGTGCAGAGCACTGTACTAAGCGCTTGGGAAGTACAAGTTGGCAACAGTTGAGTTTTCTTTCTCAGGAACACTAGGACCCTAGAAAAATGCCTTCCACGAATCTTTTACTCTGCTTCCAGGTAGTAAATGAAGTTCAGTCCTCATTAGCTCCATTCCACTCTTGCGGAGCCATTCCGGCTTGCTTCTTTTTTTAACTGACTGAGCCCCTTCCTTCCTCTCCCCCTCGTCCCCCTCTCCATCCCCCCCATCTTACCTCCTTCCCTTCCCCACAGCACCTGTATATATGTATATATGTTTGGACATATTTATTACTCTATTTATTTATTTATTTATTTATTTATTTTACTTGTACCTATCTATTCTATTTATTTTATTTTGTTAGTATGTTTGGTTTTGTTCTCTGTCTCCCCCTTTTAGACTGTGAGCCCACTGTTGGGTAGGGACTGTCTCTATATGTTGCCAATTTGTACTTCCCAAGCGCTTAGTACAGTGCTCTGCACATGGTAAGCGCTCAATAAATACAATTGATGATGATGATGATGATATGTATATATGTTTGTACATATTTATTACTCTATTTTACTTGTACATATCTATTCTATTTATCTTATTTTGTTAGTATGTTTGGTTTTGTTCTCTGTCTCCCCCTTTTAGACTGTGAGCCCACTGTTGGGTAGGGACTGTCTCTATATGTTGCCAACTTGGACTTCCCAAGCGCTTAATACAGTGCTCTGCACACAGTAAGCGCTCCATAAATACGATTGATTGGTTGATTGATTAACTGATGCATTCGTTGGCGCAGAAATTGTCCCATTTCTGTAGCTGACATCCTATTCCTTGGCCCCCAGTTGTTGTTTTTAGTGGTATTTGTTAAGCACGTACTGAACTGAGCACTGGGGTAAGTACGAGAGGAGCTCGTGCCACATGGCTTTGATTGACTTTGTGACTGTGTGACTTTGGGCAAGTCACTTAACTTCTCTGTGCCTCAGTTACCTCATCTGGAAAATGGGGATGAAGACCGCGAGCCCCCCTTGGGACAGCCTGGTCACCGTGTAACCTCCCCAGTGCTTAGAACAGTGCTTTGCAGGTAGTAAGCGCTTAATAAATGCCATCATTATTATTATTGAGTGAATGGAATTCATTCAGTCGTATTTATTGAGCGCCTACTGTGTGCGGAGCACTGTACTAAGCGCTTGTGGTAAGAGTACAACCCATGTAGTGGGTTGAAGACTGTCTTGGGCACTTTGCCTCATTCTGGAGCCCCTCATTCCCGGTGCCCCACATCTCCTGGCAGTTTTCGCACGCAGCCGGGACCAGGGCTGTAATTCCGCCCCTTGCTTCCCGATCCGTCCAGTCTGGTCTTCAGCGCGGAGGGGCCTGGAGCCGGAAAACTGACACTGAAAGCTAAAAAGCCCCCCTGGAGTGAGTTCTCCTAGAGCCTAAAATAACAATAGCAGTAATAATGGTATTTGTTAAGCGCTTATTATGTGCCAAGCACTGTAGTAAACACTGGAGCAGATACCCGCCAATCAGAGAAGCAGCGAGAGCACGGGCCTAGGAGTCCGAAAGACCTGGGTTTTAAATCTGGCTCCACCTCTTGTCTGCTGTGTGGCCTTGGGAAAGTCACTTGACTTCTCTGTGCCTCCTCTGTAAAAAATGGGGATCGACTGTGAGCCCCATGAAGGACAGAGACTGCGTCTAATACAGTTTGCTTGTATCCACCCCAGCACTTAGAGAAGCCACGTGGCTCAGCAGAATGAGCCCCGGGCTTTGGAGTCGGAGGTCATGGGTTCGAATCCCGGCTCCACCAACTGTCAGCGGTGTGACTTTGTGTGACCGTGTGACTCGGTTCCCTCATCTGTCAAATGGGGATGAAGACTGTGAGCCCCCCCGTGGGACAACCTGATCACCTTGTAACCTCCCCAGCGCTTAGAACAGTGCTTTGCACATAGTAAGCTCTTAATAAATGCCATTATTATTATTATTATTACCTAGCGCATAGGAAGCACAAATTAATCATCATCAATCGTATTTATTGAGCGCTTACTATGTGCAGAGCGCTTGGGACGTACAAGTTGGCAACATATAGAGACAGTCCCTACCCAACAGTGGGCTCACAGTCTAAAGGTGGGCTCACAGTCACAAATTATTATTATTGTTGCTGTTATTATTATTATTATTATTATTATTCACAGTCCCTGTTTCAGGTTTCAGTCTAAAAATCTCTGTTTTACAAGAGTGCCCCCTCCTGGTTCAACTGGGAAAATGTCCCCAGGAATCTCTTTGGGGTGGGGGGTGACAAGACCTGCCAACAATTAAGTTTAACTCGGCTTTGAAGGGGAAAAAAGAAATCCGTCTGCACTAGTTTCGGGTCCCAGATGAAGACCCAGCGCAGCTTTCCGGTGAAAAGTATCTCCCTTTAATCTCCCAGTGCGGGTTTGTGAGAAGGTGACCCGTGACTCAAGAAACTGCTTTCCGGAGGGGAAATATTTACTGCTTCAAGTCGTTAGGAACTTTCTGACGGGGCCCGGCTCCGCCACACGTCTGCTGTGTGATCTTGGGCAAGTCACTTAACTTCTCTGAGCCTCAGTTACCTCATCCATAAAGGGAGGATTAAGACTGTGAGCCCCACATGGGACAACCTGATCACCTTGGATCTCCCCCCAGCGCTTAGAGCAGTGCTTGGCACATAGTAAGCGCTTAACAAATGCCATCATTATTATTATTATTATCTGTAAAAGGAGGATAAGACTGTGAGCCCCACGTGGGACAACCTGATCACCTTGGATCTCCCCCCAGCGCTTAGAACAGTGCTTGGCACATAGTAAGCGCTTAACAAATGCCATCATTATTATTATTATTATTATATGTAAAAGGAGGGTTAAGACTGTGAGCCTCATGTGGGACAACCTGATCACCTTGGATCTCCCCCCAGCGCTTAGAACAGTGCTTGGCACAGAGTAAGCGCTTAACAAATGCCATCATAATTATTATTATTATTATCTGTAAAAGGAGGATTAAGACTGTGAGCCCCACGTGGGACAACCTGATCACCTTGGATCTCCCCCCAGCTCCTAGAACAGTACTTGGCACATAGTGAGTGCTTAACAAATGCCATCATTCTTATTATTATTATCTGTAAAAGGAGGATTAAGACTGTGAGCCCCACGTGGGACAACCTGACCACCTTGGATCTCTCCCCAGTGCTTAGAACAGTGCTTGGCACATAGTAAGCGCTTAACAAATGCCATCATTCTTATTATTATTATCTGTAAAAGGAGGATTAAGACTGTGAGCCCCAAGTGGGACAACCTGATCACCTTGGATCTCTCCCCAGCGCTTAGAACAGTGCTTGGCACATAGTAAGCACTTAACAAATGCCATCATTATTATTATTATTATCATCTGTAAAAGGAGGATTAAGACTGTGAGCCCCACGTGGGACAACCTGATCACCTTGGATCTCCCCCCAGCGCTTAGAACAGTGCTTGGCACATAGTAAGTGCTTAACAAATGCCATCTTTATTATTATTATTATTATTATTATTATTATTATTGAGGAAAGCTCTTTAACAACAGGATAGTCATCTGTCTGAAATGGGCAAGTTGTGGTTCGGCTCGGAGGCACCTTCTAGACATTAAGCTCATTTTGGGCAGGGGACATGTCTGTTCATTCTGTTGTAGGCTTCCAAGCGCTTAGTACAGTGCTCTGCTCATAGGGAGCGCTCAGTATAAAGCATTGTTTGACTCCCCCGACTAGACTGCGAACCCGCTGTTGGGTAGGGACCATCTCTATATGTTGCCAACCTGTACTTCCCAAGCGCTTAGTACAGTGCTCTGCTCATAGTGAGCGCACAGTATAAAGCATTGTTTGACTCCCCCGACTAGACCGCGGACCCGCTGTTGGGTAAGGACCGTCTCTATATGTTGCCAACTTGTACTTCCCAAGCGCTTACTACAGTGCTCTGCACACAGTAAGCGCTCCATAAATACGATTGAATGAACGATTAAGGAAAGGAGCGAACTAGACGACTTTTCAAGATATCTTCCAATCCGTGGATTCTACGCCGTCCAGTCCTTTGTCGTCCGCTTCACTGCCGCTACTCCCACCTGTGCGTAGCCCAACAGACCGCCTGATTCCAAGATGATGTGATGCCACGTGTGAGTGGTGAGGGTGAGATCCGTGAGACAGGCCGCGTGGAGTGCGCCGTGCCCCCGGCCTTTTATTAAGAAAGATCCTGGGCCCTCCCAGCGCCTTTCACACCGAGGCTTTTTAGCGCGATTCTTTCCAGAGGAAATTTGAAAATTCCCATCAGAGGCGCTCCTCGTTCGCACGCTGTTTCCCAGAACGTCTTCCCAAGGCCTAGCTTTGTGACGGTGGTGGTCAGAGTGACTAGTTGGGATCGACCAGTGTGAATGAATCAGCAGTGTAGCCGAGTGGATAGAGCTCGGGCCTAGGAGTCCGAATCCCGGCTCCGCCACTTGTCTGCTCCGTGACCCTGGGCAAGTCAGTTCATTCATTCATTCAATCGTATTTATTGAGCGCTTACTGTGTGCAGAGCACTGGACTAAGCGCTTGGCAACGTATAGAGACGGTCCCTACCCACCAGTGGGCTCCCAGTCTAGAAGGGGGAGACAGAGAACAAAACATATTAACAAAATAAAATAATAACCTCTGTACCTCAGTTACCTCATCTGGAAAGTGGGGATTAAGACCGTGAGGCCTCTGTGCGACGTAGATTCTGTCCAACCCGATTTACTTGTATCCACTACGGTGCCTGGCACATAGTAAGGGCTTAACAAATCTTATTATTATTGTTATTGTTGTTATTCTTATGAATTCCATCATTCAGACCGAGCCTTTAGTAAGTGTCTGGTGAGGCAGCGATGCGGAACGTGAAACCGCAGCACGGCGTGACCCTGGATGTCCGGTGTTAGCCGGCAGCCCAAAAACTCAGGCCGATGAAGCGTGCAATAACTTTTCAGCTCTAAGGCATGAGGATTCTCAGGGTACGTTAGGACTTTGCTCTGAAATCCGTTGGCCTCATCCATCCTTTGGTCTGTCACTTTCTGAGACTTCTGTAATTCCACCTGGGAGGTCGGGCAGGAAATGTTCTCCCAGAAAACAACAGCAGCAGGGGGGAATAATCACCCTGAACCTGAGTCCCTGTGGACTCCAGCTGCAGGAATCGGTATTTCTCCCCCATCCCCTTGAAGATCAGTTCTAGACTGGGCTAAGGAGACTGAAATATGGCTCCCGGTCCTTTGTTTGTTTTTTATAGTATTTGTTAAGTGCTTAATATGTGCCAGGCACTGTACTAAGCACTGGGGTAGATTCATTCATTCATTCAATCGTATTTATTGGGCACTTACTGTGGGCAGAGCTCTGTATTAAGCGCTTGGGAAGTCCAAGTTGGCAACATATAGAGACGGTCCCTACCCAACAGTGGGCTCACAGGCTCACACTTTCTGGTCCGTTTGCCACACACACTCTCTCGCCGTCACTCACACTCTTATTATCTCCTGGATTGAATCTGGATGCCCTGCATGTTTCCGTGGAAAGAGCCCGGACCCGGAGGTCGGCAAACCTGGATTCGAATCCAGGCTCCCCCACGTGTCCGCTGTGCGGCCTTAGGGCTTTTCTTCTCTGGACGTCAGTTTCCTCAATCTGGAAAAAGGGGATTCAATACCTGTTCTCCCTCCTGCTTAGACAATGAGCCCTGCAGACTGTGTCTAATCTTTTTTTGTTGTTGTTTATGGTATTTGTTAGGCACTTTCTATGTGCCAGGCACTGTATTAAGTGCTGGGGGAGGTACAGCCTAAGCAGGTTGGACACAGTCCATGTCCATGTATTAAATCTCCTTTTTAATAATAATAATAGCAAGCTAGTCAAGCTAGACAAAGTCCACGTCCCACTTGGGGCTCACAGTCTTTATTCCCATTTTACAGAGGAGGTAACTGAGGCACCAGAGAAGTTAAGTAACTTACCCACGGTCACCCAGGGCCTTCCTGGTGGGTCTCTCCCCCCAAGTTAGGACAAGCAGCCTCCGCCCCCAAAGCTTCAAGGGGAAATGTTTCTCCTAGTTCTTTTCTGTAGGCGGTGTGACCCAGAATTCATGGAGTTGGCTTGGCTTGCAGGGCAAAGAGCCGTTGGCCAAGGTTCACCTCTTCAGGAAGTATCCTTTTGGGAAGGAAAAGCTGAGAGGGGATTTCTGGGGCTCCAGGATAATGATGATGATGGCATTTATTAAGCGCTTACTACTACTACTACTAATAATAATAATGTTGGCATTTGTTAAGTGCTTACTACTACTACTACTAATAATAATAATGTTGGCATTTGTTAAGCGCTTACTATGTGCAAAGCACTGTTCTAAGCGCTTGGGGGATTCAAAGTGATCAGGTTGTCCCAAGTGGGGCTCACAGTCTTAATCCCCATTTTACAGATGAGGTAACTGAGGCTCAGAGAAGTTAAGTGACTTGCCCAAGGTTACACAGCAGATATGTGGCGGAGCCGGGATTCGAACCCGTGACTTCTGACTCCAAAGCCCGTGCTCTTTCCACTGAGCCACGCTGCTTCTCTAACTACTAACTAGCTTCTTACTACCAGCGCTTAGAACCGTGCTTTGCACATAGTAAACGCTTAACAAATGCCATCACTAACTTAAACGTGCAAAGCACGGCTCTAAGCGCTGGGGAGGTTACAAGGTGATCGGGTTGTCCCCCCGGGGGGCTCACGGTCTTAATCCCCATTTCCCAGATGAGGGAACGGAGGCCCAGAGAAGTGAAGCGGCTTGCCCAAAGTCACACAGCTGACAATCGGTGGAGCCGGGCTTTGAACTCATAACCTCCGACTCCAAAGCCCGGGCTCTTTCCACTGAGCCACGCTGCTTCTCGCAGCCCTCGAGCAGAAGGCTGAGGCCTTCAACCCCGGGTGAGAGATCAGTTAGCACAAGCCCAGCAGGGTGGGGAGGGCATAGTAATATGGAAGGGGTTTTGTACAGCAGTAATTGAGTTGTCCCCTCTCAGGATCTCACCCGGAGAGTTTCCGATACTCTGCCAGTCTCGGCTACGGGAGGGAAAGTCAAGCAGAGGCCGTACCCATTCCATTCCTACCTTGGCCAGTGGCTAGCGAGGGGAAGGCCATCTGCTGCAAGTCAAAACTCACCTGTGCTGGGTAGCAGCGGGACAGGGGAGAGTCGAGGGCGGAAACTTGAGTTTACTGCATGGAAGAAGGCAATAGAAAAGCACTTTTACCAAGAAAACCCTACGGAGGCACTACTAGAATGACTGCAGACGGAGGTGGGGCGTTCTGGGAGAGCTGCGTCCATGGAGTCGCCGTGGGTCGGAGACGACTCGACAGCATAAGACTAGATAAAAGAGCTGCGCATCACACGGGATCACAACCCGGACTCTACTCCCGGCTCCGCCAAGGGCCGCCTGGGCAGCGTTAGCGCCAGTCACTCTGTGCCTCAGTGACTCCAGCTGGGATGATGGGGATAATTATGCCCTCCCTGCTCCAAGATGCCACCTGGGTGGCCCAGCAGGCTACCTGGTGCTGAAAAGTCGAGCCGGGTTAGGGTTAGGGTTAATGGCTTTACTTCCTTGGCCTGGGCAGAATCGGGGGCTACGGTCCCCAGTCAAGCTCCAGCAGCTTCCCGTGAGAGTGGGGCGCTCTCGTGGGTACATTCTGTTCTAGTCCCAGCCCGGTGGCGTTTCCGTGACGTCTTTAAATCGCACGGGTGACAATAACAGCTGGCACCGGTCCGGTTCTGAGAGCAGCAACCATCCCCATTCTGAAATACAAGAGGACTCGCGCCTCGGTGTGCCCGGAGCCACGTTCTATACAAACATCAGCACGCTTAGGACCTACGGGGCACAAAAGCGTTCCGCACGTGATTCTGCCAGGCGGGTGTGTATTTAGGGTACGCGTGACAGAAACCTGCACTGGGCGGGACGGTCACCAAGCTCCGACCGCCGTCCCACTCGTCCGTTCCGGCCGGCAGAACCCGTCGAGGCCTCTTTGGCCGGGGTGGCGGCGGTCGTGACGGGGCTGTGTCCGGGGACCCCAGGCCGTGGTGCGGCAGCAGCGGAAGGCGCGGTTAAGGTGCCGCTGCAAAGTCCCCCCTTAAGCGAAACCTAATGATGTCACACGGCCCGTACGAGAATCTGCTGAACTACACTTGTGGGGTGTGTCCCCTGACCACGTGTTTTTCTCTAGAGTCATCGCGTTCCCCCCCCTTGGGACCTTTTATTCATTCATTCATTCAATTGAGCACTTACTGTGTGCACAGCACTGTACTAAGCGCTTGGGAAGTCCAAGTTGGCAACATATAGAGACGGTCCCTACCCAACAGCGGGCTCACAGTCTAGAAGGGGGAGACAGACAACGAAAGAAAACACGTGGACAGGTGTCAAGCCGTCAGAATAAATGGAAATTCATTCAATCGTATTTATTGAGCGCTTGCTGTGTGCAGAGCACTGTACGAAGCGCTTGGGAAGTACAAGTTGGCAACATAGAGAGACGGTCCCTATCCAACAGCGGGCTCACAGTCTAGAAGGGGGAGACGGACAACAAAACATATTAACAAAATAGAATAAATATGTACAAATAAAATAAATAAAGTAATAAATACGTACAAACATATATACAGGTGCTGTGGGGAGGGGAAGGAGGTAAGGCAGGGGGGTTTGGAGGGGGAGGAGAGGGAGAGGAAGGAGGGGGAAACGACTTAACTTCCCAAGCGCTTTGTACAGTGCTCTGCAAAAAGTAAGCGCTCAGTAAATACAATTGAATGAACGAAATTAATCAGGTTGTCCCACATGGGGCTTAGTCTTCTTCCCCATTTTACAGGATCCCCACTTTACAAAATCCCCATTTTAGAGAAGCAGCGTGGCTTAGCGTTTTAAGAGCCCGGGTTTGGGAGTCAGAGGTCGTGGGTTCTAATCCCGGCTCCGCCACTTATCAGCCGTGTGACTTTGGGCAAGTCATTTCACTGGGCCTCAGTTCCCTCATCTGTAAAATGGGGATCAAGCTTGGGAGCCTCAAGTAAGTCATTTCACTAGGCCTCAGTTCCCTCATCTGTAAAATGGGGGGGGGGGGGGTGAAGCTTGGAAATATAAACCTTTTAAACAGGTTGGTGTCGACCCTGAGAGGCAGAAAGACCTGGGTTCTAATCCCGGCTCAGCTCCTTGTCTGCTGTGTGGTCTTGGACAGATCACTCAATTTCTCTGTGCCCGTTACCTCATCTATAAGACGGGGATTAAGGCCAGAAGCCCATAGTGGGACGTGGACCGTGTCCGGCCGGATTAACTTGTTATGTAGAGCTCAGTACGGTGCCGGGCACGTAGTACACGTTTAACAGATCAGGAACTTGGCACTGGAAGAAAAGTGGCAGAGAAGACCGTCATGCAGCCACCGAATGCTGGCGGCAGCCCCTCCCGGAGCCGGGCGTGGGTGGGGGCGAAGAGAACTGAGAGTTTTTCTTTTATTTCTGGGTGGGGGTGAGGGGCGAGGCAGGGGCTCTGTCCGTCTCCCTATCTCTCTCCTCTCATTTTGTCTGTCTACCTCCCCTTTCCTACCTTTCTGTCCTTCCTAATCTCAAGCCACCGGCCCCAGCCCCTTCCACGTCGTTCCCCAAAAAGTAAGGTCAACCAGACTCAGAAACTCATCTTTGCATATCGCGTGCGTCCACAGTCCATCCAGAGTGCCAATAAGCCCCTTTAGGTTTTCTATTTTGAAAAATCTCTTCCGCCTGCCCCCGGACCCTCATTTTCTCATCTCCCGTCCCCCTCTCCCTCCTGCACTTCCCACTGTCCACCCCCTACAAGTGTAGTCTGGAAAGAGAAAAGGCTCCGGTGTACGTGTTTCTCCATGTTCACGATACGGTGCACTCAGGGTGAGCTCTTTTAAGGAGCGGGATTCCTTGCTGTAGGATTGCGTGAAAGCTACTGCGCGACGAAACCTCTTTTTGAGCAGTTCAGCCGATCAGTCAATCGATGGTATTTATTGAGCACTTACTATAATAATAATAATGCTGGTATTTGTTAAGCGCTTATGAGCACTTACTATAATAATAATAATAATAATGCTGGTATTTGTTAAGCGCTTATGAGCACTTACTATAATAATAATAATAATGCTGGTATTTGTTAAGCGCTTACTATGTGCAAAGCACTGTTCTAAGCGCTGGGGGGAATACAAGGAGATGAGGTTGTCCCCTGTGGGGCTCACAGTCTTAATCCCCATTTTACAGATGAGGGAACTACTATGTGCGGAGCACTGTACTAAGCGCTTGGGAGAGTACACTGCAGCAGAATCAGTGGACACGTCCCCTGCCCATAGCGAGCTTTCACATTCAGATACGAAGTGTGAGTCCAGCGGAAATAGAGGAAGTGAAACACATTAACTCGTCTGAATTCACGGGTGGTTAATCATTCTAGCCCGGGCTATTATGTCGACTTCTAACGAGGCCACTAAGGAAGCATTTAGACCATTACCGAAGCACAGCGGGCCTCGCTTACTGTTTAGTGCCCCGCTGCAGCGAAGCTCCAGGAACAACTTAGAAGCAGCACATTATCGCCCAAGTACCACTTTATAGCGTCTCCCAGGAGCGGATGCATTAATGTGCCTCCCTGAATCCCCGCTTCACTCCCAGGAGTGAGTTCGGCCCTCGGGAAGATAAAGACCTCTGAATAATCCGGTTTTCTAGCCACTTCCAGGAGAGGAGGTGAGGCCCTTTTGAGCATCGCATTCACACTTCAGTGCACCAAATGGGGACCTAACGCAAGGCCTCTTCTGCCGGGGGTACATCCGAAAGGCAGCTGCTCTGTGGGTACGGTCCTGCTCGCTAGGTTGCCGGTGATTCATTTATTTAAGATTTATCTACCACTTCCGTATAGGTGGATCTTCAATTACTTCTTCCCGATGTTTCAACGACTCCCTGTTTTTATCCCTGTCCTTACTCCCTGCTTCTGCTGCAGTGTTTGTCAATCAGTTCGGCCAGTTTGTCTCCCCCATTAGATTGGCAGGAACCCGGCATATAGTAAGTGCTTAACAAATACCATAACAAAGAGCCGGAGTAGATTGTACTTCCCAAGCGCTCAGTCCAGTGCCCTGCACACAGTAAGCGCTCAATAAATACGATTGAATGAATGAATGCAAACCAATCAGGTTGGACCACAGTCCGTGCCCCTCACTGGACTCCCAGACTTAGTCTCCATTTTACCGAGGAGGTAACTGAGGCACAGAGAAGTTAAGTGACTTCTCCAAGGTCACCCAGCAGTCACGGGGCAGAGGCGGGATTAGAATCCAGGTTCTTCTGATTCCCAGGCCCTTGCTGTATCCACTAGGCCATGCTGCTTCTGGACACGTTCTGGACAGTTCAGAATTAAGTCAACAGGGACGGAGGAAACTCTCATGCTAGGGATGACTCGAGATCAGGAACGCCCGGCAGCCTCGTGAAGTGCAGAAGGCTCGACTTACCCCAAATGTTAAGTGGCCCCGGGACAATATCATTGCCTATCCTACATCTAGCTGGCTAAAGCATCTTGAGAGGAAGGCTACGAATGTTTGATTATCATCCTTTCGTCGTAGACTCCCCACCCTCGTAAAGACGTCCACCTCAGTGACAGTTCAGCCATGTCACCCAGGAAACAGCCCTGGGCTCTCCTAACGACCACCCCGCACCACGCTTCAGATCACTCAGAGTGACCCCTCCATCCGCCGTCTCCTCCCAGAGCCCGAGGACCGGGTGGGAAACAGGTCAAGCTAAATTAATTTGGAGACCGTTAAAGCCTCGCAGCGAAAGTGTGTTCTGAGCAGGGACACCGAATCACTGTGATTTGCCGAAAAAGGAGTCAAGTAATTAGCCATCTGGAGGCTTCAGGCTCTCCGTTCCCCGGCGGAAGCTGGAGGCAGGCGAAAAGCTGCCGCAGAGCTCCTGGTTCCTTCAATCCCCCGCGCCCCCAGCCAGCTGCGAGGAGACCGCGTGCCCAAAGCAAAGGGAAAATCAGTGTGAACGTAACTTAACCAGCAGGGATTAAGACTTCAGTTGACAAGCTCTTAGTACGGTGCCCTGCACGCAGTAAGTGCTCAGTATATGCGACTGAGTGAATAGCAGGATGGATGGCAGACCACTTACTTTAGACCGACTAACTATTTTTTATGGTATTTGTTAAGCACTTACTATGTTCCAGGCACTGTGCTAAATGCTGGGGTAGTTGCAAGCCAGTCGGGTTGGGTACAGTCCCCGTCCCACGTGGGGCTCACAGGCTAAGTAGGAAAGAAGTAGGATTTTACAGATGGGGGCAATCGAAGCACAAAGAAGCGAGTTGCCCAAGGTCCCACAGCAGACATATATATGTATATATGTTTGTACATATTTATTTCTCTATTTATTTTACTTGTACATATCTATTCTGTTTATTTGATTTTCTTGGTATGTTTGGTTTTGCTCTCTGCCTCCCCCTTTTAGACTGTGAGCCCACTGTTGGGTAGGGACCGTCTCTCTATGTTGCCAACTTGGACTTCCCAAGCGCTTAGTCCAGTGCTCTGCACACAGTAAGCGCTCAGTAAATACGATTGATGATGATGATGAAGACAAGAGTGGGGATTAGAACCCAGGTGCTCCGAGTCCTCGGCACGTCCTCTTTCCACTAGGCCATGCTGCTGCCACTGTCCCCCCGACCATAATCCTCCTGAGGCACAATCCAAATATACGTTGTGGATAGAAGGCGCTCGGAAAGCCCAGGCCATCCCGAATCTGTCCCAGGCCTCGGAGGCTCAGGAGAACCCAGCCGTGCCATCTTTTTGGTCCCGGTCGAGAGGAGATTTGTCCCCGCACGTTGGAGTGCCTCCAGGGCCATAGCCGAATGGGCCACACAAAGCTTGAGCCTCATCCAGACGAACCCCGCCAGGCCACCACGGAGCAGACCACTTGTGTAGGTCTCTCGGTCGAACCACGATCCCAACCCCGAGTTAAGCCGGGGCCAAAATACGTTTCTTTTAAACCCTGCAATCCAGCAAATTTTTGCTCTTCGAAACCACAGGCAACTCTCTGCCCGTGCCAGAATGGACTGCGGAAAGGGAGGGTGATCTGCACTAGAAGAATCCATAATAATAATAATGATTATGGTATTTGTTAAGCACTTGCTATGTGCCAGGCGCTGTGCTAAGCGCCGGGGTGGATACGTGCAAATCCGGTTGGACGCAGTCCCTGTTCCAAGTGGGGTTCACAGTCTCGATCCCCATTTTATTCATTCATTCAATCAATCAATCGTATTGAGCGCTTACTGTGTGCAGAGCTTGGGAAGTCCAAGTTGGCAACATCTAGAGACAGTCCCTACCCAACAGTGGGCTCACAGTCTAAAAGGGGGAGGCAGAGAACAAAACCAAACATGCTAACAGAATAAAATAAATAGAATAGATATGTACAGGCAAAATAAATAAATAAATAGAGTAATAAATATGTACAAACATATACATTCATTCAATCATATTTATTGAGCACTTACTGCGTGCAGAGCACTGTACCAAGCGCTTGGCAACATAAAGAGACGGCCCCTACCCAACAGCGGGCTCACAGCCTAGAAGATCCCTCATTTTATAGACGAGGGAACTGAGGCAGAGAGAAGTGAAGTGATTTGCTCGAGGTCGTAGAGCAGAGAAGCGGCAGAGCCGGGATTAGAACCCATAACCTTCTGACTCCGGGCCCGTGTTCCAATCCGCGCCATGCTGCTTCTCATCTTACCACTCTGCTCTCATGAGACAACAAGGTTGGCTCTAAAACTCTCAGCCACGCCTGAGGACCACCCCTTTCGGGCTAAACTCCTAGAGATTCTGCTGCGGTGGCCACTCTGATGCCGAATTGGGCAAGCGGTTTCCGACAACAAGTTTTCCCTCCTGGCTTCCCTCCCATCTGCTCCTGCTGCATTTCCCAAAGAGTCCTTCCCCCCACCTCTCCCACAAACTGGGAACGGATAGTTCCCAGGGTACTTTCCTGGTTCTCTTTTTCTTTTTATATCCACTCCTTAGCTAATCTCAGTGCTCCTTTGACTTCAGTAAGAGAAGGAGCACGATTTAGTGGAAAAAGTGCAGGACTGAGCGTCAAACCTAGGGTCTAATCCCGGGTCTGCCTCCTGGCCGCCACTTCACTTGTCTGCGACTCAGTTTCCGCGTATGTAAAATGGGGGTAAAACGCCCGTTCTCCTGAGACTGAGTCCCGTGTGGGACAGGAATAGTGTCTGATCTGCTTACCGTGGATCTACCCCAGTACTGAGCAGTATTGAGAAGCAGCGTGGCTCAGTGGAAAGAGCACGGGCTTTGGAGTCAGAGGTCATGGGTTCGAATCCCAGCTCTGCCACGTCTGCTGTGTGACCTTGGGCAAGTCACTTAACTTCTCTGAGCCTCAGTTACCTCATCTGTAAAATGGGGATTAAGACTGTGAGCCCCACATGGGACAACCTGATCACTTTGTATCCCCCCAAGCGCTTAGAACAGTGCTTTGCACATAGTAAGTGCTTAACAAATGCCAACATTATTATTATTATTATTATTATTATTATTATTACTGAGCATGGTGCTCGGCCCATAATATTCATTCATTCATTCATTCAATCATGTTTATTGAGCGCTTACTGTGTGCAGAGCAATGAATCGATCAATCGTATTTATTGAGCGCTTACTGTGTGCAGAGCACTGGACTAAGCGCTTGGAAGTACAAGTTGGCAACATATAGAGACGGTCCCTACCCAACAGTGGGCTCACAGTCTGGAAGTAATGAACGCTATTACTATTATCGTTTTAATTATTAATTATTATCATTCAGTACTGCATTAACTTCCAGATCCACCTCCTTATGCCAGTCTCTCCCCCGGAGCCCAATCTCACCTCCCTCACTATTTTAGGCAAATCTCTCTTAAGAAGACTCGAGCTAAGCCCGATAAAAATAAAACTTTCACCTCTGTCCTCTAGACTTTCCCTTTCTCTCCACCCTGACCTCCCAGTTAACCTCGTCCTCATCGTTAACGGCACTGATCGTGTCTAGCGGCTCTCTCCGGCGCTTAGTACAGTGCTTCTGCCACAGTAAGTGCCCGGTCAATACCGTGGATGATGATGAAGATTGAGTGCCTGTTGTGGGCGACACACTGTCCTAGGAGCTTGGAGAACACAGTCAAATGAAGGAGCTAAGGAGAAACAAACTGCCAAATATTGAGCGAGCCGAAGAAGCAGCGTGGCTCAGTGGAAAGAGCCCACGCTTGGGAGTCAGAGGTCGTGGGTTCTAATCCCGGCTCCGCCACTTGTCAGCTGTGTGACTTCGGGCAAGTCACTTCACCTCTCTGTGCCTCAGTTACCTCATCTGTAACATGGGGATTAAGACTGAGCCCCTGAGCCCACCGTTGGGTAGGGACTGTCTCTATATGTTGCCACCTTGTACTTCCCAAGCGCTTAGTACAGTGCTCTGCACACAGTAAGCGCTCAATAAATATGATTGATTGATTGATTGACAACCTGACTACCTTGTATCTACCCCAGCGCTTAGAACGGCGCTTGTCACATAGTAAGCGCTTAACAAATACCATTATTATTATTAAGAATAAGAAAATAGATGATAATGTAATAATAATGATGATGACATTTATTAAGTGCTTACCATGTGCACTGTTCTAAGCGCTGAGGAGGTTACAAGGTGATCAAGTTGTCCCACGGGGTGGGGGGTCACAGTCTTCATCCCCATTTTCCAGATGAGGGAACTGAGGCCCAGAGAAGTGAAGTGACTTGCCCAAAGTCACACAGCTGACAAAGGGCGGAGCCGGGGTTCGAACCCTTGACCCCTGATTCCAAAGCCCGGGCTCTTTCCACTGAGCCACGTTGATGAGGTGGCATGAACTAGAAGGTGGAGGATTAGATAGAGAGTACCTCTCAGAGGAAGCGACTTTAGACCCTGATGGGCGGGGAATAATAATAATAATAATAATAATGGCATTTATAAAGCGCTTACTATGTGCAAAGCACCGTTCTAAGCGCTGGGGAGGTTACAAGGTGATCAGGTTGCCCCACGGGGGGCTCACGATCTTCATCCCCATTTTACAGATGAGGTCACTGAGGCCCAGAGACGTCAAGTGACTTGCCCAAAGTCACACAGCTGACAAGTGGCGGAGCCAGGATTTGAACCCATGACCTACGACTCCAAAGCCCGGGCTCTTTTCCACTGAGCCACGCTGCTTCTCATGTGTCTGTTATATTGCCATGATCTACTCTCCCAAGCGCCGAGCACAGTGCTCTGCACATAATAAGTGCTCAGTCAATAGAGAAGCAGCGTGGCTCAGTGGAAAGAGCCTGGGCTTTGGAGTCCGAGGTCACGGGTTCAAATCCCGGCTCCGCCAGTTGTCAGCTGTGTGACTTTGGGCCAGTCACTTCACTTCTCTGTGCCTCAGTTACCTCATCTGTCAACGTGATCACCTTGGAACCTCCCCAGCGCTTAGAACAGTGCAATGCACATGGTAAGCGCTTAATAAATGCCATCATTATTATTATTATTACCATTGATTGACAGACTACTGCCGTCTAGGCATCTGCGGAGGCGTAGGAAGGGACTGAATTTCACTCCCCATCCCAGCACCTCTCCAAGGTTTTCCCGTGAGTCATCGTCACCGCCGGCCAGAAATGGTGCCTTGTGACTACGTGAGCCCAGCTGGGAGGATTGGCCCGGGGCCCACTGAGGCAATGCCTCCTCCTGGTCTCAATCCCCAATTCCGATAAGGATCGGGCAGACGCCCCCCATCCCACCCCGCCAGCTCCGGTGGGGCCTGCCGGAGCGGTTGATTCCCAGCCCTGGGGAGGAGGATGAGGAGGAAGAGGAGGAGGAGGAGGAGGAGGCAGGGGTGGGGGTGTTGAGTCACCACTTTTTCCCAGAAGTGCCGTTTCCCGGCACTCTCCCGGCGGGTTCTCCCGGAGCCACCCCGCTACCGGCTGGGACGGAGGCGGCTGCCGGGCTGGGCTCATTCCCACAGGGGCTGGGCAACATTAGGAAAGAGGAAACACTTCCGCCTGTCAATCAGCGATATTTATTGAGCGCTTTCCGGGGGCAGAAAGCGGGCAGAGCACTGTACTAAGCTCTTGGGAGAGCGCGCTTTATCCAGGCGGTCCAGCAGAGAAACGTCTCTCAGCTCTCCTTTCTGCTGGTGCTGCCCAGTATCAATCAATCAATCAATCATATTTATTGAGCGCTTACTGTGTGCCGAGCACTGTACTAAGCGCTTGGGAAGTCCAAGTTGGCAACATATAGAGACAGTCCCTACCCAACAGTGGGCTCACAGTCTGAAAATCACAGTCTCACTTCAGTTAGTGTCCCGGCAGAAAGAGCAGAGGCCCGACCAGGAGGCTGAAGAGCCGGGTTCAAATCCCAGCCCCACCACTCGCCTGTCTAAAAATCACAGTCTCACTTCAGTTAGTGTCCCGGCAGAAAGAGCAGAGGCCCGACCAGGAGGCAGAAGAGCTGGGTTCAAATCCCAGCCCCACCACTCGCCTGTTGGGCGACCGTGGAGTAGACACTTAACGTCCCTCTGCCTCAGTTTATGCATCTGTAAAACGGGGATCCAATGCCAGCCCGCGCTCCTTGTTAGAGGGCCGAGCCCCATTTGGGACGGGGGTCTCCGTCCGGCCCGGTTGTCCTGTGCAACCCCAGCACTTGGCACGGTGCCAAGCATTGTCTCCCGCTTCCTCCCCTTCCCCCCCGGGCGAGCCCGCTTCCAGTGTCACTTCCTCAGAAACCTCGCTCACAAGGCCGCCTTGTGAATCGTCTCCGGGTCTCGACCTCCTCCTTCGCGGCCACCGCGGGACGTCGGGGGGTCGGGCGGGTCAGGCCGTGACTCCGATTTCTGCTCAGCTGCGAGTCATCGCCTGCGATGGGAAAAAACCCCTGCAGAGTCAGAATCCACCCGGGTCAGGCCAGGTAGCACGCGGGGCCGTCCCCCACCCCGACACGTCCCGGTCTCCGCAGACTTCCTCCGCAGAGCGAGACTCCCCCCGGCCCGGACCCTCTACGGGCTAGGAAGCGTGATCTCTCAGCCCCGGCCTCCTTAAACCCTGCTGCAGAGCAAACTGAGGCAGAGGGATGTTAAGTTATTACTCTATTTTACTTCTAAATGTCTATTCTATTTATTTGATTTTGTTAGTATGTTTGGTTTTGTTCTCTGTCTCCCCCGTCTAGACTGTGAGCCCACTGTTGGGTAGGGACTGTCTCTACATGTCGCCAACTTGTCCTTCCCAAGCGCTTAGTAGAGTGCTCTGCACACAGTAAGCGCTCAATAAATACGATCGATCGATTGATGGAGGGATTAAGTGTCTGGCCCAAAGCCACCCAACGGGTGAGATTAGAACCCAGATCCCCCCAGTCCAGTCCTATTGTCCACTAGGCAATGCTGCTTCCCCTTTCTCCTCCTCACGCTCCCTCCTCTCCCTCCTCCTCCTTCTGGCAGGGAGGAAGACGGGAGTTCCGGGACTGAGATCCCCCCCGCCGCCGCATCGGATGTAGATCCCTTAGCAGAACACGAGTGATTTCCCGGGAATACTGTCCGGGCCCGCCTTCACAGAATCCCGCTAGGCGGGAGGCTGTGAAGAGGCGATATTGCGGGAACCAAATCAGTGGGAGGTCGGGGCGGGGAAAGGGACTGGGCAGTTGGCTCCACTTCCCCGGCCTTTGCTCCCATCCCTGCCCTAACTTCACCCCTTCGGCAGCTCGCCCCGCTCCCCGGCTCCCGGGAACCCGACTCCCTTTCCGGGATGAGGCGGTGATGGGCCTGCCGGCCTTCGGTTGAAGAGCACACGGAAACGTGGCTGAGGCTCTGTGAAATCGAGAGCCGTCACTGCAGCCAGGACGCTTAATAATAATAATAATAATAATGATGGCATTTGTTAAGCGCTTACTATGTGCAAAGCACTGTTCTAAGCGCTGGGGGGGATGCAAGGTGATCAGGTTGTCCCGCATGGGGCTCACAGGCTTCCTCCCCGTTTTACAGATGAGGTAACTGAGGCTCCGAGAAGTTGCTTCACACAGCTGACAATTGGCGGAGCAGGGCTTTGAACCCATGACCTCTGACTCCAAAGCCCGGGCTCTTTTCCACTGAGCCGCGCTGCTTCTCTAGTAATAATAATAGGTAACTGAGGCTCCGAGAAGTTAAGGGACTGGCCCAAGGTCACACAGCAGACACACGGTGGAGCCGGGGTTCGAACCCATGACCTCTGACTCCAAAGCCCGGGCTCTTTTCCACTGAGCCACGCTGCTTCTCTAGTAATAATAATAGGTAACTGAGGCTCCGAGAAGTTAAGTGACTTGCCCAAGGTCACACAGCAGACACACGGTGGAGCCGGGGTTCGAACCCATGACCTCTGACTCCAAAGCCCGGGCTCTTTTCCACTGAGCCACGCTGCTTCTCTAGTAATAATAATAGGTAACTGAGGCTCCGAGAAGTTAAGTGACTGGCCCAAGGTCACACAGCAGACACACGGTGGAGCCGGAGTTCAAACCCATGACCTCTGACTCCAAAGCCCGGGCTCTTTTCCACTGAGCCACGCTGCTTCTCTAGTAATAATAATAGGTAACTGAGGCTCCGAGAAGTTAAGTGACTGGCCCAAGGTCACACAGCAGACACACGGTGGAGCCGGGGTTCGAACCCATGACCTCTGACTCCAAAGCCCGGGCTCTTTTCCACTGAGCCACGCTGCTTCTCTAATAATAATAATAGGTAACTGAGGCTCCGAGAAGTTAAGTGACTGGCCCAAGGTCACACAGCCGACACACGGTGGAGCCGGGGTTCGAACCCGTGACCTCTGACTCCAAAGCCCGGGCTCTTTCCACTGAGCCACGCTGCTTAAGGAGCTAACCGGGCTTGTTTCACGGACCATCATCATCATCATCATCATCGATCGTATTTATTGAGCGCTTACTGTGTGCAGAGCACTGTACTAAGCGCTTGGGAAGTACAAATTGGCAACATCTAGAGACAGGCCCTACCCAGCGGTGGGCTCACAGTCTGAAAGGGGGAGACAGAGAACAAAACCAAACATACTAACAAAATAAAATAAATAGAATAGATATGTATAAGTAAAATAAATAAATAGAGTAATAAATATGTACAAGCATATATACATATATACAGGTGCTGTGGGGAAGGGAGGGAGGTAAGATGGGGGCCATCTGTTCCTGACTCCCGTTCTCCCACCCCCGGGGTCACTCGCTCGCCGCCCCCCTTGGCCTGTCCCCCATTTTCCCTCTCCCCCCCCTCTCCTCCCCACAACCCCACCCTTCTCTTCTTAATCAAGCCTATTTATTGAGTGCTTACTCTTTGCGGAGCACTGTACTGAGCACTTGGGAGAGTCCAACAGAGAAGCAGCGCGGCTGAGCGGCAGGAGCCCGGGCTTGGGAGCCAGAGGTCATGGGTTCTAATCCCGGCTGCACCACTTGCCTGCTGTGTGATCTTGGGCAGGCCACTTAACTTCTCTGTGCCTCAGTTACCTCACCCGTAAAATGGGGATTAAGACTGTGAGCCCCGCGCGGGACACCCTGATGAGCTGGCATCTACCCCAGCGCTTAGAACAGGGCTTGGCACAGAGAAGCAGCGTGGCTCAATGGAAAGAGCCTCGGCTTGGGAGTCAGAGGTCATAGGTTCAAATCCCGGCTCCGCCAATTGTCAGCTGTGTGACCTTGGGCAAGTCACTTAACTCCTCTGGGCCTCAGTTACCTCATCTGTAAAATGGGAGTTGACTGTGAGCCCCACGTGGGACAACCTGATCACCTTGTATCCTCCCCAGCGCTTAGAACAGTGCTTTGCACATAATAAGTGTTTAACAAATGCCATAATTATTATTATTATATAGTAAGCACTTAACAAATGCCATCATCATTATTATCATTATTATTATTATTACAATATCAGAGATTTAGTAGACATATTCCCTGCCCACAGGAGTGCTCAGCCAGGACAGCATGGCCTAATGGATAGAGCACGGGCCTGGGAATCAGAAGGAGCTGGGTTCTAATTCTGGCTCTGCTACTTGTCTGCTCTGTGACCTTGGGCAAGGCAGTCTGCGCCTCAGTTATGTCATCTGTCAAATGGGGATTAAGACTATGTGGGACAGGGACTGTGTCCAGCATGATTTGCTTGTATAGATCCCAGTGCTTAGTGCAGTGCCTGGCACATAGTAAGCACGTAACAAATATCACCATTATTATTCAGACGGAGCCCTGAAATTCAACCGCAGGACTGACTCCCAGTATACCCAGGCAGAAGGTTGCAACCTTCAAATCACACATACTTTCCTTTTTTTAACTTGTCTTCTGTTTGGACCTCAGCCTCAGCTCCAAGGAAATGCTGTAAAAATCCTCTAAAAAATGCAATCCCCAATTTTGCCAGAAACTGGCTTGATTGATTGACTTCCTTCCTCTCCCCCTCATCCCCCTCTCCATCCCCCTTATCTTACCTCCTTCCCTTCCCCACGGCACCTCTATATATGTATATATGTTTGTACATATTTATTACTCTATTTTCCTTGTACATATCTATTCTATTTTATTTTGTTAGTATGTTTGGTTTTGTTCTCTGTCTCCCCCTTTTAGACTGTGAGCCCACTGTTGGGTAGGGACCGTCTCTATATGTTGCAAACTTGGACTTCCCAAGCGCTTAGTACAGTGCTCTGCACACAGTAAGCACTCAATAAATATGATTGATTGATTGATTGATCTATTGACAATGAATCCTTCTTAAACCTGCGAATGTTTTCTGCTTTTACAAATCCCTGTGGTAATCATTTCCATATACTTAGCAGCTATTCCGAGAAGCAGTGTTTTCTTTGATTTATCTCGAACGGGCCACCTGAGGTAGTGCACGCTTGCCTTGTCTATACCTTTCAATCAGTCATAGTATTTACTCTGTGTTGAGAGCTTGGGAGAATACAGTAGAGTTAGGAGACCTCCTTCCTGACCTCAAGAAGATTACAGTCTACTGGATAGAGACAGACTCTAAATCATTCATTCAGTTAGCAGGAAGCAGTAGAGTTTAATTCTGTGTACGTAATAAGTGCAACTGGGGTGAGTTCACAAGTGCTTCGGTGACACAAAAGCTCTGAAGTGGCAATTGGAGGGATAAAGGATGTAGAGAGAGATGAGAGATTAATCAGGGAAGGACTCGGGATGCGATCTCAGAAGGGGTTTGAAGACGGAGAGAGCAAGGGAGGGAATGCAGTTTGAGATTAGAAAAGGACCCAGAAGGAACCACAGGTGGAGGGAGACAGAGGGAAAAGCCAGAGAAAGAGACTTGGAAAGGATCTGGATGAGCCAGAAAAGGAGGAGGAGGACCAGGAGAGAACTGAGTCGGAAAAATCAAGGTTAGATAGTGTTTCCAGGAGCCAGTGACAAATGTCAAGAGCAGCCGAGAAGTCGGAGAGGATGAGAACAGAGTAGAGACCGTTAGATTTGGTGAGAAGGAGGTCGTTGGCCACCTTGGAGAGAGCAGTCTCTGTGGAGTGAAATGAGGTCTTTTCGGTTTTGTTTTTTATGGTATTTGTTAAGCGTGTACCATGCGCCGGACATTCCATATGTGGGATCTCTTACCCATTTTTCTGCCTCACTGAGCCTAGGTCTCCGTAATTCATGGTAAAATGAATCCTTGATGTCTACAGTTGATAGCATGGGTGACGGCGGGTGTACTTGGCGGGGTGATTCTTCCTAGGAAATGTCCTTAGTAGTGAAATCCTGAGCCGGAGCCAAGGAGGCCACAGCCAAGTGCCAGGCCAACCCCCGCTTCATGGGAATTTTAGACTGCTTGGCCCTCACTAGCGTTGGTCCAGAGGACTCCGAGAGGAATTCTGAGCTGCCAGGCTGATTTTGCTTTCTCTTTCTGTGGCTCTTCCACTTGGTCCCTGCCGGGAACGCCCACGAGAGGATTTGTGACTTGACTGAAGTGGACATCTTGATCAGGGGGAGGGAAATCAGAGCCCACGGCCAAATGGGAAGCTTTCCTTGGGTTACGTGTGCATCACATGAGGGTATGCAATCAGCCAGGCCCGCAGAACTGTGTGCATATCAGCACATGGGCATCCCCTTATCAGGCGTTTGTTCGTTAAGCTATCTCCAATTTTCTGTCTCTTACATACACCCACCCACATATTGGGAGTTCTCTGCCCACGTAGTATGAATAGGTTCAAGTATGAATGGGATTAGAGTACCAGGTCTACCCCTAACTCTTAAGGATGATCATTCCTAATCCTCCGTACCCGAGGAGGGTCTCCGAGGTGGGGAGGAATTCATTATAATAAAAAGAAAACAACTCTGTAGGGCATTTAAGAGCACTTCGGGGAGAGACAGGGTGTAATTGCAGGGTGTCACCGTCGTGATTGTTATTCTTGTTATTTCTCCTTTTAGTCCCTCTAAACGTAAGGGATGTGCACGAGATGCTCAATTAAAACTCATCCAGAATAAAACGGGGCCAACCAGTAGGCTCCTGGCTCTTATCCTAATTCTGGTTAACGTATTTAGAGTGTTTTCCCTTGGATGATGCATGATCTGCCTTTGCTAACGTTACCGAACATAACTCTCTGGGAGAGAGGACCGTATAAGCCTAAGGGGGACCCCTTGATCTCTCAGAAGAGGTAGGGGAGGGAGGAAATGCCTTCCCACTCCCCAACCCCTGAAACCTAATGCCGGGGGGTCCCTTAGGTTGGGTGTACCGAGGGTGCCCAGTACCATTTTATTGACCTGCCCGAGATCTGGCGGAGATCTGGAATCTATGGCTCGCAGGTCACATCATCATCAATCATATTTATTGAGCGCTTACTATGTGCAGAGCACTGTACTAAGCACTTGGGAAGTACAAATTGGCAACATATAGAGACAGTCCCTACCCAACATTGGGCTCACGGTCACATGAGACTCCTCTTGTGCTCAAATGTGACCGTTGAGTGCAGTACCCACCCATGGACTCTCAGCATCATGAAAGTGACCCCGTTAGCTCAGCCTCCCCAGAAAAAGTCGATACAGGGAGCTGGGTGGGAAGTAATAATAATAATAATGATGACGGTATTTGTTAAGTGCTTACTGTGTCAGCTGTGTGACTTTGGGCAAGTCACTTCACTTCTCTGCGCCTCAGTGACCTCATCTGTAAAATGGGGATTGACTGTGAGACAACCTGATCACCTTGTAACCTCCCCGGCGCTTAGAACAGTGCTTTGCACATAGTAAGCGCTTAATAAATGCCATTATTATTTATTTATTTGTGTGCCAATATGTGCCAAGCGCTATTCTAAGAGCGGGGTAAATACAAGATAATCAGGTCGGACACAGTCCCTGGGTCACATGGGGCTAACAGTCTTAATCCCCATTTTACATCTGAGGTAAATGAGGTACAGAGAAGTTAAGTGACTTGCCCAAGGTCACACAGCAGACAAGTGGAGGAGGCAGGAGGCCTGGGGAATGCTTTCTTTGGTATCTTTTCTTCTTCATTTCCCCCATTTCTCTTTCCTCTCTTCTACTCTTCTTCCCATCCATATTTTTCTCCCATAATCTTCCTTCACTACTGGGGATCTAACCTGTTCTACAGTGCACTTCGAATAGATCTGCTTTTTGAAAATGCCCTCTAGCCTTCCCACAATCAACCAGTAATATTTACTGAGCCCCAACCTCTTGAAAGTACTGTACTGAGTGCTTGGGAGAATACAGCAGAATTAGCACACACAACAAACAATTGTTAACAAATTAACAAAGCCAATCCATGAGGTCAGGGGTTCAAATCCCGGCGTCGCCACTTGTCAGCTGTGTGACTTCGGGCAAGTCACTTCACTTCTCTGGGCCTCAGTGACCTCATCTGTAAAAGGGGGATGAAGACCGTGAGCCCCCCGTGGGACAACCCGATCACCTTGTAACCTCCCCAGCGCTTGGAACAATGCTTTGCACATAGTAAGCGCTTAATAAATGCCATCATTGTTATTATTATTAATCCGTCTGGAGACTAACCCTCCTGCAGGGCCTTCGTCAGCAAGTAAGTGAAGCAAGTAGACTGTGAGCCCGCTGTTGGGTAGGGACCGTCGCTGTATGTTGCCAACTTGTACTTCCCAAGCGCTTAGTCCAGTGCTCTGCACACAGTAAGTGCTCAATAAATACGATTGAATGAATGAATGAATGAAAGTAGCCTCCTCCGGGTGGTAGGTGGCAGGGGGAGCCCAGGCCTTGGGACCCTCCAAAGTGGCCACAGCTTGGGATTTCGGCTGGTTTGGCCTGATTTTTGCCACTGAAAAGCTTCCTCCTTCAGACAGAGTGACACAGACGGATTATGCTCTCAGAGCCAGACACCAGCCGTGAGACGACAGACCTCGGCCACGCAGAGAGAGAGCGAGAAAGAGAGGCCGTACTTGAAGAGAGAGGGGAAGCGGGCCCTCGTGGAGAGGAGGATGGAAGAGCACGAGTCAGAAGAGAGAAGAAGCCCAGGCAGGAGGTGGGACTGTGTGCCTGAAGAGAGTTGAGGGTGATGGCCTGACCAGAGGGAAATCCCCGAGGCATGAAGGCAAGCGGAGCCTCCGTTAGCCTCAGGTTTCTGCCCCTTGCTCCCCGCTGTTCCCCTCTTTGGGGACAGGAGATAGAAGGCAACAGAAAGCCAAAGGATTCCCAGGGACGGAGACGGGTTAATGACAGCACCATCCCCTTCCCAGGGACTGCTGGTCAACTCTCCACCCTGGGTTACGGGAACAGAAGCCTGGCCTGCCTGAGCTCATTTCCTGCTTGACATGGCAGGGTCTGGGCAGGGCACGGGGCTGTTCTTGCAATTGTGCGTGCCGTTCCATTGTGTGGCGGGGGCCGGGAGGAGCTCGGCTATTTCGGGGCCCAGCCCCAGGGAGTCGTTGGCGGGCGAGAGGCTTCCGCCCCGAGGCCCGGCCCCCCTGGACCGGGCCAGGCCGCCGCCGCTGGGTTGACGGGCAGGAGGGGGCACCCAGGGGATCCGGCTCCTTTGCCCACCCCTGCGGCCCTCCCTGGCTGAAGACCCGCCCTTTCAGAGCTTTCCAAGTCCTCCTCCTCCTCGAAGAAAAGAGCCTCAAATCCCATTTCACCTCTTTCTCGGGGGGGAGCAGAGAGAGAGTAATAATAATAATGATAATGATGGTATTTGTTAAGCGCTTACTATGTGCCAAGCGCTGGAGAGTACCATTGGGCTCCATGTTCCACTTTAAGTCAGTAGATCAATTGTATTTATTGAGCGCTTACCGTGTGCAGAGCCCTCTACTAAGCTCTGGGGAGAGTACAGTATAACAATACGACAGAAACATTCCCTGCCCAGAACGAGCGTACAGTCTAGAGGGGGAGACAGACATGAATATAAATGAATAAAATTGCAGGTATATACCCAAGTGGCGTGGGGCTGGGAGGGGGAATGAATATAAAGGGAGCGAGGCAAGAAGGCACGGAAGGGAGTGGGAGAAGAGGAAAGGAAAGTTTAGTCGGGGAAGGCCTCTTGGAGGAGATGGGCCTTTAATAAGGCATCGAAGGTGGAGAGAGTAAACATCTGGTGCATCTTCATTCATTCATTCAATTGTATTTATTGAGCGCTTACTGTGTGCAGAGCACCGGACTAAGCTCTTGGGAAGGACAAGTCGGCAACATGTAGAGACGGTCCCTCCCCAACAACGTGCTCACAGTCTAGAAGGGGGAGACGGACGACAAAACAAAACACATGGACGCATGAAGAGAGAGGGCATTCCAGGCCAGAGGCAGGATGTGGGCGAGAAGTGGGAGGCGAGAGAGACAAGATCGAGGTCCAGCGAGAAGGTTGGCTTAAGAGGAGCCGAGTGCGCGGGCCGGGTTGGAGTAGCAGAGTTGTGAGGTGAAGAAGGAGGGGGCGAGGGGATTGAGGGCTGTAAAGCTCAGAGGAGGGCAGGGCCTCTCTCCGGTGACCCCCCTGAGCACAGGGGAGGCGATGGTCGGGGTCTCGGCGAGCGGACCACGATGGCGAGTGAGTCACGGGCCTAAGTCAAAGCCGTGAATCGCCAGCTTTGGGGCCACTCGTGAGGCATCTGAGGTTCTCGGAGAGCCATCCCTCCCCTTCCTTCCCAGCTGGAAACCACCCCGAGTCAGGTTGCACCAAACCACCCGGTTCCCCTGGCCCCCCAGGCTTGAAGGCAGTATTTGCCTCCAGTTTAGATTTCGGGCTCCCCACTGCGGTCCCCCAGCCTGCGGGTTTCCCTCGGGGCAGTAAGGTTATCACTCACCCGCCAGTCTAACTCAAAGTATCCCGAGTCCCGGGGACCCCTGGGAGAGAAACTGAAGGGAAAACCTAAGCCCTGGCAGGGCCCCGCTTGGACTGGGAGTCTCTCTGAGGGACAGGGACTGTGTCCGACTTGATTATCTTGTATTTACCCCAGCCTTTAGTGCATTGCTTAGCACATAGGAAGCGCCTAACTTGCCCGAGGCCAAGTTCCCACCAGTGGCCAAGGTGTGGATTTCGTGGCCCGCACCCCGAGATGAGCCAAGGGTGCTGTTGGAGTAAACGAGACGCCCGCAGCCTCCCCGTAATCACGGGGGTTTGCCCGGTTTCACCGGGGACAGTTCTTCGATTTCCTGCTTTTCACCATTTTTGATTTTCTCACTGTTTTCTCTCCCTATTTCTCTTATCCCCATCTCCTCTCCTATCTCCCTGCTTTCAACCTTGGGTCCAACTCCATTTCCTGTTCCTCCGACTCCTCCCATCCGTGTGTAGCTCTGTCCCAAACACGGCCTTCCATTCTAACTCACCACCTCTCCGTTTCTGTCCCCTGCCTCTTCATCCCCACCTTTTCACCCTCTTCTTCAGCTCCCCTCCTGCGCCTCCATTTCCTTTTCTTCCTCTCCCCTTTGCTCTTCCTCCCATTTCTCCTCCATTTTCTCACTCCTTTTCCTCTCCACCCTCCCATGTTGGGACTGAGAGCCCTGGGAAAGGGCAGGGAGTTCCCGAAATGAGCCCAGGGGTGTGGATGCCGCCAGAGCCTATGGGGAAGGCGTAGGGTATCTGGGAGGAATGGCGCTTCCTGAGTCGGATAGGGGTGTGGAGACGGGGCGGAGCAGAGGAGCCGCTGGATTTCTGGGAGACAGGAGGAAATCGAGACAGGATCATACCAGAGGGATGGGGGAAGAAAGGCTCTGAACTAAGTGCTTGGGAGAGGAGAGTACAGTTGGTAGACATGATCTTGTACTTCCCAAGCGCTTAGTACAGTGCTCTGCACACAGTAAGTGCTCAATAAATACGATTGATTGATTGATTGATTGACTAGGAGCTAAAGGAACAGGGGGTACATCTTAAATCCCCTTCAGTGCCTCATTGAAGACACATCACCTCCAAGAGGCCTTCCCTGACTTCCTTCCCTTCCTCTTCCTTTTCTCCCACTCCCTTCTGTGTCACCCTGACTTGCTCCCTTTATCCATCCCCCTTTTTATAATGGCATCTATTAAGCGCTCATTACGTGCAAAGCACTGTTCTAAGCGCAGAGAAGGTTACAAGGTGACCAGGTTGTCCCACAGGGGGCTCACAGTCTTATCCCCATTTTCCAGATGAGGGAACTGAGGCCCAGAGAAGTGAAGTGACTTGCCTAAAGTCACACAGCTGACAGGTGGCGGAGCCGGGATTTGAGCCCATGACCCCTCCTTCCTCTCCCCCTCGTCCCCCTCTCCATCCCCCCGTCTTACCTCCTTCCCTTCCCCACAGCACCTGTATATATGTATATATATTTGTACATATTTATTACTCTATTTATTTATTTATTTTACTTGTACATGTCCATTCTATTTATTTTATTTTGTTAATATGTTTGGTTTTGTACTCTGTCTCCCCCTTCTAGACTGTGAGCCCACTGTTGGGTAGGGACTGTCTCTATATGTTGCCAACTTGTACTTCCCAAGCGCTTAGTACAGTGCTCTGCACACAGTAAGCACTCAATAAATACGATTGATCGATTGATTGACCTCTGACTCCAAAGCCCAGGCTCTTTCCACTGAGCCACGCTGCTTCCCTTCCAGCCCCCCAACCACTATGTGCATATCTGTAATTTCTTTATACGAATGTCTGTGAGTTCGCCGAGGGCGGGGAATGGGTCAGTCCTGTTGTTATAGCGGACTCTCCCAAGCACTTAGCACAGTGCTCTGCCAACAGAAAGCGTTCAGTAAATCCGATCGACCAACTGATCGGATGCACCCGGTCCCGTCTGCCAGATTTGGCATTCGCTGCAAGAGAGGGATTCTCAAAAATCTCCAGTGGCTACCAATCAACCTGCACATCAGGCAGAAACTCCTCACCCTGGGCTTCGAGGCTGTCCATCCCCTCGCCCCCTCCTACCTCACCTCCCTTCTCTCCTTCTCCAGCCCACCCCTCACCCTCCGCTCCTCCGCCGCTAATCTCCTCCCCGTACCTCGTTCTCGCCCGTCCCGCCGTCGACCCCCGGCCCACGTCATCCCCCGGGCCTGGAATGCCCTCCCTCTGCCCATCCGCCAAGCTAGCTCTCTTCCTCCCTTCAAGGCCCTGCTGAGAGCTCACCTCCTCCAGAAGGCCTTCCCAGACTGAGCCCCTTCCTTCCTCTCCCCCTCGTCCCCCTCTCCATCCCCCCCATCTTCCCTCCTTCCCTTCCCCACAGCACCTGTATATATGTATATATGTTTGTACATATTTATTACTCTATTTTACTTGTACATATCTATTTTATTTGTTTTATTTTGTTAGTATGTTTGGTTTTGTTCTCTGTCTCCCCCTTTTAGACTGTGAGCCCAATGTTGGGTAGGGACTGTCTCTATATGTTGCCAATTTGTACTTCCCAAGCACTTAGTACAGTGCTCTGCACATAGTAAGCGCTCGATAAATACGATCGAGGATGATGATGATGATTCTTTTAGGGGCCTCAAGTGAAAGCGCCCCCCACTCCGCTCTCCCCAAAGAGCTCCCGGCCCACCCTACCACGCTGGCCAAACCCCAGCCCTGGCCTTCCCTGGCCTCTGTTACATAAACACAGCAGCGCAGACGTATTAATCAGGCTGCCGCTGAGGAGGAACTCTGCACCAACCTCAAGTGCCACCAACTCCCCATCCTCTCTCCCGTTTGATGCATCTATTTTAGGCAACGCATTATTTCCTGCTGTGATTTTTTTCTTTTTTTTTGGGCAGGCTTCTAATTTGGGCTCTGAGGTAAGCCGTGACATCCGCTGCCGGCTCCCACACCCTCCTCCTCCCACCCCTCTCTGCTCCTCCCCACCCACCTCCCCTTTCATCTCCATCTTCTGTCAAGTTGCTGACTCCCGCGGCTCTGTTTCGCTCCGGCGTGGAAGCAAACGGCCCCGCGTCACGCTGACTGAACGCAGGAGGAGGAGGAGGAGGGATTTTTCGGGGCCGCTCCGGCGGGGTGACGGGAGAGCAGGCCTTGTTCTGGAAGCAGAAGATCTAGGGACACGGACGTGTAGTCTTCCGGGCCGAGTCCCCGGCAACGCTGCCCAACCAATCAATCAACCAGTCAATCGATAGTATTTATTGAGGGCTCTCTGTGCACAGATCACGAGAAGCGGCGGGGCTTAGGGGATGAGAGTCAGGAGGACCTGGGTTCTAATTCCACCTCCGCCACGTGTCTGCTGTGTGACCTTCGGCGTGTCGCTTCACTTCCCTAGGCCTCGGTTTCCTCATCTGTAAAATGGGGATTGAGGCTGTGAGCCCCAAGTGAGACAGGGACTGTGTCCAACCTGATGAACTCGTATCGTACCCCTTCCTTCCTCTCCCCCTCGTCCCCTTCTCCATCCCCCCATCTTACCTCCCTCCCTTCCCCACAGCACCTGTATATATGTATATATGTTTGTACATATTTTTTTTTACTCTATTTATTTAATTTATTTGTACATATCTATTCTATTTGTTTTATTTTGTTAGTATGTTTGGTTTTGTTCTCTGTCTCCCCCTTTTAGACTGTGAGCCCACTGTTGGGTAGGGGCTGTCTCTATACGTTGCCAATTTGTACTTCCCAAGGGCTTAGTACAGTGCTCTGCACATAGTAAGCGCTCAATAAATACGATTGATGATGATGATGATCTTCCCCAGTGCTTTGAAGAGTCCTTGGCACACAGTAAGTGCTTAAAACAGGTACCATAATTATTATCACTTGACCAAATGCTTAGGAGACTGTAGAACAACAGAGTCAGGAGACGTGTTTGCTGCCCACAAGGAGCTTACGGTCTACGGTCTGCACACCGTAAGTGCTCAATAAATTTGATCGAGTGAATGAATTTGCCTCCCCACCTTCCCTATCAAACTGGCCTCCCATTCACGGAGGCCAGTGTACCAGCACTACCTCCTTCCCCAGTCTCCAGGATCCCCTCATCCGCACTGAGCCAAACGATAGATCGTAAGCTCCTCGAGGGCAGGGATTCATTCATTCATTCAATCGTATTTATTGAGCGCTTACTGTGTGCAGAGATCATATCTACTTTCTCTATCGTCCTCTCCCGAGCACCTAGTAGAGTCTTCAGCATTCCGCAAGCGCCCGGTAAATACCACACCGATCGTCGATTAACTGACTGGGGGAGAAAAACCCTCATTATTTTACCGTAAATGCCGCAAGGCAGATCGGGGAAATCTCCACGGCTCTAGAGTCGTCGTTTTTTGGTTTTTTTCCCTTTCAGGAACTTGACTTTCATGGCCCCAAGTGGGAAGAGGGGAGCAGTAGGGACGGTAAATTCTGCGCTGTCAGACTGGGGGCTGTTAGAGGGGAAATCGCCCCCAGCATCATCATCATCATCATCAATCGTATTTATTGAGCGCTTACTATGTGCAGAGCACTGTACTAAGCGCTTGGGAAGTACAAATTGGCAACATATAGAGACGGTCCCTACCCAGCAGTGGGCTCACAGTCGAAAAGTCTGCAGACAATCGGTGCTGCAGACTTGACGGATGAGTCGCTCCCGCCAATCGTCCTCCCCATGCCTGTCCCCACCTGGGACATTTATTTTATTTTGTTGGTATGTTTGGTTTTGTTCTCTGTCTCCCCCTTTTAGACTGTGAGCCCACTGTTGGGTAGGGACTGTCTCTATGTGTTGCCAATTTGTACTTCCCAAGCGCTTAGTACAGTGCTCTGCACCTAGTAAGCGCTCAATAAATACGATTGATTGATTGATTGATTGATTGATTGGGCCGGTGGGGAAAATGGGGGCCTTCCCAGAAGGTCTGAGGTGTTCAAACAGTCTCCCGCCCCTCGCTTCCTGCCGCCGCCGTGGGATCCTGGCCGGGGGACCAGCTCGTCTCTTCGGAGTTTCGTTCTTATCCCCTCCCCGGCCTGCCCACGGGAAGCCGCTTTTCCCCCGCACCCACCCTTCCAACGAAGGTGCCATCCCCCAGGAGAGGAGGACGAAATTGGGTTGGAACCTCCGGGTGGGGGCTTATTAATTTTACTTCTACCTATCTATTCTATCGATTTTATTTTGTGAATATATTTGGTTGTGTTCCCTGTCTCCCCCCTTCTAGGCTGTGAGCCCGCTGTTGGGTAGGGACCGTCTCTATGGGTTGCCAACTTGGACTTCCCAAGCGCTTAGTCCAGTGCTCTGCACACAGTAAGCGCTCGATAAATACGATTGATTGATTGATTGACAGCAGTTAGGAGACTGGACGCCACTGCCGACTCTGCGCCGTATCTTTTTAACTCCTTTCTTTCCTTCTCCGGGCCTCGGTTTTCCTACTTTTCGACTGGAGGGAGCGATCCTTGACGTCAGTCCATTTTTCAGGGGAGCGAAGGGCACAGAGCCAAGCTGGGCTCTAAAAAACATAATAATAATAATAATGGTGATGATGGTGGCATTTGTTAAGCGCTTACTAGGTGCAAAGCACTGTTCTAAGCGCTTTGTTCTCTGTCTCCCCCTTTTAGACTGTGAGCCCACTGTTGGGTAGGGACTGTCTCTATATGTTGCCAATTTTGTACTTCCCAAGCGCTTAGTACACAGTAAGCGCTCAATAAATACGATTGATGATGATGATGATGATGTTGCCAACTTGTACTTCCCAAGCGCTTAGTACAGTGCTCTGCACACAGTAAGCGCTCAATAAATACGATTGATGATGATACAGCGTGATCAGGTTGACCCACGTGGGGCTCACAGTCGATCCCCATTTTACAGATGAGGGAACTGAGGCTCAGAGAAGTGACTTGCCCAAGGTCACACAGCAGACATGTCGTGGAGGGGCGGGTGACCTAAGGTGACCGGTCATCTTGATCAATTTGGGCCAGGGAGGTGCCGGAACTTGACCTTCTGTCCTGCCTCCCATTTTGGTCTTTAACAAGAAAAGGTCTGTGGCCAACTGAGGTGTGTGTGCACATCTCAAACATTCATTCATTCAGTCGTATTTACTGAGCGCTCACTGTGTGCAGAGCACTGTGCTAAGCGCTTGGGAAGTCCAAGTTGGCAACATGTAGAGACGGTCCCTACCCAACAGCGGGCTCACAATCTAGAAGGGGGAGACAGACAACAAAACAACACGCAGAGAAGCAGCATGGCTCAGTGGAAAGAGCCCGGCCTTTGGAGTCAGAGGTGATGGGTTCAAATCCCGACTCCGCCAACTGTCAGCTGTGTGACTTTGGGCAAGTCACTTCGCTTCTCTGGGCCTCAGTGACCTCAGCTGTAAAATGGGGATGAAGACTGTGAGCCCCCCCGGGACAAGCTGATCACCTTGTAACCTCCCCAGCGCTTAGAACAGTGCTTGGCACATAGTAAGCGCTAAATAAATGCCATTATTGTTATTATTATTAACCCATATTAGCCAAATAAAATAAATAGCATAGTAAATATGTCCAAGTAAAATAAATAGAGTACTAAATCTGTCCAAACATATATACAGGGGCTGTGGGGAGGGGAAGGAGGTAGGGAGAGGGGGAGAGGAAGGAGGGGGCTGAGTGTGGGAAGGCCTCCTGGAGGAGGTGAGCTCTCAGGAGGGCTTTGAAGGGAGGAAGAGAGTGAGCTTGGCGGATGTGCGGAGGGAGGGCATTCCGGGCCGGGGGGAGGACGTGGGCCGGGGGTCGATGGCGGGACGGGCGAGAGCGAGTTAACTGAGACCCGGAGAAATTAAGTGACTTACCCAAGGCCACACAGCAGACAAGTGGCGGCGTTAGGATTAGAACCCGGGTCCTTCTGTACCTCCTAGAAGGCCCAGGGGCTCTCCCCTAGCGAACTGCACCCCCTTTATTTTCTGGGAAGGTGAGTTTAACATTTTCCAGGAGGTTGGGCCGGCGGGATAACCTTGGACACACTCAAGAACCACCACTGTCATGGGGACTTTGGGTGTTTTGACTCGTCTTCCCTAAATGTTCATTGGTGTACACGCACTACCCCCTTGTGGGCCTCACTGGGCCATCCCGCCCGGAGTTGATAAAGATGACGTGAGGCTACATCAGTCCGTCAGCGGCATCTATGGAGGGCTTACGGTGATGATGATGATGATGATGATGACGACGACTGTGGCATTTTGAAGCGCTTACTCTGTGCCAGGCGCCGTTCCGGGCGCTGAGGGAGAGACCGGATAATCGGGTTGGACACGGTCCCTGGCCCACGTGGGGCTCGCAGTCTTAATCCAGTTCTACAGACGAGGGAATTGAGGCAGAGAGAAGGGAAGTGGCTTGCCCTGAAGCAGCGTGGCTCAGTGGAAAGAGCCCGGGCTTTGGAGTCAGAGGTCATGGGTTCAAATCCCGGCTCCGTCACTTAATAATAATAATAATGATGGCATTTGGTAAGCATGTGCAAAGCACTGTGAAAGCGCTGGGGGGATACAAGGTGATCAGGTGGTCCCACGCGGGGCTCACAGTCTTAATCCCCATTTTACAGATGAGGGAACTGAGGCTCGGAGAAGTTAAGTGACTTGCCCTTGTCAGCTGTGTGACTCAAGTCCCTTCACTTCTCAAGGCCTCAGTTCCCTCATCTGTAAAATGGGGATGAAGACTGTGAGCCCCCCGTGGGACCACCTGATCACCTTGTAACCTCCCCAGTGCTTAGAACAGTGCTTTGCACATAGTAAGTGCTTAATAAATGCCATTAAAAAAAAAAGTAAGCACTTAATAAACGCTATCATTATTGCCCAAGGTCACACAGCGGACAACTGGCGGGGTCAGGATTAGAACCCAGGTCCTGTTGCCTCCGAGGCCTGTGCTAAATCACTAGGCCACGCTGCTTATAGAGCACTGTACTAAGCGCTTAGAAGCGTATAGTACAACCGATTTAGGGGACACAAGTTTACAGACTAGAGAGATGCAGGCGTATACAATAGGAAAGCCACAGATTGTTCGCATTTTCTCGCCAACTTGTACTTCCCAAGCGCTTAGTACAGTGCTCTGCATACAGTCAGCACTCAGTAAATACAATTGAATGAATGAATGAATGAATGAATAAATACACGTTATGTGCATAAAATTATTCGTGTATGTGCCACATGGTCTATTCTCAGGGAAAGTTCGAGTTTAAAATGTTAATGTGATAGCTTTACTTGGGATTGTCTTTTTTTTTTTTAATTGATTTGCCACTTTCCATTTCCAACCATGCTGGGCTCTGGAAGAGTGGAAACTAGGAAACCGGCTTCCAGCATTGAACCTTCCCAGGTTATTTTTAGGTGGGCAGATTAATTCATTCAGTCATATTTCTTGAGCGCTTACTCTAGGCAGAGCACTGTACTAAGCGCTTAGGTGGCACACTGGAGGGGTAAGAAGGTGAGAGAGGGACGTGAGGGAGAGAGGAACTGATGATGAGTTTCGGTGGGACTCCCGGGCGGCCCCCCAGGATCATAGGGTTCCTCAAGAACGGCGGCCGTCGGGCCCCGCGGCCGATGATGGCCACTTTGGCCGTCGCATAAAGCAGGCCAGGATCTGCCCCAGATCATTGTACCTCAGCCCCCCTACCTTGAAGGGCTACCCTATCATTCATTCAATCGTATTTATTGAGCGCTTACTGTGTGCAGAGCACTGTACTAAGCGCTTGGGAGGTACAAGTTGGCAACATAGAGAGGCGGTCCCTACCCAACAGTGGGAGGGCAGGGACGGGGAGACGGGGGAACGGCGAGGGCGGAGACCCCCCCGGCAGTAAATCCTTCCCCCGCTAAGTCCGGGTTCCGGAAGCGAGGACAGTTCCAGGCAGGCAACCACGGGGTCAGAACAGCAGCGTGGCTCATTGGAAAGAGCCCGGGCTTTGGAGTCGGAGGTCATGGGTTCAAATCCCGGCTCCGCCAGTTGTCAGCTGGGTGACTTTGGGCTAGTCACTTCTCTGGGCCTCAGTGACCTCATCTGGAAAATGGGGATGAAGACTGTGAGCCCCCCGTGGGACAACCTGATCACCCTGGTAACCTCCCCAGCGCTTAGAACAGTTCTTTGCACATAGTAAGCGCTTAATAAATGCCATCATTATTAACAGGGACCTTTGGGAGAGGCCTGGGATGATAATGGCATAACAGTAATAATTCCAGGATCTGTTAAGCACATACTGCGCCAACCAGGAGCTCCTCGAGAGCAGGGATCATTTGGGTCGGATTTGCACTCTCCTAGGCACTCAGTACAGTGCTGTGCACACAGCAGGTGCTCGATAAATGATGATGATGATGATGATGGAGTCGATGCCCGCAGGACTCCAAGTCCTGGGTTCTTCTCCAACATGAAAAGTAAAGCAGGCTCTCCCTCTGACCAGAGAGTGGGGAGAGCCGTACCACTTTCCCTAGGTATCTGCCCAGCAGTGGGTGTAAGCAAGGAAATGAGACGATCACAGGGAAGGAGATGCTCAAAAGGGGCAGGGTTGCGGAGTTTGAGAAGGTCCGCGTCTCCGCTGGTGACATATGGTTTTCCCCAAACGAAAACCAAGGACTCGGTTTCTATAGAGATCTTGGGCTGACATCACGTGCCTTTTCCCCGAGGATTCACTTGAAATATTCAAGATCGTAACGTGCGCAGGCAAAAGAAATAATGATTTTGGTCATGGAATTGGTAGGTTAGCAAGATAGCAACTGTGGCCGGAAATTTTTTAAAAGGATCCAACAGTCATCCCCCTCTCTCTCCTTTCTCCTCTCTGTACCACGTGATTACCCTCTATTACAAACCGTTATTATTATCAGTGAAAAATCACCGCACGATAGAACGGTTATCTCTGCAAGACTGCACCGGTGTGGTGGCAGGCCGGCTACCTATCTTCCTGACAAAGACCCCGACCATGTTGCCTGTTTCCCAGTTTGGTTTCCTCTTTTCCGACTTTCTGTGCCCATCTGATGGGGGCAACCATAGGTTTTGTCTCCTTACCAAGGGCCGAAGGAGAGACAGGCTTAAACTTGGGCCGGAGAAACTGCTGAGGGATGATGAAAGAGGTAACTTTGGTCACTAAAGGCTACGTATTCTCTCTCATCTTTAATCATATAAAAAAAAAACCCCACCAAAACAATCTGCAAGACCCCTTTATTGCCCATGCCACAGGTTTGCAGTTCTCTTTTTCACATCCTCATGTCTCTTCACGGACCCAGAAGCATCTTTGAAGGAGGAAGCTAAGGTTGAAGATTAAGCTCGGCAGGGCCAGGTCTTCGCGAGGCTCCCCAGGTGATGAACAGAACTCTTCACCGGACCCCTCATCCTGACGTGCGGTCCGGGACAGCGACAGTGTCTATCCCCGCAACGAGGCCTGGAGGTTCAATAGCCGTATTTTTCATTGAGATGCGTCCTGCCGTCGCCGCTTTGTCCTGGTTTAAACAGAAAACAACATGGTCACCTCTGCAAAATAGGGGAGAGGGCTTTCTTTTCCCTTGCAAATGCCATTTCTCGACCTCTCCTTACAGCCCAGGTGAGCTCAGATGGACCTGCCGGTTTCCGGCCCTCTCAGGCAGGGTCGGACCTGTCGGGTTCTGGTCAGACGGGTGTAGCGGGGCGGCTTTGTACCTTTCCAGCGTATGGGATCTTCTCTGGCAACGCTACCCCCAAGTGTGGCTGTGTGGTAACCGTGGGGGTAGGCGGACGGGGGCCCGTGAGAAAGAAGCACGTACCTGGTACAGTGGTCGCCCAAGCCCCAGGCCACCCACGGTGACAGCCTGGCATCGCCCCTAGACGTGTGGCCGGGCAGCTCTGCCCTCTGCCCCACTAACTCGGCTCCCAAAGGATGGGATGCAGCCCCTGGATCTCCGACCACGTGGGTCCTTCTGCCTCTAGCAGGCGTGGGCGGGGGGAGGAGGAGGAGGAGGAGGAAGACTACCAGGAAGGCGAGTTTCCCTCATCCACCGAGCGAGCATCACCTACCCGCAGGGGGTATCCACACGCTGTAGTCCGGATCATCCTCTGGGTACCCTGAAGAGAGCACCGGGGGCTGCTGCGAGAAAGAGTCGACGCCTTTAGGCTGCGCCGGCTTCTAACCCCGCGTTTCCCGGCTCCATTCCCAGCGGGCGGACCTTCCGCCCAAAGGCCAGGGGGAGGTCCGCGGGAGGTTCCGAGGCCGGGGGTTCGGAGAGGACGGTCAAGGAGAAGAAACTCTCTCCCCACGCTCCTGTCGCTCTCAAACTCCTAATGACCGTACGTCACCGCGGGGGATTTGGGGCTAGCTTCTCCTCGCCTCCCCCTCCGTCGAAGAGCTCTTCCAGATGGACTGAACCCAGGTCCCCGGCCCTCCGCCTCCGCACCGGGGGGGATGGAGAGGTGAGATGGGGAGCCCACACATCCTCCCACCCTGGCTTCACCGACCCCTGAACGGCGGCAACGACAACTCACTCTGCTTGGGCCCCAGGCCGCCTTTTCCTTCGGGGCAGCTTCACTTTTCTTGCATTCGCCCTTTGACTCTGGAGAGAAAGCCAAGGAGGTCGATCTTTTCAGCATCGGGCCGCTCCGCTTTCCGGCCCGGGACGGCGGACGGGCGAGCTGCTCTGCGCTGCTTACCTGATGGATCCTCCGGTGGCGAAGCCACTTTGCCGGCTGGATTCCGCTCCTCCCGGCCCCCGGCCCCTGGAGACCAAAACAAGCCCCGCGGTTACGGTCGAACAAGCCGACGGAGAAGGACAGATGGAAAGAAAATCCTCGACAGAATCGCACCGGGGCTGGGAGCGGCGGTTATTTCGGGACGTTTCTCATCGATTCGCTTCACGGTACCTCCTGACTGGGCTCTGGATGCTCCTTTCAGGAGGAGCTGGTTTTGTCGGGAGTTTTTGTAAACGGGGCTTTATTTTGGCCCCTTAGGCACGTCCGGGGAGAGGAAACGACAGGGCGGGAGAGAAGGCCGAGCTCGAGGGCGCCCGCGGCCTCTGCCCTCTTCCTTGCCGCTCAGGCGGGGGGAAAAGAAGAGGGGTCGCTCTGTTTCTGCTCCCCAATGTGGAAGCCCAAAGGCAGGTCTCGTGGGACTCTGTGAGCCCACTGTTGGGTAGGGACCGTCTCTAGATGTTGCCAACTTGGACTTCCCAAGCGCTTAGTACAGTGCTCTGCACACAGTAAGCGCTGACTGATTGATTGATCGACTCCAGGAGCGCATCTGCGGCCGACAACTTCACCCCACAAAGGGTGCTGAAATTTACAAACGCCACCCCCCTTCACTATAGAAAGGAGACCTAAAAATGAAGTGGCCGAGTTAGAATGCTTGGCAGATAGTGAGAACCTGGATCTAACTGGCAGATCCACTCTAGCGCTCAGTTCAGAGTTCGGCACAGAGTCAGCGCTTAGTAAATACCACAGTTGTCTGACTGGCTTCCCCGTGGGGCTCCTGAAGGAGCTCAGAGGGCACGACGACTCCTCGTTACAGAAGAGAAGCAGCGTGGCTCAGTGGAAAGAGCCCGGGCTTGGGAGTCAGAGGTCGTGGGTTCAAATCCCGGCTCCGCCACCTGTCAGCTGTGTGACTTTGGGCAAGTCACTTCATCATCATCATCCTCATCATCAATCGTATTTATTGAGCGCTTACTATGTGCAGAGCACTGTACTAAGCGCTTGGGAAGTCCAAATTGGCAACATCTAGAGACAGTCCCTACCCAACAGTGGGCTCACAGTCTAAAAGGGGGAGACAGAGAACAAAACCAAACATACTAACAAAATAAAATAAATAGAACAGATATGTACAAATAAAATAGAGTAAAAAATATGTACAAACATATATACATATATACTTCACTTCTCTGGGCCTCAGTTCCCTCATCTGGAAAATGGGGATGAAGGCCGTGAGCCCTACGTGGGACAACCTGATCACCTCGTATCCTCCCCAGCGCTTAGAACAGTGCTTTGCACATAGTAAGCGCTTAACGAATGCCATCATTATTATTATTATAACAGACGACCGCCTCTCGGCAGGACGAGTGGATCTCCCGAGCTCACACCGGCCTAACTCCCGCCTCTGAGAAAGGTTCCGCGGGGGACTGGGGGCCGATGAGTTTCACTTCCGTGAAACCAACCGGCAGACTCAGTGAAGTTTCATTCCGGGGAGCACTTAGGAAAAGAACAATCCACCGGGGGTAAAAGACAACGGGGTTTCTAAGAGGGGAAATGAAGACTCCCGAATCTGCTGGTGTTTTTGAAGGGAATAACCGGATAGGCGGGAGCCGATAGGTAACTAATGAACTGTAACCAGAGAAGAGAGCCACGGCCGGGGGGCTTCCCTTTCCTTACACGGGGGCCGGCTCTCTTACCCGCACCGAGGCAAAGCACGCGCGCACCCGTGAATCTGATTTAATAATGGCATTCATTTTAAGCGCTTACTATGTGCAAAAAGCACTGTTCTAAGCGCCGGGGGGATACAAGGTGATCGGGTTGTCCCACGGGGGGCTCACGGTCAACCCCCATTTTCCAGATGAGGTAACTGAGGCCCAGAGCAGTTAAGTGACTTGCCCAAGGTCACACAGCTGACAACTGGTGGAGCTGGGAAGGACTTGGGCTAGCAATGCCGTAAACCCCGCCGCAGAGCAGGGAGGCTGGGGAAAGGCTACCTTGGCCACCAGTCTCCTCTTGGCGACTGGTCCCTTGAATTGCTTCTTCGGACTCCATTCCCTTGGTACGTGGCTGGCGGTTCGTCGTTTCCGTGTCCTTTTCTTGTCCCACTCCTTCCTCTTCCTCCTCTTCCTCCTCCTCCTCCTCTTCCTCGGGCCCTTCATCCTTCATTCTCAATAAGCTCTGGGGGAGTTCTGGGCGCTTGGGAGGTAACTTCTAAAAGAGAAGTCGACGGGTGAGTCCAGCCGGCGGTTGGAGCCCGACCAGGAGCTGGGGACTGTCTCTATACGTTGCCAACTTGTACTTCCCAAGCGCTTAGTACAGTGCTCTGCACACAGTAAGCGCTCAATAAATACGATTGATTGATTGATTGATTGATTGGGGGGGACGCCCCCAACCTGAGCCAAAGGGGGACGGAGGCCTCCTGCAGGAAGAATATCTAGAGACGGGGAACCCCCGCAGTAACCCTCCGCTGACTACCTCGATGACCAACTCCGTTCAAGGGAAGCTCAGTTAATCAATGGTATTGATCGTGCACTTGGAGGGTGGCGTCGATCGGTTAAGCACTTACTTGGTGCCAAGCCCCGCTCTAAGCGCCGCGCAGGGGGACAATGGGGCCAAACAGTCTCTTGCCCCACCCGGGACTCACATCCTAAGCAGGTGGGAGAATGGGAAGTTGATCCCCGTTTTCCAGATGAGGAAACTGAGGCGCAGAGAAATTCAGTGACTGGCCGAGGGTCACCCAGCAGGCGAGGGGCAGAACTGGGATTGACTCCCAAGCCTGGGCTCCTTTCCTCAGGCTAAGCCCTGTGTTTCCTAAGCACTGGGGAGCGTACAAGAGAGTCGGTAGACTCTATCCCTGCCCTCGGGGAACTCAAAATCTGACCAGGGAGACGGATAGGAAAAGAAATCACAGGTCCGGGAAGCAAGGGTAACGATAGGTACGTGAGTGGGGTGGGGAGTGGGGTGAGTACTAGGGCTTTTTACACCCTAATTCCATTTGTTCTTTAGTCAGCCTCCCTTGGTCAGAGGACAGAAAACAATGTCTAAATCCAGGAAATCTGTCCCGAAGAAGAGGCAAAGAATTTCCACCAGGACCGTGCTCCATTTGATCCGCCAAGCTCGCTTTCTTCCTCCTTTCAAAGCCCTACTGAGAGCTCACCTCCTCCAGGAGGCCTTCCCAGACTGAGCCCCCTCCTTCCTCTCCCCCTCCCCAACCCCCCCCCGCCCTACCTCCTTCCCCTCCCCGATATTTATTTTACTTGTTCATATTCACTATTCTATTGATTTTATTTCGTTACTATGTTTTGCTTTGTTGCCTCTCTCCCCCTTCTAGACTGTGAGCCCGCTGTTGGGTAGGGCCTGTCTCTATCTGTTGCCAACTTGTGCTTCCCAAGCGCTTAGTCCAGTGCTCTGCACACAGTAAGCGCTCAATAAGTACGACAATGAATGAATGAAAATGGGGGGTGGGCAGGGGAGAAGATTGCAGGGCAGCGGCCCACGGCTTACCCCAACGGTTCCGGTTTTTAATTTGAATTTGCTTCCTCCTTTCATTGCCCCGAACAAAGGGAGCGTCAGCTTTCTAGCCGGGTTCTCCAGATGCGTAGCCTGACCTCCGGTCCTAATCAGAGGGAGAGAGATCAACTGGTACGGAATACAACCCCGACATCGCGAACGTTCTCCCAAATTTTGCAGAACACGGAGGACTTGGGATTTGAGCATAGCGACGGGAACCGGAACATCAACGACTAAGGCCGGGAAAGTGACTTTCAACTCGTCCACCGCACGGTAGGACCCTACCTCCCCATACGTTTATGAAATCTGTGGCTCCCAGTGGTAAGGGGCAGAGGATAGGCAGAAAGACAAGAGAACGTGTTGAAGGGGCATTTCCTTCCTACCGACCCGAGAACGGGATGTAGAGCGGCAGCGAGAGCTCCTTGGGGCCCCAGAAGGGAGGCAGCAGGCTAATCAATGGTATTTACTGATCTTAAAACAGTGCTTTGCACATAGTAAGCGCTTAACGAACGCCACCATTGTTACTGAGCGCTCGGGAGGGAACGACAGAACGGACACACTCGCTGCCCAGGAGCAGCGGAGGAGACAGGGCTGCCATTCAGAAACCAGTGGATTGGACCGGTGGCAGTCACGACGGTGGGTCGGTTTGACAGCTTTAGTAATTACGGTGCCAGCAAGGGCCATCAGCGACCCTGTGAGGAGAGGAGGTGGGGAGAGCTCGGGTCGGGGGGCGTTATGGAAACCCCAAGAGCGGGGGGAATCTGGGCTTTAAAGCCCATCTAGCCGATCGCGGTCCGAGCCGGCTCGGGAGGAGGAGCGGTCCAGTTCTATGTCTACCAGGCGCCAGACTTTGGCTTGACGTGACTGCGGAGAGTAGCGATCAGTCGGTGGTATTTACTGAGCGCTTTCCGCACGCGGGGTGCCCGGCGGCAGTGAGACTTACGAGGATTTCAGCTGCGGCATTGCTGCCGGCTTCACCATGTTGATCAGCCCTTTAAGCCTCTGCAGTTCTTTTCTCAGCTCAAAGGTCCTCAAGTGAAGTTTCTTCCGGGACACCCCGTCTAAAGCGGTCCCCGACTTCATTTCGGTCATGAACGCGTCCAAGGGATCCGGAGGGGCCGCCTCGGCCTGGGCTGGGGGGGATTCCCGGCAGGTTAGAAAACCCGGACCCAGGTCGCCGTGAGGTCGGTGCCTCAGGCCGTCCCAGGGTGAGAGCCATCGCCCCCGCAGCTCAGCTGACCGGTGAGGCGCCGGACCCTCCGTCCCTTTCTTGGACAAGTCCCGCGGCCAAAGCCGGGCCGGGATAGAAACGGCTCCAGGCCCGACCGACCGTAAACTCGGGATGGTAGCACCGTTAAGGGAAAATAACAGCAAACTACCTCCCACCGGGAAAATAATTAATCGAGCATTAGAAAATGCCCCACCATCCCTGCACCAAGAGAGGGTGCAACCCCTCTCCCCCAGCTCGCCACCCCCTTTCGTAAATAAATCACAGGCAAACCCCAATCCGGCCACGACCGCTCAGCTCTGCTCAGCGGAGAACCGGGACTTACCTTTGCCTGAGGCTTTCAGCTTCTCGGAAATCTCGGAAAGCTCTCGCTCAGCACGGTTCAACTTCGCAACCTGCGGGGCCCAAGCGCGCGGCTCTGGCAGATATCCCGGCCCTCAGACAGCGTCCTCGCTGTTGTTCACGACCCCCGCCGCCCTCTCCCCCGTGGAATATGAAAGGGCTCCAGCGGGGAGACCCTTCTTTAGCTCAGACTGCCATTTGGCCATTTGTTCAACTCAAGCGCGGGAAGAGCGGGCCGGCAGTGAGACGGATTCGGAATCGAAAGGGACGGCAGCACGGTGTGAGCTGCCAATCTGATCTCAACCGGTCCAAAAGAAGGGATCCGGGGAACTTTAATCGACAGCTCAAGACCCCGGGACGATGTGCTCTCACGCCGTCTGCAAACCGCCCGCTTCTAAAAACGGGCTAAAACGCTTGAGCCTTCAAGCCCCGTGCCCCCCGAAAACCCTCCGTCCCTTCCCTGTCCTTCTCCGCGGGCCCCGCCACCCGCCTCGGGTCTCTCACGACTCGGCGGGCTTTCTCCCCCGCCTCACCAGCGAATCGTAGGTCTCTGGCCGGTCGTCAATCTTCCCGGCCTTCTTCATCCTGTTGAGACGCTTCTTCTCAATCAGGCCGGTTCGGTCGAGGAACGTGTCGTCGTCGCTGTCGTAGTAGTCTTCTTCCTCCCAGTTCTTGGCTTTCCTCTTCCGGGACACTGAGGGCGGAGGGGACGGATGACGAGGGGCGGGAGGACGTTAGGAACGTTCAGGGAAAACGGCACGGCGGGGGTGAGGGCTTCAGCCGCTTCCAGGGCCGTTCCCGAGACCGCTCACCTGCCTCCTGACGCAGTAGCCCCTGCGCGTCCAGAATGCGACAGGCTTCCAGGGAACACTGGATCATGGCTTCTTTCTTCTTCCCTGAGTGGATCGCCTCGGCCACCAGTTGCTTCCCTGCCGCGTCGTCCACGGGCAACCTGCGGCGGAGCGGGGGGTTGCCGCGGAGATCCCCGCCGCCGGCCCCGTTTCGTGGCATCCCCCTCGTCACGTTTGGCTTTCGAAACGGCTCCTGGCCCGTTTACGGTCCTACCGCTCCGGCGCGAAAGCCAACCCAACTGAAGAGCCCCCTCGTTTCCCCCCAAAAACGAGGCAAACGTCGTAAATGCCCCATCGACTAACAGCCCAAGAGGCCTCCCGGGGGAAAGAGAAGACGAGAAAGTGAGCAGAGGTCAGAGGGTTAGGAAATTAAGAGAAAATCCAAAGTGTTATCCAAGTGTTAAGAGGCGACTAATTCTCCTAAGGCTCACTATCAACGAGATGCCAAATTTGTCCCCTCCCAGGGTTAGGAGCTGGCGGAGCGCGTACCTCACCCTGCAGAGCCAAGTGCTGTGGCCCTGCTCTTCGTATTCGTATTCCAGTTCTTCTCCTGGAGGAGGAAAACAGTGAAAGCAGCTGAAAGGCCAACTGTAAGTCACCCGTTTTTGTACCAGGGTTGAATAAACCCGATTGGAGTCCCTCCCTCGCTCTCCCTCTCCATCCCAACCTTGGGGCCAGGCGGGTGTAGAGGTTTTGGTTTGGGGGATCCTTTTCGCCTGGGTCCCAGAGAGAAGGAAGGCGGTTGGTTGTGACCTCTGGATGTCGTGGGGCCTAAGGAAGCTAAGCCGCTGTGTGGGAGGCTACTACATCGTCCACTGTCAGGGAAACAGCCTGTCAGGAAACAGTTGGTGGGAGGGGGGCAATTTGGGGGTTTGGGGTTTTTTTATGGTATTTTTTAAGCACTTACTACGTGCCAGACACCGTACGGAGCTCTGGGGACGGTACGAGCTAATCGAATTGGATACAGTCCCTGACCCGCACAGGGCTCACAACCTTAATCCCCATTTTGAGGATGAGCTAACTGAGGCTCAGAGAATAATAATGATGGTATTTGTTAAGCGCTTACTATGTGCCAAGCACTGTTCTAATAAGCACTGGGGGGATACAAGGTGATCAGGTTGTCCCACGGGGGGCTCACAGTCTTCATCCCCATTTGACAGACGAGGTAAGTGAGGCCCAGTGAAGTGACTTGCCCAAAGTCACCCAGCTGACAAGCGGCAGAGCCGGGATTAGAACCCACAACCTCTGACTCCCAAGCCCGGGCTCTTTCCACTGAGCCACGCTGCTTCTCATAATAATGATGGCATTAATTAAGTGCTTACTCTGTGCAAAGTACCGTTCTAAGCGCTGGAGAGGTGACAAGGTGATCAGGTTGTCCCACGGGGGGGCTCACGGTCTTCAGCCCCATTGGACAGACGAGGTCACTGAGGCCCAGAGAAGTGAAGTGACTTGCCCCGGGTCACACAGCAGACAAGAACCCAGGTGACCCCGGGCCCGAGCTGTATCCACAGTGCGCCATTTCCCGGCAGCAGGATTCACTGGGGCCGGGCCCTTCCGAGCTGACCAATCCGACTAGTTAGGAAGGCCGCGGTTGAAGAAAGAGACGGAAGCCGAAGCCCCTCGAGCCCTGACCTTTCCCCCCCGACCTGCCATCCCGCATCTCCTCTTGCCTCCTGGACGCCTCCACTGGGCTGTCCCCCCGGCACCTCAGACTCAACAGGTTTAAAACAGAACTCCTCATCTTTCCCCAAGACTTCTTCCCCCTACGTTTCCCCACCTCAGCCGACAACAACCCCCGTCATCCCCGTCGCCCACTACCCCGGTGTCTTCCTCAGCCCTTCGCTAGCGTTCAGGCTCACATCCAGTGCGGGAATTCCGCCGGTTTCTCCGTCACAGTAGCTCCCCGTGACAGCGACCACTCCCATACGAGGTCCGGTCTTACCACATCCTGACGATCCCATCAGCCTCCTTCGCTGATGTCCCAGCCTCCAGCCTCTCCCCCGCCGAGCTACCCTACTTCCCACTACGCAGATCATCTTCCCGAAGCGTCGCTGGGCCCATGTCCCTCGCCTCCTCAAAACCCTCCGCCGAGTCCCCGTTTCTCTTCACATCCAACAAAACTCACCATCGGCTTCGAGGCTCTCCACCATTTGGTCCCACTCCAGACTGGTACCCGTTCCCGCCATCTACTAGTCCCCAACTCTCTAACCTCCTCCCGCCTAATCCAACCTTCTAGCCGTACCCGATTTTCAATTCTCCCGGCTCTGTCCCCTCGCTCCCGGCCTGGAGCTCCATCCCTTCCTCGGTCCGAGAGGCCGCAGTTCTTCCATGTTCAGAGCCCTCCTAAAGTCCCACCACTTCCCCAGTTCATTTCCCAACATCCTTTCAGCCAACTCCAGCACTTGGGAACTTATTTCCGTCTCCCAATCAGTGGTATTTATTGAGCGCTTACTGTGTGCGGAACTGTGCTAAGCGCTTGGGAGAGTAAAGTACTACAGAGTCGGTATACTTACATATATCTGTGTGTGTTCATGGGTATGTGTCATCCCTTAATACGGTGTTTTGCGCACAGTAAGCACTCAAATACGATTGAGTGAATGAATGTGTGTGTATATATGTACATATGTGTGACCACTCTAGTTGTACACATTTTTATGTTTATTTCCATCATCATCATCAATCGTATTTATTGAGCGCTTACTGTGTGCAGAGCACTGTACTAAGTGCTTGGGAAGTACAAGTTGGCAACATATAGAGACATTGCCTACCCAACAGTGGGCTCACAGTCTGATTATCATAACTGACAGTCAGTCAATGGTATTTATTAAGCACGTTATCACTACGGTATTTGTTAAGCGCTTCCTATGTGCCAGCCACCATAGACAGAAGATCGTCAGGTTGGACGCGGTCCCCGGTCCCATAGTAGGCACACAATCTAAGTAGGAGGGAGACCGGGTATCGAATCCGTTTTGTAGATGAGGAAACTTAAGGCACAAGGGGAGTTAAGTGACTTATCCAGGGTCACCCAGCCAGCCGGTGTCGGAGCCGGGATTGGAACCCAGGTCCTCTGACCTTTCCACTAGGCCAGGCTGCTTCCCATTTAGAGTGTAATCAGCCCCCTGCGGGCAGGGTCCACGTCACCCCTTTATTCTGTACTTCCTTCACTCTAATCTACAGCGAGCAGACGCTCAATAAATGCCCCTGCTCCCTCTACTCTTCAGACAGCGGGTACCAGGTCAAGCGGTCAGCGCTGCTGGGTCCAGTGTTCAATCCGCAGCTCAGTTAAAGCCCTTCGCTGTTCGGCTACGGAGAATGAGGGGCTACTCACATACCTTCTCTATCAAAAAATCCCTGCAGGGCCTTTTTCGGATCCTTTATGTAGAAGGCCTCTCGCTCCTCCTGAAACTCAATGACGATAGGGTTCTCTTCAGCTTCGTCTTCCACGGCGTCTTCCCCTGGGGAGGACAACCAAAGAACCGTAAACGGTTGAAGTGGGACCCGAAGAGGCTAGAAAAGTTGAGTGGAACCATATGCTGTTTTTTAGAAAAAAGATAACCAAAAGGCTCCTATAAATAATACGGTCATTTGCTGCTTCCTAGTCCTCGGTCAGCCACACCAAAGCCAGTTGTGCGCAGGGATGAGCTCCTGCTAAGTGTTGTTAAGTCACAGGTCATTGGCTGTGACAGAAACTCTGAGGCTAGAAAAGTTGAGTGGAACCATATGCCATTTTTTAAAAAAAGATAGCCATTTTTTAAAAAAAGATAGCCAAAAGGCTCCTATAAATAATACGGTCATTTGCTGCTTCCTAGTCCTCGGTCAGCCACACCAAAGCCAGCTGTGCGCACGGATGAGCTCCTACTAAGTGTTGTTAAATCGCAGGACGTTGGATGTAACAGAAACTCTGAGGCTAGAAAAGTTGAGTGGAACCATATGCCATTTTTTAAAAAAAGATAGCCATTTTTTTAAAAAAGATAGCCATTTTTTTAAAAAAGATAGCCATTTTTTAAAAAAAGATAGCCAAAAGGCTCCTATAAATAATACGGTCATTTGCTGCTTCCTAGTCCTCGGTCAGCCACACCAAAGCCAGCTGTGCGCACGGATGAGCTCCTGCTAAGTGTTGTTAAATCACAGGTCTTTGGATGTTGACAGAAACTGTGGAATTTCCAAATATCCAGCAGGTAAAGGAGGAGGCTTGTGGGTTGACGTCTCCCCGTGCGGCCCTTACCCATCCCCCAGGAGCAGCCGCTGTCCTCCTCCCGGACGCCGCTCGGCCTCTGCTCCTCCGGGCCGCCTTTCTCCTCATCCTCGTCGGAGTCTTCGCCCAACATCCTCTTCTCTAAGTTCACCTGCCGCTGCTGGCGCAGCGCCTTCAGCTCCGTAACCGTCAGCTCCGATTCCGCCTCTCTGTCCTCCTCAGGCCCCTGGGGAGCAGAGCCAGAGGCGGTTTCTTTTCAGGGGCTGCTGAGAAAGGGGAGCCAGTCCTTGTCGGGGAGGTCAGGCGAACGGAGATTCATTCATTCAGTCGTATTGATTGAGCACTTACTGTGTGCAGAGCACTGGACTAAGCGCTGGGGAAGGACAAGCTGGCAACATTCATTCATTCATTCATTCAAGTGTATTGAGCGCTTACTGTATGCAGAGCACTGGACTAAGCGCTGAGGAAGGACAAGCTGGCAACATTCATTCATTCATTCAAGTGTATTTATTGAGCACTTACTGTGTGCAGAGCACTGGACTAAGCGCTGAGGAAGGACAAGCTGGCAACAGTCATTCATTCATTCAAGTGTATTTACCGAGCACTTACTGTGTGCAGAGCACTGGACTAAGCGCTGAGGAAGGACAAGCTGGCAACAGTCATTCATTCATTCAAGTGTATTTACTGAGCGCTTACTGTGTGCAGAGCACTGGACTAAGCGCTGGGGAAGGACAAGTTGGCAACATTCATTCATTCATTCAAGTGTATTGAGCGCTTACTGCGTGCAGAGCACTGGACTAAGCGCTGGGGAAGGACAAGTTGGCAACAGTCATTCATTCAAGTGTATTTATTGAGCGCTTACTGTGTGCAGAGCATTGGACTAAGCACTGGGGAAGGACAAGCTGGCAACAGTCATTCATTCAAGTGTATTTATTGAGCGCTTACTGTGTGCAGAGCACTGGACTAAGCACTGGGGAAGGACAAGCTGGCAACAGTCATTCAGTCATTTATTCAAGTGTATTTATTGAGCGCTTACTGTGTGCAGAGCACTGGACTAAGCGCTGGGGAAGGACAAGTTGGCAACATTCATTCATTCATTCATTCAAGTGTATTTATTGAGCGCTTACTGTGTGCAGAGCACTGGACTAAGCGCTTGGGAAGTACAAGGTGGCAACATGTAGAGATGGTTCCTACCCAACAGCGGGCCCACAGTCTAGAAGGGGGAGACAGACAACAAAACAAAACATAGTAACAAAATAAAATAAATAGAATAAATATGCACAAGTAAAATAGAGTAATAAACACATATATACATATATACAGGTGCTGTGGGGAGGGGAAGGAGGGGGCTCAGTAGGCACTTAATAAATGCCATCATTAACAAAGAGAGAGGGAGCGAAGAAGGGAAGGGAAGGGAAGGAGAGGGAGGCGAGGGCGGTGTCCCTCCCAGCGCTTAGAACAGTGCTTGGCACAAAGTAAGCGCTTAATAAATGCCATCATTATTATTATTATTCTCTAGGCCTCAGTTCCCTCCTCTGTCAAATGGGGATGAAGCCTGTGAGCCCGCCGTGAGACCACCTCATCACCTTATAACCTCTCCAGCACTGAGAACAGTGCTTGGCACACAGTAAGTGCTTAATAAATGCCATTATTATTATTGGCACACTCATTATTATTTATTATTGGCACACAGTAAGCGCTTAATAAATGCCATTATTATTGGCACACAGTAAGCGCTTAATAAATGCCATTATTATTGGCACACAGTAAGCGCTTAATAAATGCCATTATCATTGGCACACAGTAAGCGCTTAGTAAATGTCATCATTATGATTATGATTATTATTGGCACACAGTAAGCGTTTAAGAAATGTCATCATCATTGTCATGATTGTGGTTATGATTGGCACACAGTAAGCGCTTAATAAATGCCATCATAATGACTATGATTATTATTGGCACACAGTAAGCACTTAATATTATGGTTATTAGTGGCACACAGTAAGCGCTTAATAAATGCCATCATTACGATTATTATTGGCACACAGTAAGCGCTTAATAAATGCCATCATTACGATTATTATTGGCACATAGTAAGCGCTTAATAAATGCCATCATTATGATTATGATTATTAGTGGCACACAGTAAGCGCTTAATAAATGCCATCATTATGATTACGATTATTAGTGGCACACAGTAAGCGCTTAATAAATGCCACCATTATGATTATTAGTGGCACACAGTAAGCGCTTAATAAATGCCATCATTATGATTATTAGTGGTGCACAGTAAGCGCTTAATAAATGCCATCATTATGATTATCAGTGGTGCACAGTAAGCGCTTAATAAATGCCATTATGATTATCAGTGGCGCACAGTAAGCGCTTAATAAATGCCATCATTATGGTGATGATTGGCACATAGTAAGCGTTTAATAAATGCCATCATTATGATTATTAGTGGCACACAGTAAGCGCTTAATAAATGCCATCATTATGATTATTAGTGGCACACAGTAAGCGCTTAATAAATGCCATCATTATGATTATTATCAGTAGTTGCACACAGTAAGCGCTCAATAAATGCCATCATTATGATTATCAGTGGCACACAGTAAGTGCTTAATAAATGTCATCATTATGATTACGATTGGCACACAGTAAGCGCTCAATAAATGCCATCATCATGATTACGATCGGCGCACAGTAAGCGCTTAACAAATGCCATCATTATGATTATTAGTGGCGCGCAGTAAGCGCTCAATAAATGCCATCATTATAATTATCAGTGGCACACAGAAAGCGCTTAATAAATGCCATCATCATGATTATGACTGGCGCACAGTAAGCGCTCAATAAATGCCATCATTATGATTGTTAGCGGCACGCAGTAAGCGCTTAATAAATGCCATCATTATGATTATTAGTGGTGCACAGTAAGCGCTTAATAAATGCCATCATTATGATTATTAGTGGTGCACAGTAAGCGCTTAATAAATGCCATCATTATGATTATTATCAGTAGTTGCACACAGTAAGCGCTCAATAAATGCCATCATTATGATTATGATTGGCACACAGTAAGCGCTTAATAAATGCCATCATTATGATTATGATTGGCACACAGTAAGCGCTCAATAAATGCCATCATCATGATTATGATCGGCGCACAGCAAGCGCTTAATAAATGCCATCATTATGATTACGATTGGCGCACAGTAAGCGCTCAATAAATGCCATCATTAAGATTATCAGTGGTACACAATAAGCGCTTAATAAATGCCATCATTATGATTACGATCGGCGCACAGTAAGGGCTTAATAAATGCCATCATTATGATTGTTAGCGGCACGCAGTAAGCGCTTAATAAATGCCATCATTATGATTATCAGTGGTGCACAGTAAGCGCTTAATAAATGCCATCATCATGATTATGACTGGCGCACAGTAAGCGCTTAATAAATGCCATCATCATGATTATGATTGGCACACAGTAAGCGCTTAATAAATGCCATCATTATGATTACGATTGGCACACAGTAAGCGCTCAATAAATGCCATCATCATGATTACGATCGGCGCACAGCAAGCGCTTAACAAATGCCATCATTATGATTACGATTGGCGCACAGTAAGCGCTCAATAAATGCCATCATTAAGATTATCAGTGGTACACAGTAAGCGCTTAATAAATGCCATCATTATGATTACGATCGGCGCACAGTAAGGGCTTAATAAATGCCATCATTATGATTATTAGTGGCACACAGTACGCGCTTAATAAATGCCATCATTATGATTATTAGTGGTGCACAGTAAGCGCTTAATAAATGCCATCATCATGATTATGACTGGCGCACAGTAAGCGCTCAATAAATGCCATCATTATGATTACGATTGGCGCACAGTAAGCGCTTAATAAATGCCATTATTATGATTATTAGTGGCACACAGTACGCGCTTAATAAATACCATCATTATGATTATTAGTGGCCCACAGTAAGCAATTAATAAATGCCACCATCATGATTATGACTGGCCCACAGTAAGCATTTAATAAATGCCGTGATTATCATTATTTGCTGCTGCTGGTTTATCGTTGACAAAGGTCAACGCTCCGTTGAGGCCGCCGTTGGGCAGGGGCCGCCTCTCTAGGTCGCCGACCTGTCCTTCCCAAGCGCTCCGCACCCAGTAAGCGCTCGATCAATACGATCGATCGATCGATCGATCGATGAGGGGGAGGTCCCGTACGTGGAGGACGAAGAGGCGGGAGCTGCGGCCGAAGCGGAGCACGTGCCCGACGCGGAGGCGGCGGTAGGTGCGCGGGGGGAGGCGGGCCCGGTTGAGGAAGGTGCCGTGGGTGCTGCCCAGGTCGTACACGTACAGGCCGGGCTCCTTCATCTCCTCCTCCTCCTCCTCCTCCTCCTCCTCCTCGTCGTCGCCGGGGCCGGGCCGGTAGCGCAGCAGGGCGTGCCTCCTGGAGACGGACGGGTGCCGGAGGGGGAGGTGGCAGCCGGGCTGGCGGCCCACCACAAACCGGCCCAGCCCCGCCAGCCTCACCCGCCCCACCACGCACCCGCCCTTCACCGCCTCCAGGCAGTACGGGGACCCCTCCTCCGCCATCTTGGCGGCGGTCCGTCCCCCCAACCCCGCCCCCCCGGAAACCCCCGCCCGACGCTCGGGTTCCCGCCCAGCCGAGGGGGAGCCCGAGGGGGCGGATTGGTTCCGGGGGCGAGCGGGGGGGCCGGACGGCTTGCCCAGGAGCGCACTTCCGGTCGCCGGGGAGCCACTTCCGGTCGCGGGGGCGCCACTTCCGGCCGGCCCGTCCCCCCGCCCCAGGGCGGGCCCGCGCTGAGGTAAGGCGACGCGGCCGCCATTATGGCGGCCTTGGGAGGGCGCCCAGCGCGTACTAAGCGCTGGGGGCGGTGATGATAATAATGACAATAATGGTGGTGTTCGTCCGTTCATTCATTCAGTCGTATTTATTGAGCGCTTACTGGCCGCAGAGCACTGGACCGAGCGCTGAGGGGAGATGATAATAATGGTGGTGTTTGTTCATTCATTCATTCATTCGTATTTATTCAGCGCTTACAGGGCGCAGAGCACTGGACTGAGCGCTGGGGCGGAGAGGATAATAATGGTGGTGTTCGTTCGTTCATTCATTCAGTCGTATTTACTGAGCGCTTACTGGGTGCAGAGCACTGGGCTGAGCGCTGAGGGGGCGGGAGAGGATGATAATGGTGGTGTTTGTTCATTCATTCAGTCGTATTTATTGGGCGCTTACTGGGCGCAGAGCGCTGGACTGAGCGCTAGGGGGCGGGAGAGGATAATAATAATGGTGGTGTTTGTTCATTCATTCATTCCGTCGTATTTATTGAGCGCTTACTGGGCGCAGAGCGCTGGACTGAGCGCTAGGGGGCGGGAGAGGATAATAATAATGGTGGTGTTTGTTCATTCATTCATTCCGTCGTATTTATTGAGCGCTTACTGGGCGCAGAGCACTGGACTGAGCGCTAGGGGGCGGGAGATGATAATAATAATGGTGGTGTTTGTTCATTCATTCATTCCGTCGTATTTATTGAGCGCTTACTGGGCGCAGAGCACTGGACTGAGCGCTAGGGGGCGGGAGAGGATAATAATAATGGTGGTAGTTGTTCATTCATTCATTCCGTCGTATTTATTGAGCGCTTACTGGGCGCAGAGCACTGAACTGAGCGCTGGGGGGCGGGAGAGGATAATAATAATGGTGGTGTTTGTTCATTCATTCATTCCGTCGTATTTATTGAGCGCTTACTGGGCGCAGAGCACTGGACTGAGCGCTAGGGGGCGGGAGAGGATAATAATAATGGTGGTGTTTGTTCATTCATTCATTCCGTCGTATTTATTGAGCGCTTACTGGGCGCAGAGCACTGGACTGAGCGCTAGGGGGCGGGAGAGGATAATAATGGTGGTGTTTGTTCATTCATTCATTCAATCGTATTTATTGAGCGCTTACTGTGTGCAGAGCACTGGACTGAGCGCTAGGGGGCGGGAGATGATAATAATAATGGTGGTAGTTGTTCATTCATTCCGTCGTATTTATTGAGCGCTTACTGTGTGCAGAGCACTGGACTAAGCGCGGGGTGGGGGAGATAATAATGGTGGTATTTGTTCATTCATTCATTCAGTCGTATTTATTGAGCGCCTACTGTGTGCAGAGCGCTGGGCTAAGCGCTGGGGGGGAGATGATAATGATGGTGGTGTTTGCTCATTCATTCATTCAGTCGTATTTATGGAGCGTTTACTGTGTGCAGAGCACTGGGCTAAGCGCTGGGGGGATAATAATAATAATGGTGGTATTTGTTCATTCGTATTTATTGAGCGCTTACTGGGTGCAGAGCACTGGACTAAGCGCTGAGGGGTGGGAGATAATGATAATGGTGGTATTTGTTCATTCATTCATTCAGTCGTATTTATTGAGCGCCTACTGTGTGCAGAGCGCTGGACTAAGCACTGGGGGGGAGATGATGATGGTGGTGTTTGCTCATTCATTCAGTCGTATTTATTGAGCGCTTACTGTGTGCAGAGCACTGGGCTGAGCGCTGGGGGGGATAATAATAATTTATTATTTGTTCGTTCATTCATTCAGTCGTGTTTATTGAGCGCTTACTGTGTGCAGAGCACTGGGCTAAACGCTGGGGGGAGATGATAATGGTGGTATTTGTTCATTCATTCAGTCGTGTTTATTGAGCGCTTACTGTGTGCAGAGCACAGGGCTAAACGCTGGGGGGAGATGATAATGGTGGTATTTGTTCGTTCATTCATTCAGTCGTATTTATTGAGCGCCTACTGGGTGCAGAGCACAGGGCTAAACGCTGGGGGGAGATGATAATGGTGGTATTTGTTCGTTCATTCATTCAGTCGTATTTATTGAGCGCCTACTGGGTGCAGAGCACTGAACTGAGCGCTGGAGGGCGGGAGATCATAATAATAATGGGGGTATTTGTTCATTCATTCAGTCGTATTTATTGAGCGCTTACTGGGTGCAGAGCACTGGGCTAAGCGCCGGGGGGGATAATAATAATACTAATGGTGGTATTTGTTCATTCATTCATTCATTCGTATTTATTGAGCGCCTACTGTGTGCAGAGCACTGGACTGAGCGCTAGGGGGCGGGAGAGGATAATAATAATGGTGGTATTTGTTCATTCATTCATTCAATCGTATTTATTGAGCGCTTACTGTGTGCAGAGCACTGGACTGAGCGCTAGGGGGCGGGAGAGGATAATAATAATGGTGGTATTTGTTCATTCATTCATTCAATCGTATTATTTGAGCGTTTACTGGGTGCAGAGCACTGGACTGAGCGCTGGAGGGCGGGAGATCATAATAATAATGGGGGTATTTGTTCATTCATTCATTCAGTCGTATTTATTGAGCGCTTACTGTGTGCAGAGCACTGGACTGAGCGCTAGGGGGCGGGAGAGGATAATAATAATGGTGGTAGTTGTTCATTCATTCATTCAATCGTATTTATTGAGCGCTTACTGTGTGCAGAGCACTGGACTAAGTGCTGAGGGGTGGGAGATGATAATAATAATGGTGGTATTTGTTCATTCATTCAGTCAGTCGTATTTGTTGAGCGCTTACTGTGTGCAGAGCGCTGGACTAAGTGCTGAGGGGTGGGAGATGATAATAATAATAATGGTGGTATTTGTTCATTCATTCATTCAGCTGTATTTATTGAGCGCTTACTGTGTGCAGAGCACTGGACCAAGCGCTGAGGGGTGGGAGATAATAATAATAATGGTGGTATTTGTTCATTCATTCATTCAATCATATTTCTTGAGCGCTGTGTGCAGAGCACTGGACTAAGCGCTGAGGGGAGAGATGATAATGGTGGTATTTGTCCATTCATTCAGTCGTATTGAGCGCTTACTGTGTACAGAGCACTGGACTAAGCACTGGAAGGTGGAAGATAATAATAACGGCGGTGTTTGTTCATTCATTCAATCGTATTTATTGAGCACTGGACTAAGTGCTGGGGGGTGGGAGTTGATAATAATAATAAGGGTGGCATTTGTTCAGTCATGTTCTCTGTCTCCCCCTTTTAGACTGTGAGCCCACTGTTGGGTAGGGACTGTCTCTATGTGATGCCAATTTGTACTTCCCAAGCGCTTAGTACAGTGCTCTGCACATAGTAAGCGCTCAATAAATACGATTGATTGATTGATTCATTCAGTCATATTTATTGAGCGCTTACTATGTGCGGAGCACTGGACTAAGCCCGGGGTGGGCGGGGGGAGAGATGATAATAATAATAATAATGGTGGTATTTGTTCATTCGATCGTATTTATTGAGTGCTTACTGTGTGCAGAGCACTGGACTAAGCGCGGGGTGGGGAGATGATAATGGTGGTATTTGTTCATTCATTCAGTCGTATTTATTGAGCGTTTACTGTGTGCAGAGCACTGGACTAAGCACTGGGGGGAGATAATAATGGTGGTATTTGTTCATTCAGTCGTATTTATTGAGTGCTCACTGTGTGCAGAGCACTGGACTAAGCGCTGGGGGGAGAGATGATGATGATGGTGATATTTATTCATTCATTCATTCAATCGTATTTATTGAGCGCTTACTGTGTGCAGAGCGCTGGACTAAGCGCTGGGGGGGGAGATGATAATGGTGGTATTTGCTCATTCATTCATTCAGTCATATTTATGGAGCGCTTACTGTGTGCAGAGCGCTGGACTAAGCATGGGGTGGGAGAGATGATAATAATGGTGGTACTTCGTTCATTCGGTCGTATTTATTGAGCGCTTACTGTGTGCAGAGCGCTGGACTAAGCGCTCGGGGGGAGATGATAATGGTGGTATTTGTTCATTCATTCATTCAGTCGTATTTATTGAGTGCTTACTGTGTGCAGAGCGCTGGACTAAGCGTTGGGGGGAGAGATGATGATAATGGTGATATTTGTTCATTCACTCATTCATTCAGTCGTATTTATTGAGTGCTTACTGTGTGCAGAGCACTGGACTAAGCACTGGGGGGAGAGTTGATGATAATGGTGATATTTGTTCATTCATTCATTCAGTCGTGTTTATTGAGCGTTTACTGTGTGCAGAGCCTTGTACTAAGCGCTGGGGGTGGGTGGGAGATGATAATAGTAGTAATGGTGGTATTTGTTCATTCATTCATTCATTCAATCGTATTTATTGAGCGCTTACTGTGTGCAGAGCACTGGACTAAGCGCTTGGGAAGTACAAATTGGCAACATCTAGAGACGGTCCCTACCCCACAGTGGGCTCACAGTCTACTAGGTGCCATGCACTGTACTAAGAGCTGGGGGTGGAGAGATGATAATAATAATAATAATAATAATAATAATGATAATAATGGCGGTATTTGTTAAGCACTTACTAGATGATAATAATAATAATGGCGGCCTTGGTTAGGTGCCACTCACCAGGTGCCACGCACTGTACTAAGCGTGGGGGCGGGGGGAGATGATAATAATAATGTTGGTATTTGTTAAGCACTTACTAGGTTATAATAATAATAATGGTGGCCTTGGTTAGGCGCTTACTAGGTGCCACGCACTGTGCTAAGCGCTGGGGGGTGGGGAGATGATGATGATAATAATAATAGTAATAATGGCGGCCTTGGTTAAGCGCTTACCAGGTGCCACACACTGTACTAAGCGCTGGGGGGGGGGGGGGAGGTGATAATAATAATAATGGCGGCCTTGGTTAAGCGCTTACTAGGTGCCACGCACTGTACTAAGCGCTGGGGGGTGAGGAGATGATAATAACAATAACGGTGGTATTTGTTAAGCACTTACTAGGTGCCGCGCACTGTACTAAGCGCTGGGGGGTGGGGAGATGATGATAATAATAATGGCAGCCTTGGTTAAGCGCTTACTAGGTGCCACGCACTGTACTGAGTGCTGGGGGGTGGGGAGATGATAATAATAATAATGGCAGCCTTGGTTAAGTGCTTACTAGGTGCCACGCACTGTACTAAGCGCTGGGGGGTGGGGAGATGATAATAATAATAATGGCAGCCTTGGTTAAGCACTTACTAGGTGCCACGCACTGTACTAAGCGCTGGGGGGGTGGGGAGATGATAATAATAAAGGTGGTATTTGTTAAGCACTTACTAGGCGCTGGGGAAGATGAAGTTGTCAGCTGTGTGACTTGGGGCAAGTCACTTCACTTCTCTGGGCCTCAGTTACCTCATCTGTAAAATGGGGATGAAGACTGTGAGCCCCCCACCCCCCCCCCGCCCCGTGGGACCTTAGAACGGTGCTTTGCCCCTAGTAAGTGCTTAATAAGTGCTAGACCGTGAGCCCGCTGTTGGGTAGGGACCGTCTCTATATGTTGCCAACTTGGACTTCCCAAGCGCTTAGTACAGTGCTCTGCACACGGTAAGCGCTCAATAAATACGATTGAATGAATTATTATTATTGCAAGGTTTTCAGGTTGTCCCTCGTGGGGCTAATAATAATGGTGGTATTTGTTACGCACTTACTAGGTGCTAAGCACTGGGGAAGATACAAGAGAAGTCAACGTGGCTCAGTGGAAAGAGCCCGGGCTTGAGAGTCAGAGGTCATGGGTTCAAATCCCGGCTCCGCCGTTTGTCAGCTGGGTGACTTTGGGCCAGTCATTTCACTTCTCTGGGCCTCAGTTCCCTCATCTGGAAAATGGGGATGAAGACTGTGACCCCCCCCCGTGGGGCAACCTGATCGCCTTGTAACCTCCCCAGCGCTTAGAACGGTGCTTTGCACATAGTAAGTGCTTAATAAATGCCATTATTATTATTATCATTACAAGGTTTTCAGGTTGTCCCCCGTGGGGCTAATAATAACGGTGGTGTTTGTTACGCATTTATTAGGTGCAAAGCACTGTTCTAAGCGCTGGGGAAGATACAGGGTTTTCAGGTTGTCCCCCGTGGGGCTCACAGTCTTCATCCCCGTTTTCCAGATGAGGGAACTGAGGCCCAGTGAAGTGACTGGCCCAGAGTCAGACAGCTAAGTGGCAGAGGAGGGATTAATAATAAATAGTAGTGATGATGGTATTTTGCTCTGCATATAGTAAGCGCTTAACAAATGCCATCATCATCATTATAATTATTATTATTATTATTAAGTGCTTACTATGTGCAAAGCACGGTTCTAAGCGCTGGGGAGGATGCAAGGTTTTCAGGTTGTCCCCCGTGGGGCTCACGGTCTTAATCCCCATTTTCCAGATGAGGGAACTGAGGCACAGAGAAGTTGCGTGGCTTGCCCCAGGTCACACAGCTGACAAGTGGCAGAGCCGGGATTCGAACCCGTGAACTTTGACTCCCAAGCCCCCGCTCTTTCCACTGAGCCACGCTGCGAGATGCAGGGTCATCAGGTTGTCCCCCCGAGGGGCTCACAGGCTTTGTCCCCCTTTTACAGATGAGGGAACCGAGGCTCAGACAATAACAATAGTCATAATGTTGGGATGTGTTAAGCGCTTACTAGGTGCTAAGCACTGGGGGGGAGATACAAGGTCATCAGGTTACCCCCGCTGGGCTCACAGTCTTCATCCCCATCTTATAGATGAGGGAACTGAGGCCCAGAGAATAATGATAGTCACAATGTTGGTATTTGTTAAGCGCTTACTAGGCGCCGAGCACTGTGCTAAGCGCTGCGGAAGATACGAGGTCCTCAGGTTGTCCCCTGTGGGACTCGCAGGCTTCGTCCCCTGTTTACAGATGAGGGAACCGAGGCCCAGACAGTAACCATAGGCATAATGTTGGGATTTGTTAAGCGCTTACTCGATGCTAAGCGCTGGGGGGAGATACAAAGTCAGCAGGTTATCCCCGTTGGGCTCACAGTCTTCATCCCCATCTTACAGATGAGGGAACTGAGGCCCAGAGAATAATAATAGTCACAATGTTGGCATTTGTTAAGCACTTACTAGGTGCCGAGCACTGTTCTGAGCGCTGCGGAAGATACAAAGTCCTCAGGTTGTCCCCCGTGGGGCTCGCAGGCTTCGTCCCCCTTTTACAGAAGAGGGAACCGAGGCCCAGACAATAATCATAGGCATAATGTTGGGATTTGTTAAGCGCTTACTAGGGGCCGAGCACTGTGCTAAACGCTGGGGGAGATACAAGGTCATCAGGTTGCCCCACGTGGGGCTCACAGTCTTCACCCCCCTTTTACAGATGAGGGAACCGAGGCCCAGAGAATAATGATGGTCATAATGTTGGCATGTGTTAGGCGCTCACTAGGTGCCGTGCACGGTTCTGAGCGCTGCAGAAGGTACGAGGTCCTCAGGTTGTCCCCCGTGGGGCTCACGGTCTTCATCCCCATCTTACAGATGAGGGAACTGAGGCCCAGAGAAGTCAAGTGACTGGCCCAGAGCCACACGGCTGACAAGTGGCGGAGCCAGGGCTACGTAGGTCGGTGGCAGGGTGGGCCTTGGGTAACAAATAATGATAATAGCGGTATTTGTTAGGCGCTTACTGTATGCCAAGCACTGTTTTAAGCGCTGGGGCACATTCAAGATAGTCGGGTTGTCCCATGTGGGGCTCACGGTCTTCATCCCCATCTTACAGATGCGGGGACTGAGGCCCAGTGAAGTGACCGGCCCAGGGTCAAACAGCTGACAAGTGGCAGAGGAGGGATTAGTAATAAATAATAATGATGACGGCATTTATTAAGCGCTTACTACGTGCAAAGCACCGTTCTAAGCGCTGAAGAGGTTACCAGGAGATGAGGTTGTCCCACGGGGGGCTCACAGTCTTCATCCCCATCTTACAGATGAGGGAACTGAGGCCCAGTGAAGTGACCGGCCCAGGGTCGGACAGCTGAGAAGTGGCAGAGGAGGGATTAATAATAAATAATAACGATGATGGCATTTATTAAGCGCTTACTCTGTGCAAAGCACTGTTCTAAGCGCTGAGGAGGTTACCAGGAGATGAGGTTGTCCCACGGGGGGCTCACAGTCTTCATCCCCATCTTACAGATGAGGGAACTGAGGCCCAGTGAAGTGACCGGCCCAGGGTCGGACAGCTGAGAAGTGGCAGGGGAGGGATTAATAATAAATAATAATGAAGACGGCATTTATTAAGCGCTTACTACGTGCAAAGCACCGTTCTAAGCGCTGAGGAGGTTACCAGGAGATGAGGTTGTCCCACGGGGGGCTCACAGTCTTCATCCCCATCTTACAGATGAGGGAACTGAGGCCCAGTGAAGTGACCGGCCCAGGGTCGGACAGCTGACAAGTGGCAGAGGAGGGATTAATAATAAATAATAACGATGATGGCATTTATTAAGCGCTTACTACGTGCAAAGCACTGTTCTAAGCACAGAGGAGGTTACAAGGAGATCACATTGTCCCACGGGGGGCTCACAGTCTTCATCCCCATCTTACAGATGAGGGAACTGAGGCCCAGTGAAGTGACCGGCCCAGGGTCGGACAGCTGACAAGTGGCGGAGGAGGGATTAAAAATAAATAATAACGATGATGGCGTTTATTAAGCGCTTACTACGCGCACAGCACCGTTCTGAGCGCTGAGGAGGTTACCGGGAGATGAGGTGGTCCCGCCTCATTCATCCCCATTTTCCAGAGGAGGGAACTGAGGCCCAGAGAAGTGAAGTGACTTGCCCCAAGTCACCCAGCCGACAGTGGGCGGAGCCGGGATTCGAACCCGTGACCCCTGACTTCCAGTGAGCCCCGCCGCTTCCCTGGGACCGGGTGTGGGGCTGTGCGGAGCGTTGGGGCGGGTAGTCTCCTGGAGGGTGGGCTGCTTCGTTTTCAGCAGCGGGTAAGGGCGGGGGCGTTTGCCCCACGCTGAGGATGCCAGCCGGCTCACGGCGGTCTCTCGGTTGTCTCTGTCCGTGCCGGCGGTTGAGCGCCCGCCCGTCCTGAGGCCTGCCGGGCATCGCCCGCCTGTCCTGAGGCCCGCCGGGCATCGCCCGCCCGCCCGGCCCGTCCCGTCCCGGCCATGCTGCGCTACTGGGGCGAGATCCCGGTGTCGTCGGCGCAGGCCAACCGCGGCTCCTTCGACCTGCTCCCCCGCGACTTCCGCCCGGTGGAGGTGCAGGACCCTCCCCTCCACCAGCCGTCGGCCCGCAGGCCGCGGCCTCCCACCATGCTGGACGTCCCGTCGGAGCCGTGCAGCCTCACCATCCACACCATCCAGCTCATCCAGCACGGCCGCCGGCTCCGCGGCCTCATCGCCGCCGCCGCCGCCGCCGCCGCGGACGGCGTCCGAGCCGAGGAGGCCGAGCCCCTCCCGCCCTGCCCCGGCTCCCCTCCCGTCCCGGACGACCTCCTGCCCCTGGACGGCAAGACCCCCAGGCTGCCCTTCCAGCTCCGCCACAGTGACCCCGAGAGTGACTTCTACCGGTAAGCGGGGGGGCTTCCGGGCCGTCGGTCCGGCCCGTCGGGCGCCCGGGGGGGCGGCGCGGCCTTGGGAGTCAGACCTCGGGGGTTCAAATCCCGGCTCCGCCGATCGTCAGCCGTGGCACTTTGGGCGAGTCGCTTCAATCAATCAGTCAATCGTATTTATTAATAATAATAATAATAATAATAATGGCATTTATTAAGCGCTTACTATGTGCAAAGCACCGTTCCAAGCGCTGGGGAGGTTACAGGGTGATCAGGTGGTCCCATGGGGTGCTCAGTCTTAATCCCCATTTTACAGATGAGGTGACAGGCGCAGAGAAGCGAAGTGGCTTGCCCGAAGTCGCCCAGCTGACCGTTGGCAGAGGCGGGATCTGAACCCACGACCTCTGACTCCGAAGCCCGGGCCCTGTCCACTGAGCCACGCTAATGGCGACATCTAGAGACGGTCCCTACCCAACCGCGGGCTCACAGTCTAGAAGGGGGGAGACTGAGAACAAAGCAAAACCTATTAACAAAATAAAATAAATAGAATAAGCAGGTACAAATAAAATAAATACATAAATAAATAAATAGATATAAATAAATAAATAGAGTAATGGCGAGGGGTCAGGAGCGTTGCCGGGGGATCGGGCTGGGTTATTGAGCGCTTACTATGTGCAGAGCACCGTACTAAGCGCTTGGGAAGTACAAATTGGCAACCTATAGAGACAGCCCCTACCCAACATTGGGCTTCACTTCTCCGGGCCTCAGTGACCCCATCTGGAAAACGGGGATGAAGACTGTGAGGTGCCTGATCACCTTGTAGAGCCCGGGCTTTGGAGTCAGAGGTCATGGGTTCAAATCCCCAGCTGTGTGACTTCAGGCAAGTCACTTAACTTCCCTGTGCCTCAGTTACCTCATCTGTAAAATGGGGTTGACCGTGAGCCCCACATGGGACAACCTGATCACCTTGTAACCTCCCCAGCGCTTAGAGCAGTGCTTTGCACATAGTAAGCGCTTAATAAATGCCATCATCATTATTATTATTATTATTATTATTATTACCTTGTAACCTCCCCAGCGCTTAGAACGGTGCTTTGCACATAGTAAGCGCTTAATAAATGCCATCATTTTATTATTATTATTACCTTGTAACCTCCCCAGCGCTTAGAACGGTGCTTTGCACGTAGTAAGCGCTCCGTAAATGCCATCACCGTTATTATTACTGTAGCGAGCGCTTGGGAGAGTGCAATTCAGCCGAGTGGCCCAGTGGTTAGAGCCCGGGCTGGGAGTCAGAAGGGCCTGGGAATCTAGTCCCAACCCCGACACTTGTCTGCCGTGTGTCCTTGGGCAAGTCACCTAGAGGAGGGAGGGGAGGTAGGACGGGGCCAGGGGACGGACGGCTTTGAAGCCGAGAGTGAGGAGTTTTTGCTTCACGCGAAGGTTGATAGGCAACCACTGCAGGTTTTTGAGGGGAGTGACATGCCCACCGCGTTTCTGAAGGAAGATAATCCGGGCAGCGGAATGGAGTATAAAGAGAGGAGAGGCGGGAGGTTGGGAGGTCAGAAAAGGAGGCCGATGCGGTAATCCAGTCGGGATAGGATGAGCGATCGTACTGACGGGGTAGCGGTTTGGGTGGGGAGGAGAGGGCGGATCTTAGCGAAGGTCAGGCCGACAGGGTTTGGTGGCGGATTGGACGTGTGGAGCGAGCGAGAGAGCCGAGTCAACGGTGATGGGAAAGTCAGGGAGAAGTGGGACACCTAGCCACGGGATAATAATAATCAATGGCATTAACTAAGCTCATTGTGGGCAGGGAATGTGTCTGTAATATCGTACTCTCACAAGAGCACAGTGCTTTGCAGCAGTGCTCGATAAACACGACCGAATGAAGTGCTTACTCTTTACACTGTAATAATAATAATAATGGTATTAAGCGCTTACTATGTGCAAAGCACTGTTCTAAGCACTGGGGGGATACACGGTAATCAGGTTGTCCCACGGGGGTCACAGTCTTAATCCCCATTTTACAGATGAGGTGACTGAGGCACAGAGAAGTTATGACTTGCCCAAAGTCACACCGCTGACAATTGGCAGAACCCGGATTTGAACCCCTGACCTCTGACTCCAAAGCCCGTGCTCTTTCCACTGAGCCACGCTGCTTCCCAAGCACTAAGTACTAAGCACTAGGGAGGTATGATGCAGTCGTATTAGACGCAGTCCCCGTCCCACAACCCGAGGAGGAGGGAAAACAGGACTTGGAACCCCATTTTGCTGATGAGCAAATTGAGGCAAAGAGAAATGACTAGCCCGAGATCACACAGCAGCAAGCGGTGGAGGTGGGATTAGAACCCAGGTCCTCTTACTCCCAAGCCCGTACCCTTCCCGTCAGGTCATGCTGATTTTTCTTTCCTGTACCCTCTTAATGATGTTGTCTGAGAAACACAGAATGCTCATTCCTCATATTTTGCCACCCGTCTTGTCTGCCGCAGGCCCAGTGGGCTAGCAGAAACTTTCAGTTGCTGCTGAATTCTTTTTCTGAGTCTGTCCTGAAATCTGATCGGGCACCTCCCAGCAGTAGAATTTTTCGTAAGCACCGATGACCCGAAAAAGATGCAGAAATGAACCAAGCCCTCCCCGTGAAAAATAATGGGCGCGCTGACCATTCGGCCGGAACCACAAGGCACCATTTGGGGGGGGGGGGGGGGGGGAGGGGTATTTTGATTGCTTTAAATCAGCGTTTCATCAGTAATGATAATGTTTGCTAAGTGCTTACTATGTGTCCAACACTGTCCTAAGCACCAGAGGAGATTCAAGCTCATCGGGTGGGACATGGTCCCTGTCCCACATGGGGCTCCTGGTCTCCATCCCCATTTTCCAGATGAGGTAACCGAGGCACAGGGCACTGAAGTGACTTGCCCAAGGTCACGCAGCAGACAAGCGGCGGTGCAGAGTAATGCTCGTGGGGCTTCAGATGGCTTCCCCTCCTATTCCCACCTCCTCCCTCTGTCCGCCCCCTCGTCTCCCTCCTCCTCCCGGGAAGCAAGTCGCCCGACCGGTGTCCTCCGTTTAACCCGGCCCGTCCGTAGGGTTGCTCCGCGCGGAGCCCTGGGCTCGTCTAATGGGGCGGAGGCGGCCGGACGGGGTCTGAACGGGGTTGTCCCCTCCCCGTGGCGCGGAGGGTCCCAGGGGGAGCGGGGCAGCCCCGCTCGACGGCCTTTCAGGGCCCGCTGACGCCTTCCAGGGGGAAAGGCGAGCCGGTGACGGAGCTGAGCTGGAACTCGTGCCGGCAACTCCTCTACCAGTCGGTGGCCACCGTCCTGGCCCACGCGGGCTTCGAGTTCGCCAACGAGAGCGTCCTGGAGACCCTGACGGACGTGGCCCACGAGTACTGCCTCAAGTTCACCAAGCTGCTGCGCTTCACCGTGGACCGGGAGGCCCGGCTGGGCCAGACCCCCTTCCCCGACGTGATGGAGCAGGTGTTCCACGAGGTGGGCATCGGCAGCGTGCTGTCCCTGCAGAAGTTCTGGCAGCACCGCATCAAGGACTATCACAGCTACATGCTGCAGGTGAGGGGGGGCCCCCCGCCCGCATGACGGTGGTGTCCGTCGGGCGCTTACTAGGTGCCAGGCGCCGTGCCGACCGTCGGGGTGGATGCGGGCAAGTTGGGTCCCACGTGGGGCTCACGGTCTCAACCCCCATTTGACATTTCCCCTGGAATCGGGCTGGACCAAGCTAACGTCCAGCGGCGCAGCACGGAGGGCCCCGGGGGGACAGAGCACGGGCCCGGGACTCGGAAGATCTGAGTTCTAATCCCGGCTCTGCAGCCGCTCGTCGGGGAAGTCCTTTCGCTTCTCTGGGCCTCAGTCGCCTCACCCGTTAAATGGGGACTAAGACCGTGAGCCTCGGCTGGGGTCTGCGACCAACCCGATCACCTCGAACCTACTCCAGCGCTTAGTACGGTGTCCGGGCACATGGCAAGTGCTCACCTAATAGCACGGCAGACCGGGGTCCTGGGGGGCCTTGCCCCGCTTTTCTACTAGATTGCCAGGCCCCAAGGCCAGGTGGACTAGCGGGTGTGCCAACAAAGGACCTCTTCCTCTGTACCCTGCCCATCCTGGGCGAGAAGCCGCTAATGGGGCAGGTTCTTGCAGCGGTGGTCGTGTGGGGCTTCTCTATTCAGCACGTCTTGACCGAGGAATCATTCCTGACCGTCAGAGACGTGGGGATAAACAGCGAAGCCTCTTGTTTCCGGTCTCCTCCTAGACCGGCCCTGTTCCTGGGCAGCTCACCCTCTCTGCCACCTTTAGCACTTGAAGAAGGATGAGGCTGTTTCCGTCCCTCCCTCCCTCTCCCACAGGGTGCTGCTCTGCTAACAGATTAGGTGGGAGCGTTTTATTCCGAGTGAAACCCCCCAGTTAATCAGGGGGGACACGGTCCCTGTCCCGCACAGGGCTCATAGTCTAGGAGGGAAAACAGGCACGGAATCCCCATTTTACAGGTGAGGAAGTGAAGTGACTTGGGATTAGGACTCGGGTCCCGTCCGGCCCGTGCTCTTTCCACTAGGCCGTGCTGCTTCTCGCTTGGGGTGACACGTGCTCCCCGAGTCCGAAAGGATTCCCCCGCCGTCCCCGTCCGCCCTGAGGCCGGCAACAGCGGCCAGACTCTCGAGCCGCCTGTGTCCCTCCCCCAACCGTCCCCGCTTGGCCGACAGGTGAGCAAGCAGCTGTCGGAGGAGTACGAGAGAATGGTGAATCCGGAGAAGGCGTCGGAAGACACCAAGCCCGTGAGGATCAAGGAGGAGCCCGTCAGCGACATCAGTTTCCCCATCAGCGAGGAGCTGGAGGGGGAGCTGGGGCCGGGGGACCAGGCCCTGCCCGGGGCGGTGCTGGCAGCGCAGAACCTGGAGGTGGAAGCCTCCCCGCAGACCTCAGGTGGGTCCTGGGCCCCGTTTACTTGCACCTGAATTAGACGCCAGCTCCGAGTCCTTGGGCAGCCACGTAAAGCAGCCCGGGGTTGGTCGGCCGTAGATTATCCCATGAAACACCACCTCTTTTGGGGGGTAGAGAAGCCGCGCGGCTCGGTGGAAAGAGCCCGGGCTTGGGGGTCGGAGGTGGTGGGTTCTAATCCCTCACTTAATTCCAGATGAGGTTCTAATCTTACCCCATCTGGAAAACGGTGAACCCGAAATGGGACAACCTTGCATCTCCCCCAGCGCTCTAAAACGGTGCTTGGCACGTAGTAAGCGCCGAACAGATGCCATCAGCGTCGTCGTGCGACGCATCAGCGTCCACCTTGCCAGAGGGAAATCGGGCCGGGCCTGAAGTCGGGCAGCGAGTTGAAAGGGGTGCGTCTGGTTTACGTGTTTGTGGGTGCCCAAAGACCAGAGGGTCGTCGGCGGGCTCTCCGTCCCCTCCGCCTGACGGCCGTTTCCGCCGGGTCGCTCGTCAGGCGCCGAGGCGAACGCTTCCCCTCTCTGGAACCTGTCCCAGGTGAAGATGGAGCCCCAGGAGAGCGAGGAGGGCAGCGGGGCCGGGCACGGCGTCCTGGGCGGCGACGTCTTCGAGGAGCCCATGTCGGGCGTGAGCGAGGCCGCGATGGCCCAGAGCCCCGACGGCTCCGAAAGCAGCTACGGCTCCCCCTCGGCCGACAGCCTCATGGGCTCCCCGCCTGCCTTCCCCCAGCGCTGCAAGAAGAAAATGAGGAAGGTGTAAGGTCGGGGGCCGGGCGGGGGAAGCCCACCGCCCTCGGGGACCGGGCCGGGCTTGTGGGGATGCAGAGGAGAGGGGCTGGGCACCTGCCGATTCATTTGGGCGGAGATACTGTTCAAATAGATGGTCGCCTTTTCCAGTTCTGGGCCCCGCTAGTCTTCTTCTCTAAACAGGGGCCGGTGCCTGTTAACCCCGGGGGAAGAGGGTGGTCCAAACAGCAACCGGAGTAATAATAATAATGGCATCTGTTAAGCGCTTACTATGTGCAAACCACTAAGCGCTGATAATAATGGCATCTGTTAAGCGCTTACTATGTGGCAAAGCACTGTTCTAAGCGCTGGGGGGATACAAGGTGATCAGGTTGTCCTGCATGGGGCTCACGGTCATCATCCCCATTTTACAGACGAGGCCGCTGAGGCTCCGAGAAGTCAAGTGACTTGCCCAAGGTCACACAGCAGATGTGTAGAGAAGCAGCGTGGCTCAGCAGAAAGAGCACGGGCTTCGGAGTCAAGAGGTCATGGGTTCAAATCCCAGCTCCGCCAATTGTCAGCTGTGTGACTTCGGGCAAGTCACTTCACTTCTCTGGGCCTCAGTGACCTCATCTGTAAAATGGGGATTAAGACTGTGAGCCACATGTGGTGTCAACCTGATCACTTTGTAACCTCCCCAGCACTTAGAACAGTGCTTTGCACATAGTAAGCGCTTAATAAATGCCATTATTATGATGTAGCGGAGCAGGGTTTGAACCCACGACCCCTGACTCCAAAGCCCGTGCTCTTTCCATTGAGCCACACTGCTTCTCAAGGAGAGTGGTTAGCTTTTGCTTGCGGATTTAAGCGGGGAGAAATGGTCTCTCATTTCTGGTCAGCGTGGCCGCTTTTGAACTCTCCTCCCAGGGAAAGCAACACAGGCTTCATCACCACTGGGTAAAATCTCTTTACTCTGTCCCCGTGCTAGGCACGAGGACGGGGCCTGGAAGAGGGCAGCGGAAAGCCGCCCCCTCCTCACTCCTACTTCCATAACATCCCAGCTCCTCCTGGAAGCCAGGGCGGCAACCGAAAGGGATGCTCCGAGCAGGGAGCAGGGGGCCCGCCGCCTCGGGCCGCGGGGTTTAGGAGCGAAAGAGATGTGAAAGCCGGTTCGGGAAGAGTCTTACCTACGCCTCGAAGAAAACCGGGCCCTCGCTGTGTCGCTCAAACGAACGTCCCCAAGGCGCCGTGATGTCTGTAAGGTGCGCAGCGGGTCCCGGGCCGAGCTTCGGAGGGCAGCCCGCAGGTGGGCCTTCCTTTCCCTGCCCAGGCCCGAAGGAGCTACAGAGGCCTTGGGTTTGCAGAGGTAGAGGCAAAATGTTCTTCTTTCTAGCTAGCGTGCCCGATCCCGATCGGCCCGGATTGCGTTTCATTCGGAGACGACCCTCGTACGTTCCAAACGCTGGAAGTTCTTTTCACCGCCCGCTCGCCTAACCCCGTCCCAGCTCCCCTCACCCCAGCCGAGGCTGACGGTTGAGCTAGTCCGCTGGCGGGCTATTCCCGCCCTTCCCATTCCCCGGGGCCCCGACGGAGAGAAAGGAGGGGGCTGGCGCCCACACGGACCCCCGTTCACCCAGAGCGGGTGAGTCTCCCTGATGAAAATCAGGACAAGCCAGGCTCAAAATTCAACGTCAACTCTTTATCCAAAGTCCCTACGCTCAGCAGGGCGGGGGACGCGCCCCCACACAGACGCACAGCTGTGGAAAGGTTGCCGCCACCGCCGCAGGGGAGCTGGGCTCCCTCTCTCCCTGCCGGCAGCAAAAATCATTTAGCAGTCCAGGATCAGGCAAAGCCCAGGCTCGCTAGAACATTGCAGCTCTGCTTTCCTGGGGGACCGAACCAACACGGGCCTCTACCTTTTTCGGATGGATTCCGTGATCCCTCCCTCCCGGCGTGCGGCAGCCCCCGTGGGAAGCAAGGGCTCTCCTGCTGCTGTGGAGGGCCAGGAGCCGGCCCCGGTTCTCCCGTCATTGACTGCTTCGGCTCTGCTTCGGCTGGCGCATGAAGTTGTGGAAGGCCGGCTCCTCCTGGCTTTCCTCCGTAGCTGCGGGGAGGAGAGAGAGCGTGAGCCCAGAAGCGCGGCTCCGCTCCGCCTCCCGTTGCTGTCTTCCAAGCCCCACCGCCCTTGTACCTTGATGGTCGATGTCGTCGGCGTCACTGTCGGCTTCTTCATCCTCCTCCTCGGCCAACGCTCCCCGGGTCAGGATCAGGTCAGAGGGGCCCGGGGCCGAAGCAGAAGTTTCTGCGGGAAACACAGCGACTCCAGGCTTTGTGGCCTGCCCCTCTTCCCCCCCGACCCGCCAGGCCCAGGGTGCTGCTCACCTGTGGCCGTGCCGGGGTCCAAGGCCACGGACCCCATGTCCGTCCGGAGCCGCTCCAGCTGCTCTCTGCGTCGCTCGCTCTGAGCGCTGGCCTGGGCCAAGGGAAAATCAATCAATCAATCAATCAATCGTATTTATTGAGCACTTACTGTGTGCAGAGCACTGTAGTAAGCACTTGGGAAGTCCAAGTTGGCAACATCTAGAGACAGTCCCTACCCAACAGTGGGCTCACAGTCTAGAAGGGGGAGACAAACAAACCAAACATATTAACAAAATAAAATATATAGACTAGATATGTACAAGTAAAATAAATAGAGTAATAAATCTGTACAAACATATAAACAGGTGCTGTGGGGAAGGGAAGGAGGTAAGACGGGAGGATTAAGAGGGGGACGAAGGGGAATCAATCGTATTTACTGAGTGCTTACTGTGTGCACAGCACTGTACTAAGCACTTGGGAAGTCCAAGTTGGCAACATATACAGTCCCTACCCAACAGTGGGCTCACAGTCTAGAAGGGGGAGACAGAGAACAAAACCAAACATATTAACAAAATAAATAGAATAGATATGTACAAGTAAAATAAATAGTGTAATAAATACGTACAAACACATATTTACAGGTGCTGTGGGGAAGGGAAAGAGGTAAGACGGGGATGGAGGGGGGCGAGGGGGAATAATAATAATAATGGCATTTATTAAGCGCTTACTATGTGCAAAGCACTGTTCTATGCACTGGGGAGGTGACAAGGTGATCAGGGTGTCCCACGGGGGGCTCACAGTCTTCATCCCCATTTTACAGATGAGGGAACTGAGGTCCAGAGAAGTGAAGTGACCTGCCCAGCCACCCAGCAGTGAGCCAAGGCACCCGGGTGGGATCCGGGCCACCCGGAGGATGGGCAGCGAGGCTAACGACGCCCGTCCATCCTGGGATTTCCCCCCACTCATCCTAAAAGCTCTGCCTCCTTTGGTTCCCTGTCCCCAGGAGCAAGAAATCAAACCTAAAGGGCTCAAAGCCTTCTGTCTTCCCAGAGCCGAGGGGAAAAGGCCGCACTGGCACCGTGTTTGCTCCCCACTGTTTTCCAGAACTCTCCTGGGGTGCCCGCAACCTTCAGATTGAACAACTGAGGTGCAAGGGTCAAACAAGACGCCAATGCCGCTTCCCTCCCCGGTGCCGGGAACCACGGGGACCAACCCTTGGCAAAGGCCGGGGCCGCTCTAACCCGGCCCAAAACCCCGGGCTCCGTTTTCTTACCAAGGATTTCTTCAGACGTTCATACTCCGGGCGATACTCCCTGGAGAGAAAAGCACGGGTTTACGGCCCTGTCTCTGTCCAGCCCCACCGGAGACGGTGGCTACCGACGGCGTCCAGAGGGCACCGTAAATCGAGCGCTGGCACAGCACGACAGAAGCCCGAGGCGCATCCCCTACCCAGACGGAGCGCCCGCTCCAACGGGGAATATCGGAAAACTGGGTAATCTCAGTGGATTTCCCTGTACAGTGGATCGTGCCCAAATCCACGAAGGTGGAGAAGAGGTATAGACGCGGGCCGGGACCGCTAGAGATAATAAATACCGCTGCTCCACATTCGACCGGTTACCTCTCGTATTCCTCCGCGGCACTGGAGACTTGCACGAACAGTTCATCCAGACCGGTGCCCTGGACGGCAGAGATGCCCACCACCTGCCGGGAAAAACCCAAGCGGAGCGAGAGAGGTCAGGCCCCGATGCCCCGCGCCTGGATCCCGAAGCTTAGCCCAGAGCAACCGCCGCTGGGTGCTGGGCCGGCCAGCCCTTCCCCGCCCAGGGATCGGCCCCCTTCTAGGGCTTCCTCTCCCTCGGCTCCTAAAGACGCCGCGCGCCCCCTTCCAACCCCAAATTAAGCCCTGACTTCTCTCCAGATTGCAGCGAGACTGCAGCAGCCTCACTGAGGGTCGCCTCCCCTCCGCTTTCTTCTCCTCCTCCTTTCCCTTTCGTTTCCAAGGGTTCCTTTTCGGATCCTTTCCCCCTCCAGGACCCCTCTCTAGCGTCGCTTAGCCTCCACTGGGTCCTCATTGCCGTGACGATCCCAACACACCCCGCCGCGCCCTGGAACGGTCCGGCGGCCCCGCGTCAACTGTCAGCCATCCCGGGAACGGGCTGGGCCGAAGACAAAGCTCTAAAGCGCCAGTCCCCTCCTCCCAAGGTCGAGAGCCCTCCGCGAGGCCCAGGGGGCCGGCGGCCGTCCCCACTTACCCTGAGGGAGCTGTAGAACTCGTCCAGCACCAGGCTCATGGACCGCGTCAGGTTGCTGGCGTACGTGGTCTCCTGATTCAGGGCGTCCTGGAAGGTCTCGAAGTCCTGCATCCACTCCACCGCGAAGCTGTGGTCGATGATGTCCGTCTGGGCCGGGGGGAAGAAGGGCCCGGGCGGGAGGTCACCCCGGGAAAGGGCGAGTCGGCGCCGTCGGCGGAGCGCCGGTTTGAGCCCGGGCGCTGGACTGGGTGGAATCGTCTGCTTCATCCTCCGGCGGAGAGGAGCCGTAGGCCCCAGCCCCTTCTCCGCTGCTCCCGGCGCTTTGCCCATCTCCACTCCGCTCTCCTCCCCGATGGACCCTCTGCCCCCAACCCCCCGGAGCCGGTGCGGCTGCCTCTCCTCGAGTTGAAACCCGTGGCCCGTCGCTCTTTGCAGCCAACGCGCCCCAATGGGACCTCCTTCCCTCCCTCCCGGAGCCAACCCCCGCTGCCAGCGGGGCAGAGCGGACCCACGTCCTCCCGCCCGCCTCTCGCCCGCTTCCCGACCCCTCTCACCTTGTTCATGACCACGATGAAAGGCAACTTGGTTTTGTACAGGATGCTGAAGGGAGGAAGGTGGGAAAGCTGGGGAAAAGACGGAGACCATAGCCTCTCCTGCCTGAGCCTCCACAGGGGCAGAAGTTGGTTCGCGTGCACGTGCGCAGGCCGAGAGCAAAGGGTTTGGCTACGGCCTTCGTACCTGACTTCTGCCATGGCGCAACCGCCACTCCCTGCCGAATTCCCCATCTAGTAGCCACCGGCTGCTCCCGCGCCTCCCCCTCTGGTCCCGATCGGCCTTCCTGAGGATGCGGTGGCCCCGGGCCCCCGCGGGACACCCCTCTGTCCCATCCTCTGGCCACGGGCCACGCTCCTCGGCCTCGGCAGGGTCACGGACACCCCGGGCCGGAGACCGCCCACCCAAGCTCAGCTCCCCCTCTAGACTGTACGCTCACTGTGGGTAGGGAACGGGGCTTCCTGCTCTGCTGTACTGTGCCCTCCCGAGCGCTTAGTACAGCGGCCCGCACACGGTAAGCCCTACATAAATACCACTGATTGATTTGAAACTTACGGGTAAGGAGGAAAAACCGGGAGGCAGAGTCGAGGAAGGGGGCTGGGGCAGGGGGAAAGACAGACTCCTGTGGGCGGGAATGGCACGGAATGGGGAGGAGACCCCAAAGCGGAGGCTCAAGGGGGGGGCTCTAGAGAGGGGCCGTCGGGTTACCTGCAGGCGTACAGCATGTTGGACATGAAGGTCACGGGGTTGGTGCTCCGAGACGTGTCCATGACGTACACGACGACGGTTGGGAACGAAGAGGCCTGGGAGCGCAGCGGGTCCCCGGCTCCCGTTAGGCACGACGAGTCCGGCCGGGCCCGCTCAGCCGCCCCTCGGCTCCCCAGTCCCGCCGTCCCGGGCCGCAGGGTGACTCACCAGGGCCTCGGTGATGATCGTGCCCGAAGCCGACCAGGTGAACACCTCGATCTGGCCGGGTGTATCGATCAGGACGTACCTGCACAAAACAAAGTGTCGATCAAAACCACAAGACGTCAGAGAAACATTTGGCCAAGGGGAGCCGCGAGGTGACTCCTTCCACGTAGAAGACCAGAAGAGTCTCCCAGTTCTTGTGACCTCTGCGATCTCTATCCACTGCGACGCCCAATGTGCATCTGATGCGTCCAACGCGCAGCAAGAAGGGCGGGGGACAAGCGCGTGAGGCAGGGGGCTTCCACAGAGACGACGGGGAGCCAAACTGCAGTGGCCGAGCAGCGGCTCAACCTCGCGGCCCTCCCTCCGGTGGCCCGGGGAGAAGTTCAGAGGAGAAGCTGCAGGTGCAACCCAAGATTTACTTACTGGTGTGTGTCCTGGCACTTCTCAATAAACTTCATCACCTGGCAGCAGGGAGAGAGGAGTCAGCGGAGAGGTCTCCCAGGGGCCCTCGGCTCCCCGCTGCAGGACAGCCCACCCGGCTACGGGGGCCCGTTGGGAAAACTCGACTCCAAGGTGCAGGGCCGTCCCGAGCTGGTCAGCCCCCGGCCCTCACCCTTTCTGGGACCGCGCCGGTCGCAAGCCTGCCCCTCCCCACCTCCCAGCCCCAGAGGGAAACTACGCACTTCCTTAGGGGAGTCGAGGAGGCCCTCCTCATTCCTAGACCATCACTGCTTTAAGTTATTTCCCACCTCCGATGCCTCCATTTCCCCACTGGAAATGCGGGCATTGCAGTCCCCGTCTACTTCCCGGAATCACGGAGGGCAGCCCCGAACACACAAGCCCTGATTTGCAGCAAGAGGGAGGGTGGCAGGCTGGCGGTGCCCGGACCCACCTCTTCCGTGTGCCCGGGTCGCCGCTCTGCTCGCTGCCAAGCCCACGGACCGCTGCATCGGCCACCCTACACCTTGGGCTTGGGCTCAGGCCGGCCCACTACATCAACAACTGCGCCTCCGGAATAGGATCTTTTTAATTTGTACATTTGAAATTTTACTTTCTTCTTACTCCTCTGCACACTCAACTTTAACTGCTTCTATTATATTTCTATACATTACGTTCTATATTCTCTCCCAAGCGATTAGTACAGTGCTGTACACACAGTAAGCGCTCAATAAATACCACTGATTGCCTAGAGGAATTACCGTCCCCCTTTTAGACTGTGAGCCCACTGTTGGGTAGGGACTATATAGGTTGCCAACTTGTACTTGCTGGAGAAGCAACGTGGCTCAGTGGAAAAGAGCCCGGGCTTTGGAGTCAGAGGTCATGGGTTCCAATCCCGGCTCCGCCACTTGTCAGCTGTGTGACTTTGGGCAAGTCACTTCAGTTCTCTGGGCCTCAGTTACCTCATCTGTAAAATGGGGATGAAGACTGTGAGCCCCCCGTGGAACAACCTGACCACCTTGTAACCTCCCCAGCGCTTAGAACAGTGCTTTGCACATAGTAAGCGCTTAATAAATGCCATTATTATTATTATTATTACTTCCCAAGCGCTTAGTACAGTGCTTTGCACACAGTAAGTGCTCAATAAATACGATTGATTGATTGATTGATTGATTTCCGTTGGGCGCTTTGCTATTTGTAGGGGGAGTATTTGATGATGTCCCCTCTTTGTTCTCAATCTGCAGTGGAGTTTTTTGGACGGCAGCTCTTCATTATCATTTGCTGGGGGCAAGTGATACGGCTTATTTTCGTTCCCTAACAAATGATAGGAAACTCGCCCTTCGTCCATCTGTCCGCTTTGCATTTCATCTGCACGTCTGCGGGTGGCTATTTTAATCACGTCGGCACTAAAAACTCTCGACTACTTCACAATGAACGCCCGTGGCCTTTTCTGGCAGGGGAGCAGGGCAACGGAGGGGAAAAGGAAAAGAGTTTGGAAGGAAGGAAGGGGGAGGAGGAGGAGGGTTGCATGTTAAAGGGCTCCATGAGGGTGAAGCCCGGCACCTGGGCATGGCCCTCTCACCTCCCTACCCAATCAATCAATCAATCGTATCAATCAATCAATCAATCAATCCCCGGCTAGAGGAGAGGAATTGGACTCCCCCAAGCCCCCCGACTGTGGCCTGGACAGTAAGTCATCAGGTGTCAGCTTTTCCAGGAGTGGAGACCCTCCAGCAAGCCAGTGGGGTCTCAAGAGGAGGCTGTGAACTGCTCAGGCTACATTAGTATCGGCTATTTAGGAAAGTATTTGAGAACTGGGGGTGGGGTTGGGTGTGTGAGAGAGAGAGAGAGATTGTGTTTCCCTCCTTCCTCAGCGCTTAGAACAGTGCTTGGCACATAGTAAGCACTTCACAGATACCATTATTATTATTATTATTATTTTAGTGTGTGCGTTCCTTGAAGGAGAGTCCAGGTCTGCTTGTATTCAACGAATTTTCAACAGAGCCCGGTACGCTGTCTGGACCGATAAGGGTGAGAGCAAACTAGCGCAATGGCAAACGGCTAGACTAACCCGGTTGTTAATGGCCAGCTACAGGCCATCATCATCATCAATCGTATTTATTGAGCGCTTACTGTGTGCACAGCACTGTACTAAGCGCTTGGGAAGTACAAATTGGCAACATATAGAGACAGTCCCTACCCAACAGTGGGCTCACAGTCTAAAAGGGGGAATACGGCCTCCTGGACTGACTCCTGGACTGTATATATGTTTGCACATATTTATTACTCTATTTATTTTACTTGTACCTATCTATTCTATTTATTTTATTTTGTTAGTATGTTTGGTTTAGTTCTCTGTCTCCCCCTTTTAGACTGTGAGCCCACTGTTGGGTAGGGACTGTCTATGTTGCCAATTTGTACTTCCCAAGCGCTTAGTACAGTGCTCTGCACATAGCACTCAATAAATACAATTGATGATGATGATGACTCAACTTCCTGAGCCTCCGAGCATTTGGGGTTTAAACTAAGGCAGGTTCCTCCGTCTACAGACACAGCAGCAGACCGGGCCCCCGTTTTAGGAAGCAGCGTGGGCCTAGAGGAAAGAGCACAGGCCATGGGAGTCAGGGGATGTGGATTCTAATCCCAGCTCTGACTCGTGCTTGCTGTGTGGCCTTGGGCCAGTCAGTTAACATCTCTGGGCCTCGGTTACCTCACCTGTAAAATGGGGATTAAGGGTGTGAGCCCACATGGGATGGGGACTGGGCCCATCCCTTCTAGACTGTGAGCCTGTTGTTGGGTAGGGACTGTCTCTAGATGTTGCCAACTTATAATAATAATAATAACGATGGCATTTATTAAGCGCTTACTATGTGCAAAGCACTGTTCTAAGCGCTGGGGAGTTTACAAGGTGATTAGGTTGTCCCACGTGGGGCTCACAGTCTTCATCCCCATTTTACAGATGAGGGAACTGAGGGCCGGAGAAGTTAAGTGACTTGCCCAAGGTCACACAGCTGATAAGTGGCGGAGTCGGTATTTGAACCCATAACCTCTGACTCCAAAGGCCGGGCTCTTTCCACTGAGCCAGGCTGCTTCTCTACTCTTGTACTTCCCAAGCGCTTAGTACAGTGCCCTGCACACAGTAAGCGCTCAATAAATACGACTGAATGAATGAACCCCGTTATTACCCTGTATCTACCCCAGCACTCTGAACGGTGCTTGGCAAACAGGAAGCACTTAACATATACCACAATTATTAGTATTTTCTTGGACCTCAAGGTCTCCTATCCTCCTCCCTCCCTCCCTCTCTTCCAGTAATGGTTTTTGCCACCTAGGCCCTCTCTTTCATAAATATTACCCAAGAAACAAGTCAAGCAAGACGCTCCAGCCAACCCACACCACTGACCAGCAAAGATGTCCATACCTGATCAAACCTTGTAGCGAAGAGATTGAGGGAGGTGACTATCCCTCCATTGGGACCAAGTCCATATCTGGCCACCAAGTTCAGGAATTCAGCTGGGGAAGCAAACCGCTTAATACACTCAAATCTACCCCCAGGGACCTACACCAATCAATCGTATTTATTGAGCACTTAAAGCGTTATCAATCTAACCTCTATTCAGCCCCCGTTCTCCGAACACCCTCCTCAGACCTCACATCCCAAACTTCCTAACTCCAGGCGGGGTGTCTGGGGTTAATTTGCTCCTTGTTAGCACGCTCATCGACTGGTAACAAAAAGGCGTTGAAACGACAAACCAAACAGACCATTTGGCAACTTGTTCTTTTTGATCCATTTGGGGAAGGTGGCTGAAACTAGGACTTCCTTGAGGTAGCTGAAATGTTTACCGCAAGGTTTCCAAAGTCTTGGCCAAAGAGGGCCACTTAAAATAGTCAACCCGGGTTGATAGGCTGCGATCACGAAACAGAGGTAAGCAATAACTCTAACATCTTAAATCTATTCCCACGACGGACCGCTCTTCAGGCGAAACAACAGCTGCCAACGTTTTTCTATCTGAGCACACTAATCCCCGTCATTATTCATAGATTTTTTTTCAAATGTCCTCAGACCACTACTGCGGGAAGCCCTGATCGTTACTGTCTTCCCCACACCGAATGCCATTTTTCCACATAAGTGGAATTCCATTTCGATCATGCCTTTCCTGGTATTTTTCACAAATATGGAAAACACTCAAGCCTTGAATATAGAGGTTTCTAAATTCAGACGAGTCCCTCAGATCAACCGAGCAGGGGGTAGGAAACATCAAGGCAGATGGGAATCTGGAAAAGGATACTGCTTCATGACCTCCTTGTAGTTTACGGTGTCCCGGATATCTGAGAAATAAAAGACATGGACAGGAATAAGCTCCCCGGGGACCGGAATCATTTCCAGCAACCTGGTAATACCGTTCCCTCCCAAACACTCAGAACACTGCTCTGCCCACAGTAAGGGCTGAAATACCACGGAAAGAATCGGGAGACTCTTTTCCCTCTCCCCCTTTCCCCCTCCACCACCACAAAAGCATTCAAGACCTGAAGTAGGTTCCATCTGCTCTTTCCCAAATCATTTTTACCTAACAACAGAAGGTTGCCTCCCAGCCACCCTTCAAAGAGCCTTGGAACCAGAAGTGGACTCCCCCCGCCCGCCCCGGTCTTAATTCCCCTGTTTAAGTGACTGAGGTGTATGTTTTTAAAATATTATTTATTTAATTTAGGTGGGAATGGGAAACAAGGGGTGGTGAGGGGATAAGAGGAGGAATGAAAGATTGCCGTCACTTCCCAAGTGATGTACAAATGATGTAAGCCCGAAGCAGAGTGGATCAGGCCCTGGATTTCTGAACTGCTTGTTTAACAACATCTGGATAAGTGCATTAACATCTCTTTAAGTTTAAGCAGTCTGAACGGAAATGCTGCTTTTTTTTTTTTTTTTACATTTTCTTGTACTTCCCAAGTGCTTAGTACAGTGCTCTGCACACAGTAAGCGCTCAATAAATACGATTGATTGATTGATTGAAGAAATGCAAGTATCCCCGAAGGACACGGGTCTTGGAGGATCACAAGGCAGGTAAAGGGAATGAGAACAGGATGGCTCCCATGACACTATCCCCACTAGCAGATGAACACCGCAGGCTGCTCTGGCCTTATCCGGCCTTATAGTTGCTTTTCTATCATTTGGGTTTTCCCTGACTCTCGGAAAAAGCGGAAAAGATTCCCCGTGCCTTTACAGAGCCGCTCAGACTACTACGTTCAACAGCGGCTTTACGGGGTACTACTGCATCAACACCTCAAGTGCAGGTCCCACACGTTCACCCTCAGTCACGAGGGTCACTCATTCAGTGGTATTTATTGAGCTCTTATTATGTGAGAGCACTGTACTAAGTGCTTGGGAGAGTACAATGGACACATTCCCCCAGGCCTGGAATGCCCTCCCTCTGCCCCTCCGCCAAGCTAGCTCTCTTCCTCCCTTCAAGGCCCTGCTGAGAGCTCACCTCCTCCAGGAGGCCTTCCCAGACTGTGCCCCTTCCTTCCTCTCCCCCTCGTCCCCCTCTCCATCCCCCCCATCTTACCTCCTTCCCTTCCCCACAGCACCTGTATACATGTATATATGGTTGTACATATTTATTACTCTATTTATTTATTTGTTTTACTTGTACATATCTATCCTATTTATTTTATTTTGTTACTATGTTTGGTTTTGTTCTCTGTCTCCCCCTTTTAGACTGTGAGCCCACTGTTGTTTGTACTTCCCAAGCGCTTAGTACAGTACTCTGCACATAGTAAGCGCTCAATAAATACGACTGATGATGATGATGATGATGATGATGATTCCCTGCCCACCACAAGGCTACGCACCAAGGATGGGGGCAAACGTAGACAAAATACGGATAAATACAGAAGTGTTGAAGGGCCGCACAATGCTCACGTGAATGGCAAGGGGCCAAAGTGGCTCCCTCCACTACGTACCCACTGTTTCTGACCAAAGTTTGTGAGTCTCCCCTAAAGTTAACGGCATTTACGGACATCTCTCTCCCTCCATTCATTCATTCATTCATTCAATCGCATTTATTGAGCGCTTACTGTGTGCAGAGCACTGTACTAAGCGCTTGGGAAGTACAATTCAGCAACGAATAGACACAAATCTTGCCCATAACAGGCTCACAGTCTAGAAGGGGGAAGATGGGCACCAACAGAGAAGCAGCACGGCTTAGTGGCAAGAGCCCGGGCTCGGGAATCAGAGGTCGTGGGGTCTAATCCCAGCTCTGCTACTTATCAGCTGTGTGACTCTGGGCAAGTCCCTTCACTTCTCTGGGCCTCAGTGACCTCATCTGGAAAATGGGGATCAAGACTGTGAGCCCCAAGTGGAACAACTTGATAACCTTGTATCTCCTCCAGTGCTTAAAACAGTACTTGGCATGTAGTACTTAATAAATACCATTATTATTATTATCATCATTAAAACAAGTGAACAGGCATCAATAGCATTAGTATGAATCAATCTCTCTCTCTCTCTCTGTGTCTGTCCTGCACCCCTGGTTGTCACTCATGCTTGCCTTCTCTAGGCCTCAGCTCCCTCATCTGTAAAATGGGGATGAAGACTGTGAGCCCCACATGGGACAACCTGATGACCCTGTATCTCCCCCAGCGCTGAGAAGAGTGCTCAGCACAGAGTAAGCACTTAACATTATTATTATTATTAAAAGTGTGAGCCCCACGTGAGACAACCTGATGACCCCGTATCTCCCCCAGCGCTGAGAACAGCGCTCGGCACATAGTAAGCGCTTAACAAATACCATCCTTATTGTGATGACGATTATTACGATTGCAAGTGGGTCCGTGGGGCCGGGCACTCACCGATGTTGGCGGGGAAGGGGAGCTGGAGCACGGCGGGGTCCAGGTTGATGACGTAGGGCGGCGAGCCGCGGCCGTGCAGGTGGCCGGTGACTCTCTGCCAGGCAGGGCCGCGGTCACAGGCACGGACGGACGGACGGACAGACCGAGGGACCGATAGGACACCCAGATCTACATCTCCACCCCTGTTCTCTCCCCCTCCCTTCAGGCTCGCATCTCCTCCTGCCTTCAAGACATCTCCACCTGGATGTCTGCCCGCCATCTAAAACTCAACACGTCCAAGACTGAGCTCCTTATCTTCCCTCCCAAACCCTGCCCTCTCCCTGATTCTCCCATCACTGTAGACGGCACTACCATCCTTCTCGTCTCACAAGCCCGAAACCTTGGTGTCATCCTTGACTCCGCTCTCTGCCGCTCGTCTCCATCTTGCCTGTCCCTCCGTTGACCCCCCGGCCCACGTCCTTCCCCTGTCCTGGAATGCCCTCCCCTCCGCCAAACTAGCCCTCTTCCCTCCTTCTTTGGGCAAGTCAGTTCAATTTGTGCCTCAGTTCCCTCATCTGTAAAATGGGGATTAATGTGAGCCCCACATGGGACAACCTGATTACGTTGTATCCCCCCCCCCCAGAGCTTAGAACAGTAAGCGCTTAACAAATACCATCACCAAAGCCCTCATAGTAAGCGCTTAATAAATGCCATTATTATTATTATTATTATTACTACTGAGAGCTCCCCTCCTCCAGGAGGCCTTCCCAGACTGAGCCCCCCTTTTCCTCTCCTCCTCCTCCCCATCGCCCCCGTCCTTCCCTTCCCCCACAGCACCTGTATGTATCCATACAGATTTACTACTCTATTTTATTTATAGTTATTTATTAGTCTGTGTATCTGCATGTTTTGTTTTGTTGTCTGTCTCCTCCTCCTAGACTGTGAGCCTGTTACTGGGTAGGGACCGTCTCAATATTCATTCATTCAATCGTATTTATTGAGCACTTACTGTACTAAGTGCTTGGGACGTACAAGTTGGCAACATATTGAGACGGTCCCTACCCAACAGCGAGCTCATGGGCTCAATACGTTGCCAACTTGTACTTCCCAAGCGCGTAAGTACAGTGCTCTGCACACAGTAAGCGCTCAATAAATACAACTGAATGAATGATAATAACAATTATAATGTTGGTATTTGTTAAGCACTTACTATGTGCAAAGCACTGTTCTAGGCGCTGGGGAGGGTACAAAGTGATCAGGTTGTCTCACATGGGGCTCACAGTCTTAATCCCCATAATAATAATAATGATGGTAATTGTTAAATGCTTACTATATGCAAAGCACTGTTCTAAGCGCTGGGGAGGTTACAAGGTTATCAGGTTGTCCCACGTGGGGCTCACAGTCTTAATCCCCATAATAATAATAACGGTATTTAAGCACTTACTCAGTGCTTAACAAACGAACGCCATTATTATTATTATTCATCCCCGTTTTCCACAGGAGGGAACTGAGGGCCAGAGAAGTGAAGTGAGCCTTAATCCCCATAATAATAATAATAATAATAATAACGGTATTTAAGCGCTTACTCAGTGCTTAACAAACGCCATTATTATTATCATTATTATTATTATTCATCCCCGTTTTCCAGAGGAGGGAACTGAGGGCCAGAGAAGTGAAGTGACTGGCCCAAAGTCACCAGGTACTTCCCAAGCGCTCAGTCCAGTGCTGTGCACACAGTAGGCGCTCAATAAATACGATTGAATGAATGAATGAATGAAAAGGAAGTTAGGGACCGTCTCTATATGTTGCCAACTTGTCCTTCCCAAGCGCTCAGTCCAGTGCTCTGCACACAGTAGGCGCTCAATAAATACGATTGAATGAATGAATGAAAAGGAAGTTAGGGACCGTCCCTAGATGTTGCCAACTTGTCCTTCCCATGCGCTTAGTCCAGTGTTCTGCACACAGTAGGCGCTCAATAAATACGACTGAACGAATGAATGAAAAGGAAGTTAGGGCCCGTCTCTAGATGTGGCCAACTTGTCCTTCCCAAGCGCTCAGTCCAGTGCTCTGCACACAGTAGGCGCTCAATAAATACGATTGAACGAATGAATGAAAAGGAAGTTAGGGCCCGTCTCTCTATGTTGCCAACTTGTCCTTCCCAAGCGCTCAGTCCAGTGCTCTGCACATAGTAGGCGCTCAATAAATACGGTTGAATGAATGAATGAAAAGGAAGTTAGGGCCCGTCTCTAGATGTGGCCAACTTGTCCTTCCCAAGCGCTCAGTACAGTGCTCTGCACACAGTAGGCGCTCAATAAATCATCAATCGTATTTATTGCGCGCTTACTATGTGCAGAGCACTGTACTAAGCGCTTAAATACGCTTAATAAATACGCTCAATAAATACGATTGAACGAACGAATGAAAAGGAAGTTCGGGCCCGCCTCTAGTTGTGGCCAACTTGTCCTTCCCAAGCGCTCAGTCCAGTGCTCTGCACACAGGAGGCGCTCAATAAATGCGACTGAATGAATGAATGAAATGAATGAATGAATGAAAAGGCAGTGAGGGGGGCAACAGTGAGGGAAGGCCTCCTGGATGTGATCTCAGAAGGGATTGGAATGGGAAATGGGTGAAAGGAAAGGGGAGGGCCCATCTTTTAGACTGTGAGCCCACTGTTGGGTAGGGACTGTCTCTCTATGTTGCCAACTTGTCCTTCCCAAGCGCTCAGTACAGTGCTCTGCACACAGTAAGCGCTCAATAAATACGATTGATTGATTGACTGATTGATTGAAAGAGTCATGGCGGGGGACGGAAGGGAAAGCTACAGGGATGCGGTCGGTCGTCCATCTCACCTGGACGAAGGTGGTCTTCCCGGAGCCGGCCATCCCCAGGACGAGGAGGCACAGCGGGCCGCGGCCGGCGCTCGGGGGCCCCGCCATGGCCGCCGTCGTCTCCTCAGCCGCCGTCGTCTCCTCAGCCGCCGCCATCTTGGGCCCGCGCTGAGGGAGGCTGGAGGAGGGCGGCGGGCGGAAGTGGGAGGGGGCGCTCTAGGCGGAAGCGACCACCGAGACGCGATCGGGCGGGCGGGGTCCGGCTCGGCGGACCGGAAGTGACCATCGAGACGCGGGCGGCGCCCGGCTCGGCGGACCGGAAGGGCGGGGCCCGGAGCCACGAGGCGCCCACGGGGGGGGGGGGGAGGGGCTCCCTCCGAAATCAGCATGATTCGTCATAATAATAATGATAATAATAAAGTTATAATGATAGACATTATAATATACATTATAATATGTTACGTATCATAATATATTATTATAATAGTCATTATAATATGTAATATATCATAATATATTATTATAATAGTCATTATGATATGTTATATATCATAATATATTATTGTAATAGTCATTATAATAATATGTTATATGTTATAATATATTATTATAGTAGTCATATGTTAAATATCAATATATTATTATAATAGTCATACTGATATGTTATATGTCATAATGTATTATTATAATAGTCATTATAATATGTTATATGTCCTAATGTATTATTATAATAGTCATTATAATATGTTATATATCATAATATATTATAATAGTCATTATGATAATGTTATGTAATGTGTAATAATATATTATAATGTTCACTATAATATGTTATAGAATATATAATAATATATTGTTATTAAGTTGGCAACATATAGAGACAGTCCCTACCCAACAGTGGGCTCACAGTCTAGACAACAAAACATATAAATAAAATAAATAGAATATGTACAAATAAAATAGAGTAATACATACAAACACATATACATCAATCAATCAATCGTATTTATTGAGCACTTACTGTGTGCAGAGCACTGGACTAAGCGCTTGGGAAGTACAAGTTGGCAACATATAGAGACGGTCCCTACCCAGCAGTGGGCTCACAGTCACATATCTCCAACTTGTCCTTCCCAAGCGCTTAGTCCAGTGCTCTGCACACAGTAAGCGCTCAATAAACACGATTGATTGATTAATAATAATGGTATTTGTTTAGCACTTACTATGTGTAAAGCACTGTTCTAAGTGCTGGGAGGATACAAGGTGATCCCCTCCATCCCCCCCCCAGCCTTACCTCCTTCCCCTCCCCACAGCACCTGTATATATTCATTCAATCGTATTTATTGAGCGCTTACTGTGTGCAGAGCACTGTACTAAGCGCTTGGGAAGGACAAGTTGGAGATATGTATATATGTTCGTATGTATTTATTACTGTATTTTATTTGTACATATTCTATTTATTTTATTTTGTTAATGTTTTATTTTATTCTGTGTCCCCCTTCTAGACTGTGAGCCCACTGTTGGGTAGGGACCGTCTCTAGATGTTGCCAACTTGGACTTCCCAAGCGCTTAGTACAGTGCTGTGCACACAGTAAGTCACTTAACTTGTGCAAGTCACTTAACTTCCCTGTGCCTCAGTTACCTCCTCTGGAAAATGGGGATTAAGACTGTGAGCCCCCTGTGGGGCAACCTGATTGCCTTGTAACCTCCCCAGCGCTTAGAACAGTGCTTTGCACATAGCATTTAATAAATGCCATCATTAGTATTATTATTGCACTTCCCAAGCGCTTAGTACAGTGCTCTGCACACGGCAAGCGCTCAATAAATACGATTGAATGAGTGAATGAATGGACCCTGAGAAGCAGCGTGGCTCATCGCTTACTATGTGCCAGGCACTGTGCTAAGCGTTGGGGTGGATTCCAGCAAATCGAGTTGAACACAGTCCCTGTCCTCTGTGGGGCTCGCTGTGTCCGTCCCCATTTTCCTGCTGAGGTAACTTAGGCCCAGAGAAGTGAAGCGACTAGACTGTGGGCTCTTTGTGGGCAGGGAATATGTCTGCTTATTGTTATATTGGACTCTCCCAAGCGCTCAGTACAGTGTTCTGTCCACGGTACAGCACTCAATAAATAACGATGGCATTTGTCAAGTGCTTTCTATGTGCCAAGCGCTGTTCTAAACGCTGGGGGAGATACAAGGTCATGAAGTTGGGCACAGTCCCTGTCCCCCACAGGGCTCACAGCACATAGCTATAGACCTGCTATTCATTTATTTATGTGTATTAATGTCTGCCTCCCCCTCTAGACTGTGAGCTCTTTGTGGGCAGGGAATATGTCTGTTTATTGTTATATTGGACTCTCCCAAGCGCTTAGTAGCTATAGACCTGTAATTTATTTATTTATGTGTATTAATTTCTGCCTCTGTGGGCAGGGAATGTGCTAATTGTTATATTGGACTCTCCCAAGCGCTTAGTACAGTGCTCTGTCCACAGTACAGCCCTCAAATACGACTGAATTGAATGAATGAAAGCACTCGGTAAACATTAAGCAGCACCACCTCAAGAGATGACGGTATTATTCAAGATGCTTATGAATAGTACAGTGCTCTGCCCACAGTACAGCAGCACTCAAATACGACTGAATTGAATGAATGAAAGCACTCAGTAAACATTAAACAGCACCACCTCAAGAGATGGTATTATTCAAGATGCTTATGAATAGTAGAGTGCTCTGCCCACAGTACAGCAGCACTCAAATACGATTGAGTTGAATGAATGAAAGCACTCGGTAAACATTAAACAGCACCACCTCAAGAGATGGTATTATTCAAGATGCTTATGAATAGTACAGTGCTCTGCCCACAGTACAGCAGCCCTCAAATACGATTGAATTGAATGAATGAAAGCACTCGGTAAACATTAAACAGCACCACCTCAAGAGATGGTATTATTCAAGATGCTTATGAATAGTAGAGTGCTCTGCCCACAGTACAGCAGCACTCAAATACGATTGAATTGAATGAATGAAAGCACTCGGTAAACATTAAACAGCACCACCTCAAGAGATGGTATTATTCAAGATGCTTATGAATAGTACAGTGCTTTGCCCGCAGTACAGCAGCACTCAAATACGATTCAATTGAATGAATGAAAGCACTCGGTAAACATTAAACAGCACCACCTCGAGATGGTATTATTCAAGATGCTTATGAATAGTACAGTGCTCTGCCCACAGTACTGCAGCACTCAAATACGATTGAATGAAAGCACTCAGTAAACATTAAACAGCACCACCTCAAGAGATGATAGTATTATTCAAGATGCTTATGAATAGTACAGTGCTCTGCCCACAGTACAGCAGCCCTCAAATACGATTGAATTGAATGAATGGAAGCACTCAGTAAACATTAAACAGCACCACCTCAAGAGATGGTATTATTCAAGATGCTTATGAATAGTGGAGTGCTCTGCCCACAGTACAGCCCTCAAATACAATTGAATTAATTGAATGAATGAAAGCACTCGGTAAACATCAAACAGCACCACCTCGAGACGGTATTATTCAAGATGCTTATGAATAGTACAGTGCTCTGCCCACAGTACAGCAGCACTCAAATACGATTGAGTTGAATGAATGAAAGCACTCGGTAAACATTAAACAGCACCACTTCAAGAGATGGTATTATTCAAGATGCTTATGAATAGTACAGTTTTCTGCCCACAGTACAGCGCAGCACTCAAATATGACTGAATTGAATGAATGAAAGCACTCGGTAAACATTAAACAGCACTACCTCAAGAGATGGTATTATTCAAGATGCTTATGAATAGTACAGTGCTCTGCCCACAGTACAGCAGCACTCAAATACCATTGAGTTGAATGAATGAAAGCACTCGGTAAACATTAAACAGCACCACCTCAAGAGATGGCATTATTCAAGATGCTAATGAATTCATTCATTCACTCAATCGTGTTTACTGAGCGCTTACTGTGTGCAGAGCACTGTACTAAGCGTTTGGGAAGTCCGAGTTGGCAACATATAGAGACGGTCCCTACCCAACAGTGGGGTCACAGTCTAGAATATTCATCGAGGTAAAGCAGGAGGGGTTGGGGGGTAACCGGAGGACGCAAAATTGTTTGTGGGCCTGGCTTTAGTTGCTGGGCACCCGAAAGCCGCAGAACCTGCCCGGACACGCTGACCCTGGGATAAATAATAGAGAAACCCTTCCTTACCCACCACAGCCAGCCAAATGACGCATTTTTCGGCCACTTCTCCCTTGGACCCACTCAAAAGGTCCCAGATTGGGGACCCTCTGACCGGTAAAGAGATTTCCTCTTGTGGTTACTAACCTGCTGTGGGCATCACAGGCCCCCAGTGTCCAGCATTTCTCAGGATCGGCGCTTGAAATCCTACTGGCGGTGAGTCCTGCGGCGTGCGGACGGAGGACCCTCCTTTGGAAAGGGTAGTCTAGAGACCACCTTGGAATCGGAGGAAGGCAGCTAAGTGGGATATAGATGTATAAGGGGAAAGCAAATATTCTCCGTCCCCCACCCAAATTTAATTAAAAATATAGCCCGAGTCTTCACCAAGAATTGATCATGAGCAAACTACTAGATGGTCACAGTCCCTTCTGGACTGTGAGCCCGTCGTCGGGTAGGGGCCGTCTCTGTATGTTGCCGACTTGTACTTCCCAAGTGCTTAGTACAGTGCTCTGCACACAGTAAGCGCTCAATAAATACAATTGAATGAATTGAATGAATGTATAAGGGGAAAGCAAATATTCTCCCTGTCCCCGACCCAAATTTAATTAAAAATATAGCCCGAGTCTTCACCAAGAATTGATCATGAGCGAACTACTAGATGGTCACAGTCCCTTCTGGACTGTGAGCCCGTTGTCAGGCAGGGACCGTCTCTATATGTTGCCAACTTGTACTTCCCAAGCGCTTAGTACAGTGCTCTGCACCCAGTAAGCGCTCAATACGATTGAATGAATTGTATAAGGGGAAAGCAAATATTCTCCCTGTCCCCGACCCAAATTTAATTAAAAATATAGCCTGAGTCTTCACCAAGAACTGATCATGAGCAAACTACTAGATGGTCACAGTTTCTTCTAGGCTGTGAGCCCGTCGTCGGGTAGGGACCGTCTCTATATGTTGCCGACTTGTACTTCCCAAGCGCCTAGTACAGTGCTCTGCACCCGGTAAGCGCTCAATTAATACGATTGAATGGTCTGGAGATAATGGGGGATGACACTAGGGGTTGGGGGGAGTGGTGACCCAGAAATGCAGTGGTGTAATGTACTTTCCCAAGCGCTTTTAGTACAATGCTGTGCACACGGTAAGCGCTCAATAAATACGACTGAATGAATGGTCTGGAGATAACGGGGGATGACACTAGGGGCTGGGGGGAGTGGTGACCCAGAAATGCAGCGGTGTAATGTACTTTCCCAAGCGCTTAGTACAATGCTCTGCACACAGTAAGCGCTCAATAAATACGATTGAATGGCCTGGAGATAATGGGGAATGACACTAGGGGTGGGGGAGTGGTGACCCAGAAATGCAGTGGTGTAACGTACTTTGCCAAGTGCTTAGTACAATGCTGTGCACCCAGTAAGCGCTCACTAAATACGATTGAATGAAAGGTCTGGAGATAATGGGGGATGACGCTAGGGGCTGGGGAGTGGTGACCCAGAAATGCAGCGGTGTAATGTACTTTCCCAAGCACTTAGCACAATGCTCCGCACACAGTAAGCGCTCAATAAATACGATTGAATGGTCTGGAGATAATGGGGGACGATGCTAGGGGTGGGGGAGTGGTGACCCAGAAATGCAGCGGTGTAATGTACTTTGCCAAGCGCTTAGTACAATGCTGGGCACACGGTAAGCGCTCAATAAACATGATAGAATGGTCTGGAGATAATGGGGGATGACGCTAGGGGCTGGGGAGTGGTGACCCAGAAATGCAGCAGTGTAATGTACTTTCCCAAGCACTTAGCACAATGCTCCGCACACAGTAAGCTCTCAATAAATACAGTTGAACAGTCTGGAGATAATGGTGGGTGACGCTAGGGGTGGGGGAGTGGTGACCCAGAAGTACAGCGGTGTAATGTACTTTGCCAAGCGCTTAGTACAAGGCTGTGCACAGGGTAAGCGCTCAGTAAATACCGCTGCTTGACTGACACAGGAATGGAAGGTTTCTCCTCCTTCCCTCCCTCCCTCCCTCCCTCCGTTCCCTCAGGCTGGCTGAAGGTCCCGGGATACCACCGCCCAACGGGGCCGATGGACAGCAGGCCGGAGGCCGCTCCGCAGTCGGAGCAGCAGAAGCTCCAAGCGAACGTGCGGCTGCTGGAGGAGCTGGAGCGCGAGCTGGGCCGAGCGCGGGCGCAACGGAAGCAGCTGCAGGAGGACAACGCACAACTGCAGGCGGAAGCGCAACGGCTCCGAGCCGAGAGCCGGGCTCTGCCGGCCCTCCTGGCCGGCCGGGCCCGGCGGGCCCAAGGGGAGCCCCTGAGCCTGTGGGACCAGCACCGGCGGCAACTGGAGGAGATCCGGGGGCAGAGGCGGGAGCTGCTCGACGACTACGAGGCCCGGGGGGCGGCTCTGCGGGCCCAGCTGCTGCGACGGGAGGCGGACCTGGCCCGGCTCCGCCGCGAACTCCAGGCTCTGGAGCCCGTGAGGGGGCTGAAGGAAAGGCAGTCGCGGCGGGTGCGGCGGCTCCAGCGGGAGGAGCGGGAGGTCAGAGCCGAGACGGCCGCACGACTCCTGGAGGCCCGGGGCCGGTTCCTGCGGGAGAAGGAGGCCCTGGAGAGACGGGTGACGAGGGCGGGCCCGGGGCCGGGAGGAGAGGAAGCGAGCGCGAGGCAGGGGGAGCGGGCCCTGGAACTGGAAGCGGAGCAGGCCGTCCGAGAGCTCGCTCAGCGGCTCCAAGGCGAGAACCACCGTCTGCGGGAGCAGCTGCTGCAGCTGGTGCGGCAGGCCCGGGCGCTGCAGGCCCGTCGGGAAGGGCTGCGGGAACAGAAGCGGCGGCTGGAGCGGGAGCGCTGGTGCCTGGAAGCCGCTACCCGAGGGAGACGGCGTCTCTGGGAGAGATCCAGCCTCCGTCTGAGAGGGCAGGGCCGCTCAGGGGCCGTGCTTTCCGTCCCGTCCACCAAACGAAGGGTCAACCCGTCGTCACCGACCCGATAGTCACCCTGGGCCTCCCTGCTTACGGTGCTGTCCCGGGCTGCTTTTCATTCAGTCAGTCGTATTTATTCGGCTGCCTCCCGGGAGCTTACAGTCTACTAGGGTAGACCTACATGTCAAAGGTTAGGCCAACAGTCGGCACATCCTAACAATAAACGCTATCTGAGGAGTTTCGACAGATACGAAAAAATAAACGCTTAGATCGTAAGCAATTTTTCTGTTACGGCTTTCTAAAATTTGGCAAGGGGCCAGGGGTTGGGACAGAGGCACTCGATCCAATTCCACCCAATGGGCCTTGGGCTTACCCGCGCCTCTTTCCTTCCCTCCTTCACCACCCACCCTTCTTAAGAGGAAAGCATTCGTGGCGACTCCAACATCCACAGGTCTACACCCTCACGCCATTCGTTCCCACGTAGACAGACCCCAGGCAAATTTGGTCAAGACGCTCGTGACAGGGAAAGCTCAGAGCATCACTTGACCAAGGGCTACAGAGAAGTGTGATCTGGGGAGCCAGGGGTCAGGGAAGAACAATCTTCACCAGACTTTCCATCCCCACCGTCAGAGACCCGGGACTCGGGATGTGTAATGAGGGGAGGGAGGTTGGGTTGGGAATCGGCGCAAACTGATAAGAGGGTGGCTAGTCCAGGCGGCATGGAATAAACGTTATAACTTCACTGAAGGCAGGGAGGGAAGCGGCACGGGTCATTCTTGCATGGCTCCTGTGCTGCTGCTGCTGCTGCTTCTACTGTTTCATTCATCTCCGGCTGGTGAAAATGAGGCCTCAGCGTCAGGTGAGAGATGAGAATCCCTGGCCCGGTGACCACCTTTGTGGTCAGCAGAGCCCAGAGCCTTCCCCGTCCTGCCCCCAGGACTCTAACCTTTATCTAAAGATCATTTTGCAGTACGAATCTAGGGTGCATCTACAAAACACACAAATAACTCTCTCAGTCACTCTCTCCTCCTCCACCAAGAGGAAGTCACATCATCCCCCATGCCTCCCTCACTCAGGGTTCTGCAAATGACAAGGCTATTTAGGAAGTGTGAGGCTGGGTCCGGTCGCGAAAGATAGAGTGGCTGCAACGAGGGAAGAGCGAGGGCTGGGAGGAATCTGGCACACTCAAAACATTCTTGCCCTCAGCCTCAACGCTTCTGTAACTCCGGAACGACTCTGGATTAGATCCCCAAAATATCCCTCTTCCCAGGATTCAGGCTCATTCAAGCACCAAGCTGCCACCGGAGGATGGATTTTTCTCCTGGGCTCTGAGGCCAGCCTCTCGGGAGGAGAAAAATCGTCACCCATCTGCCCTCGGCAGGAACCGGTCCCATACTTCGATGAAATGCTCGTGACAGTCTTTTAGACTGTGAGCCCACTGTTGGGTAGGGACTGTCTCTATATGTTGCCAATTTGTACTTCCCAAGCGCTTAGTACAGTGCTCTGCACATAGTAAGCGCTCAATAAATACGATTGATGATGATAGATTCACACGCCCTGGGCAAGAGCCCGGAGGACCCCCATCCCATCCCACCCGACCCCCGGCCACCGAGTCGGGCCTGAGACCCAAGCAGTGGGTCGGTCCAGTACAACGCTCGCTCGGTGGGAACGTCCTTGGTACGGTACTGCAGGCTGCGAGCTGCTGCACCGTACCGTCCTGAGTGCTCAGCACAGCGCTTGGCACAGCAGTCAGCGCTCAATAAATACCACCGATTGACTGAGCACCGCCGTCGCTGTGGCTTAAGGGTTGAGCTCGCGGCAAGGCAGCTACTGAACGCTAAGGTTCACCCCGGCTCTGCAGGGGAGATTACTGGGACGGGAGAGAGGGAGGGAGGGACAAAAGAGGGGAAGATTATACCACATTTATTGAGCACCCACTGGGTGCATATCACTGTACCAGGTACGTGAGGAAAGACGTAAAAGACTTCAGAGCCGGTCGGCGTCAGCTCTCTAGGAAGTGCCATTCTAAGACGACCGCTTTTACCACAGACACAGCGCTTAAAAACAGATAAAAAGGTAGACACGCATTAAGGGGCACACACGTTAAGGAGTTTCTCCAACACCGGGGTGAATATCAAAAAACTTTCGGAAAGGAAGTTTAACTAGTTTCTGAAAATTTTCTATCATACGCTTAGAAAAGCAACAGGGAAGGGGCGGGGGGGGGGGGAAGAGGTTGAACAAAGTTGGAAATCTCAGGGATGAGAGGGGAAGGGAGGAGTCTTGAATTTCCCTTCCCACCCCAACTTCCAGGGCTCCGGGCTGAACTACGAGGAGAGGCAACAGACGGAAGGCAGGCTCGCTCCGGGATGACCCAGATTGCCGGCCGAATGACTGACTTTATCTCTGGGTGAGCTTTGCAGCCACAGCCCACTCTCTCAGATGAAGGTGGGGGGAGAGGGTGGAAGAAAAGGGGAGCCAAGATCGACCAAGATAAAAGACTGGAATGAGCAGGAGGGTGGAGTGACCCAGGACGGTTAAGGTATGGAGCAGGGGAGGTATCCCGCTTCTCTCCTCTCAGCAGGGGCAGGGGGTGGCCAACTTGAAAGAACCGGGCCCCGAGGGGGTTGGGAGAACTGGCTTCTAATCCCAGCTTTGCCCCGGCCTGCTGCCTGTCCCTGGGGAAATCCCTTCATCTCTCCGGGCCTCACGACACTACCTCTCAGACTGCGGGCCCCAGGCTGGACGGGGGCTGCGTCCGATCGGAAGATCCGATGCCCACCCCAGGGCTTAGCGCTTACCAAGTGCTCAATACCCACCACCGTTAGAAACCGGGGTGGGGGGTGGTGAGGGACGATGGTGGCCCGCCCTACGTCCCCAGTGCCTGGGGATTACAGAGCCTTACACCCTGACTTACTTCCCAGGGAAAGGAGCGGAAAATGGGTGAGAGTCCAGGGGGAATCCCGTGGCATCATCCCAGGCAGTTCCTGAGGGTCAGCGGCGCCCGCCCAGGGCCTGATCCCCGACTGCCCCGCCAACCCTCTATCAACAGGTAGCCAGGCATGAGGCAGGAGTCACGGAGGAACCGGAGATGTAATCTAGGAGACTCCAGGTCCCATTCCTACCAAAGACCACCTCCCACCCTTCTTTCAGGCAGGAAACCAAGATCACGGCAAGACCGGGTTTCAGGGATCAATTACTCTCCCCGAAGGAGGTGCCACTCTCTGGCTTCTACTTCAAGCTAGCCCTCTGGGCTTTCCCAAACCCCGGGAGTCTCCGGTCTTCTTCCCCAGGGGCCGGCCAGGTTTGGACAAAGAGGCCGGCTCCGCCGCCCTCTTCTCTGGAAAGGCGGGCTTTTATTCTCAACCTGGCCTTCACCAGAGCTGGGAGTTCGCAGCTTAGACAGACGCAGGAGAAAAATTCAAGCCCCCGCCACCGACGGGGGTAAATAGGCTGAGCAGAGAGCTTCAGCGGGCTCCGCCAACAGCTCTCCAGCCTCGACTGGTGCAGGATGCCCCAGCAGGGTCTCAACTGTTAAAAATGAGGCTCCAAAAGGGAGGGAGAGAAGCGGAAAGATGAGAGTCTAGGGCTGGGGGCTAGTCGAGGAGAGGAGCAACTTCCCATGATGTCCGGGCCCCGTAGAGAAGCAGCGGGGTCTAGAGGGGAAGAGCCTAGGTCTGGCTTCTAATCCTGGCTCCTCCTTTAGCCTGCTCTGTGCGACCCTGGGCAAGTCACTTAACTTCTCTGTGCTCCAGTTTCCTCATCAGCAAAACGGAGATGAAATACCTGTCCTCCCTCCTACTTAGACTGTGAGCCCCAAGTGGGACAGGGATTGTCTCTTACTGGACTACCCTATAAACCACAGCACTAAGGAGAGTACTAGGCTTAACAAATACCACAATTATTATCACCAAGGGACACACGGGTGTCAACAACAAAGGGCCCTGGAGGCTGGCAACTTTCCAGAGTCCACATGTGAGGGAACGACGGAGAGGAGCGGACACGGGCTCGCGTCGTCCTCAGAGCTAGGGAGGAAGCCGGGAGTGGAGAGGCAGTCCCTCTCTGCTCGACCCCGAAGACAAGCTTCCGCCACTCCAAAGCACGAAACTAAAAGCCAGACAAGGCTCTCGGGGGGCGAGGTCCACCCAGTTGCCCAACTTGCTGTGGAAGAGTAAAACCCTAAGGATGGTCACCAGGCGCCGAATGAGAGCCCTGCAGCAGCTGGCACACTTTGCTCCTCAAACACCAACCTACTCGACGTACTACCATCTAGTCTCTTGCCGCCGAGCCCTTGCTCACGTTCTCCCTCGGGTCTGGAACCTCCTCCTCCTCCTCCACATCCGTCAGACCATAGCTCTTCCCACCGGCAAAACCTTACTAAAATCTCACCTCCTCCAAAACCTCTTCCCCAACTAAGCTCTCCCCAACCCAATCGCCCTCCCTTCTACGTCGCTTCTGCGTTTGGCTGTGGACCCCACAGCCCCCTTTCCCCTCCCCAGCCCGACGCTACTTTTTGGACATCTCCTATGCTGCCATATCCCTTGTCAGTAACATTTACCTTCTCTCCATCTAGACCTTAAGCTCCTTGTGGACAGGAATAGTACCTACCAACTATTATATCGTAGTCTCCCAAGTGCTTAGTACAGTGCTCTGCACAGCGTCAACGCTCGATAAATACCACCGATGGACTGATGGACAGATGGGTGGCTAGGCAGGTTCCTCCCCCCTCACCAAGAATCGAAGAAGCCCAAGACAGAGTCAGGAGAAGGGATTGCCTGGGAAAGCCGTGGCCCAAATCCCAGGAAGACTCTCACCGGAGAGGGATGGTTCCTCTCCCCGGCTCCTTCCCACGATCCCTGACGTCTGTGCTTAGTTCTCAAGTCTGACCTCGGGAGCCTCAAGGACATATGACAAGGCAGCTTCTCCCACAATTCCCACAACACCGACCCCACTCAAATTCTCTCACTCCAAGCCGAAGCCCCCCATCTGATAAACTTCCGAAGAACCGGGTCACCCCGTTCCATCGGTGACCTAAGTCTGAGCCAGGAGACGAGGGAAGGCAAAGGGGAGGTCGATGGGGTGAGGTTAGTCGTGGCGCCTAAGGCTTGAGGGGAAACCACTTCGCTCCCCTCCTCTGAGCAGAGCTGCTAACCGGCCTTACTACCTCTAGAGAGAGGGCTGACCAGCTAGACATCTCAAGACCAGTTGGAGACCAGTTGGCCGGCCCCTTTCAGGCTGGGCCGTGGGGCAAGACTCGGAGCAAGGGGGCCCGGAAGAACCTGGCAAAGGCCAAGAATGGGGGTTCCTTCCCACCCCACTGAGCGGAGGCTGGAAAACCTACAAAGACAGAAGTGAAAGGGGAGGGAAAACTAAGGAACTAACCGAGAAGGATGAGGTTGAGGAGGTGGGAGCCCCGGAAAAGCCACTGAGGGAGAGGGCTTTCCCCTTCCTTCCCCAATGACCCACCTGCCTCAGGAGGCCTGTGATGGGATCCTAGAGCCAGCAGCCACCCCCCCCCCACCCACCCCCACCCTCCTCCCCGGCCAAGAGACGCTCTGGACCCGGCTGGCTATTTCCTTCCACGTTTACGACTGTTCTTTGGGAGGTGGGCTTTGCGGCCCGCCTCGGGCGCGGGCTCGGGCTCCGGCTCCTCCTCGCTGCTCTCGCAGGCCGCTGCGGGAACCGCCGGGGACCCCAGGCCCCTCTTGCTCCGCCTTCGCCCCTTCCCTCCCTTGGGGCTCGCCTCTTTCGGCATCAGCTCGACCTCGGGCTGCTGCTGCTGCTGCTGCTGTTTCTTACTGCCCCAGGGCAAGAGTTTCCTCTTCCGCTGCTGCTGCCACCGCTGCTCCTCCTCTTCCTCTTCCTCCTCTTCCTCCTCCTCCAGCTGCTGCTGCTGCTGCTGCTGCTGCTGCTGCATCTTCATTAGCTTCTCAAAGCTTTTGGTCGTCGCCGTGTTCACGATGAACCAGTCCTAGGAATGCAGAATGGCATGAACAAGGCCTCCTAAGCTTCCGCTGAGAAATTACGGAGCACGGATCACCGGGCCTGGAACCGAGGGATCTCTCCATAACCCACCAAACTTCAGGTACCTGAAAAGACGGCCCGAGCCCCTCCCCAACCTCGGTCACTCCCCTCCCGCCTCATGTGCGGTTGCTGAGGAAACCGACCCGGAGTCCTCTGCTGCGATGGGGAAGAGGTAGGGGCAGGAATAATCTCCGGAGCAACTACGGCTCGGGCTGGGACGGGTAAGGGAAGCTCAGCCGGGGAATGCGGGGAAAGAGGCCAGCCTGAAGCGGTGGGATACGCCTGCATCCGTGATTCTCTCGGGCTTGCCCGGCTGGTCAGTCAGGTGACTGCCGGGAAGCGGCTTGAGGCGGTTAATACCTCTCTGTGGTCTCACGAGTGGAAAAAAAAACCTCAGTCTCCATCCCAGGGAGTGGGCGGCCCATCGTCCCTTGAAGCCCCAACTTTGAGAAGCAAGGATTCAGACCCCGTGGGGTCAGAGGGCGGTGAAGGTGCGGGTGGGAAGGGATGGCGTCTCTCAGATGCGGCGCACGGGACGGTACAGCGACCGCAGCAGCCCTCACCTCGGCGTGCACGGAGTTAATGTGGTACTTGACGCCGCTCTCAGACACGAACTCCTTCTCACACAGGAGGCACTTGTACTTTCCGGCCACAAAGTCTCCCTGAGGAGGGAAAAGGAGGCGGCACGTGGGTTTCCAGGCATTCGGGCATGCGGCTGGGGGGGGTGGGCTTCCCGTGGAGTACGAGAGAAGCAGGGTGGCCTAGTGGATAGAGCCCGGGCCTCGGACTCGGAGGACCTGGGTTCTAATCTCAGCTCTGCCACTTGTCAGCTGGACTGACTGTGAGCCCGCTGTTGGGTAGGGACCGTCTCTATATGTTGCCAACTTGTACTTCCCAGGCGCTTATTACAGTGCTCTGCACACAGTAAGCGCTCAATAAATACAACTGAATGAATGCTGGGTGACCTTGGGCAAGGCAGGTCACTTTTCGGTGCTTCAGTTACCTCATCTGGAAAATGGGGATTATGACTGGAAGCCTTATGTTGCATAATAATAATAATGATAGCATTTATTAAGAGCTTACTGTGTGCCAAGCCCTGTTCTAAGCGCCAGGGAGGTTACAAGGTGATCAGGTTGTCCCACGGGGGGCTCACAGTCTTCATCCCCATTTTCCAGATGAGGTAACCGAGGCCCAGAGAAGTGCAGTCTTCATCCCCATTTTCCAGATGAGGTGACTGAGGCCCAGAGAAGTGAAGTGACTTGCCCAAAGTCACACAGCTGACCAGTGGTGGAGCCGGAATTTGAACCCACGACCTCTGACTCCAAAGCCCGGGCTCCTTCCGCTGAGCCACACTGCTTCTCCAAGCATCTATCCCAGCGTTTGGTATACTGCCCGACACATAGTAAATGCCTACAAATACCATTTGAACAAAAAAGAGGCAGGGGAAGGAGGCAGGGAAAAGGGGCCCAGAACCAAGAAACAACCTCCCTTCTGCCAGTTTGGACCAACTCCCCAGCCTTCTTGCGTCCTTATCCGTACACCCCCATTTGGGTACTCAATCAATCAATCAATCAATCATATTTACTGAGCGCTTACTGTGTGCAGAGCACTGTACTAAGCGCTTGGGAAGTACAAGTTGGCAACATATATTATTATCTTTTACATCCATTTTCACCATTTTAAGTAGTGAATATTCCCCCGTTAATGGCTCATCATCATCATCAATCGCATTTATTGAGCGCTTACTGTGTGCAGAGCACTGTACTAAGCGCTTGGGAAGTCCAAGTTGGCAACATATAGAGACAGTCCCTACCCAACGGTGGGCTCACAGTCTAAAAGGGGGAGGCAGAGAACAAAACCAAACATACTAACAAAATAAAATAAATAGAATAGATATGTACATGGGAGATATGTGGGCTTCTGATCATCCCCACCAGATTGCCGGCTCCTAAAGAGCAGGGGAAGGGTGGGGGGGGGTCGTCGTCTTCTTCGTTTCCGCAAAAACCTAGTGCTTTCCTCTGCACCCAGGGCCCATTTAATAAACACGGTTAATGCTGAAACGGAGGCGGACCGGGCCGCGTACCAGCCGGAAGCACATACGGCCCCCTCCCCGGCTGCTGGGGGACTTGGGCCTCCAACCACTGTCAGCTGCCAGGAGCCTCGGCCCGTCACGGAAAAGCAGCGAGGGAGGCCAGGAAGAGTCCGGCTGGGGTGCGAGATGCGGCTCAGAAGCGGAGGAGGGCTGGCCCATCTAAGCCATTCCTGCCCTGAGGCGCAGACAGGCTGGATGGGCTCTAAGTAGCGTGGAGTCCGACCCTTGGGACATCCCTAACCCCAACCTTGCCTCCTCCTGGTCCCTCAGGCCCAGACAACAGCCCCGCACCGGACTTCCAACACCCCCTGACACCCTCAACCCACGGGGCTGGCCCAGAATTCAGCCGGCCTCTGGAGACGGGGGGGGGCCGTATTATTTGAGCGCTTACTGCGTGCCGAGCACTGTACTAAGCGCTTGGAAAGTCCAATTCAGCAATAAGGAGAGACAATCCCTGCCCACACCAGGCTTCCAGAGTGCCAAGAGGCCAGTGAGTCCGCCGCCATGCCACCCTACTGCTGGACACATGCCCTCTGGACCCGCGGGTTTGCCGCGGGCAGGACGGGTAACTGACGGAAATGCAAGAAGTTACAAACCAGTGTGCATGTGCTCAGGTGAGCTTTGAGGCCAGACACGCTGCTGTAGACAGATTCGCATCCCTGTAAGAGAGGAGGGACACGGCACAGTCAACGCCCCGCCGAACACCAGCCAACTCTTCCCGCCAGCCTCACCCGTCTTGCCGTCCCGCGGTGGCCACCCCCAAGTGATGGGATAAAAGCCAGCAAACAGCCCACCTCTCTGACGGTAAAGATGAACCGAAAGAGGTCGGCACAGGAGGAGTTCAGAGAGAGAAAACCCAAGGGTTTCACCGAACAAGAAAGGATGGAGGGGCAAAGAGGGGATAAAAAGAGGGCAGAAACGCTTGGTTTGGGAGAGAGAAGACAAGTCTCGGAGAGGGACGGGAGAGAGAAGGATACAGAGAGAAAGAGAGAGCAGGGCAAGTGTCTACAGTCCTCAGGCCGACCTCGGGGGTTAAGCATCACGGGGAAACAAGCCAAAGGGCCGAGTCACCTGGTTGGGACAATGGACGCGCCGATACATCTTGATCTCAGACTTCCATTTGCACAAGACGTCCTGGCTGAAGGTGGGCAAGCCGGGCCGCGTGTACTTCAACTGCAGGGTGAGGCCGGAGGCGGTCAGGGCACCCCAGTCCTGCTGTTCGCCATCAGTGCCCTCCCCGCTCCCTAAAACCTCACCTCCCACCCCATAGGTTAATTGGGAGGGGGTCCTGAAATCCCACCAGGATCAACTTGGGTACCAAATTCTCCCGATCCATCAATATAATGGATGGCTATGTGTAGCTTCAGCCCTGACATTAAGAGCTGGGGAGAGTTTACCAATCCAATCCAGGCTCCGCATTAAGGAGGAGGCACACTGAGGTTCTCATCTCGGGTCTGATATCACAGGCAGGTGCGTAACCTCAGAGGGAAGAAGACTCCCCAATTCTGCCGACATGCTCTATCCAAAATGCAGAGGGAAAAATTGCGTCCTCTGAACAGTGGAAAAGGCCCACTTGTATGGCCGGGCAGTAAGGGCCAGCTAAGAAGTGTGAGCGATCAAGGCTTTAGTGCTTGATCTCTCTGTTGAGAGAGGGAAGGAGGGAAGAGGGAGGGAATGTGCGTATCTGGAACAGCTCTCTTCATGGGAATCTATGGATCAGCAGGGACAACATTATGGCAGTTCACATACGTCCCCCCTTCTTCCAATGCACCCCATCTTTCAGACCCACAGAAGAACAACTATAGAGCCGGCAGTGCTTTCACACAAGCCCTACGTCGGATCGGAGCGCCGCGGTCAAGTCGCGTGCTACCAAGGCCTTGCCATCTTCCTATTTTGTAATATTCCCAACCCAAGATACATCTTCACATAAAAAGTATGCCCTCCTTTAAGCCCGTCTCTCCAAGACAGAATGGATCTGGAAGAGGAGGTCTGAGTGCTGAGTTTCGGTGAGCCGTGAGGCCTAGTGGAAAGACCAGTCGCCTGGGAGTCAGAGGTTCTGGGTTCTAATCCCAGCTCTGCCACTTGTTTGCCAGGGCGAGCCATCTGCCCAGGGGTTCTGTCCCGATGCATCTATCCCTCCGCAACACTCCCCTCTCTACCGCCTTAGCTTTGCTACTGCTCCTCTGTGGGGACGATGGGAGGCCACAACAAGATCACCGAGGCCTGAGCAACTGAGGCAATTACAAGGTCGCCGAACGCATTCATCACCATCACCTTTCTGTCGTCGGGCACGAGGTCCTGAAGCACCTTCTTCTTGGGCCACTCTTTGGCGAGCTCGGCGCTGGCCAGCTCCTGCAGATAGTAGACGGCCACCTTGGCCGAGCGTCTCTGCACGCGGCCCCCGGCGTCCGGCTCCAGGCTCAGCTCCCGCAGGCTCTCTGGCCGTCCCGGTTCTGGGAAGAAGGAGATCTTCGGGGAGGAAGCAGAGAGGGGACCCGACTGCATCAACGGCCTGCCTCGAGCGGAATGAGAAAGCCCGACGAGCGCAGCTCTCGCCTCCAGCCCCTCTTCCTAGCTGCAGCAGCCTCTGCCTGGCCCTCTGGGGAACCAAAATGGCACTCGGACATGGGGGCCCACTGGGTGGGACGGTGAACATCCCCGGGCTCGGCACCGTCGGCACTACGGAGGACGCCATCAGGCTTCATTCCCACGGTTTTCTGAGCCGCCCCTCCGACTCCGAGCTGGAAAGGAGGCGTGATGGAGCCAAGGTGGCAACTCCAGTCCGTGCCCCCTCCTGGATCCCGCCCGGTTTGGGGACAATTAGCGTTCTTCCCATCCCCCTCAACCGACGGCAAGGTGAGCCGGAGCTGTCCTTGCCATCCGTCCCCACTTGGCAGGCCGGCCAAGCCGGGGAGGGAAGGGTACTGCTCACCCACCATGGGGGTCGGGACAGAGGGCAAGAACGGCCCCCACGCTGGACGTCGAAGCCGGTGGCAGCGGCAGGGAAACGCCGGGACGGGGGATGCCAACGGGGAGGGTGGGGCACACGTCCCCTGTGCAGCCACCGGGTACACTGACCACCGTCCCCGGGGGCCCCCGAGTCACAGCCCGCCCCCCACCTCCACACACATACCATCAGTTAAGCAGTGGCTGCCGCACAGGAGGAGGAGGAGGAGGAGCAACACACCAAGCTTCAGCGCTCTGCAATCTGCCCCCCTCCCTCCTTCTTTCCCTCCCAATGCAAACAACCACGAACAAGTAAATTCATTCTCTTTCTCCTCCTTTTTTCTTCCCTCACCCCCCCTTCCCCTTTTCTCTCCCCCCTTCTCTGTCCATCAGAAGATGACAATGTAAGGACAAGGGTACCTTTAAATTATCCTGTTTGTTTCCTAACGGCCACACTAAAGTGTGCTGAAATTATAAGAGTGGCTCACGGCACACCGAAGGGTTCATCTGGTTTGGCTCCTCTGCACAGCAAGGTGCCGACCCCACTCTAGCCAAACTCCCAGCTGGGGCTGGCCAGTATTTCAAGGAAAAGCCCAGCACAATATGGACAGATAAGGCAGTTAATGGAGGTGCAAGAGCGCTATGGTGCCTTGGGGATGAAGGGATGGGGAGTAGCGTCTTTAACACGAGGCTCGGGAGGGTCACCACCCCACCTTTGGGAAGCCCCAGCCTTCCCCCCTTTCAAGACTGCTGACCCTGGGGAGGGGGCGGGCGAAGAACTTGATGCCCTAAAAGAACAGCTGCTGGGGCGTTTACGCTTGTATGTCCTCTAGCTTTATTCTTCCCCAGAAACGACAGCAGACATACAAAGGAGGGAGAGACGAGAGGAGAGAAGAGAGGGAGAGTTGGGAGCCCGCCAGGCCACCAGCCCACTCGCCCTCCTGCTCAACAGCTCCGGGACGGAGTCGGTACTCACAGGCCCGTGCTCTGACCTCAGGTGGTACGTGAGTCCAGCTTTGGACCTATAGGCCTTTCCGCAGTGATGACATTTCAGTGCCATCTTCTCCAGCTCTGCAGCCCCTTTGCCGCATTTCTTGACGTGATACAGGTAGCCCATGATGCTGGTGAAACTACCGGAACAGCTCTGCGGAACAGAGGAGCCCAGACCTCAATTCTGCCCCTGCCGCAGTGTCTCCCTAGCAAATGCGTCGTGCCCCCGTGCCTGCCCGCCTCTCTTTCTCTCTCTCTCGCCTCCCCGCAAGAGCCCGCCTTCTTCCAGAAGGGCATTCTCTCACCTACGGTAAAACTACGAACCGACCAACTCCTCAACTCCCGTCTCCTAGCTCAAAAGCCGCCCCCAGATCTGCAGCCAGGAACTCGCCCACCACCCCGGGGAGAGTAAGGGGGTCTGGGGAGAAAACTGAGGGAGCGGGGAGAGAGGCAGCCCTCAGAAGGGGTACACAGAATGGGGATAGAAGACTGATGCGTGGCGCTATGGAAGGACAGTAGGACCTTGTCCCCAGTGATCAGAGGAGAAGCAGCCATTTCAGGGCAGGGAATGTGTCTGTTATATTGTACTCTCCCAAGCGCTTAACACAGTGCTCAGCACCCACTAAGCGCGCGATAAGAAATACGACTGACTGACTCACCTCCCGCGTGCACTTGAGCTTCCCCATTCTCTTCAGGACCTTCCGGAGTCGCTCCCGCTCACTGGGTTCATCCAATTCCCCTCCAGCTTTCAGGATAGGCTGGACGGCGAAAGAGACGGCCGGGCAGAGACGCACGCGGACGACAAACGTACGGGAAGGAAAGAAGTCAGGCAGGGGAACAGGGAAGACAGGAGGTTTGCCTTTCTCCAGCATCTTTCCCCGGGATCGGTTGGTGCGGTGAGTTGAGTTCTTTCTCAGTTCATGTAACGTCAGGGTTCACCTGTTCTCTCTGGCGAGACTGCAAACATGCACACACACACTCTCTCTTTCACACCCCCACAACCATAATGTTTGTCATTCTTCCCAAGCACGGGCCTTGGAGTCGCAGGACCTGGGTTCAAATCCCACCTCCTCCACCTGTCCGCTCTGTGACCTTGGGCAAGTCAACTCACCTAACTTCTTTGAGCCTCGGACCCCTCATCTGCAAGATGGGAATTCAACACTTGTTCTCCCTTCTACTTAGGAGATGATCCCCATCTGGGACCTGATTATCCTGTATCTACCCCAACACTTGGTGGCTCATTGGAAAGAGCCCGGGCTTTGGAGTCAGAGGTCATGGGTTCAAGTCCCGGCTCCACCAGTTTGTCAGCTGTGTGACTTTGAGCAAGTCACTTAACTTCCCTGAGCCTCAGTTACCTCATCTGTAAAATGAGGATTAAGACTGTGAGCCCCCCATGGGACAACCTGATCACCTTGTAATCTCCCCAGCACTTAGAACAGTGCTTTGCACATACTAAGCGCTTAATAAATGCTATTATTATTATTATTGCTACAATGCTAGGCACACAGTAAGTGCTTGACAACTAGTGCAATCATTACCATTGTTATTATTATTGTTATTGCTAGTATTACTCCCAGAGCTCTTGCTAGCTCCTCTGAAGTCCCGCCGACCCAAGTGAGATAAACCCAAGAACCATTCACCGTCCTCAGCCCCCGCGCTGAAGACATAGCTCCTTCTTACCAAGTTGTTGTGATCTGCCATGACGTGATACTTCATCCCTGCCAGCGACCGCAGCTGCTTCCCACAGTGGTGGCATGTGAACATCTCCTGGAAGGGGAAAAGCCCTCAGAACACCAGTTCCTGATGGAAAGAGCCTGAGTAACCTCCAGCCTTCACCTGCCCCTAGGTTTGGCCCTGACCTCGCCCACCTCCCTTCTCCCTCCCCACGCTGCTCAGTGCAAGGAAAACGGTGCCTGGGGGGCAGGGAGACGTGGGGAGGGGGTAAGGGAGTCTCGCAGATGCCACTTTGGGTGGCAATGGGCTGCAAGTGTGGGAGAGAACTGCAGCAGGAGCTCTGCCCACTAAGGTCTCGTTACCTGTTTACAGTTTTTCATGTGCTTCTTCAGACCCTCCACCGTCTTCCTCACGACCGCCCGGCAGGTGGGACAGGAGACTCTGCCCTTATCCAGGATTTCCAGATACCACTGCTCTTCGACACTGCCTGCCGAGGCAGAAGGAAAGGGATGGCCCAGGCCCCAGGCCACTGAGCTAACCCCTCCAACCCAGAGCCTTCCGTGCAGGGAATAATCGAGGCATCTGGAAGGTGGTGCTTGGCGCCGGGTGGCTGAGGTCATTCCCGAAAGTTAATGCCTCACTCGGTGGAGGAACCCCAAGGTGTCCCATTTCCAGCCAGCATCGGCCCCGCCGTGAGATGGAGCGGTCTACACCGGCGACCTCGGCTGCTCTCGACTCAGAAGAGTCCCGCGGTCCGCCCGGGCCCCCGAGGAGGCGAGATACCTGCTGCATACGTCGGAGGCTCCTTCCTCACATGCCGGCCTGGGGATTTGGAGTTGTGCTGACCTCCGGCCCGTTGCTTCCTCCCTGGTGGGGAGGGGACAGTTAAGACCAGACCCCTGCATTATTCGACCCACGCCACTCCAAGAGCAAGCCCCAGATCCCTTTCCCCAGAAAGAGAGGCAGAAATGAGGGGCGGGTGGGGCGGAGCACACCCCCCTTCTTTGCCCAGTCCCCTGGAGGGCCCGGTAAGGGCCACAATTTAGGACCAACTCTCAGTTCCACGGCTCCTTCCCTCTGAGAAAGACCACCCCTCCGGCTGGAGCAAGAAAAGGAAGGCAGCTTGGAGCCTGGCACTCCTCATTACCAGAAACTTTTTGCTTCTTTCTGGGGAACTCTTCATAGTCTTCATCCTCCTCCTGGGTGGGCTTCTTCCTCCCCTTGGATGGCCCGCCTCCTGTGACTGAGGGGAGACACAGAACGGGCCCCGGACACTTGGTTTCAAGCTTGGACTCAACATGCTATCCGCTGGGATCTTGGGGATTAAGCACGCTGATCGTCAGGCAGGTCGTGTGACCCGCTATAAGCTACCCTCCCCAGAGTACCTGTAGGCGTTACCGGGGAATAATACAATAATAATAATAATAATAATAAAAGGCACTCGCTCTATGACAAGCAATGAGGCATATGCAAAATAAGCAGAGCAGACGCACAGTCCCTGTCACCCCTGAGGGTTCAAAGTCTGTGGACAGACAGGCACTTTATCCTCATTTTCCAGATGGGGAAGCTGAGGCCCAGAGCCGAACGGTTGCCAGTCACTCACAACTCCCGAATAGAGACTGGGGTGCAGGGGCGGAGAGCCCCAGGGACTGGCATCACTAAGGTCGGGGCCAGAACCTCCCCGCCCTGGGGTAGCCCACCCAGGACGGCACGATACGACGACGGCCCAGCGGCCTCCGGGAAACACAGAAGCCAAGTGTGGAGGGGGCAGGCGAGGCGGGAAGGCTACCAAATAGGCTTCCATGGAAAACAGCTACAGGACGAAGCGCCTTGATGGCACTCTAAGACAGGATATGGTTCTAGCTGTTGTTTTCGGATCGTGACAACATGAAACGCAGACGCCGCGTAGAGAAATTCCCTCCCCGGAGCCTTTAAACTTACTCTATTACTCTATTTATTTATTTATTTATTTATTTTACTTGTACATTTCTATCCTACTTATTTTATTTTGTTGGTATGTTTGGTTCTGTTCTCTGTCTCCCCCTTTTAGACTGTGAGCCCACTGTTGGGCAGGGACTGTTTCTACGTGATGCCAATTTGGACTTCCCAAGCACTTAGTACAGTGCTCTGCACATAGTAAGCGCTCAATAAATACGATTGATTGATTGATTGATTGACTGATTGATTGATTTAAACGGGCGGGGGGACTTGGGCTCTCTACCTTTTTTTTCGGCACTGGAATGGGCAGCTGCCTTCATCCCTCTCATCTCCAGCCAGTAGGTGGGCTTACGGATGGAGGAGCGACCACCACTCACTGGCTCCCGGGAAGAGGCAGAGGATGAGTCGCTGAGAGAGTCATCGCCAGGGCTGGTCTCCTGGAAGGTGCCGTCCCATGTCCTGCTCAAAATATGATTGATGATGATGATGAAAACACGACCCCGCGGATGCCCTCTAGACGCGAAGGAGCAACTGGAGGGCTCGACGGCAAACCCCGCTGAGCCCCACTTCTGGCTCCATCCCTCATCTGCTAGGGGACCTCGGGGCGAGTCGCTTCACCAATCTGAGCTTTGGCTGCCTCGACCGAAAGGACGGTGAAGAGGGAGTCGCTCATTTTTGGAAGGTGCCTGGAGAGTCTCGGGAATGGAGAGGTTCTCTCTGCACCCTCTCCCATGTCCCTCCGACCCGGCAGCGGCAAAGCAGCTCTGCCCCAAATCACATTCCCACCGAAACAGCTTCAGGCTGGAAGTGAAAGTTGCAGGGGGAAGAGCGGGAAGAATACAAAACACCCCGCCGCGCTCTTCCAAAAAGTGCCGGTGATCACTAGTAGGCTGGGCATTTCTTGTTGTGGGCAGGGATCATGTCTACCAACTCTGTTGAATTATTCTCTCCCAAGCACTTAGTACGTTAAGCTACCACTAAATACCATTGATGATGATGATGATGCACCAAAACCTCACCTCCCCGTCCCCAGACCAGATGACTAATTCTTCTATTCCTCCCCTCTTCTACAGGGACTGCCTTCCATCACGCCTTTCTCTTCCTCTCCATCACCACATCTCCTTTCGCCGCAGCTGCCGCTCGAGCCGGAGAATCGCTCCCGCCCTGTCTGGTTTCGACCTTGGCCCTACTTAAACTGGGAGGCCCACGTGGGACAGGGAATGCGTCCAACCCGATTACCTTGTACGGCGCTTAGTACGGTGCTTCGTACGTAGTAGGTGCTTAACAAATACCCTAACTCATTGTTATTATCGGCACCACACTTTGCTTTCTGGTCTCTCCACCCGGCCTAGTGCTTCCCTCCTCCAAAATACCCAAGCGCTCTTCTGAACTCGAGACGAGAAACTTTTTACCTTCGGACCCCCTGCCTCAGATTCTCTCACCCTTCGGCATCCAAACCATGCAGCCAGGACTTCAGCTCAAGGCTGTTCTCCACCTGAGCGAGCATCCTTTTCTCCCGGCATCGGGACGACAGTAAGGGCTGCTTACTGTCTTGCTTGAGATTCGCCCTTGCTTCGTTCTGCTCATTCACCCAGTCCCACCTTTTGAAGATTTCTAATCTCTTTTCAGCTTTTATTTTTACGATTCACACCAGCTGAATATTTTACTACTATTACTCCTCATCTTTCTGACACGTTGTTCTGCACAAGTCTTTCCCACTCCCCCAAACCCTCCAAGGTTTGCTCCATCCTCTCCTAACAAGCAGAAACCCCTATTAGCTTTATTAAGACACTCAATCAGCTCCCTCCCACTTAGGCACTCTCCTAATTCAAAACTCACTTCAGATACCCTTGATCACCTTATCTCTTTAAAACAGCTAATTTTTGCCTAATATTGAGATTACTTCTCAGCATTGAAAATTTTGCTCCCTCATGACAAATTTCATTTCTGGCATCTGAACTTTTTTTTTTTATAATCTGAATAAACAGATACAAATAACCAGTTTTTGTATAACCAAAATCAGCTTCCTACTGAATGTGTTTGTAGGGTCTGTGCTTTGAACTGTGCACATTCGCTCAACGATAAAACAGTCTTGCAGATATTTTCTTCCCCATCCACGGAGAGATCTACACACCTTCAAAAGTTTCAACAGCCTTTTTCACACTTGCTGGTGTCACACCAACAATGCAGCTGATGGCAAAAAAACAGAAGAATAATACTAGTGTGGTGGGAGGAATTTTCCATTTTTATTGTGATTCTTACTTGCTTTCAAAGTTCAAAGGAATTCCTTTTAGGCTCTGGGCTTGAAGATCCTACCATCCTGTTGATTATAGAGGAGAATAATGGAGAACATCCCTATCATAGGTCATTTAACGGAGTCTCAGAGCTGCATTGCAAATGAGGGCAAGAAAGCTATAGGAAAATCAAGAAATGTAGATTAAATGATATGGACGATAAGAAATACATCTTCTGAAAGTCAGTAGTAGGGAAACTACAGAGAGTATGGAATGGGGTGATCAAAGGCATGGAAGTTGCCTTAAACCCTGAAATTGATTTTAGGAAACAGGGAGATTATGTCTTCACTTGAGCCTAGAGAAATACTTAAAAGGATGGAACTTGAGGATGCAGTGAATCATAGCAATAGAGCAGACATTTATTCTTTTCTGTTAAGTTTAGTGTTTTAGCACATTGTTCTGCACACAGTAAGTGCTCAATAAGTATCACTGATCGCTTGAGAGGGGGAGAGAAGGACAGATGGAGAAGAGGAAGTAGAGAGACAGAGAACATGGGGGAGAGGATGAGGTGGAGAGGGGGGAGAGGGAGAGACAGAGAGCTTCCCTAAGGCCTCATTTACCTTATTTTCCCTCCCTTCTACATCACCTATGTAGTTGTATCTATTTCCCTTAAGCACTTTTTCACTCACCACCACAGCACCTACGTGTAAATCCAACTATGATTTATTTTAACGTCCGTCTCCCCTTCTAGTCTGAAGGTCCTTAGGGGCAGGGATCGGGCCTACGTACTCTATACTGAACTGCAGTGAACTCGCCCAAGCATTTAATACAGTGCTTTGCACACGGCAAGCACTCAGTAAATACCACTGACTGACGTAATCTTTGTAGTGAAACTTGACGGCAGGTGGGCTAATTTCCCCAACATTTACGATGCAATGTTTAGTAGCTAGCCAGGCTATGTGTTGGGTTGTGACAGATGTCCACAAAATCTACTTACTTTTTGGCCCCCACTGTCCTTTTGTTCTTTTGCTGCCTGGGGTGTGTGGGTCCAGGGGCCTATAGAAAATCACAAGAAAGCGGATTAGCACCAGAGATCGGTTTCTAGACCGGAGACGGGGGACAGTACCCTACTCACACGTAAGCCAGTCGGTCTTCTTTTAAGACACTTTTGGCCTCACTGCTGGCCTGGAATCCCCCATCCCGCCCCTCGGAAGGGACCGGAATCAAATCAGAGTCTCCCTCTCCTCCTTCCACCCTGCGATGCTTAAGGAGCCAGGCTCCTCTCCCACGGAAGAGGGAGGTGATGAGGGATGGAAACTCGTTGAGGGCAGGGAACGCATCAACCGACTCTGTTCCGTTATACTCTCCCGAGCATCTAGCACAGTGCCCTGTAGTTTATTTATATTAATGTCTATCTCCCTTCCCCCCATCACACACCCTGGACTGGATAGAGCCCGGGCCTGGGAGCCTGAAGATCGTGGGTTCTAATCCCGGCTCCGCCACTTGTCTGCTGTGTGACCTTGGGCAAGTCACTTCACTTCTCCGGGCCTCAGTTCCCTCATCTGTAAAATGGGGATTGAGACTGTGAGACAGGGACTGTGTCCAACCTGATTTGCTTTTACCCACCCCAGCGCTTAGTACAGTACTTGGTACATAGGAAGAGCAAAACAAATGCCATCATCATTGTTATTATTGTACTCTCCCAAGCGTTTAGTAGTGTTCTGCACACAGAAAGAATCCACTAAATACGATGGAATGAATACCCTGCACACAGAAAAGGCTCGCTAAATACCCCGATGATGATGATGCCGATGATAAATACCATTTAAAAAAAAAAATGAAGGGAGAGGATGGTTTCACACTCCACCTCACTGTCTTCTCACTATGCCTCGATCTCGCCTGTCCCGCCCCCGACGTCCCACCTCTGGCCTGGAATGCCTTCCCTCCTCAAATCCGACAATCCCTCTTCCCCTCTCCAAAGTCCTACTGAAGGCTCACCTCCTCCAAGAGGCCTTCCCAGACTAAGCCCCCTTTTCCTCAGCTCCCTCTCCCTTCCGCGTCACTCCAACTCCCTCCCTTTGCTCTCCACCCCTCGTCCCACAGCACTCATGTATCAGTATATATATATCTATGTATCTGTATAAAGATACATAGATATATATAATATATATTATGTATATATGTTTGTACGGATTTATTACTCTTTTATTTGTACATATTCTATTTATTTTATTTTGCTAATATGTTTTGTTTTCTTGTCTGTCTCCTCAATAAATACGACAATGAATGAATGAATGAATCTATAATTCCATTTCTTTATATTGATGCCAGTTTACTTGTTTTGATATGTCTCCCCTTCCCTCCCCGCAGACTGTGAGCCCGTTACGGGCAGGGATTGTCTCTCTTTATTGCTGTATTGTACCTTCCAAGCGCTTAATACAGTGCTGTGCACACGGGGAGCGCTCAAATGCATCATCTACAAAACAGTGCTTGGCACACGGCAAGTGCTTAACGCGTACCATGATAATTATTATTAATAAACACGACTGAATGGACGGATGCACTGTCTACAGAACAGTGCCTGGCAATCAATCAATCAATCATATTTACTGAGCGCTTACTGTGTGCAGAGCACTGTACTAAGCGCTTGGGAAGTACAAGTTGGCAACATATAGAGACAGTCCCTACCCAACAGTGGGCTCACAATCTAGAAGGGGGAGACAGAGAACAAAACCAAACATATTAACAAAATAAAACAGAATAGATATATACAATTAAAATAGAGTAATAAATATGTACAAACATATATACATATATACAGGTGCTGTGGGGAAGGGAAGGAGGTAAGACGGGGAGATGGAGAGGGGGACGAGGGGGCTCAGTCTGGGAAGCCCTCCTGGAGGAGGTGAGCTCTCAGTAGGGCCTTGAAGGGAGGAAGAGAGCTAAGCGCTTAACAGATACCATAATGATAATAATTATTATTAATAAACATGACTGAAGGGACGAATGCATAGTCCACAGAACAGTGCTCGGCACTCAGTAAGTGCTTAAGAGATACCATAGTGATAATAACGATCATTAACAAACACGACTGAGGGACGAATGCATAATCTACAGAACAGCACTTGGCACATAGTAAGCGCTTAACAGACACCATAATGGTAATAACGATCATTAACACGACTGAATGGATGGATGCATTGTCTACAGAACAGCTCTTGGCACATAGAAAGCGCTTACCAGATGCCATAGTAACAATTATCATTAATAAACACGACTGAAGGGACGAATGCATAATCTAAAAAACACTGCTTGGAACATAGTAAGCGTTTAACGGATACCATAATGATTATTATTAATAAACAACTGAATGGACGAGTGCATAATCTACAGAACAGCACTTGGCACATTGTAAGCGCTTAGCAGACACCATAATGATAATAACTATCATTAACACGACTGAATGAATGAATGCATGGTCTACAGAACAGCACTTGGCACATAGAAAGTGCTTAACAGATGCCATAATAACAATTATCATTAATAAAAACGACTGAAGGGATGAATGCATAATCTACCAAACAGTGCTTGTCACACAGTAAGCACTTAACGGATACCATAATGGTAATGATTATTAATAAACACGATTGAAGGGACGAATGCATAGTCTATAAACCAGTTCTTAGCACACAGTAGGCACATAACAGATACCCTAATGGTTATTACTAATAAACAACTGAATGGACAAGTGCATAATCTACAGAACAGCACTTGGCACATAGTAAGCGCTTTGCAGATGCCATAATAATAATTATTATTAATAAACACGACTGAAGGGACGAATGCATAATCTGCAAAACAGTGCTTGGCACACAGTAAGCACTTAACGGATACCATAATGATAATGACTATTAATAAACACGACAATGGATGAATGCATAGTCTACAGAACAGTGCTTGGCACTCAGTAAGTGCTTAAGAGATACCATAGTGATAATAACGATCATTAACAAACACGACTGAGGGACGAATGCATAATTTACAGAACACTGCTTGGCACATAGTAAGAGCTTAACAGACACCATAATGGTAATAACGATCATTAACACGACTGAATGGACGGATGCATTGTCTACAGAAAAGCACTTGGCACATAGAAAGCGCTTACCAGATGCCATAGTAACAATTATCATTAATAAACACGACTGAAGGGACGAATGCATAATCTAAAAAACAGTGCTTGGAACATAGTAAGCGTTTAACGGATACCATAATGATTATTATTAATAAACAACTGAATGGACGAGTGCATAATCTACAGAACAGCACTTGGCACATTGTAAGTGCTTAACAGACACCATAATGATAATAACTATCATTAACACGACTGAATGAAAGAATGCATGGTCTACAGAACAGCACTTGGCACATAGAAAGTGCTTAACAGATGCCATAATAGCAATTACCATTAATAAAAACGACTGAAGGGATGAATGCATAATCTACAAAACAGTGCTTGGCACACAGTAAGCACTTAACAGACACCCTAACGATAACAACGATCATTAACACGACTGAATGGACGAATGCATAGTCTACAGAACAGCACCTGACACATAGAAAGCGCTTAGATGCCATAATAACAATTATCACTAATAAACACGACTGAAGGGACAAATGCATAATCTACAAAACAGTGCTTGGCACATAGTAAGCGCTTAATGGATACCATAATGATTATTATTAATAAATAACTGAATGGACAAGTGCATATTCTACAGAACAGCACTTGGCACTTTGGAAGCACTTAGCAGATGCCATAATTATTATTATTATTGATAAACACGACTGAAGGGAGGAATGCACAATCTGCAAAACAGTACCTGGCACACACTAAGCACTTAACGGATACCATAATGATAATTATTATTAATAAACACGACTGAATGGACGAATGCATAGTCTACAGAACAGTGCTTGGCACTCAGTAAATGCCTAAGAGATACCATAGTGATAATAACGATCATTAATAAACACGACTGAGGGACAAATGCATAATTTACAGAACACTGCTTGGCCCATAGTAAGCGCTTAACAGATACCATAATGATAATAACGATCATTAACACGACCGAACAGATGAATGCATAGTCTACAGAACAGCACTTGGCACATAGAAAGCGCTTAGATGCCATAATAATAATTATCATTAATAAACACGACTGAAGGGACGAATGCATAATCTACAAAACAGTGCTTGGCACATAGTAAGCGCTTAATGGATACCATAATGATTATTATTAATAAACAACTCAATGGACAAGTGCATAATCTACAGAACAGCACCTGGCACATAGCAAGCGCTTTGCAGATGAAATAATAATTATTATTAATAAACACGACTGAAGGGACGAATGCATAATCTGCAAAACTGTGCCTGGCACACACTAAGCACTTAATGGATACCATTAATGATAATTAGTATTAATAAACACAACTGAATGGACGAATGCATAGTCTACAGAACAGTGCTTGGCACTCAGTAAGTGCTTAAGAGATACCATAGTGATAATAACGATCATTAACAAACACGACTGAGGGACGAATGCGTAATTTACAGTACAGTGCTTGGCACATAGTAAGCGCTTAACAGACACCCTAACGATAATAACGATCATTAACACGACTGAATGGACGAATGCATAGTCTACAAAACAGCACTTGGCACATAGAAAGAAAGCGCTTAACAGATGCCATAATAACAATTATCATTAATAAACACGACTGAAGGGACGAATGCATAATCTACAAAACAGTGCTTGGCACATAGTAAGTGCTTAATGGATACCATAATGATTATTATTAATAAACAACTGAATGGACAAGTGCATAATCTACAGAACAGCACTTGGCACATGGTAAGCGCTTAGAAGATGCCATAATGATTATTATTATTAATAAACATGACTGAAGGGACGCATGCACAATCTGAAAACAGTGCCTGGCACACACTAAGCACTTAACGGATACCATAATGATAATTATTATTAATAAACACGACTGAAGGGACGAATGCACAGTCTACAGAACAGTGCTTGGCACACAGTAAGCGCTTAACGGATACCATAATGATAATGATTTTTAATAAACACGATTGAAGGGACGAATGCACAGTCTATAAAACTGTTCTTGGCACACAGGCGCAAAACAGACACCCTAATGATAATAATAATTATTATTATTAATAAACACGACTGAAGGAACAAATGCAAAATCAACAGAGCAGCGCTTGGCACACAGTAAGCGCTTAACGGATACCCTAATGATAATTATTATTATATTATTAATAAACACCACTGAAGGGACGAATGCATAATCAACAGAGCGGCACTTGGCACATAGTAAACACGTAACAGATACCCTAATGATAATTATTATTATTATTAAGCACGACTGAAGGAACGAATGTATAATCAACAGAGCAGTGCTTGGCACACAGTAAGCGCTTAACGGATACTCTAATGATAATTATTATTATATTATTAATAAACACCACTGAAGGGACGAATGCATAATCAACAGAGCGGCACTTGGCACATAGTAAACGCGTAACAGATACCCTAATGATAATTATTATTATTATTGTTAAGCACGACTGAAGGGACGAATGCATAATCACAACAGAACAGTGCTTGGCACACAGTAAGAGCTTAACGGATGCCATAATGATAATTATTATTAATAAACACGACTGAGGGGACGAATGCGTAGTCTACAGCACACCGTTTGGCACAGAGTAAGCGCTTAAGAGATACCGTAGTGACAATAACGATCATTAACGATCGGGAGAAGCGGCGTGGCTCAGTGGAAAGCGCCCGGGCTTTAGAGTCAGAGGTCATGGGTTCAAATCCCGGCTCCGCCAACTGTCAGCTGGGTGACTCTGGGCAAGTCATTTAACTTCTCTGGGCCTCGGTTACCTCATCTGTCAAATGGGGATGAAGACTGTGAGCACCCCCCCGGGGGCCACCTGGTCACCTTGTAACCTCCCCAGCGCTTAGAACAGTGCTTGGCGCATAGTAAGCGCTTAATAAATGCCATCACTAACCTGATCACCTTGTAATCTCCCCAGGGCTTAGAACAGTGCTTTACACATACTGAGCACTTAATGAGTGTCATCATTAACCTGATCACCTTGCATCCTCCCCAGCTCTTAGAACAGTGCTTTGCACATGGTAAGCGCTAAATGAGTGTCATCATTAACCTGATCACCTTGTATCCTCCACAGCGCTTAGAAGACGCTTGGCACATAGTAAGCGCTTAAAAACTGCCTTCATTAACCTGATCACCTTGTATCCTCCCCAGCGGTTAGAAGAGCGCTTTGCACATAGTAAGCGCTTAATAAGTGTCATCATTAACCTGATCACCTTGTATCCTCCTCAGCGCTTAGAACAGTGCTTTGCGCATAGTAAGCGCTTAATAAATGTCATCATTAACCTGATCCCCTTGCATCCTCCCCAGCGCTTAGAACAGTGCCTGGCACATAGTAAGTGCTTAATAAGTGTCATCATTAACCTGATCACCTTGCATCCTCTCCAGCGCTTAGAACAGTGCCTGGCACATAGTAAGTGCTTAATAAGTGTCATCATTAACCTGATTACCTTGCATCCTCCCCAGCACTTAGAACAGTGCCTGGCACACAGTAAGCGCTTAATAAGTGTCATCATTAACCTGATCACCTTGTATCCTCCCCAGCACATAGAACAGTGTCTGGCACATAGTAAGCGCTTAATAAGTGTCATCATTAACCTGATCACCTTGCATCCTCCCCAGCGCTTAGAACACTGCCTGGCACATAGTAAGCACTTACCAAGTGTCATCATTAACCTGATCGCCTTGCATCCTCCCCAGCGCTTAGAACAGTGCCTGGCACATAGTAAGCGCTTAATAAGTGTCATCATTAACCTGATCACCTTGCATCCTCCCCAGCGCTTAGAACAGTGCCTGGCACATAGTAAGTGCTTAATAAATGCCATCATTAACCTGATCACCTTGTATCCTCCCCAGCGCTTAGAACAGTGCCTGGCACATAGTAAGCGCTTACTAAATGCCACCATTAACCTGATCACCTTGCATCCTCCCCAGCACTTAGAACAGTGCCTGGCACATACTAAGCGCTTAATACATGCCATCATTAACCTGATCACCATGTATCCTCCCCAGCGCTTGGAACAGTGCCTGGCACATAGTAAGCGCTTAATAAGTGTCATCATTAACCTGATTACCTTGTATCCTCCCCAGCGCTTAGAACAGTGCCTGGCACATAGTAAGCGCTTAACAAATGCCATCATTAACCTGATCACCTTATATCCTCCTCAGCGCTTAGAACAGTACCTGGCACATAGTAAGCGCTTAATAAGTGTCATCATTAACCTGATCACCTGGTATCCTCCCCAGCGCTTAGAACAGTGCCTGGCACATAGTAAGCGCTTAATAAAAGCCATCATTAACCTGATCACCTTGCATCCTCCCCAGGGCTTAGAACACTACCTGGCACATAGTAAGCGCTTAATAAATGCCATCATTAACCTGATCACCTTGCATCCTCCCCAGTGCTTAGAACACTGCCTGGCACATAGTAAGCGCTTACTAAGTGTCATCATTAACCTGATCGCCTTGTATCCTCCCCAGCGCTTAGAACAGTGCCTGGCACACAGTAAGAGCTTAATAAGTGTCATCATTAACCTGATCACCTTGTATCCTCCTCAGCGCTTAGAACAGTGCCTGGCACACAGTAAGTGCTTAATAAGTGTCATCATTAACCTGATCACCTTGCATCCTCCCCAGCGCTTAGAACAGTGCCTGGCACATAGTGAGCGCTTAACAAATGCCATCATTAACCTGATCACCTTGTATCCTCCCCAGCGCTTAGAACAGTGCCTGGCACACAGTAAGAGCTTAATAAGTGTCATCATTAACCTGATCACCTTGTATCCTCCTCAGCGCTTAGAACAGTGCTTTGCGCATAGTAAGCGCTTAATAAATGTCATCATTAACCTGATCCCCTTGTATCCTCCTCAGCGCTTAGAACAGTGCCTGGCACATAGTAAGTGCTTAATAAATGCCATCATTAACCTGATCACCTTGTATTCTCCCCAGCGCTTAGAACAGTGCCTGGCACATAGTAAGCGCTTAATAAGTGTCATCATTAACCTGATCACCTTGCATCCTCCCCAGCGCTTAGAACAGTGCCTGGCACATAGTAAGCACTTAATATCATTAACCTGATCACCTGGTATCCTCCTCAGCGCTTAGAACAGTGCCTGGCACATAGTAAGCGCTTAATAAGTGTCATCATTAACCTGATCACCTTGTATCCTCCTCAGCGCTTAGAACAGTGCCTGGCACATAGTAAGCGCTTAATAAGTGTCATCGTTATTATGATCAAGAGGCAGGACTGAAGGGACGAAGGCGTAACCTGCAGAACAGCGCTTAGCGCAGAGTGAGGGCTTCAGCAATGCGGGGGGGAGGGGGAAGGGGAGGAGGAGGAGGAAGAGGAGGAGGATGAAGGCTCCGGGCAGGGCGGGCACTCACCGCGGGGCCCGCGCGGGATCCGGAAGGCATCGCCCCGCGCCTGGGCTTCCGAAACGTCATCACGCCGCGACCGACGTCACTTCCTGCCGCCGCCCCGGGGACATTAGCCACTTCCGGGGGCGGGGCCCGGCCTCCGCGCTCGCGCACTGGGGGCGTTGTCTCCGCCTTCGCGCCTGCGCACTGGGGGCGGAGTTGGTGGAAACTGGTGGGCGACGGGGGGGGGGGGGCGCCTCGGCCTTCGCGCCTGCGCACTGGGGGCGGAGTTGGCGGAAACTGGTGGGCGAGAGGGGCCGCGCTTCGCGCTTGCGCACTGGGGGCAGAGTTGGTGGAAACTGGTGGGCGGCGGGGGGGCGTGTCTCGGCCTTCGCGCATGCGCACTGGGGGCGGAGTTGGTGGAAACTGGTGGGCGAGAGGGGCCGCGCTTCGCGCTTCCGCACTGGGGGCGGGGTTGGTGGAAACTGGTGGGCGACGGGGGCCTCGCCTCGGCCTTCGCACTGGGGGCGGAGTTGGTGGAAACTGGTGGGCGAGAGGGGCCGCGCTTGCGCACTGGGGGCGGAGTTGGCGGAAACTGGTGGGCGGTTTGGGCCTCGCCTCGGCATTCGCGCTTGCGCACTGGGGGCGGTGGCTGAGGGGTGGGCGATTTGGGCCGCGTGTCCGCCTTCGCGCTTGCGCACTGGGGGCATAATTGTGGAAACTGGTGGGTGACGGGGGCCGCGCCTCGGCCTTCGCGCCTGCGCACTGGGGGCGGAGTTGGTGGGAACTGGTGGGCGAGAGGGGCCGCGCTTCGCGCTTGCGCACTGGGGGCGGAGTTGGTGGAAACTGGTGGGCGATTTGGGGCGCGCCTCGGCCTTCGCGCTTGCGCACTGGCGGCGTAGTTTGTGTTAACAGGTGGGCGAGAGGGGCCGCGCTTCGCGCTTGCGCACTGGGGGCGGGGTTGGTGGAAACTGGTGGGCGAGAGGGGCCGCGCCTCGGCCTTCGCGCTTGCGCACTGGGGGCATAATTGTGGAAACTGGTGGGTGACGGGGGCAGCGCCTCGGCCTTCGCGCCTGCGCACTGGGGGCGGAGTTGGTGGAAACTGGTGGGCGAGAGGGGCCACGCCTCGGCCTTCGCGCTTGCGCACTGGGGGCGTAATTTGTGGAAACTGGCTTGGGATTTGGGCCTCGCCTCGGCCATCGCGCTTGCGCACTGGGGGCGGAGTCTGTGGAAACTGGTGGGCGATTTGGGCCTCGCCTCGGCCTTCGCGCTTGCGCACTGGGGGCGTCGGCTGTGGAAACCTTTCGTTGAGGGAGCGGGAACTCGCCTCGGTCTTCGCGCTTGCGCACTGGGGGCATCGGCTGTAAAAACCGTTTGTTGGGCGAGCAGGGCCTAGCCTCGGCCTTCGCGCTTGCGCACTGGGGAAGTAGTTTGTGGAAACTGGTGGGCGGGAGGGGCCGCGCCTCGGCCTTGGCGCCTGCGCACTGGGGGCATCGCTGTGGAAACCGCTCGTTGAGAGAGCGGGAACTCGCCTCGGCCTTCGCGCTTGCGCATTGGGGGCGTCGGCTGTGGAAACCGTTTGTTGGGCGAGCGGGCTTTCGCGCTTGCGCACTGGGGGCGTCTGCTGTGAAAACCGTGTTTTGGGCAAGGGGGGGGCCTCGACTCGGCCTTCGCGCTTGCGCAGTGCGGGCGTCGGCTGTATTCTATTTATTTTAATACGTATTCATTCATTCAATCGTATTTATTGAGCACTTACTGTGTGCAGAGCACTGTACTAAGCGCTTGGGAAGTACAAGTTGGCAACATATACAGTCCCTACCCAACAGTAGGCTCACAGTCTAAAAGAGCATCCCCCCCGCCTTACCTCCTTCCCCTCCCCACAGCACCTGTACATATGTATATATGTTTGTACGGATTTATTTCTCTATTTAATTATTTTATTTGTACATATTTATTCTATTTATTTTATTTTGTTAATATGTTTTGTTCTCTAATATCTGTCTCCCCCTTCTAGTCTGTGAGCCCGCTGTTGGGTAGGGACCGTCTCTCTATGTTGCCAACTTGGACTTCCCAAGCGCTTAGTCCAGTGCGCTGCACACAGTAACCGCTAAATAAATACGATTGAATGAATGAATGAAACCATGGGTGGGGCGAGCGGGGCCTCGCTCCAGCCTTCGCGCTTGCGCACTGGGGGCGTCGGCTGGGGATACGTGGGCGATTTGGGCCTCGCCCCGGCCTGCGCGCGTGCGCACTGGCGGCGCCGCTCGCTCAGCCTGCGGGGCCTCGCTTCGGCCTTCGCGCTTGCGCACTGGGGGCGTCGGCTGTGGAAACCGTTGGTGGGGCGAGCGGGGCCGCGCCTCGGCCTTCGCGCTTGCGCCCTGGGGGCGCCGCGTGTTCAGCCAGCGGGGCCTTCGCGCATGCGCACTGAGGGCGCCGCGCCTCGGCCTTCGCGCTTGCGCAGTGAGGGCGTCAACTGAGGAAACCGTTGGTTGGGCCAGTTGGGCGGGCTGGAGATTATGCATTCGTCCATTCAGTCCTGTTTATTAATCATAATTATAATCAATCAATCGTATTTATTGAGCGCTTACTGTGTGCAGAGCACTGTACTAAGCGCTTGGGAAGTACAAGTTGGCAACACAAAGAGACAGTCCCTACCCAACAGTGGGCTCACAATCTAAAAGGGTGTGCCAGGCATTATATTATAATTATAATAATGATGCCATTTGTTCATTCATTCAATCAATCGTATTTATTGAGCGCTTACTGTGTGGCAGAGCACTGTACTAAGCACTTGGGAAGTCAATCAATCGTATTTATTGAGCACTTACTGTGTGCAGAGCACTGTCCAAGTTGGCAACATAGTCCCTACACAACAGTGGGCTCACAGCCTAGAAGGAGACAGAGAACAAAACAAAACATACTAACAAAATAAAATAAATAGAATAGATATGTACAAGTAAAATAAATAGAGTAATAAATACGTACAACATCTATACATATATACAGGTGCTGTGGGGAGGGGAAGGAGGTACTCAATCAATCAATCGTATTTATTGAGCGCTCACTGTCCAAGTTGGCACCATGTAGAGACGGTCCCTACCCTACAGCGGGAAGGGGGAGACGACCAAGCAAAACATATTAACACAATAAAATAAATAGCAACGAAATAAACTAAATAGTAACAAAATAAAATCGTAACAAAATAAAATAAATAGTAAAATTAAATAAATAAATAAATTTTGTTAAGCGCTTACCATGTGCCAGGCACTGTTCTAAGCCCTGGCGTACATAATAATAAAGAATAATAATGGTATTAAGCACTTACTATGTGCCAGGCACTGTTCTAAGCCCTGGCATACATAATAATAATAATAATAATAAAGGTATTTGTTAAGCGCTTACTATGTGCCAGGCACTGTTCTAAGCCCTAGCGTGCATAATAATAATAATAATAATGATGATGGTATTTGTTAATTGTTTACTATGTGCCAGGCATTGTTCTAAGCGCTGGGGTAGATAATAATAATAATTATAATAATGATGGTATTTGTTAAGCGCTTACTATGTGCCAGGCACTGTTCTAAGCCCTGGCGTACGTAATAATAATAATTATTATAATAGTGGTATTTGTTAAGCCCTTACTATGTGCCAGGCGCTGTTCTAGGCCCTGGTGTACATAATAATAATGATAATAATAATAATAATGATGATGATGGTATTTGTTAAGCACTTACTATGTGCCAGGAACTGTTCTAAGCGCTGGGGTAGATAATAATAATAATAATAATAATGATGGTATTTGTTAAGCGCTTACTATGTGCCAGGCACTGTTCTAGGCCCTGGCGTACATAATAATAATAATAAGAAGAAGAAGAATGGTATTTGTTAAGTGCTTACTATGTGCCAGGCACTGTTCTAGGCCCTGGCATACATAATAATAATAAGAAGAAGAAGAAGAATGGTATTTTTTAAGCACTTACTATGTGCCAGGCACTGTTCTAAGCGCTGGGGTAGATAATAATAATAATTATAATAATGATGGTATTTGTTAAGTGCTTACTATGTGCCAGGCACTGTTCTAAGCCCTGGCGTACATAATAATAATGATAATAACAACAATAATAATAATAATGGTATTTGTTAAGTGCTTACTATGTGCCAGGCATTGTTCTAAGTGCTGGGGTAGATAATAATAATAATTATAATAATGATGGTATTTGTTAAGCGCTTACTATGTGCCAGGCACTGTTCTAAGTCCTGGCATACATAATAACAATAATAATAATAATGGTATTTGTTAAGCACTTACTATGTGCCAGGCACTGTTCTAAACCCTGGCATACATAATAATAATAATGGTATTTGCTAAGCGCTTACTATGTGCCAGGCATTGTTCTAAGCGCTGTGGTAGATAATAATAATAATTATAATAACGATGGTATTTGTTAAGTGCATACTATGTGCCAGGCACTGTTCTAAGCCATGGCGTGCATAATGATAATAATAATAACAATAATAATAATAATGGTATTTGTTAAGTGCTTACTATGTGCCAGGCATTGTTCTAAGCACTGGGGTAGATAATAATAATAATTATAATAATGATGGTATTTGTTAAGCGCTTACTATGTGCCATGCACTGTTCTAAGCCCTGGCGTACATAATAATAAGAAGAAGAAGAAGAAGAAGAAGAAGAAGAAGAAGAATGGTATTTGTTAAGCGCTTCCTATGTGCCAGGCACCGTTCTAAGCCCTGGTGTACATAATAATTATAATAATAATGGTATTTGTTAAGCACTTACTATGTGCCAGGCACTGTTCTAAACGCTGGGGTAGATAATAATAATAATTATAATAGTGATGGTATTTGTTAAGCGCTTACTATGTGCCAGGCACTGTTCTAAGCCCTGGCGTACATGATAATAATAATAATAATAATAATAATAATGGTATTTGTTAAGTGCTTACTATGTGCCAGGCATTGTTCTAAGCGCTGGGGTAGATAATAATAATAGTTATAATAATGATGGTATTTGTTAAGCGCTTACTATGTGCCAGGCACTGTTCTAAGCCCTGGCGTACATAATAATAATGATAATGATGGTATTTGTTAAGCACTTACTATGTGCCAGGCACTGTTCTAAGCCCAGGCGTACATAATAATAATAATAATGATGATGATGATGATGATGGTATTTGTTAAGCGCTTACTACGTGCCAGGCACTGTTCTAAGCACTGGGGTAGATAATAATAATAATTATAATTATGACGGTATTTGTTAAGTGCTTCCTATGTGCCAGGCACTGTTCTAAGCCCTGGCGTACATAATAATAGTAATAATAATAATGGTATTTGTTAAGCACTTACTATGTGCCAGGCACTGTTCTAAGCGCTAGGGTATTCAATCGTATTTACTGAGCGCTTGCTGTGTGCAGAGCACTGTACTAGGCGCTTGGGAAGTCCAAGTTGGCAACATCTAGAGACGGGCCCTCCCCGACAGCGGGCTCACAGTCTAGAAGGGGGAGACGGGCGACAAAACATATTAATAAAATAAAATAGAATAAATAGGTCCAAGTAAAATCAATAAATAGAGTAATAAATACGTACAGACATATATACATATATACAGGTGCTGTGGGGAGGGGAAGGAGGAAAGGCGGGAGGATGGGGAGGAGATCCGGGGCATAATAATGGCATTTTCCCGGCTCCACCTCCTTTTCCCTTCCAATAATAACAACAATAATGCTGGTATTTGCTAAGCGCTTACCATTCATTCGATCGTATTTATTGAGCGCTTACTGTGTGCAGAGCACTGTACTAAGCGCTTGGGAAGTCCAAGTTGGCAACATCTAGAGACGGTCCCTACCCAACAGCAGGCTCACGGACTAGAAGGGGGAGACAGACGACAAAACATATTAACAAAATAAAATAAATAGAATAAATATGTACAAGTAAAAACAAATAAATAGAGTAATAAATACGTATAAACATATATACATATTTACAGATGCTGTGGGGAGGGGAAGGAGGTAAGGCGGGAGGGATGGGGAGGAGATCCAGGGCATAATAATGGCATTTATTAAGCACTTACTATGTGCAAAGCACTGTTCCAAGCGCTGGGAGCGTAGATAATAATAATAATAATTATAATAATGATGGTATTAAGTGCTTACTATGTGCCAGGCACTGTTCTAAGCGCTGGGGTAGATAATAAAAATTATTATAATACTGATGGTATTTAAGTGCTTACTATGTGCTGTTCTAAGCCCTGACATAGATAATAATAATAATGGCATTTGTCAAGTGCTTACTATGTGCCAAGCACTGTTCTAAGCGCTGGGGGAGATACAAGGTCACCAGGTTGTCCCACGTGGGGCTCACAGTCTTCATCCCCATTTTACAGATGAGGGAACTGAGGCCCAGAGAATAATAATAGTAATAATGTTGGTATTTGTTAAGCGCTCACAGTCTTAATCCCCATTTTACTGATGAGGGAACTGAGGCCCAGAGAATAATAATAGTAATAATGTTGGTATTTAAGGGAATGAATGAATGTGCCAAGCACTGTTCTAAGCACTGGGGGAGATACAAGTTCATCAGGTTGTCCCACGTGGGGCTCACAGTCTTCATCCCCATTTTACAGATGGGGAAACTGAGGCACAGAGAATAATAATAGTAATAATGTTGGTATTTGTTAAGCGCTTACTATGTGGGAAGCACTGTTCTAAGCGCTGGGGGAGATACAAGGTGATCAGGTTGTCCCACGTGGGGCTCACAGTCTTCATCCCCATTTTACAGATGAGGGAACTGAGGCACAGATAATAATAATAGTAATAATGTTGGTATTTGTTAAGGGAATGAATGAATGTGCCAAGCACTGTTCTAAGTGCTGGGGGAGATACAAAGTGATCAGGTTGTCCCACGTGGGGCTCACAGTCTTCATCCCCATTTTACAGATGAGGGAACTGAGGCACAGATAATAATAATAGTAATAATGTTGGTATTTGTTAAGCGCTTACTACATGCCAAGCACTGTTCTAAGCGCTGGGGGAGATACAAGGTCATCAGGTTGCCCCACATGGGGCTCACAGTCTTCATCCCCATTTTACAGATGAGGGAACTGGGGCACAGAGAAGTGAAGTGACTTGCCCAAGATCACACAGCAGACCTGTGGCGGAGCCGGGATTAGAACCCACGACCTCTGACTCCCAAGTCCGCGTTCTTTCCACTAAGCCACGCTTCTTCTTACCAAACCACGCTGGTAATCGGGTTGGTCACAGTCTCTGTCCCCATTTAGGGCTCACGGTCTTAGTCCCCATTTTACAGATGAGGGAACTGAGGCCCAGAGAAGTGAATCAATCAATCAATCGTATTTATTGAGCGCTTACTGTGTACAGAGCACTGTGCTAAGTGCAGTGACTTGCCTAAGGTCACACAGCAGACCAGTGGCCGAGCCGGGATTTATTGAGCCCCATTTTACAGATGAGGGAACTGAGGCCCAGAGAAGTGAAGTGACCAGCCCAAAGCGTTTGCCCGGCACTGTTCTAAGGCCTGGCGTACATAATAATAATAATTATAATAATGATGGCATTTGTTAAGCGCTTACCATGTGCCAGGAACTGCTCTAAGCCCTGGGGTACATAATAATAATAATAATTATAGTAATGATGGTATTTGTTCAGTGCTTACTATGTGCCAGGCACTGTTCTAAGCGCCGGGGTAGATAATAATAATAATTATAATAATGATGGTATTTGTTAAGCGCTTACTATGTGCCTGGCACTGTTCTAAGCGCCGGGGTAGATAATAATAATAATTATAATAATGATGGTATTTGTTAAGCGCTTACTATGTGCCTGGCACTGTTCTAAGCCCCGGCATACATAATAATAATAATAATAATGATGGTATTTGTTAAGCGCTTACTATGTGCCTGGCACTGTTCTAAGCCCTGGCGTACATAATAATAATGATAATAATAATAATAATAATAATGGTATTTGTTAAGCGTTTATTATGTGCCAGGCACTGTTCTAAACCCTGGCATACATAATAATAATAATAATAATAATAATGGTATTTGTTAAGCGCTTACTATGTGCCAGGCACCGTTCTAAGCGCTGGGGTACATAATAATAATAATTATAATAATGATGGTATTTGTTAAGTGCTTGCCTAAGGTCACACAGCAGACCAGTGGCCGAGCCGGGATTTATTGAGCCCCATTTTACAGATGAGGGAACTGAGGCCCAGAGGAGTGAAGTGACTTGCCTAAGGTCACACAGCAGACCAGTGGCAGAGCCGGGATTTATTGAGCGTTTACTGAGTGCAGAGCACCGTACTACTCTTCTAGACCGTGAGCCCATTGTTGTGTAGGGATTGTCTCTGTTGCTGAATTGTACTTTCCAAGCGCTTAGTACAGTGCTCTGCACATGGCTCCTTGAGGGCCGAGGTCTTGTCTACTTACTCTGTTGTACTCTCCCAAGATCTTACTCCGTGCTCAGTAAATACTGCTGATCAATAAATGAAGGATTTAGAGGATTGAGTGCATTGTCTGAATCTTCCTTTTACTGTTTCTGAAAAATGGGCGTGATTATTCTAAACACCCTCCCGGTGTAGAAACTGAGTCCATCTAGACAGAACCCCCAAATAACTTGCTCAGGTTCTCAGAATTTTCCACATCTGTTCCTAATAATAATTGTTGTGGTACTTGTGAAGCGCTTGAGAAGCAGCTTGGCTCGGTGGAAAGAGCACTGGCTTTGGAGCCAGAGGTCATGGGTTCGAATCCCTGCTCCGCCACATGTCTGCTGTGTGACCTTGGACAAGTCACTTAACCTCTCTGGGCCTCAGTTCCCTCATCTGTAAAATGGGGATTAAGACTGTGAGCCCCACGTGGGACAAACTGATCACCTTGTATCCCCGCCCCCAGGCGCTTGGAACAGTGCTTTGCACATAGTAAGTGCTTAACAAATGCCATTATTATTATTATTACTATGTGTCTGGCACTGTACTAAGCACTGAGGGGATGCAGGCAAATCAGATTGGACATGGTCCCTGTCCTACTAGGGGCTCACAGTCTTCATCCCCAATTTACAGATGAGGTAAGTGAGGCCCAGAAAAGCGAAGTGACTAACCCAAGGTAACACAGTAATGTGGCAGAGATGGAATGAATTCATTCATTCATTCATTCAATCGTATTTATTGAGCACTTACTGTGTGCAGAGCACTGTACTAAGCGCTTGGGAAGGACAAGTTGGCAACATAGAATTAGAACCCGGGTCCTTTTGACTTCCAGGCTGGGGCTCTGTTCATTCATTCATTCATTCATTCGTATTTATTGAGTGCTTACTGTGTGCAGAGCACTGTACTAAGCGCTTGGGAAGTACAAGTTGGCAACATATAGAGACGGTCCCTACCCAACAGCAGGCTCACAGACTAGAAGGGGGAGACGGACAACAAAACAAAGCATATTAACAGAATAAAATAAATAGAATAAATATGTATCCTCTAGCCATATGCTCTATCCACTAGGCCACACTGCTTCTCTGAGCATTTTCATCAGGAAAACAGAGCCTGGTGAATTCATTACCTATATGTTGCCGACTTGTACTTCCCAAGCGCTTAGTACAGTTCTCTGCACACAGTAAGCGCTCAATAAATACGATTGAATGAATGAATGAATTACCTGGTCACCTGGAGGTGGCTTGAACGGCATCTTCAGACGGATTGTGAAGTTGGGAAGGCGCTCTCTCTCCGGCCCAGGCGGTTCTCGGGCTGCTCCCGAAGGAGCAGCTAGCGCTGACAGGGAAGTCGAATAAGGTGACCAGCTGTCCCCATTTCATTTAAATAGCCATAAAATTAAGGGTTTTGCTCCAATCTTCTACTTTATGCTCTTCCACCCGCAGTTGTGTCTAAAACTTAAAGTTTGCTGGGAAATGGCAGGCCAGAGGAGCAATGAGAAAACAGCAGGGGAAGCACAGAGCACCTGGGCCTCGACAGGATTTGGGAATTGGGAGCCCCTGCGGCAGCTCAGAGGAATCAATCAATCAATCAATCAATCGTATTTATTGAGCGCTTACTGTGTGCAGAGCACTGTACTAAGCGCTTGGGAAATACAAGTTGGCAACATATAGAGACAGTCCCTACCCAACAGTGGGCCCACAGTCTAAAAGGGGGAGACAGAGAATAAAACCAAACATACTAACAAAATAAAATAAATAGAATAGATATGTACAAGTAAAATTAATAAATGAATAAATAAAGAAGAGGTGACAGGGTCTCTCTCGTCTTCCCTGCCGCTCCCCAAGCAGCAGTGACAGTTGCCCCAGTTCGACTAGCCCAAGTAATAATAATAATAATGATGGTACTTGTTAAGCGCTTACTATGTGCAAAGCACTGTTCTAAGCGCTGGGGGTCCAAGGTGATCAGGTTTGTCCCACGGGGGGGCTCACAGTCTTAATCCTCATTTTACAGATGAGGGAACTGAGGCTCAGAGAAGTGAAGTGACTTGCCCAAAGTCACATAGCTGACAAGTGGAGGGGCCGGGATTTGAACCCATGACCGCTGACTCCAAAGCCCGGGCTCTTTCCACTGAGCCACGCTGCTTCTCAGTAATAATAATAATAATGATAATAAGGGCATTTGTTAAGTGCTTACTATGTGCAAAGCACTGTTCTAAGCGCTGGGGCGATACAAGGTGATCAGGTTGTCCCACATGGGGCTCACAGTCATCATCCCCATTTTACAGATGAGGGAACTGAAGCTCCGAGAAGTGAAGGGACTTACCCAAGGTCACACAGCAGACATGTGGCGGAGGCGGGATTCAAACCCACGACCTCTCACTCCAAAGCCCGGGCTCTTTCCATTGAGCCACGCTGCTTCTCAGTACTGTAGTCACTGCCACTGGGTGGTCGTGGCAACAGCAGAAAATGACGGGAGCCAGCAACATCAGCAGAATGGATACCCTCTCCCCTGTCTCAGTCAATCAATCAATCGTTTTTATTGAGCGCTTACTGTGTGCAGAGCACTGTACTAAGTGCTTGGGAAGTCCAAGTTGGCAACATATAGAGACAGTCCCTACCCAACAGTGGGCTCACAGTCTAAAAGGGGGAGACAGAGAACAAAACCAAACATACTAACAAAATAAAATAAATAGAATAGATATGTACAAGTAAAATAAATGGAGTAATAAATATGTACAAACATATATACATATATACAGGTGCTGTGGGGAAGGGAAGGAGGTTAGATGGGGGGGATGGAGAGGGGGACGAGGGGGAGAGGAAGGAAGGGGCTCAGTCTGGGAAGGCCTCCTGGAGGAGGTGAGCTCTCAGTAGGGCCTTGAAGGGAGGAAGAGAGCTAGTTTGGCGGATCCCTCTCCTTTCTCCCCCTTTCCCTCTCTCCTCTTCCCCTTTTCCTTCCTCCTTCTGGCCTCCTCCCCACCTCTCAGTTTCTCCTCAGGTCTCACTCCTTAATAATTAATAATAATTACGGTATTTGTTACGTACTTACTATGGGTTAATCAGGTCCCACAGGGGGCTCAGTCTAAAGAGGAGGGAGGACGGGGATCGAATCCCCATTTTCAGTTGAGGAAACTGAGGCATAGAGAAGTTAAGTGGCCTGCCCAAGGTCACACAGCAGTGAAATGGAAGAGCTGCGATCAGAAAGAACCCCCAAGTCCAGGCTCTTTCCACGAGGCAACACCGCTTCCCATGCGGCTTCAGGTTAACTGCAATGCAATGAAGCCCAGTTGCACGTGGCATCAGATGTTTCTAGCTTTATTTTCATAGAAAAGTTCTGGAAAAATAGTTCTTCTGGGGGAAAGAGAGCATTTCTGGTACAGGGTGGATGCAGCAGAGAGACTGCACCCTGCCAAGAAATGCAGGGGAGAAGTCGGTGTCCAGAATTTAAGCGTGCCAGAAGCCAGCTGGACCAGGCTAGGGAAGGACAGGACACCGAGTGCCAGAGTCTGGGAATGGATCCAGGCATGCCATCGCCGAATCTTATTGCATCACCGGGGAACTCAACTGGCTGCGGCTCCTACCCGACTGTTCTCCGGAGACGGTGTTGGTGGCTTCCTTGGCAGGATTCTGACGAGACGCTCCCCGTGGAGGCCGGCTGGGGCTAGGAGCCCTCTCCCGCTCCTCCGTCTTGGGACTTGGACCTGATTCCAGGAAGGAGATGTGCTTGCGCTGAGTTTTTCCCTTTCCCCTGCAGACCGCTGTCTCCTTGCTGCTCATCTCTTCTGCCACGGGCTTGGGCTCTGGGGCCGGTTCCAAACAGCCCGTTTCCCCACGGCCTCTCTCCCGCCCCTCGCCCTTCAGCCCCTCTTGCTCCGTGGCCAAGCCCACTGCTCTGGAGACGTTCAAACTGCTCTTGCTACCGCCGCTGTCTTCAACCATGAGCCCAGGCCCGGGCTTTGGGAGATCTGGGGATGGTTCCAGTTTCCCCAGCCCCTTCTTCAACTCGCCCCGCTCCCCGGACGAGCCCATTGCTCCGGGGATGTTCAGATTGCTGCTGCTGCTGCTGTCACTGCCCATCTTCCCATCCCTGGGCTTTGGGGCGGGACCCACGTGGCCCATTTCCCCAGTGTCCCTCCCCAGCTCCTTGCTCTCGGGTTTCACCTGCCTTCGGGATGAGCCCTGGGCATTGAACCATCTCACCTCCATCTTGGCTGTGCTTAGTTTGAGGGATTCCCCGCCCTTATCGTGCTTTGGGGAAACCATTCCCGGTTGCCCGTCAGCCTGGGGTTTCTTCGGCCCAGCCTTAAAAACTCTAGCCAGTGCCTTCTTCAAAGCCTGGAGGAGACGGCGCAGGAGAGGGGTTTGGGTTGGCTGCTCTGAGGGTTTGCTCCAAGTAGGTACTCTCTGAGTTGGAGCACGGACTCTCTTGGGGAGCCTCAAACTAACTCTTTTGAGGTGCCCCCGGGTCCAAGTTCTGCTCTCCGGGGAAAGGCCCTTCTCCGGTGGATGACGTGAGTCAGGGGTCCGTTCAGGCTCGTCTTTGGCCAATTCTACCCTCTGGCTCTTCTCAGGGTAGTTCTTAGGTGGAGGAGAGTCCTTAGGGAAGCCAGGCCATCCAAACCCGCTCTTTCGTGGCTTTTTCGCCAGGACCCAGGCACCGGGCTCACTGCGCCTGATATGAACTCCAATGGGGGAATGGGCCTCAGAGGGCCTGGGCCCCGGAGGGGCGAGGGGAGTCGGGGAGGGTCTCTCAGTTGGGCGATCCTTAGGGGTAGGGTGGGCACAGGCTCCGGGCGGCCTGAGTAGCGGTGGAGGTTGAGGCCTAAGGCCTTTCTGTCGCACTGCTCCCCGCTCCCCCCGCCGTCTTGAGGCCGGGGGTCTTCTACGAGTCCGCAACTTGAAGCCGAGGCGGAGTCGAATTTTCCTGTGGCCCTCGGAGGTGCGCACGAGGTGAAGCTGCGGATAGATGAGAAGCCAAGGGCCGAAGGCGTCCCAGTGGAGCTTGTGGGGGCAGGGAGGGCCTTGGCATCGGCCACACTGCAGGCAGATCGGGTATTCCCAGACCAGGCCCGCGGCCAGGGCTGGACAAAGATTGGGAGGCACTTGGCTCTGCGTCAGCCGTTGGGCTATCCTCAGCTGTAACTCATTCAGCAGCTGGCTCTGCTCTGCGGGGGACCAGGGTTCTGGCTTCGGAGGGACCTCGGATTTGGAGAATGCCACCTGCGAGCCCTGACTGTCCCCTCCCGAGGCTCGATCCTCATTGGCCCCATCCGAGGCTCCGTCTTCACCGGCCCCTCCTGATTCACAGTTCTTACTCTCCCTTCCCGAGGCAGGGTCCTCCCCGTTCCTTCCTGGGGCAGGATCCTCACTGATATCTTCTGGGACGGGGTCCTTCTCGTTAAGGACATGGGGCTTGGGGTTGACCTGGGCATGGGCGGGCCCTGGTGAGGTAACAGCCTGGTCCCTGGTACTCTGAAGAGGTGATGGGGATGGCCTACTATCTCCTTCCAAGGGGACCTCGTCCCCGCTCTTCAAGATCTCCTCGTCCACCTCTCCGCCACTCCAGGCACCCGGCATGGTGCCAGAGGGGCATTCCTGGGCTCCCCTTGGGCTGGAGGGTCCCACGACGTGAACATGAACGGCTCTCATGACACGAGCTGTTCTCCGCCTCTGCACTTGGAGTGAGATCTGTGTCCACGTTTTCACGATGGCTGGCGAAGTCCCGGGAGTGGCGGCCCTAACCGACTTCCGGCGGCCCTGGGACAGCTTCGCTTGTCCCGCGGGGGCAGAATAAAGATTTGGGGTCTGCCGGTGGGTAGGTGGGGCATCTCTCCTGGTTCCAATTCTTTGGAAACAGAGATGGCTCTGGGTGGGGGTTCCCGGGTCCCTTCTCAGCTTGCAGGAGCTGGACAAAGCCAGCACCTTCCGCCTCCTTCCTCTTCGGCCCTTCCAGTCCTCCCTCTCCCAGAGCTTCAGCTCTCTCCTCAGAAAGGGCCAATTTGGGCCGCTCTGAGCACCAGGCCCCTCCTGGCTAGTCCTCCCCGCCAAGCCCGAAAATTGGAACAGCGAAGGGCGCGGGGAGGCTAGAGGGTTCAGATCACACAGGAGCGAAGGACCTGGGGATGGCAAATTTCTGGTCAAGGGGAGGGTTCGAGGCTCTGCTATGGTGGAGTCTGCCCTGGGCCCCCTGGGCAGAAAGGCTTCAGTCACTCGTATGATCTTTTTCGAGGCTGTTGTTACTGGGTCCAACACGACCCGGGGCCCTGGAGGTGAATCTGCTTTGCTCCCAGAGCCCAGGAGATCACCGTCGTCTTTGTCTTCCACACCAGCTGCAATCCTGCTGGTCCCCGGGGTGGGCGAGGACGGGGGACTCAGGTGGGGCTGATGGAGGGGGTCCAGGGTTTGAAGGCGGATCTCCAGCCCTGACATCAGTGTCACACTGACCCCCTCGGCCTCCTTCCCCTCTTGCCCTCCGGGTACCTCCTCGGGGGGAAACGTAGTGACTCTCTCCCCAGCAGGGCGTTCCGCAGGCTGCCCCTTCACGTCCCTGGGCAGGACGACCCCCCTCGGGCTCGGAGATTGTGGCGGGTGGGGACCCTGGAGGTGCAGCCGCTTTTCTGGGACGGACCTGTCTGGCCCCACAGTTCCTGCCTGATGGAGCCTGCTCATCTTCATTCTCCAGTTCAGGAGCAGAGGAGATTCTGGAGGTCCTGAGGACTGTGTGCCAGTGTCCGGTGCCATGTTCCACGGGTTGGGCCCAGGTCCCTGGACCCGACCGTCAGCCGGCTCAGGAGCCCGTCCTTGGACTACGGTGCCCCGGTTCCACTTTACCCATGACTCCCTCACCACCGAGGGCAAGTTCTGGGCCTTCACTGAACCAACCTTCCAGCCCAGGTGGTCCTCCAGCAACCACCGGGACCTTGCCGAGAGCCGGACCGGAGCCCAGCCTGGGAGTCGAGGTCTCTGCTGCTGGACCCTCTGGTCCAGTCGACTCCCTCTCGTCCTGCTGGCTACTCTATACTTTCCCAGGGGACTCTGAGACATAGGGCCAGGGCCGGTAGGGTGGCTTGAGACCCCAAGGGACCGCGGAGCCTTCAGGTGAGACTCCAGGTGGCTCCCGGATTCCACGAGGATCCGGTCGCCCCTTTCTGCCACTCTTTTTCCAAACTTCCATTTCTTCTGGGGCGGCATAGGGAGGGGGGGCTCCGGCCTTAGCGTGGAAGCCCGTTGGGGCAGAAGAGAGGCCCCCCAGGCCCGTGGTTCGGTGACCTGAGCTGGTTCCCCGTTGAACCAGTTTGGCGTAGGGAGCTGGGTCCAGCTGGAGGAAGCGGAGGGTGATCTAAAGCTGCTGTGGGTCCCACAGAGACTGAGTCTTTGCCTCTCCCAGTGGATCAGGGCAGACGGAGCCTGAGACACAGCGTTAGAGAAGCTGGAATGCGTCAAGGCCATCGAGTCCCCCTCATGAACTGAGGGAAGGTCGTTTAGGCCGGACCTGAGGGGGTGGGGGGAGAGAGAGATTGGAATTGGTCAGCCGAAGGCATAAGGGAAAAAGGTTAGTACAGTGTTCTGCGCTCAGTAAATACGACTGAATGAATAGGTTAGGGTCAATCGAAGGATTTACCCCGTCATGGGGTGTAGCAGGAGGAGAAGGCTGCTCTTTCTTTTACCTCAGTTTTCCTGCCCGTACTTTTAGGATAGCCCCTCCCTTCTGGGGACTGTGAAGTTAGGAAGCCCTGTTAGGGCTCTCAGTCCTCCCCTCCAAGTCTCCCCTCAGCCACACTGCTGCCCTCCCACCACCCCCTGCCCTGCCATTTGGCCGCTCTGTCTTCAAAACTGACCTCATGAATTCCAGGTTTTTGAAGATTTTCCGGGAACTTCTGTCACTTGACCACAGTGAGTAATCCTGTGTCCAGATCTCGGGGGACCCTGAGAAGCTGGACCATGACATGTTGGTTCATAAGGACTGTGGTATGGGGAGAGGGAAGGAAGGGACAAAGATGGAGTGGGAGGAAGAAATGACATTCAGTTGTGGGAGAAGGGCAGTACAAAGACTCAGTCTAGGAAAGGGAAAGCAGGCGTTGGGCATTGGTTGCAGGGGAGGGTTCCCTTGGGTGTAAGTGAAGCCCCCTCCCAAAAAGAGGGCTCACCAAAGTATCGCCCCAGCCCCTGGGTGAGGAGGGGATGGATAAAGTAGTGGGGAGGGAGCCAAGTGGCTTTTGCTCACCAGGACAGGTCATCCCATGCAAACTCTAACTGGGGATCGTCCTCCCAGAAAGGAAGAGGAACTAAAGACGAGAGCGAGGGTAAAGTTAGTAAAATGAGGACTCTTTTACCGGTCAAAGGGATGGAAAGGCACGAGAAAGGGGCAAACAAAAGAGCCCCACAGTCTGCTGCTCCTCTTTACGACAATGCTACGCTCGAAACGACGGCCTCCTCTTCCCTCCCCACCAGCCCCCCCATCCCTTTAGGACCGCAACAGTCATCAGTCGATGACAGTAGTCCTCGGGGGAGCTGGGTCCCAAACTGCTTTACCTTCTGGCATTTTCTCAGCACTTCTTGATTTATGCTTCCGCTGAGCCTGGAGATACATCAGAGACGAAAATGATGATGACGTTCTCCCATTGAGAACGACGGATGAGCCTCCGTCCTGAAATTTCATGGACCAAGTCCCCTGTGCAAAGGAATGGATTATAGTGATAATAATTTGGACAGGGCCACGGATGCAATTTCTTCCCTGCTAGTTCCCCCTGGGACACAGAGTGCAACAAGAAATAGGCCGGGGCGCAGCATAACGGGAAATGCACACGAGGGTTTTTTAGTTTACTGTTTTTACACGTGGGACCTATTAATGGCCAAAGTGACCACAGCACAATGCCGACGCTTGGAAGGCAAGTTGTCTTGGTAATCACTGTGGTCTTTTCTGTTCACGTAAGCCAACAATTTTTCAGGATTACCGTCTACCTGTAGAACCCTTTACACTGATCTTCAGTCAGAAACTAATAGCAAAACCCCAACTGGCAGAATCAGGACCGTACCCTAAATCTCCTGAGTCCCAGAGCAGTGCTCAACAGCAGAGCTAAAGGATAAAAATAACATCAGGGCAGCACCAGAGAAAGTGGGAGAGACTTTAGGCCTTGACGTTGTACCTCAAAGTCCCAGAGATTCATCGAGAAAGAGACAAAGAGAAACAAAAAGGCAGAGATCTCTCTCTCTCTCTCTTTTCCCCACTCTCTCAGGATCTCTGTCCTGGGAAGTAGGAATACTTCATGAATCCTGGGATGGGAAACGAGGTTTATGGATGTGTGTGTCATGTACCTTACAGTTGGTGCTGGTTTCCACCTGCTCCCATATGTTGTTCCCAGAAATCAGCGTCCAGACCAAGAGGCCACAGAGCCCTAGAATTAGAAAAAGACTGAGAGGGAAAAATAGGGAAAGCTCAGGAGTTGCTCCATTGCCTGGTTCCATGATCCTCTACCACCAAAGAACCATGGCTAAGAAGACTTATTCCATGACATCACAGTAAGGATTCCAAACTACTCTACTGGAGAGTGATATGAACTTGGGCCCTCTCTTTCTATCAACCAGTAGGAATTATTGAGCGCCTATTAAATGTTGTACTAAACCCCTGGGAGAGCACAATAAAAAAATATATAATCATATTGGTACTTGTTAAGTGTTTATTATGAGCCAAGCACTATACTATGCGCTGCAGTAGATACAAGGTAATCAGGTTGGACATAGTCCCTACCCTACATGGGGCTTCACACGAGGGGGTAAGATTTAATTCCCCTTTTACAGATGAGGAAACTGACTGTGAGCCCACTGTTGGGTAGTGACCGTCTCTAGATGTTGCCAACTTGTACTTCCCAAGCGCTTAGTACAGTGCTCTGCACACAGTAAGTGCTCAATAAATATGACTGAATGAATGCCAAGCAAACAAGCTGCAAAACTAGGATTCGAACCCAGGCCCACGCTCTTTCCACTAGGCCACACTGCTTCGATCCCTGCTGTCAGGAAGCTTTCTGTTCATCTAATCGGAGAACTAATCCCTGCCACTACCGCCTTCTCTGAAATTTCTCTTCAGGGTCTCCTGTGAATCCTAGAATCATTCCGAGGAAACCGGGCTCCAGTCACCCATGTAGGTAAAAATTCACATCAGATCTCAGGACCGTGGCTTTTCCATCATTCCTGAAGGAGAGTCAATCAATCAATCAATCAATCGTATTGATTGAGCGCTTACTGTGTGCAGAGCACTGTACTAAGCGCTTGGGAAGTACAAGCCGACAACATATAGAGACAGTCCCTAGAGTCTGTCATTTAGAAAGAACTGTGACCTTGGAACAAAATACATCAGTGAGCCCTCTCAGCAATGAGTCCTCTCAGCAACAAGCAATCAATCAATCGTATTTATTGAGCGCTTACTGTGTGCAGAACACTGTACTAAGCGCTTGGGAAGTCCAAGTTGGCAACATCTAGAGACGGTCCCTACCCAACAGTGGGCTCACAGTCTAGACGGGGGAGACAGAGAACAAAACAAAATATATTCACAAAATAAAATAAATAGAATAGATATGTACAAGGAAAATAGAGTAATAATAAATAAATAGATAAATAAATAAATAAATAAACAGACCCTGCGTGGCTCTCATCCATTCATGGGTTCTAATCCCGGCTCCACCACTTGTCTGCTGTGTGACCTGAGGCAAGTCACTTCACTTCTCTGTGCCTCAGTTACCTCATCTGTAAAGTGCGGACTGAGACTGTGAGCCCCATGTGGGAGAGGGATTGTGTCCAACCCGATTTGCTTCTATCCAATCAATCAATCAATCAATTGTATTTATTGAGCGCTTACTGTGTGCAGAGCACTGTACTAAGCGCTTGGGAAGTACAAGCTGGCAACATATAGAGACACCCCTGTGGCACAGAGTGAGCGCTTAATAAATACCATAATTTTTATTATTATTATATGCTCTCTCACTGCTGCAGCTGAAGGACCAGTTAAATCCATTGTCCCCCGGCTGAGACTGAGAGCCCCGTGTGGGACATGGACTGTGCCCAACCCGAGGGGTGTCCACCCCATTTTGCAGATGAGGGAACTGAGGCGCAGAGAAATGAAGTGACTTGCCCAAGGCCACTTAGCAGATAAGCGGCAGAGCTGGGATCAGCACCCAGGTCCTCTGATTCCCCGGCCTCTGCTCTTTCCACTAGGCCAGGCTATTTCTTGTGGGCAGGGATCCCAGCTACCGACTCTATTATATTGTGCTTTCTGGAGTGCTTAGTTCGGTGCTCTGCAATCAATCAATCAATCAATCAATCAATCGTATTTATTAAGCGCTAACTGTGCAGAGCACTGGACTAAGCGCTTGGGAAGTCCAAGTTGGCAACATCTAGGGACGGTCCCTACCCAACAGCGGGCTCACAGTCTAGAAGGGGGAGACAGAAAACAAAACAAGACATATTAACAGAATAAAATAAACAGAATAAATACATACAAATAACATAGAGTAATAGTAAATAAATAGAGTAATAATAGAGTAATAGTAAATAGAGTAATAATAAATAAATAAATTCATTCATTCATTCAATCACATTTATTGAGTGCTTACTGTGTGCAGAGCACTGTACTAAGCACTTGGGAAGTACAAGTTGAAAACATATAGAGAGTAATAATGATGGCATTTGTCATAAAGCACTGTTCTAAGCGCTGGGGAGGTTACAAGGTGATCAGGTTTTAATCCCCATTTGACAGATGAGGGAACTTAGGCACAGAGAATAATAATAATGATGAAATGACTTGGGACTGTAGTGAAAATGAGGGTTGGGGATCTAGGTGAAAGAAGGGGAGGAGGATTCATTCATTCAATCGTATTTATTGAACGCTTACTGTGTGCAGAGCACTGTACTAAGCGCCTGGGAAGTACAAGTTGGCAATATATAGAGACGGTCCCAACCCAACAGCGGGCTCACTGTCTAGAAGGATGAGGGTTAAGGGCACAAATTGGGTCAGAAAACGGAACAGGGAGGGACCGGGTTAGAAATTCATTAAAGAAAAGGAGGCTGGGGCAAACCTCAGCAGCCCGAGGGCACAGGAAACGTGGGCCTGGCTTGGTGGTCCTCTCCCAGAGGCTCAGAACAGAGCCTGGCCCTCGCTGGGTGCTCAGTAAGTACCACCCACGGGTCAATAATTCATCTTTATTGAGCGCTTACTGTGAGCAGAGCACTGGACTAAGCGCTTGGGAAGTACAATCAGGCAACAGATCAGATCAGGGTGATGCCTGATTCATTCATTCATTCAATCGTATTTATTGAGCGCTTACTAAGCAGAGCACTGTACTAAGCGCTTGGGAAGTCCAAGTTGGCAACATATAGAGACGGTCCCTACCCAACAGTGGGCTCACAGTCTAGAAGGTCTGATGTGAGGTTGTTTTTCTCCACTGAGCCCCGGGATGGGTAGAGATCCTTGAACAAGACAGGAAAACTCTCCCAAGATGTTCAGCTGCTTTGGAAAACCTAGGGTTGCCAGGAGGGGCTGCCTAACATTGATGGCTGCTGGTTGGAAGTAACATTTATCCCGACGATTTTGACACCCGTCTACATGTTTTGTTTTGTTGTCCGCCTCCCCCTTCTAGACTGGGAGCCCGTTGCTGGGTAGGGACCATCTCTGTATGTTGCTGACTTGTTCTTCCCAAGCGCTTAGTTCAGTGCTCTGCACAAAGTGAGTGCTCAATAAATACCATTGAATGAATGCATGATGGCAACCGGCCAACGAAACGCTGGGGAAAAATGCCAGCTCTGGTCCCAGGGCTTGGATGGGGATGGAGGAGGAGGAGGTGGGGATGGAGCAGGAGGAGGAGGGGATGGAGGAGGAGGGGATGGAGGAGGAGGAGATGGAGGAGGAGGAGGAGGAGGGGATGGAGGAGGAGTGGATGGAGGAGAAGGAGGAGGAGATGGAGGAGGGGGAGGAGGGGATGGAGGAGGAGGAGGAGGGGATGGAGGAGAAGGAGGAGGAGATGGAGGAGGAGGAGATGGAGGAGGAGGGGATGGAGGAGGAGGAGGGGATGGAGGAGGAGGAGGGGAGGGAGGAGGAGTGGATGGAGGAGAAGGAGGAGGAGATGGAGGAGGAGATGGAGGAGGAAGAGGAGGAGGGGATGGAGGAGAAGGAGGAGGAAGAGGAGGAGGGGATGGAGGAGAAGGAGGGGGAGATGGAGGAGGAGGGGATGGAGGAGGAGGAGGAGGGGATGGAGGAGAAGGAGGGGGAGATGGAGGAGGAGGGGATGGAGGAGGAGGAGGAGGGGATGGAGGAGGAGGAGGAGGGGATGGAGGAGGAGGAGAAGGGGCGGTCCCGGGGCGGAGCCTTGTCCGGGTCCTCTATCCTCGGTCCTCGGCCTCAGCATCAGTCCCGCAGCCGCTCCGCAGGCCGGGGTCAGGCCGGGGTCAGACCGAGGTCAGGCAAGCCGCGAAGGGCCGACCCCGGAGCCCCCCCGCATCACCACCTGCACAGCATAGGGGAGGGGGAGGCCTGGGGTCGGGGGTCGGGGGTCAGGGGTCAGGGGGAGGGGCCGCGGGCCGGGGAGACCATGGGCCTCCTGCCCCAACGCCACCCGCCGCCCGGACCCATCCGACCGGACCCGGAGGTGGGAACCGGGGGCTGTCTGTGTCTGTCTGTCTGTCTGTGTCTTGTATCCGTGTGTGTGTGTGTGTGTGTGTGTGTGTGTGTGTGTCTGGGTGGGCAGGTGTCAGAGGCAGGGAGCCGGAGAGACAGAGAGAGACAGAGGGACAGAGAGAGACAGAGGTATTGGGCGACAGAGAACACACAGAAAGAGAAACAGATTCAGAGAAACAAAGACACAGACGGACGGACACAGAGAGACAGAGCCACAGAAACAGACAGAAAGACACAGCGAAACAGAGACAGACACAGAAAGACAGAGACACAGAAACAGAATGAGAAACAGACAGAAAGACATGGAGAAACAGGGAGACGCAGAGAAACAGGGACAGACACAGAAAGACAGGGACACAGGAACAGAATGAGAAACAGACCCACAGAAACAGACAGAAAGACAAAGAAACAGAGAGGTGCAGAGAAACAGAGAGACAGACACAGAGAAACAGACCCACAGAAAGACACAGAGAAACAGAAAGAGAGATGCATTGAAACAGACACAGAAAGACAGAGACACAGAAACAGAATGAGAAACAGACCCACAGAAACAGACAGAAAGACACAGAGAAACAGAAAGAGAGATGCATTGAAACAGACACAGGAAGACAGAGACACAGAAACAGAATGAGAAACAGACCCACAGAAACAGACAGAAAGACACAGAGAAACAGAGAGACGCAGAGAAACAGAGACAGAAAGACAGACACAGAGAAACAGACCCACAGAAACAGACAGAAAGACACAGAGAAACAAAAAGACGCAGAGAAATGAGAAACAGACCCACAGAAACAGACAGAAAGACATAGAGAAACAGAGAGAGACGCAAAAAAACAGAGACACAGAAAGACAGAGACACAGAGAAACAGACCCACAGAAACAGACAAAAAGACACAGAGAAACGGGCAGAGAGAGACAGACACACAGAGTGAAAGTCAGACAGAGAGAGAGATGGTCCTGTGGTGGAGTGGGGGGCATCTGGGCCCCCGAGGAGGGAAGCCCTAGGGTAGGGAGTTGGAAATTGTGGGACTGTGTCTGGCGGGATGGGCCCTGAAGCCGGCAGCTCAGGTTGGGTTCGGGGTTCGGGTCTGAGGCTGCCCCTGACACCAAGCTCGCCGCGCCCTTCAGGAGCAGCCAGAGTGGCTGCGCTGACCGTGCGGGCGACCCGGCACCCCAGAATGGACGCCGTGGGCACCATGGGCTTCCAGACTCCGCCGACCCCATACCTGAGTCCCACTGTCCTGCTGCTGGTCAGTTGTGACCTGGGCCTCGTGCAAGCAGGTGAGTGGGGAGAGCGTGGGCCGGCCCCCGGGGTGGAGGGGGAGGGCGGAGGTCACCCAGGCCCTGGCATCATGGACCTGATGGGACTAACTTCTCACCCCCCACCCGCTTCCCTCCCCGCAGACCGGCCTCCGTCCCCAGTGAACGTGACGGTCACTCACCTCAGAGCCAACTCAGCCACCGTGTCCTGGGATGTCCCAGAGGGCAACATCGTCATTGGCTACGCCATCTCCCAGCAAGTAGGAATCGGCCCCCCTCCTGCTTCTCCCTAAGCCTTCCAGCTCCTCCGAAGCCCCGGGAGCTGGGATCCTTCTCGGCGGGGGACGGGAGCACTAGGATGATAAATTCCCTCTCTCGGGCCCCTGTCTCATTAGCCTGCTTTATCGCTTCCCCCGCATTCTCCAGGAGCAGGGTGGTGGTGGGGGCGATCCGGGATGGCGACTGGCCTTCGCCACCCTCCCTTTCCTCCCCTCAGCGACAGGACGGGCCTGGGCAGAGGGTGATCCGTGAGGTGAACACCACGACGAGAGCCTGCGCACTCTGGGGCCTCGCCGAAGACAGCGACTATACCGTGCAGGTCCGGAGCATCGGGCTGCGGGGAGAGAGCCCCCCTGGGCCCCGGGTCCATTTCCGCACTCTCAAGGGCTCCGACCGCCTGCCTTCGAACAGTTCAAGCCCAGGTGAGGGCCTTTCCTTCCAACCCTCCTCTCCCCTAACGCCTTTTAACGCAGACTCGGGTGGTCTTGCTTACTACTCTTCTCTACCCAAGCAAGTAACAGTTGTTGCTGGGCAGATGAAGAGAAACATTGCCTAGAGTTTACTACTACTATTGATGATAAATCATAGAAGTGGTATTTGTTAAGCACGTACTCTGTGCCAGGCAACTCACTGAGTGCTGGGGTTGATGATAATAATCATGATCATCATCATCACCAATCGTATTTATTGAGCGCTTCCTATGTGCAGAGCACTGTACTAAGCGCTTGGGAAGTACAAATTGGCAACATATAGAGACAGTCCCTACCCAACAGTGGGCTCACAGTCTAAAAGGTATTTGTTGGTATTTGTTAAGTGCTTACTATGTGCCAAGCACTGTTCTAAGCGCTGGGGTAGATACAAGGTAATCGGGTTGTAATAATAATAATGATGGCATTTATTAAGTGCTTACTATGTGCAAAGCACTGTTCTAAGCGCTGGGGAGGTTACAGAGTGATCAGGTGGTCCCATGGGGGGGCTCACAGTCTTAATCCCCATTTTACAGATGAGGTAACTGAGGCCCAGAGAAGTGAAGTGACTTGCCCAAAGTCACACAGCTGACAATTGGAGCCGGGATTTGAACCCATGACCTCTGACTCCAAAGCCCGCACTCTTTCCATTGAGCCACGCTGCTTCTCCTAAGGTTCTCCTAGGTTGTGCCACGTGGGGCTCACAGTCTTAATCCCCGTTTTACAGATGGGGTAAATGAGGCACAGAGAAGTTAAGGGACTTACCCAAGGTCACGCAGCAGACAAGTGGCGGAGCCGGGAGTAGAACCCACGACCTCTGACTCCCAAGCCCGGGCTCTTTCCACTAAGCCACGCTGCTTCTCATGAAAGATTCATTCATTCAATCGTATTTATTGAGCGCTTACTGTGTGCAGAGTGCAAGTCAGCAACATATAGAGACGGTCCCTAGGCGACAATGGGCTCACAGTCGAGAAGGGGGAGACAGACAACAAAACAAAACATGTGGACAGGTGTCAAGTCATCAGAATAAATAGAAATAAAGCTAGATGCACATCATCAAAATAACTTGAATAGTAAATATGTACAAGAAAAATAGAGTAATAAATCTGTCCAAACATATATACAGGTGCTGTGGGGAGGGGAAGGAGGTAGGGCGGGGGGGATGATGGGGAGGAGGAGAGGAAAAAGGGGGCTCAGTCTGGGAAGGCCTCCTGGAGGAGGTGAGCTCTCAGTAGGGATTTGAAGGGAGGAAGAGAGCTAGCTAGGAAAGATGATCAGGTCGGACACAGTCTCCACCCCTCCTAAGTAGGAGGGAGAACTAGTATTTAATCCCCCTTTTATAGATAAGAAAACCGAGGTACAGAGAAGTTAAGTGACTTGGAAAAGCTCGCAAAGCAGGCAAGTGACAGAGCAAGGATTAGAACCCGGGCCTGTATTCTTTCCACTGGACCACACTGCTTCTCGCTATTACGATCACTACTAATAATAATAGTGGTATTTATGGGCTGGTTTAATAAAAGAGTGGATGTACCTGCAACTCCCCAGCCCCCTAACCCTGTAGGAAAATGTGAACTTCCACCCCACAAACTCCCGACTGCCCGTTTCTCCCACCTTTAATAATAATAATAATGACGATGGCATTTATTAAGCGCTTACTGTGTGCAAAGCACTGTTCTAAGCGCTGGGGAGGTTACAAGGTGATCAGGTTGCCCCACGGGGGGCTCACAGTCTTAATCCCCATTTTCCAGATGAGGTAACTGAGGCCCAGAGAAGTGAAGTGAGTTGCCCAAAGTGACAATTGGCAGAGTGGGGATTTGAACCCATGACCTCTGACTCCAATGCCCGGGCTCTTCCCACTGAGCCACGCTGCTTCTCAGTCATTCATTCATTCACTCGTATTTATTGAGCGCTTACTGTGTGCAGAGCACTGGACTAAGCGCTTGGGAGGTTCAGGTTGGCAACATATAGAGACGATCCCTACCCAACAGCGGGCTCACGGTCCTCTACCTACCAACGTCTCCAGCGCTGACCTGCCTCAGTCTCCAAGGTGTCATCCATTAAACCAATCCCCAACAAGTCCCTAGTTGTTTCCCATCAGGTGATCCCGCCTTCCTGTCTGCATCCCCAGGGGACATCACAGTAGAAGGCCTGGATGGAGAGCGGCCTCTCCAGACGGGAGAAGTGGTCATCATTGTGGTGGTTTTGATCATGTGGGCTGGTAAGTGCGGGATTTAGGAGGAAGACCATAGGGACGGACTGGGTGGCGAGGGTGGGAAGCTGTGGGGAGGGAGGTTGGGACACGGTGGAGAGGAGCCAAAGGGATGAGGCCGGAGTTGGGAACACAGAGCCCGAGGGGGGCGGTGACAGAAGGAACCGAGAGGAGTCACTGAGGGAATAAGACAGCTGATGAGACGGGGGCACGAAGAAGTCGAAGAGCGTGAGGACCGCTGAGGCTAAGATGGGGTCGGAGGTCAGGCTGGGATTGGATGGGGAGAGGCGGGGTCAGAGGTTTCCGTCGGGGCTCAGGCTGTGAGGGATCTTGGTTTCGTTGCAGCCGTGATCGGGCTGTTCTGCCGGCAGTACGACATCATCAAGGACAACGATTCCAACAACAACCCCAAAGAGAAGGGGAAGGGGCCAGAGCAAAGCTCCCGGGGGCGGCCATCAGGGACAAGACAGGTGATTGAGGGGGTGGGGCCGGGACTTGGGGAAGGCCGGGTGGGGGTGGGGGGACCTCTCTTGGAGCATCTATGAGGAGATTCAGACACTTGGGGGGAAGAGAGGGTAGGGAGTTGAAAGAGGTAAGGGAGGGAGAACGTACTTGGGTGGGAGGGGGTGGGTGGTTCCACGGGCTGTCGAGGAGATGAAAGGATTTTGCTCTCCGAAATTCCCGATGGCGGTCTCAAGCAAAGTTTTCTCTTGCAGAAAAAGTCACCGTCCATCAACACCATTGAGGTCTGATGAAGAGACAGAAATGGAGATGGGGGAAAAAATCAGACGGAGAAAAGGAGCCTGGGTTTGAGGGTGAAGGAGAAACTAGTCTGACCACCTGCCTCAAATCAGAGCCCCATCCTCAGATTTGGGTCGGGGTGGCAGGGGAGTGGGGGTTGCGGGGCCAAGGACAACTCTCATTCCTAGGAACTCCAGCCTGGTTTTCACCCCTTCTTTTCACTGTGAACAGGGACAGGAGAATCGTTTGTTGGGGTCGGCTTCCCCGGATCAATCGGATGAGTAGACGGATGGCCCTCCCTCTCCTGGCCTCCAAGACCACGGAAGGGTGGATGACAAACCCTCCACCACGGCAGCCCACAATGACAGGGCCTTCAATGCTTCCTCCCATTTCCCTTCACCCATCCCCAGGGCTCAGGTTACCATACTGCACTATTCTAAAGTCTTCCATGGCGTCTGAGGATCTGTACCGTCTCACCAGGCGGCCCGTCGAGGGTGGAGGGGTTTCTCCGCCTCGGACATTTTTCAATAAAGGTTCTCGGAACGATCTGAAGTTGACTGAGTGACATTCTGGAGGCGTCGAGAGGTGGGACGGAGGAGAATCTCCCCGCTTCAACAGTGCAGTCGCAATCAGCTCAGCGGTGACGTGCTCCGTGCGTGAGTTGGAAGGATCATCATCATCAATCGTATTTATTGAGCGCTTACTATGTGCAGAGCACTGTACTAAGCGCTTGGGAAGTACAAATTGGCAACATATAGAGACAGTCCCTACCCAACAGTGGGCTCACAGTCTAAAAGGATGAGAGTAGTTCTTGTTGCAGCCCAAAAGAGATGAGTGCTATCACTGGGCCATTCATTCTTAGCTGGTGTTGGGGATGGCATGTTCTCTAGGCACCAACTGAGGCTCATAGTGCCCTAACCTGGTTTTTGATTGCTCTGCAGCCTTACCTTCCCTTACCCATTCAGTCAGTAATACAATTGTACAATACAACACAATTGTATTTATTGAGCGCTTACTTTACGTAGAGCACTTTACTCAGCCCTTGGGAGAGTACAGTATAACAAAAAGCAGACACATTCCCTCTCCCCATTAAGCTTACAGTCTAATAATAGACTAATAGACTGTTCTCTGTCTCCCCCTTTTAGACTGTGAGCCCACTGTTGGGTAGGGACTGTCTCTATATGTTGCCAATTTGTACTTCCCAAGCGCTTAGTACAGTGCTCTGCACATAGTAAGCACTCAATAAATATGATTGATGATGATGATGATAATAATAATAATGATGATGGCATTTATTAAGCACTTACTATGTGCCAAGCACTGTTCTAAGCGCTGGGGGGGTTACAAGGTGATCAGGTTGTCCCACGGGGCCGCTCACAGTCTTATCCCCCATTTTACAGAGGAGGGAACTGAGGCTCAGAGAAGTTAAGTGACTTGCCCGAAGTCACACAGCTGACAGTTGGCGGAGCCGGGATGTGAACCCGTGACCTCTGACTCCAAAGCCTGGGCTCTTTCCACTGAGCCACGCTGCTTCTCTAAGGGGAAGGGGGAGACACACATTAATATAACTATATAATTATATTTATATTATATATGTGTATATATTATTATTATTAAAATATATTATTTTATTTTGTTAGTATGTTTGTTTTTGTTCTCTGTCTCCCCCTTTTAGACTGTGAGCCCACTGTTGGGTAGGGACTGTCTCTATATGTTGCCAATTTGTACTTCCCAAGCGCTTAGTACAGTGCTCTGCACATAGTAAGCGCTCAATAAATATGATTGATGATGATATTATCTATTATATATATATTATATGTATTATATATTATATATATAATACAAACTACAGCTATGTACTTAAGTGCTGTGGAGTTGGGGATTCATTTATTCATTGTGCTTACTGTGCGCAAAGCATTGGACTGAGCGCTCGGGAGAGCACAATATAACAATAAATAGATACATTCCCTGCTCACAACGAGCTTACGGTCTAGAGACGAGCTTATGGTCTAAAAGATGAATAAAGAGAGAAGGGATGGGGAGGAGAGGAAAGGAGGGCTTAGTCAGGGAAGGCCTCTTGGAGGAGATGAGCCTTCAGTAAGGTTTTGAAGGGGGAGAGGGTAATTATCCCACCTTCAGTTGCCATTGCCCATAGGGACTGTAGAACGGGGGTAGGAATGCAGAGTGCAGTGAGCTGGAGATAGAAGGTGGATGAGGTAGGAGGTAAGATGCGATGCAGCTCATCAGTACTCATTCCTGACACCTCCACTAGTCATCTTTGAAGGGGGCGGACATGAGAAGGGGAGACGGCACCATTAGCGCATCCTGATGGAGTTGGAAGGAGGAAGCCAGAGACAAAGCCCCTGCTGTTTCGCAAGTTGGAAGAACTAGAACTCACAGCCAGAGATAAACTAGTGAGTGGACAGGAGTTGGTCACCTAGGTCATCCCTGTCCATATTTTCACCTCTAATCATCAATCATCATCAATCGTATTTATTGAGCGCTTACTATGTGCAGAGCACTGTACTAAGCGCTTGGGAAGTACAAATTGGCAACATATAGAGACAGTCCCTACCCAACAGTGGGCTCACAGTCTAAAAGGGGGGAGACAGAGAACAAAACCAAACATGCTAACAAAATAAAATAAATAGGATAGATATGTACAAGTAAAATAGAGTAATAAATATGTACAACCATATATGCATATATACAGGTGCTGTGGGGAAGGGAAGGAGGTAAGATGGGGGGGATGGAGAGGGGGACGAGGGGGAGAGGAAGGAAGGGGCTCAGTCTGGGAAGGCCTCCTGGAGGAGGTGAGCTCTCAGTAGGGCCTTGAAGGGAGGAAGAGAGCTAGCTTGGCGGATGGGCAGAGGGAGGGCATTCCAGGCTCTAATGTCCAACTAGAGGGTAGGGACTGAACAGGGGAGCAGACCGTCCGGACAATCAAGAGTCCGGCTTCGGAGGAGGCCATGGATATGCCCAGCGGACTGGGAGCTCTCTCCTCGGCCGCTCGCCAGGAGCCTATGGAAATATGGGTGAGAGAGGGAAGATGATTATAGACGACGCACTGATTCTGCCCGGCGCCTAAAACTGCAGTTTGGGACGCTGCCATCTTTGATTTCATCCTATGTGAGTAAGCATTCTGGAGGATTCACTCTTCCCAACTTGGAGCTATTCATCACGTCGTCCAATAGAGCCCTGCCCCTGGGGTATCGTCAATGCATAGTAAAATGTAAACCTCCAGATGTGAGCTCACGGGTCTACCTTATTGTACTAGAAAAGTCCCGAGAGCCTATTTCCCCTAACCAGCCCTTGTCCTCTAGATCCTAAATCAGTGGGCCGTCTCTATATGTTGCCAACTTGGACTTCCCAAGCACTTAGTACAGTGCTCTGCACACAGTAAGCACTCAATAAATACGATTGATTGATTAAATCTAGACTGTGTGCTCTGCACACAGTAAGCGCTCAATAAATACGATTGATTGATTGTTACCTGAATAGATTTATCACTGTGGCCACCCTCTACCCCAACCTACTGATGGTCGGAGTAGCAGAATAATCCTTCGGTCCAAAGATGACATTTCTAATGAGGAAACTGCACGGGTGAGCATAAGTGTCTTTACCAAAGGGACTTTCTTGCCTCCTTGGCTCCTTGGGTGGCACGCTACACAGGCACTAATGGTTAAAAGGGGAAAGAGAAGCAGTTAGAGAAGCAGCGTGGCTCAGTGGAAAGAGCCCGGGCTTTGGAGTCAGAGGTCATGGGTTCAAATCTCATCTCCGCCAAGTGTCAGCTGTGTGACTTTGGGCAAGTCACTTCACTTCTCTGGGCCTCAGTTCCCTCATCTGTAAAATGGGGATTAAAACTGTGAGCCCCCCGTGGGACGACCTGATCACCTTGTAACCTCCCCAGTGCCTAGAACAGTGCTTTGCACATAGTAAGCACTTAAATCCCATTATTATTATGATTATTATCTTGTACTCACCTTAGCACTTAGTTCAGTCCCTGGAACACAGTAAGCACTTAACAAATACCATTATTATTATTATTATTATTATTATCTTGTATTCTCCCTAGCACTTAGTTCAGTCCCTGGCACACAGTAAGCCCTTAACAAATACCACCATTATTGTTATTATTATCTTGTATTCACCCTAGCACTTAGTTCAGTACCTGGAACACAGTAATTGCTTAACCAATATTATTATTATTATTATTATTATTGTTATTATCTTGTATTCGCCCTAGCGCGTAGTTCAGTGCCTGGCACACAGTAAGCACTTAAGAAAAACTAGAATTATTATTATTATTATCTTGTATTCGCCTTAGCGCTTAGTTCAGTGCCTAGCACACAGTAAATGCTTAACAAATACTACTATTATTATTATCATTATTATTATTATTATTATCATCTTGTATTCGCTCTAGCACCTAGTTCAGTGCCAGGCACACAGTAATTGCTTAACAAATACCATCATTATTATTATTACTATCATTTTATATTCGCCCTAGCGCTTAGTTCAGTGCCTGGCACAAAGTAAGCGCTTAACAAATACCATTATTATTGTTATTATTATTATTATTATCATCTTGTATTCGACCTAGCACTTAGTTCAGTGCCTGGTACACAGTAATTGCTTAACAAATACCATCATTATCATTATTATTATTATTACTATCATCTTGTATTCGCCCTAGCGCTTAGTTCAGTGCCTGGCACACAGTAATTGCTTAACAAATACCATCATTATCATTATTATTATTATTATTATTATTATTACTATCATCTTGTACTCGCCCCAGCACTTAGTTCACTGCCTGGCATAAAGTAATTGCTTAATAAATACTATCATTATCATTATTATTATTATTACTATCATCTTGTATTCACCCTAGCACTTAGTTCAGTGCCTGGCACATAGTAAGCACTTAACAAAAACCAGAATTATTATTATTATTATCTTGTATTCACCCTAGCGCTTAGTTCACTGCCTGGCACGGCACAGTAATTGCTTAACAAATACCATCATTATCATTATTATTATTATTACTATCATCTTGTATTCGCCCTAGCGCTTAGTTCAGTGCCTGGTACACAGTAATTGTTTAACAAATACCATCATTATCATCATTATTATTATTACTATCATCTTGTATTCGCCCTAGCGCTTAGTTCAGTCCCTGGCACACAGTAAGTGCTTAACAAATACTATTATTATTATCTTGTATTCGCCCTAGCACTTAGTTCAGTGCCTGGCACACAGTAATTGCTTAACAAATACCATCATTATCATTATTATTACTATCATCTTGTATTCGCCCTAGCACTTAGTTCAGTGCCTGGCATACAGTAATTGCTTAACAAATACCATCATTATCATTATTATTATTATTACTATCATCTTGTATTCGCCCTAGCGCGTAGTTCAGTGCCTGGCACACAGTAATTGCTTAACAAATACCATCATTATTATTATTACTATCATCTTGTATTCGCCCTAGCGCTTAGTTCAGTGCCTGGCACGTAGTAAGCGCTTAACAAAAACCAGAATTATTATTATTATTATTATTATTATCATCTTGTATTCGCCCTAGCGCTTAGTTCACTGCCTGGCACACAGTAATTGCTTAAAAAATACCATCATTATCATTATTATTATTATTATTACTATCATCTTGTATTCGCCCTAGCGCTTAGTTCGGTGCCTGGTACACAGTAATTGTTTAACAAATACCGTCATTATTATTATTATTATTATTATCTTGTATTCGCCCTAGCGCTTAGTACAGTGCCTGGCACACAGTAATTGCTTAACAAATACCATCATTATCATCATTATTATTATTACTATCATCTTGTATTCGCCCTAGCGCTTAGTTCAGTGCCTGGTACACAGTAATTGCTTAACAAATACCATTATTATTGTTATAATGATAATAATAATAATACTAAGCGCTTAACAAAAACCAGAATTATTAATCTGCTTGACAACGGGCCTGAGGGGGAGGCACTAGGGTCAGGAGTCTGGAAGCTGATTGGCTTAGATTAGAGGGCGGTGAGGGGTGACGTCATACAGCGCATGCGCCCTGACGGAGAGACGGTGCGTGCTTACGTCACCCGCGTGCGTAAATTGGAGGCCACGGCGGCGGGAGGGCTGGTTGCCCGGGTAACGGCGGGCCTAGACGCCTCAGGGCGCCATCGCCATGCAGTTGAAGCATCTGAAGACCCTGCTGAGCCCTCAGGTGGGGAGGGGGGCACGGGAGGAGATGGAGAGGTGGGGTGGGGTGGATGAGGAGAATAATCATCATCATCATCATCAATCGTATTTATTGAGCGCTTACTATGTGCAGAGCACTGTACTAAGCGCTTGGGAAGTACAAATTGGCAACATATAGAGACGGTCCCTACCCAACAGTGGGCTCACAGTCTAAAAGGGGGAGACAGAGAACAAACCAAACATACTAACAAAATAAACTGAATAGAATAGATATGTACAAATCAAATAAATAAATAAATAGAGTAATAAATATGTACAAACATACATATATACAGGTGCTGTGGGGAAGGGAATGAAGTAAGTTGGGGGGGATGGAGAGAGGGACGAGGGGGTGAGGAAGGAAGGGGCTCAGTCTAATAATATTATTATATAATAATAATAATATTGGTATTTCTTGAGCGCTTACTAGGTGCCAAGCACTGGGGAGGACACAAGGTGATCAGGTTACCTCCTTCCCTTCCCCACAGCACCTGTATATATGTATATATGTTTGTACATATTTACTACTCTATTTAGGTGATCAGGTTACCTCCTTCCCTTCCCCACAGCACCTGTATATATGTATATATGTTTGTACATATTTACTACTCTATTTAGGTGATCAGGTTACCTCCTTCCCTTCCCCACAGCACCTGTATATATGTATATATGTTTGTCCATATTTATTACTCTATTTATTTATTTATTAATTTATTTTGCTTGTACATATCTATTCTATTTATTTTATTTTGTTAGTACGTTTGGTTTTGTTCTCTGTCTCCCCCTTTTAGACTGTGAGCCCACTGTGGGGTAGGGACCGTCTCTCTATGTGGCCAACTTGGACTTCCCAAGCGCTTAGTCCAGTGCCCTGTGCACAGTAAGCGCTCAATAAATACGATTGATGATGACTGTCTCTATATGTTGCCAACTTGGACTTCCCAAGCGCTTAGTCCAGTGCTCTGCACACAGTAAGCGCTCAATAAATGCGATTGATTGATCAGGTTGTCCCACGTGGGACTCACAGTCTTCCTCCCCATTTTACAGAAGAGGCAACTGAGGCACAGAGAAGTGTTCAGGCGATTTTGACCCCTGTCTCCATGTTTTGTTTTGTCGCCTGTCTCCCCCTTCTAGACCGTGAGCCCATTGTTGGGGAGGGACAGTCTCCATCCGTTGCCCACTTGGACTTCCCAAGCGCTTAGTCCAGTGCTCTGCTCACAGTCAGCGCTCAATAAGTACGGTTGAATGAATGAATGAAGTGACTTGCCCAAAGTCACACAGCTGACAGTTGGCGGAGCAGGAATTTGAACCCATGACCTCTGACTCCAAAGCCAGGCCACGCTGGGGGTGGAACCCCGGGACCCTGGACCAACCCGTGAAACATCGATTGGCTTTGTTAATGGTATTTATTAGGCGTTTACTATAGGTCAAGCACTGATAAGCGCTTAGTGCTCTGCACACAGTAATAATAATAATAATAATGTTGGTATTAAGCACTTACTATGTGCAAAGCACTGTTCTAAGCACAGGGGGGGAACACAAGGAGATGAGGTTATCCCATGTGGGGCTCACAGTCTTAATCCCCATTTTACAGATGAGGGAACTGAGGCACAGAGAAGTGAAGTGACTTGCCCAAGGTCACACAGCAGACATGTGGGGGAGGCGGGATTCGAACCCATGACCTCTGACTCCCAAGCCCGCACTCTTTCCACTGAGCCACGCTGCTTCTCTGCAGTAAGCGCTCCATAAATACGATTGATTGATTGATCTAAGCGCTGGGATTCATTCATTCAATCATATTTATTGAGCATTTACTGTGTGAAGAGTACTGTACTAAGCGCTTGGGAAGTACAAGTCGGCAACATATAGAGACGGTCCCCACCCAACAACGGGCTCCCAGTCTAGAGGGGGGAGACAGACAACAAAACACAACAAGTAAACAGGTGTCAATACCATCAGAATAAATAGAATTATAGCTATATGCACATCATTAACAAAATAAATAGAATAGTAAGTATGTTCAAGTAAAATAAATAGAGTGATAAATCTGTACAAATATATACAAGTGCTGTGGGGAGGGGACGGTGGTAGGTCGGGGGGGATGAGGAGGAGAGGAAAAAGGGGGCTCAGTCTGGGTTAAACAGGTAGGATGCAGGCTCTTCGCCTTCTTAATTATAAACCTCCAGAATAATAATAATTATGGCATTTATTAAGCGTTTACTGCGTGCAAAGCACTATTCTAAGCGCTGGGGAGATTACAGGGTGATCAGGTAGTCCCACGGGGGGCTCACAGTCTTCATCCCCATTTTCCAGATGAGGGAACTGAGGCCCAGAGAAGTGAAGTGACTTGCCCAAAGTCACACAGCTGACAATTGGCGGAGCCGGGATTTGAACCCATGACCTCTAACTCCAAAGTCCGGGCTCTTTCCACTGAGCCATGCGCAAACTCCCAACCAGGATCAAACTATCGAATTAGGTTTTGACACCTGTCTACATGTTTTGTTGTCTGTCTTCCCCTTCTAGACTGTGAACCCGTTGTTGGATAGGGACCGTCTCTAGATGTTGCCGACTTGTACTTCCCAAGCGCTTAGTACAGTGCTCTGCACACAGTAAGCGCTCAATAAATACGATTGAATGAATGAATGAATTAGGTGCAAGCGACTTTTAATAATAATAATGGTATTTGTCAGGTGCTTACTATGTGCCAAGCACAGTTCTAAGCGCTGGGGTAGATACAGGGTAATCAGATCGTCCCATGTGGGGCTCTATCTAATCCCCATTTTATAGATAATAATAATAATAATGATGGTATTTTGTAAGCGCTATGTGCCCAGCGCTGTTCTAAGCGCTGGGGGGGATACAAGGTGATCAGGTTGTTCTGCGTGGGGCTCACAGTCTTAATCCCCATTTTACAATGAGGGAATTGAGGCACAGTGTAGTGACTTGCCCAGAGGAAGGCTCAATCAATCAATCAATCAATCATATTTAATGAGCGCTTACTATGTGCAGAGCACTGTACTAAGCGCTCGGGAAGTACAAATTGGCAACATATAGAGACAGTCCCTACCCAACATTGGGCTCACAGTCTAAAACGGGGAGACCGAGAAAAAAAAAACCAAACATACTAACAAAATAAAATAAATAGAATAGATATGTACAAGTAAAATAAATAGAGTAATAAATATGTACAAACATATATACATATATACAGGTGCTGTGGGGCTCAAGGATAGGGGGAGCGAGAATATTGAAGCAAAAGCAGAATAATAGATCTGCAGGATTCCTCCCGCCACACACATCAATCAGTCGTCAATCAATGGTGTTTACTGAGCGCTTACTGTGTGCAGAGCACTGTACTGATCGGTTGAGAGAGTACAATGTAACAGAATTAGCAGATATATTCTCTACCTATAGCGAGCTTACAGTTTAGGGAACAGGCTCACAATCCAGGGGATTGTATCTTTTCCCCAGGTCTGAATTGCTCGGTAAGAGGAAACCCTGACTCCTGTCGGGATTATCCGAGGGGCAGTCATGCAGAAGAGGGCTGAGTGCCAGAGAAGGGACGGAGCAAGGATTGTAAAGCCCTTTTAAAGCAACGGTAACCTTGATGGTGCTGTTGTGACAGCCTACTGACATGCCGTTGGCGGCGGATGCCAGGAATTTTGGTGGGTCTTCCTTCTCTGAGGAAAAAAAAAAATCGGGAAAGAACAGATGCAGTCAAAGCCGTGGTTTAGCTTAGTAAGCTAAGCAGGCTGGAAGTTTGCGCGGTCCAAGGATTCTGATGCGAATGTGAGGAAAACCCATGGCTTGTAGACCGTGAGGGAGAGGACTGGGCAAGATCAGTGCCCTTTCTCCCTCCTGTTTAGACTGTGAGCCCCATGTAGGATAGAGATTGTGTCCAATCTGATTAGCTTCTATCTTTCCCAGAACTTAGAACAGTGCCCGACACATACTAAGTGCTTAACAAATACCATAATAATTATTGTTACTATGCCTGGAAATGACTAGTAGTGATCAATGACCCTGTGAAAAACTTTGAAGAGCTGTACATAACATATATGTACGTGCGGTTCAGTTCTGGGTTCCCTTCTATTCTCCATCTACACCCACTCTCTTGGAGAACTCATCCGCTCACATGGCTTCAACTTCCATCTCTATGCAGATGACTCTCAAATCTACATCTCCTGCTGTGCTCGCTCTCTCTCTCTGCAGTCTCGCGTTTCCTCCCGCCTTTAAGATACCTCTACTTGGATGTCCAGCCATCACCTCAAACTTAAACATGTCCAAAACAGAACTCAACTTCCCACCCCAACCCTGTCCTCCCCCTGACTTTCCCATCACATAGACAGCACTGCCGTCTTTCATGCCTCACAAGCCGTGGTGCTATCCTCGACTCCTCTCTCCTTCAACCCACATATTCAATTTATCACTAAATCCTGTCAGTTCAACCTTCACAACATCATTACAATCTAGCCTTTCCTCTCCATCCAAACTGCTACACGTTAATCCCAGCACTTCCCTATCCCACAGTGATTACCGTATCAGCCTCCTCGCTGACCTCCCTGCCTCCTATGTCTCCCCTCTCCAGTCCATACTTCACTCTTCTGCCCGGATCATTTTTCTACAAGAACATTTAGTCCATGTTTCCCCACTCCTCAAAAACCTCCAGTGGTTGCCCATCCGCCTCCACATTGCACAGAAACTCCTTCCCGTTGGTATTAAAGCTTTCCATCACCTTGTCCTGTCCCACCTCACGTCCCTGCTCTCCTACTTACAACCCATCCCTCACACTTCACTCCTCTAATGCCACCCTACCCACTGGTACCTCGATCTCATCTACTTCGCCGCTGACCTCTCGCTTACATCCTGGAACGCCCTCCCTTTTCTTATCCGATAATCACTCTCCCCACCTTCAAAGGCATATTTCCTCCTAGAGGCTTCTCCTGAGTAAGCCCTCCTTTCCTCTTCTCCTGCTCCCTTTATTAAACACCCTGCCCGTAGCCCCACGACGCTTACGTACGTATCCGTAATTTATTTATATTAATGCCAGTCTTTCGCTCTAGACTGTAAGCTCACTGTGGGCAGAGAATATATCTGTTATATTGTTGTTTGTACTCTCTTAAGCGCTTCGTACGGAAACCATAAAAAAGCCAGCTCCCTGATCTTATCCCTCCCTTGTCTACAGGATGGGGCTGCAAAGGTGACGTGCATGGCCTGGTCCCAGAACAATGCCAAGTTTGCTGTTTGCACAGTGGACCGGGTGGTCCTTCTGTATGATGAACATGGAGAGCGAAGAGACAAGTTCTCCACCAAACCAGCTGACATGAAGGTGAGGCGAGGGCTGAGCCCTGTCTTAACCCCTGAGGGGACAAGAAACTGTCCGGTTCATTTCTGCCCCAGCCCTGGGACGCGAGAGATGGATTTGTCCCCCTCATAGGCCATTCCTTCCTCATCATATGCCCCTGACCCAGTATAGCCATATTTATCTTTCCTTCGCTTCTCCCCTAAATCCAGCCAGGCTAATTCCTTCTTCTATCTTCCTCCCGTAGTATGGCAGGAAGAGTTACATGGTGAAGGGAATGGCTTTTTCTCCGGACTCCATTAAGATTGCCATTGGACAGACTGACAACATCATCTACGTGTACAAGATTGGGGAAGATTGGTGAGGCTGAGGTGGTGAAGTGGGGGGCGAGGGCAGGTTTTGAGGGGTCAGAGACACAAAGGGAGGATGGACAGACCAAAGTGGGATGGGGGGACGGTGTCAAGGGAAGGAGCCAGCGGACCCAGAGAGGGGCAGGATCAAGGAGCTTGGTGTGGAGGATGTCACCAGAGTGAGGATTGGGCTGTTTTAGGGGAGGGGTGCAGTAAAAAGAGACAAGCACTGCTTGAGAGGCGAAGATTGCCCAAGTCAACTCTGGTACTTCACATTGGCTCTTCCAGTGCCCCCTGGAGAAACTTTTTTTTGGCCTCAGGAGAAGCTGAGTATCAGTAAACAAACGTTCTATCACTGCGCTCTCACGGTTTCCATATAGGTGCCAAATTGCCAACATCGTCACTTCATTCGGGCCCACACCTGGGTCTCTGCTGAGACTCCCACGTGGGCATCTTGGCGCCTCTCCTTGGGTTGCATGGCTGGAAAGACCAGTGGGCCCGAGGAGGTGGTTAGACGATGCCGTCCCCAGTGACCCTCAGACAGCAGTCTTCCCATGTTGGGACTTCAGCCCAGGCCACTGATCCTCACGGGGTTCCTCTCCTTTTCCGGCAGGGGTGACAAGAAAGCCATCTGCAACAAGTTCGTCCAGACGGTAAAGCTCGGGATTCCTCTGGGAGGGGTGGGCGAGGCTCAGAAGGGTCACCAACCCAAGAATTGCTCCGACCGACCCGCCGTTCACCCTGCTCCCAGGGTTGCGCCTTCCTTGGCCACCTGACTGGGTGCCAGCCATTGTGTGCCAGTGGAGTCCAGGCCCTGGCTGGATGCGTGGGCATTCCAGTTGTCCCAACTGTCCCAAGTCGGGCACAGAATCCAGTGTCTCGAGTCTTCCATCCCTTCTCTTCACCCCCAACAATACTGTCACTCAGCTGGGAGGTGGGGAGTGGTTTTAGGGTATACTTGGAGGAGGATGGAAAATGCCGGGGAGGAAGTGTGGGACTCTTCTCTCCCACCAATGCCACCCTCCCATCCTGTGGCGGCATTAGAAAGCCAGCCCGGGCTGGTCAGGGGAGGGTAAGTTTTATACCATAGGATGTAAAAATGCTCTGTGCTTGCCTAATGTGCCAACGTTATGAGTGGTTTTCCCCCACCCTCCCTTCCCTTTCTCTCTCCCTCAGAGTGCTGTCACTTGTTTGCTATGGCCAGTAGAGCACATCATTGTCTTTGGATTGGCTGAGGGGAAGGTAGGAAAAGAGAACCAGAGGGGAGCTGGTGTTGATGGGTTGTTGTTTTTTTAAATGGTATTTGTTCAGTGCTTACTATGTGCCAGGCACTGTACTGGGGTTGATAGAAGTTAGGTTGGACACAGTCCAGCTCACAGTCTTAATCTGCAGTTTACGTTTGAGGTAATTGAGGCACAGAGTAGTGAAGTAACTTCCCCAAGGTCACACAGCCCACCAGCAGTAGAACCCAAGTCCTGATTTCCAGACCTGTGTCCTATCCACTAGACCATGCCGCATCTCAGCTGCCGGTTCATTTGCCCTTCCTGTCCTTAAGAACCGGAAGGCAGCAGAATTAGGAGGTGGGTGAGGGTGGGCATCCTCCCTTCTCTGGACTGGAGAAGATGCAGGACCTAATTTCCTGCTGTGGCTCATTTCATGGCCAGAGTGGGCAGCGGGGGTCCCAACTTAGCACGACCTCTATGCATTCTTCCCTTCAGGTCCGTTTAGCGAATATAAAAACCAACAAGTCATCCACCATCTATGGGACCGATTCATATGTAGTGTCGCTGACATCAAAGTGAGTAAGAAAGAGTCCGGTCTGGTGGGCTTGGGTCGTCTGAAGTGAAGTGGGCTCACAGGCTCTGGCAAAGGCTGAGCATTAGGAGCCTTGGGGTGAGTTGGGGGAGCATCCACAGATGGGGAGCAGGGTGGGGTCCGGAGGAAGAAAGGGGTTTTTCTTTGGGGAATTCAAATGATTTTGGACTCTGCCTCGTGTTTTCTCTCTCCTCCTCTCACTCCCTAGCATCTCTGGGAAGGGCATTCTCTCCGGCCATGCCGACGGCACCATTGTGCGCTACTTCTTCGATGACGAGGGGTCTGGAGAATCGCAGGTGGGGAGGGGGGGGGCTCAGGAGGTGGGGCCGAGGTGGAGTTGTGAGGTCCAGGAGCTCAGAGGGGACCTTACGCTTCCTGGAGTGGGGAGTCTGGATGGTGGAGCGGGGTGGAGAGATTTGTGGAAACCAGAAGATTGGATTTCATGGATGTATTCTCATTCCCAAGATTTGAGATAAGGGGTGAGGAGTCTCTGTGAAAGCCGTCGATCATATTTATTGAGCTCATACTGTGTGCAGAGCACTATTCTAAGCGCTTGGGAGGGTACAGTGTAATAACATAAAACACAGTCCCTGCCCACAACACACTTACAGTCTAGAAGGGGAAACGGACATTAATATGAATAAATAAATTGCAGAGAGGGTAGTGGATAAAAGGTGAGGGGGAGATAGAGTATTTATGTGAGTGTGTGTGGGTGGGGGGAGTGTCTGCCTGGGAGTCTTAATGTGAATATGTTTGGGCTGTTTGGGGGTGAGACCCCTCTAGTCCATGCAAGAGGACTCCATGTTGGAGCCGTTTGGCAGACTCATTGTGAGCAGCAAGCCAAGTGCATAGAGCCAGAGCAGGTTCGCCACGACAGCTCCTCAGAACCACCCACCCCTTCTGACAGGGGAAGCTGGTCAGCCACCCGTGCCCTCCCTACGCCCTAGCCTGGGCATCTAACAGCATCGTGGCCGCGGGCTGCGATCGGCGAATTGTGGCCTACGGAAAGGAAGGTCACGTCCTGCAAACCTTCGACTACAGTCGGGACCCCCAAGAGCGGGAGTTCACCACAGCCGTGGCCAGTCCCGGAGGCCAGGCTGTGGTGCTGGGCAGCTACGACAGGTGAGCGGGACCCAAATCTCGGAGCCCCTTCCATACTCCCCTCCGCTCCCTCCTCCTCCTCCTCCTCTTCCTTTCATCTCCTTGTCCTTCTTACCGTCTCGCTCCTCTCGCCTTCCTATCTCCTACCTCTCCCACCCTCCTCTATCCCCCGCCCCATTCCTTTCCTTCTCTCGTTCCCTCTGGCTCATTTAATCCTCACTCTACTGTCTTCTGCTTCTCCTCTGACCCCGTTTCCATGTCCTCTCGGTGCCGGCCTCTCCGCTGAGCCCTGCTGTCTCTTTCCCTGTCCGCACTCAGTCTCGCCCTGGCCTCGTCCCCACCTTTCCGTGAACACTTTTCTTTGTCCTCCCTCCCCACGCCTCTCCACTCGATCCCCTGCCCGCTTTGCAACCACCTGCTGTCTGTGCCCCACCCCCAGGCTCCGGGTCCTCAACTGGAGCCCTCGCCGCGGTGCCTGGGAAGAAGCGAAACCCAAGGAAATCGCCAACCTGTACACGGTCACGGCCCTAGCCTGGAAGCGTGACGGCTCTCGGCTCTGCGCGGTGCGTTACCACGGATGGTCCCCCGAAGGGAAACGTTCCCTCCCTCCCGGGACCGTGCTGAGGCGGGTGGCGAGAGCCAAGAGGCGTTCAGTCATTTTGAGAAGCGGCGTGGCCTAGTGGATAAAGCACAGGCTAGAGGACCTGAGTTCTAATCCCAGCTCCTCCACTCTCCTGCTGGCTGACCTGGGGGAAGTCACTTAACATCTCTGTGCCTGTTTTCCTCAACTGCAAAAGGGGATTCAGTACCTGTTCTCCCTCCCACTTCGACTGTGAGCCCCATGTGGGACCTGATCATTCTTATATGTACCCCAGCTCTAATCACAGTGTTTGGTGCATAGTGAGCCCTTAACAGATACTACAGTTATTATTCGTGGGCTGGGGATGAGGTGGGGAGGACGCAAATTGTGGTCACGCACGGCACGCCTCTCTCCTTATCCCTGCCGTCCAGCAGCTTTGGGAGAAAGTTGTGTTGGGCAGGGAAATGGTTTGAGTTGGGCAAGGAATGCAGGTTGTAGCCGCTGCTGACATTTCTTACACCTCCCATCACTGCTTCCTACCTGGGGTCTGAGGCAGCCAAGAAGAGGGAGGCATAAGTCACTGGGATTGTCAGCCTAGCTCCTCTGCTCCCCATCTCCGCACCCCAGTTGCACTAGAGACATGGGGGTATTGCCCCTTCTTCCTTCAGGGAACATGGACCCCAGAGGACATAATAAATAATAATAATTATGGTATTTATTAAGCACTAACTATGTGCCGGGCGCTGTATAAGCATTGGGGTGGATACGGCAAATTGGGTTGGACCTAATATCTGTCCCATGTGGGGCTCACAGTCTCAATCCCCATGTTCCAGATGAGGTAACCGAGGCACAGAGAAGGGAAGTGACTTGTCCAAGGTCAGACAGCAGACAAGTGGCAGAGCCGGGATTAGGACCCGTGACCTTCCGACTCCCAAGCCCAGGCTGTGTTCAGCTTTTCTTCCCTTTTGGGGGTTATTGAGGGCTGCCTAAAGTGGGCAGAAGGGGGAAAAAAATTGGCAATTCCCCAGCGAGTGTAGATTGAAAGGCCTGATAAAGAAGCAGGGAGACACGTGCAGGGTTAGTGCTCCCCTGCCTTTCCTGGAACCCCCGCAACCTTTCCATTCTCCATATGCCCCTTTTCCTTCAGTGGTCCCCCAAGCTCCTCCTTCTCCCTTCCCTCTTCCCGTAGCAGCAGCTCTCCCCCCACATCCCCACCCTTCTCTTCCCTGTACCCCTACCGCTTCCTTAGCAGCTTCCCCTTCAGTGCTCCCATCTCTTTCCCCCAGGGCACGTTGTGTGGAGGGGTCGAACAGTTTGACTGCTGCCTCCGAAGGAGCATTTACAAGAATAAATTTGAAATGACGTATGTGGGGCCCAGTCAGGTAAGCGGAAGACGGTCTGCTCCCCTCTTGCCATAGGTCGCTCACGGCCCCCTGTACCGCGTCCCCTCACCGGTCCTTGTGCTGACCTTCAGCGCGGGCCTCCTGCCAGGACTGCAGCGAGAGACAGAGAGACTGAGAGATAGAGGGAGGGAGACGAGCAGGGACTTTATATTAGCAGGGACTAATCGGGGTGAGCAGGCCCACCCCACTCCCCCTGCTCAATCCTGCCTGGTTTAAAACTCCATTAGTCGGGGCTGGGGACGGAAGGATCAGCTGATACAGTTGCCGTTACTTGCACCGATTAATTTATTTTACCTGTTTGCTAAAGTGCTATTGATCTTCATAGGCATATTGCATTACATGTGTATGCCTGTACACTTGAATTTTGACGGAAAAGTCCTGACCCTCTTGACAAGATTGCAACTCGAGCCACCTCCCCACCCCTCCCCGGGCTGTCTGCACGCCATCCCATTCATTCATTCATTCAGTCGTATTTATTGAGCGCTTACTGTGTGCAGGGCACTGTACTAAGCGCTTGGGAGAGTACAGTACCACAACAAACTGACACATTCCCTGCCCATAACGAGCTCACAGTCCCCTCCGTCTGCTGTCAGTGCACCAAACCCCTATCATCCCCCATTCCCTCCGGCAGGTAATGTAGGCTATTCAGGGGCCGGCGAGGGAGTCATTGCAAGGAGAGGCCCAATCCTGAAGAGACAGAAGCTCTACTGTCCAGGGGGAAGGGGAGTCACAGGGCTCTGCTTTTGACACACTCAGGTGATTGTGAAGAATCTGTCAACAGGCACTCGTGTGGTGCTGAAGTCCCACTACGGCTATGAGGTGGAAGAGGTGAAGATTCTGGGCCAGGAGCGTTATTTGGTGGCCCACACCTCGGACACACTGCTGCTGGGCGATCTGAGCTCCAACCGGCTCAGCGAGGTGAGGGCCTCGGTGGGGGTAATTTAAACTTTTTTCTGTGTGGGGGGGATTTGTTAAGCGCCCACTGTGTGCCAGGCACTGTTCTAAGCGCTGGGGTAGCTACAAAGTAATCAGACCGGACACAGTCCATGACCCACACGGGGCTCACAGTCTTAATTCCCATCTTATGGATGACGGAACTGAGGCACAGAGAAGTGACTTACCCAGGGTCACACAGCAGACAAACAGAGGAGCCAGGATCACATCCTTCTGAGTTCCAGGCCTGTGTTCTATCCAGTAGGCCAAGTTGCTTCTTTAACTTCCCGCAAGCACTGTGGAATGCTGAATTTGTGGGGAACTGGGGAGCTGTGGCTATGTAGGCATGGGGCAAGCCGACAAACAGTTTTGCTTCTAGGGGACCTGGCTCCAACCAGGTCAACAGTAGAGGCTCCAGGAAGTTAGGGTACTCCGCAAAATCTCCATGGACACGCTGCTAAGAAGAGGTTTTCAGCCTGGAAACTCTCTCTCTCCCTCTCTGTGTGTGTGTGCTTACACAATATGACGTGAGGCCTTTCATGCCTTGAGACGGTGGCATAGATTTACTGTCTGTACCTCTTCTGTTCAGTGTCTGGGCTCTCAAATCCCTGATCTGTCTTTCCCGCCATGTCCCACTGCCCTTGGCAGCTTGCCCTCCTCATCATTCCTCCTTTCTCACCCGCTGCAGGTGGCCTGGAAGGGCTCTGGAGGAAACGAGAAGTATTTCTTTGAAAATGAGAACGTGAGTAACGGCGGGCGTTCGGAGAGCCTGGCTCGGTTCGGTTTGGCTCTTCCGAGGTGGCTCCAAGCTCTCCTTCGTCTCCTGCCAACTTGTAAACTGTACAAGTAACTTATAACTTGTAACTTGCCAACTTGTTGCCAACTTGTCCTTCCCAAGTGCTTAGTACAGTGCTTTGCACACAGTAAGCGCTCAATAAATGCGATTGAATGAATGAATGAATGCCCCTGAGCCAAGATGAAACAAACCAGAAGGTTTGTTCACACTTTCTCCCCTATCCTTGGACCAAACCAGCCTCTCCCCTCTCTCCTAGGTCTGCATGATCTTCAACGCCGGAGAGTTAACCCTCGTGGAATACGGGAGCAATGATATCCTGGGCTCCGTGCGCACAGAATTCATGAATCCCCATCTCATTAGGTGATATTCCGGCTCCTAGCCCTTGACCTCAAGTCCTTCAAACTGGGCAGCCTCGCTTCCGACTCATGCCCAGAGACAGTTTCTTCCACCTTAATCGTCATGGTGCCGGTTAGCAGAGCCGCCTGCAGAAAGATGTAGTGCCACATCATCAGAGGAGACTCCCCATCTCATCCTTATTTTATTAGATGAAACCTATCCTGCTTCTGAGGCCCGAACAGAGACTGGGCGCTATCCAGGGGCCCTGTGCCTCCTTGCTGCCCCTCGACCCCTGTTTGTTCCCCGATTAGTTCATTCCTTCATTCATTGTGGTATTTATTGAGCACTTACTGTGTGCAGATCACTGTATTAAGCACTTGGAAAGTACAGTTCAGCAGCAGAGACAATCCCTGCCCTCAGCAGTTCTGTGTATGTTTGTTCAGTTGGACATGCAATCGCTTTCTTGGCCCATTCTGTTTATAATTTTTTTTTTTAATCTCTTTCTCCCCGATTAGAGTGTAAGCTCCTCGAGGGCAGGGAATGCATCACTTCTCTGTTTTCTCAAGTGCATCCTGCCCAGTGGATGGTCAATAAACTATTTTCTCATCCCTTCTTCCTCCTCTCTCCCCACCTCCCGCCCCCAACTCGCCCTACTCTGCAGTGTTCGTATCAATGAAAGACGGCAGCGGGGGATGGAAGAAAGTAAGAAGTTGGCCTACCTTATTGACGTCAAGACCATTGCTGCAGGTGAGAACCTCCCCATTTTTAGTCATCTTCCTGCTGACTGTAAGCTCCTAATAATAATAATAATGATGGCATTCATTAAGCACTTACTGTGTGCAAAGCAGTGTTCTAAACACTGGGGAGGTTACAAGGTGATCAGGTTGTCCCACGGGGAGCTCACAGTCTTCAATCAATCAATCAGTCATATTTATTGAGCGCTTACTGTGTGCAGAGCACTGTACTAAGCACTTGGGAAGTACAAGTTGGCAACATATAGAGACAGTCCCTACCCAACAGTGGGCTCACAGTCTAAAAGGGGGAGACAGAGAACAAAACGAAACATACTAACAAAATAAAATAAATAGAACAGATATGTACAAGTAAAGTAAATAAATAAATAGAGTAATAAATATGTACAAACATATATACATTTGCTGTGGGGAAGGGAAGGAGGTAAGATGAGGGGGATGGAGGGGGGACAAGGGGGATTTTCCAGATGAGATAGCTGAGGCCCAGAGAAGTGAAGTGACTTGCCCAAAGTCAAACAGCTGACAATTGGTGGAGCCAGGATTTGAACCCGTGACCTCTGACTCCAAAGCCCGGGCTCTTTCCACTGAGCCACGCTCCTTCTCTAGTGGACAGGGATGGTGTCGAGCAACCCTGTTATTACTGTACTTTCCCAAGCGTGTAGTACAGGGCCGTGCACATAGTAAATGCTCAATAAGTACCATTCTTTGACTGATCGTCACCATCAGTGACCCTAGTACGTGGCACTGTAGTATGCAAGCTTAAAATGTAAAAGGGAGACAAGCATAAGTGGCTCATGGGCCGGGATTCCTACTATCAGAGTGTCTCGGAGATGACTACAATGTGTAGGGACAGCCCCTGCTTCAGGGAAGCTTCCGAGTCTCCTGGGGAATCTGGGATTATTGTCCATGGCGCGGTCTCTCCGTTCTGGTCTAGAGGATGTCTGCATGGCAGGGTCAGAGTTGAGGGACACTCGGCATTCTGGCCTGCTCTGAAGTGGAAGGCACAGAGCTGGCAGGAGGGATAGGCCACTTCAACGTGGAGATCATCAGTTACAGTAACAACAGTTTCTATTTAGGGCCTATTAATCTAGTAGTACCTTAAAGGGACAAAAAAAGATAAAAACGGGACCCCATTTGGAGACGGCTCACTCCAAACCTGTTTAGAAGTTCCAGGGTTATTTTGGAGATGATACTTCTTGGAAGTCCTGGGCGCTTCCCTGAGGTACAGTGACGTCACGTTGGTCTCTTAGTCTTCTCAGTGGCTTTCAGCGAGCTAGTGTGACATTCCCGAGGGCTGGCGTATTTATGCCGGATGTTTGCTGGGTTGCTCCAACTCCTGGGTGTGGGCATCATTCTGACCCTCAGACTTCCCTGACCGGCCTCCTCCCCTGTCCCAATTCCGCAGTGGATTTGATTGGCGGCTATAACATCGGCACCATCAGCCACGACAGCCGTGTGGACTGGTTGGAGCTCAATGAAACCGGACACAAGCTGCTCTTCAGAGACCGGAAACTGCGAGTGAGGGGATCCCCGGTTTTTCTCTTGGGTCTGTGCTTTCCAGTCTGTGCCCCCAGGACTTCCCTTCCCCCCTGAACCCTGGGCCCTTATGCCTAGCCATCCCGTGCTCTCCTTTCCCGTCCCCCCATCCCGCTGGGTCTCCCACACGTCGGTATCATCTAGAGAGACCCTCCGGCACAATTTCTTCCCGCTGCCTTTATGCGTTCCCTCGCTGTTTCCCTGCCATCTCCAAACACCCCTGATCCCAGTCCCTCATTGGCATCCCCAAGAGTTAAACACACAGCTGGCCTCCTCCCTTTCAAGTTCACATCTCGAGGGGTTAGACTCTGAAGACCCGGGGGGTGTGTGCTAAAAGGCCCTCTCTGGCCTGTTGGTTCCCCCATCGAGTCCCGAGTCGGACCGTAAATCGGAGCATAAATAGCCGGGACCTGGCAGCTTGGCACATGCCAGAATGCGAGGTGTCTCGAGCTTTACTGGAACACAAGTCTGTCAACTAACTAGGCAGTACTAGTAATTATGGTATTTGTTAAGCACTTGCTAAATGTCGCGCTGTGTTGTAAGCGCTGGGGTAGATACAAGATAATCAGGTTGGAGGCAGTCCCCATCCCACAGGAAGCTCACAGTCTAAGTAGGAGGGAGAACACGGATCGAATCCCCATTTTACAGATGAAGAAACTGAGGCCCAGAGAAGCCGAGTGACTTGCCCCAGATTCATTCAGTCATTCAGTCGTATTTATTGAGCGCTTACTGTGTGCAGAGCACTGGACTAAGCGCTTGGGGAAGTACAAGTCGGCAACATATAGAGACGGTCCCTACCCAACAACGGGCTCACGGTCTAGGAGGGGAGGTCACACAGCAGACAAGTGGCAGACAGTCCTCTGGCTCTCAGGCCTGTGCCATCTGGGCCACGCTGCTTCCCCGTGCCTTAATGTTCTTCGTCCTCTCCACTCACCCCCTTCCCCGTCTGTTCCTGCCTCAGCTGCACCTGTACGACATCGAGAGCAGCTCCAAGACAATGATCCTGAATTTCTGCTCCTTCGTGCAGTGGGTCCCAGGGAGCGACGTGCTGGTAGCACAGAACCGGAACAGTCTGTGTGTGTGGTACAACATCGAGGCACCGGAGAGGGTCACTATGTTTCCCCTTAAGGTGTGGCAACTGGGGAATCTCGGGGGTGGAGCAGAAGAACAGTTTTTTTTTTTGGGGGGGGGGATGCGCGCGCGGTGCTTGTGCAATGTTGAAATGTTGAACCCCCTCCCTGCCTCCGAGAAGGTTCCCGGTGATCCCACGATTTAGCACCCCGTACGATTGTGGGTTCCCCTACAGCTTTCACTAAGCTTCAGTGAAGTAAGGAGGGAGAGGGACATTTGTGTTGAGCTGTGGGGAATGTCTTTTGGAGCTCCCCTCTTGGATCCCTGGGCCCTCAAGGCCTCTCTAGAAAGCCGGTCCAGGCTTACAGGTCTGGACGAGAAGCCCTTTGGGCAAGTGAGTCGGTTCCAGGCCCTCCCCACCGGCAGTGCCTATCCATTCCGATCCTCCAGGAACCCCTGAGAAGCTGATAGAAATCCCAGCCGGGGCCTCAGGACCAAATCCACCCACCCCAGAGTCCTCCAGATCTCCACGTCTGCTGGGCCAGGCCTCGAGCAGGTCTCCGGGAGTGGCCGTGTACCTGAACTGGCCCGCTCCCATCTCCGCCTGAGCAGCTGGAGAGGCGTTTGGAGCTTTGAGAAGCAGCGTGGCTCAGTGGAAAGAGCCCCGGCTCGGGAGTCAGAGGTCGTGGGTTCTAATCCCGGCTCCACCACCTGTGTGCTGTGTGACCTCTCCACAAATCACTTCTCTGAGCCTCAGGGACCTCATCTGTAAAATGGGGATTAAGACTGTGAGCCCCACATGGGACAACCTGATCACCTTGTATCCCCCCAGCGCTTAGAACAGTGCTTTAAATTTTTGAAGCAGCGTGGCTCGGTGGAAAGAGCACGGGCTTTGGAGTCAGAGGTCATAGGTTCGAATCCCGGCCCCCCAACTGTCAGCTGTGTGACTTTGGGCAAGTCACTTAACTCAGTTCCCTCATCTGTAAAATGGGGATGAAAACTGTGAGCCCCCTGTGGGACAACCTGATCACCTTGTAACCTCCCCAGCGCTTAGGACAGTGCTTGGCACATAGTAAGCGCTTAATAAATATCATCATTATTATTATTATTATTCCTCAGAGCTCGTAGGTGGAGGTCGGCTGTGCCCACAGGCTGCCCCACGTGGGGCTCCTTTTCATGGTTGTTCTCTCTGACGTCCATCCATGTTTAGGTTGGACCATCCCTGATTTTTCTTTTTATAGCCAGACAGGGGAGAGTGTGGTCAACACCAGGATGTTTGAGAACTGGGATGGAGATCTGGGCTGGAGAAGTGGGGCCTTACCTCCAGCAGAAGGGTGCTGTCCCACGGGGGGGCCCTGGACCTGACCTTGTCAAGGGGTGGGGTCCGCAGGGTGACATTGTGGCTTTGGAGCGGGGCGAGGGAAAGACGGAAGTCCTGGTGACCGAAGGTGTGACTACTGTGTCCTACACCCTGGATGAGGGGCTTATCGAATTCGGGACAGCCGTGGACGACCGCAACTACACCCGGTAAGGACAAGTGGCAGCGGGGAAACGGGAAAGTGGGGAGTGGGGAACTGGGGGGCTCGGGTCAAGGGAGAGAGGGCCGGTGGAAGAGGGGGAGTGTGGTTAGATTCACCAGAGAAGGGAGAAGTGACTGAAAGAAAGGGATGGGGTTTGGAGAAAGATTTCTCTCCCCACCTCCCCATCCCACTCATGATCCTCACTTTCCCTGACTCCGTGTACCTTCCTTGGGACCCTCTTTCCTTAGAGCGGCAGCATTCCTGGAGACCCTGGAGATGTCCTCAGAGACGGAAGCAATGTGGAAAACCCTGAGCAAGCTGGCTCTGGAGGCCAAGCAGCTCCACATCGCGGAGAGGTGGGGCAGGGAAGCCAGTCGGAAGGGAAGGGGAGTGTAAGGACAGGGAGCGAGAGAGGAGGAAGTGCTTGAAAGTTTCCTTTTAGGCCCTTCCTACCTTCTTCCTCCATGAGGCCTCCTCTTCTTCAGTCTACCCCATGCACCTAATCTTGCACTAGACACCTTGAGGGCAGAGATGCATCCACGGCACGGAAAGTATGGCAAAGATCACTTCCCCCACTACTCTTGGAAGGGAGTAGATACCCTTGGGGTAGACGTAGGGTTGCATATGAGGAAGGGAGGCCTATAGATGCCCTTCACCATCACATCTCTCATAACTGCCACTTACCTAGTTGGGCAGCTCTCTAATTGGCAAGAGAGTGGGGCATGCCCTCGGGAAAGAAGCAGCAGAAGGCAGTATTCATTTCCAGCATTGAAAAAGCTCCCCAAATGGAGAAGCAGCATGGCCCAGTGGAAAGAGCACGGTCCTGGGTTCTAATCCCGGCTCTACCGATTGCTTGCCGTGTGATCCTGGGCAAGTCATTTAACTCTTCTGTACCTCCTTTCCCTCGACTGTAAAATGTGGATTAAATACCTGTTCTCCCTCCCACTCGGACCATGAGTCCCATGAGGGTTAACTGTCTGACCCAATTAACCTGTACATTCCCCCAGTACTTAGAACAGTGTCTGAAACATAGTAAGTGCTTAACAGATACCATTAAAAAAAATAGTCAGTGGGAAAGTGTGCAGACTTTATCAACCATGCCCAGATAGATCACAGACATGCCTGGGCAAAGCTCAGCGTGTGGGTGACTTTCTTTTTTAATGGTATTTGTTAAGTGCTTACTTTGTGCCAGGTACTGTACTACGCGCTGGACTTAATGCCTGTAGCTAATGCTCTTTATCTCGTCCCAACTCCATGTGCGAATGCTGCTCACTCTCATTGCTCCTGTCCGCCTAGGTGCTTCTCTGCCTTGGGCCATGTAGCAAAGGCACAATTCCTGCGCAAGACTAACGAGATCGCGGATCGAGTGTCCCAGGAATACGTAAGTGAGGGACGGTCCCCCCCGCCTCCCAACTCCTCCTGCCTCTCCCAAGCCTGGACTTCCCCAAATTCTCAGCCATCCTTCGTCCCCAACCTCCTTGCGTTCTTGTCCCTGAGAATCAGTCAAGCAGACAGAATTATCTCGCGCTCCCTGGGTACTGTACTAAGCGCTTGGGAGAGTACGGTCTAACGGAGTTGGTAGATATGTTCGCTGCCCACAACGAGCTTATAGTCTAGAGGGGGAGACAGACATTGAGACAAATAAATGATTTATGGATATGTACCTTAGTACTGTGAGGCTGAGGGAGGAATAAATAAATAAAGGGAGCAAATGTAAGTGCGTATTCTCAGCCGGAAGGCCACTGTCTGATCTAAAGAGGGAAAAGGGAGAACAGACCAGATATACCAAGAGAAGATTTCCCCAGTCCTCCCGAGCTCAACTCCACTAGACGATAAGCTCCCTGTTGGTAGGGAATGTGTCCGTCGATCGTTATATTGTACTCTCCCAAACGCGTCGTACAGTGCTTTGCACACGGTAAGTGCTCAGTAAGTACAATCGAATGAATGAATGAGTGAGCAAATGAACGTCTAGTCTTGTGATCTCATAGTCACTCAGCCCTTCCTGCCTCCCACCACCCCTTTCTTTGTCCATATGTCCTTACCTCCATCCTTAGCTCGAGCCCCTCCCGCCCATCTCTCTCTGCAGGGAGGGGAAGGAACTGATTTCTACCAGGTCCGAGCACGTCTGGCCATGCTGGAGAAGAACTACAAGCTAGCAGAGATGATCTTCCTCGAACAGGTAGGGGGGTGGAAGGGAGGAGGAGGAAGAGAGGAGTTCTGGTGACAGGAGAGAGGAGAGAAAAAGGGGGAAGGCAAAGGATGGGGAGGTTGAGGTCTTGAGGGAGTGGCTGGGAAGGAGGAATTAAAGATGAAAGAATGGTCATTTCTCGGTGACCCCAGCCAACCCAGCGTTCTGTCTCCAGAAGTGGCAACAGAAGGCCTGGAGAAATATATATATATATTTTTAATGGTATCTGTTAAGCCGTACTATGTGTCAGGCAATCAATCAATCAATCAATCGTATTTATTGAGCGCTTACTATGTGCAGAGCACTGTACTAAGCACTTGGGAAGTACAAATTGGCATCACATAGAGACAGTCCCTACCCAACAGTGGGCTCACAGTCTAAAAGGGGGAGACAGAGAACAGAACCAAACATACCGACAAAATAAAATAAGTAGGATAGAAATGTACAAGTAAAATAAATAAATAAATAAATACATAGAGTAATAAATATGTACAACCATATATACATATATACAGGTGCTGTGGGGAAGGGAAGGAGGTAAGACGGGGGGATGGAGAGGGGGACGAGGGGGAGAGGAAAGAAGGGGCTCAGTCTGGGAAGGCCTCCTGGAGGAGGTGAGCTCTCAGCAGGGCCTTGAAGGGAGGAAGAGAGCTAGCTTGGCGGATGGGCAGAGGGATTGGGGGCATTCCAGGCCCGGGAGATGACGTGGGCCGGGGGTCGATGGCGGGACAGGCGAGAGCGAGGTACGGGGAGGAGATTAGTGGTGGAGGAGCGGAAGGTGCGGGCTGGGCAGTAGAAGGAGAGAAGGGAGGTGAGGTAGGAGGGGGCGAGGTGATGGAGAGCCTTGAAGCCCAGGGTGAGGAGTTTCTGCCTGATGCGCAGATTGATCGGTAGCCATTGGAGGTTTTTGAGGAGGGGAGTAATATGTCCAGAGCGTTTCTGGACAAAGATAATCCGGGCAGCAGCATGAAGTATGGATTGAAGTGGAGAGAGACACGAGGATGGGACCATACTAAGGCACCATACTAAGCGCTGGGGTAGACACAAGCTAATCAGGTTGGACCTCATCCCTGTCCCACATGGGGTTCCTAGTAATGGTTGTTCTCTTTGACATCCATCCATGTTGATAGGCCACCCCTAATTTTTCTCTGTATAGCCCTAATTTTCCCTCTACGAACTGCGCATCCACGAATTCATCCAAACCCCTCTTGAATCTGCTGATATTTAGTTTGAGCCTGCGCAGCTCTCTGTGATAATGAATTCCATATGCTTACCACCCATTCTGTATACAAATGTTTCTCGTTTTAAATTTGTACATACCACCTTCAGGCTTCAGCAGATGCTCCCTCATCCTGTCTCTGTGGGATTGGTGAACAAAAATTCCTCCTTCCCCATATCCACCTAATTTTTTTAACTTTTGCCCACAGCCGAAGGATCCTAAATTTTTCAGTCCATCCTTTTATGGAGTCTCGCCCTTCCCCCTGATTATTTTGGTTACTCTTCACTCCGCTTTCTCCAGTTCTCTCTGACCACCTTAAAACGGGGTGACCAGAATTACCAGTTTTTCCTAATGGCACAACTGCCCTTTGCTTTGTTTTCTATCTCCTCCCCTTCTAGACTGTAACCTCTTTGTGGGCAGAAAATGTGTCCACCAACTCTGTTGTACTGTACTCTCCCGAGTGTTTAGTACAGCATTGTGCACACGGTAAGCGCTCAATAAATACCTCTGATTGACTGTAGTCACTAATGCAGAATGGTTTTTTCACCTCTACCTCCTGGCCCAGGTCCTGTTCACGCCATAGAATCAATTCCAGTGTGATCTTGCCTTGTTGTTGATGAAGTTTACGTGTTTAATACCATGTTTGCAGGTTTTGTCAGAAGAGAGAATCAATCCCCTGTTGCTTCCCAGTTAATCATTCAATCAATCAGTGATATTTATCGAGGCCTTATTGTGTGCAGAGTGCTGAACTAAGTACCCTCTAGACTGTTGTGAGCAGGGAATATTTCTACCCACTCTGTCATATTGCATTCTCCCAAGCACATAGTACAGCATTCTGCACACAGTACGTGCCTAATAAATATGACTGATTGATTGATTGTTTGATTGATCAGGAGAGTACTGTATAACAGACTTGGTAGACATGTTCCCTGCCCACAATGAGCTTAGAGTTTAGAGGAGCTAACGATCTATAGTCTAGTTTTACGTCTCAAATCAACCGCTTTTGAGATGCATCTTGAGCAGTGGTGCTCTTTGTCCCCCTGTGGTCTTTTTCTTACCCCACTTTTCCCTCCTTCTCCTCCAGAATGCTGTAGAGGAAGCCATGGCCATGTATCAGGAACTGCATCGCTGGGACGACTGTATTGCTGTGGCTGAGGCGAAGGTATTGGCTCCACCCTTCCCAGAACTCCTTCAAGTAGACTTCCCACTTTCCTTCCCGCCTGCGTAGTCTCTCCCAGAGCTTAGTACAGTTCCCTACACACAGTAAGCACTTAAAAAATACTACTATTACTACTCTACAGCTGCTACTGCTACCACCACCACCCCACCCTCATTATTATCTTCAACAGGAGAATTTAAGCATTGCCTATTTTGAGTATTGAAGGTTTAGTCAGGCCTTCCCTGACTAAACCCTCATTTCCTCTACTCCTGCTACCTTCTGTGTCGCTCCTATTCACCCCTCCGTCAGCCCCAAAGCACTTGCCTCAAAGCACTTGCGTACATATCCTTAATTTAATATTAATAATAATAATGGCATTTATTAAGTGCTTACTATGTGCAAAGCACTGTTCTAAGCACTGGGGAGGTTACAAGGTGATCAGGTCGTCCCATGGGGGGCTCACAGTCTTAATCCCCTTTCTACAGATGAGGGAACTGAGGCCCAGAGAAGTGAAGTGACTTGCCCAAAGTCACACAGCTGACAGTTGGCAGAGCCTGGATTTGAACCCATGACCTCTGACTCCAAAGCCGGTGCTCTTTCCACTGAGCCACACTGCTTCTTATTTATATTACTGTCTGTCTCCTCCTCTAGCCTATAAGCTCATTGTGGGCTGGGAATGTGTCCACCAACTCAGTTAATTTGTACTCTCCGAAGCGTTCAGTATGGTGCTCTGCATACAGTAAGCACTAAATACGTATAATTGTTTGATTGATCGATCGAGTAAGGCAGATACTTGATGCTTCGGGGATCCCTGCTTACAAAAGATAGTCTTTTGTTTATAATCTACTGAGGGAGACCAAGCGAACAAAAAAAGTGACGAGTGTAGAATAAGAATCCTCCTCCTTCTTTTAGAGCATTCCTTCCTTTCTGGGCCAGACGACCAGGAGGGCAATCAATCATTCAATCAATCATATTTATTGAGCGCTTACGGTGTGCAGAGCACTGTACTAAGCGCTTGGGAAGTACAAGCTGGCAACATATAGAGACAGTCCCTACCCAGCAGTGGGCTCACAGTCTAGGAGGGGAGACAGAGAACAAAACCAAACATACTAACAAAATAAAATAAATAGAATAGATAGGTACAAGTAAAATAAATAAATAGATAATAAAAATGTACAAACATATATGCATCTATACAAGTGCTGTGGGGAAGGGAAGGAGGTAAGATGGGGGGAGTGGAGAGGGGGACGAGGGCAGAACTGGGAGCTGCGGGGTGGGAGGGTGAGGGCGGGAATGGGTATGGTGATGGGTAGGGTGCAGTTATTGTCACACGGTGACAAGGGCAGGGGAAAAAAAAATCCCCCCTGCATCAACAGCGTGCCGCCCACATTTACCACACGCCCCCCCCCCTTGTTTCCATCCCTAGGGCCACCCTGCCTTGGAGAAGTTGCGTCGGGGCTATTACAACTGGCTGATGGAAACGCAGCAAGAAGAACAGGCCGGGGAACTGCAGGAGAGCCAGGGGGACGGGCTGGCAGCCGTTAGCCTCTACCTCAAGGCCGGGCTCCCGGCCAAAGCCGCCCGCCTGGCACTGGCCCACGAGGAGCTCCTGGCCAATACTGAGCTGGTGGGACACATCACCTCAGCCCTCATCAAGGGAGAGCTGTACGAACGGGTGAGCCTAACTGCCTAATTCCCCTCAGGCCCTCAGCCTCCACCCTCACCGAGCCGATGGGGCAGTGGGCTTCTCCCCTCGCGAAGGAGTAGCGCGATGACGGAAGCCGCGTTCCACCCCCCAGCTCCCGTAGCCGCTGCTTCCGGAGAAGCAGCACAGCCGAGTGGATAGAGCACGGGCCTGAGAATCAGAGGACCTCGGTTCTAATCCCAGCCATGAATTTGCCTGCTATGTGACCTTAACTTCGTAATCATAATAATGATGGTATTTGTAAGCGCGTACTTTGTGCAAAGCACTGTTCTACGCGCTGGGGAGGATACAAGGTGATCGGGTTGTCCCACGGGGCGCTCACAGTCTTCATCCCCATTTTACAGACGAGGGAACTGAGGCACAGAGAAGCTAAGTGACTTGCCCAAGGTCACACAGCTGACAGTTGGCGGAGCCGAGGTTTGAACCCATGACCTCTTGACTTCCAAGCCCGTGCTCTTTCCACTGAGCCACGCTGCTTCTGTTTCCTCATCTGTAAAACGGGGATTTAATATCTGTCCTCCCTCCCCGCTAGACTGAGAACCTCAAGCGGGACAGGAACGGTATCCTACTGGATTGTCTCGTCTCTACCCTATCGCGTAGTTCAGTGCACGGCACACAGTAGATGCTTAACAAGTACCACAATTATTGTCACTACTACTGTTATCATCACTCTGTTTACATCGGCGTGAGCCTGGGCACCCAGCTAAGACTGTATGGATTTGGGGTGTGGGGCTGGACAAGGTTGCGGAGGGGAGAGAGAGAATCGCCGAGGTGATGTACAAGTGGGGCGGTCAGTCTTTACTTTCCAATGTCCCTGCCCTGACATTGCATGTGCACACAGGCAGGAGATCTGTTTGAGAAGATCCGGAATCCCCAAAGAGCCCTTGAGTGCTACTGTAAGGGCAGCGCTTTCATGAAAGGTACCAGCCACCATTTCCCAACCCCAGCCTCATCCTGGAGACCCCTTTCCCCAGTTTGGGACCTTCCTTCCTTTCCCTCCCAGCCTCCTCTCCCTTTCACTCTCCACTTCCTATTTGATCGACCCTCCGGCTTGGTTGTCAGTCTTATTTAGTGAGTGCTTACTGTGTGCAGAGCACTGTACTAAGCTTGAGAGAGACCAGTATAGCAACATAACAGACGCATTCCCTGGCTACAGTGAGCTTTAGTCTAGACTGGGAGACAGACATTACTATAAATAAATAAAACTATAATATATGCGTAAGTGCTGTGGGGCTGGGAGGGGGGAATGAGTAAAGGGAGCAAAGTCAAGGTGATGCAGAAGGGAGGGGGAAAGAGGAAAGGAGGGCTTAGTTGGGAGAATAACTGTCTGTCACCTGTGAAGAGGGAAGGCGTTCCAAGTCAGAGGCAGGATGTGGGCGAGAGGTCGGCGGCGAGATAGTTGAGATCGAGGTACAGTGAGAAGGTTGGCGTTAGATTTCCCCTGCCCCTCCACTTCTACCTGTCCATTTCGGCCTCCATTTTCCATCACCCCACCCCTTGCCTCGTGCTGCTCCACCCCCCTGCTCCGCCCAGCCTGGAACTCCCTCCCCGTCAGCTTCACCAAACCGGGTCCCTCCTAAAAAGCCACCTCCCTCCTTCCGCAATCCCCCCAATAGAGCACTCTGTCTCCAGCGAGTGTTCAAACAGTGCCGTGAAGGCTGAGCCTGAGAACCGAGGCTGGATTCTGAGCTGGGTTCTTTTCTGTGGCCGGCAGCGGTGGAGCTGGCCCGGGTGACGTTCCCAGCTGAGGTGGTGCGGTTGGAGGAAGGATGGGGAGACCACCTGGTGCAGCAGAAGCAACTGGACGCCGCCATCAACCACTACATCGAAGCCAGGTAGGAAGGGCCCTGACCAGGGCAAAGAGCCCAGGACCTAAGAGCAGGTGCATCCAGGGACCGCAGTGACCCATCCAGGGCAGGATTCTACCTCCACTACCGGCAACGGGACTCTTGGAGAAAATGTGTCCTCGTATCCCTCCCATTGGTTAGGGATGAACTACCAAAATTCCTCAAGTGTTCCCTCTGCACCCCTACCTTTCCTTTTAGTCACTCATCGTGAACCTCTTGTCCATGAATTTCTCCAAATCCTTCTTGACCCTACTGACGTCTTCAGCCCGAACAACTTCCCGTGATGATGTTTACTCCCCTCTGTGTGAAGATGTGTTTCATTTGTTTGTTCCTACACTCTTTCAGCTTCAGGGGGTAAACCTTTGTCTTGCCGTCGTTTTGAGACACGAGTCAAAAGAGGAATAAGGGCCTGGAAGCAGAAGGGGGAATGAGGGAGTGTGAGAGTGGATGTGGGTGGAATTCCCCCTCTCCCGTCAGGCTCTTTTTTGCCCCATGTCCTCATGACTCTTGGCTCTTGCCCTTGGACTCTGAGCCCTGTTGTTGCTCCACCTGTAGCCCCTCCTGACATTAGGGAGGCAGCGTGGTGGCCTAACGGAAAGAGCCCGAGACTTGGGATCAAGAGAACCCGGTTTTAGTCCCAGCTCCGCCACTGCCCTGCCGTGTGACTTCAGACAAATCAGTAATCTCTCTGGGCCTTAGGTTCCTCATCTGTAAAATGGGGATTAAGTAGCCATTCTCCCTCTCCCTTAGCTCTATGTGGAACAGGGACTGGGTCTGACTGGATTGGATTGCATCCCCCTCCCACCCGGTGTTTAGCACAGTACTTAATGGTGATCACCATTCTTTTTTTTTTTTTTATGGTGTCCATTAAGCACTTATTACATGTCAAGCACTTTTCTAGATGCTGGGATATATACAAGTTAATAGGGCTGGATGCATATGGGGACTTATGTTGCCAATTTGTACTTCCCAAGCGCTTAGTACAGTGCTCTGCACACAGTAAGCACTCAATAAATACGATTGATGATGATGATGACTTCCAGTCTACTGTGTACAGAGCTACTGTGTAAGTGCTTGGAAAGTACATATCGGCAACATATAGAGACAGTCCCTACCCGACAGTAGGCTTACAGGCTAGAAGTGGGAGACAGACAACAAAGCAAAACATGTAGACAGGTGCTAATACAATCAGAATAAATAGAATTATAGCTATATACACATCATTAATAAAATAAATAGCTGTTCTCCCTCTCCCTTAGCCCCACGTGGAACGGGGATTGGGTCTGACTGGATTGGATTGCATCTCTCCTGGTGTTTAGCACAGTACTTAATGGTGATCACCATTCTTTTTTTTTTTATGGTGTCTGTTAAGCACTTACTACATGTCAAGCACTTTTCTAGGTGCTGGGATATATACGAGTTAATCGGGCTGGATGCATATGGGGACTTCCAGTTTAAGTAGGAGGGAGGACAGGTATCGAATTCCCATCCTGCAGCGCAGTAAAGTGACTTGCCCAAGGTCACACACCACTCTGGCTCCCAGGCCTGTGTTCTATGCAATGGGCCTTATATCGATATCTCTTCCCCCCGCAACACAAGGTGCTCTATCAAGGCGATCGAGGCCGCCCTGGGGGCCCGACAGTGGAAGAAGGCTGTTTATATCCTGGATCTGCAGGACCAGAGCACAGCTGCCAAGTACTATCCCCGTGTAGCCCAGCACTATGCATCCCTGCAGGAATTTGAGGTGAGAAAATGATTTCCTAGTAGGAAGTGTGTACTGGTCCCTAAAAATACCTAGCTAGAATGATGCCTGTCAATCAGCAACCCCCTTAGGAGTTTCAGGTGGGAAGACTGCCCTTCGAAGAATGGCCAGTAAGAGCTACTACCAAATGAAAGACGAGACAAACCTTCAGTAGCGTGAAGAGATGTAACCCTTCCCCTTGTCTCTCCATCCCTCCGTCCCTCCCTCCCTCCCTCAGATAGCAGAAGCGCTGTTCATCAAGGGAGACCGAACAAAGGATGCCATCGACATGTACACTCAGGCCGGACTCTGGGAGCAAGCACATAAGGTGAGATCAAGGATGGAGCCGATGAGGTATTCCGGTAATCGTGGGCTGCGTTGGCCCGTTGATTCTTGTTCTGGGTTCTGTCTCCTCGATTAGATTGTAAACTCCTTGAGGGAAGGACCAGATTAAGGGCTACTGGGGCAGAACCACATAGGGGAGCTCTCAGGGGTGGGGATTTTAGGGAGCAGAAGTTCTTGACTTCCACCGCTTTCCTGTCTGTCTCCGGGGTGAGGCCGCACTGAGCCGATTGGCTCTGAACCCCCTCGAGCGACCCCTTTTTGTCTTGGAGTAGGGAGAGTGGGGCAGGGTGAGGAGAAGAGCCCCCCACTCCTTGAGCCCCGTGGCCCAAAGCTACCGACCGTATCCACCAGCCAGGATCCCTGGAGATGAGTCGTTCCATTCTAGCAGGGTAAATGCAGGGATAACGCTTGGAGAACGGCAGACTACGCCTGTTCTTCTATATGTCCGCCTAGCGTTCTCCGCTCAGCAGACAGTCGCTGAGGATGATGATGATGGCGACGATGATGCCGTAGCCATTTAACTTCTCTGAGCCTCAGTTACCTCATCTGTAAAATGGGGGTGAAGACTGTGAGCCCCCCGTGGGACAACCTGACCACCTTGTAATCTTCCCCAGCGCTTAATAAATGCCATTATTATTATTATTATAGCCACTGTCACCACGTCACCGCGGTTGCCGGACGTTGGGTAGTACCCGGGGAGGCTTCTGGGCTGGGATTGGGACAGCCTCCTAATCCTGATTGCCAAGGGAGGAAGGACTGCGGTCAATCAGTGGTTATTTATTGAGTGCTTACTGTCTGCAGAGCACTGTACCGAGCGCTTGGGAGAGTACAGTGCGACAGAGTTGGTAGACCTGTTCCCTGCCCACAAAGAGTTTACAAACTGGAGGGACAGACAGACATTAAAATAAATTACAGAGGGGAAAAAATTGTAGAGTATGAAGACACGAGCTCCCTCGTGCCACTCCTGTGGCCCTTAGTTTCTTTAGTCCTGAATTGACCCGTTGGGTCTTGGAATGACAGGAAATCCCTGCCCTGCTCGCCCTCCCCACCCAATTTCCCCGGGGTCTGCCGGGCTGTACAGTCTTAAGGCAACAGCAGGATTTCCCCAGTCTGACTTGGTTGTTGAAGAGAACGGCTTGGCCTAATGGAAGCCGGAGGACCTAGATCCTTGCTTGCCGTGCCTCGATTTCCTCAACCCTAAAATGGGGATTCAATACCTCCTACTTAGACTGTGAGCCCCATGTGGGACAGGGAATGTGGGCGACCCGCTACCTACCCCGGCACTTAGAACGGTGTTTGACACACATAGTAAGTGCGTAACAGATGCCAAAATTATATTAGTCATAATTATTAATCCACCTGGTTTGGGATCCAAGACTGTTATTAATATTAGCCTGGGATTTTGCAAGCCACGAGGTGTAGTGACGTGAGACTTTGGGCAAGTCACTTAACAGTGCTTAGAACAGTGCTTTGCGCATAGTAAGCGCTTAACAAATACCATTATTATTATTATTATTCTCTGTGCCCCATCTGTAAAATGGGGATTAAGGCTGTGAGCCGCACGTGGGACAACCTGATTACCCCAGCGCTCATTAATATTACAGATGTATCCATAAAGCCTCCTGGCTTTATCCATTAAGGGTGTGAGGGGCTACCTAGCCCCCACTGTGTTTGTCACTCCCCAATCCCTAAGTGGCATTAATGGGGCCGACGAGGCTCTAATCGGCGTTGTCTGTCTGGTTAGCTGGCGACTAAGTGCATGAGGCCAGAAGATGTGTCTGTGCTGTATATCACCCAGGCCCAGGAGATGGAAAAGCAGGGCAAGTTCAGAGAGGCGGAAAGGTAAGATCCTTGGGCAGGGAGGGAGAGGAGGAAAGTGCTAGAGGAGAAGGAGAAACGTGGCGTCTGGAGATAAGGGTTCCTTCCCCTTCACTCCACCCTTCTTTCTCCTCTTGCCGAATGGAATAGGCAGGGAAGGGCGATGTGGTGGGGATGCGGGGAAGAGCTCAGGGTGCCTCGGGGGTCCCCTGCCCGCCCCAGCCTCCTTCCCCCCGGCGGGCAGAATGGGGCCAACCCCCCAGGCCGTCCGTTGGAGGAGGCAGACCTTCTGGGAGGGCAGCGGGACCTGAGGTCCCGCCCGTCCCGCCAGACTGTACGTGACGGTGGACGAGCCGGATCTGGCCATCACCATGTTGAAAAAGCACAGACTGTACGACGACATGATCCGCCTGGTGGGGAAGCACCACCCGGACCTGCTGAGCGACACCCACCGGCACCTGGGCAAGGTGAGTCGGGCCCACCACCCCCCGACGCCTTCCCCTCCCGGCCTCGCTAGCCTCCGTTCTGGCTACCCCCGACCCTCTTCGCCCAGGAGCTGGAGGCCGAGGGCCACCTTCAGGAAGCCGAATATCACTACCTGGAGGCTCAGGAGTGGAAGGCAACGGTGAATATGTACCGGGCCAGTGGACTTTGGGAAGAAGCCTTCCGGGTAAGGATTCCAGTCACCTGCCTCCTACTCCTTTCCCTCCAGCCCCTGCCCCCAGCAGGTAGCCGGGGGGCTTCTCTGACCCCCAAAGCAGGCTCCGTGACCCGCAGTGGCAGTTCGGGGGCCAGAAGTCGGGTGATCCTTGGCCCTGGGGACTTGGGGCTGGTAGACACTGGACCTCTCTGTGCCCTTTCAGGTGGCTAAGGCCTACGGCGGGGCAGTCGCTCACAAGCACGTGGCCTTTCTGTGGGCCAAAAGCCTAGGAGGGGAGGCTGCCGTGCGGCTTCTCAACAAGCTGGGACTCCTGGAGACCGCGGTGGACCACGCGGTTGAGAACTGGTGAGCCCCAAGCCCTGTCCCTCGCCTGGGGTTGGGGGGTGGGGGCGGCTTTCCCTGGAGCTGCTTGTCCCAAGACCCCAGCAACGAGGGAGAGCCCCCCTGGGAGAACAGAGCAAATAGATGGACTACTTCAGCTCCTGCCTCAGATCTCTTTGGTCCCACTGGAGCACTTCAGAAAGCCTCTCACCGGTAGTGGCAGGCTGCGGCTAGGACGGGGTGAAGGACGCGGCGGCCGAGAGAAGCCAGAGACACCTCTCCATTCCCTCCGGCATCCTGATTATTATAAGAACAGGCATTGACTCACCATTTTGCAGGTGAGGGAGCAGGCACGGAGAGGGAAGTGGCTAGGTCACACAGCAGGTGAGCAGCGGGGCCGGGATTAGAATCCAGGTCCTCTGATTCCCGGGCCAGAGCTCTTTCCACTAGATCCTGCTGACTTCTCTGCCAACGTTTCAGGGAGGAGATTTGTAGGAAGGCGGGAGGAGGAGGCCTGTGGCCAGCCTGTGGAATGTGCCCTAGGTTTCCTTTTCTGGAATCAGGTGCAGGCCTGGTTGTTCCTACACCTTGGAAATTCATTCATTCATTCAGTCGTATTTATAGAGCACTTACTGTGTGCAGAGCATCCATTTTCTTTTTTTACCCTGGCATTCGGTAATAATAATAATAATAACGATGATGGCATTTTTAGACTGTGAGCCCGCTGTTGGGTAGGGACTGTCTCTATATGTTGCCAACTTGTACTTCCCAAGCGCTTAGTACAGTGCTCTGCACACAGTAAGCACTCAATAAATACGATTGATTGATTGATTATTAAGCGGTTACTATATGCAAAGCACTGTTCTAAGCTCTGGGGAGGTTACAAGGTGATCAGGTTGTACCACGGTGGGCTCACAGTCTTCACCATCCCCATGTTACAGATAATAGTAATAATAATCATGATGGCATTTATTAAGCGCTTACTATGTGCAAAGCACTGTTCTAAGTGCCAGGGAGGTTACAAGGTGATCAGGTTGTCCCCCGGGGGGCTCACGGTCTTAATCCCCATTTCCCAGATGAGGTAACTGAGGCCCAGAGAAGTGAAGTGACTTGCCCAAAGTCACGCAGCTGACAAGTGGCGGAGCCGGGATTTGAACCCATGACCTCTGGCTCCAAAGACCGGGCTCTTCCCACTGAGCCACGCTGCTTCTAAGCTCTTACTAGGTGCCAGACACTGTACTGAGCCCTAGGGTCTAATTAGGTGGGACACAGTCTGTGTCCCAAATGGGGCTCACAGTCTTATTCCCCATTTTACAGATGAGGTAACTGAGGCACAGAGAAGTGACTTTCCCAAGGTCACATAGCAGACACGTGGCAATGCCGGGATTAGAACCCAGTTCCTTCTGCTTCCCGGGCCTGTGATCCGTCCAAGAGGCCATGCTGTTTCTCCATTGAATCAATAGGGTCATTGAACCATTAAATCTAAATAGAGAAGCAGCATGGTTTTGTGGGTGGAGCCCGGGAGTCAGAGGACCTGGGTTCGAATCCCTGCTCCGCCGCTTGTCAGCTGTGTGACTTTGGGCAAGTCACTTCACTTCTCTGGGCCTCAGTTCCCTCATCTGGAAAATGGGGATGAAGACTGTGAGCCCCACGTGGGACAACCTTGATTACCTTGTATCCCTCCCAGCGCTTAGAACAGTGCTTGGCAAATAGCAAGCGCTTAACAAATACCAACGTTATTATTATTATTACATACCTGCAGTCACTTCTCTGGACCTCAGTTTTCTCGTCTGTAAAATGGGAATTCAACACTTGTTCTTCTTCCTACTTAGACTTAGACAGGGGTTGTCTCTGGCCAGACTAACTTGTATCTACCCCCAGAGCTTTGAAGAGCACTTGACACAGAATAAACATTTAATAAACACCAAAAAAATACAGGAAAAAAAAAGGAATCACGATCTCCATTAAGTACTCTTATGGGACAGGGGCTGAGCCTGACCTGATTATCATCAATCGTATTTATTGAGCGCTTACTGTGTGCAGAGCACTGTACTAAGTGCTTATCTTATATCAACCCAAGTGCTTGGAAAATAGTAAGCGCTAAACAAATCCCAAAACTATCATTTATTATTAGTAGTCATAAGGAAGATAGAAAGGGAAACAGCCAAGGTTAATTGAACGATCAAAGGGCTGGAACAGCTTTCTGTAAAAGTGACCGAAAAGATTTAGCACTTCTGAATCGGGAAAGACGAAGGCCGAAAGATGACATGATTGAAGTCTCCAAAATTATGGAGCATAGGCAGGGCGAACGCAGAGTATTGTTCACCGAAGGGCACCCATTAAAGCTGGACAGTAGTAAATAAACAAGCACATCTCCACAGGGTAGGGTCTCATCACTACAAAAATATTGTCCACGTTTGTCTCTGGAAAATAGAAAAAAAAAATGAGAATCGGAAAGGAAGGGGGCCAAAGGTTACAGAGTAAGGGTGAGAGGTTTTGTGGACCCAGGCAGTCACTATGCTTTGGCTAAAGAATTCTTAGAACTGTCCTATGGAGAAAACAGTCCTGGAAACGTATTAAAGAATAAGCATGTGGGTTTCAATATTATTATTCTTATTATTATTTCAATCGATCGGATCTGAATGAGGAGGTGATCCCTCCCCAGACGATAAGGGACAGGAGTTTTGTCCCAACTTTCCTCATAATAAAAGCCAGTTCTGGCTTCCCTTCACCCGAAAAAGTTTCATTTGAAATGTACTTTGTCATAAAAAGTGTCATACTGATCTCCTAGCCGGAAGGAATGGGACATGGTGTTTTTGAAGTGCGTTTATCTATGTTTGTGAGAGAGGTGGTGAGGGCAGGCTTTCTGGCTTTGGCTGTTTCTCCCAACCCATCTGATACTAACAGAGGGTGGGGTCGGTGACGCTGCTGATAAACTGGGGCAAGGAGGAGGAATAGGGAATACGGCAGGGAGAAGGCAAGCAGGTGGGGCTGGGCCAGGCCTGCCTGAAGCCACTCACTTTCAAACTCATACCTGGAGTTTGACCCTGTTGCCTCCAAAGGCAAATTGAGCTTTCGTCTGCAAAGTTATTCAGAGTAAGATCGGATCATTCAGATTGCCGGGAGGTTTAACTCTGTTATAACGTCCTCTCCCGAGTGCTCAGTACAGTAGAGAAGCAGCGTGGCTCCGTGGAACGAGCCCGGGCTTTGGAGTCAGAGGTCATGGGTTCAAATCCCGGCTCCGCCAATTGTCAGCTGTGTGACTTTGGGCAAGTCACTTAACTTCTCTGTGCTTCAGTTCCCTCATCTGGAAAATGGGGATTAAGACTGTGAGCCCCCCCGTGGGAGAACCTGATCATCTTGTAACCTCCCCAGCGCTTAGAACAGTGCTTTGCACATAGTAAGCGCTTAATAAATGCCATTAATTATTATTATTACAGTGCTCTGCCCACAGCAAGCGCTCAAAAACTACGTTTGATCGATTGATTCTGGGTGGTGCTTCTCAACAGTATAGGTAAGACGTCCGGATGGTGAGATGGAGGTCTCTACCTAATTCATTCATTCCACCATATTTATTGAGCACTCACTGTGTGCAGAATGCTGCGCTAAGCCCTTGGGATAGTACAATACAACAATAAACAGACACGTTCCCTGCCCACGATGAGCTTACAGTCTAGAGGGGAGACAGACATTAATATAAATAAATAAATTACAGATAGGAACATAAGTGCTGTGGGGTTGGTTCTCTCTTAGCTACAAAAGAAAGCCCAGGGGATTACAGAACCTTGATGGGGAAAAGATCCACAGGTCATTCATTCATTCATTGAATCGTATTTATTGAGCGCTTACTGTGTGCAGAGCACTGTACTAAGCGCTCGGGAAGTACAAGTTGGCAACATGTAGAGACGGTCCCCACCCAACAACGGGCTCACAGTCTAGAAGGGGGAGACAGACGACAAAACAAAACGTGGACAGGTGTCGAGTCATCAGAATAAATAGAAGTAAAGCTAGATGCTCATCATTGACAAAATAAATAGAATAGTAAATACGTACAAAGTCAGGAAACAGAAAGTGGGGCCAGGAGTGGGGAAAAGATCAGAGAAGGAGAGAGTTGAATAGGGTTGGAGAGCCCCTGGAAGTCAATCAATCAATCAATTAATCAGTTGTATTTATTGAGCGCTTACTGTGTGCAGAGCACTGTACTAAGCACTTGGGAAGTACAAGTTGGCAACTTGGACATATCTATTCTATTTATTTTATTTTGTTGGTATGTTTGGTTTTGTTCTCTGTCTCCCCCTTTTAGACTGTGAGCCCACTGTTGGGTAGGGACTGTCTCTATATGTTGCCAACTTGGACTTCCCAAGCGATCAAAAAGATCCCAGATAGAGGTTGGGAAAAAATGAAAGGACACGGAGTCAGAGGTGAAAAGTGGGGAGGCTGTTGGGATGGGAGGCAGGGAGGGAGCGACGCAAAGCCCACAGTCCTAGGTAGAGAAGCAGTGTGGCTTAATGGGTAGAGCACGGGCCTGGGAGTGAGAAGGACCTGCAATCCAATCCCGGCTCCGCCACTTGTCTGCTGTGTGACCGCCACTTAATAGAAATTAAGGGAATGTGTGTCTCAGTTAACCTCATCTGGAAAGTGGGGATGGAGACCTTGGGCCCCATGTGGGACATGGACCGCATCCAACCCGATTAGCCTGTATCTATCCCTGCGGCCAGTACGGCGCCTGGTACCTAGTAAGCGCCTGACAGATACCTTAAAAAGAAATGAGGTGTCAGAAGGCTATCGAGGGGAGGGAGAGTCAGAAGAACTGCGGGGGTCAGCAGGGTCCCGGGTCCGTCGTCAAGAGGCTGCGGGGGTAATAATAACAATGACAATTATAATAAAAATGGCATTTGTTAAGCGTTTTTGATATTAATAATTGTTATATTTGTTAAGTACTTACTGTGCATCAAGCCCCTCTAGACTGTCCTAGCAGATAGGGAAAGTGTCTGCCAACTCTGTTGTATTGTACTCTCTCAGTCGCTCGGTACAGTGCTCTGCGCACAGAAGGTGCCCAGTACATGCCATTTATTGACTGATGAAGCACTGTACTAAGCGCTGGGGTAGTTAGAAGAAGACCAGGTCAGATGCAGTCCCTGCCCCACATGGAGCCCCAGTCTAAGTAGGAGGCAGAACAGATAGTTGACCCCCATTTTACAGAGGAGGAAACTGAGGCACAGAGCCGTTAAGTGACTTGCCCAAGGTCTCACAGCAGGCAAGTGGCAGAGCCAGAATAGAACCCAGGTCCTCCGACTTCTGGGTCTGTGCCCTGAGCTTTAAACTCCGCGGTTTAAAACATTTATTTAACTCCACAAGGCACTCTATGGAGTTACCAATGAAAGCCCTGGAAAATGAGCTGCCTGCGGAGTACAACAGGATAAGCTTCAATCAATCCGTCAGGGTATTTATTGAGCATCTACTTTGTGCTGAGCACTGTACTGAACATTTGGGAGAGTTCCTGCCTCCGAGGAATTTGCAATGTAGGGGAGGAGGCAGACACGAAAATCAGTTAGGGCTAGGAGGAAGTAATAAAGTATAACGAAACTTTAACTGCTCCTGGCTGTTTGTAAGTATCCATGTTGCCTTGGTGGCACGGAAATGCTGAGCAGCAGTTGGGATATAAAGTTGGGGAGAATAAAAGTCAATCAGGGAGGAGATGTGATTTCAGGAGAGCTCTGAAGATGTAGAAAGCAGTAATCTGCCCTACGTGAAGCAGGAGGAGGTTCCAGACAGGAGGGAGGGTATGAGCAAGAAATTAAGACTGTGAGCCTCACGTGGGACAGGGACTGGGAAACCCAAAGAAGGGGGAAGAAGGGGGCAGAAATTGAGGCAGCTGAATCTCTCCAACCTTAGTCCTTCCTTCCTCCCGGGGACACTGATCAGTCTCAATGACAGAGTTGTGTTGAACCCAGAAAAGTACCATCTCCTCTTGTTTGTTTTTTTCCTCTGTATTCTTTTTCATTCTCTCTTTTGGTATCTTTTTGTCTCTCCATCCTTCTGTTCCCAGCTGTCTCTTCTAGCTACCTCTTTCTCCTTTCGCTCTGTCTCTTTGCTTCCGTCTCCCTCTCCGTGGGTTTGCGAAAAGAAGAGTTGCGGCGCGTGCCCCCCTCACCCGCTCCATCTCTGTTCCAGCTCCTTTGATTTTGCTTTTGATATCACCCGGCTTGCCCTTAAGCACAGAACGCCAGAGATTCACCTCAAATATGCCATGTTCCTAGAGGATGAGGTATGGACCCTGTTCCCTCTCTGCCCAGCCCCAATCCCCCCTCCGCCCTGGACCCACCAGCCCCCACCTCATGGCCTTCTCCCCACCTTCCCCCACCCCTCCTATAGGGCAAGTTTGAAGAAGCTGAAGCCGAGTTCATCCGAGCTGGAAAACCCAAAGAAGCCGTGCTCATGTAAGTGATTCCCCTAGATCTCCGAGGGCTCCCAGATTTCCTTCCACTTCCCAACCTCGCCCCCGGCAACTGGTCCCTTCATCTCATACGGACAGGTTGCTCCCCTCACTCACATGGCTTCTGCCCATTTATCCCTTTCACAAAAATGGGGCCTCCTTTCCCTCCTCTCCCCTTTCTTCCCTTCTCCCCTCCCCTCCTCCTTTCTCTCCTCCCCTTCCCATCCCCGTGCCCCCCGTCTTCCCTCTCTTGCCGTTGGCCTCGTTTTCCCTCCCAACACGGGCGGGGGCACGTTGCGGGGCAGGTTCATCCACAACCAGGACTGGGAGGCGGCACAGCGTGTGGCCGAGGCTCACGACCCGGAGAGCATCTCGAAGGTGTTGGTGGAACAGGCCCAGGCAGCCTTGGCGGAGAAGGACTTTCAGAGAGCCGAAGGGCTGCTCCTGCAGGCCCAGAGGCCTGGCCTGGCCCTCACCTACTACAAGGTGGGAGAACGGGAGGCCGGGGCAGTCAGCGGGACAGGCTGGAAGGGGCAGGGTGGGGAGAGGAGAGGGACGTGGGCGCGGGGAAGCGGAGGGCCCGGAGACCTGGGATGACTTGCGGGTACTGCAGGGCGGCAGGGGACCGGAGGGTGGTCGGCTAAATCCCTCCCGGTTAACGGGCTCGGACTTCTCCCCGTCCACCCTGAGCAGGAAGCCGGGCTCTGGAGCGACGCTCTCCGCATCTGCAAGGACTACGTCCCGGGCCAGCTGGAAGCTTTACAGGAGGAGTACGAGCGAGAGGCCACCAAGAAGGGAGGCCGGTAGGTGAGGCAGCGTGGCCTAGTGGTTGGAGCCCTAGGCCTGAGAGTCAGAAGGGCGTGGGTTCTAATCCCCGTTCCGCCACGGGCCTGCTGTGTGACCTGGGGCGAGTCACTTGACTTTTCTGGGCCTCAGTTACCTTAAAACGGGGATGAAGATCATGAGCCCCACGTGGGACAGGGACTGTGTCCAGCCCGATTTTCTTGTGCCCACCCCAGCGCTTAAAACAGTACCTGACACAGAGTAAGCGCTTAACAAACACCATAATTGTTATTATTAGGCGAGGGAGTCCAAAGAATGGGGAGGAAGATGGGGACCCAGAGGTGGCCGTGAGAAAATGGCCTGTTGGGGAGGGTCGTCTGGGCTCTCAGGCCACCGTCCTCCACTAGCCCATCCCCTGGCCAAAGACCGCGGCCTTCTGTCAACACACAAGGGCCTGGAGGACACTGTCGGGATCTGGGGATTTACCGCGGAGAACTCCCCCCCACAGCCCATGACCACCACTAGCCCGTCCCCTGGCCCGAGCCTGCGGCCTTCTGTCCCCCGCAACAGGGGCCTGGAGGGGCTTGTGGAGCAGGCCCGACAGTGGGAGCAGGCCGGGGACTACAACCGGGCTGTCGACTGTTACCTCAAAGTGCGGGACCCCGGAGCCGTTGGCGGGGCCAGCAACCTTTTGGAGAAATGCTGGATGAAGGTAAGAGAATCCGGGCCGCGCCCCGGCTCTTTTGGGCGCCCCTCCGACCCACATCCAGCCCTCTCTTCCTGGTTCTTTGTACTTTACCCCTTTTCCCCGTCAACCCATCAACCGGTCCTATTTATCGAGCGCTTTACTGTGTCCTCTTACTCCTCTTCTGCTCATGAGCCCACTGTTGGGTAGGGACTGTCTCTATATGTTGCCAGCTTGTACTTCCCAAGCGCTTAGTACAGTGCTCTGCACACAGTAAGCGCTCAATAAATACGATTGATTGATTGAGTGATCTCCCATTGCTTCTTCTAATCTCTACTGAGAACCTATAGATTGCGTCTCCCGGGTCAGGAGCGAAGTGGATACAGATGTGGTGGGGAGATCCTGGGGGGGTTCAGCCGTCCTGATTTACCGCAAAAACCCCTGTTTGCTCGCTGCAGTCAGCTCCCCGGCGGGAACTCTGTCGGCAGGGGCGAGGGAGCACTAGAATTAACTGCTCCACGCAGGTTCTCAGTCATTCAGTCCATCAAACAGTTGTACTTATTGAGTGCTTAGCCATATACAGAGTCATCTCATTGCTCCTGTCAAGAGACTCCACGGTCATAGTGGAAGGACCTGGGTTCTAATCTTGGCTCTACCCCTTTGTCTGATGTATGACCTTGGGCAAGTCACTCGACTTCCCTGTACCTCAGTTATCTCACCTGTAAAATGGGGATTAAGACTATGAGCCCCAGTCCTCTAGGCTGTAAGCTCGTCCTGGGCAGGGAATGTGTCTGTTTGCTGTTATATTGTACTCCCAAGAACTTAGTACAGTGCTCTGCACACAGTAAGCACTCAGTAGGTATGATTGATTGAATGGATGAATGAATCAATCAATCGTATTTATTGAGTGCTTACTGTGTGCAGAGCACTGTACTAAGCGCTTGGGAAGTACAAGTTGGCAACATATACAGTCCCTACCCAACAGTGGGCTCACAGTCTAAAAGGGGGAGACAGAGAACCAAAACAAACATACTAACAAAATAAAATAAATAGAATAGATATGTACCAGTAAAATAAATAAATAAATAGAGTAATAAATATGTACAAACATATATATATATATATATATATATATATATATATATATATATACAGGTGCTGTTGGGAAGGGAAGGAGGTAAGATGAGGGGATGGAGAGGGGGACAAGGGGGAGAGGAAGGAAGGGGCTCAGTCTGGGAAGGCCTCCTATGAATGTGGGACAGGGACTGTGTCCAGCTTGATTAGCTTGTATCTACCTCAGTGCTTAGTACAGTGCCCGGCACATAGCGAGCACTTGCAAACTACCTTACATTTAAAAAAATAAAAACTTTGTCCTAAGAAGCAGGGAGTCTCCATGGCTTGAAGGGCTGAAGTAGGGCTAAGAGGCGTTTGTGAATGGGGTATGAGAAGAGGAAGCTGGGACCAAAAGAGTGCCAAAGGGGCATGTTGGGTTAACTTTAGGACTTTAGGTCCTGACACCGAATCCTCCCTCGAGCTGATCCCTCGTCCTCCTCCTCCTCTTCCCCCCCCAACCCTTTCCAGGCGGCTGAGCTCTCCATCAAGTTTCTGCCCGCCAAGCGCAGCCTGGCCGTGGTTCAGACGGTGGGGCCTCAGTTGGTTGGGTTGGGCAAACACAGTGCGGTAAGAAGGGGGCTGGGGAGCGGACGGCAGAGGGTGGGTCGGAAGGAGCCCGGTCAGAGGAGCGCATGCGGGCCGGAGCCAAAAGTGGCCTCCCAACCTCCGCCCCTCGACCCCGTAGGCCGCGGAACTCTACCTGAACCTGGACCTAGTCAAGGAGGCGATCGACGCCTTCGTGGAGGGCGAGGAGTGGAACAAGGCCAAGCGCGTGGCCAAGGAGCTGGACCCCCGGTAACTCCGAGCCCCCACCCTGTTATTCAGGGGCCTGGGACAATCGCTCTTCTCGCCCCTTGGGGCTGAGCCGGGGGGACAGGAAGGTAAGGAAGGGGTTGTCCCCCCTCTCCTTAGGTACGAAGATTACGTGGACCAGCAGTATAAGGAGTTCCTGAAGAACCAAGGCAAAGTCGACTCAGTGAGACCTTGGGGAGTGGCAAAACTGGTGGGGGGGTGGGCACGGGGACACCATCTCCTCCGTACCATCGCCCTCTCCCTCCCTTCTCCCCGTTCCCAGCTTGTGGGCGTAGATGTCGTGGCTGCTTTAGACCTGTACGTGGAGCAGGGTCAGTGGGAGAAGTGTATCGAGACGGCCACCAAGCAGGTACCTCTCCGGCCCACCCCAGCCCTCTACCCCCCCCCCCCCCCGCCCCTCACTTATGGCCTAGTGGCTAGAGCACAGGCCACGGGTTCTAATCCCGGCTTCCCAGTTTGTCTTCCGGGTGACCGTGGGCAAGTCGCTTCACTTCTCTGGGCCTCAGTTACCTCATCTGTAAAATGGGGATTGAAACCGTGAGCCCCGTGTGGGACGGGAACCGTGTCCAACCTGATTAGCCTGTCTACCCCAGCGCTTAGAACGGTACTTGACACACAGTAAGCGCTTAACAGTTACCGTAATTATAATTCCCCTTCCCACGCCTCCCGTTCCTTCCCTGACCGGCCTCCTCCCCTGCCGGCCCCCTCCAATCCAGGCTCAGAATCGGAGAGTCCCGCTCTCTGTCCTGGGGCGCGAGGCCAGGCTGGCTCGGCCTGGATCCCTCCTCCTCCCGTTGGTCCCTCGGCCTGATCCGATCCCTCTCCCGCTCTCTCCCCTTCCCACCCCTCCCATATCCGGGCAGAACTATAAGATCCTTCACAAGTACGTGGCTCTCTACGCGACTCACCTGATCCGGGAGGGCAGCTGGGCCCAGGCCTTGGCCTTGTACGTGCAGCACGGAGCCCCCGCCAACCCCCAGGTACCCGCCGCCTCCCCGGGACCCCTTCCCAGCAGCTAACCATCAGGCGACAGATGATCCCGTTGCCCTGCTCCTTTCACCAAGCTCCACCCTTTCCTTGCAGCGCAAAGCTTTCCTTCCCCATCCTCTCCCCGGCCCTAAATCGAAATGCCCTCCACGGGGAAAAAACAGCCCTTAGAGATAGGTCTGTACTTCCTAGAAAGCCTCCTTTCCTCCGAACAGAATTCCCGGCTCTCTGTACCACCCCAAAGGCGAAGCAGACGATCCCTCTTTCCATCCTAGGGCCAGGTTTTTCCCATCCTAGTTTCATTCATTCATTCAGTTGTATTTATTGAGCGCTTTCTGTGTGCAGAGCACTGTACTAAGTGCTTGGGAGAGTACAGAGAGTACTAAGCGCTTGGTAGAGAAGCAGCGAGACTCAGTGGAAAGAGCCCGGGCTTTGGAGTCAGAGGTCATGGGTTCAAATCCCGGCTCCACCAATTGTCAGCTGGGTGGCTTTGGGCAAGTCGCTTCACTTCTCTGAGCCTCAGTCACCTCATCTGGAAAATGGGGATGAAGACTGTGAGCACCCCGTGGGACAACCCGATCACCTTGTAACCTCCCAGCGCTTAGAACGGTGCTTTGCACACAGTAAGCGCTTAATAAATGTCATTATTATTATTATTAGAGAAGCAGCATGGCTCAGTGGAAAAGAGCCTGGGCTTTGGAGTCAGAGGTCATGGGTTCAAATCCCAGCTCCGCCAATTGTCAACTGTGTGACTTTGGGCAAGTCGCTTAACTTCTCTGGGCCTCAGTTACCTCATCTGTAAAATGGGGATGAAGACTGTGAGCCCCCCGTGGGACAACCCGATCACCTTGTAACCTTCCCAGCGCTTAGAACGGTGCTTTGCACATAGTAAGCGCTTAATAAATGTCATTGTTATTACAGTGGACAATAAGCAGACACGTTCCCTGCCCACAGCGACCTTAGTTTCCTTAGGGATCATCCCTTGTTTCCCCCATGAGCGATTCAGGGCAGTGCCCGGGTAGCAGAAGCCGTCTTGTCTCCCTCCGTGACCCAGGTATCTGGCTCTGTCTCATCCTCCACTGCCCCGTTTCCCCCCCGTCCCCTCTCCTCCTGCCACCCCGCCAGAACTTCAACATCTACAAAAGGATTTTCACCGACACGGTGAGCGCCACCGGCACCAACAGCGCGGAGGCCTATCACAGCTGGGCCGACCTCCGGGACGTCCTCTTCAACCTGGTGAGGAGATTGGGCCGAGTTCCTCTCACTCCCAGGCTCTCTCCCCCCCCTCAATCAATCAATCAATCAATCAATCGTATTTATTGAGCGCTTACTATGTGCAGAGCACTGTACTAAGCGCTTGGGAAGTACAAATTGGCATCACATAGAGACAGTCCCTACCCAACAGTGGGCTCACAGTCTAAAAGGGGGAGACAGAGAACAGAACCAAACATACCAACAAAATAAAATAGGTAGGATAGAAATGTACAAGTAAAATAAATAAATAAATAAATAGAGTAATAAATATGTACAACCATATATACATATATACAGGTGCTGTGGGGAAGGGAAGGAGGTAAGACGGGGGGATGGAGAGGGGGACGAGGGGGAGAGGAAAGAAGGGGCTCAGTCTGGGAAGGCCTCCTGGAGGAGGTGAGCTCTCAGCAGGCCCTCGGCCCGGCCCGTTCCCGGTTTCCGAGCCGCTCCCCGGGGCCCGCCTCAAACCGGCCCTGGGCTGAACTCTCTCGTCTCTGAGAGAAGCAGCGTGATCAAAGGACCTGAGTTCTAATTCCGGTTCCGCCACTTGTCCGCCCTGTGACCTCGGGCAAGTCGGTTCACATCCCTCATCTGTATAATGGGGATTAAGACCGGGAGCCTCGTGTGGGACACGGCCTGCGTCCAACTCGATTTGCCTGTATTCCCCCCCAGCGCTTAGTACGGTGCCTGGCACATAGTAAGCGCTTAAAAGAGAAGCAGCGTGGCTCAACGGAAAAGAGCACGGGCTTTGGAGTCAGAGGTCGTGGGTTCAAATCCCAGCTGCGCCGCTTGTCAGCTGTGTGACTTTGGGCAAGTCACTTCACTTCTCTGGGCCTCGGTGACCTCGTCTGTAAAATGGGGATGAAGACTGTGAGCCCCACGTGGGACAACCTGATTACCTTGTAACCTCCCCAGCGCTTAGAACAGTGCTTTGCACGTAGTAAGCGCTTAATGAATGCCATTACTATTATTATTATTATTAAAAAACACCAGTTATTCTTCATCTCTCCCCAGTGTGAGAACCTGGTGAAGTCCAGTGAGGCAAACTCGACTGCCCATGAGGAGTTTGAGACCATGCTGCTGATCGCTCATTACTACGCCACCCGCTCGGCAGCCCAAAGCGTCAAGCAGCTGGTGAGCTGAGGACATGGAGGCGGGAGGGAGAGAGAGAAAGAGCGCGCACGCTTGCTAGTACGCGGCCACGATCGAATGCCAGGAGCTCAAGGTGTGCTTGGACTTCGGATCTCAAGCGTCTTGGGCTCTCCCCTTTAGGAGACGGTGGGGGCCCGGCTCTCCGTGTCCCTCCTGCGTCACACCCAGCTGGTACCCGCAGACAAGGCCTTCTATGAGGCGGGCACGGCGGCCAAGGTAAGGGGGCTGAGGCCCGGGGGATTTGGGAAGAGATCCGCGGGGCACCCCTAAAGTCCTCCGGCAGGCAGGAGGGGAACGGGGAAGCTTGCAGTAGCCTGGGTGCGAGGCAGCGAGAACGTGACTCCCGCCACCTTTTCCCCATCGATCCCCGCGCCCTCGCCCCCAGGCCGTCGGCTGGGAGAACATGGCCTTCATCTTCTTGAACCGCTTCCTGGACCTGACAGACGTAAGTGGAGAGAGCAGCCGGGCCCGGGTGGAGAAGGCGGGCCCGCGGTTGTCCTCTCATCCTCCGCCCCCTGTGCCCCAGGCCATTGAAGAGGGCACCCTGGATGCCCTCGACCACTCAGACTTCCAAGACACGGACATCCCCTTCGAGGTGCCGCTGCCGGCCAAGCAGCACGTGCCGGTGAGGGAGGAACCGGGGGGCCCGCGATTCGGGCGTCGTTCTCCGGGGAGCGGAAGGCGCGGCAGCTGCTCTCCCCGCCCGCCTCCCCCCGCGCCAACCTTTTCGCCCCTCTTCCAGGAGGCCCAGCGGGAGGAGATCCGGGACTGGGTGCTCACCGTCTCCATGGACCAACGTCTGGAGCAGGTGCTCCCCCGGGATGAGCGGGGCACCTACGAGGCCTCCTTGGTGGCGGCAAGTACCGGAGTGCGGGCACTGCCCTGCCTCATTACAGGTGCGGGGCCCACCCAGGGGGTCGGCGGGGAAGGAGAAAACGCACGAGGTGGGCGGAGGGGGTCAGCTCTACGGGCACTCTCGCCTCGGCTCGGGGCCGGAGCGTCGCCCGCGGTGTCCGACGAAGCGACGCGCGGGCGGCAGCACGGTCCCGGAACGGTTTCCGTTACCGCGGGGGTTTGGCAAGAACGCAGCCCCGGGATTAAGGGAGAACTGGCCGTAATCCCTGTGTGCCTAGGGAGGGAACCGCTCCCTCTGAGAATGAGGGCTTTCAGGGCCGGGAAGTGAAAGGACAGAAACCCTAAAGCCGCCCCCCTCCGCGCCCCAAGCGCTAGCTCCCTCCCCCTCACCGCAGGCTACCCAATCCTGCGGAACAAGATTGAATTCAAGCTTCCAGGGAAGGCAGCCAACAAGGACAACTGGAATAAGTTCCTCATGGCCATCAAGGTAGAGAATGAAATAGGAAAGAGAAAGAGTGTGTGTGCGGAGGGGGGAGAAGAGTGGGAGCCGGAGGGCACGGGAAGCCGGGCAAGGGACTGGGGCAGAGCCCATCTCACTTGTTCCGTTGGGGTTGTGTCTGCAAATCCTTACCTCCCGGAGTCTCTTATTTCTAAAAGTCCCCTCCCCTGCCCGCAGACCTCTCACAGCCCCGCCTGCCAGGACGTCCTCAAGTTCATCAGCCAGTGGTGCGGAGGGCTGCCCAGCACCAGTTTCTCCTTCCAGTAACCGCCCGCCGGTCGGGACGGTGGGCCATCCCGGGCTCGGGGCCGTCCTTTCCTTCTTCCGTCCGTTCCCCATTAAACTCGCTCCTTTAGAGTCCTTGAGCAGACCGCTGTGGTCTCTGACCCGAGGCGCCGCCCCATCCCTCCTCCCCCTCATCCCACCCCCTGCCCGCCGGGAGGAGATACGGCCAAGCCGGGCTGGGGTAGGGAGGACGGGTCTTTTTATTGTAGTCATTACGAACTAGGGCCGGGGCCCGCTCTCCAGACTCTTCCTGAGGGTAGGGAAAGAGCACTTGCGTCCCAGCGAGGGGACCTCTGTACGACGACATCTCCGGGAGCGGCACTTGGGGCACAAGAGGAAGATGATACAAAAAATAGCCTGCCTTTCCTTCTTGGAGAAGACAAGCAGGCCAAAGGGAGTGGGGGGAGAGGCGTAGAGGAAAACTTGGGGCGGGGGGGGTTCCCCCCTCTCCATTAAGTTATTCACATAATCAGTCTTTCTCTCTGCCCTCACCTAACTTAGGCCCGGCTTTCCCTAATTTCCTGCATTAAAAGCTGTGAACTCTCCTCCTGGCATCCAAGTTTCTTCTTCACCTCAGAGGAGTCCGCGTCTCCCAGCTCGGCCAGCTGCAGAGAAGAGCAGGTTGGGAAGGGCTAAGGAACTCGGGCCCCGAGTCTCAGACACACGCAGCCTTCCTCTACCCCCAAACGCCACTTTCTCTCCTCCCCACAACCTTCGAAATTCTCCGCTCGTCCTCTCCGTCCCCCTTCCCTAACCCCCTCCCGTCTCACCTTCTCCCGGAGTCCTTCCTCCCCGAAGGGTCCGACCCCACGCAGGGCCAGGGCAGCTACGCAGCAGCGGCCGGAGAGAACGGCCTCAGCTGCGGCCATGACCATGGAAGGGAGCCAGAGGGTCAGGGCCGTATCCTGGACAGAGGAGGGGAGCGGAGGGTGAGGGCCGGAGAGGGAGCGGACGCGAACTGAGGCTCCGGAGCGGGAGGACCAGAGGCCCAGGCCCCTGGCTCGCCCCGTCAGCACGAGAGAGAGGGGGAGAAATGCTTACGTAAATGCGGGTGGTATCGAAGGGACAGTCCGCGCCCTGGAAGTCCCGGGCCGAAGGGGTGTCGTGTCCCGGGGGGGTCGGGCCGCAGCCGGAGATGAGGCGACGGCCGCCGTTGGCCACGGTCAGCGAGACGGCGAGGAGGAGGCCGAGCGAGCAGGCAGCGGACAGCAGCAGGTTCAGCAGGGACCCGGCTAGCAGTACCCAGTGCTGGGAGGGCAGTGTGGCCAATGCACCCCTGCCCCCAGCCCCGTCCCGCCCCAACGCCAGTCTCCCCTTCAGACAACCTATTCTTACATGGGGTGGCGGGTGGGGCGGGGAGAAGAAAAGGGGCCTTAAGTGTGCGAGTGTTCATCTGGAAAATGGAGATTAAAACCGTGAGCGCCCCCCCCCATGGGACAATCTCATCACCTTGCATCCCCCAGCACTTAGAACAGTGCTTTGCACGTAGTAAGCGCTTAACAAATACCATTATTATTATCATCCCCCCCTCTTCGCTTAGCTCCGCCACTTGTCTGCTGTATAATAATAAATAATAATAATAATGGCATTTATTAAGCGCTTACTATGTGCAAAGCACTGTTCTAAGCGCTGGAGAGGTTACAAGGTGATCAGGTTGTCCCACGGGGGGGGGCTCACAGTCTTCATCCCCATTTTACAGATGAGGTAACTGAGGTCCGGAGAAGTGAAGTGACTTGCCCAAAGTCACACAGCTAATTGGCGGAGCCGGAATTTGAACCCATGACCTCTGACCCCAAAGCCCGGGCTCTTTCCCACTGAGCCACGCTGCTTCACTGCTGTATGAGTCCCTTAACTTCTGTGTGCCTCGGTTGCCTCGTCTGTCAAATGAGGATTGAGACTGTGAGCCCCGTGTGGGACAGGGATTGGGTCCACCCTAACTTGTATCTCCCCCGGCGCTTAGACGAGTGCTTGGCACACGGTAAGCTAAGCTTAACAAATACCGTCACCTTTCATTCATTCAATCGTATGTATTGAGCGCTTCCTGTGTGCAGAGCACTGTACTAAGCGCTTGGGAAGTACAGGTTGGCAACAAGCATCCCTTCTGTGAGGTGGTTGGGGGGCTCTGGGCTCCCACTGTCCAGGGAGCCCCTTGCCCTGCCCTCCAAGACTCTCCCCTCGCCCTCTCCTTTAGTCTGCACAGAGAAGCAGCGTGGCTCAGCGGAGAGAGCCCGGGCCCGGGGGTCGGAAGGTCGTGGGTTCTAATCCCGGCTCCGCCACTAGTCAGCTTGGGCGAGTCACTTCTCTGGGCCTCAGTTCCCTCATCTGTAGGATGGGGGTGAAGAGTGTGGTACAACCTGATGGCCGTGGATCTACCCCAGAGCTTAAAACAGCGCTTGGCACAGAGTAAGCGCTTCCCAAATGCTCCTGTGGCACGGCTCCCTTATAGGGGGCGGTGGGAGAGCCAGGCCGGGCTTTGTGCTGCCGAAGCCCCCGGCCCGTCTCCAGTCCCTCCCGTCCCCGGGGATCGTCAGCTTGGGCGAGTCACTTCTCTGGGCCTCAGTTCCCTCATCTGTAGGATGGGGGTGAAGAGTGCGGGACAACCTGACGACCTCGTATCTACCCCAGAGCTTAAAACAGTGCTTGGCACAGAGTAAGCGCTTCCCAAATGCTAGTGACATGTCTCTCTTATAGGGGGTTGTGGGAGGAGGGTATCCAGGCTGGGCTTTGTGCTGTCTAAGCCCCCAGCCTGTCTCCATCGGGACTCCGGTCCCTCCCGTCCCCGGGGGTCGTCAGCTTGGGCAAGTCACTTCTCTGGGCCTCAGTTCCCTCATCTGTAGGATGGGGGTGAAGAGCGTGGGACAACCTGATGGCCTCGGATCTACCCCAGAGCTTAAAACAGTGCTTGGGGTGAAGACTGTGGGACAACCTGACGACCTCGGATCTGCCCCAAAGCTTAAAACGGTGCTTGGGGTGAAGACTGTGGGACAACCTGACGACCTCGGATCTGCCCCAAAGCTTAAAACGGTGCTTGGGGTGAAGACTGTGGGACAACCTGACGACCTTGGATCTACCCCAGAGCTTGAAACAGTGCTTGGCACAGAGTAAGTGCTTCCCAAATGCTACTGTGGCATGCCTCTCTTATAGGGGGGTGGTGGGAGGAGGGAAGCCAGGCCGGGCTTCTTGCTGTCGAAGCCCCCGTCCCGTCTCCATCGGGACTCCGGTCCCTCCTGTCCCCGGGGGTCGTCAGCTTGGGCAAGTCGCTTCTCTGGGCCTCAGTTCCCTCATCTGTAGGCTGGGGGTGAAGCGTGTGGGACAACCTGACGACCTTGGATCTACCCCAGTGCTTGGCACAGAGTAGGCGCTTCGCCAATGCTACTGGGGCTCGGGTCCCTTATAGGGGGGCGTGGGAGGAGGGAAGGCAGGGCGGGCTTCTCTCTGTGGAAGCCCCCGGGTCCCCCGGGTCCGTCGGGGCTCCGGTCCCTCCGGTTTTGGGGTCGGGGGCAGGGGGCTGGCTCACCAGGCCGGCGGCCAGCAGGTTCCGGGAGGCCAGGATGGCGGCGATTCCCACGGAGACGCTCTGGGAAGGCCCGAGGAGAGGGGCTCAGCCGGGGGGGGGGTCGGTGGCTGGGGCCCGGGGGGGGCTCGGTGGTCGGGGGTGTGTGTTTGTGTGTGTGTGTGTGTGTGTGTGTGTGTCTCACCAGCAGGCCGGAGCCGACGGAGATGAGGTTGGCCACGGTGTACTCGGGGGTGACGGTGCCGGCGGGGTTGGCCAGGTGGCGGAGGACGGAGCCGTGGACCACGGCGCCCAGCAGCAGGTTGACGTGGCCCAGCAGGATGAGGGCCAGCCCCCCGCGCATCAGGCGCCGGGGACCCCCGGACGCCTCTGCGACACACACACACCCCCCCATTGACCCAGGCTCGGGTCCCTCCCCTCCCCTCCTCTCCCCTCCTCTCCCCTCCCCTCCTCTCCCCTCCTCCCCGGGCCGCCGCCCCCCAATCCTCCCTCACCGAACGGGCAGCAGTGGCGGCGGCACATGGCGTCCACTCGGTCCCTCGGCGGCCGCCCGGGGCCCCCCCCGGCCCCCGGCCCCCGGCTCGCCCTCTCTACCTGCGCTCCGCCCCGCCCCGCCACTTCCTCCTCCTCCTCCTGCTCCTCCTCCCCACCGACTCCCGCTCCCGCCCTGTTCTCTCTTTCCCCCTTCCCACCTCCCTCCCCTTTCTCTTCCCACCTCCCTCGTCCTCCTTCCCCGTCCTCTTCCCACCTGCCCCTTCCCACCTCCTTCCCCTCCCACCTCCCTCCCTCGTCCTCCCTCTTCCCACCTCCCTCGTCCTCCTTCCACCTCCTTCCCCTCCCACCTCTCTCCCTTGTCCTCCCCCTTCCCACCTCCCTCCCCTTTCTCTTCCCACCTCCCTCCTTCGTCCGCCCTTTTCCCACCTCCCTCCCCTTTCTCTTCCCACCTCCCTCCCCTTTCTCTTCCCACCTCCCTCATCCTCCTTCCCCGTCCTCTTCCCACCTCCCTCCCCTTTCTCTTCCAACCTCCCTCCCTCCCTTGTCCTCCCTCTTCTCACCTCCCTCCTTCCTCTTGATGATGATGGCGTCCATTAAGCACTTACTATGTGCAAAGCACTGTTCTAAGCGCTGGGGAGGTTACAAGGTGATCAGGTTGTCCCATGGGGGGCTCACAGTCTTCATCCCCATTCTGCAGATAAAGGAACCGAGGCCCAGAAACGTGAAGTGACTTGCCCAAAGTCACACAGCTGACAATTGGCAGAGCCGGGATTTGAGCCCATGACCTCTGACTCCAAAGCCCGGGCTCTTTCCACTGAGCCACGCTCTTCCCACCTCCCTCCCTCTCTCCTTCCTCTTCCCACCTCCTCTCCTCTCCCTCCTGCCCCCCAACCCCCATTACCCCCACTCCCCTCTGTAAAATGGGAATGAAGACTGTGAGCCCCACTTGGGGCAAAATGATCACCCTGTATCCCCCCCCCCCCCCCCCAGCGCTTAAAACAGTTCCCCCCTTCTAGACCGTGAGCCCGCTGTTGGGTGGGGACCATCTCTACATGCTGCCAACTTGGACTTCCCAAGCACTTAGTCCAGGGCTCTGCACACAGTAAGCGCTCAATAAATACGACTGAATGAATGAACAGTGCTTTGCACAGAGTAAGCGCTTAACAAATATCATCATCCTTATTATTATTACTACTCCTAAACCCACCTCCTAGGCCCCGCCCTCGAACCCCACGGGAGAGCGGAGCGACACGCAGCAGTCCCGGGCCTTTAGCAAAAAGTAGACTTTATTACAGCAGCAACCGAGACAGACCCCAGGGCCACGCGGGACTACAGCGCGGCGTGCACACAGGCATACTTACACACACACACACAGCCCCCACGCACACATCCACCTTACCCGCCCCACTCCCATCCCTTCCTCCTCCTCCTCCTCCCAGCCTTTCCTCTTCTGGAGTTGCGCCCGTCCTCCCCGGTGCCCCCCACCCGCCGCCCCCCGACCCCTCAAGCACAAGCCGGCTGAACTAGGGGGGTCCGGGCCGCGCCGCCCACCCCTTACCCCCCCAGCCCAGTTCTGTGCAAAACAAGTAAACAAAGTGCAGGGGGGGTAAGAAGAGAGGTTGAGGGGGGAGGAGTGGGACCCAGAATCTGAACCCGCCCGCACTCCAACCCCATCCCCTCTTAAGTAACCAAGCCGGGGGGGCCGCACTGGATAATACTGACTCCCACCAACCGGGGAGGGGGCAACCGCGGCACGGTTGGGGACAGCCGTGGCACAGACGGGGCGGGGGGCGGAGGGGACCCCAGGGCCGGGCGGCGCTACGAGGACACCGTGACGGCGGCTGAGCTCCTGGAAAAGTTGAACTTGTTGAAAGTCTCCTCCAGCAGCGAAGTCAGGCGGCTCTGGTCGGCCTGGGATGGATGATCGGGGCGGAGGTTGGAGGTGAGCGGGGCTGGGTTGAGGCGGGTGGGTGGGGGCGAGGGGGTCGGCCAGCGCCGGGGGTAGGGGGGCCAACCTCACCTCACTGATGAAGCCCAGCTGCACTAACTCCGCGGCCAACTCGGGCACGTTGTCATCTGGGAGAGAAGCAGAGGCGGCGGGGTAAAGAGCCGGGTAATGGGGAACGGGGAAAATCGATCGATCCGTCGGCGCTTTTAAGTCTATAAAACCTGTATATGTGTCTGTACATATTTATTACTCTACTTTACTTGTACATATCTATTCTATTTATTTTATTTTGTTAATATGTTTGGTTTTGTTCTCTGTCTCCCCCTTGTAGACTGTGAGCCCACTGTTGCGTAGGGACCGTCTCTACATGTTGCCAGCTTGGACTTCCCAAGCGCTTAATAATAATAATCATAATGATGGCATTTATTAAGCGCTTACTATGTGCAAAGCACTGTTCTAAGCGCTGGGGGGATACAAGGTGATCAGGTTGTCCCACGGGGGGCTCACAGTCAACCCCCTTTTTACAGATGAGGTGACTGAGGCCTCAGAGAAGTTATGCCCAAGGTCACACAGCTGACAACTGGCGGAGCCGGGATTTGAACCCACGACCACTGACTCCAAAGCCCGTGCTCTTTCCACTGAGCCACACTGCTTCGCTTAGTACAGTGCTCTGCACACAGTAAGCGCTCAATAAATACGACTGATTGATTAAGTACTAACTGGGGGCAGAGCACCATACAAAGTGCACAGGAGAGGATGATGCCCTCCGCTCACAAGATGACAAACTTCCACCAGGCCCTCGCAAACACAGTGAGTCGTTTCGGCCTTCCCAGGCCGAGCCCCCTTTTTCCTCTCCTCCTCCCCATCATCCCCTCCGCCCTACCTCCTTCCCCTCCCCACAGCACCTGTATATATGTTTGGACAGATTTATTACTCTATTTTAGTCGTACATATTTACTATTCTATTTACGTTGTTAATGATGTGCATCTAGCTTTAATTCTATTTGTTCTGACGACTTGACGCCTGTCCACAGGTTTTGTTTTGTGGTCTGTCTCCCCCTTCTAGACTGTGAGCCCGTTGTTGGGTAGGGACCGTCTCTAGATGTTGCTGACTCCCACATGTTTTGTTTTGTTGTCTGTCTCCCCCCTTCTAGACTGTGAGCTTGTTGTTGGGTAGGGACCGTCTCTATAAGTTGCCAACTTGTACTTCCCAAGCACTTAGTACAGTGCTCTGCATACAATAAGCACTCAATAAATACGATTGAATGAACTGAATGAATGATTATTATTATTATTCCACCCGACCTCCCACAGCACCTGTATATATGTTTGTACATATTTATTACTCTAACTTGTACATATTCACTATTCTATTTTGTTAATGATGTGCATCTAGCTTTAATTCTATTTGTTCTGACGACTTGACGCCTGTCCACATGTTTTGTTTTGTTGTCTGTCTCCCCCTTCTAGACTGTGAGCCCGTTGTTGGGTAGGGACCCTCTCTATACGTTGCCGACTTGCACTTCCCAAGCGCTTAGTACAGTGCTGTGCACACAGTAAGCGCTCAATAAATACGATTGAATGAATTGAATGAATATTATTATTACTATTCCACCCGACCTCCCACAGCACCTGTATATATGTATATAAGTTTGTACATATTTATTGCTCTATTTATTTTCCTTGTACATATTTATTCTATTGATTTTTATTTTGTCAATATGTTTTGTTGTGTCTCCCCCTTCTAGACTGTGAGCCCGCTGTTGGGTAGGGACCGTCTCTATATGTTGCCGACTTGTACTTCCCAAGCGCTTAGTACAGTGCTCTGCACGCAGTAAGCGCTCGATAAATATGATTGAATTGAATGAATATTATTATTATTACTACTCCACCCGACCTTCCACAGCACCTGTATATATGTATATGTTTGTACATATTTATTACTCTATTTTACTTGTACGTATTTATTCTATTGATTTTATTTTGTTAATATGTTTTGTTGTCTGTCTCCCCCTTCTAGACTGTGAGCCCGCTGTTGGGTAGGGACTATCTCTATGTGTTGCTAACTTGTACTTCCCAAGCGCTTAGTCCAGTGCTCTGCACACAGTAAGTGCTCGATAAATATGATTGAATGAAATGAATGAATGTGAGCCCACTGTTGGGTAGGGACCGTCTCTAGATGTTGCCTACTTGTACTTCCCAAGCGCTTAGAACAGTGCTCTGCACACAGTAAGCGCTCGGTAAATACGACTGAATGAATGAATGAAATGAATGAATGTGAGCCCACTGTTGGGTAGGGACCGTCTCTAGATGTTACCAACTTGGACTTCCCAAGCACTTAGTACAGTGCTCTGCACACAGTAAGCGCTCGGTAAATACGACAATGAATGAATGAAATGAATGAATGTGAGCCCACTGTTGGGTACGAGCCGTCTCTAGATGTTGCCAACTTGTACTTCCCAAGTGCTTAGTACAGTGCTCTGCACACAGTAAGCGCTCGATAAATACGATTGATTGAATGAATGAATGAATGGAGGAGGGCGAATCACAGGGGCTGGAGAATCAGTGGACTAATACAGGAACTCTTCAATCATTTTCAGAGAGGCGTATTTTTCTCCCCGTGTGAGCCTCCCTCCCCTTTTAGGCGGTGAGGGCAAGCGGCCTGGGACCACGCTTTCGAGTTATCGCTCTAGTCCTTGGCCCATTAATATGTTTTGTTGTCCGTCTCCCCCTTCTAGACTGTGAGCCCGCTGTTGGGTAGGGACTATCTCTCTATGTTGCCAACTTGTATTCCCAAGCGCTTAGTCCGGTGCTCTGCACACAGTAAGAGCTCGATAAATACAACTGAATGAATGAATGAATCCCGGTGCACTTTGGGGAAGAAACCCAACAGTGGGCTCACGTTCATTCACTTCATTCATTCATTCAATCGTATTTATCGAGGGCTTACTGTGTGATCCACCCTGACGCCGGGGTGGGTCTGAGTGCCCACCTTGTCTTCCCTAGGGCCCGCCTCCCTCAAAGAGAGAAGGATCGGGGTTTCCCCCTGCTCTCGGGGAGCTGGAAGAGGGGCCGGGGAGACGTGAGGAGGGCTGGTACTCACTGGGCAGCAGGTCGCAGCTCAGGTGCCGGTTCAGTTTGTCCTCCAGTTTGAGTAACAGTGTTAGCTGGGGTGGAAGAGAGAGAAAGAGAGAGACACGGGCAATCGAGAGCCCACCGACTTTCCCATGCCCCTGGATCCTGCCCAGTCTTCTCCGTCGACTTACATGGTGCCTGACTCCCTCCTCCACGGACTCAATGTTGCACTGCATCAGCACCACCTGAGGAAGAGGGGGAAGGGGGTGAGCCCCAACAACCGCGGAAAAAGCCCCTCCAGCCTTGAAAGCCACCTTCCCAAGACTGAGGCGCTTCTGCCACTCCACCCAGCCAGCAGTTTTTTGGGGGTTTTTTTGCATTTGTTAAGCGCTTACTATGTGCAAAGCACTGTTGTAAGCGCTGGGGGGGATACAATGGGATCAAGTTGTCCCACGGGGGGCTCACCGTCTTAATCCTCATTTTACAGATGAGGGAACTGAGGCTCACGGAAGTTAGGTGACTCGCCCAAGGTCACGCAGCAGACATGTGGCAGAGTCGGAATTCGAACCCATCACCTCTGACTCCAAAGCCCGGGCGCTTTCCACTGAGCCACGCTGCTTGGGTGGGCGGCCCTAGTCCCAGGAGGAGGAGAGCGGCGGAGCCTAATGGGTAGGGCACAGGCCTGGGCGTCTCATCCCAGCTCTGCCACTCGTCTGCTCCGTGACTTTGGGAAAATTGCTTAACTTCTTTGTGCCTCAGTTCCCTCAAAATAATAATCATCATCATCATCATCAGCGTGGCTCAGTGGGAAAAGCACGGGCTTTGGAGTCAGAGGTCATGGGTTCGAACCCCGGCTCCGCCACGTCTGCTGTGCGACCTTGGGCAAGTCACTTGTACTTCCCAAGCTCTTAGTACAGTGCTCTGCACACAGTAAGGGCTCAATAAATACAATTGATTGACTGATTGATTGATTCTCTGAGCCTCAGTTCCCTCATCTGTAAAATGGGGATGAAGACTGTGAGCCCCACGTGGAGCGACTTGATCACCTTGTATCCCCCCCAGCGCTAAGAACAGCGCTCTGCACATAGTAAGCGCTTAACAAATGCCATCATTATTATTATTATTATTTGTTCATTCATTCATTCATTCATTCAATCGCATTTATTGAGCACTTACTGTGTGCAGAGCACTGTACTAAGCGCTTGGGAAGTACAAACTGGCAACATATAGAGACGGTCCCTACCCAACAGTGGGCTCACAGTCTAAAAGACTTTCTCGGGCGGGGCCCAACTAACAGAGAAACCTCCTGGAGAACTATAGCCCAGGGCCATAACCGTGCCCGGCTTATTGGGGCTAAGCTTATTGGGGTTTATTGGGGTTAAGCGCTTACTATGTGCAAAGCACTGTTCTAAGCGCTGGTGATCAAGTTGTCCCACGTGGGGCTCACAGTCTTCATCCCCATTTTACAGATGAGGCTGGGGATGAAGACTGTGAGCCCTAGCTGTGTCCAACCTGTTCATCTTGTATCTACCCCTGCGCTTAGAACAGTGCCTGGCACGTAGTAAGTGCTTAACGAGCACGACTGCTATAAAAATAAATAATAATAATAATAATAATAATAATAATAATAATAGTAATAATAATAATCCTCTCCCTTTCAACATATCTGCCTTTTCCCCTCCCCGCCGTCCCGGAACCGTCCGGCCCCTACCTTGCGGTTCTCCACCTCAGCGGGCTCGGGTGTCGGAGTCTTCACGGAGGGCGGCACCACGGGGGACGTCACCTTTTCTTGCTGGGGCTGCTGGGGCCGAGGCAGCCCGAAGGCCGTCAGAGGGTAGATCCCGTTCCTGGGATGAGGAGCGGAGGACAACGAATCCATCGACGGTGCTCACTGAGCGCTTACTACGTGCAGAGAGCACTGTACGGAGCACTCTGGGAGGCTACGGCGCAACAGGAACAGCAGACCCTTTCCCCAGGGCCCGCCACCCCGTGCTTCCTTTCCCAGGTTCCCCCATCTTCCTCTCTCACCTCACATCCTCGAGGAATTTATCCAGTTCCAAAGCTGGGGACTGGGACCTGGGAGAAAGAAAACCAGAGGGGAAAGGCAGAGATGCAACCAACGCTCGAGAGCAGACGCTCGCTCCACGTACCCCGGGGGCGACGACCCAAGCGCTTAGCACAGAGCTCGGCACACGGTAAGCGCTCAATAAATACGACTGAATGAATGAATGAATGCCGGCCCACAGCCAAGATTGCCACCCACCCCGAGCAGACCCTCCCCCGGATCTAGAAGCCGGGCCACGGTCTGGCACTGAATCCCTCTCCCAGACCCGCTCCCGTCCCTTCGTATCGAGCCCCGTCACTCACAGGTTCCGGACAACCTCCCTGCTTGATCCTGGAAAGATCTCGGCCAGGACGGCATTGGTGTCCAAGTTCTTGGTGATCTCCTCCAGGGCGTTCTCGGGGATCAGGTCTTGGAGGGGGAGCGAAAGTGCGGATCAGGCATGGGGTGGGGGGTGAGAGAGGGAGAAGCTCGCGCCGTCGGGGGTCCCACAAACCGCTGAGGGGGCCGAATCGCCGGAGCCAGAGGGCCGGGAGGAAAGGGAGCCCGATCCACCTCCACTCCCGGGGTCTCTAACTCAGAGTGAAGGCAACTCACGCTGGTGTCCCACGATACAGTGCGCGGCAAGCAACTTGAGCGAAGGCACCTCGAACAACGCCGGGTGGAACAACAGTTCTCGGGCGGTGGGGCGGAGAGTGGGCTCGGGCTGCAGGCACTTTTGGATGAACTCCTGCGGGGGAAGCAGGGCGGGGGCAGCGGCTGACCGGGCTCTCCTCCTCCCCTCGTGCGGCCGGTCTCTTAACGCGAGCTCGCCGCCGCGGCTAAATCCCAACCCCCGTCCCCCTCCTCCGGTCCCTGGCAGGGGTCAAGGCACGCTGGCTTTAGCCGACCGCTCGAATACAAAATACCGCAGGGCGGGTGCTCGTTCCTTCCCTACGGTGAAGCGGTCCCGCGTGTCTGTCTTTTAGCGGTCTGTGTCGTCGGCTCAACGCCTCCCTCCGCCTCACGTCGCTGCTGGGTCTAAGCTAAGCGCTAATGCAGTGCTCTGCACACAGTGAGCGCTCAATAAATGCGACTGAAATGAATGAATAAGGGGCTCCCTCCTTCCTCCTAGAAATAATCGCGACCTTCACTTCCTAGGCCTTACTGAGGAGGAAACGCGTTTCTGTGAAGTTTGGCTCCTGGGCTTATTCCTCTCATCTGCTACCCTCCCCTCAGAACCAACTCTCTTGTCGACCCCCGCTACCATCGGGTTCTCGCCCTCCTCTACTCCCCCAAAGTCACCCAGGTCCTCTAGATAGCCAAGCCCGGCGGGTTCTCCGAGCCTAACCCTGCCAGACCTGTTGATGACAGCTTGCCCACCATGCCTAGATCCATCCTGCCGCTGACCCGTTTCCCACATCCTCTCTCTGACCCAGAATTCCCTCCCCTTTCCATGGACACCAATCCACCACTCTCCCCACCTTCAAAGCCTTTTTAGAATGACAGCTCCTCCAAGAGTCCTTCCCTACCGAGCCCTCGTTTTCCCCGACTCCCTCTTCCTTCCGCGTCGTCTCCGCACGTGGGTGTCTACCCTTTGGGCACTTGGCATTCATCCCACACCACTTGAGTCCCTATCCATAACTGACCGATTGATTCATTCAATCGTATTTATTGAGCGCTTACTGTGTGCAGAGCATGTACTAAGCACTTGGGAAGTACAAGTTGGCAACATCTAGAGACGGTCCCTACCCAACAGTGGACTCATTCACAGTCTAGAAGAGCCGGCTCACAACGTCGGTCTCCCTCTCTGGACCGTAAGCTCATTTTGGGCAGGGAAAGTGTCTACCGACTCTGTGGTATTGTACTTTCCTAAGCACTCAGTTCAGTTCCCAACACTTTATGAAGTGCTCAATAAAAAACACTGATTGATTGATTCTTTGACACGATACTCTCCTGGTTCTCCTTCAACTCTCTGACCACTCCCTCCCATTCTTATTTGCCGACTCTTCTTCCTCCTCTCATCTTCTAACTCTTCCAATGTCACTTCCTCCCAGAGGTATTTCCTGACCTCACCACTCACGTATTTTTCTTTTAGGTGGTAAAAGGAACAGAATTTATTAAGCACTTCCTGAGTGCACTGTACGAAGCGCCAGGAGAGGGTAAACAGGTGGGAATTATTCGTTTATTTTTTTCTGTTCATTTAATCGTACTTCCTGGGCGCTTACTGTGTGCAGAGCACTGTACTAAGCACTTGGGAGAGTACAATATAACAATAAACAGAAACAGTCCCTGCCCACGACGAGCTTACAGTCTACCGGGGGAGACGGACATTACTAGAGAAGTCACCCATCTTAACTGTCAATGTATCTGCTTGGGAGTTCTTTACATTTATTTTCTCTCTCTTAACTGTGGTGTACTCATCAATTTCCAGCCACCATCTCTCTGTCAGCTAAGCACCTCAGAGACGGGGAATTATGCAGCTTTCATTCTTCGGTATGTTGCCCAAGTGCCTCCTATGGAGCTGTGCACAAGATGCTGCCCAGTTGGCACTAATAATAATAATAATAATAATAATAATAATAATAACGGTAAGTCTGTGGCAATTCCCTCCAATCTCATCACGTCACCTCGGAACTTAATAATAATAATAATGATGGCATTTGTTAAGCGCTTACTACGTGCCGAGCACTTTTCTAAGCGCCGGGGGAGATACAAGGTGATCAGGTGGGGCTCACGAGGAATTATGCAGCTTTTATTCTTCGGTATGTTGCCCGAGTGCCTGCTATGGAGCTGTGCAGCAGACGCCGCCCAGCTGGCACTAATAATAACGGTAAAGCTGTGGCAATTCCCTCCAATCTCATCACATCACCTCGGAACTTAATACTAATAATGATGGCATTTGTTAAGCTGAGCCGAGCACTTTTCTAAGCGCCGGGGGAGCTACAAGGTGATCAGGTGGGGCTCCCGGTCTTCATCCCTATTTTACAGATGAGGGGACTGAGGCCCAGAGAAGTGACTTGCCCAAAAAGTCACCCAGCTGACAAGCGGCGGAGCCAGGATTAGAACCCGCGACCTCTGACTCCCAAGCCCGGGCTCTTTCCGCTCCGCCGCTCTGCTTCCTCGGACCCTTCGTCGGGTCCAGGTCTCACGCCGGTTTCCGCCGTGCCCCACCCAGGTTCTCCGGTCCTCCGTGGGCTGGCCCGTATCCGGACGGTCTCCGGCTCCTCCGAACCTCCCTGTTGCCCCGCCTGCCGCGTCACCTCCCTCCCATTCTTGAAGGCTTGGCTCAAAACCCACCTCCCTCGGGAGGAAGATCCAGGCGCGCCTATAACCGCGACACAACCGGCTCACCTCCTCTCCGGGTGGGATGGGAGGCGCGGGGACTGCCTAGGGCCAAACCCACCCCATCTCCAGGTAGTGGGAAAGAGCCCTCCTCTGTCCACCGCTCTGCCCCGTCAAGCGGGAGAGGGGACGGAAGCTTGGCGGGAAGAAACTGCCCGACGGGGGCCGGGGGAGAGGGGAAGCAGACGAAGGAAGCTCGGAGAAGTTCTCACCCTCTGGAGCGGGTCTTCAAGCAAGAGGATGGCACTGCTGATGGCCTCCTGGGGCACGTTAGAGGACTCCCCGTTGCCTTGTATCTCCAGCACTGCCATCTTGTAGGAGGGAAGAGACGGATTAGCCCGTTCCCCCTCTGCTCACCCCCAGCCCCTTCCCCTCCCTTCTGGCCTCCTCACCTCCAGGGCGCACATCCCGAAGGAGTAGATGTCCACGGCCGTCGTCACGTTGGTGACTTCTGGTGGAAACAGATGGGGAGCAGTTAAGAGGTCAGGGTTGCAGGTGAAGGGAATAGCGGGGAGAGGGTTGGAGGGGGAACGGACCTTCCCCTCCATCCAAAAGGGTGGGGAAAGAGGAACCCCGCCCCATAGGTGCTGGCTGTTAATCCATCGTATTTATTGAGGATTTAATGTGTGCAAAGCACTGTATTAAGCACTTAAGGGAGTGCAATACAACAGGGGTGGTAGATACGTTCCCTGCCCACAATGAGCTTACAGGGGAGAGAGACATTAAAATGAATTACAGGTACGTATTTAATTGCTGTGAGGCGGAGGCTGGGGTGACTATCGAGTGTTTCAAAGATACAGACCCCTGTTTATAATAATAATAATAATAGTGGCATTTATTAAGCGCTTACTATGTGCAAAGCACTGTACTAAGCACTTAAGGGAGTGCAATACAACAGGGGTGGTAGATACGTTCCCTGTCCACAATGAGCTTACAGGGGAGAGAGAGACATTAAAATGAATTACAGGTATGTATTTAATTGCTGTGAGGCGGAGGCTGGGGTGACTATCGAGTGTTTCAAAGATACAGACCCCTGTTTATAATAATAATAATAATAATAATAGTGGCATTTATTAAGCGCTTACTATGTGCAAAGCACTTACTAAGCACGTAAGGGAGTGCAATACAACAGGGGTGGTAGATATGCTCCCTGCCCACAATGAGCTTACACTCTACGGGGGGGGAGAGAGAGACATTAAAATGAATTACAGGTATGTATTTAATTACTGGGAGGCGGAGGCTGGGGCGACTATCGAGTGTTTCAAAGATACAGATCCCTGTTTATAATAGTAATAATAATAATGATAGTGGCATTTATTAAGCGCTTACTACGTGCAAAGCACTGTTCTAAGCACTGGGGAGGTTACAAGGTGACCAGGTTGTCCCACGGGGGCTCACAGTCAATCCCCACTTTACAGATGAGGTAACTGAGGCGCAGAGAAGTGAAGTGACTTGCCCAAAGTCACACAACTGACAATTGGCGGAGCTGGGATTTGAACCCATGACCACTGACTCCAAAGCCCGTGCTCTTTCCACTGAGCCACGCCGCTTCTCTTTATTGTTCTCTTTACGCTTTACTGTTGCGCCGGACTCTCCCAGGCGCTTAGTACAGTGCTCTGCACACAGTGAGCGCTCAATAAACACGACCGGCTGAATGAACGAATCCAAGTACCCGGGCGAAGCGGAAGAGAGAGGGTACAAGACCAAAGGGGGCTTGGCTGGGGAAGGCTTCTTGGAGGAGACATGATTTTAGTAAGGTTTGGAAGTTGGGGAAGGTGGTAATATGAAAGGGGAGGTCACAGGGAGGGTGTGGAAAAGGGGTCAGCAGCGAGACAGACGAGACTGAGGAACAGGGCCCGAGTTGGCATTAGAGGAGAGAAGCGTGCGTGTTGGGTTGTAGTAAGAAATCATCAAAATAAGGGAGGAGGGGGCGAGCTGAATGAGTTTTCTTTAAAGCTGATGGCAAGGAGTCTCCGTTCGATGCTGAGGTGGACGGGCAACCACTGGAGGTTCTTCAGGAGTGCGGAGACGCGGACTTAACTTTTATTTTTAAGAAACACGATCCGGGCAGCAGAGTGAAATATGGACTGAAAGTGCAGAGGGAAAGGAGATGGAGAGGTCAGAGGTCCACAGCGGAGGATCAAGGGAGGCTACGGTTCCTTACCTCCATACTCTGGGGCGAAAAAATGTAGATTCTTCTGTTCTTCCCGGCAAGTTTTCACATGATTGTTGATGGTGTCGGGGGCCACTGGGGGTGGGAAGACGGACTCAGCCTGGTCACCCCCAACCGAGCACGGGCCCCTATTCCGACAACACGGCCGACTCCCCACCGCCGCCGCCCTCCCCTCCACCTAAACTTTTCTGAATGGACCAGGTGCGAGGGTCCGCCCTTCACTACATTCCTTCCAGTGTTACTCCCCTCTACTCCACACAACCTGGCCCAGGATGACCAGCACACACACACCCCCTCCCCCAGCAGCTCGGCTTCCCGGCGGCCCGGCTCTTGGGCTCCTCGGGAGGATCCGTGATCTAGGGGAGAAGCCCGGGAATCCAGACTGGACCCCAGGGCTGGGGACAACAGCAAGTAAGGTCCGGTGATGGTAAGGCAGAAGCCACTCCTCGTCTCAGGAGGGGTGGAATCGGGACGGTCGGGTGGCGTGTTGGAGACGCCAGGGAACAGTCACGGACGTTCTGGCCCGGCTCGCCCCTTCCCAAAGCCGAACCCCAGGCCAGACAAGCGGTGCTTCGGCCTCTGTGCTCCCCTGACCCGACTCACAAGGCTCTTAAAGCTTAGAGGAGCAGCGTGGCTCAGTGGAGAAGAGCCCGGGCTTTGGAGTCAGAGGTCGTGGGTTCGAATCCCGGCTCTGCCACATGTCTGCTGTGTGACCTTGGGCAAGCCGCTTAACTTCTCTGAGCCTCAGTTACCTCATCTGTAAAATGGGGATTAAGACTGTGAGCCCCATGTGGGACAACTTGATCACCTTGTATCCCCCCCAGCGCTTAGAACAGTGCTCTGCACATAGTAAGCGCTTAACAAATGTCATCATCATTATTATTATTATTATTAAAGACCCTCCCTCTATCGCTGGCAATCCAGAGCCGGGTCCTTCCCCCAACTCCCTCTCCGGCGGAACACCCTGGAGTTGCCGATTTCTGCCCCAAGCACGGAAGGGGTAGAAACCCCAAGTTTTTCCCTCAGGAACAGAGGGGGCCGCCGAGAGCTCGACTGAAAGGGACAGGAAGTGCCACACACAGCGGGAAACCAACACGTCCCTTCCTACTCCCTTTAACTCACAGGCACCCAAGCAAGAGTAAGGACGGCCCGCGGCCCGGCCCCCTGGAGTCCTGACCTCTTCCCTTTCCCTCACCCCTTAGCCTTCTCCCCCCAACGGATCCTTCTGCCCCGTTCCCAAGTCCCTGGCGGCATGCCACGAGGCTGAGCGAAGCGCCGCGGCCCGGCCCCGCGTCACAGCCATTCGGACCGGAGAGGACGGCGACAACCACAGAGAAGCCGGGAGCACACCACAGCTGGGGAAGCCACAGGGGAAGGGGTCTGAGGGGTGCGGGACGGGCGGGGAGAACGGGGAGGGGGCTAGGGAGACGGGGCACACGGCGATCGAGGCACACAGGGCACGGGGGACGGGCCCAGCAGGTAGGCTGCTGGCCAGGGACGGATAACGATCGCATGCTGCCAGAGGGCGCAGACGGAGCCCGGCGAGGGGCGGAGGGAGCGCTCACCATTAGCAAAAATCCTATGAAAGACTGTTGGGAACAGAGCAGCCCGTAAGCGGGAGGGAGGAAAACAGAGAGAAGTCTGTGAGCGGTGAAGCGGTCAAGCCCCGGGCACCTCGACACGGAGAGACGGCACACAGACAAGACGGCACACGGATGCACGGCACACGGATGCTGAGCACTGACACGGCACACGGCACGCAGGCAGACGGCACCCGTGGCAGCCGCGGCCCGGACTCTCCTTCCACGGGCCCCGGCCCCTCCGCCTGGGCACGCCACCCCGGCTCGGCTGCCCCGGTCGGGCGCCCACCTCGCCGAGGACCGATGCAGCCGGGCGTCCCACTGCCCCACCTTGACCCCGACACCTCTCCCAAAGAGACCGGAGGTCTCTGAAGGAGGACCTAGCCCCCCAGGGATCTCCGTGCCCTCCCGTCACGCACCCCTTCCTGACTACCCCTGACTAGCCTCCTCCTCCCTCCCTTTCCTCCCGGCGCCCCTGCGGACGTGGCTGTCCCTCCGCCCCCCCACCCCCCTCACCGGAGCCGATCTTGATGAGCCCGTTGTGCTGGATGAAGATGGTGTCGCAGGTCAGGTTCCCGTGGATGATGGGGGGATCGCAGGAGTGCAGGTAGCTGCGGGGGGCACCGGGCGGTCAGAGGGAGGGTCCGCCACGGGACCCGGGAACCAAGAGGATCGGGCCCGGGTCCTAGGCGAGAAGCCGCCGCTCTCCGGGGCGCTACAGTAGCGACGAGGCCGGAGCCAGACGGGTAGGTCTGAGAGCGAGAGGGGGCCGTGGTGGCACTACGGGACCGGAGTGGGGTGGGGGACGGCAAAAGAGAGGGGCGGGAGGCATAAACGAAACCCCACGATCTGATCCGGGAACGACGGGACAGGCCGAGAAAGGGGAGAAACCGAGCGGGAGCCACCCACCTGAGGGCCGACAGGATCTGGGTGCACCAGCGTTTCCAGGCCTGGCACGGAAGACGGTCGTGGGTCAGCCGCAGCCGGGTTCCCCCGCCCACCCCTCGCCCCGGCGGCGGCACCTCTTCCTCCGACGGGTCCCGGGCTCTCGCCCGGCCAGGGGCCAAAAGGATCGGGCTAGGGCTCGGTCCTTCCTCCCTCCACCCCCCTCGCCCCTTCACCTTCTCATTCATGGTCTTGTGGTTCTTTTTGGTCTTCTTCAGAAATTGCTTGAGACTCCCAGATGACATGTATTCGGTGATGAAAATCACCTAGAGGAAGAAGGGGGACGCGCTTAATCACTCCCCGGACCCTCCAAAGCCAGGTTCTAGGGAGAAATGGCTCTCTCTTTTTTGGTTGCTCTTTGGCCTTGATTTTCCCGGGATTAAGTAGGGGCAGCGGGAGGCTCCAAGAATCTACTCCCTAGGGGCTGTAAGCAAAGCCCCCGAGTTGTTTTTTGCTTCAACAATTCTGCCTCGCCCCCCACCCCAGCTCCGCAGTCTCGTCTTTCCTCCAAGATGCCCCCCTACCAGCCAGGACCCTGACGCCACGTGACGGCAGTAATAATAACAATGGCATTTATTAAGCGCTTACTATGTGCAAGGCACAGTTCTAAGCGCTGAGGAGGTTACAAGGTAATCGGGTTGTCCCACGGAGGGGGGTTCACAATCTTAATCCCCATTTGAGACAGCAGAGGCACAGAGAACTATGAAGCGACTCGCCCACAGTCACCCAGCTGACAAGAGGCGGGATTCGATCCCATGGCCTCCGACTCCAAAGCCCGGGCTCTTTCCACTGAGCCGTAGAAGACGGGGGTCCTTACCCGGGCCTTGTTCTCCTTCACGTCGGCCCAGTACTTGTGGAATTTGACGATGTTGAGGTGCTCCAACTGGATCAGATTGTCAAACACGGCCCGGACTTTCTCCTGCAGGGTGGGAGGGAGGGTGAGGGCCGGGCTCCGGCCAACCCGCACACCTCCCACCTAAATCCCACGGCACCCGCGGAGGTCCGGCACCCCACATCCTCCCCGCCCTTCCCACCCAGAAGGCCGTTCTAACCTCCCCGGAGCCTTACCTGTATATATGTATACATGTTTGTACACATTTATTACTCATTTATTTTACTTGTACATATCTATTCTATTTATTTTATTTTGTTAGTATGTTTGGTTTTGTTCTCTGTCTCCCCCTTCTAGACTGTGAGCCCACTGTTGGGTAGGGACCGTCTCTAGATGTTGCCAACTTGGACTTCCCAAGCGCTTAGTACAGTGCCCTGCACATAGTAAGCACTCAATAAGTACGATTGATGATGATGATGATGACTATATATGTTGCCAACTTGTACTTCCCAAGCGCTTAGTACAGTGCTCTTCACACAGTAAGCGCTCAATAAATACGACTGATTGATTCCCCCTAGCAAGGCCCATCCATCCCCTCCATCCGCGCCCCCTCTTGGGTACCACACCAGAAAGCCCAAGCGCTTAGTCCAGTGCTCTGCACACAGTAAGCGCTCAATAAATACGATTGATTGATTGATTCCCCCTAGCAACGCCCACCCATCCCCTCCACCCGTGCCCCCTCCCGGGTACCACACCAGAAAGCCCGGCCTTCGGCTCCCTCGACCAAGCCCGGCCGCGACCCACCTCCTGGAGCTTGTAGTTCTTGCGCTCAGAGAACTGCACCTCGTTCCAGACGACCTCCACGCCCTCCTCCGTGTCCATGGCCAGGTACGCGCTGTCGATGCCCGGCACGTTCCGCTGGTTCACCTAACGGGGAGGAGGCAGAGTGAGAGGGCACCGAGGCCCGTTCCCCCCGCCGCCGAGGCCCTTCCTCTAACACCTCAATCGATCGGACCGTCAGCGGTCCGATCTGACGAGGAGGGTTTTTGAGACCCTCCTCAAAAACCTCCAATGGCTACCGATCAATCTGCGCATCAGGCAGAAACTCCTCACCCTGGGCTTCAAGGCTGTCCATCACCTCGCCCCCTCCTACCTCACCTCCCTTCTCTCCTTCTACAGCCCAACCCGCACCCTCTGCCGCTAATCTCCTCACCGTGCCTCATTCTCACCTGTCCCGCCGTCGACCCCCGGCCCACGTCATCTCCCGGGCCCGGAATGCCCTCCCGTTGCCCATCCGCCAAGCTAGCTCTCTTCCTCCCTTCAAGGCCCTGCTGAGAGCTCACCTCCTCCAGGAGGCCTTCCCAGACTGAGCCCCTTCTTTCCTCTCCCCCTCGTCCCCCTCTCCATCCCCCCGTCTTACCTCCTTCCCTTCCCCACAGCACCTGTATATATGTATATATGGTTGTACATATTTATTACTCTATTTATTTATTTATTTATTTTACTTGTACATTTCTATCCTACTTATTTTATTTTGTTGGTATGTTTGGTTTTGTTCTCTGTCTCCCCCTTTTAGACTGTGAGCCCACTGTTGGGTAGGGACTGTCTCTATGTGATGCCAATTTGTACTTCCCAAGCGCTTAGTACAGTGCTCTGCACATAGTAAGCGCTCAATAAATACGATTGATTGATTGATTGATTGATTATCGAGCACTGCGTGCAAAGCACTGAAGCAGTGGGGCTCAGAGGTCATGGGTTCTAATCCCGACGCCCCCACACGTCTGCTGTGTGACCGCGTCTCGGTGAGGCGGCGGGGCCTGTCCTGAGGCGTGGCCCTTGGGGAGGCCCAAGGACCCAAAGCGGGGGGATAATCCACCTTAGGCAATTTCTACTGATGTATTACTCCATTTATTTTACTTGTCCATAGTTACTATTCTATTTATTTTGTTAATGATGTGCATATTTTATTAATATGTTTTGTTGTCTATCTCCCCCTTTTAGACTATGAGCCCACTGGTGGGTAGGGACCGTCTCTAGATGTTGCCAACTTGGACTTCCCAAGCACTTAGTACAGCGCTCTGCACACAGTAAGCGCTCAATAAATACGATTGACTGATTGATTGACCTTGGGCAATTCACTTCACTTCTCCGGGCCTCAGTTCCCTCATCTGTAAAATGGGGGTGAAGACTGGGAGCCCCACGTGGGACAGTGTGATCACCTTGTATCCCCCGCCCGGCGCTTAGAACAGTGCTTTTCCCCTTCTAGACTGTGAGCCCACTGTTGGGTAGGGACTGTCTCTATATGTTGCCAACTTGGACTTCCCAAGCGCTTAGTACAGTGCTCTGCACACAGTAAGCGCTCAATCAATATGATTGATTGATCATTACTATTATTATTATTACTGAACTAAGCACTTGGGTGAGTACAATACAACAGAGTTGATACGCACGTTCCCCGCCCACGAGGAGCTTCTGCGGCCAGAACACAGGCCCGGGAGTCAGGAGGACTCGGCCTCTTATCCCGGATCTGCCAATTGTCTGCTCCGTGACCGGCATATAGTAAGCACTTTTAACAAATGTCACCTCTAGATTATAAGGTCATTTTGGGGAGGGAACATGTCTACTCATTCTGTGGTATTCCCCTCCTTCCTCTCCCCCTCCCCATCCCCCCCCGCCTTACCTCCTTCCCCTCCCCACAGCACCTGTATATATGTATATGTTTGTACATATTTATTACTCTATTTATTTTACTTGTACATATTTATTCTATTTTAATTACTGTATTTATTTATTTTACTTGTACATATTTATGTCATTTTTATTACTCTATTTTACTTGGACATATTTATTCCATTGATTTTATTTTGTTAATATGTTTTGTTTCACCGTCCGTCTCCCCCTTCTAGCCCGTGAGCCCGCTGTTGGGTAGGGGCCGTCTCTAGATGTTGCCAACTTGAAGCGCTTAGTACAGTGCTCTGCCACACAGTCAGCGCTCAATAAATACGACTGAATGAATGAATGCTCACCCAAGCGCTCAGAACAGTGCTCTGCACAGAGGAAGCTCTCGATAAATACCTCTGGTTGACGGACAGCATCATCATCATCAATCGTATTTATTGAGCGCTTACTATGTGCAGAGCACTGTACTAAGCGCTTGGGAAGTACAAACTGGCAACATATAGAGACGGTCCCTACCCAACAGTGGGCTCACAGGCCCCCAAGCCATGGGCTGACCACCTAACTCCAACAGGGCTGGCCAACCCACTCTGGTCCACACATCCCCCTCCCCTGCCGCACTTTTACCCAACTCTCCACTCCTCCTCTTCCCCCCCGCCACCCGCCCCAGCTCCACATCCCCCTCGCTTCACCTCCTCTCGCCTCTTCTGCCAGCGCCCGCAGGGCGACTCCTCCAGGATTTCGGACTCATCCTCGCTCTCCTCCTCTTCCTCCGGCGAAGCGGCCGAGGCCGTGGAGGTCACCGGGGGCGACACCGACGTCAGGCCGGGGGCCGAAGAGGAGGACTCCGCCTTCGGGTCCGAGCCGCTGCTGGGGGCCGTCTGGGCCTCCCCCTCCGACATGGCGGAACAAAACGCTCGGTCCTAAAACCAGCGAGGAGTCAGTCGCAACCCCCGGCTCCATTCGCCCCGGGGCAGGGGCCAACGGCGAGACGCCCACCCTCTTAGCCCCGGAGCCCCCCAGTTTGGCCCGTTTCCCCCACGCCTGAATCTAAGGACTCTACCTCACCATCCTCCCCGGGGCCCACGGATACCCACCCACCCGGACCAGGGGAGCCCCGGAGCTCGAACGGGGCCGGGACAGCAGGGACGGTCGCAGGTGGGCACAGCGGACGGGGGGACCGTGCCCGTCCTCCGTGCCACCCGGGCACTTTGGTGCAGACGGGCAGATCCAAACTCAAACGCTGGTCACGGGCCAACAGGGCCAAAAGCCGGTAGGGTCAGAAATCCGGAACACAGAACCCTGGCAAAAACCAGTTGGCCGTCGGCGGGCAAAGAGCAACACGTGCCTCTGGTCCACCGACTCCCTCTGCTCTCCACACTTCGGGGGCTCCAAAGCCAGACCTTGGGGATCCCTCTGGGGTCAGGGCGCCGTTTCGGGATGAGTCACGTCGCCTCGGGACCAGAGGAGACGCGCTCCTTTGAATCTGACTCGTCCTCTGGTTTAGTCACTGGAGTTAATAAAGCAACGTGGCCTGGCGGACAGGACACAGGCCTGGAGTCATAGGCCCTGGGATCTAATCCCAGCTCCGCCGAGTGCCTGCTGTGTGACCCTGGGTGAGTCACTGCACTTATCTGGGCCTCAGCTACCTCCTCTATAAAATGGGGATCAAATCCGACCCCGTCCTACTTGGATTGGATGAATTTGGAATCCGCCCCAGCCTTAGAGCGGCGCTTGGCACATAATAAATGCCTAGCAGGTACCACGGTACGGTATCAAATTTGGGGGGACTTATTTTGGACAGTCCACTTCTGGGGGGTGGGAGGGTTGCATTTGAGGATCGCTATCCCTAATGCGAGTCTCCAGTGTCAATCCTCAAACGTCGGCAGAGTCCGCCGCTGTCGAATCGTTTTTCCAGCCAGTTCCTCCCACGCGGCCGAGACGGACTCTTCGTCCGGGAGCGGGCAGAGTGTGTGCCCCTCGCTTTTCCATTCATTCATTCAATCGTACTTATTGAGCGCTTACTGTGTGGACAGCACTGTACTAAGCGCTTGGGAAGTACAAATTGGCAACATATAAAGACGGTCCCTACCCAACAGCGGGCACAATGTATAGAGACAGTCCCTACCTAACAACGGGCACAACGTATAGAGACGGTCCCTACCCAACAGCGGGCACAACGTATAGAGACGGTCCCTACCCAACAGCGGGCACAACGTATAGAGACGGTCCCTACCCAACAGCGGGCACAACGTATAGAGACGGTCCCTACCCAACAACGGGCTCGCGGTCTAGAAGGGGGAGACGGACAACAAAACGAAACAAGTAGACGGGTGTCAATACCATCAAAGCACTCTCCCCCCACCTCGACCCCCCAACCCCACAAACACCCCGAGTCGGGTGCGCTAGGTAACTCTGTCCTTTTCCTCCCGGACCTCCGTTATCCCCACCCCTTCCCTCCCCTCAGCCGAGGGTAGTCGGTTCAGCAACAGAGGACTCGGTGAACCCACCCACTGAGCCACCAGCGCCTCTTCCACGGGACCCGGGCTCACGGATCGGCCGGAACGGCCAGTTCGCCTTCACCACCGCCACCCTCCCACAGAGAGGAAGACCCCAAAAGCCCGGGTTAGGGGGGACGAAGGGGGATGTCCTCCTACGGCCCAGCCTCCTCCAAACCTCGGCATCCAGCGTCGGCTCACGGGACCGGCCGGACCAATTTGCCCGAGAGGCCGGGAGAAAGGGCGGACCGACCGACCTCATCCTCGGTGAACCTGCCCTGCCCTGTGATGTCAGCACAGCCCAGGGGTATCGCCCAGCAACATCAATCGGGTGTTCGGGGTCAAAACAGACCCGGAACCCCAGGGCCGGCTAGCCGGCATGACCCTTCCCGGGCTCTTCTCATCATCATCATCATCAATCGTATTTATTGAGCGCTTACTATGTGCAGAGCACTGTACTACGCGCTTGGGAAGTACAAATTGGCAACATCTAGAGACAGTCCCTACCCAACCGTGGGCTCACAGTCTAAAAGGGGGAGACAGAGAACAAAACCAAACATACTAACAAAATAAAATAAATAGAATAGATATGTACAAATAAAATGAGTAATAAATATGTACAAACATATATACATATATACAGGTGCTGTGGGGAAGGGAGGGAGATGAGATGGGGGGGTGGAGAGGGGGATGAGGGGGAGAGGAAGGAAGGGGCTCAGTCTGGGAAGGCCTCCTGGAGGAGGTGAGCTCTCAGCAGGGCCTTGGTGGGTCAACCTCCCTGAAGGGGATTCTGGCGACCCAGACAACTCCGAAGCAGCCACCGGCTCAACCTCCCACCAGTCTGATTTTCCGCCCGAACGGGTCGCCCCATTCTTTATTCGAGGGGACGGTCCGCAGGTTTCAGGGAGTCGGCCCAAGTCAGCTGCGAAGAGGCGGGGAGATTCTCCCCCCCAGCTCGGCTGGCCCGGCTCCCTCTCATCCTCATCAATCGTATTTATTGAGCACTTACTATGTGCAGAGCACTGTACTAAGCGCTTGGGAAGTACAAATTGGCAACATATAGAGACAGTCCCTACCCAACAGTGGGCTCACAGTCTAAAAGCCTCTCGCCGCTCGGACGGCCCCGGCCTCCTAGGGGAAGACGAATCTCAGCTGCCGAGCCTGTCACTCCGATCGTCCCCCAGAAATGGACAGGAAGGACACGGAGGGAGACGCCGCCCTCCTTTTTCACAGTTGCTCCGTCCCGTGACGGCCGGCCGGACCCGAGGCCCGTAGTCAGAAGGCGGGGGAGTCTATTTGGGCTGGGTAGAAGGGGGCTCCCAGTGGCCCCACACTCAATACCACCAATTCGAGACGCTCAAAGAGGCCCCCGGCAGCTCCAAAGAGAGAGAATATTCCTTGGGAGAAAGAAGAACGTAAGAGCTACCATTCCGGGGACGGGCAAATAATCCACCCAGTTTGCCGCCTCCATCCCTGGCAAGGGAATCGATCGATCAATCAATCGTATTTATTGAGCATTTACTTTGTGCAGAGCACTGTACTAAGCACTTGGGAAGTACAAGTTGGCAACATATAGAGACACACTTGGATTTATTTACTTATTTTACTCGTACATATCTATTCTATTTATTTTATTTTGTTAGTATGTTTGGTTTTGTTCTCTGTCTCCCCCTTTTAGACTGTGAGCCCACTGTTGGGTAGGGACTGTCTCTAGATGTTGCCAATTTGTACCTCCCAAGCGCTTAGTACAGTGCTCTGCACGTAAGTAAGCGCTCAATAAATACGATTGATGATGATGATGAGGATGTCTGCCCTCCTTGGTGACCGCGCTAAATGCCGTATCACTGCCCACCTCTAAACTTTCCCCTCCCTGCCCCTACCTTTCTAACAGCCCACTACGGGCCTGTCATCCACGGATGCCTTCGAAACCCCGCTCTCCACTTTTATAATGATGATGATGGTATTTATTAAGCGCTTACTATGTGCAAAGCACTGTTCTAAGCGCTGAGGGGATACAGGGTGATCAGGTTGTCCCACATGGGGCTCACAGTCTTAATTCCCATTTTACAGATGAGGGAACTGAGGCACAGAGAAGTTAAGTGACTTGCCCAAATATATATATATATACTTAGATTGTCAGCCCCCTGAGGGACAGGGACCCGATCTAATTCCCAACCACGTACTCTTTCCCGGCACCGGAACCAGTACGGTTCTTGGCACACATCTACTGCGGCGACGACCATTCGGTCGACTGCATTTATTGGGCGCTTACGCGTGCGCAGAGCACCGTATTGAGCGCTCGGGAGAGTACGCTAGAATCAATCGTATTTACTGAGCACTTACTGTGTGCAGAGCACTGGACTAAGCGCTTGGGAAGTCCAAGTTGGCAACATATAGAGACGGTCCCTACCCAACAGCGGGCTCACAGTCTAGCAGGGGGAGGCAGACAACAAAACAAAGCACATTAACAAAATAAAATAAATAGAACAATACACAGACATATAAACAGACACCCCCCCCCCGCCTTACCTCCTTCCCCTCCCCACAGCACCTGTATATAGGTCTATATGTTTGTACGCATTTATTACTCTATTTGTACATGTTTATTCTATTTATTTTGCTAATACGTTTTGTTTTGTTGTCTGTCTCCCCCTTCTAGACTGTGAGCCCGCTGTTGGGTAGGGACCGTCTCTAGATGTTGCCAACTTGGACTTCCCAAGCGCTCTGCACACAGTGAGCGCTCAATAAATACGATTGAATGAATGAATGAACATATCCCCTGCCCAAATCGGGCTTAGTTTACTACTGGGTCCCTTGACTTGGACCCCAAGTCAGGAGGGGAGCGACCTTTTGGGCCCTTTTAGCGAGCCGAAGGATACGTCCAGTTACTACGCTCCCTGTGTCGAGTCGGAGGCTCCTGGCGTCCTCCACCAAGCGAGGGTCTCGTAGAGGGAAAAAGTCCTGGTTCCGAATGAGGCTCTGCCCCTCCCACGGGATTTTTGGAACATTTCTCGGAGACTGGGCTCGTGCCGTTGGCCGAGAGCGGGACCCCGTCCCGCGTACGCTATTCTGAGAGCCGACAGCTGAGTTCTGTCTATCTCTTGGCCCCCTGACCACAGCGATCAGAGGAGCGATGTACTGAGCTCCGGAGGCGGTGATTTTCACGACAAGAGGCCCCAAAGGGTCAACGAGGCCAAAGACAGTCCCCGGAGAAAGGGTCCTAAGGGGAGAGGGGTTACAAAATAAAATAAACAGAACAACAAACAGACATATAAACCGACAATCCCCCCGCCCCCCGTCTTACCTCCTTCCCTTCCCCACAGCACCTGTTGGCTCACAGTAAGTTCTCAATATTTATTACTCTATTTTATTTGTACATATTTATTCTATTTATTTTATTTGTTAATATGTTTTGTTTTGTTCTGTCTCCCCCTTCTAGACTGTGACATATATGTGTACATACGTGTATATGTGTACATATATATGTATATATGTTTGTACATATTTTTTACTCTATTTATTTATTTATTTTATTTGTACATATCTATTCTATTTATTTTATTTTGTTAGTATGTTTGTTTTGTTCTCTGTCTCCCCCTTTTAGACTGTGAGCCCACTGTTGGGTAGGGACTGTCTCTATATGTTGCCAATTTGTACTTCCCAAGCGCTTAGTACAGTGCTCTGCACATAGTAAGCGCTCAATAAATACGATTGATGATGATTGATGATTAGAGGTGAAAATATGGACAGGGATGACCTAGGTGACCAAATACCATTATTATCTGTTATCGATTTATGCTTATTATATCCGCTACTCTTAACTATTTTACGCTGGACGATTTTTTATCTCCTACTCTTCCCCCTTAAATTGCACGTCTCTTAAAGACGCCTATCCCACCTTATACTTTCCGTGGGTCCCGAAACATCAAATCCAGCGCTTAGAACAGTGCTTTGCACGTAGTAAGCGCTTAATAAATGCCATTATCATTATTATCAAATCGAGCAGCCGTACTTATCGAGCACCAACCGCGTGCGGAGGGCTGTACTAACGCTCGGGAGAGTGCACCGTGGCAGAGTTGGTAGACTCGCTCCCTCCATGCCCTCACGGTGCTCAATAAATTTGTTGTTTTACTGTTATAAATGTATATATATATATAAATTATATATTATAAATTCATTGTTTTATTATTAAATAAAATAAATTTCTTTATGCTCAGTAAACGCTACTGTTTAGGTGCCAATGGGAAGGTTGATGAATACCCACGGCGCTTCTGGCTAGGGGTATCCGAGGACAGTAGGGAATGGGATAAAAGGGGATAAAAGAACAAGGAAAAGAAACCCAGGAAGGTAAAAGCGACAGGCGAACAGTTAGGGAACGGGGCGGAGGTGGGGGGACCCTGAGATATAGTCAAATGCCGTAGGCGGATTCTAGCAGAGTGGAGGGATAATAATAATAATAATAATAATAATAATAATAATAATAATGGTATTTGTTAAGCGCTTACTATGTGCAAAGCACTGTTCTAAGCGCTGGAGGAAGAGGGCAGGGACCGATGTCCGCAGGGTCAGGACTATACGGGTACATCAAGATTAACAGAAATCTGACTGAGCCCCTCGGCCACCAGCTGACGCAAGTTTCTCAATCAATCAATCGTATTTATTGAGCGCTTCCTGTGTGCAGAGCACTGTACTAAGCGCTTGGGAAGTACAAGTCGGCAACACATAGAGACGGTCCCTACCCAACAGCGGGCTCACAGTCTAGAAGGGGGAGACGGAAGGGCTCTAACTTAGCTTTGGGCCCCCTGTGCCTCGTAAATTGGCCTTGTGCCTAACTGGGTCTGTCGAAGGATTAATAATAATAATAATAATAATAATAATAATGACATTTATTAAGCGCTTACTATGAGCAAAGCACTGTTCTAAGCGCTGGGGCGGTTACAAGGTGATCAGGTTGTCCCACGAGGGGCTCACAGTCTTCATCTCCATTTTACAGATGAGGGAACTGAGGCCCAGAGAAGTGACTTGCCCAAAGTCACCCAGCTGACAAGTGGTGGTGCCGGAATTTGAACCCATGACCTCTGACTCCAAAGCCCGGGCTCTTTCCACTGAGCCACGCTGCTTCTCTAAGGATGACCAGATGACTATGATTAGGATGACCACAGGTGCTCTTTCGGCTCCCCGATGACTCAGCCTGCCGTGCGATAATAATAATAATAATGGCATTTATTAAGCGCTTACTATGTGCAAAGCACTGTTCTAAGCGCTGGGGAGGGTACAAGGTGATCAGGTTGTCCCACAAGGGGCTCACAGTCTTCGCCCCCATTTTCCAGATGAGGGAACTGAGGCCCAGAGAAGTGACTCGCCCAAAGTCACCCAGCTGACAAGTGGTGGTGCCGGGATTTGAACCCATGACCTCTGACTCCAAAGCCCGGGCTCTTTCCCCTGAGCCACGCTGCTTCTCTAAGGATGACCGGATGACTATGATTAGGATGACCACAGGTGCTCTTTCGGCTCCCCGATGACTCAGCCCGCCGTGCGATAGTAATAACAATAATGATGATGGCATTTATTAAGCACTTCCTACGTGCAAAGCACTGTACTAAGCGCCGGGGGTGGGGGGGATACAAGGTGATCAGGTTGTCCCACGGGGGGCTCACAGTCTTCATCACCATTTTACAGATGAGGGAAGTGCTTAATAAATACCACCATTACTATTATATTACCTCGTAACCACCCCAGCGCTTAGAACAGTGCTGGGCACATACTAAGCGCTTAATAAATGCCATCATTATCATCATCACCTTGTAACCACCTCAGCGCTTAAGTGCTTAATAAATACCACTATTGTTATTATTATCACCTTGTAACCACCCAAGCTCTTAAAACAGTGCTTTTTGCACATAGTAAGCGCTTAATAAATGCCATCATTATCATCACCTTGTAACCACCTCAGCGCTTAGAACAGCGCTTGGCAGATAGAAAGCGCTTAATAAATGCCATCATTATTATCATCACCTTGTAACCACCCCAGCCCTTAGAACAGAGCTTTTTGCACATAGTAAGCGCTTAATAAATGGCATCATTATTATCATCACCTTGTAACCACCCCAGCTCTCAGAACAGTGCTTTGCATACAGTAAGCGCTTAATAAATGCCATCGTTATTATTACCATCACCTTGCAACCACCCCAGCGCTTAGAACAGTGCTTGGCACATAGTAAGCGCTTAATAAATGCCAACATTATTATCATCACCTTGTAACCACCCCAGCGCTTAGAACAGTGCTTTGCACATAGTAAGCGCCTAATAAATGCCATCATTATCACGCTGTAACCACCCCAGCGCTTAGAACAGTGCTTTTTGCACATAGTAAGGGCTTAATAAATGCCGTCATCATTATTATCACCTTGTAACCACCCCAGCGCTTAGAACAGAGCTTTTTGCACATAGTAAGCACTTAATAAATGCCATCATTATTATCATCACCTTGTAACCACCCCAGCCCTTAGAACAGAGCTTTTTGCACATAGTAAGCGCTTAATAAATGCCATCATTATTATCATTACCTTGTAACCACCCCAGCGCTTAGAACAGTGCTTTCCACATAGTAAGCGCCTAAAAAAATGCCATCATTATTATCATCACCTTGTAACCACCCCAGCGCTTAGAACAGTGCTTTGCACGTAGTAAGCGCTTAATAGATGCCATCATCATTCTTATCACCTTGTAACCACCCCAGCGCTTAGAACAGTGCTTTTTGCACATAGTAAGCGCTTAATAAATGTCATTTTTATTATTATCACCTTGTAACCACCCCAGCGGTTAGAACAGTGCTTTTTGCGCACAGTAAGCGCTTAATAAACGTCATCATTATTATCACCTTGTAACCACCCCAGGGCTTAGAACAGTGCTTTTTGCACATAGTAAGCGCTTAATAAATGTCATCATTATTATTATCATCACCTTGTAACCACCCCAGCGCTTAGAACAGAGCTTTTTGCACATAGTAAGCGCCTAATAAATGCCACCATTATTATCATCACCTTGTAACCACCCCAGCCCTTAGAACAGAGCTTTGTGCACGTAGTAAGCGCTTAATAAATGCCATCATTATTATCATCACCTTGTAACCACCCCAGCGCTTAGAACAGAGCTTTTTGCACATAGTAAGCGCTTAATAAATGTCATCGTTTTTATTATTATCACCTTGTAACCACCCCAGCGCTTAGAACAGTGCTTGGCACACAGTAAGCACCTAATAAATGCCATTATTATTATTATCATCACCTTGCAACCACCCCAGCACTTAGAACAGTGCTTGGCACATAGTAAGCGCTTAATAAATGCCAACATTATTATCATCACCTTGTAACCACCCCAGCGCTTAGAACAGAGCTTTTTGCACATAGTAAGCGCTTAACAAATGCCATCATTATTATCACCTTGTAACCACCCCAGCGCTTAGAACAGAGCTTTTTGCACATAGTAAGCGCCTAATAAATGCCATCATTATCACGCTGTAACCACCCCAGCGCTTAGAACAGTGCTTGGCACATAGTAAGCGCTCAATAAATGCCATCATCATTATTATTATCACCTTGTAACCACCCCAGCGCTTAGAACAGTGCTTTGCATGTAGTAAGCGATTAATAAATGCCATCATTATTATCACCTTGTAATCACCCCAGCGCTTAGAACAGTGCTTTTTGCACATAGTAAGCGCTTAATAAATGTCATCATTATCATTATCACCTTGTAACCACCCCAGCGCTTAGAACAGTCCTTGGCACATAGTAAGCGCTTAATAAATGTCATTATTATTATCACCTTGTAACCACCCCAGCGCTTAGATTAGTGCTTTGCACGTAGTAAGCGCTTAATAAATGCCATCATCATTCTTACCATCACCTTGTAACCACCCCAGCGCTTAGAACAGTTTTTTGCACGTAGTAAGCGCTTAATAAATGCCGTCATCATTCTTACCATCACCTTGTAACCACCCCAGCGCTTAGAACAGTGCTTTTTGCACATAGTAATTGCTTAATAAATGTCATCACTATTATCACCTTGTAACCACCCCAGCGCTTAGAACAGTGCTTGGCACATAGTAAGCGCTCAATAAATGCCATCATCATTATCACCTTGTAACCACCCCAGCGCTTAGAACAGTGCTTTTTGCACATAGTAAGTGCTTAATAAATGTCATCATTATTATTACTCTCACCTTGTAACCACCCCAGCGCTTAGAACAGTGCTTGGCACATAGTAAGCGCTTAATAAATGCCATTATCATTATTATTATCACCTTGTAACCACCCCAGCGCTTAGAACAGTGCTTTTCGCACGTAGTAAGCGCCTAATAAATGCCATCATTGTTGTTCTTATAGGAGGGTGAGGCCCCGGAGGGCGGCGCGGCGGCGGCGGCGGCGGCAGCGGTGGGCGGGTCCCACCAGGAGGGGGCGCAGCGCGTTCCGGCCCCCCGACGGCGCCGCCAACGAGGCCGACAGGGAGGGCCGCGGCCCGGCCTCCGGCTCCCCCGGCCCTCCTCCGCCCGCCCCCCGCGCACCTCGGCCGGGTCCCGGCGCTACGAGACTCCGAGGCTCCGCTCCGGGCCTCCGCCGGCGGCTTCGAGAAGCGCCCTCCTCCGCCCGGCCTGGGCCCGCCGCGAGACCCGGCCAATCAGCCGCCGCGCCGGGCCGGCCCCCGCGCCCCCATTGGCCGAGCCGCCCGAGGGGGGGCGGGGCCGCGGCCCCCGCCGCAGCCAATCGGCCGCCGCGCCTGGGCGGCCCCCGCGCCCCCATTGGCCGAGGCGCGATAGGGGGCGGGGCCCGCCGCCCCAAGCCGCAGGACGAGCCCCGCCCCCCACACTAATTCACTCATTCATTCATTCATTCATTCCGTCGTATTGATTGAACGCTGATTAGGTGGCAGAGCGCTGTACTGGGCGCTGGGGAAAGTACAAATCGGCAACATATAGAGACTCACAGGCTAGAAGGCAGGCACCTACAGAGACACACAGACACACCAGAGACGCAGAGACACACAGACACACACAGAGGCACACTGATACAACAGAGACACACACAGATACACCAGAGACGCAGACACACACACAGACACACACAGAGGCACACAGAGACACACACAGATACACCAGAGACGCAGAGACACACAGACACACACAGAGGCACACAGATACACCAGAGACGCAGAGACACATCATCATCAATCGTATTTATTGAGCGCTTACTATGTGCAGAGCACTGTACTAAGCGCTGACACACAGAGGCACACAGATACACCAGAGACGCACAGAGACACAAACAGATACACCAGAGACACACAGAGACACACAGATACACCAGAAACGCAGAGACACACAGACGATACACCAGAGACGCAGAGACACACAGAGGCACACAGAGACACCAGAGGCACACAGAGACACACAGATACACCATCAGCAGCAGCAGCAGCAGAGCACTGTACTAAGCGCTTGGAAAGTACAAATTGGCAACATATAGAGACCGTCCCTACCCAACAGTGGGCTCACAGTCTAAAAGGGGGAGGCAGAGAACAAAACCAAACATACTAACAAAATAAAATAGAATAGATATGTACAAGTAAAATAAATAGAGTAATAAATATGTCCAAACATATATACATATATACAGGTGCTGTGGGGAAGGGAAGGAGGTATGATGAGACGCAGAGACACACATAGATATACCAGAGACACACAGAGACACACACAGATACACCAGAGACACACAGACACACACAGAGGCACACAGATACACCAGAGACACAGAGACACACACAGATACACCAGAGACACACAGACACACACAGATACACCAGAGACACAGACACACACAGAGGCACACGGAGACACACAGAGATCCGCAGTCACACAGACACACTGAGGCACACAGACACAGAAATGCACGGAGGCCCAGGCCTACACAGAGACACACAGACACACCAGAGACGCACACAGAGACACACAGAAATACCCAGAGGCACACAGACACAGAAATGCACGGAGACCCAGGCCTACACAGAGACACACAGACACACCAGAGACGCACACACAGACACACACACACCAGAAACACACAGAGATACGCAGAGGCGCACACACACAAACAGACAGCCAGACAGACAGCCTCTCCCCCAGCCCCCCGCCCTTCCTCGGGGGGGACTGCCAGGGCGCTTACTGTGTGCGGAGCTCTGTACTGAACGCTCGGGCCAGGCGGAGCGTCGTGGCCGCCTCAGCCGCCGGCTGGGGAAGAAGAAGAAGAAGCAGGGGAGGAAGGGGAAGGGGAGGCCGCTCATTGTTCTTCTCCCCCAGTCCCGTTGGGCCCCGCCTCCCCAGCCGGACACCCGCCCTCATCGAGTTCCTTTTCCGTCCTGGATTCTCAATCAATCAATCAATCAATCAATCAATCAGTGCTATTTAGTGAGCGCTCACTACCCCCGGGAGAGGACAATACGAGGCCTTCTCCCGTGTTGGGTAGGGGCCGTCTCTCTATGTTGCCAACTTGTCCTTCCCAAGCGCTTAGTCCAGTGCTCTGCACACAGTAAGCGCTCAATAAATACGATTGATTGATTGATTGACCCCAACTGGCCTCCCTCCCCTGGCATTCAGTCCATCATCATCATCATCATAATGCCATTTATTAAGTGCTTACTATGTGCCAAGCACTGTTCTAAGCGCTGGGTGGGGGGATACAAGGCGATCAGGTTGTCCCACGTGGGGCTCACTGTCTTCATCCCCATTTTCCGGACGAGGGAACTGAGGCCCAGAGAAGTGAAGTAACTCGCCCAAAGTCACCCAGCTGACAAGTGGCGGAGCCGGGATTCGAACCCGTGACCTCTGACTCCCAAGCCCGGGCTCTTGGACTTCCCAAGCGCTTAGTACAGTGCTCTGCACACAGTAAGCGCTCAATAAATACGATTGATTGATTGATTGATTTCCACTGAGCCATGCTGCTTCTCTATCTTTATTGAGCACTGACTGTGTGCGCGGCACTGGACTAAGCACTTAGTAATAATAATAATAATAATAATAATGGCATATATTAAGCGCTTACGATGTGCAGAGCACTGTTCTAAGCGCTGGGGGGATACAAGGTGATCAAGTTGTCCCACGGGGGGCTCACAGTCTTCATCCCCATTTTACAGATGAGGGAACAAGCTCAGAGAAAAAAAATAATAATGGCATTTGTTAAGCACTTACTATGTGCAAGACACTGTTCTAAGCGCTGGGGAGGTTACAAGGTGATCGGGTTGTCCCACGGGGGGCTCACAGTCTTCATCCCCATTTTACAGATGAGGTAAGTGAGGCTCAGAGAAAAAATAATAATAATGGCATTTGTTAAGCGCTTACTACGTGCAAAGCACTGTTCTAAGCGCTGGGGAGGAGAAAGAAAGAAAGAAAGAAAAAGAAAGAAAGAAAGAAGAAGAAAGAAAGAAAAAGAAAGAAAGAAAGAAAGAAAGAAAGAAAGAAAGAAAGAAAGAAAAAGAAAGAAAGAAGGAAAGAAAGAAAGAAAGAAAGAAAGAAAGAAAGAAAGAAAGAAAAAGAAAGAAGGAAGGAAGAAAGAAAGAAAAAGGAAGGAAGGAAGAAAGAAAGAAAGAAAGAAAGAAAGAAAGAAAGAAAGAAAGAAAGAAAGAAAGAAAGAAAGAAAGAAAGAAAGAAAGAAAGAAAAAGAAAGAAAGAAAGACACACACTTGGGAGAGGACAAATTGGCCACAGATAGAGACTCACAACGGACTCCCAGTCTAGAAGGGGGGGGACAGACAACAGAACCAAACGAGTACGTGTCAATCCCACCAGAATAAATAGAATTATAGCTATCCACGCATCATTAATAAAATAGAGTAATAAATACGTACAGAGTGCTGTGCGCAGGGGAAGGGGTCTCCCCCACTCCCGCTTCTTACAACCATTTGAGCGCCTACCGGTGCGCGGGATGCTGCTGTACGGGAGAGATAAGGGCCTTCGAGGAGTTTCCAATCTAACGGGGCGGAGACGCAAAATAAAGTACAGATGGGAGGGCAAGGTGGGTCAATAAACACGCAAGGGTGAGAAGCAGCGTGGCTCAGTGGAAAAGAGCGCGGGCTTTGGAGTCCGGGGTCGTGGGTTCAAATCCCAGCTCGGCCCGTTGTCAGCTGTGTGACTCTGGGCCAGTCACTTCACTTCTCTGGGCCTCAGTGCCCTCATCTGGAAAATGGGGATGAAGACTGTGAGCCCTACGTGGGACAACCTGATCACCTTGTAACCTCCACAGGGTTTAGAACAGTGCTTTGCACATAGTAAGCCCTTAATAAATGCCATCATCATCATCATTTGGAGTCAGAGGTCATGCGTTCAAATCCCGGCTCGGCCCTTTGTCAGCTGTGTGACTCTGGGCCAGTCGCTTCACTTCTCTGGGCCTCAGTGCCCTCATCTGGAAAATGGGGATGAAGACTGTGAGCCCTACGTGGGACAACCTGATCACCTTGTAACCTCCCCAGAGCTTAGAACAGTGCTTTGCACATAGTAAGTGCTTAATAAATGCCATCCTTATTATTATAAGCATAGCCCATTATGTAAAACCGTCTGCACAGAAGGGTTTTGGGTGATGGTGAGGGCCGGGTTGAGGGTCAGGAGGATATGAACCGGAGGGGAGAAAATAGGGAAGAGTTTCCTGGGAAAGGGGAGATTTCGGGAGGACTTTGAAGGTGGGGGAAGAGAGGTGGTCTGGCAGATGTGAATGGGGAAGGGTGAGGGGCAGGGAGAAGGAGAATTAATTAATTCATTCATTCAATTGTATTTATTGAGCGCTTACTGTGTGCAGAGCACTGGACTAAGTGCTTGGGAAGTCCAAGTTGGCAACATAGAGAGATGGTCCCTACCCAACAGCGGGCTCACAGTCTAGAAGGGGGAGACTAAACAACAAAACAAAACGTATTAACAAAATAAAAGAAATAGACTAGCAAATATGTACAAGAGTAAATACGTCCAAGTCAATGCACAAGAGCTCAGGGATGGGGAAGTTGAGAATGAAGCACCCTGAGGTCGGTTTCGGAAGAAAAAAAGGGAAAGACAGAGTTGACGGGTAAGAGGGAGCTGAAGGAGGACTTAAAAGCCAATAGTAAGGAGTTCCCGCTTGATTCATTCATTCAATCGTATTTAATTTAATTTAATTCAATTGTGTTTAATTCAAGCGCTTGGGAAGTCCAAGTTGACAACATATAGAGACGGTCCCTACCCAACAGCGGGCTCACAGTCTAGAAGGGGGAATCAGACAACAAAACAAAACATATTAACAAAATAAAATAAATAGAATAGTAAATATGTACAAGTATGTAAATATTCCCCCTTTTAGACCGTGAGCCCACTGTTGGGTAGGGACTGTCTCTATATGTTGCCAACTTGTACTTCCCAAGCGCTTAGTACAGTGCTCTGCACACAGTAAGCGCTCAATAAATACGATTGATTGATTGATATGTACATATTATACACATGTACTATATGTAAATATGTACAATCCTTCCTTGATAAAGGAAGGAATGGGTCTTTGGGGGACCGTTGGGGGATTTTGAGGAATGGAGAGGGGCGCGCGGAGCGACACTTCAGAAGAATGATCCAGGCAGAGGGGAGAAGAGGCTGGGGACGGGCAGACGAGCAAGGATGGAGAGGAAGGGATGAATCTGGGAGATACTGAGGAAGAAAAACCATCAGGATTTAGTGAACGCGAGACCTAAAGAAAGAATGAAAAGAAAGCGAGGGGTCAAGAGAAATACGAGAGTCGTGGGCTTCAGAAGCGGGGAGGATGGTAGTGGACGTCCCCTCTTTTCATCATGGGGAGGTTGCTCCTGAACCCCTAGAAATTCTCTGAAGCACCTGGGATAGAAGTTACAAGAAAATCAAGTAATCATCATCAATCGTATTTATTGAGCGCTTACTGTGTGCAGAGCACTGTACTAAGCACTTGGGATGTACAAGTTGGCAACATATAGAGTCGTGTCTCTGCGATCAGTCGATAGTATTTATTGGGCAGAGCACCGTGCTAAGTACCTGGGACGGTACAATTTCTGGTGCGTGCTTCTTCTAGGACAAATTAAATGCTGTTCCGCGCTTTTTTAAATATTTGTTAAGCACTTACAACGTGCCGGGCACCCGACCAGATATGAGCTAATCAGGTTGGTCACAGTCCACGCCCCGCACGGGGCTCACGAGTCACCCCCCGTTTTCCAGACGAGGTAGGTGGGGGCCCAGAGAAGTTAAGTGACTTGCCCAGGGTCACACAGCAGACACGTGGCAGAACCCAGGGGCCCCTAACGTCCGGGCCCGTGCTGTATGCGCGAGGCCAGGCTGCTCCTTGAAATCTAAGGTTTCAAGCTTGAAAACTTTCTTTTTGAAATTTTCCCGAGGACTTTGAACTCTGTGGGGAGAAAAGAGCAGAGGCGGGGGCAATATTCTATAGGGTCAGAAGCAAAGACCAGGGAAATGGATGAGGAAAAAAAAAAATCAAGGGCTCCAGGGCTATTCTTGGAATTTCAATAGAACACACTGTGCCAAATAAAAGTGCCACGGGCATTCCGAGTAATAACTCTATGAATTGTTTGCTGGGAACCAAAATAGATGAAGGAAAATAGAGAAGTAGCCAACTTTCCCTTACCTATAACTGCAACTTCTCTGATTACTCCTTTTCCTTTTGTTCACGAGACTGCTGCTCCTTTTAGTTAGTGAGCATCTGCTCAGCCAGTTGCCGCCAATATGTCTTTTAATTTCCCTGGTTCCACCGATGTTGTTCGTCCTACCCCGGACGCTAAGAAAAGGCAATTCAACGTCGATCAACCAGCGAGTGTTTGTGTGCAGGGCACTGTACTGAGCGCTTGGGAGAGAATTAAATGATTGCGGTGAGAATGAAAAAAATAATAACGGCGTTGAAGCAGTTACCGTTTGCCAAGCACTGTACTGAGCGCTGCGAGATAATCGGGTGGGACACGGGCTCACGGGCTCAGGGAGAGGGAGCACGGGGATTTGATGGACATGTTCCAAGGAGTTTACAGTCTAGAGCATTTAGGAGCATTTTATCAACATTTTCCGGACAATGTAATGAGCTCCACCTCCTATCCCCACTGTCCAGCGAGGTTCTCTTTACTTTCTTACCTCCTTCCCTTCCCCACTATATGTAGATATGTTTGTACATATTTATTACTCTATTTATTTATTTATTTATTTTACTTGTACCTATCTATTCTATTTATTTTATTTTGTTAGTATGTTTGGTTTTGTTGTCTGTCTCCCCCTTCTAGACTGTGAGCCCAGTGTTGGGTAGGGACCGTCTCTATATGTTGTCAACTTGGACTTCCCAAGCGCTTAGTACAGTGCTGTGCACACAGTAAGCGCTCAATAAATACGATTGATTGATTGATTGATTCATTTCCCTTTTATTCTATCCCTCCCCACCCTTTTCCCCACTTTGAAAGCCTTATTTAATGCACATCTTCTCCAAGAGGCCTTCTCCACCTTAGCCTTCATTTCCCCTACTCCTTTTTTCTGTGTCGTCCATGACCTCTGACTCCAAAACCCGGGCTCTTTCCACTGAGCCACGAACGAGTCTTTTAGACTGTGAGCCCACTGTTGGGTAGGGACTGTCTCTATATGTTGCCAATTTGTCCTTCCCAAGCGCTTAGTACAGTGCTCTGCACATAGTAAGCGCTCAATAAGTACGATTGATGATGATGAATGAGTGCCTGTCTCTCTGTTGCCGATCTGAACTCGCTCCCAAGCAGTCAGTCATCATCAATCGTATTTATTGAGCACTTACTATGTGCAGAGCACTGTACTAAGCGCTTGGGAAGTACAAATTGGCAATATATAGAGACAGTCCCGACCCAACAGTGGGCTCACAGTCTAAAAGCGCTCTGCACCCAGTCAGCGCTCAAACAGTGCTTTGCACATAGCAAGCGCTTAATAAACGCCATTAAAAAAATACGATTGAATGAATGACTGTCTGTTGCCGATTTGTACTTTCCCAAGCGCTCAGTACAGTGCTCTGCACACAGTAAGTGCTCAGTCAATACGATTGAATGCGTGAAGGTCTATCTGTTGCCGACTTTTACTTTCCCAAGCGCTTAGTACAGTGCTCTGCACACAGTAAGTGCTCAATCAATACGATTGAATGAATGAGTGAATGTCTATCTGTTGCCGACTTGTACTTCCCAAGCGCTTAGTACAGTGCTCTGCACACAGTAAGCGCTCAATCAATACGATTGAATGCGTGAAGGTCTATCTGTTGCCGACTTGTACTTCCCAAGCGCTTAGAACAGTGCTTTGCACATAGTAAGAGCTTAATAAATGCCATTATTATTATTATTATTATTATTATTGGGAGTCAGAGGTCATGGGCTCAAATCCCCGGCTCTGCCAATTGTCAGCTGGGTGATTTTGGGCAAGTCACTTCACTTCTCTGGGCCTCAGTTCCCTCATCTGGAAAATGGGGATTAAAACTGTGAGCCCCCCGTGGGACAACCTGATCACCTTGTAACCTCCCCAGCGATTAGAACAGTGCTTTGCACATCGTAAGTGCTTAATAAATGCCATCATTATTATTATTATTATTATTATTGGGAAAACCTGATCACCTTGTAACCTTCCCAGCACTTAGAACAGTGCTTTGCACATAGTAAGCACTTAATAAATGCCATCATTATCATTATTATTATTATTGGGAGTCAGAGGTCATGAGTTCAAATCCCCGCTCTGCCAACTGTCAGCTGGGTGACTTCGGGCAAGTCACTTCACTTTTCTGGGCCTCAGTTCCCTCATCTGGAAAATGGGGATGAAGACTGTGAGCCCCCCGTGGGACAACCTGATCACCTTGCAACCTCCCCAGCGCTTAGAACAGTACTTGGCACATAGTAAGCAAGCACTTAATAAATGCCATTATTATCATTATTGGGAATCAGAGGTCATGGGTTCAAATCCCGGCTCCGCCCATTGTCAGCTGGGTGACTTTGGGCAAGTCACTTCCATCAATCAATCTTCACTTCTCTGGGCCTCAGTTCCCTCATCTGTAAAATGGGGATGAAGACTGTGGGCCCCCCCGTGGGACAACCTGATCACCTTGTAACCTCCCCAGCGCTTAGAACAGTGCTTTGCACACAGTAAGTGCTTAATAAACGCCATCTCTATATGTTGCCAACTTGGACTTCCCAAGCGCTTAGTCATCATCATCATCATCATCATCATCAATCGTATTTATTGAGCGCTTACTGTGTGCAGAGCACTGTACTAAGCGCTTGGGAAGTCCAAATTGGCCACATATAGAGACAGTCCCTACCCAACAGTGGGCTCACAGTCTAAAAGGGGGAGACAGAGAACAAAACCAAACATACTAACAAAATAAAATAGAATAGGATAGATATGTACAAGTAAAATAAATAAATAAATAAATAAAGAGTATACAATTGATGATGATGCATAAATGCCATCATTATTATTATTATTGGGAGTCAGAGGTCATGGGTTCAAATCCCAGCTCTGCCAATTGTCAGCCGGGTGACTTTGTGTTTATGTTGCCAACTTGTCCTTCCCAAGGACTTAGTCCAGCGCTCTGCACACAGGAAGTGCTCAATAAATACGATTGATGATGATGATGATGCATAAGTGCCATCATCATTATTATTATTATTGGGAGTCAGAGGTCATGGGTTCAAATCCCGGCTCTGCCAATTGTCAGCTGGGTGCCTTTGTGTTTATATTGCCAACTTGTCATCATCATCATCATCATCATCATCAATCGTCTTTATTGAGCGCTTACTATGTGCAGAGCACTGTACTAAGCGCTTGGGAAGTCCAAATTGGCAACACATAGAGACAGTCCCTACCCAGCAGTGGGCTCACAGTCTAGAAGGGGGAGACAGACAACAAAACATACTAACAAAATAAAATAAATAGGATAGATAGGTACAAGTAAAATAAATAGAGTAATAAATATGTACAAATATTTAAAAATAGTCCAGCGCTCTGCACACAGTAAGCGCTCAATCAAGACCTGTATATATGTATATATGTTTGTACATTTTTTTTACTCTATTTATTTATTCATTTATTTTACTTGTACATATCTATTCTATTTATTTTATTTTGTCAGTATGTTTGGTTTTGTTCCCTGTCTCCCCCTTTTAGACTGTGAGCCCACTGTTGGGTAGGGACTGTCCCTAGATGTTGCCAATTTGGACTTCCCAAGCGCTTAGTCCAGTGCTCTGCACATAGTAAACGCTCAATGAATACGATTGATGATGATGATAATTTATTACTCTATTTTACTTGTACCTATCTATCCTATTTATTTTATTTTGTCAGTATGTTTGGTTTAGTTCCCCGTCTCCCCCTTTTAGACTGTGAGCCCACTGTTGGGTAGGGACTGTCTCTCTATGTTGCCAACTTGGACTTCCCAAGCGCTTAGCCCAGTGCTCTGCACACAGTAAGCTCTCAATAAATACGATTGATGATGATGATAATTTATTACTCTATTTTACTTGTACCTATCTATCCTATTTATTTTATTTTGTCAGTACGTTTGGTTTTGTTCTCCGTCTCCCCCTTTTAGACTGCGAGCCCACTGTTGGGTAGGGACCGTCTCTAGATGTTGCCAACTTGGACTTCCCAAGCGCTTAGCCCAGTGCTCTGCACACAGTAAGCGCTCAATAAATACGATTGATGATGATGATAATTTATTACTCCGTTTTACTTGTACCTATCTATCCTATTTATTTTATTTTGTCAGTATGTTTGGTTTGGTTCCCTGTCTCCCCCTTTTAGACTGCGAGCCCACTGTTGGGTAGGGACCGTCTCTAGATGTTGCCAACTTGGACTTCCCAAGCGCTTAGTCCAGCGCTCTGCACATAGTAAGCGCTCAATAAATACGATTGATGATGATGATAATTTATTACTCTATTTTACTTGTACCTATCTATCCTATTTATTTTATTTTGTCAGTATGTTTGGTTTAGTTCCCCGTCTCCCCCTTTTAGACTGTGAGCCCACTGTTGGGTAGGGACCGTCTCTAGATGTTGCCAACTTGGACTTCCCAAGCGCTTAGTCCAGCGCTCTGCACATAGTAAGCGCTCAATAAATACGATTGATGATGATGATAATTTATTACTCTATTTTACTTGTACCTATCTATTCTATTTATTTTATTTTGTCAGTATGTTTGCTTTAGTTCTCCGTCTCCCCCTTCTAGACTGCGAGCCCACTGTTGGGTAGGGACCGTCTCTAGATGTTGCCAACTTGGACTTCCCAAGCGCTTAGTACAGTGCTCTGCACACGGTAAGCGCTCAATAAATACGATCGATGATGATGATAATTTATTACTCCATTTTACTTGTACCTATCTATCCTATTTATTTTGTTAGTACGTTTGGTTTTGTTCTCCGTCTCCCCCTTTTAGACTGTGAGCCCACTGTTGGGTAGGGACTGTCTCTAGATGTTGCCAACTTGTACTTCCCAAGCGCTTAGTACAGTGCTCTGCACATAAGTAAGCGCTCAATAAATACGATTGATGATGATGGTAATTTATTACTCCATTTTACTTGTACCTATCTATCCTATTTATTTTATTTTGTCAGTATGTTTGGTTTTGTTTTCCGTCTCCCCCTTTTAGACTGTGAGCCCGCTGTTGGGTCGGGACCGTCTCTAGATGTTGCCAACTTGGACTTCCCAAGCGCTTAGCACAGTGCTCTGTACACAGTAAGCGCTCAATAAATAGGATTGATGCGGATTGATCGATCGTTATTAGAAGGCGGTGGCCATGGAGGGGCGGGGCCGTCGCCTCAGGCGCCAAGTCTCGCGAGAGCGGCGGTTGGCGCGGCGGGGGCGCCCCCCCCCCACCACGTCCGGCCGGCCGGAAGTGGCCGCGTTGCTAAGGAAGTGGGGGGCGGTCCCGCCCCCCAGCGACGGCGCGGGGGGGCCGCTTCCGGTTCCGGTGGGGCGCTGGGGTCCCGTTAGCGCCTCGCGCCCGCCGGCTTTCGCCTCAGAGACGGACGGGCCGCGCTCCCCTCAGCGTCGCCGCCATGGGCGCCTACCTGTCCCAGCCCAACACCGTCAAGACCTCCGGGGACGGCCATGGCCGAGGACCGGGAGGACCGGGAGGACCGGGAGGACCGGGAGGAGGAGGCCCCCCCCTGCCCTACGGCTTCTCCGCCATGCAGGGCTGGAGGGTCTCCATGGAGGTGAGCGGCCCGCCGAGAACAGCAGCCATAACGGCGGCTGCTAGGCGCCTACTACGCGCCGCTTCGCCCACGCGGTCGTATGTACTGAGCGCTCACCGTTCGCTCATTCGGTCAGCCGTATTTATTGAGCGCTCACCGAGCGCAGAGCAGTGGACTGAGCGCCTAGGGAAGTAGTGTAGCCCGGGGGAAAGAGCCTGGGCTTTGGAGGCGGAGGTCGTGGGTTCGAATCCCGGCTGCGAGCGATTACTGGGCGCGGGGCACTGGACTGAGCGCCCAGGGAAGGAGCGCGGCTCAGGGGAAAGAGCCCGGGTTTTGGAGTCAAGAGGTCGTGGGTTCAAATCCCGGCTACGAGTGATTACTGGACGCAGAGCACTGGACTGAGCGCCCAGGGAAGGAGCGGGGCTCAGTGGAAGGAGCCTGGGCTTTGGAGTCAAGAGGTCGTGGGTTCAAATCCCGGCTGCGACCGCTTGCTGGGCGCGGGGCACTGGACTGAGCGCCCAGGGAAGGAGCGGGGCTCAGGGGAAAGAGCCCGGGCTTTGGAGGCAGAGGTCGTGGGTTCAAATCCCGGCTGCGAGCGCTAAATGGGCGCAGAGCAGTGGACTGAGCGCCCAGGGAAGGAGCGGGGCTCAGTGGAAGGAGCCCGGGCTTTGGAGTCAAGAGGTCGTGGGTTCAAATCCCGGCTGCGAGCGCTTACTGGGCGCAGAGCACTGGACTGAGCGCCCAGGGAAGGAGCGGGGCTCAGGGGAAAGGGCCCGGGCTTTGGAGGCAAGAGGTCGTGGGTTCAAATCCCGGCTGCGACCGCTTAATGGGCGCGGGGCACTGGACTGAGCGCCCAGGGAAGGAGCGGGGCTCAGGGGAAAGAGCCCGGGCTTCGGAGGCAGAGGTCATGGGTTCGAATCCCGGCTGCGAGCGCTAAATGGGCGCAGAGCACTGGACTGAGCGCCCAGGGAAGGAGCATGGCTCAGGGGAAAGAGCCCGGGTTTTGGAGGCAAGAGGTCGTGGGTTCAAATCCCGGCTGCGACCGCTTGCTGGGCACTGGGCACTGGACTGAGCGCCCAGGGAAGGAGCGTGGCTCAGGGGAAACAGCCCGGGCTTCGGAGGCAGAGGTCGTGGGTTCCAATCGCGGCTCCTCCAATTGTCAGCTGGGCGACTTTGGGCAGGTCACGTCACTTCTTTGGGCCTCAGTTACCTCATCTGGAAAATGGGGATGAAGACTGTGAGCCCCCCGTGGGACAACCTGATCACCTTGTACATTCCCCAGCGCTTAGAACAGTGCTTTGCGCATAGTAAGCGCTTAATAAATGCCATCATTATTACTGTTATTAAGCGCTTACTACGTGCCTATTCACTCATTCAGTCGTATGTATTGAGTGCTTACTGTTCATTCCTTCATTCAGTCAGTCGTACTTATTAAGCGCTCACCGAGCGCAGGGCACTGGACTGAGCGCCCAGGGAAGGAGCGTGGCTCAGGGGAAAGAGCCCGGGTTTTGGAGGCAAGAGGTCGTGGGTTCAAATCCCGACTGCGACCGCTTGCTGGGCTCGGGGCACTGGACTGAGCGCCCAGGGAAGGAGCGTGGCTCAGGGGAAACAGCCCGGGCTTCGGAGGCAGAGGTCATGGGTTCGAATCCCGGCTGCGAGCGCTTAATGGGCGCGGGGCACTGGACTGAGCGCCCAGGGAAGGAGCGGGGCTCAGGGGAAAGGGCCCGGGCTTTGGAGTCAAGAGGTCGTGGGTTCAAATCCCGGCTACGAGTGATTACTGGGCGCAGAGCACTGGACTGAGCGCCCAGGGAAGGAGCGGGGCTCAGGGGAAACAGCCCGGGCTTCGGAGGCAGAGGTCATGGGTTCGAATCCCGGCTGCGAGCGCTAAATGGGCGCAGAGCACTGGACTGAGCCCCCAGGGAAGGAGCGTGGCTCAGGGGAAAGAGCCCGGGTTTTGGAGGCAAGAGGTCGTGGGTTCAAATCCCGGCTGCGACCGCTTGCTGGGCGCGGGGCACTGGACTGAGCGCCCAGGGAAGGAGCGTGGCTCAGGGGAAACAGCCCGGGCTTCGGAGGCAGAGGTCGTGGGTTCCAATCGCGGCTCCTCCAATTGTCAGCTGGGCGACTTTGGGCAAGTCACGTCACTTCTTTGGGCCTCGGTGACCTCCTCTGGAAAATGGGGATGAAGACTGTGAGCCCCACGTGGGACAACCTGATCACCTTGTAAGGTCCCCAGCGCTTAGAACAGTGCTTTGCACATAGTAAGCGCTTAGTAGATGCCATCACTATTATTAAGGGCTTACTACGTGCCTATTCAATCGTATGTATTGAGTGCTTACTGTTCATTCATTCATTCAGTCATTCAGTCGTACTTATTAAGCGCTTACTGTATGCAGAGCAACATTCAAAGCGCCTAGGGAAGTAGCGTGGCTCAGGGGAAAGAGCCCGGGCTTTGGAGTCAGAGGTCGTGGGTTCAAATCCAGGCTCTGCCTCTTAACAGCTGGGCGACTTTGGGCAGGTCACTTCACTTCTTTGGGCCTCAGTGACCTCCTCTGGAAAATGGGGTTTAAGACTGTGAGCCCCCCGTGGGACAACCTGATCACCTTGTAAATTCCCCAGCGCTTAGGACAGTGCTTGGCGCATAGTAAACGCTTAGTAGATGCCATCGTTATTAGTAAGCGCTTACTACGTGCCTATTCACTCATTCAGTCGTATGTATTGAGTGCTTACTCTTCATTCATTCATTCAGTCAGTCGTCCTTATTGAGCGCTCACCGAGCGCAGGGCACTGGACTGAGCGCCCAGGGAAGGAGCGGGGCTCAGGGGAAACAGCCCGGGCTTTGGAGGCAGAGGTGGTGGGTTCCAATCCCGGCTCCTCCAGTTGTCAGCTGGGCGACTTTGGGCAGGTCGCTTCACTTCTTTGGGCCTCGGTGACCTCCTCTGTAAAATGGGGTTTAAGACTGTGAGCCCCCCGTGGGACAACCTGATCACCTTGTAAATTCCCCAGCGCTTAGGACAGTGCTTGGCGCATAGTAAACGCTTAGTAGATGCCATCGTTATTAGTAAGCGCTTACTACGTGCCTATTCACTCATTCAGTCGTATGTATTGAGTGCTTACTCTTCATTCATTCATTCAGTCAGTCGTCCTTATTGAGCGCTCACCGAGCGCAGGGCACTGGACTGAGCGCCCAGGGAAGGAGCGGGGCTCAGGGGAAACAGCCCGGGCTTTGGAGGCAGAGGTGGTGGGTTCCAATCCCGGCTCCTCCAATTGTCAGCTGGGCGACTTTGGGCAGGTCGCTTCACTTCTTTGGGCCTCAGTGACCTCCTCTGGAAAATGGGGTTTAAGACTGTGAGCCCCACGTGGGACAACCTGATCACCTTGTAAATTCCCCAGCGCTTAGGACAGTGCTTGGCGCATAGTAAACGCTTAATAGATGCCATCGTTATTATTAAGCGCTTACTACGTGCCTATTCACTCATTCAGTCGTATGTATTGAGTGCTTACTCTTCATTCATTCATTCAGTCAGTCGTCCTTATTGAGCGCTCACCGAGCGCGGGGCACTGGACTGAGCGCCCAGGGAAGCAGCGTGGCTCAGGGGAAAGAGCCCGGGCTTCGGAGGCAGAGGTCGTGGGTTCGAATCCAGGCTCCTCCAATTGTCAGCTGTGTGACTTTGGGCAAGTCACTTCACTTCTTTGGGCCTCGGTGACCTCCTCTGTAAAATGGGGATGAAGACTGTGAGCCCCACGTGGGGCAACCTGATCACCTTGTAAGGTCCCCAGCGCTTAGAACAGTGCTTGGCGCATAGCAAGTGCTTAATAAATGCCATCATTATTATTGTTATTAAGCACTTACTACATGCCAATTCACTCAGTCGTATGTATTGAGCGCTTACTGTGTGCAGAGCACTGTTCTAAGCGCTGGGGAGGTTACAGGGCAATCAGGTTGGCCCATGTGGGGCTCCCAGTCTTCATCCCCATTTTCCTTTCAATCAATCAATCGTATTTATTGAGCACTTACTGTGTGCAGAGCACTGTACTAAGCGCTTGGGAAGTCCAAGTTGGCAACATATAGAGACAGTCCCTACCCAACAGTGGGCTCACAGTCTAGAAGGGGGAACAGTCTAGAAGGGGGAGATGAGGGAACTGAGGCAAAGAGAAGCGAAGTGACTTGCCCAAAGTCACACAGGTGGCAGAGCAGGGATTAGGACCCATGACCTCTGACTCCCAGCTGACTCATTCAGTGGTACTTATTGAGTGCTTACTGTGTGCAGAGCACTGGACTAAACGCTTAGGGAATTACAAGTTGGGAACATAGAGAGATGGTCCCTACACAACTGTGTGCAGAGCACTGGACTAAGCGCTTGGGAAGTCCAAGTTGGCAACATCTAGAGACGGCCCCTACCCAGCAGCGGGCTCACAGTCTAGAAATAATAATAACAGTTCATTCATTCATTCGTATTGAGCGCTTATTGTGTGCAGAGCACTGTACTAAGCGCCTCGGGAAGTACAAGTTGGGAACATATAGAGACGATCCCTACCCAACTGTGTGCAGAGCACTGGACTAAGCACTTGGGAAGTCCAAGCTGGCAACATTCATTCATTCACTCGTATTTATTGAGCGCTTACTGTGTGCAGAGCACTGTACTAAGCGCTTGGGAAGTACAAGTTGGCAACATGTAGAGACGGTCCCTACCCAACAGTGGGCTACATCTGGAGACGGCCCCTACCCAACAGCGGGCTCACTGTCTAGAAGGGGGAAACGGACAACAAAACAAAACGTATTATCAAAATAGGATAAATACGTACAAATAAAATAGAGTAATAAATATGTACAAACATATATGCAGGTGCTGTGGGGAGGGGAAGGAGGTAAGGCGGGGGGATACAAGGTGATCAGGTCATTCCCCCAGGGGGCTCACAGTCTTCACCCCCATTTTACAGATGAGGTCACTGAAGCCCAGAGAAGCGACTCGCCCAAAGTCACCCAGCTGACAAGCGGCGGAGCCGGGATTAGAACCCACGACCTCCGACTCCCAAGCCTGTGCTCTTTCCACTGAGCCACGCTGCTTCTCTAATAATAATAATGGCAGAGGCAGACCTCTCCCCCACTTTCCCGACCTCAGCGGTTCACTGAACCCCCTCTCTCCCCCCACACTGTCCCCGCTTAATAATAACAATAATAATAATGATTGCATTTGTTAAGCGCTTACTATGTGGTAAGCACTGGGGGGGATACAAGGTGATCAGGTCATCCCATGGGGGGCTCACAGTCTTCATCCCTATTTTACAGATGAGGGAACTGAAGTCCAGAGATGTGACTCGCCCAAAATCACCCAGCTGACAAGCGGCAGAGGCGGGATTAGAACCCAAGACCTCTGACTCCCAAGCCCGGGCTCTTTCCACTGAGCTATGCTGCTTCTCTAATAACGATGATAGTAATAATAATGGCAGAGGCAGACTTCTCCCCCGTTTTCCCGACCCCAGCGGTTCAGTGAACCCCCTCTTTCCCCCCGCACTGTCCCCACTTAATAATAACGATGGCATTTGTTAAGCGCTTACTATGTGCCAAGCGCTGGGGGGGATCACAAGGTGATCCCATTTTACAGACGAGGGAACTGAGGCCCAGAGAAGTGACTTGCCCAAGATCATGCAGCTGACAATAATAATAATGATGATGGCATTTGTTAAGCACTTACTGTGTGCCAAGCACTGGTCTAAGCTCTGGGGAGGATACAATGTGATCAGGCTCATGATCTTCATCCCCATTTTACAGATGAGGGAACTGAGGCACAGAGAAGTGAAGCGACTTGCCCAGAGTCACGCAGCTGACAAGCGGCGAAGCCGGGATTAGAACCCATGACATCTGGCTCCCAAACCCGGGCTCTTTCCACTGAGCCACGAGATGGAGCGGAGGAGGGGGGTAATGATAATAATAATAATAATGGCATTTGTTAAAAGCGCTTACTATGTGCCAAGAACTGTTCTAAGAGCTGGGGGGGATGAAACCCATGACCTCTGACTCCAAAGCCCGTGCTCTTTCCACTGAACCACGCTGCTTCTCTAAGCACATACTAAGCGCTGAATACATGCCATCACACGGCTCAGTGGTTAGAGCCTGGGCTTGGGAGCCAGAGGTCATGGGCTCAAATTCCGGCTCCGCCGCTTGTCAGCTGTGTGACTTCGGGCAAGTCGCTTCACTTCTCTGGGCCTCAGTACCTCACCTGTAAAATGGGGGTGAAGACTGTGAGCCCCCATGGGATAACCTGATCACCTTGTACCCTCCCCAGCACTTAGAACAGTGCTTTATACATAGTAAGCACTTAATAAATGCCATCATCATTATTATTATTATTATGATGTGCAAAGCACTGGGCAATACAGTCAGTAAAGGTAGCAGCAACGGAATCCACAGAGCTTACTATGTGCAAAATGCTGGGCAACACAGTAAGTAAAGGTAGCAGCGACACAATCCATAGAGCAATCTGCACAGCTTGTTGTATATAGTCTTATATTTACAAGGCCGGAGGGAAGGAGGGAAGCCACCCCGGAGGAGGAGGGGGGAGAAGCCGTCGAAGCATCGAAGCAGCGCGGCTCAGCGGCAAGAACCAGGGCTTGGGAGTCCGAGGTCGTGGGTTCTAATCATTCGTCTTTATTGAGTGCTGACTGGGTGCAGAGCACTGGACTAAGCGCTTGGGAAGTATAAGTCGGCAACAGATAGAGACGGCCCTTACCCAACCATGGGAAAACAGTCTCCCGGCCCTACCACATGTCTGCTGTGTGACCTTGGGCCAGTCACTTAATAATAATAATAATAATAATAATAATGAGGGTATTTGTGAAGCGCTTACTATGTGCAAAGCACTGTTCTAAGCCCTGGGATGGATACAAGGTGATCAGGTTGCCCCACCTGGGGCTCACAGACTTCATCCCCGTTTTACAGATGAGGGGACTAAGGCACAGAGAAGTGAAGTGACTTGCCCAAAGTCACACAGCTGATAAGTGGCGGAGCCGGGATCAGAAGCCACGACCTCTGACTCCCAAACCCGGGCTCTTTCCACTAAGCCACGCTGCTTCACTTCTCTGAGCCTCAGTTCCTTCATCTGGAATATGGGGATTAACACTGTGAGCCCCATGTGGGCCAACCTGATCATCTTGTACCACCACCACCCCCAGAGCTTAGAACAGTGCTTGGCTCATAGTAAGCGCTTAACAAATGCCATCATCATTATTATTATTATTAAGCAGGGACAGTTGGGAGGAGAAAGGGGCCTCATTGAACCGCCGGGGTCGGGAAAGTGGGGTGGCAGGTCTGCCTCAGTTCCCCGCCGAAGCCTCCACCATTCATTCGATTCATTCAATCATATTTAGTGAGCGCTTACTGTGTGCAGAGCACTGGACTGAGCACTTGATACCGTTTGCGTGGGCAGGGGGATTTCATTCATTAATTCGATCGTATCTATTGATCGTATTATAAAGTAATATTACTTTATAATACTGTGTGCAAGGCACTGGACTAAGCGCTTGGGAAGTACAAATTGGCAACACATAGAGACAGTCCCTACCCAACAACGGGCTCACAGTCTAGAAGGGGAAGACAGACTGATTTCCCCCAAACCTCACCCTAATTCATTCAGTCCTATTTATTGAGCGCCTACCTTATCCAGCGCACTGTACTAAGTGCCTGGGGAAGTCCGACACAGCAACAGAGAGCGACAGTCCCTGCCCACAACGAGCTCACAGTCTAGAGGACTGGTCTCATCCCTAGTAATGTCGATGATAGTAATGGGGGTATTTATCAAGCGCTTGATGATGGTATTTCTCAAGCGCGTGCTCCGCACCTGGCACTGTACTAAGCGCTGGGGCGGATACATGCAGATCGAGTCTCACAGTCTCGATCCCTACATGAGGTCACTGAGGCCCAGAGAAGTGACTTGTCCAAGCTCACACGGCAGACAAGTGGGGGAGTCGGGATAATAATAATAATAACATAATAATAGTATTTGTTAAAGCGCTTACTATGTGCCAAGCACTGTTCTAAGCGTGGGGGCAGATACAAGGTAGGTTGTCCCACGTGGGGCTCACAGTCTTAGTCCCCGTTTCACAGACGGTGTAACTGAGGCACAGAGAAATTAAGTATCTTGCCCAAAGTCACCCAGCGGAGTCAGGATTCGAACCCACGATGAGAACCTTCTGACGCCCGGGCTCTCTCCACTGCACCACACTGCTTCTCGCCTGCTGTCACGGCTTCCTGAAGATGCCCAGCTTCTGCCCCTCCTAGTTAAGAGCAGTCGTGGAAGAGGAGAGGGAGAGGACCAGAAAATAGCGTTAAGGGAAGTCAATGGTGATTGATAAGACTAGGGAGTGGCCTTGAGTGGGGAAGATACAGCCTTTTTTTTCCCCCCAACTCCCATTTTGGGCTCAGGCCCAGTAATCTTTATAAAAAATGAACTTGAACCTTCTGAAGTTGATAGCTCAGTACTAGACGCCTCATCAACCGTAAGCTCGTTATGAGCAGGGATCGTGTCTGTTAAGTCCATGAAGTCTGTCGTGTTGTACTCTCCCACGTGCTTAGTACGGCGCTCTGCACTTGGTAATCGCTCAATAAATACATTTGATTGTTTGATTCAGTATCCATCACGAAGCTCCAGAGCTAAGCTTCAAAAGCTGCAAAATTCTTCACCGCCTGAGGTTCTCTCTGAGACTTACTTCGTCTAGACTTTCTTCTTGAACATTTTAGGAACTTCTGAAAACTCTGAAACAAACTACCAGGATTTCCCCCCCTTCCCCTTTCTTTTCTTAACCGGAAGATCGGCACCATGTTTGATTTCTTTTTCCTTTCCATGGCTGTCATTGTCCGTGGCTAATAGTCTCTTAATAGGTTTTCGTCCCCCGCTGACTTTTTTCCCCACAACTGCGGTGCTTTCCCCTTCGGTTTTTATGAGAAGCATTTTGAACTACTTTGGGTAAAAGAAATGGAGAGGAAAAGGTCCATGGAGATCTCAGGGCTTAGTGGTTGGGAGAGTTTTATGAAAAGCAGAAGAGGATTTCGGGGGAAAGGTTGTCCGAAAGAACCCTCCTAGCTTCTAAAGCGGTCTCAGTTTGTCTTGCAGCTTCTTTCGTGCGACGCCTTGTCTTACTGTGAACGGAGGGTCTAGTAAGAAAGACTGGAGGAGACGGCAACTGAGGTCACCAAAGGCGTCGGTCACTTCTGTGCTGAAGAGACAGATCCTTTTTGTTCCAGGCCCGCGGTCCGAAGCCCCACATTGCTCTCTGCCAAGCTGGGAATTGCTACTGATCCAATGCCCATCACAATCCTTTCTGGCTTCTGTAGCAATGAGACTAGGATGGGGCGAAAAAAAAGCAGGCAGGAACAAGTCTTTTGAGGAGCATAGATGTTTTTGTCGTCTTTAGGTTGGTTAAGGTCCGGGTGGGCAGGAGCCATGCCTTACTCTTCTGTTGGAAGTTGTCAAGCACCTAGTCCGGTGCTGGGCCCAGGAGGAGCTCAGTAAAGGCTGAGGATGACGACGGTGGGTAATGGAGGCTCTGCCTGGAGGCCGAGGGATGGATTAGATCCTCTCTCTGATCGATCCTTTCATTTAGAGTATCGCATCATTTTTTTCTTTGCGAGCTCTTGTTAAAGTCTTCTGAGTGTAGCGAAATACAGCCCTCCATCTGATGAGAAGCAGCGAGGCCTAGCGGAAAGAGCACGGGCCTGGGAGGGGTTCTAATTCCGGCTCCACTGCGTGACCTTGGGCAAGTCACTTGACTTCTCTGGGCCTCAGTTCCCTCATCTGCAAGATGGGGACGGTTCTCCCTCCTACTTAGAATGGGAGACCCACGTGGGACCTGATTGTCTTGTATTTACCCCAGCACTTAGTACAGTGCTTGACACGTAAGCGCTTAACAAATATTATTAATTATAGTAATATTATTATTAGGCATTCTCTCTAGGGTTTCTCATTCCACGCTTTTCTCCTTAATCATCCTCTTCTCAGAGCTACCTTGCTCTCTCGGGCTCTCTCTCCTATCTACTGATCTCCGTCTCTGAAGTTTTTCTGGTCGTCCTCCTCTGGGGCTCCTATTTGAACGGCATCTTTATCCCACCCCAGAAGCGGTAGACCCGAGGTGTCTTTCAAGAACCGGTCCCTTCTCGGCATGCGGGGGAGCGCGTGACTTTTCGCCAAAGGTTAGGTGTTGTGCAGAGATCTTCCCCGACCTTCCCCAGCTGACATCCAGCACTAGTCTTTGGGCTTCCTTCTCGCCAGCTGTTCCTAAAGTTGCCATGGTTAATTACAGTGAGGTCTTCTCAGTCTTCCCTCATTTGGGTTCATTCATTCCTTCAGCTGTATTTATTGAACGCTTACCGTGTGCAGATCACCGTACTAAGCGCTTGGAAGAGTGCAATGCAACAATAAAGAGATACATTCCGTGCCCACAACAAGCTTATAGTCTAGAGGTGGAGAGACAGTTATTAATGAAAATAAATAGAGATGTGTACATAAGTGCTTTGGGGCCGGGAGTGGGGAAGAACAAAGGGAGCAAGTCAGGGCGATGCAGAAGGGAGTGGGAGAAGAGGAAAAGATGGGGGTGCTCAGTCATTCTGGGTCATGGGTTCGAATGCCGACTGCCACGTCTGCTGTGTGACCATGGGAAAGTCACTTGTACAGTTGTACACTTCTCTCCCAAGCATTTAGTTCAGTGCACTCACGGTAGGTATTCAGTAAATACTATTATCAGTTAATTCTTGCTAGACTTGATAGTCCCCCAATCTCCCTCCCTTCCTGACTTCTTTCTTACCCTAGCAGCCAGTTCACGTCCCCTTTCACGGGGAATCAACACGGTTCATGAAGATGCTTTCGTCTGAAGACCCGCCCAAGGGCATTGCGAAAACCTCAAGCTGTGCCCACCCATCGTGGCTAAACCCCTCCAGTATCAGTGCGTAAATGGAAAGATGTAGTGCGGCACAGTAAATCAGGAGGGCTCCTCTTGTCTTTTTCGGCTTTCGTAGAAGTCTGGGGCCACGTGAGAGAGGAACAGGCTCTGATCAGAGCGGTTTAGTTGGTCATTCGAGGTAGGACCGAAAGTCAACGGAAAGACCATTCTTGAACTGCTCGGGGAAGAATTCCCTGATGCCCAGAAGGCCAGTTTTCCCCTCCGGGCGTGTAAATGAACGGTCGGGTGTTTCTCGTGGATTCTTGCTGTCTTTGTCCATTTAGTTTCAAAGTGGGGTTTCTGGGTCCTGTGACTAAATCTGCAGCCGTCTGCGGTCTCCTTGGGACAGGTTTCTTCCGAATGGGTTTCCCGTCTTTCCCCTCTAAGACGGTAAGCTCGTTGTGGAGAGGGAACACATCTACCACCTCGGTTATACTATACTCTCCTAAGCGCGTACTATAGTGCTCAAGTACAGTTGGTTGATTGATTTGCCGTGGGTCTGGGGAGATGCCAAAATCAGGGCCCGCGGGGATAGGCTAGAACACACGAGAAGAGGAGTGAGGAGCCCTATTGCTAACTTGGGCGGGTTACATTTTGCAGTTGCGCTGACTAGAGCTAGCCGAAAATAATTGCCTTTCCGAACAGCGAGACAGCCTAATGAGACTTGACTACTGAACTGTGCAGAGACCCGAGGGTTCTGAGCCACAGTTCTCTCCAGCCTCTTGCCGGGCAGGGCGTGATATGGTTTGTAACGTCACTTACCTCCACGTACCTCACCTTGCCACTTACCTCCCGGGCTGCGAGGTGTACCAGATGAGAACGAAGACGACAAGACTTGGCGAATCCTTTTGGAACAGTCAATCGATCGATCAGTGGTGTTTACTGAGCGCTTCCCGTTTGCACAGCACGGTACTGTGCGCTTGGGAGAGGACAGTAGAACAGCGTTGGTGGATAAGTTCCCTCCCCGCAGCGAGTTTACGGTGAAGAGGGGATCGTGCCTCTAGAAGAACGCTGAAGGACTCCACCGTCCTAACGTTACCCAGTTGGCCCCACCCCGTGGTTGGTCACTTCTCCGTGCCTCAGTTCCCTCATCTGTAAAATGGGGATTAAGGCCGTGAGCCCCATGTGGGACAGGGACTGGGTCCGACCCGATTAGCGTGTATCTACCCTAGCGCTTAGTACAATGCCTGGCACATAGTACACTCTTAACAGATACCGTCATTTTTAAAAAATTACGTTGTCAGGGGGTCCCCGGACTTGCCGATGGGATCGGGCCCCTGGGCCCCCGTAGATGATTTGAGGAAAAGTATCGTAGATGGCTTTTGGACTAAGAGTCGGTCAGAACTGAGAACTTTGGTAGCTCTTAAACTGAGCGGAAGGAAAAGGTTAGGTTTCAAAGTGCCTGCAGAGAATCTGGAAAACCTGGCAAAGAGCTAAGTCACGGGCTCAGGATCAATCCATCAATACCTATTCTAAGTACTTGGGACAGTGTAATAGAGTAGGTTGACGGGATCCCTGCCCACGAGGAGCTGAGGCTGACTGAACGGGGAGGCGGAAATGAAAGGAATTACAGATGGATGCGTGCACGTGAACGCCGTGGGCCGGGGGGTGGGCTCAGCAGCCCCTGTTAGTTTCCAGGTTGATGGGCAAGGGCTTCAAGGAACAGCTTGGGTGAAGGCAGTCCAGGATAGAATTTAAATATGACCTTTTTCCGTCTTTTTCTTTTTTTTTTTTTAAATGATATGAAGCACTATGTGCCAGCCACTGCACTAAGCGCTAGTGTAGAGACAGGGTAATCATCATCAATCATATTTATTGAGCGCTTACTGTGTGCAGAGCACTGTACTAAGCGCTTGGGAAGTACAAATTGGCAACATGTAGAGACAGTCCCTACCCAACAGTGGGCTCACAGTCTAAATGGGGAGACAAAACCAAACATACTAACAAAATAAAAGAAATAGAATAGATATGTACAAGTAAAATAAATAAATTCATTTTATTTATTTTAATCAGGTTGGACACAGTCCCCGTCCCACTTGGGGCTACGGTCTTCATCCCCATTATACAGATGAGGTAACCGAGGCCCAGAGAAGTGAAGTGACTCGCCCAAGGGCACACAGCAGATGAGTGGTAGAGCCGGGATCGAGACCCCGGTCCTTCCGATTCCCAGGCCCGGGCTCTAGCCACTAGGCCACGCCGCTTCTCACCCCACACACCAGGAAGCCGATGGACGTACCGGAGCCTTACCAACTTAGGCTGGGTTCCGATTTCAGTCAACAGCCCACCTCAGCACGGGCGGCTTAAAAGGACAGGCTGTTTCAAGGGCCCTAAAGGTTCTCCCCCATTGAAGATCTGCTGCCCATCACTTCCCATCAGCTCCTGTTGCTGGTGACTCACTTCCAGGAGATCAGAGCAGGATCGTCAGAGTGCTCCGTCGTCCCACACCCCTTTCAGGAATACTCGGGAGGTGGCCAGCTAAGGGTCCCGCTCACCCTCTGAGACCAAGGGGACGGACCACTCCTGGCCTGACTGAGTCCAGAGGAGGTCAGAACCCCAAGTTCCAAACTGGGGTGTAGCCAGGACGGCACAGACCTCTGCACCCCGAAACCAGAACCATTTTTGTTCCTCACAATGTCCTTGTCAGTGTGGTTCCTGGGAGGGGAAGTTCCAAATTAGGGCAGAGTCCTAACAGGGCTTCGAGCCCCAAATGAACTCAGACCAGACCATATCCTCGTTCTAGCTGAAGAGGAAAAGTCCTTAGAGTTTTAAAATGGTAGGGGGATCAGAAGTGGGTGGGAATCAAGACCCCAGTCTGGGCAAGGGTTCGTGTAGGAGGGAGAGAGGAGGATGGATTTTAAACGACACCTCGAGGAGGAAGGCGGAAGGATTTGATAATGGCTTGGAGGGGGGGGAGCCTGAGCTATCCCGTGGCCGTCGCGAAGGAGCGATGAAATGTGGTGGGATGCATTTCACACAATGACGAGGTGAGGGAGAGGAGAAAATTGGGATAGAGAAGCGAAACAATGTTTAGGGAGACGGTGAAATTTAGGGAAATGCAGAAGCGAACGGACTGAGAGACGAGACCTGAGACTTGGAGTGGGCTGCGGTCTACCTGGCCCCCCCGAAGTCCTCTGTCTCGGTCAGGACGTTCCACAAGTGTGAGTGATTCTGTCCTTTAGACCATCAGCTCGTTGCCAACTCTGTTGTATTGTACTCTCCCGACCGTTTAGAACATAGGAAGCACTCAGTAAGTCCCTTTGCTGATGATCAGATTCCCGAGGGTCAGGGAGTTGGAGTCAAAGGGACGATAAAGGACTTCATCCCAGATAGCGGAGATCTTGCACAGTGAAATTTCGGACATGGACCGCGTACTGATTCTACTCTTCTTCCAGGATGCCCACAACTGTATCCCCGAGTTGGACAGCGAGACAGCCATGTTTTCGGTCTACGACGGACACGGAGGTAACGGCAGTGAAGCGGTCCCGTCTGCCCCGAGCCCGGGGCCTCCTTCCTCCAGCGGGTCCTAGAACCAGGGGCGCTTCATTGGTGGCTCCTTTGGCGCTCTGGGCCTTCAGACCCCATCTCCCTCTCTAGAGCCAGGCCTCTGCTCTCCAGGCACAGAGGAGTATCAGTTCCCTACTAGGTGCCTCATCCTTGTTAGCGTCCACTAGTCCGACCAAGACCCTGCCCTCCTCTGTTGGTTGTAGGGGCTCCCGGGAATAGGATTTCTCTCCTTCAGCCTCTGCCGGTTTCTCGGTCCATTTTGGAGCTTGGGAAACTCCAAACACTCGGAGTTTCACTTTTTGAAAGTAAAAAGTTAAAGTAAAAAATCTTTTAAAAAAGTCAAACACTTTTGACACCTCAGCCTTAGGGAAACCTATCTCGGGCTGAAAGTTTCCTCCCCCGGGATCAGCTCGGAAGTTGGAGGTCAGAAAAACACCAACCCAAAAGACTGGTCCAAAGTAGTAGCTGTTTTCCTATTCCCTGAGTAAATAGCATCGATTGATATTAAGGAGTAAGCCCTAGACTGTGAGCCCCTGGCGGGACAGGACCTGTTTTTTTCCTGACTCTCTTGAATCAACCTCAGGGCTTAGTATAGTGCTTGGCACAAGTAAGCCACAATTATCATCACTACTAGCGTACCGAGGCTTAAGCTCTGAGAGGGACAGTGAGAGTAGAACAGATTCTCTGGGTGACCACCTCTTCCTTCCAGGGGAAGAAGTTGCTCTTTATTGTGCCAAGTATCTCCCCGAAATCATCAAAGACCAGAAGGCTTACAAGGAAGGCAAGCTCCAGAAGGTAAGGTGGTCCGCCCCGTACCCCCTTCTGCCCTCCTTTTCCTTCTTATCCGTGACTTTCAGGCCCTGCTTCTTCACTGTTTGTTCCCCCTCTTCTCCTAGCCTTCTCCTCCCCTTCACGGCTTTGAGCTAACCCCCTGGCTTCCCAATCCCCACCGCGGTGTCATTCCCAGGCATCTGCTCCGTATCCCCTCTCCCCTCCCGCGGAGTCTGCTTCCGCCGGCCACCCCCCAGGCGGTGGACTCCCTTTCCCCCTTTTTTTCCTGGATTCTCTGCCTCCTTTGAGCCCCCCACCTTCGCCATCCAGGTTTATACTGTGCTTGTGCCTAGGCCTTGGAAGATGCTTTCTTGGCTATTGATGCCAAACTAACCACTGAGGAGGTCATCAAGGAGCTGGCCCAGATCGCCGGGCGGCCTCCCGAGGACGAAGACGAAAAGGAGAAAGTAGCCGATGAGGACGACGGTGAGTGGGGCCTCGTAGTTCGGCGGTCTCAGACGGGGATCGCCATCGCCCGAAAACCCGGCCTCGGTCTCCCCGGTGCGTCGCTTCACGGAGAGGGAGGCGCTTGGCGTTGAGGCGGCCTGGGAAGCCCTCAGTGGGTCCCCAGGACGCCCCGTCCCCTCACAGTTTGAGGGGAATCCATTCCCTCCATTCTCAGTGTCTCCGAAACCGTCCCCGGGTTGTATTGTGTGTATGTGTGTGTGCGTGCCCACTCTGAGTAACCCGGATTTCTTTTCCTCTGTCAGAATTGGAGCAGAACTCCTGCTCGTTAGCAGTTGCCTCTAGGGCTGTGGCTGGCCGGGTCATTCCCTCGGGCGTTCCTTGCAGGTTGCGGGTACCTCCTCTCATCCCTTAGTAGGGAGAGCCCCCTTCCCGCCCCCCAATCTGGGGGGCGGGGGCTGAGAGAGCGTGAAAGGCGGGGAGGGTCCGGAACTCGGTTCCGGGCACCGCGCGGCGTCGGGCAAGGAGCCGAGGGTCCGAGCCCAGAGGCCTCGAGCAGAGGGGAGGGTGGGCGATTCGGGCGGGGAGCTGGGGGCCTTCGGACTGGGCAGGGGGAATGGGAACTCGGATGAGAGGGTGCTGGCGTGCTCTGATTCAGCTTCTTCCCCGTAGTGGACAACGAGGAGGCGGCATTGCTCCATGAAGAGGCCACCATGACTATTGAAGAGCTGTTGACACGCTACGGGCAGAACTGCCATAAGGGCCCTCCCTGCAGCAAGGCGGGCCCCGGAGCAGGGCCAGGCGAGGAGCCGGGGTCCCGGGGTCTCAACGGCGAGGCGGGGCCCGAGGAGCCGCCCCCGGAGGAGAACGGGCCCGCAGCAGAGGGAGACGCAGGCATCTCCTCCGGTCCGCAGCGCCGGGCTAGGGCCGAGGCGGACCGGGGCGACGAGCCCGCCGTCCCCTCCACCGGCGAGGCGGGGCCCTCCTGCTCTTCCTCCCCTGCCAAGCCTCCCCGGGCTGCCAAGTCCAAGTTCTTTGAGGACAGCGAGGACGAGTCGGATGAGGCGGAAGAAGAGGAGGAGGAGGAGGACAGCGAGGTATGAGCCCGTGGTGGGAGAAAGGCTGGGGGCTGGGGGGGGGGGGTCCGTCTCCCCGGAGCTAGGGATTCTCCTGTCCCCGCCACGGGTTTCTCCTCCCCGTCCGTCTCCAAGCTCCGACCTCCTTAAGCCCCAGGGGCCGCCGTCGGTTATTATCGATTGCCGCCTTGTGTTGTAGAAACGGGTCGTTCCCCTCCGCCAGCAAAAGACCGGCCAGCTCCCCGAGGGTTCCCGGGAACCGGGCCCGATTCCTCCTGTCCTCTTTAAGGATCCCGGTCGTCTCCTAGACCGGTGCGGTTTCACTGCTGGGGCGAGCGTCCGGCGTGCCGGCCATCCGGTCCGGTCTCATCTCCCCACTAGGCACCCGGCCCGGCAGTGAGCCGTCCTGCCGCTTTTTGCCGGCGATTCCCGGGCCCGTCTCCGGTCTCGGCTACCTTCCCCGCCCCAACTGACGACGACTACCTAGGGCAGAGCGTCAGGGATTGGGGGGTGAAGGGCGGGGGGTTCGGGGGGCAGAGTCCTTGCAGCGAAGCTGCTGGGACGGTCCAGATTTGGCATGACGGTCCCCTCCCTCCGTTAGGAGTGCAGTGAGGATGAAGATGGCTATAGCAGCGAAGAAGCGGAGAACGAAGAGGACGAGGACGATACAGAAGAGGCGGAGGAGGAAGAGGAGGAGGAAGAGATGATGCTGCCTGGGATGGAAGGCAAAGAGGAGGTGTGTGGGGAGGGGAGGAGGGAGCGGGGTAGGTTTGATTCCCCTGTGGCCAGCCACCTCCTTGACCGCATCTCTTCCCCGGCCCCAGCCCGGTTCAGACAGCGGCACCACGGCGGTGGTGGCCCTGATCCGGGGGAAGCAGCTGATCGTGGCCAACGCCGGGGACTCGCGCTGCGTCGTGTCCGAGGCCGGCAAGGCCCTGGACATGTCCTACGACCACAAGCCCGAAGACGAGCTGGAGCTAGCCCGCATCAAGAACGCCGGTGGCAAGGTCACTATGGACGGGCGAGTCAACGGGGGCCTCAACCTTTCCCGGGCTATCGGTAAGGGGGCCGGGGGCTCCAGGGACTCGTCTCGGCGCGGTCCTCGCTCCCCAACCACCCACCCCGAGGACATGAGGAGCGGTAGAGCGGGGTCTCCCCGCCCCAACCCCTGATCCTCTCACCCCAGGCGACCACTTCTACAAGCGGAACAAGAACCTCCCACCCGAGGAGCAGATGATCTCAGCGCTGCCCGACATCAAGGTGCTGACGCTCAACGAGGACCACGACTTTATGGTCATTGCCTGTGACGGGATCTGGTGAGTAGGGGGGGTCTGGGGGCAGGGGGAGAAAGGGACGCCCTGACCTCTGGCCTCAGAGCTCCAGCTTTCCAAGATCGCTGCCGTCCCGGAGCCCGGCCGTCCGGCGGTCGGGACCCTTCCCGCCGTCCGGCGGCCCGAGCCGAGGGCGGCCCGCGCGGGCCCCTTCCCGTGGGTAAGGAAGGGGCTCTGACACCCCCCCGGGTTTGGCCCCAGGAATGTGATGAGCAGCCAGGAGGTGGTGGACTTTGTCCAAGCCAAGATCGGCCAGAGAGACGAGAACGGAGAACTGCGGCTGCTCTCCTCCATCGTGGAAGAGGTGAGCGCTCCAGGGACGGGGCGGGAGCCCGCCGCCCTCAGTCGGTGCTATTTATCGAGCGCCTGCCGGGGGTGGAGCACTGTACTAAGCGCTTGGGAGAGCCCGGTAGGACGATCGGCAGATACATTCCCGGCCCACCAGGAGCTTACGGTCTAGAGCGCTTACTGTGTGCAGAGCACTGTACTAAGCGCTTGGGAGAGTCCAGTGCACCAGTAAAGTGTAAAGAGAACAATAAAGAGAAGCAGCGTGGTTCAGTGGAAAGAGCATGGGCTTTGGAGTCAGTGGTCATGGGTTCAAATCCCAGCTCCGCCAGTTGTCAGTTGTGTGACTTTGGGCAAGTCCCTTCGCTTCTCTGCGCCTCAGTTACCTCATCTGTAGAGTGGGGATTGACTGTGAGCCCCCTGTGGGACAACCTGATCACCTTGTAACCTCCCCAGCGCTTAGAACAGTGCTTTGCACATAGTAAGCGCTTAATAAATGCCACTATTATTATTATTATTATTAGAAGGCCTCGTGGCCGGGGGCGGGGGGGAACGAACAGGAAATCGGAACGGCCCTTCCGCGCCTGCCACCCGGCCAGGCGGCACCTTCCTTTCCGTACTGTGACCCAACGGGTGGCTCTCGGCCCCCGTGAGGGTCCCGGCTCCCGGGACGGGGGTGGGCGGGGGCCGTCCCGGGAACCCGAGCCGACCCGTTCCGTGTGTCCCCCCCCAGCTCCTGGATCAGTGCCTGGCGCCCGACACCTCCGGCGACGGCACCGGGTGCGACAACATGACCTGCATCATCATCTGCTTCAAGCCCCGCGGCCCGGCCGCCCTCTCGCCCGACGGCGGCAAACGAAGACTGGAGGAGGAGGAGGAGGAGGCGGCGGCGGCGGGGGGCCCCGACGGGGCCGAGGAGAACGGAACCGGCGACAACAGCAAGAAGGCCAAGCGGGAATAGCCACCGTCGGCCGCTCGCGCTCCCAGACTGTTTCACCGAGCCCGCCGGACTTGAGGCCGACCGCGTCTCTGTCTTTTCTTTTAGCCTAGCAGCGGGGTCGGGGGGCGCGGGTGGGGCCGAGGCCGGTGTTCATCCCGGCCCCTTCCGAAGAGGCTTCTCCCTCCGTCGGGCCCCCGCGGCTTGGCGCGCGCCAGCATCCCCTCCGTCCGCGGGCGGCGGTGGCGGCGGGGCGGCCGAGCCCTTGGGACGGAGGGCGCGCGACCGGCGGTCCGGTTTTTACTCGGCGAACGTTTTATTTAAGGACTTTCTTTTTTAATCGGCGGCGACCCGAGGCCCGCCGCCACCGCCGCCGCCGCCTTCGCCCGCTCTCTGTTGTACACTTTCAGTCGACACTTTTTCAGACTAAAGGCCAAAACCCAACCGTGCCCCGTGGTGGTGTCCTTCTTTCAGAGCCCCCGTCCACCCCTCCCGGAGGTGGGCCACCGGGGGAGAGCCGGGCCCAAGTCCCCTTGGCCTGGCTGAGGGGGGCGAGTGGGGGGTGACTTAGTACAGTGTCCAAGCGCTTAGCACAGTGCTCTGCACACGGTAAGCGCTCAGTAAATACGATTGATTGACGGGGGGCTGCAGCCTCCTCACGCCTGAGGGAGAAGGGGCGTGGCCTGTCCCTCAGAGGCGCGCATGCGCGCGTGCCTACCCCTCCCCTCCCGCAGGCGTCTTCCGGCGGGCCGCTGATTGGCTGCGGCGCCGTAGGCCCCGCCCCCCCGCCGTGTGAGGTCACTTCCGGGTCGGTCCTCCGGCGGAGGGAGTCCCGGAAGTCCGCCGCGTCCGGACTACGGGTCCCGTCGGCCCCCGCGGGCGGCGGAAGCGGAAGCGGGCGCCGAGGGCCCAGCTGGGCTCCGGCCCGGGCGGGGGGGGGAGGAGGGAGGAGGGAGGAGGAGGAGGGAGCGGGGAGGAGGAGGAGGCTCCTCATGAATGGAGGCGAAGGAGGCGGCGGCGGCGGCGGCGGCGGCGCCCGGAGCGTCGGGAGCGTCCTGAGCGTCCGGGGCCTGAGCCTCCCGGGGGCGGGGGCCCGGGCCGCCTGAGCCCGGCCGAGGGGGGCGGAGGGGGGTTAGGGTCCCGGGGGTCCCGGGGGTCCCGGGGGTCCCGGGGGGTCCCGTGGCGCGCCGGGCTGGAGCCGGTCACGATGCCCCGGAGGAAGCAGAGCCACCCGCAGCCCGTCAAATGTGAGCGCCCGGGGGGGGGGAGGACCGGGGGACCGGATGGGGGGGGCCCGGACCGGCCGGGGGCCCGGGGGGCGCGGCCGCCCAAGGGCTCGCACGGCCCGGACGGGGGACCAGCTGGACGGCCGGGCGGGACCCTCCTCCTCCTCCTCCCCCCTTCCTCCTCCTCCTCCCTTTTTCTCCCTCCTCGTCCTCCTCTTCCTCCCTCCCCCCTCCCCCTCCCCCTCCTCCTCCTCTTCCTCTTCATCTCCTCCACCTCCCCTCCTCCCCTTTCCTCCCTCCCCCTCCCCCTCTTCCTCCTCTCGTCTCCTCCTCCTCCTCCTCCTCTTCATCTCCTCCACCTCCCCTCCTCCCCTTTCCTCCCTCCCCCTCCCCCTCTTCCTCCTCTCGTCTCCTCCTCCTCCTCCTCCTGTCCCTCCCCCGTCCTTCTCCTCCTCTTCCCCCCCCCCCTCCTCTGCCTTCTCCTTCTCCGCCTCCTCCTCCTCTCCCTCCCTCCCCCTCTTCCTCCTCCGCCTCCTCCTCCTCTTCCTCCCCCCTCTGCCTTCTCCGCCTCCTCCTCCTCCTCTTCCTCCCTCCCCCCTCCGCCTCCTCCTCCTCCGCCTCCCCTTCCTCCCTCGCCCCTCCTCCGCCTCCTCCTCTTCCTCCTCCTCCATCTCCCCCCTCCTCCTCGTCCTCCTCTTCCTCCCCCCCTGCTCCGCCTCCTTCTCCTCGTCCTCCTCTTCCTCCCTCCCTCCCCCGCCTCCTCCTCCTCCTCCCCCTCCTCCTTCTCCTCTTCCTCCTCCATCTCCCCCTCCTCCTCGTCCTCCCCTTCCTCCCCCGCCTCCTTCTCCTCCTCCCTCCTTCTCCTCTTTCTCCTCTTCCTCCTCCTCCCCTTTCCTCCTCTCCTCCTCCTCCTCCATCTCCCCTCTCCTCCTCGTCCTCCTCTTCCTCCCCCCCTCCTCCTCCTCCTCCTCTTCTCCTCCATCACCCTCCCCGACTAGCGAGCGGCAGCGTGAGGCCGGGGGTCGCCGGGGGTGGCCGGGGGTCGCCGGGGGGGGGGGGGGGGGGGATCCCGCCGTCCGTGCCGCCGGGGAGCGGGGTCAGCGGGCCGTGCCCTTTCCCCCAGTGGACGCGGAGGACCCCCTGGACCAGGGCCCGGGGGCCCTGGTGTTGGAGAGCGACCTGCTGCTGGGCCAAGACCTCGAGTTTGAGGAGGAGGAGGAGGAGGAAGACGACGACGACGACGACGACGAGGAAGAGGAGGGTGACGGCGGCGACCGGCTCATGGGCTTCGGGAGGGACTCAGAAGGTGGGTGTGGAGGCCGCCCGCCCGCCCGCCCGCCCGCCCGCCCGGGGGTCTCCGCCCTCCGCATGGGGACGGGGGACGCGGTTGGCGGGAGGCAGGGGCAGAGCCGTCTTCCATCCCGCAGAGCCAGGCAGGACTTTCCAAACCTCTCACCCACCCGCCCATTTCCTTCTGTTTCTGTCCGAGACCATCGGTCCGTGTGTCTGTCTGCCCGTGGAGTCGTAGGGCTGTGAGGGTCCACCGGCCCCCACCCACCCCGGGCCCGAAGGAGCCGGTCCGCGGAGCCCGGCCCGCCGTCCCATCGCGGTCAGTGGCGCCGGCCCCGTCGGGGCACCCACCGACCCGTCCCCTTCCGTCCGGTCCGCGGACAGATCCGATCGCCCGCTCCCCGTCCCGTCGCTTCCGTGCTCTTAAAGCTGTTCGGGGAAGGACCCTCCCCCGCTTCGCTAGTTCGGGAATCGGCCCCCGGTCTTCTGTCAGGAGGCCCTTCCGTCTACACCTCCCGTCTCTTCCCGCTGCAATTCCGGCCCATATATCGCCTCTCGTTCCGCCTGCCGAAGACGGAGAACATCCGTCTCGTGGACGACGGTCCTTAAATCTGAAAGCCGTCAAAGCTTCTCGTATAGCCATCTCTCCTCCTCGTCACCTTCTCTCCAAACTCCGACTCTCCCGGCCCCGCCAGCCCGAGAGCCGCGGCGGGATGAATGGGATGAGGCGTGCGCTGTAGAAAGCTTACTTTGTGTGAGCCCGGTTGCAGTCAAAACTAGCTGGAGTCGTGGAAATTTCGGACGCCCGAAGGGAATTACGATTGGACTCCGAGACGGGTGTCCACCCCGTGCGTCCCTTCTATTCAGACCCGGTCAGGTTACCCGTTCTAGCGTTTCCGAGGACCGGGGTTCGGATGGCCGGCCTTTTACTGCGGGTGGAGGTGGTTTTAGCTTTCGGAATCTCTTCCCCCGACTCCGTCCGCCGTCCCATCCCCTTCTTGTGAGGAGAAGCCTCAAGTCGAGCCCGCTTTTCTAGTAAGAGCCTTGGGCAGGTCAAAGCTTAGCGGGCAGATTACTTCCCAAGTCCCACGGGCCCTATCCTTCTTATCCGTACTGCCTGGGTTCGCGTTGGAAGAAGCACGTGTACGTGTGTTTGTGTGTGTTTGGTTTGGGCTCCAGTCCGTCCCTTCGGATCCTCATCATGATCGTCAATCGTATTTATTGAGCGCTTACTATGTGCAGAGCACTGTACTAAGCGCTTGGGAAGTACAAATTGGCAACATCCGAGGTCTCCGTCCAGAGCTGGTCCTTCTCTCTTCCGTTGGGCCATTCGTTTTTCCTTCTCAAGTGTATCACTTTGCACTCCTCCCCGTCCAACTTCATTCATCCATCCGCCCGCGTTTCTGCGCGCGGTCCAGTGGGAAGGCGTCGATGTTGCCGGCCGCCATTCAGTCGTATTTATCGAGCGCTTACCGTGTGCGTTCGTTTGGTCGTATTTATTGAGCGCTTACCGTGTGCGGAGCACTGGGCTATCGGGAGCCAAGCGCTGCTCGGAACTGGTAGGAGCCGCGGGTCCCGGGGCGGGAGAGACTGGACAAGAGGAGCTGGCGAGAGGGTCCTGGCTCCTCCTCGGCGGTCGAAGGCGGGGACGTGGGAGGGGAACCCCGGGAATGGGAACGGGAGAGGCAGCGGGGGGTCAAAGGGGGTCCGTCTAGGCCCCACAGCCCTAGAAAGGTGGAAGGGAGAGGAGGCGGTGGCGGTGGGAGCCCGGGGCTTGGCCGTACCCCTGTGTAATCCACCCTCCCGTGTCTGTCTCGCCAGGAGACCCCCTGGGGGCCCGGCCAGGGCTGCCCTATGGGCTGAGCGACGACGAGTCTGGGGGCGGCCGGGCGCTGAGTGCGGAGAGCGAGGCGGAGGAGCCGGCCGGGGGCCCCGGGGAGGCCGGGGGCCAGAGGCCGGGCCCCGCCTGCCGCCTGTGCGGGGGGCCGGGGCGCCAGGGGCCCTGCTGCGGGGGGCCCCCGCTGCTGCCCCCCCGGCTGCTCTACTCGTGTCGCCTCTGCGCCTTCGTGTCGCACTACTCGAGCCACCTGAAGCGGCACATGCAGACGCACAGCGGGGAGAAGCCCTTCCGCTGCGGCCGCTGCCCCTACGCGTCCGCCCAGCTGGTCAACCTGACCCGCCACACGCGCACCCACACGGGGGAGAAACCATACCGCTGTCCCCGCTGCCCCTTTGCCTGCAGCAGCCTGGGCAACCTGAGGCGCCATCAGCGCACCCACGCTGGGCCCCCTGGCCCTCCCTGCCCGACCTGCGGTTTCCGCTGCTGCGCCCCGCGGCCCCCCCGGCCCCCCAGCCCCTCGGAGCAGGAGGGCACGGTGCCCCGGACGGCCCCAGGTAACGGGCGGGACGGGCGGGCGGGGGGGCGGGCGGCGGGGACGGCGGCGGCCCAGGGAGGGTGAGGGGGTGACGGCCGGGGGGTCCGCCTCTCTCTCTCTCTCTCGTCCGGTCCCCCAGACGCCGTCCTCCTGCCGGACCTGAGCCTCCACGTGGTGCCGGGCGGCCCCGGCTTCCTGCCGGACCGCGGCCTGCGGGCGGACTGCGGCCAGCTGCGCCAGGACGGGGAGGGGCCCGGCGGGGGCCCCGGCCCCCAGCCGCTGCCCGAGCTGCTCTTCCCCTGGGCCTGCCGGGGCTGCGGCCAGGAGCTGGAGGAGGGCGAGGGCGGCGCGGCCGGGCGCGGCGGGCGCGGCGGGCACTGCGGGGGCCGGGGGCCGGGCGGCGGGGGCGGGGGAGGGGGCCCCCGCGGGCCCGGCGACAAGGGCTTCGCCTGCAGCCTGTGCTCCTTCGCCACCCACTACCCCAACCACCTGGCCCGCCACATGAAGACGCACAGCGGCGAGAAGCCCTTCCGCTGCGCCCGCTGCCCCTACGCCTCGGCCCACCTGGACAACCTGAAGCGGCACCAGCGGGTGCACACCGGGGAGAAGCCCTACAAGTGCCCCCTCTGCCCCTACGCCTGCGGGAACCTGGCCAACCTCAAGCGCCACGGCCGCATCCACTCCGGGGACAAGCCCTTCCGCTGCAGCCTCTGCAGCTACAGCTGCAACCAGAGCATGAACCTCAAGCGCCACATGCTGCGGCACACGGGCGAGAAGCCCTTCCGCTGCGCCACCTGCGCCTACACCACGGGACACTGGGACAACTACAAGCGCCACCAGAAGGTCCACGGCCACGGCGGGGGGCCCGGCCACGCCGCCCCGGAGCCCTGGGGGCCGCCCCGGGGGGCCCCCTCCGCCCCGGGCGCCGCCGCCGGGGCCCGCGGCCTCCGCCCGGACTCGCCCTGAGCCCGCCCGGCGGACCCCGTCCGGACGGACCGGCCTCCCGGACCCCTTCGGGGGCGTCCTCGTGGACCGGAGGGCTTCGCCCTGACCGACGCGCCTTGAGCCCGAGGCCGGCGGGGAGGCGGGGGGCGGCGGGGAGGGTGGGGGGACGGGGACGTGTCCACCTCTGCCGCGGGACTAGGAGGAGGGTGGAGGCGGGGGGCGGGGGGCGGGGGCCGGGCCCGGCTCCCGGCCTCTCTATTTAACTTATTTCAGTGCTTTATAATAAAGGAAACACTAACGGAAACCTGGCGGTGGTGGGGGCGGCGGGGAGCGGGGCCGGCTTGGGCGTCCCGGGACCCCCCACCCCACCCCGGGGCGAAGGCGAGGGAGAGCCAGGCGGGCGGCAGCGATCAGGCCGACTTTAATGGCAACGGAGGGGGGTGTGGGGAGCAGGGGAGGGGGGTCTCTCTCGCGCCTCACAGAGCTGAAGCAGCTGCCGGGGAGAGGGAGCTGGGCCTCCACCCCCAGCCGTGGTCCGCCGTCCGTCCGGCTTTTTGTGCAAAAATACTAAATGCTAATTTGGCAATGGCGGAGGGGGGGGAGGCGGCAGCCTTGAGTCCGTGGAGTGGGGGGAGAGAGGGAGAAAAGGGGCAGGGGGGGTAAGGACCTGGCCAGCGGCCAGCCCGGGGCCGGAGGGGGAGAGCAGAGAGGACCAAGAGTGATCCGGCGCCGTCCGTTCTGGGGAGGGGGCAGGAGGAGAGAGCCCAGCAGCAGCAGCGTCTACAGGTCCTCGTCCCCGATGCCCTCGAAGGCGAAATTTCCGTGGACGTCGCTGTTGCCGGGGTCGGGGGCGGGCCCGGGGCTGGCCATCCCCCGCAGACTCACGGCGCTTAGCTTGCTCTGAATGGAAGGGGCGGGGGACGGGTCAGAGGGACCTCGCCCCCCCCGCCCAAACAGCACCCTCCCCGAAACCCCGCCGCCGACTCACTGAGAGTTTGACGATCGGCTCTCTGGCGGCGTCGGGGGACTCCTGCGGGGAAAGCAACGGGACGGGGACGGGAATATCAGGGGAGCGCGCGGCCGGGGAGGAGGGAGTTCCCGGGGGGTGGGATACTCACGAGTAGGGGTGGGGACTTGACCGCCTGCTGACTGTCCGAACGCCTCAGTGCCCCTCCGACCCTTCGGCGCAGCATCTGTGGGCAGAGACGGTGGGCTCGGACCAAGTCCCACCCAGGTGTGGAAGCCGAAGAGAAGGGAGCCCCGGAAGACGGGCGGCGGGAAAAAGCTCGTCTCCCCCGGGCCCCGCCTCACCTTCCTGATGCTGCCCCCTGATTTCTTCACCATCAACTCATCCACCATGGACTGCAGGCAAATGCTCATCATGATAGCCTGGGGGGGAGAAGAGAATCTAACCCCGGGCGAGCGACCACCTACCTACCCCGGCCAGCCCCCTGGGCAAGCACGGCCCCCGCCGTGGGGAAGGGCCGGACGCTCGGGCGTGTTAACGTCGGTCACCCCGGCTCCAGACCGTACGCCCGTCGGGGGCGGGAGACGCGGCGACCGTCTCCGTTCTACCGTACCCTCCCGGGCCCTCGGTACGTTGCTCCGCGCACGGTCAGCGCTCAATCAATCCGACGGACGGACGGATCGACTGGGGCAGGAGAGTCGCGGGGGGGGGGCCGGGGCTCGAGCTCAGGTCCACACCTGCGGGCTCGTGATGGTGACCCACTGGAGCCGGTCCTTGCTCATGAGGTACTCGAACGCCAGCTCCAGGTGCACCTCTCCGCGGCCGCGGCCCGGGCTGTTGGGGCCTCCGCTGGGCAGGGGCACCTGGCGGGGCGGGCGGGCGGGCGTCGGCGGGGCTCTCGACCGCCTCGCCCCCCGTTTTCCGCCCCCCGCTCGCCCCCGTCCCCAACTCACAGAGGAGGTGACCCGCCAGCAGCGCATGCGGGTGACCCGGAAGGAGCCCTCCCGCAGCTGTTGGCCGGGCAGGCGGAGCTGCAGGCTGAGCTCGCTGTTGCCCGCGCTCACCACCACCGGGCAGCCCTTGTCCGGAAAGTCGGCCACGCAGGCCTCGAAGCGCAGGTAGCCGTAGTGCCGCAGGGTCTGCGCCAGCCGCAGGAACTGCAACGGAGCCCGGGAGGAGGCCTTACAGTGGGATCCCGGCCCCCCTCGGGACGGGAGGGAGCAGGGGCCGAAGGAAGGTGGGTGGGCGGGCGGGCGGGCATCCCGGGCGGGGAGGAAGGCCAGAAGACCCGCGCCTGCGCGCTCACCTCTTTCTTGGACACCTTCTCCTGCAGGGACTTGAGCTGCCGATGCTGCTCCTTGGTGACCAGGATCCAGCCCCGCTCGATGTCCGACACGGTCTGCGGTCAGGGCACCCCGCCAGGCTCGCCAGGATCTCCCTCTGGGGCCCTCCGAGCCACCCCCCCCGTCCTCGGAGCCCCGCTGGGGTCCCCAGGGTAGCCGGGAACGAGGTCGGGGCGGGGTGGGGAAATCGGGAGAGCGGAAGGATGGGGGGGGTCTCTCTGCCAGCGGGGTGTCTCCAAGGAGGCCGCGCCCCACCCACCTGGGCATAGAGCAAGTTGAGGCCGACCCGGTTCTCCATGACGTCGTCATCGTAGGCCGAGTCCCAGTAGCTGTCGGGCCAAGGCGGCGGAGGGAAAACGTGCTCAGCTGAGAGGAAGGGGAGGGAACGCTCCCTCCGCTGACAGCCGAGGGGCAGGGGACGGGGCGAGCCTTCCGCCTCCCTCCCCTCTCCCGGCCCTTCGGTCTCCCGCGCGCGCTCCCCCCGCCCGGCCTCTCCTCCCCAGAGCCACCACTCCCCCCCGACCTCTTCCTCAGCACGATCTTGTACTCTTGGCTCCGCAGGCTGGTGACGGAAACGTACGGCAGCTCGAACTCCTGCAGTTTCCGCACAACTGTGGGCAGCGGAGGGGGAGGAGAGGAAGGCGCGGTGGGACGGAGGGAGAGGAGGGAGGGAGGGAGGGAAGGAAGGAGGGCGGGGGAGGCTGCGACATTCCAAGCTCGTGAGTTGGGAAGGGAAGGTGAACGGGGCTCTCCGGCCGGCCGGCCGGCGAGCCCGGGCTCGACACGCGCCCGGCACTCACAGGAGAAGGCTCCGTCCTCCGACTCGCGCACCAGAAAGAGGCTGAAGTAGCCAATCAAGTCGTCCGGCAGGTCCAGTTTGGCCGCCACTGCCTGAGGAGAGGGGACACCAGTGTCACCCCCCACCGTCCCACCCCAAGCGGGGCCCATCTCCCCGACCATCCGCTGCCCCAAGGGCGGAAAGCAGAGCCAAGAGGCGGCGGGCCTCACCTCCAGGACGTCCTCCGTCTGGTCCGAAGTCAACACGGTGACCGGCACTTTCTGTCCGTTGCTCAGCAGCACTTCCAAGGACACCTCCTCCGTGGGCACCTGTTGCGTCTCCTGGGCACGACATCCGCGCACGGGCGGGTGGACGGGCGGCCCGGCTCCCTCCCGGCAGCCCTCCTCGGGGCCGGCCCACACCTCTCCGAAGCCGGGCTCCTTCCCAAGCTTCTTCCGGAGAAGAAACGAGGGTCCCGCCGCCTCCGAGAGGCCCTCGGCCTGACGCTCCCCGGCACGGACAACTAGGCCCGAATGGCCGGTCCCTGTCCTCTCCGCGTCCGGTCCCAGCTCCGAACGCCCGCCTCCCCCTGAACGTTTTCGTTGCCGTCCGGGGCTCCGTTAAGCACCTACTAGGTGGCGAGCGCCGCGCTGGGCTCTAAGGCGGCTGCAGGACGGTCAGAACAGACAGAGTCCCCGCCTCACGTGGGGCTCACAGGCCGGGCAGGAGGGGGAGAACGGGTATCGACTCCCCGTTTTACAGATGAGAAAACCGAAAAGCCCCGAGTTGGGCGATGTGCCCGGGGACCCGGAGCGGGCCAGAGGACCCCGGGCCGCGCTCCTCGGCTCCGTCCCGGCATTCCGGGTCCCCAGCCCCGGCCTCACCTGCTGCGCGCGCCGCAGGAAGCCGTTGAAGGTCTCGCTGCTTCCGAGCGCCGGGTCCTGCCGCACTGCAGGACAGAGGAGCCCCGTGGCAGCTGCTCGGCCTCGGCCCCGCGGGCGGCCTTCTCCCCGCTCCCCCACGCTCCGCGCCCCATCCCCTACTCGGCCGGCCCTTTATCCAGCCCCGAACTATTCCGAGATTGGGCCTCCTCCCCTAGTTTAAGGGAGCATAGGCCTCCCCCAACTAGCCGCGTGGGCCTGACACCCCCGCTGTGGTGGGGCTGAATCATTTTGCACAAATCCTGTCTCTAGCCAACGGGACTGATGTTCTCTACAGTCGGGTCTGCCGGTGAATCAGCTCGAGACACCGGGGAGTGGGGCAGGAAACGGGGGTGGGGGGGAGGGCGGTCAAACGAACGGCTTCTGGGGCCTGGGCGAGAATGACCGTCGCCCTGGAGAACCGGGTCGAGCGGGCTCGTTCAGAGGCCGCCACCCCCTCCACTCACCGGCCTGCATGTACTTCTCCAGCTGCTCTCTCCGCTGCTCCACTTCAGCCGGCGTCAAAGTGAAGAGCTTCTTCGGGGGGAATGCGGGGAGCACGTTGGCCCCGTATTCCTTCCGTAGCTAAACGGAGGAGAGGGAAGGAAGTGCCGAGCGCCGGGTCAGAAAGGTGTCCCTGGCCATCCGGCCTTATACTCCCAGGCCCGCTAATCTCTCAAACCCTTCCTTCGATTCGGTTTCAATCGCATTCAGTTATCTGGGAAACCACCTCTCTCCCCGCACGGGAGCAAAGGAGCACCGCCTCAAGGGCCTCCAGCCTGGCACAGCAAGGACCCCCGTCCCTCCCAGGAGTGACCGGCCAACCGCTCGATAGCCAGCGGGAGGGAAAGCACCTGGTACGAGAAGCTAGAGTTCCCTTTTAAGCAAACACACAAGGCTAACTGAGCACCGACCAGGAGCACAGCACTGTACTAGCCCCTTAACGGTACCTAGGCCCTGACTTCTAAGGGCTTACACTCTAACGGGGAAACACGTGCTCAAGAAGGCTCCCGCAGATCGTTACGATCACGCGGTGCGTTGAAGCGGTGGGTTAGCGATTCTTCTGAGACGCTAAGAGCGAACGGGTGGTCTGAAGTGGGAGAACGCCTCTCCGAGGAGGAGGGCTTTGAGCTGCGATTTTTGCGCAGGGGAGGGTTGTTCCAAGCAGATTAGTCAGAGGCTTGGAGGAAGGTGAGGGAGGGCTGGATGTAAAGAGCGGAAAGATCGAGGAAGCGGCGGCAGTCCAGGAGGGGACGGGCCAAAATCCCAATTTGCCGGGTGGAGAGAAAAATGGGCTCAGTTACAGCAGATGAGAGACTGACAGAGCGAGAGGGACGGTCTCTGGAAACTGGGAGTGATTGTGCTTCTGGAGGTGGGGAAGAGAAAGTTGGTAGAGAGAGGAAAGCTCTTCTCAGCCCGACTGAGGATGGGGGAAATGGAGGGATTGAGGTTTGGGGGAGAGGAGAGGGGAGGAGAGAGTCCTCGCCGCCTGAAAGTGGGGCGTTGAACCCACCTGCTCATGCAGCCCCAGGAGCTGGCTGTACCGCACGCGGCAGTGCAAGACGCCATTCACGTGGATGTTATAGGCCTGAAGGGACAGAGAGAACAGAGACTCGATGCCGGTCCTTCCACCTTCCTCCGAGTCTCCCACGATCCTCCGGCAGGCCGGCCCTTCCCGTCCTCGGCAGCGACTGCGCCTCCTTCTCCGGAACCGGCCACGGGACCAAGCTGGCGCGGCCCCGGATGGGTAAAGGATTCGGCCCCCGGACGAGGGCCCGACGCGAACCTTGCACGGCCAGGGAGCGGAGCACCGTACTCGACCCTTACGAGCGCCCAGACCCTGCCCTCAAAAATAACCGCGAGGGTCCTTGTTAGGCGCTTACTACGTTCCATGCACCGTTCTAAGCGCTGGGAGGGATACAAGGTGATCAGATTGTCCCACGGGGGGCTCACAGTCTTAATCCCCTCATTACAGACGAGGTCACTGAGGCACAGAGGTGTGAAATGGATTGCCCAAGGTTGCGTAAAAGCTTCCATTCTAACGGTGGGGGGGAAGATGCACACACTCGGGAAGGTTAATGCAACATGCTGTGAAGGTGGGAGACTGGGGGAAAGGGGGCGTGGGGGAGAGGGGACAAGGGGCAGGGGGGACATGGGAGAAAGGTGACATGGGGGATGGGGACAAGGGGCAGGGGGGACACAGGAGAAAGGGGACATGGGGGATGGGGACAAGGGGCAGAGGGGGCATGGGAGTGAGGGAGTATGGGGGTGAGGGGACATGGGGCAGGGGGAAAAAGGGGCAGGGGGGACACGGGAGAAAGGGGACATGAGGGATGGGGACAAGGGGCAGAGGGGACACGGGAGAGAGGGGACATGGGGGATGGGGACAAGGGGCAGAGGGAGCACGGGAGTGAGGGGGCACGGGGGTGAGGGGACATGGGGCAGGGGGGACACGGAGGCAGAGGGGACATGGGGCCAGAGGGGGCACGGGGGCGAGGGGACACAGGGGTGAGGGGACACGGGGCAGAGGGAAAATGGGGAACAGGAGACAAGGGGAAAAGGCAACAAGGGGCTGAGGGAACAGAGGGGAGAGGGGACAAGGGGGAGAGGGAACATGGGGCAGAGAGGACATGGGGGAGAGAGGACACGGGGCAGAGGGGGCACGGGGGAGAAGGGACACGGGGCAGAGAGGACATGGGCGAGAGGGGACACGGGGCAAAGAGGACATGGGGGAGAGGGGGCACGGGGCAGAGGGGGCACGGGGGTGAGGGAACACGGGGCAGAGGGGACACGGGGGAGAGGGGGAACAGGGGTGAGGGAACACGGGGCAGAGGAAACAGAGGGGAGAGGGGACACGGGGGTGAGGGGACAAGGGGGAGAGGGGACATGGGGGTGAGGGGGCACGGGGGCCAGGGCTCATGGGGGAGGGGGGCGGGTTCCTCCTCCTCCTCCTGCTCCTCGTCGTCGTCGTCCTCCTGCAGCCGCCCCAGAACGGGGGTGAGGGAAGGTTCCCGGTGGCCCCGGACGGCGCCAGCCTCCCGGTGGGGTCACCCCCGCCCGGGCACAAGGAGGCCGAGCCCAACGCCAACGCCCCCGGCCCGCTGCCCGCTGCCCGCCCTCCGGGCCCTCCGCTCCCCGGGCTCTCACCACGTAGGCGGAGCCGCCGCCGTCCCCGCTGCGGGACTCGGTCTCGGGGATGGAGAAATGCATGGCCCCGGGGGGGCCCCGGGAGGACCGGCGGGCACCGGCGGGCGGGCACCGACGGACACGGACACACGGACACACACACACGCACACGGACACGCCCCCCCCCGAACCGTCACGGCCCCTCCGCCGCCGCCGCCGCCCCCCCCAGCCCCCGTGGGCGGGGCCGCCGCGCGGAGCCCCGGGGCAGGACGGGAAATGGAGTCCGACAGGGGACGGGCGGGCGGGCGGGCGGGGGCCGGACCGGGGCATGCCGGGAAATGGAGTCCGCACAGGGCGCGCACGCGCGCGCGCGCTGCCCCGCCACCCCCTGCCGGACGGACGGATCCTCTGCGGGCGGGGGGCCCGGAGCATGCCGGGAAATGGAGTCCGTACAGGGCGCGCGCGTGCGCGCGCGGCCCCTCACCCCCGGGGCATGCCGGGAAATGGAGTCCGTACAGGGCGCGCGCGCGCGCGGCCTCCCACCCCCGGGGCATGCCGGGAAATGGAGTCTGCACAGGGGGGGCGCGCGCTGCTCCCCCCCCCCCCCCCCCCGCCGCCCCCTGTCGGACGGACGGATCCTCTGCGGGTGAGTGGGAGGGAGGCCCGGAGCATGCCGGGAAATGGAGTTCGCCCAGGGCGGGAGCTGCCCCGGGGCAGGCCGGGAAATGGAGTCCGCACAGGGCGCGCGCGCGAGCGGGGGTCTCCCTGACGGACGGATCCTCTGCGGGCGTGCGGGTTGGGGGGGGGCGGCCCGGAGCATGCTAGGTCCCCTCGGCCCCATGTTCTAGACTGTGTGCCCGCTGTTGGGTAGGGACCGTCTCTCTATGTTGCCAACTTGGACTGTCCCAAGCGCGTAGTCCAGTGCTCTGCACACAGTCAGCGCTCAATAAATACGATTGAATGAATGAATGAATGAATGAATGAATGCCAGGAAATGTAGTTTGGCCAGGGAGCGCGCGCGCGCGCGCTCTGCCCCCCGACACCGGGGGGGCTGGCCCGGGGCATGCCGGGAAACGTAGTCCGCACAGGCGCGCGCGCGCTGCCCCGCCACCCCCTGCCGGACGGACGGATCCTCTGCGGGCGGGCGGGCGGGCGGGCGGCCCGGAGCATGCCGGGAAACGTAGTTCGGCCAGGGCGCGCGCGCGCGCGCTGCCCCCTCCCACCCCCGGGCGGGGGCTGTCCCGGGGCATGCCGGGAAATGGAGTCCGCACAGGGCGCGCTGCCCGCCGGAGGGGGCCGCGGGGCATGCCGGGACTTGTAGTCGCGCCGGGGCGGTTCCCCCTCCGGGCCGCGGGGAGGCGCTGCGGGCTGCCCGGGCCACGGGGATGGCGGACACGGCGGCGGGTGAGCCGGGCCTGGGCGGGTGACCTCTGACCTCTGACCCCGGGGTCCCCTCCTCCCTCCTCCTTCCTCGGCCATGCCGCCTCTTCCTCCTCCTCCTCCTCCTGCTCCTCCTCCTCCTCCCGGGAGCCCTCCTTGCTCACCGTCCGGTCCGCTGTGCGTTTCAGGCGGAGGGTCCGCGGCCTGCCGGGACTCGCACCCCAGCCCTCGGGTAAGCCTTGACCCCTATTCATTCATTCATTATTTCACTCATTCATTCATTCAGTCGTATTGATTGAGCGCTTACTGTGTGCAGGGCACTGGACTAGTCCAAGTTGGCAACATCGAGAGACGGTCCCTACCCAACAGCGGGCTCACAGTCTAGAAGGGGGAGACAGACAACAAATACAAAACATATTAACAAAATAAAATAAGTAGAATAAATATGTACAAGTAAAATGAATTAGTGATGAGTCTGTAGCTATAATTCTATCTATTTCGATGCTATTGAGGCCCGTCTACTTGTTTTAGACTGTGAGCCCACTGTTGCGTAGGGACTGTCTCTAGATGTTGCCAACTTGTACTTCCCAACACTTAATGCAGTGCTCTGCACACACTAAGCGCTCAATGAATACGATTGATTGATTGATTGTTTTGTTGTTCATCATCCCCGCTTCTAGATCGTGAGCCCGCTGTTGGGTAGGGACCGTCTCCATCTGTTGCCGAATTGTACTTTCCAAGCGCTTAGTCCAGTGCTCGGCACACAGTAAGCGCTCAATAAATACAATTGGTTGATTGATTATTTTGTTGTCCGTCATCCCCGCTTCTAGACTGTGAGCCCGCTGTTGGGTCGGGACCGTCCCCATCTGTTGCCGAATTGTACTTTCCAAGCGCTTAGTCCAGTGCTCGGCACACAGTAAGGGCTCAATAATACGATTGATTGATTGATTATTTTGTTGTCCGTCATCCCCGCTTCTAGATCGTGAGCCCGCTGTTGGGTAGGGACCGTCTCCATCTGTTGCCGAATTGTACTTTCCAAGCGCTTAGTCCAGTGCTGTGCACACAGTAAGGGCTCAATAAATACGATTGATTGATTGATTGCTTTGTTGTCCGTCATCCCCGCTTCTAGATCGTGAGCCCGCTGTTGGGTAGGGACCGTCTCCATCTGTTGCCGAATTGTACTTTCCAAGCGCTTAGTCCAGTGCTGTGCACACAGTAAGGGCTCAATAAATATGATTGATTGATTGATTGCTTTGTTGTCCGTCATCCCCGCTTCTAGATCGTGAGCCCGCTGTTGGGTAGGGACCGTCTCCATCTGTTGCCGAATTGTACTTCCCAAGCGCTTAGTCCAGTGCTCTGCACACAGTAAGCGCTCAGTAAATACGATTGAACGACTGAATGAATAAACTAGGTTCCTGGGAACCAGGGGAGGGTCTTGGATCCCCCCAGCTCTGCCCCCCGCTTATCCCAAGGTGTTAACGGGTGCCATTTGGGGGCCTGAGGAAGTGACCCCAAGGAGGCTCTTCTGCCTCAGTGAAGAAGCCCCCCCAGGCTCTCAGCTCATTGTGGGCAAGGCATGTGTCTGTTTATTCATTTAATTGTATTTATTGAGCGCTTACTGCGTGCAGAGCACTGTACTAAGCGCTTGGGAAGTACAAGTTGGCAACATCTAGAGAACGGTCCCTACCCCACAGTGGGCTCACAGTCTAGAAGATGGTGTCTACTGATGTCTATTGAAGTCTATTGACGGTGGTGGCGTTTGTTAAGCGCTTCCTGGGTGCCGGGCACTGTATTGAGCGCTGGGGTAGATTCAGGCAAGCCGAGTTGGACACAGTCCCCGTCCCACACGAGGCTCCTGGTCTCAATCCCCATTTTACAGATGAGGTAACTGAGGAAGGGAAGTGACTTGCCTAAGGGCGCACAGCAGACAAGTGGCAGAATTGGGGTTAGTCTTCTGTCTGCTACGCCGTGCGGGATTGTTGTGTAGTCTCCCGACAGCGCCTTGCACACAGTAAGTGCTCAGTACAGCGCGCTGCGCTCAGTAAGTACAATTGACTGACCTACGGGAAGGAGCCGATGCCTGTGTTTCAGGGAGATGGCAGGGAGCTGTCCCAAGAGGAGAAACTGCAGTTGCGCAAGGAGAAGAAGCAGCAGAAGAAGAAGCGGAAGGAGGAGAAGGGGACAGACCCCGGAGCCGGCCCCGTCGGACCCCCTGCCCGGCAACAAGGTGGGGACCCCACGGGGCCGAGGCCGGAGCCGGTGGGGGGCTCGGGATTGCGGGGAGAGAGCAGAGCGTGGGAGCTGGGGGGGGGAACAAGAGGGAATGACCTCCCCCGGAGCGGACAGGACTCTGTTCCCGAGCTTCCGTCCCTCTCGCTCCACCGAAAAAACAGACCCACCCCCGGCCGCGGGGTCGACGGGGCCGATGACGGAGAGGACGCCTGGCGGGAAGAGTAAGGCAGAGCTGCGGGCCGAGCGTCGGGCCAAGCAAGAAGCGGAGCGGGCCGTGAAGCAGAGCCGGAAAGGGGAGCCGGGAGCGGCTCCGGCTCAACCCCGGACCCCTACGACTGGAGAGACCCCCTCAGGTACCGCCCCTCGCCTGCACCGATGGCCCCCGGCTCCCGTCCGTGACATCGTAATTAGCTGGGGTGCTCGTTAGGCGCTTAGTATGTGCCAGGCACCGGGTTAGGTACGGTACAGACGGATCAGACGCAGCCCCTGTCTCACGCGAGGCTCGCAGTCTGAGGGTGGGGAGGACAGCCGTTTCATCCCAGTTTTACGGGTGAGGAAACAGGCGTGGGAAGCTTTGGGCCAAGGTCACGCGGTAAGCAAGCAGAAGATCCGGCGTTAGGACTAAGGTTTTCTGCTTCCCAGGTCTGTTCCCTATCTTTTGAGTCTTCAACCCACGATAGTTCTCCTTCCACTCTGTGAGCCCCAGTGTCGCTAACCGGTTAGAAGACTATCAATCCCCGTTCCCCATTTCACCGGCCACCCACCTTTCCTCGGCTGGCGTGGAGCGCTCTGTGGCACTCTGATGATGCCGAAATCCCCCCTACCCCACCCCCAGGAGTGAAGCGTCCCCCTGAGCATATCCAAGTGGACGACCCCATGGTCCTAAGGAGACTCGCCAAAAAACTGGAGCGACAGCAGGTAGGACCTGAGGAGAGTCGATGGCCTGACAGAACTCGGGGCGGCGGGGAAGTCGGGACCCTCTAATAAGGCACGGAGGAAGAGGGCTGCAGGGTACCTCCGGATGAGGGGAAGGGGAGAAGAAAATCCTTACCGCCCAGCCCCTCCTCTCCCTCCAGCTCCTCTTTTCCTCTCCAACCCCTCCTTTCCCCCCACTCTCCGGCCCACCCCGGCCAACCTCGCGTCCCGCGGTACGGATCCCGTCCTCCCGATCGCCCTAGGTTCCTCTGCGCAAGGATTACGGCTCCAAAGTCAGTCTCTTCTCCCACCTTCATCAGTACAGCCGCCGCCACCCGCTCACCCAGTACATGAGGTGAGGCCTCGTCGACTGGGCAGAGCCTGAAATCAGAGAGTGGCCGAGGGGGAGCGTGGGTGTGGAGCCCATCTCGGGGCAACGGGAAAGAGAGGTCCTGGGGTGATCGAAGGGACGGGGGAGACACCCTGACGGGGTGTGCGACGGCTGGTCGATCGACGAATGGTATCGGGCCCTTACGGGGCGCGGGGTGTTGCGTTAAGCGCTCGGGAGAGTACGGTAGACTAGAATGGGTAGGCGCCATCCCTGCTCCAGAGGAGGTTACGGTCCAGTGGGGGGGATGGACATTAAAATCATTTACGGTAGGGGAAATGGCAGAGCGTGAGGCTGTGTATGCGGGTACTGAAGGGGTGGAGGTGAGACGGGGGAGTTTCAAAGTGCCTAAAGGGTACAGATCAAAGCACGCAGGTGATGCGAAAAGGAAGGTAAATAGGGTGGGGTAATGAGGGCTTAGTCAGGGAAGGCCTCTCGGAGGAGATGTGATTTTACGAAGGCTCTGAAGGTGGGGCGGGCGGGCGGGCGGGCGGGGGGTTGTCTGTCGGAAATGAAGATGGAGGGCGTTCCAGGCCAGAGGGAGGAAGTGGGCCAGGGGGCCGGCGGCGAGAGGGACGAGACGGCCCTGCAGTGAGCAGGTTGGCGTTGGAGGAGCGCGGCGTTTGGGCCGGGTTGTCGTAGAAGAGGAGCGAGGGGAGGTTGGGGGTGGGTGGGAGGGAGGATGGGCGCCGACGAGTGCGGTCCTCCCTGTTTAGCATCCCGTCCTCCGTGATCCACCCGGCCGTGGTGCGGCTCGGCCTCCAGTATTCCCAGGGCCTCATCAGCGGCTCCAACGCCCGCTGCATGGCCCTCCTGCGCGCCTTCCAGCAGGTATGCCCCTCCGCCGCCCCCCTCCTGGACACGCCTTCTCTCCTCTGCCCCCCACACCATATACACGCAGGCACCCCCACCACCACCACCCTACTAGTGGGCCCCTCTCCCCCGGACCAGGCTGAGGAAGCCCCCGCCACCAGGCATCGGGGCGGCTCAGTCTCCTTGCCGTCTCTAGGTGATCCAGGACTACACCACTCCCCCCAATGAGGAGCTGTCACGGGATCTGGTGAACAAGCTCAAACCTTACATCAGGTGAGGATCCTTCCCCCCCCACCCCCACCGCCCCCCCATCTTAATTCCTCACTTCCAGACTCTCCCAGCTTCCCTTTCGCCCATCCTCCCCCCTGCCTCCATTTCCTTCTGTCCCTTTTCTGACCCTCCTCTCTCTTCTCTACCTTCCACTTCCCTTTCCATCCCCCAGGCCCCTTTGCCAATCAGTCAATTTTTTTCTTTAGTGGTACTTGTTAAGAGCTTACTGTGTGCCGGGCACTGTGCTAAGTGCTGGGGTAGACAGGTTGGACGTCCCACATAGCATTCACGATCTTAATCCCCATTTTACAGATGAGGTCACCGAGGCACAGAGAAGCAAAGTGACTCGCCCCGGGTCACACCACCTGGAAAGATCCCGGGCTTTGGACTCAGAGGTCATGGCTCCACCAGTTGTCAGCTGTGTGACTTTGGGCAAGTCACTTCACTTCCCTGGGCCTCAGTTCCCTCATCTGTAAAGTGGGGATGAAGACTGTGAGCCCCGTGGGACAACCTGATCACCTTGTAACCTCCCCAGCGCTTAGAACAGTGCTGTGCACGTAGTAAGTGTTTCATAAATGCTATTATTATTAAGAGGCAGAGCCGGGATTAAAACCGTGGTCCTCCTGACTCAATCAATCAATCAATTCTATTTATTGAGCGCGTACTGTGTGCAGAGCACTGTACTAAGCGCTTGGGAAGTACAAATTGGCAACATATAGAGGCAGTCCCTACCCAACAGTGGGCACACAGTCTAGAAGGGGGAGACAGAGAACAAAACCAAACATATTAACAAAATAAAATAAATAGAATAGATATGTACATGTAAAATAAATAAGTAGAGTAATAAATGTGTACAAACATACATATATACAGGTGCTGTAGGGAAGGGAAGGAGGTAAGACGGTGGGGATGGAGAGGGGGACGAGGGGGAGAGGAAGGAGGGGTTCCCAAGCCCTTGTTCTTTCCAGGCCACGGTGCATTTCAGTGCGATGTATTGAGCGCTTACAGCGTGCAGAGCGCCATACTGAGTAATTGTGAGAGCACCGTACAATGGAGTTGGTAGACCCGATCCTGGTCCACGAGGAGTTAACAGCATTCTCCTCCTTGCTTCCAGCCCCACGGCATCTCCCAGCTTGGGAGCTTTTGTCCCCCCCCGGGCTACGTTTCCCATCTTTACCTCTCCCAGCTGAGACTCCTGCTCTCCTCCCCGTCTCCTTCGCTTCCGTCCTCATTCCCCGTCTCCTCTCCCCCCACGCAGCTTCCTGACTCAGTGCCGACCACTCTCAGCCAGCATGGGCAACGCCATCAAGTTCCTCAAGAAGGAGATTGCCGGGGTGAAGAGCTCCCAACGGGAAGAGGAGGTAATGATGACGGCGGGGGACTGGGAAGGGGCCGGAGGGCGGGAGAGGTCGATGGCCATCGGGGAATGGAGACCAAGTTGACGCTGGGAAGGACTCTCAGAAAGCGCAGCTGCAAGCCCTAACGGAGAGAGCACGGGCCTGGGAATCAGAAGGATCTGGGTTCTAATCCCAGCTCTGCCAATTGCTTGCTCGGTGACCTTGGACAAGTCACTTAACTTTGCTGGGCCCCGGTTTCCCCGCATGTAAAAAGGGGGTACTTGTTCTCCCTCCTTCTTAGATTGTGACCCCCACGTGGGACAGGGACTGTGTCTGATCTAATTAACTTGTAGCTACCCCAGCGTTTAAGACAGCGTGTGACACGTGGTAAGCGCGTAACAAATATCACGTAAAAAAAAAGAAAGCGTCCCTTCTCTGAGTTTGGAAAACTATAAGACGTCTCATCGGCCCTGAATTCTTCCTGGGCAAAGGGAAGACCTCTCCCCGCCGCCTGCCCCGATCCCACCCGTCCCTTCCCTGTCTCCTTAGAGATGATCCTTCCTTCCAACCAGGCCAAGCAGGAGCTTCGAGCTGCCGTGGACCGGTACGTGCAGGAGAAAATCAAGCTGGCGGCCGAGGCCATCTCTCGCTCGGCCTACGACAAGATCAGCGACGGGGACGTGATCCTGGTGTACGGATGGTACGGATCGGGGCCGGCGGGCGGGTTTGGGGCGGAGTGTCGGTGGAGCCGGGGAGGGTGGAGGGTGTGGCTGAGCCCCTTCTCCGTGTGTCTTCTCTGCCCCTGCCCGCCCCTTTCTGCCTCTGTGCCCGTATGTCCTCTTCAGCTCATCCCTGGTGTCCCGGACGTTGCGGGACGCCTGGACGCGTGGCCGCCGGTTCCGAGTGGTGGTGGTGGACAGCCGGCCGCGGCTGGACGGGCGGCACACGCTGCGCTGCCTGGTCCGGGCGGGGGTCCCCGCCTCCTACCTGCTGATCCCCGCTGCGTCCTACGTGTTACCGGAGGTGAGGGGGCGGGGGACGGAGCCCGGGCCACCCTGGGAGGAACCGGGAATTCCACCCCACGGCAACAGCGACGACTTTATCCCCGCCTCAGGTGTCTAAGGTGCTGCTGGGGGCCCACGCGCTTCTGGCCAACGGGTCGGTGATGTCACGGGTCGGAACCGCCCAGCTGGCCCTGGTGGCCCGCGCCTTTAACGTGCCCGTGTTGGTGTGCTGCGAGACCTACAAATTCTGCGAGCGGGTGCAGACCGACGCCTTTGTCTCCAACGAGCTCGGTGAGGGGGCTGAGGGGGGCGGAGGAAGAAGGGATCGGGGAAGACGGCACGGAGCGGCGGGAGGGGGCGGAGCGGGAGGGCGGGCCCTGGGTAGGGGGTAGGCCGAGGGAGGGAGGGCGTCTCCGGGCCGCGGTCCGACTGCGGCCGTGTTTTCCAGACGACCCCGATGACCTGCTGTGCGGCCGGGGGGGCCGCGTGGCTCTGGGCCACTGGCAGGACTACCCTTCGCTCCGCCTGCTGAACCTGGTGTACGACGTGACGCCCCCCGAGCTGGTGGATCTGGTGATCACGGAGCTGGGTATGATCCCCTGCAGCTCGGTGCCCGTGGTGCTGCGCGTCAAGAGCAGCGACCAGGGGAGCCAGGGGCAATAAACGGCGGCCTTCCTCCGCCTGGCAGATCCGCATCCGCTCCGCTCTCGGCGACTCCGCCTCCACCGTGGCAGCCGACCACACGGGCCGGGGGAGGGCCGGAGGGGATCGGGGCTGCCCGCCGAATCCGTCGGATGTATTTCCCGAGTGCTCAGTGTGAGCAGAGCATCCTACTGAGGGCTTGGGCCTGTACGGTAGCGGTGGAAGACCTCATCCCTGCCCACAGGGAGCTTACGGGCCTGTGCGGGAGTCTGCCACAACCCAGCTCCAGGTCTACCTCAGGTTCCCAGTGCCCCACAGAGAACTCAGCCTGGGGATACAGGCAACTCCTTTGGCTGACGAACCCCCAAATGCATAAGCTCTGCCCTCAGCAAATCCACTCATTGTAGGTGAGTCAGTTCCCTCCCCACCTCTTCCTCCCTCTGCCCCTTCTTTGATCAGTCGGTAATGATTCGTGAGCAACTACTAATTGCAGAGCACTAGGGAGAGTAGAGAAAAGTTAATAGTAATCATGGTGGTATGCGTTCAGCTCCTACTGCGCGCTAAGGAACTACGGGATAAGCAAATCGGACACGGTCTCTGTTTTACTCAGGGGCCACGGTCTAAGGGGGAGGGAGAAGAGGTATTTAATCCCCAACTGAGACACAGAGAAGTTAAGTCACTTGCCCAGGTGGCCCAGAAGGTAAGCGGCAGAGCTGGTGTTAGAACTCAGGCCACCTGACTCCCTGTGCTCTATTCACTAGACCACCTGGCTTCTGACATGATCCCCACCCTCAAGGGGTTTATGGTCTGGCAACGGAGATGGAATTTATGGAGGAAGGAGAGGTGGCTAGGTATATGAAGGGTGTAAATCCATCGCTACAGAAACGGGTGGTTTTCTAAGTCGCAAGTCCATAGTTGGTGCACGAGTCTGAATTGGTGATGGGTGGGGATATGACCCGTTGGGGAAGAGAAAGAGGAATTCATTGGGAAAGGCTCCCTGGAGGAGATGTGATTTCAGAAGAGCTCTGATAATGGGGAAAGCTGTTATCTAGGGGATTTGAAGGGGCAGGGAGGCCAGGGGAAGGGCGAGAGCAAGCGTTCGGAGGCGGACGAGCCGAGAGGAGCGAAGGGTGTGAACTGAGGTGTGATGGGAGAAGAGAGTGGATAAGTAGGAGGGAGAGAGCTGATTGAATTCCTTCAGGGCACCAGTCAGTTCCTGCATGATGCAGAGAAGAATAAGAAACCCCTAGAGGTTTTCGAGGACAGGGGAGATGTGTGCACAGTGATGCTTTAGAAAAATGATCCAAGCAGTAGATTGGATCGGCAGAGGGGAGAGGCCCGTGAAGAGGCCGGAGTCAAGCCGAAATAGGAAAAATGCCGGGGACCCGTGAGGGGGCCGTTTGGATGAAGAGGAAAGGCGGAATCTGGAAATGTTGTGAAGGAGGAACCAGCAGGGTTTAGTGGTGGACTGAAAATGGGGCTTGAAAAGAGGGAGAAGTCGAGGGTAGTGCCAGGGCTGTAGACTGCAGATGGAGAGGATCCTGCTGGTGGTGTTCCCAGTTTTCCTGCCCCACTCCCACATCCTCAACTTGGGCCCTTCCCAATCCCCTATGCTCCAGTATTTTTTTCTTTCTTTTTTTGAACCAGTGATGGGTGTGAGGCGCTGCTACTCCTCTGCCCCCTCCTCCTTTTCTGTTTGTAGTTCCCCTTTTCAGCCTCAGCCCTGGGAAAGGGAACAGACCGTAGATTCCCCCTCTAGGCTTTAAGCTCATTGTGGGCAGGGACCGTGTCTCCCAAGTCTTATATTGTTATACTCTGTTACACTCTCCTAGGTGCGTAGTATGGTGTTCTGCACACGGTAAGCACTCAGTACATTCCTTCGACTGAGGGGTAGACAGAAGGGACGTGGGCCAACAGCTGTTACCGCAGGCACTGTGCCACCGCCACCTCTTCCCTTTCCCTTTCAATTCCCACTTTGCTGTCGGCAGCTACAGCGGGGCCACGTGCTGGGAAGGAAAAGAGACGGGGCGATGCAGCAGTGGTGGCCGTTTTTATTCAAACAGACAACCAAAAAGCACCAGAGCACGGGGAGGGGAGAGGTGGAAGGAGAGGGCCAAGTTTGAGTTGTAGGAGGACAGGAAAGCCATTAGGAGCAGGGGGAGGGAAGGGATTTTTACAGGGTCATTTATACTTGGATGTTGCGTCTGGTTCTAGAACAGAACCTAATTACACAAGTTTATGGGAAACTGAGCCCCATGACTCAGGTGCTTTTTTGAGAAATGACCAGCCTGCATCGTGGGGTATTTACTGCCAGTATAGTTGCTGCCCAGGAGAAGGAGACAGTGGGGAGGTGGAAATCGTGGCAGCGACTTCTTCAACCAGGAAAGGTCAGCTCCTAAGTCATTCTCAGCCAGTTCAGCCTCCCCAGTGTAACCCGGAGATGAGTCGGTGAAACAACTGAATTGGCAAAAAATGGAGCCCTTCCCTATTGCTACTTTCCCTTTCTGGTTTTCTCTCCTTGCTTCCACGAACCCTCACTTGATCCCCGCATGGCCACATTTTGAACTCCCTCACGCATCCGTACTCCTTCTCAGGAGTCTCCAACTGTGCTTCTCAAGGCCCCTCCCTTGTGCGACTCATTCACTGGCTCGTCGTAACACGGGTGCTGAGCCCCAATAGCGTCTGCCTCTCCAATCTACTCACCTCACTGTGAAACCTCAAGAATACGAGTTCCCCCTTGACTCAGTGGTCGAGACACTGGACGAACCATTGATTGATGGATCGATTGACCCTCATTGGTGCCCTTGACCTCTTTGTCCCTTTGACTAATCATAGTGAGTTCCAACAACCCTCCACCCTCTGCTTTGGCTCCCAAAGGCAAGTGGCTAAAGGCTTATGGAGGAAACAGACAACCTGGGCCAACCTGTTAAACGACAATTTCTTCCTCCACGCTGCCCCAACTACAGCTAGGCAGCACCATTCCCCAACTCGAATGACTCATTGGTCCCAAATCCACAAAAAACTTTTCAGGACCCCTAAAGCCTTTCCTTAAAACTCCAACCCCGCCTCCCTTCCTATTGGTCATCTCTCAAGTTTATTCACGGAAAAGATTTGAGTCTGTTCCTCGGGAGATCCCTTCATGTCGCCCTCTCTGTTTCCCGGCTGATCCCGAGCTAATCCTCCCCTAGGACACTATTAGTCCATTCATTTGCTCTTGGATCGCCTCGCTTTGCAAATGATAATTCTTAGCTCCGTCACTTCTTTTGGCTCCTCCACAACTGCATGCACGTGTGAACAGCTCTTTTTCCCATTAAAAAAAAAAACGATTAAGTGTGAGATCCCTTAAGTAAGTGTATAGGCCCCTCCTTGCTGCTGCTACTCTCCTCCTCCTCGTCTTCTGTCTCCTCTGTTAAGGTGGTTGCAAAGCAGGAAGCGGGAGTAATATCTCCAGTCCCTTGTCACTCTGGGGTTCAGTATTTCAGCAATAATAATTGTGGAAGTTAAGTGCTTACTGTGAGCCAAGCCCTGTACTAAGGTCTGGGATAGGTACAAGGTAATCGGGTCAGACGCAATCCTCCCAACTACCCCTGTAGCTCCCTTTTCCCAGTGAATTCATTGAACGTGCTGGCTTTTCTTGCCGTCTGCACTTCCTCTCTTGCAGTTCTCCCTCCGGTCTGGCTTCTGTCTTTACCGTTTGGTAGGGACTGCCCTCACACAGCTAACCCCACTGCTAGATGTAAAAGCCTTCTAGATTTCTCCACTGCATTTGCTGTGGCACCCCAAATCACCTAATTGTGTCTCCAGTATCAGTTTCTTTGACACCACGTCCCCTCTGCTCCCTCAGCATAGGCCGACGTGCTCTAAGACCGAGTCTCGGCCTCCTTACGTGTATGTCTTCATCAGCTCTCATGGCTGTTCTTAATACCCGTGTACAAATTAACACCGAGGACTCTTCAACTCAACCTACAGAAATAAAAGAAATCTTCCTAATCTCTTTTCAGACTGTGTGTTCCCTGAGAATAGAGCCTGTCCCCTTCCCTAACAAAGGCCTCTGGAAATGCTTTGTTTTCTGGCTGACAAGCCAAAAGAGACAGAATAAGAGACTGGGACAGAATAATTCAGAAGCAAGTATTCGTTCGGCACAAAATGGGAATAAGAGTAACTGTTTATGGCTTATACGAGTGTTGCTCTACATGATGACTCGGTATGCCTGGGATATCAGAGTCGGGGAAGGGGTTGGCAGGAGAGAGTCAATATCTGGCTTCCACTTATCCTGGACAGGCCTCATCTGTGGTTCCTTCAGGGCACCAGGAGTGACGTGGCCGTGATTGCTTGGGGATCCGAACCCCCGACAGATCTGGTAATGGATAGGCCCTCTACCAAAATAGAGAAGGAACTCAGCCTGGCTCCAAAGGTATCCTAACTTCTGGTCTGTGCTTTGAGAATTCTACCCATCCAGTTCTTCCCACGTTGTTAGCACTTGACATTTTAATGTGATCGATGTGCAGTGGTGTTAAAATAGTGTTCAGTGAGCTTTAGCACCTCTTTGGAACACGTGGGGCCTTGGAGCCCCTTATACTCTGTCACTGACACGAAAACAGGGTCCTGATGCAGAATTCTGCCTTGCGTAGAATGACGATTCCCGTTCTCAGTATTGATGTGGAACCAGATGCTTTTTGGTGCCGTATGTTTATTTCCAGTGCCTCCTCTCCCTCCCCCGTGGCTCCAGCCACTACATTCTAGGTCTCAGACACGGCGTCAAAGTTCACGTGAATCTGGGAAAGAAAGGCAATGACTTTGTGGACTTCTGCAAAATGGCAGCGATCCAGTGTCATCACATCACGTACACCTCACAGACTTTTTTTTTTTTAAGAGAGTTGTCACCGGCCAGCCAGTGGCCTGCACCAAGGTAGAACTTGTTCTGCCCCAGCCCGAGGGATGAGGAGAGCGGTAGAAGGATCGAAAAGGAGTCAATTGAAGGGGGAGTCAGTGGCCTAGGTCTTAATCAATGGTATTTATTGAGCGCTTACTACCGTTCTAAGCGCTTGGGAGGGTACAATACGTCAGGATTAGCAGACACTCTTCCTGCTCCTAACGAGCTTATCAAGAGGGTGAGACGTACGTTAATACTAATAAGTTATGTTGTGTTACAAGTTATGTTGCTAACTTGCACTTCCCAAGCGCTTAGTACAGTGCTCTGCACACAGTAAGCGCTCAATCAATACGACTGACTGACTGAATGAATGAATGAATAAGGAAGTAATGTATAATTTCAAGATAGGTACATAAGTGTTGTGAGATAAGCATCGCTACTGGGCGCAAAAAAACGGTGAAAACTGACGGGTTAGGGGCAAGGAGGGTTTATGAGGTGGCAGCGTGGCTCAGTGGAAGGAGCCCGGGCTTTGGAGTCAGAGGTCATGGGTTCAAATCCCAGCTCTGCCAATTGTCAGCTGGGTGACTTTGGGCAAGTCCCTTAACTTCTCCGTGCCTCAGTTCCCTCATCCGTAAAATGGGGATTAAGACTGTGTGAGCCCCACGTGAGACAATCTGATTACCTTGTATCCCCCCAGCGCTTAGAACAGTGCTTTGCACATAGTAAGCGCTTCTCTATTTATTTATTTATTTTATTCTTTATTTATTTTAGTCTCTATTTTATTTGTACATATTTATTTTATTTTGTTAATATGGTTTGTTTTGTTCTCTGTCTCCCCCTTCTAGACTGTGAGCCCGCTGTTGGGTAGGGACTGTCTCTATGTGTTGCCAACTTGTACTTCCCAAGCGCTTAGTACAGTGCTCTGCACACAGTAAGCGCTCAATAAATTCATTCATTCATTCATTCAATCGTATTTATTGAGAACTTACTGTGTGCAGAGCTCTGTACTAAGCGCTTGGGAAGTACAAGTTGGCAACATCTAGAGACAGTCCCTACCCAACAGCGGGCTCACAGTCTAGAAGGGGGAGACAGAGAACAAAACAAAACATATTAACAGAATAAAATAAATAGAATAAATATGTACAAAATAGAGTAATAAATACGTACAAATGTATATACATATATTCAATCAATCAAATTTATTGAGCGCTTACTGTGTGCACTAAGCGCTTGGGAAGTCCAAGTTGGCAACATCTAGAGACAGTCCCTACCCAACAGTGGGCTCACAGTCTAGAAGGGGGAGACAGAGAACAAAACCAAACATATTAACAGATTGAATGAATGAATCAGACCAAAATTATTATTATTATTATTCAAGGAGCAGAACATTGGGCAGGGGCGAGGAAGAGTCCTCTACTGTGAGCCCGTTGTGGGGCAGGGACCGTCTCTAGATGTCGCTGACTTGTCTTTCCCAAGCGCTTAGCGCAGTGCACCGCCCACAGTAAGCGCTCAATAAATACGACTGAATGACTATAAATACGACTTAGGCCCTACTGAGGGCTCACCTCCTCCAGGAGGCCTTCCCAGACTGAGCCCCCTCGTCCCCCTCTCCATCCCCCCCGTCTTACCTCCTTCCCTTCCCCACAGTACCTGTATATATGTTTGTACATATTTATTACTCTATCCATTTATTTATTTATTTTACTTGTACATATCTATTCTATTTATTTTATTTTGTTAGTATGTTTGGTTTTGTTCTCCGTCTCCCCCTTCTAGACTGTGAGCCCGCTGTTGGGTAGGGACCGTCTCTATACGTTGCCAACTTGGACTTCCCAAGCGTTTAGTACAGTGCTCTGCATGCAGTAAGCGCTCAATAAATACGATTGATTGATTGACTGACAGGGGAGGTCCCTGTCGGCCGAAAGACTACAGTTCCCAGCAGGCCCCGCGGCACCCGAGGCGACGCCCCCTCCCGACCGCTGTGCATTCTGGGAGCCGTAGTCCACTCCGACCACGTGACGCCGCGACCCGCCCCCTCCGACAGGCCCCGGCTGTCATTCACTCGTCTTTATCGAGCGCTGAGTGCGTGCAGGGCACTGTACTAGACGCTTGGGAAGTACGGCTCGGCAACAAATAGGCCCACAACGGGCTCCCCGGGGTACCGACGAGGCGTCGGGGGGCTGACGTCATCGGGGCGCGACAGCGGCCGGCGCCATCTTCGAACCTGGACTTCCGGCCGGGGTCCGGCGGCGGTGAGTGTTGAACGGCGGGATCCACCGTCCAGCCCCGTTCTCCCCCGCCCCCGCGGCGTGCGGACAAGAGCCCAAGCGCTCAGTACAGTGCCCTGCACGTAGTAAGCGCTCAATAAATACGATTGGACGAATGAAGACCCGTCGAGGGGCTTGGGGAGGGGCCGGCCGAGCTCCGTCCGTTTAACCGCTTCACGCCAACCTCCTGTGGAGACGTTTCGAGGCAGCCCCGACGGCGGCGGCCCCACTGCGCATGCGCGGCCCGCCCTCCCCGAGTTGCCCGACGGCGTCGTCCCCGAGCGGCCCCACTGCGCATGCGCGCCGCCCTTCCCCAGTTGCCCGACGGCGTCAGCGGCCCCACTGCGCATGCGCGGCGGTGGAGGCCTTTCCCGCCCTTTCCCCAAGTTGCCCGGATGAAAGCTCGTCGCCTCAGCCCGGCCCTGGCCTAGTAGCAATGGCGTTTATTAAGCGCTTACTATGTGCGAAGCGCTGTTCTAAGCGCGGGGGAGGTTACATGGTGATCAGGTTGCCCCACAGGGGGCTCACAGTCGTCATCTGTGAGAAGCAGCGTGGCTCAGTGGATATCAATCCATCGTATTGAGCGCTTACTGTGTGCAGAGCACTGTACTAAGCGCTTGGGAAATACAAGTTGGCACCATCAATCAATCAATCGTATTTATTGAGCGCTTACTGTGTGCAGAGCACTGCACTAAGCGCTTGGGAAGTACAAGTTGGCACCATCAATCAATCAATCGTATTTATTGAGCGCTTACTGTGTGCAGAGCACTGTGCTAAGCGCTTGGGAAGTACAAGTTGGCACCATCAATCGTATTTATTGAGCGCTTACTGTGTGCAGAGCACTGTACTAAGCGCTTGGGAAGTACAAGTTGGCACCATCAATCAATCATATTTATTGAGGGTTTACTGTGTGCAGAGCACTTCACTAAGCGCTTGGGAAGGACAAGTTGGCACCATCAATCAAGCAATCGTATTTATTGAGCGCTTACTGTGTGCTGAGCACTGTACTAAGCACTTGGGAAGTACACGTTGGCACCATCAATCAATCGTATTTATTGAGCACTTACTGTGTGCAGAGCACTGTACTAAGCAGTTGGGAAGTACAAGTTGGCACCATCAATCAATCAGTCATATTTATTGAGCGCTTACTGTGGGCAGAGCACTGTACTAAGCACTTGGGAAGTACAAGTTGGCACCATCAGTCAATCATATTTATTGAGCACTTACTGTGTGCAGCGCACTGGACTAAGCGCTTGGGAAGTACAAGTTGGCAACACATAGAGACAGTCCCTACCCAACAGTGGGCTCACAGCCTAGAGCCCAGGCTTTGGAGTCAGAGGTCATGGGTTCAAATCCCGGCCCCGCCAATTGTCAGCTGGGTGACTTTGGGCAAGTCACTTCACTTCTCTGGGCCTCAGTTCCCTCATCTGGAAAATGGGGATGAAGACTGGTCAGCCCCCTGTGGGACAACCTGATAACCTTGTAACCTCCCCAGCGCTTGGAGCAGTGCTTTGCACATAGTAAGTGCTTAATAAATGCCATCATTGTTATTATTATTAATCCCCATTTTACAGATGAGGTAACTGAGGCCCTTTATTTTGTTAATATGTTTTGTTTTGTTGTCTGTCTCCACCTTCTAGACTGTGAGCCCGCTGTTGGGTAGGGACTATCTCTATATGTTGCCGACTTGTACTTCCCAAGTGCTTAGTACAGTGCTCTGCACACAGTAAGCGCTCAATAAATACGATTGAAGGAAGGCCCAGAGAAGAGAAGTGACTTGCCCAAAGTCACACAGCTGACAAGCGGCGGAGCCGGGATTTGAACCCATGACCTCTGACTCCAAAGCCCGGGCTCTCCCTAAGCGCTGAGGCGGAGCCCAGCAAATCTGTAAGCAGTGTGGCCCAGTGGTTAGAGCCCGGGCTTGGAAGCCAGAGGTCATGGGTTCTAATCCCGGCTCCACCACTGGTCAGCTGTGTGACTTTGGGCTAGTCACTTCCCTGGGCCTCAGTTCCCTGATCTGTCAAATGGGGCTGAAGACTGTGAACCCACCCCCACCCCCACCCCGTGTGACGACCTGATCACCTTGTATTCCTCCCCAGCGCTTAGAACAGTGCTTGGCACGTAGTAAGCGCTTAACCAATGCCATCCTTACTATTAAATCAGATTGGACACGGTCCCTTGGCCCATGTGGGGCTCGCAGGCCCAATCCCCGTTTTACAGATGAGGGAACTGAGGCCCAGAGAAGTGATGTGGCTTGCCCCAGGTCACCCAGCGGACGAGTGGTGGGGCCGGGATTAGAACCCACGACCTCCTGACTCCCAGGCTCCGGGCTCCATTCATTCATTCAATTGTATTTATTGAGCGCTTACTGTGTGCAGAGCACTGTACTAAGTGCTTGGGAAGTACAATTTTACAAGACGGCAGCATAATCCCGGCTCTGCCACTTGTCAACTGTGTGACTTTGGGCAAGTCACTACACTTCTCTGGACCTCAGTTGTCTCATCTGTAAAATGGGGATGAAGACTGTGAGCCCCACGTAGGACGACGTGATTACCTTATATCATCCCTAGCGCTTAGAACAGTGCTTTTCACATTGTAAGCACCTAATAAATGCTATTATTATTATTATATAGAGACAGTCCCTACCCAACAGCGGGCTCACAGTCTCGCCGTGGTGCTTCCTGGTGGCTTTGGGCCTCTCACGGTGCCATCGCAGAGCTTGAAGGATGGGCCGGGGAGAGGGGTCAAGTAAAGAGGTGACGATGATGATGGTATTTGTTAAGCGCTTACTACGTACCAAGCACTCCTACGTGCCGGGGTAGATACAAGATGAGCAGGTTGTCCCACGTGGGGCTCACAGTTTAAATCCCCATGTTACAGATGAGGTCACTGAGGCACAGAGAAATTAAGCGACTTGCTCAAAGTCAGCTGCCAAGCGGCGGAGGTGGGATTAGAACCCACAACCTCCGACTCCCAAACCCGGGCTCCTTCCCATTAAGCCACGCTGTTTCACAAGAGGTGGCCAGCAGCAGCCGCCCCAGTGTCCGGGAGCCTTCTGACCCGTTTCTCCCGGTGCAGGCGCAGCCCCCGGGGAGCCGCTGCCGATGGAGGCCCGCGGGGTCGGCTTTTCTGCGGTGGCGGGGGCCGACCCCGTGGGGGGGGACCCTGGCGCAGGCCCCTGCTGGGGGGCAGCTGGACCAGTTGTCCTCCGGCCGTCTGGCCGAGACCTGTGAGGATGGTGTCCCGGAGCCGCCCCCTCCTGCCCTCGAGGGTCTTCTCCCCAGACAAAGCTGCCCAGCCTCCCCCGCGGAGCCCGGGAGCTTCCCCGAGCCACCACCGCCCGGTACGTACTGAAGCCTCGCCCCCCTGGAGCGGGAAACCGACATGGAGGGAGGCTAGCAAGTAGCCAAGAGTCTGAACCTCAGCCTGAGCTGCCCCGGGCCTGGAGCCCTTTTCCCCTTCCTCAACTTGGGGGAGAAGGGCTCCAAGCCCCGGCTCGGTCCTGCTGACCGGCATCTCCCACCCCCATCTCTCCCCCGCCCTGTTCTCTACAGATGCCCCCCTGGAGCTGCCCGGGGCCTCTCGGATCAGGGCCCCGAAGACCGGCCGGAGGAGAGGTGTTCGGGGGCGGAGGGGTTCGCAGAGGGGAGGGATGAGGGCCAAGAGCGGCCGCCCACCTGCCCCCCTCGGGGTCGGCTCCCTGCCTCTTCCCGAGGACCCCTCCGGCACTCCCCCCATCCGGGTCCCAAAGAAGCGGGGCCGCAAGTCCAAGGCAGAGCTGTTGCTGATGAAGTTGTCGCAGGGCCTGGAGCAGCCGGAGCCCCCGCCCCCCAGCAGCGGACCCGAGGACCCAGACACCCCCGCCGGGACTCGGCCACGCCGGCGGGCTGCTCGAGTGTGAGTGTGGCGGGGATGGCGGGGCGCGGCCCGATTGCCTGGGGTGGTAGGTCTCTGGCCCCGGGCGGGCTCTGGACTGCTTTAGAGGGGAACGGGGGATGTTGGGAAGGGGGCCCGGACCTGCGTGGGGAGCCCAAGGGGGAGGGGGAATGCTTGGGTCTCATTTTCCTGCCCTCAGACCTCCGTTCCCCAGGGACAGGAGCAATCCCCTTATCTCCTCTTGCAGCCTCCTTATCTCCCTCAGTCTCCTCAAGATGACCAGCTCCTCCCCGGGATATTCACGGCAAGCTCATCAGATATGCTCCTCCTCCTCCCCGGTTGCATCTCTGATCCTAATCCCACCCCTATCTGGAGGTGTCTGAAATCGTGTCTGCCGACTCTATTGTGTTGTCCTCCCCCGAGCGCTCTGCACGCTGTAAGCGCTCAGTAAATACCATTGGCCGATTGATGGATTAACTCATCCCACAGGGCACTGCTGTATCTTCAAGAGCTAGCCGAAGAGCTGACCTCAGCGCTCCCTCCCCATGCTTCTTACCCAGAGAGCTCCGAGCTGAGCGACCACCCCAAGCGGGGCCGGGGCCGGCGGGGGGGAGGAGGAGGAGGAGGAAAAGGAGGATGACGCGACCCGGGATGCGGACTTTGTGGTTCAAGCTGAAGTGGAGGATGGGGAGGAGAGCGAGCCCCTGAGCGAGGGCTCGTCCGACTCGGAACCAGCCGCGTTTCGAGGGGGTGGCGTCCAGGGATCTAGCTCGGTGGTGAGCTGAAGGGAAGGCCCCGGAGACGTGGGGAGGAAAGGCGCGGAAGGCAGCCCGGGGGCTACCCAGGGTCCAAAGTGGGTGGCCTGAGGGAAGCCCAAGGGACAATGACATGGGTAACTAAAAAAGCCAGGGAGGAGGTGGGAGCATCTGAAGAAAATTCACTCATTCGTTCTGTTGTGTTTCTTGAGCACTTACTGTGTACAGAGCACCATACTAAGCGCTTGGGAGAGTACAGTGTAACAATAACAATGTATCCAGAAGTCACTGGAGCACCAGAAGGGGTTAGCACTGGAGGACCATGGGGAAGATGGTGAGGGACGGTAGGGCGGGTGACTGCTAGGGGCAGGATTTGGGGGTGCTGGGTTCCTTCAGGAAGTCTTTCCTCCCGCCGACCGCTGTCTTCCTGCCCCGCGCCCTCAGAAGCCGAGGCACCAGTGCCGGGGAATCGCTCCCAATGGGCTTCCCAACTACATCATGACCCCGGTGTGGAAGAGCCTCAACCTCACAAAGAACCTGTGAGTCCCGGGGGCCGGGAGAGGAGAGCAGAGAGGGGAAGAGAGCCACCAGGGGAGATGGGGTCGGGAGGCGATGGGTGATGGGCAGAGAGGGATCACAAAGCCAGATGTGGTACTCGTAGGTCCTGGGTCCTAATGAGGATTTTTTGGGGCCGAGGATGGCAGTACGTTGACTTTCATCATTTTGCCAACCCGGACGATTTGAATTTGTCACCCGTCGGACTTTAGGGTTTGATGTTGGTGAATTGCCGGTCCCCTGGAGTCCCGAGGGCAAGGGCCCCGGTAACCGCTTCCCTGTTCTCTGCAGCCGGGAGCAGCTCCATTCCCACTGGGAATTTCCCGAGTGGATTCCCTCAGCATCCAAGTGGCACCTGCTGACGGACACGTAAGCCCAGCCAGACCGGGACGGGGAGCCCCAGCTGGGGTCCAGGCGGTCGGGGCGGAAGGAAAGTCGGGGGGATCGGGAGGGGTGAGGAAAGACCCAAAGATCAGTGCCCCCTTGGCTCCTCATCCAGGGAAGCAGCACCCTATCTTCCCAGGGAGTTGAAGTCTCCGTTTTTCTCCGTGCAACGAGAAGGGCTCCCGGAGGATGGTGCTCTTTACAGGATCAACAGGTAGGAATGGCCACTGTCCCGATAGGTTCCTCCAGGACCCTCGAAGACCCCAGGGGGAATGGGGAAAGCTGGACTCACCCGAAGGAATACGGGAGCCCGGGGGTGGGGCCCGGTCAACATTGGACTTCCCTCGATCCCAACCACGGGCCAACCGGAATTCCCTGAGCCGGGACTGTTTCTGTCCGAACCCCTGAGATTGAGGTGGGAAATGCCCAGCACGGGTTCCTCCGGGAGCCTCCTCCTCCCCTAGACCAGGGGCCCTAAAGTGAACAGGCCGGTTCTGGGCCATCCCAGATGTTCTGTCTGGTGGAACTAGGGGACCGGTGGCCCAGACTAAACTAAAATCCCGGGCGGTGGATCAGCAGTCCAGCTCCTACTGAGGGTGGCGGGTTTGGGGCCAGAACCGTCCCAGCCTCTCCGAGGCCATAGCTCGCCGGCAGCTCTGCGACAGGAGGAGGAATCCTAGACCCAGATGGTCCAGACTGCCCTGGGGAATAAAGCAGCTGGACTTGCTCTCTGGAGTGTCCAGCCCCACCTACCCCCCTGCCCTGGGCTCTGGTCCTGACCCTTCCTCCTCCTCCCCCCGCCCCCCCGAATCTGAAGCTTCTCCTCTGCCTCCCCCAGGTTCAGCTCGCTGACGCCTCATGGGGAGCGCTGGGATGTGTCGTTCTTCACTGGGGGGCCCCTGTGGGCTCTGGAGTGGTGCCCGGTCCCCGAGGGGGCCAGCGCCCTCCAGTACGTGGCTCTGTTCTGCAGCCCGGGCATGGACGAGACGCACGCGCTGAGCCGGCCGCACGGGGGTCCCGGGCTCCTCCAGCTCTGGGGGCTGGGGGCCCTGCAGCAGGACAGCTGGTGGGTGAGAGGGAGCCTGCCGACAGACGCGGGGAGAACCTGGGAAAACACCATGGGAACCGGGAACCTGGGTGCCCGGCCTCAGCGGCGCCCCGGGGAAACGGAGGTGCCGGGGGACCCGGGGTTCTCCCCTCCCGGGAGCGCTGACGCCGACCCACTCCTCTCACCTCCTTTTCCCTCCCAGTACAGGCAGTAAGGCTTACCTGGCCTACGGCATCGCCTGTGACCACGGCTGTATCTGGGACCTCAAGTTCTGCCCCAGTGGAGCCTGGGAGCTGCCCACCACTTCCTGCAAGGTGCTCCCAGATGGAGACGGGGTGAAATCTTGGGGGGTGTTCGGGGGGAAAGCAAGGCGGCCTCAAGGAGCGGGGCGGCCTCGGGGGACAAGGGGACGTCCGAGTGTCTGCCCGTTCCCCTGGGCACCGCTTGACCCGATTTCTCCCTGGCCCGTAGGCCCCTCTCCTGCCGCGGCTGGGTCTCCTGGCTCTTGCCTGTTCAGATGGAAAGGTGCTCCTGTTGAGCCTGCCTCACCCGGAAGCGCTGCTAGCCCGGCGAACCCCAGGTAAGGCTGGGAACAGTGGGTAGCCATCTATCAGGGCTTCTTTCAGGACCCCAGGGTCGTGGCCAGGTCAGCTCGTAGGAGCAGTAGGGTGTATATCAAGCACCTCTTCTGGGCCGAGCACCGTACTGAGGACCGGAATGAGAAACCGGGCGGCGGGCAGTTAGACACACAGTTTTAAAAGGCACGTTCTGGAGAGAATTGACGTAGCTCCTTCGTCTTGTTCCGTCGCTGCTCACCTTGGGTCCCGTTGCACCCGTCGGTTCATCCCGCTCCGAGCTCTGCCTCACCGCTTCCACCGCACTCCGTTTCGGTGCAGTGGTTTCCCTCCCCGCCTCCCTCCTCTCCGCTCCCATCAGTTAAGCTGCCGTGAGAAGAGTTATGAGGGTTGATGCCGGTGGTTGGAATTCTGCTTTCTTATCTCCTCTCTTCCTGCTGTTCTCCTCCCCCTTGCTTCCCACCTCTGCCCCACTGCTCCCGTCAGCGGGAGAGAGACCCTCTTGGGGGAGGCAGCGGGGAGCAGGAGCTGGGCAGCTGCGGGGGGAGATAAGGGGTATGCGGGTCCCTTGGGGGAAGGCTGAGTTAATGAGGACGGACGCCGGGAGAACCAGATCCTCCTACTCGTATCATTCATTCGTTCATTCAATCGTATTTATTGAGCGCTTACTGTGTGCAGAGCACTGTACTAAGCGCTTGGGAAGGATAAATTGGCAACATATAGAGACGGTCCCTACCCAACAGTGGCCTCACAGTCTAGAAGAATCTCATCATCTCTTCAATCTCACTGTCCCTTTTCCCTTGCAGATGCGCCAAAGCATGCCATCTATAAGGTAAATGCTGACCACCACCCCCCCGCCTTGTCCCTTGAATATCTATCCTCCCTTCCTGAATTTTGCCCTGCCCTGGCCTCTTTTCTCAAGTAGCCATCCCTGATCTCTTACACCTGTTTTTCTCTCTCTCTCCCTGTCCCTCCCCTCCACCCCCCGCCTTCTCTACAGGTTCAACACGTGGCCCTTCTGCAGGTGGGCTCAGTGCAAGCCGGGGGCCCCTCGGAGTGCGGCCAGTGTTTTAGTCTTGCCTGGATGCCATCCCAGCCCCATCAGCACCTGGCAGCGGGATTCTACGATGGTGAGGGGAGGCGAAGAGCAGCCGGGCCGGAGGGTGGGGAAGGAGACCGGAATCAAGTTGGCCGGGGTATCGAACTGGATCGGATAGGAGTTCCGGGGCAAGGGAGGGGAGGGTGCCGGGAACCCTCCCCCGCTACGCGTCGCTGACCCCCGCCCCGGCCGGGGTCCGACTCTGCCCGACCCTAGGCACCGTGGCAATCTGGAACCTGCCCACCACGTCCCTGCTGCAGCGAGTGCGGCTCCCCGACGGCTCCCTGAAACTCTACCCGTTCCGCTGCCTCCCGGCCCACGACCAGGCGGTGCGCTGTCTGCAGTGGTGCAAGGCCAACAGGTGCCCGGGCAGGCCCGGCGGGGCAGTGGGGGGGCCAGCCGGGAGGCGGCGGGGCAGCTGGGGCAGAACCATCCTCCCTAACTACTCGGCCCCGGTGTCCTTTCTCAGCAACTTCCTGGTGTCCGCTGGAAGCGACCGGAAAATCAAGTTCTGGGACCTTCGCCGGCCCTACGAGCCGATCAACAGCATCAAGCGCTTCTTGAGCACAGAACTGTCCTGGCTGCTTCCGTACAGCGGGGTCACCGTGGCCCAAGACAACTGCTACGCCTCGTACGGCGGTGCCCGATCGCTGGGACGGAATCGGGGGGGGAGAGGGCGGGGTGCCCACCTCTTTCTGGAGGGGCAGCGCTGACCCCGGTCTCTTTCGCAGCTATGGTCTCTGTGGGATCCACTATATTGATGCTGGCTTCCTTGGCTTCAAGGCTTATTTCACTGCCCCCCGGAAGGGCACCGTCTGGGTGAGTAGAGACCCGGCTTCACTCCAGCTGTGCCAGGGCTGCCATCTCGGGGAACCCTGCTCCCAAGGGGGGTGTGGGTGGCACGGAAGGAGGGGGCTCGGGAACTGCGAGCCCGAACGAGGGCGGGGGCGTCAGTCAATCGATGGTATTTATTGAGCCCTTACTGTGGGCACTGTACTAAATGCTTGGGAGAGTACAGTACAGCAGAGTCGGTAGACGTGTTCCCTGCCCACAAGGAGCTTCGAAGGGGAGATAGGTGCTAATGTAAATGTGGGTATGGACATAAGTGCCGTGGGGCTTTACACCAAGTGCTCAATCAGTCGTACTTATCGAGCGCTTTCTGTGTGCAGAGCACCGTACAAAGCGCTCGGGCGAAAATGGTGTAACAGAGTTGGGAGACACGTTCCGTTCCCACAACGAGCTCCCAGTCTAGAGGGTACAGAGAATAATGATGGTACTTGTTAAGCGCTTAGTATGTGCGAAGCACTGTTCTAAGCTCTGTGGGGGTGCAAATTGATGAGGTTGTCCCACGTGGGGCTCACAGTCTTCATCCCCATTTTCCAGATGAGGGAACTGAGGCCCAGAGAAGTTAAGTGACTTGCCCAAAGTCACGGGGCTGATAAGTGGCGGAGCTGGGATTAGAACTCACGTCCTCTGGCTCCCAAGCCCGGGCTCTTGCCACTAAGCCCCACTGTGTCTGCATCAGCTGATGAATCAGCTGCGTCAGCCATGCTGATCCAAGTGCCTAGACGCCGCAGAAGGGAGAGGGAGTCGGGGGGGAAGGAGGGCTTTGTCCGGGAAAGTCCTAAGGAAGCCCGACCCCGCAGAGCCTGTCCGGGTCGGATTGGCTGGGGGCCGTGGCCGCCAGTGACATGTCGGGGGAGCTCATCGCCGCCGTGCTACCGGACATGGCCGTGAATCCACTCAACATCAAGCGTCCTGCCGAGCGCAGATTCGTACGTATCCCTCCTGCTGCCTCCCCCGGGATGGGTCGAGCCGGTCCTTCCACCGGGCTAGCTGCGGGGTGGGTGGCGGCCCCCAGCCCGGTTCTCGTCGAGCGGGGAATCCCACTGCCCGTTCGGGCCGCCCCCTGTATCACTGACCCTCCTGCCCCGTCCCCAGTAGCCGCCTCTGCCCCTCCCGCCGGGTCTTAGCCGGATCCCACCCCGGGGGCGGGCGGGCGGGACGGGAACCATCCTCAACACTGTGTCTTATACCTCCCAGCCCATCTATAAGGCAGACCTGCTGCCCTGCGGAGGGGGCCCCGGGGACCAGGCCCCCCCGGACCATCCCGGGCCGTTCCGGGCTAGGACCTACGCCGAGGCCACGGCCCAGCACTACCTACTGTTCAGGGACACGGACCTAGTGAGTTCCGGGGAAGGGAAGGAGGGGAGGGAGGGGATCGAGGCGGGTCTGGGGGACAGGGCGGAATGAAGCTCGAAGCCGAACGGACGTTGCATCCTGTCGTCCCCCCTGCCTCCCCCCGGGACCCTCCCTCATCGCCTGCCCGCCCGCCCGTGCCCACCCCTCCAGCGAGGCTTCCACAACCTGCTCCAGCGGGAGCCGATGTTACGCATGCAGGACGGGGAGGGCCACTCTCAACTCTGCCTGGACCGGCTGCAGCTGGAGGCGGTTCACAAGGTGGGATCCCACCCCCCTCATCTTCCTCCCCGTCCCCTGATCCCTCCCTGCTCCCCTCCCCCTGCTGCCATCGCTCCCCCGCCCCAGGCCCGGGGACGCAGCCAATGAGCCGGAAAATGAGAAAGTGTCAGAGCCAAGCTGAGCGTGGAAATGAGCTGGGGCCACCTCATCCCCTGGGGTGGAGAGCGGCCGGGGCGGCGGCCAGGCCTCCCTGCGGGCTTCTCGGGCCTCACCCCGGCCGCTCCCTCTGCCCTCTCAGGTGCGCTTCAGCCCCAATCTGGCCTCGCACTGCTGGCTGGTGTCCGGGGGCCAGTCGGGGCTGGTGCGGGCCCACTGTATCCGGGGCCTCGCCTGCTCCCTCAGTCGCCGCCTGCAGCTGGAGAGCCAGGCCTACTTCAGCGCCATGTTCCCGTCCCCCTCCTCCTCCTCGCCCGAAGGGCCCAACGTCCCCGCAACCGACCACCGCCTGCTCCCCAACCCGTAGTGCGGACGGACCGCGGCCCACCGGGGGCCTAGCAGGACTCCCTCCGGCCTCACGGCCACCCCTGGCACCCACCGACCGACCCCTCCTGGGCCGCCGCTGCCCACCCACCCACTTGTGCTGCTCCTCTGAGGCCGCGGCCCCCGCAGGCTGGGGGGCTCGGGCCAGGGACCCTCGCTGTTGGCGCTACGGAGCCGGACCCGGGGCGACTCACTCATCTCTCCCTCCCTCCCTCCCATTTTGCTCACATTGAGCACGTTTAGTTCTGGATGGGCTGAGTAAAGGTGCTATGTGTTTTTGAGGCTGAGTCTGTGTGTGTGTGCCCCCCGCCCCCCCATAGGGCGGGTTGAGGGCAAATCTCCTCCCTGAAGGCTTCTGGCTCGGCCCCCGCTGCCCCTCCACCCTCAAGAAACCAGCACACGGGCTGATGAAGCGCTTGCCCGTGCAGAGCACCATCCTAAGCTCTAGGGAGAGTAACGGTGCGTGGAAGACACGTCCCCACCCACAACGAGCCCGTGTCACTTTATTGAATTGGAGCTGTTACAGGATCATCCCTCCACCTAGGATGGACAACAAAAAGCACAGCACCAAGACAGGCCAACACAGCACAGGCCGCACAGTCGGACAGACAGAGGCAGATAGAGAGAGGCAGTGCACACTTGGGGATCCACCGGTACAGGCAGCGCGGATGCAGAGACCACAGCCCTGGCAGACAGACAGACAGGCAGACGGAGCACAGCGGCACCGCACAGACCGAAACCCCGAGGTGGCACGGTGCCGCCCGAGGGCCCCGGGGAAAGGCAGTGGAGGGCCACGGGGGCTGTGGGGGCACCGCCGCCACCCACAGCCGGACACATCTCACCATCGGCCTCACGGACGGACGGACAGAAGCCGTCACGCGCAGGTGAGTGGCACGGGAGTGAGCTGGGCCCGAAAGGGCAGAGTCCGGACCGCCATCTGGTAGTCTCAAGCAGCGACGGGTACGGCTCTGCCCATCAGGACCACCCGCCGGGGCTGGCAGGCCAGCGGTCGGAAAGCCCGTTAGGCTTAGGTTCGGTCCTCACTCTGGCAGGGCAGTGCTGGCATTCGGAGGAGGTCGCGGGGGAGGACCGGGATTAGCCCAAACACAGACAGGCAGGAATGGGCCGGGCCGGGAGGCAGTGGAGGGTGGAACCCGAGGGTGCGAGGAGCAAGGAAGGATGGGGAGCCCCGGGGGCTCAGGCTCGGGGCTCCTGGCAGTGCGGGCACTGGGCCATGTCAGGCTGGTAGCGCTCCACCTGGAGCGTGCAGCTGGCAAAGCCGAATCGGGCCTGGAGCCGGGACGAGGCCTCCGCCAGCACTGCCTCGGGGTCTGCCGACTCGTCTGGGAGAAAAAAGGACCCGTCACTGCCGTCCTAGTGAGCGGTGCGTGGCCGGGTAGATGCCACATAAGCCGGTTGGGCTGAGTCCCTGCCCGGCCCGGGGCTCTCAGTGTAAGGGAGAGGACCAGAGGACCGCGACAGACAGGAGAGACAGAGATGTTCCCCCCGGGATTGGGACGCGGGGCTTCCTGGTCAGGCTGGCTGGAATTCCCGGCAAGTATACTCAAGGATCTCAGCCCGGGGAATGGGATTTGGGGACGGGGATCCTGGGGCCGGGGCCCGGGAACGGGTCCTCAGTGAGGAGGTCAGATGCTCACCTATGGCCAGGTGGGCCGAGGCCACGTGATAGGTGAGGGTCAGGGCCCACAGGCGCAGCTCGTGCGTCGCCCGGACCCCTGGCACGCCCAACAACGCATCCCGCACCGGCTCAAAGCCTATGTTGCGGGGAGCACCTAATGAGAATCAGAATAACAATTGTGCTATTTGTTAAGTGCTTACCGTGTGCTGGGCACTGTTTGAAGCGCTGGGGTGGATAGGAGAAAACTGGGGTGGGGTCCGGTCCCTGTCCCGCAGCGGGCTCGCAATCTTAATTCCCATTTTATGATGAGGGAACCGAGGCAGAGAGAAGGGAAGTGACTTGCCCGGGGTCATACAACAGACAAGTGGTAGGGTTGGGACTAGAACTCAGGTCCTTCCGACTCCCAGGCTCACGCACTAACCACTAGGCCATACTGCTCCACACTGCTTCAGATCTGCAACCAGCCCCGTGTCCTCGGTAGCCTGGTCATCATCCACATCTTCCCAGGTAGCGTCCTCTTCTCTTTTCTCTCTAGCTCTCCCTCCTTCCCTTTGGCAGCGGCCTGGGCTCCCTACCACGCTTTCCAGCCCTCCAGTCACTCCCACCAATTTCCAGTCAGAGGGGCCGGCAGGGCAGCTTTCCTATCTCTAGGGTGAAGAGCTCCGTGGCAGGTTGGGGGGGAGCAAATGGCCACGGGGCCGGGGCCGGGGGACCGGCTCAACCTTCGGCAGAGGAGGGGGATGTGTCCGGGGGTCGGACTGACCTTCCATGAGAACCTTCAGCACGTCCCTCAGGGTCGGGGCAGTGGAGCCGAGGGCGCAGGCGGAGAACAGGAAGGTGCTGATGGGGTCGGCGGCCTTATACTGCGGCTGGGGGGAGAAGGAGGAAGATCCAGAAGCCGAGGGGAGCGGGAGGCCGGCCCTGGGGACCCGACAGAGCAGGGGGTGGATCCTGGGGTGCAGAGGGCGAGAGGGTTTGTGGGGGCCCGGTGGTTCTCCGGGGCTGGGGATCGGGGGCTGGGATCAAGCGCGGCGCCCACCCCCAACCCAGACTGTACCTTGAAGTAGATGAGGGTGGCCGCGATCAGCACCCCAAAGCTCTGCAGCAGATCCCCCAGCACGTGCACGAAGGCAGCGCGGACGCTGGTGTTCCCTAGGTGGAGGGGTGCTTCTTCCCCTTCCTCCAAGGGCATGTAGCCGGACCCGCCGGACCCGTGGCTATGTGCGGGCGAGGCCTGGTGCAGCACAAAGGCCATTCTGAGGGGAAAGCCAGGCCACTGGGCAGGAGGCCCCACACGCCCCCTCCCCAGCTACGCCGTGTTCCTCTCTCCCAGCCCTCCCTCTTTCCCCCTTCTCCAGTCTTGCCCCATCACCTCCCCTAGCCCCCCTGCACCCAGACTCCTGTCCTTCAAAAGAATGAAGCGAGGGATGAAGACCCCAACCCCCTTTGGCTCCGAGGGCAACCAGCCAATACAGCTCCCTCCCCTGCCACTCCTTTTCCCAAGGTGGGTAGCAGAGCGTCTTCTGTCCATTCATCCATCTACTCTGGGTTGGTGGGGAACTCCGACAGCCCCTCCCCAATCGATCGGTCGATCGATGGCATTTATTGAGCACTTACTCCGTGCAGAGCGCTGTACACTGCACACAGAATTAGCGGACACCACGTTCCCTGCCCGTAACGAACCGAGACGGCACTCGGTTCTGCCTCTCTGCACTTTTGAGGAGTGGGGAGAGGAGAAGAGGTGGGAAGGGAAGGGAGGGAGAAGAGTGGAGAGCAGTCTACACGTTCCTCATGGGCAGAGAGCGTGATCACCAACTCGACCGTACATTCCCTAACGCTGAGCACAGAGCTCTGCACTCAGTAAGCACTCATTAAATAGTATCGATTGATGGACTGATTGATCCAAGAGGGGACTCCAACGAGTCATCATCATCAACATCAATCGTATTTATTGAGCACTTACTATGTGCAGAGCACTGTACTAAGCGCTTGGGAAGTACAAATTGGCAACATATAGAGACAGTCCCTACCCAACAGTGGGCTCACAGTCTAAAAGAGTCATGGTGAACTCATCCCAGCACTTAATACGGTGCTCTGCACAAAGTAAGCGCTCAAGAGATACGATTGAATGAATGACTCCGTGAGGTGGGTACGTACAGGAGGTTGGCACAGACAGCGATGCCCGCGGTGAACAGCATGGCCCCCCCTTCGATGTGGTAGTCGCTGTGCAAGAGGCGCAGGGAGGCCAGGTAGAGGAGGAAGCCGGTGACCAGCCAGAGGGAAAGCACGGAGGCCAAAGCGCCCAAGGTCTCTGCGGGGGAAGCGCGGAGTCCGTCAGGGAAGTGGCGTAGGATGCCCAGGGCTCCCGGGGGGCTCTGCCGAGGAGGGGACCCCCCGGCTCGCGGGCTCCGGTAGACTCCTTACCTGAGCGGTGCCAACCGAAGGTCATGGTGCGCGTGGCAGGACGGGCAGAGAGCCAGAGGGAGAAGAGACTGCCTGCCATGCTGCCCACGTCTGCTAGCAGGTGGACCGCGTCCGTCATGATGGCTAAGCTGTGCGCTAAGTACCCACCTGCAACATCCCACAGCTGGCACCCCCACCCCCCTCAGCTCCCCGCCTTCCCCCTCCACGGACCTGCATGCCCGCCCCGCCTCCCCGGCGGCCCCCACCTCGAGGCTCTTGCAGGCTGACCGGACAGACGGAGGCCACCTCCCAACTAGAGTCCCCCCCCAAATCCCCTCTCGCCACCGCCCGAGCCTTTCCCCGGGGACCCGAGATGAGGGGGGAGATCCCTGGGGAGGAGACGGAGGGAGAGGAAGTGTGGCGGGAGAGTGGGATGGGGGGAGGATGGACGGAGGAGGGCATACCCACGACCTCCCCGGCCATGAAGAGGCAGCAGACGGCACAGGCGGCGCCCAGCTGCTTTCGGGCCCGCAACCGCTCCGCGCTGGGGCCGGCCTGGAGTGCCAAGGCCCCATGGCAGTGCTGGGGCCTAGGCTGCTCCGGGGCCGCCGCTTCCTCCGGGACGGGCTCCGACGGCTCTGAGAAGAGACTGAGGCCCGGGGCACGTGTCATCTCTGGGCCCGCTGCCGGGCCTGCTGGCGGGCCTGCTGCCGGCCCAGCTGGCCCCGCATCCCAGCACTTCATTCATTCAATCGTATTTACTGAGCGCTTACTGTGTGCAGAGCACTGGACTAAGCACTCGGGAAGTACAAGTTGGCAACATCTAGAGACGGTCCCTACCCAACCGCGGGCTCGCAGTCTAGAAGGGGGAGACAGACAACAAAACAAAACATGTGGACAGGAGTCAAGTCGTCGGAACAAATAGAATTAAAGCTAGATGCGCGTCATTAACTAAACAAATAGAATAGAACAAGAATAGAATAGAACAAAATAAATAGCAATCCCAACCCGGATCGGTTGATCTCAGACCCAGTCTTCCCTCTCCAGGAACCCCGCTCTGGCCCCCACAGGACTTCTCATCAACCCTGCTACACAAGACCCGCTGAGCAAACTCGAATCCGGTTCCACCTTGGGCAGCCAATGCCCCCTTCTAGAGTTTCCTGCCTCCAATCTTGGCCCCAGCCCCGCAACTGGCTCGTCCCATTTCTTCATCATCATCGTCATCATCAGTGGTATTTATTGAGTGCTTACTCTGCGGACTAAGTGCTTGGGAGAGGACAAAACAACAGAGTTGGCAGGCACCACAACCAGCTTCCCTGCCTTACCTCCTTCCCTTCCCCCCAGCACCTGTATATATGTATATATATTTGTACGTATTTATTACTCTATTTTACTTGTACATATCTATTCTATTTATTTTATTTTGTTAATATGTTTTGTTCTCTGTCTCCCCCTTCTAGACTGTGAGCCCACTGTTGGGTAGGGACCGTCTCTATATGTTGCCAACTTGGACTTCCCAAGCGCTTAGTACAGTGCTCTACACACAGTAAGCGCTCAATAAATACGATTGATTGATTGAGAAGGGCTGAGGGTTGGGATAGAGAAGCAGCGTGGCGTAGTGGATAGAGCACAGTGGATAGAGTCAGAAGGTCTTGGGCTCTAATTCTAGCTCTGCCACTTGTTGGCTGTGTGACCTTGGGCAAGTCACTTCACTTCTCTGGGCCTCAGTTACTTCATCTGTTAAATGGGGTTTGAAACTGTGAGCCCTATGTGGGATGGGGACTGTGTTCAACGCGATTTGCTTACATCACTCCCAGCACTTAGTACAGTGCCTGGCACATAGTAAAGCACTTAACAGATGTCATAATTATTATTATTTTTGGAATGAACTGGGCAAGAGCTGCACCCAGGCATGGCAGAGAGATGGCAGTGGCTCATTACTGGGGAGGGCGGAATGGGGGGCAGGCCCAGGGTTCATTGGGAATCTGGGGCAGAGAATAATAATAATAATAATGGTATTTGTTAAGCGCTTACTATGTGCAAAGCACTGTTCTAAGCCCTGGAGGGGATACAAAGTGATCAAGTTGGCCCACATGGGGCTCACAGTCTTCATCCCCATTTTACAGATGAGGTAACCGAGGCCCAGAGAAGTTAAGTGACTTGCCCAAGGTCACCCAGCTGACATGTGGTGGAGAGGGATTCGAACCCATGACCTCTGACTCCCAAGCCCGGGCTCTTTCCATTGAGCCACGCTGCTTCTCTGGACCAGCCAGGAGGGAGAAGGGTCAAAGGGGAAAGGGGAGGTCAAGCTTCTGGCTTTTTGGCTTTAGATTTCAGACAAAATCACTGAATCGAGCCCCAGTTCTCAACCCAAAGGGTGTGTCTCCCGGGATGGAGTTTATGTTTTTTGTTTGCTTTTTTAATGGTATTTGTTAAGAATTTTCCAAGTACTGGGGCAGAGGCAAGCTAAACGGTTTGGACACAGTCTCTGTCCCACATGGGGCTCACAGCCTTAACCCCCATTTTACAGATGAGGTCACTCATCTGTGTGAAGTGACTTGTCCAAGGTCACACAGCAGAAGAGTGGCGGAGCCGGGATTAGAACCCAGGTCCTTCTGGCTTCCGCGCCCATGTTCTATCCACTAGCCAACCTGTTTCTTTTCCACAGTAAGCGATCAGGGAGGGTCCCCCTGATCAGAGACCAGAGGAGCTGTGGCCTGCACGGATCTCCCCAGCTCTCGCCCTTTCCATCAGAGAGAACCGGGGACTTCACAGAACCCAGGGTTGGGCAGTGGGTGGGCTCCAGGAAGATTTAGGTCTCTGGGAGGGTTGGGGGGTGGAGTGGGTGTGTAGCGGGGCTATTTCTAGCCCCAGAGAGCTCCCTGAAAGAGGGCTGAAAACGAGGACAGAAAGAAGCTAGGCAGAAGGATACAGGAGCGGAAAGGGACCAAGAGGGGGGAGATAAAAGAATTCCTGATAATTCTCCTGGCCTTCAGGAGAATCTCTGGTACTCCATAGTCCCTATGAGCATATCGCTGTTTCTCTTTCTCTCTCTCACACCCCCCTCCCACATACACACACACACACACACACAGGCATCACCCACACAAATAAGAGACACACTCCCACCCCCTCCCTCCAATCGAAAACTCTCCCCAAAGAGAGACCAAAAGAGGGAAGGGGAGGGAGTGGAAAGAAGGGGTTATAAAGAGAGAGGTGAGTCTGGCCCGGGCAGAGGGAAGCAGGGGCAGAGATGGAGAAAGGGGCCGAGGGAGTCCGCAGGGTGAGGGGCAGGCTCTGGCCGAGCTGAACTTTCATTCATTCATTCATTCAATCGCATTTATTGAGCGCTTACTGTGTGCAGAGCACTGGACTAAGCGCTTGGGAAGTCCAAGTTGGCAACATCTAGAGACGGTCCCTACCCAACAGCGGGCTAACAGACTAGAAGGGGGAGACAGACAACAAAACGAAACATGTTAAATAAATAGAATAAATATGTACAAATAAAATAGAGTAATAAATAGGTACAAACATATATACAGGTGCTGTGGGGAGGGGAAGGAGGTAAGGAGGAGGGGGAGAGGAAGGAGGGGGCTCAGTGTGGGAAGGCCTCCTGGAGGAGGTGAGCTCTCAGTAGGGCTTTGAAGGGAACGGGGTGGGTTGCAGAGGAGGATTGGGGGGTCAGAGGCGGGAGAGCAGGCTGGGATGTCCCCCCGGCCGCCCCCGGCCCCGCTGTCCCCGTTGGCCTCGCGTCTCATTTCACACCTCGCCGCCCCCGAATCCCCGGCCCCCTCCCTCCCTCCTCCGCCCCCGGCCCGCACCTGCTCCCCGCCCCCTTCCCAACCCACAAAACGGCCCCCAGCTTGGGAGCCAGTCGGGACTGGAGACCGGGAGCCGGGAAGTCTGGGAGCAGGGGAGTCGAAGGCTGGGACCTGGAGAGGGAGATCAGGGGCTGGAGGAAACGGGCCGGGGGCGGATTCGGGGGTCTCGGGCCTGGGGGCCCCCCAGAAGCCCGGCACACAGGGCCTGGCAAACAGCAAACGCTCAACAAATAGCACGACTCTTAGCATCATCACTATTATTGGACCTCTGGGGATTCAGAGACGTAGGACCAGGGGCCCGAGTCGCCGGTGAGGGAGAAGATGTGGGGAGGCCGTGGGATGGAGGAGGAAGAAGATGCGGGGGGTGGGAAGGCCGCGGGATGAGGGAGAAGATGTTGGGGAGGCCGTGGGATGGAGGAAGAAGATTCGGGGGGTGGGAAGGCCGCGGGATGAGGGGGAAGATGTTGGGGAGGCCGTGGGATGGAGGAAGAAGATTCGGGGCGTGGGAAGGCCGCGGGATGTTCATTCATTCGTTCAATCGTATTTATAGACACCACTGGACTAACCGCTGGGGAAGTCCACCGCTTAGAACAGTGCTTTGCACATAGTAAGCGCTTAACAAATACCATCATTATTACTATTATTACGAATCGGCAACAGATAGAGACGGTCCCTACCCAACCACGGGCTCACAGGGTAGAAGGAGGATGAAGGATGGAGGAAGAAGAAGCAGATATTGAGGCCGCGGGATGAAGGAGAAGATGTGGGGAGGCTGTAGGATGGAGGGAGAAGATGCGGGTGTTGGGGAGGCCGAGGGATGTAGAGATGATGCGGGTATTGGGGAGGCCGCGGGATGTAGGAAAGATGCGGGCTTTGGGAAGGCCGCGGGATGTAGGAAAGATGCGGGTATTGGGGAGGCCGCGGGATGTAGGAAAGATGCGGGTATTGGGGAGGCCGCGGGATGTAGGAAAGATGCGGGTATTGGGGAGGCCGCGGGATGTAGGAAAGATGCGGGTACTGGGGAGGCCGTGGGATGTAGGAAAGATGCGGGTATTGGGGAGGCCGTAGGATGGAGGGAGAAGATTCGGGGAGTGGAAAGGCCGCGGGATGTTCATTTAGTCATTCAATCGTATTTATAGAGCACTGGACTAAGCGCTTGGGAAGTACTAGTCGGCAACAGATAGAGCCAGTCCCTACCCAACAACGGGCTCACGGGCTAGAAGGGGGATGAAGGATGTAGGAAGAAGATGCGGGTGGTGGGGAGGCCGTGGGAGGTAGAGATGATGCGGATGTTGGGGAGGCCGTGGGATGGAGGAAAGATGCGGGATGAGGGAGAAGATGTGAGGAGGCCGTAGGACGGAGGGAGAGGATGCGGGGGTTGGGCGGGAAGCCTCGGAGGGAGCGTGTGCCGGCTGGGAAGGGGCGCCGGCCGCAGGGGGCTTTGTCCCTCTCCACCCGGACCAGGTTGGGGAGCGGGGAGCGGGGAGCGGCCCGCGGCGGGATGCGGAGCCAGGGGGGCCCGGCTGCCCGGCTTCCCCGCCGTCTCTGCGGCAGAGGCGGCCCGCCCTGACCTCCAGCCGCGGGGCCCGGGGGTGGGGGCCAAGGGGGCCGAGCCCGGGGGCACCGGGCCACCGGGGACACTCACGGACGGGCGGGCGGAGGCAGAGGGCAGACAGAGGGACAGCAGAGGGTGGGCAGGGGCTGGAGGAGTCCGGGGCAGGGGATGGGCTGGAGTCCGGGGCAGGGGATGGGCTGGAGGCCGGGGCAGGGGATGGGCTGGAGTCCGGGGCAGGGGATGGGCAGCGGCTGGGCAGGGGCTAGAGTCATGGGCAGCGGCTGGAGTCCGGGGCAGGAGATGGGCAGCGGCTGCAGTCCGGGGCAGGAGATGGGCAGCGGCTGGGCAGCGGCTAGAGTCCTGGGCAGGGGCTGGGCAGCGGCTGGGGCTAGAGTCCTTGGCAGGGGCTGGGCAGCGGCTGCAGTCCGGGGCAGGGGATGGGCAGCGGCTGGGTAGGGGATGGGCAGAGGCTGGGCAGGGGCTAGAGTCCTGGGCAGGGGCTGGGCAGCGGCTGGAGTCCGGGGCCAGAGTCCTGGGCAGGGGCTGGGCAGCGGCTGGAGTCCGGGGCCAGAGTCCTTGGCAGGGGCTGGGCAGCGGCTGGGCAGCGGCTGGGTAGGGGCTGGGCAGAGGCTGGGCAGGGGCTAGAGTCGTGGGCAGGGGCTGGGCAGCGGCTGGAGTCCGGGGCCAGAGTCCTGGGCAGGGGCTGGGCAGCGGCTGGGCAGCGGCTGCAGTCCGGGGCAGGGGACGGGTAGGGGCTGGGCAGAGGCTGGGCAGGGGCTAGAGTCCTGGGCAGGGGCTGGGCAGCGGCTGGAGTCCGGGGCAGGAGATGGGATGGGCAGCGGCTGGGCAGGGACTAGAGTCCTGGGCAGGAGCCGCTGGGCAGGATTCGGGGAGCAGGGGCCGGGGGTCTGGGGAGGACAGGGACGGGGGGGCCAGGGGCCGGGGGTCCGGGGGTCCGGGGAGGGCGCGTTGGGGCTGTCACCTCTTGAGTCGCAGGCTGCAGGCAGCTGGGGCGGGCCGGAGGGGCACCAGGCGGGCGGTCTCGGAGCTGGGGGCGCCGGGCTCCGCCATCCCGGGGAGGCCCGAGGAGCCCCCGGCCATCCCAGCCGTCCGCGGCGGCGGCGGCGGGCCGGACTGCACAGCCCCCGGAGCCGGCTCCGGCCCCCTCCCCACGTCGGGGGGGTCCGGAGCCCCGCCCCCCGAAACGGCGCTCCGCCCCGGGGACCCAGGCGTCCCAGCCCCCGGACCCCCGTCCGGACCCTCGGGCTGGCTGGCTGGCTGGCTGGCTGGCTGCCCGGGGGTCCGGCTGGTCCCTGGAGGGGCGAGAAGCCCCCTCCCCAAAACACACACACACACACACGGGCACAGAGCCCGGCCCTGGACCTCTTCACAATAAATGGGGGGAAAACCGTGGGCGCAGTCACAGAAACAGCAGGAAAGTAGAAGCACAGAAAGAGATCTAAGAACATAAGGGACAGAAATAGATGAAAAAAAAAAAAAACCCAACAAAACCCAAAACCAACCAGGCCTGGCACAGACCGGGGCTATATCTGTACCCGAGTGAACTCGCCGGAGAAAGTAGACGGAGGGTTAATCTGGGAAAGTTTCACGGAGGAGGAGGAGGAGGAGGTGGGCTGCTAAAGGGAGTTGAAAGGAGATTCGGGGTCGGGCCCTGCCCCAGGGGTCCCTAAAACTCTTGGGTTTCCATAGAGACTTGAGTTCAGACGGTTGTCATCACCGTCCTCTCCCTTTTTCTCCTCTTTTCCCTCCATCTCCTCCTCTTTCTCCTCTCCACTCCTTTTGCCTCCTCTCCGCCTCCTCTTCTTCCTCTCCTCTTCTTCCCCTTCCTCCTCTCCTCCTCTCCCTCTCTTCTTCCTCTCCGCCTTCTCTTCTTCCTCCTCTCCGACTCTTCCTCTCCTCCTTCTCTTCTTCCTCCTCTCCACCTCCTCTCCTCCTCTTCCTCTCTTCTTCCTCTCCACCTTCTCTTCTTCCTCCTCTCCTCTTCTCTACCTCTTCCTTCTCTCCGACTCTCTTCTTCCTCTCCTCCTTCTCTACTTCCTCCTCTCTTCCTCCTCTCCTCTTCTTCCTCTCCTCTTTCTCTTCTTCCTCCTCTCCTTCCTCCTCTCCTCTTCTCCTCCTCCTCTCCGTCGTCCCATTCACCATCAGCAGTACGGACGGACCCCATCTGCTAGGTGCATAGCCCTGCCCTAAACGCTTGGGGAACCTACCCGGATCGAATAATAGTAATGATGGCATTTTTTAAGCGCTTATTATGTGCCAAGCACTGTTCTAAGCGCTGGGGGGGGGGATACCAGGTAATCAGATTGCCCCACACGGGGCTCACGGGCTTCAGCCCCATTTTACAGATGAGGTAACTGAGGCCCAGAGAAGTTAGGTGACTTGCCCAAAGTCGCACAGCAGACAAGTGGCGGAGGCGGGATTAGAACCCATAACCTCTGACTCCTAAACCCGTACTCTTTCCACTGAGCCACGCTGCTTCTCTAGTAAGAAGGATCCCTGCCTTCGAGGAGTTTACAACCTCGTGAGGGAAACGGGGAAATGTAAACGCACGAATACCGAAGCGTCGAAAGAGAGCGAGAGAGGAGGTGAATAATAACCCCAAACGGATCAACAAACGTCTTAATCAGAGAAGCAGCGTGGCTCAGTGGCAAGAGCCCGGGCTTGGGAATCAGAGGTCGTGGGTTTTAATCTCGGGCTCCGCCACTTGTCAGCTGGGTGACTTTGGGCCAGTCACTTCACTTCTCTGGGCCTCAGTTCCCTCATCTGTATAATGGGGATGAAAACTGCAAGCCCCACATGGGACAACCTGATCACCTTGTATCTACCCCAGCGCATACGTGGAACATAGTAAGCACTTAACAAATACTATTATTATTAGTAGTATTAGTAATAATAATAATAATAATAATAATAAGAGATGAGGGCAGAGGAATCGTGACAGAGCTGGCCCGGCCGCAGAGGTGGGGTCGAGGGAAACCTTTCTGGAAGGGCTTTGAAGAAAGCTGGGGAACTTGGTTCGGGGAAATCGAAATCTCCTAAAAGGTAAGGTCGCTGTGGGCAGGGAGTTTATCCTGTTGTATTCTCCCAAGCTCTTAGTCCAGTGCACTGCACACAGAAAACGCTCACTAAATAGCACTGATCGATTGATTGATTGGAGTGATGCCGACTCGTTGAGGACAGGGAATGAATTTACTAATTCTGTTATACTATACTGTCCTCAGCGCTCAGTCCAGTGCAGTGCACCTAGTAAGCGCTCAATAAATACCACCGATGGATGGATTGGAGTGATGCCAACTCGTTTCGGGCAGGGAACGTGTCTACCAACTCTGCTGTATTTGGATTCTCCCAAGCGCTTAGTCTGCACACAGTAAGCGCTCAATAAATACCACTGATGGATTGGGGTGATGCCAGGGGATGGGAGTTGAGGCGCAGAAGGAGGGTCATCTTGGGGCGGGGGGGTGGTCTCCGCCGATGTCTCCCCCGGCCCCAAGCCCGGACAAAGCTTTGGGGAGTCGGTCCGGGGCGGGTCCCTGGATTTGGGGGGGTCAGGAGGGGGGGGGGGTTGGACAGACTCCAGGGGATCGTTGGCTTGGGAGAAGGCAAAGAGTCATCCAATAGTGTTGTGCAAAACAATGGGCCGTGGGAGGTAGGGGGAGGGGGTGGGTGAATGGGATGCAGGGAGGAAGGGGCGGTGGGCGCTCAATAAAACGGAGAAAGGGAAAGGGAGGAGGAAAATGGGAGGAGGCAGGGGAGAAAGAGGAGGAGGAGGAGAAAGGGGGGAAAGAGGAGGGGGAGGAAGAGGGGAAGAGGACGGAGAGGAGGTGGGGGATAAAGGAAGGGAGAAAGGGGGAAGAGGAGGAGGAGGCAGGGGAAGAAGAGGGAAGAGGACGAGGGAGCAGGGGAGAAGGAGAGGGAAGAAAAGGGAGGAGGAGGAGGCAGGGGAGAAGGGAGAGGGAAGAAGAGGAGAAGAGGAGGCAGGGGAGAAAGAGGAGAGGGAAGAAGAGGGGAAGAGGAGGAGAAGGAAGAGGAGGCAGGGGAGAAAGAGGAGAGGGAAGAAGAGGGGAAGAGGAGGAGGAAGAGGAGGAGGAGGCAAGGGAGAAAGAGAAGGGGGAGGAAGAGGAAGGGGGAAGAGGAGGACAGAAGGGAGAAATTAGGGCTAGAGGACGCGGGAGGAGGAGGGATGAAAGGAGGAGGGCGGAAAAGGAGGAGGGAGAATAGAGAAAGAAGGAAGGACGGAGAGGTGAGGAGAAGAGAAAGGAGGAGAAAGAATATGACGGGGAGGAGAAGGAGGGGAAAAAAAGGAAGTGGAGGGGGAAGAAAGACAGAGAAAGCGGGACAAGAAAGCAGGAACTCCAGATCCCGGCGGCGGACAGACAGAGCGTCGTCGGGGCGGGCCCAAACTGCAGGTCCCGCCAAGCAGCGCGGCTCCCGACCCCGGGATTGTGGATTCCCAAGGCGGAGATCTGGGAATTCGGTGAACCTCCTCCGTGAGTCCTGGCACTGACCTTCCCGTTTCCCATCCGTGCTGACCCGGAGCCGGCTAACGGTGACAGGAGGCTCCCTGCGCTTAGCACGCCTGGCTTTAATTTAGTGGAGGGAGAAGCAGCGCTGATTTTTCATTGTTTCCGTGTCTGCCTTGGACACCTCCTTGTGGTGACCAGTGGCTAATAATAATGATAATAATAATAATAATGGTATTTGTTAAGCGCTTACTATGAGCCAAGCACCGTTCTAAGTGCTGGGGTAGATACAAGGTAACCAGGTTGTCCCACGCGGGGCTCACAGTCTTCATCCCCATTTTACAGATGAGCTGAGTCACAGAGAAGTTAAGTGGCTTGCCCAAAGTCACACAGCTGATAAGTGGTGGAGCCGGGATTAGAACCCATGACCTCTGACTCCCAAGCCCGGGCTCTAGAAGAATTCAAGTTTCTTGCCCCGGCACCGCAGTAAATCCCAGCTGGTCCAGGGGCCGGATGGGAACCTGAAAAGCCTCCATTCATTTGTTCATTCAGTCGTATTTACTGAGCGCTTACTGGTGCGTAGCACTGTACTAAGCGCTCGGGAAAGTACATTTCGACAGTAGTGATATTCCCTGTCCACATGAGCTCCCGGCCCTCAGTTCTGGTGGGGTTGATTTATATGATAGTCTTATTTATTAAGCGCTACCTATGTGCCAAAGCTCTGTGCTAAACGCTGAGGTAAACAACGAGACCTAGTCCTTGTCCCTCACGGAGCTAGGAAGCTAAAAGGGAGGGAGTGCTGGTATTTTATCCCTATTTTATAGATGAGGAAATCGAAGCACAAGGGAGTTGGGTAAAAATAATAATTGTGGTATTTGGGAAGCGCCCATTGTGTACCAAACATTGCCCTAAATGCTGGGATAGATACAGGATAATCAGGTCAGAAAGAGTCCCTGACCCACAGTCTAAGAGGGGGCAACAGTAGGTATTTAATCCACGTTGCAGGTGAGGAAACTGAGGTACAGAGAAGTTAAGTGACTTGTTCAAGCTCACACAGCAGGCAAATGGTAGAAACTCCCCAGCCCGGGATCAAGCCACTCGGCCATGCTGTTTTAATTTTCACGTTGTATTTATTAAGCGCTTAGTGTGTGCAGAGCACTGTACTAAGCGCTTGTCTGCATCTGCATCGCCCTGACTGGCTCTCTTTGCTCTTTCCTCCTCTCCCAGCCCCACAGCACTTACGCATCTATCTGTAATTCTATTTATTTGTACTGATGTCTATTTGTAGTGTTTATTTGTAGTGACATCTATCTCCCCCTCTCTAGACAGTGAGCTCGTTGTGGGCAGGGATTGTCACTCTTTATTGTCGTATTGTACTTTCTCAAGCTCTCAGTACAGTACTATTCTATTTATTTTATTTTGTTAATATATTTTGCTTCGCTTTGTTGTCTGTCTCCCCCTTCTAAACTGTGAGCCCATTGTTGGATAGGGACCGTCTCTATATGTTGCCAACTTGTACTTCCCAAGCGCTTAGTACGGTGCTCTGCACACAGTAAGCGCTCAGTACATACGATTGAATGAATGAATGAATGCTCTGCACACAGTAAGCTCTTAATAAATACATTATTGAAAAATGAAGCAGCATGGCCTAGTGACAAGAGCTCGGGCTTGGGAGTTAGAGGCCGTGGGTTCTAATCCCCGCTCCTCCACTTGTCTGCTGTGTGACCTTGAGCAAGTCACTTTACTCTGCTGTGCCTCAGTTCCCTCATCTGTAAAATGGGGATTAAGACTGTGAGCCCCGCGTGGGACAACCTGATCACCTTGTATCTGCCCCAGCGCTTAGAACAGTGTTTGGCACACGGTAAGCGCTTAACAAAAACTATAATGATCAAATACGATTGAATTGCATTACCATATAACAATAAACAGATACCTTCCCTGCCCATAAAGAGTAAACAGTTGATCTCCTGTCGGGACAACTTTCATTCATTCATTCAATCGGATTTAATTGAGCCCTTACTATGTGCACAGCACTGGACTATGGGCTTGGAAAGAACAGTACAGCAATAGAGACAATTCCTGCCCACAACAGGCTTACACTTTGACATCAAAACAAGTAACTCTCCAACTGCAGGGAAGGACAGCACCACGGTGGGCTTTCACTTCTCGTTTTTTAGCAGAACTTTCCCCTTTTTTGACCCTTGGCTCTGTAACTGATGTTAACGTGGCTGTGGTGGTGACCCAGACTGAGCCCCCTCCTTCCTCTCCCCCAATCCCTCTGCCTTACCTCCTTCCCCTCCCCACAGCACCTGTATATATGTTTGTACGTATTTATTACCCTATTTATTTTACTTGTACATATTTACTATTCTATTTCTTTTATTTTGTTAATATGTTGTGTTTTGTTGTCTGTCTTCCCCTTCTAGACTGTGAGCCCGCAGTTTGGTAGGGACCGTCTCTAGATGTTGCCGACCTGTCCTTCCCAAGTGCTTAGTCCAGTGCTCTGCACACAGTAAGCGCTCAATAAATACGATTGAATGAATGAGCTTGTGGGGCAGTCAGTCATAAACAGGAGACGTCGACATAAACGAGAAGCACAGTGGCTTAGTGGAAAGTGGCTTGGGAGTCAGAGAATGTGGGTTCCAATTCCGCCTCCGCCACTTGTCAGCTGTGTGACTTTGGGCAAGTCACTTCTCTGTGCCTCAGTTCCCCCGCCTGTCAAATGGGGATGAAGACTGTGAGCTCCGCGTGGGACATCCTAACTTCCTTGTATCTATCTACCTGTTGCAGAAGCAGCATTGATTGCATTTTCGCTAAAGGCTTAGCATAACCAAAGCCGTTGAATGCAGAGGTCAACGGCGGGGTATGTGAGGACTAGGCCTCGGCCTCGCAGACGATTCTGTAATCCAGAAGGGCTGACACTGATTCAAAGTGGCCCTGTCTAATACGACCCCATCCTGTGTGGGTGATGTCTCCTGCTAACATCTTCTCACACCAGGGTGCCAAAGTTTATATATATATATTTATATATAGTTTATATATACGCCCTCGGGAATCCTTTGTGTAGCCCCTGATGGGGAACCAAATAAAAGGGAAGAAGCTGGAATCGGGGCTGTTCGTCCCGAGCAGTCACTTTTCCTACCTCTACTGCTCCATCGGAACTCATATCACCGAGTCGTTTTTCCTATCTGCGTCACGGACTTGGGTTCTCGAACCCTGCGGCCGATTTATACCGGTTAACTTATTTTCCCCCCTACTTGTCGATAATAATAATAATAATGATGGCATTTATTAAGCGCTCACTACGTGCAAGCACCGTTCTGAGTGCTGGGGAGGTTGCAAGGTGATCAGGTTGTCCCATGTGGGGATCACAGTCTTAATCCCCATTTTACAGATGAGGTAAGTGAGGCCCAGAGAAGCGAAATGACTTGCCCAAAGTCACACAGCTGACAATTGGTGGAGCCGGGATTTGAACTCCTGACCTCTGACTCCAAAGCCCGGGCTCTTTCCTCTGAGCCACGCTGCATCTCCCCAGCGCTTAGGACAGTGTGTGGCACAGAGAAGCAGCATGGCATAGTGGATAGAGCACGGGCCTGGGAATCAGAAGGTCATAGTAATAATAATAATAATGATGATGGCATTTGTTAATTGCTTACTTTGTGCCAAGCATCCCAGCTCTGCCAATTGTCAGCCGTGTGACTTTGGGCAAGTCACTTAACTTCTCTGGGCCTCAGTTACCTCATCTGTGAAATGAGGGTTAAGACTGTGAGCCCCCCGTGGGACAGCCTGATCACCTTGTAACCTCCCCACTGCTTAAAATAGTGCTTTGCACATGGTAAGCACTTAATAAATGCCAACAACAACAACACTATTCTAAGCGCTGAGGGGGGATTCAAGGTAATTAGGTTCTCCCACGTGGGGCTCTCAGTCTTCATCTCCATTTTACAGATGAGGTCACTGAGGCACAGAGAAGTCAACTGACTTGCCCAAAGTCACACAGCTGATCAGTGGTGGAGCCGGGATTAGAACCTACGACCTCTGACTTCAAACCCCGTACTTTTTCCACTAAGCCACGAAGGTCATGGGTTCTAATCCCGGCTTGGCCACTTGTCTGCTGGGTGACCTTGGACAAGTCACTTCACTTTTCTGGGCCTCAGTCCCCTCATCTGTAAAATGGGGATTGAGACTGTGAGCCGCACATGAGACAGGGACTGTGCCCAACCCGATTTGCTTGTATCCACCCCAGCACTTAGTACTGTGACTGGCACATACTTAAGTGCTTAACAAATACCATTATTATGAGAAGCAGCGTGGCTCAGTGGAAAGAGACCGGGCTTTGGAGCCAGAGGTCGTGGGTTCAAATCCCTCCTCCTCCACTTGTCAGCTGTGTGACTTTGGGCAAGTCACTTTGCTTCTCTGGGCCTCAGTTACCTCATCTGTAAAATGGGGATTAAGACTGAGAGCCCCCTGTGGGACAACCTGATCACCTTGTAACCTCCCCAGTGCTTAGAACAGTGCTTGGCACATAGCAAGCACTTAACAAATACCATAATAATAATAATAATGGTATTTATTAAGCACTTATTATAGTGGGTAGATAGATAAAGGGTAATAGCTAAAGGATGTAGATAAAGGATAATCACGTTGTCCCACGTGGGGCTCCCACTTTTAATCCCCATTTTAAAGATGAGGTCACTGAGGCTCAGAGAAGTGAAGTGACTAGCCCAGGGTCACACAGCTGACAAGTGGCAGAGGAGGGATTAGAACCCACGTCCTCTGACTCCCAAGCCCGGGCTCTTGCCTCTGAGCCACACTGCTTCTCTATTATTATTAAGAGCTTAACAAATAATGCTAATACTAATAATAATGATGGTATTTGTTGAGTGCTTACTATGTGCAAAGCACTGTTCTAAGCTCTGGGGAGGTTACAAGCAGCATGGCTCAGTGGAAAAAGCCCGGGCTTTGGAGTCAGAGGTCATGGGTTCCAACAACAATATGCTATCATATATGCTATCATATCAATATGCTATCATATTTAAGCGCTTAGTACAGTGCTCTGCACACAGTAAGTGCTCAATAAATACGATTAAATGAATGAAAGTGGCAGAGGAGGGGTTAGAACTCACATCCTCTAACTCCCAAGCCTGGGCTCTTGCCGCTAAGCCGTGCTGCTTGTCTATTATTATTAAGCGCTTAACAAATAATAATGATAATAATAATGGTATTTGTTAAGCGCTTACTATGTGCAAAGTACTGTTCTAAGCGCTGGGGAGGTTACAAGGTGATCAGGTTGTCCCACAGGGGGCTCACAGTTTTAATCCCCATTTTCCAGATAATAATAATAATAATAATAATGGTATTTGTTAAGCACTTACTATGTGCAAAGCACTGTTCTAAGTGCTGGGGAGGTTACAAGGTGATCAGGTTGTCCCACGGGGGGCTCACAGTTTTCATCCCCATTTTACATATGAGGTAACTGAGGCCCAGAGAAGTTAAGTGACTTGCCCAAAGTCACACAGCTGATAGTTGGCAGAGCTGGGATTTGAACCCATGACCTCTGAGGTAACTGAGGCCCAGAGAAGTTAAGTGATTCTCCAGCTGACAGTTGGTGGGGCAGGGATTTGAACCGATGACCTCTGCCTGTGCTCTCTCCAAAGTCACACAGCTGACATTTGGCAGAGCTGGAATTTAAACCCATGACCTCTGACTCCAAAGCCCGAGCTCTTTCCACTGAGCCACGCTCATTAATAAAAAATAATAATAAAAATACTAATACAAATGCTAATAATACTTCTAATAATACTAAAGGGCCTTCCTAGACCGAGTCCCCTCCTTCCTCTCCCCCTACTCCCCCTCCCCACCCCCCCCACCTTACCTCTTTCCCCTCCCCACAGCACCTGTATATGTTAATATGTTTTGTTTTGTTGTCTGTCTCCCCCTTCTAGACTGTGAGCCCACTGTTGGGTAGGGACCGTCTCTAGATGTTGCCAACTTGTACTTCCCAAGCGCTTAGTACAGTGCTCCGCACACAGTAAGCGCTCAATAAATACGATTGAATGAATGAACGTATATATGTTTGTACATATTTATTACTCTATCCATTTATTTATTTATTTTACTTGTACATATCTATTCTATTTATTTTATTTTGTTAATATGTTTGGTTTTGTTCTCTGTCTCCCCCTTTTAGACTGTGAGCCCACTGTTGGGTAGGGACTCTCTCTAGATGCTGCCAACTCGTACTTCCCAAGCGCTTAGTACAGTGCTCTGCACACAGTAAGCGCTCAATAAATACGATTGATTGATTGATATTTATTACTCTATTTATTTTACTTGTACATCTTTATTCTATGTATTGTATTTGGCTTATATGTCTTGTTTTGTTGTCTGTCTCCCCCTTCTAGACTGTGAGCCCGCTGTTGCTAACTTGTCCTTCCCAAGCGCTTAGTACAGTGCTCTGCACACAGTAAGCGTTCAATAAATACGATTGAATGAATGTGCATATGTTTGTACATATTTATTACTCTATTTTACTCGTACATATTTATTCTATTTATTTTATTTGGCTTATGTGTCTTGTTTTGTTGTGTGTCTCCCCCTGTGAGACTGTGAGCCCGCTGTTGCCAACTTGTACTTCCCAACCGCTTAGTCCAGTGCTCTGCACACAGTAAGCGCTCAATAAATATGAATGAATGAACGAACGAATGAATAATGAATGAATGAAGCGGGGCAAGCCGTGGTCCGGCCCCTGGCTCCCGCAGGGCGGGGGGCCTGCGCGGCGCGACAAAGGTTCCGGGGGCGCGACAGAGGTGCCGGGGGCGCCGAGTGCGCAGGCGCAAGGGAGGCGGGCCGGCCTGGCGCATGCGCAGAAGGGTCCAGTTGGGTATTGGAAGTTTGGGCGGCGGAGAGCGGCCAGCTGAGCGGGCCGGGACAGGCCGGGGGCCCCCGCGGTGAGGAGCAGGAGGAGGAGGAGGAGGAGGAGGACGGGGAGGGGGAGGGAAGGAAGGGCGCCCTACCCTGCGAAAGACGCTCTGGCCACCTCCCCGAGCCAGGCCAGGCCCCTGCTTTGGGCCCCTGCCCCGCCCTGCAGATCTGGTTCCTCTTCCAGGTGCATTTCCTATTTTTGACCGTCGCCCTCCCCAGGATCCGGCCCCGACCGGGGGCATCGTCCCCCCCTAAACCCGCCACCCCCCCCCAGGGCCTCATCCTGACCCTCATCCTCACCCCGGGTCCGACCCCACCAGGGCATCTTTCCCTAACCCGCAGCCCCCTCAGGACTTGACCCCGGCCTGGCATCTTCTCCCCCATAGCCCCTCAAGACTTGACCCTGGCAGGTCATCGTCTCCCCTACAGCCCCCTCAGGATTTGACCCCGGCCTGGCATCTTCCCCCCCATAGCCCCTCAAGACTTGACCCTGGCAGGTCATTGTCTCCCTGGCAGCCCCCTCAGGACTTGACCCCGGCCTGACATCTTCTCCCCCGCAGCCCCCTCAGGATTTGACCCCAGCCTGGCATCTTCTCCCCTGCAGCCCCCTCGGGATTTGACCCCTCCTGGCAACTTCTCCCCCACAGCCCCCTCAGGATTTGACCCCGGCCTGGCATCTTCTCCCCTGCAGCCCCCTCAGGACTTGATCCCAGCCTGGCATCCTCTCCCCTGCAGCCCCCTCAGGACTTGATCCCAGCCTGGCATCCTCTCCCCTGCAACCCCCTCAGGACCCGACCCTGGCAGGTTAGCATAGTCTCCCCCGCATCCCCCTCAGGACTTGACCCCGGCCTGGCATCTTTTCCCCCGCAGCCCCCTCAGGATTTGACCCCAGCCTGGTATCTTTTCCCCCGCAGCCCCCTCAAGACTTGCCCCTGGCAGGTCATCGTCTCCCCTGCAGCCCCCTCAGGATTTGACCCGAGCCTGGCACCTTCTCCCCTGCAGCCCCCTCAGGACCCGACCCCAGCCTGGCGTCTTCTCCCGCGCAGCCCCTTCGGGATCCACCCTGGCCGCTCATCTTTGCCCCCTCAGGATCCACCCCAGCCGGGCCGGTCATCATCCCCCTCCCACGCCGCCCCCTCAGGGCCTGACCCTGACCCCGGGCCAGCCGGTCATCTTCCCCTTCCTCACTGTCCCCTCAGGACCCGCCCCACAAGAGCTAAACTCCTTCTCCTCCTCCTCACCCTGGGCCCCCCTGGGCCTTACTCCCCCTGCCCACCTCCCCTCCTCTGGGCTCCAGAAGCACTGGGCCTCCTCAGCCCCGGCCCCCGGGCTCCCTGTGTTGGCCTTGTCCTTAGGACCGGACCGGTTTAGCTGCTGTAATCCTCCCCGCTTCCTGATCCTAATCCCTCTGACCCATTAGCCACTCCATCCCCACCTCATTCCTCCCCCTCTGTCTCCACCGACTCCCCAGACAGGGGGTGGAAGACCCTTCCTAGGTCTTGCCAAGGCTAGACAAGACTTGCCAAGACCGGACACTCAGATCCACTGGCTAGGGGGTAAACCGGCCTGCTTCAGGCCGTGCGGGGTCCTTGTGCTGGCAGGGAGGGGTAGCAGAAGGGTCCCCTTCCCCTCCTCCCTGGCTCCAACTGCCCCAACTGCTCTTTCTGCCCCAGCGTAATGCTCTCCGGCCCTTACCCCTATGCCTTATTACCCCTGAAATGGTGTATTACCTCTACCCTTATTACTCCTCAAATGGGTCAGCCCTGTCTCCTGGGCTGCCATAATGACAGGGAGTCCCAGTTCCTGTGCTTTGCCCCATTCCTTGGCACAGACCATATCAGCCACCCAACACTCCAAGCCGGGCCTCACCCACTTCTGAGCAATCCCTGTCCCGCCCCTTCCTGGTTGTGCTTCTTTCCTGGGTTCTGGGTACACCTGGGTTCCTGAGGGGAGAAGAGGGAAGAGCATGTTGAAGGGTACTGGCAGTGTAAGGAAGGGGGTTGGATGCCGTGCGGGGGGTGGTTTTGGAAGGGACCTTGATCCCTCCCAACTTTCTTACTGTTTTCTTGCCTCTGCCTCCCGGGTGAATTCCACCGTCTTCATCCGGCTCTAGAGCATGGAGCAGGCCAGTCGGGTCCAGCGCCGGCTGTCCCGAGTCGGGGAGAGTCTCTACGTGGTGCTGGGGCTGCAGAAAGGTGCTGCACCTGAGGATGTCAAGAAAGCCTACAGGTCTGGACCCCAGCCCCCTAACCCATCCCTCCCCTTAGAATACCGCCCCAGGGTCTTCCCCACGACTCTCTCTCCCTGGCCTCTGACCCCTCACTTGAGTTGTCTTTGCGTTGTGGCTTTGTGAGCACGGGGCCTTAAGGTTTTTATGGCATTTGTTCATTCATTCATTCAGTTGTATTTATTGAGCGCTTACTGTGTGCAGAACACTGTACTAAGCGCTTGGGAAGTCCAAGTTGGCAACATCTAGAGATGGTCCCTACCCAACAGCGGGCTCACAGTCTAGAAGGGGGAGACAGACAACAAAACAAAGCATATTGACAAAATAAAATAAATAGAATAAATATGTACAAGTAAAATAAATAGAGTAATATATATGTGCAAACATATATGCATATATACAGGTGCTGTGGGGAGGGTTAGGAGGTAAGGTGGGATGGGGAGGGGGTGGAAGGGGAGAGGACGGAGGGGGCTCAGTCTGGGAAGGCCTCCTGGAGAAGGTGAGCTCTCAGTAGGGCTTTGAAGGGAGGAAGAGAGCTAGCTTGGCGGATGTGTGGAGGGAGGGCATTCCAGGCCATGGGGAGGATGTGGGCCGGGGATCGACGGCGGGACACGCGAGAACGAGGCACGGTGAGGAGATTAGCGGCAGAGGAGTGGAGGGTGCGGGCTGGGCTGGAGAAGGAGAGAAGGGAGGTGAGGTAGGAGGGGGCGAGGTGATAGAGAGCCTTGAAGCCGAGAGTGAGGAGTTTTTGCCTGATGCGTAGGTTGATTGGTAGCCACTGGAGATTTTTGAGGAGGGGAGTAACATGCCCAGAGCGTTTCTGCACAAAGACGATCCGGGCAGCGGCGTGAAGGATAGATTGAAGTGGGGAGAGACAGGAGGATGGGAGATCAGAGAGGAGGCTGATGCAGTAATCCAGTTGGGACAGGATGAGAGATTGAACGAGCAGGGTAGCGGTTTGGATGGAGAGGAAAGGGCGGATCTTGGCAATGTTGCGGAGGTGAGACCGGCAGGTTTTGGTGACGGACTGGATGTGAGGGGTGAACGAGAGAAAGTTGTTAAGCGCTTACTATGTGGCAGACACTGTACGTATGGAGTGCCAAGGTAGATACAAGCTAATCAGGGTGGACCCAGTCTGTGTCTTAATCCCCATTTAACAGATGAGGGAACTGAGGTACAGAGGAAGTGAAATGACTTGCCCAAGGTCACACAGATGACAGCGGAGCCAGGATTAGAACCCAGGTCGTTCTAGAGGCCTACTCTCTATCCATTAGGCCACAGTGCTTCACTAGTGAGCCCCCCCCTCATTGCGCTTAATGCGTCTGGAGGTGTTCAGCAAGTGAAACCGGCCTCCCTGTTTGCCTCTGACCCGCCCCCCACCCCTCTCATACACTTCCCCCACAAGTACGTGCCTCTTGTGTCTCTCCCCACCCTCTGTGATGGGTTGGACCCGTTGCTTCTCCGTGCCCTCTGTCACGGGCGGTGCCCCCTCAGGAAGCTAGCTCTGAAGTTCCACCCGGACAAAAACCCCGAGGACCCAGGAGCAGCGGAGAGGTTCAAGGAGATCAACGCAGCCCACGCGACGCTGAGCGACCCTGAGCGCCGCCGCCTGTACGACGAGTATGGATCTCTGGGGCTCTACGTGGCGGAGCACTTCGGCGAGGACAGTGTCAAGTACTACTTCCTCATGTCCAAGTGGTGGTTCAAGGTGCGCCATCGTCATCGTCGTCGCTCCGGGCCCCCGTCCAGTGATGGGGAGGGGAGGTATGGGCAAGATCGGATCCAAGAAGGACCCTCTCCTCTCCTCTCCCCTCTCCCCAGGCCCTAACTATTGTGGGCGCCCTTCTCACCTGCTGCTGCTGCTGCTGTTGCTGCTGCTTCTGTTGCGGGCGGTGCCGGCCACCGGATGATGACGAGCCCTACAAACACGTGGACCCCGAGGACCTAGAAGCACAGATCCGGGCTGAGGACGGAGGTCTGGGAAGGGGGCGGGGAGCTCGGGACCCCGTGAACTAACTTTGGAGGCGACAGTGACCAGAACGGGGCTGTGCGAGGGTCTGGGGGATGTGGGATGAGGGTCACTTTCAGGCAGCTCCCAGCTCGGCATGCCTTCTCGGCCGTCAGGATGGGCAGGAAGGGAGAAGCGGGACCGGCTGGGAAAGAGCACGGGACTGGGAATCAGTAGACCTGGGTCCTGATCCCAGCTCCGCCACTCGCCTGTTCGCGGATTTCGGGACCAGTCCGTCGGCTTCTCTGGGTCTCAGCTTCACCGTCTGAAAATGGGATTAAATGCCTCTGCTTCCTCCTGGGGCAGAGACTCTCGCGTGGACGAGAGACTGTGTGATCTGATTATTCGGTAATAATAATAATAATGATGATGGCATTTATTAAGCGCTTATTATGTGCAGAGCACTGTTCTAAGCGCTGAGGTTACAAGGTGATCAGGTTGTCCACGTGGGGCTCACAGTCTTCATCCCTGTTTTACAGGTGAGATAACTGAGGCCCGGAGAAGTTAAGGGACTTGCCCAAAGTCACCCAGCTGACAATTGGCGGAGCTGGGATTTAAACCCTTGACCCCTGTGCTCTTTCCACTGAGCCATGCTGCCTCTGGGGTATCTACCCCAGCGCTGAGTACAGGGCTTGGCACATAGTACCCGCTTAATCAACCCCATCGTTATTCTTTTCTCCAGGTGCTGACCCCATGAGAGTGCAGCCTGCCGCCCAGCCTGCCCTGCACATCACAGATGAGACTCAACAGCCCCGGCCCTGACCGGAGCGAGGACCCTGATCTCTGACCCGTAAGCACCTCTGAGCGCTACCGACCCCTTGTTCGAACCTCGGGAGAATGCCCACCCACTCTCTGCCACCCCGGTTTCCTTTCTGCCCTTCCGTTCCCCGTTCTGCCCTCGTCTCTGGTTGGGAGGACCTACCTGTCCCGTGAGCTTGGCGCTGGTCCCGACTCCGGCCGATCACCCTGGGGCCCGGTGCCTTGCCCTGTCTAGCAGGACTGAATCCCCTCTGTCGTCTCACAGCCCTGAGTGGTTCCCGTCTCCCCCCGCCTCAGGGCCCCGGCTTCTGTGGAGGACGGATCCCGGCTCTGGAGCTGTCACACCAGCTGACTCTCCCCTACAGCCCACGGCACGGGCACTGGACACCTGCGCCTCGCCGGGCCCTTCTCCTCCCCGTGCCTATGCCCCGCTCCGTTCCACTGTGACTCATCTCTCAGGAAAAGCAGGCGTCGGGGGGAGAGGGGAGAGAGCTCCTCGTTGCCCTGCCTCTCTGGGACAGCTAGATACCAGCACCAGGCGACATGCACCAGCAATGGCACCTTTCCCCGCTCCCAGGATATTCCTTCCTGTGACCCCAAACTCTAAGGTTCCCATTCTGCGGGCAGGGGTGTTCACCGGCGGTTGGGGTGGGGGAAGAAAGGGTGTTTCTCGCAAAGCTTCCCCCCGCCGTGCCCCCCGTGCCAAAGTGTTCCTCCCTCCCTTCCCCTCTGCCCTGCCCTGACCACTTCGTCCCCCCGGCCCCTCCCTTAGGATCTACTCTGGCCTCCTCAAGGAGGACGAGAAAGAAGGAGGGAAAGCAGAGACCTGGAACAGGAATGATAATAAAGGAGCTTTTGTACAGTCTCCTCTGCCTCAGTCGGGGCCGGGGGAGACTGGGCCGGAGGCGGAGCTGGAACAGTAGCCATGATATTGAATGAGCTCGGCCCAGAGCAGCAGACCCGGGTGGGCAGCTGTTGGGAAGAAGTTAGGGTCTGGGATGCTGGTGGGCGAGAGTCGGGCTTGGAGGAGGTGGGGAAGGGAGGAGAGGCTTGCTGAGTCGGTGCGGGGGCTGGCAAGAGACTGACAGAGATTCTAGATTCTTTCAGACAGACTTAGTTGTTGGAGCCAAAATAGGTTCGCTAGCCCCCGAGTCTCCTCTGCGGCTCCCTCCCCGCCCGGCTTTTCCCGCTGGTGATTGTGGTCAAGAACCTAGGAAACTAGGCCAGGCCCTCTTTTGCGTGTCTGGCTCTGTTTTGAATCTTCAGCAGCCTCCTGGACCTGGAGCAGAAGGGCTTTGGGCACCTACTCTCTTGCCAGCTGATTGTAGGCAGTCTCTGAATGTGGCACGGTCCCAAGGCCAGGCACAGAGATGCCTTTACCAACGGTGGCCCGGGAGCTGACAGCGGTCTCGCCTGTTACTGGCCTCCTGCTTTGGGGATGACAGTTTCCACATTTCCCCAGGGGGGCAGGAATGGGATGGGGAGGGGGGAGGAAGAAGGGGAAGAGTTAGAATGGGTCATCCATCTCCTGCCGGCAGTGGAGTGGGAGGAGAGCAGGTTTGAGGCAGAGCCAAACTGTCTGCTGCCTGGCTGTGACCTTCCTCGGCCTTCAGCTCTGCCCCAGTCTCACCTCTAGGCCTGAGCTCCTTCCCAGTAGGTTCTCCCTCCCAAGCTGAGACCTGAGCCGCCTCTTTGCCCTGAACTCATTTAGATTATGAGTAACCAGATCTGGATCACGGGCCCAGAATCTAGAGCGAGACCTCCCTGAGCCAAGAAATGGGGTGACGGTTGCCCTTCCCCTCGCCTCACACCCCTGCTCCTGGTAAACGGTGGTCTCTCTCAGTGCAGCCCGTCTGTGTGACTCAGGGTCACTTGTTGATGACAGCTGCAACTTACCCGAGCTAAATCAGGAGTTGGAATGAGGGGATTACGTCACTAAAACGCCCCTGTCTCCCCAACCCCCCAACCATGGGCTAAAATTAGTCTAGGGGAGTAGGGACAGACAGACCAACAGCTGACCAAGGAGGGAGGGACAGACCCACAGCTGCCTGAGGAACAGGAGAAAGACAACGCTACCTTTCACACAGATCACTCAGAAACTCAGAAGTGAGGGTAGGTAGCCTCGCAGAGAAGGAGCAACCGTTTAGGATTTACCCAGCTGTTCGGAGAGTGATCTAAGGAAGAGACGGACAGGAACAACTGTTCAGAGAGGCAGGGTCGGAGCTAGCTGGAGGGCGAGGGACAGACGCGGCTCAACCGCTATCTGAAGTAGGGCCCCCGGAGAGGAATCTGAGCGAGCGAACGACGCCGGGGAAGCCCTGTTAGAACCGAGGGGCCGGGGCCCGAGCTAAAGCGGGGAGACGCCGCCGAGGGTGGGCCGGGGTTAGGGTCAGGCCAGCGAGGATACAGTCACCGAGGGGATGAACTTCGCGGTGGGATTCAAGCTGCTGCTGGGAGATGCTCACAGCATGGACAGCCTGGAGAAGCAGCTCATCTGCCCCATCTGCCTGGAGATGTTTTCCAAGCCGGTGGTGATCCTGCCCTGCCAGCACAACCTGTGCCGCAAGTGTGCCAACGACATCTTCCAGGTGGGCTGAACTGGAGCGGGCTTTAGGGGCGGGAGTGGGTCCCGGGTCCTGGAGCTCCCAGTGGGAACAATCAGGCCTGGAGCGAATGGTGGTTGGAGGCCGTGAGGAGTTGGTCTCACTGCTCTACTGGCAGGGAGGCCTACGAGCCCGGGGACCAGTTCAGAGAACTTCCCCAAAAGGGGAAAGATGAGATAGCGGGGGGAAGGTGGGCACGAATACCAGCGGGAAGACCCTCTGGGAGACGCGTAAAACCGTGTGCTGAGTGAGCCCGAAAGGTAACAAGCCCTGAAACCTGGTCAGGAGTTCCCCAATCCCAAGTGGGAGGACAGCATTCTTCCAAGAGGGTGTGCATGTGATATACCCTTATTGGAGTACCACTTCCCACCCTCCCGTCACTTTGGCTGCGGTAGCACAAGCCTCTGTCTCTGTGTTCGTGAGCCAGGAAACACTCACCTCGTGATGGCCTGGACGTACTGTGGGAACGCCAGAGGGCTGGGGAGTTTGTAAGATGTCATGGGTTCAAATCCCGGCTCCGCCAACTGTCAGCTGTGTGACTCTGGGCAAGTCACTTCACTTCTCTGTGCCTCAGTTACCTCATCTGTAAAATGGGGATTTAAACTGTGAGCCCCCCGTGAGACAACCTGATCGCCTTGTACCCTCCCCAGCGCTTAAAACAGTGCTTCGCGCCCAGTAAGTGCTTAACAAATACCATCATCGTTATTATTATTATTACCGTAAGCTCCCACAGGGCAGGGACCTGTAGCTTTTGTTTCCGTGGTCCTCTTCCAAGCACTTAGAACAGAACCGTGCATATAGTTGGCTCTCCCGAGGTGCCCTGGTTGATGCTGCTGCCACTGTTGATAATGATGGTAAGAGATGGGGTCTGGACCAAGACAGACCCCAGCCACTGTGGGAATTAGATGGTTTCAGAGGCCTCTTTCTCTTCTCCCCTCCACACCAGCGATTCCTGAGAAGCGTCAGGGCCAAGTCCCACTTAGATCCGGACTTAGGAGAAGCAGCGTGGCACAGTGGAAATAACCCAGGCTTTGGAGTCAGAGGTCATGGGTTCAAATCCCAGCTCCGCCGATTGTCAGCTGTGTGACTTTGGGCAAGTCGCTTCACTTCTTTGGGCCTCAGTTACCTCATCTGTAAAATGGAGGTTAAGGCTGTGTGCCCCACATGGGACAACCTGATCACCTTATATCCTCCCCAGTGCTTAGAACAGTGCTTTACCAAACAAATGCCATTATTATTACTATTATTATTATTTTATTATCTTCCCAGAATGCCTTCCATGTGGAGTGGTTCTGCTTTGGACCATCCCAAATCCCCAAGGTGGTCCTGGGTTACAGGCTACCCCGAAGCTTTCGTGGGTTTAGAGAATCCTGGTGGATCAGTGGCTGGCTGAGTCCCAGCCTGAACAGAATTCGGGCCCGCAGGGTGGATTAGAGTTAACAGAGAAATTCTGTTCACCCCTAAGAAAAGCAGGAATGGGAAAGATTACTTCAGGGGACAGAGAAGGTTGAGGGAAGACAGTACTTGGGTTATGGGGAAAAGAAGAACATAGATCATGCAAATTCTTGGATTTAAAAACTTCATTTTAGCAGTTTAGTTCCATCCTCCCCCGTCAGACTTTTTAGCAGGGCGGCTAACATGTAAACTGAATTATGCTTCTTCTCCTTTCTCCCTCCCACCCTCCACCTCCCTGTGGAAGTGCTAATGAGCATCGAGTCTGCCAAATGGTAGGGAAAAGGAGAAGTAATACTCGCTTCTTGAAAAATTCAGGCTTGGCTGAGTGGAAACATAGAGGACGCCAGTTTTCGCCGCTTGAGAACAGGACAAGAGAAACTCGGCTAAAACGGCATTGGGTTTGATGTGAGAGGAGATTTTCTGTGGAGGCCAGGTTAGGACTCGCTGAGGCAGCTGAATGCCCGGGATAAGCTAAGGGTGTCTTGACCCACTAGCTCTTTACGCCTTCCATCCACCTGCTCTCCCCACCCCTTCCATCCTAGCCCTTTCCCAGTATTCCCGTCTGTTGAACTCCGGTATCTGCCCTGCTGGCATCGCTGTAGACCGTGATCCCAACTGTTGGGTAGGGACTGTCTCTATCTGTTGCCAACTTGTACTTCCCAAGCGCTTAATACAGTGCTTTGCACACAGTAAGCGCTCAATAAATACGATTGATTGATTGATCACTCTCCATCCCTCCGTGCTCCTGGGCTCTCAGCATGGTTCTGCCCAGTGTGGTTCACCCCGACTCAGATTCCAGGCATCGCTCAGCTGAAAGCTTCAGGCTGAGAGGCTGCCCCACTCTGAAATTTGGCCCACCACAATCACCGGGCCAGGCGGGGCGATAACATAGTGTGGCCCCTTTTTTAATGGTATTTAAGTACTTGCCTGGCCCTTTTTTAAATGGTATTTAAGTGCTTACTATGTACCAGGCACTATACTAAGTTCTGGGATAGATACACGTTATTCAGATTGGACACAGTCCATGTCCCACATGGGTCTCTCAGTCTTAATCCCCATTTTAGTGATGAGGCAACCGAAGCTCAGAGAATCAATCAATCGTATTTATTGAGTGCTTACTGTGTGCAGAGCACTGTACTAAGCACTTGGGAAGTACAAGTCAGCAACACATAGAGACAGTCCCTACCCAACAGCGGGCTCACAGTCTAGAAGGGGGAGACAGAGAACAAAACCAAACATACTAACAAAATGAAATAAATAGACTAGATATGTACAAGTAAGATCAATAAATAAATGGAGTAATAAATATGTACAAACATATATACATATATACAGGTGCTGTGGGGAAGGGAAGGAGGAAAGATGGGGGAGATGGAGAGGGGGACGAGGGGGAGAGGAAGGAAGGGGCTCAGTCTAAAAAATATGGAACGCTTCACGAATTTACGTGTCATCCTTGCGCAGGGAGAAGTAAAGTGACTTGGCCAAGGTTGCACAGCAGACAAGTGGCGGAACCAGGATTAGAACCCAGGTCTTTCTGCTTCCCAGGCCTGAGCTCTACCCACTAGACCACACTGCTTCTGCTCACTGCTTTGGTTTTTCTCTCCTCTAAGTGGCTCCCCTGGAAAAAATCCTAACGTGCCTGGAAAGAGGTGGCAAAAGTAGAAATTTGGTATGTCCTGTAGAATTTGTTATAATTATTGTGGTGTTTAATTGCTTGACTGTATGCCAAGCACCGTTCTAAGCGTGGGGGTAGATTCGAGATAATCAGATGGGATACAGTCCTTGTCCCACAGGGAGGGAGAACAGCTATTTTCCCTCCATTTTACAGATGAGGAGGCACAGAAAAGTTAAGCAACTTGCCCAAAGTCACATAGCAGACAAGCGGAGGAGCTGGGATTAGAGCCCGGGTCTCCTGACTCTCAGTCTTGTGCTCTTTCCACTGGGCCACCACAATGATATCCAAATGACTCTTCATTGCTGAATTTACTGTTGCTAAAAGCGCCAGGGTGTTTGGGACTGTGAGTTCCCAGTCCGGCACGAAGACGATGGAGCCGGAGAGGTGATTTGGATTCGGGGGACCCGTTTTTGCCCCAGACCAGCTTCCCGGCCTGACACCTCTCTTAGGGATCTGGCCAGATCTGGGGACGCCCTCAGGAGTTCCGATGGGGTTCGGGCCTGCTGGAGGCTGTCGATGAATAGTCTCCGAGGAGACCTCTTGGAGTGTCTCCGATCCGGATGATTTCTACCCAGAGAGGGTGACTGGGGGAGGAGAAGTCGGGCACCCCTGGAAGCCGTCCTAGGGCTCGGCCCACAGAATCTCGGAGCGGGCTCTGGAGGAATCGAAGTGGTGTACAGCCAGGTTGGAACGTCTTTTGGTCAAAGCTCGGAGAGCTGAGAGAAAAGAGGGAAAGAGAAAGGTGTCCCCTTGAGAGCCTTAGGCGATGCCCCTTTAAAAATGGCAGGAATGTTAAGGCCCAGACAGTTCTGGGCATGGGATCCTGTGGGAGTGGCAGGGAACGGAGCCCGGGAATAGATCTGTAAACTAGAGGTGCAACCTCATTCTCCAGAGATCATTCAGTCCAACCCTCTGCCTCCGGGGAAGGTCGCCAATATTCCGTTCCAAAATAAAGGCCTTTATTCTGTAATTTAAACTCCCCGTCTTGGGAGGTATCTATTTCCTCTGGAAACCCATTCTAGAGAAGGTGGCCGTAAGGTTTATAGGGTCACGGGTGTGACGATCCCAAGAGCTCCAGGGGAGCGGCATCTAAGAGAGTCTGATGGGGGTCTAGCAATTCGGAGGAAACGTTCACTGTTTGGGTGGAGCCTGAAGTGGACCCTCCAGGCCCCGGGTCGGTCCAAATCGACTAACTCGTGGGGAGTGGGGAGTGTGTGAAGTGACTGATCATCATGGGTACGAAATGAAGTGACTGCTCTTCCCTTTGCTGCGTTATTATTTTCTGAAGAGAACCTTGGGGAAGAACGGGCGACCATAGCGAGACAGTGACCTCAGGCTCCGCGTGCAGCCTACTCCAGTTTCATCCAAGTGTTCCTGTGACTGTACGACTGAACATCCCCTTCACAGAGATGCCTTTCCCCCCTTCACTCCTTGGCCTTTTGTCCCCAGAATCTTCCTGGGGGACAAACAACGATTTTCAAGGGTAGAGATAGGGTCAAGAAGTAGCACCTTTGGTCATTTCAGATTGGCCCATTTGAGAAAATCCTCTCTGCTCGTTGACAGACAAGATTCGCAAGGTGGACTGAGTAGGGCATTATTGAGACTGGCAGGTGCCTGGGATGAGTAACCTGAAGAATGGGAAGCAAAGCTCTGTTTCAGAAATGAACAAAACCGAAACACAAAACTCAGCAGCTTTAAATGCCAGTTTTCCCCCAGTCTTGCCTAAGCTGCTTCTTGCTTCCTTTTCTCTTCCTCCTCTAGATTATTAGCTCCTTGTGGGCAGGGAGCGCGTCTACCAACTCTAGGGTACCGTACTCTCCCAAGTGCTTAGTACAGTGCTCTGCACAAAGTAAGCACTCATTAAATATCGTTAATTGATTCCTCCTCCTCCACCTCCTCCTGTTTCTCCTTCTCCTCCTCCGCCTTCCACCCTTCAAACTGCCAAGAATACTGAATGTAGAGAAAAGCTGTTTTTCAGTATTCAACATCCTGTCTCTGTTTCCATATTTGTATGTTTTTTAGGTTGTAAAGTTCTTTAGCGAGGGAGTCTATTTTTATGCTATATTCAACATCCAGTTTACCATGGACAGTACTTTACTATCTAAAAACTCCCTAGAAAATAGGGATCGGGGGAGGCTAGGTGAGAGAGGGGGCGTTCAGCAGACAGGTTTCCAAGGGTGGTTTAACCCGATCGGTGTGTCTGGGCAGAGGGCAGGGGGGGACAGGTGTGATTCTAGGTATGCTGCCGGTTCTTGGCACAGAGAAAAGGCTTAGGGGAGAAGGGGGAGGCTCTTGGACCTAGATCAGGGTCTCCTTGCCTCCACAGTATTTGGGAGCTTCAAACTAATTCTCCAAAATGATATCTGAGTGTTCCCTTTACCTTTTACCTTGCACTTCTCCAATTTTCTTTCCCCTCCGAGACACAACCTACAATCAAACCTTTAATCCCCCACAAAGCAGCTTTCAACTTGTCCTTTCATCAATCGGGCTTATTTTACCCTCTGCAACTCTCAGCCTCCCAGTCTTCCCACCCCCCTAAACCATGATACTGCCTAGCCCAGGGCTCAAGTTTCCTGAGGGGCTCTAAGGGTAGAGTTCCACATTGTCCCCCCCTGATCTCAGTTGACGGGTGTCTGCGCCCTAACTAAAACCAGCCTTACACAATCTACCCTAGCTCCAAGATCTACCCGGACCAGGTGTGGAGACCTGAACCCGTAGTCTCCCCACTCTGTATCAATCAATCAATCGTATTTATTGAGCGCTTACTGTGTGCAGAGCACTGGACTAAGCACTTGGGAAGTACAAGTTGGCACTCTGTACTGTGATTTAAGGACATACCGCAGGTCTGGAAGGGAATCCTGAAAGGGAGGATGCAGGCCCAGAGATGGGGATTACATAGGGCATCCAGGGTTGAGGGAAAGTGTTTTAGGAACCAAGATATGTCATACACTGCTCCTTCAAAAGGGAGAGCAGAGAGAACAACCGCAGAGGTTCACCTAAATTCGAAGTAATCCAGATAAATTCTTTGTGGGCAGGGAACGTGTCTAACAGCTCTGTTGAACTCTTCCTCTCTATAACACCCTTGAGACTAGGGTTCATTTCTGCACTACCTCTAGCTTCCCTGGAGCTTCCTGTAGGCTTTTCCAGGACTTGATGGAACTGCCTCTGAGCTTTCCCAAAAAACTTCCAGCCAATCTCCTCAATAGAAGACCCCTTATATTCTCCCCTCGGTTCTGAAAATATTCTTCCCTCTGAATGTCCCTGGTGAGTAATTTCGCTATTGGGTTCAAATCCCTGCTCCACCGTCCGCTGTGTGACTTTGGGCAGGTCACTTAACTTCTCTGGGCCTCAGTTACCTCATCTGTCAAATGGGGATGAAGACTGTGAGCCCCCTGTGGGACAACCTGATCACCTTGTAACCTCCCCAGCTCTTAGAACAGTGCTTTGCACAAAATAAGCACTTAATAAATGATATTATTATTATTATTATTATTATTATTATTATTATTATTATTATTATTATTATTATTATTATTGCTTCTGTTTCCCCCTTGGGGAAACTTCTCTGTCACAGCAGCAAAAGCCTAAAACTTTCATTGAGCGCATGCGGGGGCAGATAACTGCCTAAAAGAAATAGAAATCAGAGGATTAGTTTAGGTTTTAAACTCTTCCCCAGTTTGATTAGAAGATCTCTGAGGGCAGGGATGGTATTTTTCACCTCTCTAATAATAATAATAATAATAATAATAATAATATACTCTGTGCCAGGCACTGTACTAAGTTCTGGTGGGGGTGGTGCGGGGGAGATACAAGCAGATCGAGTTGGACACAGTCCCTTTCCCATGTGGGGCTCCCAGTCTCAATCCCCATTTTGCAGATGAGGTAACTGAGGCCCAGATAAGTGAAGTGACTTGCCCAAGGTCACACAGTAGACAAGTGGCAGTACCGGGACTAGAACCCATGACCTTATGACTCTCAGGCCCGTGCTCTATCCACCCTGCCTGCTGCTTCTCTACTCTCCAACCCCGGCGGAAAGAGTACGGCTTGCAGAATCAGAACATGTGGGTATTAATTCCAGTTTTGCTTGAGGCCTGTGAATAATATTGGCAAAGACAGCACATGCACTTTACATGTGCTATACCCTCGCCCCGCTCCATACTGGCCGTACTCCGTGTCCAAGCGGGAACTGTGTCCAAGCGGGAACATGACTTGCCCCTAATTGACCCGCACTACAATCAGCCTACAGTCAATTCCTCTGCCCCCGTTCTCAATCCTGAAGTCTCTGGGTGGGGGCTCATCCATCGTTGCCGACCGGAGAGTCCATCAGTTCATTCATTCGATCATATTTACTGAGCGCTCACTTGCACTCTCTCTTCAGGGCTTAGGACAGCGTTGTGCCCACTGAGGGGGCTCAGTAAATGTGATTGATTTGAGCCCCTGCTTGCAGGGAGTTTATGGAAGATAGGACACCCAAATACATCTTCATGGACACAGGAGACAGCAATATGTAAACATGATCACAGCGGTACAGAAATTTGATTAGGAGTATGAAGTATTTGGAGAGGCGAGAAAGGAGGGCAGAGGTGGGAACCGGAATGAGCAGGAATAGGGGCGTTAGGTTGGAAAGTCTTCCACAAAATTACAAAGAAGGAAAGGGAGAGGAGGGGGAGAGGGTATGTACAGGGCACAGTGATTTCAAGGTGGCAAAGAATGAAACCTGTGTGTGAGATGGATGGCGACTAGGTGTGCCCGCATGAAATGCTGGGAAATGAGGGCAGGTAGGCGACGCCAATTATTGGAGGGCCATAAAACCAAGAGTTGTAATTTCAAGTGTGGGGCAGTTGGGCACCCTGCTGAGAGTTGAGAGGAGGCTGTGTAACATGGATTACTTTGGGGAGGGTTTGGTGTAAGGGAACTGCAAGGAAAGCTAAAGCGGAAACTCAGGTGTTCCGCTTCTGGTGCTGGAAATTAGGAAAGGGCGTAGGTGTGGTCTTGGATGAGAACCCTGCTCGAGCTTTGTGCCTCATCTATGAGGGTTGTGACATCTATTCCAGGAAATCGGGGACAAGATATTCCAGGACTGGAAAAACGTGTCTTGGGGTTAGGGAATCCTGGGGGATGATATTCCAGAGAGTGCACAGTGAGGGGAACAGAGGGGATGAATGTCCTGGCAATTTTCCGATACTGAAGCCTACCAGCTCCAGCCCTGGCATGGGCATGCTCATCTAGGTTTGGTCATCCTGGCAAGTCGTTCAAATTCTCTGTGCCTCAACTATCTCATTTATAAAACAAGGATTAAGATTGTGAGCCTTATATGGAACAGGGACTGTCTCCCACCTGATTAGCTTGTTTCTCCCACCTGAGTAGAGTAGCAGTGTGTCTCAGTGGAAACAGCACGGGCACTGGAGTCAGAGGTCATGGGTTCAAATCTCGGCTCCACCAATTGTCAGCTGTGTGACTTTGGGCAAGTCAGTTAACTTCTCTGTGCCTCAGTTCCCTTATCTGTAAAATGGGGATTAATCAATCAATCATATTTATTGAACGCTTACTGTGTGCAGAGCACTGTACTAAGCGCTTGGGAAGTACAAGTTGGCAACGTATAGAGACAGTCCCTACCCAACAGTGGGCTCACAGTCTAAAAGATTAAGACTGTGAGCCCCCCGTGGGACAACCTGATCACTTTGTAACCTCTCCAGGGCTTAGAACAGTGCTTTGCACATAGTAAGCGCTTAATAAATGTCATCATTATTATTATTATTATTGTTATTTTTAGCTTGTATCTACCCCAGCGACTAATATAGAGCTTGGCCCACAGTAAGCTCTTCACAAATACCTTACAAAAGAAAAATTCCAACCCCAGAGAACTCTTGACCCAGCCTCCCACCTTCATCTTCCATCCTGGCTGCACTTTGGAGTTGTCCATACTGGGCGCGCGCGCGCGCGTGTGTGTGTGTGTGTGTGTGTGTGTGTTAATAATAATAATGATGGTATTTGCTAAGTGCTTACTATGTGCCAAGCACTGTTCTAAGCACTGGGGCAGCTACAGGGTCAGCAGGTTGTCCCACCTGGGGCTCACAGTCTTAATCCCCATTTTACAGATGAGGTAACTGAGGCCCAGAGAAGCTAGGTGACTTGCCCAAAGTCACCCAGCTGACAAGTTGGGGGGGGCGGCATTAGAACCCGCGACCTCCGACTCCCAAGCCCGGGCTCTTTCCACTGAGCCACGCTGCTCCTCAGGGTGTTGATGGGGGTGGGCAAAAATGGGCCCTCAGAGGGGCAGGAGCTCTAAGCTCGCCCTCTCCCCCGCCTCTGCTTTCTTGGACCCCCTGCCTCCTAAACTCTGTGACCGCTGAGGCCTCGCTTTCGGGCTCCTGCCCCTTGTTCCCCCCACCCGCCAGGCCTCAAACCCCCTGTGGCAGTCCCGGGGCTCCACCACGGTTACCTCCGGCGGCCGTTTCCGCTGCCCATCCTGCCGACACGAAGTGGTGCTGGACAGACACGGAGTCTACGGGCTTCAGCGCAATCTGCTGGTGGAGAACATCATCGATATCTATAAGCAGGAGTCGTCCAGGTGAGGCTCCCTCCGAGGCCTAGGGTCATAGGCCTCGACCCCTGCCCCCGCCCCGACCCCTGCCCACCTTCAGGCCGCTCTGTCGCCCACGGTCCCAAGCTTCTGGCCCCGGGCTCCCCCCTCCACCCCGCGGTGCCCCCCTCCGCCCATCCTCCGAGCCCCGCCGTGCCCCCCGTGCCCAGGCCGCTGCATACGAAGGCGGAGCAGCACCTGATGTGCGAAGAGCACGAGGAGGAGAAGATCAACATCTACTGCCTGAGTTGTGAGGTGCCCACCTGCTCCCTCTGCAAGGTTTTCGGGGCCCACAAGGACTGCGAGGTGGCCCCGCTGCCCAACATCTACAAACGCCAGAAGGTAGCCACGGGGGCCGGAAATGGGCGAGGGGGGAGGTCGGGGCCCCGCAGGTCTCGGGGGTCCAAGCCCCCGTTTCTCACCTTGTCCCAAAGTCCTCGAGTCCTGCCCACCACCCTTCCCGACTCCCCCGAGGGTCCAGCTCCTCTAGGCCCGGGTTTCCAGGCCCGGGGTTCAATATAAGATGCTCTCTGCTGGGATCCCGCATTCTGCCTCAATGTGCCGGGGCTCGCCCCGGCTGTGGGGGTGGTGCCAAGCGGGGAGGCCGCCACCGAGGTGGAAACGTGCCTGAGGGGAGTCCTGGCGTGGGTGACAGAGTGAGCTGAGCGACGGCATTGCCATGCTGGTGGCTGGAAATGACCGGGTCCAGGCAGTCATCACCCAGATGGAGGAGGTGTGTCAGACCATCGAGGTAAGGGGGACCGAGCCGGACGGAGAGGGGGGCGGAGGCTGTCTGTGGGGACCGGGAAACGCGGGACCGTGGGGCCGCGGAGGGGGCTAGGGGGAGGTGGGTGTGGAGAAAAGCAGTCGAGGGAGGTGCTCCGCTCCCACCCCGGGGAACCTGCCTTGCTTCACCAAGAGAAGAAGGGCTGTGGGACAACTTGGTGGCAGAAGGGAAATAAGGGAAGAGATGGCCGTGGTGCCACCGTGGGTGGGGAGCCTGGATGGGAGGGAGCAACAGAGACGGTGCCACCCACTGTCCCAGGGGCCACCCCTTGCCCCGAGCCCCCACGTGCAGATTCCGGGACTCCGAGCGTGGATGGCGGAGCTCTGCGGTGGGCCTGTCCTCCCTGGCCCCCCAGAAGGGCCTTCCTTTTATCGCCCTCTTCCCCCCGCCTCTGGGCTCTTCCTCTCCGACGGGCCGCCCTCAGGACAACAGCAGGCGCCAGAAGCAGCTCCTGGGACAGCGGTTTGAGACCCTGTGTGCCGTCCTGGAGGAACGCAAGGCCGAACTGCTGCAGGCCCTGGCCAAGGAGCAGGAGGAGAAGCTGCAGCGGGTGCGGGGCCTCATCCGCCAGTACGGGGACCATCTGGAGGCCTCGTCCAAGCTCGTGGAGTCGGCCATCCAGTCCATGGAGGAGCCCCAGATGGCTCTCTACCTCCAGGTGGGCCGGTGGGGGGCTCGTGGGGAGCGGAGGGGGCCGGGCTGGGGGAGCGCCTCCCCCCGCCCTGGCTTAGAGGATAGAGTTCGGCCCTGGGAGTCAAAAGGTCACGGGTTCCAACCCCAGCTCTGCCACTTGTCTGCTGTGTGGCCTTGGGAGAGTCACTTCAGTTCTCTGCGCCTCAGTTACCTCATCTGTCAAATGGGGATTGAGTCTGTGAGCCCCAAGTGGGACAGGGACTGTCCCCAACCCGATTTGCTTGCATCCAGCCCAGCGTTTAGTAAAGTTCCTGGCACAAGGTAAGTGCTTAATGAACACTATGATTATTAATTATTATTCACCTTCCTTCTTCTCCTTTCTTCCCACAGCAAGCTAAGGAGCTGATCAAAAAGTGAGTCTGGGAAGGGACCTTGTCTGCGGTGCTTGGTGCGGGGGAGGACGCGGGGATGACCCCGTGGGGCCGGGGTGCAGAAAGGGGAGTCCGAGGAAATGGGGGAGGGTGTCTCTTCGGAAGGGACGGTCTCCTGGCTGAGGAGAACGGTCGCCGCAGGATCGGGGACATGGCGAAGGTGGAGCTGGCCGGCCGGCCTGAGCCGGGCTACGAGAGCATGGACCAATTCACAGTGAGCCTGGAGCACGTGGCCGAGATGCTGAGGACCATCGACTTCCAGCCGGGTGAGAACCCGGGGCATCGCAGTTGGGGAAGAAGGGGGACGTGTGTGTGTCTGTCCGTCCATGGTTCAGGGCTGAGGCCCCAGGATGCATTGAGAGCTGGGTTTTCCCCTCCCTGGGCCAGCAGTTTCGGAAGAGGAAGAGGATGAAGGGGAAGGGGCGACTCTGGAGGGCGAGGACGGCAGCGCCGGGACCGAGGAAGAGAGGCACGAGGGATCTGAAGGTAAGCGAGGCGGGCTTGGCGGCAGGAGAGCGGGCCACTAGCCCTCCCGGGAATTGGGCTAGGCCAGGGGGCTAAGCAGATGGCGGCGACCCAGGCCAGGCCACCTGTTCCCTCCCCTGCAGCGGCGTGGAGGCGGCGGGCGAACAGCGCGGTAAGCGGGGAGAGGTCACTCGTGTCTGGTCCATCTTAGCTTCTCCCGGGCACTGCCCTGGGTAGCGGGGACTCGGGATCGTCTCTGGCCCTCGGTCCCGGGTTCGGGCCCCCAGAAGGAACCAGAATGTGAGACTGCGGGCAGGAACGTGGTGCTTTCTCCAATCCCACCGACCCCCTAAGTGAATCCCCTGTCTCCTCAACAGGTCCGCACTGAGGCCTGTCCCTAGCCCCGGGGTCGCATCTGGCCAGCCAACCGCGAGCCCCTACGGGGACAGAGGGACACACATGGCGATACAGACCGACACTCTGTGGGGCTTCTCCCGGCAATAAAGTTTGAGAGCTGGCTCTGGACACCTCTATCCTCCTCCTCTCCGAGAGGAAGGACCTCTGTGCTCAAGAGGTGCGGTGCTGGGGGGCTGGGGGGAACGGGAGGCCTGGGATAATAATAATAATAATAATAATAATAATAATAATAATAATAATAATAATGCTATTTGCTAAGCACTTACTCTGTGCCAGGCACTCTACTAAGGCTGGGATGAGGCAGAGGGCTTGGGCAGTCCCCATAGCCCCCCGTCACACCTTCCCATGGTCTCTGGTGGAACTTGAAGCCCATGACCTGTAGCTATAATAAGGAGCAGCAGGGCCTAAGGGCAAGAACCTGGGCTTGCGAGTCAGAGGATGAGGGTTCTAATCCCGGCTCCGCCACTTGTCTGCTGGGTGACCTTGGCCAAGTCACTTCACTTCTCTGGGCCTCGGTGACCTCCTCTGGGGAATGAGGATTAAGCCTGGGAGCCCCACTGGGGGCAATCTGATTCATTCATCGAATCGTATTTATTGAGCGCTTACTGGGTGCAGAGCACTGGACTAAGCGCTTGAATAAATACGACCGAACGAACCTGACGACCTCGCATCTACCCCAGCGCTTAGAAGAGTGCTAAGCGCACGGCGAATACCCTGATGATCTTTACCGGCTCAGTGGCAGGAGCCTGGGCTTGGGGGGGTCAGAGGTCGTGGGTTCTAATCCCGCCTCCGCCGCTTGTCAGCTGGGTGACTTTGGGCGAGTCGCTTCTCTGGGCCTCGGTGACCTCGTCTGTCAAATGGGGGTGAAGGCTGTGAGCCCCGCGTGGGATAGCCTGATCACCTTGCCTCCCCCCGCACCCCGGCGCTAGACCAGCGCTTGGCACATAGTAGGCACTTAACAATTACCATCGTTATTATCGTTATTATTGTCGCGATTCCGCGGCCAGCGTGCGCCCAGCGCTAGTCTCTGTCTCCCGCAGCGACGCGGGAGCCGCGGCCTCTCCATCGTCGCTTTAATTCGAAAGTCGAAAGGGTCCTCGGGGTCCGGTCCTCGGGGTCCGGGGGTCCGGGGGTCCGGCCCCTCACTTTCCCACGGTGTCGAAGATGAGGCGGTTCTGCTCGGCTCGCTCCCGCTGGCTCTGGGTCCGCGCCAGCTCCAACAAGGTCCGCAGCAGGTGGAAGGTCAGGTCGATGGACAGCGGCGGCTCGCCCCGCTTCGGCCGCTCCGGCCCCAGGCCCGGCTGGCCGCCGGCCTCCAGGAAGGCCTCCGGGGCCGCGGGCCGCTCGGCCAGCCGGAGCGGGAGGAGCAGCAGGAGGAGGCGGAGGCCCCGGGCCCCGCCGGCCGGCCGGGCCGCCGGCCCCCGCGGGGGCCGGGCCGGGGGCCCGCGGCCGCTCCCGGGCCGCAGCTGGGCCAGGAGCAGCAGGAGCGCCGTCCACAGCGCCGGGTGCCACACCCGCCTCATGCCGAAGCCGAAGCCGAAGCCGCCGAGGCCGCCGCCGCCGCCGCACGGGGCACGGACCTGCACCGCGGGACGGGACGGGACGGGACGGGACGGGACGGGACGGGACGGGACGGGACGGCCCATCAGCCCCACGGGCGCCGCCAGGCCCGGGCCCCGCTCCCCTCCCTCGCCCACCCCCGCCCCACGCCAGGACCGCTGGCCCGGGGAAAGGGCGCAGGGAGCGGGGCGCCAGGAGAAGGGAGCGCGCGGAGCCTAAGGCAGGACGCACAGCGCAGGGCGCAGGGAGAAGAGCGCGGAGCGCAGGGGGCAGAGCGCAAGGCTCAGAGGGCAAGGAGAAGGGCAAGGAGCGCAGGATGCAGAGCGTAGGGAGAAGGGCGCAGGGAGAAGAGGCGGAGCGCAGGACTCAGAGTGCAAGGAGAAGAGTGTAGGGAGAAGGGCGCGGAGCGCAGGGGGCAGGGAGAAGGGCGCGGAGGGCAGGGGGCAGGGAGAAGGCGCGGAGCGCGGGGAGCAGGGAGAAGGGGGTGGAGCGCAGGGAGCAGGACGCGTAGCGCAGGACTCAGAGTGCAAGGAGAAGGGCGCGGAGCGCAGGGAGCAGGACGCAGAGCGCAGGGTGTAGGGCGCGGAGCGCAGGACTCAGAGCGCAGGGAGAAGGGAGCGGAGCGCAGGGTGCAGGGCGTGGAGCGCAGGACTCAGAGTGCAAGGAGAAGGGCGCGGAGCGCTGGACTCCTCAGAGTGCAAGGAGAAGGGCGCGGAGCGCAAGGCTCAGAGTGCAAGGAGAAGGGCGCGGAGCGCAGGGAGCAGGACGTAGACCGCAGGGTGCAGGGCGCGGAGCGCAGGGAGAAGGGCGCGGAGCGCAGGACTCAGAGCGCAAGGAGAAGGGCGCAGAGCGCAGGACGCAGAGTGCAAGGAAAAGGGCACGGAGCACAGGACGCAGAGTGCAAGGAAAAAGGCGCGGAGCGCAGGGAGCAGGACCTAGACCGCAGGGTGCAGGGCGCAGGGGAAGGGCGCGGAGCGCAGGGAGAAGAGCGCGGAGCGCAGGTGCAGGGCGCGGAGCACAGGACTCGGAGTGCAGGGAGAAGGGCGCGGAGCGCAGGGCGCAGGGAGAAGAGCGCAGAGCGCAGGGGGCAGGGGGCAGGGAGAAGGGCGTGGAGCGCAGGGAGCAGGGCGCAGGGAGAAGGGCGCGGAGCGCTGGACTCAGAGTGCAAGGAGAAGGGCGCGGAGCGCTGGACTCAGAGTGCAAGGAGAAGGGCGCGGAGCGCTGGACTCAGAGTGCAAGGAGAAGGGCGCGGAGCGCTGGACTCAGTGCAAGGAGAAGGGCGCGGAGCGCAGGGAGCAGGACGTAGACCGCAGGGTGCCGAGCGCAGGACTCAGAGCGCAGGGAGAAGGGCGCGGAGCGCTGGGTGCGGGGCGCAGGGAGAAGGGCGCGGAGCGCAGGGTACAGGGCCCAGGGAGAAGGGGGCGGAGTGCAGGGTGCAGGGCGCGGAGCGCAGAACTCAGAGTGCAAGGAGCAGGACGTGGAGCGCAGGACTCAGAGTGCAAGGAGAAGGGGGCGGAGCGCAGGGCGCAGGGAGAAGGGGGCGGAGCGCAAGGAGAAGGGCGCGGAGCGCAGGAGGCAGAGCGCAGGGAGAAGAGCGTGGAGGGCAGGGCGCAGAGAGTGGAGCGCAGGAAAAAGAGCATGAAGCGCAGAGGGCAGGGCGCGGAGCGCAGGAAGAAGAGCGTGGAGGGCAGGGCGCAGAGAGTGGAGCGCAGGAAAAGGGCATGGAGCGCGGAGGGCAGGGCGCAGGGCCAGCTGAGCGGGGGGGCACGGAACCGGGCCCGGGAGCCACTCACCGGGGGGTGCGGGCGCGTTTTGGGGCGGGCCGCCAGCAGCTTCGGGGCTGTCCCTGAGCCACAGCCGCCTCGGGAGCGCGGGGACCGTCCCGGGGCTGCAGCCCGGCTTATATAGAGCCGGGGCCGCTCCGATTGACGTCAGCGAAGGACATGCACGGATTGTAGATGAACTCGGGGCCCTGGCACGGAGCTCCTTGGTCCCGGACCCAGGGAGCCCCAGGGAGATGCGGCCGCTTCTTCCACCCCCACCCCCCGCCCCTTCGAGGGTTATTGGCCGGCCAGGCCGGGCCTTCTCCCGACGAGGAGGATCCGGGCTCGGGCGGGACAATACCGGGAGTCCCCCAGGAGGAACGGGAAGCCACCACCTCCTGGAGGCATCTCCCCCCCGACCTCCCCATCCCCCTCACTCCCTTGGTCGCAAGCCCGGAGCTGTCCCTAGGGCCGAGGCGGCTTTGGCCCGGGGCCTTGGGCCCCATGGCCCCATCGGAGCCAAATCGGCAAGCACGATACGGCCCCAGGCCGCCAGAGCCAGCGTGGCAAGTGCCACACTCGAAAAGAGGGACGAGGAGACGGCTGGATTCGCTCCAGGGGGCCAAGGGAGAGGCGACACCCCCGCAGAAGCAACAGCCTTTCTTCCAGTTCGGTTCCTCCTCCGACCCTCCTTCTACACTTCCGACGGGGGATGGCCCCCGTCCATTGCTCCGAGGGTGAGGGGTTGGGAACGGGGGGTCGAGTGGTAGAAGAGGAAGGACACACTTTTCGACTCCTGACCTAAGTAGGGGACGCCACAAAGTTGGAGTCCTAGTCCCGGAGGACAACCGCTAGGGACGGAGGAGAGGAAGTAGGGTGGATGGCCCCAAAAGTCTTTTATTTCAGGTCCTGCCGGCCTGGTGGGGACAGGACTGGGGCCTGCGGCTCTTGGGAAGGAGAGGCAGGCCGCCCGCTTAGGGCTGGTGCGCCTTCCAGGACAGGTAGGAGTTCCAGATGACAGCCACGCACTGGACGACGGCCAATCTGAGGGAGGGGAGAAACGGGATGGAAAGGGGGAGGAGGAGTGAGGAGGGGAGGCCAAGATGAGGGAGGTTGGAAGGAAGAAAGAGGGGGAGAAGGAGGGACCGGAAAGAGGGGGGAAAGGGAAGTTCCTACAGAGGTTGAAAACTCCTGCCCGTCCGTCTAGCCACCCTAGGCTCGAGCACGACGGAGATTGGGGGCTCAAGAGGAGAAGGACAGGTCCATGTACTTGTGAGGGAGTAGGAAGCATGATGGTTGACATCCTCAGGAGCCAGAATAAGGATGGATAGGCGGACTGGTGACCAGAAGGGATTCTGGGCGAGTCGATGTGAGGCCGGGCCTTGGGACGGGAGCGGGGCTGACGCTGGGGTTGAGAACATCGCTCCAACACGGGGCTGAGATCACCACCCTTACACCCGGGGCCGACAACAGCACCCCAAACCTGGGGCTAAGAGCACTCTGACACCGGCTCCCTCCTCTTCCAGACCCTGCCTCCCACAGCTCATCTGGGATTTTCCCTTACCTGTAGTGGAGGGGGATGAAATAGAAGTTGGCTAACTGCACAGCAGGCCAGATCTGCAAGAGAGATTTCAGACGGCAGTGATGAGGTCGATCCTTCCCGAATCAATCTAACTTCTCATTCCCTGCCGCCCCTCCAGCTCCGTATTCGGCTTTAGGGAGCCCCTAAGAAGTCCTAGTAATGCCTCCTCCCCAAACCCACCCTTCCTCTTTCCTTCATCCCGGAGTCCTAGATGCTATAGGGCCGCTATCCACGGTCCCCCACACCTGCTCCCCAATCCCATCTAGAGCCATCCTGGTTTTTAATCCCAGCCCTCAGGGGAACCTGCTCTGTTGCTGAGGCCCCGGGTCAGGCACAGAACCGATTCGGCCTCCCAGGGGACGGAGCTAAATGCACGGGGCAGTCAGTGGCTATCTCCAGATCCTTGGCCCAGCCCCATGGCTCCCATTATGCCTCCCGGGGCTCCCGCTTTTGGAGCGGGCACTGCTAGGAAAAGCCTCGTGTGGGGGGGAGGGATCCAGCTCTTACATAGTAGTTGGTGATGAGGGCGTCCGTATAATCCTGGAGAAAGAGGAAGAAAAGCTGATTTTTTTTTCACCCATTCCTCTTCCTCCCCACCCTCTCCCTCCTCCAATCCAGATGGTGCTGAGGGTCTCCCATAATCCTCAATCCACATCCCCACCTGCTCCGCCTCTGAGCCCCAACCTTGAGTTTAGCCTCAATCAATTAATCAACCAATCAGTCGGTGATGCCAATCTGCTTGCTCCAGCCTTGCTCCCACCTGCCCGGCCTCTAGCCCTCCAAACCACCCCACCCGCACTCTTTCCTCACCCGCTGCAGCTTGGCCCAGTTGTCTTGGACCGAGAGGCCACTGAGTGCACCTGCCAGAGGCAAGAAGCAGCCCAGGAAACATGGGGCAAAGCCCCCCTGGGGAAAAAAAAAGGGGGAAACAGGGAGATTAGGTTTGAGGTCAGAGTTCAGCGGCCCCGGGGGGTGAAACTGTGGCATCCTGCCCATACTATCCCACAGAAGAACAGAATCCACCCCATCGATGTGCCCCTTCTTCCACAGCGCTCCCCATCCCCACTGTGCCTTCCCCACGGCTCACCTGATCCACCAACATCTTCTTCAATGCGGTCACCTTGGTATTTCCCGGGACGAGGCCGTCCAAGACCCGGTACCAGCCACCCACCACGGGACCCTGCGGGGCAAACCCAGCTCAGTTGGCAGACCACACTGCCCTGCTCCTGCGGGGAAGCTTGGAGACAAGAGCCAGGTGTCGGGGATTGGAGGGTGGAAGGAGGGAGCGGAGAGGACTAAGTGCCTGGAGAAGCCCCCAGCCCAAGATTGGGGCGAACCCATCCACCGCAATTCCCCCGCGACAGTGACTTACCACAAAGCCACAGCCCAGCAAAGCCATGGTGGCCGTCCGGTAGAGTTGGTGGTCCTGCAGACCCCTCCTCTCCACCAGCTGCTGTGAGATGACATCGCCCACGCCCATCAGGGACCCTGGGGGAGCAGGAGACACTGTCAGGGGGCTTCCAGGAGAGCCCTAGGAAGTCTGACTGAACGCGAGGGAAGAATGTTTCCTACAAATACACCAAGTTACTCATCGAAGAGAACCGGGACGGTGCGCAAGAACACAAGGAATAATAATAAGGATGGCATTTATTAAGTGCTTACTATGTGCAGAGCACTGTTCTAAGCGCTGGATACCGACTGGAGAAGCAGTGTGGTCCAATGGGAAGACCGCAGCCCTGGGAGTCAGAGGACCTGGATTCTAATCCCAGCCTTGCCACTTAGGGGCTGTGTAACCTCGGGGAAGTTGCTTCACTTCTCTGACTCAATTTCCTCACTTGTACAGTGGGGGTGAAATACCCGTTCTCTCTCCCCCTCCCTCTTAGACTATCAGTCCCATGTCGGGCAGGGACAGGATCTGACCTGATCACCATGTATTCCCCCCCAGTGCTTAGAACGGTGCTTTGCACATAGTAAGCGCTTAACAAATGCCAACATTATTATTATTATCTACCTTATATAATAATAATAATAATGGCATTTGTTAAGCGCTTACTATGTGAAAAGCACTGTTCTAAGCGCTGGGGAGGATACACAGTGATCAGGTTGCCCCACATGGGTCTCACAGTCTTCATCCCCATTTTCCAGATGAGGTAACTGAGGCCCAGAGAAGTTAAGTGACTTGCCCGAAGTCACACAGCTGACTATTGGCAGAGCCATAATTTGAACCCATGACCTCTGACTCCCAAGCCCGTGCTCTTTCCATTGAGCCACTCTGCTTCTCCACCCCAGTGTTTAGTATAGTGCTTGGCACATAGTAAGCGCTTAATACATAATTATTACTCAGCCACTCCTGACCAGCCCAACAATCCAGCTAAACGGTATTCTGTCTTGAAAAGTGGCGCCAAAAGATCCTTACCCTCTGAGATATCCAGCCTAATGGTTAAAGATTCACAGTGCTCTGCGCACAGTAAGTGCTCAAAAAACACAACTGACTGGCCACCTGACATCTGCAACTTTTCCTTCTAACAACCCCTACAGACTTCTCATCCATGGATCTATTTTAAACTTGAGCCTTTGGACACCCCTAGAGATTCTTCTAATAACATATATGGTCCCTCCATCCACACAGTTATCCAAACCTTCTCGAAAATGTCAACACTTTTGGTCCGAACGCTTTTTGGAAGTCACCAATTCCATATAACCTCCACTGTGTAAAAAGTGTTTCAGTGGTTTGTTATGGGCCCAGGAGTCAGGCGGTCATGAGTTCTGATCCCGGCTCTGCCAGTGTCTGCTGTGTGACCTTGGGCAAGTCATTTCATTCATTCATTCATTCAATCATATTTATTGAGTGCTTACTGTGTGCAGAGCCACTGTACTAAGCGCTTGGGAAGTACAAGTCCCCCTTTTAGACTGTGAGCCCACTGTTGGGTAGGGACTGTCTCTATATGTTGCCAACTTGTACTTCCCAAGCGCTTAGTACAGCACTCTGCACACAGTAAGCACTCAATAAATATGATTCATTGATTGACTGATTGATTGATACAAGTTGGCAACATATAGAGACGGTCCCTACCCAACAGCGGGCTCACGGTCTCGAAGGGGGAGACGGACAACAAAACCAAACGTGTGGACAGGGATTTCACTCTTCTGTGCCTCAGTTACCTCTTCTGTAAAATGGGGATTGAGACTCTGAGCCCCACATGGGGACAGGAATTGTGTCCCACTCAATTTTCTCGTATCCACCTCAGCCCTTAGTACGGTTCCTGGGGCACAGAAGCACTTAATAAATACCATTATGATTATTATTACTAAAGACTCCAACAAACTCCTTCCCTCACACGGTAGCTGAGACCTGGGTTTGGTCTTTCAGGAATGACAACTTGACCTAACCTAAGTGTAGGCTGAGGGCCTTTTTACTCTCCTGGCCACCTGAGGTCTGTTTACCAAGAGGGAGAAGAAACCCTGCAGCACCTAACACTCACCTGGAAAAAAAAATTCCCTCTGACCCCTCCAGGGACAGAAGGCAGTCCTTCAGAGCTGAAGGCAGAAGTTGGAAAGAGAAATGGCAGCCTTCAGGGGACTAGTAAGACTCACAAGCCGGTAAGGCTGCTGAGAAAACAGGACTGCTGGATTTGATTTTTGCCTTTGAGGCTCTCAAGTGCTTTGGTACAGGGTCAGGGAGAAGAATAAACGTGAGGGGAAGAGATTATCTCCTCAGACCATCAGCTTCTTTGTTAGGAAGATAACTGACTGGCCCCAGGTTACCTCAGCCGCAGCAGCAAACTTTATCCTGGAGGGGATCAGTTATTCACTGGAAATGAACTTCATGATGTTCCTTTTAAGGCTTTCTGGGCCTCCCCATTCCTGACCCGTGGCTGGAGGCTCCCTGGTACCAGAGAAGACTGACCTCCTGATGAGATTTCCCTGGTAGCCTGATTTATACACCTACCCTTCTCCCCGGCCTTGGAGTAAGGGGACTTCTTGTGGTCTGTCCCCATTTCTCTCCCCACTTCAATCCGTACTTCACGCCGCTGCCCGGATTGTCTTTGTCCAGAAACGCTCTGGGCACGTTACTCCCCTCCTCAAAAATCTCCAGTGGCTACCAATCAACCTACACATCAGGCAGAAACTCCTCACCCTGGGCTTCAAGGCTGTCCATCCCCTGGCCCCCTCCTACCTCACCTCCCTTCTCTCCTTCTCCAGCCCAGCCCGCACCCTCCGCTCCTCCGCCACTAATCTCCTCCCCGTACCTCGTTCTCGCCTGTCCCGCCGTCGACCTCCGGCCCACATCATCCCCCGGGCCTGGAATGCCCTCCCTCTGCCCGTCTGCCAAGCTAGCTCTATTCCTCCCTTCAAGGCTCTACTGAGAGCTCACCTCCTCCAGGAGGCCTTCCCAGACTGAGCCCTCTCCTTCCTCTCCCTCTCCATCCCCCCATCTTACCTCCTTCCCTTCCCCACAGCACCTGTATATATGTTTGTACGTATTTATTACTCTATTTATTGATTTATTTTACTTGTACATATTTATTCTACTTATTTTATTTTGTTAATATGTTTGGTTTTGTTGTATGTCTCCCCCTTCTAGACTGTAGCCTGCTGTTGGGTAGGGACCGTCTCTATATGTTGCCAACTTGTACTTCCCAAGCGCTTAGTACAGAGCTCTGCACACAGTAAGCGCTCAATAAATGCGATTGAATGAATTTCCCCAGGGCCACCTCACAGTCCGTCTTCTTAACCCTCCAGAGGGCCATTTGGAGCTTCTAGTCCAGGCGACTACATCCTTGAGTTGTAATAGCCTGCCTGGGGTCAGAAGAGGGGAGGGGAGGGGAGAAAGGCTTAAGAGAAGCACCGTGGCTCAGCGGAAAGAGCCCGGGCTTTGGAGTCAGAGGTCATGGGTTCAAATCCTGGCTCCGCCACTTGTTAGCTGTGTGACTTTAGGCAAGTCACTTCTCTGGGCCTCAGTTCCCTCATCTGTCAAATGGGGATGAAGACTGGGAGCCCCCCATGGGACAACCTGATCACCTTGTAACCTCCCCAGCGCTTAGAACAGTGCTTTGCACATAGTAAGCGCTTAATAAATGCTATATTTTTTTAAAAAAGGGCAGGATTTGGTGGCTGCTTGTCCCTCTGGTCCACCCAGTTGGTTCAGTGAGAAGCAGCATGGCTCAGTGGAAAGAGCCCGGGCTTTGGAGTCAGAGGTCATGGGTTCAAATCCCGGCTCCGCCACTTATCAGCTGTGCGACTGTGGGGCAAGTCACCTAACTTCTCTGGGCCTCAGTTACCTCATCTGTAAAATGGGGATGAAGACTGTGAGCCCCCCGTGGGACAACCTGATCACCTTGTAACCTCCCCAGCGCTTAGAGCAGTGCTTTGCACAAAGTAAGCGCTTAATAAATGCCATTATTATGATTCAGTGAGCCTTCCTACCTAGGAGGGTTCATTTGTGCCCGGCTGCACTTTGGGAAATTTGTTATTCTTCCTGTCACCCTCACGGCCAAAGCTCTAGAGAGAGTAAGAGTTACCTGTATGTAAGTGGTAAACAACCGTCAACAGTAAAGGAAAACAACTGATACATGTGTCCTGAGTTGAAAAGATATGAGGGTCGCTATTTAATGAGGCAGAGAATGAATTGAGTGAAGACAGTCACACCTTTGGGATGCCAGGGAAGTTGCCGCCTGGAAAAGAAAGGCTATCATGATTCATGAGTTGACCATGGGGCCCTTGGGGGGCCTTTCCAAAGCGAGGACCAGAGTAATGAGACAGTGGGGGCTAGAGGGTCTTGCTCGATCCTCCCTGCCCCCCAGGAAATGATACAAGCTCTAAACAGTCACTGACAGCGCCAGACATCGCTGTCAATATTTACTGACCACCCATAAGGTGTGTGAGGTTCTCATCTTCTCCCCAGCGCACACGCATCTGCACAAACACGCGAACGGGTGGATTCTGGCCTGCTGACCCGAAATTCGGCCCTCCTTCCTGAGCAATGAGACAAAACAATCCGTGCCCCCTGTCACCCACCGTCCCGATGCCCTGCAGACAAACCTTAATCAGAGCCGGATAAACACGGTCCTTGCCCACCCAAAACGGGCCATCCGGCTGGTTCTGACGTGCAGTTTGCTCTGTGTCCTCACCCCGGCTCCACGCTCGGGCCCTGGGCAGCCAAAGCCCGTGTCCGGCGTCAGTTAAGTTGGCAGAAACTGGGCTGGAGGGCCCGAGAGCGATCATTGATGCTACACCCCCTTGGGCAGAGACCTTTTCTTTCCCAGACAGCCCAGCCTATGTCTCACTCTCAGAAGCGGTAATTAAAGCATGTACCAAGTAGCCACCGGAGAAGCGGTGCAGCCTAATGGGAAGAACGTGGGCCTGCAAACCAGAGAACCGGGTCTGCCAATTGCTTGCTGGGTGAGCTTGGGCAAGTCACCGAACTGCTCTGTGCTTCAGTTTCCTCAACTGTAAAATGGGGATTCAATACCCGTCCTTTCCCCTACTGTGAGCCCCATGTGGGACAGGGACTGCATCTGACCTAATTGCCTGAACCTACCCCAGCACTTAGAACAGTGTCGGACACATAGTAAGCGCTTAACAAATGCCATAAAAAAGGGTTCTAAAATGGTGGTGGTGATGATCGCAAAACTGGGGTAAAGGGCCACCTTGGGGTTGGTAGCAGAGTTGAGGAGAGTGGATCATCTCTCAGAGGAATAGTTCTTTCTCCTGGGAATCCCGGGAAGGCCAGGGCTCCGAAGTCTTGTGCATAGCCCAGCCCAAAGCCCAGCCTCTCTCATAGTGCTGCGCTGGATAGGTCACTGGGGCCTCTGCTGCTCTGTGAAGTCTGTCAGCTTCATTCCCAAGGCTCAGGGGGATGAAAGAGGCAATCAGTAGCCTGCAGGGAGCAGGGATTAGGGCTTTGAAAATAGGGAACACTGGAGAGGATAGAGACTGAAGGAAATTAGGGATGAGAGCCCCAGGTCCTGGGGCCATCCTCCCATGAAAGAGCCCTCTTGGTAGGCAGTCAACAAGGGCCATCCTCCCGTGAAAGAGCCCTCTCTGTAAAGCAGCCAACCTATTCACTGGGCCTCTTCTCACCTCACCAATCCCCCCCTCTTGACCCAGGCCACAGCTCTCCCTATCTTCAACACTTTTCTGAAACCACCTCTCCTCCAAGGCTTCCCCCGTTTATAATCTCCCCACCTCCAATCCACCACTGCCCCATAAAAACAATCGATCCTCAAGAAGCAGCATGGCCTAGGGGAACCCGCTCTGACCCAGGAGCCAGGGGAACCTGGGTTCTAATACCGACTCCGCCATTTATTTGCCTGCTGTGTGACTTTGGGCAAGTGGCTTCACTTCTCCATGCCTCGGTTTCCTCATCGGTAAAATGGGGATTCAAGGCCTGTTTCCCCTTCCCCTTTAGACTGGGAGCCCCATGGGGGACAAGGACCGTGTCTGATCTGATTGCACGATATACTTCGGATTGAGGGATCCGGGTGAGCTCAGGCAAAGACAAGTTTGTGTATCTGCTTCAGCGAGCATTTCAGTGATGTAGACAATACTGGGGCCCCAGGGTGGGTGGGATACCATGGGCGTCAGAGCTGTGACTTCTGGGCGTGGGTGGTGATAAGTCCCCAGGGTCCTCCTTGCCAATCCCAACCTCTCCCTTCAGGGGCCATCCAATCCAGGGTGGAGCCAGGGACGTGAGTGAATCATCAGCACCCGAGAACTCCAGGAGACGGGGTTCCGTATGATTCGGATGCAGATATCAAGCTCTGTTGGGAACCCAAGGCCCCGCTAGAGGAGATTCCACATTGTGTGTTCACTCCACAACGGTCTGCCTTCTGGATAGAGGCCCTCCGGCCTGGGGCTGACCTGCGGCTGCCCCTGCGGTGATCCGAGGACTGGGCCAGGCCACCCAGGAATACTCCGGCTTGAAGCGGACTCCTTCTGCCCTTCGTTGTGCAGCTGAAAACGTCGGTCGGTTCTAGAAAAGTCTGTGGATGAGTGGTCCGAAATGGCTTCCCAGAGGAAAGGGGCGAGGGCACACCCGAAGCCATTAGGCCCCGTGTAAACTCCCTGTCTAGATTGTAAATTAGTTACGTGCAGGGAACATGTCTATCAACTCCTACATTGTGCTCTCCAAAGCTCTTAGTACAGGGCTCGACACGCAGCGAGCGCTCAATAAATACCATTATCGATTGACAAGAAGGGCAGCCGCCCCACTGGACCTTCAAGCATCCTGTTGCCACAGGAGGTCTGGCCCAGCCAGGGATGGGATTGTTTGCGTTCTTAAGGCCTGGAATTTCTCCTCCAGGTTTGGACCGTAGGAGAACTAGCCCCTGGGAGGTGGAGAGAGGCACGGTTTACGGAGTTGTTTGCCTTGAAAATGGATTTATGTGAAGCACCGCTGCCCCACACCAGTGTGCCTGCTCCGCCCTGACGCACCGGGGCAAATTTTAGCCCTCAGGCAGGCAGAAGGGGGAAGGAAAAAATGCCTCTGGGCCAACAGTGGCCCCCCAACCCCTTCCAAAGGCCCAAAGGAGTTGGCCTTTCTACCCAAACGTCTGGAGCATCTCCGTCGGGAAGGTCTAGTGCTGAGGAGCTGCTAGGCCGGGGTAGGGGAGGGAAGGAGCGAAGGGCTCCGGGACCACGCGGCAGAGAAGCCCCTGAGCCATGTTGGGCACAGGGCCCTGAGGGCAGAGAGAAAATGCAAGCGATGGCGTCATCCTGCTGGCTCAGGGCCAGTTTCTCTCCTGCCATCACTCTTTGGCAGGGTCAGGACGAGGACGGTAGCGACCGGGGGGGGGGAGAAGGGAAGGCCTCGGCGGGGAAGGCAATGGGGAAACCAAGCCCAGGATTTTCCTCTGTCATGAGACTCGGCCCTACCTGGGGCCAGGGTGGCCCGGCAGGTGACTGGGGATTAATACTGCTCCTTTTCCCCACCCTCGGGCCCCAACACCTTCCCCACCCAGTCCAGTGAGGGCAGCGTATGGGATGCCGATCCGTTGGGTGGGAGAGACAGGAAGGGGTCTTCCCAAAGGCGGGGGGAGGCTGGGGCTGGGAGGAGGGTCTGTGTCCTTGAGCAGCCAGAGCCCTCGGCGGGAGGGTGATGCCAGACACTGCCAGCCGGATCGGGGCCAACCGTGCTGCCGACTCACCCTGCTTCCTCCTCCTCTTCCTCCTCCTCCTCCACCCCCTCCCCAGAGGCCTCTTAGGAGATTAAACGCTTGTTGGGAGTGGGGGCTTGACTTGGCAGAATGCCCCGGGGGAGGTAAGTCACAGGAAAGTAGTGCCCAGGGAGAAAAGGAGTTAAGAGTTAGGAAGGAGGTTCAGAATGTCCTCCAGATCCAGAATAGGGAAGGGGGGAGAGGGGAAGGGTCTCCTAGAATTCCAGGGGCCTGCTGGGGGCAGGCTGGGGATGGTCCCCCCGACTCGGCCGGGATTCCTCCCAGCCCATCTTCCCGCTGGATCCCTGGCAGAGACAATTGTAACGAGTCACAGTTCGACTCATTCCGCGTCCAAAGCTGCTCTGGCTCTGGCCGAACCCCACGGGCTCAAATCTGAATGAAGGCAAGCCTTGGGAGGGTGCCCCGTTGTCGTCAGAGGCCCCCGGAGGCCTGCAGTGGTCCGGGGTCTCCCCGCCGGACCCGAAGAGCTCTGGGAGATGGGGTTGGTTTCAGGGGTTTGGGCCGCCCTCGTCTGGGGTCTGGTTCTGACCACCGAGGAACAAGGCCAATGCCCAGAAACTCAACCAGCTGTTCAACTCCATCTATTTCAGGGCCTGCGGGTGGAACTCGATCCTCCAAGTGATTCTACTTGGCCCGTCCATTCGCTCCCAGGGGTCCAGAACCCACAGGACTAATTCAGATCCGGGCCGAGGCTTTGGGCATGGGAGGAGGAAGCAAAATTCACCTCGGAATATTCACCTGGCCGAGGGGCTTCTATGAGGACGGAAGTAGAGAGCCACCCGTTGCCCCTCTGCTGAACCTCTGGCAGCCCCGGCCCCGTTATAGGTCGGAGAGCTGGGGGGGAGCGAGGAAGATCCACGCCTACTCTCCTCTTCCCGGGGGCAAGATGGGGTCTCCCCGCAGCTGCCAGCCCTGGGCAAATAGAGTGGTGGGCATCGAGCCCAGCGTGTCAGTTCCCATCATGGCCACGCAAGCCGGCATGAGTCACCGCGCACACAGCTCAGGTGAGTCATCACGCGCGCGGGCGGGAATGGGCGCTAAGGACGGGGCATGGGGAGGGCAGGTCGGAGCAGACTGGACAGAAGCCCAAGGGAGGGGAGGTGGGGCAACGGGAGAGAAGGCTTAGCGCCGGACTTGAGCTCTGCCATCTTCGAGACGCGGGGCCCATCAATTCAACCCAAGTACGCTGGCCCTGAGGACATCGGAGAGCTGGGGTTGTGACGGAGAGCTACAGGGGCTGGGGACCGCGTCTGGTGGCCCCTCCACACTTGCACTCTGGGCCCCAAGAAGAGCCTCGCTTTTTTTTTAAAGGTATTTAAGCGTTCGCTATGTGTTAAACACTGTTCTAAGCGCTGGGGAAGGTACACGTTCATTAGGTTGGACAAGTCCCTGTCCCACATGGGTCTTGCAGAGTAAGTAGTGTGGCCTATTGGAAAGAACAAGGGCTTGGCAGTCAGAAGACCTGGGTTCTAATAATAATAATAATAATGGCATTTATTAAGCGCTTACTTTGTGCAAAGCACTGTTCTAAGCGCTGGGGAGTTTACTAGGTGATTAGGTTGTCCCACATGGGGCTCACAGTCTAATCCCAGCTTGTTGTGTGACATCTGACTCTATTTATTTATTCATTTATTTATTTTACTTGTACATTTCTATCCTACTTATTTTATTTTGTTGGTATGTTTGGTTCTGTTCTCTGTCTCCCCCTTTTAGACTGTGAGCCCACTGTTGGGTAGGGACTGTCTCTATGTGATGCCAATTTGTACTTCCCAAGCGCTTAGCACAGTGCTCTGCACATAGTAAGCGCTCAATAAATACGATTGATTGATTGACTGATCTGACAAGTCACTGAACTGCTCTGTGCCTCAGTCTCCCCAACCGTAAAATGGGGATTCAATACCCGTTCTCCCTCCTATTTAGACTGTGAGCCCCACACGGGGCAGGGATTGGGTCCGACCTAATTGGCCTACGCCTACGCCAGCGCTTAGAACGGCATTTGACACACAGTAAGTGCCTAACAAATATCGTATAAAAGTGGGAGGGAGAATGGGTATCCCCATTTTACAGTTGAGGAAGCTGAGGCACAGAGTAGAGAGGTGACACCATTAGCAACTGGAAGAGCCGGGACTAGATCCCAGATCCTTCTAGGCCTGGGCTCTCTCCACTAGGCCATACTGCTTCTCCGGTGGCTCCAGGGAAGCCATAACCTGGTTCCTGAGGCTAACGGGAATTTCGAGAGTCAGTGAGAAGCATTCATTCAATTGTATTTACTGAGCGCTTACACTGAGTGCTGTACTGGACTGCGCGCTTGGGAGAGTCCAATACAACGATAAACAATCACATTCCCTGCCCACAACGAGCTTACAGCCGCCCCACAACCTGCAGAGAACCAGTAACCTCTGGCCCGTGGTGTTCTAGGCTAAGCAGCGTGGCTCAGTGGAGAGAGCCCGGGCTTGGGAGTCCAAGGATGTGGGTTCTAACCCCGCCACCGCCACTTGTTTGCTGTGTGACTTTGGGCAAGCCACTTGACTTCTCTGTGCCTCAGTTCCCTCATCTGTAAAACGGGGATTGAGACGGCGAGCCCCACGTGGGACAACCTGATTACCTCGTATCTCCCCCAGCGCTTGGCACGTAGTAGACGCTTACCAAATGCCGTAATTATTATGGTTAACCCCGAAACCCGAGGCCGGGAGGAGGGAGGGAGGCAGGGCCGCTCGCCTCGGGGGGCTCAGGATCTGAGGTTCACTCACCAGCGGTCAGGACCTGCACCTTCCAGGGGTGAGAGGCCAGGGCTTGCTGGTAGGCCCTCCACAGTGCCATGTCTCCTGCAGGGAGAGAGAGGACATTACCCTTGCTCCCCCCTGCCCCTATCATCAATCGTATTTATTGAGCGCTTACTGTGTGCAGAGCACTGTACTAAGCGCTTGGGAAGTCCAAGTTGGCAACACATAGAGACAGTCCCTACCCAACTCACCCGGGCAGTGGGTCCAGAGAAGCACCGTGGCTCAGTGGAAAGAGCCCGGGCTTGGGAGTCAGAGGTCCTGAGTTCTAATCCCGCTCCTCCACTTCTCAGCTGTGGGACTTTGGGCAAGTTACACTTCACTTCTCTGGGCCTCAGTTCCCTCATGTGTAAAATGGGGATGAAGACTGTGAGCCCCCACATGGGACAACCTGATCACCTCGTAACCTCCCCACTGCTTAGAACAGTGCTTTGCACCTAGTAAGCGCTTATTATTCTCTGTGCCTCAGTTGCCTCAACTGTAAAATGGGGATTAAGATTGTGAGCCCCATGTGGGACAGCCTGATAAACCTGTATCTCCCACAGCGCTTAGAACAGTGCTTATGTTGCCAACTTGTACTTCTCAAGCGCTTAGTCCAGTGCTCTGCACACAGTAAGCGCTCAATAAATACGATTGATTGCTTGGCACATAGTAAGTGCTTAAGAAATACCCCCATTATAGAGAAGCAGCATGGCTCAGTGGAAAGAGAACGGGCTTGGGAGTCAGAGGTTGTGTGTTCTAATCCCGGCTCCGGCACTTACTAGCTGTGTCACTTTGGGCAAGTCACTTCACTTCTCTGGGCCTCAGTTACCTCATCTGGAAAATGGGGATTAAGACTGAGCCCCACGTGGGACAACCTGATTACCTGGTATCTCCCCCAGTGCTTGGAACAGTGCTGGCACACAGTAAGTGCTTAATAAATACCGAAATTATTATTATTATGTGGCTTAATGGAAAGAGCCCGGGCTTGGGAGTCAGAGGTTGTGGGTTCTAATCCGGACTCCGCCACTCATCTGCTGTGTGACTTTGGGCAGGTCACTTCGCTTCTCTGGGCCTTGTTCTCCACTGCCACCCTGCACAGGGAGGAAAGGAGGGGGAGAAGGAGGTCGAGTGAGAGGAAGAGGAAAAGGAGGAAGAGAAAGAGAAAGAGGAAAAACTGAAGTGACTGTCTGGACTCCACTTTGGGGAATTCCCCTCCATAACTCCTGGCCCCGGCCCCCACTTTAAGGGACAGAAAGGAAATGTAGCGGGGGCTCTGGGAGGGGTGGGGTCAGTGGTGGGCGACGGTGTGACTTCCCGGTGCCTCAGTTCCCTCATCTGCAAAATGGGGATGAAGACTGTGAGCCCCCCGTGGGACAACCTCATCACCTTGTACCTACCCCGGCGCTTAGAATAGTGCTTAGCGCATAGTAAGCGCTTAACAAAAAGTATAATTATTGCTATTATTATCCCCAGCCTGCAGGATTTAGGGGAAGGAGTGGGGCAATCGATCGTAAGTTGTGCCCCCTTGGAACTTCCCAGGCTCCATTCCCATTTCCGGGGTTAGGTGATGTCCCAGCTGTTCTCTTGGGAGGGCCGCGCGCGGGCCCGGCCTGCTCCCCGTTATTCCAATCAAGCCTTGGTGCTTATTGAGCGCCGGCCGTGTGCTTAGGGGAGCCCAGCGGAACAGAGCTGGGGGCCGGCTTCCCTGCCTTATTTGGGGGGGGGGGGGGGTCGGGGAAGGCGGGGTAAAAGGCCCCGAGGAGACGGAGAGCGCAGAGATGGGTGGGACGGTGGGAGGGAGGGAGGGAGGGAGCGAGGTGGCCCCGCGGGGCCTCACGAAGCCGGAGGAGCCACCAACTCACCTGGGCGGTCGCCGGGCCCCGGGGCCCTGCCCTGCCCTCCAGCGCGGATGGGACGGACTTCCGCCACAAGCCCAGCCTCTTCCCTCCCCTTTTCCCCTCCCCAAAGCCCTGCCCCTTCCCTCCCTTTTTCCTCTCTCCCAACCCCTTCCCTCCCTAAACCCCTATCCCTTCTTTTTCCTCTCCCCAAACCCCTACCCCTCCCTTTCTCCTCTCCCCCAACCCCTTCCCTCCCTTTCCCCTCCCCAAACCCCTATCCCTTCTTTTCCCTCTCCCCAAACCCCTACCCCGTCTCTTTCCCCTCCCCAAACCCCTACCCCTTCTCTTTCCCCTCTCCCCAAACCCCTACCCCTTCTCTTTCCCCTCTCCCCAAACCCCTACCCCTTCTCTTTCCCCTCTCCCCAAACCCCTACCCCTTCTCTTTCCCCTCTCCCCAAACCCCTACCCCTTCTCTTTCCCCTCTCCCCAAACCCCTACCCCTTCTCTTTCCCCTCTCCCCAAACCCCTACCCCTTCTCTTTCCCCTCTCCCCAAACCCCTACCCCTTCTCTTTCCCCTCTCCCCAAACCCCTACCCCTTCTCTTTCCCCTCTCCCCAAACCCCTACCCCTTCTCTTTCCCCTCTCCCCAAACCCCTACCCCTTCTCTTTCCCCTCTCCCCAAACCCCTACCCCTTCTCTTTCCCCTCTCCCCAAACCCCTACCCCTTCTCTTTCCCCTCTCCCCAAACCCCTACCCCTTCTCTTTCCCCTCTCCCCAAACCCCTACCCCTTCTCTTTCCCCTCTCCCCAAACCCCTACCCCTTCTCTTTCCCCTCTCCCCAAACCCCTACCCCTTCTCTTTCCCCTCTCCCCAAACCCCTACCCCTTCTCTTTCCCCTCTCCCCAAACCCCTACCCCTTCTCTTTCCCCTCTCCCCAAACCCCTACCCCTTCTTTCCCCTCTCCCCATACCCCTACCCCTTCTTTCCCCTCTCCCCAAACCCCTACCCCTTCTTTCCCCTCTCCCCAAACCCCTACCCATTCTTCCCCTCAACTCAAACCCCCACCCCTTCCCTCTCTCCCCAAACCCACCCTTTCTTTCCCCAACCCAAACCCCTACCCTCCTTTCCCCCCACCAAACCTGCCCCTTCTCTTTCCCCTCTCCCCAAACCCCTACTTTCTCCTCCCCAAATCCCTACCCCTTCTTTCCCCCACCAAAGCCCTGCCCCTTCCCTCCCTTTCTCCTCTCCCTAAGCCCCTACCCCCTTTCCCCCACCAAAGCCTTGCCCCTTTCCTCCCTTTCCCACCTCCCCAAAACCCTGCTCCTTCTCCCTTCTCCCCCTCTTTTGGGGGCGGGGGGTCAGCCGGAGGAAGTGGGCAGCGGGGGCGGCTCAGCTGTTTATTATAGCCGGACAAGCAACTCCGAGTCACCCGAGATCTGGACAGACGTGGCAGTGGATGGGGCCCGGGGCCATGGGTGGACAGGGGTGCCGGTGGAGTGGATGGAGGCCCCAGTCCCAGTCTCTCCGGCCCCACGGCCTGGCACAGACCAAAATCTTGGGCACTAGGGGGTGAGGTGCCAGGTTGAATGGGGCAGCCCCCGTGGGGGGCACCAGGTATCCTGCCCAGCAGCCAGGCTGGCAGAGTCAACGGCTGAGGGGTCTAGTAGCGGCCCAGCACAGTAGCAAGGAGAGCCATACGCATGTACATGCCATTCTCCGCCTGGCGGAAATAGGCAGCCCGGGGGTCTGAGTCCACCTCCAAGCTGCGGGAAGAGAAAGAAAGAGTTACCACGAACCCCAAAGAATCGTGCCGTCCCAGCTACTCCCCAGGGCAGAGGGAGATCAGATGTCCCACGTCCCTTCACCATCCCGGGGGTCCGTTTGATAGCAGGGGCAGACCCCATCCCTACCGCTGATTGACTGATTCCACCTGACCCCTAATAATAATGGTATTGTTAAGTGCTTACAAGCTCTGGGGTAGTTACAAGTTAATCACAACAGAATCCCTGTGGGCTCTCAGACCAGGGGGTAGGGGGAGGAACAACAGTCATTAAATCCCTGGTGGACAGGGAATGTGTCACTTTGTCATTCTGTACAGGACATCTCATCCAGTGGGTGCTCAATAAATGCTAGTAGTACTCCTACACCGTCTGTGTCCTTCCCACTTTCGACAGTGAGTCCCTACAGGTCAGGGCCGGGTCTAATTAATTTCACAAGGATTCCCGCTATAGTCAAAAGAAATAAACATTTGGGCTTGACCGATCCGATCCTTCCTCTCCTTCGGCTCCCCAGGGACCCCTTCGTCCGAATGCCAGGTTTCAAGTGATCTGGAATCACCGTGCCCCCCGGCCTCCCCTCCCGCCGGCAATCCGGAGCTCTTCTTCCATCTCACCTAATCTCATTGACCCGGGGCATGGGATGCATCACCACCATCTTCTTCTTGGCCCGGGTCATGATGTGAGGGGTGAGGATGAACTGGCCGAAACACTGAAGGAGAGAGTGTTGCCTGTCACCTGACCCAGGCCTCCTGCTCCAGGGCCGGGGGTTCAGGCCGTGCCTCACAATGTCGGCTGAGCCCCAATTCACCTCCCCTGGGACCCTGAGACCAAGAAGCTTCTTGGGAAAGTAAACGTGTCAGAGTCACCCCACATCCTTGGATGCAAATCCCAGTCGTCCACGACGTCATCTTTTGAGTATCTTATGCTGCAAGTACGTCTACCAGCTCTGTTATACTGCACTCTCCCAAGCGCGCAGTACAGTGCTCTGCACATGGTAAGCGTTCAATAAATAGCACTGATTGATTGACTAAGCCCCCTCCCTCCCACCACGTCCGCCTGGGATGCTAGCAGGGCCCTGCTAGAGTCCTGCAACCTCAACTACAGCTGGTGCTGCCGCCAGAGAGGACGGCTCCCACCTCCTGGCAGCGCACGCCCACCCTTCTTGGGGACTTAATAAATACGATTGATGATGATGACTTGCACCCTCCCTCCGCTGCACTCACAGACTCGTACTCCTGGGCAGAACCAAACCGCTCCTTCTGGATCCGGGTCATGTAGAGTACGTCTGTGTCAGGCAGGGCCTCTTCGATGCTCTCAAACTCCTCCTGGCAGGGATGGGAGGGAGGGGTGATGGTGGAGGGGCAGACCAGAGTCGGCAGCTCCGGGCCGCCCTCAGCCTCTGGTGCCCGGCAGGGCTGTGCCACTCCTGGCTCCACCGGCCCAGCACTACGCAGCTGGGGGGACTTAGCCCAGCAAGGCCCAACTTTAGAAGAGTGAAGGAGGCGAAAGGGTGATGGCTAAAGGAGAAGAAGGGCAGCGAGCAGCAACCCAGGGCTCCACGGGGGACGGGGACCGTTCTCGATCCGAGTCACCCTATCTGTTCCGATTCCCGGCCCAGTCCCCGGCATGAGGGAAGCGCTGCCCGAATGCCGTAACTCCTGGGATGAAAGACCGGGAGAGCTAACCTGCTTGGTGCCCCTGGCAGCGACAAAGCCGAGGATGTCAGGGGGCATGCGCAGGCTCGGGGGTGCCACGTAGCGCAGGCTGACGCGGTACTGTGTGAGGAGGCAGGCCAGAGAGTGCACCGTGCGCCCGTGCTTCAGGTCTCCCACCATGGTGATCTGGAGTGGGGAGAGGGGGGAGACAGCCAGAGTGTGGATCTTGGCCCCCAACACCTGCCCGGCCTTCCAATCTCCCATTATAACCAGCATGAGCACGGAGGGCCCACTTGAGCCTCAACCTCGAGCCCCAGGAACCCTCCCCTAAGACACCTTTCCTCTCTCCCCCTCCTTCCCTCTCTTTCCTTCTCTCCTTCCCTCCCTCCCTCTCTTCCAATACTCTCTGGTCTCAGCCAGGGTTCAAACAAGCTGGTTGAAGGCTGGCAGTTTGAGGGGGTTCTAGGTCATCTGACTAACGATCATTATTACTCCTGATGAACAACTGAAGAAAAACCTGACCCCTACTTGGATAAGTTATTAGGACTTTAAAAGGGAAACTCGCCGATAGCTAGAAGTTATCAGCCCTGACCCATGATGTCGAGTTTAGCCTGCAGAGTCGCTTTTGCTCCCCGGTGTTCTGGATGATGAAGTCACTGATGGCCCCAAGAAGCTTGGAGAAGACCATTTCCTACCGGAAGCAGTGGGCACCTTTTGAAATGCCCTCCATCGAGCTAAACTCAGCACCTGTACGATACTTTTCTTAAACCCCCGGGCCTGTCCTTCTCTGGTCCCACCGGCATTTCTGTGGTGTGCTTTGTACGTGCAATTCATATCAGCAGCAAGCATCTCCCGTCCCTGGGGGCTGCCGTCCTCCGCTGTGCTCAGCGAGAGGGAAAGGGAATTTCCTCGGCGTCTCCTGGCTGCCCCCGTTGGTTCTGGGCATCCCAGAGGAGGGTGGGAAGGGAGCCTCGAGGTCTCTATCCCGAGGGCTGGGGGTGTGCGCGTGTGTCTGCCCTCCCTTACCGTCATGCCATTGACGGTGCCCAGCTCCTCGCGGATAGTGAACACGTCGAGCAGGGCCTGGGTGGGGTGCTCGCCAACACCATCTCCGGCATTGATCACCGGCCTCCGACAGTGCTTGGCCGCCAGCTGGGTAGAGGAGAGGGCAGGGAGGCGGTGCTGGCGGTCAGCCCCGTGCCCGGCCCCTCGGCACCCTCCTGCCGCCCGCCCCGTGGGCCCCTCGGCACCTCCACCGCCCCGGGCTGGGGGTGCCGGAGCACCACGACGTCCGCATAGCAGCTCATGGTCTGGACGGAGTCGGCCAGGGACTCGCCCTTCTGGACGGACGACGTGGCCTCGGAGAAGCTCAGCACGGACCCGCCGAGCCGGGCCATGGCCGCCGCGAAACTGCTGCTGGTCCGCGTGCTCACCTCATAGAACATGGAGGCCATCACCTTGCCCTGGCAGGGGACGGGGGCGGGGCGTGGGCGATGGTCGGCTAGCCGGGGCCGCCGCCGTTTCCGCGGCTCCCAGACCTGGGGGTCCCCCGGGCCCCGCCTCCCCCCAGCCAGGCCGGCCGGCCCCTGACCTTGAGGATGTCCAGGCTGCGCTCCTTCTGGACCATCATGCGCAGGGTGTGGGCCACGTTGAAGAGGTGGGACATCTACAAGGGTTCACATCCAGAGGTTATGTGGGCCGGGTCCCCACCCAGGCCGTGCCCACCCCCCCCGCCCGTCACCCCGGGGCCACCAAGTACCTGATCCTTGGTAAACTGCCGGACCGAGAGGATGTGCTGGCCCACGAGGGAGTGTAGCAGGGGGGAGGTCTGGGGGTGTGCCAGGCTGGAGCCCCCCAGGTTCTGGGGTGAAGCTTGCCTGGGCACCGGTGGAAGGTAGCCTTCAGGGGTTCCCGCGAGCTCTGGGGGCGGGGAAACGAGTGAGAGATCAGGGGCTTCCCCCCCGGCCCCTCCGCCGCCCCCTGAACCGCCGGCCAGCTTGGCTCTCGGAGTCCACTTCTAGGGACGCATGCAGGGAGCAGGGAAGCCCCACCTGGCTCAGCCGCCTTTCGGAGGGGCTTCTCCTTGGAGTCGTCAGCTACAGGCGGCGCAGAGACGACGGAGCAAAAGTGGTCAGGGGCTCTGGCCGGGGTCGGCAGCCAACCCCCGCCCGACCCCTCACCAACCCCCACACTCGGTGCAGGTTAGACCAAATTCACACCAAGAGGCTACGGCTGGTTAGTGGGGCGAGGGGAAGGACGACGGGAGGGGAGGGCGATGGGGTTGGGGGTTACGCGCACGGCCATCTCGGCCCCACGGCCGCTGCCGTCTACGCCCGGGGTGGAGTCCTCTGGTCTGGACCCTCCCCTAGGGGCTCTTCGAGAGAAACCCTGGCCCCCCAGCCCCCGCCCCCTGGAGGAGTCACTGCTGTGTGAGGAGGAGGAGGAGGAGAGCGAGGAAGGGGAGGGGGAGGAAAAGGCGACATAGGGTCACAGCAGCTGGGGGAAACCCCAGATTTACCCCACGCTCGGATGCCCTGTGGGGTCCTGGCTCCCGGGCGGAGGAACGCTGCTGCCCATGACACAAGAGAGGGGCTGGTAAGGAGGGGCTGGGGAGAGGCCATTCCTTCAGGGCCTACTTACCGGGGTGGGGGAGGAGGAGGGAGAGGAAGAGGAGGAGGAGGGAGAGGAGGAGGAGGAGGTGGTGGGAAAGAAGCAAGGGGCCCAGAAGAGGGAGACCGAGGACTGGAGCAGAAGGAGCAGGTGAGAGCAAAGGCCTCAATGGCTGGGGGCTGGCTCGACCACCCTCGCCTCCATCACCTCTGAAACCAGCCTGGGGGCGTGCGGGGGGCGCGTTGGGGAGGGAGCCCGAGCCTGGATTCCCTGTTTCACCGCCCCCCACCCTGACACCTCTCACAGACGACGGCAGGCCCCCGGCTTACCTGGCAGGCCGGGGTCTGAGGCCCGGTGGATTCGGGGTGGCAGGTGGAACCGCCCATCAGGGAGACCCGGGCCGCCCCGGCGGGGTCGCTCGGGGGTCTGTGGAGGCAAGCGCTGCCATTGCCCCGCGGAAACCACACCTCGCCTTCCCCACCCCCCACCACACCCAACCACTCTCCTAGGAAACACATTTTGGCCAGGCCCCATCAGCTTGGGACTGTGTCTACCTTCCACCGGGGGATTTTGTTGCCAAGGTTTGGAATGGTGTTTGGCACACTCGAAAAACACCATCACTACTACTAGTACTACTAGCTAGTACTGATCCTCATGCCTTCTAGACTGTGAGTCCGTCGTGGGGTAGGGACCGTCTCTAGATGTTGCCGACTTGTGCTTCCCAAGCGCTTAGTCCAGTGCTCTGCACACAGTAAGCGCTCAGTAAATACGACTGAATGCCAGTTTGCTTCTCCCGCAAGCGACAGGCTCAGCTGCAGGCCGGGCCGGGGCCCCCACGGCGGGTACCTTGGTGATCTCGTTTTGGGGGGCCGTCGGGGCGGCAGGTAGCAGCTGGGGCACGGCACCTTGTGGCCACTTCCTCACGTCCTGTCCGTAGCCCGGGGCCACCAGGACCTGCACACGGGACCGTCGGGGGAGGTTGGAAGGGGGGCCCGGGGACAGAGTGAAGAGGGGGACGCGGGCCGGCTGGAAAAGGGGGTGGGAAGCCTCGCGGGGTTGGGGGACCACCCACCTGGCCGTCGATGTAGGCAACCTCACCACGCAGCACCACGCGGCGGACGGTGCCCTTCACCCGCCGCCCCTCAAAGGGGGTCCAGCGGGCCTTGGAAAAGGGCATGTGGCTGGGGATGGTCCACTCGTGCTCCAGGTCTACCTGCCCCGCAAAATAACCCTTCAATCAGCACCGTTCGGCCAGTGCTCCCTAGGTGCCGAGCACTCTTCTCGGCACCCGGGAGAGTCGGCGGGGTAAGTAGACGCGATCTAGCAGACGCAGGGCAAAGCCAGACAGGGACCAGTGGGCAAACACCAGGGCACCACGCCATCCAGCGTCCCAAGAGAAGCTCCCTCTAGCCCACCCCCGCCCACCTACCTCTATGTACGTGTCCTCCTGGGCGGGCAGGTGGAAGATACGCCGAGGGTTGTGGTGCAGCCGCTGCAGCAGGTCATCCAGACTGAGCCGGCCCTCGCTCACAGCGGTCAGCAGCAGGGGCAACATGGTCTCCAGCCCGGGGAAGCCCGGGGGTGGGGAGGGCCCGGTTTTCTCTTCCAGGGTGTGGGGGGCTGGGGAAGGGAGAGGCAAGCGTGCCAGGGGGCTCGCATCCATCCCCCGCTCCGAGAGCGGGGCAGGGGCCCGGCCGTCTCCGGCACCCTGGGTTGGCATCCCAGGGTCCGAACTCCACTTCAGGTGGGAGAGGGCGAGGGCATGCTGCCAACCACCCTGCCTGGGGCTGATCTTCCCCCACACCGAGGTGGAGGGGGCAGAACAGGAGGAGGGAGACAGCGAGGCCGTGGGCCCAGACGTTGGCCGGCTTTCCCTCCCCCAGGGCACAGCGTGCCAGCTAGTCAACCAACCGCCTACCCCCTCCTCCTCCTCCTTGCCATCCAGGGGCCGGTCAGGGGGTGCGGGACGGGATTCTCGTGCCCCTCACCGTGATCGGTGGCGAAGCAGTCGATGACATCCATGTTGTTCCAGAGCGCCTCCACGTCCTGCAGGGAGCCGAGCGCGGGCCGCACCTCCGCCCGGCCGGCCCCGAGCCGCCCCAGGTCCTCTCGGCTGAGGAACAGGTGGTGAGGCGTCACCTCGCAGGTCACCGGCAGCCCTCGGGCCTTCGCAGCTTTGATCAGCAGGATCTGGGGGTCGGCAGGCCATGAACTCCAGGGCTTAAGGCCAGAGACGCCTCGCCCAGAACTCCTACCCCGATCCGGGCTCCCTGTGCCCGGGCACTGGGGATGGACGGTGCCCACGGGCACGATTCCCCAGTCACTGCATGCTGGAAGGTCTGGGCACTGCCTGGGGCAGGTCCCCTTCCCCAGAGCGAGGCTGGGCCCAACCAGGTCAGGCCAGGCTTCGGTCCAAATGCCTGGATTTGCCCCCGCTATCCCCCGGCAGCCCCAGGCCACCCAACTCTCTGGGCACTTCATCTCCATTTTCTGGGTTACAAGGCGGAGGAATACCCGAAGGATGGGGGTTTCCTTGCCTCCCCAGGCCCGCCCCCAAATCCCTGCGGACTTCCTGCCATAAGCCCCTCCCTCCGAGGCCACCCTCATCGGCACTCCCAAGCTCCCAGGGAAGGAACGGACAACCGGTGCTGCTTCATCGCCCCTTCGGGGCTGGAGCCTCGGTCTCGCCCCTGCCCGTGTGCCCACCTCACCTCCTCTTTCCGAGCCACGTGGCAGATGTGGACGGGGCGCTGGGCCAGCTGGGCCACCATGAGAACGGCCGCCACGCTCTGTCGCTCGGCGTGGGCCACGATAGGCAGATGGGAGGGCCACATCTCAAAGTGCTGGGGGAGCGAGGCAGCATCAGGGTGGGCACGGGGGCAGCCGGAGCCCATCACGCCCGGGATCCACGACGCCCATCCGCTCTTTCCCCGGGCTCACCCACTGTATCCTCCCTCAGTCCCCCACCCCCCGACATTCCCACCTCCATCCACTGTGCCAGGCTGTCCAGGCGCAGCTCGGAGAAGGTCTCGTTCAGATATAGCTTCAACCCGGCGGCGGCAGGGGCCAGCGCTCCCAGTGCCCCCACGTTCTCCACGGAGGCCCCAAGGAACAGGGCGAAGTCGCAGCGGGCTCCGGCCTCTGCCAGCTGGGGAGGAGGAGGAGGAAGATGAACCGGGGATGAGGGGAGCGGCACCACCAGAACCCGCCAACCCCCCAAGAGTTGAGACACCGGCCCAGGCTCGCTGTGTCCCTAGGAGCTCAAATACGAGGGACCACCAGGACCGGGGAGGGGGTGCCGGGAAATCGGCACCGCCCAGACGCTAGCGACACTCACCTTCTGTGCGAGGGCCAAGGAGGGGGCGTCAACGACGGGAGGCCGGGTATTGGGCATGGCGCAGACCATGGTGACCCCCCCGGCGAGGGCCGCCGCGGTGCCTGATGCGAAGTCCTCCTTGTGGGTGCCCCCAGGTTCCCTCAGGTGCACGTGCACATCGATCAGGCCTGGGAGAGAGGGAGAGGGCAGAGACGGGGTCAGGGGCAGCAGACCAATACCCATGCCAAGCTGGGTCATGCCAACGGTCCACGCCTGCCCAGGCTGTCTGACTTGGGCGGGGGACGTGTCTCCCAACCCTGTTTTACTGTACTCTCCCAAGCGTTGAGTACAGTGATCTGCACACAACAAGTACTCGATCAATACCACTGACTGATTTCCACCCTGACGTCCAACCGCGGGGTTAGGGACGGACCACCCGACACCCCCCAGCATGTTCTCCTGATGGTGCCAGGGCCGGGGGTTGAGGAGGGAAGGGATTATTGGGTGTAGCTCCCTGACTGCCCAACCAAACCAGCCTTCTCTGTCCAGGGCCCCCCTGCCTAGAGACCAAACTTGCTGCCCGCTCTCCGAACTGACCGGGCAGCCGGACCAGCTTCTGTGAGGTCATGCAGTCCACGTGCACCTTCAGAGGGGGAGCTGGGCCGATCTGTCCCAGTGCCTGCGGGAAGAGATATTCAGCTTAGTCCAGTGCTCTGCACACGGTAAGCGCGCAATAAATACGATTGAATGAATTCAGCTGAGGGTTGGATCATCGGGAGATGGGGGCTTTTGCTTTTAGTATGTGTTAAAAGCGTGTGTACATTCGTATACATGTTTGTGCGTATTACTCTATTCATTCTATTTATTTTATTTTGTTAATATGTTTTGTTTTATTCTCTGTCTCCCCCTTCTAGACTGTGAGCCCACTGTTGGGTAGGGACCGTCTCTATGTGTTGCCAACTTGTACTTCCCAGGCGCTCAATACAGTGCTCTGTACACATAAGCGCTCAATAAATACGACTGAATGAAACGTTTATGTTTTAGGCACTATTCCAGGTAATTGGGTCCCACAAGGGGTTCAGCCTTAATCCCCATTTTACAGATGGGGTAACTGAGGCACAGAGAAACGGCTTGCCCAAGGTCACACAGCAGACGAGGGGTGGTGTAAGGATGAGAACCCAGGTCCGCTGTGACTCCCAAGCCTGTGCTCTAGCCACTAGACCACGTTGCTTCCTTCCCCTCCATCTTCCCATCCTCCCTCCCGGGGACGGGGCAGCTGCGGTGGAAGGCAGAGGGAGGGCGGCCCCGGACCCGTGTGCCCACGGAGCCTGGCGTGAGGGTCCCCGTCTGGCCGTCCCACCCGTTCCCCCAGCCGGACCCCCGAGTCACCTCGACGAAGAGCTTGGTGCACTTGATGTCGATGATGAGGGGCACGGAGAAGTCGGCCGCCAGCCGGCGGGTGCGGTAGCCCTTGGTGACGAAGGAGGAGAGACGCCGGCCACAGGCCCCGCGCATGGACAGGTTGATCACCAGCTCGAAGTGGTTCTCGGCCAGCTGCTCCAGGATGCTGCGCTGAGGGGGGCACTCCCCATCCACCCCCTCCTCCAAGTGCCAGTCCACCGCCGTCACCTGGCCGGGCCGCGCCGCAGACAGACCGAGGGAGGTGCGGGGAGGGGAGCCCGTCAGTCTATCTTATTTATTGAGTGCTTACAGCACGCGGAGCGCTGGACTAAGCGGTTGGGACAGTACAATAGTACGCTAAACCTACACGTTCCCTGCCCAAGATGAGCTTACAGGCGGGAAGACAGACGTTAATGTAAATAACTGACAGATATGTACATGAGTGCCGAGGAAATGGGATGGGGATGAATAAATGGAGCCCCCCAGGGCGACGCAGAAGGGAATGGGAGAAAAGGAAAGGAGGGCTTAGTCGGGGAAGGCTTCTCGGAGGAGATGTGCCTTCAGTAAGGCTTTGAAGGTGGGGAGAGTCATTGGCTCTCGTCCCTGAGGTGGGAACACCTACCTTGACGCCGTGCTCGGTGTAGAAGTCGGCCGTGCCCAGGCTGGCGTACAGGCTGTAGCCCAGGCTCTCCAGCAGCCGCACCGTGGGGAGCAGCTCGCTCTTGTTCTGTGGAAGATGCCCAATCCAGGGGAGCGGTGCCCTCCGACCCCAACTGGGGGAACCCTCTTCCCTGCCGCCCCCCGGACTTCCAAAACCCACCCTCCCCCGGGCCCGGCCCCACCGGCCCCTCACCTTGTAGCTACCGATCGTCAGCAAGATGTTCTTCTTGGGGATCTTGAAGCCGGTGCTGAGCATGGCCTTCAGGTAGGCCTCGCAGCGGTTCTCTCCGAAGCCGGCCACCTCCCCCGTGCTGGTCATCTCCACCCCCAGCACCACGTCCGCCCCGGCCAGGCGGGAGAACGAGAACTGGGGCACCTGGCCGGAGGACGAGCTTGGGTTAAAAATGGCGAGGGCAGAGGGTGCCGAGCAGAGGGAGGTCCCTGGGGAGGGACCGCTTCTCTTAGTGGCCGTCCTCTCCGCTGGCCTCCTTTCAGCTCCTCCAGGGCAGGGATCGTGTCTGCTACCTCTAGCGTATTTAACCACACGCTCAATATAGCACCCCGCCCAAGGTGCTCAATAAATACCATCGGCGGGCCAGAACGGGATCGGCAACTCCTGTTCTCCCTGCCCTCCCTCCCCGTCTCCTACCCTGCAAGTGGGCAAGGAGAGATGGGCAGGAGGAGGTAGGACACAGCTGAGATCAAAGAAGGGCTACTCGTACTGGCTTCCCAACCCTTCCATCCCCTCTCCGACCTCTTCCCCGTCGCCCCATCCCCTCCCTCACCTTGACCCCCACGACTCCGGTGCCAGCCATGAGCCCCACAGGCTCCACCTCCTCGCCCATGATGATCCGCGTTGCCAGGGCCACCAGGTCCACCCCAAGCGTCTTAGAGACGAAGGGGAAAGAGCGGGAAACCCGGACGTTGCATTCGATGACCTTCAGCTGATCGTCCTAGGGAGGGAGGGAGGGTAGGGGGTCAGAGTCGGGGGCCCCCGAGGCCGCCCGAGCGTGGAGGTGGGGCCGCTTGGGCCCTCCGGTCCCCGTTACCTTGGCGATGAGCTGCAGGTTGAAGGGCCCCGTGACCTGAAGCTCCTGCCCCACAGAGTGGACGATGGCTTTGATCCGCTCCAGGGTCTTGGGAGTGATGTCTTGGGGCGGGGTCACCAGGGTGGCGTCCCCCGAGTGGACCCCCGCGTTCTCCACGTGCTCCGAGATGGCCACGGCCACCACCACGCCGTCACAGGCCACCGCATCCACGTCGATCTCCTGCGGGAGCCCAGGGTCCAGACGGTATTACCGGGGGGCCTGAGGGCATCGTCCCTTCCGCCCTGTCCCCCTTGCCCCCTAGCCGGTCTCCAGAGGGGCACACGGGGAGCACGTCTCCTCCGCCCCAGGGTCCCGGGCCCCCGGCCGTACCTTGGCCTCCTGGATGAACTTGGAGATGACCACGGGCTGCTCTTTGGAGACGGCGGCGGCGCTGCTCAGGAAGCGTTCCAGGTCTCCGTCCGTGTAGGCCACGTTCATGGCAGCGCCGCTCAGCACGTACGAAGGGCGCACCACGCACGGGTACCCTACGGTCTGGCAGAACTGGCGGGCCGACTGGGGCGCAGACAGCAGTCGGGCAGGGCCCGGGCACCGTCACGGACCCGTCCAGGAACCCTCCTCCCCCGCGTGCGCCCGCCCGCCCCTCCCCAGCTCCCGCCTCACCTCCATGTCGCTGAGCTCCCGCCACTGGGGCTGGCTGATGCCGATGGTGTCCAGGAGCCGAGAGAACTTGAAGCGGTTCTCGGCGGAATCGATGGCTTCGGGGGAGGTGCCCAGGACCCGGCACTGCTGCCGGTGCAGGGCCATGGCCATGTTGTTGGGCAGCTGCCCGCCCATCGACAGGATCACCCCCTCGGGGTTCTCCAGCTCGTAGATGTCCATCACCACCTGCGGCGGGGGGAGGGAGACGGGGGGCTCAGAGGCCGCCGCCGCAACTCTCTCCTCCGGCCCCACGCCCCTAACCCGACGTCCGCTCACCTCGAAAGAGATCTCGTCGAAGTACAGCCGGTCACACATGTCGTAGTCGGTGCTGACGGTCTCGGGGTTGTAGTTCACCATGATGGTTTTATAGCCCATCTGCCGAGCCGAAGCCGGGGAGGGAGGGAGGGGTGTCAATCCAGGAGCGGACCCCTCTCTCTCCCCCATCGGGGGCCGGGGACCCACCCTACCGCCGGGCCCGACGGCTGCGGCGGTGACCGCAGGGACGCCCGCCTGGGGCCGGGAAGGGGCCGGGGAGCCGAACGTCCCGCTGACCTTGCGGAGCTGCCGGATGCAGCCCACCGCACACCAGTCAAACTCCACGCTGGAGCCGATGCGGTAGACGCCGGAACCGAGGACCAGGACGTGGGGGGTCCGGAAGGCCAGGTCGTGGTCGGACCCTCCGTAGGTCAGGTAGAGGTAGTTAGTCTGGGCCGGCCACTCCGCGGCCACCGTGTCGATCTGCTTCACCGCGGGACGGATCCCCAAGTCCTGGCGCAGCTTCCGCACGGCCAGTTCGGTGCTGGGGGGGGGGGAAGAGCGGGCGGATGGGAGGATCGGGCCGGTGGGAAATGGTGACTGATCAGGCTGTGGCCGCCACCACCCAATCTGGGTAGGACCCTTTCTTCCACATTTCTTTTTTAATGGTACTTGTGAAGCGCTTACTATGTGCAAGGCACCATTCTCAGCGCTGGAGTACATACAAGGTAATCGGGATGGACCCAGTCGCTTGTCCTCACGTGGGGCTCACGGTCTTAACTCTCATTTTACAGATGAGGTAACGGAGGTACAGAGAAGTGACTTGCCCGCAGTCACGGGGCAGAAATGTGGTCGAGCTGGGATTAGAACCTCCTGGGCCCGGGCTCTTTCCACTACGCCACTTCCAGCCCCCCGCCAGCCTGCCCACCCCCGCCACCACCCCCCGGAAACCGACGCTTCCGCCAACCTGAGCACAGCGAGGGCGATCTGCTTGTCGGAGAAGCCGAGGCGCTTGGCCCGATGCAGCAGAGCAGGAGGCAGGGGCTGGCCGCGGTGCTGCTGCAGCTGCCGGGTGTGCTCCACGATGCGCTGCATGCGATGCAGGAACCAGCGGTCTATGCGCGTCAGGCCGTAGAGCCGCTCCACGGAGTAGCCAGCCCACAGCGCGGCCGCCACCACGAAAATCCGTTTGTCGGTTGGCGTCTCCAACTCCTGCGCGTGGAAGGGGAGGACGAGGGACAGTGTGTCGGCGGGAGCAGTCGGCCCAGCCAGGGTGGGGAGGGGACGGGCCCCAGCCAGATTGCGGGCGTGTGGGGGGCCGGAGGGGCAGAAGTCCTCACCACGTCGCTCACGGGCTTCACCGTGTGGTCGAAGCCGACGCAGTTCTCGTCCACCATGCGCAGCGCCTTCTGGAACGCCTCCTCGAAGCCACGTCCGATGGCCATAACCTCACCTGGGGGGTGGCGTTGCGGGAAAAGAGATGCCGTTGGGGCGGGAGGGGGGAGAACGGGATGCCGGCTGGGAGTCCCAGGGCCCGGGGGAGTCTGCCGAGGGTGCTCAGGCCGTATGCTCGTTGAGGACGGGGAACGCGTCTGCTGTGGCGTACTCTCCCGAGTGCTTAGCGCAATAAATGCGAGTGACTGACTGGAAAGCTGGTGGGGGCCGCCGAGAGGGACGTGGGGAGAGGGAGCCGGGGTAGGGGGTGGCACGTCTCTCTCACCAACACTCTTCATGCAGCTGCCGATCTTGGTGCTGACTCGCAGGAATTTGCTGAGGTCCCAGCGAGGCACCTTCACCACACAGTAATCCAGGCTGGGCTCAAAGGCCGCCGTCCCCCCTGTCACGGAGTTCCTGAGGACGACCGAGGAGTGAGACCCTCACGGCGCCCCTCAAATCCCCCACCCTGAGGCCGGCGTCCTTCCGGGAACCCTGACTCGGCTGCGACTGTGCTCGTCCTCCTCCCCCGCCCCTCTCCTCGGTCTCCTGCTCCTCCCTGGACCCACCCCTTCCTCCACGCCATACCTGAGTTCGGGCAGAGGGATGCCCAGAGCCAGCTTCGCTGCCACATAAGCCAAGGGGTAGCCAGTGGCCTTGCTGGCAAGGGCTGAACTGCGAGAGAGCCTGGCGTTCACTTCGATGATGTAATACTGCAGGGGGTGGGAAGGGGAGGGGAGACGGGGAGTCAGAGGCCAGAGCCCCACGGTCCCCCTCTTCCTCTGGGCAGGGGAGCCCTCTCCCCACGGACAGGAAGGCCCAGGGCGGCCACAGGGTGGGCGGTTGGGCGGTGGTGGGCTCCGGGGGGGTAGAGAGGGGGCCGACACCCAAGGCCCGGAGAGGGCCGTCAGCCTCGGGACCCCCGGCTGACCCCGAGGGGATTCAGAGGCCTCACTTTAGGAGCCGTCAGCGCCAGGTCCCGGGCCTCCGGCGGCCAAAAGGGCCGGGGCAGAGCCTCACCTGCTCCGACTCTGGATTCAGGGCGTACTGAACATTGCACTCCCCTATGATGCCCAGGTGCTGAGTCACTTTAATGGCCGTCTGCCGCAGCAGCTGGTACTCCCGGTCATTCAGAGTTTGGCTCGGCGCGACCACGATCGACTCGCCCGTGTGGATTCCCAGAGGGTCTAGGTTCTCCATGTTGCAAACCTGGAGAGGAGGGGGACTCCAGTCCTCACGGCAGGGCCTCGCCGAAGGCCCGGGGAGGGGGGTCGCCTTCGCCCACCCCCACCCAGCCCAGGCTCCCGGCCCCACCTCCGCCCGCCCTCCGGGGCCCCGGCCGCTTACAGTTACACAGTTGCCGTAGGCGTCCCTCACGACCTCGTATTCGATCTCCTTCCACCCCTTCAGGGACTTGTCCACCAGCACCTGGCTGGTGTGGGCGAAGGCCGGGGCCACCAGCGCCGACAGCTCCTCCCGCGTGGACGCGAAGCCGGAGCCCAGCCCGCCGAGCGCGAAGGCGGCCCGCACCAGTACCGGGTACCCCAATCGCTCCGCCGCCGCCTGGGCCTGCGGAGGAGCCGGGGAAGAAAGCAAGTTGGCGACGGGACCGCTCGCTCCCTCTGGCCCTGAGACTCCCGGTCACCCACGGCTTGGGGAACGGCGAGGGCTGCCCCCGTCCCAAACCCTCGGCTCTGCCCCCGGCACCTGCTCGAGAGAGTTGGCTGCCTCGCTGGGGGCTACGTGCTCCCCGATCTCGGCCATCCTGGCGGCAAAAGCCCGCCGATCTTCCGTCAGCTCGATGGTCTCCACGGGGGTGCCTAGGACCCGCACTCCGTAGCGGGCCAGCACCCCTTCTTTGGTCAGTTCCACCCCGCAGTTCAGGGCCGTCTGGCCCCCAAATGTCAGCAATATGCCGTCCGGACGCTCGTTCCGGATCACCTGGGAAGGAAGCGGGGAGGGAGAGTGGCCGCGGCGGCGGCGGAGGACCCGTCGCGGATACCCAGGTAGACCCGCGGCCTCTCGCCCACCACCCGTCCCCGCTCCAGAAGCCCACGCCGACCGAGTCCCCTCCCCTGTTACCTGGGTCACGTAATGGGGGGTGATGGGCAGGAAGTACACTTTGTCAGCCAGGCCCTGTGAGGTCTGCACTGTGGCGATGTTGGGATTGATCAATAGGGTCTGGATGTTCTCCTCTTTCAGAGCCTTGATTGCCTGGGGAGGGAGCAGTCACCACGTCATCCGGAAGGCAGGAGAGAGAGAGAAGGGAGAGAGGAGAGAGAGAGAGAGAGAGACAGAGGATGTGGTGACCGCTCCCTCCCTCACTAGCTCAGAGTTTTTCAGCCTCCCGGCAAGGGAAAACAAGAAGGAAACCCGGGGGAAAGGGGAGCCCCAAAAGAGCCTCATGAAGGGAGGGTTTGGGGTCAGGCCCGACCTGGGAGCCGGAATAGTCGAATTCTCCAGCCTGGCCGATGGAGAGGCCCCCGGAACCGAGGATGAGCACTTTGCGGGGGGGAGGAGCGGCTTCCCCAGGGGAGAGGGCATCCGGAGGACAGAGCCGCGCCGTCAGCCGCTCCCGCACTGCCAAAGGATGAGGCGGAGAGACCGTCACCACGGTTATCTCCCTCTGTTCCCATCCCCTCCCACACCTGGAGCCGACCCCTTCTGCCCCGAGTTCCCCCCCAACTCCCTCCTGACTGCCTCGGGCCCCCTACCCGTCTTATTCCCGGGCCCCCCAATGTTGTTCTCCTTGACAGTTTCCAGGAAGATGTCAAACAGCAACTCCATGTCCGAGGGGCCGGCTCGATGCTCCGGGTGGAACTGGACACTGGGGAGAGAGGGAGGGAGGGATGACGCTCCGACGTCGTCGTTGGCAATGGCTGTCCCCGCCGACCCAGCGCCCAAGGCCGGGGGCTCCCTGGGGCTGCCCCTGTTGGTACGGTCACTGGGCGTGCGCTTATCGAGCCCCCTCCCCTTCATCCCTGGCCGCCCCCACCTGAAGAACGGCAGCCTCTCGTGCACGATGCCTTCGTTGGAGCGGTCGTTGGCGTTGGTAAAGAGGGGGGCCCACCCAGCGGGTAGCGAGTCCGGAGCTACTGCAAAGCCATGATTCTGGGATGTCAGGAAGCAGCGGCCGGAGCCCTCCAGCAGGCACGGCTGATTGTGACCCCGATTACCGTACCTGGGGTGGGGAAAGGATCGGCAAGGGGAATCTCCCATACTCCTCCATTTCCACGAACGCGTGCCCCCCACCCAAACCCAGTCCTCAGATCTGTCCAAACACTCTGTAATCCTTCGCATTGGCTCTGCGGCCGCCCTCCAAGATCCCCCCAACTCCTCCTCCAGGTTAAATCCCACCTCCACCTCTCCCCCCCGCCCCACCTCATCTTGTAAGTCTTGGCGCCGACGGCCAACGCCAGCAGCTGATGTCCCAGGCAGATGCCGAAGATAGGCCGGGGTTTGGGTTGGGCCAGGACGCGGCTCAGTGCAGCCACCACGCCGGGGTAGGAGGCCGGGTCCCCGGGGCCGTTACTCAGGAACAGACCTTCGTACTCTGAGGTGGGATGGGGGGGTGTCAATGGACCGTCTACAGACCCTTCACCCCCCCCGAGGTGTGTAGTCTCCTCCCCTGACCCGCTTACCCTGGCTGTCCAAAGGGTGGTCCCAGGGCACCACGGTGACCTCGGCACCCCGCTGGCATAAGCAGCGGATCTGATTGAACTTGAGGCCACAGTCCAGGGCGAGGATCCTCGGCGTCCCTCCGGCATTGAACACCCGCGGAGCCTGAGGGCGGGGAGGAGGCTGGCACGGCGGGGCTCAGAGCTCTCTCATGGTTTCCCTCTGGGAAACCAAACCCACTTAGTGCCCACCAGGTACCCACTCCCTGGAGGCCACAGACCACCGACGACCAGCAGCCCCTTCGGGGCCGGCGGCGGCAGCAACGCCAACCACTTGCCCGGCCCTCCCGCTCCATGCTTCCCGCACCTTAATGGAGACCTCAGGCACCAGGGGGAGGGCGTTGGGATCCAGGAAGGGAAGGGCGGTAGGATCTGTCCCATCCTGTACCAGCTTTCCCAGGAGGGAGCCTTGCTCCCGCAGCTTCTTGGTCAGTTCCCGTGTGTCCACACCTGTCAGAAGAGCAGCCCAGAAACGAGAAGCCACCAACTCAGAGTTGCCCTCAGCTGGGGTTGCCCTCTTGAGGGTCTTGACCGTTTCGGGAAAGCCCAAGCCCTAGATTTTACCCCCACCCCCTTTACCATCCCCCAGGACTCCTCACTTCCTCTCTTTCAACGCCTGCTAGACTGTAAACTCCTTAAGGGCAGGACCTGAGTCTTCCAACGCTACAGTACCGACTCTGTTATATCATACTCTCCCGAGTGCTTAGTGCCGTGCTCTGAACATTAGTAAGCATTTTTCTTCTAATGGCATTTATTAAGCGCTTACTATGTGCAAAGCACTACTCTAAGCGCTGGGCAGGTTACAAGATTGTCCCCGCGTGGGGGGCTCAGTCTTAATCCCCATTTTCCAGATGAGGGAACTGAGGCCCAGAGAAGTGACTTGCCCAAAGTCACACAGCTGGCAATCGGCGGAGCCGGGATTTGAACTCATGACCTCTGACTCCACACCCTGTGCTCTTTCCACTGAGCCACGCTGCATTTGATACGGTACTCCCCCAAATGTTTAGTGCAGTGGTCTGCACACGCTAAGGGCCTTGGAAATACCGCACATCGTTTGACTGAACGATTCCCTCCCACCTCCTCCACCCTCAAACCTTGCAGGCTAGGTGGAGTGGCAGGCGGCCCTAATTTTCCTCCCCCATCACCCCCGTCCCCCATGCTAGGTGAGGCAGGCGGGGCCCCGGCACCCCCGCTTCTCCCAGCTCCACAGCCCCCGGGTACCTTCCAAGCCAGGGACACCGTGTTCCTTGAGCCACTGGTGCAGCGTGCGGTTGGTACTCCAGTGGCTGGGCGTAGGGCAGCATTCCCCCACCACCAGCCCCGCCACGTGAATCCCCGATGATTCGAACCACTGCAACGGGCAGGAAGGGGGGGGGGCGGGGGTCAGACAGGCCCATGACCACTCCAGCAGTGAGCTAAACACCACCTGGGGCCTGCCTCTGGCCCACCGCTATTTCGAGCTTGCTTGCTCACTCTCTCGTCCTCTCTATATATACGAGAGACCGCACGTGAGAATATCGGATTCATGTTTATTAATACATCTGTAGGTATGCGACTTGGTGAAAACAAGGCGTTTTTCACATGGTACCAGTTCCGTGGCTAGGTACCGTGAGCCCCAAATGTCTCATAAGCGCATCCCTCGGCAATTTGCTAAAGTTGGTTTAGTGGCTCCCTCCTTCCCATCCCAACTGCCCATCTCAGCCCTTTGGCATTGACACATTGTCACCGACGCCTTATCGGCATTTGAATTATGCTTTATAGAACGGAGAAGAGAGAATGAAGTTGGAGAGGAGTCCAAACCAGGACATTGCCGGACTCTAGAGAGGGGAAACAGCAAACTGGATAATTTGCCCGGAGTGAGAAGAGACTGAAAAGTGGCCCCTTTGGGGCCTATTTTGGTTACTTATTGTAACTCTATTCTTCTGGCCAGCTGAATGTGCGACTAATGGTTGTTTGTAATGGTTCTTGTTCCACGTGAATTCTTGTGAGACACGACCACGTCTGTTTTGGTTATTTTTCAATTTACCCCAGCACTTGGCAAATAGTAAGCGCTTAATAAACGCCACAAGTAACCGGCCAATCAATGGTACTTATTGAGCGCTTACTGGGCGCAGGGCACTGTACTGAGCCCAACCTGAGCGGTCCAAAAAGGCCAGCCCCTTGGCTACCCAATGTTACGGGACGGGGGAGGTGGTGTCGCGGGTAGATGCCCGTGCCGGGGGGCCTATTGGGGTCGGAGGGCAACTTGGCTGGGTGACACCGGGTTGAGAGATGGGGAAATTCGTTATCTCCCGTCTAAATCCTTCCTTCTTCAGGATGTTTCAAAGTTCCTCCCCAGTCCTCGGGGATCCAGGGTGGGATTAGTGTGGTCTGGGTGGGTCGGGCTGACCTGGTTTGGAGGGGGGCACCTGGGTTGGGGGGAGGTGGCAGCCCCTGACCCCTCGCCCTCCGGGGGTACCTGGCTGAGGCCGAACTCGTCTTCCTGATCGGGGGGGACTCCGTAGTTGCCGATGAGCGGGTAGGTGAGGACGAGGATCTGGGCCTTGTAAGAGGGGTCGGTGAGCGCCTCGGGGTAGCCGACCATGCCCGTCTGGAACACTGCAGGGGCGACAAGGGGCTGAAGCCGGGACCCCCCACCCCCGACCCCGCTGTCCAGGCCCCGGGAGCCCTCATTCATTCATTTAATCGTATTTATTGAGCGCTTACTGTGTGCAGAGCACTGTCCAAGTTGGCAACATATAGAGATGGTCCCTACCCAACAACGGGCTCACAGTCTAGAAGGGGGGAACAGGCAACAAAATATATTAACAAAATAAAATAAATAGATTAGTCCAGGGCGACAACGGGCTCACAGTCTAGAAGGGTGTCGGGTGGAGGGGGGCAGGCAACAGAATATATTAACAAAATAAAATAAATAGACTAGTCCAGGGCAACAACGGGCTCACAGTCTAGAAGGGGGGGGACAGGCAACAAAATATATTAACAAAATAAAATAAATAGACTAGTCCAGGGCAACAACGGGCTCACAGTCTAGAAGCGGGGGGGACAGGCAACAAAATATATTAACAAAATAAAATAGACTAGTCCAGGGGACGGGGTGGGCCAAGAGACGGGGGTCGCTCTGCTCTATCTGTCCTCTGTCCCCCAAGCGCTCAGTCCATTCATTCATTCAATCGTATTTATTGAGCGCTTACTGTGTGCAGAGCACTGTACTAAGCGCTTAGGAAGTCCAAGTTGGCAACACATAGGGACGGTCCCTAATCAACAGTGGGCTCACAGTCTAGAAGGGGGGGCCAGACAACAAACCAAAACATATGAACAGAATAGAATAAATATGTACAAGTCCAGTACTGAGCACACCGTTAGTGCTCCATTTCTAGATGGTGAGCCCGCTGTTGGATAGGGACCGTCTCTATATGTTGCCAACTTGTCAAGCGCTTAGTACAGTGCTCTGCACACAGTAAGCGCTCAATAAATGCGATTGATTGATTCCCAAGCGCTTAGTACAGTGCTCTGCCCACAGTAAGCGCTCAATAAATACGATTGATTGATTCCCAAGCGCTTAGTACAGTACTCTGCACACAGTAAGCGTTCATTAAATACGATTGAATCAATCAGTCAATCGCATTTATTGAGCGCTTCCTGTGTGCAGAGCACTGTACTAAGCGCTTGGGAAGTACAAGTCGGCAACACACAGAGACAGCCCCTACCCAACAGCGGGCTCACAGTCTAGAAGGGGGAGACAGAGAAGAAAACCAAACAAACTAACAAAATCAAATGAATAGAATAGGTCTGTACAAGTAAGATAACTGAATAGAGTAATAAATATGTCTGCTAGGCAAGTCATTATCATCATCATCAATCGTATTTATTGAGCGCTTACTGTGTGCAGAGCACTGTACTAAGCGCTTGGGAAGTCCAAGTTGGCAACATCTAGAGACAGTCCCTACCCAACAGTGGGCTCACAGTCTAAAAGGGGGAGGCAGAGAACAAAACCAAACATGCTAACAAAATAAAATAAATAGAATAGATATGTACAAGTAAAATAAATAAATAGAGAAATAAATATGTACAATCAATCAATCGTATTTATTGAGCGCTCACTGTGTGCAGAGCACTGTACTAAGCGCTTGGGAAGTACAAATTGGCAACATATAGAGACAGTCCCTACCCAACAGTGGGCTCACAGTCTAAAAGGGGGAGACAAAACCAAACATACTAACCAAATAAAATAAATAGAATAGATATGTACAAGTAAAATAAACAAATAGAGAAACAAATATGTACAAACATATGTACAGGTGCTGCGGGGAAGGGAAGGAGGTAAGATGGGGCCCAGACTGTGAGCCCACTGTTGGGTAGGGACTGTCTCTATATGTTGCCAGCTTGGACTTCCCAAGCGCTTAGTACAGTGCTCTGCACACAGTAAGCGCTCAGTAAATATGATTGATTGATGGGGGGGATGGAGAGGGGGACGAGGGGGAGCCTCGGTTCCCTCATCTGTAAATGGGGATTGACTGTGAGCCCCACGTGGGACAACCTGATCAAGTTACATCCCCCGCAGCGCTTAGAACAGTGCTTTGCACATAGTAAGCGCTTAACAAATGCCATCATTATTATTATTATACAGGTATATATATACATATATGTATATATACATATATAAGTGCGATTGATTGATTCCCCAGCGCTTAGTACAGTGTTCTGCACACAGTAAGCGCTCATTAAATACGATTGATTGATTGATTAAATACGATTGAATGAGTGAATGAATGGACAAATAGGGTGGAATAAAGGCGGGAATGGGGGGTGGGGGGGCTGGTGTCGCTTACCCACTTCCCCGGCGGCGGCCCCGGTGGCCCCGAAGGGCTGGCCCCGGAGCACCGTGCCGTCCTCCAACACCAGGGCCGCCATGGAGGGCGGTCCGCCGGAGCTGCAGTAAGAGGGATCGCAGGAGAGAGTCGAACCCACGTGTTGCTTGGGGGGGGGGGGGGGGGGGGCGCGCTTGCCGGGCGCCGGCCACGTGGTACGGGACGGCGGGAGCCCGGCCGGAGTGACGTCATCGGAGGGGGGCGGGGCCTCGGGGAGGGACAAACCATCTCGGGGGACGCGGGGGGGGAGAGGAGGACCCCGCTAAAATGGAACCGGCTAGAAATGGAACAGACCACGTCGGCCGGAGGGGGAGGGCGACCGGACCACGGCGGGTGGCGGGGCCGGCCCAGATTCAGTCAGTCAATCAATCAATCGTATTTATTGAGCGCTTACTGTGTGCAGAGCACTGCATTAAGCGCATGGGAAGTACATGTTGGCAACATCTAGAGACGGTCCCTACCCAACAGTGGGCTCACAGTCATTCAGTTATTCAGTCAATCATATTTATTGAGCGCTTACTGTGTGCACACAGTAAGCGCTCAATAAATACGATTGATGATGATGATGCAGAGCACTGTACTAAGCGCATGGGAAGTACAAGTTGGCAACATCTACAGACGGTCCCTACCCAACAGCGGGCTCACAGCCTAGAAGGGGGAGACAGACAAGACAAAACATATTAACAAACTAAACAGAATAAATATGTACAAATAAAATAAATAAATAGAATAATAAATACGTACAAACATGCATTCATTCATTCAGTCATATTGAGTACAGTGCTCTGCACACAGTAAGCGCTCAATAAATACGATTGATGATGATGATGATTTATTACTCTATTTTACTTGTACATATCTATTCTATTTATTTTATTTTGTTAGTATGTTCGTTTTTGTTCTCTGTCTCCCCCTTTTAGACTGTGAGCCCACTGTTGGGTAGGGACCGTCTCTATATGTTGCCAACTTGTACTTCCCAAGCGCTTAGTACAGTGCTCTGCACACAGTAAGCGCTCAATAAATACGATTGATGATGATGATGATTTATTACTCTATTTTACTTGTACATACCTATTCTATTTATTTTATTTTGTTAGTATGTTTGGTTTTGTTCTGTCTCCCCCTTTTAGACTGTGAGTCCACTGTTGGGTAGGGACTGTCTCTCTATGTTGCCAACTTGTACTTCCCAAGCGCTTAGTACAGTGCTCTGCACACAGTAAGCGCTCAATACGATTGATGATGATGATGATTTATTACTCTATTTTACTTGTACATATCTATTCTATTTATTTTATTTTGTTAGTATGTTTGGTTTTGTTCTCTGTCTCCCCCTTTTAGACTGTGAGCCCACTGTTGGGTACTACAGTGCTCTGCACACAGTAAGCGCTCAATAAAAACGATTGATTGATTGATTGATTAACAAAATGGAACAGACCACGTCGGCTGCGGGGGGGGGGGGGGAGAGGAGGAGGCGGGACCTGCTAAAATGGAACAGACCACATCGGCTGGAGGGGGAGGAGGAGGCGGGACCTGCTAAAATGGAACAGACCACATCGGCTGGAGGGGGAGGAGGAGGCGAGACCTGCTAAAATGGAACAGACCACATCGGTTAGAGGGGGAGGAGGAGGCGGGACCTGCTATAATGGAGCAGACCACATCGGTTAGAGGGGGAGGAGGAGGCGGGACCTGCTAAAATGGAGCAGACCACATCGGCTGGAGGGGGGGAGGAGGCGGGACCTGCGGCGGTGGGACAGACCACATCGGCTGGAGAGGGAGGAGGAGGCGGGACCCTCTAAAATGGAACAGACCACATCGGCTGGAGGGGGAAGAGGAGGCGGGACCTTCTAAAATGGAACAGACCACATCGGCTGGAGGGGGAGGAGGAGGCGGGACCCCTTAAAAATGGAACAGACCACATCGGCCGGAGGGGGGAGGAGGCGGGACCTGCGAAGGCGGGACAGACCACGTGGGGTAGCGGGGGGGGCGGGACCTGCGAAGGTGGAAGAGACCACGTCGCGTGGCGGGGGGCGCTAGAGGCTGCCTTCCTCCTCCTCCTCCTCCCTGGATTGGGACCCCACCCGTGGATTTTCGTTTTACCTCATCAATGGCTTTTACTGAACGCCTGATTACTGGTCAGCTGTGTGACCTTGGGCGAGTCACTTCACTTCTCTGGGCCTCAGTTACCTCATCTGTAAAATGGGGATTATTTCATTCATTCACTCAATCGTATTTATCATCATCATCAATCGTATTTATTGAGCGCTTACTATGTGCAGAGCACTGTACTAAGCGCTAGGGAAGTACAAATTGGCAACATATAGAGACGGTCCCTACCCAACAGTGGGCTCACAGTCTAAAAGGGGGAGACAGAGAACAAAACCAAACATACTAACAAAATAAAATCAATAGAATAGATATGTACAAATAAAATAGAGTAATAAATATGTACAAACATATATACATATATACAGGTGCTGTGGGGAAGGGAAGGAGGTAAGGGACGATGCGATCAATCTGCGCATCAAGCAGAAACTCCTCACCCTGGGCTTCAAGGCTGTCCATCACCTCGCCCCCTCCTACCTCACCTCCCTTCTCTCCTTCTACTGCCCAGCCCGCACCCTCCGCTCCTCCACCACTAATCTCCTCACTGTACCTCGCTCTCGCCTGTCCCGCCATCGACCCCCGGCCCACGTCATCCCCCGGGCCTGGAATGCCCTCCCTCTGCCCATCCGCCAAGCTAGCTCTCTTCCTCCCTTCAAGGCCCTGCTGAGAGCTCACCTCCTCCAGGAGGCCTTCCCAGACTGAGCCCCTTCTTTCCTCTCCCCTCGTCCCCCTCTCCATCCCCCCGTCTTACCTCCTTCCCTTCCCCACAGCACCTGTATATATGTATATATGGTTGTACATATTTATTACTCTATTTATTTATTTATTTATTTATTTTACTTGTACATTTCTATCCTACTTATTTTATTTTGTTGGTATGTTTGGTTCTGTTCTCTGTCTCCCCCTTTTAGACTGTGAGCCCACTGTTGGGTAGGGACTGTCTCTATGTGATGCCAATTTGTAGTTCCCAAGCGCTTAGTACAGTGCTCTGCACATAGTAAGCGCTCAATAAATACGATTGATTGATTGATTGACGAGGGGGAGAGGAAGGAAGGGGGCGCTTACTGTGCTTACTTATTGAGCGCTTACTGTGTGCAGAGCACTGGACTAAGCGCTTGGGAAGTACAAGTTGGCAACATAGAGAGACGGCCCCTACCCAACAGCGGGCTCACAGTCTAGAAAGGGATTATGATTATGAGCCCCACGTGGGACAACCTGATCACCTTGTAGCCCCCCAGCACTTAGAACAGTGCTTGGCACATAGTAAGCGCTTAACAGATACCATTATTATTGTTATTATTATTATTATTATGCTGGATGAACTCCAGCGCTTACTACAGTGAAATGCTCTGTGCCTGTTACTCATCTGTAAAATGGGGATTAAGGCTGGGAGCCCCGTGTTAGGCAGGAGGTGTCTATCTGTTGCCGAACTGTACTTTCCAAGTGCTTAGTACAGTGCTCAGCACACAGTAAGCACTCAATATATACGACTGAATGAATGAATGAGTGTCCAACCTGATTAGCTTGACTGACTTGTATCTACCCCAGCGCTTAGAACAGTGTTTGACACATAGTAAGCGCTTACCAAATACCGCAATTATTATTACAGTGTAAATACAGTCCCTAACAAGTAGTAGGCACATAATAATAATAATAATAATGGTATTTGTTATGCACTTACTATGTGCCAAGCTCTGTTCTTAAGTGCTGGGGGGGATACAAGGTGATCAGGTTGTCCCACGTGGGGCTCGCAGTCTTCATCCCCATTTTACAGACGAGGTCACTGAGGCACCGAGAAGTGAAGTGACTTGCCCAAAGTCACACAGCTGACAAGTGGCAGAGCCGGGATTAGAACCCACGATCTCTGACACCCAAAACCGGGCTCTTTCCACTAAGCCATGCTGCTTTTCCAGTAGTAAGCACTTAATCAATACCATAATTATTATTATTACAGTGATGCTCATTATGGGCAGGGAAGTGTCTGCTAGTTTTGTTGTACTCTCCCAAGCACTTAGTACAGTGCTCCACACAGAGTAAGCGCTCAATAAGTACCAATGATTACCAGATACTATCAATGTTGTTTACTGAACAGCTGATCATACTGAACCTAGCTCAGCACTTAGTACAGTGCCAAGTCCCTGGCGAGTAATAATAATAATGATGGCATTTATTAAGCGCTTACTATGTGCAAAGCACTGTTATAAGCACTGGGGAGATTACAAGGTGAGCAGCTTGTCCCACAGGGGGCCCACAGTCTTAATCCGCATTTTCCAGATGAGGTAACTGAGGCACAGAGAAGTGACTTCCCCAAAGTCACACAGCTGACAATTGGCGGAGCGGGATTTGAACCCATGACCTCTGACTCCATAGCCCGTGCTCCTTCCACTGAGCCACGCTGCTTCTCTGCACTACAGTACTAGGGCATGTGTCTACCAACTCTGTTGCGCTCTCCCCAATTCACAGTACCGTGCTTTGCACACAGCAAGCGCTCAAAAAATGCCATCGATGGATTGATTAACTGAGCACAAAGAGCTGTACTAAGTGGTTGGGAGAGTAGGATAAAAGCAAGGCACAGGTTCCCTGCCTTCGATGAATGGGGAAAGACAGAAATTCTTTACAAGAATCATGAGCAACAACGAAGAAAAAGGATGTAACCTGACGCATGGTCTTTATACCGGGATGAAATCACTGAATAAATTACTGAGTGAACAAGAGCACATACACAAATGCATCTGTTTAGACGGAGGATGAGCAATGTGCAAAAAATTTCTTTTATTCCTAATCCCATTCACCCGAGCACTTCGTATGCTCCCTTCTGTCATAACATATGCTTTCCCTACGTGTTTTGGCTGGAAAGTTGTTAGAGAATCAGGGAACATTCATCCAACAATGCAATCCTGTTAGGAAGCGGTGTGATGTGGGACTGGGATAAACTTTGCGTTTATATGTGTGGCTTTACATACACGGAGTAGTGAGTACAGCAACACAAGTTTTCCGTACCAGGAGTTTGGGGGAAGGAAAGGATTAATGTTTAGCAGGTTCCTTATGGTAAGGAGGTCCTAGTTCCCCACAGCACCTGTTTATATGTATATATGTTTGTACATATTTATTACTTGTACATATCTATTCTATTTTATTTTGTTAATGTTTGGTTTTGTTCTTTGTCTCCCCCTTCTAGACTGTGAGCCCACGGTTAGGTAGGGACTGTCTCTATATGTTGCCAACTTGTACTTCTCAAGCGCTCAGTACAGTGCTCTGCACACAGTAAGTGCTCAATAAATACGACTGATTGATTGATTGATTTCCAGGGGAACCAGCTCCCTAAGATAACGATGTGTAAAGAGGAGGATGACTAAGGCAACAATGAAAGCCACTTGCTGGCACCAATTGGAAACTGACAAGGCACCCCTCCTGCGGACCACCTAGAAGTTGACCTGCATCTTTGCCATAGCAACTAGATATACGCAGCAGCAAAGATGATGATTTAGAGGGATTCTGTGAGAGGTCATGCTAAACAGGGGTAAAACATGTGTGCATACTGAGCACACACAGTAGACACGTCGGATAGAGAAGTGACCAACATGGCTCCACCCTCTTGAAGCGCTCACATGAACCACGGGGTATAAAATGGGAACCCGAACATGGGACGGGTGCTCTTGCCCCTAAAATCGGCACCGATCAATCGGTTTTATTTAATGAGCGCTTACTGTGTGCGGGGCACTGTACTACACACTTGGGAGAGGACAATATAACAGAGTTGGATCTACTGGGCATTGCGTCCTTCGGGGATCTCTGCCTATTGCCAAGAGCGCTTAGGGGGGCAGGATCCTTGCCCTCAAGGAATTTACAATCCCACAGAAGTAGCAAGACACTAACATAAATTGCCGATAGGAAAAAATAATGCAGTGAAGGAGCGTGGTCGAGTGGAAACACGGGCCTGGGAATCCAAAGGACCTGGGTTCCAATCCCAGCTCGGCCACTCGTCTGCTGTGTGACCTTGGGCCAGTCACTTTTACTTCTCTTTGCCTCAGTTACCTCATCTGTAAAATGGGGATTAAGGCTCTGAGTCCCATGTGAGGCATGGATTGTGACTAACCTAACTTGTATCTACCCCTGTGCTTAGTACAGTGCCTGGCAAGCAAATAACATAAAGATATGTACAAAAGTGTTATAGGGGTATGTATGTGTGTGATGAGGCACAGTTTGTGCTCTGTCTCCCCCTTCTAGACTGTGAGCCCACCATTGGGCAGGGACCGTCTCTATATGTTGCCAACTTGTACTTCCCAAGCGCTTAGTACAGTGCTCTGCACGCAGTAAGCACTTGATAAATACGATTGAATGAAAGATGTGCTGAAGTAGCAGTTGTGTGGGGGGTGGGGGGATATCAGAAATTATCTTATTGGCCAGATTAGAAATGAACAGACGGCATCCTGGAGGAGATGTGATTTCGGAAAGGACACGAGCCATCTTTCCCTAAAATAGTGTTTATTAGAAACGGACGTCGAGTTCCGAACACTAGACCACCAAGTCGCCCTTTCCATCCTTTGCTTTAGATTGGGGAAGCTGCCTGCAGCTTCCCTTCCCCATTCCCTGCATCCCTAAGGTAGTGCCATCTACCTTTCCTTCTCCATCCCCTGAGGGGGATCTTCCCGAGGAGGTGGCGGGGTCCCAGTTCTCCGGGTCAGCGGCTGGCCGAGGCTAAGCCCGGAATAGCCCCCGGGGGGTCAGACCTTGACCTTACGGCGCTGCGTCCCCCAGAGCAAAACGGAGATGGAAAATGTAGCGGTTCCCAGGATTCCGAAGAACAGAGGTACTGGGAAGGAGCCCTGGGAAAACAACAATAGTGAGGGCTCTTAATGAGCTCCCGCTGAGTCTCAACCGGGGCATTAGGGAAAATACAACGGGCGCGCAACACCTACCACCTGTCCGCAAGGGGCTTACAATCTAATGGAGGGAGACAGACGTGCCAAGTCATTTAGAGGAGGAGAAAAAGGAAGCCCAAGGACCAGATAGGATGTAGAGCCAGGATGAAGTGAAGCAGCATGGCCCAGTGGAGAGAGCCCAGGACTAGGAGTCAGAAGGACGCGGGTTCTAATCCCAGCCCCGCCATTTGTCTAGTGTGTGACCTCGGGGAAGTCACTGCACTTCTCTGGGCCTCGGTTCCCTCGTCTGTAAAATGGGGATTAAGACTCTGAGCCCCACGTGGGACAGGGACTGTGTCCAACCCGATTATCGTCCGCCTGCTCCTCCTCTTCCTCGCCCCAGTTCCGCCATGCCCAGCTCCGTCCCGTGCCCCAGGCTTACCTGGCGCAGGCACTTGTAACCGTGGAAGCCGTCGGCACAGAGACACTGGAAGAGGCTCGGTCCGTCGGGGGCACAGTGCGAATTCTCGGGGCAAACCACAGCTGGAGGCGGAAGGCGGAACGGACCCAGGCCGTCAAAAACATTTTTCCCAGCCCGCTGTGCACCGAGCCAGGCTCCCCTTGACCCTCCCGGGCCGAGAACGACAGGGGACAAGGGGGGCCAGCCCCTCTTCGACTCTTTGATTGGAGAGTTGGAGAGCACATTCCCCAGAGCCGGGATGGCGGAGCAGAACCGGTCACTACTAGGAAATCTAGGATCGGTTTAGATGCCCAGCTTCCTCTACCTAAAGGCGACTGAGGCTACCGGCGGGGATGGGGGGCGGACAACATAGGACAACTGAGGGCCGAGGTCGGGGCTTGGGCTCACCCGCCTTCATGGTACCACCGCAAGTGTTCTTGGGCCTCTGGCAGATTTGGCTGCCGCCTGACTGGGTGATGTTGTCCCAAGAGGCGCTTCCCCCAGGACAGTCCACGGAAAGAGGCAGCAGCCTGCACACAAAGAGGTCGGTTATGCATCCCATCAAAACCCACCTCCTCCTCCCGCCCCCCCCGTCGACTCTTCAGTCACTCACAGAGTCTGGAGCTGGGTGAAGCCACGGAAGGAGGAAGCCAATAATTCCTGGAGAGGGTTTCCCTGCAGGTCCCTGCAAAACACACCCATTCCGCCTGTCGTTTCCTGCTCCCTAGGGAAACGCCCTTCCCTTCCCAGTCGACGTCCCGTTCCTCATCGGGGGTCCTCCTGGTTACAAAGGGGAGCCTTAAGATCTCCCTCCCCACCCCCAGGTAGCTGGCAGGCATCGCAAAACTCACAGGACCACCGCAGTGCGAGCCTGAGGGAAGTGGCGGACCAAATGCTCCAGGGCGCAGTTCTGAAGATCGAGCCTGAGGGGAGAGAGAGAAAGAGAGAGAGGAGTCGGCATATTTATTCGCCTCTGCCCTCTGGGAGGGTTTGGGTGGCCCTCTCCCTTCCCAGATTGCCTGAGGCTACAAAGCAAATGTCAGCAGAGGCATCAGTGCCTCCCAAGGGCCCAGATTCCCCTCTCCGGGTGGTAGGTCGGACCCAAGGAGCTGTTCTGGAACCCAAGACGCGATGCCTTCCTCTCCCTCACCCCACAATGGTGCCCTGCTGGGTCAGGCAGCAGCGATTCTGCAACTCCAGCCCTGGCTCCTTATCACAGTAACGGGCGACCTCCGAGCTATTCTGCAGGCTTCCGGGACACTCGGAACACACCTGTGGAAGAAAGGAAGATGTCAAGGGCACCGGAAAGGGAGAGAGAATCCAGTGTTCACCAGGCACTTAGTACAGTGCTCTGCACAGTGTAAGTGCTCAATAAATACCACCCACTGATTCCCTGCAAGGCTAAGGCGAAGTCATCAGACGGCTGAAATTCAGGGCCAGTAAACGGCCAAGACCCATTGGAAGCCTCCTGCCCAACCCCTGTTCTTCGAATGGAAAATACCGATGTGAAATTTAGGAAACTCTCTGCCTGGGAATAGAAGCAGCGTTCCCTTAAGTCAGTCCGTTGGCCGATCACATTTATTGAGCACTTAATGTGCGCAGAGCGCCGTACTAAGCACTTGGGAGAGTACACTACAACAGACACGTGCCCTGCCCACAGTGAGTTTACAGCCTGGGGCAGGGGGGATAGAGACGTTAATATAAATTACAGCCCAGTGCCTCTCCACAGTGGAGACAGGGTGAACTTTGCCTGCCTCAACATTTGTCCTCTCGAGTCTGGTGGCGACGACACCACTCTCATCCCTAACTTTTCTAATAACCCATTACGAACCCGTCATCCACAGAATCATCTAAACCGCGAAACTATACTTGCTGCTGCAATCACTTCCCGTGGGCTAGCTTCGACAATTGACGACTACTGCCCGCTTTCCTTTGGTCTTTTTAGACTGTGAGCCCGCTGTTGGGTAGGGACTGTCTCTATATGTTGCCAATTGGTAATAATAACCATAATAATAATAATGATAGCATTTATTAAGCGCTTACTAGGTGCACTGTTCTAAGCGCTGGGAGGATACAAGGTGATGAGGTTGTCCCACGTGGGGCTCACAGTCTTCATCCCCATTTTCCAGATGAGGGAACTGAGGCCCAGAGAAGTTAAGTGACTTGCCCAAAGTCACACAGCTGACAACTGGTGGAGCTGGGATTTGAACCCATGACCTCTGACTCCAAAGCCCGGGCTCTTTCCCGCTGAGCCACGCTGCTTCTCTACTTCCCAAGCGCTTAGTACAGTGCTCTGCACACAGTAAGCGCTCAATAAATACGATTGATTGATTCACAACAAAACACTCCTTTCACTTCCTTCAGACAGGAGCTGGGCACTACCCTCAAAACCCTGGACGACAGAGACATTTCCTACTCCATGGCTGAAAACTTAAAAATGTAACCTCTGCCGCCCTGTTCCTTCTCTACCTCAGTGGAAAGAGCCCGGGCTTTGGAGTCGGAGGTCATGGGTTCGAATCCCGGCTCCGCCACATGTCTGCTGTGTGACCTTGGGCAAGTCGCTTCACTTCTCTGAGCCTGTTACCTCATCTGTAAAAATGGGGATGAAGACTGTGAGCCCCACGGGGGACAACTTGATCACGTTGTAACCCCCCCAGCGCTTAGAGCAGTTCTTTGCACATAGTAAGCGCTTAACAAATGCCATTATTATTATTATTTACCCCCACCAAATCATGCCAACTAAGAAGTTCCACTCACTGTTCAGGTGGCCTGAACAGGACCTCTACTGGGAGTCCAAAGCAGCATGGCCTAAAGCTCGGGCCCGGGAGTTAATCAATCAATCAATCAATCAATCGTATTTATTGAGCGCTTACTATGTGCAGAGCACTGTACTAAGCGCTTGGGAAGTACAAATTGGCATCACATAGAGACAGTCCCTACCCAACAGTGGGCTCACAGTCTAAAAGGGGGAGACAGAGAACAGAACCAAACATACCAACAAAATAAAATAAGTAGGATAGAAATGTACAGGTAAAATAAATAAATAAATAAATAAATAAATAGAGTAATAAATATGTACAACCATATATACATATATACAGCGACCTGGATTCTAATCCCGGCTCCACCGCTTGTCTGCTGTGGGACCTCAGGCAAGTCACTTCCCTTCTCTGTGCCTCAATTACCTCATCTGTAAAACGGGGATTAAGACTGTGAGCCCCCCACGGAACAGGGATTGGGTCCAACCTGATTAGTTTGTATCTACCCCTCTCTGCCACTTGTCAGCTGTGTGACCTTGGGCAAGTCACTTAACTTCTCTGTGCCTCAGTTACCTCATCTGTAAAATGGGGATGAAGACTGTGAGCCCCACCTGGGGCAACCTGATCACCTTGTATCCCCCCCCAGCGCTTAGAACAGTGCTTTGCACACAGTAAGCGCTTAACAAATGCCATCATTATTATTATTATTATTATTATTACAGTGCCTGGCACATAGTGAGCGCTTAACAAATACCGTTTAAAAAAAAAACCCAAACCAATTCTGTCTGTCCGTTCCATGAGATTGAAGGGGGCTGCAATACCCTGGTCAGGCTAATTGGGGAGAGAGAATAAAAAACAAAGCACCCCACAAAAATTGGGTGGTTCAGTTAGTGTTTTCTGACAGGAACAGTTGCATTGCAGGGCCAGACTAGTCAGAATGTCAATCACCCCTTCAATCTTTTTCCATGGGGGAAGAGAGGGACTTGGGCAAAAGGGATAAACTTGCCTGCTGAGTGACCTTACGCAAGTCACTTCACTTCTCTGTGCCTCGGTTGCCTCAACTGTAAAAATGGGATTAATGCTATGAGCCTCACGTGGGACATGGATTGGGACCAACCTAATAGGCTTTATTGTCCGTTGGGTAGGGACCGTCTCTATATGTTGCCGATTTGTATTTCCCAAGTGCTTAGTATAGTGCTCTGCACACAGTAAGCGCTCAATTAATAATAATAATAATAATTATAATGGCATTTGTTAAGCGCTTACTACATGCTAAGTGTTCTAAGCACTGGGGTAGTTACAATAATAACGGTGGTATTTGTTAGGCGCTTACTATGTGCCAAGCACCGTTTTAAGCGCTGGGGTAGATGCAAGGTGATCAGGTTGTCCCACGTGGGGCTCACAGTCTTCATCACCATTTTACAGATGAGGCCACTGAGGCACGGAGAAGTGACTTGCCCAAAGTCACACAGCTGACCGGTGGCAGAGCCGGGATTAGAACCCACGACCTCTGACTCCCAAGCCTGGGCTCTTTCCATTATAATAATAATTTTGGTATTTGTTAAGCGCTTACTACGTGCCAAGCACTGTTCTAAGCGCCGGGGGAGATCCAAGGTCATCAGGTTGCCCCACGTGGGGCTCACAGTCTGAATCCCCATTTTTCCAGGCAAGGTAACACTGCCACACTGCTTCTTTAAATCTAAATATGACTGAATGAATGAATGAATGAATTTATAATAATAATAACAATAATAATGATGATATTTGTTAAGTACTTACTATGTGAAAAGCACTGTTCTAAGCGCTGGGGGGATACAAGGTGATCAAGTTATCCCACGTGGGGCTCACAGTCTTAATCCCCATTTTACAGATGAGGGAACGCGAAGCGCAGAGAAGTTAAGTGACTTGCCCAAGGTCGCACAGCCGACAAGTGGTGGAGCCAGGATTTGAACCCATGACCTCTGACTCCCAAGTCCGTGCTCTTTCCATTGAGCCACTCTGTTTCTTCAATAGTCTATACTGAGGGCTTCCCAGGTGCGAAGCACTGTACTAAGCGCACGACAGGATTATTCATTCATTCGTATTTATTGAGCGCTGTATGCAGAGCACTGTACTAAGCGCTTGGGACGTACAAGTTGGCAACATATAGAGACGGTCCCTACCCCACAACGGGCTCACAGTCTAGCCCCCTCCTCATTCCCCCCGCCTTACCTCCTTCCCTTCCCCACAGCACCTGTATATATGTTTGTACGTATTTATTACTCTATTTATTTATTTATTTTATTTGTACATATTTATTCTATTTATTTTATTTTGCTAATTTGTTTTGTTCTCTGTCTCCCCCTTCTAGACTGTGAGCCCGTTGTTGGGTGGGGACCGTCTCTCTATGTTGCCAACTTGTCCTTCCCAAGCGCTTAGTCCAGTGCTCTGCACACAGTAAGCGCTCAATAAATACGATTGAATGAATGAGTGAATGCATAGAAGGGGGGAGACAGACAACAAAACAAAACATGTGGACAGGTGTCAAGTCGTCAGAACAAGTAGAATTAAAGCTAAATGCACATCATTAGCAAAATAAATAGAATAGTGAATATGTTCAAGTAAAATAGAGTAATAAATCTGTACAAATGTATATAATAATAATGGCATTTATTAAGCACTTACTATGTGTAAAGCACTACATATAAACAAGTGCTAGACTGTGAGCCCACTGTTGGGTACGGAATGCCTCTATATGTTGCCAACTTGTACTTCCCAAGCGCTTAGTACAGTGCTCTGCACACAGTAAGTGCTCAATAAATGCGATTGAATGAATGAATGACTGAATGAATAGAAGGGGGGAGACAGAACAAAACATGTGGACAGGTGTCAAGTCGTCAGAACAAATAGAATTAAAGCTAAATGCACACCATTAGCAAAATAAATAGAATAGTAAATATGTACAAGTAAAATAGAGTAATAAATCTGTACAAATATATATAATAATAATGGCATTTATTAAGTGCTTACTATGTGCAAAGCACTACATATAAACAAGTAATAAATCTGTAAAAATATATATAATAGTAATGGCATTTATTAAGTGCTTACTATGTGCAAAGCACTACATATAAGCAAGTGCTAGACTGTGAGCCCACTGCTATAATAATAATGGCATTTATTAAGCGCTTACTATGTGCAAAGCACTGTTCTAAGCGCTGGGGAGGTAACAAGGTGATCAGGTTGTCCCACAGGGGCCTCACAGTCTTCATCCCCATTTTACAGTTGAGGTAACTGAGGCCCAGAGAAGTTAGAGAAGCAGCGTGGCTCAGTGGAAAGAGCCCGGGCTTTGGAGTCAGAGGTCATGGGTTCGAATCCCGACTCCACCACAAGTCAGCTGTGCGACCTTGGGCAAGTCACTTAACTTCTCTGAGCCTCAGTTACCTCATCCGTAAAAATGGGGATTAAGACTGTGAGCCCCACGTGGGACAACTTGATCACACTGTATCCCCCCTCCCAGCGCTTAGAACAGTGCTTTGCACATAGTAAGCGCTTAACAAATGCCATCATTATTAATCTTTTAGACTGTAAGCCCACTGTTGGGTAGGGACTGTCTCTATATGTTGCCAACTTGTACTTCCCAAGTGCTTAGTACAGTGCTCTGCACACAGCAAGCGCTCAATAAATACGATTGATGATGATGAAGTGACTTGCTCTAGGTCACCCGGCTGACAATTGGCAGAGCAGGGATTTGAACCCATGACCTCTGACTCCAAAGCCCGGGCTCTTTCCACTGGGCCACGTTGCTTCTCACTGTGGGGTGGGGACCGTCTCTAGATGTTGCCAACTTGGACTTCCCAAGCGCTTAGTCCAGTGCTCTGCACACAGGAAGCGCTCAATAAATACGATTGACTGATTGATTAGTCCAGTGCTCTGCACACAGTAAGCGCTCAATAAATACGATTGATTGATTGATTAGTCCAGTGCTCTGCACACAGTAAGCGCTCAATAAATACGATTGATTGATTGACTGAGGTAGGGCAGGGGGATGGGGAGGAGAAGAGGAAAAAGGGGGCTCAGTCTGGGAAGGCCTCCTGGAGGAGGTGAGCTCTCAGAAGGATTAGTGGACACGTTCCCTGCCCTTAACGACCTCTCAGGCTGGGGGGGGGGGGCGCTTAGGACAGTACTTGACATATAGTAGACGCTTACCAATACTATATTTTTTTTTAAAAAAAAGACAGTGTGAACTGGAGAGAGACTGGCGAGCTCACCTCCTCCAGGAGGCCTTCCCAGACTGAGCCCCTTCCTTCCTCTCCCCCTCTCCATCCCCCCCATCTTACCTCCTTCCCTTCCCCACAGCACCTGTATACATGTATATATGTTTGCACATATTTATTACTCTATTTTACTTGTACATATCTATTCTATTTATTTTATTTTGTTAGTATGTTTGGTTTTGTTCTCTGTCTCCCCCTTCTAGACTGTGAGCCCACTGTTGGGTAGGGACTGTCTCTAGATGTTGCCAGCTTGGACTTCCCAAGCGCTTAGTACAGAGGTCTGCACACAGTAAGCGCTCAATAAATACGATTGATTGATTGATTGATTGACCCCAACCCCCCTGGGTACCTCGGGAAGGTCCAGGGCCCGCCCCAGGCTGAGGGTGAGGAGAAGGACCAGGCCCCTCAAGGCCCGCCACACCCTCGAAGCCGCCATTTTCCGGCTTCTCCTCAGGGGACGACCACCTCTCTCGTCACGTGCCGCAAGCGCCCTCGTCACGCGACGCACGCACTCCCCCCGTCACGTGACGCCACCCCTCTGCACAAGACGCCCGCCCTCGTCACGTGACGCCGCACCCCTCTCCATGCGCCACACGCGCCATCGTCACGTGGTGCCCCTCCTTCCCCCCCGTCACGTGACGGGATCCTCTCCCGAGAATCCCGGACTCGGGCCGAGTCCGCTGCTCAGCATAATAATAATAATAATAATAATAACAATAATAATAATAACAATAATAGTGTTGTTATTTGGTAAGCGCTTACTAGGCACCAAGCACTGTTCTAAGCGCTGGGGGAGATCCAAGGTCATCAGGTTGCCCCGCGTGGAGCTCACAGTCTTCATCCCCATTTTACAGACGAGGGGACTGAGGCACGGAGAAGTGACTTATTATTATTGCTATTAATATTATAATTATAATAAATAATAAAAAATAATGATAATAATAGTGTTGGTATTCGGTAAGCGCTCACTAGGTGCCAAGCACTGTTCTAAGCGCTGGGAGAGATCCAAGGTCATCAGGTTGCCCCACGTGGGACTCCAGTCTTCATTCCCATTTTACAGATGAGGGGACTGAGGCACAGAGAAGTTACTTATTATTATTAATAATAATAATAATAGTGTTGGTATTCGGTAAGCGCTTACTAGGTGCCAAGCACTGTTCTAAGCACTGGGGGAGATCCAAGGTAGTAGGGTTGCCCCACGTGGGGCTCACAGTCTTCATCCCCATTTTACAGACGAGGGGACTGAGGCACAGAGAAGTGACTTATTAATAATAATAGTGTTGGTATTTGGTAAGCGCCTACTAGGTGCCAAGCACTGTTCTAAGCACTGGGGGAGATCCAAGGTCATCAGGTTGCCCCGCGTGGGGCTCACAGTCTTCATCCCCATTTTACAGATGAGGGAACCGAGGCACAGAGAAGTGACTTACCCAAGGTCACACAGCTGACAGTAATAATAATAATGAGGGTGGTATTTGTTAAGCGCTTACTATGTGGGAAGCACTGTTCTAAGCGCTGAGGGGGGATACAAGGTGATCAGGTTGCCCCACGTGGGGCTCACAGTCTTCATCCCCATTTTACAGATGAGGGAACCGAGGCACAGAGAAGTGACTTACCCAAGGTCACACAACAGACACTAATAACAATAATGACGGTATTTGTTAAGTGCTTACTATGTGGGAAACACTGTTCTAAGCGCTGGGGGGGGGATACAAGGTGATCAGTTGTCCCACGTGGGACTCACGGTCTTCATCCCCATTTTACAGATGAGGGAACCGAGGCACAGAGAAGTGACTTACCCAAGGTCACACGGCTGACACTAATAATAATAATGATGACGGTATTTGTTAAGCACTTACTATGTGGGAAACACTGTTCTAAGCGCTGGGGGGGGGGATACAAGGTGATCAGTTGTCCCACGTGGGACTCACAGTCTTCATCCCCGTTTTACAGGTGAGGGAACTGAGGCACAGAGAAGTGACTTACCCAAGGTCACACAACAGACACTAATAACAATAATGACGGTATTTGTTAAGTGCTTACTATGTGGGAAACACTGTTCTAAGCACTGGGGGGGTTACAAGGTGATCAGTTGTCCCACGTGGGACTCACAGTCTTCATCCCCATTTTACAGATGAGGGAACCGAGGCACAGAGAAGTGACTTACCCAAGGTCACACAGCTGACACTAATAATAACAATAATGACGGTATTTGTTAAGCGCTTACTATGTGGGAAACACTGTTCTAAGCACTGGGGGGGGATACAAGGTGATTAAGTTGTCCGACGTGGGGCTCACAGTCGTTTTACAGACGAGGGAACTGAGGCCCAGAGAAGTGAAGTGCTTAGAACAGTGCTTGGCACCTAGTAAGCGCTTACCAAATACCAACACTATTATTATTATTATTATTATTAATCTATTCATTTTATTTTGTCAGTATGTTTGGTTTTGTTCTCTGTCTCCCCCTTCTAGACTGTGAGCCCACTGTTGGGTAGAGACTGTCTCTATATGTTGCCAACTTGTCCTTCCCAAGCGCTTAGTCCAGTGCTCTGCACCCAGTAAGCGCTCAATAAATACGACTGATTGATTGATTGAGCCACGCTGCTTCTTTGCTTCCCCCCTTCCCGGAATGACAATGGTCCGGCCCCATCGGACCACCCGACCCCCCCCCCCCCCCGTCCGTCGGCCAAATGGTCTCGTCCCCGTCGACCTCTGGCAGCGAATGGGCACGTGCCCCCGGGCTCCGCGGCCCCGCCCAGTCACGCCCCCCTGACTGCTGATTGGCTGAGACCGCGGAGGTGTCCAGGTTTGCCGCCTCGCCATTGGTCGGGGCGTGGGTGGGCGGGGCCTCGGGGGGATGATGTCATCGGGCGCGCGCCCGGCGGAGCCGGCTGGCCTGGCTGAACCACGCGGGCCCACGTGCAGAGGGGTCGAGGGGAGGAGGCAGAGTGACAGCAAAACCGTCTAACAGGTAGGGGAAGAGTTAGGGAAGAAGGAAGAGGTCACAGCTACCCCAGAAGAGGAGAAGGGGAGAGGTGGGGGGGGACAGCTAATAATAATAATAATAATGATGGCATTTATTAAGCGCTTACTACGTGCAAAGCACTGTTCTAAGCGCTGGGGAGATTACAAGGTGATCAGGTTGCCCCACAGGGGGCTCACAGTCTTCATCCCCATTTTACAGATGAGGGAACTAAGGCCCAGTGAAGTGACTTGCCCCAAGTCACACAGCTGACAGTTGGCAGAGCCGGGATTTGAACCCACGACCTCTGACTCCAAAGCCCGGGCCCTTTCCAGTTGCTTCCCCAGATGCCGTATTCCTGCCTGGGAGGGGAGAGAGGGGGACGGGGAGATCCCGGAACCCAGCCTGGAATGGGGGGAGAGGGGGAGGGAGAAATCAGGGAGCCCGGCTTGGAGTGGGGGGAGAGAGGGAGGGAGAAGTCGGGGAGCCCGGCCTGGAATGGGGGGAGAGAGGGAGGGAGAAGTCGGGAAGCCCAGCCTGGAGTGGGGGAGAGAGGGAGGGAGAAGTCGGGGAGCCCAGCCTGGAATGGGGGGAGAGAGGGAGGGAGAAGTCAGGGAGCCCAGCCTGGAATGGGGGGAGAGAGGGAGGGAGAAATCAGGGAGCCCGGCTTGGAATGGGGGGAGAGAGGGAGGGAGAAGTCAGGGAGACCGGCCTGGAATCGGGGGAGAGAGGGAGGGAGAAGTCGGGAAGCCCAGCCTGGAGTGGGGGGAGAGAGGGAGGGAGAAGTCAGGGAGCCCAGCCTGGAATGGGGGGAGAGAGGGAGGAAGAAGTCAGGGAGCCCAGCCTGGAAGTAGAGAGGGACGGAGAAATCCAGCATTCCAGCCTGGAAGGAGAGAGAGAGGGCGGGAGAAATCCCGGATCCCAGCCTGGAAGGAGAGAGAGAGGGCGGGAGGAATCCCGGATCCCAGCCTGGAAGGAGAGAGAGAGGGCGGGAGGAATCCAGGCTCCCTGCCTGGAAAGAGAGAGGGACAGAGAAATCCCAGCCTGGAGGGTGAGAGGGAAGGAGGGAGAGAGCCGGTATTCCAACCCGGACGGGTAGAGGGAAAGGTACCGCAGCCTGGAAGGTATGACGGATGAAAAGATAGTTGCAGAATCCCAGACTGGAAGTGGGGAGATCCATTATCCCAGCCTGGAAGGTGAGGAGGAGGGAATGATAACTAGAATCCCAGCCTGGGAAGTGAAGGGGAGGGAATGATAGCTATACAGTTGCAGTCTGGAAGGTGAGGGGGAGAAAGAGATCCAGTATCCCGGCTTGGAAAAATGGGAAAGAAACTGGACTCTGAGTCTCTAGAGAAGCAGCTTGCGTAGTGGATAGAGCATGGGCCTAGGAGCCAGAAGGTCGCGGGTTCTGATCCCGGCTCCGCCACTTGTCTGCTGTGTGACTTTACTTCTGTGTGCCTCAATAACCTCATCTGTAAAGTGGGGGTGGAGACCGTGAGCCCCACATGGGACAGGCACTGTGTCCAACCCAATTTTCTCTTCTAGACTGTAAGCCCGGTGAGGGCAGGGATTATCTCTCATTGCTGAATTGTACTTTCCACTCAATAAATACGATCGATTGAATGAATGAATGGGATGGGGGAGAGTTTGAGATCTCTGTCTGGAGTGAGAGGAGGATCCAAAATTTCAGATTAGTAAAGGGGAGATTTAAGATCTCAGGCTGAGATGGGATGAGAGGAGAGGGATGTAGAGCCCGGCTTCCTTGGTGACGGCTGTAACAGAGTAAGGTAACAGGAAAAGGAGGAAAATTCCAGGGAGAATTGACCTCAACACACACAGACTAGACCGTGCTTCAGTAAGGGAAAGGGGAGGACAGGACTGAAGACAAGGAAGGAACAGGGGTCATAAAAGGGGTGGAGGAAACGGAACAGCAGGTCCAAGGAGCTGGAAGGGCCGAGGGAGTCAGGTGGGCATGGGTTTGCAGATCGTGGCGGAGGGCTGGGGATGGGAAGTAAGAAGAGCATGGTCCGGGATGGCAAAGATGCTGTGATCAGATCCCCACAGCCCCACTTTCTTTCCTAGAGAAATAAGTGATGAGAGGCGAGAAGGAGCCAGGAGCCTGGGGAGATTCTCTAGCCGTGGTCCCTGAGCAGAGCAGGTAAGGGAAGCACAGTCCAGGGAAGAATAAGGAATCTTCGTTGGTGGCATTGGAGGTGTTTGTGCGTGCGTGTGTGTGTGTGTGTGTGTGTGTGTGTGTGTTGTGCTAAACGGGAAGGGATACTGCAAACAGTGGTCTAAGGGATTGAAGGAAACTCTGCAGGAAGGGAGGGGTAGAGTAGGGGGATGGAGGGAATTTGCAGGGAACTCCTTGACTGGGAGAGGTTGGAGGTGGGAGGAGGGGTGGGGAGAGCTTCTTCTCCTCTCTCGTCTGGATTCCAGTGGGGCAGGGAGTCTGTGCTTAGGGAGTCCTCGGCCCTGATGTGTCTCCTCCCTGGGAGGTTCAGAGTGCAGAAGCTGTCTGAATGGGGCTAGGTTGTCTCCCCAGACGTGCAGGGGCCTCTGTCTGGGCATGCAGCAGGGCCCTGGGATGGGGGTGGGAGAGGGACGAGGGCCAGGCTCACCTTTCCCCTACAGTGGGAGGGGACAGAGGGGAGGTGTGGGGATAGGTTAATCTGTCTCTAAATTATTTGGAGTATAAACTCTGTTCCAAGGGTGACAGCCAGCGCTTCCCACTTCCTGCTCCCTCCTCCTGCGGCTTTTGAAGGCAAGGGGGCAGGGGTTGGAGCCGGGGAAGGGGGATTTGAATACCTTCGGAGAGGAGCTGACCCGGGTTAAGCATTCCCTGGCTCTGTCCCTTTCTCCTCCTGACACCATTGGCCCCTCAGGACATGTGCTGTTCTCCCCCTTCACCTTCCTCCTGTGTTGAAGAACTTCCCCATCCCTAAGGCAACCTGAGTTTCATCAGTCATTCCCCTCTCTCTTCTCCCCCCCCCCGCCGCCCCCCAATCCCTCATCCCCGCTTCCCTCCTCCCATACACACGGTGCCAGCTGGGACCATGTGGGAGGCCTAATCCCTCCAGGAATGCCTCTTCAGCTTGGACCCATAGCCCAGCCATGACCATTCCTGGATCCCCCTAGACCTTCTTGTTCCCCCAAAGCTCGGTTTGGGGGGCTGCAGGGCTCCCGTTCTCTAGAGGGCAGCTAATAAGTCGGAGGTGAAGAGATTTGAAGCTTAGGGACTGCCAGTCACCGGTGTCTGGGGGCTCACTGTATGCCGAGCTCTGCAATAGGGGCTGAACGGGGCCACGTCAGGAGCTTTTTGGAACCCCTCCATGCTCACCTTCCCCCCAGGGGCAGCTCCCACAGGGAGGACTGGACGGACCTGTACCATAAAGAGGCTCCCAAACCCCCTAAGGCTCTACATTTGGATCAAGTGCTTTGAGAGTTCAGTTGTAGCCAACCAATGCTCGTGTCCAATTCTTAGGTGATGTCGAAATTTGCCCAGGGACCTACATGGTCCTTTTTCCCCCTCTACTATTTTGAGAGCTGCGTCCAGGCTGAGGAAGCTCCTGTGTGGCAGCATGCCCAGTGTGTTGGCACTTGTGCATATTCTCAGCAGCCTACAAGGATCACCGGGCACATGCAGACGTACCATGGGTATGGAGTAGCGTCCCCCTTCTCCCTCCTGCAGCCCCCATCAGATGACCCCCCCCTTGCAGTGCTAACTATGGCTAGACCACGGGCCGGGAGTCAGAAGGTCATGGGTTCTAATCCCAGCTCCGCCACATGTCTCGTGTGTGGCCTTGGACAAGTCACTTCACTTCTCTGAGCCTCAGTTACCTCATCTGTAAAATGGGGATTAAGACTGTGAGCCCCACGTGGGACAACCTGATCACTTTGTATCCCCCCAAGCGCTTAGAACAGTGCTTTGCACATAGTAAGCGCTTAACAAATACCAACATTATTATTATTATTATTATTATTATTCTCTGGGCCTCAGTTACCTCATTTGTAAAATGGAGATGAAGAGTATGAGCCCTACGTGGGACAGGGACTGTGTCCAACCCGACTAACTCATATCCACCTCACCGCTTAGAACAGTGCTCGGCACATAGTGAGCGCTTCAAAGTACCATAATTAGCATATAAATTCCCTATGCGTCCTTAGGCAAGAAAGTCCTTAGGCAATGGGGTCCCAGGATTCTGGTTAGGTCCAGAAGGGTGGGATCAGGCTAACTCGGGCTGGGCAAAGGCTCTATTAGCTTCAGTCTGCATCTCCACTCCCAACCCTCCCCTACTCCTTCCTTCCCTTCTTTCCCTCCTCACCTTTCTCCCGCTCCCTTGACACCTGCTCCTCCACCCCCAGCCCGGGCAGCTTTAGTGACAGTTGACGGGATGTGCTTCCTTTGATTTCCCCAGCCTTCATATCCCCTGCATAGCACTGCCTAGGGTGCAGAGGAGGGGATTGTGGCCACAGTGATTTCCTCCCCCCAGCCTCCTGGCCCCACCCCAGCCTCCTCCCCACAGGCCCCAAGCTGTTAAAAAGGCAGCCGTCCAGCCCCTCGGCAGCAGCAGCCCGACCCAGCTCCAGAGCGAGGACCTCGGCACCAGGTACATTCCCCCGCTCCCGAACCTTGCGACCATTCCCATCCTCCCCCCGGCCCTGCCTTCCTAGAGCCCCGGTCACTGCCTCTGCTCTTCATTGTTCCCCAGGGACCTTCTTTCCCTCCTCCCTGCTCCCCTGCTCTGGTTGTAGCTGGCGGCAGTGGGAGTGGGGTGGGTTTCGCGGTGGGGAGATGCAGGCAGCGGGACTACGGGTGGCCGACCGGGTTTAGGGTGAGGGGTTGGGGCTCTGGGGGAAACCCGCCGAGGGGCAGGGTGTAGGGGCTGGGGAGCGTGGCCGGGGTGCCGAGAGCAGCAGTGCAGCAGTTAATCCGACATCCCTCTTCCCCGCTGGGCCCCGGCGCCAGACTGGGCTGCCCTGGCTCAGTGAATTGGGATGGCTGGAGCTTTGCCAACAGAGAAGGGCCGGGCCCACGGAGCCATAACAACTCGGGACCCCCGCGGTTTCCAATCTGCGTTTGGGTCTTTCCACACATCCGAGCCCTCCTCCTTCCCCGGGCGGCCCGCGTCGCCAACTTGCCCCAGTCCCACACTTCCCCCTCCAGGTACTTCCTCCAGCTGCCCGGCCACTGAGATGTCCCATTTTAGCAGAACGCATGGGCGTAGCTAATGAAGAAGGACCCAAAGTCTGACGAGAAAGTTCACCGGGTGACGGCCCAGAAATCGGTTCGCTCTAGTAATAATTAATCTCACCTGAACGGCTTGCTGCTCTCTCAAAGAACGGTATGTGAACAAAAGGCACCGGAGCTGGGATACTAGAATTAGATCGAGTGATTGGAGATTGAATATAAGTACTCTGTGTACCTGTGGGCCAGGAACGCGTCCCCCGACTCTGTTCTTTTGTACTTTCTCCAAGTACCGTGCTCTGCGTACAGTGAGCTCTCAGATACCGTGGATCGGTACAATTTAGGCCAACGTCTAGCCACGGGGCCACGTGATGGGTGTGAGCCGGCCGGTCTCCGGATGCAGGGGGTGGGGCCGAGGCCCACGGCAGGTGTTCTGGAGGATGGGGAGGCGGGGGAACCGGTTGTGGTCCTGATTGGCCCCGGTCCCCCGACAGCTCGACGTGTAACGATGCCCCCCGGCAGCCGAGGAGAACCGTGAAGAGCCCAAACGGGGCGTAACCTCCGGGCCCCCTGCCCTTTCGCTCCCGGATGGCGGCCGGAACGGCAGGGCAGAGCCCGTGAGGGCGGCCCGCCTGAGACATGGGCCCGGGTGAGGATGGCCCGGGTGGGGGGTCGACCCCCTTGCCCCCGACCCCCACGGCGGCGGCCCCCGCTGGGTCCTTATCCCGCTTCTCGCCCGTGGACTACGCGGTGTTCATACTGCTGCTGGTGCTGTCCGTCTTGATCGGGCTGTTCCACGCGGTGCGTGGAGGGGGCCAGCGCACCATCCGCCAGTTCCTGATGGCGGACCGGAGCATGGGCTGCCTGCCCGTGGCCCTCTCCCTGCTCGCCACCTTCCAGTCGGCCGTGGCCCTCCTGGGGGTTCCCGCGGAGATCTACCGGGCTGGCACGCAGTACTGGTTCTTGGGCTGTTCCTACGTGTTGGGGCTGCTCCTTCCTGCCCACGTCTTCATCCCCGTCTTCTACCGCCTGCATCTCTCCAGTGCTTATGAGGTGGGTGGGGAGCACGGGGAGGCTCCTCTCCTCGGCAGAGCGGCGCCGGGGGTGGGCAGGGGTGCGGTTTGCTTCGGCCCCTGCCTCCCTCCGCCTCCGCCCGGCACAGGATCCTGGATCCCGAGGGAGGGGACGCGGGCTCCGAGAAGTGCGGTGCAGTAGATGCCGTCGACCAGTAACACCCCTTTCCTTCCTAGTACTTAGAGCTGCGCTTCAATAAGACCGTGCGGGTGTGCGGGACCCTGACTTTCATCTTCCAGATGGCACGTAGGGGAAGGATGGGCGGGAGCTTCCTCGAGAGCGGGGCGGGAGGTGGATTTAGGGCCCCACCGCAGAGCTTTCTCAAGCCCATGCTTTTGCAGTTCGGGTCTCGAGCCGGGGCCCCGGGGCGAGCGGGGATGGCACCCCCAGGCAGGCAGGGATGACTTTCCTTAACCCGGGGACTCAAAGCACTGGAGCGCTGAGGGTAGTCCTTTTGTCAGGGCCCATCGGGGCTCTCTTGGGATGGGGCAGAGTCAAAAGAAGCCAGGAGGCGCTTGGTGGGTCAGAGGGAACGGCAGAGGACATTGGGAGTGAGCGAAATCCTTATCTGTCTGTCTTCTCCCCGCCTCCGCTGCATGCAGGTGATATACATGGGCGTTGTACTGTATGCTCCTGCCTTGGCACTCAATGCAGGTAAGGAGCCACGGCCGTGGGCTCCCCGCCGAGCCCGGCTCCGGGACGGGTCCTAGGCGATGAGTCCAGGGAGGGACAGCTGTCTAGGAAGGGGCGAGACCCCTGTGGCAGGGAAAATCCCAACTGCGGTGGGGGGATCGGGGTACCGAAATGGCCTCGCTCCCCATCAATCCAAGTGAATTTAACATCCCGTGGCGGCGTCCTTCACACTCACCTCTTCGGGGTTAGCGGACGATTCGCTCTCATACTTCGGTCCTTGGGCAAATCGAGCGTGGTGTCACTAGGGCAGACCTAGACCGGTGATTTCAGGAGCAGAGAAGAGGAATCGGGGGCTGTTAACTAGTGCTTGTTTCTCATGTGTTTGACACCAAGAGTTGTTAAAGCAACTTCTCCAGCTCCCATCCCAAGGGCGCCCGAGATGGAGCCCAGAGCAGAGAGATCAGTCCAACCAGGGACCCCTTCCACCCTCCTGCTGGAGATCACCCTCTCACCTGCCCAGGACACCCCCTGGCATCCATCTCCCGCTCTAAGGCTACTGGCCGTGGGTTTGGGGAGAGGTTTGTCCCTGGAGGGAGCCCCTCGCCCCTAAAACGAGAATCTTTTTTCTGCTTCCAGTGACGGGCTTTCATCTGTGGGGATCGGTGCTGACCCTAGGCATAGTCTGTACCCTCTACACCACCCTGGTAAGTTCCCGCCGGATGGGCGTGGGGGGGACAAAGCCCTCGGTGGGGGTCCCCACGGCGGGGGGTCAGGGACAAAGCCTCGGTGGGGGTCCCCACGGCGGGCGTCCGGCCAGGCGAGCACGGAGAAAGGAAGGAAGGAGACCAGGCGGCGGCTCGCGGCGGGACCCCGCGACGGATGTCTCTCTCCCACCCGCAGGGCGGGCTGAAGGCCGTCATCTGGACGGATGTGTTCCAGGCGTTGGTCATGTTCCTGGGGCAAGTGACCGTCATTGCCGTGGGCGCTGCCAAGGTGGGCGGGCTGGGGCATGTGTGGAATGTGGCTGACCAGCATGGCCGGATTTCTGGGATTGAGTGAGTGTTCGTTCCTCTAATAATAATACCGCGAATGAATATGGCTCATTATGGGATTTTTTTTCCCCCCCAAAGCACCTTCACACGAGCCCTCTGTCCTCACTGCATCCCGGGAGGTGGATCGGGCAGGTGTCGTTATCCTCATCGGATAGGCGAGGAAACGGAGGCTCCTTGAGAATAAATGACTTGCCCCAAAGCAGCGTGGCCTAGTGGAAAGACCCTGGGACTCAGAGGACCTGAGTTTTAATCCCGGGTCTACCGCTTGTCTGCTGTGTGGCCTTGGTCAAGTCACTTCACTTCTCTGTGCCTCAGTCTCCTCTGTGGCAGAATGGGGATTCAATAATCCGTTCTCCCTCCTACTTAGACTGTGAGCCCCACGTGGGGCAGGGACTGTGTCCGACTTGTATCTACCCCAGTACTTAGGACGATTTTGACACAAAGCGGTGAACAAATACCATTATTATCGCCACGGTCATAGACCGCTACTCAGACTGTGATTCCCTTGTGGGACAGGGACTGTGTCCAAACTGATTACTGCATGACATGAGGGATAGAGCCCAGGCTGGAAGTCACAAGGTCATGGGTTCTAATCCCAGCCCCGCCACTTGTCTGCTGTGTGACCTTGGGCAAGTCACTTCACTTCTCCGGGCCTCAGTTACCTCATCTAAAATAGGAATTGAGACTGGAAGCCCTACGTGGGACGGGGACTGTGTCCAACCCAATTTGCTTGTATCCACCTCAGCAGTCAGTACAGTGCCTGTCACACAGTAAGCGCTTAACAAATACCGTAATAATAATTATTACTACTACTACTGATAGTATTCGTATTATTATTGTCATTAATATTAGTTATATATAATAGCCACTGAGCCCTAGCGTGGCTCAGGGGAAAGAGCCCGGGCTTTGGAGTCAGAGGCCGTGGGTTCAAATCCCGCCTCCGCCACTTGTCAGGTGTGTGATTTTGGGCAAGTCACTTCACTTCTCTGGGCCCCAGTTCCCTCATCTGTGAAATCTGGATTAAGACTGTGAGCCCCCCCGTGGGACAACCTCATCACCTTGTAACCTCCGTAGCGCTTAGAACAGTGCTTGGCACATAGTAAGCGCTTAATAAATGCTATCATCATCATCATGGATAGTTTTTAAAAGGCAGAGCCAGGACCCAAACCCAACTCTTCTGACTCCCAGCACAGCTCTCTGTCTCCTAGGCCATGCTCCCTTACCTTGCGAGGTACCCACCTCACCCCAGGTACCGTGCAGGGGGCAGCTTCTTTAAGCAACAGGTGGATTGCTGAAGCAGGGGGAATTCCAGGCCAAAGAGAGAAGCCGGAGGGAGCCAGCGTGGCCAAGAGGGGCGGGAAGCCACAGCTTCTGTCGAGGAGTCAGGGCAGTGATGAGACACCAAAGAAGGCAGGATCTGGATCTTTTCCCGTTCCATCCCAGGCTTAGCAAAGGCCTCCTGAGCTGACCGAATTGGGAGCCCGATTGGCCTGTGGAGAAAGGAGAAGTGGACTGTCCCACTGTTACCTTCCCCATCCCTCCCGGGGGTGATCGCTTTTCCCCCCCTTCTGCCCTCGATCTTCCCAACCCTGGGCTAGTGGTTGGTGTGAGGTGGGGCTTGCCCGCCTCAGGACCAGCCCCAACTTCCATCCTCTGCTCTGCTCCCCCCCGATCCCGACCCGGGGAGGGGGGCAGGGGGCAATGCGGACCACCGGGCCTTGTGTTGCAGGCTGGACCCGGACCCGTTTGTGCGCCACACCTTCTGGACGCTGGCTTTCGGGGGGGTCTTTATGATGCTCTCCCTGTATGGCGTGAACCAGGCCCAGGTGCAGCGTTACCTCAGCTCCCGGACGGAAAGGGCGGCTGTTCTGTGAGTGGGAGGGGGTACAGGGCGGGAGGGGGGGAAGAGGGCACATAAGGTGGGACTGGGCCACCGCCCCACGCGAACTGCAGATCAGAGAGGTGAGGGGCCGCGTCCCCCAAGCCCCTTCTGGGGTCCAGGTGTCATGCCCTGCCCACTTTCCTCTCTTATAGCTCGTGCTATGCAGTGTTCCCCTTCCAGCAGGTTGTACTCTGCCTCGGCTGCCTCATTGGCCTGGTCATGTTCACCTATTACCAGGAACACCCCCAGCCTCCCCACCAAGCCCAAGCTTCCTCCGACCAGGTATGTCTCCCCCCGGGTTCGCTCTTCAATCAGACGTCCCCTGGCCCGCGGGCACCAGCCTCCCTTCCTCATAATTAACTTTGCCCTCCCTCTGGGAACTCCGCCAACCAACATTGGCAGGGAGAGGGAAAAGCGAGGGGTGGTCTCCGCCCGCCGCTATCGCAGCACTCGCCACCCTCCCACAGCTGCTGCCAACACTACTCCTCCATCGCCCGAAGCCCCTTGCCCAGCTCCGGAGTGGGTGACGCCGAGCCGGGTTCCCAGCCCACCTGATAGGGTTGGCAGAGGAGCTGTGTTAGCCTAGTTGCCCGCTGCAGAGGGCCACAACTTCCAGCAGTCCTTGCAAGAGGGCCAAAGGGGTACAGTTGGAGGCACCGTTAAGGTGGCGTTTCATGTGCCCACGAGCCTGGTCCCGTCTCTGAGATGCGTACCCTCGGGGAGCATGCCGGAGTAGGAAAAGGTGGCGGGGCCGGGGTTGAGGAGCTGGAGCTGGGTGCCGTAGCTAGGAGAACAAAATGTAGTCTTGCCCTTTTTTCCTTATGAGCCATAGAGGAAATAGTAGTAGTCAAATAAAGGTATTTATTGAGTGCCCATCGGGAGCAATACGCTGGTCTCAGCCCTGAGAGAAGCGCAGAAGAGTGGCGAGGACCCCGTTGTTCCCGTGACGCAGCTTCCGCCCGCTTCCTCAGTTGAGGTGGGGGGTGGGTGGGAAGGGCCAAGCCCTTGGGCCTGGGTTCCTCACAGGAAGACGTCCTGGTGGGGAGGGGTCCCGGCCCCTGAACTTGCCCAGTGAGGCCTCTCTTCTTTTTCTGCTTCGCTCCCAGATGGTTCTCTACTTTGTGATGGACATCCTGGGCGGGCTGCCGGGCCTACCCGGGCTCTTCATTGCCTGCCTCTTCAGTGGCTCCCTCAGGTACCCCGCTCCTCCCCACCCCAGACGGCCCAACTCCACCCCCGTAGCATCCCCAGGGCGTGGAGGGACTGGGCTCTCTTCTGCCTGAAAGGAGGAGAGGGAAGGAGAGAAGGCAAACAGCCCAGGGAGAGAGCAGAAGGCCTTGTCCTTCCTTCAGAAAAGCTCTCCTGCCCTCTCGCTCCTGGGGCAAATGGAAGCAGCTTGGCCTAGTCGGAAGAGCATGCTCTCCCCATGGGCTTGGAAGTCAGAAGGACCTGGGTTCTGATTCTGGCTCTACCAATTGCTTACTGTGTGAACTTGGGCAAGTCGCAACTTCTCTGTGCTTCCATTTCCTCCACTGCAAAATGGGGATACCTGTTCTCCCTCCTTAGACTGTGAGCCCCTGGTGGGGCAGGGACCGAGTCCGACCTTTCATTCGTTCATTCGTTTGTATTTATTGAGTGCTTACTGGGTGCAGAGTACTGTACTAAGTGCTTGGGAGGGTACAATGCACAATTAACTTGTATCTATCCCACCACTTAGAACAGTATTTGACACATAGTAAGCGCTTAACAGATAACTATTTAAAAAACAACTCTTCTCATTCATTCATTCATTCATTCAATCGTATTTGTTGAGCGCTTACTGTGTGCAGAGCACTGTACTGAGTGCTTGGGAGGGTACAATGCACAATTAACTTGTATCTATCCCACCACTTAGAACGGTATTTGACACATAGTAAGCGCTTAACAGATAACCATTTAAAAAACAACTCTTCTAATTCATTCATTCATTCTATCGTATTTGTGAGGCGCTTACTGTGTGCAGAGCACTGTACTGAGCGCTTGGGAAATACAGATTGGCAACATATAGAGACGGTCCCTACCCAACAATGGGCTCACAGTGTAGAAGGGGGAGACAGACAACAAAACAAGTAGGTGTCAATACTATCAGAATAAATAGAGTTATAGCTATATACACATCATTCTAACAATACTTTTGGTATTTGTTAAGCACTTAACTATGTGCCATTCATTCAGTCGTATTTATTGAGCGCTTACTGTGTGCAGAGCACTGTACTAAGCACTAGGGTGGGTACAAGCGAATCAGATTGGACACAGTCCCTGTCCCGCGTAGGCCTCACGGTCTTATTGCCCATTTTACAGATAAGGTAACTGAGATCCAGAGAAGTGACGTGGCTGGCCTAAGGTCACACAGCAGTCGAGTGGCAGAGCCGGAATTAGGACCCATGACCGGCTCTACCCACTACGCCATGCTGCTTCCCTACCACCCGTGCCACCCTCCCTCCTTACGCTAGCGGTGGCACAAAGCCAGGCCCCAAAATGCCAGGAGCCCACCCTCGGAGCTCTGCCCCACACACTCTGAGGAGCCCATATCCTCAGGCTTCCTCCTCCTCCTTCCTTTCCCAAAACCCATGCCAAGGCTGCTGCTTGTCACCCCCGAGGCCCAGTTGAATGCGGGAGGGCTGGGGAGGAAGCGGGAGATTGAGCCCCCACGTCTCCCACACCTCAGCCAGTATTCCCAGGCAATCCCTCACCACCCTCTCCCCACTCCCTTGGCTTTCCAGCACCATCTCCTCAGCTTTTAACTCCTTGGCGACTGTTACCATGGAAGATCTGATCCGGCCCTACTTCCCCAGGTTCTCCGAGGCCCAGGCTACCAGACTTTCTAAGCTCCTGGGTGAGTCTCCGTTCGCTTTCCCCCCTCCTGCCCTCTTTGACCTCCAATAATCTATTTATCTTCATCAGCAATTCAGAGAAGCGGTGTGGCCTAGTGGAAAGAGCACGGGGGTGCCTGGGAGTTGGAGGAGCTGGGTTCTAATACCGGCTCTGCCAGTTGCCTGCTCCGTGACCTTGCCTGTGTTTCCTAATCTGTAAAATGGGGATTCAAAACCTGTTCTCCTGCCTACTTAGGCTGTGAGTCCCTTGGGACAGAGACTGTATCTACCCTAGCACTTAGAACAGCGCTTGACATATAGTAAGTGCTTAATAAATGCCTTTTTTAAAATAAAAAATAAGGAAGGTTTATTACAGGCCCACCTGAGCAAGTGAAACAATTGATTCATGCCCTCTTGGAGATTCCAGTTTAAGCATCTCCTGGGCTTTTTTGGGGTGTGGGAGAAGACCCCTTGCTCCAAGGTGAGGAGGGCTCTGGGTTGGTTAGAGAAGGCAGCAAGAGGAAATCCTTTGCTTAGATGGGAAGCATGGCCTCATTTCTCCCTTCCTGACCCCCCTCTCTCCCTCCTCAGCCTTTGGCTATGGTCTGCTTTGCCTGGGAATGGCCTATATCTCCTCTAAGATGGGCCCTGTGCTGCAGGTGAGGACTGCGGAAAGGTAGGAGGTGGAGGTCAAGGCGGTAGAAAAGGCTGGGCGGGAGTCTGGGGGAGAGGGAAGGGGAGATGGGGAGAGGGAAAGAGAGACAGGGCCTCTGCCTTCATTTGGGGCACAGGCAGAAGTTCCTGGGTGCAGGGAGCAGAGCTCCCGTGGGCCAGAAGGGTCCGGGGGGTCTGGGCCCCTCCCACCTGGCACCCAGGGGGGCTACCCAAAAGCTTCTCTCGCCTCAAGGGTGAGGGTGGAGAGTTGGCGGTGTGGGAGGGATGGAAGTCTTGGCTGCCCTCATTTCTCCCACAACTGCCTTTGCTTGCCCCCTCGCTCCAGGCAGCCATAAGCATCTTTGGAATGGTCGGGGGGCCGCTGCTCGGACTGTTCTGCCTTGGCATGTTCTTCCCTTGTGCCAACCCAGCTGTGAGTACTCTCCTCCTCCTCCTCCTTTTCCTACCAAGTGGAGCTGGGGCCGGGAAAGGACCGTGTCGGTACCCTGGGTCTTGGGGTGGTAGAGAGCAGACCTCAGCCCTTGGATTTGGAAGGGCAAGGAGGGCTGGGGTGTGGGGACGCTGAACAGGAGGGCATTCTATGTCTCCGGGCAGGGTGCGATAGTAGGCCTCGTGGCTGGCCTCCTCATGGCTTTCTGGGTTGGCATCGGGAGCCTGGTGAGTAACGCGAATGCCGGGGTGGCCCTCTCTCCGCCCAATGGGACTAGCTTCCCTCTGCCCGGCAACCTGACCACTGCTGCTGTGACAACCATGCTGGCCTCAACGACCGTCATGCCCAAGTGAGTGTTTATCCCAGGCTGCTGCCACTTCTGGAGGTGACGGAAGGGCCCTGGGGATTGTACCGACTGGGGAAAGTGCCCTGGGGCCAGGGCGGGGCAGACCCGGCTGAGGGGATGGATGTGTCCCGGAGGCAGTTCTGATCTCGTGGGGTCCCAGGGCCCACACCAGGGTGTGTTGGGGGGACTGTAGGGGCGTGGGGGGAGGGGGAATAACCTGAGTGGGTCACCCCTCCCCTCTCCTCCCAGGCCCACGGGGCTGCGCCGTTTTTACGCCCTGTCCTACATGTGGTACAGTGCCCACAACTCCACTACCGTCATCGTCGTGGGGCTGCTGGTCAGCCTGCTCACAGGTGAAGTTGGAGGAATCTTGGGGGATGGGGCGTGGGTACCAGCCCGAATGGAGTTGTCGCTTAAGGGGAGGCACTGAGTCAAGCCATCAAGTTTGTCGGGGGCCCCGACCTTTCCGTAGCACCGAGATACCTTAGCCTGTTGCAAATGGGGGTGGGCCAAGGCCACGGTCGGGACTAGGTGGATGGAGAGCTGCCTAGTGCCCGGTCTTGTCCGGGACCCGGGGCAGGGCTGAACAGCCGGGCACACCCCCGGCATGGGTGGCGAGGCTCACGGGATCCTAAGGAGAGCATCTCTGCCGCCTCCAGGTGGGATGCGGGGCCGTGACCTGAACCCTCGCACCCTCTACCCGGTGATACCGCGCCTCCTCGCCCTTCTGCCGTACTCTTGTCGGAAACGCCTGCCCTGCCAGGATTGCAGCCAGGTAGAAAGTTGGTTCCTCCAGCCTCTTCCCGCCGCCTCCCCCGGAGCCCTCCCCATGCCGATTTGGTGCCGCCCCACTCAGCTCGCTCGCTCGCAGTTCCCTCCCTGACGTGGCCCGAGGGCGAGGGCTCAGACCTCCTGCCTCCCGATTCCCTCCTTCAGCCCCACTTCACTGGTCCTCCTCTCCCACCCCCACCTTGTCTGTCCTCCAGGAACCCTCCTGGGGCCCAGACGGCTGCCTGACACCTGGGAAGATGAGTAATGGTGGGCTGCATGCCTTTGGGGAGGAAGAGGTCAGAACAGGGCCCCAGCAGGACCCCACTCACCAGGCTGCCGGTCCTACCTTCGTGCTTCAGGAGACATCACTGTGACCCGGGGGCAGAGACCCTCCGCCAAGCCCACCTTCCTGAGGCCAGGAGTGCCCGACACCCGGGCCGCACCAGCCGGGAGCCCTTTCCCTCCCCTTCTGTCTTCGAAGCCTGGCTGGGGCCTTGGACTGGTCCTGGGTTAGTGAAGGGGGAGAGAGAGGAGGAGGAGGAGGACAGAACCACTCTCTCCACCATACCCAGACTCCTAGGAAGGGCTGCTCCTTGCTGATGAGACTAACCCGGTTGGGCGACATCCAATGGCCCCGGTGCCTTGGGTCTGTTTCTGCTAGCCAGGCCCTCCACCCCCACAGCAGACCAGCTGGGTCCTTTCTACCCTCTTCTCCCTCTTTCTCCCCCTCCCAAGTCCAAGTATGACACTGACAGAGCTGAGGCCTCTCCCTGCCTCATTCTGCCCATCCCCTGATGCAGAAGCAAAGCCCCCATCCAGGAGAGCCCTCCACCCATAGGTGACCTGAATCCTCCACTCCCTCTGCTGCTAAGTGATGTGAAGGGAGGGTGGGGGCAGTGGACTGACCTCAGCTCTTCACTCCTGCTGCTGCTCTTGCGGCCACCGCTGCTAATAGACCCACTGTGGGGAGGGGGAGCCAGCCTGGGGGTGGGGGTCGTCCATCCGGAGAGCACTGGGACCAGGGCCGCTCGGTGGTCTCACCCCTCCGATCCCGCCCGTGCCTCGGGCCGGGCCACCTCGGTGCCATTTTGCCATGCCCTGTTTCTTTCTCCTAGGAATCCTTTGTCCAGATGAATAAAATGGTCATTCCAGCTGAACTTGGTCCAGTGGAACTTGGTTCCCTCTGGGGTCAGTCCTGGGCTAACCACGGCCTCCCCAGACGAGAGCTATGCCCTTTGGAAAGTTAGATCTGAAGTCAAACTGCAAACCAGGAGGGAGGAGGTCAAAGACCTAGCTACGGCCTCTAAGAAGGGGCCGGTTGCCCCAGGCGACTTAGAGGATCTGGATGGGGCTGGGGGGAGATTAAAATAAATGCAGGAGGGGCAGGGTGGGGTATGCTAGAGGAAAACTGAAAACTCTAAGCCTGACCTGGGCTAGGCCCAGCTCCAGGCCAAGATGAGAGATTACCCACCTTGGCTCATCTTCCCTGCTGCCTGTGGGCAACCTCCAACATCCTCTTACGCCATACCGGAGTGCAAGACTCCCAGCTTCTGGGAAGTGGGAGCTTCGGGGTAGGTTGGGAAGGTGCTGCCTGGCTGTGGGCCAGACAGACGACTGGAGCCAGCACCACTTTCACCCAAGTGTTGAGAGCTCTCCTGTGGAGGTGGGAAATGGGGCCACCCTGAGCTGGGGACGACAGAAGGGCCAAAAACCTCATCTCTCTCCACCCTCATCCCCGCAGCTCGACTTCGCCTTGGGCCTCAATCCCCGCCCTTGCAAGTAAAAGTGCCAATAACCGGTGGGACCTTAGTGGGCTGAGTTAAGCAGACCTTTTCTCTTTGCCCAAGGCCCGGCCTTGAGTGGAATTTGAGAAGGCTCCAAGCCCCACCTCCACGGTCCTGAGCTTCCTTCAGTCAGTTTCCTGTCTATGGGGCACTGGGAGAAGTCATTAGCCCATTTGTGCGGTGTTCACAACCTCCCTCTGTTTTCCACCCACGCATCCACCAGTCCCCACTCCTTTAGACAGATGTGGCCTTTTAACATTAAAAATAGAAAATTAGACTTGGATTTTTATGGTCTCAGGCGTGAGGAACATTTTGCTCTCACACCTGGATTCTTCCCCATCTCCTGGTCCAGCTGCCTTAGCAGTAGTTCTGTCCAAGCTCCCCATAGCTCCCAGGCAGCTGGCGAGGCCCAGGCAGATTTATGAGTTCAGCCTTGGCCAAAGACTCCTTCCCATGGCTCCCAGCCACATCTCAGTACCTCCTCCACCTCCCAAGCACAGCTAGACCTGTGACCTGTTCCCTCTTCCCCTCACAAGTCCAACCCGCATTCCCATCCCTTAGTTTCCAACTCTTCCTCAGCCCTCCAGGCCCCTTAACCTCTTCGTCTCTGAACCAACCCTTGTCTTTGGCCCACGCTAGCCCCACTGTTTTGGGATGAGTGTTATCCTCGTTCTAAGGCCCAAACCGCCATCCCAAAGTTTCCCTGCATCCCCAGGATCTGGATTCTGCTCTAATAATCACGGCTTTTGTTAAGCGCTTACTTTATGCCAAGCAAGTGCTAGCGGGGGATACAAGATAATCAGGTTGTCCCACGTGGGGCTCACAGTCTTCATCCCCGTTTTACAGATGAGGTAACGAGGCCCAGAGAAGTTAAATGACTTGCCCAAAGTCACACAGCTGACAAGCGGCAGAGCCGGGATTAGAACACATGACCTCTGACTCCCAACCCCCGGGCTCTTTCCACTGAGGCACACTGTTTCTCTTGCCCATCCTCCTTGGGGGTTCCAGTGGCTGCCTGGAGAACCTTTGGCCTCATATCACAGACACAAGTGTGCACAGATAAGCCTTCCCCTCGCCTATTCTTAATTCCTCAGAGCTACCATGGGGCTCCTCAGATCTTTCGGAGATGTCCACTGTGTGATCTTGACAAGTTGAAAGGCTCATAGGCCAGTTGGCTGGCCCCCCTCCTCCTCTTCCCTTGGCCCTGTTTCCCTTTCGACTTTTGGGATCGTGTTCACCGCTCTCTGAGGGTGGATTCAGGAATTAGAGAAGGTCAGTGGGCAGGGTGGAGGTTTCACACGGTCCCAATCTAGGCAACAGGACCGGACTTCCCCCAGCCCAAGAAAACATAGGTAGCTGTGCCTCACGGGCGGCCCACCATCTTTTGCAGGTTCACTGCTTCTGAAACAGCTGGGCCTGTGGACTCACAGGGCCGGGGGCATACCGTGAGGTGGGCTGGGAGGCTTGGAGTCCCAGGTGGGGCGAGGGGAGGCCAGCACAGGGGAAGAGGGTAGGGATCGTCTCTGGGATCCAATTGCCGTCATTTGCAACTAAGCGCTGGTGAGATGGTTCTAGGAGGAACGACTTCCATCAACTCCCCACAGACTTGGAGGCCGTCCTCTGGGCCCCACTGCCTCTGCCCAGAAGCAGTGACCACTGGAAGGTCAAGACCAAGGGTCCCCAGGGCTCCACCGTAGAGACGAGAGCGCATCGGCCACTTCTGCAAGACAGGGGTTTGCGATGGGTCAGCGATTCATCCCCAGAAACCTAGAGCCCAACGCCGACTTCTCTCTGCGTTCAAGAACCTCAAACTTCCCAGCCCGGCCGCCCCTGTATAATTTCCCGGCACCTCTCTTCTCCAACAATCAAGCCCCAGGATCCTGACAGTGACCCGGGCAACATTTTCCTTGCTTCCTGGGCTCGTGAAATCTGGCTCCAGGTAAGCACCTGTTCTGCCAGCGGGGCCCCGCTGAAGAGGCCACTAGACCGGCTCACGAAGCCTCCTGTCATGGGGCAGAGAGAACCTTGCTCCTTGACCCCCATGTGACTTGCCCTGCCCTGGGAAAGTACTAGGGTCAATCCCAGTTCTTCTCGCCTCGACTTCCAGTCCCTTGACCCCCCCAGTCTCTCCCCTGCTCCCACTGTTCCTCTCTGGGCAGGATTTCCACTCCCAATTCACATGGAGAAACAGGTACGTTGGGGTAAAAATCCCTATCATCATCATCATCAATCGTATTTATTGAGCGCTTACTATGTGCACAGCAATGTACTAAGCGCTTGGGAAGTACAAATTGGCAACATATAGAGACAGTCCCTACCCAACAGTGGGCTCACAGTCTAAAAGGGGGAGAAAACCCTATAGAACCCATATTTGGATAAAAACCCCAAGACGGTCCACAATTATTACACTTATTATTACACTTTAACCGAAGTAATGAAATGACTGTAGTGCAGAGTCCTGAACATTCATGTCAGTAGTGTAACTCCAGTCCTCCCTGCCTCAAAGCACCAGCCACTGAATGACTGACTGCCCCCACCGCCCCCCACCCCACCGAACTTGGGGCCCCGCATTCCTTCCATCTCTTACGGGGGCAGTTCGGGTTCAGGAAGCTCCCCGGCTTATCCACTGCGAAAGAGGGGATTGGGCTCTTTCCCCAGCAGCTGTGTCCTTGGCTCTATGTCCCCCCAGGGGAGCGGGAAGCAGCTGGCCCCAGACCAGGGGAGGGATCCTGGCAGACCCAACGATCCAGCAGGATGGGGTTCAATCAGTCATCAGTCTCCCCTCCCGTCCCCCCACTATGCCCTGCCTCGGTGCCATACCTTCATGGGATGCAGATACTGGGGTCCCCGCCGGAGCGGAGGCCCGGCCGGGTCAGGCGGCTCTTGGCGCAAGGCGTGGGTAAGGTGGGCAATGTAACTTGTGGCCAGGACCAGGATATCCAGCTTGGAGAGCTTGGTGTCGGGTGGCACCGTGGGCAGAGCCGCCTGCAGCGTCCGGAAAGCCTGGCGCAGTGTCCGTACCCGGCTCCGCTCCCGGGCTGCATTCTCGGGTCTTGGCTCGCCCTGCACGCGGGATGTAAGGCAGACGGGGGTTGACGGCAGGGCCGCCCTCGACCCCGTCTTCCCTTCCCCAAAGGGAAGAAGGATAGGGATACCTTGTGCACCCCAACCCCTAATCCAGCCCGGAAGCTGGGTCAGGGAGCAGAGGGCCAGTCTGAGAAGACACTCGAGCTTGGTCCGGGGCGGGGGTGGGTTAAGTGAGGGGAGGTGAAAATTGTGGCGCATTTCAAGGTTGAGGCTTAGTGGAAGGAGCCCGGGCTCGCGAGTCAGAGGTCAAAGGTTCCAATCCCAACTCCGCCACTTATCAGCTGGGTGCCTTTGAGCAAGTCACTTAATTTCTCTGTGCCTCAGTTACCTCACCTGTAAAATGGGGATTAAGACTGTGAGCCACAGGTGGGACAACCTGATCACCTCGTATCTACCCTTAGAACAGTGCTTGGCACACAGTAAGCGCTTAACAGATACCCTCAGTGGAAACAGCACGGGCTTTGGAGTCAGAGGTCAGGGGTTCGAATCCCTGCTCCGCCACATGTCTGCTTTGTGACCCTGGGCAAGTCACTTAACTTCTCTGAGCCTCAGTTCCCTCATCTGTAAAATGGGGATTAAGACTGTGATCCCCACGTGGGACAACCTGATCACCTTGTATCCCCCCCCCAGTGCTTAGAACAGTGCTTTGCACATAGTAAGCACTTAAATGCCATCATCATCATCTTTTTTTATTATTATTGCCCCCTCCAAGGATCCTTTCATCCCCTCTTAGGACATATCATCCCCTCCAAGGACCTGGTCGTTGCCCTAGAGCCGGAATTTTTGTACAGTTGGAGCTTCATTTTTACCCCATTCTAGATTCATCTCGATCACGAAGTCCGTTGTTAAGCACCCTGCCCTCAGTCCCGGCTTCCCTTTGGGGAATTCCTCTTCAACCCCACCATGCCTAATCCCAACTCTCCCCTTTCCTCTCTCCGTTATCCGTCCCAACAAATCCACGTTCTTCTTACCTTGCTGCCGGCCAGGCTCCCAGTTCTGGGATGCGGTGCGGTGGGGCCGGCTCGGCTCCGTCTCCAGCTGTTGCGACCGGGCTCTGCCCACAGGCTCCGCTTCACCCCGCGGGCACGATTCCTCTTGTCTGTGGCCGGTGCCAGCCGCGAGCCGTCACAGGGGCCACCCAGTCCGGCCTCCCTCCTGGCACCCAAAGCCTCCCCCCGGACGAAGCCCCACTGTTTGGATGGGGTGCTGCCCAGGGGCCAGGGAAGCTGCTCCTGTGAGGACCCCATAGCTTGGGCTGGCTGGGCTGGGGCTGGGCGGTCAGCTGGCCGCTGAGAGTCCTTATCGGAGGGAACCGGCGCCAGCCCGGCCCCCGCTCTGCTCCTCGCTCTGGGAAAACCGCCCACCCGAGCCAGCCCCCGCGTCGGCCTCCCGCCTGCCTTGCACCCAGGCCTGGGCTGGGGGAGGGCCGTGGGGGCTGATCCTGATCAGGGGCAGGCAGGATGTTGGATGGGATCTGATGACCGCTTTTGCCACCCCCTGAAGTCCCACTCCATCAAGACTCGAGTCCCATAGCTGCCCCCAACCCGAGCTCAGTGGTTGGAGAGAGAAGCTTCCAGGGGGGTCCTGTAGCCCCGATATAATCCTGGATGGTATCTTATTCCCCCACCAAGAGTCACTGCCACGCTCCCCCTCCCCTGTACCAAGCTAGTGAGCTCTTTCCTTTCATCCATTCATTCGTTCAATCGTATTTATTGGGCGCTTACTGTGCGCAGAGCACCGTACTAAGCGCTTGGGGAGTACAAGTCGGCAACATATAGAGACGGTCCCTACCCAACAACGGGCTCACTTCCCCGCAGGACACCCAGGCCTGAGAATCCCTGATACAACAGTGTAGTCCAGTGGCTAGAGCACAGAAAGATGTGGGTTCTAATCCCGACTCCACCACGTGTCTACTGTGTGACCTTGGGCAGGACATTTCACTTCTCAGAGCCTGCAGGCCTGGTCCCCCCCCCCATTCTGGTCCGCTGTGCTCCGGGACCCCCCAACTGGGTCCACCCTAGCCTGTCTTGTTCTCAAACCATGCGAAGCAGCGTGGCTCAGTGGAAAAGAGCCCGGGCTTTGGAGTCAGAGGTCATAGGTTCAAACCCCGGCTCCGCCAATTTGTCAGCCGTGTGACTTTGGGCAAGTCACTTCACTTCTCTGGGCCTCAGCTACCTCATCTGTAAAATGGGGATTAAGACTGTGAGCCCCACATGGGACACCTGATCACCTTGTTACCTCCCCAGCGCTTAGAACAGTGCTTTGCACATAGTAAGCGCTTAATAAATGCCATTATTATTATGAGAAGTCCTTCTAGACTGTAAGCTCTTGGTGGGCAGGGAATGTGTCTGCCAACTTGTTATATTTTTACATTATACCCTCCCAAGCACTTAGTACAGTGTTCGGCACACAGCAAGCGCTCAATAAATGCGATGGATTGATTGATTGATTGACTGAGACCAAATGGCACCATAAAAGAGGGATAGACTCCCTTAAGTTCCTTGTTGAACCCAGCATTCCTGGACTGGAGGTAGCCAAAAAAGCAACTGAGTCCCCTCATCCCCCTCTGAGCTCTGCCCTCGGTAATGCTGTCCCCGGGTGCAGTGGCCGCTTCTTTGCCTCAGAGAGAACTGAAGCGCCAAATCACTCCCAGATTGATCAATCAATCAATCAACCAATCAATCAATCGTGTTTATTGAGCGCTCACTATGTGCAGAGCACTGTACTAAGTGCTTGGGAAGTCCAAGTTGGCAACGTATAGAGACAGTCCCTACCCAACAATGGGCTTACAGTCTAGAAGGGGGAGACAGAGAACAAAACCAAACATTAACAAAATAAAATAGAGTAGATATGTACAAGTAAAATAAATAGAGTAATAAATGTGTACAAACATATATACAGGTGCTGTGGGGAAGGGAAGGAGGTAAGGCGGGGGGGTGGAGAGGGGGGTGAGGGGGAGAGGAGGGAGGGCATTCCAGGCCAGGAGGATGACGTGTATCCACCCCACCGTTTAGAACAGTGCTTGGCACATAGTAAGCGCTTAACAAATACTATTTTATTATTATTATTACTGTTTCCTGCCCCGCACAAAGATGGCGCAGGTAGCTTGAGGGAGGGAGATTGATGTGCCCTATTGACAGGGCCTCGCCGCTTTAATGAGTAACGTGCTCGAGTAATGTGCTTTAATGAGGACAGTGCTTGGCACATAGTAAGCCCTTAACAAATACCATTATTATTATATTATCATTATTATTATTAATGTTCTCTGCTGAACAGAAAGGGAACTGAGGCCTGGACAACACCAGGCCTCAATACCAGGGTTCTGTTCCGGCTCCACCACTTGTCTGCTGTGCAACCCTGAGCAAATCACTTAACTTATCTGTGCCTCAGTTCCCTCATCCATAAAATGGGGATTAAGGTTGGGTGCCCCATTTGGGACAGGGAGTGGTCCAACCTGTTTACCTTGTACCCACCCCAGCGCTTAATACAGTGCTTAGCACATAGTAAGTGCCTAACAAATACCTCCAAAAGAAAACAACACTACAGGGTTACCTGGAGAATACGGGACGTTCCTACTTTCATCCTAGAAGCAGCTTGGCTTTGTGAAAGGAGCCCGGACTTGGGAGTCAGAGGTCGCGAGTTCTAATCCCACTTCCGCCACTTGTCAGCTGTGTGACTTTGGGCAAGTCACTTCCCTTCTCGGGGCCTCAGTGACCTCATCTGTCAAATGGGGGTTAAGACTGTGAGCCCCAGGTGGGACAGCCTGATGACATTGTATCTCCCCCAGCTCTTGGCACAGAGTAAGCGCTTAACGAATGCCATCATCATAACTGTTATTATCACCGCTTTTCATATTCTGCTTCATCTCCCTCCTTTTCCACTTAGGGCACGTTCCCTTTAAAGGCCCTTGGGTGTTCAAATCCCGACTCCGCCAATTGTCAGCTGTGTGACTTTGGGCAAGTCATTTAACTTCTGTGCCTCAGTTCCCTCATCTGTAAAATGGGGATGAAGACTGGGAGCCCCCCGTGGGACAACCTGATCACCTTGTAACCTCCCCAGCGCTCAGAACAGTGCTTTGCACATAGTAAACGCTTAATAAATGCCATCATTATTATGATTCACTGAGGGACCGGGCTGAGGGCCGGAGGCCTTTCCGAGAAGTCTGGGGGAAACCTACCAATCAATCAATCAATCAATCAATCGTATTTATTGAGCGCTTACTGTGTGCAGAGCACCGTACTAAGCGCTTGGAAAGTCCAAGTTGGCAACATCTAGAGACGGTCCCTACCCAACAGCGGGCTCACAGTCTAGAAGGGGGAGACAGACAACAAAACCAAACATATTAACAAAATAAAATAAATAGAATAAATATGTACAAATAAAATAGAGTAATAAATCTGTACAAAGATATATACAGTCCATCAATGGTATCTACTGAGCGCTCGCTGAGGGCACAGCACTGTACTAAGCTGGATGAGTACGATATAACAGATCTCATTCCCTTTTAGACTGTGAGCCCACTGTTGGGTAGGGACTGTCTCTAGATGTTGCCAACTTGGACTTCCCAAGCGCTTAGTACAGTGCTCTGCACACAGTCAGCGCTCAATAAATACGATTGATGATGATAATAATAATAATGGTGGCATTTGTTAAGCGCTTACTATATGCAAAGCACTGTTCTAAGCGCTGGGGGGGATACAAGGTGATCAGATGTTGACGATGGTAGACATGTTCCCTGCTCCCAAGGAGCTTAGAGTCACAGCGCTTAGAACAGTGCTTGGCACATAGTAAGCGCTTAACAAATACTATTTTTTTATTATTATTACTTAGTGGAGAAGAGCCCGGGCTTTGGAGTCAGAGGTCATGGGTCCGAATCCCGGCTCCGCCACCTGTCTGCTGTGCGACCTTGGGCAAGTCACTTCACTTCTCTGAGCCTCAGTTCCCTCATCTGTAAAAGGGGGATGAAGACTGTCAGCCCCACGTGGGACAACCTGATCTCCTTGTAACCTCCCCAGCGCTTAGAACCGTGCTTGGCACCTAGTAAGCGCTTAATAAATGCCATTATTATTATTATCATATTTATTACTCTATTTATTTATTTATTTATTTATTTTACTTGTACATTTCTATCCTACTTATTTTATTTTGTTGGTATGTTTGGTTCAGTTCTCTGTCTCCCCCCTTTTAGACTGTGAGCCCACTGTTGGGTAGGGACTGTCTCTATGTGATGCCAATTTGTACTTCCCAAGCGCTTAGTACAGTGCTCTGCACATAGTAAGCGCTCAATAAATACGATTGATTGATTGATTGATTGATTATCACTATTATTTTTAGACTGTGAGCCCACTGTTGGGTAGAGACTGTCTCTATATATTGCCAACTTGGACTTCCCAAGCGCTTAGTACAGTGCTCTGTACATAGTAAGCGCTCAATAAATACTACTGATGATGAGGATGAGTTTCTTGCCCCGCACAAAGATGGCGCAGGCAGCTTGAGGGAGGGAGGGCGGGATGACCCACGTGACCTTCGCTCGGTTGGCGCTCGGCCCCCCGACTGTGCTGACGTGTTCGGCCGGCTCTGCGCCTGCGCGAGAAAGGGGGCTGCGCCGGACGGCGCCTGCGCGAGAAGGGAGCCAGCCGGGCCGCGCCTGCGCAGTGGGGGGCGCCGCCGGGTTGCGCCTGCGCAGTGGGGGCTCGCTGGGGGCGCCGCCGGGTTGCGCCTGCGCAGTGGGGGCTCGGAGGGGGCGCTGCCGGCTTGCGCCTGCGCAGTGGGGGCTCGGCAGGGGCGCTGCAGAGTTGGCGTGCGGGAGCAGGCCGGGGGCTGCGGGTCAGGGGTCAGGGGTCAGAGGTCAGGGGTCAGGAGGGGATGGGGCGGCGGCGGCGCCGACCCCCGGAGCTGTACCGGGCGCCATTCCCGCTGTACGCGCTGCAGATCGAGCCCGAGGCCGGATTCCTCATCACCGCCGGTGGGGGCGGCGCCGCCAAGACCGGCATCAAGAATGGAGTGGTGAGATCCATTGGCATTGATCCATTCATCGATCATCATCATCAATCGTATTGATTGAGCGCTGACTGTGTGCAGAGCGCTGGACTAAGCGCTTGGGAAGTCCAAGTTGGCAACATCTAGAGACGGTCCCTACCCAACAGTGGGCCCGCAGTCTAAAAGGGGGAGACGGAGAACCAAACCAAACGTACTAACAAAATAAAATAAATAGAATAGATATGTACAAATTAAATAAATAGAGTAATAAATATGTTGGTTGATTGATTGATTGATTGACTGAGCCCCCCACGGCACCATCAAAGAGGGGCCCCAAGTCCCTGGTGGAACCTGCCTGTCTCCCCCTTCCAATCAATCAGTCGTATTTATTGAGCGCTTACTGTGTGCAGAGCACTTACTAAGCGCTTGGGAAGTACAAGTTGGCAACACATAGAGACAGTCCCTACCCAACAGTGGGCTCACAGTCTAAAAGGGGGAGACAGAGAACAAAACCAAATATACTATCTATTCTTACTGTATGCAGAGCACTGTACTAAGCACTTGGGAATCAATCAATCAATCAATCAATCAGACTGTGAGCCCGCCGTTTTTTTTTTAATGGTATTTGTTAAGCGCTTACTATGTGCAAAGCACTGTTCTAAGCGCTGGGAGGGGATACAAGGTGATCAGGTTGTCCCACGGGGGGCTCGCAGTCTTCATCCCCATTTGACAGATGAGGTAACTGAGGCTCAGAGAAGTGACTTGCCCAAGGTCACACAGCAGACACGTGGCAGAGGCGGGATTCAAACCCGTGACCTCTGACTCCAAAGCCCGGGCTGTTTCCACTGAGCCAGGCTGCTTCTCTGAGCCGCTGTCGGGTGGATGTTGCCAACTTGGGCTTCCCAGGCGCTTAGGCCAGTGCTCTTGCACGCAGTAAGCGCTCAGTAAATACGATTGAATGAATGAATCATCATCATCGATCGGATTTATTGAGCACTTACTGTGTGCAGAGCACTGGACTAAGCGCTTGGGAAGTACAAGTTGGCAACATCTAGAGACGGTCCCTACCCAACAGTGGGCTCACAGTCTAAAAGGGGGAGACAGAGAACAAAACCAAACATGCTAACAAAATAAAATAAATAGAATAGATATGTACAAGTAAAATAAATAGATAGAGTAATAAATATGGGCAAACATATATACATATATACAGGTGCTGTGGGGAAGGGAAGGAGGTAAGATGGGGGGGGATGGAGAGGGGGACGAGGGGGAGAGGGAGAGGGGAATGAACCTGGCATCCCTGGGCTGGAGGCGCCCCAAGGGCCTCAAGTAATAACAATAATAATGGCATTTATTAAGCGCTTACTGTGTGCCAAGCACTGTTCTAAGCGCTGGGGCAGTTACAAGGTAATCAGGTTGCCCCACGGCTTGGCTCAGTATTCCTCCCCATTTTACAGATGAGGTCACAGAGAAGTGACTTGTCAAAGTCACACAGTTAAGTGGCGGAGACGGGATTTGAACTCATGACCTCTGACTCCAAAGCCCGGGCTCTTTCCACCGAGCCGCGCTGCTACTCCCTAGTAATAGTAGTATTTGTTAAGCGCTTACTATGTGCCAAGCCCTGTTCTAAGCGCTGGGGCGGTTACGAGGTGATCGGGTTGTCCCACGGGGGGCTCACAGTCTTCATCCCCATTTTCCAGATGAGGGAGCTGAGGTCCAGAGAAGTGACTTGCCCAAGGTCACACAGCTAAGTGGCGGAGACAGGATTTGAACCCATGACCTCCGACTCCCAAGCCCGGGCTCTTGCCACTGAGCCACGAAATGGGGGGTGACCCCGGGGGGGTGGGGGACTGTGCCCAGCCCCACTTGCTGGGATCCACCCGAGCGCTTACTATGGTGCTTGGCACAGAGTGAGCGCTTAGCAAATACCACTGTTGTTGTTCTTGTGATGATGATGATTATGGAGGGGCAGGGGTCGGGGCTCTGCAGCCGCTGCCGGCAGTACTCCGGGCCAGCGGAGGATCGGCCGTTTTGGGCCTGCCACCGTGGCTGAGGTCGAGGTGCCACTCGCGGGGAGCTGCCAATCAATCAATCATATTTATTGAGCGCTTACTGTGTGCCGAGCACTGTACTAAGCGCTTGGGAAGTACAAGTTGGCAACATATAGAGACAGTCCCTACCCAACAGTGCGCTCAAAGTCTAGAAGAGGGAGACAGAGAACAAAACCAAACATACTAACAAAATAAAATAAATAGAATAGATATGTACAAGCAAAATAGAGTAATAAATATGGACAAACATATGTACATATGTACAGGTGCTGTGGGGAAGGGAAGGAGGTAAGATGGGGGGGATGGAGAGGGGGACGAGGGGGAGAGGAAGGCCTGCAGCGCTGCGTTGGCACCCTTGCCCCCCAACCCCTACATAACAACCATTATCGGTAACAATCGTTGTGATATCTGTCGGGCGCTTACTATGTGCCAGGCACTGTTCTAAGCACTGGGGTAGAGACAAGATCATCGGGTTAGTAATAATAATAATGATGGCATTTATTAAGCGCTTACTATGTGCAGAGCACCGTTCTAAGCGCTGGGGGTGGGGGGGGGGGGATACAAGGTGATCAGGTTGTCCCACAGGGGGCTCACAGTCTTCACCCCCATTTGACAGATGAGGGAACTGAGGCCCAGAGAAGTGAAGTGACTCGCCCAAGGTCACACAGCAGACCTGTGGTGGAGTCGGGATTCGAACCCATGACCTCTGGCTCCAAAGCCTGTGCTCTTTCCACTGAGCCGCGCTGCTGGACGCAGTCCCTCTCCCGTATGGGGCTCACAGGCTTAATCCCCATTTACTTCCAAACTGTGAGCAGGGACCGTCTCTCTATGTTGCCAACTTGTACTTCCCAAGCGCTTAGTACAGTGCTCTGCACACAGTAAGCGCTCAATAAATACAACTGAATGAATGAATTGTACGGATGAAGGGACTGAGGCACAGAGAAGTTAAAGCGACTTGCCCGAGGCCACACACGCGAAAGCAGCGGGCTCGGTGGAAAGAGCCCCGGCTTGGGAGTCAGGGGTCGTGGGTTCTAATCCTGGCTCGGCCACTTACCGGCTGTGTGACTTTGGGCGAGTCACTTCACTCTTCTGTGCCTGTTTACCTCATCTGTGAAATGGGGATAAAGACTGTGAGCCTCACGTGGGGTGGGCCCGTGAGGGGCGGGGGGCTGGGGGGGACGCTCTGCCCTGTGACCTCGGACAAGTCACTTCACTTCTCCCTGCCTCAGTTCCCTCGCCTGGAAAGTGGGGATGAAAAGAACTTGTACTACCCAAGCGCTTAGTACAGTGCCCTGCACACAGTTAGCCCCTTCCTTCCTCTCCCCCTCGTCCCCCTCTCCATCCCCCCCATCTTACCTCCTTCCCTTCCCCACAGCACCTGTATATATGTATATATGTTTGTACATATTTATTACTCTATTTATTTATTTATTTTATTTGTACATATCTATTCTATTTATTTTATTTTGTTAGTATGTTTGGTTTTGTTCTCTGTCTCCCCCTTTTAGACTGTGAGCCCACTGTTGGGTAGGGACTGTCTCTATATGTTTCCAATTTGTATTTCCCAAGCGCTTAGTCCAGTGCTCTGCACATAGTAAGCGCTCAATAAATACGATTGATGATGATGATGAGTAAGCGCTCAATAAATACGACTGAATGAATGACTCCCCACAGCACCTATGTACCTATGTGTAATTTATTGTTTTATCTATTTGTATTAATGTGTGTCTCCCCCTCTAGACCGTGAGCTCGTTGTTGGGTAAGGGACCGTCTCTATATGTTTCCAACTTGTACTTCCCAAGCGCTTAGTACAGTGCCCTGCATGCAGTAAGCGCTCAATAAATACAATTGAATGAATGACTCCCCACAGCACCTATGTACCTATGTGTAATTTATTGTTTTATCTATTTGTATTAATGTCTGCCTCCCCCTCTAGACCGTGAGCTCGTTGTTGGGTAGGGACTGTCTCTATATGTTTCCAACTTGTACTTCCCAAGCGCTTAGTACAGTGCCCTGCACACAGTAAGCGCTCAATAAATACGATTGAATGAATGACTCCCCACAGCACCTATGTGTAATTTATTGTTTTATCTATTTGTATTAATGTCTGTCTCCCCCTCTAGACCGTGAGCTCGTTGTTGGGTAAGGGACCGTCTCTATATGTTTCCAACTTGTACTTCCCAGGCGCTTAGTACAGTGCCCTGCACACAGTAAGCGCTCAATAAATACGATTGAATGAATGAACAACCCGATCACCTTGTATCCCCCCTTGCACATAGTAAGCGCTTCACAAATACCGTCATTATTAAGTGGCAGAGCCGGCCCAGGTCCTTCAGACTCCCACACTCGGCCATTCGGCTCTAGCCACTTGGCCACACTGCTTTTCCGCTCCCAACATCCCATCCTGCAGCCGACTAATGCGATCCGGCCTGCCCGGGGCCGCTCACGGACCGCAGACCGGGCCGCCATGGCGGGATCATCATCATCATCATCATCATTCGTATTTATTGAGTGCTTACTATGTGCAGAGCACTGTACTAAGCGCTTGGGAAGTGCAAATTGGCAACATATAGAGACAGTCCCTACCCAACAGTGGGCTCACAGTCTAAAAGGGGGAGACCGAGAACAAAACCAAACATACTAACAAAATAAAATAAATAGAATAGATATGTACAAGTGAAATAGAGTAATGAATATGGACGAACATATATACATATATACAGGTGCTGTGGGGAAGGGGAGGAGGTAAGATGGGGGGATGGAGAGGGGGATGAGGGGGAGAGGAAGGAAGGGGCTCAGTCTGGGAAGGCCTCCTGGAGGAGGTGAGCGCTCAGCAGGGCCTTGAAGGGAGGAAGAGAGCTAGCTTGGCGGATGGGCAGAGGGAGGGCATTCCAGGCCCGGGGGAGGACGTGGGCCGGGGGTCGACGGCGGGACGGGCGAGAACGAGGTACGGTGAGGAGATTAGCGGCGGAGGAGCGGAGGGTGCGGGCTGGGCTGGAGAAGGAGAGAAGGGAGGTGAGGTAGGAGGGGGCCAGGGGATGGACAGCCTTGAAGCCGAGAGGAAGGAGTTTTTGCTTGATGTGAGGGTTAACTGGTAGCCACTGTAGATTTTTGAGGAGGGGAGTGATATGCCCAGAGCGTTTCTGGACAAAGATAATCCGGGCAGCAGGGTGAAGTATGGATTGAAGTGGAGAGAGACACGAGGATGGGAGATCAGAGAGAAGGCTAATGCAGTAGTCCAGACGGGATAGGATGAGAGCTTGAATGAGCAGGGTAGCGGTTGGGATGGAGAGGAAAGGGCGGATGCCATCGGGGCATCCCGGCGAGACGCCCCAGGGGCCGGCCCCGGGAGCGAGCGTCTCGGCGCGCCTCAACGTCCCTGCCCGCTCCTACAGCACTTCCTGCAGTTGGAAAAGATCGGCGGCGGGCTGAGTGCCTCCCTGCTGCACTCCCATGACACGGACACCCGGGCCACCATGAACATGGCACTGGCGGGGGACGTTCTGGCTGCGGGGCAGGATGCCAGCTGCCACCTCCTGCGCTTCCGATCCCAGCCGAGGCGAGAGGGCGGCCGCAAACCGGACGACAGAGGTGAGCGGGCCCCCGGGGGGAGAAAGGGATCAAGCGGGACTGTTTTGGGAATGCTCCTAGTGACTAGAGCACCCGTCTGGGAGTCAGACGGGCTCTACCACTTGCTTGCTGCCTGCTTCGGGCAGGTCGTATAACTTTTCTCGGCCTCGGTCTCCTTGTCTGTAAAACGGGAAGTACATACCCGTTCCCCCTCCCCCGTAGACTGTGAGAATCGTGTGGGACAGGGACCGTGTCCTGTATGATTATTCGGAATCAAGACAGTGCTCGGCCCGCACAGGAAACGCTTAAGTCAGAGGGACCTGGGTTCCAATTCCAGCTCCGCCCCTTGCCTGCCTCGTAACCTTAAGTCACTTCACTTCTCTGTGCCTCGGTTCCGTCACCTGTAAAATGGGGATTAAGACTGTGAGCCCCATGTGGGACTGGACCTTCCTTCCTCTCCCCCTCGTCCCTCTCTCCATCCCCCCCATCTTACCTCCTTCCCTTCCCCACAGCACCTGTATATATGTTTGTACATATTTGTTACTCTATTTACTTTACTTGCACATATCTATTCTATTTATTTTATTAGTATGTTTGGTTTTGTTCTCTGTCTCCCCCTTTTAGACTGTGAGCCCACTGTTGGGTAGGGACCGTCTCTAGATGTTGCCAACTTGAACTTCCCAAGCGCCTAGTACAGTGCTCTGCACACAGTAAGCGCTCAATAAATACGATTGATGATGATGACCTGTGTCCAACCTGATTTGCTTGCATTCATTCAGTCGTATTTATTGAGCGCTTACTGTGTGCAGAGCACTGTATGAAGCGCTTGGGAAGTACAAGTTGGCAACATATAGAGACGGTCCCTACCCAACAGTGGGCTCACAGTCTAGAAGTCCCGCTTAGTACAGCGCCGGGCGTATAACAAATACCACGATTCTTGTTATTACTGTGTGCGTGCAGGGCACTGTACTGAGGGCTGGTGGTCTAAACTGCACCCCCTCCCTCCCTTCATCCCTCTGAACCCTGCGGGGAGACTGGGACAATTTAGGAAATGGTTGTGGGAAGGGGACTAAGGGGAGCCGGGGGAGGGATGAGCCCCAGTTAGTCGTATTTATTGAGCACTTACCGTGTGCTGGGCACTGTACTAAGCGTTGGGAGAGTGCAATATAACAATAAACAGACAGATTCGCCACCCACAACGAGCTTACGGTCCAGAGGGAAGCGTGCAGTTGTATGCGTGTTGTAGGTTCCGGGGAGCGGGGCCCCCGACAGCGGAAAAAGCAGGCGGCGACGGAGCCAGCGGAGAGTGAGCCGGCCGCGCCGGAGGCCGGGGCAGAGACGCGGCAGGATGGGGTGGAGCTGAGTGTGGAGACCCTCCGGACCGTGCAGACGGACTTCAGTCCGGACCCCCTGCAGAAGACGGTGCGCTTCAACCACGATCGCTCCCTGCTCGCTACCGGCGGCTCCGACGGCTACGTGCGCGTCTGGCAGGTGTGGCTCTCCAGGACCTGGGGCGCCAGAACTGTCGGGTTCGGGGGAGAGCTTGGAAAACTTTGAGATCCAAGGGTGGAAGGAGAAAGGAGAGAATCCGGGGACCCCTCCTGGGCGAGGCCTGTCTGATCCGGGCCTAGAGAAGCAGCACAAACCCCGGCTTGCTTGCTGCCTGCTTCGGCCTCGGTCTCCTCGTCTGTAAAACGGGAAGTAAACGCCCGTTCCCCCTCCCCCGCAGACTGTGAGAACCGTGTGGGACAGGGACCGCGTCCCGCGTGATTATTCGGAATCAAGACGGTGCTCGGCCCCCACGGGAAACGCTTAAGTACCTCAGTTTCTAATAGTACCGTTCTCGTTGTTGGGGGGGTTCGGTCGAAGGTGCCCACCCTGGAGAAAGTTCTGGAGTTCGAAGCTCACAAGGGGGAGATCGAAGACCTGACCCTGGGCCCTGACGACAAGGTGAGGCGCCGCGCCCGCGGAAGTGACGGAGGCAGGGGAGAGGGGGAAGGGGCTCCCGCTAATAGCCCGTCCCGGTCCCGCCTACCCAGTTGGTGACCGTGGGCCGGGACCTCCGGGGCTGTGTGTGGCAGAAGGACCAGCTGATGACCGGGCTGTGCTGGAACGAGAACCTGCCCACCCTGCATGACACCCCTTATCGCTACCAGGCCTGCAGGTATCAGGGCCTGAGGCGGAGGACCCTCGCGGAAGGGGGTTTGGGAAGGGCTAAGGTGAGGGGGCTCGGTCGTGCCACAGGCCCGGAGGGGCGAAGGGCATCTACCGTTGGTTTCCAAGGGCCGATCGGGCCTGGGCGGGAGAGCGGGGATCTAACTCGGCCCGTCCCCGGTGCCCAGGTTCGGGTGGGTGCCGGACCAGCCCGCCGGGCTCCGGCTCTTCACGGTCCAGATCCCCCACAAGCGGCTCCGCCGGCCGCCGCCCTGCTACCTCACGGCCTGGGACGGCCGCAGCTTCCTGCCGCTGCGCACCGAGCCCTGTGGCCACGAGGTCGTCTCCTGTCTGAACGTGAGGTACGAAGGGGAGGGAGTTGGCTGGGGCCGTGTCGGGGGGAGGCCGGAGGCGTCAGGTTGCCGACCGGCCGTCTGTCGTTACAGTGAGTCGGGCACCTTCCTCGGCCTGGGCACCGTCACTGGGTCTGTTGCCATCTACATCGCCTTCTCCCTCCAGGTAATGGGGCAGGGGATGGCCGGGGGTCTGAAGGGGGTTGGAGGGAAAAGTGAACTTTTCACACCCCTGTCTCAGCGGACGTGGACTTACGGGGGCCTAGAGGAAAGAGCCCAGGCCTGGGTTTCAGGATAGCAGGGTTCTAGTCCTGGCTCCGTCCCTCGCCCGCCTTACGGCTCCGGGAAAGTCACTTGCCGTCTCGTCTCTGGGCTTAGTTTCCTCATCTGTGAAGGGGAATAACGCTTAACCTTCTCCGTTTTGAATGTGAGCCTCTCATGGGACAGGGGTTGTGTCTGATCCAGTTGTCTGGTATCTACTCCAGTGCCCGGTCCAGTGGTTGGCACTTAGTCAACAACAATAATACTAGCATCTATTAGTCACGGAGGTGGGATGGGTACGCTGGCTGTGACTTTTCTCAGCGAGTGGCGCCGCGGTATTCTTCAACGACCCCCGCCTCTCCCTCCCCAGCGCCTCTACTATATCCGGGAGTCCCACGGTATCGTCGTGACGGATGTGGCCTTCGTGCCGGAGCGGGGCCGGGGCCGGGAGCTCCTGGGGGCTCACGAGGCAGCGTTGCTGTCTGTGGCCGTGGACAGCCGCTGCCAGCTGCACCTGCTGCCCACCCGCCGTGAGTCCCAGGACAGGGAGGGGTGCCGGGGCGTGGGGGAGTCCTGGTACCCTCTCCTTGCTGCTGTTGTGCTGAGGGCCGGGGTACTTGCTGGGTGGGGGCGCGCACTGGGCCGGTCCCCTGAGGCCGTGACTCAGCCGTGTCCCGCTTTGACACCTGCCGTTCCAGGAAGCGTCCCTGTGTGGCTGCTGCTGCTGCTCTGTGCCGGGCTCGTCATCGGGGCCATCCTGCTGCTCCAGAGCGCATTCCCGGGCTTCCTCTAGCAGCGCCTCAGGAATAGGGACAGTGCACCCCTGACGCGACCAAAGCAGAGCCCCGCGGACCCGGCCTCCGGCCACTGGCTCTCGCTCCGTCCTCCGCGCTCCGTGTTGCTTTCTGCAAGCGGCTGAGGCAGCTCCGAGGCCCGGAGCCTCCCGCCCGCCCGGCCGGCCTACTGGCGCTCAAACAGCCCCTGCCCTGTGACAATGTGAAGATGACTGGAGCCCAGAGGCTGCGGCCCCCAGCCCTGTGGCAGGGAGAGACTGGAGGGGTGGGCGGGGAGGGGGAGGACAGTGGTTCAACTGCCTCCTGTGGCTCAGTGTAGGGGCAGGGGGCCTTCCCCCTAACCCCCAGCTGCTCACTGGGCAGTGAGATTAAACCAGCATGATGCCCCCAGTCCTGTGCTCTGTCCTCACTGTAGCCTGTACAGGTGCGGATAAGGAGGAGGAGGTGGTGGCAAGGAAGCCGGGCCACTGCACAAACCCAGCTCAGCCGCCCCCCACCCTGCAAGGGACCCCGAAGGGACACAAGCCGCAGCCGGGCTAAGAGGAGTTGAGTTTTAATTGAGCAGTCCGCACCCCGTGGCCCTCCCTGACCTCAGAGGGTGGCAGTGCGGGGAAGACTGAGCTCCTGCAGGGCCCCTGGATTCTCGAAGACGGCGGCAGCGAACTGGTGAAAGAGCCGGCTCATAAACCAGTCCCGGCGGGGGATCAAGCCTTCGACGAAGCCGATGTGGCCGCCGCGGGCCGTGACCAGCAGAGCGACGTGGGGCAGGTGCCTGGCGGCCTGCACCGGGACCGCTGGAGGGAAGAGAGCCCGGGTCGGCGGCCGGGAGCTGGACGGAGAACCCGCCCCGGGCCCGGTCGCCGAGGGCAGGGGACTCACCACGGGCTGGGGAGAACGGGTCATCGGCCGCACTGAGGCACAGGACGGGGACCCGGATGGCTTTCACCTTGGCCGCTGGGCTGGACGCGGAGTAGTAGGTGTCACAGTCCTTGTAGCCGAAGGCCACCGTGGTGTACCGCTCATCAAACTGGCGGATGGTCCGGGCCTGGGCGGGGGGGGCAGGCAGGGCGAGACTAAGGCGGGGAGGGAAGCCAGGTGCACTCCGGGGTTGCCAGGGGGTAAGGAAGGGGTGGAGGGAAAAGAGGCTAGCTGGGGGTGGGTTGGGGGGAGGTAGTACCTTCAGCACATAGTCCACATCCACCTTTCCCTCCATCACCTTCCTGTGACTGTAGTACATTGTGGCTGTTAGGGGAGCAGCCCTGCCCCTTCCTCCACCCCCTCCGCCGCCGCCCCCCGGCCTAAGAGAGGGGCTGGTGTCCCCCCCCCCACCGTCGCCGCCCGCCTGCCCTCCTGAAGCCTCCCCCGGGCCGGGGCCAGATTCCGTACCGTCCCACGATGCGGCAGAGCCCCGCCGTGAGGTGCTGGTTGAAGAGCAGCCCGTTGAGCGGGGTCTGGAGGGAGCGCATGGTCTCGAAAGAGTCCCAGCACACAGACAGGGTGAGAGCTGCCGTCAGCCCCGCCGACGCGCCGCGGCGGGCCAAGTAGTTCAGCACCAGGATCCTGCCGGGGAGGGGAGCGGAGGAAGGGGCCGTTCGGAGCCCCGACCGCTTCCCACCACCTGGTCCCCGAGCCAGCCCCGCGACCCTCACCCGCCCATCGAGATGCCCACGGCCAGCAGCGGAGAGTGGGGATGGCGGCGTTTCACGTGGGCCACGACCGTCTCCAGGTCCTCCGTGTTGGCGGCGCAGAAAGCCCTGTAAGTCTGGAGGCAAACGGCGACAGCGGTGGGCAGGGCGTTAAGCGGAGGCTGCGGGTTAATAATAATAATAATGATGATGATAGCATTTGTTAAGCGCTTACTATTTGCAGAGCAAAGTTCTACCCGCGGGGAGGGGATGTTGGGGGAGAACTGTGCAATAAGTGGAGGGCAGAAGCCAGGGGCGGGACTCACCAGCAGTTCCTCCCCCCGGCAGCCCCGGTTATTAAACACGACGGCCCTGCAAGAACACAGCGTTTCGCATCTGGAACAGGCAGGGTACCACCCGGCCCTTCTCCCGTGACCTGCCCGGAGCTGGAAGCCGCTACCCAGGTGACTTCTCCTTGTGGTGGGGAAGGCCCGGTCCCCCGGGGGGGTGGCCGGAGCCGCACGGGGCCTCGGAACCTGCCAGCCAACCGCTCCGGGTTCCCCCCCCGGGGCTGTGCCTCACCGGTAGCCATCCCGAGTAGCCTGGTTCACCAGGTGCAGGATGTAGGTGGCTTGGCTGCTGCCCGTGATGCCTGGGAGAAGCAACACCGTGGGCCGGGTGGCCGGGTCGGGGTAGGGGCCGTCCTCAGGTTCCCTGGCCCAGTCCAGCAGCAGCTGTCCCCCGTCGGGGGTCCGGAGCACCTCGCTGCAGGAGGGAAGGGGGACGTGGCCCCGGCGGGCTGGGAATCAGCAGCTCCCACAGTCACCCTGAGCGCCGTCTGGACCCCCCCCGGAATTCCTGGAATCGATCCCCGGGCCGTCCCGGCAGGCTCCAAAGGGAACCTCGGGTACCACCAGCCTGCCCTAGGGAAACCGTTCTCCGGCCTAGGCCTCCCCCGCTCCTCTCCACACGCTTCCCCCATCCCTTTAAGCTCCCTCTCACCTCTGGTAGGAGACGGGGGCTCGTGACTGCAACAGAGCACGGAGGACGGTCTGCAGTCGCCCCTCGAAGCACCAAGGGGTGGGGTAGAAAGTGTCTCCGGTGACAGGGCAGTGCTGCTCCAGGAAGGCCCGGAACGGTGGCCCGGCCACCAGCCGCGGCTTCTGCAATCACACGGCACAGCTGGTCTCCCGCTCACCACCTCCTTCGACCAGGGGCCAGCGGCCACGAACCACCGCGGGGTGAACGTCAGGCTGAACGGCACGCTGGCCCCCCAATTCCAGCCAGAGAGGGGATGCAGACTGGGGAGGACGCGTGGGAGTCAAGAGTACAAGGAGCATTTATTGAGCACCCACTGGGTCCCACGCAATATAGGAGCTGGACCGGGAGGCCCTTTGGGCTAGTATTTGAAAGCCTTTGGCTACAGACTGTAAGCTCGCAGGGAATGTGTCTGTTTATTGTTTATTGCGCTTGTTCCAAGCGCATAGTACAGTGCTTTGGAAACGGTAAACGCTCAGTAAATACAACCGACTGAACCCTCTCTGCTCCAGCCAAGTCCGCCCCACTTGCCACCCCGGCCTGCAGACAGCGGGTCCCTTCAGATCCCTTCTCCCTAGGAGATATTGCTTGGCTTGGTGGATAAATCCCAACCCTGGGAGTTCCAAGGACCTGGGTTCTAATTCCACCTCCACCACCTGTCTGCTGTGTGACCTCGGCCAAGTTGCCTCACTTCCCTGGGCCTCAGCTCCCTCATCCGTAAAACCGGGATTAAGGCTGTGGGACAGGGACTGTGGCCAACCCAAGCACCTTGCATTCTTTCATTCAATCGTATTTATTACGCAGTCACTGTGCGCAGAGCACTGTGGCCAACCCGATCGCCTTGCATTCTTTCATTCAATCGTATTTATTACGCACTTACTTACGAACTGAACGTTTGGGAAAGCACGCTGCGGCAATAAAGTGACAATCCCTGCTCAAAACAAGCTCACGGTCTAGAGTCGGGGAGCCAGACGGCAATACAAATAAGTAAAATTACAGATATATGCAAAAGTGCTGTGGGGTGGGGGTGGAGAGCAAAAAGAGCAAGTCATGGCGATGCAGAAGGAAGTGGGAGCTGAGGAAAAGTGGGGCTTAGTCTGGGAAGGCTTCTTGGAGGAGACGTGCCTTCAGGAAGGCTTCGAAGGCGTGGGGGAAAGAGTAATTGTCTGGCGGATTTGGGGAGGGAGGGTGTGGGCCGGCGCTTAGTCCAATGACTGGCAGAGAGTAAATGTTTAATAAATGCCACAACTCTGATTATTACCTTGATTCCCCCCAGTGCTTAGAACAGTGCTTCGCACATAGTAAGCGCTTAACAGATACTATTAATATTATCGTTACCCCCCTCCTCCTCCTCCACCTCGTGGCTCAGAGCCAGGGCTCGGGAGTCAGAGCTCATAGGTTTTAATCCCGACTCCGCCGCTTGTCAGCTGTGTGACTTTGGGTAAGTCACTTCACTTCCATCATCTGTAAAATGAGGACGAAGACTGTGAGCCCCACACAGGACAACCTGATAATAATAATAATGGCATTTATTAAGCGCTTACTATGTGCAAAGCACTGTTCTAAGCGCTGGAGAGGTTACAAGGTGATCAGGTTGCCCCATCTGGGGCTCACAGTCTTAATCCCCATTTTACAGATGAGGGAACTGAGGCACGGAGAAGTTAAGTTCATTCATTCAGTCAGTCGTATTTACTGAGCGCTTGCGTTGTGCAGAGCACTGGACAAGCGTTTGGGAAGCACAATGATAGTAATAATGGCATTTATTAAGCGCTTGCTATGTGCAAAGCACTGTTCTAAGCGCTGGAGAGGTTACAAGGTGATCAGGTGGCCCCACCTGGAGCTCAGTCTTAGGCCCCATTTTACAGATGAGGGAACTGAGGCACGGAGAAGTTAAGTTCATTCATCCATTCATTCAATCGTATTTATTGAGCGCTTACTGGGTGCAGAGCACTGGACTAAGCGCTTGGGAAGTACAATGATAATAATAATGGCATTTATTAAGCGCTTACTATGTGCAAAGCACTGTTTAAGCACTGGAGAGGTTACAAGGTGATCAGGTTGCCCCACCTGGGGCTCACAGTCTTAATCCCCATTTTACAGATGAGGTAACTGAGGCACGGAGAAGTTAATCACCTTGCATCCTCCCCGGCGCTTAGAACGGTGCTTGGCTCATAGCAAGCGCTTAACAAATAGCCATCGTTGTTCTTAGTATTCACGGCGATCCCCGCCGGATGGCAGATGGTGAGACCGAGGAAGAAGCGGGGGCCGGCTCCTCGGTCATCATCATCAATCGTATTTATTGAGCGCTTACTGTGTGCAGAGCACTGTACTAAGCGCTTGGGAAGTACAAATTGGCAACATATAGAGACAGTCCCTACCCAACAGTGGGCTCACAGTCTAAGCTCACAGTCCCTGGGGTCACCCAGGGAGGCACCTGCCTACGTGTTTGGTTTTGTTGTGTGTCTCCCCCTTCTAGACTGTGAGCCCGTTATTGGGTAGGGACCGTCTCTGGAGGTTGCCGACTTATACTTCCCAAGCGCTTAGTCCAGTGCTCTGTACCCAGTAGGTGCTCAATAAATACGACTGAATGAATGATGACGTGTATATAGCTATAATTCTATTTATTCTGACGGTGCTGACACCTATCTACATGTTTTGTTGTGTGTCTCCCCCCTCTAGACTGTGAGCCCGTTGTTGGGTAGGGACCGGCTCTATTTGTTGCCAACTTGTACTTCCCAAGTGCTTAGTCCAGTGCTCTGTACCCAGTAGGTGCTCAATAAATACGACTGAATGAATGAATAATGATACGTTTATAGCTATAATTCTACTTATTCTGACGGTGTTGGCACCTATCTCCATGTTTTGTTTTGTTGTCTGTCTCCCCCTTCTAGACTGTGAGCCCGTCGTTGGGTAGGGACCGTCTCTAGATGTTGCCAGCTTGTACTTCCCAAGCGCTTAGTCCAGTGCTCTGCACACAGTAAGCGCTCGATAAATACGATTGAATGAATGAACTTAACTTCTCCGTGCCTCAGTTACCTCATCTGTAAAATGGGGATTAAGACTGTGAGCCCCACGTGGGATAACTTGATCACCTTCACCTTCAATCCATACTTCACGCTGCTGCCCGGACTGTCTTTGTCCGCTGTTGGGTAGGGACCGTCTCTATATGTTGCCAACTTGTACTTCCCAAGCGCTTAGTACAGTGCTCTGCACACAGTAAGCGCTCAATAAATACGATTGAATGAATGAATACACTTAACTTCTCCGTGCCTTAGTTACCTCATCTGTAAAATGGGGATTAAGACTGTGAGCCCAAGATGGGGCAACCTGATCACCTTGTAACCTCTCCAGCGCTTAGAACAGTGCTTTGCACATTGCAAGTTTTTAATAAATGCCATTATTTATCATTGTACTTCTCCAAGCACTTAGTCCAGTGCTCCGCACACAGCAAGCGCTCAATAAATGACTGAATGAATGAATGAACTTAACTTCTCTGTGCCTCAGTTACCTCATCTGTAAAATGGGGATTAATCAATCAATCGTATTTATTGAGCGCTTACTGTGTGCAGAGCACTGCACTAAGCGCTTGGGAAGTCCAAGTTGGCAACATATAGAGACAGTCCCTACCCAACAGTGGGCTCACAGTCTAAAAAACAAGACTGTGACTGAATGAATGAATGAACTTAACTTCTCTGTGCCTCAGTTACCTCATCTGTAAAATGGGGATTAATTGCCCAGGGGCAACCTGATCACCTTGTAACCTCTCCAGCGCTTAGAACAGTGCTTTGCACATAGTAAGCGCTTAATAAATGCCATTATTATTATCACTGTGCTTCCCAAACGCTTGTCCAGTGCTCTGCACACAGCAAGCGCTCAATAAATACGACAATGAATGAATGAATTTAGGTTCTCCGTGCCTCAGTTCCCTCATCTGTAAAATGGGGATTAAGACTGTGAGCCCCAGGTGGGGCAACCTGATCACCCTGTAACCTCTCCAGCGATTAGGACAGTGCTTTGCACATAGTAAGCGCTTAATAAATTCGCTTAGTACAGTGCTCTGCACACAGTAAGCGCTCAATAAATTCGATTGAATGAATGAATAAATGCCATTGTTATTATCACTGTACTTCCCAAGCGCTTGTCCAGTGCTCTGCACACAGCAAGCGCTCAATAAATACGGCTGAATGAATGAATGAACTTAACTTCTCTGTGCCTCAGTTGCCTCATCTGTAAAATGGGGACTAAGACTGAGCTCCAGGTGGGGCTAACCTGATCACCTTGTAACCTCTCCAGCGCTTGGAACAGTGCTTTGCACATAGTAAGCGCTTAATAAATGCCATTGTTATTATCATTGTGCTTCCCAAGCGCCTAGTCCAGTGGTGTGCACACAGCAAGCGCTCACTAAATACGATTGAATGAATGAGTAAGCGCTCAATAAATCTGAATGAAGGGAGGAGGAGGAAGCCGAGGGAACCCCGGGGATCCCGACAGCACACCTACCTGAGGGATACATGCCCAGTAGTAGCCCAAATAGAGAACAGTAACGAGGACCAGAAGCCAGGGCAAGGGCTGGGCCCAGGGTTGGCCATCCAGGCCCACCGCGAAGGATGCCGGGAAAGCCGCCGCGAAGGATGCCGGGAAGGCCAACGCCGGCATCTTCTGCGGCTCGGGCGGGAAGCCCCGCCCCTTCCCTCTGATTGGCCCGAGGAGGCTCCGCCCCCTGGCCGCGAGCCGCAAGGACCCAGCCTGAGGGGCCGGCGGGCTGCCCCAAGAGCGCCTGACTTCTTCCGGCCTCAGGCAGGGAGGAACTCGCAGGCAACGCCGCAGACAACCTCCCGTGGGGCCTGACGCCGCCATCATAAGGACGGGCAGTCGACGTCGACGTCGACGTCTCTCTCGTTCGTTCGTTCGTTCGTTCGTTCGTTCGTTCGTTCGTTCGTTCGTTCGTTCGTTCGTTCGTTCGTTCGTTCGTTCGTTCGTTCGTTCGTTCGTTCGTTCGTTCGTTCGTTCGTTCGTTCGTTCGTTCGTTCGTTCGTTCGTTCGTTCGTTCGTTCGTTCGTTCGTTCGTTCGTTCGTTCGTTCGTTCTGGAGTCGGTCCCTACCCAACAGCGGGCTCACAATAAATAAATAAAATATAAATATATAAATAATATATAAATAAATATATAAATAATTTATAAATAAATATATAAATAATATATAAATAAATATATAAATAATAAATCAAATAGAATAAATATGTACTAGTAAAATAAATAGAGTAATAAATATGTACAAACATATATACATATATACAGGTGCTGTGGGGAGGGGAAGGAATCAGCGGTGTTCATTCATCCATTCAATCGTATTTATTGAGCGCTTACTGTGTGCAGAGCACTGTACTAAGCGCTTGGGAAGTCCAAGTTGGCAACATCTAGAGACGGTCCCTACCCAACAGCGGGCTCACAATAAATAAATAAATAATATATAAATAAATATATAAATAATATATAAATAAATACATAAATAAAATATAAACAAATATATAAATAATAAATCAAATAAATAGAATAAATATGTACAAGTAAAATAAATAGAGTAATAAATATGTACAAACATATATACATATATACAGGTGCTGTGGGGAGGGGAAGGAATCAGCGGTGTTCATTCATTCATTCAATCGTATTTATTGAGCGCTTACTGGGTGCAGAGCACTGGACTAAGCGCTTGGGAAGTCCAAGTTGGCAACATCGAGAGACGGTCCCTACCCAACAGCGGGCTCACAACAAATAAATAAATAAATAATGTGTAAATAAATATATAAATAATAAATCAAATAAAATAAATAGAATAAATATGTACTAGTAAAATAAATAGAGTAATAAATATGTACAAACATATATACATATATACAGGTGCTGTGGGGAGGGGAAGGAATCAGCGGTGTTCATTCATTCATTCAATCGTATTTATTGAGCGCTTACTGTGTGCAGAGCACTGTACTAAGCGCTTGGGAAGTCCAAGTTGGCAACATATAGAGACGGTCCCTACCCAACAGCGGGCTCAAAATAAATAAATAAATAAATAATATGTAAATAAATATATAAATAATAAATCAAATAAAATAAATAGAATAAATATGTACAAGTAAAATAAACAGAGTAATAAATATGTACAAATATATATACATATATACAGGTGCAGCGGGGAGGGGAAGGAGGTAAGGCGAGGGGGAGAGGAAGGAATCACGGTGTTCATTCATTCATTCAATCGTATTTATTGAGCGCCTACTGGGCGCAGAGCACTGGACTAAGCGCTTGGGAAGAACATCTAGAACAGCGGGCTCATAATAAATAAATAAATAAATAAAATATAAATAAATATATAAATAATAAATCAAATAAAATAAAGAGAATAAATATGTACAAGTAAAATAGAGTAATAAATATGTACAAACATATATACATAGATACAGGTGCTGTGGGGAGGGGAAGGAGGTAAGGCGAGGGGGAGAGGAAGGAATCAGCGGTGTTCATTCATTCATTCAATCGTATTTATTGAGCGCCTACTGGGTGCAGAGCACTGGACTAAGCGCTTGGGAAGTCCAATCACTTCGTGAGGCGCTTTCTATAATAATAATAATTATGGTACTTGTTCTTTCATTCATTGAATGAAAGCGCTTAGTCCAGTGCTCTGCACACAGTAAGCCCTCAATAAATACAATTGAATGAATGAATGAATGAACTTATGAATTAATGAATGTATTTATTGAGCGCTTACTATGTGCAGAGTACTGGACTAAGCGCGTAGAGGCGGTCCCTACCCAACAGCGGGCTCACAGTCTAGAAGGGGGAGACAGACTACAAAACATATTAACAAAATAAAATAAATAGAATAAATATGTACAAGTAAAATAAATAGAGTAATAAATATGTACAAATATATATACATAGATACAGGTGCTGTGGGGAGGGGAAGGAGGTAAGGCGGGGGGGAGAGGAAGGAATCAGCGGTGTTCATTCATTCATTCAATCGTATTTATTGAGCGCTTACGGTGTGCACAGCACTGGACTAAGCGCTTGGGAAGTACTAGTCGGCAACAGATAGAGACGGTCCCTACCCAACAACGGGCATTCATTCATTCAATCAATCAATCAATCAATCGTATTTATTGAGCGCTTACTGTGTGCACCGCACTGTACTAAGCGCTTGGGAAGTACAGTTCGGCAACAGAGACGGTCCCTACCAAACAACGGGCTCACGGTCTAGAAGGGAGAGATAGACTACATAACAAAATAAGTAGACAGGTGTCAATCAATCAATCAATCAATCAATCGTATTTATTGAGCGCTTACTGTGTGCAGAGCACTGTACTAAGCGCTTGGGAAGTGTGTCAATACCATCAAATGTCAATTCAGGACCGTGGGGCTTCGCAGCCCTACAAGCCCTAGCTATATAATCAATCAATCAATCAATCGTATTTATTGAGCGCTTACTGTGTGCAGAGCACTGGACTAAGCGCTTGGGAAGTCCAAGTTGGCAACATAGAGAGATGGTCCCTACCCAACAGTGGGCTCACAGTCTAGAAGGGGGAGACAGAGAACAAAACAAAACATATTAACACAATAAAATAAATAGAATAGACTGTGAGCCCACTGTTGGGTAGGGACTGTCTCTATATGTTGCCAACTTGTACTTCCCAAGAGCTTAGTACAGTGCTCTGCACACAGTAAGCGCTCAATAAATACGATTGATGATGATGATGTACAAGTAAAATAAATAAATAGAGTAATAAATACGTACAAACATATACACATATATACAGGTGCTGTGGGGAAGGGAAGGAGGTAAGGCGGGGGGGTGATGGAGAGGGGGAAGATATACTTACTTAACTTTTCGCTCAGGGGCTAAACGATTGACAATTGCCCCCAAGGATTTCCGGATTTGCCCAACTGAGCATAATAATAATAATAATGGTATTTTTTAAGCACTTACGATGTGCCCAGCACCGTTCTAAACACAGGGGTAGATACAAGGTAATATCAGGTTATCCCACGTGGGGCTCACAGTCTTCATCCCCATTTTACAGATGAGGGAACCGAGGCCCAGAGAACTTAAGTGACTGGCCCAAAGTCACACAACTGACAAGTGGCGGAGCCGGGATTAGAACCCACGACCTCTGACTCCCAAGCCCGGGCTCTCTCCACTAAGACACACTGCTTCTGATGATAACTGTGGTCTTCGTGAAGTGCTTTCTATAATAATAATAATGATGGTACTCGTTCTTTCATTCATTGGATTGTATTTATTGAGCGCTTATTATCATCAATTGTATTTATTGAGCGCTTACTGTGTGCAGAGCACTGTACTAAGCGCTTGGGAAATACAAATTGGCAACATACAGAGACGGTCCCTACCCAACAACAGGCTCACAGTCTCGAAAGGGGATACGGGCAACAAAACAAAACAAGTAGACAGGAGCCAGAATGGATAAATAGAACTGTAGCTATATACACATCGTTAATAAAATAAATAGAGTAATAAATGTGTACAAATATACACAAGTGCTGTGGTGAGGGGAAGGGGGTAGGGCAGAGGGAGGGAGTAAGGGGTGATGGGGAGGGGAGGAGGAGCAGAAGAAAAGAGGGGGGCTCAGTCTGGGAGGCCTCCTGGAGGAGGTGAGCTCTCAGCAGGGCTTTGAAGGGAGGAAGAGAGCTTTAGGTCAAGCACTGTTCTAAGCACTGGGGTAGATCAATCAATCAATCGATCATATTTATTGAGCGCTTACTGTGTGCAGAGCACCGTACTAAGCGCTTGGGAAGTACAAGTTGGCAACATCTAGAGCCAAGTTAATCAGGTTTAACACAGTCCTTGTCCCACACGGGGTTCACAGCCTTAATCCTTATTTTACAGATGAGGTAATTGAGGCCCAGAGAAGTTGAGTGACTGGCCCAAGGTCACACAGCAGCCATGTGGCAGAGCAGGGATTAGAATCCGGGTCCTCTGACGCCCAGGCCCGGGCTCTTTCCGCTTGGCCACCCTGCTTTCATGCTGCTTGAGAAGTCCCTCCCCCAAATCCTGTCTTTGTGACTTGTGACTTTGTGTCTTTGTGACTTGTAAGCCTGCTTATCACCACCTTGAATAAAATTCATCCCCTAAAATGAATACTGATTATTATTATTATTATTATTAATAATTGTTATTATGGTGCTTGTTAAGTGCTCGTGGCTTAGTGGAAAGAGCACGGGCTTGGGGGGGCAGCGGTCATGTGTTTTAATCCCGGCTATGCCACTGATCAGCTGTGTGACTTTGGGGAAGTCTCTTGACTTCTCTGTGCCTCAGTTACCTCATCTGTAAAATGGGGATTAAGACTGTGAGCCCCACGTGGGACAACCTGATTACTTTGTATCTACCCCAGCGCTTAGAACAGTGCTCGGCAAATAGTAAGCACTTAACAAATGCCATTATTATTATTATTATTATTATTATTATTATGTGCCAAGCACCGTTTTAAGCATTGGGGTAGATACAAGATAATCAAGTTGGACACAGTCCCCATCCCACATGGGGCGCATAGTCTTAAACCCCATTTTACAGATGTGGTAACCGAGGCATGGGGAAGTTCAGTGACTTACCCACGGTCACACAGCAGATATGTGGCAGAGTTGGGATTCATTCATTCATTCAATCGTATTTATTGAGCGCTTACTGTGTGCAGAGCACTGTACTAAGCGCTTGGGAAGTACAAATCGGTAACAGAGAAGGTCCCTACCCAACAACGGGCTCACACTCTATAAGGGGGAGACAGACAACAAAACAAAACAAGTAGATGGGCGTCAATACCATCAGACTAAATAGAATTATAGCTATATACACATCACTAATAAAATAAATAGAGTAATAAATATATACAAATAAAATAGAGCAATAAATATGTAAAAATATATACAAGTGCTGTAGGGAGGGGAAGGGAGTGGGGCAGAGGGAGGGAGGGGGCGATGGGAAGAGGAGGAGGAGGAGAGGAAAAAGGGGGGCTCTTAATCCTTATTTTACAGATGAGGTAATTGAGGCACAGAGAAGTTAAGTGACTTGCCCAAGGTCACACAGCAGCAGTGTGGCAGAGCAGGGATTAGAATCCAGCTCCTCTGACACCCAGGCCCAGGCTCTTTCCACTTGGCCACACTGCTTTCATGCTGCTTGAGAAGTCCCTCCCCCAAATCCTGTCTTTGGGACTTGTGAGCCTGCCTGTCACCATCTTGAACCCCATCCTGAAGCAGCGTGGCTCAGTGGAAAGAGCCCGGGCTATGGAGGCAAAGGTCATGGGTTCGAATCCCGCCTCCACCAATTGTCAGCTGTGTGACTTTGGGCAAGTCACTTCACTTCTCTGGGCCTCAGTTACCTCATCTGGAAAATGGGGATGAAGACTCTGAGCCCCCCCGTGGGACAACCTGATCACCTTGTAACCTCCCCAGCGCTTAGAACAGTGCTTTGCACATAGTAAGCGCTTAATAAATGCCATCATAAAAAAAACAAACAAAAAAACACTTCTCTGACAATATTAATACATGAATATAGCTATTTCACTCCTCTGTAATTGCTTTGGTATACAATTTCTTTTAGACTGTGAGCCCACTGTTGGGTAGGGACTGTCTCTATGTGTTGCCAACTTGTACTTCCCAAGCGCTTAGTACAGTGCTCTGCACATAGTAAGCGCTCAATAAATACAATTGATTGATTGATTGACTGTGTCTATGTGTTGCCAACTTGTACTTCCCAAGCGCTTAGTACAGCGTTCTGCACACAGTGAGCATTCAATAAATACGATTGATTGATTGATCCTGCATAAAATCCATCCCCTAAAATGAATACTGATTATTATTATTATTATTAATATCTAGTATCTATTAAGATCTTACTCTACACCAAAACATGGTGCTAAACTCTGGGATGGGTGCAAGATGATCAACTCAGAACCAGGCCTTTCCCCACGCGGAGTTCACAGTCTAAGCCATAAAATGTTGGCACCCGTGCTCATATCCTGCTGTGTTTTCCACAACACCAAATCTGCCCCACCCTGTCCTATTTCCTAAGGGCATTTGGTTTCTTTCCTGTGTGCTCCCATATACACATACACACACACCCCTCCCTGCAAAAAAAAAAAAAAAGTTTCCATGCACTAATTAGAGATATTCAGTGCCAAGCACCTAGTTCGGTGTTTTGTACCCATTGCTGCTTACCTAAAATGTTTTCCGAGGGTGGTACCTAAAAGCAGGAGCCTGGAAACCTGGTGTTTTGGGCAGGAGAAAGAGAGAGTTTCAAGGCCCACAGATGCCATCGTTAGTAGATCCCTCCACTAATTTCCAGCTGTCGATCCAAAGCCATTGGGCTTAGAACAGCGCTTTGCACATAGTAAGCGCTTAATAAATGCCATTATTATTATTATTATTATTATTATTATTATTATTGGGGTTGCTTTTGTTCCTAGAGTCTCTGACAAGACTTGAGAGAAAGGTTAAATAAACCTAAAATTGGGTCTTCGACGACGGCCTGTCGCAGCCAAGTCCCTTCCAGTCTGCTCTTACCTCCCCAAAGCCCCACTTCCCCTTACCCTCATAAACACACTCTCACAAAACACACACACACACCTGTCTATCACCTTCTTGAACCCCATTCTACATAAAATCGATCCCCCAAAATGAATCCTAATTAATGATAATTACAGTGCTTGTTAAGTGCTTACTATGTTCCAAGCACTGGGGTAGATACAAGATAAGCAGGTTGGACACAGTCCCCATTCATTCCATTCATTCAATCATATTTAATGAGTGCTTACTATGGTGCAAAGCACTGTAATAATAATAATAACAATAATAATAACTAATAATGGTATTTGTTAAGCACTTACTATGTGCAAAGCACTGTTCTAAGCGCTGGGGAGGTTACAAGGTCATCAGGTTGTCCCATGGGGGGGGCTCACAGTCTTAATCCCCATTTTACAGATGAGGTAACTGAGGCACAGAGAAGCAAAGCGACTTGCCCAAAGTCACACAGCTGACAGTTGGTGGAGCCGGGATTTGAACCCATGACCTCTGACTCCAAAGCCCGGGTTCTTTCCACTGAGCCACGCTGCCTGGGAGAGTACAATATAACAACAAACGTTTTCCCTGCCCACAAAGAGCTCAGTCTAGAGAGGGAGACAGACATTAATATCAATAAATAAACTACAGATATAATAATAATAATAACAATAATAATTATAATAATGGCATTTGTTAAGCGCTTACTACGTGCAAAGCACTGTTCTAAGCGCTATACATACGTGCCTTGGGGAAGGGAGAGAGGATCAATCAATCAATCGTATTTATTGAGCGCTTACTGTGTGCAGAGCACTGGACTAAGCACTTGGGAAGTACAAGTTGGCAACATATAAAGACAGTCCCTACCCAACAGTGGGCTCACAGTCTAAAAGGGGGAGACAGAGAACAAAACCAAACATACTAACAAAATAAAATAAATAGAATAGATATGTACAAGTAAAATAAATAAATAGAGTAATAAATATGTACAAACATATATACATATATACAGGTGCTGTGGGGAAGGGAAGGAGGTAAGATGAGGGGGATGGAGAGGGGGACGAGGGGGAGAGGAAGGAAGGATGAATGAAGGAGCAAGTATGAGAGCGGTGCAGAAGGGAGTGGGAAAAGAGCAGAGGAGGGCTCAGTCAGGGAAGGCTTCCTGGAGGAGATGTGGCTTTAAAGGAGGGGAGAGCGATTCCCTGTCTGATAATTGGGGCTCACAGTCTGAAACCCCATTTTACGGTTAAGGGAACTGCAGGCACAAGACAAACAGGTTCCAACAGTTCAAGTAGGAGGAAGGGAGGGGTTGAATTCCCATTTTGCAGATGAGGGAACTGAGGCCCAGAGAAGTGGCTTGCCCAAGGTCACGCAGAGGTATTGACACCTGTCTATGTGTTTTGTTTTGTTGTCTGTCTCCCCCTTCTAGACTGTGAGCCCGTTGTTGGGTAGTGGCCGTCTCTTTCTGTTGCCCAATTGTACTTTCCAAGCGCTCAGTCCAGTGCTCTGCACACAGTAAGCGCTCAATAAATACGATTGAATGAATGGATTTGCCCCTCTCTATTTATTGGTATGTTAACATTTATTCATTCAGCCGTATTTATTGAGCGCTTACTGTGTGCAGAGCACTGGACTGAGCGCTTGGAAGGTACAATTCAGCAGTAAAGGGGGCCAATCCCTGCTTCCAGTGGGCACCCTCGCCCCTTGGCTTCAGCCTGCTTCATTCATTCATTCAATCGTATTTATTGAGCGCACACTGTGTGCAGAGCACTGTACTGAGCGCTTGGGGAGTACAAGTTGGCAACATCTAGAGACGGTCCCTACCCAACAGCGGGCTCACAGTCTAGAGAAGCAGCGTGGCTCAGCGGAAAGAGCCAGGGCTTTGGAGTCAGAGGTCACGGGTTCAAACCCCGGCTCCGCCAATTGTCAGCTGGGTGACTTTGGGCAAGTCACTTCTCTGGGCCTCAGTTCCCTCATCTGTAAAATGGGGAATAAGACTGGGAGCCCCCCCCCGTGGGACAACCTGATCTCCTCGTAACCTCCCCAGCGCTTAGAACAGTGCTTTGCACATAGTAAGCGCTTAATAAATGCCATCATTATTATTATTAGAAGGGGGATCATCATCATTATTATTAGAAGGGGGAGCTAGACAACAAAACAAAACATATTAACAAAATAAAATAAATAGGATAGTGAATATGTCCAAGTAAAATAAACAGAGCAATAAATCTGTCCAAACATATCTACAGGTGCTGTGGGGAGGGGAAGGAGGGGAGTGGGCTGGGCCGGGAGGACTCCTGGGTCCTGGGCATGGCTCTCCCGCCCTCTGCCCAACAAGTAGCCACGTGGAGCGGCCACGTGGAGCTGCCCTGGGGTGGGGACGGCCTCTAGGTCCGGGAGCCGCAGGCCAGGCCAGAGTGGGCAGGCCAGGCCAGGGCAGGGCACCCGGCTTAAAGGGAAGGACCACAGAGAACGTCTGACGGTGCCCAGCCTGTGCCTCAGTGTCAGGAGCCCTGGATCTGCCCTGCGCCCAGCGTTTAAGTCAGTATGTGCTGCTCTGGGTCTCGGTCTGTGCCTGCGAAGTCCTCCGTGCTGGCTTATATTTCTTTCTCTCTTTCTCACAAAAATCCTCAGTGCTGCCTCTGCCTCTTTCCGTGGCATCCGTATGTGCCGGTCTGTGGCTCAGCCTGGGCCTGTGAATTCCTCTGTGTTGCGCTGCATTTCTTTCTCCCTCTTTCTCAAACACACATCCTCAGTGGGGCCTCTGCCTCATTCTGTGGCATCCTTATTTTACTTGTACATATCTATTCTATTTATTTTATTTTGTATGTTTGGTTTTGTTCTCTGTCTCCCCCTTTTAGACTGTGAGCCCACTGTTGGGTAGGGACCGTCTCTGTATGTTGCCAATTTGTACTTCCCAAGCGCTTAGTACAGTGCTCTGCACACAGTAAGCGGTCAATAAATAGGATTGATGATGATGATCCTTATGTGCTGGTCTGGGTCTCGGTCTGTGCCTGTGAATCCTCTGTGATGGGCTATATTTCTTTCTCTCTCTCCCTCTTTCTCTCTCTCTCTCACACACACATCCTCAGTGCTGCCTCTGCCTCATTCTGTGGCATCTTTTAGACTGTGAGCCCACTGTTGGGTAGGGACTGTCTCTATATGTTGCCAACTTGGACTTCCCAAGCGCTTGGTACAGTGCTCTGCACACAGTAAGCGCTCAATAAATACGATTGACGATGATGATGCTGTGCTGGTCTGGTCTGGTCTGGGTCTCGGTCTGTGCCTTTCAATTCTCCGTGATGGGCTATATTTCTTTCTCTCTCTCCATCTCTCACACACATCCTGTATAAAAAAATATATATATTATATATATATATGTGTGTGTTTGTATATACTTATTACTCTATTTTACTTGTACATATCTATTCTATTTATTTTATTTTGTTAGTATGTTTGGTTTTGTTCTCTGTCTCCCCCTTTTAGACTGTGAGCCCACTGTTGGGTAGGGACTGTCTCTACATGTTGCCAATTTGTACTTCCCAAGTGCTCAGTCCAGTGCTCTGCACACAGTAAGCGCTCAATAAATACGATTGATTGATTGATTGATTGATTGATCCTCAGTGCTGCCTCTGTCTCATTCTGCGGCATCCTCATGTGCTGGTCTGGGCCTCGGTCTGTGCCTGCGAATTCTGTGCTGGGCTATGTTTCTCTCTCTCACAGACACATAGCCATAAGAGAAGCAGTGTGGCTCAGTGGAAAGAGCCCGGGCTTGGGAGTCAGAGGTCATGGGTTCCAATCCCGGCTCCGCCACTTGCCAGCTGTGTGACTTTGGGCAAGTCACAACTCCTCTGGGCCTCAGTTACCTCATCTGGAAAATGGGGATTAAGTCCGTGAGCCCCGTGTGGGACAACCCGATTACATTGTATCTCTCCCAGTGCTTAGAACAGTGCTTGGCACATAGTAAGCGCTTAATAAATGCCATTATTATTATAGCCTCAGTGCTGCCTCTGTCTCATTCTGTGGCGTCCTTGTCTCCAGCTATCCTCCCTCAACCCCACAGGACTTCTGCACAGATCCATAATTGGTTTATATTAATGTTGGTCTTTCCCTCCAGGCGGCAAGCTGGCTGTGGGCAGGGAACGTGTCTGCCAACCCTGTTATCATGTACTCTCCCAAGTGCTTACACAGTAAGTGCTTAATAAATTCAGTTGATTGATTGAGCTGTATTCGTGGCACCGTAGGAGCCTCTGGGAGTTAAGGAATGAGAAGATGTGACCCTTCCGGCTGGGCACTGACTTTTGGGGGGCTGCTTGGATTGTAAAGACCCTCGAGGGAGATCTTGTTTAATTCTCACCCATGTAGCCTTTCCCAGCACTTAGCACAGTGCTTTGCACGTGAAGAACGCTTGATAAATATCATTACCACTGATACGGACCTTGTTGGGGTTCGATCAATACCGTCAGCCAATTGGCCCAAGGGTGAGCCCAACAGGCAAACGTACAGAATGTGGTTAACAGCCGTTGGAAAACGTTTAGTACATTTTTACTATTCTTTTTACTTTAATGATGTGCATATAGCTTTAATTCTATTTGTTCTGACGATTTTGACACCTGCCTACATGCTTTGTTTTGTTGTCTGACTCCCCCTGTTAGACCGTGAGCCCGTTGTTGGGTAGGGACCGTCTCTATACGTTGCCGACTTGTACTTCCCGAGCGCTTAGTCCAGTGCTCTGCACACAGTAAGCGCTCAATAAATACGATTGAATGAATGAATAACAAAAGAGCAAGCAGGGGTAGAGTGTGGGTAAAGGGCTTAAGGGTGATGGTCAAATTTTGCTTAGCACGGAAAAGCTTCCGGGAGGTGAGGTCTAAGCTGAGCCTTGAAAATTGGAAAGTATCAACCTCAATCCCTGTGTGTTTCATTGATGCCGCTGACTTTCCTGGTCCATTTTTTCTCTCTTTCTGGTCTATTCCTGTCTCTCCAGCTACTGGATAAATACGAAACAACATTTTAGCTCCTTGCCTTCTTATAAAGATCTTTTAAGAGCCGAGGTGTGTTCCTGTCCATTTTGGGGGCTGTCAACATCTCTAACTCAGTATCTCTGTCTCAGTGTCCCCTTAGCTCTGACTCTCTCAAATGGCCTTGACTCTTTCCCATCACGTTTTAAGGGAATCACTCTAAGCTCCTGTCTTAAGCTTTTTCTGTCCTGTCTTTCTGTTATTCTCACTTTGGTCCCTGTGATGGAGGAGCAGTGAAGCGCAGGGGGACGGAAGTTGGGGGGAAGAGGTTGAGGGGCAGGGTGAGCTTGGCACCCCGGGGAGAAGGTATGTTAGAGAGGGGGAGCCCCTCATCAATCGTCAATCGTATTTATTGAGCGCTTACTATGTGCAGAGCACATAGTACTGCCCACAAACCGGCAGTCCTGGTTTCAGTCGCAGGGAAGATGATGCGGTTGGTGTTGCCACCTCTGCTGTTGCTGCTGTTGCCACCGCCGGGGCAGATGGCACCCAAAGACGGAGGCTTGAGGTACAGGGGCGCAGCGCTGCTGGAGAGTGGAGGGAGGGGGAAGTAGGAGCCCTGAAAGTGGGTGGGAATGGGAGGAGGAAGAGGGAAGATGGGAAGGGGAGGCAGCCCTGCCAATTAAGTGTCTCAACAATTCATTCAAACACAATCAGTGAAGAGTATCTGGCGGTTTTCCTGGTCCTGCTTTCTCTGCGGTGTTTGGGCTGTATATAATCATCAATCGTATTTATTGAGCGCTTACTGTGTGCAGAGCACTGTACTAAGCGCTTGGGAAGTACAAGTTGGCAACATATAGAGACAGTCCCAATAATAATTGTGGTACTCGTTAAGTGCTTACTATGTGCCAGGCCCTGTACTGAGCACTGGGGTAGATGAGCCCATTCCTGGGAGGGATTGTAGAAGCAGCATGGTTCAGTGGCCAGAACACGGGCTTGGGAGTCAGAGGTCGCGGGTTCTAATCCCCGCTCCGCCACTTGTCAGCTGTGTGACTTTGGGCAAGTCACTTAACTTCTCTGTGCCTCAGTTGCCTCATCTGGAAAATGGGGATGGAAACTGTGAGCCCCACGTGGGACCACCTGATTACCTTCTATCCCCCCTGTGCTTAGAACAGTGCTTGGCACATGGTAAGCGCTTAACAAATGCCATCATTATTAGTCTCTGCTGCCAAATTGTACTTTCCAAGTGCTTAGTACAGTGCTCTGCACACCGTAAGCACTCAGTAAATACGATTGAATGAATGAATCCAAGGTAATCGAGTTGGATGCAGTCCCTATCCCACATAGGGCTCACAGTCTAATCCCCATTTTTACAGATGAGGTAACAGGCACAGACAAGTTAAGTGACTTGCCCAAACAGCAGGCAAATGGCAGAAATGGGATTAGAACCCAGGTCCCTTGGACTCGCAGGCCCGTGCTCTATCCACTAAGCCACACTGCCGTGTGGGTGGAGGGTGTATGGTTGGGGGGAAGGGTTTATTTTGGGAGGGGCAGAGGCTCCTGCCTTCAGTGGGGTGCCCTGGCACCAGGGAGAGGCTGATGGGGACAGAAGATGCTGCCAATAAATCCAGATTACCCTCCCCCCTCCGACGGCTCCAACACTGACAGTGGCTCAGGGCTCTAGGTCATTTTTGATTTGGGGTTGGGGCAGCCGGAGGGATAGCTCAGATGGCTGGGGACAGTGAGGCCTCTCTGCTCCTCCACTTCCCGGGCCACCAGGCCATCTTTAGACCATCCACTCGCTGTCCTCCCCTACTCCTTTGGGAGGCCCGGACGGAGGGCATCTCCTGACTCGCTGCCCTTTGGCTCCTCTAGGCTGGATGCTGCAGAATGGGCCAAGCCCCTGCCCAATCCCTTCCAGCCGGGACAGGAGCAGCTGCGGTAAGAGACCACGGGGACAGGGCGGTGGAGGAATGGGGGACGGCCCTGGGCCGGGGGCGAGGTCCTCCTTGGGGCTGAGACTCCGCTGTCCGGCTAGGCTGCTGCAGACACACCTGAAGGGCCTGGAACAGGCAGCTGGAGACCCAGAGCACATGGACCGGGAGCAGGGTGAGGAGCGGGGCTGAGGCGGCGGGAGACCCACGGTGCCCGAGGTGGGCAGAGAAGAGCGGCTCCCTCTCCCCGTGCCCCTTCCCTGACCCTGCCCTCCTCCCCCAAGTGCTCTTATACCTCTTGGCGCTGCATGACTACGACCAGAGTGGACGGTTGGATGGGCTGGAGCTGCTGGACCTGCTGGGAGTGGTCCTGACTCCGAGAGACGCTGCTCCACCCCCCTCCACCTCCCAGGTATGTACTCAGGGGGAGAAGGGAAGCCAGGATCACACAGACCCCCTCTGGCAACTACTTTTGATCCCCAAGGCCTGGGGCAGGTGGGTAAGGACAAGGTGTCTGGTGGCCACCACAGGTCCAGGGACCCGTGGACAAGCGGGGATGAGGGGAGGGTTTCTCTGCTTGAGAGGAGGTGGGGAAGGGGTAGGATAATGGGTCAGGGGGCACTGGGAACTGAGTGACCTGACTGGGCTCCTGCAGGTGATTGACCTGGTCGACACTATGCTGGAGACCCGGGACTTCGACGGAGATGGACTGCTGACGCCTGCGGAGTTACTGGCCCTCCCCGGGGACACGCCAGAAGACCAAGAGGACCAAGACTCGCTGGCTCCAGTGCTCCTGGGCTCCGAGCAGGTTGGCGAGGAGGTGCCAGAGCCTGCAATTCCATTGGAACAAAGAACGGGAGAGACTGGAGAGCTGGGGGAAGCTGTAAGGCCCAGCAAAGAGGCTTTGGAGCTTACAGGGGAGGCCGAGCAGCTGGGAGGGGCTGAAGGAGAGGCTGAGGGACTGGGAGAGGCCACAGGAGGTAGAGGGGAGGATGAGGGGCCGGGGGAAGGGGCTTCAGAGCAGGGGAAGCTCCAGGCGGAATTTGAAGAAAATGTGCCGGAGGAGGCCCACAGCGTCCACATAGAGAATGAGGAGATGTAAGCTCAGGCACCTAGGGAACAGAGAGTAGTTCTCAGGGTTGAGGGGCTGCTGGCAGTTCCTGGGGTGGTCCCGGGGCCACCCGTCCTTCCTGCTCCTAGCCCCAACAGAGCCTCCGCTCTCTCTGCAGTCCAGCGGGAAGAGAGGCCCTGAATGACAGGGCCCGGGGTTCAGCACAGCTAATAAAAAACTCCATCCCCTTCCACCGCCTGTGGTTCCACTGTGGTCCCCGAGATGGAGGGAGGATGGAAGTCGAGGAAGCAGAAATGCTGGCCGATTGGAGGTGGGACGTGGTCAACTGAATGCCCATCGGCCTCAATGCGTCTCCGGTCTGTTCCCACCCAGTATCCGAGGGTTTGAACCTGGACTGCAGCCCGCAGTTCCTTTCCCATCTACCCCCGGCAGAAGGGAGAGGAGGCCACCTGAACTGGGCCAAGCATCTCCCTGAATGACTGCGTTGGTTCAGATAATTCTTCAGTGGGTTCGGGGTGACTCTGAGGTTCTGGGATGGAGTTGGGCTCCTCACACCCCCCAGGAGAGCTCGGAAGTGACCCAGTCTCCCTGAGGGGCTTTGGGACTAGGGCAGCTCGGAGCAGCTGCTGACAGGAACGCACCTTCCCCCAGCTCAGAGTGGAACCTGGAACTTGTAGCCAGAGCCAGACTGGCCTTGGGCATTTGGGGAACAGGTCGGTCACTGACGCAGAACGGCAGAGTCCCGCTGCTGCTGCTGTAATGGCTGGAGGGAAGGTGGGGCGATTGGGCAAGGCACAACCGTTCCAAGCATGGCAACTAGTAAGAAACTCGCCCCATTCTTGAGGGAGTAGATAAGGGGCTCCCACCACTCCCTGAGGGTGGGGTACACCCAGCATCCAGAAGCAAAAATAACCACTGTCCCTAAACCCCTTCCATCCCAACTGTCATTCATTCCAGGAGGGAAGTCCAGTCCCAGGCACAGCTTTGCCTCTATTCCCCGGCCCCTGGGCTGTGGGGTGGACCCTCAGGGAGGGGCCTCTTTTCCCATCCATCCAGAGCTGGGGCAGCAGGGGCCAGCACAGCTCTGCCTAGCAGAGTGGACGGTCCTGGAGCCACAATGCCCCCTCCCTCCTCTCTCCCCCATCTCCGCTTCAGCTGCAGCTCTGGGACAACAGGATCCCAGGACTGACACTGTTCAAAGCCATCCCGGGGGTCGGGGTTGTCATCATTCCCAGAGATTATGCCGGTTGGGAAGGAACTGGGGACGGGGGTCATCCCCCCGTCCTCCTGGTCCTGGCTCACTCCCAGGGATGATGCCCCGCTGGACCTCGGGGGATGGCTGTTTCCTGGAGCAAAAGGATTGGAGTTTAGGCTTCCCTCCTAGGGTGGTCTGTGGAGGTCCCTCCCCATCAGGATCCTTCCTCCGGCTGGAACGGGAACAGGCCGCCTCCACACATCTACCGACAGGCTGGACTTGGCTCCTCGGGGACATGTCTATTTAATTTGGGGAACCGAATAATGAAGACAGCCAGGGGCTGAGGTTGGAGTCGGGGAGCAGTAACCCCCACCTTCGTGGGAGTTGAGCCCATTGGCATGGCTGTGGCCGTCTCTCAAGCTCCTCAGGCTATTGTTGCGGCCGGACAGGTTGGGTCTGCAGCCATTGGGAGCCATCACACGATGCCATCGTAGCCCTGCAGCCCACACTTCTTGCCTGCCACTTGACAACCGAAGACCAGGGCCTCCTGCACGCTTTTTCCTGGAGGGATGGGCGTGAACACCCACTGAAGGCACAAAAGGATAAGCACCCACCCCTGCTACTCCCTGCGAGGCTGAGGCTGGCCTGATCCCTCCCCAGCTCCTTGGGATCAAACTGGTTCTGGCCCCGCCTGGAAGTGTGGTCAGAGGCAGCTAAGACCTTAGGAACCCAGAGAGACCAGCTGGCCAGGTGAAGATTAAAGCCATTCTTTGCTGGGGGTCTGGTCTGCTCGATCCAGGCCCCCATAAAAGCCCCAATTCCTTAGAGCCCTGAGACAAATCACCCAGAAAGGAAGAAGGAAGTGGACAACTGTCTGCCCAGGGTCTCCAGAACAGTGCCCAGCGCTTAGAACAGTGGTTGGCACATGGTAAGTGCTCAAATACCATTATTATTATTATTAAAGGGTGGCCCAGGACCAGTTCAGAACACCAGAGGCCACAGCCAACAAGGGTTTTGGGGGACCAGACAGCGGCAAAGCTCAATCCACCTTATTATCCCTTTGCTCATTCTCACGCTCCAAAGGTAACCCAAGGACAGGAGGGCAAATCGGCCCATCCGCTCACCCCCCGCCGAGACCCCGGTCTCCCCTGCTCCCCGTTCCTAGACCTTGCTCCTCAGTCCCCAGGGTGGTTCTCACCTTGAGAGAGGCTGAAGATGAACGAAGCGTTGAAGGTGTCCCCAGCTCCCAGCGTGTCCACCACCCGGGGAGGGGGGAAGGCATCCGAGTGCAGGAGCTGACCATCGGGCCCCAGCGCATCTGCTCCCTGCTCCGCCCAAGCGCACACAAGCACGGCCCTGCGGGACAATTTCCTCAGCCCCGGCCCGGCCCTCCTCCATCACCCCTCCCCTCCAGTACCAAGCTGGTCACTGGGCCCAGGGCAGGGACAGGCCAGGGTGCCCCACCCCAAGACCAGGCCCCCAGTCCGCAGGGCTACACTGCTTTTGGATGATTCCCCAGGACAAGATGAGGGGGATGCTGAACCCGCTCCCCACCCCTCAGCTTCTGCCCCAGCTCACCCCTTCCTCACACGGCCATAAAGCCCCTTGAGGGTCTCTGCCGCCGACTGGAAACCCATGTGCTTGGCTACATCCTTGCTGACGAACACCTGCAGGGAGACGGGTCCAGTGAAAGGAAGGTTCCCCCGCTTTCCTCGCTCTGCATCTGCTGCATTTTCCCAAGCATTGAACAAATAATCAATCCACGGTATTTACTGAATGCTTACTGTGTGCAGAACACTCTGCTAAGCACTCGGGAGAGTACAATTCAATAGAGTTAGACACATTCCCTACCCACAACTAGCTTAAAGTCTAGAGGACTGTACTGCAGTCACTACTCCTGTATCACAAATGCCACAATTATTATTACCAGTCCTGCCCAAATATATCTCACGTTCCTTCATGGTAAAGATCCCACTGGTAATAATTATGGCATATATTAAGTGCTTACTAGATACTAATTTTAGATACTCTTTTAGACTGTGAGCCCACTGTTGGGTAGGGACTGTCTCTATATGTTGCCAATTTGTACTTCCCAAGCGCTTAGTACAGTGCTCTGCACACAGTAAGCGCTCAATAAATACGATTGATGATGATGATGATACTAATTGCTGAGGGCCGTACGATATAATCAGATCAGACACAGTTCCTATCCCTCACGCGGTTTACAGTTGGAAAGAGAATAGATATCTTCAATCGCACTTTACAAAAGATAAAACTGAGACCAGGAGACGTAAAGGGGCTCGCCCAAGATCATTCAGCAGGCAGTTGGCGGAGTCTGGACCAGGATGCTGGGTCTCCTGACCCCCAGTCCAATATTCTTTCCACTAGACCACACTGCCATTGGGTTGACCAGTCAAGCAGACGGCTGGGCACAAGCAACACATGCCAAATTCCTATGCCACTGTTAGGCCTCAGTTGCCACGCCTGGCCCCTAGCAGGTCATTCTGCTTCTTTCACTCTATAGCCAGGTATTTCCTGGTAGACCTGGCAGACCTGAGCACCCAGGCCCTGCAGATTTCCATCATCCTCGTGCTGGGCCAGCCCAGCTCCTTCCAGGAGATGACCAGTCTTCAGCAGTGACCAGGGCTGGCAGGCATGGGTTTGAGGGGAGTCTGGCCCCAATCTGGTTGTGGTGAGGGTTATCTGCTGCCTATTCCTAAGGCGCATACTACTACTACTACTACTAATAATAACGGTATTTGTTGAGCACTTACTATGTGCCAAGCACTGGGGTAGATATAAGGTCATCAGGTTGTCCCACGTGGGGCTCACAGTCTTAATCCCCATTTTACAGATGAGGCACAAAGAAGTGAAGTGACTTGCCCAAAGCCACACGGCTGACAAGTGGCGGAGCCTGGATTAGAACCCACAACCTCTGACTCCCAAGCCCGTGCTCTTTCCACTAGGCGACGCTGCTCGTCGCACATCTTACCACATCCCCGTATCCGAACAGCTGATAGAGCTCATCCCGGGGCTTCTCCACCTCCACAGATGTTCGGATCTGCAGTTCAGGGGGACGAGCCTTGTTATACTGATCCACCCGCTGCAGCATCTTCACCTGCTCCGCCGCGTTCCGGCCCTGCGGTGCCCAGGGAGGAAGCAGGGTCAGTGTACATCATCATCATCATCAATCGTATTTATTGAGCGCTTACTATGTACAGAGCACTGTACAGCCCCCAGGGGAGACACACAGCCCCTAGGGGAGACACACAATCCCCAGGGGAGAAACTCAATCACCTGGGATGACACACAGGGCCCCTTGTCGACACAAAGCTCCCTGGGAAGCTCTGCACACAGTAAGCGCTCAATAAATACGATTGATTGATTGATTGGGAAGGCTGGGTCGGGGTCGGGGGGAAGGTCCTCTTCCCCGGTCCCTCCATCTTCATCTGGACTTGTAGCCGGGGCCCCAAGCCAAGCCCTCAGAGGCGCCAGTCCCTGGCCCTCCAAGCCCACTGAGAATGAGGGGGAATGAAGAAGCAGAGAAAAAGGAACCCAGCAGCCAAACACTAATACACGGGTTCTAATCCCGGCTCTGCCACTTGTCAACTGTGTGACTTCGGGCAAGTCACTTAACTTCTCTGTGCCTCAGTTACCTCATCTGTAAAATGGGGATTAAAAGTGTGAGTCTCACGTGGGACAACCTACCTTGTACCCCCCCAGCGCTTAGAACAGTGCTTGGCCCATAGTAAGTGCTTAACGAATGCTATCATCATTAATACAGGGTCCCTGTGCAGGTGGTTTCACTGGGCTGAAGACTCCAGAAATTGCAGTTCCCAGCAGGTCGAGAGCTCTTGGCACAGGGCCACAGTCTCCTCACCGAGGGCAAGGGCAGCCCTGGCCTCCCTGCTGGGAGATCTCTCAGCATCTCTTCGGCTCCACAATATCCGAGCTCCCTGTGGCTGCCCAAGGGACCCGAGTGGCTGAGTATACCGAGCTTCCCTCCCCACGAGGACGTAGTCGGGCTCCAAGAAGAACACAGGTACTTTCTTCAATTTCCCTGGCACCGGCCCCAGCCGGGGCCACCCTGAGTCCAGCCAAACCCCAGGGCTTCAAAAGCACAAGCCTGGAGTCGTCTGCGGTTGGTCTCCACCCTCTGGCTTCGACAACGTGGCCGTGGCATGGGAGTTGAGGGGGCCTGGCATGGGGAGGCCTCAGTGACCACAGGCTGAGATTCCGCCCCTTGGCTCCGGAGCCAGGCCTCTGCGAAAGCAGTAGCGTGAGCCGTTGAGGATGGTGGCAGAACTTGCCTCAATATGGATCCACTTGTATCGAGTCAGGTCAACCTTCTCAAAGTCTTGGGCTGTCACATCAGGCAGGTTCCTGGGCCACAGGGGAGAGCACGGGACATCAGGCGGGGTGTACCCTGGCACCGTTAGCCTTCTGCCCCGGCCCACCTGCAGCATGGCAAGAGTCTTTAACCAGGAGGCATTTGCCCTGCCTGAGAGGGGGCAGGGGTTGGAAGGGAAGACAGGAAATCCCAGTTGGGATCTCACCTAGCATTGGCAACTCGGAGCAGAGGACCCTAATCCACCCCGAGATTCCCAGACCCCACTCTGGGTGTAACATAGAGGAAGGGGTGCAACAATTTGACTAGCAATTTGACTAGCTTACAGTCCTCTAGACTGTTACAGGCAGGGAATATGTCAGTTGTATTGTTATAGTGTACTCTCCCCAGCTCTTAGTACAGTGCCCTGCTCACAGTAAGTGCTCAATAAATCTGATTGGCAATTGAACACTGTACTAAGTACTTGGGAAAGTACAGCAGAATTTGTCGACCTGATTCCTGCCCTCAAGGAATTTACCTGCTGGGAGACAAACCTAGAGTCAATTATAGACAGGAGATAGTAATAAGAGTACATAGGAGATGAACAAAAGTGCTATGAGGGTTAAGTGCTTATGTGGTGTGAAAATGCTGATGTGTGAGTTGGGGCATATACAGTGAGGAGATTAGAGATGCTTGGGGGCAGACCCCCTGGAGGAGTTGTGATTTCAATCAATCAATGCTATTAACTGTTAACTAAGCACTTGGGAGAGTAGCATCAATCTGAATAATCAATCTGCCCCATCAATCAATGGCATTTACTGAGCGTTTACTATGGGAAGAGCACTGTACTAAGCACTTGAAAGAGTAAATATAGCAGAATTAGCAGTCGCATCCCCTGCCCATAATGCCGGTGGGAAGCGGTGAGGCAGCCTGGGAGCGGTTGGCTCCCTTTCACATCTGGCCATTGCACCCAAGAATTTCCAGCCTCGTTTCCTTGGTACACGTGCCCTCCTGGAGCTCCCCTCAGCGGCCTCAATCCACGGTAGTTTTTGAGCCCCTACTGTGTGCACAGCACTGTACTAAGCACCTGGGGAGAGTACTTCAGGATTAATAGACGGGATCCCTGCCCTCAAGGACCTGACAATCTTGTGGGGCAGAGAGGCATTAAAATAAATTATAGCCAGGACCCAGCAATCGCTGGAGGGAGTGGAAGGTGGGTATTCATGTTTGCGGAGATTACTAAGTAGGGCTAGTGAATGCTTATGACTCTCCCTCAGGGGCCAAACTCTGCCTAGAGAAAGGGAGTGTCAGGTTAGAGTTTGGCCCCTCAATCATTAATAGCTCTTCCCAGGATGCCTGGGTTCTATTCCCAGCTCCTGTCACTGGCCTACTGGGAGACCCGGGGCAGCAAGTCATCACTTCTCTGGACCTCAGTTTCCCTATCTGTAAAATGCATCTAAGACAGACTGTGAGCCCTGTGTGGCAATGGGCATGGGTCCAATCTCAAAGCTTTGTCTCTACCCTAGCACATAACTCACAGTAAGAGTTGAATAAATGCCATGATTATTATTAGGGAGGAGCGATCTTTCATCCCTAGGCCCATGCCTGGCCCTGGGGAGTCTGGGATTGGACATGGTATGAGATCATCATTATCATCATCAATCGTATTTATTGAGCGCTTACTATGTGCAGAGCACTGTACTAAGCGCTTGGGAAGTACAAATTGGCAACATATAGAGACGGTCCCTACCCAACAGTGGGTTCACAGTCTAAAAGGGGGAGACAGAGAACAAAACCAAACACACTAACAAAATAAAATAAATAGAATAGATATGTACACATAAAATGAATAAATAAATAGAGTAATAAATATGGAGAGATTAAACCATCTAGAGTTAGGATAACTCCTGCTTAAAGCAGGATCCTCTGCGTCTGAGCTCTGGCCCCCAGGTTGCACGTTCCTTGGGAGCATAAGGGAAAAAAAGGGGGTGAGTACTTTTAGAATCAAGGCTTGGGAGGGTCTGGCAGCTTCAAAGAGTCGGTTTTAGGCCTCTGCACACCTCCTCAGAAATTTTTAAGCTCTTTTCAGCCCTGTTTAGAGGAGGTTTGAGGTCTAGCCAGAGACCGGGCGTCCAGCACAAAATGTTGATGGCGAAAATGGTGGTTTCCCAAGACAGCAGGAAATCAGGGAGGGCGTCAGCCCCATTGCCACGGAGTTGGCACGTGTAGCTGGCACTGCTGCAGTCATACCCAGCAAGCAAGAGAAGCCGGAGTTCTGGAGGGGGAAACCCTTGCTGGGAGCCCCAGCTGGACTACTCCAACTGCAGTACCGGCCTAATGAGTGAAATGAGAAGGATCCAGCGGTGAGGCAGACGGTGCTGGGAGGGCCAGCCGGAGGGGGAGAAGAGACCATCCCCAACTGCCAGTGCTCCATCCTCTCCTTACCCTCTCCTGGAGATACTCAGGGCTGGTGATCCTGTATCCCCAGCTCCTCTCTCTCCTTGCCTCAAAGAGGCGGGCAGCTCCTTCCCAGACCCCGACTCCCCCCGACACGGGAACTCGTCCGCGCTATTTACTGCCCGGCATCCCCAGGTTCCCGCCAATCCTCTCTACCAGCTGCCATGCTACAAGTGGCCAGCCTGGGGCCCAGTCTGAAGGCGGGTACCTCCCCGCCCTTCGGGGGCCCCGATACAGGGTCTAAAGGGTGGTCAGTCCCCCCGTCACCAAGGAGGACGACCCCACCCTCCAGCCATCACTCTTCAACCCCACCACCCAGCCCCGCACCAGATTTCTTTCATCCCAATCTCAAGCTGCTGATTGGCTGATCACGGAAGAATCAATCCATCGGAGCAGAAACCTCATCAACTTGCCCACTTAGGTGGGACGCCCCGCTAAGCCAAATCACTGGCCGAGCCAGGCCCTCTGCCCGCTCCTCTGTGCGATTGGAGATCATTCAGAATCAATGACCGTCTCGGTGAAAGGGGCAATTTTCAGAGGCAAGGTAGAAGGGCTTGAGGAGGAGCAGCATGGATGGAGACCCAGCGACACAGCAGAATCAGGGTCTGCTGCCTCCGCCCCGGAGTCCGGGGGACGGCGCGGGGGACAGGGAGCCGACTGGCCGGTTGCGGGCGGGGCCGGGCCTTACGTGTCGTAGAGCACAATGGTGCGGGAGCCATTGGAGCCGCTGATCATGCAGCAGGAGCAAGGCGTGTCTCCGCCGCTCTGCCATGCCACCTGTGACACATCCACTCCCCGCCGCCCAAAGTCAGCCACGAGGAAGCTTCGAGTGGAACGGTGGGGGCCGGCGGGGAGACACAGGTTAGACTTGGGGGGGGCAGGGGTAAGAGGAGCGTGGGGAGCGGGCCGCTCGGAGCCTGACTACCTAGCCTGCCTTGGGTGGGGCAGAGGGAACCGGGAAGAAATACGCACCTGTTGGTGTGCAGGATGGTCCGGCTGCCACTGGCTGCATTGCTGATGACGATGGAGACGGGGATGGAGCTCTCAGCCTGAGGGACGGCCTGGCTGAGGTCCACAGAGTAGCGCTGCAGGTCTTTCACGACAAAGCTGCCGGGGGGCGGTGGGGGCGGGGAGCAGAGGCGGAAGAGGGAAAGGGGGAGGCGGGGATGGGCCACAGAAGCGGGGTGGTGGATTTCATCAAGAGGTTCAATGGGCCCCTATGGCCCCAGGAAGCAGGAGCAGTAAAGACCAGGATCCACGAAACCAGTGCTCCCAGCCTGGAAGGGCACATAGCACAGCGGGAGTGAGGGGCGAGTGAAATGACCAGGGTGAAAGGGGCCAGAGCTGGGACGAGGCATGATTGCCTTTGGCAAACCAGAACCACAGCACCCAGTGTCCTGAAGAAAACTGTCCCTTAGTCTCCGGGAACTCCTGGGCCAAGTAAGTCACTTTGCCCCTGCCCCGTGCCCTGGTCTGGGCCATATTAATCATTAATCAGAGGTCATGGGTTCAAATCCCGGCTCTGCCAATTGTCAGCTGTGTGACTTTGGGCAAGTCACTTCTCTGTGCCTCAGTTACCTCATCTGTAAAACGGGGATTGAGACTGTGAGCCCCACGAGGGACAACCTGATAATCTTGTAACCTCCTCAGCGCTTAGAACAGTGCTTTGCACATAGTAACCGCTTAATATATGCCATTATTATTATTATTAATAATAATGATCAGGGGGAGATACTCTGCCCTCAGCACAAATTCTTCTGCTTGGCCTCAAACTGTTTCTCCCCACCGTGCGCTGGGTGCCCAGCTTTTGGGTCGCTCCGCCAGAAGGAGGCAGGGAGCTGAATTGCAGGGGAGCCCATCCAACGAGCCCCAGCCAAAGATGCTCCAGTAATGATAATAATAATAATAACCAGCAAATTATTAGAGAAGCAGCTTGGCCTAGCAGACAAACAAGGGCCTGAGAGTCAGAAGGACCCTGATTCTAATCCCGGCCCCGCCACTTGTCTCCTGTGTGACCTTGGGCAAGTCACTTCACTTCTCTGGACCTCAGTTACCTCATCTGTAAGCTGGGGATGAAGGCTGTGAGCCCCACGTGGGACGGGGACTGTGTCCAACCTGATTGGCTTGTATCTTCCTCAGCGCTGAGAACAATGCTTGACACATAGTAAATGCTTAACAAATACCATCCTCATCATTATTATTATTTTTATTCCCCCAGGAGAGTGGGGCTTGTAGCCCCCGGCCCCACCCACACCGCAGCAGGAGGCAGGGCCCGATCTCTACTGCATTTTTCCTAAAATCAAGTTCAAACCCTTGTCTCGCCTCCCAGTTTGGTCCTCACCCCCAACAGAGAGAGAGCCATATTCCTGACTCAGAATGGGGAAGAAGGGTGGAGGACCACCCCCATCAGGCTCCTAGGATCTATTCCCGGCTCTGCCCTGGTCTCAAAGCCCTTGACTCGGTTTCCTCACCCTGTCCCTACTCCAGGCCCCCATCATCTACACAGTGGGCAGGGAATGTGTCTGTTATATTGTCTGGCATTTTGCTGAGGCCGCCCAAGCAAGCCGAGCTCGCAGCAGGCCTTTGTATTTCCCTGGCCACAGGGGAGGTTCAAAGTCCTGGCCCGTGGCAGCCTTCTGATAAACCATTTACCGAGTTGGCAGAAATTGGGGGGCCAAAGGGCTGCTCAGTCCCTGACAGATCCCACAGAGTGGGAGTGAAGATCTTGGCTAGGGAAAGAATCCCGGGGTCTGGTCTCAGCTTGCTCAAGGTCCTGCCGTCCGTCAAGGATTAGGGGGACCGACTTCACCCTAGCCTCTACCCCAACACCCACCCTGGCTCCACCTTGCACCCCGATCCGAGAAGTGGCTGCTGCAGGGAAGCGGGAGTTGCTGTCCCTAAAATAATTATAACTGTGGCATTTGTTAAACACTGTGTGCCAGGCACTGGGGTAGATACAAAGTAATCAGGTCAGACATCGTCCTTCTCTCCCAAGGAGCTCAAAGTCTACGGGTCAGCAGGGGGAAGAACAAGTAGTACAGTGCTCTGCACATAGTCGGTGCTCAATAAATACCGTTCATTGATTGACTGAACAGGTATTTAATCACCATTTTTAAAGAAGAGGAAACTGGGGCACAGAGAAGTTAAGTGACTTGCCCAAGGTTGCTACCAGGCAGATGATGGAGCTGGGAACAGAACCCAAGTCCCCCTGACCCCCAAGCCCCTCTTTCCACTGGGCCATGCTGTTTCTCCCTCATCTGCTGGCACTGATCCCGCTCTCAGGGGTTAGAAGGGGGATGGAGAGGGATAGAAGCAGAGTTTCTCAGGATCCACCTCTCAGTCCCAGACAGGAAGAAGCCCCACGGGTGTTTAGAGGTGGGCAGAGGGGTTGGCAGAGAGGGAAAGCCGGAGGGAAAGAGAAAGCAGGCTCGAAGGGGACTAGGTAGGGAGAGAGGTCCAGGGCTCCCTGGACACCTTCCTGCGTGATAAATCTTTAGCAGCAGACTGTCTCTCCCTGAGACTGTAAGCTTATTGTGGGCAGGGAATGTGTCTGTTATACTGTACTCTCCCAAGCGTTTAGTACAATGCTCTGCATACAGTAAGTGCTCATTAAATATGGTTGGCTGGCTGACCGACCGACTGAAGGAGGGAAGCCCACCTCACCCCCAGCTAGTTCTCTGCCTCTCGGCACAATTTTCCAATTTGGGAGACCGGAGCTCTGGGATTTTCCCAGCCCACTTGCCCGCTCCACGCTGGCTCGGCCGCCTCGTGGAGTCCCCCTCGTGAGCTTTCTCCTTCTTCACCCTGTCCCATCCCGGAGCTTCGGTGCCTCCTTCAACCCTCCACCACCTTCCCGGGCCTTGGGCTCCTTCCAACACTCACTCAGCAATATGGCCCGGGGCCAGTGAGCCCATGAAGGCACAGGGTGACCCCAGCAGGGACAGAACAGTGCAGGAGTTGGAGGCATTGCCGCCCCTCTGCCAGCGCTGGCTCAGGCACCTGAGAAGCAAAATAAAGGCCGTCATCGTGTCCGGCCCCGCAACCCTGCCCCGCTGATCCTGGCCTGTGTCCGGCTCAATCTGCTCATATCCACCCCAGTGCTTAGAACGGTGCCTGGCACATGGTGAGCACTGAACGAATACCATCATTATTCTGATTAAAGAAGAGAGAGTGGTTGATACTATCAGGGACAGGAGAGAAGTCCAGAAAGACAGAGAAGAGATTATCGGACGAGGTCATCAGTGCCTTTGGCCGAAGCAATTTCAGTCAATGTGCATCTTTTTATTCCGTTTTTCTGAGGTGCAATCTCTGTTGGTATATTCCATATTTTAAACAATTTCAACTCCCCCATTAAACTGCAGTTCTTTAAAGTCAGGGATCCTCTCTTTTCTTCTCCTTTGAAGAGCCCAAGGAAAAGCTCTATACACAATAGATAAAGTTGAAAGAATGAACCCCAGAATCAGTCATCTTTACCCTATGATCTTGCATCCCAGGCCTCTAAACTTCTGGGGTAACCCCCCTACTAGGGAACAGAGAGGCCCAGAATAAATGTTCCATTGCAGAGAAGCACAGGGTGGATGTTGCGGGTACTAGCCTAGGTGCAGAGGAGCAGGGGCAGAGAGGTTTTTGAAGACGTAGTGACACTCGGGCACATTGCAGGCCAGGAACTATGATTACAACTCTTTCCCTCTGGAATCTCACCCGTCTCGCTGCCGACCTCTGGCCTGAAATACCCTTCCCTCCTCAAATCCGACAATGACTCTGCCCCTCTTCAAAGCCTTCCTGAAGGCACATCTCCTCCAAGAGGCCTTCCCAGACTAAGCCCCACTTTTCCTCAGCTCCCACTCCCTTCTGCGTCGTCCTCACTCGCTCCCTTTGCTCTCCCCTCCCCGCTCCCCAGCACTTATGTATACATCTGTCATTTTATTTATTTGTATGGATGTCTGTCTCCCCATCTCTAGCCTGTAAGCTCGTTGTGGGCAGGGACCATCACTGCTTACTGTTGCACTGTACTTTCCTCAAGTACTGTCCAGTGCTCTGCACACAGTCAGCGCTTAATAAATACGATTGAATAATAATAATAATGGCATTTATTAAGCGCTTACTATGTGCAAAGCACTGTTCTAAGCGCTGATGAACGAAGGAATCTCCTGGCAGCTGAAGATAAGACTGTAGTTTCTAATTTGTTAGTTCTAGTTGGTAGGATGGGTTTATTATGGGGAGAGGAGGCCACCTGAACCCATAATAATAATAATAATAATAATGATGGCATTTGTTAAGCGCTTACTATGTGCGAAGCACTGTTCTAAACCCATCACCTTCCCCTACCTGCTGTCGGAATCCTCTTCAGGGTATTTTTCCACCACATTGATGATGTCCAGGACGACGAGCCCCACGCACAAGATCTGCTTCTCTTCCATAGGGGCTGCTCCGGCTCTGCCACTGGTCTGCCGTATGACCTCGGGCAGGTCACTTCGCTTCTCTGGGCCTCAGTGACCTAATCTGTAAAATGGGGATGAAGACTGTGGGCCCCACGTGGGCCAACCTGATCACCTAGGATGGAGAAGCAGCGTGGCTCAGTGGAGAGAGCCCGGGCTTGGGAGTCAGAGGTCGTGGGCTCTAATCCCGCCTCCGCCACTTGTCAGCTGTGTGACTTCGGGCTAGTCACTTCACTTCTCTGGGCCTCAGTTCCCTCATCTGGAAAATGGGGATTAAGACCATGAGTCCCATGTGGGACAACCTGATTACCTTTTACCCCCCCCCCCCCCCAGTGCTTAGAACAGTGCTTGGCACGTAGTAAGTGCTTAACCAATGCCATTATTATTATTATTACCCCAGCACTTAGAACAGTGCTTGGCACATAGTAAGCGCTTAACAAATACCATTATTATTATTATTATTATTATTATCCCAGCGCCTAGAACAGTGCTTGGCACATAGTAAGCGCTTAACAAATACCATTATTATTATTATTACCCTGGCACTTAGAACAGTGCTTGGCACGCAGTAAACGCTTAACAAATGCCATTATTATTATTACCCCAGCATTTAGAACAGTGCTTGGCACATAGTAAGCGCTTAACAAATGCCATTATTATTATTATCACCCCGGTGCTTAGAACAGTGCTTGGCACATAGTAAGCGCTTAACAAATGCCATTATTATTATTATTATTATTACCCTGGTGCTTGGAACAGTGCTTGGCACAGAGTAAGCGCTTAACAAATGCCATTACTATTATTATTATTATTGCCCCGGTGCTTAGAACAGTGCTTGGCACATAGTAAGCGCTTAACAAATGCCATTACTATTATTATTATTATTACCCCGGCGCTTAAAACAGTGCTTAGCACATAGTAAGCACTTAAATGTCATTATTGTTCTTATTATTACCCCGGCGCTTAGAACAGTGCTTGGCACATAGTAAGCGCTTAACAAATGCCATTATTATTGTTATCACGCCGGTACTTAGAACAGTGCTTGGCACATAATAAGCGCTAAACAAACGTCATTATCATTATTATTATTATTATTACCCCAGTGCTTGGCACATAGTAGGCGCTTAACAAATGCCATTACTATTATTATTATTATTATTATTACCCCGGTGCTTAGAACAGTGCTTGGCACATAGTAAGCGCTTAACAAATGACATTATTATTATTACCCCAGTGCTTGGCACATAGTAGGCGCTTAACAAATGCCATTACTATTATTATTACCCCGGCGCTTAGAACAGTGCTTGGCACCTAGTAAGCGCTTAACAGATACCATTATTATTATCATTACCCTAGCGCTTAGAACAGTGCTTGGCACATAGTAAGCGCTTAACAGATGCCATTATTATTATTACCCCGGCGCTTGGAACAGTGCTTGGCACCTAGTAAGCACTTAACAGATGCCATTAGTATTATCACCGTAGCGCTTAGAACAGTGCTTGGCACCTAGTAAGCGCTTAACAAATGCCATTATTATTATTATTACCCTAGCGCTTAGAACAGTGCTTGGCACCTAGTAAGCGCTTAACAGATACCATTATTATTATTATCATTACCCTAGCGCTTAGAACAGTGCTTGGCACATAGTAAGCGCTTAACAGATACCATTAGTATTATTTTTATTATTATTATTATCCCAGCGCCTAGAACAGTGCTTGGCACCTAGTAAGCGCTTAACAGATGCCATTATTATTATCACTATCAATCAATCACTAACACGTGGGACAACTTGATCACATTGCGTCCCCCCAGCGCTTAGAACAGCGCTTCGCACATAGTAAGCGCTTAATAAATGCCATCATTATTATTATTAATACAAATGAATATAAATAATAATACTAATGATTATTTATTAGCTCTCCCCACTACCACTGAGGTCCGGGCTGCCGCTGAATCACCGCACCTTCCGCGGCCTCTTCTCCCGCGCGGAGGGGCGGAGTTTAAACCTCCGTCGCCGAGGAGAGCGACCGTAGAGCCTCCGCCCACGACCAGGGCAGCGCCCACAAGTCAGCGACCACCCACCGCCTGCCGTTTTATAGGGCCGCTCCAGGGCCACGCCCCTCCAGAAGCCCCGCCCCCTGGAAACTGACCAATAGGGAGAGCGAAGGCTCCGCCCCCTCCCGGCCGGCAGGCCCCGCCCCCGGGAAACTGACCAATAGGAAGAGCGACGGCTCCGCCCCCTCCCGGCCGACAGGCCCCGCCCCCTGGAAACCGACCAATAGGGAGAGAGGGCCCCGCCCCACCCGATAGGCCCCTCCCGAAGCCCCGCCCCCGGGAAACCTACCAATAGGGAGAGGAGAGGGCTCCGCCTCCAGCCGACAGGCCCCGCCCCCGGGAAACCGACCAATCAATCAATCAATCGTATCTATTGAGCGCTTACTGTGTGCAGAGCGCTGTGCTAAGCGCTTGGGAAGCACAAGCTGGCAACATATAGAGACAGTCATCATCATCATCATCATCAATCGTATTTATTGGGCGCTTACTGTGTGCAGAGCACTGTACTAAGCGCTTGGGAAGTACAAGATCATCATTATCAATCGTATTTATTGGGCGCTTACTGTGTGCAGAGCACTGTGCTAAGCGCTTGGGAAGTACAAGCTGGCAACATATAGAGACAGTCATCATCATCATCAATCGTATTTATTGGGCGCTTACTGTGTGCAGAGCACTGTACTAAGCGCTTGGGAAGTACAAGCTGGCAACATATAGAGACAGTCATCATCATCAATCGTATTTATTGAGCGCTTACTGTGTGCGGAGCACTGCGCTAAGCGCTTGGGAAGTACAAGCTGGCAACATAGAGAGACAGGCATCATCATCAATCGTATTTATTGAGCGCTTACTGTGTGCAGAGCGCTGTGCTAAGCGCTTGGGAAGTACAAATTGGCAACATCTAGAGACAGTCCCTACCCAACAGTGGGCTCACAGTCTAAAAGGGGGAGACAGAGAACAAAACCAAACATACTAACAAAATAAAATAAATAGAATAGATATGTACAAGCAAAATAAATAAATAAATAAATAGAGTACCCAACAGTGGGAGACAGGGGGAGACGGAGAACAAAACCAAACATATTAACAAAATAAAATAAATAGAATAGAATAGAATCAATCAATCAACCAATCGTATTTATTGAGCGCTTACTGTGTGCAGAGCACTGTACTAAGCGCTTGGCAAGTCCAAGTTGGCAACATAGAGAGACGGTCCCTACCCAACAGTGGGCTCACAGTCTAGAAGGGGGAGTCTGGGTCTTGACCCAGCCCTTCGGCCAGGCCTCAGCTACGACAATAATAATGATGGTATTTGTTAATGAGCTCTTACTACGTGCCAGGCACTCTACTAAGCGCTGGGGCGGGGGGGATACAGTCAAATCGAGTAGGACACAGCCCCTGTCCCACGTGGGGCTCACAGTCTCAATCCCCATTTAACAGATGAGGTAACTGAGGCCCAGAGAGGTCATTCATTCATTCAATCGTATTTATTGGGCAGAAAGGCATAATGGCTCAGTGGAAAGAGCCCGGGCTTGGGAGTCAGAGGTCATGGGTTCTAATCCCAGCTCCGCAACACGTCTGCTGTGTGACCTTGGGCAAGTCGCTTAATCAATCAATCAATCGATCGTATTTATTGAGAACTTACTGTGTGCAGAGCACTGTACTAAGCGCTTGGGAAGTACAAGTTGGCAACATATAGAGATGGTCCCTACCCAACAGTGGGAGACAGGGGGAGACAGAGAACAAAACAAAACATAGTAACAAAATAAAATAAATACAATAGATATGTACAAGTAAAATAAATAAATAAATAAATAACAAAATCAAACAAATAAACAAATAAACAAACAAATAAATAAATAAATAGACCAATAGGGAAAGAGGGCTGCGCCCCCTCCGACAGGCCCCTCCCCTCCCGAAGCCCCGCCCCCGGGAAGCCGACAAATAGGGAGAGAGGGCCACGCCCCCGACAGGCCCTCCCCTCCCGAAGCCCCGCCCCCGGGAAACCGACCAATAGGGAGAGAGGACTCCGCCCCATTCGGCAGGCCCCGCCCCTCCCGAAGCCCCGCCCCCTGAACAGCGCTCAGGGGGAAACTGACCAAAAGGAAGAGAGAAAGGACTCCGCCCCCTCCAAAAGGCTCCGCCCCCTGCGGCGCGCCCCTGAGAGGGAGCAAAGGCTCCGCCCCCTCAGACATGCCCCGCCCCTGCGGCGCATCCCCGAAAGGGAGCAAAGGCTCCGCCCCCTGAGGCGCGCCCCCGAGAGGAGGGAAGGCTCCGCCCCCTCCGACAGGCTCCGCCCCCTGAGGCGCGCCCCCGAGAGGAGCGAAGGCTCCGCCCCCTGAGGCCCGCCCCCGAGAGGAGCGAAGTCTCCGCCCCCTCCGACAGGCTCCGCCCCTTGGCATGCTCCCTAGAGGAGCGACGGCTCCGCCCCCTCCGACCGTCATTCATTCATTCATTCATTCATTCAATCGAATTTATTGAGCGCTTACTGTGGGCAGAGCACTGTACTAAGCGCTTGGGAAGGACAACTCAGTCCTCTCCCCTCACAGGCCCCGCCCCCTGGCGCGCCCCCGAGAGGAGCGAAGGCTCCTCCCCTCCCATAGGCCCCGCCCCCCTTGGCGCGTCCCCGAGAGGAGCGAAGGCTCCTCCCCCTCCGACAGGCCCCGCCCCCCTTGGCGCGCCCCCGAGAGGAGGGAAGGCTCCGCCCCTTCAGACAGGCTCCGCCCCTGAGGCGCGCCCCCGAGAGGGAGGGAGTCCCCGCCCCCTCCAAGCCCCTCCCCCCTCGGGCCGAGGGCAGCTTCCGGTGAGAGCGCCCAATCAATCAATCAATCAATCAATCAATCAATCGTATTTATTGAGCGCTCACTGTGTGCAGAGCACTGTACTAAGCGCTTGGGAAGGACAAGCCGGCAACACACAGAGACAGTCCCCACCCAACAGGGGGCCCACAGTCTAAAAGGGGGAGACAGAGAACAAAACCAAACGTACTAGCAAAATAAAATAAATAGAATAGATATGTACAAGTAAAATAAATAAATAAATAAATAGAGTAATAAATATGGACAAACATATATACAGGTGCGCCCACTGCCCAGCGCTTCGCCCAGTGCTGGCACCAACGGGTGGGGGGCTCAGGGATGGGGCTGGACTCCCCCAGCCCACCCAAACCGCTCCTGCGTAGGGGACGGAGCCCGGGCCTAACAGTCAGAGGGCCTGGGTTCTAATCTGGACCCCGATACTTGTCTGCTGGGAGACCTTGGGCGAGTCACGTCACTTCTGCACATGATAAGCGCTCAATAAGAATGATGGCATTTGTTAAGCGCTTACTATGTGCAGAGCACTGTTCTAAGCGCTGGGGGGGATACAGGGTGATCAGGTTGTCCCACGGGGGGCTCACAGTCTTCATCCCCGTTTTACAGAGGAGGGAACTGAGGCTCAGAGAAGTTAAGAAGTTTGTACGTATTTCTTACTCTACTTGTACATATCTATTCTACTTATTTTATTTTGTTAATATGTTTTGTTTTGTTCTCTGTCTCCCCCTTTTAGACTGTGAGCCCACTGTTGGGTAGGGACCGTCTCTATATGTTCCCAACTTGTACTTCCCAAGCGCTTAGTACAGTGCTCTGCACACAGGAAGCGCTTAATAAATACGATTGATTGATTAAGCGACTTGCCCAAGGTCACACAGCAGACGTGTGGCGGAGCTGGGATTAGAACCCATGACCTCTGACTCCCAAGCCCTGGCTCTTTCCACTGAGCCATTATGCCTTTCTGCCCAATAAATACGATTGAATGAATGAATGACCTCTCTGGGCCTCAGTGACCTCATCTGTAAAACGGGGATTGAAACTGTGAGCCCCACGTGGGACAGGGGCTGTGTCCTACTCGATTTGACTGTATCCGCGCTTAGTAGAGTGCCTGGCACGTAGTAAGTGCTTATTAACAAATACCATCATTATTATTGTCGTAGCTGAGGCCTGGGCGACGGGCTGGGTCAGGACCCAGACTCCCCTTTCTAGACTGTGAGCCCACTGTTGGGTAGGGACCGTCTCTCTATGTTGCCAACTTGGACTTGCCAAGCGCTTAGTACAGTGCTTTGCACACCGTAAGCGCTCAATAAATACGATTGATTGATTGATTGACCCCAGATAGCACGAAGCCGGACTCTCCCTCCGCCCTCCCTCCGGCCCACCCCGGTGCCCGGTGCTCGGGAGCTTTCCCCTTTCCCCTCACCCTGGGCCTCCCCTCCAGCTCCCAGGTCCTCTCCAGCCGCGTCCCTTTCAGGAAGCACAGGACGGGGCCAGGAATTTTTTAAAAAACAACAACCAGGTGACTTTATTCCAGAATAGTTTAGTGGCGGGGAGGGGGCAGGGGTGCGGCCCGGCCGGAGGTCCGTCCCGGCGGGCACCGGGTGGGCCCGGGGCCTCCTCCAAAGCCCGGGATGGATGGGCAGAGCGAGGGGCGACCCCGGGGGCCGCAGGGGCCGGGAGGCTGGAGGGCCCAAGGAGAGGGAAGGCCCGGCCTCCTTCTGCGGCCTCACCTCCTCCGGCCTCCCCGGCTCTGGGTGGGTGCGGGTGACCCCGGGGTGGTGGGGTCTACACCTGTCCAGCGTCTGGGTCAGGATCCGGATAGAGCAGGGCCCCGCTGAAGACGGTGAGCGGCTCCTCGGAGTGGGCCAGCTGCCCCACGACCAGGTCGACGCAGACCGTGTCCCCGGCCTGGAGCGGCAGGATGAGGCTGAAGACGCCCAGGGCGCCCGGGCTGGGCTGCCTCTCCGCCACGGGCTTGTTCTCCAGGCCCTCGGGCTCGTAGCCGCCGGAGTCGATGCGGGCGACCCCCCGGTTGGAGCGGCTGAGCACGGCCTCCACCTTCCCGTGCCGGTGTCCGGTCAGCACGGCGCTCAGCAGGTAGCGCCCGGACCGCGGCGCCGTGAACAAGCCTGCCCGGGGGGGTGGAGGGTGGGCAGGGACGTCAGGCCGACCAGGAGGCCGGCCTCGCGCAGGGGGACACGTGGACCACATAGAAAGGGGACGGATACAGGGGACGAGGGTAGCACCGGCACGGCGGGCAGACGGGACCGGTCTCGGGGCCCAGCTCTAGGGCCCCCACCCCTGGCCTTACCCGTTTGGGGGTCGTAGAAGCCGCCGTCGTTGAGCAAGACCTTGTCGAAGGGGATGGTGCCGGGTTCTGAGCGGGGCGAGCCCAGCGCCGCCGAGAAAGCCACGCGGGACACTGGGGCCGCCAAGCCCATCGCACCTGGGGGGGCGGAGGGGCAGGGGGTGGGTTCGTACCAGTCAATGGAGGCCCCCTGCCCCCTCGATTCACCCACTCAGCCCCGGCTCTCCCCCGCACCCCATCTCCATCCTCTCAGGTTCCCCGCCCACCCACCACCCAACTTCGAGGACCCCCGCAATTTCCCCCGGCCCGCAGGAGCTGGAAGTAAATGTAACCTCCCCAGCGCTTAGAACAGTGCTTTGCACATAGTAAGCGCTTAATAAACCCCATCATCATCATTATTATTATTAAAGAGGCAGCGTCATCTTCTACCGGACGATACATACCCTGCTCTCCCTGAAGACCTGTCCAGAAGGAAACGGAGCAGTGGTTAGGAACCCCAGAGAAAAGACTGGCAATTAGGAGCCCCTATTCCATTCTCCCTCAATCAGCAGCTCCAGGACACACACACACACACCCCATTTATTTACAAACAATACTGATTTACGTATCTTTCATTCCACAGCAAAATGTCCAGGCCCTCACCAGCCCCTGCTCTTATCTCTACAAAGTTTTTTCCAGAGGCCAGAAGCATCGGGGCCCAGTGGAAAGAACACAGGATTGGGAGCTAGGAGACCTGTCGTCTAGCTGGATTCCGCTACGTGACCTGGAGCAAACCATTTCATCTCCGTGTGTCTCCGTTTCTTCCTCTGTAAAATGGGAATTATGTATCTGTTCTACCTCCCGCTTAAACTGCGAACCGCACATGGACAGAGACTGCGGCTAATCTGATCGTACTGTATCAACACCAGCACTTGACACGTATTATTGTTATCATTATCATTATTATTCTTCTCCCTGCAGCTAAGAGAAATATTTAGGGTTTCTTAATCTCCCTGCAGAGCTCTGTTCCCTACATTCCCCCAGCTTCCCCTTATCCCACGCTTAGCGCAGCGTTCGGCTCCCAGAAAGTGCTCGATAAATACCACTGATGGAGCGCTAGATGGATACTCTTTTTATAGGTTTCACTCCCAGGACCCCCACTGGACATCCAGGCCGAGGGGACGGCTCCCCTTGCCCCCACCTTGGCCCGACCCTGCCTGTGGAATCCCGATGGCTCGGGTTGGGAGCTTTCATTCATTCATTCCTATTTATTGAGCGCTTACTGTGTGCAGAGCACTGTACTAAGCGCTTGGGAAGTGCAAGTTAGCTTTCCCGGTTAGGCCCACGTACCCGGTGGCCCGACGGGTCCTTCTTTCCCATCTTTGCCAGGGGGGCCGGAGGGTCCCACGGGGCCGGGCGGGCCCTGCTCCCCAGGGGGGCCCGGGGGGCCCGTCTCACCCGCTGGTCCTGCAAGAGTGAAGTGGCGGTTGGGAGGTGGGGGCAGAGGGATTGCCAGAAGTGGGAACCGGGGGAATCCGAGGGAGAAACCACGGGCTCGACAAGGGCCGGACCAGCGGGTTCTTGGGGGGGGGGGGGAAGGGCGAGGTGAGTCCTTAGCAAGGTGAGGCTAGGTGGAAGGAGAGGAGGAGGAAGGGGAGGGGGCCCGGGCCCTCTATAGGGTCAGCGGAGGGGAAGATACAGTCAAGTCTGCGGCCGGCCGTGGAAGGAGGCCAAGCAGGGGAGGGGTGCGCAAGCAGGGGCTATGCCCGGCCAAAAGCCTCCCCGCCCCACCCCGCATCCCCCCGGTTCTCCGGCCCCGTCGTGGCTGCACCCCCGCCGCCGCTCCCCGGCCCCCAGGGATCCGTACCGGTGTGATCGATCTGGCCGAACCGGTGCAGTTGGTCTTCCAGGGCGAGCAGGGAGCCATTGAGGAGGCCCAGCCTGCGGCCTAGGCCCGCCTGCCCGCCCAGCAGCTTCTCCAGAAGGGCGGCCTGCTCCCGGCTGGTGCCGTTGGCCTCGCGCAGGCCCTCCCAGAGCCCGGCCACGTGGCCCGCCAGGCCCTCCCGCAGGCCCCGCAGCCCTCCGGCCACCGCGTCCAGCCGCTCGCACACGCCCTCCAGCCGGTTGAGCCGCCCCTCCAGGTCGGGGCACGGGCCGCCGGGGCCCCGCCCGTCCTCCAGGCCCCGGAAGCGCTCCTCGCTCTCGGCCGCGTGCTCCGTGGCCTCCTGCTGCAGCCGGTTGATCTCCGAGATGATGCGGTCCTTGGTGGCCCCCAGGTCGGCCAGGTCGGAGCCCTGGCCCTCGACCATGACCTGCAGCTCCCGCACGGAGTCGTTGAGGGAGCTGAAGGTGAGGATGACCTCGGACAGTTCTCCCTGGAGGGCCCGCAGGGCCGCCCCCGAGCTGCCCCCGAACACGCTGAACCCGTCCAGGGGCCCCCGCGCCGGGCCGCCCCCGCCCCCGGCGGCCCCGCCGCCGCCAGCCCCGGGCCCTCGGGGGGGGAGCAGGGGGCAGGCGCAGCGCTCCACCCCGTCCCGCAAGCGGCCCAGCTCCTCCTGCAGCCCCCCGCAGCCGCCGCAGCCGCCCTCACCGGCCCTCACGGCCTCCTCCAGGAGGCTCAAGCGTCCCCCCGTGAGGTTGAGGTGCAGGGCCAGCTCCCCGGCCCCCTCCGCCTGGGCCTCCAGCCGGCCCCGCAGCAGGCCCAGGTCCCCCCGCAGCCCAGCCACGGCCCGCCGCAGGTCCTCCCCGGTCACCCCCAGCCCGTCGAGGCGGGCGCCCACCCGCTTCAGCTGGGCCTCGTTGCCCAGCACTCGGCCCTCCAGGTCGCTGAGGATGGCACTGATCTGGGCGTCTTGGGGCGCGGGGGTGCTGGGGCAGAGCTCCCCGCAGGCCCGGACCGCCCCCTCCACCCGCCCTGCCAGCTCGCCCAGCCGACCGCCCAGCTCCTGGCTCAGGGCGGCCAGGCCCCGCTCCAGCCGGGCCAGCTGGGCCTCCGCTTCCTGGAGGCGGCGTCCCGGCCCGCCGGGGGCCGTGCCCCCCGCCGGCCCTCCCTCCTCCGGGCGGCCCAGGGTGGCGTTGAGCTGGTGCTCCAGCCGGCCGAGGCGGGCGGCCAGTCCGGCCAGCCCCGGGGGGTGCCCCCCGTGCCCGGCGGCGCCCCCGAGCTCGCCGTCCCGCCAGCCGCTCATCCGGGTCACCGAGTCCAGCCTCCGCTGCAGCTCGCCCAGCCTGCGGTCCAGGTCCGGGGGGCAGCACTGGCGAGGGGCCGGCCGGTCGCCCGCCGGCCCGGCCTCCCGCTGCCGCTGCTCCACGAGGCTCAGCCGCTTGTCCAGCTCCCGGCCGCGTTCCCGCTCCTCCTGCTGCTGCCTCTGGAAGCCCCCCAGCCCGTCCAGGCAGACGGCGCAGGACTCCCTCAGCCTGCGCTCCAGGTCTCGCAGCCACCCCTCGCCTGGTGGCGGGGGGCCCAGGGCCCCTCCTCCGTGGTTCAGGTGGCCCAGCTCCTCGTCGTGGGTGGACACGCGGTTGTCCAGCAGCTGCAGCCGGCGCTGGATCTCGCTCAGGGTCTCCCGCACGGCCGGGGGGGCGGCCGCGTCGGCCGGCTGCTGCCGCCCGTTGAAGGCGGTCTCCACGGCCTGCCGCACGTCCTCCGCCAGCCGCCCGCTCAGGCCCTGCAGGGTCCCCTGCAGCCCCCGCACTTCCTTGGCCAGGCCCTGCACCTGCTCCTCCAGCTGCTGCACCTTCTCTGACTCTCTGGGGCCTGGACGACCGCGGCGGCGGTGGGGGGAGGAAAGCGGGGAAGCTTGTTGTGGGCGGGGGAGGTGTCTATTTATTGTTACACTCTGCACAACGTTCATTCAGTCGTATTTACTGAGCGCTTCACTGCGTGCAGAGCAAATGCGACGTGCTCAATAAGCACGATTGAATGGAAGGGATGGAGAGGGAGTGGGGAGGGCGGTTGGGGTGTGTGTGAGGAAACTCCCTCTCTCACTCCCAGCCCCTCCACTCCCCCACTGCATCAGCTCGTCCTGCGGGCCACAGGACACTGGGCACCACGCTGTGCTCTGCCCGCCCTCCCCCTCCTTTTTTAAAAATGGTACTCTATCCCGGAAACTCTAAGGTGCTGGGGTTGACCAAAGGTAATCAGGTTGGACCCAGTCCACGGACCCCCATGGGGCTCGCGGCCTCAATCCCCAATTTACAGATGAGGTAACTGAGGCACAGAAAAGCGAAGTGAATTGCCCAAAGCCATACAGCAGACGAGTGGCGGAGTGAGGATTCGAACCCAGGTCTTCTGATTCCCAGGCACTGCCCTGTTTCTCTCTAGGCATGGAAGCCTGCCCCTGCAGAGAGGAGAGGAAACCGCCCCCCGGCCCCTCCCTGACTCCCGTCAATGGGCTTTAATACCCATGAGAACATTTGGGAGTCCCAGTTCTGGGCCTTCCTGGCTAGGCGGGCACGGCAAAAGACCAAGGGATAGTCATCTATAACAGTTGTCATCCCTGGGCCAGGAGGCATGGCCTAGTGGAAAGAACACGGGCCCGGGAGTTGGAGAACCTGGGCTCTCGTCCCGGCTCCGCCACTTGTCTGCCGTGTGACTTGGACAAATCACTTAGCTTCTCTGCGTCTCAGTTTCCTCATCTGTAAAACGATTGAGACTGAGTCCTGTGCGGGACGGGAACCGTGCCCAGCCCGCTTAGCTTGTATCTATCCCGGCACTTGGTACAGTGCCTGGGTGGACCCTTAACCCATATTGTTTTTCTTAAAAAAAAAAAGGAGACTATGAGGGGTCAGAAAAGGAGGGACCTCAGGTTCCATTATGCGATTGGGATCGGCGGCTCGGGGAAACCTGGAGTTTCCCAGAGCTCCGCCGCAGCGTGGGACTGACTGGTGGTGGGGCTCGGGGCGTGCTGGGATGTGTGGTTCCAAGTGGGTAGGCTGGGGAGGGTTGGAGTATGCTGTCCCTCCAGCTTGCTCTTCCCAAGAAATTCCCGGACGAGAGTCATCCCCTTTCTAGGAAACCCCTTGGCTGCACGCACCACCCTCGGCGCCCCACACACATCCTGTTTCCGAGGAGCTCCTTCCTCCGCCCACGCGCCCCAGGCTCAGACGCCCAGTTTCTCACCCATCACGCCCTCGCCCTAGGGAACCCGACACCCACCTTCTCCTCCCAGTCCACTGAGGTGGCTGCCGGCACTGGATCCGGAGAGGTTGGGGTGGGCCGGGCGGGGGTGGGAGGCGGGCCGGGAAGTGGCCAGCTGGGTGCCCTGGGCCGGAGAGGACGGCCCCTGGCTGCAGTCGTCCCCGCTGTAGCCCTGGCAGCACCGCCACTCCATGTCCGTCACCGTTTTGTAGGCCACGCGATAGCGCGGGCGCAGGAAGCTCCGGTACCTGTGGGCCGTGGGCGAGGACCCAGGGATGGGACGGGCTGAAGGGGGGCGAGCCCTTCCTCCTCTCCTCGCTCCCATCGGCTCCCTCCTGCCCAGGTTGGCGGGCTCCCGCCCGGGCGCCGGGACATCTGAGACCTCCCCGGCTCTTCCCTCGGCTCCTGACCCAATCCTTTTCCTTCTCCCGTCGTGGAGGAAACACTGGAGGTCAGGGAGAGGCCCCGGGATCCGTTTCCTCCGTCCGAGGCATCTGGCTTTTCGAAACTCTTCTTTCTCTGACCCCTTTCGGCTCGCCGCCCTGGGAACCGGGCTGTGCCCTTCACCCTTCAGCCCACTCCCCCCGTCCCTCTTCTCCACCCTACCGGCCCGGGCTTCGCCTCAAATCCTCCAGGCCCCGGGGGCGAGGTCTCCTCCCTCACCTTCTGTGCCCCTGCCCCTTCTGGGGTCCCGTCTCCCAGCCTTCTCCGGCATTTGACCCTCGGGAGACTCACGTGACGCTGCGCGAACACTGGGGCTGCCCCCAGCCACAGGGCTGGTAGTCAGGTTTCACAACGGTCTCCACTCCATCCTCCAGAACGCAGCTCACCGTCCGCGTGACCACAAAGGCGCACCAGTTCCTGCGGGCACGGCCCCGGCCCGGGGCCCCGGAGTCCGGGTCAGGGGCCCCATGGGGAGAGCGGAGCAGTACGGGGGGCAGAGAGCGGTGAGATCAGAGAAGGTGGGAAGTCCCGGGACCCACCCAAGACGGTTATGCCATGTGAATGGGTGAACGTGGGGATCTGGGGCAAGCATTCATTCAATCGTATTTATTGAGCGCTCACTGTGCGCAGAGCACTGTACTAAGCGCTCGGGAAGTACAAGTCTGCAACACATAGAGACGGTCCCTACCCAACAGCGGGCTCACAGTCTAGAAGTAGGCCGAAACTGCCTTCCAAAGAGAGCCCCGCTGCCCCTTTCGGGTCCACCCCTGCCACTCTGGACACTTCATCATTGACTCCTGCCTTCCGTGGCCCCCGGCCAGCCCCCTGCCACTACGGTGGGGAGGGCAGAGAGGAAACTGTGCCCCGGAGGGCCGGGCGGGGGGAGGTTTTCTCCAGATAAGCTGTTCCAGACCAGAAATGGAGTTGCAGAGGCGCACCCGCCACCACAGAAGGGGCCGTCAGTGTCCCCGGCAGAGCCAGAGGCTGCGTGCCAGCCGGTGCGGTCCGACTTAAAGCTGGGACTGTAGATGGCTGATCGGGACGGCAATCGCTAGCTCCTTCCTCCAGCCCCAACACTTCAATTATGTAAACTACCCTGGGAAGCTGGGGATTGAGGAACAGAAACCCCCCCGTGATGCTCTACAGAGTTGTGTGTGTGTGTGTGTTTGCGTCCACCCACAGGGAGATGAGTACAGGTAAATTCATCTCTGCCTGTGGGTTCTCTAATACGTGTCTGAGTGTACGTGTGTGTATGCATGTGTATGGGTATCTATGTTCGAGGATCCATCGATCCGTGTATAAACATCTAGCTACAGGGAGGCGAGCCCAGGTAAGCCCGTGTCTCCATGTGAGTTCTCTCATACTTGCTTGAGTGTGTGGGTGTGTATGTGTGTGCGTGAGAATATGTGTGTGTGTGTGTGTGTGTCTGTGTGCCAGCTGTGTCCATCCAGAGCCTGCCCGGGGGAAGGAAGAAGGATGGGGCTGTTGGCCACAGCCCAGCGCAGATAGGATAATGGGTCATTGATCCGGCCCGGCCCAGCCCCCAACTCTCCCGCTCACACTCTTGCCCTTCCCCAGGCCTCTGACCAGTGATGGGAGGTAGCCAGGGTCCGAGGGAGAGCTAGGCCAGATGGGGGACGGGGGTCAGAGCGGCACGTGGAGCTGCAGAGAGGAAATGAAGGCAGGCAAGGGCCCCCCATCCCCCCGTCCCATCCCCTGCAGAGCCCCAGACCCCGCTGACTGCCGTCCTGGGGGAAGATGGATTGACGTGGGGGACCGTGGCGGGCATGGAGGAGACCGGGGGATGGAGAGACTGGCGGGGAGGGGACGGGGAGCAGCCCAACCTTCCCCCGACTGAAGGGACCGGCGGGGTTGTAGGCGGAAAGTGTCCCCGAGAGGGCTGGGTGCCTGCCCCTGGAGAAGCCTGGGAGAGTTCGCTCCCCAAGAGGGCAGGGAGGCAGGGAAAAGTTGGCCGGACGGCAGAGTGCGGGGTCATCTTAGGGGCCGGCCAGGTCACCTCTGTCCTCAGCTTCTCCCCACCCCGGGGAAGGAGAGGAGCTGAGCCGGGCTGCAGGAGGGTCGGGTCGGGGTGGTGAGAGTTGGGGTGGGGGCGGACAAAGCCGTGGCAGGGGCCCTTCCTTACCTGTGTCGGTTGGCGGGGCGGGACCGGCTCTGGCCCTGTGGCCCCCCAGGCCCGAGGGGGCCGCCCCCGGTGTAGAGGCTGTAGCCGCGAGGCGGGTAGCTGGCCGCCCAGGAGGCCCCGGTCAGCAGGCAGCAGAGGCAGCAAGTCCAGAGCGGGTTTGGGGCCGTGGTTGGGGCCATGCTGGGGGGAGGGTCCACTCCGGGCCTGGGCTCAGCTTCGCATCCCGGTCCAGCTCGAGGCTGGTCCGCCTGGCTGGGTCCTCCTGGTCCCCTGTGGGATCCGGATGCGCTTCAGGAAAGGGCCACCTCCACCCAGCAGGACACAGGACTCCTGTCCCCTGGCTTCCTGCTTGCCCTCCTGGCGCAGCTCAACTCCTCCAGCCTCCCGCTCCCTCCCTCCCCTCTTCCCCTCGCCTCCCTCCCTTAGTCCTGCTCTCCCTCTCCGGCCCTCCCTCTGCCTTTCTGCTCTCCCTGCTTTCCAGGCCTCTTGTTGCCCTCTTCTACCGTCCCTCCTCCGTCCTTTCCCTCTTCTGGCTCCCTGTCTGCGTCTGTCTCCGTCTGTCGTCCTTCTCTTCTCCTGCCCCTGTCCTGCCCTGGCTCCCTCACAATCCCAGGCCCCACTCCAGGTCTCCCTGGCCGTCGCCGGTGGCCCCAACCGTGCACTGTGGGCTGCGGTGGGCTGGCTGGGCCGTGCCCCTGTGAGGGCCCGGAGCTGGGGTGGCTGGGGTGGGGCGGGTCCCGGCCTCCCGCCCCCCCTTCCTTCCCCGCCCCCCACCCCCTGGTCTGGCTGGCTGGCGGTCCTGCCCCCCAACCCCCCTCCGCTCCAACCGGGCCACATCTGCTTCTCGTTAATGCCGGGAAGGAGAAAAAAAGGGAAAAACAGAGAAATGTGGAGTTGCCGCCGGGCACGAGGCCAACGGCTCAGACAGGGCCGCGTGGAGCCGAGGCCAGGGCTGGGGAAGAGGAGGAGGGGGAGAAGGAGAGACTGAGGCCGGCTCCTCTGCTACGGCCTAGGTAGGGGGCAGGGGGAAGAGCTGCTCCAGAGCCCACGGTGGGCAAAGAGAGGAGTAGGCCCCGGCGGGAGGAAGGGGCACGGGAAGGAGAAGGGATCCAAAAGAGGATGTTTGGGAGAAAGAGCAGAGGTGAAGGGTTGGGAGAGCACAGAGAGGCTGAACTCGAGGGCAGGGAACGGGGCTACCAACTCTGTTATATGGTACTCTCCCAAGCGCTTAGTATGGTGCTCTGTGCACTGTAAGCGCTCAATAAATAAGATTGACTGATTGAGCGCAGAGAAGGAATGTCGGGAAGAGGGAAGAGGAAGGGTAGGTAGGGAGCACGAGGCCAGAGAGGAAAAGAGAGCAAGGGGAGCTGGGAATAATAGTAAGCGCTGACTATGTGCAAAGCCCTGTTCTAAGTGCTGGGGGGGTTACGAGGTGACTAGGTTGTCCCACAGGGGGCTCACAGTCTTAATCCCCATTTTCCAGATGAGGCCCAGAGAAGTTAAGTGACTTGCCCAAAGTCCCACAGCTAATTGGCAGAGCTGGGATTTGAACCCGTGACCTCGGACTCCAAAGCCCGGGCTCTTTCCAGTGAGCCACGCTGCTTCTCTAAGGAAGGAGGAAAGCGTCCCCACCCCCCCATCCCTGTCCCGGGGGAGCCCTCAGTCAGGGCCAAGAGAAGCCAGGGCCTGGTTGGAGAGGTGACAGATTCCTCTGCAAGGGGCATCTTAAGAGAGGAACCCAGGGGGCCATGAAGAGGACTCAATCAATCCCTCAAAAGTACTTACTGAGTGCTTACTTTGTGCAGAGCACTGACCCAGAGATCGCACTTGATTGGTCAGTGACAGCCAGGATGACACTAAATAAATGTCTTCCAATCTAGCCCAGAGTAATTCCCCCCTGTCCCTGGGGGCACGTATCCCAAACCCGCTGAAGTCAAGGGCTCTAATGCCTCCCTGAGCAGGCTTGGATCTGTTCACGGAGGAACGGCCCTAGCGATTTCCAAGAGGGAAAATCAGGGATCAGAGATGGGTATCCAGGTGGCAACTATCCTTCCTAGAAGCTGGCGGCCACTGTGGGAGACAGACTCCCGGGTTTGGAGGGCCTGCTGGCCAGCTGGCCGAGCGACTACTGTCCGGAGGCTTAGACAAAGCTAGAGGTGCCAGCCTGGGTCTCTGGGGATGCCAACTCTGACATGCACTCCCTTGGCAAGGGGCACTGCTTCTGCCCCCCGCCCCTTCCCAACGCCCCCCACATCCCTGACCAAGAGTCAGCAGGATGCCAGCACCCTGGGGACTGGGGCTCGAGTCAAACATGTATGTGTCTATCTGTCCTTCATGTTCACAGGTGGCAACGCTGCTGCAGGAGAGGAGGTGATGGTGACGTTTGCCCTGCCCTGCCGGACCAGACCTGGGATGATCCAAGCTATATTTGCCCCTTCTCAACACAAGCACAGCTTGGAGAAGGAAAGGAAAGTCTCACACTTTCCTCCTTTCCTTATGAGGATGATGGCATTTGTTAAACACTTACTAAGTGCTGGACACTGCACTAAACGCTGGGGTGGATACAAGCAAATCAGGTCGGACCCAGCCCCTGTCCCAGGTGGGGCTCACAGTCTCACTCCCCATTTTCCAGATGAGGTAACTGAGGCCCAAAGAAGTGAAGTGACTTGCCCAAGGTCACACAGCCGACAGAACCCATGACCCCCTGGGCTCTATCCACTGCACCATGCTGCTTCTGCGGGACCCCTGGGTGGGGGGTGGGGCGGTCAGGGACCAAACCTAACATCTGCATTAAGTGGGTGCTCAGTAAATATTATTGAATGAGTGAATGAACAGACAGATGGATGGATGGCTGGAGAGTGGATGAAGGTTCTGTGGCATGGCTCAATGGAAAGAGCCCGGGCTCGGGAGTCAGAGGTCATGGGTTCAAATCCTGGGTCCGCCAATTGTCAGCTGTGTGACCTTGGGCAAGTCACTTAACTTCTCTGTGCCTCAGTTACCTCATCTGGAAAATGGGGATGAAGACTCGTGAGCCCCACAGGGAACAACTTGATCACCTTGTATCCTCCCCAGCGCTTAGAACAGTGATTTGCACATAGTAAACGCTTAACAAATGCCATTATCATTATTATTATTTGATTATTTATTGAGCTCCCGCTGCATGCAGGGTCCCGGACAGGTCTCAGAGTGGCGTTACCTAGGGAGACCAAGACCTGCTTTCAGTCTTGGAGATCATAATCTAATGGGAGAGACAGACACAGACACAAGCCAAATTTATCCAACTTGTACTTCCCACGCGCTTAGTACAGTGCTCTGCACACAGTAAGCGCTCAATAAATACGATTGATTGATTATCGCAAACTCTCAATGATCTGCCGTGTTGGAGGACACTCCTAGGAACCTCTCACCCACATCCTGTCTCTTGTCTTGGAACGCCCTCCCTTTTCACATCCGACAGACGATCACCGTCCCCACCTTCAAAGTCTCACTGAAGGTACCTCTCCTTCAAAAGGCCTTTCTCGACTAAGCCCTCATTTCTTCTTCTCCCACTTCCTTCTGTGTCACCCTTGCCCTCTTTTCAGGCCCCTGCCCTCAGCCCCACAGCGCTCATGTACTTAGCCATCATATATTTATTTATATTCATGTCCGTATTCCCCTCAAGAAAGCTTGTTGTGGGCAGGGAACGTGTCTACCAACTCTCAAGCGCTTAATACAGAGCTCTGCACAGAGTAAGCACTCAATAAATACAATTGACTGATCATCTGCTTCCTCCCACCCAGGATTCGCCTGTCCTCTAGCTCCCTGGGCTTCCCTGCTTTGTGCTGGAGTCCCCCAATACTGTCCAGGTGTCGGGATTCCCTCTCCTGAAGCTCCAAGTGGTTTTCGTACCAAATAAGATGGATACAATCCGGGTGACCTCATCCTAGAAATGTTTTGGGGCAGAGATAGTACCTAAATGCTGGAGTCTCGTGGGTTTAATCTGGGAAGTCTTTCTAGAGGAGACGGGCTTTTAGCAGAGTTTAGCAGAAGGGAAGGGATATCATTTGATGGAGAGGAAGAGAAGGATGTTCTAGGGTGGGGAGGGGCACAGTGGAAACAATCTTGGAAAGGCTGGGATAGGCCTGAAGCTGAGGGACTCCAGGGAGAGAGTTGGGGGTGAGGCATAATAATAATGATTATAGTATTTGTTAAGCGCTTCCTATGTGCCAGGCACTGAACTTAACGCTGGCAAGCAAAGCGGGTTGGACACAGTCCCTTTCCCACGTGGGGTTCCCGATTTTAATCCCCATTTTACAGATGAGGCACAGAGAAGTAAAGTGACAGTTGGCAGAGCTGGGATTAGAACCAATGACCTTTGGACTCCCAGCCCCAATTTCTATCCATTACACCGTGATCAGTCCCTAAAATGGGGGGAGTGATAATAATAATAACTGTGGTATTTGTTGTAAGCGCTTTCTACGTGCCAAGCACCGTCCTAAGCGCTGGGGTGGATATAGGTTCACTTGGGGCTCACAGTTTTCATCCCCACTTTACAGATGAGGTAACAGGCCCAGAGAAGCGAAGTGACTTGCCCAAAGTCACACAGCTGACAAGTGGGGAGCCAGTGGGAATCCAGAAAAGTGGATTTACCCAAGGTCACACAGCAGACGTGGCAGAGCCGGGATTAGAACCCACAACCTCTGACCCGTTCTCCTCCAAGGCCATGCTGCTGGGAGGGGGCTGGTCTCGTCCGGCCTTCCCTTCCTGTCAAAAGGAGGGGTATCCTCCGTGCGGCTGCCTTTCAGAGGCCAGGGAAAACAGATCTGTGTCCAGAAAAGGAGACAGAAGCCAACCCGAGGTGGCCCAGTGATCCATTAAGTTCTGGGTCATTTCTACATTAAAGATTTCATTCTGCACAGCCGTCAGACGGGTGGGACTTCCTCGAATCCTCGAATCCTGAGGTGCCTCTGAAGCGGAATTTGGGTCCTGTGACTTTCTTCGGGTCAGGGCCCCGGAGTTCTGGGGGAGAGGCCCGGGGAAGGTTTCCGAGCCCAAAAGGCAGCTGATCTCTCATCAATCCACCCATGGTTCTTGTTGAGTTCTCACTGTGTGCTGAACACTGTACTAAGCGCTTGAGAGAGTCCGACACAGTGGGTACTACTACTAATAATAATGATAGCATTTAGTAAGCGCTTACTGTGTACAAAGCACTGTTCTAAGCGCTGGGGAGGTTACAAGGTGATCAGGTTGTCCCACGGGGGGGGCTCACAGTCTTCATCCCCATTTTACAGATGAGGGAACTGAGGCCCAGAGAAGTGAAGTGACTTGCCCAAAGTCACCCGGCTGGCAAGCGGCAGAGCTGGGGTAGACACGATCCCATCTATTATGTACTAGGGACGGGGATAATGACGACAATGACTTTCTCCCTTTACCTGAATGACTCTCAGTGCTTCCCAGCACCAGTGTAGCCATTCAGAATTGGGAGGTGGGAGAAAAGCAGAGAAGCCCTGTGGCCTAGTGGGTAGAGCACAGCCTGGGAGTCGGAAGGACCCGGGTTCTAATCTCGCTCCTCCACTTGTTACGTGACTCCGGGCAAGCCACTTAACTTCTCTGTGAGCCTCGGTTTCCTCGCCTATAAAATGAGGAATAAGACTCTGAGCCCCAAGCAGGGCAGGGACTCTGTCCAACCTATTTTGTATCCATCCCAGCACTTACTACCGGGCCTGACTCATATAGTAAGTGCTTAACAAATACCACAACTACTATTATTATTATTATTAAGGGGGAGGCGGAGGGGGGAAAATAGTTTCCCAGCAGAGGCTGTGAAATTAGCGTTTTCTGTCCCCCGAGTAGCTCCCGGGCTCAGGGCCACAGATTTGGCTGAACTGGCCCTTACATAGACTGCCGAGGGAAGGACTGCAGCGAGGAGGACGGCAGGCAGACAGCGTGAACTGGGTCCCCACGGACCCGCTAACCCTGGTGGGAATCTCAGTTTGGCCGGTGGTGACTCAGGGACTTGGCTGAGAGCCACTGCTAGGAGACCTGCAGCCTCCTCTCCTCCCACGCCGCCTCGCCCGATCCCAACTCAGTGCCCCGCTGACAAACCCCTCCCCAACGCCGGAGCCGGGGTCCCCTCGTCTTACTCAGTGTGTGATGGTCGTGGGGTCTACCGACAGAAAAGCAGCGTGGCTTAAGCGGATAGAGCACAAGCCTGGGAGTCGGGAGGACTTGGGTTCTAATCCCAAGGCCCTGCTGAGAGCTCACCTCCTCCAGGAGGCCTTCCCAGACTGAGCCCCTTCCTTCCTCTCCCCCTCGTCCCCCTCTCCATCCCCCCCATCTTACCTCCTTCCCTTCCCCACAGCACCTGTATATATGTATATATGTTTGTACATATTTATTACTCTATTTATTTTACTTGTACATATCTATTCTACTTATTTTATTTTGTTAGTATGTTTGGTTTTGTTCTCTGTCTCCCCCTTTTAGACTGTGAGCCCACTGTTGGGTAGGGACTGTCTCTATATGTTGCCAATTGGTACTTCCCAAGCGCTTAGTACAGTGCTCTGCACATAGTAAGCGCTCAATAAATACAATTGATGATGATGATGATGATAATCCCGGCTCCACCACTTGTCTCCGCTGCGACCTTGGGCAAATCACTTGACTTCTCTGTGCCTCAGTTACCTCATCTGTAAAATGGGGATTGAGACTGAGAGCCCTACGTGGGACAGGGATTGCGTACGACCCAATTATCTTGTATCTACCCCGGTGCTTAGTACAGTGCCCGGCACATAGGAAGTGCTTAACAGATGTCACAATTATTATTATTATTAGAGGTCTAGAGACGTTAAGTGACCCACCTAAGGTCAATATCAGACAAGTGGAGGAGCTGGGATTCGAATCCGGTGCCTGCGATTCCTCGGCCTGTGCTCCTTCCTCTAGGCCGCACTGATAAAAAACGAATCAGATGGGACTCAGTCCCGATCCCACGCGGGGCTCCCGGTCTAAATCTCTATCTTCCTTCTGGAAAGTCATCCCCTTCTCTCCTCCCACCCCCCCAACACAATCTTCTGGAAAGACCCATTTCCTGCCCTCTTCCTGGAGCTGACCTCCCCGCCCACATGGCTCTCCCAGAACTCGGCCTCTAGTCCCCTTCTTTTTGGTCCTGCCGCTCCTCAGCTGGCTCCCATTGTGACCTGGAGTCCACGACTGCGAGTTCAGTTCCTCCAGACCCCGGTTCAAATACTCCAGTCAAAACCCACATAAAGGCTTCCTCCCTACACTCCCTCCCTTCTCCTCCCACTCCCACCGTTCATTCAATCGTATTTATTGAGCGCTTACTGTGCGCAGAGCACCGTACTAAGCGCCTGTACTAACCCACCAGCCTCGGCCCCGGGCTCCCGGAGACCTCTAGGCCACCCAATTCCTGGGGTTGACTCATGCCTGGTTTCACACGGTAAGCACTTGATAAGTACTATTGATTCGTGGATTGATTCCCGGATGGCGGTTGTTTAGATGAAGTGCTATTTCTGACCCAACGGCCTCCTCTTCCTCCCTTGGCAGCAGCTGCAGGGGATTGAGACAGAGCTCTCCCTGGATTCCAGACAATTCCGCAGCTGGTCCACACAGAGTGGCCTCTTCTGCTCTCTTTTCCTCAATTTCCTCTCCGATAGCGGAGATACGGGAAGTCCGGGGAAGTGGAGAGATCTCTGCTGCCGAGAAAACGAAAGTCTCCCCTCTTCCACTCTCCCCATTACAGGCTTCCTCAAGTTGGAGTAAGTCCGCCTGTTATTTTGAAGGCTCCTTGAGGACAGGGATTATGTCTACAGACCCTACTGTACTCTTCCAAGTGCTCAGTACAGTAATCTGCACACAGTACATCCTCAGTAGAAAGTATTGGCCGATTGATTAAAGAATTGAACTGTGACAGAGAACAGCATCTCGGAGAGCCACATGTAGAAAAAGGCACCTTGATGCCTAACCTGGGTGGCCCTCCCACCCCCGGCACCGGAGTCTGGAGGGGTCCTAAGAGGTCCCACCTCTGATGATCCCCAGTCTGGGGTTCTAGGGTTTTGTACTTCCCAAGCGCTTAGTACAGTGCTCTGCACACAGTAAGCGCTCAATAAATACAATTGAATGAATGAATGAATAATAATAATAATAATAATGTTGGCATTTGTTAAGCGCTTACTATGCGCCAAGCACTGTTCTAAGCGCTGGGGGGGGTACAAAGTGATCAGGTTGTCCCACGTGGGGCTCACAGTCTTCATCCCCATTTTACAGATGAGGTCACTGAGGCTCACAGAAGCTAAGTGACTTGCCCAAGGTCACACAGCAGACATGTGGGGGAGCCAGGATTCAAACCCATGACCTCTGACTCCAAAGCCCGGGCTCCTTCCACTGAGCCACGCTGCTTCTTCAAGTCTTACTCCCCATTTTACCGATGAGGTAACTGAGGCCCAGAGAAGTGAAGCGACTTGCACATATTTATTACTCTATTTATTTTACTCTTACATATTTACTATTCTATTTATTTTATTTTGTTAATATGTTTTGTTTCGTTGTCTGTCTCCCCCTTCTACACTGTGAGGCCTCTGTTGGGTAGGGACCGTCTCTACATGTTGCCAACCTGTACTTCCCAAGCGCTTAGTACAGTGCTCTGCACACAGTAAGCGCTCAACAAATCCAATTGAATGAATGAATGAATGAATGTTCTAAGCCCTGGGGAGGTGACAAGGTGATCAGGTTGTCCCACGGGGGGCTCACAGTCTTCATCCCCATTTTACAGATGAGGTCCCTGAGGCCCAGAGAAGTATTCATTCATTCATTCAATCGTATTTATTGAGCACTTACTGTGTGCAGAGCACACAGCACTAAGCGCTTGGGAAGTACAAGTTGGCAACGCAGTCACACAGTTGCCCAAAGTCACACAGCTGACAAGTGGTGGAGCCAGAATTTGAACTCACAACCTCTGGGTCCCCCTGGAGATTTGAGCCTGCCCTAGGTGGGGCCGGGGGGTTCAGTCTGGCTTCCTAGCCCCGTTCTCTTCCGAACAGGAGTCTCTGAGTCGGCCCAAAGCTGACCCCCGGCTGGTCCAGATCATCATCAATCGTATTTATTGAGCGCTTACTGTGTGCAGAGCACTGTACTAAGTGCTTGGGAAGTACAAATTGGCAACATATAGAGACAGTCCCTACCCAACAGTGGGCTCACAGTCTAAAAGGGGGAGACAAAACCAAACATACTACAAAATAAAATAGAATAGATATGTACAAGTAAAATCAATAGAGTGATAAATATGTACAAACATATATACATATATACAGGTGCTGTGGGGAAGGGAAGGAGGTATGATGGGGGGGATGGAGAGGGGGACGAGGGGCAGAGGAAGGAGGGGGCTCAGTCTGGGAAAGCCTCCTGGAGGAGGTGAGCTCTCAGTAGGGCCTTGAAGGGAGGAAGAGAGCTAGCTTGGTGGATGGGCGGAGGGAGGGCATTCCAGGCCCGGGGGATGATGTGGGCCGGGGGTCGACAGCTGGACAGGCGAGAACGAGGTACGGTGAGGAGATTAGTGGCGGAGGAGCGGAGGGTGCGGGCTGGGCTGGAGAAGGAGAGAAGGGAGGTGAGGGAGGAGGGGGTGAGGGGATGGATGGATGGACAGCCTTGAAGCCCAGGGTGAGGAGTTTCTGCCTGATGCGCAGATTGATTGGTAGCCACTGGAGATTTTTGAGGATCTACCGATCCCGCTTCCGGCTCTGGTGGCTTTGTGTGTTGGGGGCTGGGGGTTCGGTTGGGGCTGGCTCCGGCTGTCTTGGAGAGAGAGAGGCGGAGGGGGTGATCATGGAAGCCGCCAGCCTCCCTCCGTTGCCTGAGGAGGAAGTGGTTGGTTGCCCTCAACTACCGGGAGGGGAAAGCGGTGGCCCTGGAGCAAGAGGATGGCTCAAGGGAAAACAGTCGCTCAAAGGTCGGCGGCCGGGCCGGACTTCCGTGTGACCTAATGATGTCACATGGAACGGGGGGGTGGGGGTGGGCAGCACAGTCTCCCCCACTTTTGGGGGGGGTCCGGATGACTGAAGCCGGCCCTGGGTTCAGGGTTGGGAAGGTGGGAAGGAACTGTTCTGAGTGGAGGAGAGAGTCAAAAAGGAAAGAGGTGGGGGTGTGGAGAGGGGAAGACTCTATTTCATGAAGGAGGTGGCTTAATTTCTGACCAGACATTTGTGGTGCTACCAGGCTGAGGGCAATCAATTGATAAGCGCTTAGTACAGTGCTGAAGCACTTTGCGCAGGGCTTCGCACATGCTGACTTGTACTTCCCAAGCGCTTAGTACAGTGCTGAGCACACAGTAAGCGCTCAATAAATATGATTGAATGAATGAATGAATGATGGCATTTGTTAAGCGCTTACTATGTGCAGAGCGCTGTTCTAAGCGCTGGGGGGGATACAAGGTGATCAGGTTGTCCCACGTGGGGCTCACAGTCTTCATCCCCATTTTACGGAGGAGGGAACTGAGGCTCGGAGAAGTGACTTGCCCAAGGTCACACAGCAGACCTGTGGCGGAGCCGGGATTCAAACCCATGACCTCTGACTCCAAAGCCCGGGCTCTTTTCCACTGAGCCACGCTGCTTCTCGTAGCCACGCTGCTTCTCGTGCTCAATACATTCATTCGATGATATTTATTAAGCGCTTACTGTGGGCAGAGCACTGTACTAAGCGCTTGGAAAGGACAATACGGCAATACAGCATTCGGTTGGTCAGTGGTACTTACCGAGAGCTATGTGCAAGGGGGCACTGAATTTAGCCCAATGTTGGGTAGGGACTGTCTCTATATGTTGCCAATTTGTACTTCCCAAGCGCTTAGTACAGTGCTCTGCACATAATAAGTGCTCAATAAATATGATTGATTGATTACGTACCGGGGAGAATACAGCACGGTTCGTAGACACTTGAGGAGCCCCTGCAAGGAAGATAAGGGAGGTCAGGCCGGAGCTGGAAGCAGCGTGGCTCGGTGGCAAGAGCCCGGGTTTGGGAGTCAGAGGTCGTGGGTTCTAATCCCGACTCCGCCACGTGTCTGCTGTGTGACCCCGGGCAAGTCACTTCACTTAGAGAAGCAGCACGGCTCAGTGGAAAGGGCCCGGGCTTTGGAGTCAGGGGCCATGGGTTCAAATCCCGGCTCTGCAGCTTGTCACCTGTGGGACTTTGGGCAAGTCACTTCACTTCTCCGCGCCTCAGTTGCCTCATCTGTAAAATGGGGATGAAGACTGTGAGCCCCACATGGGACACCCTGATCACCTTGTAACCTCCCCAGCGCTTAGAACAGCGCTTTGCATCATCATCATCATCATCATCATCAATCGCATTTATTGAGCGCTTACTATGTGCAGAGCACTGTGCTAAGCGCTTGGGAAGTACAAATTGGCAACATATAGAGACAGTCCCTACCCAACAGTGGGCTCACAGTCTAAAAGGGGGAGACAGAGAACAAAACCAAACATACTAACAAAATAGAATAGATATGTAGAAATAAATAAATTAAATAAATAAATAGAGTAAAAAAATATGTACAAACATATATACATACATACAGGTGCTGTGGGGAAGGGAGGGAGGTAAGATGAGGGGATGGAAAGGGGGACGAGGGGGAAAGGAAGGAAGGGGCTCAGTCTGGGAAGGCCTCCTGGGGGAGGTGAGCTCTCAACAGGGCCTTGAAGGGAGGAAGAGAGGTAGCACATAGTGAGTGCTTAATAAAAATGCCATTCCTCCTCCCTCCCTCTCTTCCCCTCCCCTCCTCTCCTTCGCCCCCTCTTCTGGACCGTCTCTATATGTTGCCAGCTTGCACTTCCCAAGCGCTTAGTCCAGTGCTCTGCACACAGTAAGCGCTCAATCCGATTGAATGAATGAATGAATGATTATTCCCTGGGCCCCAGTTCCCTCATCCATTCATCCAATCGTACTTATTGAGCGCTTACAGTGCGCAGAGCACTGGACTAACCTCATCTGCCCACTGGGGATGAAGACTGTGAGTCCCACGTGGGACAATCTGGTCACCTTGGATCTACCCCAGCGCTTAGAAGCGCCCAACAAATACCACCTTTATTATAAGCGGGAGGCGAATGGGGTAGGAAGAGGGGCTTCTGGCTGGTTTTAGGCGCGGCTTGCCCCGAGGCCTACCCCGGGGCCTAATTGCTGTGGCCCCACGGCAGCTCCTGTGGAGTTTGCTTTGGCAGGGACAGAGGCAGAGGCGTCCCCTGAGCCTTGGGCCCCCCCTTCCACCGCAGAACAACTGGCTTCCATTAGCCCTGACAGCTCTGGAGTGGCAGCCCAGCTCCCCACCCCCCGGCCCGGCCCCATCCCGGCTCCCTGTTTTCCCTTTTATGGTGAAGCCAGAGGGAGAAAGGAGCCGGGAAGGGGTGGAAGGGGCTCCCTGCCAAGGGGAAGGACGGGAGAGGCCGGGCTTTCCGGGGTCCCCAACCCTGACTCCCCCTGAGCGAGGGAGGGGGTTTGCCCGCTTGTACTTCCCAAGCGCTCGGCCCAGCGCTCTGCCCACAGTCAGCGCTCGATCAAGAAGATTGAATAATAATAATAATAGTGTCGGCATCTGTTGAGCGCTTGCTATGTGCAAAGCGCCGTTCTAAGCGCTGAGGGGGGATACAAAGTGATCAGGTTGTCCCCCGTGGGGCTCGCAGTCTTCATCCCCATTCTACAGATGAGGGAACTGAGGCTCGGAGAAGTGACTTGCCCAAGGTCACACAGCAGACACGTGGCGGAGCCGGGATTCGAACGCATGACCTCTGACTCCAAAGCCCGGGCTCTTTCCACTGAGCCACGCTGCTTCTCATAATCAATGTCGTATTTATTGAGCGCTTGCTGTGTGCGGAGCACTGTACTAAGCGCTTGGGAAGTACAAATTGGCAACATATAGAGGCAGTCCCTACCCAACAGTGGGCTCACAGTCTAAATAAGTCTCATAAGGCTATCTGTTGCCGACTTGTGCTTTTCCAAGCGCTCAGTCTAGTGCTCTGCACACAGTCAGCGCTCAGTCAAGAACATTGAATTACTATATCTGTTGCCGACTTGTGCTTTTCCAAGCACTTAGTCCAGTGCTCTGCCCACAGTCAGCGCTCGATCAAGAAGATTGAATGGTTATCTGTTGCCGACTTGTGCTTTTCCAAGCGCTCAGTCCAGTGCTCTGCCCACAGTCAGCGCTCAATCAATCAAGGAGATTGAATGGCTATCTGTTGCCGACTTGTGCTTTTCCAAGCGCTCAGTCCAGTGCTCTGCACACAGTCAGCGCTCGATCAAGAAGATTGAATGACTATCTGTTGCTGATTTGTACTTTGCCAAGCGCTTAGTCCAGTGCTCTGCCCACAGTCAGCGCTCAATCAATCAAGGAGATTGAATGGCTATCTGTTGCCGACTTGTGCTTTTCCAAGCGCTCAGTCCAGTGCTCTGCACACAGTCAGCGCTCGATCAAGAAGATTGAATGACTATCTGTTGCTGATTTGTACTTTGCCAAGCGCTTAGTCCAGTGCTCTGCCCACAGTCAGCGCTCAATCAATCAAGGAGATTGAATGGCTATCTGTTGCCGACTTGTGCTTTTCCAAGCGCTCAGTCCAGTGCTCTGCACACAGTCAGCGCTCGATCAAGAAGATTGAATGACTATCTGTTGCTGATTTGTACTTTGCCAAGCGCTTCGTCCAGTGCTCTGCCCACAGTCAGCGCTCGATCAAGAAGATTAAATGGCTATCTGTTGCCGACTTGTGCTTTTCCAAGCGCTTAGTCCAGTGCTCTGCACACAATCAGCGCTCGATCAAGATTGAATGACTATCTGTTGCCGACTTGTACTTTTCCAAGCGCTTAGTCCAGTGCTCTGCCCACAGTCAGTGCTCAATATCAAGAAGATTGAATGACTATCTGTTGCCGGCTTGTACTTTTCCAAGCGCTTCATCCGGTGCTCTGCACACAGTCAGTGCTCAATCAAGAAGATTGAATGACTATCTGTTGCCGACTTGTGCTTTTCCAAGCGCTCAGTCCAGTGCTCTGCCCACAGTCAGCGCTCGATCAAGAAGATTGAATGAGTATCTGTTGCCGACTTGAGCTTTTCCAAGCGCTTCGTCCAGTGCTCTGCCCACAGTCAGCGCTCAATCAATCAAGAAGATTGAATGGCTATCTGTTGCCGACTTGTGCTTTTCCAAGCACTTAGTCCAGTGCTCTGCACACAGTCAGCGCTCAATCAAGAAGATTGAATGACTATCTGTTGCCGACTTGTGCTTTGCCAAGCGCTTCGTCCAGTGCTCTGCACACAGTCAGCGCTCAATCAAGAAGACTGAATGACTATCTGTTGCCGACTTGTACTTTTCCAAGCGCTTCGTCCAGTGCTCTGCCCACAGTCAGCGCTCGATCAAGAAGATTGAATGGCTATCTGTTGCCAACTTGTGCTTTTCCAAGGGTTTAGTCCAGTGCTCTGCACACAGTCAGCGCTCGATCAAGAAGATTGAATGACTATCTGTTGCCAACTTGTGCTTTTCCAAGCGCTTAGTCCAGTGCTCTGCACATAGTCAGCGCTCAATCAATACGACTGACTGACTTTTCCTGTCCACTCCCGACTCCCACTCCGAGGCCGGGCTCCGACGCGGGACTTTTTCTGGGCAATTGGAGGAGGGGCTGCCCCGTGCCCGGCGGCCCTGGGAGGCGGGTGACCCGGGCAGAGCCGAGAGGAAGCACCTGGCAGGGGGCTCCGGCCTGGCAAAGCCCACCGGCTGTACCCAGCTGGGCCAGGGGCCCAGAGACTTAAATAATAATAATAATAATGATGGGGTTTATGAAGCGCTTACTATGTGCAAAGCACCGTTCTAAGCGCTGGGGAGGTTACAAGGGGATCAGGTTGTCCCACGTGGGGCTCACAGTCTTAACCCCCGTTTTCCAGATGAGGTAGCTGAGGCCCAGAGAAGTGAAGTGGCTTGCCCAAAGTCACCCAGCTGACAATTGGCAGAGCTGGGATTTGAACCCATGAACTCTGACTCCAAAGCCCGGGCTCTTTCCACTGAGCCACACTGCTTCACCTGAAGCGGCCGCGCTCCCGCCTCTGTGCCCCCTCTGTGCCCGCTGTGCCCCCCCGTGCCCCCCGGCGGCTCACAGCCCCGGCCACCGTTCATTCATTCAATCGCATTTATTGAGCGCTTACTGTGTGCAGAGCACTGTACTAAGCGCTTGGGAAGTCCAAGTTGGCAACATCTAGAGACGGTCCCTACCCGACAGCGGGCTCACAGTCTAGAAGGGGGAGGCAGACAACAAAAACAAAACATATTAACAAAATAAAATAAATATGTACAAGTAAAATAAATAAATAGAGTAGCAGCGTGGCTCAGCAGAAAGAGCACGGGCTTTGGAGTCAGAGGTCATGGGTTCAAATCCCGGCTCTGCCAATTGTCAGCTGTGTGACTTTGGGCAAGTCACTTCACTTCTCTGGGCCCCAGTTACCTCATCTGTAAAATGGGGGTGAGGACTGTGAGCCCCACGTGGGACAAACCAATCACCTTGTAAACTCCCCAGCGCTTCGAACAGTGCTTTGCACATAGTAAGCGCTTAACAAATATTATTATTATTATTAATAGAGTAATAAATACGTACAAACATATATACAGGTGCTGTGGGGAGGGGAAGGAGGTAAGGCAGGGGGGACGGGGAGGGGGAGAGGGTGCAGGGTCACCAGGGCCATTCATTCATTCATTCAATCATATTTATTGAGTGCTTACTGTGTGCAGAGCACTGTACTAAGCGCTTGGGAATTCCAAGTTGGCAACATCTAGAGACGGAGAAGTCCGGAGAAGCAGTGTGGCTCAGTGGAAAGAGCCCGGGTTTTGGAGTCAGAGGTCATGGGTTCGAATCCCGACTCCGCCACATGTCAGCTGGGTGACCTTGGGCAAGCCACTTAACTTCTCTGTGCCTCAGTTCCCTCATCTGTAAAATGGGGATGAAGATTGTGAGCCCCAAGTAGGACAACCTCATCAGCTTGTAACCTCCCCAGCGCTTAGAACAGTGCTTTGCACATAGTAAGCGTTTAACAAATACCGAGTTGGCAACATCTAGAGACGGTCCCTACCCAACAGCGGGCTCACGGTCTAGAAGGGGGAGACAGACAACAAAACAAAACATATTAACAAAATAAAATAAATACAATAAATATATGAGTGCTGTGGGGAGGGGAAGGAGGTAAGGCCGGGGGGGCTGGGGAGGGGGAGGGGGAGGAGGGAGAGAGGGCGCAGGGCCACCAGGGGGCGCGGGGTCACCAGGGGGCGAGGGGTCACCAGGGCCACCAGGGGGTCACGGGGTCACCAGGGTCACTGGGGATGCAGGGCCACCAGGGCCAGCAGGGCCTCCAGGGCCACCAGGGGGCGCGGGGCCACCAGGGCCACCAGGGGATGTGGGGCCACCAGGGCCACTGGGGACGCAGGGCCACCAGGGCCACCAGGGGGGCACGGGGTCACCAGGGTCACCAGGGGGTGTGGGGCCACCAGGGGGCGCGGGGCCACCAGGGCCACCAGGGACACCAGGGCCACCAGGGGGCGTGGGGCCACCAGGGACACCAGGGGGCATGGGGTCACCAGGGCCACTGGGGATGCAGGGCCACCAAGGCCACCAGGGGATGTGGGGCCACCAGGGCCACCAGGGGGTCACGGGGTCACCAGGGTTACCAGGGGGCGTGGGGCCACCAGGGGGCGCGGGGCCACCAGGGCCACCAGGGCCACCAGGGCCACCAGGGGGCACGGGGGCACCAGGGCCACCAGGGGGCATGGTGCCACCAGGGGTGCAGGGCTACCAGGGCCACCGGGGGCGAGGGGCCACCAGGGCCCCCAGGGGGCGCGGGGCCACTAGGGGGCGCGGGGTCACCAGGGCCACCAGGGCCACTGGGAGCACGGGGCCACCAGGGCCACCAGGGGGCGCGGGGCCACTAGGGGGCGTGGGGCCACCAGGGGGCGCGGGGCCACCAGGGCCACCAGGGGGCGCGGGGCGTGGCAACAGAGGCCCCGCCCCCTGGGGGGGGTTGCCCGGGAACCCTCCCCCGCCCTCCCCCGCGGGGAGCAGTCGAGGCGGGCGGCCTCGCGGCTAGAGCGGCCGGAAGTGCGGCGTTAGGGAGGGGTGAGCCGTCGGCCCCACTTCCGGCCTCGGGGACGTAGCCTGGGGCTGAACCTTCCAGGTGAGCGGGTCGGTGGCGGTCGTCGTCCCCCGCAGGATGATCACGGACGTGCAGCTGGCCATCTTCGCCAACATGCTGGGCGTGTCGCTCTTCCTGCTGGTCGTCCTCTATCACTACGTGGCCGTCAACAACCCCAAGAAGCAGGAGTGAGGCCGGTGACCCCGCCCGGCCCAGGTAATAATAATAACAACAACAACAACAATAATAATAATGATGATGACGTCATCTACTATGCGCAAAGCACTGCCCTAAGCGCTGGGAAGGTTACAAGGCGATCAGGTTGCCCCACGTGGGGGTCTCACAGTCTTCACCCCCATTTTACAGATGAGGAAACTGAGGCCCAGTGAAGTGACTTGCCCGTGGCGGCGTCGGGATTCGAACCCGTGACCTCTGACTCCAAAGCCCGGGCTCTTTCCACCGGGCCACGCGCCCGCCGTCAGGACCGGCCTGGGGATCCGATAATAATAATAATAATAATAATAATAATAATAATAATAATAATAATAATAATCAGCGCTTACAGTGTTGCCAGGCACTGTTCTAACTGCTGGGGTAGATCCAGAGTGATCGGGTGGTCCCACGTGGGGCTCACAGGCTTCACCCCCATTTTCCAGATGAGGAAACTGAGGCCCTGAGAAGAATAATAATAATGTTGGTATTTGTTAAGCGCTTACTATGCGCGAGGCACTGCTCTAAGCGCTGGGGCGAACACAAGGAGATGAGGTTGTCCCACGTGGGGCCCACAGCCTTAATCCCCATTTTACAGATGAGGGAACTGAGGCACTGAGAAGTGAAGTGACTTGCCCAAGGTCACACAGCAGACGTGAGCCCACTGTTGTTGGGTAGGGACTGTTTCTATAGGTTGCCAATTTGTACTTCCCAAGCGCTTAGTACAGTGCTCTGCACATAGTAAGCGCTCAGTTAATACGATTGATGATGTGGGGGAGGCAGGATTCGAACCCGTGACCTCCGACTCCCAAGCCCGCGCTCTTTCCACTGAGCCCCGTTGCTTCTCTAAGTGAAGTGACTTAAACGAGGTCACGCAGCCGGCAAGTGGCAGAGTCGGGATTCGAACCCACGGCCTCCGACTCCCAGCCCTGAGCCGCGCTGCTTCCGTCCCTTGCGGCCTCGCCCCCAAATTCATTCCTAGAGAAGCGGCGTGGTCAGTAGAAAGAGCTCAGGCTTGGGAGTCGGAGGTCGTGGGTTCAAATCCCGGCTCCGCCACTTGTCAGCTGGGTGACTTTGGGCGAGTCACTTCGCTTCTCTGGGCCTCAGTTCCCTCATCGGGAAAATGGGGATGAAGACTGTGAGCCCCACGTGGGACAACCTCATCACCTTGTAACCTCCCCGGCGCTTAGAACAGTACTTTGCCCATAGTAAGCGCTTAATAAATGCTATCATCATCATTATTATTGTGCAGTCGTATTTACTGAGCGCTTCCTGTGTGCGGAGCACTGGACTCAGCGCTTGGGAAAGTGCAATTCAGCAACAAATGGAGACAATCCCTGTCCACGTGAGGAGAAACGGGGAGAGCAGGAGGCAGAGGGGGGGTGGGTGGATGAGGGCGGGGCGGGGGGAAGAGGGAGAGAGGAAGGACCCCTGAAAGGAGCAGGATTAGAATCCAGACCCACCCTGCCTAACCTTGCCCCCCCCCGCCCGGTTCCGGGCCCACTCTCTTAGCAGTGCTGGGGGAAGGGAGAGTTTGGGGGAGGGGTCTCCCCATAGCCCCCCTTAACCTCCCTCCCCCTCCTTGTGTGCCCCCTAGGCTGACGCGTGCCCCACGGACGCGGGGCTTCCTCCGGGTGGGCCGAGGGTGCCAGGCCTGAGCCCAGGATAGCCCCCCGAGGGACATGGAGGCGACCGACACCGCGGGACCGGCGAGCCACGGGCCGGGCAGACGGTGGCCCTCCCAGCTGGGGGCCCCGGGGCTTCCATTAAACCATTCCTTTCGTTTTTGAGACTCTACTGGCTTATTTGGGGAAGCAGATGGGATTGGACCCAGGTGATCCAAGCTGCCCTCGGCGGTCAGGCCCCGGGGACCCGTCTCGGGAGGAAGGAAAGGACCGTCTAGGACGGAGGCTGTTAGGTGGATCAAATGAAGCGTTGGGGCGGGATTCAGGTAAGGGACAAAGAGGGAAGGAATGGAAAGGAGTTGATCGCCGAAGGCTTAGGGGAATAGGCCCCAGTCTGCAGGTGGAACGAGCCCCCCCGCCCCCAGCCTCACTGGAAACGAGATCATAGACTTGAAGCCAGATGAGGATGCACGAAACCTCTCTTTTCTTCCACTCCACTGTCTCACTCTTTCCCCTGCCCCCTAAACAAACAGCAGGATTTTCCAAACAACCTTTATTTCTTTAGTCCTCCCCTCTCCGTGAAGCAAGGAAGAGCAGAACCTGCCTTTAAATCGGGCCCAGGATGGAGACCGATTATTTCTCTTCACCCCACTGATATAAAAATATATATATATATATATACATATAGAGACTCTCCAAAGCCTGTATGCTACAGAGAGGGGTGGAGCTGGGAAGCTTACGCTTCTCTGATCTGTCCCAGGCTGGTGGCTTGTGTTACCCAGAATTGGGGGGTGGGGAGGAGGGAAGAAGGGGTCTCCAAGGAGGTGCGGTTGCTTGGGGAGAAGGTGAGGACGTTCCCTGCTTTACCTCACCCGATCCAATGGAGGCCCAGGAAAGCACCAAACTGAGAGAAGCCCAGAAGCCGGATGGGGTGACCCGAGGGAGTGTGCCGGGGACGCCCCTTGAGAACAAGCCTGGGGTTGGGCGTCGCCATCAGGCACGGATAAAGGTGAGGAGGCCGGGATAGAACGGGACTGTGGGAAGGTGGCCCGGAAAAACCTGAAACACAGAAAAAGGAAGCCCGAGGGGGCCGGGGGTCACCCTTTCCTCGGGAACTCCGCAGCGGGGGTGGAAACGATCCCTGCCAGCCGCATCCCTGCCTCTCAGGGGCCCCAGCTACCTTCCTGCATCCCGGGAGCTGGCGGGAGTCGTCAGTCTGAGCTGGTGGCGGGGAAGGGTGGAAGAGGACGGGGGCTCGCTCCCCAAGTTCTAGGGATAGATGGGGCTGGGGAGGGCCACGTGGACTGGTGAAAGGTTTCCCGGAGGGCATGGTTCTGGGCTCCTGGGCCCAGCGGGGGCCCAGCCCTGAGTGCTCACCCTGGCACAGCACTGCAGCGTCCCAGCTGTGGGCTTTCCCTGATCCGAGGTGGGGGGTGGGGGGCCCGAGGAGCCCCTCATCCCTCGGCGAAGTAACGGTGAACCCCGGCTCGAGCTGGGCCCGGCCTGTGTAGACAGGGGCCGGGCTGAGGGGAAGGCTCTTCTCCTGAGGGTCTCCCCGCCGGCTCTGCCTTCACCGGCTGCGGCCCCTTGCTGGAAGTCAGGGCAGAATGGGGAGCGGCTGGCTGAGGCGGTGAGGCGTTCAGCACGGGACTGACTGGCATCGAGTCTGGGATTGTAGGGGGCTTGGGCGGAGGGGCCCGGTGGCTCCAGAGTAACAGATCTGGGCGCTGGGGGTGGCGGAACACCTGACTAAGCAGAAGGTGCTCAGTGTGGAAAACCTCCCCCTGAGGAGTCTGTCCTCGCCCCCATTGCTCAGCCCCTGCCTAAACCCGTTTGGAGGCTCGGGAAGCTGAGCCTGGTTTGGGTCCCGGAGTCGGTGGCCTTAGGGTTCCTGGGGACAGCAGTGGCCGGGGGGTGGGGGGGCCTGTTACCTGGGGAATCCGAGGCCCCTCCAGTCACGAACTTTCCTCGGACAGTTCTGAGCAGAGAGAGAGGAGAGGCTCAGATATCGGGGGCATCTAAGGGAGGCTCTGGCTGAAGCCACAGGGTGGGATGGGAGGCGGACGTTTTGCGGCTGGCTGGGGGAGCCGAGGGGGTCGCCGGAGGGAGGAGGGATGGACGAGCACCCCAGGAACGCAGCCCTATATGGCTGTGCGGGAAGCTCCGGGACGATGCTGGGTCTGCCCCTACCCTCGATGCAGGTAAAGGGACCAGGTTCCAGCGGGGTGATGATGCTGGAGGGTAGGCCAGGGGCCGGGGATGGCGGGAAGCGTTACCTGTAGCTGAGCCCTGCCGCAGGGTGCCTGGGGCCTGGCCCCTAACAGCCCCTTCCCGATGACCATGACAGCCCCTGGCTTGTCCCCTGAGGACAGGGCTGAGCAGCTGCTCCCTAGGGAACAAGAGACACCGGTCATCAGGGCGGTGGCAGAGAGGACCAAGGGGGTCCTACGTCAATCCCAAGTCTCAGTAAGGCCTGGTTCCCTGGCCTGACTTGGGAGCCCACAGTGGGAGGAATCAAACCCCGTTTCTCTCAAGTAATCTTCTCAGGACATCCTCATTCTCTGAAAAGCAGCCTCCACAGTTGTGACTCTTTTTTTACTCCCCGCGGTCATGACTCTCCTGCTTTCTATTTCCCCCCTGCCATTGTCAACTGACCGCGTCTGTTGCTGACAAAGCTGCAGCTGCAGCTCTTCAGACACCTGGGGTGAGGGAAACGAGACAATACCCAAATGGGACCTGCTAGACTGTGAGCTCATTCTGGGCAGGGAACGGCCGCTAATTCTGTTATACTGTACTCTCCCAAGCACCTAGTACAGTGCGCTGCACAAAGTGAACGCTGCTCGATTAACTGCTCTCCAGACTGGTTCAACACTCCGACTCCCGTCAAGTGGAATCCAGTTTATCCGACCTGGTCTATTGGGCCCCAGGAGCCCTGTCTGCCCTTCTCAACCTTCACTCCAGATCCAAAGTTGGCACCCAGGTGGGTCCTCAGAATAGAAATCAGCCCCGCAGGCAGAAGGAGAACACTTCCTTTCCTCTAGCTCAGCCCTGATCTATATGGGATTAATGAGCCGTCCTGGGTTCTGCTTTGCCGTTTTTATGGAATTCTGCCCCCAAGCTCCTGTGACGGCAGCATGGGAGTCAGGACCCCGGAGACCTGCAACCCGTCCCGGGTTGGTGACTATACTTGCAGCTGGGGACTCCCTGGGCACTCTGCCAACTCTTGTACTTCATCACGCGTCCCAATGGAGGGAGGAAAAAACCGTCACACAGGTGGGGTCCCTTCCGGCTACACCGAAACAGAGACATGCGCGCAGATGAGAATACATCAAAACATGTGCGCGGCAGATGTACGTGGGAAAGCCGAGAAGCCTTTGGCTCTCTCCCTGTCCGTCCCGTGCCCAGATACTTCACGGCCCTTCAGAACGGGGTGTTGAAGTGGGTGACCCTGTCCCACTCCGGGAAGAGGCCCCATAAAGAGGGGCAGTATGCACAGCACACAGGAGTTTTTTCGATTTTTGGCCATGTCTCTAAAAAGTCAAAATGTCCGTGTCCTCTGGAGGGAAGGGCGAGCCAGGGCTGCTGGGTTAGAGCACGGTGGCCCGGCAAAAGAGAGCGGCATCCGCCTCGGGCCCCGCGAGTCCGGGCTGCTCTCGGAGGAAGGGCAGGGCAGGGGTCAGGAGGGGTGACAGGTGCTTGCTCAGAGTCTGGTGGTGGTGGTGGTGATGATGGAGGCCGGCCCGGGCCCCGGGGGGCAGAGCCGGGAGGAGGGTGGCCAGCCCGGGTGCCGGCAGCAGGGGGTACAGACCTGCTAGGCGGAGCGAGGCGGGCAAGGGGCAGCAGGGACCCAAAGCGGGCGTGGGGGTCAGCCCAGAGCTGCAGGGGGCTGGGACCTGGGTCTGGCTGAAGCCGCGCCCAGGAGAGCGCGGGGTCAGTGGCTGCTGCTGCCGCCGTCTCCTTTCCTGGCTCCGGGGCTCTGGGCAGAGGGGACACAAGCAGAGAGAAGGGCAGGTCAGCGGGGGGAGGGACAACTCCTGTTCGGACCACTTCCCGGGGGGAGCGAAGGGTCGTCCGGCTGCCAGGGTGATGCCCTCGCTGTGGCCCCCACCGCTTCTGGGGCTCTCGACTCCCAGCCGGGCTCAGCTCCCGGGTCTCGCCGGGGTCGGAAACGGCTAAGGATTTCCGAACTGGGATGGAAAGGCCCCGACCTGGTCTATTGGGCCCCAGGAGCCCTGTCTGCCCTTCTCAACCTTCACTCCAGATCCAAAGTTGGCACCCAGGTGGGTCCTCAGAATAGAAATCAGCCCCGCAGGCAGAAGGAGAACACTTCCTTTCCTCTAGCTCAGCCCGTCCAGAAACCCAGAGCACGAACAGCCCGAGTGGAGGAAGTGGACGTGCAGGAGAGCCGGGCCCGAAATCCGTGCTCTCGCCTTTTTCTGGGGATGTCATAGCTGTGCCCCTTCCTCCCCCTGGTCTCCACTCACTGGCTTTCTGAGGCCTTGGGGAGGGTGAACCCAGAGGATAAGGGGTGGGGTCGGGGGCTGCCTCTCCACAGCTCCTTTCTCTGCTGCAGGATTGGCAGGGCTGGCTCCAGATTGCCAGTACTAAGAGTATTAAGTGCTTGCCGGGTGCAGAGCACTGTATTAAGCCCTGGGAGAGTATACAAGCTCTGAGCTCCGAGAGAAAAGAGAACAGGGGATAAGTCAAACACTCAAGATGACCTCGGCGCAGCCCCCATAGATGGGGGGTGGGAAAAGGAGCCCACCCTAAGGTCTAGGGTCTAAGTCGAGCCCTGAATCACAGGGTGGAACTGTGGCCTTGCGTCCCCCTCCCACCCAACCCAGCCCCCTTGGTTTCCACAGGGAGGGTCTCGCTTGCTCTCTCTCTGCTCAGCCCATCCCTCTGCTGGCTTCCTCCCACTGCCCAAGGGGCATTGTTACTGTTGCTGCTGATCGGCCCATCACCCCAGACAATGCCATCAGCCAGTTCCAGGACAGCTGCAGCAGGAGAGAGGAAGGGAAGTGTGGGGGAGTGAGCAGGACCGCTGGGGCCGCTGAGCAGGGGAAAACGAGCGAGCATGTGCCAACCATGGAGCACAAAAGCAGATGGGGCTGAAGGAGGCCTGCACAATGAGGGGACGGGGGAGGGAGGAAAGGGAGAGTCAGTTCTTCCCTCAAAATTGCCGGCTGGGGAAGGGTCCCTGACAGTAGTTGCTTGGGAGAGGGGCACCAAAAGTCCGCTTGCCCCCCAGAAGGCGGCAAAGGTGGGACAAGAGCAAAGGCGGGGTGGCTTACTGTATTCTGGGGTACATTTCAAGCATAATGCTCTGCACATCATCATCATCATCATCAATCGTATTTATTTAGAGCTTACTATGTGCAGAGCACTGTACTAAGCGCTTGGGAAGTACAAATTGGCAACATATAGAGACAGTCCCTACCCAACAGTGGGCTCACAGTCTAAAAGGGGGAGATGCACATGACAAGCGCTCCAAAAAAAAAATACCATGGCTTGATTCGGAGCTGCTTCTTAAGAACTTTCCTCAAGTTGACTGTTCTAGGAGGAAAATCCCCCCCGAAACAAATTTCAATTGATTGAAATCCCTCTGAGATTGAATTTGGAGCATGGAGGCCAACTGGGGATGGCGCACTGAGGAAGTAAAGGAAGCGAGAGAAAGAGACAGAGGGAGGGAGAGGCAGAGGAGAAGGGAAAAGGATAAGAGGAAGGTAAGAGGCCACTAGAGACTGTCTCAACTCCCTCTATTAGAATGGCTCTTGGCAGGCAGCTAGGCTGGGGGTGGGGAGAAGTCTGGCTTAGACGTTGGGCACCACGCTGCATGCAGGCGTGATTTCACACACGTGTGTATGGTTACAACCGGGTTGTGGGAATTTGAAGTTCCAGCAGCTGTGAAAATGCCACGCGTGTGACACCGCCCCATTCTGGTCCTTAGTCTCAAGCTGGATTTGGATGCCAAGATGGCATAACAATAATAATTATTATAATGATTTTGCTTGTTGAGCTCTTACTACGTTCCAGGAACTGTACTGAGCACTGGGGTGGGTACAGGCAGATCGGGTTGGATACGGTCCCTGTCCCACATGGGGCTCAAAGTCTTAAGCCCCATTTTACAGATGAGGGCAGCATGCCTAGTGGCTAGAGCACAGGCCTGGAAGTCGGAAGGACCTGAGTTCTAGTCCTAGCTCCACCACTTGTCTGCTATGTGACCTTGGCTAAGTTGCATAACTTTTCTATGCCTCAGTTACCTCATCTGTAAAACGGAGATGAAGACTGTGAGTGCCATGTGGGACATCATAATAATAATGTTGGTATTAAGCGCTTACTATGTGCCAAGCACTGTTCTAAGCATGGGGGGGGGGGTTAACTTTTCTATGCCTCAGTTACCTCATCTGTAAAACGGAGATGAAGACTGTGAGTGCCATGTGGGACATCATAATAATAATGTTGGTATTAAGCACGTACTATGTGCCAAGCACTGTTCTAAGCACTGCGGGGGGGGGTGGGGGGGACAAGGAAGACTGTGAGTGCCATGTGGGACATAATAATAATAATAATAATGGTATTTGTTAAGCGCTTATTATGTGCCAAGCACTGTTCTAAGCACTGGGGGGGATACAAGGTAATCAAGGTTGTCCCACGTGGGGCTCACAGTCTTCATCCCCATTTTCCAGATGAGGGAACTGAGGCACCGAGAAGTTAAGTGACTTGCCCAAAGTCACACAGCTGGTAAGTGGCGGAGGCGGGACTTGAACCCATTACCTCTGACTCCCAAGCCCGGGCTCTTGCCACTGAGCCACGCTGCTTCTAATGATTAGAACCTAGTGAATCCATGATTCACTTGTAGCTACTCCAGCACTTAGTACAGTGCCTGGCATGTGCACATGGTAAGCACTTAAATACAATTTTTTTTTAAAAAAAAAGAAGAGGTAAGAGACACAGAGAAGTTAAGTGATTTGCCCAAAGTCTCATAGCAGACAAGTGCAGAACCAGGATTAGAACCCAGGTTCTGACATCTAGGCCCGTGCTCTATCTACCGGGCCACACTGCTTCCCTGCCTCCTGACCGATGTAACGCCTTGGCTCAAAAGGATGTTTCTGAAAACTGACTTGGACAGACTGAGGAGGATGTGGGGAGGGGAAGGAAGGGTCTCAAGGCACATCTGGTAGGGATAAAAGAGGACAAAACTTGGCCCAGCCAATCCAGCCCAAACCTGGGAGTCGGAATTTCTAACTCCAGCTCTGCCACTCATCTGCTGTATGACCTTGGGCAAATCACTTAGAGAAGCAGCATGGCTCAGTGGAAAGAGCCCGGGCTTGGGAGTCAGAGGTCATGGGTTCTAATCCTCGCTCCGCCACTTAGCAGCTGTGTGACCTTGGGCCGGTCCCTTAACTTCTCTGGGCCTCAGTTACCTCATCTGTCAAATGGGGATTAAGACTGTGAGCCCCACGTGGGACAACCTGATTACCTTGTATCTACCCCAGCGCTTAGAACAGCACAGTAAGTGCTTAACAGATACCAACATTATTATTCTCTGTGCCTCAGTTATCTCATTTGTAAAATGGGGATTAAAACTGTGAGCCCCATGTGGGATACTGACTGTGTCCAAATAGCCCGTATTTACCCCAGCATTCAGTACAGTGCCTGGCACATACTAAGTACTTAACAAATACCATTAAAAAAAAAAAGTCATGCTTAACAAATGCCATGAAAAAAAAAAGTCCTTCACTACAGGCCGGTTTCTTACTCAATTATATTCTGTGCAGAGCCCTCTATTAAGCCCCGGGTGGGGAGGGGGCACAACACAGAATTAGTAGGCCTGCTTGCGCCCTCAAGGAGCTTACAGTCTAATGGGTGAGACGTACTGAATTGGATTTTATTCATCGGAGGAAGAAGTGGCTCCATATGTGAGTTGTTGCTTAAATAGTAGAATAGGTAAGTGGATGTGTCCAGAAGGGCTACTGGGGGTCAGATGGGAGCACCCTATGGGGGGTCTGCCTCTCCAGAAAGGGGTTGGGTAGCCCTGGCTCTGTCTTGCTTGGCTCCCCGGCCACCTACAGTCCCAGAGAAGGAAGGGGAGAGGAGTGCTAGGGGCTGAAAATCATAGAAGGGCGAAAGCGGGGTTACCGGAATCTCACGGATGGGGATGTGAGAACAGAATCAGGGGCCGGCTGAGCGGAGCTGGACAATTCAGCTTGAAGTATGGGGCGAACTTCCTGACAGACAAGGTGACCCCTGGCATCTCTAGTTGCTTTGTTGCTTCTGGGCTGGTCTACGTGGCTGTGAGCCCAGGGATACTCATTTGGAATTGGTCTTTCCCCAGCCCTAGAAAAGGCAGTCGAGACCTCTAGGCCACCCCGGGGGGGCAAGGCTGCTGCTCAGGGTTTCAGCATCGTGCAGCCAGGGTATTCCTGGGGACACTCACCAGTCCCCCATGGCCCAGTTTGCTCACCCATCTCCCCTTCCCTCCTGAGGACAGGCTGCAGCCAAGACCCCGGCCCTCAATCCCGGCTCCTCCAAACACTGGTCTGTGAGGGAGCCCACGGGCACTAAGCTAAAGGCTGGGCAGCTCCAGCTGTGGGCTGGGAGGGCCGGACCCCGGCTTGGGCTCGTGGAGAGCTGGAAAAAAAGCCGCCCGTCATCTGCAAGGCTGTGGTGCCCCCGACTGCTCTCTGTCCGACTAGCCTCTGGAGCCAGTGGGGCAGTAACCGCCCATCAGGGCTCTCTGCAACTTGGACTCTGGGGTCCTGCTCCACGCTCCCCAAGGCGAAGGAGACCTGCAGCTCCTTCTGGCTGGCTCTCAGAGACCGAGAGCCTCAGCCCGCATTTTCTCTTACCTGATCCAGCTCTTCCAATCCTCGGATTGGGGTGCAGAGAGGTGGGACGGTGAACCTCTAAATCCTAAGGACTCCATTTCTCTCCTTGGAGCTTTAGGGCTGGCCGATTCTGGACCCCTTGGAGCTAGGCTAGATTCACAGATCCTCTCAGAGGGCCAGGTTAGCGCTGTGTGGGTCCCAAGGTGGAGTCCTCCCTGAGGCCTTTGGAATACACCTGGGATCTCACCAAGTTGGCCACCTGAGCCCCTGAGCTGTGAGTCTAGAAACCAATCCCATCTCCACTTTTTCAGCTCTGCCCACGGGAGTCCGGACTGAGGGGAATTCGAGTCCTTTTCTGCCCACCCTTACTGCCCAGGGCGGAAACCGAACAATGTCTGGCTGGTTCTTTCCATCTCCCGGGATGGCTCCTTGGACTCTGGCATGGAGGGGCCTGGGGCTGCAATGTGGCCCCTGGCCCCCCTGCCACTGCCGTCCCCGCCGCCCCCGCCGTCGCGGGGAACACCAAGTTCTCAGGAGAAGCTGCGGGTTCCACTACAAACCGGTTTTATTGGTTCAGCCCTTGGTCCCAGAATCGGCACCGATCTTCACGGCTGTCTCTTCCCCCAGCAACACCACAAACTGTGAAGCACCTGCTGAAGAGGCTCCCAGCCCAGCTTACCTCTCACGGAGCCCAGGACCCGCTGGTTGCCCTTCTGGGGGCTGGGGCCCAGGCCTGGGAGCCCGGGGGGCCTGTCGCTGCCGCCACCGCCGCTGCTGGGGAAAGGAAAGCTGGGCGAGGCCTGGAGTAGCGGAGAGTTCTGCTGGTTGCCGCCGCCGGTCCCGTTCCCGCCAGCGGCCCCGACGCTGAAGCTGCGAGCCCGGCTCAGGGCCACCTCGGAGCAGGAGCTGGAGAAATGGCTATGGGGAATAAATGGGAGAACACGGGGATGAAGCCGGGCCTGGAGGAGGGCCATCCCGGGCCCTCTGGTGACTTCCTCCACCTGGTTGGAAGCCCGAGGGTGCAGTAGGAATTGGGAGAGGGAGGGAGGGAGGGAAGGGTCGGAGGAATGGAATGGGAGCTTTTAGCAGTTGGGGGGGAGGGTTTCCGGCGGGGCTCGGCAGAGCCTTGGCTGATGGTGGGGAGAGGGAGAGGTAGTGTTCCCTGTGAGCGGCAGGAGTGTGCATCGGCAGATTACCGGTGTTACATGCCGAAGGGCTCCCTGAGCCTCGGTCCCCACATCAGCCAATGAAGTCACCTCAGGGTGGGGGCGGAGGGAATGACACAGAAGTCTGTGCTGGGGCTGGGGAGAGAGCACCTCACCACACCCCCATCTCAAGCTGGGCTGTGGCCAGTGGGTGCAGGAGTCTGAGGTTGATGGCATCACCAGCAGCAGCAGCCATTGCCACTGAACCAGGCCCCACTCACACCCACCCATCACCCCCAGTCACCTGGAGGAGGAGGACTGGCCAGCTCCGTCGCCCCTCTCTCCTCCGGCCAAGACCTGCTTCCCGACTCCGTCCTCACTTAGGAGTCTCTCTAGAACTGCTCCCCTCTTCCAACCCTTCCCTCACCAGGACTCTGTCTATACTGTTCCCCTCCATTTGTCCCTGCCACCATCCTGGAGTCTCTCTAGGACTACTCGCCTCTCCCACCCCTTCCCTCACCAGGACTCTCCCTAGGATTGCTGTCCTCTATTCCCCCTGCCACCACCCCGGAGTCTCTCCAGGACTGCTCCCCCATCTTCCCCCTGAGTGAGGAGTCCATCTAGGACACCTCCCCCTCTTCCCCTGGATGGGAGACTCTCTCTCTCTCGGACTGCTCCCCTCCCGCTCCTCCATTCCATGCCATTGGCCTTACTTGGCACCCTTGGGTGTAGCCCGGGGGCCTCTCCTCTTGCCGCTGCTCAGACTCAGGCTGGTGCCCGGTCCCCGGCTATTGCGCACGTGCCTCAACATCCAGGCTCGGAGGTTGGTGAGGCAGCTGTGCTCCGACAGCACGATGCGGGGCCAGGGGTTGCATTCCGCCATGTCCAGAGCCGCGATGGCTACAGCCCGTCCCACCTGCCAAGGGAATTGGAGGCCGGCTTAGCGAGGGGCAGACACCCTGAGACGGGGGCTGAGGTTGGGGTGCAAAAAGCTGCATGCGGGGAGGACGGGAGGAGCTAATCTGGAAGTGAGGCCTGAAACCGGGCCCCAGTGGGCTCCTCCCAGCTGTCCTCTCTCCCTGGGCATTTTGGGAGTGAGTCTCTCGTCTGTAGAGTGAGCTGCTTGGGACCCTTTGGGGAGCATCCCTGCTCTCCGGTGGCCCTCAGGCCTTCCCCACACCGCCCCTGGGGTTAGGCAAGTCTGCTCCTATATGGCACGTAGGGGGGCGGGGGGGACGGACCCCTGGAGAAGCAGCAGCAGAGCAGCGGGTCATGGGGGGCGCTTGGGTGGGGGAGAGGAAGGGCCCTACCCTGTATAGGAAGAGCCAACTGCAGCCATGTAGGCGGTAGCTTGTGCACCTGGAAGGCCTGTGGGGCCAGAGCGTGGCGGGTCAGGCCGACGGAGGGAGAGCGGGACGGCCCCTTGGCTTTCGGGCTCCCCCTTAGTGTTGTCACGCTGCCCGCTCTGTTGCCCGTGAGCCCGTTACCTGCTCAAACAGCTCTACGGTGTATCGAGAGGGGAAGGCAGGCAGGGGAGGGGGGCTGGCTCGCCCGTTGTCGTGGCAGGCAGCGGGAATGCTGTTCACCGACCGTCCTGTGTTGTAGTTGCATTCGAGCGTGTAGCTGAGACACAGAGACCCCGTCACTACCCCGCTTAGACAGACACTGTCGGCCGGGACGGGGTGGGGGGCCTCTACCTGGAGAGCGTGAGGGGGGAAGAGGGGAACCGGGTGTGTTCCCCTCAGCTGCAGTAGCCCAAGGAGGCCCGAAGTGGCCTCACTGAGGTCTCAGGGTCAGTCAGCCCGGGACGGTTTTGCGTTGCCCCTCTCCACACCGGGCCGTGAGGAGGGCCTCCCCGGGGCTCCCATCCTCCAATCTTCAGCCCTCCTGGCCCGGAGTCCCGGCTCCCACCTGTGGATGATTCCCGAGGCTTTGTGGATGGCCACCCGACCACTGCCCTCCTTGGACAGGCCATCGCGCCGGTCCCTGGCGTACATGTTCTTCTCCGAGAAGTTGCAGCCCTGGAAGTCGAAGTGTGCGGAGTTCAAGGAGATGAGCTTCGGGTACAGCATGTTCTCCACCTGCGGGCGGGGCGAAGGAGGGAGCCGGTTCGGAGGCGGAGGCGGGAGGAGGGGAACCGGCTCGCGGACGGAGGCGGGAGAGGGGGGAGCCGGCTCAGGGGCAAAGGTGGATGGGTTGGGGGGTGGGGGAGTAGCCCAGAAGTAGTGGTGGAGGGTGGAGTGGGGGAACAGCAGGAGAGGGGAAGGAGCCTGGGTCTCCACCACTCTAGCTTTCCCCAACGTACAGAGATGAGGGCACCCCTCCATATTTGCCACCGATTAACACAGTGCACCTGAGAGCCTGGACTGGCTCAGGCCCCGGAAAGGGTGGTAAGGGCTAGTCACCTGTGCACGCAGGTTGCCCCCACAAGGGCCGTGCATTCTCAATCTCTCCCCTCTGCAAGTGGAAGAAAACTCCTCTCCCCTTTTGGCAAGTCTCTCCAGGTTGGTGCTCTTAAAGTAACCCGGGGCCCAGGCTCCGCTGTCCAACGGCACCACGGGATCAGTTCTCAATCAATCAATCGTATTTATTGAGCGCTTACTGTGTGCAGAGCACTGTACTAAGCTCTTGGGAAGTACAAGTTGGCAACATATACAGACAGTCCCTACCCAACAGTGGGCTCACAGTCTAGAAGGGGGAGACAGAGAACAAAACCAAACATATTAACAAAATAAAATAGATATGTACAAGTAAAATAGAGTAATAAATATGTACACACATATATACATATATATAGGTGCTGTGGGGAAGGGAAGGAGGTAAGACGGGTGGGATGGAGAGGGGGATGAGGGGGAGAGGAAGGAGGGGGCTCAGTTTGCCCGCTGAATCTCTGCTCCATCTGACCGGCCTGGGCCAAAGCCCCCTTGCCGGTCTGTCCTCTCAGCCTTTCTGCCCCCTCCTCTCCCCCCCGACGTCCCCGGCCCAGGCCTTCTCCGGAGGCCGCCCCCGCCCCTGCGTGAGCCCCGGGGTGCCCACCTGGGTGCTCTCATCACTGAAGCTGTTCCCGTACATGAAGCAGCCCCTCTTGGAGGCGTGGCCGTGCAGGTCCACGTAGTAGGCCACGCCGCTGTCCTGCGGGGGGATGACCTCTTTGGCCACCGGGTTGCGAAGCTCACCCGGCCCGGGGGCCAGGATCCACAAGCTGCCGGGGTCCCGGTCGCCCGGCTCAGCCCGGACCCAGGGTTCGGGGCGGCCCCCGCCGGGTCGGGGCTTCAGCTGGGCCCCGTCGTGGAGAGCATCGGCTCGGTCGAGGTAAGAGAAGGGGGCCGCCTGTGCGGGGTGTGGGCCCAGACGCGAGTGGACGTGGTGGTAGAGCAGCACCGCCTTGGCTCCGTAGATTGCCGGGTGCAGGACGGCATCTGGCTTCAGATACTGACGGTTCAGGTTCACCCCTCGCGAGTCCGTGCTGTGGGAGAACCAGGGTGAGGGCAGAGCCTGGAAGGTTCCGGCGGGGAGGGATGGGGGGCTCGAGGGAGCCCAGGAGGAGGAGGAGCAGGAGGGAGAGGAGGAGAGGAAGAGCAAGGTTGAAAGGCTGAGGGGCTGCCTTCCCCTGGCACGGGAATAGATCCCGTTCCTGGGCACTGTGGGACTCGAGACAAAACCCTGAGGGCTGGGCTGGCTCCCAACAACATCTTGCCAATCAGCGGGAGTCAGTCGGGGGAATCTGGGAAGAGGCAGTGCCTTCCAGCCTCTGAACCCCCAGCCTTGAGTTGAATGGGACCCCAGGTCCCAGGGGATCATTGGGTTCTGCCTCAGGTTTGAGGTTTGATCCTGAAAAGGAGTGGGGCCTGGGGGGGAATGTCTGCCATTCGCCAGCCGCTCTCCTGCCTGGGAAGGGCCTTGCCCACAGTCCCCCGGCCCCCCGCCCCACCTTGCCCCCACCAGCCCTCCAGCAGGTCCTCGGGAGAGGGCACACACTCCAGAGTGCTTAGCGGGGCAAGTGGATGTTTCACTCTGAGGTGCAATGAGGGTGAGGAGCGGGTCGGGGGGCGGCAGGGCCTCCTCAGGGGGCAATCAGTATTCAGCCCAGTGATGGGTGGGAGCGGGGAGAGGCTCTCCCCGGGAGTCAGAGATCAGGAGTCAGAGGGGAAGGAGAGGGAGAGGGGAGGAGGTTCTCACCGGCAGAGACTGGGTGGGGGAGAGCACTCACCGGTAGTGGCCCCGCACTACACCATCGGGGTTCAGCATGGGAATCAACTTGAAGACAAAGAGACGACGCAAGGTTTGGGCCCGGGGGTCGTCGGGCCGCAGGATGAAGTCCAGAAAGCCGTTAAAGACGAAACTGGAGGGCGTCTCCCCGGGGTGGACTCTGCTGCTCAAGAAGAACACCTAGGGTGGGGAGGGGAGCGACGTGCGGCCTGTCAACTGCGGGGGTTGGCTAGCCGACTGGCTGGCTGCTGGGGACACGGCAGTGGGGGGACGAGGGCAGGGTGGGTACAAGCTGGCTGGCACTTTTGGGCCGGAGCATAGGCTGGGGCTGCCAGAGGCTGGCTGAATGCCCCACTGGGCTGGCCAGGCTTGATCTTAGCTCCTCTCCTCCTCCCTCCCGCCCGCCCCGCCGCCCCTCCCGGGCTCATGGGCTCACTCACCTTCTTGCCGGAGAAACAGAAGGGCCGGGGAGTGCTGGTGTCAGGAAACAGCTGGTCCAGCCGGGGCTCTCGCTCCTCTTGCCGCCCATGGCAGGAGCTGACCGTCAGCAGGTCCACACGCAGCCCATCCAGAGAATAGCACAGGAGTTCCCGGTGGTAATAAATGGAGTCCAGGGGGCTGGAGGGATGGGGGTCATCAGGCCAGGAGAGGCCCTCGGGGTCCTCCTCACTTGCAGAGATGGGGACGGGGGGAAAGGGCGGTTCCCTACAGTCAACTCGACCACCGAGGCCTTCCGGGTGGGGCTGATGCAGAACTGAGCTACGTCACACCAGCTGGGACAAGTCTGGATAGCGGTGGATCCTTGGGATCTCCCTGATCTGGGCTAACGCTCTAGTTAGGAAAGCCAAGTGCTCGTTGCTCAGGCGTGAGTCTCCAGATGCTCGGATCCGACCCGGAAGGGAGGCTCCCCAGGGTGAGGAGAAAATCTTGGCCAGAGTCCCAGAGGGGACCTGGGGTGGATGGATGGGATCTCGGTGCTACTTCCTGGCCCGGCCCCCTTGCCCGCCGTTGCCTCCGGCGAGGCGGCTACCCGAGAAACACTGCCGGGAGCTCCCCGGCACCTGGTCTGATATCCTTGCCCCTCCCTCACCTTCCCTGGCTCCGGGGCCCCTGTTCTATCAGGGCTCCACCCATGGCTCCCCATGGCACCTGCTAAGGGAAGGGTGGTCCTCTCGGAAGCGCTGGTCGAGCTGGTTCAGCAGCTCCTGGCAGTCACTGTAGGAGAAGGGGTAGCAGAAGGCAAAGAAGGTGGTGGCCCCGCGGCCCTCCAGGAAGCGGTGAATGAAAGACAGCACGAATTGCGTCTCTGTCATCTGGGAGGGCGGAGGGGGCAGAGAAGGGAAGAAGGATCAGCCCGGTCAGCCTGGTATTCTGGCCGGTAATCTGGCCTCTTGCCCCCACCGCCCTGGCGACCGGCCCCACTCCCCCCGACCGCTGGCACCTTGGCTCCCTGGACCGCACTTTGCTTTTCTAGCCTTGGAACACAGAAACTCGGAAAGTTCGGGGAGGGAAGGAGTCAGAGTTGGGAGCCAAACAATCTCTCTGGTCCTGTAAGAAGTGGGCCTTTCTCTGCTTCCCCAAAGGGAGGACCTCTGGTACCCTGCTCCCGGGTCTCAATCGGCAGAGTAGCTCCCCCGTCCCGCAAGGGTCGTACCTCAAAGGTGGGCCGGTCGCGGACCCGCTCCCAGCGGGGACGGGTGGGCAGGGTGCGCACGAAGGGAGCCATGCCCTGAGAGTACAGCTTGCTCTGCTTGTTCATGTTCATGATGTTGATCTTGATGAGTTTTCCTGGAACGCCTCCCCGCACGCTGAAATAGAACCAGGACCTGTGGGGGCAAGAGAGAAGAGACGGACGATTGGGAAGGCAGAGGATGAGGGACCCCCCTAGATCGGGGAGCGGGAGGAGGTGCAGGGTGGTTGGTCGGTTGGAGGCTGTGAGGAGAGAAAGGGCAGGAATGGGAAGGTGGTGGTGGTGGGGTGGTCGGGGAACGGGTTGGGGCGAGGTCCCTAGGGCATCGTTAGGGGAACCAATGGGAAATGGCTCAGGGGCTCTTCCCACCTCCCCTCCCGCTCCGTACCTGTTCCCATTCTCGAACTCAGTCTCGGCACAGTCGGGCCTCGTCCACACGTTGAACTCGTAGTCAGGGGAGGGGGAAATGCTGCTGGTGGGGAGTGGGCCCCCGTCCCCGCCCCCCTCCCCCTCACCAGCCTCAGGATCCACCTTCTCCACATGGGCCAAGTTCCCTGAGTCAAAGCGGGAACTGAAGAGCAACCCCCCACAGCGCAGTTCCATGGTAAGGCTGAGCATGCATCCTCCTGCCCCAGACTGGCCCTAAGAGCTGGGGAAGGAGAGGAAAGAGAAGAAGAGAAGCTGTGAGCGTGGGCCCCAGGGGTTGCTCTGGAGCTTTCCAGGAATCCTGAGGGCTCCACTGGGAGAAAGCTGGGAAGAAGCTCCCACCGGGTCCCTCCGTCTCGAGGGCCGCGATCTGAATCGACCCCGTTAGGCTACAGTCTGGTCTGCCCCGCTCTTCAAATCAATCAATCGTATTTATTTATTGAGCGCTTACTGTGTGCAGAGCACTGTACGAAGCGCTTGGGAAGTACAAGTTGGCAACATATAAATCCCCTGGAGTTGTGCGTTTTGGTTGAGCCAAGCTGAGAAGCGCAGGAGGAGTTTTGATCTTCCAGCCCCGCGGCCAACGGGCGTCCAGGCCGGATGGATCCAAGCCACGAAGCATCCGCCAGAATGCAAAATCGTAAAGGGGCCAACGGGAGACCATGCTCAGCTCCGGCCCAGGGCTTGGATTCATTCAGTCAATCGTATTTATTGATTGATTGATTGGAGGGCTGCCCCTCCACCACTTCTCAGTCCGACTTGAGCTGCTCTGTTGTAGAAGACGAGAAGGGGCCCACAGGGGTCGGGGGAGGGCGGCTGCATTCTGGCTCGCATCTGGAGAATAATAATAATAATAATTGGTATTTGTTGAGCGCTTACTATGTGCAAAGCACTGTTCGAAGCGCTGGAGCGGCGTGGCTCGGTGGAAAGAGCCCGGCCTTTGGAGTCAGAGGTTCAAATCCCCGCTCTGCCAACTGCCAGCTGGGTGACTTGGGGCAAGTCACTTCTCTGTGCCTCAGTTCCCTCCTCTGTAAAACGGGGGTGAAGACTGTGAGCCCCCCCCGCGGGACAACCCGATCACCTTGGAACCTCCCCAGCGCTTAGAACAGTGCTTTGCACGTAGTAAGCGCTTAATCAATCAATCAATCGTATTTATTGAGTGCAGGGCACTGTACTAAGCGCTTGGGAAGTCCAGGTTGGCAACATCTAGAGACGGTCCCTACCCAACAGTGGGCTCACAGTCTAAAAGGGGGAGACAGGGAACGAAACCAAACATACTAACAAAATAAAATAAATAGGATAGGTACAGGTAAAATAAATGCTATCATTATGATTATCCGGGCCCCAGTTTCCCAGTTGCATCCCCGAGCCTTGACTCTTTTGCTTTGGATTGGGAGGCCTAAGTGTCCAGGAGCGGGGGCAGGATGCCCAAGGGATGCCCAAAAGGGATGCTCAAAAGGGATGCCCAAAAGGGATGCCCAGGGGGCAGGGCCTGGGCTGGTCCTCAGCCCAACGCCCCCCACACCCCCGACGGGGTTGGAGGTGGGAAAATGGTTTGAAGTGAGGGGGCCACGGGGCCTGAACCCTGCATGGAGCCCCTCACCTCTCTCCGGGGCCCGGCGCTCCCTTTCCGCCTCCCGCACCGGGCCCAGGCGCGGGCCCGGCCCCAAACCAAACCAGAGCAAGGCCGGGGCCCGGCTCTGAGGGAACAACAACAAGCACGCCCATTGGCCGCCGCTGCCCACCCGCCCAGCAAAACCCTCCCTCATTGGTCCGAAGGGGAAAGGCCGCGCTCCCCCCCCCCCACCTTCTCGTGGTGAGGCCCCCCACTTCATCATCATCACCAATCCTATTTATTGAGCAATTACTGTGTGCAGAGCACTGTACTAAACGCACTTCAATCAATCAATCAATCAATCGTATTTATTGAGCGCTTACTGTGTGCTGAGCACTGGACTAAGCGCTTGGGAAGTACAAGTTGAAAACAGTCCCTACCCAACAGTGGGCTCACAGTCTAAAAGGGGGAGACGGAGAACAAAACCGAACATACTAACAGAATAAAATCAATCAATCAATCAATCGTATTTATTGAGCGCTTACTGTGTGCAGAGCGCTGGACTAAGCGCACTTCAATCCATCAATCGTATTTATTGAGCGATTACTGTGTTTAGAGCGCTGGACTAAGCGCTTGGGAAGTACAAGTTGGCAACAGTCCCTGCCCAACAGTGGGCTCACAGTCTAAAAGGGGGAGACGGAGAACAAAACCGAACATACTAACAGAATAAAATCAATCAATCGCATTTATTGAGCGCTTACTGTGTGCAGAGCGCTGGACTAAGCGCTTGGGAAGTACAAGTTGAAAACAGTCCCTACCCAACAGTGGGCTCACAGTCTAAAAGGGGGAGACGGAGAACAAAACCGAACATACTAACAGAATAAAATCAATCAATCAATCAATCAATCGTATTTATTGAGCGCTTACTGTGTGCAGAGCACTGTACTAAGCGCACTTCAATCAATCAATCGTATTTATTGAGCGCTTACTGTGGGCAGAGCACTGGACTAAGCGCTTGGGAAGTACAAGTTGGCAACAGTCCCTACCCAACAGTGGGCTCACAGTCTAAAAGGGGGAGACGGAGAACAAAACCAAACATACTAACAGAATAAAATCAATCAATCAATCGTATTTATTGAGCGCTTACTGTGTGCAGAGCACTGGACTAAGCGCTTGGGAAGTACAAGTTGGCAACATATAGAGACAGTCATCATCATCATCAATCGTATTTATTGAGCGCTTACTGTGTGCAGAGCACTGGACTAAGTGCTTGGGAAGTACAAATTGGCAACATCTAGAGACAGCCCTACCCAACAGTGGGCTCACAGTCTAAAAGGGGGAGACAGAGAACAAAACCAAACATATTAACAAAATAAAATAAATAGAATAGATATGTACAAGCAAAATAAATAAATAAATAAATAGAGTAATAAATCTGTACAAACATATATACAGGTGCTGTGGGGAAGGGAAGGAGGTAAGATGGGGGGGATGGAGCAGGGGACGAGGGGGAGGGGAAGGAAGGGGCTCAGTCTGGGAAGGCCTCCTGGAGGACTTCACCCCCTCCCCCTAAATAAGCCCCCCAACAGGAGCCGGTCCTGTTGACCAAATCTTCTTCTGGTGTCCCAGGGACATTCATGAATTCATTCAGTCGTATTCATTCATTCATTCAATCGTATTTATTGAGCGCTTATACTGTGTGCAGTACAAGTTGGCAACATATAGAGACAGTCCCTACCCAACAGTGGGCTCACAGTCTAGAATTTATTGAGCGCTTATTGGGTGCAGAGCCCTGGACTAGGCGCTTGGGAGAGTCCGTGGCTCAGTGGAAAGAGCCCGGGCTTTGGAGTCAGAGGTCATGGGTTCAAATTGTCAGCTGTGTGACTTTGGGCAAGTCACTTAACTTTTCTGCGCCCCAGTTACTTCATCTGTAAAATGGGGATTAAAACTGTGAGGCCCCCCAATCAATCAATCAATCGTATTTATTGAGCTCTTACTGTATGCAGAGCACTGTACTAAGCACTTGGGAAGTACAAGTTGGCAACATCTAGAGACAGTCCCTACCCAACAGTGGGCTCACAGTCTAAAAGGGGGAGACAGAGAACAAAACCAAACATACTAACAAAATAAAATAAATAGAATAGATATGTACAAGTAAAATAAATAAATAGAGTAATAAATATGTACAAACAACTTGATCAATCAATCAATCAATCGTATTTATTGAGCGCTTACTGTGTGCAGAGCACTGTACTAAGCGCTTGGGAAGTACAAGTCGGCAACATCTAGAGACAGTCCCTACCCAACAGTGGGCTCACAGTCTAAAAAGGGGAGACGGAGAACAAAACCAAACATACTAACAAAATAAAATAAATACAATAGATATGTACAAGTAAAATAAATAAATAAATAAATAGAGTAATAAATCTGTACAAACATATATACATATATACAGGTGCTGTGGGGAAGGGAAGGAGGTAAAATGGCGGGGATGGAGAGGGGGACGAGGGGGAGAGGAAGGAAGGGGCTCAGTCTGGGAAGGCCTCCTGGAGGCTACTACTTGATCACCTTGTAGCCTCCCCAGCGCTTAGAACAGTGCGTTGTACAAAGTAAGTGCTTAACAAATACCATTATTATCATTATTATTATTATTACAAATCGGCCACAGATGGAGGCGGCCCCCTACCCAACAACGGGCTCACAGTCTAGAAGGGGGAGACAGACAACGAAACACAAGTAGACAGGCGTCAATCCCATCAGAATAAACAGAATTATAGCTATATACACATCATTAATAAAATAGCGTAATAAATATGTACAAATAGATGTGCTGTGGGGAGGGGAAGGGGGCAGGGGGAGGAAAAGGGGGGCTCAGTCTGGGAAGGCCTCCTGAAGGAGGGGAGCTCTCAGTAGGGCAACTTGGAGACGGTTATTGACCCTTAGAGCGGTGTAACGCCGAGACACAACTATAATGAACGCCAATTCAGGGATACAGGGGGCCGAGGATGACAAAGAAGTAAAATCAAGGCCAATGAGGCGGTCTCGTAAATAAGCCTGATCATTTAATGAATCCAGCAATGGATAGCAAAAAAAAAAGTGGAGGATGCGGGCGTCGATCCCGCTACCTCTCGCATGCTAAGCGAGCGCTCTACCATTTGAGCTAATCCCCCTTCCTGGAGAAAAAGCTCTCATCAAACCTATGTGAATTAGCAACTCAAGGAGGCCTTTACTGGGAATAATGATAGTAATTATGGTATTTGTTGTGTACTTGTTGTGTGTCAAATTCCGTTCTAAGAGCTGGGGTAGATGCCAGTTAATCTGGTCGGGCACAATTCCTATCCCTCGTGCGGCTCGCAGTTTAAACAGGAAGGAGAACAAGTCTTGGATCCCTATTTACAGATGAGGAAACTAAGGCACTGGCAAAATAAATGATTGTGGACGGCCCCTTTTTCCTCTCCGCTCCATCGCCCCCCTCCCTCCCTCTTCCCTACCCCTTTCCCCTCCCCACAACACTTGTGTATATTTGTACATACTTATTCTTCTATTTATATTATTAATGTGCATATATATAACACATATGGCATTATATATTATATTATATAATACATTCAATATAATATTAAATAATATTATAGCATATATAATATAACATATAATATAATAATATGATATGTGATATATGACATATAATATATAACACATATAATAACATAGCATATATTATATATAATATATTATATATTATACATGATATATTAATATAATACATATCACATATCATATAATACATTATTTTATATTATATATAACAATATGTTATTATACAATAATATATATTATTATATGATATAATAGGCAATATATATAATATACATGCATATATATGCATATATCTAATGTGCATATAGCTATAATTCTGTTTATTCTGACGGTACTGACACCTACTTGCTCATTCATCCAATCGTATTTATCGAGCGCTTACTGTGTGCAGAGCACTGTACTAAGCGCTTGGGAAGTACTTCATCATCAATCGTATTTACTGAGCGCTTACTGTGTGCAGAGCACTGGACTAAGCGCTTGGGAAGTCCAAGTTGGCAACCTATAGAGACAGCCCCTACCCAACAGCGGGCTCACAGTCTAAAAGGGGGAGACAGAGAACGAACATACTAACAAAATAAAATAAATAGAATAGATGTGTACAAGTAAAATAAATTTTGTTGTCTGTCTCCCCCTTCCAGGCCGCTGTTGGGTTAGGGACCGCCTCTATCTGTGGCCGATTTGCACTTCCCAAGCGCTTAGTCCAGTGCTCTGCACACAGTAAGCGCTCAATAAATACGATTGAATGGGTGAAGGAACGAACGTAGAAGAAAAATCACCGAAATACAAAATATACATTACATGTAGCGTCACATGTAGGTATTGTTTCACTCCGCTCTCTTCATCAGTGAGTCGAGATAGACTCGACGCAAAGTTGCACGGCCGCTGACGCACAAAGATACACAAAATGTTGTCCTTAATTTCACTCTCTGGTTTCCCGTCGTCATTTAAATAACTTATACTTCTTCAGCAGGAGGGTGAAGGGGAAAAGAAAAAAAATTGGGAAGTCCTTCGAGCCGGAATCGAACCAGCGACCTAAGGATGACCATGGGAGCGTCCACTACAGTCCTCCGCTCTACCAACTGAGCTATCGAAGGCCTCGCTAACAAACCCCCCTCCGCACCCTCCTTTATGCTCATCAGGCCCTCGGCCCAACTTCCAAAGCGTTCCTCCACTTTAATTTTTAATCAGGAAATAATAATAATAATAATGGCATTTATTAAGCGTTTAGTATGTGCGAAGCACTATTTTAAGCGCTATGTATATATGTTTGTACATTTTTTTACTCTATTTATTTATTTATTTAATCTATTTGTACATATCTATTCTATTTACTTTATTTTGTTAGTATGTTTGGTCTCTGTCTCCCCCTTTTAGACTGTGAGCCCACTGTTGGGTAGGGACTGTCTCTAGATGTTGCCAATTTGGACTTCCCAAGCGCTTAGTACAGTGCTCTGCACATAGTAAGCGCTCAATAAATACGATTGATGATGATGGGAGGGGGATACAAGGTGATCAAGCTGTCCCACGTGGGGCTCACAGTCTTCATCCCCATTTTACAGATGAGGTCATTGAGGCACGGAGAAGTGGTCACACAGTTGACGGGTGGAGGAGTAGGGATTGGAACCCATGACCTCTGACTCCAAAGCCCGGGCTCTTTCCACTGTGCCCCAACTCAGAGGTCATGGGTTCCAATTCCTACTCCGCCACCCGTCAACTGTGTGACCACTTCTCCGCGCCTCAGTGACCTCATCTGTAAAATGGGGGATGAAGACTGTGAGTTGGGGCACGGTGGAAAGAGCCCGGGCTCTGGAGTCAGAGGTCATGGGTTCACATCCCGGCTCCGCCACTTGTCAGCTGGGTGACTTTGGGCAAGTCACTTCACTTCTCTGGGCCTCAGTTACCTCACCTGTAAAATGGGGATGAAGACTGTGAGCCCTACGTGGGACAGTAATAATTGTCAGTTTATTATTATCAGTTTAGGGGAGGAGAAACAGAAGGAGAGTAAGGAAGGAGTCAAAATAATTTAAAAGGGAAGGTGAAGGGGCCAAAGGGTGGTAGATCAGTTAATTAGTTTGATTTATTGAGCTCTTACTGTATGCAAAGCACAGTGCTAAGCATTGGCCACTCTTCTGCCGTGACCTTGGGCAAGTCACTTAACTTCCCTCTGCCTCAGTTTCCTCGTGTAAAACGGGGATTAAATCCTCCCCCCTCTAATTTAGACTGCGGGAACCTCTTGTGGGAGAGGGACTCCCGCAAGACAATAATAATTGTAATAATAATAATAATAATGGCATTTATTAAGCGCTTACTATGTGCCGGGCACTGTTCTAAGTGCTGTAACCTTCCCAGCGCTTAGAACAGTGCTTTGCACATAGTAAGCGCTTAATAAATGCCATTAAAAAAAACAACTCTCGACAAACGTGGATGTGATCCTCCACCCCAAACCCAGCTCCACCACCTCCTCTTGCCAGGAGCTATTGGGCAGAGGCAGGGGCCGTAGAGTGTCCACAAACCAGAAAAATAATTGCTCTCCCCCTCCTTCAAGGCCTTATTGAAGGGACATCTCCTCCAGGAAGCCTTCCATGACTGATCCCTCCTCTCCCCCTCCCGTTTGCGCCGCTCACACTTGCTCCCTCATTCATCCTCTCTCCCTTCCCCACGGCACACATGTATGCAATCTGTAATTTATTTATTTATATTAATGTCTACCTCCTCCTCTAGACTGTGAGCTCGTTGTGGCAGGGAACATGTTTGATGTTATACTGTACTTTCCCAGGCGCTGAGCACAGTGCTTTGCAAACAGTAAGTGCTCAATAAATACGATGAATAAATACACAAATACACTCCTTCCAGCGGATACTCCCCAAGAGGGGCCTCACCTTCTCCCACTTCCTTAACTAGTCCTACTTTTTACGGGGTCTGTGGGTTAGATTGTGAGCTCCATGTGGGACCGAACTGTGTCCAACCTGCTTAACTTGCATCTAACTTAGCGCTTAGTACAGTTCTTGACACACAGTAAGCGCTTAACAAATGCCATAGCAACACTGTTGACTGCTCTCCTTGAGGACAGGGATCGAGTCTACCAACGCCGCCGTCTGTTGTACTTGTTAAGCGCTTATTATGTGGCTTGTACTGTACAAAGCATTGCGGTAGATGCAAGGTAATCAGGTTAGACAGTCCCTGTCCCACAAGAGGCTCCCACAGTCTAAATTAGACTAATTAATCCCCGTTTTACACGAGGAAACTGAGGCACAGGGAAGTTAAGTGACTTGCCCAAGGTCACGGCAGGAGTGGCCAGTGCTTAGCACAGTGCTTTGCATACAGTAAGGGCTCAATAAATCAAACTAATTAACTGATCTACCACCCTCTGGTCCCTTCCCCTTCCCTTTTAAATGATTTTGACTCCTTCCTTAATCTCCTTCTGTTTCTCCTCCCCTAAACTGACCCTTGGAGACTTCAATATCCATGCAAACGTTTCTTACAAGGTCAGCTCTGGTCTGATTCAAATTCCTTCCTTTCCCTCCATGAACATGCATTGGGTTTTCAACTAGAATGGCCCACAAGCAAGAAATCATGACGCATTGCCTGGCCCGGCCCAAGTGGTATCCCTTATTTTGGATGGGTGAAACCCCAGGCCAAATCAGAGCTTAGGACCACTCCAGTCCATATTTCACTCGGCTGCCCATATCGGTTTTCTACAAAACCATTCAGTCCATGTGTTCTCACTCAAAATTCTCCAGCGGTTGCCCATCCATCTCTGCATCAAACGGTAACTCCCTACCATTTGGCTTTAAAACACCCACATCAGCTTGCCCCCTTCTATCTTACCTCTCTCATTTCCTACTACACCCCAGCTCCTCTAATGCTAATTTACTCACTGTACCTCAATCTTGGCTCTCACCTTCATCCCCTTGTCCACGTCCTGCTTTTGGTCTGAAACTCCCTCCCCTTCATATCTGACAATCACTCTCCCCACCTTCAATGCCTCACTAAAAAAGAGGCCTTCCTCTTCTAAACCCTCATTTTCACTTCTCCCACTCCATTCTGCATCACCCCTGCCCTTGGAGTTGCACACTTTACTCACCCCACAGCACTTATGTACACCATCTTTATATTTTTGAATGCCTGGCTTCCTCTCGAGATTGTAAGCTACTTGTAGGCAAGGACCACGTCTACCAACTGTTGTACTCCCCAGAGCTTAGTACTGTGCTTTGCGCACAGCAAGTGCTCAGTAAATACGATTGACTGATTGACCAGAGCTGATTCCTGGGAGGCACAGCAGAACAGTTGCAGTTCCCTGGGAATTTGGGGGTAATTTTCCCGGCAGCACCCCACCTGCTACATCCACCCCTAACCTGGGTCCAAAATGTTGACGAGTGAGGAACGGGGTACCAAGAAAGTGCATTTAAAACTGAGGACGGTGGTCGGACAGCTGTCGGACTGTATCCCAGCCCAGAATGAGCCAAGCCCAGGGTTGGCCTAGAGCTAGAGATCAGCACCAGGGGGTCATGGTGCTAAAGAGCATCAATGGCGGGAACTATGTTTCCCTTCTACAAGATCTTCTTCACGACTGAGGCACAAAAGGGGGCTAGGGCTACAGACCAAATATCTCACCTTTATTCCACCTCACATCCATATGGTGGGGTAAAGATTCATACACAACCTGTTGCCTTAACAGGAGGCTTAGGAAGAGATGGAACCAGAGCCTAGCCTGCGGAACGCAGATGAAGCAGAGCCCAGGGTCCTGGATGGGAGCAGGTGTGAAATAGACACAGGGAAAGTGAGACACGGAAGAGAGAGCGAGAGAAAGGATGAATATGAAGGGAGGGGGAGATGGTAAGGGGAATACACGAGGCCCATAGCAGCCTTTTCCTTGAGCCTGCTCCTCACCCCTTCCACTGCTACAGCCACGAGGAAGCTGGGGAAGATGAGCAGCAAGAAAAGGGAAGCACGAAGCAAGTGGATTTGGTTTTAGTCACAAGAAAGGAGCGGCTAGAGTGGGTGCTAGGCACTTGGATACATGATTCTACCACAACCCACCCAATGGTACTTTGACAACAGTCTATGGATCTAAGGGGAGAGAAATGGGAGGGCAGGTCCTAGAGAGTTCCACAATGCTTTTTTCTTGGATCGTTCCTCTCCTCTCTTCCTCCAGAGTCAGCAGCCAGCTTCTGAGGTTCAACGTGCTTTGGGGAATGGAAATCGAAGGCCACCCCACGGCTCTTCCCAGCCCCGAAGGAAATGGGGAAAGCGGCTCGCTCCATGGGACAGAAGCGAGGCCGAGACGGGAGTCTCCAGGTCTGGGACGGTGTGGCGAGTGGTGGCGGCGACCGGACCTGAGCCGCGCAGTTCAGAGTCACGGAGAGGGAAGCGGGACCAAAGGCGAGAGGGAGGGAGGGAGGGAGCGAGCTCCATGGGAGACATACACAGAGGGAGTGCAGGGGCTCAGCCAACCCTAGCACAAGGTCCCAGGATCAGCTCCAATGGGGGTTCTTGGCTTGGAGGAGCGGCAGGAGGATGTGGCCAGAGCCAACCATCAGAAAAGATACCCATGCAGACACACATTCCCATGCATGCCCATCCCACTCCCTGCAGTCCACAGGGGGTGCCGGGGCCCCTTGGCAGAGAGGAAGCAGTGGCCTCTGAGGCAGCTCCTATTGCTGAGACATCATGGCCAACGTCCAATCCTTGAGGGCGACGGTGGTGTTTTGCAGGCAGAGCCAGGCCCAGTGGACAGCACCACTCAGCTGTCTCATCACACAGTCCCAGGTTACGTCACCTCTAAGGGAAGGACCAATCTGGGGTTAGGGTCTGTCGGTCTGGAAGAAGCCAGGCCCGTCACCCCATATCCCATAGGGCTGCAGGCCAACCAAGGTACTTAAGGGATTCACCCCCGACCCCTCCCCAGCCATGGTACGTCGGAACGGCTCTTGAACCTCGGTTGTTTCCTCCTACCTGCAAATTATTTTAGCGGCTAGATCGTGAGCTCCCTGAGGGTAGGGATCCTGTCTACTGATTCTATTGCACCCTCCCAAGTGCTCAGTACAGGGCTCTGCACAAGAACGAGCCCTCAATAAATGCCAATGATTGACGGAAGGTACAGGGACCAATATATTCAGAGGGTAGATGGGAATAAAACCCAGGAGTGCCAATCCCCAGTCTTGGAAGCTGAGCCGTGAGAAGCCCGGCCCCAGCTGGGGAATAACGGAAGGAAAGGCGGTAAGAAGGGGGTACTGGTCTTGGTGCCCCTCTTTGAAAGGGAATGCCGGCTATGGGGGTGGGGGGTGTCTCACTTGCAGGTCTCCTGGCAGAGTCTGTGGGCTGATGCCAGCAGAATGAGCAGCCCGTGCCACAGCGGGAGCAGCAGGTGCTGATGCAGAAACAGTAGAAGCTCCTTTAGTTGTAGGAGGAGGTACAGCAGTGAGTCTGGGAGTTGGGTCTGCAACTGAGCACGGGAGGAGGGATTAATCAGCATTCCCCTCCGCACCCCCAGAGACCCTATCTTCCCAAAGTCCCAACCAGCCTCCCCCACCCCAGGTGCCCCCTAACTTCCCGCTTCTCACAGGGTCATCCTTTCGGCACGAGCCCCCCGTCTCCAGCCAAACTGGCTGGCCCTAAGTCCCTTCCTTACCCCCTGGATGAGGCCAGGGAGGTTGGCCCGCACCCAGGCCAGCTGGGAGGCGCAGTGGGCAGAGATATAGGTGGCTGTAGCATTGGTTTGGGCCCAGGCCAGCTGCAGGCTGGGGCCCAGCACTGTCACCAGGTGGGAGCCGTAGACGGGCAGTGTCTTCTCCAGCCAGCTGCAGAGAAGGGAGGGGTTGGGGGGAGGTAATGCAAATCAGCACTTGAACGTCTCCTGGCCATTTCTTAGGAAATTAGCTTTAACCTTGTGCTGGGCCCTGGGGAACACCCAAATCCCCCTCAAAGCCTCCCTCTTTTCCTGGGCACACCAACTCCCAAAACTCACCTCGAGCCTTGCAGACCGAAGTGATGGAGCTTGGCCCAGGCCTGCTGGCCAGCAGGGAGGAGGCCAGAGGACTGCAACACCCGGGCAGAGACAGAAGCTAGGAGGAAGAGGAGAAGCAAATCCTCAGGGGGGCTGGGAGATGAAAGATGTCCGAGGGGGCACGACGGGTAGGCAGGCACCGCAGAGCCGGGCAAGGAGCGGTGACAGCACACGGCCGAGTTCTCAGAACCAGGCGGAATACGGCCACAGGGTCAGTCAAGAGGACGTAGCCCCACGGTGCTGTCTGGTATCGGGAGACATGAATGCTCTCTCTTCTCTCCCACCCCTCCCTGTCCTCTTCTCTTTTCATCCCCTTACCCTGGAAGGAGCTGTGTGAGCGGAGGTCATGGCACAGGAAACCAGTGATGAACACGAGCAGGACTAGCAGCAGCTGAGTCCAAGGGAGCCGACGGCTCCGTGCCTCCTGAAACATGCCCTAGGAGTGAAGGAAAGGACGATCGCTCCCCTCAGTCTGAGAAGAGTCCTCAAATTACACTCTCTTCGGTAAAGGGTCAAGCCAAACATACTGATCTTCCCGACAACTCTACCGTAATAGACTGTCCCAAGTGCTTAGTACAGTTTTCTGCACATAATAAGCACTCAAAAAAATATCACTAATTTGAGTCCCTGCCGACACGGAGGAGAGAAAACAAGTGGACTCTTCAGCCTGTGTCATGCTGCCCAGGGGTAAGAAGGTTTAAGAGCGTTCTAGGAGGGTGTTCCGAGCTAAGAGGGAGGGTGACATTAACAGGTGTTGGGATCTAGACAGCTGGAAAAGAAGTGCGTTCAAGAAGGTGAGTGAGGGTGGCCAGGGTCTGGGCAAGTGGTACCTTGCAAGCGCTATTACAGGCTGCCACATCCTGGGCACTGTTCCCGCCCTTCCCAATCAGCTCCTCGTTGGTCACTTTGAAGGACTGGACTGTTTCTTGGAGAGACTTCCTTATCTGTGGGGAGGACGACGGGAGGGAAAAGGGGGCCCTGAGGCTACCAACAGGGAGCTCAGTTTCCCTGTCCCACAAGAGCCTCCCTCTTCATTTCAGTTCCCCATCTAGTTGACCCAGGGTGGCCACCAAAAAATGTTTAATGCCATACAAATCCTTGCATAATTTTGGTAACATTAAAACAAGATGGGACTACTAGGTGTGTCATATAAGAATTAAACCTAGCAATAGGGGAGCAGAAGAAAAAAAGGAAAGAGGAGAAAAAAGGTGCGAAGGCACTTGAGATTACAACTCTTACTTCTCAAGTGCTGCACACGATAGACAATGAATTAATCCCCTTTCTCCTCCTCTTCCTCTGGCAATGCCCCTTTCAACAAACGCCCTTCTCCTGACATACCCCCCAACCACACTCACTGCTTAAGATTTTGTGGCAAAAATATCATATTTCTTTCTCATAACTTGGGGTGGGGCAAATATGTGGTGGAGGCCATTAGGTGAACAAACCTGGTAACGTCTGTGAGCCACAGATCAAAATTTTTAAAAATCCCTTAACCAGAAAGGGGAGTAGGTGTTTGGGCTGTGGGGAGGAAGGGTGGGGAGGGGGAAGGGGTGGAGAGGAGGGACTGGGGACAGAACCAGGAACTGCACCCCCACTAGACTGGGCTAGCGACATACTGCTGCAAAAGACGCGTGCGAGTGGCCCTAGTTTAGCCAAGCTTGATCTGGTATCTTGGTGGGGCCCTTCTATGGCTACCAGAGCAGAGCTACCACTGCCACCCCACCCAGCAGGCCTTCCCCTACCTCCTCCTCACCTTCTTAGGCACACGGTCCCATGATGTCTGCACATGTTCCAAGAGCAGCCTGCGGAGACAGAATAGCTGCCATTCAGCCTGGCCACCTCTCAGGCTCCATCTTCGTCCAATCATGCAGCCCAAAGGGCCTCCCACACCCATCCCTCCTTGTCCAAACCTTGACCCCTTTGTCCCAGAAGTCCCTCCAGCTCCAACAGGTGGGGGTTATCTACTTGGACTTCACTGGGGCAACACCTTGGAGAAGGTCCCAGGCTGGAACTGGAGGGCAACAGACCAGTGGCTGAGAGCCGAAAGGCTTAGAAGAGCCGCTTTCCTCCTTCCCCCGCCGTCCACTCTATCGACATGCCACGGGGGGCCAGGGGAGGAAGCTAGGGGCTAGGACACGGACTGCTCTGCCAGAGGCAGGCTGGCTCGCTTCCCCCACCTCACCTGGACTGGGACAGATGTTTGGTGTACAGCTGCCTCCAGACGCTGAAGCTGAGCGGATCCAGGCTCAGGCACTCAGTTAGGCTGTTCAGGAGCTGGAATGGGAGGGGGAGGAATATTGTTGGAAGAAATCCGGCTGGGGTAGGAACGGGTCCAACCCTCAGTTGAGGACCCGAGAACAAGGGGAAGAGGACCAGGATCCACGAGGTCCCTGCCCAGATGACAGGCAGGCAGGCAAGGGGGAAGGTAAGCTCCGCCGGGGGGAAGGCCCAAGTTCAGGGAGTGCCACGCCAAGCCTTGGAGGTTGGAAACCTTGGAGAAGGAATCGGATGAGGCTGGATATCTTGGTTCAGGATGATCTGGCATTGAGAGAGTTATAGGCAGGCTCCCTCTGGCCAGCTGGGTTGGAGTTAGGATGTTAATAACCACCCTGGGAGCTGGACTCTCCACTGGCACAGCCTAAATCTCCTCCCTGGCTGCCCCGGGCACAACCGTCTCTAGCCTAGGGTGGTGCTGATGGTAATGAGTGAGCCTGACTGATGGGGCACTGGGGAATTAGCATCTTCAGGGGGGAGGGAAGACCCGCCTAAAGCTGCCTGGCTGAACTTCCAGAGCCTGATCTCAAGGCCAAGGGTTGAAAGGGAAACCCCTGAACCCGCCCCTACCCCTCTTCCTCCTCACCTCCTTCTTCATGTCAGAGGGACAGTTGGGAGTGGCTCTGGACAGGAAGGAGGGAAAATAGGTGTGCAGGGTAGTTTCACGCTTTGAACCAAATGCAAGCACTTTAAGCCGGGGGTATAGCTGACGCAGCTGCTCCTGTAGGCTGAAGAGATAAAGCTGGGTTAAGAAGGTTGGAACAGGGTGGAGGGGGTGGGGGCATGCACCCTCCCTTCCTGGCCCAATGGGGCCAAATTCCAAGTTGAGGGGATCTAGGAGAGTTCTCTCTCCCTCTCAGCACCTGGGAGACTGGGACGCCCTATCCGACTCCTCCTCCCCAACCCTGCTAGTGATGGGCACGGCCTCAGGGTGACCTTACTTGGAGGAAAGAGAGTTGTTGGGCATGTAAGCAAAGTCCAGCAGAGGAAAGAAGTCCTTGGGGCCGATCACGCCAAAGCCCTTGGTAAGGTTTGGATGCATCCTGTAGAGGGGTCAGAGAAAGGGAGGGAGGTCCTCCTGTTAGTTCCCGCTTCAGATCATTTGCCTCTTCTGCTCCTCTGGGGCCAGGGCTGACACCTATGTAAAGTGGCACATTCTCCCCCAACTCGGGGCCACCCCCAACCCATCTCCAGGGAGGAGGAATGAACAGGATGATGTCCCGGATTCTTCACCCACCCCTGCCCCGGACGCCCTTCTGGTAGGACTGGGACTTCAGACAGAGCTTCTGCTACTTTTACCCCTTCAAGAGCGATTCCCTTGCATTGGGAAAATCCCCCAATTTCCTCCCTCAATGCTCCCCAGGTCACTCACTGGAGCAGGCGGTCTAGATAGGCGATGGCATAAGGAGACAGTGACTTGATCCCCAGCACAGGCATCATGATCCCTAGCCACACTAAAGGAGAGAATGTCAAAGGAGGGCGTGGGATTAGTGACCAGGCCCTATGTAGGAAATCACACAGCTTCGCACAACAAGTCTCAACTTGGCTGAGACTACCCTGGGTCCACAGACACCTTAGACACTCCCAGCCCACCCCGAGAAAGGCATCAGGCCTCTAGGTAGCTCCTGGCCACACTGACCCCATTTCACTCCAATCACTCCGCTCTCCTGAATTCCCTCTCCTTCCCACAGCCCCATACCCTGTTACCTTTCAGGCCCTCAGTCAGGTCAGCGAAGCCGGCCTGCCCCAATGCCCACATGATGGTCAGACACTTCGCCGGTCTGTTCTGGTGCGACCTCAGGAGTTCCAGGTACTGGGAAGACCAAGGGAGCCAGGGTCAGCAGTGGAGGTGGGTGAGAGGAAATCAAGATACCTAGGGCATAATAACTAACAAGGGCAGGAGGGAGAAAACTGTGTCTGGGGGAGAAGACCACTCCCCGGGTCACTCAAGGTCTTCCGAAAAGATCATATTTGGGGGAACCCTGGAAATTTCTTTCTTGGCTCTCTCTCCTGCATGGGCTTCTCTACTCTTTACACCCAGCCCGTGAGATCCCACACCCTCCAGCCCTGGCAGATGTTGACCTACCTTGCTCAGGTTCATAGTGGCGATTTTGGGCTTGTCTTGTAGCACAGCCTGGATACAGATGCGGTAGCCGTGGAGCGATTCCCCTGAAGAGGAAGGAAATATCAGGCTTACTGCATCACTGATTTTCTTCCAACGCGCCCTCTTCATGCTGCCTCACGTTGGACGGGCCCACAGCCCTCTTCCTATTCCCAGACCCTCCCCCGGACAGGACAAATCAGTGTACTGGATACAGATATTTCTTTACTGGGGGGGTGGGGGGGAGAGAAAGAGAGAGAGAGAGAGAGAGTTTGTGTACACACACGAGAGTTGACACTTCCATCCTCTTACCTGGTGACCTGTCCAGCTCCTGCAGCATGGTGTACAAGCAGTGGTCAAAGAAGAGCTCCACGGTACCTGCCGCCTTTCCCAGCAGCCCCCGTATAACTCCACGTAGCTCCCGGTTCACCAGCCGGAATGGATAATCTACAACCCACCAGACCCTCACATCACGGCCAGAGCACCTTGAGGCCTAGGCCAGCTCAGCTACTCCTTGCTCACCCATTCTCCTGCCCACAAGAAAGAAACCAAGATGCCCCCAGAATACAGGTTGCCGCACTCCTGCCCCCCAACCCCTCTAACAGGTTCATACAACTGGACTGGAAGCCAGCTCGGAGCACCCAAAGGGGTTGGGGATGAGGAGCCTGGGGGCATTAGAATTGGACGCCGACTTTCCCCACACAGTGCCCGGGGCTCCTTTCCTCATTCAGGGAGCACTTTCCTGGTTTGATGTGCAGCTGGAGGCCGGACTAACCATGTGTGTGCTGACTTAGCGTGGGTTCGCTCTGAGGAGCCTGGAGCTTGTAGTTGAGATAGCCCGCCAGGTCCTTCACCCACACGGACGGGTTCCCCGGGAACATGCTCTGGCTCTTGTCCAACTCCTTCTGCAGGACTGCCACATCCAGCTGCCGGGGACACAGAGGTTAGAAAGAGCCTCAGCCCCGCCGGGAGAAATGACGAGAATAATGATAACTGTGGTATTTCTTAAGGGCTTCCACTGTACCAAGTGCTGAGGTAGATACAAGATCATCAGCCAGGGAATGGACCTACCAACTCGGTTGTAGTGTACTCTCCCAAGAGGTAGTAAAGCACTCTGCACATAGTAAGCACTCAAATATCATCCACTGATCAGGCTGGACAGGGTCCCTGCGTCACAAGGGGCTCACAGTCTAGAGGAGACCCCATAATAAGAGTCTGGCTAGAAACGAGGAGACCCCAGCACTTAGGCCAGATGACGGCAGGATCCGCAAAGGGGAGTGGGGTCAGATTGGGAGGACAGGATCGGAGAGCTCTCTGCCTTTTCGAACAACATTTTTAATGGCCTCCGGAATCTTTACCGCTGCATTTAGACTCCCCGGGGCTCAGGAAGTTGGGCGGCTCTGATGGGGGAAGATCTGAGCCTTGATTTTTCATGCTCACCCCCAAACCGCCTTGCTCTTACATCCTTCAAAGTTCCAAATGACCTACTTGCTACTTGCTCTGGTTGATGACCTGAAGTAGTGACAAGACTCCCTCAGCCAAGAGGTGAGGAAGTGATTTCATGGTGAGATCGGGCTCCATTACCTCTCAAGCGCTTACTACAGGGCTCTGCACATAATAAGTGCTTAATAAATACCAATGACTGATCAAGGCTCATTCCCTGCCCACGCCTGATCCTTGGGTCTTGGCAACCCTCCCTCCTTGGGGCCTGGGCTTCCCTCCCGCAGCTCCTGGGCTTCTCCCCATCCTCAGCTTGAGCTGTGGGCTTCCCTAATCACTTCCCCGGGACTCACCCCCTCCCACACGGCAGACCCCCGGCCCCTTCCTTTCCTGAACCCTGGCTCCATCACACTCACAGCCTTCAGGGCCTCCTCCAGGCTGCGAAAACGGCTCTCCTTAGGGCCCGTCTCCTTGGAATTTGCTGCCGCTCCTGCCTTCTTGGGCTGCTTCTTGGTGCTCGCTTTTTTGGTTACAATGGGGGCAGCTGGTGGTACTTGCTCCTTGTTGCGCTGCTTCACGACCTTCTCAAAGCCCAACTCAAAGATGGTGCTTGAGGGCCGGATGCCAGCTGCTGTAAAGGGAGGAAGACAACAGGAACTACTGAGCTCGGGGGTGGGCCTAAGTTCATTCCTCCCATTGCTTCCCTTCCTTCCCAGGCTTCTACTCTTCTGGGAATGCTCTGTGGCTTGCAGCCGGACCCTTCTGGATGGTGAGTGACCCAGTCCCCACAAACTCAGCTGCTTCCCAGGCGCTGAATGGGAGGCACTTGCCTCAGTATTAGTCCAGGGCTTGGGTGTTTAACTCCTAATTCCTCCCCTGACAACCATCCCAACACCCTTCTGAGGAAGCTCACTAACGGTGAACTGTTCTGATGGGGCTGTGATAATAATAATAATAATAATGGCATTTATTAAGCGCTTACTATGTGCAAAGCACTGTTCTAAGCGCTGAATGGTGGGATGGGTGGTTGTTGGGGAACGGCTATTTGACTCCTTATAGGGAAACAGAGGTTGAGGTGACACCCCTACGGCGGAGCCTGGTCATGTGTCTGACCCCCACATATGGGTCCTTTGGGGGCCTGGGTTCATTTCTGGATTGTAAGCCCGCTGTTGGGCCTCTATATGTTGCCGAATTGTATCTTCCAAGCGCTTAGTACAGTGCTCTACACACAGTAAGCGCTCAATAAATACGACTGAATGAACTGTACCTTCCAAGACTTAGTCAGTAAGCACTCAATAAATAAGACTGAATGAATTCCCCAGCCAAACATCCGCGGCCCTCGGAAGCACAGGGCAGCAGAGAGAGAGAGGGAGAGTTGAGAAGCAGCGTTGCTCAGTGGAAAGAGCCCGGACTTGGGAGTTAGAGGTCACGGGTTCTAATCCTGACTCCGCCACTGATCAGCTGTGTGACTTTGGGCAAGTCACTTGACTTCTCTAGGCCTCAGTTCCCTCCTCTGTAAAATGGGGATGAAGACTGTGAGCCCCACATAGGACAACCTGATGACCTCGTATCTACCCCAGGGCTTACAGCGGTGCTCGGCACATAGTAAGCGCTTAACAAATGCCATCATCATCATTATTATTATTGCTATTACCCCAGCGCTTAGAACAGCACTCAGCACATAGTAAGAGCTTAACAAATGCCATCATCATCATTATTATTATTATTCTTATCCCAGCGCTTAGAACAGTGCTCAGCACATAGTAAGCGCTTAAACAAATGCCATCATCATCATTATTATTATTGTTATTAGCCCAGCGCTTAGAACTGTGCTCGGCACATAGTAAGAGCTTAACAAATGCCATCATCATTATTATTATTATTACTCCGGCGCTTAGAACTGTGCTCGGGCACATAGTAAGAGCTTAACTAATGCCATCATCATCATCATCATTATTATTATTATTACCACAGCGCTTAGAACAGTGCTCGGCACATAGTAAGACCTTAACAAATACTATCATCATCATCATTACTATTGCCCCAGCACTTAGAACAGGCACATAGTAAGTGCTTAACAAATGCCATCATCATCATCATTATTATTATTCTTTCTACTATGCAGGGAGGAAACTCCACCCGCCAGGGTGATTTGCTCTGCACAGCGCTTAGCACCAGCTGGGGCTTGGCAATGTGAGCCCATTATTGGGTAGGGACCGTCTCTCTCTGTTGCCGATTTGGACTGTCCCAAGCGCTTAGTCCAGTGCTTTGCACACAGTCGGCGCTCAATCAATACGATGGAACGAATGAGTAAATGTCTGTTGCCGATTTGTACTTTCCCAAGCGCTTAGTCCAGTGCTCGGCACCCAGTCGTTCATTCATTCAATCGTATTTATTGAGCACTAACTACTACTACTAATAATGGCATTTATTAAGCGCTTACTATGTGCAAAGCACTGTTCCAAGCCCTGGAGAGGTTACAAGGTGATCAGGTTGTCCCACGGGGGGCTCCCAGTCTTCATCCCCATTTCACAGATGAGGGGACTGAGGCACGGAGAAGTGAAGTGACTTGCCCAAAGTCACACAGCTGACAACTGGCAGAGCGGGATTTGAACTCATGACCTCTGACTCCCAAGCCTGGGCTCTTTCCACTGAGCCACGCCGCTTCTGTGTGCAGAGCACTGGACTAAGCGCTTGGGAAGTACAGTCGGCGCTCAATCGAGACGATGGAATGGACGACTGAATGAAGGTTGTCCCACGTGGGGCTCCCAGGCTTCATCCCCATTTTACAGATGAGGGAACTGAGGCCCAGAGAAGTGAAATGACTTGCCCAAAGTCACAAAGCTGACAAGCCTTCACCTCCTCCAGGAGGCCTTCCCAGACTGAGCCCCTTCTTTCCTCTCCCCCTCGTCCCCCTCTCCATCCCCCCGTCTTACCTCCTTCCCTTCCCCACAGCACCTGTATATATGTATATATGGTTGTACATATTTATTACTCTATTTATTTATTTATTTATTTATTTTACTTGTACATTTCTATCCTACTTATTTTATTTTGTTGGTATGTTTGGTTCTGTTCTCTGTCTCTCCGTTTTAGACTGTGAGCCCACTGTTGGGTAGGGACTGTCTCTATGTGATGCCAATTTGTACTTCCCAAGCGCTTAGTACAGTGCTCTGCACATAGTAAGCGCTCAATAAATACGATTGATTGATTGATTGATTGAAGCGAAGCCAAGACTTGAACCCATGATCTCTAACTCCCAAGCCCGGGCTCTTTCCACCGAGCCAGGCTGCTTCCCTATTAGTAATAATAATAATAATAATAATGGCGATAATAAGAGTGGTACTTGTCTCTATATGTTGCCAGCTTGTACTTCCCAAGCGCTTAGTCCAGTGTTCTGCACACAGTAAGAGCTCAATAAATACGATTGAATGAATGAATGAGAAGCAATGTGGCTTGTTTTGTTGTCTGTCTTCCCGTTCTAGACTGTGAGCCCATTGTCGGGTAGGGATCGTCTCTATATGTTGCCAAATTGGACTTCCCAAGCGCTTAGTACAGTGCTCTGCACAAAGTAAGTGCTCAATAAATACGATTGAATGAATGAATGAGAAGCAGCGTGGCTTGTTTAGTTGTCTGTCTCCCCCTTCTAGACTGTGAGCCCATTGTCGGGTAGGGACCGTCTCTCTATGTTGCCAACTTGTACTTCCCAAGCGCTTAGTACAGTGCTCTGCACACAGTAGGCGCTCAATAAATATGAATGAATGAAGGGTTTCGGGCCCACGGAGCCATCGACGATGGTGGAAGAAGCAGCATGGCTCAGTGGAAAGAGCCCGGGCTTTGGAGTCAGAGGTCATGGGTTCAAATTCCGACTCTGCCAATTGCCAGCTGTGTGACTTTGGGCTAGTCACTTCACTGTGTCTCAGTTCCCTCATCTGTAAAATGGGGATTAACACTGTGTGCCCCCATGGGACAACCTCATCACCTTGTAACCTCCCCAGCGCTTAGAACAGTGCTTTGCGCATAGTAAGCGCTTAATCAATCAATCAATCATATTTATTGAGCGCTTACTGTTTGCAGAGCACTGTACTAAGTGCTTGGGAAGTACAAGGTGGCAACATATAGAGACAGTCCCTACCCAACAGTGGGCTCACAGTCTAGAAGGGGGAGACAGAGAACAAAACCAAACATACTAACAAAATAAAATAAATAGAATAGATGTGTACAAGATAAATAAATAAATAGAGTAATAAATATGAACAAACATATATACAGGATTAATAAATGCCATCATCATCATCATGGCTCAGTGGAAGGAGCCCAGGCTTTGGAGTCAGAGGTCATGGGTTCCAATCCCGGCTCCGCCACTTGTCAGCTGGGTGGCTTTGGGCAAGCCACTTCACTTCTCTGGGCCTCGGTTCCCTCACCTGTGAAATGGGGATGAAGACTGGGAGCCCCCCGTGGGACAACCTGATCACCTTGTAACCTCCCTGGCGCTTACAACAGTGCTTTGCACATAGTAAGTGCTTAACAAATGCCATCATCATCATCATCATCATCATCATCATCATGGCTCAGTGGAAGGAGCCCGGGCTTTGGAGTCAGAGGTTATTAGTTCCAATCCCGGCTCCGCCACTTGTCAGCTGGGTGACTTTGGGCGAGCCACTTCACTTCACTGGGCCTCAGTTCCCTCACCTGTGAAATGGGGATGAAGACCGGGAGCCCCCCGTGGGACAGCCTGATCACCTTGTAACCCCCCTGGTGCTTACAACAGTGCTTTGCACATAGTAGGCGCTTTATAAATGCCATCATCATCATGGCTCAGTGGAAAGAGCACGGGTTTTGGAGTCAGAGGTCATGGGTTCCAATCCCGGCTCCGCCACTTGTCAGCTGGGTGGCTTTGGGCAAGCCACTTCACTTCACTGGGCCTCAGTTCCCTCACCTGTGAAATGGGGATGAAGACCGGGAGCCCCCCGTGGGACAGCCTGATCACCTTGTAACCCCCCTGGTGCTTACAACAGTGCTTTGCACATAGTAGGCGCTTTATAAATGCCACCATCATCATGGCTCAGTGCAAAGAGACCAGGCTTTGGAGTCAGAGGTCATGGGTTCCAATCCCGGCTCCGCCACTTGTCAGCTGGGTGACTGTGGGCGAGCCACTTCACTGGGCCTCAGTTCCCTCACCTGTGAAACGGGGATGAAGACTGTGGGCCCCCCGTGGGACAACCTGATCACCTTGTACCCTCCCCTGCGCTTAGAACAGTGCTTTGCACATAGTAAGTGCTTAATAAATGCCATCATTATTATTATCATTATTATCAATGCCATCATTAGGATTGTTACTGAGGAGAGGGGCCGGTCCTGGGGGCGGGGAGGAGGGAGACCATATCATCATCATCATCATCATCAATCGTATTTATTGAGCGCTTACTATGTGCATACATTCTTCATACGTTAATCATCATCATCATCATCATCAATCGTATTTATTGATGGCTTACTATGTGCAGAGCACTGTTCTAAGCGCTTGGGAAGTCCAAATTGGCAACATCTAGAGACAGTCCCTACCCAACAGTGGGCTCACAGTCTCAAAGGGGGAGACAGAGAACAAAACCAAACATACTAACAAAATAAAACAAATAGAATAGATATGTACAAATAAATTAGAGTAGAAAAATATGTACAAACATATATACCATATCTATTTATTTTGTTAGTGTGTTTGGTTTTGGACTCTGTCTCCCCCTCCTAGACCGTGAGCCCACTGTTGGGTGGGGACTGTTGCCAACTTGGACTTCCCAAGCGCTCTGCACACAGTAATTGCTCAATCAATACGATTGATTGATGATGAGGGAGGGTTTCCGGGGTGACTCACGGGCCAGGGCGATGGTCCTTGCTTGGTTGGCCTCCCCCAGGGCTCGTCGCGGGCCTCCTCCGCCGGCCCCGGCCCGTTTCCCCTTCCTCACCACCTCCCATCGCCTCACCCCCACGGCCGCCATGGCCGCCTCTTGACACCTCCTTCTCCTCCCTCCCCACGCGCTGCCACGTCGCGCGCGGGCCGGCGTCTGACGTCACACGCACACGCGCGCTGCACCCTGGGACTTGTAGTCCCCAGCGGCCCCAGTGCACGACGGGAGCCCGGCCCTCAGCCGTGGCCCTCTCTGAGGGCGGCCTTCCCTCGGAGTTGGGATCATAGTCAATCGTATTTATTGAGCGCTTACTATGTGCAGAGCACTGTGCTAAGCGCTTGGGAAGTCCAAGTTGGCGACATATAGAGACAGGCCCTACCCAACAGTGGGCTCACAGTCTAAAAGATGATAAGGGGCTCGTTCAGTCAGTCGTATTTAGTGAGCGCTGTACTGAGCGCTTGGGAATACAAGTGGCAACATCTAGAGACGGTCCCTACCCAACAGCGGGCTCACAGTCTAGAAGGGGGAGACAGACAACAAAGCATTAACGAAATTAAATAGGATAATTAAATGTGTACTTACTGTGTACTATTTATTACTCTATTTTATTTGTACATATCTATCCTATTTATTTTGTTAGTATGTTTGGTTTTGTTCTCTGTCTCCCCCCTTTTAGACCGTGAGCCCACTGTTGGGTAGGGACTGTCTCCGTATGTTGCCAATTTGGACTTCCCAAGCGCTTAGTACAGTGCTCTGCACATAGTAAGCGCTCAATAAATACGACTGATGATGATGATGATGATAGTAACTATGTACAAGTAAAATAGAGTAGTAAATCTGTACTGGGCATAGAGACAACACAACACAAACAAAACATTAACGAAATAAATAGGATAGTAACTATGTACAAGTAATGTAGAGTAGTAAATCTGTACTGTGCATAGAGCTTTGATTCTGTTTATTCTGACGACTTTCATTCATTAAATTGTATTTATTGAGCGCTTACTGTGTGCAGCGCACTGGACTAAGCGCTTGGGAAGTCCAAGTTGGCAACATCTAGAGACGGTCCCTACCCAACAGCGGGCTCACAGCCTAGAAGGGGGAGACAGACAACAAAACGAAACATTAACGAAATAAAATAAATAGAATAGTAACTATGCACAAGTAAAATAGAGTAGTAAATCTGTACTGGGCATAGAGACAACACAACACAAACAAAACATTAACGAAATAAATAGGATAGTAACTATGTACAAGTAAATCTGTACTGTGCATAGAGCTTTGATTCTGTTTATTCTGACGACTTTCATTCAATTGTATTTATTGAGCGCTTACTGTGTGCAGCGCACTGTACTAAGCGCTTGGGAAGTCCAAGTTGGCAACATAGCCGGTCCCTACCCAACAGCGGGCTCGCAGCCTAGAAGGGGGAGACAGACAACAAAACATATTAACGAAATAAAATAAATAGAATAGTAACTATGCACAAGTAAAGTAGAGTAGTAAGTCTGTACTGTGCATAGAGACAACACAACACAAACATTAACGAAATAAAATAAATAGGATAGTAACTATGTGCAAGTAAAATAGAATAGTAAAGCTGTACTGTGCACAGAGCTTTGCTTCTGTTTATTCTGACGACTTTCATTCAATCAATCAATCAATCAATCGTATTTATTGAGCACTTACTGTGTGCAAAGCACTGGACTAAGCGCTTGGGAATACAAGTTGGCAACAGAGAGAGACGGTCCCTACCCAACAGCGGGCTCACGGTCTAGAAGGGGGAGACAGACAATAAAACAAAACATTGGGGGAGACAGACAACACAACACAAACAAAACATTAACGAAATAAAATAAATAGAATAGTAACTATGTACAAGTAAAATAGAGTAGTAAAGCTGTACTGTAGAGCTTTAATTCTGTTTATTCTGATGACTTTCATTCATTCAATCAAAATGAAACATATCAACAAAATAAAATGAATAGAATAGTAACTATGTACAAGTAAAATAGAGTAGTAAATCTGTACTGTGCATAGAGCTTTAATTCTGTTTATTCTGACGACTTTCATTCATTCAATCAAAACAAAACATATTAACGAAATAAAATAAATAGAATAGTAACTATGTACAAGTAAAATAGAGTAGTAAATCTGTACTGTGCATAGAGCTTTGATTCTGTTTATTCTGATGACTCATTCATTCAATCGTATTTATTGAGCGCTTACTGTGTGCAGAGCACTGGACTAAGCGCTTGGGAAGTCCAAGTTGGCAACATAGAGAGACGGTCCCTACCCAACAGCGGGCTCGCAGTCTAGAAGGGGGAGACAGACAACAAAACAAAACATATTAACAAAATAAAATAAATAGAATAGTAACCATGTACAAGTAAAATAGAGTAGTAAATCTGTACTGTGCATAGAGGTTTGATTCTGTTTGTTCTGGCGACTTTCATTCATTCAATCGTATTTATTGAGCGCTTACTGTGTACTAAGCGCTTGGGAAGTCCAAGTTGGCAACAGAGAGAGACGGTCCCTGCCCAACAGCGGGCTCACAGTCTAGAAGGGGGAGACAGACAACACAACAAAACATGTTATCAAAATAAAATAAATAGAATAGTAACTATGTGCAAATAAAATAGAATAGTAAAGCTGTACTGTGCATAGAGCTTTGATTCTGTTTATTCTGACGACTTTCATTCATTCAATCAATCAATCAATCAATCATATTTATTGAGCGCTTACTGTGTGCAGAGCACTGGACTAAGCGCTTGGGAATACAAGTTGGCAACATCTAGAGACGGTCCCTACCCAACAGTGGGCTCACAGTCTACAAGGGGGAATCAGACAACAAAACAAAACATTAACGAAATAAAATAAATAGGATAGTAACTATGTACAAGTAAAATAGAGTAGTAAATCTGTACTGTGTATAGAGCTTTGATTCTGTTTGTTCTGACGACTTTCATTCATTCAATTGTATTTATTGAGCGCTTACTGTGTACTAAGCGCTTGGGAAGGACAAGTTGGCAACATAGAGAGACGGTCCCTACCCAACAGCGGGCTCACAGTCTAGAAGGGGGAGACAGGCAACAAAACAAAACATTAGCGAAATAAAATAAATAGGATAGTAACTATGTACAAGTAAAATAGAGTAGTAAATCTGTACTGTGCACAGAGACAACACAACACAAACATTAAAGAAATAAAATAAATAGAATAGTGACTATGTACAAGTAAAATAGAGTAGTAAAGCTGTACTGTGCATAGAGCTTTGATTCTGTTTGTTCTGACGACTTTCATTCATTCAATCGTATTTATTGAGTGCTAACTGTGTGCAGAGCACTGGACTAAGCGCTTGGGAAGTCCAAGTTGGCAACACATAGAGACGGTCCCTACCCAACAGCGGGCTCACAGCCTAGAAGGGGGAGACAGACAACAAAACAAAACATTAACGGAATAAAATAAATAGGATAGTAACTATGTACAAGTAAAATAGGGTAGTAAATCTGTACTGTGCATAGAGCTTTAATTCTATTTAGACGGTCCCTACCCAACAGTGGGCTCACAATCTAGAAGGGGGAGACAGACGACAAAACAAAACATTAGCGAAATAAAATAAATAGGATAGTAACTATGTGCAAATAAAATAGAGTAGTAAATCTGTACTGTGCATAGAGCTTTGATTCTGTTTATTCTGACGACTTCCATTCATTCAATCAATCAATCATCAATCGTATTTATTGAGCGCTAACTGTGTGCAGAGCACTTGACTAAGCGCTTGGGAATACAAGTTGGCAACAGAGAGAGGCGGTCCCTACCCAACAGCGGGCTCACAGTCTAGAAGGGGGAGACAGACAACAAAACAAAGCGTTAACGAAATAAAATAAATAGAATAGTAACTATGTACGAATAGAGTAGTAAATCTGTACTGTGCATAGAGCTTTGATTCTGTTTATTCTGACGACTTTCATTCATTCGATCGTATTTATTGAGCGCTTACTGTGTGCAAAGCACTGTACTAAGCGCTTGGGAAGTACAAGTTGGCAACATTCATTCATTCATTCGATCGTATTTATTGAGCGCTTACTGTGTGCAGAGCACTGGACTAAGCTCTCGGGAAAGACAAGTTGGCAACATTCATTCATTCATTCAATCGTATTTATTGAGCGCTTACTGTGTGCAGAGGTATTTGTTAAGTGCTTACTACTACTACTAATAATTTTGGTATGTGTTAAGCGTTTACTATGTGCAAAGCACTGCTCTAAGCCCTGGGGAGGATTCAAAGCCCTACTGAGAGCTCATCTCCTCCAGGATGCCTTCCCAGACTGAGCCCCCTCCTTCCTCTCCCCCTCCTCCCCCTCCCCATCCCCTCCGCCTTACCTCCTTAATAATAATAATGATGATGGTATTTGTTAAGCGCTAACTATGTGCAGAGCACTGTTCTATGCGCTGGGGAGGTTACAAGGTGATCAGGTTGTCCCATGGGGGGGCTCACAGTTTCAATCCCCGTTTTACGGATGAGGTAACTGAGGCACAGAGAAGTTAAGTGACTTGCCCAAAGTCACACAGCTGACAGTTGGTAGAGCCGGGATTTGAACCCATGACATCTGACTCCAAAGCCCAGGCTCTTTCCACTGAGCCACCTCCTTCCCCTCCCCACAGCACCTGTATATATGCATATACATACAGACTGTGAGCCCACTGTTGGGTAGGGACCGTCTCTATATGTTGCCAACTTGTACTTCCCAAGCGCTTAGTACAGTGCTCTGCACATAGTAAGCGCTCAATAAATACGATTGATGATATATATATATATAGAGAGAGAGAGAGAAGCAGCGTGGCCCAGTGGAAAGAGCATGGGCTTGGGAGTCAGAGGTCATGGGTTCAAATCCCAGCTCCACTGCTTGTCAGCTGTGTGACTTTGGGCAAGTCATTTCACTTCTCTGTGCCTCAGTTACCTCATCTGTAAAATGGGGATTAAGGCTGTGAGCCCCACATGGGACAACCTGATCACTTTGTATCCTCCCTAGCGCTTAGAACAGTGCTTTGCACATAGTAAGCGCTTAATACCAAAATTATTATTATTATGTATATATGCTTGTACATATTTATTACTCTATTTTATTTGTACATATTTATTCTATTTATTTTATTTTGTTAATATGCTCTGTTTTGTTGTCTGTCTCCCCCTTCTAGACTGTGAGCCCGCTGTTGGGTAGGGACCGTCTCTATATGTTGCCAACTTGGACTTCCCAAGCGCTTAGTACAGTGCTCTGCACACAGTAAGCGCTCAATAAATACAATTGAATGAATGAATGAATGAATGAATGAATACAAAGTGATCAGGTTGTCCCATGTGGGGCTCACAGTCTTAATCCCCATTTTACAGATGAGGTAACTGAGGCACAGAAAAGTTAAGTGACTTGCCCAAAGTCACACAGCTGACAAGTGGTGGAGCTGGGATTTAAATCCATGACCTCTGACTAGGTGTAAAGCACTGGTCTAAGCACTGGGGGAGATACAAGGTCATCAGGTTGTCCCACGTGGGGCTCACGGTCGTAATCCCCCTTTTACAGATGAGGGAACTGAGGCCCAGAGAATAATAATAATAATGATGGTGTTTGTTAAGTGCTGGGATAGATACCAGGTCATCAGGTTGTCCCCTTTGGGGCTCACAGTCTTAATCTCCCTTTTACAGATAAGGGCACAGAGGCCCAGACAACAATAATAATAATAATAATAATAATGGTGTTAAGTGCTGGGGTAGATATAAAGTCGTCAGGTTGTTCCCCTTGTAGCTCACAGTCTTAATCTCCCTTTTACAGATGAGGGCACTGAGGCCCAGACAACAATAATAATAATAATGATGGTGTTTGTTAAGTGCTGGGATAGATACAAGGTGATCAGGTTGTCCCCTATGGGGCTCACAGTCTTAATCCCCCTTTTACAGATGAGGGAACTGAGGCCAGACAATAATAATAATGATGGTGTTTGTTCATTCATTCATTCAATCGTATTTATTGAGCGCTTACTGTGTTCAGAGCACTGTACTATGCGCTTGGGAAGTACAAATTGGCAACATACAGAGACGGTCCCTACCCAACAGCGGGCTCACAGTCTAGAAGGGGGAGACAGACTACAAAACAAAACATACTAACAATCAATCAATCAATCGTATTTATTGAGCGCTTACTATGTGCAGAGCACTGTACTAAGCGCTTGGGAAGTACAAATTGGCATCACATAGAGACAGTCCCTACCCAACAGTGGGCTCACAGTCTAAAAGGGGGAGACAGAGAACAGGACCAAACATACCAACAAAATAAAATAAGTAGGATAGAAATGTACAAGTAAAATAAATAAATAAAGAGTAATAAATATGTACAACCATATATACATATATACAGGTGCTGTGGGGAAGGGAAGGAGGTAAGACGGGGGGATGGAGAGGGGGACGAGGGGGAGAGGAAAGAAGGGGCTCAGTCTGGGAAGGCCTCCTGGAGGAGGTGAGCTCTCAGCAGGGCCTTGAAGGGAGGAAGAGAGCTAGCTTGGCGGAGGGGCAGAGGGAGGGCATTCCAGGCCCGGGGGATGACGTGGGCCGGGGGTCGATGGTGGGACAGGCGAGAGCGAGGTACAGTGAGGAGATTAGTGGTGGAGGAGCGGAGGGTGCGGGCTGGGCAGTAGAAGGAGAGAAGGGAGGTGAGGTAGGAGGGGGCGAGGTGATGGACAGCCTTGATGCCCAGGGTGAGGAGTTTCTGCCTGATGCGCAGATTGATCGGTAGCCATTGGAGGTTTTTGAGGAGGGGAGTAATATGTCCAGAGCGTTTCTGGACAAAGATAATCCGGGCAGCAGCATGAAGTATGGATTGAAGTGGAGAGAGACACGAGGATGGGAGATCAGAGAGAAGGCTAGTGCAGTAGTCCAGACGGGATAGGATGAGAGCTTGAATGTACAGGTAAAATAAATAAACGGTTACTATGTGCAAGCACTGTTCTAAGCGCTGGGATAGATACACAGGCATCAGGTTATCCCATGTGGGGCTCACAGTCTTCATCCCCATTTGACAGATGAGGATACAGAGAAGTGAAGTGACTGGCCCAAAGTCACACAGTTGACAAGGGGCAGAGCGGGGATTACAATCCAAGACTTCTGACTCCCAAGCCCGGGCTATTTCCACTGAGCCACTCTGCTTCTCTGTTGGAATCCAGAGAGGTAGCGATTTACACCCTTTTTGACTTCCAAAGACGTTGTCCCACCTCAGAGGAAGCAGTCCCTCTGACTGTTCGCCCCCCGACGGCTTTTCCTATCTTCATGGTGATGTAGTGAACTTCCCTAAGCGTTTAGTACAGTGCTCTGCACCCAGTAAGCAATCGATCCCCTCCCTTTTCAACGTGGTTGTGGCCCCCGTCTTTCACACTGACTTTTGACCTTACTTCCTTCTAACAATAGTGGTGTTTGTTAGCTCCTGGGGGCAGGGAATGTATCTTCCAAATCTGTTGAATTGCACTCTCCCAAGCGTTTAGTACAGTGCTCCGCCTGCAGATAGCACCATTGACCGATCCATTGGATTGATTGCAAAATGTGTACTATGTGCCAAAGACAGCACTAAGCGGTAGGGTTGATATAAATTGATCAGGTTGCCCCACAAGGGGCTCACAGTCTAAGTGGGATGAAACACAGGCATTGAATCCCCGTTTTACAGGGGAGGAAACCGAGGCACAGGGAGGTGACTTACCCTAGGTCATTCAAAAGGCATGCGACGGAGCCAAGATTTGAACCCGTGTTCGCTGATTCCCAGGCCCGTGCTCATTCCACTAGGCCACTGCATTTATATCTAATTCACAGCTGGATTTGGTTCCTCCCCACGTCCTGGGTTGAGGTCCAGGGCCTGATTTTTCAAATAGCTAGGGCTGAGGGTCAGGCTCCGTCTTTGGTTTGTTGTTTTGATTTATGGTCCTTGTTAAGCATTTATTCTATCTTAAAGATCGTTCTAAGCGCCGGGGTAGGTACAAGTTAATCAGGTTGGACACGGTCCCTGTCCCGCATGGGGGTTCACGATAGGCAGAAGAACAGGTACTGAATTCCTATTTTACATTTGAGGAAACTGCGACACGGAGAAGTTAAGTGACTTGCCTAAGGTCGCACAGCAAGCGTTCGGTGGAGCCGTTGGCGGAGCCGGGATTAGAACCCGTGCTCTTTCCACTAAGCCCCTCTGCTTTGGTGTCTAAGGTCTCTTGACGGGGTCCTGATGATGACCTCCAGGTCACTGAACTGCAGGACTTCGGGAGAGAAACGGGAAATCTGTCCACACAGCCAGGTGGAGTGAGACACGACACTGACTTTTACCACACAAGTTTTATTTTAAATAAAAGTGAACACAGATGCAGGCTGAACCGCCCGAGCGGGCAGGGGAGTTGACACACAGCAGGATCCAGGCAGAGTCCGTGTGGCATGAACTAAGCCGCAGGAATGGGGAGGGACAGTGCTGGGCTTCAATGCTGGGGGCAGTGGATTTAGAGGGTGGGCCCAGTGCCAGGTGGGTAAGTCCCCACCTTTTAAATGCTCCCTTTCCCCTCCCTTTTCCTGCCCCCCCATCCTCCCCTCCCCACCCAAGCCCTCACTAGGCTGTAAAACCCTCCCCTATTCCCCGGGACACCGTCTCCTCAGCCACTGGAAAAAAAAAATCAAATGACAAAATAAATAAGAATCTGGGGGAATCTCGGGCACGGGGAAGGGCATGGCTGGCCTCAGGACCTGGGGGACAAGAAGAGGCAAAGTGCAAGGAAAATCCAGTAAGTAAAAATATACCAATGAATTTGTCTGTCGATACCATATAGCTGCTAGCTGTCGGGGGCGGTGGGGCGGGGAGCAGAGCGGGTGGGCGGCCCAGTGGGCAGTGCCACCTTGGAAAGTGTTGACCGATTCAGCTGAGACAACGGAAATAAATAGGGGCTGGGGGTGGTGGTTGGGCCTTTTGCCTCTCGGACCCGGTCCCCATCCCTACCCCCGCTCTCCAGGGCTCCCTGCCACGGCGGCGCTGACACAAAGCACCCGGCCAGCTGTCTGGTTGTGAGGAAAGGGTTATAATGTGTGTTGGGGGGGCACGGGAGGAGCCGCGCCATTCGCTGGGGCCGGCAGGGGCTGGGTCCCCTTTAATATTCATCCTGGTCCTCTTGCTGCTGCTCTTCAATCTCATCATCTTCAGGGGGTGCAAATCCTTCCTGCGGGAGGGAGGCGAGACGGGGCGGGGGGCAGTCAGACGGGAGGGACCACCGACGGAGGAAGACGCGGGGACGGAGAGGTCGGGTCAGGCGAGGGAGGAGAGAGCCGCCACGGTGGGACTGACCTCAGTAGCATAGAGAATACCGATGATGCCAGATATGACGGGGCTGTTTTCGCTTTCGTGTTCCTGGCAGATGAGCTCGATGTCACGCAATTTACTGAAGTAGAAGTCACGCTCCTTCTCCAATCCGTCCACGGTCAGCTTCAGGTCCAGCAGCTGCCAGAGGGAGAGTGCCTCTCGCGCCTTGCTCCCCACACTCGCGGCTGACCTCCCCAGAGCCCACAGAGATCCTGGTTCCCTCTCTGTCCTTCCCCTCACTCCCCCCCGAAGCTCTTAGGGCCCCGGCCTGCCCCCTCCCCGGGGACCTGCACCCTACCTGCTGGTTGAGTTCGAGGATCTGGGCATCGGCCTCGTGACCACCATTGCGAGCCGAGGGGGGATTCTTCCGCAGAATGCAGGGGGGTGCCACGTTGCTCAGCCGGCCTGGTGGCTGCATGCTCTTGGGGCCCGTGGGTGACGTCCTCTGCGGAACTGCACAGAGAGGGGACTCAGGAGAGGTCGGCTCTGCCCAGGGGCTCCACCCTGCCCAGCGGCTGCGAGGGTGCAAGGCCCATGCAGGAGGCAGTCGCAGTCCACGCAGCCCTCCCTCTCCCCCTCCCCACACTCCCCCTCAGGAGGTGGGGGACACTGGTCCATACCAGTTGGAGGGACTTGAACTCAGACCCCTTGAGAGCTGAGCGCCATGTGGCCCTGGGGAAGCGGAAGGGACTGCAGAACGGAAGAGGAGGGGTGGAGGAGGGCAGAGAGCAGAGCGGGAAAGGCGAAAGACTGAAGCTGAGGAAAGGAGGAAAATGGCGAGAGAGGAGGGCAGAAGGGGCTGGGCCAGCGGGCTGATTGAACAGGCACTGACTCTTGGTTCTGGCTCAGTGGGATCCTGTCCTCTACAGGAGTTAGGGAGGGAGGGGGCGGGCAAAATGACCCCTTGCCCTTAAGTCTCAATACAAACTGACCCTCTCCTGCCTGGCTCCTCTCTGCTTCCCAGACTACCCAAGGTTGAATTGGTTCCCAAGACGCTTCTCGGGATGGGCATCTGCTTTGGTCCCCTCCCGCAGGACTGTGACCACAGGAAGGAAACGGCTTCTCTCCCTGAATTGCTGCCATCCCTCTTCTTTTTGCCCGTTCCTCAGGCTGCTTAGTGCCTGAACTTACAGAAGCCGGAGCCCCGCCCACGGAGGATGGCATTAAAGTGGTCCTGCTAAACTCGGGTCCCCGTGCCCACCCCGGGTTCCCTGGCCGCGGCTCCCCTAAGTGCTACCGGCTGCGGCTCTGCGAAGCAAGCGGGTGGAGTTGGGGGGCGAGGAGAAGGCGGGGGGCGGTCAGGCATCGCAAGCGGAGGAGACAGCTTTGTTATGACGGGTTCAGATGTTATGGGCTGGAGTTGGTACAGAGACCGACTCCTCTCCCAGGTCCCTCCCGTCCTCCCTCCGAGGGCTCTACCCGGCTCTCTCTCTGTCTCTGGTCTAGCTCCTCCAACTGACTCTCCGTTACTACTCTGAGGAGGGTCTGGACTTGTGGCCTTGGGAAGGGGTGGAGATGAGGGGTTCCCGAGGCCTAGCAAAGCCCGATTTCCGGCTCGGCCAGGTGCAGCGGGATCGCCCAGTTCGGTGGCCCCGAGGATCCCGGTCGAACGAGCTGGCCGGAGCAGGCCCTTGGCTAGTCTGCAGAAGCCCTGCCCTCCTGGGTCCACAAGACCAAGGGCCAGGCAACTGAACGAGCCCTACGACAGGATGCTGTCATGGCCCAACCTTGTTAATCCAACAACCCAGGCGAACACGGTTCCCTGAACCCCCTTCTCTCCCCTCGCCCCCGCCCCACTGCCAACGACCCCACCTCAGAAGGCAGCCAACGGGCGACATCTGAACTCCGTAATAACAGTTTCCTGCGGGCAGGAGGGCCCGGGGCCGGCCCCGCAGGCACTGTCGGCTGGCAGAGGCTCCCCGTGCGCCCTCCCCCAGGGGAGGCACGTTACCTGCGGTGCCAATGAGTTTCTTGGGTTTGTTGAAGATCTGATCACCTGGGTTAGGAGGCGGCGCCACTTCCTGGCCCTGCCGGGCCAGCAGGGGGTTGTAATCCTTCCCGTCATAGTTTGCGTCAAAGAATTTCTTAAACCACTGAATAAACTCAAAATTATCTTGGAATTTTCCTTTCACTAATTTCTCTACCGGGATGATCTGAAACAGACCAAATAAGCAGACAGCATTCACCGACCCCCAGCCCACAGCTCTGGTTCTCGTGGGACAGTGCCACTGCTCCAGTGAGAGTCTCCACTGGGCTGGGGTGCTGCCTCCCAGCCCCCTCCCCGCAATGCCCCCCTCCCCCCCACGACAAAAAAAAAAAAGCCACAGAGGGTAGACCAGACTTGCTGCCCAGTGGTTGGGGCAGCTTGAACTAAAACTGTTACATTTCTCTCATTTCAGGCCACGGGAAAAAAGAGCTGGGTGTGGCTCATCTTCCCGGCTCCAGAGGTGGGGATGGAGACGGCAGGTCACTGGGCCCAGGGGTAAGTTAAGGCTGGGTGAGTAGGGGCTTGCCCAGGACCTCCCAGCCAAGGGTCAGAGTGAGAGGAGAGAGAGAGAGAGAGAGAAAGAGAGAGAGAGGGAGAGAGAGAGAGAGAGAGAGAGTCAGTGTGTGCTGTGCTGTGCTTAGTTTGGGCCTTGGGATGTTCCAGCTGGTCCTTCCCACCCCGCATTCCAGGTTGTCCCTGCTCCCCCGGGGTTGGGTTGGGAGGCAGGAAGGGAAAAAGGCAGGAAGCCTCTGAGCAGGACTCCATCAGCTCTGCCGCCCCGTGGCCATCCACCAAGCCGTCTTCTTCCTCGGGGGCTGGGCTCCCCAAACCCAGGCACCTACTTTGTCAACGCCCATCTTCTTGAAAGCAGCTTGAAGCACTTTGAAGTTGTGGATATACTCATGCTCCAGCTTGGCCTGGAACTTCACCTTCCTCAAGTGTACACAGCCAGGGAAGAGCATGTCCATGAACTGACAGTAGGCAGCCCCTGCGGATGGGAAGGGCAGACCTGAGGCCTACCTGGGCCCCCTCCTCAGAGTCCTTGCCTCCTCCTCCTCCTCCAACACCAACCTTAGGCCCAGGGCCAAGCCTCCTGGATCTTGGGACAAGTGCTAGCAAGCCCACTCCCCCCGTGCTGTTGTCTCATCTCTAAATTCCCCGTCCACTCTTTGCCTTCCTCTTCTCCCTACAAAATGCCCTACCTCTGGTCTTGCACATTTATAAAGAAACCCAGTGAATCAATTTTGAATTTTGCATCTGCTCCTCCCTCTTCACCAAACTCTGCTGCAGCTGCTACTCTCTTTTCCCTTCTGCGCCTTCCTTTAGCCTCAGACTCGGGTCTCCTCATTCTGCTTCCGTTCTCCAGTCTCCTTGCTCTCCTTCTCCTGGACTCCCATTGTGATCATTTCTCCTTCCACCTCATCCCTAGACTTCAGGTCGTGAGGCCTCTCTTTAGCCTGCCCATTTCTTACCCGAACAGAGTTGTTCTATCTTGGTGTAGTTGAGGTGCAGGGAATCGTTGACCCAGGCAAGCATGTCATGACGACTCAGATTCTCACTGGTCACAGAGGTGGAATAGACATTGACGGCCATGCTGTGAGAGAGGGAGAGACAGAACATGCCAAGTCAGTGCCTCAGCTGTGGGGCAAGAGAGAGAGGGAGTCCACTGTGGACTGGAAAGAACTCAGGTCACCAGATGGGGCTCGCTGTGGGCCCCGAGGAAAGATATCAGGCAAAACAGATGTCTTGCCCTGTCCCCCCGAGGCCACAATGTGTGGCATGGACCTGACGTGACGGCCTAGTGAAAGGCATTCTAGGAAATGCCCAAAATGGTCGTTTCTGGGCCAGAATGCATTGACTGGAGTGTAATCCGTCGAGCGCGCCCACACTTATCACCAGAGCAGGAGCGACCTCAAGGCCGGTGATCATCTGAGGGCTCTGAGGGAGGCCTCGGCCTAAGAACCGACCCTTGCCTTTTCCACACAGGGGCCTCTCCGGGGCCTTTAGCTTACACCCCCGGGGGCTTCCATTCAGAGGGTTCTCCCCAGTATTGAGGTACTACTCTGGACGAGCCCAGCGCAGGACTCCTCACAGTAGGCTCCACTGGGACCTGCAACTTTCCGAGGAAGTGGCACGGGGACTGGTAGCTATGGCCAGTCAACTGGCAGGCCGCCTGCCCAGTGGGCTCTTGCTGGGTTCTGTAATACTAGCCTTGCCCTGCAAACTAACTGTGACTGGCAGGGGAAGCTCTCACCCCGAGACATAATGATGGTATTTGTTAAGCGCTTACTATGTTCTAAACGCTGGCTTGTCAATAGACATCATCATCACCACCATCATCAGTGTTTATTGAGCACACGCTGGGAGCAGAACACTATACCTGCCACTTAGAGGCATACAATAACTGTAGGAAACCAGGTTCCTGCTTTCAAGAGGCTTACAGTTTAGTTGGGGGGGGGGGGGTAGAAAGATACACCTTGTGCATACATACTCTGGGAGCAAGGGTAGAGACAGACGTGCCACTGGTAAAATCCAAAGTATGCAAAAAAGAAAGCAGAAATGGGGTAAACTGAGGGACAGGTGAGCACCGAGCGTGGCTGAAGGGACACGTGACCAGGAAGGTGAAGATTAGCTCCCTCCCTGAATACTGAGGGGAAAGGTCAGAATGTGAAATCATTTTTGTAGACCACCGAGTTTGAGCTGCACTGCTTGGGGTCACGTTGGCCTGATCTGTCTTCGGGGGCTGGCAGTCTTGGGGCCAGCTCCGGAACTTCAGAAGCAGCGTGGCTCAGTGGAAAGAGCATGGGCTTTGGAGTCAGAGGTCATGGATTCAAATCCCAGCTCCGCCAATTGCCAGCTGTGTGACTTTGGGTAAGTCACTTCACTTCTCTGGGCCTCAGTTACCTCACGTGTAAAAATGGGGATTAAGACTGTGAGCCCCCCATGGGACAACCTGATCACTGTGTAACCTCCCCAGCGCTTAGAACAGTGCTTTGTACATAGTAAGTGCTTAATAAATGCTATCATTATTATTATTATAACTCCAGGTCAATCTTGGTGGGCAATCAGACCAGCCCTGGAGCGGGGCGCGGGGGCGCTTCCCCCTCTACACTGTAAACTCATTGTGGGCAGGGAATGTGTCTGTTTATTGTTGTATTTTACTCTCCCAAGCACTTAGTACAGTGTTCTGCACGCATGAATAAATGAATGAATGAATGAGGTTGAGCCATTGCACGGAAGGACCAGAGGTTCAGTTTGTTTTGTGATTTCCCCCCAGGTTTCTGAGATTGCTCTGGGTGGTTCAGTAACGCTTCAGGATCCTGAAGCATTGTAAAGGTAACAAAAATCCCAAGAGTACTCCTGGAAGTGACCTATCCTCTTACAGTCTTTGAAATGGGGGTGACCCAAAGCTCTCTAAGTCCACAGAAACCCCACTCAGTTCATCAATGACCTTTACTGAGCTCCTACTGAGGTCTTCTAGACGCTGTAATAAGAACTTGGAGAGTTCAACAATAGCAAGACACACTCTCTACTCAAGTGGCTTTCAGTGTAATGTAAACTTCCAGAATTCCTGTCTCTAGTATCCCACGCCATCAGAATCTCTGCCCAGAAACAGGGTATCCTATGAAATTGTCTCACTTACTAAGCAGAGGTGTCTGTCGGTGGCTGCCTCTCCTCTGGGCAAGACTTTAGGCCCTGTCTGGTAGCAAACTTGGGGTCGACAGGAACAGTTCTGGGTTCTCCCTGAGGAGATCTGGGAATTTAGATTTCACTTGGAATGACTAGATTTGAAGAAATCTGACTGGTGTCGAGGCCCATTAGACACAGCAACAGCCTCGTCTGGAGACGAGGTAGCATAACCGGGAACAGAGACAAAGAGAATCTTCCTGCTATTGCTCTCCTCTAGGCCCTGAGCACTGGTGGCACAAGGAATGATGTGTCCTGACAGTTTCTTATCTACTCATGAATAATAATAATAATAATAATGATATTAAGCTCTTACTATGTGCCAGGTGCTGGGGTAGATAAAAAGCTAAATCAGATTGAACACAGCCCCTGTCTCACATGGGGCTCATAGTTTTAAGAGGGAGGGTCAAGTTATTTTATTCCCATTTTATAGATGAGGAAACTGAGGCACAGAGAAGGAAGCAACTTGTCCAAGGTCACGGAGCAATTTAGAACCCGGGTCATTTAAGTCTTAGTCCCAGGCTTATTCCACTAGGCCGCACTACTGCCATTTTGGAGAAGGCACCAGTTAGGGTGGGCATCAGCAAGAATTTACATCGCTATGCAAGGCCAAGGAGGGGAATGAAGGAAGCAGGTGAGGTGCATGCTAGGTCTGCAGAGTTTCTGCTACCCTTGGCTTGAACTCTGCTGCCCATGCTGCAATGCTGAGGTCCTTCCTACAACTCACACTGCCCTTGGTAGCTTGGCAGGGAGTGGGGCCAGGCCGGCCGAGTGGCAGGAGCCTAGCAGGCCCAGGGAGTGGTGGCTCGAGAGGCTCTAAGTATGGAGATTGCTGAGATATAACCTACAGGATGCTGACAGAAAAATAGCTTCCAGGGTCAAAGCTTGCCCTGATGGACTATACGCAGTGTGGTGTGCCCTGTGGGGTGCCAAAGTCTCTGGGTGTGGGGCCAGTTCCCAGAGACTCTGGCACCCAGCAGGGCAGGGGTGACTTAGCGTTATGAGCTGGCCAGGAGACCGGCTGCTCTTGCAGTATCTTGAGGGAGCATTGTTCGCTTGAGGGCACCCAGCATCACATTCCCGAGCCTCAGGGCGGCTTCACAGCCTGCCCTGGGAGCGTGAGGTTGGGCTGAGTTGGGCTGAGATAGGTTTGGGGGAATTGTCTGTGCTGCAGCTGACTTGGGAGGTGCCCTCTGGGCACGGTCAGCCCCAGGAAGATCTTCAAGAGGCAGATTGAGGTCTGGATACTGGAGATTGGGGCTAAACCAAGACCTCCCTGATTAGATCTGAAAGGTTAAAAGGAGCCCGGAATGGTTCCTCCCACCTCCTGTGGCACTGGATTGGGGTTACCCTGAAACAGGAGCCAGCCTGTGTTTGGGGACCGCACTCGGGAAGGCTGCAAGCCTCTTAGGTCCTGTCCAGTCCTTCCCTCGCAAGCCTCTCAAGCTCTGACCTGTCCTACCCCTGGCCCTGGAGGGTGGGCTGGTCAAGCCTCTTGCATCACAGTGGCTCTTCCCAGCAGCTGCTGCAGCAGTCAGAAAGCACCAGGCGCTGGTGACCCACTACCCGCTAGCACCAGGCTTCCCGTTAGGCTTGTGGGAGATTGGGAAGGAGGATTCTGGGAGAACCCCAGTTTATAGTAAGCAAATCCTGATGGAGTTTGGAACCCCCCGCAGGGGCTGGGAATAATGAGCCTGCTAAGGATTCCACATTCCAGGGGCCTACAAAACAATCCTCACGATAGAGTCCTGCATTTTCTAACTCCCTGGCAGTTCCCTGTTCTCCACTTTCCACCCTCCCCAGAGTTAAACTTCTCTTCTGGCAGCTCCAAAGAGTCCCTAGTCACCCCACCCTGGGGCATTTAGCTGCATGGCCCCAAGCAGCCTTTGCCTGGGCTGGGCCATAGTGGCAAGGTAGTCCTGAATGACCTCAGTGGGTGGCAACTCTATGGCAAGGAAACAAGCAGCACGCCCGGGGACCCTGACAGTTCACCCTCTTCAGGGCACCAGGGCGTAAAACAGACACCAGACACGCTGCATGACGTTAAACCTCCAGGGAGCCATACAGCTCCCGACCCAGAGAGGGTTGATGCTCTTGATGCCTGTCTACTTGTTTTCTTGTTGTCTGTCTCCCCCTTCTAGACTGTGAGCCCGTTATTAGGTAGGGATTGTCTCTATTTGTTGCCAAATTGTACTTTCCAAGCACTTAGTACAGTCCTCTACACACACTAAGTGCTCAGTAAATACGACTGATTGAATGAACGAATGAGTTTGTGGTCTTGGGAGAAGCAGTGTGGCCTAGTGGAAAGAGCTCAGGCCTGGGAGTTGGAGGACCTGGGTTCTAGTCCCGGCTCTGTCACTTGTCTGCTGTGTGACCATGGGCAAGACACTTCACTTCTCTGGGCTTCAGTTCCCTCATCTGCAAAACTGGAATTCAATACCCTACTCAGACTGTGGAACCTATCTTGTAATAATAATAATAATGATAATAATGGCATTACACTTACTATGTGCAAAGCACTGTTCTAAGTGCTGGAGAGGATACAAGGAGATCAGGTTGTCCCACGGGGGGCTCACAGTCTTAATCTCCATTATACGGATGAGGGAACTGAGGCACAGAGAAATTAAGTGACTTGCCCAAAGTCGCACAGCTGACAATGGGCAGAGCCAGGATTCGAACCCCTGACCCCTGACTCCAAAGCCCGTGCTCTTTTCACTGAACCACGCTGTACCTACGCCAACACTTAGTACAATGCTTGACACATAGTAAGGGTTTAACAAACATAGCAGTTATTGTGATTATTATTATTGGGACAAGGCTGAACGCTTCAGTCCTGATGAGCCCTTCAGCTTCCAACCTTCGAGCTGTCATCCGTCTATCTTTCCCGAAAGCTCAGCTTCCAGGTTGGTCTGCCCTCCTCTCCGACCCTGAGCCTCTCTCAGGCCCGGCTCTGAAAACCCCATCTTGTCAGCCAGGCCGGGGGGGGCCCCACCCAGCCCACCCGGAGCCCTCCTGGCCCGCCTCCCGCTTCCACGGCCGGACAGTGCCCGCTGCTTCTGAGCTGCTGTCCTGTCCAGCCTCGGAAGTGACTGGAATCACCTGTTTGGGAGGTCTGTGGTTGCCGTCGCCCCTGCCCGCTTTGCTCACATCCACGATGTTCTGAGTCTTCATGGGGGAATGCAGGCTGGCTGTGGGGAGGGGGTGATGGGGGCCAGCTGCAGCGACCCTTCCGCCGGGTCACAAAGGCCTGGGGTGACGTAGCCAATCGCCTCCCTCCCCCGGCTGAGCTCAGGTTGCCCCCCACCCGGGGCTGCTCCCCCATCATAAACAATGCCACCCCTTCCCCCACCCCACCCACCCAGACCCAAAGGGGATGGGCATTTTGACTCCAGCCTGGGGAATGGGCGGAAGGGTTTGAGGGCCAGAGACTGCACTGCCTGAAAAGACACCCCGGTTGGTCTTCTTGTCTCCAGGAGAGCCCCTGATCCCACCAAAAGGCCCGAGTTTGGCTTAGCTTCTCCCACTGGCCATCTCAAACCCTGCTCCCTTCCTCTTCCTAGGTACACTTGTACCCACTGGTGTGGCAGAGAGCCAGGACCCAAGCACTGCACTAGAATAGCGGGCAAGGTTGGGGAAGGGGTAGGGCCACAGGTCTCAACCAGATTCCTGCCTGGCAGGCCTGTTGAGCCACCGGAGCTAATATTGGAAATAATAATAATAATGATGATGATTGTAGTATTTGTTTCAACACTTACGATCTGTACTGCACTAGGCTTTGGGTAGATACAATACAATTAGATCGGACAGTCCCTGACCTACTAGGGACGGAAGAACGTGTTGGAGCTGGGATTAGAACCCACGTTTCCTGACTTCCAGCTCTCTGCTCTCTCCACTAGACTACACAGCTTCTGACCCCACTATCTGAATTATTCAGCCTGCACTATTTCCTGGGCCTTAGCCGGTCACCTTGCCTGCCAGATCCTAGAGAGGCATGCTGGGTCTCCAGGGTTTCACCAGATCTGGTGTCATTTCCCCTCCTGGTTAGGGAATTTGCTAGGGGAGAAATGGCAGGTTTCCTCTAAAATTCACCTCGCCAGTCCTAGTTCTCTTTCAAGGGGTGGCATCTTGGGTGCCCGGGTATGTGTGTTGGTGGAGGAATGAAGAACTACAGACCAGGGGAACAAGTCATGTTCTATGTTATCAATGGAGTGGCTTCCCAAAGCTGCCCTCTGGGTCACTGACCACTGAGATGGAATGAATCCACTAATGTCAGGGCCACTGAGAGAGAATCTCTTGCATCCACTGCCCATGAAAATGTAGCAGGGCACCTTTCCTTGTCCATTGCTAACTGGGGCGAGTGTTACCTGGGCACTCAGGGTGCTGTTGAATGGCCCTGGGGTCTTTCCCTCCGCATTGGGGCTGCTTATTCTTCCAAGGACTTCAGTTTAGGGTTGGGAGGGAAAGAGACAGTATGGCCTAGTGGAAAGGGTAGGGGACTGGGAATCGGGAGACCAGGCCTCTGACTTCAGCTCTGGCACCAGCCTGTCAAGGGACCTTCATCTCTCTAGATCTTTGTTTCCTCCTATGTAAACTGTGGATGGGGGATAGGGGTCCCTACTTAGCTTGTGAACCCCATGCAGGACAGGCAGGGACTTTGGCCAATATGACTGTCTGGTTTCTTCCCCGGTATTTGTCACAGAGTGGGCGACCCTGCTCCCAGGGCTTCCTCTGCTGTGTGGGACATGCTCACAGATGGCTTCTTGAGGGCAGGGAACTTGTCTGCCAACTCTTCTATATCGTACTCTCCCAAGTTCTTAGTACTGTGCTCTGCACTCAGTAAGCGCTCAAAAAATGGTATCTGTAAGAACTTACTATGTGCCAGGCACTGTTCTAAGCACTGGGGTAGACTCAAGGGGATCAGGTTAGACACAGTCCCTGCCCCACATGGGGCTTACAGTCTTAACCCCCATTTTACAGATGAGGTAACCGAGGCCCAGAGAAGTGAAATGACTTGTCCAAGGTCACACAGCAGGCAAGTGGCACAGCTGGGACAAGAACCCAGGTCCTTCTGACTCTCAGGCCCCTGCTCTATCCTCCAGGCCACGCTGCTTCTCATATGCTTCTTATACGCTTCTGGCAGAGGTACGGACTCAGGAGCTGGTGGCAGTAGCCTTAGCTTCTCTTTTCAGCCACTGCTCCACTTCTTGCTGAGGCCTCTGGATCTCTTACTTCAGGAAGCTGTCCTGGAGGAAGCTGCTGCTCACCAAGTGGCCGTCCTCATGGGCTACTTGGAACACTGATCCCCCTGTCCCCACCTTGAGGCAAATCTGGTTGAAAACCCATCCCCCAGGTATCTCCCCAACCCTGCCTTCAGAACCTTTATCTGTCTGCCCCAGGTGATCTGACATGTCTTCCCCCAGCCCACTCCCTTCCCTCTTCCAGGAAAACTCCATTTCTGTCCCAGGGCCTTTTCTTTGGCTTCAACCCGTCCTGGAATGCCCTCGTCTTCCCTCTTTCAAACAGTTACTGGAATGCTAACTCTTCCATGAAACATTCCCCATCTAAATGGGAGAGAGCTGGTGATTATACCTCAAACCCTACTGAACCCCAGACTGAGCCCCTTCCTTCCTCTCCCCCTCGTCCCCCTCTCCATCCCCCCCATCTTACCTCCTTCCCTTCCCCACAGCACCTGTATATATGTATATATGTTTGTACATATTTATTACTCTATTTATTTATTTATTTATTTTACTTGTACATATCTATTCTATTTATTTTATTTTGTTAGTATGTTTGGTTTTGTTCTCTGTCTCCCCCTTTTAGACTGTGAGCCCACTGTTGGGTAGGGACTGTCTCTATATGTTGCCAATTTGTACTTCCCAAGCGCTTAGTACAGTGCTCTGCACACAGTAAGCGCTCAATAAATACGATTGATGATGAGCCCCCACCTAAATACATAATTCCCAGAGGACTCTTCACTCACCACTCCACAAAATGCCCCTTTTCTCTCTTCTTTGCTTACATCTAATGAAAATGACTTCCATATTTGTCCAGTTGTCGTTGTATCCTTCCTATGTCCTCATCAATGCAGTTTCTCTGATCCTTCGTCAAGCTGTCCCCTAAACTTGGAGTAGCCCTCCTTTCTCTTCTGGCATCCCATCCTTTAATCAACCAATAGTATTTACTGAGCACTTACTGTGTGCAGAGCACTGTACTAAGCACTTGGGAGAGAACAATGGAGATAATAGATATGATCCCTGCCCTTGGAGTTACAATCAAGAGAAGCGTACTTCATTCAGGAATTGATCCTGTCCATTCTGACAAACGCAAATAAAATGGGACCCTCAGCATGTTTCCAAGAGGAGATTTGTTTTAATTGTCGTGGCTGAAAGCCTTGTCTCAGATGTGCTATAAGCTTCCCAAGGGCAGAGAAGCTGACCTCTGCTGTGCTCTGTCTCTCCATTGTTTCTCTCCCTAGCATCTCATGGGCATTCACTTCTTTTGTGGTTTATGATGAGGATAACGGTAAAACTGGATGACAGGCTGGATATAAGACATGGGGTTTTTGAGAGCAAGGGGTTTCCATCCAACCTTGAGAAAGACTAAGAGCCAGAAAAGAGAAGTGAGGAGACGAGGGGTATAGGCCAGCTTCACGTACCGGAGACTCTATTTCACCCAAAGGGATCTTCTCTGGGATGCTAATGTACGGGCATCCAATTCTCAGTAGGCTGCCTTTCTACTTGACCACAGGTCAGGGGGTGGTTTCCACACCTAGAGTTTGGTGCCCTGCAGTCCTTTCCCAGTGGTCACTAGCCTCTTAAGTGTGAGTGGGAGACTAAATCAATCAGTCACTGGTATTTATTGAACACCACACTAAATGCTTGGGACAGTACAAATCAGCAGAGTTCATGGAAACGTTCCCTGCCCAGAGGGAGCTTACAGGCTAAAGGAGAGACAGACTTTAATATAAATTACGGATATGTACATAAGTGCTGTGGGGCTAAGGGTGGGGTGAATATTAAGTGCATATAGGGTATAGATCTAAGTTCATAGGGACACAGAGACTAAAGTAAACAGGCGTTTGCATTCAGGCTGCTTCACTGAAAATTGCAAACCTGATTTTGGTCAGCAAGCCTCACAGCTTGGAAGGGCTGAGACAGTATTGTACTCTCCCAAGCACTTAGTACAAGTGCTCTGCACACAGTGCTCAATACATTCTACTGATTGACTGACTGATGAGGCTGGGGGCAAGTCAGAAATGGAAACGGCATAGATAGGGCACTGAACTGGGAGTTGGAAACCTGAGATGTGGCCCCAACTCTACTCCTGAATCACGGGAAGAGTCCGCAAAGGTGGGTGTATTTTTAATTTTTTGCATTTTTAATCATAATATTCATTTTTGGTTGAACCTGCACGGGACCAAAGTGATCTCAGGGGCCACCCACCACACCCACTGATGGGCAGCCTGTGCCTACTTGTGTCCGTTTTCTACGGTGCCTCACCCTGCAGCTAATGGTTTGGCTGGGCGTCCTTTTTCCCAAAGATGTTTTCTTCTTTCGCTCCCTCTCTCTTTTGGCTCTCCTGCTGCCCAGAGTGCTGGAAGGCAGGGAGAGGAGAAATAAAACTAGAGGATAGAGAAAATGTCAAATGACTTTCTGCCGCCATAGACAGAGGCAGTGCTGTCTAGCAGAAGCATTAAGCATTAAGCATCCCGGGGAAGAAACATTATCCCCAGGCCAAAAAAATAAAAATCCAGGGAGGCCAAAAGAAATGTTCTCAAAAATGAAAACGGGAGCTACCTCTACTTTTCTAATTTCAGAGGAATTGCACTGCCACTCATATGCAGTGCTTAACGTAAAACCTAGCCCAGTGTGGCCCAGTTCGAACTGCTTTGGCTTATAAAATCTCTGTGCAGCAAGAGTTGCCTTCTGCATGTAGAACAAACAGAACAAAATCTGTTTCGTGTTTTGCAATATTTATTTCTCTAGGGTGCAGAAGGGGCCTTGGAAGAGATGTGAAGCTCCAGCAGCATCTCACCAGCAGCAGCTGTCACTCAGGTGGGCTCCTGGACTATGTAGGAGGGGTCCGTCTCCTGGACCCAGCGGCCTTCTCCATCCCCCCTCAAACCACTTGCAGCCTGTCTGCATCAGTTAGGCCAAGTCCCCCTTTTACTTGATGAAAATATTACTGCACTGTTCGGAACCAGGCGATATTTATTTATTTATTTATTTTACTTGTACATATCTATTCTATTTATTTTATTTTGTTAGTATGTTTGGTTTTGTTCTCTGTCTCCCCCTTTTAGACTGTGAGCCCACTGTTGGGTAGGGACTGTCTCTATATGTTGCCAATTTGTACTTCCCAAGCGCTTAGTACAGTGCTCTGCACATAGTAAGCGCTCAATAAATACGATTGATGATGATGATTTCAGATTTAGTCTTTCAGAGAGATGTTGGATTTGTCCTGTGCAGATAAGACTCTCATATGTTACCCTGAAGAAATAATTTCCCCTTCTGCTTTGGTTCCCCCGAGGGTTAAGTGGGAATAATAATGTGTTGTTTCCTCTGGGCTGTAACAGGAACTAGCAAGGAGTCTGGGTAAAAATTAAGACAGATGATGTCAGGGACAAGGTTCTTCTGACTCAGGCCCCAGCTCTATCCACTAGGCCATGATGCTTCTCAATACAGCTATATAATTATGTATAAATATGAGTAATAATTGTGGTATTTGTTAAGTGCTTACTATGTATCAAGCACTGTTCTAAGTGCTAGGGTAGATTTAAGGTAATCCCATAGGACACAGTCCCTGCCTCACATGGGGCTCACAATCTAAGTGGAAGGGATTGAATCCCCCTTTTCAGATGAGGAAATAGTGGCTCAGAGAAGTTAAGTGACTGGCCCAAGGTCACACAGCAGGCAAGTGGTGGGACTGGGATCAGAGCCCAGGTCCTTTGACTCCAGAGCCAGGTCCCGGGCCCATCCTTTTTCTCCTAGGCCCCGCTGCTTGTTTAAGGGAGAAATTGGCAGGGATCCAGACAGAGATTATGTTGTTGGATCCTGGATTACAAAATCACTCAGTATGACTCAGACGTTTTTGTGATGACTCAGATGCCAGGATTGAAGGGGATGACATAAAAGCACACAGAAGATACTGCATCTAGACTGGCAGCCTTAAGCTTCCCAGAGTGGATCCAGAAAGCACTGGAGATGTACAGAACAGGGGCACTGGCGTGCCCTGGGCGGGAATATCCTCAACAGCCTGTGCTGGAGGAAGGACAGAGTCAGGACAGAACAAGCTGGTGGAAAACAAGGTTGATCAGTGGGAGATCGTGGACCTAGTAGGAAGACTGGGTGGGGGATATCTCACAAGCAAGAAGAGGCAAGATGCCTTGCTAGGTAATGGTTGATAAGTGAACTACCTGGAAGGAGAGTCAGGTTAAATCCATCAGTCAATCAGTGGAATTTATTGAGCGATTCCTGCATGCAAAGCACTGTGCAAAGCGCTTGGGAGAGTACAACAGGATCGGTAGACATGTTCCCTGCCTGCAAGGAGATTGCAATCTATTCAATCATCATATTTATTGAGTACTTACTGTGTGCAGAGCTCTGTACTAAGTGCTTGGGAGAGTACGATGCAACAATAAACAGACACATTCTCTGCCCACAACGAGCTTAAAGTCTAGAAGGCACTTACAGTTTAGAGTAAAAGAGAGAAAAATAGGAAGGGAGAGAAATTACTAATGAAGACCAACAATAAAGGAGTGGAAATGCTCACTCAGGTCCAGGCTGAAGGCTGATCAGACTGAACGCCAAGGGGGTGTGAGGAGGGATAGGGCTCAAAAGGAGCCTTCAAGGACAGGCAGAGGGACTGACACACAGTTTTCTCTCAGTGAAAGGCCCAGAGAAAAGGGGAGGGAAAATGGGAGCCGAGGAACAAACTACAGTAGAGTACGGATGACAATAAATAAATTCTGAAATGAACTCTACTGGTGAGAATTGATTGGGAAAGTATAGAAACTCATGACACATTTCACGAAGGAATGACCCATGTCAATAGTATACCGATCCAGAAGACAGGGAGAGGGGATAAAGAAGTTTTGTCACAGAAAAGGACAACGGGCTACAAGCATTGAGTGAAGTTTTTCCACACCAGATGGAATTGACCAGGTAAACGGAAGGCAGGGTTTCCTGTTTAGTGTTATGGGAGAGAAGGTTGATGGAGTTTGGACCAGCACCCACAAGGCAAAGCATTTGGAATACCTGACCACAGAAAGCAGGGATGTTATAGAACTCACTTCGAAGGGACAACGAGCAAGCCAACTAGATCTAAATCAATTTATATCTATAGGCATAAATATATTACAGTTGTAAGGGAAATGTTTTTTAGACCATATGATAGTGACAGCTTTTAAACTTTAGTAGGAGGTAAAGAGAATGAGTAGATTTTTGTATAGAACAAGAAGAGAAAGAAGTGATTGATAATGATAAAAAAAATGGAAGACTGGAAACACTCCTGCCCTATCAGGATGTCTAGGATTGCTTGGAAATCCTGAAAAAAGGAAGAAGGGAAAAGGGGAAATGACATGAATCTGTACCACGTTTTGCTAGATCACATTGTGCCCGTCAATGGAAATGTGTATTTGGTTGAAAAGTCAATCAGCTCCAGCTAGTCCACTCAGCTAGTGGGCCCAGGGCAGATTCAGTGGATGGGGCCTAGTCAAGGCTGGGGAAAAGGGGATTTGCCAGCAAGCCTGAACAAGGCCATTTCCAAAACCGACCCGTGAGGCCCCAGGGACAAGCTCCGTCTTCCCTGATCCAGTCCATCCATCCTGCTCCCCGCTCCCTTCTCCCACTCTCCACCAGAATCCCGTTTCCGGCACCAGTCTATCACCCTCTGCCCACGTGCTTCTCTGAGGAGCTGGCTCACCTGATTTGGGGTACAGTTCCCTCCTTCTGAACAAGGGCCAAAAGTTAAGAGGAGGGTGCAGTGGTCAACGGTGCCCAGCACATACTAAGCACTTAACAAATGCCAGTTATTATTGAGGATCTGCTCCATCAACATTTTCTGAAAACCTACTGAAGACACTGTGTTGTACTAAGTGCTTAGGGAAACATACAAAAGTAGCAACAGATGTGATTCATCATCATCATCAATCGTATTTATTGAGCTCTTACTGTGTGCAGAGCACTGTACTAAGTGCTTGGGAAGTACAGGTTGGCAACATATATGTGATTCCTTTCCCTTGAAGAGCTTGACAATCTGATGGGGGTGATAGACTGTAATAGACATAATGGACATAGAGAGATATAAGGGAGCTGAGAGAAGAGACTGCTCAAGTGAATGACAAATGAACAGATAATAATTAATAAAAAAAATAATGATTTTCGTACTTGTTAGGCACTTACTATGTGCCAAGCACTGTTCTATGCGCTGGGGTAGATACGAGTTAATCAGGTTGGACACAGTCCCTGTCCCACATGGGGCTCACACTCTTAATCTCCGATTTACAGATGAGGTAACTGAAGCCCATGGAAATTAAGTGACTTGCCCAAGGTCACATAGCAGACATGTGGCGGAACCAAGATCATAGAACGTAGGTCCTTCTGACTCCGAGGCCTATGCTCTATCTACTGATCATCTGTCACCTCTGTACTGACTTAATGTGCGATCTTGATCAGTTAATTTCCCTCTCTGTTTCTATTTCCTGTCTGTTCATTCTTCCATCCCCTCATTCATGAAAAACTGTAGGGATCAGTGATGCTCCCTTAGGTTGAAAAGGCCAAACCGAGTCCTGCAACCATTTCCAAAGGCTTTCTCTGCTGAGTGAGCAAGTCTGGAGACAATGAAGGGGGCCTTCTCAGCAGGCTGAAAGGGTAAGCCGGACGCCCCCCACCAAGACATTTGCTTTTTAATTGGCCAGCTTGACACAGCTCCAGGGAACTGACTCCAGTGGCAAACCGAGAATCAATCAATCAATCGTATGTATTGAGCGCTGTGTGCAGAGCACTGTACTAAGCGCTTGGGAAGTACAAGTTGGCAACATATAGAGATGGTCCCTACCCAACAGTCTAGAAGGGGGAGATAGAGAACAAAACCAAACATATTAACAAAATAAAATAAATAGAATAGATATGTACAGGTAAAATAAATAGAGTAATAAATATGTAAAAACATATATACATATATACAGGTGCTGTGGGGAAGGGAAGGAGGTAAGGCGGAGGGGATGGAGAGGGGAGGAGGGGGAGAGGAAGGAGGGGGCTCAGTCTGGGAAGGCATCCTGGAGGAGGTGAGCTCTCAGTAGGGCCTTGAAGGGAGGAAGACAGCTAGCTTGGCGGATGTGCGGAGGGACCAGCAGAACCAAAAGAGAGGGGACTGACATAGTAAGCGCTCAAAAAATACAACTGAATGAATGAATGAATGAAATGAATGGAACAATCCAGAGGGCAAGCTCCTTGTGGGCAGGGCACGTGTCAACCAGCTCTTTGTTTTATTCTACTCTCAAAGTGCTTAGTACAGTGCTCTGCACATGGTAAGTGCTCAATAAATACCACTGATTGACTGATTAAACATTTTCCACCTATGCTTTCCTGCTCTTTATCCAAGTGGGCAGCTAGGAAAGAGGAGGCTGAAACGCTGCTGGACAGCTCTCATGCTGACTAGGCCGGAGCCCAGGCAATGGAGGCCCCAGGATGCCGAATAAACGAGCTGGTCACCTGGCACCTCAAACGTGAGGTCAGGAGAGTAATAATGACAGTAATAATAACTGTGGTATTTGTTAAGCGCTTACTATGTGCCAGGCACTGTACTAAGTGCTGGGATGGACACAGGCAAATCAGGTTGAACACAGTTCCTGTCCCACGTGGGGCTCACGGTCTCACTCCCCATTTTGCAGATGATGTAACTGAGGCTCAGAGACGTGAAGTGATTTGCCCAAGGTCACACAGCAGATTCCCAGGGCTGTGCTCTGTCCACTACGCTGTGCTGCTCCTTTCTGGTGCCGTTTATGTAGGAACACCTCGTTCTATAATGGAGAGGACAGAGGGCCTAAAGACCATGTATCCCAGTAGGCCAGGATTTGATCACTTAGCCTCTGAATTGCCATCCTTCTGTTCACATGCTAGACTCCACCATCTTCAGCAATTATCCCATCTTGAGGTCAGCAGAGGTGGAGTTGGGGCTCCCTAACCCTGCCCAGGGCATTCATGCTTTTCAGCGCTAAGTGCTCCCCTGGGGAAACCTTAAGCGCTTAGTACAGTGCTCTGCACACAGTAAGCGCTCAATAAATACGACTGACTGTAGTGACCTGCCTTCTTCACTCGGTTTTCCAAACTTCAACTGCTTACTCTTCCCTGAGGGGAAGGAAGGAAAGAGAATGTATTAGGAGTCCAGGGCCCTTTGCTGTGGGAAACGAAGAAATACAAGTTATAAAAAATTCCAAGTTCTGCTATAAGTCTTCTCACAGGTCGCAGGCTGTTGAGGCAACAACGAGGTTTCTGATAGACCCAAGAGCCTTGGAGAATAGAGTTGACCTCTATTGCTGGTTCTGTGGACTATGGATAGTTTGGCAGCTGCCTTTTCAGGCTATGGTGAACAGGAAGGTATTTTTAATACCTGGGAGCACAGTTCACAGGTTGAGCCTACTGGTGGAAGGACAATAAAATTGTATCCTGGAGCTGACACTTTACTTCCAGAACTTCTGGAGATTAGCTTCAGGAAAAAATCCTGCTCTTGTCTTCATATGGAGGGTTTATACCCATGACTCAAAGCCAAATCCTCCCTTACAGAGTAACATCAACAGACACGAGGGTTTTTTCTGGGGACCAATACAGCAGCTATGTGGTTCCCCAAGCAGTAAGCACTTCACAAATACCACAATTATTATTACCTAACTTTAATTAACTTTTGTACTTATTACGTGATAATGCAAAAGAAACGCTTCCTTTTGTTTGTCTCAAATCAACCACTTTTAGACCTGGAAGGGCAGTCCATCAGCCTGGTGGGGTAAGTGAACAGTTTCATGTCCCCATCACACACACCCCCGCCACCTTTGTCCCTCCCAAGCTTGTCTGCTAACTGTACCCTGCTCTTGTCCCTCCCATCTCCAACCCCTTGCTCCAATCTCTGTACATCCAGCCTAGAATTCTCCTCCTGAAATCCATCCAACCTCAGCCTTTCCCACCTTCAAAACTCTCTTACGATCCCTCCTCCTCCAACAAACCTTCTCCAATTAAGTCAATCAATCAACACTTTGTCGAGCATTTACCCTGGGCAGAGTGCTATACTAAGCACTAGGAAGAGTACAATAGACTCAGTAGGCATGATCCCTGCCCTCAAGGAGCTTACGGGCTTGTGGGGAATCAATAAATGGTATTTATTGATCATTTACTGTGCAGAGCACTGTACTGAGCACTCACAAGAGTAAAGTACAGAGTTTGTAGACATGAGCCCTGACCTCAGGGGGCTTAATTCCCAGCACTCAAAACTGTGTTAACCCAACAGTCACCTTTAGTGCTTATGTATTTATATCCTGTCTCACGACTAACGCTATTATATTTGCATGTTTGATTGCACATTCAGTTATTTATTCTGATTCCGTTATTTGGATGTCTGTCTCCCCAGCTAGAGGGTTAGCCCCTTGTGGACAAGGGTCGTGATTTGTGCTTTGCTTGTATTGTCCCAAGCGCTTAGTGCAGCTGGGCTCAGTGAGCACTCAGAAAAAATATCAAAACTATTACCGCCTTCAAGATTTTGTAAACTTCAATGTCTCTTCTCAGGCTCTTTTGTTCAAACGAATCCCCCACCTTTTTTTTTTTTTTGTAAAGCACTTTGAATTTTCCGAAGAGCATGGACCTGAGTTCTAATCCTGGCTCTGCCACTTGACTGGTATGTGACCTCGGGCAAGTGACTTAACTTCTTGGTACCTCAGTTTTCTTATCTTTAAAATGGGGATTAAATCCTACACCCTCTTACTTAGACTGTGAACCCCATATGGGACAGGGACTGTGTCCAACCTGATTATCCTGTACCTGCCCAGTGCTTAGAACAGTGCTTGGCACACAGTAAGTTCTTAACACATAGTAAGTGTGTAACAAATACCATCAGTATTAATTATTATTATTACCATCCCCCACCATTTCAACTCCTGTCAATGGGATCTGACTGACAAGAAAAATTGTATTTAGGGAATTGATTTGATGGAGATGATTTTAAGGAGACCAAACCCCCCAGGATTAAAGCGGTGAGTGTATGCAGAAGGAGGAGGGAAAAAAAAGGAGAGAGAGAGAGAGAGAGAGAGAGAGAGAGAGAAAAAGAAAAAGAAAAAGAAAGAGAAAGAAGACTTGAATCCCAAGTGGAACACATCATTGCAGAACAGCCTTTACTTCCAATGGAGTGGAGGCAAACAAAGAATTCCATCAGGATTTATGATTTTAGCAGGGAGAAACCAGCCTCTGGAGTCTGGGGATGATTAAGAGTTCCTTCACTGGTGCAAAGAGCTACGGCCAATAGAGGGGAGAGATTCATAGTCCACATCCTCTTCATCCAGAACTTTATATAGTTCTGAGTATAGGTTTGGCTTCACTACCTCTGACCCAGGGACAGCCCACATCAGAATCTGTTTGTTTCAAGTACAAGTATAAAAATCACACATGACCTTAGTGCAGGAAAGTCCGTCTACTCTGACCAGCCCACTTCAAACGAGAGGGAGGAGGGGACTATGCTCAGGGAAGAACCAGGGGATAGAAGGAGGAGAAGAAACTGGTCAACATTTTAACCATCAACAAGCTTTGAGGGTGGGCTCTATTCTAGGAAGTCTAGGGGATCACTTCTCATGGTTCTGAGTTTCCCCGAATACCTGAATACTGCATGGCCCATGGAAGGCCAATCCAGTCCCACTCACCAGGGCGATTAAAAAACAGAAGGGACCTCTTGGGGGTGTGAGGGGACGGGAAGGCATTGAAAATAGACCCAGAAATCGGAGTTCTGTTCTTGGGGGTTGGCAGAACTGGTTGGAAAATGGGATTGTATATCGCTGACTCATGAGGGACGATGTCTGAGGGACAGAGGGAGAATGTGCGGCATGGGCTTGGAGTCCCTGCTGCCTTCCCCCGCCTCTCACAGATGCCACTCTTCTCCCGGACAGGGATCCACCAGCTGGGAGCAGAGGGTGAGGCTGCTTCTGAATGGGGACTGTCGAGGCCTGGACATTTCTGAATGGCAACTGGGTTTCATTTATTTTTTCTTTCCCTCCAAATCCCCCCAGTGCCCTCAGCAGGTGGCAAGGGCTATTCTCAGGGGCCTCAGACAGTTGTGTAATGGTCTAAAATTGTACTGGGAAGGCCGACAACACCCCATAGATAGCTGTGGGCACACGGAGCAGCCGTTCATGGGAGGGTGACGAGCCTTTGGGAAATCTCTCAGCTATGGGGGATGGAATCGGAGGTGACGGGAAGGCAAAAAGGAACTTCTTAGTCCCAGCCCAATGGTAACAGAATAGTCCACCTAGGATGAGAGTAATCACGCTTAATTTAAGCAGGAAAAAGGCTTTTTTAAGGTAAGGTCAGGAAGAGAAGAGGAATTTGGTGCAGGAAGAGGGGACGGGAGAAAGGCCAGAAGCAGCTAACTTTCCGGAGTTTATGGTTTCAGGGCAACCAGTCACGCAACTAGAAGAGTTGAGAAGGAGGTGGTGGTTTATACGGAAGGGGCCACTTTTCATCTTCAGAACAAAAGGAAACAGACTTAAATTGTAGCTAGAAATTTAGGTTAGAAACTTGGACGAACTTCTTGACAGTGGAAGTTGGTCTTGAAGGTCTTTAAAAAGGAAGGGCAATTACTCGTTTTGGGTGATTTCGGTGGCTTGAGGCCCGGAGGGAGGTGGCTGGGCTAGATGTGATCTCTAACGTCTCTTTCGTCCCCAGAATTAAAGAGGAGCCGGATTCCCAGTCAGAAAGGAAGTGCCAGCTGACGTTTCCAGGAGAAGCTTCTATATAACAGATCCTCTCTTCATCTCAGCCTTCCCCTTATAAACACTCCTGCCAGGCCCTCGGACCAGCTGCGCGACTGAGTTGTTCTTGGATCTGTATGCCTCTGAACACACCCATGTGAAAAAGATCTGTCAAAACCGCACACAATCCAGAGAGCACTGCAGGATAGGACATGTAGGCCTGCAATGGCTACATTCCTTGCCAAGAGGCTTCTCTGCAGCCTCAGCAGTCCTGCCCTGAAGCCCCGGCCCTGGCCAACTTGTTGCCCGCAAAAAAGGAGAGTCAGGCCCTCTGGGACTTTCCAGAGAGGCATTCGGCATCCCTCTCCACCCCATCCTGAATGGGGCCCATTGGGACTTTATCCCCCTGTTGTGTTTGATAGAGCCGCTTTTGACTCCTCGTAAATTCCTATCTGTACCCGGGCCACCCAGCAATCCCAATCAAAAGAACGAGCCAGAGCAGCACATAAGTCCCTGCGTTTGTTAGGGAGATGCTTCCCACTGAAGCTCTGACTGCAGGCCTGGCCCTCGCCACCGCAGTCCCCCCTCTCCGAGCGTTCTGCCATCTGCTCTGAGCCCGGGTTGGAATCAGTTAACCCACTGCTTGGGTGTCTCCTCCTTTCCCGGGATGATTGACCCCCTCAGGCAAGAGAGAAACTGGAGAGGAAGTGACTACGGCAAAGAAAGATTCTCGTTAAAGTCGCTGGATTGGACCGTTTGGAGCCCCGGCTGACCGCTCGCCCGGGTCGAGGAACAAAGAGCCGTTTGCTGCTGGGTTCCCTTCTGGCATCCTGGAGCAATGGGCCCAGCCTTGGAATGGCAGCTCAGTTACGTCCTCAAGCTGTCTGCTTCTGCCAGGACGCTCATCTGTTCCCAGCGCCACAGTGGAGGAGCAAATGCAAAATAGGCTCAGCTTTTCCCAGTACCCCCGGCAACAACCTGGCCCATCTGTGGAAGCCAACAAGGCAAGGACGTTCGGCCATTTCATCCACAGTGCAGTGGGCTGGGCCTACGAGTCTTGAGGGGAGCTGAGCCTGTGAAGGCAGGGCGGTCCAAAGCACAGCGTTCCATCCAACACATGGTAATAAAATCACATTGACCCTTTGACTTGTATAGTGCCAGTTTCCAATCAATCAATCATATTTATTGAGTGCTTACTGTGTGCAGAGCACTGTACTAAGCGCTTGGGAAGTACAAGTTGGCAACATATAGAGACAGTCCCAACCCAACAGTAGGCTCACAGTCTAATTTCCAAGAAATTCAGTGCTTTACCAAGAACTTTAATTCATTGTGGACACTCAGATGAGCCCTCATAATGTCCCTCTTGGCTGAGCAAGGGGAGCAGGCCCAGAGAAGTCCTTTCAGCCAGTCAACATGTTAAAACCCTTAGGGTTCTTCATACCGAAATCTCCAGAGTTGAGGAATCCTCGCTAGTCTGGCACATACAGACGGGCCAGTGTATTTTTGGGCTCTTGGCAGGACAGTGTTTCTTACTCTCCTGACTCACCCCACCTCGCTCCACTCCACCTATGTCTCCACCATCACCTAGCCTACAGCTCCCACGGCCGTGCTTTACCCCTCTGTGTGGCCCTGACCTGACTCGCCTCTCACCCGGTCTCGCCCTTCTCCTCTTGTGCGTCCCTTCTTCCTACAACCTCCCTCGCCTCCCATCATCCCCGGCCCCGCAGATCTTGGTGTCTGTGGAAGACGTCCGTCAGTCTACATCAGCACCTCACTTTGAACTTTATTAATCTCTTTCATCTGAGGATCTCAAAGCAAGTCTAAATATGGGCTCATGCTTGGGTAGTGGGAGCGGACGTTACCCCATCTTACAGAAGAAGTGGAGCTACAGAGGAGTTAAATTATTTTTCCCACAGATTCGCCCTGAGTCAGTGATGGAGCTGACTTCCTGTCTGGGATCTCGGTGCTCTCCCTGCCAAACCACCTGATCTGCCTAGACTTGTAGGCACCCTCTCTGAACCCAGTAGGCCCCATCTTCCCTCGCACCCCAGAGAGGTGTCTTTTACAGAGAAGCCTACCAGAAGCCAGCTAAGTTTTGGTTGACCTTCTTGATGTTCCAGAGGACAACTATTAGATGCTCAAAACTATTTAATACTTGCCTCAACCAACACAGTGGGACAACACAGGCTTCCCAGATGTTAGAACCTAATCAGAGGCGGGAGGAAGCCGGAGTTTCAAGGCTCAGCCTAAACATAAGAACACAGAAAGTAGATTTCTGTAGATCTGTTTAGGAAGGGCTTGGAGTTTCAGAGTGGCCATACTGGCTGGCAGTTAGGGTGAACTGTGGAATAAGGGCTATTATAGTACAGGTGGTGCTCAGCTAACATCCCATTAAGCTGTTTTCTAAATCACAAGGTCAGCATGGGTGGGAGGGGAAATGGGCCACTCCTTCTTTTCAGGAGCTCCAAACTGCTGACCTTAGATTGGCTGCTTCAGAAGACACTTAGTCAGAGGAAGGGCCCATTTATTCCTCTCTGGCAGGCAGCCCTAGGCTAGCCTGGGGTTTTGTGTGCTTCCGTGTGTGTGAGTTCACACACGGGCTTGGCTTGGCTGACCGTGGCCCCTGAAAGCAACAGGGAACTCAAAAACACCCCATCAGGCATTTTACAGTTCATTAGCCTTTCTCTTCTCCCTCCCCCTTGGGATCCCTGCTTTCTAAAGAGGGCCTGTTCCTAGCCCTGATGAGGCAACGCAAGGCTCTCTGTGTGGATTCTGAGAAACAAAATGCCCCAAGCCTAGGTCCAGCTCTTAAGGACCAATTAGGGAATTAGTTTCTTCTGCCAAGAGGCAAAAGCTTACTGAAGGGTCAGTGTCCTCTGCCCTGTGGCAACATCTGTGGGGAATCAGACCCAGCACTCTCAGAGAAACCAGAGAAAGGCGTCCCAGGCAGAAAGACACAACTCTGAAGCTCTAGGAACTGTTTTCTTGACATTCCAGCAATTGCCTGAGGGAGATGCCCACAGATCGATCATTCGTGGTTTAGCAAAGGCGCACCTCAATGTCTACCCTCCCTCACCTGGGTTGGGGGATTCCTCCACATTCAAGCCACTGCTGGGGCAGCCATCATCTTGGCCATATGTCCATAGCCTCAATTTATTTCTTGTTATTAATGCCTGCCTCCCCCTCTACGCAGCTCACTGTGGGCAGGGAATATGTCTGTTATACTGTATTCTCCCAAGCGCTTAGAACAGTGCTCTGCCCACAGGAAGAGCTCAGTAAATACAACTGATCGATTGATTAGACCTCAACCAGCCACACCATAAGTAGCAATAACATTGATTAGATGCAGAGCACTGAACTAAGTGCTGGGGGAGAAACACAAAGACGGTGATTCAGACACAGTTCCCGGCCACAGGGGTCACCCGGTCTAAAAGTCAGGAGGGGACGGACACGGAGGGAAAGAATGAATGGGGTCAATTCAGCAACCACAAGAAGAGCAGTACGTTACTGCTGGGAGGGAAGAGCTTTAGGTTCTTCACTGCTCCAGATCACCATAAACTTCCCAATGTCCTAATGTTGACAAGCTACACTTCAGAGCTAGGGAATGACAGGCTGGGAGGATGCTTTGGGAAGGAATCTCGCATTCAGGTTTTCTGCCTAGGCAGGAGGCAGCCACACCACTGGCAGTGATAATAGGTGGTTCAGAGAAAGAGGCAGCAGTCTGTTTGAAAGGTTTCACTTCCATCTTCACCCCCTAAACTCCTGAGGGTCAGGGGAGGGCATAACACCCAGCTCCACCTTTCTATAGAGGAATTATTGGGCCATTAGCCTGAACTTCAAGTCTGTGTGCTTCAAAAGTGTTAGTTAAGAGTTATTGCACCTCTGATTTTTTTTAGCTAAGTTCCCAGGAATTTCACTGCTACCTTGGAACAGTTTTCACAAGGAAGCAGGAGGAGGTAGCTTGCCATGAGGGTGGCTCTGTCTTCCGCCAAAAGGTAAGCCACCATCTGAAGGCCTGATGCTTAACAAGCCTTGTTTGATGGTTAGAAAGACTACCTGCAGCCAAGCAGGTGGCCCCCTGCTTCTCATGAGCCCAGAAGCAATGTCCCCAGTCCCGATGTCTCCAATCCTTTCTCTGCTACAACCTCCCCAGGCAGCCAGGATCATCACTCTACTAACTCTTCTCAGATTCAGGTTTCCCGAAATGGGGTTCTGAGAGTGGGAATCACAGGCTATTCTGATGCTCACATTTAGCTGTCTTGCCCACGTCCAACTCTACTTCTTTGAACTCAGCATGCCTCTCATCTATGGATCTGTAAGCACAAACATTAATTATTAGTGTTTATTCATTTCCCGGAACCCAGAGTGGGAGGCAAATAATTTTCACTTTGTGGAGGAAACGGGGACACAATGGTAGGGTCTTCCCCATGCTCAGAACCCTTCCTGAGAACAGACAGGAAGACCCCAACTGCTGACAGTGATGAGATAGCGCAGTGCCGAGAAAGAGGCAGCTTTTGGTTTGAATGGTTTCACTTCCAACTTCACCCCCTAAACTCCTGAGGGTGTCCTGTGGGCACCCGATGCTGCAGGGGAATTTAATGTGCGGAGGATCTGTCACTCTGCATGCAGGTGGGAACTCTGATACCCCCTCACTGGAAGACAGAAACTGCAACTGTGATGCAATAACTGGGACAATTCTTGTCAACTCTTCCTGAGGTAACTGTTCCTCATTCTCCTCCCTCCCGCCTCTGACCCCTGGCTCACGCCCTTTCCCTGCCTCAAACTCTCTCCTACTTCAGATCTGCTGTCAACAGAGCTCTTCATCTCTGGAGCCCTTCTTCAATCCCTTCTCCTCCAGGAGACCATCCCCGATTCATTTTTCTTCTCCCCAGGTCGTATCTCCCTACTCCCACGCAGCTCTCTTCTGCCAATTACGCACACATGCGCCTATAGCACTTCTGTACACAGTGATTTATATAACTTGTTTAAGAATATACGCAGCTACATATCCATTGTTCCTTTCTTTTCTTCTATCTGTAAATCATGTCTGTCTCCTCTGCTAGACTTTGGGACACATATCCCAGCACTTAGAACAGTGCTTCACACACAGTAAGCACTTAACAAATGCCATCATTATTATATCCTGAGAGTATTGTACTCTCCCAAGCACTTACTATAGTGCTCTACAGTCAGGAGGTGCTTAGTATGATTGAGTGATAAAACTCCTTTCTTCCAGTCCCGTCCCCTCTCTGGACCTCGCACAACCTGCCCAATTACTCCAATATAATCATTTCTTGTAACCTCCCCATCTCCTGGGCACCTTCCCATCATGTTTTTCCCCACTCTTGAGCCTTCCCAAGCCACTTCCCAACTGTTGATAGTCCTGAGGGCTTGGAGGCTTGTTGAAACAAATGCCCTTCCACCGCTTCCAGGATCTACTCCCTCTCAGTTGGTAGGCAGGCACCCCAGGGTGTTTTAGCTGTAGGAACTCGAGCGGCCCTGAGCTGGACTTGGCTTCCAACTCCGGGCACATTTCATTATTATTACTCTAGGCACGTCTCTGGACCCCTGCATCAATGTTCTTCCCTCAGCCCTTTCTGCTTTTGGAGGAAGACTGGAGGATCCCTTCATAAGCAGCGTGGCTCAGTGGAAAGAGCACGGGCTCTGGAGTCAGAGGTCACGGGTTCAAATCCCGGCTCTGCCGCTTGTCGGCTGTGTGACTTTGGGCAAGTCACTTCACTTCTCTGTGCCCCAGTTACCTCATCTATAAAATGGGGATTAAGACTGTGAGCCCCCCGTGGGACAACCTGATCACCTTGTAACCTCCCCAGTGCTTAGACCAGTGCTTTGCACATAGTAAATGCTTAATAAATCCCATCAGTATTATTATTGTTATAAGGACTTCAACTTAGAGAAATAAGGCACCAGGATAGACCCCTGAGCATGAATCAACTTTCCCATGGTGAAAAGACCGGGAGCGATGGATTCCAACTGAATGAAACCTCCCAGAATCCGAGACTGGCTGGCCAGGAGACCTTTCCCTTCCAGCTCTATGAATCTACGGTAACCCTGGCCATGCCCCTCAGCCCCAAGTCCATTTGGGCTCATAGTGGAGGGCTTTCAATCAATCAATCAATCAACCATATTTATTGAGCGCTTACTATGTGCACAGCACTGTACTAAGTGCTTGGGAAGTACAAATTGGCAACATATAGAGACAGTCCCTACTCAACATTGGGCTCACAGTCTAAAGCTCACTCCCCCCTTATCCCTAAGGAAGAAAGGAAGAGTTGGACAGCTGCCTTAGGTAGCTCACTGCCCCTTCCAAGACCAAGTGATTAGAACTAGCTAAGAAGCAGCTGACCCTCTGACTGTAGTGCGAAGCTAAGGGGTGAAAGGATTCCACAATCATGACGAGGATTTAGGAGTACCCATCCGTACATTTTCAAGTATGTCAAGAATGTTTCAACAAACCTATGCAGCCGACGGTACCAGAAGGAGCACCAGGGGATCTGAGTCTAATTTAGGCTCAGGAACCGGCTAATTGTAACCTAGGGCGACTGGCTCCGCACTTGGCTCAGTTTCCCCATCTGTAGAATGGGAAGAATATGCACTACCTACTGACCCTCCAGGGGATCCAGGAAGGCAGAATTGCTCAAAAAGGATGGCTTTACTGAAAAAACGCAAAACAGGATTATATCCATCTGAGTGGGGCCTTACCTTCCTATACCCCACTGCAGACTTAAGACTTTCAGCAGCCACTCCTGGAATGGCGAAGAGAGAGACAAGGTTCAGGAATTAGTTTTGCACTGCAGGATCTTTGTAAGCTGAGGCTTAGAGCCAAATACTGTGGTGAAGAAAACACAATTCCTCCCGGGAGGTCGGTTTTTCAGCCGGGGAGAGGCTGTGGGAGACTGTAGCTGGGAAACTGTTTGAGAAGAAAAGTTCCCCAAACATGAACTAAAACCACAACCAAAGGAAAACCCAAGGGGAAGGGAGAATTCTGGGAGTTTTGTTGTCGCTCTCACCAGACCTCTGAGTAGACGAAGTCAGGGCCACAGCTAATAATAATAATAATAATGGTGGTATTTGTTAAGCACTTACTAGGTGTCAAGCACTATTCTAAGCGCTGGGATAGATACAAGGTTATCAGGTTGTCCCACGTGGGGCTCACAGTCTTAATCCCCATTTTACAGATGAGGTAACTGAGGCACAGAGAAGTCAAGTGACTTGCCCACAGTCACACAGCTGACAAGTTGCAGAGTCGGGATTAGAACCCATGACCTCTGACTCCCAAGCCCTGGCTCTTTCCACTAAGCCACGCTGCTTCTCTAAGCTTAGGGATTTCTTCTCTCCAGCAGCCAGTGCCAGTTAAGGAGTGCTGGGAGTTTCGAACAAGACTTGATGGAACAGGGCCCTAGTTCTAAACATCCTGGTGGGTTTTAGGGGGTATGAAGCCACCGGTACAGTGCTGGAGCCCAGAGGGAATCTGGAGCCTATTTGGAGGAGGATAAGGGATCCACTCTGGGGTTGGAGGCCTTCCAGGGCTGGAAGACCCCAAGGCGGTAGCAATAGGGTCAGTTCTAGGCCCTCCATGGGGGTTTAGATCTGTTCTGGAGGGAAAGATTCTCAAAACAATTACCGTCAAGAGAAGGCCCCTTGGTTCAGCCCCAGCTTGGATCTTGGCCCCGAGACTCAGGGGGGTGACTAGGGGACCCTGCCAACTCACAGCTGCTGAATGGGATTCACCCTAGGATAAGGAATTGGGGGTGGCCAAGCCTCCTGACCTACAAACCACCAACGTGATACGGGCCGGAGCCACGTTTGAGCAAGAGGGGGCTGGCGAGTGGTGGAGAGGAGGGGTCATCATCATCAACCGTATTTATTGAGCGCTTACTGTGTGCAGAGCACTGTACTAAGCGCTTGGGAAGTACAAATTGGCAACATATAGAGACAGTTCCTACCCAACAGTGGGCTCACAGTCTAAAAGGGGGAGACAAAACCAAGCATACTAACAAAATAAATAGGATAGATATGTACAAGTAAAATAAATAAATAAATAAATAAAGAGTAATAAATATGTACAAACATATATACAGGTGCTGTGGGGAAGGGAAGGAGGTAAGATGGGGGGATGGAGAGGGGGACGAGGGGGAGAGGAAGGAAGGCGCTCAGTCTGGGAAGGTCCCTGGCAAGATGGAGGTGAGCGGTGGTGGTGAGCCAGTGATGCCCGGGGCTGGGGACCGGTGCCACACCCCTCCCAGAGTAGCCATATGGGCAGGGGCATTGTGCCACTGCCCCTGTAAGGGTTGGCACAGCAGTCCCCTGAGGCCTGCCATCGCCGTGGTCAGATCGTTTTCATACCGGAACAGCCGTTCTGGACATTTTTGTCCTGACCTGTTCCAGTTTATTCTCACTGCTGATCGAGCCACAGAGCGTGTTGGCCAGCGTTTGGCTGTGAGTGGCCCAGCAAGTGAACGAGAGCCAGAGCCTGGTCACTCCCACTTTAGGACAGGAGGACCGCTTGCTGGGGGGGTGTAGCTGAGAATGCTGCAGGAAAAAATAGTGGATTAAAACAGAGTCCCCTCAGGGGGTCATCTTGTCATGTCAAAGGGGGTACTTGATAAAGCCCCACGCGACTAGCTGCCCTGTTGTAATTACTGTGCTTATAATAATCAATTATCCACTTACAGCTCTACTGTTCTATTGATCTGTTTCCTGGTTTACACTATAAGAACCTTGAGGGCCGAAATTGTGCCTAGTATTTACAATGTTCCTCAAGGGCCTCCTGCAATACTGTGCGTCAGAGAGGTTGCTCTCTCCTCAACTACAGATCCCGTCACTGCTTAGGCCATATGAGGCCAGAGAGGGTGCGGGGCTGTTGAAGTGATTATCTTGTACTTAGTACAGTGCTTGGCACATAGTAAGCGCTCAACAAATGCTATACAATTAGGTGTGTGAGGAAGTGTGGGTGAGAGTAGGCAAGTGGGGACTGTGGTTTAGAAGGGAAAACTAACAAGCAGCAGAGTCTAGTGAAAAGGGCACGGGCCTGGAAGTTGGAGGAACTGGGTTCTAATCCTGGCCCTGCCCATTTTTGCTGTGTGATCTTGGATGAGCAACTTAACTTCTCTGTGCCTTAGTTTCCTCACCTGCAAAATGAGGATTAAATACCTGTTCTCCCTCCTACCTAGACTGGGAGCCCCACGTGGGACAGGGACTGTGTCTGATCTGATTACCCTGTATCTACCCCAGTGCTTAGAACAGTGTTTGACCCATAGTAAGTGCTTAACAAATACAATAATAATAATGATAAAAATAAAATTGGAGGAGATTGAGAGCCGAAAGTCTCTCTTGGCATCTGTGTCTCCCCCACACTGGATCAAACCAGTACACCTATAAAAATAGTGCATAGAATTTATACATGCTCTGCTCCAAATACAGTTGCAATACATTCATTATTTATTTTAATTTACACTAGGAATTTGGAATCAGAGACTTGGGAACACCATATAAAGATCTATGAAAATAATACCTACATTTGGAGGAGCGGGGATCCTTGAATTTAATGAAAGGAAATTTGGTCCCCTTACGCTAAAATGTCCAGTGCTGCGTGCATGCGTGCACACGCTCTCTCTCCCTCTCTCCCCCGAGTGTGAGTGATAGCTCAGCTCAGCCAGCACAGTCTCTTCTCCCTGGCCAAGTCACTTTGAGACGCTGAGAGACAAGGGCAGCGATGAAGCTGCAAGCCTAATCAACGTTCATCTTGGGAGTTGCCAGCCTGGTCTCTCCCCATACAAAAACCAGGGCAACCGGGGAGTAAATCAAAGTTCCTGACAGCCTCGGGTGAGCAGCGGAGATTGGAGGGGCTGGATGCCAAAATCAGGCTCCTGCAGAAAGCCTGACTAAGCAGGTCACATTACATCCCGCAGATAAGACTCCGGCAGGCACACAGTTCCAGAGGAGAGGAAGGGCTGCTCAGTTTCACTCGGCGCTCTTGGGCCTGACTCTTTTACAGGGCAATACACTCATCAATCCAACTCGGGTCTCACTGACTCACACCAGTGACAGTACCCAGGTGCTCACTGACTTGCCAGAGTGGGCGAACACCAATCGTTGGGATGCCAACATCATCGGAGCCGGGCAGTCACCGCTCTCAGGGTGGAGGGAAGCCTCCTCTGACTCTCACTCCCTGCTGTTGTAATTTGTTCGTCCAGGCCACATTCCCAGAGCAACTCACTAACAAGTAAAGGGAGTAGGGGAGGTCCCTACACCATCCTGGACCAGAGGCGTTTGCTTAGATACGTTGGTTTCGATGCTTTCTGCTGAGCACACATTTACGGTGGTGATGATGATGGTATTTGTTAAGCGCTTACTATGTGCCAGGCACTGTTCTAATTCTGTGTGTGTGTGTGTGTGGGGAATACACGGTAATCAGGTTGTCCCACATGGGGCTCACGGTCTTAATCCCCATTTTACAGCTGAGGTAACTAAAGCTCAGAGAAGTTAAGTGACTTGCCCACAGTCCCACGGCTGACAAGTGGAGGAGCCAGGATTAGAACCCATGACCTCTGACTCCCAAGCCCGGGCTCTTTCCACCGAGCCACTGAGGTGGCAGCGGCAGAGCTGCAGAAGCTCTGGATTCTCCTGGTTCTGGGTTCCGGGCACAGGCGGCGGCACCCTATGGTTTGAGAGCCAGATCTGTCTCTCCTCGGAGCCAAATGTGGCTCTTGAGGCCGGGGGGAGTGGAGAGGCGCATGTGAGACAGCTGGGCAGGGACTTGGGATAAGAGAGGAGTGTGTGTGTGTGTTGGGGAGCGAGGTGGGGGCATCAAACACCTCACAACACACAGTGTCGGACAGTGCTGCAAGGCGGCACCACCGCTGCCACCTGCCTAAAAGCTGCGGTGGACGATGCAGGGCCTCTGGGCTCCATTCTGCCCATGCCGTTTGCACTGTAAAATCCTCACCATGTTTTGCTTAGGGAGTCCCCCTCCCCTTCACCGAGGTGAATCTCTGCCCACCCTGGAGGTCTCGGTGGGCTTGGCAGCTCTTTGAAACCAGAAGGGAAGGAGGGAAGGGAGGTTGTGGGCAGGGGCACCCACCCAACATGCATGCCCCTGCCTCCACACCCGGGCAGCATGGCTAAATCCCATCACTGTCTGCGGGGAGGGACGGTGTGGTGCTCTGAGCTGGGGACAACAGGACACATCTGCCGGTGGCACCGCTGCTGCCCAGGCCTGGCCAGGTGGGCCCTGCCCTCTCACATTCCTTGGATGAGGAGAGGGAAGGGGGCAGGGGCCCATCACGTCTCCCTTCCCCTCTCCTCCCTCCTTCCCCTGCCTTCCCCCGCTGGTAGCAGTAGCTGTTGCTACGAAGCAGTGCGCAGTGTGACATAACGATGTCACGTGGGGGCCCCAGAAAACCAAATAGCCCTGGGTCCCCAGTGGCGGGGGCTAATCCGGCCTAGCCATGGCTAACCGGTGGTTGTACGGGAGTTAGGTAAGAGGCATTCAACACGGCTATTGCTTTGCTGGGGGTGGAGGGTCGGGGGAAACGAGGCTTTGAAAATGGCTCGATTCATAATGAATCAAAATGTGTGCTTAAACTGTACCACTGGCTCTTTGTATACCAACCACTCAATGATTTCATTTTGTTTGGCTATTCTGTACAAAAAGGTTCCTGACCCCTGTCTCAGAAGGTCTGTCTTGCACCACGTTTCACTTGGTTTTTCTAAATAGATTTCCAAGTCCATTTAACTTCTCATCCATTTCAGGATCCATCTCCGACCTCTCCTCCCGGATTTATGGCAGCAACCCCAGCCTCTCGCCTAGTCTACCATATGGACGACCTGAACTGGGTTCCTGATTTCTTTGCTGAGCTGCTTACTACCTCTCCCCCTTAGCATGGTAGCGTCATTGCAAATCCCAGCTCTCTTTCCGACGGCAGCTATTTCAATCGGCAGGTGCTCTGGGTCGAAGCCGATCTGAGAGATTCTATTATGAAATTGTGCCTGCGAACGGTACAAGACCTGGGCCTCATTCCTGAGGCAGCAGACACACAGTAGCTTCTTGTAAAGTCTTCTCCCTCTCAAACCGAGACCTAGATGAAAAAACACCATTCAGACTTGAGGCAGACTGACTAAACCGGATGACTTGAAAACCAAACCATCCCTCCTCACCATATGCAAACACACACACACAGGCACTAATTCAGTCAACGGTTCCACATAAAGGCATCACACAACGGTATTTCAAATAATCAGGTCAGCTTGAATGCACTGAGATAAAGGGACATTTCATACATTTCTATTTTTGCAGTTGAAACGCTCCACAAACCAAGCTTCACCGAATCATTCCCAATCCCATTACTCTCTCACCTGACCTTCTTCATGGGATGCTAAGAAATCGCCTGCCTCCTCAGCTTTTCAACAGGGAACAAAGTGAGCCACTATACAATTTTTGAAAGGAATAGTTTTTGTTCCACCCTTGAGTAAGTGCCGGTAGGAGTTTAAAGCTTCCCACTGGCTCTCCAGAGCTTTGATGTTTTAAGTCCAATAAAATGTTAGACCCCCATAGTGCTGGCACCAACGGTCATCGAACAGTGCTACGTGTGGGTCCCCCGCTCACTAACTAGAGTGGCCAGGAAATCTGAGGCGAGTCAGTAGTCAGATCTCCATTTGCAGAACTCCATTACCCTCGTCAGAGCCTACAAAAGCCAAACTTCTGTGACCTCCCTCGGCGTAAGTCAGAATGTGGGAGAAGGATGATTTTTTTGATGGTAGGAGATGAGCGAATAACTGGAGTGTGACCAGAACTCTGCCTTGTCCTGTAACATTCCAGAAGATGAGCACATCCTGTTTATGGGAGTTCGTTTTTTTTTTTAAAGGTATCTTTTAAATGCTTACTACATATCATGCACTGCACTAAGCGCTGAGGTACGTATAAGATAATCAGGTTGGACACAGTCCATGTCCCACATAGGGCCCACAGTCTTCATCCCCATTTTAGAGATTAGGTAACTGAGGCCCAGAGGTTAAATAACTTGACCAAGGTCACACAGCAGACAAGAGGCGGAGCTGGGATTCCTTATGACTCCCAGGCCGGTCTATTCACTAGGCTACCCTACTTCTCTATTACGTAGAAAAGCTAGTCACCAGAGTAAACCTCCACCCGGGGAAAGCTTTAATCAATATACATAAGGAGGCCCTGAACATACAGAAACTTTAAAGGAAATGGCTCCATTGTGTTGTTATTTTTTCCCACAGATTTTAACATATAAATAGGCAGATGGGAGAAAGGCAGGACCTCTTTAGAGTGTGACAGGACACTTCATTTTTTGTTAAAATCAGCATAAAACCTCTTTATGGCAAACTTGTTTATACTTCATCTTTTCTATAATGGATTTTCCCATTAATTCTTGGACCACGTTGTACAAATCAATATTTTACGGTTGCCATCCAGTGAACTCCCGAATTCCAATCTCCCCAAATGGGTTCACTCAGTGCCTCTACAAGAGATTTTGCCAGATAGAGAGGCAGTGCTTTCAGAAATCCCAATTCACCTGGAAACTCCCAATGCACAGTGCTCTGCACACAGTAAGCGCTCAATAAATAATTGAATGAACGTATGGATATGGATGGATATGTCCATCCTCTTCTCCCACCTGGACTTAACAGCTCTAGCTGTTCACATGCTCCTTGTGGCCTGGAACTCCATCCCCCTTCATAGAGGACAGACCACCACTCTCCCCACCTTCAAAGCCTTATTAAAATCCCAACTCCTCCCAAAGGTCTTCCCCAACTAAGCCCTCATTTCCTCTACTCCCTCTCCCTTCTGCGTTATCCATGCACTTCAATCTTTAAGCACTTGATATTCTCCCTGTCCTCAGTCCCACAGGACTTATGAACATATCCAAAACTTATTTTAAGGTCTGTTTCCCCCTCTAGACCACAAGCTCCTTTTGAGGAAAGAACATGCCTACGCACTGTAATCTTTAAGAACTTGATATTCTCCTTATCCTCAGCCCCATAGGACTAATGAACATACCCATAATTTATTTTAACGTCTATCTCTCCCTCTGGACTGTAAGCTCCTTTTGGGCAGAGAACTCTACTATATTGCACTCTCCCAAGTGCTTAATACAACACTCTGCACAGAGGAAGTGCTCAAAAAATACTATCGACTGACTGACCAGCAACCAGGCTCCCCATCTCTCTCCTGTTCCAGGGAGAATGTCCTTTTTTTCCTCCAAAATTTCCCTATTATTCATTTTCTCTCCATTCAAATGTCTGCTTCACCTCTAACTGGTCTAGTTGTCTAACTTTACCTCTGGAGGGACTGTCCCCTTTCTGTCCTACAAAGATCTCTGCCACTTTGTTCTGTTCAGACTGGTTACCGATGAACCCTCCTCCCTGTCATTCACATCTCTCATGACTTACTCTTTGGGCTTTAATGGCTCTCGTTTCCAAACCATTTGGTAACAGGTGACACAATAAGAAATACCTTTCTTTCAGACACCTTTTTCTCTTAGCAGTATTAGTAATAATAATAATAATAATAATGGCATTTATTAAGCGCTTACTATGTGCAAAGCAAATTACCAATAGCTCTTCCACAGCTATAGTAAGATAATCATTCTCTGCTTCTTTTTTTTTTTATGGGGGAGGGAGAGGCAGGGAACCATCTCTTTGATTTTCCTAATAGCCAGGGGTTCAGGGCAGGTTACGCAGGCCAAAATTTTCCATTACTTTCCACCCCGTTTCACGATACTGAACGAAAGCACAACAAAGGGCAGTCCGTACGGGTACAGGCTGGTCAGGACCACGGGTCCCACACTGGGGTTTTTCAGGCACATCCACACTTCGAGCATGAAGGACAAAGATGAGTATCTAGGTATTCAACACAACCACGCTGTCACCACCATCTCTTCAAACCTACACATTAAGTTAAAAGACTAAACTATCTGTTCAAACTCATCCACCTCAAGCGGGACGGAAAGTTCTCTCCCAAGCACTTAGCACAGTGCTGCGCACACAGTCAGCGCTCGATAAATACTATTGATGGATGGATTGATTTCTAACACCTTCTCCAGCACTACTGTTGGTCAGAACAGGCTCAACGCAGGAGGAACCGCCGTCAGGGCTGACGGCCTTCTTTTGCCTCGCTCGGACAGTCATTTCATCGGACCACCCAGAACAGGTCTGAGACCACTGCACAAAGGGGTCGTGACTCTCAGGGCCTCAGAATCCCCCTCCACGACCCCCTCAACGGCCCGCTGCCGCTCAATGAAGCTGACCTCAGCCAGCCCCTACAGGGCGCGGGTCACGCGTGGAGACGATGCGCTGAAGGGGACTGTAGTATCCCTCAACTGCTTCTCCCACGTAAAGCTAAGGGGGTCAGCAGACAGAGCTCTTGGAAGCAAATCTAGGGCATAAAAACCAAGGCGCGACGAAGTCCCAGTCAAATGCAACTGGATTTTTCCAAGGTCCAGCCGGCACCCAACAACTCCAAAGAAATAGAGCACTTAGCAGTCACCCATCCATTCCGCCCACATCCCGGCACCCCCCTCTCCCGCATTTCTTGAGCCGAAATGGGGCCGGCCTAGTGGAACAGGCTCCCTGAGTTCCCGACTCTACCCTGTAATCTGGGAAGCTCAAGGAAAAAAAGGGCATCAAAGGAAGTTGGTAAACACAGAAGTCGGTGGTTAGGGGACCCACACGTTGAGGCATGTTTTAAAAGGCTGTTCCTGGCGAAGCCCGACCGGTGAAAATGGCTCTGACTTCGGCGTGGCTTTCGCTTGGGCTCGGAAAACAAAGCTGCCATGGGGGACCGTCCCCCACCCGGGATGGGGAGGGCAGGAGGTGGCCTTATTGGGGAACACAAGGAGCCATGGCCTCCCTGGGGAATCCAAGGAGCCACGGGGGCCACCTAAGAGCCCGTCTTCTACACTGTGAGCCCGCCGTTGGGTAGGGACCGTCTCTAGATGTTGCCGACTTGTACTTCCCAAGCGCTTAGTCCAGTGCCCTGCACACAGTAAGCGCTCAATCAAAACGACTGAATGAATGAATTAAAGAGGGTGTCAAGGACACCACAGGGCCAGATCAATCAATCAATCAATCAATCATATTTATTGAGCGCTTACTGTGTGCAGAGCACTGTACTAAGCGCTTGGGAAGTACAAGTTGGCAACATATAGAGACAGTCCCTACCCACCAGTGGGCTCACAGATTCCAGACAGGCCCAGGCAGGAAGGGAGCCGGCCACCTTATCATTTCCCTCCTGCAAATGAATAAACTCTGCAAAAGGACAATTTATACTGCACCCCAGGCTTTCCCAACCCCAACCCCTCCACTCCCAAAGAAAGACAGCCCCCTCTCCTCCCTCCGCCCGACCAGGCCGGAAAGGCCGGGCAGTCTTCCAGTTTGGGAATGAGGATGATGATGGTATTTGTGCAGCGCTTATTACGTGCCGAGCACCGTTCTGAGCACTGGGGGAGATTCAAGGTGATCAGGTTGTCCCCGGTGGGGCTCACAGTCTTGATTCCCATTTTACAGATGAGTGGGTGCGGGCCTCCAGCCCTAAGGCTCCCCTTGGCACTCTGCGGTGCCCAGGATGACGAGGGGTCACCCTGTCCTGGATCCTCGGGGGGGATTCAGGGGAGGGGGCGTTGGCAGGATGGGCTCTCCTTTGGATTTCCAGTCTTCTCTCCCTTCATCTTCCTCGGCCCAGCCCGGGCAAGAGGCCTGCGGGTATTGGGGGGGACAAATCCCTTGGAGGACGGACAGAGGGGCGGCCTCCAAAGAGGGATGGGAGGGAAATGGAAATGGGGTAGGGGTCCCCTCCTAGACTGTGAGCCCGTTGTGGGGTAGGGACCGTCTCTGGTGCCGACTGGTCCTCTCCCAAGCGCTTAGTCCAGTGCTCTGCAACCAGTCGGCGCTCAATAAGTACGACGGAATGAATGAAATGGGGAGGGGGTGTCCCCGGGGTGGGGAGAGCGATCTTTAGGAGAGGGGGTTCCGGGGGTGTGTGTGGAGGAGGGAGTGGGGGTCTGCCATCCCAACCCCAGAAATTAGAACAGTGCTCCGCACATACTAAGCTTAACAAATAGTATCATTATTATTTGTCCTTCCCAAGCACTTAGTCCAGTGCTCTGCACCCAGTCGGCGCTCAATAAATACGACGGAATGAATGAATGAAATGGGGAGGGGGTGTGCCGGGGAGGGATGAAGGAGGAGGGAGTGGGGGTCTGCCATCCCATCCCTAGCGCTTAGAACAGTGTATCGCACATAGTAGGCGCTTAACAAATGCCATCATTGGTGTTATTATTTACCCTCTCCCAAGCGCTTAGTTCAGTGCTCTACACCCAGTCGGCGCTCGATGTCCAGTGCTCTGCACACAGGAAGCGCTCAATAAATACGACTGAATGAATGACGGAATGAATGAATGAAATGGGAAGGGGGTGTCGGGGGGGGAGGATGGAGGAGGAGGGAGTGGGGGGCCTGCCATCCCATCCCCAGCGCTTAGAACAGCGTAAGCGCCTAATACCATCATCAAGCGCTTAGGACAGTGCTTCGCACTTAGTGGGCGCTTAACAAATACCATCATCATTATTATGCGCTTAGTCCAGCGCTCTGCACCCAATCGGCGCTCAATAAATACGACGGAATGAATGAATGAAATGGGAAGGGGGTGTCCGGGGGGAGGGGGATGGAGGAGGATGGAGTGGGGGGTCTGCCATCCCATCCCCAGCGCTTAGAACAGCGTAAGCGCCTAATACCGTCATCAAGCGCTTAGGACAGTGCTTCGCACTTGGTGGGGGCTTAACAAATACCATCATCATTATTATGCGCTTAGTCCAGCGCTCTGCACCCAATCGGCCCTCAATAAATACGACGGAATAAATGAATGCAATGGGAAGGGGGGGTCCGGGGGGAGGGGGATGGAGGAGGATGGAGTGGGGGGTCTGCCATCCCATCCCCAGCGCTTAGAACAGCGTAAGCGCCTAATACCGTCATCAAGCGCTTAGAACAGTGCTTCGCACTTACTGGGCGCTTAACAAATACCATCATCCTTCTTCTTATTACTGGTCCTCTCCCAAGCGCTTAGTCCAGCGCTCTGCACCCAATCGGCGCTCAATAAATACGACGGAATGAATGAATGAAATGGGAAGGGGGGGTCCCGGTGGGGGGGGGATGGAGGAGGAGGGAGTGGGGGTCTGCCATCCCATCCCCAAGCGCTTAGTACAGTGCCCTGCACACAGTAAGCGCTCAATAAATACGATTGATTGCATGAATGAGTGAAGCCCCAGCTCTTAGAACAGTGTAAGCGCCTAATACCGTCATCAAGCGCTCAGAACAGTGCTTCGCACTTGGTGGGCGCTTAATACCATCATCATTAATATTGGTCCTCTCCCAAGCGCTTAGTCCAGGGCTCTGCACCCAATCGGCGCTCAATAAATACGACGGAATGAATGAATGAAATGGGAAGGGGGGGTCCGGGGAGGGGGGGAGGATGGAGGAGGAGGGAGTGGGGGGCTCTGCCATCCCATCCCCAGCGCTTAGAACAGTGTAAGCGCCTGATACCATCATCAAGCGCTTAGAACAGTGCTTCGCACTTAGTGGGGGCTTAACAAATACCATCATCATTAATATTGGTCCTCTCCCAAGCGCTTAGTCCAGGGCTCTGCACCCAATCGGCACTCAATAAATACGACGGAATGAATGAATGAAATGGGAAGGGGGGGGTCCGGGGAGGGGGGGAGGATGGAGGAGGAGGGAGTGGGGGGCTCTGCCATCCCATCCCCAGCGCTTAGAACAGTGTAAGCGCCTGATACCGTCATCAAGCGCTTAGGACAGTGCTTCGCACTTAGTGGGCGCCTAACAAATACCATCATCATTATTATGCGCTTAGTCCGGCGCTCTGCACCCAATCGGCGCTCAGTAAATACGACGGAATGAATGAATGAAATGGGAAGGGGGGGTCCGGGGGGGATAGAGGAGGAGGGAGTAGGGGGTCTGCCATCCCATCCCCAGCGCTTAGAGCAGCGTAAGCGCCTGATACCATCATCAAGCGCTTAGGACAGTGCTTCGCACTTAGTGGGCGCTTAACAAATACCATCATCCTTCTTCTTCTTATTGGTCCTCTCCCAAGCGCTCAGTCCAGTACTCCGCAGCCACTAAATACAGCTGAATGAATGAATGAATGACTGGACGGATGGATGGATGGATGAATGGACGGATGGATGGGGCCCGGGCCTCCCTCTGACTCAGCCCCCGGACCCGCGGACCCCCGGACTCACGGTGCTCGGGGCCGGTCCCGGGAGGAGACGGGCAGCGGGGGCGAGGAGGAGGAGGAGGAGGAAGAGGAAGAGGAGGAGATGAAGGAGGAGGAGGAGGAGGAGGAGGAGGCGGAGGCCGCCGCTCCTGCGGGCTCCTCCGGCTCCGGCTCCAACGCCCCGAGGCTGCGGGGGCAGCGCGCACTGCGCAGGCGCGAGGCGGCCGCCGCTGTCACCGCTCCGGGGGGCGGGGCCGGAGCGCCCGCCGTCTCCACGGTAACCGGCCGAGCCGTCCGCTGCTCCGCTCGCAGTGAGCGCTCGCTAAGAACGAATGAATGAATGGCGGACGGCGGGCCGGGAACGGCGCCCCCCCTCCGGTCACACCCCCCCCAAGGCTGCGGGGACAGCGCGCACTGCGCAGGCGCGAGGCGGCCGCCGCTGTCACCGCTCCGGGGGGCGGGGCCAGAGCGCCCGCCGTCTCCACGGTAACCGGCCGAGCCGTCCGCTGCTCTGCTCGCAGTGAGCGCTCGCTAAGAACGAATGAATGAATGGCGGACGGCGGGCCGGGAACGGCGCCCCCCTCCGGTCACACCCCCCCAAGGCTGCGGGGACAGCGCGCACTGCGCAGGCGCGAGGCGGCCGCCGCTGTCACCGCTCCAGGGGGCGGGGCCGGAGCGCCCGCCGTCTCCACGGTAACCGGCCGAGCCGTCCGGTGCTCTGCTCACCGTAAGCGCTCACTAAGAATGAATGAATGAATGGCGGACGGCGGGCCGGGAACGGCGCCCCCCTCCGGTCACACACACACCCCGAGGCTGCGGGGGCAGTGCGCACTGCGCAGGCGCGAGGCGGCCGACGCTGTCACCGCTCCGGGGGGCGGGGCCGGCGCGCCCGCCGTCTCCACGGTAATAATAATAATAATGATGGCATCTATTAAGCGCTTACTATGTGCAAAGCACTGTTCTAAGCGCTGGGGAAGTTACAAGGTGATCAGGTTGTCCCACGGGGGGCTCAAGCAGCGTGGCTCAGGGGAAAAGAGCCCGGGCTTTGGGTGTCAGAGGTCATGGGTTCAAATCCCGCCTCCTCCACTTGTCAGCTGTGTGACTTTGGGCAAGTCACTTTTAACCTCTCTGTGCCTCAGTTCCCTCATCTGTAAAATGGAGATTAAGACTGCGAGCCCCCTGTGGGACAACCTGATCACCTTGTAACCTCCCCAGCGCTTAGAACGGTGCTTTGCACATAGTAAGCGCTTAATAAATGCCATTATTATTATTATTATTGTTAATAATCCCCATTTTACAGATGAGGGAACTGAGGCACAGGGAAGTTATTGCCCAAAGTCACCCAGATGACAAGTGGCGGAGCTGGGATTTGAACCCCTGACCTCTGACTCCAAAGCCTGGGCTCTTTCCACTGAGCCACGGTGCTTAACCGGCCGAGCGGTCCGCCGCTCTGCTCACAGTAAGCGCTCACTAAGAGTGAATGAATGAATGAATGAATGCCGGACGGCGGGCCGGGAACGGCGCCCCCATCCGGTCACACACCCCCGAGGCTGCGGGGGCAGTGCGCACTGCGCAGGCGCGAGGCGGCCGACGCTGTCACCGCTCCGGGGGGCGGGGCCGGCGCGCCCGCCGTCTCCACGGTAATAATAATAATAATGATGGCATCTATTAAGCGCTTACTATGTGCAAAGCACTGTTCTAAGCGCTGGGGAAGTTACAAGGTGATCAGGTTGTCCCACGGGGGGCTCAAGCAGCGTGGCTCAGGGGAAAAGAGCCCGGGCTTTGGGTGTCAGAGGTCATGGGTTCAAATCCCGCCTCCTCCACTTGTCAGCTGTGTGACTTTGGGCAAGTCACTTTTAACCTCTCTGTGCCTCAGTTCCCTCATCTGTAAAATGGAGATTAAGACTGCGAGCCCCCTGTGGGACAACCTGATCACCTTGTAACCTCCCCAGCGCTTAGAACGGTGCTTTGCACATAGTAAGCGCTTAATAAATGCCATTATTATTATTATTATTGTTAATAATCCCCATTTTACAGATGAGGGAACTGAGGCACAGGGAAGTTATTGCCCAAAGTCACCCAGATGACAAGTGGCGGAGCTGGGATTTGAACCCCTGACCTCTGACTCCAAAGCCTGGGCTCTTTCCACTGAGCCACGGTGCTTAACCGGCCGAGCGGTCCGCCGCTCTGCTCACAGTAAGCGCTCACTAAGAGTGAATGAATGAATGAATGAATGCCGGACGGCGGGCCGGGAACGGCGCCCCCATCCGGTCACACACCCCCGAGGCTGCGGGGGCAGCGCGCACTGCGCAGGCGCGATGCGGCCGCCGCTGCCACCAATCCAGGGGGCGGGGCCAGAGCGCCCGCCGTCTCCACGGTAACCGGCCGAGCGGTCCGCCGCTCTGCTCGCAGTGAGCGCTCACTAAGAATGGATGAATGAATGAATGAACGGCGGACGGCGGGCCGGGAACGGCGCCCCCCTCCGGTCACACACCCCCCACCCGAGGCTGCGGGGGCAGCGCGCACTGCGCAGGCGCGATGCGGCCGCGCTGTCACCGCTCCGAGGGGCGGGGCCAGGGCACCCGCCGTCTCCACGGTAACCGGCCGAGCCGTCCGGTGCTCTGCTCACAGTAAGCGCTCAATAAATGCGATTGAATGAATGAATGAATGAATAAATGAATGGCGGACGGCGGGCCGGGAACAGCGCCCCCCTCCGGTCACGCCCCACCCTCCCGCCTGTGACCCCGTGGTTGGGTAGGGACCGTCTCTAGATGTTGCCAACTTGTCCTTCCCAAGCGCTTAGTACAGTGCTCTGCTCACAGTAAGCGCTCAATAAATACGATTGAATGAATGAATAACAGCGCCCCCTCCGGTCACACACCCCCCCCCCGCCTGTGACCCCGTGGTTGGGTAGGGACCGTCTCTAGATGTTGCCAACTCGGACTTCCCAGGCGCTTAGTACAGTGCTCTGCTCACAGTAAGCGCTCCCTAAATACGATTGAATGAATGAATGAATGCCGGACGGCGGGCCGGGAACAGCGCCCCCCTGTGGTTGGGTAGGGACCGTCTCTAGATGTTGCCAACTCGGACTTCCCGGGCGCTTAGTACAGCGCCCCCCTCCGGTCGCCCCGCGCCCCTGCAGGACGGCGGGCAGGGAACGGCGCCCCCTTCCGGCCACCCCCCACACCCTCTTGTGGGCCCGCTTTCATTCATTCATTCATTCATTCATTCATTCATTCAATCGTATTTATTGAGCGCCTACTGTGTGCAGAGCACTGTGCTAAGCGCTTGGGAAGTCCAAATCGGCAACATAGTCGGTCCCTACCCAGCAACGGGCTCACAGTCTAGAAGGGGGAGACAGACAACAAAACAAAACACGTGGTCAGGTGTCAAGTCATCAGAATAAATAGAAGTAAAGCTAAATGCGCATCACGGACAAAATAAATAGAATAGTAAATATCCCACCTCCCCCACAGGTCTGCTGCGTGACCGTGGGCAAGTCACTTCACTTCTCTGTGCCTCAGTTCCCTCATCTGTAAAATGGGGATTAAGGCTGTGAGCCCCACGTGGGACAACCTCCTCTCCTTGTGTTCCCCCCAGCGCTTAGAACAGCGCTTTGCGCATAGTAAGCGCTTAACAAATACCAACATCGTTATTATTATCATTACAAGTAGAATAAATGAGGTAAAAAATCTGTACAAACGTATATACAGGTGCTGTGGGGAGGGGAAGGAGGTAGGGCGTTGTTGGGTAGGGACCGTCTCAAGATGTTGCCAACTTGGACTTCCCAAAAAACAAAACAACCCAAAAAACAAAACAAGTAGACAGGTGTCGATGCCATCAGAATAAATAGAATTATAAGCTATATACACATCATTAATAAAATAGAGTAATAAGTATGCACAAATATACACAAGTGCTGTGGGGAGGGGAGAGAGAAAGGGCAGGGGGAGGGAGGGGGAGATGGGGAGGGAGGGAAGAGGAGAGGAAAAAGAGGGGGCTCAGTCTGGGAAGGCCTCCTGGAGGAGGTGAGCTCTCAGTAGGGCTTTGAAGGGAGGAAGAGAGCTAGCTTGGCATTTGTTAAGCGCTTACTATGGCCCGAGCACCTGTTCTAAGTGCTGGGGTAGATATAAATATCTGTAAAGACATAAGTATCATCATCTGTAAAATGGGGATGAAGACTGTGAGCCCCAAGTGGGACAACCTGATTACCTTGTATCCCCCCCAGCGCTTAGAACAGTGCTTGGCACATAGTAAGTGCTTAACAAATGCTGCTATTATTATTATTATTATATAAGGTAGTGAGGTCATCCCACATGGGGCTCACAGTCTTAATCCCCATTTTACAGATGAGGGAACTGAGGCACAGAGAAGTCAAGTGATTTGCCCAAAGTCACACAGCTGCTCAGTGGCAGAGTGGGATTCGAACCCACGACCTCTGGCTCCCAAGCCTGCACTCTTTCCACTATGCCGACATCTCTCCCGGGGAGCAATGGGGAACAACCCCTTCATCTTCGCAAAATAACTGGGTAACAAGTCTCTCCTTCATTCTTTCATTCAATCGTGTTTATTGAGCACCTACTGCGTGCAGAGCACTGGACTAATCAATCAATCAATCAATCGTATTTATTGAGCGCTTACTGTGTGCAGAGCACTGTACTAAGCGCTTGGGAAGTCCAAGTTGGCAACATATAGAGACAGTCCCTACCCAACAGCGGGCTCACAGTCTAGAAGGGGGAGACAGAGAACAAAACCAAACATATTAACAAAATAAAATAAATAGAATAGATATGTACAAGTAAAATAAATAAATAAATAAATAGAGTAATAAATCTGTACAAACATATATACATATATACAGGCATATGTAAGCACTTGGAATGTACAATACGAAAATAAAGAGAGACAAACGCTGCCCACAACAAGTTTACAGCCTCGAGGGGGGAAGACAGACAGACATCAAAGCGTGGCTCAGTGGAAAGAGCCCGGGCTTTAGAGTCAGAGGTCATGGGTTCAAATCCCGGCTCCGCCAATTGTCAGCTGTGTGACTTTGGTCAAGTCACTTCACTTCTCTGTGCCTCAGTTACCTCATCTGTAAAATGGGGATTAAGGCCGTGAGCCCCCCGTGGGACAACCCGATCACCTTGTAACGTCCCCAGTGCTTAGAACAGTGCTTTGCACATAGTAAGCGCTTAATAAATGCCATTATTATTATTATTATTATTTATTATTATTATTATTATCAAAACAAGTAAACATTCCTCCAGAGTAAATGGGGGGTAAGGCACAATCACTACACTCCTGATCCGGCGGGACTGTTTTCCACGCCCAAAAGCAGAGACAAATCAAGACTGATGTGGGGTTTCATCTCCCTTTTGGGTCCTTCTTCGACCGATTTCCTTCTGCTGTCGAATTTCTGAACCTTCTCCAGTTCCCACCCCATCCTCAACATCCAACCTCTCCTAACTCATTCACCGCCGTCCCTTCTGCGTTAAAGATGACCTAACTCCGGGCTAAAAGGGAGGTGGATTTTGACCCGTCATGAAGATGGCCTATAAAAGTGCGGGTGTGTATACAGGGGAGAAGAAGGAGGGGGAAGAGGAAGGGAGTTTTGGCAGCTCCAGAAGTCTTTCACAAAACTGTTGGTATGCAGGGGGGGAAGAGGGAGAGAGCAGAAACTGGAGGTTGACAGCTCTATCAACACTCCCTAGTAGTAAAAGTCACAGTATTTATTGGAAGCCCAAGCGGTTTAATGCACTGCATAAAGCACCTAGGAAGTACAGAACAAAGAACTGAGACACACACTCTGCCCACAAGGAGCTTACAGTCTCTACTGTTGGAGACAGACCAAAAATACTTACGGAGTAGTCAAGATAAATAATTGAGTCTATAGTTGAATACACATACAGACTGAAGTGCGGGGGATCAGTTCCTAAATGTTGGAGTTGGCTGATGATGGAGGCCTGGAATGCCCTCCCTCTGCCCATCCGCCAAGCTAGCTCTCTTCCTCCCTTCAAGGCCCTATTGAGAGCTCACCTCCTCCAGGAGGCCTTCCCAGACTGAGCCCCTTCCTTCCTCTCCCCCTTGTCCTCCTCTCCATCCCCCCTTCTTACCTCCTTCCCTTCCCCACAGCACCTGTATATATGTATATATGTTTGTATATATTTATTACTCTATTTTACTTGTACATATCTATTCTATTTATTTTATTTTGTTAGTATGTTTGGTTTTGTTCTCTGTCTCCCCCTTTTAGACTGTGAGCCCACTGTTGGGTAGGGACTGTCTCTAGATGTTGCCAATTTGTACTTCCCAAGCGCTTCGTCCAGTGCTCTGCACATAGTAAGCGCTCAATAAAAACGATTGATGATGATGATGGTGATCATCCGAACAATCCATCATATTTATCGCGTCCTTACTGAGTGCCGAGCGTTGAACTAAGCGCTCGGAAGAGTACAGTGTAATAAAATTGGTGGTCATGATCCCTGACCACAAAGAGTTTACAGTCTAGTAGGGGAGACTTAGTCAGGCAGCAGTGACAAAGAAGGGGGCATGAGAGATTGGGCTTTTCCTATTCCTCATTTTCTCACAGCTGCAGTCTTCTATCCTCTTGCTCCAGGACTTGCCAGACGCTCCGAGTTGAGAGTCAGGCTGGGTGTTGGACATCTGAGCAACTGAGTAACTTCTCCTAGCCAGCCTTTGCTACGGGCTGTGACGTAGCTTTGCATTTGGGGGCTTAGGATATGGGACTCCAAGCCTGAGCCCAAAAATTATCCCGGTACCCGTTCCCAAGGGATTATATCTCAACTGGAGCCTCTCTGAAGCTTGCTACCCTCCCCCAAACCTCTCAGCCTTCCACTCCGAGTTCCCATTCCAGTAGCCGTAGCCAGAGAATCCTCCTCTGAGTTAATCTGTACAGTGCTCTGCACACAGTAAGCGCTCAATAAATACGGCTGAATGAACGAATGAATGAGGGAGGCCAGATTACTGCTGACCCGTTCTAGAGGAAGGCCCAGTGGAAGATGAAGACCTGGAGGAGAGGGAGGTCGAGTTTTAGGGTTCAGTGCCACAGAGTAGAGCTGCTCTTCCCCCTAGAGTTTCCCTGTAGGGACCAGTTAATCAATCAGTGGGATTTATTGCGTGCTTACTGTGTACAGGGCACTGTTTTAAATCCTTGAACCCAGGAAACAAGACCAGGAAGAGAGAAGAGGGAAAGATGGGCTCCATCAATAGCTTCCTGAGCTCAGCTTTTCTCCCGGGGCTGTAACTGCTTGGAGAGCCGCAGTGCCAGGCACAGGGAGTCTAAGCGGGCACTGTCACCCAGCTGTGTTGGCAAGGTCCCTGGTGGGCAAGCATCGAGCCCACTGCCAGGAATCCATTCCTGGGAAAAACGGCTTGGAGGATTATTTGGCTCCAGCTCAGGCCCAGGGATGCAACTGGGCCTTCAGGTCTGGGTCCAGGGCGATGGACTCTTCCTCCCTTCAAGGCTCACCTCCTTCAGGAGGCCTTCCCAGACTGAGCCCCTTCCTTCCTCTCCCCCTCGTCCCCCTCTCCATCCCCCCATCTTACCTCCTTCCCTTCCCCACAGCACCTGCATATCTATGTATATATGTTTGTACATATTTATTACTCTATTTATTTTACTTGTACATATCTATTCTATTTATTTTATTTTGTTAGCATGTTTGGTTTTGTTCTCTGTCTCCCCCTTTTAGACTGTGAGCCCACTATTGGGTAGGGACTGTCTCTATATATTGTCAACTTGTACTTCCCAAGTGCTTAGTACAGTGCTCTGCACACAGTAAGCGCTCAATAAATGCGATTAATGATGATGATGATGACAATCCCAAAGGATCATGAGAGACTGGGTCATTTCCAGGGCAGTCCTCGGGTTCGGGGTCCAAACTAGAGCCGCGATCCTACCCACTAGCGCACCTGAATCCCTGGAAGGGTCTTGGAACAGATGGAGTCTTCTAAGGTCTCCCTCTGAAGACGGAGATGAGCCTCCTAGACCCGTTTCAGGTATCCGGGCAAGCTTAAATCTGGACAAAAAATGAAGTGGCCGAGAAAGGAGTCTAGGTGAAGACAGGCCTTGCTGAGAAGCTTCAGGGTTTGGCAAGTCCCTGCTCTGGATTTTTTTTTGAAGGGGGGAGTAGGGGGTGGAAGGAAACCCCCTCCCCCTTATCCATCTTCTCCTCCTCCTCCCCTCCCCATCGCCCCCACTCCCTCCCTCTGCCCTACCCCCTTCTCCTCCCCACAGCACTTGTGTATATTTGTATGTATTTATTACTCTATTTTATTAATGGTGTGTCTATAGCTCATAATTCTATTTATTTTGGTGGTATTGACACCTGTCTACTTGTTCTGTTTTGCTGTCTGTCTCCCCCTTCTAGACTGTGAGCCCGGTGTTGGGTAGGGACCGTCTCTATATGTTGCCGAATTGTACTTCTCAAGCGCTTAGTCCAGTGCTCTGCACACAGTATGCGCTCAATAAATACGATTGAATGAAGCAGCGTGGCTCAGTGGAAAGAGCCCGGGCTTTGGAGTCGGAGGCCATGGGTTCAAATCCCGGCTCCGCCAATGGTCAGCTGTGTGACTTTGGGCAATAATAACAATAATGATGGCATTTATTAAGCGCTTACTATGTGCAAAGCACTGTTCTAAGCGCTGGGGAGGTTACAGGGTGATCAGGTTGTCCCACGCGGGGCTCACAGTCTTAATCCCCACTTTACGGATGAGGTAAGGGGCTCACAGTCTTAATCCCCACTTTACAGATGAGGTAACAGGCCCAGAGAAGTGAAGTGACTTGCCCAAAGTCACACAGCTGACAAGTGGCGGAGCCGGGATTTGAACCCATGACCGCTGTCTCCAAAACCCGGGCTCTCTCCACTGAGCCACGCTGCTTCTCTAAGTCACTTCAATCAATCAATCAATCGTATTTATTGAGCGCTCACTGTGTGCAGAGCACTGGACTAAGCGCTTGGGAAGTACAAGTTGGCAACATATAGAGACTGTCCCTACCCAACAGTGGGCTCACAGTCTAGAAGGGGGAGACAGAGAACAAAACCAAACATATTAACAAAATAAAATAAATAGATATGTACAAGTAAAATAAATAAATAAATAGAGTAATAAATACAAACATATATACATATATACAGGTGCTGTGGGGAAGGGAAGGAGGTAAGGCGGGGGGGTGGAGAGGGGGACGAGGGGGAGGGGAAGGAGGGGGCTCAGTCTGGGAAGGCCTCCTGGAGGAGGTGAGCTCTCAGTAGGGCTTCACTTCACTTCTCTGGGCCTCAGTTACCTCATCTGTAAAATGGGGATGAAGACTGTGAGCCCCTCGAGGGACAACCTGATCACCTGGTACCCTCCCCAGCGCTTAGAACAGTGCTTTGCACATAGTAAGCGCTTAACAAATGCCATCATCATCATCACCATCACCATCATCATGAATGAAACAGATGAGCCGACGGCGCCATCATGTGGCCAATATGGGCAACGCAGCTATGGCACCTACATTGCTCTGGGAGAGAATCAATCAATCAATCAATCAATCAATCGTATTTATTGAGCGCTTACTTTGTGCAGATCACTGTACTAAGCGCTTGGGAAGTCCAAGTTGGCAACATATAGAGACGGTCCCTACCCAACAGTGGGCTCACAGTCTAAAAGGGGGAGACAGAGAACAAAACCAAACATACTAACAAAATAAAATAAATAGAATAGATATGTACAGGTAAAATAAATAAATAAATAGAGTAATAAATATGTACAAACATATATACATATGTACAGGTGCTGTGGGGAAGGTAAGGAGGTAAGATGGGGGGATGGAGAGGGGGCGAGGGGGAGGGAGAATCAATCAATCGTATTTATTGAGCGCTTACTGTGTGCTTTAATAACAAAAAATAAGGCAGTCGGAGAGGACAGGACCGTGAGGTTGGGGTAGAAGAGTAGTTTAGATCGGGAAGCCCCAGACTTCACTTTCCCTGGGTGAGGTTCTAGTTCACTAAGGTCACTAGTCAACAGTGAATCTGTCTCTCTGTTTCTCAGACTCCTTGTGCTATTCTCTCTCCCCCTGGGAAAATTTCCCACATTTAAATTGAGTCTGGAACTTGGCTTCAGACCCAACTACAAGCTGCTCCCTCAGATGCAGCCCCCCTTATGCCCCCACCTAACCCTCCCCAGCCTCAGTCCTGGCTGAGCTACGTGGCCCTTTGAAGGGGGACCAGAGCTGGGGGTAATTCCTGAATTGGAGCTAGTGGAATGGGGATAGCTGCCAGGCCGGGAAGGAGACGCTGGGATTCTGGTTTTGTGAAGAGCTCCCCACCCCTATTTGGGGTCCTAGGGTCGACTCCCAGTCACCCGGTAAACCCCAGGAACCGTGGCTGGCTGATGGGCCATCTTAAGGGAGCAGGCTTAAGGGTTGGAGGGAGGAGAAATCACCCCACCTTGCTTCAGGAAGCCCCTTTGGCCGTCCCTCTGGCTCAGGTTTCTTTTTTTAAAAATAATATTTTTAAGCACTTACTGTGTTCTAAGCACTGGGATAAATAGAAGTTATAGTCCCTGTCCCACATGGGGCTCACAGTCAGGTAGGAGGGAGAACAGGTCATTGAGGAAGTTGAGGAAACTGAGGCACAGGGAAGTTAAGTGACTTGCCCAAGGTCACACAGCAGGCAAATGGTGGGGCCGACATTAGAACCCAGGTCTTTCACCTCCCAGGCCTGGACTTTTTCCACTAGGCCACGCTGCTTCCTTGGGATCCCTTCCTCCACTCTTTCTTCCATTCCTTCCCTTTCTGACAGGCTCCAAGCCCAAGGCCCAGGCCATATTGTCAGAAACGGAGGTGCCAAGTGGTAGGAGTGGTCAAAGCTCATCCAATAGGGATTATTTCTTCCAAAGGACTAGAGTAGCCCCAAAGTGTTGTACCCCTGGTAGTTCGGCCACTAGGAAGGACAACAGGAATGTGGACGCCTGGCATGAAGTCGGGGCAGTGCAGGATCAGGTGACGAGAGCCTGATATTTCCGGGGGGGCCCACGGTGAGTGCTTTTCTTCAGTCTCCTGCTCTGCTGCCTGTCCTCTCCACCCCGCTGAAAGAACAGCTCTGGAACCGTTCATGAGGGGAGGCAGGCTAGCCAGGTGGAAGATCCATAATGGAGGAGGAGAAGGAGGAAGAGGGCAGGGGAGGTGGTATATCAGGGGAAGGCTTGGGACTAGCAGTTTCAAAATAATTGTAATCCTCCGGACTTGACTCCAGAAGGACAGGGGAGGGGGAACCCCGTAACTGAGCTGGGACCTTGGGATGCCATCTGGAGTTTTAATGCAGGACGTCCACCCCAGGCCTCGGGAAAAGTTGCAGTATCAGTTGCAGGCTAAGTGTCTCCTTCGTACTCAGTCGACCGCTCCTTCTTGCAAGGGTGCCCCCCTTCCCCCCACCACCACACATACCCCCCACCCCCCCCAAAAAAACCAAACTCAAACCCACCCTTCCCCTAAGTAGCTGCTTGGCCTGGTTTTCTGATGCCGGTTGTATTCTCCTGAGTATGAGCCCTTCTGGGGCAAGGAGTGGGTCTGGGTTCCAACTGTATAACCTCTTTTTTTTATCCATATAACCTTGTGCCTTCCTTAGGAGGCCTTCCCAGACTGAGCCCCTTCCTTCCTCTCCCTCTCGTCCCCCTCTCCATCCCCTCCATCTTACCTCCTTCCCTTCCCCACAGCACCTGTAGATATGTATATGTTTATACATATTTATTACTCTATTTATTTATTTATTTTACTTGTACATATCTATTCTATTTACTTTGTTAGTATGTTTGGTTTTTTTTTTCTCTGTCTCCCCCTTTTAGACTGTGAGCCCATTGTTGGGTAGGGACTGTCTCTATGTGATGCCAATTTGTACTTCCCAAGCGCTTAGTACAGTGCTCTGCACATAGTAAGCGCTCAATAAATACGATTGATTGATTGATTGATTGAGAGGAAAAATTCCAGACATCATTTTGGAAATCCCCCGGCCCCGAAAGAAAGACAACAGAGGCCAGGTGAGAATAGCTACAGTTTAATACAAACCTGCACCAAAACACAACGTGTCGGGGTGATTTTTATTTATCTGTCTGAAACAGGTGGTTAAAGCACAGGAAAGTGTGTCATCTCGGGGCTGACACGGTCTTAGCACCATAACATCAACGGAGGCGCAAGGAAGTCCCAAAGACGCACGTGGGGGCCTGGGTCGGCTCCATCCCGACCCCCGACCCCGCCTGCCGTTTCTGCTGCTGGAGGAAGGTTTTGGTTTCAAGTTCGGTCCTGGTGGTGTCTGGGTCAGTGTCCGAAAAGCCGCCCTCATCCCGGTACAGACTCGACAAGAGACCTACTGCGGACGCCTAGCACTAAACACACACTCACACGGTAGCACGACGTTCCCAAAACAAAACCCCACGAACCTAGAGAGCAGCTAAGGCAAGAAAAAACAGCATTTAATCCAGTAAATACAAGACCAGTTGGAGAGCTGCATTCCATGCAATCGGAGCCCCTTCTCGTTGCCAGCGCCGGAGGCGGGAGGGACGGGCACGGGGGGCAGCTCCGGGGACTGGTGAGGGGGGACCTTTTTGGGGGCAGGGAGATTGGTGGTGGTGCGGCTGGCCACTTCGGTCGACCCCTTGCTCCTCCGGCCTGAGGGCGGTTGTCCTCTCCTCCTCCGACCTCCCCTCATTTGCCAGCTTGGAAGCCCCAAGCAGAGGTCAGGAGAGGGAAGGGGCCACTTCAGTCGCGGCGGGGAGCCTCTTCTCCAGGGCAGAGGTTGGGGGGGCTCCACCCCACTATGGGGGTACAGAGAACAGCCAGGAGCGGAGCTGGGCAACAGATAGGGTAAGGCTGCTCTCCCCTGCTCTGCCTCCTGCCTCCATCCTGCTCTCTGGCCCCGGGCCCAAGACCTCCTGCGGAGCTGGTGGGGAGTCGGGGTGATGGTGCTTGCGGTCGGGAAAGAACAGGGATTCCCAGGGAGTAACTTTTGGAAGTTCAAACCGCGGGCCAAGCCGCCAAAGTCCTGCAGGCCGCACGCCCAACAGGAATCTTGGTTCGTCTACAGGAAGACGCTAAGGAGAGAAAACAGTCGTGCCCTAGGGGACAGGCGGAATCCCGACTAGAGGGTGGGACGACCCGGAGATTCGGAAATCGGGTGGGATCGACGGCAAGAAGCCGCCCTCTTTTCTCCTCCCCGGAGCTGGGGCAGAGAGCCAGGGCTTGCTGGAGAGTTCCGGCTACCGGGTGGTAAGGCAGTGGCGCCGAGCTCTCTCAACAGCTTGGAAGCCCATGTGTAAACAGTTTGGGGAGCATCATGCTGCCTGGGAACTCTGGGCTTCGGAGGACTGGTTCAAGTGGCGGCGGACGGCGGTTGGAACGGTGTCGCTCGGGAAGGAAGTAACTAAGGAAGGAGGAGAAGATATACTGGAGAGCCCCCACGATCTCCCTCGGACTTCCCAACGGAACAGCCACCCCACAGTTGTAGCCAATCCAGCCAATCGAGGGTGTCCTCGAGGCTCTGTGTGTTTTCTGGATTCTACCGGGCTAGATTTATAGGTCAGGAGAGACCCAGTAGCTATGCCCTCCCCGGGGGAGGGAGAAAACAGGGCAGTATGATTCCTAAAATAAAACATTTTCCCCACCTAGCCCTATGGGAGGTCTGGTGAGGCCTCACAAGAGGGTGACCGCCGTAGGCAGATGGACTTAAACGGACCAACTCCACCTTGGCTGCCTCACAGCTCGGCAGGAGTCTCTCCTTCCTTTTTCTCTCTCCTGTCTCATTGTCCACCTTCTCTTTTCCTCCCCTGGCAGGAGCAAGGGTACCCTAACAATCACAGAGGTGGAAGGGCTTGGCTCGGGAGCAAGATGGGAAGCCTGGACCACTGGGTTGTTCATCTCCCTTTCCCGGTCCCCGCACTCCAGTTACAGCCTCTAAAACTTACCATGGGCAGGAGATGACGGGACCTGGTACTTGCATTTGGTCTACGGAAGGAGAAAGGCCTGGGAAAAGGCCCCTCTCCAGCCTGGGGAAAAGGAGCTTTAACTCTTAAAGCTCTGGAACTAGGCAAGAGGCCCAGTGTAGGGGACGGGAGGAGAGGGGGTTTGGTTGGTTGACTGCACCCCCGGTAGCCTCACACCTGCTTTACCCCTTTGGTCAGTGTTACTTACAGCATCTCTTAAGGACCATATATATCTATCCCCATTTTCTATCCTATCGCTAGTGACACAAAGCACCGTTTCTTCACATGATGCACAAACAACTCAAACCAAACCACTGCTCAAACCAAACGTGCAAAACGAAATCATTTACACGCGTGTGGCACACGGCCCCACGTCTGTACCAGCTCTAAGCGCTTTGGCCGCTTGTTCTCAACGGGGGCAGGAAGTTTACTGTCGGGAGGGGAAGAGGAAACGAAGCTGGCAGGGGGCTCAATGTGTTTAAACTGCATAATGCCCCCGACCTGCCCAGGGCTCACGTCTACCCCGGCGGGAGGCCCGACGGGTGTTGGGGAGCCCGGGAAACGGGACTGGGGGGCTCGGGGAGGGGAGGAAGGTGGAAGTAGAGGGTGGGCGTGGGTTGAATGGCAGAGTTTTCTTTTGTTTTGTGAATGTGCCTTGACTAGGTGGGTCAGGCCAGGGAGCAGCAGGCTCAAGCTCACCCTGACACAGAGCAGAAAACATAGGGCAAGCAGGAGAGGAAAGAACAGGCTGCTCCTTGGGCTCTGGGGTCCAGGCACAGGCCAGGGCCCCCCTTTCTCCCTGACGCAGCCCGCCGAGGCCGGGAAAGGAAGGGGCTACAGCCCGGGGAGTGGCATTTCCCAAAGCTCGTTCGGGTTGGCTCAAAGCACAGAGAGTGATGTGTGCAAGACAGGTTTAGTGGTCCCGAGTGTTCCACGTGCCACCCCCCGGCCCCCAGGTCGTAGGTAGGATGCCGCTTGGCCCAGCCTCCCTGGGGTGCCGGGTGGTGAGGGGGCGGCCAAGAGTTGGGCTGGCTGCCGCCGCATCCTTAAATGGGGGGTTGGTCGTCGGTGCTTTTACCAAATGCCGCTCGACCTGCCTCCGGGGGGAGCGAGAATCCGAGCCGAGGCTCGCTTTGGAACGTGATCATCGATCTGAGAACCTGGAGGAGGAACGAGAGAAAGAGGTGAGCGGGACACCGACTCGTCTGGGGCCCACCCAGACCCCATCGGTGAAGAGATCCATCGGATCCACTGGGGACAGAGGGTGGCCAGGGCCTGCTCTGGGTGAATGGGGTCCCCGGGGGGGGGGGGTCCAAGACTCTCCCCTTCCTAGGGTATTAGTGGAGAACAAAGGGAAAGGGCCAAATTCCCAAATGCTACATGCGGAAATCCCAAGAGCCAGTCCAAGGGCTCGGGTAGCCAGAGGGGACAGTAAGATGTCCCCCAGAACCTCCGGCACAGGGTTAGCTTGTCACGATACAGAGAACAGAGGGATGGGAGAGATCATCCTTTCTCTGACATGAGCACTTCTTTGCCCTGAGTTCTCCGAAGGAGACCATGGTGGTTATGGGGGGCTAATGGGGAGGGGATAGAAAGGTCCAATCAGTTCAGCGTGGGGAAGGGGTAGTTTAAGTTGGGAGGGACTTCTGGCACTTTTATGGAAAGAAAAATGATTTGGGAGGTGCTGGCAGGCAGGGAGGGGGCAAAGAGAAGACGGAATCAACCCCCTGGAGTTTCTGGCCTGGCCAGAATGTGAATGTAGGAGTCAGATGTACAAATTAGCATCGAAGGCAGGGGGTTAACATCAACAATACTGAAGGAAGCCTACGGCCCATTCTCTGTGTTCAAGTCTCCAAACAAAACAAGGAGAACCAAGTTCCCTGGCCCCAACCCTAGCCAGGAAATGCAAAGGAATTCCATTTCCAGGGAAGGGGACGATTCTAGAGTGGGAATTTGGACTGGGGCACTCCAAGGATCTAGGACCTCTACATAGCTGAGGACATGGTGATGACAGGCTAAAGATAAAGAAATAAACAGGAACTTCAGAGTCTTTTAGTTCAGCTTGAAGTAAAACACTTCAGGGTTTCTGATGAGACCGTGAGAAGAGTAGCCAGACTTGATGTGTCTGGTGTGAGAGAAAGAGGAGGAGGAACCAAAGGGGAGGATAGGATTAGCAGAGGAAGAGGGAAATGGTAAAGGGAGAAAGTGGTATATAGGCGGAAACAAAAGGCCTCAAAGATAGCAGGCGAGCCAGAGGCAGGGAAGCAGCGGGGCCTAAGGGTGAAGAGGGAATGGGAAGGAGGTGAAGATGGATGCCCAGAATCCCCAAGACAATATCAGAGATGTTAGGAATTGATTTGGTGGTTGACAATACCGTAGTCTTCCAGGACATAAACAGGCTTTTCAAATGCTGGAATGCAAGAAAAGACTTGTGAGGGAAGGACAGGAGAGGAGAGGAAAGGAGAGGCGAGGAGAGAGAGAGAGAGAGAGAGAGAGAGAGAGAGAGAGAGAGAGAGAGAGAGAGAGAGAGAGAGAGAGAGAGAGAGAGAGAGAGAGAGCATTAGAGGAAAGAGAGAGAAGAGAAAAGAGGAGAGAGGAAAAGACAGAGAGGAGAAGGAGAGAGGCAAGTAAAAGAGCAAGACATTGAGGAGAATGACATGGAAAAGGAGTAGATTTGCTGACCATAATCCAGACAGAGGCTAACGCAATCTGACACTGTCAAAAAGGTGAGATCTAAGAAAGCCCCTTGGTGATTTAGAAGAGCATCCTCCACAGGCTGCCTCTCAGAATTTCTTAACCATTTATCACAGCCTCCAGCAGCACCACTATTTAAGCACTTCTTTATTCACTTATCTGTCTTCCCATTCTCTTTATTCTCTTAATTGTAATAGGTTTTATGCCTGTCTTTCCCATTAGATTGTAAGCTCTGAGTATGAGGGCAAAGATCTTGTCTTTTATTTTTATTGGACTCTGCCAGAAGAGTGCTCTGTACTCTTTAAGTGCTCACTGAATACTATAATTTGATTGACACATCCGTACAGTACCAAACATGCCAATCTAAAAAAACATTTTTTCCTGGAGTGGAGGGGAGGGGGAGAAAGGGAAAGAGAACAGAAGTTTGACTTCCTACCAACCAGTATTGTTGAGTGAACCTTTCCTCTTCCTTTCCCCTCTCCCCTCCTCTGCCCCACGCCCCATCCCTCCGGAGCCGAGGCGCTGGTGTCCGCACTGCGGCCGCCCCTGCTCTTACCAGACAGGCTGAAGCTGGACTCGTGAAGGTCCCTCATGCCCCCGTGTCGGGTGACAGGCCGGGTGGGGGTGTCTGCAAGTGGAGTTCCCATCTCTTTTTTCCCAGCATGCACAACCACAGCCACATCCCCTAGGTATGGAGTGCGGTCCACTCCCTTAATCTTTAAGCTCTAGTAAAGGGAAGAGAGAGAAAAAAAGAAGATGCCATCAGAGCCAAGCAAGAAGACTTGGTGCTTCCTCGTGAGGACAGCCTCAGAAGTTGGCTCTTCCCTGCAAATTTCATCGCAACATTTGCTGCCCGGAGCCTCCGGCATGTGGCCGACCATCTGCCATCAGCCCACGATGGACCATTATCCAGCAGCCTGACATTAGCTCAGGCCTCTGGACCCGGGGGGTGGCTCTGGGGAAGACCAGGATCTCCTAGTTTGCCGTGGGTCAGCAGTGGCCCTGGGGGACATGAAGGCGGGAGTCCCCTCTAGGCCGTGCTGGTCCCTTCCAGTCCAGAGATCTCCCGGGAACTGGGGCAGTTTTGGGAGAGTCCAAATGAAGCGGAAATTCCAGACTTGCTCTGGAGGAACCCAAAGCCACTGTGGGGCTTGGGGGAATTCTCCCATGTCAGTGCTGTTGTCCCTGAGGTCCGTCGAGTACGGCTGCACTACTGAAAACTGAGGAGGGATGGGTTTGGTATTTCCCGGGTTTCGACATCAGGATGCTCTTTACTCAAAGCCGTTGGCTGTGAGCCTTGGAGTCGGATGAGGTTGGCCGCATCCCCATATAACTGTGCCTTTTGACTGGGTCCCACCCCACACAGTTTAAGGAATTCTGAGGAATGCGGTTCAGTGAGTTCGAACTCTCCGAATCCTGAGAGATGGTGCCCATGGGTTCTCATCCCTGCCCTCTGTTCCAGGGACCACAGGAATTCCTGGGCATACCTGTCCACTTCGTCGAGAATGGAAGGGCAGGAATAATTAGATATTCTGGTGAAGCTAATAATCAATAAGCATTACTGATTAAAGATGGAGAATGACAAAGCAAAAGTGGTGAGGGTTTCTTCTCATGCCCAGGCCTCAACAGGGCAATGATCAATTAAAATTTACTCAGAGAACACAGTTCTCTCCGGGGAAGAATGACACCACTGGAGAAAAGGCTAATTAGAGAAAAGTTACTAATTTCAAGTAATTCAGGCTATTTGCTATGAGATAGGATGAGAAAATAGGATCTATCCCTAAATGAAATATTTGAATATAAAGATGTCCCGATCATATAAATGATCAGAGCTGTGTTTTATTAATGTCAGGCTTATCTGCTTTCCCTGGTTACAATGTAAGCCAAACATATGGAATGACCTACTGGATCTGTTAAACTTTAACTATATTAAGATATTATTTTATGGAGTGTAGTTTCACTTTATTTCTGAGGGGTAAGAATGCTGTGGGAGGTGCCTGGCACTAATTAGGGGGTGAATGAAAATAATTTGACTGGGAAAGAGACCTCTTTTCAGAGAAGCCTGATAATGTACACCAGAATCCGTCAGATGCACATGTGCTTTACTTGATTTACTGCATGCCAATATTTGCCATCATATTACCATGGATTTGTGAGGGATTTGAGGAGTTGCTGTTTTCATATGTAGCTCTTTGAAAATTGACATGAGAAGGGCTGGGTCTTGGATTTGGATTTACTTGGATTTGTACCCTTAATTCACCTCTCCCTCAGCCCCACTGCATTTATGTACATTTCCATGGTTTATTTATTTTTATTAATTCCAGTCTCCCCTGCAAGACTCTAAGCTCTCTGTGGAAGGGAATGTGTCTACCACTTCTCCCAATCATTTACTACAATACTCTGCACACAGTTACTGCTCAATAAATACGATTGACTGATTGATGGATTCTACTTGAAGTACAAATGCCGAGTGCATCTAAGCACCTGCAAATCTCCATCAATTCCATATGGTTTCAAGTAAGAGGAATGAAGAAATTCAGGGACTGTTTACTGAGTTGAATGGGTTTATTTCCTTTCTGTGCAGGTTTTTTTGGGGGGGGAGGGGAAGTTTTGTTTTTTAATATGCAGTTTTGAAAACAGCAAGAACCAGACATTTGTTTTCCTATTTAATTAAATCTAAATTTAATGATATTTGGGGAGGAGCGGTGCAGCAGAAGCTCCACAGTGTATTCCAAGAGTTTGGGAACCACTGGTTTAAGCCAGCCATGAAGCATTTGAAAGGCTTTGTCCCTGGAAAAATGAACGGCCTTAGAATAGACATGGGTTACTATAGGGAGTATCAGACTTTCAACAGCTCTGACCCAGTTGGTCTTCAATGCTCAGAAGCATCCAAGCAGGCCAACTATGTGACAGTGATCTCACAAGGAGGAGTGCACAGTCCCGCTCTGGCAACAGGGAGTTTGAGATCCAGCAGCTGCAGCCCATCTGGGAGGAGAGATTGAGGGCTCTCTGCTCATCTTTAATGTTTAATGGTGCCTGGAGATGCAAGGGAGAGGCTGGGGACTCTTAAAGCCTTTCTCCAGTTCTGGTATAAGGGCACAAGAAAGGGGCATTCTCCGCTAGGCCTCTCAAACCATGAATTCCTGCCATTAATTAGATTAATTTGGTGCAGGATTATTTTTAGACAAGATCACTGAGGTCACATCCATTAGTTTCTAAGTTGTCTGGAGCCCCAACCTAGTTTTCATTTCCTTGATCCATCCTGGGTAGCACAAAAAACTGGGGCTTAGCTATCATGGGGGAGAATGTCATGGGGTCATCACACAGCCTCCATAAGGCTTAGAGGGGGCTTTTGTGGAAAGGGGCTGCAAACTGGAAATGTTTTCTTTTTATGGCATTTGCTAAGCGCTTAGTATGCGTCAAACACTGTTTTAAGCACTAGGGTAGGTACAAAGTAATTAGGTCGGACGCAGTCCCTGACGGACATGGGGCTCACAGTCTAAGTAGGTGGGAGAACAGGTATTTAATCCCCATATTACAGCTGAGGAACTGAGGCACAGAGAAGTGACTTGTCCAAGGTCACACGGCAAGCAACTGGCAGAGTTGGTATTAGAATCCGGTCCTCTGACTCCCAAACCCATTCTCTTTCCACTAGACCAAAAGGCTTCTCTGTTGAGGGGAGAAGGAGAAAGGAAAAGAGTTTTCCTTATTGGAGGGGGCTGAGGGATTATCTTTCAGTGCCCCTTCGGATAATTTTCCCACCCGCAAACCCAACAGGAACACTCTTTTTAAATCTTTTGAGTCCCCAAAGCCTCCACTGGGTTGGCTAAGATTAATGCATCACATTCATTATTAATGAACAACAACAACAACAACAATAATAATTGTATTTGTTAAGCACTTACTATGTGCCAGGAACTGTACTAAGCTCTGGGGTAGATCACAAGATGATCGAGTTGGACACAATTCCTGTCCCACATGAGGAGCACAGTCTTATTTCCCATTTTACAGATGAGGAAACTGAGGCCCAGAGCCGTTAAGTGACTTGCCCAAGGTCACACTGCAGACAAGCAGCAGAGCCAGGATTAGAACCCAGGTGTTCCAACTCCCAGGCCCTTGTTCTTTCCAATAGGCCATCAAGTTGAGGCTCAGGCAATGGCCCAGATAGCACTAAGGGCAGCTTATTCCTCGTTTGGCTAAGCAAGAAAACTGTCGTTCCAGGGCATGCACATACGTGCAAGCACATATCCACATGCACACATGCTTTTTGAATCATGCAGCAGAGGTAGGAAAGGAAAGTGCAGGGGAAAAGGGAGAAAGTACATGCTTAGCAAGAGGCTTTCCTGTGACACAGGGAAGCTGGGCTGTACCCTGACAGTCTAATGCTTTCCTTCTTACTCCTTCCGGGGCTCTGGACTGTGCCTGACTGTTAGAAAAGTCTGGTGAAAAGTCAAAGCAGAAGAAGTTGTCAAGGCTTTCTTCAGTTGGGAGTCAAGAATGGGGCACAGAGAGAAGGTGAGCTTAAGGGGAATGAAGAACGGGAGCTGGTATGTGGTGGGAAAAGAGAGCGCTTATATAAGCCGATGGAATGAATGCCTTAAAGACAATGGTCACTATTTTCAGCTTCATGCGGAGATGAATGTTCAACCACTGGAGGTTTGAGAGCTGTGTTCCAAATGATGTTTTAGGAAAAAGATCTGGGCAACAAACGGAAGTGTGGACTGGAGAGGGGAGGGCTAATTTTGATCCTAGCTGGTAAGTTGGTTTAAGAAAATATCTACATCCAGTTCTCCTATAATATGGGGGCTGTTGCAGAACCCCGGGTAGAACACAGATTAAGGAACACTTGGGTTGAAGTACTCATCCGGGGTCCGACGTGGCCGGCCTGCACGGGCACACGTGTTTCTTCCGATTCCATGTGGCGCTTCAAACACCACACAGGTGTGGGATTTCAGAAGAATACTGCCACGTTCCATCCAAAACCACTTGTACTTCCCAAGCGCTTAGTACAGTGCTCTGCCCACAGTAAGCGCTCAATAAATTTGATTGAATGAATGAAAATGCAGAGTGAAAACGTGTTCTGGCAGATCTGAGTGGACATAGATTTTAGTCTATAGACATGGGATTGGGAGTCGGGAGACCCGGGTTCTGGTCTTAGACTGGCCACCAACCTGCTGTGCAACCTAGAGCAAGTCTCAACTTCTCTGTGGCCCACTTTCTTCATCTGAATAATGGGGATGAAATACCTGTTCTTTCTCTCCCTTAGACTTTAGCATTGTGAATGCAACTTATCTGATTATTTTTTATATACCCTACCACTGAACACTAGGGTGTTTGGTACATACTAAGTGTTGAATAAGAATTCTTAGTATTATTACTATTCATCTTCCCCAAAGAAAGAACAAGGAAATACAGCAAGAATGAGACTGTAATTTAAGAGGAAGACCATATGGTTGTAAGGTCACTGGAGATACTTTGGAGCAAGTTACCGAGGAAAGTTGCAGAATCTCTTTCCTGGAGATTTTTAAGAGGAGGAATGTAGCCATGGGTCTGTGACAACTAGTGAGGGACAAAAAGGATGAAATGAATCATATGATCTCCAAAAAACGTATCTGGCCTGAAGATGCTCTGTTCCCAATGCTAGAATCGGGATCATCGATAGCCTCATCAGAAACATTCTGTGGCAGATGGAGTCAAGAAAAGGGTGAGTTCAAGAGCCCTTTCATAAATGAAGACAGTTTTATAGACAGAGAAACAAAACAGAAGCAGAAGCAGAAAGGAGAGGAGGAGGGAGACTGATGATTCATGAATACAGAGAAAAGACCATCCTGAGAAGCAAGTGTGGGCATGAAGGAGCAATGAGTGGGCTGCGGTACCCTGACTTTCAACAAAACAGAGCTAGCCAAGTCCAGTTAGTCAAGCAAGCTGGAAAACTGGGCTGCTAACATGTTTCTATTTGATCTCCCACAGCACAGACAAATCAATTATAGCCCTGCTTCTCACCCCCTGCACTGAACAGCTACAAAGAACACATTTCATATCTTCTTCCTCTACCCGATACCCAGGACGTGAGCAGAGGACGTGAGCCAGGGTGAGAAGGGATAGGTTGCTTTTAAGCAGCCCCTTCATCAAACAGGTCTGTCAATGGTTGGGTTAGGACTCTTGGGCCTGGTATCTACTAGGTCTTCTGTGGCTGAGGTGATCTATCAACATGGGGGCTGATCCAGAAGCAAAGACATTAGAAGTCCCTGGACCCTTTTCTTGAAAGCAAACAATGGATTGGTCTCTCCCAAGCCGTACTGTAAAAAAATCATAGTTTATTACAGGTAGCAATTGGAATTCGATACGAACTTAATAACAAGAGGAATTTGGGCTCCAACCTGGGGGAGAACAATGATAGGAAAGTCCTGCGATCTAAGGCCAATACCTCAGGAGGAGGAGAAGGAAGCTTTCTGGGGAGAGAAAAAGAAGAGGAAAAAGAATCCCCAGGGCTTCTCCCAAAGAGTAGGAAATGGGTTCATCATTTGGGACTGTATGGTCTTCTGTGAGAGTCCCTTCATGAAGTCACTTGCTGGGGGAATGCCCCACTCTGAGGAAGGACCCAAGAACCTGAGGCCATAGTGACACCCAGGAGATGCCATCATTCTAACCGGCTCCATTTTACCTACTCTGGGTCATCCTCAGCAATTGCAGGAAGCAGCACCCCTGTGCTGTTTCCAAGGGTCCACGGGATGTCCTGCTTCACCCTGCCTGCCTTCGTTTAGATCACAGTGGCAGGGAATCCCCTTACAAAGACTCACATGACTATCGGAGGAAATCAATCCCCTCACACACACTCACAGGAGTGTTAGAGGAAATCAACACCTGGGCAAAAAGTGGAACCTAAATACGATCAGGAAATCTCGGTGCTGAAGGATTACAGGATTGTCACTCGAGGTGGCAGCAGCTGTTTTCAGTTGCCTGATCCTGCTGGGATTTCACAATTTAGCCCCTTCCCAGAAGGCAGGATGCTGAGGCCCCAGGGAACTGCAGGAGTTTGGGAGACCCTTCCTGCTACATTTCCACTATTTGGGGGGTGGGTTCAAGAGCTATTTCTTCTATATCCTGAGTGGCTTATGAGAAAGTAGGGTCAAGGTGTTCCCCCGCAAGGGAGAGTTGAGAGTTTTCACTGAGAGGATGGGAAGACCTTTCAGCCTCGGGGAAGCCACGCAAGGCATTCCAGTGGCCACTTGTCCTCCCCGCACAGCCCAGGCTTGGGTTCCTTCTCTCTTACCTTCTCTCTCTGGACTAGCTTCTTGTACACAGAGTCTGGGAAGGTCCGAAGTGGACAGAATTTGCCTGAGCCCTCGGCACACATGAAGACGCCATTCTCGTACACGACTCTCCCGCGGCTGATAGTGACTAGAGGGACCCCGTGGCAGCGCATGTTCTCATACAGGTTTATGTCACCCCCTTGCACCTGGGTGCTGGCTGAGATGGTCCTAGGTGGGGAGGAGAGAGATTTGGTTAAGAGTCAGGCAAATAAGAGGATAGCCAAGCCAAACCCAGGGACCCAAGGGAGACTGGGTGCTTCACGTGGAGCCCAGCGGCCCAATCAGAAACCAAAGAAACTGAAGACAGTTTGAACATTGCAGACTGGTGGGGAGAGTAAAGGGGTCACGGAAGGAATACCAAAAGGACAGAAAGACAGATCTCCTCAAAGTAAAATCCAATTGTTGTCACCTCCCCAAACTGAAATCAGCCTGCCAACACTTTCAATCACCAGAAGACTCATTCAGGCTAGGACTAGAGCCGGCATTAATGTTATGGCCACAGTTAGGGTTGGGGCTTAGGGCTTTGTTCCAGAGATGACAAGAATGTCACAGTAGCACAAGCAGAAGACTAATGACTGACCAGTGACTGTGACAATTTGTTACTCAGCTCTCCAGAGAAGCATCCCCAGCCAGGTCTTTTAGTCACTAATGCACAGAGCTACCCTGGGCTGGACCACTACACCATTCTGGTTCCATGACACGAACAACCCAAGGCCTAAACTCTGGGCACCCCAAGGCCCTCGAGACTACTGAGTATGAAATTTAGATTTGGAGTTCCGGCCCATGAGGTGTCTGACAACTTCCTCCCAGTTTCGAGCTCCTCAGACCCCAGTGAGTGGCCACTGTGTTTACTTTGTCGCTTCCGGATCCCAGACCACCACGTCGGCGTCGGCTCCAGGGATGATGCGCCCCTTCCGGGGATACAGGTTGTGAATCTTCGCTGCATTCGAACTAGTGACGGCTACGAAGCGGTTTTCATCCATCTTTCCTCCAACCTGCAGATTGCAATCAGAAAGGGAACATGTGAAGACTCACTTTCATGTCTCTAAGTGGCAACTCACCACCCCGTCTGCTCTCTAGTGCTGGAATGGCCAACCCAGGGCCACAGAATTACCTTCCTTAACTCTGTCCCAGCTCCCCTTTAGTTTCCTTTTTTTTTTGGATACTTTTTTTGAATCTCCTCAGGGTATTGAAGGAAGATCATTATAGACTCAACAGGGCTGCACACTCAAATACTCTCTCCCTCTCCCTAGCTATATTCCCTTTTGCTTTGTTTACATTGGACTACAAAACTGCTGGGAAGTTGCCATTCTGGGCCAAATGCTCTTTTGTTGGCCATGGTCTATCAAGAGAGCAGTCAGTTGTGTTTCATAGCGACCGAGTCTGCGACGTTCAGTACAGGTAAATCTACGGCTCGGTCCCAGCAAGGAGATGCCTTCCCAGTTCTCTTATGAGATTCTGTGGTTGAGAAGCTGTGGCCCTGAGGGCTGATGACACCTTTGAGAACTTGCTCACTGAAGGAGCAAAAAAACTAGGGAAACATACCACTCCTCTCTCCCAGATGACGCTCATTCGGTCCTGCACGCCGCTCACTCCGTGAGGAATCTTAGTGAAATCCTCCTTGCCCATGGCTTTTTGCTTGGTAGTAAAGGGCCGGTGGTCTGAAGCTACAATGTTCAAAGTATCACTGAGAGCGGGGAGAAAGAGAACAAGTTAAATATGATTCTCTGCTGCTCACCCAGTGGATGGAGAGATTACGGGGTATTTACTGAATACCCACTGAGAGCGTAAAATTGTACTAAGCACTGTGGAGACCTTCGTCATACGAATAATAATAATAATGACGGTATTTGTTAAGTGCTTATTGTGTGCCAGGCACAGTACTAAGCACTGGGATGGTTACAAGCCAACTGAGTTAGACACAATCCCTGTCCAATGGGGGGGGGAGGCTCACAGTCTCAGTCCCCATTTTACAGATGAGGTAACTGAGACACAGAGAAGTGAAATGAGTTGTCCAAGGTCACACAGCAGGCAACTGGCAGAGCCAGGATTAGAATCCATGACTTTCTGACTCCCCAGCCCGCACTCTATCCACCACGCCAGGCTATCTATAAATTATATATTATAAATTATTTATATTAATGCCTGTCTCCCCCTCTAGACTGTAAGCTTGCTTTGGGCAGGGAACATGTCTACCGACTCTGTTGTACTCTCCCAAACACTTAGTACAGTGCTCTGCACACAATAAGTGCTCAAGAAAAACCTTTGATTGATGCAATGGAGCTACCGCTGCAGTGGCTTGTGTTCAGCATCCTTCATTAGGGAAGGCACAGGAGATGACTTTGGTCAATTCATTTTACAGAGAGTTACAAACCCCTTTTATTCAAATTGTGGTTGGAATAAACATGTTTGTTCAAGTAATCCCAACTACTAACATTCCAATCCCAGATCAGTGACCCTGCCACCAAGAGCCAAAATAGCTTCTGGTAGAGGCTGTTAAGGAGATCAAACAGAGAGCCCCTTTAACCATGAAGCTCTTTAAACTCGTTATAGGAACTAAGCTCATAACATGGTGAAAAGAAAAGGAACGAAATATGTTAGAACCAAGTCCAGAGTGCTGGGTTGGGTCTGGGAGAAGCAGCACGACTTGGTGTAAAGAGCACGGGCTTGGGAGCCAGAGGGCCTGGGTTCTAATTCCAGCTTTGCCAAGTACTTGCCATGGAACCTTGGGCAAGTCACTTAACTTCTCTGTGACTCAGTTCTCCTGTTCTTCCTCCTACTTATATATGTTTGCACATATTTATTACTCTATTTATTTATTTATTTATTTTACTTGTACATATCTATTCTACTTATTTTATTTTGTTAGTATGTTTGGTTTTGTTCTCTGTCTCCCCCTTTTAGACTGTGAGCCCACTGTTGGGTAGGGACTGTCTCTATATGTTGCCAATTTGTACTTCCCAAGCGCTTAGTACAGTGCTCTGCACATAGTAAGCGCTCAATAAATACGATTGATGATAATGATGATGATGATACTTAAGATTGTGAGCCCCGTGCCGGACAGGGACTGCGTCCAACCTAATTGACTTGTATCTACCCCAGCGCTTAGAACGGTGACACATACTAAGCGCTTACCAAATACCATAAAACAAACAACAAACATCCCACTTAAACCACCTTCACCCTTTAAAGAGCTCAGAGCCAAACTGCACTCCAGAACCAATACCTTCCAGGCATGGTTTGGGTATGAAGTGGTTTAAGGAGCAAAAGTACTGAAGGAGCAGATAATTTCACTCTGTAAGCCACTCTCTTCTCATTCCCAAGCTTGGGACTGCATAATAAAGCCCTCCCTGAGCTTCCTGAGCTGATCCTGGGTGCGCGTAGAGAGAGGTTGGCACCTCTGCCCCATCCCAATACCTTGGGAGCCTCCTCATCCCGCCCCATCAGCAGAGGTGGGGATGTAAGCTTGCTCGCTGTGGGCAGGGAATGTGACTACTAGTGCTGTTGCCGTACAATGCTCTTCACACAGTAAGAGCTCAATGAATACGACTGATTTGATTGATGGATTGTGCTCCCTGAGGCATGGGGAGTTTGGGGGTCTGCATCCAGGGAAATGTCTGGTGGACTGGTCAGTTTGCTCTGCAGGACACCCAGGTAGGAAAGATGCACAGCCATCCAAGAAGACATTGCTGAGCTGGCTGGCCCTGCACCTCACTCACTTCAGGCAGCCCTGCCTCTAAACCCACTCATGCCAGGAGGATCATTGTGACTGCAAATCATCAGCCGTATCATTTCTCAAGCCAGCTGCTCTCCAGCAAAATGGCTGACCGAGCAGTAAAGAGACTGAGCTGTTTCCAAGGAGAGTGGATGACAAGAAGAGCAAACGCTAAAAAATTGCTTTGGAAATGTTTTATCATTTCTTCGTCCTCTGAAAGCCTTCTGCTCTGGCAGTGTCAGGGATCCAAAGAGAAGAGAAACTGTTAGGGACCCAGACTCCCAGTCTGAGGAGTAAGGATCAAATCAGCATTTTCCACAGTTTGTCACAGTAAAGTCTTGAGAACCGTTCCAACCACACAGAAAGCATATGAGGCATAGAGTTATGGATAAAAGGCTTTGTGGTCCACGGAACTGAAATGGAAATTAACTTTCTCTCAAAGGAATTCCCTCATTCAGCCTTTCCCTTCCTCTTTAGCATAACTGTGCTTCACAAGCACCATAACTGCAAGAAGTGGGGGCTCAGTTTCTCAGAGGAATGGGCTATTGGCCAATTGGAAGAGGGTCACACCTCTTGAAGAAACCAAGATTCCTCTTTCTTTTCTGAATGAAAACAGGTGTCTGTGCTACTAGGCTACTCCACCTCGGCAGGGCCTAGAACAGAGTGAGAAGGAGAAGAGGGGAGAATGGGAGAGGGAAAGATGGAAGTAGAGGATTGAGAGGAAGAGGAGAATGAAGAATGAAACTGGCAGAGGATGTAGAAGAATGGGGGTAAGGGGGGGCAGAAAAGGGGATTAAGGTAGGAGGGGGCAGGAAAGGGGAAGAGGGAGGAATGGGAGTGAGTGGAAGAGAGATTGGGTGGGTCTGAGGGAAGCTCAGCTGGTTAACTAAGCATTCATAATTTCCCAATATATGTGGTGCACTGACTATTTATTTGTTCTAGCTCTCCTTAAATTTTAATTTAGGACACAGTTCACAATTTCTTACTAATCCCTAAGGATTTTTTTAATGGAATCTGTTAAGTGCTATGTGCCAGGCACTGTACTAAGTGCTGGTGTAGATACATGACAATCTGGTTGGGCACAGTTCAAATCAGTCCATTAGTCAATCGTATTCATTGAGCTCTTACTGTATGCAGAGCACTGTCCCACATGGGGCTCACAGTCTTAATCCCCATTTTCTAGATGAGGTAACAGGCACAGAGAAGTGAAGCGACTTGCCCAAGATCACACAGCAGACAAGTAGCGGAGCCGGGATTAGAACCCAAGCAATTTCTGACTCTTAGGCCCGTGCTCTATCCATTAGGGCCTGCTGCTTCTGTGGATTGACAGTAATGTTAAAAAGATGAAGCTCCTTACTTGGCTAGCAGGCTCATGAGGTAGGTTGATGTATTAGTGTCCAGTCTCAGAGGGGGCACCGTGACATAGGCGGCAGCGTGAGACCAATCCTGGTGGTAATAATGCAAGCCTGTCAGCGTGGCGTGTGCTGTGGTCGTCTCTGCATACACAACCTTCCCTGGAAGAAAAAAGACCAAAAAAATTAATGGAACCTGCAAGAAACTCATTCACTGAGGCCTTGGAGACAAGTTCCTGTCACTCCAAAGGAGCCCTGGTAAGGGTATGGAGGCAGGGTGGCCAAGGAACTCCGTGGGTTCAACAAAGTCTCAATAAGTGTGAGGCAAGACAACTTTGGATGTTTGGTCTCTTTCATTATCAATCGTATTTATTGAGCGCTTACTGTGTGCACAGCACTGTACTAAGCGCTTGGGAAGTACAAGTTGGCAACATATAGAGACAGTCCCTACCCAACAGTGGGCTCACAGTCACATCTTTCACACACATCAACCTAGTACAGGTGACAGCAGAAACAGTAGAAGTGAATGGAGAACCAGCATGGCCTAGTGGCAGAGCATGGGGCTGGGAGTCAGAAGGACCTGGATTCTAAACCCCACTCTGCCACTCTTCTGCTGTGTGACCTTGAGCAAGTCACTTCACTTCTCTGTGCCTCAGTTACCTCATCTGTAAAATGGGGATTAAGATTGTGAGCCCCATGTGGGACATGGACTGTGTCCAACCTGATTAGGTAGTACCTATCCCAGCACTTAGTACAGTGCCTAGCACAAAGTAAGCACTCAACAAATACCATTTATATAAAAAATGAAGAACTGTGCAGCAGGAATGAGGGCAGGAAAAGGGAAGGGAAGGCATGGGGACAGACAGCTGGGAGAATCCAGCTTGGTCAGTGCCAACTTCAGCTGTACATTCCAGAGGGTCTGAATTCATCCCTTTTGTTATCAATGGAAAGTCTGTGCCAAATCTTAGCAAACTGAGGCATCCTGCCTGGTAGAACCACAGTAGGGAAGCCAGAAAGCTCAACATCAGATGTTCAACTTCAGGAAGGCTAGAGGACACTTTGTAAAGTTTCACTTTCTCAAATGCAACTGACCATTAGAAGAGCTCTTCTTTTTTCACTCACATCCCCCTTTCACCTGACCTCTATCCCTTGGATTCCATAAAGAAAATGTTTAGAATCTCTTGGCAGCCACAGAGATTTCCTGACAATCCCAGTTGGTTAGTGACCTGTTCTAAAAGGGGAGATGATGATGTATGTTTTGTTGGCAAATTACCAGTTAGGAGCATATGGGAAGAAGAGGTGAGAAAATGGATCAAGCAGTGCACTGAGGATGTGGAAATCACTCTACTCTTAGTTGAAGAGTGAATAGTGGTTGGAAAAATTGAGAAAAACCTGAAAAAACAGTACAGAATGAACCCTAAAAAAACCTAAGCAACTCAGAGATTTTAAAAACAACAACAAAAAAACACCCAAAGGACTAGAAAGACTAGAGGGGGAATTCATTTAGTTTTGTCCTTTTGACCTTGGCTTTAAAGAAGAGATGGGATGAGGTTGTAAAAAGAGGGATGCTGATGGAAGAGGTAAAACAATATTGGAAAATTCTTCTTTACTGCACTATAACTCACTGAACTGGATCAGCATGCACAAGATGATCTTTAATGGACAATAAGACAAGTGGAGGAAATTAATTAAGGGTCAACATGCCTATCGGTACTTGTTTGCTTCTCTGGAGGAACGGAATATCAAGAAGAGTTTAAAGTAAATGGAAATCTAGCCAATTTCAAACCAAACAAATAGTCAATGTGATTAGACAGTTTAATAGGTTTGCAACCTAGTAAAAAACGTTTACCTAGCCAGACTTCTTTGTAATGTTATTCTCATATTTCAAGTCTCGAAAGATGTAATGGAAAAGTCAGAAGAGCTACTTGAACTCGTTGGACTTTAAGGTATGTAAAAGAATGGGTATTTGGTGAGATCGCTGCAGGCATTTTCGTAGACTCGCACTGGTGAAAGAAGATAAGAGTCTAGGGAAGTCGCACTTATGAAAGTGTCTGGGTTTTTTAAAGAGTTGTATTGTTCATACTTGGGTATAACTGAACTCCCCTGCCTAGATTCCCTCCCCTAACATATCCAACAGATCAGCACTCTCACCTTCTTCAATTACCCTACTGAAACCGTATCTCCTCCAGAAAGCCTTCCCGGACTTTGCTCTAAGCTCCCAATCCTGTTTCCTATTTACAACCTCTCCAATGACCCTCCTTGAAGCACCTAGATACTCCTCCCAATCCCCAGAGCACTTATGTAAATATCCTTGTACTTGCTTCCCTTACCTGTAATTTTCCTTCATGTCTGCCTCCCTCATTAGTCTGTAAGCTCTTTGAGGGCAGGGTCTGTGCCTACCGACTCTATTGTTTTGTACAGTACTCTGCACAAAGTAAGGGTTCAATAAATACCACTGATTGTCTGAACCTTGTAATAGCAGTTTTTCTTACTGTTGGTCTTCCAGTTTGTTGTGGGAATGCCTCAGGGAGTTGGATCCAAGGTAGAATAAGGTAAACATTGAGCCACTTTAAAAGGTCACTCAAAATGATCATTTAATATCAGCTGCAGTACCTAACAAACACAACCATTATTATTAGCTGCTCCCTGTTCCAATCTCTATTTAAAGATTCCCTGGATTGGGCAGTTCCAACCCAAGCACAGGGTGGCTTCTTCTAACAAGAGGGAAAAAAATCTATTTACTTTACATTATTTTTTAAATCCCGAGAACCTGATACTCTGACGAGAGCCCAGAAATGAAATCTTTGGGTAAAATGGCTGAAAATGAGCTGCACCGTGCAGGGCAGAGCCACAGAGGTCAACACTGACCTGGGAGGGCTAGGCCACGGTCCTTTGCAAGACAGTGCTTGTGTTAAACATCTTTTATAATGAACTCTTCCATGTATATTTTTGTTGGTCCCAGGAATCTATTATGCAATTTAAAAAGGCTTCATACCAAGAACCCTTATATAACTACGATCCCTAAAGGATGCCTTCAATGTTAGAGAAGGGTTTCAGAGAGTTTACATTTGAGTTTTGGGGGAGGAAAACTGTTATTGCTCCATCCGCAACCCGGCCCTGGCCTTCACCCAGTGAAGGCAAAAGAATCCCACCCAAGTGGCATTCCACTTCCAAGTGACAGTGACCAGTCCAGGCCAGCACAGCTGATCCTGGGTAGGAAAAACAGGAAAGGTCATGGGGCTAGAAAGTCTTGGAGGGAAAGGTCAGGGGGCTAGCAAGTCTCGAAGGGAAAGGCCAGGGGGCTACAAAGTCTTGAAGGAAAAGGCCGGAGGGCTAGAAAGTCTTGAAGAGAAAGGCTAGGGGGCTAGAAAGTCTTGATGGGAAAGGCTAGGGGACTAGAAAGTCTTGAAGGGAAAGGCCAGGGCACTAGAAAGTCTTGAAAGAAAGTGCTCTGCACACAGGGCTCTGCACACAGTAAGCACTCAATAACTACGACTGATTGATTGATTGAAAGTACCAAACTGCCCCCTGAGCAATAACTAGTGAAAATGGATGACCTTAGTTTCATTTCTTTCTCCCTTTTATCATATTATACCTCTCAGAGGTATCTCGTTGTTAATAATAATGATGGCATTTGTTAAGCACTTACTATGTGCAAAGCACTGTTCTAAATGCTGTGGGGGGGAATACAAGGAGATCCGGTTGTTCCACGTGGGCTCACAGTCTGCATCCCCATTTTACAGATGAGGGAACTGAGGCACAGAGAAGTTAAGTGACTTGCCCAAAGTCACACAGCTGACAAGCGGCGGAGCCAGGATTAGAACCCATGACCTCTGACTCCCAAGCCTGTGCTCTTTCCACTGAGCCACGTTGCTTCTCCATTGTTCTTACCTGTTCTCTTAGCCTATGGCCTTACCTTGCATTTTAGCAGCAGCAACCACATCTCCAGCAGAGATACTGGAAACATTGATCAGGTAAACAGGGCAGTGAGTCTGAAAATTGAAAAACACCTTCTTTATACATTTGGCCTTTCAGTGAAGATATAAGAAATAGACACAGCCTTTGCAGGAACTAAAATACAGTTTCCATCTTTCCCACTTCCCTCCTCATTCCCCAGAATTCCCTCTCCCTAGCTCCTTTCAAGAGGATATAGACGAGACTTGTAGGAACCAGGAATCCAAGATTGCTTGCTGTCAGTGAGCTAACCCTGTAAAGCTGTACTGGGGTGAAGTGATGAAATGACTCCTGCTGCTGTCAAGAGTAAGAAAATTTCCTCATTTAAATAGCCAACTAGAGTACCACAATTGCATCTGAGACAAAATTCTTGAAATTTACAAAGACAGAAGACCAACAACTTGCAAGTGAAGCTACTCCTGAATCACTGCCTTTTTCATATTCGCAGGTACCTTTTAAAATGACTATTATAAAGTTAGTGCTGAAACTCCTGACCATTTGCTTCAAGGCACTCAATCAGCTTTCTCCCCACTATTTGTCCTTGCCCTTCTTCTGCTACCCCACCTCAAACACTTCATTCGTCTCTTGCCAACCTTCTCCCCGGGTCTTATTTTCATCTCTGTCTTCAACCTCTTGCTCACATCCCTTCACAACTGGCAGGCTCTACCCATCTTTAAAGCCCTTCTGAAACCAATAGTCTCCAAAAGGTCTTCCCTCATCTCCCTACTCTATATCCCTTGATAAAAACCACTTCAGCACTCCCATGTCACCAAACACTTGGTACTCAGACCACCCCACCCATCAAAGCATTTTTGTACATCTCTTTATATTTATTTTAGTGCCTGTTTTCCCTGCTGGTCGGTACGATCCTTGAGGACAGGAATCGTTCCTACTAATTCTACTGCACTCTCCCAAGCACTCAGTACAGTGTTCTGCATGCAAGATACATAGTACTGTTCGATTGACTGCTGAAAAAAACCCATACTTGCCCTGAAGTTGCCATCTCAAGAGAGACAAAGCACTAAACAATATTCTCCCTTTTTGGGGAATTTGAGAAGGATCGTCAGGGAGAGTCATTGTTAAAGGGGATGGGTTTACTAGAGAAACTGTATTCTTCACAAGAAGATACGCACGAGATGAGGACAGTGTTGGTAAGCAAGACCGACCGGAGAAGCAGCATGGCCTAGTGGCAAGAGCACAGGTTTGGGAGTCAGAGGACGTGAGTTCTAATTCCGGCTCCACCACTGTCTGCTGTGTGACCTTGGACAAGGCATTTAACTTCTCTGTGCCTCAGTTACCTCATCTGTAAAATGGGGATTAAGACTATGCGCCTGATTACTCTGTATCTACCCAAGCTCTTAGAACAGTGCTTGGCAAATACCATAATAATCATTATCATGACTTTAAAATCAAACTGATTCTGTTAACAGAATGTATTTGGGAAAGATAACTTCACAGAGTTCCAAACCTGGATACAGCCAGGAAGGAAAGGATAAAATGTCTTTCCAATTGCCGCCACCGTTACTGCAGCAAGAGAACATCATGTGAAGGGTAGTGGGAGACGGAGAGGAGAGGTGGGCACGGGGGCCACGTCCTACAGCAGACAGCAAGGAGTGGTGGATCGCAGCCACTAAAGAAGATGCACATAAAGTCACAAGCTAAACAGCGGCACGTGGCCCAGTGTCTTCAGGACAGAGAAAATATGGGAGAGGCAGGGCTTTGGCAGCTGGCAATCAAGAGACAGCAGGGACTGTGGGCAAGCATGCCCGTCCCTCTCTAGTCCAGGCTGACGTGAGTGGGAGATGCCATTTCCCTGTCGTCTGAAAAGGCCACTGTGGAAAAATTATTTTCATACCAAAATGATCATTCCAGGACTTTTTATCTTTCTGGAAACAAATTCTGGCCCATTCCAGTTTAGTTTCATCCATGGATATAGATAAGATGGGCAATACAACAATAATCATTTTGCGTTAAGAGCTTACTATGTGCCAAGCACTGAGGTAGATACAAGATAATCAGGTTGGCCAGAGTCTCTGTGTCATATGGAGCTCCCAGTCTAAACCGAAGTAAGTAGGAATTGATCTCTATTTTACAAATGAGGGAACTGAGGCACAGATAAGTTTAGTGACTTGCCCAAGGTCACACAGCAGACAAGTGGCAGAGCTCAGATTAGAACCCAGGTTCTCTGATTTCCAGGCCTATGCTCTTTCCACTAGGCCACACTGTTTCCCAGATAACATGGGTTACTGTTCTCACAGAGAACTGAAAAGAGCTCTGGACCATGGCTTTCTTTGTGCGGGGTGCCTCTTACCACCAAAGGCACCTTGCCAGAACAACTGTTTATCTGTTATAACAATAAATCTTTGTTTCAGGAATCCTTTTGCTACCACAGTAGGAAGCAGCAGATAGGGCAATCTGGATTCCAAAATATCATACCCCAATGCAGTCTTTATCAACTGACTTTAGAAAGCCTGAGATTTAGCAACTAGTTTGGGGCTTGACATTCTTCACCCAATTCCACTGATCCCAATTCAGAAGAGGCTTGAGCCCCTTGTGTCTTCTGTAGTTCAAGCCTTTCCTTGATAACTCCCTAAGTCTTCTTTATCCAGTTGGCCCTGCTCCAATCTATTCCTTGCTCCTATGACACTTTAGAAGGACTTGGATTAAACTCCACAGAATGGACAGAAAGGATAATGGTAAGTTAGGTGAGTTACCCAGCTGTCCCCAGCAGAAAGAGATGAATTCTAAACTGCTAAGAAAAAAAAAGAACCAATTTAATCCCAATCTCAGGTGCAGATGGGAGTAACAGGGACCCATACATGAAAACAATTGAGCCAGTCGGTTCTTGTATACTCAACAGCAGATTCTGCTGTGACAGTTGGGATCCCGCCCCCGAAGTAAAGGAAGGGAGAGATTTCTGGTGAGACTGCTCCTTACCCTGTTAGCAATGGTGATCACACGGTGGGTGGCTTCAGCTTCTAGCTGTTTGGGGAAATAGAGCACATTATGAAAATATGATTCATCATCTCAGACAGGCTGGAGACTTTATTCTGGGGCCAGGCAAAATCACCTACATTTAGGACAATAGGCCCTAAATCTTAAATCTTCAGTTCCATAGATTTCCTTTGAGATGCTGCTTATTTCAGGGAGAGACCCTCTGCAGAGTCTAAAGAGTAGTCTCTATTTTTATAAATCTATTTGGGTTGAATATCAGAGCTTCAATGATAAAGAAACAAACAACCTGATCAGTAGGCCTTTCTAACCTGCCCACACGTAACTACTGCCTTATGGTTTCCATCTTAGTAGCTGGAGACCGGTTTTCAACTTGATATTTCTGTCACAATCAAAACAAAGCCATTGCTCAAGGAGAACCATCCTATTCCTTTGGGTTGTGAGTCCTCCCTGACACTAAACCTGACAAGGAAGGGGTAGGGAGAGTCACAGACACTTTTCACCAGGGCGGGAGTAGTATGTGTGGTTCCATAAAAATCAGGGATGAGACAATGAGCAGGAGCAATAATTTGTATTGCACTACTTCCATTCCTCTTCCCTTTCCCTAATCCTTGTAAACATCCTTGTCCTTCCAGGCTCATGACTTGAAAAAAAATTGCTGCCACTTCACCACATGCATTTAATAATGGTACGGAGTGGAGAAGAAGTAGGATTAGGCAAGAGTGGGGAAATGAACCAGACTGAGGGAGTACTTGAGGTGAAATCCAAGCTGAAATCATCTGTTTGTAAGCAGAGAGGACTCAAATGAGCATCTCATTTTGATTCTGAAACAGCTAAATGTTTTAAGAGCTGGCCTCACAGGGATATATAGAAATTCTTAGTTTGGTGGCAGTCTGTTTAGCTTTTCTTTCTACATCGCTTTTCATGGTGTCGCACAATCTATACCCAAATACTTCCTAAAGTGGGATTGGCATAGGAAATGCCAGCTTTACATTAATCTGGAAGGATGGGGTGGGAGGAGTAAAAAGTTGAATTAAGTCATATTTATTAAGCTTTGACAAAGTCAGATCAGAGGCTCCTGCCTACAAAGAACTATGATTCTTTGACATGAAAGAAAATGAAAAAGTGATATGAAGTCTTTCTTCTCCCTTACCTCCTCTGGACGGCTGATCTCTATTCCCTCAGGACCGGTGATGCCCAAATCCAGTGCCTCTTTAGCACCCTGAGCAACAGTAAAGGAGAAAGAACTGAGTTCTTGGAAGGAAGAAACAAGATTAAAATAAAGTTTCCACCTGGCAGGCAGACTAGACCTCAGCCCACCTAATTAGGCTTGCATCCTTTACTCATCTACACATCTTTCCTTTCAAAAAAGAAGGTGAAAAGGGGGTAGAGATTTTTCCAAAGGAATTCAGTTTACCTGGTTGATATCAAAAACAACACCACGGAAAAAATGTCTTCGGAAATGTAGTGATTAACTAGTGACCAGGTGGCCTAATTTATCAAGGAAGCAAAGGGTCTTGAAAAGGTCTCAGCAAGGAGGCTGGAGTAGAAGCTGACCTAGATCATTTTACACCTAAGTTGTGGCCACATCAATTGCCCCATGGCTCTATTTTTTAGTTCTGTGTTGCTTTACTGGTCGGCAGTGTCCTTGGGGCTGAAGGAAAAGGGTGTGGCTACGGTGAACTTCCCTTCTTCAATCATCTGCCCCTCTTCGGCAGCGGGGATGTGCTTTTATGTTCTTGTGGTATTTGTTAACCGTTTATTATGTGTCAAACACTGTTTTAAGTACTGAGGTAGATACAAGTCAATCAGGTAGGACATCGTCCCTGTCCCACATGAGGCTCACGGTCCAAGTAGGAGGGAGGACAGGTATTCAATCCCTATTTTATAGATGAGGCAACTGAGGCACATAGAAGTTAAGTGACTTTCCCAAGGTCATACAGCAGGCAATTTGGCAGAGTCAGGATTAGAACCCAGGTCTTTCTGACTCCCAAGCCCACGATCTTTCCACTAGGCCATGCTACTTCTCTCATGCTTCCCACTCATAACCCTGATGGTAAGGCAATGGTGGCAGATAATTTTCCAATATATAAATTCAACCATAACCCAGTAATGTACTGATTTTTCTATGAGGCAATTAGTACCAATACAGATTTTTGGCAGATGACTGCCAAACTCCCAGACTACCCTACGCAGCATAGCCTAGTAGATAAAGCATGTGCCTGGAGCCAGAGGATCTGGGTTCTAATTCTGACTCTGCCACTTTCCTGCTCTGTGCCTCAGTTTCCTCAACTGCAAAATGGGGATTCAATATCTGTTCTCCCTTCTTCTTTGACTGTGAGCTCCATATGGGACAGGGACTGTATCTGGTCTGATTAACTTACATCTACCTCAGGACGTAAAACAGCTCTTGATATATAGTAAGTGCTGAACAAATACCATAAAGAAATACATTCTTTATTCTTAGAACTTTCTTTTGTCTTTCCCAGGGCAATACTTGCCTCAGCTACCAGCTCTCCATTCTCAGCATGGACTCGGGCTATGGCACCAATGTCCTTGCAGGCTCGGAAGACTTGATACAGTTCACTGTCACGTAGCATATATAAATCCTTGTAGGTCATGAACATCTGGAATGAATTTACACCCTTCTCCCTCACCAGAGTCTCCATTTCTACTTTAACCTGATGGAAGAAAAGCAGGGCAAGTATTACGCATCTGTGAATGTGGGAGGAGAAGAGACAGTTCAGGAAATTTTACCGCAGTCCTAGAAATCACTACAGTAGAAGTGTTGCTTCTTCTTGAGGGCAGCCCTGATCTCTCAGAGGAAGGTCTGTGAGTTCCCTAAACCAGCTTTCAACAGCACAAACTCCCTTTGGTCATCTTATAGGAATTATTGCATTTTACAAGAATAATTTCCGGAGCTCCTGCAGTTCATATTGAATGGCTGAAGTGACAATGTTTTCTTGAGTTCAAGGTGGGTTCAAGGTGGGGGGCTTCCAGAGATGGTCCAACAGTATGATGGTGAAGAAAATGGCATGGACGAGAGGCAGAGAATACCAGGCGAGAAGCTCTGTCGACTCATGGGTAGAGTAAGGCCTGGGAATCAGAAGGACGTGGGTTCTAGTTCCAGCTAAGCCACTTGTCTGCTGTGTGACCTTGGGGAAGTCATTTAACTTCTCTGTTAAGTGACAGAGTGACCGGGATGCAGGCCAGCTCCGGGGGGAGATTCATTGGTGATCCTAAAACAGTTTCAATTACAGGTTCCAGGGAACTCTTCTGGGTCTCTCAGTTGGGAATAAGATCCAAATTCACAGATCACTAAGCTACCGGGGTTTTGGGGCTGTTTCTGGACCACAGTGGGAACCATAACTCTTTGGAAAATAGGCACTGGAGCAGGAGGCCAGGCTGGTACTAAAGCTGTAATACGGTTTGCATGGATGCAGGTAATGGGAGTTGTATTTCACTGAATGATTACGGTTTTCACCTACGAGTTTCCTGCCACTCACAATGTAGGACGCTTTTTTACTGAGCAGCAGCTCTCATCGTTGCGTTAATTTTTATTCCTGGCTGGTGGTGACAAGCCATAAAATCCTTAGTGCTACTATGTGGAAGTAAAAGGACGCAGGAGGAGGAAGAAGAGAATGATTAAGAGCCATGACGGGACCAAAGTCGAGGACAGCAACACGCTGAAAGGTGGACGGTGTCAAAAGCGAGGCCTCTTACCTTGGGGGCCCACCAAGTGATCCCCATGTGGAGTGAGTAATCACAGCAGACCTTAGGGTCAGCCAGGCTCCGGCACTTCTCATAGGCCTCCACGAGGGAGGTCTCCTTGTCAGGTAAAACATGGCCAATGACCATAGTTGTTCCTCCTACTAGTGCTGCCTGTGGGGAGAGGAGAGAAAACCATTAATTTTCCCACATTTTCTTGGGGGAAAAGTGGTCTGAAGACAGAGCCTGTGAAGACAGAGACCTTGACTGATATAGATTGCTTCCTGTCTAGACCTAAAGGTATCTAGTTGTTATGGTTCCTAGAAAATAGCAGTTTATCTTGGCTTTCAGGGGAGAGAGAAGATGGGGAGGGTGGGTGGATGACAGTTCGTTCAATCGATCAATCATATTTATTGAGCGCTTACAGTGTGCAGAACACTGAACTAAGTGCTTGGAAAAGTACAATATAACAAACATAGTCCCTGCCCAAAATAAGCCTACAGTCCAGAGGGGTAGATAGAGATCAATATAAATCAATAAATTACAGATAGGTACATAAGTGCTGTGGGACTGGGAGGGGGGAATGAATAAAGGGAGTGGAAGAAACGGAAAAGAGGGCTTAGTCAGGGAAGACCTCTTGGAGGAGACATTCCTTCAATAAGGCTTTGAAGGTGGGGTAGAGTCACTGTCTGTCGGATGTGAAGAGGGAGGGCGTTCCAGGTTAGAGGCAGGATATGGGCAAGAGGTCGGCAACGAGATAGACAAGATGGAGGTACAGTGAGTAGATTGGCATTAGAGGAGCAAAGTATGTGGCCTGGGTTGTGGCAGGAGATTAGCAGGGTGAGGTAGGAGGGGGCAAGGTGATTGAGGGCTTTAAATGTGATGGTAAAAGAGTTTCTGCTTGATGCGGAGGTGGACGGGCAAACACTGGAGATTCCTGAAGAACGGGGAAACACGGACTGAACATTTTTGCACAAAAATAATCCAGGCATCTGAGTGAAGTATGGGCTGGAGTGTGGAGAGATAGGAGGCAGGGAGGTCAGCAAGGAGGCTGATACAGTAATCAAGGTGGGAAAGGATAAATGCATGGATTAAGCATTTAGGTTGGTTCATTTCAACTGCATTTCTCAAAGGGCCAAATCATGCAGTCTTCCTAACCTCTCCCCAGCACTTCTTACTAAACATGAAGGCTAGAATAAATTCGTACATGTGACCTCTTGAAGACCTCAAAATAATATGCAAAAGGGTTCCCTTCCCTTCTTATTACACCTTGCTTGCTAGTTGGGACAGTGAAGCTGTCGGAAGCATAACCTTTTAAAGGCTCTCAGAGGGGAAAGCTGGATCTAGAAATTGGTAAACCCCACACCCCATCAGGCAATTCCAAATAAACACTGGCCTGGGAGCCAATAAATAGCTCCTTGTGGCCACTGGGCACTTGACTGACTGATATATTGGCCAAAACAAGCAATGCCTTTCCAGCCCCTTGGTTTTTTGGCATTTATTCTGGGTCAGTCAGATTCTGTGTTATAGGGATTAGGAGTGATAGAAGTCCCCTAGCTCCAATTGGAGTGCAGCTCGTGCCACTTGCCAAAGCTGGACCATGAGCCCCAGGTGGGACAGGGACTATGCCTGTCTTGATCATTTTGTATCTACCCCAGTGCTTAGTACAGTGCTTTACACACAGTAAGTGCTTAACAAATACTATTCTTCTTCTTGTTCTTCAGGAAGGCACTTTCCTGAAAGAGAGGACTTCCTGGCTGCCTTCATAGTATCTCTGGTGTCCAGGTGTCATTAGAGCAGTTTTGCATCACTACTGCAAAGCTCAGGATAATATATCCGAGTTTAGAGGCTAGTGACAGAATTAAGCGATAATGGGGCACCAAGTTTCACGCCAAACTGAAGACCTATACAACTGCTGTGGTGTCCAAAACTCCTGAAGGGTTATGAACCCTGGACCTAGCTCAGAAGATATATCCAGTTTCCAGTGCAGTGAACCACTTTCATCATCTTCATCATCAACAGCAACATTTATTTGTTTGTTTATTTATTTATTCATTATTAAGCAACTATTGAGTGCACATCATTGTGCTAGATGCTTGAGGCACATAGAAAAGCAACAAAAGACATACACCCTGCTGTTTATAATCTAATGGAGAAAATGAGGGGACACAAATTGCCAAACCAGACATAGCTAAGAGTCAGAGACAGACTTAAATGCCAAACTCGAGTAAACAAATAAAAAATAGACATATACATAAGTTTCAATGTGAAAAATTGGATGGTGGGTGTGGATCCCGTTTAGGCATCTGACAATTTTTTTTGATGGTATTTGTTAAGCGCTTACTATGTGCCAGGCAATGTACTACACACTGGAGTAGATACAAGATAATCAGGTAGGTCACAGTCCATGTCCCATATAATAATAATAATGACATTTATTAAGCGCTTACTATGTGCAAAGCACTGTTCTAAGCGCTGGGGAGTTTACAAGGTGATCAGGTTATCCCACGTGGGGCTCACAGTCTTAATCCCCATTTTACAGATGAGGTAACTGAGGCTCAGAGAAGTTAAGTGACTTGCCCAAGGTCACACAGCAGACATGTGGTGGAGCTGGGATTAGAACCCAGGACCTCTGACTCCCAAGCCCGCATTCTTTCCACTGAGCCACACTGCTTCTATGGGCCTCACAGTCTTAATCCCCATTTTCCAGATGAGATAACTGTGTCACAGAGAAATTAAATGACTTGTCCAGGGTCACACAGCAGACAAGTGGTGGAGTTGGAATCAGAACCCAGGTCCTTCTGAATTCCAGGCCCATGCTCCATCCACTAGGCCATGCTGCTTCCCTTCTTAAATTGTAATCTGGGACACAGGAGACCCAGGTTCCAAACCCAGTTCTGCCACTGACCTGCTGTATGACTTTGGGAAAGTCCCTTAATCTCTCTAACCCTCAGTTTCCTCATTTGTGAAATGGGGCTACTCCCTACCTGTGAGATTGTGAGTTTCACCTTGTACCTAACTCAGCACTTAGCACAGTACTATAAGCAATAAATATATATCATAAAATTAATATTAATAATAATGGGGCACAGACCAGTTACATCAGTAGGAGTGGAGATAAAGTGCATGGTGGAGCCCTTGGGATCTACTTTGAAAAGGAATCACTTCTGAAGCAAAGGTACTCTGAAAAAAATGTCATTTGACTATATTAGGAGGACTAATAGATCATAAGTTGGCTGTGAGCAGGGAATGTGACTTATATTGTACTCTCCCAAGCACTTAGTACAGCGCTCTGCACATAGTAAGCACTCAAATATGACTATCAACCAACCCCCTACTCTCTGAGGGAGATCTGAATACCATGAATACTAAAAGTGATCACCAACGGCTTATAATAATCAACTTTAAATGATCTGCTGATGATCAACCTGAATGACTGGTAGTCTTGAAGTGGAGGAACAAGAAATATGCTTGCAACACAACAAGGCATGTAAAAAATTCCTATAAAGGACACTAAAAGCCCACCAGCTCCTGGGGGTGCTAATGATGAGCTGCTTCATAAACAAAGAGTTTTTAATATTGTAGTCATTTAAGTCCCAAATACACGCCAAATTCTAATTTTTTCAGGGGTTTCTTGGCATATTACAAATGTGAACAGCTATTTTTTATTTTTAATATTAGTATTGCAAGTTTGCTCTTCCATAATTTACTCAGCAACTGAAGTTAGGCACTGGTTTGTTTATATAGTCAGTGCCTTTTCCTCAGTCCTCTGAAAGGGACTGCTGTCCTGGATGGGTAATATCTGAATAAACCCATACAATTTAGTTAATGGAGGCACGGGATGAAGAAAGAAGGAAAAAAAAAGCACAAACAAGAGACAGGATTGAACATGTTTCTTTCCATTGTCTTTAGAGATGTTTGGTTCAATATTCAATAAGGCCTCCTGACTAAAAGTCTGTTTGGAAAGATCAAAGAAGTGACAAAGATGCATTCAGCTGAATGTGACCATGTGTGCTGTCTGTGTCCCCAGTGACACTAGGAGATAGGAGCCCATTAAGTAATGACTCTTTTGTCTCTTATGGAAAAAAAAATAGCCAGGCTTGACCTCCCGGGTCTCAATGAAAAAACTTAAACCTTCCATATCATGTCCCCTTCTGAACCCCACTGAGACACCCCCGACCCTGCCCCCAAATTTACTGCAAGCCGTAAATGCCTGTAAGAAATGAGGCAGAAAATGGGGCGTCTGGCTTTTTAAAATTAGGGGCTTGGTCACTACTCATTAAATGGGTTTAATGAAAAAAGTAGTACATGAGAACAGAAAAAATTTTAGTCTACTGACACCTGCATTAATTTTGTACATAGAGAAGGGATTGGTTCATGGATCCACTGCAACTGTGACAGTAAAGATACGATTTGGGTGTGGATGAGAAGCATCCACATAGAGCTCTAGTAGTAGTAATTTAGGTATTTATTGGACACCCACTGGGTGCAATACACTGTACTGAGCGCTTGGGAAGGTACATCAGAAACTTGAAACACATTCCCTGCCCACAAGGAACTTACATTCTAACAGGGGAGATGGACAAAAATGTTGACAAATTGGGTAATCAGACTAAGTACATGGACTGGACAATTCCTAATCATATATGTGTGCTGAGCGAGGGAATAAATAATAGTGCTTATGGTATTTGTTAATAATTATGGTATTTTTTAAGTGTTTACTATATACCAAGCACTGGGGTAGATACAAGTTGTTCAGGCTGGACACAGTCTCTGTCCCACATGGAGCTCGCAGTCTAGGAGGGAGAATAGGTATTTGTTCCCCATTATACAGGTAGGAAACTGAGGCACAGAGAAGTTAAGTGACTTGCCCAAGGTTACACAGCAAGCAATTGGAAGAATAGGGATTAGAACCCAGGTCTTCTGACTCCCAAGCCCATACTCCTTCCACTAGGTTTTGCTGCTTATTTATTTCTATATAAAATCAATAAATAAAATATGTAAAGGTTGAGGGGTTGTTTTAACTTGGGTTTATGGAGTTGATCGGGGAAACTTGTTGGAGTTGTGAATCTGTGATCTGCCAGATTAGGGGGCCGAGGCGGGGGTTTCAGGCTGGTGGGACAACATGAGTGAGGGGATGGAGCCGGGAAGGGCAAGGTACAACATGAAAGTTGGTTTGGGAAGAATGAAGAGAGCGGGTTGGAGAGTAGCAGGTGAAGAGGATGCATGTGTAGGATGAGTAGGAGAGTTGATGCACAGCCTTGAAGCCAAAAGCGAGGAATTTTTGCTGCAGCAGGAAATGGGAAGCCATTGGAATTGTAAGTGGTGCCGTGCCCGCCGCAGGATCTTGGCTCTGAAGTCTCAGGACTGATGTTTGGTTTGTCATTCTTGAACGGCGGCACCATCGGCCATGAAATAATCTCACAAAGACTTTCTTGACTTCGAGTGATTAAAACTGGAACAGGTTATTAGGGGAAATTTGTAAAATCTTCAACCTTGGAAATCCTTAAACACAGGATGGACAACCATCTGCCTTGGATGGTTTAAGCATTCATTTGGCTGGAGGCGGGAAGCTGGATCGGATGATTTCTTACGTTTCAGCTTTCTGATCCACTCTTGGCCCCCCTGAGTGGCACACATCCCAGGAAAGGAAGTCTTTGATGCTTTCCAAACAACACCAACAGTAAAAATTTTGATTTTAAGAGTTAACCAGGAAGAAACATAAAGTTAGATGTAGGTGGTATTTCTACTTTTCAGTCAGATCTAGAGCCAGAGTTATTCACGTGCTCTAGGATAAGAAAAAAGTATCATCTTTTGCTTAAATAATACATCTTAACTGCACATTCACTGGATTGGCCATTAGGAGAGCAGATGAGAATAAGAAAATCAAACAGCTGCTCTCTGGTGGTGGTGGTGAACCATGAAGGAGGAAATTGCTGAAGGATTGGGAGTGAAAAATCGATTAGGGGGCTTGGGTAATTCAGATAAACAATCTGAATTCCGACAATCCACCAGATAAATACTAACCTTTCAATCACTCAATCAATAATATTTGTATGAAGTTCAATAGAATTAGTGGGCATGAACACTGCCCTCAAGGAGTTTATAATCTCATGTTGGAAACAGACACTAAAATAAATTACAAGAAGGAGGAAAAAAGAAAAGGGGATATGTACATGAGTTAGAACTTAATAGGGTACACGTTTATTGTACACCTGGCATGAGACAATAAACAAGGCATAGATTTTCAAACCGCTTATATACCCTCACCCTCTCATGCATGGCCCTGGCTAATGCTCTCAATTCCCAATGCTGCTTTATTGACTGGCAACAATTTAGTTGTTTGGTGCCAGGCCTCTGGCAATTCTCATGATACAAATGCATGGCTTTATTCCCCACATAGGAGTTGTTTCATTATTATCACTACTATAAATGATGAAAAGAGACTAAATACGCTTGTTCAATTTTCTGACACCACCAAGTTGGATGGGCTGATCATTTGGAGATGAGTTTAACATTCAAAATGTCTGAGGCATGAGTGGGTAAATGTAAATGGGAGATATAAGGAAAAGTCAACTGTTCAAATTGAAGATGGAGGAGAACTGGTTTTGTCAAAATGTAGCAGAAAAAGATCTGGGCGTCACAGGACCACAACTAAATTTGCCTTAACAGCATTATGCTGCCAAAAAAGTATGCATAATACCAGAATAAGCATATAGTATGTAGGACCTTACAAATAACCTTCCCTCTAAATTCATATGTTTGGCTTAAAGAACTGTGTTCAGCTTTGTGCTCTGAAGTTGTAATTACCACCTGGGAATTTGGAAAGGGCCCCAGAGAACACTCAAAATAGTAAACAGGCTTTATGAGGAAAGGAGGTTATTTAGGCTGAGAAGAGATGGTCAGGGGAGGGGGAGATCCTTACTAATAATCTTCACGTGAATAAAGATTTATGTGGGTAATGGTGAGCAGTTCTCTTTCTGCTGAGGGAAGGTCTTAAAATGAAGCAGGAGCAATTTGGATTAAGACATTAGGAAGGACGTACTATAAGGGTTAAACAAAATATCAGAACAAGTTACTAATAAGCTGGTATTATCTTTTAGGATTAAGAATAGGGTAGGCATTATCTTTGGGAGATTATTTAGGTCAGACATGAAATAGATTTCAGCCCCCAGCATAAAAGAAAGTTATTTCCTTTGGGGTTTTTAAAAATATATTTTTGTGGACAATTCTGTGTATTTTCTGTTGGCAGATGTTCCTGTCCTTGATTCTAGTAAGGTAGTAGGAGGAGGAGCACAGGGAGACTAGGAGGATATATTGGGATAACCCAAACAATCCATCAATGGCACTTACTGAGTGCTTACTATGAGTAGAGCACTGTTCTAAGCGCTTGGGAGAGTGCAGTGCAAAAGAAATGAGCAGACTGTCCATAATAAGCTTGCAGTCTAGAGGGGAAGACAGATATTACTATTATAGCACAGTAGTTGTTGATTAAGAAAGGGGGTGATGTCTCCCTGAGCAAGAATAGCCTTCATCCTCACACAGCAGGAACCACTCAGAAAAAGATGATGGGATCATGTGAACTCTGAGTCAAGCTTATGATTGATGCTGTAAACACAGCTCACTTAACAGCTCAGGACCAGGTGTTAAGCAGTGACTGCAAAGATAAAATTGACCTATGCCCACAGCTAACAAGACACCACTTAGCTGATCTCTGTTCCATTCAGCTCCAATTCATTATACAGAGACTATCAGGATAAGGGGCAGCTGATGGGGCCTTTTTAATTTCTGGGTACAGGGGCAGCTGTCACAAGCTCACCATCCTAAGATGTCCTCAATGCAGCCATCTTAACTGGGTCCTTCCCCTTCACTCTTCATTCTTTCATTTCCAGCCCTGGGCTAAGTGTACGGAGGTGAAATTTGGGTTTATTCTGGCTCTGAACAACAGAAAAGCTTTGACACATTCCCTTTCTAGTCAAGTTGAACAGACCTCATGTAAACCCTCCCTATGTACATAAATTTTAATGAACTCAATACTAAATTTTCCATATCATGCCACTGACATATATCATAACACCATAAACACACTTTTCTCTACAAAGAACATTTTTAAAGTGATTGTGCATGTTCCCAAACTGAGCTGCTCTACTTTTAGTACAGCAGAGTTTCAGATTAATAAACAAAATCCCAGGTGAGATTTATTCAAGTAAGAATTTTCTGAATTTAGAATTACTATTTGACTTGAATACTTGCTCACCTAGCCCCGGCAAAGTTAATCCACATTAAATCTTTAGTGGTTAAATTGTGGATGGTTATGATGAAATGAAGATCCTTCTTTTTCTTTCCCAGGCCTTCAGGGCTCCTTGAGGCTTCATTTGTACTTTAATGTAGGGCTATTCCTGGACTGAAATGTGTTTGAGGAACTGTTTCAGCTTGAAGTTTTTATTGCTGGTAGTGTGCATTAGTTCTGACAATTCACAGTCTTGGCTTTCCCAGCCAGTTCGACAGTATTTAGGATCAAGGGGATTGTCCTCTGAGGGAAAAAAACCTCTTGTAGATACCTTAACAACCCAGATTCTACTTCTTTCAATCAATCAATCATATTTATTGAGTGTTTATGAGCAGAGCACTGTACAGCTTGGGAGAGTACAACAGAACTATATGGCAGGCACGTTCCCTTCCCACATTGAGCTTACAGTCTAGAGGGGGAGAGAGACATTAATATAAATAAATTATGGATATGCACATAAGTGTGTGGGGTTGGGGTGAATAAAGGAAGCATTTATTTTCTTTTTCAGAATGAATTGTTTCACTCTCCCACAATTCACCATCACCAAGCACCCTCTCCCTGTCCACTGGCTGGCATATATGCTGAATAGAAGGCAGGCATCCTAAAATCTCAGAGGGAGCACTCCTAAATTGAGAATTAGGGGATTAATTTTCTCCACTACCTTTGCACTCTTTTGAATGGATGTTAACATAATCCATACTCTTGTAAGGAGGGGATTAAGAATCATCTCATGTTTCATTCCTAAGAACATGACCACTCTGAACAGACGAAGGCTAATACAAATACAGCAGAGTTGATTATGGAAAGGTGTTGGGACTAAGCCTAAAAGCAGTAATAGTGTTTATTAAATGTTTCCTGGTTGTGGAGCACTTTATTAAATGTTGGTAGAGAATACACAATTGGGAATTAAATATGGTTCCTGTCCCGTTGGAGGGCTCCCAATCTAAGAATATACAGAGGGAGAGGGGACTAGAGACAGATGAAAAAAGGAATGATGAAACGATGAAGCAGTAAAACAACAAAGAGATAAGGACAAACACACAAAATAAAAGGGCTAGCAGTTGAAAGTTTGGATAAGTAAACCAAAGCCTTGCTTGATTAATTCTCTACACTCCAGTCACATCATTCCAAATGCCACCAAGGCATTTATGTATTTTATTCCTATCCCCAGCATTTATTCATTCAATTGTATTTATTGAGCGCTTACTGTGTTCAAAGCACCAGGCTAAGTGATTATATGTTCAGGAATTTCCCGAGTCATAGTCCCTCTGGCACTGGCACTATGAGTGCCACATTATTAAATACTGTTCCTTCACACACCCACTGAAAAAAGGACAACTCCATCCCAGGCTACAACCACCTCTTGGTACAACCAACTATAATAATAATAATAATGGTACTTGTTAAGCACTTACTTTGTGCCAAGCACTGTCCTAAGTGCTGAGTGACATACAAGTTAATCAGGTTGCACACAGTCCCTGTCCCACATGGGGCTCACACTCTTTTACATCATTTTACAGATGAGGTAACTGAGGCCCAGAGAAATTAAGTGATTTGTCCAAAGTCACATAGCAGACAAGTGGTGGATATGGGATTAGAACCCACGACCTTCTGATTCCCAGGCCCCTGCTCTATCCACTATGCTACACTGCTTCTGTCCCAATCAATCAATCAATCAATCAATCGTATTTATTGAGCGCTTACTATGTGCAGAGCACTGTACTAAGCACTTGGGAAGTACAAATTGGCATCACATAGAGACAGTCCCTACCCAACAGTGGGCTCACAGTCTAAAAGGGGGAGACAGAGAACAGAACCAAACATACCAACAAAATAAAATAAGTAGGATAGAAATGTACAAGTAAAATAAATAAATAAATAAATAAATGGAGTAATAAATATGTACAACCATATATACATATATACAGGTGCTGTGGGGAAGGGAAGGAGGTAAGACGGGGGGATGGAGAGGGGGACGAGGGGGCATTTGTTCTCATGTTTCAGCCCAGCATTATTAACAAGCATATCCCACCCTTAGCCTCCCAAACTGGATTGAGATTAAGTAATCAACAATGAATGGCTCTCGGAAGAAACACAGTTTGTATCAGATCTTCAAGGCAATGTAGAGAGCCCTGAACCGGAAACCAAAGAATTTATTAAACTGGAAAGGAAACTTAATTTAGAAATAGATGGGACATATTCATAAATTAACTTCACCCCATTCAGAGGAATCTGAATCTGAAATTTTAAGTCTAAAAACCTTTGTATCAATTTTCAAGAAAGTGGATGGTCTTATAAATTTGAGTTTGTTAGATGTAAAATGCTTAAAGAAGAAAAAAAAGCTGCTGTTCAATCTAAGTTGGACAAATTCTTCCTTAAAGTTTAAAGTCAATACTAGTGAGCAGTACAAGCTACTACTTCTTCAGCCTTCATAATCACATTACAATTCCCTATTTAAAATTGTGATATCAAACAACAGTATTTACTGAGCACTTACTATGTGGAGAGTACTGTACTAAATGTTTGGGGAGAGTACATCAGAATTAGCAGACACACTCCCTGCACATAACAAGATCGAATTATTTTAATAGAGTATTGTAATAAAGATTAAAATATAGCTCAGTAGTGCTCGACACTACAGAATATGGCATGGAAGGAATTTTAAATTATTTTCCAGAGGCTGTGGAACAGATAGTAATTTATAACATAAATATATGGAAAAACACATTCCATGACACAACCACATTTTTAAGGAACCTGGTTATACTGTGGGGCAAGCCCAAATGTGTATATTTACAGTGCATTCAATTATTTATTATACTACTTCATCCTGACATATTTTTACTACTTACCAAATATTCCATATGCTTGCTCTTTCACTTGCTCCCCTATTTGTAAGTTATTTTTGTCCATCTCTCCCATTACAGTGTAAGTTCCTCAAGCTTAGGGAATTCTCCCCCAAACACTTGTACTAAGTGGGTGCTCAATAAATGCCATTTTTGGAGTACCCAACCTTTTTTTTTTACTAACATCATCAATGGTATTTATGGTATTTATTGTGTGCTTACTGGCTGCGGCACACTGTATTAAGCACTTGGGAGAGTACTTCCCAAACTCATCTCAGTTCAGATAACCAGACTGTCAAATGATCAACGTCTGGGTAACTGGCTTACCACTTGTGTTCCACTACGTCGGTAAAAATAAAAAACAGAAGAAAATGACTGTATTGGCACAGTGAGTACAGTTACAAGAGAAGCAATTACCAGTAGGATACAAAGTTGTAACTTGATCACAATTACTGAAGATTTTGGTAGTACTGAGCAGATTAAAGCTGCACAAAACCAGCTAATTAAAGGCTTTTCTAGAAACATATCTGAAAGTATCTTCATCCAAGAGGAATGAGTCTCTTTTACCTAGTCGGAGCCATTCTGATATAAGGACTCTACAAGCCACAGCTATGGAGACACTGTGCCCAGACTGGCTCAGGGGAAACTACCAGTTTATATATTTCCAATAGAGAGAATCAATCCGAGCCTTTGAGACTCTCTAAACACTGTGGTATAATTATTTGCAAAACAGGCAATATCGGGTCCACAATATCAAGATGCAGAGTTGAATGGGAAAAAAATGGAGAAAAAGATCAAATGAACTAGATGCAGAACCTGAGGGATCCACAGGTTAATTTAGGAAGAGAAGAATACAGACAGAGGTGGGGTGATTAATTATGGAAGACTAACTCTGATGGGAATTCTTCCACACCTTCACCCAAGGGACCCCACAACACAGGAGCTGCAGAGGTCTTCAGTCAATCGGTAGCAAAAGGGGCTGATGCAGTCTGACCTGGCCTGTGGCTGTGAAAGAAAGTGCGTTGAACACCAATCGGTGGGAAAAATCCACAGAAATGTGGTTATTTTACTAGGATTTTAATTTTAACTTCTTTTTCTGACATGCCCCAATATCTATATTTGGAGTTTCCAGGAGATGGTGATAATTTTATGTAACTTGCACAGGCAGATTATTTCTAAAAGCTACATATCTCTCTGGAGGCAGTGAATTTCTCCTTTTCAGTTCACTCGTCGAACTAGCTCAGATTCAGCCACAGTCTCTTGGTCCCTGAGTCATCAAAAGCTTCCGATTTCCAAACTGTCAATCACCAATATTTATTGAGCACTTACTGTGTGCAGAGTCGTTGGGAACAAAGTCGTTGGGAACATACGATATGAGCTGGTAGACACAATCCCTGCCTATGAGAAGTGTTACAGTCTAAAGGGGGATACAGACATCAAAAGAAATTGCAGATAGGGGAAATAGTAGTCCGTACCCAAAGTAAAGCAAAAGCACCAAGTGAAAACACCCAAGCTTTGCGATATAGCGATGGGTGTGGCTTGATTTTCTTTTTTAAGCAAATGGCACCTTAGTCCAATACCTAGTGACCCAAAGAGGCAACACTCACAATTATGAAATGGGAAACTCCTGACTCCCCTCATCCAAAATGATTATCTTTTCTACGGAGCCCCCAATTTAAATTCATTGTGCTTAGTACAAAGCCGTGGCATAAGAGCAAGCTGTCTCTTGAAATGCAGTTACTATGGAGACAGGATATGATCCACAAGGGGAGCCGTGTTGCGGTGAGAAGCGGAGTAGGCAGCTTTAAAAAAAGCAAACGGGCCTCTGGAGATGATTCTAAAATAAAGCCTCACAAAATGGTTCCTCTGTCTCAAAATCTCTAGCCAAGCAATTCAATCCCAAGGAATGGAAAAGCTACGAAATAAACCAGGTAAATAGGTTATTGTGTAGGATTTCTACCATAATCACAAACCGATCAACACCTCTCCAGAAAGGGAGTATTTATTAAAAGGACGTCATGAGCACTCTGTCAACCCTGCCACCCACCCCAATTCCCACGTACACTCGACAACCTCTTTGCCCTCAATTCAATTAGACGGTCATCCAACAATGGATAATTTCATGGGAGATCTTTTGGGTGCCAGTATTAATCGTCTTCTAGTCCAGGGATCTCCTCCAAAGACCTGGGGTTGGGGCCAATGGGGATGGTAGTTGTACAGAGAGCCAGCCCAAGGGAGGTTGGGGAAGGAGAGTCAGCCCAGGAGTGCCAGTGAAGCTGTGCCAACCTCTCCGCGGTCCCCTTCTCCTCCACCTTCCTAGCCCTTCTGTTACTCCTCAGAGGGAGAGGTAGAGTAGAACTTGGATGGTCAGAAATTCCTGTTGCACCTATATGGGTTTCTGAAAAATACTCAACATCTTTCCTGCACAGTTTATTACATAAACCCCCATATATTGGATAGTATATAAATATACACTGACTCTAGCTTTCCTGCTTTCAAGCTGGCCACCTCCACTCCTGGTCAGCTTGATTTCAACAGCCTGACATCTCATTCTGAGAGGTCTTTTCCCTATGTGATGTACAGAAAACAGACTTTACCAACATTACCCATCCCTTTTCTTTCCCCATGACACTCTACTCATCTTTTATGAGGCCCCCTCCCCAACCATGTTTGATTGGTTTAGACTCCACTGAAGTGACTGACATTCTGAATTTCGATAGGTAATGAGGCATCCCTAATTAAAGCTGCATTTTTTACAGTGATTCGGGGTAGTTGGGATGTGCAACTGAGGATTCTGTATGTTCAAAGCAACAGAAACAGGACTCAGTTCTATCATTAAGCTCTTTGAGTCATTAGTGGAGAAGACAAAATGGCAATGTGATACCAAATCTTACTTTAAATGCACAGTTAGGGCTTCAGCGTGGCTGTGTAGTGCATTTACCATGCTGTGGCTGGATGACAGGAACCGTCAGAATCTAGGAATCTTACTGCAGTTCTACTTCCTACACTTTATCCTCACTACAACCATGGGGCCTTGCTCTGCTCCAAACTGTAAGCTAACCAAGAACCAACTCCAGTTGCCGGCTACGGGGCAGGCACATAGATATTCCCCCTTTTGGGTCTCATACGCCTTGCTTCATAGTCTGACATTCATCCCATCCATTCAAGATGACCAAACCATTTTGGAGACCTTCCCTGACTAAGCCCTCCTTTCCTCTTCTCCCACTCCCTTCTGCATTGCCCTGATTTGCTCCCTTTATTCATTCTCCCTCCCAGCCCCACAGCACTTATGTACATATCTGTAATTTTATGTTAATGTCTGTCTCCCCCTCTAGACTGTAAGCTCATTGTGGGCAGGGAATGTGTCTGTTTACTGTTGTATTGTACTCTCCCAAGCGCTTAGTGCAGTGCTCTGCACACAGTAAGCATTCAGTAAATACGACTAACTGACAAGTGTGTGCACCGTTAGGAGGACATGATCCTATTGTTTAATTAATTATGATATTTACTGCACTCTTCCTAAGTGCCAAAGCACAGTACTAAATGCTGGGGTTGAAACAAGATAATCAGGTTGGACATAATCTCTATCCCACAAGGGGCTCAAAATCTAATTTACTGGACAAAGAAACTGAGTAATGGAGAGGTGAAGTGATTTTTCCAAGGTCACAGGCCTGAGGCAGAGGACCCAAGGCTTTTTAACTCCCACTCCCAGGATCTCATTCCTAGGCCAGGGAAAAGAGGCTTGCAAATAAATGAAAAAATATTAGCAATTTCAGTTATTTTTTTTTAAAGGGCCACAGCTTCCAGGAGGTTTCCAGGTGGTATTGTGACTCTTGCCCAGAACTGTGGCTATGTGAGCCTCAGCCATCCCTTTCCCCTGTTCTGCCTTACTGTAGATCACATCCTTAAACCCCGAAGAAGATTCAGCGGAAAGGTTCCAACTCAGCAGCCCTTACTGCCCCACCCATCATCTAAACCGGGAAAGAAATCTCTGATGGCATCAGTGCAGTAGCTAACCACCTGGACAGCCAAACACGAGTGAGTCAGCAATGTGGGGCTGTCACAGGAGCACTGGGCAGGGATTTCTGGACATAACTTGCTGGACTGAGTCCCAAACCCTGCTCAGCAAGGGCAGAACAGTCCCCATTCCCAGGGTACCTGTTCACAAATACGCAGAATTATAGGTATTGATGCTATGGAAATGGCTTGCATTTGGAGAAAAACAAAAAATGTAGGTATGGAATTTTATTGTTGATTTGGTTTGACTCGGTACTTAGAACAGGCCCAGAAAAATCAATGGTAGGTAGATAAAATAAATGAAATCAGATTCTCCCCCCAGAAAAAAATTACTCACAAGGGAAAAGTAGCCAAATGCAAAAACACAAAGGAAAGCCTTACTTTGTCTCCCCTGCATTCAAGAGACAGGGCCAGGATTAAATTTCCTATTTTGTTGATTCTGGTCTGGGAAAAAACATGCCCCCGCCTCAACTTCCCTCCCAACATACATTTTAATTGTTGAAAGCATCTCAATAGAAATATCCCATTAGGAACACATGGGCAGCATTTTGTACCTTAACTAGCTTATTTTTTAGATTTACTTCCTGTAGCTTTAGCTTTCAGCGATGCTTGAAAATTGGAAACATTGTGAGTGCTCATTTACTGCACAGAGGCAAAGGGGAATCCTCATTTTAATTTTAACATGGATCTTCTTATCCAGTAACAGTCTTCTCCAAACTCCAAAGTCAACAAGGGGAGAGACTGGGGAAGTGGCTGCAATTAATGAGTCTGGAACAGAAGCCTCTGTTCATCCACTTGGAACCCTGTTGGGTTATTCCAAGAAAAGTCCTCCTCCTCCAAAGTTTAGCTCATAAGCCTAATTGAGGAAGAGCCACACCAACATGGAATCAACAGCTTGAAGATTTCATGAATGTTCTGAAAAAGTTAACCTGATACCTGAAACCAATCTCTTGATAAAAATCTAGCTTCTGCTCTGATCACTACTGTATATGGAACTTCTATGGCAGATGAAAAAACTTGTCGGTAACAAGCAATGGTCCTTCAACCAGTCAGTCGTATTGAGGGCTTTCAGTATGCAGAACACTGTACTAAGCACTTGGGAGACTATACTATAACAATATAAGAGAGTTGGTAGACAGGTTCCTGGACCACAACAAGCTTATAGTCTAATGGGGGAGACAGACATTAATATAAATAATTTATGGATATGTACTTAAGTACTGTGGGGCTGAGGGAGGGGTGAATAAAGGGAGCAAATCCAAGTGCAAAGGTGATGTAGAAGGGGGTGGGAGAAGAGGAAATGAGGGGTCTTGGAGGAGAGATGCCCTCAATAAGGCTTTGAAGGTGGGAAGAGAAATACTTGGAACCTATTTATTTTTATATCTACACTTGGTTTGGACTCCATGCTGTCTATGTCTCAGCTCTTCACATAACCACCTGGCTTCTTAGTGGAACGTGAGTATCAGGACTATTAACACCCTTCTGGTTTGTTACAAATTGATAAGTTCAAATTGGGATTCGTTTTCCCTTTCTGGGTAGGCAGTATAGAAAAGCTCATGTTTATCCCAAATTTACTGATTTTTGTCTACGCAAGGGGAAAAATAAATACTGGTTTATTCTGCAACTTCTCTTTGGGGAGAATATTTATGCTTTGTCTTCCAAAATTAGAAAATGCATTTTGAAAGAAAAAGTGAGCTTAGATCTTGAATGTCTTTCTTGTGGAAAGAACATGGGAATGGAGACTAGTGTTTTAGTCCTAACTCTGCTACTTGACCTTGGGCATGACACTCAATTTCTCAGCACCTTTTTCCTCATTTGTGTAATGTGAGTAAAATACCTGTTCTCCTTTCCTCTTGGACTGGGCGCTTCATGTGGGACTGGGGTTAAGTCCTATCCAATTACCTTGCATCTATCCCAGTGCTTGGTGCATAGAAAGTGCTTTATAAATGCCATCACTGTTATTATTATTATCATAAAAGGGCTTAAACATCAATCACACAACTACATCATTTGCTTTTAAAAGCCATGTCATCTTTGAGATACACAAAATCCATTGTCAGAGAAAAGGCAAAAGCATAATCAAATGAATGGACTAATCAATAAATCAATAGTACTTATTGAGTGCTTACTCTGTGCAGAGCACTGTATTAAGTGCTTTGGGGAGCCCAGGAGAATTAATAGACATGATTCCTGCCCTCAAGGAGCTGTAAATCTAGTGGGAGACACACACTAAAATTACAGGTATTGGGAAAAACAGAATTTCAAGATATGTATTTAAGTGTTACAGGGGTGGTGAGTGAGTATGCTAGTATTTAGGTGATGGAGAAGAGCTGAAAGGGCAGTAATTGTGGATAGAGGCAGACTGTAAGCTCGTTATGGGTAGGGAAAATGTCTGCTAATTCTGTTGTATTCTCTCCGAAGCGCTTATAAGTGCTCTGCACACAGTAAGTGCTCAATAAATACCATTGATTGATTGACAGAGTAATTTCCCGTCGGATATGAAGAGGGAGGGTGTTTCAGGCCAGAGGCAGGAAGTGGGCCAGAGGTTGGCAGCGAGATCCATGAGATCAAAGTTCAGTGAGTAGGTTGGCTGTAGAGGAGAGCAGTGGATTGTACTAGGAGAGCAGCGAGGTAAGGTAGGAGGGGGAAAGGTGATTGAGTGCTTTAAAGTTGATGGTAAGGAGTTTCTGGTCCTTACTGGAATATTCTTTTCAGTCCTCAAGATAGTTGGCAGCATACCATAATCTATGATTTATAAACTCATCTAGTTCCTCGTCAATCTAAGGCTAGTGTTCTAGATTTTTTTAGTCTCATGTGACAGCATAGATTAGATGATTTATCCCGGCAGATCAGGAATAGATGTAATTCCTCGATGCCTACTGATTGAATTCAGCCTTGGGAGAATGCATTAATCTGAAGGCACCAATTTTTACGAGCATATTCACATTACTTCAGCACAGATCTCTGCTGGCAGAGTAGTTAATGATTAGAGAGAACTTTTGCGAAAGGAATTGAAATAAATTGGAAATTGAAGGTTTAGGATGAAGGATGGAAGGAAAGGAAATTGTACTCGTGAGGCAGCTGGAACACTGGCTACAGGAACATTTGAGCACAGCCTAACGTAGGAGGAATATAAAGAGAAAATTGCCCCCCAAGAAGGAAAGGTTGAAGCTATAAAGGAGGGAACCCAGGGAAGTTACACTTAAATTCAAGCCCTTTGCTCCTTCTGTGCTAACCCCAGTAGACTAGAGCCTCCAAAGGGGCTCTGAACTCAAACCTCCTGCATGAGGGAGTAGCTTGGATTTGGATCTAAACTCCCGGGCTGCCCCAAAGTCTCTGAAGCTGCCCCAAAGTTTGGAAATACACAAGGGCCTAACATCTCAATGCTTTGGATTGCAGTCAACACCATGGTGAAAAATGAAGGGCTGCCTTCACAACCCTGGATGTAATGAAAAGTTAACTTTCGGAGCACTTTGAATAACAAATACCTAATTCCTTGGAAGAACAACAGTATGATATCTTGTTCATATGAGAGTGAGATGAAAGTGATGATCAGAAATTTTTAAATGAACGTAATTTAGATTTCAGATCTTTCTCTGGGATGGAAATGGCAATACCCATTAAAACACACTGAGCAGCGATGTGGCCTAGTGGAGAGAGAACTGGCCTGGGACTTGGAGGATCTGGGTTCTAATCCCAGGTCTGCCACTTGCCTGCTGTGTGACCTTGGGCAAGTCACTTAATTTCTCTGTACCTCAGTTCCCTTATCTGCAATGTGGGGATTCAATACCTGTTCTCCTTCCTACTTGGACTGTGACCACCATGACGGACCTGATTATCTATCTACTCCAGTGCTTAGTGTAGTGCTTGGCACACAGTAAACACTTTACGAACGCCACAATTATTATTATTCCCCGAATCTCAATTTAGCCTCTTGTCTAGATTTGGGTCATGCTTATATTTTGTTTCCCGAACAAGCCTGCCTTGGCTCAGTTTTCCCATCTTAGACTTGCCTCAGGGGCTGCTGAGGAAAGAAAGTGCTTTGGGTAGAAATGGGAGGGAGGTAGAATGAGAATCAACTCTGCCATTACCCCCTCCTCCACCCTTAGTTGCAATCACCAGAAAAGTGTGCACAGTAGTAGCAAAAAGGAATACTGTTCTACTTACAGATTCAGCACTTAGAACAGTGCTTTGCACATAGTAAGTGCTTAATAAATGCCGTTATTATTATTATTATTACGATGAATCAGTTTGACAATTAATGCCATGACCATTTTGCACGCTTGAAGGCCATGCTGACATGGCAGGCCATGACCAGATATTTTCCAGCTAGGAGACTTGCCAGTACCGATACCACTATGTGTACAGTCATTCTCGCTGGGGTCTTTTGGATTTCAGATAGACGATTTCAGTGAAAAGTCTTCAAAGAAGTTAGAGTGCCTCTGCCTTGTTTTGTGGCTCAGGCAATTGCTCATTGTTTCAGCAGCTGCACTGGCATTTGGAGTTTACTTCTTTATTTGGAGTTTACTTGGAGTCTACTTATTTTGTTGTCTGTCTCCCCCTTTAAGACTGGGAGCCCGTTGTTAGGTAGGGATTGTCTCTACCTGTTGCTGAACTGTACTTTCCAAGCACTTAGTACAGTGCTCCGCACACGGTAAGCACTCAAAAAATACAACTGAATGAACGAATGAATCCGTTTACAATTCCCAGGGAAGGATCCATTCAATTGTATTTACTGAGTGCTTACTATGTGCAAAGCACTGTACTAAGCGCTTGGGAGAGTACAATACAACAACAGGCAAAGTCCCTGGCCACCATGAGCTCACGGTAGAGGATGTTGAGGATTACTCTTTTCTTAACTAAGCTTCTAACTAACTGCCTGCCAATGGATGATGTGGTCATGCCAATATTCAGTTACGAAACTTGACATTAAGCCACTGGCTGTACTCTTTTCTTAACTAAGCTTCTAACTAACTGCCTGCCAATGGATGATGTGGTCATGCCAATATTCAGTTATGAAACTTGACATTAAGCCACTGGCTGTACTCTTTTCTTAACTAAGCTTCTAACTAACTGCCTGCCAATGGATGATGTGGTCATGCCAATATTCAGTTATGAAAGTTGACATTAAGCCACTGGCCGTAAAGTCAACCGTCGGCTAGATCACTTTGCTTCCAGGCAGGTGTTATCGTCTGTGGCTCTGGGTTTGCCTGGGACCACGAGTCCCAAGATATCTTGAGGATCAAAGCATTCTGAGAGGAATGAGTTTTCAGATGAATCGTATCACCTGAATCCAGCCAACCTAGACTCTGGTATCAACTTTAGAAGTGACGGGCAACTCTTCCCCCCTCAGGTTAATTATGAGGGGCCAAGTAAGCCCAAACTACTCAGAGTTCATGGCTAATTAGCAGTAGTTTAAATCTTATGTAAAGTACATTACATTAAGTGATTTGGTTGTTCCTCTTACAGTGGTAACCGCTGGGTCTCTTAACATTGTTTTCTGGTAAAAGTTTGTTAGTTCATTGCCAATGCTGCTATCTGGCTCCTCCATAAATTGTGTTTTGAAGAAGTTTGACATTCTCTTAATTAAACCACGTCACTTTATGTCCACATGGGTTTTTTTTTTAACCAATGGGGTGAGGGAAGCAATGATCTTTATCTTCCTGACCCCTCAGGAAAAGCAAACCCATTATCCTCTTTATGGCTCACCTTCACTCCCTTTATTATCAATGGTAATTATTTGCTTTAAAATGAAAGCTAACACTAAACTTTGGGCATATCCATATCCGTATCCTGTTCAGAAAATGAAGATAGCATTGCTTAGGTTAACTAAAAGCTAGATGCAAAATTCAATGTTGGGGTAAATTTATGTCACTGTCAGCTTCAATATCACCAACCTCTGTGAGTGTCCTTTGCATATTAAAAAGATGTCCATTTCCAACCTCGTCAGATCCAAGTGTCAATTTGTTTTCCTTAATCCTCAGAATTTTCTATCCAAGTTTCTACATAATTAATCAAATCAGCTTCCTTATTTCTGATTCCACAAATTATAGCTAGTCTTTCCTAATTCACCATGCTCTTGTCTTTCTCCACTTTACTGGTTTCTTTTTATGTCCCACCAAAAGTTTAACCTTCTCATCCTACAAACCTCTATACCTGTACTACTTTTCTCATCTCTTACTCTCATTCTTCCTGGACCGATCCTCTTCGGTGCTTTACTTGCAAGCCATTCCCCATTCCTTAGACCAAGACAATTTTTTCATTTCTATTAAAACAAACTTCCATCTTCTTCAAATCATGTTTTCGGACAAAACACAGCAAAGGGTTTCCAAAGCTAAAGGTTCACGCTGGATAGGCCAAATCCAAAATGAAGATCAAAATCTAAATGAATGACTTTCCTTCTCCCATTTTTGCCTTATCTTACTTAGAATTATTAGTTCTTGGGCAGAGATCACACCTCCTTTGGATTTTGTACAGCCCCCACTACAAATAATTGGTGTGCAAAATGATTTTAATAATGATTAAAACAGAACGAAGGCTGAATAAAAGATTCTGAGGAAAGGAAGAGGAAATTGCTAAAACCTATCCATAAAGCTCCCTAGAGGGGCGACAATTGGACTGATTTGCCTTCAGAATATGTAGAGGGTGGGGAAAAGGGGGAGGTGGGGGCTGTGGGGACAGTGAAAAGTCATTCCACAAAGGCGAAAATTCAGCTGTAAGAAAGCTAATTTGGATATTTTACCTCTGACTACGCCATGTGTAATCAATACAAACAAGTGGGATGAGAAAAAAAAAGCCATTAGTTTTATCAGCGCCATTTTACCCAAAATTTCAGTGTCACCTTACCCAAGGAAGGCTGCAGTCCACCATGAGTGCCTGGGCCAATGGGCTTGGGATGACACTAAGAGAGGCAGTCTTCTGGGAATGTTGTCCCAGGTCTGGAGTTCATGCATGAAGCTCCATCCTAAATGTCGCTGTTAGATGTAACTTAACGTAGAGCTTCACGCCAGATGGCACACATACCCGCTAAGGTCCTCAAGCACGGAGGGGACCCACTGCTTAACCACTGACATATGGAACACCACCATCCGTATTTTGGGGAAGAAAAGTGCAAGGACTGCAGCAACTATCGTGGTCTCTAACTACTTTCCATTGCTGGCAAAATCCTAGTCAGAGACCTTTTGATAGACCACAGGCAGTTTTGGGATTTATGGTAAATTGGTTCCTGATAACTGCATCTTAAATTGAAACTTAAGTTGGAATCAATTTTTCTCATCAGAACAATGTTACAGGTGGGGATTGGTTTTCTGGTTTCTAGTCAAATACTCTAACTCTATCAAAATAATCCAGCATTGGATTTGTTTCTTTTGAAAATGGCATTTGTTAAGTGCTTACTATGTGCCAGGCACTGTACTAAGCACTGAGGGAGATATAAACTAATCAGGTTGGACACAGTCCATGTCCTACATGTTCATAGTCTTATTCCCGTTTTACAGATGAGGTAAATGAAGCACAGAGAAGTGATCTGCTCAAGGTCACAGAGCAGATAAATGGTGGAGCCGGCATTAGAACCCAGATCTTTCTGACTCCCAGGCATGTGCTCTATCTATCTAGGCTATATTGATCTATAATCAGTTGAGAAGCAATCAGTGGTATTTATTGAGCATTCAGTATGTGCAGAGCACTGTACTAAGCCCTTGGGAGAGTATAATAAAACAGAATTAGTGGACACGTTCTCTCCCCATAACAAGCTTACAATCTAGAGGATGAATAATATGGTTGCATAAATGTATTTTTATTGAGTCAGAGAGATTCCACAATAGGGTGGCTGACTTCTACTTCTTCAGAAGTAAAATGGACAGGGCAACCCACTCTGGAGATTTAGCTGGGTAATCAGGTAGTCTCCTACTCTCCCTGCGACTCTAGCCTTACCTACTCTTCTACCTCTCTCACCCCATTTAAACTTTCCCACCAATTGTTTTTTTTTTCCTCTCCCATTAATGCAGCATTCAAAATTGTTTCCTCATTTTTCTGCAGCTCCACCCACCTACACCACTGAAGCAAGTGCTACAAAGGAGGCTAGGGTTTTCAAGTCAAAACCAACGTATTGTAACACCAAAAAAGGATGTAAAATTTAGACATAAGTGCTGTTCGCTGAGACTCAAAATACCGTAAATAGAGAACAGCCTTTCAGTTATCCTGTACTCTCCCAAGGGTTTAGCACAGTGCTCTGCACACAGTAAGCCCTCGATAAATACAATTGATGTACTGAAGAATATTATTGACTGCAAGCTCCATTACTTGCAGTTTGGCTTCAAACCACAGAATTGGATCTGATCTCCGCAGCACATCACTTAACAGGAAACCATAGGGAGCAGCACTAAGACCTTTATAGAGATTTCCTTCACCCTAAAAAAGCATTTGATACCCTCAGTGGAATGAGAAAATCGGTTCGAAATTACAGTGGTGCAATTCAAGAAGCATTTTAAAGAACCAAATGGAGAACAAATCAGACAGTATGTGTGAGAGAGAGAGATAGCGACAGACAGATCTCCCGAAGGCCACTCCCAAAATATGCACAGATTAATGGCTGCAGAGATGACTTCAGGAAAGATAATGGGAGAAAATCGCCTGAAAAGCCCCTGTTTCTGCTAACGGGATTAGAAGGGAGGATGAGGATGATTAGACACCCATCAGCACAGTGACTTTCACTGCCAGGTGAAACAAAGAACATAACCTCTTTCTTGTTGAGGGAGGAAACCCATCCCCACCCTTCCTCACCTGCCCCATAGCCCCCAGCTCCAGCCCAGACCCTCAGCTTTCCTACCAACCTCTCCCCTATCTATCCCATGTCTTCCAGGTTCTCCAAGCCCTTTCCCATGGTTCTTCTGCTTTATTTACAGTTTTTTACCTATATTTTTTAAGAGTTAGTGCCAGTGCCTCCGCCACTGTGACAACACCCGAGAGGCAGCCTCTCCCAAGTCTTGCATTCCTCACCTACCAGGTCTGAAAATCCAGGAAGTCAAGGCTGGATCAGGGTGGCATGGGGCTGGGGGGTTGGGGGAAGGGAGGTGGCAGAAGTGGCAGTCCCCTCCCAGGTCTCCTACCTATCTCTTGCCACCTCAACCACATCACCTCCAGACTCCTTCTCATTTTCTGCCACTGCCTGCTCTCTCCCATCTCACCCCAGTGTGGACCAGGCCCTGGCCCCATCTTGCTGGCTTTACAGTTCTCAAAACAGCAAGCTGAACAGAGCAAGAGCCTGGGAGTCCGGCCCACTTGTGTGCTGTGTGATCTTGGGCATCCTCGTGCCTCAGTGTCCTCATCTGTTAAATGGGGATAAAATCCCTGTTCTCATCCCCTCTTGGATTGTGAGCCCCATGTAGGACAGGGACTGTGTCCAATCTGCACATATCAATATCTACCCCACTTCTTTGTTCAGTGCTTGGCATTACCGCAGTTATTATTATTATCATCCCTGTCCCTGCTCTCTGTCTCTGCTCTCTGGCTCCTTCCTCTGAAAATTCTCCCCAGGGTCTGGCTCCACTGCTCTTCTCTCCATCAGTGCTTACTAGGGCTCAGGACACTCCTGCCCACTCTGCTTTGGTTACGACCCCTCCTCCTGACACTCCCATGGCCCAGTCCTCCCAGCCAATTACCGCTTGGGAGCTATCTCACATAAAGTCCTGAGAGGATGTTATTTTATATAAAACAAAAAGTTCCATCAGCCTGTATTTCTTGGGGAGGGACAACATGTTACATTCTTCCCCACAGGTCTATATTACACAAAAGCTAATAAAATGATACCATGTCTGGCACATAGTAAGCACTTTACATATACCATTAAAAAATAAACATTTCAAACTACTGGTCTTGAGCAGAAGACCATGGGTAATCTACCACTTTCCTATAATCTCTCCTAGGGCTGCAGGCTTTCATTTGATCAACAATCACTGGGAGTTATAACTGGCCCATGGTTTTTCTTGAAGATTCCTCTGACTGGACAGCCCAGTCTTTCTCTCTCCAAAGCAGAATGCCATCCAAATTTTAACAACATTCTGGAGTTAATATGTTTGCTGGGATTTGGTTTCGTTTCTCCTGGCAGCAAAACAGTGATTCTAAACAACCCAGAACATTACCTTTGTTCCATGGTAGAAATCATCCACGCAAGTGGCATTCATGAAGGTTTGGTGGAAATGAGTGCTGGTGTCTATGCCCCCGGGGATGACCAGTTTCCCAGTGGCATCGATGACTTTGGCTCCACCGGGAATCATGAGTTCCCGTCCAACCTGCTGAATAATGCCATTCTCAATGTAGACATCAGCCTCGTGAGTGCAGTCATCGTTCACCACCTTGCCTCCCTTGATGAGAATCCTCACACTGGCTGAATTGGCGAGCATATTCCTGAAGGGATGATGACAGAACAAACATTAGATTAAGCTCCTTTCTCACTATCTGCATTTCCCTCTCCCTAAGGCATGAGCACTCAAGAATCCCGGGGATTGAGTTCTTCCTAAATGAGGAAGAAGCAATATAACTCCTCAGAACTCGCAACTGAAAGGAGTGGTTGCTAAGCAACAGTAACAGCTCCTGGGAGTGGGGTTGTAGTCCTATAGTGATTGGCTAGAGATCAGGTAGATGTGTTCATTAAGAGACGTCAAGACCTCAAAGACAAAGTTGGCCATCCATTTTTTCTGAAAACCAAGTTATTGGGACACCTTTGCACCATTGCTTGTACAATGAAATTGCGAGAGCTGGAAAAGGTAGCTTTCCCAAACCAGTCGATAATACCACCATCCTCCCCGTCCCAGAAGCCCATAGCTTTCTTGACTCTCTGGACTCTCTTTCAACTCTCACATTTGCTAGGTTGCTAACTCCTCTATAACAGTTTTCAGACCTTCCCCTTCCTTTCCATCCAACTGACCACCATCCTGGCCCAGGGACTTGTCGTAGCCCAGCTAAATTACTTCATCGGCCTCTTCGCTGGACTCCCTGCCTCTGCTCTCCCCATCTCCAATCCATATTTTATCCAGCTGCCGGAGGCATTTTTCTAAAATGTCGTTCTGCACACAACTCTCCACTCATCGTTGTCATTATCATATTTATTGAACACTTACTATGTGCAGAGCACTGTACTACTAAGAGCTTGGGAGACTACAATATGACGGAATTGGTAGACACATTCCCTGCCCTCAACAAGCTTATGGTCTAGACGGGGAGGCAGACATTAGTATAAAAAAATAAATAGTTCATAATATATCATTAATTGATATGCACATAAGTGCTGTGTGGTGAATATCAAATGCCCAAATATAACAGATCCACTCTTCCACATAGCCTACTGAATGAATGGTTGATATATTCTATTATTTAAGCATTTATCTAGTCACCTAATCTTTCTACTTGTCTTTTCCCTGTATCAATAATTTTTCTCCCCCAGTAGATTGTAAACTCCTTGAGGTTAGGGATTGTTTCCTTTAATTCTACTGAACTTTCCCAAGTTACTCCTTAACACTTTCCTAAAGCTGAAACATGCCTCTAGAAAAACAATTTTTACTTTTGATTTCTTAGTAGTTATGATCAAGGCTCCAGATGTGTCCTATGCATTCTTTTGGTTTGCCTGGGCTGCTCTACTCTTCCTAGACTGTGAAAGTAGTGGGCGGGAGCAGGGACTGTATGGAGCAGAAGTGTTTTTAGGAGTTCAAGTAAGAACTGGGGCACAGAGTGGGAAGAGAGAGAACTGAAAGGTCTAGGACTGGGATGCAGGAAGACTTCTGGTCTTAAAAAAATGACTACAGTGTCACTATTATTACCATTATTAATAATAATAATGGTAAATTTGTTAAGCACTTAATATGTGTCAAGAACTGTATCTACTGGCATAGATACATGGTAATCAAGTTGTCCCATGTGTGGCTCACAGTCTTAATCCCCATTTTACAGATGAGGTAACTGAGGCACAGAGAAGTTAAGTGACTTTCCCAAGGTCACACAACAGACAAGTGGTGGAGTCAGGATTAGAACACACGTCCTTTGACTCCCAAGCCTGTGTTCTTGTCACCAAGCCACGCTAGTGATATATGTTCACACTAGTGAAATGTATTCATTTATGCATCATAAAGGCGACGTAACAACACTGTATTTTTCCAAACTGAGTCTTCTCAATTAATTGCCTTTCACCACAGCTACTTAACTTTGGTACCAGTATAATATATCTAAGTGTCCAGTTCAAAGAAACACTTTCAAGAATGGTCTCCCATTTCCAAGGCAGTAGCAGTAGGATAGCATTTATTGACAGTCCACTGGATGTAAAGCATTGCACTAAGCACTCAGGAAGTACAAAAAAAGAGGGGGGGGGCATTTCCTAACCAAAAGAAGTTTATGCCCTAATGGGGGTGACAGTCATATTTACCCTGAATTACTTAGAGGAATCAAAATAAATAACTGAATGTACATCTGAATTACACACATATTTAAGTGCTGAGAAAGAGCAGAAAGTACAGAAGCACTAGAGATGACAGATGGTTTTATATCACTTGGGGCGTTGGGGAAGGTAAGCTAGAAGAGATGGGTTTTCAATAAGGAGAGGCTATTATCTTGTAGGATTTGGGGAAGGAGGAAGTTCCAAGCTGGAGGAACAAAGTGAGTGAGGGGACAGAGGCTGGAAAGACGAGAATGAGAAAAATCACAAAAAAGCAAACATAAATTAAGTTGCCACAGTTCGTTTTTTAGACTGCTGAAAGTTAAAAAATTTAGTGGCTCTGGTAGTATTTTCTATGCGCCACCGAACGGTAGCTATTTTTTGAACAATTAAAATATAATGATGGAGACCTCCAAAACAGGACTTGGACACATGACTTGCAAGCAGAATCTTTGAAGTCACCTGAATTATAAAGCAGCTCAAGCTTGCTCTTTTCCTTTCAGCAATCTCATAGCAACCCTGAAAGACAACAGGAATCTCTCAGTCAGCCAATTCCAAATAACAGCTTAACCACTGGGAGTTAGGGAAAAGACAAAAGTATTTTGAAGATAATCAACTCTATATTATTACAATAATAAATGGACAAATAACATAATACAAAATGGGGAGGAAGCAGAGGTAGCTTGGGACTAGACTACAGGATATGGAGAGATGGCCACGTATGCCGAGGGAATCTCTCTCACATTATGAGAGAAGGCAGCTGGGTGAGAAGTGAAAAAATATTCAAAGTGGCTAATTCCCTTGAGGATAATACTGAACTGATAGTATTCAAATACATTCAGTTCCGCCAGGACACGTGTTTTCACTTCACATCCTGGATCGAATGCAATAGCAGAATAAGGAAATGTCCTCCATCAACACCCATCTGACATGGTGTTAGAAGAAACAGTTGTGTATATCAATCAACTCAATCAATTGCATTTATTAGGCACTCATATGCATAGCAGCAGACATGGGGTAACTACTAGAATATGAGTTTTCTTTAATGCGGGATTCCTAAGAGCACAACTGCCACGTTAAAGACCAGGGTGACCTGGCAGTGACACTTAGGTGTACAGTGGCCATTAATCCAGTTTTAAAGTGAAGAGTGAACAGCTCAGTGCTGCAGCTCTGATGTGCTGCCAGAGTCCATGTGAACTCGGGAAGGGAACACAAAGGCTCTGAAGGAAATGAGAGGTTCAGGGGTCCCTTTGGGGAAGCATTTTAGAATCTCATATGCCATCGTCCCAATATGCTGAGTGCCCAGTGTAATTTGAAGTTATTTGTATGAAGCCCTCTAGACTATAAGTTCCTTGTGGGCAAGGGACTGTGTCTACCAACTGTTATATTGTACTCTCCCAAGTAGTTAGTACAGTTCTCTGCACACAGTAAGTGCTGAATAAATACTCAATTACCTTGCCTCCTCCTACCTCACATCACTGCTCTTCTACTACAACCCAGCCCGCGCACAGTGCTCCTCTGGTGCCAACCTAACTCTGTACTTCAGTCTCGTCTATCTCACTGCCAACCTCTCGTCCATGTCCTGCCTTGGGCCTGGAATGCCCTACCTTTTCATATATGAAAGACAATTACTCTACCAACTTGAAAGCCCTATTGAAGGTGCATCTCCTCCAAGAGGCGTTCTCTGACTAAATCCTCATTTCCTCTTCTCCCATTCCTTTCTGCATCACCCTGATTTGCTCCCTTTAGTCGCCACCCTCAAGCCACACAGCACTTATTTATATATCCATAATTTACTTCTGTATATTAATGTCCGTCTCCCGCTCTAGACTGTAAGCTCATTGTGGGCAGAGAACGTGTCTACCAACTCTGTTATACTGTCATACTGTACTCTCCCTAGCGCTTGTACAGTGTTGTGCACACAGTCAGCACTCAATAAATACCACTGACTGATGAATACAATTGACTGATTGAAGTCAGATATGTCTCTTTGCCCAGCGGTTGACAAGACCGTCTAAGACCACCCTAGTTAGGTGTGAGTGGAAGTCTTAAAAAGGAAATAAAACATATAAGCAGAAAGCATCCATAAGGAACACCAAACCTGTAATCCTATATTTATCCCTATGCCACTCATTCTTTGACTGACTGGAGTGCACAGGTGACCACGCATTCGATACTACTGCCCTGCAGTTTGAGTCATGCATTCAAGATTTTAGGAAACAAGTGATGCCCTGAACAACACAAAAAATGGAAATGAGATCATAAAACAGCAGTACAATATACAAGCAGGACAACCCTCGGGGCAAGGTTCTGGAGGAGTGGGAAAAATAATTCATCATCACTCTAAAAATGATAGGTTTGTCAGTCTTGTTTCAATAGAATGCACAATGCTAAAGGGTGGATTCTATTTCTAAAACACTGGATTCATAAATATTAGATTAGGAAACTACTTGCAAGATCAAAATATCTTATTTCAGACACTCCTATATAAAAAGGGACCTCGGGTGTTACGGAGAGCTAACTTCCCCTACCTAAACTTTAAGCTATGGCCTAAACCTGATTCACTTCAAGTCAGGAATTATTCTTCATAAATCATAGTTGATTCCTTTCACAGGGGCCCCCGAAACCGTTACCTTGGGCTCTTGACCAAATAAATAGAGTCCAAGAGGATTTCATGAAGGATGGAGTGCTTTGTTGAGAAGATGAGGGGATTACTTAGACATCTTTCTGGACTTTTCTTGAACATGTGGCACGCAGAAGGAAATGCCAAAAAATTTCAAAGATTTATCTGTCACTATCATCCTGAAGAAGAAAGGTGAGCAAGCTACCTGTAGCAAACATCATATTCCCTCCCTGCTCTCCATTGCTGCAAAATCTGTGGCTGGACTGATTCCACCTCAGAATCTCAGTGAGGAATTAGGCTGAAATTTGAGACAGATGACAATTATTTTCTAAACAATTGGTAGAGAAAAAAATGGAAAGGACATTAAGATTTTTTCATTCTACTCCCGGAGTTCAAAAAACCATTTGATGATGTTAATAAATTGGGAAGTAGAGATAGGGCACTTTCTTGGAAGGCCCTCCAATTTCTGAAATGGCTTCTCTTCTGATCTGATAAATCAAACAGACTACTACATCTTGAGAAAATGGATCATGCTGTGGTAGCATAAAGATTCAGGCCAAACTAAAAATCTCTAAAACAGAAGTACCATCCAGTCTTCCGTATGATTTGAAACTTGGACCTACCTAGGAGCTCTCATCATACTGACTCAAAAATTCCATCAGAAAGTCTTGGGGTCATACATCAAGCGACAAGACAGGATCATAAATAAAGTTCTAAATAATCAGTATATCAGCACCGAAGCCAAGTTCATCTCAACATAGCTTTCCTGGGTGGGGCATGTGCATAGAATGAATGATACGATATCCGCATAGAGGCTGGATGGTGAACACAGAGCTATCAAAAGTAGATGAGAGCAATCAGGGAAGAGAGGGCTCTTTTGGAGCAGAAGTTGAGAGGATTGTGAGCCTGGAGGCAAAGGTGAAACAGGGCTAGGTGCTGCCAATAGCAAGCACGACAAGAATGTTTTTCAATATACAAGGAATGGAAAGGACTGTTGATCTTGCCTTGGTCTTCTCAGCCCCATCCACACACAAGGGTAAATTTCAGCATTATGGTGTCATCCTCAAGCCCAAGGGAAAATGGCCCAGTTTTGAGTGCCAGCCCTCACACAGCCGGATTACACTGAATTTGAGCATTAAACTAAATAATTAATTCCCACACAGCCTCAGTTCCTCAGATGCCTACCACTTTCCCACAGACCTACTATTCAAATGAAGCTGCTGAAAAATATGAAGGATGCTAGTTAGTGGATTCTCAATTTAGCAAACTCAACCTTTCCTCAGGTCTAAAAGAATTGCTCTGCACACTTTGTGTCCATCAAGAGAGTACTCTCGCTGGGCGGAATGGACCAGATTCCACTTTCCTTGTTTGGAAAGGGAGATGGAGGGACAAAGGGGATAACTCTCTGGTCCAATATCAGCCTCTGAGTCAAGAAAATATTTCTCGTGCTGTGCTTCAACTGGTTACATTAAAAAAAGATATTTATTAAGTGTTAGCTATGTTCCAGGCACTGTTCTAAACTCTGGGGTGGGTACCAGCTAATCAGGGGGCTCCCAGCATTTTACAGATGAGGTAACTGAGGCACAGAGAAGTTAAGTGACTTGTCCGAGGTCACAAAGCATACAAGTGGCACAGCCAGGATTAGAACCCAGTCCTGTGCTCTTTCCACTAGGCCATGCAGCTTCAGCTCACCAATCTGTAACCTAGGTTCCTTCTTTCTTATTTCTGAAAGACAAACGGCAAGTGAGAAGGAGAAGGGCGAGAGCCAGCAAATAGCCTTTCAAAGCATCAAATAACATGAGACAAATGTTGCCCTGTACTCCATTCCCTGAGGGCTGATCTGCTTCCAGGTCAGCCCCAGGAATGTGGGTCTGTGTTGGAAAGGGCCCAGGAAATCCCTTCTGATCTGGGGCCGCCTCGGAAAATCCAACCTGGCTTCAAAGGGGCTCCAGAAGTCGGGGCCAATCTGGCTTTTCAGGTCAACTTGATGACAAAATGAGGGGCTAGCACATTGCTAACTGACAAGGCCAGGAGGTCCTCTCATAACCTTCCAGAGTTGGGAGACCTCTGGTAGCCAAGAATAAATCCCTCTACTGAGGCAAAGCTCATATATTCCAACCAGAGATTTATCTAAACAGGATCATGATATAGAAATGGATGCACAACTTTTTATGGGATAACCAGGCTACCTTGAAAGGAGTAAAGAGTCAATCTCCATCTTAATTTACATTTAAATTATGAATTACACAATTGGGTTTGATACATGTCTGCTACCTTCTAGAAGAAATGAAACTTTTTAAAATTAATCAAATGATTTTTTTAAATATTTGTTAAACTTTTTTAGTGGTATTTGTTAAGCGCTTATTATTTGTCAGGCACTCTACTAAGCACTGGGGTAGACACATTCATTCATTCATTCAACTGTATTTATTGAGCGCTTAATCAGGCTGGACAGTCCATGTCCCAAGTGTTGCTCACAGTCTAAACTGGAGAGAGGAGGATTTAATCCCCATTATACAGATGAGGTAACTAAGGCAAAGAATCCTTGAGGCCAACTTGGGCTCACTGCAGAATGGCCCAACCTCCTGGGGGTCCCAGTACTGTTTTACCTCTGGGAATAATAATAATAATTGGCATTTATTAAGGGCTTACTATGTGCAAAGCACTGTTCTAAGTGCTGGAGCACTGTTCTAAGCGCTGGAACAGAAATTGCTGCTGCCAATAAACACAAGAAACAAGTCTGCAACACAGAGGCAACATTCCCCAGACCAAGAGCTCCTGCGGTCTTCACCCACATAAGCCATCTTCAGGCAGAACTACTTTTTTATGGCATTTGTTAAGCACTGTCTATGTGCCAGGGGCTGTTCTAAGTACTGGGGTAGATACAAGCTATTCAGTGCATCTCCCACATGGGGCTCACAGTCTTAATCCCCATTTTACGGAGGGGGTAACTGAGGCACAGAGAAGTGACTTACCCAAGATCACACAGCGGACAAGTGGCAGAGCCAAGAGTAGAACACAGGTACTTCCCAGGTCCATGCTCTATCCATTAGGCAATGCTGCTTCCTGATCTCAGACTAGAACCCAGGTCTTCTGATTCCCAGATCAATGAGTGATCTTTTCATAGGAGGGCATTCAGTGGCAATAAGTGACTTAAACAGTTATGAGAGTCACTAATCGCTGAACCCGAGTTCTCTCTGGAAATCCAGTCCTTTATCCTCTAATTTCAAAATAGAGGAGAAATGGTACTGTGCAGGTCTTTCATACTTCCTTACAATATTTAAAATGGATGACTGGTTTTGATTTATACCTCCACAGCCATCTTTTTGGCAACTCCAATACTAAATTTCAACTGGAATTATTTTAGTGACTGAAGGTTATGGCAGCTATTTCCAGCCCTTTGGACCATACATCCTCCACCCCTGGAAGGCTTCCAGTCCAACAGCAAATGGGGTTTGAAATAGTCTCCTTCACTCAGGACCATCTGTACATACCCTTTCTTGGAGGGGCGAGATAGGAAAGTCACACACTGCTGCTTGCTGACATCCTGCTTAGCTGACAGACTCTGTGGCTTGGCAAGGGAAATTGACAGACATTGTAGTTTGGTGTTAATGGTAGTCAGTCCTTTAATCTTATGCAAACAAAGGGTGTGCGCCTATTGTGTATATATTTTATATTTGGAGAATACATAGGATAGGCAGAAAAAGTAGGGGTTTTTTCATATCTCCCTTCAAAGGGAAACATTTGATCTGTGGTATTTAAACTAACTCCAGCAATTGTCAGAGTTGTAACCTTAGTAGAGAGTGAAGCCAGTTTGTGTCACTGACAACACACTTGTCTTTGAAGCATGCTTTTCCCTTGGTCCAAGTTGCTAACATCTGCTAAGAAGCAATCAAAAGGAAAAAATATGTACTCTGGAAAAAAGGGTACACTTTTTTCCCCATCCAGATAATACAGTGGAGAGAGAATGAAAAAAAGCAAGACTGCTTTTAATTCCATGCCTGGCTTTCATAGTAACCGTAAAAGGAGGATGTTTTTCAAGGCTGGCCCAACTTGGAGGGAATTTTTCAAGTCTACATTAAATTTTTAATGTACATTAATCTACATTAAAAATTTAATACATCAAGACCATGAGAAGCAGTTTGGCCTAGTGGAAAGAGCAGGGGCCTGGGAGTTAGAGGACACTGGGTTCTGAACCTGGATCTGCTACGTGTCCCCTGTGTGACCTTGGACAAGTCACTTAACATCTCCAGGACTCAGTTTCTTCATCTTTAAAATGGGGGAGTAAATCCTACTTCTTTCTAGTCTGGAATCCCATGTTGGTTAGGGACTCTGGCCAACCTGAATATCATATATCTACCCCAACACTTAGTACAGTGCTCAGCCACACAGTAAGCGCTTAACAAATACAATTATTATTATCTTTGTTACTCCTTTTCAGGGAGGAATGGCGGCCCTCTCTTGTCCTTTATGTTCTCTATATTAAACCATCCATATACGGTGTCTCATTTTCATTAAATCATTAATTTACAATGGATAGCAAAGGACTATGAATAGACAAAAATGAAACCGCAAAAATGGGTTTCATATGAGAAGAGTGAGGAGGGGAGGTGAAGAACTTGCCTAAAGTCTGTATTTCTCCTTACAGTTCATTACCAACTTGTACTTCCCAAGCGCTTACTATAGTGCTCTGCACACCGTAAGCGCTCAATAAATACAATTGATGATGATGACCTATGATTTCTTCAGGAAATTGTAGTTAGGTTTAATTAGGATTCGATACAAGCTCAATCCCACTTATCAAAATTCCGTCCTGCTAGCAAAGATAGGTTGGACAGCTCCTTCCACAGCCTTAACTGTTCTTTAACCCCAAACTACTGGAAATTTTCTAAATTATTTCCCATACCCCAAAAAAGTTCATCATACTCCCTAACCATGGGAGGAAATGTCCATGGAGGAATAGGAGGAGGTGAAGGCAGGGTTTCAAGTAAGTCACGAGCCTTCAAGTGGTGAACCTTCCATCCTAGCCCTGACACTGGGAATCTTATTAGCATGTCCTTGGATGATAGTTGGCCGGGTTCTCCTCTCCTGGGCAGGAGGGTGAAGAGCTTGTAATAGGGGGCTCCCGGGCTATACCAGCTCTGGCTTATGGGGACAGAGCCAGGAGGTTTGGAGACACCGAACCATCCAACTCAGGATTCCCAAATCAATCAGGGGCTCTTATTTTGAGATGACGCCTCTAGATTACAAGCTCGTTGTGGGCAGAGAATGTGTCTACTAATTCTCTTATACTATACTCTCCCAAGAGCTTAGTACAGTGCTCTGCAAACTGTAAGTGCTAGATAAAAACAACTGATTAAAGTCAATACTGTATGAGTCCCATTGGCTCCCTATCACTTAAGACCCAGTAGGCTGGGGTCACATCACACACATCACAGTCTGAACCTTCAGAGACAACATGTTTCACCTACCACTGCTGCATGCTTTACTGCTGCCCAGCAGCACTGTCAATAGCAAAGGAAGAAAATACTCTTTTTTTTAATCATCATGTGCAAATGTTAACTAATGAGAATGATACTAGTCTCCAAGGGAGTAGAAAAAGGATGGTTATTTTCTGTTCCCATTTACTGATCATTTGAAGTGTGAAGAGATATTCAGAGGCTCACAAGAGCAGGGATAAAGAGGTTTTATGAAATCCAAATTCATCCCTAAACAATGACAATGGAAAACAGTCATGTTTGGATTTTCAGGTGTGTACGTGTCTCTCTCTCTCTAAGACATCGCAGAATGACCCAAACAGAAGGTTTTCAGACTTGCAATTGTACAGTCATCCATCTTAATTAGGAGAGAGGATGGACTGAGGGAATATAGTGACTAATGGAATAAACTGAGCAGAGAAAAATGTAAATATCAAGGAAGGTATCATAGCAGTTGAGCCTACTGGACTGAGGAAAAAGCTCCTTAGGGAAGTAATAAGAATGCCTCCTCACTGAAGGCACTTAAAGCCAACAGGACAAAGCACTGACAGATTTTCTGTAGGGACTCCACAGCCCAAGCTACATGGCCCAATCAATCCTTTCCATCCCTTCTTTAAGGATTTCTCTTGGGTCTCTCAGAAGGGCAAGAGAGACAGAAAGCAGAGAAGTACTCTCTGGTACCAGGGGAAGAGATGTGTTAGCCCTCCTCTTCTTCTACCCTTAAACTTTTAAGAGCTACTGGGCATTCTATCTCTTTCATTTGACCAAAATGCTTTGCTCTTTGTCCGTGCCCTACTGTTAAATCCTTTTTTCTTCCTATGTGCATCTATGACAGTGTGGAGGTTAATGAATGTAAGCTCGTTGTGCAGGGGACTTATCCTATTGATTAACCTCTGTATGCTTTATCCAGCATACAGTGTGTGTGTGTATATATATATATAGTTCCAAAATCACACTGGGTGTTTAAAATACATTAACTAATGAACACAGACTGCAGCATCAGTCATAACCTTAAAATGCTAATCTCCCCTACAGCATGCTTGGCTATTACTATTTTTACAAAAATTAGAGTAGGGGAAAACTAAATTTATTTGGAGTATGGAGCCCCGAGAGTGACCAAGTCTATTTTCCCAGGCGAATTATAATTATCTTTTATCCTGCTGGCTTTACCAAGCCAATCGTAATTGTTTTTCATTCAGCTGGCTCTGCAAGCAGAGGCCGGATTGAAATCTATTTGCTACAAAGCACTAAGCTGCTCACTTTTTCTTCAGCTATTACTACATTAATACCCCTCCAACACTTGCAGAACCCAGTTACATGACTATCTCACCGCACCTGACATGTGGACCCAAAACGCCAGAGAGCTACAGTTTCATCCTCCTCGTCTTTCCAGAAGTCCTCGGGAAGAAAACAAGCTGGCCCATCTGCCCAAACTTGGAAGTGGGGAAGGGAAACGTGTTGAAACTCCCACATCATGGTTAATGGGTCTCTCGAAGCATTCACAAAAACTGCCTTGTAAAATACTCCAAAGGCAACGCAGGGTTTGCTTGTGCAGGGTTTAAACACAGGCCATATTTACTATGGCCCATCTCCTGGTCTCTGGGCAACTTTACAATAGTAACAATTCAAAACACTCTGGAAAAACCCAAGGGAACAGATGGGCTTTGATTTGTGCCCACAACCGATCGTTTTTCTTCATGCCTCATCATTCTTATTTTGCATTAATCCTAGCACTTTTTTTCAATCATACTCCAATCTTAAATGGTTTTTTTTCAATTCTAAAGCTGTTTAGACAGCCTCACAAAACAGCAAGGCATACTAAAAATTATAACTCTGAAAAGAAAGCAGAGGAAGAAACCAACGAACTCTGATTTGTGCGTTTATGGAAAGTAGTAAGGCACAGAAGGCCGCACAATTCAAAATTGCACAGCTCGGCTCTTTGAAAGGAAATCCAAAACAGTTTACAGCATGAAAATGGCCTGCCAGTCCCACCCAAGGGCTGACAGAGCAGGGATCCCTGTAATGATCTTTTACTTATTTAAATCATAGTTATAATCTATGCCTCACTTTCCTTCCTCCCCCTGCAAAGAAACGGGAGGTTGAGATTGCTCCAAAGAAGACTTCCAAACCTTCCAAATTTTGCAGAAGTGTTAGAAGCTGGAATAGAACTGAAGAGTCCCCAACAACCACCTGCTAGCCTTTGGGGATTTAAAAAGAAATCCAGCTAACATCAGGACTGGATTATGACAGAGGAATACCTGTCTGTTTATGGTTTTAATAGCTTTGATGTTATTTTGAATATTGTGCGCATTAAAAATATCCAAATTATTCAGCAGAATAACACAGAAACAAGGAAATAGACATTGGATGGATTGATTTCAAAGAAACGAGAAAAATGGCACTTTTAGGTGGAATTTTTAAGATGTGACAGATCAATGGTGCAAGAATGCTGTTCCAGATGGCAAGAGAGAGAAAGGAAGAGCTCTTTGCACCAAGTGAGTCTTCGCTCTGCACAGAGACAAAGAGAAGGCCAGACAATAGAAGGGAGTACAGAGATGTGCGGTCTGGGGAAATTAGGGCAAATCCACCAAGGGTTTGGAAAAATAAGGAGATAATTTGGAAATCAACGAAGGGAGAGGTACAAAGATAGTGGATTGTTTATGCCAGGATATGACAGAAAAACAGTCTTAAATAGCAGTCAGAGGAAACCTTGGAAGGCTGGTTAAAAAAACGGCACATATGTTGGAGGAATAAAAATTCAGAGTCCAATGCTGGAGTTAGAATGTGGAGCTCCCATTCTTACAGAAGTTTGGTATTTGGCCATTTCTAAAACTTCAACTGTAAGCTAAATGCTTTGGCTTTAAACAAGGAACCACAAATCTGGGCAGGTAGAAGATTCTCAGATAATAAACATCTCTGAACATTCCCAAATTATGATGCTCCTATTTTTAAAACTCAATTGTGGTGCAAAATTTTCTAAGGAGAACACGTCTTAGTCACATATCCATTGTGAGACTAATACTTACGAGATGCAGTATTTCCAGGATTTTTGTTTTGTTTTGTTTCTATTATTATTCCGTATGTCTTGGGAAAGTCCTTTTTAGTTAACTGGAAAAACCTGCAACACATCTCCCTCCCTGCACTCACCAACAAAATATAATCATTTCTCCTTTCCTTTCAAGAAGGTCATAAGATTAATTTAAACAGAATTTGGGAGTTCTGCTGTTAAAATGGTGCCCTATCATTTCTTGCAACAAAATATGGGCCGAGGGTATCTGATTACCCGTTGCTTGGAAAGTTGTGGAATCTAGTCAACAGCACCTTGGCCCTAAGAGCCTTCTTAAAGTACGTGAAGACAGGACTAGCAAAATTCTGGCTTGGCACCCCTAACCTAGTGGGATTCTCACCTATTTTGGGAGGCCAAATGGCCAGGGCGAGTTAAGGAGACCTAGATCTATTCCAGTGCCCACAGTTGGGGAGATTGGAAAATGATGCCAAGGAAATGGGCAGTACAAAGCCACTCCTGCAGTTCCTTGCAGTTTGCGGCTATTTCCTTCAAGGATTAGGGATTCAAAGGAGTGGAGAAGAGGCCTATGATTTCCCACAGCTCCCTGCCACTGCCCCATGAGATGAGCACGTAAGAGGGAAAGAAAAAGGGGACTAAGAATAGGGATGTACATTAACTGTACGGGAGAGATAGTGGGTACAAAATTTACTTGGGATCGACAGGGGATGTCAAAGTGAAAACTCTGGATGACTAATATTTTTTGAGGCAATTTAGTATGACAAGCCTGAGCTAAAATAATCTGATGTTCTCTTACAGCGTTTTCTCTTGGTACAGGATTAATTCATTTTTACAAGTCTTGCAGTACCAAAGGTTTCGAGTTAAAGCACATTTAACAGAATTAGACAGACTACTTGAAATTTCTGCCTACAAAAAAAACAAAAAAAAACCGAATTTCAATCCAAGAATCCTTATTTTCTGAATAGAAGTGGTCATAAAGCTAACATAACATCTGTGTTGCTTAGAAAAATTCCTAGGGAACAAGATTATTCCCAAGGGACTCCACCCAAGATAATTTTCTCCCAATATTATCATCATGATGAAATGTAGTAAGAGCTTAGTTATTATGTCAAGCACTGTGGCGAACACTGGGGTAAAAGCATGATAATTATATCAGACACAGTCTGTAGAGATGATTATACATCTGAATCCAAATACATGCATGATTCAGAAACACAATTCTGCTGTTGTTGATTTCTCGCAAAAAGAAATTTGGAACCAAATCTCAAAAGGCAGCTTCTTCTAAGCAATGATCTCTCGGAGAACAGATTAAGGAGCAAAGTATCACATTCAATAAAAAAAATGTTTTTCTTCACTAGAAGGATGGATTTTTCTAGTGCAGAGGAGTACTTGGGCTTCTTTGGCACATGGCATGTATGTAAATGAATCCTAAATTTACAGATCTAAATGCAAACTCCATTTAGTTACCTCTTTTCTTCAGATGGTCAAATGGATTCTCTAAATTTTAGTCTCCTTTGTGTCCTTTAGATTGAAGTACTGCATTTAGTACAGTGCTACGCACAGAGTAAGCACTAATTCCCACCTGTGGATTCTTTCCCAAAGCTTAGCATGGTGCTCTGCACACATAAATACTATTACTACTACTACAGGTATTTACTACAGTGCATTGCACCCAGTGGGCATTCAAGCATTTGAGAAAATATAACAGAAGCATGAGATTTGGTTCCGACCCATGAGGTGATAATATCACTCCAATTAATATTTAATGTGACAGGCAGGGTCTTAGCCGTGGAACTCCATGATTAAGGGAGAGAGTTATGAATAAGAAAAGAGGGAACAATCTGGTGTGGGAAGAGCTGATTAAATGCCCTGATCTATTAGGGACTGTCCAGTACTGTCCACTCTCAATTAACCCCGGCAACTGGGATAAGAATGGCAGCTGCAGAGGTAAATAAAAACCCATAACCCCATTTTTAAGATCAAGGCTTCAACGTTCTCTTCCATCATATATTTCATCAAACCTCTAACGAGCTGCAAAATGGACTCACTAACATTTCACCTCTTTTTCTTTCTCCTGAAATTCTTCTGGGTAGGCAAGACCACGCCTAGATATTACTGAGACTAGGGTAGGACTGAATCCCTATGTCCCCTGGCTATTTAACGTTCTCTTTTACCTCAGGGCTGGCTACAATTTAAAGTTCAAAATAAATCCAAGTGGATATATTAAAGACACCCCCCCAAAAACACACACAGCTCAAGAGCTAGTCATCCCCTACACCAACACAGCCTATAACTGTGCCTTTACTAGCAGCACCTCTACATGGTGCGGGTTAAAGGTGTTAATGAGCATCAAAATAGCCAAGAGGGAGGCAGCAGGAAGACACATAAAAACCTGAACTGGGATTTCAGATGAATAACGACGAGCTGAAGGTAGCTTGTGCCAGCAGCATGGAATATGGAGAGGAAGAGGACCCCACCCCTATCTTCTCTCTCTGCCACTCCCATTAGGGGCAGACAGGGCCAAAATGGCCTTGGAGATGGGTACACTAGTAGCAATAATGAAAGATAAATGCATCACAAAAATATCACTTTGGAGGGTGGTCACAATTACCCACTGCTTTGGGATGAGCAAAGTCCCTGTGTTCTTGAAAAGGCAAATCTAATCTTAAAAGGGGACCACTTGGATATATTCTAGGGAGGAGGATGTTAGAACAGAAGGGATCAATTTTAAGATCATTGTTTTTTTTCCCAAACAAGAGTATTTATTGAGAGCTGGCGCAAAGCATTACTATATATTATTAGTATAGTATTATACTAACCACTTGGGAGAGTACAACAGAATACATAGACACAATCTCTGCCCTCAGAGTTTACAATTTAGTGGGGGAGACAGGCAATAAAATTATTTACAGATAGGGGAAGCAATTTGAGAAGCTTGTTTCTCCTGCCCCTCTAGTGAAGAGAAGCCACGGAAGATAGGAGGCAAGTGCTTAGCACAGTGCTCTGCACACAGTAAGTGTTCAATAAATGCAACTGATTGATCAGTTGATCTGTGGAGATCTAATACTACTAGGGGAATGGTTTAACACCATTTCAGGACTAAACTAGTGAGGGATAAGTATGCATTTTTAAATGTTTAGGATTTTGAATTCTCAATTTGACAGATTGGGAATTGCAGAGTTGTTCAGTGCAACATTCATGCAATGCGCCGGACCTCTAGCAACTCCCCAAAATGTGTCGGGGCATGTTTGAATGCTGCCATATTGGATTTTGCTGCCCATGTACAGGAGCATTCCTGGGGAGTTTAGTACATACTTAATGTAGGTATGTGCTGGGAACAAGCCCAGGAACGGCAACTGGCAACTACTTTCTTCCATTTTGCGGTAGCAGCTGGTAGCTACTTTTTTTTTTTTCCATTTTGTTGCACACCCAAACCCAGGAGCAGTTTCTGAATACATCTCCAATCCTTCCCCACTTTCCTTCTGGGCTTTTTCCAAACAGCAGAAAGGTTTGGCCAATTCAGTTTTAGGTCAGAATATAGTCTTTTTTCATCCTTCCATCAGAGACATTCCTCCTTGGAGACCCTGAAAGCATAATGGCTCTGGTGCAGGCACACATGCACAGAAAGTCCATTCTCACCCCACTGAATGTGTATGCACAAGGTGTATCCCTTTCCTTTCCTAAAAATGATCAACAAGCACTGGTCCTCATCCTCTTTGGGTTCAGCTTGGGTAGGGCTAGGCTGGGCTCCAAAATTTCGTAATAAAATGGCTCTGTAATTTTTTTTTCCTGCAGGTCATGGTCTGACTTGGCTCCCTACAAAACACTAAGGGTGTTTCCACATCAAATTTGATTAATTACATTTCTGACTGTACCCCAGGTTTTAACTGTCTATGAGTGGGGTAGGCAAAAATAGTGTACTGTGACTGACCATTCATTTTCTGCTGACCTTCAGGTGGACATTTTGAAAGGCTACCTAGATTTTAACAAACTCAGATGCTACTTTCCAAAATATCTGCATTCCCATTATTGCTGCTCCATCTAAAAAATATGAACCAACTGAAACATTAAGGGCACCTGTTTTAAATAACCCTTTCGGTTCAAGGTCTATTTATCTGCTAGGGGAACAATTACACTTTACTACATCAGTTTGGTCCACTAACATCTGCACTAAAATACTTGGGAATACTCAGGGAATTTACCAAGTTGAGACTTCTAAAGCAGTGGAAGAAAAACCTGATTAATTCCGGTTCAAACTTTCATAGCGCACAACCTTTCCATTTCTTACTGAAAATAATCTGAAACCATTATCAAGGCTACTCTGCTCTTTTTGCCCCTCACAGGAGCCCTGAAACAAAGGCATGCTTCTTTTTTAAAAATCACTGTCAATTTTTCATCGCAAGCAGGAAATCGTTTTTAGTAGCGACCTACGGTTTTCTTTTAAAATAAACATCTGATTTTATGGCTTTGAGATCTCGAGTATCAGGAAGCTCCTGATACCCGACTCTGCAAACCAAACGGGTTAAAGGCACCGGAGGTCAAGGATGGATTAAACCACAGACCCGACGGTGTTGCTGAATTTCTGCTTTTTTCATGTTTTGCAGTCTGAGCCTTCCCCAAGCCAGGGGCCCCTGAGGAGGGCTTTCTTTTCTGGTCGGATGGGAGACAATAACGGGGATCTTTTTTGGTGGACTGGGTGTGGTCCTATTCAGCTGCACTGGCTTTTCTCCTAATTTTTTGCCAGTTTTGGTCCACATTGGACTAGACTCTCTGCCAGTCCTTTCCCGATGGGTGAGTTACTCCAGCCCAGCCCCAGAAAACCCGGGGTACCCACCTCCCTCCCCAGACAAAGCCCCAGTTATGTCTTCCACTGATGCCATTTCAAGACTTGGCCCCGACCTGTTACTTCAAAGCGCCCTTTGGCCCTGGCACAACACGATGCGTCCGAAGGACTGCGAAAATGATGCCAACCGGGTCAGGTGGGGCTGTTACATTTGCTAGTGGTTTTCCAGACACTAGGCCCCAGAAGGAAGGGGGCGAGGAATGATGCAAGGAATTAAGGTTAAAAAGGCATTTACGCGACCCTGCCCAATGCCACGACTAGACGATGAGTCGGGAGATAGCTGGGCAAGGTCTAACATGATGGAGATTAGCCCAATGCAGCCATCCTCTGATAGGCATCCTTCCAATTCAGGCTTTCCGAGCTTTCTTTATGACGTTGGCCTCCGTCCCCAAGGATCTATTTTGCTTTTGTTCTCGCATATTCCCGGGCTGGGTAGGGCCTGCCTCTATCTGTTGCCGAATTGGACTTCCCAAGCGCTTAGTACAGTGCTCTGCACACGGTAATCGCTCAATAATAACGATTGAATGAATGAAGGGGGGACGGGAGAGGTTCCCCGGGGGGAAGGGCGGCGGCGGTCTGAGATGCACCGGGTTGCCACGATAATAATCATCATCATTCATTCATTCATTCAATCGTATTTATTGAGCCCTTACTGTGTGCAGAGCACTGTACTAGGCGCTTGGGAAGTACAAGCTTGCAACAGCATCGTCATCGTGGTATTTATTAAGCGCTTACTATATGCCAGGCACTGCACTAAGCGCTGGAGTGGAGACAAGCAAATCAGGTTGGACAGAGTCCCAGTCATTTATTCATTCATTCAACTGTATTTATTGAGCACTCTGTGTGCAGAGCACTGTACTAAGCGCTTGGGAGAGGGCACTACAACAATAAACAGGCCCCCACTGTGCAGCTGAGGCCCAGAGAAGTGAAGTGACTCCCCCAAGGTCACTCAGCAGCGCTTAGAACATAGTCAACGTTTAACAATCACCAACTTCATTATTATTATTACAGATAAGGGGCACAGTAGAATTCGAACCCACGACCTTCTGATTCCCAGGCCTGTGCTGCTTCTCAAAATCCGGCGGGCTCTGAATCCTCCTCATCCTCCCCGCCCCGAGGAGCCCATTGTTGGGTAGGGACCGTCTCTATCTGTTGCCGACTTTGTCCTCTCCCAAGCGCTTAGTACAGTGCTCTGCACCCAGGAAGCGCTCAATCAATACGATTGGATGAATGAATGACAAAGCTCATTCATTCAATCGTATTGATTGAGCGCTTACTGGGTGCAGAACGCTGGACTAAACGCCTAATACGGTCGGGCTGGGGAGGGACCGTCTCTACCTGTTGCCGATTTGTACTTTCCCGAGCGCTTAGTACAGTGCTCTGCACCCAGTAAGCGCTCAATCAATGCGAAATGAATGACAAAGGTCATCGTATTTATTTATGCATGACAAAGGTCATTCATTCAGTCGTATTTATCGAACTGGACTAAGCGCTTAGTACGGTCGGGTTGGGGAGGGCCCGTCTCTGTTGCCGATTTGTACTTTCCCGAGCGCTTAGTACAGTGCTCTGCACATAGTAAGCGCTCAATCAATGCGAAATGAATGACAAAGGTCATTTATTGAATGACAAAGGTATTTATTGAACTGGACTAAGCGCTTAGTACGGTCGGGCTGGGGAGGGCCCGTCTCTGTTGCCGATTTGTACTTTCCCAAACGCTTAGTACAGTGCTCTGCACATAGTAAGCGCTCAATCAATACGCTATGCATGACAAAGGTCATTCATTCAATCGTATTGATCGAACCGGACTAAGCGCTTAGTACGGCCGGGCTGGGGAGGGGCCGTCTCTAGTTGTTGCCCATCTGGACTTTCCCGAGCGCTTAGCGCAGTGCTCTGCACCCACTAAGCGCTCGACCAATACGACGGAAAGAATACCTCCCAAGCGCTTAGTCCAGCGCTCTGCGCACAGTAAGCGCTCAATAAATACGATTGATTGATTGATTGATTGATTGAATAGACTGTGAGCCCACTGTTGGGTAGGGACCGTCTCTCTATGTTGCCAACTTGGACTTCCCAGGCGCTTAGTCCAGTGCTCTGCACACAGTAAGCGCTCATTAAATCATCATCATCATCATCAATCGTATTTATTGAGCGCTTACTCTGTGCAGAGCACTGTCCTAAGCGCTTGGGAAGGACAAATTGGCAACATCTAGGGCCGGTCCCTACCCAACAGTGGGCTCACAGTCTAAAAGGGGATTGATTGATGCGATTGATTGATTAATAATGGTGGTATTTGATGAATGAATGAATGAATAAATGAATGAATAAATGAATGAATAAATGAATGAATGACGGGTGCAGGCGGCCCCTCCCCAGCGGTTCTTCTCCTCCGCAGCCCCGGCTGGGGTTGCTGGGGTGATGCCCCCCGGTTTGGATGGGGGGGCTGCAGAGGTTGCCAAGGCAGCAGGTGCCTCTGCCATGGCGGGGAGGGGGGGAGGGAGGGATGGAGGGATGGAGGGAAGGAGGGATGGAGGGATGGAGGGATGGAGGGATGGAGGGATGGAGGGATGGAGGGAAGGAGGGATGGAGGGAAGGAGGGAGCAAAGAACGCGCGCCTCGCCATCACCCACTCTGCCAGGACGCCGTCTTCGCCTCCGCTGCAGCCGGCTGGTCGGGGACGCGGGAAAGGGCAGCAACCTCTGCGAAACGCTCAGCCCCTGCCCACCGCCCGGGAGAAAGGAGCGGCCGCGGAGATGGGAGCCAATCAGGCGCCGCCCCGCGCCCCGCCTCGCCCAATCGGCGGCGGCCCCGAGCGAAGCCCCGCCCCCCCGGGCGGACTACAACTCCCGTCGGCCAGCGGGGCCCGTCCCCGTGGCGTCACGGAGGAGGGGCGGCCCGGCGGTTACCACGGCAACCCCGAGGCGGGTACCTCACAAAGCCCGGGCGGGCGGCCCCCTCGTGCATCATCATCAATCGTATTTATTGAGCGCTTACTGTGTGCAGAGCACTGGGCTAAGCGCTTGGGAAGTACAAATTGGCAACATCTAGAGACAGTCCCTACCCAACAGTGGGCTCACAGTCTAAAAGGGGGGGGGGGGTATTCATTCATTCATTCAGTCGTATTGATTGAGCGCTCAATAAATGTGTGCAGAGCACTGGACTAAGCGCTTGGGAAGTACAAGTTAGCAACATAGTCATTTGTTCAATCTAGACTGTGAGCCCACTGTGGGGTAGGGACCGTCTCTAGATGTTGCCAACTTGGACTTCCCAGGCGCTTAGTCCAGTGCTCTGCACACAGCGCTTAATCAATATTCATTCATTCATTCATTCAATCGTATTTATTGAGCGCTGACTGTGTGCAGAGCACTGGACTAAGCGCTCGGGAAGTCCAAGTTAGCAACATATAGTCATTCGTTCAGTCTAGACTGTGAGCCCGCTGTGGGGTAGGGACCGTCTCTAGATGTTGCCAACTTGGACTTCCCAGGCGCTTAGTCCAGTGCTCTGCACACAGTCAGCGCTCAATAAACATTCATTCATTCATTCAATCGTATTTATTGAGCGCTGACTGTGTGCAGAGCACTGGACTAAGCGCTCGGGAAGTCCAAGTTAGCGACATAGTCATTCGTTCAATCTAGACTGTGAGCCCGCTGTGGGGTAGGGGCCGTCTCTAGATGTTGCCAACTTGGACTTCCCAGGCGCTTAGTACAGTGCTCTGCACACAGTCAGCGCTCAATAAATATTCATTCATTCAATCGTATTTATTGAGCGCTTACTGTGTGCAGAGCATTGTACTAAACGCTTGGGAAGTCCAAGTTGGCAACATATTCATTCAATCGTATTTATTGAGCGCTTACTGTGCGCAGAGCACTGGACTAAGCGCTTGGGAAGTACAAGTTGGCAACATGTTCATTCAATCGTATTTATTGAGCGCTTACTGTGTGCAGAGAGCACTGTACTAAGCGCTTGGGAAGTCCAAGTTGGCAACATATTCATTCACTCATTCATTCAATCGTATTTATTGAGCGCTTACTGTGTGCAGAGCATTGTACTAAACGCTTGGGAAGTCCAAGTTGGCAACATATTCATTCAATCGTATTTATTGAGCGCTTACTGTGCGCAGAGCACTGGACTAAGCGCTTGGGAAGTCCAAGTTGGCAACATATTCATTCATTTAATCGTATTTATTGAGCGCTTACTGTGCGCAGAGCACTGGACTAAGCGCTTGGGAAGTACAAGTTGGCAACATGTTCATTCAATCGTATTTATTGAGCGCTTACTGTGTGCAGAGAGCACTGTACTAAGCGCTTGGGAAGTCCAAGTTGGCAACATATTCATTCACTCATTCATTCAATCGTATTTATTGAGCGCTTACTGTGTGCAGAGCATTGTACTAAACGCTTGGGAAGTCCAAGTTGGCAACATATTCATTCAATCGTATTTATTGAGCGCTTACTGTGCGCAGAGCACTGGACTAAGCGCTTGGGAAGTCCAAGTTGGCAACATATTCATTCATTTAATCGTATTTATTGAGCGCTTACTGTGCGCAGAGCACTGGACTAAGCGCTTGGGAAGTACAAGTTGGCAACATATTCATTCATTCATTCATTCATTCAATCGTATTGAGCAATTACGGTGTGCAGAGCATTGTACTAAGCGCTTGGGAAGTACAAGTTGGCAACATATTCATTCAATTGTATTGAGCGCTTACTGCGTGCAGAGCACTGTACTAAGCGCTTGGGAAGTACAAGTTGGCAACATATTCATTCAATTGTATTTATTGAGCGCTTACTGCATGCAGAGCACTGCACTAAGCGCTTGGGAAGTACAAGTTGGCAACATGTTCATTCAATCGTATTTATTGAGCGCTTACTGTGTGCAGAGAGCACTGTACTAAGCGCTTGGGAAGTCCAAGTTGGCAACATATTCATTCACTCATTCATTCAATCGTATTTATTGAGCGCTTACTGTGTGCAGAGCATTGTACTAAGCGCTTGGGAAGTACAAGTTGGCAACATATTCATTCCTTCAGCCATACTTATTGAGCACTTACTGTATGCAAAGCACTGTACTAAGCGCTTGGGAAGTACAAGTTGGCAACATACTCATTCAATTGTATTTATTGAGCGCTTACTGCAGGCAGAGCACTGCACTAAGCGCTTGGGAAGTACAAGTTGGCAACGTATGCATTCAATCGTATTTATTGAGCGCTTACTGCGTGCAGAGAGCACTGTACTAAGCGCTTGGGAAGTCCAAGTTGGCAACATCTAGAGACGGTCCCTACCCAACAGCGGGCTCACAATCTAGCAGGGGGAGACAGACAACAAAACAAAGCACATTAACAAAATAAAATAAATAGAATAAATATGTACAAGTAAAATAAATAAATAAACAGGGTAATAAATCTGTCCAAACATATATACGGGTGCTGTGGGGAGGGGAAGGAGGTAAGGCGGGGGATGAGGAGGGGGAGAATCAATCAATCAATCGTATTTATTGAGCGCTTACTGTGTGCAGAGCACTGTACTAAGCGCTTGGGAAGTACAAGTTAGCAACATATAGAGACAGTCCCTTCCTAAGAAGGAGGAGGCTCAGTCTGGGAAGTCCACCTGCTGTTCCGAAACAATAGCTCGCCACAACTTGTGTTTGCAGCAGCAGCTGCCACCACCTGCCCCTGAAGTCACGGAATTTTGTCCCCTCTGGAGGGTCGACCCCCGGTTGGCACCCTCCGCCTGTGTGGGCATGATTTCTTTTCGGCTGGTCCCTGGAAGAGGCCACCCCCCACCTTAAACTAGGCTGAGCATTTAGCCAGCATCACCCCAACATCATCATCAATCGTATTTATTGAGCGCTTACTGTGTGCAGAGCACTGTACTAAGGGCTTGGGAAGTCCAAGTTGGCAACATCTAGAGACAGTCCCTACCCAACAGTGGGCTCACAGTCTAAAAGGGGGAGACAGAGAACAAAACCAAACATACTGTATGTATATATGTTTGTACATATTTATTACTCTATTTATTTATTTTACTTGTACATACCTATTCTATTGATTTTATTTTGTTAGTATGTTTGGTTTTGTTCTCTGTCTCCCCCTTTTAGACTGTGAGCCCACTGTTGGGTAGGGGCTGTCTCTAGATGTTGCCAACTTGGACTTCCCAAGCGCTTAGTACAGTGCTCTGCACACAGTAAGTGCTCAATAAATACGACTGATGATGATACTAACAAAATAAAATAAATAGAATAGATATGTACAAGTAAAATAAATAGAGTAATATGTACAAACACATATACATATATACAGGTGCTGTGGGGAAGGGAAGGAGGTAAGGTGGGGGGATGGAGAGGGGGACGAGGGGACGAGGAAGGAAGGGGAACATAACAGTAAAATTCACTGGAGATTAATAAGAATAATGAGGATGGCATTTGTTGAGCGCTTACTATGTGCCAGGCATGTACTAAGCACTGGGGTGGATACAAGCAAAGCGGTTTGGATGCAGTCCTTGTCCCACGTGGGGCTCACAGTCTCAATCCCCATTTTACAGATGAGGGAACTGAAAATTCACTGGAGATTAATAAGAATAATGGTGATGGCATTTGTTGAGCGCTTACTATGTGCTAGGCATGTACTAAGCACCGGGGTGGATACCAGCAAAGCGGGTTGGACGCAGTCCTTGTCCCACGTGGGGCTCACAGTCTCAATCCCCATTTTGCAGATGAGGGAACTGAGACCCAGAGAAGTGAAGTGACTCGCCCAAGGTCATACAGCAGACACGTGGCAGATCCGGGATTAGAACCCAGGACTTTCTGACTCGCAGGCCCGTGGGCTGAAGTTTCTTTCTTTTGGCTGAAGCTTCTCTGCCCTCTGTACTTTCATCTGTAAAATGGGGATTATGACTGTGAGCCCCCCGTGGGGCAACCAGATCACCTTGTAACCTCCCCAGCGCTTAGAACAGTGTTTTTCAATAGTAAGTGCTTAATAAATGCCATTATTATTATTATTATTACCCTGCATTTGCTTATTCATTACATGTCTTCCAATCATACCTCAGTGATGATTTTTCTGTTGCTGATACCCCTTACAAAACAAGTATAAAAAAGGTATGAGAGGTCAATAAGATTCAATTCTTGGTATTTTTAATCACCATTGTCAGCAGACAGGATCACTACCGCCCTTTGGTTGTCTCCAGACCTCCTTGTAGTTCCTTTTAAACTTCCTATAGCTACAAAATATGAAAGGCCCGATAAAATGTGGGCCTCCCATTAAGTCTCCTTTTTGCTTCACCTTTTTGATCTTGTTTGAACCACAGGATTTCTTCTTCATACTACATCCTCTGTGAGAATATTAACCCTGCATACGACAAAATGAAACTGGTCCTGAGAGGGCAATCCTCTACAGCTGTTTAACTTTTAAAATTAGAACTTTGCGAGATATAGGTTTTCTTTTTGTGGGTGTTTTAAAGATTCATAGAAAAGTTAGGACGCATTCAATAAATACGATTGATTAATCGGTTCCAGCCGTGAGGGAGGGCAATAAACACACATCCTTATTCAGGCCCCGTCAAAGAAGCTCACATGCTGTACTAACTGAAATGGACTTCAGACACAGAGTGAAGCAGCACAGAGGCAGGAAAAGGTAAGAAACTATAATCAATCAATCGTATTTATTGAGCGCTTACTGTGTGCAGAGCACTGTACTAAGCACTTGGGAAGTCCAAGTTGGCAACATATAGAGGCAGTCCCTACCCAACAGTGGGCTCACAGTCTAAAAGGGGGAGACAGAGAACAAAACCAAACATACTAACAAAATAAAATAAATAGAATAGATATGTACAAGTAAAATAAATAGAGTAATAAATATGTACAAACACATATACATATATACAGGTGCTGTGGGGAAGGGAAGGAGGTAAGATGGGGGGGATAAGCAAGTGCAGGTGTCACAACTGCTGCCATAGTCGCTTCGCCAGGCTTCCCAAACTTCCTGGTTCTGGCTGAGGTGGGAAATGCATCCAGTGGTGACTGAACTTCAGCAGAGCAAGAATCAGCAACAGGAAAATAAAACTACAGCTCTAGCTGCTGCTGTGGGTGTGCATGTATCTGCCTTCTGTCTTATCTCTCTGTTCCAACAGTACATTTCTTCAATAATAATGATAATAATCAATCAATCAATCAATCGTATTTATTGAGCGCTTACTATGTGCAGAGCACTGTACTAAGCGCTTGGGAAGCACAAATTGGCAACATATAGAGACAGTCCCTACCCAACAGTGGGCTCACAGTCTAAAAGGGGGAGACAGAGAACAAAACCAAACATACTAACAAAATAAAATAAATAGAATAGATATGTACAAGTAAAATAAATAAATAAATAAATAGAGTAATAAATATGTACAAACATATATACATATATACAGGTGCTGTGGGGAAGGGAAGGAGGTAAGATGGGGGGGATGGAGAAGGGGACGAGGGGGAGAGGAAGGAAGGGGCTCAGTCTGGGAAGGCCTCTTGGAGGAGGTGAGCTCTCAGCAGGGCCTTGAAGGGAGGAAGAGAGCTAACTGTGGCATTTGTTAAGTGCTTTCTTTGTGCCGGGCACTATCCTGGGGTAGAAACAAACAAATTGGGTTGGACACAGTCCCTGTCCCACGTGGGTCTCGTGGTCTCAATCCACTCCCCCTCTTTGAAGCCTTATAGAAGGCACATCTCTTCCAAGAGGACTTTCCAGACTAAGCCTCACTTTTCCTCATCTCCCACTCCCTTCTGCATCACCCTGACTTACTCCCTTTGCTCTCCCCGCCCCCAGCCCCACAGCACTTATGCATATATCTGTATTTTTTAAAAATTTGTATTGATGTCTGTCTCCCCCCGGCCCAGACTGTGAGTTCACTGTGGGTAGGGAATGTCACCGTTTATTGTTGTTTTGTACTTTCCCAAGCACTTAGTACAGTGTTTTGCACACAGTAGGCTCTTAATAAATATGATTGACTGACTGAATGAATGCTGCTTCGCCACACGGTGAAATGACCCACTTTGATGACGACAGGACCTGTAAATGGTAGGGGTCCATTGGGGGAACAGCAGAACCGACCTATTCTCTAAGGAGTCCTAGGGACAGAGATGATCCAGAGCTGGTTTGCGTTCCTCAGAAGGTCTGCTATGGAAGTGGACTCTTTAGGACAAGCCAGGGCTGGTCTAGTTTAGACCCAACATACGGCAGTTCAAGTATCCTTGGATTCCTTATATCTGGCTCCATGTCAGTCAACAGCCCTGGGGAAGGGACTGTGCGGTTTCAAGCTGTGAGATCCCAGAGCATCTTTCCCCTCCAAGCTCAGCTTCTTATGTGACAGGCCCTGCCCTCTGCAAAAGGCAGCAGCTGTCTTCGGAAATGAACAGGGAGTGGGCTTTATTTTCCCAGCTGCCCTCGGTTTGAAAATATCAGTTCAATAGATGAGAAGGGGCTTTGGATTTTGAAAAGTTAGGAGGTTCCGACCATATGTCCCTGGAAGGTGGAATTTTTCACGTACCAGCAAAAAGACACATTCAGCCCTGCTCGTTAAATTGAGTTTGCCATTACTCAACTGTTAGGGGATTGAATTTGAGCCCCTTCTCACAAAAATGCAGATCATGCTTGGCCCAAATCAATCAATCAATCGTATTTATTGAGCGCTTACTGTGTGCAGAGCACTGTACTAAGCGCTTGGGAAGTACAAGTTGGCAATATATAGAGACAGTCCCTACCCAACAGTGGGCTCACAGTCTAAAAGAGTGGGCTCACAGTTTGGGGTGGGGGGAGAGAGGGAGAGAGAAAGAAAGAAAGAAAACCAAAATTAGGGTGACCAAAATTTGTCTAGCTTTATACTGGGCACTCTGGTTTTCAGCTTGTCTGTCCCCCATCTAATTTAGATATGGCACCAGATGCTTTTATGTCCGGTGTTTTAATTTTAGTCCTGCAGCTTCCTTCTGCCTCGGCCCAATCAGTCAATGGTATTTAAAGGCGTTAACTATGTGTAGAACACTGAACTAAGAGCTTGGGAGAGAGTACAGTGTAATAGAATTAATAATAATAATAATAATAATAATATTAATAATGATGGCATTTATTAAGCGCTTACTATGTGCAAAGCCCTGTTCTAAGTGCTGGGGAGGTTACAGTGTGATCAGGTTGTCCCACAGGGGGCTCACAGTCTTAATCCCCATTTTACAGATGAGGGAACTGAAGCACAGAGAAGTTAAGTGACTTGCCCAAAGTCACACAGAATTGGGAGACCTGAGGACTGTCCAAAAAAGAGCTTAATGTCTGGAGGGTTCTTACCCAGGCTCAAAGGGAAGGGGATGCAAATTCTCTGGAATAAGGATGGGGGTGGGGGCATATCAGGGGGTTCCTTGGAAAAATACTCTTGATTTGTGGGAATTAGGATGAATTTCCCCAAATGGTATGCACCACTCCGTGCCTGACTCAACACACGTGACATCGCATGTGCGTGGCTCAGTGGAAAGAGCACAGGCTTTGGAGTCAGAGGTCATGGGTTCAAATCCCGGCTCTGCCACATGCCTGCTGTGTGACCTTGGGCAAGTCACTTAACTTCTCAGAGCCTCAGTTACCTCATCTGTAAAATGGGGGTGATGACTGTGAGCCCAGCATGGGACAACCTGATCACCTTGTAGCCCCCCAGCGCTTAGAACAGTGCTTTGCACATAGTAAGCGCTTAACAAATGCCATTATTACCAGCGCTTAGAACAGTGCTTTGCACATAGTAAGCACTTAATAAATGCCATTATTATTATTATTATTATTATATGTGTTTGAGTGTTAAATAGTCACTTATTGCTATGACCTGAATTTCACTGAGGATATACTGTCAGGAAGTTTTAACTGCAGGTCTGTGAACCCCAGCTCTTAGCCCACTGAGCTTTACTGAGAGACTTGATCAGAAATTTCACAGCGTAAACTGTATGTTCCCAATTGCTGAGGATAATCCTGTGATGCCCTAACCAAAGAAAATGACACCTTTTCTGATTTTCTTCCTGCCTCATGATGGGAGAGAAAGTGGGATAGTGGTGTCTGATGGGGGCTGTAGTTTAACATACAGCTCTGACTTGCTCAGTAATCATTTCTCCCCATTCCCCTCTGTTGCCCCTAATGGATAGAATAGGGGCCTGGGAGTAAGAAGGACCCGAGTTCTAATCCTGACTCTGCCATTTGTCTGCTGCGTGACCTTGGGCAAATCACTTCACTTCCCTGTGCTTCAGTTACCTCATCTGTAAAACGGAGATTAAGACTGTGAGCCCCATGTGAGACAGGTACCGTGTCCAGCCTGATTTGCTTGTAATAATAATAATGGCATTTATTAAGCGCTTACTATGTGCAAAGCACTGTTCTAAGCACTGGGGGGGATACAAGGAGATGAGGTTGTCCCACGTGGGGCTCACAGTCTTCATCCCCATTTTACAGATGAGGGAACTGAGGCACAGAGAAGTGAAGTGACTTGCCCAAAGTCACACAGCTGACAAGTGGTGGAGCCGGGATTTGAACCCATGACTTCTGACTCCAAAGCCCGGGCTCTTTTCCACTGAGCCACGCTGCTTCTCTGAGCCACGCTGCTTCTCTAGTGCTTAGTACAGTGCCTCACACATAGTAAGTACTTAACAAATACCACAATTATTATCATCATTATTAATAATAATAATTACAATTCCTCCCTCCTACGTCTCACCACCTGCATCCACAGTTCCAGTTTTAGATGTCAAAGTAATTAAACTGCTATTTGAAAATATAATAATAATAATAATTCTGGTACTTGTTAAGCGCTTACTATGTGCCAAGCACTGTTCTAAGCGCTGGGGGAGATCCAAGGTGATAAGGTTGAACTGCATGGGGCTCACAGTCTTAAGCCCCATTTTACAGATGAGGTAACTGAGGCCCAGAGAAGTTAAGTGTCTTGCCCAAAGCCACACAGCTGACAAGTGGTGGATCTGGGATTAGAACCCATGATGTCTGACTCCAAAGCCCGGGCTCTTTCCACTGAGCCTCGCTGCTTCTATTCATTCATTCATTTCATTCATTCAATCGTATTTATTGAGCACTTACTGTGTGCAGAGCACTGTACTAAGCGCTTGGGAAGTACAAGTCGGCAACATATAGAGATGGTCCCTACCCAACAGTGGTTCACAAAATAGAATAAATAGAATAAATATGTACAAATAAAATAAATAAATAAATAGAGTAATAAATACATACAAACATATATACATATATACAGGTGCTGTGGGGAGGGGAAGGAGGTAAGGCGGGGGGGATGGAGAGGGGGAGGAATATGGCCTCAGTCTTAATCCCCATTTTACAGATGAGATAACTGTGTCACAGAGAAATTAAATGACTTGTCCAGGGTCACACAGCAGACAAGTGGTGGATCCGGGATTAGAACCCATGATCTCTGATTGCCAAGCCCGGGCTCTTGCCACTAAGCCAGTACACAAATTTGTCACTGACTAATGCTGCTTTGGCAATCTCACTGCCTTAAAAAGGCAGAGGGGAGAGTATTAACGTATGAAGAATGTATAACCCTTTAAATGAATGAAAACCTAGCAGTTCTACTGCTTTGTAATAATAATAATGATGGTATTTGTTAAGCGTTTACTATGTACAAAGCACTGTTCTAAGTGCTGGAGAGGATACGAGGTGAACGGGTTGTCCCACGTGGGGCTCGCAGTCTTAATCCCCATTTTCCAGATGAGGGAACTGAGGCACAGAGAAGTGAAGTGACTTGCCCAAAGTCACACAGCTGACAATTGGCGGAGCCAGGGATTCGAACTCACGACCTCTGACTCCCAAGCCCATGGTCTTTCCATTGAGCCATGCCGCTTCCTTTGTACCCTTTCATACTTCCATTGTCAGGCAAGACTTTGGGCTGTGTCTTTTACAAATGAATTTAGTCAAGAGTCTAACTGTTCTTGAGATAGTTGTCATAGCAACGGGGCATTTTTCTTAAAAGATATTTTTAGAGGAAAGAGTACTGGTCTGTCTCTTTGACCACCCAATTTTTCTCAGAAACCTTTTCTGGGGCTCAGAGATCCCCCCTCATTCCTCACCACTGCCTTGCCCGGCGGGCGTGATACCTGGCCTGGGAGCTCAGGCAAACACTATCAACACTATCCGCGGGAATAATAATAATAATTGTGGGATTTGTTAAGTGCTTACTATATCCAGACACTGTACTAAGCACTGGGGTACACACAAGTAAATCGGGTTGGGAGCTCAGGCAAACACTATCAACGCTATCCACAGGAGTAATAATAATAATTGTGGGATTTGTTAAGTGCTTACTATATACCAGGCACTGTACTAAGCACTGGGGTACACACGAGTAAATCATCATCATCATCATCATCAATCGTATTTATTGAGCGCTTACTGTGTGCAGTGCACTGTACTAAGCGCTTGGGAAGTACAAATTGGCAACATATAGAGACAGTCCCTACCCAACAGTGGGCTCACAGTCTAAAAGGGGGAGACAGAGAACAAAACCAAACATACTAACAAAATAAAATAAATAGAATAGATATGTACAAATGAAATAAATAAATAAATAAATAGAGTAAAAAAAATATGTACAAACATATATACATATATACAGGTGCTGTGGGGAAGGAAAGGAGGTAAGATGGGAGGGATGGAGAGGGGGACGAGGGGGAGAGGAAGGAAGGGGCTCAGTCTGGAAAGGCCTCCTGGAGGAGGTGAGCTCTCAGCAGGGCCTTGAAGGGAGGAAGAGAGGACCCAGCACTTACCCAATACTATAAAAAAAACAAAACAAAAAAGTCTGCTGCACTGCTATATAGTACTCTCCCAAGCGCTTAGCACAGTAATAATAATAATTATTATTATGGTACTTGTTAAGCGCTTACTACGTGCCAAGCACTGTTCTAAGCACTGCAGCAGGTAAAAGTTAATCAGGTTGAGCACAGTCCCTGTCCCACGTGGGGCTCACGCTCTTAATCCCCATTTTACAGATGAGGGAACTGAGGCCCAGAGAAGTGAAGTGACTTGTCCAAGGTCACAAAGAAGGCAAATGGCAGAGCTGGGATTAGAACCCAAGTCCTTCTGACTTTCAAGCCCGTGCTCTATCCATTTAGCCACCTGCTTAGTACATACTCAATAAATACCATTGATGATTATGATGATGATGATCTCGATCTGGCATATTCAGGCTACTATCTACTCTTTGTTGTTCTGAAGTATTCAGGCCATCTGCTCTTTGTTGTTCTGTCTACTGCTTCCACTTGCTTAAAAATAATCCATCGCTCCCTTTAAGTGCCTAGAGGGCAGGGACCCTGCGTTTGGCTTTATGCTCAATGCTTAGTATAGTGTACACAATAGGCACCTGGTAAATATCACCGATGATGATGAGTTGGACGTCGGGGCAGCTTCAGCCCTGGGGGTGGAGAGGATGCTACCGGAAATGATCACCTGTCATTTCTCCATTGCCCCTTCTCGTTCATCTCTTTCCTCGGCTTGAATGAGCCGAGCTGAGAAAAGCGGGGCGTCCGAGACCGAACCCCAAAGGGTATCAGAGAAGGTAATTGAGACATTAGGTGGATTAAGACGTGCCTAAAGTCCCTCTGACTCCAAAGCCCGTGCTCTTTCCACTGAGCCACGCTGCTTCGGTTTGTACAGATTTGTTACTCTATTTATTTTACTTATACATATTTACAATTCTATTTATTTTGTTAATGATGTGCATCTATCTTTACTTCTATTTATTCTGATGACTTGACACCTGTCCACCTGTTTTGTTTCGTTGTCTGTTCCCCCCTCTAGACTGTGAGCCTGTTGTTGGGTAGGGACAACACTCATTCATTCATTCATTCATTCATTCATTCATTCATTCAATCGTATTTATTGAGCACTTATACTGTGTGCAGAGCACTGCACTAAGCGCTTGGGAAGTACAAGTTGGCAATATATAGAGACGGCCCCTACCCAACAACGGGCTCACAGTCTAGAGTGGGGAACAGACAACAAAACAAAACAGGTGGACAGGTGTCAAGTCATAAGCGCTTAGTACAGTGCTCTGCACACAGTAAGCGCTCAATAAATACGATTGATGATGATCAGAATAAATAGAAGTATAGATGCACATCATTAACAAAATAAATAGAATAGTAAATATGTACAAGTAAAATAGAGTAGTAAATCTGTACAAACAGAAGCAGCGTGGCTCAGTGGAAAGAGCACGGGCTTTGGAGTCAGAGGTCATGGGTTCGAATCCCAGCTCCGCCACATGTCTGCTGTGTGACCTTGGGCAAGTCACTTCTCTGAGCCTCAGTTACCTCATCTGTAAAACGGGGATGAAGACTGTGAGCCCCAATGTGGGACAACTTGATCACCTTGTATCCACCCCAGCGCTTAGAACAGTGTTCTGCAAATAGTAAGTGCTTAATAAATGCCATTATTATTATTATTATAATTATATATATAGGTGCTGTGGGGAGGGGAAGGAGGTAGGGTGGGGGGCTCAGTCTGGGAATCAATCAGTAGTGTTTCTGGAGAACTCACTGCCTGCAGAGCGCAATACAGAGCGCTCAGGAGAGTACAATGCAACATAACTTCAGTGAGTTACCTTGGTAGTAGACACAGTCTTTCTGGTGTAATCAATCAATCAATCGCATTTATTGAGCACTTACTGTGTGCAGAGCACTGTACTAAGCGCTTGGGAAGTACAAGTTGGCAACATATAGAGACAGTCCCTACCCAACAGTGGGCTCACAGTCTAAATTTGGGCTTCAAGGGCTTTGGAGTCAGAGGTCATGGGTTTGAATCCCGGCTCCACCACATGTCTGCTGTGTGACCTTGGGCAAGTCACTTCTCTGAGCCTCAGTTACCTCATCTGTAAAATGGGGATGAAGACTGTGAGCCCCAACGTGGGACAACTTGATCACCTTGTATCCCCCCCAGTGCATAGAACAGTGCTCTGCACATAGTAAGCACTTAATAAATGCCATTATTATTATTATTATTATTATTATTATTATTATATACAGGTGCTGTGGGGAGGGGAAGGAGGTAGGGCGAGGGGCTCAGTCTGGGAATCAATCAGTAGTGTTTCTGGAGAACTCACTGCCTGCAGAGCGCAATACAGAGCGCTCAGGAGAGTACAATGCAACATAACTTCAGTGAGTTACCTTGGTAGTAGACACAGTCTTTCTGGTGTAATCAATCAATCAATCGCATTTATTGAGCACTTACTGTGTGCAGAGCACTGTACTAAGCGCTTGGGAAGTACAAGTTGGCAACATATAGAGACAGTCCCTACCCAACAGTGGGCTCACAGTCTAAATTTGGGCTTCAAGGGCTTTGGAGTCAGAGGTCATGGGTTTGAATCCCGGCTCCACCACATGTCTGCTGTGTGACCTTGGGCAAGTCACTTCTCTGAGCCTCAGTTACCTCATCTGTAAAATGGGGATGAAGACTGTGAGCCCCAACGTGGGACAACTTGATCACCTTGTATCCCCCCCAGTGCATAGAACAGTGCTCTGCACATAGTAAGCACTTAATAAATGCCATTATTATTATTATTATTATTATTATTATTATTATTATTATTAGATACAGGTGCTGTGGGGAGGGGAAGGAGGTAGGGCGAGGGGCTCAGTCTGGGAATCAATCAGTAGTGTTTCTGGAGAACTCACTGCCTGCAGAGCGCAATACAGAGCGCTCAGGAGAGTACAATGCAACATAACTTCAGTGAGTTACCTTGGTAGTAGACACAGTCGTTCTGGTGTAATTTGGGCTTCAAGGGCTTTGGAGTCAGGGGTCATGGGTTCGAATCCCGCTCCGCCACATGTCTGCTGTGTGACCTTGGGCAAGTCACTTCTCTGAGCCTCAGTTACCTCATCTGTAAAATGGGGATGAAGACTGTGAGCCCCAACATGGGACAACTTGATCACCTTGTATCCCCCCCAGCGCTTAGAATAGTGTTCTGCACACAGTAAGCGCTTAATAAATGCCACTATTATTATTATTATTATTATATATACAGGTGCTGTGGGGAAGGGAGAAGCAGCGTGGCTCAGTGGAAAGAGCCTGGGCTTTGGAGTCAGAGGTCATGGGTTCCAATCCCAGCTCTGCCAATTGTCAGTTGTGTGACTTTGGGCAAGTCACTTAACTTCTCTGTGCCTCAGTTACCTCGTCTGTAAAATGGGGATTAAGACTGTGAACCCCCCCCGGGGGACAACCTGATCACTTTGTAACCTCCCCAGTGCTTAGAACAGTGGTTTGCACATAGTAAGCGCTTAATAAATGCCATCAAAAAAAAAAAGGGCGAGGGGCTCAGTCTGGGAATCAATCAGTGTTTATGGAGAACTCACTGCCTGCAGAGCACAATACAGAGCGCTCAGGAGAGTACAATGCAACATAAGTTCAGTGAGTTACCATGGTAGTAGACACAGTCGTTCTGGTGTAATTTGGGCTTCATTTTGGAGATGTCACCCGGGCTCTTAGGGGGACTATTTGGGCAAAAAAGAGGCAAATAGCAAAATGGCTTCGGCGGCCTTAGCAACCACCTCAGACTTGGCATGGTGGTTTACCACGCGTTGGGGAAGAGCGTCCTCCGATAGTAGAAAGCACATCCTGCAGCTCCTCTCCCTGGTTGGGTTGCATTTCCTGGGCCCTTTCAGTTTCCAAATCGATTCATTCAGTCGTATTTATTGAGCGCTTACTGTGTGCAGAGCACTGGACTAAGCGCTTGGGAAGTACAAATCGGCAACAATCAATCAATCAATCGTATTTATTGAGCGCTCACTGTGTGCAGAGCACTGGACTAAGCGCTTGGGAAGTCCAAGTTGGCAACATCTAGAGACGGTCCCTACCCAACAACGGGCTCACAGTCTAGAAGCGGGAGACAGACAACAAAACAAAACATTTATTTATTTTATTTGTATATATTTATTCTATTTTGTTAATATGTTTTGTTTAACAAGACAAAACATTGATTTATTTTATTTGTACATATTTATTCTATTTATTTTATTTTGTTAATATGTTTTGTTTAAGACAAAGCATTTATTTATTTTATTTGTACGTATTTATTCTATTTATTTTATTTTGTTAATATGTTTTAACAAAACAAAACATTTATTTATTTTATTTGTACATATTTATTCTATTTATTTTATTTTGTTAATATGTTTTGTTTTGTTCTCTGTCTCCCCCTTCTAGACTGTGAGCCCGCTGTTGGGTAGGGACTGTCTCTATATGTTGCCAATTTGTACTTCCCAAGCGCTTAGTACAGTGCTCTGCACATAGTAAGCACTCAATAAATACGATTGATGATGATGATGATTTATTTATTTTATTTATACAGATTTATTCTATTTATTTGATTTTGTTAATATGTTTGGTTTTGTTCTCTGTCTCCCCCTTCTAGACTGTGAGCCCACAAGGGACCGTCTCTAGATGTTACCAACTTGTACTTCCCAAGCGCTTAGTCCAGTGCTCTGCACACAGTAAGCGCTCAATAAATACGATTGAATGAATGAATGAATGACAGGTGTCAAAACCGTTAGAATAAATAGAATGATAGCTAGATGCACATCATTAATAAAATAGAGTAGTAAATATGTACAAGTTTAATAAATAGAGTAATAAATACGTACAAATATAGCACGGGCTTAGGAGTCAGAGGTCATGGGTTCAAATCCCGGCTCCGCTAATTGTCAGCTGTGTGACTTTGGGTAAGTCACTTCACTTCTCTCAGACTCGTGGCTCAGTGGAGAAGAGCACGGGCTTTGGAGTCAGAGGTCATGGGTTCGAATCCTGGCTCTGCCACATGCCTGCTGTGTGACCTTGGGCAAGTCACTTAACTTCTCTGAGCCTCAGTTACCTCCTCTGTAAAATGGGGATTAAGACCGTGAGCCCCATGTGTGACAACTTGATCACCTTGTATCCAGCGCTTAGAACAGTGCTCTGCACATAGTAAGCGCTTAACAAATGTCATCATTTATTTATTTTCTCTGTGCCTCAGTTCCCTCATCTGGAAAATGGGGATTCATTCGTTCATTCATTCATTCAATCGTATTTATTGAGCGCTTCCTGCGTGCAGAGCACTGGACTAGGCGCTTGGGAAGTACAAGTTGGTAACATCTAGAGACGGTCCCTAGTGGGCTCACAGTCTAGAAGGGGGAGACAGAGAACAAAACAAAACATATTAACAAAATAAAATAGAATAAATATGCACAAATAAAATAAATAAATGTTTTGTTAAACAAAACATATTAACAAAATAAAATAAATGAATATGTACAAATGAAATAAATAGACCTAGAAGGATTAAGACTGTCAGCCCCCCGAGGGACAGCCTGATCACCCTGTAACCTCCCCAGCGCTTAGAACAGTGCTTTGCACATAGTAAGCGCTTAATAAATGCCATCATTACTATTATTATTCTCTGTGCCTCAGTTCCCTCATCTGTAAAATGGGGATTAAGACTGCGAGCCCCACGTGGGACAACCTGATGACCTTGTATCGACCCCAGTGCTTAGAACAGTGCTTGGCACATAGTAAACGCTTAACAAATGCCATCATCATTTTTATTATTCTCTGTGCCTCAGTTCTCTCATCTGTAAAATGGGGATTAAGACTGCGAACCCCACGTGGGACAACCTGATTACCTTGCATCTACCCTAGCGCTGAGAACAGTGCTTGGCACATAGTAAAGCGCTTAATAAGCACCACAGTTATTATACATTATAAATATATAAAAATATAAATTATATTATAAATACATATAAATATGTATTAATGCATGCATTAATTGTATGTATGAAATGTATTAATGTATAAATGTATTAATTGTATGTATGTATGCATGTATTAATGTATGTATAAATATAAATAGAATGCATATAAATACACATAAATAGAATGTATGTAAATATGTATTTAAGTGTATTCTAGACTGTGAGCCCACTGTTGGGTAGGGACCGTCTCTATATGTTGCCAACTTGTACTTCCCAAGCGCTTAGTACAGTGCTCTGCACACAGTAAGTGCTCAATAAATATGAATGAATGAATGGATGGATGGATGAATGAATAAAGCCGCTAGGAGTGCGGAACGCGTTGCCGGCATTTTCTATAGAACGGGGAGGAGGCTCCATCCCATTTTCATTGGTCGATTCCTCCATCCATCTCGACCTTCCCCGCGCCTCCGGCGAATCCCACGCGAGGGTCCGCCTTGGGCCCGCCCTCCCATCTGGCGACGCTATTGGACGTCGCCGCGTCCGCCGCCGCCACCCATTGGCTGCCCGGCGCTGCTCGCTGGTGCCCGCCCTCCCGTCCGGCGACGCTATTGGCCGCGCCCTCTGCCGCCGCCTCCCATTGGCTGCCCGGCACGGCTCGCTGGTGCCCGCCCTCCCGTCCGGCGATGCTACTGGCCGCCCCCGCGCCCGCTGCCGCCGCCTCCCATTGGCTGCCAGGCGCGGCACACTGGTGCCCGCCCTCCCGTCCGGCGACGCTGTTGGCCGTCGCCGCTGCCCATTGGCTGTCCGGCGTGGCACGCTAGTGCCCGCCCTCCCGTCCGGCGATGCTATTGGCCGCCCCCGCGTCCGCTGCTGCCGCCTCCCATTGGCTGCCCTGGTGCCCGCCCTCCAGTCTGGCGACGCTATTGGCCGCCGTCGCGCCTGCAGCTACCGCCCATTGGCTGCCCGGCGCGGCACGCTGGTGACCGCCCTCCCGTCCGGCGACGCTATTGGCCACCGCTTCGTCCGCCACCGCCGCCTCCCATTGGCTGCCCGGCGCGGTTCTCTGGTACCCGGCCTCCCGTCCGGCTATGCTATTGGCCGCCCCCGCGTCCGACTCCGCCTCCCATTGGCTGCCAGGCGCGGCACACTGGGGCCCGCCCTCCCGTCCGGCGACGCTATTGGCCGCCGCCGCTGTCCATTGGCTGTCCGGCACGGCACGCTAGTGCCCGCCCTCCCGTCCGGCGACGCTATTGGCCACCCACTCGGCCGCCGCCGCCGCCTCCCATTGGCTGACCTGGTGCCCGCCCTCCCGTCTGGCGACGCTATTGGCCGCCGTCGCGCCTGCAGCCACCGCCCGTTGGCTGCCCGGCGCGGCTCGCTGGTGCCCGCCCTCCCGTCCGGTGACGCTATTGGCCGCCCCCGCGCCCGCTGCCGCCGCCTTCCATTGGCTGTCCGGCGCGGCTCGCTGGTGCCCGCCCTCCCGTCCGGCGACGCTATTGGCCGCCGCCGCTGCCCATTGGCTGTCCGGCGCGGCACGCTAGTGCCCGCCCTCCCGTACGGCGACGCTATTGGCCGCCGTCGCGCCTGAAGCCACCGCCCATTGGCTGCCCGGCGCGGCACGCTAGTTCCCGCCCTCCCGTCCGGCGACGCTATTGGCCACCGCCTCGTCGGCCACCGCCGCCTCCCATTGGCTGCCCGGCGCGGCTAGGCTGGTGCCCGCCCTCCCACCCGGCGATGCTATTGGCCGGCCCCACGCCCGCCGCCGCCGCCTCCCATTGGCTGCCCATCGCGGCTCGCTGGTGCCCGCCCTCCCATCCGGCGACGCTATTGGCCGCCGTCGCGCCCGCAGCCGCCGCCCATTGGCTGCCCGGCGCGGCACGCTGGTTCCCGCCCTTCCGTCCGGCGACGCTATTCGCCACCGCCGCCTCCCATTGGCTGCCCGGCGCGGCTCGCTGGTGCCCGCCCTCCCGTCCGGCGATGCTATTGGCCAGCCCCGCGTTCGCCGCCGCCGCCTCCCATTGGCTGCCCGGCGCGGCTCGCTGGTTCCCGCCCTCCCGTCCGGCGACGCTATTGGCCACCGCCTCCTCCGCCACCGCCGCCTCCCATTGGCTGCCCGGCGCGGTTCTCTGGTACCCGCCCTCCCATCCGGCGATGCTATTGGCCGCCGTCGCGCCCGCAGCCGCCGCCCATTGGCTGCCCGGCGCGGCTCGCTGGTGCCCGCCCTCCCGTCCGGCGACGCTATTGGCCGCCGCCTCGCCCGCCGCCGCCGCCCATTGGCTGCCGGCGCGGCTTCGCCGTTCGTATCGCAACATTTGAAAGGAGGCGGGAGGCGCCGCCGGCAGGCGGGGGACCCGCGTGTCGGGGGCCCCGCTTTGGGAGAGGGGCGTCTCTTACGCTCCCCGCGGCGGGACTGTCCCCCCCGCTCCCCTCCAGGCATGAGGTCCGGCCGCCGGAAGCCCGAGAGCCCGAGGAGAAGCCCCCGGATCCCGCCCGGCTCCCCCGGCCCTGCCCCCCGGAATCTGCCCGAAGAAAGGGGACGTAAGCAATCAATCAATCAATCAATCAATCAATCGTATTTATTGAGCGCTTACTGCGTGCAGAGCACTGGACTAAGCGCTTGGGAAGTCCAAGTTGGCAACGTCTAGAGACGGTCCCTACCCAACAGTGGGCTCACAGTCTAAAAGGGGGAGACAGAGAACTAAACCAAACATACTAACAAAATAAAATAAATAGAATAGATATCATCATCAATCGTATTTATTGAGCGCTTACTATGTGCAGAGCACTGTACTAAGCGTTTGGGAAGTCCAAGTTGGCAACATATAGAGACGGTCCCTACCCAACAGTGGGCTCACAGTCTGAAAGGGGGAGACAGAGAACAAAACCTAACATACTAACAAAATAAAATCAATAGAATAGATATGTACAAGTACCGCTTCCGCCCCATGCCTGCTGGGTGTCCTTGGGAAAGCCCCTTCACTTCTCTGGGCCTGATTGAAGTACAGATTCATCCATTCAATCGTATTTATTGAGCGCTTACTGTGGGCAGAGCACTGGACTAAGCGCTTGGGAAGTCCAAGTTGGCAACATATAGAGACGGTCCCTACCCAACAGCGGGCTCACAGTCTAGAAGGGGGAGACAGACAACAAAACAAAACGTATTAACAGAATGAAATAAATAGAATAAATATGTACAAATAAAATAGAGTAATAAATGCGTACAAACATATATACATATATACAGGTGCTGTGGGGAGGGGAAGGAGGTAAGGCGGGGGAACGGGGAGGAGGGGGAGAGGAAGGAGGGGGCTCAGTCTGGGAAGGCCTCCTGGAGGAGGTGAGCTCTCAGTAAGGCTTTGAAGGGAGGAAGAGAGCTAGCTTGGCGGATGGGCGGAGAGAGGGCATTCCAGGCCAGAGGGACGATGTGGGCCGGGGGTCGATGGCGGGACAGGCGAGAACGAGGTACGGGGAGGAGATTAGCGGCGGAGGAGCGGAGGGTGCGGGCTGGGCTGGAGAAGGACAGAAGGGAGGTGAGGGAGGAGGGGGTGAGGGGATGGACAGCCCTGAAGCCCAGGGTGAGGAGTTTCTGCCTGATGCATAGGTTGATTGGTAGCCACTGGAGATTTCTGAGGAGGGGAGTGATATGCCCCGAGTGCTTCTGGACAAAGATAATCCAGGCAGCAGCATGAAGTATGGATTGAAGTGGAGAGAGACACGAGGATGGGAGATCAGAGAGAAGGCTGGTGCAGTAATCCAGTCGGGACAGGATGAGAGATTGAACGAGCAGGGTAGCCGTTTGGATGGAGAGGAAAGGGCGGATCTTGGCGATGTTGCGGAGCTGAGACCGGCAGGTTTTGGTGACGGAGGTAGATACAAGGTGATCAGGTTGTCCCACGTGGGGCTCCCGGTCTTAATCCCCATTTTACAGATGAGGTAACTGAGGCACAGAGTAGTTAAGTGACTTGCCCAAAGTCACACAGCTAAGTGTGCTCTGCACACAGTAAGCGCTCAATAAATACGATTGAAGTGGCGGAGTCGGGATTAGAACCCACGACCCCTGACTCTCAAGCCCGGGCTCTTTCTACTAAGCCACGCCGCTTCGCACATGAGACTGTGTCCACTCTGATTTGCTTGTATCCACCCCAGCGCTTAGCACAGTGCCTGGCACTGTGCTAAGCGCTGGGGTGGATACAAGCAAGTTGGGTTGGCCAAAGTCCCTGTCCCACGTTATTATTGCCTCATCTGCAAAATGGGGATTCAGTATCCGTTCTCTCTTCCCCTCAGACTGGGAGCCCCGTGTGGGACCTGATTATCTTGTATCTACCCCAGCGCTTAGTACAGTGCCTAACACAGTAGGCGTTGAACAAATACCACAATTATTACTATCGCAGTCTCTCGTCCCCCAGACTAACCATCACTGTCATTTTTCCCCACCCAAACCTTCTAAACTCTAGGACTACGCTCGCTTCTCTCTTCTGCCAAATTCTTAAAAATCAGCAGTAGCTCATTGATTTTTCTCTTGCTCCTGCCACTGGTTTGAATTGGTATTCTGTCTATTAGACAGAAAGTTCCTCAAGGGCAGAGAATTTATTGTACCTTCCCTAGACCTTAGGTGTTTTGTGTAGACTATCGATTGACTGATTTTTTTTTTCCCCCTTAGGAAGACCCCGTCGTCGTCCAACTCCCTCTCCCCGTCGGCGCCGGTACCGCCCAGGAAAACAGGTCCTTAAGGAAATCCGGCGACTTCAGAAGAGCACGAACCTCCTGATTAGGAAAACTCCTTTTGCTCGACTGGTGAGTTGACAAGGACCCAAGTCTTTGGGACCTTGGTGCTTCTAAAAAAAACTTTTGGAGGGCAGGGCCCAGATCTTATTCCTCTGTGGGCCCGATAGGCACTCTGGAAATAATGATGATGTTGACAGAGGGGCAGACTGGAGAAGCAGCATGGCGTAGCGGGTAGAGCCCGGGCGTCAGAACGTCATAGGTTTTAATCCCGGGCCTGCTGGGTGACCTTGGGAAAAGTCATTTCACTTCTCTGTGCCTCAGTTACCGCATCTATAAAATGGGGATTGAGTCGGTGAGACCGGGACCATATCCAGCGTGATTTGCCTGTATCCACCCCAGTGCTTAGTACAGTGCCTGGCACGTAGTAAACTCTTAACAAATGCCACAATCACTATTTTTATTAGAAGCTCCAGCTTTGGGATCCCAGTTTGGTATATCTTTCCAGATGGATGAGTCATTCCCTTCCCTCTTCGAGCACCTTCAAACCGCCAGGGAAATATCCATACTCCCACGGTTCAGGAGGCGCCCTAGGATCGAGAAAGAAACTCTTCCACTTGCCATCATCCACGACCTCTAGACTAACGTCCCCATTAGGGAAATTGAGGAGCAAAGGGAAGCTTCCTTCCCCGGCAGTCTCCCCCTTGCAACTGACTTTCTCTCCTCCATAGGTGCGGGAGGTGTGTCTCAGTTACACCCGAGGGGTGGATTTCCGCTGGCAGTCACAGGCTCTGTTGGCTCTGCAGGAGGTGGGGAAAGACTGGAGGGAATTTTGCTGATTTTTTAATGTTTTTTTTTTTGTGCGAGGAAAGGTTGGGGAGGTGGGGGGTGCTGGGAGACGGGGGGTGGATGGCCACGGGAACACTCCATACTCCTGACACCCAGGTTGACAATAGATTAGGGAATTTTGTAGTCAGAGAGGGTAGTGGCGTGACTGAGGAGAACTGAGAGGCAGGAGGCTTGGTTCCTGGTATGGAAAGAGAAGCAGCATGGCTCAGCAGAAAGAGCACGGGCTTTGGAGTTAGAGGTCATGAGTTTGAATCCCGGCTCCACCACAAGTCTCCTGTGTGACCTTGGGCAAGTCACTTAACTTCTCTGAGCCTCAGTTACCTCATCTGTAAAAATGGGGATTAAGGCTGTGAGCCCCACGTGGGACAACTTGATCACATTGTATCCCCCCCAGCACTTAGAGCGGTGCTTTGCACATAGTAAGTGCTTAACAAATGCCATTATTATTATTATTATTATTATTATGAAAGGGGCACTGGACAGCAGGAAGGAAAAGTCAGAGTTGGGGGGCCAGGACACCTGGGTCCTGGGAAGGAAGAAGGAGGTTGTGGTGGAGGGGTGGGGACGGACTAAGTCCTTGCGATGGGGAAGGGATGGGTCCATTTTTTTTTGATCCCGTGGCAGGAGTGAGGGTAACCTAGGTCCTTGGAGGGGGTATTTGCTGGGCTCCCAAATACTCCTGGGTGGATGCTGTGGGATGTCCCCTTTCTGGTGGATTTTGCCTCGGTGGCAGAGTGGAGGTGTTGGGGCTCCAAGGAGAACATCTTAGTCTCCCCCATAACTGTCTCCTCAACCTCTTCTCTCTGCCCGCAGGCAGCAGAGGCCTTCCTGGTGCATCTCTTTGAGGACTCCTACCTTTGCTCCCTCCATGCCCGTCGCGTCACTCTCTTCCCAAGGGACATCCAGCTGGCGCGGAGGATCCGGGGCATTCAGGAAGGCCTCGGCTGAGCCCCGGCACCCCGGGAACTCCCCTTCCGTGCCTCCCCTTTCCTTTTTCTTTTCCCTGTTGAGAATGCCCTTCATCCTGGTTTTCCTCCGTCTAATTTTCCCTCTCTGAACCTTTTATAACTATCCTTCCTAAGAAGTGGGGGGGGGGGGGGGGGGGGGGTCGGCGGCAGTCCTGGTTGTCACAGGACGGGTAGATATTCTGTGACTTTTATATTGTGGTAAAATTGTACTTTGGGTTTTAACTATCTGTGATGACGCCCGGAATTTTATGGATTTAAGTGGTAGCTAGCTCATTTTGAAACTACCCTATTGAGAGAGATGTCATTGTTGCCAAGATATTTCCCCCTGTTGGTACCGATAGCTCAGAGCCCATCATTTTGTAGTGGGTTGGAATGGCTTTTCCCTAGCCGCTGTAAAGTACACTTGCTCATGTTGGAGCTTATTTGTTACTTTTCTACCTATTACTCAACTTTCTGAGATCTGACAGTTTCTCTTATGAGCTGGTATTTTGCCACCCACAAGAGCTTGGTGCCCTCCTTGGGCTTGGAGTTTTTACTGAGCATTCCCTGCTCCAAATTCCTTACCCAAATGTTCAGTTACACCCAGGGAGGGGGACTTTGACCTGTTCTTCAGGGGCCAGATCTGTACATAGTATGTTAATAAAAGTGTTTCTTATATAAGGGCTCTCTTGCTGGCTCTTTATTGGGGAAGGGAGCTGGGGCTTCCACAGTTGAGCTGTTTTAGGGTGGTCTTGGGTTGTAGGAGAGCCCATTTTCTATGCTCTTGCGGGGTTTGTGCTGCTGGAATCATCCCAGCAGAAGCCAAGCTCCTGAACTCTTCATGTCACCTTACATTATGGGTAACCCCTCCACTGGGCAGCACTGCAATGACCAATTGTAATGGATCAGTGTAGTGCCCTGGTCTAGGATGCAAGAAACCAATAATAACAATAGAACAGACACCATTTTAAGTACTGGAGTAGATATAAGTTAATCAGGTTGGACACGGTCCCTGTCCCACACATAAGACTCACAATCTTAATTCCCATTTTACAGATGAGGGAAATGAGGCAGAGAGAAGTTAAGTGACTTGCCAAGGTCATACAGCAGACAAATGGCGGAGCTGGGATTAGAACCCACATCCTTCCAACTCCCAGGCCCGTGCTCTTTCCACTATACCACGCTGCTTCTTCAACATTTTATGCCAAGAACTGGACTAAATTCTGGGGTAGATACAAGATAATCAGGTCCCACATGGGGCTCACAGATGAAGTAGTATTGAATCCCCTTTTTGCCAATGAGGAAACTGAGGCACAGAGAAGTTAAAAGTTACCTGCCCAAGGTCACATAGCAGGTATGTGGTAGAGCCAGGATTAGAAACCGGGTCTGGCTCCCAAGCCCGTGCTTCTTTCCTCTAGGCCACGCTGCTCCTCGTGAGTCCCCGAGAGCCTTGGGCTTGATGGAGTTGATTATTAAAGCACTTTAGAAATAGGAGGTGGATCCGGTATGTCTGGAACACAAAACAGTTTGTTCTTTTGGGGTTTCTTAGTTACCCAGTCCAAGGATAAATGTTATTAGAGAAGGTGGCCGGGACTCGGTGTGGATCAGTGAGAACCAATCAGAACGGTTTGGAAGCAGGGTCTGGGAAGCAATGGAGAGAGGATATAAAATACAGCAGAGAAATGTTTTTTCTAGGGATTAGGATTTGGATTTGGATTTCCAAATCAGATTCTGTCCTCTTCTGACCTGAGGCAAAGGGTCCAGAAACTGGGTGTGGACAAGAAAGTGGCAAGCTGCAGACGAAACGGACCGAAGACCTCTCAAAGAATGTGAGGGGCCCATGGTGTAGGACGGGAAGTACTATCGAAGTAAAATCCTATTAGGGAATGTGTTGAGGGAGGCTAATTCTGTTTGGATTTAATATTGCCTGTGCAACTCAGTGAATGCAGTCCTCCTTGAACTGTGGTTTTCCCTCTATCCTGCTTGTCTGTTCATTAGGTGGGAGGGCGAGCAGGATGAGCTCAGGGAAGAGCTGTTAAAGGGAAAGAAGGGAGTGAAAGAGAGAGGCCTGATAGCTCTCCTAGCTAAAAGCTCCAGCCCCAGGGAATTGCTTGGGAGGGCTTGAATCCCCACTTGACCTCACCTGGAGAAGGGTGGTGGCAACAGAAGCGGTATTAACTTTCAGGGGTTCTCTTTGGGAGGGGTCCTGTGAGTAATGGAGAGTTTGAATCCCTGGACTTTCTGGGGCATCTGAACCCCCTTTAAAAGGGATGCTTTGGGTTTCCCTCGGGCTGGGGAAGGCCCAGCTCGCCTGCAACCCCCCCACCTCATCCAGAGGGTGACGGGCGGTGGCCAAGGTCTATTTCTGACTGGTTTGGATTGAGCTTGTCTAGACTTGGATGGGCTGAGACCACCCACTCCCTATTACGCTCCTCTCATTGGACTTGTCAGTACCTAAATAAGACATGTGGTCTATGTGGAATCTAGGTGGAAATAAGAAGACAGGGGTGTAAATCTGGGAATAGACACACCTTCCGGTCTGTCCCCTCAACGATGAGTTTGGACCAGGAATGAGTCAGGAACTAGAGAATCATTTTGGTTTTGAGCAAGAAGCAGTGTGACCTAGTGGAAAGAGCCTGGGCGTCAGAGCACCTGGGTTCTAATACCCACTCCATCACTAATCTGCTGTGTGACCTTGGACAAATCACTTATCTGTGCCTCAGTTCCTTCAATAGAAAAATGGGAATTCAAACCTGTTCTCTCTCCTACTTATACTTGGAGCCCCATGTGGGACTCGATTATTTTGTATCTATCCCAGCGCTTAGTTCTTGGCACATACAATCCCTACCCTCTAATATAAGATGTGTTTTCATCTCTCAGAAAACCCTGCAAGTACAACTCCAGGACCGATGTGGATCAGGTTGCTTAGACTTTATTGATTACTGCATTAAAAGAATGCACAAAGTTGCCAGATTTTCATTTCCAGTGGTGCCAGGGCCTTACTGGGTCCTGAAGCTTCTGGCTCTTCTCCCTGGGGCCCTCAGATCCTAGGTAGTGCTGGGCTCTGGACCCTCCCCTTCTGTGTGGCACTTTTATCCCTCAGCTCCCCTTTCTCCGAGGGGTTGGTCGCAGGGGATGCAGTGCTTTCTGTCAACTCGACAGCCGTGGAAAATTCCTGAGGCGAGAGAAAAGAGAGGGAGGGCTCCTGAGCCTCGGTTGAGTGGGGGAGCACTGAAGAAGTGGGGCATGAAGGAGGAATGGAGGAGAGATTCAATCCAGTGGTTTCTCCAAGAGGGAGCTGAGCACTCAGAAAAAGGATTTTGGAGTTCAGGGGTGTGGGGCTGTGTTTGAGAAGCTTGAAATGTCACTCCTGGTTGTGACAGGATGGATGGTTGTGGGGTGGCTTCTGTGTTTCTTGCTTCGAATTCCTCTCTCGACAGGGCCGGATGCTTGAGCGTGGGCACAAGGAACAAGTTCTTCACGGCAGGAGCTCTGCCCAGGGGAGGCCTAACGCCAACCGACTCACTGTAGCTCCATCTCGTCTGTCTCTCCACCAGTCCCTGGCCCACATCATCCCTCTGCCCTGAAACTCCCTCCCTCTTCATATCCTACAGACCACCACTCTCCCCAGGTTCAGAGCACATCTCCAAGAGGCCTTCCTGACTAAGCCCTCATTTCCCCTATTCACTCTCCCTTCTTCATTGCTTACGTACTTGTGTCTGTGCCCATTAAGCACTTGTTATTCACTCCAGCCCCACGGCACTTTATGTACGTATCCTTATACTCTATTTCCCCTAACTGTAATTTATTTTAATGTCTGTCTCCCCTCTAGACTATAAACTCCTTGTGGGAAGGATCATTTGTATCAACTCTGTTACGTTGTACTCTCCCAAGCACTCCTCTGCTCACAGTAAGCCCTCAAATACAATAGATGGAAAGTCTGTAAATCTCAAAATAGAGATGCAGACTCCTTGTAGGTGTTCAACAAACATAAGGATGATGAAGATGAATTTAGCTAGTTTAGAATTTGGCTAGTTTAGAATTTTATTTTCATCATCATCAATCGTATTTGAGCGCTTACTGTGTGCAGAGCACTGTACTAAGCGCTTGGGAAGTACAAATTGGCAACATATAGAGACAGCCCCTACCCAACAGTGGGCTCACAGTCTAAAAACAGTGGGCTCACAGTCTAAAAATTTTCCATGAGAGGTCATTTTTTTTTAGCTGGGCAATAAGGGCAGCTAGAAAATGAAGCACATGAAGTTTGTTTTCTAAAGCTTTTGGAGTATAATGGTGTGGCTACTCTGTGCAGAGTCTGTACTAAACATTTAGGAAAGTACTATAGAGTTAATAGACACTATCTCTGACACACATCCCTGACTTCAAGGAGTTTGCAGTCTAGTAGGGGAAGCAGACAGAATAATTTACAGCTAGGAGGACAAAGAAAAGGTGGTTATGTACGTGAGTGTTGAATAGGATGTGTGAGTGCTACATATGGAAGTGAGTAAAATGTGCACAGTTGCACGGAAGGGCTGAGATAGTTTGGGGAATACAACTTGGGGAGAAGAGAACATTAATCAGGGAAGGTCTCTTGGAAGAGATGAGATTTCAGATAAGCTTTGAAGCTGGGGAGAGCTGCAGTCTGGTAGATGCGAAGGGGGAGGGTATCCCAGGCAGGGGGAAGAGTGTGAGCAAAAGACTGGCACTGGGAGAGACGAGAACAAGGCAGTGATTAATTAGTTTGAGAGCGGTGAGGAATATGAGCAGAGGTGTAGGGGGAGAGGAGGGTAGATAAATAGAAAAGAGAGAGCTGATTGAGTGCCTTCAAGCTACTGGTCAGGGTTTCTGCTTCATGTGCAGAGGAATGGGAATTCATTAAAGATTTTTTGCAGAATGGGGAGATGTGTACAGAAAGACATTTTAGAAAAATAATCTGGACAACAGAATGAAACAGTGGGGAAAATTGAGGCTGAAACAGTAGTCAAGCTGGACTATGACCAGTACCTGGACAGGGTGATTGTCATTTTGATGGCGAGGTAGAGGCAAATCTGGGAGATGTTGTGGAGGAAAAATTCAGTAGTAGACTGAATATAGGAATTGAGAGAGAAGATGAAGTCAAGGATAATGCTAATGTCCTGGGCCTCCAGAACAGGAAGAACGGGGATTAAGGAAGTGATTGGCAGAAGTTGCAGGAATCCTCTGAGCTTTTGACAAATGGTTCCTTCCATCACAGCCTCTGCAGTCTCACTTGGGATGGGGGTTCAGCTCAGACATCACTGGGGGGATGCTCCACAAAAAAGATGCTCAGCCTCTCAACATTCCTGCCCTCTTCCTCCAAAAGAGGGGGCATCACCATAGAGTCACTTCCTTTGCTAAATCCAACCCTGTTTTTCCCCTCTGGATCTCTAGGCTACAGCTTTGGGACAGAAGAGGGTTGGGCTTGGCCCCGGGGGTACCTTTCCAATTGTTCTTACCACTGTCTCCAGGGCTTTGGATGCAACAGGAGCAGAGGATGTAACATTCCAGGTCCCAGAGTGGAGGGGAAAGAGACAAGTTACAGTTAGTTTGGGTTTTTGTATCAGCTAAGGAACATAGATTATCTCCTAAAACAGACACCTCCAGGTATTCACATTTTCCTGCGCTAAACAGTCCCCTTGATGAGTAACCTTCTGTCTCTTTAAATTTCATTTGCATTATCATTTCCAGCAATTTACATAGCATGAATTAGTCTGCATTTTTCCAAATGTATTGAGGGAGAAAAAGCCTTAAATTTGACCTGACTTTTTCCTCCACTGTACTTTCCTTTCTAATCTGGGCTCTGCCACTTGTCTGCTGTGTGACCTTGGGCAAGTCATTTTACTTCTCTGTGCCTCAGGTTCCTCATCTATAAAATGGGGATTAAATCCTCCTGTCTCTACTTAGACCGTGAGCCCTATCTGGGACAGGGACTATGTCCAGCCTGATTGCCTTTATCTATCCCAGCGCTTAGTCCAGTGCTTGGCAGATACTGATTAACAAGAACCGTAATAATAGATTTCCCAGTCCCGCACACAAAGCCTAACAGGCTCTTTCCTGATACTTGGTTCTCCCAAGCATATATTTCCTTCCTGAAAAGAGCACTTTTCTGAAGTTACTAGGTACTCTGATGCTCCCAAATAGCAAATTAAGACTCCCTATTGTACTTTCCACCCCTCCACCTTCCTATTTATGGTCAAGGAGGGGTTCTAGTTTGCTTCCTTTCAGGGCTAGGCCTCAGAAGCAATCCTCTTGCTTCTCCGGGAATCTTGGGATCACTGAGGGGAGCCTGAGTTTGAGAACGAGACCGATGAGCAGGCTGTTTCATCCCTCTCTGACCCAGCCCAGGGGACCTGAGGGTCTAAGGGAGTAAAGGGGAGAACAGTGGTGAAGCTCTGGGGGCGCAGGTAATTTAGTTTGGAGGTTATGATTCCTGGATTCTTTTCTGAGGGGTGACTCGTCAAGTGGGCTTGAGTGAAAAATCACCCGGTATCTGTTTCTCCAAAACACTTATTTTCTATCTACCGCTCTATATTGACTGGGGAGACACTGAAATATTTGTCAGTGGCTTGGAGAGTCTGACAAAATGAGTAATCCAAGGATCACTGCTTTGTCAAGTGGTAGTTCTTACCGCCTGCATCCAGGGTGTCCATAGGAAGGCCATTCAAGGAGCCACGGATCCCACAATAGACAGAAAAAGCCCAGCATTAGTACGCAACATTGCCTCTGCCCCAGTGACCCTGATCCTCTCCAGTTCTTCAGGTATGTTTGGAGGAGGCACACCAGTGTTGGCCTGTGGCTCCTGGTATGAAGTCTGGACAATCAGGATGCTCAGCCACATTCCCCAAGTGCATTGGGTTCTAGGAAACCCCAGGCCTCTCATGGACCAGACCCTCCCACACCTTAAATGGAAAATGAGCAATCAGCCACTGATTATGAACCCCAAGTGTAGTTGCTGTGACAACCACGGACAGCCTCGTGGAAGTGTTGTCCCTGCTTTGGGTCAGCAGGGACATTGCCCTCTCACAGTCCTACTGTCACGCTCACACACAAAGCCCTCAACTGGGCTGCAAACCCGGCCTACTCCCCCTTGATAAGAAGGAAAGGTGCTTACGACGGCCTGTGGTGGGAGAGCCAAGTCAGAGCCGGCATGGTGGTCAGTGTCCACAGGGGCCCGGATTCCACGTAGAGCAGGGAGAGAAACCAGAGTTGGATATTTAGTTAAACCTCTGTATCTTGTAACCATCCTCTGTGGGAGAATTGTTGGGGAGGTGGGACAGGGGGAGGGGAAGATAGGTAGACCTAACCCCACTCTAGATATTCCAGTTGGAAGGAGTGGAGTTGGCAGGGAGGGTGAGGCAGGAACCCAACAAGATCCTAGGAAACTTGAATCGTCTAAGAGCTGACCAAGGAGGGGGAGAGAGAGAAAGAGAGAGAATGTGTGTGTCTGGTGTGAGGTGGAGAGATGGAGAGCAAGTGTCATAAGGCCTACAAAGACACTTCAGTGGGTCCCTTCACTGGGACTCACAGACTCCCTGCACCCATCAACCTGTATGTCCTTGATTTAGCATTTCCTATGGGTTAGATAATAATGATAATAATTGTGGTAGTTGTTAAACATTTACTATATGCCAAGAACTAGGGTAGGTACAGGATAGTCAGATCAAACCCCGTCCCCATCCCATCCAGGAGTCCCAGTAATGTCAACGGTTGGGAGGAATGGAGAAGCTGAAGAACTACATGGTGAAATTATGATGGAAGGGATTCTTGGGGCACTGGATAGCCCTGAAGATATTATGGTCTCTGGGAGTTTCCCAGCTTTAATATCCTTCCTCTGATGTACCCCTGAAAGGACTTCCTCCTGCCCAGCTTCTCTGCCCCCAGTGACCACAGGTAAGGGTCACGACTGTTGGAGTGAAGCTTGAGACTGGAACTGCTCATTAGCAGGCACATGAGGTGGATTTGGGAGTTTAAGGGAGGAGAAGCCAATACTAAAGAGATCATCTTTAAGGAAAAGGTGGAAACAGGGAAGGCACTGACGACTGGGGGAGGGTGGATTACCTGAATTGCACTCAGGGAGAATGAGTGAGGCATAAAGAATGGGTTAGGGAGAGAATAGGGGCAGGTGGCAAAGAAGGAACTTGGCAAGGGAGGAGGGAGACCTTGGGGCTGGTGACCTTCAGGTTAAAACAGTTGTTCATGGGGTTTACAGAAGGAAAGGAATCCAATAAGCCGTAAGCAGGAGAACTGACCCGGCGGGACACCTGAGAGGCAACTGAGAATGCTGGGGGGTGGGCCCGGCTTTAACCACTGAATTTGGGGTGGGGGACAACTGTCTTGCAGGGGCAGAGAGGGCGTGGGGATCAGTGGAAACAATTCCCATTTCTGCCCGGTTTCTCTCTCCCCCCTCAGGAAATGCATAGAAACGAGATTATAATACACACACACATATGTATATATATGTATACACACACATATATATGTATATGCGTATATATGTATATGCATATATATGTGTGTGTATACGTATGTAATATATGTGTATATATACGATTGAATGAATGAATCTACTGAAATGGAGTCTACTTCTTTGCTTGAATCTCATCTGCATCCTCAGAGCAATAGATTGTAAGATTCACTACTGTCTGTAATGAAGCCTAGGGCCAAATTTCCCTGGATTCTGTCCCCCTCATCCCAGTGGGTGAAGGGCAGGATGAATACACTGCTTTGAATGACAGATCTGATGAGTACAGACTCAAGGCAACAGTGAGATGGTGAAGGAGAAAGGATTAAGGATGCCTCCTTCTACATCCCAAAAGGATGCTACCTCCCAGGGTGGGGTCCACAGGACCAAAGGTAACTTGGGGCCAGGTGAGGTTCTCTGTCCCCCATATGAGGTCCATTCTAACTTGAACCCAAGATCGCTGGCAGCTTCCCAGTCCTTCAGCTGGCTCCAGTTAGCTTTTTACAGGTCAGGGAGTGGGAAGGGGCCAGAGAATCAGTGGGTGAAGGCAACAGGTTTCAGATGAATAGGGCAGAGCAGGTACAGAGGGGAAGAGAGAAATCACCTCACCTCCAACTTTCAGGGTTAGTGAATAATCCAGCAGGGTTTCAGGGTGCAGGGGAGAGAGAAATCCAAGTTAGTCTTCGAGTCTGGTTGGACTTATAAATTACATTAATTGTCTAGATGGAGACCACTGACTGAGACATGACCCCTTTCCCTGACCACATCCCGCTCCCCCTGTGGAATAGGGAAGCTTTTGTGTGAAAAGGAAGCCGTCAGGTCTTAATTTCAATTCAGTTCCCAAAGTGTCACCTCTCACAAAGGCACATGTTAGAGCCGAACTGCAGTCGGCTCCTCTTCCCAATCATGCTGGGGTCTAGAGTGCTAAAGCCCTACCCGTGATTTATCCTGTTTTGGGCTTTTAGGATCCTGCTCTTGGAACCCAAGGATTGTTCCATGACAGATTGGCGTGTTTTGCACTACAAGACGACAGGTGAAATCCTTCAATATGATCCCACAGATTAGCGGTTTATAGCACCTCCTGATCAAATGTCTTTGTAGTATAAATTACGAGGTCATCTGTGATCTTCTGACTCGGGGGTGGCACCAGGGAAGAGGGAGGTGGGAGATTCAACTGAAAGTTATAGGACTTAATCCACATGCATCCTAGGTCCTCTGCAGAGGAAACTCTTGACTCCTCTTAGGAAAATCTCAGAGGAAAGTCTTGAAATCAAGTGAACTTTAAAGGAGGATGTTTTGGGCTTGTCCTGTAGCATCCCTGGTTGCTCTGCAGAGTGCATTATTTCCTCCTCTACTCCAAACCTGGTCTCCCCCAGCCCACATTCAAGAGTGGAATACAGATTAAGGCCCTTTGGGACTCAATGGGTTTCAAGGGGCACTAGAATGAGTTATGGAGCTTACGCAGGCCTGGGGTGGAGCCAGGGAGGAGACAACCCAGGAGACAGCAGTCAAGAAGGAGAGAAAACAGAGTTGGTTATTTGGAAAAGACCACAAACTCCTAAGCAACCCCAAGGCAAGCCCAGACCATCACTGGGCATAAATGGGCACCTTAGACCCTTCCACCCTGTCTTGTCACTGCTGCCATGTTAGTACTGTAGCTCTGTGGAGCATCCACAGCTTTCTACTGATAGTCCGGTTTTCAGCTGCTCTGGCCCCGATCCTGTCCTGGTCCAGCATAAGACCCGATATGGCTGATATTTTAAACGCCTGATCTCCCTCTGCCTCAGTTCCTGTTACCTAGTTCCATGATTTGGAGGTGGGGCCTGTGTTGGCAAGGTCTGAGGAGGGACACAGTGACTCTGGAGCAAGCCAGAAGGGGTGTCAGGGTTGAGGGTTCACACCAGGGATATATTCTTGGTTCTGTGGATCGCCACAAAGAAGCTTTTCATTTGATGCCATTGAATTACATAACATAACCTAAATTAACCCAAGTAATGTCTGTTGCTTCCATGTTGGGCATAGGGACTCTGGTATTCTGATCAGTGGCCATCCAATTCATAAGTACCTTAGGGGCAGAAGTTGGTGGAAAGGATGGGGCCCACGAGGACCTAGGAGAGAAACTCTGGGAAGGTACCACTGGGCTCTGTTTCCTGCAGTCTGAAAACTCCTTCCATTTTAAGCAGCTTCTCTTGCACTGCAGGCGACCACCAATATTTTTTGGAAAATTTTTAAAGGAGCACGTATCTTAGCCCGAGCTGAGCACCGCTATTTTACGTGTTTACAGAAATGCTCCAGCACCAGGAATGGGGCTAGTGAACCTTCTGAGACAGAGATTTGTGTGACTGCTACTGTGAATCTCCCTTCCTGGCAACCTCCACCTTAACTACTGTTCTCACCTCCACCTTTAGCTCCAGGAGGAGTAATCGAGCAACAACAGATGTCCCAGGAAGAAGGGGGTGGGGGAGAGAGAAGAGAGAGAGAAAGAGAGAGATATTAGTTCAAAAAAACTGCAAACCTCTTCTGCATCTTTACTAGCATCTCAGCAATTCACCAAGTGCCCTCAATGTGCCCACAGCTGTACTAAGGCTGAAGAAACTAAACAAAGCCACCAAATGGTATTCCTGCCCTAAAGTAGCTTATAATCTAAGTGGAGAAGGCAAGGCAAAAAAATAAACCATTGAAGAGGCATCTCCAAGGGAAAGGGAAATCCCAGAACAGGGAACATTCTACCCAGAAGGAAACTCTCCTGGAGAAGCCTTTTCTGTCGGCACTTTTCCCCCATCCAGCTTCCTTGTAGCTTCCTCCTCTCCATGCTTTCTTCAGGACCAGCAATTCTCACCTCCTCCTGCCACAATGAGATAATCCAAAGAAGGAGGCAGCCGAGGGGAAGAGACAGAAAATCAGAGTTAGTGTCTTGTGCCGAATCAGATAACCTCCCTCTGTAACCGCACCTCCCACCTCCCAGGTCCTCTGCAACTGGGTTGATGAGATGAGGTTAGAGCTTTCCAGGGCCTAGAGAATGTAGATGAGGAAAGGCTGGAATTTCAGGATTTTCTGGAGAGAAAGGGGGATGGGGTCCAGAAGGAGATGAAGAGCACAGTGGCTATCTCCTAAGCCTCTCTGCAGTGAAGATAGAAAGACATCTGTGTCTTAGGTGCAGTTTTCTATCCAAATTTGAGGTCAGCAGAGTCCTCCAATATAGGTTTAGGCACCAAGGACATCAGAAATGGTATAACTATCTGAGGGAAATATAACTGAGCAATGTCACTGAGATTGGGGAACTCTAAAAAACTGAGAGCGGACATGAATATTGTTATTATTATTATATTTGTAAAATGCTTACTATGCACCAAGCCCCATTCTAAGTACTAAGATAGAGACAAGTTAATCAAGTTGGACACAGTCCCTGCCGGTGCTCATCATCAATCGTATTTATTGAGCGCTTACTATGTGCAGATCACTGTACTAAGTGCTTGGGAAGTACAAATTGGCAACATATAGAGACAGTCCCTACCCAACAGTGGGCTCACAGTCTAAAAGGGGGAGACAGAGAACAAAACCAAACATACTAACAAAATAAAATAAATAGAATATATATGTATTCTCACAATCTAAGGAGGAGGGAGAAAAGGTATTGAATCCCCAGTGAGAAAACAGAAGCACATAGAGGTTAAGTGACTCGTCCAAGGTCACACAGCAAGCAAGTGGCAGAGCTGTGATTAAAACCCATGTCCTCTGACTCCCAAGCCTGTGCTCTTTCCACTATGCCATGCTGTTTCTATAATTCTAGCTTCCAATCATTTTATTTGCCTCCTTGTGGGACAGAAGGGCAGCGGGAGAAGCAGAATGTAATTCTATCTCTGCTGCCCACTGGGACCTGGGACTCTGTTTACATTGGTGTCTAATTTGGTGAATTCAGTAGCTGGATTGGTGCCCATACTGTCTGAGGTAGAACTGAGATTTGGGACTGGACAGTTGAGTTCAAAGGTGGGAAGAAAGATAGACAGACAGAGGGAGGGAAGGAGAGGGAGGAGGAAAGAAAGGGAAAAAAGGGAAAACTTTGCTTCTACCAGCAGTAGCCCAGGGATCTGGCCTGGGTCTGGAAAATTACTATTGCCATTGACTTTGGGATGAGTAGCTCAAATCTAGCTTTGTCTGGGGAGACACTGAAGGACCACCTGAAGCCACTGGTGAGGCCCTAGGGCCAACTGGATCTCCCTGGGTCTTTGGGTTAGTGAACCTGGAAGCTCCTTGCTGTTCACGTTTATTTTGCATTCTATTTATTTTATTTTGTTAGTATGTTTGGTTTTGTTCTCTGTCTCCCCCTTCTAGACTGTGAGCCCACTGTTGGGTAGGGACTGTCTCCATATGTTGCCAGCTTGTACTTCCCAAGCGCTTAGTACAGTGCTCTGAACACAGTAAGCGCTCAATAAATACAATTGATTGATTGGGAAAGGCCCAGCTGAATTCCCTTAGCCAAGGCTTCAGCTGACTTAGAACATTTCCTTAGAACAAGTGGGTTAGGGCAGATTCCGAATGGGGAGGGGGGAAAGTGGGAAAAGCTTCTCACCTCCAACTTGTCGGGGATGGGGCGTAGCCGAGTCCAGGAGATACCGTGTGACAGAGTCCCAGGTCCCAGTGGGCAGCAGAGACAGAAATTAAGGTTAATTATGAGACTTGTTAATTTTTTACTATGTGCCAAACATTGTACTAAGCGCTGGGGTAGATATAAGATCATCAGGTTGAACACAGTCCCTGTCCCACATGGGGCTCACAGTCTAAAGTGAGAAGCAGCGTGGCTCAGTGGAAAGAGCCCGGGCTTTGGAGTCAGAGGTCACGGGTTCAAATCCCAGCTCCGCCAGTTGTCAGCTGTGTGACTTTGGGCAAGTCACTTCACTTCTGGGCCTCAGTTACCTCATCTGTAAAATGGGGATGAAGACTGTGAGCCCCCCGTGGGACAACCTGATCTCCTTGTAACCTCTCCAGCGCTTAGAACAGTGCTTTGCACATAGTAAGTGCTTAATAAATGCTATTATTATTATTATTATTATAAAGTAGGAGGGAGTAGGATTTAATCCCCATTTTAGAGATGAGGAAAATGAGGCCCAGAGAAGCTAAGTGATTTCCCCAAGGTCACACAGCAGACAAGTGGCAGAGTTGAGATTAGCACCCAGGTCTTCTGACTCCCAGACTCAGGCTTTCCGCTAGGATATGCTGCTTCCAGCGCTTAGTACAGTGCCTGGCACATAGTAAGCACTTAATAAAAACCATAATTATTAAATTATTATTCCCCAAGTTAGTCTGTGGGTCTGTTCGATGGTGGAAACCCCAAACCTGTTTGTGGAATAAAGACCCCTGAGCTACGGGAGACCACTAATTACCCAACCATCTTTTGCCCAGCGGTTTTATTTTATTTTTTTATGTTATTTGGTAAGTGCATACTATGCGCTCGGGGCTGCACTAAGCGCTGGGTCAGATATAAACTAATCAGTTTGGACACAGTGTGGAGCTCACAGTACTAATCCCCATTTTACAGATGAGGTAACTGAGGAACAGAGAAGTTAAGCGATTTGCCCAAGGTCACACAGCAGACAAATGGCAGGTGCAGGATTAGAACCCAAGTCCTTTGACAACCAGACCCATGTGCCAAACATTAGGCCACACTGCCTCATACTTTGTGATAGGGAAGCCCCGGTGATCCTTCTCTTTGGCTTGAGCCAGCGTTCAGGTTAGAATCCAGGTTTCCTTTCTCAGATCTTTCCACTAAGCAGGCCGTCCTCTCCTTGTGCCTGAATGGGTGAGGAATTCCTGGCCGGCTTTTCCTATTCCTAGCCTAACCGCTAATTCCAGAGCCCTGGGTGAGCCTGTCACAAAGGGAAGCACAAAGCCTAAATTCTCCGAGCCAGGTGCTCCTCTCTGGAACCCTAAAAATCCTGGGCAGTGAAGTGTTTTTCCCTTCCCCGGGCCTGCCACTATCGGGGCATTTGTTAGCAAGCACACTTTGCCTGAGATCTGAGGCAATATGGGTACGGGAGGGAGACTGTGGAGGATCAGAAATATCTTACGTAGTCCTGTCAGAGAATTGGGGAAGTCCAGTCCAGGAACAGCATTCCGGGAGAGCAAGGAGAGAAAAACAGGCAGTTCATTTTCCTCTACTATTTAGCACCACATGCTCTGGTAGGGGTGAATACTCCTCCTCCATTTCCCTCACCATCCTCTCCCTAACTGCCAAACTGAATACTAATTAGCCAAAGGAAACTGGTTGGGCTGTGGAAAGTAGGGAGAGGACCTCCTTGCGACCTCCAAACCTCATTCTACTTGCTCCCCTCCCCTTAAATCCTTGCCATTCTTCGCTCCCACTCTCCGAGTGAACATGTGGGCCCTGGGGCAGGGGAAACTGGGCCATCAGAGTCAAGGTCTGGTCATTTATTGACCCACATTTCTGGGAAGATTCAATTTGGGGAAACACAGAAGATTGACATTTTTAATAATCTCCTTTTAGATGTTCAAATTTTGATATTTTGCCCCTCCCCTGCAGGAGGAAGCTCCCCACCATCCCCCCACCTCCACCTACTGTATTTCATTAAATTAGTAGCTCAGTAAAAATCACATCAAGGTACTAGGAACCCTGGAGAGAACATCAAGAGTCAACAATTCTCACCGCTGACTTTCACACCAATGGGGGTAACCCAGAACAGGAGACAACAACGGATGCGGCATTGGTTCCAACATGGGACAGAGAGAGAAATCCTAGTTAGCCAGTGGTATTTATTAAGGATCAAGCAGTGTTCTAATTGTGGGGAAAGATACAAAACCCTCAGATCAGTCTCAGTCCCCGTCCCACATGCGATTCACAGTCTCTGACAAAGGGAGAGCAGGTGCCTCATCAATTATGTTTGAGGCTTTGTAGAGTTACAGGGGAACTAAGGTGGGCGGTGGTACCACTGAGCCAACAGAAGGTACTTACATAAGCCTGGAATGGAAATGGGGATGGTCCAGAGCAGGAAGCAGCATTTCATGGGGATCAGACCCCGCACCGGAGAGAAATGAGAAACTTGTCAGTAATCGGCGAATAATCAAGACGGAGAAGGCTGCTTTCTGAGAAGGTAACCTCTAAGGCTCTTGAACCTCTGTCGAATAACCTACACTCTCCACTCCTGGCTACCTTCCAGTGGTGGAGAATAGAGTCAACTCAATTATTCAGTCTGGATTATTTGTGGCCAGGGCGTCCCTAAAATGAGACTCATTGCTCTTAAATAGGCTGTCATGTAAAACATCCCGACCTAAGGCAATGGGGGGAAATGTTTCTGACAATGAAGGACTTTAAGTGTCCTCAGAGAGTCCAACTGCTCTGGGACTACCTTTCCCAAAAACAATTGCCTGGGATGATAATCTGGGACACTGAACAAACCCAATGAGCTGCCAAGACAACCTGAATTTCTGGGTTTATCTTGACCAATCCAGACCCTTTGTTTCACCTGCTTCCCTTCCTAGTACTCCCCAACATTTCACTATTAAAACCCCACCAGAGGGCAAATGGAAAGAGAAAGAAGATCAAATCCAAGCCAGTCAATGTTGCCAGGAAAAGGTACTATGGGAGAGGAAGTTGAAACTATTGGTTAAGATGAGGAGTTTGGATGATCTGAACCTTAGAATTCATTGCTACCTGTCCCTCATTGCCACAGATAACAGAGAACTGACACTGTTTTGGAGAACGAGAGAAGGGAACAGTTTCCATGGGTTCCCAGGGGGTTAGAGAGCAAGTCAGCAACAAAGTTCCTCACCTCCAACTTGCAAGGAGGCATCACCCAGGGCAGGGAACATATTGATGGCCACATATCCCAACATGAAATAGGGAGAGAAATCACAGTTAGTTTATTGATCTTGAATAATCGGGAAGTTTTCTACCATCAGCATTCTCCACAGAAATTTAGCTTCATCTCCCCTCCCTCCCATCCTCACTTACATATATCCGACGATTCTTACCTCCACCTTTAGGATTGAGTAGAAGGATCCGGAAAAGGCACCGTGAGAGGCCCCAATTCCCAGCATGAAACAGAAACAAGCCTCAGTTAGTGTGTTCTGTACTGAGCAGGTAAACGTTCAACAGACCCTGAGCCCAAAGATTCTCTGTGACTTTCTGTAACTCTTCCTCCAAAGCATCCTACTGTTGTAATGGGAGATGTGACCAGAGCCAGTTTTCAGGACTGGAGAAACAGGCAGTTATCAGGGGCCATCAATTTTAAAGAGTTGCCTGTTGGGGAAATACCCAGTGCTGGACTCCAGGAAGTAAGAGGTTCAGGTGGGAGGGGAAGTAGTTTTAAGGAGCAAAGGAACTATAGTTGACTGCTTAATGCCTGACTCTGATCCTGCTCCAAACCCAAAACGGTCATAAGCCCGAGTTATCTAGAGTCGGCCAGAATTGATGAGAGGGAGGAAGGGCTGAATGGGACATTCAACCTGGGCTTCAAGGCTGTCCATCACCTCGCCCCCTCCTACCTCACCTCCCTTCTCTCCTTCTCCAGCCCAGCCCGCACCCTCCGCTCCTTCGCTGCTAATCTCCTCCCCGTACCTCGTTCTCGCCTGTCCCACCGTCGACCCCCGGTCCACGTCATCCCCCGGGCCTGGAATGCCCTCCCTCTGCCCATCCGCCAAGCTAGCTCTCTTCCTCCCTTCAAGGCCCTGCTGAGAGCTCACCTCCTCCAGGAGGCCTTCCCAGACTGAGCCCCTTCCTTCCTTTCCCCCTCGTCCCCCTCTCCATCCCCCCATCTTACCTCCTTCCCTTCCCCACAGCACCTGTATATATGTATATATGTTTGTACATATTTATTACTCTATTTATTTATTTATTTATTTTACTTGTACATATCTATCCTATTTATTTTATTTTGTTAGTATGTTTGGTTTTGTTCTCTGTCTCCCCCTTTTAGACTGTGAGCCCACTGTTGGGTAGGGACTGTCTCTAGATGTTGCCAAATTGTACTTCCCAAGCGCTTAGTACAGTGCTCTGCACATAGTAAGCGCTCAATAAATACAATTGATGATGATGATGATGATGATGACATAATAGAGGGCAGGAGTTCAGAAAAGCTTCAGGAGGAGATAGGAGTATCTCTGAGGTCTCTTTCCAGGGAACCAGGGGAATGGGCCTGAGGTAGATCTGGGCCCTGTGTGCACTTTCCTTTCTGAAGATGAATGCAGGTGACCCTCCCCAGTGGGGTGACACTGACTGCAGTGAACAGATCCCAGTTATGGCTAGGGAACTCCAAACATCTTGGAGCTGTGTGAGTTGAAAAGAGGAGGGATCTGGTGTGAGCAGCAGCAACCTGAATGTGGGATTTTACATCCCAGCCACTTCCTTTGCCCAGGGCGTGAGAAAGAAAGCAGTGGGGCATATGGGAAAGGAAGCATTGCAGACAGTCAAATGTAGAAAGGTTTTTACCTGGTCAAAGGCTGGTGTTTGACAAGAAATAGAAGCTGAGGGTTATTGACTGCTGATAGGAGTGGGAGGTGGAGAGAGTTCAGGTCTGACCAGTTTGGGTTAAACCCGAACTGTCCTGGCTCACCCCTGTAGGGTCCTTCTAGACTGTGAGCCCACTGTTGGGTAGGGACGGTCTCTATATGTTGCCAACTTGTACTTCCCAAGCGCTTAGTACAGTGCTCTGCACACAGTAAGCGCTCAATAAATATGATGGAATGAATGAATAAGGATAGAGGACCTGACCCTGCTCTACTTCGGGTCATCCTGGACCCTAAAACCCTGGGGATCCTAAGGCAGAGCCACAACTCCAAGGGAAGGTCAGAGTTATGACTCCTTTGGCTCTAGGTGGTTGTCAGTGGTAGGGGAGAAGTTTCCCAGGACTTGGACCCAGACCTCCAGAAGAAACCCAAATGATCGGCTTTTAAGTATTTTAAATTATTTATTCATATTAACGTCTTTCTCCCCCTCGAAACCATTAACTCATAGGTAGGGGAGGTATCTGCTAATTCTGTGGTATTGCAGTCTCCCGATTGCTCAGTACAGTGCTCTGCATATAGCAAGCACTCAGTAAAATGATTGATTGGTTCTCCTGCAGTCCTTAGGGTCCAGGGGGTCTCCCAGGAATTTGACCATAAGCCCATACTCTCTAGCGGACCCCTGAACCGATGTCAAGGGGGTCTCCCAGGAATCTGACCATAAGCCCACACCCTCTAGAGGACCCCTGAACTGATTTAGTATTGATTTAAACTCACAAACTCAGGCAGATGCACACTGGATTGAAATCACTGGGAGTGCAGTGGCAAGCTGAAAATTTTTCTGCACCCAGAATTAATCGCCCTGGGTTTAGTTTGCAGACAGATCCAGCGGGGGCTCCTTCGGCTTCCTTTGACCTCAGCTCTTGAAGTCAAAACTAGACCCATCTTAACATTTGGTGATCCCAAGATGGGCAGCCAGAACCAGACTTTAGTGAGTTGAACAATTTTCTTGACTTGTCATAGCCTATTCCCTGTGGGACAGGGGACTGGTTAGGGATGGAGGAAGGTCACAGGATTTTGAACTCTTTAACCCACAGGGTTAGCCACAAGAGACAATATATTTCATTAGTGGTGAGCAGATCTCTATCTCATCAGGGGTGGGGGTTCAGATGGGATTCAGACTAGAAAAAGGGGAAATTGGGGCAGATTCTTACCTCCAACTTGCAGGGGGTGTGAGTTATCCAGTTATGAGGCAGGTCCCCAGATCCCAGAAAAGAGCAGAAGGAGAAATTCAAGTTAGTCTGTTGTTCTGAACAAATAGAAGCATTCTTCCACAGCTTGTGAGATAGTGACTCTGGGCTAGGTATGCCCTCTGGGTATTAGCCCCTTCCTAGTCCCCCTTTTATGATAGGATAGAATATTGCTTCACCAGTCTCCCCTGGAAAACTAGTGCATGCTTGCCTCTCAGTTTTACAGAACTGATGCATTTGGTTATTGGGTCAGAACTCCCTGGGGTCAGAGTCCTGGCACTTTTATGAACAGAGTCTCATCAACCATGGTGTGTGACTGAGGGGAGGGGAGATTTTGACCAGGTTTATGGCTATGGTTGGAGACCCAAAAGGGGGCTGTATGGGTTTGGTCGCTTCTGCCCCTCGAAGCTCCCCGCTCAGCCCCCCGATATCCGCCAGCCCCCAAGTGATCCAGCCAAGGGGGAGTTGGACTCATAATGGGGTAGGTGCTTGTTTTTAGGCCCTGCATCTATCCCAGGATAAATTAAGCCCTGGAAGAGAAACCTTTCCCTTTGCCCAGCTCCTGACTGCAGGCTCTGAGCCTCAGCAAACCATTAAGTTTTAATTCTTTAACTGGAGACTGACCCAAACTAAAAGGCTGTCAAGCAGCTAAAAGTGCAGGGTGGTAAGTTATAATCATGAGCTGACTCCTGACTCAGTGTCTGCCTAGGGCCAGTTTAATAGCAAGTTGCAAACAGTTTTGCAACTTGCATAAAATACACATTTCTTAATGAATCTAATAATACCACTTGTGCTAGCCAGTTAATAATAATAATGGTATTTGTTAAGCGCTTACTATGTGCCAAGCACTGTTCTCAGCGCTGGGGTAGATACAAGGTAAGCAAGTTGTCCCACATGGGGCTCACAGTCTTAATCCCCATTTTACAAATGAGGTAACTGAGGCACAGGGAAGTTAAGTGACTTTGGGCAAGTCACAGCTGACAAGTGGCAAAGCCAGGGTTAGAACCCACGACCTGCCCATGCTTTTTCCACTAAGCCATGCTGCTTTGCTCTTAGGACAACTGGACAATATGTTTTGATCTCAGTTCAGCACAGTAGGAAACCAAAGCATTAGCTAGAGCAGGTTAAGAAAGGAAATTTGTTTCCATTAGATTGTGTTTTCCTCTGTGTCTTCCTGATTGCCTCAAGGGTCTGCCAAATTGACAGCTGCTGCCTTCAAGTGCTGACTCTTCCCACTGACTATGTAATAGAGGACTGACTGAAAGATGGAATGGGGTAGAAAGTCTGAGCTGGGAGGGGGCTTCGTGGTAAATCAGTGCTTTTGCATTGTGCAAAACCAGCTAATCAATCAATCAATCAATCAATCGTATTTATTGAGCGCTTACTATGTGCAGAGCACTGTACTAAGCGCTTGGGAAGTACAAATTGGCATCACATAGAGACAGTCCCTACCCAACAGTGGGCTCACAGTCTAAAAGGGGGAGACAGAGAACAGAACCAAACATACCAACAAAATAAAATAAGTAGGATAGGAATGTACAAGTAAAATAAATAAATAAATAAATAAATAAATAGAGTAATAAATATGTACAACCATATATACATATATACAGGTGCTGTGGGGAAGGGAAGGAGGTAAGACGGGGGGATGGAGAGGGGGACGAGGGGGAGAGGAAAGAAGGGGCTCAGTCTGGGAAGGCCTCCTGGAGGAGGTGAGCTCTCAGCAGGGCCTTGAAGGGAGGAAGACAGCTAGCTTGGCGGATGGGCAGAGGGAGGGCATTCCAGGCCCGGGGGATGACGTGGGCCGGGGGTCGATGGCGGGACAGGCAAGAGCGAGGTACAGTGAGGAGATTAGTGGTGGAGGAGCGGAGGGTGCGGGCTGGGCAGTAGAAGGAGAGAAGGGAGGTGAGGTAGGAGGGGGCGAGGTGATGGACAGCCTTGAAGCCCAGGGTGAGGAGTTTCTGCTTGATGCGCAGATTGATCGGTAGCCATTGGAGGTTTTTGAGGAGGGGAGTAATACGTCCAGAGCGTTTCTGGACAAAGATAATCCGGGCAGCAGCATGAAGTATGGATTGAAGTGGAGAGAGACACGAGGATGGGAGATCAGAGAGAAGGCTAGTGCAGTAGTCCAGACGGGATAGGATGAGAGCTTGAATGAGCAGGGTAGCGGTTTGGATGGAGAGGAAAGGGCGGATCTTGGCAATGTTGTGGAGCTGAGACCGGCAGGTTTTGGTGACGGCTTGGATGTGAGGGGTAAATGAGAGAGCGGAGTCGAGGATGACACCAAGGTTGCGGGCTTGTGAGACGGGAAGGATGGTAGTGCCGTCAACAGAGATGGGAAAGTCAGGGAGAGGACAAGGTTTGGGAGGGAAGACAAGGAGCTCAGTCTTTGACATGTTGAGCTTTAGGTGGCGGGCGGACATCCAGATGGAGATGTCCTGAAGGCAGGAGGAGATGCGAGCCTGGAGGGAGGGGGAGAGAGCAGGGGCAGAGATGTAGATCTGGGTGTCATCAGCGTAGAGATGATAGTTGAAGCCGTGGGAGCGAATGAGGTCACCAAGGGAGTGAGTGTATATTGAGAACAGAAGGGGACCAAGCACTGAACCTTGGGGAACCCCCACAGTAAGAGGATGGGAGGGGGAGGAGGAGCCTGCAAAAGAGACTGAGAAAGAACGACCGGAGAGATAAGAGGAGAACCAGGAGAGGACGGAGTCTGTGAAGCCAAGGTCAGATAGCGTGTTGAGGAGAAGGAGGAGCTAATGCTGGTTAAGTAGCCCTGTGCAGGTTGGGGATCAAATAATTTTCTAAAGAAATCACTCTTGCTTCTTATACCTTGGGAGAGTCCTGCAAACTTGTAATATTGGAGCTTTGAGATTACATTCTCCTGAAATGGCCCCCCTTTTCCTCTGCTCTTCCTCCCCATCGTCCCTACTCCCTTCCTCTGCTCTACCCCCTTCCCCGCCCCCAGCACCTGTGTATATTTGTACATATTTATTTTTCTATTTATTTTATTAATGTGTATACATCTAAAATTATATTTATCTATTTTGATGCTATTGATGCCTACTTGTTTTGTTGTCTGTCTCCCCCTTCTAGACTGTGAGCCCATTGTTGAGTAGGGGTTGTCTCTATCTGTTGCCGAATTGTACTTTCCAAGAGCTTAGTACAGTTCTCTGCACACAGTAAGCGCTCAATAAATACAATTGGATGAATGAATGAATGAAATGGCTGCTAGGCGTTCATTTGGCTTTCAAATTCCTCCCCAGGGATCTTGCTATATGAGCCCTTCTCTCTGTGCTGGGGTGAAGAATGCTAAGGAATTCCTGATGATTTCTCCTGGAAGTGTTTTTTCAATGATTCCTCGGAGGAGCATTAAGCCAAAGAATAAAGGCTGATCACTCAAAGGTATTTACTGAGCACTTACTGGGTGCAGAGCACTGTATTGAGTGCCTAGGCAAGTTTGTCCTGTAGTAATAATAATAATAATAATAATGTTGGTATTTGTTAAGCTCTATGTGCCAAGTACTGTTCTAAGCGCTGAGGTAGATACAAGGTAATCAGGTTGTCCCACATAGGGCTCACGGTCTTCATCCCCATTTTACAGATGAGGTAACTGAGGCATGGAGAAGTGACTTGCCCAAGGTCACCCAGCTGACAAGCGGCCGAGCCGGGATTAGAACCCATGACCTCTGACTCCCAAACCCATGCTTTTCCCACTAAGCCACGCTGCTTCTCTGCTTCTAATGTCCCTGGGAACCCCCTTCACCCCAAGTCTGATTAACCCAATTCCCAAACGCAGATGGAATGCAGATTAAGGCCCTTTGGGACTCGGAGGGTCTCAGGGGGAATAGAATGAATTATGGAGCTTACGCAAGCCTGGGATGGAGCCGGGGACGAGACCGCACAGGAGGCAGCAGCCGAGAAGGAGAGAAAACGGAGCTGGTTATTTGGTAAAGACTGTAAACCCCTAACCAGCCCGTGGCTGGAAGACTCTAGGAATAATGTGCCCCATTTACTCTGACCCAGCTTTCTGCTGGACAAGTCTAGAGCTCAGAACTAGCCAAGTATGTTCTTAGAGGGTGGCTGGAAAGTGGGACCAAGTGCCAAAACAACACGACCTAGTGGAAAGAGCTCAGGCCCGGGTGTCAGAGGCCCTGGGTTCTGATCCCGGAGCCACCATTTGCCTGCTGTGTGACCTTAGGCAAGTTACTTTTTGGTGCCTCTGTTTCCTTATCTGTAAAATGGGGATTCAGTACCCGTTCTCCTTTCTACTTAGACTGTGAGCCCCACATTGGACAGGGACTCTGCCCTACTTAATCATATTTTATCTACCCCAGTACTTAGCACAGTGCTTGGCACATACTTAGCACAGTGCTTGGCACATAGTTAAATGTTGAACAATTATTATTATTATTGTAAGGGCAGGAGGAGTCTTCAGTGTCCATTCCCTTAGGGGTTTCCATCAATTAGTCCCCATGGACCCCTTAAATTCTGGTGGGGTAAAGAAGGGCTGAGTGTTCACCTCACCTCCAACTTTCGAGGACAATGAGGCCACAGGTCCCAGGGTGGAGAGAGAAATCGCAGTTAGTCTCATGCTTTGTCTATATCACTTAAAACCAACAACCCCCTTGGAGACGGGGACTACTCCCCTACAGTTTGCTAACATTGCTTTTACCTCAGGATGTGTCTCTGTTTCCCTCGGGGCAAAAATAATGGGCACATTTTTAGGACTGACCTCAGCATCTGCTTTCTCCTGAGGGCATATATTTTTGGCATCCAAGTCTCAGTTAAAGACTCCCCATGTAAGAATAAAAGGTCCCCCCCACCCCGCTGCCAGCTCCATTTATATCCCCAATCCACCCCATTCCCAGAATGCTTCTGTGAGGGACAATAGAAAGAAGGGCAAATGTTTTAGAAATACCTAGCCCTGACAGTGGTATCTATTCTATTTATTTTATTTTGTTAGTATGTTTGGTTTTGTTCTCTGTCTCCCTCTGTGAACCCACTGTTGGGTAGGGACTGTCTCTAGATGTTGCCAACTTGTACTTCCCAAGCACTTAGTACAGTCCTCTGCACACAGTAAGCGCTCAATAAATACGATTGATTGATTGATAGATAAAGGCCCACACCTCTATAGAGACTTAGAAAAGATATGTAGTGCCTTCTCCTCTCCTCCCCCACTAGTTTCATAACTCCTTGGGCCAGCAAAAACTTTGGTCTTTGGCAAGTATAGCAACTGAGCCTATTCACGGCAGCCCCCATGCACCCTGCTTATTCCTGGTCCAGCCCCCACAAGAACTGAGGTTGCCTCATTCTGGAGGACTTTTGGGGTTCAGCTTAAAGCACATTGGGCCCCAAATTTCCAGGTCTCCAGTCTGCATTGCTTCTATAGTGCCAATCACAGGGCTAAACTCAGGGGCCCCTAGGTAGCAGGAGACAGTGGTGAGCATGATCACTTTGGCTCATACTGCAGGAGTCTCCAATGCCTAATATAGAGGAGAAACCTTAAATCAACGTGAATCAGAAATAAATCTTGTTTGGGACGGGACCTAGATGGAGAAGCCATGCAAAGGCCTTGCCTTAGGGCATGTATCCTGGAAATCATGGGGAGTAGCTCAAGGGGACACCTTCTAAGTCATGTGGGACCCTCAGGAGAATGGAGGTTGAGGAGAGCAGCTCTGACTTTTCTCCCACAGCAATAGGGTGGGAACAGGGGCTACGATCAAATTCAGGGGAAGCCCAGACACCCTCCTGGGTCCTGATTCCTTTCTGAAGTCCCAGGCAGTCACTTGTAGGGTGATTTGTGGCCACTAAAGAGAGATCAAATAGGATTGGATATAGTTCTTACCCAGCCCTGCCATGCAGAAGGCGAAATTCAGACCGGAAAGTGGTATTCCATGAAGCCCAGATCACGGAGGGCAAGGAGAAAAACAATGGTTAGGATGGCACATGGTGAATTCTGGACACCAGAGCACTAGAGCACAGGCCCTTGCAGCAATGGGACGCTGTATCTGCTACGCCAACCTCTATCACTGACCTCCCTGCCTGGGATGGAAAGAGATACCTGGGGCATGGAGGCAGTGGGGAAGGGAGTGACAGCTGATCCCCGAGAGATGGAGAAAGGAAGCATTTGCCCAGAGCCTCCAAATAGCACTGGGCTGAGCCGAAAGGAGGGGTTGAAAGCAAAGCCTGGATTGGTGTCCCAACTCCACCCTGGCTTTCTCCATCCCACCGAGCTACCTCTCCTGGCAGAGTTGCTACTACCCTGTATTTGTTCAAAGCAGACTGGAGGCTTCAAATTCCAGCATGGGAATTCAGAGGAAACGCAGACACCCTCCCAGGTCCTGAAGCTTTTCTTAAACCTCAGGCGGCCACTTGTAGGGTGACTTTTGGACGCTAAAGAGAGACCAAATAGGATAGGAAAGCACGTTGGGAGGTTAGATTTTCCACTTTCCTGGCCCCATTCATCCCTTCATCTGACAAAGTAGCAGATTCTGGGAGGAATGCCCCCTGTCCCCCCAACCACCACCACCATCACCACCACTGTCCTATTTAACCACCCTGTAAGTGTTGACACTGGCAGTGATGGCAATTCTGCTTGTTCAGTCCCGATTCAAGCACAACCTCGAGGGCACCTAGAGAGGCAGGCCCCAGGGCTCTGGATTCCCTCAGCCAGGACTCAGTTGTTCAGCCTTTTTCTACCCCAAACATGCTACAGGGGCCAGAGCTCCCTTCTGGAGGCAACATCTCTGGTTGGGCACATTTAGCCTCCACGGTACTGTGTTAGGAAATGTCCTTCCTCAAGGGAAATGAGATCAGGGCAGGGAGCAGATTGATTCTCACCTCCAACTTGGATGGCAGCAGAACAACACACAAGAGATGGCATTGGGTGACCACGCACAGAGACCAGTAGAAAGGGGGAGGAATAGAAAAGACAGTTAGTTTGGCTCTAATATAACCTCTCCTAGGCCCGTCCTGGGGGCTGGGTGCTCACCTGCGCCTTTTGGGGTGAAGAGATGAATCCAGCAAAGGAGATGGTGTCAGGTGTCCCGGGTCCCAGTGGAAAGCAGAGAGACATCACAGCTGGATCATTGCCCTGCACTTCATCATCATCATCATCAATCGTATTTATTGAGCGCTTACTATGTGCAGAGCACTGTACTGAGCGCTTGGGAAGTACAAATTGGCAACATATAGAGACAGTCCCTATCCAGGAAGCCTCCCCTTCCCTTCCGAACTAAAGCGTCCCAGGGCTGGAATTGGGAGGAGTGATTCTGGTGTCTCTCCCTTCTCCACAGGGGAAGAGTGGGATGGTTTAGGAAAGGGAAGAAAGTTGGGGTTGTAGAGTTTGGGGATGGTGGCATCAATGGCAGGAGTCTCCTCCATCTCCATCCCCCTACCCCGCTCCTTCTTCATCCCTTAAGTCTATCAGCACGGCAAGGAGCTCAGTTTGCTGGAAGTCTTAGGAGGAGACCGTGCCAGGGCTCACCCCAGGAGTTCCATGCTGGGCTCCAGGACTCCTGGGTCCCGTTGACAAGGGTAGAGGAGGTTGTGTGTGGGGGTGGTGGATGTGATACTTTTGGGGAATTTCCCGTGCCTTGGGGATGGTGTCCTCTCCCACAAAAAGGGAACAGTTCCTGGGGAAGTCACCATCCCTAAGGCCAACAGCTGCTTGGGATGGGACTTAGAGAGGGTGAGAAAGGTGGGAGAGCTGGGGGGGAGCCCCAAGAACAGTCCTTACCTCCGACTTCCATAGGAACGGGAACACCCCGGTAGCGGAGAGGGGTCAGGTGGGCCGCAGGCGTGAGCATGGGGCACAAAGAAATTACAGTCAGTTGGAGATTCTGATCATTCAGTTCTCAGACCTGGGCTCTGGTCTCCCTCCCTGCTCTCCGTGGCCAGTAGACCCAGGGATGTTGCAGAGTGACAGGAGCCCCTCATGGGGATTTCAGGGAGGGTCACATCGCTCCATGGGGCTCAGGCTTGGGGAAATGTTCCCCAGAGGCCCCAGGAAACTTCCTTCCTTTACTGAGCACGTGCTAGCTGTCTTCCTCCCTTCAAAGCCCTTCTGAGAGCTCACCTCCTCCAAGAGGCCTTCCAAGACTGAGCCCCCTTTTTCCTCTCCTCCTGCCCCTCCCCACAGCACCTGTATATGTTTGTACAGATTTATTACTCTATTTATTTTACTTGTACATATTTACTATTCTATTTTGTTAACGATGTGCATTTAGCTTTAACTCTATTTGTTTTGACGACTTGACACCTGTCCACATGTTTTGTTTCGTTCTCTGTCTGCCCCTTCTAGACTGTGAGCCCATTGTTGGGTAGGGACCGTCTCTATCTGTTGCTAACTTGTACTTCCCAAGCGCTTAGTACAGTGCTCTGCACACAGTAAGTGCTCAATAAATAAGATTGAATGAATAAGGCAAAAAATCTGCCTCTTCAAACTGACCATTATCCCACTCAGCACCTGTGATTGATCCCCTTGGGGGATCAGTGCTATTTAATTTTATGGGACCTCCCACGTGATATCTGATGCCATTATGTCATGGTACTCATAGGCCCAAGTGATGACATCCTTATGTACCATTGCATTCCCAGACTGTTGCTGCCTCCTAGCAAAATCTGTTGCTGTCAGCCGCTCCCTTCGGTACCAAATAATTGTATTTATTGTACAATTCATTGATTGAGTGCTTACCCTGTGCAGAGTATTTTACTAAGTGCTTGGGAGAGTACAATTCAACAGTTATTTATTTATGCCTGTGTCTCCCTCTGGACTGTTAATAAATAAATTATAGATTATGGACAGAAGTGCTGTGGGGCTGAGGGTGGGGTGACTTAAGTGAATATTCAGTGCTTAAAAGGTACAGATCAAGTGCATAGGCAACACAGAAAGGAGAGGGAGTTGGAGAAAAGAAGGCTTAATTAGGGACCTGGGTTCTAATCAGCGTGGCTCAGTGGAAAGAGCATGGGCTTTGGAGTCAGAGGTCATGGGTTCAAATCCCAGCTCCGCCAATTGTCAGCTGTGTGACTTTGGGCAAGTCACTTAGCTTCTCTGTGCCTCAGTTACCTCATCTGTAAAATGGGGATTAAGACTTTGAGCCCCCTGAGGGACAACCTGATCAACTTGTAAGCTCCCCAGCACTTAGAACAGTGCTTTGCCCATAGTAAGCGCTTAATAAATGCCATTATTATTATTATTCTAATCCCAACTCTGCCACTTGTCTGCTGTGTGAGCTTGGACAAGTCACTTAACTTCTCTGTGCCTCAGCCACCTCATCTGTAAAATGGGGGTCAAGACTGTGAGCCCCATGTGGGACCTGATTACTTTACTTAGAAGAGTGCCTGGCACATAGTAAATGCTTTACAAATACCAATTTGTACTTCCCAAGCGCTTAACACAGTGCTCTACACACAGTAAGTGCTCAATAAATACGATTGAATGAATGAATGAATACCATCAAGAAAGGAGGGGAGGCATCTTAGAGGAGATGTGATTTTAACAAGGCTTTGAAGGTGAGGAGAGACTTGTCAGTCCACTCTGCCCCTCCTCACACCCTCCTCCTCAAAGCCCTAACCAGGAGGGAGAAGGGCAAGTGCTCACACACACTCATGTGCTCTCTCTCTCTCCCTCCCACGGCCCCCCATCAAGTGAAGGAAAGAGAATCTTGCACCAGGGTGTTGGAGATTAATCAATCAGGTGGGGTCTAGGGCAGGGGAGTGAAAAGCTATGACAAAGCACCTGGTTTCATGGGGCAGAATGCGGATAAAGGGGAAAATCTCTGCCTAAAGACCCTTATCCTGTAAAGGCCAGAAGCAGTATGGCCTAGTGGAATGAGCACAAGACTGGGAGCCAGGACAGCTGGGTTCTAGTCCTGGCTCCATCACTTGCTTGATGTGCAGCCTCGGCCAACTCACTTACCTTCTCCGTGCCGCAGTTTCCTCATCAGTAGAATGGGGATTAAAAACCAGTTCGCCCTCCCCATTAGATTGTGAGCCCCATGAGACAAGGACTGTGTCTTATCTGATGACCTTGTAACTACCCCGCGTTTAGTACAGTGCTTGGCACATAGAAAGCGCTTAAAACCCCCCACAATAATCCAAGTGACTAGAACCCAAAGCCTTGGCAGTCTTCCCCTAGAGGAGGTCATTGTTCCAGAACTGCAATTGTCCTCCTGACCCAAGACAGCCTGCACCTCGCTGTGCCTCGATTGCCTCATTTCTCCTGCCTTCCCTGCCCTGGAGGTTGAGAGCACTCATCAGGCAGGACTTCTGTGGCCCCTCCCGGAAAAGGGTGGAGAATCACATTTGGGTGATTAGCACTGACTGGAACAATCAGATTGCGGCCCAGCCAGTTTCCAGAGAGTGAGGTGATCCGCCTTGGATGGCCTGCCTCTTCCCTGGAGTGGGGAAAGCCAAACAGTGAGTGAAGACCCCCTAGAAAGGATCCATTACATCAGAAGTCCTGTGGGTCATAAGTTACCTCATCTGGAAAATGGGAATTGAGACTGTGAGCCCCAAGTGGGACAACCTGATTGCCTTGTATCCTCCGCAGCGCTTGGAACAGTGCTTTGCACATATTAAATGCTTAACAACTACCACCATTATTATTATTATGTCACTTCACTTCTCTGTGCCTCAGTTCCCTCATCTAAAATGGGGATGAAGACTGTGAGCCCCCCGTGGAACAACCTGATCACCTTGTAACCTCCCCAGCGCTTAGAACAGTGCTTTGCACATAGTAAGCGCTTAATAAATGACAATAAATAAATAAATACGCCTGTGATCTCCTCCAAACCTCAGTTAGTGGGGTTACTGTCAATCTCAACTCAAAAACCAGAGGCGGTTCCCTTCGATTGAAGGATTCCCCTACTTCCCTCCCTTCTCCTCCCCAGGCTCCTCCCAAACCTTTCCACTTTCCTTCCCTTCCTTGCCGGTATCCCTTCTCCTCTTCTCTCTTTTCCTCCCCCGCAGTCCACTGAGAAAGGGAATTCCCAGCAGGGAAACAGATGCCTTTTGGAGAGTCAGCTCCCCATCCAACTCCGAAAGGGGGGCAGATCTGATGGCGGGGCCAGAGCCGAGCAGGGTGAAGAGCTTTGTGGAGGGAAGAGGCGTGCAGGGGGAAGAGATGTGCCAGGGATAGAACCGAGCCGGGGGAAGAGCTGTGTTGGGAGCGGTGCCCAACAGAGTTCGGAATCGAGCAGCGAGGCTGGGAATTCCTGTTTCCCATTCAGTAATCCACTTTACGAAGGCGTTCCCACTCTAGGAGAGCACCAGTTTCAGGTGAGGCTGAGAGTCTAGAGGATAAAAGTGAGAGATAATTACGGCCTTGGGAAGCGGTGCCGTCCAGTGTCAACGCCAGGGCCAACAGGAGCGTCAGGGCCTTCATCCTGGAATGGGAAGGAGACTGGATCTTACTGCGGTCTGGGCACCTTCTCCTCCTTTATAGCAGCCAAGGGGGAGGGGAGTGTGCCTAGCACCTGTTTGAGCCCTCCCTCCACGTACTCTCACTGATCCAGACACCTGCCTCAGGGTTGCTGCCTCTCTGCATCACAACCAGTCAAGAGCCTTGGAGCAGTGGAGGAAAGGAGGGGAGGAGAGAAGGGGCAGCGGCCAAAATGGTCTTCAGTCTCCTTTCTTCCATTGTTCCCCAGGCCTGAACCTGCCTAGCCTAGCAGGGCAGAACGGCAGGGCTACAGCGGAGCTGATGGCTGGGGGGATTGGCAAGAGCTTGGAAGCAGCTAGGCCTAGTGGGTAGAGCACGGACCTAGGAATCAGAAGGACCTGGGTTCCATCATCATCATCAATCATATTTATTGAGCGCTTACTATGTGCAGAGCACTGTACTAAGCGCTTGGGAAGTACAAATTGGCAACATATAGAGACAGTCCCTACCCAACAGTGGGCTCACAGTCTAAAAGTTCCAATCCTGGCTCCACCATGTCTATTGTGTGACCTTGGGCAAATGAGTTAACTTCTCTGGGCTTCAGTTCCCCCATTCACAAAGTGAAGATTAAGACTGTGAGACCTTTGTGGGACCGGGACTGCGTCTCATATTGCCTTGGCTCAGTGGAAAGAGCCCGGGCTTTGGAGTCAGAGGTCGTGGGTTCGAATCCCAACTCATCCACGTGTCTGCTGTGTGACCTTCACTTCTCCGAGCCTCAGTTATCTCATCTGCAAAATGGGGATTAAGATTGTGAGCCCACGTGGGGCAACTTGATCACCTTGTATCCCCCCCAGCGCTTAGAACAGTGCTCTGCACATAGTAAGCGCTTAACAAATGCCATCATTACAATTATTATTATTACCCCAGCGCTTAGAACAGAACATAGCACTTAAATACCACAAATATTATTATTATTATTTTGGAGCGCTTCATCTCCAGGTTGAAGGGCCCCGCAGTTTTATCAGCTGGACTCCGAGACCTGTTCATCCCAGGCCTCTCACAAGATCTGAGAATTTTCCAGAGTTGAAAAGACCCAAAATGGCACCTTTCTGACAACTTCCTAAAACCTGGCCCCGTCCAATTCTCACCCCCATAAGAGTCCTGGCCCTCTTTTTGGCATCCCCCACCCCGTCTCAAAATGAAAAATTGGCTCTTCTGTTGGGGGGTCAGGGAGGGAAGGGTAGAGGAAGGAAGATGGTTGAGGAGGCACCCTTCAAGGCCCTACTGAGAGCTCACCTCCTCCAGGAGGCCTTCCCAGACTGAGCCCCCTCCTTCCTCTCCCCCTCGCTCCCCTCCATCTCCCCCGTCTTACCTCCTTCCCTTCCCCACAGCACCTGTATATATGTATATATGTTTGTACATATTTATTGCTCTATTTATTTTACTTGTACATATCTATTCTATTTATTTCGTTAATATGTTTGGTTTTATTCTCTGTCTCCCCATTCTAGACTGTGAGCCCACTGTTGGGTAGGGCTGTCTCTATATGTTGCCAACTTGCACTTCCCAAGCGCTTAGTACAGTGCTCTGCACACAGTAAGCACTCAATAAATACGATTGATTGACAATAGGACGGCTGTACCCATCAGGCTGTGGAGTGGATGCACAGTCTATATGAAAAATATGGCAAGTTCCCAGAGCCAGAAGTGGGAATGCTGGAAGGCAGAGAAAGTATCCTCCTGGTGCCAAGCTGCTCAGGATTGGTTTATCCAAGAAGCAAAGGAGTAGTAGTCTGTGTTTCATTCATTCTTTCATTCAATCATATTTATTGAGCACTTACTGTGTGCAAAGCACTGCAATAGACGCTAACTACTAAGTCTCAACACTCATAGATCAAATGTTCCACCACTCATGAGCCCCATATCTCACTCACCACGCAGGGGTCCCGGGTGCCCACGCCAGAGAATCAGCCTACGAAATGCTCAGAGTTAAAGTAGGAGGAGCATCTTTATCTCATCTAATGACAAAATTTTAAATTTAACCCACCTTCATTTTAGTTTAATACATTCTGATTACCAACTTATTTTTTCTTTGCTTTAAATGGGAGTCGGAGGACCTGGGTTCTAATCCTGGGTCTGCCACTTGCCTGCTCTGTGACCTTGGGCAAGTCCCTTAATTTCTGTCTCAACCTCCTCACCTGTAAAATGGGGGTTCTATACTTGTTCTCCCTCCCGCTTAGATTGTGAACCTCAGAAGGGATAGGGACTGTATTAGGCCTGATAAACCTGTATCCACCCCCAGAGCTCAGCGCAATGCTTAACACATAGTAAGCACTTAAATACTACAATTGTTATTAGTATTAGTTTAAATAACTATAACCCGATTGTACTACACTATTGTTATAGTGGAGCCTGTTTGCTCAATTATGTTTACATTACAGGTCAACTCTGTTCCTTTGCTAAGAATAATAATTGCGGTATTTGTTAAATGCTTACTATGTGCCAGGCATTGTACTAAGCGCTGGTGTGGATAAAGCAAATCAGATTGAACACAGTCCCTGTCCCATGTGGGGCTCACTGTCTCAATCCCCATTTTACAGGTGAGGCAACTGAGGCACCGAGAAGTGAAGTGACTTGAGCATGAGCACACAGCAGACACGTGGCGGAGCTGGGATTAGAACCTATGCTCCATTACGCTTAATCATTTGGCTCATTTTTGATATTTTAAAAATTTCAGTCAGCCAAGTTGCTGGAATACAAGGCATGCTTTCCTTTTCTATCTAGTTTGCCTATTTAGCATCTGAGTATTGCACCTGGCTTGTTCTCTCAGGAAACAGAACCAGCCCTCCTTGTGGAGCTGATGTTCAATGGGCCTGGCCAGATGATGAGCATTTTCATTTTATTTCATTTTAATTATTTATTTATTTATTTATTTATTTTACTTGTACCTATCTATTCTATTTATTTTATTTTGTTAGTATGTTTGGTTTTGTTCTCTGTCTCCCCCTTCTAGATTGTAAGCCCACTGTTGGGTAGGGACTGTCTCTATATGTTGCCAGTTTGTACTTCCCAAGCGCTTAGTACAGTGCTCTGCACACAGTAAGCGCTCAATAAATACGATTGATTGATTGATTAATTTTCTCCTCCAAGAAAACTGAAGTGTGCATGGAAGGAAACTGGTGTTTTCTCAGCCTTTTCCCTGACCAGAGATCCCAGCAAATGACCCAGGATTAGAGATTTGTTCTCCTCACCTATTGTCTACGCTGCAGGGACCTTTGGACAAACAGGCAAACTGAGTCTCCATTGTTAATCTCCATGGAGGCTGCAGGCTGGTTCTTGGCAAGGGAGGGCCTGGGACCCAGAGGCTGGACCCTGAGTTCTGCCTCGGAGCCTTCCCTCATCCCGGGAATAGGAGGAGAAGTTGTAGGAGAGCAGAAGGAAGTCAAGGACTGTCTTGGCTTCCTTCCCGCTCTCTGAAATGGGATCAGAACCAGAGCCCAGGAGGAACCCTGGGCCCTGTGTGACAGGGACCCCAGGAAAACCATCAAGTCTGCTCACATCATTTGGATTTGGGCTTTCCTTGCATCTTAAAGTGGCAGGGAGGACCCCCTTCCTGAGTTGCAGTTTGGGACCCAAATTATCCCAGGAAGAATGGCTCTGTCCAAGGAAAGGAGAGAGGATGTGTTTGTGAACCACAGACAGTCCCCAGAATCACGTTTTCAGTGTACTATGCAGGGCTGCTTCTCTGTGCCTCAGTTACCTCATCTTTAAAATGGGGACTCTAGAATGTAAGCTCCTTGTGGGCAAGGAATGTCTATTGTTATATTGTAGTCTCCCAAACGTTTAGTACAGTGCTTTCCACACCGTAAGCACTCGATAAATATGACTGAATAAATGAATGGATTAAGAATGTGAGCCCCAAATGGGCCATGGTCTGTGCACAACCTGACTAGACTTGTATCTACCCCAGCACTTAATACAGTGCTTGGCACACAGTAAATGCTTAATGAATACCATAACTCTCACACACACACCCAAAAAAACCCAAAAATAAACAAACAAATCACAAAAACAAAAGAATAATCAAGCACCTGGCTATCTCCTTCTGTCCTCTGGCACTTATGTTCATATCCTTAAACTCTGTGGCCTCCCTCTGCACAGCTATAATTGATTCTAGTGTCCATCTTCCCCCCTAGATTGTAAATTCCCTAAGGGCAAGGATCGTGATTACCAACTCGATTGTACTCTTCCAAGCGTTTAGTACAGTGCTCTGGCACAGCACTCCTATTCCTGGTGCCTGGCTATCTCCCTTCCTACCCAGGGCAGAGGAGCTGGGATGGCACGGCAGCGCTCCTTGGCTGCAGCTGCTCAACCCAAATGCCACAGTTCCCTGGCTGTCAGAGGCTGTTTGAGCTATAATTTTGTTGATTAGCTTTTCATTTGTTTTCTACTCTGATCTTTTCATTTGTTTTCCACTCTGATCTCTCTCTCTGGGCTGTTTCACGCGTTAATTGCAATCTGGGTTCACAATGTTTCACAAGGTGGTTTATGATTAACTCCAAATTAAATTAAAATCAGGGGAAAGTCCACCTAAAAGACCGGTTACATAACCCGCGAGTCTCAAATGCACTTTGTTTTTGAGCCCCACACTCATCTGGGACATCGCCTTCCCCCTCGAAACCACCTTCTGAGTTCTGCAGCTTCCAGGACCAACCTTTCCCTTTTGTTTTCAGGAAGATACATGCTATCTCAGAGATACTACTACTACTAAGAGTATTTGTTAAATGTTTACTATGTGCCAGGCACTGTACTAAGCACTGGAGAAGATATAAGATAATCGGTGATCAGCAATAACAAGACATTCTGTTGCTTAGAACAGCAGAATGGCCTTGTGGAAAAAGCATGAGTCTGGGAGTTAGAAGACCTGGGTTCTAATCCCAGATCCGCCAACTGTCTGGTGTGTGACTTTGGACAAGTCACTTCATTGTGTCTCTTTCCTTAGTGTAAAATGGGAATTAAATACCTGTTTTTTTTATTTTTTTTTAATGGCATTTATTAAGCGCTTACTATGTGCAAAGCACTGTTCTAAGCGCTGGGGAGGTTACAAGGTGATCAGGTTGTCTCACGGGGGGCTCACAGTCTTAATCCCCGTTTTACACATGAGGTAACTGAGGCACAGAGAAGTTAAGTGATCTGCCCAAAGTCACACAGCTGGCAATTGGCGGAGCAGGGATTTGAACCCATGACCTCTGACTCCAAAGCCCGGGCTCTTTCCACTGAGCCACGCTGCTTCCCTACCGCTTAGACTGTGAGCCCCACATGGGACAGGGACTGGGTCTGACCTGATTAACTTCTATTTAACCTAGTGCTTAGTACAGTGCATGACACAAAGTAAGCACTTAACAAATACTATAAAAAAATCCCCCATCATTTTCATCATCCATTTTGTCCCCTCTCAGCCACCAGCAACCATTTTCTTCTGCCTGCCCCACTTTGCAGCCACACTAATCATGGTGTTTAGTGGGCACTTATTAGGTGCCAGCACTTGGCTAAGCATTGGGGTAAAAACAATCAAACAATTAAGACACAGTCCCTGCCTCACAGAACCCTTCTCCAGCTTTTCCGGATCTGTTGCTGAGGCTATCCAGCAGGACCCTTCCCAAACCTTCATGATAACTGGAGCTGTCGCTTAGTACAGTGCTCTGCACACAGTAAGCGCTCAATAAATACGATTGATTGATTCCCAACCGGGCAGAACCAGAAGAGTTGGAAAATCCTCCCTGCAGCTCCCTGAGGGCAGGCTGTACAGGCGGGTAATAATAATAATTGTGGGATTTGTTAAGCTCTTACTGTGTGCGAGTCACTGTACTAAGCCCTGGGGTGCACACAAGCAAATTGGGGTGACACAGTCCCTGTCCCAAATGGGGCTCACAGTCTCAATCCCCATTTTACAGCTGAGGGAACTGAGGTACAGAGAAGTGATTTGCCAAAGGTCACAAGGCAGACAAGTGGCAGAGTCAGGATTAAAATAACAATGATAATAATAATGACAGTATTTGTTAAGCACTTACTATGTTCCAAGCACTGTTCTAAGCACTGGGGTAGAAACAAGGTGATCAGGTTGTCCCACTTGGGGCTCACAGCCTTAATCGGCATTTTACAGATGAGGTAACTGAAGCTCAGAGAAGTGACTTACCCAAAGTCACACAGCTGATAAGTAGTGGAGCCGGGATTAGAACCCACGACCTGATTCCCAAGCCCGTGCTCTTTCCACTAGGCCACGCTGCTTCCCCACGACCTTCCGACTTCCAAGCCCGTGCTCTATCCACTCTGCCATGCTGATCATCCTTAGTATCGGACCCCTCGGCTAGGTCAGGTAACCTCAAAGAACATGTTCTGGCTCCCTCAGAGGCACAAAAGCAGCATGGCCTACTGGACAGAGCACAGGCCTAGTTCGTTGAGGGCAGGGAATGTGTCAGTTTATTGTTATATTGTCCTCTCCCAAGCACTTGGTATTGTGCTCTGCACACAGTAAGCGCTCAATAAACAGGACTCTTGGCTGATTCTAATCCCAGCTCCACCACATCTGCTGGTGGCCTTGGGCAAGTCACTTTGCTTCTCTGTGTTACCCCATCTGTAAAATGGGGATTAACTGTGAGCCCCACATGTGATACAAACTGTGTTCATATGCGATACAAACTGCGTTCGACCTCATTAGTTTATAGAACAGTGCTGGCCTTAAAACCATTAAAAAAAAAGCCTCCTTTGAATGGTTGTTTGAACTTCCTTCTATTGTCTTATAGAGCCTTGGGTGGATCGGTTCGTTGGCTTTCTTCTGTATTGTTCAAGGCCCTGCTGAGAGCTCACCTCCTCCAGGAGGCCTTCCCAGACTGAGCCCCTTCCTTCCTCTCCCCCTCGTCCCCCCTCCATCCCCCCCATCTTACCTCCTTCCCTTCCCCACAGCACCTGTATATATGTATATATGGTTGTACATATTTATTACTCTAGTTATTTATTTATTTTACTTGTACATATCTATCCTATTTATTTTGTTAGTATGTTTGGTTTTGTTCTCTGTCTCCCCCTTTTAGACTGTGAGCCCACTGTTGGGTAGCCAATTTGTACTTCCCAAGCGCTTAGTACAGTGCTCTGCACATAGTAAGCGCTCAATAAATACGATTGATGATGATGATGATGATCATTGTTCCTTTGGTTGGCTAATTAGAAGCTTGCTACTGCCTCACAAAAACCAGACTTTTCACGCATGAGCAGAGGAGGCCAGATGAACGCAGGGGCTTTAGCGATTATAGCTCAGGACGCGGCCTGCCCTATTGAGGCTGGAGCCAACCTATCCCAGCTTTCCAAAGTTTGACTATTTTCCCCTGGTCCCAGAGGGATGCGGTTCCGACTGCCTTGGGCGGCACCCACTAGGGTAGGGATCACCCAGGGATGCCTGACCACAGGTTGGGACACCTTCTGGGGGCTCCACCTTCCTCACCTCCATGTGTGGATGGTGGGGCTGGTACCCAGAGCATCATCATCATCATCAATCGTATTTATTGAGCGCTTACTATGTGCAGAGCACTGTACTGAGCGCTTGGGAAGTCCAAATTGGCAACACCTAGAGACAGTCCCTACCCAACAGTGGGCTCACAGTCTAAAAGGGGGGGACAGAGAACAAAACCAAACATACTAACAAAAGAAAATAAATAGAATAGATATGTACAAGTAAAATAGAGTAATAAATATATACTCTCAGCCTCCTCCCTGATCTCCCACCCTCCTGTCTCTCCCCACTTCAGCTCTGCTGCCCGGATCCTCTTGGTGCAGAAACGCTCTGGGCATGTTAGTCCCCTCCTCAAAAATCTCCAGTGGCTACCCATCAACCTACAAATCAAGCAAAAACTCCTCACTCTCGGCCCCAAGGCCGTCCGTCCCCTGGCCCCCTCCTCCCTCCCCGCCTCAGGCCGGTCAGGGCAACGCCGCTCCTTTCTCCCCCAGCCCCGCGGGCTCCTGTCACTAAAAGCAGCCCCCACGGCCTCCTCCAGTCACTCTGTTCCCTTAGCCTCGTCCTCCCCACCTGGGCTGGGCTCTGTACGGCTCCGGGGTCGCTCTGCACATAGTAAGTGCTCAATAAATACGATTGATGATGATGATGATGATGGGCACCGGCCCCTTTCGGCCTGTCCCGGAGCCGTGGGTGGCCGCTCCAAAGCCTCCATCCCCACGCCGCTGTCACCGCCTCTTCTCAGCTCCGGCTCTCAAACGTTCCCCTCGGCAGCTGTTTAGACCTGCCCCTTAGGCCTAGCCGCATCTTTGTCAACCAGTAAGTAACCGCCCGGGCAACCGCGGGATCGTCACTGGGTTCCCCGACCTCCCGTCCAGCCCCCTGGCAGGTTTCAGACTGTGCTGGGGCACACTGGCTATGGAGCCACGGAGGGAGCAGGGCTGGTTCCTCTTTCGGCTTGGGAACCAGACCCTGATGCGGCATCTGTTCCCTTCAGAAGCAGCGTGGCCCAATGGAAAGAGTCAGAGGTCATGGCTTCAAATCCCAACTCCGCCAATTGCCAGCTGTGTGTCTCTGGGCAAGTCACTTAACTTCTCTGTGCCTCAGTTACCTCATCTGTAAAATGGGGATTGAGACTGTGAGCACCCCCCCCCGTGGGACAATCTGATCACTTGGTAACCTCCCCGGCGCTTAGAACAGTGCTTTGCACATAGTAAGCGCTTCCACGCAGGGGAAGCAGCGTGGCTCAGTGGAAAGAGCCCGGGCTTTGGAGTCGGAAGGTTGCGGGTTCAAATCCCGGCTCCGCCACTTGTCAGCTGTGTGACTTTGGGCAAGTCACAACTTCTCCGGGCCTCAGTTCCCTCATCTGTAAAATGGGGATGAAGACTGTGAGCCCCACGTGGGACAACCTGATTACCTTGTATCTGCCCCAGTGCTTAGAACAGTGCTTTGCACATAGTAAGCGCTTAACAAATACTAACATTATTATTATTATTAGTAAGCGCTTAATAAATGCCATTATTATTATTATTATTATTATTATTATTATTATTCCCGGCAGGGGAGGGAACTGGGTACGGCTCAAGTGGGGAAAGTAAAAAGAACAAGGGGAGGAAGGCAGTGGCCGGCTAGACAGAGAGCACTTCTAGACAAGCTCTTCTTGAGGGAGCAGATGAACCAGGCTGCAGGATGAAGGAGAGAAGACAGAGGCTTGGGTTGCTTTTGCTTGACTGGAATGCTACTAGCACCAGTTCTGTACAGACCCTCCTCCACACTGATAATTCTCTCACTTGTCCTCACCGGTTTGTTTTTTTTTTTTTTAATTAGAAAATGATCTTTAGGGTGGCAAATATATTAAAAGAAACTCAACGATCGTTCCCTTTTGGTCTTCCCACATTATTACTTACTTCTTGGACGGTCAAGGTTGTCCTCACCTTAAGCTGCAGGGTGGGCACAGGGAATGTCACGGTGACTTTCAAAACAGGAAATGGAAACGTGCCCAGCCAGGCAGGGTCACGAGCCCTGAGCAAGGAAGAGATACCTGTGAAGAATGGAGGGCCACTCCTGCTGGGTCACTTCTGGAGGCAGGGGTGACCACCCACTGACTGTAGCTGACCAGAGGAACCGTAGAAGCCTGTGGGTCCCGGCTGTGAAAGCCGGCCTAGCTCTGCAGGCTCCCTTTGTCCTTGTCAAGGCAATCAACCTCCTTCCCTTCCCCACAGCACCTGTATGTATGTATATATGTTTGTACATATTTATTACTCTATTTATTTATTTATTTTACTTGTACATATCTATCCTATTTATTTTATTTTGTTGGTATGTTTGGTTTTGTTCTCTGTCTCCCCCTTTTAGACTGTGAGCCCACTGTTGGGTAGGGACTGTCTCTATGTGTTGCCAATTTGTACTTCCCAAGCGCTTAGTACAGTGCTCTGCACATAGTAAGCGCTCAATAAATACGATTGATGATGATGATGATGATGATGATGAGAGGCCTCTCCTCCCTAACCTTTTAGTTCTGACTTCTTGTCTCCTCATCCTCCTCACCGCCCCAATTAAAAATTCAAGTCAGTCTTTCACCTACAGGAGGTCCACTCTTGCTTAATTGAGCTGGTTGAGATGTCCCTTCCAAACTAAGCCTGATAATAATAATAATAATAATAATAATAAATAATGGCATTTGTTCAGTGCTTACTATGTGCACAGCACTGTTCTAAGCGCTGGGGAGGGTACAAGGTGATCAGGTTGTCCCACGTGGGGCTCACAGTCTTCATCCCCGTTTTACAGATGAGGGAACTGAGGCTCGGAGAAGTTAAGTGACTTGCCCAAGGTCACACAGCAGACACGTGGCGGAGCCGGAATTCGAACCCATGACCTCTGACTCCAAAGCCCGGGGTCTTTCCACTGAGCCACGCTGCTTCTCTACAGCAGACACCCAATAAAACAAAAAGGCAGTAACCAACGGCAGGCAAGGGGCCCACTCAGGGTCCAATTCAGCTCTAGCAAGCATTGGCCAAAGCCTGGGAGCCATGCTCTCACCCTGCCCGCCCCCCTGACCCCATATAATCATTCTGAAGGGCACAAGTGTGATTCAAATTTTTTAAATTTTTTACAAAATGAATCTTTCCAAGGCCATGGAGGCTTGCGGACAGCAATTCCCCTCCCCGACACTTCCCCCGCCCCCGACAGCCACAAAGGGGATAGAACTGGCCTGGGCAGGACCACGTGCCAGGGCACAGTCCAGTTTCAGTGCAACCACCGGTTACGCTTCTCATCGGAAGAGTGGCAGCCTCGTGCTCCCCGGCCGGCTCTTGATCCTGCCACTGAGGGAAAAGCACCGAGGGCAGGGACTGTCCTGAGGAGCCGAAATGGCAAGAGAGAGAAGTGGAGAGCTTCCCGAGTCTTGACCACAGTAGGGTGTGAAAGCCATTCCACGGACAGGAACGAGGGCGCCTTCTTCCTTCCTTCCTAGACGTCCTTCCTAGACGACAACGGCCTCCATCAAACTGAACTCCGAGTAAACAGGACACACGGTGAATGAGGGTGGTGCCCGCTTTTAGTGGCATTGCTCACCCCCGCAAGGTCCTGCCCTTTCTCAGCCTAGAGAGTGGAGTGGTTCTGAGCATTTTTCTCCAGGTGGGCAGCATAAACCCAGGCCCCTGGCATCTGGGAGTAAACTGCTCAAAAGTCAAACAACTACAAGGCGAAGCATTCCTTAGATCACTTTGTCAACTATGTCAAACATTAGAGGCCAATTGACCCAATCAAACACTGAGAAAAAACAAAAAGTGGATTTTGTGCAAGGAAATCAAACGCATAGTGGATTCAGTTGATTCTCAGTGTGCTGATGATTTAACATTTGATTAGATGGGTTGATTCAGTCTTTAGTTTGATGGTTTTTGGATTGGTTATCGTGTCCTGGAGCCCACCAGGACCAGGGCTAAGAAGGACTGGCTGCCCATCTGGCCATGGGCATGGCAGAAACCCACAGTTCCCCTGCTGGCACTATGCAGTGGGCCGAGCCAAGTTTTCTCTTCCAGGTGTCTGTGGATCCTCAGAAAGCAGAAGGAAGGAAGGAAGGAAGGGTGGTAGAGAGAAGAGGGAGCCACAGGCCTCTGCTGAGGCCTGACGCACTCGGCCTTTAACACGTTACCCAAGTCAAGGAGACTGGTGATTTGTGTCCCAGGAGAAGGGGATGGGTGACACCAGCTGAGAGGGCAGGGTGGTGGTGGCTCTCCGCAATTAAGGTCCAGGCAGAGATGAGGAATGGGCAGGACCAGTGAAAGAAGACAGCTATGGTGGGGGGCCATCTCCAAGGGGAAAGCAACCTGTGACCCAGCAGGCTGCCGGGATCAGGGATTCGGGTCCTCTTCATCTTTAGAGAGGAGGTGTGGTGGAGGAGACACTCTGGAGTGAGGGATTCAGTTCACGGCCGAGTCCTACGGGTTGGCGGACAACTCAGTTGGTGTCATTAATGGGGGCACGGTTGCCGGAGAGCAGGCTCTGCCGCTCGCTCTCCCCCAATCTCAGTTGGCCCCGGGCCAGCCGGGCCAGCACGGGCCTGTGCAGCCCGTTGTAGAGGGCGGTGCCTGCCAAGAGCACGAGGAATCCCAGCACCTGCAGCCCGTGGAAGGTCTCCCAGCCCAGGGCCAGGCTCAGAGCCCAGATGACTACCGTGCGCAGACTGTCCAGGACCATGCGGGTGGTAGCGCTCAGCTCCTTGGTGACGCTGATGCCGGCAAAGTTGAAGAACGCGATGCTGCTGATGTTGCCCAACAGGGCCAGGGTGATGAGCGGCTGCCAGCCCACCTGGCAGAAGGCATCCAGGGCATCTTCTAGCACGCCTCGGGGGTTCCCGCTGAAAGCCCCCGCGGGGATGTAGTACATTGGCACCAGGAGCAGAGAGAGGATCACAAAGCCAAAGAATCCTGTTGGGGGCACATTTGGCAGGGATCAGTTGGGCCAGCCCCACCCTTGAAGAACCCCCTAGAAATGCTGAGCTGCTGCCACTTTATTCTGCCAAGAGCGAATAAACCCAGAGGAAGCTCAGGTTTTTGACCCGCCTTGGCTTGGTGAAGGACGGGAGAGCGTGTTCTTGGGGCTCCTTCCCTACGTAACAGACCCTCTTACTCTTTATCCCTTATGCACCCTCCATTCCTCAGGGCTTCTCACAGCAAGCACCACTATGCCCTCCTTCCCACTTGCCCTTTCTTACTTTCCTCTCATCTTCTAGCCTTCACCCCCACCTGCCATCAAAACACGCCTGTCCCTCACACCCCCTTTTAATTCAATCCCTGTTCCCCCAACTCCACACATACACCAAGGGCAGCAACTGCACCCCGACCACTGAGGCAGGAAGCTCTGGGGATGAAGGGGAGAGATGCTCCCCATGATGCCACCCACCCACCATCCTAGCTCCCAGCCCAGCGCTCCCTTCCCACCTCAAGCGTGAAGACAGGGGAAGGAGGAAGAGGAAAATCAGTCTCTTAGACTTAGGACATCAGGAAAATTGTCACAGGTTGGATCAAAGAAGGCCCAGCCTGGTGCAAGAAAGACTGTGCAACAAAGACCACAATAAAGTATTGATTTTGACGAATTCACTCTTATTCTCTCCCCTTTCTGGACAAGCCCCACTGCAAGTGACAGTCGGAATGAGTGACCATGTATTTGTTTCCCAGCACTCAGTGCCATGCCCTGAACATCGTACAATATCATCACCTGCAGCACCACAACCATCACACACCCACAGTGGCTTGACACTTCCCTCCCCTCTACATGTACCTTCTGTGCCCACAGCCCTCAGCGGGTGTACATCGTGCTTGTAGACAAACTTCTCTTCCAGCACCATCTGGATGGAGACGATCACCTGGGCCATGATGATCAGAAGGTCCCCTGAGCGGGAGAAGACCAGAGGAGAGTCAGAGGTTGTGGTGGAGGGTAGGGCCGCGGGTGGGATAGTGGTTGGGAGTAGTGAGGGGATGGGAGAAGGAAAGCAACTCCCAACCGGGTCAGTGGACCAAGTTGAAAGTTGGGGTTTGGAGGGTAGGCCAGCAAGAGGCCTTCCTCATCTGGTGAGAATTTGAGTTTACCATAAGAATTGGAAGAAATTTCAGGTCTCAACAGGAAAGAGCCCACCCCGCACCCTCCACTCCCCTGCTGCTAATCTCCTCACCGTACCTCGTTCTCGCCTGTCCCGCCATCGACCCCCGGCCCACGTCATCCCCGGGGCCTGGAATGCCCTCCCTCTGCTCATCCGCCAAGCTAGCTCTCTTGCTCCCTTCAAGGCCCTACTGAGAGCTCACCTCCTCCAGGAGGCCTTCCCAGACTGAGCCCCTTCCTTCCTCTCCCCCTCATCCCCCTCTCCATCCCCCCATCTTACCTCCTTCCCTTCCCCACAGCACCTGTATATATGTATATATGTTTGTACATACTTATTACTCTATTTATTTATCTATTTATTTTACTTGTACATATCTATTCTACTTATTTTATTTTGTTAGTATGTTTGGTTTTGTTCTCTGTCTCCCCCTTTTAGACTGTGAACCCACTGTTGGGTAGGGACTGTCTCTAGATGTTGCCAAATTGTACTTCCCAAGCGCTTAGTACAGTGCTCTGCACACAGTAAGCGCTCAATAAATACGATTGATGATGATGATGATGAAAGAGGGAGCGATGGCAACTAGGATTCAGAGAAGGCAGGAGCGAAACTAAACATTCTTCTACCCCACCACCCTCCATCACCATTGGTTAACACGAGCCGACCAGTTATGGGAGGCCTGGGGCCATGTTGGGCTATCTGCTCTCCCTCCCGGCTCTTGGGCCCCCCTGAATCCACCCCAGCCAAAAGTCCCGCTCCTCCTTGGACCACAAATGCCCAGCCCCGTAATACTCACCCGTGATGACTTCACTGAGTTTGTGCTGGTCATCGTGTTTGCTGAGCAGGTCCGCCATGCCCACCACCACCAGCCCCGCGATGGTGGTGAAGATGCCCAGCCACTGGCTCAGCACTAGCTTCCGCCCCAGGAAGGCCACGGACAGCAGCCCCGTGAAGATGATCACGGCTCCCCGCAACATCTGGAAGCTGGAGGCACTCGTCATGTTCAGGGCTGCGGAGGGAAGGAGCGGGGAGGATTGCGGAGAGCTGCGCGGGGGGCGCGGTGTGGGGGAGCCCCCTCCCTTCCTAAGGCCCGTCACTCACCCACATACATGATGCTGGTTCCTGTCATGTCACAGAGGGCCGGCGGCAAGAAGAGCAGGGCGTTGAAGGGCTGGGGGGGCTCTGTCCCGGGGTCCACCCGCTGCCGAGCCCGGAGCTGCAGGAGGTAGAAGGCCACCAGGCAGGAGAACTCCCCCAGGAACATGCCTACCGCCTGCAGAGTGGAGAGTCGTACTCAGCTCCGGTGTGGACAGAGGGTCAATCAATCAATCAATTGTATTTACTGAGCGCTTACTATGTGCAGAGCACTGTACTAAGCGCTTGGGAAGTACAAACTGGCAACACATAGAGACAGTCCCTACCCAACAGTGGGCTCACAGTCCTGGCCAGGCTGGAGCTACTGCGGGCATGGCACGCCCTGGAGGGTTAGGGCCGAGACGTTCAATCCCGCCTCGGTCCCGATGAGCACTGGAACCCTTGTCCTCAGGCTCAGTGCCCACTAGAGAGCCCAGGCCCCCCTCCCTGGGCCCGGCAGCCTGGAGGCACGAGAAAGCCCTGCCATTCTCCCAGCTGCTGTGGCTCGCTTCCTCCCACCCCCCAAACATAGGTCACAGACAGAGCTCCCAATGCTGGTGATGCCAGAATCAATCATATTTATTGAGCATTTGCTGTGTGCAGAGCACCGGACTAAGCACTTGGGAGAGTACAATACAACAGAGTTGGTAGACACATTCCATGTTACAGTCTGGAGGGAGAAAAGTACATTAATATCAATACATTACATTAATGTGCGTAAGTGCTGAGGGTGGGGTGAATAGCAAGTGCTTAAAACATACAGCAGCGTGGCTCAGTGGAAAGAGCCCGGGCTTTGGAGTCAGAGGTCATGGGTTCAAAGCAGCGTGGCTCAGTGGAAAGAGCACGGGCTTTGGAGTTGGAGGTCATGGGTTCAAATTCCGGCTCCGCCAACTGTCAGCTGTGTGCCTTTGGGCAAGTCACTTAACTTCTCTGGGCCTCAGTTCCCTCATCTGTAAAATGGGGATGAAGACTGTGAGCCTCCCATGGGACAACCTGATCACCTGGTATCCTCCCCAGCGCTTAGAACAGTGCTTTGCACAAAGTATGCGCTTAATAAATGCCATTATTATTATTATTATTATCCCGGCTCTGCCAATTGTCAGCTGTGTGACTTCGGGCAAGTCACTTCACTTCTCTGGGCATCAGTGACCTCATCTCTAAAACGGGGATGAAGACTGTGAGCCCCCTGTGGGACAACCTGTTCACCTTGTAACCTCCCCAGCGCTTAGAACAGTGCTTTGCACATAGTAAGCACTTAATAAACACCATCATCATCATTATTATTATTATTATTACAGAGTCAAGCGCATAGGCAATGCAAAAGATTGAGGGAGTAGGGGAAAAGAGGGCTTAGCTGGGGAAAGTGTCTAGGAGGAGCTGTGGTTTTAATAGCAGCTGTGACTCATGCCCTGATCACTTGGCAGCCTGTGAGTGATGGCTCAAAACTGGGAGGAGGTGTGAGTGGAGGGATGGGAGGGATGCTTTCCAAGAAGCAGCCTGGTCTAGTGGAGGCAGCACAGGTCTGGGGGTCAGAAGGACCTGGGTTCCCTTGCCCACTTATCTGCTGTGTGACTTTGGGCAAGTCACTTTACTTCCCCGGGCCTCAGTAACCTCAACTGTAAAATGGGGATTAAGACTGTGAGCCCCAGGTGGGACATGGACTGTGTCCAACCCAATTAGCTTGCATCTACCCCAGAGCTTAGTACAATGCCTGGCCCAAAATGATTCACAGATACCATTAAAAGAAAAAAGGGGGGGGGGTACCTGAAGAAAAGGATGCTGGAATTTGTGCTCCTTGCTCCCTCCGCAGCCCTTGGCCACAAAGTTGTCAGCCCATCTGAAGCAGAGTTGTGTCACGGTTAGGTAGAGTGGAACACGAGCTTCCCTCGTGCAGGAGATCCTGGTGCTCCTAGGACAATCTCTAAGCCCAGACCGGCACCTCCCTCACCCCACCAGGGTTTGATGCTCCCAGATACTTGGGCAATGGGATGGGAATAACTCAGCGGTCTCCTGCTCTGGGTTCCGACTCATCTGACTCGATGATTCCCAAGCTGCAGTTGCCACTTGCTCTGCCATCCCGGCCTGGCTTCCTCTTCAGGCGAGACAGCCAGGTTGCCCTGGGTTCCTCGAGTCCTCCCGCTCAGTGGCCCACTGGCTCCATCCCACCTGACTCCCCCTTCTCTCAGCTCCTCTTCCCATCGGAGGGGAGTTACAGGTCTGGCCTCCACCCCTCACACCCTGAAGTTGGGACTCCCTGAGAGGGAGTTTGTGGCGGGGAGGTGTCTCACCTGGTTCCTCACTTAAGGCCCTGGGTTGGCTCCGGCCCAGCTGCTATCCCTGTTGCCCCGCGTGCCTCAGGTGAGCTATGAATCCTGTCCCTTTAACTCCATCTCGCACGATGCCAGGGCCACTGCTACGCTAGGAAGTGAGAAGGCTTCCTAACCAGGCTCTCAGGGCCGAGGTCTTTGGCCCAAAAGCCCGGAGGGGCAGAAGTCAGGCCCGCAATGCCACAACTGGAGGAGAGGCAAGACTCCTAGGGCATCCATGACCTCCCATCCACCAACTCGGGGGGTCTCTTTACTCTGTGCCTCTATTTCCTTATCTGTAAAATAGGGATTCAATACCTGTTAATATTAGTAATAGTTAAGGTACTTGTTAAATTCTTGCAGGCCCTACAGAATCTGCCCAGTGGCAACAGCTTGGGGCGGGGGGGAATCCCACAGTTTTCCTCGCTCCTGTTGGGGGGCCTCCCCCAGCGGCCCTGTCCCCGCACAAAGTCATTTCCTATTCAATCATTCAATCGTATTTATTGAGCACTTACTGTGTGCAGAATACTATACTGAGAACTTGGAAAGTACAATTCGGCAGCAAATAAAGACAATCCCTACCCAACAAGGGGCTCATAGTCTAGAAGGGGGAGACAGATAACAGAACAAAACAAAAAAAACAAGTAGACAGGCATCAATATAAATAGAATGCTGTAACCTTTCCCCATTACCTCTGCTAACAAGAAAGATAACGAGGCTCAACCTTATGTGCCTCTGGTCCCCCAGGTCCGCCTAAAGAGTGATGGAGGTGAGGGGGCAAGAAGGTGAGGAAGGTGTGAGCGGGGAACAGGGTGGTTGGCAGAGAGGCAGAATGTGCACACTTCTTGGCCCATAAATATTTCCTTTATATATTTAATAGTGGCTAGTTTATTGGACATCTTCAATAGCACTATCCACTCCAGGACACAGCGTCTTAGACTGTAAACTCCTGAAGGGCAGGTGCTGGACCTGGATTACTTCCTCTTGTGCAGCTATCCATGTGTTTGTGATGTAAATTAAACTGTGAGCCCACTGTGGGCTCACAGTCTAGAAGGGGGAGACAGAGAACAAAACCACTCTATTTATTTATTTATTTTACTTGTACATATCTACTCTATTTTATTTTGTTAATATGTTTGGTTTTGTTCTCTGTCTCCCCCTTTTAGACTGTGAGCCCACTACTGGGTAGGGACTGTCTCTATATGTTGCCAACTTGTACTTCCCAAGTGCTTAGTCCAGTGCTCTGCACACAGTAAGCGCTCAATAAATACGACTGATTGATTGATTAAATACAATCCACTATATAACACCTCTCCCCCTTCCTCTCCTCTCCCCCTCGTCCCCCTCTCCATCCCCCCATCTTACCTCCTTCCCTTCCCCACAGCACCTGTATATATGTATATATGCTTGTACATATTTTTTACTCTATTTATTTATTTTATTTGTACATATCTATTCTATTTATTTTATTTTGTTAATATGTTTGGTTTTGTTCTCTGTCTCCCCCTTTTAGACTGTGAGCCCACTGTTGGGTAGGGACTGTCTCTATATGTTGCCAATTTGTACTTCCCAAGCGCTTAGTACAGTGCTCTGCACATAGTAAGCGCTCAATAAATACGATTGATGATGATAACACATGGAGAGCTGTCCTTCGTTTCACCTTTGTCCTTCGTTGATGGTGATGCAGACGCTCACCCTGGATCTTCATGTACCGAGTGGAAAGAGCATAGGCCTACGAGTCAGGGGACTTCAGTTCTAATTCCGGCTCTGCCACTTGCCTGTGGTGTTACCCTGAGCAAGCAGCACAGTACAGCGGATAGAGCACGGGCCTGGAAATCACAAGGTCATGGGTTCTAATCCCGGCTCTGCCACCTGTCTGCTGTGTGGCCTTCGGCAAGTTCTCCGTGCCTTAGTTACCTCATCTGTAAAATGGGGATGAAGACTGTGAGCCAGGCTGGGCCGGGACTGTGTCCAACCCGATTCGCTTGTATCCGCCACAGCACTTAGTACAGTACCTGGCACGTAATAAGCGCTTAACAAATACCACAATTACTATTATTAAACTCTCTATGCCTCTATTTCCTTATCTGTAAAATAGGGATTCAATACCTGTTAATATTAGTAATAATTAAGGTACTTGTTAAACTCTTACTATGTGCCAAGCACTGGGGCAGATCCAAGACCCAGTCCCTGTCCCACGTGGGATTAGGAGAAGCAACTTAGCCTAGTGGAAAGAGCACAGGTTTGGGAGTCAGAGGTCGTGGGTTCTAATCCCATCTCTGCCACTTATCAGCTGTGTGACTTGGGGCAAGTCACTTCACTTCTCTGTGCCTCAGCTACCTCATTTGCAAAGGGGCATGAAGCTGTGAGCCCCACGTGGGGCAACCTGATTAATAATAGTAATAATAATGGCATTTATTAAGCGCTTACTATGTGCAAAGCACTGTTCTAAGCGCTGGGGAGGTTACAAGGAGATCAGTTTGTCCCACGGGGGGCTCACAGTCTTAACTACCTTGCATCTACCTCAGTGCTTAGAACAGTGCTTGGCACAAAGTAAGAGATTAACAAACGCCATCATTATTATTATTACGTAGGAGAGAGAACAGTATTTAATCCCCATGTTATAGATGAGGAAACTGAGGCATAGAGTAGTAGTAACTTGCCCATGGTTGCACAGCAGACAAATAGCAGAGTCAGGTCCTCTGACTTCCAGGCTTGTATTCTTTCCACTAGGCCACCGGTTCTCCCTCCCGCTTAATCAATCAATCGTATTTAAACTGAAGAAGTAGCATGGCCTGGTGGAAACAGACTGGCCTGGGAGTTAGAGGACCTGGGTTCGAATCCTGGCTCTGCCAACTGTTAGCTGTGTGACCTTGAGAAGTCACTTAATTTGTTTTCCCTCCTGTTCTTCCTCCTACTCTTAGTCTGTGAGCTCCATGCAGAACAGGGACTGTGTCAGTGATGATGATGATGGCATTTATTAAGCGCTTACTACGTGCAGAGCACTGTTCTAAGCGCTGGGGAGGTTACAAGGTGATCAGGTTGTCCCAAAGGGGGCTCATAGTCTTCATCCTCATTTTACAGATGAGGTAACTGAGGCACAAAGAAGTTAAGTGACTTGCCCAAAGTCACACAGCTGACAACTGGCAGAGCCGGGATCTGAACCCATGACCTCTGACTCCAAAGACCGGGCTCTTTCCACCGAGCCACACTGCCTCTGCTGGCTTGACCTTAGTGCTTTGCACATAGTAAGCGCTTAACAATTGCCGCCATCATCATCATCATTATTATTATTATTACCCCAGCGCCTAGAACTGCGTTTGATACACAGTGAGCCCTTAACAAATACCATTAAAAAGGAACAAACAAAAAAAACCGTGAGTCCGTGGAGAGCAGGGACCACGTCCAACGTGATTATCTTGTATCTTCCCCAAAGCTTAGTGCTTGACACATAGAAAGTGCTTATAAAACACCACAATTATTATTATAAAGGCAGAAAAACCCTGTCCTGTGGTGGCTCCACCCAGTTTAAAATCCCTCTGGGTTGTGGGTCTTCGGAAACAGGGCTTTCTACAAAAACAGAAAGAAAAGGGAAGCATGGCCCTGATGATGCCCGAGGGGTGGAGGGGTAGCTGTGGCCTGAGATGGCCAGAAGACTTGGGAAGAGAAGCTTGGTGGATTGAGCTGATCCTGTTCAGACATCCCAGCCCTGGAAAAGAGGCTGAGGTCTGTTCACCCCCAACCTCGGAGGAGACGGGAAGCAGGGGATGATCATGGGCTTAAGGACAGGAGTGAAGACAGGGGTCTGAGCAGGAGCCTACGCGAGGGAAGGTGAGGGGAGTTGTCTTGGCCTGGATGACTAGATCAATCAATCAATCGTATTTATTGAGCGCTTACTGTGTGCAGAGCATTGTACTAAGTGCTTGGGAAGTCGGTCCCTACCCAACAGCAGGCTCACAGTCTAGAAGGGGGAGACAGAGAACAAAACATATTAACAAAATAAAATAAATAGAATAGATATGTACAAGTAAAATAAATAGAGTAACAAATACGTACAAACATATATACATACATACACGTGCTGTGGGGAAGGGAAGGAGATGAGGCGGGGGGTGAAGAGGGGGAGGAGGAGGAGAGAAAGGAGGGGGCTCAGTCTGGGAAGGCCTCCTGCCCCACTGTTGGGTAGGGACTGCCTCTATATGTTGCCAACCTGGACTTCCCAAGCGCTTAGTACGGTGCTCTGCACACAGTAAGCGCTCAATAAATACGATTGATTGATTCCCAGTATAAGATCAGAGTTTGGTTGAGTTCCCCCTAGGTTCAAGCCCCCGCCTGACCTTGGTCCTGGCACTAAAACATCATCCCAGGACGTCTGCTCCCACTCTACCCAGAAACCTGAGTCTCTGGCTAAACCGGGAAGGGGGAAATGAATTTTCTATGCAGCCAACCACAAATCTGGCCTGGAAGAGCCTTCCTGAGTCAAGCCAGGCTCCTCCCCGGGCTTACTGAAAAAATGAAAGCCTGGCCAGTTGAGGCTGCCTCTCCAGTCCTGTTGCCTTTTCAGTCTTGAAGAACCCCCTGGGAGGGTGGTGAGGTGATTGGCAGGGGTCTGTTTGTGTCCAGGAACTGTGCCAACGAGGAAGGTCCAGCTCAGCTGATGGCACTGTAGCTCCAGACTGGGGGTCGGGGGGGAGCAGGGTGATGGTCCCCCCAATTAATGCTGCTGAATTGGCAATAATTAGTTTGAGCCCAGCAGGTCCCTCTGCAAGGGCTGGGGATCCTGGGGACCCCAGCTGCAGGTTGTGCCTGCTGGGCAGTGCCGTCCCCCCGGCTCTGGGCTGCACCAGACACTTCATCCTTAAAACAACCAGTCATTCTGGCTGCCTCCCCCGGAAGGCCTGCCCGGGCCTGCCAGATGCGCTGGCTGCTTTCCCGGGTCCGAGAAATGGAATCCCTTTGTATCAGCAACAAAGGTGCTGGGGTTGTTGTCCCCAGGGACTGGGTGTCAGTTCACAACTGTCCCTCATCCTTACAGGTTCCCCGCGGGGGGCTGGGACCGGCGGCAGCAGCTGCAGCAATCTCCGCTCCCCAGCCGGAGATGACCGGCCCCCTTCCCTCCCAATTCCAAACCCTCCTGGAGTCCTCAACATGGAGCCAGGAGACAAAGAACAGACTCCCTGAAGGAACCAGCTCCACTCTGCTGGGCTTTTCTGAACCCCTTCTCCGGGGGCAGGGAGAGGGAAGCAAGCGGGCCTCTTGGATTCCCCACTCCCCAATGGGCACAGCCGGCCCTAGGTGGTGGGCCTCTTTCCACCGGCATCGGATCCCCCCAACTTCTGGGACAGAGATGTGGGTAATCAATCAATCAATCGTATTTATTGAGCGCTTACTATGTGCAGAGCACTGTACTAAGCGCTTGGGAAGTACAAATTGGCAACACATAGAGACAGTCCCTACCCAACAGTGGGCTCACAGTCTAAATGGGGGAGACAGAGAACAGAACCAAACATACCAACAAAATAAAATAAATAGGATAGAAATGTACAAGTAAAATAAATAAATAAATAAATAGAGTAATAAATAGGTACAACCATATATACATGTATACAGGTGCTGTGGGGAAGGGAAGGAGGTAAGATGGGGGGATGGAGAGGGGGAGAGGAAGGAAGGGGCTCAGTCTGGGAAGGCCTCCTGGAGGAGGTGAGCTCTCAGCAGGGCCTTGCTCTCAGCAAGGTAAGGCTGGAGGCAGAGGAGCAGGAGTCAAGAATGAGGAAGCCGGGAACTGCCTGCGCTCAGAAACTTCCTCTGGTGATCCTGGAGCTCTCAGATTCAGCTTCCCCTCTCGGTCTCCCTTCCTCTCCCCCAGCCCCAGACGTCATCCTCAGCACTTTCAGAGGAGGACAAGGAGAGGAGGGAGTTGGGAGGGGGAAGGTGGTCGGTTTAGTCAGTACACGGCACTGAACCACGCTCCTGGAATCAATCAATCAATCAATCAATCGTATTTATTGAGCGCTTACTATGTGCAGAGCACTGGACTAAGCGCTTGGGAAGTACAAATTGGCAACACACAGAGACAGTCCCTACCCAACAGTGGGCTCACAGTCTAAAAGGGGGAGATAGAGAACAAAACCAAACATACCAACAAAATAAATAGGATAGAAATGTACAAGTAAAATAAATAAATAGAGTAATAAATATGTACAACCATATATACAGGTGCTGTGGGGAAGGGAAGGAGGCAAGATGGGGGCATGGAGAGGGGGACGAGGGGGAGAGGAAGGAAGGGGCTCAGTCTGGGAAGGCCTCCTGGAGGAGGTGAGCTCTCAGAAGGGCCTTGAAGGGAGAAAGAGAGCTAGCTTGGCGGAGGGGAACTTTTCTTCTCCTCTCCCAACCCTAGCCCCCCGGAGAGTCAGCATCTTTCTCTTTCAGGAGCATCAGTGCCCTCCCTGGGGTCCTGCCAGGTCTGTGTAATGAATGCGGCAGTCAGCACGGCTGACGGGGCTGGACTCCTAAATCCCATCCAGTCTGGCTCAGAATCCAATCATCCCACCCCCATTCTCTGGGCAAGATGGGGAGGAAGCAGTAGCTTACGGTAAAGCCAACTTAACTGATGAGGTAGCCAGGCTCTGGGACCAGGTGAAGGCCTTCTGATGACCGGCCCTGTCATTACTGCTCAGTTCCTGCCTTTCTCCCCCTTCTAGACTGTGAGCCCACTGCTGGGTAGGGACTGTCTCTATATGTTGCCAACTTGGACTTCCCAAGCGCTTAGTACAGTGCTCTGCACACAGTCAGCGCCCAATAAATACGATGGATGATGATGATGGTGTCGGCTGAGCTAGCGGCAGGGGGAGACTGGGCAGGACACCAAGGGGCTGCCAACCTAGGCCTCCATTTTTGGAAGCTCAGTACATTGCTCTGCTCACAGTTAAGTGCTCAATAAATATGACGGAGTGAATTGAATGAAAGGGGGAGGACGAGGGGGGCAGGGGGGAAAAGAAGTCCAAAAGAACTGAGAAGCAGCGTGGCCTAGTTGTAAAGCACGGGAGCTTAGGATCTGGGTTCTATCATCATCATCATCAATCGTATTTATTGAGCGCTTACTGTGTGCAGAGCACTGTACTAAGCGCTTGGGAAGAACAAGTTGGGAACATATAGAGACAGTCCCTACCCAACAGTGGGCTCACAGTCTAAAAGGGGGAGACAGAGAACAAAACCAAACATACTAACAAAATAAAATAAATAGAATAGATAGGTACAAGTAAAATAGAGTAACAAATATGTACATATATACAGGATGCACAAGTAAAATAAATAAATAAATAGAGTAACAAATATGTACAAACATATATACAGGTATACATATATACAGGTATGGGTTCTAATGCCGGCTCTGCCACACATCCTCTTTGTGACCTTGAGCAAGTCCCTTCACTGAGCCTCAGTAAGCTCATCTGTAAAAGGGGATTAAGACTGTGAGCCCCACGTGGGACAGGGACTGCGTCCAACCTGATCAGGTTGTATCCACCCCAGCGCTTAGTACAGTGCCTGGCACGTAATAAGCGGTTAAAAGAGGGATTGGGTAGGTAGGAACAGTCAGAAGAACTCCCCCTTCTAGACTGTGAGCCCCTTGTTGGGTCGGGACCGTCTCTATTTGTTGCCGACTTGTACTTCCTAAGCGCTCAATAAATACGACTGAATGAATGAACTGAACTGCTGGGCCTCCTAGGAAAGGGCCCAGGGACCCTGCCGTCAGGGAATGGGGTGGTCTCGTGACCTGGGGTCTCTGGTCGGGATCGGGAAACCCTTCCAGGTTGGGAAAACCTTTGGGATTCACGCTCCTACCCTGTCTGGCTCGGTGGCAGCCAGAGCACTAGACTAAGCGCTTGGGAAGTCCAAGTCGGCAACGTATAGAGACGGTCCCTACCCAACAACGGGCTCACAGTCTGGAAGCAGTAGAGAAGCAGTGTGTCAAGATCAATCAGTAAGTAGCATTTATTCAGCATATACTTTGTACTTCCCAAGCGCTTAGTACAGTGCTCTGCACATAGTAAGCGCTCAATAAATACGATTGATGACGATGATGGAGATCACTGTACTAGACTGGGAGCCCGCTGTTGGGTAGCGACTGTCTCTATGTGTTGCCAACTTGTACTTCCCAAGCGCTTAGTCCAGTGCTCTGCGCCCAGTAAGCGCTCAATAAATACGATTGATTGCACATCATCACCATCATCGATCGTATTTATTGAGCGCTTACTGTGTGCAGAGCACTGGACTAAGCGCTTGGGAAGTACAAGTTGGCAACATATGCACGATTGCACATAGTAAGAGCTTAATAAATGCCATCACCATTATTATTATCAGGTTGGCGGCTGTGTGGAGGGAGGGCGTTGCAGGGCAGGGGGAGAGCGGCAGCCTGGCTCGGTGGAAAGATCCCGGGCTTTGGAGTCGGAGGCCGTGGGTTCAAATCCCGCCTCCGCCAACTGTCAGCTGGGTGCCTTTGGGCCAGTCACTTCATCATCATCAATCGTATTGATTGAGCGCTTACTGTGTGCAGAGCACTGCACTAAGCGCTTGGGGAGTACAAACTGGCAGCATCTAGAGACGGTCCCTACCCAACAGTGGGCTCACAGTCTAAAATTGGCAAATTGTTGCCAATTTGTACTTCCCAAGCGCTTAGTACAGTGCTCTGCACATAGTAAGCGCTCAATAAATACGATTGATGATGATGATGATGATGATGATAAAAGTCTCCACTTCTCTGTGCCTCAGTTCCCTCATCCATAAAATGGGGATGAAAACTGTGGGCCCCCCGTGGGACAGCCTGATTACCGTGTCACCTCCCCAGCGCTTAGAGCAGCGCTTTGCACATAGTGAGTGCTTAGCAAATGCCGTTATTATAAGCGCTTAGTACAGCGCTCTGCACACAGTAAGCGCTCAATAAATACGACTGATGATGAGGGGGGGGCCCCTTCCTTCCTCTCCCCCTCGTCCCCCTCTCCATCCCCCCCCATCTTACCTCCTTCCCTTCCCCACAGCACCTGTATATATGTATATATGTTTGTACATATTTATTACTCTATTTATTTTACTTGTACATATCTATTCTACTTATTTTATTTTGTTAGTATGTTTGGTTTTGTTCTCTGTCTCCCCCTTTTAGACTGTGAGCCCGCTGTTGGGCAGGGACTGTCTCTATGTGTTGCCAATTTGGACTTCCCAAGCGCTTAGTACAGTGCTCTGCACATAGTAAGCGCTCAATCAATACGATTGATTGATTGATTGTTTAGACTGTGAGCCCACTGTTGGGCAGGGGCTGTCTCTATGTGTTGCCAATTTGGACTTCCCAAGCGCTTAGTCCAGTGCTCTGCACATAGTAAGCGCTCAATCAATACGATTGATTGATTGATGATTGATTGATGAGGGGGAGGACGTGGGCCAGGCGACAACTCACTTGGCAGACAGCGTGTTGATGGAGCCAGTGATCAGCATCAGGGCGGCCAGGAACAACTGGTAATTGGTCCAAGCCATGGTTTGGCTGCGGAAGGGAAGGACCGGGATGCTGGGGGACGTTCGGCTCGGTTCGGCCCGGTTCGGCTGGGTTCGGGCGGGTTCGGCTGGGTTCGGCCGGGTTCGGCTCTTTCCGGCGTTGCTCGGCAGGCGCAGGCCGAAGGCACGAGCGCTTCCGCGGCAGCCGGTCACCTGACCCGAGTCCGCTGCCGCGAAGCCCCGCCCCTCGGGGGGCGCGTGACGCCGAAGCCCCGCCAATCGGAGAGCGCGTGACCTCCTAAGCCCCGCCCCTCGGAGAGCGCGTGACCTCCGAAGCCCCGCCCCTCGGAGAGCGCGTGCCGCCGAAGCCCCGCCCTCATCCCCCCGCCCCTCGGAGAGCGCGTGACCTCCGAAGCCCGCCCCTCGGAGAGCGCGCGCCGCCGAAGCCCCGCCCCTCGGACAGCGCGTGCCGCCGAAGCCCCGCCCTCATCCCCGCCCCTCGGGGAGCGCGCGACCTCCGAAGCCCCGCCCCTCGGAGAGCCCGTGCCGCCGAACCCCCTTCAATAGGAGAGCGCGCGACCTCCGAAGCCCCGCCCCTCGGAAAGCGCGCGCCGCCGAAGCCCCGCCAATCGGAGAGCGCGCGACCTCCGAAACCCAGCCCCTCGGAGAGCGCATGACTTCCGAAGCCTCGACCCTCGTAGAGCGCGTGGCCTCCGAAGCCACGCCCCGCCCCTCGGAGAGCAAGTGACCTCCGAAGCCACGCTCCTCCCCCCGCTCCTCGGAGATTGCGTGCCTCCGAAGCCCCGCCCCTCGGAGAGCTCGTGCCGCCGAAGCCCCGCCAATCGGAGAGCGCGCGACCCCCGAAGCCACGCCCCTCAGAGAGCGCGTGACCTCCGAAGCCCCGCCCCGCCCCTCGGAGAGCGCGTGACCACCTAAGCCCCGCCCCTCGGAGAGCGCGTGACCTCCCAAGCCCCGCCCCTCGGAGAGTGCGTGCCGCCGAAGCCCCACCCTCATCCCCCGCCCCTCGGAGAGCGCGTGACCCCCGAAGCCCCGCCCCTCGGAGGGCGCGTGTCGCCGAAGTCCCGCCAATCGAAAAGCGCGCGACCTCCGAGGCCCCGCCCCTCGGGGGGAGCGCGTGCCGTCGAAGCCCCGCCCTCATCCCCGACCCTCGTAGGGCGCGTGACCTCCAAGGCCCCGCCCCTCGGAGAGCGCGTGCCTTCGAAGCCCCGCCCCTAGGAGAGCGCGTGACCTCCGAAGCCACGCCCTCATCCCGCTCCTCGGAGAGCTCGTGCCGCCGAAGCCCCGCCAATCGGAGAGCGCGCGACCGCCGAAGCCCCGCCCCTCGGGGAGCGGGTGCCGCCGAAGCCCCGCCCTCATCCCCGCCCCTCGGAGAACGCCTGACCTCCGAAGCCTCGCCCCTCGTAGAGCGCGTGCCACCGAAGCCCCGCCCCTCAGAGAGCGCGTGATCTCCGTAGCCCCGCCCCGCCCCTCGGAGAGCGCGTGACCTCCGAAGCCCCGCCAATCGGAGAGTGCGTGCCTCCGAAGCCCCGCCCCTCGGAGGGCGCGCGCCGCCGAAGCCCCGCCAATGGGAGAGCGCGTGACCCCGAAGCCCCGCCCCTCGGAGAGCGCGTGCCGCCTAAGCCCCGCCCCTAGAAGAGCGCGCGGCCCCCGAAGAGCTCACGTGACCTCCCGAAACCCCGCCCCCGAAGGGCGCGCGGCCCCCGGAGAGCGCACGTGCCCTCCTAAGCCCCGCCCATAGGAGAGCGCGCGGCCCCCGAAGAGTGCACGTGACCTCCCGAGCCCCGCCCCTCGAGGAGCGCGCGGCCTCCGAAGCCCCGCCCCCTGGGCGGGGTCAGGGTGTCCTCGCGCGCCTGGGCGTGGCCGTGAGGGGGGCGGGGCGGAAGGACGGCCCGCGGCCTCCTCCTCCTCCTCCCCCTCCCCCCTTTTCCTCACGTGGGCGGCCTGAGGCGCGAAGCCGAGGGTCGCCGCACGCTTCTCTCAATGTTAAAACCCCGGCCGAGAGGCCTGGACCATTATTATTATGATTATTGTAACCTCTCCACCGCTTAGAACAGTGCTTCAAACATAGTAAGCGCTTAACAAATGCCATCATTGTCATTATTATTATTGTAACCTCTCCTGCGCTTAGAACAGTGTTTTGCACATAGTAAGCGCCTAACAATGCCATTATTATTATTATGGTAACCTCTCCAGCGCTTAGAACAGTGCTTTGCACCTACTAAGCGCTTAACAAATGCCATTATTATGATTATTATTATTGTAACATCTCCAGCGCTTAGAACAGTGCTTTGCACATAGTAAGCGCCTAACAAATGCCATTATTATTATTATTATTATTATTATGGTGACCTCTCCAGCGCTTAGAACAGTGCTTTGCACATAGTAAGCGCTTAACAAATGCCATCATTATTATTATTATTATTGTAACCTCTCCAGCGCTTAGAACAGTGCTTTGCACCTACTAAGCGCTTAACAAATGCCATTATTATTATTATTATTGTAACCTCTCCAGCGCTTAGAACAGTGCTTTGCACATAGTAAGCACTTAACAAATGCCATCATTATTATTGTAACCTCTCCAGCACTTAGAACAGTGCTTTGCACCTACTAAGCGCTTAACGAATGCCATTATTATTATTCTTATTGTAACATCTCCAGCGCTTAGAACAGTGCTTTGCACGTAGTAAGCGCCTAACAAATGCCATTATTATTATTGTTATTATTATTATTATTATTATTATTGTAACCTCTCCAGCGCTTAGAACAGTGCTTTGCACATAGTAAGCGCTTAACAAATGCCATCATTATTATTATTATTATTATTGCAACCTCTCCAGCGCTTAGAACAGTGCTTTGCACATACTAAGCGCTTAACAAGTGCCATCATTATTATTATTATTATTATTATTGTAACCTCTCCAGCGCTTAGAACAGTGCTCTGCACATAGTAAGCTCTTAACAAATGCCATCATTATTATTATTATTATTATTGTAACCTCTCCAGCGCTTACAACAGTGCTTTGCACATACTAAGCGCCTAACAAATGCCATTATTATTATTATTATTATTATTGTAACCTCTCCAGCAATTAGAACAGTGCTTTGCACATAGTAAGCGCTTAACAAATGCCATCATTATTATTATTATTGGACCTGGTCAGTGACCCAGATGGGGAGAGCGAGGCCGTCCCTCTAGATAAAAAACCAACAGGGACCCAGTCACCCTGCCTCCTCTCACCTGTGGCCAAGTGGGTGGAGCCCGGCCCTGGGAGTCAATCAATCGATCAATCAATCAATCAATCAGTCAATCGTATTTATTGAGCGCTTACTGTGTGCAGAGCACTGTACTAAGCGCTTGGGAAGTACAAGTTGGCAACACATAAGAGACAGTCCCTACCCAACAGTGGGCTAATCCCTGCCCTGTCACATTTAATAATAATAATGATGGTATTTGTTAAGCGCATACTATGTGCAAAGCACTGTTCTAAGCCCTGGGGAGGTTACAAGGTGATCAGGTTGTCCCCCCGGGGGGCTCCCAGTTTTAATCCCCATTTTACAGATGAGGGAACTGAAGCCCAGAGAAGTGAATCCATCAATCAATCGTATTTATTGAGCGCTTACTGTGTGCAGAGCACTGTACTAAGCGCTTGGGAAGTACAAGTTGGCAACATAGAGAGACGGTCCCTACCCAACAGTGGACTCACAGTCTAGAGTGGGCTCACAGTCTAGAAGTGACTTCATTCATTCAATTGTATTTATTGAGCGCTTACTGTGTGCAGAGCACTGTACTAAGTGCTTGGGAAGTACAAGTTGGCAACATATAGAGGCAGTCCCTAAAGTCACACAGCTGACAGTTGGCGGAGCCGGGATTTGAACCCATGACCTCTGACTCCAAAGCCCGTGCTCTTTCCACTGAACCACGCTGCTTATCCAATACTACTAATAATAATTATGGTACTTGTTGAGCCACGCTGCTTCTCCAATACTACTAATTCATTCATTCATTCAATCATATTTATTGAGCACTTACTGTGCGCAGAGCACTGTACTAAGCACTTGGGAAGTACAAGTTGGCAACATATAGAGACGGTCCCTACCCAACAGTGGGCTACTAATAATAATTATGGTACTTAATAATAATAATAATAATAATAATAATGGCATTTGTTAAGCGCTTACTATGTGCAAAGCACTGTTCTAAGCGCTGGGGGGATATAACGTGATCAGGTTGTCCCACGTGGGGCTCACAGTCAATCCCCTTTTTACGGATGAGGGAACTGAGGCTCAGAGAAGTTAAGTGACTTGCCCAAGCTCACACAGCAGGCATGTGGCGGAGCCAGGATTTGAACCCATGGTCTCTGACTCCAAAGCCCGGGCTCTTTCCACTGAGCCACGCTGCTTCTCTTACCGTGTTCCAAGCACTGTACTGAGCGCTGGGGTGTGATCTTGGGCAAGTCACTTCACTTCTCTGTGCCTCAGTTCCCTCATCTGTAAAATGGGGATGAAGACTGTGAGCCCCACGTGGGACAACCTGATCACCTTGTATACTCCCCAGCGCTTAGAACAGTGCTTTGCACATAGTAAGCGCTTAACAAATGCCATCATTATTATTATTATTACAAGGAAATCAGGTCGGACACAGTCTCTATCCCACAGCGTGGCTCAGTGGAAAGAGCCCGGGTTTGGGAGTCGGAGGTCGTGGGTTCTAATCCTGGCTCTGCCACTTATCGTCTGTCTATATAATAGATAATAATATAATAGATAATATATTATAATATTATATATTATAATATAATAGATAATAGATCTTTCCCCAGGGGAAAGAAAGCACCTCCCCACCCCACCTCATAGTGCTAAGTGCTTGGTACAGTGCCTGGCATATAGTAAGCACTTAACAAATACCATTAAAAAAAATCACTTCCCCGAAGGCCAAAAAAAAGGAACTTTAGGGAGAGAAGCTGGCTCAAATCTGCCTGGCACAGCCCTAGGGAACGTAGTTATCCATTACCTCATCTGTAAAATGAGGATTAAGACTGTTAGCCCTCTTGAGACATGGTCTGTGTCCAACCTGATTAGCTTGTATCTACACCAGTGCTTAGTACAGTGCCTGTCACGTAATACACACTTAAGTACCATAAAAAAATGATAATAATACTGTATCTTGAGTTTGCAAAGACCGCTTTGAAATTTTTCCCATGTACTTCCACATCATTTATCTCATTTTATCCTCAGGACATTCCTGTTAAGTGACATTATTATCCCTTTTTTACAGAGGAGAAAACAACCGCAGAGAGGTTAAGTGATTTGTCCACAGTCATCTAGCTGGCCAGGTATGTGGGAATTGGTAACAATTTGTGTGAAACACTCCCTCAGGCAAAGAATGGCTAGGGAAAAAAAAATGATGGAACCTATGCTTCCAGACAGCATGTGACTGGAGGAGCCATCGGTAATCTCACTCCACCTAACAGTGCAGATGTGCTTTTAGCAACAGTCAAGGGGTCCTCTGACTCAAGAAAAAGGATAAGAGCAAAGGACGTTTCAGGGTCACTAAGATAAATAGGGCAGGGAGCAGCAGCGGGATATGAAAGTGAGATTGTGTCAAAGGCCGGGCCCAGGCAGTAAGATCTGAAAACTGTCACCCCCCCAAAAGGGAAGAAGGTCAACCTTCAAACACCAAAGTCCTATGACTGACAGCCTTCTGTACTAATCATAAGGACATTTGAGATTTGAACTTGAAAAAAGGTTCTAGGAGTTTGGGAGGTTTTGGTGGATTCGGAGATCTTTTTGGTAACCCTTTGCTTCCTACCATTTCCCTCTGAATTCTCATTTCCTGTGACTTCACACATTCACTGTTTTCGTTTGCTCTGAGGTTACTGAAGGCAGCTTAGATGGCATGTCTCTCCTCCTTTCTGCTGTCACTCGCACATCTGCGTGCCCAGGGCTAAAAGGGGAAACATGAACTGGCAGTGGTGAGGACAAAGGCGGTAGGAATTAGGACTAGGACTCCCCCCATTCGCAGTTGTAAATGCCAAAATTTCTGTACCTCAGGGTCTGGGCTGGCCCTGCTCCTATCTATGCTGGTAGAGTTGTGCCCTTGCAGAGATTAATTAAATGCTGCTCCCTGGGTCATAAATCAATTAGTGGCATTTACTGAGGACTTACTGTGTGAAGAGGACTGTACTAAGTGCTTGGGAGAGTAATAATAATAATAATGGCATTTATTAAATGCTTACTATGTGCAAAGCACTGTTCTAAGCACTGGGGTAGATACAAGGTAACCAGGTTGTCCCACATGGGGCTCAGTCTTAATCCCCATTTTATAGATGAGGTAACTGAGGCACAGAGAAGTGAAGTGACTTGCCTAAAGTCACACAGCAGACAAGTGGCAGAGCCGGGATTAGAACCCAGAGCCTCTGACTTCCAAGCCCGGGCTCTTGCAACTGAGCCATGCTGCTTCTCTACGTTTGTACAGTACAATACATTTTGTAGACACGACCTCTGTCCTTAAGGAGATAACAGTCTTAGTGAGATCTTCTTAAAATATTGCTTGTCATTCGTCTGTCTGCCCCTCAAAATCCTCCAATAGCTTCCCATTTTCCTCTGCATTAAGCAGAAACTAATAATAATTATTATGTATTTATTAAGCATGGGTTATGTGCCAAGACCTGGGGTGGATAGAAAATAAGCAAATCAGACACAGTTCCTGGCTTGTACAAGGCTCACAGTTTAAAATAGGGAGAATAGGTATCTTCTCCCCATTTTATAGATGAAACTAAAGCACAGAATGGTTAAGTGACTTGACCAAGGTCACACTGTAGGCTATCAGCAAAGCTGAGATTAGAAGCCAGGTCCCCTGACACACACACTTTTGTTCTTTCCACGAGACCATGTTTCTTACAGCTGGTTTCAAGACTTGCCTCCAACTCTCCCCTTCTTACATATGGGCTTTCAATATTTGCTATTCCCCTTCTAACTATGCCTCATTATTATTATTATTATTATTAGTAGTAGTAGTAGTAGTAATAATAACACTATACTAAGCGCTTGGGAGAGTACAATGTAAGAGTCGGTAGAGATGTCAAAACCAAAGGAAGGTGGGCTGCTCAAGAGCCAAGTTAGAAAATATAAATTACGAGCAAAAAAATTTCTGTTTGGTGGACATATATGTAGTCACGGGGAGACACAGACGCGTAGTTACTGATAATGGAATTCAGAGAGGGGGAAGGAGGCTTAGAGGAGGAATGGGCCATGGAGGGAAGAGGCTCAGAAAGTCACAGATTTGCAGGCTGGAAGACTCACCCAGAAGAGGAGAAACTGAGGCCCAGAAGGGCGGGTGTAGGAATCCTCAGGAAAGGGAGAGTAAAGACATGAATGGGAGGGGACCAAGGCTCTTACTTTGGTTGCTGTGCTCTGCTCTCTGCTTCCAAACTGGAGCCACAGTGACCTGGTGAATGGCTGAGGGGAAGAGGGGGAACAGACCGCCTGGCTCATCATCAATCGTATTTATTGAGCGCTTACTGTGTGCAGAGCACTGTACTAAGTGCTTATCCTAAGCGCTCCTATCGCTGTAGCCCCCCGGAAGACAGGACTGCAGCGGGCAGGATGCAGGCACCTTGGGGCCTGAAGAGGCCACCTTATAGACGTAGTAGTGTACATGAATAGGGGCTCTCAATGAGAAGAAAAGTGAACTCTGTGGTCTGTTGTTAGAGCGTGGGTGAAGTAGGCAATTTCAGCACCCCCTTCCCTTCCACGAATCGGGAAAGCCCCGTGAGGCTTCTCCTCTCTCTCCACCTCAGTGGTGGAGTAGTTTGAAAAGACAGAACTATGTACTGCTGGTTCAGTTCCACCCCTTAAACCGTTCCCTCTCATGGCTGAGTCCAGGGCAGTGCTGGAGCCGGGATCCAGGCCTCCTGGGCTCAGTTCAGGATCTTTATATATATATAATTGGCATTTGTTAAGCGCTTACTATGTGCAAAGCACTGTTCTAAGCGCTGGGGAGGATACAGGGTAAACAGGTTGTCCCATGTGGGGCCCACATTTAAAGCGCTACAGATTGCTCTCTCAACCTCCACTCCCTAGATCGGGGCCTGGAGCGATTTCTGGGCCCACAACGGCCATCCTGCTAGCTTTGATGCTGCCTGAAAAGGCCGGTCAAAGCTTCAGGGACAGGCCCAAACGCACTTAGGTAGGTGTTTCTGCTGTTGGGGCTAAGGTTTTGTTTTGGGAAGGGTATTCTTGTTTTGAGGGTTTAGCAAACGATATATGTTCTGTTCATTAACAAAGTCAACAGACTCACATAAAAATAAATGCAAACCAGGGCTGTTCCTTAAGTGACACCTGTGGTATGAGTGGGCCTGACTTGCCTGCGGCACTCGGCAAAATTTCTGAGTGATAGAGGCATTCTAAGACAGGCTAAAGCTTGTAGTTTCACCATGGGGACCTTAGCTCCTGCTCCCAGGATTAAACTTAACAGTCTCCTTGCTGTTAAAATGAAAAGTTAAAAGAGAGCCTCAGAGAGACCAGAGAGTGGGTTGCTTCTTTTCTAAATTGACCTCACAGTTATACATTTCAGCATCTGAAAACAGCATCAAAAACTGCAAAGATGTACCATCTAACTGGAATTTTGAAAACCATTATAACTTGGGTAAAAGTCTTGTTCACAGTAACAAGGTGAAAAAAATTCAATCTTAGGGATATAAGATGCACCCTTCAAGTATGTAATCTTAGAATTATGTGAATCTTTGATATTCTATGAACAATAATAGGAATACATTTGAAGAGCTTGAAGAAATCTCTAGAGAAGGGCATGTCCTTGCAATATTCATTACTGAACTTTTTTATGCCGTCTCTCTAATCTTGGCCAAGCCAGAAACCTAGTGGGGTTTTTTTTTAAGTGCAGGTATTGTTATATCTAAAGATGTTTCTGTCTTCCTCTTATTTAGCTCCTCTTAGGCTTTTCCTTTTTGCATTACAGTGTCAACACGGCAACTAGAATCACAGGATTCCCTTCTGCCTCTGGTAGCGTCGGCACAGTCCTGAGCAACGTTTGATTGCAGAATCACATTTGTACTGACAAGGTAGGAACCAGAACGATTCACAATTTTTCTAGCCATATATTGGGCTTGGAAGGTGGGTCACCTGGCTCTTCTCTGATAAGTATCGTCGACCTGCGTAGGACCAGGGACACCTAACTTCTCCTTTCCTCCATGTGCTAGGTATGAGGGAAAGAGGATGTTGTTTTCTGACTATCGATTTTTCCAGAACGCTACTGTGCCTGACTGTTTCTAGTGTTGCTTAGTATGTTTGGTCTTGGCCGAGGTCCAGGGTGGAGTGGGTGGCGAATGCAGAGATGATTTCCATGCCTCCCTTCTACCCCAGTAGTCACATGTCTGGTCCCGTTCTTCAGGACAAGAACACAGGGACTTTTCTTAGCTGCCTTAGGTGGAGGTCGGTTCTGGGAGAGCCAAGCAATTAATCGAGTCTGCCAGTTGATAATGGGCCTGGCCACCTTGGAAGTCCAGGATAAGGGGCCCAGGGTGGATTTCGACCACCACCCGGCTCAAAGGCCTGTAGTGGCCGTCTTAAGTGCGGAGGGAAGAATTGGCTGGGTATTTACATGGTACTTCAAGTTTCCCACGTGACAAGCCAAAAGATAAAGTGGATTTTATTTTTCTTGGTGCAGGCCAAATCCATATACTCCAGTGACATTCTCTAATGCCATGAGGTAATTCAAGGAAAATAGAATTTCACTGGTATTATGGGTCTTTGTGACCCATTTAATATAACACATAATTGAATATGCTGGACGTCTCAGTAGGGTTCTGTTATCTTCACTTTGAGTATGTTTGTCACAAAGGCAGGATGCTATTCTAAAGTTCATCTCAGATGAACTGATTTGGGTTTGGGGGCTAACTCTGGTTTGAGCCCAAGGCAGAGGAGGATGGGAGTGGGAAGAGGTGACGGAGCAGAGGGAGGACAAGCAGCCGCCAAAACTCGTAGTCACTCACCCGGGAAACGTTGAGGTCCCTGAGCAGAGCTCTCCAGATTGGGTTTAGATTGTTTATGCCATTTTGTAACTCCCTCTCAGGAAGGTGTGGGCAATGGCCTGACATCTAGGAAATTGGCTCAGCCTAATTCAGAGGCAGGCTGAAGCTCGGGGCGGTGGGGGGCGGGGGTAGCCGCTTCATGGCAGTCCCCGGTTGGTTAACCATCTGCCGCCCACCTCCCCCGTGGGATTAGAAAAGCAGCCAGACCTAGTGGGAAAAGCACAGGCCTGGGTGTCAGAAGACTTTTAAGCCCAGCTCTACCATTTGCCTGCAGTGTGACCTTGGGAAGGTCATTTAACTTCTCCGTGCCTCACTTTTCTCTTCTGTAAAACAGGGATTAAATACCTGTTCTCTCTCCTCCCTAGTTTGTAAACCCCATGTAGGGTGGGGGCTGGATTTGACAAGATTATCTACCTCAGTCTTAATGCAGTTCTTGGCACACATAATAAGCACCTAACCAATACCATTATTGTTGTTATTAGTAATATTATTGTATTTTGGCTAAGACAACTATGCCACCCTCTACGTTCTAAAGGACCTCCTCTTCTCTCCTGCCATTCTTCTTCTAAACCCAGCACTTTAAAAATCTTACTTATTCCAGGATCCCACACCCTGGGTTTGAATATGGATATCAGGAGCTGCAGGGATTAATTTTATTTTCTTACATACCTGAAAACTCATGTGCCTTCTCTGCAAATCAGATCATACCAAATTAAAAAAAAATCTGGTATACCTAGCTTCATATGATTTTGCAAATGCTTTTTTCTCTCATTTTGGGTCCCAATGGGCCTGACCGGCAAAACCAGCCCGAGGCTTCACCGGGCCCCAGTTCCCTTTGGCCGGTAGGTCCCGTCACTACAAACCCCTCCCAGCCCTGCCTAGATTGGGTCTGTAGGTCGCTAGACAAAAGACAGTAGACGGCAAACATGTGTCACGTATTGAGGTGCGTCCGTGTGCAGATATCAATTTCCATGTGTCAGCGGGTGTGGGAGAATGTGTTAGTTTGGAGTGAGTGGGTATTAGGGTGTGAATGATTATTGGAGGGTGTGGGTGTCAAGGTGTAATGAGAGTTCAGAGCTTGTCAGTGTACCAGTTTGACCTCCTTCCCTTCCCCACAGCACCTGTATATATGTATATGTGTTTGTACATATTTATTACTCTATTTATTTATTTATTTATTTATCTTACTTGTACATATCTATTCTATTTATTTTATTTTGTTAGTATGCTTGGTTTTGTTCTCTGTCTCCCCCTTCTAGACTGTGAGCCCGCTGTTGGGTAGGGACTGTCTCTATGTGTTGCCGACTTGTACTTCCCAAGTGCTTAGTACAGTGCTCTGCACACAGTAAGCGCTCAGTAAATACGATTGATTGATTGACTCCATGTTGCCAGATGTGTGCCTGTGCTGGGGTGGGTGGGGGGGGGTGAGTTGTATCAGGCTGTGAAAGGCAGTGAAATGCTAACTGATCTGGCAGGAGGAGGAGGGACGTCATTTTGAGAATCAGTAAAATCCCTAGGCAGAGATTGGTAGGTACTGAGATATTTAGGCACCTTCTCAGAGGTTCAAAGCCGATAAGGAGACTATTCAACAGATCCACAGGACTCCTACTTTTCCACCCTTGTACCTTTGATGAGGGCCAGCATTTTCCTTACGCCATGGCGTGCCTCTTCAGGGTGCTCTGGGAAGCACACAGCCAGCTCCAGGAGGGGCCTCAGTCCCCATCCTCCCACCCCTCACAACTTCTTTCTCTTGGGTCCCCATTCTCCGCTGCTCCCTCCACCACCCCTACTTCCTGAAGCTACAGCCTGGCTGCAGTCCTCTTCAACGCCACGCTCAGTTCTGTTTGTCTCCTTTCCTCTCTCCCCGCCTCCTCTACCGCCCTCCTTCTTCCTTCCTGTCCAGGAAACAGAGCTGCTGGCTAATCTGATTTGTGGGTTTGAAGCAGCAGCGCCAGACAGGAGATTAGGAGGGAGCTGGAGATTTTCCATGACAAGCTTTTTCCCTTTCCAATTGCTCCCTGGCTTACCAAGGAAACAGAGCGTTCTCATTTTCTGAAGCACCAGACGGGCGGCCGCAGGCCCTTAGTTTGGGACTTCTGACTGCCTCGTGCCGAGACCCTCCCCGTGTCACTTGCGGCAGAATGGGGCGAGGGCTTTTGGTCTCCCGACACATTTGAGGACAGCCGCTTCCCTCCCAGCTGGATTGGCAGGGAGGAGGAAAAGCTTTTAAAGACCGAGCTGGGGCTTGGAGGAAGACAGGTGCTGATTTGGGCTGTGCTTTTCCCCCTCACACTGCAGCTGCCTGACTCAGGCCCTTTAATGATGCTGAGTGCCTAGCGGATTGCTCCCATTGGACACACACTCTCTTTCTCTCTCCCTCCCTCTCCCTATCCTGCCCTTCTCCCCGCTTTCTCCCTGCCCATCAAAGGGAGATCTTGGGCCAAATCTTGAGATCTGGGGAGCTTTGGGCCAAACTGGGGGTGGGTGGATGGGGGACTCCCACCAAAACTGCCACCCTCAGATTCCCCTGGGTTGGCTCTGCCCGTAGTGCGACACGGGTCATAGAGTGTAGTATGGTGCCTTTGCCCAAACTGCCCCTGTTTGGTCCCAGCTGGGGACAGCTGGGCTGCCCTTCTCCTCTCCGTGACCCATGTGCTCCCAGTGTCCACAGTAGCAGCATCGGTGCCCTACTTAAACAGGGGGTTGCCAGCGAGGGGGTTGGGCCAGCTGTCCATTCTGTAGGGGGAGGGGTCAGCTGTCCAAGTTTAAATCTTGCTCGGTGGAGGTTGATCCTGGGATTAGCACCCAATAACACCGTTCTGAGGGGGATTGGGACCATTCCCTACGTGGCCGGAGGTTTCCTTAATCGGCCCCAGCGCACTAGAGGGTTCGATCCGGCCGGGTCTCGAGTCCCATCTCTGCAGCAGGCAGGCTGGCCTTGGTCCAGCAGCTGGAAGCAACCTACAGTGAGAAGAGATGAGGACAAGGAGTGTGACAAGCCCGCTGCCCGGGGAAAGAGGAGAATTCCCTTTGATCACAACCGCGGAAGCAGATTTGCACCAACCCTAACCCTCTTAGCCTTCTTTTCCTGGAGTGAGGCACCCAGTTGCCCCCACCCCTTCCTCCTCTCCATCCCCAGCACCTGCAACTTTCACCTTGGGACCTAGAGTTCTGCTCAACCTGGTGTTTTCGGGTCCGTCCTGATCTAATAGAGAGGCATAATGGCCTAGTGGGAAGAGCACCGGCTTGGGAGTCAGATGAGCTGGTTTCTAATCCCAGCTCTGCCACATACCTGCTTTGTGACCTTGGGCAAGTCTTTTAACTTCTCTGTGCCTCAGTTCCCTTATCTGCAAAATGGGGATTCTATGTCTGTTCTCCTTCCTGCTTCGACTGTGAGCCCCACGAGGGACCTGAGTATCTAGTATCTGTCCCAGTGCTTAACTCAGTGCTTGGCACATAGTGAGTTCTTAACAGATGCCACAGTTTTTATTATTATCTGGTCCAGCCATTTCCTCAGCCTTGCCTGAGTCCAGCACTCCCTGAATCCAACAGGGAACATTTATGAAGGGGCCACAGTCTTGTAAAGGCTGCTCTAATCAATCGTATTTATCCAGCACTTAGAACAGTGCTTCGCACATAGTAAGCGCTTAACAAATGCCATTATTATTATTATTATTATTGAGCGCTTACTGTGTGCAGAGCACTGTACTAAGCGCTTGTACAGCACTTGCTCTAAGACTTCAACCTCAGTGGACAATGAACATCATCAACAACCCTTGAAGCCATCATCTGAAAATTGTGATACACTGATATCTGGAAGCACTCAGTCACAGGAAAACCTACAAATAATTATGAATTGCCTAGTAGAATCAGCAAAGCTTCAAGTTCTAATAATGAGTTAGAAGAAGACCGAGGTGGTTTGCCTGTCCTAAGCCCAGTGTGGCCCACAATCTGAGGTTTTCAGTAGCGACAGAGAGTAGAATATGGTCATTGATTTCTGTTATCAAAGCAGCCCCACTGTCTAAGAATGCACAGAGAAATAGTGAAGTCGAAAACAGATTCAAGCTAGTCAGCCTCTTTTGGGAGCTGGTGTTTCGAAGTGGAATCCAACAACACTCAGTTGAAAAACTCCAGAGTAGTAGAATATCCAGCCTTCTGTGTGCTGGGAGACCTGGAACTCCACAGGTATCATGTGATTCAGTGTTTTTAAGATGACCTAACTGATGGACATCATTGCACAGTTGTGACTAAGGAATAAAAAATTTGATAGGGAGCTTTTAGAAGTCATCTGATTCATCCCCACTACATCCAAGCAGGTAAATCATTAAACTGCCCAGGATAGTTGGTTACTAGTCTTCAAAAAAACTTCCCTTTTGGAGATATCTGGGGGTAGGAACTCGATAATCCCTGTCAGTAGCCTCAGTGTTTTAACACCCTGCCTGGCAAGGCATGCTTTAATATTCAATTGGAGGAGCAATGTGGCTTAATAGAAAGATCATGGGCCCGGTAAATCAGAGGACCTAGGTTCTAATCCCAGCTCTTTCACATGCCTGCTCTGTGACCTTGGGCAAGTCACTTTACTTCTCTGTGCCTTGGTTACCTCATCTGTAAAATGAGGATTCAGTACCTGTTCTCCCTCCTATTTAGATTTTTAGGCCTGTGTGGGACTGGGACTGTGTCTGACCTGATCATCCTATATCTTCCCCAGTGCTTACAACAATGCTTGACACATAGTAGCTGCTTAACAAATACCACCGCTATTATTATTACAGTGGAAGCAATGAAACTCATTCCCTCTTGTTTGTTCCTCTGCAAGCATGACCATGTGTGAATTTTGAGGGCCTGTTTTTCATCCCTTTGTTTATTTTTGGTGCTCTTCTCTGGACCCATGAAAGGATTTTAGCCAGGATTAATCTAATGAAGTGAATTATTTTAATCCATCTGCATGCCCGCTTTGTTTAATACATTCCTTTGGCAAGGGTGAAAATGAAGTAGAAAACAGATAGGGACGTGTTTGGGGCATTTACGAAGTCTACTATTTTAGGGCAGAGATTTACAGCAGGGCAAAGGTGGTAGGGATAGAGTGTGCCAATGTTTACAGAGGAAATTAACATTTCATTAATTTACCGGCTCAGAAGAAATCAAGCCTTTCACTGGGCTGTTTTCTATTCCTGACCAGTCGGCAGGCACAAAGCTGATTGCTGCTGTGTTGGTCCAGGTTAGTTCCTTTTTTTTATTTAAAGTGGTATTTGTTAAGCGTTTACTATGTGCCAGACACTACACAGGAATAATCTGGTAGGACACAATCCCTGTCCCTTATAGGGCTAAAGTAGTAATTCCCATATTACAGATGAGGTGACTAAGGCACAGAAAAGTTAAGTGATTTGCCTAAGGTCACATAGCAGAAAAGTGGCAGACCTCAGATTAGAACCTGGGTCTTCTGACTCCCAAGCCTTTGCTGTTTCCACTGGCCCACACTGCTTCTTTACGCCCTTATTTATCCCCAACCCAGCATCGTCCTGCCTCTTCTATTCCACTCTTACGCTTTACCCCAGTCAGTTTGTTCATTGTTCACTCCATCTGCCCACTCATCCACCTATCTGGATTCTTCCCCATTTAGCTTCGCTCTGTTATGACCCTCTCTTCCTTCAAAGCCTTATTTAAAAGCCACCATCTAAGGAAGCATCCTCTGATTAATTCCAATTCACCTCCCCAGCCTTGGTGTAAACCACCCAGTATTTATAACCGCAGCACTCGTGCCCCTTTCCTAGTTTATGAATTTATTTCATGTTTTCTATTTGATCATCTTACCCCATTAGACTGAAAATCGTTGAGGATAAGGCCCGATACTCCCTTTTGTGGGTTACCTAGCTCTGCCACTTGCCTGCTGTGTGACCTTGGGCGAGTCATTTAACTTCTAAGGGCCTCAGTTTCCTCCTTTGTAAAATGGGCATTCAATACCTACATGTTCACCCTCCTACTTAAACTATGAGACTCGTGTGGGGCAAACTGTAGCCCTCAGATTATTTTGTATCCATATTAATAATAATAATGATGGCATTTATTAAGCGCTTACTAGGTGCAAAGCACTGTTCTAAGTGCCGGGGAGGTTACAAGGTGATCAGGTTGTCCCACGGAGGGCTCACAGTCTTAATCTCCATTTTACAGATGAGGTAACCAAGGCACAGAGAAGTTAAGTGACTTGCCCAAAGTCACACAGCTGACAATTGGCGGAGCCGGGATTTGAACCCATGACCTCTGACTCCAAAGCCCATGCTCTTCCCACTGAGCCATGCTGCTTCTCATCACGCTGTGCTTGGCTTGCCAAAATTAGTAAAATAAAATTATCATTATTATGGATTAGGTGCAAAATAATAATAATTATGGTATTTTTAAGCACTTACTATGTGCCGGGTACACTGGGGTGGATACAAGCAAATAGGGCTGGAAACAGTCCCTGTCTCCTGTAGGGCTCACAGTCTCAATCCCCATTTTACAGAAGAGATAAGTGAGGCACAGAGAAGTGAAGTGAATTGTCCAAGGTCACACAGCAGACAAGTGGTGGAGCTGGGATTAGAGCCCGTGACCTTCCGACTCCCAGGCATGGGCTCTTTCCACTCCACCAGGATGGTTCTCAAAATAAATTGCAGAGACTGATACTTGTGAAATCAGGGTAAACCAAACAGTACCTCAAAACTTATCTTTGGAGGTGTGTACTAGTAGACTGCAGAGGGAAGAACTAACCCTATAAGAGGACAAACAATAAGCTTAGCAGATCCCAGTGGGAAAAGGCACGCTTCCCTGATCAACCCCCACCTTCCTGATTATTCATTCAATCGTATTTATTGAGCACTTACTGTGTGCAGAGTACTGTACTAAGCGCTGATTATGTCACTCCGTCAGCCATGTGTTCATCGTCTCCCTTCCTTTTGTTTTTTTATCATTTGTTTCTATGTCCATACTCTTTTGCCAGGTATAGGCTTGCAATTTACGTCCCATGTATTTGTCCATTAGACTGTAAACTTCTTGGGGTCAGAGATGAGGCTATTTCCGTTGAGTGCCTCCAAGCACCTGAATGCAACTTTAAATAAGCAGCGTGGTCTGGTGGGTGGGAGTGGGAGTGGGGCTGGGAGTCAGAAGGACCTAGGTTCTAATCCCAGCTCTGCCACTTATCTGCTGTGTGACCTTGGGCAAATCACTTAACTTCTCTGGGCCTCAGTTATCTCTTCTGTAAAAGGGGTTAAGACTTGTGAGCCCACATGGGACATGGATTGTGTCCAACCTGATTAGCTTGCATCTACCCCAGCGCTCACACAGAGCGAACACCTAATAAGTACCACAAAAAAATCAAAATTCAAAATCATTAAAAAAATTCTTAAACACTAGCTTGAACTGTAACTCTAACCCTAATCCCAAACCACGATCCAAGTCCTAACCCTCAACTCCAACCCTTGTCTGGAGGTGAGTAGCCTAATTTGTCTTTGATTTTACGATAAATATACCTAGACTTTTATGTTTATAACATAAAATTAGAATGTCCCAATCCCACGGAGGTGATGGTCTATATTGCCCTCTGAAGTTGGCATCTAGTGTTTGAGCTCGGCGGGGTCAGTGGATATTGGGAGGGATTTGGGAGAGGCATTCAGGTCATCCCAGAATCACTTAAAGAAAAAATTCCCCTAGACCCTTGGTGAATTCTGTCTCAACCCACGGGCGATTCTGTCCTTTTACTGGACATTGCACTTGAGTGGAGTTTGGGAGTTAACAGTTCTTTGGGGAGCCTCGAGGGACTTCCTCACCGGGCTCCCTCAATTTTATCAGAGCCTCCACTGGCCTTCCCTGTAGATCCCCCATCATTAGGCACCTGATTCTGTTTAGACTATGGAGAGGACTTTTCTGTCCCAGGAACTTCCTTAGGTTGCACACCTAGATTTTGATGCCAAAAATTGCTATGTCAGAGCAACCCCCTAGAGATGAACATTTTATATCAGAAAGAAGAGGCAGATGTGATCTGGCCTCCAGTTTCTTGGTCATTTCAGGCCTACCGGGAATGAGAGCAATGTGAGACGCTGACATATTCCCAAGCCAGGGTGGCCCCTGGCTGTGGTTGGGTAAAATGCCAGGCCCCATTTGTTTGTGAACAGGTTGTCAATGTTCAGATTTTCAGGAACATTCAGAATCAGTAGCCCCGACACAGAAACCTCCTTCTGTCTTGTATCCTGACTAAATTTAATCTAGCATCAGGGTTCCTTTTTTGCAATTATTATTATTATTATTGGTGGTGGTGGCAGTGGTAGTGATGCTGCTGATGATAATGGCAATAATAATAGGAGAAAAATCAATTTTCTGAGGGAACATTAGATGAGTTTGAGACAGTGAAGGAGGTAGCAGGAGCCTGGAAAGGGAGTGGGGAAGTTTGTGGGGACAGAGGGAAGGGTGGGTCCAGAGCTGACAGAATGCCCTTCTCATTGGGTGTTCGTTCCTCTGATAAATCTTTTCTGGGTCACTTTCAATCTGTCCATTGCAGTCTGTAAATTCCTGAGAACGGGGCAAGTGTCTTTGCCGATTCCACCCCAAGTCTTCATTCAGGACATAGTAACGTGCTCTGCAAATCCGAACTGATGAATGATGCTGAAAGGAGGCAGGTTGAAAAGAGAGCTGAAGCAAGGAAGAGTTGAATCTGGGTCCCTCCCATCCACTCTCCGTATCCCCACCATCTGGCTTTGTGTCAGCCAGCTGATATTTTCTAGAAGAAACCCGGTCAGTCTTAGAGCAGGTACTGATGTGGCTGGGCCTTGTTATCTGGAGTTCGGAGGCCTCAGACCCAGGGACCCATCCTGAGTAAAGCACCTCACTTCTCCTTGGCCAAGCTGGACTTCCTTTTCTGGAACTTGATCAGTCTCTCTTTTGCTTCTTGACTGATGCGAGTGAGAGGCAGGGCCCGGCTGGGGCTGCGTCCCACCTTAGCACTGCACCACTTTGGGGTGGCTCCCATCGTTTTCCTTCTTTTTGTCTCTTGGACTGGGAAGGCAGAGCTGGGGATGGGATGCCCACAGGGAGAGCCACTTATACTAACCCCTCCCCTCCCCTCTTCTGTCCAGTGCACGCTGAGGTTGTACCTCCCTCTCCATGCAGAGGTCAGCTAGGATGACCATTCAGTCAATCTACAGGGCAGTACGGAAAAGGAACTCAGCTTATTTTGGGCAATCCACTTGAAAACATAGGGACTGAGTTCTAATCCTGACTTGCCCCTTAACAGTTGGGGACCAGTCAGGGCCCTGGCCCATGGTGGCTTGGGTTGGAAACCAGCTAGGAAGCAAGCAGCAGGCTAGAAATCAATGGAAGAAATGCAGCTCCAACACTCCCCGTTTTTGACCACCCTAAGCCGCAGCTCACTTGCCTCTGGCTAAAGCAATGTCCCCAAGGATGGCAATATTGGAGCCTGGGGAGAACTGGATCCAGGGAAATTCAGCTCTCAAGAAGGAGCTGAAGGAGAATGAGCAGTGATTGGTGGCCTTTCCCCACTGAGAGACCTGCTTGACCCAAGAAATTGGGTTGGGTCACAATTTCCCTGGAAAATATTACGATGGGGATGTTTCTTGCCCTTACTGCCCTTATGCACATACTATACTCTATTATTTCCTCCTATTTGTCATTTACTTTATTGTTTGTCTCTCCTGCCACACAGTAAGCAGCCTGAGAGCAGAGATCCAGTTTACTAATTCTGTTGAACTCTCCTAGGTGCGTAGTGCTCTGCACACAGTAGATGCTCTTTAAAATACTATTAGTTGATTGAGCGATTTCTTGGCAAAGACAACCATAAGGTCCCCCTATAGAGAAACCTTCTCCCTTCTCTGGGGAAGATTCTCCATGTCCCCTGTGGCTTTTTGGAAAGAAATGCCCATTCTCTAGACTGTAAGCTTGTTATGGACAGGGAACACAGCTACTCATTCTGTTGAACTGTACTCTCTCAAACATGTAATATAGTGCTCTGCACATAGTAAACTCGTTATAAGCAGGGAACATGTCTGCTAATTCTGTTGCACTGTGCTCTCCCAAACACGGCCTGGGAATCTGAAGGACCTGGGTTCTAATTCCAGCTCTGCCACATGTCTGCTATGTGACCTTGGTTAAGTCACAATTTCTCTGGGTCTCAGTTCCCTCATCTGTAAAATGGGGATAAGAGTTTGAGCCCCATGTGGGACAGGGACCCCATCGTACTTAATAGTAATAATGATAGTGATGGCATTTATTAAGCGCTTACTATGTGCAAAGCACTGTTCTAAGCGCTGGGGAGGTTACAAGGTCATTAGGTTGTCCCATGGGGGTGCTCGCAGTCTTAATCCCCATTTTACACATGAGGCAACGGAGGCACAGAGAAGTTAAGCGACTTGCCCAAAGTCACACAGCTGATATTTGGCAGAGCCAGGGTCTGAACCCATGACTTCTGACTCCAAAGACCGTGGTCTTTCCACTGAGCCACGCTGCTTCTACCTCAGTGCTTAAAGCAGTGCTTGGCACATAGTAGGTGCTTAACAAGTACCATAATAATTAATAATACTGTTCTCTGCACAGAGTAGGTGCTCAATAAATACAGTTGATTCATTGATAGTAAGCGCTCAATAAATACCATTGATTGATTGATTTGAACTGGTCACATGCCACATGGTTCAACCACTTGGCCTTTACTTCTGGGTGCTTATATGCCTAAGGGGAGGTGGAGAAATTAAAGGTGGCGATTGTTTGGTACTTCTTCCCCCAGCCTGACTTCCTTGTTCTTGTTGAACAGGAGGTAGCAGCCGGGAGGAGATGAGGAGGCAAGGACTAAGGGTGTAGGCTCCATTAAGGTCACCCTCCCACACGCATACTCCCCCCACCCCATCCTCCCAATCCCACCCCCCAGGGAATTGCCAATTCAGTCCCCAGATGGGAAATGGGGATTGGAATGTGGGGGTGCTGGCTGGGAGGGGGATCCCTGTCCCCTTTGCCCTCTTGTGTGAGCTCCCCACCTCTCCTCCAGGGTAAATTCCTCTCCAACTCCTGCAGCCACAGTGTGGTCCTTCCTACCTTTGTCAGGGAGCCACTTTCAGGACACCGTTCCTCTCCCCTGGGCCTGGTTTGTTTTCCTCTTGAATGTCAGCGGTTGCGGTGCAGGGCCGTTGCTTCCGGCCACGGCCTTGGGCGTTGGGGAGAGGAAGAGGTGTTTGGGGAGTGGAACTACTTCTTGGAAGTTTCGCTGCTGAATCTGCCCATTTTTGCCCCCAGACTGAACCCGCGATGCATTAGATCTGGAGGTCCCAGACCAAGCGGTTCTGCCTCTCACAGAGAGTGGCAGATCCCTAATGAGGCCTGGGGCAGCTGCCCAGAATTGACAGGTGGGTCTGGGGCTAAGGGTGCTCTCCTCCCTGGATGGAAAGCTGGCCTGGAGGTTACAGAAGTCACGGCAGCCTGGCCCCAGTCTCTATGTACAGCCTTTATTAGGTGCCATTCTCAGTGTGAAGACAGCTAGGCAGGGAGGGTTGCGGGGAGGCACTGGGAAGCCCACAGCCCCTTGGAGTACAGTGCGTTTCTGGAGAGGATTTCTCCCCCTTAAGTTGCATATTTTGTGGCAACGTGCCCAGTGGTAAGGCACCAAGGGGAAGCAGAGAGGCCACCTGCAGGAGGAAAATAAACGGAGACAAGGGCAAGAAAGGAGCAGCATTTGTTTTTCTTGCCCCAAGATCAGATCCGGTGTTGAGCCAGGTGGCCTTCTGATTCCTGCAAATCACTCCATCCCGTTCTGCTTCTCTCTCCATCATCGCCCCGGAGCTGCGGCAGATGGCTCCCTGCCCACTGGGCTCCTCTTTGCAGGAAATCAGCAGCAGCTTCTCAGGGCCAATGGGATGGACATCTCAGGGCCTGGCCCCTGCAGAGTCACACACAGGACAGAAAACAGCCAGCCCCACAGATACACAGACATGGCAAGGGCGGAGGGAGGAAGCTCTCTGGAAAGCCAGCCGACACCCCCTCCTAACCCCTAGTTATTGCTTCCCCCGGGAGAGATGCCACAGACATGTAGACAGCCAGTGAGGCCAGCGACTGGACACAGACTGATAGATGTACTTCTATCCAGGGGCAGAGACTAAAACCTTTCCTTTCAGTACAATGCCTGGAGAGGGAAGAACTGAAGCACACACGTACACGCACGCACGCACACACACACACACATACACACCCCTTGTCATCCCCCTCCCCCTCATGGACTTGTGGCCCCTTCTGCATCCCTGGATTGGCCAAGGAAGAGTCGGGATTTGTCTTTCTTTCTGCCCTTTTCCTTTCTCAAGAGTCCCGACCCTCACTTCCTCATGGCAGTTGTGGCTGGGAAGGGTTAAAGCTAAAAATGACCCAGAGAGCAACAGTTTCAAGGGAAATAAAAAGTCTGACCTGGCTCCGTCAGCCAGTTTCCAGACCCGCTTTTGTAGGTTTCATTGTACTGTAGGCTAGGCAAGGCCAGTCCTTGCGGTGGACAACATAAGTTCCCGCCTCAGGGTGCTCCCCACAACTAAGGGGCATCAAAAGCAAAGCCAGATTTGTATTTGATATAACCTGAAAAGCATCCTCTCCCCCGTGCCTCTTAGCACCACTTCCCCTCCATGCACCCCGGGCATAGGCCGCTGCTCAGCTGGCAAAGGGGCAGCATTAGAGAGGGGAGGGCAGTGGTGGAGGCAGTAATGGAGCCAGCGGCGGGCATCGGCTATGGGCCACACCAGAAGGGTTCTAATTCAAACTTAGCCAATTCACAATCTTGCCCGAGGCTGACACTGGGCCCAGCCATCTCTGATCTCCTCGATCTCCTCACCTGCCTTCCTCTGTCTGCCTCAGCCATTCCTGGCCCAAGACAGGGGCATGGGGGCACAGGGGCAAGAGGAAGGCTGTTGGCTTTAAGGAGTTTGGTCCCAGACAAAAAGCCCAAGGTGGATGGTTTTCATCTCTCTCTTTTCTGCTCCTCCAACCCTCAACCCTCCCCCTCCATGACTCCTGCTCTTTTCTTGAAACCCTTCCTGATTTGGTGATTTCTCTGCAAATGAAATTCAGGAACAGCCGGGAGCCTCTCAGGTTCACCCCCGGCAGCTTTATGTATAGAGTGTCTACATTTGCAAGTATCCCCCACACCACGATTTGGGGAGATCAAGGCCGGAGGACCACCTACCTATTGGTTATTAGCTCCCTGTTCTTCAGGGTGGTGGCAGTAGCAGGCAGCGGTCCAGGATAACCGCCTTGGTCTTGATTATGCCCCGAGACTTAGCTGCATCTTCCAGGTTACGCCCCTGTCCCCTAACTTCTGGTTTCCTTGCAAACTCTCCTCCTCACCAGAGGTACTCAGAAGGGGAGATAGGACCATCAAGGCAAGTGGAGTGCTTGGGAGGCCCTCGCCCACTCACTAAGGGTCAGGAAGGGAGGGGGAAAGGAAGTAGGAGGGGAAGAAGGGAGAAGTATCTTGTTACATGTCTAATTCCCCCAAACTCAACCTGGAGTTCAGCTTGAGGGTGGAGAAACATCGCTCACCTTCTCCGTCTACCTTCCACTCCTCTTTTCCATCTCCTGCCTTCTCTCCTGCTCTCACAGCTATTGGGTTGAACCATCCCAATATCTGCAAAGCCATGCTGAAGAAAGAAGTGGAGCTAGTTCAGGAGATTCAGCTCAAGGCCAAAGACAGGGAGAAAGGGTCCAGGTTGGGCGTGGGGGCTGGGAGGTGGGCAGGACGCCACAACGACGGCTGAGCAAAGGGAGGGAAACGAGAACTACATGATTGGAGAACTACACCCACGAGACACCAACCGACGCTGAGAGGTATAAATAGAGAGGCAAACATACACATAACACAAAGAAGCCCCCTCCCGCGGAGGTGAGGGGTCTGGGGAGGAGCTAGTCTGCAGGTCCTGGGGCAGCCCCACAGATTTCCAAAGCTCCCAGCGGTCCCTTCTGCCCGGGCCAAGTTTCACATTTTGTGGAATTTTGCAGAGGACGGAGTCCGTCAGGGGACGGCACAGCGCAGCGGACGGGCCTCCGGCCCGAGGCCAGGGCCGGCTTGTGTCGACAGGGAGAGGCGTCTACCTCTGGAGAAGGCCCAGGGGCCCCAAGCTCGGGAACCGTCTGGAGGATGGGGGGAAAGGGAGAGGGGTCACACCCGATCTGTGGATACATCTACTACCCCCTTGACTCGGTTCCGTAGTGTCTGTAGCTCTCTCTGTGGAGAGACGAGTCAATCTGGTCTCTCGCTTAGACTCCTAATATAAATCCCCCGGGCTCTTCTCCCGCAGGGTGGCTGGGCCTGCCCCTTGGCCTCACCCATTCCCACCCCGCCGGTCACACCGAACTGCGGCGCTTCATGAGGCCACGGAAGGCAGAAAGGCTGTGCAGGCCAGTGGACACGGAGCTGATGGCCGAGCGCTGCGCCGTGCAGAGGCAGCGACGGGAGGGAGTGTCGGTGTAGCAGCCAGCCCCGGGAGAGGATTGGCTCTGCTCCACACAGGTATCGGAGGTGGACAGGTCCCGGGGGATGATCATGGGGATGGAATACTGCAGCTTCTCCCGGCTCTTGTACCAGAGGCAGGAGCACATCGACTGGAAGTGCAGCACTTCGGCGTAGACGTTCCGGAAGCCGCCCCCGCCCGCCATCGTGGAGGAGGCCGTGTCCGTGGTGTGGACGCTGCCCCCGGCCTGCCCGTTGCGGGTCAGCAGGGCACGGTGCTCGGCGTCCCGCTTCTCGTCCTCGGCGTTCATAGTCATGAAGCGCAGCACCACCAGGTTGAGGAAAGCACCGATGACCGTCAGCCCCGTGAGGATGTACACGAAGCTGAAGGCCACGTACTGCGGCTTTGTCTGTAGCGCTTGGTCCTTCTGCAGGGCCACGTAGTCCCCAAAGCCAATGGTGGTCAGGGTGATGAAGCAGTAGTAATAGGCTTGGAAGAAGGTCCACTGCTCATAGTAGGAAAAGGCGGCGGCCCCAATGCACAGAGTGCTGATACAGGAGAAGAACCCGATGATGACCATGTTCGCCATGGAGACATCCGCCCGGCGCATTCCCAGCCCCTTCTTGGCACGGTGCAGCAGGTATTTCACGAAGGTGTTGATGCGCTCACCCAGGCTCTGAAACATGACCAGGGTGAGGGGAATGCCCAGCAGGGCGTAGAACATGCAGAAGACCTTCCCGCCATCTGTGCTGGGGGCCGCGTGACCATATCCTGCAGGGACAAAGAGGACAGACCGTGGCTCCCTCCATCCCCCATCATGGCCCGCCCCCCTCCAAAGCTCTGCCTTGTGTCTGCCAAGTTGAATGGTGTTCGCCACGGGAAAGGGGAGAGGCAGCCTCGAGGCCCCCGGCCGGTGGTGGGTCTGAGGAGCAGAGCGAGGGAGAGACCTGTCTATGGCTTTGCCCATACACTGCCTGGGGGAATGAGGAGCGGGAGAAGACAGAAGGGTGAGGTCTCCCTGTGCATTTCTCCACAGCCCTCCTTGGAGGGACAACCCCTCACACCCTCCCCGACAAGGTGGACCGCTGTCCATAAAGTCAGATTTTCTTCCTGGTACCCCAGTAGGTTTGCCCAGTACAGACCTGGCCAGGGACTCGTGCGAGACTGTAAACACTGCGCACTCAGCTTGAAAGTCATAAATCATTCAGGAGGACTTGGGAAAAAGAAAGTGTCAGTGTTTTGACATGACCCAGGAGTGAACCAGCCACCAAATGGCTATAAATTGGGAATTCTGCCTGACTCTGAAGCAATCCAGGGATCTTTTTGTAGGTCACCCATTGTTGACCCTGAGAGGTTCCAGCTCTGCCACTTTTTCAGGCCATTCTCAGCTGTCTCCCTATCTGCGATGCCTTTTTTCTTCCTACAGTGGGACCTAGACCAAAGGGCAGCCCTATTTAAAGCCATCTGATCTCTGGGCATCCCAAGTCCCCCGAAGTCTCACTGCCAGAAGAATGCTAGATGGCAACCAGATGTGTAGGCCGGAGGCTGGTGTCTGGAGGTGACTCGATCGTTCCCCAAACTCTTAAGAAGTAGGTGGCTGCTGTAGTCTAGGCTTGCTAAGTGAGACCCAGATCAGTGACTCAGCTCTCCTTGCCCGGCACATCTGTAGCAGAGCAGGGTGAGAACGCTGTGTGCCCACCAGCCTGAGCCAGATCTGCCAGGCCATAATTCACAGTGGTAGTGACAGCCAAGAGCAGCCGAAGCCAAATAAAGGCTCGTTCCCATTCTGACCCCTCTCCAGCCTTCTCCCGTGCATGCAGCTCCGTCATTTAAAGGGTTTAGCTTTCAGACAGCTATTCGAATGTGTGGATCTAGGAGAAAATTGGGGGTCTTTTTGAACTCCAGCCCCTCTGGCCGCCTCCCTCGTTCTACATTCTTAATACCATAGTAACACCACAAGGATAATAATAATAATTCTTAGCCCTAGTTCTCCCTCTGGTTTCCTCCCGGTCAGTCATCAGGGAAGATGACAGGGCTCTGCCCTCCCAGAATATATAGAGGTTTCATTAGTTAACAGCCTCCTCCCTCTCCTCATATCCTGCCTTCTGTGACCCTAATCTTTCCTCTCACCTACATCTCCTTCTTTCCTAACCTCTCTCCAAGTTCACTTTAACCCCTTTGTCCTGCTCCCTTGACTGCATTCCCTTCTTGTTCTGTTTCCTCCAAAGCCAACCCTATAATTCCTAATTTCCACTTCCCTACCATGTCTTCAACAGCTGCCCTCTCGGGAACTCTCGTGGTATCTTCTCCAGTTGTCCCCACCCAGCTCCTGATTCTGCTACACTCTCACCATCTGGCCTGGTGCCCTTCTTCCTGTCAATCTGAGTTAATCCCAAACCCTGGGGCCCAGACAAATTCTCTTTTTTTAAAAAATAGCATTTATTAAGCATTTACTATGTGCCAGGCATTGTACTAAATGCTGGGGTAGATACAGTTACTGAAAAAATAGTAATAAATACTTGTGATATTTGTTAAGCACTTACTATGTGCCGGGCACTGTACTAAGCGCTGGCGCGGATGCAAGCAAATTGGGTTAGACACAGTCCCTGTCCCAGGTGGGGCTCGCAGTCTCAATCCCCATTTTCCAGATGAGGGCACTGAGGCCCAGAGAAGTGAAGTGACTTGCCCAATATCACACAGCAGACAAGAGGTGGAGCGGAATTAGAACCTATGACCCTCTGACTCTCGGGCCCATGTTCTATCCACTACATCACGCTGCTTCTCTAATCAGCTACAGACAAGTGACGGAGTCATTTTCAGAACCCAGGTCCCTTTGACTCCCAGGGAGGCCCGTGTTCTATCTACTACTACTACTAATAATAATAATGGCATTTATTAAGCGCTTACTATGTGCAAAGCACTGTTCTAAGCGCTGGGGAAGTTACAAGGCGATCAGGTTGTCCCACTGAGGGCTCACAGTCTTAATCCTCATTTTGCAGATGAGGTAACTGAGGCCCAGAGAAGTTAAGTGACTTGCCCAAAGTCACACAGCTGACAAGTGGCGGAGCGGGGATTTGAACCCATGACCGCGTGCTCTTTCCACTGAGCCATGCTGCTTCTCATCATCTCATCTCATCTCTACTAGGCCATGTTGTATCTCATTTTCCTACCTGAGAAGATGGCAGCTTTGCTATTACTGCTTTTGCACTCACAACAGGGAGGGAACTCAGCAGCTGCCACTGCCGGGGTTTCTACTCCCATGGAGATGGAAGGATGTGGAGATCAACGGGGTGTCCCTGGTGGGCATGGGATGAGCCTGGTTTCCATCCCAGGGAACGCAGTAGGTCTCCCATGAAGATCACTTCTCTTCTCTGTGGCGCGATGGATAGCACATTGGACTTCTAGCGTGGAGGAGGCCATTCAAAGGTGGTGGGTTCGAATCCCGCCAGAGTTGCTGTTTGCTGTTTCCAGCACTTAGAACAGTGCTTTGCATATAGGAAGCGCTTAATAAATGCCATTATTATTATTATTCTCTGGGCTACTTTGTAAAGTATAAGCTCTAGACTTGTAAGCGCCTTATGGGCAGGGAATGTGTCTGCCAGCTCTTATAGTGTAAAGCACTTAGTCCATGTACACAGTAAGCGCTCAATAAATACCCTTGATTGATTGTCCTGATTTAGAGGGCAAAGGTCAGAGAAATGCTAAAATACAAAGAGAACCAACTCCCCTTGAATTGCTGCCAGTGTTTCTCTAGCTACTGCTTCTCCCTGTGAATCAGAGAAGGAGCAGAACCGGATTGAGGGGGTCACTGGGCCTGGAACAGGGCCGAATTGGGGGCCTTCGGGGCTAAATTAGGGAGGAGGGTGGTGTGAGAAGCGGAAAGTCCTTTATTTCTACCACATCTCTCTCCTCCCTGGTCCTGAGGGGCTTCTCAGCTCGGAGCCTACTGGAGTGACCCCCCGCCCACCATGAGCAACTGCCCACTGGGGCCCTAGCGATACAGGCCTCCGAGCAGTTCTCCGTTTCACCAGGTTAGTCTTGGCTCTAGGAAGAGGGCAGCCGTTCTGGCCATCTCCAGGGAAGGAAACGGGGGCAGAAAAAAGAGAGGCCTCACCCAGGTGAACACCTGGAGTTACCGTCAAGCGTGTCCCTTGCCACTCATGATACCTTGCCTGCACACTGACCCTCCACTCTCTTCTGTCCTCCTGACTCAGGCTAAATAGAGAGGGCCCAACAACTTCTGGACAAACTGCCCCCAAGGGACATTCCATCAGATGCAGGAGCTAAGGTCAGTGACCCCCAGCTCCTCTGGGTTTGCCCCTGCGTGTCACTGGGTGAGAGGCGGAGGAGGGCCAGAAGGAACCACTGACGTCCATTCACAGTTTGGCAACACTTCAGCAAGGGCCGAGTTACTCCCGAGGGAGCCCTGGAACTTCTGGGAAGTTACTGGGAACGCCACACACCCGGCACGGCTGCCAGAGGGCCAGATGCCTCCCTGGCCTCCCCTCAGAGAAAGTTGGGGTTTCTGGAGGAAGACGGTGCTGACGGGTGTCTTTCACCGCCTTGGATCTCATCTTGGGCCTGCTCTTTGGCCCATATTCTCCATTATCTGCATGGCTCTATTTTCCTCCGGTACCCTGGCTTCTAGAAGTCAACCGTCTGTGTCGCTCTCTGACTCTGAACACCACCTGGCTCTGGTCCTCTACTCCCGACCTCAGCTCTTCACCTTCATCGGCACAGATTTGCTTCTCTTGCTGCAGTTGGACTGTCAAACTAAGTTGGGACTGGTAGTTCTGGGCTGTCCTCTCTTTTTATACGGCCCCTCATACTGCCTCAGCCCTAGTTAGGGCCCCAACCCTGCCAGGCACACCACACCCTCACCGGACCCAAGGGCACTTGTTAGCAGGAATATGGAGGCCCGTCCCTCAATCCGGTGGGCTGGGCTTGCAATTGGAAACGGGGAGAAGCAAAAGGAGGTAGGAAGGGATGCGTTCACTCTCTGAGAGGATGGTGGTAACTGGCCTGTAGTTTGCCACATCTTCACCCGAGACCTCCGGCAAGCGGCCTAGGGAATCCATTTGCCCAATCCTTGCTCCATGCCCCCTCATCATCATCAATCGTATTTATTGAGCGCTTACAATGTGCAGAGCACTGTACTAAGCGCTTGGGAAGTACAAATTGGCAACATATAGAGACAGTCCCTACCCAACAGTGGGCTCGCAGTCTAAAAGGGGGAGACAGAGAACAAAACCAAACATACTAACAAAATAAAATAAATAGAACAGATATGTACAAGTAAAATAAATAAATAAATAAATAAATAGAGTAATAAATATGTACAAACAGATATACATATATACAGGTGCTGTGGGGAAGGGAAGGAGGTAAGGAGGTAAGCCCCCTGGGACTCCGGCTGATGAAACTGGACCCTGGCTCTTCTCTGCCCCGCAAGCGGCTTTTCTTGCCCCTTCCCTTGTGAACTCAGGGGGCTCGAGGAAGGCCCCTGTTGTAGAGGACTGACATGCAGACAGCCGAGACCATTATCAGTCAATCAGTGATGCTTATCGAGTGCTTACAGGGTGCAGAGCATTGTGCTAAACGCTTGGGAGAGTATAATGCCACAGAGTTGGTAGACATTTTTCCTGCCCACAGAGAGGTTAGAGCCTAGAACCAGGGGACTACGGATATAAAAATGATGGTATTGGTTAAGCGCTTACTATGTGCAAAGCTCTGTTCTAAGCGCTGGGGAGGATACAAGGTGATCATGTTGTCCCGCGTGGGCCTCACAGTCTTCATCCCCATTTTACAGAGGAGGTAACTGAGGCACGGAAGTTGAGGGACTTGCCCAAAGTCACACAGCTGCCAAGCGGCAGAGCCGGGATTAGAACCCATGACCTCTGACTCCCAAGACTGGGCTCTTTTCACTGAGCCACGCTGCTTAAGACTGTGAGCCCCACGTGGGACAACCTGATTACCTTGCATCTACCCCAGCGCTTAGAACAGTGCTTGGCATATAGTAAGTGCTTAACCAAAACCATCACTCTTCTTCTTCTAGTAGTAGTAGTAGTATTCACTCTGATGTATTAATCAATCAATCAACTGTATTTACTGAGCACTTACTGTGTGTACAGCAGTGTTCTCAGTGCTAGGGAGAATAGAATGCAATGCAAGAGAAATTAGCAGACACTTTCCTGCCCATAATGAGCTTCCCTACCAACTCTGTAACATTTTACTCTCCCAAGCATTTAGTACAGTATACTGCACACAATAAGCACTCAATAAATAACACTGATTGATTTATCTGTATCTGCGTGTGGCAGGGACCCGTGGCTGGGACATCCTCTGATCTCTCATTCCCTCAGTTTTCAAAATGTCCACATGTCCTCTATCCTAAAAAAAACCCCTCTCTCAACCCCTTTGCACTCTCTATCACCCCATCTTCCTCCTATTCTTCCTGTCCAACTCCTCGAATGAGTTTTGTAAACACTCACTGTCTCCACTTTGTCTCCTCCGACTCCCTCCTTGAACCCTCTTTTATAATCTGGCTTCCACCCCCGCTATTCCACTGAAAATGATCTCTCCAAGGTCACCAATGACTTCCTCTTTGCCAAATCTAACAGACTCTACGACTTCCTAATCCTCCTTGACCTCTCAGCAGCCTTTGACATTGCACACCAACCCCTTTCTTGGAAAAAATACGCAACCTTGCTCTCTCTGACACAGTTCTAGTCTGGTTCTTCTCCTCCCTCTCTAGCAACTCCTTTTCTGCAACCAGCCCCCTCACGGACCTCCCTGCCTCCAGCTTTTCCTCTCTCTCCAGTCCATTTTCACTCTGCCGCTGCTCCTTCGTGTCCATTACCTCTTTCCTACTCTCTATTGAGAAGTATTGTGCATTAGTGAAAGAAGCACAGAACTGGGAGTCAGGAGACCTGGGTTCTAATCCCATTTCTGCCAATTGTCTTCTGTGTAGCCAAGGGCAGATCATTTAACTTCTCTGTGCTGCAGTTTGCTCACCTGTAAAATGGGGATTTCCTCCCTCCCTCTTAGTCTGTGAACCTTATTTGGCTTAAGGATTATGTCTGCTCTGATTGTACTGTATCTAAACCAGCACTCAGTTCAGTGTTTTGACACATAGTAAGTGCCTAACAAATACCAAAATTATTTTTATTGCCCTCCCAAGTGTTTAGTACAGTGTTCTGCACAGAATAAAGTGCCAATAAAAATGATTGATTGATTGATTGAGTTAAGGAAGTGCTTGAGATCCAGGGCTTCTTCCAGAGAGCAGTCTCCTTCTTGTCACAGGTGAAAGGATCTTGGAAGACCAAGCAACCCAATCCCCTGCCTCCTTGACTGATGGCAGGATTACAGTCAGTCTGTCAATCAGTACTATTTACTGAGCATCTATTGGATGTAGCACTGTATTAAGCATTTGGGAGAGTACACTAGAGATAGAAGACAAGAACCCTGCCCTCTTAGAGCTTACAATCTAGTGGGGAGACAGACATGCAATTTTTACAGATAGGGGGATAAAGAAAATGGGTAAATGAATATGAGGATAAGTGCTTAAATAGTAGAGTGTGCAAGTCTACATGTTCAGAAGTGATTGTGAATGCATAAATATGGGGATGGTGGAAAATTATTAGTGTTATGGGGGTAGTTGGGAGGCTTTGCCTGAGGAGAAGAAAAATTAATCCGAGAAGGACTCCTGGAGGAGGTGAAATTACCAGTAATAATTATAATAATAGTTATTATTATTATGGTATTTGTTAAGCGCTTACTATGTGCCAAGCACTGTTCTAAGTGCTGGGGTAGATACAGGGTAATCAGGTTGACCCACGTATGGTTCACAGTCTTAATACTCATTTTACAGATGAGGTAACAGGCACAGAGAAGTTAGCGGCTTGCCCAAGGTCACACAGCAGAGCCGTGGCGGAGCTGGGATTAGAACCCACGTCCTTTGACTCTCAAACCCGTGCTCTTTCCACTAAGTCATGCTGCTTCTCTTCCAGTCCTATGTGCCTCTCCCCTTCCCACCTCCAATCCTTGTATTCATTTCCCCCATCAGAGCAAAGTGGTTGAGGGCACCAGGTCCGGCCTTGGCTTCTGGTGCCTCTTTCTTTTAAGCTCTTCTTGGCCAAAGTTTGATGCCCTCCTCAACTTCTCACTATCTTTCAGTTCTTCCATTCAATCTACTGCTAAATCATACTGGCTCTTCCTACAGAACATTTCCCAGGCCCATCCAGGCAGCTATCATCTTGATCTAATCTCTTGTCGTATTACGGTTAGACCACAGTAGTCAGCTTTCTCCCTGCCTCCAGCCTCTCCACCACCAATCTCTTTCACACCTGCTGCACGGATCTTCTTCCTGAAGCTCTACTCGATACACATCTCTCCACTCTCAAAACTCTAATGCTTTTCTTTCCTCTCTACATCACACAGAAACTCCTCACAGCTGGCTTTAAGGCTCTTTCCCAATTTGCCCTATCTTACATATTAGCCCTCTTTACCTCTTTGTCCTTGCAAGCTAAGCTTCTATTGGTTCCTCCCAACTGACTCTTCATCCCCTAGCTCATGCTGTACCTCCATCCTGGAACATCTTTCACCCTATAATCTCCCCTCTCTCCAGCTCTCACAATATCAAAGCCCTTGTAATATCCCCCTGCCTTCAGGAAACCTGCCCTGACTAATTCATATCATCCAAGTTGCATTAACTCAACAGACACCCTTAGCACTTATAGATTTCATTTTGGTTTTCTCCTCAGTACCTCAAGGTATTCTGACTTCTAAATGCTCAGTATTTATATAAAAATATATATCTATATAGTAATAAATATATCATTTGTACACATATATTTCTATTTAGATTCTTATTTGTATATTGGATTACTTATGGTTCTATTTCATCTTAATATACTTGAATTACTTCCTCATATTCTCCTACAAATATTACTTGTAAATAATAATAATAATAATAATAATGGTATTTGATGAGCGCTTACTATGTGCCAAGCACTGTTCTAAGTGCCGGGGTTGGGGGGGAATACAGAGTGATCAGGTTGTCCTACGTGGGGCTCACAGTCTTAATCCCCATCTTACAGATGAGGTAACTGAGGCACAGAGAAGTTAAGTGACTTACTCGGTCACACAGCTGACAAGTGGTGGAGCCAGGATTAGAACCCATGACCTCTGACTCCCAAACCTGTGCTCTTTCCATTGAGCCACGCTTCTTCTCTAAATCATTTTCTTCTGTCTGTCTCCCCAGTTAGATTGTGATCCCTTTGAGGGCAGGGAATGTGTCCCTTGCTTCTCTTTTACTCTCTCAAGTGCTGAATTCAGTGCTTTGCATTCAGTAAGTGTTCTGCAATCAATCACTGATGGATTGATTGGAGGTAAAGTGCTCCCAGCCTGGTGCCTTCCATCCCCATTCTCTTCCCTTTCTCCCTCCTGCAACTCTTTATCCCTTTCCAAGGCCTCTCCTCCCCACTTTCCTATCTCCTTTCCCCCCCACTTCTCTGTCCCACTTGCAGTTTCATGTCCCATCTGCTCTCTCCCATTCCCTTTCCCCTCTCCTCTCCTCCAGCCTTCCATTCTCTTATCCCTCTCCTCTTTGGTCTCCTGTTGCTCTCTTCCCTAGCTTCCCTGTGTCCTCCCTTGCCCAGTTTCCACAGGACCCTGAAAGGCCTACTTTGTGGGTCAGCTTTTCCCCACCCGCCTCTCCTTTGCTGGGTTGGGGAAGGGGGTGGGGAAGGGGAAGGTGCTAGTGTCATGGAAAATCCCTGCAGCAGCCAAGGTCAGGGTTTGTAGACACAGTCTGGCCCAAGGCCAGGCCCAAACTCCCTCCTCCTAGCCCCTTCCAGGACTTTTCTCCAGGCTCGGCTCAGAAAGCCTCCTTCTGGCCCCCTACTCTGAACAAAAGCCACTACCACAGTGCACCCTGACAGCCCACTGTTCCCTGGGGTCTTGGGGGGATTAGGGAGGATTCCTAGAACTGTTCTTTTTTTCCTTGCTATGGGAGGGCCTTTCGACAGTCAGTCACGCCAGGGAACATTGGCTGCAGGCTCCCTCAGGACTGTGGAATTGTGGGGCCACACAATAGAAGCCATCACAGGAGAAGATGGAGCTGTCTGGGTTCAGAGTCAGAATGGAATGGATTCGCTTAGAAACCCTGTACCAGGATTACGGGGAACCATTGCAGACAATTGCCCCCTCCACCCTGCAGTCTGTGGAGCAACTATACCTCCCAGTTTATACTTCTGTGTCACACTTTCAGGGTTACTTTTCATTTCCCGCGTCTAAACTTGGCAGTGGTTTTAGTCACCCAAGAAAGGAGATGAGAGTCATATTGTGGGGTCCAAGGCAGCCTCCGTGGGTCCCCTACACTGGGAGCCTCCAGGAGACCAGTTGTGCAAGTGCCGTCTTGCCTCTGCTCAAAGGCTAGGGCAAAATATTACACCACGGGTTAGGATTTTGTTGGGCCAATCCTACAGTTCTGAGGTCTGTCCCTGGGCACACCCAGACTAAGTAGGCTGCAAGACCAGACTCTTGGGAAACAGCAAAGGGGAAGAATCCTTAGCGCACATCATGTTACAGTTTGCATCTGAGGGATATTCACATCCCTCTTTGTTGCCTGATAACACAAATTCTCATTCAATATCTTCCAAAGGCCCCAGTTATCCCCCACATTCCCTACAAGATTCTCAGGTAAGGCTTCAGAGCTCTCTACAGGTTTTCCTGCTCACCTCAACTCTGTCATTCCCGCCATGCCTCTCTCAGTTCCCCCACATAGCCGCCCATAACCCTTTGTCCATGGGCAAAGTCCCGGACACATAAACCCTATAATGGAGGTGAGAGGGCCGTTAGCTTCCAGAGCCTTCAGATTGTCAGGGTGAGTCTTGTGGCCCTTTCCTTTCCTCTCTTTGGCTTATTTTAAGTTGCCACAGCTTAGCCAGGAAGCAACTTTCTCAAAACCCACCCCAGAGAGGAAGGTCCTTATGGAGCCCGGGGTGTATCCATGGCTAAGAGAGGATGCAATTTCCTTGGGGAAAAATAATAATTTCATCACTGCCTGTTGGACCCCAAGCAGAAAATAAAAAATTCTTGGCCAACGCCCATTCCTCGGGCTTTACACGGTACCACTTCCCTCTTCACCCTCGGGCACCTGGAAAACCAGCTCAGAGGCCACTTTCTCTAGGACCCTCCCAGGACAGGAAAGCTATCCTGGCCCAGGCGCTGTTACCCATGGGTTGGCTGAGCCCCACAGTGGGGACTCGGCCTTTGAAGACTCTTAACTTGCAATTCTGAGTGCTGGGGCAGCTTTGGGACCCCTGGAGGGGTTGCCTCAGCTTTGATTCACATGGATTTTCAGTTATCCCTGGACTGTGGGCTTGGGCTGAAGTTCTAGGAACTGATCACCTAGGCCTGGGATGAATGACTCTAGGCAGATGGGTCTGTGCCAGAGAGGATACTCCTGATCTTGCCTTGGTTCAAAGGCCTAAGATCCCCAGAAGCCCCAGGGACTGATGATGTGGACATGCGGCCCTTCTGTTGGGATTCTGGCTGGACTGTAAGGGATAGACCTATGACCCCTCTGTCTGTCACAGCAGCGAACGTGAAAAAGGGGACGTTATTTACTCCCCCTCACAGCCCACCATGTAGGGTGCTGTTCTGTCACATTTGACCTGATTGCATGACCACAGAGCTGGGCTGCCTCCCAATGAAGTAGATCCCAGTCTGCAGGCCCAGGACACCCTGGAGGTGGTAGCATCCTTCTCGGCCAGGATGCTAGCCTTGGCTCAACAGAAGGACAGACTATGTGGGCAGAAGGGAGCGGGAAGCTACTCTGGGTGTGTGTACATTAGCCCAGTAGTGCAAGCAAAGAGTTATTTACTTCCAGAGTGAGTTCAGATCGGCTCAGATAAGAACTGTTCCCCAAGGGCCTAAAGGCAACTGGAGGGGAGGGAGGAGGGGTGAGAAATGTCCTGGTGTCCAGCAGATGGGCGGAGCAGGGGCTGGGGCTAATATCTATGCCTGTCATCTGTTAGAGCCAGTAGCCTGCTAGCAAGTACTGTAGGAGATGCTAAAACGTTTTGGGTTGCAAAATAAGAAAAGTTATACAGACAGGGCCAGGAAGAAAGGAATATAATGGTTGTCAGGAAAAGGACAGCCTTGTCTCACACCTTGGGGAGACCTACCCAGCTAACTGTATTCATTTGGGGTCCTTACAACAACATTCATCCCACACCCCATCAAGCTTTCCTTTGGCTACATTTTCCGGGGTAGGAATGTATTTTTTAAAAATTACAGTGCAAGTTTGATTTTCCACACTAATGGAAGTGGAGATAATCAGCTCTCTCCCACCTACCTTACTTCATGCTCTCCTACTAAACCCAGCCCTCACGCTTAATGCCACCCTACTCTCTTTACCTTGATCTCTTCTCTCTCACCCCCGACCTTTTGTCCATCTCCTCCCTCTGACCTGCCACAGTCCACCACTGTCCCGACCTTCAAAACTCTCCTAAAATCTCATCTCCTCCAAGAGGCCTTCCATAACTTAGCCCTCATTTCCTCTCTCCTCCCACCCCTCTGTGTCACTTATGCACTTACCTGTGTACCACTCAAGAACTTTGATTCTCCAGCCCCACGGCACTCCGTACATATCATATACAGTACAATTTCTGCTATTTCTATTTTATTTTAATATCTGTCTCCCCTTGTAGACTGTAAGCTTCATGTGATCAGGGACAGTGTATACCAACTCTATTGTAGGGTACTTTCCCAAGCACTTAGTGATGTTCCGCTCACCATAAGTGCTCAGTAAATTCCACTGATTGATTGACTGACTGAGGTGCAGTAGTGGAGATAATAACCAAAAGTAGATAATACCTTGTCACACCTTCTCTCCTACTCTCTAGTTCTCCCTCCTGCTCCCACTATTTGTAAATCTTTTGTGTCTGTCTCCCCTGCATTGGATTGTAAGTTCTGTGACGGTAGAGAATGTGTACTTTTCTTCTATTGTACTCTCCAAAGCATTTAGTACAGTGCTTTGCAGTCAGTAGTCAGTGCTCAGTAAGCACCACGAATGAGGATGGTGATGAAAATGATGAAGTTACCACCCAGCATGCACAGACATATAGTACACATTCCCAGGCAGGTAGATGCACACATGCTCAGGCACGCAGATTCACACCCATACATGCTTAGGGATCCTGACCCACCCCCCCCACCCCTACATGTGCTTAGAAATCTAGTAGGGAGACAGTCATAAAATAAATTACAGGTGGCAAGTGAGGGAGCTCAGTCTGTGGGATAGCTGATCTTCCCTTCCACTTGGCCACATCCTTCTTTGTGGGTGTAGCAGCAACTTGGGATATGCAGCGCAGCACAATATTTTCAGAAGGGCCTCTTGGTTCTAAGCAGGGGAGAAACAAGTAGAGGGGAGAACGGAGAGGAAAGCAGTGAAGTGATTTAGATAGGGAGATAAAGGAGGCTTGGCTCTGGCCCAATGCGTGCCACTCTGCTCTAGCCCTAAAGACACTGGAAAGAGGAACAGATGGCAAATGCTCCGACAGGGAAACTGACAGAAAGAAGAAGAAAACAGAGCCTGGTCTCTGGGCAGGCTGAGAGAGGGGATAGAGAGAAAGAGGGATGGTTGGCTGATTCCTTGAGGATCTCCTGGTCAAGAGGGCCCAGCCCAATCCAGTCTAGGCCCAGCGTAGTCTGTCCCAAACCACAAAACTGGGTTCTGGGTTCCTGTAGACCATAAGCTCCTTTTGGGCAGAGAACGTGTCTACCAACTCTATTATATTGTACTCTCTCAAGCACTTAGCACAGTGCTCCATGCAAGTAAGCACTCAGTAAATATGATTGATTGATTTGGCTCAGCAGTCAGCTGGGCCTGACCTCACTTCTGACGGGAGAGGAGAGGAAGAGGAAGGTATGGTACATGGATGACTGCCCCTATGGGCTGCTAGGAAAGGGATGTCTGAGCCCATGTGATTTGTTACCCACAAAGGACAATTCCACAGCCCCTGTGCTTATCTAGTACTGTGGTCTTCTCTAGCCTTAGGAGATCACCCCACATTTCCTCAGTCCACCCAGGGCTTGTGCGGGACACCAGTCTAAAGAACCTATTTCAGTTGAATAAGTTGAAACTTGCTTTTCACTAAGACCAGACAAACCAAGCCGGCCCCATCCAATCAGGGACAAAGTAAAGAAGGGAAACTTAATGGCTGGTTGAAAAATGTTATATAGAGTCCATCAGTTTCGTAGTGGCTCAGATGATATTTCACTTGAAAGTCAGCTAACGTTAGGAAGATTGGATAATGGTGTTCCTGTCCCGAAGTCAGCAATCTAGGACCCAAACATGCTAAGGTTGTGTGGACAGGATTTTTTTTCCCACGATACTCCATCCTTGTGCAAGCCTCCTGATAATCCCAGCTGACTGAATTGAGCTTCCACAGCCATTCAGGGAAAGAGAAGAGGTAGGGCTAATGGGTTCATTCTATCAGCCAATTGAAGAGGGATTTGTTGCTAATGTTGCATGTCACAGATCCACTGAAAAATACTGAAAAACATTAAGTTGAAGTCATGCTGACAGGGTTTTTTTCTTCCTGGTTTGAGGGCATCCTTAAGTCGACTCTTAATTGGTCTGAGGATCCTCCTGGTTTCCAGCTGCTGCCTGGAAGTGCCTATTTTTCTGCTCTCGTCCATTAAGGATTTGGAAAGATTTTCCATTTAGTAGCCGATCCTGCGGGGCTCCATACACCAGCATCCAAGAAGCCCTCGGCACTCAGGGCTTATGGGAAGGGAAGTCTTGTTTGGTAACGGTGCTGCTCTGCACTAGGGAAAAGAGCAGAAGCGAGAACAGCAGCTCCTGCAGTTCCAGGAAACGGCTCCAGCCTCCTATCTGGCCTGGTCCTCTCCCCAGGGCCAGAGGAAGAGGGAAGACAACTGAAGCAATTGCCCTAGGCTTGTGCCAAGTGAGGCGTTGTGCTAGCTGAGGTGACCCCGCCAGCTTGAAATTGCTTCCAGAACTGCTGCTGGGGCTCCTACAAGAGAAGCAGCGTGGCTCAGTGGAAAGAGCCCGGGCTTGGGAGTCAGAGGTCATGGGTTCTAATCCCGGCTTCGCCACTTGTCAGCCGTGTGACTTTGGCAAGTCATTTAACTTCTCTGGGCCTCAGTTACCTCATCTGTAAAATGGGGATTAAGACTGTGATCCCCACGTGGGACAACCTGATCACCTTGTATCCCCCCAGTGCTTAGAACAGTGCTTCGCACACAGTAAGCGCTTAACAAATGCCATTGTTATTATTATTATTATTGTTACAGGGAGGGACTGGAGAGGTCTGTGGGGGCTGGGGATTCATTCAATCGCATTTATTGAGCACTTACTGTGTGCAGAGCACTGTACTAAGCGCTTGGGAAGTACAAGTTGGCAACATATAGAGATGGTCCCTACCCAACAACGGGCTCACAGTCTAAGGTGATTTGATTTAAAGAAAAAAAGGAGGGGAAGCAACATAAATCGACCAGGGGAGGGGAAAGAAAAATTAAAAGGGCTTACTGTGCGGGGCCTCCTCCTCCTCCTCCCGCCTTCCCATCCCTCCACTGTGCCACTGTGCAATCTATGCTACTGCACCCCTACTATTCTGGCCCAGGTCCAGGGCTCCTACCAGGGAGCAGCACTGCCCTGGGGCCTGGTTAAGTGTGTAGTGCTGTGGTCTCCTCAGACATCTCAGGCTGGGTTTCCTCCTGTACCACCCACTTCCCCAGCTACGTGGGACCTCAGGCTGGAGAGGTCGCCAAAGTGGGTAGCAATGGGAAGCTGCAAATAGTGGGCTGGGGGCTAGAATCGGATTCCGCCAGGGCAGTGGCAACAACAGGATGTTGCCGGTGGACCTGCACCACCCTATAACGGGCCAGGAGCCAGACTTCCCATCCACCTCCATCGCAGCCCCGCCCGCCTGGGCTCCAGAGGCTCCGGATCTCTACTGGTATGAGCCTGCAAAGATACGTGACCCTCTAAATGCCAGTGTCGGTTCAGCGTCTTCCACTGCAATTCCAGCTTGGAGCCGAAGGTTAGAGTTGCCTTGTGCAGATTTGGGTCAGAAGAGGGATTTTCCACTACGGAATTATGTTCAGAAAAGACGCCTGTCCCTGAGCAGCTCCAGCCAGAGTGATACTTCCGAGGGGAAAGCGCCCTGTCCCTTGGAGCCTCACCGATCAGCCCAGGGATTAAATGGCTTCTCCTTTCCAGGTCCTCAGCCCCAGGGCCCCCTGGTCTCCCACTCGGCCGACGCGGTAATCTCTGGGAATGATTTAATGAAGGGCATCACCCTCTCCCGCAGCTGGGACTGATGGGAGAGGGGTTGGCAGGTCAGGGTCAGGGCCAAGTCCTCGAGGCATTTTCTGGACCGGAGGGGCTTCCGGAAGCAGCGGGGGAAGCTGGAGGTCAGGGCTGGAAAGGCGCTGGGAATTTGCACAGGGAGAAAGAAAGGAGCTGCTAGCCTGGCCGGCCAAGCACGTCTGAATTCCAGGAGGGGCCGTGGCCGTCTGTCAGTTTTCAGCATTCTACCCTGATAGCCTACAGGGTTCGTTCTTTCCTGTGTCCATGGCCTCAGCTCTCCTTTAACGTGCCAACACGATGCTCAGCCCAGCACGGAGCCTTGTACCTTGTCGGGGGAGAGAGCTGGGACTCAATGTCTTGGGGCGTCCAGAGCACAGCGCATGGGCAAGATTGGGTCAGAAACATCAGTTAAAAAGAAAAAAAAAGGCCATGTTTTATCACTCTATAAAAGCCGGGCACCTCTCAACCTGGAATCCTGTGGCAGCTCTCGTCTCCTCAGCTTTGGAAGTATATAATAAAGTTGGAGGAGGAATGAAAAGGAGACGAACGGGGATGAAGAAGCTTCAGTAAGAGGATAGACAGAAAAGATTGAGGCTCTCCGTCCGGAAAGCGACAAGCAGAGAGGGGGCACAAAAGGGATGAAATGGCTTGCCCGGGTGAACACAGACTTGCTGCTTTCTGAATCTTGTCACCCAAGGATGAGGAAAAACCCACTGAAGCTTGAGAGCCATAGGTTGTAAACCAGCGAAAGGAAACATTTCTTCACCCAACAGGTTGTAAACCTGTGGAATGTGTTAACCCGGGATGTTGTGCAGACCCAAATTCTCAGTAGGCTTTTGGCTACATTCACGTTCCAGTGGCCCCTGATGGAAAGTTAGTGATGTTACAAGGATTATCCCTACACGTTTCTCCAAAATCCCTCTTGCAGGCAGACCCCCTGGCTGGAAGAATCACTGGTGGGATCCAATTATGGCATCGCCTCTAGTCTTACGGGTCGGGTGTTTGTTCAGACCCCTCAGACCCATGTGCGCGTGGAACAAACCTAACCATGGGCTGGAAAAGTTCCTCAGATTGCCCCTGAATCTTACTGGAGCTGGTGATATCAGACTCATTAGCTGACTAATGGTAGGAGAATTTGATACTAATGATACTACCGATAAGAGAATTGGACTTTCTGTTCCAATTTATCCTGGAAGGACCGAAAATCAGTAGGCTATCCTCGTGCAGAGGGTGTTGTTCACTGTGAGACTGTAACCCCGCGGTTGCTTCCTAATGCTGCCATTAAGCGGTTGCTGTCCAGGGGTGTTGGTGGCTTTGACGCTCCCCCCTGACACTTGCTACCCTGCCTGCGCTCTCCGGGCTGTCTGAGGTTCCCCCCACGCGGGGCTGCACTTTTGGGTGGCAGGATTTGGGTGGGGGAATCTGATCTGCAGCTTATCAAGCAAGTAGGGGTGCTGACCCCAAGGATCTAGAGATGGGGGCAAGGCGGGGGTGGGAGGCACACAGCCACAGGACTGGAAGCCAGAAGGCCAAACATATGGTTCTGTGTGCACGGCAAAATCCTAACATTAGGTTGACACTTAATATTAACATTACTCCTCCGATTCGGTCAAAACTGAAAATGTCTAGAGATTTGCACCTCAGAAAATGTGACTGTAAACTCCTTGTGGGCAGGGAACGTGTCTACCGACACTGTTGTATTGTACTCTCCCCAGTGCTTAGTACAGTACACAGCACTGCTCACAGCAAGCGCTTAATAAATACCATTGATTTATTGATTGATTGGTCCCCTGCAGATACAGCCAGGGCACTACTTCTCCTGCCAATAACGGGGCAGTTTTTCTGGTTGGGAGTGAAGGACACAGAGTTCAAGAGAAGTGGATGGGTGAGGTCTTGCTAAAGTGCAGGGGTCCTTTCCCCCTTTGACAAAAGTTACTTGGCACCATTTCTGCCAGTGAGGACCAGAGAGGGGCTGGTAGAGGGAGTAACAACCCCTCTGACAGATTCAGAAATTCCACTGTCCATGGAAGAGAGGACCAGAGACTCTAGGGAATCAACAACTCTGTTATAGTGCACTCTCAAAAGCTCTGTGCACTGCAAACACTCAACAAATATGATGGCTTGATTGATTGATAAACCAAGCCCTTGGGCCTCAGAGAGCAGCGGGTGACATAGACTTCTAAGATAAGAAGGGGTCTGGGTCTCAAACTTTTTCATTTCTACACTCTGCTCCCCTGCCAGCTCCCATGTCCCCTGCAGTACCACTCCTTTGAAGCCCCCCACCCTCCAAAACCAGAAACCCCCAGCCCAACTTACAGGTCTATCAATCAATAAATCAATCGATGGTATTTACTGAGTGCTTATTATGTGCAAAGCACACTACTAAGTGCTTGGGAGAGTACATTAGAACAGAGGTGGCAGACATGTTCCCTGCCCACAGCAAACTTACAGTCTAGAGGGGTTAACAGACATTAATATAAATAAAGAATTTAAAGATATCACTACCAAATCTGTTTTGGGTAGCTGAAGGAAATGGCTATCCCCATGCACGTAATCCAGCTCCCACTGGTCCCACAAAGGAGTCATTTGGGTTTTTGCTGCTCTGATTTCTTTAATCCCTGGTTTGAGAGATGCTTATCTAGTTCACATCTCTGCCTTCAGGCAGTACCACACAGACTAACCTAGGCAGATGAGAATCTACCTTATTTTTCAAGATCCACCGAGAAGGGGATTCCACTTCTCCAGACTGAAAAGCAACATATGTAATAATAATGATGGCATTTGTTAAGCGCTTACTACATGTGAAGCACCGTTCCAAGCACTGGGTTGGCATACAAGGTGATCAGGTTGTCCCACGTGGGGCTCACAGTCTTAATCCCCATTTTACAGATGAGGTAACTGAGGCACAGAGAAGTGAAGTGACTTGCCCAAAGTCACGCGGCTGACAAGTGACGGAGCCAGGATTAGAACCCATGACCTCTGGCTCCCAAGCCCGTGCTCTTTACTGTCTTTCAGATTTAAAGGTGACCCTTCTGTTGCGCAGGCCATTGAGGGACAATCTCTTCCTGAACCCATGAAAATACATCGGGGTACATTTCTTGGCTTCAGTCCATTTACAATGAGCGCTGCATCCCAGATAATTAAACGGTATTACTGCCCTGCCTGAAAAGAGATCAGGATGGAATGGCCTATATTTCATAGGACTTTAATTTAGGGCTGGAAGAAGGCTAAAGTATGTTTTCTACCACCAGTGGGTCAGGCTGTAGCTTTATTTTTGCAGAAGTGGTGAGGGTTTGCACTGAGCCATCCACACTCTCTTGTCCAATGGCCCGTGTTGTGGATCACTGTGAGTTGGCTGGCAAGGATACTTGGGTCCAGCCTCTGAACGTGAAACAGAATATCTCTGTAAACCCGCAGCAGCAGTGCAATCTGCTGTCCTCTTGCCCATTTTTCCCAAGCTGTCATTGAGTGTGGCAAGAGAGGATCTTCTCAGTTTGCCTTTGCAAAAACCAGGGGGAAAATAAAATAAAAACCAAGACTGAAAATTAAAAGCAAAAGAGTCTAACGAGGAAACTAAATTGAACAACCTCGTAGGGAAGTGGCCCTCCCTTTAGGCTTTTTGACTGCTAGGTGGGTGCTGTGGTGGCTGGAGGGTATATTTAGAGAATGGCTATTAATAGGTCTGGGTGAAACTGGTGAGGCAGAGAGGGGGTCACAGTACTGGTTCTCAAACTAGAGGATATGACCGCAGGGGGTTCAAATGGCACCTCCGTGTGAACTCTCCCAAGGAACTGCTTTGGCTTTGGCTTCATCTCCTCCTTTCTCTCCACTCCCTGCAACCCCCACTCCTCTTCCTCCGGAGCAGAGTCAGCACCGCTAGAAGATGAAGGAGGGAGGAGAACAGAACTAAAAGTTTATCTGTGGCAGCGGGGACAGCGGCAGCTTATAATCGGTCTGTTTTCCTCCCCTTCCCCATACCTTGTACTCTCCCCCATCTCATTCCAGGCTCTCCTTCTGTCCTGTCCCCTGCTTCCTTTTCCCCTCCAGGTCTTATCTTCACTTACTTCCTCTGCTCCTCCCTCTCTCTCTCACTTCACTTTCTCCCATCCTTCCTCAAGCCCATAGAAACACACATGGATAATGGTCCCAAATGTTAAATCTACCAAAAGTGTATCTGGCAGGTATCTTCTATCTTATTCCACCATTTTCTGTTCTTCTCCCACCCTCCCAATGTCCCTCCACCCCACCCCCAACCTTCCTCTCACCCCTTTTCCTCTTGTCACTTCCCCCATCCCAAGAAGTGAGGAGGAGGGAAAAAGTGGCAGTATGAAAAAGTGTAAGAACCATTTGTCTAGGCCATATTTTCTAGGCTTGTTGATGAATAGGTCACCTAGTCAAGAGCAAAAATCAAGCTAGATTGCAGCTACTGTTTCCCTTTGATCTACCTAAGGTCACTCTGTGTCACAGAAGGTGATTAGTCTGATAGGATTTTTTCTTTATAAAACCAAGATAGCTCTGTTCTTTATTGCCTATCAATCGGCCCCCCTCTTCTCCCTAATCTGCCTTGTAGGTGCCATGCCTCTGCCGATCTGGGTGTGTTTTCTCACATCCATTCTTGACCCGGGGTGCTCTATCCCCTTCCTGTTGCTTCCAGTTAGACATTTTCTATCCAAGTGCACTGCCCTCAGCAGGAGACCAGGAGAGAAGAAAGGTGGTGAAAGTCAAAGAAGTTCCTAAAGGTTTGTTGGAGGAGAAAACTGTTGATTAAAATGAGAGGTGAGAGGTCTCTGGTTTCAGTCAGTCATGAGTACATGACACTTGTAGGTAGCATGGATCAGATGGGCAGTTTGTGGTAAGGTGGCTTGGCTGGCTCCGGTAGGTTATAATTAAGTAGAACGGCCGAGCATCTCCCGCCACTTGTCAGCTGTGTGACTCTGGGCAAGTCACTTAACTTCTCTGTGCCTCAGGTACCTCATCCGTTAAATGGAGACTAAGACTGTGAGCCCTACGTGGGACAACCTGATAACCTTGTATCTGCCCCAGTGCTCAGAACAGTGTTTGGCACATAGTAATAATAATGACAATCATAATAATGGTATTTGTTAAGCGCTTACTGTGTGCCAAGCACTGTTCTAAGCTCTGGGGGGGATACAAGGTGATCAGGTTGTCCCACGTGGGGCTCACAGTCTTAATCCCCATTTTACGGATGAGGTAACTAAGGCACAGAGAAGTTAAGTGACCTGCCCAAAGCCACACAGCTGACAGGTGGCGGAGCTGGGATTAGAACCCATGACCTCTGACTCCCAAGCCTGGGCTCTTTTCCCTGAGCCATGCTGCTTCTCAGTAAGTGCTTAACAAATACCACTATTATTATTATTATTATTATTATTATTATTATTATCTCAAGTCTGTAACCCTTTGGAGGATGAGAAGGGTGTCCTCCGCCCACACTGACCTCAGAAGTTTTGTCAAATCTGATTTTTCTTTGGGCATCCCTTGGTCAACAGTGATGGAAAATTGCCCCTTCTTTCCCAGAGACCTCTGGGATGGGAACTGAGACAGGATCATCCTATTGACCCCAGGATCGAAACTCCCAGTGGATAAGGTGTCATCAGCAGTGCTCAGTCTCTGAGCCCAGCATGGCCTCAGACACTGTGGAGAGAGACACTGTTGGAGAGACACTGTGAGCAGGTTGTACATGACTTCTCTCGCCTCCCCCAGTTCTCTCATCCATCTCCCTGCTAATCATTAATTCAAACATATACACAATATCCCCCCCTCTCTCTCATTCAATCACTTATTTAATCACTCTCTTTCTCTCTTTAGTTAATTTTTCATCTATTTAATCATCTTCTGAACGCTTCCCAGCTCAGCAGTGGCCTCAGAGGGCTCCTCCTGAATCCCCACCGGCGGTCCCTTTTCCCCCTGGCATCTTCCTCACTTTGGGACGCTTTGCCTCTGGAAACCGGGAGGATACTGGAGAAAGGGTACGTGTGAGCACGCCCGTGCTGATGGAAGAGAAGTCTGGCCCAGAAACGAGCAGTCTGGCCAGAAATTAGCACCATCAGCAGGCAGCGTTTCTGAGTTACATAAGATGGAGGCAAACGGGAGTCCCAGAGCAGATGGAGCTCTCTCCCGCTCCCTCTTGGAGGCCCGTTCAGCGGGGCTGGCCTACGCAAAGCCGCACCCGTGTGTAATGGGGAATTGGGTCTACTTCTGAGAGGGGCCCTAAATCTTCCCCTTTTTATGGGACTCCTAAAAACTTCAGCTGATAGGCTGAAAGGTCTTTGAGTCAGTGGGAGACGGAGTCCAGGGATGAGTTGGCAGGCTTTCTTCCGTCACTGGTCTGCCCAGATGCCGCCCAAAGGCCCTGTCTGCTCTCTTCCACACCTGTCGGGGCGGCTGCTGGATCTTCTCTAGAAGACCACGGAGGGAGCCGGGCTATAGTGAGTGTCGCATCAGATTGGCAGTGAGCGTGGACGATTGAGGAGGTCAACGGGGGGGACTGTGCCATTAGGAAGAGCCCGCGGGAGGTGCGGGGCCGTGGGGGCTGTGGACTGGCTGCCTCTTTGGCAGAGATTTTTCCGCGGTGGAGCTGACAATGCCACTGGGACACTGTTGGTATAATGGGACAGACAAGGAGGTTGCTTTCAAGAGGTGAGCAGTATGTGAGTACAGCTGCCTCATATATGTGTGTGTGTGTGTGTTGGTGCGTGCTCCTCCCTCTATTCTCCCGCTGCCGCAGTTTTCCGCTGCCTGGAATCACACCACTTTGATAAATCAACTGAACAGCGCAGCAGCAGCAGCTGGACTGGCACGCTGGAGGCCGTGGGTGGCAGCCCGGGAGCTGGAAGGGGGAGTCCTTTATCCTGCTTGTTTCCAATCTAAATTAAATCTGGCAACTGAAAAGGGCAACAACCCAGCCACGCACCACTTCCACTTTCCAAATAAACCGGGAAAGGACAGTGTTTAAAAATATCCTGGGGAGGTGTGAGGAGTTCATTACTGCTGCAGACCTGGGTCAGGAGTGCCGGGCAGAGAAGGACAGTTCTCCGGCTTTCCGTCCGTCCTCCTCCCCGACTCCTGGTTGAGTCACCTGTGCCCTCATTCATGTCACGAGCTGGAGTGACCCAAGGGCTTCCCGAGTGAGTGTGTGTGTGTGTGTGTGTGTGTGTGTGTGTGTGTGTTTGCACGCGCGTGCAGTTTGAGGGACTCACAGGCCTGACTCTGTGCCATGGCAATCAGTGACTCAATACTGTTTACTGAGTGCTTACTCTGGGCCAAGCACTGTACTAGGCTTTTGAGAGAGTACAGTAGACATAGTAGATGTGATCCTTGCCCTCGAGAAACTTACAGTCTAGCAGGGAAGACAAACACTAAAGTAATTAGAGGTAGGGGGAAGCAACAGAGTTGAAAGATACGTACATATGCCCTAATCCAGGGGACTAGCCAAGTGCTTAGGGAACATATATCCTAGGGAATATATAGGTGACACAGAAGGCAGAGGATGTGGGGAAATGAGAGTTATCGGGGAAGGAGGAGATGTGATTTGCTTTGAAGGGCTTTGAAGATGGGGGGAGTGTTGGTCTTTTGGAAGTGTTTTTGGAAGAGAGAGTTTCAGGCAGGAAGGAGGATAATAATAATAATAATGATGATGGCATTTGTTAAGCGCTTACTATGTGCAAAGCACTGTTCTAGAGGATGTGAGCAAGAGGTCTACAGCGAGAGAAACGAGAATGAGGCCCGGTGAGTAGGTTGGCTTGCCGGGTATAACCAAGATGGAATTACTTCTGAGCACGTTTTCATTATGCCAGGCTTTAGGGAAGAGCTTGAATGGGGCATGGGAGTATCTTTTTGGGTGTACTGAGCCTCTCCCCCTCGTCCCCCTCTCCATCCCCCCATCTTACCTCCTTCCCTTCCCCACAGCACCTGTATATATGTATATAAGTTTGTACATATTTATTACTCTATTTATTTATTTATTTATTTTACTTGTACATATCTATTCTATTTATTTTATTTTGTTAGTATGTTTGGTTTTGTTCTCTGTCTCCTTTCAGACTGTGAGCCCACTGTTGGGTAGGGACTGTCTCTATATGTTGCCAACTTGTACTTCCCAAGCGCTTAGTACAGTGCTCTGCACACAGTAAGCGCTCAATAAATACGATTGATGATGTATGTATCTATTGGCCCTATCATGATCAATCTCCAAACTGTCCACTGGGTTGTATGCTGCTTGGGAGCAGGTATTACATCTACTTACTCTCTCAAGCACTTACCGTGGTGCTCTGCACACAGTCAGTGCTCGATACATACACATGACTGATTGATCGATTGATCTCCCTGGCTCGAGCCTCTCCCCACTCAAGCCATACTCCAAACTGCTGCCCAGATCATCTTTCTGAAATGTCATTCAGCACCCTAGTCAATCAATCAATGGTATTTATTGAGTGCTGTGCACACAGCACTGCAGTAAGACCTGGGAAAAATGCAATACAGTAGAAGAGGTAGATATGATCCCTTCTCCTCAGACCCTCCAGTGGTTGCCCATCTCCCTCTGCATCAAGAAAAAATGCTTTAATATTGGTTTCAAGGCTCTCCACCAACTGCCCTCGTTTTACAATCGACTTTCTTTACCTGATACCATCCCCGCTCCGCAAAAGCACACAATGCACTCTTCCTGCCTCTCAAGCCCTCTTCCTAATCATCAATCGTATTTATTGAGCACTTACTATGTGCAGAGCACTGTACTAAGCACTTGGGAAGTACAAATTGGCAACATATAGAGACTGTCCCTACCCAACAGTGGGCTCACAGTCTAAAAGGGGGAGACAGAGAACAAAACCAAACATACTATCAAAATAAAATAAATAGAATAGATATGTACAAGTATCTTACTTGTACAATTATCAAGATACAATTGTATCAAGATACAATTATCTTCCTAATGATACCCTTTTCTCATTTCACCTTCCTCTGACTCTTTATTCACCCTGTCCCCCTGGCATGGAACTCCCTTCTCCCCATCTCAACACCCCCCGCAAACTTCAAAGCCCTAACTCCTCCGACAAGCCTTCCTCAACTAATTTACCAATATCCTGAGTCACAGTAACCCAACAAACACTTTTAGAGCATATGAATTTATGTCTACCCATCCCCGGTACTTGTGTATATAATGATGGCATTTATTAAGCGCTTACTATGTGCAAAGCACTGTTCTAAGCACTGGGGAAAAGAAAGGGTGCTCAACCGGGATATATGTATATTTGATTGGACACTCTATTTATTCTGATTCCACTGTTTCTATATATTTTTCTGTCTGTCTCCCCCATTACAGCATAATAATAATAATAATAACAACAATGGCATTTATTAAGCGCTTACTATGTGCAAAGCACTGTTCTAAGCGCGGGAGTTTCAGCGCTTAGAACTGTGCTCAGTGCTTAGAACAGTGCTTTGCACATAGTAAGCACTTAATAAATGCCATTATTATTATTACAAGGTGATCACGGGTTGTCCCATGGGGGGCTCACATTCTTAACCCCCATTTTACAGATGAGGTAACTGAGGCCCAGGCAAGTTAAATCATCATCATCATCATCATCATCAATCGTATTTATTGAGCACTTACTATGTGCAGAGCACTGTACTAAGCGCTTGGGAAGTACAAATTGGCAACATATAGAGACAGTCCCTACCCAACAGTGGGCTCACAGTCTAAAAGGGGGAGACAGAGAACAAAACCAAACATACTAACAAAATAAAATAAATAGAATAGATATGTACAAATAAAATAGAGTAAAAAAAAAATATGTACAAACATATGTACATATAAATGACTTGCCCAAAGTCACACAGCTGACAATTGGTGGAGCTAGGATTTGAATCCATGACCTCTGACTCCAAAGCCCATGCCCTTTCCACTAAGCCACGCTGCTTCTCTAGTGTAAACTTATTTCGGGTCAGGAATGTGTCTTGTGCAGCATGGCTCAGTAGAAAGTGCCCGGGCTTTGGAGTCAGAGGTCATGGGTTCAAATCCCGGCTCCACCACTTGTCAGCTGTGTGACTTTGGGCAAGTCGCTTCACTTCTCTGGGCCTCAGTTACCTCATCTGTAAAATGGGGATTAATTAAGACTGTGAGCCCCCCATTGGGACAAGCTGATCACCTTGTAACCTCCCCAGTGCTTCGAACAGTGCTTTGCACATAGTAAGCACTTAATAAATGCCATCATCATCATTATTATTATTATTATTATTATTATTATTGTGCCTCTGTTGTACTTTTCCAAGCACCTAGTTTAGAGTCCGGTGACTCTGACTCCTTTGATTCCTTGGTTCTATATGTTCGGATGGTGGCTGGCAGCCAGCAGGCTCATTAGCTGTGCACGGGACCTTATGCGGGGTGCCTGTCCTCTGTGCCCACCATCCGGGGTGCCGTCCACTACGTCCACGATGCGGGGTGCCCGTGTCTGCATGCAGTAGTTCATGAGGTGGTTGAAGGCAGAGAGGGGCCCTGGGTTTAAATGTGCATTACAGCTGCACTGATGTGATCAGATATGTAAAGATAAATAGGAAGTGGGGCCATTCCTCTATTGAATGGAGGCAGTATCATCTCAGAAAATGGATTGGTCCATGGACGTGCATATGCTCGAGAGCTGAAGCTAGACATGCCATTCCCCTGCTCCTTGTGTTCTAGTGAGTATGACAGCCTCTAATGTCAGCTAGATGCCTTTTTTTTCCCCCAACATGACTCAGACCCTCGGGTTTTGATCAACACCGGACTCCACCCCTCAGGAGAAACTCAGCGGACTTAGATTTCAAAGACGAGCCTAAAAGATGATTAAAGGTTGGAAGACCGCACTTAGGAGGAAAGATGAAGGGAACTGGAACTGTGATGTCTAGACAAGAAAGAGCTGACTGATGGCTTAATAATGTCTTCAGTCAGACGCCAAAGCTGTTTTCACTTCAAAAAAAAAGACTCGGAACTTTCGATATCTGGGTCCAAGCGTGGCCGAGGTTGGGAGGGAGGAGGTACTATGAATACTGGATAGTGATGGTCCTAGAGACTAGAGTGGGAGACTCAAAACAGTGGTTTGTTGGTGGCTATGACAGGCCAACCCGTCTCCCTTTAGCTTTTTCTAGGCTGTTTGCTCTCCCATTCTGACTGTCGATATTTCTAAGCACCTACTCTTCACTCTAAGCCTCCTCTATTACATAGCCATGAGCATTTGCAGCTCTTCTCCCATTTCGCTGCAGACCGAACTTGAATAAATGGGTCAAGAGAGTCAAGTTAGATAAAGGCAGAAAGTCGCGACGGTGCGGCTTTCAAAAGCCTGTACAGGGAGGCGGGCGAGGTTGGGAGTAAGGGTGGAATCCCCTCAGGAGGACATTACAATAGGATAGGTGCTCATCTGTTTGGAATATATGTGTTCTTCATTCCTGGGACTCGAGGTGAAACCTCAGTATGGTGAGAACTTTTAGAATTCCCAAACAGACGGTAATAACGAATGCTATACCTTGGAGGTCATGGATTAGGGTTTCTCGGTCCCTTCATTTCCTCTCAAAAGCGGTTCTCATTATAGGCCATTCTCACAACCCTGAAGATTCCCCTGTATCCTGGAAACCGGGAGGTGGGGCCACGTGAGTCGGAGAACAGATGAGTTAGTTGCCCTGGTACAGTTAGGGGAACCCAGAGAAGCAGCAAGTCCTGGTTGAAGGAGCTCAGGCCTGGGTTTGTCTGCTGTGTGACCTTGGGAAAGCCACTTAACTTCTCTGTGCCTCAGTTACCTCATCCATAAAATGGGATTAAGACTGGGAGCCCCAGGTGGGACATGCACTGTGCCCATCCTGCTTAGCTTGTAATAATAATAATAATAATGGCATTTATTAAGCACTTACTATGTGCAAAGCACTGTTCTAAGCGTTGGGGAGGTTACAAGGTGATCAGGTTGTCCCACGGGGGGCTCACAGTCTTAATCCCCATTTTACAGATGAGGTAACTGAGGCACAGAGAAGTTGAAATGAGTTGCCCAAAGTCACACAGCTGACAAGTGGAGGAGCCGGGATTTGAACCCATGACCTCTGACTCCAAAGCCCGTGCTCTTTCCACTGAGCCACGCTGCTTCTCTACCCCAACGCCTGGCACATACAAAGTGCTTAACAAATGCCATTAAATAAATTTAAAAGAAAACATCAAGACCATCTTCCCACCACCCTCCCACCCCCACTTTTACCTCAGCCTCAGCTATTGCTTTGGGCAGTGCCAGGAAATGGAGCAGACCCCAGAGTTAAGGGGCACATGCTTCTCATGAGCCAAAAACGTAAAGGGAGTGATCTGAGTTTTGGAAGCCGCCAAAATTCCTCTACCCCAGGCTCAGCGAGACGTGCCGGGATGGGAGGGATCAGGCTTCCCCGTAAGGGGAACTGCCGATAGGGAAATGACTGAGCTCTCTCTCTGTTGTCATTGGACCTATTCTCCTTTCAGTGTTGGCAACTCTGGGATCCTGGATGGAAGGTAGGGAGTCCCAGGTTCTTTTCCCGTGATCCTGAGGAATCTGATCCAAACAGTGCCCCATCTCTTATTCCCACTCTGTCTGAGCAAGGGGAATCAACTGTATTTATTCAGTCGTATTTATTGAGTTTGCTGTATTAAGCACTTGGGAGAGTAGGATATAATAATATAGCAGACACATTCCCTACCCACAGTGAGCTTGCAGTTTGGGGGGCGGGGAGGCAGATATTAATATAAATAAATAAATTACAGATATGTACATAAGTGCCGTGGGGCTGGGAGGGGGGCTGAATAAAGGGAACAAGGCAGGGCAACGCAGAAGAGAGTGGGAGAAAAAGAAATGAAGGCGAAGGCCTCTTGGCGAATATGTGCCTTCAATAAAGCCCTGAAGGTGGGGAGAGTAATTGTCTGTTGGATATGAAGAGGGAGGGAATTCCAAGCCAGATGCAGGACACAGGCGAGACGTCAGTGGTGAGATAGATGAGATCGAGGTGTAGCGAGAAGGTTAGCGTTAGAGGAGCGAAATGTACAGACTGGGTTGTAGTAGGAGAGTAGCGAGGTGAGGTGGGGTGGGGGGAAGTTGACTGAGTGCCATAAAACCAATGGTAAGGAGTTTCTGTTTAAAGCAGAATTGGGTAGGAAACCCCTGGAGGGTCTTGAGGAGTGAGGAAACACGGACTGTACATTTTATAGAAAAATGATCAGGGCAGCCAAGTGAAGTATGGACTGGAGTGGGGAGAGACAGAAGGCAGGAAGGTCAGCAAGGAGGCTGACGCAGTAATAAAAGTGGGATAGGATAAGCGCTTGGATTAAGGTAGCAGCAGTTTGGATGGAGAGGAAAGGATGGATTTTAGCAATGTTGTGAAGGTTGAACTGACAGAATTTAGTGATTGAATATGTGGGTTGAATGAGAGAGAGGAGTCAAAGATAACACCAAGGTTACAGACTTGTGAGACAGGAAGGATGATGGTGCCATCTACAGTGACGGGAAAGTGAGCGGGAGGACGGAGTTTGGGTCGGAAGACAAAGAATTCAATTTCAGCCATATTAAGTCTGAAGTGACAGGACGGCATCCAAGTAGAGATGTTTTGAAGGCAGGAGGAAATGCGAGACTGCGGAGAGGGAGAGAGATCAGAGCGGGAGGGAGAGAGATCAGGGATTAGTCCCCATTGGCCTGGGCTCTGCTCAGGAAGAAGAGGGAGCGGAAGAGGGCTGCTCAACCCCACCCACTCAGGGGAAATGGGTCTGGATGCTTTTCGGAAAGAGGCCTGGGGTTTTCCCCAGGACAAGATACAGAGATTGGTGTGTACATCGTGGGAAATTCAATTAGCTATTCCAAACTAAACAAGGAAAACCGACGAGAACCGGTAAAGTCTTTTGGGGCTTTACTAAGTCACTTTCTGACTCTGATACTCACTCTGGAAGGGGGCAGGCAGTGAGGCTCAGCTGTGCCCCAAAGCGCTCTTGGAAATGGATCAAACAGAACTGGATCCTATAGAGAGACACCCAAGGCCTAGCTCCTCACATCCCTCCCCTTGACGCGGCCTCGAGTGTGGGAACCAAGGCCCCTCTCCTCCGAACATGCGAGGTGGGGCCGCTCTCTGATCTCCCGGATTTTAAAGCGGAAAATCCATGAATCAAAAGCGTCCGGGTGAGCGGGTCACACTGAACTCTTCTGTGCCAAGTTTCTTTCCATCTGTTAGGTTCCAAGCCAGCAGCTCTCACATCTCACACCACAGGCCCAGCAGTCCCCTTCCCAGCTTAAGACCTGGGAAGGGGACGGGCTGTGAGAACCAAGCTGAAACGAAGGGACAGATGGTATGGAGGGGGTAGGGGCCTTCTCTGGATCGTGCCCCCTTCTCCTCCCCTCGACCTGGAAGGCAGGGAGGCTCGGTTCTTGACGTGGTCCGTAGGGTACGGCTATTGAATCTTCCCTTGCACAGAAAGATTCCCTCGGCCTCCTATAAGTAAGTGTGTGACTCCTCTCCCCTTCTGGACCCGGATATGTTTCAGGAAGAACCACTGATTCCAGGGGCCCAAAGAACCCGACAGCCCCCGGGTTCAGAGTTGAATGAAAGTTGTTAGCCTCCCCAGGGGAGAAAATGATTTTTTGACGGTACTCGTTAGGCTCTTACTATGTACCAAGCACTATAGTAAGTGCCGGAGAAGACACAAAATACTCAGGTCCCACCTGGGGCTCACAGTCGAAGTAGGAGGGAGACCCCGTTTTACAGACGAAGAAACTGAAGCACAGAGAATCCCCCCTGGGGCTCACAGTCGAAGCAGGAGGGAGACCCCGTCTTGCAGATGAAGAAACTGAAGCACAGAGAACTTAAGTGACTTTCTCAAGGTCCTACGGCAGAAAATGGCAGACCCAGAATTAGAACTGAGGTGTCCGACTCCCAAGCCTATGCCCTTTCCAGCAGACCGTGCTGCTTCTTAATTCTTTTAGAAAAGGACTAGGGGCTGGGAAGGCTCATAAGCAGGAAATCTGTCCCCTGGGCTTACCCATCGGGAGCCTAGGCCCAGGTGCCACCTGAAAGTACCGGCGGTGGAGAGTCTCCTTCCTCCCCTCCTCCCTTCCCCGGGGCACCTTTTCAACTCCAGACCAGATCCAGATCCTGATCTGAAGACGAGAGCCTGAGTGCTGTCTTCTCAAGGGCTCTGATAGTTACCTGCCCAGCACCTATCCCGGAAGACAGGGAAGCTCAGCCGGCTTGTTTGTCTAGACAGGGATATATGCTTGGGTGTGCCCGAGTAGTGGCCTCTGCACGATAAGATTCTCGAGGGCCCGTCTGCAGTGGGGGCTCAGGAGGCAGTGATGATGATGATGACGTTGGCCAATCTCCTCCCTGCTCCTCAGAATAGCCAGAAGCCATGTGGAGACGCTTAGGCCTCCGAGGTCAGGCGATTGAAAACTGGAGCTGCCATATTCTTGGAGACAAGGGCAAGGGCAGCCTAGTTCTTTAAAAAGTAGGGGGCCGCCCGTCTTCCGGGAGGGGTGTCCCTCCCGTTCTTTGACCAGAAAAGCTTTCCCCAGCCTCCTGCCCCTGCAGCCGCAGGCCTTCAGGAAGCTCTAGGGGATAGTCGTACACCCCCCCACCCCCCCGGGCAAGGCCAAAATGTGATTTTCCTAAATATTTCTGATGCTGTTATTTCCGAACCTTAGTCTCGGTCATGCAAAGCCCAGCACATTCTTGGCTTGGGACGCTGTGTCCATGCCAAGCCTCGGGACTTAGAACAGAGATAGGGGCTACTTCAACAGCAGAAACAGGGGGCAGGGCTTAGGTGGAGGGGGAGGCAATGGAAAAAAAAAAGCGAAATAATTTTTTGAACATCTGAGTGACAGCTTCCTTTCTGGGCCCAGCCCAGGACCAGCCAGATCCATCTCCCAACCAGCAGGACACACCCTCCCCTCGGATTCCCGCCTCAAGAAATTAAATGTGACGGGAGGGGAATTGCGGGTGGGTGAGTAGGAGGACATCGGGGCTCTGGGACAGGCTTGCTTCAGGCTTGGCCGGGACCCGTCGAGCGAGAAGAGTGCAGGAAGACAGATGGCATTCACCTTGCTCAAGTCTAAACCCGGTCCATCACTGACGCAGCTACTGGGGTGGGCCTGCGTGGGGCCAGACTCCGATGGGACGGATCCGGGGCAGCAGCTCTGAGGGGCAGTCTGGCCCCAAGGCCTTCTAAGGCTGAAGCCTCAAAGCGGACCCTGAGCCAGTCGTTAGGGGAGGGGTATCGGAGAGACCTCCGTCTCCCTGCGGTCCTTTTTGAAACCACCAGCCGCTGACGCCTTATCAGGGTTCTAGCCCTACGCTCTCTGGCTTCGCAGTGGGAGAGGCAGCAAAAATCCCTTGCCCTTGTGTATGCATTCGGTCCAGCTCCTGTCAGCCCAAGCTTAACACATCTTCCTGATGTTAACTGGGCTCCAAACTCCTTAGTCTTAGTAAGCACTCAATAAATACCACTGATTGACTGGTTGCTACAGCAGCCCCAGGCCCTGCCCGGGGCAGGTAAGGATAAGTGCAGAGCCTGTAGCCAGAAGAGGCCCATTCTCCCTCAGCTCACACCACGTCCAATGTCCACCACGTCTCTGAGCACAGACTCTGAACCGTGGCTCCCCAGGGCGCCTCTCTGACGCTGTTCTCTCCCACGGCCACATACATACTGCCCCTTAGGGTAAATCCCTAGGGGCCCGTCAGGTAACACACAACCCAGCCACCCCATCTGTCTCAGTTCTAGACGGTCCTTATTTCTGGGGCCAATGGCCGCAGCACAACTCTCATGGGGGCAAGAGGAGGAGGAGGAGGAGGAAGGAGGCGGTCCCTAGTTAACCGCCCCCCCAGCATCCCGAGCCTGGATGTCTTGAGGAGAGGAAATCTGGAGAGCCAGTCCTGATAGTATCGCAGTCCTAAACCTTGCTTCCCTCTAGGGGGGTCACCCCGCTCAAAGCCAGAGCGCTCCCCCATCCTCTATCACGAATACTGTTTCAATAAGGGATCTCTTGGGAGAGAGAATAAACAAACTCAACCAAACTCTGAGGAACAGTGAGCTCCGTGTGACCCGGGGGAGGGAGGGCGAGAGGGGAGGGGCTCAAAGGAGAGAGAACGAGGGTCCCGGTTCAGCCCAGGGTACACTGTGAGGCAGGAGCTGCAGAAAGCTGGGGAGACAGGGACAGTCCCAGGGTTGGGTGGCGGTGAGAGGAAGGGAGGGGAGCAGAGCACATCCTGTAGTCAGGAAAGGGAGAATGCTCACAGCTGTGAAGATGAAGGCTGCAATCAGATGGGTTCATTTGGGGGAATGATGGAGGTCCAAATACCTAGAGAAATCTCAGTGAAGGACAAAGCTGGGGAAAGGAAACAGCCAGCAGCAGAGCTGGCCCAAGCTGGAGAGTGGTGGGCAGCTGTTAAAGAAAGGGGCTAAAAGCACCAGAGGGGCTGGCTGCCCAAATGGCAGCCAGTGCAGGGAATTCACCGAACAGTTCTCGGCAAACCCAGGACAAAGAGAGGAGGGCGAGGGGAATCCGCCGGCACCAGGCCTCTTCGCTTTTTTCAGCCACTGCCCCTTGATCCATTCCTCCTTCCCGTTAGGTTAATGCTCAATCTCTGTGCTTATGTTGGGAGCCCCGGACAGAAACCACACTCATTTTTTTTTCTTTCTGCTTAGCACCTTAGCCATTCTAACAGCAACATTACTCTACCAATTATCACCCACTGCAAGGACTGAAGAGGACTTTCAGTAACCACACCGACTTCCTTAGTAGCCTCAGAAGCAGCGGTCAGGAGGTCCGCTCTACTATGGCTATAAATGCGGTCGGGCCCGAGGGAAGAGATGTCCGAGACGTGATTAGGGGCAGGGCTTCCCTTGGACCGCTAGGTCCATAATTACTACTCAGAGCTCCCTGGAACCCCCGTGACAGTGGAACTCTGGGTGACTGTGCCAGTCACCCCAATCTGATACCAACCAATCAGTCATTCAGTCGGTGGTATTTATTGTGTGGGGAGCACTGTACTAAGCACTTTAGCGCTGCAGTCCAGAGGGGAAGGTGCTTTGTTGCCGAATTGTACCTTCCAAGCGCTTAGTACAGTGCTCCGCATCCGGTAAGTGCTCAGTTAATACGACTGAATGAATACGCTGGAGGTTGGGACGGGCGGAACGCTTGTCAACTGAGCACCTGGCTGCCCCGGCCCTACCCTCAAGCAAGTCATTTAATAATTTGCAATGACTGAACAATACAGTTTCCATGACACGTAACCGCCAGTTTGATCGCTGGGTTTGTGATAGGTTACAATGCATTAGGCTACTGAGGAAAGGCAGGAAATCCCTTTTCCCGGAATTCTGTCTCGGATGGCTTAGTTGTGGTTGATCTGGAAACCCACGGAGTCTCTTGGAGGCTTTTGGAAGACTTTTCCACCTAGCGGGGCAGCCCAAAGGCTCCACAAAAGCTGGAACTAATGACCTCTGACCGGCCAAATTTGGGCCCACGTTCAAGGCTCGATCGCATCCATCGTGAAAAGGGGCCGGGATTGGGTGTCCCTGACCATCCTGCTCAGGTAATAATTTTGACCCCTAGTATTTTAGATGGCGGGCCAAACGGGTTTTTTTTTAAATCAAATTTGTTAGCTGCCATTGAGTTTTACATCGTCCCAGACCCAGATCCTGCTGGGAATACTGGTATCAGGGGCTGCTGCTGCAACCTCCTACAGACTGCACTGAAATCTAGCTAAGCGCTCGACGGCTTGGCACGAATCAGTTTCCAGTCCGGATGAGAAGGGCAGGTGGCCGGGGGTAAGGAGTCCGGGGCAGGAGCAGGGCTCGGGGGACCTAAGACAGGAAAGCAGAGACCGTACGAGGGACTGAGAGGTGTCAGCGGAGCGGGAATACTGCCCAGATGCTGTGTGTCCTACTGCTCGGAGCCTTATAAATAAATAATCTGCAGAACCACACACTGTCTGCCTCCTTCCCACCGCTTTAGTCTTTTGCTTCCATGAGAACCAAATTCACTGTAGCAAATGATGGGGGTTCTGGTGAGGAAAGGATATATTCCTCATATTTCCCTAACTCCTCTCTCTGGGAAGACCTCAGTGGCTCACTCTTTCCCTCGGGGCGGAAACCAAGGCACCGGGGCTTGCCCGAGGCCTCAGTGCAGGTGAGAAGCAGAGCTGGGAGCGGACCTCAGGAAAGAGGGTCCTAGCCCTTCTCTTTATTCACCACGGCACGCTGCATCTCCATTTAATCCCCAGAAAAAAAACACCCCAACCCACCGAGAGCAGGATCCAAGAGGAAGTAAGCTCTGGGAGAGCTGACTAGGAACTGGGGAAAAGGGAAGGGGATGAGGACGGTGGTGGGGAGATCCAGTTTCTGGGGGTGAGGGGAGCATGGGGAGCTTGTATGCAAAGGATGGAGTTTCCCCACCTCAATCCGAAGGCTGGGCCCTCAGCCTCTATCCTTCCAGTGGTTATGGCTGGTGGCCAGGGAGAGCTTCCCAGACCTGATGCAGGGCCCTCCCCCTCTCCTTTCTCCCCTCCCAACCTAAAGAAACCCCCTTCTTTCCTCTTACAGCCCCTGGCACTGCATTGCAGACCCAGCTCAAGAACCGCTGGGCGCTGCTGCTGCTGCTGCTGCTGCAGATTGTTTTCCCAGAGCTGCCCCCAGGGGAGGCGTCTGTCTTCTTGGGGGGTCTGCCAGTCGCTGGAGAGGGGGGTTGTGCTCTCCCGAAACAGCGGGAGAGGAGGTTCACGGAGCAGGGTCAGGTGAAGAATTGCCGCTGCGCTTCCCTGCCCTGAGAAAAGAGGCGGTCTCTGGCCAGAGACCCTAAGAACCACTCTGTAACCACTGTCCTTAAAAACGTGTGTGTGTATACACACACACACTCTCTCTCTCTGTCTGATTTACAGAACAGGACTCAGACTCAGAAGCATTCTCGGTTGGGCAGTCCCAGGGACACCAATACACAGTCAGTCACTCCCTATCTCGGGTGCAAGGAGGGGCATGAACAGAGTGACAGAGAGACATCCCTTCTACACACTGTGACAGAGACAATGATCCAAAGTCTCCCTCGGTAGACAACACCACACTTGAACTCACACCTCTTCAGAGCCATACAGGGCACAGTGATTCTGCCTTCCTCTCTCACTCTGTCCATTCCCTTTCAGTCTCTCTCTCTCTCTCTCACACACACACACAATCAATCAATCGTATTTATTGAGCGCTTACTGTGTGCAGAGCACTGTACTAAGCGCTTGGGAAGTACAAGTTGGCAACATATAGAGACAGTCCCTACCCAGCAGTGGGCTCACAGTCTAGAAGGGGGAGACAGAGAACAAAACCAAACATATTAATAAAATAAAATAAATAGAATAGCTATGTACAAGTAAAATAGAGTAATAAATATGTACAAACATATACATATATACAGGTGCTGTGGGGAAGGCGCACACACACACACACACACACACACACACACACACACACACGCGCGCGCGCGCGCTCCCCTGTTAATTGGGAACCTCATCACTGCCTCGAACAGGGCTGAGCTGAGACAGACCTTGAGTCCCGGAATAAGAGCTCCGCTTTCCCCGGAGCTGAAGGAAGTTGTTTTCTCCCGCCTCGGTATCCCAGCCCAGAAGGGGCCCTCCAAACTCCACGAAACGGGAAATGAGGAGCGAAGGGAGGTGGGAGCACAGGGAATGGAAGGGAGAGAGGGCCCTGCATTCCCCGTGCTCCCGGGATAGGCGGGAGGGAAGGCTGGCTCTCTCCTGTCCCTCCCTGCCATATCCCGGACAGTAGGAAGCAGCGTGGCGCGGTGTTGGGTAGGGACCGTCTCTCTATGTTGCCAACTTGGACTTCCGAAGCGCTTAGTACAGTGCTCTGCACACAGTAAGCGCTCAATAAATACGACTGAATGAATGAATGGCTAGATCTCCGGCCTGAGAGTCAGAAGGTCCCGGGTTCTAATCCCGGTTCCGCCACTTGTCTGCTGGGGGACAGGTCCCCTCACTTCTCTGGGCCTCAGTTACCTCATCTGTAAAACGGGGATGAAGCCTGCGAGCCCCAGGTGGAGCCGGGATTGGGTCCAACCCGATTTGCTTGCATCCACCCGGGCGTTTAGTCCACTGCCTGGCCCAGAGGCAGCGTCTAACGGAGACCACGATGATGATGATTATGATATGAGTTGGAGGTTTTCATTCATGCATTCATTCAGTAGTATTTATTGAGCGCTTTACGGCGTGCTGAGCACTGTACTAAGCGCTTGGAAAGTACAATTCGGCAGCAGCTAGAGACTGCCCCTACCCAACAACGGGCTCACGGTTCCCTCCCTGCCTCTAGACCCCATCTCTTCAGTCATTCATTCACTCCATTCATTCATTCATTCATTCAATCCATTGTATTTACTGAGCTCTTACCGTGTGCAGAGCACTGTACTAAGCGCTTGGAAAGTCCAATTCGGCAGCTGCTAGAGACGGTCCCTACCCACCTGGGGGCTGACGGTTCCCTCCCTGCCCGCAGGCCCCGTCTGTTCACTCGTGCTTCCGTTTCGTGGCCTTTCCTGAGCGCCCACCGTGTGCGGAGCACTGTACTAAGCGCTCGGAAAGTCCAATTCGGCGGCAGCTAGAGACGGTCCCTCCCCACCCAGGGGCTGACGGTTCCCTCCCTGCCCGCTGGCCCCGTCTGTTCACTCGTGCATCCGTTCCTTGGCCTTTACTGAGCGCCCACCGTGCGCGGAGCACCGTATTAAGCGCTCGGAAAGTCCAATTCGGCGGCAGCTAGAGACGGTCCCCTCCCTGCTTCCAGGCCCCATCTCTTCAGTCAAGCATCCATTCCGTGGCATTTACTGAGCGCCCACCGTGCGCGGAACACTGTACTAAGCGCTCGGAAAGTCCAATTCGGCGGCAGCTAGAGACGGTCCCTACCCACTAAGGGGGTGACGGTTCCCTCCCTGCTTCCAGGCCATCTCTTCACTCATGCATCCATTCCGTGGAATTTACTTAGCGCCCACCGTGCGCGGAGCACTGTAGTAAGCGCTTGGAAAGTCCAATTCGGCGGCAGCTAGAGACGGTCCCTCCCCACCCAGGGGCTGATGCTTCCCTGCCTGCTTCCAGACCCCATCTCTTCACTCATGCATTCGTTCCGTGGCATTTACTGAGCGCCCCCCGTGCTCAGAGCACTGTACTAGGCGCTTGGACAAGTCCAATTCGGCGGCAGCTAGAGACGGTCCCTCCCCACCAAGTGCTGACGGTTCCCTCCCTGCCCGCAGGCCCCATGTCTTCACTCATGCATTCACTCCGTGGCCTTTACCGAGCGCCCACCGTGCGCGGAGCACTGTACTAAGCGCTCGGAAAGTCCAATTCGGCGGCAGCTAGAGACGGTCCCCTCCCTGCCTCCAGGCCCCATCTCTTCACTCATTCACTCATTCAATCCATGGCATTTACTGAGCGCCCACCGTGCGCGGAGCACTGTACTAGGCGCTTGGATAAGTCCAATTCGGCGGCGGCTAGAGACGGTCCCCTCCCTGCCTCCAGGCCCCATCTCTTCACTCATTCACTCATTCAATCCATGGTATTTATTGGGCGCCCACCGTGCGCGGAGCACTGTACTAAGCGCTTGGATAAGTCCAATTCGGCGGCAGCTAGAGACGGTCCCTGCCCACCCCGGGGGTGACGGTTCCCTCCCTGCCTCCAGGCCCCATCTCTTCATCATCATCATCAATCGTATTTATTGAGCGCTTACTTTGTGCAGAGCACTGTACTAAGCGCTTGGGAAGTACAAATCGGCAACAGAGCCAGTACCTACCCAACAGTGGGCTCACAGTCTATAAGTCTTCACTCATTCATTCATTCAATCCATCGTCTTGATTGAGCGCCCACCGTGCGCGGAGCACTGTACTAAGCGCTTGGATAAGTCCAATTCGGCGGCGGCTAGAGACGGTCCCCTCCCTGCCTCCAGGCCCCATCTCTTCACTCATTCACTCATTCAATCCATGGTATTTATTGGGCGCCCACCGTGCGCGGAGCACTGTACTAAGCGCTTGGATAAGTCCAATTCGGCGGCAGCTAGAGACGGTCCCTGCCCACCCCGGGGGTGACGGTTCCCTCCCTGCCTCCAGGCCCCATCTCTTCACCATCATCATCAATCGTATTTATTGAGCGCTTACTTTGTGCAGAGCACTGTACTAAGCGCTTGGGAAGTACAAATCGGCAACAGAGCCAGTACCTACCCAACAGTGGGCTCACAGTCTATAAGTCTTCACTCATTCATTCATTCAATCCATCGTATTGATTGAGCGCCCACCGTGCGCGGAGCACTGTACTAGGCGCTTGGATAAGTCCAATTCGGCGGCGGCTAGAGACGGTCCCCTCCCTGCCTCCAGGCCCCATCTCTTCACTCATTCACTCATTCAATCCATGGTATTTATTGGGCGCCCACCGTGCGCGGAGCACTGTGCTAGGCGCTTGGATAAGTCCAATTCGGCGGCGGCGGCGGCGGCTAGAGACGGTCCCTGCCCACCCCGGGGGTGCCGGTTCCCTCCCTGCCCGCGGGCCCCGTCTCTTCACTCATGCACCCGTTCCCTGGCCTTTCCCGGGCGCCCCCCGTGCGCGGAGCACTGTACTAAGCGCTCGGAAAGTCCAATTCGTCCCCCGCCCCCGCTCCCGCCCCCCCTTTTAGGGGTTACCGATGGTGGTGATGACGGTGATGGCGAAGTAGAAGGAGCCGGCGAAGCGCCACTGGACGCCGGCCTTGTGCGGCTTGAGCCTGAGCACGACCCGCTCCAGCTCGTCGTAGCCGGGCCGGCTGAGGTTGTAGCGGGCGCGGAGCTGGCGCTGGCGCCGCTCCAGCCCCCGGCGCTCGGCCGTCTCGGCCTCCGACTCCAGCGCGTCGAACACGGCGGCGCCCACCAGCAGGTAGGTGAAGGTGCACACGATCAGCGCCAGCGTGCGCACGTTCTGCCGCTTCATCCTCCCCGACGCCCTGCCCCGCGGGGCATGGCTCCGCGACGCCCGCCGCCCTCCTCCTCCTCCTCCGCCCTCCTCCGCCCTCCTCCTCCGCGCCCCGCCCCGGCCCGCCCCGCCGGGGAGCTGTCCCTTCAGCACCGGCCGCCCGGTCCCGGCCCCCCGGCCCCCCGGCCCCCCGGCCCCCCGGATTCCCCGGACTCCCCGCCCGCCCGCCCGCCCGCCTCTCGCTCCGCCCGCCCAAATAAGGACTGGGGAGACGCGCACGGGGAGGCGGGGAAGGGGACACATACACACACACACACACACACACACACACACACACAGAGAGGGAGGGAGAGGGAGGGAGGGAGGGACGGAGGGAGACAGAAGCAACACACTCTCCCCCCTCCCTTCTCTCTCTTTCTCTCCCTCTCTTTTTCTCTCTAGCTTTCCCTCTCTTTTCTCTATCTTCCCCTCTCTCTTCCTCTCTTTTTCTCTATCTTTCCCTCTCTCTCCCTCTTTCTCCCTCTCTCTTTCCCTCTCTTTTCTCCCACTGTCTTTCTCTCCCTCTCTTTTTCTTTAGCTTTCCCTCTCTCTCCCTCTCTTTTTCCCTCTATCTCTCCCTCTCTCTTTCTCTCTCTAGCTTCCCCTCTCTCCCTCTCTTTCTCTCTCCATCTCTCCCTCTCTTTTCTCTCTCTAGCTTTCCCTCTCCCTCTCTTTTTCTCTAGCTTTTCCTCTCTCCCTCTTTTCTCTTTCTCTCCCTCTCTTTTCTCTCTCTATCTTCCTCTCTCTCCCTCTCCTTTTCTCTTTCTATCTTCCCCTCTCTCTCCCTCTCTTTTTCCCTATCTTTCTCTCTCTTCCTCTTTTTCTCTCTCTCTAGCTTTCCCTCTCTCCCTCTCTCTTTCCATCCCCCTCTCTTTTTCTCTATCTTTCTTTCTCTCTCTCTCCCTCTCTTTTTCTCTACCTTTCTCTTTCTCCCTCTCTTTTTCTCTCCCCCCTCTTTTTCTCTGTCTTTCTCTGTCTCCCTCTCTTTTCTGTTTCTATCTTTCTCCCTCTCTCTATCTTTCTCTCGCTCCCCCTTTTTTCTCTCCCTCCATTTTTCCCTCTGCCTGTCTCTCTTTCTCTCCCTCTTTTTTCTCTATCTTTCCCTTTCTCGCCTTCCCTCTTTTTTCTCTTTCCCTCGCTCCCTCTTTTTTCTCTCTATCTCTCCCTCTCTCTCGCTATCTTTCCTCTTTTTCTTTCTCTATCTTTCCCTCACTCCCTCTTTTTTCTCTCTTTCTCTCCCTCTCTCTCGCTATCTTTCTCTCTCTCCTCTTTTTCTTTCTCTGTCTTTCCCTCTCTAGCTTTCTCTCTCTCCCTCTCTTTTTATCTCGCTCTTTCCCTCCCTCCCTCTCTTTTTCTCTCTATCTTTCCCTCTCTACCTCTCTCAATCTTTCTCTCCCTCTTTTTTCTCTCCCTATCTTTCTCTCTCTCCCTCTTTTTTCTCTCTCAATCTTTCTCTCTCTCTCCTCCCTCTCCTTTTCTCACTCTCCCTCCCTCACACACAGATACACCCAGAGCCTCAGCCCCGAGTACACACAAGCTGGCATTCACGAAATGCTGCGCTCTTCCCTGCCCCTCCGTCCTCATTCTCCCTCCCGCCTTCCTGATCGGAAAATATTCTGACACCCATTAGGTACCCGGGGAAGGGGGGGAGCGGAATGGGACCACATTTTCAGTCATCTGTATTGCCTTTCCTCTTCCGAAGCACGTGGTTCCGCCCATCTGGCAGGGGCACCTGCCCTGGCCAGCAGATGGAGAGACACTGGTAGGGTGACAACTACAGGTTTCGGGAGTGATCTCGACCAACTCCCCCCGCTCCTCACCCCCCGGCCCCCAGAAGTCCCCGTTCCCATAATAATAATAATAATAATGGTATTCTCCAGGGCAAACTCAGCTCCCAAACTCAGTAGGTTAAGCAACAGGCCTGACCTTGGCCCGGACAGGCCTTTCCTTTCCATGTGCCCTGGATTCCCCCTTGCCCGCGTTTTCCCCTGGGTGTGCAGGGGAGGGGCGATCGGAGTGAATGGGAAGGAGCTTGCTGGTTCCTAGGGAAGCATCGGTCATGTGGCAGAAAACTGAAGCTTGTGCAGAAGCCAAGGACTGTGTTGGGGTCAGGAACACAGAAGCAGCCCTCGTCTAGTGCACTAGGCATGTGGGTCTGCCTCAAAATCTCCCGGACAGCTCAAGAATGCCACAGATTTGCCAGATAGTCCTGGCTGATTGAGAGATGCTGGGCGGGAAAGTGCCGAGGTAGGAGGGGAGGTGGCGGGGAATCTGGGACTTCTCTTGGGAACCTTAGGAGGCCCAGACACAGAGAAAAAGCCCCTCTCAAGCTAGTCTACTCTCTTTGCCTTGCCCGGATCTCTCCTGCTGCCAACCTCTTCCTCCCTACTTCCCTATCAGGAACTTCCTCCCCCTTCACATCCAACACACCAAAGTTCTCCCATCTTTAATGCCCTTCTGAAATCACACCTCCCTCAGGAGACCTTCCCAATTCGTTTCTAATCCACCCACTTGATATGCCCAAATTCTCATGCCAGAACTTTCTCACCACCTAAACATTTAAGGACTCACAACACCCTGTAGCATTTTATGGTCGTATTTTTATACCCTCTTGACTCTCTTCTATCTGTAATTCTCTTGAATTCTCCCATTATATTAGAAACCCCTAAGGGCATAAATCCACCGCTCCTATTGTACTCTACTAAGTATATTGTATGTTGTTCTGCTCAAAGTAGGCACGCCGTAAATACCACTGATTGATCCATTGGGTGATTTACTCTTCCCTTCCCCTCTCCCCTACTCAACCTGACTTGCTGCCCCAGGACAGCTGTGGGTTCTAATCAGGTGGAAATGGAGCTGTGAGATCGTTAGAGCACTGTTTTAAACCCTGGGAAGGAATACACAGGTGGGAATCAGAAAGGGTCCCTGTCCCTCAGGGGCCTTACCATCTGGAAATGAAAAGGGGCAGAAGTTATAGAGGGTTATAAACTCATAAAGACAGATGAAAAAAGCTACCAAGACAGTATAATGACAAAAACAAAGATCAGTAAGGTACGGTAGCTGGAGGAGCAGAATTTCAGGATCTTCACGGCTCAGAATCTACAGTCACAAGCGCAGCCACCGTATGTTGTTTGAGCACAGGGAACGTGTATTTTCTTTCTGCCGTATTCTCCCAAGTACTCAGTACAGTGTCCTGCACACAGAAGACACTGATGAAGGCAACCGGGGGATTACTCGATTCATCGATGGCCGTGTCTCTGGTAAATCAATCAATCGATCAATCAGTGAATCAGTGATATTTATCAAGCACATACTGTGTGCAGAACACCGCAGTAAGCGCTTGGGAGAGTACGATGCACTAGAGTTGGTAGACACATTCTCTGCTCCCAATGAGTTTGCAGTCTAGAGGGTTAAAGATGGGCAAAGCAGAAAGTGAGCGTATGTCGGCTCTTGAGATCCTTGAAGAAAGACCTAGAGGTCAGCTTGGTTTAATGGATAAAGCACAGGCCTGGGAATCAGAAGGACCTCGGTTCTCATCCCGGCTCTGCCACTTGTCTTTTGTGTAACCTTGGGCAAGTCACTTAGCTTCTCCGTGCATCAGTCCCCTCATCTGTAAAATGGGGATTAAAACTGTGAGCCCCATGTGAGACAGGGACTGTGCCCAACCTGATTACCTTGTGTTTACTCCAGCACTTTGAACAGTGCCTGGCACATAGTAAGCACTTCACAGATTCATTTTTTTAAAAATGTGGTGGTGGTGATTTAGGATGGACCCGACTCACTGGGTACTAGCAGAGTTATTTTAACCTGTGGGGGAATGTCTCTGGAAATTCATGAAGACTTGCATGAATTTGGAAGGGGTTCCCAGAGGCAGAAGCTGCTTTAGAGTCAGTCCTCCTGGGCCACATCTGCCTGGAGCGGGATCATTTGGGGAAAATATTTTTTCCACTGGAAATCTGCACAGTGCAAATCCAACCGTTAGCACCGGTGAAGGTTTGCAGAGAGAATGCTTAAAGGGCAGACAGAGATAATGGTTTGGGAGCCACTCCTCTCCCTAAGCCCATGACATCTAAATGTCAGAATACCTACTTATCATAGGTAGCAATTCAGGTATTTTCCAGCCCCCAGCTCTGTCCCCTCTTTTCAGGGCCGCTTTGGTATCCTCACAACAGCCCCTAGAGCCTGGGCAGACTCATCCCGTCGCTCCAGGCAGTCCTACACAACAGCTATTAGTCAAGCAGATTTTCAGGCAAGCACAAGGATGCAATCAGGCAGCCAATAAACCTTGCCTGAATGGGCTTAAACAACTGGCATCCTGCCAACCTCAAAAATGGATGTCAAAAGAACGAGTTGCAAATCTTCCTTTTGTTTCAGTCAAAGCGAAGCCGTCTTCCCTTGCACCATTAAGGAAGGTGTGAGTTCAGGATTTTTTTTCTCCAAATGAGCCGTGGTTTTGCCCTGTGCACGGAGCCAGAGAGTGGGACCAAAGGAACGGAGATCCGGGGGATTTGGGATGGGAAGAAATCGAGGTTTGGGTATGAGTGAGGGGGTGGCGTGGAAAAATAGCCAACCAGGCCAAACGATGGCCAGGGGATTCCTGGGAGCGAGCCAGAAACCAAAGGGGAGTTTGGAAGGCCCCTCCGGGGAGCCGCGGTGTAATGCAGGAACAGCGGCAATTATAATTCCCACCTAGCAGCTGGCAAGCAAAACCAAAGCAGCTGGCTGTGATCAGTGACAGATCGAGGCTGGGGTGAGCTTCGTACTAGGGCCAGTGCGACTCTCATCCTGGGCTAAATCCCTCAACCCTAAACCATTCAGAGCAATTGTTGCCAAACCTCTGACAGAAGCAGATGAGCGTGTCGGGTTGTTGTCACAATCTTGCTAAATACTGATAATTAGGAGTGTGGCTGAAAACAAAACTTAGTTTTTCTTCTTCCTTCTTAGCCCGTCTACTTTCTTCTCTTCCTTCCGTTCTTGTTATTCCCCACCTTCTTCTCTGACTGACTTTTCTTCCTCAACATTCCTTTTTCCCCAAACTCTCCCTTTCTGAGGCAGGGGCAGTGGTGGAAGGAAGCAGCAAGGATGGTATAGGACCAAGGATCTCTCTCCCAGATCAGCCAGAATCTACTGTCGGTGCCGGGAGAGAAAGAGGCCGTCCTGATTGCTCACCATCTTTCCTGCCCCCCGCAGATTGGGGTAGTCCCACTCTAATGCTCCTTCAACAAACCTCAGAGGGGTGGACATTTAAAGAACCGTCGTAGATGGTTTCTCTTATGCGCCCAGGCTCTGATCTGGCCAACAGATCAAGCTCTGCACAGGTTGGGCCTGGGTCATGGCAGATAGTTCCCCAGCTCTCTGCAGAGGCTCTGATCTGGATTTTACCTGCTCTAGAGCCAGGCCAGGACTGTGGTAAATTGGGCCTTTGAGTCCTCACCCGCATAGGGCTCTCACACGAGCCAAACTCTTCATCCTACAGCTTTATATCTAAATGTTATATATAATAAATTATTTATATTTATGTCTCTTTCCCGCTCTAGACGGTAAGCTTGTTTTGGGCAGGGGACGTGTCTGCCAGCTCCGTGGTACTGTACTCTCTCAAGCTCTTAGTGCAGTGCTCTGCACACAGCAAGCACTCGATGAATACCACTGATCGATTGGTTGATTGATTGATTTCTCCCTTGCCCCAGCTAGAATCCCGGGGACCTGAGACTGTCTGAGGTTTACCTCAGGAATCCAGTCATCCTCGGCCTGGAGTTCTGAATGAAACTGGTGTGTCCTTGCTTCCCTTTCAGGGACAAATGGGGCAGTAGATGCCCAGTGCGGCTTATGTGCACAGGTGACCCTGCAGTCTTGTGGGTGAGGCCCTTCACCACACACATGATCCTTCGGTGCATGTCTAGGAACACTAAAGTCACCGTGCTGGTCAGGGGGCACCCTCCAATCCCACCCCACTTACAGGGGATGTATCCGCCAGCCTGAACTCCACCCTGCTAATCTGAGAGCCGGAACGGGCTTTGCGAGGCCTGAGGCCGGAGACCTCCTTGGACCCCGAAACTGCAGCTGGAGAGATGCAGGTTACGCATAAGGAACTTACTTCATGAAAATCAGAAGACATGGGTCATCTGAGGGAGGTTATAAAACACCCTACCCTAGGTTCTTTAAAATTATTGCACCTTGTCTCGGTACTATTTCTCTAATTGCAAGCTCTCCTTCCTTCCCTCTTAGTGACTTTGGGGAAGGCACATGTATTACATCCATCATTTCCCCTAACCCAGAGGTTATACTCCTTTTCCTCCACACCTCCTCTTTGAGCCTGGCCCCCAACTAAGGTGCTGGACTCTTGTCTTTATTCTGCAGATAGAGACTCGTTTTCAAAGTAGGAGGAGGAGTGGGGAGGGTCCAATTAGGCAACTCTTCAAGGACGAGCTCTAGCTGGATGCCTTGAAACTGCCCCAGGTTCTCTCCTCTTATAATAATAATAATAATGATGGCATTTATTAAGCACTTACTATGTGCAAAGCACTGTTCTAAGCGCTGGGGAGGTTACAAGGCGATCAGGTTGTCCCACCGGGGGCTCACAGTCTTCATCCCCATTTTTACAGATGAGGTAACTGAGGCCCAGAGAAGTTAAGTGACTTGCCCAAAGTCACACAGCTGACAGTTGGCGGAGCCGGGATTTGAACCCATGACCTCTGACTCCAAAGCCCGTGCTCTTTCCACTGAGCCACTTGCTTACCCCCTGCCCCACCTCTTCCCACTGTTTGGATAATGTCCCTTGAGCATCATCTTGGTGACTAACTGTCACTCCAGTTATGAATGAAAATGACAACAGCCCCAGGGGATCAAGAGTTATTTCCTGAAGAATTTTCATGATTCAACTGTTTTAAAAATAACTCACCCAGAAACCCCAAAGGGGAAAATGGTTTTATCAGTAATAGATTGATAAATAAATCAAAGGCAAGCTCAGAGTTAAAGAAAAAAAATCCAAGAAGAAATAATTAGAAATTTGCTTAATCTCAGGGAGAGAACCAGGCCTGGAACCAGACTCCCTGGAGACTAGGCAGTGACAGCTTTAACTCACCTTTGAACCCAGGACAGATCCATCCATCTATTGATCAATCCAGCAATCAATCATTAGTTATTTATTGAATGCATACTGTGTGCGGAGCACTGTGCTAAGCACTTGGGAGACCTGATAGATGTCTCCTTTCCATAAAGAGCTTACAGTGTAGCGGGGGAGACGGACATTCAAATAAATTACAGATACGTTCATAAGTGCTGAGGGGAGAGAGTGGGTGAATATCAAGTTAAAGGTTACAGGAGCCAAGGGCACAGGTGATGCAAAAGGGAGAGGGAATAGGGGAGATGAAGGATTCGCTGGGGAAAGCATCTTGGAAGAGATGAGATTTTAATAAGAATCTGAAGGTAGGGAGAGTTGTGGTCTGGCATATATGAAGGGGGTGGGGGGCACCAGGCTAGAGGGTTGGTGATGAGCCAGATGAGATTGAAGTACAGTGAGCAGGTTAGTATTAGAGGAGCTAAGCGTGGGGGCTGGATTGTTGTAGGAAATCAGTGAGGTAAGATGGGTCGAGCTGTTGGAGTGCTTTAAAGCCAATGGAAAGGAGTTTCTGTTTGATCTAGAAGTGGGTGGTGCAAGTGACTAGGGAAAGAGCCTTTCCGGCCTTGTTAATGGCACGCATCTACTCTTCTTTCTCTCTCCCTCGATTTCCCTGCATCCCACGGGGCATCGTTATTGTAATTTCCTTTTAAAACTCTTGCATTTGTTAGTTTGCTGACCTAATCTTCTGGATACTGGCTAGATTCCACTTAGATCTCCTGCAGCTACCTGCATTCGACTTTGTTTCAACTCACCTAGTTGTGGGGGGCTTGGCTTCCTCGGTCTACCTCTTCTTTTGTAGCGTATTCTCCCAAACGCTTTAGTACAGTGCTCTGCACACAGTAAGCACTCAATGCACACTAATGATTGATTTGGACTTGCAGGCTTTCTCGAGCTCACGTAGGGCCTTCGGCCTGACTGTGGAACCCTACTACTTATTCATAATGCATATCACCAGTGGTCATGGCTCCCTCTATGTTGAGGTTGTAAATAGTTGATTGGCCCATCCATTAGTGTGTGTGTCAGTTTCCTTTTTGGTCCCACTGCACCATTCACCTTGCCACGGAGACCCCATGTGAGTGATCCCCATCAGGGCCTTTGGCTTGGGATGTTAACTGGGGAATGGCAGGTCTTAAATTCTTTTGCTCCATCTCCACTTGACTGACCTGTAGCGCCTTCTCTCCCGCTTCACAAAGACGTGCGCTCAAAAAGAAATCGATGTAAACTCAACCAGACTCCAGCACACTCATAGAAAGCTTGATCACCCATGCAAGTACACCAAGATCACCCTCCCAAAGTGACAGAGTCACACAAGTCCAGATGGCCACGCTGGGTAGTATCCAGCAACAATGCTGAAGATCAAGGACCTCAGGGAAATGGTCCCAAAGCAGGCTAATTAGTGAGAGCTGATCCTGTTTAGCAGGTAGCACTCTCCAGGCAAAGCAATTATGTCTAATCAGCCACTTCCAGCCATCAGGAGGGGCAGCCTGAATTATAATTATTATTGAATTATAAGATCCGTGAGCGATGCAGCCTGTCTGGGGTTTCTGGACAGTCCAGCCCCACTGGGCCCAGAGAAACTTTTCGGGAAGTGGGAGCTGGAGAAAGAGTTCCTCTGGCCTCCCTTCTTCCTTTCTCAAGGGCGAAGTGAAAAACTAGGAAATGGAAAGCCTGGGACCGACTCTCTCCTCCTGCAACTAGCTGGGGGTTGGGGGGTAGAAAAAAAGATAGACGAGATATGGAAATGTGTTCTATAGGGCAAAATGGGCCACACCATTTTCTGAAAAATGCTGATGTGGTGTGGTGGGGGGGATCCGTCTGTTTATATTAACAATCTTGCCACATTGATTCTTTCAGTGTAAGCGAAATATATATAGAAAATGAAATGTCACAATATTGGATTTCCCTCGCTCCTCTCTGCCTGTTGGTGACTCGGTCTGTATTCCTGCTTTGGTTTCAGGAGTCCCTGGGGTTGCAGAAACCCTGGGAGTCCAATTCTGGCCCAGAGGCACCATTTGGGTGGTGGGGTTCTGCTATAGGCTGGGCTGGCTGCTCGAGGGAGATGTGAAGCTGACAGAAAATCTTTGGGAGAAGAGAACAAAGCCCTCACTGCAAACCTTCATTAGTCACCGTTCGGTTTGCCCCAGCCAGAGAATGTGAGAATATTCGCTTAAAAATGCATTTTGGACCAACCCACTTGCTTGGGTTCATTCCTTTACCTTAATAATACCTTGGTCCTATAAAGGGAGAACGGAAAGCTGAAGCACAGAGTGAGCGTGTGAATCTCCCATTTGGCTCAGTGAGTCAGCGGCTGAGTCAGGGAGAGGACCCAAATATCAGGCACTCAGACACCTTTAAAGGATCGAGGAAGAGAGTCCAGGACCACAACTCTGCAGGGAGAACCAACAGAGGCGTATCATTCTGCCTCATTTGGATTTCCAACTGGGACCAAGAATCCCAAATCCTCTTTGCAGAAAATAGAAAAGGGATTTTAAAAAACCCAAAAGATTAAGATATTAACCTTCCGAAAAGGGTGCCCCACACCAAAATTAATTTCTTTCCTTAAGCATTTTTTATTCATTCAAAAATACCTTCAAATCCACTGCTACAACAGAACCGGTCTGGGTTAGGGGTGGCCTTGTTACAGAACCGCTCAAGAAGGCAGGGCTCCCGTGAGCGATGCCCGGGGGCTGTCCTTAAGGAAGAAGGCGTTGGCCAGGCGAGGCTGAAGGCCTCATCTTCCTTTAGCAGAGACTGGGGTCTACAGTCCTCTTATGCAACCACAAGACTTCTTCTGTCTCCAATCGGTTCAAAATATTCTCGCTCAAGCGGAAGAGTAACAGTTCATCCCCCAGCAGCTTGAAGGTTTGGATGGAATTTGGTGAATTTGGGGGCGGGGGAACATCCGCCAGCTTCCTGAGTGCACTACATATCTGCACATATTGCAGTTTCCCATCCTGGCCTGTCCTATCCAGGCAGAGGTGTAGGCTGAGAGCGGGACGACAGGTGTAGGATGAGGAGCAGCGTGGCTTAGCGGATAGAGCATGAGCCTGGGAGTGAGAAGGACCTGGGTTCTAATCCTGGCTCTGCCAGATGTTTGCTGTGTGGCCTTGGGCAAGTCACTTAACGCCGCTGTGCTTCAATTACCTCATCTGTAAAATGGGGATAAGAGCGGGAGCCCCATGTGGGACAGGGACTGTGTCCGATCTGATTAACTTGTATCATTCCTAATGCTTAGAACAGTGCTTGGCACATAGTATGTGCTAAACAAGTACCATAATTATAATAATATCTAATAATGATCAATTATTAATTATTATTAATTATCACTGTTGACGGCACTACCATCCTTCCCGTCTCACAAGCCCGCAACCTTGGTGTCATCCTCGACTCCACTCTCTCGTTCACCCCTCACATCCAATCCGTCACCAAAAACTGCCGGTCTCACCTCCGCAACATCGCCAAGATCCGCCCTTTCCTCTCCATCCAAACCGCTACCCTGCTGGTTCAATCTCTCATCCTATCCCGACTGGATTACTGCATCAGCCTCCTCTCTTATCTCCCATCCTCGTGTCTCTCCCCACTTCAATCTATACTTCATGCCGGTTCCCGAATCGTCTCTGTGCAGAAACGCTCTGGGCATGTTACTCCCCTCCTCAAAAACCTCCAGGTCCTACCAATCAACCTACGCATCAGGCAAAAACTCCTCACTCTCGGCTTCAAGGCTGTCCGTCACCTCGCCCCCTCCTACCTCACCTCCCTTCTTTCCTTCTGCAGCCCAGCCCGCACCTCCACTCCTCTGCTGCTAACCTCCTCACCGTGCCTCGTTCTCGCCTGTCCCGCCGTCGACCCCCGGCCCACGTCCTCCCCCTGGCCCGGAATGCCCTTCCTCCGCGCATCCGCCAAGCTAGCTCCCTTCCTCCCTTCAAAGCCCTCCTGAGAGCTCACCTCCTCCAGGAGGCCTTCCCAGACTGAGCCCACTTTTTCCTCTCCCCCTCCCCACCCCCCCCGCCCTACCTCCTTCCCCTCCCCACAGCACCTGTATATATGTTTGTACAAATTTATTACTCTATTTTACTCGTACATATTTACTCTTCTATTTATTTTATTTTGTTAATATGTTTTGTTTTGTTGTCTGTCTCCCCCTTCTAGACTGTGAGCCCACTCTTGGGTAGGGACCATCTCTATCTGTTGCCGACTTGTACTTCCCAAGCGCTTAGTACAGTGCTCTGCACACAGTAAGCACTCAATGAATACGATTGAATGGATGAATGAATAAATACGATTGAATAAATATTAATTATATCTGGATTTAGCTCCTACCTCATCCAAACTGGACTTGTGGGGTCACGACTGGTCACGGGCCTCCCTACTTGCAGACGTGGCTGGCGTTTCCTCCAGCCCATCATCTTATGAGGTTTCCACTCTGCTGCTCCAACTGGAGTACTGGATCCCCCACTCTTCCCACGCCAGAAAGAGCTAACAGAGAGGGGCGAATGAATGAAAGTGGATAAGCCTAGCTTCATCCTGGTATACGCAGGGGTCTCCACAGGGTGAGCTTGGCCCGAGTAAGGATGCCCACCTGATATGTGTTTGCTTTTCAGGGTGGGGCAACAGCTAAAGAGGCCAACAACCTGCTGAGCACCATCAGAAAAGGCACAGGAAACAAAAGGCTTAGGAAGGAAACAAAAGGCAAATTCTGTCATCTATTCAAACCGTAATTCACCTCACATTCCCGGTCATACCGTCCCCTTAGCTAACTTCAGACTCATTTGTCTGTCTGGTTTTTATGTATTCACCTGTGTACGTTATTCAAAGCCAGTATCACTCTTACCTCCGAGATATTTATTCACGGAAAAGCTGGGAACATCAATGCCATTGCGAGGTCAGGCAAATGGCAACCAATCTGGACTTTTGTCTGTGACAGGGATAACAGTAAGTCCTCAGGAAATACCATTGATTGATTGACTGATGGGTGGGGGAGACCTCTGGAAACCTTCTACCACCGGTTAAGGAACTACCTAAAACATCCAGGATGGACGGCCATCCGCACTGTTTGGCTTTTTCCTGCTTTCCTCCAGAACCTTCTAGCACTAGCCCAATCTAGTGTTTAAACACCCGTACATTCAAGAAGTTCTGTCTTATGTTTAACTGAATTGCCTTATCCCACAGATGAATCCCATGTAATTACCGAAGGCTTCATTTCCCTGTTTTTAGAAGACAGGTTACACATTTGCCTTTCCTAATCCTTAGATATTTCCGAATGCCTAGCGGCTTTCCGGTACTACAAGTTAATTCATGATGTGCCCCGGAAGCATGTTTTCAAAGCTTTTCTGATCTGAATAATCCAGGTTTTGTTTTTTAGGTCAATTTTACCATTCCCCCCTTTAAGTTGACTTTCCACCCTCTCATTTCAAGGAACACTTGCTTTGAATAACTGATCGCCGTTGATTTCTGTGTATAAAGCTGGAGATGAAAGAAAACATTTGAGTCTCTCAGAGGCATCAGAACAATGGCACTGGCAAGAGTGGGAAATGGAACTGAGGATTTGGCAGGAGGATAGACATTTCTGCAGAACAGAGGCTTTTTTTGATCCCATCTGCAAGGCTGACGAGTAATTCAATACATAAACATGAGGAAATTTTGTAAAAAAAATTAGATTCCCAGGGGATGTTCCTTTGCTGCTGCTGAAAGTTTCCACTGTAAGCCATTTACCCTGAGGAATGGATGCGGTTCAGCTGGTTCAGTGATTATTCCCATTTTGCTGAGACTCACCGCTGTCTGGGACTTGCTCGAGGGACCTCGGCCCATTCACTGACAGTGAGCCCAGAGGGAAGCTCCCTTGCCTGGTCCTGCAGTGAGTGCCTGTTGACGCCCAAGGATTTGGGATTTCACCAAACTGTCAGGGTACAGTAAGTGTCATGGCATGGCCTCGCCTGGTCCAGTGGACCATTTTGGGATCCCTTGAGCATTGCTGCTTTTTAGTTTGAGATGGAGGCAGGGGCCTGGCTGAACTGAGACCAAGATCTTTTGTTAACAGGATTATAAACTCCTCCTCAAGGGCAGGATTCGCACCTCCCAACTCTTCTGTACTCTTCAGTGATTGAGCCTATTCACTCTTTGTGCTCTCCCAAATGCTAAATACCAACGATTGAGTGAGGGCAACCAGAACTTCCCAAAAGTCTTAGCATTGAAATGTCAAGTCCCCTTGTGGAAGGAACTGAGGGCAGGCAGATGTCAGCTGTATGGCCTAGCGTTGTCTACCGAGACTCAGCCTGCTTGCAGAAATAACTGAATGATGATGGTGATGTTGATGATGATGGTATTTGTTAAGCGCTTACTATGTGCCAACCACTGTTCTAAGCACTGGGATAGATACAAGGTAATCGGGTCGTCCCACATGGGGCTCACAGGCTTCATCCCCATTTTACAGATGAGGTAACTGAGACCCAGAGAAGTGAAGTGACTTGCCCAAAGTCACACAGCTAAGTGGCAGAGGCAGGATTAGAACTCATGACCTGTGACTCCCAAGCCCACGCTCTTTCTACTAACCCAAGGTTGAGTGAAATTTGATGAACTATCATGGAAAATTTTCATATGCTCAATAGACTTGGGGCTACTGAGGCAATAGCTAATTGTTGAACTCTTTCATTCAAAAAGTTCAGTTTTTCTAGGTCTGTTTCCCCTTTAGGTTATAAATTCCTCGAGGGCAGGGACAGTTTTATTTATGGTCTGTCGATTTTCCCCAGGCAACTGGGATGATGCCCTGTACAGAACAGGAGCTCAGTTGATGATGACTAAGAGCAGGATGATGCTAGAAGATTCTGTTCAATATATCAATCGATTGATTGTATTTGTTGAGTGCTACCGTGTGCACTTGGGAGAGTATAGAGTAACGATATAACAGTTGATAGACTTGTTCCCTGCCCACAGCGGGTTTACAGTCCAGAAGGACTGCTCCTGGTTGTCTGGACACATCATCCCCATTGCTGGGCCTGAGGGAAGAGGGATGCTTACAAGATATTTCTTGTCCTCCTGGCAGGGAATATGGAAAGCTGGAGAGGTGTTATGTAATTAGAGATAGAAAAAGTGAGAATCATAACCATAGACCTAGGTCCCAGTGTAATGGGCAGGACATAATACCCAGATGTTACTTTTTTTTTTTTTTAGAAAATAGACCCTGGTGATTTTTGTGGATCCGATATTAATGAGGGCTAAAGTCCTTAAGACAGGTCAATATTATATGCTAAATGGAGCCCTGAGGTTCCCCAAGCAGAAGATCCTATGCCCACAAAATAAACCCTCAGAAATAAATACCACACACTGCTCCAAAGCACCTGATCAGGAGTTTTGTTTTAAGTTGTTGGGTAACCTCTAGGCAGAACTGCCTCCCTGAAAGGTAAGTGTCTATCCAGTTCCTAGGGGAAGTTTTCATTCCTCTGAGGAAAGCTTAGACTTGTGAAATGCCTTGTCCAGGGTCCCAGAGCAAGTTTGAGGGGAAAAACAAGGAAAAGAAGGACAAAAAAATGATAAAAAGTATAGAACAACGGTGCTCTCACTGCAATAGCACGGTTCTATTCCTTCGTCTGCCACATCTCTTTTGTTTCTTTTTACATCCTTGAAAGCTTCTTGTGCCCTCTGCTTAATTGCTCTTTGTTCTCTTCATCAAATTTTCCCATTCCCGATTACGACCTGTCTCCCGCTCTCTTCCTTCCTGCACCCGGCCACTGTTTTGTATCTACAAGTAGCTGTTTCTGAGCGGTGCTTTCAGAGCTGGCCAGAGTGGTGAGGGCGGAGGTAGGACCCTTCTCCTTCGCCCTCTGTAGCAGAGTTTGGGGTGCAGCTGGGGCACTTCCACGAGAAACTCCCAGCTAAAAGTTCAGCTGCCCTGGGCTGGGCAATTTTCCCAGCAATTTTCCCCCAAACTGAACTGTCCAAGATCAAAAGGTAATCCCGGGACAATCCATCAAAGATATTTCCAGCTACCGTACCCCGAGATTATTGGGGCGGATCAATACCACCAACCTCTGTGTTAAAATTCACATTTGCCATTGGCCTGCCCTCTCTCGCCTTAGCCTGTCCCTCCCCACGGTGGCCTATCCCACCCATATGTTCAGGGATGCAGGTGACTAAGGGGAGTATTTCTCACCTGCGGCCCAAACCTGGTCTGATTATACCCCACAGGAAGATAGAGCACCCTTTGCTGTTTCGACCTCGACTTTTTGGCAACCTCAGGGGAGTGGAGTGGTGGGGGGAAGGGGGAGGGAGAGAGATCTCCCTTCTGTGGAATTGACCCTCTTGGCCTTATTCAAGCCTGAGAACTCTCTGTTTAGTTAACAGGAGAGAAATGAGCAGAAGAGGGAGAAATGTGGCTGCTGACCATTTAGGGTCATACCCTCCTGCAATGTACAAACTGTGAGACAGACTCTCCTTCTCCCTCTCTTTGTCCCTTTCCCTCTCCCTCCTCCTCTCCCCGCCCCCCTTCTCTCCCTCTGACCCTTTCTTTTCTCTCTGTTCCTCTCTCATCCACCCCATCTTTCTCTCTCTCTCTCTCTCTTCCCAAGGAATCCCCTCCAGAGAGAAAGCTTTGGCCAAAAAAGTGTAAATAACAACAAGTAGCACAGCTAATGTCCCTAATCCCGAGAGAGAGCGTTTCTGCAAGGAAAACAGATTCTGAGAGCTCCCGGTTCCCGAGAACTGAACAGGGGTGAAGTCAGAGAGAGCAGGGCCTTTGGGCACAGCTACTTCTCCACTGAGCAGCCATCTGTCTGGTGCCTGATCCTCTCAGGTTCTATCCAATACCCTTGGTCGCGTGCACTTGCGTTATTCCTGCTTTCTGTGCGGCTGAGCCCATCACCCTTCAGAGGAAGGTTTGGATTCTAATTCTCTTCAGCCGTGCCCCGGCCCTGAAGCCACCACCTGACCTTAGCCGAGCTTCCCGAAGAGATAGGACTCTCGGCCCACTCCCAACCCTTGCCTTTTCCTTCTTGCTCCCTGAATCTGGAGCGGTGGGATGGGCTGATCCGAAGGCCGTCCAGCCCTGGTGGTTGTCTCCTGTTAGGCCATTCCAAGAAGACCCCCTGGGGACAGATTTGTCACCCTGCCGCCCAGAGACACTAAGGTTAGTGGTACTTCTCAGTTTAAAACCAAAACCAAACCAAAAAACTTGTCCTACACACTTGCGAAGCAGCATGGCCTAGTGGAGAGAGCATGGGCTTGGGAGTCAGAGGACCCGGGTTCTAATTCTGGCTCTGCCACTTGCCTGCTATGTGACCTTGGGCAAGTCCATTAACTCCTCTCTGCCTCAGTTTCCCTGCCTGTAAAATGGGAGTTCAATACCTGTTCTCCCTCCTACTTAGATTGTGAGCCCCGGACTGTGTCTGACCTGATTAACTAGTACCTGTCTCTGTGCTTAGAACAATGCTTGACACAGAGTTAGTGCTTAACAAATACCATAATCATCATTATCATTATTGCTTGGCTGTTTAAGGTGAGTTTAGTTCTGAGCCAACTTGTACTTCCCAAGCACTTAGTACAGTGCTCTGCACACAGTAAGCGCTCAATAAATACGATTGATTGATTGATTGAGCCAGAGTGGTCAGACATTGCCCCCTACAAACTCTCTGGGAGGCAGCGTGCTCAGATGGTTTATAGGGGGCAAACTGCAACCAAAGAACTGTGTAGAGGAACCTTGTATCATTTATAGAAGAGATTTTTATTTCTGATCAATTCTACCCTGACAAACTGGCCACTCTGTTGGGGAAAACACCACCGATTCTCTCCTTGGCACCACCCACGAAGGACCAGTTCAGAGAAGGAGGAGGGAGTGGCAGCTCCAATCCTAAACCTTGTTCCTTTTTCTGTGGGTGCTGGATTTGGAGTGACTGACCCTCTGACCACGAGTCCCCTCTGGGAGGGTAACCCTGGTGTTTGAGAGGAAGAAAGAGAGTTATGGGGACGGAGGACAAGCTTTTTCACTCATGTTTTTGGACTGTGGCTTCTCGCTCGTTCCTGCTACGATTGGTTCAGGAGCTGCTCTAGCTGGGGCAGACCAAACTCTGGCCCGAGTGAAACTGAGGAGCAGACTGGTTTCTTTTTCTTTGCCACAAGCTGAGATCACTAGAATGGCATCTGCACACTGCAGATTTTCCATTGCTGCTGTTCCCCTGCTTGGCAGAATTTCCTTCTCACCTCTCCGATAGTGCTCTGGGCCACAGTGCTCACCATCCTCCTCTTACTCTCTCAACGGGAAATGAAGGCAAAGACAGGAGAACTGACGTACTTGACCTATTGTCTTTCTTCCCAGAAGCTCTGAGCTTTGAAGAGCTTTCCACAAAGGATGAGGTCAGTGTTTCTCTGCCCTCAGTTTTGGAGGAGAACAGATAGAGAGCTCTTTTCCCCACTGCTGAAGGGATGTGCATTCCCCGGGGGCAAAAGGAAGAATCGGGAGTAGGAATAGGATTTATTAAGTGTGGTATTTTGGGTGAAGCACTGTACTAACCTCTGGGAAAGAATACACGGGCAAGAATTAGACCCTCAAGGGGTTCACAATCTAAGAATGAAAGACTGGCACACATAAGGGGAAAAAACCAAGAACACAAAAGGGGTATCGCCTGCTACCTCTCCTTATTCTTGCTGATACTTCCTGTTTGTGGCCAGAGTCTGGTCTTCTCAAACTGTGAGCCCATTGTTGGGTAGGGATCGTCTCTGTTGCCAAATTGTACTTTCCAAGTGCTTAGTACAGTGCCCTGCACACAGTAAGCGCTCAATAAATACGAATGAATGAACAAAACCACACAAAAGATATGGCTAGTATTATTTGATTGCTACTGTCCATCTCTAGTGGTAGTGACTATTGATTATAGGTGTCATGCCATTTGTTGGCCTTTCCCTCTAGACTGTAAGCTCGTTATGGGTTGGGGATGTGTCTTTTTATTGTTGTATTGTACTCTTCCAAGCCCTTACTGCAGTAAGTGCTCAGTAAATATGATTGACTGACTCTCCTAGAACCGTAACTCCCTAGGACACCAGCTTGTCTGCTTACTTGGGGAGGAAGGGGTATCATCTACTACCTCTCTGTATTCTTTCTGACACTTCCTCCTGTTTTGTGGCCAGAGTCTGGTCTTCCTCCTGCAACCTCTCTGCTCTACATGGTTCTCTTCCTGTCTAGGATATGAATATGCGTTGATGTCTCTGTGACATCATCCTTTGCAAATAGCATTTAGTGGCTCAGTAATCAGGATCAATATTAACGGTATTTATCGAGTGCCTTCTGCACTTCTGTTAAGGGTCACCTTGACAGACATAAACTGATGTCCAACTGTATAGACACATCATCATCAATGGCATTTACTGAACACTTACTGTGTTGAGAGCACTGTACTAAGTGCTTGGGAGAGTACAGTATAAAGAGTTCTGCCAACAACAAGCTACACACACAGACATGTGCCACATACAGCCACCCAACATTAGTGACAAAGACCCTGAAGTTTCTTCGAAATCTTTCTCGCATTACTGGCTCTTCAAAATCTGTTCAGACATCGCTCATCTTAGTCAAATATCCTCAGAATTTTAATCTTCAGTCAACCCAGTCATTGTGGGAAATCTGGCAAAAGCAGTCCCAGCAGGACTAAAGTGGAGGAGTAACTTGTGGTATAACTTGCTTCTTCCTCATAAATCAACCAATCAATCAATTGATCCATCAGTTGTATTTATTGAATCCTTACTGTTTTAAAGTAGTTTAGTTGACTGAAGGGTGGACTAAAGGAATTAAGTAACAGAAGACATAACAATTAGCACTTAAAAAGCACAGGCACTGCCCTTCCACTGGTTCAAGGATAAATGAGCATAAAAGAAAATCCAGGATCAACATGTAGTGTCCTTAGATATTTTCCTAAAATTCAATTGTCAGACACTTTAGATTAATTGAAAATTCACTCAGCCTATGCAGTGTCCTTTGTAGTCTGTCTCTCTGGAAGTGTTGTTGGTGCTGCTGCCCCTGTATGGCCATTATAATTAATATTTTAAAATGCTGATATTTGTTAAGCACTTACTATGTACCCTGTACTGTACTAAGGGCTGGGGTCGAACCAAGATAATCAGGTCCCACTGGGGGCTCACAGTCTAAGTAGGAGCGAGAACAGGTATTGAATCTCCATTTTGCAGATGAGGAAACTGAGATACGGAGAAGCAGACAAGTGGCAGAGCTGGGACTGGAACCCAGGTCCTCTGAATCCCAAGCCCACCCTTTTTTCCATTAAGCCACACTGCTGATACTCCTAACTGAATATGGTAGCTGGGTGTCTGGATGTGTTTATGTAGAGGGAATTTCAATCATCTGACAGTTGTACTCTTCTGCCAGCCCAGTTCTCTTCTGCATACGTATTAAACTCTGACCTTGGACAAGGGGAGGCGGGGAAGAGGAAGGGGAAGGGAGTAACAATTGGATGGAGGAACAGAATTGGGCACGGATGTACAAGAGATCCCAGGTCTCTCCCACCGGTGTGCTTCTGGGTCTTGGGATAGATTGCTGGGTTTGAGAAGTTAGGAGGGACTGGAGTAGGCCAAACTTTGGTATAGACAAGGTGGGGTTGGGAGTAAAGGGGTAAAGAAGACTCAAGTCAAAATATTGTGAACACCAGCTACTAAATTTCCTGAAAATCTTGCGAGTGCTTCTTCTCTATGATTTGTGTCTAATTTGAGGGTGAAAACTTCCTGAAATGAAGGTTTGGACTCCAGGGATCAGTGAGACCAAAAACGAAGGAGCGCATTTTTTCCAAGCTGAACAATTGAACGGTGTTCTCAGCCATGCTGCGCAGAAAAAGGAAGTATTTGTGGAGAAAAATGAATGCAGATAAATTAACTCTGGTCATGCTCAGTAGGAATTGGGTACTGACCCTTCAACATTTCCAAATCTATAGATGTTTACTAATCCCCCCCACAAATGCGTACCACTCTGTGCTCACCCGATGTCACAAATTCTGGTCTCCACAAAGGAGAAATTCAAGTATAGCAACACCCTTTCCTACTAGCTCAGAGTCATCTGCATTACCAGTTCCACATCCTTAGGCAGGTCATTATTTCCAAAGCTGCTTCATTAGAAAGTCAGATCACTAACTCACAAACTCACTAACTCACGAACGAACTCTTCTTTCTATTGAAATAATCTTAAGCAAAGAGCCTGAACCTCTCACCTTGGTTCTGACATCTGGTCTTCTGCTAATTCTCTTATATTATACTCTCCCAAGCGCTTAGTACAGTGCTCTGCACACAGTAAGTGCTCAATAAATATGACAATGAATGGATTGATTCTCTCTGGGTTAGGAGCAGTGTTTTTAGGTGTTCTCTACAGCACTTTTGAGTTCTGAGGAGATTCACAAATGCTGCATAGTTTAAAATTGGAAACACTATGCCTTTAAACATGATATTTTTTTACTGAACACAATTTTCAAGTGAAATAAAAATTAATGGATTGTGATATTGAATGATAATAAAAATGAAATAGTAAGGGGAACAAAAAATCATTTTGGCATCAACATAGAAAAAACATTTCCTCATCATTCGGAGCAGGGGTGAAAATACAGAGGGCATGGTTTGCCACATGGAAGGTCTCCACCATAATATTAGTAATAGTTCTAATGACAAAACCCATCCAATGGCCCATTCTTCTTGGATTCTCTTCAAAATCTGTACCGATGCAAACTTTCACATTCTCGCTGTTATTTAGCTTTTGTTTAACCCCAGTATCATAACTCATCAATGGTTATTTCACTTTGGAATTGGAAAAAGAGTTGATTTGGTCCATCCTCTTTTGAAGTATGGCTGAAGGCATTACAGCAAGAGGTTTATTCAAATTGCAGCAGAATTTATTTAGGTTAGAGACCAGTGAGAATAGCTCAGTTGCAAGCCTCGCGAGTCACTGGAACAGGATATCAAGGGAGCCTGTGGAGGCAGAATTGACCTCCACTGGAGGTTGGGGTGCAATCGAGCCCTTCTTGGAGGGCCATTAGAGAGTAGAAGTTTCTTTGATTTGGAGAACTTCGGAGCTAGTGTTACCTCATTCCCACTGCCTGCTGAGCCCAGGCTTAACTGACCTCGATGTCACATTGGGAGAGAAAGTGAAAAGAGCAGCGTGTCCTGATTTACGCTAGGCATGATTCTAGAGCTGTCTTGAAATATAGATGAAATCAGTCCATCATCTGAATTGGCCACTAATGAGCCATGACAACCCAATCCATAATTAAAGAAGGATGATGTGGCTGTCCAGCAGTAAAGGAAGAGAAAAGGGAAATTGCCTTGACAAACTCGTCATCTTCATCAACTGCCCAGAGGTTGGGAGGATGTGTGGCTAGGATGGACAGGAGAGCAGGTTATTTCTTTGAGGCCACAAGCAGGTTGAATAAGTTCATTTCTCTGGAGATCTGCCTTTGTCCTCCTGCTCTTACATGACTCACTGAATCCTTCCCCTTTGCAGATTCATTTTCTTCCTTATTGTGTTTATCCACTCAGATAGGGGCCAGCTACACCATGGCTCCTGAAGCACCTCAATCGAGCAGTTGATCCTATTAGAAATCCAGGGGTTCTGGCTATTTTAGTTGCATCAAGGGGTGAAGACCAGAAAGAAACTACCAGACTAAAGCTCAGCTCATTCACACCCAACCTTGCCTTGGTTTCAAGTTTCCTGTAGCAACTTATGGCCCAAATCTTCTTCTTTATTCTAGGCGGAGGAGCTAAGAGAAGCCCCTAATACTACTAATAATAATTGTGGTATTTGTTAAGCACTTACTATGTATCAGGCACTAAACTAAGCACTGGGGTAGATGCTGGGTTGGACACAGTCCCTGTCCCACATGGGGCTCACAGTCTTAATCCCCATTTTACAGATGAGGCACAGAGAAGTTAAGTGACTCATCCAAGGTCATACAGCAGATAAGTGCCAGAGTCAGGACTAGAACCCAGGTCCTCTGACTTCCAGACCTGTGTTCTTTCCACTAGGCCATACTGCTTCTCCTTCTCAAAAGTGTTTAAACTCCCTCTGTTAACAATTATTTCAAATTAAACCTCTTTAAGATCCACCAGGTGTAAAGATGCGTGGCTCAGTGGAAAAAGCCCGGGCTTTGGAGTCAGAGGTCATGGGTTCAAAACCCGGCTCCACCACTTGTCAGCTGTGTGACTTTGGGAAAGTCACTTCACTTCTCTGGGCCTCAGTTACCTCATCTGTAAAACGGGGATTAAGACTGTGAGCCTCCCGTGGGACAACCTGGTCACCTTGTAACCTCCCCAACACTTAGAACAGTGCTTTGCACATAGTAAGCGCTTAACAAATACCGCCATTATTATTATTATTATTAAAGATATTCCTTTGCTGAACTGTTGCCCTTGCTCTGAATGAGGGTCACAGTTTAAGAGGGAGAACAGGTATTGAATCCCCATTTTATAAATGAGGAAACTGAAGCACAGAGAAGTTAATTGTCTTCCCCAAGGTCACACAGTAGACAACTGGCAGAGCCGGGCTTAGAACTCAGGTCCTCTGAGTCCCAGGCATGTGCTGTTTTCACCAGGCCACACTGCTTTATAAATTACAATTGCTTTGAAGACCCACAGTTTGGTCTGAAGCTTGATATCCCATTGTTATAGTGTCAGAATCCTAAAAAGCCCCTGTTTCTCAAAGGGCAAACTGGTACTCTTGATTCAGTTTTCCACTTCTTGATCTCCCCAAGAATGGTAGCAGAATTTAACCCAGCACACAGCACTGATTTGCTGATGAAAATCTTGGGTTGTCAGTAGGGCTTTTGTGGTGCGGCTGATTGATAACTGTAAAGAGAGCTGCTATGTACCTCTGACCATGCTCTGGAAACCCAGAGATAAGATGACACAACACTACAGACTAACAGTGTGTTGGAAGAAAACTGAGGCGGTCATCAACCAGGGTCTCCTAGCTGCATTGTGTACTGAAAGGCATGTAAGGAACCATTGCATGTGGAGCCAAGGTGATTAATTTAACAATGGAAAGATGGACAGGTGGCACATGGCACATATTTGTCTAATGAGTCACTGCAGATCAGTTATTCCAGGAGATTAATATAGGAGCCAATCAGAGTCACCCGACTCGGTTGTCTCGGGGCTACAAATTGGAGGCTAGAGTTGGTGGAAATCAGCATTTCCACCCAAATTTTGAGAAAAAGTGGGGATCTAGCCACCTGCTCTCTGGGAGGACAGGAATCTGAACAGACAAGTGAGCATTTTAGAAAGTGGGTTTCTAGGGTTCTAAGGATGGATTTAGAGTATATGATTTAGGGCTTTGATTGGGAGGATGCAGTCTTGAATTGAGGACTTGGGATGAAGCAGTGGGGTTTTCTTGTTTCTTATTCAAATTGCAGCAGAATTTATTTAGGTTAGAGATCAGTGAGAATAGCTCAGTTACAAGTCTTGCAAGTCACTGGAACAGGATACCAAGGGAGCCTGTGAAAACAGAATTGAAGAAAACCCTTGTGGCTTTATGTTTCTCCCCCTGCTCACTCTCTCTTTCTTATCTGCTCTCTTCTCCTGTTACTTCCCACCCCATGCTCTTTGTTCCTCCTGAGCCGATCTTAATCTACCTTGTTCTTGACTCTCCCACCTCTTAACCTTTGCTCTTCCCCTCTCTCTTCTTCCTTCAGATTTGCCAGCCACAACACCCTCCTGTAATCCCACCTCTTCCAGGAAGATTTCCTGGATTAATTTTCTAATTCCAAGGTCATGTCACCCCAGCAGCCTCCCAGCTCACTTATTCAGCCAACCATAGAATAGGGAGCAAATTTAAGTTCTCTATAAATTCATTTGTCTGTCTATACTCTTGCTTATCACTAGGTTCCTTCTTGTGTCTTTCCTCCCATTTTCACTATTTGTACACAATTTAGTATCTGCCTATCTCCTCGGTTAGATTGTAAATCTCTTGAGAACAGGAACTGTCTTTTACTTTTATTGTAGTCTCCCAAGGGCTTTGTACAGTGTTTGCACACAGGAGGTGCTTTACATCAGTACTGATGTAAAGGGTGACCCTTTAGTGAGCAGCTCAGGAATTTGTTGATTTAAGACATTAATTCATTCATTCAATCATATTTATTGAGCGCTTACTGTGCGCAGAGCACTGTACTAAGCGTTCCTACCACCTCAATACTTTAACCTTTCCTTATGGGGCCAATTTTCCCCTCCTCTCATCACTTCTTTGTTCTTTTCTGGACCCACTTGATCCTTCGTAAATCACAGAAATTCACAAAAAGGTATGCCTTTCTAGAGCATACGGCAACTTCCGGATGCCTGGAGAACTCAAGATGATGCAAGTAGGTTGCTGAGTTAGAAAGAGTTCCCAGGCAACTGGAAGTGTATTCTGGAACCATAGTGGTCAGGAAATATAGGGAGCGCTGAGAAAGGTGTGTCCGTTTGAGCAGATACAATTAATTCGGGAGGCACTACTAGGTCCTGCATCCCTGAGATGAGAAAGGTGGATGAGTCAGGACTTTGTAGAACCGATTAGGTGAAGAAAGTGGAATCCCAGCACTTCTGAAATCTGGTCTGCAAAATAAGCACAAATTAGTAATTGGGTTAAAAACTACCTATGAATGCATATGGAATATAGATCAAGGGACTCTATTCATATCAAAAGCTACATTCAAGCAGTAGTTCATTAACTTAAGCAGTGAGTCTAGTTTAAATTATATCAGTTTGAACTCATTTAAGCAGTTTTGTTATCGTTTGGCCAGCATTTATTTGTGTTGTGAGTGTCAGGGCCAGGCCCTAGGTATTTTCATTACAGGGACACAGCCCTAATTGCATGTTTCCAGTCCTGTACTCTGCACCTCCACACTTCATACCTTGTACTTTTTATTAGCATGCTTTTGCTAAGCTGAGTGCTCAGATGGGGGGAGGGGGGGGTAATGTGGCAGGAGAGAGAGGGCATTGGGTGAGCTGACTGCGCCGGGAGTCTGTACCCCTGACACCACAGTTACTTTCACCCACACCTTACCCTCCAATTTGTCTATCACTGCACAAGCCAAAAGAGGGCCCACGGAAGTGTCCTTTTATGTCCCAGCTATGTGGCAAGTTTGGCATTCACTACACTTGCAAAAATGAAACTGTGGCTCTATGGAGTGTTATGTAGTAAGTTTTTCATTATCATTGGGAAGAAGCGTGGCTAAAGCACAGGCCTGGGCGCCAGAGGATCTAAGTCTTAATCTCGGCTCTGCCACTTCCCTGCTGTGTGACCTTGAGCAGGTCACAACTTCCTCGTGTCTCAGTTTCCTCAACTGCAAAATGGGGATTCAATAGCTGTTCTCCTTCCTACTTCGATTGTGAGTCCCATGTGGGATAGGGACTGTGTCTGGCTTGATTAACTTGAATCTGCCCCAGTGCTTAGAACAGTACTTGACACATGGTAAGTGCTTAACAAATGCCACAAAAAGAAAAAAAAATATCTAGCAGACAACTGAATAATGAATAATTGAATGGGATTCTATCATGGCCAACTCCTCTATGAAGAAAGATTATCTGAGGGATGGTAACCAGCTAGGTAATCTCCAACTCTAGTGATGAGAGAATGTGGGAACAGTTAAGATTAAGATCTGGATGGATTCCTCAGAGAAGTTGTGAAAAATCCTTTCCCTAAAAATTGATTGAAAGGAAGGTGATTATCCAGACCTCTGCTGTGATTGTGCTTGCTGAGTTCTGCTCAGGGTCAGGGAGAGGATGGGAGACCTCAGAAAAGACTCCTCAAAGCCTTGGATGTCAAAAACTCCACGGCGCCAATGTAGGATTCCGGCTAAGCTCTGGAACAGATTCATTAGCCTGTTCCCATGGGTCAGCCGGGTTTGGGAGCCACACAGATGGAAGTCTCATTGTTCCCTAATCCAGGTGGAATGGGGAGGAAATGGAATGGAGTATTACCATGGCAACCAGATAACGTGGTGTGCAGAAACCTGGGAGAAGGCTCTGGGGGGAGGGCGCAGAGGCTGGGGTGGCGTGTCGGTTTCCAGGAGGCAACTTACTGACTTGGGGGTGGGGAAGAAGTGGTGGGCTGCCATGGGTATGTGCCTGAGTTCCTCGATGCACTGGGAAGACTTAGAGGAGTACCAGGTGAGTGAGCTAGATTGGGAAGCCCGTTGTGTCAGGCAGGGATTGTCTCTCTTTATTGCTGTATTGTACTTTCCAAGCACTTAGTACAGTTCTCTGCACGCAGTAAGCACTCAGTAAATATGATTGAATGAATGAATGATGGTCAAAAATGCTTTCTCTAAAAGGCCACATCCCATCCAGCTTCTTGAGTCCCCTCCCACCAATGAGCAACTTAGGCTTACTTACTCCTGTGTCCACTGGCCCTATAGTTGTTGTTCCCAGCCACTTCCCTTGAGTCCTGTCCTTGTAGTTCCATCACTGTTCCTGCCTTAAATTTTGGGGGACTACCTCTCCCTCTCTTCCCGGATCCCAGTCCTGTGTGCTAATCCTTGAATTTTTGGAGATTTCTCCCTGTCCCCTGACTCCAGGTGGTGTATCCCGGTCCTGCCCCCAGTCTTCACCCAACTCAAGCCCTAATCTTCTCCCTCTCGCCCCATCTTCCTCCTTTAAAAATGCAGCTGTCCTGGCTTCAGATGGCTAGTAGATGTGTAATAGGTTTGAGAGAAGAGTTACTTTCTAGCTGTTTCTTACCACGTGACCGAGATTTGATTTCATCACCTCTTGATGTTTCAGTTTCCATATCTGTGCAATGGGGAGAAATACCCCTCATTTCTGCCTCTCAGAGGCCTGGATAGCCTAAGGGAAAGAAAAGGTAGAATTATAGTTAAGGGTGGGGCAGAGAGAGAGAGAAAAAAACCTGGGGAGAAAATGATCAATCAACATGAGAGTAGACTCAGGGCGGAATCAAGTCAGTAAAGGGAAACCTTAGGGATACATAATAATAATAATAATGGCATTTGTTAAGTGCTTACTATGTGCAAAGCACTGTTCTAAGCGCTGGGAAGGTTACAAGGTGATCAGGTTGTTCCACGGGGGGCTCACAGTCTTAATCCCCATTTTACAGATGAGGTAACTGAAGCACAGAGAAGTTAAGTGACTTGCCCAAAGTCACACAGCTGACAAATGGCCGGAGCTGGGATTTGAACCCATGACCTCTGACTCCATGCACTTTCCACTGAGCCACGCTGCTTCCTGCCATCAGGAAGACTTGTCAGCTTATGTTTCCCTAGGAGATTTCAGTTGCTGTTTTGTTAAACCAGGTTTCTGGTGCAGGTTGAGCTCCCTGAACTATCATGTCCCGTAGACCCCATACCCTAGAGCTGCCCCAGTCTCTCCAGAAAACCTCAAAGCTGGGATGGCCCAGGCTGGTCTTGATTCTTGGTGTTCCCACAGTGGGGACTCCCCCCCAACTAGGGATCCTTGTCCCTCCCCAAGAGAGAGTAGGGGAGCTGGGAGAGGGAGAAACAGTGATGATGATGTTGATGATGATGATGGTATTTGTTAAGCGCTTACTGGGGTAGATACAAGGTCATCAGGTTGTCCCACGTGGGGCTCACAGTCTTCATCCCCATTTTACAGATGAGGTAACTGGGGTCCAGAGAAGTGAAGTGACTTGTGCAAAGTCACACAGCTGACAAGTGGTGGAGTCAGGATTAAAACCCACGACCTCTGACTCCCAAGCCCATGATTTTTCCACTAAGCCACACTGCTTCTCCCATCCCCTTACTGTAGGGGTTCCTCAAGGGTCAGTCCTTGGTCCCCTTCTGTTCTCTATCTACACTCACTCCCTTGGTGAACTCATTCGCTCCCACGGCTTCAACTATCATCTTTACACTGATGACACCCAAATCTACATCTCTGCCCCTGCTCTCTCTCCCTCCCTTCAGGCTCGTGTCTCCTCCTGCCTTCAAGACATCTCCATCTGGATGTCTGCCCGCCATCTAAAACTCAATATGTCCAAGACTGAACTCCTTATCTTCCCTCCCAAACCCTGCCCTCTCCGTGACTTTCCCATCACTATTGACGGCACTACCATCCTTCCCATCTCACAAGTCCGCAACCTTGGTGTCATCCTCGACTCTGCTCTCTTGTTCACCCCTCACATCCAATCTGTCACCAAAAACTGCCAGTTTCACCTCCGCAACATCGCCAAGATCCGCCCTTTCCTCTCCATCCAAACCGCTACCCTGCTCGTTCAATCTCTCATCCTATCCCGACTGGATTACTGCATCAGCCTCCTCTCTGATCTCCCATTCTCCTGTCTTTCCCCACTTCAATTTATACTTCACGCTGCTTCCCAGATTGTCTCTGTGCAGAAACGCTCTGGGCATGTTACTCCCCTCCTCAAAAATCTCCAGTGGCTACCAGTCAACCTACGCATCAGGCAAAAACTTCTCACTCTCGGCTTCAAGGCTGTCCATCACCTCGCCCCCTCCTACCTCACCTCCCTTCTTTCCTTCTCCAGCCCAGCCCGCACCCTCCGCTCCTCTGCCGCTGCTAACCTCCTTACTGTGCCTCGTTCTTGCCTGTCTGGCCGTCAACCCGCAGCCCACGTCCTCCCCCTGGCCTGGAATGCCCTCCCTCTGCACATCCTCCAAGCTAGCTCCCTTCCTCCCTTCAAAGCCCTCCTGAGAGCTCACCTCCTCCAGGAGGCCTTCCCAGACTGAGCCCCCCCGTTCCTCTCCCCCTCCCCACCCCCCTCATCTTACCTCCTTCCCCTCCCCACAGCACCTGTATATATGTTTGTACAGATTTATTACTCTATTTATTTTACTTGTACATATTTACTATTCTATTCATTTTATTTTGTTAGTATGTTTTGTTTTGTTCTCTGTCTCCCCCTTCTAGACTGTGAGCCCACTGTTGGGTAGGGACCGTCTCTACCTGTTCCCAATTGTACTTCCCAAGCGCTTAGTGCAGTGCTTTGCACACAGTAAGTGCTCAATAAATATGATTGAATGAATGAATGAATGATCCACAGCCAATTTTTAGCTTGTGGTCAGCACTGGGATAGGCCGGGTCTGAGCTGGGGGTAACATGACTGTGGTTAATTGCAGGCCCTGACCTTCCTAACCAGAAATGAGATCCTGTGGTGAGTGTAATGTGCTGTCTCTCTGTACCCCTCTCCCCAGTCCCGTTTCCCTAGAGCAACTGCCGATCTGTGAGTGTGCTTGGAGCTCACCCTCCAGGCAGGCTCTAGCCACAGGCAAACCTATGAGAGATTCCTGGTCTCTTCCCTGCACCTGAATGCAGTGTGTCTGAGATGCTCAGAGGTCCTGCTTCTTGTCCCATTATATGTGGAGCTCCGAGGGGGTCAGATTCCTGGAAGAGACCCCATCTGGGGCTGGCAGAGGATTACAACAGGATTGGGGTTGGGAATCCCAGGGGTATAGCAGAGCTAGAAGACACAGTCGGGAGGCAGCGGCAAGGTGAAGCTCAGGAACTGTCTCACTTAGAGAATGTGCATGTGGATGGCACGTTTCTCTTCATCTGAGGGTGAGGCTAGGGTGAAAATAGCTGCCTCGGGCTGTTGATTAATATCCAGCTGGGCTGTGCAAGCTTTTCAAATGACTTTGACTTTTGAGTCCATTAGTGATGAAAGAGTGCAGCAGATATCCATTTAGCACCCATTGATACATATTTGGATGAGCGGAGTGTGCTGCAGCAGAGGGAGATGCATCACAGCTCAGACACTGCTCTATTAATTCTCAGACTGAATGCATTTCTCTTCAGCCTGGCAGAAACCAATCACATGGCTCTGTATTGTCCCTTCTAATGGTCGCCCTGCGGAAAACCTCATGCCCATTTGCCCAGGGGGCCACTTGAGCAGGTGGCACATGACCACTGCCTGAAAACTTGGGTAAAAAGTTTTCATTCTCCTTCCCTTCCTCCACACAGTCCTCGCCTCCAGCCTCCCTAAACTTCCTTTTCCCTCTCCCACTATCGTCCTTCCCCTCAGACCTCCCACTGCAATTGATGAGACCACTAAGGAGAGCGAGAGAGAGAGGGAGAGGAAGAGAGATGATTTTTTTGTCCTAGCCCAAATTCACAGCTGTCTAGAGGTGAGCGCACGTTGAATGAAGAAACAGCCACTGCCACCTGCCAGGCTAGAGTATGCAGCTGCCAATGCTGAGCCAAAGGTTTTCTCTATTTGCTCTCCAGGCCCAATCCAAGGTTCTTAGCAACAGTGGCCAAACTGAAGCTCACAGATCAAATAGAGTTTTCAAAAGAGCAGCTCAGCGCATTGGGGAGTACACACAAGTCAGTTCTGGAGAAGGGGAGGCTCAATTCTGAGATCTAGGATGAGGGTGTCCGGCAAGATCCTCCCCCGCCTCGCAATCGATCAATCAATGGTATTTATTATGAGCAGAGCACCGTACTAAGCAGTTGGGAGAATTCAATTCAACAATTAACAGACACATTCCTTGCTCACAGCAAGCTTACAGTCCAGAGGGGGAGTCAGACATTAATTATTATTATTATTATTATGGCATTAATTAAGCGCTTACTATGTGCAAAGCATTGTTCTAAGCGCTGGGAAGGTTACATCGTGATCAGGTTGTTCCGCGGGGGCTCACAGTCTTAATCCCCATTTTACAGATGAGGTAACTGAGGCCCAGAGAAGTGAAGTGACTTGCCCAAAGTCACACAGCTGATAAGTGGCAGAGCCGGGGTTTGAACCCATGACCTCTGACTCCAAAGCCCAGGCTCTTTTTCCACTGAGCCATGCTGCTTCTCTACTAATAATTTATTTATTAATATAAATAAATAATTTATAATATTTGATTTATCACATATAAGAAATAAATAACCTGGGAATTTTCACTGTTAGCCCAGGAAGGGGTATTCCCCAATCTCTGGTGCTCCCAATCTTAGAGAAGCAGCGTGGCTTAGTAGCAAGAGCTCTGGCTTGGGAGTCAGAGGACATGAGTTCTAATCCCAGCTCGGCCACTTTGCTGTGTGACCTTAGGCAAGCCACTTAACTTCTCTGTGCCACAGTTACCGCATCTGTAAAATGGGGATTAAGACTGTGAGCCCTACGTGGGACAACCCGCTTACCTTGTATCTACACCAGCGCTTAGAACAGTGCTTGGCACATAGTAAGCGCTTAACAAATACCATCATCAGTATTATTATAATTAAAAGGGATCCGTTTCTGACTTCAGGAAAGGAGAAGGCTGCTCTTGTATAAAGTCTGAGGTGAGCTCTTTGTGGTTAGGGATTGTGTACATTGCTTTTTATGTTATTTCCCAAGTGTTTAGTAGAGTGCTTTCTTTCCATTCAGTAGGTACTCCATAAATACCACTGATGGATTGATTGATTGATTGATTGATTGATTGAAGGAAAGATGTCCAGGAAATTGAGAAGCTGATTAAACTACAAAACTGCCTAACGGAGTTTTAGGAAAACTGAACCGGGCAACCCATACCTGCCTTTTTCCTTTTCAGTATCCATGACACCTTCCGCAAGCTGTGTCAGGGGAAGTATTATAAGGAGGCAACATTAACTATAGAACAAGTTAGCTCTTTACCAGCTTTACGGGTAAGTGTGTGGTTCTCCAGAACAGAACCTTCTAACCTGTTTGGGGTTGAGTCCCAGTTCTGGCCATAGACCCTGGGCAGGGTCTTGGGTAACCCTGCAAGTAGGAAACAGGATAACCTGAAGTTCCACAGACCCTGGACCACGATAGCTGTGAACTGTAACACAGAAGCCATCCCCCCACCCCGACCAAGACACTGATGGGGCACGCATTGCCATAGAACACCTCTGCTCCTGACCTTGAATTCTAGGGTGGCTCTATGCATCCCTTTGCCCATTTTCTGCCATCACGCTTGGACCAAGTTTTGGCCTTAGCTCTTCCCAGGGGAGCGACTCAGAGTCGGGAAGGACAAGTTAATTCCAGAGCCTCTCTTGTCCTGAGGCACCGTGGGGCAGACTAGGCCAAACTCTAAGTAATAATAATAATACTAATAATAACTGTGGTATTTGTTAAATTCTGACTTTGTGCCAGACACTGTAATAATTGCTGGATAATCAGGTTGGATACATTCCCTGTCACACCGGGGGCTCACAGTCTAAGTGGAAGGGAGAACAACAGGTTTTCAATCCCCATTTCACACATGAGGAAACTGAAGCACAGCGAAGTTGTTTGCTAAAGGTCACCCAGCAGGCAAAAGGCAGGTCTTCCTTTGTCCTCTCTGATAAAGTGAAAGGGTGGCCAATTATGAATGGGAATGGGAACCCAAAAGCTTTGAGGCAAAGTTGAGGCCTGGCCCCTGAGAAGGAAGGATTCTGGTTTTCATCTTAGGGTGGCCCCAGGGCAGCGAGCAGAGGGGCCGCTCCTCATCAGCTTGTCCGAGACCTGCCCCCAGCCTTTGGGTTCTGGAAAAAGTGACATTCGATTTGTGGTGGAGGTGGCAGGTAATTGCTGGTAGAGGTCGTGGGTATTGCGGTCCCCATCTGAAAACTGAGGAACCAATCTTCTGCTCCTGGTGGCTTTCCCCTAGCCCCTCGTCTCTTCTCTGGGCCAAGCAAGTCCTAGAGTTTGCACCAGTATGCTTAGAATGAGGCCCTTGGACTTAATGATGTGTGAGAAAATGGCAGGGATCTTGGGTTGATATGATCCGGAGGACAGTTATTCTGTGGGCACTTTTGCCCCATTGATGTGGTACTTGGACTGAAATGATTGTGGTATTTGCTAAGCACTTACTATGTGCTATGCACGGTATTTAGTGCTAGGGTAGATACAAGGTAATCGGGTAAGACACAGTCCCTGGCTCATATGGGTTTTACAGCCTAAGAGCAGAGGAGAACAGGTAATGAATTCCAGTTTTACAGATGAGGTGCAGAGCAGTTTTAAGTGACTCACCCAAGATCACAGAGCAGGCAAGTGACAAAGCCAGAATTTAGAACCCACGTCCCCTGACCCCCAGGCCCAAGGTGTTTCCTATTGGCCTCATTTCTTCCCTGATCTTTCACGTCTTGTAAAGAGCCGCCCGCCACCTCCATTCCCTAGGTATTTATTCATTCATTCATTTAATCTTATTTATGGAGCGCTTCCAGTGTGCAGAGCACGGTACTAAGTGTTTGGAAAGTACAATTCAGCAGTAAAGAGAGACAATCCCTGCACACACTAGGCTGGGTATGGTGGGACGCTTAAGGAAATCCTGGGTGATCAGCATTATCTTCATCCGGCCACTGTGCCCTTCCCCCACTGCAGTCAAAGGGAGCCATGAGTCAGACTTGAAAAACTCCCCAGATTACCCTTGAGATTTTAATTAAAATTGGGGAAGTAAATAGCTATAGCTTCCCTGTCAGTTTTGATGGCAGTAACAGAGGTTTTTCTACTTTTCATTCCAAACATTTACATTCGTAGCTGTTCTGAGTGACAGTCTGAATTCATCAGCGTGGAATAAGAGATCATCTCCGTTACCGCTTGTAATAAATACTGTACCTGATCCCAGATTGGCTGCAAATAGGGATGGAGGAAAAGAGAGTCGGCATAGACAGGGAGGCGGGGATCCTGAAATTGGGCAACCAGCCTGGATTTTAGGGCAAGATAGCACAAGGGGAGTGAGCTCCTTGGCGTCTTAAAATGGGGCCCTCTCAGATGTAGCATCCACTCACAATAATAACGATAATTGTGTTTTTGGTTAAGGACTAACTATATGCCAAGTGCGGTGGTAGATGGATCAATCAATCATATTTATTGAGCGCTTACTAAGTGCAGAACACTCTACTAAGTGCTTTGGAGAGTACAGAGCTGATGGACTTGTTCCCTGCCCACAGTGAGCTTGAGGTCTAGAGGGGGAGATAAACATTAATATAAATAAATAAATTATGGATATGTACATGGGTGCAGTGCGGCAAAGGGAGAGGGACTAAAAGGTTCATCCAAATGCAAGGGCAATGCAGAAGGGAGTGGGAGAAGAGAAAGTGAGGTCTCTTGGAGATGTGCTTTTAATTAAGTTTTAAAAGTGAAGAGAGACTATCTGTCGGTTATGAAGAGGGAGGGCATACTACGGCAAAGTGTGTAGACTGGGTTGTAGTAGGAAAGCAGCGAGGTAAGGTAGGAGGGAGCAAGGTGATTGAGTGCTTTAAAGCCAACAGTAAGGAGTTTCTGTTTCATGTAGATATAGTGCAGTCAGATTGGACACAGTCCCTATCGCACATGGGGGACTTACAGTCTACATGGGAGGGAAGTTAGGTATTAAATCTCCATTATACAAATGAGAAAACTGAGACACAAAGAAGTTAGGTGAATTCTCCGAAGCCACACAGCAGGCAAGTGACAGAGCCAGGATTCAAATCCAGATCCTTTGACTCCCAAACCAGTGCTTTTTCCATGAGGCCACCCGGCTTTTAGTAATAATAATAATAACGATGGCATTTATTAAGTGCTTACTATGTGCAAAGCACTGTACTAAGCGCTAGGGAGGTTACAAGGTGATCAGGTTGTCCCATGGGGGGGCTCACAGTCTTAATCCCCTTTTTACAGATGTGGTAACTGAGGCCCAGAGAAGTGAAGTGACTTGCCCAAAGTCACACAGCTGACAATTGGTGGGGTTGGGATTTGAACCCATGACCTCTGACTCTAAAGCCCGAGCTCTTTCCACTGTGCCAGGCTGCTTCTTTGTTCATGCACTCAAACAAAGAGTCTCCTCCTGCTTGATGCCCCTCCGTGTCTCTCCAGGCCCTTAGATGCCAGGAAAGTGTCATTGCTCCTAGAGGACAATCATCTGCCATTTACCGGTTCTTCTAAGGAATATTCCCCTGTCCTGAAGAGTGAAGGGGTTTGTGCTTAGAGTTGAGGACCCTGCATTCTACTCCTCAGTTCCTTCTAAGTCAGCTTCCATGTGCTTCCAAGTGCCCTTGGATGAGTCCCTGCCCTCCTTTGGGCCTCAGTTTCACCTTTATTAGAGGGTCAGTCAGGAGTTTATAAGACATTTCACTTCTCCTAAGGGCTTTTCAACCACCAGAGGGTTATTCTGATGGTTGCCACTGTGCAGTTAGAATTCCCCTGACCCGATTGGAAAATATATGAGACTCTTTTTCGGCCTACTCCTCCCCTCCCCATGAGTCATGTGGATTCAGGGCAAAAATTCTGGGGCAGAAGTTAACTGGGATCCAGAAGGAGATACATCTTTCACATCTTGTTGAAATCCAGGCAACTGGGAACCGTGCTTCTCCCTTCAAAGGGAGAAGATTTCCTAGTTGTCACCAGTACAGAGTTAGCAAGAATCTGGGGAATGGCCCTTTCATGGTATTTAGGGGCTAGGGTAGACCGACCATACATGGAATAGGAGAATCTGTTTAGGCATGTTTCTATTGTGAGAAGGCTCCTATAGTTTTCTATTCCTCAGGGGGTATTTTTGGGGATGCCAAGGGGATTACTTTTGTGATGTCTCTCCTTAACACAGGAGCACAGTAGACAAGCTACAATCCCTTAGGAGACACACAGTCTGGGAAAATAGACAAGAACAGTGGTACTTGCTGAGCAGGGATGTTTGTGGGAGGAAGGGCTATTCTCCTCCCTCTCTTCTGCCTACCCACTTCCCCCACTACTGGAAAGGCCTGTGCCAACTGAGAAGCTTCAGAAAATCATACTCAGTGACTGTTGGCCTGAGTCCATACCCTCATCCGGCAGTTCCTTGCTGCCAGCCAGGAAGGTGAACCGTGGTGAAGTCACAGGCTGCTCTGCGTTGCCCAAATGGCCCTGTAGATGCCATCCATTCACACACACACACCCCCACACACACCCCGAAGGATCAGAGAAAATGGGTGACTCATGCCACCCATAGCATGATTTGGGAAACTTTTTGTAAAATAAAGCTCCAGGGAGGCTGGGTACTGCTGTAACTTGGCTCACAGAGAGTTAGCTGCCTGAGGGGAAAAAAGCCTTTATTTTCTTAATCTTTCCCTTTCCCATTCCCATTTCTTTCCATTCTCCCCTCCCCCTTCATAATTTATTACCCTTTCTTTTGCCCCATTCTGTTCTTCCCCCTCATCCCTCTTCCTCTCCTATTCCTCTCTTCTCCCACCAACCCTTGACATTTTCTCTCATCTCCTTTTTTTAATGGTATTTGTTAAGCGCTTACTTTGTGCCAGGCACTGTCCTAAGCACTGGAGTAGATACAAGTGAATCATTTTGGCCACAGTCCAACTCCTTCTCATCCTGGCTCCCCTAGAATCTGAAATGGAAACATGAAGGTGGAATCTGGGGTCTGGTCTGCTCTACCAGGTTCAGTAGTGGCCTCGGGGTGGGCCCTGGGTCTCTGCTGCATTGGGAGCGAGCTGGCTGGAACTGAAAGAGGCCCAGGACTCACTTCCAGCTTAGTCTGACTCAGAATAACTCTGAGGTGACTCCTGCCCCACTCCTTCCCCTGAGCCTGAAATGGGGAACTCGCAGCGAGACCAGGTTGGGTTATCTCTGGGTCAATCAGACCCAATCCAAGGGGTTCTGGGTCCCTCAGGATTTGAGAGCCAGGCGGGGCCAAGCAGGACTCTCTTCTCCCTCTCCACTCTCCTTTCCTCTTCCTTTATTCTCCAGGTGCTCTTCTTCCCTCCATCACTGTCTTTCTCTCAAACTGTTTTCCATTGTAGTTAGGGGCTTTAACCAGGTGTACGTCTAGCCAAAGACAACCTAATGGGATTATGGAGGAAGAGGAAATGAGGAGTGGAGGGGGGAAGGAGAGACAGAATCACCTTGGGCCTGTGCCAGGGGAAGTTAGTGTGATTAAATTCAAGCCTGTTCAAAGACCATCATGGGAAGCTGCATTTAGCCTGCCTTCCAGAATCAGCCAAAGCGCTGGAGGCAGAGAGCAGGAAAGCTCCTTCTTTAGCTCTGAGCAAGCTACCTTTGAACCTGGGTCATACTCACGTATGGGGTAGACTGTCCAGTTAGTTAGGGCTGACAGTAGACAAGAATAGGGCTAAAAGCAGGGTGGCTAGGGCTGTAGAATTGAGTTTATTTTTCGGGCAGCCACGTCCCATCCTGTTATTTGTATTGCTCAATTGTTTAAACATACTGGTAAAGTACTACCCGTCGCTGCAGATGAATCCTTATTGGGATCCTCACTGTGATGGGCACTGTGCAGAAGTATGTTTATTGGGGTCAGAGAGGACTCAGAGCCTAGAAATGAACCCTTTAAATCCTCAAAGAGGAGCAGAGGTAGAGATAGGTGTGTGAAGAGAAGAAGCTCTGCAATGAGAAGCAAAGTGGCCTATTAGAAATAACATGGGCCTTGGGAGTCAGAGAACCTGAGTTTTAATCCCAGGTCCACCACAAGTCTGCTGTGTGACCTTGGGTAAGTCATGTAACTTCTATGTGCCTCAGTTCCCTCATCTGTAAAATGGGGATTAAGTCTGTGAGCTGCACGTAAGGCATGGACTGTGTTCAACCTGATTATCTTGTATCTACCGCAATGCTTAGAACAGTGTTTAGCACATAGTAAGCACTCAAAAAATTAAAAAAAAACAAAAAATGGGCTTGAGCCAAGGGAAGATGGAAATTTTCCCGTAGCCCTTTGTGTTATGTCCTCAGCATCTAAGAGTAGTGTACAGTCAACTCTAATGAGTGGTACTGAAGACAAGGGCAGCACAGATAAATTTGATCTACTGGTCATCCAAATTATTTTAACCATTATAGCTACAATCTCCACCCTCACCTAAACATATGCCATTAGCAAGCAAGTAAACAGCCAATTTGCCGTCATTCCTGTTCTCTTCCCCTGCCCTCCACCTTCTTTTTCTCTAGTGGGAATGCTAATAAGCAGTAAAATGCCACAGGGCAAGCTGAAAAGGGGGGATGACGGTCCAGTCTGTGCATAATCAAGAGTTGTTGGTACAAACAAATGATGTCCTTTCCCACTTTGTAGCTGAGGGGAAATGGGAACGGAGACATCATCGTGGCAGGTTACACAGCAGTCACCAGCAGATCTGAAAATTTAATCTTGGTTCCCTGATTTAAGCCCCTTTCCTTCCCCAGGGGCACGGCCTGTTTAACTCCCTTTTGGAGCCTTTGGGAAAAAACAGTTCCCACTTCCTCTTGGTAGTCCCAAGGCACATGTTCAAAATCGAACTCATGTCAATTCTCGAAAAGATCAAAGTGATGGGGAGAAAACTCTGGAGAGCTCTAACAGGCTTCAGCCCCAGGATCAGAGCCTCAGCTCCACAAAAGCAAAGGCTCCCACACTGCCACCCCACCCTCAGCCAGGGCCTTGAATAAACAGTTTAGCCTTTCATTATGCTCTGAAGGTCAGGACTATTATTGTCGAAGAAAACTTGCAATAAATAACTTGTGTAGTTATCAAAGGGCCCCAGTGCTGTTCCAGAAAATAACCAGCCTCCAAAACTGTTTATCGATTCGGAGCTCTGCCTCCATATACAAAGATTTCTTCAGCAGAGCCTGGGCACCCCCTCCCCGTGCCCCCCACCAGGCCCGAGCGATGGGCGCTCTGCTTGTTTGTCCAAGCCCCTCCCTCTGAGAGCTCCCGGGGCTGGATGGGGAGCTGGTATGTGCCTGGAGTCGTGGAGGGAAATTAGTCAGCTGGCATGCACTCAGCGTTTTCATGCACCATTAGATCTTGCCTTGACAACTTCATCTGTTAGGAGGGTTCAAAATATGCAAAAGATCCTTATTTAGAAATTCAGCAAATCGGGGATTAAGAGGCAACGCACTTCAATCAGCCTGACTGTGGCAAGGAGGATTGCAGGCCACCTGCTTCTCTCCATCGGCTGGGCCACGATTGGGTTGGGCCAGGTGCTGCCTGGTCTGATTGAATGAATGAATGAATGAATGAATGAATGAATGAATGGTCCACCCCAGACTCAGCGGTGATGGAGCCACATCCTGTCCCCGGGTTCTCTGACTGTTCTGGCTAGAGATGGGGCAGGCAGACAGGCTAGAGCCAGTGAGCCAGGGCTTGAAAATCCCAAGGATTTTCACCACCCTAACGGGGGGTAGCGTGACTCAGTGGAAAGAGCCCGGGCTTTGGAGTCAGAGGCCATGGGTTCAAATCCCGGCTCCGCCACTTGTCAGCTGTGTGACTTGGGGCAAGTCACTTTGCTTCTCTGTATATATGTTTGTACATATTTATCTTTTAGACTGTGAGCCCACTGTTGGGTAGGGACCATCTCTATATGTTGCCAACTTGTACTTCCCAAGCGCTTAGTACAGTGCTCTGCACACAGTAAGCGCTCAATAAATATGACTGATTGATTGAGGTAGAAGCTAGAATGGGGAAAAAGTGTTTCACGTTCCCTCTGGCTCCCAAGAGAACGACGGGGTAATGAATTCAAAATAATCTGAGTGAAACAGAGGTGCGACACCAGGAAATGCTTATGAACGGTGAAGATGACATACAAAAGAAAATCTTCTTAATAGATGAGTAATCATCCTAAAGTTCCAAACTGCTCTGGGGGATCTCTCTCAGAAAATCAAGACAAATTACCTATCAGTGCTCAGTGAGCAGTGACCCTTGCTGGGAACCCCAGAAGGTACCACAAAACCTCTTTCCCGTAGAGTTCTGTGAATCAGCTCCACCCTTTCTTTCCCTCCCTGACTGCCGTTGTTTTTCTGTCACCTCACTGTCTCCCCAGTACTCCCATATGCCCCCTCCCTCTATATGACATTTATTCTTTTAACTTAGCTATTTTTAACAGCTCCAACCCCTGCTGGATTCCACTAAGAACCTCACCAACCCTGGTCCCACCCCTGCTGCTCTGGATGTTTATGTGGCTGATGATCTCCAGTTCTGAGGTTGCAAAGGTGGGAGACCAGGGGCTAGGGTTGGACCAAGATGGGATGGGGGAGAGCAGGTGGAGGAGATGGGGGGAGAAGTCCCTTCCTCCCCCTCTTTCCCTGCTCCTGTTTGTTCTCCCGGCATTTCACCCTAATCCAGCCCCAGCTCCCGGTTTTGCAACCCCAGAAGGCAGGGACTCTCAGCTGTGGAAGCGGTTGGGACAGCAGCAAACATGGCAGGATCAGGGTGGTCCCCAGTGGACTCTAACAGCACTAGAGCTGTTAAAAAAATTAATCCATCAAAAGAATAAATAGAGAAGAGAGTTGAGAGAAGGCAAATAGTCTCGGGAAAAGAGCGCAGGACTAGGAATCAGAAGGCCCGGGCCCTAATGCCAGCTCCACCACTTGCCTGCTGTGCATTCATTCATTCATTCATTCATTCAATCGTATTTATTGAGCGCTTACTGTGTGCAGAGCACTGTACTAAGTGCTTGGGAAGTACACGTTGGCAACATATAGAGACGGTCCCTACCCAACAGCGGGCGCACAGTCTAGAAGGGGGAGACAGACAACAAAACAAAACATATTAACAAAGTAAAAGAAATAGAATAGTAAATATGTACAAGGTAAAATAGAGTAATAAATCTGTACAAACATATATACAGGTGCTGTGGGGAGGGGAAGGAGGAAAGGCAGGGGGGATGGGGAGGGGGAGGAGGGGGTTCAGTCTGGGACTTCAGGCAGCTTCAGGCAAGTCACAGAACTTTTCTGTACCTCAGTTTCCTCATCTGTACAGTGGGTAGTTAATGTCTGTTCATTCATTCATTCAATCATATTTATTGAATGCTTACTGTGTGCAGAGCACTGGACTGAGCGCTTGGAAAGTACAAATCAGCTACATATGTATGTATTATGAGCCTACTGTTGGGTAGGGACCATCTCTATATGTTGCCAACTTGTACTTTCCAAGCGATTAGTACAGTGCTCTGCACACAGTAAGTGCTCAACAAGTATGAATGAATGAATGAATGAATTATATCTATATATGCATTCATTCAGTCGTATTTGTTGAGTGCTTACTATGTGCAGAGCACTGGACTGAGTGCTTGGAAAGTACAAATCAGCTACTTATATATAATATCTATGTATATATTCATTCAATCGTATTTACTGAGCGCTTACTGTGTGCAGAGCGCTGGACTGAGTGCTTGGAAAGTACAAATCAGCTACTTATAAATGTATTATATATATATTCATTCAATCGTATTTATTGAGTGCTTACTGTGTGCAGAGCACTGTAGTAAGCGCTGGGAAAGTACAAATCAGCTACATATATATGTATTATATCTATATATATATTCATTCAATTGTATTTATTGAGCGTTTACTGTGTTCAGAGCACTGGACTAAGCGCTTGGAAAATACAAATCAGATACATATGTATGTATTATATATAAAGGCATTCATTCAGTCATATTTATTGAGCGCTTACTGTGTGCAGAGCACTGGACTGAGCGCTTGGAAAGTACAAATCAGCTACTTATATATGTATTATATCTATATATATATTCATTAAATCATGTTTATTGAGCGCTTACTGTGTGCAGAGCACTGGATTGAGTGCTTGAAAAGTACAAATCAGCTATATATATAGATGTATTATGTCTATATATTGAGCGCTTACTGTGTGCAGAGCGCTGGACTAAGCGCTTGGAAAGTACAATTCAGCTACTTATGTGTTATATCTATATATATGTCTATATATATTCTTTCAATCGTACTTATTGAGCACTTACTGTGTGCAGAGCACTGGACTAAGCGCTTGGAAAGTACAAATCAGCTACTTATGTATTATATCTATATATATATGTCTATATATATTCATTCAACCGTACTTATTGAGCGCTTACTGTGTGCAGAGCACTGTACTAAGCGCTTGGGAAGTCCAAGTTGGCACCATCTAAACTCCTTGTGGGCAGGGGTCACAACTACACTGTGAGCCCGCTGTTGGGTAGGGACTGTCTCTATGTGTTGCCGACTTGTACTTCCCAAGCGCTTAGTACAGTGCTCTGCACACAGTAAGCGCTCAATAAATACGATCGATTGATCGCTCTACCAGCTCTGTTGGAGTGTACCCTCCCGAGCGTTTTGTACGGGACTCTCCACCAAGCAAGCGGGCGCTCAGTACATACCAGAGATCAATCGATAACCATCGATAGATAAGCAATATGGCATGGGGACGGGGCACGGGCCTGGGAGTCAGAAGGTTTGCTGCCATTTGTCTGCTGCATGGGGATAGGGCACGGGCCTGGGAGTCACCAGGTTTGCTGCCATTTGTCTGCTGCATGGGGATCCGCCAAGCTAGCTCTCTTCCTCCCTTCAAGGCCCTACTGAGAGCTCACCTCCTCCAGGAGGCCTTCCCAGACTGAGCCCCTTCCTTCCTCTCCCCCTCTTCCCCCTCTCCATTCCCCCATCTTACCTCCTTCCCTTCCCCACAGCACCTGTATATATGTATATATGTTTGTACATATTTATTACACTATTTATTTATTTTACTTGTACATATCTATTCTATTTATTTTATTTTGTTAGTATGTTCGGTTTTGTTCTCTGTCTCCCCCTTTTAGACTGTGAGCCGACTGTTGGGTAGGGACTGTCTCTATGTTGCCAACTTGGACTTCCCAAGTGCTTAGTATAGTGTTCTGCACACAGTAAGCGCTCAATAAATACAATTGATTAATTAATTGATTGATAGAGCACGGGCCTGGGAGTCAGAAGGTTTGCTGCCATTTGTCTGCTGCATAGGGTTAGGGCACGGGCCTGGGAGTCACCAGGATTGCTGCCATTTGTCTGCTGCATAGGGATCCCCCAAGCTAGCTCTCTTCCTCCCTTCAAGGCCCTACTGAGAGCTCACCTCCTCCAGGAGGCCTTCCCAGACTGAGCCCCTTCCTTCCTCTCCCCCTTGTTCCCCTCTCCATCCCCCCATCTTACGTCCTTCTCTTCCCCACAGCACCTGTATATATGTATATATGTTTGTGCGTATTTATTACTCTATTTATTTATTTTACTTGTACATATCTATTCTATTTATTTTATTTTGTTGGTATGTTTGGTTTTGTTCTCTGTCTCCCCCTTTCAGACTGTGAGCCCACTGTTGGGTAGGGACCGTCTCTATATGTTGCCAACTTGAACTTCCCAAGCACTTAGTATAGTGCTCTGCACACAGTAAGCACTCAATAAATACGATTGATTGATTGATAGGGCACGGGCCTGGGAGTCAGAAGGTTTCCTGCCATTTGTCTGCTGCATGGGGATGGGGCACGGGCCTGGGAGTCACAAGGTTTGCTGCCATTTGTCTGCTGCATGGGGATCCGCCAAGCTAGCTCTCTAACTCCCTTCAAGGCCCTATTGAGAGCTCACCTCCTCCAGGAGGCCTTCCCAGACTGAGCCCCTTCCTTCCTCTCCCCCTCATTCCCCTCTCCATCCCAGCATGTTACCTCCTTCTATTCCCCACAGCCCCTGTATATATGTATATATGTTTGTACATATTTATTACTCTACTTATTTATTTATTTTATTTGTACATATCTATTCTATTTATTTTATTTTGTTAGTATGTTTGGTTTTGTTCTCTGTCTCCCCCTTTTAGACTGTGAGCCCACTGTTGGGTAGGGACTGTCTCTATATGTTGCCAACTTGCACTTCCCAAGCGCGTAGTACAGTGCTCTGCACACAGTAAGCGCTCAATAAATATGATTGATTGATTGATTGATTGATAGGGCACGGGCCTGGGGGTCAGAAGGTTTGCTGCCATTTGTCTGCTGCAAAGGGTTAGGGCACGGGCCTGGGAGTCACAAGGTGTGCTGCCATTTCTCTGCTGCATAGGGATAGGGCACAGGCCTGGGAGTCACAAGGTTTGCTGCCATTTGTCTGCTGCATAGGGATCCCCCAAGCTAGCTCTCTTCCTCCCTTCAAGGCCCTACTGAGAGCTCACCTCCTCCAGGAGGCCTTCCCAGACTGAGCCCCTTCCTTCCTCTCCTCCTCGTCCCCCTCTCCGTCCCCTCATCTTACCTCCTTCCCTTCCCCACAGCACCCGTATATATGTATATACGTTTGTACATATTTATTACTCTATTTATTTATTTTACTTGTACATATCTATTCTATTTATTTTATTTTGTTAGTATGTTTGGTTTTGTTCTCTGTCTCCCCCTTTTAGATTGTGAGCCCACTGTTGGGTAGGGACTGTCTCTATATGTTGCCAACTTGGACTTCCCAAGCGCGTAGTACAGTTCTCTGCACACAGTAAGCGCTCAATAAATATGATTGATTGATTGATTGATAGGGCACGGGCCTGGGAGTCAGAAGGTTAGCTGCCATTTGTCTGCTGCAAAGGGTTAGGGCACGGGCCTGGGAGTCACAAGGTTTGCTGCCATTTGTCTGCTGCATGGGGATCCGCCAAGCTAGCTCTCTTCCTCCCTTCAAGGCCCTACTGAGAGCTCACCTCCTCCCGAAGGCCTTCCCAGACTGAGCCCCTGCCTTCCTCTCCCCCACGTCCCCCTCTCTATCCCCACATCTTACCTCCCTCAGCACCTGTATATATGTATATATGTTTGTACATATTTATTACTCTATTTATTTATTTATTTATTTTACTTGTACATATCTATTCTATTTATTTTATTTTGTTAGTATGTTTGGTTTTGTTCTCTGTCTCCACCTTTTAGACTGTGAGCCCACTGTTGGGTAGGGACTGTCTCTATATGTTGCCAACTTGGACTTCCCAAGCACTTAGTACAGTGCTCTGCACACAGTAAGCGCTCAATAAATATGATTGATTGATTGATTGATTGATTGATTGATTGATAGGGCACGGGCCTGGGAGTCACAAGGTTTGCTGCCATTTGTCTGCTGCGTGGGGTTAGGGCACGGGCCTGGGAGTCACGAGGTTTGCTGCCATTTGTCTGCTGCATAGGGATCCACCAAGCTAGCTCTCTTCCTCCCTTCAAGGCCCTACTGAGAGCTCACCTCCTCCAGGAGGTCTTCCCAGACTGAGCCCCTTCCTTCCTCTGCCCCTCGTCCCCCTCTCCATTCCCCATCTTCCCTCCTTCCCTTCCCCACAGCACCTGTATATATGTATATATGTTTGTACACATTTATTATACTATTTATTTATTTATTAATTTTAGTTGTACACATCTATTCTATTTATTTTATTTTGTTAGTATGTTTGGTTTTGTTCTCTGTCTCCCCCTTTTAGACTGTGAGCCCACTGTTGGGTAGGGACTGTCTCTATATGTTGCCAACTTGGACTTCCCAAGCGCTTAGTACAGTGCTCTGCACACAATAAGTGCTCAATAAATGCAATTGATTGATTGATTGATTGATTGATTGATAGGGCACGGGCCTGGGAGTCAGAAGGTTGGCTGCCACTTGTCTGCTGCAAAGGGTTAGGGCATGGGCCTGGGAGTCACCAGGTTTGCTGCCATTTGTCTGCTGCATAGGGATCCCCCAAGCTAGCTCTATTCCTCCCTTCAAGGCCCTACTGAGAGCTCACCTCCTCCAGGAGGCCTTCCCAGACTGAGTCCCTTCCTTCCTCTCCCCTCGTCCCCCTCTCCGTCCCCCCATCTTACCTCCTTCCCTTCCCCACAGCACCTGTATACATGTATATATGTTTGTACATATTTATTACTCTATTTATTTATTTATTTATTTATTTTACTTGTACGTATCTATTCTATTTATTTTATTTTGTTAGTATGTTTGGTTTTGTTCTCTGTCTCCCCCTTTTAGACTGTGAGCCCACTGTTGGGTAGGGACTGTCTCTATATGTTGCCAATTTGGACTTCCCAAGCGCTTAGTACAGTGTTCTGCACACAGGAAGCGCTCAATAAATACAATTGATTGATTGATTGATTGATTGATTGATAGGGCACGGGCCTGGGAGTCAGAAGGTTGGCTGCCATTTGTCTGCTGCATAGGGTTAGGGCACGGGCCTGGGAGTCACCAGGTTTGCTGCCATTTTTCTGCTGCATGGGGACAGAGCACGGGCCTGGGAGTCACCAGGATTGCAGCCATTTGTCTGCTGCATAGGGATCCCCCAAGCTAGCTCGCTTCCTCCCTTCAAGACCCTACTGAGAGCTCACCTCCTCCAGGAGGGCTTCCCAGACTGAGCCCCTTCCTTCCTCTCCCCCTCGTTCCCCTCTCCATCCCCCGATCTTACCTCCTTCTCTTCCCCACAGCACCTGTATATATGTATGTATGTTTGTACGTATTTATTACTCTATTTATTTATTTATTTTACTTGTACATATCTATTCTATTTATTTTATTTTGTTAGTATGTTTGGTTTTGTTCTCTGTCTCCCCCTTTTAGACTGTGAGCCCACTGTTGGGTAGGGACTGTCTCTATATGTTGCCAACGTGGACTTCCCAAGTGCTTAGCACAGTGCTCTGCACACAGTAAGCACTCAATAAATACGATTGATTGATTGATTGATTGATTGATTCATAAGGCACAGGCCTGGGAGTCAGAAGGTTTGCTGCCATTTGTCTGCTGCAAAGGGTTAGGGCACGGGCCTGGGAGTCACAAGGTTTGCTGCCATTTGTCTGCTGCATAGGGATCCCCCAAGCTAGCTCTCTTCCTCCCTTCAAGGCCCTACTGAGAGCTCACCTCCTCTAGGAGGCCTTCCCAGACTGAGCCCCTTCCTTCCTCTGCCCCTCGTCCCCCTCTCCATCCCCCATCTTACCTCCTTCCCTTCCCCACAGCACCTGTATATATGTATATATGTTTGTACATATTTATTACACTATTTATTTATTTATTTATTTTACTTGTACATATCTATTCAATTTATTTTATTTTGTTAGTATGTTTGCTTTTGTTCTCTGTCTCCCCCTTTTAGACTGTGAGCCCACTGTTGGGTAGGGACTGTCTCTATATGTTGCCAACTTGGACTTCCCAAGCACTTAGTACAGTGCTCTGCACACAGTAAGCACTCAATAAATACGATTGATTGATTGATTGATAGGGAACGGGCCTGGGAGTCAGAAGGTTTGCTGCCATTTGTCTGCTGCATAGGGATCCGCCAAGCTAGCTCTCTTCCTCCCTTCAAGGCCCTAATGAGAGCTCACCTCCTCCAGGAGGCCTTCCCAGACTGAGCCCCTTCCTTCCTCTCCCCCTTATTCCCCTCTCCATCCCCCCATCTTACCTCCTTCCCTTCCCCACTGCACCTGTATATATGTATATATGTTTGTACGTATTTATTACTCTATTTATTTATTTATTTTACTTGTACATATATATTCTATTTATTTTATTTTGTTAGTATGTTTGCTTTTGTTCTCTGTCTCCCCCTTTTAGACTGTGAGCCCACTGTTGGGTAGGGACTGTCTATATATGTTGCCAACCTGGACTTCCCAAGCACATAGTACAGCGCTCTGCACACAGTAAGCACTCAATAAATACAATTGATTGATTGATTGATTGATTGATAGGGCACAGGCCTGGGAGTCAGAAGGTTTGCTGCCATTTGTCTGCTGCAAAGGGTTAGGGCACGGGCCTGGGAGTCACAAGGTTTGCTGCCATTTGTCTGCTGCATAGGGATCCACCAAGCTAGCTCTCTTCCTCCCTTCAAGGCCCTACTGAGAGCTCACCTCCTCCAGGAGGCCTTCCCAGACTGAGCCCCTTCCTTCCTCTCCCCCACGTCCCCCTCTACATCCCCCAATCTTACCTCCCACAGCACCTGTCTATATGTATATATGTTTGTACGTATTTATTACTCTATTTATTTATTTATTTATTTATTTTACTTATACATATCTGTTCTATTTATTTTATTTTGTTAGTATGTTTGGTTTTGTTCTCTGTCTCCCCCTTTTAGACTGTGAGCCCACTGTTGGGTAGGGACTGCCTCTATATGTTGCCAACTTGGACTTCCCAAGCAATTAGTACAGTGCTCTGCACACAGTAAGTGCTCAATAAATATGATTGATTGATTGATTGATAGGGCACGGGCCAGGGAGTCACAAGGTTTGGAGCCATTTGTCTGCTGCATAGGGACAGGGCACAGGCCTGGGAGTCACCAGGTTTGCTGCCATTTGTCTGCTGCATAGGGAACCGCCAAGCTAGCTCTCTTCCTCCCTTCAAGGCCCTACTGAGAGCTCACCTCCTCCAGGAGACCTTCCCAGACTGAGCCCCTTCCTTCCTCTCCCCCTCTTCCTCCTCTCCATCCCCCCATCTTACCTCCTTCTCTTCCCCACAGCACCTGTATGTATGTATACATGTTTGTAAATATTTTTTACTCTATTTATTAATTTATTTATTTTACTCGTACATATCTATTCTATTTATTTTATTTTGTTAGTGTGTTAGGTTTTATTCTCTGTCTCCCCCTTTTAGACTGTGAGCCCACTGTTGGGTAGGGACTGTCTCTATATGTTGCCAACGTGGACTTCCCAAGTGCTTAGTACAGTGCTCTGCACACAGTAACCACTCAATAAATATGATTGATTGATTGATTGATTGATTGATAGGGCACAGGCCTGGGAGTCAGAAGATTTGCTGCCATTTGTCTGCTGCAAAGGGTTAGGGCACGGACCTGGGAGTCACAAGGTTTGCTGCCATTTGTCTGCTGCAAAGGGTTAGGGCACGGGCCTGGGAGTCACAAGGTTTGCTGCCATTTGTCTGCTGCATAGGGATCCGCCAAGCTAGCTCTCTTCCTCCCTTCAAGGCCCTACTGAGAGCTCACCTCCTCCAGGAGGCCTTCCCAGACTGAGCCCCTTCCTTCCTCTCCCCCACGTCTCCCTCTCCATCCCCCCATCCTACCTCCTTCCCTTCCCCACAGCACCTGTCTATATGTATATATGTTTGTACATATTTATTACTCTATTTATTTATTTATTTTACTTGTACATATCTATTCTATTTATTTTATTTTGTTAGTATGTTTGGTTTTGTTCTGTGTCTCCCCCTTTTAGACTGTGAGCCCACTGTTGGGTAGGGACTGTCTCTATATGTTGCCAACTTGGACTTCCCAAGCAATTAGTACAGTGCTCTGCACACAGTAAGCGCTCAATAAATATGATTGATTGATTGATTGATAGGGCACGGGCCTGGGAGTCACAAGGTTTGCTGCCATTTGTCTGCTGCATAGGGATCCCCCAAGCTAGCTCTCTTCCTCCCTTCAAGGCCCTAATGAGAGCTCACCTCCTCCAGGAGGCCTTCCCAGACTGAGCCCCTTCCTTCCTTTGCCCCTTGTCCCCCCTCCATCCCCCTGTCTTACCTCCTTCTCTTCCCCACAACACCTGTATATATGTATGTATGTTTGTACGTATTTATTACTCTATTTATTTATTTATTTTACTTGTACATATCTATTCTATTTATTTTATTTTGTTAGTATGTTTGGTTTTGTTCTCTGTCTCCCCCTTTTAGACTGTAAGCCCACTGTTGGGTAGGGACTGTCTCTATATGTTGCCAACGTGGACTTCCCAATTGCTTAGTACAGTGCTCTGCACACAGTAAGCACTCAATAAATACAATTGATTGATTGATTGATTGATTGATAGGGCACAGGCCTGGGAGTCAGAAGGTTTGCTGCCATTTGTCTGCTGCAAAGGGTTAGGGCACGGGCCTGGGTGTCACAAGGTTTGCTGCCGTTTGTCTGCTGCATAGGGACAGGGCACGGGCCTGGGAGTCACCAGGTTTGCTACCATTTGTCTGCTGCATGGGGATCCGCCAAGCTAGCTCTCTTCCTCCCTTCAAGGCCCTACTGAGAGCTCACCTCCTCCAGGAGGCCTTCCCAGACTGAGCCCCTTCCTTCCTCTCCCCCTTGTTCCCCTCTCCATCCCCCCATCTTACGTCCTTCTCTTCCCCACAGCACCTGTATATATGTATATATGTTTGTAAATATTTTTTACTCTATTTATTAATTTATTTATTTTACTTGTACATATCTATTCTATTTATTTTATTTTGTTAGTGTGTTTGGTTTTGTTCTCTGTCTCCCCCTTTTAGACTGTGAGCCCACTGTTGGGTAGGGACTGTCTCTATATGTTGTCAACTTGGATTTCCCAAGCGCTTAGTACAGTGCTCTGCACACAGTAACTGCTCAGTAAATATGATTGATTGATTGATTGATAGGGCACGGGCCTGGGAGTCACAAGGTTTGCTGCCATTTGTCTGCTGCATAGGGATCCCCCAAGCTAGCTCTCTTCCTCCCTTCAAGGCCCTACTGAGAGCTCACCCCCTCCAGGAGGCCTTCCCAGACTGAGCCCCTTCCTTCCTCTCCCCCACGTCCCCCTCTCCATCCCCGCATCATACCTCCTTCTGTTCCCCACAGCACCTGTATATATGTATATATGTTTGTACGTATTTATTACTCTATTTATTTATTTATTTTAGTTGTACATATCTATTCTATTTATTTTATTTTGTTAGTATGTTTGGTTTTCTTCTCTGTCTCTCTCTTTTAGACTGTGAGCCCACTGTTGGGTAGGGACTGTCTCTATATGTTGCCAGCTTGGACTTCCCAAGCGCATAGTACAGTGCTCTGCACACAGTAAGCACTCAATAAATATGATTGATTGATTGATTGATTGAAAGGGCACGGGCCTGGGAGTCAGAAGGTTTGCTGCCATTTGTCTGCTGCATTTTTGTCTGCTGTATAGGGATCCGCCAAGCTAGCTCTCTTCCTCCCTTCAAGGCCCTAATGAGAGCTCACCTCCTCCAGGAGGCCTTCCCAGACTGAGCCCCTTCCTTCCTCTCCCCCTTGTCCCCCCTCTCCATCCCCCCATCTTACCTCCTTCCCTTCCCCACAGCACCTGTATATATGTATATATGTTTGTACATATTTATTACTCCATTTATTTATTTATTTTACTTGTACATATCTATTCTATTTATTTTATTTTGTTAGTATGTTTGGTTTAGTTCTCTGTCTCCCCATTTTAGACTGTGAGCCCACTGTTGGGTAGGGACTGTCTCTATATGTTGCCAACTTGGACTTCCCAAGCGCTTAGTACAGTGCTCTGCACACAGTAAGCACTCAATAAATATGATTGATTGATTGATTGATTGCTTGATTGATTGATTGATAGGGCACGGGCCTGGGAGTCAGAAGGTTTGCTGCCATTTGTCTGCTGCAAAGGGTTAGGGCATGGGCCTGGGAATCACAAGGGTTGCTACCATTTGTCTGCTGCAAAGGGTTAGGGTACGGACCTGGGAATCACAAGGTTTGCTGCCATTTGTCTGCTGCATAGGGATCCGCCAAGCTAGCTCTCTTCCTCCCTTCAAGGCCCTACCGATAGCTCACCTCCTCCAGGAGGCCTTCCCAGACTGAGCCCCTTCCTTCCTCTCCCCCTCGTCCCCCTCTCCGTCCCCCCATCTTATCTCCTTCCCTTCCCCACAGCACCTGTATATATGTATATATGTTTGTACATATTTATTACTCCATTTATTTATTTATTTTACTTGTACATATCTATTCTATCTATTTTATTTTGTTAGTATGTTTGGTTTTGTTCTCTGTCCCCCCTTTTAGACTGTGAGCCCACTGTTGGGTAGGGACTGTATATGTTTCCAACTTGTACTTCCCAAGCGCTTAGTACAGTGCTCTGCACACTGTAAGCACTCAATAAATACGATTGATTGATTGATTGATTGATTGATAGGGCACGGGCCTGGGAGTCAGAAGGTTTGCTGCCATTTGTCTGCTGCAAAGGGTTAGGGCACGGGCCTGGAAGTCACAAGGTTTGCTGCCATTTGTCTGCTGCATAGGGATCCGCCAAGCTAGCTCTCTTCCTCCCTTCAAGGCCCTACTGAGAGCTCACCTCCTCCAGGAGGCCTTCCCAAACTGAGCCCCCTCCTTCCTCTCCCCCTCGTACCCCCTCTATCCCCCCGTCTTACCGCCTTCCCTTCCCCACAGCACCTGTATATATGTATATATGTTTGTACATATTTGTTACTCTATTTCTTTTACTTGTACATATCTATTCTATTTATTTCATTTTGTTAGTATGTTTGCTTTTGTTCTCTGTCTCCTCCATTTAGACTGTGAGCCCATTGTTGGGTAGGGACTGTCTCTATATGTTGCCAACTTGGACTTCCCAAGCGCTTAGTACAGTGCTTTGCACACGGTAAGTGCTCAATAAATATGACTGATTGATTGATTGATTGATTGGGCACGGGCCTGGGAGTCAGAAAGTTTGCTGCCATTTGTCTGCTGCAAAGGGTTAGGGCACGGGCCTGGGAGTCACAAGGTTTGCTGCCATTTGTCTGCTGCATGGGGATCCCCCAAGCTAGCTCTCTTCCTCCCTTCAAGGCCCTACTGAGAGCTCACCTCCTCCAGGAAGCCTTCCCAGACTGAGCCCCTTCCTTCCTCTCCCCCTCATCCCCCTCTCCCTCCCCCCATCTTACCTCCTTCTCTTCCCACAGCACCTGTATATATGTATATGTGTTTGTACGTATTTATTACTCTATTTATTTATTTATTTATTTTACTTGTACATATCTATTCTATTTATTTTATTTGGTTAGTATGTTTGGTTTTGTTCTCTGTCTCCCCCTTTTAGACTGTGAGCCCACTGCTGGGTAGGGACTGTCTCTATATGTTGCCGACTTGTACTTCCCAAGCGCTTAGTACAGTGCTCTGCACACAGTAAGTGCTCAATAAATACGATTGATTGATTGATTGATTGATTGCAAAGCACTGTACTAAGTGCTTGGAAAGTACAATTTGGCAACAAATAGAGACAATCCCTACCCAACAACAGGCTCACAATCTAGAAGGGGGGAATAATAATAATGACAGTATCTGTTAAGCGCTCACTATGTGCCAAGCACTATTCTAAGCACTGGGGTAGATACAAGGTAATCAGGTTGTCCTACATAGGGCTCATAGACCTAATCCCCATTTTACAGGTGAGGTAACTGAGGCACAGAGAAGTAAAGTGACTTGTCCAAAGTCACAGAGCCCCCTTTTAGACTGTGAGCCCACTGTTGGGTAGGGACTGTCTCTATATGTTGCCGACTTGTACTTCCCAAGCGCTTAGTACAGTGCTCTGCACACAGTAAGTGCTCAATAAATATGATTGATTGATTGAAGTGATGGAGCAGGGATTAGAACCCAGAACCTCTGATTCCCAAGCCCATGCTCTTTCTTCTCCTTCCCTATTAGACTGTAAAAACTATGTCTAATCTGATTGTAGAATATCTAGCCCAGTGCTTAGTATAGTGCTAAATGCTTAATAAAATGATGATGATGATAATAATAATAATATCATTAGTTGGAGACATTGAGGCCTGGGGAGGCGGGCCAAGAAAGGGAGGAAAGACAAGCCAAAGGCAAGGAACAGGGGAGGGGTGGCCAACAGAGGGTGGGAGCAGGAGGGAGAGGCGTTACTTCCCTGACAAATTTTCAAAAGCAGAAGCCAGAGTGGGAGTCAGTTCAGGAAGTGATTTCCACCCGGTTGAGGAGGAACCGTCAGCCACTATCAAGCCACTTTCTCCATTCCCATCAGACATCTCAAGGGGATTAAGTTCCGTCCGATAAGGAAGGATCTCAAAGTAACCACAGGGACATCCAGTCACTATTCATGGCTCAACTGAGCTTATCTACCTCTCAAAACAAGGCAGTTTTCATTCCTACCTAGTTCGAAAACCAGATCAAAAGAAGTCAAGAAGATCTAGACGTTCCAGCTAGACCTGGGGATTCTTCTCCATCGTCAAACTTTTCTGTTGCCTTCCTTGAGCAAGTCAGAGGCCGCGGTAATAAGAAGGAAGGGATAAGGGTTGCAACAGCACGAGCTTATTTCTTGTGTTGGGGCTGAACTATCTTTTATAGGCTCCACTCCCATAGGAAAGCATTACTCATCTACTCTCTCTGTAACCCGAATCATCTGAACGGGACAAACCCATCATTAAGTATCCAGCTAGCAGAGTCGGGGGGCGGGGGGGGTGCTCCACCAGGACTGATTATTTTTGGAGTCATATATACCACCATCCCCCGCTCTGAGCCTGCACTGGTACCCCTGCCATCAGGACATAGAGTATGTCAGATTTTCCTGGTCACCCCTCCACCCAGCCCTCTTCCCCTTCTCTTTGCCAGCCTCAGGGCAGTCTCCAAGGAGGCGGGGGGTGGGGGGGAGACAGAGCATAGAGCAGCTGGCACCTAAACTGGGCAGACTCCCGGGCACCTTCAAGGAGGCAAACTTGGTGCTACCAACATCCTGAACTCTGCCAAGCTGGACTGCCACAGAAACTTCCCGGATTAAATCCTCCTGGTGTACGGTAGCTAGTGAGGCAGAAAGAGTTAGTACTCTGGAGACACAGTCCAAAGCACTGAATCTTTTTGAACCCACCTTCTTGCCCCATGCAGGTGCCAATAGGGCTTCTCACCAGCTAAAAGGAAATACTGGTCCAGCCAGATGGTCATCCCAGTGAGAAGGGAATCTTCCCGGGGGCCGGGACAGAGAGGGGCCTTGCCAGAACTGTATTCCAGCTTTTTTTTTCACATCTCTGAATCCCATCCTCCAGCTGGGGGAAGCGAAAGGGGGGTTGCTAAGTGGGAGTCCGAACAGACATAGGAAGCACTCAATAAATACCACTAATGGAAAAGTAGGTATTCAACCCCATCATCGTGGCATTTCCCCTTCCAACCAGCACCACATTAAAGGGCAATAACAAAAAGCATTTTTGTGTGAAGGTGACAAAGGCCACTGATGCTACCAGACGCCCCCCAACCTCTCCCCCGACCCCCCCCGACAGGCACACTTCCTTCAGGAGATTGGAAAGGGATGTGGTATCTTGAGGGCAAAAATGCAGCAGCCTTGCCAGGCCCCATTCAGGGATCCCCTCATTCAAATATAGTTTGGGTCGTAAGCTCACTGAATTCTTTCTTAATAACTTTTATTGGAGTCCAGGATTTGGCTATTCTTTTCCCCAGCTTTTTCATATGTAAAATTCTTATCTATGTTCAGAACATTGTACAAGACCATCCCTGATTAAAACCTGTTAAACAAAAAGCCTGGACTAAAACAGCTACCAGTTATCTCACCAAGCAGAGGAGGGCATAATTTAATTGCCCTAGAAATACATTTAAGAGTTGCTCCATCCCAACAGTCCTCAAAATCTCTGAGGGTTCTTCAATAACAAAGACAAGAGGGTGCGTCCTTTTCCCTTTCTTTAACTTTAATTATCCTAAAACCCGACTGCACCTAGTATGGAGTCATAACTGCAGCAGATGCTCAATAAATGTGTATTTACTTATGAAATTATGCTCCTTATGACACAGTCCCCTTGGAATGGAAGTGCAAAAGAATAGATATATGTGTGGGTATCTGTGGGTATACATACATGGAGGAGGGTTGCAGAGTCAAAGATGATGTTATAGACGTGAGATTTTTATTGGCGTGTGCAAGAGTGACTCCTAAGACTAATACATAACTGATGATCCCATCCACATCAGGTGCACACGAAGATTTCCCCTTGCTGGGCTGTTGCCTCGGTAGCAAATAATCGATCAATCCGACTACATCCAATTGAAGCAGTGACGCTTCGCATTCAGGGACATTGACTACTCATTTTAAGCATGAAGTTAAGGACTTTAAACTCTCCACCTGGCTCTGCGTATACCTTCCCCACCCGTTTTTGTGTTTGCGCATTTCCCAGCTGGATGGAAATACTCAGAATAGGCGGGGGGTAAAGATAATATAGTAATGATGATTGTGGTATTTGTTAAGTGCTTGCTATGTGCCACGCGCTGGACTAGGCACTGGGATAAAAACAAAATAATCAGGTCAGACACAGTCCCTGTCCCACATGGGGCTTACAGTCTAAGAGAGAAGAGGTATTGCGTTCCCATTTTATGATAAGGAAACTGAGGCCCAGAGAAGTGACATGACTTGCCCAGGGTCACACAGGAGGCTAGTGGCGGAGCAGGGATTAGAACCCAAATCTTCTGGCTCCCAGTCCTGTGTTCTTTCCACTAGACTAGGCTGCTTCCTAAGGTACTTGGTTGCTTGCTTGTTCTTGGTAGTTAGAATTTGAAAGTGCCCGGTACCTTCTGTACCGCTTTCCCCAGCTGGCCAGTGATGCCCTGAGTGAAGCTGGCGGGGTGGGGCATCCAAAAAGAGAGGGGACAGCATGGCCTATTGGAAGGACTGGAAGCCAGGAGACCCAGGTTCTAACCCCAACTCTATCAATGGGTAGAGCACCGGCCTGAGAGTCAGAAAGTCATGGGTTCCAATCCCAATTCTGCCACTTGTCTGCTGTGTGGCCTTGGGCAGATCACTTCACATCTCTGTGCCTCAGTTACCTCATCTTTAAAATGGGGATTGAAACCGTGAGCCCCACATGATACAGGGACTGTGTCCAACCAGATTTGCTTGTATCCGCCCCAGTGCAGTACAGTGCCTGGCACACAGTAAGTGCTTAACAAATACCACAATTATTATTATTATTACTGTGTGAACTTAGGCAAGTCACTTAACTTCTCTGTACCTCTGTGTCCACACCCCTTCCTCTTAGACCTTGAGCCTCATGTGAATCAGGGACTCAATCTGACTGTATTGTATCAACTCTAGCACTTATTTCTTGGCCCACATTAAGTATTTAAATGCCACTGCAATTATTATTCGGGGGCCCATAATATCACCAAGAATGGGAGGCAAATAATACTCTCATCTATGTTACCCGCCACAAAGCTGGGATATTGTTAGAATGAATAAAATGAGAGTATAGCGAGAGTTCTGGGAGTACTAAAAGCCAACAGCTGAAATAGGGTGAACCGAGAATTCTGCAAACACCCTGCCTCCAGCTCTTTGAAGATCAGTGATTCTCAAACTTTCCCATGGACTCTCCAGGCCCCTTGCCCCTCTTCCTTTTAACTAAGAAGCCAGGAAGTAGGTACAGTGCAATCTTGCATCACTGGAATCAGATGAAAAGGAGGCTTAGCGCTGGGTGTTGGTGATGAGTTGATGACACTGGAAGTGAGTTAGAAAAGAGTCCACTGGGACTCCTCTCTCCCTCACCCCCCACCAAGGGATGACCTTTCCAGGGGTGAGCATTCTTCCAAGACCTCTGGGACCTCCTTAGGAGATGGGAATGGATCCTCTGCACTCTTCCACTCCCAATTGCTATTCTGTCACCCGGATTCCCAGGTCCGGGCCCAAGGTATGATGCTGGATTACTTGTGCCACACCTTGGCTTCAGCTGGACAGTAACAGTCTGGAAACGTGGGTCATGAATAAACAAAGCCTCTGCCATTTTGAGTACTCATTGGCAAGGGTCTCGGCCCTGGAGACTTTCCCAGTCTGGTTGCCTGGAGGCCTTTTCTGATCATGTCTTTTTTGATAACTTCATCCCTGCCCCAGAGACCTTGGGCATATTTTTTAAAATAGAATAAAAAATAACATTACCAATGAAAACAATTTGCTCCCCCTATCCATTATCCTTGTAATGTGTGTGCGTGTGTGTGTGTGTGTGTGTGTGTGTGTGTGTGTGTGTCTCCCACCCTCCCACTGGGCCAAGTCCTGTAGTTTTATATGGCCACAGCTCTCCTTGGCTTCGTCACGCCCATCCAGAGTTTACCAAGTGAGTGAAAGCTCACTGACTTCTGAGAGCATTACTGGTGTTTCCAGCTGGTTCCCAGCTTTTTTCCCACCCTTTTCAATGCCAGGAATAGTCTTCAGAGGACCTCAGCTGGGTTTGCTTTGCGAGCCTCCCTTTTCCCAGCAATAGGGTGTCTGTCAAACCTCATCTGGAGCTTCACAGCCTTGCACCAGGCATCTAAGAACTAAGGCTTATGCGGCCTGAATATGGCATAGCGAGCTCAGGTGGTCTTCTCACAGTGGGACTGCTCAGCCCAGCTCCTGGAGGCAGGGCCTATTGTTTTTCAGTGAACCAATCCCATCCTCCTTCAGGCAGTGGGATCTAAGGGACAACAAGTAGAAATGATTTTTCTTCCTTCACCCCCATGTGCCCCAGAAGAATGGGCAGTGCTATTCTACTCATGAGGGGCTGGGCTCTCTGGGGCCAAGGGTAGGGATAACACGGCAGTGGAATTTCTGCTTTAGTATTCCTCTTATTCTGAACCCGGAAGCAGTGTGGTCTAGTGGAAAGAGCAGTGGCCTGGGAGTAAGAGGATCTGGTTCTAATCCTGGCTATACCAGTTTGGCTTTTTGATAGTATTTGTTAAGCGCCTACTGTGTGCCAGGCACTGTACTAAGTGCTGAAGTAGATACAAGGTAATCAGATTGGACACAGTCCGTGTCCCACGTGGGGCTCACAGTCTTAATCCCCATTTGACAGATGAGGTCACTGAAGCATTAAGTGACTTGCCCAAGATCACACAGCAGACATGGTAGAGCCATGATTTGAACCCAGGTTCTCTGATTCCCAGGCCTGTGCCCTTTACACTAGGCCATGCTGCTTCTCAGTTGCCTCCTGTGTGACCTTGGGCATGTCACTTAATTTATCTGTGCCTCAATTTTCTTATCTGTAAAATGGGGAGTAAATACTTACTCTCTCCTGTTCTTAGACTGTGACCCCTAGGTGGGATAGTGATAATAGTGATAGTGATAATAGTGATAGGGATAGTGGGATACCTGATAATTTTGTATCCATACTGGTGCTTAGTATAGTGCCTGGTGTAGAGTAAGCATTTAATAAATACCACGATTACCATTATCATAATATCAAATTATCAAAATAATAATAATCCCCACCAAGCCCATATTTCTGCCAGAGTTCATCAGGAAGGAAAGGTTTGTCTTGGCAGCTACGCTGGAGTGACCAAGTGATTACTATAGGGCCTGGAGTCATAACATACCCAGAAGACCCGACACAATCAGGAAAAAAGATCAATAAGGTAAAATGGCCCTAATAACCAGCCTGAGCAACCATCCCAGTCCCGCAGACTGACTTTATGTGTATCCAAAATTGATACCCTTTCCACCCAGTTCCTAGGAATCCTGAGCAATCAATCAGCCAGTAGTATTTACTGAGCACATGCTGTGTGTGAAGAGCACTATACTAAGTACTTGGAAGAGTGCGGTATAACAGTTTGGTAGATATATTCCCTGCCCACAGTGAGCTTACAGTCTAGTCCTGGTCTCCAGAGACTGCATCTCTGTCCCCACTATAACTCCAAGAAGTTTCCCAAAGTGTACCCACCTGCTGCTATTCCCAGAGTGGCTTCAGCTTCCTAAACATTTATACCCCAATATAAAAAAAAGCCCAAGTGTTTGCATGTGCTCTGGAGACTCTCCCAGTAACCTAGAATTCCAACCATCATTTCTTGTTGGCCTGGATTTCCAAAGTTTTCCCCAGCCCCTCCTGTATGTCCACTGTCTTGTATCTATCTCTCATCACCCATAAAGCATCTGCAGCCCTAGCCAAGCTTACGTAGATGAATGGGTGGTTTGGCGGTGATAAAAGTATTTTTAAGCACCTGGCAGAATGCAAGGGTGGGTAGAAAAAGGCATGATATGGGGAGGTATGGCAGCAGGTGGTGGTTGAGGGGGAAGACTAGATTTAAGCTGCAGACAATAATTTAGGGGTGACAACAGGCTGGTATAACTTGGGGTAGGGAAGCTGAGGAACCAGGAACTGTCTTTGACCTGAAACACTTAGGAAAAATGATCAAGACAGGTGAAGGGAAATATAGGGGTGAGTAGACTATAATTCAGTGAATATGAACTGTGATTTTGACCAAGAGCAGACCATTCCCACTTTGTTGTTTGTAATATTTACTGAGCCTTTTGACCTCATTTGTGAGAATCCCCTAAAAAAAACAGGCAACTTTCACTCCACTCACTTTCAATAGATCGACATCTACTGATCCCTAATCTCACACTCCAGCTGTCAATAAACACTGCTGTGCATGTCCATGACTTCACCAGATCCAAGGCCCATCTGTCTTTCTATTGCTTACCGTCACTCCGGTAAAGCTCAGGGAATGGCCACAATGTTCCCACTGTCACTGGGCTGCCCTTGGAGTGATCCATGCTGGACTGGCCTTGAACCCTTTCAGAGAACCAGCTCCAGATAAGAAGGAGCCTGTCAAGGTTCATCCCTATGTAGATTCTTTGAAAAATCCACGGAAAAGAATCCAGACTAATAGCTAGTTTATCGGAGGTGACATCCAGCAACAAACAAGGTCCCCCGCTGTCTTGGTTTTCCCAAACTAACAGAGGCATTGTTACCACTGAATCAGGGGAAGAAGCAAGGAGACCCCGAAGGAACTCGGGCAGGATTGGGTCACGTTACTGGAGGTACAGGACTGACTTTCATCACTTCTTAGAAACCTTTTGAGGCTAATATACACCCAGCTGGATGTGAATAGACAGTTTTCAATCGGTGGGGTTTTGGGAGTGTACAGTGTAACAGAGTTGGTAAACATGTTCCCTGCCCATGATGAGCTTAAAGTTTCTAGGGGGAGGCAGACATTAATATAAATAAATACATTTTGGATATGTACATATGTGCTGTGGGGCTGAGGGAAGGGTGAAAAAAGGGATCAAATCCAAGTGCAAGGGCGATGCAGAAGTGAGTGGGAGAAGAGGAAATGAGGACTTATTGGAGGAGATGTGTTCAATAAGGTTTTGAAGCTGGGAAGAGTAATTGTCTGTCAGATATGAAAAAGGAGACAACTCCAGGCCAGCGGCAGGACGTGGGCAAGAGGCCGGCAGCGACATAGACAGGACTGAGGTACGGTGAGTAGGTGAGCCTTAGAGGAATAAAGTGTGCAGGCTGAGTTATAGTGGGAGAGCAGTGAGATGAGGGAGAAGAGGGCAAGGTGATTGAGTGGTAAGGAGTTTCCGTTTGATGCAGAGGTGGATAGGCAACCACTGGAGGTTCTTGAGGAATGGAGAAACAGGGACTGACCATTTTTGTAGAAAAATGATCCGGGCAGCCGAGTGAAGTATGGACTGGAGTGGGGAGCGACAGGAGGCAGGGAGGTCAAGCAAGGAGTCAGATGCAGTTATCATGATGGGATAGGATAAGTGCTGGTATTAACATAGTAGCAGTTTGGATGGAGAGGAAAGGGCAGATTTTAGCGGTAACTGAGTAGGCCCATTTTTGACTTGAGACAATTGAGGGATATGACAGACACAAAGCTGAGAATACCAATCAATTGTATTTATTGAGTCATACATCAGTTTATTAAGCACTTGCAAGAGCAATCAATCAATCAATCATATTTATTGAGCGCTTACTGTGTGCAGAGCACTGTACTAAGCGCTTGGGAAGTACAAGTTGGTAACATATAATGACGGTCCCTACCCAACAGTGGGCTCACAGTCTAGAAGGGGGAGATGTACTAAGTGCTACCTTAGTGCAGTATAACAGTATGCAATGCTGTTGGAAAGAGCAGATGTCAATAACCAGTGCTTAAAACAGTGCTTTGCACATAGTAAGCGCTTAACAAATACCATTATTATCATTAATAGGAGTAGGCATCTTAGTTTTACCATTTTGTACAGTAGTAAGGTCCTTATTAGGGCATTGTACCTAGTTTTGATTACGCTCATTCTGTTGAGAAGCTGTGGCAGGTCCATGGAAGAATAACAAAAATGATTACATGGAGGACAGATAAAAGGAGTTGAGGTTTTTAGCCTAGAGTGGAGATTGCTAAGGGGGTGAGTTGGCAATTGCCATTATTTGCCCAAAGACTTTTTATGAGCTGGACACAGAGACAATAGAAAATAGGCTTGAAGTATATCAGGGATGGTTTTGGCTGGACTGTAAACTCTCTGTGGGCAGGGAACGTGTCTACCAACTCTTATACCATACTCTCCCAAGTGCTTAGTACAATGGTGTGCACGTAGTAAGAGCTCAATAAATATGATGGATTGACAGAAAGAAGAACTTATTTACTATCAGGGTGATAAAATCCTGGCATGGACTGTACCGAGGGAGGTTGGGGAAATCTCCATCTCGAGAGAGCTTTAAGAAAAGGAGAGACAGCCAACAGACCTAGACAGTTTAGCCATTCACTTGCATCAAGGCGAACTCTTTAATTCTGCAATCATTTTTCTGACGGGTTGCTGGGCAAGGCCTTTCCAGCTTCATCTAGCTTCAACCAGCTCCTGGCTGCTGCCAGAATGCTCCACCTCCCCTGCCTCCCCCGAGGCAAAGAAGGGGATTCAGGGAGGTGAAATTTTTTTTGCGCCCGTTTTCTCATAAGGCTCCTCTCTCCTCACCCCTCCCTTGCTCTGCTCCTTGGGGGCCACCAGGTCCACCACACTGCCAGAGAGACTGGGTCTTGCCCATGAGCCTGAAGGAACAGATGGGGAAGGTGTGTCGATGGAATAACAAATTACCGTGGGGCCCCAGTTTCAGTGTCGAGGCTCCAGAATGCTCAGCACCCCTCCAAAGAGCTTTCCTGCCTGTGGTGGATTCCCAAGAAAAGGTGGGCTCCTCAAAAAGCCTTGAAATTGTTTTTGGCAAATTATTGCCTCCCAAACTGCTTATTTTTATAAGCTTATTATTAGCGCATTTGCTTAAGCTACGGCCCTTCAGAAAATAAACTCCCACAGATGTAGCATTGGAGTTGCCACCTGGGTTTGGGTTATTCCTAGCTAATAAGACTGAACAGTGTGGCCTAGCGAATAGGGCCTGGGAGTCAGAAGGACCTGGGTTCTAATTCTGACTCTGCCACTTGTCTGCTGTGTGACCTTGGGCAAGTCACTTCACTTCTCTGGGCCTCGGATTCCTCATCTATAAAATTAAGATTAAGACCTGGAGCCTTCCGTGGGACAGGGACTGTGTCCAAACTGATCTGCTTGTATCTACCCCAGTGCTTTGTATAGTGCCTAATACCATAAGGGAACAAACGTAGCTCTAACCAGGGAGACTTTGATTCCGCCTGAGTCACAATGCAAGCAGGGATGCCTTCTTGGGGTGGGGAAGAAATTGGAAATAGACTGGGGATCTTGGCTATGGCTTCGTTAAACTATTTAGGTACTATATAAGTCTAGCATAAGTAACTATCTAGTTAGGGGAATTAAGAAATCCTAGAACTGCAATCCCCTTTGTTCCCCATCTCCTCTCTCTACCCCCACATATTCAGGGCTGAGATCCCCGAGACCAGGGAACTCAGTTCTCATCTTTATAATAATAATTTATTTATTGAAGGCCCATTGGGTGCAATACATTGTAATGAGTGCATGGGACAGAAAGAAGCAACATGTCGTCTGCCTACAAGTAGCTCGTGGGCAGACAACCCAAGTGTTGAACACTTCTTACCATCCCCTGAACCAAGGCAGGATGACGTTTTCCTGACGAGCCATGTGGATTAATCGGCCACGGGTAGAGTTGGGCCCTGATCCAACCTGGCCTGGATCCTCCCTGGCCCTGACATTTCCAAAAATTGGGATCCAGCCCTCCCAAACCCCAACTTTAAAAACAATGCCTTCGGTAGGGTCGATGTTTAAAGGAAGCATGGTCCCTGTAAGTGTCTGCCAGATGCACACACAGCCCCGTGTGATCTTTGCATTGGAGTGGCCAACTAAGGCCAGCTATGGCCCCGCCTGGTGATAGAGCAGGGGCAGAAGCACTAAGCAGGAGGAAAGCACAATTAAAAACCTGCTCAGGGCTATAAAACCAAAACAAAGAAGGTAACCTTCAATCTGCCTGCTGCTGACTTCCTTGCCCTCCTTCTTTCCGGGGACTCTGGCAAATGGAGAAGGGGGAGTGTATAGAAGCTTACTCAAACTCCAGGGTTACACCTCAATTGGGAATTGGGTATCTGGGAAAAGATTCAGAACCTCTCTGGGAGGTTGTTGGCATGGAAAAGATCAGGTCTGGATGGACTGCAACTTGTTGGAAGGGGGCTCAAGGGGGAAGAACAAGGAGCCGAGAGTCTAGTAAAAGCTCAAGGGGCTATGTCAGGCAGCTGGGGGGAGGCGGGATGCGGGGGGTACAATCTTATCAGACTCCTGGGGCCAGAAGTTTCATCAGCCCCTGGCCCTGAGATTCCATCACTCCGGGATGAGCTCCAGGAGACGGTGCCAAGGAGAAGTGTTCAAGTCATTAATGGACCTTCCTCAGAGCGGTTATTGTTCCCAAGGTCGGGAGAAGCTGCTGTCTGTGTATAATTCTGAAGCATGACTCCAATGCTATTATTTCTCCGCTGTTTAATAATATTTAGTTTTGCTGCTTTTTTCCAGTATTTGTTCCATTAACAAAATGACTGAGGTGGCCTCCCGGCAGCAAAGCAAGATGTACCCCCCGACTGCCCTCCCCAACCCATCTGACACGTGGGAGATGGTGCCTGGGTGGTGTTTCTGTTTTTAAACTCCAGGAAGTGGAGGGATTCAAAAATACAAATTATCTTCTTTATATAATGGTAGGGAAGCAGCATGGCCCAGTGGAAAGAGCACTGGCCTGAGAGGCAGAGGACCTGGGTTCTAATCCTGGCTCCGCCGCTTATCAGCTGCCTGACCTTGGGCAATTCTTTTAACTTTTCTGTGCCTCCGTTACCTCATCTGTAAAATGGGGATTCAATACCTGTTCCCCCTCCTACTTAGATTGTGAATCCCATGTGGAACCTGATAATCTTGCATCTACCCCAGCACTTAGTGTAATGCTTGGCACATAGCAAGCATTTAACAAATACCATAATTAGAAATTATCATTATGATTAGGGAATGAGTCATTCCTGTGTTTAGTCGGTAGAGTGTTTAGTTGGTAGAGCTCCCTATGGCAGAGACAGTATTTAAACCTAAAATAACGTCATTTCCCTCCATTAAAATTTCAGTGCTCCTCCAGGCTGGTAAATACGTGCATATACTGTGTGATGCTGATCCTGACTTAAAAGCATGTTTCCGGGAAAGGGAGAAAAATGCTTTTTTCTCCACGGTGACTGCAGCGCAATACTGCCCCTGCCAGGCAGTCAGTTTGTGGCTGAAGTACCTCTGCTCTAAGGTTGTCAAGGACAGAGTGCACATGAAAACCATTCCTTTCAGAAGCCTTCTTGGAATCCTTCAGTGGTGCGGGGAAAGGAGAAAAGGAAATGAGAGGAGGCGAGGTTGGAAGTTTGAAAGTCTTTGGATTCTGTGGTTTCCCTCTCTCAGATCTGGAGCAGAGCTAAGAAGGAACCACCAGGCCTGGTGGGCCTAAAGAGAAATGTAGTGTTGGATATCCAATAGTAGCTGGAAGAAAGTTACAGGTTTTGTTTCATGCCTTAAACACAAAGACTAACAGGAAGCCTCCTTGCCCTTCTCTGGGAGAGGATCCTGTGGTGGAATAGGTTCCAGCTTAACTTCTTCCCTAACCCTAACTTAGCCAGCTTCCCTTCCAAGCTCTCCCACACCTGCCTCCCAGCACTGCCCACCTTGGGGACCGAGAGTTCCAACCCGGAGGGCTCTGGACCACAGGAACATTGGCTCAAAGTCTGAAACAATTAAGGGGAAAAAGGGAAGGAAATCCCCAAGGAAATGAGGCAAGCCAGGACAGTGTGGAGAGAGGAAAGAAAGTGGGGTTGACCATTTAGGCATTTGTACAGTGGCTTGCAAGGCAGCCCTTCTTTTCTAGGTAGCAGAGGAGGAACTGACCCATGAATTCTGCCATCTGGCCAACATCCAGCCCTCTGGAAGAGTCTCACCAATATCCCACATTTCCCAAGTTTAGATTGGTTGTCATGATACCACTGAGTATGAGAATCTAGTGCTGGAAGATAAGAGTAGGCTTACCCAAGGCCTACGAACAACCCAGTTCTTCGCTCCCTAAAATTTCTGTCACCATCCTGGGTCCCACCGTTTAGAAATCCCACCTTTTAGAAACCAGAGCCAATTTAGCTACTTCTTTGTCTCAAGCCTGGAACTCAATTCCAGTGAAGGAAAAACTTCTTTGCCTGACAGATCGATCACCTTTTCCTCCTCTTCCAACAGGTTAACCCTTTCAGGGATCGAATCTGCAAAGTGTTCTCTCATGGCGATGTATTCTCTTTTGAGGATGTGCTGGGCATGGCTTCTGTGTTCAGTAAGAAGGCCTGCCCTAGCCTAAAGATTGAGTATGCCTTCCGCATTTTTGGTAAGACCTTTGGAGAAGAAAGGAAAGGAGGGACTCTGGGGATCGTTATCCTGTAGCACCTCTGTATGATAAGCTTCCTAAAGGAATGAGTTTGCAGAATCAGAGGCAGTGTTTGCGGCCCGTGGCATTGCAATACTGAGATTAGAGGGTAACTGTACTCAAATCACATGATAGAAACCCTTTCTCTGATGGGGAATGAGAGAGAGAAAAAGGAACAGAGCACTTACAGAGCCCTCAGAGAGTGAGGGAAGGAGCCAAGATTGCAGATGAAGGGCTGGAAATCTGGGACAAGGATTATAAGAAGGGAAAAGAGGCTGATCAATGGGAAGTGAATCATAAGCATGATATTTAGAGATCTCACTGCCTGAGTCCGAGAGATGGAGAGGCCAGTAATAGTGGGACAGACTAGGACAAGCTGACAGAGGGCCAAAATGGTGGTGGTGTCCCCAAGGAGACAACATAACTGTAACTGTGGTATTTGTTAAGTGCTTACTATGTGCCAAGCACTATATTAAGTGCTGTGGTAGATACATGATACTCAGGTTGGACAACACAGTCCCTGTCCCACATGGGGTTCACAACCTTAATTCCCATTTTACAGATGAGGAACCTGAGACACGGAGAAGTGAAGCGACTTGTCCAAGGTCACACAGCAGACAAGTGGCAGAGCTGGGATCAGAACACAGGTCCTCTGATTCCCCAGGCACGGGCTCTTTCACTCATTCATTCATTCAACTAGGCCATGTGGCTTCCCTAATTACAATTACAATATGCTTCCCACATTACAATAATGTTGGAAGCAGTTCTTTCCTTGGGAGACAAATACGGATCCTTAGGGAAAAAATCCTAATGTTTTATGCCTAAAATTAATGATTTTAAAGTATCTCTTTTCCCCAGGCCCTGACCCTTTTCAGCAGGTAGACTTGTCCCAGACTTGAAAATATGATCAACAGGAAAATATATGCAATCAGCTGAATGGCTGCTTTTCTTGCTATATTCCCCAAGCTGGTCCAGTTCCATCTGATCCTGGGGGTTTAGACTGAGATTAATTCCAGCCTTGGATTGTCTTGGGAGCCCACGCTTTTCAGGAAAAGCCCTGGGTTTCCACCTTATCATTAAAGGGACTTAATCCAGCCCCGCCGCCCCGGAAGAGTGTTTAGTCTAGGTTCCCTTTGCCACCCACAGTCGTAATAATAATAATAATAATGTTGGTGTTTTTTAAGCACTTACTATGTGCCAAGCACTGTTCTAAGCACTGGGTTAGGTACAGGGTAATCAGGTTGTCCCACATGGGGCTCACAGTCTTCATCCCCATTTGACAGATGAGGTCACTGAAGCACAGGGAAATTAAGTGACTTGCCCAAGGTTACAGGGGGCGGAGTCGGGATTAGAACCCTCGACCTCTGACTCTCAAGCCTGGGTTCTTTCCACTACACCATGCTGCTTCTCCCAATGGTACCTAATGGTGAATTGAACCCCCAGGTATGTGGGGTCCTGAACAGTCCTCATCTCTCCCTGAGCTATTTAAGGAGCCACAGAGATGCCTTGGGCCTAACTAGTCATGATCAGAGGGATCTGGCTGAGACTAAATTAGCCTCAGAAGAGCTGGCAGCCCAGAGGCACTTGCTACTAGGACTTTACATTGCGCAGGCATTTGAGAATGGACAGTTTATTGGCATCAGAACTGGCACACTTCAAACACAAACCGTCAACACTCGGTGAACAAGTTTCTTTGTGCAGACCACTGCTCTAGGCCCCTTTGGGAATTTGAAAAGGAAGAACGTGACATGTCCCTGCCCCTCTAAGACTCTTAGCATATAGTCCTCCACTTACAATGTATAGCGGTGTTAGATTTCTCTGATGGCCGACTCTTCACCCTTCAGCGCCACTAATCCTAATCAGTCAATCGTATTTATCAATTGCTTCCTGTGTGCACAGCACTGTACTAAGCACTTGGGAGGGTACAATGTAACAATATAACAGACACATTCCCTGCTCGCAATGAGCTTACAGTCCAGAGCTTCAGTCGTACAACATTTGGCTCCTCCTACTTTCCCTGGACACTGGCTGTGTCCTCCCAGATATGACTGCAGCACCGCCTGGAACTTGAGATGACCTAAATTGGTGCTGCTGCAGGGATTAGTAGTCCTGTAGGAGAGGAGAGGAAGCCATCGCCCCTCCTTTTCATTCTATTCATTCATTCAATCGTATTTATTGAGCGCTTACTGTGTGCAGAGCACTGTACTAAGTGCTTGGGAAGGACAAGTTGGCAACATATAAAGATGGTGCCTACCCAACAACGGGCTCACAGTCTAGAAGGGGGAGACAGACAATAAAACAAAACATGTGGACAGGTGTCAAGTCGTCAGAACAAATAGAAATAAAGCTAGATGCACATCATTAACAAAATAAATAGAATAGTAAATATGTACAAGTAGAATTTGAACACTTATTGTGTGCAGAGCACTGCACTAAGTGCTTGGGAAGTACAAATTGGCAACATATAATAATAATAATAATAGTAATGGCATTTATTAAGCGCTTACTATGTGCAAAACACTGTTCTAAGCGCTGGGGAGGTTACAAGGTGATCAGGTTGTCCCACGGGGGGCTCACAGTCTTAATCCCCATTTTACAGATGAGGGAACTGAGGCACAGAGAAGTGAAGTGACTTGCCCGAAGTCACACAGTTGACAATTGGCAGAGCTGGGATTTGAATCCATGACCTCTGACTCCAAAGCTTGTGCTCATATATAGATGGTCCCTACCCAACAACGGGCTCATAGTCTAGAAGGGGGAGACAGACAACAAAACAAAACAAGCAGACAGGTGTCAGTACCATCAGAATAAATAGAATTATAGCTAGATACATGTAATTAACAAAATAGAGTAATAAATATGTACAACTATTCAGGAACTGCTTCCTCCCAGCAGATATCAATGAGAACGGTTTCATCGATGAGGAAGATCTCCAAATCATCATTCAGCGATTGCTTAACAGTGAGAACCTGGGAGCAGATGAACTGACACAATTAACTAATCATGTGTGTACCCAGAGAGATGGTATTGTGTTCTCACTTTCCTTGCACCAATCTACTGGTGGTATTTATTGAACACTTACTGTGTGCAGAGCACTGTACTAAACACTTGGAAAAGTACAATATAACAGAGTCCGGTTCCCTGCCCACAATGAGCTTACAGTCTAGAACCCATCACTGATGGGTTGGGGTAGCTCTCTCTGACTTCAGAGCACACGTGGGCTCCCCAGAATCAAGGTTCAGGTGTAAGTGGTGCTAGTAGATATGTATTAAGCAATATCCTGTAACCAGGAAAGCAGGCCCTTAAGTGGTTTTCCAATAGTGGTGATTGTTTACGCTGAGCTGTCTACACTCATTCCCACTCTCTGGATCCCCAGTGGCACAAGATTTCACATTCGACATAGTCCAATGAGGAAACTGAGGCCCAGAGAGGTTAAATGAGTTGCCCAGGTCACAAAGCAGATCAGTGATGAAGCCAAGAACCCAGCTCTCATGACTCCCAGTCTTGTGCTCTTTCCACCAGGTTACCGCCAGTAGACCTGGCCTCCCAACCTATTCTTGGCCCCGAAGTCTTGGCCGATGGGCCATATTGAGGCTGGAGACAGCAGAGAGGAGTCCTCCAGGGAGCTTGGCAATTAGGCCCCTTTCCATTGCCTCCGGGCTCAGCTCAAGCCTTTAGGGTTATTTTTAGCCCTGGAGCCGTAACAGAGGCCTGAGGTTGGATATTTTTAGCCTGTCGAATCCAGCCTTTTCTGTGGCTTCCAGATCTGATCCCCCAAACCCTGTCCATTTTTAGTTCTGAAGCCCGTTGTGGCAGGTTTGACCCGGCTGTAGAAAAGGGGGAGAGGGTTGCCTCTTGGCCTTCCTTAGCCTGGCTTCCGAACTGCCAAGGGGCTTGGATGTAGGCCTGCCTAAATGAGCCCAGTCCAACTTGATGCAACCTCTCCCGGCCCCAGAATTGTGGGCTGGCTGTGTCTGGCCCGATGGTGATGGCTTGTATTTGCTCCCAAGCTGTTTGAGAGGAGCTTCCCTCTTCCTGAGAGATGAGAAGCCATTCGTGGTGGATCACCGATTGTTTTGCTGCAGCAGATTTCATGGGCTCTTGCTTTCTCCCATCTGCTCATTAGACAACGGGAGACCATCACAGGACCGACTCTACCCTATAGGCAACTGCCGAGGGTGTCGTTGGGCCTTTTTCTCCTTTTGACTCCGTTTCTTGCCTGGTGGTTCACTTGCCTTCCACGTCCTTCCTTTCCTCTCAGGCACCAATGCTTTAGGTCAGCGCTGGCCTTCATTCTCTGTGGCCTTGACCCCTTGTCAATAGTGATGCAGCTCGGGCTCTCTAGTGGCCATGGGCCTTGCTAGTGGTTAGGGCATTATAGCGCCGAGACTCTACCAGAGCCTTGTAGAGAGTTGGAGGAGAAGCTGTTGGTGACTCCAGGAAGGCTGTGACAGCTCCCATCTGGGATGGGGACTCCCAGAGGATGGAACAGAAGGAATTTCCATTTCCTTAAAGGCCTTTTATCCCGTGATAAAGTGAGAAATCCAGCTTGGAGTCCATACTGGGGCTCTCTCACAACTTTTCACCCAACTCCCCACGGGTGAGGATTCCTCTTTCCCAGAGTGCCCAGCTGGATCCCCAGGATGTAACAGGGGGTCCCTAGCTTCAACAAAGGGGTGAAGACACAAGTCCGGCAGCCCTGGGCTCAATCCCTTCTCTAACATCCTGTTTCCCCTCCCCTGCTTCTCCTCCTCCTGTGCCTCACATAGATCCTGGCAGAGGCTGATCTGGACAATGACCACATGCTGTCATTTTCAGAGTTTGAACACGCCATGTCCAAGTGTCCAGATTTCATGAGGTAAGAAGCTTCCTGCGGCATCTCGAGAATGGACCAGCAATTGATCCAGGGCCTCAGACTTTACCTAGCAAACCGTGAGGTTCCCTTGAAGCCCCTCAGGGGCAGAAGTATCAGGAAGGATGGTCCCATTCCAAAGGGAGTTTTTATTTGAACTAGGGAGCCTGTAAAGGCTGTAAAGCCTGTAAAGCGTGGCAAGGGGAGGATTGGAATGGAGCTGACTATAAACACAGCACTGTTTCCAGGCACCCTGAATTGGGGGAGAACTCAGTGTGGTCTGTACACTTGCTAAATCCAGATCCTGTTTCCTCTTCAGTTCCTTTAGGATTAATTCCTGGTGCATTTGATGGAGGAGTCGCTGTCTTGCAAACACCCTTACCAGATTGAGGTCTTTGGCGGCCACAAGGACCATCTCTGGAATCTAATCCAGTTCCCATCTCTTGGCATTAGGGGAAAGGCCCTGACTAGAAATATATTTCTTGCTCTGGAAAGAATAAAGCCGCAATGTGGCATGTTTCTTTACTATTTATATTGTTCAGGACAATCTTTTTTTTTTCTGAAGATCGTTTTTCAAAAGGAAGAAAATCCATTTGTCTCCGAGTCTGCCCAGGCTAAGACTCATTAAAAGCATAGTGAATATCTCGGATTGTGCCATGCAGACAGGATGACATTTTCCCCCACTATAATCTACATGTCTATCTAATTAACTGAAAGGATTCTGACCTTTCTTTCAGCCCTATTCCCAACACTGCTGCTTCCCTATGAAACTTCCAGGCGTACCCAGAATCCAGGCTGACTTGCAGTAGAGTGAGAGAGAGGAATGCGGCCACCGGTACCCCTGAGCAGCAGCTGTCAATCAGTCTGACTCCCATGGCAACTGAGAAATGCCCACAAACTTGTAATTGCATGGCCAAAATACGCTTTCCACAAAACATATCCAGCCCTACCAGTTGACACTGGATAATGTGTACTAGTAACAAACTTCTCATCACTAGCTGCCTGTTGGTCAGTTAATGTTAGAACACAGAGTCCTTGAAAGTCTTTTGACCACCCCTTCCATCTCCTCTATACAAGCGTGGCTTTTGTGAAACTGGCTTAAAATTTGAACACTATAGAGGTCATTATCATCATCATCATCATTGACCTCTAGACTGCAAGCTCCTTGTGGGCAGGGAACATGTCTACCAACTCTGCTGTATTGTACTCTCTCAAGCACTTAGTACACTGCTCTAAATACCACTGATGATGGTCTTCAGTATTCATTGAGTATCTATTGTGTGTAGAACTAGGTGCCTAGAAACAGAGATCAAAAGTAGAAGAGATGGACCCTACTTTTGAGGAGGGACGCATCACTTTTGGACACAAAAACAAACTGAACAAAATGGAAATTCAGTTAATTCTATGTGCAGAACCTTCCCTTTGTTAGCACCTCAAAAAGGAAGAAGTGAGTACAGTTTTCCCCCTTCTGGGAAAGAGAAAATGCTCCCTTAGACTTTTGAGTCCTATCTGGGACAAGGCCTGTGTCTGACCTGATTATCTTGTATCTACTCCAGAGTTTAGTACAATGCTTGGCACATATAAGAGCTTAACAAATGCTACAATTATCATTGCAATCATAATAATAACTGACCCCCAGACTTTGGGAGAAAAATTATTTCTGACTGGATCCTGTGAATGCCCTAAGCATGTGTCAACTTTAAATTATGAGGGCAGTGGTGACAAGGGGCAGGACTTTTAAGGAGGAGGCAATTTGAATGGAATTTGGGAGTGATAGACAGGCTTTGAAGAGCTAATAGGTCAGAGAGACTTCATTTGGAAGTTCTTGGGTCCAAATGAGGACCAAATGCAGATGAGGGAACTGAGGTACAGAGAAGTTAAATGACTTGCCCAAGGTCACACAGAAGGCAAGTGGCAGAGCCAACCCATGCTCGTTTCAGTAGGCTATGCTGCTTCTCAGTCCTATATGTAATTAGCAAATGTATCAGCAGGGAGCAGAGAGATAACGGCAGGGCAAAAGGTGAATATGTCTCCCAACTCTGTTATACTGTATTCTCCCAAGTGCTCAGTGTGGTGCATTGCTCGCAGTAAGCACTCAGTAAATATGATTGATTGAAAAAAATGAAAACACAAGCCAAAGACAGTAGTCATAGGCAATATTTGTTAAGCCCTACAGATAAATAAATACAAGCATTTTTTTTCTCTTTCATTTCGACTTGTTCAATGCAATATAAGCCTACTTCCCCTTCTATGTCAATTTCCTTTACTGCCTCTTACTTTCTTGGTAATGACTGTATCATCCGCCCCACTTCTGATTAGAAATCTCTCTGATTCTGTTTGAGGCCATGAATTTTCAGATTGGGTCTCACCAGACCTTGTTTGTTCATTAGGTCACCGTTTTTGAAAGCTAAATCAGGCTGGTTAACATTTACTTGGGTAGGAACCATCTCCATATGTTGCTGATTTGTACTTCCCAAGCGCCTAGTACAGTGCTCTGCACACAGTAAGCGCTCAATAAATACGACTGAATGAATGAATTTACTTGGCTAGTTTCCCGTATCTGTACAGATAACAGTGCTGTAAGAAGGTAACTTTCCAAACTGGTCTTTGAGGTGTTGAACCTCTCTGTCCATTATAATGTTCTCGACATTTACTCCTGAATTTTTCAGCCGGTGTCATAGAATGATGATTCATTTTTTTCCCTATCCACGAACATCATCCAGAGAGGAAACTATACTTAGGATGCTACCAAATAGTCATTGTTGTGTGACTTTTAAAACAAGTTGCAATTTAAAAATTGCAATTTAAATTTCAAAGTTAAAATTCCAAATAAAGTAACCTTCATTGGTACTAAATACATCTATTACTGCCAGATTCGAAGCATAGGAATAAAATGTTTCAAAAGGAAGAGGGAGGGCTTCAAACTCAGCAAGTGTAGGAGGAATTTTTCTGGACATGGAGGGGAGAACATAAGTACCTAAAGGATGCCATTACTGGTCAAACCGACGGCCTGGACCAGAGGTAAAAGGACGCCCAGAGGGATCAAGTGGTGGTTGCCTTCCTTGACATCGATATTCACATTTAAGGATATTCATTCATTCATTCAATCGTATTTATTGAGCGCTTACTGCGTGCAGAGCACTGGACTAAGCGCTTGGGAAGTACAATTTGGCAACATATAGAGACGGTCCCTACCCAACAGTGGGCTCACAGTCTAGAAGGGGGAGACAGAGAACAAAACAAATTAACAAAATAAAATAAATAGAATAAGCATTTACAAGTAAAATAAATAGAGTAATAAATACGTACAAACATATATACATATATACAGGTGCTGTGGGGAGGGGAAGGAGGTAAGGTGGGGGGGATGGGGAGGGGGAGGAGGGGGAGAGGAAGGAGGGGGCTCAGTCTGGGAAGGCCTCCCGGAGGAGGTGAGCTCTCAGTAGGGCTTTGAAGAGAGGAAGAGAGCTAGCTTGGCGGATGTGCGGAGCGAGGGCATTCCAGGCCAGGGTGATGATGTGGGCCTGGGGTCGACGGCGGGACAGGCGAGAACGAGGCACGGTGAGGAGATTAGCGGCAGAGGAGCGGAGGGTGCGGGCTGGGCTGGAGAAGGAGAGGAGGGAGGTGAGGTAGGAGGGGGCGAGGGGATGGAGAGCCTTGAAGCCGAGGGTGAGGAGTTTTTGCCTGATATATCAAGAAGCAACATGGCCTAGTGGAAAGAACATGAGCTTGGAAGTCAAAAGACCTGAGTTCTAATTCCGGTTCCACCACTTGTCTGCTGTGTGACCGTGTCTCAGTTTCCTCATCTGCCCACTCGGGATGCAATACCTGTGCTCCCTGCTGCTTAGACTGTGAGCCCCATATGGGACCCCAGTGCTCAGTTCAGTTCTTAGTACATAGTAAGTGCTGAACAGATACCACAATAATTGATTATTATTTATTATTCTAGCACTCCTGTTTTTCCCCCTCTAACAAACATGAATCTACTTAAAATCTCTTTGAGCCTTTTAACATCCCTAACTTTCTCTCTAGTAGTCTGTTATGGACCTCTTGTGTGACTGAAGTGACACGCTTGTCTGGGGTATGACTAGCTGGCTGACTGGGGTAGGAGTGACTCTCCTCAAAGCATGGTCTTTTCCACCAGTATACATTCAAGTGATAGCAGTAAATAGCTATAAAATGGACACCTTTTCCTCACTGGGCAAGAAAGTCGTACATTTTTTCCAGTTCTCACTATATGGCAGAAATCTAACAGGACTGATTAAAGTCATCCTGTCAGCCCTGGGCCACGGTACTCCAGCTATTTCAGTGTATAGAGTGAGCAGCAGCAGAGAAGTGGCTGCCATTTCTGCCCTCTCCTCAGAGTTACTACTTCTTGGGCCCTTGAGAAGGGACACCTACAGCTCTGCTCTAGGATCTCTGGGATGTCAGCAGTGCTGATGGCTGCACTCAGCCACTGTGAGTCATTTCCTCAAACTGCTGCTTCTCTGGACTTCACCCATGCCTGAGTGAATATCTGGGAGTTTGTGTTGAAATATTTGGGCCTGTCTGTCTGAGTCCATTTGCCTGTGTGTCACCCCTGTCTTCCTTTCCCCCTTTTCTCTCTCCCTCCTCCAGTTCACACACAAACGGACCATTATCCCTGCCCCTGGATGCCCTGAACTTTGCCCCGTTTTGAGCTCCGGAAGGTCTGATTACCTACTATATATAAATGAAGAGTACCATTCCACTTCACTTCAGGAGAGCCTGAGATCATCTTCATTACCTGTAAGTGGACTTGAAATATTCGGCTCAGTATGGCCTGTTGTCTGCACATTTCGCTCGCTTTTTTCGTCAGTTGAAATGATCCAAAGGTCCCATTTCCTTGTCACTTTCGCTTCAAGCACCTCCTATTCAAATCATTTCAGTTTACAGAGCTACACGAGTGCTGAGTAATCAGGAAGATGAAGACTGAGTGTTGGGGTGTGGGTGGAGGAGGGTTGAGTAGTGTTGAAGGAAGTAGCCTGGTTTCGATGAGGGAAGCGAAAAAGCATTCTAGGTAGGGTGGAATGTGCTGCTCTAACCACTGAGCAACTGTATAACTGCCTGGCCCCCCGCCTGCAAGGAGTGGCCATTAGGTAGCTCACACCAGCTGTTGGGGATTCATGGCCATTGGGGGTAGGGGGTACCCATCATGATTGATCAGTCATGGAGAAGCAGCATGGCTCAGTGGAAAGAGCACGGGCTTTGGAGTCAGAGGTCATGGGTTCAAATCCCAGCTCCGCCAACTGTCAGCTGTGTGACTTTGGGCAAGTCACTTCACTTCTCTGTGCCTCAGTTACCTCCTCTGTAAAATGGGGATTAAAACTGTGAGCCCCCTGTGAGACAACCTGATCACCTTGTAACCTCCCCAGCGCTTAGAACAGTGCTTTGCACGCAGTAAGCGCTTAACAAACACCATCATTATTATTATTATCATCAATCACAAGCCCCCTGAGGCACCTTTATCTCTGATGTAGCTTAAAAATAGCCCCAGCAGAGCCAGGGAAGGAGGATCCTCTGTAAGCTAGGAGAGTATGTGCTCCAGAGGACCTTGAGAACCTTATCTTGAGGAATCCTTGTTTTTTTTCTGCCTTACACTCATTCAAACATGAGGGAGAGGAATGTGTGGCCAACTGCAAACATTCACAGTTTTTCCCCCTTTTCCCTTCTATCACTATCACCCTATCACTACCGATTTTCCTCATCTCTACTCTCACAATCTTGGTGTCATCTTCAACTCCTCTCTCCCTTTCTCCTCACACCTTGTCTGCAAAATGTCCTCCCTCCATAATACTTCTGCTCCTTCATCAGTGTCCAGAGGCTCAGTTCGAATGTAAGCCCTCTTCACTGCCCCTCTGGATTGCTGATTTTATTGCCTCATGCGTCTCCTCCTTCCAAATCCATCTTGCACTGCAACAAGACTCAATTTCCTGCATCATGCCACTCCATTTCTGCCTCTCAGTTTCTTCTCGGAACTATTTAAAATGCCTGACTATGGGCTTCAACTCTCCCGGGCATTTAGCACAGTGCTCTGCACATAGTAATCCCTCAATAAATACCATTGATGGATCGATTTCCCCACCAGCTGACCTCACCCCCACCACTTAACTGCCCTCAACTTCCAGCTTGTATTCTAAACTACAACCAAGCAAACTTGCTTATTGTCCACCACGTTACTCTCTGCTCAGTTAGTGTTAAGTATTTGTTTTCCATCTATTCCTGTCTTCTCCCTCATTGGTAACTGCTTACTGAACTTGGTACAGTACTGGGCACAGAGTAGATACTCTAGAAATACTATCAGCTGTGGGCACGGCTGACTGATAAGGATGTTCAGGGCCCAGCCAAGGCATAAATTCCAAATGGATCATGCTCACCAGGGGACATCCCTAACACAACATTCCAGAACCCGAGCCAGTTCCAAGAACCCCAGAATCATCCTGTAGCTTCCCCAGGGCTGCTTCAGAGAGTTGTTCTGGGTCTAGGTGGGTCTAAAGGATTCTCGGGAGATCCTGTTTACGATGCTGAGAATGAGGGACAAGGGCAGATCTTTATGGAAGGATTTCTCCTGCAGGCTCGCACCTCTGCCCTCCGCTCTCCCAGACTCCTCCCCAAACTCTACTGGACCCCTTCCCGGTCCCTCAGACCTATCGTAGGCCTCACGTAATCATAGAAACTTCTCCCTTTCCAGCCTGATTCTCCTATGTGAAATAATCTGGTGTGGTCCCCATGCCCCCTCTTTATTTCCAGGGCCCAGGGTGTGCCAGCCACAACTGAGGAAATGTCCTCAGTGGTGTCTAATACCTGGATTCCTGGAGTTCTTTCCTCTGGATTCCATTTTCAGCCCCTACACCCAGGTTGAAACGGTCTTGTCCCAATCCACTTGCACTCAGAAACCGGGAATCCTACAGCAGCTCTTCCCAGCTGTCGCAGCACCAACAGAGAGTGGACTAGAACAAGAAGGTGGTACCTCCCTCCGCTCTGATCCTTTGTCCTACTTTGACCTGAGTTGATCCTGCTGGCCAATTACTTGGGAAATTCCTGTGGAGAGACAGGAGTCCTGTCCTCTATGGAAGCAGCTCCATTTGTGTGGAGAAGCAAGCTAGAGGGCTTCCCTGGCTAAGCGCTTTATTACTGGGAGAAACATGCCTCTTTCCGGTCTCTGTCTCATGCTCTTTTTGGCATCGATCACTTCGCCTCATGCCCTGAACTCGAAGAAGCTGTCTCGCACTCTCCTCTCCTGCGGGGTGACCCTCTTCCCCGAGGGGAAGGTCTGGTATGTTCTCAGATTCTTCGGGGACACCCTAAAGAGGTGCCACTTTGTCTTCAAATCCAGCGGTGGCCTGGAGAGCAGGGGGAGGGGAGGGAAAAGAGTCACGTTGAGGTGAGAGAAATGCTTATCCATTCGCTGTAAACCGCCACCGTGGTCTGTGCTCCAGCCATTTGGAGCAGCCACAGCCAACCCTGCCTCTGACGTTAACTTTGACTTTTCAGCTGCGGAAGCCTTGATTGAAGGTGACACTGGAATTTGAAGGCAGATCCAGACTGGGGGAACTGGCAGTGATAACTCATTCACTGCCTAGAGGCATAGAAGCCTCAACCCTCGGGGCTGGGGGCAATGGGCAGGAAATTTCCGATGAAGTGAGCAGGGCGCGGGCCTGAGAGACTGGAGTCTCCCTTTCATCTGCAATGTGGAAAACTTGGATGACCCACGTGGGGCCTCCAACTGAGCTTAGACCCTCCATATTCATTCATTCACTCAATCAGTCGTATTTATTGAGCGCTTACTGTGTGCGGAGCGCTCGGAAAGTACAACTGGGCAACAGATAGAGACAATCCCTACCCAACAACGGGCTCACAGTCTAGAAGGGGGAGGCAGACAACAAAACAAAACAAGCAGACAGGCATCAATAGCATCAAAATAGATAAACAGAAATTGTAGATAGCATTAATCAAATAAATAGAATAATAAATATATACAAATATACACAAGTGCTGTGGGCTCTGTAGCTGGTCCTAACTGGGGTCAGTCAGTCAGTCAGCCAGAGAGTCGTATTTATTGTGCATTTCCTGTGTGCAGAGCACTGTACTAAGCGCTCGGGCGTAGTATAACAGTAAACAGACACATTCCCTGGTCCACAAAATCTACTTTCCCAGTTGAGAGAGGGATGTGTCACAAACTAATAATGAAACTGTGATTCAGTTCTCTGAAGGCACGTCTGCTCAGTCCTGGGCTCCTCATGCCTTGATCCTTCCTTCCCCACCTAGAGCTACTCCGGAGCTCAGCCACACATATTATGTTGCCAACTTGTACTTCCCCAGCGCTTAGTACAGTGCTCTGCACACAGTAAGTGCTCAATAAATACGATTGATTGAATGAATGAATGAATGAATGAATGACAGAGGGGCATCTTTGCTTGCATGAAAGAGCTTCAGCCTGGGACTCAGAGGACCTAGGTTCTAATCCTAGCTCTGCCATTTGCTTGCTGTGTGATTTTGGGCAAGTCGCTTAACTTCTCTGTGCCTCAGTTTCCTCATCTGCAAAACGGGGATTAAATACCCGTTCTCCCTCCTCCCAAGACTGCGTGCTCTGTCTGGGATGGGGACTGCATCCGACCTGATTATCTTATATCTACCCCAGGGTTTAGTGCAGTGCTTGGGATAGTAAGTGCTTAATAACTACCAGAATTATCGTTATTATTATTATTATTATTATATATAAGTTTTCCCTGCTGAGCCAAACATCCATCTGGCTCTGGACACTAGGGGGCATCCACAGAACAGAAAATAAAGGGGTCCAGCCAACACCACAGGTTTTGTTTATTGTCTGATTCCCTGGCCAGCCTATGGCCCCTTAAAATAATAATAATAATAATAATAATGACATTTATTAAGCGCTTACTATGTGCAAAGCACTGTTCTAAGCGCTGGGGAGGTTCCAAGGTGATCGGGTTGTCCCAAGTGGGGCTCACAGTCTCCATCCCCATTTTACAGATGAGGGAACTGAGGCCCAGAGAAGTGAAGTGACTTGCCCAAAGTCACACAGCTGACAAATGGCGGAGCTGGGATTTGAACCCGTGACCTCTGACTCCAAAGGCCAGTCTCTTTCCACTGAGCCACGCTGCTTCAGTTCTCTACCCTCGACACCTCCATAACTAACCTGTCCTGGTCGGGAAAGTGGCCGCGGGGCTGAGGAAACAATCTGTGCGGTTTTATAAGACGCTTAAATCACCTCAAAATGATATGGGCAGATTAAGCACCTGCATTTACGACTGACTGATTGGGTCTGATGCCAGAAGCCATGATGGTAGAGAGGCAGAGCACTGAGGAAGCCCATGAGGCAGCTCTAGGTTTCAGGCATCATCATCATCATCAATCGTATTTATTGAGCGCTTACTGTGTGCAGAGCACTGTACTAAGTGCTTGGGAAGTACAAATTGGCAACATATAGAGACAGTCCCTACCCAACAGTGGGCTCACAGTCTAAAAGACTCTAAAAGGCATGAAGACTCTGTGACTGGTGTGCATGCAGTCAGGAGTCACTGTGGATAAGGAGGGACCAGGGGCCACAGTGATGCAGAGTCAGACTAGTTTGGAACCAGTATTCTAGAATCCCATATAACACCTCAGTTTACACAGCTTAAAAAGGGAAGGCCGGGGCCAGAGGGATGCGGACCAACAAAAAGGAGGGACCTGTGATCTGACCTGGGGGTGGGTGCTGCCAGGAATTTGTGGGTATGAGTTCATTTCACTGCACTAGCTGAAATGATTTATGTCATTCCTATTTCAGGCTCCTTTGGGGTCCTTGAATGAGAGAGGGCAGGCAGGGAAGCCAGGTCATTAATAGGTCCCTGGTTCTGTAATCTCTTCCTGTTCCTGGCAGGAAGCACCATCTCCATGGTTTGGGGCAGTGGGTGGGGAAGGATCAAGGGGAAAAAAAAGAAGAAGAAGAAGAAGAAAAGCGACATTGATGTCCCAGCAACATATTTTAGATGCCTATCAAGGTCAGGTCGTACTGGGCCAAGTTCTTAAAATTTTGTCCCCTGTAAAATAAAATGGCCATTTCTCTGGAGCTTAAAGTGGGATGGAAATGATGCTTTTGAACAGGGGCTGGATTCCACGGGTCCAAGAATAAAAGGGAAGGGAAAGACAGGAAAGACAGATTGTACATGGAAAGAGACACAAAAGAGATTGAGAGGCACAGGGACATAGAGCCAACAGGGGTGGCAAGCCTATCGCACATAATTCCGGCTGACTTTTTCCCTATGGGAAACAGCAGCAGGTAAGGAAAGAGAAAGAGCAGCTAAGAGATAGATCCCTTCCATTGTTTGCCCTACTCTGGAGTTGTAGCTGCTGCTGTTGCTATTGGCTTTTTTTATCAAAGGTTTCCTTGACAGGTGCCTGGTCGGGTAGGGGCAGCATCAGCTATCTCTTTTCCTTTCTCCACTTGTCTACTGGCATTCTCTTGCCCTGAACTCCCAGCTACTGCTACTGGGGTCACCACTTGGAATAAAAGTGGGGCTTCAGAGGGTGTCACTGGCTGACTTTCAAGTTGTGGGAAAGGGGCCTGAAATTTATGACTGAATGATGTGCCACTTCAGGTCATGTTAACATAAAACTTTCTAGCTGGTTCACCTCCCTCCCCCTCCAGGTGACTTTAAATTTGCATAATTTTTTTTCTTTATTTTGGAAAAAATGCAGCCTGGGGTATTTGGGTGAGCAGTATACATCATCATCATTATCATCAGTGGTATTTATCGTATAAAGTAATTTTGGACTTGAGGCTATGCGTGCTGCAGTGGGGCAGGGGTTGGGGGGATGGCCCCTTCCCCTCCCCAGTGAGCCCCAGTGTGGCTCAGTGGAAAGAGCACAGACTTGGGAGTCAGAGGTTCTGTTTTGTTGTCTGTCTCCCTCTTCTAGACTGTGAGCCCGTTATTGGGTAGGGACCGTCTCTATATGTTGCCGACTTATACTTCCCAAGCGCTTAGTACAGTGCTCTGCACACAGTAAGCGTTCAATAAATATGATTGAATGAATGACTATTTATCGAGCACTTACTGCTTGCAGAGCACTATATTAAACATTTGGGAGAATACGACAGAGTTGGTAGTCACAATCCCTGCTCACAAAGAGCTTACATGTTATTCCATTACATGGAATAAAAGCACAGGCAGATTAGATGGAAAGAAAGGGGAATTGAGAGATTGAAAAAAATCTTGGCCCCAGGTTTCTCGGAATAATAAATATTTCTTTCCCCAGCCATTTTAGGAAAAGATTTATTAGTGTTCTCTTGGTGTGTTTCGCCTTGAGCAATTCTTTCCCTGAATGTGAATCTAAGACTTAGGTCCCAGGCCCTAAGGGAAATAGACCCACAGACAATATCTTTTTTGGCTCATTTGCCCTTCCTGCAGGAAGACCTGGAGCTGGTGTGCTGCTCTGCATGCAATGAGCTCTCAGAAAATGTTACTGAACGATCAAGCGCAGCCCCTCCTATTTCTCTCCCTCAAGCAGAAACTGCACCATCCCTGCAGTCGTTGGGGTTTGCATCTTCTTTAAAGTCCAAATCTCAAATCCCAGTTGCTCTTCCTCCCTTAAAGGGTGCCATGCTTTAGCAGGAAGACTCATCAAAGCTCCATCGGTGAGCAGGGATGGAGGAAGATCATCCCTGGCTGCCAAAAGGAGCTAAGGTTTAGGTACCCTGCAGGAATGGAGGATGTGGCTACAGTCAGAGCAATAAGAATAATCCACAATTCACAGTTCTGAGGGCATGAGGGTACCTTCAGACTTCTTAGTAGAATTCACTGAGGGCCTACTCTTTGCAGAGTACTGATCTAAGCGTTTGGGAGAGTGCAACGGTTTTCCGGAACATGATGCCAGACCTCAAGGAGCTTATCCAATCCTTTCCCATTTACCTGCAGACTTTAAGCTTGTTGTGGGCAGGAAATGTGTTTACCAGCTCTGTTTTATTGTTATTATTATAATAATAACGGTGGTATTTGTTAAGCACTTACTATGTGCCAGATGCTGTACTAAGTACTGGGGTAAATACAAGCAAATCAGTTTGGACGCAGTCCTTGTCCCACATGGGGCTCACAGTCTTAATTCCCGTTTTAGAGTTGAGGTAGCTGAGGCACAGAGAAGTGAATTGACATGTCCAAGATCAAACAGCAGACAAGTGCTTAGTACAGGTGCTCTGCACACAGTAAGCGCTCAATAAATATGATTGAATGAATGAAAGTGGCAGAGCCGGGATTAGAACACTTGTCCTTTTGTCTCCCGGGCCCGTGCTCTATCTACTCTGCCATGCTGCTTCTATTGTACTCTCCCAAGCACTTGGGACAGTGCTCTGCACCAAGTGCTCAATAAATATGATTGATTGATTGATTCCCAGGCAATCCAGGGGGCAAACAGGCTGTCTCCCAGAGGTGTTCATTTGGCAGCTCAGTCTCAGCACAATATCCATTCCCCAGGAGAGCCTGGCAGGTGGAGGAGGAAGGAGATCCCCTCCACGGCCTGGTTATTATTCATATCAATCAATCAATCGTATTTATTGAGTGCTTACTGTGTGCAGAGCACTGTACTAAGTGCTTAGGAAGTACAAGTTGGCAACATATAGAGACGGTCCCTACCCAACAGTGGGCTCACAGTCATATCCTCTTCAGCATGCTCCTGAGGCGAAGTGCTTGGGGTTCATTTTCTCATTTGTTTCCCCACCCTCCTCCACGCGCCCAGCAAGGTGGGGTTGGTACCATTCCCCCAGCAATACAAAAGGGAAAACCGAGGTCCAGAGTAGAAAGAAGGTGTGCCAGGTATGCCAGCAGTGGGCAAGGAGTAGCCCTGGGATCCAGCCTCATTGGCTCAGGTTCCAGAGATTCGATATTTGAGTCCCAAGGTGCTGCCTCTCCCTAGCCCAAACCTCGGCTCTTTCTCATTTCCATGTGATAAAAAGCATTCTGAAGTGGGAGGCAAATGAAAGATGCTTGGGCAGAAGAGTGAGGGGGCACTAGCTAGCAGGAGAGAGAAAAGACGTAGGTGTTCAATTCTTTTCTCATGCTCTTCATTGCTCTGATCTGAATCGTTTCAAAGAGTCTTCCTTAGAGCCTCCAGACTGACTCCTCCTCATTTCGGCTTCACTTTTTGAACCCTCGTGAAGACCAAATAACATAGCGGTCTCCATAGAATACAGAAAGTTGCATGTGATTTTTTTCCAGTGGGCTTCACCATCATCCTTGTCATCAGTGATATTAATTGAGCGCTTAGTCTGTGCAGAGCACTGTATGTTCCCAACCTCCAAGTTTACAGATCCTAAATTACACACACTCCCTGTTGTACTGAGGATGGGGCCATCAGTGTAGTGATGTGGTGCACACATGGGAAAGTGGGTATCAAAATTCAGTGCCCAGCCTGGTCCTTGCATCTGCCTCTCTTCCGTGTCCCACTACTCTGTCTCTGGGCCATCTTGGGGACGGGCCAGAGGCTGGGCTCCATAGCGAGGCAGACCAAGACCTTCCTGTGGTGACAGGGGATTATTTTGTCAAGGGAAGTTCCCACCCCGCACTGCTCAGAGCCATAGAGAAAGAAGTGAAGTCACTATGGGGAGGCAAGATGATGAGGTGAAAGAGCATCACCCCAAGGAAAAGGGGAACTGATGAAGTGAGAGAAAGAGGACATTAGAGAATGAGGCAAGGAGCAGAAGGGAGGGAAATCACTACTCAAAGGAGAGGAAAGTGGGGAAAAAAATGGTGATCCAGGCCAAAGGGTCAGACTGAGTCCATTCTGCTCATCTTTAGGGCTGCCAGAAGAAGAGCTTTTTGAGAGGTCATTTTAAGGAGAGAAAAGAGGGGGCTTTTCCACACCGGATATAACTCTGGGAAGCCTCCTGTTTCTCTAGCTCCTGGTGCAGCTCAGAGGCAGCATTCAGAAAGCAGCTGTTACTACACACAGCGGCTATGAAGCCAAAGCGAGAAAAAAAAAAATCACACACACGGGAGTCATTCAGCCTCCTTGTTCTCTATTTAATCAGCACTTCTGGTCTGTAGAGATACAACCATGTCTACACAAATCCAATTAATGGGAAGGAGGGCTTGATTACAGAATAAGCGGCAGCATTAACTAACTACTGCCTCAGCAGCCCTCTCCTACCTCCCCTCTGAGAAGTGGAGTTTTCCTCCCACCAGCTCATTCTACAGGACGACTGCATCCAGTTACCAACACATGAATTTGAAGTCTCTGCGCCAGAGCAGAGGGGAGTTGGTTCCTGGGTGCATTGATTGAAACTCACACTGCAACACACCAAATCCTATAATAATAATAATTATGGTACTTAGGTGTTTTCTATGTGCCAGGCACTGTCCTAAGCGCTGGGGTGGATACAATTAATCAGCCTGGATGGTAGGGACCTGTGGGGTTTGGAGAAGCTTTGGGGCTTTGCTGGGACACTATGGTCTGCACTGGTGAGAGGGCCTGGGGCTGGCTACCTTTCTAGAGGAAGGTAAAATGGAGTTCAAAGTGGACTTGTGGAAAGTGAGAATGATGATGATGATGATGATGATGGCATTTGTTAAGTGCTTACTACGTACAAAGCACTGTTCTAAGCGCTGGAATAGGACTCAGAGCAGAGCCTCCTACTGCCTCTCTCTGAAAGAAGTGAATCTATCCTTTCACCACACTCACTTCTTCTTCAGAGTCTTTTATTTGCTTGTTTTTATGGTATTTGTTAAGTACTATGTGACAGGCACTCTACTGAGTGCTGGGATAGATACAAGCTAATAAAGTTGGACATTGTCTCTGTCCCACACTGGACTCATAGTCTTAATCCCCATTTTACAGATGAGGTAACAGGCGCAGAGAAGTTGTCACCCAAGGTCACACAGCAAACAAGTGGCAGAACACAGGTCCTTCTGATTCCCAGCCTGTTCTCCAACCACTAGGCCACCCTGAGCTGTGGGGCCTGGAGTTTCTCAGGCAGGCACCTCAACCTGATGGTTTGGGGGCTGTCTCTCCAACATCATCACAATTAACTGACCACCTACTGTGAGTAGAGCACTGTACTAGGCCCTTGGGACTGTGAAATACAAAAGTATTACACGATCCCTGCCCTGAAGGAGCTTAGAAACTTCCAGGAGAAACAGAAAAACACACATAGTACATATACAAGGGAGCAAAAGGAAAACCACTGATATAATTGAAACCACAAACGTAAGTCAAAATGATTAAATAAGCGGAATAAACTAATATTCACATAAGAGGAAAGGGTTGCTATGGGGTGATGATCTGTGGAGCTGGGATTAATTGATGAAAGGCTTCTGAAGGAAGTAGTTTTTTAAGACAGTTTTGGCGGAGGTTGTTTGGCAAAGGGGGGATTTAATTAAAGTATTCATTCAATCGTATTTATTGAACGCTTACTGTGTGCAGAGCACTGTACTAAGCGCTTAGGAAGTACAAGTTGGCAACATATAGAGAAGTCCCTACCCAACAATGGGCTCACAGTCTAGAAGGGGGAGACAGACAACAAAACAAAACATGTGGACAGGTGTCATCAGAATAAAATAGCACCAGCTAGGTCAGCAATAACAACAAAAAAATACTAAATAGCTGTCTACCCTGGTCATTCTGAGAGGGATGTGGGTGTACACAGATGTATTAAGTATGATATTTGTTCAGTGCTTACTATGTGTCAAGGACTGTTCTAAGGTAATTACGAGTAGATACAAGTTAATTAGGTTGGATGCAGCCCCTGCCCCACATGGGGCTCTCAATCTAAGTAGGACTCTAGACTGTAAGCTCATTATGGGCAGGAGATGTGTCCACCACCTCTGTTGTACTGTACTCTCCGAAGCTCTTAGTAGAGTGCCCTGCACTCAGTACGTGCTCAATAAATGATTGATTGATAGGAGGGAGAACCGGAATTGAATCCCCACTGTACAGATGAGGAAACTGAGCCCCTGAGAAGTTAAGTGACTTGCCCAGGGACAAACAGCAGGCAATTACTTTTACTCCCAGGCCTCTTTCTACTAGGCCATGCTGCTAGGAAGCGGGAGTCTATTCAGGGCATCTGTTGATGTTGAAGTAAAGCACACAGAGGAGGGAAGGGGCAAGATACTCACAGGTCTGTTGGGATGGGGTACCGATCGTGCTCCTTCCTGGGCAGCACAAAGTAGGGGACTGGGTGTACAGTTCCTGTCTTGTCCCAGTAGTATTCCCGGTGCTTCTGGGCCAGCTACATATACAACCAAAGAACGGACAACGGCGGGGTCAAAGGGCACGTTTGGCTAGAGGGACCCACCGCCCTTTGCCCTCCTGGGCCGAAGGAAGCTTCGCCCAGGGACTTTGCAAGATGCACTGGCTGGAAGGGGCCCAAGAGGAGCCCCCGTGGCGAACAGAAGGTGGAAGAGCCTCTCCATGGGTAGGGAAGCGGCATGGCATAGTGGATAGAACACAGGCCTGGGAATCGGAAGGTCATGAGTTCTAATCCCAGCTCCGCCACATATTTGCTGTGGCAAGTCACTTCGCTTCTCTGTGCCTCAGTTACCTCATCTGTAAAATGGGAATTGAGACTGTGAACTCCATGTGGGACAGGGACGGTGTCCAACCCAATTTGCTTGGATCCACTCCAGTGCTTAGTCCAGTGGCTGGCACACAGTAAGTGTTTAACAAATACCATAATTATTATCGTTATTATTAGGGTGCAGTGGGACTTTGATGACCTCCAGGCCTTGTCCAGACTCTCCCTCTAGACTGGAAACTCGCTGTGGGCGTTGAATGGTATTGTACTCTCCTAAATGCTTAGTACAATGCTCTGCACATAGTAAGTGCTCAGTAAATATGATTGACTGACTGATTTGAAAGATCTTTCCCAAGACAGTCCAGTCCCTGGCCACTGTCCCTCCCACTCCTGCAGCCCATGGAATAAATGTCCTGGCACTGGAGTCTAAATACCTGACTCGACTTCAATCAATCGGTTCGTATTTACTGAGCACTTACTATGTGCAGAAAATTGTACCAAGCACTTGGGAGGGCACAACACAAGAGAATTAGCAGACACGTTCCTTTCCCATCCTAGGCCTCCCCTCACCCAAATGAAGGAAGGGGGGAAAGCAGACAACTCACCCGGTAGAACTCCTTCAACTCCTCAGAGCGGTTTTGGTCGAGGTTGAAGTGGGAGTAAGAAGGCGTGCGCGGCCAGCGGTTCCAAGTGAGGGAGCGGCTCCCGAGCACCAGGGAGGGATCTCGAGAGAAGATCGTGGGGAAGAATCCCCCCCTGCTGTAGGGGCTGCGGCTGCTGTCCATGGCTGCATTGCGATAGTCCTGGAAGTACTTGAGCGTGGCGTTGCCGTAAGTGTCTCCGAAGGAGAAGGCCACATTCGGGACGGAGCCTTGGTACCTGAGGAGGGTGGGCAGTAGGGAGCAATAAACCCATTACTGAGATAAGACAGGCTTAGGGAATGCTGCTGAGTCCTTCACATGTGAAGAAGGTGCTGTCCCATCTTTGGGATTCCTCTAGCAACCTCCCAAAATGGTGTTCTCCGTTTAAGTGGTGTTCTCCGTTTCTAGACTGTGAGCCCACTGTCGGGTAGGGACTGTCTCTATATGTTGCCAACTTGTACTTCCCAAGCGCTTAGTACAGTGCTCTGCACACAGTAAGCGCTCAATAAATATGATTGATTGATTGAAGTGGAGAGCAAAAATAGATGATAAACCTTATTGCTATATTGTACTCTCCCAAATGCATAGCGTGGTACTCTGCACACAGTAAATGCTCAATAAATACGATTGAATGACAATAATAATAATAATGGCATTTATTAAGCGCTTACTATGTGCAAAGCACTGTTCTAAGTGCTGGGGAGGCTACAAGGGTGATCAGGTTGTCCCACGGGGGGCTCACAGTCTTAATCCCCATTTTACAGATGAGGGAACTGAGGCCCAGAGAAGTGAAGTGACTTGCCCCAAGTCACACAGCTGACAGTTGGCGGAGCTGGGATTTGAACCCACAACCTCTGGCTCCAAAGCCCGTTACCCTTTCCACTGAGCCACTCTGCTTCTCTGGGACAGGGATCCCAGCTCCTTCCCATAGTGTTGCAAAGGATGCCGGGACTACTGAGTGACTGAAATCCTTTCTCTTGCCACTTCCCTTTCCCCCAATAATGGGCAGTGGAGGAACTTGGTGGGGCGGGGGTCACTTCTCTGTGCCTCAGTTACCTCATCTGTAAAATGGGAATTTTACAGACCTTTACAGACAAATTTACAGACCTTTAGCGGTTCCGCTAAATCCTCCTAACAGCTCCAATCCCCCAAAAGAGTGGCTGCCTAGAAGCGCCCCAAGTCCATTCTTATAGGGGGCCAGTACAGGTTCTGTCCATTAGCTCTTTTCCTGAGTGTCTACTCTCTGAAGATCTGTGTCAGTCTGATGGGCTAGCTGCTTTTCTAATCCTCTCCCCCTCGTCCCCCTCTCCATCCCCCCATCTTACCTCCTTCCCTTCCCCACAGCACCTGTATATATGTATATATGTTTGTACATATTTATTACTCTATTTATTTATTTTACTTGTACATATCTATTCTATTTACTTTATTTTGTTAGTATGTTTGGTTTTGTTATCTGTCTCCCCCTTTTAGACTGTGAGCCCACTGTTGGGTAGGGACTGTCTCTATATGTTGCCAACTTGGATTTCCCAAGCGCTTAGTACAGTGCTGTGCACACAGTAAGTGCTCAATAAATACGATTGATTGATTTTCTATACTGGCCTGCCAATCTCAGCTGATCCGGTCTTGCCAAAATGCTCCTACTTGATGATCTCCCTAAAGCTTCAATCTCTTCCACGTCTCTGCCCTTGGGAAGACTTCAATGTTCATCAAAACTTACTGCAAGTTAAAGGGGCTATTGCTAGAACATTATGATCCGAAGCAATTATTGTTCTAGCAATAGCCCCTTTAACTTGCAGTGAGTTTTGATGAACGTTGAAGTCTAAGGTCCCAGAAAGAGCCTATCATTGCACCCCTCTTTGAAAAACGTGGATTGTTCAACCCATCGGTCACATTTATTGAGTGTTTACTGTGTGCAGAGCACTCATCTTGGATGAGTACAATACGACTGAGTTGGTTTAAACGATCCCTGTCGATGAGGAGCTAACAGTCTACAGTGGGAGACAGACATGAAAATAAATTACAGGTAGGAGAAAAGAGCTTTTGAAATACGAAGTGTTATTGTTAATCGTCTTCTAGCCACCCCCAGCTCTCAGTCCTGCTCCTCCTCCACATTTTGCTTTTCTACTTTGATTGCTGAAGCATTTGCATCCAAATAGAAGCTTTCTCCTCCGCAATCCCTCTATTGCTCTGGCTCCATCCACTCCAGGATTTGCTAGTATAAAATGAGTGTGTGTAATAATCACCAATGAATATTTATGAAGAAACCCTGGTGGTTTCTCAGAGACCAGAGATGGTTCAGTGTCAACCTGTGGACGTGTGAGGGGCCCTTTGTCCCGAGATGAGTATATGCAGCTGTTTAAGTCTAAGTGGGTTCCTGCACCCTTCAGTTTCTTTGAGTGCATATGTGAGGGTTCGGCTGTTTGCAGAAAACCCATTTAGTTGGAGAATATATCTTCTCAAAAAATCCAACTCCAGAAAAATCATCCTTGATACAAGCTTGTATTAGGAGTTGTAATCAAGGAGGTGGCGGCCTTATCGTGTGCTGTGCAGATGCCCAGTGCTCTGCTGCAGGTGCACAGTGTATGACAAAGGAATATATTGATTGGATCAAACTGATCAGGGAAAACTACTCCAGGAGACCCTCCCCCATTAATTTCTAATCTCCCCACTGTATTTCGCTCAACACTTTCATGCCTCCTAAGTATCTGTGAACTCACAGCTCCCCTATGCCCACAGCACTTTTGTACATATCTTATAAAACTTTATTACTTCCCCTTGTATGTAATATACTTTAGTGTCTTTAATCCCCCAGTAGATTGTACCTTCTTGAGGGCAGCAATCATGTATATTAACTTTGTTTTTATCTCCTAATAATAATAGTATTTGCTGAGCACTTCCTAGGTGCCAAGCACTCTACTAAACAGTACAGTGCTTTGCACACATGCATTCAATAAATACTATTGAGTGACGACAAATTAGAGATAAATCAAATGCTACAAAATTCTTTCTTTTACAGAAAGAAAAGTCAAAATATCAAAGCGATGCACAACAGAAATTGGAGGAATTCAAAATGAGCCAGTATTAGAAGTAAGACCACACTCCGGACCGGAAATAGTTGGGTCCATTTTATAAAACTGACAAATTAAGCCTAATCATGTACGGGTTGTCTCTAATGGAAAATTTAAGTGGGTGCACGTATCACAGTTACGTAAATAAGGTGACTAAAGGTGTTCTTTCCTGTTTTGCTAATTATAACATCGACAACTTCTTTGGGACCACGCCCATTACAATTGGTGACTTCCTGTGACTGTAAGCAAGTCACTAAACTTCTCTGTGCCTCAGTTTCCTCATCTGTAAATAGAAGAATTAAATACCCATGCTTCTGTCCTCTTGACTGTGAGCACCTTGTGGGAGAGAGAATGGGTCTGATCTAATTGTGCTGTATCTTCTAGACTGTAAGCCCACTGTTGGGTAGGGACCGTCTCTATATGTTGCCAACTTGTACCTCCCAAGCGCTTAGTACAGTGCTCTGCACACAGTAAGCGCTCAATAAATATGATTGAATGAATGAATGAATGGATCTACCCAGCGGTTGACACACATGGTAGGTTGTTGTGGGCAGCGAATGCTTTTTTTTATGGCATTTATTAAGCGCTAACTATGTGCAAAGCACTGTTCTAAGCGCTGGGGAGGTTACAAGGTGATCAGGTTGTCCCACGGGGGGCTCACAGTCTTAATCCCCATTTTACAGATGAGGTAACTGAGGCACAGAGAAGTGAAGTGACTTGCCCAAAGTCACACAGCTGACAATTGGCAGAGCCGGGATTCAAACCCATGACCTCTGACTCCAAAGCCCCTGCTCTTTCCACTGAGCCATGCTGCTTCTCTAATGCTTCTGCCAACTCTGTTGAATTGTACTCTCCCAGGGGTTTAGTACAGTATTCCCCACACAGTTTGTGTTCAATAAATAGCACTGATTAATGGGTAAGACCTTGCATGGCCTAGTGGCAAGAGCACGGGCTTGGGAGTCAGAGGATACGGGTTCTAATCCTTCCTCCACCACTTGTCTGCTGTGTGACCTGGGACAAGTCACTTAACTTCTCTGTGCCTCAGTTGCCACACCCGGAAAATGGGGATTAAGACTGTGAGCCCCACGTGGGACAACCTGATTACCTTGGGTCTACCCCCAGCGCTTGGTACATAGTAAGCGCTTAAAAAATACCATAAGAATTACTATTATTCTGAGGGCATCAGTTGCCTCCTTTCCTGTCTCCGTGCTCCCTGAAATGTGGAGCCTCTGCCCGTCCCGCTGCTTACCCGGGCATGAGGCTGGGTGGCACGTAAACCGCGTTGCTGGTGGTCAGCAGGGTCCCTGCGCTGCGGGATGCCATGGTGCCACCTCCTTGCGATGCGCTGGTCCGGAGGCTGCTGGTATCCCGGGGGAGCGGGCCGGCTCTCTCCCTGCCAGGGCCTGCCCACCGAGCCGGGCTTCGGCCTTCCTATCTGCCCGGCTTCCAGAGAGGAATGGTAAACACCTCCTCGGTAACCTGGCAACAGCACCCGGGACCTTGGCAACCGGGACCATTCGTTCTTTCAATCGTATTTATTGAGCGCTTACTGTGTGCAGAGCACTGGACTAAGCGCTTGGGAAGGACAAGTCGGTAACATCTAGAGACGGTCCCTACCCAACAACGGGCACACAGTCTAGAAGGGGGAGAGGTCTTCCCAGACTGAACTCTCCCCCTTTTAGACTGTGAGCCCACTGTTGGGTAGGGACTGTCTCTATATGTTGCCAATTTGTACTTCCCAAGCGCTTAGTACAGTGCTCTGCACATAGTAAGCGCTCAATAAATACGATTGATGATGATGATGATGATGATGATGAACCCCCTCCTTCCTCTCCCCCTCTTCCCCCGCCTTACCTCCTTCCCTTCCCCACAGCACCTGTATATATGTTTGTACATATTTATTACTCTATTTATTCATTTATTTTACTTGTACATATCTATTCTATTTATTTTATTTGGTTAATATGTTTGGTTTTGTTCTCCGTCTCCCCCTTCTAGACTGTGACCCCAGTGTCGGGTAGGGACCGTCTCTATATGTTGCCAACTTGTACTTCCCAAGCTCTTAGTACAGTGCTCTGCACACAGTAAGCGCTCAATAAATACGATTGATTGATTGAACAAAACAAAACAAGTAGACAGGTGTCAATACCATTCTTTCAGTCAGTCAGTCGTATTTATTGAGCACTTACTGTGTGCAGAGCACTGTACTAAGCGCTTGGGAAATACAAGTCGGCAATATATAGAGACGGTCCCTACCCAACAATGGGCTCACAGTCTAGAAGGGGGAGACAGACAACAAGACAAAACATGTGGACAGGTGTCAAGTCATCAGAACAAATAGAATTAAAGGTAAATGCACATCATTAACCGAATAAATAGAATAGTAAATATGTACAAGTAAAATAGAGTAATAAATCTGTACAAACATATATAAATGGAATTAGAGCTACTTACACGTCATTAATAAAATAGAGTAATAAATATGTACAAATATACACAAAGGACCGGATTGGACCTTCTGTCGCTGCTGCCGAGATGCCCTCCGGACTCCTTTACTCCCACGGGATCGGTCGCTTCGTTCCCTTGGCCGGTCCCGGACAACATAGAGAAGCAGTGTAGCTCAGTGGAAAGAGCCCGGGCTTTGGAGTCAGAGGTCATGGGTTCGAGTCCCGGCTCTACCAATTGTCAGCTGTGTGACTGGGCAAGTCACTTCACTTCTCTGGGCCTCAGTTCTCTCATCTGTAAAATGGGGATGAAGACTGTGAGCCCCCCGTGGGACAACCTGATTGCCTTGTAACCTCCCCAGCGCTTAGAACGGTGCTTTGCACATAGTAAGCGCTTAATAAATGCCATTAAAAAAAAACATAGGGAGAGATGGTCCGCAATTGCTTGACTGAGGCCTGTCTACTTGTTTTGTTATCTGTCTTTCCCTTCTAGACTGTGAGCCTGTTGTTGGGTAGGGACCGTCTCTAGATGTTGCCAACTTGGACTTCCCAAGCGCTTAGTACAGTGCTCTGCACACAGTAAGCGCTCAATAAATACGATTGAATGAATGAACTTTAACATGCCCCCGCCCCTCATCCTCCCAGGCAGGGCCCAGGCCTCGTCCAGTCCAGCTCCGCTTCTCTCCTCCACCAAGGGCCTCCCTTCCCTCCCCCCGTGCACCCAGAATACCAGGACCCCCGCCCCCCAACCCAGCTACTCCCCTCCTGAAGCCTGCCTCAGCCCACGAATAGCGCTTAGAACAGTGCTTTGCACATAGTAAGCGCTTAACAAATACCATTATTATTATTATTATCACTGTGGCATTTGTTAAGCGCTGTTTGTGCCGAGCGCTGTACTAAATGCTGGGGTGGATACAATCACATCGGTTGGACACAGTCCCTGTCCCACGTGGGGCTCACAGTCTCAATCCCCATTTTACACATGAGGGAACTGAGGCACAGAGAAGTGAAACGCTTAGTACAGTTCTCCACACTCAGTAAGCACTCAATAAATATGATTGACTGGCTGACCTGGGTTCTAATCCTGGCTTTGCCATTTATCCGCTGTGTGACCCTGGGTGAGTCACTTCACTTCTCTGGGCCTCAATTACCTCATCTGTAAAACAGGGATACTGTTGAATAACATATTCATTCACTCCTATTTATTTTGTTAATATGTTTGGTTTTGTTCTCTGTCTCCCCCTTCTAGACCGTGAGCCCACTGTTGGGTAGGGACTGTCTCTAATGTGTTGCCAACTTGTACTTCCCAAGCGCTTAGTACAGTGCTCTGCACACAGTAAGCGCTCAATAAATACGATTGATTGTGCAGAGCCCTTGGAAAGTACAGTTCGGCAACAGATAGAGACAATCCCTACCCAACAAGGGGCTCACAGCGTAGAAGGGGGAGACAGACAACAAAACAAAACGAGTAGACAGGCATCGATAGCATCAAAATAAATAAATAGAATTATAGATATATACATATCATTAGTAAAATAAATAGAACAATAAATATATACAAATATACAAAGCGCTGTGGGGTGGGGAAGGGGGTAGAGCAGAGGGAGGGAGTAGGGCGACGGGGAGGGGAGGAGGAGCATAGGAAAAGGGGGGCTTAGTCTGGGAAGGCCTCCTGAAGGAGGTGAGCTCTTAGTAGGGCTTTGAAGGGGGGAAGAGGGCTAGTTTGGCGGATGTGAGGAGGGAGGGCATTCCAGGTCTGAGGTATCAAAGGGACATTAAGGACAGAGTTGTGGTAAAGTCTTAGTTCTTCCTTCAAAAGAGAATATATTCGTAATTTTGAGTTTTCACAAATTTGATAAAAAAAGGAAATCTCCCCTTTTTGGTTTTTACCTAATGTTCTTTACTGTAAAATAGGGCTCAAGACCGTGGGCCCCATGTGGGGCATGGACTGTGTCCAACCTGACTAGTCTGTATCTACTGCAGTGCTTAGTACAGTGCCTGGCACATTGTAAGGACTTAAAAAATACCACCAAAAAAAGTGACTTGCCCTGTGTCACACAGCAGACATGTGGCAGAACCAGAATTAGAACCCATGTCTTTCTGATTTACAGGCCCACGCTATATCCATTACACCATGTACTTCCTATTAGCATCTTCCTCTCCTTCTCTCCTTCTCGTTTAGCCCAACAAACCCCTTCTTCATTTTGAAGCAGCTTCTCGCTTTACCCAGATCACTGCACCAACACACTGTAAGAGGACGATAACCACTGAAAACGGAAAACACAGGTAAGGTTTTAAAAATAATGTATTAGGTGTTCTCTTTTGCATTCAGTGGATACCCCAGTATAAATATTTAGGTGACACTCCGTCTTTTTTCTGCTGTTCTGTTCTTCAAGGGTGGCCCTTACGGTTCCTGTTCTAAATTGTAAACTCCTTGTGGGTGGGAGTGTCTCTTTCTGTGGCTCTCCACATGTTTAGGGGCAAGTCCAGGGTGAACCACTCAGTGAATATGTATGATGGTGCTCTTCAGTAGGAACACGGCGGGAGTAAGAAGGAGAAACGGACCTGAGAACATGAGGGGACGTCACTAAGAAAAAAGACTAGTGGAAATAACTGCAATTGATATTGAAAGACAAAGCTAACAGACATCGTGTTCAATCTAAGACTGTGGCCCCAGCAGGGATCCTTAAGTCTGAGGGAATATCATCATCATCATCAATCATATTTATTGAGCGCTTACTATGTGCAGAGCACTGTACTAAGCGCTTGGGAAGTACAAATTGGCAACATATAGAGACAGTCCCTACCCAACAGTGGGCTCACAGTCTAAAAGGGGGAGACAGAGAACAAAACCAAACATACTAACAAAATTAAATAGAATAGATAGGTACAAGTAAAATAAATAAATAGATAAATAGAGTAATAAATATGTACAAACATATATACATATATACAGGTGCTGTGGGGAAGGGAAGGAGGTAAGATGGGGGGGATGGAGAGGGGGACGAGGGGGAGAGGAAGGAAGGGGCTCAGTCTGGGAAGGCCTCCTGGAGGAGGTGAGCTCTCAGTAGGGCCTTGAAGGGAATAGTCAGGTGCCTTCCAGTTTTGGTAGTATCTCTGGCAGCTTGGAAAAATCTTAACTTACAAGATTTCCCCCTGCATCCTTGAAAGTGGGCTGTACTCAGGCCCAGCCTTGCCTGAGCCTGCACCCAATATAAACGCACAAGTGCCATCCTCCACCCACTGGAGGATAGAACTGAGTTAGCCAGAACTTCTAGACTGTGAGCCCGTTATTGGGTAGGGACCGTCTCTATATGTTGCCGACTTGTGCATCCCAAGCGTTTAGTACAGTGCTCTGCACACAGCAAGCGCTCAATAAATACGATTGAATTAATCTCTTCTAAGATTCAAATATTTTAATGTCTGTGCTTTTGCGTGAGAAATCTGTCATTTAAACCTGAGAAGCTCCCCTATAGTGGAAAAAAGAAAAGAAAGAATGGGACAGGTGAAATCCAGCTATGGCAATGGAAATTTACCAGTTCCAGCTGATCATCCTTAACTGGAATATATTTCTCAGATCTCTGCATCAAGCCACGAAGTTCAGGGGAAGGAAATATTTGTTTCCTCTTCTCTAACCCTAACAACAGCTTTTCTGCTACCCGCTAACCCTGACACTGCTTCCCTCTTCACCCCCAGTGTAGCTCTAAGTGGCCAGAAGTAGACTAGAAATGGAAGTGGGGAACCAAAGCCTCTCACCTCAGGCAACTTGTGAGCCTTAATATATGTATGCTTCATGGTAATTGGTAAGAGCTATGTGTCGTGCACGGAACTAATTTATTCAATCAGAGGAGGGTTTTGAATTTAAATTCCCCTCCTTTTCTCTCCTCATTAGAAATGGACGACGGCTGGTTGGCGTCTATATATTGTTAAGGAGGGACACCGCTTTTCAATTTGAGTAAGGGGCAAACTCGGGTAGGGCACTAAGGTGATCCCCACTCCCCTCATTGGGTCTGCACAAAACATTGCCTGGAAAAAGAACACAACTCGTGGCCCCGGGCTTGGGAGTCAAAGGATGTGTGTTTTAATCAATCAATCATATTTATTGAGCGCTTACTATGTGCAGAGCACTGTACTAAGTGCTTGGGAAGTACAAGATGGCAACATATAGAGACAATCCCTACCCAACAGTGGGCTCACAGTCTGAGGGGGAGACAGAGAAGAAAACCAAACATACTAACAGAATAAAATAAATAGAATAGATATGTACAAGTAAAATAAATAGAGTAATAAATATGTACAGGCATATATACAGGTGCTGTTAATCCCAAATCCACCACTTGTCTGCTGTGTGACTTTGGGCAAGCCACTTAACTTCTCTGTGCCTCACTTCCCTCATCTGTAAAATGGGGATGAAGACTGTGAGCCCCACGTGGGACAACCTGATTACCTTCTATCTACACCAGTGCTTGGCACATAGTAAGTGCTTAACAAATACCATTATTATTATTGGGGGGGTGTCTAACAAAGCACCCACTGGATACTGTAATGAGCCTCAACTGGGGCCCAGAGTCCACTGGAGTTAAGAGGAGGGTTTCCGAAGCTCGGGGGGCCTGTCCCAGAAATGGGGGAGTCTCTGACTCAGCCCTGGAATTTGGCAAAGGGAAGAGATGCCTCCGGCTCTTGTTCATAATCCCCAGGGGGCCAAAGGACAGGAGAGAGTGAGGTTCATCCCTGAGGCCCAGTTAATAATAATAATAATAATGGCATTTGTTAAGCGCTTACTGTGTGCCGAGCACCGTTCTAAGCGGTGGAGTAGATGCGAGGTAATCAGGTTGTCATTCATTCATTCAATCGTATTTATTGAGCGCTTACTGTGTGCAGAGCACTGTACTAAGCGCTTGGGAAGTCCCAGTCGGCAACATATAGAGACGGTCCCTACCCAACAACGGGCTCACGCTCTAGAATGGGGAGACGGACAACAATCAATCAATCAATCGTATTTATTGAGCGCTTACTGTGTGCAGAGCACTGTACTAAGCGCTTGGGAAGTACAGGTTGGCAACATATAGAGACAGTCCCTACCCAACAGTGGGCTCACAGTCTAAACCAAAACATGTAGACAGGTGTCAAAACCGTCAGAATAAATAGAATTATAGCTATGTGCACGTCATTAATAAAATAGAGTAGGAAATATGTACAACTAAAACAGAGTAATAAATATGTACAGATATAAATATACATATTTGTAAATATACAAATAATAATAATGATGATGATGGCATTTACTAAGTGCTTACTATGTGCAAAGCACTGTTCTAAGCGCTGGGGAGGATACAAGGTGATCAGGTTGTCCCACGTGGGGCTCACAGTCTTCATCCCCATTTTCCAGATGAGGTAACGGAGGCACAGAGAAGTTGAGTGACTTGCCCAAAGTCACACAGCTGACAATTGGCAGCATGGGGATTTGAACCCATGACCTCTGACTCCAAAGCCCGTGCTCTTTTCCACTGAGCCACGCTGCTTTTTTTTTCTCTCTCTCTCTCACATATATATATATATATATATATATATAGTCCCACAGTCCTAAATCCCCATTTTACAAATGAGGTACTGAGGTACTGTGCATTTAGCTTTAATTCTGTTTGTTCTGAAGACTTATCTGTCCACATGTTTTGTTTTGTTGTCTGTCTCCCCCCTCTAGACTGTGAGCCCGTTGTTGGGTAGGGACCGTCTCTATATGTTGCCAACTTGTCCTTCCCAAGCGCTTAGTACAGTGCTGTGCACGCCATAAGCGCTCAATAAATACGATTGAATGAATTCCCAAGCGCTTAGTACGGTACTGTGCACGCCGTAAGCGCTCAATACGATTGAATGAATTCCCAAGCGCTTAGTACAGTTCTGTGCACGCAGTAAGCGCTCAATAAATACGATTGAATGAATTCCCAAGCGCTTAGTACAGGGCTGTGCACGCCGTAAGCGCTCACTAAATACGATTGAATGAACTCCCAAACGCTTAGTACAGTGCTGTGCCCACCGTAAGCGCTCAATACAATTGAATGAATTCCCAAGCGCTTAGTACAGTGCTGTGCACGCCATAACTGCTCAATAAATACGACTGAATGAATTCCCAAGCGCTTAGTGCAATACTATGCATGCCGTAAGCGCTCAATACGATTGAATGAATTCCCAAGCACTTAGTACGGTGCTGTGCACGCCGTAAGCGCTCAATAAACACGATTGAATGAATTCCCAAGCGCTTAACACGCCGTAAGCACTCAATACAACTGGATGAATTCCCAAGCGCTTAGTACAATGCTGTGCACGCCGTAAGCGCTCAATACGATTGAATGAATTCCCAAGCGCTTAGTACAGTGCTATGCACGCCGTAAGCGCTCAATAAATACGATTGAATGAATTCCCAAGCGCTTAGGACGGTGCTGTGCTCGCCGTAATTGCTCAATAAATACGATTGAATGAATGAGAAGCCAGGCGACTTGCCCTCAGCCACACAGCTGATCGGTGGCGGACTCGGGATTAGAACCCACGCCCCCTGACTCCCAAACCCGTGCTTTTCCCCCTAAGCCCCCCATCTTACCTCCTTCCCTTCCCCACAGCACCTGTATATATGTTTGTACATATTTATTACTCTATTTTTATTTATTTATTGACCTTACTTGCACCTATCTATTCTATCTATTTGATTTTGTTAGTATGTTTAGTTTTGTTCTCTGTCTCCCTCTTCTAGATTGTGAGCCCGCTGTTGGGTAGGGACTGTCTCTATCTGTTGCCGACTTGGACTTCCCAAGCGCTTAGTACAGTGCTCTACACACAGTAAGCGCTCAATAAATACCATTGATTGATTGATTGATTAGGCCGCGCTGCTTCCCAATCAGTTGAATGGAGAACGCCCTTCCGACTCCCGCACGGCCCGCACCTGGCGAGGGATGGGGCGGCCTTCCTCGCCATCCCGGGCCATCCCGTGCCAACCCGTGCCATCCCTTCCCATGGCTCAGGACACCCCCGGGACCTGCTGTCCTCAGAAGTCGTACAACAACCGTGACCCCGGGCCTGCGGTAAGTCGGAAATGGGGGGGACAGCCCGAAAACCGCAGGAGAGAAACATGCGCGGCCCCCCGCTGCCCCCACCTCTCCCCAAAATCTCACCCACGAGGGAATCAATCAATTGTATTTATTGAGCGCTTATTGTGTGTGGACTAAGCGCTTGGGAAGTCCAAGTCGGCAACATATAGAGACGGCCCCTACCCAACCGTGGGCTCACAGTCTAAAAGGGGGAGACGGACAACAAAACAAAACGTGGAGACAGGTGTCAAAACCGTCAGAATAAATAGAATTATAGCTATGTGCACGTCATTAATAAAATAGAGTAGGAAATATGTATAAGTAAAATAGGGTAACATATGTACAAATATAAATATTTATAAACCCGATCACCTCTGTCCCTTCAAGACCCTACTGAGAGCTCACCTACTCCAGGAGGCCTTCCCAGACTGAGCCCCTTCCTTCCTCTCCCCCTCGTCCCCCTTTCAATCCCCCCCATCTTACCTCCTTCCCTTCCCCACAGCACCTGTATATATGTTTGTATATATTTATTACTCTATTTATTTTACTAGTACATATCTATTCTATTTATTTTATTTTGTTAGTATTTTTGGTTTTGTTCTCTGTCTCCCCCTTTTAGACTGTGAGCCCACTGTTGGGTAGGGACTGTATTTGCTGCCGACTTGTACTTCCCAAGCGCTTAGTACAGTGCTCTGCAAACAGTAAGTGCTCAGTACGATTGATGATGATGATATATTTGTAAATATACAAATAATAATAATGATGGCATTTATTAAGTGCTTACTATGTGCAAAGCACCGTTCTAAGCGCTGGGGAGGATACAAGGTGATCAGGTTGTCCCACGTGGGGCTCACAGTCTTCATCCCCATTTTCCAGATGAGGTAATTGAGGCACAGAGAAGTTGAATGACTTGCCCAAAGTCACACAGCTGACAATTGGCAGAGCAGGGATTTGAACCCATGACCTCTGACTCCAAAGCCCGTGCTCTTTTCTGCTGAGCCACGCTGCTTTTTTCTCTTCTCTCTCTCTCTCTCCTATATATATATATATATATATACACACACACATATATATATAGTCCCACAGTCCTAAATCTCCATTTTGCAAATGAGGTACTGAGGTACTGTGCATTTAGCTTTAATTCTATTTGTTCTGACGACTTATCTGTCCACATGTTTTGTTTTGTTCTGTGTCTCCCCCTTCTAGACTGTGGGCCCGTTGTTGGGTAGGGACCGCCTCTAGATGTTGCCAACTTGTCCTTCCCAAGCGCTTAGTACAGTGCTGTGCACGCCGTAAACGCTCAATAAATACGATTGAATGAATTCCCAAGCGCTTAGTGCAGTTCTGTGCACGCCGTTAAGCGCTCACTACGATTGAATGAATTCCCAAGCGCTTAATATAGTGCTGTGCACGCCGTAAGCGCTCAATAAATACGATTGAATGAATTCCCAAGCGCTTAGTACAGTGCTTTGCACGCCGTAAGCGCTCAATAAATACGATTGAATGAATTCCCAAGCGCTTAGTACGGTGCTGTGTACCCCGTAAGCGCTCAATACGACTGAAGGAATTCCCAAGCTCTTAGTACAGTGCTGTGCACGCCGTAAGCGCTCACTAAATACAACTGAATGAATTCCCAAGCGCTTAGTACAGTGCTGTGCACGCCGTAAGCGCTCAATAAATACGACTGATTGAATTCCCAAGCACTTATTACAGTGCTGTGCACGCCGTAAGCGCTCAATACGACTGAATGAATTCCCAAGCTTTTAGTACAGTACTGTGCACGCCGTAAGCGCTCATTAAATACGATTGAATGAATTCCCAAGCCCTTATTACAGTGCTGTGCACGCCGTAAGCGCTCAATACGATTGAATGAATTCCCAAGCGCTTAGTACAGTGCTGTACACGCCGTAATTGCTCAATAAATACGATTGAATGAATGAGAAGCCAGGTGACTTGCCCTCAATCACACAGCTGATCGGTGTCGGACTCGGGATTAGAACCCACGCCCCCTGACTCCCTAACACGTGCTTTTCCCACTAAGTCGCGCAGCTTCCCAATCAGTTGAAGGGAGAACGCCCTTCCAACTCCCGCACGGCCCGCACCTGGCCAGGGAGGGGGCGGCCTTCCTCGCCATCCCGGGCCATCCCGTGCCAACCCGTGCCATCCCTGCCCATGGCTCAGGACGCCCCCGGGACCTGCTGCCCTCAGAAGTCGTACAACAACCGGGACCCCGGGCCTGCGGTAAGTCGGAAATGGGGGGGACAGCCCGAAAACCGCAGGAGAGAAACATGTGTGGGCCCCCCACTGCTCCCACCTCTCCCCAAAATCTCACCCACGAGGGAATCAATCGTATTTATTGAGCGCTTACGGTGTGCAGAGCACTGGACTAAGCGCTTGGGAAGTCCAAGTTGGCAACATATAGAGACGGTCCCTACCCAGCAGTGGGCTCACAGTCTAAAAGGGGGAGACAGAGAACAAAACCAAACGTATTAATAAAATAGAATAGAATAATGTACAAGTAAAATAAATAGAGTAATAAATATGTACAAACATATATACAGGTGCTGTATGTGTGGGGGCCTCCAGGCCAAAGTGCTAATAGCTCCATTAGCCGTCACCCCCTCCTCCTCAATCAAGATTCCAATCGTTAAAAATAATAATGGAATGTCTTAAGCGCTTACTATGTGTGAAACACTCTTGTGCTAATAGCTCCATTAGCCGTCACCCCCTCCTCCTCAATCAAGATTCCAATCGTTAAAAATAATAATGGAATGTCTTAAGCGCTTACTATGTGTGAAACACTCTTGTGCTACTAGCTCCATTAGCCGTCGCCCCCTCCCCCCCAATCAAGACTCCAATGGTTAAAAATAATAATGGAATGTATTAAGTGCTTACTATGTGCGAAACACTCTTGTGCTAATAGCTCCATTAGCCGTCGCCCCCTCCTCCCCAATGAAGACTCACTCAATCAATCGTATTGAGCAATTACTGTGTGCAGAGCACTGTACTAAGCGCTTGGGAAGTACAAGTTGGCAACATACAGAGACTCCAAAGGTTAAAAATAATAATGGAATGTGTTAGGCGCTTACTATGTGCAAAACACTCTTGTGCTGATAGCTCCATTAGCCGTCGCCCCCTCCTCCCCAATGAAGACTCCAATGGTTAAAAGTAATAATGGAATGTGTTAAGGGCTTACTATGTGCGAAACACTCTTCTAAGCGCTGGCACTGAAGCCAGCGGGGACTCGGGACGCAGTTAAACCGGTGGAGGACCCCAAATCCCCCAACACCAGGCAAACGAGGGCGTTAAGGTGGGCCTGCCCGCACCCCGACTATTTTGGGTACCCCCGGGCTCTTTAGAGTCTCTGTGAATTGGGGATTTTCACTACCTCAAGCCTCTGGAAAGCATGAGACTGGTATTCAGAGTACTTGGGTGCAAAAGCCTAGGTTCCCCCCCCACCCCGATATTATGGAAAATTCTAGACTTGCTACTTGTCAATCAATCAATCAATCGTATTGAGCACTTACTGTGTGCAGAGCACTGTACTAAGCGCTTGGGAAGTCCAAGTTGGCAATATAGAGAAACGGTCCCTACCCAACAGTGGGCTCAGTCTAGAAGGGGGAGATAGAGACAGAGAACAAAACATATTAACAGAATAAAATAGAGTAAATATGTACAAGTAAAATAAATAGAGTAATACGTACAAACATATATACATGTGGAGCACTGTACTAAGCGCTTGGGAAGTTCAAATTGGCAACATATTCATTCGTATTGAACGCTTGCTGTGTGCAGAGCACTGTACTAAGCATTTGGGAAGTACAAGTTGGAAACATATTCATTTGTATTTATTGAACACTTGCTGTATCCAGAGCACTGTACTAAGTGCTTGGGAAGTACAAGTTGGCAACATTCATTCATTCATTCAATCGTATTTATTGAGTGCTTGCTGTGTGCGGAGCACTGTACTAAGCGCTTGGGAAGTACAAGTTGGCAACATATTCATTCACTCATTCAATTGTATTTATTGAGTGCTTGCTGTGTGCAGAGCACTGTACTGAGTACTACTACTACTACTACTATTGTTATTATTTGAGTATGGTTGGGCCTTAGCAACCAAGAAATTGTGGACACCAAAGAGCAGTGATGATTACCTTGAGGTTTCAGGCTTCATTCATTCATTCACACGTATTTATTAAGTGCTTACTGTGTGCAGAGCACTGTACTAAGCGCTTGGGAAGTCCAAGTTGGCAACATATAGAGACAGTCCCTACCCAACAGTGGGCTCACAGTCTAGAAGGGGGAGACAGACAACAAAACCAAACTGCACATCAGTATCTGTCAGTAAAATATGCCCCTGGCCTAATTTTCCCTGCAGTGCTTTAACTTTCTGCAATTTGTCTCTAGGCAGATTTCTTTCACCTCAATTTCAAACCCTTCATCATTAGGGCAATTCCCCTATCCTACCCTTCTCCCCAAGCCTGGACTGTGAGCCCACTGTTGGGTAGGGACCGTCTCTATATGTTGCCAACTTGTACTTCCCAAGCGCTTAGTACAGTGCTCTGCACACAGTAAGCACTCAATAAATATGTTATGAATGAATGAAGCCTGAAACCTCAAGGTAATCATCACTGCTCTTTGGTGTCCACAATTTGTTGGTTGCTAAGGCCCAACCATACTCAAATAATAATAATAATATTGGTATTTGTTAAGCGCTTACTATGTGTTAAACACTGTTCTAAGTGCTGGGGAGGATACAGGGTAATCAAGGTTGTCGCACAGCTGGGGAGGTTACAAGGTAATCAGGGTGTGCCACTGGGGGCTTGCAGTCTCAATCTCATCCACCCCACGAGCCCTGATCCATTTCTTCTCCCTCAGTTGCTTTTTTATAATAATTGTGCAGCTTCAACACACTGGCCCTGATCATAGAAAATGTCTAATTTCCTCACAGAGCCACACATCCCCAGATTTAGACACACTCAAGCATTCAGCTTCCTCCTCCCAGTTGAGCCTTTTTGTCGTGGCAGTGGCTCCCACCAGATGTAAACTCCAGTGAGTTGTGAGGAGAGGAATAGCTCCAATCAATTAATCAACCAATCAATCGTATTTATCGAGCGCTTACTGTGTGCAGAGCACTGTACTAAACACTTGGGAGCCACGACTAGCAAAGATGAGGGTTGGGAATGGGGGGCAGGCTGGTGAAGAGGGCAGCCCCACCAATCAGTGGTATTTATAAAGTGCTTACTTGAGCACTGTATTAAGTGCTTGGAGAGTATAATGCAGCAGCAGAGGTAGACGTGATCCCTACCCACAAGGAGTAGCGTACATATATAATCTACCCTGTGGATATTTGGGGATCTATTGTATTGTACAGTAGCTCTCGGAGGGGTTTCTCTGTTGATGAAGTATCTTTTTCTGTGTAGTCTTTATTATAAGGTAAGCTTTTTGAGGGGTGGAAACATGATTGATCTTTGATTTGAAACAGGAAACTTGGGTTCTAGTTCCAGTTCTGACTGTAGCCAACTGGGTAAAGACAATGTGTTGTGTTCCCCCTCTCCCCCGCCACCCACCTACTGGCTGTTGCACTCTGCTCCAGCAGGAACACGACTGGTGGGTTGAGAGGGTAGAAGTAATAGCATTTGAGTGCTTCCCGAGTGCAGAGCACTGTACTAAGCGCTGGGAGGTGGAAATTCAAAATGGTCCCTGAGAGTGTGAATGGTGCCTCGCAGGTCTTCGGTTCTGGAGTCTCGGGATCGAAACTCATTGGCCGTCCCTCCTGGGAGACTCCATAAAATGCTTAGCACAATCAATCAATCAATCAATCGTATTTATTGAGCGCTTACTATGTGCAGAGCACTGTACTAAGCGCTTGGGAAGTACAAATTGGCATCACAAGGGCTCTGCTTACTGATTTAGTTCCATTATTAACATGACTGTGAAATTATTGAGCAGTGGCAGGTGCTTCACGGAGCACAAAACCAAACAAGGTTTTGACCTTCATTCAGGGGTGTATAATCCTGGCCCTCTGCACTTCCATGGGGGAATAAGAAAGATGACAAAATCGGTGAAGCTGTTTGTCAGGAGAAAGGCAGATCTTCCTCAATATCTCCTCAGAAATGTGAAGTCGTTGGCATCGTGGCCTAGTGGCAAGACCATGGGTGTGGGAGTCAGAGGACCTGTGTGCTAATCCTGCCTCCTTTTGCCTGCTGTGTGACCCTGGGCAAGTGACATCTTCTCTGCCTCAGTTTCCTCATCTGTAAAATAGGGACTCAGTGCCTCCCTCCTACTTAAACTGTGAGCCCCATGTGGGGAAGGGACTGGGCCCTACCTGCTTATCTTGTATCTACCCCAGTGGCTGGTATATAGTAAGTGCTTAACAAATGCTATCATTATTATTTTATTAACATTCAGGTCACAATAGAGCAGCGAGGAAGTTGGAATTCCTAAATTGTCTTGTACCTGGCTCACCCTCTCCTCTTTCCCACCCCCTAATGGGTCATGAAGTGGTTTAAATACTTAGACCTCTCACCGGAAAGAGGTGCAGTATCTATACAGTTCCCCAGAGTTATCATCCAGGCTGAGGAGGCAGTTTGTGGGGCTAAGGCAGCAGTAGCAGCAATCCAGGAGTACAGAAAGGATGCTGCATAATATCCCAAGGAAGGAAAGCTTCTCCTGGTCAGAGAGGCGAAGTCCCAGTCTGATTCAAACTGCCCTCTCTCTAATCATCATCATCAATCGTATTCATTGAGCGCTTACTGTGTGCAGAGCACTGTACTAAGTGCTTGGGAAGTACAAATTGGCAACATATAGAGACAGTCCCTAACCTCTAATGGCTTTGTCTGTAACACCTGGTGAAGACGGGAGAAGACATCTGAAGCCAAGCCTACCCTTCTCTGGGAGAAAGCTGATCCTGAATAATTTACGGACTTCTTGTCAGGATTCTCAGCTGAGCATACACACAACACACACACACACACACACACACACACACACACACACACACACACACACACACACACACACACACACAATCCCCACTCTGAGAGCTAGGGGCTCTGAGTTAACTCCTCAGAGCCCTGGTGGGGGGAGGAGGCTCCTCTCTCTGTGAAACAGCAGCTCCTGTTTCTGTGTCTCCGTGGGCAGCAGCGAGAGAGCAAAAGAGAGAGAGGCGAGCAGGAGTGTGTGCAGGAGTGTGAGAGCCAGCCAGGCTGCATCACAGCACTACCCACCTCCTTCCTCCTTCCCGGGATACAGCCAACATACCAAGCCGAACATGGCTCTCATAGTCCAGGTCAAAACCGTCACAGATCTGAGAGGCAAGAATGACCGGATCGCCAAAGTGACTTTCAGAGGTATGGAGCAACACTGAATCTTCTTTCTGGGGGAACTGATTTGATCTGGGGGGAAGCATCCACAATATACAGTGTGAGCTGAGCAAGATTCAAGTGAGGCTCAGGAGGATGAGAAGGGAATTGGTGGAGAAAGGAAAAGTTCTCTCCGTGCCAGACAAGGTCCTAATTGTTTTGGGGCAGCGACTGGCTGTGCTGGTTAAAACACTAGGCTTTCTTGGGCCATTCAGGTTCTCTCTGCCTTTTTCTCTAGGACTCTCTGGGTCCTTTTCTCTGCTTCTGTCTTTCTTTGGCCCTGCCTCTTCATTTGTCTCTTCCTGTGGGTTTCTGCATTTGCTAATTCTTGGTTCAGATAAGTATTCATCTTGGTTGCTGCTGGTTTTGGAGATGTAAGGGTGAGTGTGTGTCCCCAGGGGTCTGGATCTTCCCACTGTTTCCCAAGAGTCTTGCCCTGAATAGAATTGAGAGAGGCGACCTGCCCCTCTTCCCCAGAGGCTGATTCAGTCCTAGGACTGGATGTCTGACCTGACCCCAATCTCCCACAGTCCTAAGGAGCACAGGGAAAGCAATGCAGATCTCTCTCGTTGCCTCAGACCCATTCTTTATAAAGGAGATGAGGGATGGAGGCGAACAACAGGATCCACAGTTTGTCTACTGAGAGAAGAGCCAGACCTAGAAGTATGGGTATCATTTTGTCCTGCAAAAATGTCGAGACCTACCTCTACAGTTGCCCCAGGGAGAATAAGGATCTCCCTCTCTACACTGTAAACTCTTTGTGGGCAGGGATCATGTCTACCAACTCTGTTGTACTGTGCACTTCCAATCACTTCGTGCAGTGCCCTGGACACAGTAGGCACTCAATATATATCATTGATTGATTTTAAATGAGGGAAAGAGGGTCAGAAAAGGGAAGTCAAGATGCTAATCTAGCAGTATCCTCTTCAGGAATGGGGGAAAATAGAGGAGGAGCTTCATTCTGAAGCCTAGCTGGGCTACATACTAGATGTTCCCCCCTCATCACTCCTTTCTATAGCACCTTGTATGACTTGATTTAAAAATTAAAAAGTACTTTAAAAAACTCATTCTGCAATAGCAAGCTACCCTCACCCTTGTGACCGTGCCCTGATCCCAGCAAGTTTTGTTTCCATTTTACAGGCAAGAAAACTGAGGCAGAGTTAGGAAAGGCCTTGCTCAAAATTACCCCTAGGATCAGTGCAAAACCCTGGCAGTAGTCCTCCTGCAAGTGCAAGCTAGTTGCTTTTTGCTGCTTCTCCTCCACTTGGCTTGTTTGAATCTGAGCCCCTCCACCCACTGCATCAACCAAATTCCAGTTCCTCTTGGCTCCACCTGCTCAGAGCACTTTCCTTGAGAAGACCTGGGCTGGGAGGGGAGAATGTGTTTGTCTATCTCTTGTATGCAAAGTGAAAATGAAAAACAAAATTGAAGGCAAATGACCAAAATTTCTTCAAGCCCCTGAGTCAGATTGACTCTTGCTGGTCAGTAAAGGGAGCAAATCCAAGGGCAAGGATGATGCAGAGGGAAGGGAAGCTCCTCTTGGAGGAGATATGCCTTCAATATGGCTTTGAAGGTGGGGAGAGTGATTGTCAGATATGAAGAAGGAAGGTGTACCTGGCCAGAGGCACGGTGAGAGCGAAATGTCAGTGGTGAGATAGATAAGATTGAGTCCATCCAACAACCATTAAATATGTACTCATGAGGCTTTTGTCACTATAGGAAGTAAAACAGGCCTGGTGTCTCCCCCCTAGAAGCTTGCATTCTAAAGTATACCAATGGCATGGACATCTAAGCACTGTAAGCACCATTCTTCCTTCCTTGTGGAGAGAGGGAGGACATGGTCTCCATAAATTCCTTCCCTCTCCTTGGCAAGGTCATTCCTAAGGCAGGGGCAATCAATCAATCAATTGTATTGAGTGCTTACTGTGTGCAAAACACTGTACTAAGCGCTTGGGAAGTACAAGTTGGCAACATATAGAGACAGTCCCTACCCAACAGTGGGCTCACAGTCTAAAAGGGGGAGTTGAAGCAATTATCATAGTCCCTGTTCCCAAGGGAGAACCACTCTTCCCCATAAGTAGGGCTCCAGAGAACTGCTGCATGGAAGTATGGGGGAAGTTAGAAATGGTCACATGGTTGAGCCACTGTTGCCTTTTTAGTTGAGCTTTGAAGATAGGGAGAGCAGTGGTCTGCTGGATGTGAAAGGAGAGGGAATTCTAGGAAAGAAGGAGGGTGGAAGCAAGAGGTCAATAGAGAGAGGAATGGTGAATAGACTGGCATTGGAGGAGCCAAGTGTATAGGCTGGATTGTAGTAAGAGAGGAATGAGAAGTTGGAGAGAGAGAGACTCCTCTCTCTCTCAATCTGCCGGACCTATTGGACCTTCTCCAGAAGGAGTTCTCAAAAAGGTCAAAGGCACGGGAGAGTTGCAGCACAGACCAGATCCCTTGCACCCGGCATCCACTCTTCTGGTCTTGTAATGTCATTGGGCAAGAATGACTAGAAAGAGCCACCAGGTAGGTTGCTTAAACCCAAGAGTGTGCTGGGGAATACACAAAGGAATTCATTCAATCATATTTATTGAGTGCTTACTGTGTGCAGAGCACTGTTCTAAGTGCTTGGAAGGTATAGTACACCAATGAAGAGAGACAATCCCTGCCCACAATGGACTTACAGTCTAGAGTCGGGGAGACAGACATCAAAACAAGTAAACCGGCATCAATATAAATGAATAGAATTATAGATATATACATACATTCATAAGTGCTGTGGGGCAGGGACGGGGGGAAGGCCAAAGGGAGTGAGTCGAGGTGACGCGCGGAAGGTAGGGGGAGCTGAGAAAAAGAGGGGTTAGTCTCGGAGTTACACTCCAAGCCTCCTCGGCTCCATCCTCACCACCACATCACTGGGAGGGCCAGAGTAGGCATCGCCCCACATGGGGCCTCAATTTCCCTGCTGGTGAAATGGAAGCATTCTGATGACAATTGAGCTAGCTCTTTTGGCAGCATCTAGGGAAAGGGCCAGAAATGCACCCTAGCTGGATGACTGTGATCTGTCTCTGGGTCTCCTCCCATTGGCAGATGAAATAGATGCATGTGAAACTCTCCTTTGTGGTTTTTAGATGGGGGTGGCAATGTTGCCATCTCAGCCTAGGCTACTGAGCCACATGGCTACATCCCCACATCTTTGGGCAGGTTCATGGATCTCTGGGTCCAATCTAGGGCTTTGGGGCAGCCCCAAGGACCTGCTCCAGGCTGCAGCCTCTCCCAAACAGCTTAGATTGATCCCCCGGGTCAGGGATACCACTGCCATCTTCCCCCATGGCTCCAGGACTGCGACAGCTCTGAGGACATCAATCAATCATATTTATTGAGTGCTTACTGTGTGCAGAGCACTGTACTAAGCGCTTGGGAAGTACAAGTTGGCAACATAGAGACAGTCCCTACCCAACAGTGGGCTCACAGTCTAAAAGGGGGAGACAGAGAACTAAACCAAACATACTAACAAAATAAAATAAATAGAATAGATATGTACAAGTAAAATAAATAGAGTAATAAACATCCCCCTCACCCCCACAGAATGCCTCCTCCCAAGGGGTCGACTTACCTGAGGCAACAAGACCTAACCTTCAGCTAACCGTCCCAGGAATGGGAAACCCATTCCCATTCCTGGGACGGTTAGCTGAAGGGTACCCCAAAGATGCACTGGGGTTCAGCATTCGCCCAAACTGGAACCTAAGGGCAGAGAGACTGTAAGAAAACACTGCCACTTACCGGGTGGCCCATGTATTAGATTTAGTATTTTTGTGAGCATCCAGGACTAATTCTCTGGAGAAGACACTAATGCTAGGAAAAGTCCAGGGAAAACGTGGAAGAGGCAGACAACAGCTAGATGGATAGAGACCATAGCAACGATAACAGAAGAACCATTAGAAAGGTTGCGGATTATGGCAGAAGACAGGACATTCTGGAGAAAGTATATAATTATAATGGCATTTATTAAGCACTTACTATGTGCAAAGCACTGTTCTAAGCGCTAGGGAGGTTACAAGGTAATCAGGGTGTCCCACTGGGGGCCTACAGTCGTAATCCCCATTTTACAGATGAGGTGACCGAGGCACAGAGAAATTAAGTGACTTGTCCAAAGCCACACAGCTGACAATTGGCAGAGCCGGGATTTGAACCCATGACCTCTGACTCCAAAGCCTGTGCTCTTTCCACTGAGCCACACTGCTTCTCTAGAGTCGCTATGAATCGGAAGTGAATTGACGGCACTTAGTGATAATAAAGCTCGGGATTGTTTTCTGTCCAATGGGCCTGCCAAGACAATGGGAGCTGGAAGCTTATCTTGCTCTGTTTTTCCAATAGATCGGGACAAGCCCCCCCAGCTTCTGTGTATTTACATCTGCAGGAGTAGCTTTCTCTCTCAGCTGTGCCTGCGTCTCTGTTTCTGGCCCAGGGTTATTAATCCTCCTCCTGGCTCCTGTGGGTATGTGTGTACTTAAGCGCAGCAGCCATGGGGGAACTGAAGCAGATAATGTGGAGTTTATTAAAACAGCCTCTGCTGAGACAACTCCCTGTAGGGTGATGCTGGCAGGCGGTGACGGTATTCTGAGTGAGCCCACAGCCAGAGGAATGAGAGCCAGCTTTCCTTCCTTCTCCTTGCATCACAGCCCCAGGAACCTCACGCGCAAGTACTCCAGCCCCAACCCACCCAGCAAAACAACATTCCCACCAGGATACAAAAAAAATAATCTCAGTGACAGTACAGCCACACAGGCCCTGGGAACACATTCTCCTTCAGCCATGTGAATAGTCTACCACTATTCTGCTCAACTGCGTGGCTCAGTGGAAAGAGCCCAGGCTTCGGAGTCAGAGGTCGTGGGTTCTAATCCCGGCTCTACCACTTCTCAGCTATGTGACTTTGGGCAAGTCACTTAACTTCTTTGTGCCTCAGTTCCCTCATCTGTAAAATGGGTATTAAGACTGTGAGCCCCACGTGGGACAACCTTGATTACCCTGTATCCCCCCCCCCCCACAGTGCTTAGAACAGTGCTTGGCACATAGTAAGTGCTTAACAAGTAGCAACGTTATTGTTATTATTAACTAAAATTTGCCTTGCCCCTCACATGTACTAGCTACCCCCCACTTTTATGACCAAGTGCTGCTGATGTCCATAGCCCCAGCATTGCTGCCCGGGAAGCCACCACCCCAGAAATGCCAGGGGTGGTGGAATTGGCAATAATAATTATGGTATTTGTTAAGCTCCTACTCTGAGTCAAGTGCTGTTTTAAGCACTGGAGAAGATACAAGATAATCAGGTCGGATTATGTAGGAATAATAATAATTGTGGGATTTGTTACATGCTTACTATGGGCCAAGCACTGGGGTGGATACAGGCAGATCAGGTTGGACACAGTCCCTCTCTCTCTTGGGGCTCACAGTCTTAATCCCCATTTTACAGATGAGATAACTGAAGGACGGAGAAGTTACACAGCAGGTACATGGCAGAGTAGAACCAGGATTAGAACCCAGAACCAGGCCTGTGCTGTTTCCACTAGGCCACGCTGTAGCTCAGTAATAAGATAGTAAGAGGCAGTGTTGCATCTCTGCCCCAACAAAGCTCCCTGCCTGCTGTGGTTTAGAGTCTGCCGCTTTGCCCGAGTGATGACCAAGATGCCCACAGAACGAGGGCTAAGGAGTGCTACTGTGAGTTTCTCAAGAAAGCAGCTCTCACTGGGCACCTAGCAGGGAGGCACCAAGGAAAAAGCAGCGGCCTTTTATCAGTATAGGATACACTCAGTGTAACCTGTGCTTACCACAACCCTGTTGACACATCCGGGGTTCCAACTCCGGGTCCGCTGTTCTTTATTCATAAAAGAGGTACATCATAATGATGTTAAAGAGAGATCCTTTCTCTTGCCAAGTGAGCTGCAGTAAACTCTTACGTGGTACCCGCTGCCCATTCTTGGTTCCTCCCAGAAGTTTTGAGCCACTTTGGACAGGCGAGAGTGGGGTGGGATGAGCCCTTGTTTGATTCAGATATCCCTGAATCTTCCCCAGAGTAGCTCCGAACAGCCAGGGAGTCCCAGAATTGACCCTGTCGCCCAAGGATTGTCCAGCTCAGGATGGAATGGAGCCCTTCTTCCCTTTCCCTCCCTTTCCCCAAACCCCAAGGCAGCTGAGGCCAGAGCAGGTGCCTTCAACCTGCTTTTGGCCCCATCATGGACTCTGAAGCAGACTCACGTATCCCCAAATCCACCATTAAGTCCGAGGGAAGGGCAGGCACCGCCGGGTACCTCTCTAGCCCTCGGATAACTGGACCTATTGGACACTGGTGGTACCAAAGGAGAGCAGATTAAGGACACTGAACTGATTTTAAATATTAAAAAGAGCCACAGAGACAGAGCATCTGGCCTACAATCCCCGAAGCCCTAAACACACACATTTTTACCAAGATGTTTTCAACAGCTTTGATTCTAAAGCTTCCTTTCTCCCTCCCACAGGGCTTTCCTTTTTCTCAAGGGTGTTGGAGAACTGTGAGGATGAAGCTGAATTTGATGAGGTAAGATGCTTTCAATGAGCAGGATGGTGCGTTTTGGCCCGAGGGATTCCCTTTTCTAGGTGGTCTCTCTTCTCAGTCAGTGAGCTTCAAAGAGGGTCTCTTTCTGGAGGATCGGGGAGCCTAGAGGACCTCAGTTCCCATCACGGAGGTGCTTACTAAATGAGCTGAGGGAGGGAGGGATCGTGCCAAAAAGGAGCTGTTGCTAGGACTTGGGAGGCACTAAGGAAGCCAAAATGCCTGTTGTCCTATGGAGTCCCGCTGACAGGAATGTGCAGCACCAGAAGCTGAAGGAAAGCCACGTTCTTCTTTGGAGAGATTTTCCAAGATCTTCTAAGAATACAGATTTGGGAATCACCGTGCCCTCCCCACCTGCTTAGAGGCTTCTGCTAAGATGGATAGAGATGGGACCAAGTAAAGGTGGACGTGCCCAGATATCCTGACTCCCAGCCTCTATAAGAGCTCTGCCCAACGGTGTTCTCCCAGAAGGGCTATTGTGGTGACCGACTGTTCTCCATCTCCTTTAGGAGCAGACTTGGCAACTCTCCACAAATTAATGCAGCTGTGGCCACAGTATCTTCCACCAAAAGTGAAGTGGCACATTGCAGCCTGCCACCCCTTCTGGGTTTACCAAGATCAATATAGTTTCATGGGCTTCTGGGCATGACCAATATTAGCTTCTTTTTACTGACAGTCTGTGAATTAGTAGCGCTTCCAGCGACAGTCACAGCTGTGGCAGTGGGCACATTTGAGTGAACCTAAGGATGACTGGCAGTCCTGGAAAGATATTAGACTTGGGGGGAGGAAAGCAACAAGAGACCCCATGTGGGCTGCCGCTCCTAAACACAAGCCTCAGAGTAATGGCAGCCTGTCCTTACTTGAGTCTACAGCCCCAGAGAGTCGACTCATGACTCTACCATGTGAGTAACAAGATAGCTGTGGGGTCATTGAAGGGCTGTGCCTAGGACAGCTGTTGCTTCCCTTTCTCATCATCACATTTTTGAACACCTGACCCCCAAGTGTTGGGAATCTAGTAAAGTTAATTATCATCTGTGTCCCTTCCCCTTCCCAAACAACCATGTGACCAAATCTCACAAGGTGGAGGAGGTGGGGGGAAACTAGGGTGCTGAAGTGGCCGAAGATGAGAGAAAGAAGGTCAGTTCAGAACCAAGGTGGGTGCCAAGAGGGCATGGAAATGACCAGAGATAGCCTAAAGTCAGGCACCCAGAAGTGACCAGCTGAGCCCAGGGTGGGGCTCCAGTTCTAGTTGTGCCCTTGTCTTGCCAAATACCATAGGGAAAGTATTTGTCTATGCCACAGTTTCTCCCTCAGACTTGGAGGAGAGGATTATTGTCCTCTGGAGAATCTCTAAATTGTTTGCATTTATTAGATTAGGGAAGCAATAATACATTGGTGTCCCACTGACTATAGTTCTGGCGTGGAGCCTGATGAAACTCATCCCAGAGAAGAGAATAAGGCCTGTGGTCGGTTCTGCATCTGGGCCCATCTCTCGTCCACTTGTCTTTCTGACCTCCCCGTCCCCAAGGCACTCTGGCTACCCCCAGGTGAAATGGCTCGAAAGAAATAGAAGATTGAAAAGAAGCAGGGTACCAAATTGTGCCTGATATAATGAAGCTGAATGATGATGATTAGGGTATTTGTTAGGCGCTCACTGTGTGTCAAGCACTGCTGTAAGCACTGGGGTAGATACAAATTAATCAGGTTAGACAGAAAACCCTGTCTCACATGGGGCTCACGGTCTGAGGAAGGAGTATAGGTATTTAATCCTCATTTTAAGTGAGGAAATTGAAACCTATAGAAGTTAAGTGACTTGCCCAAAGTCACACAGAAAGCAATTGACAGAGCCAGGATTAGAACCCAGGTCATCCGACTCCCAGGCCTACTGCTCATTCCACTAGGCCATGATGCCTAGGCCTGATCAGGGCATAGCTTAATCTACCCCGGCATATAGCACATCATAAATGCTTAATGCATTCGTAATTCCTATCTTAAGTCTGTCATAGGGCTTGGTTAGGCTGACAGCTTGTCCGGTTTGGTAGAAGAAGATGTTGGGTGGCATGCTCCTATTCCTCCCGTTCCTAGACTCTGGCTCTATTGAGAAAGGAACCTCAGCTATAGCACAGCTTCTCTAGGTCTTGTAATTCTTCACGCCTCAGTTTCTCCCTCTGAACAGTGAGGGAAAGAAGATTCAAGCAGTCGCATTTGAGCCCAGATCCCAGAAATGCGACTGATCCTCAGGTCGGGCCAGCGAGTAGAGCCTGCCGAACTGTGGATTCTAGGGAGTAGATAGAAGGGGTGATGAAGGGACAGGGCTGGGGGGCTTCCACTGTCAAAAGCCTGGGAAAACGCCCTTAGAGGCTGGAAACTATGAACACACTGTGCCCATTTAGCAGCTGGTAGTTTCATTTTCCAGAAGACTCTGTGGGCCAACTGAGGTGCACATTGGGATGAATGGCCTCCGGTATCCCCATGTCCGGAAGCCAGAGTAGTCTGGAATAGCCACGGGAGTTCAAATCCAGCTAGATCCACCCTGGAGCTTATTTGGGAGTGGGCCCAATTCCCCCCAGTAAACTAGAGGTGACATGGGCCCAGTTGGCACTGAGTGAAGCAGATCTCCTGGGGTGGTCTAAAACCTTGGGTTACCATTTACATCCACCTCTTGTGATACACCCAGGAGGAAGGTCCACTAATGCCTCCCTTAAAGCTCCTGTTTTTTAACCCCCAGAGAACCTCAAGATGTGTCCACTCTCTCCTGGATCAAGCAATCTGTATTTATTGAGTGTTTACTATGTGCAGGACACTGCACCAAGCACTTAGGAGAGTACAGTACACCAAAGTTATCAGACACGTTCCCTGCCCACAACGAGCCCAAAGTCTAGAGGGGAAGACAGACATTAATATAAATAATTTACAGTATGGACATAAGTTCTGTGGGGTTGAGGATCCACAGCAGACTCCTAAGGAGTGGTGGCTCAGGGCCAGGATGGGGAACCTGAGTGAGGAAGACCCTGTTGTGGTGGAAAGACAATTCCTACTACAACAATAGATGAAAGCAGAGCCCCTGACAGGGTATCTCCTTTCTGAGAGGCCAAAACCTGAGATCTTCAGGTTGACCTGCACCTTCCAACCCAGAGGCTGTAGAACTGGAGGAGAGGGGAGAGTGGGAAAGAGAGAGATATATATGGGGGGCACCCTATATTGTATATTTGTTACTATATGTATGCATTTGCGTGTGAATGGGGTGCATATCTGAAAAATATATTTGTGTGTGCAACAGAGTGTATGTGCACAGCCCTGTCTGTATAGGTGTTTGTGTGGCCAGACATGGTAAGCCCTGTCAACATATGCAGCTTTCCTTTTAACAGACTCATGGGAGAGTCTCAGAATAATAATAATAGTTGTGGTTTAAACACTTACTATGTGCCAGGCACTGTATTAAGTGCTGGGGTAGATACAAGATAATCGGGTTAGACATTAGTTCCCTGTCCCACACTGGGCTCACAGTCTTAATCCCCATTTTACAGATGAGGGAACTGGGCCACAGAGAAGTTAAGTGATTTGCCCAAGGTCACACAGCAGACAATTGGCAGAGGCGGGATTAGAACCCAGGTCCTTCTGATTCCCAAGCCCTGGCTCTTTACACTGAGCCACACCGCTTCATTCATTCAATCGTACAGCCCGTGCTGTATCCCCTAGGCCACACCATCCGCTTTGTGTGCCTGAATGGAGTTTGGGCCCCAAATTCTAGTGCCCACTGAGGAGGGTAACTGGTTTCACTCTCCCACCCCTGGAGAATGAAAAGAATTCCTTAAGCCCTAATGGGGTGGAGGTAGAGGAGGGACTTGAAGCAGGGTTAGTAGTAGCGAATCTATGTATCCTCCACCATCATGGCTGAGGCCTTCCTGGCACATTCTCAGACACTGAGTTTCCTCCCCGCTTGGATAGCGTGCAGTTCTCTAGGAGACAGGGGATGCAGTGACTCTGCCCTGGAGGGATCTAAATGGGGGAAGGAAAAAGGCCTGGCAGAAACCCTCCCTCCAGTAGGGGCTGCCATGGGACCTCATAAGAAATAATAATAATAATAATAATGTTAGTATTTAAGCGCTTACTGTGTGCCAAGCACTGTTCTAAGCGCTGGGGGGATACAAGGTAATCAAGGTTGTCCCACGTGGGGCTCATGGTCTTCATCCCCATTTTACAGATGAGGGAACTAAGGCCCAGAGAAGTGAAGTGACTTGCCCAAAGTCACACAGCTGACAAGTGGCAGGGCTGGGATTAGAACCCATGACCTCTGATTCCCAAGCCCTGGCTCTTTCCACTGAGCCACACCGCTTCATTCATTCAATCATATTTATTGAGCACTTACTATGTGCAGAGCACTGTACTAAGCACTTGGGAAGTACAAGTTGGCAACATATAGAGACGGTCCCTACCCAACAGTGGGCTCACCGTCTAGAAGGGGACTAGGGGACTGCTTCACCTATAGAGCTTAGAAAGTATGGTCCTCCTGATCATATCCCAGCTTTGAACCAGTTTTATGGTTTCATGTTTTCCAGTGTATCTCTAGATGGAATAGCCACAGTCACACTCTAGAAAACAGACTATCCATGGGCTGTGTGGGAAAGAACCCATTCAACCCTTGGTCCCACCCAGAAAGGAATAATAATAGTGAAAAAACAAATGATGATAATTTAATTGCTTACTATATGCCAATCACTGTACTAAGCACTGGGGTATGTACAAGATAATCAGGTCTGGCACAGCCCCTGTCCCACATGGGGCTCACAGTCTAAGTAGGAGGAAGCACAGGTATTGACTCCTCATTTTACAGATGAGGAAACTGAGGCACAGAGAAGCTAAGTGACTCACCCAAGTTCACACAGCAGGCACGGGGCTTAGCTGGGATCACATCCCAGGTCCTCTGACTCCAGGTCCAGGCTCTTTCCACCAGGTAATGCTGCCAGGAGTAGCATGTTGTTGTTGATGACGATTATAAGTTGATGACTATGAGAAGCCAGCTTGGTTCCTGGCCAGAGTTTGAGAAGTCCTTGATCTTCAAGTTTTGGGGAAGATGCCCCTCTGTGCAGAACACTATCCTAGTTCCTCTCCTTCCCTGTCGCCCCCTCACTTCTGCACGATTATCAAAGCTAAATGCGGCTGCCTACTTTTAAGAACCATTAATAACGATTGAGTCATAAGCGACTCGTAATGTAAAACAGCTATATACAATTTTAAGACTTTCCCCAGTGGAAGATGACGCATCACTGGAGATTAAATTGTCATTTTTATCACTCCATCTCTCTCCTCCCCACCACCCACCAAAACTGCCGCCCTGTGTGAATGCATGCTTCGTCTTCAGTCAAGTAAGTTCTGCCTTGGTCATGTTGGCGATTTTGGAGGTTCAGTTGCTATACCCAGGCTCTCACTTATTTTTCATAACTCATATGCAAATACTCATCTAGGCGTAATTTTACTTCAAAATCATCTTACACACGGATTTTCTGTTGGTTCAGTGAAAATCGCTGCAGCATAACTACTGTGTATTTAAGTATCTAATTTAACTTTCTTTCATAATCTGCCCTTTCCCTATCTTGTTCATGATTGCGATTTTGGAGGTTTACTTGCTCCCAAATTTCTTTGCGGACTCTACCAAAGAAGCCTCTTTGGGATGACCTGCCCCTAACACTGGCACTGCTACTGCATTTGGAATTTTCAAACTTTGCGCTTACAATCATTCTTTTTTAAATCCCCATATGGTCTGTCTTTGATGATAAAGTCCCCCCCCCCCGCCATCTATGGTAACTGAATTCGGGTCCCGACGAAGTCCAAGTGAGTAGCTGGGCCCAGCCTGACAACGCCTAGTCCGAGCCGAGTCATAGGTCAAAGATCCAGATCAGATTTGATCGGAACTAGAAGGAAGCCTGGGCCTTGTTGTTTTTAGTTTCAGCAGTGTCCTGGAACAGCTACATGCACGGAGACATTATAATCCACTACTTTAGAAGGGGAAAGGAGGAAACAGGAGAATAGCCTGGAGTGAGTCCAGCCCACGCCCTGATGGGTTTTAATAATAATAATAATGATGATGTTGGTATTTGTTAAGTGCTTCCTATGTGCCAAGCACTGTTCTAAGCACTGGAGCACTGTTCTAAGCACTGGGGACCCACAGGGGCCTAACCAGAATCCAGAATGGGGGGAGGTGGGGAGGAATGCATATGAATGAGGTTCCAGTATCCCTGCTGATGAAAAGAAAAGCACCTAAAGAATGCTCCTTAAACGCTATGTCAACAGTATAGGAAGGCAAATACCTAGGTTAAGAAAAAATAATAGGAGGGAGGAGGGTTTTGTTTTTTTTATGAGACCCAGTCTCTGCCATCACCAAACAGCTATTCAGAGTCTCCTAGCTTTGATCTCCAGGACCAAATTTTTGAGGACTCATATCTCCTCACCTCCTGTGGTCCTTCCCCCCCTTGAACCTCCTCCCCATTTTCCCCACAACCACTCAATCTCAAAGCTGAGCTGGGCCCCAGAAACCAGCTGTTTTTGTATGTTAAAGGAAAAAAGCACAGGCTACATCCAAAAATGTCTGGGCCACCATGCACAAGCCAGTCACCTATTCTGGGTTCCTCTCCCTCCACCTCCTGCAACACCAAATGTATAATGGACATATCTTGGGCTCACTCCTCCTGAACTGTGACCTCCAATATCAACTCCACCTGGGCTTATTTTTCATAACTCTTACACAAATACCCATCTAAGCATAATTTTACTTCAAGATCACCTTATACACGATTTTCCTGTTCAGTGAAAATCCCTGCAGCATAACTGCCATGTATTTAAGTATCTCATTTGACTTTCTTTTTAAATCTGCCCTTTTCCTTATCCTAAACCTTTCTGTCTTTTAAAACAATCCCGCTTGAAGTAAAGCAAATGTATCTACCATCTTTTGCCCCATCCTGTTTTCTGTTTCTCAATTCGAGAGAGACCAGAAAACTTAGAACGTAGAAAAAGCTTTGGGTTTCCTATTCCCCGGATCCTTTCCCACTATGGCATATCAGCCATCTTTTCATGGAGTTTGTCTTATTTCCCCACAGCACAATAACATCATCATCATTAAGGAAATTACTGTACAGTCCTCCTGCTGGTAGCTCACTGAGCTAATCGGCAAAACCCTTCAGGCCTAGAAGCTGTTTGATGAGGTGCAGGCTCCCGCAGAGGGGTACTTCCCAGACTTCCAGAGTAGAACTGTCTAATTCCCCTTCTTAAATTTTCCCCTTTGCTTCAGAATCCATCTTGAGGGCTTTCACCAGCTTGCTAACGGTCTTCTTTTTCTCCCCTATTAACCAGACTAGAGTTACCCCGTGGATATAGAAAGTGACAAAGACTCTTTGCCTTGAAGCAGGGGGTCCAGTGACTTAACCCTCATCTTTCTTGGTGGCAGAGGTGAGGGAGTGGGGGAGAAAGGAACCTCCTGGAATATTCCCCAACCTAACTGGATAGGAGGTTTGAAAATAAGTACTGGGGACGGGTGTGGGAAGTAGGACACATAAAATGCTGTTGAGAAGCAGCATGGCCTAATGGAAAGTCCATAGGACTGTGAATACAGGGACCTGGGCTCTCATCCTGGCTCTGCCTCTTGCCTGCAGTGTGTTGTCCTTAGATACTTCTCTGTGCCTCAGTTTTCCCCAAGGGCAGTGTGCAAACACTGGCAGAGTACCTCCTGGGGGAAATCCCTGTCACAGTGAGGCTCCTTAAAGAACAGCCTGTGCCCCAGAGGGGTACAGTAATCCTTTGGTTCCAAAAAGTCCTTTCCCTTTCCCTAAGAGCACTTAGTACACTACTCTGTACACAGTTCAATAAATATCACTGATTGAGAGGCAGCTAAGCCTGATGGAAGGAGCCTGAGCCTGGGAATCAGAGGACCTGGGTTCTAATCCTGACTCTCCACTTGCCAGTTATGTGAGACCTTGAGCAAGTCAGTTACCTTCTTTGTGCCTCAGTTTCCTCTGTAAAATAGGGATTCCATACCCATTCTCCTTTCCCCTAGACTGTGAGTCCATGTGAGACAGGGACTATATCCAACCCAATATGCTTGTATCCACCCCAGTGCTTAGTACAGTGCCTGCACGTAGTAAGTGTTTAACAAATACCACAATTAATATTATGGGAGGACAAGGCATCAAAAACCTAAACTGCAGGAAAAGCCCTGGGACAAAAGGCCTAAAAACATACCCCAAGACTTAGTCTCTACCCCAAAAGATCCCATCTTGTCATTCCTATCCCGGATCATCCTAACTCCTCCTGTCTCCTCCAGACCTTCCGATGGCCAGTCGCCAGCAACATTGATGGCGATGAGTTGCTGGAGATACAGATATTCAACTACAGCAAAGTCTTCAGCAACAAGTAAGTATGGATGGGCGTAGGAGGACAGGGGGACTCTTTGCGTAGGGTCGGGGCGGGGAAGTGTGGGAGGTTAGGATGAGGAAAGGGCTACCTAGAACACGTATGTCAAAGCCCTTGGACTGGTCATTGAAGCTTCTGCTGGAGTCAGAATGATCCTATAGGCAGATCTGTGTTAACACTCTTAGTGGATATGTTGGGGGGTACCCTTTCCTGAAATAATGATGACATTGGAGCTGTATCTTGGTTTTAACTGATTAGAGTTCTGCTAGGAGCCTCCCCCATCTCCAGTCTGGCTCCCCCGTCCCAATTGCCGATATTGATCCTCCCTAGGTTATAAACTCTTTATGGGCAGGAAACATGTCCACTAATTCCAGTGTATCCTTCTCTCCCAAGGGCTTAGTACAGTGCTCTGCACTTAGTAAGAGTTCAGTAAATACCATTGATTGATAATTCAGTGGTTCAGAGCTCGATAAACACCATTGATTGCTCAATCAGTGGTTCAGCCTGATGTTCCTGTTAACAATTGCTAATTGTGTGGCTATTTGTTAAGCACTAATGACGCTATTAGTATTTCCGTTGGGGCAGGTGCTTTTGTCTAGGGCTTGCCCAGGTCAGCTTGGTTGCAGCCAAGGATTTAGAGAGGACAGGTGAGGGAGTGATCTTCCGCCCTCCCTTCTCTCTCTGCAAGCCTAAGGGCTCTCTCCCCTTTCCAACTTAGCAACTTAGCAAAGCTGGACCAGGTTGGCTATCATCATCATCATCATCAATCGTATTTATTGAGCGCTTACTATGTGCAGAGCACTGTACTAAGCGCTTGGGAAGTACAAATTGGCAACATACAGAGACAGTTCCTACCCAACAGTGGGCTCACAGTCTAAAAGGCTGTGGCTGAGACTCCTCCAGGCCTCTGTGCTGGCAAACAGACCATGACTGCAGGGAGGGGAGTGGCTTCCATCACGGGAGGGCACTCAAGCCAGCTGTCGTGCGGGTGGGGATTGGAGCCATGGGGGGGGGGGGGGGGCACACATTTTTTTTTTTAATGGCATTTGTTAAGCACTTACTATGTGCCAGGTACTGTACTAAGAGCTGGGATAAGTACTAGCTTATCAAATTGGACACAGTCCGGGTCCCACATAAGGCTCACAGTCTTAAACCCCATTTTACAGATAACTGAGGCACAGATAAGTACGTATCTTTAAATTGTATATTATGCATTATATTAGTGCCTGACCCCCACTCTAGACTGTAAGCTTGTTGTAGGCAGGAAATGCCTGCCAACTCTGTTGTATTCTACTCCCTCAAGTACTTAGTATAGTGTTCTGCACACAGAGTAAGCACTCAAATACTGATGATGATGATAAAGTGACTTGCCTAAGGTCATATAACAGGCAAGTGGCAGAGCCAGGATTAGAACCCAGGTTCTCTGACCCCAGGGCCTGTACTCTTTCCACTAGGCCATGCTGCTTCTCACTGTAGGCCGTTCACTTAACCTGGGGCCCCAGGCATCAGTGTCTTGAGCCACTGAGTTTATCCAGCCCTGTCTACGGGTAGTCCAAGGATACTGGAGGGTTGGGGGTGGCTACAGGCACTGGAGAGGGAGGGAGCATGTCCTGAGTGGGAGTAATTAGAAATGATGACAAAGGAGGAGAAAAGTTTGAGTTGAGAGGAAAGGGAATAAGCAGAAATAACTCGAGGCAGGAGAACTTGAAGGAGAGAAAATCTGAGGAAGTTTTGGGTGGGAGCAGAATGCAGGATTGGCAATGGGGCAGAAGTGCAAGATGAACTGGTCTGGAGTTCACTGGAAGCCAAAAATTTGCCAAGCTACATTGTGTTCCCTAATAAAACCATCTTCCCTGGGCCTAGGGAGGGAAGAGGGTGAGGTTAGAGTGACCAAAGAACAGGGGAGCTTGAAGAGTTTGGTTGTGGGTTGTCTCCTATAGCCCCCTCTTCAGATCTGGGACAAAAAGCTGGCAGTGTGTCTTATGCCACCTCTGAAATGCGGAGGGTGGGAAGGGCTGAGGTGGTAATGGGCAACCTGGGGATGTACCTTGCTGCCTTACTCCAACTAATGGGGGAGACTCTACCAGGTACAGGATAGGAGAGGTATGTCAGGCCCCGAAACAACTCATGATTGTTTAGTTCCTCTCCAAAGAGGACAGAGGGAAAATGCGACAGAATGAGACTGACCTTGGAACCTAAGTAAGGGAACCGAGGCATAGATTAACTCTCCCACAACCACATCGGGGACCTGAGAGCAGAGTTGGAAGCGGGACCCAAGAGACAGGGCCCGCGGTCATATGATTATCCTATCCCATGCTCAAAGGGAAGACAGTAGAAGGGAAGGGAATGGAGAAACCAGGTTCCACGGGTGCCAGTGGGTCTATAAACTTATTCATTCATTCAATCATATTTACTGAGCGCTTACTGTGTGCGGAGCACTGTACTAAATGCTTAGGAAGTACAAATCGGCAACATATAGAGATGGTCCCTACCCAACAACGGGCTCCCCAACCCCAGTAGTCCTGCACATTGCCATGGGGGACCCTCCTATCCCTGACAACTCAGAATTCCCATTGCCTCTGAGTATCCGCTCCTGAACTAGGTAGGAGTCCCAGGCAGAATGCCCAAGGCACAAAGCGGTCCAGCCACAGACATTCAATACTAACTCCTTTAGGAAGCAACCTGAATTATTGAAGCCTCCATGGGGCTGGGTTGCAACCTCATTGTGGTGGGTCTTTTTTCCAGCCTGATTGCCTTAAGCATCGCACTCCACCCGGCTAATAATCCAGGAACCTAATCGCCTCTGGGCGTCTTGCCCTTTGTCAGTCACTTTTCTAGGCAGGCGCTTCCCAGGCTCCTCTCCAGAGAGACTGAGAAAGGCAAGGGGTTTGGGGGGAATGAGGCTAAGAGAGATCATCATCATCATCAATCGTATTTATTGAGCACTTACTGTGTGCAGAGCACTGTACTAAGCGCTTGGGAAGTACAAGTTGGCAACATATAGAGACAGTCCTTACCCAACAGTGGGCAGGGATGATAGATGATCAGAGAGATGATACTGAACTAGCAGAGTTGTGAGGAGAGAGTGGAAAGCAACATGGGGATTAGCCTGGGCTGCTTTTGGGCAGGAGAATCTGGTATGAGATGAGAGTTGAGTGACCCCAGATTCTGTCAATCAATCAGTCATGTTTATTGAGCACTTACAGATCACTTAATCATATTTATTAAGCGCTTATTGTGTGCAGAGTACTGTACTAAGCACTTGGAAAGTACAATTCACCAATAGAGACAATCCCTGCCCACACTGGGCTTACAGTCTAGATCATGGAACTAAAGCACTTGGAAGAGTACAATCTAACAGAGTTGGTAGGCACATTTAGAGGGCAACAACCGTGCCAGCCCCAAGTCAGAACGTCAGTTGGGGGAGCCCAATGAAGAGCCCTGCATTGGCCAGAAATCTGAGGCCCAGTTCCAGATCATGGCATCTGAGGCTGACTAGAAATGCCCACCGGCTGAACTGAGGTGGGTCTGGCTTCGCTTCTTAACGGGTGATGCCTCAGCCTCTGTGAGGCAGCCATTCTGCGTGAGGGTAGGGGGCCCCTGAATCTGGCCTGAGCGCATTTGGGTCCAGTTCTGAGCTGGCTCAACCCAACTGTCTTAGGGTTTGAGGATTCATCAGACCCGCAAGATTGGTCCAGCTGGGACCGGGGGCTGCCTTCAGAGAGCCTCAGCCCAAAGGGAGAGGCCAAGAAGGGCAAAACGCCTATCTAGATCTGTCCCTCAACTGGAACGCCGAGACAATTTTGTTTTTTCCAATCGTGTCTCCTTTTTTGGAGAAAGTTTCCATGATTCAAAATTGGAAGATGATAGTTCATGAGTGCTATAGTACAATGGGGCACCGTAGTTTCTGCCCTCATGGAAATGATCATTTTCAAGATGGGGAAGCAAGGTAAGTATTTGCTGTCAAGATCGCTCCATTGGTATTTTGATGGTGAAGCCAAATCCTGCTGGCAGCATGTGCAGGGAAACGTTCCACACTGTCCCTGGTGCTGTCCTGCTCCACTGCATTTCCCGTGCTGCCCTCTCCTTTTACCAAGGGACATTTTACTACTGTGAAATGGGCTTCTGAAAAAAAAAGTTCTTCTAAAAGTGGCCTTTTAGAAATAATATCAGAGGGAAGTCTACCAAAGTTTATGCTAGTGTATAGTAACAATGTGGCCTCAGGCAAAGAGCATGGGCCTGGGATGATGATGATGGTATTTGTTAAGCACTTACTATGTGCAAAGCACTGTTCTAAGCCCTGGGAGTGAGAGGACCAGGGATCTAATCGCGGCCCTGCCACTTGCCTGCTGTGTGACCCTCGGCAAGTCACCTAACTTCTCCGTGCTTCTGTTTCCTTATCTGCTAGATGGGGATAAAAATCCTGTTCTCCCTCCCGCTTAGACTGGGATCCCTTTGTGGGGCGGGAGCTGTGTCCAATCTGATTATCTTGTTTCTACCCCAGCACTGAGTACAGTGTTAATTTTGAATATTAATCGCTTCTAATCTGAAGCAGCATGTACAACTCCCAGCTTGTTCCCACCCCACCTGCTACCCTTTTACATGCTACCCTTTCACAGTCTTCTAGACTGTGAGCCTGTTGTTGGGTAGGGACCGTCTCTATATGTTGCCAACTTGTACTTCCCAAGTGCTTAGTACAGTGCTCTGCACACAGTAAGCGCTCAATAAATGCGATCGAATGAATGAATGAATACCCAGGATTTGAGGGCACTTTTGAGGTCATTAGGACGGGGTGTTTTTGTCCTTAGAGTGGGTCCTTATATGTACTTCCTGATGGACCCAGCCAGCTGTTGACCAAAGGTGCTCATAAGTCTGCACTGCTCCCCTCTTTAACTTCTGTTGGCCTCCATGAACTCTGGAGACTGTTGGGGATTGCCCAGGCAGACAGCAGAATAGGGCTGTGGGTGTGGAAAAGCCCAGAATGCAGGCTGTTGATCAGATAGCCATGCTGACTTAAGCGGCAAGAACAGTAGACTATTACTCCATAAACATTGGTCCTGTCTGCCTGGTGCAATAAAGATTTCTAACCCTAAGTGCCACTTTTGCGCATTCTGAAAAGAATAATTTTCTATAGAAAAAAATCCTTTTAGGAAATACACCCATTTCATGCAGCTACCACAATTGTTTAAAGTGATCAGATTCTGGGAGCTCAGAGTTGGGGGAGGAATGGGGAGGAGGAGACTGAAAAGGCAAGAAAGAGAGTAGGATGCACAGAGTAGACAGTAAAAGAAAGAGAGGATGGCAGATTCAAAAAGGGTACAGAGAAAGGTGGGAACATCTACCCTTCCTAGCTTCCTACCAGGGGACATCCACCATGCTCAACTCTCCTGTCTTTCTTCCTCGGTGGTGGTTGAGTTTCAGTGTGGTATAGTTAATAAATCCTAAAGGACATCAGAGCCACCATCCCCAATGAGGTCAAAGCATCTGGCTGGCTCTCTTCTAGCCTCATCACAACCTGAAGTAGCCTCCTGTCCACATCTGACTCAAACTTCTTTCTCTCCCCAGGATCATCGGGACTTTCTGTATGGTGCTGCAGAAGGTGGTGGAGGAGGGCCACTTGGAGGTGACTGACACTCTGATTGATGACAACAACTCCACCATTAAGGTAGGCCCTTGCCTGTTGCTCACTAGCATTACTTTTGCAATTAAGAAAACAAACACGTGGGCCTCCCTCCTCCTTCCACCCTTGTCACCAACTCACCATCTCTCCGTAAGGTTGCCACCAGATTTAGATCCCTCTCCGTCCTCCCCTTTGACATTAGGCCTGGAGGAAGGAGCAGCAGGTTTGCTTCTGTTGTTCTGGTGAGGAAACTGAGGCCTGGATTAAGGGAAGAACTTAACCGAGACCTCAAGGGAAGTCAATGGCAAAATCCAAAAGAGAACCCAGAAGGCCCAGCTCAAGTTATTGGAGTCCAGGGACCGGCCCGGGGCTTGGAGCAGTATTCCGTATTAAAGGGAAAGGATGGCACATTTCCCAGGGTGCAGTCAGTTGACCTTAGAGCTTTCTAGAGTTGATATGGCTAGAAAAGGGAGACTGCAGCAGCATCTCCCTCAAGGCGCTGACTCTGTACTTTGTCTTCTCTGGGATATTAATGACAATATGAACCTTGACTCAGGGGAGAGCCTGTGCAGAAATCCAAGCAGACAGGCATCTCAGCTGCTCGCAGAAGAGACAAGAGAAGCAAAAAATAGTTTTCCTGGGAGGGACGTTGGCAGGATCGGGCCAAGAGCCTCACAAGGCCTGGATGGTGGCCAGGAACGTCGTTTGGAGGAAGATGGGCTTGGGGTTGGTGGAAGAAGGAAGTCTTCCTCCTCCAGTTGCTTTATACACCCTTCAGGAGGTCTTCTTGTGGCTTGGTGAAGTTCTCGTCTGGCTGAAGAAAAGGAAAGGAGGCTTAGGAGGAGGCGGCAGAGGGTGACCAAGAGCAAGAAAGAGAAGAAGGTTTAGGGTGAAAAGATGGGAAAGCCAGGAGATTTGGGGCAGGAATCTAGGGAGTAAAGCCAATTCCCTTCAAGATTATACCTTTCTCCCTGCCCCCAGAGACAAGCCCAGCCTGGGCATAAGTGGCTGGAAGGGCAGGAGGGTTCATTATTGGTTTACATTACTGTGGTTCTCTGCCTGTAGCTGGAGCCCCTGCTGAATATAAAGGGGGAAATAGAGTGAAGAGCAGAGTCTCCCCAAAGGCATCAGAGGAAGAGACTGAGGATGGCTAGGAAACATCTCAGCCCTTCTGCGAGGGGCTGGGGTCATCTCCTGAATCACGGTTAGGGACCATGAAGGTCAGAGAGAGGGGATTCTCTCAGACAATCAGTGGTATTTATTGAGTGCTTACTGATGCAGAGCTCTATACTAAAGTGCTTGGGAAGCAGCGTGGCTCAGTGGAAAGAGCCCGGGCTTTGGAGTCAGAGGTCATGGGTTCAAATCCCAGCTCCGCCACTTGTCAGCTGTGTGACTTTGGTCAAGTCACTTCACTTCTCTGGGCTCAGTTCCCTCATCTGTAAAATGGGGATGAAGACTGTGAGCCCTCCCATGGGACAACCTCATTACCTTGTAACCTCCCCAGCGCTTAGAACAGTGCTTTGCACAGAGTAAGCACTTAATAAATGCTATCATTATTATTATTATTGGGAGAGTACAATACAGCAGAATTGCTAGACAGTTTCCTGCCCTCAGGACGCTTTCAATTTATAGGGGGAGGTTAGATATAATTAATAAATTATGGATATGTTCATAAATGCAGAGGGTGGGGTGAATATCACATACTTAAAGGGTACAGATATAAGGGCATGGATAATGCAGAGGGTGTAGTGGGGAAAAGGGGCTTAATCAGGGAAGGCTGCTTGAAGGAGATGTGATTTTAATATGCCTTGAAGGTGAGGAGAGTGGTGCTCTGGTGTAAATGTAGTCGGAGGGAATTACTAGGTAGAGGAAGGATGTGAGGAAGGGGTTGGCAGCGAGATGGATGAGGCACAGCGAGCAAGCTGGAGTTAGAGGAGCAAATTGTGGGCTGGCCTGTAGCAGGAAATCAGCCAGGTAAGATTAGAAGAGGACAAGCTGATTGAGTACTTTAAAGTCAATGGTAAGGAGTTTCTGTTCGATGCAAAGGTGAATGGGCAATCACTGCAGGTTCTCGAGGAGAGGGGAGACATGGACTGAAGAGTTTTTTGGCGTTTTTTGTTGCTTTTTATTTAGAAAAATCTTCTGGGAAGCAGAGTGAAGTAAGGACTGGAGTTGGGAGAGAGAAGAGGCGAGGAGGCTGGTGCAGTGGTCAAGGAGGGATAAGTGCTTGGATCAGCATAGTAGCAGTTTAGCTGGAGATGAAAGGGTGGGTTTTAGTGATGCCAAGATGGTAGAACTGACAGGATTCAGTGACAGATTGAATATGTGGGTTGAATTAGAGAGATGAGTTAAAGATAGTGCCACGGTTATGGGTCTGTGAGATGATGATAATAATGGTACTTGTTAAGTGCTTACTATGTGCCAAGTACTGTTCTATGCACTAGGGTAGTTACAAGTTCATCAGGTTGGACACAGTCCCTGTCCCATATGGGACTTACCCTCTTTATCCCCATTTTGCAGATGAGGTAACTGAAGACCAGAGAAGTTAAGTGACTTGCCAAGGTGACATAGCAGACAAGATTGGGAGGTGTTGTCTGTAGTGATGGGACAAGCAGGGGACATAAGCCAGATTTGAAGCCCATGGCTCCTAAATCCAGACTCCAACGCAGAACTTCACCCTGCCCTGAAATCAGATTCCAAATTGGACAGGCAACCAGCTTCTATAAATGTTCTACCAGGCAAAGAGGAGAGAATGCCGATCCAGGACTTTATTCCCAGTTTACCTCCTAGATGGAGAGAGGGCTAGTGGGGGAAAAAAAACTGGTGAATTGAATTATTTGGCAAGTTGGCCCAGGACACTTGGAGCTGAATGTTTGGGATGACTCTCTGATGTTTAGCACCGAGGTTAGATAACTCTAAAGTTACCTTGAGGTAATCAAGGAGAGCCAGACCAAGCCCAGGGAATAAACTGAGGGAATAAAATCGAGAAACCCAGTCTCTGCCTCTTCTCCTGTGTGCCCACTTCACCAGCCCTAGGCAGGGCCTCAATGAGTCTGAACTGACAGCACTAGTCACCTGTCCTCCCCAACTTCATTCTTACCTCTGCCACCATTTGGGATAAAAACAGCTCCGGCCATCCTAGGGGATCAGGTTGTGTTCACACTGAGGTTGGGGGGTTCCTTCTTTGAGGAAGGAGAAAATGTTGGCCTGGGGCAGTGTCCTAGGCTTTCACTACCAGCAAGGCTTTTCCATGGGGCTCCAGAGCTTGAGAGAAGTCGGCCGGGTGGGCAGTTGACCCATGGAGTCTGAACACCATAAGGTCGGGGGTGGGGTAAAGCACAGGGAAGGAAAGAGAGGGAGGGAGTCGTGATGAATGGAACTACATTCCAGACCAGTGGTCCTACCCTTAACACCCCTTCTCCCCTCAAGGACTGAGGTGTTGGAGCCATTGGTTCCAAGGCTTATTTGGCTCTGCCACTGGGAGGGATGGGGCAGGGACCCCGGTGCCTGGGGCCAGCAGGGCTGCCCTGGCTATCCGAACTTTCAGCTGGGTTCTTTCAGGGTGTTTATCGTCTCTCCCACTTCTCTCCTTCCAGACCAGTATTTGCGTGGAGATCTGGTACCAGCCAGCAAATGGCACCATGGGCTCCTCGAGTGATGGGGAATTCCTAGGGGATGGGACCTCCCAGGGAGAGGGAAGAGACGGCTTGGCCCTGGAGACGGATGGCTTACTTCCAGGATCCCACCACAGCTCTCGCCAACGTGGGGAAAGGAGCTTCCGGAGGTAACAAGACGGTGGCTTTCCCAGGGAGCCTCCCAGCTCAGGCATTGGGCCTCTGGGGATCTGGTTGCCCAAACTGAACCCAGAAGTGGGCATCTTTGTTGGGAGGATGGAAATATGGAGGAGTGGGGAGGGTGAAGTATCTGTATCACAGCAGCTCTGGGCAGTAGCCAGTGAAGTCAGGGGAAGTGGAGGGCGGGAATGATGGGGCCGAGAAGGAGAGGTGACTTTCTGGGCCTATAAGCCGCTCCTCCTAGTACTACCCCCCAGAGCCTTCCCTATTCCTGTGGGGATCATAACTATTCCCAGAAGAGAGAAGGAACCTGGGATCAATTGAGAGCCAGAGAACATCCCACCGCCATTTCTCGCTGGCAGGTTGGGGGACCTACCCTAATTGCTGCACCGTCATTCGGCTCTTAATGCAACATGCCTGAGAGTAGCTGATTGAAATGCCCAGGAAGTACCAGGCCCAGGAAGGGTTCTCCATTTCTTCCAAGTTGATTCAGTGTGGTGTGGACCAGATCCAGAGTGGTCCCACCCAGCAGTCTTGAGAACCCAGTTCAGAAGTTGGAGGGGGAACCGAGCTGCTTGACCAGGACTACAGTGTGCTGCTCTAGGATGTGGCTTGTTGTGGCAGTGACTGACAACCCACATGCTGGAAGCCTCCAGGGACAGCAGTTTGGCACCCTTCACTTCCAGTGAGATGAGGCCAGTCCAGGGAGAAACCCAGATAGTGAAGAGGTGATCGAGGATTTGTGTGGAGGATTTAAGGGGCTTCGGAGGAGACCAGGGGGACAGAGAACATTGTCCCACAGCTGGGGGATGTAACTGGGAGACCATAAGAAGTGAGCCCAAGATACACGCAACTCAGAGACTGGATGGCATATGGCATTTTGCTGGGCAAAACTCCACTTGGTTAAGGGTTTATTGCTTGAGCTTGCTAGCCTCTTCCCAGTATCTGAGTTTAGGGGTAATTGCGGACACCCAGATCAAATATAAGGTTCTGGGCCCAGTGTCCCCTGGCCCACAGGGAACCCTTTTTGAGGAAAAGGAAGTCCCCATTGGTCACTCTTTTCTGAGACCTTCCCACATTGGACCCCCGAGCCCCAGTTTGGGATGGAGCTACCTGGGTTCCTCCCCTTAGAAGAGTACTGAGAAGGCCCCTAGGACCAGCACCACCTCCCTAGGTCTCTGAAGCCTGAAGATGACTTGCAGTTGGTCCCGACTCCTGCTAATGAAAGGAGAACTGCCATGGGCTCCGGTCAGGACCAAAATGGCTTTTTGACAGAAGACTGTAAACAGTTCAGTTTTGGATCAGATCAATAGTCCACCCAGCTAGGATAGTCTACTTCCAAAAGGCACTTGGAGAAACAGTGAATTGATTGGTCTTCTTGATGCCATATCAGTAGGTGTCTTAGGTGGCCATTAGAATTCTAGTTTAATTTTAAAACTAAGACTAGCAGATAAAAAAAAAATCGGTCTTCAAATGCCAACCTAGAATAACATTTGAAGTTTTGTCCCCAGATTGAAGGCCCAGATCTTGGGCCTCTGTTAAACTATTTAGGGGAGGAATCAGAAGAGCAAGGACTATGAAACTTTTATTGTCAGCTGCCTTACCCAGCAAAATTCCCATTAGTTGCCCTGAATGGTAGAAAATGGCTGCTTTTTCCAACATTAGTCTATAAAGACTAGAAGAGGACTGTGGCAGAGCTCTCCCTAGAGGCTTTCTGTAACTGCCAAGTTTTTCATCTCTAATGTGGACCTAAGCCACAGAGAGGAAAGAAGAGAAGGATAGTGGAGAGAATAAGGACAGTCTAATAATCAATCAAGGATATTTATTGAGCCCTATGTGCAGAGCACTGTACTAAGCTGAGTTGGCGGTCACATCCCCTGCCCACAGTCTAGTCACCTGTCTCAGGTGAACGAGTTTGTGACTACCATCTCTGATAGAGTGTATTTTCCCAAACGCTTAGTACAGTGGTCTGCATACAGTAAGGGCTCAATAAATATGTTTGAGCGAGTGACTGTGTATGTCCACCTAGGGAACAGAGAGATAGTCTTGGAGAGGAGAGGTTGTGAGGTTTGGAGCACCCACCCTGGCGCAGAGAGGGAAATGGAAGAGGGGGAGAGAGATGCTTTGGTTGTTAGTATAAATGACACAGGGAAAGGCAGCAGGGAGGTCACAAGGGTCAAATTGAGATTGATAGTTGCCTTGTGGGCAGGGATCGTGTCTACCAACTCTATCATATCGTACTCTCCCAAGAGCTTAGTAAAGTGCTCTGCACACAGTACATGCTCAATAATACCACTGATTGATTCCAGGATCTCCATGGTAACTTTTTCAGAAAAGCTGCTGGTTCCACCTAGGCAGCCACCCAGGGCTTTGGGGTGTAGATGAGACAATGATCCCGGGGGCGGTTAGATGCATTAGTAACTGAGGGACCTTTTGGGACAGATGGAATTTATGGGGAGGGACAGACACCAAATGAACCAAAATGGTACCTGGCTACTGACACACAAAAAATAACAGATGGCAGATTTTAGGCTCTGACATTCTTGCTTCATGAGATTGGAATTGTGGCCATCATGTTTTTAGGGTGAACCAAGGACAATACATAATTAAAAGCTCCAGCCAAGATCCATTTAGCGCTCCCTGAAGGCATAATAATCATGGCCGGACCAGAATCCTAAGCAAGATAGTGACTAAAGTTGGGGTATAATTTGCACTAAGGAAAGGAGAGACGGGCAATAGAAAGACCAAAATGGAGGTCTAGTCTAAAACTAACCCCAAATTAACTCCCCTAGCTTCCTTTTTGCCCCAGGTTGAGGTTAAGCAGAGATCAGCTACCACATGGAATTTTTATAGTGTGATATCAATCAGGAGTTGAACTCCCAAACACATATCCCAGGAAGCTCCAACTGAATTTCCTCTCCTAGTTCTCCCCAGGGGGAACTCATTCCCACCCCAAAAGTGTGGCGCTGTAAAGGAGCCAGTACCTCCCAGAATGCCCCAGTAGTATCTGGGAAGTGTAAGTGAAACCGGTCCCTAAGCAATCAATCAATCAATCGTATTTATTGAGCACTTACTGTGTGCAGAGCACTGTACTAAGCGCTTGGGAAGTACACGTTGGCAACGTATAGAGACAGTCCCTACCCAACAGTGGGCTCACAGTCTAGAAGGGGTTTGTAGTCCATGCTCACTTCCTTACAATTCTACCTGCCCCGTTTTGAGTTGTGAGCTCGCTCTCTAACTGAGCAATTATTAAATTAAAAAAAAACCAGGGGAAAGCCAGGAAATACAGAAAAGCGCTAGATGCCAAATCTGGTAGGGTGGTGACCCAAAGTCTAGGGAATGCTGGAGAGTCCAAAGGAAATCAGATGGAACATTGGAGGAAATGACAGTGGCAGATGGATTAGATTGCCCATCTAAGAAGAAGCTGGCAGATACGCAGATTGGCCAAAACGGAGAGCCAAGGCATACAAATGTTCCTACACCAATGAAAGAAGCCTGCCAAATCACTGGTGGCTGCTGTGGAACTTGACATAATTAGCACCTCTGAAGTGTAATGAAAGGAAGAAAAACAGTGGGGAAACAGTGCTGCCAAGATATTCATTTTTTAGAAAAGACTGAGGTGGTGGCCCAGTCAAGACTGAAACACTATATGTGAGGAATGACTTAAACTGGTCAGAGGACCTGGATCAAACTGTGGCGACCATACAGGAAGTTTTAGAACAAATTTATGAAAACAAATTTCTGGGATGGAACATCTACCCAAGCATCTTGCAGGGGAAAATTCAAAACTCCAAAGTATGTGAGAACTCCAAATCTATCACTAATAATAATAATAATTGTGGTATGTATTAAGCACTTACTATGTGCCAGGCACTGTTCTAAGTGCTGGGATGGATACACAGTCCCTGTCCCACACTGGGCTCACAATCTTAATTCCCATTTTACAAGTGAGGTAACTGAGGCACAGAGAAGTTGTGACTTGCCCAAGGTCACACAGCAGGCATGTGGTGGAGCAGGGATTAGAACCCAGATCCGTACGTATCCAGAGTACAAGATGACAGAATTGGTAGACACATCCCTGCCTTCTACAAGCGATATATCAGAAGAATCTCTTTTAGAATGAGGGAGCACTTGAAAAATTGTAACCTTTCGGGGGAAAGACCATACGGAAGGGGGAATCGTGTCTCATTTAGCCGACTGAAGTCTTTGAAGGAGTCAACAAGCATGTGGAGAGAGAGGAATCGGTAAACCTAATTTAAATTATTAGAATGCCTTTGACAGGATTCCATACTAAAGGAATAAAAAGCAAACTGAGTAATCATGGGATTGGAATGAATTCTCTGTCATGGATAGAAAACTGGTTACAAGGTTGAAAACAAATGTATAAACAGCAGTTTTTCAGGAGAGAGAAGGGTAAAATAGAAAAGTCCCTTAGGAATTTCTACTAGGCCTGGTTTTATTTAACATCTATCAATCAGTGGTATTTATTGAGTACTTAACTTTGTGCAGAGCGCTGTACTAAGCACTTGGGAGAGTATATTAAGTGATCCAGAAGAGGGAATGTGCAGTGAAATCTCAAAATCACAAAGCTCATTTGGATGATGGAATACCATATAGATGGGGATCGATTCCAGGAAGACTTCACAAAGCGGGGCTTCCATGTGCTGTATCTTGGGTAAAATGATCCTAATTATAACTGGAGGGTGATGGGCTTTATTGGCTTTCTTTGAAATTATTGGTCCAATATGTAGTAGCATCCAAAAAGTGTATCATTAGGAAGGGAATAAAAAACAAAACAGAAGGCCAAGTTAAAACCATATAAAACCATGGCACATCAGCCCCTGGGAATGCCTGGTCATCACATTTTAGGAAGGACATAAAAAAGCTAGAGAAGGTTCAGACAGGATGGGTAGGCAATGTGCCTGTTTATTGTACTCTCCCAAGCGTTTAATACGGTGCTTTGACCACAGTTGGTGCTCAATAAATATGATTGAATGGATGAATGAATGAATGAGTGACAGGACCATCAAGAAGATCAGAGGAATAAAGAAGCTTCAGCCAATTAATCAGTGGTATTTGTTGAGCACTTAACTGCATGCAGAGCACTCTACTCAGCACCTGGGAGAGTACAATACTTCCTTAGGAAATGGACTAGGGATCTTGGTCTGACCCAGGAATGAGCATTTCTTTGGTCTCATATTCTGATGCTCTTATTTGCCATCCTGAAGATACCAGAGGTAGAGATTGTCCCAGAGAGGAAAGAGACAGGGAGACTCATGACTGCTGTTTAATACTGATTCGTTTTCATGAAAGCCTGATGGAGGGTAAGACGTTCTAAAAGATAGTCAAAAGCAATACACTTCGAACACGGGTGAAGCTGGCAAACATATCAGCAAACTCCCAGACCCTCCTTCCTCCACTAGCTTTCTGTAAACTTCCATCTAGAGCTGTTTTTTTTATGGTATTTAAGTGCTTACTACGTGTCAGGCACTGTATTAAGCTCTGGAGTAGATACAGACTACTCACGTTGGACATAGTCCATGTCCCACATGGGGCTCAAAGTATTCATCCCCATTTTACGGATGAGGTCATTGAGGCCCAGAGAAATTAAGTGACTTACCCAACATCACACAGCAGGCAAATGGTGGAGCCAGAATTAGAACCCAGGGCCTTTTGACTCCCATACCCATGCTCTAAGTGAAAGCAGGTAGTGGCACACCAATCCACACTAAGGCAAATAGTGCCAGAGGGAGCCATAAAGATGCTCTCACCCATATGTCGGAATCATTTCTTCAAAGATCTAAATGAAGTGGTCCCAAATCAGAGGCCTCACTTCACCTAATCAGCGTCAGAGACTTTTCCCTTTAAGAAGAGTGAACTTAACTCATCACTTCACGAATCTCTACAGCAGAAAAGTGCCACATTACCATAAAGCCTTTATGACGCTGTGGAGAGCCACTCGGTGAGTCACTCCACCCCAGAAAATAGGTTTAAAAATATAAACTCGAGGACCAGCTGACAAAAGGAAAGTATTCCAGCTCACCCACCCACTTCAGACGGAGCTTTGAACATCTTATTTCTGCACTTGAAACAAGATGGAAGGTTACGGAAGGGTAGACTCGAGAGCGTTATTCCTGCTGAGCAGCATGTCCCTGCTGCCCTCTCCAGCCAGGCACCAGCAAATAGCATCGGAGGCACCGGCTTTTCCACAACTAGGGCCCTTGAGCCAGATGGTATTTCTCCCTGGGAGAGGAAGGAGCTTCCGATAGTCTGAATGGTGATGCTGCTTTAGCCGGGGGTATCACCAGTGCCCACATTGGAAGCAGTGTGGCCTACTGGAAAGAGCACGGGCCCAGGAGTCAGAAGAATTAGATTCTAATTCCAGCTCCACAACTTGCCTGCTCTGTGACCTTGGTCAAGTCACTTTATTTCTCACTTACCTCATCTGTAAAATGGGGATTCAAGTTGTGAGTTGTGACTGTGTCCAACCTGATTAGATGTTATCCGCCCCAGTGCTTAGTATAGTGCCTGGCATATAATAAGTGCCTAACAAATAGCATAAAGAGGGGCAAGGGCTGGCCTCCTATGAAAAAAAGAGGGACGGGAGAGCTCTTTTGGGATTAGTGGAAACTCGAATACATGTGCGTGGGGAGGGGAGCCTCTGAGCTTCACTGGTGGATCAGAGCTCCAGCCCCAACCTGCCCTCCTCCCACACCTGCACCCTCAATTTCCATCTGGCTACTCCCAGGGGAGAAGAGGAAGAGGAGGAGGAATTTTATCCCAGTGACCACCAGCTGGGAGAGGGTGACAACACCAGCCAGTGTTCCTTGACCTCCAGGTACCATTCCACCCCCAGAGGTACATGTGTGCCTTCTCATGAGTGTGTGTGCACACAAAGGCGGGCATGTAAACTCAAGGATGCCAAGTTTCAGGACCGTAGACGAACCCAGTGCATCGGTGCTAGAACTATCTTTTTCTTCTGCATCCTGACCACACCCCAACACCCAGGGAGTACCCTTAGCCTGAAGGTGTATGGGGTGTCACAATCAGACCCTCCCCAGGGTTCAGTGGACCCAACCCCTTGTGTTTGGCTGGGCAGTTGAGCCAGGAACTCCGGGTAGATTTCAGCTGCTGGGGAGAGCTCTGGGTCGAGGCAATGTCTTTGGGAAAAGGGATAGTGAATTTTTGGCAAAGCTGTGGGGACTGTGCCTGGAGGTTGGGAGTCGAGCTGGGAACGATGGTCTTTGTTGTGTTTTGCTGTGATTTGAATTGAACGATAGCAAGTTTAGGGCCAGAGAATGATGGGTGAAGGGACTGCCCAGAGTCACAGGGTTGTCACAGAGGGTTCATGGCAGATTCTCTGGCCCAGTGACACCATTAGTTCTTTGTTTCTTTCGCTGGGAGAAGTTGAAGAAACCAAGCTCTTTAGAGTCCTGAAGAAAGCAAATCATCTTCAGAGTTCTTGAGGATCTCCGTTCAGCCTGAAGGAGTTTCAGGGGCTGGAAAGTGGTGGGGTGTCCTCAGACTCACTGTGGGTTGGAGAAAGAAGCTCTAGATAAGGAATCTGCAGCCACAGAGTCTCCAACTCTTCCCCTGCGCTTCCTCCCCGTGCTCCTTCTCCATTCTCTCCCAAAGTCAGTCAGTCTGAGAACCGCAGCTGCCCCAACCATCCCTCCCCATCATGGGGAACTCAGACATCCAAAACCCATGAGGCTCCATCCACAGCTATCCATAAATTTTGTGGAAGTGAACAGTTGGCCGGCCAGAAAATGAGTGGGGATCCAGGCATCCCAGTTTCACCCAGCCCCTAACTCCGCTCAGCTGGAAGGTCCCAGGAGGTAAATCTTTGTGCCTCAGTTTCTTCTCCCATAAACGAGTCCTAAAAGGCCACTGAGGCAGGGCTAGCATTCATGCTAAGAGACCTTGGGTGGAAGTGACAGAAAAGTGGCCCTTGGGGGAGTTGGAAATTCTTCTGAGTCTTCACTCAGCATAAATGGTCCTTGTTGTGGTTTGCCTTCCCTTAGTCTGGACAGCGAGACGAGGCTGATTGGGTAAGTTTCTCTTGAGGTGCCTCTTCCCCTCCCCATTGCCACCTGGCTGGGGAAATTTGCTAACCAGGAAGCTACTCATCCTTGAGTTAGGTTTCCTGTGGAGAGAGAGCTGAGAAAACCCTTCTCTGATTCAGTCTCTGTGTCCACCTCCATTCCTGCCTCTTTATGCATGGACTGGGGTTGCAAGGGCTCTGTTCTAATCTCTCCACTATTCCCGCTGACCGTGACAAAATTAATCCAAGTTTAGTGAGCTTTCTTTGTCAGAAATATTAAAGCCCTGGGAGTGGGGTAGCCATGACATGAACCACATGCATATATGCAGATGCCTGCATTTATACAACCATAACACCTCATTCTCTCTCACTACCATTTCTGGCCCTTAATTACTCGGGTGGCCTTCCCCATTTCAGGGCACCCCTGAAGTTGCTGGTCTTGCAAGGTGCCTCTTCTGGGGATAATCTTTATCTTGTGCTTGGTGAGGCCTGGAGCTCCCTGGCCTGCCCTGCGTGGATAAAGGATTGTTAGGAACCACTCCTAAGCACCCTATCACCTTGCCATCCTGTCTGTCACCTATCTGCCTCTGCTTAGAAGTCGCAACTTCCTAATCCCAGCTCCTATTTTACCCTCTTATTCTTGCTTTCACCTCCCTTTCTCCTGAGCTTTTCCCACTTCTCAGACTCCCTGTACCTGTTCCTTCCTAGCCCTGCTCTTGTCTCCTCCGTTTTCCCAGCTCCCTGAGAGTGCAGTGATTTCTGCTGTTCCCTCTGCTCCTGGGAACAGCTGAATGGATCCACCTTTTAGGCTGGGATCATCAGGCTTGAGTGTGGGCTTGTGTTTTCCCCTTATTCCTGTGGTCCCCTCACTGATAACCCTTTTGTTCCAGAGTGGACCCTCCAGATTCCAGGTACCTCAGCTCCTATCCTTAGGGCCAGGGGGAGGCTGGGCATGTGTGCATGCGGAGGACATGCTCAGAGAGACCTGTCTCTCTGAGCATGGGGTTCTGTGCAGCATTGGATAGGAGTGCATGAAGATGTGTGCTCAGGCATGTGTACCAAAGGAGGAGTGCCTGGGAACAGGCTACCTGGTAGGTCCCAACTTCGGCCAGAGGCAGAACTTCAAAGGTTCACTACTGTGCTACACTCTGGACCACCTGGGCCCGAAGGAGGGGCTCAGTGCCAAACCAGGACGGGAGTCAGTGTGAGTCCAGCCGTGAGGACAGGGCTGGTATCCCAGAGCAGGGCCGAATTAAGGCCCCAAAGAGGCCAAACAGGAGTACAGGGAGCAAAAGGGGAGGCAGACATACAGGAGTGGAATTTTCTTTGTATTGAAGAACCACTTGACCTGAAGCAGCTGACTCTGGTACACGTGGGCCCCTCCCAGAGGACCCCTAAAGATGTGGAGCCCAAAACAGTTGCTCCGTTGGGTCAGTGATGAGTCAGTCAGACGTTGTGCTGCTCTTGTCCAGAGCCAGGGTGGAAATGGTTGGGGCCTCAGTAGGCTGGGTCAGGGGAAGTTTGGGGGAATTTTTAGTGACCAGGAGGCGGCCTAATTGATCTCTGCAAAAATCTGATCCTGAGGTCACACCATTTCCATTCCTGGGCATCCCCCGCCCTAAGGAACTTCATGCCTCCTCTCAAGGACAAGACATTTTCCCGGGTGCAACCAAGGGGAAGAGAGAACAGACACAGAGGCAGGCAAAAGGAGTGGAAAAAAAACAACACAATGTGAAGAGCTGGGGGAGAATCAGAGCAACAAAACTGAAGCAAATTGGCAAGATGGAAAAGTGAACTAAAGAAAAGAAAGATAAGGATGACAGGAAATACCCCAAAGAACAGGCCATATTAAAAAGAAAAGACTAGGGCCCAAAAATGAAAGCTTCCCAAAAGAAAGTCAAAATGAGGAACATCAGAAGAGCAAGAAGGATTAGGAGAGGAGAGAAAGATTTGTGAGCTTGCATGTATTGGTAAGTGGAAGGATGGAGGCGAGTGGGGAAAATGAAACAGAGAAAATGAGGGTGGGGACAGAGGAGTGGGCCACTGGAAATGGGAGAGGTGAGGGAGAAAGTGTTACAGGGGTGTAGTAGCATTAGGTAATCAGCAAAGTGACCACAGAATGTTACTATGCATTTGATGGCTCCAGAACCAGTGCTATCATAGTTCTAGTGGAACGTTACAGCTAGAGGAGATGGGTTTTTGTGGGATTCCCTGAGACCTTGCATTTATCTCTGTGAATTTATTACCTAACTCCTTCCTTTTGATTATTCCACCATTTGTTCAGCTAAATCTACAGTCATTAATTAATTCATCTTTACAGCATGGTCTAGTGGAAAGAGCCTGGGCGTCAAAGGACCTGGGTTCTAATCCCAGCTTGGCCACTTGCCTGTTGAATGACTTTGGGCAAGCCACTTAACTTATCTGAGCCTCAGGTTCCTCATATGTAAAATGGGAATTCGATACCTGCCGTTCCTCCTACTTAGACTGTGAGTCCCATGTGGGACAGGGACTGTGTTTGACCTGATTAGCTTATACCCACCCAGCGCTCAGTACAGTGTTTGGCACATAGTAATTGCTCAATGCATTCCACCAAGACCCCCACAATGTACCATAATTGATTTTTGAAGATGTCTCTGTTTCAAATCCAACTTCCTCTCATCCTCCATGAAAGTCGAAGGATAAAGCTTATCCCCTGGAAATTTTGCCCCAGGAAGTCCCACCCAGTTAGTGCCAATGTGCTTGGTCTGTCCCCTGCCCCCAGATGATCTGTGGGCATGTACTGGGAGACTTGTGTATTAGCATCTACTGTTCTGGGAGAAAAGAGAGAGCAAAATCAATCAGTGGTTTGTATCGAGGGCTTACTGTGTCCAGAGAGCACTGTACTAAGCGCTTAGAACCTGTTTCTGACCTCCTAAACACCTCCCCGTGATGTTACTTGGGACGATACCCTGGAAGTTGGACTTGGAAGCTCCTCTCAGTGGTTTCGAACCAAGGGAATTTGCCCAACCTTCCAGGTGTGGGGTCACCTGACCCTGCCAGTCCCCTGCCTCACTGAACAGTTTAGGGATGATGGATTGTTCCCCATCTCTGCTCTCATCTCCTTGGACTGGTCCCCTGAGGCCTCGCAGCCCTTCTCTTCCTCCCCCTCTCTATTCCTGTCATGCTTTGGAATAAGCCAGCTGTGGGGCCAACCGTGGGTAAGGGAGAGAGCTGTGTGCTTTGGGGAAGGAAGAGTATGCTGTGTGCCTGAAGGTGGGAGGACAGCAAGGGCAGTGTGTGCTTAGCGTTGGGGGCATTCAGTGGGATGTCTGTGGTTGCGGTCCTGTTGCTACCCTGATCCCTTCTGTGATTTCAGAATGAAGCCCAAAGAGAAAAAGCATCATATTTTATCATTCAGGTACCCCTGGCATCTGCCCAACCCCTCTGGCTCCTCTAGTAGGACACATTCACCTCTCAGGGGCCTGTGAGTTCAGTCTGGGGCGTTCAGTACTCCAAGACTTAGGGCTCCGGGGCCTGAGCCTTTCAGTGCTCAGAGGCCTGGGCCTCTGGGAACCACAACAGTATTATAGCTTAGTAACTGCCAATCGTCCGTGTTGGCTGGAATTTCTATTGTCTCCTTTCCAGGATCCAGACAACCCTGGCTAGACTGGTTTGGGTGTATATATGCAGGGCACACGGACCTAAGCTCTTGGAGCTACAGGGCCCTGCCAGCTGGGACAGCCTCTAGGGAGGCTGGAATGTTTCGGGCTCTTCAGTAAGTAGTGGCAAGTATGTAGGTATACTGAGTATACATTTGTGTGAGATTAAAGGGGAAAATATATGACATTGAAAACACATTTGAAGAAGTGTGCTATAGATGAACTCTATATAATGTTTCTTCATATATGCATATATATTCACACACAAAAGAAGTTTCTGTTTTTTCCAGAACTCCCTTTGTGGAGCTGCTGGTTAGCAGGATGGTGGAAGGGAAAAAGGCTGAGCATTTGGTCATTAAGGACCAGTCAGAGGGACCCATGGTCCAGAACTGTGCTTTATGCAGGTAGTGCCAGAACCGGGGAAGAGGGGGGCAAGGCAGAGAAGTTCCTTGACTTTTAATTGGTACTGAACAGCTGTTGCTTGCTTGGAGCTTGGCATAAGCAAGTAGACACTCAGAGCCTTAAATGGTAGACACAGGCCCCGGAGGCAGTGGCCTATCAGGATTTTTCCAGTTTCCCGGTTGGCCAACGCTGCTCTGCCAATTGGTATCTAAACTTGTACAAAGCTAAAGCTATGGTGATGTATCCTAGGGTTTGAGGCGCGTACCATATGGCTTGTTGGGAAGTACCACTAATTGAAAAGCATGGTTGTAGGGTTTAGGGACTCTGCTATGGGCAGCCCAGCTTCATAGCACACAGAGATGGGGGCCGGTAATGAGTGTGTGGAACTGGCTGCCCTCCCTTAGTGCCCAGGGACCTGGAGTCCAAGGATACTAGACCCAATTCCGCTCACGCATTCATGCTTCAATTCCCCTCTTGGTAGGATGAGGAAAAGAGGAAGAGAGGGGTCTAAAGGATGAGGGAGAATTCCTTGGGGTGAGAGAGAGGGGAAAGGCTGTGGTCCTAATTGGCTTTTAACATGTGGATTTGTGTGTGTGTGTGTGTGTGTGTGTGTGTGTGTGTGTGTGTGTGTGCATGCGCACACCCCCTTGTTTCCTCACTGCTTGCTTCCCGGGACAGCAAAGGCAAAGAGAAGACCAAGGGAGGCCGAGACGGAGAGCTAAAGTAGGTGGCCTTGGCATCTGACAGCATCTAGTGGGTGCCATAGTGTAGCCCAGTAAAGCTAGCTTCTGATATTATTTGATTCCTCTGACTCATGAAGGGTTAGCGATCAGGGAAATCCAGGTTGGGTGAGGGGTTGGCTACACTGGGAAATTCCCTTCAGGACTCTCCTTAGATGTGGGCAACAAGTGCCAGGGGTCGGCCTGTCTGGGGAGAGAATATTTCGGGACTACATTTCCAGCTGTCCTGTAATTACTGTCTGTCCTCTCTATGCCTTGTCCTTCCCCCTGCCTCCACCTCTGCTGTGGCTTTTCACTCTCCCATCTCTGCTTAAAGTCTTGGGGGTGGGCTGGTCCCTGGACTTACTGGAGGAAGAGGGAGACAGAGGGATGGGACAGGAGGTGCCAAGGAGTGCCAATATATACAATGGGCTCAGAGATAGTGGGCACAGGCCCTCCCGTGTTTGCCAGAAGCTAGAATGGGAGAGACTCAGGTGTCTTTCAATACCTTTCTGGCCAGTTGCTGGAACAGTGGAGGTTCCCAGAATTAGTTTTATTGAAGGAAGAGGTTGCTAAGATGTGGAAGGGGGCAAGAGTAAGGCTGGCCAGAGAGAGAGGGGAGTGAGGTTCCAAGTTTAAGAAACTCTGGAGAGTGGAGGTAAGAGACGGGGCCAGAAACAATGATCATTCGAGGGAGACAAGGTATTGCAGGTTCCCCATATCACTGTACTGGACCTTAAGGAGTCTCAAGATCTCAATTTTGATTTTGTGTAGTGAGGGTGAGGGGAAATGAAATTCCTAACTGAGAGGAGAAGGTAGGGAGTTGAAAAACCATGTGACTTACTTAGTACATGCCCCAAGTCTGTCTAGTTGCAGCCAAATCCCAAGTGTTTGGATCCAGGCTGGTGAGGATCAGAGTAGATCTGGGAAGCACACTCCTGTGGGCAGCAGATAATAACAACAACAACAAAAATAATAATAATAACAGTAGTATTTAAGTGCATACTATGTTTTTAGCACTGTTCTAAGCACTGGGGTAGGTACAAGATCATCACATCCCACATGGGGCACTCGGTCTAAATAGGAGGGAGAACAGGTACTGAATCCCCATTTTGCAGATGAGGAAACTGAGGCACAGAGGAGTTAAGTAACTTGCCCAAGGTCACAGAGCAGGTAAGTGGTGGAGTCGGGATTAGAACCCAGGTCTCCTCCCAGGCCCGTCCTCTTTCCACTAGACCACACTGCTTCTCTCTGTGCATCAACCTGGCCCCGGAAAATCCCCCATTCCCAAGACTCCAGAGAGTTGGGTCAGTTCCAGGGACTCGTTGGAGTTGAAACCACTAGCCCAAGGCACCTAACTGAGCTCCCAAGGCTAATCTAACTTGACCGGAGCTTTCTGAGGCAGCCAGATCTGGCCAACCAAGCCTCCTCAGGGGGTGATCCAGGGCTAGTGCAGACCTCCCATTCCAGGCTGTCCAGATCCGAACTCAAGGCAGTTCGAGCCAAACCTTAGGATTGTCTGTTTAACCCACTATAGTTTACCACCTGTCACTCAACAAGAAAATTTTCCCTCAGCTGGAAAAGGGAAGAGAAGAATCTGAGGCTGCAAAATAGAACCCAAGGGGAAGTCTATTAGCCTGGAGAAGAGAAGGTTGTGGGGAAGGGCGAGAGTTAATGATAGTCTTGATGTCTCCATTGGGTTTATGTCGTATGACAAGCAACTTATTTTCGATTTCCAGCTGAGGACAGAACAAGAGGATGGGTTTTTTTCCCCCCAAATCTGGAGAGATTTAAGTTGACATAAGAAAGACTCCCTGACTGGAAGGGTTGAGTCACTGAAATGGATCACGAAGAATTTGGAATCTCCTTCCTAAGATGATATAGTCGATTCTTAGTCCCTGGAATGGAGTCCCAAGGAATCTGTTTCCTAGATATCTTTCAGGAGGACTACGTTTTTTTCATGGTGTTTAAGAGCTTACTATGTGCTAGGAATTGTACTAAGCGCCAACCTAATTACAAGCAAATCAGGTTGGGTACAGGCCATGTTCCACATGGAACTCACAGTATTAATTCCCATTTACAGATGAGGTAACTGAGGCACAGAGAAGTTATGTAGCTTTCTCAAGATCACACAGCAGACAAGCGGCAGATTGGGATTGGAACCCATGTCCTCTGACTCCTAGGCCACCCTGCATTTTACCTCTCTTAAATCAACTGGAAACATCCTTCTATCGCCCAAGCTATTTCAGAATAGAAGAGTATTCTCATTGCAAATCACCACCAGTTAAATGGTTTTCTCACACTGTGGCACTCAATTTCTTGATCTCTGAACTATCAGTAAAAAAAAGTCTTATTTGCACCATCAACCAATAATTATATCTGGCATGTTAACCCAACAGAGTTGAGTATAAGAGCCTCCTGAGCTTGTTACAAAAGGGCTGAGGAGAAAACCAACCTAGTGGACAGGGAGATGGTCCCAACTCAGGGGATCCCATGTGAGAACAGATTTCTCATTAACCTTCCTTTCTCTGCCAAACTTCCCTAAACCAGCACTCTCTGGTTCAATCAATCAATCAATGATATTTATTGAGCACCTAACTGTGTGCAGAGCACTGTAGTAAGTGCTTGGAAGAGTACGATTCAATACAATACCTACAATGGAGTACATATGGGCTCTGCCCACAAGGAGCTAAATAACAGAGACCCCTCTCCCTCTTCATCACCCCCAAACACACCCGCATGTTACACACACACGTTTTCTTGCCCCTGTCATTTGATAATTCCTTTAGACCTGATCAGTAGAGTCTGAGTTAAATGAGGCAAGGAATCACTAAATCCATAAATGAAGAGACTTGTTACACTTATAGAAGTTTTAAAGTAAAATCTTTATAAGGAAACCCTTTAAAATCCTCAGTATATGTCTCACTTTGAAGTGCTATTTTTGAGTGCTTCAGGTTTGAAAGCTGCCAACACATAAAGTGACTTAGTTAAAAACCATGGCAATTTTCCATATTTTAGCATTTACAGTGTATCATTCAGTCAATCACACCATTTTCTTCCCATCCCCTTTCTCTCTCCTAAAAAATACAACAAAAATGCACTCATTGGGTACAAGGAATCCAATCACATAATCCTTAGAAAAACTCTCATCTAAGTTGCCCACATGACCTCTTCTTTAGGGGCTATCTGCTCCCTCTTTTTTATTTCTTCCCCCTCTTTATTATTTTCCCAATTGACTCTGCATCTCAAGAAGCTACTTGACAGGAGTAAATGATCCGTATTTCAAGTGTGGGACGAATTTGTCTGTTGTGTGATCTTGGGCAAGTCACTTCACTGCTCTGTGCCTCAGTTCCCTCATCTGCAAAATGAGGATTCAATACCTGTTCTCCCTCCTACTGCACCTGATTATCTTGTATCAACCCCAGCACTCAGAACAGTGCTGATCATATAGTAAGCACTTAATAAATACGACAATAAATAGAGGAAGTGCCCACCTTTCCATAATGTATTTAAGGTCCTTGCTACCCTAGACTCCCTCCTCCTTCCTTATCACCTCCCTTGAGGTTGGAGGAGGAGAAGGGCCAGGGTTTGAAGGGTGGATATGGGCAGTAATAGCTGGCTTCTATAGTCACCAGACAGGATGCCTGGGGCAAATGGATTGCCGTAGATCTTTTGCCATGGCTATCTTGTTTTCCTGCTCTGCATGAGGTCAACCTGGAAAAACCACCCCTGGCCATAGTCTCTTATGGTTGCACATGTGGTCCTTCCAACACAGAACTTGGGTGTTTTGCCAGAAAGCAGGAGACCAAGCCCTGAACTGTGGTTCTCTGAGGTCCGATAAATCTCGCTCCCTGGGCCTTCTGTAGAGAAAGTGGGTGGGGGGAACCATCAGAAGTTAATCTCCATGGGAGTCTCAAAAGCTACCATCTTTTTTTATTCTATCTGTCCTCTCCTTCTCCTCAGTTTCCCTCCCCTCTCTCCACAACTCACAGCTGATATTGACTTTGTAGGGAAAAGGGAAAACTAAAATGATATTTTTAAAGCGTTTAACAAATTGCCTCTGCAGGTCCACAATCGAAGTCTGTTACTCAGAATCATGATCCTGTTGAGCAGGGAGTGGTGATTTATCTCGGGGTTTTGTGTCGAAGCCAAAGCTCCCTGAGTATTGCGCTGTTAAATTTTTCAGTAGCACCCTTTGCCTGATCTTCCTCAAAGCTGTGTTGGGATTCTTCTGCTTTCCTGAGAAATCCCACCGGAGCGACAAATCTGATCCCCACCCCTCCAAGGGGCCCAGGCTCTGCATCTGTTTCTGTGGATCTGAGGGGCTGACGGGTCCTGAACTTCAGTCCTGAACCAGGACCCCCAGGGCTAGTAGAACTATGACCCAAATCCCCAGTGGCCTCCCCAAACCTCTGGCCTTGCAGCTGTCAGACCTGGAGTTTTCTCAGACCTGACTCCTTTTCCTGGGGTTCAGGGTCCATGGAAGCCGGCCCCTAAGGGATGTCACAGGTCGGTCCAATCTCCAAGAGTTCAGGTGAGCTAATCCAGCCCCAAACCCCAGCAGAGAAAATGACAAGCTGATGCTGACAGCTTGCCAATTGCATCTTTTTGGGTTGTAGCTGGGTTTGGAACATTGCGGATGTAGGAAGTTGGGGGAAAGAAGAGAAGGGACCACGGTGTCTGTGTCCTGAGAGAGAGAGAGAGAGAGTGATTCTGCTTGGATCCCCAGTCCGTATCTAAGGGCACAGAGAGGGGTGTGCTTCCCCCCGCCTCCTCTGCAAATTAGCCAGGAGGAAAGCCCAGCACTTTGGGGCTGGAAAACTTCCATCCAGAGCCAAGTCCAATTTTAGAGGGAACAGTTGGTCCCATCTTTCACCCCATCTGAAAGGGCCCTAGCTCCTTCGCTCCTAGGACAGGCTCAATTCTCTTGCCTTCCCCCCTATGATTTCTAAGGGTCTCCAGGTGGCAGAGCCATGCCCCCGGACCCTAGGGAGAAAGGAAGAGGGAGGGCAAAAGCTCAGGTATCCATCTCCTGCAGTATTGATAAGGTAATAAGATCCTGCCCCTCACCACCCTGCTGTCCTTGCTCCTGCTTCCCGCTGGATCCCGGGAGACTGCTAGCAGCAGGGGACACCAGGGTCTCCATCTCCCATAGTCCTGAGACCCAGGCCCCCTCTCCAGGGATAGGGAAGCCTAAAGGAAATCAGAAAGAGGTAGGAGCTCCCTATTCCCCTAATCCAGCCTCGGGACCATTCTGGGAAGCAAATGGAGGTAAAGGAAACATAGGCGGGGGGAGGGGGATAGGCTTGGGGATCGTGTAACTTCATCCTTAGAAACTAGGAAATGGGTCAGAAGTAGGGGCCAGGAGTGACCAGGAGAGAAAAACAATCTTCTGCTTGCCTTGGCTAAAGATGCTTGTGGGCCCCCTAGCTCCCTCCTAACTCCTCCCCATAAGTTTCCCTCTTGCCCCTTCTAATTCCCTCACCTTTCCGGCTCTTTTACACTGGTTTTCCACTGTCTTGTTTTCTCCTTTCTAGCTGGTGAGGCTGGGAGGCCAGGGGATAGAGGAATTGGGAGTTGGGGCCTAGAAAGTGCCAAGAACCGGGGGTGACTGGAGGCTGGGGACCTGTGGACTTCACTAAGCAGGGACAGACGCCACCCAGGGTCCAGATGGCTTCTGGTTGCTCGGTGAATGGGGCAGAGGCAGGGTGAAGGGACCGTCTCTTTGTGAGGGGTGGAGGAATGGGAGGAAAAAGTGGGCAGCCCAATGGCATGGATGATGAATTTCAAATCTGGGGGATTTGGCCCCACTTTGACTCAGGAGAGCCGGGGAGAGAAAGGGAGGGGAGGGGAAGGAACTCTGAAAACAGTCTTACCCTCTCCCATTCCTTTTGACACCTTGCGTTTCTCTGTCTTTCTCCCTCTCTTCCTCTCTGTATGTTTGTGTGCTCCTTTCTCACTGGTCGCAGAGCCGGAAGGAGTGTTTTCTCGGCCATGAAGCTGGGCAAGAACCGATTCCACAGGGAGGAGCAACGACGACAAGGTACCGCTGTCTGGCCCCGGGCCCCTGCGATCCGAAACTCCTACCCACTCCCACCCACCTCACATAGGCCCAGTTTCTGCCTTATCCTTTTTCTAGTACCTTCAGGCCCAGGAAACTGTGTTCCAAATTTGGACTTAGGAAGATGTGAGACCTACTTCTTTCCTTTAGGATCAGTTTTAGAGGATTGATTAATTAATCACCAATCTTGGGGATTAAGGCTGTGAGCCCCGCGTGGGACAACCTGATTACTTTGTATGTATCCCAGTGCTTAGAACAGTGCTTGGTACATAGGAAGAGCTTAACAAATACGATAATTATTATTATTAATCCATCTAAAGCCTAGTATGGGTGACGCTCACTCAATTGGCTGGACGAGCAATAAAAGCAGGGATGGGATTTTCTCTCGGGGAGATAAAATTCTGGCAGGCAAAGTCTTGGGGAGCGTGAGGCAAGGTTTCCACCGGATTTCACTCCCCTCCAAAAACTGAAATTCCAGATCCACCAGTTTGTATATTACCCTTTGGCCTGTAGCCCTCCTCCCCTGCTTCCCCAGCCCCCAAAGTTTGGCCCAGCCTGGCTCAGTCATGGTGTTAGTCACCACACAGCTACCTGTCAGTGGGAGAGCAGAGGTGAAGGAAAGGCTTGTATGTCTTAAATGTTTCTGGAGCTCGTGGTTCCCATAATCCTTGTCTTAGGGCAGTGAAAGATGGAGGACACTCATTCATCTGGAAAGGCCCAGAGCGCATAGTACAGCGCTCGGCACAAAGTAAGAGCTCAGTAAATACGATTTAATGAATGAATCCCACATACGTGTAGGACTGGGCAGTATGTCTGCGAGAGAAATGTGGGGTATTCCTAGGATGTTATTAGTATGGTAACTTTTTCAGTATCCCAGGCCGTGGCTCATGTCCACAGTGGCTCATGGCTCCCAGTTTCAGACAGTGGCACTGCTACACCTAAAGTGGCCTTGAACTCGCTTCCCCGAGCAGCTGATGTGCAGGTGCAGTCTCCCCTTCCTCCTCCTTTCAGTTACAATGTATAAGTAGCAAAGTTCCCCTTGGGGGTTCCATTTTAGCTCTTGGGACCTGTCGTTATTCATTTAGGACCAGTTATTTCTCCTTCGGGCCCAGTGATTACTCTTGAGACCAATCAGTTCTCTCGACCGGATTTTCACCTCCCCAGATGAACCAGCCATCCTGGAGATGGAGGACCTGGACCGAATGGCTATGAGGCTGGGGGACGGTCTGGATCCTGATACTGTCTCCCTGGCATCAGTCACTGCACTGACCACTAATGTGTCCAACAAGAGGTAAGGCTAGGACCCCTCCAGTCGCATCCCCCATCAGAAAATCTACCAAGTTTGTCCAGACCCCCCTCACCCCCATCTTTTCTCGGACTGTCCCAAGGCAAGGAGGACTGAGAAGATGGGTGGGGCTGGGAGGGGAGGGGGGTGGTCAATGCCCTACAGCCCCACCATTCGAAGCCCGTTATCTCAGGGGCTTGATCTGGTAAGATTCCCTCCTATCCTGGTCCCTGCCAAACACCTTCCCCGCCACTCTCCCTTGGAGTGCATGTTTTCCTTCTTCAGGTCCAAGCCAGACATTAAGATGGAGCCAAGTGCTGGGCGACCTATGGATTACCAGGTAGGAGGGGACCTGGACCCCAGGCTGTGTGCAAATATGATGGTGCTTCTGCAGCTGATGAGAAGAATCAATCAATCCGTCAATCGTATTTATTGAGCACTTACTGTGTGCAGAGCACTGTACTAAGCGCTTGGGAAGTACAAGTTGGCAACATATAGAGACGGTCCCTACCCAACGGTGGGCTCACAGTCTAGAAGGGGGAGACAGAGAACAAAACCAAACATATTAACAAAATAAAATAAATAGAATAGATATGTACAGGTAAAATAAATAAATAAATAGAGTAATAAATCTGTACAAACATATATACATATATACAGGTGCTGTGGGGAAGGGAAGGAGGTAAGACGGGGGCGATGGAGAAGGGGATGAGGGAACATACGAAAGGTTAAGGAAACCCACAGTGCTGGGCCAGAAACACTGCAGTCTCCAGTGGGAGAAGTCTATTCACCTCCCTGATTTCTCTTCTGTATTAGTTAGCCTTCGGTTCCAGTTAATAATAGTGTCATTTATTAAGCGCTTACTATGTGTCAAGTACTGTACTAAGCGCTGGGGTAGATACTAGTTAATCAGGTCCCACATGGGGCTCACAGTCTAAGTATCATTATTCTTACTAGTATTATTTAGAAGGGAGAATGGGGACTGAATCCTCATTTTGCAGATGAGGGAACTGAGGCACAGAGAAGTGACTTACCCAAGGTCACACAGGAAGCAGCGTGGCTCAATGGAAAGAGCCCGGGCTTTGGAGTCAGACGTCATGGGTTCAAATCCCAGCTCTGCCAACTGTCAGCTGTGTGACTTTGGGCAAGTCATTTAACTTCTCTGTGCCTCAGTTACCTCATCTGTAAAATGGGGATTAAAAACTGTGAGCCCCCCGTGGGACAACCTGATCACCTTGTAACCTCCCCAGCGCTTAGAACAGTGCTTTGCACATAGTAAGCGCTTAATAAATACGATCATTATTATTATTATTATTATTATTATTATTATTATTACAGGAGGTAAGAGGAGGAGCCAGGATTAGACCCCAGGTCCTCTGAATCCCAAGCCTGTGCTCTTACCACTAGACCATGGCAGCCTAGCCTAGCCTCACATGGTAGGAAGAAGTTGCTGGGGGAAGAGCAGAGGGTAGGAGAGGTGGAAGAAGAGGCAGACCAGAAGAGGCAGTGAGCAGAATAAAAAGTATGCCACAAGTATCTAGAGTGATGATAATGGAGTTTCTGATGGACAATCCTCGGTCCAGATATTGATCTTAGTGTTTGTTGTTGAGGCCTCACCTCCGGTCCCCTCTCGTCCCCGTTGATTATATTCCTACCGGAGCAGGGTGGCACAGCATATTGTGCCACCAAAGTGTGCCATATAGCCCCACAGACCAGTAGGTCATTGCCAGAGTGGCCACCTCAGTAACCGCATTAGCTACTGCTGCTTACATTAGCCAGCCATTTTCAGGATTCCTGCTGAGCCTGTCCACTGCGCAAGGGTGGTTCTTCACTACTGGTGGCTTCGCTCCCCCAGGAATTCCCCTACTTCTGCCTGCCCCCTTGACCCCCTTGGAGGGGTGGGTCAGACTTTGGGCAGGGAGTCTGGGTTAAAAGGCAGGGTTTATGGAGGGAAAAGTGCCGACCTCCTTCTCTGCTCCTAGGTCAGCATCACGGTGATTGAGGCCCGGCAGCTGGTGGGGCTGAATATGGACCCGGTGGTGTGTGTGGAGGTGGGAGATGACAAGAAGTACACATCCATGAAGGAGTCAACCAACTGCCCCTACTACAACGAGGTCAGTGCTCTCCACCTAGTGTGGTGGAGGGAGCCCAGATCCGCTGTTTCCTATGCGGCTTCCAGAAGGAAGCACGTGCCTGTCCTGTTTCTGGGAGATGTGACTGCCGCATCTGGCCAAGAAATTGATCGGGTTTGAGGAATTCCGATTGGAAGACTCCCAAGGAGGGGTTGATAGGCCAGCCCCTCCTTCCCAACATATCCCCCAGAACACAAAGCCACAAATAAGGAGGGCCAGCACAGACCCTCCACCTCTCCAGCCACTGAGAGTGGCCCCTGGTGACAGGTTCCTCTGCCATGCCAGCACTCCTCCCAGGGCCTGGCTCCTTGCTCCAGCTTGAGGGAATGAAGGGATGGATCATCATTCCCTGCATCTCATGACTTGTCCTTGCTTCCAGAGACAAAGCATGGGTTCCTTCTTCTCGGGGCTACCATCCATGATTCTCTGACTCCCCTCAGAGAGGTATCATCCCCCTTTTAGACTGTGAGCCCACTGTTGGGTAGGGACTGTCTCTATATGTTGCCAATTTGTACTTCCCAAGTGCTTAGTACAGTGCTCTGCACATAGTAAGCGCTCAATAAATACGATTGATGATGATGATGATGCTCCTGGCCTCTAAGGGCGGGTGGTCTGGGAGAAGGGATGGAATTACTACGTGACCCCACCCCTGGCCTGACTACGTCCCCCAGTCTTGGCTTTGATTCAGCTCTGGGCCTCCATCCGAGCCCCAGGCTTAGTGGGTTTCACGATTTGAGAGCCAGAGGTGCCTCAAATGTCTATCGCTGCCTGCTCTCGTTCCCCGAGGAAGGTCTATTTCAGACCCCCGGAGCTGGGGGCAGAAGAATGGCTGCAGAGAGAAGGAACGTTCTTCACCTTTAGATTCCTCTGCCAGTGCTCAGGCCCTGAGGCAGAGGTGACCTCCCACTCCCCTCTGCCTTAATAAGGTCCCTGTCCAGATGCGAGAAGCAGCGTGGCTCTGTGGAAAGAGCACGGACTTTGGAGTCAGAGGTCATGGGTTCAAATCCCGGCTCCGCCAATTGTCAGCTGTGTGACTTTGGGCAAGTCACTTAACTTCTCTGTGCCTCAGTTACCTCATCTGTAAAATGGGGATTAAGACTGTGAGCTCCCCATGGGACAACCTGATCACCTTGTAACCTCCCCAGTGCTTAGAACAGTGCTTTGCACATAGTAAGCGCTTAATAAATGCCATTATTATTATTATTATTATTATGTGAGCCCCCCCCCACTTCCCTAATCTCTGCTCTCCACCGGGCCTGGAGCAGGAGCTGGCCCCAAACCGCAGGCTACCCGGCGTGAGCCCTTCCCCTCTTACGGCCTAGTGGATGGACCACAGGCCTGGGCGTCAGAAGGACCTGGGTTCTAATGCTGGCTCTGCCACTTGTCTGTTGTGTGACCCTGGGCAAGTCACTTCACTCCTCTGTACCTCAGTTACCTCATCTGTAAAAGGGTGATTACTACTTTGAACCTCGTATGGTACCTGAACTCTGTCTAACCTGATTAGCTTGCGTCTACCCCAGCATATAGTACAGCGCCTGACACCGAGTGAAGCGCTTAAAAAATACCATAAAAAACAAATAAAAGAAATCCTTGATCCTAGGAGAGGCACGGGTCCAAGTCAGAGTTCTGGTTGTCCCCAGGTGAGAGGCAGCGCTACAATCAGCAGGGACAGAAATTTCTAGCAAAGCCCTTCCCAACCATCAGTCACCACCGAACCCAGAGCCGGAGTCAGGATGACCTTCCTAGGCAGGCTGCAAGCTCCCAGACTCTTTCTCCAGAGCTGAGATCCCATCAGCTGCTCCCAACCCGAGAAATATATGCTTTGGAACTAAATCAAATGTGCTTTTCTTAAATGTGCAGCCCCTGTACTCCACTTTCCTCTCCCGACCCTCAAAACAAGCTCCCTGCAAGGCAGCCAGAAAGGGGAAAGTCTGTTCCGGTGCTGCTCTCTGATGGTGGAGAGCAGAAGCATTCAGTTTTTTGCCTGAGCAGCCTTTGGGCAGGCCACCTCTGCGGTCAATCTCTCATCCCCAGGCCTTAGAAGTCATTTGTTCAGCACTCCCGCTAGACAGCCAAAGTGAATTATATATGAGCAAACTTGAATAGCCCTTCGAAGCAGCCCCTGGATTGGGTTTGTCTTCGTTGCCAAGCTGCCTGTTAGTTCTTACGATTATGAGAAATAGCTCAGTCATCAATCTTCCCCCTCAGTCTTCCCCCTCTCCATCCCCCCATCTTACCTCCTTCCCTTCCCCTCAGCACCTGTATATATGTTTGTACATATTTATTACTCTGTTTAACTTGTACATATCTATCCTATTTATTTTATTTTGTTAGTATGTTTGGTTTTGTTCTCTGGCTCCCCCTTTTAGACTGTGAGCCCACTGTTGGGTAGGGACTGTCTCTATATGTTGCCAATTTGTACTTCCCAAGCGCTTAGTACAGTGCTCTGCACACAGTAAGCGCTCAATAAATACGATTGATGATGACAATGATGATCAATCAGTGGTAGCTATTGAGCAGTCACTACGTGCAGAGCACTGTACTAAGCGCAGGAGAGAGTACAGTAGAGTTAGTAGACACGGTCTCTGCCACTCCACGTTACCTTAATTTAAGTCTGTTTGGGGTTGATGGTAGTGGCCTGTTGTACAGGAGAAATTCCTGAAGCCTGCATTGGTAAATTGTAAAGTTGCAGGGCCCTCAAGGATCAAGGTGTATCTGCATCAGGCTCCCAGTTGGAGAAGCAGTGTGGCTCAGTGGAAAGAGCCCGGGCTTTGGAGTCAGAGGTCATGGGTTCAAATCCCAGCTCTGCCAACTGTCAGTCACTTCACTTCTCTGGGCCTCAGTCACCTCATCTGTAAAATGGGGATTAAAACTGTGTGAGCCCCCCATGGGACAACCTGATCACCTTGTAACCTCCCCAGCGCTTAGAACAGTGCTTTGCACATAGTAAGCGCTCAACAAACACCATCATCATTATTATTATATTTTCCTCCAAAATGCCTAGAGAGGAATTTTTCCCTCCATCAATTAGCCCTCTTTGGCCAGACTCTTTGTTAGCCGTTTCTCCATCCCATATCGCCTCCCTGAACTTGAAGGTGCCATTGGTGTCAGCACTAGAAGAGATGGGCTTTTGTTCATCAGGAGAGCATTTCAATTAGTCGCAAGGATGGGCTTTCTGTGACAGGCTCCACTAGGGGTTTGGAATCTCTCTCCCTAGGGATGTGAAGAGGAGATGTTGGAAGCCGGGGATGGGCTAGGCGCAGTGTGGCATAGGATGGGAAGCAGTCAAAAAGGGAAGAGGTAATGATGGGATTTGATGCCATCTATATATTGATGAATATTATTATTACGATACTTGTTAAGTGCTTACTATGTGTATTGCACTGTCCTAAGCACTGGGGTAGGCGCAGATTAATCAGGTTGGACACAGTCCCTGTCCCACGTGGGACTCACAATCTAAATAGAAGGGAGAAGGATTTAATCCCCACTTTATAGTTGAGGAAACTGAGGCACGGAGAAGTAACTTGTCCAAAGTCACAGAGACAAGTGGCCGAACCGGAATTAGAACTCAGGTCCCTTGACTCCCAGACTCTGTGCCCTCCCCCCTAGGCCACACTGCTTCTCACCTTCAGGTCTTCACTCCAGCAGACCACATAGGTCTCCTGTCCCTGGATGCTTTGTATTATCGGCTGATCCTGCAGAGAATCCCATCCACCTTCCCTGCTTCTCTCATCTCTGCCTCCCCAGCAGTAGTGACCTATCAGAAGTTTCAATCAATCAATCGTATGTATTGAGCGCTTGCTGTGTGCAGAGCACTGTACTAAGCGCTTGGGAAGTACAAGTTGGTAACATATAGAGACAGTCCCTACCCAACGGGCATCCCTCCTCCTCCCCCCAGGCACCCATGAAAGAAAGGATGAGAAACCCTAAAATCAGCACAGTAATTTACACTGTCACCACCCCAAGGCAGTCGCTGTCTTACCCACACGCGCACCTCCTTGCACTAAATTCTCTGTTCTAGGACTCTCAGTTGGGGCTCGCCATATGAGCCAAGTCCCTCCTGGGAACTCCTCTTCCCTCAGAGTTGCCCAGCGCTCTGGATATTGGCTGATCCCAGGGGTCTCTGGAGCCAACAGGCCCAACCTTCTTCCCATGCCCTGCAGAACTGTAGCGCTTAGTACAGTGCTCTGCAACACAGTAAGCACTCAATAAATAGAATGAATGCTAGTAAAAAAAAGTCAGGCCAACCAGTCACACATACAAAAGGACCTATTGCCCTCTGCATCTCACCTCATATCTGTCATTAGGGTGGTGGGCTCACCTATTTGTTTCTTTATGCCTCTACCTGCTGCATCTCTCTGTGTCTTTGGCATACCTTTATCTCTTTCTCTCGCCGAGTCTCTGCTCCTGTACTGTAAGTCACTTCTTGCTTATGTTTTTGTGCCTCTCCGTGTACCCAGCACATCTGAGTCTCGTCCGTGCAGTGTGGCGTTCTCATGCCTTCAGGTATCCCGGCTCTCTTCCCCTGCTGTCGGCCTAGGCCTAGTCCCGTGGCCCAGGGGCTATTTCAGATTGGGGGAATCTTACCAGGGAGGGGAAATAATCTTTCCAGCAGTTCAGGGGAGATGGCAGGGGCTCTTCCTGACTTCTCAAGTCATCCCTGGGGGCGTGGACAGGAACTGCCAGGAAGAAGGGGCTGGGCACTGCTTCTCCAAGCGGGCCGCCTTGACCGTCCGGTGACGTGAAGGCCTGGGTCCTTCACCCCCACAGTGCTTCGTCTTCGACTTCCACGTCTCTCCTGACGTCATGTTCGACAAGATCATCAAGCTGTCGGTGAGTGACGGCCTCGCCTTATGGGGGTGGGGGCCGAGGGGGCGAAAAGAGGGCGAGAGGCTCTGGACCAGAAGGGCTTGGGAGCAGAGGCTGAGACCGAGCTGCTGTGAATGCCCCATCCCTGCTCTGCCGATGCCCCTGCTGCCTCCCTCCTGCCCCAGAGCTCCTCCCACCCCCTCAGCCCTGGAAACCTTCTCTCCATCCTCTTGCATCCAGCCTTGCCCCCTCAGCCAGCAGATAGGGCGTGATTTAGGCAGAACTCCCAAAGTCTCCCATAGGGTCAAGGTTGGAAGTTTCCCTATCCCGGTGAACCCTGATCCCACCCAACCTCTGCGGGCGGCCCAGCCTGACGAGAGGCTGCTGCTTCTGCCCGGAAGGTGATTCACTCCAAGAACCTCCTACGCAGCGGCACCCTCGTGGGGTCCTTCAAAATGGATGTAGGAACCGTGTACACGCAGCCTGGTGAGTAATCGTGTCCACCCAGCCCGGTAAGTTACCATAAGTACCCAGTCACGTGCCTACTCACATGTACCAATCTGGTGATACAGCGTGGTAAGTAACCTTGTTACAAGCAGCCTAGGATCATGAGGGCACGTGTACACAATCCAGTGAATAACTATAAACAGGGCTTAATGATTAACCATGTTCATTTTATTGAGCACTTACTATGTGCAGAGCGCTGTACTCAGTGCTTGGGAGAGTACAATATAACCATAAACAGACCCATTCCCTGCCCACAACGGGCTTACAGTCTATAAAACTGCGTAAACACTCTGCTTGAAGCAAAATTTGGGGAGTAAAAGGGTAATAATAATTGAGGCATATGTTAAGCGCTTATTGTGTGCCGGCATTGTTTTAAGAGCTAGGGTAGATACAAGATAGGTTGGACACAGTCCCTGTCCCTCAATCCTAATTCCCATTTTACAGATGAGGTAACTGCGGCACGGAGAAGTGAAGTGACTTTCCCAAGGGCACACAGCAGGGAAGTGGTGGAGCTGGGATTAGAAGCCAGGTCCTCTGACTCCCAAACCTGTGTTCTCTTCATTTAGGCCATGCTGCTTCTCAAATAGTATGGGCACCCAGCCTGTTGGTAACAGCCGTGTGCATACGCATAATGGCACAGTTCAGTAAGTAAATCAAGCTTAGTTGAGAATAGGGATTGCAGTTACAGAATTTTCGCAATAAAGTGGAAGAGACTCCCCCAACGCTTACGGCATGGCAGACTCAGCCACGGTTTACCAGGTGGGTGAGGGCACAGTGATAGCTGCTTTGCTGCTGTTGAGGATGCAGCAATATCCTGTTCTCTGCCTGTGGACGACATCCATTCTCCCGAACCTCTGTCTTGCAGTACTTGCCCCTGAGTTCGGGAGGACTGAGGGAGAGTGAGGATGGCTCAGCACAAGTCCATCGCTACTATAAGAAGTTCTTGGACTTGCACAGTTATTGGATCCCTAAAGCTGGGTCTTAAGGGGAAATGCTGTAAATCAGGACCAATTTTTTCAAAAGGAACAATTTTATAAGGGGGGGTGGGTCCTGAACCAAGGTCAGGTACCCTATTTTTACCAAAATTAATCAATCAATCATTTATTGAGTGCTTACTGTGTGCAGAGCACTGTACTAAGCACTTGGGAAGTACAAGTTGGCAACATATAGAGACAGTCCCTACCCAACAGTGGGCTCACAGTCTAGAAGGGGGAGATGGAGAACAAAACCAAACATATTAACAAAATAAATAGAATAGATATGTACAAGTAAATAAATAAATAGAGAAATATGTACAAACATATATACATATATACAGGTGCTTTGGGGGAACGGAAGGAGGTAAGATGGGGGGAGAGGAAGGAGGGGGCTCAGTCTGTGAAGGCCTCAGGATTCTGTACTCACTCAAAGATGAATAAGGACTTTGTAGTGTCAGTATTGCTAGTGATTTGATATAATTGATATTGATATGATAGTAATACGGAAAATACAATAAATGTAAAAAATACGGTTCCTAAAAAGAATTGTGCAGAGCTGTACTTACACAGTCCTTACCTACAAATCCCCTAAAACACACAGAAACTTGCAAAACCCTTGATTTTTTTTTTAAAGGAATGAATGGGGTGATTGATAGGGTAGGTTTGCTTGGGTGATTTTCACAAGAGTTTTGAGGTGATTTGGAAGGACTTTTTGGCATTTTCTCAGGGGTCTTGGTTGTTTTTCTTGGAGATTTGTTTGCATTTGTCAGGGTTCCATGACAGAGGCACAGTCATTGGCAGGACTATGTGTGGCATTTTGCAGGATTTTACCACTTTGGGGAATAAGAAAGTGGGCGGGGAGCAGAAAGAGAAGCTGGGGACGCTGTCCACTGGCTTTACCCATTAAACAAGCTCGTTAAGGGCATTCTCTTTGAGGTGCCCCCACCACAACTTCAGGGTCTCACTCTTCCGAGCCTCCTCCCTGGCTTTCTCCCAGGGCAGGGGGCTTCCGTGGAGGGCAGGGAAGAGGTTGGGACCGGGGTCCCCCACTGCACGGAGTAGGGCATGTTGCAGAGCCAGAGTGTGTTCTGGAGTTGGGGGCGTAGAGGGAGGGGAAGCAGCGGTACTCCAGCTTGGAAGTGGCGGAGGGGATGAAAGCCCCTTCCTTCCTCTCCCCCTCGTCCCCCTCTCCATCGCCCCCCCATCTTACCTCCTTCCCTTCCCCACAGCACCTGTATATAGGTATATATGTTTGTACATATTTATTACTCTATTTTACTTGTACATATCTATTCTATTTATTTTATTTTGTTAGTATGTTTGGTTTTGTTCTCTGTCTCCCCCTTTTAGACTGTGAGCCCACTGCTGGGTAGGGACTGTCTCTATATGTTACCAACTTGTACTTCCCAAGCGCTTAGCACAGTGCTCTGCACACAGTAAGTGCTCAATAAATATGATTGATGATGATGAAACCCAGCGAGGAAACTGCCTCCGCCCAAGAGACAAAGCCACTTCCCCCTCCCAGGCCCAACCCAAGCAGTCGACAGGAGAGGCAGGAAGGGGCCGCACGATGACCCCCACGGCTTCTGTGGAGCCAGTGGAGCGGTTCAATCAATCAGTCAATCAATCAATCGTATTTATTGAGCGCTCACTGTGTGCAGAGCACTGTACTAAGCGTTTGGGAAGTCCAAGTTGGCAACATATAGAGACAGTCCCTACCCAACAGTGGGCTCACAGTCTAAAAGGGGGGAGACAGAGAACAAAACCAAACGTACTAATAAAATAAATAGAATAGATATGTACAAGTAAAATAAATAAATAGAGTAATAAATATGTACAAACATATATACACATATACAGGTGCTGTGGGGAAGGGAAGGAGGTAAGATGGGGATGGAGAGGGGGATGAGGGGGAGAGGAAGGAAGGGGCTCAGTGTGGGAAGGCCTCCTGGAGGAGGTGAGCTCTCAGTAGGGCCTTGAAGGGAGGAAGAGAGCTAGCTTGGCGCATGTTGGGAGGGAGGGCATTCCAGGCCCGGGGGTTCCCGCCGGTAGCGAGGGAGAAGCAGCGTGGCCTAGTAGATAGAGCATGGCCCTGGGAATCAGAAGGACCAGGGTTCTAATTCTTCCTCTGCCTCTTGTCTGCTGTGTGGCCTTGGGGAAATCACTTAACTTCTCTGTGCCTCAGCTACCTCATCTGTAAAATGGGGAATCCCACGTGGGACAGGGACTGGGTCCAACCTAATTACCTTGTGTCTACCCCAGTGGTTAGAACATTGCCTGGCACATAGAAAGCGCTTTAAAAAATACCAGGAAAAAGGGGGGCCGTGGAGTGACCCCCGCAGCTGCCGCAATCAATCAATCAATCATATTTATTGAGCACTTACTGTGTGCAGAGCACTGTACTAAGTGCTTGGGAAGTACAAGCTGGCAACATCTAGAGACAGTCCCTACCCAACAGTGGGCTCACAGTCTAGAAGGGGGAGACAGAGAACAAAACCAAACATACTAACAAAATAAAATAAATAGAATAGATAGGTACAAGTAAAATAAATAAATAAATAGAGTAATAAATATGTACAAACATATATACAGTCACTAACACCACCCAGGCCGGTCTCCCTGCCTTAGCGGCCCCGCAGGAGATCGGCAAGAATGACATTAAGCAGAAGGGCAGCCGATGGGCAAGGAGGGAAAACGAGAAGCATTAGCATGGCGGGCTGGGGAATTCCTACCTTAGGAGCCTGGTGTCTTCAAGTTAGATGTGTAGATGCCATTTATTCTAACTCAGAGGGTCTCATATATTGCAAAGACAACTCAAGCATGTATTCTTCTGATGGTGGGACATTCCTTGCCCCCCTCCACCACTGGTGCTTGAGCAGTGCGCTCCAAAATGGCAGGGGCCACACTGCCTTTTCACGGACAAACTGAGTCACTGTGCAAGAGATTCTCTCTCCAAGGCACTTGCACTCCTGGGGGCAGTTTCACCATCAGCAGCATAGCCTGTAAACCAAAGGACAACTCACATGAACATGTAAGTACGAACGTTTGTTCACTATCCCAGACCGTAGATCCCAGTAAATGTGTTTACCCACACCAGTGAAAAAGCATGTGCATGCGGGTAGTAATAGTTACACATTACACTCAGGAGTAGGTAGCAGCTTTCAGATTTGAATGTGGACAGATCATTGGGGAATGACAGCTGTGTGGGACTTAAAAGAGAGACGGGGCATAACGAACAGTTCTTTCCACATGCCGTTTATGTAGCTGCAGCTACTTGTTGGAATTAATAGTTTCCATTAATGCCAAACTCTCCCCACTCCCTTTGCTAACTCTTTTCGGAAGTTCAAAAGAATGGTGTTTCTATTGCTTTCCCTTTACTACATAAGGTGAAAAGTTTCGAGAACCGTCGGTGCACCCTGTAGAGTCACCCCTGCAATTCTTAAAGTTTTGAGAAGTGAGACAACTGTCAAATTGCAAATCCCTCACTTGAAATCTGTCACTCCAGAAGGGAGAGTGTGGTTGGCCTGTTTCTCTAAGAGCCGTCCTTCAGCAGAAAGCTTTTTACCCCAGACAGAGACCTGAATTCCATATCTGGACAAGTCGCATGCGACTGTGTTGTTCTTTCTGGGTCACTATCATTTGCAGCAGTCTTGTGGGCTGGCTGGGCTGAAGTCGGGCTCATCTGGAGCATCGTTTCCACCTTTTCCCCCTGGAAGTGAGCATTGTGGTCCTAATTAAAGCTACTCAATTCTCAGAGTTGGGGCCGGGCAACTAAACTTCTGGACCACCTTTCTGCACAGAACTTTGGGGAATCCTATTGACGGGGGACATGTGCTTGACTTGTTTTCCCAGTAGTGCCAATGGCTTTTGCCATGCTCTTTCTGATGGCTTCTCTTGGGAAGTGGGAGGCGTAGCATTTAAAGGCAGCTATCGCAGGAAGGATGCGGTTCAGGGAGCTGGCCCTCCCCGACCCGGTGAACTGTAGGTGTAGGGGATCATCTGATTTGCGACCCAACCCATTTGAATCTCTATTTGCCAGAAGCAAGGATGTTTGGGCTGGGTAAGTACAGAAGGTCGATTTGCGAGAGGTATAAAGTGGCCCAGGATAATAATACAAATTGAATCCTGGACACTAATCATAGTTCAGACATGAACCAAGCATTCTCTTCACATTGGCCGGCTTGGGGGCAAGCTCTTATTGCTCTGTCTACTCAAGGTTGAGGCGCAAGCATATCAGAGCAATTAGATGATAACTCGCATCAGTTCACCTTAACACAACTTCCTGCTGTTCATCTTCCCCAGAGTCACTGGAGTATCCTGACCCAGGGTGTCTAAAGTGAGAAAGTAACTGTGGACATGGTCTGAGGAGTACATGGGTATTCAGAATAGAGTAGCCCTGTGTGTGTAGCTGAGTGAAGGGCCGTGAGGAACCGGCTGAGTGACCGTGTTCCCGTAGCCTAGTTGGTAGCTAGGCACAAACCAGCTCCAAGTTCACTCCACCTGAGATTTGGTTCAAAGGCAGGAATGGTTTTGGTCCCTGGCCTGGCTGTGTGTGAGTGTCCGGGGGAGGGGAAAGGGGGTGGAGATTGTCAAGAGAGCAAGAATCCCCCAGTTTTCATTCATTCAATCGTATTTATTGAGCACTTACTGTGTGCAGAGCACTGGACTAAGCACTTGGGAAGTACAAGTTGGCAACATATAGAGACGGTCCCTACCCAACAGTGGGCTCACAGTCTAGAAGGGGGAGGCAGAGAACAAAACAGAACATATTAACAGAATAAAATAAATAGAATAAATATGTACAAGTAAAATAAATCAATAGAGTAGTAAATATGTACATACATATATACAGGTGCTGTGGGGAAGGGAAGGAGGTAAGGCGGGGGGGATGGAGAGGGGGAGGAGGGGGAGAGGAAGGAGGGGGCTCAGTCTGGGAAGGCCTCCTGGAGGAGGTGATCTCTCTATAGGGCCTCAGGGTCTGGCAGAGGACCATCCCCTTAGGTGGGATGGAACTTGGCCCATTGGCCAGGGCAGAGCTGGCCGATGTTTTGGGGGAGGAGAGGAAGTGGTACCAAGCCTGCCCACCTCCCCTGCAGAGCACCAGTTTCACCACAGATGGGCAACTCTGTCCGACCCGGATGACATCTCGGCCGGGCTGAAGGGTTATGTCAAGTGCGACATCGCTGTAGTGGGCAAGGGAGACAACATCAAGACCCCTCACAAGGCCAACGAAACTGATGATGATGACATTGAGGGGTAAGGGCTCCAATTTTATTCCACCCACCCAGAGCTCCCAACACCTGATCCCTTCCCAACTCATCTCCTCCAGGAGGCCTTCCCAGACTGAGCCCCTTCCCTCCTCTCCCCCTCGTCCCCCTCTCCATCCCCCCATCTTACCTCCTTCCCTTCCCCACAGCACCTGTATATATGTATATATGGTTGTACATATTTATTACTCTATTTATTTATTTATTTTACTTGTACATTTCTATCCTATTTATTTTATTTTGTTGGTATGTTTGGTTCTGTTCTCTGTCTCCCCCTTTTAGACTGTGAGCCCACTGTTGGGTAGGGACTGTCTCTATGTGTTGCCAATTTGTACTTCCCAAGCGCTTAGTACAGTGCTCTGCACATAGTAAGCGCTCAATAAATACGATTGATTGATTGATCTCTGTCTCCACTTGGGGCTACCTTCTCTGAATCTGGAGGCGTGCTCTCCCCATGCAGAGCCCAGGCCTACCCCTGAGCATCTAAAATAATAATAACCATAATAATAATATTTAAGGCCTGGATGCCGTTTCTTCCCTACGGCCCTTCTGGAATTTGGTTCCTCATTTTCTGCGTCAAGGTAGGGCATGGAAGAGAGGAATTAATTTGGGAGAGTCCTTCTCCCTCCCTGTAGGCCCCAGCCGTCCACGAGCTCCTCCTTTTAACTCTATACTTCAGTCACGATTCAGTTCCTGGGTGGTGGAAGGGAAAGAGAAAAGGCCTTGAGGGCTTGCAGATAATTTGGTTCCTCACTCCGCCTTGCTGTGTTCCTTACGTTAAGGACAGGGCAGAGATAGGAATAAGGGAAAATGATTAGTAGTGGCAGCATCTGGGACCTGGGTCTGGGAACACTGTGGAATCTGGTGGTAAGAGCAGGGTCTTGGAGACCTGACGTTTGAATTCAGGGTCCAAGAGACGGAAAAGAGTTGAACAGGTCAGGACACCTGGTTTGAGAGAAGATGGGAGTTCCCCTCGTTGGCATCCGTATTCACGTGGGCTCCATGTGCCCACAGGAACTTGCTGCTGCCAGATGGGGTTCCCTCCGAGCACCAGTGGGCACGCTTCTACGTGAAGATCTACCGGGCAGAGGGGCTGCCACGCATGAACACAAGTCTGATGGCCAATGTGAAGAAGGCATTCATTGGGGAGAACAAGGACCTCGTCGACCCCTACGTCCAAGTCCTCTTTGCTGGACAGAAGGTACAGGGGCAGTGGCTGAGGGGGAAATTGGTCAGAATGGTGGGAGGGGGAAAGTAGGGGCTGGGGGGCCAGAACACTTGGGTTTGGGGCCTGGATTTAACAAGGAAGGGCAGGACAGGAGCCAGGGCCCCTGCATTTGGGCACTTGAAAGTGCCTGCATCTTGGTGGGGTGAGAATCAGAAAGGATTGATTGGCTAGAGGGCTAGGAGTAGAGGAATGAGAAGCAGAGTGGCCTAATGGAAATAGGACGATTCTGGAGACCTGGGTTCTTATCCCAGCTCTGCTGTTCGTCTGCTGTGTGACCTTGGGCAAGTCACATAACTGCTCTGTGCTGCAGCGTCCTCATCAGAAAAATGGGAATTAAATACCTGTTCTTCCTCCTACTTCGACTGTGAGCCCCATGTGGGACAGGGACCATATCTGACCTGATTGTCTTCCATCAACCCCAGTGCTTAGTGCAGTGCTTAACGTAGAGAAAGCGCTTAACAAATACCACAGCTAATAAGAATAATAATAATGATGGCATTTATTAAGCGCTTACTATGTGCAAAGCACTGTTATGACCAAAAAAGTCAGAGCTTTGGGAAAGGGAATATTTGAGATGTGAAAACCAAAAATCAAGGAAGATGGCAGCATAGAGGAAAGGGAGAACAGATGAATGCAATCTCTTGAGAGAGGATAAACTGTTACAGGAAGGGGGCTATCCAGAGCAGACAGCTGTCTCTCTGTCGGCCTCCCTCCCCCATGACCACTCCCTTCTGGACAGGGTAAGACCTCCGTTCAGAAGAGCAGCTACGAACCACTGTGGAACGAGCAGATCGTGTTCACGGACCTGTTCCCCCCGCTCTGCAAGCGCATGAAGGTGCAGATCCGGGATTCAGACAAAGTCAACGATGTGGCCATCGGCACCCACTTCATCGATCTGCGCAAGATCTCCAACGACGGAGACAAAGGTGAGCGGGCTGGGGGCTGTCTCCCGGCCTGGGGGAGAGTGCAGCTGAGCCACGTGGACAGTGGGGCCTACGTGTTTGAGACGGCAGGCTACGCGGGAATGGCGGTAGCCTCCCGTCCTTTTAAAAGGAAAACAAGCCCAGCGACACTGTGGCCGGTTCAGAGAAGTAGGTGTCCACCCTCCGACCCCCAATCCACTTGTCTGGCTAGGGCAAGGGGCACAAGACTCAGGAGCTCACTAAAAGGGATCAGGTGTTACTACTAACCACACTGGGTGCTGATCAGACCTCAGGAATCACCCGTAAAATAGGCCACACCTGGGCTGGGAAGATCAGTAGCGGAATGAAGGTTTGAAAAGAGCGACCCTGTCCCTGCTGAGCCGTTTTTTGTTATTCCCCCAGGACCAACAGTGTTAGGTATTGATGAGCATCAGCGGTATATAGTTAACGTCTCTTGTGTGCAGACAGTAATCTGTTCCTCACATTCTATCATCATCATCAATCGTATTTATTGAGCGCTTACTGTGTGCAGAGCACTGGACTAAGCGCTTGGGAAGTACAGATTGGCAACATCTAGAGACAGTCCCTACCCAACAGTGGGCTCACAGTCTAAAAGGGGGAGACAGAGAACAAAACCAAACATACTAACAAAATAAAATAAACAGAATAGATATGTACAAGTAAAATAAATAGAGTAATAAATATGTACAAACATATATACAGGTGCTGTGGGGATGGGAAGGAGGTAAGATCGGGGGGATGGAGAGGGGGACGAGGGGGAGAGGAAGGAAGGGGCTCAGTCTGGGAAGGCCTCCTGGAGGAGGTGAGCTCTGCCCTGCCTCTTACGGCCCCGCCCCCATCCCCTTTTCCACCCTGCAGGCTACCTGCCCACACTGGGCCCTGCCTGGGTGAACATGTATGGCTCCACCAGGAACTACTCTCTCCTGGACGAGCATCAAGATCTGAATGAGGGGCTGGGGGAGGGCGTCTCCTTCCGAGCGCGCCTGCTTTTGGGCCTGGCCGTGGAGATCCTGGACGCCTCGAACCCCGAACTCACCAGCTCCACCGAAGTGCAAGTGGAGCAAGCCACGCCTGTTGCTGACGTGAGTCTGGCCCTTGGCCATGCCCCCCAGGCCGGCACGCAGCCCCACCCCAGCTGTGCTGCAGCCGGAGACCTAAAGCCATCCACCCACCTCTTTCCATGCCCCTTCCTGTCACCATCTCCCTGATGTGAAACTTGGCCTTGGGCAAGTCACCTCACTTCTCTGTGCCTCAGTTACTTCATCTGCAAAATGGGGATTGAGACTGTGAGCCCTGTGTGGGACATGGACTCTGTCCAACCTGATTAACTTGTATCCACCCCAGCTCTTAGTGCCTGGCATATAGTAAGTGCTTTTAAAAAAAACACACCATTTTTTAAAAAGGGGTGAGGGCGGAGCTTCATGGCCATCTACTATACTACTGTTATGTTCTGTGGCATTTTTAGGTCCAGAAAAGCCCCTTCCTCTAGCTTGGGGAGGTTTTCTTCTGGTTTCCCCCACAAATGACCCCCTCCCAAGCTTCTCTCCCTAGAGGATCCTAGGGCGGAAACTTGGAGACCTCACAGTGCCACCCCCTCGTGAGAAGACGGACCTCGTAGGTGACCGCTCCGTGACCATTGCTGTGCAGGGGGATGCCCATACAGTGCTTGCTGTTCAAACAGAGGCTGTTTATAGCCCCTGAGACTTCAGTTTGCCTAATCAGGGCTGTGGCTGGGAGCAGGGACCGTTGAGAGTGAGTTCCATCTCAGTCAATCATACTTAGCGAGCACTTACTGTTTGCAGAGCACTTGTACCAGGAGTGTGGGAGAGTGCAACGTAACAGAGTTGCCAGACATGTTCCCTGCATACTATAATCAATCAATCAGTCGTATTTATTGAGCGCTTACTGTGTGCACTAAGCGCTTGGGAAGTACAAGTTGGCAACATATAGAGACAGTCCCTACCCAACAGTGGGCTCACAGTCTAAAAGACTGTGTGAGTCTACTATAAGCCTAGTCTACTATACACAGTCTACACAGTCTACTATAAGCTCACAGACTAGAGGGGGAGACAGATATGTAATAAATTACAGATAGGTGCCTAAGTCCTGGGGGATGGGTGAATAAAGCGCTTAGTACAGTGCAAGCGCTTAGTACAGTGCTCTGCACATAGTAAGCGCTCAATAAATACGATTGATGATGAATAAAGCCTGCAAATCCAAGCGCAAGGGTGGTGCAGAAGGGAGTGGGACAAACAGGAAATGAGGTCTCAGTGGGGGAAGGCCTCTTGGAGGAGATCTGCTTTTAATAACGTTTAAGGTGGGGAGGATGATCGCCTGTCAGATATGAAGAGGGAAGGCGTTTAGGCCAGAGGCAGGAGCAAGATCCAGGTACAGCGAATAGGCTGGCATTAGAGGAACCAAGTGTGCGGGCGGGGTTGAAGTCGGAAAGCAGTGAGGTAAGGTAGGAGGGGGCAAGGGGATTGAGTGGCTTAAAGCCGGCCGATGGTATGGAGTTTCCATTTGATGCGGAGGTGGATGGGCAACCCCTGGAGGTCCTTGAGGAGTGGGGAAACCCGGACTGAACAGTTTTGTAGAAGACTAATCCAGCAGCGGCAGAGAGAAGTAGGGACTGGAGTGGGGACAGACGGGAGGCAGGGAGGTCAGCAAGGAGGCTGATACAGTAATCAAGGCGGGATAGGGTAATCAATCAATCAATCGATCGTATTTATTGAGCGCTTACTGTGTGCAGGGTGCTGTACTAAGCGCTTGGGAAGTACAAGTTGGCAACATATAGAGACGGTCCCTACCCAACAGTGGGCTCACAGTCTAAAAGGGGGAGACAGAGAACAAAACCAAACATACTAACAAAATAAAATAGAATAGATATGTACAAGTAAAATAGAGTAATAAATATGTACAAACATATATACATATATACAGGTGCTGTGGGGAAGGGAAGGAGGTAAGATGGGGGGGATGGAGAGGGGGATGAGGGGGAGAGGAAGGAAGGGGCTCAGTCTGGGAAGGCCTCCTGCTTGCTTGGATTAGCAAATGCAAATCCAAATGCTTGGATTAACATGGTAAATTTGGATGGAGAGGAAAGGGTGGATTTTAGCGCTGCTTTGGCCCCCTTTTCTGCACCTGTTTCCCCTTGAGTGCTTGGGGGAGAGATCCTGGCCCTGAGGACTTAGATCTCCAGGCTTGGATATCAGGGGGAGCCCCCAGGACTCCTGGTCCTTAGACCAGGCTGACACTCCAGCTTAAAAACCTTGGCCCATTCATGTGGGGAGGCCAAGGGAGCTGCCCCGCCTGCCCATCCTGGGACTAAGGGGCTGCCTTTCTGACTTCCTCAGAGCTGCACGGGGAAGATGGAGGAATTCTTCCTTTTTGGAGCTTTCCTGGAGGCCTCCATGATCGACCGGAAAAACGGGGACAAACCTATCAACTTTGAGGTTACCATAGGTCGGTGTCGTGGGGGGCCACAAACTCCAAACCTCCCATCCCAAAGGCCTCACCCTGAGCCACTCAATGAGACCTCTTCCCTTTCCTCCCCTCTTCCCCAGTATCACATGCTTCTGGCAGGAAAATGCGCACTTACTGGGAGGGCTGGGACCCTAGAGGAGTTTAGCCGGGAGAAGGGATGACTCCCTAGCCGGATCCCCACAGATCAATCAATCAATCGTATTTATTGAGCGCTTCCTGTGTGCAGAGCACTGTACTAAGCGCTTGGGAAGTCCAAGTTGGCAACATATAGAGACGGTCCCTACCCAACAGTGGGCTCACGGTCTAAAAGGGGGAATCTGGAGTTTGGATTAGGGAATCCCAGGCAGGGGGTGTTCACGGCCTCATGTCTCCCCCGCTGCTCCTAGGAAACTACGGGAATCAGGTGGACGGGCTGTCCAGGCCACCGAGCCGGAAGAAGAAGGAGGGCGGGGAAGAGGAGGAGGTGGAGCTGATCCAGAACTCCAGTGAGGACGAGGTGGATGAGGAAGGGGACCTGGTGTCCGTCTCCACCTCACCCCCGATGCGGCCCCAGGTCACAGACAGGTAGAGCCTGGAGGTGGTGCCCACTGAGGGGGCTGGACTGGAGAAGGGGTGGAAGGGCTTTAGACTCTCCTGCCGCTGGGCGGAGGACTTTCAGCCTCTGCCTCCCAATCCCCCTGGCTACGGGATGATTACTGCTGCTCTTCCAAGAGGCCTCTTTTCTCCTTCCCCACCTCCCTTTGCCTCTCTCTCTCTCTCCCTCTCCCTCCCTCCCCATCTTATGCTCTCACCCCACCTCACCCAGGAACTACTTCCACTTGCCCTACCTGGAGCGCAAGCCCTGCATCTACATCAAGAGCTGGTGGCAGGACCAGCGGCGGCGCCTCTACAATGCCAACATTATAGACCACGTTGCCGACAAGCTGGTCCGTATCTTAACCTCAAAGAAGCCGCTGGAGGGGCGGGGAGGCGAGAGCAGCTATTCCCTGGCCCTTGGCCATTCCTCATGCCCTCGTCCCCGTGCGAGGATGGAAGGGGAGGCGCTTGGGCAGACCCAGGGCCGTGGCTGCTGGTCTGTCTCATGCCCCTTTGGCAGAAAATGCCAAAATGCCCCTTTTCAGACCCCTTTGGCAGAAAATGGTGTCCTTGGGTGGGGGGTGGTCTAGTCTGTTCTATATCTGGGATCCTAGGAGGTGGTAGGAAGGGGAAGGGAGGCTTTAAGGGGAGGCTTCCGCGGGTTGTGTCAGGTAGGCTCCTGGAAGGACATGGCTGGGGTTTGCCGAAGAGCATGAATGGGGAGGATCAGGGACATAGTGAGCGGGAAACTTCACGGCAGAGAGGTTGCTGGGCAGCGTGGCAGGGGTGCTGAGGGCATGCCAGGGGGTGGTTGGGCCTGGCTGATAGAGGGTGGTGGGGTTGGAAGGGAGGAGGCTCCCTGGGGAGTCGGAACCAGCATCCTGGTTCCAGCTCAATCCCCTCCCTGCTTTCCTGTGTAATGAAGAAGGTTAGTGCGGGGGAAGATGGATGGGGATGGGCTTTGCCGTCCTACCTCCTGTCCCCTGCTCCCTGCTTCCCAGGAGGAAGGCTTAAATGACGTCCAGGAGATGATCAAGACGGAGAAGTCCTACCCCGAGCGCCGACTCCGGGGAGTCTTGGAAGAGCTCAGCTGCGGCTGCTAGTAAGACCCGCGGCGGGGTGGGGCTGGCCGGCGGCTGGGGGATTCCGGGGCAGGAGAGGGACGGGCAAGGGGCTGTCCTAGGAGAATAGGGAGGGGGCGGTGAATAGGTGCAGTGGACAGGCCGGAGTGGTGCCGTGCGGCTGTGCGGTGGGAGACGGAGAGGGCAGAGGGGATAACCACGCGGCCAGCAGCACGCTTTGGATGCCCCGGGATGCTCTCAAACAGGCGGAGATGCTCTAATTCCCTAATGGACTGGGAGACGTCCCCGGCCCACTGGCTCTCTCCCCCACAGCCGCTTTGTCTCGCTTGCCAACAAGGACCAGAACCAATCGTCCCGCACGCGGCTCGACAGGGAGCGGCTCAAGTCCTGCGTGAGGGAGCTGGTGAGGGCCACGCGGCAGGGGGCCGGGGGAAGGAGGGCTGCTGGAGGAGGAGGAGGAGGAGGAGGAAACGGGAGGTGGTAGGACAGAAAACCATCGCAGAGAAGGAAAGAGAGGAAGGGTGGTTGGGACCCAGCTTGAGGGCGCCAGGCCCTAGGCTGGGGGTGAACAGGAGCAGCTGGTTCTGTCAGGGAGGACTAGGAGGCCCAGAATTGTTTTTTTAAGATATTTATTAAGCACTTACTATGTGCTTAATACACTGTACAAAGCGCTGGGGTAGCTACAAGCTAATCAGGGACTCACAGTCTTAATCCCCATTTTACAGATGAGGTAACTGAGGCACAGAGAATAATAATAATAATGGCATTTATTAAGCGCTTACTATGTGCAAAGCACTGTTCTAAGTGCTGGGAAGTGAAGTGACTTGCTCAAGGTCTCACAGCAGACGTGGCAGAGCCAGAATTAGAACCTGGGTCCTGCGATTCCCAGGCCCGTGCTCCTTCCACTAGGCCACACTGCTTTACAGTTGAGCCTCTGGCCTGCCCCGGGCCTTTCCCCACCCTCCCCCGGGCTCATTTCCTCCGGTCCTTTTTACTCCTCCATTCTCCCTCGGGCCTTCCCGGACCTCCAGGGTCTTGGGGGTGGGGGGGGTGTTCCTTCCTGCAGGAGAGCATGGGTCAGCAGGCGAAGGCCCTGCGGGCCCAGGTGAAGCGTCACACTGTGAGGGACAAGCTGAAGCTCGGGCAGAACTTCCTGCAGAAGCTGCGCTTCCTGGCCGACGAGGTACGGGAAGCGAGGTGTGGGAGGGAGGGGGTGGTGCCAGTTGGAAGAGAATCCTGCCTGGGAGAAAGTGTAAGATCACCTGGCCCACTCCCCTTCCTCAACCCGGGCTGAGAGGCAGGGTGGAGCCGGGGCAGAGCTGGGAGAATGGATTTGGAGCAGCACAGCTGTGGCAGGTTAGTCCGAGCCCGGCTTGGCCCCGCTCCAAAGGATTCCAACGAGGTCGGGTCAGTCCCGGGTCTATGGATGCCCTTGCGGACTCCCAGCTCCTTCGGGCCTGCTTCCCCTTCCTTGTCCCATCCCCAGCTCTGCCCCTGCTGTCCTTCCCCCAGCCGCAGCACAGCATCCCCGACATCTTCATCTGGATGATGAGTAACAACAAGCGCATTGCCTACGCCCGGGTCCCCTCCAAGGATGTGCTCTACTCCACCGTGGAGGAAGAAGCCGGCAAGGACTGCGCTAAAGTCAAGACCCTCTTCCTCAAGGTGCCGGGGCAGGGGAGGTGGCGGCCACGTGAGCTCGAGGGGTTGGGCGGATGTTGGGGGTCGTCAGTCAGCCGCATCTTTTACATCTTTTACAGTCCCTGACCGGTTACTGGTCCACCCAGCGTCTCCTGGGCAACTGTGCCGTGACTCACGGGGCGGGAGGGTCTTTGAAAGATGAGGCAGGACCCCTAGTGAGGCCGATTGGGTTGAGTATAGTGCCCTGCATGTAGTAGGCTCTCAATAAAAGTAAGCTCCCCAGGGGCCTGGCAGGTCAGGCTTTGGCCCAGACGGGAAGTAACAAGAGGTCCCCTTGGTGCCGAGGGAACTCACGGATCTGCGTGACCCACCTTTAAGGCAGGGAACGAGGAGGAAGTCTCTCAGGAAGAAGAGATGGGAAGCAGCAGGGTGATAGTGGGAGGAAGAGAAGGGCATGGGGGAAAGCGAGTGATGGATGGATGGAGAGGGTGTCCGGGTGCTCCATTCTTACTCCCAGCTCAGCTGCCCTAGCAGCTGGGTATTAGCGTTACGGACAGCGTAGGAGGAGGAGTCCTGCACCCCACGGGGAGCCCGAGGGGCCGGCCGAGCTGCTGGGCGGAGTGAAGGGAGTGGTGAGCCCCCCGGTCACATCCTCCGTCTGGTTTCCTTCCCCCCCAGCTGCCCGGCAAGCGTGGCTTTGGCCCGGCCGGCTGGACCGTGCAGGCCAAGCTGGAGCTCTACCTCTGGCTGAGCCTCAACAGGCAGCGCAAGGACTTCCTGTGCGGCTTACCCTGCGGTTTCGAGGAGACTAAGGCGGCCCAGGGCCTGGGCCTGCAGTCCTTCCCGCCCATCAGCCTCTGCTACACCAGTGAGTTTGAGCTCAGCCTCCGCTACAGCCGTCCCATGGTTTCCACAGCCCGGCACCGCCCACCCAGGCTTCTCCCAACCTCCCCTAGCACGGGGGGCCAGTCCCTGACCGGTTACTGGTCCACCCAGCGTCTCCTGGGCAACTGTGCCATGACTCATGGGGCGGGGGGGGTCTTTGAAAGATGAGGCAGGACCCCTAGTGAGACCGATTGGGTGGAGTATAGTGCCCTGCATGCAGTAAGCTCTCAATAAGCACTCCAAGCAGCGTGGCCTAATGGATAGGCATGGGTCCGAAAGTCAAAAGGATGTGGGCTCTAATTCCAGTTCCACCACTTGTCTGCTGTGTGACCTTGGGCAAGTCACCTGACTTCTCTGTGCCTGTTACCTCATCTGTAAAATGGAGATTAAGACTCTGAGCCCCACGGCGGGGCATGGACTGTGTCCAACCGGAGTAACTTGCGTCTACCCCAGTGCTTAGAATAGTGTCTGGCTCATAGTACGTGCTTAATAGTGCTTTTGTTTTTTTTAAGTTAATAATAATAATGGTATTCATTAAGCGCTTACTATGTGCAAAGCACTGTTCTAAGCACTGGGGAGGTTACAAGGTGATCAGGCTGTCCCATGGGGGGCTCACAGTCTTAATCCCCATTTTCCAGATGAGGTAACTGAGGCACAGGGAAGTTAAGTGACTTGCCCGAAGTCACACAGCTGACAATTGGCGGAGCTGGGATTTGAACCCATGACCTCCGACTCCAAAGCCCGGGCTCTTTCCACTGAGCCACGCTGCTTCTCTAAATTGGGGTGGTCATGCCATTAGACAATAAGTAAATGAATAAATACCAGTGTGCCCAGGATCCAAGCAAGCCTGGCACCTTGAGGTCTCCCCCCTGTTCTCCCTTTCCAGAGAAGCAGGTGTTCCAGCTCCGGGCCCACATGTACCAGGCCCGGAGTCTCTTTGCAGCCGACAGCAGTGGCCTCTCTGACCCCTTCGCCCGTGTCTTCTTCATCACCCAAAGCCAGTGCACCGAGGTAAACTCATCCAGGGGGGTTCCCTCTTCGTCTCTCCAACAGACCCCTCCCCTCGGACCGGGTGGATCAAGAATGGGGGGTGTTGGGGGGCTGATGGGGCTCGGGTTTTGTTAGCAAACCCCAGTGTCAAGTGGCTCCCCTCCCCACCACTGCTCTGCCTAGGTGCTGAATGAGACCCTGTGTCCCACCTGGGACCAGATGCTGGTGTTTGACAACCTGGAGCTGTACGGAGAGGCCCACGAGCTGCGAGACGACCCCCCCATCATTGTCATCGAGATCTACGACCAGGACACCATGGTACTCGCCAGGGAAACCACGCCACCCCAGCTTTTGTCTTCCTGCAGCACTGTCACCACACCCACCTCCGGGTCTTAGAAGTTCCATTCCCAACTTGAATCCCCACCCAGTACTTAAAAGTGACTTCTACTGCACGGTATAGTTAGGGCACCCAGGCTCCTGCCCATTCAGTGCCAAACTCCAAACTCTTTAGGAGCAAAAGAGACTGGAGAGGGTGCTCCTCACAGCTTTATCTGTGAGCAGTGGGGATGTTTCACACCCACCACCACAACCTGGGGCTTAAAGCTGGGGGGAATCTCTGCACCTCTGATGATTGTCCCTACCCGGTCACCTGTGCACGATAATTCATTTATTCAGTCATATTTATTGAGTGCTTACTGTGTGCAGGGCACTGTACTAAGCGCTTGGAAAGTACAATTCGGCAACAGATAGAGACAATCCCTACCCAACAACGGGCTCACATCTAACCAATTCCCCCTGCATGTCAGGGGCACTCACCCTGCCAGAGGCCTATCCCCCGACACTCAGCCCCCACCCCAGGGAGCTAGCCTTACAGTCCCCATTTCCTGGCCTGCTTTCGGGGCTTCCCCAGCTCTGAAAACAGAGGAGTTGTCACTAGCCAGAATCCCGTGTCAGCTTCCTCCTCCCCAAGAACAGCCCCAAATGCTAAGCTGCCACCCACATTTCTCCGTGCTTCTTCCAGGGTCTGACCCCAGTCCCTGGGGGTGGGATGATAATCATAATAATGGTATTTGTTAAGCGCTTACTATGTGCCAAGCACTGTTCTAAGCGCTGGGGGGATTACAAGATGATCAGGTTGGGAACTGAGGCACAGAGAAGTTAAGTGATTTGCCCAAAGTCACACAGCTGATAAGTGCTGGAGCTGGAATTAGAACCCATGACCTATGGGGAGCGAAGATCAGGGGAAAGAGAGAAGGGGTGAGTGGTCCCTGGTGGTTGAGGGATGGATCTTGACTCTCTTCTTTCCTCTTCCATCACAGGGCAAGGCAGACTTCATGGGCCGGACCTTCGCCAAGCCTTTGGTGAGGATGGCAGATGAAGAGTACTGCCCACCTCGCTTCCCTCCCCAGCTTGAGTATTACCAGATCTACCGCGGTAACGCCACGGCCGGAGACCTGCTGGCTGCCTTTGAGCTACTCCAGGTGAGAGAGAAAGAAGAGAGATGGGGAGCACTGAGGAGAGGGAGGAGTTTGGGAACCTGAAGCGGAAGAGGAGTGTGAGGGCGGGGGGGACCCAGGACAGGCAGTGGCTTGCTCTGAAGATCCTGGGCCAAAGAGAATGGGGGGGCCCGATTAGATGGGGTAGAGGCACTGGGAAGTAGCTGTATCAATAAGGTCCCTAGGGACTGATCCGGGGAGGGGAGAGGCAGCATGGCGTAGCGGGAAGAGCACAGGAATGGGAGCCGGGTCAACCGGATTCTAGTCCCAGCTCTGGCACCAGCCTGCTGGGTGACCTGGGGCAAATCACTTAACCACTTTGGGCCTCAATTTTCTCATCTCTAGAACGGGAAGATTGTGAGCCCCTTGTGGCCCAGGCTCTGCGTCCGACCTGAGAGTCAGCACTTAGAGCATAATAAAGTGCTCAGTAAATACCAGAATGATTATTGGCGGTGGGAGGGAGGAAACCTGTCTGAAGGTAAAGAATAAGGTTCTGGGGATGGTAGGAGAGGTCGTTTCTGAACATCCCTATGTTGGTGCTCAGATCGGGCCCGCGGGGAAAGCAGACCTGCCCCCCGTTGACGGGCCCATGGACATGGAGCGTGGCCCCATCATGCCCGTTCCCCTTGGCATCCGGCCCGTGCTCAGCAAATACCGTATCGAGGTAATTTCTACCCCCGACCCAAACCTCTTACGAGAACCCCCAACACCTTCTAAGCTTGCAGCCTCCCCTCTCCACCCCAGCCCTCCAGCCAGCCCAAGGCAAGACACCGCCTGCAGCTGGCAGCTGACTGACCTTCCCACTGGGGCCGGCTCTGCGGAGCCACGGCCGCTGCATCCGCTCCTCACATCCGCTGCCGAGCCCGCCGGGATCCTGTCTTCTCTCCCCGCCGTTTCACCCAGGTGCTGTTCTGGGGCCTGCGGGACCTGAAGCGGGTGAATCTGGCCCAGGTGGATCGGCCCCGCGTGGACATTGAGTGTGCCGGCCGGGGGGTGCAGTCCTCCCTGATCCACAACTACAAGAAGAACCCCAACTTCAGCACACTCGTCAAGTGGTTTGAAGTGGTGAGCGGGGGAACGAGGGCTGGGCACGGGGACGGGCACCCCTTCCTCCAGGGGCTGAGCCCCCCTCCCCGCCCCCAACTCCATGCCCACAGGACCTCCCCGAGAATGAACTGCTTCACCCGCCCCTGAACATCCGGGTAGTGGACTGTCGCGCCTTCGGCCGTTACACCCTGGTGGGCTCCCACGCCGTCAGCTCCCTGCGCCGCTTCATCTACCGCCCTCCTGACCGGTCCACGCCCACCTGGAGCAGCACAGGTACCAGCCCCTTGGGTCCCGGGCGGGCATCCCCTCCAGGAAGCCCCAGCCCCAGTACCGCGGGAGGATGGAGGCAATGGGAATTACTCCTGGGTCGGCCCCCAGCTCACTGGTTACCTTGGGTAAGGCCACTCTCCTTTCTGGCCTGTTTTCCCTCAAAAGCTAAATAGGGAGGGCTTTCTTGCCCCTCTAGCTCTCCCCTCCACACCCCCCTTTTATTCCCGCTGCTCGCCTCTTTCCCCTTCAGAGCCGCCAGTTGCTCTCTCCTCCTGCCTTCATTCCTGCTGCTCCTCCTTCTGTCTTGGTCTGTGTGCGTCTGTCCAGTTAGGCTACTCAGGGGGCGCCGGGTGCTGCCCAACGGGGGCCCCTGCTCTTACCCCGCAGGGGAGATTGTGATCAATACGGAGCCAGAAGTGCCAGTCAAGAAACTGGAAACCATGGTCAGACTGGATGCGGTAAGGTCTTTGGGTGCAGCTTGCCGTGGGTGTTGTGTGTGTCTCATTCTACGATCGTTGTGGAAACCACCCTGCTAGTATTGGCATTCCAGTGAGCTTGTTCTTTCCTAGTGATTTTTGAGATCAGCAGGCCCTGGAATTGTTCTGGTCTCCCCAGGAATCTCATGTCTGTGTTAACCTGGAACAATCCGGGCCCCCGGGGTAAGCCGGAGAGAGAGCAGGAATGCCCTGGAGGTGATAGAACATCTTTAATTGGGTGTCCCGCTATCCGGGCTTCTAATAATAGAGAGAACAGGAGCATGAGGGAGAATTCCTAAGACAAAGTCGTCGTCACAGTAGTAGGTGGTAGTAGTGGTATGTGAGCATCCCCTACGTGGCCCAGCGTTGTTTTGTGTTCCTGGGAAAATAATAGCAAAAGCCCAAGACGCATTCTCTCCCTCCAAGGAATTTAAACTCTAAGAGGGGTCGAGTCTAGTATCCAAGAAGATCACATGAGCCTTCTTTCTAAGGGGCTATCTAGGAACTTTTGCAGAACTGCCACACACTGAACAGCCATCCAATTACTATGTTAATGTTAAAAGCATGGGTGCATGTGTGCTTGACTGCTATCTTAATGTTTTCATATCTGTGCCCAACCTCCTCCTCTCCCCACCCCCTCATCGTGTCTGTGCTAAACCCTTCCTCCACCTTGGATCCATCCCACGTGGCTGACTTTGACTTTGTCTCCCTCCCAGAGTTCTGATGCTGTGGTCAAGATAGATGTGGTGAGTCTGAAAACCGGGACACTGGTTAAGGGGTTAGGGTGGAGCGAACTCTCAGATCAGCAATTGGGAGTGCTAAACCCCAAGGCTGAGAGGCACAAGAGGCTCTGGGCACAGTGGGGAGAGGGATGTCCCGCGTTTCACTCATAAGGAAACCCTACCTGCCATCTCAGGTACTTAGAATCTCTGACCCCAGGGAACAGAGTGTAACTGAGGGAGGCTGGTTTATCCTTCAGGCTAAGGGAGGAGGGGAGTAGGATGACCACCGGGGAAGAAAGTGAAACTCCAAAGCCCCACCAGCCCTATCTTTCTCCTACCCCGTCTAGACAGAGGAGGAGAAGGAGAAGAAGAAAAAGAAGAAGAAGGGGTCAGCTGAAGACCAAGAGGAGGAGGAGACAGATGAGAGCATGCTGGACTGGTGGTCCAAGTATTTCGCTTCCATTGACACCATGAAGGAGGTAAGAGACTCTACAGAAAGACTGACGGAGGCTGCTGGGATTGGCCACAGGGTGAGTGAGGCTGCTGACAGCACTCAGGAGAAACTCCAGGTCCCTCTCGCTCAGCAGCACTTTTTCCCGGCAGCAACTGAGGCAGCAGGAGGCAGCAGCAGCTGAGGCCGAAGACAAGGAGGAGACGGACGCAGCTGAGGGTGAGGTCCCTGCCCCTCATACCATATGCAGAGCCCAGAGCCAAGCACTTGGAATAGTACAGGAGAGATAGAGACACGATCCATGCCCACAAGAAGATTACAATCTAAGAGGGGAGACGCAGGGTATTGCTTTCTAATATCTGTAAATTAGGAAATAGAATATGTAAGTCAATATTGTACAAGTGCAACAGGAGGTTGTGATGCCAAAGAGCAGAGGTTACAGGAGGCTGTAAACTGAGGGGAAGGAAAACTGAGCAGGGAAAGTTTTCTCGGGGAGGTGGGGATGCCAGAAGAGATCTGAAGATGGAGAGAACTGAGGCCTGGTGGATCGGAAAGAAGGTAGGAAGAAGGGCATGAGCCTGGGGGCGGGATAGTCGGGAATAGTCGCTTAGTACATTGCCAAGCGCCTAGTACGGTGCTCTGCACACAGTAAGCGCTCAACAAATTGATTGATTGAATAAGGTACAGCGAGAAGGTGACCTTAGGAGGGGTGAAGGGTATGAGCTGGGGTGGAATAGGACAGTAGAGTGGAGTGAGCTGATGGACTGCCTTAAAGTTAACAGTGAGGAGTCTGATCCAGAGAAAAATGGGTAACCACTGAAGATTTTTGATGGAAAGAGAGGTGTGTGCAGAATCTGACCAGCAGAGTGAGATGGGAAGAAACTAGAAACAGGAAGTCCAGTGAGGAGGCTGATATAGTAATTGAGCTGGGGTAGGATGAGCAACCGGACTGGGTGAGGAAGGAAAAGGGGTTCCTGTGGATGAGAAGGAAGAGCGGGTCTGGAAAATGTTGGGGAGGAAAAAGAATGTGAGACCTGAATGAGAAGGAGGAGTCCAGAATATCATGGTTGTGGGCTTTGGAGACAGAGGGTGGGAAAGCTTGGAGAAGGAAGGTTGGAGAGGGGAGAGCAGTTCTCTGCACCATATTCCTACCGGCACTTCCCCACCCATAGCCTGGCCATTTATTCTTTCCTGCCAGGTTCCAAGGGTCACATGAAAGGGAAGGAGAAGGCCAAGGCCCCCAAGGAAGACAAGAAGAAAAAGGGGCAGAACCAGGGCCCTGGGCAGGCGTCTGAGCCCCTGGAGAAGAAGAAGCCCAAAATCGATGAACTTAAGGTAAGGGATAGCCCGGGGGCCGGAAAAATTGGTGGAATGGGGATGTGGCAGCAAAATTCCTAGAGCTGTGCGGCCTGGGTGGGACTTGATGGGAAGAAGGGGCAAGCTGGAGACTTACCTCTGTGTGGCTGGCAAAATTGCCACATCCTCTCCAGAGTTAGCTGCGTGTTGGGGGCAGCTGCTAGCCTGGCCTGGGTGCTGAGGTCAGGGGGTGGGGTCCGACCGCTCCAACAGGGCTGGGGGCCGGGGCCGGCTTCTGACTCTGGCCATTCCCTTACGGTCCATATGCCGCGCAACCATGGAAGTCGAGCCAAACCCCCGCACCTACCTCGAGGGCTTCTCCTTTTCGCACTCCCCTCCAAAGTCCCAGTTCAGAGGCGTGGCAGAGGCCAGGTGCTTTGGAGTTTGCGGCGGCCGCCTTCCTCGCGTCCTCCTCCTCATCAATCGTATTTATTGAGTGCTTACTGTGTGCAGAGCACTGTACTAAGCACTTGGGAAGTACAAGTTGGCAACAGATAGAGACAGTCCCTACCCAACAGTGGGCTCACAGTCTAAAAGGGGGAGACAGAGAACAAAACCAAACATACTAACAAAATAAAATAAATAGAATAGATATGTACAGGTAAAATAAATAGAGTAATAAATATGTACAAGCATATATACATACATACAGGTGCTGTGGGGAAGGGAAGGAGGTAAGATGGGGGGATGGAGAGGGAGACGAGGGGGAGAGGAAGGAAGGGGCTCAGTCTGGGAAGCGTCCTCACTGAAGCGGCAGCTGTGTTGTGCCCCAGGTGTACCCTAAGGAGCTGGAATCGGACTTTGACAACTTTGAAGACTGGCTGCACACTTTCAACCTACTGCGGGGCAAAATCGGGGACGACGAAGACAGCTCCACCGAAGAAGAACGCATCGTGGGCAGGTTCAAGGTCAGGGGCCCGGGCCTGCCCAGCTCCCAGCCCCCGGCCTAGTCCCGCATTGCTACTTTTCCCCTCCTGCCCTTTGTCCATCCTGCTCCTCGTCCTTGGGCCTCTTGCCTGGGCTCCGGCCGGTGGTCTGCTTTCTTTTCTAGAGAAGCAGTGTGGCTCAGTGGAAGGAGCCCCGACTTGGGAGTCAGGGGTCATGGGTTCTAATCCCGGCTCTGCCACGTCTGCTGTGTGACCTTGGGCAAGTCACTTAACTTCTCTGAGCCTCACTTACCTCATCTGTAAAATGGGGATTAAGACTGTGAGCCCCCTGTGGGACAACCTGATCACCTTGTATCCTCCCCAGCGCTTAGAACGGTGCTTTGCACATAGTAAGCGCTTAATAAATGCCATTATTATTATTATTTTCTAGAGAAGCAGCGTGGCTCAGTGGAAGGAGCCCCGACTTGGGAGTCTGAGGTCATGGGTTCTAATCCTGCCTCTGCCACATCTGCTGTGACCTGGGGCAAGTCACTTAACTTCTCTGAGCCTCAGTTCCTTCATCTGTAAAATGGGGATTAAGACTGTTGAGCCCCCTGTGGGACAACCTGATCACCTTGTATCCTCCCCAGTGCTTAGAACGGTGCTTTGCACATAGTAAGCGCTTAATAAATGCCATTATTATTATTACTATTTTCTAGAGAAGCAGTGTGGCTCAGTGGAAGAATCCCCGACTTGGGAGTCAGAGGTCATGGGTTCTAATCCCGGCTCTGCCACATCTGCTGTGTGACCTGGGGCAAGTCACTTAACTTCTCTGAGCCTCAGTTACCTCATCTGTAAAATGGGGCTTACAACTGTGAGCCCCACACGGGACAACCTATCACCTTGTATCCCCCCCAGCGCTTAGAACAGTGCTTCGCACATTGTATGCGCTTAACAAATGCCATTATTGTTATTTTCCACGCCCAGGGTTCCCTGTGCGTGTACAAGGTGCCTCTCCCCGAAGAGGTGTCGCGGGAAGCCAGCTACGACCCCACCTACGGCATGTTCCAGGGCATCCCGAGCAACGACCCCATCAACGTGCTGGTCCGAGTGTACGTGGTCCGGGTGAGTCTGGGCCTCCCCAGCTTCCTCCTCCAAAGCGAGGCTGAGACGGGCCCGGGGGTCCTGGAGAGGGAGAGAGGTGGAGGGAGGGGGTGGAGCTTAAGCAGCGCCCCGTCGGCCCCCGCTAGGCCACGGACCTGCACCCCGCAGACATCAACGGGAAAGCCGACCCCTACATCGCCATCCGGCTGGGCAAGACGGACATCCGAGACAAGGAGAACTACATCTCCAAGCAGCTAAACCCCGTCTTTGGGAAGTAAGGTCCTGGCCCCCTTTGCCCCCACTCAGCCGCTGCCCCCGGCCCTGGCTGACCCGCCCCCGTCGTTCTGCCTCCCCTCGCAGATCCTTTGACATCGAGGCCTCCTTCCCCATGGAGTCCATGTTGACCGTGGCCGTGTACGACTGGGACTTGGTGGGCACGGACGACCTCATTGGGGAGACCAAGATCGACCTGGAGAATCGCTACTACAGCAAGCACCGCGCCACCTGTGGCATCGCCCAAACCTACTCCATGTGGGCCTGGGGCTGTTGGGAGGGGAAGCGGGGAGGGGTACCGGACCGGGAGCGGAGCTGGGGACTGGAGCGGGACTCGGCCTGAGACTGGGCTTTTCAAATCTTTCTTAATTTTTTTAAACGGGGCATTTGGGCTAGCCTACCCTGACGGTTTCTACCCCAGCTAAGAACCGACTCACTCGCCCTCGCTGGCCCTGAGCCCCCATGGGCTCCTGGAGGAGCCGATGATTCTGCAGTCTCTCTCGGGGAGAAGGGAGGTGGTGGGAAATTCCAGTGATGAAGCTGGGGAGTGGCATGTGGGCACAGCAGAGGGACAGCTGAGCAGGCGGCCCTTGGTACCCCAGCCATGGAGGATGGTGCTGAATCCTTCTGTCCTGGCCTCGGCTCCGTCTGCTCTGGCTCCAGGCTCACAGAGCCAACGTGTGTCTCCTCTGCAGCCATGGTTACAACATCTGGAGGGACCCCCTGAAGCCAACCCAGATCCTGTCCCGGCTCTGCAAGGAAGGCAAGGTGGACGGGCCGCACTTCGGCCCCCCGGGCCGCGTCAAGGTGGCCAACCGTGTGTTCACCGGCCCGGCCGAAATCGAGGACGAAAACGGTACCAGGGGCAGGGCTGGTGGGAGAGATTGCAGGGGCCGGACCCTACCTCCCTCCTCATCTGGGGACGTGGGAGTGCCCTCTTCTCCGAGATGGGGTGGGAGTCTGGGGTCCGCTGACTTTGAAGAGGACATGGCAGAGCCCCAGGGGTGAGGCAACTGGGTAGCCATGAAGCCCGTCCTGAGGAGAGAGATGCCGAGATCGACACTCCCACCCAGGGAAAGGGGGGTGGGGGCATGGGGTGTCATGGCCTCCTTCCCTCGAGCCACAGCCTATAACCCCACTCCCCAGGAAGGTGTGGGGGTGGCGGGAGGGAGAGTGGCAGGACACAAAGAGACTTGGAGCAGTCCCCTGTTCTCTTGCCTCTGGTAGGAAGGGAGGCAAGGAGAGCGTGTGAGGTGGACTTTTGTCACCTGCTGAGAAAGTCCCGCATCCAGCCCTCCCTGCCAACTGAGAGAAGGGCAAGGGCCCCACCTCCCGCTTCCAAGACGTCTTCCGACACTCCCCAACTCCCCTGCTCCTTACCTTCTCCGCGGCCTCCTCCCCATGGCTTCCAGGGCTCCGGTCTGAGGGCCGTCCCTTTCCCCTCCCTGTCGGCCCTGCAGGACAGAAGAAACCGTCGGATGAGCATGTGGCACTGGCTGCGCTGCGGCACTGGGAGGCCATCCCCCGGGTGGGCTGTCCTCTGGTGCCGGAGCACGTGGAGACACGCCCACTCCTCAACCCTGACAAACCCGGGATTGAACAGGTGACACCGCTGGAGAAGGGAAGGAAGTTGGGGTGCCTACAGGGAGCGAGGGGAGGGAACAAGGCCCGGCTCAGGGGGGCGAGGTTCTGGCTGGCTTTCTCCCTCTCCTCTCTCCATCCTGTATATGTTTGTACATATTTATTACTCTATTTATTTATCTTACTTGTACATATCTATTCTATTTATTTTATTTTGTTAGTATGTTTGGTTTTGTTCTCTGTCTCCCCCTTTTAGACTGTGAGCCCACTGTTGGGTAGGGACTGTCTCTATATGTTGCCAACTTGGACTTCCCAAGCGCTTAGTCCAGTGCTCTGCACACAGTAAGCGCTCAATAAATACGATTGATGATGATGATCCCTCGGCCTCCATTCCTCTGTCTTTTCTCCTTTCCTGAATACCACCTCGGGGAAATTCCCCATGGAGACTGGGATCACGTCTGCCCAATGCTACTGTATTGTACTTTCCCAAGCACTTAGTACAATGCTCTGCCCACAGGAAGCACTCACTAAATACCACTGATTTGCTCCTTGGGCTGGAGGAATCTAGGGCTCTTGTGTTCTGGAAGAGGAAGAGGAGGAGCCCTGGCTTCTTGGGACTAGGGATGGTGAGAGGTTGGGATACAGAAACCATCCTGGGTGGTTCATTGCAAAAGCAGGAGAGGGGGGATGGGGAGAAGCCATAATAAATGTGCTCCTGTCCTCAGGGTCGACTGGAATTGTGGGTGGACATGTTCCCCATGGATATGCCAGCTCCTGGGACTCCTTTGGATATCTCTCCCCGGAAGCCCAAAAAGTAAGTTCCTCAAGACCCCTAAACCCCCTACCCCCCCGGGCCTTACCTTTCCTGATATCTCAACTTTCCTCATGACTCCCAAGTCCGTTAGCATTTAGGGAGTGTCTACTTCAGGCAGAACCGGGAATGCAGCCTGGTGAGAAAGTGACAAGAGAAAAACATTAGAAAATATGGTGCCTGCCTTCACTCTAATGGGGGAAGCAAGAGAAAGCCAGAGAGGCGATCTAGACCGTAAGCACAAACACCACTGACCAGAGAAGGTCCAGAGAGAGTAACTAGGCTGGTTAGAGAGATGGTAAAAATTCCAAATGGAGGTTGACTGAAAACATTTAGGACTCTTCGGTCTAGACTGAAAAGACAGGAATGAAGTCTATAAAACTGTGGGGTAAACTGAGTGAATGCAGGATTCTTGCTCACCCAATCCCACAACACGGAAAGATGCTGCCGTCCTTGAAACTGGACGGCGCTCGGTTCAGAACGAGCAAAAGGAAACTCCGCTTCTGGGTGGTAACCATTAGGGAAGTCATTATGGTGAGAGGTTGCGTGGGCCGAAAACAGAAAAATGTTGAAAGACGACTAAAACAAATCCAGTTGTAGATTATTGTAGGGAAAGGTTAGAAGATGGCCCTCAACACCTGGTTCCTCCCAGCAGCCTACGTTGACCCTGAAGGAGACCGAAGACTGTCTTCTCCTTCATTAGCCCTATAGCAACCACCTAATACCTAATCATCATCACATTAGTAAATTAGACTTGCAACTGTTCCTCATGGTCACTCTGAGTACCTTTACCACGGTATTCCTTGCTGCTGCCCCGGCCCCACCCCTGACTCTCCCTGTCTCTCTGCCCAGGTACGAGCTGCGGGTAATTGTGTGGAACACGGATGAGGTGGTGCTGGAGGATGATGACTTCTTTACCGGAGAGAAATCCAGCGACATATTCGTTCGGGGGTGAGTAGAGCTGGGACCTGGGAAGCGACGAGAGGGGAGAGGGGAACTAGCAGCAGTTGGGTGACTGCCAGATGCCTGGGGGTCCTTAAACTACACTGGCCTCTCAAGAAGGGAGAATAGGAGGGCAAGTAGCCCTGGGGCTTGGGGCAGCCACCCCAACCTTTCCTCTCCCCTGCTGCCCCACCCTCAGTCCAGCTGAGAAGTACTGGGGCGGGGGGGGGGGGGGCTCACAGTGGCTGCACAAAAGATGTAAATAATAATAATGATGGTATTTGTTAAGCACTTACTATGTGAAAGCATAAGCGCTGAGGAGGATACCAGGTGATCAGGTTGTCCCACTGTGGGGCTCACAGTCTTAATCCCCATTTTACAGATGCGGTAACTGAGGCACAGAGAAGTGAAGTGACTTGCCCAAAGTCACACAGCTGACAAGCAGCGGAGCTAGGATTTGAACCCATGACCTCTGACTCCCAAGCCCGTGCTCTTTCCCCTGAGCCACGCTGCTTCTCTAAGTGGCCTAGGGAACAGAGCACAGGACAGGGAGTCAGAAGGACCTGGGTTCTAATCCTGGCGCGGCCACTTGCCTGCTGTGTGACCTTGGGCAAGTCACATAACATCTCTGCGCCTAAATTACCACATCTGTAAAATGGGGATTAAGACTGTGAGCCCCATGTGGGACAGGGACTGTGTCCAACTTGATTACCTTGTACCTACCCCAGCGCTTAGTGCCTGGCATGTAGTAAGCGCTTAACAAATACCATTTTAAAAAAAGGCATGGGTTTCTTCCACATTTTTGGGGCTTGAAGTAGGGGGGGAGGAGATGTTCCGCTGCTGAGCCCTGCAGCCTCCTGTCAGCCATCAAGGGCCACGATGCACAACTGCGGTTCCAGCCGGCTGGGCCCCGCTGAGGGGTGGGAGGGCCGGAAAGTCTTAGTGCATAGGAGGAGAGAGAAAAGATAGAGGAGGTGGGTGGGCCTCTAGGCGGGAAGGGGCGGCGGGGAGGTTGGAAGAGTGGGGTTGCCCTGAGCCCTCCATGACCCTTCCTACAGCTGGTTGAAGGGGCAGCAAGAGGACAAGCAGGACACGGACGTTCACTACCACTCGTTGACTGGTGAGGGGAACTTCAACTGGCGCTACCTCTTCCCCTTTGACTACCTGGCGGCCGAGGAGAAGATTGTCATCTCCAAGAAGGAGTCCATGTTTTCCTGGGATGAGACCGAGTACAAGATCCCCGCCCGGCTCACCCTGCAAATCTGGGACGCGGACCACTTCTCGGCCGATGACTTCCTGGGTGCGTCACTTCACGGCTTCCTGCACGACGGGGGGGGGGGAGCAGAGGAGGGAAAATTGGGGTGGGCAGAGACCAGGACAGAGCGGTAGGGGAGAGAGACTGGCCCTGAAGCAAGAGAGAAAGCCCCAGGGGTGAGAGCAAAGGAAAGAAAAGGCCTGACTAGAGAAGAGTAGAGGGTGGGACATAAGGAGGGAAAGGGAACTGTGCAAGAAGGGGTCCGCCTTGCACTCAGGGCCATCTTAGCTGCTAATCCCACCGATCTGCTTATATCCACTAAAGTGCCTGGCCCCCAGTAAGCACTTAAATACTATTATCATCATCATCATTGTTAGACATAGAAAGTATATAACCTAGACAGAGGGGAAGCCCCTAGGTCGCTCCACAGCAACCCGGCCCCTTACTGTTACCGTGACAGGTGCCATCGAGCTAGACCTGAACCGGTTCCCGCGGGGTGCCAAGACGGCCAAGCAGTGCTCCATGGAGATGGCCACGGGCGAGGTGGACGTGCCGCTCATCTCCATCTTCAAGCAGAAGCGGGTCAAGGGCTGGTGGCCACTGCTGGCCCGTGATGAGAACGATGAGTTTGAGCTCACTGTGAGCACTGCTTTGGGCGGGGGGGCTGGCCCTGTAGGGCTGGGGCAGAGGGTGGGGAGGAGAGGAAAGGGAAACAGAGAGAAAAGGCTAGGAGGGGAAGGTGGGGTGGAGGGCTTACAGGGCAGGTGGCAATTCTGGGGCTGGCTTGGGGTGGACTATGGGGCCCCTGTGCTTGTAGGGGAAAGTGGAGGCGGAGCTGCACCTCCTGACTGCAGAGGAGGCAGAGAAGAACCCGGTTGGCCTGGCCCGCAACGAGCCCGACCCCCTGGAGAAGCCCAAGTGAGTAGCGCCTCCCTTCCCTCCCCACCAGTGCCAGGGGCCTGGGGAACGCCTCCATCTTTCTGCCTCCCCTCCTCCATCACCTCTTTCTTTTCCTCCTCCTCATCCTTCTCCCCCTCCCCAACTTGTGCCCCTCCAGCCGGCCTGACACAAGCTTCATTTGGTTTCTGAACCCACTCAAGTCCGCCCGCTACTTCTTGTGGCACACTTACCGCTGGCTGCTCCTGAAAGTGCTGGTGCTGCTGCTTGTCCTTCTCCTTGTGGGCCTCTTCCTCTACTCCGTCCCGGGCTACCTGGTCAAGAAGATCCTTGGGGCTTGAGTCCAGTTTCCCTCTTGCCACTCTGGGTACCTTTATGTCTTTCCCTTCCTTTCTGGTTTCGTCTTCTCATCCACCTTCGCTGTGTCACAGCTGGGTCCGTAAGGCTAGGGCGCAGGCCCAGGAATACTCACCCCCTCACTGGCCCTAGTCGAGCAGCTCAATCTTCTCTCCTCCACGTCCACATACTTGAGTGCGAGAGAGGGGTGGGCCTCCTGCCCCCCCACCACCACCTACCATAAGCCGCGCTCTGGGCCGATCCTCGAGCTGGCAGCGTCTGGGGTGTGAAGACGAGAGAGGAGAACTGGGACAGGGAGAAGAGCCGGGAGGGAGGGAAGGGTGGAGGGCTGGAGCTCCCCTTCCCCCGAGCTGGGCCCGGCCCCCTTCGCTTACCTCTCCTTGCCCCGTCCACCAGCCGCCCGGACACAGCCTTCGTCTGGTTCCTGAACCCGCTCAAGTCCATCAAGTACCTCATCTGTACCCGCTACAAGTGGCTCATCATCAAGATCGTGCTGGCGCTGCTGGCGCTGCTGATGCTGGCGCTCTTCCTCTACAGTCTGCCTGGCTACATGGTCAAAAAGCTCCTGGGGGCTTGAGGTCCGTCCTCCCGCTGCTGACCGAGTTCTTAGGATCCAAACTACGTTTGTCTTCTTCCCCGAAAGAGAAGACTGGGGCTCTGGCCACGTCCTGCCTGAGTCCCGCCTCCCCCTTACCTGTCTGGCAGTGTCTGTTTTCTCATTCCTGTCTCCACTCAGCCACTCCCCCCAGGTCAGGTCGGCTAAGAAAGGCAGCATGGGCCTTGCTGAGGAGAGGGAGAGAACGGCACAGTCTGCCGCTCTTCCTTGCTGAGCTTCTACCCTTCCTTACTTCTCGGGCTAGGTGCGAGTGAGTTCCTAACTTACTTGTGCTCCCCGTGGCCCAAATCCCATGTCCTACCTGCAGATGCTTTAGGAACGGGAACTCTGGGCCGGCACTCAGGACTGCAGACTGGATCCAAGGGAAGATCAAAAGGGGCTTAGAGACACCCCACAGCTGCCATGGGGGAGAAGGCTAAGGAGGGAGCTGTTCACCTGACCACTCGGCTCCCAGGGCAGGGCCCAGCTTTACTGGGATTTTCTACTCCCCGACCCTCTATCCCGCTGCTGCTACTGCCTTGGCCCTGCTGCCCTTCAGACTCTTCCGAGGCCTCAGCAAGGCAGGCCAGCTGGCCCCTGGTGAGGAAGGAGAAAGGGTGGCCACAGGCCAGGGCAAGGAGAATGCCTCAGGCCTGGAGGAGCTCAGCTTTGCCAAGGAAGGGCCAGGAGGATCTTCCTCACTCACCTTTGATCCCACCCTGAGGATGCTTCCATCTGGCCATGGGCCTGGGCTGTGTGCGTGTGTGCTGCCTTGTCTCTCTCTCCCCCTTTGGCATTTGTAATTCTTCCTCCAAGATGGCCCAGTCTGGGACTTCTGGGTTTGGAGTGAGTGAGAGTGAGTGAGTGTGTGTGTGAGAGAGAAAGAGCCCTCTCTATGCTCTCAGTACTTCAATCCCTAACCCTCCCCCTGTTCTCTCCTCCACCTGCCCTGCCCCAGTCCCAACACCTGCAGAAATTCAGCTTCTCCTTTACGTCACCCTGCTGCTGGTCAGAGTCTGAGCCTGAAGCTTCCCTCTCTGGTTTGGTTTGCTGCGTTCGAGGTTTTTTTTTTCCCCCCTTTTCTTTTTTGGGGTGTATCCTCTCAATAAAAGAAACTCAGTACCTGGGCTGCCCTGGCTGTAGAAGGAAGGCAAGGCGGGGACAGGAGCTTGGGTTAAGGGCCGTGGGCTAGCCCAGCCGGGCCTGAAAGCCGGTGGGGACAGGGAAACAAAATGCTGTGACCACAAACTTTCAGGACGAATCAACAAAATTCAAACAGCAAATAGAGAAGACTCACTGTATAGTTTATCACGTGTTCAATCAATCACCGGGCCTCTGTGGCTGCCCCTGTCCCCCAGGGTTTCAAAAGCAGGACCACTTGCATGGTGTGGGGGCAGAAGAGCCCTTCCAGATCAGGGCCCTATGTTGCAGCAGCACACCGGAGCCCATTGCCATCCTGGGCCACCCACTGCCTCACCCACTAGGGCCTTGCTTCACTCCCAGAACATCCCCATGGTCTTGAAGCCCTCAGGCTGGGGATGAGCTGTGAGCCAAAGGGCCAAAGCTCCCCCGCTTCTTCTGCTGCACAGACCAGTGGGCCTGGGGCCTTCCAGGGCCAGTCCAGACCTCTAGGACTGGTCTAGGCTTGGCAAGGGTTCCAGGGGCAGTGTGCTGCTTACAGGGGGCCAAAGGGGAACTCCAGGTTGGCTCAGGTCCCGGAATGCACCCAGCATAAGCGTAGGGTTGGGAGGTGACTAAACTCCTGGGGGAAGGTGGGGATGAGAAGACGACATAAAAGGGAGCCACAAAGAGACCCAGCCAATGCTTTAAAGATATTCAGATTTACTGCACCATGCCAACTCACCTCTCACTATCTCACTCCGATAGAAACAAGTGGAAGGAAAAAAACCACTGCCCAATTTTCCCAAACAACCCCAGAGTCCCTCGCCAGGTGTCCACCTCTGGCTCCAATCCTAGCTCTACTTCATCTGCAGCGGAAGCACCTGAGTGGGAGGGATTTGCAATTCCAAATTAACCTGGAAAAGGGGAAATACTGCCCATCACCTTTGGCCCCCGAGTTCTCCTCTACACCCCCTCCTGATGTCACCAAGGAATAGCTAGGTGCCAGGGACCCCCCAGGTCAGACTTACCTTGGAATGAATGTACTGCTGCAGCAGCATCTGCAACTCCGTATTTTGCTGTTCGAGGCTGTCCGTCTCCACAAGCAGCTTGGCCCGCTGGTTCAGGACGTAGCTTTCCAGGTGGAGGGGGGAAAAGGTTAGGGTTTGCAAGCTCTCAGGACCTCCTCAACCCAAGGAGACCTGTGAACTCTTCCTCTGACCTTCAGGCACCCCGAGAGAGGAGTGGGGGATGAGAAAGGGGAGACACTCCATTTAAAGGACTCAGGCCGCGAGTGCTGTTGGGGGGCTCTGGCTTTTTACTCCACTAGAACCACCCTCTTGGGGGTGCCGAAGATGCATGGTCAAAAGGGAACTTGAAAGCCGCACCAAGACAAACTACCAAGAGTCAGGGCAAAGAAAAAGCTACTTTCCTGACAGAAACATCACAACTTTCCCCGTTCTCACCACCCCTGCACACAATCTGGCAGCATCTCCAGGTCAGAAAGGAAGGTGAGAAGCGGGACAGCTGGGGGGTCATCCTCCCAGCCCCAAATCCGAAGCAGTGGCTGCACCCTCTGCCCCACTCCCTTCTCCAGGGCCCGAGCACTCACTGGTACTTCTCCAGGGCAGCAACCAGCCCATCCCACAGCTTCTGTTTTGCAGCGGGGATGACCGTGGGCAGGGCTTCCCAGTACTCCGTGTCCTTCACTTCATCCCGCTCCTTTGACTCGACCTTCACCGGTGTCCATTTCTCCCTGAAAGCAAATGCCCAAACCTTCATCCTCATCACTTAGGGTTCACACTTGGTCACTGCCTCCAGAAAGCCGGCAGCCTTGACTCCCCCCTCCCTCCCCCTACATGAATCTGCTTTCTTCTGGTGGGGACAGGTTCTGTACTCATTGGAGGGCTGACACTGGTGGGGGTTTCCTGTCCCTGAATGGACCCTGGTATCGCACTCCCCAGGCTCTCCCCCTAGTATGAGCCCCACTTGGCAGCCCACAGCTCGCTGAGAGTCAATTCTGGCAGCGGGTCACCACCAGGAACAACAGCTTCCCCTGTGGACCTCCTGCTGGTCAGGCAGACTCCAAGGAGCACTTATTCATTCAATCATTCAATTGTATTTACTGAGCGCTTACTGTGTGCACAGCACTGTACTAAGCGCTTGGGAAGTACAAGTTGGCAACATATAGAGACGGTCCCTGCCCAACAACGGGCTCACAGTCTAGAAGGGGGAGAAGGGGTATGATGTTCATCATACCTTGGGGAAGGGTGGGGAGAAAGGGAAGGGTCCTTCAGCTCTAAAAAAGGCAGGAGCAGACAGAATCTTCACCAATATGGGGAGTCCCCTGGCCCTTGTGCTTGTGAAATTCGGGCCACTTCCACCAGGCAACAGTAGCCTGGGGCGGGAAGAGCCCCAAAGGTCCTGTGATGCTGGTGCGGGGGGGGCACCACGGCAATACCTGACACTAGGCCGACTGTGGAATATGCCACCCCATCACCCTCTTCCCTGGAAGTTCTGTGCCTGGCCAGACTCCTGCAGGGTCTACTGTATTCTTCTCCACTTCAGGAGGACAGTTTTCCAGCCCATAAAACCACTATTCGACTCAAAGTCCTCCTGCATCAATCATATTTCTACCCACTCCCCTGGCCAAAGCCACAGCTCTTAGCCACCAGGCACCTTTCCCAACTAGCCAGACCTCCCACCCGTGTGGCCCACCCCCCAGATATACTGGTTCTTGCTCCACCTTTGACTCCCCAACATCGTCCTCACCTGGGTTTCTGCAGGCTTATGACAAAGGCCTCAAGGGCCTTGAGAACATCATTAGGGTGGATGAGCTCAGAGGATGGCAGGGCCTCTCTGTCGTCCTGCCTCGGAGGCACAGAATCGTCAGATTCTCTCTTCACCTCTGCAGTCTCCAGAGCCTCACAGACCTGGCCCTCTCCCTCTCTTTCCTGCAGACAACAATATCTGTGAGGAAAAAAAGGGACTGGAAAAAGCTGTAAAGTCATTGAGTGTGGAAGAGAGGGAGGGACAGACGGGGAAGAGAAATAGGAGGCAGGAAGGAGGGGAGTAGTGGAAAGATTAGGGTAAAGGGATGAGAAAAGGGTGAGAAAGTATAAGGTAGGGGAAAGTAAAGAGATTGGGAAAGAGAAGGAAGAGAAGCTAAGAGGAAGGGGAGAGAAGGGGGAGAAAAGGAAAGAGGGAGAGAGGGAAGAGGGGAGAGGGAGCAGTAGCAAAAGCAGAAGGAGGAAGGGGAAATTGGGAGAGGGGTTATGAAAATGCCAAAAGGCTAAAAGTTGAACAAGCGAAATAGGTAAAGTCACAGTTAACGGGGAACCAGGTGTTTTGGTAGCAACAAGGACCAACCCAAGGTGCCTGGAAACAATGTTCTTCCCAAAAGGGATTTTGATAAGTTATCAAGCGAAAGATGGAAGCTGGAAAGCCACTGAGAGGTAAGAGATATTAAGGACATTGATGAACTGGCTTCACAAGTTCAAACCATTTAACCCAGTGTCCCACAATAGGATCAGTTGGGGCCACAACAGTTTTGGACACCCCATCTGGAAGAGATTCCAGACCCTAGGAGAACAGGAGGCAGAGCAGTCATTAATAGGAGGAAGGGTCTGAGGATCCAGCGCTTAGAACAGTGTTTGGCACATAGTAGGTGCTTAACAAATACCATCATCATCATGAAGCCTACCTTTTCTAGACACTCTAGCCATGAGCAATTCGGTCCCACAAATGACAGTTAAAGCTACCTACTGCAGAGGAATTTCCCATCCACCAGAAAATTGCTAAATTTGAATAGTGCTGTAGCTAAAACCTGCACACCTTAAATACTATTAATCACTTTTTTTGATATGTAAAAAAAAAATTTTAGATTCATTCATTCAATAGTATTTATTGGGCGCTTACTGTATGCAGAGCACTGTACTAAGTGCTTGGAAAGTACAATTTAAATGAATGATTGCCTAAAAATAGCGGCAAGGGGATGGGGGTGTAATGGAATCTAACACTCTCAGAGATCACACTCAACTAATTCTGCAAACTAACAATAACAACTTCAAATCCTAACTTTTAAGCATTAGCTGGGGGCAATTCAGACTAATGCAACCCCCACCTTTCTCTCTCTCTCTCTCTCTCTCTCTCTCTCTCTCACACACACACACACACACACACACACACACACACACACAAAGTAAGCAGCACAAATGCATTTTTAGAACTGAAAGCAATCTCTGAACAAGTAAACGTCTCTCTTCAGTTTAGACTTTATATTTGGCACATCCATTTGAATCTGTGGGAGAGAGGAATTGCCAACTATCCTACTGGATGGGAGAGTCAACCAGATGGGGAGATTCATATCTCAGTTCTGCCACTGACTGACCCGCAACCCCATTCTTAAGGCCTTGACTTCTTTCTCCCAAGCAGGATGGAAAGGACAACAGCAGGCAGCTTCTAACTGCTGAGGAAAGGCAAGGCACTCTGTAAAGAAAGTGCTACAGAGCCTAGTGAATCACCAACCACCTCAATTACCATAAATAACCTGTGTTGAGTGAAACAGGTAATAATAGGCAGAGGGCTGGCCCAGATGAACTATGAAGGCCTTTTCTGCTCTAGGATTCAATGGTCATCTCCCCCTCAGGAGGTGACCAAGATTCCTCCATTCACCTCCAGGAGATAAAAGAGAAACATCTCTCCCCCACCACAAACTCACTCCACCCTCACCTTACCTGGGTGGGAGCTCGGTATTTGAGGAAGAAGTTCACCAAGTTATATACATCGTCTTCGTTCTCAATCCCAAGTGCCTGAAGGGGAACAAGACACCTGTTCAATTGCATTCGGCCCACAGAGTAGTTCTGCCACATGTCACAGTGGAGTGTGGAACCAAGGCGTTTCTGGGAAACATGAGGGTTTCTAAATCCACCAAGTTGAATGGGAAGAGAGGGAAGGAGAGGCAAGACACAGGGAAGTCAATCTGCTCCAGGGGCACACAGGAGCCTTCCTCTTAGCAGCCCACAAAGACCTGGTTTCTTCCCATCTGGCTACGACAGGGCTGTATGGAATTCAGATGTCACAGGGGCGTGTCAGACAGGCCAAGGATCCTCCTTACAATCTCGGTTATAGTTCAAAGAATTTGTCACAGAACTTGCGATGGGTATAAAATGGGAAATTTTTTTTCCCTTAGAAAATCTTAGGAATTGTTCCCTTGCAAGAAGCTGTAGCGGGAAACTACAGCAGGAGCAACCACATCATCAAACCATTGCCTTGCCAAAGCATATGATCCAGCAGACAGTTGATTGGGTAGGTGGTGCAGTCTTTGCTGCCTATGTGAGCCAGCTGTTTTTTAAGACTCCTGCTGGCCCTGCCTGCCTCATGGATTGTCACAGGTGATTCTTCGGTCAGAAACCTTCACCACGGCCCAGCAGCAGAAGCTGACACCAGAACACAGGTCTCCCGATTCCCAGAGATCACTCTTCCCACCTGACCAACAGCAAGGCCCTGAAATATCCCACAAAACTGAATGGAAAGCTGGGGACATGGCGCTGCCAGGGTCTTTGATGTGTCCAATATGAGACAAATTCTGGGGTGTTGAGAGAAAATCAAGCCTGGCACAGTCTCAGAGTGTTGCAGCCTAAAAAGGGGCAGTTAACAACTCAATCTATTCCAAGTGATGTCCCTCAGAACTCACTGCAAAGATGGCATCCAGTTTCAGTAGGCAGCTTTCATTTCTCTCTAGAGGTAGGAGGAGGCCCAGAAGTTTGCTTTCAATTAGGAAACCCTGAGGAAGAAAGAATGGCATGACCCAGGTAAGAGATTGGTTTCAACCACAGGCGATTCAGAAGAAACTCATGTTACTCACATCTCATTGCTCCACAACCATAGCAAAGGAATGAACAGTATTGAGACAGACAAGAATAAATGAATATGCCACTGTTTTGACACTATCATCTTAAAGAGTTCAGAAATCCAATAACTTGGAGTCCCGGGGCCACCTCTTCTCCCATTAGCCTTGGCAGGAGTAGAGGTCAGGCAGAAGCTTTATTCCACTTATTTAAAACGACTGGAAGACTTGTGGGGTTTTGGACCAGGCCTGGCCCTGCCTTGGAGCAGTGAGAAGCCCAAGGACTATTCTCTCCCAGTTGAGATGCACTGCTGTTCTTATACTGTTTCTGTCCATATTACCCTGACACTCTTTCTCTATAAATCTTCCCCACTTCCCAGACTGTGAGATTCTTTTGGGACAGGTGTAGTGGCTGAATCAGTGTCCTTCTGTTTCTCCCCAGGACTTAGTACATGGCTATGGATACCTAAAGCTCTTAACAGGAACTTTATTCTAAAATTGTGCAGTTTAGCTTTTAAACACTAGTTAAAGACCTGGCCAGGCCCAAACACTACTTATTTCATTCGTTATTTGGGTCTTCTAAGTAGGTATACCTTTGTACAAAATGTCACCAACAGCCCAGATGGAACATATGCAAGGAAGGAAAGGCAATGGGGCCCCTGGCTTGTACCAGATCTGCCAAGGGTATGTGTGTGCTAGGGCCCTTCCTCTTGGAACCACTGCAATCAATTCCATGGGATCCACAGGTGCCAACATTTCATTTTGAGTGGGGGGACGAGGATAAAGCTGGGGCAAGGTCTGGGATTAGGCAGGCCTCAAAGGTTTACCAGCCAAGAAAGCCACCATCTCGGGTTTTCTCTGTCCCAGTGGGAAACTTCCAAGTCTATTCAGAGATGGGGATGAATGAGACTGGGAATCTGTTTTAAAAAGATGTGGGGCAAATAACCCCGTGGGGCTGGGGGCTTTTCCATTTAAGTTCTTATGTATCAGGAACTACACTAAGCGCTGGAATAGATATAAGGTTGGGAACGGCCCCGTCCCACATAGGGCCCACAGTCTGAATCCCCATTTTACAGATGGAACAACTGATCCACTGGGTGGTAGGGAAAATACAGAAGAGACCTGGAAGCTTCCTCTCTCAAACAATGCTCCCTCACCATCTCCCTCCTACCACACACACACACAAACGGACCCCATTCCAGAGGTTAAACTCACCGACTCATCACACACGAGCTCTAGGATTTGTTTGATGGTCTTGGCTGACAGGTGTTTTGGAAGCTCGAGCCACTCGCTATTTTTTTGGTCTTCTCCTTCCTCATCTGAAAAGGCAGGGGGAGCAAAAGAAAAGAGTGTCAGAAAGACTGAGATTTTTCTAGGTGCCTCTTTTTCCATCTGTGTTTCAATAAACGGCAACATCTTTCACTTTGAGAAAATCAGCATCTCCTTATGCCAAAGAAGAACACGAGCTGTAAAAAGGACAATATGCTGTTACTGATTAACTCTCATTTACCTGCTCCTATTGTCTCTTCTGCACTTTCACATCATCCACCTAGGCATTGGGGTACTCATGTTCTAAGCACTTGAGTACTCCCCCAGTAGCACTTATGTTTATATATCTTTAAACTTCATTGCTTCTCATTACCTGTAATTTATTTTAATACCTATCTCCACCTTCCTCAACCCCCTACATCTACACAGTAAGCTCCCAGAAGGCAAGGATCTGGTCTTGCATATATGTTTGTACAAATTTATTACTCTATTTATTTATTTATTTTTACTTGCACATATCAATTCTATTTATTTTATTTTGTTAGTATGTTTGGTTTTGTTCTCTGTCTCCCCCTTTTAGACTGTGAGCCCACTGTTGGGTAGGGACTGTCTCTATATGTTGCCAACTTGGACTTCCCAAGTGCTTAGTACAGTGCTCTGCACACAGTAAGCACTCAATAAATACGATTGATTGATTAGTCTACTAACTCTTTTGTTCCCCACTGTATGGATATAATCTGTGCTTGTGTCCCAGCTGAATGTAAGGTCCTTAAGGGCACGGACCCCATCGTCTACTTTTATTTAACACTCCCAAGTGTTCTGTTCGGGGCTCTAACCCACGGCAGGTACTCAACAAATACTATTGATGAAGAGAAGCCAATTGAGTTGTCTTCAAAATAAATGTGTTCAGGACATATATATAAAAAAGGAGAATCCACTTGGGATTCTCATATATACACAACTCTGTACATATCTGATGCTGATTTTGAGAGAAGCAAGAACAGACTTTTATAAAAGTTCAGACACACAAAAGTCTGTTCTACAGTGTGGCCTAGTGGAAAGAACACGGGCCTGGAAATCAGAGGACTTGGATGCTAATCCCAGGTCTGCTGCGTGACCTGGGCAAGTCAATCAATTAACTGTATTTATTGAGTGCTTACTGTGTGCAGAGCACTGTACTAAGCATTTGGGAGAGTGCAATATAACAGTTGGTAGACACGCTCTCTTCCCATAGTGAGCTTACAGGCAAGTCACTCTCAGTTATCCTAGCTGCAAAATGGGGATTAAGACTATGAGCCCCATGTGGGACGGGGCTATGCCCAACCTGATTATCTTGTATCTATTTCTGGGCTTAGTACAGTTCCTGACAGAGAAGTGCTTAATGAATACCATTAAAAAAATACCCAACAACTCTGCCTGGAGAGGGGTACGGAAAGGTCCCAGTTGGAGCAATAATAAACTATTTTCATGGGGATATACAGGTCCTAATGGGGATATACAGGTCCTAGGCAAAGAGATCCCCCACTGACCACAATGATTAGGACATTTGAAGCAGAAAGGATTTTTAACATAATTCAGGCCAGAGTCTCAATGTCTGGTGACTCTAAACACTCTAAAAATAACAAGGGCTCTCCACACCAAATATAAAAAGACACCCAAAATGGTTCAAAAATGGAGGGGATTTCTGGGCTTGCCTAATATATTATCTTCTCATTCAACTACACTCACTTAACCAATCTTTCACTTCCAAGACCCAGGCCTGGGAGCCAAGTCTAACACAGTTGTTTTCTTAATCTATTATGCTGGGTCCCGATTTGTCCAGCTTGTAGAACTCTGTAAGCGCTCAATAAATACGACTGAATGAATGAATGAATGATCTAAGGCCACAGTCCTTTGCCTTTGGAGTTCCACTCTCATCCTCCACCTCCCCATTTATGTTGAAGCAGATGCTGCCTTTTTAACGCTGTTCACAAGAGTGAATTCCCAGGGGCAAATGCTAGTGCCCCTAAGGATAAGAACGGCCACGGGGACACTCACTGCTCACCTGCCAGTAACAGCACCTCTTCTACCACCTGGGTGGCAGATTTCTTCTTTTTGTGCTGAGAAAGAGGCCCCACATTCTTCATGAACCAGAAATCAGGCATGGCCCAAGGAAGCCCCAGCTGCTGTTGGAAGATTATCTTGTCTGCATCAAGAGCTTTGCCCATCAGCTCCTTTGCCTCCTCTTCATTCATCAGCCAAATCTCATGAAATTTCCCTTCATCAACAACAGCAAAATGCCTGCGTGGAAGGAGAGCCTCAGTTGTCGGAGCCCTGAGCCACAGCGACTCTGGGTGGGTGGCTCGTGACTGTGGTTAACAGGTTTTACGTTAAGAACTCCCTTCCTCCCAGCATCCTGGACAAAATGCCTTGCACTATTTCAGGCTCCCCTTCCGAAAGCACAGCAGCCAAACGGAAACGTTCCTTGTGCTTTTCACGGGACGGACACCCAACTTCAGCCAAGAGGAAGAAAGACACACATTCCCGAATGCTTGGGCTGGGATAGCTTGCCACCCCACCTAAAGCACCTAGCCAAGTCATATCTAGTCTAAAAGACAGCCAGAGAATGAACTTGGCCAGAGAATGAATCCCCGAGGCACCTCATGGTTTTCTGCAGATCCTTGAACTGCACCACAATGCGCTTGTAGTCTGCGGCTAGCGCCTGGTTTTCCTCTCGATACTGCTTTATCTGCTTGGCGAGTTTTGTCCTCAGGTTGTTAACAACATCATGCAGCCTGAGTATGCAGAAGAAAAGATGAGCTTGTCAGTGAGCTATTGGCAGTGGCTTGCATGCCAGCACAAACCATACCTCTGGGTGGTCCGGATGCAGCCTGTGTTCCTCTTCAGAGCCACAGACCTTGGATCCAGCACTACAATCAACCCACCTCACCTGTGCACCCAGAAATGCTGCAAAGACTTCGTATCGAGGATGGGAAGCTGGACCAAGCTGCTTTGGAGTCTCCCCAAACCAAACTTTCAACATACAAAAGTTTAGGCCGCAGGAGGGCACTTTGGCCAAATCCCTAGAATCCTGAAAGGAGGAAATTCAAACTAACAGCCCTTTCAGGCTCAATAATCACAGCCAAGGCCACCCGTGAGCCAGGGGGGCAACCTGCTTCCCAGCCACCCTGTAAGAGCCAGTGGAGTGGGTCACAGCAGAGTTCCCGAGTCCTCTCCTGGCAGGCACCTGCTCCCTCAACCACCAATGAAGCCACTGGAATTAACAGCTTCTGGCCAGTCCTTCCATAGAGTCAAGAAGCCTTGTGGGACCTGCTTAACCACTCTGAAAGGTCCAGCTAAGGTTTACAGGCCTAACAGATGAGAAGGCCACACCACAGACACCTTGTATTACTTCAGGATAAACAACTGAAGAAATTGTAAAAATAAAAAAATAACCTAAGCGGCAGGACCCCCTCTCTCCCCATTAGGGGATCCAGGGAAATCCAGCTTCAGCTACTGCTAACAAAGCTGGCCCCTCACAACCCGGCTATCTCTGCTTTTACCATCCCTCAGGATCCCAGAGGGAGCCAACTGTATTCTACCTTACCTATTGATCTTTCTCTTTTGCTGAGATTTAATGATGGTGTTCTCCTCGTCTCTTTTCTTCAGCACCTGGAAGTTGTACTCCAGCTTCTCTTGGTTTAGCTGGTATGTTGCTTTCATCTTCTGAAGTTGCTGTTCAAGTATCTAGAATTAAGACACAAAATAACCGGCCTTTGGTCAACTCGGGGAATCTCACGCCAGAAGAGCCTCTAAAAGTTTTGGGATGGTGGTTCAAGGGGTCTGTAGTGTATTCAGCCATCTACAAAAATCAAGCATCATCCCTGAATTCTAAAGAAGGAGGCTGATTTGAGAGTTAAGGGAAAGGAGCATACCAGAGTCAGGTTACAAATTGAAAATGTAAGAAAGTCACCAAGTTTTGCTCCCTTCACCCTTCCCTGGCATACTCCAGCCAGCTGAGTAACCTCAGGGCTACAAATTCCTTAGCTGTGCCATTTCACAAGAGTGTATTTTGGATTCCTGACTTTACTGCCCCACCATGAACACTTTAGCATTTAGCTATCCAGGGACTTTTTAAGAGGAAAATGAACCTTATTCTTGTACTACTTAATTGTGCATAGGGAACTGGTTTGATTCCCTGGATGAGTGAGAGTTTATTGCTAGGAAAACAGTATGGCCTAGTGGTAAGAGCACAGGATGGATGTCAAAAGACCTGGGTTCTAATGTAGGCTCCATCACTTGTCTGCTGATTGATCTTTGGCAAGTCACTTAACTTTTCTATGTCTTAAATTTCCTCATCTGTAAAATGGGGATTAAACTCCCCTTAGACTGTGAGCCCGATGTGGGACAGGAACTGTTTCTGATCTGCCTATATTGCATCTACTCCAGCATTTAGCACATAGTAAGCACAAAATACACACCACAATTTTGGCTGGGTAAGTGATGGGTGAGGTTAGAAAGACACTCACAGGATGCTATTTTTTTTTTTTAAAGAAAAAACATTTTGTTCGGATCGTATTTCTTAGTACACAATAAACCTAATATGCCAGAGCAATAAGACGGCTTTGGAAACCTGAGAGTGAGTGAAGGTAATACTGCTGATGATGTCGTCCTGATATTCAAAGCCTTGCTACTAAATGTGCCAAGATCTCAGGAGGGCTTAGTCCTGAAAACCTTAGCATGTGATTCTGCATAGCAGAGATAAGACTGAAAGAAATAAACTACAGTGGAGGAAAAATACTATATTATTACTGTCAGGAGTTTCCTTGTTCATCTGAATGGCTGGGAAACTGTTGACCTAAATCAGTGAGCTACTGTATGTGGAACCCTGGGTTCTTTTGTTTGGGGACTAGTATATTTCTAAAAGTTCGTACATTATCAGTGGTATCTAGAATCTTTCTTATCTTATCCTTTACCTGCAATTACCAGGGCCAAGACCCACTCCTGCAGGCAGATGAGCAAGGAGCCACTGCCCCAACCCTGTCCTCTCACCTACATTTTCCTCTGTGATCTTCCTGACTGGAGAAATGACTGGAGGGGGTGGGAGTGGCTGGTGAGCCAGGAAGAGTTGGGGAGCTCTTCTCCCTTTTCTGGCAGGGAAAGGGGAAAGTGGGCAGAGGGGTGAGGGGCAGGGCAGTCTTTCTGGATTCTAAATGCTGCCTGGAAGCCTTGTAAGGTGAAAGTGGGGTAACAGGACACGGCTAGGAAACTGCCTGAAATGCCTAGGCCCACGAGACAGATGTGCTGGCTTCAGGACCCCAGAGTGCCCGGGGAGGTGGGATGTGAGCTTCATCTATCCTGCATAATCCCAGTGGTGTTGGGCATCAGATGTGGCTTGGGCAAATTTGGGCCCAAACTCAAATTTTCTACTGAAAGACAGTCTCCCAAGAACACATCTGTACCACAAAGCGGAGTCTACAATTGAGAAGGAGCAGCAAAAACCGTGTGAGCTGGTGAAGATTTTTTTTAAAATCTCTTCGTATGGTTACAATATGCATTGGTTTCAAACCTGAAGTAGCCCAGCTAACTTTAGGGATTAATAACCTCTTGCATTTATACGGGGTTTTTATTATTCCAAAATACTTTCACGTCAGTTATCTAAGTTTATCTTCACAACATCCCTGTGAAGCTGGGCGAGGCAGTCAATATCAGCTACACTTTAGATGACGAAACTAAGGCACAGAGCAATTAAGAGGCTTCCCCAGGTAATAATAATTTTTAAGCACTATGTGCCAAGCATTGTACTAAGCAGTGGGGTGGATAAATTACAATCAGATCAGAAACTGACTCTGTCCCTCATGGGACAGCTATTTAGTTTTCATTTTATGGATAAGGTCATTGAGCACAGAGAAGTTAAGTCACTTGCTCAAGGTCACAGAGAAGGCAAGTGGTGGAGCCAGGATTAGCCAGGTCACCTGATTCTCAGTCATCATCATCAATCGTATTTATTGAGCGCTTACTGTGTGCAGAGCACTGTACTAAGCGCTTGGGAAGTACAAGTTGGAAACATATAGAGACAGTCCCTACCCAATAGTGGGCTCACAGTCTAAAAGGGCACAGTCCTATGCGATACCCAATATACTGAAATCACTGAAATTTGTACCCAATTTCTTGACTAGGAAGGGTCAGGTTAGGTCTTTATGCATTTCCTCAGAACTGATTTGCCTCTCTCAGTACTATAAATTGTGCAATGGTAGTATCATGTTTTCTATAAAATCTCTAGAGCACCTAGTAAATTGCACGTAAATTGGTAATTAGCCATAGATCTTCTCTCTTTGCTCCTAAGGGATGGCCTTCCTACGTCCCATGGATCTATTCCCATAGGCTCTCTTTCTCACGCCAAATCCAGTCAAACCTGCACATCGAGCTCCAACTTGATCTTGACGATGTTGTACTCTTCGGTGTCCTGCCTCCGCAGCTGGGCTAGCTGCTTTTCATGCTCCTCCACTTTCCTCATGCGGGTCACCAGGTACTCCAACTAAGGACACAGAAAGGCAAGAGGAAAGTCAACAACTTACTCACTGCAGCCCACGACTGAGTTCATCTGAAGGGATGTCTGGTGGGGGGCCTGGCTGAAATCTAACTGGAGAGAGCTGGAATTTAAGGACACTTTCCTCTTGTCTTTTAGAAAGCAGACCACTGGCAGACTATAGTTATCCCCCACAGTCCTGATCCCTGAACTTTGCAAACAAAACATCCCGGAATTCTGACTTCTAATTTGTGATCTTGAGCACATCATTTCCTTTGCGTCTAAGAAATGGACAGAAGAGTACAGACCCAAACCATAAAATAAGCAGGACAATTAACTCAGCATGGAATTGCCCGAAGGCACCTGCTCGGCCCAAGCCCCAGTCTCCTGGCTGGGACAGCTAGCGAGACGGGGACAGGGTTTTGTGGATGTGAGGGAATGAGTGGTACAAAAGCATGCAGAGGAGGGACCAAACGAGCACAGCAGCAAGTTGGCAAAGTGGATGCTTGCAACCACCGGCGAGCAGGCGACTCCTATCTGCACAGCCATCTTGCACAACTCCTTGCTTAACAACTGGTGGATACGATGGCAACTGTATCCTAGATACGGAGGTCTTGAAGGCAAAACGTAAGGGACAAAAACCAAAGCTCAATCCTTGGCAGCCCTGTTACCTCTTTAGCATTGTGAACCTGCATCGCCTGCTCCCACTTCTTCTTGTTACAGGTCAGGAGCTCTTGTCGTTCCAACTCAAATGCTTTCTGTAACCGACAGAGAATCAGAAAGGGTTTTGTGTTGGGATGTAACTTCGGGATTTAGATGACATCCAGATGCTTCCACAACATACCCTGAAATTCAGAATTAAAGTCAGCTCTGGACTAGACGATGCCACAACCTCGACTTCTTCTCCACAGGGAGAGCCCCAAAAAGAGCCAGAAGTTTAAGAAATCAACCAAAACAAGAAATTGAAATCTGAGGGCTAGACACAGGTACTGCTTGGCCAGGATAAATGTCAACAGGAGTTGGAAAGGCTGAGGAAAAGACAAGAAGTCACTGGAAACGAGAGTAAGAATACTCACCCGTCCAGTCATAAAAGATAAATTCCAACTTCAGAACACGGTACATTTGTGGGAGAAAGGGCTGAGGTTTTGGCTAGGGAGAGTGGGGAAGCAAAGAAAGGAGAAATCTCCAGCCAGACCCCTTACAGAAGGGTTCTTTATACGGGTAAAAAACCCCACTTGTGTGCTAATGTAAGCCAGGACTGCTTTTTGCCTTTATGGTGGGCTTGGGTTCTTTTCGGGGGAGGCTTTATGGTTTAAATTAAAAACTTTCACCAAATTGTCAAAACTACAAAAAAGGACTCTCAAACCTGAGTATGACTAATACGAACACAACATTTAATAGCCTGGGAAACAGACAGGGTCTCAGAGATATATCTTTGCCAGCCATCTCCCAATGCAAGCAGTTGGCAACATAGGGGGATGGAGTGAGCTTGGATGGTTCAGTGCAAACCATCAGCATTACTGCAAAAACAACGCCAAAGCATATCCTGCTAGCAAGATGCTATTCTTCCTCCTCCCCGAAACCGCAGCATACAAAAATGGCCAGCTGAAGAGTAACACTGCCATTTGGCAGCACCCTGGAGGTCAGAGCACTTCTACTAAGTGCTCTCTCAGTGGAGTCGAGGGATAACAATGTGCCTTGCTATATTTCCAGTGTACAGCTTTACCTAATAACACTCACACACACTGATGGGTTCCAAAAGGTAGCAGCATGGACTTGGAATGTGAAGGCAGCTACAGAAGGAGGAACCACGTCTCTGGCTGGGCTTGCAGGAAGCCAAAACATGTTCAAGTACACACATGAGGAGGCTCTCATGACAATGGGGTGGGCCTTCTGAGTTTCTCCTGCAGTCCAGGCCCAGGGGTAGTCTACATTCCTGTGGCCCCGAGCCCATTTCCCTCCCCATGACATTCAGGCCGGGCCCTGAAGAGTGCCTCGGCTACCCCACCCCACCCTAAATCCCACTGGTTTAAATACTCCTTAAAGAGTGCCCATCCTGGAGCCTAAGCTGAATCCAGGGCACTAATTATGGTATTTGGTAAGCACTTACTATGTGCCAGGCACTGTACTAAGCGCTGGGACTACTGACAGATGGTGGAACCCCCCCAGAGCATTAAACAGCAAGCAGCATGGCCTAGTGGACTGAACAAGGGACAGGAAGTCAGAAGGTCGTGGGTTCTAATCCTGGCACCGCCACTTGTCTGCTGTGTTGCCTTGGGCAAGACTTCACTTCTCTGGGCCTCAATTATCTCATCTGTAAAATGGGGGTTGAGACTGAGAGCCCCACATGGGACAGGGACTGTGTCCAACCTGATTTGCTTGGATCGCCCCCAGTGCTCGGTCCGGTGCCTGGCACATAGTAAGCGCTTAACAAATACCATAATAATAATAATTTTATTATTATTAAACCAGACACAGCCCTCTTCAGGGACATCCTCCGGGAGAGGAAAAGGGGTTGGCTTTGGGGAAGGACACTTGAAATCATCTGTTTCCTTTTAAATCCACCTTTCCGACCTCAATCTGCAGGAGTTCCTGACGGAAGGTCTTGATTAAGGTCTTGATCTGTTCTTCCATCCTCTCCAATAGCAAGTTGATGTCATCACCCTGCTTTTTCAGGTCCTTCACATATTGGTCATCTTTTCCTTTGAGCTCCTAGAGGAAAGAAGTGGATAAGAAGGGACCAATGGAGTCAGCCACGAGCAGAGTCCCATCTGCCAATCTTGGGGGAGTCTGCGGCACCATGCACCATGGGACATCTCCTGACCTAAGCCACCACTTCTCTTTGAGGCACATGATTTATGGAAGAAAACCAAATTCCTTTTAAATATCACTGAAAATAAACGCGGGCCAAGGCTTTAGTGAAGTCACCAGGGCCATGACAGCGCAACTCCATAAAAGTAGTCTCAAATGCCAGCTTCCCCAGGCTTCTCCAGGCACAACCTTGCCAAACTGGCTAGACAATTACTCAATTTTCCTATTCACTTGTACTGCAGAGAACCAGCCTCCGTATTACACTAGTTGAGTGACTTCCATTTTATGGCCCAGTTTCCTTGTCCCCAAAGAGGGGTAGCAAAGCAGTGTGTCAGTCTGGGTGCTGGGCAGGCAAAATTGGTTTCAAAAAAACAGAAATCTACTGAAACAACTCATCGACACTGGCAGCCTGAAACAGAGACCTTAAATACTTCGGCCAATTTCATTCCATGGAAAACCAAGAGTGATGGATGGGAATTACTCAATAGCCCCCCATGTGCCTTCCCAAGTAGACCCCATACCCACTCTCTCCTCCCAAGGTCTGGGGTGGGACACTCCTACCTGCTGCAGTTCACTGATGAGCTTGTTCTTCTCTTCAATCAGCTGGGCACAATGCTGCTGTTGGGTGACGAGCACTTCCCACAACTCTTGGGGTATTTTTTTCTTCTTGCCTTCCCCCCACTTGGAGGTGATTTCCTCAAACTTGTAATGACTGGTTTTGGCTTCGTTCTCCAGCTTCTCAATCCTGCAGACAGCATATGATATGGCTCTCAGAACCACAGTTGGAAAGGCCCTGAGTGCTGGTCCAACCCACTCTACTGAACCAGGAGGGTTCTCTGGAGCCCAGCATCAGTTTGGAAAACCAAACCAAAAAAGTGAATATCTAATATCTAAAGCCATATTTGTTGCAAGCCTAAATACACAGAGAGACTCTCCAACAGGTAACAGTAACACAATGCCCAAGGGCAACAAAGGCACATGTAAAACACCATTATATGATAATCGTGGTATTTGTTAAAAATGCTCAATATGAGCAAAGCACTGTACTAAGCACTGAAGTGGAGACAAGATAATCAGGTCCCATAATCACAGTTTAAATAGGAAGGAGACCAACTATGGAATCCCCATTTTGAAGATGAGAGAACTGAGACAAAGAGAAGTAACTTGCTTAAGGTCACACCACAAGTATGTGGCAGAACTGGAATTAGAACTCAGGTCCTCTGATCCTTGGGCCTGTGCTGTTTCCACTAGGCCATGCTGCTTCTCAGCGTGAGTCTTGATAAAGGCTTAGATGTGCCAAAAGTCTATAAATTCTCTCAGCTGTGCCCACCCACACCTGCTGCCAAAAAAACCAGAGAAGTGGCACAGTGGAGCCCACGGGGACAGAATGGACAACCTATCCAAAAGGGACTGTGGGCATTACGGTCCCAACTCATTCTGGCTCATTTTTTTTTTACAAACTGTAAGCTCCTCGTGGGCATGGATCTTGTCTGCCAACTCTACTGTCTTGTACTTTCCCAAGAGCTTAGTACAGCAGGCACTCAATAAACTGAGTTAGAAGTAGAGTGGCCTAATGGAGAGAGCAAGGGCCTAGGAGTCAGAGGACCTGGGTTCTAATCCCGACTCTGCCACTTGTCTGCTGGGTGACCTCGGGTAAGTCACTGAACTTCTCTGTGCCTCAGTTAACTCATCTGTAAAATGGCGATTAAGACTGTAGGCCCCTTGTGGGATATGGACTGCGTTGAACCAGATTAGTCTGTACCTATCCCAACACTTAGTACAGTGCCTGGCACATAGCAAGCACTCAAAAATGCCCTCAAAAAATAAATAATTTTCATTGATTATAGACTACCATGAAGTTATAGACAGTTGGAACCACAGTTCCTTGGTGGTGGGAGGCATGAGTGTAAATTTTGCTACAGAGCTCCCCACAGAGAGGACTGAAGACTGTAGTGGTGCTGGGCAAGATGATAAGATTTAGCATTCTCCAATGGGCGCCATGGCAAAAATCCTCTATTGCCTCCCACCAGGACTGCCACTCTCAAAGCTTCGCACAGCTGGAGCAGCAAAACATCGGTCACACTTGCCAACCTCATAAAGGTGTCCTGGGTCCAGCAGCTGCATTTGGGCCCGAAACAGTATGGATCCCCTCCCTCTCCCAGAATTTGGGGTCTCCAGGTGAATTTCTTCATTACACTAAACTCAGCTGGCAACTTGCTCTTTTCCAGAAATCAGGAGCAGCCCTCAAACACTCCCTTAAGTCAATCAATCAATCAATTAATCAATCGTATTTATTGAGCACTTACTGTGTGCAGAGCACTGTACTAAGCGCTTAGGAAGTACAAGTTGGCAACATATAGAGACAGTCCCTACCCAACAGTGGGCTCACAGTCCCGCTAAGAGTCCTCTTGGAGCAAGTCCTGGCAAGGAGATCTACAAATGTTTTGGGAGAACTCACGGTGGCACAGGTTAAGCAAGGGACACACACGTCTTCATATCCATAAGACTGCAGACACGAGACTGGGGTCTCTCACCTCTGCCGCTTTACCTCCTCTTCCTCTACTCTCCTGTGGGTCTCTCGGATGTCTGTAGCCACCTGGATGTTTGTCACTAACTCAGTGCCACAGAGCAGCAGGTTAGCCAGCCTCTGGAAACACAAGAGTGCACACGGATTAATCCAAATCTACTCTGCACATAAAGCCACATTGGTTCCCCAGTTCTGCATTTCCCTTTTTTGGAAGACCAACTCATCACCTTAGCCTGGCCTCATTCTACTCCTCCACTATCCCGTGACCATTAGCTGATCTATGTTTACTACGATCTATTTGGCTAAGTTCGTTCATCAACTCTATTTCGGCCATGTGGAATTTTTTTCAGTACAACAGCGGCCAAATAAGGTTCAGTGTAAGAATATTCAACTGATTTCTCCAACAACCCAGGCATATCTCCCCACCCCAAAAAAAGGAATATAAACATCATGATTTTAGAATGTGAATTTAATGGAAATAATCCAATAGTCTATTAAACGACTGAAGATGCAGAACAAACCCTGGATACATTTTTAAAACCTGGCCATAACCACAGCACTGGCAAAAAAAAACCTAAGTACAGTTCCCACAGAATGCATGATTCATTCATTTAGTTATATTTATTGAGCGCTTACTCTGTGCAGGGCACTGTACTAAGCACTTGGGAAAGTACAACACAACAATAAACAGTCACATTCCCTTCCCACAACCATCATAGAGTGACCCTGAAATCTCCTTCCTTGGAATAGGAGAAACACTAGCCGGTGAAACGCAAGATGATGACAGCCAGAATGATGAGCACTAGTGCTGTCAACTTTGATACCACCCTAATGAGGCCTAGTGGAAAGGGGGCCAGCCTGGAAGTCAGAAGACCTGGGTTCTAATCCTAATTCTGCCACTTACCTGCTGTATCAATTAACTTCTTTGTGCCTCAGTCCCCTCATCTATAAAATACCTGTTCTTCCTCCCCCTTATACTCTGAGTCCTGAGTGAGACAGAAACTGTCAGATCTGAATATACTGTACCTACCCCAGCACTTAGCCCAGTGCTTGGCACATAGTAAGCGCTTAACACATACCACAATTATTATTATAATTATTATTATAATAATTATTATTATTATGCTCCGGAGAGCATAGGCTCCTATAAGATGGAATTCTGGATGGCAGAGCCCCCAAATTTTAGGGAACAGCATGGCCTACTGTAAAGGGCATTCGCCTGGGGTTAGAGGTTCAGGATTCTAATGCCAGCTCTGCCATTTGCCTGCTGTGTGCCCTTAAGTCACTTAATTTCTGTGTGCCTCAGTTTCCTCAACTGTACAGTGGGGATTCAATACTTGGACTTTGCACCCTATGTGGACCTGGGACTTATGCCCAACCTGATTAACCTGTATCTATTCCAGCACTTAAAACGGTATTTGACACCTAGTAAGAGCTTAAATACCATTAATTTTTTCAAAAGGTACATTTGAGAGGTCTCCAAGACAAAGTGGGGAAGTACTGTACTGGGCTACATCAATCAATCGATCGATCAGTGGTATTAACTGAGCTCCATGTTCATAGGCGACACAGAAGGGCTAGGGATTGGGGAAGTGGTGGCTTAGTCAGGGAAAGCTTCTTGGAGGACTGCTAGGGGTTCCTTTCAGCCCTCTGATTCTAATAGGCATTAGTAAGATGCCAATAAGCCTAACTGGTCCATTTTGCCATCCAGTTTAGTCCATACCAGTCTGCTCTCCTCCTTCTGTTTGTAGCTCCTGCTTTGGCCTTCCTCATTCTCTTTCTTTCTGTCTGCACGTTCTCCAAGTTCTTCCCTGTAGGGAAAAAGAATAGAGTCACTTCTAGCACTCAGATGCTGTACAAATACACCGATTCTGGGAATCCCTAGACACACGCATGCCAGGAAGACAGGCCAAGCCTCTTGCTGATAAACCCCAGAATAGGTAAGTTCTGATATTATGCCTGGTAACTACAGGTAAATTTATTCCCTCCTCATCTCTTCCTCCTGAGGTTCCCTTCCCACTTTCCCCTGACCCCGGCAGTTTTCCTCCCCAACTCCTGTACCAGGAACTCATTCTCCCTATATCCTGTCTTTCCCCCCATTCTCTTCAAGACTTCAGTACTTTGCTGCACACCCACGGTTCTCCCACACTCCCACATTCCTCCCCTTCCGACCTGTAACTTCATTTTCCAGTCCCAGCCGGGGAAACAGGGACAGACTGAGGCAGGATGGGGCAATAGTGGTTGTTGCGGAAACAGCAACCCTCACCCTCTCCTTTCCCATTCCCAACCTGTTACTGACCCTGGAGGTGGAGCTACAAATGGGAATTGGGAGGGGAGGGAAAGGGGACAGGTAACATAATGGCGCTGCCAGTTCTAGCAGTTCAAATCAATCGATCAGTGGGATGTATTAAGTGCCTACTGTGTGCACAGCACTGTACAAAGTGCTTGGGAGAGCACAATGCAGCGGAATTGGAAGATGCAATCCCTGCCAACAAGGAGCTTGTACTACAAACACACAAAGGAACAAAAACTACAGGAGGATGAGGATGATAGGAGAGGAGGAAGAAGGAAGGGGCTGAGTTCAGGGAAAGTGGAGCTGAAGTGAGAAGGAAAATGGTTTACAGTGTAATTTTTCATTACATACATAGGTTTCTGCTATCATGTGAAGGATGAGTCTGAAGTAATAATAATTATTATGGTATTTGGTGCTTATTACGTGCCAAGCACTGTTCTAAGCACTGGGGGAGGTACGAGATAATCAGGTTGTCCCATGTGGGGCTCACAGTCTTAATCCCCATTTAACAGCTGAGGTAACTGAGGCACAGGGAAATTAAGTGACTTGCCCAAGGTCACACGGCAGCCAAGTGGCGGAGCCAGAATTAGAACCCAAGTCCTCTGACTCCCAAGCCCATGCTGTTGCCACTAGGTCATGCCGAATTAATTGTGAGAATGTCTACAAGAAAATGTATCCTACGACACCACCACATTTTAGAGGAGCATAACCCAGCTACAATGTGTGATGTGCCCATTTTTCAAAAGGAGATGCCTTTCTCCATAGAGGGGGTAAAAAGCAATGATCCCAAATGCCTTTTCTTGCCCTTGCAGACTTCCTTCTTTGGGCACTGAAGAAAGGCCTCACAGCAAATCTCACACAGAATGATGTGAAGAATGAAAGCCAACTGGCTGCAAGAAGCAGTCAACACATAGAAGGAAGTTGGTCACTAAAAAGAGAAAACTGCTTGAAAATTAGGAATTTAGACCACGAGCTGTCCCTAGCAAGTGGGAAGCAGGAGAATACTAGTAGCCAAACACATACACAAGCATTTATTTTCAGTTTTCAAATTCACAAATCCAACTAGTAACCCAAACTTGCATAATCCAATTACCGCAATCCCTACAAAGACTTCCTTCTGAAGAATTCTTCACTCTTTACAGACATTATCTCATTATACAGCAGTGTCAAGGAGGAAGGCAGCCTACACGTTACTTAATGGCAAGTGGAGAAACTGAGGTACGTCACATTTCCTCCCTCTGTTAAACTCAAAGGTGAAAATTTTGAGTTGAATAAAACAAAAATCCCTAAAATCAACAAATAAAATTGGGGGAAAAGGAGATTCATTCATTCAATTGTATTTATTGGGTGCTTACTGTGTGCAGAGCACTTTCCCAAGCGCTTGGGAAGTACAAATTGGCAACATATAGAGACGGTCCCTACCCAACCACGGGCTCACAGTCTAGAAGGGGGAGACAGACAACAAAACAAAACAAGTAGACAGGTGTCATTACCATCAGAATAAATAGAATTAGTTATATACACATCATTAATAAAATAAAGAGTAATAAATATGTACAACTATACACAAGTGCTGCGGGGAGGGGAAGGGGGTAGGGCAGAGGGGGGCAATGGGGAGGGGAGGAGGAGAAGAGGAAAAAGTGGGGGCTCCATCTGGGAAGGCCTCCTGGAGGAGATGAGCTCTCAGCAGGGCTTTGAAGGGAGGAAGAGAGTTAGTTTGGCAGATATGTGGAGGAAGGGCATTCCAGGCCAGAGGTAGGACGTGGGCCGGGGGTCGACGGCGGGACAGGCGAGAATGAGGCACAGTGAGGAGGTGAGCGACAGAGAGCGGAGTCAAGGATCTGTGAGACAGGAATGATGGTGGTGCCATCTACAGTGATGGGAAAATCAGGGAGAAGACAGGGTTTGGGAGGGAAGATACGGAGCTCAGTCTTAGACATGTTGAGTTTTAGATTTTACATTTGACATAACATCTGATATTGTGTGGGTCTACCATTTTGCATAAATCACAAAACTCAAGAAAATCAATTAGTTCAATATCACTTTAGTTTTATTTGGGAAAGAAATATCCAACTTTGCCTTATTATGGAGATTAGAATGAATGATCCCGCTCACATTTCCACACTGTTAATACCCCCAATCCCCATCTTCTGCTCTTTTGAACAGACTACATTCCAGACTTCCTTCTCCCTCTATACAGTAAGCTCATTATGGGCAGGGAACACATCTGCTAATTCTGTTGAATTGTACTAAGAGCACATACTAAGCATTTAATAAATACCACTGGCTGATCGATTTTGAAGAGCAGCAGAAGGGGCCATGAGGAAGTCAGAGGGAAGGAGGGGTGTGCTTTTACCTCTCCTGGTGCCAGGCCAGATGAAATACTGTCAAAAGGCATAGCATGATAAAAAACAGTCAGCATCATCTTTACACCCCAAAGTCAAAAGTATTCATTATTATAGGGCTGTCCTATTTCTGGCTTTCCTATATTTTTCCCTGAGTTGCTACGGCCAGCTGGAGAGGAGGTGAGAGACTCCAAATCCTGAGTTGCTGCCACTGTCAGAGAACCCCACTCCACCTCCAGCAAGAGGGAATAATAATAATTAATAATTACGGTATTTGTTAAACACATGTGCAAGGCACTGTACTAAGCACTGGGATGGATACAAGCAAATCGGGTTGGACACAGTACCTGTCCCAGGTGGGGCTCACAGTCTCAATCCCCATTTTACAGATGAGGTAACTGGGGCACAAGGAAGCGAAGTGACTTGGCCCAAGGTCACAAAGCAGACTAGTGGCGGGGGCCAGGATTGGAACCCAAGACCTTCTGACTTCTAGGGAAGTCACAGCCAAGCAGGGAAATCTTGCACCGTTTGTGCCCCAGGATCTGCGGGGCCATGTGGCCCTCACCGGGCCCTGCAGCTTTAAGACCAAGATCTCTCCTGCACAGGAGTGCAAAAGGAAGAAACTGAAGCCGCAAAATCCCTGTAACAAAAGTCTGAATGCTGCAAAGGCCAGCTGGATTAGAGGCAACCCTGCTGGACAAGTAGAAAGTCCAAAAACTGTTTATTTGGCAGTGATTTATAGCTGCTCTTACTGTTTCTGTCCTTGTGACTTTGCTCTGCCATGTTATGTCTTTCCTCCCCAAACCTTTGACTGCTACCCAATCACCATGTCTAATTTCTTATAATAATACTAATAATGATAGCATTTATTAAGCGCTTACTATGTGCAAAGCACTGTTCTAAGCGCTGAGCAGGTTACAAGGTGATGAGGTTGTCCCACGGGGGGCTCAGTCTTAATCCCCATTTTACAGACGAGGGCACTGAGGCCCAGAGAAGTTAAGCGACTTGCCCAAAGTCACACAGCTGACAAGTGGCGGAGCCGGGAACTGAACCCATGACCTCTGACTCCAAAGCCCGGGCTCTTTCCACTGAGCCACGCTGCTCTTCTTATCTTTGTGCATTTCCCACACAGGTGAGTGCTGTGCCCAAAGAAAGTACTTAACAAATGAAAATAATTATCATTCATTCATTCAATCGTATTTATTGAGCGCTTACTGTGTGCACAGCACTGTACTAAGCGCTTGGGAAGTACAAGTTGGAAGTACCCAGAAATGGTTCAGAACAAGGCACTAGTACAACAATAAATGCCAGTGTGCCCTTTTGGGTTTGAATGATTTTTTTTTTTTTAATGGCATTTATTAAGCGCTTACTATGTGCAAAGCACTGTTCTATTTCCCAGGGGCTGCTTCCCACCGCCAGCCTGCTGCTCAACTTCAAGCCAAGGTGTCCGAGCTGGGACACCAAAGTGGTGTAGGGGATGAGCGGCCCCTCACAGTGTAGCGTGTGCCAAGGAGTAGACTTAGCCCGAATGTGGGCTAACCCCCGACCTGAGGCTGTGGTGCAGTGCCCAAATTGCAGTGTGTCAAGCACCCAGCCGGCCCCTGGAAGCCACAGTGCCATCTGCTCCTGCAGCGAGCTGGCGTGACTCCAGGCAGTGTGGAGGGGCCGCTCCGGGATGGGACAGGAGAAATCCAGTCTAAACTCCCGCCCCTCTTTATTTTTTTAAGGTATCTGTATCTGTTAAGTGCTTACTAAACTCCCGCTCCCTCCTTATTTTTTTAAGGTATCTGTTAAGTGCCAGGCACTGTACTAATCATGCTGAACACTGTCCCTGCCCCACATGGGGCTCACAATTTTAATCCCCATTTTACAGATGAGGTAACAGGCACAGAGAAGCTCGGAGACTTCCTCAAGGTCAAACAGTAGACAAGTGGCAGAGTCAGGATTAAAACGCAGGCTCGTGTTCTACCACTAGGCCATATTGCTTCTTAAGTGTCTGTTAATCAGGTGTCTGACCTGATTATCTTGTATCTTTCCCAGCGCTTAGAACTATGCTCAACACAAAATAAGTGTTTAACAAATATTATTATTAAACAGGCACCCAATTAACTCCCCTCATTTCTTTTCAGTTCCTTTTGCTGTCCTACTGTGGCCCTTTGGCGGGCTGAATGAAATAACCAATCTCAAATGCTTTGTTCAATGTGCTCAAGGTCTCACCTTTCCGCTGATCCTACCCCGGCACCACAGAGGGCTTAATGAAATAACTACCCTCATCTGCTTTGTCACTCTTCTGCTCCTATCCAGACCCCGTGGTGGTCTTAATGAACTAACTACCCTCACCTCCGTCCTGCTCTCACCTGTCTGCTCTTAACTACACGCACCTGCTTCACAATTCTTATTTCCCCCTCTTCTTGCTCGTTGTTACTTAACCACCTTCAAGCACTGATCTGCTTTCACTGTTCTGCTCCTCCTATACAGTACAGTGTTTGACACATAAGGCCCATCTTCCCAGCCGTATCTCTAAAGGAGATCTCCTGCTTTCTCTAAAAATCCACTCCCTCCACCTGTGCATCTGACCCCCATTCCTTCACACATTATCAAAACACTTGCCCTCTTCCTTCTTCCCTCCCAAACTGCCAGCTTCAATTGTTTGTCCTCTAATGGCTTCTTCCCCATAGCTTTCAAACATGTCCATGTCTCTCCTATCCTAAAAAAACCCTCTCCCTAGACCCCATGGCTCCCTCCTACCATTTCTCTCCAAACTCCTATAAGCGAGTAGTCTACACCCGCTGTTTCATATTTCTCTCCTTGACCACCCCCTCCAATCTGTCTTCCGTCCCCTTCACTCCCCAGAAACCGCCCTCTCAAATGTCACCAATGACCTCCTTCTTGCCAAATCCAGCGGCCTCTACTCCATCCTAGTCCTCCCCAACCCCTCAGCTGCCTTCAACACTGTGGACCACCCCCTTCTCCCGGAAACATTATCCAACCTCAGCTTCACTGACACTGTCCTCTTCGGGTTCTCCTCCTATCTCTCTGGCCACTCATTCTGCCTCTTTTGTGGGCTCCTCTTCTTCCTCTTACCCCTCAAGGTTCAGTTCTGGGTGCCCTTCTTTTCTCCATCTACACCTACTTTCTTGGAGAACTCATTCACTCACATGGCTTCAACTACCACCTCTTTGCAGATGATACCCAAATTTACAGCTCCAGGCCTGGTTTCTCTCCCTCTCTGCAGTCTAATATTTCCTTCTGCTTTCAAGACATCTCTTCCTGGATGTCCTCCAATCAACTCAAATTTAACATGTCAAAAATAGAGCTTCTTTTATCTTCTCACCCAAACCCTGTTCTCCCACTCACTTTCCCATCACCGTAGATGGCACCCCATCCTTCCTGTCTCACAATCCCATAACCTTGGCATGATCCTTGACTCCTCTCTCTCATTCAACCCACATATTCAATCCATCACCAAATCTTGTCGTTTCCACCCTCACAACATAGCTAAAATCAGCTCTTTCCTCTCCAATCGCTTATCCTATCTTGCCTTGATTACTGTATCGGCCTCCTTGCTGACCTCCCTGCCTCCTGCCTCTCCCCACTCCAGTCCGTACTTCACTCTGCTGCCCAGATCATTTTTTTTTTCCCAAAAACATTCAGGCCATGTTTCCCCAATCCTCAAGAAACACAAGTGGTTGCCCATTCACCTCCATATCAAACAGAAACTCCTTACCATCGGCTTTAAAGCCCTCAATCACCTTGCCTCCTCCTATCTCACCCCACTACTCACCTACTACAACCCAGCCCGCACACTTTGCTCCTCTAATGCTAACCTTCTCACTGTGCCTCGATCTCATCTATCTTGCCACTGACCTCTCTCCCAAGTCCTACCTTTCGCCTGGAACACCCTTCCTTCTCAAATCCGACAAACACTCTCCCCGCCTTCAAAGCCTTATCGAAGGCACAACTCCTCCAAGAGGCCTTCCCTGACTACGCCCTCCTTTCCTCTTGTCCTACTCCCTTCTGCTTCGCCCTGACTTGGTCCCTTGATTCATCCCCCAACCCCAGCTCCACAGCACCTATGTTTTTATCTGTCATTTATTTATGTTAATGCCTGTCTCCTCCTCTAAATATGTGTCTATTTATTGCTGTACTGCACTCTCCCAAGTGTTGCCAACTTGAACTTCCCAAGCGCTTAGTACAGTGCTCTGCACACAGTAAGCACTCAATGAATACGATTGAATGAATGAATGAAGTGCTTAGTACAGTGCTGAACACACAGTAAGCATTCATTAAATACAACAGACTCTCTGGCTGCTTAACATATGTGATTATAATGGAATGCCATAATCATTATTTGCCATTGCTTGCTTTTCCTCTTAGATAACTCCTCTTTTGTTTTCTCCCTTTTCTGACTTTCCATTTGATTTTACTTTGGCATTAAAGTTGTTGGTGTCCAACCCAGAGCTCTATGGCCTAGTAGATAGAGCATGGGCCTGGGAATCAGAAGGCCATGGGTTCTAATTCTGACTCCGCCACTTGTCTGCTGTGCGACCATGGGCAAATCACTTCACTTCTCTGTACCTCAGTTACCCCATCTGCAAAATGGGGATTGAGACTATGAGCCTCACGTGGACTGCGTCAAGCCAGATTTGCTTGTATCCACCCCAGCTCTGGCACATAGTAAGTGCTTAAATGCCCTAATTACTACTACTATTAATACAGACCAACAGTTCTATGCAATGATTCTAAGCACTTAACAAAAGCCATAATTATTATTAATACAGACCAACAATTCTATGCAATGATTCTAAGCACTTTACAAATACCGCATTTACTATCATCATCATTAATACAGACCAACAATTCTATGCAACAATTCTAAGCGCTTAACAAATACCATCTTCTAGATTTGAGCCCGTTGTTGGGTAGGGACTGTCTCTATCTATTGCCAAATTGCACTTTCCAAGCGCATTTATGGTGCTCTGTACACAGTAAGTGCTCAATTAATGCGATTGATTGAATGAATAATTATTACTATTATTATCATTAATACAGACCAACGATTGTATGCAATGATTCTAAGCCCTTAATAAATACCATAATTATTACTATTATTGTAATTAATACAGACTGACAATTCCATGTGCTTAATAAATACCATAATGATTACTATTATCAAAAAATACAGACCAACAACTCTATGCAATGATTCCAAGCACTTAACAAATACCATAATTACTATTATTATTATTAATACAGCCCAACGATTATATGCAATGATTCCAAGCACATAACAAATACCATAATTATTCCTATTGTAATTATTAATACAGATCAATTATTCTATGCAATGATTCCAAGCACTTAACAAATTCCATAATTACTACTATTGTAATTATTAATACAGACCAATGATTCTATGCAATGATTCTAGGCACTTAAATACCATAATCATTATTATTATTATCATAAATACACACCAATGATTCTATGCAACGGTTCTAAGAGCTGAACAAATACCGTAATCATTACTATTATCAAAAAATGCTGACCAACGATTCTATGCAATGATTCCAAGCGCTTAATACCATAATCATTACTATTATCAAAAAATACAGACCAACGATTCTATGCAATAACTCCAGGCGCTTAACACTATAATCATTACTATTATTATTAATACAGCCCAACGATTCTATGCAATGACTCCAGGCGCTGAACAAATATCATAATCATTACTATTATCATAAATACAAACCAACGACTCTATGAAATGATTTTAAGCGCTTAACAAATACCATAATCATTACTATTATCCTAAATACAGACCAACGACTATATGCAATGGTTCTAAGCGCTGAACAAATACCATAATCATTTCTATTATCAAAAAATACAGACCAATGATTCTATGCAATGATTCTATGCGCTTAACAAATACCATAATCATTACTATTATCCTAAATACAGACCAACGACTATATGCAATGGTTCTAAGCGCTGAACAAATACCATAATCATTTCTATTATCAAAAAATACAGACCAATGATTCTAGGCAATGATTCTATGCGCTTAACAAATACCATAATCATTACTATTATTATTATCGTTAATGTGGCCCAACGATTCTGTGCAATGATTCGAAGCGCTTAATATCATAATCATTGCTATTATTATTAATACAGTCCAACGATTCTATGCAATGATTCTAAGCGCTTAACAAATATCATAATTATTAATATTATTATTGTTAATGCAGACCAATGACTCTACACAATGATTCTAAGCGCTGAACAAATACCAAAATCATCACTATTATTATTAACACAGCTCAACGATTCTATGCAATGGTTCTAAGCGCTGAACAAATACCATAATCATTACTATCATTATTATTATTAATCCAGCCCAACGATTCTATGCAATGGTTCTAAGCGTTGAACAAATACCATAATCATTACTATCATTATTATTATTAATCCAGCCCAACGATTCTAGGCAACAGTTCTAAGCACTGAATAAATACCATAATCATTGCTCTTATCATAAATCCAGCCCAGTGATTCTATGCAATGATTCTAAGTGCTGAACAAATACCATAATCATTACTATTATTATTATTAATCCAGCCCAATGATTCTATGTAACCATTTTAAATGCTTAACAAATAATTACTGCTATTATTATTAACGCATTATTATTAACGTGTAGGTCTGAGCCCCCTCCTTCCCCTCCCCACAGTACCTGTATATATGTATATATGTTTGCACGTATTTATTACTCTATTTATTTATCTTGTACATGTTTATTCTATTCATTTTATTTTGTTACTATGTTTGGTTTTATTGTCTGTCTCCCCCTTCTCGACTGTGAGCCCGCTGTTGGGTAGGGCCCGTCTCTCTATGTTGCCAACTTGGACTTCCCAAGCGCTTAGTCCAGTGCTCTGCACACAGTGAGCGCTCAATAAATACGATTAAATGAATGAATGAATACATACGATTGAATGAATGAATGATGATAATTAATAATAATACAGACGCAGGATTCGAGGCCCCCAGCTGGCTCCCCCCGAGGGCGTGTAGGCCTGAGCCCCCTCCTTCCTCTCCCCATCCCCCCCTCCCCACAGCACCTGCATATATGTTTGTCCATATTACTCTATTTTACTTGTACATGTTTATTCTATTGATTTTATTTTGTTAATATGTTTTGTTGTGTCTCCCCCTTCTAGACTGTGAGCCCGTTGTTGGGCAGGGCCCGTCTCTGGATGTTGCCAACTTGGACTTCCCAAGCGCTTAGTCCAGTGCTCTGCACACAGTGAGCGCTCAATAAATACGACTGAATGAATGAATACATACGATTGAATGAATGAATGATGATAATTAATAATAATACAGACGCAGGATTCGAGGCCCCCAGCTAGCTCCCCCCGAGGGCGTGTAGGCCTGAGCCCCCTCCTTCCTCTCCCCATCCCCCCCCTCCCCACAGCACCTGCATATATGTTTGTCCATATTACTCTATTTTACTTGTACATGTTTATTCTATTTATTTTATTTTGTTAATATGTTTGGTTCTCTGTCTCCCCCTTCTAGACTGTGAGCCCACTGTTGGGTAGGGCCCGTCTCTAGATGTTGCCAACTTGGACTTCCCAAGCGCTTAGTCCAGTGCTCTGCACACAGTAAGCGCTCAATAAATACGATTGAATGAATGAATGAGTGAATAAATACGGTTGAATGAATGACTAATGATAATTAATAATAATACAGACGCAGGATTCGAGGCCCCCAGCTGGCTCCCCGAGGGCATGTAGGCCTGAGCCCCCTCCTTCCTCTCCCCATCCTCCCCCTCCCCACAGCACCTGCATATATGTTTGTCCATATTACTCTATTTTACTTGTACATGTTTATTCTATTTATTTTATTTTGTTAATATGTTTTGTTGTCTGTCTCCCCCTTCTAGACTGTGAGCCCGCTGTTGGGTAGGGACCGTCTCTCTATGTTGCCAACTTGGCCTTCCCAAGCGCTTAGTCCAGTGCTCTGCACCCAGTGAGCGCTCAATAAATACGACTGAATGAATGAATACATACGATTGAACGAATGAATGATGATAATTAATAATAATACAGACGCAGGATTCGAGGCCCCCAGCTGGCTCCCCCCGAGGGCGTGTAGGCCTGAGCCCCCTCCTTCCCCTCCCCACAGTACCTGTATATATGTATATATGTTTGCACGTATTTATTACTCTATTTATCTTGTACATGTTTATTCTATTGATTTTATTTTGTTAATATGTTTTGTTGTCTGCCTCCCCCTTCTAGCCTGTGAGCCCGCTGTTGGGGTAGGGACCGTCTCTGGATGTTGCCAACTTGGACTTCCCAAGCGCTTAGTCCAGTGCTCTGCACCCAGTGAGCGCTCAATAAAAACGACTGAATGAATGAATACGATTGAATGAATGAATGATGATAATTAATAAGAATACAGAGTTGGGATTCGAGGCCCCCAGCTGGCTCCCCTTAGGCCCCTCCATCCGTCCGTCGGTCCGTCCCCCGCCCCTCTCACCGCCTGCGGGCCTCGTTGCGGGCGGCGAGGCGGAGTCTCCTGGCCAAAATTCTCTCCTGCGGGTCCTCAGAGTTCACCGAAGGCTCCATCTTCGGGGCCACCAAGGCGGCGGCGGCCTCCTTCTCCTCCTCCTCCTCCGCCGCCTCAGCGGCCGCCATAGTCACCGCGCTCATGGCGGCGTCGCCCCCGTTGCTAGGGCCGCCGCGTTGCCAGGGAAACCCGACCACGTGGAGGCGCGCGCCGCCCCGACTGCGCCTGCGCCGGGCGAACGCGGCCGTCCGCGCGGCCCCCGCCCCGCCCTCGGCCCCGACTGCGGCTGCGCGCGGCCCCCGACTGCGCCTGCGCACACTGCCATCTACGAGGTTCGTTCTATGTATGTTTGTATGTATCGGGCGGTTACTGTGTGCAGAGCACTGTACTAAGCGCTTGGGAAGTCCAAGTTGGCAACATCTAGAGACGGTCCCTACCCAACAGCGGGCTCACAGTCTAGAAGCGGGAGACAGACAACAAAACACATTAACAAAATAAAATAAATAGAATCAATATGTGCAAGTGAAATAAATAAGTAGAGTAATAAATATGTACATTCATTCATTCATTCAATCGTATTTATTGAACGCTTACTGTGTGCAGAGCACTGGACTAAGCGCTTGGGAAGTCCAAGTTGGCAACATCTAGAGACGGGCCCTACCCAACAACGGGCGCACAGTCTAGAAGGGGGAGACGGACAACAAAACATATTAACAAAATAAAATAAATAGAATAAGTAGGTACAAGTGAAATAGAGTAATAAATATGCTCATTCATTCAATCGTATTTATTGAGCGCTTACTGTGTGCAGAGCACTGGACTAAGCGCTTGGGAAGTCCAAATTGGCAACATCTAGAGACGGGCCCTACCCAACAACGGGCTCACGGTCTAGAAGGGGGAGACGGACGACAAAACATATTAACAAAATAAAATAAATAGAATAAATAGGTACAAGTGAAATAGAGTAATAAATATATATTCATTCATTCAATCGCATTTATTGAGGGCTTACTGTGTGCAGAGCACTGGACTAAGCGCTTGGGAAGTCCAAATTGGCAACATCTAGAGACGGGCCCTACCCAACAACGGGCTCACGGTCTAGAAGGGGGAGACGGACGACAAAACATATTACCAAAATAAAATAAATAGAATAAGTAGGTACAAGTGAAATAGAGTAATAAATATATATTCATTCATTCAATCGCATTTATTGAGGGCTTACTGTGTGCAGAGCACTGGACTAAGCGCTTGGGAAGTACCAGTTGGCAACGGAGAGAGACGGTCCCTACCCAACAGCGGGCTCACAGTCTAGAAGGGGGAGGCAGAGAACAAAACCAAACATACTAACAAAATAAAATAAATAGAATAAATATGTACAAGTGAAATAGAGTAATATGCTCATTCATTCAATCGTATTTATTGAGCGCTTACTGTGTGCAGAGCACTGGAGTAAGCGCTTGGGAAGTCCAAGTTGGCAACATAGAGAGACGGTCCCTACCGAACAACGGGCTCACAGCCTAGAAGGGGGAGACAGACAACAAAACAAAACATATTAACAAAATAAAATAAATAGAATAAATTTGTACAAGTGAAATAGAGTAATAAATATGTATATTCATTCATCATCGTATTTATTGAGCGCTTACTGTATGCAGAGCACTGGACTAAGCGCTTGGGAAGTCCAAGTTGGCAACATAGAGAGACGGTCCCTACCCAACAGCGGGCTCACAGTCTAGAAGGGGGAGACAGACAACAAAACAAAACATATTAACAAAATAAAATAAATAGAATAAATATGTACAAGTGAAATAGAGTAATAAATATGCTCATTCATTCAGTCGTATTTATTGAGCGCTTACTGTGTGCAGAGCACTGGACTAAGCGCTTGGGAAGTCCAAGTTGGCAACATAGAGAGACAGTCCCTACCCAACAGCGGGCTCACAGTCTAGAAGGGGAAGACAGACAACAGAACAAAACATATTAACAAAATAAAATAAATAGAATAAATATGTACAAGTGAAATAGAGTAATAAATATGTATATTCATTCATTCAATCGTATTTGGCAACATCTAGAGACGGTCCCTACCCAGCAGCGGGCTCACGGTCTCAAAGGGGAAGACAGACAACAAAACAAAACGTATTAACAAAATAAAATAAATAGAATAAATATGTACAAGTGAAATAGAGTAATAAATATGTATATTCATTCATCAATCGTATTTATTGAGCGCTTACTGTATGCAGAGCACTGTACTAAGCGCTTGGGAAGTACAAGTTGGCAACATAGACGGTCCCTACCCAACAACGGGCTCACAGTCTAGAAGGGGGAGACAGACAACAGAACAAAACATATTAACAAAATAAAATAAATAGAATAAATATGTACAAGTGAAATAGAGTAATAAATATGTATATTCATTCATTCAGTCGTATTTGGCAACATCTAGAGACGGTCCCTACCCAACAGCGGGCTTACGGTCTAAAAGGGGGAGACAGACAACAAAACAAAACATATTAACAAAATAAAATAAATAGAATAAATATGTACAAGTGAAATAGAGTAATAAATATGCTCATTCATCCCTCCCCAGGATCCAGCCTTAGGACTCCCGCCCCCTCAAGCCATCCTTGGAGGGACATAGTGGATACAGCCGGGCCTGAAAGGCATATGGCCCCGAGTTCTAATCCTGATTCCAGCACTAGTAAGCTGTGTGACCTTCAACAAGTCACTTCTCTATGCCTCAGTTTCCTCATCTGGAAAATGGGGATTGAGACCGTGAGCACCCCCCGTGGGACAGGGACTGTGTCCAACCCTATTTGCTTGTATCCATCCCAGTGCTTACTACAGTGCCTGGCCCATAGTAAGCACTCCACAAATATTGTTATTATCGTCAGGCAATGATCTTGCCCCACCTCCAATTCTCAGGGCTCCTCCAGCCAACCCTAAACCCCATTTTTCTACCAGTGAGCCAATCTGTCTTCCTACCGATTTTCAGTTATTGAACCAGTTGGGTATTTCATGGCCCTTTCGTTGCAAGTCACACGATTGCCCAAAATTTAGAGAAGCATCATGACCTTGTGGAACGGGCACAGGTCTGGGGGCAGGGGATCTATAATAATAATAATTGCATTTATTAAGCACTATGTGCAAAGCATTGTTCTAAGCGCTGGGGAGGGTACAAAGTGATCAGGTTGTCCCACGGGGGGCTCACAGTCTTAATCTCCATTTTACAGATGAGGGAACTGAGGCCCAGAGAAGATAATAATAATAATAATAATAATTATAATAATGGCATTTGTTAAGCGCTTACTATGTGTGAAGCACTGTTCTAAGTGCTGGGGAGGATACAAGGTGATCAGGATGTCCCACTTGGGGCTCACAGTTTCAATCCCCATTTTACAGATGAGGGAACTGAGGCCCAGAGAAGATAATAATAATAATTATAATGGCATTTGTTAAGCCCAAAGTCACACAGCTGACAAGTAGCAGAGCTGGGATTTGAACCCTTGACCTCTGACTCCAAAGCCCGGGCTCTTTCCACTGAGCCACGCTGCTTTTATGTGCCAATCTGTGGCACCTTCCTGCTCTGTTGACCTTGGACAAGTGGCTTTAACTCCTCAGTGCTTCAGTTTCCTCATATGTGAAATGGGGATTATATATACCTGTTCTCCCTCATCCTCCGACTGTGGGCCCCATGTGGGGGACTGTGCTGACTTGATTACCCCAACTCCTGGTAGTGCTAGGCACAGAGTAAAATACTATGCCACAATTATCATTGCAACTGTTCAACCCAAAATGTCCCCACCACTCTACATTATCATCAACACAACACACAATACACATCCACAGACCACATTGAAGATACGACTCTTTCACCTCAAACATACATCAATACCGTAAGCATTGCAAGCACACACAAATGTATCCACACAAACATCCTGGGCTCTCCTTTCTCGGCACACCAATAACTCCAACTCTCCATAATCAATCGCTTAACTTCTCTGGGCCTGTTTACTCAATACAAATGGGTATTAAATACTTGTTCTCCCTCCGAGACTGTGAGCCCCATGTGGAACAGGAATTTTGTACAACCAGATTACACTGTATCTACCCCCACACTTAGTACAGTGCTTGGCATTTAGTTGTGCTTAACATCACAATAATATTACTAGTGCCCAAAAATTGATAGCTGGCTGCTAGCAACTGAGGGAGGACAGACTGTGACTAGACTGTGAGCCCACTGTTGGGTAGGGACCGTCTCTATGTTGCCAACTTGTACATCCCAAGCGCTTAGTACAGTGCTCTGCACACAGTAAGTGCTCAATAAATACGATTGATTGATTGATTGATTGACAGGTAGAGGGCAAGTTTACATTTCATCATGGCAGTTGTGCAGCCAAAACTTTCCTGACTCCTTTCCCTCTTGTCAATAGAGGGAAAATACAGTCTCGTTGGCAGTTGGACTCTAGACTCAAACTGACTTCTTGGCACAATTTAAGAATGAGCAAATAATTGTGTTTGGATGGATCTTTGGTACCTGGAAGGCTTCTCTCATGGGGCAGACCAAATGAAATAACTGTTGTTTATGCCCTCGTCTAGGAATACTACCCATATCACAGAGACAGGAGGATTTAAAAATGTCATTCTCTAGTTTAGCTTAACTTTCCAATCTTCCATCTTCAGCAGAACTTGTTCTCATCAACTATACAATGTGTATTGAGTTATGTTATCATCATCATCATCAATCATATTTATTGAGCGCTTACTATGTGCAGAGCACTGTACTAAGCACTTGGGAAGTACAAATTGGCAACATATAGAGACAGTCCCTACCCAACAGTGGGCTCACAGTCTAAAAGGGGGAGACAGAGAACAAAACCAAACATACTAACAAAATAAAATAGAATAGATATGTACAAATAAAATAAATAAATAGAGTAATAAATATGTACAAACATATATACATATATACAAAGGATATATGTTATATTGTTATCAAAGGAAATTATGCAGCTTGGCTTAGTGGAAAGAGCCCGGGCTTGGGAGTCAGAGGTCGTGGGTTCTAATCCCCGCTCCGCCGCTTGTCAGCTGTGTGACTTTGGGCAAGTCACTTCACTTCTCTGGGCCTCAGTTCCCTCACCTGTAAAATGGGGATCAAGACTGTGAGCCCCAAGTGGGACAACCTAATAGCCTTGTATCTATCCCAGCACTTAGAACAGTGCTTGGCACATAGTAAGCACTTAAATACCAACATTATTATTATTACTATGCAACCCAAATATATGCACAAATTCAAGAGGGTTTGGGATCAATTCTTGGAAGAACAATCCTAATGGGTTCCCAGAGGGAGAGCCTGGAGACATTAGCTTTCCAAGTGCTTAGTACAGTGCTGTGCACACAGTAAGTACTCAATAAATACAACTGAATGAATGGATAAGACGGTTCCTTCCTAATCACTAGGATGTTAAAGGATATTTTCTCTGTTCTTTTTTGCTTCGTTGAAGAACTTTTATGGGTTGGATTACTTACATCTGCTTTCTAGTTTTAGTTTTGCTGTCCCTAAATGTCCCTTGTATTCTTTATATGATCTGGCCTGATTTTGAAATTTTACCTGACTTCAGATCTCTGTAGTGCTCTGGGTTAGCCTGGGTATCCTCAAGCGTGGCTTTGTGAATTATTTCTGTTCAGTGTTTTGCACTCGGTAAACGTTCAATACCATCGCTTATCAATAAATATAAATTCTAAAGTTACCACAACACTTAAAAGACTTTGAAAATTTTATTTACCGTTCGCTTTTATTTTTTACAATAAATATTTACTGACAATAGCAGTCAACAGTTTGCAATTAAAACCCACCGCGGAACCTTTAGGTTCTTAGCAGCAAGAACAGGGATCTTGATGAAACGTAAGGGCTTCTAAGAATCCAGTGATGAGATCAATAAATATGAATATGTGTGGATGGTACACATATCCCATAAAGTCCCACGTCACATGACAGGGAATATCAGAGGTGGAGGTGACAGCCCAGGGGAATGTCGGGGAGGAGTGGCAGGGGGTGCCACTCACTAGCCCGGGATGTTACCTTGATCAGACTCTTCTGCACACGCTCAGAGGCTTCTGAGTCAACATCCATTCTACATTAATATAGTAGAAACATACATATACATATATATCATGTATGTACATACCCCTATAAATAGCCCAATAATAATACACAAAAATGCTGCATCAACTTGTCTGGATAGTATTGGTGCTGCCGGGCTAATCAGTAGCCATGTTACACCACTAGCTCTGCAAACTGCCTTTTAAAAGAAAAACCAGAGTTGTACTGTTCATTGTCATGCAGTGATTCCACCTTCTTTCCCACTACTTTCCAAACACAGTTAACACTGCTTCGTGGTTAAAAACAGCATGTTATAGATGGCTCAAAACAGACTATTTCTATAGCAAAAACAATTGGCTTGCCACCTATTCTCATTCCCACATCTTGAGAGCTTACTAGTGTTCAATAATTTGATAGCTGGCTGCCAGCTTGGCATCTGTTCCTGCAGACTAAGGGTGGGACCAGAAGAGGGGAAGGTTATATTTCATCTTGGCATTATGCAGGTAAAATGGGCTCACCGCCTTTCCTCTTGTCCAAAGAGGGAATTTGTCAGCTCACCCTTGAAATCTGGAGTCTAGCCCCAAACAGATTTCTTGGCACAATTTAAAAAGGAGCAACTGATTGTGTTAAGAGAGATCCCTGAAAGGCTTCTCCTCCAGGCTGTAAGAATGAATCAACTATTGCCTAAGAGAATGGATTATGTCACACTGCCCTAATCTGGGAATAATATCCAGGTCGCAAAAACAGACTGCACCTGATCCGATGGAGCAAGCGAGTCAGACTGAAATTGCGGGATGAGCACCATCATTCCCAGTTGAGATCCCTTAAGAAACTAAATCTTCTACAAGCCAAGTCCTTATTTGCCATTTACCTTATTTAATTATTGACAAGGATTCAGAAACCATTTGTGAATTCACCCTGAAGCATTCAGAATTTATGACCAGTAATGGTACAAGGTGAACAATAAAAAAAACTCTAAATTTTGGTATGAACACCTTTCCAAAGCCACTAAAATGAAAGGCCAAGGAACTCCAGATGCAGCCAAGATGCTTACACCCTTTTCCCCTTTATCATCCCACCCCTTCAGTGCTTCCCCATCCTAAGCAGAATGAGCAAATATAACATGCTAATCAATTCATGCTAACCAGCCTCCTTTGGACAGATAGACTGTCCAACCACCTTGGCTACTGCAAGCAGTAACTTGCTTATAGTTTGTGCTAAAAAGTAGCCTCTCCTGGCTAATTATCTGGTCTCACCATTATCTGTTTAACACTGCACTTTACCATCATAAGCCAGAGGAGAAGAAAAAACATTCATCATGGAAATACTGCCAGTTTCTTCACCAAGGAATCTCTTCTTCACCAAGACTTAACAAGCCCCCCTTAAAGGGATAAGTTAATCACCCCGCCACAATTGATTTTTAGTCCCACATTAAAACCATTAATTGTATTGTCCTCTCAGCAATTACATAATATCACATTACCAAAACTGAACATTTCGGTGTAGAAAGCAGTCACTGAGGTCACATCATTTAAAAAGTTTAAAAAGGAAAAAAAAAAAAATCACAGAATTAACAAAGCTTCCTAAAAAGCAGAGCGGTTCACATTCAATTAATACAATTGACAAAAGCTGTATTACCATAAAGAGGGTCCATTTTAAATACCACATGCAAAAGTGCCTTAAATGCAGTCAGTTCTCATATAAAGCATGTTTTCCTTTACACGTTAACGCTTCTGGAGAATTAAGGAATGTTCTTCTGACAGAGCATGTGTCTGGGTAGAACGGGATGTGGTGCTGGAAGAAATGGCCAGGAAGGGGAAGGCTGGAACTGTAACCTGAGTTTTCCTTCACATAAGACTCTTCACTCCCATGTTGTTAGACAACTGTGATTAATATGGCAGGGCTATTCTCCCATGGGGTGTTCAAGAAAGACTTTCTGCAACACAACACACCTCATCGGCCACCCTCCCCTTTCTCGGATTTTCCCTGAAAATCCAGTTCAGGCTGTCAACACAAAATTCAAAGCCTCTAGATCAACTACTGGCTCCTCTTGGGAGCAAAAGCCATAAGAGTTCACCACATGCCCGGCCTGCTCTGTTGCCGTTAGGCCGTGTAACGTCCTACACAGGACACCTGCCTTTTAGCTGAAGAGATAAAGCCCAACGGGAAGGCCTAAGAAGAAACGCTTCAAAATGGCCATTGAAGGGGGGCAGGGGAGGGAGGAAAGGGAGAAAAGGCTGCTTGGCACGGATAAACTTCAAGGTGACACAGGAAATGGAGATGAACAGGGTCCTCTGAAAGACCAAGGAGCTTGATTAGGCTTCTAGCTAAAACAATGTCTTGTAGTTAAAACACCTCCCTATGATTTAAAAAGAAATTACTGATGTTTCCCTCTCTACTCAGGGCCATTTTCAGATTGCAAAGTGTGTTCAAGAGGGTGTGGCCCACCTAAGAAATCTTTTTGGTTTGTTTTCAACTGAGCATCTAAGCAGCCTGCATCACATAACACCTAAGTACTCCTAACACTGTGGATCACAGAAAATCCTAAAGACTTAACACAAAAGTTAATGAAAAGCCTATATCATACATTTCCCCCCCTACACTGATTCCTTTCCAGTTTCTCTTTTTGGCCAAACCATCGTTTTCCCCATTTACACTGATATAATCTCAGAATTGAAACCAATCGCTTAGTTTCCATTCCAGTTTACAATTACCTAGAACAATCTGCTTTTTGAGTGTTGGGTAAAATTTCAAAAGAAAAAAAAAAAGGATCGTCTTGTTTCAAAAAGGAAAACTTGTGTGCTGTACACCTAACCCTCATTACCCTATTCTGTGAAAAACCGACCAGTTTGTAATAACGTCTGTGATTCAGGGAGTTAGGAGCCAATCTTATGCTGCCACCGCCCCCCGCCAACCCCATTCTGGGATTGCTTCCATCTTTCCAAAAACCACACCACTTTCTGTCAACTGGCTTCTATTACAGGATGCTTTCACTGATGAGGCATCACTGCTGACCTAAGCCATGGCTGTCCCTGTCCCCTGGTTTGGCATGCAGAGGGAAAACCTTGTTGATGCCTGACCAACTTGGAAAGTAGGGTCACAAAAAGTACTCCTGACTAGTTAATTAATGGCAAAGCATATGTAGCAAGAAAGCAACCACAGCCTGACTTTTGCTCCTGACTCCCCTTGGGGTGTGTATTTACCAAACACAAATAGGTTGGAATTCAGGAGTCACCTGCAACATTGCTTTCATGAGATCAAAATGGGAGAGTTGTGAAATTAGCACACAACCGCCGTATTCACTCGAAGGAAACTGCCAGCGTGTCCACGTCACCTTAATAAGGAGAAAAGACACAAAGCCCAGGTTTCAGTGATTAAGGGCAAATCCCTGGCCAGGCTAAGGCACTCAATTCTGAAGGGCCCAGAAAACTGGTGGAGAAGAACCTTACTTCCAACAGATAGCACTAGCGATTATGCTTCTGACAATGGTAAATTGGAGAGAGAAAATTTGAACATTTCCACTTTGATCAGTCCCTAAAACAACATGTGCAAGTTGAAAAAATGTTAGTCGAGCTTTGGAAGCTGGCGTACAATCACAAAGCTATTTACAACTAGGTTCCTCTTCAGTTGTTGAGGAACAAAGAATAAATAGGTGTCTTCCAAGGTTTGATTCCAACCAGAGGGACGGCTGACCGTAATCAGAGAAAAGATCAGCAGAACAATGGAGACTCGTGAGTTCACTGCATCTTGACTTGAGGCTTCTTTTAACCTTGCTATCAGTCAAAACACTTTATCACTAATTCCCATGGAACTGATGAGTTTTTTTTTTAATGTTACAGGAGTAGGTCCCTTACAAGCAAAACGCAATATAATTTTTAAAAGTTTTGTATTTTTGGAAAGACTCAAGATGCATTTTTGAGCTAAACACCATAAAATGCTCCATGCCTTAAAAACCAGATAAGGGAACACACTGGTGCTCTGCAATTTAGTGGAAAGAACAATTACGTTCCAGACTTTCCCACTTTGTATTCAAGTTCATCGGTTCTACTTTTCAATGTAATATTTTATGCAACTCTACAATTTCCTCTACACAAACGATCTGCTTCTATATAACAACACACAAACAGTGGCTGATAATTCAAGCACTTTCCAACTCCTCTCCGCTAGCAATTTTTTTGTACAATGTCAGTAAACTAATAATTGAACTCAAAGCAAAGCCAGGCCCTCCTATTTCCAGATCATCAGCCTATCCGTTTCAGGTAGCAGACAACATATATATGATCAAATAAAAGAAACAAACGTAATTTCAGCTAATCAGGATCTCCAACCACCACGATGAAAACAATGAATCACTAGCTACATTTTCCTGCAATGATTTGTTTCCTTTCCATGCAGTGTTCCCTTCTGTTTTATATGTTATACATGTTATATATGTTAACAAATATAACACATTTGTGTGTTATACACACAAATGGAAATTAAAGGATAAGGTCATGGGGGAGCCTCTGGATTCCACACTTCTAATAACCCACAGAAGACGGACACTGCAATTGAGCTAGTGATGGACTAAATTATCTATGGATAAAATGATTTTCCAAGTTTAATTACATATAAACACAGTCGTGCCCTTTCTCTCCAAGTGCAACTTTTCCAAAAAAATGGGTTTAAGATGCACTCTTCATTCAAGCACAAGCTTCATTCACTGGGAAGATAAAGAAAATCGGCATGTAAAATCCTCACCACCACCAAACTGAAAAAAGGGAAAACTGAAAAAAGGTTTTAATACAAAAAGGTAAAAATACACCTGAAATGCAAATTGTTGGAACAATTATATGGAAAAAAATTATTTCACCTGTACACATCCAAATAATATTCTCTATACTCCCCTATCTCTGAGCTACGCGTGCCCAATAAGGCAAATTACATTCATGTCTTGTCTAACTTGTATAGGGGGATGGGCAAACATTTCCTAATGTATACCTGATAGATTAAGCTGAAGTCAAAAATCCACACAATAGGTCTCAAAAGACTCACTGGATATTTGCGGTTGACCTATCCTATTTCGCAAATCCAAAATGAATTTTTCCTAAAAGATACTTCATCTCTATTCCTCACTGAAAGCAAATATGTGGTCTCATAATCAGGCATGTCAAATGCAGTCATATAATACGTGGTCCACAAGAACTCTTTTCAAAACTGTATCCAAGCAGCTTGCACCTGGGAAAGATACAACTAAAAATGTCTTAAATTATAAAATTAAATACTTCTTGGTTATCAATCCCAAAATAATTTTTTTTAAAAAAATTATAAAACCATTTGTCTCAACCTACTCCAGAGGAAAGAGGTGGCATGATGTCAAGGAATCAATCAAATGTCAGCTGAGACAGCATCAAGACAAGGCATTTCCATGGGAAAGAGGAGCCAGTATTGGCAGCTGTACAAGTGACTTGTGGTTCCGGTCCTTCGGGAATAATTTGGCATCCTTTGCTGAAGGTGATCGGCTCCTGTGACTTAGCTTTCAGTTACATTTGGAGCCACTGCAACTCATTCTGCAGATAAGTAAAACCCATTAAGTCACTAAATATAAAAACGCACTGTTTTATGAATGCTAAACCAGCTTGTCATTAAGAAAAAAAGATTCAAAAAAAATTCACGGCCATTTCTGAACAAAAATTAGTAAGTGGATGCCCCTGGAAGAATTCGCTGGTCTAATAACATATTTTAACATAAAAAGGAGACCGCCGTCATCTGGTTTCATCAAAAACATTTTTTGAGGGGGAGTGGAGGAGACATGGTTGACAGAGGGGAGTCCTGATCATATGCTCTGTCCCAACTGACCATGTCTGGAGCCCCCGGCATATTTCGTTCCCAAGTTTGTTCGTCCAATGGATAGATTTAGTTCTGTGGTGATGGTTGAAGTATTTACAAACTACAGCAGTCAACATATTTACAGTTGTTCTGCAGACTGCAGGCTGATTTTCTCCTCTTCGAGGCCTAGTCAATCTGAACTTGGTTTCCTTAGTGAAAAGGGCAGGATCTTAAAGTGCTTGCTGAGCTGGTTTACCTGTGGAAAGAACGAACAAGACGGTGAAAGTTTGCAGCTGATTTTGAGAATGTCAGGTGAAACCATCCTCAAGATGTACACCTCCTTTCTGAGATCCAGGCTCCAACAAACTCAGGGCCTCTGTTTTGTAAAAGACTAGGAAATAACTGAAACCAAACCTCATCCAATCCTCTCACTTCCCCTACTGCCAAACCTCATTCCTCCAACTTGTCCTTTTCTGGAAGTTGCAAAGCGTGGCACTGTCCAAGCAATTTCCCAGATATTCAGTGACAACAACATGCAGCGGGGATGGACCATTTGAATACCTCTGGAAAAGAAGTTGGTTACCGGCTCTGGGAAGCTAGGAAAGCCATGCTGTTTTCAGGCTGTTATTTTCACGCTTGGAAAAATATCTTTTGAACTGACACAACCATCATTGTCATGCTTTTGCTAAATGATCCAATTAAGGCCACAGGGAAGAAACATAGTCCCAACTAAACCAAGTTCACTGGATATAATAGATGCTGAAAATGGCCCAGGATACAGTCCAGGGAAGGTCATGGACTACTGTGTCCAAGGACAATTTGACTGGAAGGGGCTCAGGTCTCACTTCCACGCACACATAGTTGTCTCCATGAGTTATAGTCCCTGAAGCCCAAGATAACTGTGAATGTGTAAAATACACAGCCACCTCAAGTGAAGCTCAAAGTGCTCATTTATCAGAACACCTCAACTGCTGATGCCGTGGCCACTACAACCTAATAACAACAACTGTGGTATTTGTTAAGTGTTTACTACGGCCAGGCACTGTATTAAGCACTTGGGTAGTTACAAGAAAATTGGGTTGGACACAGTCCTTGGCCCATATGGGGCTCCCAGTCTTAATCTCCACTTTTACATATGAGGTGACTGAGACAAAGAGAAATGAAGTGATTTGCACAAGGTCACACAGCAGACAAGTGGTGGAGCTGGCATTAGAACCCATGTCCTTCTGACTCATTCATTCATTCATTCAATTGTATTTATTGAGCGCTTACTGTGTGCAGAGCACAGTACTAAGCGCTTGGGAAGTACAAGCTGGCAACATATAGAGAGGGTCCCTACCCAACAGCGGGCTCACACCAACCCCAGGCTCTAGCCACTAGCCAACGCTGCTTTTCAACCTGAAATTTGAGTGGCAAAAGGGCATGGAAATCCTGCCAGAGCCTGGCTGGATTCAATGTCAGCTTTCCCCCACTGTTCAGGAACCCCTTCATGACCTGGGTCTAAGCTCTGATTAATTTAATGGGCCATAATAGAGCCAGGCCAATTCCATTTTACTACACTCCTCCCAAGCCTCTTTTCTGAATCTAGGTACCTCATTTTAGAAAATTACATTAAGGATTTGCAGGGCATTTCCTAAGATTCCCTTCTTTTGTACAATTATGCGCAACCCTAGAAAATCTGAGGAAAAAGGGACACGAATAAAGTACACAAAAAAAATCCAGAGAATTCAAAAATTTCATGTCAGTAAACTTCCAAGCCTCAGCCGCTTCTCGGTTCTTTCACCCCTCATCCCGTTTCGCAAGTCTCTCTTCCGGGACCTCTACTGCATCCTGAACTTTTCATCTTCTCGTCTAGATCTCCTCCTCCCAACTTTCCTGGCTCTTTCAAAAGCATCACCATCCTCCCCCTGCCCTGTAGCCTGCAACCGTGGTGTCATCCTAGACTCCTCACTGTCACTCAGTTTTTGCCCCCAATCTGCTGCTGAGTCCTGTTGATTCTCCCCCCTAAATATTTCCTGGATCCATCCCCTTCCTCTCCAATCAATCAATGGTATTTATTGAGCATTTAGTGTGCCCGGTGCACTGAACTAAGCGCTTGGGATGACACAATATTACCAAGTTGATAGACACAATCTTCACCCACAAGGAGTTTACAACAGCCACCACTTTAGTTCAATCGAAACACGATGGTTAGACTACCCACTGGTCTTCCTGCCTCTTGGCTCATTAGTCTGTGTTCCAGTCTGCTGCCCTGATCATCTTCCTGAAACACTGCTCAGCACACTTCTCATAGATCTCCAACGGCTGCCATTTCCTTCCACATCGAACAGAAACTCCTCACCAAGGCCTCTACCGCACCTCTCCATTTTACACATCAGCTCTCTTCACCCATTCCTCCCCAACTTTCACCCTTGGCTCCTTCCAAGCTCCCATCCCAATAACTGGGCTCTGCTCTCATCTTCTGCGGGGGGAAAAAAGCCTTCTATTTCCTATTATCTAGTGTTTAAAAGCCCAAATAAATCCAAGTTTACTTCCAAAGTTCACTCACCACTCGAATCCCATAATAGACATGTGCCACAGTAACAAGAGCAGTCAATGAGTAGAGAAGAAAGGTTTCACTGTGCGGAGCTAATCCTGAGTGTACCACAAGAATGACCAAGGCCAGTGGCATAAGCAACCAATTCAAAGGTTGGCACCGGGTGTTGCTCATCTGACAGACAATCAGCTGGCACTGAAAATGAGAAGATAAAATTCAATTAGGTCTGCATGTCACTTCTAGAATTCTAGCCACAAAATCTGAAACATTTAAAATGCTCTCCATCTTCTGGATCAGCACAAGACAAGCTTCTTAATACGTGAACCAGGTGCATTCATTAATTTAATACGAGTTTTAAAGAAGAAAACAGTTTCCAAAAGAGGGGATTTTTACAGATGAGGCTGGGGTGAACTTTAAATCACGCCCATTTCCCTGACTGTAACAAGAGTATCTGATCCTAAGAATGAACCAGTTGGAGCCGATGAAGAAAAAATACAAAACCTTAGAACACTTGTGTTTACTCTCTGCCGAATACTGAGCTAAGTGCTGGGGTAGATGCAAGGCAATCGGATCAGAGACAGTTCCTGTCCCACCCAGGGGTCTCAATCTAGGGGAGAGGGAGAACAGAAATTTCATCCCCATTTTATAGGTGAGGGAAACAAAGCACAGGTAAGTTAAGTTACTTGTCCACGGTCACACAGAGGCAAGTGGTGGAGCCAGAATTAGAACCCCACATCTACTGACTCAGTTCTCTGCACTTTTGTTAAAACACCCCAAAGCCTTAGTAATAATAATAATAATAATAATAATTTTATTAAGCGCTTACTATGTACAAAGCACTGTTCTAAGCGCTGGGGAGTTTACAAGGTGATCAGGTTGTCCCATGCGGGGCTCACAGTCTTAATCCCCATTTTACAGATGAGGTAACTGAGGCCCAGAAGTTAAGTGACTTGCCCGAAGTCACACAGCCGACAAGTACCCCGGGGGACTGTCACCCAGGGCAACCACGAGGTTCTGCTAGTTATTCCCTACATCCAATCACTTTGTCAGCTTCCTTTTCTTCCCTTTCTTCCTTCCCTTCTTTTTTAATTCTTTCTTCCCCCCATCTTTTTCTCTCTATTGCCCTTCATTCTCTTCTCCCATTAGTGCCCTCTCTTCCTTCCTTCCTTCTCCACTAACTTTCCTCACCCCTTCTCTTTCCCTTCCTCTCTGGCTCATCCTCTCTCCTCGGAGCTCAGTCTCCATGGGTTCAACATGGTTTGGTCTTGTTGGGTCAACATTATGTCACGTGTTGTGTATGAGACTTTGTCCCCTGTCTCTGGGACAATTTAGAAATCATATTTATGTGCCCGTTCTTAGGGGTGTGCCTTGTTTCTAGTTGCATTCTAGTTATCTTCTGGTTATCCAGTACAGCACCTGCCACTGGCTAGCTGGAATTCAGCTGTCAAGTGAGTGACCAGCTCAAATCCCAGGGTGGTTTCAGCTCCTGACATGAGTCAGGTCCAAAGCAGATCTGGGAGAATCATCGCAGACACCTACTATTTGAGGAAACCTCAAGGTGTTAGGTCAGTTCTGGACTGCCCTTGGAGGAGCCTAGATTGGAATTGGATATCCCCTTCCCTCCCTGGCACCGCCATGAGAAGATACCAGTGCTTAGAACAGTGCTTTGCACATAGTAAGCGCTTAATAAATGCCATCATTATTATTATTAGAACCCTCAGGAAGGGTCTTGGACCACCTTTCAGTTCTGTTAAGAACAGATGCAGGATTGTCAGGCAATTCTGTTGTCCCCACTGAGGTTTTGGTTCATCTCTATAGCTCAGTGTGTCCCTGTCCTTGTGTAATCAGAGAAGCAGCGTGGCTCAGTGGAAAGAGTGTGGGCTTGGGAATCAGAGCTCATGGGGTTTAATCCCGGCTCCGCCACTTATCAGCTGTGTGACTTTGGGCAAGTGACTTAACTTCTCTATGCCTCAGTTACCTCATCTGGAAAATGGGGATTAAAGACTGTGAGCCCCATGTGGGACAACCTGATTACTTTGTATCTCCCACAGAGCTTGGAACGGTGTTTGGCACATAGTAAACACTTAAATACCAAAATTATTATTATTATTCAAACTCGCCCCTTACCTCACTAATTCCACTACAAATAAGCCCACACAATTCACTCCTCTAATACCAATCTACTTACTGTTCCTCAATTTCATCTGTCTTGCCGCTGCCCCCTCCCTCTAGCCTGGAACGCCCTTCCTCTTCATATCCAACAATCCACAGCTCTCCTCACCTTCGAAATCCTCCTAAAAATCTCATCCACTCCAAGAGACCTTCCCTGACTAAGCTCTCATTTTCCCTAGCTGTCCTCCCTTCTGCCTAAAGCACTTGGATCTGTTCCCACTAAAGCACTTAATATTCACCTCACCCTCAACGCACTTATTTACATATGCTTACACTCCATTATTTCCCCTATCTTTAATTTATCTTAATGCCTGTCTCCTGAAACTTGACAGTTCCTTGTGGGCAGTGATCATAATCATTAACTCTACTGCACTCCCAAGTGCTTAATACAGTTCTCTGCACATAGAAGTGTTCACTGAATACCACTGATTGATGGCTTGGTTAATATCACTTGCTCCTGCTGCAATTTTAATTTATTCCCTCTTCTTCAGTAGTAATAAGTAGAAGAATAAGTGGTAAGAATTTCGCATAAGAACCTTTAAAATACTCTGTCAATTACTGAATCACTTTTTAAGTGCTTAGTACAGTGCTCTGCACACAGTAAGCGCTCAATAAATACGATTGAACGAATGAACTTGGAAAAGAGGTCAAGTACTGATCCAGTAATTTACTCTAATTCCTTTCACATACCTGCATAAATTTCGTTTCTATTGATTTTCTCGGGACCTTCTCTAATTTCTCCAGGCTGGACATAATATTCTAAGAGCCTGACCAACAGAGAGAGCAGCAAAATAATTACTTTCAAAATCTCATATTGAGGGAATTGGTTTTTAGGGTTTTACCAGTTTACTTGTGAGCACACACCAAAAATCTTGGATCACCTTTCAGATCTGATAGGAACAAATGCAGGAGTGTTTTTAACTTTTTAAATGGTTAAATTTTTCTTAAACCTTGTGTGAAAAAACCAGACTAATTCTGCCAATCTATTTAGTGTATATGTAATGAACTGTTCATATCCCTGTCACCAATAGAACTGACATGCATTTTGGAATATGATAGCAGGGCAGTTTGATCCTTTGGATACACTTCAAATGTCTTTTCCTGAAGGCCAATTTTTCCTTGTCTTGGCATGTCATCAATCTCATTATTCCAATTTAGAGCCAAGATTTGGATATTGTTGTGTTGTGGGATGGATCTTGGAGTCCAAATACCTCAAACAAGTGATCAACATTACGTTGCCTGAATAAAATTTAAAGACTCCCAGGAGAAATGCATTGTTTGCTAAATAGCTAGCAGACCATTAAAACAATATAACACGTTTGGGGGTGGAATTGGGTTACATCAAGGTATTCCACAGAGTTGCTAGAGCTACAAACCAAACCAAAGGACAATCTTTGGTGTCTGTGGAACAAAAATGCATGCTCCTAGTCCCACCTGGCACTCTTCAACCCCACTGATTCATTCAGTCAATTGTATTCAATGAGCGCTTACTGTGTGCAGAGCACTGTACTAAGTGCCCAAAACGAGCTTACAGTCTAGAGCTTACACTCACATACATGAAAACAATCCTGCCAATATATGAAGGCCGAGGACAAGTGTTAGGCTCCTACAAGCCTAGCCTTGAATTTTCACCTTAAGAAAAAACCTCAAATGTTGATATTGATATGAAGCCCTGGCAACCTAAAAAAAACCAACCAAAACCCACCACACTCCAGGATTTCTGAATTTTGTATAAAACTTTGACATCTGCAGTCAGTATAAATGATAGAATCCAAATTTAATTCTTTGTACTATACAAACATTCTTACTGTTATGTTGGCAAACAATGTTCCAACCATGAAGTAGAACAGTCGAGGATGAGTCTCTAGAATACTGGATGGTGATAAGAAAATCCAGGTTGTAGAAAGAGTGAAGAGTAAACACGGAGACACAAATGGAAGCATCATTTCGTAGACTGAATTGTACTTCAAGGTGTTATTTCTGTAGGCTCTAAAATCAATTCAGAGAAAACACAAATGATTAAACAAGTGTCTACAGGCACTTAATCCAAGAAGGTTAGTGACACAGTTAGTGACAATGTGAGTTAGGTGGCCTTATGAAGTAGGCCAGTCAATATTGGGTGAAGTTAGCAAACAAAATTATGTGTCACTTTAAGAAAGCAAGATTGGGCATGGTTCTGACACCAGGTTCTTTAAATTTAGAGAAGAGTATCCCTTTAATTCTCCCCAGACTGCTACATTTTACATCAGCCCTCCACAGAAAAGCCACTCTTTCAAAAAACTTTCTGAGAAATAAAACCAACTCTCATTTTCTGAAGTTACCCCTTCCCTTTTTCAAAACTGTCAATTTACAAGGAAAAAGATAATAATATCAATTAACTAGTGAATTCATTAAAATACGTTATCTCCCATCCTCAACATGGATTAAAAAAATACTTACTTGCAAAAATTATATAAACTCATTGGTAGAGTCACAGTTACTGCACACCCTAAAAATGAAAAAAGTCTAAATTACTATAAATTTGAATACAAGTTGGAAGCTAGTTTCAATATACCCTCTATTTAAAAAGGCCTGAAAGTAGTAGTTGTAGTAGTTACTGAACAAGGCACTTGGGAAATACAGAATAACAAAGTGACAGGAAAGGATCAATTCAGTAATTTTTTTTATATTAGGGTTCACATCCTTAGCTGAATATCTTAGCCTGCTCTACTTTGAACAATATATTAGAAAATGCCAAAATGAGATGGATAATCTAGGATGCCAACATTTAGAGCAGTAGACCACAGTATCACTGACACTTCAGTTAGTCTTTAAGAAAGCAGCCTAAATACAGCACATCTCATAAGACATCTTTGGCTAAAACAGAGTAGGTAGCTCTGCGGTCTTCGGGAACAAACTAAAATGAAAAATTAAAACCTTCAAAATTGAAAGGCACTTTAGGCTCATATGGGTCTTACTGACTATAAAAAAAAAGTCTTCTTAAGCAGAACAACCCCAAGGGACAGTGTGCACCTGTTGATATGTGCCGGTGTAGATCAGTTTGGGGGCTTCCCCATAATTCTAAACTTGAACATGAACATAAACAGGGATCATTTTTACTAGAGGAGATGTAGCTCTTAAGTGTCAACAACAGACCCATTATTTTCCAGTTGGATTAACACCTAAAAAAGGCAGTTTACCAAACCACCAGAAGCTCAAACTAGCTCTTACTTACATGTCATCCATTTCAAAAGCTCACTTATAAAAACATCTTCCACACATGCTAGAAAGCATGTAGATTTATGAAAAAGTCACTTCAAATAATTTCTATCTAACAAAACGTCTCAACTGAGCCTGGCTTTCAAATTTTGAAGAGAATGCAAGTTCAGTGCAAGGGGCTGTGTGTAGCAAAGGTGTTTTAAACGGGCACATGTTGGTAACTGCTGATTTGCATGCTTATGTCATCTTTCCTTCATTCAATCCCAAGGAACCGAATTTACACACCCTTCAAAATACTAAAGAATCAAGCCCAGTGTGATTTAAATCTGGAGGAATTTATATATGCTCTGAGTACTGGCATTTGGTGAATCAAATTTATGCAACATTTGTTAGGCAAAAATGTTATCTCAGAGTTAAGAGCAGGCAGAAAATGGACGGAATTAATCAACCAAGAATGTGCCAAATGTGAAAGATCACTATAGATCTGAAGAGACACTGCATGCACATTGTTTTCCCTCGTAACTGTAACCAGGAGATTTTCTCAGAGAAATGAGAGAGGTGTAGGCTCATTATGGGAAGGAAATGTGTTGGTTGTTATATTGTACTCTCCCAAGCATTTAGGACAGTGCTCTGCACATAGTAAGCATTCAATAAATGCGACATTGAAAAACAGCAGTATAGGTGTATGTACGACAACAGAACTAATATTTTCAGTAGGGTGCTACAGATCCAGTTTTGTCTACTTGACGGCATTTGTTCAACATTTACCATGTGCTAAGCATTGTACTAAGTGTTGGGGTGGATAAATAATCAGGTTGGACATCGTCCCTGTTCCACACGGGGGGCTCATGGTCTAAGGGGGGACAGTCAAAACTACTCTGCCCAAAGGCACACAGTCTAGTGCAGCTAACAGCCAATCTAGATGCTGCCCAAAGACCAATCCCAACCTGTGAATTTAAAAGTGACATATAAAATTTTTAACCAGGCCACCAGTCTAAGCAGCACTGTTTACATTTTCTTACCAATTCCCTTCAGTTCCTAACAGTCGAATCTAATCAGAAACACAACACAATGTCCACCAGGCAGGAAACTGGATGACCTGCCATAGACTTCGGGTGGTCATCCGTGAAAAAACAGAGAAAGTCCAAAGATGGTCAGTGCAGCTTAGGAAGTTGAAAAAGCCAAGGGGCACACTGAACAGGTGATGATACAGGCCTACCATTAAATCAGCCAGGTTACACACTAGCAAGGTAACCAAATTATGGCACAAAAAATTTTTATCATCAAAATCTAGGGGATTTTATCCTCTGGAAAGCAGCTGTTCAAGATGACCTAGGCTGGGAAAGGTAATTGAGTCTCTGGCATGTCCTGAGGCTGAGAGTCCTGCATTCGTAGAACTGACACATCATCACAGCTTTGATATTTTTGTGCTCTGCCTAAAAACTGGAGTGACTTGCTCCATATCTGAAAGCTGAGCCTAGGCTGGACTGATTACCTTTAGTCAAGGCTCAGAGAAACGGGTCAGGGATATGCCTCTCTAACTGCCTATAGTGCTGTTTTTGCAGCCAAACGAACCAGCTCCGGACTTTCTTCACATTGGGAAGCAGCATGGTGTAGAGGAAAGAGACTGGGCCTTGGAGACAAGAGGACCTGGATTTTAATCCTGGCTCAGCCACTTGACTGCTCTAGGACCTTGAGCAAGTCACTTAACTTCTCTTGTCCTTCAGTTTACTCTCAACTGTATAATGGGGATTCAATAACTGTTGTCTTTCTTACTTAGACTGTGGACTCCTTGTGAGCCAGGGCCTGTGTCCAAGCTGATTAACTTGTATCTGCCCCTGCACTTAGAACAGTGTTTGACATATAGTAAGGACTTAGATACTATTATTATAACAATTAATAGTAATAATAATAATAACCACCACCGGACATGGCATAACTGCTCCCCCATCCTCCCTTTCCTCCCTTCTCACACCCCGCCCCCCATACCTTCAACCTAGGTGCTAAAACTTCTTCTTAGTGATGACTCCTACCCAATTTTTGGTAAGAGGCAAGGGGAAAAAAATGTGGATTCAGATTAATTTAGGGATGGCTGTGCAGAACTAGCAGAACGGAAATAAAAACATATTTTCAAGTCCGGGCTAATCTATTCCAGGACAACTAAAAATACTTTTCAGTTTCGGGAAAAATAGAGATCATGCCCTAGATGTATCTTAATCACACCTCACCAACTTAGTCCAAAATTGGACACAAGTCGTTAAAAAAAATGAAAGTATTCTGTGCCTCCAGACTTGCTGCTGGGTTAAAAAAAAAATGCACATTCATAAAAAGGTTTTAAGATCCTGGGGAATTCTTACTGAATTTTTACCGTACATTTCCAAATATACTCTGCTAAGTTTGTATGGAGCAAGCAAAATTGTCAGGCTGTTCGGGGGGAGGGGATGGTAAAAACCCTAGTGCAGGTAAAAAATAGGTGATCGTTAAGGTAGGCTTCAACATGGAGCTTCTTACCAATAATCATTGTAGTGAATAGGTCTCTATATAAGAAATTAAACAGGAAAGGTTCATACCAGGCCTCAACTCCCACAACCGCAGTCACTATGTAGACAATAGAAATAGTCTGAAAGGGAAATGCAGAGAAAAGCACACAAAGACGTTAATGGCTGGAAAGTCTAAGGACTTCTCATTGCTTTCTACAATCAGGTGCCCTTAGATTACAATCTAATCAGGTGCCCTTAGCGATAGTAAGTGTTGAATCTTACATCGACATACTGTCACAAGTCTTTCATGCCTTCAAATAACTCATGACAAAATGACGAACAGAAATGAAACTCTGGTGGTTGCCAACATAATGCACACCCCCGTGAGCTACTTGGGGTATCCTTGTTGTATACAGATAAGCCACATTCTCCTCTAACCCACATTCCCATCTCCAACTGCGTTAGAACAGCGGGTGGAATTGGACAGGGTCCAAGGAGAATGAGCAGGTGAACAGGCATGCTCACTGCAAGCCTGTTATCAGACAAGAGAAACGGACCTCTTTGCTCAGTGAAAGGCCAGAGAAAAAGCAACAAAGCCAGTATCCAAACTGTATTAATTAGAAGCAGCACAGGTAAATGCTACACTTGAAAACATATTGCTTCGTACTACAGAGCAGACAATGCAAAAGAAAAACAAGGACTTGCAGTTTTAATTACAGGACAGCTGAAACTGTTGAAATGTCAAAACGTATACTTACCACCTGACTCATGTCATATCCCCAGGGCAGAAAGAGAATCCCTGTGTTATACTTTTCCCAGTGGGAAAGGATGAAAGAAAACAAGACCACCCATAAGAGGAGATAGAGAACAAAAACACTGACGCCAGTCCTTCCTCTGCCAAAAATGGAGTACACAGTCACTACAAAGTAAACACAGGCCCAGCTATCTAGGCCATGATCAAAGAGTTCTCCTAAGGGGGTGCTGGAATTGGTTCTCCGAGCTTGCTTTCCATCCACACCATCTGGAACACAAATACACATACCCCAGAAAAAGTCAATATCGCCATATGCAAGAAGCCCCCTTCCTTTATGATGCCTGAAACTAGAGACATCATTACAGCATTCATAACCTATGCAACTCACCAAACTGTACCGAAACAGGCAATTTTAACTAATACGAAACAAAAGATTGAAGAACACGCCTAATATCATTACCCCAGAGGTCGGAAAAAACCCAGCCTAACTGAACTGCAAGTGGTACAAAGTCCTCGCCAAGACCTATTTATTCCCAAATGTGCAAACACCACAGAAAAATGGGCTAAAAATGCTCCCCTGGCAGCATGGTACTCCTCAGTCTTTTGGACTGTGAGCCCACTGTTGGGTAGGGATCGTCTCTATATGTTGCCAACTTGCATTTCCCAAGCGCTTAGTACAGTGCTCTGCACACAGTAAGCGCTCAATAAATACGATTGAATGAATGAATGAAAAGGCACTGGGCTATAAAGGCCTCCTTTTCCCAATCAATTGGTAGATAGGGACATGCAATTTCCTAACAGCCAGAAGTCAAATAGGCCAGACTTTCCTTTCCCCTTAAGGACCCAAACTTTTGGCTAGCAAGCAGCCAACTAGATTGTTTTGCAGTTCCCATTCTATCTAGAGTTGGTGGGGCAACACAATTTAATAAAAGGGCAGAATAACAATTACCTTGTTTAAGATTGGAATGAGCGCACTTAAAAAAATCTTACCTAATGTGTAGGCTGTGAAATTGAGGATGCCCACAACAATCCACACCCAATCAGGTACATGCTTTTGACCCGGAGCTGCAAAAAGAACCACCACTGCATCTTTAGCAAATGACCTCTGGGCTTACTCTCATAAACACATCCTTTCCAAATGAATGGTTTCTACACTTTAAGTAAACATGCCTGGATATCCAACTAACTTATCTTTCAAAACCAAAACCTTGCAACAAAGTAAATGTGTCTAACTTCTTCCCAATTTGCTTCTGCACAAGGGGCTTTCTCTTTGTACCCCACCTCTTGACCCCTCCCCACTTGAACAGGCATTTATCATTATTATTTTCTCATCATAAACTTATATCTTCATGAGGAATCCACCCACTTCAAGGCACATCTCCTTCAAGAAGCCTTCCCTGACTAAGCCCTCCTCTCCTCTCACTCCCTTCTGTGCCAGTCTTACTTGCTCCTTCATTCATCCTCCCTCCCATCCCCACGGCACATATGTATATATCTGTAATTTATTTTATCTACTTATTTATTTATATTAATGTCTGTCTCCCCCTCTAGACTGTGAGCTCGGGGGCAGGAATGCGTCTGTTATTATATTGTATTCTCCCAAGCGCTTAGCACAGTGCTCTGCACACAGTAAGCACTCAATAAATATGACTGAATGAGTTAATTAATTCTCAACCAAGCTGTATGTACCTGTCTGGAAAAAACAACTTTCCTGGAATTCTGGGCCTTGAAAGGCAAGGACCTCCAAATTCACAGTCCATTTCTCTGCCTTTGATTGAGCAGATATTGTATTGCTTTGTGGGGATATTACATTTCTCCTCCTCATCCTTGCTGCTACTCAATGAACTAATTTATTTTAAAGCTATCTCCCCAACTGGGCTGTAAGCAACACTCAACAGAAGGAATTGTAACTACCAAATCCACTGCATTGTGCTCTCCCAAGTTCTTAGTACAGTGCTCTGCATACAGAAGGCACTCAAATACCATTGGTATCATACGCTTTAGCCCCTATTTCACAAGTTCAATTCTTAGAAATTAGAATTGTGAGATTATTGAGGTACTATTAATGACCTTAAATATCGCAACCAAGTGGATTTTCCAGTACTGCAATCTCATTTTATCATCCTACCCTAGGAGCAACTGCTCTGTCATATTTTGCCAAGAGACAAAAATGTGTAGGCTTCAATCTTTCACTTTTTTCAATCTTGGCTGTCCAAAAATCTCACTGACCAGTTTCCATATTTTAGTCTGAATCAATCAATAAGCAAAACCTCTGGACAACTGAAAAGGAAGTCCCTTAAAATTATTTCATCAAATTATAATTTCTAAGAAGTGAACATGTGAAATAGGGGCTAAAGTCTATGACACTAAAGAATTAAGTGGAGGCAAAAGGCTTGTTCCTAAAGGTGGAAGGAGGCGATAAAGTATGCAGCAAGAGGGAGAAAAATGAGAGCCGAGAGAAGAGGTTACAGATCTCCTGTCACTTAGCCCCAACCAGAGGACATCAAAAGCCCTTTCTTTCCAGTGCTCAGGTGGGACATTTGTCCCTTGGGTTAGAACCTCATACCTTAGGCAGCCTCTTACTCATTGGGATGCTATCCCCTCGGTAACAACATCCCACCACAAGGCACCAAGAGAAGCTGGAGGGAGATGAGAATCTGCTTATCCATTTTCACTGATATTTTTAAAAATGAGGTGGGAGCAGGTAGGCAAAGGAGGGAAGAACTGTGTTTGTGTCAGGAAGGATCCAGCTGGGGGTACTGAATAGAGTTAGCTCTCAATACATTAAGTCTGTAAACCTCGCCCAACTGTTGGAAAATGAATTCCCTCTATCCCTTGCAAGGTTCTGTTCCCGTCCTGCCCTATTCTGAACTAAGAGGGAATTAATTTTTCAACAGTTGGGTGGGGTTTACAGATCAGTCAATCAGTGCATGTTTTAATGCACTGCAAGCCGACTTTATTTAGCAGTCCCAGATGGATTTTTGCATAAACCCAAATTCTATGGCCAAGCCCAATCTGAGTCAAACCCAAGGGGTGTGGGGCCTGTGTCTGACTTGATCTGACTAGATTGTGTGTGTGGGGGGGGGGGGGGGGTACGGAGGCCATCACCTTTACACAATGAGTCACAGGCAATCTGCAGATCTGTATTCTCTTTCCCCCAATTTGTCTGTGACTCACTGGTAAGGTTAAGACCTATTCTACCTGAAGCTGCTCAAATTTATCCCCTCTAATTTTCCTTCTGTTTTGAGACACTCATTTTCTGTATTCTTCTTTCTCTCATCCCTACTGCTCCCACCCATCCCTACTGATAATATTTGAAAGTGCTCCTTCTTTAAAAGTTACTTGGACACTTTGAAAGAAAAATAATATAGAATTCTTTCAATTATCTCTGCCAACAGAGAATAGTGGCGTGCATTACATGAACAGCATTCACATGTACACCCTCTTCTGGGCCTTGTGGGCTGCAGCAAATATTCTAACATAGAGTTGACCATCTTTTCCAGCAAGGCAGTGCCTGAACTGAGCAAGAGTGAGATGGACAGGATCCCCAAGACCCTTTTAATTCCCCTGAGCCCATCTCAGTTCAGAGGAGCAACAGCCCTCGGTAGATGAGGGAGGGAGGGAAGGAGGGCAAGGAAGGGAAGGCAGAGTGCATGGAAAACAGTGAAAGGAAATGAGAAAAGGGTATAGATTTCAAATCCGCCCTTAGCTTGACCCCATCTAACTTTCAATACCCTCCCCCATTACTGGCTATGGTCTTGAAATCCAGAAATGTAGAGATGGGAAAGTGGGGCAATTTCATCTAAAGAAGATAGAAGGCATTGCAAAGCAGCAGAAATCGAGCATTTGGGGAAACCAGAGATCACTCAGGGCATTCAGAAGGGAAAGGCAGCACTGTTATACTGCTAACATCCAATCAGTCCATCAATCAATGGTATTCATTGAGGTTTAGTAGAGTACATGTTGGTAGATACATTCCATGATGTCTGTCTACAGGGGGGACAGACAATAAAATACATTACAGATATGTATGTATGTACTATGGGACAAAGGGTAGGGTGAATATCAAGTGCACAAAGGATATAGCTCCAAGGGCATCGGTGACACAGAAGGGAAAGAGAGTAGGGGAAATGAGGGCTTAGTTGGAGAAGGCTTCAGGTGATCCACAAATGGATAATTAGGAGTACACTCCAATCAACAATACTCATTATGTGACCTGAGCTCTTTAAAGAGACAAAAGTAGTCACAAAAGGAAATTCTGATCATTACTTTAGTTTTTCTAAGTGGAGTGATGAACTCTGAACTCTTACCATAAAAAGATATTACGTGATTGTCATAATAAAGTGCACTAGGCAATGACTTTTTAAATTGCTCAATTACAAAACCCTCAATAGATAACTCATCCATTATATCTCAATGACACCAGTTTCTTACTATCCAAATACTCTAAGACTAGAGTCAAAAGATATAGTCTTACCTGATGCATAGAAGTCAGGGTCAAAGTATGCCATGAGTAAGAAATTGAATACAAGCAGCAGAAAACCAGAAAAAGTGATCAGATTTGGAGCCAGCCACGTAGGGAAAATCTAAAATGAAAAAATGATGTAAAAAAATGTATTATGAGAAAAATCTGCCACCTCCTTATGCATAAATTAAAATTAAAGAGTTTTCCCAAGAATTAGGGGAATTATAACTTTTAAAAACAAACTGTACAGCTCCTCTGCATTCCAGGTTTTTGCACAAATTCAGGAATTTTCACACTTCTCATATGTTGGAGTTCAGCCATTCAATGCTAGGGCCATGGATGAAGTGAGAAGCAGCGAGAAGCAGCGCGGCTCAGTGGAAAGAGCACGGGCTTTGGAGTCAGAGGTCATGGGTTCGAATTCTGGCTCCACCACATGTCTGTTGTGTGACCTTGGGCAAGTCACTTAACTTCTCTGAGCCTCAGTTACCTCATCTGTAAAATGGGGATTAAGACTGTGAGCCCCACGTGGGACAACTTAATCACCTTGTATCCCCCCAGCGCTTAGAACAGTGCTTTGCACATAGTAAGCACTTAACAAATGCCATTATTATTATTATTATTATTAAGTGATTCAGACTTTTGTCTGAGGTGCATAAGTAAACACTAAATAAGTACCACTGATTGATTGATAAGGTCCAGTCATAATTAGCCTCTCCCTAGCCTCAGGAAGTCATGATATGACTGAGCCTCCCTACTGAACAGTTCCCCCATCCAGAGTGGCCTCAGACTTCGGGAGGGAGAGGAATACAGGTCGCAATCTCTAGCAAGAAAAACAGGAACTACATAGCTCTTCTTAAAAGTTTTGTCATGCTGTGCTACGTATTAATGAGACTCACCTTGGGCAGGGCCAAAACCTGTAACCCACAGCTGCTATGCACAGTGCAATTCCCTGGGAGAATTTGTCGTTAATCATAAATGGTAATGACACTGATTTTGGCTGAAGGACACTACATTTGCACTGCATTTTTGTGGTAACCTCTTTCTTCTGAATGAGGAAAGCCTTCCCAAGTGAATAGTATTAGATCTTGAAAACTGGGCTTCCTCGTATGACGCAACAAATATGCAAGTCATTTTTCATCTTTTTGTATTTTCATTTGCTAGCAGATTCTTCTGGACATTTGATAAGTTGCTATTCAAAATAATTGTCCGGGCAATCTTGTAAAATCTCTGGTGGGACAGAATCCCCCTACCACAAATTACAACAATCACAAAATATATTTTTAAATCTTACCTTCACTATAGTATTCCAAAATGGGTGCATTACATAGAGAGAGAGGGGATTGGTGTCCAAAGCACTGTACTGTTAAAAAGAGAGAGAGAGGGGGGGAAATTATATTATTTAGAACTGAGCTTCATGGGTTCTTTCTCCTGGTGACATAGGGGGCTGGACTCAAGGACCTTGCCCTCAAACTAGCCTGCAGACAGCAGTTTGGGTCAAAAATTTCTAGTATCTCATGCATGAATAGATTCCATGCACAAAATATATCAATCAAGGTGAAAAATCCCATTTTAAAATAAAGTTACTTTACAACCACCAACTGTCATAATATAACAGCTCGCCTTATTTCCACAAACTGAGTGATCAGGACACTTACTCTTTTGAAATCCCATGTTCATTCACTCAATCCTATTTATTGAGCGCTTTCTGTGTGCAGAGCACTAAGCGCTTGGGAAGTCCAAGTTGGCAATATATAGAGATGGTCCCTACCCAACAACGGGCTCACAGTCTAGAAGGGGGAAACAGACAACAAAACAAAAATGTTCTGGCTACCACAGAAAATAATATTTTTACATTGATTCAATTTTTCACCCAATATGTTTTATGAGTGCTAAACAATCTACAGGATTAACTAGTTCAAATTTCATTTTATTGGTCCTCTATTTGCCCTCCGGTGGAGGTGTTAAATTAGATGTCAGGAAAAGAAAAACAAAGATCTTGGATATTCCACACTGAACGGACAAGCCCCAGGAGTTAGTGATTAATCCAAGTAGTTTGGTAGTTAGTTTATGCTGTCACACCCCAGGGCTTTAACCTGAACATTTCTATGAAATGTTAATGATCTGGTGCCACAGTCTCACCCTTTCTAATGAACTGCTCCTTTCTGCTCTCCAGAGAGCCAGGTCTAACAAAGGCCTTAAAATTAAATTACTGGCCTCAAAAACCTGGCCTATGTTCACCCCTAGTGACACACACAAGCAAGAGTTCAGATCTCCCAAATAATAAAAAACAATCAGTCCAAGAAGAAAAGAGTACCTTGTTTCAGTCAACAGGCATTGGTGGGTTATCTGAAACGCTCTAAACACTCATTTTAAAGTTGGCTTCTGCTTATCCTTTCCAAGTGCCAATAAGAGCTAACAGACAAGTAGGTATGATCCGACCCCACAGGATCTTGTTTTACTGCTCAAAATTTACCTTTCATTCATTCATTCATTCATTCAATTGTATTTGAGCACTTACTGTGGGTAAGGTACTGATCATTTTGTATCTTCCTCAGCACTTAGCAGGTAGTAAGTGCTTAACAAATATCACTATTACTAAGCTCTCTAAAGGAGAAAACATGAGAAATAATAATAATGATGATGATAATTATGGTATTCATTAAGCACTTACTAATCAATCAATCAATCGTATTTATTGAGTGCTTACTGTGTGCAGAGCACTGTACTAAGCGCTTGGGAAGTCCAAGTTGGCAACATATAGAGACGGTCCCTACCCAACAGTGGGCTCACAGTCTAAAAGGGGGAGACAGAGAACAAAACCAAACATACTAACAAAATAAAATAAATAGAATAGATATGCACTAATAAAATAAATAAATAAAGAGAGTAGTAAATATGACCAGACACTGTACTAAGTGCTGGGGTGGAAACGAGCAAATTGGGTTGGACATAGTCCCGGTCCCACGTGGGGCTCACAGTCTCAATCCCCATTTTACAGATGAGCTAACTGAGGCCCAGAGAAGTGAAATGACTTGCCCAAGGTCACACAGCAGACAAGTGGCCGAGCCAGAATTAGAACCCATGACCTTCTCACTCCCAGGCCCGTGCTCTATCCACTTCGCCATGATGTTTCAATCACCTTAGAAAACCTTTCACATTTTGGTTTCCAAACATTACTGATGGTTTTACCTTTGCGTGGGTAAGCTTTTGCAATTAACCCAGAAACGTAAACAAGGCTGAGGGTAATATAAATCCAGACCTGATTTACTAAAAGTCGTTTTACGGCTTGGATTTGCAGGTTAACAAAAAAGAGGTGGTGGGAATCAAATCAACGATATCTACTTTGTGCCTAAAATAGAAATAAGACACTCTTTGGTCTCAAGGAAATTACAATCTGAGGGGGTGAAGGGGAAAAGACATTATTTCACACCAGAAGGGAAGAAAACAGATAAGAAAACAAGCAAGAGCTTAGAGCGCTGGTACAGTGAGTGCTCTGCCCACAGTGAGCACTCAATCGTATTTATTCATTCAATCGTATTTATTGAGCGCTTACTGCGTGCAGAGCACTGTACTAAGCGCTTGGGAAGTACAAGTTGGCAACGTATAGAGACGGTCCCTACTCAACAGAGGGCTCACACTAGAATACAATGATATGTACAAAAATGCTACGGACATTGAATGCTAAGGCTGTAACTGAAGAGAAGAAAATTAACCAGGGAAGACCTCTGTAGGAGGTGGGATTTCAAGAGAGCTTTGAAGGTAGGACAGAGCTATGGAATGGCAGATTTGAAGAGGGAAGGAAGTTCCCGGTTCAAAAGCAAAAAGAGAAGCAGGGTGGCCTAGTGGAAAGTGCATGGGGCCGGGAGTCAGAGGTCCTGGGTTCTAATCCCAACTCCACCACATCTCCGCTGTGTGACCTTAGGCAAATCACTTACGTTCTCTGTGCTTCACTTACCACATCTGTCAAATGGGATTAAGACTGGGAACGCCACGTGGAACAGAGACGGTGCCCGTAATGATTACCTTGTGTCTGCTCCAGCGCTTAGTACAGTGCCTGGAAAATAGTAAGCACTTGCATTCCCAGAGTCAGGGTAGCCCTAGAACACAATCTGGCACAGAAAACACATATTTACTGCACACCCAATAGGAGCAAATATGCCCAGAAAAATGTAAAAATCTCACTATGGTTTCCTTAGAAAAACTGTAAGCGGGCCTGGGTTCTGAAAATTAAGCAAGTTGACTGCCCTGAAAACCAAGGTCAAGGTGCCCTCCCCAATCAATCCTTACCCCACTGCTAATCAATAATACAGAATTGTGGAATCAAGACAAATTTATGTGAAATCATTTGAACAGCTGCATTATGAGGATGCAAGAAAAGATTTGGAAGTAGGGGCTAGAATTCAAAGCTTTCTAATTGCCATGCAAATTTAATTGTCACAACTATTCATTCATTCATTCAATCGTATTTACTGAGTGCTTACTACGTGCAGAGCGCTGTACTAAGTGCTTGGAAAGTACAATTCTGCAACAGAGACAATCCCTACCCAACAACGGGCTCACAGTCTAGAAGAGGGAGACAGACAACAAAACAAAACAAGTAGACAGGCATCAATAGCATCCCACACATCGTGCTATACAGCAAAGTACAGAAAAATAAAGAACAGTCAGCTCTTCTCTCATGCATTCTGGATTAAAGCGCTATTAGATAATTAGGAAACATTCTACCCATTATGCATAGCTACCTCTGGATAGAACACAATGAGGCAGTATCTGTTGCCAAGTCTTCCACAACATTTCCATAAGCCACCTTTTTATTCCTCCATTCAAAAGGCCTCCACTGGGCGTCCTGACATTCATTAATTCATTTGATAGCATCTATCGACCGCTTACTTTGTGCAGAGCACTGTATTAAGCGCTCTGTCACATCCCAGGATCCGGCATCAACCTCCTCCCAGATCTCCCTGCCGTTCAGTCCTTCTCACTCCGTCCAATACTCTGCCACCAAAATCAATGCTTGTCACCCCTGATAATGAATAATAATTGTGGTGTTTAAGCGCTTACTTGTGTCAAGCACGGTACGAAGCACTGGGGTAGACACGCGATAAACAGGTCCCACATGGGGCTTACAGTCTCAACGAGGCAGGAGAACAGGTATTGAATCCCCTTTTGCAGATGGAACAGGCACAGAGACGTTAAGTGACTTGCCCAAAATCACACAACAGGTGTGTGGCAGAGCCGGGATTAGAACCCAAATCCTCTTACTCACAGTCTCGTGCTCTTTCCACTAGACCACACTGCTTCCCCTGTAGTCATTCACTGTACTCTCCCACGCACTTAGTACAGTGCTCTTTACCTCAAATATAGATACATCCCCATTCCTTCTTCCTCCCATCTGTTATTTAGCCTTCTAATATTTAGCCTTCTAATTATTGTGCACCCTCCCAAGCACTAGGTACATTACACAGAGAAGTCACTCAAAAAATGCCAGTGGTCAAGGTTTCAGCAAAATTGATTCTGTGCTTGCTTGAGAGGTGTGCGCACTCTAATGAAAGTTTTCTGCTCCATGAAGTCCTTCAGGAACACAATCACAACGTTACAGAAGAACTGGATGTTGGAGAAAACCATATCAAGAAAGCCTGAATATCCTTTGGGAGAATGACCGAGAATCACACAAAGCAAAGACAAAGCAGTTGTGATGATGTAAATCACACTTAAGGCGGACAAAGCAGTTGTGATGATGTAAGAAATGCTCTATTATAGCAAACCAGTGGTCTGCCAAAGCTCAGTATCAACTCCAACAGTGGAATCAATAGAGATATTACACAGTAACTGCTCTCTCATCAACCACTCTCATTGTTAGGGATGTACCTTTTAGAATCTTACCTTTCCGCTTTATAAAACTCTTCATGAATTTGAATTAATCTATTGCCTGGACCTTTTTCTGCATAAAAGCACAATTCCACCTGATATTTAACTCCTTGGGTGGGGAAACTGTGTCAAATCTTCTAGCTGTGAGCCCTGGCTCTTCCAGATGTTGTCTTCCAATTTCTAAAGTGTTTCCTACTTGCTTAGCATTAGCAAGAAAGAATCAAACAGGATAAATGGAAAAAATTTAGTACATGACTATCAGGCAATGCCCCTTCCCCCACCCCTTTACTGAATGAATGGCAGCAGAATACCCAACAGCTGCTGTATGGCAATATGAAGTGGGAGGAGATTGTAAAACAAGGAAGGTGTTATAAAGATATAATGAAGCACTGACTAAAGTTTAGGCTGGGGAAGGAAAACCATCTGGCCCAGTGGAAAGAGCCCGGGGTTCTAGTTGACGGTGTGACCTTAGGCAAGTCAACAGCACTTCTCTGGGCTTCATTTCCTCATCTGTAAAATGGGAATTCAATGCCTGTTCTCCCAATTACTTGGACTAGGAGCACCATGTGGGAGAGGGATGAAGATCTTTATGGGCAGGGAATGTGGTGCGTTTACTGTTGAATTGTACTCTCCCAGGTGCTTAGTACAGTGCTCTGCACACAGTAAGTGCTCAATAAATACGACTGAATGATTAATATGTTCGACAATATCTTGTATTTACTCCAGGGCTTAGTAAAGTGCTTGGTACATAGTAAGCACAAACACCACGACTATTATTACCATTATGCCAACATACTGTAACTTATTCTAGACTGTGCGCTTGTTTTGGGCTGGGAACACAGCAACTCTGTTATACTGTACTCTCCCAATCAATCAATCAATCAATCGTATTTATTGAGCGCTTACTATGTGCAGAGCACTGTACTAAGTGCTTGGGAAGTACAAACTGGCAACATATAGAGACAGTCCCTACCCAACAGTGGGCTCACAGTCTAAAAGGGGGAGACAGAGAACAAAACCAAACATACTAACAAAATAAAATAGAGTAGATATGTACAAGTAAAATAAATAGAGTAATAAATATGTACAAACATATATACAGGTAATACAGGTATAAGTAATACCTGTGAAGCCCTGAAAATGCCAATCCCATGTAATAACATATTCTCCAGGTAGTTACAAATATCCTTTTTGTTAGTTGGCTCAGGAAAGTGTCCCAAGCACTTAGTACAATGTTCTTCATACAGTAAGCATTCAAATACCATTGACTGATATAGCCATTTCTCCTCAACACCTTCCTGGATCAGAGGCCATTAGGAAATCACACAATCTGCAGTAGTGAGATTTTTTTTTTTCAACATTTGGCTGTTACGACACTCAGTCGATTGATTCCTTGCTGTTATAGACCTAATTTCTACTTTAGGAAAGAGCACTGTTGCTGGTAAAAATAGCTTGTTTCTGTGGGCTTTATGCCAGAAGCAGTCTATGAATGAGGCTATACAACAGTTGAGAAGGAAGACGGGACTTCTGAGACTTCTAACCAAATCCGCCACTTATTTACACACACAAAAAAGTCACAGACCTGACCTACGCTGAAATTCACAATTTAGGTGGGTGAATTAGCTTGTTAAACTCAAGCTGAATAAGTGTAGCTGAATTAGCTTGTTAAATTTACAGAATCATGAAGTTAACAACTAAAAACATGGATTGTATGTTTTTGAAATAGCTGCTGAATGTGCCAGCTGCTTTGTTTTTCCCTGTTTTTTATACCAGGGAACTCTGGTTTAGAGTCTAGGAAATAATGCTTACTTCAGAAAGAGAGGAGCTCTACATTTTCCCCCAAAACAAAAGGGGGGAAACCAGAACACCTTAAAACCAGGAAGGCAGACCTCTGGTTCAAGTGAGCCAAGTAATTATAGATAATAATAATAATGATGGCATTTATTAAGCACTTACTAAGTGCAAAGCACTGTTCTAAGCGCTGGACTGGGGTGAGGGTGGCTGGTGACAATCCTACTGCCTATAATAATAATGATGGCATTTATTGAGCGCTTACTATGTGCAAAGCACTGTTCTAAGTGCTGGGGAGGTTACAAGGTGATCAGGTTGTCCCATGGGGGGCTCACAGTCTTAATCTCCATTTTACAGATGAGGTAACTGAGGCCCAGAGAAGTTAAGTGACTTGCCCAAAGTCACACAGCTGACAGTTGGCAGAGCCGGGATTTGAACCCCATGACCTCTGACTCCAAAGCCCGGGCTCTTTCCACTGAGCCACGCTATATAGTCCCTTTTCACCCACTCTGGCCACATGCAATCCTGGGTGCCCAGTGTCTGGATTCCTCAGGTCTAGACCTGCCCAGATTCCTCCAAGATGATTATTATATTTTGGGGGACAGAAGAGAATTGAATTTTCTAAGAAGTGTTAAGAGAAACTCAAGAATGTTTCTGCAGCCTAGTGGAGCTCTGTATAGGTCAGATTTTTAGGAACCAATCTGAACCAGCAATCTTAATGAAGTCCTGGATCTGGCCCACTAGAATCCTGAATTTGTAGAAAAATTTTAAAGGAGAATAATCCTTAGGTTACCAAGAGCTGCTACACATGCAAACCTGTTCTGGGGTCGGTATTTAGCAAGTGTCACCGGAGTGACTATCAGTCCTAGGTTATACTGCCCTCCACAATCAATGGTATTTATTGAGTGCTTACTGTGTGCAGGCACTGTACAAAGCACTTGAGAGAGTACAACACAACAATATAACAGACATATTCCCTGCCCACAACGAGCTTACAGCCTAGAGGATGGAAATATAAGGGTTTCTCTTTGAACTGGGCCAGACCAGACCAGCAACTGCACCATTCTGAAGATCAGTACTGATCAATACTTGGATGGATGTCCAAGTTCTGCCCAACCTTGACAGGGTTAGTTTTGGTGCCAACCCAAATCGGTGCTGCAGGACTAGGTGGGTACCCCGACGTGGGCAGGTGTTCTTGCTCTTAAACAGGTATGGGCCAGACACACCTGATTAAGAAGAATGGATGGGGAAATAGGACCAGAACCTCTCTGGAAGCATGCATCTGCACCCCAAAGACAACTGATCTTTCAAAATAACACAGGTTCCATCTTAAGGGAGAGTAGGGGAAACTAACCAGGGGAAAAGCATAAGAAAGTTTTGGGATGCATAGTTCATTCACTCGCTTTGTCAGGACTGTTCTGTATTATGGTTAACAAAAATCTGGTTATCAGCCCAAAATCTACCTTTTACCACATACTTGCCTGGCCTTAGCACAGAATTAGCAGCCCAAAACGCTCAAACCAATATCCAGATCTTCCTGACCTTAGGTTTTCTATCATGGGCTGGGAATGTGTCTATCAACTCTGTTATATTTTTATATTGTACTCTCCCAAGCACATAATACAGTGCTCTGCACATATGTGCTCAATAAATATGACTGACTGCTCTGCACATATGTATCTATCTATCTTGACTGATAGAGCCAGCACAGACTCAGCTCCTGAGCTAAACACCTGATTGCAGAAGCTTCTCCGCATTCATTCATTCCATCATATTTATTAAGCACTTACTGTGTGCAGAGCATTCATTCATTAAATCGCATTTATTGAGCACTTACTGTGTGCAGAACACTATACCAAGCACGATACAACATTCCCTGTCCAAAACAAGCTTACAGACTAGAGTGGGGGAAGACAGACATCAACACAAATACATTAAGTTACAGATATATACATAAGTGCTGTAGGGCTGGGGGTCAGGGGGGAGAGCAAATGGAGCAACTCACGGTGATGCTGAGGGGAGTGGGAGATGAGGAAAAGTGGGGCTATATTCAAAGCCATTTCTGATTAGGTCTGGCCTTATAATACTGTCTAGGATGTTCAGGATTAAACAAGTATATTTTCTAATTTTATTTACTTCCCTGTGCTCCAAGTGTAGAAAATTGTTTGATCTTTCACCTACCTTGGTCTACTGAGGAATGACACTAATACAGGAGGCAAAAGGGTCAATTATCAATTATAAACCCTCCTAACCCTTACCCCTTCAGTCAACAACCTTCTCTTATCTCTTATCTCATCTCCTGGTTGAGATAAAAGCAAGGCAACTTCACCACCTAACCAGCTCTTTATCAACTAAGAAACCAAGGCTCAACCTAGGAGGCATTTTCTCTTCAGACCAGGCCAGGTTTTCTGTCAGTAAACTTTGTTAATGAGGCTGTCTAGTAGAGTTGTCCTACAGTTTGAAGATGACACTGCTGACAGTAGAGCTGCATCCATGAGTGTCTTTGAGACTTGGTTCCATGAACACACAGTAATTCACCTTTTCAGGTCTTTTGATCATCATCATCATCATCAATCGTATTTACTGAGCGCTTACTGTGTGATGAGATTGTAATGCCAAGTTCTACAGACGGGCTTCACTTCATTCCAAAACTTGAACATTAAAGATGAAGAAATAAAAAGGCAGAGATCATGGCAGCTTTGATCAACAAAGTGCTTTATTCAAACACGAGATTCCTTTAACAAGCCCAAGTCTCATCTGTGGCAGCCAATGAGTTTTAAATAGGGCTCTCCAGTCACCTAGGTATCACAATTTCAACATCCCTTTCTGAAACTTCTCTTAAACCCTGATATTTGATACCCTAAATGTTTGCCCATGAGCCAGGTGGTCTTCAAATAAGAACAACATGTACCCAGTTTTTCTAATACATAATCAGCTAGATTACTAGAACAGAAGCGGTTGCCAATTATCTAGTAATACTAAGCAGCTTAATTGCTAAACCCCATTAAAACACCCAAAACTATTCCAATGCTATGGAATGGTAATCTTGGAACAAAAAGGAGGGATCTGACCATCTCTATTGTTCAAAATGATGCATATTAAAACTACAGCAAATATTGGGGAACCACAAAAGTTTCACTCTCCATGGGTTTCTAATACATTCTGCAGGTACAAGGTATCATTTGAAAATGCTTCCCAATTTACTTCGCCGTTAGAAAATTAAAATAAACAAAAAAACCCTGGAAGCACTTAAATCTCCCTCTAAAATCCCAGAACCTACACTGATAATTAACAAATGTGATTATACTAGGAGTTGCATAGGGCTGTTGAATAGGACACCCATAAGGAGCAGGAAGTACTATCTTGTCCACACTTCAAAAAAAAAACACTTACTCGTCTCTGCCTAAGGGTACTGATATTTTCTGTGGGGACACCAAACGCTTTCTTAAATCTTTATCCATTAACGAATTCTTGGCTCTGTGCCATCTGGAATGAGATTTAAAACTATTTGGAATGTAAGCCCCTTACCTATGATTTCTGCTTTGGTTCCAAAGGTCACATCTCAACCTAATTTTCTGCAGTGTGGAATAGGGAAGTTGGCAGCAGTGTTGGCATCCAAGGAGAAACTACCTTCACCTCCTTCTCTTTCCTCCCACCAACAAGATGCTGAACTTCCAATGACCGCTGTCAAGTTAAAGCACATCTGACAATGGACCCTCCTGGATCCTCTCTGTAGCTCTTTCTACTGACGGCCCTTTCTCATCTTTTCTTAGTTCATCTAGTGACAAAAACGTTGCCAATCTTGGCAAAGATTTTTTGTGAAAATAGCTATAGTACTGGTTAAGCACTTACATGCACTAAGCACTGGAGTAGATACAAATATAACAGATAATAATAATTGTGGTATTTGTTAAGCACTCACTAAGTGCCAGGCACCAGGCCCGTGCTCTATCCACTATGCTGCTTCAATCAAGCTCTTCCCTTTCCACAAGAGGCTCGGGGGGTACAGACTGATGAAGAAAATGGTAACAGTGAATTATAAGGACAGGCAAAAGAATCAACACGCCAAGAGCCAATATTAAGACAAGTAAAAGAATAAATCTTGGAGGTAGTTCTCAGACTCTCAAAGAAGCAAAGGAAAGAGCACAAGTTTGGGAGTCATAGGACCCGGGTTCTAATCCCTGCTCCACCCCTTGTTTGCTGGGTGACCCTGGGCAAATCACTTAACTTCTCAGCCCTCGGTTTCCTCATCTGTAAAATGGGAATAAAACACACCTGCTCTCCCTCCCTTAGACCATGAACCCATGTGGGATAAGGACTGAGACAGTTTCTCTAATAGTATATCAACTCCCCAGCTGCTGACACCTACCAAGCTCCTAACCGCATTGACTATTACTGCTCCAGGCAAAACAGTCCTTAATGAGTACGGCCCTGGGATAGATACAATAATAATAATGATGGTATTTGTTAAGCACTTACTATAAGCAAGGCACTGTTCTAAGCGCTGGGGGGAATACAAGGTGATCAGGTTGTCCCATGTGGGGCTCACAGTCGTAATCCCCATTTTACAGATGAGGGAACTGAGGCACAAAGAAGTTAAGTGACATGCCCAAAGACACACAGCCGACCAGTGGCAGAGTCAGGATTAGAACCCATGACCTCTGACTCCCAAGCCCGGGCTCTTCCCACTGAGCCATGCTGCTTCTCTACAAGATAATCAGGCTAGACACAGTCCCTAGGGAGGGTTTAATCCCCATTTTACAGATGGAGGCACAGAAGCGAAGTGACTTGCCCAAGGTCACACAGCAGGCAAGGAGCAGAGGCAGGATTAGAACCCAGGTCCTGACTCCCAAACCCATGCTCTTTTCACTGGGCCACGCTGCTTCTCCTTCCTTACCTAATACCTTGGCTCCAGAGCTGCTATGCTCATGAGGTAATGGGGACAATTGAGCTCTCTGCTTTTTGAGTTAGACAACTTTGCTCATCCCAGATCCCAGAAAAAACCTGAATTTCCAAATAGGATAGAAAAGACCCCTGAAGGTGGATTATTTTGGCTTGTCAGCTCGTCAAAGCCTCTTGCCCCTCTCAATTCCCATCTTCCCCTGAGATCCCTGCCCTACTGTCATCACCACATTCAAAATAAAGAGTTGGCATATATGCTATGCTTGGCTACATGGCCAGATTTATGGCAATAACCAGTCGGTGGTGTTCACCAAGCGCTTATTCAGTGCACTGAACTAAGCACTTGGAAAAGTACAACACATCAGAATTGGTAGATGCAATTCCTGACCACAAGAAAGCAGATTGAGAGGATAAAGACAGGAAATGAGATATTTTTTTCCCTTTTAATTCCTGCTGCCCTCCCTTGCCCACTGTGATAGTGTTAATATTTATTGAGCACCCACAACGTGCTAGGAATTTGTAAACTGTCCCCATGGAAGTGGGGTGTGCAGGTGGTTGAGTGTTGGGTAGGGACTGTCTCTATATGTTGCCAATTTGTACTTCCCAAGCGCTTAGTACAGTGCTCTGCACATAGTAAGCGCTCAATAAATACGATTGATGATGATGATGTGGACTCAAATGACTGTTCTGAAATGACCTTTTCCTTGCTCATGTTTCGCAACATCAACTCCAAGCCCATGCCCACCCACTTCAAATCTAACAAATCCCTACTCTCCCCAACTTCAAAGCATTACTAAAATTATGTCTCCTCCAAGAAGCCTCCACTGACTAATCTCTTACCTCTCCATCCATTTTCCCTCCTTACTGCATCACCCAAACACTGGAGTCTATACCCCAGAAGCACACGGGTAATAGTAATGATGGTATTTCTTAAGCGCTTACTATGTGCAAAGCACTGTTCTAAGCGCTGGGGAGGTTACAAGGTGATCAGGTTGTCCCATGGGGGACTCACAGTCTTAATCCCCATTTTACAGATGAGGGAACTGAGGCCCGGAGAAGTGAAGTGACTTGCCCAAAGTCACACAGCTGACAGTTGGCGGAGTCGGAATTTGAACCCATGACCTGACTCCAAAGCCCGGGCTCTTTCCACTGAGCCACGTGGCTTGGGTACTAACTCCAACCCCCATCCCAGCAGTTGCTTACAATTCTTTATACCTTTTTACGGTATTTGTTGATTGCTCACGATGTGCCAGGCACTGTACTAAGTTCTGGGGTAGATGCAAGATAATACTTAGGTTGGACACAGTCCATAATAATAATAATGGCATTTGTTAAGCGCTTACTATGTGCAAAGCACTGTTCTAAGCACTGGGGAGGTTACAAGGTGATCAGGTTGTCCCACGGGGGCTCAGTCTTAATCCCCATTTTACAGATGAGGTAACTGAGGCACAGAGAAGTTAAGTGACTTGCCCAAAGTCACACAGCTGACAACTGTCTCGGCATCACCCCAGGGCAGGGAGTCCTCCAATACTAAAAAGAGGTAAACAGCTGGCTTTAGAGTATTTGAGAAGGCAGACTGGGAGGGAGGGATTTTTTTAAAAGTCCAATAATCATAATAATGGAATTTGTTATGTGTTTACTCTGTGCCATGTATTTCACTAAGCACTGGGATAGATATTATTATTATTACATGATAATCAGAGAGGACACAGTCCCACATGGAGCTCAAAGCTTAAGCGGGAGAGGGAACTGGATCCCCAGTCTCCCCGTGGATCCCATTTTACAGGTGAGGAAACTGAGGCACAGAAGTGACTTACCCAAAGTCACTTAAATAAAGGAAGATATTACACTATATCTCAAACACAAAATGAGAACGACTTGAAAGTAGAACTTTGAAGCATTTGCTACTCTATTTATTTATTTATTTTACTTGTACATATCTATTCTATTTATTTTGTTAGTATGTTTGGTTTTGTTCTCTGTCTCCCCCTTTTAGACTGTGAGCCCACTGTTGGGTAGGGACTGTCTCTATATGTTGCCAACTTGGACTTCCCAAGCGCTTAGTCCAGTGCTCTGCACACAGTAAGCGCTCAATAAATACGATTGATGATGATGAAGAAACCTAACAAAGAAACTAAAAGTACAAACAAGCAGAGGACCAACGTTTAAAGGACGAACTTCCTCTCTGACATGACAAAATCCCAACACTGAGCCATGGCACCAATGAGGGAAAATATGCATTCGTTTGCCTAAGAGATAGGAAAAACCAGAACCATAAAAGGAGTAATTTTAACTTGCATTTAGCCCTCTTTCTTTCCCTCTTGCCTAGTCTACAGTGGGTCAGAGGAAGCTGAAGGGGGAATCTGTTTGAGCCCACAGTTCGCCAAACTCTAACTGCATATTGGCACCTGAGATGAAGCTTTGAACAAAAAGACTGCCGTGATAAAATACCTGGATGTCCGGGAGCGCTCCTCCAAGGAACCTCGGCAACTTCCAGACCCGTGATAGCTCACGGAGGGAGCTACTGTCCCAGGTGCCCCCCAAAATACCCCTACTGCCTGAGGAGGACGAGGGACAAGGCTGTGTGTAGAAGGAATCAATCAATCAATCAATCGTATTTATTGAGCGCTTACTATGTGCAGAGCACTGTACTAAGTGCTTGGGAAGTACAAATTGGCAACACATAGAGACAGTCCCTACCCAACAGTGGGCTCACAGTCTAAAAGGGGGAGACAGAGAACAAAACCAAACATACCAACAAAATAAAATAGGATAGAAATGTACAAGTAAAATAAATAAATAGAGTAATAAATATGTGCAACCATATATACATATATACAGGTGCTGTGGGGAAGGGAAGGAGGTAAGATGGGGGGATGGAGAGGGGGACGAGGGGGAGAGGGGGACGAGAAGGAAGAGTCAGCACTGTGGGTTTCTACAGTGGATGCTTCAAGCTGGAAGTGATGCCATTGTCCCCAAAATGCCACCTCAACCCTCAGTCGTAGTCATCAGCTCTTAACAAATGCTATTATTATTATTATTATATAAGTGTGAGCCCCCCGTGGGACAACCTGATCACCCTGTAACCTCCCTAGCGCTTAGAACAGTGCTTTGCACATAGTAAGCGCTTAACAAATACCATCACTATTACTATTAAAATGGGGATTAAGACTGTGAGCCCCCCATGGGACAACCTGATCACCTTGTAACCTCCCCAGCGCTTAGAACAGGGCTTTGCACATAGCAAGCGCTTAACAAATGCCATTATTATTATTATGATAATATAAGCGTGGCTCAGTGGAAAAAGCACGGGCTTTGGAGTCTGAGGTCATGGGTTCAAATCCCGGCTCCGCCACTAGTCCGCTGGGTGACTTTGGGCGAGTCACTTCTCTAGGCCTCAGTTCCCTCACCTGTCAAATGGGGATGAAGACTGTGAGCCCCCCGTGGGACAACCTGATCACCTTGTAACCTCCCCAGCGCTTGGAACAGCGCACATCGTAAGCGCTTAACAAATACCATTATTATTATTATAATATAAGCGTGGCTCAGGGAAAAGAGCCCGGGCTTCGGAGCCTGAGGTCATGGGTTCAAATCCCGACTCCGCCACTTGTCAGCTGTGCGACTTCGGGCGAGTCACTTCTCTGGGCCTCAGTTCCCTCATCTGTCAAATGGGGATGAAGACTGTGAGCCCCCCGTGGGACACCCTGATCACCCTGTCACCTCCCCAGCGCTTAGAACAGGGCTTTGCGCATAGTAAGCGCTTAACAAATACCATTACTATTATTATAAGCGTGGCTCAGGGGAAAGAGCACGGGCTTCGGAGTCTGAGGTCATGGGTTCAAATCCCGGCTCCGCCACTTGTCCGCTGGGTGACTTCGGGCGAGTCACTTCTCTGGGTCTCAGTTCCCTCACCTGTCAAATGGGGATGAAGACTGTGAGCCCCCCGGGGGACAACCTGATCACCCTGTCACCTCCCCGGCGCTTAGAACAGTGCTTGGCACATAGTAAGTGCTTAATAAATGCCATCATCATCATCATCATCATCATCAGTACAGTACATTAGTACAGTGCTCTGCACACAGTAAGCGCTCAATAAATACTATTGATTGATCATCAAATCCCGCCTCCGCCACTTGTCCGCTGGGTGACTTCGGGCGAGTCACTTCTCTGGGCCTCAGTTCCCTCACCTGTCAAATGGGGATGAAGACTGGGAGCCCCCCGTGGGACAACCTCATCACCCTGTCACCTCCCCAGCGCTTAGAACAGTGCTTTGCGCATAGTAAGCGCTTACTAAATGCCATCATCATCAGTACATTAGTACAGTACATTAGTACAGTGCTCTGCACACAGTAAGGGCTCAATAAATACGATTGATTGATCATCAAATCCCGCCTCCGCCACTTGTCCGCTGGGTGACTTCGGGCGAGTCACTTCTCTGGGCCTCAGTTCCCTCACCTGTCAAATGGGGATGAAGACTGGGAGCCCCCCGTGGGACAACCTGATCACCCTGCCACCTCCCCAGCGCTTAGAACAGTGCTTTGTGCATAGTAAGCGCTTAACAAATACCATTATTATTATTATAACATAAGCGCGGCTCAGGGGAAAGAGCACGGGCTTCGGAGTCTGAGGTCATGGGTTCAAATCCCGACTCCGCCACTTGTCCGCTGGGTGACTTCGGGCGAGTCACTTCTCTGGGCCTCAGTTCCCTCACCTGTCAAATGGGGATGAAGACTGGGAGCCCCCCATGAGGGGGGTGGGGGGGGGGACAACCTGATCATCTTGTAACTATTCCAGCGCTTAGAACGGTGCTTTGTACGTAGTAAGCGCTTAATAAATGCCATTATTATTATTATTATTATTATTATTATTATTATTATTATTATTATTCTCGTGGCTCAGTGGAAAAGAGCCCGGGCTTTGGAGTCAGAGGTCGTGGGTTCAAGTCCCGGCTCCGCCACTTGTCCGCTGGGTGACTTCGGGCGAGTCACTTCACTTCTCTGGGCCTCAGTTCCCTCATCTGTAAAATGGGGGGATGAAGACTGGGAGCCCCATGTGGGACAACCTGATTACCTTGTATCTATCCCAGCGCTTAGGAAGGTGCTTTGTACGTAGTAAGCGCTTAATAAATGCCATTATTATTATTATTATTATTATTATTATTCTCCCCTTGACCACGGCTTCGTCCCCGTGGGTCGGGGAAGGGCGAGGCTCCCCAGACGCGCGCGCACGCGCGCCCCCTCACGAGCGCGCGAGCCCCTCACAAGTGCGCGCGCGCGCCCCCCCCCCCCGGCAAGGCGACACGGCGCATGCGCGGGGGGCGCCCACCCCGTCAGCCCGCCGCTCGCCGCTACCTTGTACTTGTCAAACCCGGCCAGCTGGTCGGCGCTCACATAATCGTAACCGAGGGCCATGGCGGACGCGAAGCCGCCCTCTGAGGTGACCAGCAGGCCCGCTGCCGACCCGGACCGGCTGCACAGGGGAGAAGAAGGAGGAGGAGGAGGAGGAGGCGCTGCGGCCGCCCACCCGGCGGGCCTGCAGTCGGGAGGAGGTGCTGCGCACCGCCCACTGCGCAGGCGCGGCCGCCCACCCGGCGGGGCTGGAGTGGGGAGGAGGCGCTGCGGACTGCGCAGGCGCGGACGCCGACCCGGCGGGGCTGGAGTGGGGAGGAGGCGCTGCGCCCCTCCCACTGCGCAGGCGCGGCCGCCGACCCGGCGGGGCTGGAGTAGGGAGGAGCCGCTGCGCCCCTCCGAATGCGCAGGCGCGGCTGCCGAGCTAGCGGGGCTGGAGTGGGGAGGAGGCGCTGCGCCCCTCCGACTGCGCAGGCGCGGCCGCCCACCCGGCGGGGCTGGAGTGGGGAGGAGGCGCTGCGCCCCTCCGAATGCGCAGGCGCGGCTGCCGAGCTAGCGGGGCTGGAGTGGGGAGGAGGTGCTGCGCCCCTCCGAAGGCGCAGGCGCGGCCGCCGACCCAGCGTGGCTGGAGTCGGCAGGAGGCGCTGCGGACTGCGCAGGCGCGGCCGCCGACCCGGCGGGGCTGGAGTAGGGAGGAGGTGCTGCGCCCGTCCGAATGCGCAGGCGCTACTTCCCAAGCGCTTAGTACAGTGCTCTGCACACAGTAACTGCTCAGTAAATACGATTGATTGATTGGTTTTGTTCTCTGTCTCCCCCTTTTAGACTGTGAGCCCACTGTTGGGTAGGGACTGTTTCTATATGTTGCCAATTTGTACTTCCCAAGTGCTTAGTACAGTGCTCTGCACATAGTAAGCGCTCAATAAATACGATTGATGATGATGATGTGAGCCCACTGTTGGGTAGGGACTGTCTCTATATGTTGCCAGCTTGTACTTCCCAAGCGCTTAGTACAGTGCTCTGCACACAGTAAGCGCTCAATAAATACGATTGATTGATTGGCTGGAGCGGGGAGGAGGTGCTGCGCCCCTCCCACTCCCACTGCGCAGGCGCGGCCGCCGACCTGGCGGGGCTGGAGTAGGGAGGAGGCGCTGCGCCCCTCCCACTGCGCAGGCGCGGCCGCCGACCCGGCGGGGCTGGAGGGGGGAAGAGGCACTGTGCCCCGCTAGATGCGCATGCGCGGGCTCCGCAGGTTTGGGGAGCGGGGCGCATGCGCGGCCGCCGCCACCTGCGGGGTGGCGGGGCGCATGCGCATCTATTCTGAAGCCCGGCCCAACCCCGCTCCGGAAATTTTTGATATTTGTTCTCGCCGGCTACCGTGCCTGTAATAATTATTACACAATAATACATAATAATAATAATGGTATTTCTTAAGCGCTTACTATGTGCCAAGCACTGTTCTAAGCGCTGGGGAGGTTACAAGGTGATCAGGTTGTCCCACGTGGGGCCCACAGTCTTCATCCCCATTTTAATGATAATAATAATAATAATGATGGTACTTTGTAAGCGTTTACTATGTGCAAAGCACTGTTCTAAGCGCTGGGGAGGATACAAGGTGATCAGGTTGTCCCACGGGGGGCTCACAGTCTTCATCCCCATTTTACAGATGAGGGAACTGAGGCCCAGAGAAGTTAAGCGACTTGCCCAAAGTCACACAGCTGACAAGTGGCAGAGCCGGGATTAGAACCCATGACCTCTGACTCCCAAGCCTGTGCTCTTGCCACTAAGCCTTGCTGCTTCTCTAGTAATAATAATAATAATGGTATTTGTTAAGCACTTAATATGTGCCAAGCACTAACCTAGGCACTGGATTAGATACAAGGCTATCAGGTCATTCCACATGGGCTAACAGTTTTTTAATCCCCGTTTTACAGATGTGGTAACTGAGGCACAGAGGAGTTAAGTGACTTGCCTAAAGTCACGCAGCTGACAAGCGGTGGTCGGAATTAGAACCCAGGTCTTTCTAACTCCCAGTCCTGTGCTCTATCCACTAGGCCACACTGCTTCTTAATCTGTATCTCACCTGATTGACTTGCATCATCATCAATCGTATTGAGCGCTTACTATGTGCAGAGCATTGTACTAAGCGCTTGGGAAGTACAAATTGGCAACATATAGAGACAGTCCCTACCCAACAGTGGGCTCACAGTCTAAAAGGGGGAGACAGAGAACAAAACCAAACATACTGCAAGTGCTTAGTACAGTGCTTGACCCACGACCTCTAACTCCCAAGCCCATACTTTATTTTATTTTGTTGGTATGTTTGGTTCTGTTCTCTGTCTCCCCCTTTTAGACTGTGAGCCCACTGTTGGGTAGGGACTGTCTCTATGTGTTGCCAATTTGTACTTCCCAAGCGCTTAGTACAGTGCTCTGCACATAGTAAGCGCTCAATAAATACGATTGATTGATTGATTGATGGAATACTCCTTCTGCTAAGCCACGCTGCTTCTGCTGTGAGGAAGGCTACCGTCCCTCCCGGGGCTTCCTCGGCCCCACCAGCCCTTCTGTAGGTTTGCAGTCTAGACTCTAGTCCCCCTTCTAGACTGTGAGCCCATTGTTGGGCAGGGACCATCTCTTTATGTTGCTGTTGTACTTCCCAAGTGCTTAGTACAGTGCTCTGCACACAGTAAGCGCTCAATAAATAGGATTGAATGCATGAATGAATTGATAACATCCCTCCTGACAGGCACTGTGGGCCTCCACGTTTCTCCTCGTTCCGTTCCTTTCAAGTCGGGGCTCTTTTTCCAGGCTCTGCTGGGCAACGGGAGCCTCAGGGGCCAACGGGTTGTGGGGGCACTAGCCTGGTCCTTCCATCGGGATATATATATATATCTATATATGTTTGTACATATTTATTACTCTATTTATTTTACTTGTACACATCTATTCTATTTATCTTATTTTGTTAGTATGTTTGGTTTTGTTCTCTGTCTCCCCCTTTTAGACTGTGAGCCCACTGTTGGATAGGGACTGTCTCTATGTGTTGCCAATTTGTACTTCCCAAGCGCTTAGTACAGTGCTCTGCACATAGTAAGCGCTCAATAAATACGATTGATGATGATGATGATCGGGAGAAGGCCAAAATGATGTCGGGGAAATCCATGTTCATTATCCCCCTTAGACCATGACTAATCAAAGCATCTGACTCTTCGGGCTGCCTTGTGCTAGCACGGACCGGAAACGAATCTCAAAAGAGAAGCAGTCATCATCATCAATCGTATTTATTGAGCGCTTACTGTGTGCAGAGCACTGTACTAAGCGCTTGGGAAGTACAAGTTGGCAACATATAGAGACAGTCCCTACCCAACAGTGGGCTCACAGTCTAAAAGTGTGGCCTCGTGGAAAGAGCCTGGGCCTGGGAGCTGGAAGGACCTGGGTTTTAATTCCGGCTACGCCAAATGTCTGCTGTGTGACCTTGGACAAGTCACTTTCATTCATTCATTCAATTGTATTTACTGAGCGCTTACTGTGTGCAGAGCACTGTACTAAGCACTGGGAAATACAATTCGTCAACAGATAGAGACAGTCCCTACCCAACAACAGGCTCTGGGCCTCAATTACCCCATCTGTAAAATGGGGGTTGACTGTGAGCCCCATGTGGGACTGGGACGGTGTCCAACCTGAGTCACTTGTCTCTACCCCAGCACTTAGAATGGTTGGCACATAGTAAGCGCTTGACAAGCACCATAATTATTATTATTATCACAAGGATCTGAGTTGAAATTCTGGCTCTGCCACTTGTCTGCTGCTTGGGCAAGTCAATTCTCTGTGCCCAGTTGCCTCATCTGTAAAATGGGAATTAGGACTGTAAGCGTCTTGTGAGGTTAACCTAACCTAATTATCTTGTGTCTATACCAGTGTTTAGTACAGTGAGTAGTACATAATAAGCATCTAACAAATACCATAAAAAAAAGTTCAGTAAAGTGCCTGGCATGTAGTGAGTGCTTAACAAAACCCATAAAAAACTATGACTATGGCTGAGATTCAGGAGGGCGATAAAAGGACCCCAGCAGTAGCCGCATGTGCCGTTGAAGGCTGAAATATAGTCATCTTGTTTGCACCATTTGCCTTCCATCAGGACCGGCCTAGTGAACGCAGACAACGAAGATACCATTTGCTCCCTCTCAGCTTCAGAGATAGGTACCATCTTCTCTATAGTTAATATAGTCAAATGTGGTCATTTAGCTCCTCTCACTCTTTTCTCTGAGATAAATAATCCCAGTCCCTCTCACCTGTCTTCATAGGTTCTAACTTCTAAACATTTTAAAACTTTTATGGCTCCTATGTATTTTGTCCGTGCTGAAACTAAACAAAGGTCAGTTTACGTGTTTTTAGTTTCATTTTTTAAATATGGGTTGATCTAAAAATAGCAAAAAGACTGTTCATTTTCATCTTAAATCTTTCTTGTTTTACATCCCTTTTAGACTGTGAGCCCACTGTTGGGTAGGGACTGTCTCTATATGTTGCCAATTTGTACTTCCCAAGCGCTTAGTACAGTGCTCTGCACCCAGTAAGCACTCAATAAATACAATTGATGATGATGATGATGATCAATCAGTGATATTTATTGAATGTTTACTGGGTGCAGAGCACTGTACTAAGTGCTCAGGAGAGTACAATACAACAGAGTTGGTAGACATGCTCCCTCCCCATATTTGCATACAAACCAATCTGTGCTCAATTCTCATGGATTATGAAATCCACAAATAAAGACCTTGAAACAAAAAAATTTGAAGAAAACTTCTAAAAGAAAGCATATCAACAGACAATTATTTAAAAAGCATCCCCGTTTGAACAATTAATCTTAATCTGGGGTCCAAAATGTCCCTTAAAAGTATGTATTATGATGAATGCAGGTAAAGCTGTTCAATAATAATAATAACAATAGCATTTGTTAAGCGCTTGCTATGTGCCAAGCACTGTTCTAAGCGCTGGGGGAGATACAAGGTGGTCAGGTTGTCCCATACTGGGCTCACAGTCTGAATCCCCATTTTACAGATGAGGTAACTGAGGCACAGAGAAGTGAAGTGACTTACCCAGAGTCACACAGCTGACAAGTGGTGGAGCCGGGATTAGAACCCATGACCTCTGACCTCCAAACCCATGCCCTTTCCCCTGAGCCACACTGTTTCTCACGGTGCTGAGCAATGACACGTTTATCTTGTGCAACTGATCATAAACCAACTGTTGCAATTTGAGTCTGCCAAGGGCCCCAGTCTGTAGCAATCAAAGGTATTTATTGATCCCTTATAGTATTTATGCACAGCACTGTACTAAGTGCTTGAGAAAATAAAGCAGATTTGATAGATACATTCCCTGCCTCCTAGGAGCTTACAGTCGGGAGATTATAATATAAATGATTTTTAGATAAGTGCTGTGGGGCTGAGGGTGGGGGGAATACCAAATGCCCAAATGTCACAGATTCAGGAGGGAGCCAGGGAAAAGAAGGCTTATGTGGGGAAGTCCTCTTGGAAGTGTGACTTTAAAAAGGTTTTGAAGGTGGGAAAAGTGGTGGTCTGACATATATGGAAGGGGACGGAGTTCCAGGCCAGAGGGAGGACATGAGAAAGAGGCCAGCAGCGAGATAGTAGAGGAGCGAAGAGTGTGGGCTGGGCTGTAGTAGGAACTGTATGGAACCGTCCTATATTTCCATCATCGTCCTTCTGGACATTGGTATACAGGTAGCTGATTATTTCATTGGGACTTATTTTGGCAACTGCATAAGAGAAAAACTAGGAACTTCTTTTGAGAGAAAATTGTAACCTCTTGACCTCTACTCTCTCCAGGGCCAGGAAAGAAAAAAAAAAACTGCTGGAATGTAATTAAGGAGCAAGCCTTTCCTCCCCTCCCAGGGGCTGGCCTGAGGAACAGTTGAGGAAGAAATCTCCAACGCTGAATTAATCGTTTGGAATATGTTCAGAAAGGGCAGAGGTTGAAATTAGCGCAATTTCCAGGTGTGGCAAAAGTGGGAGTGCTGTGAACAGGCCAAAATTATGCGAACTGGACTCTAGACTCAGTTCCTTGTGGGCGGTCAACGTGTCTACCAACTTTGTCTACCAACTCTGTTATATTGTACTCTCCCAAGCTCTCAGAACAGTGCTCTGCACACTTAATAAATGTGATTAATTGTTCAATTGAACAGGCACCTGGCCCAGGCAGGTCCAATGAGTGTGGAGCTTGTCCCCAACTTTTTGGGGGATTTTTTTTTTTTTAGGTGGCGACTGAGGGGTGTTGAACGGGCCTGGGCCCAATTCTCACTTTCATGGCGAAATTAAGAGAACTGAGGTTATTTAGTATACACACAGAATGATGCATTTCTGTCCCCAGACTCCTATTGGCATTTCAAAATATCAGATTTTAGGAGATAGAATTCGCAGAACCCCTCACCGTGAGGGTGTCGGCATCAAGTTAAATAATTCCCAGGATTCTTCTAGACTCCCTGAACTTGTGTAAAAGGCGGAGGGGAAGGGAGCAGGGGAAGAATGCATAATTTGAAAAGAAAGAGGTACCAGGGTTCAAGTACTGTATGGAGACTCATGCGTGGCAATGCAATGCTCCTATAAATACAAGAGATGTGAACTTCCGATTCCAGAGGTACCAGGGCTGCACCCGGACAAGCTCTGGCTTAAATTAAGGGGTAGAAGAAGTCTTGGAAGACTTGCCATGCCACTGAGGTGTCCCCAAATAGATGTGGCTCAGTGGAAAGAGCCCGGGTTTTGGAGTCAGAGGTCATCGGTTCAAATCCCGGCTCCGCCACTTGTCAATCAATCAGTCAATCACATTTATTCAGCGCTTACTGTGTGCAGAGCACTATACTAAGCGCTTGGGAAGTCCAAGTTGGCAACATATAGAGACAGTCCCTACCCAACAGTGGGCTCACAGTCTAAAAGAGGGAGACACAGTACAAAACCAAACATACTAACAAAATAAAATAAATAGAATAGATATGTACAAGTAAAATAAATGAGTAAATAAATATAGTAATAAATATGTACAAACATATATAGATATATACAGCTGTGTGACTTTGGGCAAGTCACTTCACTTCTCTGGGCCTCAGTTCCCTCATCTGTAAAATGGGGATTAAGACTGTGATCCCCCCGTGGGACAACCTGATCCCCTTGTAAACTCCCCAGCGCTTAGAACAGTGCTTGACACATAGTAAGCGCTCAATAAATGCCATCATTATTATTAGTATAAACAACTACATAGATCATGATGTTGGTGCCCCATCTGGCACTTTGGAGTTACACCATGTCTCTCCCAGTTTGAATAAAACTTTCCACATTTTGGATTCTGTAATTGATAGATTTAAATTGTTTCTTTTAATAGTGGTTTTAGGAGATTCTGTAAATTTCCACAAGGAGGCATCAAGCACTTCAGTGTAATAGAGTGGAATTTTCTAAGCAGGAAATTGCTGTACCACCCATAATTTGGGGGCATTCAGGGTTCCCTGGGTGCCAACCCCATAGGACCACCACCAGATCAGTCAGCTGTTTGAGACTCCCCTCCCCAGGGGATTCAGCATTAGACTGTGAGCCCACTGTTGGGTAGGGACTGTCTCTATATGTTGCCAATTTGTACTTCCCAAGCGCTTAGTACAGTGCTCTGCACATAGTAAGCGCTCAATAAATACGATTGATGATGATTCAGCATTAACCGAAAAGCAGCATGGCAAGAGTCTGGGAGTCAGGAGATCATGAGTTCTAATTATTCCGACTGCCGTTTGTCACTGTGTGACCTTGGGCAAGTCCCTTAACTTCTCTGTGCCTCAGTTACCTCATCTGTAAAAAGGGGATTAAGACTGTGAGCCCCACGTGGGACAGGGGCAATGTCCCACCCAATTTGCTTGTATCCACCCCAGCGCTTAGTATATGCCTGGTACATAGCGAGCACTTAAGTACCATAATAATAATAATAATAATAATAATAATAATAATAATGGCATTTATTAAACGCTTACTATGTGCACTGTTCTAAGCGCTGGATCACTATCATCAATCAATCAATAGCTCTTATTGAGCACCTACTGTGTGTAGAGCATTGTACTAAGCACCTGGCATCAATCATTGGTATTTATTGAGCATTTACTGTGTGCTAAGCACTTGGGAGAATACAATTCGAAATAATAATAATGATGATGGCATTTGTTAAGCACTTACTATGGGCAAAGCACTGTTCTAAGGGTTATAAAAATGATGGCATTTATTAAGCGCTTACTCTGTGCAAAGCACTGGTCTAAGCGCTGGGGAGGGTTAGTAGATATGTTCCCTGCCCGTGGTCTAGAGGAGAATTCAAAAGGATTAGAAACTCCCATCCGTGCTCTCAAGAGGAGTTTCCTATCTAGTGGGGGAGGCAGACAGAGTACAGCTAGGAGGGAAAAACAGAATATATAGGATATGGGCATGAGAGCTTAGGGGTTGTGGTAAATGGAAGTATTTAGGTGGATGGTGGGGCTGAAGTGGCAGTTGAGGGTATACAGTGGGGAGATTAGAGAATATTTAGGGAAGGTTTCCTGGAGGACATGTGACCTTGGAAGAGCTTTGAAAGTGGGGAGAGCTGTAGTATGTCAGATATGAAGGAGGAGGGATTTTTAGGCAGTGGGGAGGAGGTGAGACGAAGTCAGGGGCTGTAAAGATGAGAATGAGGCACAGGGAGTAGGTTATTTTAAGAGGAACCAATGTTGCTGCTGGGGTACTGTGGGAGAAAAGAGTAGATAAATAGAAGGGAGAGAACTGATCGAGTGTTTCAAAGCCAACGATCAGACATTTCTGCTTGATGTGGAGAAGAAGTGGTTAATCATTGGAGATTTATTTTGAGGAGTGGGGAAGTGAGTGCAGTATGACATTTTAGAAAAATGAGCCAGGCAGCAGAACTGGAAAGGGGAGAGACTGAAGTAAAGAAGATCAGTGAGGAGGCTGTTGCAAATAGTCACGCTGGGGTATGACAATTCCCTAAACCAGCTTTTTGGCTAGAGAGGATGAAATAGATTCTAGAAATGCTGCAGAGGAAAAAACCAACAGGATTTGGCAACAGATTGAATACAGGAGTTGAAAGAGAGGAAAAAGTCAAAAGATAGGGCCAAGGTGGAGGGCTTAAGAGGTGGGGAGAATGATGGTGTGGCCAACTGTAATGGGAAAGTGAGGTGGAGGAGGGGATTTTGGAGGGGGAGATGAAGAATTCAGTCTTAAAAATATTGAGTGTGAGGGGCCAGTGGGACATCCATGCAGAGATATCCTGAAAGCAGGAGGAAATAAAAGATTGGAGAGAGGTCAAGGATTACAGGGTAGATTTGAGAGTCATCCACATAGAGGTGGTAGTTGGAGTTATGGGAGTGGATGCTCTCCCCAGGGATTTAAATGTAAATCGAGAAGAAAAGGGGACTCAAAAACAGAGCCTAAAGGGATATCCACACACTGATAGTGGATAGGAGAAAGAGAAAGAACCGGTGAAAAACACTGAGGAGGATCAGCCGGAGAAGTAAAAGAACCAGAAAGGGAACTGTTTCAGAAAAACCAAGGTTAGGAAGAGTTTCCAGAAGAAGGGAGTGGTCCACAGTGTCAAAGGCCAATGAGAGAACAAGGAGGATTAGGACAGAATAGAGTCCGTATGATTTGGCAAAGAGGTCATTGGTAATCTTGGAGAATGGAGTGGTCTCAGTGAAGGGAACGGGGCAAAAAATGGATTGTAGGAAGTGAGGGAAGGAGTCGGAGGAGAGGAAGTGGAGCTGGTGGGTATATGTGTCTACCTACTGCCACAGAAGCCCAGCCTGTGCTCTCTGCTTGCCCTTTCATACACGTTCGCCAGCCCTTTCACACAGACTCTCTCCCTTTCTGGCCCACAGAATGTGGAAATACGCCCTCCCTCATCTTCCTTAGTCCGTTTCTCTGTCTTCCTTCAAGTATCTACAGAACCCTGACTCCAGGCCAGAAGGCTTTCCTGATTAACCTAGCTTTCCCCCCTCATTTTTCTTCACTACCTCCAAAGAACCCAAAGACCAGCGGTTAGATCACAGACTTGGAAGTCAGAAGGACTTGGGTTCTAATCCCAGCTCCTCACCTTATCTGCTGGATGACCCTGGGCAAGTCAATTCACTTCTCTGTGCTTGGATTATGGGACTCATAATCTAAGTAGGAGGAGTAGGATTTAATCCCCGTATTACAGATGAGGTAACTGGGGCACAGAGAAGTTAAGTGACTTGCCCCAAGTCACACAGCAGACAAGTGGCAGAGTCAGGATTAGAACCCAGGTCCTTCTAACTCCCAGTCCTGTGCTCTATCCACTAGGCCGCACTGCTTCTCAATCTGTACCTCACCTGATTAACTTGCTTCTACCCCAGTGCCTGACACCTAGTAAGCTCTTAACAAAGACAACAATAATTATTATCACACTTCTGAATATCATCCACACTCCTCAATCAGACACATCATCTTTTCCCATTCCTGGTCAGGAGTTAATGTGTTTTTTGGGTTTCTTTCCCTCAAACACTAGGACTGGAATTGAACTAGACCGGGCTGGAGGGGGCTGGACCTGTCTCCCCCAAACCCTCTCCTGTCCCTCTCCATCATTCCCTCTTGTTCCTGGGTGCTTCCACACTTCCGCTACCTGCCTCTATCCTTCCAGGAGTTTTGCATAATCCTGCCGGACTACCAGAGTCCTCCCTATCTGCCATGAGCTGCCTGGCTTCCTCCCTGCTGCCCTGGCTGCTCCTCTTGGATGTGCACCCCATCCTGCTGGGCCCCCTGCCTGGAACGGCACTACCCGTGAGTGTTGGCAAAGCTTTCCTCCAGCGATGGGGGAGGCCTTCTGTGCTGGGAGTTTATGGAGGGCCTGGAGAGGGTGACAGGATTAGGGAGGGAGGAAGTGCCATTTCAAGGCAGGTAATGGTGTTTGAGGGGAGGCAGTTAGAGGGGTAGGGGGAAAGGAGCCTTGGAGAAAGAGAATGGGCTCTGATGGAAGAGACAGTTGTGCTCTGTCGGGAAAGAAAAAACAGGTGGCATCTGCGGGGTGGCGAAATGGGTTGTAGGAGGGCAGGGAATCTGGGAGGAGGAAGCAAAACCTGAGGGATGGAAAGGAAAAAAGAAAGAAAACAGCCTGAGGAGGAGAGAGGATTGCAGGGGGAGAGGGAGAGTGAAAGGGCTGGGGAAGGAGAGAAGCTTGTGCGGGGGAGGGAGATGACTTAGGAGAAAAGAGCAGAATGTAGAGGGAACAGAATCTAGGAGGAAAGGTGAAAAAATACATTAGAATTGCCCTTTCAAGGACTGTCCCTTCTAAAGCAGAGTCTACACCACTATCTGCTGTGTGATCTTGAGCGGTCAGTTAAATTCTCTGTTCTTCAGTTTCTTCATCTGTAAAATGGAGATTCAATACCTGTTCTTTTTAAAGTGAACCCTAATCGGACAGGAATTATGCCTGACCTGACTGTACTGTGTCTACCCCAGCGCTTAGTACAGTGATGGGCATGTAATAAGGACTTAGCAAATTCCATTACTACTGTTATTAATGTCTACTAACTCTTTTGTATTATACTCTCCCAAGTGCTTAGTACACATTAGTTGCTCAATAAATATCACTGATTGATATTATTACTATAAAGCAGGATATTCTATCCCTGCATTTGGAAAAAAGAGTTCCTTTAAAATGGGCCCCTCCCCTCTACAGTCTGTTCAGGAAAGGAAGGTCAGAAGGCGCGGATGGGAGTGGGCGATGAAATGGTCTGAAGTAGTCTAGCCCACTCTGTGTGTTCAGAAGTAGTTCACTATGGGGTCCTTACCAATCTCAGTCTTCTGAGATTTCCAAAATACAGTCCCAAGTGAGCCTGGGGGCCAGAGATATTTAAATCCGGGGAAAAGATTAAACAAAATGTGTTGACTTTCCTCTGTTTTGCATGGTCTATCTGGGAACCAAACTCAGGGCCGGGTGTGTCCCCGAAGGCAGAATCCATGCCAAGAGGCTGATTATGCCCCAGCATTGACCAGTGCTTAGTGCCTCCCTTTTCCCTCTCAACTCTGTATTTGTAAGGTGTTTTAAGGTGTATTACTCTATTTATTTATTTATTTTACTTGTACAGATCTATTCATTTTATTTTGTTAATGTGTTTGGTTTTATTCTCTGTCTCCCCCTTCTAGTCTGTGAGCCCACTGTTGGGTAGGGACCGTCTCTTTATGTTGCCAACTTGTACTTCCCAAGTGCTTAGTACAGTGCTCTGCACACAGTAAGTGCTCAATAAATACGATTGATTGATTGATTGATTAAGGAGACCAGTGAGGGAGACCCCTGAATGAAACCAAAGTAGATAAAGAAGGGAGCTGGACCTCGGTTATTCCTGGTTGGGGAATCTTCTGGGCAGGTTCTACTGGGAAGCAGCGTGGCTCAGTGGAAAGAGCCCGGGCTTTGGAGTCAGAGGTCATCAGTTCAAATCCCAGCTCCGCCACTTCATCATCATCATCAGTCGTATTTATTGAGCGCTTACTATGTGCAGAGCACTGTACTAAGCGCTTGAGAAGTACAAATTGGCAACATACAGAGACAGTCCCTACCCAACAGTGGGCTCACAGTCTAAAAGGGGGAGACAGAGAACTAAACCAAACATACTAACAAAATAAAATAGACTAGATAGGTACAAGTAAAATAAATAAATAAATAGAGTAATAAATATGTACAAACATATATACAGGTGCTGTGGGGAAGGGAAGGAGGTAAAATGGGGGGATGGAGAGGGGGACGAGGGGGAGAGGGCAAGTCACTTCACTTCTCTGGGCCTCAGTTCCCTCATCTGTAAAATGGGGGTTAAGACTGTGAGCCCCCCGTGGGACAACCTGATCACCTTGTAAACTCCCCAGCGCTTAGAACAGTGCTTTGCACATAGTAAGCGCTTAATAAATGCCATTATTATTATTATTATTATTATCCTTATGGGCCTTTTTTCCTATATTCAGTCCCAGGAACCCTGGAGTCCAGGACCCGGAGGTGAGTCTGGGTAGCACTTTGGCCAAGAGAGGCAAATAGCTGGTAAGCCCAAATGGGGAAGGGAAGTGGGTTTGGAAATGGCTTGGGAGGAGAGGAGCGGGATATGGTAGAGCTAGTGGTGGGCCATTTGGTGGGCCAGAGGGCTGCTGGGGAGCAGCAGCTGCCCCTTAGAACTGTAATAGGAGAGGGAGGATGGGCCAGGTAGGGAAAGACGGCTGTTGGGCCCCTGTTTCTCTGCATCCAGAGCTCTTTCTGTCTGCTTTCCCCAAACCAGCCCCAGTTTCCACCTATGTGCAGTTGAGCATGCCAAGGGCCCCAGATGGAGAATGGATCCAGAGATTGTTGGAGACTTTTACAGTTACCCCATTCTTGGCCTCCTCCTCCTTGCCCTCCCCTAGAAGTCTCACTAACCTCAGCCTCACTACAGGTAAGATGGTAGCAAGATCTTTCTCTCCCCGGTCCCACCACCACCAAGCATCAGCCCCAGAGCCGATTAGGGGCAACCAAAGCACTTGTGTAGGGAAGGGGATAATAGGTGACGTGGCAGAAAGAATATTGTACTCTCCCAAACACTCAGTACGGTGCTCTGCACACAGTAAGTGCTCAATAAATACCATTGATTGATTGATTTGGGGAGAAGGCCCTGCTCCCCACCCATCCCATGGCTGGTCCAGCAGAAGACAAGAGTTGTTCCTCAAACCTTAGAACCATTCTGGAGCAGGTGAGTGTCCTTATTTAATCAAAAATAGAGATGGTCCTATCTGACTCAATCACTTCCTTCACTCCTGGCCCAGACTCTGTTCCTCTTTACAGCACATCCTATCCCAGCCCTTGCTTTCCTGCTATGGGCTAGGCTTTGCCATTTTGGTTCGGCCAAGGACTCAGAGCAAAGGCAACTGTGGACCTGAACTTCACCCTTTAATATCTTTGAGCAGCACCTCATCAAAGGGATTGTGCTCACCTCCTCCAGGAGGCCTTCCCAGACTGAGCCCCTTCCTTCCTCTCCCCCTCGTCCCCCTCTCCATCCCCCCCATCTTACCTCCTTCCCTTCCCCACAGCACCTGTATCTATGTATATATGTTTGTACATATTTTTTACTCTATTTATTTATTTATTTATTTTATTTGTACATATCTATTCTATTTATTTTATTTTGTTAGTATGTTTGGTTTTGTTCTCTGTCTCCCCCTTTTAGACTGTGAGCCCACTGTTGGGTAGGGACTGTCTCTATATGTTGCCAATTTGTACTTCCCAAGCGCTTAGTACAGTGCTCTGCACATAGTAAGCGCTCAATAAATACGATTGATGATGATGATGATGATGATGATTTTTCCTGGCCACTTGGCAGAGTGAGCAATCCCTTTGGGTGGGCGTAGAGAATATCTCCATCTTTCGTCCTCGGTACTGGCCCTTAAAGGCTGGCTATCATTTTGCAGAAGTATTAGGGAAGCTGTGTGGCCTAGTGAAAAGAGCACGGGTCTGGGACTCAGAGGACCTGAGTTCTAATCCCACCTCTGACACTTACCAGGTGTGTGACCTTGGGCAAGTCATTTCACTTCTTTGTGCCTTAATTCATCTGCAGAAGAGGGATTCAATACCTCTTCTCCCTCCAACTTAGATTGGGAGCCCCATGTGGGACTCAATTATCTGGTAGCTACCCCCAGTGCTTAGCTTAGTAAATGCGTAACGTACCCCACGATAATTGTTATTATGCCTCTTGAGCACTTTCTGGACTCTAGCTTGTTTAGGTACCATGCCCATCTAACTCTCTGTCCCCTAGTGTGTACCCCACACCAGGACAAAGGTTTTCACTGTAGCTGTCTCTCTGGATACCAGTGGAATGTCAGTACCTGCTACAACCACAATCCCTGCCACAGTTCCTCTGGCTTCAGAAATTGCACCTGCCTTTTCTTCAGTCATCTACACCCTGAATACTGCCAACTACTGCCACCAGGTGAGGAGGGTCAAGGGGCAGGGAGGAAAGAGGGACTGGCACCCTCTTGGAGTTGGTTCCGTTTGATATGAGTCAGGCCCTGCTGGTATTGCGAGGCACAGAGACCTAGAAATAAATAGCTCCGGTAATAGGAAAGGAAATATGACGGGGATGCTGGCCCCATTACCAACCACAGTGCCCCCCGAATGTGGCTCTCAGTCAGACCCCCAAACCTCCTTGAGGAATCCTGGAATTAAAGAATCCCCCACTAACACCTATTACTCTGCACCCCAAGGTATTCTCTGTCCCCTGGACTACTGATGTGGGTTTAGTACTTCAAGACTTGCAGGGTCCAGTAAAAGCTACCCAGCTAAACACCATGACTGTTGAGAAGACACTTGGAGAAATATTGGCCAGAAGAAAGAGACACTGTTACAACCCAGGAGACTGGATGAAAGATGAAGATCCGTTCTCATCTTCACCTCCCCGACACTGTATTTTTCCCTGCTTTCTTTCAGTTCCTGGGAAGCTGAGCCTTGCCTCAGCTTCACTGGCCTCAGGCAGCACCTTGACCCTCGTCCTCTTCATCAACCACACAGCCACCTCATTAAATTGGTACCTGAAACAACCTGGGACTCCAGACCCAATAATGCTGCACCCTGGAACTCAGGCATCCTTCACCACCAATCAGGACCAGGTTGTCCTCACTGTCGCCAATGTGTCCCAAGACTGGGCAGGTAGCAACAACCTCCTCCTCTTTCCCTTCCCTTTCCTCATTTCCCTTCTATTCCAGCTTTTCCTCCTCTTTCCCTTCCCTTTCCTCACTTCCCTTCTTCTCCTATTCCAGCTTTTCCTCCTCTTTCCCTTCTTCTCCTATTCCGGCTTTTCCTCCTCCTTCCCTTCTTCTCCCCTTCCTTTCTCCTTCCCCCCCTTCTACTCCTTCTCCTCTTCCTTCTTCTTCATCTCCTCCTGTCTCTTCCTCTTCTCCTTCTCCTCTCATTAATTAACTCAGAAAACTGAAGACTAAGGAGACGGAGATGGTGGGGAAATAAAGTAACACTGCTTAAATGTTAAAGAAGGTGGGGATTAGATGTTTCTGAGGTGAACCAGGAAGAATGAGTTTAAACTGCTGCAATAATTTATATTAAGTCATTTTTAATGGTATTTGTTAAGCACTTACTATGTGCCAGGCACTGTACTAAACGGTTGGGTAGATACAAGTTAATCAGGTTGGACGCAATCCCTATCCCACACAGGGCTCACGGTTATTCATTCATTCATTCAGTTGTATGCATTAATCCCATTATCAATTAATTATTCTTAATTATTAAGTATTAACTAGTCTTTCTTCCCATTTTACACATGAGGGACAGAGGCACAGAGAAGATAAATGACTCACCCAAGGTCACTCTGCAGACAAGTGACGGAGGTAGGATTAGAACCCAGATCCTTCTGATTCCCAGGCCCGTGTACTATCCTTTAGGCCATGCTGCTATCGTTCTCTGCACTTGGACCAGCACTAAGGCGAGGGATGAAGTAGAGGGAATGGTCCCAGGCCACACAGGGAGGACAGGTCAGGTTCGGAGGAGGAGAATGGTCGGGGCCAGGGATCGAGGTCTGTGTCCGCAGGGGAGTACACGTGCCGCTTTGTGGCTCGGAGTTTCCTGTGGGAACTGCGCCAGACCGTGACCGTGCCCCTGCAGCCCCGGGATGTGGTGCGACTCCCATCCCAGCTCTCCGTCTCCTGCAACTCCTTCTCTGGCTTTGAGCTGAAATGCTGTATCCCCAACACCGTACTGACCTACAAAGCTTCCTGGAGCCCCGAACCCCGAACGTCAGGTACGGAGGGAAGAGCAAGGTACGCTGGGAGGAGTGTTACCTAACCAGAAGGGCGAGGGGGGCTGGGAGGAAGGGGAAATTTGTCTCCTCACTGTTTTCACTCCCCAGCTGTGAACTGATCAATTAATCAATGGTATTTATGGAGCACTTACTGTGTGCAGAGCACTGTACTAAGTGCACCTTCTTTCCTCTCCCCCTCGTCCCCCTCTCCATCCCCCCCATCTTACCTCCTTCCCTTCCCCACAGCACCTGTATATATGTATATATGTTTGTACATATTTATTACTCTATTTATTTATTTTACTTGTACATATCTATTCTATTTTATTTTGTTAGTATGTTTGGTTTTGTTCTCTGTCTCCCCCTTTTAGACTGTGAGCCCACTATTGGGTAGGGACTGTCTCTATATGTTGCCAACTTGTACTTCCCAAGCGCTTAGTACAGTGCTCTGCACACAGTAAGCGCTCAATAAATACGATTGATGATGATGATGATGATGCTTGGGAAAGTACACCACAACAAAGTTAATAGATTCCCTTCCTGCTCAATCAATCAATCAGTGGTATTTATTGAGCACTTTCTGTGTGCAGGGCACTGTACTAAGTGGTTGGGAGAGTACACTACAACAAAGTTAATAGATTCCCTTCCTGCTCTTGATGCCCCTGCACCTTGCCATTCTCCCTCCCTACCCTACCTTACCACCAGGTACTTTACGATTGAATAAATGAAAGGCCCTTTGGTCAGACTGCCTAACTGATGGAGAGCCTAACTGTTCTGGCCCTGGGGTAAATGGATCCCCCTCACTCCTTTATTAAGGGGGCTCTTTCTCTTTCACCCCTTTCTCAGGGCTTTTGTCTGGGGTCTCAGGGCCGCGGTGCCTCTCTTTGGTCGTGCCAAACTGTCCTCAGGGTGACACCGAGTACGTGTGTGAGCTGCAAAGCGATGGGCTGGCTCCTGTGCAGGTGCCTATCTCCATTACTGTCATCCAAGGTAGGGGAGTTATGCCTGGTGCCGTCCTGCCAACCTGGACACTTGTTGGGGCCCTGGAGGCTGGGGGCCAAGTAAGGTGATTCAGGGACAAATCACAGCTTTAAGGTTGGAGGGATTACAGGAAGCTCCCTGCCTAACCCAGAGGGATGACAGGCCCAGGGTACTGTAAGGGCCTCCAGCATATAGACATAAATTCTGAAGCGGGGTCTGAATATGTAGGTGTTAGAGCTGGCTGGTGGTTTGATATGTCTTGGGGTATTGGAAGTTAATCAGGGAAAACCTGTTGAAGGAAGTGGCATTTTAGGAGGTCTTCGAGGGTGGGGTGGGGGTGAAGAGTTGTGATCTGCCCGATTAGCGGAGAGGGAGTCCCAAGCTGGCGGAACAGCATAAGTGAGGGGATGGAGGTGGGAGAGTCGAGAGCAAGTTAGATAGAAGGGTTATTTGTCAAGGCTAGTGAAACACAGCTGGAGGGATTGGCGAGGTTTTGTTCCTCCTCTCTCCAGATGGAGATATCACCTGCCCCCAGGACTCACTGGGTGGTAACTGGGATGCCACCGAGGCTGGGCACCAGGCCCAGATCCCGTGCCCTATGAATCGGACAGGGACGGTGGAGAGGAACTGTGGGGCCCAAGCCATCTGGGGACCCTTGAAGAGTAACTGCGTTGACACAGGGCTACTGGTTATGCTTCATCAGACTCAGGTAAGGTTTCTGACCCCCACCATTTTCAACATCTATCCTTGACCTCTACTGTCCCTAGTCTGGCCCCCCGTCTCTTGGCCCTCTCCAAGGGTCAGCTCAAAGACCAACTAACTTCATTCGCTGTCCTGGAGCGATTTTGTTGGGAAAAACAAAAAAGGGTTGGGATGAGCTGAGGGCCTCAGGCAGAGGTAGAATTCAAACTGGGGCTCAGCCTCATCCCTGCTCTGGGAGCGTCCCATTGCATGGTATTTTTATTTGTGGCTGGGGGAGCAGACAACTTAGCAGGGCATAGTGATCCCCTGTTGCCTTTACTATATTTCCCTGACTCCCCCAGGCTCTTGGCGTCTCTCACTGCCCTGTCCTTCTTCTGCTTGTGGCAGCTTCTGTTAGCAGGCCAGGGAGTTCCAGATAAAGAGGTACCTACACTGATGAGAAAGTTGCCGGAGGAGGTGGCAGCCGTCAGCTCCCCGTCTGACCTGCTCGTGTTGCTGGACATAGTGGAGATGCTAGCTCATGAGGTGAAAGATACCAGGATGCCACTCAACGAGAGCACCTTGGAGGTGAGGACAAGCCTGGGGTCACAACAGTGCTGGAAGTGGTAGACTGGAGGCCTCGCTGGTCTTGCACTGAGCCTTGTTATCCTCTCAGCCGGCACACGGCCTTTCAGATACTAGCCCTGTCAAAAATCATCGTGTTTGCTCTCCCAGTTTTTCTAGGAGAGTGGCGGGGAGCCGAATTTAAGCTTCAGTGCATTCAGGGCTGTGGAAACGTGGGGCGTCCCCTTGACCAAAGTTGCCCCAAGTCACAGTTTTCTAGACTGTGAGCCCGTTGTTGGGTCACCTTCTCTATAAGTTGCCAACTTGTACTTCCCAAGCGCTGAGTACAGTGCTCTGCACACAGTAAGCGCTCAATAAATACGATTGAATGAAAGGCACCACCTTGGGGGAGTCTGTGTCCTCCGATCTTGAAGAACGTAACCCTGCTATTCAGTCCAGAGCAGCCTCGCGAGTTAGAAGCTAAAAGAGGGAGGGAGGGAGAGGGTGGTTGGGCTTTCAGAGCAGCCTTACTAGAGCTCTGATGGCAGTGGGTCTGGGACGACTTCCTCTTTTCACCCATCTTCAGGTGGGCCCTGGTGGGAGCATATTGCCGGAGGGATTGGGAATGGCAGAAGGCACGAGAGCATAATTACACGCAGTTGCATGCATCATATATGAACTTGCTATTTATTCTTCAGAAACATGCATCTACCAGGCATCTCCCTACGTACCCACGAATAGTTGTAAATGTTCTTAGACACAAGTGACTGCACGTATCGTGTGCAGGTAGGTTCAGCCGGAAGGGAATTTACCAGGAAGGTTCCTGGTTATGCTCATGCCTACCCATGCTGCCTAGAAGATAATTATCTCCGGGTTTTTTCATGGAGAGGAACATATGTCTGTAAAGATGCAGAGTCAAAATACCACAATTCATGAATCCTCAGGCACACATTAACCCAGGACCCGTGGTGCTTGACCGGTACCATGGACTCTGGTGTCCCAATAATGCTTTCTGCCTTTTGAATCCCGTGCCGGGTGGCTGCAGGATTTCCTGACGGCCACAAATAAGCTGCTGGACTTGGACTCCACCACTCTGTGGGCCCCAGCCCAGGCCCAGGTCCCTGCCGCGGGGTCATCATTTCTCCAGGCTGTGGAAAGCATGGCACAAAGACTGCCCCCCAAGATTGATTCCTTCCACCTCCAGCTACCCAATGTAGAAGTACAGTCCCAGCTGTTGGGGCTCGAGCCAAATGACTACAGCATCTCCTTCTCCACTCAGCCACCACTACGGGCATGGATCCAACGCCAGGCACTAGCCCAGCTTTCCAAGGAGTTTGGCAACGTCAGCATCACCAGTCTGGTGCTAAGAAAACTAGACCAGATTCTGCCGATGAACTTCGGGCCAGGGTTGGAGGGCTCCCATTACGATCCCTACAGTCTGATTCTTTCCAATTCCATCACCGCAGGTGGACAGAGTGTCAGCCAAGTGGAGAGTATTATGGACTTTGGGAACACGGAGGGCACGGCCCAGTGCGTCTTCTGGGACCACGGCCTTTTCCACAACGTAGGGGGCTGGTCAACTGAAGGATGCCAGGCCAAGGAAGCCAAAGTTGGGGCCACCGCTCAGTGCTTCTGCGTACACCTGACCTCTTTCTCCATCCTCATGTCACTCCATGATGTCCCAGACAGATTTTCACTGACACTGCTGAGTCAGGTGCTTTTGGGGGCCTCAGTGCTGTGTCTGCTGCTGAGCCTAGGAATGTACAGGGCCGTGTGGCGGGTTGTGATCCGGAATAAGGTCTCTTATTTTCGTCTCGCCGCCTTGTTCAATATGGTGTTCTGCCTGTTGACAGCCGACATCTGCTTTCTGGGGGCATCCCTGCAACCAAGTCCCCAGAGTCCACTCTGCCTGATTGTTACCTTCCTCTGCCACTTCCTCTACCTTGCCGCATTCTTCTGGATGCTGGCCCAGGCCCTAGTGCTAGGCCACCAACTGGTCTTCGTCTTCCACCAGCTGTCCAAGCGCCGGGTGCTGCCCCTGATGATAGCTTTGGGTTACCTGTGCCCCTTGGGACTGGCAACCGCCACGCTGGGCATATACTTCCCCCAAGGCCGGTACGTGAAGAAGGAAGCCTGCTGGCTGGATGCGAAGAGTGGGGCCCTGTACTTCTTTGTGGGGCCAGTGCTGACTATAGTGGGGGTGAATGCAGTGGTGCTAGCGGTGGCTGTGCTGAAGCTGATGAGGCCGACACTGTCTGAGGGGCCACGGACCGAGGAGCGCCATACACTGATGTGCATTTTCAAGGCACTGCTCATCCTCACTCCTGTCTTTGGTCTGACGTGGGGGCTGGGCCTGGCCAACATGATGCAAGAGCTCTCCGAGGTTCCTCACTACCTGTTCGTGGTGTTCAATGCCTCCCAGGTGGGTGAAACAAAGTGCTCGTTCTTCCTGTCTAGAAGGTTCTCCTCGGTTCATTCGGATTCAGTTTGTGACTGTAGGGACAGTAGGGGCTTGGCCCTATTGCTTGGCTCTGGGTGGTGTCCTTGTCTCATTCCGCTTAAACTTGACTGATCTCCTTTTCTTCCTTGCTTTTCTCCCTGAGTTTTGAACTTCTTTTAGGCTTCCTGGCATCTTCTCACCTACACCTGCATTTCATGCCTTTTCTTCCTGGGCTCCTTGCAACACCTCTCTTTTCTCTTCCACCCCAGACCCATGCGTGTCTTTTTAGAGCTGTTTCCACTGAGGTCTTATTAGCTCTGATCTTTCTTTCCCCAGCTATATGCTTTGCTGGGCTTTACTCTCTGCTAGGGCAGACTCCTGTTTCATTAGAACAGTGCTTGGCACATAGTAAGCGCTTAATAAATGCCATTATTATTATTATTAGCACTATCTTAGCTGTTACATAGCCCACAGTGCTTACCTTCCTCGTCCTCCTCCTCTTCTTCCTGTGCCTCTTTCCCTTTGTCCTCCTCCAGTCAGGTCCCTGGCCTCTGCAGTACTTGTCTTCTGGGGAATTGATTCCTTGCAGCCTCATCAGAAAATTTCTCAGATAATTTACAGATTTCTGAAGGGGATGGAGAGGATGAATACCATTGTGATAAGCCTTATATGTGATCCCAATTCTTCCAGTGTTGTTTATATTCCTGCAATGCAGGACTTTCAACGTTAATATGTCTTCCAAAGTGCCTAACGTACCTCCAGAAAGTTAGGCACTTATGCATTTAGAGAATTGGTTTTGTTAGTACTGATGATTTATCTACACCGACTATGTGTCAGGTGGAAAAAGGGCCTGATTTAGTTCCAGTTGAGGAAAATCTCACAGTCTAATTTAGAGGAACTAAAGCCCCATGAGCAGTGATGGAGTGCAAAGTTCTCAGGGCCTACTAGTCCCTAATCCTTCCCATTCTTTTCTGGAGCCAATCAATCAATCGTATTTATTGAGCGCTTACTGTGTGCAGAGCACTGTACTAAGCGCTTGGGAAGTACCAGTTGGCAACATATAGAGAAGGCAGAGACCAGAATCAATCAATCAATCAGTTTATTGAGTGCTTACTGTGTGCAGAGCACTGTACTAAGCACTTGGGAAGCAGCTTGTTAGCAGGGCAGAGACTTTGGCATCATACCATCTTACTTTGACCAGGTCACTCTCATGTCTTTCCTCCAAGGGTATCTTCATCCTGCTATTTGGCGGCCTAATGGACAAGAAGGTAAGAGTCTGTCATCCTAAATAGGCCCAAATTCATCCAGAAGGAAGAGGCCAAAGCTTTTGTAACAATGATCTCCTTTCCCCTGCAGATGAGGGAAGCTTTACTCAAGCGCTTGGGCTGCTCTAAGGTCCCGGTATCCACCATCAGCTTGGTGAGTTGGGCCTTGGGTCTGGTCTAGCCCCTCACTTCAGTTATCATGCAGCCTCAGGGCAGAAGTGACTCCTCCCCGAACCCCCGCAATTAAAGCCAGTTGACAGGATAGGGACAAGAGTGGGTGGTCAGGGCCATCTTTAGTTCTGACAAGTTTTAGGTTCATTTGAGGCATCCCAAGGGAGGCTAGTCAACAAGAGAGGAGCACTAGAAATCAGGGCTCGTGGATCCCCACTTGGGCCCTATGCACCTTGGCTAGAGGTGTAATATGCCCTATATATTGAGCAGCAAGGTGGAACCAACATGAAGTATTAGCAGGCTTTGGCAGCGTAGGTATAGGTAGCCCAACTGCACGTGTCATCTGTACCGGGGGCTGAAATTGCTGCTTGCAACAACTGAGTCTTTTCTTTCCTCTCACAGGTCACAAGTGACACAAGTTACTTGGAACATAGCAACTGAAAGACCCAAAACCTACCTGGGTGAGTCTGAATTCTTCCTGGGTCGCAAGAAGTTAGGACTTAGCTTAGAAGCAAGGAGCAAGCACTTAGTACAGTGCGCTGCACACAGTAAGTGCTCAATAAATACGATTGAATGAATGACTTGGCGGAGAACACAAAGGGCACTGCAGGCTTTTCATATTAAGCCGTGATGACTAAAATTCGGTTCTTTGTACAAAGTGACGTGCGCGCCTGAGAACATACACTTCTCCAGAGAGAGATCTCTACCAATTCTATGCTGTGTGACTTTGGACAAGTCACTTCACATGTCTGTCTCACTTCTCCTGTTCTCCTTCCTACTTAAGCTGTGAGCCCCATAAGGGACAGGGACTTTTCGCAGAACTTCTGCCACCTAACCAATCTTCCTTCCCCTTCTCTGCTGTCTTCCTTGACACCTCACCACCGCTCCTAAGCAACAATTTGTTAGGGAAGCCTCACAAATTAGACAAATGTCTTATAATCCTTCTTGACTGTAAGCTACTTGTAGGTAGGGATCATTTCTACCAATTCTATTGCATTGTACTCTCCCAAGCACTTGGCACAGTGCTCTGCACAATAAATAATAATGGCATTTATTAAGCACTTAATATGTGCAAAGCACAGTTCCAAGCGCTGAGCACTGTTCTAAGCGCTGCTCACTGACTGGTCTCCTTAAAATATCTAACTACAATATTTTCCCAAATTTTATTTCACAGGGTTTCAAAGACAAACCAACTTTCAACTGATGCGACCAAGAGGAAATCTGTATCTTTGTTTTTATCTGGGCTGAGTCATTTAAAAATGGAAAATAAAAATTTTCAATTGATGCTTAAAGGATGTGCAACCCGCTGAAACAAACAAAAGACAAATTAAGTGGAAGGTTACCTAACCAAATGTTCAAGTTAAACAGGGGAAGAGAAAGAAAAAGAAACCTTTCAGTTAAAGCTACTTTATTAGGGACAATTTGAGCAGGTACAAATTCCACGGTTAAGGATGAAGCTGGGAAAAGATAAACCTGGAATTGGGGCAGACACACAGGAGTACTAATGATACTGAGCACCTAAGTGCAGTGCACTGTAGTAAGCACTTGGGAAAGTACACCAGAAGCACAGACTTTCCTGCCTACAAGGCACTTATATTCTGATAGGGGAGACATATGCATACAATATTCTCCCTGCAGAAAGGGAGCAGGAGATGCAGCAGAAGTGGCTTATTCTTACAAATGGTGTTATTTGCCATCAACAAGTAGAGCTTAGGACATTCCTCTTGCAGTTGTCCCTGGGCATTTCAACCACACTTCTCCTCATCCATCTTTGACTTCCACAGAAGTTGGGCATAGTGTGAGAGACACCAGTTTTTCATTTCGAGTTTGGGGCGGGGGGCAAAAAAGGGGCAGTTTTTTTAGTAGGAAGGACTGGCACAGACTTTAAAGAACTATTCTGGGTCTTGTCAGAACTCTAGAATGAGTAAGTCTAGTCCCAGAAAGGTGCGATGTTAACCACCACCTGAAAATGGGCACTTACAGGGTCCTAAGTGGCCAACAGCTAACTCTCTACAGCTTCATAGTGGATTTTTACACTTTATTTCTCCCCATTATTATATGTAACCACTGTAAAAAAGCTGTAAAAAAGCACACACAGAGTGACTTCAGTTATTTTATTGCCTTCCACCATGTAGCCGAATGGCTGAGGATGGTTATGTTTATGTTCTGTAATGCCAGGAATATAGAGAACTTGCAGAAGAGAGAGATTAAAAAGGTTAAATGATTTAACCAAGGAGAAAAATGGTAAGAGATTGGCATTTTGATTACATGCAAAGATTATAAGATAGTGCAATAGCTGGGCAAAGGAAGTTGTGGATGCTGGAGAATTATTCCCCAAACCACTGAGTGGAAGCTTTGTTCAAAAACAGGTGTCATTAACAATACTTTAGAACTAGTACAAGTTACTCTTTCACTGAGTTCAATTCTTCCCTGTTTTGAAGAGTAGGTCCAACTCTAAAAGTTTTGGGGGGGCAAGGTGTCCTACTAAAACAGTGGTGATTAATATCTCACACTTTACCCAGAACTGAATTTACATGGCTTTTGTAAAACAGGAGAATACATAACCCTGATGAAGAAAAATTCAAATGCAAATCCCTATTATGATGGGGTACCTCATACCTGCACCCAAAAGTGAATTTCACCATCTGTGGTTTCTTCTTCTAGTATGAACTTGTTATTGAGGATTGGTCTGATTCCCTTTGACTTTTCACCCATTCCTCTCATCTGCCCATTCCTCACCATTTTTAGTCTCCTGCAGGAGGTGGATAGATAAAATGCTGTAAAAGACGGATTCCTATTAATTCCTGGAGCAAGTATTGAAGGGAATAATTCTGTGTTGCAGTGGTTTCACATCCTCATGGGCCAGGGTGATAGCAGGCTGGAGGACTGCTATAGGGAAGCTTCCCCTGTCTGTAATCCTAAAGTCACTGGAGTTTTCTCTGGGGAAGGGTGGGGGGAAGGTTAGGGGAGAAAGGTTGGTCCAGTAAGTATAGTAAGTATATATATAGTATATATATAGTATAGTATATATATAGCATATATATATATATAGTATATATATACTATATATATAGTATATATAGTGTGTGTGTATAGATATATAGTAAGTATATATATATACAGTATATATACCTATATATATGTATATATGTTTGTACATATTTATTACTCTATTTATTTTACTTGTACATATCTATTCTATTTATTTTATTTTGTTAGTATGTTTGGTTTTGTTCTCTGTCTCCCCCTTTTAGACTGTGAGCCCACTGTTGGGTAGGGACTGTCTCTACACGATGCCAATTTGTACTTCCCAAGCGCTTAGTACAGTGCTCTGCACACAGTAAGCGCTCAATAAATACGATTGATGGATTGATTGACAGTAAGCAGGATATGGGGTGAGACTGTTCCACAGACATGATTCTAATTTGGAGGCACCCTGAGTAATTTGGGAATGCTCCTTCCCTTTAACTAGGAAGGAAGGGAGTTATATCTCCAGGTGACCCCCAAGTGACATCCCGAGTAGGATGGAGGGAATAGTGGCAGGAAAGAGTTGGCTGCCTCCCAAGGAAAGGAGACCACACAAGTCAACTTTCCACTTTTATTTTTTGCTAAAGACACCCCCCACACCCCCACACCTTTGGGGTATATAGTCAACCTTCCTTTATTTTCATATTCTTTGCCCTTTTCTTCCCCAACTTGGTTCATTTCTTCTTGGGATACTCCTCCTAGTCTTTATTCTTTAATTTTCCACCTTATTATCAGTCTCGGATCTCCCTCCCTTGCCCCCAGCATTATTTTCTGATTCTCAGACCCCTAATGAGCCACACCAGTAGGCCTGGAAGAAAGCATTTTTGAAAAGACAACCCGAGGTGAAAAATCATATTAAAATGGCGCCCCAAGGATAAGCACAACACTAGCCCATTAAATGTTGCTGTACTTCACTGAGTGACTTGCACCAATCAACATAAAAGTGGCGTGAAGTTACTATCTTAAATTCCTTGCTCCTCTCCACTCCCCCTGCCTATTTTCTGACTGGAGGTAAAGGAGGACTTTACAGGTCTAAATAACATCAAGCTCAAGGCTTTTAGCGCATCACATAACTCCATTTTGCAAAACTAGTTAAATGTAAAGGAGTACAAGGACGCTTGCTCTAAATATGTTGCTCTAGATCTAAGGACTTTCTCACATGCCAGTCAAAATCCATTGGCTGCATTTATTCAGAAGTCTCTCAAAAGGTGTGCTAACGTTAGTTTAGCTGTGCAACAGGCATCGCTCCAATCAGAAATATACTTCAAAAGAGGGTACTCACTCTAATACCTTAACAACATCTCTTCAATGTTCACTGAAGTGGAAGTTGTTTTTGAAAAAATAAAAAAAACCACAATTTTCCCTATAGAGCAGCACCTCCCCTTCAGTCAATGAAATCATCCAATCTCTAAATACTCCAATTTATTAAGGCTGACAAAAGAGGCCAACAAATATATGAACACTTCCTGCTGATTACAGTGTCCTTCCATTGTTCTTCCACTACAAAAAGTAGTTTAGGCACCTTGGTTTGTGAATATTAGGAGAAAAAAGACTTGAACTGTAGGACAAAATTTAACTTTAAGATCCACATCTTGTAGGCTTTGAGGATGCTACATGGACTACTCAGACCACAGTGCTCTGTTTTTCAAGATTGTTATTAAAGTTTAGAAGGGAGGCGGGGAAACCCAAGGAACCTTAACAGTTAGATTCTGGGCAGTTGAGAAATCCCTGAAAAAAGCGGGAAGTCCAAATCACTGAAAGCTCAGAACAGGGGCAAGGATTGGCTAGAAAAGGCATTGGGTGAGCCCTGATTGACACTCCAAAGGAGGCAGCCTGCAGCTCCAGGCTCCATTTGAGCTACGGTGCCCTCACTATCCCGTGTCCCTGAAGCTTTTCTCTATCAAGTGGCCAGGGCTGAGTGGAGCAGGCGATGGCAGGGGTAGATGCAGACGGGGGAGATGCAGTCACTTCTGTGGAACCAGTAAAAGCTGCTGCTCTAGAGTTAGCACGCAGCTTTAGCCTCCTCCCCTCCGTTCCCCCCTCACCCCCGAAAAAGGTATAGCAAAACAAAACCCTTACTGATGTCTGCTTGCACTAGAAGATACTCAACAAAAGACCTCAAAACCTGCTTTCCTAAAAATGAGCGAGGAACTACAGATGTCTCTCTTTATTAGTGCATTGGAATGGCATTGCTTAGTATGGGACACTTGCAGATCCTTTGTGATTTATTTCTTTACTGGGGGTACGTTTCCACAATCATGGCATGGCCCTGAAATGGAAAAGAAAGGAGCAATGTGAACGTAGCCATTAGGGGCTGGGAGGGTTGGAGGGGTGGGACGGGGACAGCTAGCATGTTGTAGAGAAGTAGCGAGGCTCAGTGGAAAGAGCACGGGCTTTGGAGCCAGAGGTCATGGGTTCGAATCCCGGCTCCGCCACATGTCTGCTGTGTGACCTTGGGCAAGTCACTTCACTTCTCTGAGCCTCAGTTCCCTTATCTGTAAAACGGGGATTAAGACTGTGAGCCCCATATGGGACAACCTGATCACCCTGCATCCCCCCAGCGCTTAGAACAGTGCTTTGCACATAGTAAGCGCTTAAAAATGCCATCATTATTATTATTAGAGAAAAGGAAATTCTAGAAAATTCAAAGGATTTGCTTTCTGAGCAGTCCTACATTTCAACAGATTTAACGTCTTTCGAGGGAGGTTGAAAGGCAGTCATTTGTGATCACGCATCTTCACAGAAATCTTAGATTTGGATGTCAAAGGTCAGATTGTTAAAAAGATACTTCATTCACCCTTCACCTCTACTTCTCTCGGTGAAATGAGTGACTAATAGAGGAAAAGCAATCCTCTAGGGATTGAAGCAGTGTGGCCAAGTGGACAGAGCACAGGCCTGGGAATCGGAAGGACCCGAGTTCTAAATCCACCTCTGTCACTTGTCTGCTGTGTGACCGTGGGCAAGAATACCCCTGCACAACTTGGTCCAACTTTGTTACCTGTCCTCCAGCCGCACAGGCGGCCACCATACCATACTGTCCGCCATCCTTCTTTAGTCTGTTGGCAGCTGCCATAACCAACCGGCAGCCAGTAGCTCCAAAGGGATGTCCCAAAGACAGGGATCCACCCCAATTATTAAACTTCTCCAACGGAGGGGCTCCAACCTATCACATCCAAGAACAAAAGGACAAGGATAGGATAAGGTTATCAAATCTTATGATCCTGCCTATGCCCCTTGCTTGTACTTTCAACTCACGGCCTGACTGTCCCTCACGTCGCTTCCCCATCTTGAGCCAATGAACGTGCTAGTCTCCCAACCGGGATGGTTCTCTACCTAATTCTCCCCAAAACCAAATGGCCCCCCTCACTTTCAGAATATTGCTAAAAACCCACTTCCTCCATGCTTTCCTGGATTAACCCCATCTTGATCATGCCAATCAAGCAACACCTCTATCACCTAGTAATGTCTCTGAGTCTACATGCATTGGTTTCTGATAGTTGTACCTTTAATTTCTTTTTGTTTCCAATGCCCAACACTTGCACTTTTTGCCTAATATTTTATGAATGCATTTTCACCTTATTTCAAGTTTTAAGATCCTCAAAGGCCAGAGTCTGTCATTCTTCCTTTGTAATTCCACCTAAAAACTAGTAACAGTGCTCTGCACACCATATGTATTTCTTACATATTACTGAATGAATTCAAGAAAAAAATCTATCCAGGCTTAAAGGTCTTGAATAGTTTTAGTAATCAGACAGTGCACATGAATTTAGAAGTGCATGAAACTGTTTCAAACAAAACATTGCATTCATGTCATTAGTAAACAGGAGTATACAATTAAATATACATCCTGCAAACTAGCTAAAATGATGTTATATATCTTTAACTTTTGCCATTACTAGAATGACAAAAATATGAAAAATGTAGCATTTCTGTTGAAGAATAATACTGCAACTTCTCAGATATTGAGCAACTTCTTTAGTACAGTTTTCAGGAAGCATTATTACAATCCAGTATCCTTCCATTATATCCTTACCTTGGATTTTCTGCCCATGTAATTTTGTGCAAACCAGTCAGAATCCATTGCTTTCATGTTGGCTAAGATCTGACCCTGGGAAGGAAAATAAATTAAGGGCTAATGATAATGACACAAAGAGTCAACATCAAACTGGTATCACATACTCAATACTGGAACTTTCCTTGGAATAAAATATTTCCCATAGTGATTTCCTCTCTAAGAAAAATTTCCACTCACCATACTCAGCATGAGGCATGCCTTTAATAAAATAACAAATACTATGTTGAAAATAGGATTACATGATTGGGACTCCAGAAGGGCAGAGAAAATTATTACAGGGTTGGAAAATTGGACCTTTGATAGAAGAAAATAGTTTTAAAAACTGATGATATTTAACATAGGAAAAAAAGGAAGGGGAAATTTGCTAAGAGTTGTTTTTCAGTAGTGGTGATGGTTTGCACTGAGCAATCCACACTCTCAGCTGGTGCCTCTGTGATTAACAGTACACACTGCAAGACAGTTGATTGGGGTAAACTGTAGCCTGGGATTAGGAAACAATGTCTCTGTGCTCTTTTCTGGTTTCTATACCATTGAAATACAACTGCCTTGGATACAAACTCTGGGTTATTTACTAAGAATCAGGCAGTGACTGTAACCAAAAAACAAACTTTTTTGTGCCCTCCTCCGTAGATCCTGCTATGCACTCATTTGGTTTATACACTCATTTTTGTTGTGCAAAAAACTGGGTTCCAATGCTCATAAGAAAAATCATTTTTTAAATAACAAACCAATACTTTGAGAGACTATATTAATGAGTTGTCATAACAGAAAAGCAGCATGGCTTAGTGGAAAGAGCCTAGGAGTCAGAGGACCTGAGTTCTAATCCCAGCTATGCCACTTGTCTGCTGGGTGACCTTGGTCAAGTCATTTCACTTCTTTGTGCCTCAGGTACCTCATCTGTAAAATGGGGATTAAGACTGTGAGCCAAAAGTGGGAAAGGTACCGTATCCGATTACCGATTACCTTGTATCGCAAGTTTTTTAAATACCATGAAAAAACAAAAAAAAAAAAAATTAAAAAGCTTTCTTCTTCCTAGACCTGAGCAGTGTCTGCCCCAAAAAGAGCAGACAAAAAGGGTACATGACTATAATTCAGTGCAAATGCAGGTCAAAATCCACCTTCAAAAGGAAGGGGGTAAAAATCTCAAGAAGGAATTTTTTAAAAGAATATTGGTTTTAAAATAAAAACACATTTTATATAAGACCCTCTAACTTATATTCTTTGCAAAGACTTACTGAGAAAGCTTCATGAAATTCAAATGCATCAATATCATTCATCGTCAGACCCGCTTTTTCCAGTACTTTTGGAGTGGCATATGTTGGGCTAAAGGGAAAAAAAAAAGGACACGAAAGCTCAATTTTTTACTTTTCCATCAACTCCCCTTTCTTACACCTAATCCACAAATAGTTTTAAAGAGGGCTGAATGTTAAACTTTTAATTTCTTTAAAAAAAAAATCAATTTACTTTTTGGCCCAGATATCACCAAAGTGTCCAAACAAAGTAAATGAGCCAAGCTTCGGAGCCGTTCAGCTCACTGCATTCTTGGTTGGATTGGTCCATGAATCTCCCAGGAATTTGGCTGCTTGTTCAATGGATCTGGAGAGGCACATCATCATCAATCGTATTTACTGAGCGCTTACTGTGTGCAGAGCACTGTACTAAGCGCTTGGGAAGTACAAGTTGGCAACATATAGAGACAGTCCCTACCCAACAGTGGACTCACAGACATGACCTGAGCCTTCAGCTTCCTTGGAAGTGGTGGGAGACACTGCTGCCAAGTGTAGAGTCCATAAGTGAGCCTTGGGACAAGATCCCGAGTGAAAATGTATAGTGTCTCCCAGGGTGCGTACCTCGCTAGATCATCCAAACACTTGAGATTCCAAACCACTGAATTGACAATCAAGCCTCCAAAGAGACCTGTTAACATCTGAATATTCACTGCTTCTCTAAGTGAGCTGTGTCAGCTCAGTGTTTTGGAGCTGAACCTAAAGGAGCTGAGAACAGCCTCCCTCAGATCAATCAATCAATCAATCGTATTTATTGAGCGCTTACTGTGTGCAGAGCACTGGACTAAGTGCTTGCGAAGTACAAGTTGGCAACATATAGGGACGGTCCCTACCCAACAGTGGGCTCACAGTCTAGAAGGCGGAGACAGAGAATAAAACCAAGCATATTAACAAAATAAAATAAATAGAATAGATATGTACAAGTAAAATAGAGTAATAAATATGTAGAAACATATATACATATATACAGGTGCTGTGGGGAAGGGAAGGAGGTAAGGTGGGGGGGATGGAGGGGGGAGAGGAAGGAGGGGGCTCAGTCTGGGAAGGCCTCCTGGAGGAGGTGAGCTCTCGGTAGGGCCTTGAAGGGAAATGTATTACCCCGTAAATAGCCCCTTAGTGCTAAGGGTCTTGGGGCAGGTGAATGGGCACAGTCCCACTTGAGTCTCGACTACGCGACTCCCTTCCAGACTGTAAGCTCCTGTACTAAGCACTTGGGAGAGAACAGTATAACTCAGTTGCACTGTACTCTCCCAAGCGCTTAGTACAGTGCTTTGCCAAGTAAGCACTCAATAAATACCACAGACTGATTGAATCCTGATGCCAACCCAAGATGCTGCAGAGGATTGTGAGCCCACTGTTGGGTAGGGACTGTCTCTATATGTTGCCAATTTGTACTTCCCAAGCGCTTAGTACAGTGCTCTGCACATAGTAAGCGCTCAATAAATACGATTGATGATGGAGAGAAGCTAGTCAACAGGCAATCTAGTTACCTCTGTTCAGCTTCCTGTCGATCAGCACTCCCAGACAAAGTCACCATTACCCCACCACTCTTCATTTGAGATGTTGTGATTTGTTTATCGGCCCAAAGAATGCTAACAAATGTGTTCAATGATTTAACAATAGTTCTTCCTACTGTCAGGGCAGCACATGGGTTCCATTAGCTAAGGTTTCATGCATTTTTATGTTGAGTGAAATGTTTGGACTTGAGATTTGTATTAAACAGGTTAACTGTTTCCAAAGGATATTTACTTATACCTACCCAAGCAAAAGCTGATCTTTTGGATCCTGAGACACATATACAAAATCCCTAGGAAGGAAAACACACTGTTAGCATCAAGAGCAAAAGGAAGGGAATCACTTAGCAATTAAGTTAATCATTTGATTCTACCTCAAATATGCCTTTGGTTTATATCCCATAGCCAGAGCCTTTTCCTCCGACATAATTAACATTGCAGAGGCGCCATCAGTCTGAAAAATTAACAGAAAAACAGTTACACACAGGGATAGTCTGTTGAAATCTGCTTTGATAAAATTCACTTCCTTTATTTTGCTATTTCTTTTCTTTCCCTACTTGGAATCTTGAGTTCTAGTAGTGGATGACCATTTCCCATAAAGCTGCCATCTCCTACTGGCTGCTCAAGTAGCTTTCCTGTTTTCAAGAATTAAATCAAGAACGACAGCCATCCTGGTTAGTTCTTTTAATCAATCCCTAGCATTTATTGAGCACCTGTTGTGAGCACAGCATTGCACTAAGCACTGGGGAAAGTACAAGAGTCAGCAGATGTGATGTCTGCCCTCAAGGAGTTTACAATCCACTGAGGGAGTCAGACACTAAAACTATAAATAGGAGCAAGCAATACTATAAGAGTTTGTTCTGCAGAGTGACTTACTGAGCTCCTCATCACTTACGTTTTGCATCTTGGAATTATCAGTATGTCACTCAAAGAAGAATTTTTCAATCTTTTTCTCATTTAGATCTTATACAAGACTCTATGATAAACGTCTTTTGCTCTTTTCACCTTACAACTCAACTCAGAGACTTTCTATCTGCTAGTGTCCCTCTGTAGTCTGGATTTGCCAGGGAACATTACCTTGGTGAAAATTAAGTGTCTTGGAAAATTTCAAAGAGCTCACCCACAATTACAAAGGTACGGGAGAAAGAGAGAAAATCCTGGCTCCAGCTGCATTCATTTATGGGGTGATTAACTTCACTGAAATTTTATTGGATTTCAAAAAAACTGAAATCAAAGTTATGACTGAAGGCTGGCAGGTCTACACACTACTATAGCCCATTCTCGCTCTCCTGTATTGTTTTGTTATTTTTAATTATATAAATACAAATGTCATTTTATTTACCAGGAAAGAACTGTTAGCGGCAGTGACAGTGCCATAAGGTTTGACAAAAGCAGGCTTCAGTTTGGCCATCTGCTCCAATGAGGAAGGACGAACCCCATTATCTTTAGTAACGGTGTCTTTCCCTGTGAAAATACATGTCATTTTAAATCACAAAGGAATCTAAACATCAAAAGCAGAACAGTATACCACAGGATTCTGAGAAACATTATAAAAGTACATTGAGCTTTCAAAGAGAACGCAAGGAGCCAAATTATTGATTTCTTGATGAAATACTATGACATTTTGGAGACCAATATATATTTAGAATAGGCTTTCTACTTGAAAAATATTTCAGATGCAGATTATATAAAGCAGAATTTTTTTAAAAAAAAATAGATGTTTCTAGAATTTAAAAGAAAAATGAGGGGAGAGGAAACTTTTGAAATTAAGTTTCAAGGGAATCTGTGTATTTGAATGATCTGGTGTCAGAACTGCTGATTGTGAACTGGAAATGTATGATGGTACAACCAGAGGTGGCTGGAAATTCATTATGGGAAGATTTTGGGGATTGATTTGAGAATTTTCCTCCATAGCTGTCACCATGCCAGACACAATTCTCTCTTAGTTCTTCTCATAACTCTGAGTGATCCTTCCCAGTCTCTCCTCCTCTACCCAATAATTGTGGGTGCCCATCAAGGCTCTGTTCTGGGTCCTCTTCTCTTCTCACTTTTCATCTACTCCCGCATGGCTTCAACTACCTCTACACAGTATGACTCCCAAATCTATCCCACTATAACCAAACTTCTCTCCCATAACTGCGATCTTGAATTTCCTCTCACCCGAAAGACATCTCCACATGAATACCACTTCAATATCCATGTCTAACACTGAACTCATCTTTCCTCCTAAATCATCTCCTCCAGCTACATTGGAGTTGACAATACTACACTGTACTACACCACTGGTCTCTGGCATTATCTTTGATCCCATCCTCTTTTTCGACCCCCATATTCACTTTGTTGCCAAATTCTGCCAGTTTTCCCCCTACAATATTTGCAGAATCCTTCCTTTCTCCTCCAACGAAACAGCCAATACACTGGCCCATACCCTTGTCATATACTTGCTTAACTATTAAATCAGCTTTCTCACTGGGTTCCCTGTGTCCAGTGTCTCCTCTTTCAGATCAAACTTCGATCTGCTGTCTGGATCATTTTTCTAAAATACTACTGTACTGCATACAACACCCCACTGTCTCAGAAACCTCACATGGTTTATCTATTCCTTTCCTCAGCAAACAGATATTTCTTCCCATTGGTCTGGCCACTATACCCCGTCTTGCACTTTTCAAGCCTCACATGCTAACCTTCTCACTATACCTAATTCTCGTCTCTCCTGCTACCAACCTCTTGCTCATTCATTCAATCATACCTCCTCCCTGCTCCCTATCTTCCAGGAACGACAAATTCGACAGAAACAAGCTCTTCCCATTTTTAAAGACCTTCTGAAATCACATGTCCTTCAGACATCTCCAATTAATTTCTAATCTCCACTGCTTACAAGCCCCAACTGCCTCATCAGCACCTCTGTGGCACCTAAGCGCTTAAGTATGCACACCACTCCTAAAGCATTTTTGAACATATCCAGCACTAATATACACATCACCTTTTCCTTCTTGGGCAAGGAACATGTCTATTAATTCTACTGAACTCTCCAAGCATTTTGTACAGGGCACTATACATAGAAGGTGTTTAATAAATACTACTGACTGATTAGAAACTAGGTTGCACCTACGGATTTCCGCTCTGACTCCTACTAAAATTCTAGAAATCCAGTCCCTCGCAACCCTGGAACAGAAGACAGAAACTGAAACATGAAGTTGGTACGTTCAAGACAAACAAAGCTTCATTTATAAAATAGACAGTATGTGGAATTCATTACTATAAATGTCTGTCCTCATTGATTTGTTTTTCTTACTCCCCCAGCACTAGTTGAGGGTTTTGAATGCTATAAGCACTATAAAAATATTAGTAAAATGAAGAGGAAATAGAAGGACCTGGGAAGGCTGAAAATATCAAAAGTTTCAAGAAGAATCTACACAGATTTATGTGCTAGGTCCATGATGAATAAGAAGAAAAAATTATGGATGTTAGAAGTATATTGACAGCCATGCGTTCAGATGAACCATTGACCTTCCCAACGATGGGGCTGTTTATGATCTGCGTTTCTGAAATGTTAGCAAGACATTTCATTCATTCATTCAATCGTATTTATTGAGCGCTTAACTGTGTGCAGAGTGAGTAATTCAAAAAGCGAGTAATTCTGAATATGACAACCCCTGTTTGATTTGCATTCTTTTACCGGGTACTTTGAAGGGTATGATGTCAGTAAGCAGGCCTTCATCCTGGGCTTTCTTAGCAAGGCTGTGAGACCGCATAGCATACTGATCTTGTTCTGAACGTGAGACAGAAAATGCAGCCGCCAGCCGATCTGCAGAATGTCCCATAGTCTCATTGGTAGAGAACTCGGCCACGGCTGGGAGCTAGGCAGGGAAGAAGGAAGTACACAGTCAATGATTCCACCCACCTGCACACAGGACACCTAGTTTTGATATACTCTTTGACTGAACTGTAAATAAAAGTATCAGAAAACCCAACCCACAGCTTCGCCAAATATCAGAAAGCAGAAAATTTTCCTAATTTTCCATTCATTCATTGAGCGCTTACTGTGTGCAGAGCATTGTACTAAAGCGCTTGGGAAGTACAACTTGGCAACATCTAGAGACGGTCCCTACCCAACAGCGGGCTCACAGTCTAGAAGGGGGAGACAGACAACAAAACAAAAAATATTAACAAAATAAAATAAATAGAATAGTAAATATGTACAAGTAAAATAATAAATACGTACAAACATATATACAGGTGCTGTGGGGAGGGGAAGGAGGTAAGGCAGGGGGATGGGTGGGGGGAGAGGAAGGAGGGGGTCTCAGTCTGGGAAGGCCACAGCGTGGCTCAGTGGAAAGAGCCCGGGCTTCGGAGTCAGAGGTCATGGGTTCAAATCCCGGCTCCGCCAGTTGTCATCTGTGTGACTTTGGGCAAGTCACTTCACTTCTCTGGGCCTCAGTTACCTCATCTGTAAAATGGGGATTAAGACTGTGAGCCCCCCGTGGGACAACCTGATCACCTTGTAACCTCCCCAGTGCTTAGAACAGTGCTTTGCACATAGTAAGCGCTTAATAAATGCCACCATCATTATTATTATTATTTTTCTGGAGGAGATGAGCTCTCAGTAGGGCTTTGAAGGGAGGAAGAGAGCTAGCTTGGCGGATGTGCGGAGGGAGGGCATTCCAGGCCAGGGGGAGGACGTACCATTATTCAAGTACCTCTACCATACCATCCCTATTTATTGAGCAGCGCTGCTTTTGGCTCAAAAGGAAGAGCACTGCTCTGGGAAATCATACCTGTGTTCTTGGGCTAGTTCTGCTTCTAGTTGGCTAACATGGGCAAAAACCACACACGCTCCACCATGTACGGCCCCCCTGCCCATTGACTTTCTAGTTGACCAGAGGGAACATGATTGGAACAGGTGAGAGAGTATGAGTGGCACTGCATAAGCCACTAACTCTATAACCAATTTCACTGAGCAGCTTTTTGGTCCTGAAGCCCGTTGTGGGCACGGAACTTGTCTAGCGACTCTGTTTTATTGTACTCTCCCAAACACTTAGTAATAATAATAATAATGGCATTTATTAAGTGCTTACTATGTGCAGAGCACTGTTCTAAGTGCTGGGGAAGTTACAAGGTGATCAGGTTGTCCCACAGCGGGCTCACAGTCTTAATCCCCATTTGACAGATGAGGTAACTGAGGCACAGAGAAGCTAAGTGACTTGGCCAAGGTCACACAGCTGACAATTGGCGGAGCTGGGATTTGCTCTTTCCACTGAGCCATACTGCTTCTCAGTACACTGCTCTGCACACAGTAAGTGTTTAATAAATGCCATTGATTCATCGACTGATTCAAGTCTGAGGACTAAGGCTCACCTGGCATTCCTGACTGGATATTCTACCCTTTACTGAGAGCTTATTGTGGGCAGAGCAAGCAATTTCTACAGAGTTTGAAAAACACTTTACCTCCGGTGCAAGGAAATTCATTCTGAATTTGGAGACTGTAGATAGTTTCTGACCCAGGGACTTGGCCTTGTTAAGGTCAAGCATCAGCTTCCTCATCTTCCTAGAATGACGGATGGGCACGTCAGACATTAACTCCACACCTCCGGCTACAACCACATCACACTGGCCAGCAGCAATCAAACCAAAACCTACAGGAGAGTTGATAATTTCAATTTGGTTTTATTTGTCACTGAAAACAGTAAAGACATATGCTTGAAGAGAGACACAGCAAAAACTTCAGTTTTTGTAAAGGTTGCTGACACCAAATAGGGTGAAAATTTTAATTGTTTCAAAAAAACCCAAAATTACATGAATAAAATCACAACATTTTTGAAAAAACCTCACAGAACCATAGTGCTGAAAAATGTCTTCTAGGACATCCCCTACCCTCAAAGTCACACTGATTTAGAGATCTCCAGGGATGGAGCTTCCATAACCTCTCCTGTCATTATTTAACAACTTTATATCAAACAAAATTCCTCCTGTTGAGATTTAAGGCTATTTTCTTTTGTTTTGCTATGCAGGTTTCTTATACTTTATCATGACCACCGAACAATACTTAGCAAGTACCTTTTGTGCGTGTGGTGCTATCCAAAATAAGCTAAACAGACATGGTTCTGGATCATTATAAAATACATCAGTCAATCAATGGTATTTAGTGAGCGCTATGTGCAGAACTCTGTACTAAGCACTTGGGAGAGTCCAATCAAAAGAATTAGTGGACACATTCCTTACCCATAATGAGCTTACATGATCACACAGAACACATTAAGTAGAAAAATGCTGAACTATCCATAGGAAAACATAAGACATGAGACACAAGATAAAATTTCCACGTAATAGCAACACCTAAGTAGCTATATATTAATAAGATTTGCTGTATAGTGCTTTCAGTTGTGCAGTTAGAATAATCAGTCTACTTTCCATTTAAACATAGGCTTCTTGCATGCACTAAAAGGAGGACAGAAGTGGAACATGGTGGATTTAGGAAGGAGGTCATTCCAAGGAGAGCTAATGGCATTGGAGGTGTGGAACTAGTTGTAGGAAATCTGGATCCAGACAGTAAAAAACATGGGAGCAGGCAAAAGCAATTTTACAAAATGCCAGTGAATCAACAGTATTAATTATGCACTTACCCAGTGCAGAGCACTATACATAGAATTTGTACAGGTATAAGAGTAATAGATATGATCTCTACCCTTGAGGATCTTAAACCCTGGCATAAACGGAAAGGGCTTCAAGTGATCTGATATTTTTATTGAGGCACATCAAGGTGGGAATTTCTACACTTCAAAAATCATCTAAGGGCTAGTGTGGAATTTAAGTAGTACGCAATCTCCCTGCACTGCCATTAATCACACTTTTAAAGACATATATGCAGGACATGCCCTAAGAAGGAATTAGCAACCAAGAAAGGATGCCATAAGGAACTTGGCTGGGGACTGGGAAATCTGAAGGACCGATTGCCACTGGTGCTGCTCAAGAGACCCCTGTGGAGCCAGGGCCTGGCTTGATGGCACTGAAATGTCTATATCTGTAATTGATTTATGTATTTATATTAATGTTTGTCTCCCCCTCTAGACTGTGAGCTCATTTTGGGCAAGGAATATTTCTAATGTTACATGGCACTCTCCCAAGTGCTTAGTACAGTGGTTTGCACACAATAAGCGCTCAATAAATAATAATTATGGCATGAGATTCTGTAGATGCAACTCTGAAGTGGAAGAGGCCCTGCAAATATGCAGGGCTTCCAGCACAGCCAAAATAGCTTGGCATGCTACTATCTGGGGTACAAGCTGGGAGACACTGATGCTTGCCCTGAGTGATAAGGCATGGCAAATTGAGAGATTAGTAATTAACCAGGAGCCAGCACTCCTCTTCAGAAACTCTAATGCAACCTCATATGGTTTAAGCAAATTCAATCACAGCATAAAAACAAAGATGAGATTACAGTTCTGAATGAAGATAAGTATTTTAAGAGAATCACTGAAATAGCATCAGGGAACAGCTCTGCAGAATTGGAGTACAGAATAATAACCAAGACATAGCAGAAAATCCTTTGTTCCATTAAGTGCTGGGTGTGGTGCTACACTATTTACCACACAAAACGAACTTAAACAGGCATGATTCGTATCTTCTCTCTCCAAGAGGGACAGTGATGTGAACAAGAGATGTTAAGGGCATCTGTTGTTCATCTCTAGCAGATATTTAATACAGAAATTAAATGTTTAGAACTGCATTTTTATCATATGCAAAAGAAGGAACAGGTGAAATGAGTGGGGTGGGAACCTGACGGAGTTGCCAACTGTACATCATTTTTATACACCATTGCTTCTTCCTACCTGTAGTTTACTTTAGTTAGCCTACTCTGCTAGTTTGCAAGTTCCTTCAGGATAGTAGTCACATGTCCTAAGTGCTTAGTACAGTGCTCTGCATACAGTAGGTGCTCAATAAGTACTATTGATTGGGCAGAAGTGAGGATGACCTATAAAGAGAACCTCATTGTTTCTCACTACTAGTCAATTTAATGTCATCTTTGTTTCTCACTACTAAGATGACATTAAATTGACTTTGGCACAGGCAAATAACAAACATTGCTAGAAACTGACCACCCTCTTAATCATACTTATTGAGCGCTTAGTGTGCACAGGGCACGATACTAAGCACTTGGGAGAGTACAATATAACAACAGGACAGATACATTCCATGCCCATACAGTGAACTTTTGATAGCCATGGCAAGGTAATTTTTTTGATGTAGCCTTAAAATCACCGATGTTTTAAAACTGCATTCAATTGGAGAAACATCATATTTTTTCAGCCAAGATGGAATTTGTTCTTAAAAAGAGTTAGTAAACATGATTTCCTGCTCACAAGGAGCTCATGGTCTACAGAGGAAAACTTTTTTGGACAAGCAAGACTTTTTTTTCCACTTTTATTCTGTTTCCTAAATGTTATTTGAGAACCCTCGCTCATGAACACATTTCCCACTTCCCTATAGTTCCTTCTCTCTCTCAGTCTACCCCTCATTACAACTGTCAACATTTACAACTTGTGAAAATTACAGCAGTCGCTGCTATGGTTCCTGACTTCACAAACTTTATAATCCAAAATGGAAATGAGAAGTGATATCAAGAACCCATACACACATGTTCATAAAAACAAAAATATAAGTCCAAGGCCAAATAAGACACAGTAGAGAATGGTTGGCCATACAGGAAATAGTGGCTCAGAAGGCTCAAGTTCGGTTAATAATAGAAGGCTTCATGGAGGAGGTGAACTAAAAAAAAATTAAAAGGGATGAAAAAAATCTGGCTGAGTATATAGGGGGCTGAAAGGGAGAGCTTGGGAAAGTGCCATTACGGCTGCAGCCAAGTTAGCCTGGAAGGCCTGTTATGTTCCTATTCATTCAATCATACTTATTGAGCGTTTACTGCGTGCAGAGCACTATACTAAGTGCTTGGGAGAGTACACCCTCCTCAAATCCAACAATTACTCTCCCCCACTTCAAAATTATTGAAAGCACATCTCCTCCAACGGGCCTTCTCTAAGCCCTCTTTTCCTTTTCTGCAACTCCCTTCTGTGTCGCCCTGACTTGCTCCCTTTACTCATCTTCCCTCCCAGCCCCAGAGCACTTATGTACAAATCTGTAATTTATTTATATTAATGTCTGTCTCCCGCTCTAGGCCGTAAGCTCATTGTGGGCAGGGAATGTCTGTATATTGTTGGGTTGCATTCTCCCAAGTGCTCAGTATAGTGCTCGGCACACAGTAAGCGCTCAATAAATTCAACTGACTGACTGTAGGTGTCCTGGGCTAAGTTGTCTCATATGCCACCTTCAGGCTCATGAGCCAGAGTATGGCAATCCTGACTCGGCAGATAAAATGTAGATTGTAGATTATGTTGCCAATTTGTACTTCCCAAGCGCTTAGTACAGTGCTCTGCACATAGTAAGCGCTCAATAAATACGATTGATGATGATGATGATTACTCCCACTCCACACATATTAAATGGTCTGATCAAGGTCAGGTGATGTATAAGAAGCAGTGGCAAGGACTGACATATAAACTCCAAAACCAAGCCATCAAGTCCCTAGAACATACGTTTACTTATAATATGGAGGTTATGAAAATCCGTATTCCCGTAGAAGTAGCAGTAGTAATGATGTTTAGTGAACACCTACTGAATGCATTACATTGAATCAAGTGCTTGGGAATCAACAGAAATATTCACATATACCCTTGCCCACAAGGAGCTTACACTGGAACGGAGAAGACAGAGAAATATTTACAAGGGTTGATGGTGAGTGTATATGAAAGCACAAGTGCAGGAAGCAGCCAAATGATTGCTTGATAAACACTCTCTAATTCCACCAAAGCGTTCTACCCCAAACACATAATAAAGCAGACTTCATAGCAGGTTGGTACAGTGCTCTGCGAGTAGTGTTGACAAGAGGAAAGAGCACGGGCCTGGGAATCAGAAGGTTTTACTCCTGACTCCACTCCTTGCCTTCTCTGATCCTGGGCAGGTCACGTAACTTCTCTGTGTCTCAATTTCCTCATCTATAAAATGGGGATTCAATGCCCGATCCCCCCTCCTATATAGACTGTGAGCCCCGTGGGGGACAGGGGCTTTGTCAAAACTGAATACTCTCTATCTATCCCAGAGTACAGTGTTTGGCACAGATGCTCAAAAAATGAATGCTGTCAATGCTTGATCATTTATCTCTCTCTGCTGATGAACCTAATAATTCCACAGAAGTCTCCCCCGAGGATGGTAGTTAAATTTTATACACGGAAAAGGAAATGGGAAAGGGGAAAATGGGTCAAAATTTCTGATGAACAGAAGTTAAATTCAGAAGTCAGCAGTACTGAGTTCTATTCCTACCTTTTCCTGACAGCAAATTCTTACAATCTTTACATGAAGATTCTTAAAAATGGACGAAAGTGAGCTTCAAAAACTGGGATTCTTAGATAATTAAGATCCCCTGCGCTTTTGGGCAAACTTACCAGTAGTCATGGCCTGATTGGAAGAGATGCAAGCCATGGTGACTGTATGGGCCGGGGTCTTATTAGAGAAGCCAGCTCCAAGGGCAGCCTATATAAAAGCAAGGAAAAAAAAAGCATTTAGATATCAACAGTATATTTGTACCACAGAAAGGTTTAATGAACATCTACTGTTTATATGTATTATGATTTAGGAAGGGTTCCACTTCAATACTCTGGGAAATAAGTGCTCATTTCCCATAGTAAGCACTTAACGAATACCACAATTATTATTAAATTGTAGTAAAAATAAAACAGCACACCATACATACCTGGATAATAGAAATAAAATAACTAGCAAATGATTCTGATATAATTTTTTCTGCATCGAAACCAAGCTTGGAGCACTCTGTTAGCTTGGAAAATCTTTACAAATCTATCTGCATAGAGCCTCTGGAAGAATGCTTTTAATAAAAAAATCAGGTAGCTTTATATATGAAAATTTTCAAAATGTAAGATAGCAATTGTAGTGCTGAGTGAATGCCTGCTTGGTGTTGTGCATTGTACAAATTATGATTAATCATATCTAGTTTTAGATATGCCCTCCGGGCCTGGAATGCCCTCTGGGCCTGGAATGCCCTCCCTCTGCCCCTCCGCCAAGCTAGCTCTCTTCCTCCCTTCAAGGCCCTGCTGAGAGCTCACCTCCTCCAGGAGGCCTTCCCAGACTGAGCCCCTTCCTTCCTCTCCCCCTCGTCCCCTTCTCCATCCCCCCATCTTACCTCCTTCCCTTCCCCACAGCACCTGTATATATGTATATATGGTTGTACATATTTATTACTCTATTTATTTATTTATTTATTTATTTTACTTGTACATTTCTATCCTATTTATTTTATTTTGTTGGTATGTTTGGTTCTGTTCTCTGTCTCCCCCTTTTAGACTGTGAGCCCACTGTTGGGTAGGGACTGTCTCTATGTGTTGCCAATTTGTACTTCCCAAGCGCTTAGTACAGTGCTCTGCACATAGTAAGCGCTCAATAAATACGATTGATTGGTTGATTGATTATAATTCACAAGATTATCAAAATAGACTCACTTTATTGGAAAATATTTAGAACTTACAATATGAGAAATTTCATAATAAGGATGCTTGAAACAATGCTTTGCCAAAAGAAGAAACACTCTCTTACTCTGGGGAATGGCACTGTGTCATATACGGTGTCAGAAATATAGTAGTAGAAAAAAACAGTCCTTTCACCCATTCTTAATGCTTTTATCTGTAATCATGGGAGACTTTTCCACCTATGTCCCCCCAAATTTCCCTTTCTTAAAAAGTCTACCCCATCATGAGTTTCTACTTTGTGTCACACTGTGTTTAAGCCCTGTGGTAAATGGCAAAAATGAATATGACCAGGCCCCTGCCCTTCTCACCCAAGACCCAGACGGAAGAGGGAGGAGCAATTTGTACTTCCCAAGCGCTTAATACAGTGCTCTGCACATAGTAAGCGCTCAATAAATACAATTGATGATGATGAGAAGAAAGAGAGGAGGGGGCTTCTCCTCTAAAAGCCATGGAAGGGATAATTCTGGACACTTACTCAGAACAGACATATGAGCACATGGGTCAATGTCAATAAGAACTCATGGCCCAGTACTTGCTGTTTTGTCCTTAAGGCCATTAGACAGAAGCACAGTTGGGACTTCTCCAAAGATACCAGGTTTATATGTTTCTATTTAAGGAATCAATTGCAAACCTGAGTAGAATGGAGGGGAAGAAGCACGGCATGCTTTTTCCATCAGCCTCCAGAGAACCCCCTAGGGCTCCAGGGCACCTCCCCAAGGAATGGTATGGGCACCTTGGGCCCACAGACCTCCTTATCTTTCCTCTAAGTAGTCATCAGCTGTCCGAGCCCAGTACTTAGGAACTTGTGACGAAGTACTTTTTACGGTACCTACTGATAAAGATGATGGGCCAGCGTAGCCTAGAGGAAAAAGCATGGGCCTCGAAGTCAGGAGACCCGGGTTCTAGTGCCAGCTCTGCCACTAGCTTGGTGTGTGACCCTGGACAAGTCACTTAACTTTTCTGAGCTTCAGTTTCCCCATCTATAAAACTGAAGACAGGTCATTTTTGACCCTTAAGAGACAGTCAGGGATGGGCTCCAATCTGATATTCTCTCCCCCTCGTCCCCCTCTCCATCCCCCCCCATCTTACCTCCTTCCCTTCCCCACAGCACCTGTATATATGTATATATGTTTGTACATATTTGTTACTCTATTTATTTATTTATTTTGCTTGTACATATCTATTCTATTTATTTTATTTTGTTAGTATGTTTGGCTTTGTTCTCTGTCTCCCCCTTTTAGACTGTGAGCCCATTGTTGGGTAGGGACTGTCTCTATATATTGCCAATTTGTACTTCCCAAGCGCTTAGTACAGTGCTCTGCACATAGTAAGCGCTCAATAAATACGATTGATGATGATGATGATGGGGTCAGGTCATTTTTGACCCTTAAGAGACAGTCAGGGATGGGCTCCAATCTGATATTCTATCCACCCCACTGCTTAACAAATATCATTATTATGCCTTTTTGATGCAAGAGTACACAGCCTTACAGAACTGAATGCTCGTGACTTGCCCTCACTCACAAATAACTATTCACACCCATAATCAGGGCAGGAGGAAGCCTGGATGAGCCAAAAATGCTTGCCCTGCTGAACCTCTTAAACATGATCGCACATATGACGTGTACATTGTGGCTGGTCAGGCCCTTGCTTCTGTTCCTTAAAAAAGAACTCAAGGGCAGGAGGAGGGCAGGGAAAGGGTTATCCACCTTCCTCTTCCCCTTACCGCTAGCCTGAAAGCTGGGAGAACCTTCAACATTTAGCACACTCGAAGTCAGCCACGGGAAACATAGTTCATATGCTAAGATCAGCTCCTAAGGCCACTTTTTCCCCACCTCAGTTTACGCAAAAATAGTTACTGTCGCCTGAATGTAAAACCCTAGAAATAAGAGTCTGGACTAAGGAATAACAGAAGTCCCGTTAGTCTCTATAGTTGCCACAACAAAAGGAGATGGCATCATGCCAAATAGTGTAAAGTTGAAAACATGTCAAGAAGTTAAAATTAAACTCGGGAAGTTAAAATTAAACTTGGCCTCTTGGGTGTCACCTGCTTATGGAAGTACTTGAAAAATAAAAATAAATTGCCAGCAACTGTCACAAATGATAAGTGGAGTACTAAGCTGTAAAAAATTTTTGTTAATGATATCGAAACCTAAAACTCCAAAAACAGCCAAATAATTAAGTCAACACACCTAACACTGTTAAATTAACCAGAATCTCCATTAGGATTGATTGATTTTGCAATGATCTGTCTCTGCACAATATGTAGGATAGCCAACGTAGTATTTTCTAGATCAGCCCAAACATTACTTTAGAATTGTTGTTATTATTGTTATTATTATTCTGAATTATTCATTATTATCATCATTATTATTTGGCTCTATGTCTACAAAAAACTTTCTTTTTAGATGAACTGGGCCCCAAAATAATATTTCATATTTTAAAAGCTGCTTTCCTCTAAATTTTACAATGAGGCTTAGTGGCATTAGCATGAGTTGGGAAGCCATGAAGCCTGGGTTCTAGCCCCAGCTCTGCCAGTCCCTTCTTTTAGGATCTTGGGCCAATCACTTGCCCCTTGGGACCTCAGTTTCCTTATCTGTAAAATGGAGAAAAGAATATCTCCTCTTCTTACCTCAGAGATGTTACGAAACAAAATTAAATGTGATGTGAAAGTGCTTTGGAAAAATGAAATTCAAGGTATAGTTACACGCTACTTTATACTCCATCTAGTTAAAATAGAGCCCTACCTAACCATTTAATATCATTACTATTTTTAGCCTTTATTACTTTTAATACCCAATTAAAAATTTTTAACTAGATAACTCTCGTTCCCTAATACTGTAGATTTATTTCACTTACTTCTCTAGCAACATTGCTCGTTTTCACTTCTTGGATAACTGTGCCATAGACAATGTAGTCAACAACTTCCTTTGGGACACTGGTACGATGCAGCAACCCTCTGGGAGGAGAAATCAGAAATAAACGTTTTATATTCAAAGTAGTAACGCAGAGGGACAAAGCCTAAATCTAACAGTCCTTTAGCTGAGGAGATTAGAGCTGGAGCTTTACCCTCGCCTCTAGCTGTACTGAGAGAAGGAAGATGTCACCACAAAGCCGAGTGGCTGATGTTGTCCCCAAAGAGTCCCTTAGCTGCCTCTCTTGGCTACCACTGCAGCAGCAGTCTTGGCCTGTCACCCAAAGGCTCTCGAGTTCTAGTCACAAAGCATACTTCTAAGGCTAATAACTTTTATTCGATTACTTTCTGAAAACAGACACTTCATTCAAATTTCGGAACGAGGGGAGTATGGAGAGAGGGAAAGAGGGATGGAGGGGGGAAGAGAGGGCAAAAGGAGAAGAGGGGGTACAAGCGTAGGCAGACCAAGTAATCAATCAATCAATCGTATTTATTGAGCGCTTACTGTGTGCAGAGCACTGTACTAAGCGCTCGGGAAGTACAAGTTGGCAACATATAGAGACAGTCCCTACCCAACAGTGGGCTCACAGTCTAAATGGGGGAGACAGAGAACAAAACCAAACATTCTAACAAAATAAAATAAATAGAATAGATATGTACAAGTAAAATAAATAGAGTAATAAATATGTACAAACAGATATACATATACACAGGTGCTGTGGGGAAGGGAAATAGAGTAATAAATATGTACAAACATATATACATATACACAGGTGCTGTGGGGAAGGGAAGGAGGTAAGATGGGGGGATGGAGAGGGGGGCGAGGGGGAGAGGAAGGAAGGGGCTCAGTCTGGGAAGGCCTCCTGGAGGAGGTGAGCTCTCAGTAGGGCCTTGAAGGGAATAAGGCTGCCAGGCTGGAAGTCACTTTTAATGTAATAAGCTCCACTGTGAAAATGAATGTACTTACGTAAGTGCTGCTCTGGCGAGATCATGAGGCATCAGATCTTTATATCTGGGGAGAGTGAAACACTTACTTTCACATTCAAGGCTAGTGACTTTTGTGAAATTACAATTTTAAATTCTATTTAGAATATGCAATACCCAAAGAGATAACCTAGGATGTGGGCAGTGATCCTAGGCTACCTTCCTCAACTCCTAATGAGATGGTAAGAGTGTTTTCTAATAAGCAAATTAAATACCTAGTTCAACCCCAATTTCGTCATTCCAGGTCATTCCCTTTACTCATATCGGCAGGATTTACACACCTGCAGATTCCACGTGGCCAGCCAAAACCCTCCCTCTTTTTATGGAAGCCCCCTGGCTCCATTACCAGCTCCTGACAACTATTGCAGTACTAAAAGTAGTGCTGGTAGATGAACACCGTTCTCTCCCCAGCTCATTAAGGAAGTGAGAGGGGTGAGTTTATGCTCCTACCCCCTTTTTAGATGTGCCGTTAGGCAAGTGTGGGACAGATGTGGGATATGAGGAATTACTCCCCCTCCAAACACTTTGAAATTCAAACACGAGTGGAAGGGAATAGTCCAGTCCTGAAGGCCAACTGATCATTTACATTTACGTGACCTTGCACTTCTACCTCTTGCCTACTTTCTGGTTGCACTCTGCTCTGAAGAAAAAATACGGCTGGCAGGGACGAGAAAACGCAGAGGGCAGTGTGCTAACTACCATCGCTGTCATCAATTTATTTTGCGTCAGTACTCAGTCCCTCAGTCCTTAAGCCTCTGTGATGAGATAGAAGTTCATCCATCGTTTCTGAGAGACTCCACCATTATTACCATTACCTACATCACTTCTCTTTTCACACTGTCCATTCATTCCTCTTTCAGCACTGCTAAATTGCCTATGCACCTAAATTCATTAGGGATACTATTCCTTCTTACTGGTCAACCTCAGCTTTATTCAGAGACCAACAGAGAGCAGGATGTACTGACTAGATATTAAATACACTGCATATCCAAGAGTGGTCCAATTTCAGCTGAATCCTGTGGGTTCGTGCTCAGCTCCACTCTGGGCCTTCCTAGTTCCCCAAAATGCTATGTTGGTCCTCAGTATTACTTAGACAAGCAATTGAGCCTCTCTATACCAGACCCAGACATCTGGTTTATTCGGACCCACTAAGATTACTCCAGAAATGGCCTGGTCCCCCTGGCAACGTGGAGGCAGAAATGAGTTGGGATGATCCAGTTGGATCCACAATCAGAGGATTTGATTGGAACCAGATTGGCTTCTCACTAGCACTGAACCAAACAGTCATTTTACTTGGCTCGATGCCCTATCGATGCCTAATTCATTCAACTGTCCAAATCCTCCACTGATCTTTCAGATGAACGTTTTTTAAGGTGGTGGGAAGCAACTTAAATAAAGCAAAGAACACCACTATCATTTTATACTTACGAAGTTCCAGACAACAAAAACGGAATGCGAACACCATCGACTACCACAACGTTCTTCACATTAGGCTTGCTTAAAGTCTTCTTGGTTTTGGTCTGTACCGCTTCAAGAAAAATTTAGATGCATTGATTAAAATTAAAATACGTCAACAGCACCATTTACACCAAAGGATCTCAAAATGTCTAACTCAGAAAGAACTACTCCATGTCATCAATTAGTCTTCTTCAAGTAGCTGGAAAGTTGATTTCTAAGAATTCTTAGCAATTATTACTGCTATGGTAGCAGGAAAAAAAAAGTAAACAGAGGCTATCCCAACTATAAAATGTACACGACATTTGTTCATTCTTTCAGGACCTCTTGACATCTTTTCTTTCCTCTCCATATTTTGACAATATCTATCTTTGGAGATGAGTGCCATTGGAGAGGAATACCATTCAAGCATGAAACAAATACCCTGTGAAAATTTCTACTGCTAGACCTCATCTTCCCAGCCCTTTCCATAACACCCACATGAATGACTTCTTCACCTACTTGTCTGTCCTTTTTTCATCCATTTATATCTCTCTGCAGCTGGGGGTATTCATGTGAGCTCCTGAGCACCCAAGGAAATGGATGTCAAATTTCCATTAAGCTAAACTTCAGTGAGCACCAAGGACACAACTCATTAAGAAGGTTTTTTTTAAAAAATTCACCATAAGTGAGTGGCTGGATGCCTGTCTACATGGAGGAATCTTGTTCCCAAAGATTAAAAAAAAGCACAGTTTGGGGCCCAGAAGGCTGCTTTGCCCCTGAACTAATATATTAATGAAGTCCCTTAGTTTCCTGGACCCTTAGTTTCCTTATTCATAAGATGGGGATAATAATAAATAATAATACCAGCTTCCCATCTCTTGTGAGGATGAAAGAGATAATGTGAAAGAAAGTATTCTGGAAGGCACTGTTACTTTTATTAACTGTATATCCACATTGTCTAATATCTGTTTTTGAATGCAAATTTTGGGAGAATTCTTACTATGGCATCTAGTGTATGCCATGTGCATTTGGGCTCAAATGCACTTAACAGATAGAGGTCCTTTTCTCAGAGAAGTAAGAAGTTAGGTGCAAATATATACAGCCCTTGGAAACTTTGTAAAAATACATATTTTAAAAAAGAATAATTACAGAATTGTACCTGGTGCTTGGAGCTGAAAGGAACAACTCAGCGGTCTTGCAGCTGGAAAACAAATGATTAAGCAATGCATTATTCAATCCAAGAGTTTTTATGCTTAAATCATTTTTTAAAATTAACACTAAACTTACAGAACTTGAGGACCCATTTTGCTGCAGTGGGGAGGTTTCTGAAAGAGTGACTCAATATAGAAGTCATTTCGAATCTAAAAGAGAGGAACAAAAAAATTTCCTAGTTAAATTTGAACACTTTAAAGATGATCTCATAATAACATAAAAAGTTGAGTAATTCACACTTGGTGGTTCTCCACCTTCCAGATGAGGATTCCCAACCAAGTTTTGTTCCCATTGATCACAGGGAACCCTTCTTGTAGGTTCATTACCCACCCACAGTTATAAAATGTGATACAGCTTTGGTTGTTGCAACTGGGAGAGAGGTTGGAGGCACAAGGTGCTTCTTAGGTTTCGTGTTTCTTGAACTTCTGAAGGCAAAATCATACAGCTTCCAGCTGGTACTCCTGATTGAGGCCCATAAATCTTAAATGATGAACCTAATTACTAAAGACTACAGAAGAGATGCTAACTCTATGGGGAGGATGAGGGCTACCATCCAATCATGTGAAGTCATTAGTTAAGCGCACATGGCTTATTGGATAAGACAGACCAGTGTTTTGTCTTTTTTTAGTGGTATTTGTTAAACGCTTACTCAGTGTGAAGCACTGTTCTAAGCATCGGGGTAGATACCAGTTTATCAGGTTGGACACAACCCCTGTGTCCACAGTCACAGTCCAAGTTGGAGGTAGGAGGACTTAATCCCACTTTCATAGATGAGGTAACTGACCACAGAGAAGTAAAGTGACTTGTTCAAGGTCACAAAGCAAGCAAGTGGAAGCGCCAGGATTAGAACCCAGGTCCTCTGACTCACAGACCCATCCTCTTTTCACTAGGCCACACTGCCAGATGAGCTGGAAAGGGGCCGGAAGAGAAGCCAAAATGGCCACATTTTGCCCCCACCGGGCAATGCAGTCGCTTGGCAGTGCCCTGGCACCTGCAAGGTTCCAGTCCTCCTCACCAGGACCAGGAGCCAGGACAGGCCTCTCATCATCATCATCATCAATCGTATTTATTGAGCGCTTACTATGTGCAGAGCACTGTACTAAGCACTTGGGAAGTACAAATTGGCAACATATAGAGACAGTCCCTACCCAACAGTGGGCTCACAGCCTAGCCCAGGTGCACAGTGAGGACAAACTCAATGTCTGCCTCACCTAGACTGCCCAAACAACCTGGGCAAAGCTCTGGGGATGAGTGGCCAGGCTCCAGAATCACCGAGGTGACTAAGAAACCTCTGTGAAAACAGTCTTCACGGTCGTTATGCTTGCTGTTTCCATGTCTGGAGCTGGCAGTGGCAACGGGCCTTCTTCCGTTTCTCTTCTCCCCAATCTCAACCCTCTTTCTATTGCCTCCTCAATCCCGCCTTATCCTGGCTCTTCAAAGCCCTGCCCAGAAGTTCAAAAATGGAAAGTTGGACCCCAAGGTAGATTGTCCTGTGACACTTTCTGGGAAAACAAACAGATGAAAGACCAGTCAGATTAAATTCAGTACCTAATCCCCAGATACAGGGATCCAGGGGATAACAAACTCACTGACTTTGGGAGTAGCTGAAGATCATTTTCATAAATAAGAAAGCTGCAATACACAAGCAACTGGGGAACTAGAAAGAGGGCAACAGATCTCCCCCTCTAGACCATAAACTCACTTTGGGCACAGAATGTGTCTCCCAACTTTATTGTATTGTATTCTCCAAAGAACTCAGTAGAGTGCTCTGCCCACAGTAAGCACTCAAAAATACCACTGATTGCTAATCTACCCCCTCAGCTGTCATAAATATCAATAAGGCAACATAGGGGTAGGATTAGTTCAGAATGGTGGGTGACCCACTTAGTTCAGTGGACTATATCCAGGAGGTGCTCAATAAATACTATTAATACAGTAAAATCTCATTAAACCAGAAAAGGCTGGGACTAAATCTTTATGGAGAAACCAAACTCAGAATTAGAAAAATGGTTTGCCACCACAGTGAAAAGGAAAACCAAAGCTTCTTTTGCCTGATGGGGAGAGCTATCTGTCAACTCATCTAACCACACGAAAGCCTTTAAGGAGGCTGCTGGCACAACTTTTTGGGCTCTGGGCAGAGAGAGAGCAAAGGCAAAATGTCACCAAGAGAAGACAGATAAGATGGCAGCAACCACAGACTCATTTGTCCAAAGAAAGGTGATTTCCAGAATTCTAGTTCTGAATTCACGTTGGGTAGGATTTTACCTCTACGTCTATTGAAGCATTCTGCTAACTTTTCCAAAAATAAACAGAACCACTACTTGAAAGGGTTCAGTCTTCCATTTATCTCAAAATTGTAAACTGATAAACATTAACATCAGTCCATCAAATTTGCACTGTCCCCCACAATAGTTCCCAGGGCCTTCTTTTTTCTAAACCTAACTCACTGTCCCCCAAATCTTGGGCTAATAAACTACAAATCCAAAAACAAACACGAAGGTCAAATACACATTCTCATGAAAACCTACCCAGAAATAAACTGTCCTCCACTTCCATGAAACAAAAACTCCTCACTATTGGCTTTAAAGCACTCAATCACCTTGCCCCTTCCTACCTCAACTTGCTACTCTCTTACTACAACCCGGGCCGCACGCTTCACTGCTCTAATGCCAATCTTCTCACTGTACCTCGTTCTTGTCGCCGACCTCTCGCGCTCACATCCTGCCTCCGGCCTGGAATGCCCTCCCTCTTCATACCCAACAATTACTCTCCTCCCCTTCAGAGCTTTATTGAAGGCACATCTCCTCCAATAGGTCATCCCTAAGCCCTCTTTTCCTTTTCTACAACTCCCTTCTGCATCACCCTGACTTGCTCCCTTTTTTCATCCCCCCCTCCCAGCCCCTCAGCACTTGCATACCTATCTGTAATTTATTTATATCAATGTCTGTCTCCCCCTCTAGACTGCAAGCTCGTTGAGGGCAGGGAATGCATTCTATTGTTTTACTGTACTCTCCCAAGCGCTTATAACAGTGCTCTGCATTCTACTGTTTTACTGTACTCTCCCAAGGGCTTAGAACAGTGCTCTGCACATAGTAAGCACTCAATAATAAATATGAGTGCCTGACTGACTGACCCTGACTCTCTGAGGCTGCCTGGTCAAACAGGATGGAAGTTATTGTGCTTGATAAAGAAAAGGAATCACCCCTAACCAATAGTGTAAAGCTGCAATCTGTTGCCATTTTTATTATGGTATTTGTTAAGCGCTTACTATGTGTCAGGTACTGTACTAAGCACTGGGGAGACACAAGCTAATCAGGTTGGACACAGTCCTCGTCCCACATAGGGCTCACAATTTTAATCCCCATGTTACAGGTGAGGTAACTGAAGTACAGAGAAGTTAATTGACTTAAAGTGACTTAACTCGATCTATTAGGCCATGCCCTTTACTTCTATAATGCCTACCACCCGCCCAAACTACATTATAAAATGGAGAATGGTAGGACTCTTCTCTCCCTTCCTCTTCAGGAAAAATGGTCATCATCTTCCCGGCCTCAAACCCCAATTAACACAAACATTTCCAAGACAGCTCATCCTCCCAAGAGGGGAAGGACGATCCCTTAAAACCTGTCGCTTATTTCCTTCTCCTAACCATTAATATCGCCACTGTCCTCCCCACCATACATCCTGCAATCCCTCCTCTGCCCGGAAGTGATTCTTCTCATAATAATAATGATGGCATTTATTAAGTGCTTACTGTGTGCAAAGCACTGTTCTAAGCGCTGGAGAGGTTACAAGGTGATCAGGTTATCCCACAGGGGGCTCACAGTCTTCATCCCCATTTTACAGATGAGGGAACTGAGGCACAGAGAAGTGACTTGCCCAAAGTCGCACAGCTGACAAGTGGCAGAGCCGGGATTTGAACCCATGACCTCTGACTCCAAAGCCCGTGCTCTTTCGACTGAGCCACGCTGCTTCTCATACCCCCCCCTTGTGAGCCCCTTATTAACAGCTGCCAGTCAATTCCCCAAAAGGTCACTCCCAACTCAGACTTTTAACCTCAAGAAAATCACTTTTGGGCACCTCTTTGGCTCTGCAGTCTTTGCAACCAAAGCAAGTTATTCACTAGGAAGTGCAAAAACCTCCACGTACCTTCCCCCTCGCCCCCGATTCTTCCCGGGGAGCACGTTCGTCTACTCCGCCTATTAAAAATAATAATAATAATGATAGTATTATGCACTTACTATGGGCCAAATGCTGTTCTAAGCCCTGGGGCTGATACAAGGTAATCAATCAGGTTGAGCACAATCCCTGTCCCACTTAAAACGCCAGTCTTTATCCCCCTTCTAGACTGTGAGCCCGTTGTTGGGTAGGGACTGTATCTGTTGCCAAATGGTACTTTCATTGATTCATTCAGTCGTATTTATTGAGCGCTTACTGTGTACAGAGCACTGTACTAAGCGCTTGGAAAGTACAATTCGGCAACAGATAGAGACAATCCCTACCCAACAACGGGCTCACAGTCTAGAAGGGGAAGACAGACAACTAAACAAGTGGACAAGTGTCAATATAAACAGAATAAATAGAATTATAGCTATCTACACATCATTAATAAAATAGAGTAATATGTACAAATAGAGTAATAAATATGGACAAATATATACAACTGCTGTGGGGAGGGAAAGGGGGTAGGGCACAGGGAGGGAGTGGGGGCGATGGGGAGGGGAGGAGGAGCAGAGGAAAAAGGGGCTCAGTCTGGGAAGGCCTCCTGGAGGAGGTGAGCTCATAGTGGGGCTTTAAAGAGGGGAAGAGAGCTAGTTTGGTGGATGTGTGGAGGGAGGGCATTCCAGGCCATCATCAATCGTATTTATTGAGCGCTTACTGTGTGCAGAGCACTGTACTAAGCACTTGGGAAGTACAAGTTGGTAACATATAGAGACAGTCCCTACCCAGCAGTGGGCTCACAGTCTAAAAGGCCAGAGGTAGGATGTGGGCCAGGGGTCGACAAGCGCTTAGTCCAGTGCTCTGCACACAGTAAGCGCTCAATAAATACGACTGAATGAATGAATGAATCCCCGTTTTACAGATGAGGTCGCTGAGGCCCAGAGACGTGAAGTGACTTGCCCAAGGTCACCCAGCAGACAAGTGGTGGGGCCGGGATGAGAACCCACGACCTCTGCCCTACAATCCGGCCTGGTGAGGGCACGAAGGGGGGAGCGGGGGCATTCAGTGTTTAGAACAGTGCTTCGCACATAGTAGGCGCCTTAACAAATGCCATCATTATTACCGAAAGTCTCAACGCTTTAAAGAAGCAGTGTGGCTTAATGGAAAGAGCACGGGCTTCGGAGTTGGACGTCGTGGGTTCAAACCCCGGCTTCACCAGTTGTCAGCTGTGTGACTTTGGGCAAGTCTGGCTCAATGGAAAGAGTCTGGGCTTAGCAGCCAGAGGTCATGGGTTCAAATCCCGGCTCCGCCACTTGTCAGCTGTGTGACTTTGGACAAGTCTGGCTCAATGGCTCAATAGAAAGAGTCTGGGCTTAGCAGCCAGAGGTCATGGGTTCAAATCCAGGCTCTGCCACTTCATCAATCGTATTTATTGAGCGCTTATTATGTGCAGAGCACTGTACTAAGCACTTGTCAGCTGTATGACTTTGGGCAAGTCACTTAACTTCTCTGTGCCTCAGTTACCTCATCTGTAAAATAGGGATGGAGACTGTGAGCCCCCTGTGGGACAACCTGATCACCTCGTAACCTCCCCAGCGCTTAGAACAGTGCTTTGCACATCGTAAGCGCTGAAGAAAATGCTATTATTATTAAGTCACTTCACATCTCTAGGCCTCAGTTCCCTCATCTGGAAAACGGGGATGAAGATTGTGAGCCCCCCCGTGGGACAACCTGGTCACCTTGTAACCTCCCCAGCGCTTAGAACAGTGCTTTGCACATAGTAAATGCTTAAGAAGAAGCTACTATTATTAAGTCACTTCACTTCTGTAGGCCTGTTTCCTCATCTGGAAAACGGGGATGAAGACTGTGAGCCCCAACGTGAGGCAACCTGATCACCTTGCAACCTCCCCAGCGCTTAGAACAGTGCTTTGCACATCGTAAGCGCTGAAGAAAATGCTATTATTATTAAGTCACTTCACATCTCTGGGCCTCAGTTCCCTCATCTGGAAAACAGGGATGAAGACTGTGAGCCCCAACGTGAGGCAACCTGATCACCTTGCAACCTCCCCAGTGCTTTGCTCACAGTAAACGCTGAAGAAAATGCTATTATTATTAAGTCACTTCACTTCTCCGGGACTCAGTTCCCTCATCTGGAAAATGGGGATGAAGACTGTGAGCCCAACGTGAGGCAACCTGATCACCCCGCAACCTCCCCAGCGCTTAGAACAGTGCTTGGCACATAGTAAGTGCTTAAGAAAAAGCTATTATTATTAAGTCACTTCACTTCTGTAGGCCTCAGTTTGCTCATCTGGAAAATGGGGATGAAGACTGTGAGCCCCAACGTGAGGCAACCTGATCACCTTGTAACCTCCCCAGCGCTTAGAACAGTGCTTTGCACACAGTAAGCGCTTAACAAACGCCATTACTATTATTGTTGCGATTATTAATCTCCGTCACGACTTTCCTGTCAGAGGCCCAGGGCCGCCCCTGAGGAGCGTCGCCTCGCCGCGAGCCCCTCCGCCTCCGCAAGTCTCGCGAGATGATCCCCTTGGACCCTGCCCGGGGGCTGCGGCCCCCCAAATCCCGCGGGTCGGACCACGCACCCTCGTCGCGGGGGGGGGACATGAAACGGCCGCGCGCCCCCCCCGGCCCCCCCCCCCGCACCTCACCTCTCGTAGTCCGGTCCGCTCCCTGCTCCCTCGCTCCCTAGAACTGACGGGTCCCCGGCCGGAGCCCGATTAGGCCCCCCCGGCCCCTCGCGCTCGGGCTGCCCCTCGCATTGCCTGACCGACTCGACGGCCAAATCCCGCTCTCCGCTCCTCTCCCGAGGCGTCGCTCCGTCCCTCCGTCCTTTCCCGTTACGAAGAGCGGGTCCCGGCACCCCGGGAGGCGCGGGGAGGCCGGCGAAGCCGTCCGGGGCGCGCGAAGGCGATCAGGCGGCGCGACGGGCAGCTAAGAGGGAGAGGACCCGGGCGGGCCTGAAGAAGAAGCCCGATGCGGGGCGTCGCTCGGCCAGTCGACCTTTCCCTTCCAAGATGGCGGCCGCGCGGGCCATCGGCAGCCTCAGTCGCCTCAGCGCCGCCGGCAGGCGCCGTTTCCCAGGTGAGGCCCGACCGCGGGACGGGGAAGGAGACGGAAAAAAAAGAAAGAAAGAAAAATAAAGAAAAAAGGAAAGAAAGAAAGAAAAGGAAGGAGGGGATCGGCCATCGTTGTGGCCGCCCGTGGTCCTGTCAGGAGCCACGACAATAATTCAGTCAGTCGTATTTATCGAGCGCTTACTGTGTGCAGAGCACTGTGCTAAGCGCTTGGGAAGTCCGGCTTGGCCACAGAATAGTAATAATGGCATTTATTAAGCGCTTACTATGTGCTAAGCGCTGGGGAGGTTGCAGGGTGATCAGGTTGCCTCACGTTGGGGCTCACAGGCCTCACCCCCATTTTACAGATGAGGGAACTGAGGCCCAGTGAAGTGACTTAATAGTAATAGCTTTTTTTAAGCGCTTACTATGTGCCAAGCACTGTTCTAAGCGCTGGGGAGGTTGCAAGGTGATCAGGTTGCCTCACGTTGGGGCTCACAGGCCTCACCCCCATTTTACAGTTGAGGGAACTGAGGCCCAGTGAAGTGACTTAATAGTAATAGCTTTTTCTTAAGCGCTTACTATGTGCCAAGCACTGCTCTAAGCGCTGGGGAGGTTGCAAGGTAATCAGGTTGCCTCACGTTGGGGCTCACAGGCTTCACCCCCATTTTACAGGTGAGGGAACTGAGGCCCAGAGAAGTGAAGTGACTTAATAATAATAGCATTTTCTTCAGCGCTTACTATGTGCCAAGCACTGTTCTAAGCGCTGGGGAGGTTGCAAGGTGATCAGGTTGCCTCACGTTGGGGCTCACGGGCTTCATCCCCATTTTACAGGTGAGGGAACTGAGGCCCAGTGAAGTGACTTAATAGTAATAGCTTTTTCTTAAGCGCTTACTATGTGCCAAGCACTGTTCTAAGCGCAGGGGAGGTTGCAAGGTGATCAGGTTGCCTCACGTTGGGGCTCACAAGCTTCACCCCCATTTTACAGGTGAGGGAACTGAGGCCCAGTGAAGTGACTTAATAATGATAGCTTTTTCTTAAGCGCTTACTATGTGCCAAGCACTGTTCTAAGCGCTGGGGAGGTTGCAAGGTGATCAGGTTGCCTCACGTTGGGGCTCACAGGCTTCACCCCCATTTTACAGATGAGGGAACTGAGGCCCAGAGAAGTGACAATAATAATAGCTTTTTCTTAAGCGCTTACTATGTGCAGAGCACTGTTCTAAGCGCTGGGGAGGTTGCAAGGTGATCAGGTTGCCTCACGTTGGGGTCACAGTCTTCACCTCCATTTTACAGCTGAGGGAACTGAGGCCCAGTGAAGTGACTTAATAATAATAGCCTTTTCTTAAGCGCTTACTATGTGCCAAGCACTGTTCTAAGCGCAGGGGAGGTTGCAAGGTGATCAGGTTGCCTCACGTTGGGGCTCACGGGCTTCATCCCCATTTTACAGTTGAGGGAACTGAGGCCCAGTGAAGTGACTTAATAGTAATAGCTTTTTCTTAAGCGCTTACTATGTGCCAAGCACTGCTCTAAGCGCTGGGGAGGTTGCAAGGTAATCAGGTTGCCTCACGTTGGGGCTCACAGGCTTCGCCCCCATTTTACAGGTGAGGGAACTGAGGCCCAGAGAAGTGAAGTGACTTAATAATAATAGCATTTTCTTCAGCGCTTACTATGTGCCAAGCACTGTTCTAAGCGCTGGGGGAGTTGCAAGGTGATCAGGTTGCCTCACGTTGGGGCTCACAGACTTCACCCCCATTTTACAGATGAGGGGACTGAGGCCCAGTGAAGTGACTTAATAATAATAGCTCTTTCTTAAGCGCTTACTATGTGCCAAGCACTGTTCTAAGCGCTGGGGAAGTTGCAAGGTGATCAGGTTGCCTCACGTTGGGGCTCACAGGCTTCATCCCCATTTTACAGTTGAGGGAACTGAGGCCCAGTGAAGTGACTTAATAGTAATAGCTTTTTCTTAAGCGCTTACTATGTGCCAAGCACTGCTCTAAGCGCTGGGGAAGTTGCAAGGTAATCAGGTTGCCTCACGTTGGGGCTCACAGGCTTCACCCCCATTTTACAGATGAGGGAACTGAGGCCCAGAGAAGTGAAGTGACTTAATAATAATAGCATTTTCTTCAGCGCTTACTATGTGCCAAGCACTGTTCTAAGCGCTGGGGAGGTTGCAAGGTGATCAGGTTGCCTCACGTTGGGGCTCACAGGCCTCACCCCCATTTTACAGATGAGGGAACTGAGGCCCAGTGAAGTGACTTAATAATAATAGCCTTTTCTTAAGCGCTTACTGTGTGCCAAGCACTGATCTAAGCGCTGGGGAGGTTGCAAGGTGATCAGGTTGCCTCACGCTGGGGCTCACAGGCTTCACCCCCATTTTACAGATGAGGGAACTGAGGCCTAGTGAAGTGACTTAATAATGATAGCTTTTTCTTAAGCGCTTACTATGTGCCAAGCACTGATCTAAGCGCTGGGGAGGTTGCAAGGTGATCAGGTTGTCCCACAGCGGGGCTCACAGGCTTCACCCTCATTTTACAGGTGAGGGAACTGAGGCTCGGAGAAGTGAAGTGACTTTCTAGACTGTGAGCCCACTGTTGGGTAGGGGCTGTCTCTATATGTTGCCGACTTGGACTTCCCAAGCGCTTAGTACGGTGCTCTGCACACAGTAAGCGCTCAATAAATACGATTGACTGATTGATTGCCCAAAGTCACCCAGCTGATAAGTGGCAGAGCTGGGATTCGAACCCATGACCTCGGGCTCCAAAGCCCGGGCTCTTTTCCACTGAGCCACGCTGCTTCTCTAACATAGAGAGACGGTCCCTACCCAACAGTGGGCTTACAGTCTAGAAATGGATGCATTTCTTCGGGGACAACCTGATCACCTTGTAATAATTATAATAATGATGGTATTTGTTAAGCGCTTAACAAATGCCATTATTATTATTATTACTGTTCATTCAATCGTATTTGTTGAGCGCTTACTGTGTGCAGAACACTGTATTAAGCGCTTGGGAAGTCCAGGTTGGCACCATAGAGAGACAGTCCCTACCCAACAGTGGGCTCACAGTCTAGAAATTGATGCGTTTCTTCAGGGACAACCTGATCACCTTGTAATAATTATAATAATGATGGTATGTGTTAAGCGCTTAACAAATGCCATTATTATTATTTCTGTTCATTCAATTGTATTTGTTGAGCGCTTACTGTGTGCAGAGCACTGTACTAAGCGCTTGGGAAGTCCAAGTTGGCAACATCTAGAGACGGCCCCTACCCAACAGTGGGCTCACAGTCTAGAAATTGATGCATTTCTTCAGGGACAACCTGATCACCTTGTAATAATTATAGTAATGATGGTATTTGTTAAGCGCTTAACAAATGCCACAATTATTATTACTGTTCATTCAGTTGTATTTGTTGAGCGCTTACTGTGTGCAGAGCACTGTACTAAGCACTTGGGAAGTCCAGGTTGGCAACATAAAGAGACGGTCCCTACCCAACAGTGGGCTCACAATCCAGAAATTGATGCATTTCTTCAGGGACAACTTGATCACCTTGTAATAATAATAATAATAATGGTATTTGTTAAGCACTTAACAAATGCCATTATTATTTTTATTCCTATTTTACAGATGAGGCCCAGAGAAGTTAAGCACTTGGATAGGGACTGTCTCTAGACGTTGCCAACTTGGACTTCCCAAGAGCTTAGTACAGTGCTATGCACACAGTAAGCACTCAATAAATACGATTGAACGAATGAATGTCCCCCCTCCCCCAGACTGTGAGCCCGCTGTTGGGTAGGGACCGTCTCTAGATGTTGCCAACTTGGACTTCCCAAGCGCTTAGTACAGTGCTCTGCACACAGTAAGCGCTCAATAAATACGATTGAATGAATGAATGAACAATAATAATAATATAATAATGGCATTTGTTAAAGGCTTAGTATGTGCAAAGCACTGTTCAAAACGCTGGGGTGGATACAAGTGACTCTGGGCAAGTCACTTCTCCGGGCCTCATCTGTAAAATGGGGATAATAATAATGGCATTTGTTAAGCGCTTACTATGTGCAAAGCACTGTTCTAAGCGCTGGGGTGGATACAAGTGACTCTGGGCAAGTCACTTAACTTCTCTGGGCCTCATCTGTAAAATGGGCATGAAGACTGTGAGCCCTGCAGGGGACAACCTGATCACCTTGTATCTCCCCCCGCGCTTAGAACAGTGCTTGGCACATAATAATAATAACGATAATGGCATTTATTAAGCGCTTACTATGTGCCAAGCACTGTTCTAAGCGCTGGGGAGGTTACAAGTTGATCAGGTTGCCCCAACGGGGGCTCACAGTCTTCATCCCCATTTTAGAGAGGAGGGAACTGAGGCCCAGAGAAGTGAAATGACTTGCCCAAAGTCACACAGCCCACAATTGGTGGAGCTGGGATTTGAACCCGTGACCTCTGACTCCAAAGCCCATGCTCTTAGTAAGTGCTTTAACAAATACCAGGATTATTAATTACAAGTTGATCAGGTTGTCCCATGTTACCTTGTATCTATCCCAGCACTTAGAACAGTGCTTGGCACATGGCGTTTAACAGATACCAACATTATTACAAGGAGATCAGGTTGTCCCAAGTGTGGCTCACAGTCTTCGTCCCCATTTTCCAGATGAGGGAACTGAGGCCCAGAGAAGTTAAGTAGTAATAATAATAATAATAATAATAATGGCATTTGTTATGCACTTACTATGTGCAGAGCACTGTTCTAAGCTCTGGGGGGGGGATACAAGGTGATCAGGTTGTCCCATGTGGGGCTCACAGGTTTCATCTCCATTTTACAGAGGAGGGAACTGAGGCCTAGAGAAGTGAAGTGATTTGCCCAAAGTCACACAGCTGACAAGTGGCGGAGGTGGGATTAGAACCCATGATGTCTGACTCCCAAGCCCGGACTCTTTCCACTGAGCCACGGAACTGCACCCGCCCCTACTGAGAGGACTTTATTAATTATAATAATAGTAATAATGGTATCCATTCATTCAGTCATATTTATTGAGCGCTTACTGTGCAGAGCACTGTACTAAGCGCTTGGAAAGTACAATTCGGAAACAGGTAGAGACAACCCCTACCCAACAACGGCGCTCACTGTGTGCCAAGCACAGTTCTAAGCACTGGGGTAGGTAGAGAAGCAGCTTGGCTTAGTGGGAAGAGCCTAGGCTTGGGCTTGGCACATAGTAAGTGCTTAAAAAAATTACCATTATTATTATTCCCATCATCAAACCCCGGGGCTGAGGAGGGTCATTTTTCTCAGTGCCAAACCCCTGGACACAGCTGACCTGACTCCAAGTCCTGAGGTTGAGGCAGCCACTGTTTGATGTCAGACGAAGTTTCTTGGCCCACCTTTTGGTGTATTTTCCCCAAAATCATTCATTCAGTCATTTATTAAGTGCTTACTGTATTCAGAGAGTTGTACTAAGCGCTTGGGAAAGTACACTGCAATGGTTAACAGTGACATTCCCTGCCCACAACGAGCTCACAGTCTTGGCGGGGAGGGGGAAGACCCACATCAATACAAACAAATGAAATTAATAATAATCTTTGTGACATTTAAGCGCTTACTAAGCATTGGGGTGGATACAAGCAAATCGGGTTGGCACAGTCCCTGTCCCACATGGGGCTCACAGTTCCAATCCCCATTTTACAGATAAGGTAACTGAGGCCCAGAGAAGTGAAGTGACTTGCCCAAGGTCACAAGTGGTGGAGCAAGGATTAGAACCCACGACCTTCTCACTCCCAGGCCTGTGCTATATCCACTATGCCATGCTGCTTCCCATGCTCTATAGATATATACATACGGGCTGGTGGGGAGGGATGAGTGAACTGAGCAAGCAGGATGACGTGGAAGGGAGTGGAAGATGGGTAAATTAAATGCTATTGAGCACTTCCTGTGTGCAGAACACTGTACTAAGCGCTCAGGGGAGTACTAGGTAACAAGTTGGGTGACACTATCCCTACCCACAAGGAAGTTACAGTCTACAGCCCTCAATTTTATCTCCCAGTGTCCCCTATTATAGCTGCTTTGACTTATTTCTTCTGAAATATTTCTGGTTGCCTTATCTCCAGTACTCAGTCATGTGCCAGCCTCTGCTCCTTGGCCGTCAGAATTATTTCTTTTCCTGCTACTAGATTTGTCGGGTTTTCACTACTTGTGGAAGACCTCCCCCCTCTTCTATCCCCAGTAAACTTCAAAGTGAATTTCCTTGAGGTTTCCTGGAGCAAGCCTTGATAAGCATTACTTTAAAATGATAAAGTATATGGAGTTGTGTCTTCTTGAGTAGGAAGAGAAGGGCTTTGACTACTTGCCTGACTGACTGTAGGGTTTGTGCGGATTCTCGTGGGCCAAGATAGTTCTGTGGTACACATTATCAACCCTCCTTTTAAAACAGTGTGGCCTAACCATGCCCGGAATTGCCTGTATTCACTCATGACCAACTTGTAGAGGCCTCGAGTCTCTGGACATAAGCCATTTCAGAAACACTTTCCCTAGTTTCCCTAATAGAGAGGAAGTGAGTGGCGCATTGCACATGCTCCATGCATGCCATTCTTTAATTGTACTTCTTGTCAAGAGGGGTTTTTTTTTGTGTGTGGTATTTAAGCACTTACTATGTGCCAGGGACTATACTAAGTTCTGGGGTAGATACAAGCTAATCAAGTTGAGCACACTCCACGTCTCACATTGGGCTCACAGACTTAATCTCCATTTTACAGATGAGGTAATTGAGACCCAGAGAATTTGCATGATTTACCTAAAGTCACACAGCAGACAAGTGGTGGAGCTGGGATTAGAACCCAGGTCTTTCTGACTCTTAAGCCGATGCTCTATGCAGTAGGCTACATTACTTCTCAGAGTTAAGATTAGGGTAACTGTGAAGCTCAAAAAGTTTTAGGGGTGACCCCAACTCAGACATAATTTGGAAGCTGTAGGTCAATCTTCACCCTCTGCTTCCAGGTCTTAGTCTTCTGGGATCCTTTGAACCACTCTGCCAACTCTCTCTGGCACTGAAAGTTAAAGTATGTCAAAAAGCACATAAATGTGGAGGTTGGGGCCTTTATTTTTTTCTCTCTTTTCAGAATGAGTGCATTTGTGTGAGTAAGTAGTTAAATGTCCAGGTGATGCTCAACTCTCAGTGCTTAGTACAGTTACTTGCACATAGTAAGTGTTTAACAAATACCATTATTATTATTTTGCCTCTCTCTGCTGGTATTTAACTGTACTTTGGTATTAACTGTGGTTTTTGTCCCCAAGGCAAGGGTATCCTTTTGCTCTTCCTCATTTACTGGGACATTTCCTTGCATCCTCACACTGTCTCCGGCCTGTTCCATGACTTTACAGAGATGTATGAGGACACTGCCACTGGGGTACCATCAGCCCACCGTGATTCCAGGGAGCTGATAACACCAAGGAATTGGGAAGGCCCTAAAAAGTCACCTCCTCTTAGAGGCATTCCTTTGCTAGTTAGCCCACGATCCTGTCACCTTAGCAGGAATGTTTATTTTTTTTCTCTTGAATCTGCTTACTTCTGTCCTTGTCACATGCCTAGGCATGTTGTAGTGGATGATGTCTGTGGTAAACTTTATATTCCCCCATTAGATTATAAACTCACCTTTTACTTCTTTTGTATATTTCTAGGCATGTAGTACAATGTCCTTCATATAGAAGGTTCTGACCCAGGGACAAGATTCTCAGTCCCCTGCGTAGTTCCTTTTACCTAGCTTTTTCCCTTCTCCTTGAAGACAGATGAGACTGCGCAAAGTGGAGGAAATGTCTGTGGCTAGCCCGTGCCCGGGAATACCTGATGTGCTCGTGACAGATGCCATGGCAGCCACATCCTTGATACAGCGCTCATTTCTAGGTCTACAAATAGCCTGATTGGATTCTTGCAGTCCTATGTCATGTCATGTAAGCTCCTAATGGGCAGGGAATGTCTACCAACTCTGTTGTGCTCTCCCAAGCACTTAGTACAGTGCTCTGCACACAGTAAGCGCTCAATAAATACGACTGAATTGAACGAATTGATATTCACGTGGGAGTTTTGTTCTTCATTTTGTGAGACTGAAATTTTACACTGTATTTATGCTCACTGTAACAATTGGGCATTATTCTGTTTTAGGACTTCTGCTCCGCGTAGGTGCAAGGGTGAGGCTAGAGATTTTTACAGCCTCCTTTACACAGGAAGATGATATGTCCTGGTAATCTAATCACTGGGGTGAAGATTTATCAGGAATGTAAAAGTTCTGAACCCTTTTGACCTTGGGTAAATCGCTGACACCAAGGGGTTGACCTTCTTTACTTTTAAAGATCTATTGGAGGAGAGGTGTGGATTAATTTCGGTAAAGAATTGCTCAAATATCCATGATCTGAAGATGTTTTTAAACCAGATGCTGGTGGGAGGTGAAGTCTAAGACTCCTTTGAGGGTGATCTGTAATCTCAAATATTAACCTTATACTTGGTGCTATGTCAGTCTGTTTTCATTGAAGGAAAGTGTTTTTGACCACAAAATGTTTTTTAGAGGAAGGCCAAATTTATCAGTAAGATGCTTCTAAAGTCCACACTTCAGAAGGACAATTACATTAGTTTCTAAGGTAATTTACAAATCAGAAATTAGCAGAAAGTCAAAGTGACTGTGGTATGTATATAAGTTCTCTGTGCCTCAGTTACCTCATCTGTAAAATGGGGGTTAAGACTGTGAGCCCCCAGTGGGACAACCTGGTTACCTTGTAACCTCCCCAGCGCTTAGAACAGTGCTTTGCACATAAGCGCTTAGTACAGTGCTCTGCACATAGTAAGCGCCCAATAAATATGATTGATAGTAAGCGCTTAATAAATCCCATTATTATTATTATTATACCTTTATTTGTTGTTTTAAAGGTCCCAGTTGTGGGTTATCAATTTTTTTCCACCCTTTCCCAAAGGCAAATTTCAGATGATGGTGTTTAGCTTATGAAATAATCAAAACATTCAGGCCTAAAATCCTATTAATTGTGTTGCATGAACTACTCTTCTGTTCTGGTGGAATTTAAATGTGAAGTTCTTTTTTTTTCAAAGTCCTGGAGCGATTTGGCTTCTTCCTCGCCTCCCACTCAGGCATGATTAAAAAGTGGGGCAAAGGTTATTCTCCATCTGAGGCTTCGTTGGTATTTAGGGCAAAGTGAGCCCTGGCAAACAAATGAAAGGCTGGGGCGGAGGTGTAGTATTCATTCATTCATTCAATCGTATTTATTGAGCGCTTACTGTGTGCAGAGCACTGTACTAAGCGCTTGGGAAGTACAAGTTGGCAACATATAGAGATGGTCCCTATCCAACAGTGGGCTCACAGTCTAGAAGAGGGAGACAGAGAACAAAACATATTAACAAAATAAAATAATTAGAATAAATATGTACAAATACAGTAAATAAATAGAGTAATAAATACGTACAAACATATATACATATATACAGGTGCTGTAGATGTGCTTTGAGGTGTGCCCCACTCCCCTCCCAGCCCCACAAAGGGCTGAAGCTTTGAGTCAAAGGGGTGGTGGAACGGGGAAACAAAAAGAAGCAGAATGGTGTAATAGATGGAGCACAGACCTGGGAGTAAGAAGGCCATAGGTTTTAGTCCCAGTTTCGCCACTTGTATGCTGTGTGACCTCGGGCAAGTTACTTCACTTTTCTGTGCCTCGACCTCATCTGTAAATGGGCGATTGGACTGTGAGCCCCAGGTGGGATAGGGGCTGTGTCCTACCCAATTTCCTTGTATCCACCCTGGTGCTTAGCACAGTGCCTGGCGCATAGTAAGCACTTAACAGAAGCCACTATTAGTTGGGCCTGGGAGTCAGAGGATCTGGGTTTGAATCCTGGCTCTGCCAATTGCTTTGGGCAAGTCACTTAATTTCCCCGTGCCTCAGTTCTTCTGTTCTCCTTCCTACTTAGATTGTGAGCCCCATGCAGGACAAGGACTATGTCCAACCTATTTATCTTGTTTCTATACCAATTTCTAGAACAGTGTTTTATGCATAGTAACTGCTTAACGAATACCATTAAAAAAACAAACAAATTTGTCCCTTTCCCGTCTCCACCCCCACTGTCAATCAGTGCTATTTATTAAGCACTTACCATATACCGTATACCCCACACTGTGCTAAGTGCTTGGAAGAGAACAATATAGTGGAGTTGGTAGACAGGTGGGGGCTGTCTAAAGCTAGGTGAGGAGGGTCCTCTGTCTGTCCTCCACACACCTTTCCTCTCTATTATGGATACCATTATTTCTGCCAATTATTATAATTAATGTATGTTAATTATCTATTATTATTATCTATTATCTGTTATTGTCTATCTCCCCCTCAACACTCCTAGGAAGGGAACATGTCTTTCAACTCCATTGTATTGTACTCTCCCAAGCACTTAGTACATTGTTTTGCACACAGTAAGTGCTCAATAAATACCATTGATTGACAGATGAAACCTAGCAATTTTTGCCTCCTGTGGGAGGGTGTTTCATATCACTGTAGCTACTTCTTCTTATTACTATTAATTACTTGATCACTCACCGAGGAGGATTCGACATTCTTCTCTCCCGAGTGTCAGTTTTCAGAGATGGGTTGTTACATGCTTAAATTTATCGTTATGTCACTTGGCATTTTAAAAATATTCAAAAAATTCTAAATAAGGTTCAAAGCCTGTTGTTCACTTTTCATATGAATGCCATATCTAAAAGGTGGTTATCTATGGAACCATAAATTTGCATTAGAGCTGTGTAACTGATTCAACTTAGATTGGCATATTTTGGACACATCAGTCATTCATTCAATCATATTAAGCTTTTACCATTTTCAGAGCACTGTACTAAGCACTTGGGAAAGAACAATGCAGCAATAAACAGTGACTATCCCTGCCCACAGCTCCAAGATGCCTTCTCCAACTCAACCTTCATTTTCTCAACTCCCTCTCCCTTCTACATCACCTTTGTGCTTGGATCTGTACCCTTTAAGCACTTTGTAGTCACCCCACCCTCAGTCCCCACAGCAGTTATGTACATATCCTAATTTATTTTAATATCTTTCTCTCCTTCTAGACTCTAAACCCTTTGTGGTCAGGGAAAATGTCTATCAACTATATTGTATTGTACTCTCACAAATGTCCTGAGCTTAAAAAGGCTTAATTAACTGTTTTCTGTTCTGTCCTTAATTTTAACTGTCCTTATCTCCCGCTTCAAAATTGCATATCTCCTCCTCCCTCATGACTTTCATGACTCAAAATACTATAGTACATATCATTCCCTCTGTTTGAAATTCCCTTTTAGTTTTCACCAAAGTTCACCAAAGTTATGTCACTTCCCTTAAAAACACTATTGAAAATCTTCCAATTCGATTAAACTATCCCAGATTAACCGCTGTACTTCAGTTACCCCAGTCAGTAATTCCTTAGTACTTGGCAAAAGTGCATGCTGTTATAATGAGCAAAGATCGGAGTAATATGAGATATAAAACCATCAGTACATTTTATGACAATATAAGCAATAGCAAAGTAGAATTACAAACAATTTTTGATGGAGTTGGTCTTTGGTTCATCGATGATGTTGAGACTGTATCCATGGGGATTTCACTGACCATCTCTTGCATATTTGGGATCATTAAAATATGATAATGTACCTTTTCTGCCCCTTGCTATTTAACATGCAACATTATAGATATATATTTTATATACATAGAATCTCCTGCTTGGTAGATCTCTAAATTGATGCCAATATTGGTAAATGCTTTGACTAGTGTAGGCAGAACCACCTTAGTCATCAAAGGGGAAGTAATCTTAATAAAACTGAAGTGACCTGTTTTGGGGACTTGGTTATATGGGAAGATTTTGTACAAAAGAAGAGTTTTACTGTAGTTGGCTTCACTTTGATGTGCCTCCATTTCTGTTTTCACAGTGCAAGTGCATTATCATTTGTGGATTTACTGCTGCAGGTTTCCCAGGATTTAGTAAGAGAGAACCAACTTTAATGAACAATGTATATGGGCTAAGTAGGAGTAGTAATAGTATTTATTAAGTCTTCTAGGCTCTGGGAGACAATATAAGGGTGGGAATTTGTCATGGTCCCTGTCCCTGTAGAGAGCTCACAGTGTAAGAAACAAGTGTGACCTCCTATTAAAGTAGGCCTCCTATTTTGGGTTTGGAGCTACTGTAGTTGGAAGATTTAAATACTTCTTTTCTCCCTTTCTTGTGGCAGAAGGCAAATAACAGTTCTTGAGTGCCTGTATATTCAATGTAGTTTGGAACACTAGCGTACTAAATGTGCGTCAGAACAGGTACTCCAAATGCAATTTTTGCCATAATATTAATGCCTTAAAGTTTTTAAAATTTTTCTCCTCATGTAAATTTTAATCTCATAACAAGTGGGAATACAGACGGTTCCTCAATAATGTATGCTTACATCATGCATTTTTGGGTAGAACTTATTTGGGAATCAGAGAACGTTCCCCTCTACCCCCCAGTATGCGTCAGCATAGAATCAAAAATATTGGAAGAAATGGTTTTTTGCATGTGCCTGGCTTTGGACAGGATGGAAGTACTACAGCACATGCTTTCTCTAATGCAAGCTCTTTCATTCATTCATTCATTCATTCAATTGTATTTATTGAGCGCTTACTGTGTGCAGAGCACTGCACTAAGCGCTTGGGAAGTGCAAGTTGGCAACATCTAGAGACAGTCCCTACCCAACAGCGGGCTAACGGTCTAGAAGGGGGAAACGGACAACAAAACAAAACAAATTAACAAAATAAAATAAATAGAATAAATATGTACAAGTAAAGTAAATAAATAGAGTAATAAATACGTACAAACATATATACATATATACAGGTGCTGTGGGGAAGGGAAAGAGGTAAGGCGGGGGGATGGAGAGGGGGAGGAGAGGGAGAGGAAGGAGGGGGCTCAGTCTGGGAAGGCCTCCTGGAGGAGGTGAGCTCTCTGTAGGACCTTGAAGGGAGGAAGAAAGCTAGCTTGGATATGGGGAGGGAGGGCATTCCAGGCCAGGGGAATGACATGGGCCGGGGGTCGAAGGCAGGAACGGGCGAGAACGAGGCATGGTGAGGAGATTAGTGGCAGAGGAGCGGAGGGTGCGGGCTGGGCTGTAGAAGAAGAGAAGGGAGGTGAGGTAGGAGGGGGAGAGGTGATGGACAGCCTGGGAGCCGAGGGTGAGGAGTTTCTGCCTGATGCTTAGGTTGATTGGTAGCCACTGGAGATTTTTGAGGAGGGGAGTAACATGCCCAGAGCGCTTCTGGACAAAGAGAATCCGGGCAGCGGCGTGAAGTATGGATTGAAGTGGGGAGAGACAGGAGGATGGGAGATCGGAGAGGAGGCTGATACAGTAATCCCGACGGGATAGGATGAGAGCTTGAACGAGCAGGGTAGCGGTTTGGATGGAGAGGAAAGAGCGGATCTTGGCAACACAACCCCCTCATTCTAGAAGAGCTAACTGTATTCAGCTTAAAGTCCAAAGTCATGCAACTTGATTTGTTTTTTTTGGTAGCTGGATTGAAACTGGGTTTAATTATCAAGCTGCCATTGACTAGCTCTTTCTTCTTGCTGTACGTATGGGGAAATATAATGTGGCTACTGGTTGTTAATGTTCATAAATTGCACTTGATCCACCCAGTTTATTGGAACTCTTTTTTTGTGGCAAAACAGATCTGTGATCATACTTGTTGAGAGTTTTTTTTTTAAAAAAAAACCAGTATTTGGTATTAGATGTCTAATTTTAGTGGCCATTTAATTCAGCTTGATTTGACATTTATATAATGGAGACAGCCTTGATCCCACTGCCCTGCTAGGTCAAATAGCTCGTCACTTTGCTGGTAATTTACTGCTTAATTGTAGAAATGATCCCACGGCCAGATAGCTGACATTAGTGAAGCAGCACGGTATGACTAGGTATTCCCTTGTGAGCCTATTTACATTGTGGATTTTCTATCATTTAAGTCAGAGCAACATCTTACATTTCCAGTGCTATAGAAAAGTTTTTAGTTTACTGTTTTTCATTGGTATTTAACTTTAATACTTATTTTTTTTGTAGGTTATGTCTCCCGAAACTTTACTCAGTCTTCTACTTTACTATGTAAGTTTTCCAAAACTTGTTATACTTTACATTTTTCTTGCAGAATGGCTTAGCAGAAAATGTGTTTATAATCAATATTTCCTTTCTGTTTCTAGCCAGAACCCATATTAACTATGCCGTCAAGGGGGATGTGGCCGTGGTCCGAATCAACTCCCCTAATTCAAAGGTACTTGTTTGACTAACTTGATGCTATTTCACTACATTACAGTTTTTTCATTCACTCCACCTAGTGATGCAGAATTGAGACATGTGAACAGCTGTTCTTTTGTTTTGTTTGATGTTTAATGATATTTGGATCCCAGCCTTTGAAGCCCACACTGAACCAGCATTACATTGGAGGTTGAAAGGAAGGCCTGGCTCAAGAGTTTGGTCCTATTTGTCTCTCCAGTACCTTTCCAGATGAGATAACTAGACCAGTCTTAGACTAGACCCACACCCAGACAGAATCAAGCTGGAATCTGGCTCGTGAGTGATATGGGGGGAGTCCCAGTAAACCACCATTTGCTTCAGACTTCCTTCCTGAGAGAATTAGGAATGTCTAAGTGACGATGAGAAGAATAAGGAAGGAGACAATGGAGACCCAGCTGGTTTAAAATAAGCAGGAAGGAGCCAGTTCTGGTAATCGGGGGCTTAGTTGAGGAAGAGGCAAGGAGTGGGTATCCTTTCAAGGATAAGCTAGGGTAGATGCAACTGGTATGGGAAAATCACTTGTGGTGTGAAATCTCCTTGAAGAAGGTGGATGTGATTGTCTCCAGTGAGATGATGATAAAAAAGGATGATTTGGTAATTTCACTGGGGGGTAGAGAAGTCTGGGGGCCCTTTCACTTGGCTGTTTATGAGGAAGGAGGAATATTTTTGAAAGTCCATAGAGTGCACATGATTTTATAGTCTTGAAATAATTATAATTATTAAGGTATTTGCTAAGCGCTTACACTGTGCCAAGCACTGTTCTAAGTGCTGGGGTAGAGACAAGGTAATCAGGTTGCCCCACATGGGGCTCACAGTCATAATCCCCATTTTACAGATGAGGTAACTGAGGGACAGAAAAGTTAAGTGGCTTTCCCAAGGTCACGCAGCAGACAAGAGGCAGAGCTGGGATTAGAACCCACGTCTGCCAACTCCTAAGTCCGTGCTCTTTCCACTGAGCCATGCTGCTTCTCTTAGCCTTAAGCCTAACTGAGCCTTATGGTGCAAGGCTTCAACGTATCATGCCAATTTTGAAGTCAGGTAACCAAAGAACCCTTCATACAGGGAACTAGACTGAGAAGAGACATTTTACAAAGTACAGGTAGCGGAATCATCAAATTGCACTTCAGGCTCTTTCATCATTAAAATTTGAAAATGGATTTGAGGTATCTATTCTAAAAATAGATGCACAGTGTCAACTTCCATTAAAAAGGAACTCAGTTTCTGTCTGGCCCCTACTTATAGTTTTTTTTTAATAAGCGGGTGAGTTGAAATGGGTCAGAAGAAATGTTTTGTGGGCATACGGAAGTTCTCTTCCAGTGGCATCGCATAGTTAGAAGCTATTGGGAAATAAGTGGCAGTCAGACCAACCTGACAATTAGAGATGGAGTCCCTCTCTTTGGACATGGGTCTTAGAGGTAGAATTGTAAAAAGTGCCAGTCCTGCAAATTACAACTGCAACCATAAACCAAAGGGCAGTTTTTCTGTATATGTTGTTTAGGGCTAATTATCATGTTTTCTACCCCAGTGCTTAGTACTGTGCTTGGCATATAGTAAGTGCTTACCAAATAGCCCAGTTGTTGTTGCTAATATCATTACATGCAATGGTACTTTCAGCCCCACCCTCCTCACCCTTGTGCATGAAGGATTTAGTAAGCCTTGTGCATTTATTTACTATACAAGGGCATGCAAATTGAACTACTATGGGTACAAAGTTTTTAGCTCAGGAACAGAGTCCTGAAGCAGAAAGTGGTTTTGTATTGCATTGCCTGCTTTCCAAGTATTAATAGGTAATCTCTGTAGGACATAAGTCCTTACTATTTTGAAGCTGAACTTTGACCGTTTTTCTGTGTGCTTGCTTTTGACAGGTAAACACTCTGAACAAAGAGCTGACATCGGAGTTCATACAAGTAATGAATGAAATTTGGGCCAGTGAAGCCATCAGAAGTGCAGTCCTTATTTCAGCAAAGCCAGGCTGCTTTATTGCTGGTGCTGATATCAAGTAAGTTTTAAAGATTGGGAACTCTCCCTTATGGTTTGCATTGATACATTTCTTCAGGTGTAAAGAAGGCTTCCACTCTTGTAAGTAGGGTTTTTTTGAAAAAATATTACTACTATTACTTTTAACCAATGTCCCTACAGTTAAAGTACCAAGAGTGGTAACAATACTAGCAAATAAAGCTAATGGACATTTATCTAAGAATAGATTCTAGTTTTTCTCAGCACTATTAAAATATATTGTCATTGGTCATATTATCATAGATGCATTTAGGTTTCTCTCTTCCTGAACAACTCTTGACTTTTGAGAATCTTTTATTGCTTCTAGGTGTAGCATAATTTCCCAAGTGGTAAAATGTTTCCCTTTAACGGGCTGATATGCTCTCCAGAAAATCTTCTTGTTACAGGGCTTTATTGGTCTGTTAAAAAACCAAAGATGAAACTGGCAGTCCCATTTCAAGTTCTGGGACTGGGGATTTATTTGAGTACATGGAGAACAGCTGCTAGTTACTGAAGTCTACTTATAGTTTTGGTCATTACTGACTGATTTTTTTAGTTTGGGAACATGTGGGTTTATGTGCCTTTTACTAAGCATTAATTTCTGTTTCCTGCTTTTCTTGGAAATTGCAGCATGCTATCAGCTTGTAAGAGTCCTCGCGAAGTAACCCAGTTATCTCAGGAAGGACAGCAAATGCTGGAGAAGCTTGAAAAGTCTCCGAAGCCCATTGTGGCTGCCATCAGTGGATCCTGCTTCGGAGGAGGCCTGGAGGTATGGTCTTGCATCACGGCTAGTAAACCTTATTTCAGGCCAGTGTTATGAGAAAGATGATGCACTTCCTGACATAAGAAGCGTAGAGGAACCCTGGTTCATCCAGCTTACCTGCTGTGTGACCTTGAGCAAGTCACTTCTTCTGTGTGCCTGTTACCTCATCTATAAAATGGAGATTCGATCCTCTTTCCGCCAATTTAAACGGTGAGACCCATGTGGGAGAGGTACTGTGCCAACCTGATAAACTTTAATGTAACCCAGCACTTAGAACAGTGCGTAACACACAGGAGGCGTTTAACAAATACCAAAAAAAAAATACAAATACAAAAAATAGGCCAACTCAGGAATAATTCCTTTGGATCACAGAAGGGTCATTATTCAGAGTCAGAATTAGCAGCATCACTCTATATAGAGTTCAGATATATATTAGAAGTACCCAGATTATTTAACTACTCTAAGAGGAAAACCAGCATCTTTAATATTAAACTATTGACAAGCTTTAGCATTGTCAGCTGCCTGTTCAGAATGGGGACCTAGTAAGTGGGCTTCAGGCTAAGCGTACAGTCTGAAACTTTCAGGTAGAATTCCCTCTGCTGCAGAGAACTCATCTGCTGTAATCCCCCCAGCAGTTGGTTACGTAATCTTACAGTTAGGCTCGTACAGTGTTGCAGATTTGTTTCCTCTTTGAGACCCCGGACTTGTCTTCTACTTTAATACGCAGAAGCTTTAGCTAAAAAAATATTGTACTAAGTAATACTTTTACTACTTAGAACCTTGCATGGATTCAAATTCTGGGGTTCAGTTTGCCCCCAGACTAAATCAAAGTTTATCCCCCACTTAGGTTGGTGTGTGTGTGCAGTGACTTTTAAAAATGTCCTTGTTACTCAAGAGTTTAACAAATAGCAATTTTTTTGTGGCTTTAGTTTGGAAAGCCAAATTCTCCTTCAGTATGTAGCATTTTGCCTGTAAATCCTCATAAGTTCTAATTAGGGAAGCTGTGAGTTTTATAGACATGGTGGCTTCCTGATACTAAATGTTTCCTTTGCTCAGATTTATCCCATTACTGCAATTTTTTCTCCAATTTTTGTGAGCGGCTTTTGTAAGTATTTGACTGCAGCTTCCAAGTTAGAATCTGGTGAACAGGCCCGCTCCATTTTTTTCTGAAGTTAAAAATTCAAATTGCTGCAGAGTTATGTGCACTAACCTTCTTCTTTCCTCTATGTGTTTTGAAGCTTGCCATTGCCTGCCAGTACAGAATAGCAACAAAAGACAAAAAGACTGTATTGGGTACTCCTGAAGTGCTACTGGGGATGTTGCCAGGGGCAGGAGGCACACAGCGGCTCCCAAAGTTGGTAAGTTAAGGCTCTTAAAGACCATACTGCCATTCAGAAGAGAGTGTGCTTGCCTATCTTCCAGACAGTGCGGAAGCACAAACTTGTGGGTTGATGGTTCAGGATCAAACTCTTCCCTCCCCTTCCATTTCCCCTTCTTCCTTAGACAAGTCATTTGATTTTTTTTTTCCTCTTTTTGGTGTGCCAGTTTCCCAGTATGGAAAGGCAAGAAATTAATGATTTTTCTAGAATTGTAAAGCCAACAGACATCCATAGCAGGTACAAGTCAACCACTCCAAGCTGTCTTTGGTGGTAACCTCCTCCATTGTACTGTCCCTGAATTCCACTTACCCTTTAACTGTGGAATATCTGTATTACACCTTTTCAAATAGTATAGCTTGAAGTCAGTGGGGAGCATGCTAACTGTTCAGTTCTGAAGAACTTGGAAGCAGAGTTAGACGTGGAAGCTGTGGAACTCACTGGGACTATAACAGAGCTGCACCTTGGACCCAGGCCTACACCTGACTGGGCCAAGAATGGACTTAATTTTTGTTTTTGATGTTGAGCGGGGGGGAAGCAGGTATCGCTTTATCTTCCCCAACTTCTCTCTACCCTCTCCCAAAGAAGCTATGTCGCAAGTCATCAAGCCACTCAGAGAACAAACACCTATAGGATTTTTTGATGGTGGTTGTTTTTTCCACACACATTCCCCTTCCTTTCTTTACCTGCCCTGTCCAATAAGTTCTTGAAAGTTTACATAGCACCCTGGGGTGGCCTGAAGGCCCCTGAAGGAGTGTGCTGGGCTGGATGGCAAAGGTTGTCAATCGCTGGGAGAGACACCGTGGTATTTTCTGGTATGATAAATCAGTGACAAAAAAAACCCCATATAACATCCAACTTAATGTCTGACTGTAGTGTTTCATCTGCTATTTTCCAAGCCCCCTCAACTCTTGAATGTTGTTTCCAGGTGGGTGTCCCTGCTGCCTTTGATATGATGCTTACTGGTAGGAACATTCGTGCTGACAGAGCAAAGAAGATGGGACTTGTTGACCAATTGGTGGAGCCTCTGGGTAAGAATTCAGCGTGCAAGATCCACAGCGTCCCAGATTTGGGCTTTTGAGAGAACTAAGGGAACAAACAGCTCCTCTGTATTGATGGAGCATGTCTTTGACCTTCCTTAGATAATAAGATGGGTACTCGTAAACCCAAGGAAGGTGTCTGTGTTTGATATCTGTCCAAAGTGACCATTCCTTGCATTGATGGCAGGTGAAGTTCAGCTCCTCCCTTTTCTCCCTGCTAGCCTGTTTAGTTCACGTTGGGTCTGTCTCATATTGGGACAAACCTTCTTCCTACATTATAATCTTAGTATGTATTTACAGGACCAGGTTTGAAAACTCCAGAGGAAAGGACAATTGAATACCTTGAAGAAGTAGCCGTTACCTTTGCTAAAGACCTAGCTGATAAAAAGGTTTCTGCGAAGAGGAGCAAGAGTCTGGTGGAGAGTGAGTATTCCTGTGGCACTGTGACTTATTCCCATTTAAACTGAGTGAAGGAACTAAACCGTAATGTGTCAGTATAGTCTCTAAGAGGAAAACAAGAAAAGATGTGGACGTCTTTTCCCAGAGGCACAGCCTGTTTCCTCAATCTGACTGAAAAGTGCCGGTGTTGGGAGTATCACTGTGCCTTAACAAAGGAGAGAAATTCTCTTGTAAAAAAAAGTTGGAGGTTCTCAGTATTATTGCAATTTACAGAAAGCGCGGATAGGAGAGAACTGGCTCTTGCTGACTGGCCCCTGAAAGCATTTTTCCTCTGCAGAGGTGACATCCTACGCCATGACGATTCCATTTGTCAGGCAACAGATCTACAAAAGAGTGGAAGAAAAAGTTAGAAAGCAGACCAAAGGACTGTATCCTGCTCCCCTGAAGATCATTGATGTGAGTTCTCTTTCCCAATTTTCATTATTCCAGGGTATCAGCAGTGCTTTATCTGGGTACCGTTCCGGACGGTGTGTGCTCCCTTTCCTTCAGGAGGTGCCAGAAGTATGGTGTGACTTCTTGTGTAATTTTAAGAGCAGATGGAATAACCAGTTCCCCTCCAAAACATTTCTCAGCTAAATCAGTTCTCTCATTAAAGGGTGCTTATACCTTGTGAGTACTTGTGATTTTGTTGGATGTGCTTTTAGTTTCAGTGTAATGAAGGACTGCTGCCACCATCCTCCCTGACCCCAGTGATCTTGCCAACTACTTTATCAGTAAAATAGAAATCATCAGTCATGAACTTTCCATGGTGTCTCCCTCATCTTCTCATCCATAATAATAATGATAATAATGATGGCATTTGTTAAGCGCTTACTATGTGCCAAGCACTGTTCTAAGCACTGGGGGGATACAAGGTGATCTGGTTGTCCCACGTGGGGCTCACAGCCTTAATCCCCATTTTTACAGATGAAGTAACTGAGGCTCAGAGAAGTTAAGTGACTTGCCCAAGGTCACGCAGCAGACACGTGGTGGAGTCGGGATTAGAACCCGTGACCTCTGACTCCCAAGCCCGTGCTCTTTCCACTGAACCATGCTGCCTCTCCCAGCCACTCTGCCTCTCCCCCTCCTTTTTCTCCTCCTTTTCAGCTGTCTCCTGCTCTCTAACTACTGCTACTGTGGTTATTGTAATATTTGTTAAGCAGGTACTATGTGCCAAGCACAGTTTTAAGCAATGAGGTAGATACAAAATGATCAGGTTGAACCAGTCCCTGGTCCCATACAGGGCTCACAATATAAATAGGAGGAAAAATAAATATTGAATCCCAATTTTACAGATGAGGAAACTGATTGAAGCACAGAGAAGTTGTGACTTGCCCAAGGTCACACAGCAGGCAAGTCATGGAGCCTGGATTAGAACCCAGGTCCTCTAACTCCCAGGCCCATGTTCTTTCCATGAGGCCAAGTTGCTTCTCATAACTCTGCTCCCTTTACATGTTCCTCAGATTCACTCCTGTTTTTATTTATACCCATCTCCAGCCCTTCCGAATGACTGAACATTCAATTTTATTTATTCTGATTCTAGTGCTCATGAATATTTTTTTGTCTTCCCCATTGGTGTGTAAACTCCTTGCAGGCAGGGAATGTCTCTCTTGCTTCTGTTGTACTTTTCAGGCCCATAGTACGATGCATTGCATTCAGTAGCAGCTTGATCCCTAGCATCATTTTTACTTTTGTACTAAAAGCAGGTGAGGAATGGGAAAAAATCTTGGATGAGAATTTTTTTGAGTGTTCTTTCTCCTGTTTCTAGCAATTGAACACATTTCTCTTTCAATACTTTATCTCCCACATCTCCTCACTTCAGGCAGGCACACCGTTTCATGGTTACCATCTTGTTTCATCTTTATGAGTGTTCAGTCTGTGGCAGCACTTGCAACAACCTGTACCTCCTGCTATCTGCCAAGTCATTTCCCTTTTATCCTTTAAAATCCTGCTTTATTCTGTTGTTCCAGTTACAACCTCCCTTTTTGCCCCAATTAGATGGCCTGCTCTAACTATAAAAGTTACCGATCAGGTTTTGTCTCATTTTTGATTTTAAGGACCTTGAGTGTAGGACACGGGGTTTTCTTTTTTAAGTCAGTAGTGTTCTCCGAATCACCTGCATAAAATTTGAGCGTGCCTTCCTTGTGCACGCTTAATAAATATTACTGATTAATTGCCTGGGTTCCCAGAGCACAGGATCAAAGGTATGCCACAGGTCATACATCTCTCCCTTTCTCCCTCGCCAAATAGCTCCTGGGCTAATGAACAACCTCAAAAGTGGTTTCCAAAATAAAATGAGCCCTAAGAAGCCAAGTTCTACCTTCTGCCCTTTCACTCCAACTCATATATAAGGTACAACAGTGGTGTGGTTTAAGGTTATCCTTCCATGAGTGGCTTAGTCTTCAAAGTTGACATTTGAGCAAAATCATTCAGTGCCCTCTAGAACCAGGCAATCATTCTAGATCAGAAATAAAATTATTGGTATTTTGTCTCTTAGGTCGTGAAGACTGGACTTGAAGAGGGGAATGATGCTGGGTATTTATCGGAATCCCAGGTAAAGTTAGGACTGTGAGACTTTTTCCTTTCTACTCTTATAATACCATTTCTGAGCATTGCTAAGGTTTGAGTAGGCTTACCCACTGTGTAACAGGGAAGGAAAATAATTCTGCCAAAGTGCACCTGGATGTTTTGTTTTGTTGTCTGTCTCCCCCTTCTAGACTGTGAGCCCGTTGTTGGGTAGGGACCATCTCTATATGTTGCCAACTTGTACTTGCCAAGCGCTTAGTACAGTGCTCTCCACACAGTAAGCGCTCAATAAATACAATTGAGTGAATGAATGAACTTGGATGTTAGACTTGCTTCCAGCTGATGTGGTGCGGCTTACATACTCCATCTGTCTGAGTGGGAATCAGAAAGTTGAACAGAAAATGTCGCTGAAAGTAGGCCCTCTGGGACACTTGTATAGGCAGTAGTCCACTGAGGGTAATGCTGGGTCATCCTGTCTGAACCTGCAGTCTGCATAATTGGCAGATAGAGTAAGGTGATGCCAAAATATTTATGCAAGAATGAGGACCTGGCCGGAATAACAGCGGTGAAGCTTGCTTCCGACGGTGCAAAATGAAGCTTCATTCTTGGATCACTAACACCTTAATAAGTGCTAAATGCTGCTTGGTTGGGCTTCCCTGAATATTTGTGGTTTAAATAATCAGTTCAGGCTCCTGGAGAAGAGAAGTCAAATGACTATTCCAGTTCCTTAGCACGTAAAATCATTTAGAAAGCAGTGGCTTGGAAGTGCTACTATAAGAAACACTTAAGGGGAGAGGGGCTCTCCTGAAAATAGACCGTAGCACCACTTAGAAGTTGGGACAGCTATTTTAGATCATTCTTTATTGAACAAATCCTGCCAGAGAGCAAACTTAATTGCATAATTAAAACCTGAATTGTAACGTGTTTTTGTGTTTCCTGTCTTTCTCTCCCCTTCAGAAATTTGGCGAACTTGTAATGACCAACGAATCCAAAGCTTTGGTTGGACTCTACCTTGGTCAAGTTCTGTGCAAGAAGAATAAGTTTGGGGCCCCTCAGAAGGATGTCAAGTAAGTTCAACGTGTTAGTCCAAAGCCTAGGCCTTCTAAAGATGTGTAATGATCTCCTTTTGGCCAAGTTCAAGGGCCCGTTCCCTGAATTCTCCCGGATTTATATGCTGCCTTCAATGCAATTGACCATTAACCCTTCCTTGGGAAACCATCCGTAACTTTGGCTTTCAGGACACAATCCTTTTCTTGAACTTATTTTTTTTAATATTTTTGGGCAGCTCCTTCAGTTGTTGTTTCTCGTCATCTATTCCATTTAATGTGTGCCCCCCCTAGGTTTGGCTTCACTCCTTCCTATCCACTTATTGGATGATCTGGTCCTGTGGTTTGAGTCCCATGTCTATGTTCATATCTCCCAGAGTTCCTCTTCCATACCTGAGCTCTTAGCAGGCTGTCTCAAATATCTAGCTCTCGTCATAAAACAACGTAGAAAAGCTCGTGGAATCCTCAAAGGTCAAGCTGAGTTCCTCTTCCACCTTAAAACTTTTCCTTCCTCCATCTTTCAGACACAGTTCAGAATCACTCATTCCTCTTTAATTCAGTTCTATTCTTTCTTCTCCCTACATTCATTAAAATCTACTCCTCCTCCCTAATGCCATCACCAAGTTCCTCACTTTTCCACTTCTCCCTGCTTTTTCTAAAATTTTATTTTATTTTTGTATTTAAGTTTGTACTATGTGCCAAGCACTGGAGTAGATGCAAGCTAATCAGGTTAGGCAAAGTGACATCAGTTGCCCTCACATACCCTCAACACTGTAAGTGCCTTGTTGTCAGAGAATGTGTCTACCAACTCTGTTATACTGTACCGAGTGCTTAGTATAGTGCTCTGCACACAGTAAGCCCTTGATAAATAACATTGATTGATTATAAGAGGAAAAGTGCATCTTAAGCTTTTTAATCCCCAACCTTTAACCCAAATTACTAAAAAAACTATCATACGCAAAAGCTGTTTTCCTTTGGCTGGAAACCTAATTCCCAGTTTACTGTGTGAAACTTCGTGCATGGCTCACTTTTGCTCTATTTTGCTGTTGTGTTTAGCTGAGTAGTGAGAGAAAATGGGAAAGGTTACAAAGGATCTTGTAGCCTGTTCTAATTCAGAGGGCCATTGGAAAAAAGTCCATCCTCTGGAGACATTTTAACTGAGAAGGTAAAAGTGGTGGTGATGGCTGGGTGTGGGGGTGGCGAGAGGACAGACGGGTGATGAAATTCAATGGTGAAATAACTCAGTACCTGAATTTGGTAGAAAGTGCAAGTGGGGAGGGAGATAAAGGGAAAGAAGAGAGTTGGGGATGGGAGGAGAGAGAAGCAGTGTGGCCTAGTGGATAAAACACAGGACCTGGATTCTAGTCCCTGCTCGGCTACTTGTCTGCTGTGTGACCTTGGGCAAGTCACTTCTCTGTGCCTCAGTTACCTCATCTGTAAAAGGGGTATTCAGACTGTGAGCCCCATATGGGACGTGGACTGTACCCAACTTGATTAGCTTGTATCCACCCCAGTGCTTAGAAAGCACTTAACAAATACCAACAAAAAACCCACTCACTGTTCTTTGTCCATCCTCAGTATCTCTTTTCTTCTGTGAGTTCTTAAAAACAATGGACTAGTCCCTCTAGAATTGTGTATGTTCTCAGGCTGTGCATATTTCACCATGTCTTATTCATTTCTTTCTCTGCTCTGATTTGACTTTCTTAGCTTCTCATCACAAGCAGTGTGTGCTCAAAATTGTTCAGAGTTGATCTTTAATTTATTTGCATGATGAGAGGAAAGAAACTTAAAGTCTCTCTTAATAATCCGACTATCTTTCCCCTCCTCACTCATTATGTCTTGCACCATCTTCTCTAGCTTAATTTCTAATCTTGTTTCATCACAATCTTGCCATTCTTTTAGGCTACATCATTAAAGAGGAATATCATTTCCACTCTTTGTAGGCCTTCCTTTAGCTCTGTAGGTCTCTGCACCGTTCTGGGTTTTGCCAATAATAATAAGCCAGTAATAAGTGATTTGATCACCTTTCCCAGTTTAATAAGTACTATATGGCTTAAACAAAGAAAGAATATGTGCCAATGCTCTATAGATGGGAATTTGGCTGTCCTTGTGTCATTTCACATACCTTATCCCTTAATCTCTGTAGGGAGCCAAGGGCGTTTTCACTAACCAGAGAAGCAGGGTGGTTCAGTGGAAAGAGTACGGGCTTTGGAGTCAGAGGTCATGGGTTCAAATCCCAGCTCTGCCAATTGTCAGCTGTGTGACTTTGGGCAAGTCACTTAGCTTCTCTGTGCCTGTTACCTCATCTGTAAATTGAGGATTAAGGCCGTGAACCCACCGTGGGACAACCTGATCACCTTGTAACCACCCCAGTGTCTAGAACAGTGCTTTGCACATAGACACATAGTAAGCCATCATCATCATTATTATTATTACTAACCCTAACCTCTCCCAAGGAGTAGAGTGTGAGTGTGCTACCTGGAACAGCCCTGGGGAAAATCTGAATCCTGACCTACATTTCTAGCTTGGTGAGCAAGAACCACATTTTCCGATTCAAATGGCTGGGGTCTTTCCATTCACCCATCTTTGTATCCAGAGTGTTTCTGCTGAAGATCCCAGTTGGCCATCTGAGATTGAAAATGAAAGAATTCCTGAAAGTTAATACCTCTAGTTCCCTCCCACCATCAGTGCTTTTTTCATTTGACAGCATCTCTAGGCCTCTGCTGTTTCCCCTTAAAACATGATTTCCTGTTCGTACCTCCTTTATTTTGCACCGTCCTACTTCTTCATCCCCAATGCAGCCTTGTCTCCTTTTAGGGGGAGACACAGTGGGAATGGTCTTACTGGATGTTTTTAAAGGGGGATCTTCACCTCTCAGTACTTAACTGAGTTTTTGCAAATTCTAGTCAGACCTTTTTCAGTGACACTTGTTTCCCTGCAGTAAGTTGAAAATACTGATGTTTGGACTTCTCAGGATTTATGTGAAAAAGAGATCTGTGGTTTGAAATTAAAATTGGTGGTCTCTTTCTCTGCACATGTACCCTTGTGTTATCACCTGACACTTTCTGGAAAATGGATGGTTTAAAGATGGCTCTTAGTCACTTGGCTGATCCTGACATCTTTGACCCATATCATATCTTAGTCACAGTTGATCATTCAGCCCTCCTCCACTTTTGTATGTATGGTATGACAGAAATAGGGTTCACTGCTTGGCCCTCATGCTTTAAAGACAGAAAATCAGTAAAAACAACCCCACTTTTTCAAGACAGAGTTGAAGCAGGATCATTTGTTACTCTTTGATAAAATAATTCTTGTTTCTGTAGCTTAATGGTTAATATTTGAGGACACCGAATGTGGGCTTTTTTTTTTTTAGTTGCTTTTTTGTTGTTGTTAAGGCTTTGGTGATGAAAAGGTAAGGAAAAAAATGCTCTTGAAAATGCTCTTTACTTCATTTAATACTCACACAGTAAGGTGGTATCTCTTATCCTTTTAAGGAGAAGGAAAAGCCCCATACAGTTGAAGAGAGAGAGAGAGAGAGAGAGTGTGTATGTGTGTGTGTGTGTGTGTTTGTAACTGAGATGGGCAATATAATATCAAGAAATTACACCTAAGTCTTTCTGTCTTTAAGTAGCTCAGCAATGTGATAAAGGAAGAAATAATTCCAAACAAATGACAGTCATGACTGTGGTTTTTGTGGGTTTTCTTCTGCACAGAATGAGCCCGATATGTGGAAACAGAATGTGCTTCTTAGTTCTAGGGCAAATTAGAAAATTACCAGGAAGACAGTCTGAGCAGAAAAGGGCCCATGGTCAAACCAGCAGAATGAGTGCCTTAGTTTTGATTGTGCCCTTCAAACTAAGGGTGAGGTGGAGACCTGGTGGTGCATAGCTTTAGGTCTTTTTCAATACTGCAAGTCTAACTCCCAATACAGAAAGATCATAGAGAAGCTCTTTTTCAGAAGGCCATGAAGGTTTTTTAGCGGAGACTTTCAGGAGAGGAAATTCTGATAATCCAGTGTTTGAGAAAGTTCTTCTTGAATTTGTTCCACGTTCTTTTAGTTAGCTTGAAATCTACAGCTAGAAAACAAGACATAGTTGGATTGGTCCATGAGGTTTTTTTCGCTCTAGTGTCCTAGGGTAGTCATTGTGTTCAGAAGGAGTTAAGTTGTATCATGCCTCTCCCTTTGTAGGCATCTGGCTATTCTTGGAGCAGGGCTCATGGGAGCTGGCATTGCTCAAGTCTCCGTGGATAAGGGGTTGAAGACCATTCTCAAAGACACCACATTAACAGGCCTGGGCAGAGGACAGCAGCAAGTCTTCAAAGGGTAAGTGTGAGAGTGGAGTTCCCTCTCTGCCCTGCCTCTTCTTTGCTTTGTTAAGTCTTGAAAGTTGGCGGGGGGGAGCATTTTTCAAATATTCCAACTCCACCTTCCCAGTATTTGGGCTAGCCTGGATCTGAACAAAATGCTGACAAACCACTGCCAAGTAACTCCCTAGCCAACCCACATAACCCTGTGAATTTTGGGGAGTAACATACCTTGTTATTTAAAAGGGAGATTTGGTTTCCCTGAGGGTGCTGGAGGAGAGATTGACTTGTGTACATGTATCAAAGTGCCACTTGTCCTTTCCAGAAATGAGACCACCAAGCTGAACCCACCAGTGTGTTTGTATAGGATAATGGTACCAAGGCCTTGGGCCTTCCTCCTCACCTAGCTTTACAAACAGGAAACTGATCACAGAGAGGTGAAATGACTTGCCCAGGCTAACTCCAATTGGACTGGAGCTGGTGTTGGAGCTCAAAAGCATGGTGCTGGGGCACATGCATCCTTCTTTCCAGATTTTCAAAGCCCACTTTGTCACCATCAGACCTCTGTGAAATTAATTGGCAAGAATTTCTTTCTCCTTCGTTATGTGAGAAATACTTTTGAGGTCTCTCCCAGCTCTGCCATTGACTACTCAATTCCCTCTACCTCAAAGTCCACTGTCTTGCCGGTAAATACATGACAGCACATACGCTATTCTTTATGGCCAGGCCTTATCATAGGGCCAGTGTCCTGAGGGTTCATCTTCGATTGTCACGTGGGTTTTTGTTAGAGCATAAATGTAAATCTGTGCTTAAGATCATCCCCACCAACTGTTTTTTTGTTTGCTTTTTCTTTATTTGGGCAAAACTGTTCCATTAACCCACAGTTTTGCTATTCCCTCTTCTTCATCCCTGTTTTGAAGCATTGGCCTTGCTCCCAGGGCCCCCTCTTATGCTGCACCTTGTGGGTGCCCACTTGGTCTCTGCCCTCTGTGAAACTTGGCCCACCAAATCGAGGTCGGAGATGGAACCCGAATGTGTTTCCATCGCCAGTTATTTGCCTAAAAAGTAATGGACAAGATAGCTTACAACCATTTGGTAGGATTTCCAACGAGACTTTCTTAGCAGCTGTTGCAGTCTTGGGCTTTCATTTTTTTCCACTAAACAGTGCCATGTATTTACTGGCAAAACAGACAGTGGACTTTGAGATAGAGGGAATTGAGTAATCAGTGGCAGAGCTGGCAGTGATTAACATGATAAACATCGAGTGCTCTTGTAAAGTACTCCAGTTTCCTTTGGCAGAATAAGGGTCCTCACACTGAATATGGGTGCTGCGTAAAAGTAAGTTCATGCAGCCCATGAACTGAGAGGACAAATTGAAATGGCCTTGAACAGGGGCTATAGGTGTCATTCTAACAGGGAATGTGCCTTCCCAGGTTAAATGACAAAGTGAAGAAGAAGAGTCTGACATCGTTTGAAAGGGACTCCATCTTCAGCACCCTAACCGGGCAGCTCGACTACCAGGGATTTGAGAAGGCAGATATGGTGATCGAAGCTGTCTTTGAGGACCTCAACATTAAGCACAAAGTGCTGAAGGAGGTGGAAGCTGTGAGTAGCCCAGCCTCCCTTACTTGAACTCTGAGGGAAGAAAGCCCCTTTTGAATGGAAAGAATGGCAGCCTTTTAGCAATATTAGTCTGGAGCACAAATTCCAAGTCCTGGGTTTGTTGGTGCAGTGTCTCATCTGTTCAGATGTTCGGACAAATTCCAGAGGAAAAAAAGTCTTTTGAACTCAGTAAACCTTCCTTAAATATGTAGGTGTGTGCTCCTCTTCACACTCAGATGATCTGCCTTTCACGTTATCCCCAAAATGTAAGTAGCAGTAAGGATTGCCTCAGGTGCCGATTTGCCCAGGAACATTTTGTCCAACCATCAGCTTAGGCTCAGGTTATAACTATATGCGAGTTCTCCCTTTTCAGACGTAGGGGAACGTTCAAGGTCCCAAATTACCCAGGTAGAAAGATATGCAGTTGCTAATAGTCTTCAACCTCCCCCAGTCAGAATTTATAAGTGCGTTTTAGTCTCCAGACCAAGAACTCGAATGTCGGTTACTCTAGATAGGCACAAAAGTGATGTGTCTTCACTTGGACAGACGCTTGAGTGGTTGGTGCTGTCAGCAGAACAGATGGAGGGGCGGGGATGAGGTTTTTCTGTTTTTTATTGATTAGCTTTGCTTCAGACTCTGTATCTCCTCTCCAATACTCTGTCGATATGCATTTTTAATGTCTGTGGTATATGTTATTCGTTTTTTTTGTCAGGTAATTCCTGCTCACTGTATCTTTGCCAGTAACACATCTGCTCTCCCAATCAATGAAATTGCTGCTGTCAGCAAAAGGCCTGAAAAGGTGAGTTTCTGAATTTCCAGCTAAGCCGAACCTCAGGCACCCAGGTGTATTTCGTAAGTGGGCATGTTGGATTTCATCTGAGCGGGCCAGGAGAGGCCTCTCACAAGTCGATTGGAAGTAGGGAGAAATGTAAGTGTGTCAAAAGGGTGGTGAAGCTATTTCTGCAAGTAAAAATTTATATGGAAGGAAGTGTGGTTGTGATTCCTTATGTTATTAAATGAGAGGACAAGAAGCTAATAATGGGTTATTAGAAGGGAAGTTTTAGAGTTGATAGATGGTTTGCTCATAGATGTAAGAGTAAATCTCAGGGATGGCAAACCATTCCTGCAAGCACCCTTTAGTGTCCTTAAGTTCTCTGGCCCTCAGTTTCCTCCTCTGAAAAATGGAGATAAAATACCTATTCTCCCTACGTGTTAGATTCTGCACACCATGTAGGACAGAGGGTGTGTCTGATCTCATTTGTCTTCTGTCTTCTCCCGTATTTGGCACGGTACTTTGGTAGAGAGTAAGCTCTTAATAAATAGCCTAATCGTTAAACATTTCTCCAATATTTCCTTTCTCTCCCCTGCAAGGTTATTGGCATGCACTACTTCTCTCCAGTGGACAAGATGCAGCTACTGGAGATCATCACGACAGAAAAAACCTCCAAAGACACAACTGCCTCCGCCGTAGCAGTTGGCCTCAATCAGGGCAAAGTCATCATTGTGGTCAAGGTAATAGGACTGTACCAGAGCGGTGGGTAGGGTTAGACCCTTCCCAGTGTCCCCTCTCCCTAACACCCAGTTGCAGCCCTTTAATACAGATCTGTAGATCTGCTTCACGAAGAATTAGTGTTTCACTCCCCTGTCTGTCACCACCACCTAGTTGTGAGGGGCAGGGACTCGTGGGAATTCCCTGCCACCTGCCAGGTGGTGAAAAGCAGAAGGTGTTGCCGCTGCCTCTTCTAAAGAACAGGAAAGTCTCGGGAATGTTCTTGAAGGTTGGATGGCTCTCCAACTTTCTGAAATGGAAAGAGTTATCGTTTGAGGCACAGAATGCCATCAAGTGAATCACCTTTGACCATCTTCTCTCCGCAGGATGGGCCGGGCTTTTATACCACCAGGTGCCTCGCCCCCATGATGTCTGAAGTTGTCCGCGTTCTGCAGGTTTGTGTTGCCTCCCTGGGCCCGTGGCAGCTCCTACTTTAATGGTGGGATGAGGGGTAGCCTGAGCCAAAATGACCTTTCCTCAGCCTCACCATGAGCGGGCTGAGCCCCAGCCCACAGCAGCAGAGCAGGGAACATGAGCGGGATTTAGTCTCCCTTCTTGTCCCCCATTCCCACCCCACCTTTCGGTAGTCCTGGAGGGAAGTGTCAACATCTTGCCTCTCCGATCCATCCAGACCCTGCATAACACTTAGTTTCCTCTTCCTAGTTTTCATTTCTGCCTGGGTAAGTTGCTCGACAAACAGCCTGGTCCCTAGGAGCTGATTTGTTACTAGGGCAAGCAGGAATGAGATTAAACTGACCAGACTCTGACCTCTGTAGGGTGGACCCAGAAGTGGAGGGTCAATCAATCAGTCATATCTATTGAGCGCTTACTGTGTGCAGAGCACTGTACTAAGCGCTCGGGAAGTACAAGTTGGCAACATATAGAGTCCTTCTGTTTAGCCCTGTCTGCCGTACCGGTTCCTCCAAGGGGCTAAAGCTGCATCCCATCGGCTCTGAGGTCTGGAGTCTCCTGATGCTTGGCAATCTCCAGATTGGCTGGCTTTATCAATATTGGGAGCCCCGTTTGTCAAACCAAAGCCTCTTGTCTCCCGAGACCCCAGTAATCATCTGGGATTACTCAATCCAACTGACTACCGTAGCTGCCAGTTATCTGGCAGTTACCTTATCGACAGGACAGCGACATTTGTCTTGCAGCCCTGCCCCTTCCCCGGAGGGGTTTGGGCTGGGGAAGAGGAGGAAGACACTAGGGACTCGTGGATTCCTGTATGTCCCCGCTCATATCCGTTGGCAGGGCTCATTCTGTGGGAGCTGATACTGGAGAATGTGCCTCTAGCATGGGATGGCAGAAATCCAAGTGGGTGTTCAGGCTCCACCATGGTTTGTGGGGAGCGTCAGTCTCACCCCCTCGCCCCTGTGGTCTTTGATTTGTGCTCCCCTGTGCAGGTGCCGCTGAGATACTGTTCTTCCCTGGAGTTTCTTTTCTGCCTTCACCCATGGATGTTCCCTCCCCCGCTCTTTGTAGGAAGGTGTTGAGCCTAAGAAATTGGATTCCTTGACCACCGGCTTTGGCTTTCCTGTGGGTGCTGCCACCCTGGTGGATGAAGTTGGTGTGGATGTGGCCGGACACGTGTCAGAGGAGCTGGGCAAAGCCTTTGGGGAGCGGTTTGGCGGCGGAAGCCCGGAACTGTTGAAGCTCATGGTGAATAAAGGCTTCCTGGGTGAGTGGCTTCTGAGAAACTGAGGCTGGTCAAGTATGTGTTTCTCCACCAGTACTCACCAGACAGCCAGCTCAAGAGTCTCCCTTACTGCCTGAGCCTTCAAACCGTTCCTCAAGTTTAAGTGAGAACTCTGTTAGCAATTTCATGGCTTATAGGTACGGGTTGGACAGAGAGAAGAGGTGAGGGAACTGAGGCACAGAAGGCAGAAGATTTACCCAAACAGTCTGTCCACTGAGCCAAACCCAACGGTTGCTGCTCTCCTTGAAGTCTCAGGAAGGGGGTCCCAGGGCTTCTACTTTCTTTCCACCCTCATAAGAGGCGTTTTCTGTCCTCAGAAGTTACAGGTGCCAGATTGGTGCCTCCCTGGAAACTAGGCAAGGGTAGGAAGTAACAGGAAGCCTCTGCCAACACCCACCTAACATATCCCACTAATTCTCGTCTTCATCCTCTCTCTTTCCCTGCCTCAGGTCGCAAAGCTGGGAAAGGCTTTTATATCTACCAGGAGGGCGTTAAAAACCGAAGTTTGAATTCTGGCATGGATGAGATTCTGGCCCAGTTGAAGATCTCGGCCCAACCTGAGGTGTAAGTCCCCGGGGGAGGAGGGGCAGAGTCGGGCTGGTGTTTCCTCGGGCCGCCAGACATACACGGGAGAAGTCCCCTGTAGACTGTAAGCTCGTTAGAGGGAGGAAATGTGTCCACTAATTATATTTTACTCTGCCCAGCACTTAGCGCGGTGCTCTGAACATAGCGCTCACAAATACCGTTGATGGATTGATTTTGCTCCCAATTCCTAACCCCAAGACCCCCATCTCAGAGATGCAGCTGAAGACCACGGGGCAGTAGCAAGAGCCACGCCAGGGCCCCTGCTTTTTGGGGAGGGGCTGTAGGAAATGGCCACAGAAAGCTTGCCTCCTCTGAACCCCTTCCGATGTGGAGAGCCTCGCGTCCTTTGCACTGGTGCGGCGAGGTGTGGGGCACTGGTAAACGAAGGATTCTTGATGTAACGTAGCAGGAGTTCTTCCTTGGTCCTAAAACCCAGGAGAGGGACAGTTCTCCTGTGGGGCTGAAGGTTCTGCTGCGATCCCTGGGTCCTAAGCCACTCCAAGCCCTCGGCCTCACTAGCTAAACACCCCATCTTTCCTAGCCCCGTGGCCGGGCTCTCTGACTCCTTTGTACCGACAGCTCCACTGACGAAGACATCCAGTATCGACTGGTGACGCGGTTCGTCAACGAGGCGGCCATGTGCCTCCAGGAGGGGATCCTGGCCACGCCCGCGGAGGGAGACATCGGGGCAGTGTTCGGGCTCGGCTTCCCGCCGTGTCTCGGAGGTGGGTGCTCTTTGTCTTGATGGTTTGGTTGGGAAGGGGCAGCCCTCCTGGTGGTCAGCCTCTCAACTTTTCCCCTCTGCTCCGTGGCCAGGTCCTTTCCGTTTCACAGACCTGTACGGTGCCCGGAAGCTTGTGGACCGACTCAAGAAGTATGAGAACGTGTACGGGAAACAGTTCACCCCATGTCAGCTGCTGGTAGACCACGCCAACAACCCGGACAAGAAGTTTTACCAGTGAACAGAGCTGGCACCCCTGCTCAGTCGGGGCACCGGCCCGCAGGGCGGAGGCCCGGGTCGAGACTCCCGACGGAACGATGAGTAGATTTATTTGCAAGTAATCAAACCGGGGCGGCGGGGCAAGAGGAAGCGGGACTCCAGCGTGGCAGCCATGTGCCCAGTTTGAAGTGCCTTAGGTGTTGTTAACCACCCCTAAGCGGGGCCTGGCGATGCTTGGCTGTGCCCTGGTTACTGAAGTTCCTGGCGGAAGAGGGAATGGAACTCGTTTGTGCTCTTGCCTCGGGGCTTCTTGCCAGGCCAGCCAGGAGCCACGTTACCTGCTTCTCAGCCTGAAGTGTCGCAGGGCAATCTCCCTTTGTCTAACAGTAAACCCCAACTATTAATTGCCTCTCTGCCTTTTTCTTCCCCTGAGTTTTTTGTGTTATTTTGCCCGTGTCCCTTTCTAGCCTGAAAATCCACTCTTGTTTTTTGGGAAACAGCGGGAATTGAGCTTCGGGGTTGGAGGGGAAGGATCAGGTTATGGGTTAACACTCCAGAAGACTTGATGGCTTCCTGCTGCAGGGAACAAGGGCTGCGCAAGGGGGATGAGGCCTTGGAACTAGGATGTACAGACACCTATTCTGTTATTAGTAATATCCTGGGCTTAAGGGACTCGTCTGTATTTGTTCCTTCTTTCTTGACCTTGGGTCCCTTCTCCAGGGCTGCCTCAGTTTTTCTTACTGCAGAGCCGTCATGCCGTCCCAGGCCCCACTAAGGGAGTCGGGTGAGGACCAAGCACACTGAAGCAAATGGGAGGATTTTTTGTTGTTGTTTTTAAATGTTATTTGTTTAGCACTGACTATGTGCCTGGCACTGCACTAGGATTGATACTAGTTAATCAGGTTGGACACAGTCCATGTCCCACGTGGACCTCAGTCTTAATCCCCGTTTTACAGGTGAGGGAACCAAGGCACAGAGAAGTTAGGTGACTTTTCCAGGGTCACGCAGCAGACAAGTAGCCGAGCCGCAATTAGAACCCAGGTCCTTTGACTTTCTGGCCCCTGCTCTATCCACTAGGCCAAGCTGCTCTCACTTAAGTCCAGAAGAGACAACCCAAATACCAAGTTAGTTACCTGCTTCAGTGTTCACTGAATCCCACTTATTCCATCTTCACTTGCCTGCTGAGTTTATATCAGTTTGTGCTCATGCTCTCGGTTGGGAGTGAAGGTTGGGGCACTGAAGGAGGTTAGAAATCCTTCCAGCCTCATATGATGATGATGATGATGATGATGATGATGGCATTTTTTAAGCGCTTACTATGTGCCAAGCACTGTTCTAAGCGCTCAGCACTGTTCATATCCCTGCAGCTGGGATGGGGATGACATTTGAGAGCAGTCCCAAGTCAGAGGAGCAGGCTTACCTACCGAGGGTGGCAAGAGCCTCAACCCCCTTCTTAGCTGTACTCTGGCAACATCTCACTGGGGCAAGCAGATGTGCTGTAGTTTTGTGAATCATAGTTGCTTCCTACCCTTTTTCTGTATCTTGAATGTGTACCAGGAATATAGCCGGGTTGTGAAAGCAGGCCTTATTCTTCCTATATTGTCTTGTTCCTGGGGACTCTTCATTTGAGCCCCTGGCGTTGTGTGGATTAAAGGCACTAACATTCCCAAAGCCATCAGAAAACCCGAGTGAGAGCAGCCACTCGGAGAGCTTTGGGCCCAGGAAGGGAGATGGATCAGGGGAGGGGGGATCAGGAAATGCTGCTTTTCTGCTTTGTTAAGGCCACTTACTGAGAGGAGCCGGAGTCCCGTCCCCGTTTCCCACCACCACCACCAGCTCCAGAGGTGAGAAAGCAAGTTCTCAAGGCCCTTCTCCATCCCACCTGCTGCCCAGCAGTGGTTCTCACATAGGGACAACAGAGCCTTTCTGTGCACCCCCAGAGACAGAGACCGGGAATGTTTTCAAGCATTTCTGGGGAGTTTCTCATGAAAATGTGTAGCCACCAAAACTGTGCAGTGCCTACGAGTGTGGCTGTAGCAGTATTTTCTCGGAGAAGCACTGCTTTGGGGTGGGTGAGCCTAGTCAAAGTGATTCGGTCTCCCACCAGTGGGATTCAGTCTCCCACCATTCCAGGACCGGAATACTGCATGCAAGGGCTGTGGTTGGCCAGCAGGGGGCAGAAGAGAGCTGGCCCTCGGGGGGTCCCCCCCCACGCCCCTTCCAGTCCCCCCAACCCCGGAACACGGGGTATGGATTTGATGGTCGTAAGGATTGAGGAGCTAAAGTCCCTATCCAAAACATTTTACCACAGTAAGAAGCCCTTTGCTGCGGGAGTTAGGTACCAGCTTAGTGCCAGAGGACAATCACAGTAACACCACTTACTGAGTGTCTATGTGCAAAGCAGATGTTGGAGGAAAGAAGTAATAGAAAAAGGATCCTGCCTTGGCAGAGTTAAGGTGTCTCCTCTTGGCATCAGCTGCTGAAGGAAACCTGGACCCAGGTGAGCTGGAGGCTAGAGATTTCAGCTTCAGCAGGCACATAGATATAGCCTGAGAGAGTACCTGAATTATCGGGGGAGATTTCAAGTGGGGGTGACAGTCGTTTGACAGCTGCAACCCAAAGCGGGTCCGGTGTTTGGAGATTGGGCAAGAACCAGGCAGTCTTGAGGTTCCTCTCCCAGTGGTAACAATCCCCAAGGAGTCTAAAGCATCCCAAGGATCCCAGGAGACCAGACTTCATCAGTTTTGATATGTGGTAGCCTAGGGGGCCCTAGGGATCCTGGACCAGATGCTTCTCTGATCTGACTGTACCATGGCGTGAGAGAGGGAGGAGCCTGGGAACCTCAGGCGTGGACGAAGGGAATTCCAGCTCCACCAATTGTCTTATGTGTAACCTTGGGCAGATCACTTAAGATCTCTGCCTCGGCTACCTCATCCGTAAAGTGGGCTTAAGACTGGGAGTCCCCTATGGGGATATGGTCTGGGTCTTGTATCTACCCCAGTGCTTAGTACAGTGCCTTAAACACTTAAATACCATTTAAAAGAAAAAAAGAGCAAAGGTTCTTCTAGGATCAAGCTGGAGCACAGGGGCCTACTCCTACTTAGAACTAGACACCCCTGAGGGATTCAAGAATCACCAGGCCTTGTGGCTATCTCTCATCCTCTTGTTCAGCAGGTTTTCTGGGGGTTGCACCTTCCAGACTGTGATAGCAGGATTGGGGCGAGAGAGAGAGAGAGAGAGAGGAACATTGACAGGGGTCTGACTCCTAACTGCTGCATGTGACTCAGGACTTGTCAAAGCCTTTCCTTTGTTGGGTGCTAATAGCTTCAAAGAGCAGTCTGTCTAGAGGGGGAGGAAGTCCCTGTCCCTTCCCAGGGACTGCCTCAATTTCCTTGGCTGCAGCACAATCATGCCAGATCCGGACCCCAGCAAGAGCCCAAGGAAGTGTAAATTACACAAAAACGGATGAGTCCAGGTTTGAAAGAGAGAATTACCAAGTACCTCATGCCTCCCTGCCCCACTACACACTGAATTCCACTTGTCCTATCCTCATGTGTCTGTAGCATTTATTCACGAATCTATGAAGGTCCAGGGGGTAAAAAGCAAGAACAAAGCCAAATACCTTTGCCCTGCTGTTCCTGTTTCTTTCCCGAGGCCTCCGCTCACAAGTCGAGGCAGCCGGCAAAGAACACAGGCAGCCCCTGACTCCTTCTGGACAATAAATATCCCAGTAGCCTGAGGGAGGCAGAGCCACCTATCAGCTCATTACAGGCAGCCTCCTTGGGAGTAGCCCCAGCCGGATGGGTGGGCGGTGGTGATTAGCGGATGGAGATTTTAGCCGTGGTGGGGGTGGAAGGCTGAGGAAGGCAGGGTCATGGGACTCTTCCCGACTCGTTGCTATCCACACTGCAGCCCAGGGCCCCAGACCTGTGCCTGAGTGGTGATCTCTCAGTGGTGTGGGGGGGATGTGGTAGGTGCCTCATCATCTGATGATTGCCCCTCTTCACCCCTTCCCTCCCCCCAGCCTACTTCTGGTCCCCACAGTTCACTGGAAGAAGGCAGGCGAGGAGTAGTCTGTCACCCGTGAGAGGCTCAGCGTGTGGGGTCCGTGGTCTGGTGTCCCCGTCCCCGCCCCAGCAGTGATTCTCAGACAGCTTCCCCTCGTACAGAACCTAGTTGGTCAGAGGAGAGCCGCATCCGGGAACCTGCTGCATCTCAGTCTGAGGACTTTCATCTCCCCAGCAGCTCTCCACTCCGTCACGGAAATCCCCATGGAGGTAGTTGGTCAGAGGGTTGACTCTTCGGCTTCCCAGGAGCCTACTGGAGCCGTTTCCAGGGTGGGTCCCGGAGAGCCCGGCTTCTCTGTGGGCAGCGTGCCCTGTGCCCTGAGGCCCCTGTCCCCGCCGCCCAGCCCTCAGATCTTGGGTCGCCAGCCCTTGATGAATTGCATGATCTTCTTGACCTGCAGCTTGGTGAGGCGGAAGTCATCGGCCAGGATGTCCTCACTGAGCTGCACGAAGATGCTGCCGTCGATGCGCTCACGGGCGAAGAAGCTGACCACGTCCTCCGAGAGGCCGATGAAGCGCAGGCTGCGGGACACCTCCTCCAAGGATAACGCCGACAGGTCGGCCGGAGGCTGCCACGCGGAGGGGTCTCTGCCGGTCCGGCCTGACGCCGCCTCCCCTTGGGGTCCTGGGGGGTCGGCGGGCGGCACCTCCAGAAGCCCCTGGGTGAGGAAGAGCCGAGGTACGGGCCCCTCCGCTCCCTGCGGGACAGCGGGGGTCAAAGGGGCCGGGCCCCGACGCAGCAGCGGGCCCTCCGGCTCGAAGACCTTGGAGGGTCGGAGCGGTGGAAGGAGAGGCCCGGCCCCCCCGCCGGCACCTCTCGGCTCCTGGTACCTCTGCTCGGACTCCGGGGGGCTAAACCGCCCCACCTCAAAGGGGTCGAAGACCTCCAAGGATGGGTCTGCCCACTCGGAGCCTGATGAGGTGGGACCGGAGGAGTAGGCGGGGCCAGCCGGGGCCAGGGCCGGACCCGGGGAAGAAGAGGAGGAGGAGGAGGGGAAGGTAGGACCGGCGAAAGGATTGAGGGCCCCAAAAGGGGCAAAGCGTTTCTGGGGGTGGGCAGGCTTGAACTGAGGCGGGCAGCTGTGGTACGTCTTGACTGGGGTCTCGCCTCCCAGCAGCGGAGTGCAGCGGTCACTCTCCGGCTCGGCGAAGGTCCAGGGTGCCTGGCCGGGCTGGCTGGTGGAGGGCGGGGCCCCGGTCAGTGGGCGGCTGGGGGAGTCCCCGACCTTGCAGTCCCCCCAAGTGCAGGGGTAGCAGTACAGGGAGTAGGAGTCTGGGGATGGGGAACAGCTGCCGCTCCTGGAGCCCGACCTGGGAGCGACAGAGGAGGAAAAAAGGATGCCCAAGGGGAGACAGGACGATGGGATAGGTAGGGAAAGAGAGACAGGACGGACAGGTGCTCACTCTGTAGCAAGTCAAAGCTAGGGAACTCAGCCAACCCTAGCTCCAGGACACGTCTCCACTCTGCTCCACGGGACTGGGGTCTACAAGCAGGGAGCAGACCCCCTGGCTTGAGGTGGGGAGTCGGGGATCCCAAGTGATTCCCGGTCTTGATTTTCATGGCCGTTATGACCTCCCAACCACCCAAGTGGGGAGGGGGCTCCCCTGTTCTGTTCCCCACACCCTCCCAAATGGGGCTTGGGAGCCAAGTGAGGGGGGAGGGAAGGCGAAGGGGGTCCAGTCAAACTCACCCATCATGGAGGCCTGAGGAGTAGTAGGAGAGGCTGGGGCTGGGGGAGTGGGTGGGCTGCAGCTTGGGAAAGCGAGGGGGGACCGGGGGGCTCCCCAAGGGTCGGCTGCCCCGAGGGGGCACAGGTGGGGCGTTGAGCAGACGGCATTCCTCCTTCACCTACAACGCACGTGCACACAACCGCTATGGGTTGGGGGTGCGCCCAGGAAGGAGCCCTCCCTCCATCCTCTCCCACAGCCCAACTGAGAGCGAGCAGCAGCCTGGAAGCTGGCACACTGTACCCAGACTGGCTGGCAGCGTTTATCTCAGGTCCCTGCCCTCCAGCTGGGGTAGGAGCCATCCCAGGTGTGGGGCCTGACCCCAGACACGCATGCAGTGAGATGAACAAACCCACAGGCCAGGGACACGGACACACTCCTGCCCTGCCCCTGCTTAGCAGGGTGACCCACTCACTTAGCCGCCCACCCCCGACCTGTTCCTACCAGCCTCCGAACACAGACACACTTGCCCGCGGCAGCAGGGCCTCAAGGGTTCCCCCTAATCCCGATTTCCCTGTGGCAGGCAGGCTCCTGAAAGTGGGTGCGGTCATCTGCTTCATTGAGGAAAGCAGAGTTGACACACATGCACCCTCTCCCTCCTTTTCCCTCCCTCTCTTTCTCAGTCAGACATTGATTGGGTCCATTCCCAGGCATCCCCCCCGGGCTCCTCCCTCCCTAGTCACCCCGGCCTCTGACCCCCAAGAGCCCCCCGACACTCACCGCCTCTGACTTGGGGGGGACTGGGGGTGGTAGGGCCTCAAAGTCCAGGCGAGGGGAGCTCCCCCGCAGCGGGGAGCCGGCCCCCCCAAAGGAGATGAGGTCAGGCTGGCCCAGCGCGGGGAGTTGCCTGACTCGGCCCTCGGCCACGGTCTCGGTCACCTGGTGGGTCCACAGCTCTTCGTAGGGGATCTCGGCCGGCGGGGGCAGCTCCGGGGGGCCGGTCCAGTCCGGGCTCGTGTACTCGCGCTCCCCTTCCCCCGCGGTGGGAAACAGGCAGAGGGAGAGCTGGGGCAAGGCCTGGCCCCACGCCTCCGGCCCGGGGCCCCGCAGGCAGAGCCGGGCCCTGCTGCGAGGGCTGGCACACTCCTCCTCCAGGTCGCCCGGGGCCTCCCGCACGGCCTTGGAGTACTCGTCGGGGTCGAAGCGCTCGCGGCAGTACGAAGCGCTGTCCCGCACCAGCTGCTGCACCTGAGGGTCTCCGGAGAGGAGCCCCTGGGGCAGGGTGAAGCGGGGCATGTCGGCCAGGAGCAGGAAGTGGAGCGGGGTGGGCCCCTCCCGGCGCAGGGCCAGGCCCAGGACCACGGTCTTGGAGATGATGCTGACCAGCTTGTAGCAGTGGCCCTCGCGCACCGGGTGCAGGTCGTAGGGGTTGCGGGGGGGCCGGCTGGGCACCAGCACGTTGACTGGCAGCCGCACCCGCTCGATGATGGCCCGCACCGTGTGCTCGCCCTCCTGCATCTGCAGCTCCAGCGGGCTCCGCGTGCTGAACCGCCCGCGGCACTGGAAGGGCAAGCTCAGGCTCTCGTTGGTGCGGTGGTTCATGCAGATCAGACAGGGCATCTTGCCCTTGACGGGCTTGGCGCTGCCGGCTGCCCCGCCGACCCCCATGCCGCCACCGCCCAGCCCCAGGCTGCTGCTGCTGCCGCCGCCGCCACCCGCCAGGACCCCCGTGCGGCCCAGCTTGCGCAGCATGGTGGTGAAGCGGGAGCGCTCCTTGGCCGCCTTGGCGCACAGGATCTCCGCCTGGCCCATGAGGGTGAGCTCGTCTCCCGCGTGCAGGGTGAAGTTGTACACTTCGCTGTCCTCGCTGAACTCCCCGGACACCACCTGTCGGGGATGGGAGACAAGGAAAGGCGGGAAGCGTCGGTCCCGGACCCAGCCCCGGAAAAAGGAACAAGGGCATGGAAGGTGAGCACCCCTCGCTGCTGGGCTGGGGAAGCAGCCCCCAGACCACCCCAGGCCGATGGGAGTCCTTCTGACCGTGCCGGGAGGGAAAAAGTGTGGTCTGCTCTGGCCTTTGACCCTAACCAGAAGCAATCGATCAATCGTATTTATTGAGCGCTTACTGTGTGCAGAGCACTGTACTAAGCGCTTAGAAGCAGCGTGGCCTCAAGGACAGAGCACAGGCCTGGCAGTCAGAAGGACCTGGGTTCTAATCTCTGCTCTGCCACTTGTTTGCTGCGTGACCTTGAGCAAGTCACTTCTCTGGGCCTCAGTTACCTCACTGGTAAAATGGGAACTAAGACTGGGAGCTTTATGAAGGTACAGGGACCGTGTCCAAAGTGATGAGCTTGTATCTTCCCCAGCACTTAGTACAGTGTCTGGCACATAGTAAGCGCTTAGCAGAGAAGCAGCGTGGCGTAGTGGAAAGAGCATGGACCTGGGAATCATTAGGTCACGGGTTCTAATTCCAGCTCCGCCACTTGTCTGCTGTGTGACCTTGGACAAGTCACTTTACTTCTCTGGGCCTCAGTTCCCGCATCTGTAAAATGGGGATTGAGACTGCGAGCTCCGCGTTTGGCAGGGACTGTGTCCAGCCCGATCTGCTTGTATCCACCCCAGCGCTTAGTACAGTGCCTGGTACATAGGTAAGCACTTAACAAATACCATTATTACTATTATCATTAACAAATACCATAAAAAGGGTCACCTATTTGTGTGTGAGCTCCCCCATCCTGCCACAATTTAGATCCATTTTCCTCCTGCTTTCTGTAATCTCCCTGCTCACCCGTCTCCCATTTTTTAGGGATAGGAAAAGGTGCGCGGCCCGATCAAGTCTTAGCTGCCCCAGGCTTAACTCCATCCCTTGGGGCCTGTTACCACCCCCGGGAGATGAGGGGAATGACAGGAGGGAGAAGGGACCGGGTGTGTGGCAGGGGCTGACCTTGACGCTAAAGGTGATGGCCTCCATGACAAAGATGCGGTCGGGAAAGACGCTGGCCACCTCTTCCACGCTGCTGAAATATTGCACCGGCTCCCGCACATCCCGGGCCTGTTCCAAGAGCTTGAACTTCCCTGGGGAGGACAGGACTATTGGGTCAGCCTGCCTCACTCTGTAGTCCCCTGATATTCTCATCATCATCATCATCATCAATCGTATTTATTGAGCGCTTACTGTGTGCAGAGCACTGTACTGAGCGCTTGGGAAGTACAAACTGGCAACATATAGAGACGGTCCCTACCCAACAGTGGGCTCACAGTCTAAAAGGGGGAGACAGAGAACAAAACCAAACATGCTAACAAAATGAAATAAATAGAACGGATATGTACAAGTAAAATAAATAAATAGAGTAATAAGTAAAATAAATAAATAGAGTAATAGTAAAATAAATAAATAAATAGAGCAATAGTGAAATAAATAAATAAATAGATAAATAGAGTAATAGTAAAATAAATAAATAAATAAATAAATATTCTCATGGCTCCATTCCTGGACCAACCTGCCTGTACATCACAGCAGCCTGCATTTCTAGGCATCATGTAGGGCGATGGTGGGCCAAGAACCAGCCCTGAGCCCAATCAGGCCCAGAGACCAAGTTGACACCCCACTGTATTACTGTTAATATAAAGCCAGGGCATCAAAGCACCATCCCAAGCTCATGCTCTTCCCTCTTCCCTCTCAGACACCGGCGAAGCTGGAAATCAATCACTCAATCAATTTATGGGGCACTTAGTGTGTGCAGGGTACTTTACTAAGCGGTTGGGAGAGTACAGTATAACAGACTTGGGAAACACGTTCCCTGCCCACAGTGAGCTTATGGTCTAGAGAAAGAGGAAAGGAAACGTGGAGTTGGAATTCCCCAACATTGTCGGTACTCGAATCAATGAGTTCCAGAATGCTGAGCGCTTTCAACTGAGTGGGAACCAAGCATGCTCTAGGCCTGGGCTTGGAAGTTCAGGAGTTTTAACAAGGCAAGAAAGCTATGGGCCCTGTGAAAGTCAGCCTGAGTGGTTGACTTCCCCCTCTAGACTGTAAGCTCACTGTGGGCCGGGAATGCGCCTGTTTGTTGTAATATTGAACTCTCCCAAGCACTCGGTACAGTGCTTTGCACACAGTAAATGCTCAATAAATACCATTGAATGAATGAGGGTGAGCTGAGGCCTCTCCCAGTTGAATGACATTTGCATCATTTCCCACAGTTGTCCAGGAGAGCCTACGGTAATCTGGGACCATCTCAGCTGGCCAAGGATGATCAGCACATCTGGTTTCCTCATCCAAGCAAGACTGATTCAGCGAGCCTGGATCCACCAGTAAGTCCGGAAGGGGAAGTTGGGGATAATCAGTCCTCCAGGGTCAGGCCCCTTTTAGGAATCAGCAACGGCCGCTGCGCACCAGTCCCTGCAGAGAAGCAGATCTCTGGAGGGTCAGAATGGGCTCAGGAAGGCCTGGGTTGGTGGTGAGGGGGCACTGGACAGTTTGGGCTCAGGAGCCAACTGGTAGACTCCTCGGGTACCACTGCATTCCCTGCCTGCCCGCTGTCCTCCTCCTGCAAAGATGGAGGACAAGTGGAAAGGGAGGCGCTGCCCCGGACAATGAATGACGTCTGAGCAACCGCCCAGTCCAGGGAGAAAGACCCCCGGACCCAGCAGGGAGTAGGGGGAGAAGGCAATACAGAATATTGGATGGGGGCGGGGGGACCAGGGGGCTGATTCAGCGGAATCAGGAGAATCGATATCACCGCAGCACCCACTGTCCTCCTCCCTTCCTCCCTGCCACCCCCGCTCCCCGTGACCAGGCCCAGCTTCCCCCATCGACCAGCTCGTTCAGCGGAGGCAAGGGAGACTGACGCTGCTCACACCTCTTCCCTTGATAGGTCTCCCCTCCCACAGACCCCAGCTCCTTCTCTGCTCCCCGGCTCCAGTTGCCTCTACCTTCTTCTTTCTGCCCTAAATCCCCTCTCCCAGCTGCCCTTGGTCCTGCTGTGAGGGAAAGCAGCCACAGCCAGCCTCGACCCCGCCGGCCCGAAGGCCTCCGTGCAGCGGCTGCTCCCACGGGGATGGGCCTGGAGGATGGGAGGGGGGGCTTCTGCTGGGCTTCAGCAGCAGAGCCAGTGGCAGGACCCTGGAGTCCTGGCTCCGAGGCCAGCCTCAGGAAAAGAGGCAGATTGTCTGGCCAGCCCTCTCCACCCGCCCCACCTCCTGGCCCTTCTCTCAAGGGCCTTGGTCACGTGCTGGGGATGGGGCCCTCCCAGCTCTGTTCCCCATTACTAATTTATCATCAGCAGGAATCAGTGTCAGACCGACTGCACTTAGTGCCCCATTAACCCCTACCCAGCCACCACAAGGAGCCGACCACCTCCCCTCATCCCTTCCCCTGGCCCGCCCTCCCTCCTGTCCTCCCTTTCCAGCTCAACCTGAACTCTCCCTCCCGGCCGCCCTCGGCCTCCTGCAGCATCCTCTTCCACCGTGGAGACACAGCTGGAGACAGGAAGGATGTCCAAACCCAGAGGCCCCCTGGGAGGTCCCCACATCCCCATGCTTGGAGCTGCAGATCGAGGGGAGGCTAGGTCTGGATAGGAGCCATCAGTTCCATAGTCCTGCACCTCTCTGGGTCCTCTTTATCCCTATGCAAAACCAGGGGAACCGCTCCCCTCCCCGGCTGTACTTCACTGGGGGCCCTCTTTGCCTCCCATCTGGCCAACCCCACAGATGAGGTGTTGAGGTCCCAAGCTACCGGGAATGCCCATCAGCCCGAGCCTCATACCAGAGTGAGGGGCATGGGACTTTTCAGGCTGGGACCTGTGTGGTGGTGAGGAAGAGGCAGGACAAGGGAGCCGGCTGGGCCTGCCCACAGGCAAGGCCAGGCAGCCCTCAGAGGAGTTTGGAACCAGTGTCCAGAACTCCACAACCTCAGCCATTCCCAGCTCCCACCCCTGCTACTACTGTGGGAAACGATCCCCCGAGTCAAAGCCCAGGTCCTCCAGGGTCCAGCTGGACTCCCCCCCATCCCTCTGTGGGATTTAGGACCCAATCTAGGCCCCTCCCCTGGGCTTCCCAGACAGGACGGGTGTGGTACCTGGGTACTGTAGAGGGATGTCAATCTTGGGCCCAATGACATAGTGTCCTTCCTCCAGGCTATGTGCAGTGACTGTTGTCCACTGGCGGCACGAATGGATGAGCAGGATGTCCTGTTCTCTCACCCCATCCACATACTCCCCTGGGCAACAGGAGACAGGCGGGCTTAGTCCACAGGCTCAAGGAGGCAGCGCCACAGCAGCACCGAGAGCCTGGGCCGGACCCCTGAGGGGCTTGGGCTGAATGCCTCCTACCAAATATCACCCTCTCCTGAGCTCTCCCTGGGTCAGTTACCACTTTGGCCCTTCAGCCACTCAGGAACTCAGTTTTTCAACAATTCTCTGTCCAGGGCAGCTCCTGGCCATTCACCCTTGGGCAGAAGGGACCGTGGGGAGGGTGGGAGTGCCTTGTGGGGCCCCAGTCGGGACTGGAGGGAGGAAGCAAGAGGGGCCGGGTCACCAGATCGATGTGTCACTAGTTGGCCAGGGGCTTTTGTACTTCTTATGGTGCCCACGGGAACTGGGAGCCCATTACAAGAGAAGTCTCTCTTACACACACACAGACAAACACACACACTCACTCACAGGCACATTACAGAGCTGCTTTCTCCCACGTTGGCTCATTCATTAAGTGAAGGATCAGGGGAAGCATGGATGTGCTGTTTGCCCTGGTCCCCGCTGCCCGCGGTGCCAAGTAGTTTCATCTCTGTTGTTGCAGGCTGAGCAGGCCTGAGTTGGGATCCTAGCTCCATCTCCGAGTCTCCCAGTGGCCCCGGCCAGCAGGACCCCCCCAGCAATGATGAGATCACCGTGACCCACTTCCCTGGTCAGCCTCTCTCTCCCTTCCTTTCTCCCTCCTTCCTTCCCTCCCTCTCCCCAACAGGGAGATCTCAGTCAACCCCACAGGAATGACAGGGAGGGTAGCTAAGGAACTGATTGAACCTTCTCCATCTACTAGCCCTGGGAAACCATCTGCTTTAATTTCAGCTTCTCTACTCCTCCTCCTCTTTTTCTTCTTCCTCTTCCTCCTCCTCCTCTTCCTTATCCTCCTCTTGCTCTTCCTTTTCTTCCTCTTTTTCCTCCATCTTCTCCCCCCCATTTTCCCAGCCAGGAGGAACCTGGAAGGGAGGAGAAACAGCCTGGACAGATTGGGGGGGGGGGGGCGAGAGAAAAGGAGAGAAGGAAGCCTTGGGGGAAGGGCCCAGGGAAAAAGGAAGGGATGTTGTTGAGGGAGGAGGAGGAGGGGCTGGACAGCAGGCTGCTCTCTAAACCCCAGCAACTGTTACCAGGGGAGCCAAGGGGCCTGAGAACTTGCAATCCTCCAGCTTCTGGCAGCAGCTGCAGGCCTGGTGGGGGGGGCGGGGAGGGGACCCGGACACCCCCTTCTCTGTCTTCTCCTCCTCGGCCCGCCCCCCCTCCCCCGGATAAGCAGCAGCCTCAGGCAGCAGCTTCACACGCCCCAGGCCTTTCCCCGGCCAAGCCGGGAACACTTCTCCCCACAGGCCCCGGGGAAGCTTTCCCTCCAGGAATCGCAGACGGGCGGCTAGGCCGAGCCAGGGCCCGGGCAATCACGCTCCACCCCAAGATGCCACCCGGGCACAGTCTCTGTCTCACCCACTGGTGGATGTGCTGTCCCGTACAGACACGCACAGGCTCTGCTCCCACAGTCTGCCTGGGACGGCGAGAGTGTGGCCCACTGACACACTGCCCCTGCAGTAGCACAAGCCCACACACTTACACCCACACCCTAATTCACACACAGCGCCCAGTGCACACTTCCACATGTACACACAACCAAAGTTCATCCTCCCATCGCCTCCCCTCCCTCCTTGCCCGCTCCCCGCCCCATAGCCCCCCCAAGACCTACATCCAGGGCCCGGCCAGGCTCATCTCCAGAGCTGAGCTGTGGCCTAGGGGAGGGGGAGACCGAGGCCCGGAGGAGTAGCGGGTGGGTCTCCCTGCCCCCACCGGCCAGGCCCTGGCCCCATTAGCATTCTGGGCAGCAAGTGTGCCAACGCTGGCCAAACCCCTATTCTTCCTGAACACAAAACCCCAAGCCAGGCAGCCAGCTCCCCCCACTCCCTAATCCAGGCAGCCAACCCCTCCCCCTCCCTAAACCAGCCAGACACCCCCCATTCCCTCCCCTTCCCTAAGCCAGGGAAGAAGCCCCCAACCGCCCCCTTCCCTGATCTAGGCAGACAGTTCCCCAACCCCTCCCCCTTCCTGATCCAGTCATTCAATCGTATTTACTGAGTGCTTACTGTGTGCAGAGCGCTGCACTGAGCGCTTAGCACGCCAACCTCTCCCCGTTCCTGATCCAGGTAGTCGCCCCCATCCCCTCTGCCGGCAAAGCAGGTGGGATCGGGCCCCCACAATACATTTTCTCCACCCTAGGCAGCAGAGGGGGAGAGCCCTGAGACAAAAAGCCTGCTCAAGGAGAGGGAGAAGGAGGTTGTGGACATGGAAGAGCTGTCCAAGAGCTGTTTCTGGAGGTACTGGAAAAGGGAAGAAAGCGATTGTGGAGGTGAGAGGCCACACACCAAAGACTCCAGGGACCAGGAGGTAGAGGGGAGGGGGAAGTGAGAATGGGAAAGTGGAGTGGATGGAAGCAGAGGAAGCTGAGAAAGGGAATGGACAGCTTCCCGGGATAAAGGTAGGGGACAGGAGTAAAACAGCAGGCTGAAGGGAGAGAGGTGTGGGAGATGTTCAGAGAGGGGTGTCGAACTGGGAAGAGGTGGAGAGTCCCAGGGATGAAGGAGCGGGAAAAAAGGGATGAGGACGGAGAAAAAGGAAACAGGAAAGATGGAATGAACAGGAGAAGCATGGGAGCAGAAGCAGCTGGGGAAAGCTCCAGGTGTCCGTGCTAAGGGAGGCTGCCGGAAACTTTGCTCTGGTCTTCTGAACCCTTCTCTCGTCTTCCCCTATCAGTTCAGTCTGGCCCGGTTCCCTGCTCCCCTAGCCCTCCTCCCTTCTGCTTCATCCTTCCCTCGCTCCCCCTCCCTCCCTCCCAGTTCACCTCACACCCGCTTTGGTCCCCCATCCCCAGCTTCTTCCCTGAGTGTCCCGACAGGGGTTCACCCAGCCCTGCCCTCTCCCTCCCCCAGGGCCCCTTTTACCTGGCCCAAGGCAAGCAAGAGTGGGCAAGCGGCAGCGGCTGACGATGAGATCCAAGGGGAAGGCACCTGAGCTCCAGTGGAGCCCAGCCAGCCCGGCCACCAGCTTCTCCATTTCATCGCCCCGGAGGATGCGGGCTACCGGCTAGGGAGCGGGGCCACCTGGCCACTCCAGGAGTTGGGCCCCTAACCTTCCCCTCTCTCCTCCGCCCAGGGCATGAGGTGCTGGGAAGGAGCTCAGTGGACGGACGGACGGACAGCCAGCCAGCCAGCCAGCCAGCCAGCCAGCCAGCCTCCCTCCCTCCCTGGCTGTGGCCTCCAGCTCTAGGCTCCTGCTCCTAGCCTGGCCAGCACGCCTCTAGCCCCATCCTCTCCCAGAGACCCTGATGTCCATCCCCTAATTACTCGACTATGGCTCCAAGCCCGCCCTCTCCTTTCACAGGCCAGCCCTCTCTTCTCCACTCTTCTGTCCATTCCCCCAGCCCGGGCCCTCCTCCCCCTCCTCTTTCCCCTCCTCCTCCTCCTCCTCCTCCTCCTCCTCCTCCAGCCTTCCATTCCTCCCTCCCCCCTTCTCTTTCCCTCTCCTAGTTCCACTTCCCTGCTGTCATTCTTTTATTTCCCTCCTCCAGCTCTGTTCTCCTGCCTTCAGGCCGCTCTTCAGTGCATTCTTTTCCCCTCTCATCTCCCATTACCACCCCTATCCCCTCCTGTTTTTTCCAGTCCTCACTTAATAAGCCTCTCTCCCCTTCTGTTTTTCTTTCCTTTCCCTCTTTTCTCTCCCTTCTCTTCCCCCTTACTCCCTCTTTTTCCTTCCCCTTGCTCTGTCTTCCTCTCTCCCCAACCATCCTTTTTTCCTCAAGCAGATTTTCCCCTTCCCATCCTTCTTTCCTGTCCACCCTTTATCCTCTTCCTCATGGTTTTTGCTCCTTTCCTCTCCTCTCTCTTCCCCTGTAGCTTCTCTACCTAACAGCACAAGCAGGCTCTCTTCCTCTGAAGCTCTATCTCCCTCTTCCTCTTCTTTCACTACCTCTTCCCCCATTAGTTGCTGAACTCTTTTTTCTTTTCTTTCTAGTTCTACTCTGCTTCCTCCCCTATAGCTCCTGTTCCGGCCTTCCACTCACAGGAATCATCTTCCCATTTCTTTTTTCCCAGTTTCCATTCACTCAGCTCCAAATCTCCCCGTTCCCAACACCCTGTCTCTGTCCCCTGACTTGCTTATCACCCCAGCAAGGTCACTGGCCCTTCCCCAAGCTCGCTCTGAGAGACCAGAGGACCAGAGAAGAAAATGGATTTTGAGGAGGCTGCAAAGAGGAACTGGGTAGGGACTGTCTCTGTATGTTGCCAACTTGTACTTCCCAAGAGCTTAGTACAGTGCTCTGCACACAGTAAGCACTCAATAAATACGATTGATTGATTGATTGATAATAGCAAGGAGGAGAAACAAAGTGAACAACCCCCGGTCCCAGGACATGGGCAAAAATGAGTGTACGAATAAGACAGAAAAACGAAGGGACCCAGACAGAGATGGAGGTAGAAAAACAGGTACAAAAACTGTAAGGAAGAGATATTTAGACATTGTAGATGTTTATTTGAGTGGACACATGTGGGCATCCACATTCTAGGGAATGTATTTAATAATAATAATAATGATGATGGCTTTTGTTAAGCACTTACTATGTGCCAAGCACTGTTCTAAGCACGGGGGAATCAGGTTGTCCCACATGGGGCTCACAGTCTTTGTCCCCATTTTACAGATGAGGTAACTGAGGCCCAGAAAAGTTAAGTGACTCACCCAAAGTCCACAGCAAACAAGCAGCGGAGCTGGGATTAGAACCCATGACCTCTGACTCCCAAACCCGTGCTCTCTCCAGTGAGCCACGCTGCTTGTACTCTTCCTAGCGCTTAGTACAGTGCTCTCAAGTAAGTGCTCAACAAATGCCATTGTTCACTCATTCATTCACTCAATCGTATTTATTGAGCGCTTCCTGGGTAATGATGATGATGATGATGGTATTTGTTAAGCGCTTACTATGTACGAGAAGCAATGTGGCTTAGTGGAAAGAGCACGGGCTTTGGAGTCAGAGGTCATGGGTTTGAATCCCGACTCCGCCACATGTCTGCTGTGTGACCTTGGGCAAGTCACTTAACTTCTCTGAGCCTCAGTTACCTCATCTGTAAAATGGGGATTTAGACCGTGAGCCCCACGTCGGACAACTTGATCACCTTGTATCCCCCCAGCGCTTAGAACAGTGCTCTGCACAGAGTAAGCGCTTAACAAATGCCATTTTTTTTTTTACAAAGCACTGTTCTAATCAATCAATCAATCGTATTTATTGAGCGCTTACTGTGTGCAGAGCACTGTACTAAGCACTTGGGAAGTCCAAGTTGGCAACATATAGAGACGGTCCCTACCCAACAGTGGGCTCACAGTCTAGAAGGGGGAGACAGAGAACAAAACAAAACATATTAACAAAATAAAATAAATAGGATAGATATGTACAAGTAGAATAAATAAATAAATAGAGTAATAAATACGAACAAACATATATACAGGTGCTGTGGGGAAGGGAAGGAGGTAAGGCGGAGGGGGTTCTAAGTGCTGGGGAGGTTATAAGGTGATCAGGTTGTCCCAGGGGGGGCTCACAGTTTTAATCCCCATTTTACGGATGAGGTAACTGAGTCCCAGAGAATCAATCGTATTTATTGAGCGCTTACTGTGTGCAGAGCACTGTACTAAGCGCTTGGGAAGTCAAAGTTGGCAACATATAGGGACGGTCCCAAACCCAACAGTGACTTGCCCAAAGTCACACATCTGATGGTTGGCAGAGTCAGGATTTGAACCCATGACCTCTGACTCCAAAGCACTGTACTAAGCGCTTGGGAGAGTATGGCATAACAATTGTTTGGTGGGTTGATTGATTCTAGAGCAGGGAGCTGTGATGTCCAGGGAGGGAGAGGGAGGGGGTGGGCCAGGGCCGGACCCCCCCCCCCCCCGCCCCAAGAACCCGATTTCTAACGGCGGGGCTGCAGCACCCCCTGCCGGGGGCTGGGCGGTGGTGCAGGGACTGAATAATAGTAATAGTAATAATGGCATTTATTAAGCACTTACTATCTGCCAAGCACTGTTCTAAGCGCTGGGGAGGCTACAAGGTGATCAGGTTGTCCCACGTGGGGCTCACAGTCTTCATCCCCATTTTACAGATGAGGGAACTGAGGCCCAGAGAAGTGAAGTGACTTGCCCAAAGTCACACAGCTGACAAGTGGTGGAGTCGGGATTCGAACCCATTGACCTCTGACCCCAAAGCCCGGGCTCTTTCCACTGAGCCACGCTGCTTCTAACCCTGGACTGCCCAGGCCTCCCACAGACGTCTCAATCAATCAATCAATCAATCGTATTTAGTGCTTACTGTGTGCACAGCACTGTACTAAGCGCTTGGGACGGACAAGTTGGCAACATATAGAGACAGTCCCTACCCAACAGTGGGCTCACAGTCTAAAAGGGGGAGACAGAGAACAAAACCTAACATACTAACAAAATAAAATAAATAGAATAGCTATGTACAAGTAAAATAAATAGAGTAATCAATATATACATACATATATACAGGTGCTGTGGGGAAGGGAAGGCGGTAAGATGGGGGGATGGAGAGGGGGACGAGGGGGAGAGGAAGGAAGGGGCTCAGTCTGGGAAGGCCTCCTGGAGGAGGTGAGCTCTCAGTAGGGCCTTGATGGGAGGAAGAGAGCTAGCTTGGCGGATGAGCAGAGGGAGGCCATTCCAGGCCCAAACCTGGTCTGCCTGCTGCTGGCAAGGGGGCATGGGGAAGCAGCGTGGCTCAGTGGAAAGAGCCCGGGCTTTGGAGTCAGGGGTCATGGGTTCCAATCCCAGCTCTGCCAATTGTCAGCTGGGTGACTTTGGGCAAGTCACTTCACTTCCCTGTGCCTCAGTTCCCTCATCTGTAAAATGGGGATGAAGACTGTGAGCCCCCCGTGGGACAACCTGATCACCTTGTAACCTCCCCAGCACTTAGAACCCCTCCCCCTCCTCCCCCTCTGCCTTACCTCCTTCCCTTCCCCACAGCACCTGTATATATGTTTGTTCGTATTTATTACTCTATTTATTCTACTTGTACATATCTATCCTATTTATTTTATTTTGTTAATATGTTTTGTTTTGTTCTCTATCTCCCCCTTCTAGACTGTGAGCCCACTGTTGGGTAGGTACCTCCCCAGCACTTAAGAACAGTGCTTTGCACATAGTAAGCGTTTAATAAATGCCATCATTATTATCCAGAACCCAGAAGTTGCAGGCACCCTGGTGCCTAAACAGAAGGGGGAAAGTGGGAGAGGGAGAGGGAGAGGGAGAGGGAGAGGGAGAGGGAGAGGGAGAGGGAGAGAGAGAGAGACCACCCTTACTGTCCTCCTAATGACAGCTGGCCTCTTTCACTCTCCATTCATTCATTCAATCGTATTTATTGAGCTCACCCACCTCCAAGGGTGAACTGAATGTTTTGCCTAGCGGGAAACCTGTTCCCGATTATCACCAATTTGACATTTGGGTAAGTGGGAAGGCGGAGATCAGGAGGAGGATTTTACAGATGAGGTAACTGAGGCTCAGAGAAGTGAAGCGATTTGCCCAAGGTCACACAGTAGACAAGTGGAAGAGTCGGGATCAGAACCCAGGTCCTTCTGACTCCCAAGTCCGTGCTCTATCCACTAGACCACGACGCTTCCCTTCTCCTCCCTTTCCTTCTCCCCCCCCCCATCGTTTCCTTTGTCCCCCCTCCTTCCCTTGCCTTTCCCTCCCTTTCCTTCTCCCCCCCTTCATCTCCTTTTCCCTTCTTCCCTTCCCCTCCCTTTCCTCCTTCTCCCCTTCATCTCTAGACTGGGCAGGGTTGAAGCTAGAGGACAATCTTTCCTCATGGGAAAGAGCTCTGGGATCCAGTGAGTCACAGAAAGCTGATGGCCATGACAGAGGAGACAGTATCTTTCCCTTCCTTCCCATTTCCACTCTTTTCCTTCCTTTTTCCTCCTCCTTTCCTCTTTTCTCCTTCTCTTTCTTTCCCTTCCTGGTTCTTACCCTTCCTTTCCTTCTTTCCTCTCCTTCCCCTTCCTTCCCCCATTCCTCCCCTCCTTTCCCGCTCCCCTCTGTTTCCCTCTCATTTCCTCCTTCCTCATTTTCTCCCCCCCTCCTTCTTTCCCTTCTCTCCTGCTTTCTCTTCCTTTTCCATCTCCCTCAAAGCCCCCCCCCCCCCCCCCAAACACACACACACACTTACCTTCCAAATGAAAAGTTGGCAACCCTGTTGGTTGGATGAAAAATTCCTTCAGCGGCACTGAAGCAGGCTCAGAGATGGGATTTACCACCAGAGGGATCAGCAGACCAGCATGGAACAAAGCCCCAGCGCCGCTCACGCCCCGCCCAACATCCCAGGCTTGGCAGGAAGAGGAGGAAGAAAGGGAGGTGACGAGAAATGGGAAGAGATAAGGAGCTGGAGAAATGGACAACGGGGTGTCAATGGACAGCAACAGTAAGAGCAGCAGTAGTAGTAGTAACAATTATGGTATTTGTTAAGCGCTTACTATGTGCCAAGCACCGTTCTAAGCACTGGGGGAGAACTTGTACTTCCCAAGCGCTTAGTACAGTGCTCTGCACACAGGAAGCACTTAGTAAATCCGATTGAGTGAATGAATTCTGGATAATCCGGTTGCCCCACGTGGGGCTCACACTTTTAATCCCCATTTTACAGAGATAGTAGTAGTGATAATAGTCACGGTAGTAGTTGACTGTGAGCCCACTGTTGGGTAGGGGCTGTCTCTATATGTTGCCAACTTGTACTTCCCAAGCGCTTAGTACAGTGCTCTGCACACAGTAAGTGCTCAGTAAATACGATTGAATGAGTGAGTGAATTCAGGATAATCCGGTTGTCCCACGTGGGGCTCACACTTTTAATCCCCATTTTAAAGAGATAGTAGTAGTGATAATAGTCACCGTAGTAGTTGACTGTGAGCCCACTGTTGGGTAGGGACTGTCTCTATATGTCGCCAACTTGTACTTCCCAAGCGCTTAGTACAGTGCTCAGCACACAGTAAGCGCTCAATAAATACGATTGATTGATAGTAGTGGTAGTAGCAGGTGCATTCATTAAGCACTCACTATTTGCAGTGGTGATGATGATGATGATGGCATTTGTTAACCGTTTACTATGTGCCAAGCACTGCTCTAAGCACTCTCTACTAGGCACTTGGGAAGTACAGAAGAGGCATCCCTTGGTAGGGGAGCAAGCCCCAGCCTTTGGGGGCCCACATGGGGCTCACACTTTTAATCCCCATTTTACAGAGATAGTAGTAGTGATAATAGTCACGGTTGTATTTGTTGTGGTGGTAATAGTGGTAGTAGCAGGTGCATTCACTAAGCACTCACTATTTGCAGTGATGATGATGATGATGGCATTTGTTAACCGTTTACTATGTGCCAAGCACTGTCCTAAGCACTCTCTACTAGGCACTTGGGAAGTACAGAAGAGGCATCCCTTGTTAGGGGAGCAAGCCCCAGCCTTTGGGGGCCCGCATGACTCCCAACTCTTTCTCAAGAAGTGGAAATTGACCTGCCCCTAGCAGCAGAGCAGGGGCAGGGACATTGCTCTCTTCTCGCCCCTTGTTTGGTGCAGGGGGGCTGGGGAAGGGGATCTCCTGGCCTTGGAGTTTGGGAGTGTAAGTGTGGGTTCATATCTGCCAGGGCCAATCGATCAATGGGACAGGGTAAGGAATCAATTTGGGCCAAAACCTGCAGGGAAGAGGTTTCCTGTGGAGAGCGGAAGGCTGAGAGGGAAACTGATTGCAGTCCGTGAAATTGTGGTGGGAGAGAGCATGGCAAACAGGGAATTGTTGCCCCCTATATTCTATGTATATATGTTTGTACATATTTATTACTCTATTTATTTTACTTGTACATATCTATTCTATTTTGTAGTATGTTTGGTTTTGTCTCCCCCTTTTAGACTGTGAGCCCACTGTTGGGCAGGGACTGTCTCTCTATATTGCCAATTTGTACTTCCCAAGCGCTTAGTACAGTGCTCTGCACACAGTAAGTGCTCAATAAATGCGATTGATGATGATGATGATGATGTAACTCCCCTCTCAGGTTAGCACCTGGAGAGTTTCCATCCCTCTACCCGTCTCGGCTACCGGAGGGAGACCCAAGCAGGGGCATACCCATTCCGTTCCTAGCTTGGGCAGTGGCTAGCGAGTGGAAGGCCATCTGCTTCTAGTCAAAACTCACCTGTGTTGGGCAGTAGCGGTTTTGGAGAGTGTCGAGGGCGGATTGGAATCCAGGTCCTCCGACTCCGACATGGTAAGCATGTAGAATGTGTTTCCACAGCCAGCAAGGAAATACCCATGGGTTGGAGTGAGTTTGGGTAAATTAAGGCAAGAGGACCCTAGTGTGTTGCTAGGGGGAATGTTAGGAATATTAGAAGCTTTAAAGATGTCAGAAAGCTTGAGAAGGTGAAATTGATTCATGGATGATAAATCTGCCCTGGATTATGTGAGGGGGGTGGGGGGGGGAGGGCTGTGGCGGTTAGAGTGAGGGATATCTGTCTCCCCCTTTTAGACTGTGAGCCCACTGTTGGGTAGGGACTGTCTCTAGATGTTGCCAATTTGTACTTCCCAAGCGCTTAGTACAGTGCTCTGCACATAGTAAGCGCTCAATAAATACGATTGATGATGATGATGATGACGATATTTGATGTGAGGGTGGCTGTCAGGAAGCCAACCATCACTTTTGGCTCCTTCAGGCCTCCTTAGGGCCACTGCCAGACACAGCATACTAGTTAGAACATTGGTCTGAGCCAGGAAAGTATGGGCTTTCATTCTTATTTTGAGCTCAACTACTTCCCCCGCTGTGCACAAGCATGACCTGGGACCTGAGAGTAAAGGTGGCAATGCCAGGAAGTGAAACTCACCACTGGCAGGAAGGGTAACTGAATCTTTCTGAGACCTGGGGAATAGGCCCCGGTGTCTGAATACTTGCTCTCCTCCCCTACCTTCAAACTGGGAACTCCATGTGGGACAGAAACTCTATGCCACCCAATTTCTTGTATATTATAGAGCTTGGCACTTAAGCATTTAATAAATACCACCATCATCTGCAAATATTCACCCTCTAAACTATAAAAATTTGGGGGGACTTTCCCTCTAGACTGTAAGCTAGTTATGGTCAGGGACTGTGTCTACTAAATCTGTCATATTGTACTCTCTCAAACAGTACAGTGCTCTGCACATACAAAGTGCTCAATAAATAGCATTGATTGATTGATTGGAGCCAAGATGAAATACCGGCTTCAGCTTTGTGGTCATCATCTCTCCCGTATTTGAGGGGCGGGGTGGAGGGGCTCGAACCATCCAGTTTGCATGATCCACTCTTTTTTCCTTTTCCTTTCCCTCTGGCTGCAGTCCCTTGCCTGTAGTGGCCCTTCTGGGGCAGCCTTGGGGTAGGGAGACGGGCCAATTTTGCTTCCTGTGTTAAGGGGGAGGTATGTAATGGTGCGGTGTGGTAGAGGAGCAGATGGGGAGAAGACTGGCTGAAGTGAAAGGGAGCATAGGCTAAAATGATGAGCAATATTACTTAAAATTTTAATTCCCCTTTTTCCCATTTGCCAGGGATTAGGGACAGTAAAAACAAAAGTAGACTTGGCCTCTCTGGCCTCAGGAGGTTCATGGGGCAAAGAAGAAATGAAATCGGACTTCTCTTGTCAGCATTAGGGGATTCCCTCTCCAGGCGGATAGGTGAGTGACTATCTGCAGACTCAGTTATAGGTGTTGTCAGGTTGACGAGACGGATGAAACTTCCTGTGAAGGCCCGTTAGGGGACCAAGATCATGATGAAAAGCCCATCCCCTCGGGGTGGTAGGAAACAGGCTCCCTGTCCCTTGGACCGAGAGAGAGAAACTAACAGGAGGAACTGCCTCTGCTCTGGAAATACCCATCCTGGAAGTCCCCACCGAAGCGTGGCTTTCTGGTCCCGCTCACTTCCTTGGCCACAAATCTCAGCTGCGATTCTGAAAGCGGGGGTGGGTCAAAGCCTCCCCCACCTCCTGCCCAACGTAGCCTACTCCCAAGCCCAACAGAATCCGTAGGCCAGGAACATGTTCTAGGCCTGGAGATGTTGCCAACTTGTACTTCCCAAGTGCTTAGTACAGTGCTCTGCACACAGTAAGTGCTCAGTAAATACGATTGATTGATTGATTGGTCCCGCTCACTTCCTTGGTCACAAATCTCAGCTGCAATTCTGAAAGTGGGGGTGGGTCAAAGCCTCCCCCACCCCCTGCCCAACGTAGCCTACTCCCAACCCCAGCAGAATCCATAGGCCAGGAACATGTTCTAGGCCTGGAGATGTTGCCAACTTGTACTTCCCAAGCGCTTAGTACAGTGCTCTGCACACATTAAGCGCTCAATAAATATGATTGATTGGTTCCGCTCACTTCCTTGGTCACAAATCTCAGCTGCAATTGTGAAAGTGGGGGTGGGTCAAAGCCTCCCCCACCCCCTGCCCAACGTAGCCTACTCCCAAGCCCTACAGAATCCATAGGCCAGGAACATGTTCTAGGCCTGGAGATGTTGCCAACTTGTACTTCCCAAGCGCTTAGTACAGTGCTCTGCACACAGTAAGTGCTCAATAAATACGATTGATTGATTGATTGGTCCCACTCACTTCCTTGGCCACAGATCTCAGCTGCAATGCTGAAAGTGGGGGTGGGTCAAAGCCTCCCCCACCCCCTGCCCAACGTAGCCTACTCCCAAGCCCTACAGAATCCATAGGCCAGGAACATGTTCTAGGCCTGGAGATGTTGCCAACTTGTACTTCCCAAGCGCTTAGTACAGTGCTCTGCACACAGTAAGCGCTCAATAAATACGATTGATTGATTGAGAAAAATACCACCACCATAACTGGTCACCTGTTCAAGCCCTCCATCCCTCCATCATAGAGAGGCAGCGTGGCTCAGTGGAAAGAGCACAGGCTTTGGAGTCCGAGGTCATGGGTTCGAATCCTGGCTCCGCCACATGCCTGCTGTGTGACCTTGGGCAAGTCACTTAACTTCTCAGAGCCTCAGTTACCGCATCTGTAAAATGGGGATGATGACCGTGAGCCCCATGCGGGACAACCTGATCCCCTTGTATTCCCCCCAGCGCTTAGAACAGTGCTTTGCACATAGTAAGCGCTTAACAAATGCCAACATTATTATTATTTTCCCTCCTCCCACTCTTCCCTTTCTCTCCCCCGCTAATCTCTGACCACTGTCCTAGCCCCCCATGAAAGTCTTGCTCGCTAACACTGTATCTTCGGAAAGTGAACAAAGACAGACTACTCACGTGTTTCCTACATGCAAAGAATGCCTTATGACCCTTTTCTTCACTTTGCAACTTGGACTGTTTTTTAAATGTTTGGAACTGATGAAAAACAGGCATGCATCCAACAGAAGCAAGAAAGGCGCATTTTAAACTACCGTTGCTCCCGTGGCACAGATTGGAACGGAAAGCGAGGTTGAACAGATAGATCCAGGCAGATGTTTTCACCTGTGGGAAGACAAGCCAAGTGAGTCCAGTCAGATTCACTATGGGATTCTCCGGGCATCAAGGAGCAAACCATCGAGGCCAACAGAAGCTCCAAACTATATCTCTAGCTTTATTGCCACTGGCAATAAATGATTCTGATTGAAGGTGAATTTTTATTCTGGTCATTTTGTGGTTTTCCAGCCTATTCAGTAACTTCACTGCAGTCTGTGCCCATCAAACCGGTCAGGCTGCTAGGCAGGATTTCTTCCTCAAGCCTGGGCACTGCATGTTTGATTCAATCGTATTTATTGAGCACTTACTGTGTTTAGAGCACTGTACTAAGCGCTTGGGAAGTACAAGTTGGCAACATATAGATGCATCACCAATTTTATTTTCTATTCATTAATGGGTCAGCATGGTATTTAAGTACTTATGAGCCAAACACAGCAGTAAGCACCAGGGTACATACATGACGAGGGCAGGCTCAGACCCCATCTTTCATGGGGCTCACAGTCTAGGGGAGAGCAGGAATTTAATTCCCCACTTAGATGAGGAAACAGAGAGAAGTTAAGTGACTTGTCCAAGGTGGCACAGCGTGTGTGACCGGCTCAATCACACTCAGGTGATATTTGTAAAATCCAGGGTGCATTGCTCCTCCTATTTGCAGGACGACCCTCCATCACGAAACTAAAGTCTGGGATTGGGTCTGCCACAGTATCGCTATCAATACTGATACAGTAGGTCCTGGAGCCAAGTTGGTGGCCGTGATGTTATAATTAACGGGAAGCAATAGCTGTGGACCTTGGGGACTGGGATACCTGGGGTAAAGAGGAGATAATAATACAGCAGCAACCAAGACGACAGTTGGCATGGAGAGCTGAACTTTTATTAACATCAATGACATGGACGGTCTGCAGACATCAATGATAAAATGATAAAAGGAAAAAATGTCAATGCTCTGGCTAAGTTTTTCTAAAGATCTGTTAACACAAGGACACGTCTCTAAGCAAATGGCCCTGAAAGGAAAGGCTTAGGATGTTACCCTGGAGGGCTAATTCACCTTACTCAGGGGCCCATCTCCTTCCCTTCCCCTTAGTGAAGTCTGAAATTAGAGTGGCAGATTAACAGAAACATCACCCGGTATCTACACAGGCTTTGGCTTCCGTCTCTAAAACCAGTAGTTGGTAGAGGTAAAAAGCAACTTACAGTTGATGTACCCAAGGGCTATGAGGTTTGTTTCTCTGCTCCACGGGTTGTAGTTTATTCCAGATTAACCGAGATGGGAAGTCCTGATGTCAAGGTCCTGGAATGTGATTGAACTGGGAAGAAACTTTTTTTTTTTTCCTTCCTCCACCCAAGATAGATGTATACACACGGTTCAGAAAACTAGATGGAACGCAAGCGGCCTTTTTGGGCTCCAAATAGGAGGGCCCCCTGTTGTAGTCTTGTCTCTTCCACTGCAGGGCAAACAGGCGCCTAACCTTATCTGGTCAAATTATCAGTGCACTGGACTGGGATAAGGAAGAAAAGAAAGATTTGAAACCCAGGCTGCACAGAGAGGTGCAGCTTGTGTCATTTGCCTCTCACGAGGGGCAGGCGGCTTTTGGTAGGAACAAAAACTAGCTGCTTCTATCAGACTACTGTGATTTTTTTTTTAATTTGTTTTTTTAAGTTAGCAGGGCAGCACGCTGAAGATAGTGAGTCAGAAAATTCTTTGATATAGTGACGGTAGAAGCCATGTGTGATGGGTTATTGACTCTGGCTCTGAGTGAAGTGTTTCGTATGGGCTTCATCCAATAGAGAAATAACAAATATGTCTCTAAAATCAGATTAGTCACCCTGAAGTAGTTTTTAAAAGAAATTCCTTTATTTGATTTGCTTTTAGAGGCATAGCATGCTGTCTTCCAAATGCCAGATAGCTGTACTAGAGGTTTGTGTTTAGGTATGTGTGCTTCTTTTTTTAGCTCAAGACCTTGGAACAAAAATCCCACTCATGGCTCTTGGGGTGCATCTGGGTTAAAACAGATAATTAGGTGGTCTACTAAGAATTCTGAGGTGAAACCATACAAACCAGGCCTAACCTGCTAACAGTAATGGGACTGTTACTCAATAAATAATAAATACGATTGATTGATTGATTGACTGTTTTACTCACAGGGCAGGAAAGGCTTTGAAGTTCAAAGTGTCTTCTTTTCAAAAGAAAAATGAAAACTTCTCTATAAGATAAACTTGGTTGAGAGCTGGATGTGAACAAGTCAATACATTTCGTAATAATTCCTCCCTCCCCCTCCAAAAGATATTCACCTCACTGATTGTACTTTATTATTTTATAAAAGCATTAAGCAGGATTATTTTACTTTCCCAGCAAGATGGGCCAGCATTTTCTACTCCACAAATAAATGACAGCCAAACCAGTCAGTTGGAAACCAAGATTTTGTTTTTATATATGAACAGAAGTAGACCATCTAGAAATATTTCAGTTTATTTAAATTGTAAGTAGAATATGAAACCGAATCTGTAACTAGTTTAGTACCAGAGAATGGACTTAACTGCTTGGGTGCTTAATGAAAACAGTTTCTACACAGGATCCCGAAAGACTTACAAAGAATGGGTTAAGCCCTAATATTAAGCAAATAAAAAGCTCACGCTTTTAAACAAGGATTATACAAAAATTGGTTTATACTCCATTTTCCCTTTTTTGATAGAAAGTGCAGATTTAACAAAAAGGTAGCCATATCTTGTCTATTTACAATGCCGATTATATTTATTATGCAAAGAATGAAACTGTCAGTCTGTCACCTAGAGTCCCAGTTTTTAGCTTTTGCCTTATGTCACGCAACCAATATCTGAATAACCTCTAACCATGAGACAGAGAGAGAAAGAGAGAGAAGCAACATATACCAGCAAATTCACTACACTGACAGCAGGTCAAAACTGGAACTCTGAGGAAGTTGAACACTGTCATTTCATTAAATTGAAATTAAAAAAAACAGTAGGATTATTTGGCGACACTGCTTTGGGGGGAAAAAAGCTGATTAAAAAAAAAACAAAGTGAGAAAGATCCAAAGATCCACCTTCCAGACACTGAAAGGTAGATTTCAGGGTATTGAGAAAACTCATTGGTTTTCACTGAGGAAAAAGAAAAAAAAAATCATCCAACGTTGTTTGTGAAAGCCAAGAGGGCATTAAAATGCTACCCACGACAAGGGGAAAAAATGCTCGTTTCAATGGGAGCTGCTGTCCTACAGCTCAGCCTCCGCTAGAAATGAATCATTCATTCAATTATTCCAACAAAGGTGTCATCTAAGGAGGCCAGCAGCATAGCTGACTTAACCTAGTCTCTTCTAATGATGATGCAAAGCAGCAAACTGGGTGCGAAGAAACAAAGAGAAGGGCTAAGCCGGTGCTAGTAATCGTATCTCTGCACGAAATGCCTTTTGGCGGTCAGTTTCTCACATCTAATTTTCCAAAAGGTTCTAGAGGTAAAAGGTTAAAAGTCGGTTACTCTCCAATAAGCTGAAGTATAATGAAAATAGGCAGAGGTTCTAACCTTTTAAACACTGAAAAACATTATTTAAGGTGACAAAAAAAAAATCCCAGTACGAAGGGGCAGCGTCGCCATTTCCCAACCCCCCCCCCCCCCCCAAATTTGCTAAATCTTTTTGCTGGGCTACCAAATAACCTGCTGGAGTGGCTAACAAAAATGGAGGCCTCTGAAATTCACATTAATTGATGCTGTATTTGGGGGAATTGAATGTTCTATACATATAGTTAGAAAGACAACCACATCACCCTCCATAGAAAACACTAGTGCATGCAAAGAACTCTTCCCTATCTTAAAACCAATGGATATGCAGGAGATGAGGGAAAGGGGGAAAGAGCAAGTGAGGTGGGGTCTGGAAGAGAACAGATGAGGGAAAGATTTGACAGTTGCTTGTGGGAAGTTAGTCAGTATTTAATAATGTTACTGTGTAAGATAAATCAGTGCTTTGCATTAAGTTTGGCAAACATCAGTTTGCCACCTCCCCCCCACCCCCCCCCCCCCTTTTTTTTTTTTAAACAACTCACACCATGATTAAAAGCAAATAAAGCAGCATGCAGGCAAAGGGGGAAAAAGTGGCCAATGAAAAATGAAATGGTGGCAGAACGGTTCTAAATCACAAGGCCATTCTAAGAGGAGACCCCAGCAAATGAAAGTTAATAGTTCTGCACCACCCATTGTCTTCAATTCACTACACTGACAATCACAGCCAAGCAAACCACAGAAGTTTTAATATTTAAAAATGGTCACGTTTGGATTACACGTCTCCTGCACATGCTTCCACCAGAGCGAAATAAAGGAAAAAAAAAACAACAAAAAAAACCATAAGATCCTCTCCACATAAGGCACAGGACAAAATTAACCCACTGACATACTCAAAGTGAAAATGAGTGTGTTCCTGGCTTTTTTTTTTTTTTTGCGCTAATACATGTTTATAGATTATGGTGACTCAAGCACATTATCCATAACAGAAAATTCCACTGTTGTACAAAATAAATTGTTAATTCTAACTTTTATTCTTACACAATTTGCAGAAGAGTTGAAGTGATTGCTATGGGTTTTAATGTTCATGGGAACTGGACTATAATACAACCAAAACGTAGTGGTGAGACATGATTTTTCTATACATTTTTTTTGTTTGGAGAAAATTATATCAGCAAGCGGTTACAGATGAAAGGACAAAGTGAGGGTGAGACTTGAGGTGAGGGCCAAAAACATCTGTTTAGGTTAAAAATGGAAAGAGTGGTTTATTTTGCAGCAAGAAGAGAAAAAGGGTTGGTGGATGGCAATTGATGGAACAGGAGAACGCTCAGCAACATTTGCTCTTCCAGCCTGTCACTACCCCGCCACTGCTGATATCTACATTTTCACTGTTGGGCTCTTTTACTGGGGTCTGGAAAAAACACATATTCATGAATTAGCTGGTGGATAAACACTGCCAATCAACCAACTTCAAGGTGAACGCACTATTTGGAAATTCAGCACAAGGTAAGCCTTTTAAGTTCAAGCAGCTACCAAACCCGTGATGGCGGAGGCTCTTCGAGGGCTTGGCAATGTACTTGGAATCTGCAAATACTTTTAAGCTTTACTTGGTTCAGATTCTGTGTGTCTGTGTGTGTATACATATATAAATATATGTAAATAAATAAATATGTATATAAATATATGTATACACACACACGCAAAGTATTTATTAGTATTTATTACTAAGCACTGCGATAGGTACAAGTTAATCAGCCTAAGCCAATGACTTCTCTGCCACTCTGGGCCTCCACTTCCATCAGTAAAATGGAAAAGATATTGCGTGGGGAATACCTACAGGTTCAGGGCCATTCCCCACCCCTACTCCTCCACCTCTTGTTGTTACAGAAATGCTTTGTGACTCAGTTTACCCCCTTCTACAGGGATATTCCTCCCAGGTGAAACGACAGTGAAAGAAGAAAGATAAGCAGCCCCCACCCCCCGCCCCCCAGGTCAAAGGTCTATTGAAGATTACCTTTGTTTAACGTGGTTTCTTAAACTATAATTCCAAGATCCATATCCCTCTTGGCTGCCTATTGGCTGGATGGAAAAAACCCTGATATTTGGGTTTTAGACCAGCTCTGTCCCTGGCTGGGTGACCCTGGACAAGTCACTGAACTTCCCTGGGCCTTAGCGTCTCCATCTGTTATCCTGGGGATAATTATATCTGATTTTCTCCTCTATTTCCCAGGGATGAAGACCAAAGAAATAACAGTTGGAAAAGTACTCTGAGTCCTGAAAGAGGTGCTCTTAGCTGAAAAATAAATCCAAGGAATTAAGCCCTATTTCCATTTTTTGTCCATTTTTGAGGCTCCTCTGAGTTCCTCTAATTTATCATGTCATCAGTGGTGCCTTCAGTAGAGGGTTCTGACCTTTTAATGGGCCAAATTCTGGCCAAGAAGTCTATACAAATAACTTGTTTCAAAATCAATTTTTAAGCCTGACTAGTGAATTTCTGAATATGGTAACTTGTAGTGCTGGCAATTTTGGATGGGACATTTACAACATTTTCTGAAGGTTTCTAGATACGACCCCACCTTTTTCCCCAAAGATGGTAATAATAATAATGGTATTTGTTAAGCACTTGCTATGTGCCAGGCACTGTACTAAACGCTGGGGTAGATGCAAACAAATCGGGTTTGGACACAGTCCCTGTCCCGCACAGGACTCACAGTCTTAATCCTCGTTTTACAGATGAGGTAACTGAGGTACAGAGAAGTGACTTGTCCAAGGTCACACAGCTGACAAGTGGTGGAGGCGGGATTAGAACTCATGACCTTCTGATTCCCAGGCCCATGCTCTAGCCGCTAGGCCAGGCCGCTTCTCTTGATAGCTCCTATTTTAGATTCAGTTCTTGATTTTTGCCCTATTGTTACCTGTGTTTACTAACGGGGTTAATTTTGGAGTTGGTTATCCAATTTTTTCATTATCTAGATCTCTCCTCTCTTTTGAGTGTAGGCTTACATCTAGGTCAAGAGAACTTACCTTTCGGAGTATATCTTCTGCTAATGTGAGGAATGCCTTCTCAATGTTTATATTTGCTTTTGCACTAGTCTCAAAAAACCTAATACCATGCTCCTTCGCGATCTACGAACAAAAACAAAAAGCCAAAAAAGGGAACAAGGTTACCACCAACCCAGAAGGCATTTTGGACAGTGTCCTGACAAACAAACGGTTAGGAATGGCTCCAATGGCTGCATTATTTAGTCTGGAGTTAAGAGAACAAATGTTTTAAAGGGTCAACATGCCAGTGGTCTTTTAGCAAAACATTCTGAAAGGCTAAGACAAAGGGCCATTTTATTTTATGTAGGGAGTGTATTTCAGTTGTTATAAATGGGGTTTTCGACATGGAGAAAATTTAACAAGAGGAAAAATGACTCAAGGACAGAAGCTTCTATCAGAAACTTTTGGTCTTCCTTGCTATTAATTTGGGGAGGCTGTACATGGCTTTTACCTTGCTGTGTCCTCACCTTTAATTCTCCAACTTTTCAGTTGTCTGTCTCCCCCTTTTAGACTGTGAGCCCACTGTTGGGTAGGGACTGTCTCTATATGTTGCCAATTTGTACTTCCCAAGCGCTTAGTACAGTGCTCTGCACATAGTAAGCGCTCAATAAATACGATTGATGATGATGAAAAGGGAAACCCGGTTTCTCGGAGGTGGTTTACGGACACGTACTAAGAACAGCAGCCCACCATTTCAAATGATATGATTCTATTGTGCCAAGGCAAAAACACCACTTTTGGCTAAGGATTGGTTTACTGTCATGATGAGAACAGGGGCAGACCTTTTACATTTTCAAGGTCTTCAAGTTCAGCGATGTTACTTTATCAGAAACCCTGCAGTATGCCAAGAGTTCTCTGATCAGCATCCATCATGGGTGCTTTAGACAGGATCAGCAGGGAAAATGGGGAGAGGCCAGCAGAGCCTGGCTTCCTACCACTAAATTTCTCCCACTCTCCTCCCCTAAGCTCCTCTTGGTCTTTTCTCCGCGTTCATCTTTCACTCTCTCTCCTAAAATCCCCATCCTCGACCCTCCGTCATCTGAAAGGTGACCCTCAGGAGTCTCAGCACGGACAGATCCTGATCGCTCCACGGTGACAAACTACAATCCAGTTTAATGGGTTCCAATTCACTTTTGTGCCTCATACACACCTGCCCACTGCTTAGTAGTAAATGGTATTAACAGTAATGTACAGTTTTTCCAAAAATTCCACCCATAGCTTACCTGCTCGCCTTTAGTTTTAAGTACGACCCTCTTATCTTCCATGTCACACTTATTTCCTAGCAGCATCCTTTCCACATCTTCATTGGCATGCTGAAATGAGATGTAGTTTTACTTCTACGCATTCTGTGCTTTGACAGATTTAGAAATAATTATAGGCTTGGCTTATCTCTCGAGAATCACCACAGTTTAACTAGCTGGCCTAGCACCTTTTGCTAGTTGTGACAAAATGAAAGGTCTTACAGCAACTGCCCCGAGACACTGCAAGCTTTAAGGGCGGGTTGGAAGCTTGCGTAATTACCTCTGTTCCCTGAAAAGGAAAAAGAGTGGGGCATTCAAGGTATCCAGTTTCCAGTAATTGTGGTTCCTCCCTCATTTTACACAGGATAATTCGAGCCTGCATTTTTTATTTATTTTTTTTTAAATAGCAGCAAGGAGGTGGAACATGACCCCCACTTTAATAGAATATCTGGCTTTCCTTTACACATACCTGGCCTTTTCTCACAATATCAGGACAGACCTACGGACACAATTGTCTTTCATAGTCGAAGACGACCCCACTCACTGAAGGTGAAGTTCACATCTGAGGGAGTGTCTGTGTGGCTGAAAGGCCAATGCAGGATCCACAGTCCTGGCCACATTATGTATACAAAAAAAACCTGTCCCTTCTTGTGGGTTGTGCTTAATATCTGTTCCATCTGGCTCTGTTTTCATTATTGCTTCCTGGTGCTGCACTGTACTTTCCCAAGCGCTTAGTACAGTGCTCTATACATAGTAAGCACTCAGTAGATAATTGATTGAATTTTTCCTTATGAAGCTTTTGCTCAAAGAGAACCATTCACTCCTTGACGGCAGTGTGCCATGCAGGTCTATCCTCAGCAACTGACTTCCAGCCTTCAGCTGGGAAAGTGAGGTATGAGACACATATTCCGGGGAGAGAAAGCAAATTCTCCCAACCCGGCAATCAAGTGCAGAGTAGAAGCTTCTATCAAAATCTGCACCGGGTTATTGAGTATGCCTAGGGTACTGGCTCGGGCCACAGAGCGGCCCATTCTTTGAATGAAACATCTGATTTTAGAGTGAAACGAGGAAGTGATTTACAAAACAAAAAAAGGGACATAATAAAGCCCAAGGGATTATTAGACAGAAAAGAAGTCCCAGGCCTCCTGCCTCTGTCCCTTTATGTAGGTCCTCTCCAAGGCATGTGACCAACTTGGGTCACTCAAAAGTGGTTCTGGACGCTTAGGGTTTCTTGAAACATAACTCCCTTGGGGAGATATGGAGGGGACAGCTGGTGGAAAGCCATGGTAGAGGAAGAATGGATCATGGAGGATTTGGGGGATTAGAGAGCTCCAAGGAAGAAAGACAAAATATATGAGAGGTTTATGGTTTGGACCCTTAATGACGTTTTTGTGATCTCTCTTTCGACACTAAAAACCAAAACAGGCAGGTAGCAGAGTAACAGTGACTGCACCAGCCTGAGACTTAACAGATCTGACCTTCCAATGGTTCTGATTTGGGGACATTTCGGGGTTTTACCTACGGACTAGGGCCAGAAATATCCCGCAGACCTCACCCACAAAACCAGAGCTGTGGTGATCTCTAACGCGTGCTCCACAGGAAGCCCTTCTCAAATGTGATGACCCCTCTAATCCCTTGCTTAACCCTGAGCAGGTCATCCAAACACTTTTTACAGAATACAGTAAAACAGATCAACGTCTCTTGAAACTGGTCTGCAGCGGACTTCTAAGGAAGCCCAAGCTGTTGGGTCTGGAGTCATTCGTATGACTTATAATCTAATGCACACCATCTGACACCAGGGAGGTTGGTAGCCCGTTCTTAGGGTCAGATTGTTCTTAGCTATCCACCAGGGTAAGGCACTCTAGAGGCCACCTGTCAAAATAATGTGAATTGGGAGAGTGCAGCAGCCTCTTCAGATCACAAGCAGGATCTCTTGTAAAGATCCTGGCTTCAAATCAATGAGAGTTTAAAAATCAGGTTAGAGTTGAGAGACCCTCCACCTCCTTACCAGGAGGACTCAGAAATGGAGGGGCAGGGGATGGTTGGAACTTCAAGAATCCCCAAAGCAAGCTCAAAATAGTAAGGAACCACTCACTCCATTCTCTCACCACCCTGCTTCTTTAAACCAAGAAATAATCCATTTTCTACTTTTAATGCCATCTGAATAATCGTCCCAGGCAACTATCTGCCTTCACATTTCACCAGCTCTCTCTGCCAAAAGAGAAGCCAGAAAGTTTTAAGGCCCAGATTCAGAATTTTCAGTAATTACTATAGCTCTGAGTACTCGCACACTGAAACTTTTAGGAGGTTGGGTTCAAACTTCAACATTAGACATGCAGTGCTTGTAAAAAGGCAAAGTTTTTCCAGCTATGGGCAATGTATGCTGAAAGATCAAAATTAGCATCAAGGCTTTCAACTAAACGAGCTATTTTAAGGCTTTTTATATGGTTTTTGGTTGTAAAACCTAGGTTCAAGTGAGCCAGTAATAACCCAGAATCCAAAAGGGATCCACTCCTAAATTTTGTACTTAACTGAACATTAATCGTAGAATAACCAATTGTCTCCTAAGAGGATGCAGTGCACTTTCAGTAGGTTTGATGTGGCAGAAATGCGTGAACTCTCTCAAAGTAAACACTTGCTCTGGGTCAAGCACTAACCTAAGATGGCTATGCCTACTATGTTCCCCCTGAAACCTGCTTCAACAGCTAGATATTGCCTCCATTAAAACAAGACAGCAAAAACATTACAAAAAAAAAATCATTTGAGCAACAAATCATCTAGCACTTTAGGGACTGACCTCCATGGTTCAGGAGATTTTAATGTAGAACATCTATATAAAGAATTAGATTTATCACCACCTTCCCAGTTTACTAATTCCAAAGGCTTTAACAGACTCCAAGATAATTCCAAGTCATGATACTGGCTGAATAAGATAAGGCAAAATTATGGCCAAAATGATCTTAGGGAAACAAGGCTGATCACCAACTTTCTCCCTTCTCTGCCCACAGATGGTCATCACAGTTCTCACAAGACTGGGAAACAAGACTACACTGCTGAGGGAAAGGTTGAAAAAAGGAAAACAGCGAACAGACAGGAATGGAGCTTAATGCCATAATTATTATTAGGAAAGGTTGGTAGAGACATTTGCTCTCGTTATTTAGGAATGTAGATCTTTTTTACGTGTCCTTAGAAACAACAGCATGCATTTTTTAAAAGGAAAAAACCCCCACAACAAACTGCTGTCCAGGAGATACAGCAATTATAAACTGATCAATCAATGGTACTTCTGGACTGCTTACTGTGTTCGGAGCACTGTTCTAAGCACTTGGGAGAGTACAGTATAGTTGGAAGACATAACATCTGCCCTCAAGGAGCTTAATGGCGGGGAGAGACATTAAAATGAATTACAGGTAAGAAAAGCAACAGAGTACATAGCTATGTCCGTAAGTGCTTTGAGGGTGGGGTGAGTAGCAAAGTGCTTAGTGGGCAGTGACCCAAGTGAAGAGGTAATGTAGCAGGAAGGGAAAATTAGGGGGTGGGGAAGAAGAGGAGAAGGAGTGCTTCATCAGGGAAGGATTCTGGGAAGAGCAGGACACTTCAAATCTTTATCCCAAGAGAACATTAATTCATTCAATAAAAAGGACCACAATCTATTGGAAGGGATAACTGTCTAAAACCAGCAGCAGTTAGATTGCCCTGAAATCCCTTCTGCCTAAGAGCAGCTGAAAGATCTGCTATTTTACAGTGAAATAAGACGGTCTATCTAGAATAGCATTTGATCAGAATCAGCCAATATCAAATGAAAGCTTCAAACTGTGGTAAACTCCCACAGACCACTTGTTCCATGCTACAGTGCAAATGGGAAAGACCAACCTGAATGTTTATCTTTCCTGACCAATCCTAATCAAATTCAACAGAAATCACAGGATAGTTTTCGCCTTACCTCATCTATGTTTCTTAGCCACTTGCTGATGTTTTCAAAACTTTTACCATTTGTGATGTCGTACACTAGCATGATTCCCATAGCCCCTCTGTAGTAGGAGGTGGTGATGGTGTGAAATCGCTCCTGGCCTGCTGTATCCCTGTGAATAAACATCCAGTAATAAGAATTAAATACTTTAATATTTGGACAAATTCCAGAAATACCACAGCAATTAGCTAATACTTCTATACATTAGGCAACCACAGACTAAAGGCCACTGGTAACCAACCATTCAGTCACATGAAAGCGTGGCTCAGTGGAAAGTGAACGGGCTTTGGAGCCAGAGGTCATGGGTTCTGCCACTTGTCAGCTGTGACTTTGGGCAAGTCACTTAACTTCTCTGTGCCTCAGTTACCTCATCTGTAAAATGGGGATGAAGACTGTGAGCCCCCCCCCCCCCCCGTGGGACAACCTGATCACCTTGTAACCTCCCCAGCGCTTAGAACAGTGCTTTGCACATAGTAAGTGCTTAATACCATTATTATTATTATTATTATGAAAGAGAAATCTTCAACTCTTGCATGAACATTGTGGCTACCACACAGAGGAACGCATGTTGCATATCGTGGTATATAATACGAGTCATATATAGGTAGGGATCTTTCTCAACCAGGCAATTCAAAGAACAAGAGTTTGAAGGGACCAAGGAAGCAGGGACAGGAAGGTAGAATTCACATCATTTTGCCCCTCTCACCGAAGGGGAGAAACATGATCAAAATCTACCTCAAGATGGAAATGTGATAGATTGGGGGGGAATAGATCAAAAAACAGAACCTGAGAAGATAACATCTGAAGATAGTCAAAGATAAATTACTTCATCTATTACATCTCACATTCCAGCAAAACCCAGATCTTATGAAGAAAAGATAATTTAAGAGAATCGTATAAATTGACGGCAAAAACCATTCAATCCCAGATAGATGCTACAGCACTTAAAATACCTTTTTAGGCTTAATGCATCTTTTTCTGACAATGTAGGTAAAATCAAGTTCTGACTCACCAGGTATTTCTACAGCAAGTGAGAATATCAGTAAATGCTCACTGTGGAATGTCTAGTCCGTATGATGTTGCTCTTGAGAGCATTATGACAATGTCATCACAAAGGCAATCACACTACATTTCTCAAGGGGGTTATTTCCGACTATCCTGAAGTAGAGAGCTTATTTACTCAAAGCAACTCTCCAGGTCACCCCAGGTACTCCTTTGGTTCCAGTTTCTCCTGCTTTGGACCAGACCCAAGAGAGAGCTTAGGTACTGTTTCATGCCAGGACTCTTCACTAGGGCTAATTCTGGGGCCAAGCTCCATGTGCTAGCCCGAGCTGTAGTTTTATAAACATGCACTGGCGATATTTCTCAAATGGTAAAGGGGAAGCCTGAACCAGAAGGGGGGGGGGGCCCGCTTCAATATAATCCAGATCAAGACTGCAAGTTCCAAATCAGGCTCATCCCCTGGTCAGATTTCACCTCAGCTGGTGAATTGTGTATTTTTGTTGAGTTATACACACACGCACATGTCCTTGTGCACCCTGCTGCTGCTTCTCCCTCAATTTTGATGAACAGATAAGCTAATTTTAGCCACGAGACTGTCCAAACATGCTGTAGCTGGCTTTTTGTTCATTTGGGTCGGGGATCCCACCCCTGAATTCTGACAAGTAGACAAGCTAAAACTAGCTTATCCACTGTAAGGATATTGGGGCTGGGCCCGTAGTGCCAACTCCATGAGGGCAATTGCTCCCAAGACTTTTTTTAACAGAACAACTGTGGTTTATTGGAAAGAGAAAGGGCCTAGAAGTCAGAAGACCCAGGGTCCAAGCCCAGATTCCCCATTTTACCTGCTGTGCGACCAGAAGTAAATCACTTAACATCTCTGTGCCTTTGTTTCCTCATGTGTAAAATGGGGGTAAAATATCTTTTCTCCCTCCACAGTGGCCCGTAAGCCCCAAGTGAAGCAGTGGGACAGGAAATGTATCGGATATACTTATATAGTATTTACTCCAGTGCTCAGTACAGTGCTTGGCACAGAGTAAGTGCTCAACAAATATAATCACGATAACAACACAGCCATGCTCACCACAGTTTCTTACACGATATGAGCAATTCCACTCAGGGCTTAAAAATCCAAAATGGCCTGTTAGTTCTTGGAAGCCTGCATGCAGCTTCCAAGCCTGATGGCACTTGCACTGTGCAGCGGCAGTGACTCACAACCATCCCTTATGCCGGAATACCGGAGCCTACTGCATGGGAGAGTCCCTTTCATCCCACCAGTGTCTCCTTCTCCAGCCACATGGGCGAAGGAGTGGTGGCACGCCCTCTTGACTTTCACAATGTTGGGATGACTGAGGTTGCTAACGTGCTAGGGATCCCCAAGTGCTCCTAAGCCATAACACCCTAACCCTCTTCCTTATATATCTGTCATCTGCCACCCACCCACTCAACCCTTCCTTAACCTTAAGATGTGAGCCCCTTCAGGGCTAGAGACCATGTCTAATTTTCACCTGTTTTTTCCCCTCCCAGAGCTTAGTACAATATTTTGCACAAAGTAAGCAATTAAAACAGACAATTACTACTAAAATTCCCGGCTCTTTTTTGCCCCTGCACTCAAAATGAAAAGTTGGCATCTCTGGCTGGGCCATTCCACGCTTTATTGTCACACTTAAAAGGGTAATTAATAAGAACTCTACAATTTGGTGAGGGGTCGTGTATGAATCCATGCCTTGTTGTGGCAGGAAAATTTGTCTATGCCAATGATGTTCGGAGCTATGCCACTGAGAGAGATTCTCTCTCCACGGTTACCCATAATGGAAAGATCTAAGCCAAAGCATCAGACCACGCTGATTCACCTGTGTTGGGCAGCAGCGGCATGGGAAAGAGTCAAAGATAGATGATCTAGTGATTGAAATGTTGATCAGAGACAATGGCAGAGACAAATTTTTACTGGGTGGAAGAAGGCAATAGTAAACATCTTCTGTATTTATTTTTTTAACCAAGAAGGCTTTATGGATAAACATACCAGAATTCTGGAGAAGATACATCCATAAAGTCGCTACAGTTGGAAACAACTCAACTGCATTTAATATATAGTAAATGAATCCAGCGGTGGCCTTCCTGATGCAATCCCAAAGTTTGAAACCATCCAGTCATTTCTAATAGTAACCGGATGAAGGTGTTGAGCATTTGTATTAAGTAGAAGGATGGCCCTTAAATTGGATGAGATTAGTAACAATTCTCAAGACAGGAAAAACAAATTAGTGATTTTGATAAATTGGAGGAAAAGTCCATCGAATACAAAGTTGTAGTTTTAGGGACCAAACTAACATAGATACATGCTCTGGAAAGACTGGCAAAGTACAGGGATACCAACATTTCATTTTGAACACAGGGTCAAATCTGTTAATTCAAACACTTATCCTAACCTGCCTTGGTTACTTTCCAGTGGATGCCCACCCACCTCTGCATCAAACAGAAACTCCTTACCATCAGCTTCAAAGCACTCAATCACCTTGCCCCCTCCAAAGTCCCCTCACTGCTCTCCTACTCCTCTTCATATCCAACAAGTACTCTCCCCACCTTCAAAGCCTCCTTCACCTTCATATCTCCTTCAAGACACCTTCCCTGATTAAGCCCTCATTTCCTTTTCTCCCACTCCCTTCTGCATCACCCTGACTTGCTCCCTTTATTCACTGCCCTCCTCAGCCCCACAGTTAGAGCTGTATGTATCCATAATTTATTTGTATTAATGTCTGTCTCCCCTTCTAGACTGCAAGCTCCTTGTGGACAAAGAAGGTGTCTAACATCTGTTATGTGGTTATATGGTACTCTCCCAAGCGCTTAGTATAGTGCTCTGCACACAATAAGCGCTCAATAAATTTGATTGATTAATTGAGGGGGACTTGGAGTGCAGAGCAAAGTGAAAAAAGGAGACACCTGGATGAAGGGGACCCTTGGGAAAAGTGATCGGGGCTTGGTGGGAAATCCATTCTCTCAGGATCTAGGGCATCCGTTCTCTGCTCAGGCTAGGGGAAAAACTCAAAAAGTTACGGGGGAAATGTCTTTAACCCCTGTCCTGTAATCCCAATTCCACAGATGTACTGGTCCCTTTGTTGCTGGGGCTACTGGCAGGCACAGAAATTTTTTTAAAGAACAGAATGGGGGTTTGTGGTATACCTCAAGCTGAACGAATCAATATTCTGGGGTTAACAAAAAAGCCAACATTATCCTAGGATGCATTACTAGGAATATGATAACAGCCAGAAAATAATACTTAGAACACTAGGCAGAAATGGAAAAAAAAATTGTGGAGAATTGTGGACAATTTCACAATGGCAATTTTGTATCACATTCCACACCTTGGCTGGGCTGCGTAAGAAGTCTGAGACCTAAAAACCACACCTGTCAAATTGCCTGCCACTGTTGGGTTTGAGTCTTTATCCACCTCAGTGAACAGCAGACTGAGCCCCTGAAATACAAACTCCTATCAATATGGAATTACAAGCAGTTCAGAAACAAAATCTGATTTTAAAATTCTTTCTGGAATCGGGTCTTGGTTATCAAAGTAAACTAGAAGCCTGAGCCCCACGTGGAACGTAACACTGACAATCGGCCATTCCCCTGATTGAGGTCAAGGGGCTCAACCATCAACTCTTCCTCATTTCCCTCCTCCAAGTAATCTTCCCTCTGATCGCATCCTCACAGTAACTCCTCCCCCCAACAACTCACTGGTTTTCTGCTCCCTACTGAGGCACATACCAGGCTTTTTATAGGTTGTGCAGGCTAAAGTCCCAGTGAAGTGAACCTCCCTCTCCCACCTCTAAAACCAACTCTGCTCCGCCCAAGAGCTTTCTACTGGCCCTTCGATTCACAGGCTCTTGGTCGTGTCTCTTTAGCTGGTTTCCTCTCCTTTTGTCCCTAAGAGAGGCAACTCCCAAGACCTTCTGATCTTTTCCTCCTTCACATTCTCTGGAGGAATTTATTGGTATTCACAGTTTACTGAATTACTCTCCTCTCTTCAGGCTTGGATTTCTCGCTGTCTTAGGGGTGCCTTTAAATCAACACCCTGCTGTTATCTCTAACAATATAATTTAGACAATGCAGCAAAAACAAATTTTATACTTCCCCTTATTCTCTTCCTTCAACCTGCTAATCACTATTCACTACTCTACCATTCAAATTAAAATTTCTGCTTGTGGCTTTCACAGATCAGTACTTCTTCAATGAAGATCATCAACACGTACTAGCGGGAAAATGGGCTAGCTGAAATAAAAACAAAAGAGTAAGAACAGCTATTTCTGGCTACAGGGATAGTCCTTGGTCTCCTCAATTCTTCATCCCTCTAGGTGAGGCAACCCTAGTGCAACTCATGACAATCTTCCCAACATGTGGAATGTTGTACACACTTCTGCGAACCCTCCACTCCTACAAAAGGTGGGGCTCTCTGTCGCAGTGTCCAGGCAGGAGGATGGGGGCCGCCCCAACCATTAGGAGGCCCTATAAGGATCCCCAGTGGCAAAGAGGCTCCTGGAAGTGTAGATCTCGGCTCCCATGTGCCCACTGTTGCTGGTTGAGGGGTAGCTTTGTGCCCTCAAATTTAAAGAGGATGATAAGAATCGTGCAGGTCATGAGGTGGGCTCCTGCGCCAACCCCAGAAGGATGGACGCTCTAGGTTGCACAACTACGCAAGGCACGTCTTTCCCCCTCCACTGTCCCTGTAAGAAATGTGTAAATCAAGACCCTTGTCCAACTTTCTACATAGTAACAAGGGTGGGGAGAGAGGAAGGAGAGTGGGAAAGGTTAGTATATGGCCATAAATTTTATGGAAAGGTTTTTTTTTTTTGACACTTGCAGAAGTCTGGCAAGCAGGCTGCTACATTAATCCAGGTATGAATTGATTAGGGACTGGCCCAGATCTGAAGGAACGAAAAGGACAGGTCAGATTTGGGTCGTATTGTTGAGGAAGCACCAGAAAGCTCACTATGGGCTGGGAATGTGCCTAACAACTCAGTTGTACTCTTTCAAGCGCTTAGTACAGTGCTTTGCACATAGTAAGCACTCAATACCATTGATGACATCTTAGGGGGCAAGGGAGAGAGAGGTGTCAGATATTACTCCAAGGTAATAAGCAAGGGGGGTTGGGTGGACGACGGAGATTTAAAGTGTTGGCAAACTATAAGATAATTTAAAAAAAAAACCCAAAACCCCCCCACAACACAACAAAACCCCAGAAAAAGCTAGCCTCTACCTTTCCTGCACAAGAGAGGTGTATAGTTTAGTATTCTGCACCCAAGAGGTCTCTTATATTGTGGGAATTGATTCTCCCCTGGAACACAAGGGGAGGAGCTGGGCAGTACTGATGAAATCTCCCTCTGGCACTATTCAGTTTACAGGCTAACAATTAACCTCACCAGGATTGGTTGGATCTGAAACCCATCTACAGAATATTTCTTAACTTGGAGCCCTAAACCACAGAGCTTCCTTTCCCCAGGAACTTGTCCATCTCCAAATGCAAGAAATAAAACCAGGTAGTATGCCTTCAATTATGAATCCACACCACTGAATCTGGTCCTGGTCCAATGAAACCAGGAGGAATGGAAAGGCCTCTTTCTCAATCTTTTTAAACTTATGTACTCAGGGGGATATTCTGGCAAGCAAGTATAACCCACCAAAACCACAAGATTAACTTCTGGTAGCAAAACATTTTTTTTAAATTAAGCAAGCCTGTTTCTTGGGTAAAGGTTCCTCTACAAACATGATTTTACCTAAAGCAGTTCACCTATATAGCTGAACTTGTGCTGCAGAGAAGACATAAAAATAGGTGATATGCATTTAGTATTGTTTCATCTTCAGACAACCTATTCACCACCTCCAAATAAATCACCAACAGATTTTTTTCCACAATTAAAAAATAAAAATCAAAAAACAACACAAATACTTACCTCCTGCCTAAAAACTGGGAATTCCCTGGCTGAGGGAGTTACACCCTATTAATGCCAAAGCATGATTTCATTAATGAGGTAATCAAAATTGGCACTATTTTCACATGGGAGTCTTAAGGATTTATTTTCTTCACGTTTTGCCAAGACCTAATGTTTCTGCAGTTGTGGCGGATGGTACTTTTCCTTATCAGCACAGCATGACAAATAGAATGTGAATCACATTAAAATTATCTGGAAGTCCTATTTTGCAGCCAAACCAGAGAGTCATATGGAATAATCTCTTCCACTTTAAATAGATATTTAAGCCATAGTCTTAAACAGAGGTGGGCAAAGAACAGCTCATCGACTGATTTGCTGAAGCAGCTACACATCTACCTTTTAAGCACATATTCCCCTCCACCCCACCTTATCATCATCAATTGTATTTATTGAGCGCTTACTATGTGCAGATCACTGTACTAAGCGCTTGGGAAGTACAAATTGGCAACATATAGAGACAGTCCCTACCCAACAGTGGGCTCACAGTCTAAAAGGGGGAGACAGAGAACAAAACCAAACATACTAACATCCTCCCACCTTATAGCTGGGAGGACTATGTGTACAGCCTTTAAAATTTGGTATGTGGCCAGCCAGCTGAAATAACAGTCCATCTCTGCCTGTAATGAATAATATTCACGTCACTTTTCAGGGAAGCAGCAGCTTGTTTAACCCGGAGTTTTCAGCTTGATAGTATTTGTAAAGTACCTACTATGCATCAAGCACTGTTCTAAGTGCTGGGGTAGATTCATGCTAATCAGGTTGGACACAGTCCACACCCCACATGGGGCTCACAGTCTTAATCCCCATTTTACAGATGAGGTAACTGAGGCATAGAGAAGTTAGGTGACTTGCGCAAAATCACACAGCAGACAAGTGGTGGAGCCGGGATTTAGAACCCAGGTTCTTTGGGCTCCCAAGCCCATACTCTATTCACTAGGTCATGCTGTTTCCCTGGTCTCAAGATCTCTCTTTAAATACCCCCTTTCTTCTCCCCGCCCCCCTCCCTTCCTCTAGCCTTCACTCTCTCCTCAATCCTCCTTCTCCTCCTTTCACACCCAGAAGAATGTCCACAAGATCTAGAGTTAAGGACACAGGATAGCAAAAGCCAGAGCAGTTAATGTGGCTGTTGCCATAATGGCCATACCCCCTTACAATCTGTTCGGATACTTCCAGGAGTACCTGTATCTCAGGTTAAAAACCTCTGCCTTAGGATAACTGGGATACAATATTGCTATTGTAGTTACAAGTTTTAATGAACTGCACAGTGATTTGAAAGAGCTTTAAAAAAAATTCCTACAGAACTGATATTACAAGCATCAAGGTCTCCAAAAATCAGTGAAATGTAGTACTATAATGCCTGTGGTTTTATATTTCCAGTAAAAATGATTATTTATAATCATTTCTCTTTACAATGTACTGCACTTCGAATATGATTTAAGTTTTACTCCTTCCTTTCAGTTGGTTCCAATGCTGTATAAAGACAAAACCATTAAAGACATCATTTTTGATTAAGCACATCTAAAAAACAGGCCACCAGCTTATCCTGTATCGAGAACGTGAAGTTATTTACCTACCATCTCCCCAGCACCAATTAGGTTTTCTATGAATGGGTAGAAATAAATATTTGAACATCACTTACCATATCTGTAGCTTGATCTTCTTTCCTTGTAATTCAACAGTTTTGATCTTAAAGTCAATTCCTGAAACAAAGAATAAAGGAATAAAACTAAGATTAGCCCCATATCAACATGAACTATCATCAGAAAGTCTTGCCAGGATTCAGTCTCACAGCCTAAAACTGAGTGCAAGTTCTAGGCAATATGTACAACTTGAATTCCGTACACCACAGCAGAATATTATCCCCAAGGAGTCTGATAACTGTAAAGGCTAGCAACAGTACCTACTTCTAGGGCTGAGTTGAAAGTAGGAGTAGAAATAAAATCCGCCCCCCCCCCCCCAAATCTTATAATGTTAATGCACAAAAGATTCAGCAATACATAGAAAAACAGTGGCATTCTAGAAAGAGCCATCTAAACAGAAAAAGTCTTCAAATTAAGCAGCAAACAATGGAAACAAAATTAATCGGGTCCCCCAAGAATTGTGCTAGTGGTTTGTGCAGAGCAACACTCTCTCTTCTTTGCCAATTGTGTTCCCACTTGGACACTGAGTGCAGTAAGTGAATGGGCTGGCAGGGGAGCAGTACCCTGAAAAGTACATGCGGAGGATTCCTTTATTCCCCCCACACAAGAAGGACCTATTTACATCCAAAGAGATCCAGCAGAATGCTGAGACTATGCCTTGGTGCCATGACATAGAAGGTGGATGCCTCTAGTAGCTGCTGAGATCTTTTCTGCTCATGCTAACAAGCTTATTTTCTGGATTCCTGTCAGGCTTGTCCGCCTCCCACAATGCCCTAAATTGGTTCTTCAATCAGAAACCTACAGCACAAATGGCAGAGCCCCAACAAGCAGAAACAGGACCAGAATCGAATCTTCTGACTCCCGAAGTAGTGTTCTTTCCACCCTCCCAGCCCCCCCAAAAGTGCTGTGTGGTGCTTAATTTGCCAAAGGGAGGGCAAACAGGGAAAGTGAAAGTTCAGTCGAAAGACTCTTTGAGGTGTGACAGACCTAGGATGGCGTAAACTTCTTGTCAAGATACAGTAATCCTGAGCCAAGATTGTACTTGCTCAACCTTTCTGCTCCAACTCAAAACTTATTTCAAAAACGAAGGCCCACCAACACCCACCTGAGATTTCAACCTGTGAATTCCAAGGTGGGGAGGGAAGTGGGGAGATCCTTCCCCAGTAGGATCTGACAACTAAAGGAAAAGACCTCGGCATTTGTACATTTCATTTGCAATTTACATGTATTTATGCATCCATTTCTTTCAGTTTCATATTTGTAGCTTATGCTTTTTTTCCATTTTGAACACTAGACTAATATCATATATTGTTGCAACTTGCCATTTGCTACTTGCAAGTGTTTTTTATGCTTTTTGGTGTGCCCTTGTGTATTCCATTTATGTATTTGCTATCCTTTACATTATACATAGAAAGTTTTGAAACCAGTAGTTTTATTTGTTCCCAGACACACTATTTTCACACCTCTATTTCATAATGTACATTATATACACATCTATACATTATACATTATTTATTTAATGTCCCTCTTCCCCTCTACAATGTAACCTTGTTATGGGCAGGGAATGTGTCTACTGCCAACTCTATTATTGTACTCTTCCAAGCCCTTAGTACAATACTCTGCACACAGTAAGTGCTCAAATACCACTGATTGATAAAAAAAAAAAAAAAGGTGTCAAAGCTCCCAAACCTTTTGGGCACTTCAAATCCATTTTGGTTCCGTTTGAAACTAAAGCCAAGTGCTTGAAATGACACCAAAATGGATACCCAGCCTATGAGGAATACATTTTCTGCCCCAAGGATGTGTCCAGTTCTGAAAAAATCAATACACTCAACTGCAATTTTTCAATTATCCATTATCATTAAGTCAATCTCATATAGATTCTCTTTAAATTAAACCTCAGCACAGTAAATATACTTCTTCCTATTGGTTCTCAAGTAACAATAGCACCACATTTTGAATAGCTTTTGTCGCATATTCAATTTTAGCATTTCCACTGCTTCACTACTTCTTTAAGAGGCTGCATTTTTAGAGCCTCCTTAGGCCAACTGACTTTTCCTTCCAATAAATTTTCATGTTGGTGACTTTCTCCTTAAGTAGATGCTTAGAATTCAAGCTATGATTTTTTTTCTTAAATTCCTATGTGAAATATCCTCAACACTGAAATGGTAATACGAGAATAATGCTAGAATTATGTCATGGTGTCAGAAACAGAATACTAAGTTGGAACAGGCCAACAATCTGGCCTGGTGTGGCAACTGCTTATGCTTTTGTTTGTGTAAGTGTTCTGAAATTATCTGCAACATCTAATAAGGCTGAATCTCTCCCTAAGGGCAAGTGAAGCAACCCTGTATAGAGTTGAGACATCCATAGTTGGTAGGAAGGCCCAGTTCTTATGGACTAAATATTACTGCATCACTGAATTTCTCCAAGTGGCTTGGCCCTGAAGGAGTGTAGAGCTAAGGGCTGGTCCAGACAGGCATCAACAGCATACCTGAAGAGGGAAAGGGGGAGAAGGTGATGCTTAGGAGAGCCCCCTCCTTAGCTTAAAGATCGGAATTCTTGAGGTAAACATACTTAGTGTCCTCTAATCACTTCTCTAATTTGTTAAAAATAAAATGGCAAATGGCAAAGTGGTTTACCTACTGAAGAAAATATTCCTGGTTCAAAAGGAGAAGCCAATGTTTGGACAGTTCTAATATCTTGCGATCAACAGTGTGAAATTTGATATAGTGGCAAATAACAAGGCTGGCCCTAGAAGAATTTAGATAGGGCAGCAAGAAACTTTTGCACCCCCAAGGCTGAGTCACTCCAATGCCTGTCATGCAAGCACAAGGTGGGGGGTCTCAATATTTCTTACGTCTCTGGGATTTCTCCTCCCAGAAAAAACAACCCTGGATCCAGAATAGACTGCATTACCTTATAGGCAGCGGCAACACTCAAGGTAAGGGGACAGCATCAAAGACTCACCAGTCAATCCTATTTATTGAGCACAGTACTAAGTGCTTGGGAGAATACAACGGAATTAGCTCACCCAGGAAATTATGGGTTGGGGAGTGGAATAAGAAGTAACTGGCACTCCGCTACCCTCAGCGTTCTGGCCTGCTACCAGGTTAGTCCACCTTAAGGCAAGCACTGCTAGGGAAATAAAATAAGAATACTTTTTATTTTCCTTTTTAAAATGACTTGAGAGGTTCTCCTACTGACTGTTGATTTGAAACACTCTGACAATTAAAAAAAAGCTGAATGGAAAGGACATGCTCTCTGTCTCGTTTGTAGTAAGTCACCATCATTTACTTTACTTTCATCTCTTCTAAATACAAATGAGCTGAGTCAAAAATCAAATATACTCCTTAATTTGCTTAAATGAATTAGTGAAGTACAAAAAGGACAATCCCTCAAGTCACAACTACATTTTGTATCCCCAGGCTGAAATGTGATCTTTTCCAAGTCAATCTGAAGGACCAACAACTTTTAACTATTTCTGGACTGCCAACTGCATTAACCTCACATGTTTTACTCTTTCTGGCTTGATTTTTTTGAGGTCTGTGTGCAAAGCACTTCACTAAGAGCTTGGGAAAAGTACAATAGCACTTGTATCTACTTATATTCATCCTCAGCACTTATATATGTTTATTCAATTACATCCTCAATTATTCATTTTGGCTACTCCATTTGTAAATAACTTTATGTCTGTCTTCCACAGAGTTTAAGCTCCTTGTGAGCAGGGAATGTATCATTTCTTTTTGTAGCAGTAGTATTTATAGTACATCCATTGTGTGTAATGCACTTTACTAAGCACTTGGAAAGAATAAAACAAGCAGTGACACATTCCCTTTCTAAAGGAGCTTCCACTCTAAGGTTTTCTACTTCCCAAGTACTTAGTACCATGCACTGTATCCAATAGGTACTCAATAAATACAACTACTAAAATAACATTAGTAGATATGAACCCTGCTTTCAAGCACTTGTCACCGCATCCTCAGCACTTATGTATATACCTGAAAATTTTAATGTCTGTTTCCCCCTTGAGACTGGAAACTCCCTGTAGGCAGGGATCTTGCCTACCGCTTCTGTTGTACTTTACTCTCCCAAGTCCTTAGTACAGTGGTCTGCCCGGAGCAAGTGCTCAATAAATACCATTGATCAAAAGAGCTTACAATCTATCTGGGGACAGAGACACTACAATAATTTATATATAGGAGGCGGGGGGAAGAGAAGGGTATGTATAAATGAGAGAAGCTAGGAAAATGAAATAAACTCCTACTAAAATCCAAAGAGGAAAGGCAGGCTCTTTGGAGCCATGGGGCAAGGCAACCCCCAGCTGACTCACGGCACTCAGATACAGCATCAGCACAGCACTGTGGGCATCGTGGCCATCAATGGGCCCTGCACACAAAAAGAACCTCATATGAACTTCACATTATACTGGACCAGCAACTGTCCAACTACTTGTTCGTGGACCATTTTGGGAGCATGACTGGCACAGATGAGAGAATGTGAGTGGCACTGCCCAAGCCATCACTGCTACAATCAACAACTGCACTGTGCAGGTGTTTGGTCTTAAAGTCTCAGGGTCAGAGGCCCTTCCTAACAGGAGGCTCCATCACCAATGCTGGTTGCGGTTTTCAAACCTGCCACGGGCCAGCAAAAACAAAAATCCAAGGGTGTACTGCTCCTTCCACAGATCCTCCAGTTCTGGGTTTGACTGCAATCTATCAATCCTATTTTCTGAGCGCTTATTGTGTGCACAGCACTGTATTAAGTGCTTGGGAGGGTACAAGGAGCCCTGCCCACAACGAGCTTACAGAGCAGTGACTGGAATTCTCGACTATTGGACATGATACGGAGAACATGGGCCAGAAGAGCCCATGCCCAAGCCCAGCTTGTTTACTGCTTCAGAATAATAGCAGTAAGTTTCCATTAGTGTTAGAGGTCAGTGGAACTACGCTCATTAATCAAGTTGGCTAGTCAAATGCCCCCAATATGCTTTACTAGTAAGTGCCTTCCCATTTGGCCTGGGCAACCATAGTGCAAGTTCAGTACATGTTTTTGATTAACTGTCCATAAGTTCTGACTCAATGCTTGGTCTGGAGATAAAAACAGTAAATAATATTTCCTTTTTTGTTTTTTTTTTTGACAGGAGAGTTAATACTAACAGTTCTGCTCACTAATGGACCATTACTGTGCTGCTATTGATTACTCAAATCCAAAGGTAAAAGGTATATTTACCCAGACAGTTAACCTATAACAGAGTAAGGGGCTCTCTTCCCAACTTCCACAGTAGTTACTCAAGTAGCACAGCTGATTAGCTGAAGACTGTATTAGCTGGTTTCTAGTGTACAAGCCAAATCCAAGAGGCAGTACAGACCCCTTGGGGGAACTTTAGGCAGAAGAGAGCCTGAACCAAACTTGAGATGATAGTGGAACTCTCCTATAATGCTGGAGTCATGCTATTGCAGAACCCTGCATTAAGGACAACTCGAAGTTCTCAGTGTCCAACACTGCCCATGGGTGCACAGACTATTGCTTTTGACACATCATGCTGTACCCAATGAGGCTCAGGTTGTCAGAAAAAACATTTCCTACTTGCCAACTTTCTAGCCAAAATGCATACGTGAAAACTTGTGTTATGGTAGAACTGAGTGCCCACTGACCTGAACAGAGTTCAGCTCACTGCATCCAGATCACTAGAAAATGTTTATAAAACACCGGGGAGAAAAAGGGAGTGGGGAAAAGAGAGAGTGCCCGCACGCTCGCCTCTGAGGAGAAGATGCATACTATCTAGTATGAAAATACTAGATAGATCAAGTGTGATGGAGAATGAGAGGAACAGCACTGAAGCCATAATGCTGGGACCTGGTGAGCAGTTGGGAAAGGAGGCCCTAATAGCTGTGTCATTGCGTGGACTGGGCATCATATCTTTCCTCTCAAACTTAAGCCAAAACTAGTTTACCTGATTCTGAGGTCCTCGCTGCCCAGTGTCAGGAGGGAAGCTGTACAGGGATAGGCAATAGCCTCCCCAAGGCCAAAGAGAAGCTAAGTCAGATCTCATCTTGGTTGAGCGGTACCCTTGGGAGGTAGCAACTTTCAAGCATTTTGAGGATCACTCCTTAGGGCAACAGAGCCACTACCAGAGTGATCATCTGGCATGATCATTAGCCACCTTAGTACTACGACCACCATGTGCACTTGGTGTTTTCCATGATTAAGGGGAGAAGGGCGTGCAAACACAGGACTTGGCCAATGTTGGTAGCTCACCAGTGGGATGGGCTACAAGGATCCTTGACTTCTGTCACCTGGAGAAGGGCAACCTGTACTCTGTAGTATCCATGTGGCAGTGACCTTGAGCCAGGTGGTTTAACATGTGTTTCCCCTGCTAGAATTTAAAGTTTGTTCTTGAACATTTTTCCATAGGAAAAAAACCTCAAGAATAAGCACTTTAAAATAAACAAAGTCAATAAGTCATGTCCTACCAGAGTTCCCTGAGTGTAGGCAGCTACTTTCTATCTGACAATTGGTCACAGCCCAGCTCTACCACTATTGTGAGCAAGGAAAGTGTGTTTCTGCAGTTTCCTTTAACTCTTTTAAGGATAGAGGACCATTTGCCTGAGTTGATGAGAAAGGAAATTAAGAGGGGCTAGTGTCTGTATTGTAGATCAAATTATGGCTAAATATATGCCAAATTCTGGAATTTATCATAAATGCATGATTCACCTTATGACTGTTCAAGGGTGGAGTTTAAAATTATAGGAAAGCACACTTCCAAACAACGGACTGTTGCCCATTCTGAGCTGCACCTAAAACTAGCCATGAGGAGGCAAAGAGTATAATTTACTGGCTTTGTCGTTTCATGAACTGAACCACTTAAAGCCTAATGTAAAATAAGGAATGAAGAATTGATTCAATTATGGTATTAAGTGCACTGGTTTTAAAAATTCTTAGGCATGTTAATGACATTTCACATACAAGGAATCTGCTAATCATTCATCAGTTTCTCAAAATCTTTTAAAACTAGTATAAGACACTGATTCCAATCTTTAATTTTTAAGTGGCAAGAAAAATTAGAGTTAGAAGAACTTTTCTAAGCCACATTGTGGCAGATTGAGATCCAGGACACAGCACCCTCATTCAGTCTTTTTGTTCATTTCAGAGGTCACGCGACCTCTGGAATATGTAAACTTTTGTTTTGAATGACCACGGAGTAATTTTTTTCTTAAACAGAAATAGAAGAACATCCATTCATCTTTCTGGGTTCTCTTAGTGACAAATTTTTAATGAGCAGAAATTCTTCATCAAGAAAGTTTTCAGTAAGATGTTCTACGCAACAAATGACTGCTATTTAAAGCAAAAACAATTATCGGTTGTAAGAACTACTGAAGCCAATAGTCAAGCAACTGAAATACTGAAGAACTAATACCTAGACTGCATATTGTTATGCTGGTTAAAATTGAGGTGATATGTTTTCTGGTATTTCTTAGGCACCTTTTCTCTATGAAGCTCAACGTATACTACAGTCATTATCCCATTCTTAGAGTAGACAATAGTTTTATCCCCATTTCAAGATGGGGAACCCAAGGCCTTTAAGTGACTATATTAAAAGGTCACAAAATTAGTAACAGAGCAAGAAATAAAACTGATCTCTTTGGTCCCAACCCAATAAGTCATCAAGACTAGTTTTTCTAGAAAGAAAATTATGCTGAGGCTAGAAATGCAACTTTGGTGCCCATGTTTTTATAACTAAGACCAATAATGAAAAGTGAGCTGACACCAAGAAACACTCATATTTTACAACAAAATTGTAGAGTCTCTCATTGCGTATGTGTTTATCTCTGTTCACCTTTCTCTCTGAGGTCACATGGAAATCCTCTGGTGACCACAAGGGAAACACTGCTTTAGATTCTTTAGAGATTTCACAGACTATTGCTCAGAAACTTCAGTATACTTGATTAGCATTAACTGGAATTTTTTTTAATGCAAGGAGAAAAATGACCACTTTCCTCTCTACAGTACTCTGCTCTCTCTAATATTCCTTCACCTGGATGTTTATCTGAAATATGAGAAAGAGCATGGGCTTTGGAGTCAGAGGACCTAGGCTCTAATTAATCCCTGCTCTGCCATCTGCTTGCTCTAAGAACTTGGGCTAGTCTCCTAGCCTCTCTGTGCCTCAGTTTCCTCAATTGCAAAGAATGAGGATTTCATACCTGTTCTCCTTCCTATTGCGAGTCCCATGTGGGACAGTGACTGTGTCCGACTTGGTGAACTTGTACCTATCCCAGTGCTCAGAACAGTGCTTGACACATAGTAAGAGCTTAATACCATAATAGTACTAATCAAAAATAAAGATATTCCTCACAAATTTTTTCTCTAGGAACAGTATTTTTCATTTTTGTCTTCATTGCCAGATCTTATTACAACTAGATAGTTTAAGAAATTTACAAATTAGCTGTAAAATATACTAGGGGCTACTAGCTCTTCAGAAGTCCTGAAGGCGATGAGGGAGACAGGGAAGCCAAATGCTCCCCTCACATCTCTTATGTGGATGCCACTTGGACAACTGGTTTACATCTAGTTCAACCACTCGGCCTCCCAACATCCTGCATATTGACTACAATTAAAGTGTCTCTGGCCGGTCTGCTTCTGATGCCAGGGGCCTGACTGCATTCCAGAAGCTAACTGTTTAAGAAACTGACTTGCAATTCACCGTCAAGTTGGCACATAGGTGGCACTGATGGAATTGTGTTGCATTTCAGCACAAGCCAGCTATTGCTTCACACTGCTTCCCAGCACCAGAGAAGGGACACTTTGCTTGCCCTTCGGAAGTCCTAGTCACTGGAGAATCCCTCCCGTACACTCTCTTGCCCTGATCTCTGTCTCCACCTCAACACATAGGAGCCAAATGCAGCAAAAAGCTAAAGCTTAATTACCTTGTTTGCTAAATTAGAATCAATTTCCCCAACTCCCCATTTTAATGTCTGTGTTAAGCTAGAGGGATTTTTGCTATAAAGAACATGCAGTATAACCTCTAATTCAGTCCTCCATCAAGCCTAGGATTTTATTTCTCAAGCCTGCAAACAGAATCTCAAATCCCCATTCCCCCCTCCTCACAAAAGACACTGAAGAAAAAACAATCAAATAACCTGGTAGTGGATAAAGCACTAGGCTGAGAGTCAGAAGGTCATGGATTCTACTCTGAGCTCCACCACTTATCTGCTGTGTGACCTTGGGCAAGTCACTTTACTTCTCTGTGCCTCAGTTACTTCACTTCTCTGTGCCTCAGTTACTTCATCTGTAAAAGGGGTATTGAGACTGTGAGCCCCACATGGAATAGGGACTGTGTCCAACTAGATTTGCTTGTTTCCACCCCAGCACTCGGTACAGTGCCTGGCGCACAGTAAGCACTTAAATACCGTCCTTATTATTGTTAAATGAGAAATTCCTGTTTCCCAGTGTAACATACCCTATGATGGAACACTACCTGGTCAACTCTAACACATCCCTCTCTACCTTTTTGATCCTCCCTTGAATTTCAACAGGATTACAGCTAAAGAAAACTTCATGCCTGAGGAGCGAAAAACAAGAAAATTGTTTATCAATGCCTTGCACAGCCTAACAGACTATTCTACTATAACACTGAAGAAGGTTACAATAGCTTAAGTTCTGTTGATAAGACAATGTCTACTGAAAAAACTTACTTTGCTATTAAAAAAAAAACCAAATGTGTTCTACAGATAATTTTTGAAAGCACGTAAAGTTGTAGAACCAAATACAAGACCAAAGAACACATGGTTTTCCATTTCCACAACTTAATATGTTGAGATAAATATTAATTTGTCAAATCATATAAAGAATATCACTATCACTTTGCAAAAAAGAACATATTTTCACTCCAATCTTTCCTGAGTGGCCATCCTGGAGGAAGGACTGGCAACAACAGCTGGAATACCTTGACTTGTTAAACATTTTAATCTGCTACATTTCCTGGAGATATTTTAAATCAATACAGATTCACTGGCAAGGATGAGATACCAGATGATCTCAAGGCCTCTTCCAGTTTTAGGATTGCTCAGACTTTCCCAGTGGCCTAAAGAATGCTCCTCCTTCAGCATCAAACCATACTTCCCCTCCCATGATTAATTTTGTCACCTCCCCAGTCATGCCAGCCCCATCAACCACCAGTCGTGCATATCTATCTGTTAATTTTTAAAAAAATATTTATCCACTTAATTTTGTACAATGGAATATTTTTCAATCTCTACTGTTGCTCCCATTCAGCTGTAAAATTTTCTGGAGCAAACCCTTCTTCTTTTGAATATTTTTCAAGGACCTAGTACTGAACTCTGAACATATCAGGCACTCAGATACTACTGATAAGGAAAAACAACATACAATACACTCCAGTTCTCCTAAAATACAGGACAGATTCAGGAAAACTTGGGCTACAGCATGTGTTCCTAACCTGGGGCCACAAGGTTATTTCTTCTGGCATTGGATTGTGTTCTATACCCATATAGATGTTATCAGAAGAATGCTCTCTAGTTCCCTAACAGTGTTCCACCCAAAGCATATAGAAAAAAAAAAAAAACCAAACACATGCTATGGAAGAACTGGGTACATCAACTTGGCTATCAAGTCCTTACTTAGGTCATTACCATAGAAATGATGTTGTGCACAGTGTTTTCTGGGAAAATTTATCCTGGATACAAACTATTTTACCTTAGTAACAGTGGCCTGTGTTACAATGACAACTTCATGTATAATACTGATGGTGGCAGCTGCTGCAGCAGAGCAAAGCAAGTAGAATAACTGCTGCAGCAGAGTGGAAAAAACTACAGATGGAAGCAATCAATTGACCTTACTGAGAAAACTACTGGCCTTGCTATGTCAATCTGAGTTGCTCCAACAATCACAGATTTCCCTACCTTCTGCTGCACAGGCCTCACAGTTGACAGAAGGAGGGAGGAAAATCCCAGGGAATCAAAAGGTGGAGTCTTCAGTGAGTTTCTTGTTAAGGCAAGAAAGACTGGAGGGTATCTGACATTCTTGGGGAGTGGGTGCGAGAGTGAAACAAACAGCCATGGGGGTAAGAGCTGGCCTCTGCAACTCAGGAAGAAGCTCCTGGACTCCTGTTCCTTGGCTCCCCAACTGGTGCATTCTAACCAGCCCACCACTGCTAAACCTCTGCCTCTCCTTCCTCAGGCTCCACTAATTGGGGTAGCAATCTTCAAGGAAACTCCCACAAATCATAAGCTAGAGCCTGGCAGAGAACAGAGTGGACTTCCAAGGCCTGAAGCCAATGGAGTTGGGGAGGTAAAGGACAACCAGGAGAGTCTCTTTCCCTTTCTGCAGCCACTGTCTCACCACTATTAGACAATGCAGTTGAGAGTGGGAAAGGAAGTTTAATTTGTATAAAAATTCCTTCCTCTACTCAATCATTCAAGGGGCTGAACCTTCTTCAAAGGTTTCATATTAGCATCCTTGGAATTCAGAAAACCCAACCCCAAATATTCTTTCGGCTAGTGGGTTCAGGACAAAGAGGAACCAGGCTAGATTAGATGAGGCCCTGAAATTTTGGCATGGGCAGGGTTCCACTCCTTGACCAAATAAGCATCCAAGCGTGCTTTCTGATCTCAAAACCCAACTTCTGTGCAGAGTCCCCAGCAGAGAAGACTATCTCTGATTTTGGCTTTCCAGGGGAGAAGAAAGTGGAGGCAGATATACAAGCAGAGATTTGCCCACAATTAGAAAAGGGCCAAATATTTGAGGCCTTATACCCACTCCACCTATTGGCCGTCCCTCCTTTCCGCTCCTGTCCCACACACAGTCTAGCTAAGGGGAAGTGAGATGAAAATCCTGACTTCTATCCTCCTGAGCTTTCTCCCTGGGGGTGAGTTGAGAGCATCAGTACCAGGCAGCCAGAGAAAATGCCCCTCTTTTTTTCCTAAAATAAGAAGGTGCCAAAGTTTATCTTTTTTGATGGCCACTTTAAGCTCATTAAGGGCAGGGAATGTGTCCATTAATTCTGCTGTACTGTACTCTCCCAAGTGCTTAGCACAGTGCTCTGCACATAGTAAGTGCTCAATAAGTACCATTGATTGATTGATCTTGGGAAGGAATGAGAAGATGGATTTAGAAACTGTGGAAAGTTCCTTGACCACTAATGCACGGTGGGGGAAGGAAGACCTCAGAATCAGAATCCCTAACCTTGGCCACTGTGAGGGAAGAGGGGGTTGGGAGTGGAGGGTTTCTAGCCCAGGAGAATCTTCCCGCCTTTACTTGTGCCACAGTGGAGAGGAGCGAGAGGGCCTTGGTGGGGAGAGAGGCAGAGGAAATGGAGTGGCCTAACTTGATAGCACTGAATTGCCTCCAGATCCTTCCTTAATGGTAGACAAGAATGAAAGTGGGTCTGATGGCAATAGCATATGTGAAATCCTAGTCATGGCTGAAGGGTTAACTTCCCTGCCAGGAAAAACTATGTTTCACTGGCTCCATCCAGAAGAAAATTTGGAAATGACCTGGAATCCAGGGCTGAAATGGAGCTCAGTCCCATTATCTGATCCGATGCCTCCTTACTTTAGAGGAAGCAGGTTTCTAGCCACTTCCATTTTCAGTGCCAAGCATTTCCATTTCAGTAGTGCACAGCCACAGTCCCTGATGTGCCAGGGGGATGAGGGGGCTATTCACCCCTGATCCAAACCAAGCCAAGTTGGGCTTTCCTGAGCCCAAGCAAAGCTCTGAATATGAGTACTCCAGCTACTGAATTTATTGAGTGCTTACTGTGTGCAGAGCCCTGTACTAAGTGGTTGGGAGAGTTCAGCGAAACAATATAACAGACACTTTCTCTGCCCACAACGAGCTTAAGGTCTAAATGGGGAGACAGACATTAATATAAATTTTGGATAGGTACATAAGTATGTACATACTCCATCACCCTGACAGTGAAAGACAGAGAAGTGGGATTTCAGCAGTTTCTGGCCTCCAAGTGAGACTTGACAAGAATACATCTGAGAGATGGTACTGATGTAGAAGCAGCACTTTTGAGAAAGTGAGTCTATGCAAAGAGCAATGAGAATCAGTAGTTGGGGAAGTTTTTGGTGTTTCTTAGAGCTAGGCAAGAAGGAAGGGCCTTTTTCTGCAGGGGGGTGGTGCAGCAGGGAGAGGGGGAGGGCAAGAGAAGGGAAAGAGTCTGAAAGATTTTCCTTCCTTGGTGATGGCAGGAAATCCAGATGGCAAGATACTAATGACAGATTTGGGCTGATACATGAATCACTTTTCAAAGGCATCACAGTCATGGAAGGTAGTTAATGAAAGGGAGGAGTTCCACATTTGGAAAGTTCTCCTCATATCCCAGGGGCTGTTTTGCCTTTACAGAAGACAGGTTCTCATTTCCATCCTGTTAGAGAAGGGAAAACTGAAAGTGGGCATAACTCTGCAAGACTTTCTGACCCTCTGCCTTTGAGTCAGCAAGAGGTACTAATACTTTGGGTAAGGCGGGGATGATTTAGTATGCTATTCCATTTCTATGATCGAGCGCACTACATCACCTTTAGAGAACATTCGCTTTTCTAACTGTGAAAGGTGAAAACTGGAAGATGATGATCCATCCCCCATCCTCATCCTCCATCCCCATCCTCCATCCCCCGCATCTTACCTCCTTCCCTTCCCCACAGCACCTGTATATATGTATATATGTTTGTACATATTTATTACTCTATTTATTTATTTTACTTGTACCTATCTATTCTATTTTATTTTGTTAGTATGTTTACTTTTGTTCTCTGTCTCCCCCTTCTAGACTGTGAGCCCACTGTTGGGTAGGGACTGTCTCTATATGTTGCCAGCTTGTACTTCCCAAGCGCTTAGTATAGTGCTCTGCACACAGTAAGCGCTCAATAAATACAATTGATTGATTGATTGATTGATGATGATACTTCTGCCTAAACTGTCCAATTGGTGAGGCAAGAGGGACACAACTTCCTGGGTAATTTGGGTGGGGGAAACGTACCTCTGTGATATCCAAAGATAAACCTAAGAAGGGCAAAGAAAGAGGATTCAGATCAAATTCCATTTTTCAAGTCTATTTTGGGACTTCTGTGAGAAGCAGCATGGCCTAGTGGAAGGACCCCATGACTGGGAATCAGAGGACCTAGGGTCTAACCCCGGTTCTGCCAATTTCTGCTGTGTGACCTTGGACAGGTTACTTTAGCTTCTGTGCCTCAGTTTCCTCAACTGCAAAACGGGGATTAAATACCTGTTATCCCTCCTACATAGACTGTGAGCCCCATGTGAAACAGGGACTGTGAACAACCTAACTTGCATCTACCCTAGCATGTAGAACAGTGCTTGAAAGAGTGAGCACTTAAATACCATAACTTATTTAAAATATTTGTTTAATATCTTCTGTTACACAGTAACAGAAGCCTGGAAACCATTGGCTTTTAAATGTGCACAACTCGGAAACACACCACAGAAAAGTTCCACCGCTGGTTTGATCCCTGAGAATGTACAATTCATTTGGGTACTACCACTTCAGGCTAGGACTTCCTGAACTATGAAAAGCATGAAGTACATAAAGCCAACTGTTCAGTTTCAACTTTGGATTTTGATTCTGGCATAGCTTCAGGAATATAATTTATTCCTGAGAAATTTGAAGTGTTGCATATTAAATAGGGATACCATCGTTAGCAAAGAGGTTGCTCTATCATGCATATTTCATATTACTGGTATACACCGTGTAATGGATGCAAAACAGCATGTCAACACAATCACGGTTCTTATCAACCCTAATAATTTACACGAGGCAAATTGCATAACCTCTCCCATCTTGGAACCACTTGACCTCTAACTTAACACTCCTCCAGCGTGTTAAAGATATGCTACTATATTTAACACTTGTTAAATGGCCAAATGGTACCAGATGCCATATTCCAGCACATAGAACATATGGGTACTAAGCTGTTTTTTATTAAGCTTCGAGAACATTGGCTCCCCACAGTTCCCTCCACTTGCTAACCCCAGGCACAGCACCAGCAACTTCAATACGCATGCATGCGTACATGGGTACAGTAAAAGTTTTATGATCCAGTACCTCGAAGACGGAGGTGTCAGTTATTCAAAAATTCTGGTTAACCTAGAGTCAGGGCTACCCGGGGAATCTTTCCCAAGAGGGGTTTCACTTAAGTCTTATAAAAGGACTAACAACATCTAAACAATTAGGAATAAAGGTGGGTCTTCTAGAGTGGAATTTCACTGCTCAGAATAACTCTGCTGTTAGTAGGTATGTGGCCCCTAGATATCTGTCCCCACCACCAGATGCTACAGATTAGGAGAATTACTCAGGCTAGGAGAGCCCCCAGCCTAGCTACGTGGCTACTTTAGGTTCATCAAACAGCCCAGTTCAGGTTTGTCGCTAGAGTGCCAATACAGAATAATAATAATAATAGTAATAATAATGATGGCATTTGTTAAGTGCTTACTATGTGCGAAGCACTGGGGAGGATACAAGGTGATCAGGCTGTCCCACGTGGGGCTCACAGTCTTAATTCCCACTTTACAGATGAAATACCTGAGGCACAGAGAAGTTAAGTGCCTCGCCCAAAGTCACACAGACAAGCTGCGGAGCTGTGATTAGAACCCATGACCTCTGACTCCCAAGCCCGTGCTCTTTCCACTGAGCCATGAAGACTGCCTTTGGCATGACATTACCAGTTACCTGACTCTCATGAGGGAAGACTCAAACATTGTAATTACAGTAACTCAGCCTGCTGGGAGGAGATGCTCCTCGCAGAAGATCAAGGGTCATTATTGCTCTTCTACTGAGTTTCTTCAGAAGTGCCAAGTGCTAGAGCTTTCCAGTTGGTAAGGTGAGAGATACAGTGCTTTTCTGTATGTTTGTGTGTGTGTGTGTGTGTTGGGGAGGTGGAAGGGGAAAATGAGTGAGAGAGGGAGTGAGTGGTTGTTTCCCTTTCAAACAACGTTATCTGTGGACTGTAAAATTTACAAGTGGGGAAAAAATGATTTCCTCTTCTCCCCGTCGTACTTTGTACTCTGGTTGCAGCCCAGCCACATGTGCTCCCTTCCCCACCTCTGTGCTCAGCACAGACACACCCGAATTCAGCTAGGCTATCACTGTTTCTGAAACTTCTGTAATATGTGAGTATTTTCCATATATTATAATCATAGGGGTTGGCCAATTTTTATTTTTATTTAAGAAGAGTCAGGCACCACAATTCTTACCTTCAGAAAATATTAAGTTGGGCCCACTGCATTCAACTTATCTTCCTAGGGTGGAAGAGTGTGAGTGCCGGGAACACAAAGATAACCCGAAAAGGAAGACATATGGGCACTTGCTCAGATACATGGAACAGATCTATGGGAAGTGTGCACACTGAGGCAAAACCTGGGAAAAGGCTTGCATCCATGCAACACAACCCATCCTCACTCCTCATTCCATTCCTAAAATTAATCCAAACTGGGATATCCTACAAAAAATTATGCATAGGTGAATTATACAATCTGCACAATTTAAAAATCAATATGAACATTTTCACCAGATTAAAAACACACAGCGAACCTCTATCATTTCTGGAGGAGGAAAGGGATTCATTTATCCTTAGCTCTGCCTGGGTAATATCTTCTGTGTTTCAGCTTCTCTTCCTTGGCAAATTTGTACTTACTACAAACTAGTTTTGCTACAAAGGCTAGATTTATCTTTATGCATGTACAAGCTGCACAGGGAGATCACTTTTTTTTTCTGCTGGTTTAAGAATGCACGTGGAGCTACCTGGCAGCAACTGCACTGCAGATTAAACTTGCACTGCAGTCTATTCCAACATTGCTTAATCTGTGCAGCAACTGACAGCTATCCAGGGCACAGACCACCACACAAGTTAGCAGTGTTGTCCAAACTGTCCCCCTTATACACCTCAGACACCGAGTCCTCTGCTCAACCGCATTACATGTTTACAGCTCATATCAATCTACAGACAGCATCAATTCTCTATTTTGTAACAACTCACAATTTACCCATCAGATTACTCACATGAAATTGCAGCTTGCACGAAATCACAACATATGAAGCTGTGGCTATCTACAGCACTCCATAAATTAGTACTTTTCATAATCATTTTCACTGATGCACAATAATACCAACCGTGCAGTACTTTAGAACAAACAGCAACTCAGAAATGCAGTGACTGAGACTGGAATTTTTAAGACTTCTTAAAAATCAACCCAGCTGTATTTGGCAGTCTTGCAAATTCACATGGACCTATACCTAGATTTAGATTTGCAGAATTTTCTGGATTAAGTGATTTAAATGCAGCATTTTGTTCTTTGCTCTAATAACCTTCTGTAGTACAGCTACAGAACAGATATGCTTCCTTGATGGATAACACTTTCCCCTAATTATTGGGTAATTTGCATGAAAAACTATGTTATGATGCTTTATTACAATAAAAAAGTATCTGCTTTTTGGGGGGTATAATATTTTTTAATTTTCAATGTTTAGTCTATTTTCTTTGAAATTAAGAGATTTTCTGAATCACATACATCAGTTTATACTGCACTCAAGTTTTAAAATTAGAGAGAGGTAGAGAGTGTGTATTTAAATATCATAAGGAACATTCAAGTTTTAGGGTCAAAGTACGGAAGTATTACTTTCAGTTTGTAATTTAAAAATCAACCAGCAGTTTAATCCATTTATGACTAAGTGAAAGTGCAGAAAACTTCTTTGTTCAAGGAATGAGTTTGTGTATTTTTTGTTTCGAGTAAGTTAAATGTCCCTATTTATAATCAGTAAAAGAGAAAAGAGAGAATTCACTACAAGTTATTTCACTTTAAGCTGTACTTTTCAGAAAGACATTTACTATGTATAGGAAGATATACCTACACTTAAAAGTCATTTGGCTTTAATCTTCTTATGTATAGGTGATAGAAAACAGAAAACCTCAGCCACACTTTGTTCTCCTATGATGTGGGGGGGCATGTTCCCGACAAACCTGCATTAAGGAAAGCTTGTTCTACAGTGCAGAAAAGGTCACTGGTGCCACATGCAGGCACATACCTTCCTTCCAACATTGTGATCACGTTAAAACCAGATAGAATCACACTGTCGGAAGAATGTTCTCCAATTCCCTAACAGCAACCTACCCAAAATGCAGAGTAAACACACAGGTTAACCACATCTTCAGGCTGGCTATGGTTCCATGCTTCCTGGATAACTGGGTATTTAGAGTCACATGACAAGGGTTGAGCACAAAGGACATTCACTAAATGACTGACCGCCCTATATTAAAAACTGTCCCTCCCACATCTATTTTGGCAATAGGATAAAGACCTGTGAAGGTCTATATTTTGCACCCCCACCTGCCTCATATCTGGGAAAAATAAAGTTTACTTATCTGAGACAATGAGCAATTCTGTTGCAGGCACATGAGGATCAGATTAATTACAGAATTCTACAACAGACTAGCAACTCCCCACCCCACCCCTGCCTTATCCCTTTCCCACTACATAGATAGGTGGTCACCTTGCCTATTCTAGCTGCTTCCCCTCTGGGCAGAGTGGTGTGGGTCAGGTCAGGTCAGATTCAAAAGAGAAGAGAACAGGAAAGCATTGGGAAAGACAATAACCTACCCCGGAGAATCTGGTGGCAGTTCCATAGCAGAATTTACCCACGCTTGACCCATACCTACATTCTACCACTAATTGTCTAGCTTGGCTCGATTTAGCTGCAGGTCAGGTAAATGGCAAGTATGCAGGGTTTCCTAAATATAAATGTTAATATTTACATAACCTGAATGATGTTTTTTGAGGCATTTCTACAGTCACTCTTGCCTATTCCTTTTTAAAAAATGGTATTTATTAAGCTCTTACTATGTGCCACACCCTGTACTAAGCACTGGGGTAAATACAAGCTAATCAAATTGGACGCAATCCTTGTCCCACATGGGACTCACAATTTTAATCCCCATTTTAAAGACAAAGGAACTGAGGCACAGAGAGGTTAAATGACTTGCCCAGGGTCACACCAGACAAGTGGCAGAGCCAGGATTAGAACCAAGGTCCTTCTGGCTCCCAGGCCTGAGCTCTATGCACTAAGCCATGCTCTTCTGCAAAGCCTAAACCAATTTAGCCTTTGCCCACATACATGATGCGGGACAATGCCATTAAACTAAACTAGACTGTGAGCCCGTTGCTGGGTAGGGATTGTCTCTATCTGTTACCGAATTGTACTTTCTAAGTGCTTAGCACAGTGCTCTGTGCACAGTAAGCGCTCAATAAATACGACTGAATGAATGAACACTAATTTCAACCCAGCAATGTCCTTGCGTAAACAACTAGTCACAAGCCATAGCTTCCATCTGCAGTACTGATAGACTGTGAAGAAAGAAAAGATTTGAAAATGGAATGGAGTTCTTATCCAACATTCTTGGGGCAAGCATCAGGAATTCAGCGCCTGAGGGAGCAATCAATATTTTCTGTTTACCAAAGAGTCCAAAGGACTCATTAAATGCCAGTGGGGACAGCGGTACCAGTTGATGGACTGAAAGACTCTTCCTGAGGGAAATAAGGAGAGGGGGAGAGGAGGAGGAAAGACCCACTGAGAGACCCAAACTGTGAGAGGTCTGGGGGCCACTACTCAGCCCTTTTATCAGGCCTGGGAAAAACCTGGCTCCCCATGGCCACGACTTTTCCTGGCCCTAATACCAGTTCTCAGATGTTGTTTGGCTCACACTACGGACACAGGCACAAGTTTCCGACAAGAAATCAACACCCTTGGCTCCAATAATAAAGTAGTTATAGACAAGGCAAAATTTCCTGACCTTACTTGAAGTTGAGGATTTGCGGGATCCATCAAAACACTTTCAGAAAAAGAAAGGAGACACACACCCCCCACACCCAACCTACCTCATGTAACAGGTAAGGCTAGGAAGTTGGGTAAGAAGGGGAGGGAGAAAGAATTAAGAGCCTGTTGGAACTGAGGGGAGAATCAATAAAATCAATGATATTGAGCACTTGTGAACAGAACACTGTATGAAGCGATTGGGAGAGTACAACCGAGTTGGCAGGCACATTTCCTGGCCACAACGAGCTAGAAGGAGAGTTAGTGACTCAAAGCGACTCCTGCAGCAGCATGGAAAGCACCAAAGGAAAACAACTCTGTCGTGTAGAATAGGCCATCAGGCCCAGAGTGATTTTGATTGCAATGGGGAAGGGATCCTTGGGCGAGGGGAAAAATAATGCTGTTTGCATCCCTTGTTCCTTTCCCTATTATGCCTCAATCTTCTCAGGCAACCATCCTCTTGCAAGCCAGATAGCATATCAGCAACCAGAACAGTGTATATTTTTCTTTTGTATAGACAGAATAACATCCAAACTAACTCAGGCCAACTCATGTGTGGCCTGAACTCGATATAAAAGGTTCGAGGAACCACCAATTTCATCAGGTGGATGGCACAGATTTCATATGCGCAAGAGAGAGCTGTGTTCTTGTGAAATCTTGTGCTGTGGTAGCCACCCATTATGACACCACGCTCAGGCATACAAGCCAGTTCTTCGCTAACACAGTACACCGAGTCCAATCAGGTTTGCATTGTCAGAAATACACTCCCTAATTCCCCAATCACACTCTGACCAAAACATGCACTGAAACCTTACTTATGTCAGAACTGAATGTACTCCATTTTGGAAAGATATTATTTTCAGTTGTAACCCAATTCCTATTAAAGTTCAGTTTACCAACCTAATATATATTGCCGAACATCACATTTTATGTAGAAATATTACTATAAATTATAAATGTTACAGCCTTTTAGAAATTATCCCTATCTAGTGGGATTCCCGAATAAAAAATGTATTCCTCTCATTGAGCTCTTTGTGGGCAGGGAACGGGTCTACCAACTCTGTTGCAACTGAATTCTCCCAAGCATTTAGTACAGTGGGAATCACTGCCCTCCATGAGCTTCCATTATAAGTTAGTCAGTACTCCTATGACCACTAGACATTCCAACGGACACCAGGGATGACAAAGTATGGAAAGTAGAAAAACCAGCGCCTCCTGCCACCTCTAGACCCGGTAGCTTGGGGACCTGCTCCTGGTTCCTACATAAATCATGTGCATTTCAGTTCGGCTAGAAAGCATGTTTTCACTGTATATTTGGTTAGAATGCCACATGTAACAGGGGAATTTCCTCTATATCATTCCCTGGCCTCCACTCCTTCCTCACCATCTAAATGGCCACTCTTGATTCAGGCATTTGTCACATCCCAGCTTTATTACCGCAGCCTCCTTATTGGTCTCCCTTCTGCCAGTTTCTCTCCTCCCCAGTCCACAGTTCACTTTGCTGCTCAGGATCATCCTTGCAAAACGTCCTGCACACACCTCTCCACTCCCCAAAACCCATCCTATATCGCACCAAACTTCTTATCATTGGCTTTTAAGGCCCTTCATTTGCTTTCTCCATCTTATCTACTTTATTCTCCCAAATAGTCCAACTTGCCCTCTCCATTCTCCCCAAGCTGATCTCCTCACCTCGCCCACCTCCAGCCCCATGCTTAAACCCTTCCTCCAGCTAGGCACTCCTTATCTCATTCAAATCCATCAAACCAGAGCTGTCCTCATTTTCAAAGCCTTTCTGAAGTTACATTTCCCCTAGGAGGCCGGCCTCAATTTTTTCCCCTTTCCCAGAGCTATATCCCCACAGGTACCACCCCAACATTTCTGTGCCCACTACATACTTATGAATTCATCCCCAACCATACTACTTCTGTACATATCAATTTTAAAAACATATTTAGTCAATTGCTCATCTACACATTCAGTGTGCCTTTTTCTTTGCTCTTATTTTGTGCCTCGTTCCCTCCACTTGATTGTAAGATCCTTGAGGGACTGTATTTTCTAACTCCGTTGTACTCTAAGCACATAGCACAGTGTTCTGCCCATGGAAGGCACTCAAATACCACTGATTTATAGGGGAACATTTGTCCAACAATGTGAGCTTATCAGAATGAGTGAGAACTACAACATGACTTTTCCAAGAAAGCACCCACCTTGTTCCAGCTCAAATTCTCCCTCTTCCCCACTCAATCCTAAAAAGAAACAACTCTGTGAGCAGCTCCAGTGCTTACACCAAGTGCGGCTGTTGCCTGAAGCTTCATAGCAAGGCCTAGACTCATCGTGTAGGCCCTTAAGAAAAACTGAGCCTAAGTGATTTTATGGGCCTTAGTGTTCTCATTCTTTCACTTAGTGGTTGTCACTTTTTGCATAATGAAACCAAAGACAACTTTTGTTGCCTGGTTCATCATACAAGACCAAGGACAGTCTAATTTCCTAAGCCACTTCAAGGACAATGAAATTGCAACTTAGAAGGGCATTATCAGGAGGAGCCATGGAGCAAGTGACCTCATGTCTCTTCAGGAAAGAAAGACACTCCCCCACTATTACTCTCTCTCTAAGTTCCCAAGAGGCAGCAATGAGAGTCCGGCGGTTTGGGCAATGCTCTCTATCCCTTCTCGTAACTGGGTGACAGGCTTATTAGGTTTGTGGGAATAAGTACCTTTGCCCACCCTTCTCAAATAAGTCAATGTCTCCGTGGGTTCATAGGCTGGTGTGGAAAACATCCCAAGCCAACAATATTTTGCTACAGTTGCTAATTATATTGCCCACCTTCCGAAGATTCTTTGCACCCACTAAAAAGACAGTTTCCCTAAAAATCATTCTGTACAAATGTAATTTCACATTAAGTGAGAATGGGCTCAGACCCACGGTCTGTCATTTTGTGGGTCAATCACAGAAAAACAGGTAAAAATATCTGCAGTTGTGACCAATGAAGATGAAGAGGAGCATCACTTCTTGGGAAAGACATTAATTGGTAGAAGTATACATCTCTAGGTTACTTTGGAAGGTTGGCACTGCTATTCCTGAAGGAGAGCCACTGGGGTATTTTTAGCATCACAAGCTACAACAAAGACAGTGACTCTACACGTTTCAATCCTCCTTTCAGAAAGATGCAGATTGAAACTTACTCCATTGCTAAAAATAACCAAAGAATTCTAAAAGTAGCCTATTTCCAGGGCAGAATTGATAATGGCTGTCTTTTACTCTTTAATTTCAGTAATTAGACAGCGCTCAATACAAAGAACTGAGAATATAAAAATATGGCTTCCTTTTGGCCACACTTTCTATATATTTCAGGATAGGCCCAAATCTTTCTTTTTGCCAAAATCCACATTTATTTATTTTAATAATAATAATAATAATGACATTTATTAAGCACTTACTATGTGCAAAGCACTGTTCTAAGCGCTGGGGAGGTTACAAGGTGATCAGGTTGTCCCACGGGGGACTCACAGTCTTAATCCCCATTTTACAGATGAGGTAACTGAGGCACGGAGAAGTGAAGTGACTTGCCCAAAGTCACACAGCTGACAGTTGGCGGGGCAGGGATTTGAACCCATGACCTCTGCCTCCAAAGCCCATGCTCTTTCCACTGAGCTACACTGTTTCTCAATAAAAGTCAAAATGTTTACAGTTGCTCAGCATCCATCTTATACCTCCAAATGGCAACAAAGGCAAGAGCTCAGGATGAAAAACGAGGGTTCATCATTACATTTTTATGTCTTTCTCTGAGTTAGAGTAAGCACCTTGTAGATACGGAATGTATCACTTTGCTATTCTGTACTTCCCAAATGCCTAGCTTAGTGCATTGCACCAAATGGGTACTTTGTAAATGCTGCTATTGCTTCGACTACTACTATCATCAGTAGCAAAAATAAAACCGACCATTGTGCATATAACACTCATTAAGGCCAAATGTTCCAAGTGTGGGTTTTACAGGTATATAAAAAAATAGTATACTTTAGAGGATATTTATCAGGATCAATTCTTTTCACTAATTCAGACAAAAGTTAGGTTATTTTTTTTTAAACTTGGAAAGTTTGGGGTTTTATTTTTAATCATTCAAATACAACATCTGCATAGCAAGTGTTTCTTTCGTAATGTTACTCCTTTCCAGGGCAACTGCCACAAATGACTAAATGAACACTTAACAGATCAGCTACCTGTTAGTCAGTCAATCGTATTTGAGCGCTTACTGTGTGCAGAGAACTTTACTAAGCATTTGGGAGAATACAACAATGAACAGACACAATCCTTGCCCACAGTGAACTTACAGCCTAGAGGGGAGACAGATATCCAAATATCACCTTCCAAAATTTTTGCCAGTTCAGTTGAAGACAGTAGAGATTTGACAACTCATCACATAAATGTGTTAAACTTATGTTGACAGAGGCAAAAGCAGCAGAAAGCAGTGTGGCCTAGTGAATAAACCATGTGAGCCCACTGCTGGGTAGGGACCATCTCTATATGTTGCCAACTTGTACTTCCCAAGCGCTTAGTACAGTGCTCTGCACACAGTAAGCACTCAATAAATACGATTGAATGAATAAAGCATGGGCCTAGGAGCTAGAAGACCTGGGTACTAGCCCCAGCTCCATCATTTGCCTGCTTGGTGACCATGGGCAGGTCACTTAACTTCTCTATGCCTCAGTTTCTTCAATCGCAAAAATGGAGACTCAATACCTGCTCTCCCTCCTGCTGAGCCCAGGTGGGACAGGGACTTTAGCCGGCCTGATTAACTTGTGTCTACCTCAGTACTGAGAACAGTGCTTAATGCATAGTAAGCATTTAAAAAATACCATAAAAAAAGATGGGATTTGTAAATTAGCAAGACTGTTTCAACAATGAAAAATATTAAACTTTTACAAAAAATGTTTATAATTTTTTTTTTTTGCAGGGGGAATAACCCTGTTAAGGAAGTTATGTGGGGAGAAGCAGTAGGGAAAGCCCTAAAAATCCACACCCTCCAATCAATCTATCTGACAAATCTTTCAGTCTCCTGAAAGTTCTAGATTGTGATGGAGACACACACCACATACGCCATTGCAGGAATCTGCTGAGCCTCCAGGCTGCAGGAAAGTGAGGCTAAGGAAGATGAAATGGGAGATGGGGCTAACGTCAGACCTTCCTCCCCATCGCCCAATAGCCCCAATCCTCAACATGAAAGATCTTCTGTCTTCCCTCCATTCTTTCCTCAGGGTAGAATTTACGTTCCATAGAGTTCAGATCATACATTTTATTGTATCATGGCAGGGGTTGACCACATGTTCAATGTCATATGGGTGGCAGACATTTGTTTCTGATACTACTGCTCAGAGCAACACAGCTCCACTGGGCAGGGGATATGAGAAGACTAGACAGCAGGTTACCTAGGCAGCTGCTGTCCAGTGACCTAAGAGAGTGCACACACAGTCGAGGAGAGCTGAATAAATGATACAGACATAGTGAAACAATCTCAAGCAAAATAGCGGTGGAGTTCTGGGAAACCACTGCAGTAGACAGCTCACACTGGCCATGTAGCAATAAGAAAAAGGCACGGCAGAGGGAGAGTCGAGTCAAAAGAAGAGTTAAGTCCTGTAGCAGACAAACCCTCCAAGCAGTAGACATCTATCCTACAGTGCAAACAATGTGGTAGTTTGTCATCAAGGACTTACAGTCTCTTCAGCCACACTCACATGCGTAAGTAGGATTTTACCATCAGTAGCATCATCTTTGAAAATGTAGGAAAGCTTGCTTGTTCTCTCTCCCTCCCCCACTTTCTCTTCATCCCCTACCTGCATTGCTATGTATGGGAATGACTAAAAGCGGGAGAGGCTGGAGGCATGGAAGCTAGTGAGGAATCTTTTGAAGGAACTAAAGTGTGGGGTAATTAAGGGCTAAATCTAGGGCAGTTGGGCATAGTTGTAGTCCTACCATTTCCTGGAGACTCACAGGAAACAATGTACTGCACTAGGTAAAAAAAAAAAAAAAACTGATAGAGTCCTTCCCCAGAAGGCACTTACAGGAGAGACAGTCTCTTTACTGGAAGTATACATATACTGGGAGATGATACATTATGGAAGAAGAATTGGATGAAGTCACCAATCAATCAGGTATGAGAACAGAGACTGCAGAGGTGACCATGGACAGAGTGCCGTAGGTCATGGTGAGGAGCACAGTGTCTTCTGAAACTCTAAAAAGGTCATTCTATCATTCATAAAACACACAAAAGGTCACAGTCTGCCTCAAATAATTCATTCAGTAAGCAGGCAAAAGGTTATGTAAAAAAATTATGCCTGCATGGTCACTAAATAATCCAACTCCTTGTGTCTGATTATGAAATAAAATTTTCAGTCCAATGTTTATTTTCTGTACAAGCAAGCTAGCCCAGATTGTAAAAGGTGGGATCAGTTCATCAGCATAGTATTTTTGATGACCCAAAAGTGTTTCAAGAAGTTCTAAATAAGACCATCATTTTTTAAGGTATTTAAGCAGTATACTAAGCGCTTGCATAGAAACAGGGTAATTACATTGAATAACATGTCTGTCGCGCACGGAGCTCACAGTCTAAGTAGGAGGGACTGGAATTAATCCCCATTTTACAGATGAGGAAACTGAGGTACAGAAAGGTTAAGTATCCAAGATCACACATCAGACAAACGTCAGAGTCAAGATTAGAACTCAGGTCCTCTGACTCTCAGGTTGGTAATCTTTTCACTAGACCACACTGATTCCTTTTACTTCCTAAAGTAATATCTGTCCAACTTATAATTATTTGGGTATAATTGAATTTTGCAGGCAAATTGAACTAAATTTGTTTGTAGGTGGTCGGGAGGAGGAGAGGAGACAAAACCAAGGCCAAGTTTTACATGTCTACAAAATTGTTAAAATCCTTATGAAGTTCTGGTTAACACATCAAACAAGCAACACAGTAGAGCTAGTGACAATATAAAGTACAGCAACTAAAATGATCAGTGGATCGGAGAAGCTGTTGTAAATGGGCAAACTGAAAAGGTTACCTCCCTTCAGTCGAAAAGATGCAAGCTGAGAAGGGAAGTCTTCAACATCAAGATAGGTGTGGTCAAGACAAACACAATTCTCTTCCCCCAAATTCCATAACAGGACAAGAGGGAATCCAGTGAAGCTTGACAATAAAAACAGTAGGCCCCCAAACAAGCAAAAGCTTCTTTCCACACTGGATTCTAAGTATACAGAATACACTAACACTAACTAAATTTTGCTGGCTGAAAACATCAGCAGATTCGAGAGAATGTGGATAACTGAATGGACAAGAGAGCCACAATGGGCTCCTGGAGGAATAAAAGAAAAAAGATGGGGATGCGAAGTGTACGTCTTTCAGCGCCATCCTCCTTGACAGCCAAGCTCATCGCTACATTCAGGGATCCTGTTAGCCACTATCAGAAAGAGAATATTGGACCGTTCCATCGGTCTTCTTCAGGGAACGGCGTTTAAGTTAATTGAAAATACAGCTCACAACCTTGTTTTTTAAAAACCACTCTGTGGGCGAGTTGAAGAATTTAGGCAACCTACAGTTCCAAAGGGTTCCTCATCTAGAGGTGAGCTTTATAAAAAAACAAACAATTGGGCAGTCAGGTTGGAAGACGGTAACATTTACAACGGGGGCAAAACAATCAAAATTGAAAGATAATCAATCAAAATAAACAATCAAAAGGTATTTTTCTTCGAGGGTGGGGAAGGTGGCCTTTCCCCTTTCAGGGAGGCCAAGTTACTTCCTCCTCCTAACTGATAATGCCTACACGACAAAATTCCAGAATATGAATTCAAAGCGCCTAAGATCCAAACAAAGAGCGGTAGCCAAAAAGCTTTGATTTCATCATATTGTCTACGGTAAAGTGTAACCTCTCTGAAAAAGGATAAAGGCAATAATCCCAAGGAAATGATTTAGTTAATGTCTCCAAAGCACTCTGCAAACCAAAAGCACCCAGTGGGTGGCCAGGATCCAGGCACTCCGGTCCAACCCAGGAATTGCGGCCAGAAGGTTGAGCGTTCTTAAACGGTTCCTCTCTCCTGGAAAACTCACTTTTTCATTCAATTGTATTTATTGAGCGCTTACTGCGTGCAGAGCACTGGACTAGGCGCTTGGGAAGTACAGGTCGGCAACATATAGAGACGGTCCCTACCCCACAATGGGCTTGCTCTGCCCTTCACATATATACAGGTGCTGTGGGGAGACTGAGCCCCCTCCTTCCCCTCCCCCTCCCTATCCCCCCCATGCCCTACCTCCTTCCCCTCCCCACAGCACCTTTATATATGTTTGGTCTACTTATTTATTTTACTTGTACATACTTATTCTATTTTATTTTGTTAATATGTTTTTTTTTGTTGTCCGTCTCCCCCTTCTAGACTGTAAGCCCGCTGTTGGGTAGGGACCGCCTCTATATATTGCCAACTTGGACTTCCCAAGCGCTTAGTACAGTGCTCTGCACACAGTAAGTGCTCAATAAATACGATTGATTGAGGAGAAGGAGGTAGGGGACTACCACAGTTTATCTCAAAGATACATATACGTACACATTATATGTATCTACACACCCCATTCACGCACACATATATTATATACCCACAGACACACACTGCCTGTCGCCTATATTACAAGGCTATCACATTCCCGGGCACGGAGGAGTTGAGATCAGCCAGGACCTCAAGCAGGCTGCCATCGCATCATTTGCTCCGATGATTTGGAACCATTATTCCAAACAGCTGCATCTTCTCTAATAAAGACAGGAGGGCAGAGGCCCACATCAAAAGCTTCCTAGCCCACAGGGGCCCCTCCCTGGACAGCCCTCCGCTGGGCCGGGTTAACCAAGAAGCCGAACAGGAAGGAAGGGCAACCACGGCCACAAAAACCCAATAATAATGATGGCATGACGATTCAGCTGGTTTATTGGGGACATCGCCCGGCACCCTTGGAGCGAAAGCTTATACTGGGGATGGGGACTAGACTGTGAGCCCGTTGTTGCGTAGGGACCATCTCTATCTATTGCCGACTTGTACTTCCCAAGTGCTTAGCCCAGTGCTCTGCACACAGTAAGCGCTCAGTAAATACGATTGAATAAATGAACGGGTCAATAAATACAACGGAATTCATTCATTCATTCAATCGTATTTATTGAGCGCTTACTGAGTGCAGAGCACTGTACTTAGCGCTTGGGAAGTACAAGTTGGCAACATATAGAGACGGCCCCTACCCAACAGCAGGCTCACAGTCTAGAAGGGGGAGACAGACAACAAAACAAAACATACTAACAAAATAAAATAGAATGAATATGTACAAGTAAAATGGAGTAATATGTACAAACACATATACAGGTGCTGTGGGGAGACTGAGCCCCCTCCTTCCTCTCCCCCTCCCCCCGGCCCTACCTCCTTCCCCTCCCCACAGCACCTGTATATATGTTTGTACAGATGTATTACTCTACTTATTTATTTATTCTACTTGTACATATTTGTTCTATTTTATTTTGTTAATATGTTTTGTTTTGTTATCCGTCTCCCCCTTCTAGAATGTAAGCCCGCTGTTGGGTAGGGACCGTCTCTATATGTTGCCAACTTGGCCTTCCCAAGCGCTTAGTACAGTGCTCTGCACACAGTAAGTGCTCAATAAATACGACTGATTGATTGATTGATTGAGGAGAAGGAGGCAGGGGAGGAGGGGAAGAGAAAGGAGAGGCGGGAGGAAGAGCCAGTCTGGGGCAGAGGGGGGGAATCTTCTAGACTGTGAGCCCACTGTTGGGTAGGAACCGTCTCTCTAGAGAAGCAGCGTGGCTCAGTGGAAAGAGCCCGGGCTTTGGAGTCAGAGGCACGGGTTCAAATCCCGGCTCTGCCAACTGTCAGCTGTATGACTTTGGGCAAGTCACTTCACTTCTCAGGGCCTCAGTTACCTCATCTGGAAAATGGGGATTAAAACTGTGAGCCCTCCCCATGGGACAACCTGATCACCTTGTAACCTCCCCTGCACTTAGAACAGTGCTTTGCACATAGTAAGCGCTTAACAAATACCATCATTATATGTTGCCAACTTGTACTTCCCAAGCGCTTAGTACAGTGCTCTGCATACAGTAAGCGCTCAATAAATTCATTCATTCAATCGTATTTACTGAGCGCTGTCTATTTATTTATTTGTCCATATTTATTCTATTTATTTTATTTTGTTAATATGTTTTGTTCTCTGTCTCCCCCTTCTAGACTGTGAGCCCACTGTTGGGTAGGGACCGTCTCCAGATGTTGCCAACTTGTACTTCCCAAGCACTCTGCACACAGTAAGCGCTCAATAAATATGATTGAATGAATGAATGAATATAGAGACGGTCCCTTCCCAACAGTGGGCTCTCAGTCTAGAAATACAATTGAATAAATGAATGAATATAGAGACAATCCCTACCCAACAGTGGCCTCAGTCTAGAAATACGATTGAATGAATGAATGAATATAGAGACGGTCCCTTCCCAACAGTGGGTGCAGTCTAGAAATACGATTGAATGAATGAATATAGAGACGGTCCCTACCCAACAGTGGGCACACGGTTTAGAAATATGATTGAGTGAACGAATATAGAGACGGTCCCAAGCCAACAGTGGTGCACAGTTTAGAAATACAATTAAATGAATGAATGAATATAGAAACAGTCCCTACCCAACAGTGGGCTCTCAGTCTAGAAATACGATTGAATGAATGAATGAATATAGAGACGGTCCCAAGCCAACAATGGGCTCTCAGTCTAAATACGATTGAATGAATGAATGCATATAAAGACGGACCCTACCCAACAGTGGGCGCACAGTCTAGAAATACGATCAAATGAATGAATGAATATAGAGGCGGTCCCTACCCAACAGTGGGCGCACAGTTTAGAAATATGATCGAATGAATGAACGAATATAGAGATGGTCCCAAGCCAACAGTGGGCTCTCAGTCTAGAAATACGATTGAATGAATGAATGAATATAGAGACAGTCCCTTCCCAACAGTGGGCTCTCAGTCTAGAAATACGATTGAATGAATGAATGAATGAATATAGAGACAGTCCCTACCCAAAGTGGGCTCAGTCTAGAAATACGGCTGAATGAATGAATGAATGAATGCATGCATATAGAGACGGTCCCTAGCCAACAGTGGGCTCTCAGTCTAGAAATCCGACTGAATGAACGAATGAATATAGAGCCGGTCCCAAGCCAACAGTGGGCTCTCAGTCTAAATACGATTGAATGAATGAATGCATATAAAGACGGTCCCTACCCAACAGTGGGTGCACAGTCTAGAAATATGATCGAATGAATGAATGAATATAGAGACGGTCCCTACCCAACAGTGGGCTCAGTCTAGAAATACGACTGAATGAATGAATGCATATAGAGACGGTCCCAAGCCAACAGTGGGCTCTCAGTCTAGAAATCCGATTGAATGAATGAATGAATATAGAGACGGTCTCAAGCCAACAGTGGGCTCTCAGTCTAGAAATCCGATTGAATGAATGAATGAAAATAGAGCCAGTCCCAAGCCAACAGTGGGTGACCAGTCTAAATCCGATTGAATGAATGAATGAATATAGAGACGGTCCCAAGCCAACAGTGGGCTCTCAGTCTAGAAATCCGATTGAATGAATGAATGAATATAGAGACGGTCTCAAGCCAACAGTGGGCTCTCAGTCTAGAAATCCGATTGAATGAATGAATGAAAATAGAGCCAGTCCCAAGCCAACAGTGGGTGACCAGTCTAAATCCGATTGAATGAATGAATGAATATAGAGACGGTCTCAAGCCAGTGGGCTCTCAGTCTAGAAATACGATTGAATGAATGAATGAATATAGAGCCGGTCCCAAGCCAACAGTGGGCTCTCAGTCTAAATACGATTGAATGAATGAATGCATATAAAGACGGTCCCTACCCAACAGTGGCCTCTCAGTCTAGAAATCCGATCGAATGAATGAATGAATATAGAGACGGTCCCTACCCAACAGTGGGCTCTCAGTCTAGAAATACGAGTGAATGAATGGATGAATATAGAGCCGGTCCCAAGCCAACAGTGGGCTCTCAGTCTAGAAATACGATTGAATGAATGAATGAATATAGAGACGGTCCCTACCCAACAGTGGCCTCTCAGTCTAGAAATCCGATCGAATGAATGAATGAATATAGAGACGGTCCCTACCCAACAGTGGGCGACCAGTCTAGAAATACGATCGAATGAATGAATGCATACAGAGCCGGCCCCTTCCCAACAGTGGCCCCTCAGTCTAGAAATACGATTGAATGAATGAATGAATATAAAGCCGGTCCCAAGCCAACAGTGGGCTCTCAGTCTAGAAATCCGATTGAATGAATGAATGAATATAAAGCCGGTCCCAAGCCAACTGTGGGCGCCCAGTCTAGAAACACGATTGAATGAATGAATGAATGAATACAGAGCCGGTCCCAAGCCAGTGGCCCCTCAGCCTAGAAATCCGATCGAATGAATGAATGACTATAGGGCCGGCCCCTTCCCAACAGTGGCCCCTCAGTCTAGAAACCCGACTGAACGAATGAACGAGCGACCGAAACGCGGGCCCGGCCCTCACCTATGGTGGAGATGAAGGTGGTGTTGAAGGCGTCGTCGGAGAAGCGGAAGAGGACGCAGGTCTTCCCCACCCCCGAGTCCCCGATGAGGAGCAGCTTGAAGAGCAGGTCGTACGTCTTCTTCGCCATTGGGAGGCGCGGGAGCGGCCCCTCCGCCGCACCGCCACCGCCGCCTCACGGGCACGGACGAGGAGCCCGGCGCCGCTGCTCGGTTCCAGTCAGTCAGTCAGTCAGTCGGGCGGGCGGGACAAAATGGCCTCCCCTCCCCCCTCAGGGCCGGGCCGCTCCCACGGGCTGAGGAGCGTGGGGGGGGGCGTCAGCACTTGCTCCCTCTCTTCCTCCCCGTCGCCTTTTTCCCTCTCAGGCCCCGCGGATCCCAGCGCCCGACCGCCGCAGTCCCATCCCCACAGGCGGCCCGGCCCGCTCCCTTTTTCCTCCCCCCCCACCCCGCCCCGATCCCCTCCGACGCCTTGCGTGCTCGCGACCCGGCACGCACGTCGGCCCGCCGCGGGCGCGCGCCGGGGCCCGGGGACGCGCCCGCCGGGCGCCTCGCAGCCAATGGGGGAGAGGCTGGGCGGGGCGCGCCGGCTCGCGCGCTGCGGGGTGGCGACTGCGCAGGCGCGGCCCTGAGGCGGCTGAGGCGGCCCAAACCGCCCATTTCCGGCCCGACGGTCGACGCCCCTTTCTCCCCTCACGTCGGCATCGCCAAGGGCGCCTCGGCCTAGCACTCGAACAGCCTGAGGTGAAGGCAGGAGAAGCAGTGTGGTTCAGTGGAAAGAGCCCGGGCTTTGGAGTCAGAGGCCATGGGTTCAAATCCCGGTTCAGCCGACTGTCAGCTGGGTGACTTTGGGCAAGTCACTTCACTTCTCTGGGCCTCAGTTACCTCACCTGTAAAATGGGGGTGAAGACTGTGAGCCCCCTGTGGGACAACCTGATCACCTTGTAACCTCTCCAGCGCTTTGCACATAGTAAGCGCTTAATAAATGCCATCATTATTATTATTATTGTTATCCACAACTAAATAATACCAAGGCTTGCCTTCTGTTTGGGTGACTTTTTCGACATCACGATTTTCTTGCCCGTGATGATGATGGCATTTGTTAAGCGCTTACTATGTGCCAAGCACTGTTCTAAGCGCGGGGGAGGTGGCAAGGTGATCAGGTTGGCCCACAGGGGGCTTACGGTCAATCCCCGTTTTACAGATGAGGTAACTGAGGCCCGGAGAAGTGAAGCGACTTGCCCAAAGTCACCCAAGCTGACAAGTGGCGGAGCCGGGATTCGAACCCATGACCTCTGACTCCAGAGCCTGGGCTCTTTCAACCAAGACACGCTCGTTTGTATATATTTATTACTCTATTTATTTATCTTGTACATATCTATTCTATTTATTTTATTTTGTTAGTATGTTTGGTTTCGTTCTCTGTCTCCCCCTTCTAGACTGTGAGCCCACTGTTGGGTAGGGACTGTCTCTATGTGTTGCCGACTTGTACTTCCCAAGCGCTTAGTACAGTGCTCTGCACACAGTAAGCACTCAATAAATACGATTGATTGATTACAGGCAATCTCCATTTTACAGATGAGGTAACTGAGGCCCAGAGAAGTGAAGTGACTTTCCCAAAGTCACACAGCTGACATTTGATGGAGCTGGGATTTGAACCCATGACCTCTGACTCCAAAGCCCGGGCTCTTTCCACTGAGGCACACTGCTTCTTCCCATGCTGCCCATGGGAACCCAGAACTAAATAATACAAGCCTTGCCTTCTGTTTAGGTGACTTTTTCGACATCATGATTTTCTTGCCCACGATGATGATGATGACGGCATTTGTTAAGCACTTACTATGTGCCAAGCACTGTTCTAAGCGCTGGGGAGGTTGCAAGGTGATCAGGTTGGCCCACGGGGCTTACAGTCAATCCCCATTTTACAGATGAGGTAACTGAGGCCCAGAGAAGTGAAGTGACTTGCCCAAAGTCCCACAGCTGACATTTGATGGAGCTGGGATTTTAACCCGTGACCTCTGACTCCAAAGCCCGGGCTCTTTCCACTAATAATAATAATGGTGGCATTTATTAAGCGCTTACTATGTGCGAAGCACTGTTCTAAGCACTGGGGAGGTTACAAGGTGATCATGTTGTCCCACGGGGGGCTCACAGTCTTAATCCCCATTTTACAGATAAGGTCACTGAGGCCCAGAGAAGTTAAGTGACTTGCCCAAAGTCACACAGCTGACAATTGGCAGAGCCGGGATTTGAACCCATGACCTCTAACTCCAAAGCCCGGGCTCTTTCCACTGAGCCACACTGCTTCTTCCCATGCTGCCCATGGGAACCCAGAACTAAATAATACAAAACTTGCCTTCTGTTTGGGTGACTTTTTCGACATCACGATTTTCGTGCCCATGATGATGATGATGGCATTTATTAAGCGCTTACTATGTGCCAAGCACTGTTCTAAGCGCTGGGGAGGTTACAAGGTGATCAGGTTGTCCCACAGGAGGCTTACAGTCCTACTGAGAGCTCACCTCCTCCAGGAGGCCTTTCCAGACTGAGCCCCTTCCTCACCCCCTCGTCCCCCTCTCCATCTCCCCCATCTTTCCTCCTTCCCTTCCCCACAGCACCTGTATATATGTAATAATAATAATAATGGCATTTGTTAAGCGCTTACTACGTGCAAAGCACTGTTCTAAGCGCTGGGGAGGATACAAGGTGATCAGGTTGTCCCACATGGGACTCATAGTCTTTATCCCCATTTGACAGGTGAGGGAACTGAGGCCCGGAAAAGTGAAGCGACTTGCCCAAAGTCACCCAGCTGACAAGTGGTGGAGCCAGGATTCGAACCCATGACCTCTGACTCCAGAGCCCGGGCTCTTTCCACCAAGACACGCTCGTTTGTACATATTTATTACTCTATTTATCTTGTACATATCTATTCTATTTATTTTATTTTATTAGTATGTTTGGTTTTGTTCTCTGTCTCCCCCTTCTAGACTGTGAGCCCACTGTTGGGTAGGGACTGTCTCTATGTGTTGCCGACTTGTACTTCCCAAGTGCTTAGTACAGTGCTCTGCACACAGTAAGCGCTCAATAAATATGATTGATTGATTACAGTTAATCCCCATTTTACAGATGAGGTAACTGAGGCACAGAGAAGTTAAGTGACTTGCCCAAAGTCACACAGCTGACATTTGAGGGAGCTGGGATTTGAACCCATGACCTCTGACTCCAAAGCCCGGGCTCTTTCCACTGAGCCACACTGCTCCTTCCCATGCTGCCCATGGGAACGCAGAACTAAATAATACAAGCCTTGCCTTCTGTTTAGGTGACTTTTTCGACATCATGATTTTCTTGCCCACGATGATGATGATGACGGCATTTGTTAAGCACTTACTATGTGCAAAGCACTGTTCTGAGCGCTGGGGAGGTTGCAAGGTGATCAGGTTGTCCCACAGGAGGCTTACAGTCCTACTGAGAGCTCACCTCCTCCAGGAGGCCTTTCCAGACTGAGCCCCTTCCTCACCCCCTCGTCCCCCTCTCCATCTCCCCCATCTTTCCTCCTTCCCTTCCCCACAGCACCTGTATATATGTAATAATAATAATAATGGCATTTGTTAAGCGCTTACTACGTGCAAAGCACTGTTCTAAGCGCTGGGGAGGATACAAGGTGATCAGGTTGTCCCACATGGGACTCATAGTCTTTATCCCCATTTGACAGGTGAGGGAACTGAGGCCCGGAAAAGTGAAGCGACTTGCCCAAAGTCACCCAGCTGACAAGTGGTGGAGCCAGGATTCGAACCCATGACCTCTGACTCCAGAGCCCGGGCTCTTTCCACCAAGACACGCTCGTTTGTACATATTTATTACTCTATTTATCTTGTACATATCTATTCTATTTATTTTATTTTATTAGTATGTTTGGTTTTGTTCTCTGTCTCCCCCTTCTAGACTGTGAGCCCACTGTTGGGTAGGGACTGTCTCTATGTGTTGCCGACTTGTACTTCCCAAGTGCTTAGTACAGTGCTCTGCACACAGTAAGCGCTCAATAAATATGATTGATTGATTACAGTTAATCCCCATTTTACAGATGAGGTAACTGAGGCACAGAGAAGTTAAGTGACTTGCCCAAAGTCACACAGCTGACATTTGAGGGAGCTGGGATTTGAACCCATGACCTCTGACTCCAAAGCCCGGGCTCTTTCCACTGAGCCACACTGCTCCTTCCCATGCTGCCCATGGGAACGCAGAACTAAATAATACAAGCCTTGCCTTCTGTTTAGGTGACTTTTTCGACATCATGATTTTCTTGCCCACGATGATGATGATGACGGCATTTGTTAAGCACTTACTATGTGCAAAGCACTGTTCTGAGCGCTGGGGAGGTTGCAAGGTGATCAGGTTGTCCCACAGGAGGCTTACAGTCCTACTGAGAGCTCACCTCCTCCAGGAGGGCTTTCCAGACTGAGCCCCTTCCTCACCCCCCTCGTCCCCCTCTCCATCTCCCCCATCTTTCCTCCTTCCCTTCCCCACAGCACCTGTATATATGTAATAATAATAATAATGGCATTTGTTAAGCGCTTACTACGTGCAAAGCACTGTTCTAAGCGCTGGGGAGGATACAAGGTGATCAGGTTGTCCCACGTGGGACTCATAGTCTTCATCCCCATTTGACAGGTGAGGGAACTGAGGCCCGGAGAAGTGAAGCGACTTGCCCAAAGTCACCCAGCTGACAAGTGACGGAGCCGGGATTCGAACCCATGACCTCTGAATCCAGAGCCCGGGCTCTTTCCACCGAGACACGCTCGTTTGTACATATTTATTACTCTATCTTGTACATATCTATTCTATTTATTTTATTTTATTAGTATGTTTGGTTTTGTTCTCTGTCTCCCCCTTCTAGACTGTGAGCCCACTGTTGGGTAGGGACTGTCTCTATGTGTTGCCGACTTGTACTTCCCAAGTGCTTAGTACAGTGCTCTGCACACAGTAAGCGCTCAATAAATATGATTGATTGATTACAGTTAATCCCCATTTTACAGATGAGGTAACTGAGGCACAGAGAAGTTAAGTGACTTGCCCAAAGTCACACAGCTGACATTTGAGGGAGCTGGGATTTGAACCCATGACCTCTGACTCCAAAGCCCGGGCTCTTTCCACTGAGCCACACTGCTCCTTCCCATGCTGCCCATGGGAACCCAGAACTAAATAATACAAGCCTTGCCTTCTGTTTAGGTGCCTTTTTCGACATCACGATTTTCTTGCCCATGATGATGATGGCATTTGTTAAGCGCTTACTATGTGCAAAGCACTGTTCTAAGCGCTGGGGGAGGTTGCAAGGTGATCAGGTTGTCCCACAGGGGGCTTACAGTTAATCCGCATTTTACAGATGAGGTAACTGAGGCACAGAGAAGTTAAGTGACTTGCCCAAAGTCACACAGCTGACATTTGAGGGAGCCGGGATTTGAACCCATGACCTCTGACTCCAAAGCCCGGGCTCTTTCCACTAAGCCACACTGCTTCTTCCCATGCTGCCCATGGGAACCCAGAATTAAATAATACAAGCCTTGCCTCCTGTTTAGGTGACTTTTTCGACATCACGGTTTTCTTGCCCATGGGAACCCAGAACTAAATAATACAGGCCTCGCCTTCTGTTCGGGTGGCTTTTTCGACACCATGATTTTATTTCTTCTTTGAAAATGAACTCTGAGTCGTAGTGGAAATTGAAAATTCGGCACTCTTGCCTTGCAAAACTAGTAGACTGCGAGTCTAGAAGTTTAGACTTTTAGACTGTGAGCCCGTTGTTGAGTAGGGACCGTCTATATGTTGCCAACTTGTACTTCCCAAGCGCTTAGTACGGTGCTCTGCACACAGTAAGCGCTCAATAAATACGATTGAATGAATGAATAGTAGACCTTTAATAATAATAAGCAGCGTGGCTCAGTGGAAAGAGCATGGGCTTTGGGGCCAGAGGTCATGGGTTCAAATCCTGGCTCCGCCACTTGTCAGCTGTGTGACTTTGGGCAAGTCACTTCGCTTCTCTGTGCCTCAATCAATCAATCAATCGTATTTATTGAGCGCTTACTGTGTGCAGAGCACTGTACTAAGCGCTTGGGAAGTAAAAGTCGGCAACACATAGAGACAGTCCCTACCCAACAGCGGGCTCACAGTCTAGAAGACTGTGTTACCTCAGTTACCTCATCTGTAAAATGAGGATTTCTGTGAGCCTCACGAGGGACAACCTGATCACCTTGTAACCTCCCCAGCGCTTAGAACAGTGCTCTGCATATAGTAAGTGCTTAATAAATGCCATCATCATCATCATCAATAATAATAATGATAGCATTTATTAAGCGCTTACTGTGTGCAAAGCACTGTCCTAGGCACTGGGGAGGTCGCAGGGTGATCGGGTTGTCCCACGGGGGGCTCACAGTCTTCATCCCCTGTGATGAAGCAGCTGAGAAGCAGCGTGGCTCAGTGGAAGGAGCACGGGCTTTGGAGTCTGAGGTCATGGGTTCAAATCCTGGCTCCTCCAATTGTCGGCTGTGTGACTTTGGGCAAGTCATTTAACTTCTCTGAGCCTCAGTTGCCTCATCGGTAAAATGGGGATTAAGACTGTGAGCCCCCCATGGGACAACCTGATCACCTTGTGACCTCCCCAGCGCTTAGAACAGTGCTTTGCACATAGTAAGCGCTTAATAAATGCCATTATTATTATTATTAACCCCAGTGTAAAGTACAAACCTTTAAGGCCGAGGGAACCATAACGGACTCGAGCAGCCAAACTCTGGGGTGAGGTGAAAGTCGTCGTTCGCCCGGGGCCTAGTGGAGGTGGTGAGAAAGGGGCAGGGGCGAGGTCAAGCGCTTAGTACAGTGCTCTGCACCCAGTAAGCGGTCAATAAATACGATTGAATGAACGAACAAGGTGGGATGGAGGGGGAACCCAGGAGAGCCAACCTCCAGGAGGGTGTTGGACTGCCCCTAGTACTTTGGCAAACCTACTGAAGAGTTTCATACCCCCTACTCTGCCTTCAACGTGGCTCAATGGAAAGAGCGCAGGCTTGGGAGTCAAGGGATGTGGGTTCTAATCCTGACTCCACTTGTGTGCTGTGTGACCTTGGGCAAGTCACTTCACTTCTCTGTGCCTCAGTAACCTCACTGTAAAATGGGGACTGAGACTCTGCGCTGAGCCCACTGTTGGGTAGGGACTGTTTCTATGTGTTGCCAATTTGTACTTCCCAAGCGCTTAGTACAGTGCTCTGCACATAGTAAGCGCTCAATAAATACAATTGATGATGATGATGATGGGACAAGGAGCACATCCAAGTAAAGTTAGAACTGTGAGACTTTATCTTTTCTACTCTTATAATACCATTTCTGGGCGTTGCTAAGGTTTGAGTAGGCTTACCCACTGTGTAACTGGGAAGGAAAATAATTCTGCCAAACTGCACTCGGATGTTTTGTTCTGTTATCTGTCTCCCCCTTCTAGACTGTGAGCCCGTTGTTGGGTAGGGACCGTCTCTATATGTTACCGACTTGTACTTCCCAAGCGCTTAGTACAGTGCTCTGCACACAGTAAGCGCTCAATAAATACGATTGAATGAATGAATGAATGAACCCAATTTGCTTGTATCCACCCCAGCGCTTAATACAGTGCTTGGCACATAATAAGCCCGTAAATGCCAGCATTATTATTCTTATTAACTCCTTGAGGGTTACAATTGTGGGTGTTTTTTTCCCCCTTACTTCATGTCTCCTTCTCCCCCCAGCCTTTGCCAAGTATGTATTGTAATGTCTGTCCAAAGTGGGTACTCCATACTGTGGAGACTGCGGGCTGAGAGGGAGTGTGGGCTGCGCTCTTTCCATTAAGCCACTCTGAAGGCAGAGTAGGGGGCACGAAACTCTTCAGGAGGTTTTCCAGAGAACTAGGGACAGTCCTTCTTGGCTCCCAAGCCCTTGCTCTATCCTCTGCACCGTGCTGCTTCCCCCAGTTCACAATCTAATGGGCATAAGTTGACAGCCAATATTTTACATTTCCAGGTGTTAGTCTAAACTGACTGGTGGGGAGGAAACAACCAGGTTTGTCCTTCTAGAGTCACTCTCATTCATTTGAATTTTTTGAGTGCTTACTGTGTGCAGAGCATTGTACTAAGCACTTGGGAGGGAACAATACAACAATAAAGACACATTCCCTGACCACAGTGATCTTACAGTCTACCCAACTCTAGCTGGGCCTGGTCAAGAGTGCTACCCCATATGGCAGTTTGGTAGTTAGGGCTGTTTCTTAATCCTTTAAATGTCTCCCTTTGTCTGTAATAATAATAATGATGGTATTTGTTAAGTGCTTAGTATGTGCCAGTCACTGTACTAAGCACTGGGGTAAAAACAAGGTAGGTTGAACACAGTCCCTGTCCCACATAGGGCTCACAGTCTTATCTTCTTGTTCTCGTGCCATTTTCTAAACTCTCAGTTCAACTTTCAGTTGTTTTGAATGGACTTTTCACAGTGATTTTTTTTTCAGAGTGCTCCGTCACAAGCCTGCCTTCCTTCTGACCTTTACTCCTGTTGCACCCACAATCAGCCACTGGGCTTTACTTCCATCTTTGTTGTTATTTGCCATAGACAGATTCCAAACACTCTTGCTTCCTTAGCCGATCAAGGCTCCAAATACTTTCTCCATTTTGTATTATACCTATCGCTCTCTATCTGCATTTACTGTTCCCATATGTTAGCATGGACAATTGCACTGACGATTTCCATGTTTTCTACTTTCATTCAGTTGTAGTTATTGAGAGCTTGCTGCAAAAAAAATTGAGGTTATGCATTCTGGGGATAAGGAACCGACTGCACTTTTACATGGAATGAATAAAATGCTACATGTAAATGAAATAGATTAACCTGCATTTTATTTCAAATCTGAATCTTGATTTTAAATGTCTCGCTTTTAGAGATACAATCCCAGAATCTGAGGGGCTGCCGCACTCCATTTCGGTCATTCAAAGTACATATGTGTCCCCCTCCCACACACTCAAAAATGTATTCTAAAGCTTACTGGGCAAGCCAATACATAAAATGTAAATATCTGGCTCAGATGCATTCCCATCTTAGTTTATGGCAGGGGTGATGTGCAGAATAGAGCCAGGCAATTTAACTATTGGGCCCTCTCTCAGACGAGACATTCTGGAGTCCACTCGAGGTATTTGTTAAGCACTTACTATTTGCCAGGCACTGTACTAAGCACTGGGGTGGATACAAGCAAATTGGGTTGGATATAGTCCCTGTCCCACGTGGGGCTCAGTCTCAATCCCCATTTTCCATAAAAGGTAACTGAGGCCCAGAGAAGTGAATAGACTTACCCAAGGTCACACATAAGACAAGTGGTAGAGCAGAGATTAGAACCCATGACCCTCTGACCCATAGGCCCATGCTCTACTACACCATGCTGCCCAAGATCCCCTCTCTAGAAGCAGGAGTCTTTAAATTACAATTTTACTCATCTTCCTATCTCTTCTCTTCCTCAGCACCTCCACACCAAATTCCATTTTGCTTCTGAAGAAGACTTGCTGTCTGATCTCCAAAGAAGACAAGACATTTCAAAGTAAGGTAATCAGGATCGGGTCACCTGAGGTAGGAAAGGAACAAGGCCTCCAAAGGGGTGAGAAAAGGGAAGGGAGTAATTCAATGGGCCGTTATATTGTCACTTTCTACTGCCATTTTCTGCTTCCAATTTCCGCTGCAGCCAGCACCATCACCACGCAGGTGGAAGCAGCCTGGAGGCCAGTGACAATAAACAGCAGGGAGGAGTAGGGCTGGAAGAGTCTCTTCCTTTATCTTCTGTTGTAGCAACAACCGCTATGGCTAGTGTTGCCATCAGCTTTCCAACTAAATTGGCCCTTCCTGGGCCTGTTTTTGGGGATTTACAGCTGGGCCAGACCCATCTATAAGTAGCCCCAGGAATTGCTAGTTCAGTTCTTGCTGCTCCAAAACAGAGGGAAAATGAACACCTGTTGTCGTGCCTTTTCTCCCTCCACTTTGTCTGGGGCTTCCTTCCAACCACCCCAGCTGAAAAGGACTCTAATGAGTCCCACCTTGAGCATATGGGTAAAGATCCCAAATGTGATACTACCTAATGTAGGGTGTCTGGACACCTTACTTTGTTGATCTCCAGCTTTCAAAGAAATCGAGGGACCCGACTTCGGGCTGGGGTGGCAGTTACACGGGGACCTCAGGATGCTCCATTTGTGGAGATGACCTCGTTCATTTTGCCTTTACAGTCCCCAGTATGGACTCTGTGGGGATTGCCATCCTGCTAGATTCCAGGGATTGTGTGGTAATCTGTGTTTTCAGTAAACCTTTTGGCTAGAATGCTGTTAGGTATTTAGGAGACTTTCTTCTGACACCGTGAGTCTGTTTGGGCTTAGTGTGCCACACTATCGGAAAAGCTGCTTGGGCTCATGGATGCGTCATTGGAATGGACGATTGCTATAACACTGTTTTTTCACAATGCAGAGTCTTGCGAAAACACAATGCTTAATGTTGTAGCGAAGCTGTGTGGGTGGCCATTTCCTAGTCATTTCTCTTTCCTAATCAATTTTTTTCTCCAAGGAGGTATTTTTGCTCCCCCTGAATTCTTTTCCCATCATTTGCTCAATTCCAAGAGCAACTGCTATAGTGACCCTGCCTCTCTGATTTCTGTTTTTCCTTCTCTGACGCACTGTGGCATTTCCAATAAACCAGCTTCCTGTGGTCACTTCATTGACCACTTCACCACTGTCTCTTCTGCCTCCTCTATCGCTTTCCACTGTTGGGGGAGGTGCAACCCGTGTGACCTTTCTTCACCATTTCCCTTCACACCCCACCAATCCCATTCATGCAACACCCCATCTCCACTCTTTTTCTTCCTCTTTTTGGCTGGGGAGAGATGCACATTAAGAAATGTATTGAAGAGCATACCAATTCATTCAGTCGCATTTATTGAGCGCTTACTGTGTGCAGAGCACTGTACTAAGCGCTTGGAAAGTACACTTTGGCAACAGAGACAATTCCTACCCAACAACGGGCTCAGAGTCTAGAAGGGGGAGACAGACAACAAAACAAGTTGACAGGTATCAATAGCATCATCTACAGTATGCCAGCGTGGCATTGAATAAATGATATAAAACAAATCAAAATAGGCTAAAAGGATTCATCCACGATTCAAATAAGTGGCAAATGAAAAGCATGTGCAATTATATGGCCCAAGCCTGGTGACTAGGGTTTTGGTTTAGCATATGCCCAGGGCTCTACATGCCAATCCAGCTCATCATAGCTTTTTGCTGATCCAAGGTTGTAAATATCATATCATATCCCAGGGATAAATACAGAGACTGTTAGGATGATACCTGCTATAGAGAGTTCATGTCTCAGAGATGATAGTTTGTGCAGTTTTTGAGTGGGAAAGAGTAGTTATTCCCCCCAACCCCCACACTCCTCTTAGGTGAACACCATTAACTGCAGAACAGGTTCGACTGCCAGCTTCTTCCTGCTCTTCTTGCTCTCCATAAGCACTCAATAAAGAGCACTGATTGATTATTCTGCTCCACTTTAGACCGTGACCTCTGTCAGCAGGTCTTAGTGGGGCCTACTCACTACCAAGAAGCCTCTGACCCATGCCAATGGAAGTGTGTCCTGACCTCCCCCACCTAGAGGTGCCCTTGGATGTTGAGGGCATCGCTGCAGTCCCTTAAATCAGCCCAGGTTCCAGAGAAGCAGGCTGAGTAATAAATTAGATTATTTCCAGTGGGGTGGATGGCACTGTGCTTGGCATTTGAAGGTAAAAACAAGGTCCCTCTGTTTTCAGTCTTCTAAGAAGGATAACCATGGCCCTGGCGACATGGACAGAGCATATTTTTGTAAGAACTTTCATGAAGAAAATTCCTCTTTTGGCCGAAATCTCCACAGATCAAACCTAAAATTAGGAGCCAGGCTGGCCTTAGCAGATATATATGTTTTCATTTTTGGAGCCACGTACCGCTCCAGGAACCCAGTCATCAGCATATCTGCTGGATTGACAGAGCATTTCAGGCCTTTCCACCCTAACCCCAGCCCTATCTGCCCCTTGAATTTGTCAGCATGGGTGTCCTCAGGCAGTCTTGGAGTCCAGGCAGGGTGGCTGATGGAGGATGAGAGGGGAACTCAGAGCTGCCGATACCCTGAAGCCCTGGCTGTCATATGCCAGCCTCCCCCCACGCCCACCCAAGCAGAATACACACTTGAGGAAATCGTCTCTCAGCAAATGGTCTGAAGCCCAGCCTATCTCGCTCCTGACCCGTACTGTGCTGAACTGCAACAATAAATTATTGATGTTAAATCTCCTGAAAGTTAACTGGCTAGCAGCCATCCTGCAGTTACACCATTAAATACTAAATTAATTGATTAAGGTATCATCATCAATCATCAATCGTATTTATTGAGCGCTTACTATGTGCAGAGCACTGTACTAAGCGCTTGGGAAGTACAAATTGGCAACACATAGAGACAGTCCCTACCCAACAGTGGGCTCACAGTCTAAAAGGGGGAGACAGAGAACAAAACCAAACATACCAACAAAATAAAATAAATAGGATAGATATGTACAAGTAAAATAAATAAATAAATAAATAGAATAATAAGTATGTACAACCATATATACATATATACAGGTGCTGTGGGGAAGGGAAGGAGGTAAGATGGGGGGATGGAGAGGGGGATGAGGGGGAGAGGAAGGAAGGGGCTCAGTCTGGGAAGGCCTCCTGGAGGAGGTATAACAACTTAATATTAGGATTGCCCCTTGCAGTCACACTCAAGACAAACATGAAATGGCAGATCAAGTAATGGAGATTTGTGTGTGTGTGTGTGTGTTTTCATAGATTACAAGAGTGTGGGAATGGCAAAATGGTTAAAACAAGGCCAATTGTTTATTTCCCTGGAGTTTTCACTGTTTTCTTTGAAACTATTCAATCTTGGAGGGAGAGGTTCCGGCCAAGAATGAAGGCATAGATATGAGGCAGGAATGACAAAGAAAGAGGGAGAAGCTAGATAAGTATGGGTTACCTGAAAGGGAATGGAGAGAGGCGGTGAGGGTAGGAAGTGAGAGGAGTCAGGGAGGAAACAGTATCTCTTGGTAGCCAACATTTGCTTGGGTGCCAGGGGAGAGAAGTGAGCAGCAGAGAAAAATAAACGGAAGAGATTGCACTTTTCTAGGTGAGCAGTGTTGATGGTTGTTAATTCCTCCTCATTACCCAATTGCCTTTTTTAGTGCCTGCTTGGCTGTACTGCCTTTACCCTGGCACTCCCCTGTTCCATTCATCCAGCCTCTCCTCAGGTCTCTCCCCTCTCTCCTTCCTTTACCTTGCTCCTAGCCACCTCTCCCAACTTTGTCTTTTACATTTTCTGTTCAGTTTTGGCTCATTCCAAGTGGCCTTCTCTTCGTTCCATCCGTCATTTGGCCCCCAAGTGCAACAACTAATAATCATAATAATTAAGTGTTTACTATGTGCTGAGCACTGGGGTAGTTACAATATAATCAAATCAGACACAGTGCCAGCCCCACATGGGGACCACCCTCTAACGAGGAGAGAAAATATGTATTTGATCCCCATTTTACAGATGAGGAATTTGAAGCGTACAACTATAACTCTGATCTAATTCCTCCTGCCATTCATAATTGCCTTGGAGCCCTCTGAGTTGTTCTCACTGGCATGCTGGGGAAGATAAAGAGTCTGATCTGAAGAGAAGACAACTTTCCTCCACTGAGATAAGCCTAGTTATGGAGTCTCTAGTAAAAGGCTATTCACTTTCTCTCTGTTGACCATATTTATCTGGCTTGTCTTTGAGCCTCCAAAAGTAAATAAGAGTTGGGACTTGGTGGGCTTAAAGAGGGAACAGATTTAGTATTATTTAGTATTTAGTATTTGGTATTTAGTAGTATTTGGGAAGCAGCGTGGCTCAGTGGAAAGAGCACAGGCTTTGGAGTCAGGGGTCATGGGTTCGAATCCCAGCTCTGCCAATTGTCAGCTGTGTGACTATGGGCAAGTCACTTCACTTCTCTGTGCCTCAGTTCCCTCATCTGTAAAATGGGGATTAAGACTGTGAGCCCCACGTGGGGCAACCTGATCACCTTGTATCCCCCCAGCGCTTAGAACAGTGCTTTGCACATAGTAAGCGCTTAACAAATACCATCATCATCATCATCACTCACTGAAAACTGGGTCTGAAACCAACTACAGTCAGAAAGTCATGGGTTCTAATCCCGGCTCTGCCACTTCTCTGCTGTGTGACCTTGGGAAGTCATTTCACTTCTCTGTGCCTCAGTTACCTCATCTGTGAAATGGGGATTGAGACTGCGAGCCCCACAGGATGGGGACTGTGTCCAAATCGATTTGCCCGCATCCACCCCAGGGCTTAGTACAGTGCCTGGTGCGTAACAAATACCAATCAATCAATCAATTGTATTTATTGAGCGCTTACTGTGTGCAGAGCACTGTACTAAGCGCTTGGGAAGTACAAGTTGGCAACATATAGAGACAGTCCCTACCCAACAGTGGGCTCACAGTCTAATACCATTATTATTATTATTATTATTATTATTATTATTATTATTACTATAACTTTCCTTTGTCTCCTGGGGTGTTGCCCTCACCCCTTTGCCAGGGCCGTGCAGAGCCTTTCCTGTGATTATGGTGCAGTGTACCGCAGGGACCCTCCTCTCAACCAAGAGTGCAATGCAGATGGCTCTTTTTCCTGTGTTGCCACTGCATCAACCAAGATAGAAAATGCTGATGATATTGGGATGTTGCAACCCGTCCCTCTTCCATGCCCGCTCCTCCGACGTCAACATATACAACTTTCTCATACTGCTGCCGCTAGTCAGTGGAGGGTAGGAACAGTGTTGGTGGCAAAAGTGATTTTATTCCTTCTTTCCCTTCAATCTTTCCCTTCCTCCCCCCTGTACCTTTTCCGTCATTGTCTTTGAGTGGCAGAGCAGCAGAGATGACGGGTCTGACGTCGGTTGTGGTGGACGCAGAAAGCACAGTTGTAATGTCCGTGCTTCAGGTCAGGGATAGTGTCTACCAGTTCTATTGTATTGTACTCTCCCAAGCATTCTGCACATGCTAAGCACTCAGTAAATACCACTGCTTAATTATTCCTCCCCAGAGTGAAAGGGGTATGCCTGTGACAAATGCTACATTCCTCAACACCCTCAGAACAACTCTTTTCCTTAGCTTTTTACCATTTTCCTTCACCAGCACACCCAGACTATTGGCTTTCAGCGGGAAAATAACTTGGTCCAGAATCCCAGCAAATGTTAAAATGATGGTATGAGCTTGAAATAACGATTTCAGGAGCAAAATGTTTGGGTCTATCAAATTTAATGAAGATCACCTCCCCGCCTGCCCCTATCTATTCTAACTGAAATTCATTATAGCCTTAGCTGTTGCGTCCTGTTTTCCAAGGTCCCTGATGCTGTGCTGTAGAACAATGGATTTTTTTAAACAGGCTTTTATACAGAAAGTTGTAGGCTAAAGGGGAAAGAAAGGGACAAAGGGAAATGAAAAAGAGGAAGCTATGGGAGGAGAGAAGAGATATGGGGCAATGTAAGTAGAGCCTGATTTTGGCAGAATCTCATAAGGTTTTCCATTCATTCATTCATTCATTCAATCATATTTATTGAGCGCTTACTGTGTGCAGAGCACTGTACTAAGCACTTGGGAAGTACAAGTTGGCAACATATAGAGACGGTCCCTACCCAACAGCGGGCTCACAGTCTAGAAGGGGGAGACAGACAACAAAACAAAACATACTAACAAAATAAAATAAATAGAATAGTAAATATGTACAAGTAAAATAGAGTAATAAATCTGTACAAACATATATACAGGTGCTGTGGGGAGGGGAAGGAGGTAGGGCGGGGGGGATGGGAAGGGGGAGGAGGGGGAGAGGAAGGAGGGGGCTCTGTCTGGGAAGGCCTCCCGGAGGAGGTGAGCTCTCAGTAGGGCTTTGAAGGGAGGAAGAGAGCTAGCTTGGCGGATGTGCGGAGGGAGGGCATTCCAGGCCAGGGGGAGGACGTGGGCCGGGGGTCGACGGCAGGACGGGCGAGAACGAGGCACAGCTAGTACGTGTTTTTTTCTCTTATGATGTTTTAGCTGGACATGCCGAGGAGCTGGAATATGAAATCTCAACTGGAAGGAGGATTCTCTACTCCCTCTTTGTCCTCATTTGCGCATACCATAATATTCAGCCATAGCTTCTTGAGGGCAGGGCCGTCCCCAAGGGGTTGTGGGACTTCAGAGAACAAACTCGTTAGAGAAGTTCCACCCTGAAGTATCTCCTCCACGATGACACTCTGCCTTGGCTTTCTTACCCCTCCCAGCAGAACACCGGGCAGCCTCAGCCCCGACGCCCCAGGGCCCCTCCCCTCCTGGTGATTGGCAGCTGTTGTCTGGAGTCCAGCTCAACGTGAAGGGCTGGTTCTGGTTGGAGTGGATCTGCCTTAAATATAATAGGTGGGTAAAGTTTTGTTGGCTCTCCTCCTGATCCAGGCAAAAAAATTCCAGAGGATCCCCAAAGTACTTTGATTTGGTTCATAATAAATCAGGAGTGCAATCAAGAGTTCTTATCCTACATTAGTTAAATATTTTGGTTAATTCCAAATCCCCCAACTCCACATAGACACCCCACGCAAAACTACATACTTGCTCCTTCACTGCTCAGCCCCCTCTTTTAAGTTTACCTAAGTCACCCAGCCTTTATGACTGCTTACTCACCAGTCAGCTACTCCTAAGTGATTCATTGCAACTAATTTGCAGAGCCTCCGCCCTGAACCTTTCAGGTTTGTGTGTCGTACACAACCCGGCTTTTTTTTTTTTTTAACAAACTTTATTCCTTTTTACTAAATATCGTCCTTCTAATTGGTCCCCAAACTACTAGGCTTTAGACTAAAGTTTAGGCAACATGGAGCCAGGGCCAAAAGGGGCTGGGGCCTGTTGGGAAGGGTAAAGGAAAAAGGAGAGGGCAGAAAAGGGAAAAGCAAAGAAGTGGAGAAGGAGGAGAAAAGAAGAGGAGAAAAGTGGTAAGAGGGAGGGAGAAATAGGAAGAAAGAGAAAAGCAGAGAGGATGAGAGATGAAGGGCAGCTGCAGGGTGAGGGGAAAGTCTAGGAGTCCAGGGTCCCCAACTCTGGATTGACAATCTTGGTGGTTACATAGTCCAGAACTACTGGCAGAAATAAGCAGGCCAAGAGTAATCAGGATTTTGGTTCCAAGCCCTGCTATTGGGCCTGGGAGTCAGAAGGAACTGGATTCTAATTCTGGCTCAGCCACTTGTCTGCTGTATGACCTTTGACAAGTCACTTCACTTCTTCGTACCTCAGATACCTCATCTGTAAATTGAGGATTAAGACTCCAAGCCCTATGTGGCATAGGGATTGTGTCGAACCTGATTAACTTGCACCTACCCCCCATGCTTAGTACAGTGCCTGGCACATAGGAAGTGACTTACAAATACCATAAAAAAAAAAACATATTTTGCTGGACATCCATAGCAATGAGTTCAGCAGAAAGGGGCAAAGGGAAGGGGGAGTGCTTGCTCTCCCTCCCTTCCAGATCCACACTTCTTTGCCTCACACCATCTCCCTTAAGGGATTTAGAACAGGGCTACCCAGTTGAGTATTAGCCTGCTAGAGATTCCCAGGCCTGGACTCAGACTTATCCCAACCTTGTGGTGTGATAATTTATTCTAGCTGGACCCATTTGTCTCATTTTTACCTCCCATCTTAGAAACTTGTTCTTGCCTCCCAGGACTCAACAGGTGTCTGACCACCTAGAAGCATAATTTTCAAAATGTCTCATGCATTAATGTATTAAGCAAATGTATCTTCTTGGCAAGGGGAAGCTTAGAATGAAGGGAGAGAAAAGTTCGGGTTGAACAGGAGGGAATTCACTGGACACAAGCAAGAATTTCTTGACAGTAAAAGTTGCTCAACACAGCCTATTGAAGGAACTCATGGAATTTTCATCTTTGGGAGATTTTAGAATAAACAGACTTCAGTTTTGGATGGCTTTATTGTTCATCTCCATAATGTAGGGGGGACTGTACCAAATAACCTTTCCTGAGTTTTACCAGCAAAACAATCTGTGATTCTATATGAAACATTCTCCTCTTTCTGAAATAGAAACCACCATACTATTATAGTTCTCCCAATCCCCAACCTCTTTTTGAAGGTTTTTGGAGCATGGGAATTTAGTCAGGTCATGATGAGTACTGTACAAATGCTGACTCAAAATGAACAGAATAAAAACAGGAATGGAGTTAGTTAAACTCTTGGATAACTGCATTCTAAATGAATACAAAATTAAATGAGTCAGTCAGCCAACAAGTATTTATGGCCTACACTCAGAGTGCCATAGCCCAGAACTAGATGCTGAGCAATAAATGTAGAAATAAATATCCTTTAGCTTTTAATGCTAATTTCATCCTCTCTACTCTCTTGAAAAGGAAGATGAGCATCATTTTCATGAGAAATCTAGGCCCAGGGAGACCCAATCAGGGTTAGAATTAATGGTTCCTGACTCTCCTGTGATAGCTTCATGAATGTAGGATGGTTTTTAAAATATAAAAAACTGCAATTTCTCTTTATTAATCATTTTTTCCTTGTGTTACTATAGCAGAAGAAACTGAATCTTGGCATTCTTACCACCATTGTAGAAGTACTTATAGTCCTTGTCTCATAATCCCTTTCACATGTCACTCCACTAAATTATTCCTCCATTCCACAACTGTGCACTGAAAGCCACTGTAACTGAGCTCTCACCCTAATGGATTCTGTGATAAACTATCCAAAGACATATAAAGTATTTCTACATAAACAGTCTTCTGCTTAAGGTTCTTAACTCGAGAAATGGGGACTGTGAGTCAGCTGACCTTAGCTTGCTGGCTCCAGGCCCGTACCTTCCTAGTATTGCTGATCTGGTATATATATATATGACTTGCCTTTGGCCACTTCTGTCATTTCAGAACCAACAATGACCCCAGAAAGGAGCTCCTTCCAGGTAAGAATGCTAGCTAGTGGAAGTTGCTTTTCTTTATTTCCAGATCTTCCTTTTATTCTTTGGAGAAGCTCTGGAACACAGCTAAAAAATGTGGCTCATCAGTCATCCTAATTGTGAGACAGGGAGTTCCCTGACTGGATAAATGATTGCGCAGGTTCCACCCTGGTGTGCCCTGCACCCTGCACCCCACCTACTGGCAACCTTTCCCTTTCCCATTGTCAGATTGGGAATCAATTACCAATTTTGGGTAGAGGGACTCATTTTGGGGGGGCAAACATGGAGTTTAGCAAAGCAGGATTGAAGCCACAACTCAACAACCACCATTTACTTCCATGAGAAGCTCTCTTGACCGCTTCCCAAACATTGCTCACCTCATTTATATCTCTAAATAGAACTTACGTCTTCTTAATCTTAGATTCCCAAATTGATTTTGGCTTCTTAAGAATTTAATACTTATGCAAAATGAGTGGCAGAATTTTATTCTACAGATTCTTGTCTATCTTACAGAAAACAAGAAGAAAGCAGATGAGAGACAGAAATGGTGAGCTAAAGCCTCTTTTCCTTTCTTCGTTTTTTGGGATTGTTCTCACGTTGTCTAATCATCACCTGCGTAGCTGTGGAACCTAAACTAGAGTCGACCCCAGGCTCTAGCTCCTTTTCGTGACAGTTAATCTTACTATAGGATTCAAATTTTTACCCTGTCGATGGTTTGATCAGTCCAACATTTGCTGCCCTCTTGGAACCCCTCCTTTCCATCTATTTGTTCCATACACCTGCATTTGTGGCTCTTCAGGTTTCATTGTGCATTCATTCAGGGTTCATCTATCAGTGGCCTTGTCTCAATTTTGAATAATACCGAGATGAAAGTGTCCAGCGCTTGCCAATGTCCCACTCTCATGGCATTTTACTACTCTGTTCACTTCAAGGCTATGCAGTCTTCATAGTTTTGTTCATTTGTGGTACTAAGCAGATGTCGGTATTCTTCCTTGCCTCCCTAAGTAGTTTAATCTCAGATAGAATGAGAAATAAGACGAGAGGAACAAACCAACATGATTTCTTCCCTTACACAAAAGAGAGTTTGAATCCATTTAATTTTCCAGTTCAGTTTTGAGACATCTCAGTTGCTTGAAATGATAATTCCTTCTGTTCCCAGTCGAAAAGCTAGTGTTGACATGGCTCCTATGGAAGGTTGACCAGGGTACCCACTTCCAGAGGAGCTGGGAAAAGTGGAAGCTTTGGCAGTCAGTCAGCATACAGCAGGTAAGAATCACAGAATAAGTTTAAGCTGACCTACTCTCTGCTAGAAATCTTAAGTGACTGAACTCACACTTTTGTTTTTAGCAGCTGTTCTCTAGGGATCAAAGAAAGCCAGTTCTTATCTTACTGATTGGGGGTTTGTCTTCCTATCTCTCTGGAATATATTGAGATGCTGTACCTCAAAGCAAAGAACTGATTTGTTTATCAGTGAAGGCACACAACAAGATGATTTGTACAGACCTGCCCAGAGGCTGGAGGGTGGTCTTCATGACCCCTCAAAGTTCCTCCCCGCCTTCTGATTCAACACCACTGCATACTCATCACCAGCTTCTTTGAGATATGACTGTGCAGTGCCCAGCAGATTTAAATAATCCAAGTTCAGCAAGGGGGTGAGGCCCAACTTCTGGAGATTCGTCTGACACCTCGTCCTGGGTCTTTGATTCTCCAGTCAAATTTTCTGCACAATATTTTCAGCGTGGCTTCATGAGAGAAAGTTGCAGGTGCTGCACACAGCCAGTCTCCACTCTCAGACAGTCCTCCTGTTAGAACTTGTTTTAGGTGTGAGCTGAACTTGGCATCTAATACCTCTAAATCCTGTCACAGTGACTAGTTATAGATGACATGGGACTGCCCAGAACAGGGAACAGGCAAATTTTTCCCACCAGGCAAAATTCAGGCCAAAGAGTCTGAATTCTATAAAGAAGGGCTCCAGCCCCAACAAAAAAAAGACCTCAGAATGAAGATCCCTAGTCTGCAAGTCTCTCTTGAAAATGGTATTAGCTGCTATGAAGGGGTCACTAGCTCCTGCCATAATGGCTCACGTGGTACCATCAATTATATCCTCAACCTTCCATCTTTCCAGCCATTTCATTCAGTAATTACCAGAGCAGGGCCCTGAAGTCAAAGATTCTGGGCTTCTATTTAGTCACTCAGAAGCATAATAGATATCTCTCACCTGCCCACACACTGCACTAGGGACAGTTATAAAGTGCTGGATGCCTTTTTGAAAATCAAGCCAGTCAATGCATAGTCTATTAAATAATAAATAGGTTGCTTATTTACAGGATTTACAAATGAACTTTTCCCAACCCTTATTCTTATGCTGACTCTCAGACTTCTTGTCTCTCAGGAATTTTCCCTCTCTTAAAAGTATCCTATGCTGACACAAAGTATCCTAAGAACATTTACAATTTCATGAGGAAAGATAGGACTGGCGCAGTACGGACATGACATACACATCTCAACAGTTGTAGAGAGTACCCATTAGAGATCAATTTTCAGAAGCATGGGATGTATAGAAGATGGAGATTTGGGCGATTAGAATGACTAAGTCCAAAAAGGGTAATATGGAAAGCTTTTAAAGAGTTTTGAAGAATCGTTATGATTTGGCAGAAAATAGTGGGGAGGGTATTTTGGATGATCTTTAACCTTTACTTATTTTAGATCATTCTAGTGAGAACTCACCTTCAAACACACAGGATAACTCTCTATAATGGATAGAAACCCTCATCATCTTCACCACTGAGATGGGTTACAAGCTCATTGCCGATTGGGCTTGAAGCAACGTGTTCTATGAGCAAGACCAGAACAAGGTCATGGTGGGCCTAGACCATAGGGCCAAACCCTGGGAATAATAGGCCATCGGTTACAGCCCAGTTAGCCTTTGCCTTCATCAATTGCTCAGTAGTATTTGTTCACCTTTTAAGTGCAGAGCACTGTACTAAACACTTCACTACTATGAAGCACTCTTCTAAGCACAATACTAAGCATGTAGCCCAGTGGAAACACCACGGGCCTATGATTCAGAGGACCTGGGTTCTAACCCTGGCTCCAAAACTTGTCTGCTGTGTGACCTTGAGTGCTTATTGTGTGTAGAGTGTTGAATTAAAACGGTTGGGAGAGTACAGTAAAATAGAGTTGGTAGCCCCAGTCCCTTCCTACAAGGAGCTTACAGCCTAGAAGGAAGAGCTTACTGGAAGAACACAATAGTAGACATGATCCCTGCTTCTAAGGATCTTACAGTCTATCTGGGGAGTAAATTAAAATGAATTACAAGTAGGAGGAAGAAGGAAACGGGGATTTGTAAAATAAGGAAGTGCTTAAGTAGTAGGGTATTATATAAAATACTGCGAGGCAGGGTTGTGAGTACTTGACTGTTTATATGGCACAGAAATACTGAACAAGCAGTAAAGGGGAACATAAGCAAAGGAGATTAGAAATTAATTGGGGAAGGTCTTTTTACAAGAGATGTGATTTCAGAAGAGCTTTGAAGATAGATGGGAAGAGCTGTTGTCTGTCAGATAGGAAAAGTGGATGGAGGATGTGAGTAAGAGGTCAGGGATATGAGAGATGAGAGCAAGGCACAGCAAATAGGTAAGCTTGAGAGGAATGAAGAGAGTGAGCTGAGGTGTACTGGAAAAGAGAGTGGGTAAGTAGAAAGGATGACAGTAATAAATAATAATAAGTAAATAACTGTGGTATTGGTTTAAGTGCATATTACGTGCCAAGCATTTTACTAAGCACTGGGGTAGATCTACAAGATATCTACAGGTATCTACAAGATAATCAGGTTGGACATATTCCCTGTCCCACATAGGGCTCACAGTCTAAGTAGGAGGGAGAAGAGGCATTGAATCTCCATTTTACAGATGAGGAAACTGAAGTACTTGCCCAAGTAACACAGCAGGTAAGTGGCGGAGCCAGGATTAATACCCAGGTCTGTCGGATATGAAAGGAGACAGAAGGGGTTCCAGGAAGCAGAGAGGAAGTCAGCAAAGGGTTGGATAGGTAAGGTTGTCCTGGAGGCAGGAGGAAATGTAGAAGAGAAGTCAGGATCAGCGAGGTTGATTTGTGATAGAGGTGGAAATTGAAGTCATGGGAACAGATGAACTCTGCAGCCAATCAATCAATGGCTTTTGTTGAGCATTTACTGGTGCCGAACTACTGTATTAATTGCATGGGAGAATTACAATATAATAGAGTTGGCAGAAACATCCCCTGCCCACATGGAACCTACAGTCTAGCAGGGGAGACAGAACATCAATACAAATAAATGAATAAATGATAAATGAATAAATGAATAAATGATAAGTACCTAAGTGCTGTGGGGCTGAGAGTGGGGTGAATAAAGGGTAGAAATCCAAATGCAAGGGCAACACAGAAGGAAGGGGGATCAGAGCAAATGAGGGCCATCAGAGAAGGGGAGTGAGGGTAAAGTAAAAAGAGAAGACCCAAAACACAGCCTTGAGGGACACCTACAGTTAGGGAAAGAGAGGCAGAGGAAGAATCAGTGAAGGAGACAGAGAAGGATCAGCCAGAGAGGAAAGAGAAGAACTAGGAGAGAACTGTGTCAGTACAATCAAGGTTACAATCCACCTCGCAATGAAGAAAGGTAAGGACATTTATTCCACAACTGTGTGACTTGCCACATTCAGATCTAGAAAGCTGGTCTCCCTCTGGGCCTCAGAAATGAATACTAGCATATCTGGGTTTTGGTCTTTAGTGCCGAGAGAACCTCACCAGTTCAATTCTTTTCATTCATTCATTCAATCGTATTTATTGAGCGCTTACTGTGTGCAGAGCACTGTACTAAGTGCTTGGGAAGTACAAGTTGGCAACATATAGAGACGGTCCCTACCCAACAGCGGGCTCACAGTCTAACCTCACCAGTTCAGTTCTTTTGTTCCTGCAACAGCATTCCTTTCTTCCCATTCACACAGCAATGTCACAGTGATTAAGAAGAAATCCAAACAGCTTGGGGATGTCTCAGAAAGGAACCTGTTGATTTCTTTAAGTCTGTGGTAGTGCTGATGTTATTTCCACTGTTGTCATAGTCATGTGGACACCACAGTATTGCCACTTGGCACCATCAGGGTGACAGCATGAGAGGGAGCAAGGAGCTAACGGATGCTTAGTTAAGTGAGCAGAAATCTTATTAGTTTAGGAAGGGTCGGGTGGTGGGGCTTGCTGGGCCAGAAAAATGGTCAGGGCCAGAAAGAGAGAGGGGAGATGCGGGAGAGGGGGAAAAAGGGCAGGGGGGCAAAGCAGAAGCTAAAGGAGAAAAAGGGTAAAGGGAGTGGGTCTGCATCTCAGCCAAATATTTTTTTTATTCAATTTTCCATGGCCCAAATAACTCAAAACTGGAGGTGGAACAACCCCAACTAGTACTGGAGGTGTCAGGACCCACATCTTGCTCACTGACCCTGCCCAAGTAAGGAGAAGTGTTGCAAGAAGGACAAATATCCCTCAGGGTCCAAATCAACTTGGTCTCGGCTTGCTTGTTCTCCCGATTTCCCAGCCATTCACCCTTCTTTTCTTTTCCACTGGACTGTAAACACCTTGTTCTGGTCTTTCTTTGAAAGTCTTCTGAGTTCCTAATCCAACTGACTCTTGCAGGAAGGTCATGAGGTGCAGATCTGTTTCCAGCCAACGTTGCTTTCCAAGACCTGTTTATTCTCAGGTGGCCCAAAGCAAGCCTTCCCAAAAAGACAAAGGGAAGGGGGAAAAGGTGAAAACAATATAAACTCCAACATTTTGTAAATACTCAATACATTGGTATATTGTAGAAAGAGAGCTGGGCTGGATGTCAAGAGATCACCTGGTCCAATCCTCTGCCTTCTGGCAAAGTGAGTCTTGAGTTAGAATTTTTCCCTTGCTTCCATGCTCCGTGATCGAAGGACCCATTTGAATTGCTCCACTGAAAACAAGGATTTATTAAACTGGTGACATCAGGTCTCTGCCCCAGCACTGCTTTCTCTCCTTGATCTCAGTACTCGGGGGTGTGCTCAGGTGGTAAGCTATGGCTTCATTCATTCATTCATTCAATCGTATTTATTGAGCGCTTACTGTGTGCAGAGCACTGTACTAAGCACTTGGGAAGTACAAGTTGGCAACATATAGAGACAGTCCATACCCAACAGTGGGCTCACAGTCTAGAAGGGGGAGACAGACAACAAAGCAAAACATGTTAACAAAATAGAATAAATATGTACAAATAAAATAGAGTAATAAATACGTACAAACATATATACATATATATAGGTGCTGTGGGGAGGTGAAGGAGGTAAGGTAGGGGGATAGGGAGGGGGAGGAGGGGGAGAGGAAGGAGGGGGCCCAGTCTGGGAAGGTCTCCTGGAGGAGGTGAGCTCTCAGTAGGGCTTTGAAGGGAAGTAGGGCTTCACACTTGCCCCTGCTCTTGGTATGTGGCACTGTTTGAGTCACCTGACTGACAGAAGAAAACTTACTCCAGAAGATGGAGAGAGAGGGTTGGTGCACCGCTTATCACAAATACTCATGATATTGGCCCAGGACTCAGAGACCAGGACTAGGGCTGGCAGGGCAAGGGCTGAAACCCTACATAATAACAGACAACAGCTGTTGGCCCTGGCAGAGGGGAGGGAGTCAGGGGAAGGGGAAGGAGCAGTGCTCTCCAAGTGCTGCTCATTTTCCCCAGTTAGAAAAGGGCAAGCTGGATATAGGGGGTGTGGAATGAGAGTGGAGCTGGCACGGGGAGCAGGGGAGTCAGGTTACCCGGAGGCAGCTGCTCTTAGTGAATTTGGAAGCTTTTGCCTACCGAAGTCTTGTTCTCCAGAACTAGCATTGCTCACCTCAGAGCTGGCTGCGTTTCAGAGGTGGGGGAAAAAAAGGTCACTTGGGAAGGAAAGCATCACTGTGAGGTGTAGAATTGGTGCAGGTTATCCCTGAGGTGTAGTAGTGGGGAAGGTTATCCCAAATGAACCCCCACAATATGGAAAGATCCAGGGCAAGAAGGATTCCATTTTCCCCAGACACTGCCGCCACCCTTCCTTCCCTGGTGCTTTCTGCTCCTGCTGCCTAAGCGTGGGGAGGGAGGGTCCTATTTTGTCAGCAGTGGGCTTAGGGGCCTAGAATTTCAACTTCCACCACTGCTACTAGTCATCTGTAGTTCGTTGTTAGATTATCCACCAGAGTTAGGGTCGCACCATAGATTACTATACCAGCAATAGCCAGTCAATGCCCAGTAGCTCTTCTCTCCCCAGCTGTCCTGCTGACTCAAAGCTCATAAACCCTGGCCCTCCTGCCTCTCCACCTCCCTCTTCAATTCTCCTTTACCATTTCTCAGTCCCTTCCCTTGATCATGGTCCGGTTCTCCCAGCAAATCACTTCCTGGAAGCTATCTCTGATCTAATAAGAACACTTGGAAGCAGTGAGCCGTATGAAGGTATCATGTCTCCTCCCTTCAGGGTCTGAGGCCGCCTGGCAATAGACACACCAGTTTTTCTCACTTCACTCTGTTCTCACTGTCCTGGAGGGTAAGTGAGCTCTGACTCAGCACAATCAGCCCTCATTTTCAGCGCTAAGAACCAGAGGAGTGTGTTTCCAGGATGTGGCTTTGAATCGCTCTGAGCTCCAGGAGCCTTGCGAAGGGGGATGACTTTTCAGTGGGGAGTTCCAGCCAACCATGAGAGCGAGGATGACATGGGAAAAGAGGAGAGGGAGTTCTTTTCAAATTCCAGTAACTGCTTTTACCACAGGCTTTCCTCAAGGGGTCAGAAGAAGGGAACGGGAGTTTGATTCCCCAAATGGCCCCGAGGAAGAGAATAAAGAAACCAGATTTTTTCCTTGTTCAAAGTGAGATATCTGCTTCCAGGGGTGGTATACATAAGGTCTGGGGCCAAGGGGGATAGGAAAGAGGTAGGACAGCTCACACAAACACAAAACTGCATGCTGATTTTGTGAAGTTGGTGCTGTTAGGGGAGAGACCTATGTTGCATTTGTGTGGCAACAAAAAGAAAATCAGATGAAAGGACTGTTATTTATTTTATTTATTTTATTTTGTTAATATTTTTGGTTTTGTTCTCTGTCTCCCCGTTTTAGACTGTGAGCCCAATGTTGGGTAGGGACTGTCTCTATATGTTGCCAATTTGTACTTCCCAAGCACTTAGTACAGTGCTCTGCACATAGTAAGCGCTCAATAAATACGATTGCTGATGATGATGACTGTTAGATTTCTTCAAAGCTCATTAGACTGTAAATTCCTTGAGGGCAGGGAATGTGTCACTGCTCGCTATATACTTCCCAAATGCTCAATATAGTGCATTGTACCCAGTGCACAAAACGCTAGGTTAAATACAAGGTAATCAGATCACACAGTCTCTGGCCCACACAGAGATAACAGTCTAAGAGGGAGGGAGAACAGGTATTTAATCCCCATTTTAAAGCTGAGGAAACTGAGGCACAGAGAAGTTAAGTGGCTTTCCCAAAATAATATGTCTGGCAAGTGTTGGATCCAGGAGTCTTACCTGGGTCTCCTGACTCCCATCCCATGCTCTTTCCACTAGGCCACACTGCCTCTCAGCTGCTCAGAGGCTGTGAATATTTCAGGCCATTGCCATTATTTAATATTTACTGAACTCATCATATTATCTTACCCTGTTTTACAAATGAGTGATTGGAACACAGAGAGGCTAGGCAACTTGCTTTAGGTCATATAGTATGTCAGTGGCTGAGCTGGAATTAGAACCCAGATTTACTGGTTGATTTCTAATGCAATGCTACTTCCAGTAGGCCATATTGCGAAGTGGACGACCTTATTGCCTTCCTGAAAGAAATGAAAAAACGGTTGCAGCGAATGCGAGTTTCTTCCTCTCTGAACTGTGGATTTTCAGATAGAGGAGTCATTAAGTAAAAAACAACCAAGGAGGCCAGGATAGTTTCCTTTCAGGGTGGCAATCCTTCCACCGGAACATGAGTCAGCTCAGGGTATGTGGACTGAGTTGACTCATATCCCAGTGGAGGATTGCCCCAAACGCCCAAACTCAGATAACCTAAAAGCCACTTCCAGTCACTGGGCTGCGCCTAAAGTTCCCTCAGTCCACCCTGCCACTCTGGGCCAAAGTGAAATCCAGGACAAGAAAGTATAGGAAAAAAAGTTTCCCTGCTGGTCTGAGCTGTTTTTTTCCAAGTCCCTTATGACTCATGCCCTTGCCCTCCCTCTGCCCCAGGCTTCTTTCACCTGACCAACTACAGCCGCCAGAGGAAGCTGCCACTCTTGCAGTCTCGGCATATTTCTCTTCCACACTCTGGGAACAGAGCAGACTTGAAAGGGAAACCCTGTCCTAGCCCCATCCAATTACATCTTGAGGAGTGGGAAGCGTGGACGTCATTGGGATTCTGCTGTTGGTTTCCTGCCTGCTGCCTCAAGCTTGGTCTGGCCAGGAGAGCATCCAGGCTTTTCAACTGATCCGAGGTCATTTCTCATCCTGTTTTACCCTCACTCCCCACCCCCCCGACACACACACACACACACACCCTGAAATAATTGGAATGTTGTCCTACAGGTCTAGGGGTGGCCCAGGGCCAGGGGACTCCAGACCAGACTAGACCCTTGTTAAACAGAGAAGATGCTAAACCATATCTGACTTCCAGAGTCTGCCAGTCATTCTGGTTGCCTTGAACCTCTGGCCCATATTAATAGACTCTAGATGGATAACATCTGCCTAATCCGGAGTTGAATCTGGAACTTGGCAAGCCTATATTTTCATTATAATGATATTTTTATTTCTCAGAATTATTGTAATGCAACTCTCAGTACAAGAAGCATTACGGTGTCTGTTGGTAGAATCCAAAATGCCACAATAAACCCTTTAATTTTTTCCAAACAGTACCTAGCTTGTTTCAGCTAAAAATAAGCTACGGTTTTGCCTAAACTGATGTAAGTAGGTTCTGTGCCGCAATTTTGTTTTTGATTTTGAATCTGTTGTTGAATCGTTTGAAGATGTGCTGTTGGATTATATTCTGGATTCCCAGATTTTGGTGTGATGTGTTTGAATGACCTTTTTGGATAGGTTGGAATCTGACTTACTGTAAAAGTAGTCTTTCAGTTTTGTGATTTGGGAGTATGCAAGGTATAGATGCTAATTACCCCTCTTTCCCATTTTTCATGTTGTAAAGTGATTTTCTCCACTGTAGCTCTTGGAAGCATAGGATACTCTGTCATCAACTCTCAGATGTTGTGTGTCAGACCTGTAGGGCACATTGAACTGTTTTATAATGTCAAATGAACATGTTTGAACTGCCATTTAAATGCAGAGCTATCCCTCCCATAGGGTAACTCTGGGAAATTGCCCCACTCCCCATTCTTCTCCCCTCCCCTGCTGGCATGTCTCCCAAAAGGCTCTGTAAACCCTGGCCTACCACAGCGAATTTTGAAAGGGAAGTGGGAGTTTCAATTTTTCAGGCAAAAAAAAGTAATACAAATTTTAAAGTTCATATTAATACAAGGTATTTTTTAACCTCAGCTATGCCCATATTTTATGCATAGAAGCATATAGCATCAAAATAGAAGGTGCAGCAGGATTCCTTGTATAATGATGGTACTTATTTAGTGCTTTCTACATGCCAAGCACTGTACTAAGAACTGGGGTAGATACAAGAACATCAAGTTTGATTCAATTCCTATCTACAATCCCTGTCACATCATACGGTCTAAGTATATGATCATGGTGGCCCTGATTGGTATGTACTGAGCACTTAATTCTGTGCAGAGCCCTATACTAAACACTTGGGAGAATATACTACAATAGATGTAGTAGATGTGATTCCTGCTCTTGAGAATCTAGAGGGGGAGGCGGATATTACAATAAATTTTAGATCAGGGAAACAGCAGAGTATAAGGATATGTGAGAGAGCTCACAGCGGGGGTTGCATGATCATATGCACAAGACAGAACATTTTGGTCTTTGTTTAAAAAATGAAAAAAATGAGTCGACAAGAAAAACTTGAGTGGCACTCAGAATAAAGAACTAGCTAAAAAGAAAGATGTGCTGTAATTGAAGTATTGTCATTGTTTTCTTATGGGATCATCAGTAATCTTGCTGAGGGACATGCTGAGAAGGATATATGTATTTCCAAGTTCAAATTGTTTGTTATAAATATAAAATTTTATAACTATGTATTTGGAATACCCCCTTCCCTTCCCCACAGCACCTGTATATATGTATATATGTTTGTACATATTTATTACTCTATTTATTTATTTTCTTGTACATATTTATTCTATTTGATTTTGTTAGTATGTTTGGTTTTGTTCTCTGTCTCCCCCTTTTAGACTGTGAGCCCACTGTTGGGTAGGGACTGTCTCTATATGTTGCCAACTTGTACTTCCCAAGCGCTAGTACAGTGCTCTGCACACAGTAAGCACTCAATAAATACGATTGATTGATTGATTGGAATTTTTGAAAGTTGTTAGCTATGGGATAGGTGACACTTAATGCCATCCAGAGGCAAAATGACATATCTGCTCCTGCCCACCCCAAACCCAGAAATAATATGGGAGTCAGGAGGACCTGGGTTCTAATGCCAGCTCCATCACTTGTCTGCTGTGTGACCTTGGGCAAGTCATTTAACTTCTCTATGCCTCATTTATTGCAACTGTAAAACAGAGATTAAGATTGGGAGCCCTACGTGGGACATGGACAGAGTCCATCTTGATTAGCTTAGTACAGTGCTTGCCACATAGCAAGCACTTAACAAATACCATAATAAAAAACAAACAAATAATGTCCCCATTCTAGCCAAACCCCTAGACCTTATATCCTCATAAGGATGCCCTTCTTAAAGCAATATATTGCCTGCATGTAAACCTTCTTTTCTTAGCAATGTGGGTAAAGCCTTGTAGTTGAAATCCAGGTATTTGTGGAGTTCATCGTATACTAAATCTCCACTAATTTGATCTTTGGTGATAGCTGTTTTGTTCAAATAAGTTGCCATTTACCATCTTATTGACTTTATTTTTGCTAATCTCCATTTGGGTATCATTACTAAAGTTCTTTATAATGTTTAATGGCTGATGGAGCTTCATTTTTGAGTTGGCCTACTACAGTTTCAGACTGTCCTTGTTACACAAATAGCTGAACTCTCCTAATTCTGACTTTAAGATAAGATGTGGGGATAATAGATATATTTACACGTAATGTGTATTTGTCTTCCATTCTCAGGCAATTTTAGGTTAAGATTTTATTCTTGCTTCCCAAAGGAAGTTATTTCTTGAATATTATCTATCCATTCCTTCTCACTTACCCATTTCATCAGAAGTATACTCAGGGAAGGGGGAGATGCAGGACCAAGGAGGGGATCAGGACTACTGGAAAATTTTCTTGACCAAGGTTTGGTAAATACTAAATTAAATTGTCTACAGAGATTCCCCCAGTCCTGGAATCCCAAGTCAGGAGCCGAGTCTGCACAGGGCAAAACCAGGATCCATTTGTATAAAAAGAAATTCCATGCCCACAAATTCTTTAATGACACAAATGGTGGCAACCTAGTTTTCAGTCAATCAGTTAAATTTATTGAAAGCTTTGTATGTGCAGAGCTCTATAACAAGTACAATACAGTAGAGTTTTTAGACATGATCCCTGCCTACAAGGATCATGGCCCAGTGAAAAGAGTACAGGGCGTGGGCTTCAGAGAATTTGAGTTTTAATCCCGGCTCCACCACTTTGCTGTGTAACCTTGGGAATGACACTTAACTTCTCTGTGCTTCAGTTTCCTCATCTGTAAAATGAGGGTTCAATACCTCTTCTCCTGCCTACTCTGTTATGAGCCCTATGTGGGATAGGGACTATGTCTGACCATCTGTAACTACCCCGGTGCTTAATACAGTGCTCGGCCCTTGGAAAGTGCTTAACAAGCACCATTATTAATTAATGAAGAGAAATTGTTGACTAGTTATTTTTGTTGTAACTTTTGTAGAGCTGCTGAGAGCTATTTATTTGAGTCCAAATAGAAAGGCTTTTAAATTTATTTGTTTATTTTTTGGGAGGGGGGGAAGGGAGGGGGAAGGTCAATTGCATTCCCCTGGTTGCCTTATGATTAGCTCAGGAGTTCATCAGATGGACAGCTACTACCTGGAGATTCTGGGAATTCTAATCTCCAAGGAGGATCATTGCCAAGGAATCAAAAACTGTTTCTGACTAGAAGACTTCCCTTATTGATTAGAGACTCTTTCTGAGTGATTGGGGACCATTGCCGATTAATGGGCGACTGTCTTTGATCAAAGATTTTTCTTTGTACATAGGAGTATTTTTGATCAGAAACAGAATGCAGGTAGTTGGGGATACGGTGATCAGCTGGAGATAGTCTCCAGTACCTTTTCAATTTGGTATGGTCTCTTAACTACCTATGGTCAGAACTGAAAAAGCCTTTGATGATTTCTAACAATCAAGTGAGAAAGGCTCTGGGGCAGGATTAATTAATCCTTGACCTCCCTAATACTGTATCTGCATAGCACTCCTTATGAGGTAAATTTCCCTTTTGTAGATTCGAGCCTAAACATTTCAAATGAAAAAAACCCCCACAAAATATGTGCTTGTCGGTGCAGACTATATATATACACATATGCAGCGTGGCTCAGTGGAAAGAGCACGGGCTTGGGCGTCAGAGGTCATGGGTTCAAATCCCGACTCCGCCAATTGTCAGCTGTGTGACTTTGGGTAAGTCACTTCACTTCTCTGTGCCTCAGTTACCTCATGTGTAAAATGGGGATGAAGACTGTGAGCCCCACGTGGGACCACCTGATCACCTTGTATCCTCCCCAATGCTTAGAACAGTGCTTTGCACATAGTAAGCGCTTAACAAATGCCATCATTATTATATATATATAAATATATATATATATAAACATATATATATATATAAACATATATATATATATATGTGTGTGTGTGTGTGTATGGTGTATGGTGTCTTGGCTCCTTCTTGTGGTAGAGTTTGGTTTTGCTGATTAGGTCACTTCACTGTGCCACTCCAGAACCCGGATAGCTTCCCTTCCATGTCCTAAATCTTACATCAGTCTGGCAAGAGGGAACTAGCATAATCACGAGGCCCGACCTAAGAATTTTCTCAGGGGTAGGATTTTTTTGCTAAAAGAAAAGAGAAGATTGCATCTGACTTGCTTCTCTTTGTGGACTTTCCTGCTCTCACTTGCACAAGCTTTCCATTTTTGAAAAAAATGGTACTTTGTTTCTCCACTGATGATTTGCGTGTGTGTTTGTACGTGCATGTGTGCGTGGGCATGCTCTGTAAGACATATTTTGCTCAAGCCTTCAAGGTGGTGTTTTAAAATAACGTCCACGTTTATTGTAAGTTAATTTTTAAATTAGCTATTCGTGTCTTCGTACCTTTAAGGTCATAAAAGTGATCATTAGACTATTCTTAAAATGAAATATTTTTGTAGCTTTTTTGCCTTCTTCCCAAGAAGAATGTTACACTTTATCAAATTGTGGTTGTTATTTTATAGACACTTTCCACATATACCTCCTGCATCAGATTCCATTAATTCAGGTGTATTATCTTTCCTTGTTGGCTATATGGTTCACTGTTCTAGAAAACAGACATTTATCCTTTCCAAAAATCTAACCCCCATTTTTCTTCCTGATGAATTTACTCAGGCAATTTATGAGAGGATAATCAATCCGACTCCCACTGCCTGCCCCAACTTTACAGCTTCCCCCACATCTCAGCTAGAATTTCCTGATCACTTTCCTCAGCCTGATTCAGTGATCTACAGAACACACCTACTGTGATGGTTTTCTCCCAGTGTTTAGATTTACTTCTTCTGGCTCTAATCATTCCAGTAATAAATATCTCAATACCCTGTCTGCAGAATATGTATTTTTGTCATTTGAAAAGTTTTGAATCTCCTTTGTGTGTTTTTCTCAATCAATCAATCATATTTATTGAGCACTTACTGTGAGCAGAGCGCTGTACTGTGCTTGGGAGAGTACAGTTTAACAGAGTTGGTAGAAATGTTTGCTGCCCACAACGAGCTTACAGTATGGAGGGGGAGACAGATATTAAAATAAATAAATTATGGATATGTACATAAGTGCTGTGGGGCCGAGGGAGGGGTGGGAAAAGGCTGCAAATCCAAGTGCAAGAGCGAGTGCAAGGGAGAGGGAGAAGAGGAAATGAGGTGGAGGTTTTAGTCTCTCATTGTATTATAAATCCCCTGACGTCAAGGAGACTTTTTCTTTCCGTTATAAATTCTCATAAGGACCTGTATTCCAAAGGTTTTCATTATCTGCATTGAGTAGGTTTTCATTCATGGGTTCCAGATAGAAACCTGCACAGAGAAGTAGCATGGCTCAGTGGAAAAAGCACGGGCTTTGGAGTCAGAGGTCATGGGTTCGAATCCCAACTCCGCCAATTGTCAGTTGTGTGACTTTGGGCAAGTCACTTAACTTCTCCGTGCCTGTTCCCTCATCTGTAAAATGGGGATTAACACTGTGAGCCCCACGTGGGACAACCTGATCACCTTGTATCCTCCCAGAGCTTAGAACAGTGCTTTGCACATAGTAAGCGCTTAACAAATACCATCATCATCACTATTATTATCTTTTAGACTGTGAGCCCACTGTTGGGTAGGGACTGTCTCTATATGTTGCCAACTTGTACTTCCCAAGTGCTGTGCACACAGTAAGCGCTCAATAAATACGATTGATGATGATGATGATGATGCACAGGTACTACATTTTGTACCCACGCCCAACCAGACACCCACCCCAAACCTGTAAAGAAAGTCTGTTTACCCCACCCAACCTACAACTCTGCTGCAGACACCCACGGGCTAGGTCCGGTCGGGTTAATTGCGGGTGTGCGGGTTTTTAGTTTCAGCCCCAGCCATAGAGTGAGTCAGCTCGTTTTCAGCCTTCTTCATAGAAATGGTACATGAAAAAAAAAAAAAATGCAACCAGGAGAGGGAGCTGGGAACCAGCAGTGGGAAAGGAAGGGAAACCAGGGAAGAAAAGGAACAGAAGGTTGGAGGTGGTGGAATATAGAATTAGAGAAGAATTACAGAAAGCGGAAAGCAGGACTAGAGAGTCTCAGGATGAGAGAAAGCTTTCCGAGGGCAATGCTTGAGAACGACTGATTAGTCTCTAGACTTCTGTATACGCACGGGAACCAAAACAACCAAATCTACAGTTTTTGACCCTGACCACTCACCTACTCAACAATCTCATTTTTCCTCTTGCCTTTGTGACCTTTCCATCTGGATGTCTCACTGGCACCTTGAACTTAATAGTTCCAAAATTGATCTCATATCTATTCTATTTATTTTATTCTGTTAGTATGTTTGGTTTTGTTCTCTGTCTCCCCCTTTTAGACTGTGAGCCCACTGTTGGGTAGGGACTGTCTCTGTATGTTGCCAACTTGTACTTCCCAAGCGCTTAGCACACAGTAAGCGCTCAATAAATACGATTGATGATGATGATGATGATGATCTCCTCAACTTCCTACCTAAAACCTTCGGCTGACTCCATATCCACACCCCACTTACGTGCTCACGTCTTCTGCTACACCCTAGCTCTTGCCCTTCATTTCTTCCAAGTACAGATGGTCCCTTCCTCTTGGCTCTTCCACTTTCGACCCATTGCTTACGCCTTTCTCCTTGCCTAGGATAGCCATTCTTCAAATCTTATGCTAGGCAGTCTGATTTAAGGTTGGTCTCTCTCCCCTGTCCAGCGTCTGGATTTTTATTTTTGGTTCTGAGCCTCCCTCAGCCATGACTCCTGCTCCCAAATTTGGATTTGGAGTTGGATTCTGCACCCAACTTCACATTAACCTGGGAGGGGAATGCAGAAGCTCTGGAGCAAGTGGGAAGCCCAGGTGGTCCCCTGGGGGAACCCTCTAAAATAGCCTGACATTTCCATCCTCTTTGAAAATTGGGGCCTATGACATCATCACATTATGCTGTATGCACAGCATAAGGCATGTTATGTCATGTACATCTCATGTTGTATTCGGGAGGGCTGTCAGTGGCACCCTACCTCTGTCTGAAAAATCCTCCTACGTCAGGTTGACCAAACCCCAGTCCTCCCCACTTATAAAAAAAAAAAGCCACCTTTTCCACCAGGTTGACAGCGGGGCTGTGACAGACAAATGGAAGGCATTTGAAGCAGGGAGTAGGTCGGTGGTGGTGGTGGGGTTGGCGGGGAGGCCGAGAACAGCAGCAGGAAAATCAGGCAGGCAAGAGAATTCCCGTGGAGACAACCCTCAATGTGAGGGAATGGGGCTGGAGAGATCCCACTTGGTTAGGAAATAGATGGCTCCCACACTGGGATATATTTCCCTCCCTCCCCATACACACACAAACACACACACACACACACAAACACAATGGCAGGAAGCTGATTTTCCCACAAAGCCTCGGGGTGGGATGCGGCTCCGGGAGCCCCCTTGGGATCCCCGACTTCCCAGGGAGGCAGCCAGGAGTGGGGATGGGGAACCCGACAACAAAGGCAGGACTACAAATCCCAGCATGCCCCGGCAACAGCCCCGGGGGGTAAGGGTGGGTGGTGGCACTGACTGGACATGGGGTGGGGTTGGACTGATGCAAGCCAGCAACCCGGGGGCGGGCAGGGGCTCGGGAACAAGAGGAGCTTGTTGTGTGCGAGCGAAGGGGGTGGGGGAGATTGCAGTTTATTCCTTTCCCGGCAAATCAGGCCAAGCTCCCTCTTTTCCCTTCCTCCCTTCCTCCTCCACCCACGGCCCCCCCAAAGGCATCGGACTAGAACAGCAGCAGCAGCAGCAGCAGCGACAACATCCCCCCACCTCCCCCACGTCCCACCCCCCAGCTTCTGCTCCGCCCCATCCCCTCTGTTTTTCTCTCTTATTCTCCGGTGGTGGCAGCAGGAATGCTGCAATGAATGAGCATCCCTCCCGGCGAGGATAATCCAGGTGCCTCCTCTCCGCCCGCTTTGAAGGCCCATCCAGGATCGCGCCCAGGACCACCCAGATCCTCAGCTCATCCCCGGGAGCCTGAAGGAGGAGGAGGAGGAGGAGGGAGACAGGCTCCCCACCGCCCACCGCTCTTCTTCTTCTCTTCCTCCTCGAGCTCATTGTTGGCGTGGCTGTTTACCGCTGCGGTTCCCCGGTGCCCAGGATGAGGCGGGCTTTGGGTGCCGCCTCTCAGTGGGCATCGCCACGGTTGCTGCCGGGGAATTCTGCCTAATTCCGCCCCCTCCCTCGCCCCCGGCCCCCGGGCAGCGACGAGTGGCGGCTTCGGAGGCAGGGATTGCAGCAGCTGCAGCAGCAGGGACAGCCACCACCCTGCCAGCCCTCCCCGCATGCAGGTCTGAGGAGCCCAGCTGATCCGCTCCTAGGAAGGGCAGGGAGGCCTTTCAGGTGGGAGTCGGCAGAGGGGTCGCCGGGGAGGGCGGGAAGGAGAGAGGGGCAGTGGCAAGATGGCTAATAAAGCCAAGCAGAGCGAGGCCCTGAAGGTGGTGGCTCGGTGCCGACCCATGAGCAGGAAGGAGGAGGCTGCTGGCTCGGAACAGATCCTGGAGATGGACGTGAAGCTGGGGCAGGTGACTCTTCGGAGCCCCCGGGCCACCCCAGGCGAGCTGCCCAAGACCTTCACCTTCGATGCCGTGTACGATGCCAGCTCCAAGCAGGCCGACCTGTACGACGAGACGGTGCGGCCGCTGATCGATTCGGTGCTGCAGGGCTTCAACGGCACCGTGCTCGCTTACGGCCAGACGGGCACGGGCAAGACCTACACCATGCAGGGCACTTGGGCTGAACCCGAGCAGCGCGGGGTTATCCCCAATGCCTTCGAGCACATCTTCACCCACATCTCCCGCTCCCAGAACCAGCAGTACCTGGTGCGGGCCTCCTACCTGGAGATCTACCAAGAGGAGATTCGTGACCTGCTCTCCAAGGAACCCGGTAAGAGGCTCGACCTGAAGGAGAACCCCGAGACGGGCGTGTACATCAAGGACCTCTCGTCCTTTGTCACCAAGAACGTCAAAGAGATCGAGCACGTGATGAACCTGGGGAACCAAGCCCGGGCCGTGGGCAGCACGCACATGAACGAGGTCAGCTCCCGCTCCCACGCCATCTTCGTCATCACCATCGAGTGCAGCGAGCAGGGGTCGGATGGCCAGGATCACATCCGCGTGGGCAAGCTCAACTTGGTCGATCTGGCAGGCAGCGAGCGGCAGGGCAAAGCCGGGCCCAGCCCAGGCGGAGGCGGCGCCGCCCAGGCCCTGGGGGGCGGCGGGGGAGGCGGTGGCGGCGGGGAACGGCCCAAGGAGGCGTCAAAGATCAACCTGTCCCTCTCCGCGCTGGGCAACGTCATCTCGGCCCTCGTGGATGGCAAGAGCACCCACATCCCCTACAGAGACTCCAAGCTCACCCGGCTGCTGCAGGACTCTCTGGGGGGCAATGCCAAGACCATCATGGTAGCCACCGTGGGGCCAGCCTCCCACAGCTACGACGAGAGCCTGTCGACCCTGCGCTTCGCCAACCGGGCCAAAAACATCAAGAACAAGCCACGGGTGAACGAGGACCCCAAGGACACCCTGTTGCGGGAATTCCAGGAGGAGATCGCCCGGCTCAAGGCCCAGTTGGAGAAGAGGGGTATGCTGGGGAAGAGGCCGCGGCGGAGGAGCAGCCGACGGAAGAAGGCCGCGGCCGATGAAGGGGGCCCAGAGGCTCCCTTGCGGGAGGCCTGGGTGGCAGAGGAGGAGGATGATAACAACAATAACACCCACCCTCCCCAGCCCATTGTGGAGACCGCACTGGAGAATAACGTGGAGAATTACCTGCAGGAGCAGAAGGAGAGACTGGAGGAGGAGAAGGCCGCCATCCAGGATGATCACAGCCTGGTGAGCGAAGAGAAGCAGAAGCTGCTGGAAGAGAAGGAGAAGATGATCGAGGACCTGCGGCGCGAACAGGAGGCCCTGGAGCTTCTTGCTACCAAGTACAAGGTGAGGGTCTCTGGGGGGGAAGGAGCTTGGACTGCCAGAGCTGCCTCTGGGCCTTTGTTTTTAGCATTTATGGTGAGTCCCAGGGTTCGGCCAGTGCCCGGCTATCGCCCACTTGTTTGTGGGGCCAGAGGAGCGTGCTTGTCAGTGGGCTAGTCTCACTTGTTTTCCTCTCCCCCGCCCCCAGTCACGCCTGGTAAAAATCCCTCCTTGCCCTCCCACTTCCAAGAAAGCAGCTGCTTGGGCATCTGCCCGTACCATTCTGGTACCAGCTAATGAGCTTGGCCGTCTAAGCAGGACTCGTGGCCTCATCCTGCCTCCCATTTGCCCTGCCTTCTGCCCCATCCTCCCCCGGTTTCACATCACTCCCTTCTGCCGGACATCTTTCAGAGGGTGGAGGGGAAATCCTTGGAGGTGGGGTGGCAGAGGACCTCTGGAGGCTGGAGGGTTGGTTCCCTACCCAGGGGCGTGATAAGGAAAGTGCTGTCAACCAGTAAACTCTCAATAAATGCCACTGATTTGATTGTTGGACCGAGTGAGTGAAGGGAGGCTTTCAGGGGATCTGACTTGAGAAAGAAAACAGCCTGAGTGCGAAACTCAGGCCCCACAGGGGCTCTTTTTGGGGGCATCAGTGTGCCGCACTGTGGCTAGCTGGGGGTAAAATCTCAGAGATGAGGTGGGACTTAATGCAAAAGGGTAGGGCCCCTGCCCAGCATTTCTGTGGGATCAAGAGAAGAATAAAAGGCTTGTGATTCTAGGGATTCTCTGGTCTGAGGGTCTAGAGGAACTGCAGAGCTGCAGGGGGGTGGTCACCAGCAAGGCTGGGGAGCCTTGGTTATGGGTTTGGAGGGCAGGAGAGGGGGCATCAGCCGAGCTGCATTTATTTTGTTTTTCGGTTTATGAAAACTGCTCCCGAACCGTGATCTCTGGACCCTGGGCAGGAAAAACAACCCCGGAGTCAGCACCTACATCAAACAGCAGGGTTTTTGTGCAAATCCTGTGAGTTCCTCCTCCTTTCAGAATCATTCTCTTCCCTTTGCCCCCTTCACCATTTTAGTCATTCATTCAATCATATTTATTGAGCCCTTACTGTGTGCAAAACACTGTATAAACAGTCTCTGCTTGGAGATGGGGGAAACCCCCCCACCCTCCACACCTCCTGCTCCCACCTCACCCCAGTTCCTGGCAAAGGAATTGGGTAGAGTGACTGGTTAGGGTCCAGTCTGTGGTTAGGGGCTGACTTCTTTGCATTTACATTATTAAGGAAAAATGTTTTCTTTGCTTTAGGTGGTATATGGGTGGCGGGGGTTGTTATGTGTTTATTTATGCTATAAAGGTTGTAAGTGATATTTTAGTTCTCTGTTCTGGGTTTATTGGTTGGTTGTCCCACCCACTGTGGAAGTGACAGCTGAGTTAGAGAGGGCAGGACATGGCAATGGTCTTCAAGTAGTGCTTCAGGCTGTGGGCCACCGAAGGGAAACACTCAAAGACAGAAAGAGCACTGACTTGGCTGTCCAAGAGAAACAAACAAACAAGAGAGAACAAAGAGCTGAGAATCAGGACTCTTCTTATGCTTATGCCACTTGCTTACTTTTGACCTGGGACTTATTTCTTCCCTCAATCAATTGTGTTTCTTGAGCAATTACTGGGGGCAGAGCACTGTACTAAGTGCTTGGGAGAGTACAACAGAGGTGGTAGACACATTCCCTGCCCACAGTGAGCTCACAAGACTCTGTTTTCCACCTACTAAATGAAAATAATATATTTTTTTCTCCTATGGTATTTGTTAAGCGCTTATTATGTGCCAGGCACTATACTATGCCCTGGTGTAGATACAAGCTAATCAGGTCCGACACTATCCATGTCCCACGTGGGGTTCATAGTCTTAATCCCCATTTTTACAGGTGAGGTAGCAGGCACAGAGAAGTTAAGTGACTCGCCCTAGGTCACACGGCAGGCAAGTAGCAGAGCTGAGATTAGAACCCAGGTCCTTCTGAATCCCAGACCCATACTCTTATTAGGCCATCATGCTTCTCACAGCTCTGGGTAGTAGGCGAGGGGTAACTATTCAGTGTTTTAGGATCCTTAGCAAAGAAGGGCTTGCTCAGGGCGTTAGGGATCAGGTTTCCTGAGGTCAATAATAATCGATGGTAGTATTTATTAAGTGCTTACTATGTGCCAAAGATTGGGTTGGTATATGATAATCAGGTTAGGCACAGAACCTTTCCCACAGGGGACTCAGAGTCTAAGGGGGAGGGAGGACAGGTATTTACTCTCCATTTTACAGATGAGAAAACTGAGGCCCAGAGATGTTAAGCGAGTTGCCCAACATCATACATCAGGCAGATTAGAACCCAGGTCCTCTGGTTCCCGGGCCCATGCTCTTTCTACCGGGCCTTTCGGCTTCTCAGTCCTCAGTTATGGTTCACAAGCTTCCCTAAGAGGAACTTCACCCAGCAAGGCTTATGTAATAATAATAATAATGATGATGATGATGGCATTTGTTAAGCGCTTACTATGTGCAAAGCACTGTTCTAAGCGCTGGGGAGGATCCAAGGTGATCAGGTTGTCCCACGTGGGGCTCACAGTCTTAATCTCCATTTTATGGATAAGGGAGCTGAGGCACAGAGAAATTAAGTGACGTGCCCAAAGTCATACGGCTCTCCCCCTCGTCCCCCTCTCCATTCCCCCCTTCTTACCTCCTTCCCTTCCCCACAGCACCTATATATATGTATATATGTTTGTACATATTTATTACTCTATTTATTTATTTATTTATTTTACTTGTACATATCTATTCTATTTATTTTATTTTGTTAGTATGTTTGGTTTTGTTCTCTGTCTTCCCCTTTTAGACTGTGAGCCCACTGTTGGGTAGGGACTGTCTCTAGATGTTGCCAATTTGTACTTCCCAAGCGCTTAGTACAGTGCTCTGCACATAGTAAGCGCTCAATAAATACAATTGATGATGATGATGATGACAAGTGGCAGAGCCGGGATTAGGACCCATGACCTCTGACTCCCAAACCCGTGCTCTTTCCACTGAGCCACGCTTATATCCGGGAACGGGGGCAAACGGTGCCCCTCGTTTCTGGCCGTCTGCCCCTCAGGGCACTGCCAAGCTCTGAATCCTCAGCTTTACATTGAAAAAGCTCAGAAAAGAGCTACCTAAATAATTTGGGGGTCGAGGGTGTTTTGGGAGAACCCTTATCTGGGAGTCAGAAGATGTGGCTTCTAGTCCCAGCTCCTCCATGTATTTGCTGTGAGATTTTTGGGCATGCCATTTAGCCTCTCTGTGCCTGTTAGCCTCAGTTTCTCCACCTGTAAAATGGGGATAAGATTTATGCCCTCCCTCTCTTTCTCAGGCTGCGATCCCCACTTAGCCGAGACCTTGGAACAGTGTAAGTGTTTAATAAACGCCAGGATCAATTTTCACCCCCTCCCCAACCAGAGAAGGTGGGAAAGGGGCTGACTTAGGCAGGGGGTTGGTGAGGAACCCATAGTCAATGCAGAAAATTCAAGAGGTGAAGTTGGAGGTTACGAGATCAAGCCGACAAGGAGAGCTGACCCAAGTGACCTTCCCATCGAGATTCAAATCCCTCATATTCTGGGATCGGTTCTTTCAGGCCGCGCTCTCCCCGTCACCCCACCTCCCTCTGCAGCTGTTTTTAGACAGGCCAGAGCTATTCCTGCACCCAGCTCTCTGAAATGGGGTTGGGAGGATTCGAGGTCAACTTCTGTTCTCTGTAATGTCCAAGCTCCGTGCTCAGTTCTTTCTTCCTTCTGGTTGCCATAGTTGCCTTTGCATGAGGGTCTATCTGCCTGCTACCTCTTGCTGGGCAGAATCTCCATCTTGTCCCAACTGACTTCCCTTCCCTATTTGTTGTAGCATATTTCCCCTTTCCTCCTCACACTGCTTGTGTCGCACTCAGCCTTTGGGAGAAGTTGCAGCCCAAGCCCCAAACGCTCAGTCAGCCATTCCTTCTTTCTGTCTCTCTTTTTGCTGTTGCTCTCACTTTGTGTTTCTCTTGCTGTCCCCTGCCACCCCTGGATACCCTAGTTCTCTTTGTTCTACATTTCCAGTGTGCTGTATGCACATCTCAACCGATTTTTTCTCTCTCTCTCTCTTTCTCTTGTCTGGCTTTCAGTCTTTTTGTGCTTCTGTGTGAGCGTCTTGTCTGGCTTTCAGTCTTTTTGTGCTTCTGTGTGAGCGTCACTTTCTGTTTCTGTGGTAATGTGTCTCCTGGTGTGTCTGTTTGCGTGCACATCAATTATCAAGGCTCACATAGAGCGCCATTAGATTCCTTGGGCATTTGGAGGGGCGTGTTGTAGAGTATAGATCAGAAACAATCCCCATTTTCAAGAAGCGTAGAATCTTCTAAATTTTGCAAGATTAATAGCATCTAGTTAAAGAAAAACGGAATGTCCCCAGCATATAAACTCTGCAGTTTGTACAGTGAGGTTTGGGAGGTCCTTAAGCAGAGGCTCTCAAGTAGAAAAAAGGTTTTAGGCTTCAGTAGGAGGTTGAAATGAGCTGGCAATGGACTGTACAAGAGAGGTCGAATTGTGCCCTGCAGTTGGCAAGGCAGAGCTGATGGAAGAGAACATGAATTTCTAGTGGCAGTAGTTAACGAGGGGTCTAGTCTTACTCCAGAGACATCTGCCCATCCTAGGCATCGAGTGGGAGAAACAGATGGGGCGATTAGGACCCCAGCAAAGGGAGTGAGGGCAAAGAATATCACAATACCAGAAAGAGTGGAGTTGATTGTAGTTATTCTGAGGGTAGGTAATTGGGGCTACAATAAAGAGACAAGATGTTCCATATTTCAACTTTCTGTCCTACTTGGTAAAAGGCTGCAGAAAATGTCCTATATTGCACAGTTTGTCTTTTGTAATGACATTTTGTTGGGGAGCAGGGTGGGAGGGAAAGAAATGGAAATAATGCAGCAAAAATAGGAAACCAACCTGACAATCTCTGACCTAAAAAGGGGTTTTCAGTTGCAGTTCTGATTCGAATAACCAGGACCCCTTACTAACCTTGGCTGCTAAGTTCAGGTCTAGAATCAAGGCAGGGGTGGTGGGAGAGAGAGTGGTCACCCCAGTCTGGCCCGTGGCCCTGCACCCTGGCCCCTCTGTTTGTCACCATTGTGCCTGGCCGTCTGGGATGCATGTTTGTGACTGATCCTAGACTGTGAGCCCACTGTTGGGTAGGGACCGTCTCTATATGTTGCCAGCTTGTACTTCCCAAGCGCTTAGTACAGTGCTCTGCACACAGTAAGCACTCAATAAATACGATTGATTGATTGATTGATCCTGAACCCATTTAATGGGTTGCCCCCCTGCTTGGGGCCTTACCTCTTTGGGGAATAGATGACTGCAGCTGCAGGAGAAGCTGCCCGAGGACCTGGGTTCTAATCCTGACTCTGCCTCGTGTTGGCTCTGTGACCATGGGCAAGTCACTTCACTTCTCCTTGCCTCAGTTAACTCATTTGTAAAATGGGGATTAAATCCGACTCGCTCCTATTGAAACTGTGAGCCCCATGTGGGACAGGGACTGTGTTGAACCTGATTATCTTGTATTCATTCAATCATTCAATCATATTTATTGAGTGCTTACTGTTTGCAGAGCACTGTACTAAGCATTTGTATCTACCCCAGCACGTAGTACAGTGCTTGGCACACCATTAGTGTTTAACAGGTACAATAATTATTATTTTTCTTATTCTCATTTTGGGCAGGGACTATGTTTACCAAGTCTGTTTTATGTAATCTCCTTGATACAGTGCTCTGCACACAGTAAATGTTCAATAAATATTATTTATTATTAGTATCCTAAAGTGAGTGGGAGTGGGGAGAAGAACAAAAGGCCTGGGATATGCAACTATCTCTTTCCTCAACATTTCTAATCATCATCATCATCATCAATTGTATTTATTGAGTGCTTACTATGTGCAGAGCACTGTACTAAGCGCTTGGGAAGTACAAATTGGCAACATAAAGAGACAGTCCCCACCCAACAGTGGGCTCACAGTCTAAAAGGGGGAGACAATCCCTGGAGCCTGCCTAAAGATCAACCTCTCATCCTTTTTCCCTTCTCAATAGGGCCCATGGCATTCCGGCACATCTTCTCCTCCCAGTCCCTCTCCTGGATTTCCTCAAGTCACAGTGCACTATTCATTCGTTCATTCATTCAGTCAGTTCAGTCATATTTATTGAGCGCTTACTTTGTATAGAGCACTGTACTAAATGGTTGGGAGAGTATAGTATAATAATTAACAGACACATTCCCTGCCCACAACGAGCTTAGAGTCTAGAAGGGGAGACAGACATGAATATGAATAAATAAATTACAGGTATGTACATAAGTGCTGTGGGGCTGGGAGGGGGATGAATAGAGCGGCGTGGCTCAGTGGGAAGAGCCCGGGCTTTGGAGTCAGAGGTCATGGGTTCGAATCCCAGCTCTGCCAATTGTTAGCCGTGTGACTTTGGGCAAGTCACTTCACTTCTCTGGGCCTCAGTTCCCTCATCTGTAAAATGAGGATTAAGACTGTGAGCCCCACGTGGGACAACCTGATCCCCTTGTATCCCCCCCAGCGCTTAGAACAGTGCTTTGCACATAGTAAGCGCTCAATAAATACGAATGAATGAATGAATGAATAAAGGGAGCAAGTCAGACACCTGAAATCATTGTCATGGTCTTTGTTGGTTTTGCCCCACATTGATTCATGAATAATCCAGTTGCTTTAGGCTAGGGCAACAGTGGAGTGGGCAGTCAGAGATTTGGCTTGAGTTGGGTTTGTAGAGGGGCTCAAGTAATGGGTTCTGGGAGAAGACAGGCGTGAACAATGGGATGGGAGAGCAATTTGTATTAGAGGAGGGGAATACATAGAGGTTGGAGGAGGGGGGCAGATTGGTGAAGTCAATCGTGAATGGTAGTGAGAATGGGATCTGGGGATGGGACTCTTAAAGCAGGGTTTCTTGAGGGTAGCCTTTCTGGGGTGGATCTTCCAAAAGGCAATTATCCGAGTTTTAATTAATGATTCTAAAATTTAGATAAACCTACCTAACCCTGTCTTAATCCCTCTCCCACCCACAATCAGTGTTGTGATCTGCCTAGTCCCCCTTTCCCTGATGCCTCACTTTCTCCCACTCTTCCATTTAGATCCCTGGCTAGTACTCTCTGGAATCACTTTGTTCTCCTTGCTGATAATAATGCTAATAATAATGATGGCATTTATTAAGCGCTTACTATGTGCAAAGCACCGTTCTAAGCGCTGGGGTGGTCACAGGTTGATCGGGTTGTCCCACGGGGAGCTCACAGTCTTCATCCCCATTTTACAGATGAGGTAACAGAGGCACAGAGAAGTTAAGTGACTTGCCCAAAGTCACACAGCTGACAATTGGCAGAGCTGGGATTTGAACCCATGACCTCTGACTCCAAAGCCCATGCTCTTACCACTGAGCCATGCTGATGATTCTGCTCCTTACTCTTTTTTCTTTTCTGTTCTTTATCACTCTCCCTTATTCCTCTTTCATTTTTACTTGTCTGCTAGCATACTTTTTCCATATTCCTGGGCATTTCATATAGACCAGAATCTCCTGCTTTCTCTTATTTTATTTTTCCTTTTACCTTTGTATTTGCTTTTTCCTCACTTTTCCCTCCTTTCTGTTCTCTCTACCTTTTTCTTCCTTTAGCTTGAAGACTTATACCCTCCCCTCCAGTGCCCCTTTTCCCATGAAGATGAGGGCAGAAGCAGAGCAGCTGGCCCTGAAATTCCAAGATTTGCAGGGTGGTTTGAGGGGAGGGATTGAGGGGCTGTAGCCCTGCCCCCGTCAAGGTACAATATAACCCCTGCTTTCTGGGATAAGTTGGCAGCTGGGAACTCACTCAGCCTAGGGTCTCCCTGGAAGAACTGGTGAGAGGACAGAAAAGAGTCTTCAGTAACCCAGCATGCAAGCCCTAACTGAAGCAGCAGCCTTTCAAGCGCTTAGTATAGTGCTCTGCACAAAGCAAGCACTCAGTAAATACGATTGAATGAATGAATGAATGGAGTCTCTGGCCTTTGGGGACTCCACCCTATGCAGAGAAGCAGGGAACAGCGAGGCTGGGAGTGCAGATTGATGCTCCAAAGTCCCTCGCATGCCAATAAGGCCCTGGGAACCTGTAGCTTCCTTGTTCCTTGGCAGAAGTAGGCACAGTCCCTTTTGTTCTGAATACAGGAAACATCCTCTAGACTGTGAGCTCGTTGTGGGCAGGAATGTGTTGGTTTGTTTTAATACTTTACTGTCCCAAGCACTTAGTACAGTGCTTTGCACACAGTAAGTGCTCAATAAATACAATTGAATGGATGGATGGATGGATGAATGAATGAAGTCTTTGCTTGAAAGGGAGGCTGGAGGTGCACCTTCTCCTGAAAACTCCCATATTAGCACCAGTTGGCCTCCAACAAGAGCAGCTCAGCTCCCTCCCCACCACACATCATAAGCAGAACCCAATGGTCAATTTTTACCTACATCAGCTTAGCTGCATGGCCTAGGGTGGAGAATTTGAACACCATTGCCTCAGGCTACTGCCCCAGTCCTCTCTGCTTCTTAGGGTCCCCACCCCTGTCCAAGCTTCCACTCTTCAAACCCCACTAATCTTCCTCTTCCCCCATCCATTTCATGACAGGGTAGTGGGGCAAGCATACTGACACCACGGACAAGGAGTGGTAAATACTCAGTCCACTGCGCTTTTTCTTTTGAGAAGATACAAGCCGTGTACCTTTTGGTGGAGCAGAAGTGATTATTCGTCCATTCTCCTTCCTTATAGCTCCTGAACATGTGTGTTTTTAACTTACCATTGTTTACAAGACCCCCAAGGGAAATGGGCAGGAGGCTTAACCCTCCCCCGTTTTTTTTCCTTCCCACTTCTAGAGCTCCTGACCACCTAAAGAGATCAGGAGGGACCTGGGCTTCATGACTGGAAGAGCCAGGAACCAATGCTTGACAATTTTGGGGGAATTTACTAGATCAGATGGCAAGGAGGAATCCCAGAGATGACATTTATATGACTTCTCTAGATACAAGAGATGGGGATCAATTGAAGTGGGATTATCATTTCTAGAAATGGAGTTGGCAGACAGCCTCCTCCTACCTGTAGCTGGGGGGGTCAGAACTGGGGGTTGGGGAAATTTTGGACCCAGAATTTCATTGGTTCTGACCTTCCTGAACAGCCTGGGATGCTATCCCATGGGACCGAAAGGAGAGATAGAGCTGCTTGTTTATGAGGGTAGACCCAAAACATTAGGATTCATCCATCCGAAAGGCTAAAGGCTGAGGGATATACAAAATCTAGAAGAGTATGGGCAGCGCAGGGCAAACACAGAATTGTCATTCATTAAATCCAGCGTGACACCAGGAAGTCCTCATTGAAGCTTTAAGGGGACGGGATCAAAACAAACAAAAGGAAACACTTCATACCACTGGTGGTAAGCAGGTGGAATTTGTTACTTTAGGCAGTTGTGTAAGCAAAAATATTAATAGGTTCGCTTTTATGAAGGGCTTGGATAAATATCTGGAGTAGAGGTCCATAATGGGGTTTTTTTGAAGGAAAATTAGGGATAGAGAAGAAAAAGTGGAAGATATTACTTGGTTAACCTTGAGATGAATGTCCAAACAGTTAACCTTCACATGGCCCTTAGAGAAGCAGCGTGGCTCAGTGGAAAGAGCGTGGGCTTGGGAGTCAGAGGTCATGGGTTCTAATCCCAACTCCGCCACTTGTCAGCTGTGTGACTTTGGGCAAGTCACTTAACTTCTCTGTGCCTCAGTTGAGTCCCACGTGGGACAACCTGATCACCTGGTATCCCCCCAGTGCTTTGAACAGTGCTTTGCACATAGTAAGCGCTTAACAAATACCATTATTATTATTATTACCAGTATCCTTTGTTTTTTGTGTTAGAGACAGAATCCTGGCAGCTGGATCATTAATCTGGCCTAGAAAAGTATTGTGTATCTTCTTTTATTCTTATGTCTCTGACCCCGGTTCACTTCTGGATGGCTCTTTACCAGACAGTTAATGGATGAACAATTTGTTCACATTTTCACATTTTTGAATAAACATTTCCATACCATTGTTTATTATAGCAACTGGGAAGGAAGCTCTTGACTGTGGCACGTGTGTTTGAAAGGAAAACCCTTTAACGAGATTCCAAGAGGCAGTGTGGCCTAATGGGGACTGGGTGTCAGACCCAAAGGGCCCCCACAAAGCTGAAGGCACCCTGAAATAAGCAACATCCACTGAAAACTTTAGAGAGGGTTAGGAAACCTGGAAGAGAGAGTTCTTTGTCACTGCTTTCAGAAGACTTAAAGGGAGCAGGAGGGGCCATAAGACAAGAATAGCTTTATCTAGAACCAAGGTCAATTGGATATAATCTGCATCAGGGCTTTTAAGTTATTTGGGTGGTATCTTGCTCAGTGGGAGCAATAAGTGCATTGTCATAACTTTCTCAGTCATTCCCAGCCCCCAGCTATTCCAAGAATATCTGAACCGGCTATGATAATGCCCTTACTGTGCCCTGGTTGCAGCAGGAGAAAAAGCCTGGAAAGCAGCCTTGATAGACGTAGACCTAAGGTAACTGTGTCCAATCTGCTTTTCTGTGCAAGGCTCTGGAGCCCCTGGAGCCCTTTGAAGCCTATGAGCCTCAGAGCAGGAATGGCAGAGTTAGGAGACAGGTCTTTTGAGTGCTCCAGCAAGACAGCCTCTAAAAACCCTTCATTGGGTCAGAAGTTCCTCAATTCTGAGCATCATCATCATTATTCATTCGTGAGATTGCAGCAGTCCAGGTGCTGAATGAATAGAAATAACCTCTGCCTGGCTGGAGGTTGGACTAACTACCCTGGCCTCGGCTCTGGGGAGGAGAGAAGACCTGCCAGTGGAAGCCCAGGAGCCACTCAGATCTCCCTTGGGAGGCACCTGGGAGCACCACTTTTTCTTCCCATTTTACAGGGAGGGAAACCAAGGTCCCAAGTGAGACTGTGGCTTTTTGGAGAGGTCACTCGGTGAGTCAGGGGAAAAGTTCATTCATGGAGCAAGAACTAGAACCTTGGGCTCTTGACTCCTGAACCCATGCTTCTGTCCACTTTAATGTCTGTCTCCCCCTGGAAACTTTAAGCTCCCTGTGAAGAGGGATTGTGTCTACCAACTCCATTATTTTACTTTTCCCAAGTACTTAGTACAGTGTTATGCACAAATTAAGTGCTCAGTAAATAATAGTAATAATTATGGTATTTGTTAAGAGCTTACTGTGTGCTTACTGTGTTCTAAGCACTGGGGTGGATACAAGCAAATTGTGTTGGACACAGTCCCTGTCCCATGTGGAGCTCACAGTCTCGCTCCCCATTTTACTGATGAGGTTATTGAGGCACAGAGAAGTGAAGTGACTTGCCCAGGTTCACACAGCAGACAAGTGAAGGAGCCAGGATTAGAACTCATGGCCTTCTTACTCCCAGGCCCGTGACCTATCCAGTACGCCATACTGCTTCTGTAAATATCACTGAATGATTGATGCCAGATATGCTCCTTATCAGTAGGTCAATGGATGTCATTATTGAGTGTTAGGCACTGTACAGAGTGCTTGGGAAAGCACAATAATGAGACACACATTCTCTGCCTTCAAGAAGCGTGAGATCTAATGGGTTTCAATTAGGCAACTGGAGGGCAAAGAGAGAGTCTAGTCATCGTCCACTCAATTGGGAACTAGGGAGCAACTCTGTTTCTTATGCTACGAAACAGGAATGATCTTTGCTGAGCATTAGCCTCAGCCACTGTAGGGACGAGAACAAATTGGATTTCTGCCTGATGTGCCTCGGAGCCCAAAGTCATTGCAAGAGCTCTACGTTCTAAAAATGGACTTATTCTAGAACGGGGAGCAGAGCCGAGGTATTTAAAAGTGCCTGCCTTTCCGGCAGACCGGGGTTGTTTGTGGGGAGTGGGGGAAAGTGAAGGAAGTTATTCAAAACCACTGCTGCAGTAACTGGCTGTCCCTGCGGCTCGGAGTGTATGAGGGCCGGCCTGGAAGCCGTGTAATGCTGGCTGAAAGAGCAGGAGTGTGAGCCTTTTAGACTGTGAGCCCACTGTTGGGTAGGGAATGTCTCTATATGTTGCCAATTTGTACTTCCCAAGCGCTTAGTACAGTGCTGTGCACACAGTAAGCGCTCAGTAAATACGATTGATGATGATGATGAGTGCGAGCCGGCATTCCCCCGTTCCAGCTCGGAGAGGCCCCTAGGCCCTGCCCGGAGCCATGCCGGCTCGCTGTGAGAGCAGACTGTGCTGTTAGTGGCCTCCTGGCTGCCCAGCACACCTGTAGTTTGGGCGCTGCACCGTACCCTTGGAAGGGGGATGGCACCACATCAGGGCTAAGTCTACTCTTTGGCACGCACTGTGTCATGAGGGGCAGCCCAGCCCCTGCACCATGGTGAAGTTTTGGAAGACTGGTCAGCTGGCAGCTGGGAGCTGGAAAAAAAAAAAAGCACCTGCTTTGAAATAATTTGTCCCAGAACAGGTGCGTTGTCCCTTATGCTTTGACTGGTGCCCCATTCTGGACCATACCTCCTTCCTTACTCCTACCTCTCTCTGCCCACTCTTTTATCTCCTATAGCCCAGAAGCTGATGTCTGCAGGTTTCTGAAGGGCCCTCCTAGGAGAGTGGGGATCACAGGTTGGGTGATTGGCTGTTACTAGGTAAAGTAGAGTCAGGGCTTACATAGGGCAATGTCTTGTTGGATCATAGACCTGGTCATTTGGAGGATAAAGAGGGACTAGGAAATGCTCACTCAATTGGTATTTGGGAGGGATATCCCTTCCCTTTCCTTAAAGACCAGGGTGGGGCAAGGAGGCATTTAGGCTGATGGTCAAAAAAACATAACTTGCTTCTGAAGTCCCATCAGCAATCAGCTCATAAGGTAGGGAGCTTGACATGCCCTCCCTGTGATTTGGCCAATTGTTTCTCTGTCCTGGCCGGGGCTGACTTCTTGGGCCAGCGCTGGAGTTGACATCCACCCCTGTAGCACCTGGCCAAAGGTTTCCAACATGGGTCTTGAGGGATCCTCACAGCGGAGGACAGCGTTGAGTCATTCCCAGCCTGCTCTAGGTTTGAACTAATCATGTTGGAAAAGAAAATGAGAGAATATTAGTCTCCCAGACCTATTCCATGAGCTGGTCTGACCATATGTGAGGGCTCAAAGGCTACAATGAATGCTTGAATACAATCCGCTTACTGCTGTTACCCCCCCCCCCCCCCTTTTAGACTGTGAGCCCACTGTTGGGTAGGGACTGTCTCTATGTGTTGCCAATTTGTACTTCCCAAGCGCTTAGTACAGTGCTCTGCACATAGTAAGCGCTCAATAAATACGATTGATTGATTGATTGATTGATTGATTGCTGTTAGAGGCCTTTCCTCCAGAACCTCAGAGGTTAACTGGCTTGGAGTGTGATGGTGCAGGAGCTGGGAACGTGCACTGACTGCCTCTTGAGTCTGCCCGGATGATTGATTTTTTTTGTCCGTCTGATGGCATCTTTCTGGGGGAATGACTTGCCTGACTCCCTCTTTTCCGGACTCCTTGCTTTCCAAATCAGCAGTTGAAGATCAGCTCGGCCTCACTTCTTTGTCTCTTAGCACTGAGTTTGTCAGTTCTGCTTGCATTTAGAGATCAGAGTCATAGTCTACCTTTCCCAGAGTCCTTCTAAAGGCCCCGTGCCACAGCCGTACTGTGACACTATTCCCAAGACTTGGCCACATGCTTACCTTTCCCCTGGGCTTTCTACTCTGCCCCTGAGAAAGTTGTGCTGATAAACTAGAGGTTGACTGTGGTAATCTTGGGCGATGTAATTATTTCAGTGAGTCCATTATTAATTAGGAGTTAGGAAATCAGGATGAAAGGAGATGAGGATAACAGCTGTGCCAGGTATTTCTTGTGGTTGGGGGGTGGCGCCCAGTATCAGAACAGAGAGATCCTGATCTCTCCTGTCTCCTGCCCTCTCAAGAATCAGGCCTAGGATGCTCCACACAATCCCACTCCTGGGACTCCCAACAACCACAACCCCCCACCCGACCTTTTAATCATATTGGCCTCATTTTGAACCAGAAAGGCCTCTAACAAGGTCATATCTGCAGGCTCCTCCCATCTGGACTTCGAGTGGCCAGATCACAAAGGGAGCATTGATTCATGAAAACAAGGGAAAGATTCTCCAGACAACCCCCGGCCTTCTGATCTTCATCCCTACCCCTCTCATCCAGAGCTGGGGAAATGGTGGGGCACCACACATGTGCGGCCCCCCTCCTTTGGAAATGAGGTCAGACCAGCTGGGAGACAGGCCAGATGTGGACTTCACACTCTGGAGCTCGGGTCAGGCCAAGCTCTGTGTTTTTCACCTCTGTATTGGTCCCAAGGCCCTGGGACCAAGTCGGGTCAGCATAAAGCTGATCCTGGACAACCCAACACCCCTCCTCCCCTGCCAGTTCTTTACAGACTCCCATTTCAGGTGGGAGTTGCAGAGGAACCAAGCAAGAAGTGGCTAAAAACTTCATTCTAGGGCTTGCAAAGTCAGCCTGTGGGCTGCTGTAGCCAGGGATCTATGAGTCAACCTTTCAAGCCCCGTGGTCCCAATAGCCCATAGGGCAATCTCACAAGCTCCCTGGAAGTGAATTTCCAGGCACTTCTGTTTCCAGGATGCTGCACCTGGAACCAGGCCAGATCAGATTGACACTAACAGGGACCTGCAGTGGGTCAGGTGATTAATGATAACCCTCTCAAATACTGGACAAAGGGACACACAAGATGACATATGCATTACCCCGGGCATGCAGGACTCAGAGACCCCAGAACTCTTCACTTGCTTTGCATCCTTTGCATTTCTTTCTCAGGTCCGGGTGAACTCCGGTGCCGTGTCTGAGCCTTAGACCTGAAACTCAGAGGAAGTGGGTTTTAATCCCGCCTTTGCCACATATCTGCTGTGTGACCTTGGGCAAATCACTTCTCGGTGCCTCAGTTACCTCTTCTGTAAAATTAGTATTAGGACTGTGAGACCCATTTGGGACGGGGATTGTGTCCAACCTGGTTACTTTGTATCTAACCCAGTGCTTAGAACAGTGCTTGGCATATAGTAAGCACTTAACAAATGCCACAATTATTATTATTATTACTCTGCACCAGGAGCTGAGGTAGAGGGAAGCTTGGTGATGAAAAAAGAAAAACTAGAAATAAAAGCACCCATTTCCATGCTGGTACCAGCTCAATCAATCAATCAATCGTATTTATTAAGCACTTACTGTGCTCAATAACTTACTTCCCATTGTACTAAGCGCTTGGGAAGTACAAGTTGGCAACATATAGAGACAGTCCCTACCCAACAGTGTGCTCACAGTCCAGATGAAACAGACCTGCTGAAGACTGGATTATTCATTGTAAAAACCAGTTGACTGGCCAGCCTAGCACTGGGGCATGTTAGTTCTATCATGGGCCAGACTGGCTCTGTGCTTTCCTCAGTTTTCCTGAGAGTATTAACCTAAGGGTATTAACTCACCGATCCTCAAAATGAACAATCCAGGATGAAAGAGACTGGGAAAGGACTTTTTACTGAGAAATGGGTAACAAAGAGAAACTGCAAAACCTCCCCTAGGGTTTGTACTGACTTAGGTGAAGTAAAAATTAGAATCCAGGTCTCCTGCACCTCAGGACAGTTTAATTCCTTTCTGCTTTTTCCCAGCAAGAGGAGAGAGAGTGGTTCCAGTGGGAATGGCTAATGAAGGGCACTGGTTTGTGCCTCAGTCTGTTTGTCAGGGGGCAGAAGTGCTGGACAGCCATTTCATGAAGACCGGCTGTTGGCTGGGCTCAGCACTAGAATCAGGGCACTCCTCACTCCAAGCTTGCCTATCTCCTTTGCTTAGGAAAAGCTCTTTGTCAGCCTCTTCCGTGGGATGAGTTTCAGAGGCTTAGCAGATACTGGGATTCTCCTCTGCTCTGGCTGCTTGGGGCAGAAAGACCAGAGGGTGCCCATTTCTGTGGTCAAGCAGTGAAGCAAAGTTTGCTCTTTTCCCCTGGGCACATCAGAGCTTAACTACCTGAGCCTCTGCTAGGTCTGGGGTCTGAACGTGACCCATGTCACAGAGGACCAGGCACTTGCTATGCTATTCTAACAGTGCATGGCACATAGTAAGCACTTAACAAATACCATCATAATATTAGTCTTAGAACTGCACTGAGGGAAAGTATATCTTTCCGGCCAGGGTGAACCCAGAAACCCAGGATTGTTCCCTGCCCCTTCCCTTCTCTCCCATCCATTCCCATTCCTCTCCACAGACTTCTTGACAGTCGCTCAACACGAGGCAGCTTTTGCCAGTGGGGCCAAGCTTCTGCCAAACTCCTGCGAGGATATCGTTCCTTACCTTGAAGTTGGCGACTCACGAGTAGGGAGGTAGGAGGGATTTTTATGCTTGTAGATCCCGGCCCAGTTCTAAAGATCCCGGAGGGAAGGGAAGGAATTGTCAGTTGGTTAGATTAGGGAGCTGGAATGGTGACGCCCCCTCTATCAGCTAGAAAGATCATTCTGATTTGGCCTATATGATTGGGATATCTCTGGCAAACTGGACAACCCAGCTGGATTAGCAGGATAGTTTGCCGCCAGCCCCGACTGGGTGGGGCACCTGCTGTGGTACCATAACAGTTTATCTCTTTATGCTCGCCAGTGAAATTCCAGGGCAGTTTGTACAGGCTTGCCACCTACTTGAGGCCTTCCTTTCTGGGCCAGATAGGGCACTTGGGTCCAAGTCTGGGGCCTCCTTAGCATGTACCAGTCTTCTATAATGTGGACTGGGGCCTTGAAGACAAATAGGGAGCAGAATAGGACTGAGTTGAGTCCTGGAGATAAGCCATATACCTTGAGCACTCAGGACTAAGGATAGCCAAAGAGACATCCAATGGGAGCAGGGACCTAGGGACATGGTGGCATTAATCCTTCCCCTTCCCCATCCTACCCCACCAAGCTGATGGGAGGCAGTTTCTCTTCAGAATAAGAAATCTAGTTGAAAGGGAGGAAATGCTTTTCATCCTGCCCAGGACTCGGGTGGTTGCCCCAAGGTGGAAGTTGTCTCAAGCTCTGAGAAAGTGAGAAAACCTGACCTGCGCTGGACTGCTAGAGTGGGACAGACTGAAAGGTAGTGCAGTCCAGTGGAGAGAGCATGGGAGGGGGAAAGAGGAGTCTTGGGTTCTAGTCCCACCTCTGTAACTGGCGTGCTATTAACTGGTGTGCTGTGTAATGTTGAGCAAGTCACAACCTCTCTGGGCCCTAACTTCCCCAGCTTTAATGGGGGATAACAGGCAACATGACCTAGTGGAAGGCATGAGAGCATGGGTCAGGGGGAATAGGAGATCTGGGCTCTAGGCCACTGCCCTGACGTGTGATCTTGAGCAAGCAATTTAGGATAATAATAATGATATATGTTAAGCACTTACTTTGAGCCATAGCACTGTACTAAACACTTGGATGGTTACAAGATAACCAGGCAGTTGGACACAGTTACTGTCCTTCATGGGGCTTATAATTTAGGTGGGAGGGAGAGCAAGTATCCACATCATCATCATCATCATCAATCGTATTTATTGAGTGCTTACTATGTGCAGAGCACTGTACTAAGCGCTTGGGAAGTACAAATTGGCAACATATAGAGACAGTCCCAACCCAACAGTGGGCTCACAGTCTAAAAGGGGGAGACAGAGAACAAAACCAAACATACTAACAAAATAAAATAAATAGAATAGATATGTACAAGTAAAATAAATAAATAAATAGAGTAATAAATATGTACAAACATATATACACAATTTACAGGTGAGGAAACTGAGGCACAGAGAAATTGAGTGACTTGCCCAAGGTTGCACAGCAGGCAAGGGTTGGGGTTGGGATTTCAGAATCCAGGTTCTCCAACTCCCAGGCCCATGCTAAACCATGCTGCTTCAGTTTAACTTCTCTGTGCCACAGTTTCCTCATCTGTGAAAGGTGGATATTTGCTCTCCGTACTGCTTAATTATGAGTCCCAGATGGGACAGGGACTGTGTATGATCTGATTTTCTTATACGTACCCCAGCAGTACTTAGCACTTAATAAATCACATAATTACCGGGGTCTCTCCACAGAAGCCGTGTCCTACTTGGCCAGAACCTGGTATGCCCTGTACTGTCCCTGAACTCCAGCCAAAGAAAGAACTGTTCGTGTGTGTGTGTGAGTGTGTGTGAGTGTGTGTGAGTGTGTGTGTGTGTGTGTGTAGAGAGAGAGAGAGAGAGGAGAGAGAGGTATGTTGGGGCTATGATTATTTGCTCCTGCTTCTGTAGCCTGTGGATCCCAGTCTTTTCTTCAGGGACTAATGGAAGTTTACTGTCTGTGGAGGGCACCGCCTTGGAAATTGTGAAGATGGGTGACAGAAAGTGGGCCGGAAAAATATTGGTGGGTTTTGTTGTGGGAGGCCTGAAGGGCAGAGGTCATTTGTTTGTTAAGAGTGGGAATGCGCTTGGTCTTCTAGCCCATTTCATTTCTAGGACAAATCCTAGTTCTGTTGCTATGAAGTCCCACCCAATGGTCTGCCTGCTCTGAGGAAAAAGACTCATTATGGATTTGGGGAGTTTTTCTGTGTGGGCAGAAGGGTAAGAGGAAAAACTGGAGAGGGAATAGATACCCACCTTATCAAGGGCTTGGGGGCTAAGCCCTCCCCTGCTGTTCACATCAAGGAGAAAACAGGGAAAGGGAAAGCCCGAGCTGAGATTTAATAATAATAATAATAATAATGATGGGATTTATTAAGCGCTTACTATGTGCAAAGCACTGTTCTAAGCGCTGGGGAGGTTACAAGGTAATCAGGTTGTCCCACAGGGGGCTCACAGTCTTAATCCCCATTTTACAGATGAGATAACTGAGGCTCAGAGAAGGAAAATGACTTGCCCAAGGTCACACAGCAGACATGTGCTGGAGCCGGGATTCGAACCCATGCTCTGACTCCAAAGCCACTGAGCCGACATTCTGGACTCCATCCCTATTACTTTTTGTTCCCCAGGCAATGGAGAGCAAACTGCTCATTGGGGGCCGGAATATAATGGACCACACCAACGAACAGCAGAAGATGCTAGAACTGAAGAGACAGGAGATCGCAGAGCAGGTAGGAGTGCTGCCGTATTAGGCAACTGATGTTTTGAGTGAATATCCCTTTGAGGGGTTGGTGACTCACAACATAGGATCTCAGGGGTTGTCTACCCCACTTCTCAACACCACCCCCATTACCCCCTCATACGCAGGGAGCCCTAATTTTTCTCTCCCTCACCATTGGCTGGAGGACCTTGGCCGCTAGCAGTTGGGGAAGGGACCACGAGGGCACCCCTCTGCTCAGCCTCTCCTACTTTTGGTTCAGTATGGAGGTCTTCCTGCCTCCTAGACTAGGACAGGGACACCCCGCTGGTCAGCCTCCTGAATAGCCCCATTTTTGTGAGCATTCCCCCAGTGACCCAGCTGCTGAGCTGCCCCCTGCATTGTCTGGCCCTAGAAACGGCGGGAGCGGGAGATGCAGCAAGAGATGATGCTCCGGGATGAGGAGACCATGGAGCTGCGGGGCACCTTTTCATCTCTGCAGCAGGAAGTTGAAGTCAAGACAAAGAAGCTTAAGAAAGTGAGATGCCTGGGGTCGGGTGGGGAGGTGGGGAATCCGGCCTGGATCCACTCAAAGCATTCAGTTATAGGTGGCCCACTGTCTGCCCTTCTGGGGTGTGCTATTTCTCATCTCCCGCTCCTCACCTGCACTCCGCGGGCATATGGATGAGGGTCGGGGTTGGGGGGGGAAATAGGTGATCTGCCCATGATCATGCTGATGCTGTTTCACACACCCATCCCCACCACAATCTTGGATAGCAGCTCCTGCAGTGACAGTCCCTAGCAGGAAGTTTGATGATTAACCTGTCTTGGAATTGGAGGAGGGAAACCTTGGAGGGAAAGGAAGTGGCTGAGGAAGTTCAGACACATCCAAAGCTGTGCTCAGAGACGGTGAAAATGCTTAAAGGGCCTCTGGGCTGGGGCTCCAGCAATGAGACAAAACCCAAGGTTTGGACTCGGTCAGAGTGACTGTTGGGAGAGCTCTAGTAGCTGGAGGAGCCAGCCGGAGTCCCTGGCATCCCACTCATTTGACAATGCCAGGGGAAGTTTGGCCCAGGGCTCCGGTTGTTTCCCCTACATTGTGCCTTCGGAGTCGGGCCGGCCAGGCCTGAGCCCAAGCTTTATTTCAGCTCTATGCGAAGCTACAGGCTGTGAAGGCTGAGATCCAGGATCAGCATGACGAGTACATCCGTGTGCGACAGGATCTGGAAGAGGCGCAGAATGAGCAGACACGAGAACTCAAACTCAAGTAGGGATCATCTTTTTCTCCTCAGCCTTTTGCTTCTTTCTGTGGCCTCCTAGCCCCTTCCCCCAGGTTCATTCTCTACCCCGGGTCCCCCTCGCTCCACCTAATTTGGTGGGCCTACCTAGAGTCTTCCCAGCACATTCCTATACTCAGTTCCCCTTCAGACTCCCTCCCTCTCAGTCCTGAAGTGCCCCTCCGTGGAAGAGTCGAAGGATAGATATGTTCTTGGGGAGCAGTGGCTGGAATTTTGGGGATTCCTTCCTCCTCTGCCTCCTCTCCATTAAGCCATCTTTTGTGAACTTTTCAAGTACTTAGTGCTCTCCAGAACAAATTCCCCAAACCCTGGTCTCAGTCCACTGGGTTAGAATCAGGGGACAGCAGAGTGCCCTGAAATGTGGAGGTCTTGAGATGATGGTCCCTCTCATTTCTGGCTGTAACCCTGCTTCTCTACCTCTCGGCTCTGTTCCGCCCTCCCCCTGTCTCTTTGATGCTACTGGGCTTATCTCTTCTGTTTAGACACACACACACACTCTGTCTCTCTGTCTCTCTCTCTCATCAGCTTTCCTCATACTTTTCTACTCTCCTTTCCAGGTACCTGATCATCGAAAATTTCATACCTCCAGAGGAGAAAAACAAGATCATGAACCGCCTTTACCTGGACTGTGAGGAGGAACAGTGGAAGTTCCAGCCACTGGTCCCAGCGGGAGTGTGAGTTGGCAGGTTGTCCCAGGTGGCAGGGACCCTGCAAATGCAGCCACTAAACAGGGCAGGGCAGGATTCTTTTTTTTGTAGCCTAAAATTCAGGGTCTGAAAGGTTAGTGAGAAAAATGTGGAAGGAGTGGAGAGAGGGAAGGGCCGTTTAACAGGACATTGATTTGAGTCCTATTAAATATGATTAAATAAATATGATCAGTTGAGCGGGGAGGGTCCCTGCGTGGGGAGAGAAGCCTCGTGGAACCCCGAAAGAATCAAATGCTTGGGGAGGTAGGCGAGGTGACCTAGGAAGAAGGCCCAGGTAGTGTTACGCTTGAGGTGGGGAGTGCGAGAGCTGCTAAACGTGCAAGATGGACTCAGCTCCAAGTGACTCAGCAATCCGTCTACCTCACCCCCACTGACCACTTTGAAGGCAGGGCTTTCGTTGGCTGGGGAGGTACTCCTTCTGATGGTGGCTGTCTGGCACAGAGTCTGGGCTGGTTAGGATACTTCACCCAGTACATGTTTCTGAAACCATCCTACTAATCCAAAGACCAGATCAGAACCAGGCCTTGGTAACCTGGGCCAGTGCTGGACTAGATTTCTGAGCCCTTTCTGGATCTCTTCTAGGGTGGCCACTGTTGGCACTAAATAATTCTGGACGGTCCTTGTTCCTACCCCTGTCCCTACCCAGCAGCAGACGTATGTTCCAGATGTGCATGAACTGAGGGCAGGAGAAGACACACACAAAAAGATTTTTTGTAGCAGAATTGCTGAGCATGCCACCGGCCAGGCTTCTAACCCCCTCCATTGCTCCAAACCTGCTGCATTTCCCTCCTGAGGTGCTGCAGGTACAGGAGCTAATGGGGTAGGATGTTGGGTGTTTATAAAAATAAAGATACCTGGCATAAAGGCATCCAGTGACAGCTTAGTATTGGACAGATCAGCTGAAAACTAGACTGTCAGGGATAAGACCGGACAAGTGGTTGTTCTAAACTCTTCCCTCAGTGAGATCCCTCTTCCTCAGAAGGTAAAATTGGAGCTAGCTTCTCCCACCCAACCCTAAACCCACACCTATGTATACATGCCTACCATTTTAATTTTGTAGTTTTCAGTGATACAGTTATTCATGCAGGATGGATTTTTGGACAGCGAGGTTTCATATTTGTGGGTGATTTTTATTCAACACAAAATGCCACACAAAAAGCCCCATCTAACTGTAAAAAAACTCAGTCTTTATTTTCCCAACAATTCACAAACATGAGCCAAACACACTTGGAGTCAAACATATTCCTTCCCCACTCCCACACGCCTGCCTCCCACTCTTCTCCCTCCACAACCAGGATGAGAGAAGAGTCTAAACCAAGGTGTTGGGCTACACAATTAAGAGAAGATGACAAAGAAAAAAAGCAACAGGGAGGGCTCAGGAATGAGCCAGGCCCTGAGGACACAGAATCCCTGTTAGCAGAGGAAGTCCTGGGGAGGTATGATACAATGGGGTCTATCTAGGGGAAGCGGTGGCAGACTCAATATTCTCATACAGTGCTCTGCACACAGTAAGTGCTCAATAAATACGATTGAATGAATGAATAGAGCCCTGACTGGCCTAGGGGTCCCTCTGATGGGGCAGGGTACAAAAAGGAAAGGTAAGTTCAGTGAGCTGCCCCTCCCTTCAGCTTACCCCTTTTGCTGTCTTCCTACAAAGCAGAGGAAATTTGTAAGGGCTGTGATGTGTGGGCTTTGTGCTGACACAGGGCCACTCTGCCAGCTGGTCAAATAGGGCAGCTGTCCTGGATTCACTCCCCTCAGGAGCTCCCCTGTGGCTGTTCGATAGGGCCATCCTTTCCCACATTTACCTCTGTCACAGCTGCTATGGGGTTAAAAATACCCCATATAGGGGAAGGGCATGTGTGTGTCTGTATGTGTGTGTGTGTGTCTTTGGGGCGGGGGGGTTGTATGTAAGTAGGGCATTTACCCATTCTCAGGGGGCCTTTTGGCTTCCACCACTTCAGGCCCACAGGATTTCTAAATTGCTGGGTGTCCATGGTGTGTGTTCTGTGGGCTACAAGTCCTGAAGAAGTCGCTTCTGCAAGGGCTCATTTCCCCTCATCCCCACTCACAGAAGTGAGGCTGAGCCCCTCTTCTGATGTCAAAGGAGGTCTGGTCAGGGTGGGCTGGTCAGGGTGGGCCTTAGAGCTCTAGGACTAAAACACACAGTTTGGGTTTGGGCCTGATTGCTGAGAAAATACCCAAGAGGTGTGGACTGAGGCAGAGGACTGGGCCATTACAGATAAAGTTGCTACATAACCTGAACATAAAGGATTGTTCCTTATTTAATTGCCTTGCCCTTTTTCCCCTGAAAGGAAGGGAGGGAGGTGCATATTTGAGGGACACATCAAGCCACACCTCTATGCAGGGAAGGAGGAGAAAGAGGCTGGATTGGAGCCAGTGTTCAGTGCTCTTCTGAGATATGGCCTCCTCCATTCTGAAGGATCTGTGTCCTCCATGCAAACACTACCTCAGACCCAGAAGAGCTGGAGCTTCTTTTGCTACTGCATCATGCTGTCCCCTCACACCTGATCACCTGCCTCCTCTCACCCAGTGGGCTGATATCAAAACTCATATAAAAATCACTCCCTATATTGCCAGCAGCCTCAGACCAGGCTCTGAGTTGTATTGCCCCCAGGCATGTTCATTCGCACTGGCCTGGATTGACTCACATGGCTATTTTCTGCATCTCTTGAGCTCATTCAGGCGCCTTACTTAGCTCTATCCTTCAAGGGCTAAGTGTGCTCCCCATTCCTTCCCCTCATTTTCTTAATGCACTGAGAAACTGCCTTGAGAACACTGTACAGATAGGGCCAGACCCCAGGGACCTCTCTAGCCCCCCAAAAGACCCTTTATTAGTCTCTTTGGCTAGTTATGGGGAGACTTGGTATTTCTTCCCACTCAGTCATTTGTGACTCATTTTGCAAGTAGATTTCCAAGAGTTACCACATCTTGTACCTCCAGTTTATATAGCTCACTTTCTGGGCCAAGCCCTTCCTTCTCATTTGAGGCCTTCTCTGAGCTGGCAGGGAGGCAGCAAATGTAGGACTTCCATGGAGAAAAAGGGTCAGTCATTGCTTTATTAGAATCCACACACTCACTGTCGCATTTGTAGCCGTTACCTAGTTTTGGATTAGGTAGACACCAGGTTCTGTTCCCTTTTGTTACACGTTATAATAATTGAGGTATTTTTAAAATGTTTATTACGTGCAAAGCACCGTACGAAGCACTGAGGTGGAAATCAGACACAGTCCCTTATCCCACATGGGCCTCACGCTCTAAGTAGGAGGGAGAACTAGTGTTAATTCCACAGTTTACAGATGAGGAAAGTGAGGGTCGTTGGACATAGTCCATGTCCCACGTGGGGCTTTTAGTCTTAATCCCCACTTTACAGATGAAATAACTGAGGCCCAGAGAAGTGAAGTGATCTTTTCCCAAGATCACCCAGGAGGCAAGTGGCAGAGGCAGGATTAGAAACTCAGGTCCTTTGATTCTCAGGCCTGTGCTCTTTCCACTAGGCCATGCTGCTTTCTCTGATGTTGCCGACTTGTACTTCCCAAGTGCTTAGTACAGTGCTCTGCACACAGTAAGCGCTCAATAAATACGATTGAATGAATGATGGAAGGCGCAGAGGAAAGAGTCAGAGGATGGAGTAAGAGTTTGATGATAAGTAAGAGAAGTGGGTGGGGTGGAAGCTGATATCTGTAAAGAGAGAAAGGGGTCCAAGGCCCAGAGAGAAGAGTAGCTATCTCAGGCAGGTGGGTGATTTTCCTTTCCAGGATTTGACTGGGAAAGAGGCGAGTGTTGGGGAAGAGGTAGGAGAGCCTTGGGGGAGGTAAGGCGAGCTCTTGGGGAAGGTCATGGCTGCTGTTCTTTACCTTGTGTGTTCTTCAGGGATTATTAAGAATAATAATAATAATGAAAACTGATAATTATGGTATTTTTTAAGCACCTAGTGAGTGCCAAGCCCTGTAGTTAGCAAGATAATCAGATCCCACATGGGGCTTGCAGTCTTAAGGAAGAGGGAGAACAGGTATTAAATCCCCATTTTGCAGATTGAGGGAACCGAGGCCCAGGAAGGTGAAGTGACTTGCCCAAGGTCACACCGCGGACATGTGGTGGAGCCGGGTCTAGAACCCAGATCCTCTGACTCCCAGGCCTGTGGTCTTTCCATTAAGCCCCCTCCTGAGCCCCCTTTTTCATCTCCCCCTTCCCGTCCCCCCCGCCTTACCTACTTCCCCTCCCCACAGCACCTGTATATATGTATATATGTTTGCACATATTTATTACTCTATTTATTTTACTTGTACATGTTTATTCTATTTATTTTATTTTGTTAACATGTTTTGTTCTGTTGTCTGTCTCCCCCTTCTAGACAGTGAGCCCGTTGTTGGGTAGGGACCGTCTCTAGATGTTGCCAACTTGTACTTCCCAAGCGCTTAGTACAGTGCTCTGCACACAGTAAGCGCTCAATAAATACGATTGAATGAATGAATAAGTTAAAATGAATTGTCCAAGGTCACACGTCAGGCAAGAGGCAGAGGTGTTACGTTTAGAACACAGGTCTTCTGACTCTTAGGCCCGTGTTCTTTCCATTAGCCTCGAGTGTTCACAGGGAAGAGGTCAACGGGAGGTTTGGCAGTACAGTGTCTGTGAATTTCCTGTTATCCCCGGCAAGCTTTGTAATGGGTATTTGGGGCGTTGACTATGAGGCCTGCTCAACTTTGCCCTATGCTGGTTACATAGACAGGCTACAAGAGGAGACAATTGCTGATTGTGGGGAGCCTGAGCCCTATTGGCCATTTTCCTGTCCAATCTCAGGTATTATTGCTCCTCCTCCTCCTCCTCCTCCTCCTCCTTCCACTCCTGCTAGCTTCCTCTGCTGGATGTCGCCGTGATTTTCCACCCCTGTGTTTCTTTGTGCAGCGGGACCCTGCCCTGACCCTATGTCTCCCCTACAGCAATAACAGCCAAATGAAGAAGAGGCCAACTTCCGCAGTGGGCTACAAGAGACCCATCAGCCAGTACGCCCGGGTTGCCATGGCAATGGGGTCTCACCCCAGATATCGGGTGAGTGAGGAGCAGCTCCCTGGAGCAACAGAGAAAGCGGGAGGGAGGGAAAATGAAAAGAGGCTTGCAGTGGAGAAGGGGCAGTATTCCCAAGCCCAGGAGACAGTGTCCAGGAACTGTCTCTCTTGCCTCTGAGTTCCCAATAAATTCATCATTATCATCAATGAGTCTATTGAGCCCCAGAAGACTGCGTGGACGCAGTCTTCTGTGCTCAGGCCTGGCTTTTCTTTTCATGCGACAGGCAGAGAACATTCTATTCCTGGAGCTAGATGTGACCCCGCCAGCTGTCTTCAAGGTGGAGTTCTCCCGTGACCAGGAACAAGATCCCCGCCTACAGCACTTGGAGAGGCTCATGCAACTCGACAGCTTCCTCGAAAGGCCTACATCCTCCAGAGTCCGAAAGTCCAGGTCCTGGTCAGTGTGGTAGGGTTCTGAAGGGACTGAGTTGGTCTTTGGAGTTGGGAGACACCCCCCTCCCACCCCCCAAGCCGGCTGTGAGGACCTCTGGGTTGGCCCAAGAGGCTGGGCTGGGGGAGGATCAGTCAATCAATCAATCATATTATTGAAAAATAATAATAATAATAATGGCATTTATTAAGCGCCTACTATGTGCAAAGCACTGTTCTAAGCGCTGGGGAGGTTACAAGGTGATCAGGTTGTCCCAAGTGGGGCTCACAGTTCTAACCCCCATTTTACAGATGAGGTAACTGAGGCCCAGAGAAGTTAAGTGACTTGCCCAGAGTCACACAGCTGACAATTGGCGGAGCCAGCATTTGAACCCATGAACCCTGACTCCAAAGCCCGTGCTCTTTCCAGTGAGCCATGCTGCTTCTCATTGAATGCTTACTGTGTGCAGAGCACTGTACTAATACTTGGCAGACACGTTCCCTGCCCACAGTGAGCTTAACTTCTAGGGGGGAGACACACATTAATATAAATAGACGATGGATGCGTACTTAAGAGCCGTGGGACGGAGGGAGAGGTTAATAAAGGGAGCAAATCCAAGTGTGAGGGTGGCGCCGAAGGAAGTGGGAGAAGAGAAAATGACGGCTCAGTCAGGGAAGTCCTCCTGGGGGAGTTGTGCCTTCAATAAGATTTTGGAAGTGGGAAGAGTGACGGTCTATTGGCAGTGAAGAGGGAGGGCGTTCCAGGCCAGAGACGGGATTGGGGGTGAGAGGTCGGCAGTGAGGTACAGTGAGTAGGTTGCCATGAGAGGAGCGAAGCGTGAGGGCTGGGTTGTAGTCAGGAGAACAGCGAGTTAGGGTAGGAGTTTGAAGAGTTATGGAACAGGAGGATGATTGATGGGAAATTTCTCTTACCCGTTTCCTGTGTTCCTCTTTCCTCCCATCCACGTCCCCCCACACAGGTGCCAGAGTCCTCGACTGCTGCCATCTTCTTCCTCGCATGTCTCTCTGGCCTCGGGCTCCCTGAGGCCCTCTACGACAATGTCCCACGAATGACACCTCCAAGAATGATGTTGCCCATCCATACACAGACTCCCGGCTGAGGGGCAGCCTGCTCCTGGCCGTCTCATCTGCCGCTTTGCGTGCGTGCCTCTATGTGTGTGTGTGCGTGTGCGTATGTGTGTATGTGTGTGCGCGTGTGCATGCGCACTCACACGCGCGTAGGGGGAGAGTCTGGGAAGAGACTCTAATGGCTCCTCTTCCCCCATTCTTCAGCCTTTCCTTTATTTATTTAACATTATTTATTTGTGGCGCTCAGCTGGTGATGGGGAAAAATAGAAGACTTTTGGCAGCAGTCACTGGACAGGCTTCTTCCCCTATTGCCAGTACCCTTAGGTGGACCTTAGGCCAATGCCCCCTGCCAGCTCCACCGGGAACAGGAGGCCAGTGGCTGAGAAGCTAGTTCTACCTCTACCCATTCCATCCCAAGATTGCAGTCTCCTCAACTCCCGTGGTGTTCGTGGGCCTCTGGGTGTTTTCCTGTTGACAGAAGGTAGAAGAGTAACCTGAGAGGAGAAGGGAAGAGGTGTGAGGGCATCCTGGGAGAGGTACCTCCCAGACGTGCGGAATTGGGAGGAGAAACTCGCACCCTGAGAGCCCAGGCTTCACTCTTTGCTTGGGACCTGGCCAAGGACTCTTGATGGCCTCATTCAGCCAGTCTACAACCTTCATCTGGACTTCACCCCTGCCCCGTCTCGCTCCCTCCCTAATCCTTGGGCTGGATCCCAGGGCCGGGGGAGTCAGTTGCTGCTTCCTTGGAACCTTATGAAGACATCCCACCCAGGCATCTGGTGAGGCCCCTTTACTCCCACCTACTCCTGGTAGGAAGGGCAATCTTAGAAACTGAGATGGTACGTGCTTTCCGTGACCAAGGAGCTGCACTTTGCTACTGCAGCCAGTCTCCTACCCCAACTGCCTTCTGCTTGAAGGTCCAAGGTTGAATCCGTCTGCACCTCCCTATCCCCAGCAGCTTCTCCGTCTATGTACCCCTAATGCGTTTCTCCCTTCTCTCCATCTCCACAGACCTGCTCGCATTCCATACAACCACTGGGCCCTTGCCTTCCTGAAATCCGACACAACCCTTTGCACCTGAGAGGAAGGAGAGACCGTGGCTTCTCCTGCATCAGTCCCCAATCTCATAGTTGTCACTCTTTCCTCTATCTCCTTCCCTTGAAGCCTTTCAGTTTCCTTCAATGTCACCAACCTGCGAGGGGGTCACACATCTAGATAACATCGCCTGTCCCTCTGTAGCAACAGAGGATTAGGGAAATGGGGGGTACTGCTGAACTGTTCCCGCTTTCACCTTTCCCCATTCTCCATAGAGAGTTGCACTCCAGAAGGAGGTCTCCAGATTTGCTTGCTGCACAATTCCCGCTCTCTCTTCAGGATGTCCTCACTCCAGTCTTCCTTAGGAGACTCTGGCCTGGGCCCAGGGTAGATGGGCAACCCATCCTAACCTGCTTTTAGGCACAGCCATTGTTCTTCAGGAGAAACTGTCCCTTCTGTCCCCATCTCTTGGAGCCTCAGCAAGTTGACTGGAGCAGCCTGGCAAGGGTTGGGAAAAGAGTTGCAGAGAAAATTTCCAGTTATCAAGAGGCTGCTTGTTTGCCGAGTCCTAAGTAACTAAGTTAAGCCACTTCTCCTGCCAACCTTTCAGCACCTGGAAAATATCAGATTGGTTGTCACTGATATTTCACCCCCATCCCTCTGATCCAGGCTGGGGCTGGGACTCACTTTCCCTCATCTCCTCCTTTCCAACCCCCCTTATTTAGTGACCTGGGACCTCCCAGTCTGATAGCACAACCCCCACTCCCCACCCCCAGTCCGAGGTCCAGGCCTGTGGTGTGAGAGGAGGGCTGTCAGTTGGGTGGCCTGGGTGTTGCCCTTGTTTTTTGTGATGTGTGTATGCGTGTGTGCCTTGCTAAGGGCACTCTTCACACTCGGTATGGGTTTCACGTGCTGGGGACAGGGCCGTGGGGCAGCACAGTCCCAGTTTCCCTCTTTCTCTCTTTTTTTTTCCCCCTCTTGATGGATCAGACATTGGATTGACAAAATGAGGGCCTTAATTAGGACCAAATTTATGTGCCTGTTGCTGTGGTAACTTATTCAGACCTCCAGAGTTTACCGAATGGTGGCCCATCCTTGTCACTCTATACATGCGAATATACAGAACCTATTATAAATATATATATATATATATGAACTAGTATCCACACTGAGGGCCCAAGTGCCCCCCTGGCTCGGGTTGGCGGTCTCTCTGTTGAGCTGGTAAGGCATCTGCGCCGTGGTGCCATCAGCAACCCACAGGCCCCAGCCCTACCCAAACCAACAAAATCAACAATAAAGGAATGAGCATCACTGCATAGGCTCCTGCCTTCTTTCCCTTCTGTTTTTTCCTCACTCTCTTTATCCCTCTTTTCCTGTCCTTTCTTCCTTCTCCCCTTTTGTTTTTGCCATCAGGAGAAATCAGACTCCAGTCCAAACAGCATCATGGAGAAGAGTTATCCAGTCAGTCATATGGACCAGCCTTTCCGATGCAATTTGATTTCAGTCCAATGAGGCATTTTCTGGGCTTCCTCCAACTTGCAATCAGCCAATCAATGGAATTTATTGAGCACTTCCTGGGTGCAGAGCACTGTATTAAGCACTTGGGGAGAATACACTACAACAGAGTTGGTGGACATGTTCCCGGCCCTCAAGGAGCAGGGAGAAGCAGCATGGCCTAGTGAATAGGGCATGGGACTGGGAGTCAGAAGGACCTGGGTTCTAATCCCGGCTCAGCCCCTTGTCTGCTGCGTGACCTTGGGTAAGTCCCTTAACTTCACTAGGCCTCAGTTACCCCATCTGTAAAATAGATTAAAACTGTGAACCCCATGTGGTACTTGGACTGTGTCCAACCTGATTAGCTTATACATACCCCAGCGCTTAGAACAGTGCCTGGCACGTAGTGAGCACTTAGCAAATGCCATTTTTTTTTAAGAAGGAGCTTACAGTCTAGAGAGAAGCTTATGCTATTACTGTCAGAGCTTTTCAAGTTATAGCCACAGCTTCTGTTTGCCATGGAGAGTAGCGTCAGGCAGGGTGTTCTACGGCAAGGCCACTGTTTGGGCAATAGAATGATGTTTCTGGGGTTACTGAGTTCTCCTCATTCTAGGACTAACGATCAGGAAGGTGGCCTGGAGAACCATAGCCAGAGATGGTGCTTTGAAATCCCATTGTAGGAGGTGCTGACAATGTCACTCGCCTACGCTTCTGGTTGTCCGGAGCCAGTCATCTGCATTCTCTAATGGTCTTACTCTTCACCGACCATTACTGCTCTACAAGAGCGAGGCCCTTCCTGTCCTTCATCTCTTAACCGCTGCCTCAGCACCAAAGAGCAAGGACCAGATTGTGGCCCCATGAAACCAAGTGCCTTTGGGGAGTGAAGGAATAGGACACTGTTCTTGCCCTCAGTTCCTAATGGAGGAAAATGAATAGATTGTTACCGAAGCATAAAGTTTAAAAATACACAATTGGAAGACAGATGTAAACATATTTTACAGACACATACCTAAGTGTAATGGGTTCCTGGTGTGAATGGAGCTAGCTGGTCTGGCTTTATGAAAGAAACATGTTTAGTATCGTTTTGAGAGGGAAGGAACATGATTTAGGCAAGGGGAAGAGAGAGGGCATTTGAGGTTGAGGAGGAATGTAATGCCATATTCAGAGGATGGCAAGTGGATTGGCTGTTTGGAGCATGACATCCTGATTTAGCTGAGTTTTGGCAGTGTTACTTGGAAAGGAGGTGCTGGCAGTGGCAGCCACTCAGGGCCAACAATGTGTCCTTCTCCTCACACATGTTCCCCTCTCTCAGGAGTCGGGGAGCCTTAGCTTTGTCCTTAAGGATGTGGCTTTGCTATACCTTTGGCAGAGCTGGGCTACCTCAAAAGGCACTTGTACTTTTCCAGGGTGAGAGAGGAGGGAAATTGCAGCACCTCTAAACGGCTCCTAACCTTACCTTTCCACCCCCTAGTGATGTCAGGCAGGAAGTCACCGGTCTCCAAAAGCTAGAAAGTTGCCACAGTGAGCATGGCTCTTTATGTTATCCTAAGTAGTCATTTATGTCAAGATACCTTGCACAACATGCCTACCTTGGGCCTCAGGGCCAGCTTAAGGCACTGGTGAACCTTGGGTAGTATACTAGACTCTAGAGGTTTCCCCCATTCCAGGGGATTTCTTTCAAACTGGCCAGCATGATGGAGGGCTCAAAGCAGAGAAAAAGGAGGAGGAGGAGGAGGAGAAGGTGGTGGGAGAACTCATCACATGCGCATAATGGTACCCTTTTGATGGTGGAACCCAGTTTCCCAATTTTTCTAGGTAAAAATGGTTTTCTGGGTAGATGCTGTTGTCTACCCCATCTCATGTTTCAGTATTTTCTGCCCATAAAGGCTCTCCTGGAGTCCTCCTGGTCCTTGCTTCTTCCAGTAGCCAGTACCAGTTTACTCAGAGTGACTTCCTTTTCCTTCCATTATAAACTTGTGTTAATCCTCCTTTTTCTGAGGCTTCCTCCCTCTGGACAAGGAACTGACTTCAATTTTTTCCCCCCACGAAGTTCATTCAGTTTCAGACATTGTTTCAGCCACTACTGTATCATTGGGGAGAGGTATTATAGGAAAATGCTCAAACCTTGAAAGATTTAGTCAGTACACCAAAATGTCCACCTTCCCTTCTGCTCTTTCAATTTCTGGCAAGACCTCCTGTTACACTGTTAATTTACAAAGACACCCCTACCCTTGAAGGACTTTATATTTTAGAAGAAGGCAATATCAGTGACAAAACACAAAAAGAGACATATTTCTCTAGAATGCATTCAGACTACATCAATTTCCTCCATTCCAAAACAGGATTTTGCTATTTTTGGTTTACATCCATTATGATAGCCTAGGGAGAAGGAAATGAGCAGATGTAGAGAGGAGGATGGAAAGAACAATAAATAGAGGTTGGCAACTAAGGATATAGTTGGGGAAGAGGAAAGAAAATAGATAATAATAGATAATAAAGATAATAGAAGACAATGGATAAAGACTGATTGAGTGGAGGGCAGCAAACGGGGCAGAATGAATGAAGGAAAAGCCTGAGAGGGAGAGAGGGAGGAGGAGCTGGGGAGAAAGGCTGGAAATGGGCCCAGGATTGAATATAGTTCTAAAGAACCAATTTAAAATAATATTTGTAGGACCGCCGATTTTTCACCATTTCAGAATTGCAGTGGGGAAATAAAATGGAATACGTAGTCCCAAAACACTTGTGTATGTTCACAAGGGAGCTACAGGATCTAGACGTATTGTGAGCAATCAGAGCATAGCCAAAGAGGGGGAGTAAAGGGAGCTCTGAGATGCCAGAGCCTAAGGTGAGAAGGGCCAAAAGATGAACTTTTTAGCATGCAGGGGTGAAGGGAGGAAATTCAAATTTCAGGGGGTTCACATTACAAGGTCAAAAACATGTGACGCTGAGGGATGCTCAAAAGGTCATCCTCCTCTAGGCAGTTTCCTCAAAAGCCCTCTATAAGTCTTTATAGCCTTATAAAGATGAACTTCTTCATAGAGTCCTTTTAGAAGGGGCCGGCCCTCAACTAAAGCTATGTAGGGAAGAATTCTCCAGCATCTTCCTTAATTATCATTAGCATTAATAACAATAATAATAATAATGGTACTTGTTAAGCACTTACTATGTGTTAAGCACTGTTTTAAGCATTGGGGTAGATACACATTAATCAGGTTGGACACTATCACTGTCCCTGTCAACCATCATCATCATCCTCATCAATCGTATTTATTGAGTGCTTACTATGTGCAGAGCACTGTACTAAGCACTTGGGAAGTACAAATTGGCAACATATAGAGACAGTCCCTACCCAACAGTGGGCTCACAGTCTAAAAGGGGGAGACAGAGAACAAAACCAAACATACTAACAAAATAAAATAAGTAGGATAGATATGTACAAGTAAAATAAATAAATAAATAGAGTAATGGAGCTCGCCGGCTAAATCCACATTTTACAGATGAGGGACCTGAGGCACAGAGAAGTCAAGTGACTTGTCCAAGGTCACACAGCAGATACATGGCAGAGCCAGGATTAGAACCCAGCTCCTTCTGACTGCTAGGCCTGTACTCTGCCCACTAAGCCACACTGCTTCTCCAACTAGGAACAAACAAAGCCCTACCGCACTTTCAGTCCATTTTTCTTCTTCCTCAATAGAGCTGGAGAGCCGCTGGACAGCATCCACCATATAGTAACACTGCAGAAAAGAACACTAGAGTGAATTTCTGCCACAACTGGCAACACTAGGTTAGACCCTGTGAGCTGGCCATATGCAACCACCACAGTTGGAGCTGGAACCCATCATCATCATCATCATCATCAATCGCATTTATTGAGCGCTTACTATGTGCAGAGCACTGTACTAAGCGCTTGGGAAGTACAAATTGGCAACATATCGAGACAGTCCCTACCCAACAGTGGGCTCACAGTCTAAAAGGGGGAGACAGAGAACAAAACCAAACATACTAACAAAATAAAATAAATAGAATAGATATGTACAAGTAAAATAGAGTAATAAATATGTACAAACATATATTCATATATACAGGTGCTGTGGGGAAGGGAAGGAGGTAAGATGGGGGGGATGGAGAGGGGGACGAGGGGGAGAGGAAGGAACCCATAGCAACAGTTGCCCAGAAACAGCTGTCTGCTTGCTCAGCCCAGTCTGTTGGGAGGAGGGAGGCAAGGAGGAAGGAAGGAAGCACAAGAAAGAGGAGGAAATCTGAGGCAGAGCCCTCAAGGACCAGCACGGAAGGGGGGACATGGCCCCCCATCCCTCATCCCAGAATTCCAGTTCCATTAACTTTCATCTTAAACTTGGGGGGAAAACCAGATTCTTGGCAGCCAGGGATGGTCCCTGGTGGCCTGGGCATATGGGAGAGGAAGTAAAGAGGTACCCTGAGGCCCTGCCTGAGGAACCATGGGGCCTGTGCCATAACCTCAGGGGAAAGAAAAATACTTATCCTTCACTATGCTTTCTGATAGCCACTTTTCTGCAATATGGGGCTGACACCCAGTGGACACTTAAGCACACTAACTCAACCCTTCAAGGGTTGAACTTGCTTTGAACGCCTCTACCTCTAACCGTCCAATTTTGACTTCTCTTTGTCAGGATGCCCCTTATCTCTCCGTAGTTTTCTAGTCCACTTCTTTCGGCTCTTCGTTGAAGGGGCCCACCCAACTCCTCCTTCTAATGTGCCTACCTGTGATCCCTAAGGTTCTCTAGGAATCGTTCATTCATTCATTCAATCGTATTTATTGAGCGCTTACTGTGTGCAGAGCACTGTACTAAGCGCTTGGGAAGTACAAGTTGGCAACATCTAGAGACGGTCCCTGCCCAACAGTGGGCTCACAGTCTAGAAGGGGGAGACAGAGAACAAAAACAAAACATATTAACAAAATAAAATAAATAGAATAAATATGTACAAGTAAGAGTAACAAATACGTACAAACATATGTACATATATACAGGTGCTGTGGGGAGGGGAAGGAGGTAAGGCGGGGGGGATGGAGAATCTGTTGTCACGCCTAAGTCAAATTTAGTAATATGGCATTTTGGAATTCTATCCGGTTGAACCTGATTTTTACCACTTAATCATCTTTTACACATGAGTATCAAACTTCCCCAAGTTTAAATTGAAAAAAAAGTCTATTAAATATTTTCAGTGCCAAAATAGACTTACATTGATTTAGGAATCCATCCTAAATACTTACTTGATTTAGTATAGTTGAACGAACAACTGACAATATCAATGCTGGATTTTGGAATATGATAATATTTGGGCTATTTAGTCATTTATAAAAGGGCTTCATAAATATTTTCCTCAGGATTTTCCCTCTCTCCATTCCAGGAAGAGCTTGTCGTTTCTTTGAGTAACTTGCACTTGCGGCCAGGTTTTACTTATCTCTTGTACAAATGTCACCATTCTTTTCACTCCAATACAGAGCCCTCACCTCAAAATAAAGACGCTGGCATTGTTAAATTTTGGGTTGACCCTGGGCGCCATACCCCAAATTAAGCAGGATTGCATTGAATTATTATGTACGCCAGCAGGGAGCCATTAACATTATTTGCAAGAATCAAGGAAGAAGGAACATTATTAAAGAAGTGCTTACCACGGAAATGTAATATAGCGTATGTGAATCAGAAAAATAAGACATAAAAATAAACCCAGAGTTTTTGAACTTAAAGCCCAATTTGTATTTACATTAAATACAAATTTCTCCCCCTTTTAGACTGTGAGCCCACTGTTGGGTAGGGACTGTCTCTATATGTTGCCAATTTGTACTTCCCAAGCGCTTAGTACAGTGCTCTGCACATAGTAAGCGCTCAATAAATACGATTGATGATTGATGATGATGATGATTACATAAAATAGATAATTATTAGTTGAATTACATTCATGGCACCTAGTAGAGTGCTTTGGGGACTGGCCTTTGCAACAGAACAAAGGCATCAAACAATTCCATGGCCACTGAGGCTAAGGCTCAAACCATGAAAGGCATTTTGATGACAACGGCATGTGCAATGACTTGGGAGAGTTTTGCACATAAGAACATAAATGCCTTTTATGACAATGCCTCATTCATTCATTCATTCAATTGTATTTCTTGAGCGCTTACTGTGTGCAGAGTACTGTACTAAGCGCTTGGGAAGTACAAGTTGGCAACATATAGAGATGGTCCCTACCCAACAACGGGCTCACAGTCTAGAAGGGAGGGACGGACAACAAAACAAAACATGTAGACGGGTGATCCAATCTGACATTCTGTCTCTGACAACAGGTTGCCTGGGGGAACTATATAGGACTTCCCATCTATGACATTCTTCCAAAATTCATCACCAACTTTTCCCTTTATAACCTTATTTTAACCTATTTGGACCACTTGTCCATTAACTTATCCAAACATTCCTGGAACCTGCGCAGAATGAAGAATGTAAAGAGGAGAGCAGCAGGAAATGCAGGTAGGTATGTTTGGAACTCCAGCTGGGGAGGGATTTGGACTTGAAGGCTAAGGAAAGGTGCTCTGATCTGATGCAGGAAGTCACTGGAAGCCACTACAATCTTTTGAGAAGGAAATGACATGATTGGATTGTCATGAGGAAGATTAGCTTTCCAATACTGGGTAAACTAGAGTCTAAGAGGAAGGTTTGGACAGTCTTTTAGACTGTGAGCCCACTGTTGGGTAGGGACTGTCTCTATATGTTGCCAATTTGTACTTCCCAAGCGCTTAGTACAGTGCTCTGCACATAGTAAGCGCTCAATAAATACGATTGATGATGATGATGACGACAAGAGCTGTGACTAGGGGAATGGAGAGAATAGGACTGATCTCAGAAAGTCTTCAAAAGATAAATTCAAAGAGCATGGGGATTCATTCATTCACTCATTTGTATTGGCCAAGCGCTTCCTGTGCGCAAAGCACTATACTAAACGCTTGGGAGAGTACAATATAACAATTAACAAACTCATTCCCTGCCCACAAAGAGCTCACGGTCTAGAGGGGATGACGTAACGGGAATCCAGGCAAAAATTTCTTTATGGCTTGAGTCAACAGGATCATTCTCCCCATGATTTTGCAAGCATTATACTGCCGATAGTAAGCAGTTGTCTTTTCACATTTAACTTTCCCCATCTCTTCAGCTTACTTACAGGTTCTCGCACCTGCTTTCCCTCTGTGGCTAATTAGGGAGAGAATATTCTCTCTATTCAGAGGAAATGAGGTTCTGCTTACTTGGAAAGGAAGGTGTGAACTGACTCATATTGATAGCATTAAACTCTTAGATCAGAGGACTGGAATTTTGGCTTTTGTTGTGCTTTTACTTGAATTGCAATTACCAATACAGTGGAAATCTGACTATCCAAACTAGACTGGTTCAGATAACTAGGCGTAACTGGATTTGGTCACCTTGGGCAGGCATTCACCCACTTTCCGTTGCATTATTTGTTCTTGTTATTTTCCCTCTAGTTATCCAAATTAGTCTTGGTTTGAATAACTTGTCTCGAGGATAAGGAAGTTTGGGCAAGTGGGTTTTGACTGTAAATAAACCCAGGCACTGCAGGGCTGGGAGTAGTTTTTGCTCAATGCTGATTTTGTGGATCTTTCTAGCTCTACCCCACTTTCCAGCTGAGTAAGACCTCCTGTTAAGGCGGTCATTAGCTCCGATAAAAGGCAGATGGAGCCTTGGGGAAATTAATTAGTTCCGGGAAGGGCTGGGAGGGAGGTGAAATAATTTGTTTTTATGGCTTGTATCTGAAAAGGCTGGAGTAAGAGAGACAGAGCGTCAGGTTACCTTCTGGTGAACCATGGCTGGCTGAAGCTGAGGATAACCAAAGAGAAGCCTTTCTTATACCTGGCAGGTTCCTAATTCAGCACCCAAAGACCCTCTACTAACTCCAATTCTTCACTGAGACTTACAGTCTCTAGCACTGACAACCCACAGCACGTGTGTGTGTTGGTTGACCTTTATGCCATAAATTTTAGCTTACAAAATGTTTTTTGGATCTCACTTGGGTATTCTCCAGAGTGCCTTCATGATAGGTAGAGAAGCCCCTTTAGTTCAGAGATGATGCTCTTAAGCGCTTACTACAGTGCTCTGCACACCATAAGTGCTCAATAAATACGATTGAATGAATGCTCGCTAGTGTGAGATTGCATTCAAGAGCATCTCTTACACCCTTGCCCCTGAAAATAAGCAGTACATCTCTTCTGGCCTTTTGCCCTTTAAGTCTCAATGATGTTCTGTTCCATGATGCCAGACTGCATCCTTTACCTCCTTGCCAATCCCATCTCACCCTCATGGATCACCAGGGATCCAAGGACCACTTTAAGAAACATTGCTCTAAGTCCTTATACTTTTCTCTTCATTTCCACCTTACATCATCTATATTTGTAGCATGGGGGAGGATTCATGTGGCTGGAGCCTGCTTTTGTGAAAAATACCCTATTACTTAGTTTATCCATCTATCTCCTGAGGTTGCGAGATGGAATGTATCCTATCTGCCCACAGTTCCCCATGTTTGTGCTTTAAGAAACTGAAGACAGGATATTCTCTGTAGAGAGCGGTGGGCTTTTCTATCATCGCCAGTATTTAGTAGGGGGTGTGGTGTGGTGTGTCCGTGTCCCTGTACTAGGTGCTTGGGAACATGCAATAGAAATGAGATACGGCCTCTACTCTTGAAGAGTTTATAATCTAATGCAGGGGAAAAGAGTTGTAAAATATAAAACAGAAACAGGAGAAAGAACATAGCTACATATGATATGAACAAACACAGGCAAATCAAGAAAAATGGGCATGTAGGCACATGATTGCTAAGGATCCCTAGTGGGATGATGTCACCAGGAAGGTGGGAATTATTTGGGGTATGCCTCCTGAAGGCTTTGAAAGCATTAGAAAGGCTTTGAGCTGGTGCTTCTGATAGTAGCAGTGGTTATTAAGCCCCTACTTTACACAAGGTACTGTTCTAAGCTGGGAAAGAAATACACGGGTGACATATAGACACGATCCCTAGCCCCTCGAGAGCTCAAATCTAAGAATAAGGCAGGGAAGAAGGATAGCCTCAGACACATGAAATGAAAAAAAAAATATAAAAGGTAAGGATGATGATAAATTCAACAGAAACAGAAGGATTTCAGGCTCCACCCGGCTCATACCAATAGCCCCAGACACTACAGCCGTGGCCTTCCCAACATTTTAAAAGTTGAAAAGGCATAAGCTGCTGTTGTTTCAGCCATTTCTGGGTTGGAACATGCAGATTTAAGTGGGGAGGGAGTGTGCAATGAGTCAGAGATGGAAGAGTCAAACACGAGGTACAGTTACTGAAGGTGAGTTTGGGAGGAGTGCAGAATTCAAGCTGGTTGTAGTGTGAGATGAAAGTGGAAAAATACGGAGGAAGTTTCATTAAGCCATTGCTGGAGTGAAGTTTCAGTGATGCCCACCCCCTGTCCCAGTGACTAATAAAACCAAAAGGAAGTTTAGGCCAGAAGGGCTACTCAAGGTTTTCTTTATGTCTGGGTTCTGGTGAACACTCATCAGGAAATATGCAAACGCAAAGCAAAAATAAACTCTGATTCCCAAATTCAAAATCATCACTTGCAACCCGATGTCATTGCTGGCATAGTTTCTATGGAAACAAAACTTATTGATAAGCTTATTGTCAAGCACTTAACACAGTATTCTGCACACAGTAAGTGCTCAATAAATATGAGTGATTGGTTGGTTATTGCATAGTTAAACACTATTCAGTGCTGAGTTCATCTTTCTAGAGTCTGGAGGAGGAGATGGAAAGGGTTGTTTCTTCACACAGGAACATAAGAAATGTTATATTGGATCAGACCAATGGTCCAACCATCCAACTGAGACTGCTTAGAGGGATTGGGGTTATTATTGCCCTTCCTGCCATCCCCATCAAGGTTACAGGATCTAATGTCTCAGTGAGCTCATTGTGGGCAGGGAATGTGTCTGAGTCAGAAGACCTCTATTCTAATCCCGGCTTTGCTACTTCCCGCTGTGTGACCCTGGGCAAGTCACTTAACTTCTCTGGGCCTCAGTTTCTTAATCTGTAAAATGAGGATTCAATACCTCTTCTCCCTCCTGCTAAGACTGTGAGCCCCATGTAGGACAGGGACTCTGCCAGACCTGATTATCTTGTATCTACTCTAGCACACAGTACAGTGGTTGGCTCACAGTAAGTACTTAAATGCCAAAATTATTATCATTATTATTACTACTATTATTATTATCATGTGTGATAACTCATTCATCTCCTTGTCTAGAAGTCGCAATGTCCATCAGTGGTCAGGCTACAGCCTTCACCTTCCCAGGACGGAGACTCAGGGAGGAGGTGGGGACTTGTTAAATCCAATTTGCAGCTATACATCCAGGGGAATAAGATTCCCTGCATGAGGCAAGATGGTCATTTGTATGGGCTTCAGTGGTCCTGAACAGACCATAGGGAAACTCAGGAAGGTTCTGAGGAACTCTTCAGCCACAGTAGTAAGAGTGAGAGCAGTAGAAGTAGTGGCAGGTGCTGTTGGTAGCGCTGGCGCTGGAGAAAGAGGCAGAAATGTCCTGATCTCCTTGAGAGGTGGCAACAGAATGTAATGATGGTATTTGTTAAGTGCTTACTATGTGCAAAGCACTGTTCTGAGGTTACAAGGTGATCAGGTTGTCCCATGGGGGCCTCACAGTCTTAATCCCCATTTTACAAATGAGGGAACTGAGGCCCGGAGAAGTGAAGTGACTTGCCCAAAGTCACACAGCTGACAGTTGGTGGAGTCGGGATTTGAACCCATGACCTCTGACTCCAAAGCCCGGGCTCTTTCCACTGAGCCACGTGGCTTGGGTTCTAACTCCAACCCCCATCCCAGCAGTTGCTTACAATTCTTTATACTTTTTTACGGTATTTGTTGATTGCTCACGATGTGCCAGGCACTGTACTAAGTTCTGGGGTAGATACAAGATAATAGGTTGGACACAGTCCATAATCAATCAATCAATCAATCAATCAATCAATCGTATTTATTGAGCGCTTACTATGTGCAGAGCACTGTACTAAGCGCTTGGGAAGTACAAATTGGCATCACATAGAGACAGTCCCTACCCAACAGTGGGCTCACAGTCTAAAAGGGGGAGACAGAGAACAGAACCAAACATACCAACAAAATAATAAAATAATAATAATAACAATAATAATAATAATGGCATTTGTTAAGCGCTTACTACGTGCTTACTACGTGCAAAGCACTGTTCTAAGCGCTGGGGAGGTTACAAGGTGATCAGGTGTCACCGTGGCCGTTATCACTGCCATCCCACAAGTGGCTGAACTAGCTCTTCTGGTCTGGGGATATGAGTCTTGTGCATGGCTGTAAAAATGACATTGTCTGGCCAAGCCTGAACCTCTTTTCAACCTTGAAGGATCAATTTATTCATTCATTCATTCAATCGTATTTATTGAGCGCTTACTGTGTGCAGAGCACTGGACTATGTGCTTGGGAAGTACAAATCGTCAGCATATAGAGTCGGTCCCTACCCAACAACGGGCTCACAGTCTAGAAGGGGGAGACGGACTGCAGAACAAAACAAGTAGACAGGCGTCAATACCATCAGAATAAAGAGAATTATAGCTATATCATCATCATCATCAATCGTATTTATTGAGCGCTTACTATGTGCAGAGCACTGTACTAAGCGCTTGGGAAGTACAAAGTGGCAACATATAGAGACAGTCCCTACCCAACAGTGGGCTCACAGTCTAAAAGGGGAAGACAGAGAACAAAACCAAACATACTAATAAAATAAATAGAATAGATATGTATAAATAGAGTAATAAATATGTACAAACATATATACATATATACAGGTGCTGTGGGGAAGGGAAGGAGGTAAGAAGGGGGGGATGGAGGGGGGCGAGGGGGAGAGGAAGGAAGGGGCTCAGTCTGGGAAGGCCTCCTAGAGTAATAAATATGCACAATTATATACAAGTCCTGTGGGGAAGGGGAAGGAGGTAGTGCGTGTGTGTGTGGGGCGATGGGGATGGGAGGAGGAGAGGAAAAAGGGGGGGGGGGCTCAGTGTGGGAAGGCCTCCTGGAGGAGGTGAGCTCTCAGTAGGGCTTTGAAAAGAGAAAGAGAGCTAGTTTGGCAGACGTGTGGAGGGAGGGCATTCCAGGCCAGTGAAACTGGCCTGTGAATTTAGTGAAACTGCTGGCCCCTGACTTATGACCGCTGGCCAACACTACCCCCTGGCTTGGGGAGGGGGCCACCCGCCCTTTCACTTTGGGTTGAGCTACTCTGGATGGATGGTGGTGGCAGCGGCAGCCCGGTCTGGTCCCAGAAACTGCTTGGGCCAGGTACTGGTCTCAGTGGGGGACGTAAGTCCTTCACCCTCCTATCCCAAATCCATTTCTCTCCCTTATCAATCATATTTACCGAGCGCTTACTGTGTGCAGAGCACTGTACTAGGTGTTTGGGACAGTAGGGAACCGACGCAACAGAGGGGTGAAGTGACTCGCTCACGGTCACACAGCAGACAGGCGGTGGAGTTGGGATTAGAACCCATGACCGAAAAGCCGCGTGGCTCAGTGGAAAGAGCCCAGGCTTTGGACTCAGGTCATGGGTTCAAATTCCGGCTCCGCCAAATGTCAGGTGTGTAACCTTGGGCAAGGCGCTTCTCTGTGCCTCAGTTACTGCATCTGTAAATGGGGTTTAAGACAGCCCCCCCGTGGTACAACCTGATCACCTTGTAACCTCCCCAGTGCTTAGAACAGTGCTTTGCACATAGGAAGCGCTTAATAAATGCCATCATTATTATCACAAAACAACAGAGTTGGAAGACACATTCCCTACCTTCTCTCCTTTGTTTCCTTTCACCTTACCTTTCTCCCCATCCCTTTATTTCTCCATCTCCTTTTCTTCTCCTTCATTGTCTTCACTCTCTGTTACCTCCCCTCGCCCCTTTCCTGCCTCTTCTTAGTCTGCCCAAGGTAACCAGACCTTAGTTCAGAGGGGAGACTGATTAAAGTACAAACTTCAGGCATGGTGGGAGACGAGTCAGACGGCTCTTTGTTTCCCTTCCAGGCCAAGGCTAGCTCAGGCTCAAGCACTGATCTCTTTACCAATAATTCAGTTTTTCTTTCGTCTGGTGGCAAAGGTGAAGGTCTGATGGGGCTAGGTGAATCAGCCTAGATATGAGTTTCCCATACCAGATGAACCCACCCAAAACCTTTATTTTGGCTACTGTAATTCCCCCTCAATAGCTCAGGCTCAAGCACTGATCTCTTTACCAATAATTCAGTTTTTCTTTTGTCTGGTGGCGAAGGTGAAGGTCTGATGGGGCTAGGTGAATCAGCCTTGATTTGAGTTTCCCATACCAGATGAACCCACCCAAAACCTTTATTTTGGCTACTGTAGTTCCCCCCCAGTAGCTCAGGCTCAAGCGCTGATCTCTTTACCAATAATTCAGTTTTTCTTTCATCTGGTGGCAAAGGTGAAGGTCCGATGGGGCTAAGTGAAGCAGCCTAGATTTGAGTTTCCCATACCAGATGAACCCACCCAAAGCCTTTATTTTGGCTACTGTAGTTTCCCCCCAATAGCTCAGGCTCAAGCACTGATCTCTTTACCAATAATTCAGTTTTTCTTTCGTCTGGTGGCAAAGGTGAAGGTCTGATGGGGCTAGGTGAAGCAGCCTAGATTTGAGTTTCCCATACCAGATGAACCCACCCAAAACCTTTATTTTGGCTACTGTAGTTCCCCCCCCAATAGCTCAGGCTCAAGCACTCATCTCTTTACCAATAATTCAGTTTTTCTTTCATCTGGTGGCAAAGGTGAAGGTCTGATGGGGCTAGATTTGAGTTTCCCATACCAGATGAACCCACCCAAAACCTTTATTTTGGCTACTGTAGTTCCCCCCCAATAATGTGTAAGTTTTTTGTGGGGGCGGGGAACGTGCCACATTCTAGTCCTATACTTCCCCTGGGTTTACTCCACTGCACCAAGTGGGAGCTCAATAAATACTATTACTACCTAGAATTTAGGAAGAGTGAAATGAGTCTTACCTTAATCAACCAAATGAGAGATCGCTAGAATTTCCTCACAATCCCCCTTGAAGTTTGAAAGGCACAAGGGATTCCAGCAGTCAGAGGAGGAGTGCAGGACTTCAGTAAGTAGCATGCCACAGAATTTTAAATTGTTTAGTGAGGTTGATGGCCTCTGACAGTTAAAGATCGTCTATAATAGCATTCACGACAAGTTGGGGCACAAACTAGGTGAACGGCAGGCTTTTAAACAAACCGATATCATCATTTAATGGATTAAGGGAAGCCACCCTACCCTTAGGGCCAAAGTCCTGGTGGCAGAAGGTTCCACGGGCAAGTTTTATGTCTTCCACGTTGCCTGGAGTTGGGATGATTTGCATTGTAATAAGCGTTTTAAGCAAATTACTGCTACTTCGTAGGCGGCCGAAATGGAGATGCCGACTTCCAGGATTGGGTCGTCCTCACACGGGGAGCTGGGGTCAGGGTAGGGGTGAGAGAGGGATAATATATTCAGTAATAATGTAATAATTCAGTAATAATGACAGTATTTGTTAAGCGCTTACTATGTACCAAGCACTGTTCTAAGCTCCGGACCATTTATGGCATAGTATTAGGTAGAGAGAGGGGGTCAGCGGGGTGGACTAGCAAAAGAAAATCGTCCTGGGCCAAGAAACCCCCGATCACCCGGTGGCAATTTCATTCATTCATTCATTCAATCGTATCTGTGTGCGGAACACTGTACTGAGCGCTTGAAACGTACAATTCTGTAACAGATGGAGACGGTCCCTACCCAACAACGGGCTCACAGTCTAGAAGGGGGAGGCAGACAACGAAACAAGTAGACAGGCATCAATAGCATCACAAATAGATATAGAATTATAGCTATGTAGACATCATTAATAAAATAGAGTAATAAATATGTACAGATATAGACAAGTGCTGCGGGGAGGGGAAGGGGGTATCACAAATAATTATAGCTATATACACATCATTGATAAAATAGAGTAATAAATATGTACAAATATAGACAAGTGCTGTGGGGAGGGGATGGGGGTATCACAAATAGGTAAAGAATTATAGCTATATACACATCATTAATAAAATAGAGAAATAAATGTGCACAAATATAGACAAGTGCTGTGGGGAGGGGAAGGGGGTATCACAAACAGGTAAAGAATTATAGCTATATACACATCTTTAATAGAGTAATAAATATGTACAAATATAGACAAGTGCTGTGGGGAGGGGAAGGGGGTATCACAAATAGATAAAGAATTATAGCTATGTACACATCATTAATAAAGCAGAGTAATAAATATGTACAAATATAGACAAGTGCTGTGGGGAGGGGAAGGGGGTATCACAAATAGGTAAAGAATTATAGCTATAAACACATCATTAATAAAATAGAGAAATAACTATGTACAAATATAGACAAGTGCTGTGGGGAGGGGAAGGGGGTATCACAAATAATTATAGCTATATACACATCATTAAAATAGAGTAATAAATATGTACAAATATAGACAAGTGCTGTGGGGAGGGTAAGGGGGTATCACAAATAATTATAGCTATATACACATCATTAATAAAATAGAGAAATAAATATGTACAAATATAGACAAGTGCTGTGGGGAGGGGAAGGGGGTATCACAAATAGGTAAAGAATTATAGCTATATACACATCATTAATAAAATAGAGAAATAAATATGTACAAATATAGACAAGTGCTGTGGGGAGGGGAAGGGGGCATCACAAATAGATATAGAATTATAGCTACATGCACATCATTAATGAAATAGAGTAATAAATATATACAAATATAGACAAGTGCTGTGGGGAGGGGAAGGGGGTATCACAAATAGGTAAAGAATTATAGCTATATACACATCTTTACTCCGCCCACAGTAAGCACTCAATAAATACGACTGATTGATTGTACTTCCCAAGCGCTCAGTACAGTCCTCCGCCCACAGTAAGCGCTCAATAAATACGATTGGTTGATTGATTGTACTTCCCAAGCGCTCAGTACAGTGCTCCACCCACAGTAAGCACTCAATAAATACGATTGATTGATTGTACTTCCCAAGCGCTCAGTACAGTCCTCTGCCAACCGTAAGCGCTCAATACGATTGATTGATTGATTGTACTTCCCAAGCGCTCAGTACAGTGCTCCGCCCACAGTAAGCGCTCAATAAATACGACTGATTGATCGTATTTTCCAAGCGCTCAGTACAGTGCTCCACACACAGGAAGTGCTCAATAAATACGATTGATTGTACTTCCCAAGCGCTCAGTACAGTGCTCCACCCACAGTAAGCGCTCAATAAACACGACTGATTGATTGATGGTACTTCCCAAGCGCTCAGTACAGTCCTCTGCCCATAGTAAGCACTCAATAAATAGTACAGTGCCCCGCCCACAGTAAGCGCTCAATAAATACGATTGACTGATTGATTGTACTTCCCAAGCGCTCAGTACAGTGCTCCGCCCACAGTAAGCGCTCAATAAATACAATTGATTGATTGATTGTACTTCCCAAGCGCTCAGTACAGTGCTCCGCCCACAGTAAGTGCTCAATAAATACAATTGATTGATTGTACTCCCCAAGCGCTCAGTACAGCCCTCCGCCCAGAGTAACCGCTCAATAAATACGATTGATTGATTGATTGATTGTTCTTCCCAAGCGCTCAGTACAGTGCTCCGCACACAGTAAGTGTTCAATAAATACGATTGATTGATTGATTGTACTTCCCAAGCGCTCAGTACAGTGCTCTGCCCACAGTAAGCGCTCAATAAATACGACTGATTGATTGATTGTACTTCCCAAGCGCTCAGTACAGTGCTCCGCACACAGTAAGTGTTCAATAAATACGATTGATTGGTTGATTGTACTTCCCAAGCGCTCAGTACAGTCCTCCGCCCACAGTAAGCGCTCAATAAATAGTACAGTCCTCCGCCCACAGTAAGCGCTCAATACGATTGATTGATTGATTGTACTTCCCAAGCGCTCAGTACAGTGCTCCGCCCACAGTAAACGCTCAATAAATACGGTTGATTGATTGATTGTACTTCCCAAGCGCTCAGTACAGTCCTCCGCCCACCGTAAGCGCTCAATAAATACGATTGATTGATTGTACTTCCCAAGCGCTCAGTACAGTGCTCCGCCCACAGTAAGCGCTCAATAAATACGACTGATTGATTGATGGTACTTCCCAAGTGCACAATACAGTGCTCCGCACACAGTAAGTGTTCAATAAATACGACTGATTGATTGATTGTACTTCCCAAGCGCTCAGTACAGTGCTCCGCCCACAGTAAACGCTCAATAAATACGATTGACTGATTGATTGTACTTCCCAAGCGCTCAGTACAGTCCTCCGCCCACCGTAAGCACTCAATAAATACGATTGATTGATTGATTGTACTTCCCAAGCGCTCAGTACAGTGCTCCGCCCACAGTAAGCGCTCAATACGATTGATTGATTGATTGATGGTACTTCCCAAGCGCTCAGTACAGTCCTCCGCCCACAGTAAGCGCTCAATACGATTGATTGATTGATTGATGGTACTTCCCAAGCGCTCAGTACAGTCCTTCGCCCACAGTAAGCGCTCAATACGATTGATTGATTGATTGATGGTACTTCCCAAGCGCTCAGTACAGTCCTCCGCCCACAGTAAGCGCTCAATACGATTGATTGATTGATTGATTGTACTTCCCAAGCGCTCAGTACAGTCCTCCGCCCACAGTAAGCACTCAATAAATACGATTGATTGTACTTCCCAAGCGCTCAGTACAGTGCTCCGCCCACAGTAAGCGCACAATCATCAATCGTATTTATTGAGCGCTTACTATGTGCAGAGCACTGTACTAAGCGCTCAATAAATACGATTGATTGATTGACTTCTCTGTGCCTCAGTTCCCTCATGGGGGATGAAGACTGTGAGCCCCCCGTGGGACAACCTGATCACCACGTAACCTCCCCAGCGCTTAGAACAGGGCTTTGCACACAGTAAGCGCTTAATAAATGCCATCATCATTATTGTTATTGATTGTACTTCCCAAGCGCTCAGTACAGTGCTCCGCCCACAGCAGGCGCTTAGTAGATAGGGCTGAATGACGTGGAGGAGGCCCGGCAGCCTTACGGCGCATGCGCGCAGGCCCGCGGGTGACGCAATCCGGGGGGGAGGGTCGCGCCTGCGCATGCGCGAGCGGAGGGAGGCCGGCACGAGGGGAAGGGAGGGGCCGGGGAGAAGGCCGGACAGCCGTACGGCGCATGCGCGCCCGCCCGCGGGTGACGCAATCGGGGGGAGGGTCGCGTCTGCGCATGCGCGATAGGGGGCCGAGCGCGAGGGGAAGGGAGGGGCCGCCTGCGCACTGGCGCCCTTCCGCCCGGCAGCCTTACGGCGCATGCGCGCCCGCCCGCGGGTGACGCAATCCGGGGGCGGGTCGCGTCTGCGCATGCGCGGGCGGGGAGGCCGGCGCGAAGGGAAGGGAGGGGCCGGGGAGAAGGCCGGGCAGCCTTGCGGCGCATGCGCGCCCGCCCGCGGGTGACGCAATCCGGGGAGGGTCGCGTTTGCGCACGCGCGAGGGGAAGGGAGGGACCGCCTTTCCCGCCCGCCTGCGCACTGGGGGGGGGGGGGCGCGCGCGCGCGGGAGCGGTCACGTGAGCGTGGCGGCCGGCCTCTCCAGTCAGAGTCCAATATGGCGGCGGCGGCGGCGACGACGACGAAGACGACGACGACGACGACGGTGGCGGGTGGAGCGATGGCGGCCCCCTAGACGTCCCCGCGGGTCTCCCGTCGCCCCGACGCCGCCCCCGCCCGGGTTCCCGTCGCCGCCCGGCCCGGCCCCGCCCCGCCCCGCCCCGCCTCAGCTCGGCTGGTCCCGTCCCGGAGCGCCCGGCCCCCGCTCTCCGGACCGTCCCCGCCCGTCCTCCCGCCCGCCCGCCGGCCGGCCTGCCCGCCGGCCCCACCCGCGACATGAGGGAAAAGGGCCGCAGGAAGAAGGGCAGGACCTGGGCGGAGGCCGCCAAGACGGTGAGGGAGACCGGCCCGACTAATAATAATAATAATAATGTTGGCATGTGTGAGGCGCTTACAATGCGCAAAGCACTGTGCTAAGCGCTGGGGGGGATACAGAGTGATCAGGTGGTCCCATGTGGGGTTCACAGCCCTAATCCCCATTTTGCAGATGAGGGAACTGAGGCTCAGAGGTGTCTTTTAGACTGTGAGCCCGTTGTTGGGTAGGGACCGTCTCTAGATATTGCCGATTTGTACTTCCCAAGCGCTTAGTACAGCGCTCTGCCCGTAGTAAGCGCTCAATAAATACGATTGATGATGATGATCAGGTGGTCCCATGTGGGGCTCACAGCCCTAATCCCCATTTTGCAGATGAGGGAACTGAGGCTCAGAGGAGTCTTTTAGACTGTGAGCCCACTGTTGGGTAGGGACCGTCTCTAGATGTTGCCGATTTGGACTTCCCAAGCGCTTAGTACAGCGCTCTGCACATAGTAAGCGCTCAATAAATACGATTGATGATGATGATCAGGTGGTCCCATGTGGGGCTCACAGCCTTAATCCCCATTTTGCAGATGAGGGAACTGAGGCTCAGAGGAGTGGAGTCTTTTAGACTGGGAGCCCACTGTTGGGTAGGGACTGTCTCTAGATGTTGCCGATTTGTACTTCCCAAGCGCTTAGTACAGTGCTCTGCACGTAGTAAGCGCTCGGTAAATACGATTGATGATGATGAAGTGATTTGCCCAAGGTCACGCAGCAGGCCTGTGGCGGAGTCGGAATTCGAACCCATGACCTCCGACTTCAAAGCCCGGGCTCTTTCCACTGAGCCCCTTCCTTCCTCTGCCCCTCTACATCCCCCCCCCATCTTACCTCCTTCCCTTCCCCACAGCACCTGTATATGTGTATATATGTTTGTACATGTTTGTTACTCTATTTTACTTGTGCATATCTATTCTATTTATTGTATTTTGTTAGTATGTTTGGTTTTGTTCTCTGTATCCCCCTTTTAGACTGTGAGCCCACTGTTGGGTAGGGACTGTCTCTACATGTTGCCAACTTGGACTTCCCAAGCGCTCAGTACAGTGCTCTGCACACAGCAAGCGCTCAGTAAATACGATTGATGATGATGATGATACCCTGCTGAGAACTCACCACCTCCAGGAGGCCTGCCCATACTGAGCCCACTCCTCCCCCTCCCTACAGCACCTGGATATATGCTTGTACCTACTTATTACTCTATTTTACTTGTACATGTTTATTCTGTTTATCTCAACTTGTACTTCCCAAGCGCTTAGTCCAGTGCTCTGCATTCATTCATCCATTCAGTCGTATTTATTGAGCGCCTACTGTGTGCAGAGCTCTGCATTCCTCTCCCCCTCCTTCCCCTCCCCTCAGCACCTGGATATGCGCTTGTACCTACTTATTACTCTATTTTACTTGTACATGTTTATTCTGTTTATCTCAACTTGTACTTCCCAAGCGCTTAGTCCAGTGCTCTGCATTCATTCATCCATTCAGTCGTATTTATTGAGCGCATGCTGTGTGCAGAGGTCTGCATTCATTCATTCATCCAATCGTATTTATTGAACGCTTACTGTGTGCAGAGCACTGTACTAAGCGCTTGGGAAGTACAAGTTGGCAACATATAGAGACGGTCCTAAACACTTACTATGCACCAGGCCCTGTATTAACTTCTTTATGCCTCAGTTCCCTCCTCTGTAAAATGGGGATGAAGACTGTGAGCCCCCCTTGGGACAACCTGGCACAATGGAAAGAGCCCGGGCTTTGGAGTCAGAGGTCATGGGTTCAAATCATGGCTCCGCCAATTGTCAGCTGTGTGACTTTGGGCAAGTCACTCCACTTCTCTGTGCCTCAGTTACCTCACCTGTAAAATGGGGATTAAGACTGTGAGCCCCCCGTGGGACAACCTCATCACCTTGTGACCTCCCCAGCGCTTAGAACAGTGTTTTCAAGTGCTTAGTACAGTGCTGTGCACACAGTAAGCGCTCAATAAATACGATTGAATGAATGTAACCTACCCAGTGCTTAGAACAGTGCTTTGCACATAGTAAGCGCTTAATAAATGCCATCATTATTATTAGGCACTGGGTTGGATACAAGCAAAGAATAATAAGACCAGTATTTATTAAGCGCTTACCATGTGCTGGGCCCTGTACTGAGTGCTGGGGTAGATACAAGGAAATAATAAGAATGGTATTTGTAAGTGCTTACTCTGTGCCAGGCCCTGTACTAAGCGCTGGGGTGCATACAAGCAAATAATAATGGTATCTATTAAGCGCCTACTATGTACCAGGCCCTGTAGTGACCACTGGGGTGGATACAAGCAAATTATTAAGTGCTTATTATGCGCCAGGCCCTGTACTGACCGCTGGGATGCATACAAGCAAATAATAATAAGAATGGTATCCATTAAGCGCTTACCATGTACCAGGCCCTGTATTCAACACTGGGATGGATACAAGCAAATAATAATAAGAACGGTATCTATTAAGCGCTTACCATGTGCCAGACCCTGTACTGAGCGCTGGGGTGCATACAAGCAAATAATAAGAATGGTATCTATTAAGCTCTTAGGACGTGCCAGGCCCTGTAGTGAGCGCTGGGATGGGTACAAGCAAATAATAAGAATGGTATCTATTAAGCGCTTACTATTTGCTAGGCCCTGTACTAAGCGCTGGGATGGATACAAGCAAATAATAGCTATAATAATGGTATTAAGCACTAACTATGTGACAGGCCCTATACTAGGCACTGGGGTGGGTACAAGTAATAATAATAACGGTATTAAGTGCTTACTATGTGCCAGGCCCTGTACATAGTCCATAAGTATATAGACCATATGTGCTTATGGTCCATATGGCCTGGGATGGATACAAGAAAATAATAATGGTATTTATTAAGCACTTACTATGTGCCAGGCCCTCTACTAAGCGCTGGGATGGGAATTCAGTAGTAATAATAATGGTATTATTATTTTAGACTGTGAGCCCACTGTTGGGTAGGGACTGTCTCTATATGTTGCCAATTTGTACTTCCCAAGCGCTTAGTACAGTGCTCTGCACATAATAAGCGCTCAATAAATACGATTGATGATGATGATGATGATGGTATTTAAGCGCTTACTATGTGCCAAGCCCTGTTCTAAGCGCTGGGGTGGATACAGGGTAGTCAGGTTGTCCCACGTGGGGCTCACAGTCTTCATCCCCATTTGACAGATGAGGTCACCAAGGCCTGCAGTGTGTGGCTGCTCCCTTAAAGGCCAGCGGGGCGGCGAGGGCGCTCAGTACAGTGCTCTGCACACAGTAAGCGCTCAATAAATGTGATCGAGTGAATGATGAGGGTGGGTAGGTCTAGTCAGGCTGCGGGCAGCCCCATCCGTCCTGGTCGGGGGACTTGGGGGCGAGGGCACGAGTTGCTTATTTTTGTTGTTGGTGCCGAGAGGAGGTGAGCGGAGAAATTAGTAGCAGGTGGGGCTGGGGAGGGTTTTTCCCTCTCAAGAAGCGATATGGCCTAGTGGCTAGAGCATGAGCCTGGGCGTTAGGTCATGGGTTCTAATCCTGACTCTGCCACTTGTCTGCTGTGAGGCCTTGTGCAAGTCACTTTACCTTTCTGTGCCTCAGTTCCCTCATCTGTAAAATGGGGATTAAGACTGTGAGCCATCATCATCATCATCAATCGTATTTATTGAGCGCTTTCTGTGTGCAGAGCACTGTACTAAGCGCTTGGGAAGTACAAATTGGCAACATATAGAGACAGTCCCTACCCAACAGTGGGCTCACAGTCTAAAAGGGGGAGACAAAACCAAACATACTACAAAATAAAATGGAAGAGATATGTACGAGTAAAATAAATAAATAAATAGAGTAATAAATATGTACAAACATATATACATATATACAGGTGCTGTGGGGAAGGGAAGGAGGTAAGATGGGGGGGATGGAGAGGGGGACGAGGGGGAGAGGAAGGAAGGGGCTCAGTCTGGGAAGGCCATCTGTGGGACAGGGGGCTGTGTCCAACACGATTATCTTGTCAATGCCTGACACATAATAAGCGCTTAACAAATACCATCTGCAGTATTATTATTATTATTTTTAGCTGTCCACCCTGACCTGCTTGGAGGACAAGAGCATTGCATGGTGGGATATAATAATGGCATTTATTAAGCGCTTACTATGTGCCAAGCACTGTTCTAAGCGCTGGGGAGGTTACAAGGCGATCAGGTTGTCCCACGGGGGCTCACAGTCTTCATCCCCATTTTACAGATGAGGTAACTGAGGCACAGAGAAGTGAAGTGACTTGCCCAAAGACACAGCTTAGAATTGGCGGAGTGGAGAATTGGGATGTGTAGTCTTCGCGGTTTACATCTCTAGATGTGCCGTTAGGTTGAGGTCTTTTTTTAAAAAAATGTGTATTTCTTTCTATGGAGTGAGGGGATAGGGTGTTTCTCCGGAGGTTTGGAAACAGCAATGAAAAAAAACTCCCAAATGGGTGGATTAATTGTTTGCAAATGTAGTTGGGTGTGTAATAATAATTATGGCATATAAGTGCTTACTGTGTGGCAGGCACTGTACTGATCGCTAGGATGGATACAAGCAAATCAGGTTGGACAAAGCCTCTGCCCCCATGTGCTCACAGTCTCAATCCCCATTTTACAGATGAGGGAACTGAGGCACAGAGAAGTGAGTGACTTGCCCAAGGTCACACAGCAGACGAGTAGCAGAGCTGGGAGTAGAACCCATGACCACCTGATTCCCAGGCCTGTGCTCTGTCCACTGCACCATGCGTTATATTGTACTCTCCCAAGCGCTCAGTTCGGTAAGCGCTCAATAAATACTTTCAGTTCATTGAATTAGATTTATTGAACACTAGTACTAAGTGCTTGGGAGAGTACACCAACAAATAGACACATTCTTTGCCCATACGAGATCACAGTCCGGAAAAACAGGGATGGTTGAGGAATCCACACACTCCATTCATTCAATCGTATTGAGCGCTTACTGTGTGCAGAGCACTGTACTAAGCGCCTGGGAAGTACAAGTCGGCAACATAGAGACCCAACAACGGGCTCACAGTCTAGAAGGGGGAGACAGACAACAACCAAAACATGTAGACGCTCCACACTAAAAGGATATATTAAACATTGCATGTGAATGGGTAGCAATGAAACTTCAGTCACAGATGAAGTGAGGATCTCTAAGCGTACATGTTTCTGGAGCGAAGCAGTTAAGTACATAACTGATGCTGTAAAATATTGGGAAATGAGAACACGGAAGAATAATTTTGAATAAGGTCTAGGATAACTTATAAATTGTACAGGCCTTGAAAATGGGTTCTGATTGGTAAAAGTTGTGTTTTAAGGGGGTGGGGCTGAAGTTGCTGTTTATGTTGTGGTTAGAAATGTGGAAAAATCAAAATGAAGAAATGACAGTAAAGGGAAACACTGACTTTAAAGTGGTGATTGTGGGGGAAGTTTCACAGTTAGAGGAAAAACTAAATTTATGGGGTTTCTCTGCATAAAGTTCAGAATGTTTTATTGGTAACTTTATTGTAGAACTGCTAACCATGAAGCAACAGAATCTTGGGTTTTTGGGTTTTCTTTTGTGTACTTAATTTCCATCACAGATGTGATCATCTGTAAAATAACATTGAAAACAGTTGTGAGCTTTCAGGTGTATATTGGCAGTATTTAAGACCTCCAGATGTTTTACTTTCTTTGCTTTTTCTCTGAGACTTGATTTCAGTTGATTTGCTCAAGCAGCTGATCATTTGAAAATTTAAAGCCCTGAAACTGTTGGAAAAACAAATAATTGGTATAAACAAATTTTATTGTTAGACAGAATTTTAGTAGAAGAAACAAGTCTAATTGTCCATTTTATAGCTGACCGTTCCTATTCCTGGTAAACATAAAGTTCAGGGGAGTAAGGGTGGTTTGGGAGGAATTTGGTCCATGAAGTATGATTAAATTCCAGAATAGATTGTAAAGATCTACCATTGATATGTTGTGATCTGGTGTTCCAGTTTGAATTGGACAAATAAGTATAGAGACTAGCTCCAAATAAAAATGTGCAAATGCTAAGGAAATAAACCTTCGAGGCTGGGATTTCCGTTGTGATGATTTGAGTCAGAAATTAGAAAGGAAGGACATGAGATCTGGCAGAGGTGGAAAAACCTGGATTAAGAGTAAATTTTAGAGAAAAGACTGCTCCAGAAATCAGTTATTTATGATTAGAGCTCTGTACTGAGTAGGCACTTGTAATGATGATAATTGTGGTATTTAAGCACTTACTATGTGCTAGGGACTGTACTAAGTGCAGGCAAATCAAATTCCACAGAGTCTCTGTCCTCCGTGGGCCCCACAGTCTCAACCCCCACTTTACAGATGAGGTAAGTGAGGCCCAGAGAAGTTGAGTGACTTGCCCAAGGTCACACAGCCGACAGGTGGCGGAGCCAGGATTAGAACCCAGGTCTCCCGACCCCCAGCTGTGTACTCCGTCCATTAGGCCACAGGAACAACTCAAGGGAGCTTTTAAGTATTTCCCTTTGAAAGCCCTATATCTTGAAGTTTAGGAAATACTGGAAATTTTAGGATTTAACCGGGGGAGAAGTATGCCCTCATTTAACATACCCAGGATAGCAGGCCTTCATGGGCTGAAATCTGGGACTCGACTAGAGCCAAGGCCCTGGAGTATAGCATGGTCACACTTTGTTTCTCTTCAGAGCACCCTGGTTCCTGGGACCTTCATACCAGAGTTTAAAACCCTGTTTATTCTAAGTAGGTTCCGATTCTACTCCCTCACTCTGCCTCCATCCTAATCAGTCAGTGGTATTTGTTTATTGCTTACTGTGTGCAGTGCACTGTACTATGTGCTTTGGAAAGTTTAATAGAACAGAGTTGGTAGATGGGATCCCTACGCACAACAAGCGTACAGTCTACAGTCCATTCTCACTTGCTAAAGACGTGTGCCCACTCTCTTCTCCCTGTCGAATTGCTGTCTTCAAGCCCCTCGCTCTTCAGCTCCTTCCCCTATATCTTCACCCAGTCAGTGGCAGTTACTGAGCGCTTATTTTGTGCAGAGCACGGTACTGAGTGCTCAGGGGAGTACGCTACCTCAGAGTTCCCTGCTCATAACAAGCTTACGGTCTAAAGGGGGAAAGACATTGATATACATTTACGTTATACATAATTTCTAATATAAATAACGTTTATTTTTCTCTTCAACACTAAACCATCACCAGATACCAACTCCAGCTATTATCTCCCTTCTCCCATTCCTCCTGTCCAAACTTCTTGGGTTGGGTGTAAACATGTGTGGGCTTCACTTCCCCTTCTCCAGCTCCTTTCTTGACCCTCTACAATCTTGGCTTCCGCCCTGTTCACTCCAGTGAGACCTCTCTCTCTCTCCAAGGTCACCAGTGACCTGCTTCTTGCCATTTCAAATGGATTCTACTCACCTAATCCTCTTCAACCTATTAGGATCCTTTGACACAATGGACTGTGTAGGTAGCCGCATGGCTAATGGATAGAGCACAGTCCTGGGAGCCAGAAGGTCATGGGTTCTAATCCCTGCTCTGCCACTTCATTATCATCATCAATCGTATTTATTGAGCGCTTACTGTGTGCAGAGCACTGTACTAAGCCCTTGGGAAGTACAAGTTGGTAACATATAGAGACAGTCCCTACCCAGCAGTGGGCTCACAGTCTAAAAGGGGGAGACAGAGAACAAAACCAAACATACTAACAAAATAGAATAGATATGTACAAGTAAAATAAATAAATAAATAGAGTAATATGTACAAACATATATACATATATACAGGTGCTGTGGGGAAGGGAAGGAGGTGAGATGGGGTGATGGAGAGGGGGACGAGGGGGAGAGGAAGGAAAGGACTTGCCACTTGTCTGCTGTGTGGACTTGGGCAAGTCACTTTACTTCTCTGTGCCTCACTTACCTCATCAGTACAATGGGGATTGAGACTGTGAGCACCACATGGGACGGGGACTGTATCCAACCTGATTTGCTTGTATCCACCCCAAGCGCTTAGTAAATGCTTAACAAATAGTAGTATTATTATTCTCCTGGATACCTTATATAACTAACCTTGGTTTTATTGACCCAGTTCTCTTCCTGGTTCCTCTTTTGCCTTTCCCATCACTCTTTCATTGGATCTTCGGTCTCCCATCCTTCAGCTGTGTTGGCCCCTCCAGGCTCAGTTTTGGGTCATCTTCCTCTTTCCACTTTTTTAGGGAGCTCATCCACTCGCATGACTTTCACTAGTAATAATGGTAATTGTGGTATTTAAGTGCTTACTATGTGCCTGGCACTGTACTAAGTGCTGAAGTTGATGCAAACAAATCAGGTTTGACACAGTGCCTGTCCCACGTGGGGGCTCACACTCTTAATCCCCACTTTACAGATGAGGTAAGTGAGGCCCAGAGAAGTTGAGTGACTTGCCCAAGGTCACACAACAGACAAGTGGCGGAGCTGGGATTAGAACCCAGGGCCTTCTGACTCCCTGTCCTGTGCTCTATATAGCAGGCCGCATTGCTACTTAGAGTAGTTAAAGATATTGTGCATCTCTTCGCAGCATGAAGTGAGAAGCAGCGTGGCTCAGTGGAAAGAGCACGGGCTTTGGAGGCAGAGGTCATGGGTTCAAGTCCCGGCTCCGCCAATTGTCAGCTGTGTGACTTTGGGCAAGTCACTTAACTTCTCTGGGCCTCAGTTACTTCATCTGTAAAATGGGAATTAAGACTGTGAGCCCCCTGTGGGACAATCTCATCACCTTGTAACCTCCCCAGCGCACAGAACAGTGCTTTGCACGTAGTAAGCACTTAATAAATGCTATTATTATTATTATTTCCCCTACTCAGCCTCCCCTCACCGTGTAAGCTGTTTGTGAGAAGGCATTGTGTATACTAAGTCTATGTAGTACTTTCCCAAGTGCTTACTACATGCTATGCCCACAGTAAGCGCTCAATGAGAAGCGGCGTGGCTTAGTGGATAGAGCTTGGGCCTGGAGTGTGAGCCCCATGTGGGACATGGACTCTGTCCAACCTGATTAACTTGTATCTGTTCCAGTGCGTAGTACAGTGCTTGGCATATAGTAAGCACTTAACAAGTACCATAATTATTATTATTAAACACCACTGATTGCTACATTGGGCACAATACACTGTGCTAAGTGTGTGGTAGTTATGAAACAAGGAAGTGACATATTGCCTGCTCAAAGAGAGCTGAAATTTTAATGGGGGAGATAGACATAAAAATATTTTCCAGTGAAGAGCCCAGGTAATTGAAATTTCACTTGAATACCATCTATACAAAAGTGCTCTGGATAAGTATAAATAAGTGCCCAAGTGCTAGAAATTGCTAGTGTTTTTGAAGGCCTGGTGGAGGTGGTGGTGTTTCTGGAAGGTATTGAGTATGCGGAGCTCTGTGCTGTGTTGGATTTAGGGAGGGAGGGCATTCCAGGCTGGGAGAGGCAGTGGTGGGAGAGATGTGAGGTACAGTTCACAGGTTAGCTTGACAGAGGAGTGAAGAGAGTGAGCTGGGAGGAGTGGGTGAAGAGAGCAGATAGATAAAATGGGATGAATTGTTGAGAGAGAAATTGAGTGGGAGGAGTTTTTGCTTCATGCCGAGAGACGCTGCAAGCCAGTAGAGTGTTTGAAAGAGAAGAGTTGTGTTCCGAGCAGCATGCCCAAGACGATGGTCCATGCGGCTGCCTGCAGAATATGTTAACATAGCCTAATGGAAAGAGCATTAGTTTGGGAGTCAGGAGACCAGGTTCTAATCCTAAATACTATCCCTTGCTTGCTGCGAGACCTTGGGCAAGTCCCTTAACTTCTCTGGGCCTCAGTTTTCTCATCTGCATAAAGCAGGTTCAATACCTGTTGTTCCTCCCCCTTAGACTGTGAATCCCACGTGGGGCAGGGATTGTATCCATTCTGATTATCTTGTACTTACCCCAGTGTTTAACTCAGTGTTTGGCACAAAGTAAGCACTTAACAGATACTTCTATTATTATTATTAGAGCAGAGAGAGTGTGAGGAGGTCGGTGCAGTAGTCTAACCATGATATAATTACAGGCTGGGCCAGGGTGGTAGTTGCATGGGTGGAGAGGAAAGGGCAGATATAGGAAGAACTGTCAGGATTTGGCAGTAGTCTTGGTGAGCATATCTTAAGACCATGAGAAGTCCAGGATAGTACTGAGATTGTGGGCTACCCTGACGAGGAAGGTTGGGATGTTATTGACATTTACCATGGATGATTCCTAAATCTATTTCACTAGCCCTGACCCGACTCTGTCTTCAATTCCGTATCTCTTCCTGCCTCGAGGACATCTCTACAGGGATTTCCTACCAGCCCCTAAACTTAATCTGCCCAAAGTGTAGCTCCTTGTCTTCCCTCCCAAATCCTCTACTTGGCTTGACTTTGCCAGCACAGTTGACAACGCTACCATCCTCCCAGCCTCCGCAGCCCACAACCTTGGCATTATTTTCAACTCCTTACTCTTTGAGCCCCCACGTTCAGTGATGCCAAATCCTGTTTTTTCCTCCAGAACAATTCCAGGATCAGTCCACAGTTGTATTTATTGAGTGCTTCCTGTTTGCAGAGCACTACACTAAGTGCTTAGGAGAGTACAGTGCAACAGAGTTGATAGACATGTACCCTGAAACAGACGTTAATGTAAATAAATTATAGAGGATCTGCCCTTCTCCATTCACATGGCCTGCAGGCTTGACCCCTGCATCAGCTCCCTTTCTGATTTCTCTGCCTTCTCCAGTCCATGCTTCACTCCACTGCCCGGATCATTTTTCTAAAATGTCATCCTGTGCGTGTCTTCTGACTCCTCAAAAACCTCTGAGGGTTGTCCATTTTTCAGTGCATCAAGCAGAAACTCGCCGCCCGAGTCATATTCCTCCATCTGTCACAGTGCTCAGTGCCATCTGAACACTAAAGCACTTCTTCCTCCTATCTGTAAGTAATTACAGTGTCTGTCTCACTAGAGTGTAAGCACCTTGAGGGCAGAGATCATGCCTCCTAACTCTATTGGACCCTCCCATGTACCTGGAACAGTGCCTGGCACACAGTAGATGCACAAATACTGTTGCTTGGTCTTTACTGAATAGCTTTTTCCTTGCTGGTTCCTTCCATTAAATTTTATTTTAGGATCTGAAGCAATTCAGGGAAAAGCTTTCCCTGAAAGGGGGGTGGGGGGGGGTGGGGGGAATCAACCTAAACGCCTTTTGTAAAACCCATGGTAGTTTTTTCCTCAGATTGTCTGGCATGAGTGAAATCCCTCAGTTGTCGGTATAGGCATACTCCATGACACAGCTGGGATGTGTGTTGTTTGGAAAGGCGGGCTGTATTGTGAATCGCCGTGTCCCACAGACTCACACCCAATTGGTTAGGGTTTGTTCCGGAAATGACCAAGGCCTACAGGTAAGTAAAAGTGACACTGCCAGTCCCCCTTGCCCTATTCCTAGAGGTGTTCCTGCCCCTTGATCTCCCCGCCCCCATGTTCCAGCCTGTTTTTTGAACTTTGTTCATAGCAGCAACAGTTGCAGCTAACATGACTCTCTCTGTCGTGCGGCCCCTCCCCTCCGCTGCCTGCCTTCCAGTCCAAGCTGGGGGAATTGGGGAGACAGGGAGGAGGGAGAGCCACAGTGGCATTTGCAGCTGCTCACACAGCCGCAGCTGTTGCCCCTTCCTACTTCCAAAGGAGTCTGTACCTGTCTCCATTCCCACGGTGGGGCTACAAATGAGAACTGGTGGGAGGTGCAGCCTGGGTTGCAGAGCCGGCCCAAGAGGACCCGCGCTCCGTACGGTCCCTGCCACTGGGCTCGGGGACTGTGTGCTCGATCCAGGAGACTCGGGTGCCGGTGACACGCGCCGGTGACAGCACGTGCAGCTTGAGGTTGCTGGAGGCAGTAGTGAACGGTGCTGTGCGGCTCTCTAGTTACACTAGACTTCTCCGCAGTGATGAAGTCAGCAGTCAGCGTTGTACCTATCTCTGGATTGTAGGCATTGTGGGGTACACGTTTTTGAAACCACTCACACACCTCCAAAAGCATTAAATGGGTAATTACAGCACTGCAGCACCTTTGGAATAATTTGACCCGTCTTCTGACACACACCTTTTCAGGAACATCATAAGTATCTTTTCAGTTGACTGTCGTTTGGCCACTGGTGACTTTAATTGTGGCTATGTATTTAAAAACAGCCATACCATTGGAGCGCACAGTTTACTCCAAATTCACTTGAGCTTCTTGACCAATCATCTTCATTAGCAACAGCATTGAGTGTCAACCGTGGGCAGAGTACTGTACTAGATACTTGTGGAAGCAAACAAAAGATTATAGTAATACAATCTCTGCCCTCAGAGTCTACAGCTCAATGGGGGAAGATGGCCAAGCCTAAATTGACAAATTTTCCGTGGTTAAAAATGGACCAGTAGTTATTTCAGTTTGAAATAAGAAAGAAAAAACCCCCAAAGCACCCAAACAAACCCAAAACCTGGGTGGTAGAGCCTCCATTTTTATGTACCAGCTTTCTTACCTATATTCATTTCTTGTTTGAGAGCTTTTGAGAAATTTGCAAATCTGTACATGTAGAGTTATCACTTGTATCACGTGGTCAACACCATTCAAAAAGTTGCCTTGCCTTCATTTTATAACTTAGTAATATTACAGTTGAAGGCCCTGCAGTAGAATTTTTACTTAGCCCTCATGTTCTGAAGATACTCCTTTTTTGTCCATTGAAGCGTATTCCTCCATCTGAGTGAAAAAAATTTCTTGTTTTCACCCTTTAAATGTTAACGTCAATCTCTTATGCTTCTGATTAAAACAAATGCACACATACACACACAAAACACATAGATAAAATGAACAGATCATTAGAATGTTTTTCTGTGTCAGGTCCTGATTATGTTGACTGTTCAGCTTTATGTAGTAAAGGAATGTGGTGAGTTGGCTTGGGAATTGAATTGAGTTAGTTGTGGTCTCCTTTTTTCTTGGCCTCATTGTGCAATCTTGGGCAAGCTTCTTAGATTTCTTCATCTGTGATTGTCATTATCAATTTTAGAAACTGGTTTTAAATCTTTTGCTGAAATGTATAATGTTAGCTTTATTATGACTTCATATTGAGATGGTAAGACCAGGCCATATGGAGATTAGCTCACCACAGTGCAATACCCTCCAGCTTTTATTTTATTTTGTATTTATCCCTGCCCTTATCTTGTGCGATCTTGTTTTTTATTCAATCAGTGTTATTTATTGAGCACTTATTGTGTGCAGAGAGCACTGTACTAAGCTCATGGGAGAATACAACACAACCGAGTTAGTGGTGTTGCCTGCCCACATTTTATTTTACTGTTGTCTTACGTGTCCATCGCCAGCCCCCTTCTCTCCTTATTTTTAGATTGTGAGCTCCACGAGGGCTAGGCACCCGCATTCTCCCCAGTGTATTCTTTTCCAGCCCATAGTTCAGTGCTTTGCACATAGTAAGCACTTAATAAATACTTATTACTACTGTTCTGTGAGGTTAATATTTTTCAGGCGATTGTCACCAGAAAAAGAGAAAGTTTTTTTTAATGGAACAAGAATGTATGTTTTCTGTATGGCCACTCTAGAACACACGATATTAAAGCTCTCAATCAGCTCGCTCCCTCCTATCTTGCCTCGCTAATTTCCTGCTATAACCCAGCCTGCACACCTTACTCTTCTAACACCTACCTACTCATTGTACCTCAGTTTCATCTATCTCATGCCAACCCTTTGCCTGTGACCTCTATCTGGCCTGGAACTCCTCCTCCTTCGTGTATCACAGACCATCACTCTCCCCACCTTCAAAGCCCTAATAAAATCACATCTCCATCCCTGACTAAGCCCTCATTTACCAATCTCCCTCTTGCCTTCTGGGTCCCTTAAGCCCTTGGATCTACACCCTTTAAACACTTGGTACTCACCCCACCCTCAGCCCCACAGCACTTATGTGTATATCCATAATTTATTTTAATGTTTGTCTCCCTCTCTAGACCTTGTGGATAGGAAACGTGCCTCCTGATTCTGTTGTATTTTACTCTCCCAAGCGCTTAGTACAGTACTCTGCACGCAGTAGGTGCCCAGTAAATGCTATCGGTTGGTTGAGATCAGTTTTGTTTTTCACCAGTTTGCCGAAATTGCAGGGATTAGGTTCTTGTGAAACCCCACATTAAGGAAAATCTGTACTGTAGTACTCCTGGTGTCTTCTGCTTGCACCCGAGCACCTGTATCCAGACAGGTTCATGTTCTGAGGGGAATCATTCCCTAATTCCATAATTTGTAGTGAGAGCACACGTTCTGGCAAAATTGGGTAAGGCAGAGGGGCGGTAGTGACACAATCTAACATCAAAAGGAGCTGTTCGCATAGCCAGTTCATTCACTCATTCATTCAGTTGTACTTATTGAGAGCTTTCTGTGTGCAGAACACTGTACTAAGTGCTTGGGAGAGTACACTATAACACTAAACAGACACATTCCCTCCCCACAGTGAGCTTACAGTCTAGAGCAGGGAGGCAGACGGTAATATAGATAAATGACAGATACGTACGTAAGTGCTGTGGGGCTGGGAATGGGGGGGGATGAATAAAGGGAGCAAGTCAGGTGACACAGAAGGGTGAGGGACAAGAGAAAAGTTGGTTTTCCCTACTCGCATAGAGACTCTCTTGGAAGATAAAAGCACAGTCAATCAGTGGTATTTATTTACCGGATGCTTAGTGTGTATGGGACACTGAACTTAAGCACTTGAGAGAGTACAGTGCAACAGAGTTGGTAGACATGTTCCAAATTGTATCACTCTCCTTGCACTCCAAACAAGCATGCCTTTGATTTCATATTGCCTCAGTCAGATGTCATGTCTCTCCTTTGTAGTTTACAGGGCCAAGCCTATAATTCTAGTTGGGAGCAGTGCTCAGTCTTGGTGTGGCTACTAGTTACCGACTCCACCTTTAGAATCTGGTTCCCCAGAAACAGCAGCAATCCTGAATTGAGTGGGCTTCCTAGAGTCTCTTCCTCTTAGATATCTGGGTTACAGTTTTATAATTTCTTTTTTAAGTTCAGGGACTTCCTTGTTCTCTCTCTTGACTGAATTCAAAATACTCCACAAGATGACTTCTCATTTAGCATGCAAAGACACCGATACTATGAAAGTTTAGAATAAGGGATGCCAACTTATCCCAGGTAGCACAACTTCTTGGGCTATAGGTAGTAGCAGCAGTAGTATTTATTAAGCCCCAGCTAGTGTAATGCACTGTGCCAAGCACTTGGGAAAGTGCAACAGAGAAGTGATGTGCTCCCTGCCTTCAAGACTCTAATGGAGAGACAGACTGTTCACATTTACAGCTAATTAAATCAAAGTAAATAACTGAATCTACAGTTGAATAAACATATCTGCACAAGGGCTGGGGGGGGGGGCAGTAATAAAACACACAAGCTCTCCACATGTACGCGCTCAATTCTGCCAAAATGTCTGTTTTTGCTGTGCGATTTGGCTAGAACATTAGTATTGGCAGTCTGTCCGACAATGTGAGACTGTGTGGGTACAACATTCTGCAGAGGTTGGAAGAAATGGTTTTTTGCCCGTGTTGTGGGACACGGAGTATTATAATTATTATGGTATTAAGTGCTATGTCGAGCAAGTAGTAAAGTTTTATTTAAGGTGGGTCTCTGCAAGAGCACCGTTGGCCCATTGTAGGGAAATTAGGTGTCCTGGTATTTAAATGTTCTTCGTGCTCCAAGGTGATGAACTCTCTCCATGACCAAATGCTCAGTACAGATCCAGAGTCCTGACTGCACCGTGGATACACAAAGGCTGCCCTTTGTTGTACTCTGTTTGTTATGTGCCGTGCCTGGTGCTGATTTTGCTTTTCCTCAGTCTCACATTCCTCTTAAAACCTGTGCTCCAAAAGAGCCTCTCCTTTCTTGAGTGCAGTGAGCTATGCTGTTCAACCTACTGCAGGTCTCCAAGTTTTCAGCTGAGTTGTGGTGTGGTCCTGGGCTCTTTTTTACCGCATCCTTAAATCGTTTCCTCTGCCTCCTTGGTTTCAGTTTCCTATTTTCAGTTCATTCATTCATTCATTCAGTCGTATTTACTGAGCCCTTACTGTGTGCAGAGCACTGTACTAAGCGCTTGGGAAGTACAAGTCGGCAACATACAGAGACGGTCCAGACCCAGCAACGGGCTCACAGTCTAGAAGGGGGAGACAGGCAACAAAACAAAACACGTAGACAGGTGTCAAAAGCATCAGAATAAATAGAATTAAAGCTATAAGCACATCATTAACAAAATGAATAGAATAGTAAATATATGTACATAAATAAAAATCTACCCCAGCACTTAGAACAGTGCCTGGCACATAGTAAGTGCTTAACAAATACCATAATAATAATTATTATTTTCAAGTGCTTGACAAATACAATTGAATGAGTGATATCTGTCCTCCATCCAGCTGAGACAGTGAAACCCACATGGGACATGATCATCTTGCATCTATCCTAGCGCTTAGCACAGTGCATGACACAGTAAGTGCTTCAGCGCTTAGTGCTTTGCACATAAATGCCATCATTATTATTATCATTATTAACAAACACCACAATTATTATTACCATTCTTCAAATGCACACACATGCTTACTCATATATAGTTTATATTCTCCACAATTGTGTCCTTGGCACTCAGCAGACTAAAATAGCAGCTACAATAGCAGCAGAGGAGAAATAGCTGATATAATTATTGACTCCACCCTTATCTCTGCTGTTAGAGCTGTGTGTAAGACTTCCTCTTACAGTATGGCTCAGTGGAAAGAGCACGGGCTTTGGAGTCAGAGGTCATGGGTTCAAACCCCGGCTTTGCCAATTGTCAGCTGCGTGACCTTGGGCAAGTCACTTCTTGGGCAAGTGCAAAATGGGAATTTAGACTGGGAGCCCCCCGTGGGACAACCTGATCACCTTTTCTTTCATTCATTCATTCAATCGTATTTATTGAGCACTTACTTTGTGCAGAACACTGTACTAAGCGCTTGGGAAGTACAAGTTGGTAACATATAGAGACGGTCCCTACCCAATAGTGGGCTCACAGTCTAGAAGGGGGAGACAGACAACAAAGCAACACATATTAACAAAATAAAATAAATAGAATAGTAAATATGTACAAGTAAAATAGAGTAATAAATCTGTACAAACATATATACAGATGCTGTAGGGAGGGGAAGAAGATGAGGAGGGGGAGAGGAAAGAGGGGGCTCAGTCTGGGAAGGCCTCCTGGAGGAGGTGAGCCCTCAGTAGGGCTTTGAAGGGAGAAAGAGAGCTAGCTTGGCGGGTGTGCGGAGGGAGGGCGTTCCAGGCCAGGGGGAGGATGTGGGCCGGGGGTCTACGACGGGACAGGCGAGAACGAGGCACAGTGAGGAGGTTAGCAGCGGAGGGTGTGGGCTGGGCCGTAGAAGGAAAGAAGGGAGGCGAGGTAGGAGGGGGCGAGGGGACGGAGAGCCTTGAAGCCGAGAGTGAGGAGTTTTTGCCTGATGCGTAGTTTGATTGGTAGCCACTGGAGATTTTTGAGGAGGGGAGTAACATGGCCAGAGCATTTCTGCACAAAGATGATCCGGGCAGCAGCGTGAAGTATAGATTGAAGTGAGGAGAGACAGGAGGATGGGAGATCAGAGAGGAGGCCGATGCAGTAATCTAGTCGGGATAGGATGAGAGATTGAACCAGCAGGGTAGCGGTTTGGATGGAGAGGAAAGGGTGGATCCTGGCAATGTTGCAGAGGTGAGACTGGCAGGTTTTGGTGACGGATTGGATGTGAGGGGTGAACAAGAGAGTAGAGTCGAGGATGACACCAAGGTTGTGGGCTTGTGAGACGGGAAGGATGGTAGTGCCGTCAACAGTGATAGGAAAGTCAGGGAGAGGGCAGGGTTTGGGAGGGAAGATAAGGAGTTCAGTCTTGGACATGTTGAGTTTTAGATGGCAGGCAGACATCCAGATGGAGATGTCTGGAAGGCAGGAGGAAACACGAGCCTGGAGGGAGGGAGAGAGGTGGGGCAGAGATGTAGATTTGGGTGTCATCAGCGTAGAGATGATAGTTGAAGCCGTGGGAGTGAATGAGTTCACCAAGGGAATGAGTGTAGATAGAGAACAGAAGGGGACCAAGAACTGACCCTTGAGGAACCCCTACAGTAAGGGGATGGGAGGGGGAGGAGGAGCCCGCAAAAGAGACTGAGAATGAACGGCCGGAGAGATGAGGAGAACCAGGAGAGGATAGAGTCTGTGAAGCCAAGGTTGGATAGCATGTTGAGGAGAAGGGGGTAGTCCACAGTGTCGAAGGCAGCCGAGAGGTCGAGGAGGATTAGGATAGAGTAGGAGCTGTTGGATTTGGCAAGCAGGAGGTCATTGGTGACCCTTGAGAGGGCAGTTTCGGTGGAATGTAGGGGACGGAAGCCAGATTGGAGGGCGTCCAGGAGAGAGTTGGCTTTGAGGAAGTCGAGACAGCGGGTGTAGACGACTCGTTTAAGGAGTTTGGAAAGAAATGGTAGGAGGGAGATAGGGCGATAACTAGAAGGGGAGGTGGGGTCCCAGCAGCAGCTGTTTGGATATGCTGCTACCGTCCAGTTTGTTCCCAAGTACCATATAGTGTAGCTGTGTTGAGATGAGCTAGATAGGAGCTTTGCTAGGAAACTGATTGAGTTTGAGGGCTGTGTTGTTGGTAATCCTGTTTTGCCACTTGATATTGCCAGTGGGTCTCAAGTAGCACTGGTAATCCAGTTGTGCGGTTTTAGCATTGTGATGTTGAGTCATCATCTAGCTAGTTCGTGGCCTTGTGTGGAAAAATAGTTGGCCAGAGTGAGCGGTGAAGACCACAGTGGCAATCCTGTTGTGTAGTACAGCCACAATACTCTGCTCCTGTCAGTGTCACCGTACAGAGGTTTTACATTTAACATGATCGCATGCAGTGTGCCCTACCGTTGTCTATCTACACGCTTGTTGCACCTTCTGCCCTAGTGGAAACACGACTATAATTTCTCGTGAGCATGTTCTCCATCATGAAGTCTTGGTGACGGCTGAGGCTTGTCCATTGTTGACAGTAGATTCCATCATCAATCTCTTGAGCAGTGCAGTGCTTCCTGTGGCTTTCTGTGGGCACTCAGTACTTGTCTCAGTAATTTGGATGCCAGAATTCCCATTTGCAAAAATGAATTAGCTTTTCCAATTAAAATTCCCAGAAATTCCCTTCAAAAAATTATGGAACCACAGAATGTGTCGAGCAGCAGTTTTGAAGTGTCTTGAAAACGGAACTGTTCTTTGTGCTGGGTTTACTGATTTTCTTATGTATGCCTAAAAGTGAGGAAAAAATGTTACATGTGTAAGTTTCTTCTGTGTCTCCCTCAGTACTGAGTCAAAAATTCCACCGGGAAGAAACTCTGGAATTGGAATTCAGGGTGTTGAGCCGACAACTCTTTTTATGCTAAGCTTGTAAACCCCTTGGGATTAGGAGCCATGTCTCATTTTCCCTGGTGTAGGTTTTTCCCAGCAGTTAATACAGTGCTTTGCATACTGGCACGTGATACATGCCGTTACTACTACAAATAGTTAATCTTGACTGCAGCAGTAGGAGCTGTGCACTGTAGATCATGATGTGTGCCTGCCAGTTTAGGCCCCAGGAAAGCAAGTTGTATTCAGGGTTGGGTGTCCCATGATACCATATGCTGGGGTAACCTGCGCTAGAGGGGGTTGCCTCGGCCAGAATAGTGGCTGTGAGTGTCTACATCTAATTATTATTAATATATTTACTATGGGCAAAGCATTGTACTGGGGAAGGATCCAGGAATGATGATTCTTCATGCTGGGATAGATAGAAGACTATCAGATCAGATGCCTGGCTCACCTTGGGGGGCAGCAGTTGTCTTGAAGCCCAGAGAAGTTAAGTGACTTATCCAAGATCACACAGCAGGACTGGTGGCAGAGCTGGAATTAGAACTCATGTCTCCTGACTTCCAGTCCCGTGCTCTTTCCAGGAGGGCCATGCTGCTTCTGTATATGTGTGCTTCCAGTTTCCACGTCCCCTTCCCCTCTCTTAGTTTGGGAATCCCCTGTGGACTAGGGACTGTATCAGATCTGACAGTCTTGAAGCTACCCCGTGGACTGTAAGCTTCTTGTAGGCAGGGATTGTGATTACCAGTTCTTGTGTTATACTTTCCCAATTGCTAAGTACAGCACTCTGCACATGTAAGCACTCAATAAATACCACTGATTACTCCAGCACATAACACATAAGGAAAGACTGTTCCATTAAAGCAAAATCAATGATTTAGCCAGACAAGGACTGTAACAGCAACCACAAAAGAGCTGCAGAATATAGCTACCCTAAGGTAACAGTTTTGAGGCTCCTCTGCTCCGGCAAGTCTGTCCCAGGCCGAACAACCCCAACCTTCCGGTGTTCCAACAATTGGGAAGGCTTGTTTGCTCCCTCTGCATCTTCAACCTGGCCTACTCTGGTGGACTTGGGGCTTGACTCTGGCAATTGGAATGGGAGTGACATGGCCCCTGGACCAGGGGATTGAGAAGAAGGGGTTACCTTGGGTCCCTTTACCTGCAGCTCCACCTTCATTTGTATGATACTTTGTAAAATTATGTGTGTTCCTGTTGAGACTTGAGTCCCATTACCCTTGGAGGTCACTCTCTTTCTGTCCTGCCCTGGGTGTGTGGCCAGTGTTTCCCGCCTGCGATAGCTACCATTGCAGGGCCATAATGTGAGCCCACTGTTGGGTAGGGACTGTCTCTATATGTTGCCAACTTGTACTTCCCAAGGGCTTAGTACAGTGCTCTGCACACAGTAAGTGCTCAATAAATGCGACTGATGATGATAATGTACCCAGCGCTAAGTTGTCAAACTGCCCCAGTTTCCTCCCTTCCCACCCCCACCCTTGAAGTAGAAATGGAAGTGAATAGAGCAGCTGCTCAAGTCCCACTTCCCTCCTCTAGTTTGGGGGGAGTGGTTAGATGACACTGTAATGTCCCAGGATTAACTTCTTTGTTATTAGACAGAAATCTGAGGACGGAAAATGTTCTTAAACAAAAAGGGAAGAGAAAAAGATAGGCTGGGGGGGAAAGGAGAAAGGAAAGAGAAGATATGGCACCCTCTCTTATTACTTCCCTTGCCACTGCAAAGGCCAAGGGCTGTACATCCTGTCCTTTCTGTGTATACTCTTGTCAGCGGGCACCATTAAGAGAGCATTGGCAGCGACAGCTCTATCCGTTCTGGGCATCCAGCAACTGCCATCTGTCAAAAGGGCCTCATTGCATTAGCCTCGGCCCCAGAACTAAGATGGGGGTAGGAATGGCGTTGAGGCTTCGTGGGCTTTACCTGAGACCTTGAATTCCAGCAGCAGGGGCATGACCAGGCCAGGGGAACATGAGGATTAGACTAATTCAGCAGGGTTGCTTCCCAAATAAGGGTAGTAATAATAATAATAATTACGGTATTTAAGTGCTCACTGTTCCAAGCACTGTTATAAGCGCTGGGATAGATACAAGATAATCAGGTTGGACACAGTCCCTGCCCCCCATGGGGCTCACAGCCTTAATCTCCATTTTACAGATGAGGTAACTGAGGCACAGAGAAGTTGTGACTTGCCCAAGGTCACACAGCAGACAAGTGGCGGAGCCAGGATTAAAACTCATGTCCTAGGCCATGCTGCTGCTCAGGTGTTGCATTGCTAACAGTAATAATTGGGTTATTTAACTGCTTACTTTGTTTCAAGCACTGTTCTGAGTGCTGGAGTGGAGGCAAGATAATCAGGTTGGACATTGTTCAGACCAGTTGCTAGACCAATTGCTCTCCGTCTTTGGGATCCCAGTAGCCCTTCACTTATATGAGTATCTGGTCTCAAAGCTGGGTCCCTCCCCATTATGTCAGATTTGATTATCTTGTATCTACCCCAGCGCGTAAAACAGTGCTTGACAAAGAGTAAACACTCAGCAAATACCATAGTAGTAACCAAGGTGTTGAGTGGAATTTTTGAAAAATGGGAAGTTGTCTTCAAGGGAAATGAGCGGGACTGGGGTTTGTAGGACAGTACTACTACAATGACAGTTGTCACCTCTTCGGAGGGACAACACAGCATACGTGTCTTTGGAAATCAGCCTTTCCTTTGATTCTTTTGAACCACATCTCTTCCACAAATAACTATTCAGTAATTTGTTTAGCATGGTGTACAAAAGTTTGCAGGATTCTTGGGTGAAGCAGCATTGCAAAATATTGTTTTTATCTCTATCCTCCTAATTTGCATTTGAGTTCAGTTTAACTTTTGCTGAAAGTAGTTAAAATCACATTCCATAATTAGCCAAATATCCCTTGATAAGTTTGACAAGGACTTAAAGGTCAGGCAGTCTTACCTTGAATTGTCCCTGTTCTTAAAAAAAAAATGGTCTGGTGTCCAAGAATTGTAGAATTCAGATATCTCATCTTGTTCTGAATTACAAGGCCATTTTTTATGTGGCTTTCGGTCGCTGCATCTTTCTTAAGTTGAGACATTTAAAAAATAACCTCTTGGGCACTTGGTGAAATTGGAGGCTGTATAGGTTATTTGCCAGATCTCAGCAGAAGAGGCAATTGACTTTAGAAATGATTTTAGCAGGTATTAAATAACCTCACAATCAGTGGTATTTATTGGGTACTTACTGTGTGCAGAGCTCTGTACTAAGTATTTGGGAGAGCACCGTGCAACAGAATTGGTAGATATGTTCCTTGTCCATAAGTAGCTTTCATGAGGAAGTGTACTTATGTTTACTAGGTATCCATAGTCACATTATGTGTGTTTAACTTGATTCCCAGTTGTCCATGTATATTGCCCTTGACTGTCAGATCTATTTTACACTTCCACCAAACTGTTTAAAAGTACTATTGAATGAATGAAAAGTGGAAAATGATTTTAATTCAATTTTGTTTGAGAATTAAAATACTTCCCCCTTGTGGTTAGGCTGTTTTTAACACAAAATTTGAACAGCCCACAATAGTAGTAGTAGTAATAGTATTGGTAATAATGATTAATATTTGTTGTGTGTCACTGTTATAGGCGCTGGGGTAGATACAAGATAATTAGGTTGGACACAATCCCTGGCCTACATGAGACTCGGGGACTAAGGGGGAGGGAGAACAGGTAGTGAATCCCCATTTTACAGATGAGGAAACCTAGGCACAGAGAAATGAATTGATTTACCCAAGGTCACACAGCAGAGCTGGGATTAGAAGCCAGGTCCTCTGAGGCCCAGGCCTTTGGTCTTTAATGCAAAGTGCAGGTGTTGGCACTGATGATTTGCCTCGCATGTTGAGGCAGGCATGAAAAGGAGCCATTCATGCTCAGGGAAAGAAGAAGGAAAGATTAATTTTGTTTTTTCCCCATCTCTTCTACCCTCCTTCTGACCCATTATTGCCGCAACTCCCCAGAACTGGAGAGCTGACCAAAAGGTTGAGGGGTTGGGAATTGCCTGATCCCTGTGTCACCTCTCTCCTGTTCCTGGAGGGGTAGCCTTCCTGAACCCTTTAAAGGTGCTTAAGGCAGGCTCTGTACACAGTAAGTGCTCAATAAATGCGATTGAATTAAGTTAAAGCCCTCCTAATATGGTGTGATGTGTTCCCTCCCTTGGGGGTGAATGGTCCTTACGAGCAGGAGGGAGAGAGACATGATGATTTGGATATCTTCCCCATAAGCGTGCCAACCAAGCTGTCAGAGAGGAGGAACAACCAACTTGGAAGGGTCTCTGGTGGAAAGGACTAACCTAAAAGTCGGGGAAGGAAGTTCTGGGGAGAGAAATGGGAGTTGGGTGAGGGAGCTTGTCTCTGAGCGAGTGTTCCTTTTCATGTTGTTTCAGGGAGAAAAGGAGAGGACCGGACAAGCTGGGAGGGAGATCAGAAAAGAAAAAGGGCATGGAAAAGAAAGCAGACAAACTTAGAGGGAGGATATAAAACTTCATTGAGCCACATAAAGATTGGGATGGGGTAGGAGAGGCAGGAGTTGGGAGGATCAGAAAGGGGGGAAAAAACCCAGTGAAAAGAGTAGACAAAAGAGATCAAATCAAAATAAATCAAGGAGGTACAGTACCCTCATTCATTCATTCATTCACTCATTCAATCGTATTTATTGAGCGCTTACTGTGTGCAGAGCACTGTACTAAGCGCTTGGGAAGTACCAGTTGGCAACATATAGAGATGGTCCTACCCAACAACAGGCTCACAGTCTAGAAGGGGGAGACAGACAACAAAAAAAACCATGTGAACAGGTGTCAAGTCATCAGAATAAATAGAAGTAAAGCTAGATGCACATCATTAACAAAAGATATATAGAATAGTAAATATGTACAAGTAAAATAAGTAGAGTAATAAATCAATCCATCAACTCTGTTGAATTGTACTATCCCAACTACTTGGTACAGTGCTCCAGCATGGCTTAGTGGAAAGAGCACGGGCTTGGGAGTCAGAGGTTGTGGGTTCAAATCCCTACTCCGCCGCTTGTCAGCTGAGTGACTTTGGGCAAGTCACTTTCATTCATTCATTCATTCAATTGTATTTATTGAGTGTTTACTGTGTGCAGAGCACTGTACCAAGTGTTTGGGAAGTACAAGTCGGCAACATATAGAGATGGTCCCTACCCAACATGTTTTTCAGCCTCCCTCACTGACTGTTGCTTCTACATTTCTGTTGTTGGTTCTTCTTCTCCTCTTCAGTTTTAAGCTTCTGATGTTGGCAGACCCTCACTTGAATGCTCTACTCTCCTCATTTTAGAAGCTTATCCACATATATGGTTTCCACTACGTACTCTATTCTGATGACTTCCAAATCTACACCTCCTGCCTCGACCTCTCACCTGTTCTACCAAATCATACACTATTTCATTCTTTCCAAACATCTCCATCTCAAAGACCTGCTGCCACTCTAACGTTAACATGATCAAAATCGATGTCCTCATCTTTCCTTCTAAAACCTTTCCTAACTTTCTCTCATCACTGTTGACAAAATCACTATCCTTCCTAATCTCATAATCCTAAACTCAAAATTTACTGTGCCTTTGTTACCCTTCTCATATTCAGTCTGTTCAGGAACTGGTAGATCTTCCTTTGTATTTCATTAATCTACCTTATACTCACCAAATCCCATTGGTTCTACTTTCACAATGTCACTAAAATCCTCCCTTTCCTGTCCATACAAACTGCTACTATGCTGATCCAGGTGCTTATTCTAACTTGCCTTGACTACTGCATCACCCTCCTCACTGACATCCCTGCCTCCTGTCTCTCCCACTCCAATCTGTACTTCACTCTGCTGCTCAGATCACTTTTTCAAAAAACTGTTCAGTTCATATCTCCCCATTCCTCAAGAACTTGAGGTGGTTGCCCATCCACCTCCACATCAAACAGGAACATCAGCTTTAAAGCCCTTGTTCAGTTCACCCTCTCCTACTGTACTTCACTGATTTCCTACTCCATCCCAGCCCACACACTTCGCTCCTCTAGCACCAGCTTATTCACTGTGCCCTCAGTCTTGTCTATCTTGCCACTAACTCCTTGCCTACATCCACCCTCTGACCTGGAACTCCCTCCCCCTCCATACATGCCACACTACTACTCTCCCTACCTTCAAAGCCTTTTTAAAATCACACCTCCTTCGAGACACCTTCCCTGCTTAAGGCTTCTTTTTCCTTACTCTCCCTCCCTCTGCATTACCTATGCACTTGGATCTCTAAGTCCTTGGTATTCACTCATCATCATCATCATCATCAATCGTATTTATTGAGCGCTTACTGTGTGCAGAGCACTGTACTAAGTGCTTGGGAAGTACAAGTTGGCAACATATAGAGACAGTCCCTATCCAACAGTGGGACCTCAGCCCCACAACACTTATGTACATATCCGTAATTTGTTTATATTAGTGTCCGTCTACCCCTCTAGTCTGTATGCTCTTTGTGGGCAGGGAACATGGCTACTAACTCTGCTGAATTGTACTCTTTCAAACACTTAGTACAGTGCTCTGCACACAGTAGGTGCCCAATAAATATCCCTAATACATATCCAAGAACTTTTTCCCCCATCCAGGTCACAGACCCACCCTGTGTTCTCTGAATCGCCCTTAGGCCAAACCCATTTACTCTTTCACAAACACCCACTAAACCTTGGACGCTTCTAGCTCACAATCTTTTAACTCAGTCTGACACATGGTAAAAAATTAGATGGCAAAATTCCCACCTGTTTTTATAAAAGCCTACTAGCTGAGGAGCAAACACTCGATTTTGTCGTGAAACAATCAGGTGAACTTTGTAGCTGATCACTGGAGTGGGTTGCAGCAGCTCACCTTGGTGTGTCTTGGGAAAGCTTGGATAGGCTTCTGGAGACAAGGAAAGTGGTGTGTGGTGTTGGGCTCTAGAGTACCCATGTTGGATAGTTGATATCCAGGGAAACTTTTGGGTGACTCTGACTTTCTCAGTCCCTCCTCTTCTCTCTCTCTGTGTCCCCACCAGTCACTGTTCAGCCGTATTCTGGGGGCCACCCTGGGGCTGCCTAGCTTATTCACATCTCCCCACTCTGAGAGCAGAACCAGAGGTGTGGCAAAGCCTGAGTTGCCCTTTGACAAGCAGGCTGAAGTGCAGATGTCGGAATTCCTGAATCAGAGTGGGACCACTCAAATGGCATGCTCTGTGGCGCACGCCATTCACTCCTAGAATCAGATCTGCCCACTGTGGGAAATTCAGTTTGTAAAAGCACCCTTGCCTGGTGAAGACATTATTTCAACTGTGTATACAAATCTAATGAGCGAAATAAAAGCAGCTTTCTCTTGAGAAATGGCAAAAGGCTGGAATAAGTTATTTGGACAATTTCAAAATGAAATAATTGGACTTGACTGTTAAGATGACGTTGTTAGTTTTTTTTTAAAAAAAAAAACAACAAAAAAGAAAATCTAGCCACAGGATGTAACTCATGATTCACTGTTAGGTCCCAAAATAAGTTTCTGTGGTTGCAGGTGTCCCTCTTATAAAGGCAGTTATGAATTCAGGAGATTGGAAACCCTACAGTTGGGATCCCCAAAGATATCGAAAACTGTTCATTCATCTATTTTTGGTTCAAAGTGATGTAGACTGTATGAACTGAAGTTGTTGTCCTTTTTTTTTCATAAGTCTGTGTGTGTTTTTCACTTCCTCTTATCTGACTCCCTTTATTTGTAGCTCTTCATATAGATTTAAAAATCTCATTGCAAGCTTAGTGAAGCCTGGGAATTACAGATCATTGTCTTAAATTTAAAATGTGTCGATGTCTGTATCTATCTTATATCTTCAATGTTGATGTAAGTCCCTTCATGTTAGGCTGAGCACAGAACTCCAATCCTTATTTTCTAGGCCAAGTTATCAGAATTGGAGTTAAAATAACATTTCATTTTGTAGAAGAGGAAAAGAGGTAGCAATTACACAGTAATTTATTCTTGCTTAAAAATGTGGTGCAATTCACCGTACTACTAGTAAATTGCTTTTTTTTTTTTTTTTTTAGTAAATCGAACAGTGGAATTTATTGAGCATTCAGTGTTGAGCACTGTATTAGGCATTGGGAGAGTGTAATACATTAGAGTTCTGGAATAACACTATCCCTGCTCTTCAAGGAACTTACAGTCTAGTGGGGGGAGACAGATATTCAGTTACAGAGAGGAGAAATGATAGTGCATATCTCCCTCTTGACTGTAAGCTTGTTGTGGGCAGGGAGCATGTCTGCCAATTCTGTCACACTACTCTGCCAAGTGCTCTTCACACTAAGTGCTCAATAGTTCTATTGATATGTACATAAGTGCTCTGGAAAGTAACAAAGTTCTTAAGTGCGTAACCGATTTAAGGAGGAGGGAATAATAGGATGGAAAGATGAGAGTTTAGGCAGGGAAGGCTTCTTGGCTGAGATATGACTTCTTCGCTGAGATAGGACTTTGAAGATGGGTAGAACGGTGGTCTGTCGGACATTATGGGAGAGGGAGTTCCAAAGGGAGGAAGTGAGCAAGGGATAAAAGGTGAAACTGAGGTACAGTATGTAGGTTGGCATTAAAGGAGTGAAATATGCAGGCTGGGTTGTAGTAGAGAAGTGAGTTTTGTAGAGGGAGAGCTGATTGAAAGCCATAAAGTAATGGTAAAGAGTTTCCATTTCCAGAGATGGATGGTAAACACTGGGGATTTTTGAAGCGAGGGGAGACGTGCACAAAATAATTTTTTAGAAAAATGATCTGGGTAGCAGACTGAAGCGTTGGATGGAAGATGAGGAGTTCTTTCTTGCTCTTGTAAGTTTGAGGTATTGGCGGGACTTCTGAGTAGAGGTGTCTTGAAGGCAAGAGGAAATGTGAGACGGCTGAAAAGGAGATGTTTATCTGGTAGTCCTCTGCTTGGAAATAGTATTGGTAGCATTTGAGTTCTCCATGGGAGTAGATGTGGCTGGAGAATAGTAGGGGACTCAAAACAGCCTTTAGGGACTTCTGTAGTTAAGAGGGTGGGAGCCAGAGGAGGAGCCTGTGAAAGAGACTGAGTGGCCAGAGAGATAGCACAAGAACCAGGAGAAGGCAGGGTCAGTGAAAGTTAGATAATGTTTCCAGTAGAATGGGGTTGTCCACAGTGTCAAAGGCAAGAAGGAGGTTATTAGTAACCCTGGGGATGCATTTCTTAAAGCACAGTACATGTAAATCCTATAAGGATTAAAATAAGAAAATATCACCTTATGAGGTGTGGAGGTGACTTTCTAATTTCAACCACCCATGATGCATGAGAAGCAGCATGGCTCAGTGGAAAGAGCACAGGCTTTGGAGTCAGAGGTCATGGGTTCAAATCCCAGCTCCGCCAATTGTGTGACTTTGGGTAAGTCACTTAACTTCTGTGCCTCAGTTACGTCATCTGTAAAATGGGGATTAAGACTGTGAGCCCCCCTTGGGACAACCTGACCACCTTGTAACCTCTCCAGCACTTAGAACAGTGCTTTGCACATAGTAAGTGCTTAATAAATGCCATTATTATTATTATTATTATTCTTGTTAGAGTAGAGAAGCAGTATTGCCTAATGGGTAGAGCACAGGCCTGGGAGTCAGAAGGACCTGGGTTCTAGTCCTGAATCCACCACTTATCTGCAGTGTGACCTTGGGTAAGTCACTTAACTTCTCTTTGCCTCAGTTATTTCATTGTAAAATGGGGCTTAAGACGGTGAGCCCCATGTGGGACAGGAACTGAGTCCAACCTGATTATGTTGTGTCTACTCCAGTGTCTAGACTAGTGCCTGGCTTTAGTAAGTAAAGTAAGCACTTTACAAATACCATTTAAAAAAATTCTTGAGGTGTATAAGGGAGGCAGAGTGGCAGATCTTTTATTCAGTAGTGCTGAATGCTGCAGTACCATCTTGCTTGAGTTGGTCAGGAATGATAGGATTGCTGAACTGGAGAAGATTTTGTCATTTGATTGCTGGGTGATAAAAATTTTTGAGCTATACTATGTTATTCTGCTGGCAACATTTGGGATGGCTGTTTCTCTGGTCATCAGCAAGAGTGTTCATAGGTGGGTATGCCTGTGGTCAAACAGTAGTATATTGGAATGGATATTAAGTTGGGCAATTGTAAATGATTCTGTCTCCCCACGCGCATTCCCCACCCCACCAAATATCACTGGTTCTGGGACTTCCTCTTCACCTTTAATGTTGTTTAAAATCAGGGATAGGCCCATCCCATGCATAAAAGTGGATCATTGGACTTCTGTTGCAAATGTGTTTAAACCATCCCTGGTTTGTCATGTTGATTTTTAAGTGGATAAATTCCATTTATGAACCCTAAAACTGTAGATCTAAGTATAACAACATAGGTTTTAGAAAAAAAACATTCCAGGTAATTCAGTGTCCATTTTGTTTGCCAGGTCCTAGAAAAATACCCCAACACCCCGATGAGCCATAAAGAAATTCTTCAAGTTATCCAGAGAGAAGGGCTGAAAGAGATCAGGTGAGTTAACTGCCGCAATCGGTGCATCATACTTAGCATTTAATATAAACCATGTGTTCTGAGATTGAAGTGTGTAAATTTTGAGTGCTGTACTCTATATCTTCCTTTCCTTTTTCTCATAATTTGATTCAGTTCTTCAGTATTACATGTCTTAAAAGATGTAGTGCAAATTTTGAAAGTCCTCCTTCTAAAAGACTTCAGACTGCAATGAATGATTAGGGTGAAAATAATGACATTATCTTCCAAGTAAGTGAGGACCTAACTTTGTGAAGAACAAATGAGTCTCAGGCCAACATATTGTCCTTTTATCACAAAGGGCCTGGAAGAACAGGGAGAAAGATGTACTGTATCTGGACTGTTTTGTTTCTACTACTTTAGAGGAGTAACTGAGCCTGGGTTTTGTTTAGCTTTGGTAGGGATGGAGGGTGGTGGAGACCAGATGTTCCCTGGGTGGGGTAATGGGCAGTGAGGGGTGGCGGTGAGCAAGAGACAGCGAGGGCCAGGGGTAGAGGTGATTTTGACACCCTTCTCCAGCTTGGCCCCAAAATAATAAAGTGCATATGTGCAGGTTGCCCAGCAAGTGAAGAACAACCGCAGTTGGGCTACCCTATTTTAGATGGTGCACTAAGTGGTTATTAAATAGCTGATGGTGTTTCACTTAGAATGGCGGATGAGTCTCGGTCCGGAGACTTCAGGATCTGTGGGAAAGAATGTGCCACCTGTGTTCTCTGTCCCTGACAGGGGTTTTCTTGCTGGATTAGGAAGGGCAGTGAGCGAGTAGATGGGCTGGAGTACAGCACGTTGAAGTGTGTGTCAGGCTCTTTGTGTGCACAGGATACATTTACAGCTTAACAGCTGTGCAGTGCCAATTCAGTGCCTTAGTACCAGGAACCAGCAGGCTGTTGCCTAGGTAGCCACTGCGGTCTTTGCCACTCATGTTATGTGGCTGTCTTTCAGGATCGTTGTGGGCCTGGCCACCTCCCGGAATATTCTGGGTGGTTCTTTCATTGGCAGTCTTCACCAGTAATAGCAGAGCCCCAGCAAACATTCCCCTACTTGCAGTCAAGATTTGAATCCAGGGCTACAATTAGCCGAGCTAATAAAGTACCTGTTAACTGACTGGCGGCTTAATTTAGCCCTGGGATTGGGGCAGTATGGTGTGGCCCAGGGACCGACAACCTCTTTAGTTGTGAGTAGTAAAGGGGCAGGGTTGGGGGTGGGGTCTAAGCAATCAATGGAGAAGCAACATGGCTTAGTGGATAGAGCATGGGCCCTGGAGTCAGAAGGTCATGGGTTCTAATCCTGGCTCTGGCACTTGTCTGCTGTGTGACCTTGGGTAAGTCACTTGACTTCTCTGTGCCTCAGTTACTTCATCTGTAAAATGGAGATTAAGAATCTGAGCCCCATGTGGGAAACGGACTGTGTCCAACCCGATTTACATGTATTCCCCCCCCCCCCCAGTGCTTAGTATAGTGCCTGGCACATAGTAAGCCCTTAACAAATACCACCGTTATTATTATAATGATATTGAGAGTTTACTGTGTGCAGAGCACTATACGAAGCCCTAGGGAGAATACAATATAACTAAGTTGGCAGTCACGCTCCCTGCCCACAAGGAACTTAAACCATGTAGCAGGCTGTGGAAGAGGCACCTGGGCTGACTTCAGATGGTAAACAAGGTAAGCAGCTGCCTAGGACACTTTCAAGATGGACAGCATCAGAAGGAGCAGTGCTGGAGGAGTCATGTGGTCCCAGAGTCCATGGTATTATCCCTCCCCACCCTCAATGATGCACCGGTGCTGCTGTTATCTTGGAAAAGTGTCTTTCTCTTCCCTGGAGCAAATTTGGATAGGCACTGAACTAGAGGGGGCCAGGAGGGGCATTGGCATGGGGAAGAGGGAACAAGGAAAGAGCAGGACCATCTCTTTGATGAAAAAGCTGTGTCAACACTTGGCTTTACCTCCCGGGCAGCATGAACTGCAATAGCCCCAAATTGGCATGGGGTAGTCACTTCCACAAAACACTGTGTATGATTTCTTCACGCTGTGCTACGCAATATATGACATGATTGCATCTTGTGTCATGGGGCTGGCAGTTCAGGGTTTTGCTTCAGTGGGCCAAGGAACTAAAACTTGCCCTCAATAGTCATAAGGGAGAAAGATGACAAAATTAGAAATCAAGCAATGGTATTTATTGAGCGCTTACTGTGTCCAGAGCACTGTACTATACGTGCTCGGGAGAGTACAGTACAACAGTTGGTAGACATATTCCCTACCTATAAAATACAGTGGTACAGTAAAGTGAGATTTCCCCTAGACTTACATATTATAAATTAAGACATGTTCCAGAAAAAAAATGAATTTCCTGTATGAAACTTCTGAATGTACAATTCCTTTTTGCTATATTGTTCATCGTTAAACAACTCTTTAATCTTTGTTAGTTATGACATACTTTGAACCTAAAGTTCAAACCTAAAGTTTTCTCTCAGATGCTTTAAAGAAAAGCATTCAAAACTGCAGAAATGTAGAACACATAACAAAGAAGACATTCAATACCCTACCCCACAAATAACACAATTAACTAGTTGCATAGTGATTGTCTTACGCTGTCCAGCAAACAGTGATGCTCAGGATGTGCTCCCAGGCTAGGTGACTGGTACTGCCCCTCACTTCAAGCAGGCTGGGTCCTTCCCGGGAGGACAGAGGGGAAATCAGGCATTTCCACTGAGAGGCCCATCTGTCGTCTCCATCTCTCTCCTTAGACCCATGGGCCTCAGCCCAGTCTCTTAGGCAGGACCCTCCTGAGCCCTTGTCTGGGGGCTCCTGCCTTTGCTGATTCCTGGCTGATTTTCAGGCTCCTCTCCCCCTGCGATCACTGGGAATTGAATCTTGCTGTGTGGAGCCTTTTTATTTTTGCTTCTTAACAGGTGCTGGAACAGTCAACTTGTCCTCTTCCTTTCCCTGCCTATTATTTTATCCCTGCCTATTTTATCCTAAAGGGTTGCAAGCTAGCAAATGAAACGTGGCACTGGGGGGATGAGGTGGACATCAGGAAGAAGGGAGACAGGAGGTGGGCTGTAGTGGCCGTTGTGGAAATGGCTTCTAATGGGTGTGAAAGGAACCATGCCGCCCAATTGAGCACATTTGGAGTATGGGTAAAGGAGCTGAAATGCTGGCAGGAATTATGGAGGATGGCATGAGGGAAGGAGACAATGGGGAGGGAATTGATATAGTGACCTGTTGTAACTTCAGGGATGGAGTTTACACATTCTCAGTGTTGCACATATTTCTGGGTTGTGGGATGTTCTTAGCCTGTGGTAATATTTAAAACGCTTATAAAAATCATGTGTGTCCAGTAAAATCTCACATACATGACTTTAGGCGACAATAGTATACGAAAATGATGTATCTGTGCTCCAGGAAGTACTGGTTCACCTTGTTAAGATGTTTGTCAGCCAATCCATTGTATTTATTGAATGTCTAGTGTATGCAGAGCATTGTATTAAGAGCTTAGGAGAGTACAATATAATAGAGTTGGTGGACATGTTTTCTGCCCACAAGAAGCCAGCTCTTAGAACAGTGCTTTGCACATAGTAAGTGCTTAACAAATACCATTATTATTATTATTATTATTAAGAAGCTGACAGACATTAATATAAATATATTATGGATATGTAAATAAGTGCTCTGAGGCTTAGAGGGGGGTAAATAAAGGGTGCAAATCTCAGTGCAATGGCAGTGCAGAAGAGGAAATGAGGGCATAGTCAGGGAAGGCCTCTTGGAGAAGATATGCTTTTAATAAGGCTTTAAAGGTGTGGGGAGTCATAGTTGGTTGGGTATGAAGAGGGAGGGAGTTCCAGGCCAGAGGCGGGATGTGGGTGCGAGGTCGGTGGCGAGATAGATGAGATAGAATAGGTTGGCATTAGAGGAGCAAAATGGCTGGCTTTAGTAAGAAATGAGCGGTAAGGTAGGAGGGGGCAATGTGATTGAGTGCTTTAAAACCCAATAGTAAGGAGTTTCTTCTTGACGTGGAAGTGGATGGGCAGCTGGTAAAGTCAGAGGGAGGCTAATTTAAGGAAAAGGTCCAAAAGTGGAAAATAAAGAACGAACACCTTTTTGGCAAGGATATCAAAGTTTTAATGAAAATCCCTGCAGTTGTTCTGTTAGTATGTTGTCCACTCTCACCTATTTAGATTGTGAGCCCCTTGTGTCTTGTCCTCTTGCTGGTCTGTGGGATCTGGCTGGGGTCTAGACTTTTTCTGCACCCAATCAGATCTGGTCAGGGGTTGCCTTTCCTTTCTTTCCTCATTTTCCTCTGTTTGGGTCTCGGGCCAGCCAGGAGATTTGGGAGCTTACTCTGGAAGGCATATTTTGGGAAGCCTTGCCCCCCAGAATCACACCTAGTTCAAATCTCACCCCTAACTCTCATGCTCAGAATGAAAAGTTGGCAACTCTGAGGATGATTAAGTGGTTCAAAATATTATCTCCACAGGCTAGGGAGTCCAGGATTACTTATTAGAAGGCTGAGAGCTAAAACGGATATTAAAGTGAATGTTTTGTTTTGGAAAGGTTGATGACCAATTGTTCACTTCTGATGAGGATAAAGCAAAAGGAAATGAGCTTATATTGCAACAGTACTGATTTTAGATTTAAAAAGAAGTTCCTGACAGAGTTGTTTAAGATTTGTGTAGATTACCACGATAGGTTATTGAATCTCCTTCACTGGATTCTTATCTATGTGGGATTATTTGTGTAAGTAAGTCTATTACTTGGCTCACTTCCAATTCTGTATTTCTGTTCATAAAGTTTTCCTTCAGTTGCGAAAATATATTTTTATGGTGTCATAACATTTTAGGTATGTGACTGATGCAAGTTCCTTTCTGCCTTAAACTTCCAACCTGAATCAGTTCTATTTTCTCTGACTGATTTGCATGACTAACTTTGGGACCCCTTACTTATCTCTGTTGTCTTCAAAAACACATCCATCCCATCAAACAAATAAAATAATAGTGTTTCACCTTTGAAGTATTTAATTGTATTCTTCACTCAGGGTAGTAGGGGTAGATTTTGTGCACATTATAATACTTCTCATCAGAACCTGAAACAAAGCAGTCTCTGGTCCCAGTAGCACCTCATTCTTGCCTTGCTTCTTTGAGCAAAGAAAAGTGCAGTCTTTAAGGGATATTGACCAGCTATCCATATGCCTGAGGTGAGTGCTGCTTCCTGATTTTTGGGCAGGTCAATTTATATTCTTATTTCTTTATTTCTCTGATATCCAGAAATAGAAAGTGAACATCCTGCTGGCTAAAACTTGTATGCTTACTGAATTCCTCACCATTTCCCAGATTCCTCACCGTATAATAACCAACAGGTTTTTCTCGCTGCAAGTTCAGCCATCCAGGGGCTTGTCATGGAGCTTGTCTCCTATGCATCCGGTGAATTTTTGAAGAAATCCCATGTATACATACTACCAGAAAGTTCCAAGTGGTCTTCACAGTCGTCCCAGGTAGAATGTTATGGTAACACAATTGGGAATTCTCAGAGTCACATTTAATTCTGATGAATTTTGTGTCAGAGGGAAATCATTTGGGCTTTCATATCAATTGCTTAAGGATGAACAAGTCATTTTAGGAACAGTGGTGTACCTGAGATCCCATTAGCAGTTGTGAACTGTAGTAATGATAGAACTTCATTGACAACTTTATATGTGCCAAGCACTGGACTAGATACAAGATAATCAGATCAGGTACAGTCTCTGTCCCACATGGAGCTCACTATCAAAGAGGAAAGAAAAACAGTTTGGAATTCCATAGTATCTCATTAATACCTCCTCATTTAAAGGAGGTTGCAGTCCTCCATACAACATATCTTCAGGTTCCACATTTTTGGGAGCCAACCTTCGCCTATTTCCCACTATAAATCCCAAAGGTTTTGCCTTCAAATAGAAAGGCTGACTTTATGGTACTCGTTATACCGTAATGGAACATAAAAAAAGTGTTCAGGAACTTCAATTTGACAGACTTTTTTCACTGCAAAGGGTTAAAGCTTGTCTCAATCACATTATTATTTTACATTTATGCAGTGCCTTCAGAGGAAGTGACAGATCTCAAAGCTGTTCTTCATTTCCTGTGATATATAAGGTAAACCAATATTAGTAATTTTTTCAGGAAAGAGAAAAATCAAATGCCATTTGAAGGCCAGCCTAGTGTCCTGAAAGCAAGGTCCCAACTTTAGTAAAGCTCTTCATCTTTTTTAGCCTAGGGATTATCTGGTTACCTTTTGGCATCTAATCAGAATAACAGATTCTGTTTCAACCAGTTGTATTTATTGGATGTCCACAGTTTGCTGGGCCGTCTATACTACTGTTGTGTCTAAAATACCTGGAAACTAGTCCAGCTTCCCAGGAGCAGCAAATTTCAGGGCTGAATTTATTGACCCTAGTGAATCCTCTGTTGCTTAATGGCACAGGAATGTTGTGGGACCCTCTCTGGGCCAAGCTAAGATGCTTCTCATTTTGGAGCTGCTGCCTGTGATACCTTCACCCCTGGCTTTCTCTCTGCCAGTGCTGGCATCCCAGTGGGTTCTAATACCCTATCTATTTCGGTCTTTCTGTTCCTTCCTTCTCTTCTACCCCTCCCCAGCTCAGTTCACTCTCCTTGTTGCCATGGAACCAGCTTCATGAGAGAGACCTTGCCTAGCACGGCCCAAACTCCCTCCTCCTTTTTTTCTTTCCTGTTTTCTCCACCTATGGTTCATCTTCAGGATTGGTTGGTTTCTGAGAACTCCCACATGGTCAGATGGTAACGGAATGCTACTTTAGCTTATTCACTAGGAACTCATATCTACTTTCACTAGTCCCAAATCACACCGACACTCATCGACTTGTTCCAGAATAGTCTTAAATTTTAGGCTAAGTTGATATTTCTTTCCTTGGAGTGTTCTTTGTTCTTCTGACTAGTCTTCCTTCTCCTTCGTAGTGTTTCATGATAAAACAGTCAGTTTGCAACGCACTTATGATGTTGGGCATTTAAATGCCACAGCAGAGACTGAGCCTCAAATCATGAAACCACTACAACTATTAACATTTTCTTGATGATAAAAAAACACACACACAAAACCCAAACAAAACAAAGTTCACTTTTATGTCCAAAAGAACTACAGAAAAGGGGAGCTGAAGTTGGGAGCTTGATACAGATTAGCCTTTTTCCATCCTAATGGAGACTATTGTAGATTGGTTGCAGATCAGGTATATCTGGTAATAGGCAGGACTCCCCTGGAGAACTCACTCAGATGGACTGTATATCTGTCAGATAGCAACTCCATCTGACTCTGACTGTATGCTTGTTGTGGGCAGGGAAGATGTCTGGCAACTGATGTATTGTACTCTCCTAAGTGCTTAGTACAGTACTGTGCACATACTAAGCACTCAATACCATTGATGATGATGAAAAATGGCGATGTCCAGTTAGATTTTATGTATGGAGTAGGTGCGCTAAATATAGTAAATTGTACCTCTGTACATTAGGATGACATGGATTTGGTCAGATATTCAACCCCGGAGGTGTGGAGGGGAAAATTTGTGGGCTCTGAATCCCTTCGGGGGCTACTGTCTGGCCCCCACCCCTTTGTTGGCACAGATAACTGCTTTTCCATTGTCATCATAGTCATCACCATTGTCATCAATGGTATTTTTTAAGCTTTTACTGTGTGCTAAGCACAGTACAAACACAACAGAATTGGCAGACAGGTCTCCTGCCCACGGTAAACTTAGAGTCTAGAAGGTGATGCAGACATTAATATAAGTAATTTTTAATATGTAACTTACTGATATGTTTGTAAGTGCTGTGATACTGAGGATGGGGGGTGAATATCAAATGCCCAGAGATGTCAAATCCAAAAGCATAGATGATGCCGAAGGGAGAGGGAGCCCGGGAAAAAGAGGGCTTTTCCATGATTAGGATGGTATCTCCGTCTTGTCCGTAATATTAGCCTGCTTTTGCATCCCCCTTTTTAATCCCTCATGATCCACCACTCATTTTTTTTATTTTGAGGTCCTCAGTTGGTCTGTTTCTTGCTTTACTTTTTCTCTATCTTCACCTTCAAGTTTTTTTTACTGCTTTCTTCTCATATATTCATATCTTCACTGTCACACTCTTCTTTTAAGCCCCTGTGCTTTTTTTTTCTTTGCACCCATTCTTGTGTCTGTCTTTATATCTGGAATAATCTCCTATTGATCTATTTGGCAAACTACCCCTCCCTGTCACATCTTCCGCTTCCCTTTGTGATACTGATTTTTTTGATTTCTGCTTCTGATCCACTACAATATTCTCCATAAAGACAGCATATAGTGGATAATGGAGTGGGCACAGCTGAACAGACCACTGAAAAAAAAATTTTTTTAATGAATCACTGCTGAAGGAAATCTCAGAGGCTACAATGTTCCTTTTCTAAAATGAAGCTCATCTAATTTTTAGCAGATTGATGTCCTGCTTACTCAAGCAAGACTTCCACCTGTTCCTCCAAAGAAGTGTGACAATTCTAGTATTCCTTGCCAAGCTTATTTTATAAATCCTGAAATATTTAAAATCCTAAGAACTCTGGCAGAGAAAGCAAACATCCTAGTATCAGAAACAATGTACAGTGAGTTTGTCTTCCTTATTTCTCCACCTGTTATGACCTATCTCTCTGACTTGATTCATTAACATTTTTGGGATTAGTTTTGAGATAGCATTAATTTAATTCAGGTTTTTTAAATGTACCTTCAGTGGCTTCAGAGTATGGTAAAATTCAGAAATTCATGAGAAGCAGCATGGCGTGGGAGATAGAGCATGGCCCTGGGAGTCAGAAGATCATGGGTTCTAATCCCGGCTCTGCCACTCTTCTGCTGTGTGGCCTTGGGCAAGTCACTTCACTTTTCTGTGCTTCAGTTACATCATCTGTGAAATGGGGATTAAAAGTGTGAGCCCCACATGGAACAACATGATTGCCCTGTATCTACCCCAGTGCTTGGTGCACAGTAAGCGCTTAGCAAATGCCATCATTATAAGTGCCTACTACAGTGCTCTGCACGTGGTAAGCACTCAATAAATATGATTGAATGAATGAATATTATCATTATTATAGTTAAAATGATATAACCACATTTATAAAATAACTATTACCATTTGAAAACAGGTAGTAGCACAATTCTAGCTGCCAAATGAGTCAAGCTGAATAGTTAGGTCTTATACCAGGCCCTGAGGTCAGCAAATTCATGTTTTGTCTAGTCAGGAAGCAGGGAATTTCCAAGGCTATAAACGCTCAGCAGGAAAGACTGCATGTGGTTCCCCTCACTGCCCAAGTCTTATAGTTTGTGTTCCCACACCTGGAAAAATGATGGAAATTTTGTATTTCCATTTTTAGGTATTTGAAGTAGTACATTTTTCTTCCTTTTTATAGTCTATCAAATGCATAAAGTTAAGTGCAGTGACAGTGGGTAGGCTTAGATTTAAAATTTGTTAGAAAATTATAGGTTTAAGCGTAAAATAATGGACTAAGGGGAATCCATATCTGCAGCACTGTACTGGTACTTAAGTGCAAATGCAGATTTATATGTTCAATTATCCAGCTACTTCATCCTGACATTTATGCTACCTGATACATCCTTACTCTTCCTTCTGCTCCCTCTACTTGTAAAAAAAATTTTTAGCTTTTTCTTTCTTCCCTATTAAATTACAAGAACCTTCAGGACAGAGATTGTGTTTGCCACTGTTGTATACTCCCATAAACGTAATATAATCTTTTGCACTGGGAAGGCTTTCAATAAATTCTATTGACTAATTCCATACCTTCAAGGAGTTTAATAACCTGAGAAGGGGAAGATAGTAGACAAAAGATGATTAATAGGGAGAAAATAGCCACAAGAAGACACATATGAATAAATAATGTATATGCTGAGCTGGATGATGGGATGGTGTGACTGGAAAGATTTGCTGGGAGGGTGGTGGTAATTGGGGAACCCTTCCAGGAAGGAGGTGACTTTTCAGGAGACCTTTGAAGGAACTTGGTGGGAAGGATATGAGCAGCATGTGCTGAGGAAAAAGTAGTGTGAGAGAAGCAGAGTGTGTGTGAGGAAAAGCAAATCCTGGTAATGCAGAATTCCCATAGTTAAAAGGTCAGGTAAGGAAGAAAACGGGTGGAGCTCAGGTGAATACTGAGTGTACAAAGCCAAGGTTAGGTAGAGTTTTTTGGAGGAGGGCATAGTCATGTTGAAACCAGCAGACTGGTTAAAGAGGATTAGGCCAGGGAAGAAACAATTAGATTTTTACTAGGAGGAGTCACTGATAACCTTGGTAAACAGAGAGGAAGAGGCAGCTGTAGCTGGAGCCTCCTTTGAGTAGCTCAGACAGGATAGAGAGCATAGCCTAGTGGACAGACCACAGGCCTGGGAGTCAGAAGGACCTGGGTTCTAATTCTGCTCTGCCACTTGTCTGCTGTGTGACCTTAGGCAAGTCACTTAACTTCTCTGTGCCTCAGTTACCTCATCTGTAAAATAGGGATTAAGACTGGGAGCCCTGTGTGAGGTGGTGGCTGTGTCCAACCTGATTAGCTTGACTGACTCATACATGCCCCTGCAATTTAGAACGGTGCTTGACGGGTAGTAAATGCTTAACAAATAACACAGTTATTATTGTTAGTAGGGAAATTAATCATTACCTGGAGTTTGGGTCAAGGGAGAGTAATTTCAATATGGCATCTTTGAGGCAGGGAAAGTGGTGGGGCCCCACCCTTTTAAAGAGTAAATGGGTTCCGAGGCAAAAATTAACAGGACGTAGATTTTTGAATCCTGACAGATCTCTTGGGAAACAGTTGGGAAGAAGGAGAATGCGAATGTGGTAAGACAGGCAGGAATTAAATCTCTCCCGAGGAAAGAATCACATAATGTGAGTATCGTTCCATGGTTGATTTATTTTGGTTAATATAGCAACTTGCTTTAGAGCTAATTGTTAACTTAGTCTGAAGCACACAAACAGTTTGGGCAATGACTCACACTAATCTGTTGTGAAAATCCACATCATAGCATAGTCTGAATTGACAGTAGATAATGCACTTTTAGGGGGTTTTTTGGTGGGTTTTTGGTCTACTGGAATTCCATAGTCGAATGCATGAGGATTAATTTTGTTTTTAATTGTGGGTACACCAGCTGATTTCAGTAAATCCTTTGTTATTTTATAAAGTATTATTATTTTTTATTTTAATTTAATGGTCTTTGTTAAGCACTTACTATGTGCCAAGTATCATACTAAGCACTGGGGTAGATACAAGATAGTTCGGACGGACACAGTCCCTGTCTCCCATATGGGGCTCACAATCTAGGTAGCAAGGAGTGGTATGTAACTGCCATTTTACAGATCAGAAAGCTGAGGCCTAGAGAAGTTTAGTGACTTGCCGAAGATCACACAGCAGGCAAATGGTGGAGCTGGGGCTAGAACCCAGGTCCTCTGACTCCCAGTATTGCTTGTTTGATTCCAAGCTACAGTATAACTTTATAATTACTGTACTATTCTATAATGAGAAGCAGTGTGGCCTGGTGGAAGAAGCATGGTCCTGGAAGTCAGAGCACCTGGGTTTTAGGCTTGCCTCTGCCTCTTCTCTGCCGTGTGACCCTGGGCAAGTCACTTATCTTCTCTGTGTCTCAATTCCCTCATCTGCAAAATGGGGATTCAGTACCTGTTCTCCCTCTTACTTGAACTGTAAGCCCCATATGGGACCTGATTATCTTGTATCTACCCCAGTGCTTAGTATGGTGCTTGGTACCTATTATGTGCTTAGCAAATATTATTATTGTCATTATCATAAATCTTTGAACTTATTTCTCATCAGATTTCTCCAGAATTGATACCTGCAGCCCTTCTGCCAAATATCTCCCTCTCCACTTGCCATCCTCTTATGTAGTAGGAGTTGGCTAGTAGGAGGGATAGTGCTAGGTCTTCCCAGAGCCAGAAAGAGGTTTCAGAGAAGCAAAGGACCCTTCTCTCTTGGTGCAGGGGTGACCAGCCCCAACACTGAAAAGCTAGAACTCCATAGTGCTCTAGAAATTGCGCCAAAAGCGCTCACAGAGGCTGGTAGCTCAAGTCTATCCCAGAATCCATAAAAGAATCAAACTCTGTCATCTGAAGCCCTGGCCCAAGTGATTGCTGGCTATAGTTTGGCAAGGCTCAAAAATACTCACAAGGCAGTGGCGTGCCAAGTGAATGCTCTTCATTCGTCAGATTCTGGAAATAATGTACGTGATGGACTCTGTATTCTGAGTGCTGCCCTTTCCTCCCCCCCCCCCCCCCCCCCCAGCACTAGCTAAACTGAAAAGATGGGGTAACTGTACTATTAGTACTTATCAAAAGTCTGGTGGCTGTGATGCTGCTGTCTCAGGGGTCTCTTTGAGTCCTACCCAAAAGTAATTGTTCCTGCTTTTGCTCCCTTCACTCTTCACAATCACTGGACCTGCAGCAGACTATAAGCTCCTTGTGGGCAGTGAATGTGTCTACCAACTCTGCTCTTCCAAGCAGTTAGTATAATGTTCTGCCCTTAGTTAGCACTCAGTAAATGCCGTTGATAATAACAATTGGTTGATTATCAAATCAGTGGTATTTAAGTGCTTAATATGTGTGGAAGACTCCTTTAAATTCAGGCTTTGGAACATTTTTTAAAGAATGGTACTCTTTGTCAAGTGCTTAGAACAGTGTTTGACACACAGTAAGTGCTAAACAAGTACCATAAAACAAACAGACACTGTACTAAGCTTTGGGGTAGATACAAATTAATCAGGTTGGACACAGTTCCTGTCCCATATAGGGGATCACAGTCTAAGCAGAAATCAATCAGTTGTATCGAGTGCTTAAGGTGTTTAGAGCGCTGTACTAAGTGCTTAGGAGAGTACAGTATTGGTAGACTTGTTCCCTGCCCACAAGAAGCGTACAGTCTAAGGAGAGCAGGTACTGAGGTATTCCCCATTTTACAATTGAGGAGACTGAGGTCCAAAGAAGTTAAGTGACTTGCCGAAAGTCATACAGAAAGCAGGTATCGGTGCTGAGATTAGAACCTGTGTCCTTTGACTTCCAGCCCTGTGCTCTTTCCAGAACTGCACAGGCTAGCTTTACACACACTCTGTGATTCTAGAACTGCTGAGACTTTTTCTTTTTAGAAGCTCCTCCCAGGCTTGCCATTAGCCAGGGGATATTTTGAGGGCTTATGGCAAATGCACAAGCTGTTTCTAAGATTGCCCAATAACAGTAATCGTAAAACTAGGTCACCGTGGGTGCCTGGAAATCTTGGCCTGGCCAACAGGAATTAAGTGAGGCTTTCTGTGAAGCCCCCTATCTAGTTTGCTGCCACTTGAGCAGGGCACGTTCTTGGGAACCAGATGGACCTGCTGAAATTCCACTGGAGATTTCTGTACAACTACACACTACTTGACGAGGTGCTAAAAGTTGGTATTTTCTGTTAAATCTAAGTAATTTGGATTATTTCTACTGTTTTGGTGTACTTTTGCTGCAGATTTAGCACAGACTGATGCTGGGAGATAGTTAAGCGATGTTTTTTGGTGGCTACTAATACTAGGTTCACCTGTTTCTCCAAAAATGACAGTTGGATTAGGTGTATCATTTTGGAGGTAATCGTTGGGCATATTTTTCTCCAAATAAAATCAGGCTTAAATGTAAGTGTGGAGTTTTATTTTAGCTTTTGCTTTTATTAATCAGTATCCTTCCCATCATTTGCAACTTAAGCAGACGGCTAAACAAAAGCTTACTATCGCAGCTACTGTTGGTGTCCATGATAATGTTTTGGCAATTTTGTTTAATCTAGGTGTTGGACTCCGGTATCAATCCAAAATTTGACAATAGCCACATCTTGACTGTGAGAGGAATGCTGTATAATGAAATGGCAAGAATGATGACACACATTCAGGAGATAAGCACAAAAGGACAGTGGGTCCCCATTACTCAAGGAAACTGCAGACTCTTTGTAGAGTGGAGGAAAGGGGGAAGGGTAACATGTAAATGTTCAAACTCTTTAGACTGTGAACCCTATGTGGGACAGGGATTGTGTCCAACGTAATTGACCCCAGCCCTTAGAACAGTGTTTGACACAAAGTAAGTGCTTAACAAATACCATATAAAAAAGGAAAAAATAAAAAATAACTGCTGTGCACCTAGCCAGGACACTCTGTCTTCCAGCCAGACCATATTCAGTCCAGTTGAGGGGCACGAAGAGAACCAATCATGGGAAGTAGCTTCTAGTTTTCAAGTTTTGAAGTCTAGGAGGATTGAAGAGATTTATTGATGGAGCTGATTTTGCTTTCTCCCTCTCTCTTGCACATGGAAGTTGAAATGGTAATTAGTGCTAAGAGTCCTTAATGAAGCCCTCCACTAGTAAACAAGAAATCAGATTGGTTTATTGGCCCTTAGAAGCATCACCAAGATAGCAGGTGCCCAGGGGCTTTAGGCAATGCTTCCAAAATATAACTCAACCATAGTTAAACTCCAGGTCCATCAGGCAGGACACCTTACAGATCCAGGATTACATGTAAGTCTCTCCAGTTGATGCTGATCCTGGGCTTCATATGAAGGAAGTCCCTACTGCGTGACTTGTTCAGGATCACAACTGCAACAGTGCTCCACTAGGTGCTGTTGGGGTGGAACTCCTTTCCAGAATGTGCTGATTCCCTCATTAGACTGTAAACCCCTTGAGGACAGGGGCTCTCAGTTTTATCGCATTCCCATGTGCACTTAGGAATGCCTAATGGAGGGCTCTGCGCACAGTAACCTCTCAATAAGTACCACTGAGTGGAAAAAATGAATGGTTCAGTACTCTGAATTGTAGGGTCATTGTGGGCAGGGAACTTGTCTACCAACTCTGTTGTATTGTAATCAATCAATCGTATTTATTGAGCGCTTACTGTGCACAGAGCACTGTACTAAGCACTTACTCTCCTGAGCACTCGTTAGAGTGCCATACACACGGTAAGTGCTCAATTTAGTCCTCCATCAGGTTCGTCTGTGCCATTGAGAACCAGCCCTCCTGCTTTCTCATGTATGAATGCTTCTGGTATAGTTGAGTACTGTTTCCCGTACTGTTTCCCTCATAAGGGGCCACCCCTGTCAATGATAATGACTTCCTAGCCAGGGTGCTCCTAGTTGGTATGTGGCCCTCACTCCTTGCTAGTCCCAGGTGACTTGGGGCGACTTGCTTTTCTGCCCAATATGAAGTTGTCAGCGTCTCTGTTTTCCCTGGGGCTGCCACCTTCTCAATAGGGGTCCATCTCTGAAGAGGGCCCTGCCCCTCCCGAACCATCCAAATGAAATTTAATGAACCATACCTGGCTATTCAAAGGTTGGTGTGCAAATCAATGGGTGTGTTTGAGAATCTGGTCAAGCATGCAGTCCAGGTAAGTAGTTGGAAGTGGCAGCAAACCTCTCTTGCAAGCCTTCCTTTGCAGAATGCTTGCAATAAACAGTTGGGAGACACTTTGCAATCTAAGCAAATGGTGTATATGTGGATGGGTGTATAGATACGTAAAATCTCTTGGTATTCATACAAAAGTTCTTTAAATTGCCAACACTAATGAAGGACTTCATTATAGGAAACTTGTGTAATCAAGTATTTTATTTTGCATTTTTCCATTAGTAGGGTAAGTATATATAATCTCATCTGAAGATTGCTTGTAACTTCCCTCTGTCTTATCTCCTGAAAGCCTAAATAATATTGGAATTGGTTCAAAGCATTTCGGGCTCATTGCTAAGTTCAGTGGTATTATATTTGGGCTTATCTGAATTATGTGTCAAGTGACAATCTGTTCTGTGGGGACTTGGGGGTATTGGGAGGGAAGGGAAGTGTTTGTATTTTTTGTCTGGGTTATTGGTTTAAAAAAACATTTTAAGGTTTTTTTTTTTCCTTTTCTTGGGTGGCAATCCATTTCCAGAAGGTAAGAACTGCTATTGCTATTCCAAAGCTACTGTGTTTTGCAAGCTTAATCGAACCTAACCCATGATGCATGATCAGAAACAAATTGCTTGTTGCACCTAGATCTAGAAAATTAAAGTCCAGCACTGTATGTATGGTTGAAGCTTTTATTGTTAATTCTGCCCTTTTGTGCATGCTGTGTGCAGTAGACTTGTAGATCAAAGTGCTGGTGTGATGCCTCTGCTGCTTGTGAAGTTTATGGAGTATGCCTATCAGTCTAACTGCATGGGAATGCCTAGTTCCTTACAGATTTATTAACCCTGGAATTGTGGGAGAGTAAATGCTTGGTTTTGGGGTCTATTTTATGAACAAATGTTTAGGACCAATTCTGATTCTTTCTGATGAACATCAAGAGGGAGGGGGTATGTACAAAATTAAAAATAAGATCTTCAGACACATGTAACTCTAATAATTACTTAAAAAATTTCTCCATCGACATGGTTGGTCGGGGGGAACCTGGCTATTCCCTTGTCATTCCTGAAAGCTTCCTTCTGATGCCAAAGTGATTTTAGGAATTTAACAGTAATGGAAGAATTAAACCTTAGGTATGTTACTTAATGTCTCTATAGCATCACTTCATCTGTAAAATGGCAGTTAAGATTGTGAGCCCCATGTGGGACAGGGACTGTGCCCAACCTGAAATAAAAGAAATTTCATTTTTAAAATCAGTCCAGAGACTGATTGGGAAATCAAGTGCTTGATGATCACTTGTATTGAGGGCTTTTAAGCACTTGGGAGAGCACAATACAACAGAATCAGCAGACATCTTCTCTGCCCATAATGAGCTTACAATGTAAAGGGGGAGATAGATACATAGTAAGCACTTAACAAATAACGTTAAAAAGTTTGCTTTATGTTCCACCTGTCTTTTTTCATAAAACTTTAGGGGTTTTTCTGTTCATTTTGCATTTCTGTGGCTCCTGTTCCCTTAGTCCCTAAGCACTCAGATGAAGGCATAGTAGAGCCATAGCCCTCTTTGCATATTCTGTAAAGATTAAGGGAAAGGCAGTGGAGTTTTTCTTGAACAGATCATAGGTAGACTGAATGGGAAAACAGGTCAAAAATTAAATGTTTTCAACCAGCATGTAGTGCCCCTAATTAACACTACCTCAGAGCCTGAAAGAAATTAGAACGTGTCTAAAAGGACTGAGGTTATGGGAAAATAAGCATTTCAGTATATTGAGTAAACAATGTTACTGGTAAGGGTGAATAGGAGTAGCAGTTTTCTCAAGTGACAAATGATTTCATGATTGGAGTGGAGTTTTTTTTTTTTTCCTGGGGTGGATGGGCAAATTGCTTTCTCTTATAATTTGTTTTTACTTCCTCTTGCTGTTAGCAGGATCTCCGTTGAATCTGCCCATTTTTTGTTGTTCTCAGGGAAGGCTTTTCATTCCCCATTATTTAGTTTCACAAAAGGAAGCTCTATTGCCTAGTACCTTTCTCTGATAAGTAGCTCAATTAAATTAGTCTTTTATAGCTCTGGAAGGGAAAAGCAGGTCAGAGGACAGCCAATCCAAACAAACTGGGCACAAACTAGTTGAGATAATTGACATTTGTCTAAGATTTTTCCTCACATCATCCTTCGCCCTCCTCCTTCCCCCCCACTTTCTTTTGATCATCCTTCCAGATTTATATTGGTTTAGGTAGTGTTTGTTCAGGTAACTAAGAGTAAGGTAATCGGTTGTCTTTTATGCTTAATAAGCTAGAAAATGTCTGTATTATAAAACCCATTGAGGTTTTTACGTGAAAGAGTTAATGTCTTGGAGGCAGGCATTCCAGATCACATGAAGGCTTTTGACAACGGTGGGGTGTAGCAGTGTTCGGGGGGTAGAAGAAGGTAGTTGTAAGAGTTTAGAGGGAGGTGGCAATAGGTGTGGAAGGGACAACAGTGACAGTCCAGCAGACTCGGGGGAGGAGAGGTTCTGGAACCAGTCCTCAAACATCCTTCCTCTCTTCCCCCTCTTCCAAAGATCCCCCCCGGCTTTACCTTGCCAGTCCTGAATATTGTTTTGTCAGAAACTCCTATACCTAATGGACCGCACCCCAACCATGAGGCTCCCCTTGGTATCGCAAGCCCTGATCTGTTCCATCTCCCGAGTTCTTTCGGGCTTCAAAGGACATAGGTCTACCTTCTAGTTCATGTGACAGTAATCAAACTATTTTTGGGTTCAGGGGTGTATAGAAAGGCCAAGCCGAAAGTGGCAAGTCTCAGCCCTCTAGGACTTTTAGTCATATCTACAACTGTCAAGGAACCCATGAGGAGAAGACTGAACAGAGATGAGCCTTAGGGGAGCAACGTGGTGATTGGGGAAGGGAAGAGGTATCATTTGGAAGGGGAGACTGATGGGCACAATTGGACAGAAAGAGTGAGTCATAGGAAGCAAGCATAACACAGCAGGTGACATATGGCACATATCAAGGTGAAGGAATAGACACTAATGATATGCCACAAATATATCATTTGACTTCTAGTTTAACTGGGAGCCAGTTGCCTAATATATTCCAGAAGCATGATACCTGTTCTCTAGGAATTTTCATTCTAAAAAGGAAATCCTCATCTAGCAATACATTTAGTTGTTTTTTTTTAAATCTACCAGCCTGAAATATGTTTACCAGTGTGCTTGTGTAAGACATCATAGGGATTAACTGGTATACAATCTGATTATCTTGTACCTACTCCACTGCTTAGCCAAGTGCTTAATAATTGCTGTAATTGAATAATATTAATTAAATTCTACACAGGAGTGGTAAATCCCTACTCAAAAACATGCCAACTACCACCAATCCCCAGTTGAGAGGGATAATAAACTTACATGTTTGACACTTAAAAAAACAAACAACTTTTTGGTTCTTTCAAGTTCTGGCTTTGATGGGAGTAGGGGCGGGAGATGGAGGAACATATAGGGGTCTTTGTAAAGATAAGTAGTGGGGTAATAATGAAAGCTAAGAGAATAGGTGGCAGTGGAGAGGAGATAGTTGAAGTAGTGTCAGGGAAGAGGGTGTGTTAAAGGTGCATTTTAAGCTGCTGTCCACAAGGCTGTAGCTCCTGACAGCTAGTGAGGTTTTAAAGATGGCTTGTCAAGGATTTTACAAATCTTTCATTAACAGTTCAGTTACACAGGTGAGTCTCAGACTTACATCTCACATTCCCTTCAAGACTCCCGCAGTATGCTCTACTCCTGTCTCTCCACACACAAAAAAAAGTGACAGGAACTATTTACTGTTTAGGTGGAAAGGAGATGTATCTTTTTTGTTTGTTTTTGCCCAGAAGAGAGGAGGGCTGGAGAGTATAATGAGGGACTGAGGCAGTATGAAGGAGGGGCAGGCGAGGAATAGGCAGTTCTATACCGTCTGGTTTACAGTCTTGATCTATACTTTAAGGAACACTCATGTTCTAGTATTCACAACTTGACTGATGCCCTCTCTTCTGACATTGCGTTGAATGCTGTTCAGCTAGACTTTTTTTAAATTATGGCATTTATTAAGCGCTTACTATGTGCAGAGCACTGTACTAAGCGCTGGGGAGGTTACAAGGTGATCAGGTTGTCCCACAGGGGGCTCACAGTCTTAATCCCCATTTTACAGATGAGGAAACTGAGGCACAGAGAATGGTCCGCAATTCCCTTCCAGCATTCCACCCAAAACAGATGGAAGAACTAAATGTAGCTTGAAAATTGAGCAGTAGAGGACTAACTGCTGCTAACAATACTACCACCAGGAAAGCTGTTGCAGCTCTAAGCCTCCTTAGAACTAGACTGCCAAATTGTCAGGAAGTCATGCCCCTAGCTTTGGAAATACTCTCTTTGGCCAAGTCTGGTTTCAGACTTCTACGTCTTCCACTGCTGTTGAGTTAGAGTAACAGAAATTATTATTATTCACTACTGCTGCTGCCTTCATGCTGCAGCTCAGCTTCTTCCTCCTTCAGAAACATGAAGGGCTAAGGAATTTGGGGAAAGAAAGTCCTTGATTGTTTTCATAGTGGCTCCCCCTGTACATGGACTTCTCTGCCTCTAAACTTGCTGATTTCTCGTTTGAATTATTTGGTTTTTTTTATCTGCACTCCATTCTTAGGAATAAAAGTGTAGCTTAGTTTTCAAATATTTTTGCCCCAGTAAAGCATCGTATATCTAAATCTCTCCCTTCTAGCATGTTTCCTTTTTTTAAAAGTTCATTTCACCTTTTTTTAATGAAAATTTTTCACGTTTCAGAGATATTTTTAATGCTTTGGGGGTCTTTTTATCATTTAATCAACATTTAATCGCCCAAAGAAGGTGTTAGGTTGAAATTACTCCCTGTAACTTGCAGAGATGTAAGTTGGATGATGACTCTTCACAAGTGATGAATCCACGACCTTGTGATTAGCCTTAACTTGTCGAGAGAGATAGATGGTAGTTTTTCTCAGATTTTTGTGTACTAAGCTCATTACATTTGAGAGAGAGATGGGGGAAGAGAGCTGTGTCTGTGGTCGCAGCAGCAGGCTAATTTCTTCTCTGCTGCTTTATGGATGAGTTCTACATGGTTAGTGATTTTTCTCCTCTTTTTTATGATATTGTCAACTGACTCAAGACCTTTTGTTTTTGTTTATCATTGAAAAATAATATAAAATGTACCCAGGTGGAATGAAGCAATTAAGAACAAGGTGAGCCTAAACACGGTTCTTCCTATGACCAGGAGAGATAGGGCTATGGACAGCATAGAGCAGACAGCCACTATCACGATCAAAATCATTAAAAAGACTAATGGTTAAGTCCCAGACTGTTTTTAAACCAAACATGAAACAGACAACGAAAGACTCTAGTGGTACATTTTGAAGTCGTAAAATCAGTGACATGCAGAAAAACATCTTCAAATGGCATAATGCCTGGTCTTGCTCAAACATCCGGTCCCTTTTCACCGAGGTAGTTGCAGAATACAAAAGCAAGTGGTGGAGATGACAGTTGGTACTATAGTTCTCTCCTGGCCTACAAACCTGGCATGACTCAGTGACGAAATGGGGAAGAACGATAGCTGATGGATCCAAGACTGGGCTGGCTCCTGGTTGAGAGGAGCGACTGTGAGCAGAATGAAATTTGGAGTATCCTGGTTTAACTCAGAACTACGCCTATCCTTCTGAACTTCTAAACTGTTCAGATTTCCGGTGGGGCGTCCAGAGCAAATGATCTTAAAGCCACTATATCCCTGAGACATGTTTTAGGTTCAGCATTGCCTGTTGAGTTGCCATAGGTTAAATTGAGCCCTATAGGGCCAAGTGTACCTTTTCTGAATTGATCCTGTGGAGGGACTGGTGGTTTCCCAAGGCCTCAGAGTTCTGATTCATTTCAGTGCCCTATTGCCATCAGCTGGGTGCAGTAAAATGCTGATGATGTCCAAACCAGTTTGAAGAGCATATTGAACCACTGTGCCAATTATCCTTCTTTCCCCAAATTCTCACTTACTGGATTCAGCCTGACCATCCAACTTGTACTTCCCAAGCGCTTAGTACAGTGCTCTGCACACAGTAAGCGCTCAATAAATATGATTGAATGAATATATGAGAATCAGTGTGGCTCAGTGGAAGGAACACGGGCTTTGGAGTCAGAGGTCATGGGTTCGATTGCCGACTCTGCCACATGCCTGCTGTGACCTTGGGCAAGTCACTTAACTTCTCTGAGCCTTAGTTACCTCATCTGTAAAATGGGGATGAAGAATGTGAGCCCCACGTGGGACAACCTGATCACCTTGTATTCCCCCCCAGTGCTTAGAACAATGCTTTGCACATAGTAAGCGCTTAACAAATGTCATTATTATTATTATTATTATTATTATTACATATCTGTCCGTTATAGCATGGCTGCTATTCTCCAAAGGTAGATTCCATATCACATCACAAATCAATAATTTTTATGCAAGTTACTGTGACATCCTAGGGTGCAAAAAGAGTGCTGCTAGAGAACCACAGATATAATTAAGAAGGGCACAAAATTAAAATGGACTGAGGAAGGGACTTCTGTTCAGAATAGTTTGGTAATGGCTTCCAATATGAATTTTTCAAATCTTATGAGAGAAACTTCAGTTTACCGTAAAATAGTGTTCACTGAACTGGATTTGATTATATCATGGCTACATATATTCCCACCCTTCAGACACTTCTCATTTTCTGATTTACCCAGAGTTGGGGTTTGGGAGTACTTTTTGACCCTGAGATGGTCACTCTTCTCCTTTATCTTCAGTCTGTGAGGGAAAGGATTTTTTTAGGATTAGAACCCAAGTCCTTTTCATTCCCAGGCCCATGCTCTATCCAGTAGGCTGTACTACTATGCTTTCTCATCAGTATTGAAAATGTTGATGAGAGGAGCATCCCCTGGTCTGGGAAACCATCCCCATTCATGTCAGGTTCCCTTTATTCCTTTTCTGACTACCTACCAGTAAGGAGCCCTCTCTGTCCCAGGAGCCAAGAGAGGTAGACTATAGGATCTCCTTCCTTAATAGTTGTGTCCATTTGGAACACCTTGGGTTGTTTCCCCTGAGACGAAAAAAAATGTACCAGTTGTTGCATATAATAATAATGGTATTTCTTAAGCACTTACTATGTGCCAAGCACCGTTCTAAAGCACTAGTTTCAGTTATTAAAGTACCAAGTTTTTTAATCACTTAAATTCCAGACATTGGTCAAGCCAGTCAGGAGATTGAAGCATTCTGGACACCGAACACAAGTTCTGTACCATGATTCCTAAGATTTCAATCATTAAGATCCTAAAAGAGGAATCCTGGAGGATGAGAGAATTTGCTCCAAATAGAAAGCCTTTTTGTAGTTGAAAAGACTGTGAAAATTAGAGGTCATTAAAGCTGACAAATGTCAAACCATGTAAAGTCTGCCAGGCTGAAGATGCTTTAAGGATTAAAATTATTCCCTTTCATTCTCCACTGGGGAAGTTGATTCAGAAGGTGAATAGGGCATTGAACATCTTTGAACATAGGGTGCATGCCAGTAATATACCTTATCTAGAATCCAAATTGGTTGCTGCACCACCATTCTCAAGAGTCAGAAGTGCAGTTCCTTTCTGTTTCAAGAAGCCGCTAGACCCTGAACATTTTTGGTGCTACACAAATCACTGTCTAGCTGAAGATTCTATTAGATAACTCAAATAATAATAATTATGGTATTTGTTAAGCGCTTACTATGTGTCAATCACTGATTCTATTCAGCTGCAGTTAACTTTGTGGCTAAAAATATACTAATATAGCCCAAGAAGATGTGAGAGAGATTTAATTTTTTGGGCTCTGTTACTTCAACAGAGACTTTCAGGAGCTAGTGACCCAAAGGATTTAAGTCATTCAAAGTCAGAATCTCCTTTACCACTGTTTACCTCCACCGTTTACTCTTGACTGACGGTAGGATGGCAACTCTGACACTTTCTTCCCCAAATAAATCTGCTAAACTTATTACAGCAGATTTAAGTATATTTACCCATAATGGTCCTTTGTGTAAAAATGGGTAGCATTATTATACGTTTTTTAATCAATTAAGAGAATAATCTATCTGCTGTTAACAACTTAAGCAGTCAAATTACGACAATTCTGGGTTGTGGGTGGCTGCTGTGGGCTGAATATACAACACAAAACCATAGATTCCAAGTCCTGGGGAGGAGACAGTTGACCCCATCATCACCAGCTGTGGGTGGGAATCTTATCATTCCACATCTGCAAAAGGATTTAATAATAATAATAATGTTGGTATTTGTTAAGTGCTTACAATGTACCAAGCATTTAATGTCTCCTACAGGTGGCCATAAAGCCAAATCTAGGAAGGTAGGGTTAAAGACTTCTTAATTTGTGCAAACCTGCCTGCTCCTCCCGTACCGCCATCCCATTTGCTTCCTAAATGCCACACTCCCTTTTGCCCCTGTACTCAAAATGAAAACCTGACAACTCTACACAGAACTTATTTTGCAGTTGGAGAAAAGTTACTATGAAAGTGAATTTCTTCTAAACAATAGCACTCCTTCATAATCTTTTCTTCTTAAAAGAACCTCTGATTTATATCATGACGTGTGGAGGAGATTAAAGCCTTAAATCTTCACTGCAGTGTTGAAAAATAAACCGCATGTTTCTAAAAATATTTTTTGCCTTGGTGAAAGGAGAGTAGAGGAAAATTTGATAGTGTACACAGTGCATGCTCCTTGGGGCATAGGCAGTGTCTCGTTTGTCTCTGGTACATTTTCCCAAGTGCTTAGTACAGTTCATTGCACCCAGTGGGTGCTCAGTTAATACCATTACTAATCCAAGAGCTCTGAGAGGCTGATACTCAGAAACCATATCATTTGGGGGCCAGAACTTTGATTTTCTTTGCTATTGCATTCAGCTCTTGCTTTCCTCAGAAGAGCCACAGGTAAGAGAGGTGACTGAGTCCCTGGAAACCTCTGGAGTTCTGTGGAATTGGCTCATGACCCAAGCACAGTCCTTTAGCAGTCTGTTCTGCCTTCTCCAAGGGCAGCAGGGCCTCTGGATATCATGATCCCCTGAGGAGCAATATTGCCTCTCTCTGGGAAAGGCATGTTCTGGCCCTACCTCATCTGGCTAAAATTCATTCACTCCAGGAATGCTCTGACAGTAGTTGCATACATTATGATCTGGTATAAATATGAGCTTCAGAGAACCTGATTGGAGGCAAATACTGGATAGATTTCCATTAGTCAAAAATAGATTTCAAAATTCAACTCCTCACCGAGACGGCGTCTTAACACCTGAATTCATAATGAAAATGGAATTTCATCCCCCTTGGCCATGTGGCAGTATATACCCAAAGCATTTTGGTATTCTAGTGCATACTTATCCTGTCCTGAGTGCCTAATCTACTCATCAGTAAGTGGTATTTATTGAGACCTTATTGTGTGCAGAGCACTGCCCTAAGCACTTGGGAGAGTACAGTACAATAGAGCTAGTAGACAAGTGTACTCAGCTCTAGCCATCACACAGATTTTCATTACACATTTTGGCTAGAGCGTTGTTAGGGAATTAGGGAATATCGACTCAGATAAGGTGAGCCTGTTTGAATGCAGTGTGCTGCCGGATCAGAAAAATAGCCTGTGCATATGTGTACAGCAACTGCACAAGCTTTCCTTAACCTGGGGTTTTGCAGGAATGCAATGCCTCATTTTTAAAGGGCACGTATATTTAGCAGTGTATTCTGAGGCATTTTTGAAACGATTTCATTTCAGTATAGTTTATGAAAATCTAGTAGTCTTTAGTAGAACATTTTAAAATTGGAATCTATTATTCACTTGAGGCAGCCTAGTTGCTTAGGTTAAATAATAGGCTGGAGTGTTCTACTCTTCCACTGTATTTCTGCATGATTTTCAAATCACAGCTTCCTGATTTCATTTCCTGTAAAGTGGGACCTCTGTTAGTGTCATTATGAAGACTAAAATAAGCACTCTGAAGAGTGAGAGTCCTGGCACATTAACTCCTTCAGGCTTTTGGACAACTCATTTGTTAAGAGAGTGTCAGCTTCCCCTCTCCTTCAGTCAGTCAGTGGTATTTATGGAACCCTTACTGTGTGCAGAGCCCTGTGCTAAATGCTTGGGAGAATACAGTGCAACAGAGTTGGTAGACACGATCCCTGGCCTCAAGGAGCATGTAACCAGGTCGGGGAAGACCTTTGTTGGGTGAGACAGAAATTATATATAGCCTTATATTTTGTCGTTTCCCCTGTGTACATTAAGTGCTATGGGGCTGAAGGTAGGCTGAATATCAAATGCTTAAGGGTTACAGACCCAAGTACATAAACATTGCAAAAGGAAGGTCCAATAATGTTTGGAAATGAGAGGTTAGGGAGGGCTTCTTGAAGATTATGATTTTAGGAGGACTTAGAAGATAGGGAGAATGGTGGTCTGTCAGATCTTCCTTCATTCATTCAATTGTATGTACTGAGTGCTTACTATGTGCAGAACACTGTACTAAGCGCTTGGGAGAGTAAAATACAACAATAAACAGACAAATTCCCTGCCCATAACGAACTTATAGTGTAGAGGTGGGGTGACAGACATCAATACAAATAAATAAATGACAGATATGTACATGGGGATGGGAGTTGCAGGTCAGAAGGAGGACGTGGGCAAGGGGTCAGCAGTGAGAGGTAGGAGATTGAGGTACATTGAGGAGGTTGGTGTAGGAGGAGTGAAGTGTGCATTCTGGATTGTAGGAGATGAGACCTTAGGTAGGAGGGGAGAGAGCTGATTGAGTTCCTTAAAGCCAGCGGGTAAGGAATTTCTTTTTGATGCTGAGATGCATGGGAAATCACTGGAGATTTTTGAGCAGTGGGGAAATATGGACTGAATTTTTTTTTTAATTGATCGGGGCAGCACAGTGAAGTAAGGACTGGAGAGGGGAGAAATAGAAGGCAGGGAAGTCAGTGAGGAGGCTGCTGCAGTGATTCAGGCTACACAACTGCTCCCTGCCACAACACCTCCCTTTTGCACACAACTACACTCCAGGGAACATATACATGAGAATAGCTGCAGTGAGAATAAGTTCAAAAGCTAACAGCTCCTGAAATTCTCTTTCAGGTACACAGCAGCAGTTTTAGTTTAGGTTGAAGGTATAGCTGTGTATACTATAACTGTTCATAAACTCTCCCTAGGAGTCTAGCAGGTTTTTTTGGTCTGCCTTCTGGGCTCTTCAGGGTTGAGAGTCCCTAGGAGGGCTGTCTTGGGAAGCTTGCTTATATAATTAGCAGCCAGTCCTCTTCCTCTAACAGGTGGAACCTAAACTCCCTTTGGCAACTCAGATTTATTTCATTAATGTACTCTGTGTAACAGTGCAGCAAATAATTATCTGGTAGTGTCAAACTATGCCCGGAATTGATTTTGGTTAAGACCAGAGCTCAAATAATACCTTGAAGTGCCCCTTTTCTGATGAGGTACGTGCAGGCCAGATGAAGGTGGTGGTGAAAAAAGATAGAGCAGATGTCAGCCACTCCTGATGTTGTGAAAGGAGCACCCCATGCTCAACTGCTTGGCATGCCAGGCGCTGGCTTTATCGCAGCTGTTACTAACCCTCGCCATTGTTCCAAGGTTCAGTGCTACTTTTCTTGACACCTCTACTTTTCCTGGTAGGCCCTCCACCTCTCTCCTCTTCATCCACCTTGGCAGGAAAGAACACTATGGATGCAATAGGATACAAGGAAAGCCGGGAGAGGGGGGAGAGGGGAGTTGTGGGGTAGTGTCTCTGAAGCAGTGGCATAGGAAGAGACTTCAGTGCAGGTGTAGCACACACTTCTCATTAGCCCTGAACCCTGCCTAGAACTGCCATCCTTTGAAAAGTGTTGCTCAGTGAGAGAGGAGTCTTAATAAAGACCATAAAAGGGACAGAGAAACATTTGAAGAAAAATTCAATCATAAACTGCCCTTTTTAAGTTTCACAACCCCTGAAGAAGGGATATGATCAATTTCACAGAAACTTTCTCTGGAGACAGTGTTACATCACTCGCCGTTTACCCATTCTGCTCTCCCAAGTTTGTCTTCAAATGGCCCTATTATTTATGGCATCCCTTTCAAAATAAATACAAGAATACATTCCTGAGCAGTGATGCATGTGTTACATAAAGGAAAAAAAAACTGCTACTCTGCCTCCACATTACTCCCAGTTCAAAAGGAAAAGGAAAAACAAGGAATGGAAAGGGAAGATGTTAGCGTCTGAATGTCATAGCTCAGCTGGACTGAAATTGTTGACCCTGAGTCCAGAGGAACTGGTTTAGCTTTTCAAATCTACATTTCTATCTTCCCTTTTTATCTTGGCTACTTTCTTGAAGAATACAATTATTGATAAAGGATGACTTCCTCCCCTCCCCCTTTTTGAGGCAGATTTTATAAGGATTGGGATTTGTTTGAAATAGCAAAGAGCTATTTCATCTTTATCATTTCCAGCTGCTCTAAGAGTTTGGTTGAGTAACTGGAATTACTCCTTGACGTATTAAAATTAAGTTATTAAATTTAGGAAGTTGCGAAACAGTCTTGGGCTAATTCCTAAAAATTAATATTGGCCAGTTAAGCATTAAATATAAAGCGCAGTTGTACCTAGAGACTAATCTTATATTTTATTTTCAGTGGGACATCTCCTCTTGCATGCCTGAATGCAATGCTGCACACAAATTCCAGAGGAGAAGAGGGCATTTTCTATAAGGTCCCAGGTAGAATGGGAGTGTATACGTTGAAGGTAAGTGCGCATCTAGAGAAATATTTGAAAAAAAGGAAACACAGTAAATTGTTTATAAAGAATGGCCACCTTGGAAGTTGAACTCTGAATGGGCTGGGTTTTGGGAGCCCACCCTGGCCCAGCCCAAGGTTTACAGGGCCCTGAAGTTTTGGGGTCTGGCCAACCCAGGAATTTTAAAAAGCTACGCCATGGCAGGGCAAACTTATAAAGGGCCCCCATCCTTCCTCTAAAAGCTGCTCCAGGATCTGACACTATTACCTGCACGTGTAACCTGTGGTCCTGCTTGGGGGAAAAGTCATTCAAATGTTTTCTTCTAGTTTCCTGTCTGCTCATTGTGTGCAGGTAACATGTCTACCAACTCTGTTATATTCTCCCAAATGCTTAGTACAGTACACAGTAAGCCCTCAGAAAGTACGATTGACTGGAAAATAAAGTCAAAACAAAGAAGAGATTTAACCGTATATTCAACTCCTTCCCTTTTTATCTCTGTTACATATTTGGGAGGTGAGGAGGATAAATGCATTCACTTCCACAAATTCCCAAGGGAGCCAGCCTGGCCTAGTGAAAAGAGTTTGTGCCTGGGGGTCAGAGGATCTTGATTCTGAACCCAGCTCAGCCACTTGTGAGCTGTGTGACCTTGGGTAAATCACTTAACTTCTCAGAGCCTCAGTTACCTCATCTGTAAAATAATAATGATATTTGTTAAGCACTTACTATGTGCAAAACACTGTTCTAAGCGCTGGGGAATACAAGGTGATCAGGTTGTCCCGTGTGGGGCTCACAGTCATCACCCCCATTTTACAGATGCGGTAACTGAGGCTCCGAGAAGTTAAGTGACTTGCCCAAGGTCACACAGCAGACATGTGGCGGAGCCAGGATTCGAACCCATGACCTCTGACTCCAAAGCCCGTGCTCTTTCCACTGAGCCACGCTGCTTCTCTGTGGGGATTAAGACTGTGAGCCCCACGTGGGACATGGATTATGTCCTACATGAGTAGCTTGTATTTCCCCCAGGGTTTAGTACAATGCCTGGCACATAGTAAGGACATAAATACCATTAAAAAAAATCCAAAGGGCATATCGATCTTGTCACATGTTTATTCAGCTGGTATCTATTTCCTACTTCTGAGAGGGATGAGGTTTGCTTTAGTAAACCCAACGTCTCTGTTTGGTTTGTAGCATAAAAATGTATCTGTGACTTCAGCCTTCGTAGGCTTGATATATGCCAATAAAAATTTGATTTATTCATGGTTGTAGTCAGCGTTGATAATAGCCCTCATATTCTGATGACTACCCCTTCTATGCTTAAAGGTCACATCATTTATTTTGGATTAGAACCACAACATTATGCTGTAAACCCTTCGTTCACCAAGTTCCACAACATCAGGTCTGTGGAATATCTGCTGAAAGTTAGGCTTGAAAAGAAACAAGGGAGAACATACAGAATTCATAGTTTTATAATATTTTTTAGGCAGGAAGAGTCAATAGGGCCAATCAATCTTATTTATTGAGTGTTTACTGTGTGCTGGTCATTCTATTAAGCATTTAGGAGAATACAGTATTCATGAAGTTGATAGATATGTTCCCTCATCAAGGAGCTTACAGTTTAATAAGGATTTGCTGAAGTTCATTCATTCATTCAGTCGTATTTATTGAGTGCTTACTGTGTGCAGAGCACTGTACTAAGCGCTTGGGAAGTACAAGTTGGCAACATATAGAGACGGTCCCTACCCAGCAGCGGGCTCACAGTCTAGAAGTTCACAGCAAGAAGTCTGTAACAGGTTATTATAAAGGAAGTTAGGGAGGTAGAGGATAAAATGAAGAATGGTAGAAGGCTTGAAGAGAGTTAGACACCTGGATAATGTGTCCGTGGTGTGGGGGTGATGAAAGGACAAAGTTAAGGATGCTGGATGATATACTTCTAACCACAAAGGATGTCAAGGTAAGGAATTGTCAGACTTTGCATCTAAACAACTGTTGTTGCCCCTTCCAGAGACAGAATGCTCGACTGGCCTACAAATCCCGTATCTTAGCATTCCCAGATTGTGCATATACCTACTTTGAAGTACTAGGTTTGACCCTCTTTTTAGGTGGGTTATTCTGTTTGGCTAAACACTTCTCCTGTTATTGGACCTTAAGGGCAAATCTCACAAGCAAACCTGTGCAGTCTCTCAAAATGGTAGTGTATTGAAAGTGGATAGTCTGGGGCTATAAATTGTTCGGCACCTCTGCCATGGTGCTCCACAAGCACCAATTTCACCTCTTTTTCTTTTCCTGGCCCTCTGCTGTCTTCACCTTCTCCCATCCTTTCCCCCATTCATTTGTATTGTATGATTGGCTCTTGCATGACCATCTGTTCCAAGATTTCAGTTTGGCTCTTCTCTAATAAAAGGTTGCCATTATTTTTCAGCTACTTTTGCTTAGCTGAAAAATACTGAGTGCTCCCCAAATTAACTTGTTTTTTTGACAAGCAAGATTTTACTGTGTGTTCCTGTTTGAATTTATATGTTCTGTGACCAGCATTGCACTTGAGGGTCTGTTTCCTGTCTCCCTCCTAGAATATAAGTTTCTTATGAACAGGGACTGAGTTTGCTATTTTTTTCTTGTAATTCTCCATCATGCCTGGTACAATGCTCGGCCTTAAGTGGCCAAACAATAAATTGTTCTGACTAAAATAAAATTCCGATATTTAACTTTGATTTTATTGTCTCTGTTGCTGAATTGTATTTCCCAAGCACTTAGTACAGTGCCCTGCACACAGTAAGCGCTCAATAAATACGATTGAATGAATGACTGAATGAATGAATCTGCCTCTCTAAGCCTCTTGTGGGTCTAAGATTGAAGATCTAAAAACATTTTCAAAACATTGTCTCTAGATTCTGATGAGAGCATTTCTTTGTCACGTGTGAGAATTACTGTTGGTAGAACTTCCAAAATTAAGGTACCACCAGTATACTGCCTTGTTAAAAACATCAGTTATTTAGTCTGAGAGGCACCTAAAGAAGATAGCCCAGGAACCTTTCCTGCTAGGGCTGGCTTTAGGCATTTGATGGGATTGAATGAATGAAAAAAAATTCTGCCCCCTTTCTAGGATGGCCTCCCTCTTTAGGTGGTGGATTCCGGACACCCAGCATATGTGATGCTGCGTGCATTGTTTCAGGCACACAATGTTATATAATGTTGTCATCATGTGGAAGTCCACTTTGAGTACATCTGAACCTAGAGAGTTTACTGGGGAGACTCCTGGATGACCATCCATTCCCTCTCCACCTTTTTTTTCCTCCTCAGAACTGTTGTGTTCCCCTCTCTGTTCAGTGTTAGCACAAGCACGTCGACTGAGCCCCCAAACAATCAAATAAAAATGGAAACACTGAAGATAATGTAGAAAGAGAATCACTCCAAATGCCAACAATATACTAAAAATGGTAAATGCCATCTAACCATCTTAGAAAATTCTCAAAATCGGCCTACCACACAAGTTCTGAATAGAAAAAGAACCTCCCATATCAGATCTCCAGAGTTGTGTGAATTTTGGAAATTCTTAACTGACACCACTAAGTTGACTGCACTCTGTGGCAGCTGCTTTAGTTGCTTACCATGTGAAGCTGACCCTGTCTGCAGTTATGGCAGGTAGCAAAATAAGGAACCCAAGCTTAGGTCCCGTTGCTGGGTCTGGTGAATTACCAACTGTATATCTGCAGAGATAATAATGAAGGGATTAAGTGCTGATTATGTGCTAAGCACTGGTGTAGATGCAAGATAATCAGATCATACCAGAGTCCTGTCTCAAGTGGACCTTCTGGTTTGGTTTATAGGGAGGAGTAACCAGTATTTTACTCACACTTCACAGGCAAGGAAACTGAGGCATAGAGATATTAAGTGAAATGTGGCTTTATTGCCTGTTTCCTTGGAACCTAACTGCTGGTTAGGAGAGAAAGCGAGTGACTCCTGAACACACTTAGAGTAATTGCCGCTATGAGGGCTGACGTTTGGGAAGAGAGTGTTTTGCCTAGGAGATAAAGGGAAGGACAGTGACATCCATTGTGCCTGCATTTTCAGAAAGACGTTCCAGATGGGTTGAAAGAGCTGTCAGCAGGTTCTGAAGAAAGCAGCGATGGGCAGTCGGACACCCAGAGCTCTGAGAACAGCACCAGCAGCAGCAGCGACGGTGGGAGCAACAAAGAGGGGAAAAAGAGCAGGTGGAAAAAGAAAGGTAAATTCATCCAACTATCTGACAGAGTACTAAATGCCCTGGGACACTTGTCTCAGCAGGTGGGGTCTCCCCAAGTGGAAGTCGGGTTTGAGACTGACCGCTTCTCTCCTAGTGAGCTGACTGCGTTACTCAGCCATACTACTGATGATCTTAAATTGCTACCTGATGTTGAATAGTGTTCAGAGATGACACTGGTGAAACTACGCTAGAAATTGGATGTGTCTTTGAGTTCCTAGTCTCGTAGGCATATAAAAGTTTGGCCCCATATCAGTCTTATCAATCAATAAATCAACTGTATTTTATTTTTTAGGGTATTTTATTTTTTAGGGTATTTGTTAAGTGCTTACTATGTTTCAGGCGTACAGTGTTATATGATGTTGTCATCATGTGGAAGTCCACTTTGAGTACATCTGAACCTAGAGAGTTTCACTGGGGAGACTCTTGGATGACCATCCGTTCCCTCCCCACCTTTTTTTTCCCCTCCTCAGAACTATTATGTTCCCCTCTCTGTTCAGTGTTAGCACAAGCACATCGACTAAGCGCTTAGTACAGTGCTCTGCACACAGTAAGCGCTCAATAAATACGATTGATGATGATGATGCCTTGAGCTTGTAATAAGCACTGGGGTACTTACAAGCTAATCAGGTTGGCAGCAGTCCATGTCCCAAGTGGGCTCACCTATGATGAGGTAACTGAGGCACAGAGAAGTGAAGAGACTTGCTCAAGGTCTCACAGCAGACAAGTGGTAGAGCAGGGATTAGAATTTAGGTCCTTCTGACAACCAGCCCTATGCTCTATCCACTAGGCCACACTGCTTCTTGAGCATTTACTATGTGCAGAGCCCTGTACTAAGTGCTTGGGAGAGTACAATACAGCCAAATTAGCAGAAATTTTCCCTGCCTAGTACAAGCCTACAGTATAGAGGGGGAAGATAGACCAACTTGGAATGGAATATAATGTCTTGTCAGTTTCTGTCTGTTTTTACAATCTTGTTGATTCTTCTATCTTTATCTGTTTTTTGTTTCTCTATCTCTTTTTCTGCATATATCTATGGTCAAGATATTATTTCTGAATACTAATATTAAACAGTTCAAAAAAATTTTTTTTTGCCTACTGGAAAAACATTTTAGATTCTGGAGTATGGACCCTCAACTAAGGTTCATGTTTCCATAAATTTGGTTGCATATCAAGAGGCTTTCTCACTTGTGCATTCTACCTCAGTAAACTAATAACTCTAATTGAGCTTCCAGTATGGCGCTTTCAGCAGTGCCATTTATTTTACCTCTGTTGGGTCAGAAAGTAAGGTACACATCTAAACGGTGAGTAGTTTCCTCTGAGACAGGTGAACTGAAATCAAGAAAGGGATTTCACTGTGAAACTGTTAGGTCCAAACCAGGAGTGTGCAGCCTTTACCATCCACATTGTGTTCACCAGTGTTTCCTTGCGTTCAGTTGCCAACAGCAGGTTTGGAATAAGGTGGATTAAAAAAATGCAGCTCATGAACAGACTTGACTTGAGTTAATTTGAGCAGAGGAATACCATGTTGGAAATAATAGACTGTTACTTGTGTGGCATGTATTTATTTTAGATTACTACTTCCCAAGAGTTTCCTGCAGCGATGATCATACCAGATAAACTTCCTGTGGATGATTCTTACCAGGGATGACTAAAGAATAATAGCCATCTCTTGATTATTGAGGGGTAGTTACCCAGTATATGTTTTCCAAGGACTTAGTTTCTCTTCTCCTGTTTTTGGTTTTCCATGATCTGTTTCACTGTACATGAATATCTCTGACCCCAAAACAGGCAAAGGAAAAGAATGCAAGTAAGAGTCAAATACCTTAGTGCAGTGCTCTGCGCACATTAAGCACTCAAATACGATTGATTGATTTGCTTTTTAACTCTTCCAATAATGAATTACTGGAAGGCAGTATGAAACTTTTGGTGAAAATAAGGCTTTTGGATTAACTAGATTTCATTCAACTTTCCCGGATTCCCATATTCATATCTAATTGGGAGTTAGTGGTATAATGTAGAGTTAATTATATAATGTAAACAGTACTGCCACCTGGTGAAATTGTGGCAAGATTAGGGTGTGTTTTAATCGGGACTAGAGGTAGTCAGATATTTAGATTCACTGCTACTTCTCTGATGAATTGAAACAGATCAAGGGAAGAAAGAAAATCAAGCCCCTTTGCATGAAAAAAGAAAAAAAAAACCCTTCAAGTTAGTGGACCTCCTCCAAGCCTTGAATGAGAGGGAAAGTAATTCTTACTACTGACTCCAAGGGACAGGGAGGGGAAAGGCTCCTTTCCAAAGAGGTTACTAATTCCATTAGTGGTACTTAGAAGTAGGGAGTATTTAGCCTAAGCTCCTTAGGTCAACCACTTTGGTGTTTGCCTTAGTAAAGGAGGATGAGAGTAATTTGATTGTTTGTTTTAGGTAACTCTGGGGTGTTTTAAAAGTTAATGTTGCTATATCCCTGTAGTGTTTTGAGCTCCATTCTGGGTCTAAATAGCTGACCGCTCTACCTAGCAATGGAGGTCTTGAGTGCTGAAAGACAAAGAACCAGGTATCCGTCTGGGTATTTTTCTTTTTTCCTTTTAAAGTTTGAACTACATGTCTCAAGGGGACAGGTCTTCGAAAGTTGCTCTACTTTTGAAATTTCAAGGGCCTCATTAGCTGGAGCAGCCCTGAAATTTCCTAGTTCAAGAGAATCCGACTCCATCAGTGCTCAACTAGCAAAGGTCCCAGTAGTTCCTCTCTAATACCAATAGATATGTCCCTGAGAGTTTTTCTAGGAGAATTTGCCAGTTATTACTGGCAAAGTTAGTGTTTGTTTTCAGACTATGGCTTTAATGGAAAATGAGTAGAGGCATCCAATCCCCCCTCCAAGACACCTTCTTGCCCCCAAACATGCATATTTATTAGTAATTTATGTTGACATAGCAACTGCCCTAGAGCTGTTTTTAGGGGTGCCCTGGGCCAAGCTACTATAAAGTAGAAACTGTTCTGACACATACTAGCCACTCACCACAGTTTTACTATTGTCATGTTTCAATCACACTCCTTTTTGCTTCGTAGCTGAAGGACCCTAATTTGTTCTTTTCTTTCCATTTTATTCCTTTAAATTTTTTTCTACAGATTTTACTTTCTCCCCTAAACTCTGACCTCCTGACCTTCTCTTCCAGAAATGCCTTTCTCCCTCTTTTTTTTTCCCTCAACTGCCCACTTCCTTTTTTCTCTTAATCTAGGGCTTCATTGCAAAGGGGGTCACCAGATGTTGACTCTTCAGGTGACACTTCAAAAAAAAAAATTGAAATGAAAACTAACCACTGAAATTGTCCATGAGAGAAGAGGATAAAGTCCAGTACGCTGTAGTTAATTTTTCCTACATTTTTTAAATTTCAAAGCATGAGTGAATCGTAGAGTCTGGAGACTTTACTCCCTGATAGATGTCTGTTTCTTGAATTCTTCCATTTGTTTTAATGTAATTTTAATGCCTGTCTTCCCCTCTAGACTGTAAGCTCTTTGTGGGCAGGAATCACATTTACCAGCAAGTCGATTGTAATGTACTCTCCGAAGTGCTTGATACAGTGATGTGCTGCACACAGTAAGTGCTCAATAAATACCATTGATTAATTGATAAGCTTCACTGTTATCTCTTTCCTAGACTGCTTTTCCAGCAGACAATTTATTCCATTTATTTTGACATGGTATACCCCTGTCTAGCAGGAGAGTTTATGGTTTGTTTTCTCCAAGTTAGGAAATGCATTTGGCACAGTTCCTTGGATGAGGTCATGAGATAGTCAAGAAAGAGCCACAATTTGGAAATGTTTTCTCCTTCCTTGAATAGCGCGTTCATATCTGGTGATATCCAGACTATGCTGGCTTTACAGTTTATTTGAAAGGGTTGCACAAGTGTGGTGGTTTTTAAATTTGAATGGGTGCTGTAGCTTGAGACTTGAATGTTCCTAAGTGCACTGGCATCGTCTTACTCATCATTTTACGCTGAGTTTCTAGTCAGAGAAAAGTCAGGCATTCTCTTACAAATTTTACCTCTATGGTTGGTTGACTGTGAAGTTCAAAGATTGGCACTGTTCTGGGCTATTATCTCATTGGTTAAGTTCTGTTTATTCAGTAAACATTTCACAATACTTCAGGAAATCCCCACGGACTGAAGAAACTACTTTATAAAACAAGCTGCACGGTACTACTGATAGAACATTCTTCAATCAATGGCAGTTATTGAGTGCATTCTACGTGCAGAGCACTGTAGTAAGCGCTTGGGAGAGTACAATACAACAGAGTTGTTAGACATGATGTACTGCAGATTGGTGGCTTTCAAGCTTATCGTCACTTCTCCATCACCATCTAGCCACCCCTAAGTCTCACAGTACAAGAGTGATTTCATCACCTTTCTGTCAGGGAAAAAAAAATCTGGATCACCATACTAAGGGAAGGGGATAAAAATAGACATATCAATCAGGGCTATTTATTCATTTATTCATTCATTCATTCAATCATATTTATTGAGCACTTACTATGTGCAGAGCACTGTACTAAGCACTTGGGAAGTACAAGTTGGCAACGTATAGAGATAGTCCCTACCTAACAGTGGGCTCACAGTCTAGAAGGGGGAGACAGAGAACAAAACAAAATATATTAACAAAATAAAATAGAATAAACATGTACAAATAAAATAGAGTAATAAATACATACAAACATATATGCATATATACAGGTGCTGTGGGGAGGGGAAGGAGGTAAGGCGGAGAGATTTATTGAGTGCTTACTGTGTGCAGTGCAGTGTACTAAGTGCGTGGGAGAGTTCAGTACAACAGAGTTGGTAGACATGGTCCCTGCCCACAACATCCTATCTTTCTTTTGTTTATGCTTGAGGGTTTTTCCTCTTTCTTTCCATCCTCTTCCTGCCCATTGCCACCTCTTCTCTCCTTTTCCACAGATAACACCGAACACACATTTGTTGAGGATTCTAGAGACCAATGTCCAACTTGTTCTGCCCTTGCTCATCTCCTCACCTTCCTTTTCTCCTTCTACAGCCCAGCCCACACCCTCCGCTCCTCTTCCGCTAACCTCCTCACTGTACCACATTCTCACCTGTCCCGCCGTCAACCCCCGGCCCACATCCTTCCCCTGGCCTGGAACGCTCTCCCTCCGCACATATCCGCCAAACTAGCTCTCTTCCTCCCTTCAAAGCCCTACTGAGAGCTCACCTCCTCCAGGAGGCCTTCCCAGACTGAGCCCCCTTTTTCCTCTCCTCCTCCCCATCCCCCCCGTCCTACCTCCTTCCCCTCCCCACAGCACCTGTATATGTGTTTGTACAGATTTATTACTCTATTTTAGTTGTACATATTTACTATTCTATTTATTTTGTTAATGTTGTACATATAGCTCTAATTCTATTTGTTCTGCTGACTTTGACACCTGTCTACATGTTTTGCTTTGTTGTCTGTCTCGCCCTTCCAGACTGTGAGCCCGTTGTTGGGTAGGGACCGTCTCTATGTGTTGCCAACTTGTACTTCCCAAGTGCTTAGTCCAGTGCCCTGCACATAGTAAGCACTCAATAAATATGATTAAATGAATGAATGAATGAAGGTTCGAAACTTTAAAATTTCTAATAGTATTCCAGCTTTTATGATTCCCAGACAACACTATCGGCGTGGCAATTTTTTCCTTGATATTCTGTTCTGATATTTGCAAATAGATAACCAGGCTGTTGGCATACCTACCAATGGCATAGGTCCAGGGTCACTTTTTTATGGTATTGAGCGCTTACTATGAACCAGGCAGTGTATTAAGCGCTGAGGTAGATACAAGATAATTGAGTTGGACACAGTGCCTGTCCCACATAGGGCCCACAATCTTAATCCCAGTTTTACAGATGAGGTAACTGAGGCACAGAAAAGTGATTTGCCCAAGGTCATACAGCAGACAAGTGGCGGAGCTGGGTTTAGAACCCAGGTCCTTTTGCTTCCCAGGCCCGTGCTGTACCCACTGAGCCATGCTGCTTCTCATGCTTAACCCTCAAATTTTGGTTTTGAGATAAGAACTTTCTTTTAGTGTGAGAAAAATATGATATTTAAGAGTTGAGCAGAAATGGATCACGGATTCCAGACACTTTAAGAGCAGGGCATGTGGAATCCCCAAATTGATCAGGAAACCTTTCAAATATCACATTCCCAAAAGCATATTGATTCCATTGTCAATAACGGAGATGCTGAAAAATGCAATATTGTTACTATCCTGATCCAAGCACTTGCGTCTTGCCTTGACTACTTCATCAGCCTCCTCGCTTACCTCCCTGCTTCTTATCCCAGTCCTTATCTCCCCATCCTATTTTCCCATCTCATTACCTCACCTATAGATTTAGGCCCTTCCCTCTTAGAACTTAGGGACTCACCCCACCCTCACTGCCCTTATGCACATATCCTTACACTTGAGTTGCTTCCTTTCCCTTTGATATATTTTAATTAAATTAAAATAATTTTAATTAAATTAATTTCCCCCAGGAGACTGTAAGCTCCCCAAGGGCAGAGATGGTATCTATCAACTGTACTGTACAGTCCAAAGCATGTAATACCATGCTGTGATCACAAGACGTGCTCAGTACTTACCACTGATTATCATCTGTTCCCAATCCTCCTCTCTTTGGTGTAAGACGGAGAAAATCAACCTTACATTCTCACTAATGGAATTCAGTAGCAGACAAGTGAATATATCAGGGTCCTGGTTAGTCTTCTAAGTCACACTAATGGTACTGAGGCCCACCAGAGATTTTGCAATATAAAACCATATCTATAATTCTGTGGGCAGTTCTATTATCACATTTTAGGAAAGACATAATAGAACTGGCGAAAGTACAGAGAAGCTAACTCTAGAGGATATGCATTTTCTCCCTAAATGAGAGTAAACCACTCTGAGTGCACAGCTGTTCCTTGAAAGTAGTTCAGTTGTTGAAATAGTCATGTATCCCATCTAAGCACCAGGATTCAGTTGTTGAAATCATTACTGTAAAAACCTGAGCGATTTCCTGCTCTTTCCATTTTTATCCTATTGCACGCTACTCACATAACATACAATTAACCTTTTATCGATTCCCCAAAGATATCTGAGGGCTTACTTTGTGTAGAGCACAGTAGCAAGTGCTTAGGAGAGTGCGTAAGACATGTTCCCTGCCCTTAGAGGTCATACAGTCTAAAGTTTTCTGCATTTGAGCACTATTGAATTCAGTCTGTCTTTTAAGAAAAAGGAAGCCATGAGCGATAGCTATAGTAATACATGATTGTGCTGCTGCAGAGTGTGAAGAATTATGTTGTACTTAAAAAAAAATTTCAAATCTGCAAAGGAATTGCAAAATTAAATTAGAGCATTTTGCAGGTCTGCTTTCTGGTTGGGGGCTTTTACTGTGAATATGACATCACTTTCTTTCATATGCATAGTAAAACAGGAAGCACATTCAGATAGCATCAAAACCCACTTCCTTATATGTACAGAAATTCAGAGCTCCGACAGCAGCAAAGCTGACACATTTAATTTAAAATTGATAGAAACAGAGCCCTGATGGGTATTTCTTTCAACCAATTAGGAGGAGAGGAAAGAACTTTGAAATCTTAAATCCAGCGTTAAATTAATGCATTAATTTCTTCATAAACTGAAAGCGCTCCGAAGTCTACAACACTGATTACTAATCTTCAGAACAGAAACAATGTTCAGTGAAGACCTTTATGAAATTTCTCGTCAAGGTAAGATGCAGTTACCGGAACAAACGTCTAGCTTAGTCTGACCTTCTTCCTGAAGGTGTGTGCGTGCTGGCACTTTCTGTTTGCAGTCAGAGATAAGTAAGACCTGTATCTTTGTCTGTCTCCTAATTGAAGCTTAAATATCTCAGCATGGAACAGCTCCAAAATTGCCACCCCCTTAGCTTGTTATTTATTGAATTACAATTGTTTTAGTTTTTTGATCTAAGGGCCTGGAAAGGATATTTTTCATTTTAAATATCCATTCCCCTCCACACAACCCTGGGCTTAATCACAGTTCATGGGAATTGTGAACTGGACCAAGGTTTGCTCTTGCTCCTAAATAACCTCTGTAACCACTTGTTTCACTTGTTTCAGTGCCATCACTTGCTCAGTTAATCTTTTGGAACCTAAAACTCCTTCTTAGTCCAGGTTTACTAGTTTAGAGGACAGAGAATTGAAGTGAGCGGAGGGTAGGTACCCTTGTTGAGTGTGTTAAGATTTTGGCATTGTATAGAATATAGTTGAAAAATGTTCCTTCATACCATTTTGGTTGGGCTGAACCTGAGTGGCCTCAGGTTACATATCTAAAATGCAGCGAGGAGGTTGGGGGGATAGAGCTGGAGGGCCTGCACTGGGCTAGCGACTCACTCACTGGGTTCCCCTTCTGCCACCTTCTTCCCACGGGACGAGGGGATGGAAGCTAAATGCTGATGCCTTACTTCTGGCCCATCAGGGCTTTCTGCAGGGAGGTCAGCCAAGTCCTTCATCTGAGGGAAACTTTTCAAGTAGCTTTCGGTTAGAGAGGTGGCAGCAGGATGTAACTGTTGCTTCCTTAGCTGCCTTCAAGGACTGACGGATGCTGAGTCAGCCCTCCTGCTGCTAAAGTCATTGCAGTGAACACCCTCCCTCTGATTCTCGTTTGGATCAATGTAGCTACTTCGGAGCAGGTGTGGGTTGCAACTGCAGGGAACAAACTAATGCCAGGCTGAAAAAAAAATTGGGGTTCTGCTAGTGGTAGTGTCTCATTATCCAGTTGATGAAAAGAAATATACTAGGTGATGTCCTGGACCTTAAGGGTCTAACTGCTGGTTATCTTGTTGTATGAGTATTTCTGGAGCCTACATACCATAAGATATAATAATAATAATAATGATAATAATGGCATTTATTAAGCGCTTACTATGTGCAAAGCACTGTTCTAAGCTCTGGGGAGATTACAAGGTGATCAGGTTGTCCCACGGGGGGCTCACAGTCTTAGTCCCCATTTTACAGATGAGGTAACTGAGGCACAGAGAAGTTAAGTGACTTGCCCGAAGTCACACAGCTGACAATTGGCGGAGCCGGGATTTGAACCCATGACCTCTGACTCCAAAGCCCGGGCTCTTTTCCACTGAGCCACACTGCTTCTCTATGAGGATATGAGGATTTCTGTTAACTAATGCAGGGATTTTCCTGGGATTAATAATAATAATAATAATAATAATGCTATTTAAGCTCTTACTATGTGCCAAACACTGTTCTAAATTCTGGGCTAGAGACAAGGTAATCAGGTTGGACACAGTCCCTGTTCCACATGGGGCTCGCAATCTCAATCCCCATTTTGCAGATCAGATAACTGAGGCACAGAGAAGTGAAGTGACTTGCCCAGGGTCAGTCACATGGCAGACAGGTGACAGAGCCGAAATTAGAACCCATGTCCTCTGACTCCCAAGCCCTTGCTGTTGCCACTAGGCCATGCTGCTTCTCTGATTAGTCTGCTAGTGGCAGAGGGTAAATTTTTCTTGGGGGCAGTGGTCGCTGGCATCTTTCTACCTGGGATTCTTTGCTGCAAGTATCCATGAATAAACATCCTATTGGGATTGGTCCATCTTTTACCCTAAGCCAAGGCAGTGTATTTCCTTGTTGGGCTAGGTGACTTCCTAGGGTACCATCAGCTTAAGTGTCCTCTAGTCTTGGGGCATTGTGACCTAGTGGAAAGGGCATTAGTATCTGATCTGATTGTCTTGTATCTACCCCCGGAGCATAGTACACTGCAAGCTTGGCACAAAGTAATGACTTAACATGCATTATTATTATTATTGTTATTATTATTAGATTAGAGAATCAGCGTGGTCTACTGGATAGGGAGTCAGAAGGACCTGCGCTTTAATCTTGGCTCTGTCACTTACCTGCTGTGTGACTTTGGGCAAGTCACTTAAGTTCTCTGTGCCCCCGCTACCTCATCTTTAAAACGGTGGGTAAGACTATGAGCCTCATGTGGCACATGGATGGTGCCCAACATAATTAACTGGTATGTGCCCCAACTCTTGGCACAAAATAGGAGTTTAACAAATACCATTTAAAAAAAAAGAATAGGTCTCAGTTTTGCTCTTGGGTCTGCCACTTGCCCAGTTGTGGAACTATAGGCAAGTCACATAACCTCCCTGTGCCTCAGTTTCCTCATTTATAAAATGGCGATTAAATACCTCTTTTCCCTCCTTAGCTGTAAACCATATGTGGCAAGGGATGGTATGCCCTGCCTATCTTGTATCTATCCTAGTGGCTTGACACTTAGTAAGTGCTTAATAAATATTGTTATTGTTGTTGTTATCATTAGCCACAGACTTCTCAGCTTTGCCTGACCATTCCAAAGTAATTCGGTTTTCTTAAATTTGAGACCTCAGGAAGCCTCGGGATGAAGGTGATACGCAAGTCAGAGATTTTCTAGAGCAATTGGATAATGTCCCATTTTAGCCACTGTGTGGCAGCAACAATCCTTTGATAGAGATAATAAGGAAAAGTCCTATTTTTTTTAAACTTGATTCCACCAATCAATCCATGGTATTTATTGAGTGCTTACTGTGTGCAGAGCACTGTACTAATCTCTTCGAACGTGTGTCTGGGAGTCAGAGGACCTGGGTTTTAATGGGACCTGGGTTCTAATCATGGCCCCACCCCTTGTCTGCTGTTTGACCTTGGGCAAGGCACTTAATTTCTCTGTGCCTCAGTTACCTCTCTGTAAAATGGGGATTAAAACTGAACCCCGTGTGGGATATGGACTGTGACCAACCTGATTAGCTTGTATGTGCCCCAGTGCTTAATACAGTGCCTCACATAAAGTCAGTGCTTGACAAATCCCATTTTTTTAAAAAAGCCAAATCCCCCAAACTGGAAGAGTTTCAGTGTACAATTCTGTCTAATGTGGCTGAAAAAGAATCTGTCACATAATGGAGGAAGGGAAACTGTTCATGATTAATATCAGCATGGGAAAAGTACAGTTCCAGGATCATGGACGAGAGGAGCTAAATAATGAGAGGAGATATATAGTGCTTGTTGAGCGTGTATTTTGTGCATAGAACTGAGGACCTGCCCTCCCTGCCCCTAACTTCAGAAACAATAAAACTATCCCATTGCCTCTCCTTTTCCTTCTCTAGTCTCTTATCAGTAAGAAGCAGCATGGCCTAGTGGATAGAGCATGGGTGTGGGAATCAGAAGGACCTGAGTTCTAATTCTGGCTCCACCATTTGTCGGCTGTGTGACTTTGGGCAAGTCACTTAAAATCTCTGTGCCTCAGCTACTTCATTTGTAAAATGGGAATTAAGACTGAGCCCCATCTGGGACATGGACTATGTCTAACATGATCAGCTTGTATCCACCCCAGCACTTAGTATCGTGCCTGGCACACAGTAAGCACTTAACAAATACTATTTTTTTTAAAAAAAATGCAAACAAAAAAGCCAACTCCCCACAGAAAGTTGTATTCCCTTCATCCCTGCTGTCCCATTCAGAAGGTTAAAATTTTTTTTTCATATTTATTAAATGCCTGCTTTGTGCCAGGCACTGTACTTAAGAGCTGTGGTAGAGACTAGCTAATCAGGTTGGACAAAGTACTTGTCCCACTTGGGACTCACAGCTTAATACCCATTTTACAAGTGTGGTAACTGAGGCACAGACAAGTTAAGTGACAAGGCCACCCAGCGGACAAGTGGCAGAGCCAGGATTAGAATTTGGGGACCATGGTGTGATTGCCTAGCCCTGATTGTGCAGGGCTCAAGCCAGATTCGGAGAGCCATGCCAATTTTTATTGTGACTTTTAAAATTCGTGACATAAATCATTGCATCGTTGGCCAGTGTGCTTCCCAAATAGCCAATTTCACTATCAGCCTTCACTATCACTGTTCTTGTCCTTGTCTCTGTTGTCTGACCCTATCTAGGCTTCTGCTAAAAAAAACAAAAACAAAACTGCCGCTTTCTTGATTTCAGTCTTTGCGGCACTTATCTCCCAGGTAAGAATAGTCTAACATAATTAGTTGTGAGCCCCTGGAGGGCAGGGAATTGGGCTTACTAACTCTATTGTACTTTCCCAGGCCCCTTAATACAGTGCTCTGTATAGAGTAAATGCTCAGTAAATAGTATGAGTTGATTGTGTCAGGCCCAATATTCTAGGCCTGACAGATTTCATCAAAGGATGACAAAAGTTTATTTTCATGGTTAGGAGTATGAAAAAGCCCATTACTAACATTTTCCCATATTGACCTCTTGTCCGTGAGTTTACACCCTTGTAGAGTCTACATTCAGTTCTCCCAAAGGACAGGAGTGGTGTGTCTGCTGAACCTATTTTCAAGGAAATCCACCAGACTTGAGCGGTGTCTTGCATCTGAACCCAACTGGAAGTTCCTTCTGACACTGCAACTGCATTCTAGCTAGATGGATACCTGTTGTCTGAAGAACGTTGCCTAATTCCCTAACAGCATTCTCACGTGAATGGCAAAATCATGCCTATGGAAAAACTGAGTGTGCTGATATTTTTGCCACATAACTTCCTATGGCAATAAAGTCCATCTGCTTACTTCCCATAGTGGAAGAAAGCATTTTCCTTTTCGTTTGTTTTGAGTCTATCACTTGCATTTACTGTGTGCCAAATGTGGAGTAGATACAAAATAATTAGGTTGAACACAATCCCTGTCTCACCTAGAGCTCATGGTCTAAGATACAGGGAGCTGAGGTATTTTATCCCTGTTTTACAAATGAGCGGAAATTGAGGCACAGAGAAGGTAAGTGGCAGAGCTGAGACTAGAACCTGGGTGTCCCGATGCCCTCGGCCCGTGCTCTTTCCGCTGGACCTTGCTGGCTTCCACACAGTTGATGTTTCTGGATAGCTCTTCTGTTCCCAAAGACTTTTCACTGACTTACTTCATTTTTTTCCTTGTGACATCCCAGTGAAGTAGGAAAGGGCAGGTATTTATCATTATTTTAGAAATGAGGAAACTAAAAGCAGAGATGTTGCAAAACATCACACACAGTGGTCTAGTGGTAGAAGTAATATAATAATAATAATAATTGTGTTATTTATTAAGCACTTACTATGTGCCAGACACTCTTCTAAACACTGGGGTGAATCCAAGCAGTCAGGTTGGATACAGTCCCTGTCCCACGTAGGGCTCACAGTCTTAATCCTCATTTTATAGCTGAGGGAACTGAGACATAGAGTAAAGTGACTTGCCAAAGATCACAAAGCAGTCAAGTGGAAGAGTCGGGATTAGAACCCAGGTCCTCTAACTCCCATGCCCACGCTCTTTCCGCTAGGACACACTGGTTCTCCCTCCACTGTTCCATTAGAAAGCCAACATGTTTTCAGAAATGGAGATCAGGCAAATTCAGTGATTGTCAATTGGCTTTGAAATCCTCTGTCATTTCCTTTGTTAGCTTAGAAAAAACTAACAGAGATCCACTGAAAGTTCCTTACCTCCTTGTTTGGACGTATTGGGAAATAAGCCACCAACGCCAGTGACTTTGCCATTTGTTCCAGAAGGGATAACATGATATTCACTACAACTGTAAAATAACTTGGTGTTTTTTTCGTGGCTGTTTCTCTATTTCGAGTCAGTGATTTGCTCAAGACTCTGGGTTACTAATCCCATAGGTTGGTGCCATGAGAGAGCTGTTATCAATATTGGAGTTGGTTCATTAATGTAATGGGTGTTACATTCATATTGCTTTTGCTTAAAGGGTAAAATTAAATAGCACAGTTTAAGTCCTTCTAAAGTCCTCTTTTTTAAGCTTATTGTATTTTTGAACTTCATAGGGTATGGGAGAAAATTCTAATTTATAACAAAACATAATCTTGATTAATAATTCTGGCATGTAGCATTTACTCTGTGCTAAGCATTAGGGCAGATAGAAGGCTGTCCCTGTCCTACATAGGGTTCACAGTATGAGGGACAGAAAACAGCTATTTAACGCCTATCCTTCAGGTGAGGAAACTGAGGCACTGCGAAGGGAAGTGCCAAAGAGCAGCAGCTGTGGCAGTCACAGAATCTGGGACAAGAAAGGGAGATGGGAAGCCCCACCCAAGCGGAGACATATGTTGCTTCCGTTCACGGTATCTATATAGAACCAGGCTGCCGTACCCAGGAGGAGCTGCAGACAAGTGTTGAAAGTAGGAACACATCTGTTTCCTGGCTACCAGCACCTGGCAGCAGCTGATGTAGTTCCTGCCTATGAAGCCACCAACTCACCATCTGTGACCAGATGGATGGGGCTTTCCATATACTTAGCAAGAGCTATTTGAGCTCAAGGAGACAAGCTAGCAGTTCAAAGGATGAAAATCAAAGTATTCGTCCTGCAATAGGATGGACCCTTACAAGTCATTTAAACCTACAGAATGTCACCAAGAAACACGGTAGAGGTATTATCCTTTTTAGAGATAGCAGAGGAGAGATTGTGGTTGGGCAGTTTGTGAACTCAACTCATAAATAATACCTCCAAATACCGAATGCCTTATTGAGGATTATTTATTTCCCCGTCCCAGAACTAGGCAGCTGCATTGAGTAAAGTTGAAAACTAGTTTCTAGAGAATAATATTTCTAGACTCTAATCTTGAAGATGTACCACAAATCGAAACTTTTTCAGACACAGCTACTTTGGCTTGAGGTTACTGAAGGATTGGTTAACTTTCTGACCATCCTCATCATGTACTTGAGCTCCAATCTAAAATTTGGATATATTAATTATATAATAGTGGTATTCGTTATGCGGTTACTTTGTGTCAAGCATTGTTCTAAGAGCTGGGGTAGATGCAAGGTAATTAGCTAAGACTGTCGCTTTGCTAGGTGAAGCTCATAGTCTAAGTGGGAGAGAGAACAGGTATTTAATCTCCCTTTTACAGATGAGGAAACAGAAGCACAAAAGATAAATGGGGAACCAGGTTTAGAAACCAGGTCTCCTAACCCCCATTCCCATGGTCTTTCCACTAAGCCAAGCTGCTTCTCCTATATTTAATCAATCAATTTGTGGCATTTACTGAGTCCTTACTGTGTGCAGAGGACTGTAGTGAGCACTTGGGACAGTACAATATGGTGGAAATGGTAGATTGCTCACAAGGAATTTACAGACTACAAGGGGAGACAGACATTAAAATAGATTAGGGATAAGGGAAATAGCAGGTTATAAAAATATTTACCTAAGTGCTGTGGGGCTGGGGTGAGCATCCAAGTATTTAAGGGGTACACAGCCAAGTGCAAAATCGGCAGCTAGGGAAAATAAAGGCCTTAGTCTGAGAGGTCCTTTTGGAGGAGATGTGATTTTAGGAGAGTTTTAAAGGCGGAGCGAGTGACGGACTGTGGAATGTGAAGGAGGAGGGAGTTCCAGGCCCAAAGGAGAACGGGCCAGTGGTCGGTGGCGAGCTAGATGAGATCAAGATACAGGGTGTAGTTGGGTGTTAGTGCAACAGAGCATTGGGTTGTAGCCGGAGATCAGCAAGGTTGAGGGTGGGAAAGAGAGCTGATTGAGTGCCTTAAAGCCGATTCTATTCCTTTTACCTGGTAAAAATGGTCCAAGCTCAGTGCTTGTAGCTATAAAGCAAGTATAAAAGCGCTCTGAAAATCTATCATTCCTCCAGTGCAATATAACCTGTTGTTAGGGTAATGTTAAAAGATGCTGTGGCAGATCCAAATCCTGAGACTGTTACTTTGTGACTGATGTGCAACCTCCGTGCAATTTGTCTGCTACAATAGAGCAGTAAAGGTCTCTGAATCTTTTACATGGTCATGAGAATGAGTTTGAGTTTCCGAAAAAAAAAGAAAATAAAATCCAATGCTTCCTTCTTAGATGTTTGTTCTCCATAATCCTAGTCTCATTATGGGATTGTACAATATTGATTTTTGGCATTAAATGTCAGTACTGCAAAAGGCAGGACTACACTTGGGCAGGTGGGCTTGTCCTTTTCAAAAGCTGCCCGAGAAGGATATTTCCCCACCAAAGTGGCTTGGTGGAAAGAGCCTGGGAGTCAGAGGACCTGGGTTCTAATTCAGGCTCTGCCACTTGCCTGCTGGGTAACCTTGGGCAAATCACTCAGGTATCTCACCTGTAAAATGGGGATTCATTACCTGTCCTCCTTCACTCTTAGACATGTGGGACAGGGACTGTGTATGATCTGTTGTCTTGTATCTACCCCAGGCGTAAGTACAGTGCTTGGCACATAATAAAAGCGTAACAAATTCCACTAGTATTACTATCACCTTCAGTTACCCATTTCAACACTTAGCCACACTATCTGGAGTTCTTCCTTATATGGAATCTCAATTCCTCATGCTTCAAAGGAGTGCTAATGTATACAGTTTCTCATAGTGCAGCATATCTTGCTAATCACTCATTGGATGTGCCAAAAATATTAATGATCATCTTCTAGATAAGGGGCTAAAGTACTTTTGTGGTTTATGTAAAATAATTGAACCTTAAAAATTTGGATCCCTGGACTTTGAGCATTTCACCTCACCTTCAACCCTACAGCATTTTTGTACATATTTTAAAATTATAGACCACATTTTTTTTATATTAGTGTCTGTCTCCCGCTCTAGACTGTAAACTAATTGTGGGCAGGGACTGTGACTGCCAACTCTCTATCATTTTCTCCCAAGTGCTTAGTACAGTTCCCTGCACATAGTTAGCACTCAAATACCATTGATTGATTCCTTTATTTTTAGCCAGGGGAAAAAATGGAAGGCCACTGTTGTAAAGATGGGTGTTGAACTGAGTTCCTAGGATGTATCAGAGAAGGTGCCCAAGGAGTAAAGGACAGGCAAAGCATATAGGCAGGTGTATTGGAAAATTTTCATCTCTGGGATTCACCAAGCAGTGGGGAGAACCAGCCTCTTTGCACAGAGGTTCTAGACTGTAAGCCCGGTGCTCCATATGTTGAGGGAAAACCTATGCAGATAGCTAAGGAGTAGCATTCCTCCTAGTTTATAGATTTCTGTAGAAATGCTACTAAATCCAGGTGTTTGAGAGTTTTTTAAGACTTTGTGGTAGTGACTTCCTCAAAAGTTAGTCTGTCGTCATCGCCCTCATCATCAGTGGTATTTATTGAGTGCTGACTAGGTGCCGAGCACTTTACTAAACACTTGGGAGAGTACAGTACAACAAAGTTGGCAAACACGATCCCTTCCCACGATGAGATTACAGTCTAGAAGGGGAGATATTAATATAAATTAATATAATATATTAATATAAATTTATAATATATGAGGGAGTCAATCAGTAGTATTACTGTTTGCCAAGCACTGTCCTAAGCACTTGGGAGAATACAGTAGAGAAGGGTTGGTAGACATGTTGCCTGCCCCCAGGGACCTTAGAGTCTAGAAGACAAGACAGACATTAAAAATAAATTAGAGGTCCACTGCCTTTATATTTTAGTAAGTTTTCCGTGCTTCAAAGAGCCTCACCCTAATTATTGGAAGGCACTCCGATGCTTAAAGCTTTCTTCTTGTTCTGGGGATCCTCCTGTAGCCTTCATTGGTGTGGTAGTAGATGCGTGAGCCCATAATGCTACTGGACTGTTGAATCAGAATCCAAAGTTTGGGCTTTTTTATGTTTGGCATCACACAGATGGCTTCACACTTCTCTTAGCTGCAAAATAATGGTGGTGTTAAGGGTTAACTGTGTGTTAACCATGGTACTAAGTCCTGGGGTAGATAAAATACAATTCAGCCACACACTGTCCATCACACTCGATGCTCTAGGTGTTTCTTAGGTCTCTCTTTGTTATGTGGGCGTTGTATTTCTCTCTCTCTTGATCATGAGTAATTTTTAAATCTTGGACATTTTCATCACACCAGTCTTGGTGATCCCCTCCCCTTATGTTGCCAACTTGTACTTCCCAAGCACTTAGTACGGTGCTCTGCACCCAATAAGCGCTCAATAAATGATTGAATGAATGAATGAATACTTACCAGTTACCAAAAAGGCATCGGATGGATTCTTGGAGACGGGCCCAATAACTATTCGTGTTGGTTCTTATACCTGGAGTCCTGAAGTCAGAAGTGCTGCCGAGATGGCACAGAACATCTTGCAGGATCTGTCTTCTGCAGAAGTTGTATTTAAGCAGTTTAGGAAACTGCAGAACCTGCAAGCCGCAAAGCAGTGTATTCGCAGGGTGTTATGGTTGGTTCTCATTTTCAGCCTCACCCACATTAACCTTCAGATCTAGTGTCATCCTCAGAGATAAGGACAGCTACATGTGACTGGATTCTCTCTGTGGATCCAGAGGGAAATCACTATCACTTGTGAAATATTCATCAGCACAGTGAGAAGTGGCCAGATGCACCAACAGAGTGTATAATCCCTATTTCTCTAGAATAGGTGAGCTCCTGGTTACTTTGTTAAAGACAGTGATTGCCTAAATCACTTTGTTTTTGGAAAGAGTAGTGCAGATGGGAGCCACAGTGGTTTAATTTGTTTGCAAATTGTTTGATGTGTGTGAATGAGGTATGCTGCAGTTTTATGTTGCTGTTGGGGGAAAGAAAGGAGACAGAAATGCAACTCTCCCATTGGCACAGAAATACGGAGGCATGGCCCAACCTGTATATTTAACTCCCTTAATGATCTCTTAACTCATCTCTGTACAACCTGCACTTTCCCTTTGCTTGTTCAATGCTTCTGCTTTTTATGTATAATTTATGGGCCTTCATTGTTTCAGTTTTCTGTGTGCATTTTTTGTCTCTCTCAATGTGACTTGATTTGGATTGTAAGAGCCTAAAACAGAGACTCCGTCCATTGAGCTCACTTTTGTACAGTGCCATGCGCAGGTGAGCACAAAGATTAACCTATTTTCAGTTTTGGAAGTTATCTGAGGTAAATAGAGTACACCAAATTGTTGGTTTCTGTGTTGCAGACCCGCTCAGATTCCTGTTTGCATTTGCTGTTTCTTTTAAGACTTAGGTCCTCCGCTGTGGGCACCCCTCCCTAGCTCCCAGCTGTCTTCTGGTGAGGGTCCATTATAAGCTCCTTTGTTGCTCTGGATCTCATGCCACTGCACTCGGAGGCAGCTTCCCGCTTTCTCCCTCTTCAGTGTCTCTCTGTCATCTCCAATCACTCCCCTCAGTGGTTTTCTCTCTCTGTACTGTACTGGCCACAGTTTCTACTGCAGAGTGTGAGCCCTTTTTGCCCTTCTGTACAGGGGCAGCAAGGTCTCGTCGTGAGCAGGGAACGTGCCTGTTATTATTGTTGTATTGTGCTCTCCCAGGTGCTTAGTGCAGTGCTCTGCACACAATAAGCGCCCAATAAATATGATTGACTGACATAGCTTAAAGATAAAAATAGACACTACTACCTTGGTCACCACAGTGAAAGTGTCACTTTACTCCAGGACCAGGGGCAGTGGGTATACCAGAAAAATGTAGGTTGGAGCCTTGGTGGGGGACTTTGTTTTTTGCTGTGAGGAATGGAATGGGATATCTTTGAAGAAAATAGCTGATCTCAGTTGCCTGTGGTGTTCTTGTTCTGCAGCTTTTGGAGCCCTATATTTTGTGAAGAAACAAATCTACCCAATAAACAAAGCATTTTTTGAGACATTTGCTTCTCAGATTTTTTCCGTGGTGTGCTGCAGTGTAATACATCTGAGTCCTGTTGGTTCTTTAAAACTGAATTATTTAAAAACCAATGAAAAGGGAGAAGATAGGAGAGTGAATCATTGCGTTTTTGCTTTAGGATGTTTGTAATGTACCTTTTTCAACCAGTGAATGTATGACTTTTCCCGTCAGTGAGCCTTCCTGAAGACTATTGAAATCCTTGAAAAAGGAGTCAGTAATGATCAGATTTTCACGTGACCAAAACAACCCCTCCCTCCCTCCTTCCCAAGGGCCATGTAGTAAAAGACCCCAGGCACCAGAGGAGCAGGATTCATGAGTCCTGGGGGCCCTATGGCACACTTCAGAGGGTTGAGCACTACAGCAGCAGCTAGAATGCAAGGTAACTAGATCAGCTACAAGCTCCCAGATTTGCACATTATGAACTGTTCTTTATTTCTATTAAAAACAGAAGAATATGTGATTAAATGTCTGGTGACTTGGGGAGTGATGAAATGGAAAGACTGTTAATTTATACACATTTGCGGTGTTAATTTTACAGACAAGGTGGCTGAGGCCCAGAGAAGTCAGGTGGTTCGCCCAGGGTCACGCGGCGGACCAGTCGTGGAGCCTGGATTGAGAACCTGGTTCCCCTGACTCCAGGCTCCTGCTTGCTTCACTTGGCTCCGCTGCTTTGTTTCATTAGCTTATTTTTCATTGTAGATAAATATTTTATTACCTTTGAGTTTGAGTTAATTTCCAAAATTTTTGCTCTCATTGATTTTGTTAAAGCGCACACATTTGTATGTTGTTTAATCTGGAGGTCCACTTGGTTCTATTACTGTAGACCCTAAGCTTGTTGTAGACAAGGAACATGTGTACCAACTCTGTATATACATATATATATATATATATATATATATATATATATATTACATACATATGTATATATCTGTAATAGAGAGATATTGATCACCTATGACCAGGGACAGGGCCATTCCTTGAGCAAGACCATATCATCACCGATGGCTTAAAGTGACTTCTATCCCTGTTGGTCTGGTCTCTTTTCCCCTGGTTATTCAAATCAATCATAATTGAGCACTTTACTGTGTGCAGAGCACTTCAATTTGTGCTTGGAAGAGTACAACAGAACAGAGTTGGTATACATGTTCCTTGTCTACAACAAGCTCAGTGTGTGACTGAACTGCCAAGAACGGGATGAAAAGTCATTTTGAAAAAGAATGAAGTCATTTATTTGTGTGGCCACGCGTACCTGTCGATAGTACGCATTTCCGGTCCAAGAAGAGACAGCTGTTCCTGTCTGTACATTCAGGTCTGTCACTTTCTAGGCTGGGGTTTGGGCGAGGCTTCCAGGACAGTAGCCCTGGCTCTCACATTCTGGGGGATCATTTAAAAAAAATCACTGCAAGTTGTGCATCCCAAGTTTGGGGTTTTGTAAGAAGATAATTGGGTTTAATAGGGGTTTCTGGCTGGTCATTTCATGGCTTTAGGATGAAGTTAGGGAACTGTGAAGCCCACTAGACCAACTGACAAAATACAGCCGTGAGAGGCCCAAAAAATTCATCTGGAAATGTGTGTGTGTGCAGTCCCTTTATTTAAGGCCAAGAGTGCTTATGGGTCTCCTTTCTGGCCGATGCTCTGGTTTCAGATATATACAGGTTTACAGCCATGATGATTTATACCGTCAGATGGATACTGAAAAGTAAACAAGCCAGTACATAGCAGTCTTGAATTCTGGCAGCTAGGACCTTAACTAACCTTTTTTTTCATAATTAAGTTGGTTTCCTTTTTGGCGGTAACTGTGGTTACAGCTGTCATGTACATTCTTGAAGGTTTTCATGCAACTTGGGGATAGGTGGGGAAAAGAGGGGAGTGCTCCAAGTTATTATTGGTCCTGTTGATTGTTCTGTCCTTCTTGGGAATTTTACAGGCTGGGACTTGGCACAAGAAGGTGCCAAGCAGTGACTTGGCACTTGACTGGCCCTTGGGGAGTAATTAAGGGCATCTCAGGTGGTGCAGAAGATTGAAAAGATGAACCAATTTCCTATTGTCATTTTAATTCTGCTGCTGCATACATAAAATGGTAGAGTCTCTCTGAAAAAAGTCTCCTAAAGGATGTGGTTTGTTTTTAACGCTCAAATATCACGTAAACTAGTAGCAGCCAACCCCGTAAAATGTTTGAGTGAAATACGAACACTGAAATAAGTGGGCTTATTATTTTGTTGCATTTTATTTTGTCTTCTCTATAGCGAGTCATACTCCTCAGTGTTACAGCCACATTGACACTGTAAATGAAACAGATTGAGATTTTTCTGTCAATTTAGAGTGAGTTTCCTATAAATTACCACTCTTTCTACACATTGCTCCATCTTCTGTGAAGATCACTGCTCTTGGTAAAGTGGAACGGTACATTCTGGGATCTGCACCGTATATTCTTGATAGAGAATAGCTTGCTCCAAAGCCACGATAGACAGTTTGCCTTTTAGCCATTCCTGATATACTCCAATGCTGAATCTAGCTACAGGGAATGAGTAAATATTTTTCACTTACTAACAAACATCAGCAGCAGTGGTGATAACTGCCATTTTGTCACAATCATGATATCATATTAGCTTCCTCCTTCTCCCCCTCCTCCCTCCTCTTCCTTCTCTTCCTTAAACAATTAGTGTTTATTGCTTTGTGGAATATCGCAAACTGTACAGAAGACCAGGTCCCCAACTGCTCCTCTTCATTGTTTTTATAACTGTGATTATTTTCAATGTCAGCAAACAGTTCTTGAGAGCCCTTAGCCCCTGTGGTGTTTCCACAATTTTAATAAGTGCATTTCCTGCTTTCAGTGAGCTTACTCATCATCTTTTTTGTGACATGCAAATACGAGTTGTGGATCTTTCAGATTTTTGATCAGCTACTATTGACCATGAAATGGGGTGTATTATATGAGAAGAGGGGAAGATTGTGACTCTTTTATTGACATTATAGGTTGAAGTAAGGTCTAGGTAATTTAAAAATTGCTGAACCAGTTCCGATCCACTAAGTTGGGTACACCCCTTTCAGTCACTATCCTTGTCTGCAAAATGAGGGAATGTCACTGGATTCTAGGAGATGTAGTTTTTCATCCCAGTCCTCCCCTCTCTGCATATAGTGGCTAGTGCTGGAGGGAACCAGAGGTGCCATTATGCACTGCAGGAGTGCCAAATTAAGAGCTGGAATTTGGTCCACGGTTGAACTTAATAAGCATCTTTGGAGGAGAGAGGAAGGGAATTGGCAGCTACTTGATCCTGAGTGGGCTTTTTGGGGAGTTCAGTCCACAGGTCAGTAGTACCTGTCCGGCTGACTGAGCTGACTCAGTAATTAATGGTAGTGCTAGTGGTTTGGGCATTACTCTGTGTATGCTGGTACTTGGCATACAGTGAGCAAAGAGGTGGGCGGGTACACAGAATGACTCATTTATGGCCAGAATGATCACAGTTTAGTGTTGATGTTGTGCCAAGGCACCACAACCTGGAAAGCAATTTCCTCGGTAGCCCTTGTGGCCTGTGCTTATGTTAGCCAGCTCTAGTTCATGATTCCACCTGGGCCCATCCACACTGTGGGATATTTTATGTTGTTTTTCATTCAGAAACCTTCACCACGATGGCATACTCTTAACAGACTGCACCAAGACTAGAACCCAGGTGTCCCAATTCCCAGAACAATGCTCTTTTTGCTGACTTGGTGCTGCCCTACTGTTTTTGTCCTCTCTTTTATTTCCCCTTTGTCTCCCACCTGTCATTCCCCAAAGCCTCCTACTTCTCATGAGTCCAGGCCTCACCCAATTTGTTTTCCCCTTTTGTTTCTGAGAATAAAGGAAGGAGGACGGCTAGTTGTGAAGTGCTCATCAAACCTATCTAGGAGGCTGTCAAAATTGGGAAATCTGAGTCAATTTTAGCGGTTCGTATTTCTTTTCCTCCGCTTATCCTCCGACAGCTCTGTAATCCGTCATTCCACCAGTACTCTTGGAAGTGAAGGTCAGGGTCCTCCTTATCCTCATCAGACATGGGCTCTGATGTAGAGAGTCCAGAGAATGGTCTAAGCTGGGTAGGTAGAGACCAGAACCGATGGACCGGGCTGGAAAAATCTGACCCTTGCTGGAGTTCCCTGCAGTCTTTCCCCTCAGCTCCATTTAATTTCCTTTTGCCCTAATTGATTAGCCCAAGACTGCAGTGTGCTACTCCAGTGCCTTCCAGGGATAAGGTTCTCACATGTTCTCAGAGTCTCTTGGTCAGAGGTTCTGACCCACCTTGGAGCCCTCCTTGGTTGCATAGGGCTGAGTTACAGACACACGCAGAACTGTGGTAGGAAGTTGTTAACTCTCGAGTGCTCTCCCAGAAAACCAACGCTGGTCTATTTCTAGAGACTTAAAGCCACTGCTGGAGGAAATGGAAGTGAGGTGGCAATTCTGAGGTCCCACATGGTGTCATCTTTTAGTACGAGATATTGCTAGCTTTCTGTTTGATTAATTTCCCAAATGAATTTTCTGCGGTTCAAACCCAAACTGGCTTTCGTCAGCTTCCTGCTGAAGTGCAGGGAGAAAGATGTTGAGACTCCTCTAGAGGGATTTCTTTCGGTGGTACTTTGCAAATGAGTTTTGGTTTTGTTCTTTGGCAGTGGATAGCAAAATACTGTTGCTTTCAGAATAATTGGAGAAGAGAAGGTACTTGTTCTATCCACTGCCTATATAATTTTTTTTCCCTTTATTTTTATTTCCCTAGTATCGTCTAGACTGTCACAGCCATCCTCACCTCAGTCAGGCTGTCCATCTCCCTCCATTCCAGCGAGTAAAGTCATCTCTCCATCCCAGAAGCACAGCAAGAAGGCACTAAAACAGGTAATCAGGCTAGTTTCTGTTCATCCCCAGCGTAGTAGCAAACTCACTGAGAAAGTTTACCGGGTGACCTCTGAAGTTATTAGGGTGAACCTACATTTAGAGGAAGACTCAGAACTATTTTTTCCTGGGGCAGGAATAGAGGGCGGGGGGAAAGCTTTCTGCTGTAACTCATACAGTCAAGAAGAATTTGACTTCCCATAAGGTATGTATTGCTCTAAATAGCCACCTGGGATCTTAGGGTCACTGGCCTTCACATGCCAGTTTTAAGATCATTAGAAATTTCTAATATTCCTTACAGGTTATATGTCAGGACTGGTCCTTCGCCTACATGTTTTCACCCACAAATGGTGGGATTTAGGGAAAGAGGAAGCCAAGAGCATTTTGCAGGAAAGAAGTATATACATCTTCTATGAGCTATGTTGTTCTTGGAGCTTAGTGAGAAAACGTTACTGCACTTCTACCCTTTTTAAGTCCATCATTTAAAAACTGGAACTAAGTCTCGGAATGGGAAGTTACCAGGCGTTAAAGGAAAGTTATCAGCCATAAGTAGTTCCCCGACTGCACTCCTGACTCATCCATGCTACTGGAGGGTTAGAAATGAATGTCTCTTGAAAGTCAAGGGCAAAGTAATGTAAAGAAGAGAGAATCTGAATGAAGGAAGACTTAGTGGGGTTAACTTAGTGACTTATTATTGGGAAGGAAATAGAATCATTCAATTAATACGTAGAGAAGGAAGGTTAAAAGGCTGGAAAGTTGTTTTTTTCCCTATTCATCTTCTCAAAGGATAACCCCATTTTAGCCCAAAACTATTGTTGTAACCGTTTTGGCCAAACTCTTTCAATATATTGCAAACAGAATAAAGACCTGAGACACTTAGGAGATATGGACTTACATCATAAGTTGCTGGCATTGTCATCATCATCACCATCATGGTTGTTCTTGTAGTAATCTTCAACCACAGTAATTTACTTAGTAGCCGGTGGGGGTGGCAGGTTGCGGTGTGGGGAGGATGGCAATGATATTCGACCACAGTTATTTATTTAGTAATTTATTTAGTATTTAGTAGCCGGGGGCATGGAGAGGGATTCTGCCATATTCCGGGTGCTTTGTGAAACTTGACCAAACATACACAGAAGACACGGTCCATGACCTGTGGGAATCTTCTAATTGGTAAGGGGTGGTAGCCTTTTTACGAGAGGCACGTGAAGACAGAAGGTTGACATTTGTTATAGGCCTCTGGATTTCACATTTTCTTCTCCCATCATCTACTGTAGTGGACCATCCCTAGCTATTAATGTTGAATCCAACTGCTGTATGGTCTGAGATTGCCAATTGTTCGTTACAATATCTGGGTGTAATTTGCTCTTGAAAAACTGTTTTAATTCTTATTGCAAATCCTTATGAGGTCAGGACTACATTGAGGCCAATCGAAGAGAAAAGAAAACATAGCAAAGGCAAATCCCTCGTTAACCTCAGGTATAAAAAAAAAAAAGTCAGAGGGAAGGGGATGAAAAACCAAAGATATTCTTGAGGCAGAAAAAACCCTAAACATGGGTTTGTCAGACTTTGGGTTAAAAAAGTTACCCAGACTTTTGGGTAACAAAATATTCATAATCAAATGTATATATAATATTCATAGTCATATATACATATGATACATGTGGTTATGAATATTTAAGTATATATGTATGTATTTAAACAACAGGGGTCCCAAGTTCAGGTTTGGAGGAGCGCAGGAACTGGCAATACATAAAAGTAGAATTGTTTGCTGACCCGTAGGGCGGAGAGGAAAAAGGAAGAAAAATGAAGGTGAAAGGGCATAGGGGATTTGAACCAAAGGTTCTAGTTTGAGCCAACTGAATCATAGTTTCCCTGAGAACTTTAGGTGCTTTCAAGGCTTTGCCATCTTCACCTGAAAATTCAGTAATACGGTAACCTGGGAAAATGGGTTTTGTAACTCCAGGTTCGAATTCAGGAGCCTCGACTACTTCCAATTTCTCCCTTCCTCTGTCCAGCCTAGGAGTGGTAACCAGTGGAAGAGAAACATTGTTCTTATTGCTTGTATTTTTCTTAGTAACCCTTCGGAGAGACTACAGGAGGAAGAAACTTAATTGGCCTGGTCACCTGGTTTCAGGGAATAGGGGCAGATAAAGAGGGTAGCCGGGTGGCCAGACAGCGGCTGTCACCTATCGGAGCCCAAACACCACTCCTGCCAGCCAACCTTGCCATCTTGTACAATTCTGGGTCAAACCCGAGGCTCATGCTGGGGCTTACCACGTGAGCAGTGGGGAATGTCGGTGGCCACGGCTGAGACAACAGGCTGGCTGCCAGTTGGGGAAGTGAGAAAGCGGTTTGAAGGAGAGGTGCCATGAAGGGCTAGGAACATGTAGTGTGAATTGCATTGTCCCACTACTACCGTCCACTCTCACCCTCCATTTTCCAGGCCTGAACCCGGTTGTGCCTGGTTGCATGCTTTGAGTGCCTGAGGGGTGAGGCTCCAAGACTTCAGTTTCCCACTCTACTAACTGATCAGAGCTAAAGGGAGCCAAGTCCATTCCCCGAAATGTGGTCCAGCCCTCTCATATTCTAATGGACATTTGTGTTCACACCTTACTGAGCAGGTGCTCAAAGTCCTTAGAGCTCTCAGGTGAAAGCACTGAAGAATACATATATTCAGTGTATCATCGTACTCTCTTTGCAGTAATGAATTTCTACAGTAAATCCAATGCTTCATTTTTCTAAGCGAAGTACTTGCTTTTTCAGTCATTGTTGAAAGTGACTCCCCCATTTATAATACACCGTTGTCTCTCTTCTTCTAGGCCTTAAAGCAGCAGCAACAGAAAAAGCAACAGCAACAATGCAGAGCCAGCATGCCCATCTCCTCTAACCAGCACCTCCTGCTGAAGACTGTCAAAGCAGCCAGTGATCCTTTGCCTGCTAAACCTAGTAAGCCGCTGGGAGATAGATGTGTGTCATTAGAAAGTCTTCATTCTGTCTCATCACTATGCACGTCTTAGGGCAAATGCAACCCCTTTGTTTTGGCGATAATGTTCATTTTTCTATACAGTGCAGTCCCCACTACCCTTATTTACTGAGTCCACATGTCACAGAATGTGCTAACTGTGTGCGCATTATGGGCAGAGAACATGTCTATCAGCTCTGTTATATTGTACTCTCCCAAGTGCTTAGTATAGTACTCTGCACACAATAAGCGCTCAATAAATACGACTGATCGACTGATTTGGCTTTCTTTTTTTATTAATTTAGTGAAAGTCCAAAACATCCCATGCCTCCTAGTCTTCTCAGCAGAAGGCTGCAGTTTAAACTGGAGTGAAAAACTGATGACTGACTAACATGTCGGCCACTTGTGGAGGTAGCTGCTATGCCAGGGCACAGGTATCAGTTGGTGCAGTCGGGCTCAGTCAAATAGTGTTCCCTCCGCACTGAAACTAATGCCTTAAAAATAGCCCAAGTTAAATTCCTTTAAATTTCAGTGCTTTCCCCTCTCTACTTTTCACACCTGGTAACTCACTGGCTGCACTTCTCTAGTTATTCCTAGTTGTAGTTGTCACCCAGGATCAGTACACAGATCGTTGGCTCTGGATGATAGGGGCCCGTTAGAGGTGCCATGTCGACTTGCTGCCGGAGTCGCTTTTCGATCAGTTAGCATTTGTACTGTAGCGGGTGGTCAGCCTGTACCTTTATTATCTGTAGACTTTGCTACAATCCCTGTCACCAGCACTCATACTCTGCACTCAATAAATACAATTGATTGATTGACTGACTCCTAACCAAACTAGTTCTCTAGATACATAGTGCTGTCCAACATTTCTCTGTCTGTGAGACCTGGTATACTCCACAGGTGGCATATCTGGCTTCTTGAGCAGTTTGGTTGGAGCTACACTCAACATCAAATATGGCAAGACAGACTTGCCAGCTTGTACTTCCCAAGCGCTTAGTACAGTGCTCTGCACACAGTAAGCGCTCAATAAATACGATTGATTGATTGATTGTACGGCTGGCTGTATAATGCGTAGCATCTAGTAAAACCTTTTACCTGGGAAACCTAGTCTTGCAGAGTAGAGCTATTTCAAATTCCAATTGACTAACCTCAACTGCCAAGATAATTTAAAACTGTTCAGTCCTTGTAACGCCATGGTGTTGAATCACTGTCTACAGACAGGCACAATTCTTGCTGATAAGTATAACAAATTACAATGTAGATGTATTTCTGTCTAAGTAGTGTAAAAGACCTGGAAATCAATTGGTCCTTCGGAATGTAACCTAGCCATTTTGCAGGAGTTGCTGGATGTAAATGCTTGAATGAGTCCTCGATTCCTGGTTTTGCATGTTAACCCTTTAGATATTTACAGGGAACCTATAACGTATTCTTCCACCCATTCAAGTTACGAACAAGACCATCCAAAACAGTCCACTGGAGAAGCAAGTCAGAGCCGAGTGCCTTAGCAGTATATACTGTTTGTGCTTCAGCTCCTTTTATTGATGCTGTGGTACTGAGTTCTTTGGCATCTTCCATACTTGGAAAGTATGCTTTCAGGGAAATAGCTTGCCCTTGTAATTTCCATCACCAAGAAAAGATGGGGTGGGGGGAAATGGGGAAAAAAACACGGAGAAGTGAAAGTCTTGTACTAGTTGGAAGCAGTAGTGTAAAAACAATCGTCAAAGAGAATTTAGAAAGGATAAGCAAATAGATGAAGAACCAGGAAAGGCTGACTCACAATTTTCCAAAATTGTGTGGAAAGTTTTAAAATATATGGTAAATAGTAGGTCTTTTCTAGCTCTGATGCTTGACTGCAGGATATCAATCAGTCTTTCTCTTCCCAAGCGTGTTAATGCAGCACAGAGAAGAATGAATTGATGCAAGTTGAAATATTACTGTGGCCAACCCTTTAGCCATTTTTCCAGATTCCACCTGTTACACCAGATGCTTCTGCTGCAGTCATTTCTTTTTCCAGCCAGGACCTTGTTACCTCCAAAACTTAATTCTTCTTTTTTTTTCCAGCAGCGTGGGAAGGGAAGCTGTCAGATGGACATTCAAGCAGCCCCCAGAATTCCAGTTCCAGCGCCTGTTCCTTAGTTAAAGCAGATAATCCCTTGGCTGCCCTGGGGAAGAAGCCCTTCCAACGTTCTGACAGGCTCCACAACAGTGAGTTCTTTCAGAAATCATGCCTCAGCTCCTTCTTCTGCTTTTATCCAGAACATAGTTGGATGAGAGATGTAGGACTCACTAGGTGCCATTAAGAATTTATTGAGCTCCAATGTAGTGCTCTGCTAGCTACTTGGGATACAGAATAAATGATACATCCAGCCCCCGCTCACAAGGACCATACAGAATAATAGGGGAAGAAGAGACAGAAAAGTTTTTATTCAAGCAAATTCCTTCAGATAAAAATCATAATTTTGGAGTCAGGGATTCTGTTGGAGGGCTGGGGAGTGGTTATAATCTGGGAAGGCTTCTTGGAGGTGAACATTAAGCTTCCATTTAAAGCAGGGAAAGAATATGGTTGTACAGAAGCAAAAGAGGGAAATGGTTTTGTACATTTCAGGTGGCTAGCCGAAGGGACCAGGTGTTGGGAATAGAAAGAAGGTGACCTTGGCTGGCAGAGAGGGCTGGGGTATAGCATGTGAAAAGACAGATCATCCTCTGTGGGTGGGGAGACTCTGAGGCAACAGAGGGAAAGATCATGGCATAGTGGATAGAGTAATCAATCAATCAATCAATCGTATTTATTGAGCGCTTACTGTGTGCAGAGCACTGTACTAAGCGCTTGGGAAGTACAAGTTGGCAACATATAGAGACAGTCCCTACCCAGCAGTGGGCTCACAGTCTAGAAATGATGATGATGGCATCTATTAAGCGCTTACTACGTGCAAAGCACTGTTCTAAGCACTGGAGTACAGGCCTGGGAGTCAGAAGGTCATGGGTTCTAATTCTGACTCCACCGCGTGTCTGCTGTGTGACGTTGGGCAGGTCACGTCACTTCTCTGCCTCAGTTTCCTCCTCTGTAAAATGGGGATTGAGACTGTGAGCCCCATGTAGGACAGGGACTGTGTCCACTTTGATTTGCTTATATCCACCCAGTTTTTAGAACAGTGTCTGGCACATAGTAAGTGCCTAACAAATACTATTATTATTATTATTAATATTAATGGAGGTAAACCGTGTCAGGCAGTGGTGCCAGGATTGAAATTGTAGCCCATATTCGGTTTTGCCACTTGTCTGTTGTGTGACCTTGAGCAAGTCACTTCACTTTTCTGTTCCTCTTACCTCATCTGTAAAATGGGGATTGACTGTGAGCCCCAGGTAGGACAGGGACTGTGTCCAGCCTGTTTTGCTAGTGTCCGTGCCAGCGCTTAGACGTGCATGGTAAGCGCTTAACAAATACCATGATGATGATTATTATTATTCAGGAAACAAAACAGAGTGTAAACCATGAGTCTTGAAATACCTCTGGATTGTCAAGTTGTCACAGGGACATTGATTCAGTGGGGCCCACTGAGTCATTTGCATAAACCCATGAGAGTCAAGGGATTCACCAGACTTTGTAGCTTGTGAACATTGTCCCAAATAACACAGGAAGCATCTGAAGATGACAGAATCCATCCATATACAGCCGCCCTTAGGACTTATTTACATACTTGTCATTGGTTCACTTATTCATTTTTCCATGCTTTTGCTATTGTCAGTTATACTGTAATGTATATTTTTTTCCTCACACTGTTTCAAATTTATCCCCTGCCTGTCTCCCTCATTAGATTGTAAACTCCTTAAAGATCGCAACGGTACCGTCACTTCTTTTGCCTTTTCCCCAAGCACGTAGTTTAGTGCTCTGACTCGAGGGGTTAAATGCAGGTGATACCAAAAATCTAATTTATTTCCTGTTCCCCTTTATTTCTTTGCAGGGCAGTTGAAACGGGCTAAGTGTGCTGAAATTGACGTTGAGACTCCAGACTCCATCCTGGTTAATACCAATCTGCGGGCGCTGATCAACAAGCATACGTTTTCGGTCCTTCCTGGTGACTGTCAGCAGAGACTGTTACTACTGCTCCCCGAAGTAGACAGACAGGTGAGTTATCCCAGGTCATCCCCTTTCTCATCACCCTCTGCGACACTCAGCACTCATTTCTTACCTTCTGTACACTCTGTGTCATTTCAGGTCCACTACCAAAATAAGAATTGGATGGTAAAAATCAAAAATAAGAATGTTTTCAGGTTTGGTTATTTTTTTAAATGGGTTTTTGTTAAGCACTTCCCAAGTGCCAAACACTATACAGAGCGCTGGGGTCGATGCAGGCTAATCAGGTCCCGCAGTGGGCTTAGTCTAAGTAGGCGGGAGAACAGGGATCGAATCTTCATTTGGCAAATGAGGGAACTGGGGCCCAGAAAAGTTAAGTGACTTGCCCCAGGTCACACAGCAGACAAGTGGTGGAGTTGGAATTTAGAGCCCAGGACCTCTGACTCTCAGGCCTGTGCTCTTTCTAGTAGATCCCGTTATTTCTCTTTGCCTGTGTCTTTGAAGTGTTTCCTCTGACCATCCTGCTTATGATCACTCCATTTCAGCTTATCATAAAATAGCCGTTGATGCATTCTACTGTCATTCATTCATTCATTCATGCAATCGTAGTTATTGAGCGCTTACTGTGTGCAGAGCACTGTACTAAGCGCTTGGGAAGTACAATTCGGAAACAGACAGAGACGATCCCTACCCAACGGGCTCACAGTCTAGGAGCGGGGGAGACAGACGACAAAAACAGAACAAAGCAAGTGGACGGGCTTAACAATATAACACGACACCATTACAGTTAGAACAACTTCCACGAAAGCAAGAATCATAGAATCCAATCAATCAGTCAGTCGTATTTATTGAGCGCTTACTGTGTGCAGAGCACTGTACTAAGCGCTTGGGAAGTGCAAGCAGGCAACATATAATCCAAGTCCTCTGACTCCCAAGGCTAGGCTCTTTCCGGGCCACGCTGATTCAAACCCACTATGACAGTTTCATCTGTTTGGGTTATTCACTCACATCATTTCTCCCGCTTTCGCGCTGGGGAGATGACAAGGTGATCAGGTTGTCCCACGGTGGGGGGCTCACAAGTCTTAAATCCCCATTTTCCCGATGAGGGAACTGAGGCCCAGAGAAGTGAAGTGACTTGCCCGAAGTCGCACAGCTGACAAATGCCGCCATCATCATCATCATCACCAGAAACAGAGAAAGCTAGATGGGGGGAGAGAGACAAAGGAGCCAAAGAGAACCTGGAGGTGGGGACCGAGTGTCATCCTTTCTTCCCATGTGCCTCGCTCAGTGGTTGCTTCACTACAGGTGGTCTAACTGTATTCCAGGACCACGTTGGTGGTCTGTTTTGCCACTGGATAAGGACTGCACCTCCATGGCATTGGTGGAATTTCTCTAATAATTGCTTGTGAAGTCCGCTGTTATAACAAATAATGGTATAATGTGTCACAGCCATAAAGAAGAACCAAAGAGCAGCAATGTGACCTAGTGGAAAGAGCCCGGGCCTGGGAGACAGAGGACCTGGATTCTAATCCTGGTCTGCCACTTTTCTGCTGTTTGACCTTGGGCAAGTCATTTAACTTCTCTGTTTCCTGATGTGCTGAATGGGGATTCGATACCTGTTCTACGTAGACTGTAAGCCCAGTGTGGGATCTGACTCTTGTATATACCTCAGTGCTTAGCACAGTGCTTGGCACATGGTAAGCACTTAATACCCCAATTACAAGGGGATTTGGCTACTACGGTTGTGTTGGCACCGTTATTTTGGCCTGAACTGTGATGCCAGTCTGATAGCTCATTTGGCTAGTCTCTTACAGGAAATATGAGTCTTCCTAGTTTATTTTTCTACCTCTTTTTTTAATCCTTGCATCACTGGAAAGCGTGCTTCCATAGCTGCCTCAGTCACTGCATCCAGTTTTAGTTACCTAAGGAGATCTTTGCTTATGGATAGGTTTTGCCGGTGTAGGCTGATACATAACTTCCATCTTCTTCAGAGTCATTGACAATCCATCGCACTTTGCTAATTCTGACTAGCAGGTCATCAGTACCTGCGTGTTACCTTGGCCGTGCCTCTAGAACACAGCCACCAGCAAATAAAAGCTGCTGTATGAGTAATTCAAGGATTTGAATGCTGTTGTCAGGATTTCGAGTGGAAGGAATTTCCCTGACGATTGGCATCTTGTTCTAAGTCTGTTTCCAGGTTCCTGTATAAAATAGGTGGAAATAGATGGGACTTGTCTCCCAGCCCTACTTTATTATGTTAGTAATGGGGAAAGGATCCAAAAAGGCCCCGCCAGTTGTGGTGCGGCCAACCCCCTCACTGTGGAGTAATTTTAGTTCCTGATGGTGTTTGTAGATCTCAGAAAAGCATTGAACGTTCTCTGTTTCGATGCCCTGAGAGATTTTGTGGAGAAGTCTTGATGTTCTCTGTTTTCTGTGATTTGTCTCTATCTGACATTCATTCAGTCGTATTCATTGAGCTCTTTCTGTGTGCAGAGCACTGTACTAAGCGCTTGGAGAGTACAATTTGGCAACAGCGACAATCTCTACCCAACAACGGGCTCCCAGTCTTCAGCACTAAAGATGGTGCCTGTTGTGCCCCATTAGAGTTTGGAACTTCATTGTTCATTTGGGGGCTCATTTTAAACCCAGCTCTGCCAATTGTTTGGCCTGAGACCTTGGGCGGGTCACTTCCCTATGTCTGTTACCTCATCTGTAAAATGGGTATTAAATCCTCCTCCCTCCAGTTTAGACTATGAGTCCCATGTGGGTCAGGGACCGTGTCCAAACTGAGTAGCTTATATCTACCCCAGTGCTTAGATCTCTGCTTGACACATTGTAAGCGCTCAGCAAATACCATTTAAAGCCGACAAACCAAAAATGTTCTCAGAACTTGTCAGAAGTATAGAGCACTGAGATCCCACAACAGTTTTCAATCAGCTGTCTTCTTTCTTCTTGAAGATGATTATAATGCGACCAACTTTGAAATCCTATGCCATTTCCTCAGTATTGCCTTTGTAGAAGAAAGTCATTAGTCATTCTTTAGCCTTTGCATTTCTTAGATCCTAAGAATAGGGAATTGCTAAACATTTGCATCTCTAGGGTAAACAGCTCCGAATCCTCAGGATCTAGCTTCCAAACTTTTAATGATTTTTGTCTCGCTTCTTTGAACTCTCTCCAGGCTCCCTTTATCCATTGCAAATAAGGTAACCCAAACTGGAAATAGTACTTGAATGAGCATCTATTAGATATTAGGCAGAACGATGGAAAGAGCCCGGGCTTTGGAGTCAGAGGTTATGGGTTCGAAATCCCGGCTCCGCCACATGTCTGCTGTGTGATCTTGGGCAGGTCACTTCACTTCTCTGAGCCTCAGTTCCTTCATCTGTAAAATGGGGATGAAGACTGTGAGCCCCACATGGGACAATCTGATCACCTTGTATCCCCCCTAGCGCTTAGAACAGTGCTTTGCGCATAGTATGCGCTTAACAAATACCATTATTATTATTATTATTAAAGATGCTCTCATCTCTCCTCCAGCTGACATCTTGCTCATACCCTCCTATGTGCCTGGAACTCCCTCCCTCTTCACATCTGTTCTCCCCATCTTCAGAGCCCTCCCTGCTTGGTTCCCCACCTCTGGAAGCATGTCTGTGCCACTTAAGCATTTGGGTAGTGACACCGCTCCCCCCATCTTCCCCGCCCTGTAATATTTATGTACAGGCCATTCTACTCTTATTACTTCCTCGTATCTGCGACTTTATTTTTGTGTTTTTCTCTTTCTCTCCCACTAGATTGTAAGCTCTTGCGGTCGGAGGTCACATTTGCTAAATCTGTCCTGTGTTCCCAAGGGCTTAGTACAGAGCAGCAGGCACTCAGTGAAGAGTTGATTAGGTGAACAGCCCAGCTTTTGCCCACACTGATCAGTCCCATCTCCGTTTAGTTTTGCAATTGGCTGAATTACATATTGGAGGTTGAATGTTCTCTTCCTGAGGCCAAAGAAGCCTCAAGGCAACTCTTAGTTTTAAAATGTCACTTTCATATCTGTAATAATAATAATAATAATGGCATTTATTAAGCGCTTACTATGTGCAAAGCACTGTTCTAAGCACTGGGGAGGTTACAGGGTGATCAGGTTGTCCCACGGGGGGCTCACAGTCTTAATCCCCATTTTACAGATGAGGTAACTGAGGCACAGAGAAGTGAAGTGACTTGCCCAAAGTCACACAGCTGACAATTGGCAGAGCCGGGATTTGAACCCATGACCTCTGACTCCAAAACCCATGCTCTTTCCACTGAGCCACACTGCTTCTCTGTATTTATATTAATGTCTGTCATCCCCTCTAGATGGTAAACTCATTGTGGGCAGGGAATGTGTCTTTGTATTGTTATAGACTTATAAACCCAGTGCTTAGAACAGTGCTTGGCACATAGTAAGCGCTTAATAAATGCCATTATTATTATTATTGCCAACTGTTGCCAACTTGTACTTCCCAAGCGCTTAGTACAGTGCTGTGCACACAGTAAGCGCTCAATAAATACGATTGAATGAATGAATATTATTGTAAACTCCCAAGTGCTCAGTAGAGTGCTCTGCACACAGTCAGTGCTCAATAAATACAAGTGAATGAATGGGTGGAAAACACATTATACCCTTGGGGAGCACATATTCATTTTTATCTTCCTGCTCTTTGGTCCAGGTTGGTGCCGACGGTTTGATGAAGCTCAGTGGCTCGGCTCTTAACAATGAGTTCTTCACCTCAGCCTCCCAGAGTTGGAAGGAAAGGCTTTCAGAAGGTGAGCTTCCCAAACACTCCTCACACTGGGGATTAGCCTTAAAATGAGGCGGACACCATTGGGCCAATACCGGGGTGAGCTCCCAGAGGTTGGTTTGGTTCCAGGGCATCTCCCGGCGTATAGATGTATTCTAGTACTAACTAAACCTCAAGGCCCAACCCAGAGAGGACACACCATTTCGGGGTGTCCAGAGTGGTGACATGAGGTGCTGCTACTTCCCCATTGTTTGCCTGCTGATGGTTCATATCCTGGAGGCATCAAGGATCCTTAGAGGTGGCAGCTTTGTAGATTTAGGGAATAGGATCTGTTTGGTGTTGTTTAATAGAGGTCGTTGTGGGCAGGGAACGGGTCTAATGGGTCTGCTCATTCTCTTGTATTGTACTCTCTCAGGCGCTTAGTAAACGTTCAATAAATGCCATTGATGATTGATAGACAGAGGGCCAAACATACTGTGTATGTTCAAAAGGCAACCCATCTTCCCCTTAGGCTGATAATGTTAAGTGAAATGAACAAAAGAGTTCCAACTCAGAATACATTGGGTAAATTTTTTTAAGGTTGTGCTCATATGAATGTGGTTAGAGGGGAAAGAGTAGAAGTGGTGCAGTAGTAACGGTATCTGTTGGGTGCTGGCTGCAGGGTGGTGCACTCGGGGCTTGGCAAGTGTGCTTGGAGGTGCCTCATTTAGTATTTTATTCAGGCTTTGGTGTACTCTTCTGGCAGTCTCCCTATGTGCAGGATTGCTATCTGTGGGACTCTCCTAATTAAATAGGCTGACCGTGCTCTCCTGGGAAGGATGTTCACAGGCTGTCGGCTCTCTGGGAATCAGTGTTTTGACAACCCCATGGCTCATGCCTAAGGCAGGGAGTCCGAAACTGTAGAAAGGATCCCTTCACTTAATGGGGGTAAATCCAAGGGAGAAGTCCTCCCTAATCGCTAACTCAAGGCTCTCCAGGAACCGTATTCTTTTCCCACCGTGCCCCAGCTAGAGCTTATCTCTTGTCTGTCCCTCACTCCTGACATGCTTATTTAAATGTCCGTAATTCCCCCTGGAATACTTTGCACTTAGTAAATATTTGTTGAAGATAAGGATAGTAATGTAGGGAGGTAGGAGATCAGGACTAATCCACATCTAGAGATTTAACCTGCATGTATGATCCCTAGTCACTCTTTCCTCTTTTCCCCACCTCAAATAACTGTGTGACTTACACCTAGAGATTTAACCTGCATGTATGATCCCTAGTCACTCTTTCCTCTTTTCCCCACCTCAAATAACTGTGTGACTTACACCTGCGAAGTATGTGCAGATCACCTGCAGTTAGCCCTTCTAAGGCCTCACATGCAGGTCTCTAATGCTGTCTCAAAAGAAAGCCTTTTTCTTTGAATGAACCTTTCTAGGTTTATGTCTCTAGTTCATGAATACAGCCCGAAACACTTCATTATTTAAATTATTCATACTCCCTACCCCTTTGTTTGGACTTTAGTTTTTGCATCTTTAGTAACATTCATGAAGTTTCACTTAAAAAATAGATCTGTTGGTTTTGGTGGGTAAAACTTTAATTCAGACCAGAGACTTTTACTTTCAGTTACACTTGTACTTAATAACAAAGGAGGTTTCTGTGAGCCCCACATGGGGCATGGACAGAGTCCAACCTGATTAATGTGTATCTACCCCAGCGCAGAGCACATGCCATTAAAATACCACAAATGTCATTTAAAAAAAACAAAACAAAAAATAAAACAAAGAGCATCTTGTAAAGTCTTGCAAGTACACGGTACTACCACACACCCCAGTTAGCTGTCTTACTAGGTTCCGTGAAAGAGTGTTAAACGTATGCTATGTGGTTTACCATAAGAAATAAAAAGTGCCTTAATGTTTTCCTAATATTGGAAAAAATAACCAAAACATTGTAAATACATTTAAAACAGTGATAAAAAGTAAAATAATTACTTGATCGAAGTGCGTAAATATGTACCAGTAAGGGACTATTCTTAGTTTTCAAAGTGTTACTTTTCACTTAGCGCTAGAGGTAGTAATATCTTGGTGTGGGGTTTATCCCCAAAACGCTCTCATACCACTTATAATCAGTGGTGCTTATTGAGTGCATACTGCATACAGAGAGCACTAAGTGCTTGACTTATTTTTGCCCTACACTAATCCCTGGATGTAGGAAGAAAGGCAGATATTGTCCCCATTTTGCAGATGAGGAAACCGAGGAACAGAGAGGTTAAGTGACTTGCCCAAGGCCTCATAAGCTGGTGGCAGAGCTTAGACTCAGACCTAGACCTTTCAGCTTCTAGACCAGCACTCTTCCACTACACCACTCTGCCTCCCTTAAAGAGTGGTTACTTTTTATACTAGCTAGATCTGCCATTATCTAATCGTGAATTGAAATGCTAAGATAAAGTTCATTCATTCAATCGGATTTATTGAGCGCTTACTGTGTGCAGAGCACTGTACTGAGCGCTTGGGAAGTAATGAGAAGTTGGGCAAAATACTTCAGAATTGAGGAGAGGAAATACCAGTAGGCTCGCTATTACCTCCCCTTCCCTGCTCTCCTAACGATCATGAAGCTAGAAAATAATCATAATTGTGATATTTAAGTGCCAATCAATCAATCGTATTTATTGAGCGCTTACTGTATGCAGGGCACTGTACTAAGCGCTTGGGAAGTACAAGTTGGCAACATATAGAGACAGTCCCTACCCAACAGTGGGCTCCCAGTCTAGAAGGGGGAGACAGAGAACAAAACCAAACATACTAACAAAATAAAATAAATAGAATAGATATGTACAAGTAAGATAAATAAATAAATAGAGTAATAAATATGTACAAACATTTATACATATATACACTGTACTGTACTAAGCACTGGGGTGGATACAAGCAAATAGAGTTGGCCATAGTCCCTGTCCCATGTGAGGCTCACGGTCTCAACCCCCATTTTACACATGAGGTAACCGATGCCCAGTGAAGTGAGAAGTGACTCGCCCAAGGTCAAACAGCAGGCGTGGCGGGCTGGGATTAGAACCCATGACCTTCTGAGCCCCAGGCCCATGCTCCATCTACTACATCATGCTGCTTCTGTAGAACTTTCTCTAGAAAATGAGTGCTGTCATAGGAACATGAGTTAAGTCAGAATGCTTCCCGCCCCCAACTGATGTCCAACTAGGGGGCTTTTTTCGGGGGAGGAGGAAACGGGAAGGGTGGCTTTTCCCTAAGGACAGAGCCAAAAGGTCTCTTGGGTTTTCTCTGTGAACTTTGATTTAGAAACAAATGATGGGAGTTGAGACACAAGAATTCCCCATCAGTAGGGATCTCTCCCTCCCAGAAAGGGGGAGAGCGAAGAACAAGGTCCTGTGGGTGGTATTATTTCCATTTACTGTACATTGCAGGTGAGTTCACACCTGAGATACAACTAAGAATTCGGCAGGAGCTAGAGAAGGAGAAAAAGGTGGAGCTGTGGAAGGAACAATTCTTTGAAAGTTACTATGGTCAAAGGTAAGAAGCGTGGCTAACTTTTCTTCATCAGCCTGACTCTCCACATCCTGATTTTCATCGAAGAGCCTTTCTTCACCATTTTCTCTGTTTGCCATTGAGCTTATTTATAATGCCCTCCTACATTCCACGTAACCAAAACGACTTTCCCCCAGATGCTCCGAGAGCTTGATTGGTGATGCTCACCACAGCTCTGTGAATCGTTGGCACCCTCGCCCTTTTGAGGGCTCAGGGTGGCCTGGTGGTGCTTGGACCAGTTCCCTCTTTGGGCACCCCACTGGCTAGGGTGGCACTTAGTTTCCGGGAGAAGCAGCATGGCCTAATGGCAAGAGCACAGGCTTGAGAGTCAGAAGTCGAGGGCTCCAATGCCGTCTCCACCACTCGTCTGCTCCGTGACCTTGGACCAGTCGGCCTAGTGGCAAGAGCACGGGCTTGGGAGTCAGAGGATGGGAGTTCTAATCCTGCCTTTGCCATCTGTCTGCTTTGTGACCTTGGGCAAGTCACCTGACTTCTCTGTGCCTCCGTTACCTCATCTGTAAAATTGGGGTAGAGATTGTGAGCCCCACTGGGACAGGGACTGTGTCCAACCTGATTACCTTATATCTACTCCAGCGCTCAGAACAGTGCTTGGCACATAGCGCTTAACAAATACCATTATTATTATTATTATTATCTCCAGAGAAGCAGCGTGGCTCAGTGGAAAGAGCACGGGCTTTGGAGTCAGAGGTCGTGGCTTCGAATCCTGACTCCGCCACATATCTGCTGTGTGACCTTGGGCAAGTCACTTAACTTCTCTGAGCCTCAGTTACCTCATCTGTAGAATGGGGATTAAGACTGTGAGCCCCACGTGGGACAACTTGATCACCTTGCATCCTCCCCCCCCCCCCAGAGCTTAGAACAGTGCTCTGCACATAGTAAGCACTTAACAAATGCCATCATTATTATTGTATTATCCTGTCTCCCCTCCGATCCCATCCTCCCACTATAATCCCTAAGACTAAGTCAGACTCTCCTGGAGACACCGCCAGGCTCAAGGCAAGCCCTGCCTGACCCGTCTCTGGCAAGTCCAGGGAACAAGAGACTTGGGGCCTCCAGCCAGGTCTTTGGCTGCAGCGCACAGGGAGAGCGTAGAGCCGTTCCCCCAGCCCTGAGGGCTTCCTGAGAGAAGCAGACATAAACAAGGCAGTCTGAGTCCAGAGGGTACATAGCTGGGCTCCCCGGCGGCCTTCCAGGAGGCCGGTAAGCGTTCGAGCATTCTAGTCAGAAACTAATCCCCTTCTAGAACTAGGCGCGTAGCCTCCCAGCGCTTGGCTTTCAACTCTGGCTGGTTTTACGGAGTACCTCTTTGTGGACTCGCTCCAGTCCCCTCGTGTGTTGCCCCCTCAAAACCTTTTCCTCCTCTTTTCCTCCTCAGTTCCGGCCTGAGCCTCGAGGACTCCAGGAAACTGACGGCTTCGGTCAGCGACCCAGAAGCAAGAAAGCCTCTGGCCGAACAACCGATGGTCAAGGCACCTACCGAAGTACTTTCCTTCAGAGTGGTGGAGGAGGTTCCCCCGACAGACTCTAAAGCAGCAGTCGTCCAAATCGTGGCCCCAGTGAGGAAAGAAGTAGGGGAGAGTCAAGAAAAGGTGGAACCAAAACCCTGCAAGTCTACAGAGTCTCCGCTTTCTTCCCATGGCAATACACTGGAGGTCAGCCAAACGGCACCCAGCTGCTCCCAGAAAGATGAGGAAAAGAAGCCAGTGGTCTCTACTAGGGAGGAACCTAAGAAAGAGAGTCGTCACACTACAGCTACAAATTCCAATATCCAGGAGAAGAAAGGCACTTGCGACATGCCCCCAAGCAAACCAAAGACCCCAGGGGTGGGAAAAGCAGCCATGAGGCAGGCCAGTGAAACGAGTGCCCAGGAGACACCGGGGAAGAAGACCTCTCCGCCAGAGCACATGGATGTCAGTGCAGAGATCCTCAAGAGGAAATCTTCACTCCCCCAGGAGGAGCCTCCCGTGAGCCTGGAGAAAAGGCCACGGGTTATAGAGAACAACCAGCACCAACAGTTATTTCAGGCCTCTCCACAGCCCTTTCCAGTCACTGGGGACAGAGCCCAGGTGCGGAAGGTTCCCCCTCTCAAGGTAAGGAGAGAAAAGGGGAGGAGGGGGAAGTGGGTGGGGCTATGTAGGCTCAGGCCTCTGGTTTGTAATTCTGGTTAAACCTGGGAGCAGGGGAAGATCCCCAGCATTTGTGCTGACTAGGACAGACCTGATGAGAAAAGCAGCGTTTATCATGGCACTCGTAGGGAACTCAGACCCCAAAGACTCAAAGGCTTGAGCGACAGATGTCTGGGCGAGGAGAGGGCTGGAGCAGATGCTGCCCTCTGGTTGTGTGGCGTTATTTTGCCCAGCAGTTACACTGGAGGAGAGACTTGGGCATCAGCAGGCATCCTCGATCTAAGATTAGCTTGGCCGGATTAGAGTTCTCTAATGGGAGAGGTGAGCGGCAGTAGTATTCTTCAGTGCCATTGGCTTGGTTCTGAAAACGGGATACTGAGCAAGGGTAAGTGGGGTGATTTCTGTGGTAGAACTCCGTCAGCCAACTGGTATTTGAGTGTCCAGAGACTCTGGGCATTTGAGGTGAGTGTCAGTTACTAGACCTGCTCCCTGATCTCCAAGAGCCTACCACTCCATCAGGAGGACCTGGGGTCAGGATTGTGGGAACTTGGTCATACATTTTCTCAAGTCAGGCATCATCATCATCAAGCGTATTTATTGAGCGCTTACTATGTGCAGAGCACTGTACTAAGCGCTTGGGAAGTACAAATTGGCAACATATAGAGACAGTCCCTACCCAACAGTGGGCTCACAGTCTAAAAAGTCAGGCTTAAAAGGTTCCGTGTTCTTGAAGGCCCCTTTCCTTCATCTGCTTCAACAAACTCTTTGCTAGACAGCAGTCAGTAAATCAGTGGTATTTAGTGAAGGTTTATGGTGTGCAGAGAACTGTACTAAGTGCTGGGAGAGTACAACAGAATTGGTAGACACATTTCCCTGTCCAAAAGGAGCTCACGGTACCAGGTTATTTTGCTCCTGATGTCTAAAATCCTATAGGCTAATGCGTTTTGTTACTTTCTATGAGCGAAACTTCGTATTTTAAACAGAGTCCTGTCTCTCTTCTGCTTATTTCAGATTCCAGTGTACAGAATCTCCCAAATGCCATTTCCTGCTGGCCAGGTCTCTCCCAGGGTTCGTTTTCCAGCCTCCGTCTCCAGTCCCAACAGAACAGGAGCCAGAACCCTGGCAGACATCAAAGCCAAAGCTCAGATGGCCAAAGCCCAGAGAGCAGCAGCTGCTGCCGCCGCCGCCGCTGCCGCCGCCGCCGCAGCCTCTGTTGGGGGAGCCATTCCTGGGCCCGGCCCAGGCGGTGGAGGAGAAGGTCCTGGGGGCGGGGGAGGAGGAGGAGGAGGGGGAGGAGGAGAAGGCGCACCAGCTAAAGGAGGGAGTCCAGGATCAGGTGAACTCGGTGCAACTGGAAATCGGGGGAGCTCACTGGAACTGGCAGGAACTGGAAGCAGGGGAGGTGCGAGAGGGCTGCTTCCCCATTCTTCGGGGGCCCAGTCCCAGTCTGAGACCCAGGCCCTGGGAGAGGCATCACCTCACCGTGTCTACAGAGCACAACTACAGCAAACCCCCACAGTACCACCCGGACCCGCAGTCGGCGGACCCGGCCCAGGCATCCCATCGGCAGCCCCCACCAGGCGATCGTCACCGGCACTAGGGAAGCCGAACGTCGGAAGACCGGATCCACCGGGGCTGACGGTGGGGCCGGGGTCAGGAACAGCCTCTCCCTCCAGCCACTCTCGGGCTCCTGGCAACTTCAGTCAAGAGAAAGTACCATCCACTCCAACCCACCCAGCCCCGGCCTCTAGAGTGTCACCGGCCCAGGATACCGCAGGCGGGAGGGCTGCCCCGCACGCGGGTCCCGGGAGTAACCTTCCCCACGCTGCGGCTGCGGCAGAAACGAGAATCAGCCCCGCAGCGGGGGTGGCTCCGGCCCTTGTGGCATCCCCTCTGGCCGCGGTCACTTTGGAAATGCCTGCTGCACCGCAGGCCAGCGTTGCCACAGCTTCTACTGCAAACGCCCAGCCCCCTAGCACTTTGCCAGTAGCCTTCAGCCTTAAAGCCCCCGGAGCTCTCTTGAGTCCCAACGGCCCCACACCGAGGCCATTCTCAAGTATTCCCGCTAGCAATCCCTTGGTAACTCAGCTGCTCCAAGGCAAGGATGTCCCGATGGAGCAGATCCTGCCCAAGCCCCTCACCAAAGTAGAAATGCAAACGCTTTCACTGGCTTCCTCCGAGGAAAGGGAGAGCGCAGCAGCCAGGGCCACCGGCACGGCCGGGAACAGACCGGGCGAGGAAACCCGTGAGAGGCAGACGAGTCCAGTCACGCGGGAGCTGGGCAAGACGTTCTACCAGGGCAAGCAGCTGCCCCAGGTCCAAAGGACCCTTCACTTCTTCTCAGGAAAGGACCCGAGGGACCCGATCATTGACCAAGCCCCAGGCCAAGAAGGACTCAACAAGGCCTCCCAAGAGCAGCTCCTTCAGACTCTCATCAAGCGGGTTCAGAGACAAAACGTATTCTCAGTGCTGCAGCCCACCCAGTTCAGCCTCACTCACTCAGGGTTCCAGTTAGAAGACATTTCCACCAGGCAGAGGCTCATGCTGGGTTTTGCCGGTAGGAGGACGTCCAAGCCCGCCATGTCGGGCCACTACTTGCTGAATATATCAACCTACGGCCGGGGCTCAGAGAGTTTCCGGAGGGCCCATTCTGTGCACCCGGAGGACCGCTTAGGTCTGACCAGCCCCGTGGAGGCCCTCAAGGTGGAATTCAGGGACTACGAAAGGGCAGGGGGAGACAGCAGCGGCGAGGACGACGGAGGTGCCGACGACGAGGGTACCGAGGATGAGGACGAACCCGTCACGGTGAAGGAAGAGCCCCTGGCTCCCCGGGTCCGGGGAGAATGCGAGAGGAGTCAGGGACTGCGGGGCAAGGAAATCCCACCCAGCTACCGCGGTCCCGGCAACAAGAGTATCAAGTTCGAGGCCCCCGTCACCAGGCAGACCACAGCTAGCAAGGAGAACTTTCACCTGTTCCCCAGAGGCCAGGTGTTTGACGGAAGCACCCTAGCCAGGGACTTCCTGCAAGCGGCCCAAGAGCGGATGGCTCACGTCATGAGGGGGAAGGTGACGTACGGCAATTCGGAGATCTACAGTACTCTCACCCAACCCACAGATAGCGCCTCACACCAGCCACCGCCCCTTCCTCCCCTGCAGACCCCCAGACTTTACGGAAGCCCCTCAACCCAGCTCATTGGGCCAAGCTACAGTGGCATGATCAACGTCGCCACCTCTCCTGACACGGACCACGGCTCTGCCACCTCAGGAATGCCTGACTGTAGCCAGGTGTCTAGCAGCATGGGGGACGTCATGTCCTTCTCAGTGACGGTCACCACCATTCCCGCAAGCCAGGCCATGAACCCCGGCAGTCATGGCCAGACCATCCCTGGCCAGGCCTTCACGGAAGAGAACAGCACAGAGGACTCTCCTTCAAAGTGCTATTGCAGGTTGAAAGCCATGATCATGTGCAAGGGCTGTGGTGCCTTCTGCCATGACGACTGCATCGGCCCCTCCAAACTGTGTGTCTCCTGCCTTGTCGTCCGGTAACCGAGGCAGGCAAGGAGTGAGGAGGTCGGGGAGGTGGGGGGTGGCAAGGTTGGCTATTTCGGTTGGCTCCGTTCCTCCTTTTGGAATCGCCGCAGGAGGGAAACCAAGAGGGTTTTGATTGCCTTGCACAAGAGACACATGTTACATAATCAGGAAAACAGAGTAGAGTTCTTTTAAATTTTAAAGGAAGAGCACCTTGTTGTATAGTCTGAGTCAAGTAAGACTTTGTGAATTGTGACAAGTTTGCACTTACGGAATCATGTAAATGTCACATTATTTTGTTTAAAATTATTTTTCCAAGTGTTTAGAAAATAATGTATTAACTTGTCCTCCCACTGATGTTTGCCTGTTTGAATCTGAGATCTTACTGCCCTACGTGGAAGAAGTGAGCCCAAGCCCAGCTGACGTTTTGAGTCGGAAGAGGACAGGAAAATTCAAAGGAAAGGGCCATCCATCCAGGAGGGCTTAGGCCTCGACCCGTTGGGATTAGAGCAGTCTGCTCTGACCCAGCAGGGTTTGGGTTCAGACTTTTGGAAGGCAACAAATTTTGGTCATTTTTGCGCAAGCTCTGATTTGGGTCTTGGTTTCTAGAACCTGGGCTGGATCCAGGCAGCCGTGACTGGTCTTGTAATGTGAGGCTACCTGCCATTATCTCACCTTCCACCTCTTACTTAACCCTGAGACAACTGTGGTTTCTCCAAAGGACATAGGAGTTGGGTCTCAACTATTCCCGAGGACTGGGCATGGCATTTACTTTAGCAATAATGTCTAAGCACTTAGGATTTTGTAGGAACTAATTTCCGGGAAAGCGGGACTTAGAGAAAAATGAAAGCAAGCTGGTGAAGTGGACTGGGCATCATGGACCCCCCCCCCCCCCCCCTTTTTTTCCCCTGTGTGGGAATGGGTTGTAGGGGGCAGGAGGGTGTCAAGGAAGAAAAGACACTTGCCGAGTTAGATCTTTAAACACTAGTGGCAAGGTGATCTCGTCTTCATTCTCTTCAGCCCATCACACACAGCTCAGAGCTCAGTGGAGTAAATCATTAATGCCTCATTTGGTTACCTTTCATTTGTACTACCCAGAAGACTTCAGGGGTGAATGTGGTAGCGTAATCCAGTTTAGTTAACGATGCATGTGAATCCATATAAAGTGATTTTTTTTCAGTCACGAGACCTTAGCATAGCCCCTAAAAAGGCCCACTTCCCTATGGTCCACAAAACACTGCTCCCTTGGTGTGAAATAGCAGGCTGCCTCTGCCCTAAAAATCCTAGGATTAGGAGAGAAAATGCTACTGATACTATCCATGGGAAAATCATGAACAGGCAGAGTCAGGGGATACTAAGCAGAGATGGTTTCCAGTCATGGTTCCAGAGACAAGAGAACAGTTGAAAGGGGCCAGTGGGTAAGAATGGTTAAAGGGCGTTTTGTTAAAGCAACCTGAAGCACGGTGCATGTTGAGTCCCAAGACCCTAAATTAAAGTATATAAAATAAAACAATTAGTGCAACAAAGTACAACTGTAGTCACATTCACTATTTAGGACGTGATCTTTTGAAATATACATTTTTGATTACACTCCAAATTGGGCAGAGACAGAGGCTCTTTCAGAGTGTGTGTGCGTGCATGCACACCCCACGCATCCCAGTCAGTGAATACGGTATCTCCCAGCTCTATCTTACTGGCCATCACCTGGCTGAAAGCTGAGCCAGGGGCAGGATCTGTTAGTGCAGCCATGGCTACATAATCTCCCTTTCCCTCCCTCCCTGCCAGGGTCCCCAAGCAGGAAGAGGGCTGCAAGAAATCAGTGCGGCCCTGAATTAGAAGGTGGAGCAAGGTCCTCCATTCCTCTTCCACCTGAAGGGAGACTGGGGAATAGGAGACAGAGTGTGGTCTACCAAGCGTGTTGGGGAGGGAAGGAGGCTGGGCTTGTTTGGGGAAGATTGCTGATGTTGGACATGGGTTGGAGGGAGACTGACTCCCCAGCAGAGTTTAAAATACTCCCCCCCCACCTCAGACGGGCGAGGTTCATCTTTGCTCGGTTCCACTCTTCCATTGGTAGCCTTTAGAGCAGAGGAAGCCCTCTAGCCGTCTTTCATAGCAAACAGTCTGTTCTGCACTTGATCACGTTCCTCTGTGAAGGCCCGTAATGCTGAACTGTAATAGTCACTAAATTCTCTGGCAAATTAATCAGCTAAAGCAGTACTGACCCTCAGAGCTCTGCTTTTGCTCCCCCTGCAAGGCAAACCACTGATCACCGAACTGGAGCACTTAAATTCTCTCAGGGTTGCCAAGGGTTTGGTGTTAACCTGTTCCTCAATATCGAGGGTAATATAAACCAACTTAGAAAGCAGGTACAGAAGAGTCCTATTTAAGTTCAATTTCACATTCTTTGCTGAAAACAGATGTGCGGATTGGAAAAAATGGGCTGAACAGCACAGAAGCACTACCTTTAATTGATATACCTGTTGAAAAATGAAGCAGGAGGAACAAACTCCCAGAAATTGTGTAGATTCTTATATTCCTATGCCCTCTGAACCTTGGTCTGGGTTTTTCTGATTAGTTTTAACTGCTCTTCCCTCCAAGACTAAGATGTATTTTCAAATAGAAGTGCTAAGAAATAACTCCCATTTACTCTAGTCAGCAGTCACGTCTAATGTTTGTGTTTGAAATGTATAAGCTGCCCTCTAAAGCAGATTCTTCTGTCTTAACATTATCTCCATGTCTTAATTATGTACATTCTCAATTGTTTGGTAGATGAATGAAATTGTTTTTTTTAATCCAACCTTCTTATCAGTGAGAAAATAAAACCAAGCAAGTGCCCCAGAGTTTTCTTTCCATCTCATTTCATCCCATTCCATCCCATTCCCGAGATCCTGATGTGCTCTGCTATCAGTTGCTTCACTCTTACAAGATTGGTAAGTGTAGGTAGGGTTGGTCACACTTGTCTTAAGTTCGGCCATTATTTTGAACCTGTTGGCAGAACTTAAAATAACCATTGAGAGGTCAACATCCGTTAGGGAGGCTTTCAAAAATCTGGAATGACCTGCAGAGCTATCATAATTGGTTGCTGTTGTTGAGTAAAATGATTCTTTGGCCATTATAGGGACCCTTCAGTTGAGTTCGGCATTTGTTTTCAGCCTTTCCTCCAGAAAAGGAGCTGGGCCCAGGGGGTGGGCAGTTAAGGGCAGCAAATGGAAAAACATTTCTTAAAATCAACAACTAGAGCTTTCTTGATTATTTTTTTTAATGCTATACATTTGATACAATTATTGAAGATCAATTTTTTAAAGAGCTTTACAGTAATATATTTTAAGTAATATATATTTTAATATCTGTATAAAAAAACCAAGAGGAAGACTTATCTATTTCTTATACAGGGTATGTTGAGTGCACAGCCTTCCCCAGAGGCATGCATGCGTAGTTCCCATAGAAGTGGCACCGAAGACATTCGGATCATTTCCATTAAATGCAATAAAAATGGGGGTTGAGTTTTGGGGTTTTATATCTTAAACATTTGATATTGTTTACCATGTGCTATTCTGAACCTTTTTTTTCCTCCTGGCCATGAGGTTTGTAAAAATCGGTTTAGAATACTTTCAACTTCTGTGTCTTTTGCCTTTTAAAAGGGACTGTTAACATTTGACTTGAGGTTATGTACAGAAAAGTTGGAATCGACACCATTTTAAAAGTCATATTTTTTCACAATATAGAAAATCATATTTTACCTAAGAATTAAGTATTTGAAACAAGATATATGTATATATACTGTATGTACTTCATATATTCTCTTATTTTTCATTTTATTAAGTAAAAGATGATGAAAATGAAAATAAAAACCTTTGAGCTGTTGGATCTGGAGATCTGGCCTCTAATAGTATTTGAGTGGCAGGTGGATACCCCCATGATCCTGCCTGACACCGAAACTACTGTGCCTACTTTTACAAATTGTGGGGCGGTTGGAAAATTTGAAGCTCAGCAAAGAATGAATCAAAGTAGCTTAGCACTGTTAGAAACATAGACTAGAAATGGTTTTTCAGCCCTTTGTCCTGCTTACGTTATTTCTTGGTGTTGTGTTTTATATAGTGATGAGAAGGGTAAGGTGGAGCCTTTTTGCAATGTGGTAATCATTTTAGCCCCTAAGATGAGGGGTAAGGAATTTAAAAAAGATTTAAAAATTTGGCCTGCCAAGCTTACAAAGCAAATTCTCAGCAACGATTGCCACCCTCTCCCCATCTCCTCCCTACCCCGTTCCATTGCACCCGGTGCCCCCAAAATACGAAATTCCCTTATCCAGAAAGAGAAATGTTGTCTCCAAGACTGCAGGTGGCTTTTCCCCCATTTAAGACTGTCGTAGGTGAGTTGGCTTGGAAGACAACTCCTGCAGAATTTGTACCTCTGCAAGATCTATTCTCTCATGACTTAAAAGTCAAAATTTGGTCTGGGGAAAGAGGTGTAAAGTTAACTTCCCAAAAGGGTGACTTCAGGGCATCTGGTGTGAAAAGCAGAAGAGAGATTACAATTTGGAGAAAGTGACAGAGAAATTCCCCGTGTCATCTGGGTTCAGTTTCTTTTAAGAGCCTACCATCTGAGGTGTTGAACCAGTTGTGAAAATTCTGGAACAAAATCTTTCCTGGGGTTTATCATTTGTTGATGTCCTGGAAGCAGAATAGATTGGGAGGAGATAAAATGTGCCTGACTCCTGGGAAAGTTTTCCTTTTGTTTCACCCACTGGCTTGTCCTAGAATTTGTCAGCCATTACTGTTTTTCCCTCTGGCTCATCAAATACATAATGAGGAGTTTAAGAAATTAGTCTCTTAAGTACACATTCGGAAAATAGAGCTTACACTTCCTTGAAAATGGAAGGAATTGTTACATCAAAAATAATTACACAGCCTCATTGTCCAGAGGAGTAAATGTTAACAGACTAAATCAGTAGGCATCTGAAACTTAATAAGAGGGCATTTGATCTTGGGAAAATGGTACGTCATAACTCAAACTACGAAGACCGTTTAAGCAGGAAGAAAGAATTAAATGCTAACATCTGCCTTACAGTATAATTAGGAGCTAATGGGAGTTGACAACTTTCTAAAATCTGCCTCTCTTGTACACCTTTTAGATCAGTAAATAACAAGAGATTCTCATAGGAGATGGGAGCAAATAGATGTGTTTCATTCAGAATTCAGGAGAAGACAATAATGACCTGCCAAATACAGCACCTTGGAACCTGAGCTGATCCTTCACTATGGCAATTGCCTAAACCGCAGTGAACTTGTAGTAACATCTATAATAACAACTGAAGTGTTTGTTAAGCACTATGTGCCAGGCACTGTACTAAGTGCTGGGGTGGATACAAGTAAATTGGGTTGAATACAGTCCCTGTCCTGCCTGGGGCTCACAGTATTAATCCCCATTATACAGAGGAAGTAACAGAGGCGCAGAGAAATGAAGTGACTTGCCCAAGGCCACACAGCAGACAAATGGCAGAGTTGGAATTAGAACACATGACTTTGACTCCCAAACCTGTGCTCTGTCCACTGTGCCGTGCTGCCTGTATGTCATACTGCTTTCCCTGTCTTCGGAAGTCAGGAAAATAAAATCTCTCCGGTAATGACATCCTCACCAAGTGTAAGTCACCAAAATTGGAAATCGCAAAGACCGCCAAAACAGGATAAAAAGCTAAGGCTAAACCAAATTTACTTGCTGACTAAATAGGGTGTGTTTGGGAGGAGTGGGTGTTATGAGGGTACAGTACAGTGCTCTGCACATAGTAAGCGCTCAATAAATATGATTGATGATGATGATGATGAGGGTCTGAAGGGACAGACTGGAACAGCTGGGGCCAGAAAGAAGATGGTACAACCTGAAAAATTGCCGGGCCAGAAAGGAGATGGTACAACCTGAAGAACTGCTCTTGAAGGGTCTACTGAAGGGAGAAGGGCTCTGCAACAGCAGTCAGTTCTTTAAAGGAATAGGGTTTTACTTGATTATCCTTAGTACTACAAATCCCAGGAAGGGCCTTGGGCAAGGGAGGAGATCGCTAAACGAATGCAGTGGCTAAAACCTGAAATGAGGTAAGCATCCTTGGTCAGAATCTTCCTGTTTTTTGTTAGATTTTGATTGGTACATCTCTCATGAAAACCAAAACAATTTTCAGTTCCTACCTGGAACTGATTTCCAAAGGGGTAGAATGAAGAAAGCGTCAATTTATGAACAAATGGCTTCTAAGAGGCAGCACAGAGTCAGACTTACAACAAGGCAACTCATCAGGGATTGGGCTGCCTCCCTAGGAACTTTAGGCCCGGCTGCGGAGAGGAGAGGATGGGGAGATGGTATTGCCCATCCACCGGCAGTGATGAGCAATCAAGCACGATTTTTAGGAGAAAGAGGCCTTCCGTTTAACTTGCCAGAGCTGGTTATCCCCCAGTGGTAGTCAGTTAAACTTTCCGAGAGTAGAAAAACATGTCTCTCATGGAGTAATTTGCCATAGTCGTTTTGGGCCATGATGTAAGTGCAAAACGGGGATGCCACTTTGGAAAAAAATCCGATTCTCTGGAATAACTGAAAGGCTGTGGCCAATTCTAGCATTTCTATCCCCAAACAGAACGTTGTACTCTATGGAGGAGGGCTGAACGTGCGGTTTGAAGCACTTCAAACAAGAGGATAAAGACTGGAGCACGTACTATGCATCCTGAAAGTGAGTCCTAAGTTACTCTATCACTAAAATAGAAGAACATCTGAATTTACAAAAGTTCATATCTGTTCAGCAGGTGCATCTTTGGTTTCCATTTGCTGCTTGGTAAGGTTCCTTATCACCTTTGATTTTTTCTAGTTTCCCCCTCCCCTTTCTTCTTCATTCGAAATAGTTGCATCCTCTGGATTTCAGCTGCATTTTTCCAATTACTTTGTTGGAAATACTGGGCTGTAAGTTTAGTTGCGGGGGCCGGGGGAGGTGCACATTAAAAAAATTGAAGCCAACACACTAGGAATTAGCTATTAATATGGCAGGTGGTTGGGATTTTGACTCCTTATCAGCCTCTTTTTTCCCAGTTTTAGGTTTCAGGCTCAGTTTTGCCAACTCAACAGTGAATCCCTCAGTGGATATTTGAGTGCTTCTTGTGGGGCAAGCATTGTACTAGGCGCTTGGGAGAGAACAATACAATACAGTGGTGTATAACCATCATACCTATGTCTTGTCACTTCCCCAGGGTATGACTGCACAGGTCTTCTCGTGCCTCCAGATCAGACACTCTTTGGATGGAGAGTTTGGCTGGGAAAGGCATGTGTGGCTGGGTTGGGGTGGGGGAGACTTGCCAAATATCTCTTTGAAGCTGTGCTCTGCATTGCACTCCCTTAACCCCATTAGTAATAGACTTGAGGGTGAGAGGACTGGAGTGGAAGATAAGTTATTTCTGGGGGTGTCCCCCTTGGAGGGGGTTGCTTATCAAGGCTTCTCCCAGCAGGACACTGCACCCTGGGCAACAGTGTTTCAGGGATCCCTGGCAAGGCTGGGGAAAGGGACAGGGAAGGATAGGAGATCTGCAACTTCCTTTAATAGAGCCCTGAGAATAAGTTTTATTAACATGATGACAATGTAAGTTTCTTCCTGAGAAATTCAAACAGGGAAACAGCAGGAATGCAACTGATAGGATGTGTCACAAAATGGAAACGTTTCTTCTGATCCTAAATTCTTGCCCCAGATTTAAAAAAATCCCCTGATACATTGCATTAGGTTCCATCTTACTTTATCATCAGCTGTAGGAGGGACCAGAGGAGTGGGAGAAATTCCCTGTGTGTATCCTCAACTTTGAAATCTCTGGACCCATAGGGCTTAGCACTTTGATAACAAAAATCTACTTCGCAGTTCATATTTTGGTTCGATTCCTGACCCTCTTTGAACTGTTCCTTTTGTGCTTCACGTACGACTACCTGCTTCAGAATTGAATGTAAAATAGTATTTCTGCACATGGACAAAATGTGTATTTTATCTAAACGTTTGTTTTATGGTAAATAAAAGCGTATGATTTTAATATGGAACTGTTGCCTGAATCTTTTCTAAGAGGAGTGCTTACTAGAAGGCAAATCATGTTTGAGTGCTTCACCGAGGCATGGGATAATTAAGGTAACCAATGAGTTTTCTATTTGGTGATTCATCTATGACCCAAAACAGTGACATTGGAAATGGGTATAGTTCTTACCAAAGGTTGCTGAGACTACTGCAGGCATATCCAGCCACCCAAGGAGGGGCAAGCCCATCAGCACGACTTTGGGAATGTTGCTTCATTTTTGACTCAGTGCACATGAAGCTCCCTCTGAAAAATTATTTTCTTCTGACCCCCATTTCTCTCATGCCTGTTGGTATAAATGTGAAGCCAAACAGCAGAAACAGGTCAAGAACTAACACAAAAAAAAAAACCCACATGGCATGAAGGGGGCAGGGGCCCTAATTCGAAGATGATCCTGCCACCACTGCAATTGGACCCATGGGTGTGTGTGTTGGCCTGAAAAAAATCTCCTGCATCTTTTCTGGCCCTTTACGCTTTGGGTAACCATTTCTCAGACACCAATTGTTACGGGGGGAAAGATATGTTCTGCTACCAGCTAGACAAGCAGTAGTGGTGATGGCTTGGGCCGAGTCATGCACACATACCAGCACAGTCTCCCCTTATGCCCAGGTGACAGAGCAGATTATCTCAGACTGCATCATCAGCAGGTACCACCAGGCTCCCACCCATTTTTAAATCAACTTGAGCTTGTTTTGGGTAGGGAATGTGTCTGTTATATTGTTTGTACTCTCTCAAGTGCTTAGTAGAGTGCCCTGCACACAGTAGATACTCAATAAGTACAACTGATTATGACACTTAAGAGTGGCTTAATCAGAGTTGACGTCTCTGCTTTTTTGCAGAAACCAGGGGAAAAGCACGAAATGAAAAGCAGAATAGCAGCAACAACAGAATTGCTCTCTATAGAACTAGGCACACCAAACTCAGAAAACCACAGAAGCGTCAGAGAAGGCATATGCAGGCAAGGGTGGTCTGGGGAGATGACACAGCATCATTACACTGTCCCTGGCAAAAACTCATTTATAAACCCAGCTGGAACACAAAAACAATTTCACACTCTTCTACAGTGGGTTAAGCCAGGGTTAGGACATTAGAGGGGAAAGGGAAAAAAAAATAAGAGATGACTTACCCTGCTTGCTGCCCAGTCTTGGGACTCAACCTGAACCTACAATGAGAAGACACTATAAACATGAATGTTTCCCTATGCCCAACAGAGAGACAATAGCCCTATCTCTACCAGTAAGTAACACAATCTGTCAGATCTTTTGTCCTTAGTGGACCAGATTAAAACTGAACAGGAGATGTGGAATAGGCCCATTAGTCCAAAAGGGTGGAGGCAAAGAGACTCTATGTTTCAGCCCTCTAAGGAGGCAGCAAACTCATACAGTCCCTCTCGGAAGAGTTTGGCCACTATCAGGCTTCTTACCATCCCAAAAGCCATCTTGGCCAGAGCTGAGCAGATCAGGAAGGCCTGAGAAAAGATCCAGGAATAGATTGTCAACATTCAGTTTGTGCTTTTCCTGTGTGAAAATCATTTTGGTGAGCTTTAAACGTGTCCATCCCCCAGAAGTCAATCAATCAATGGTATTTATCGAGTGTTTAATGGGTGCACATCACTGTGCTAAACATTTGGGACAGTACAATACAACAGAGTTGGTAGACACATTCCCTGTCCACAAAAAGCTTACAGTCTAGAAGGGGAGACAGGAATTTATATAAATAAATTATGGCTAGGTACGTAAGTACTGTGGGGCTGAGGATGAGATGAATAAAGGGTGCAATTCCAATTGACAGGGAGTGGGAGAAGAGGAAATGAGGGCTTAGTTGAGGACGGCCTCTTGGAGTTGTACTTTTAAGCTTGTCCTCTAGATTGTAAGCTTGGGAATGTGAAGTGGGAAAAGGACTGTTTATTGTTATATTGTACTCTCCCAAGCGCTTAGTATAGTGCTTTGCACACAGCAAATGCTCAATAAATACAAGGGAGGGAGCTTCAGGCCAGAGGCAGGAGGTGGGTGATGGATTGGCAGTGAGCTAGATGAGACTGAAGTACGGTGAGTAGGTCGGTGTTAGAGGAGTGAAGTGTGAAGACTGTGCCGTAACGGGAAATCAGAAAGGTAAGGTAGGAGTAGGCAAGGTGATTGAGTCCTTTAAAGCCAATGGAAACGAGTTTGATGCGGAGGTGGATGGGCAACCGCTGGTGGTTCTTGATGTTGTGGGGAGACATGGAATGAACTGTTTTTAGAAAAATGATTCATGCAGTACAGTGAAGTATTACCCGAAGTTGGGGGAGACAGGAGGCAGGGAAAGCCACAAGGCGGTTGATAATCGAGGTGAGACAGGATAGGTGCCTGGATTGATGTGGTAGAAGTTTGGATGGAGTGGAAAGGACAGATTTTAGTGATGTTGTGAAAGTTAAACCAATAGGATTTGTTGTCCTACTGAGAGCTCACCTCCTCCAGGAGGCCTTCCCAGACTGAGCCCCCTCCTTCCTCTCCCCTTCCTCCCCCCTCCATCCCCCCGCCTTACCTACTTCCCTTCCCCACAGCACCTGTATATATGTATATATGTTTGTACATATTTATTACTCTATTTATTTTACTTGTACATATCTATTCTATTTATTTTATTTTGTTAATATGTTTGGTTTTGTTCTCTGTCTCCCCCTTCTAGACTGTGAGCCCACTGTTGGGTAGGGACCGTCTCTATATGTTGCCAACTTGTACTTCCCAAGCGCTTAGTACAGTGCTCTGCACACAGTAAGCGCTCGATAAATACGACTGATTGATTGATTGACCGGCTGAATATATGGGTTGAATGAGACAAAGGAGTTGAGGACAAGTCGATTTCCTACAGATGCTTTTGTCAGGCCACCCACCAGCAGCATGCCTATGTTATGTCCAAAAAGGATCTTGAGGAAAATGGACAGAGAGAGAGAGAGAGAGAGTGTGTGTGTGTGTGTGTGTCTGTGTGTGTGTATGTGTGCTTGGATCTGCATAAACACACATATGTGCTCATCCAGGCAGCAATTTATTTTGTTGCCCTTTGTTTCTCTCTATGCCCTTCCTCTTGCCAAACAGGAATCCAAGTACACGGCTGAAAAGCAAATTCTGCAGTCATTTTCTAAACCGAGGCTGGGAGCTGATTGCGGGGTTATGTGAGCTAATTATCCTGTCACACCTCAGGAGAACAAAGAGCAAAGAATAAGCAGGTCTTCTTATTTCTCTGTCCTCTGCTCCTGCTTCAGTAAGATTTATTTTGACAAGCTTGAGTATTTATTAAGCAGATCTAGCAATACATTGTTACCTTTTTTATTTGAAAAATCCTATGGTATACCAATGTCTGAAAAGCAAAACCGTCCTTACAGCAAGAGAAAGGAAAGAAATACTTAGAAAGTAGTAGTATTAATTATGAAGCTCTTATTGTGTGCAGAGCACTGTACTAAGCAGGGAAAAGAACACACAGGTGAGAATTAGACATGGTCCCTGACTCTCAGGGGGCTCAAAACCTAAAAATAAAAAAGAGGGGAGAGAATACTGGTGACAGCCATATAAAGACATATAAACAATACACTAAGGCAATAAAAAGACAAAAACCAAGATCAAAAGGTTTCTTTGGCTAGAGGAGAATTTCAAGCTCCTCGTGGCCCAGTCTCCTGTCACACCCAGTCACAGTAGCTGCTACAACAGCCACCACAGTCTTTTCAAGGTTTTGAGGAGGTTGTGCTATGCTGAGGTTGCTTTTCTCTTTCCTCCTGGGGTAAGGCAAGGCAGGTCAATTTCTTGGTGACACAGTGGAGATCCAATGTGGGTATCCGGGGAGGCGACGGTAGAGGAGAACGCTGAAGGCCTTGGGAGTTGAGACAGACTCACCTGGCCTTGGTGGAGAGAGAAAATAGGAAGTGTGCTCTGCAGTGGCTCTATGGGTCTTTCCAGCCATTGCTGTGTAGAGCTGAGGGAGTTGAGTTATGGAATGGAGGTTGGTAGGGATAGAGAAGCACCGTGGCCTAGTAGATAGAGCACAGGCCTGGAAATCAGAAGGATCTGGGTTCTAATCCTGGCTATGCCACTTGTCTGGTGAGTGACCTTGTGCACATCACTTCACTTCTCTGTGCCTTAGTTGCCTCATCTGTAAAATGGAGATTAAGATTGTGAGCCCCATATGGGACAGAGACAGTTTCCAACCCGATTTTCTTGTATCCACCCCGGTGCTTAGAAGAGTGCCTGGCAAATAGTAAGTGCTTAACAAATACCACAATTATTAATATTATTAATAGTGGGAGGAGGGCATATGCATAAATGTGGAGAATAAAAGTGCTGATAGAGCATCGGAAAGGATGGGAACCATCAGTGGAGGATATGCTAATTTTGGGGCATGGTTAAGGGTGAGGTGGTTGGGCCACCTGCCATTTAGAATAGCAAACATCCAAAGGGATGTTAGTTGGGGGAAAGACTCAGTTACTGCTCCGGTTGTCTCCTAATTTACAGTTAAGATGCCATTGCTATGAGTTTTTCTTTTCTGCATCCTTAATACATTTCCACTTTTCTCCTTAAATCAATCAATGGTATTTACGAAGGGCTTTCTGTATGCAGAGCACTGTACTCTTTTGCTCGATTTCAGTTTGCCACATAGCTGCTTTGAGTATCCTAATATCATCCCCCAGCTTCTCATGTTTGACCCAGTAAAGTTGTGCTGAGGTGAGGGTAGCCTCAGTGCTAAGAGACAGACTTTATTCCAGGACAACTTTGGTTTTGATGCCCACTAAAACTGTAAGCTTGTTATGGGCAAGCAAGGTGGTTGCCAATTCTGTTGTACTGTACCTTCCCAAGCACTTAGTACTGTGAGCCTGTTGTTGGGTAGGGACCGTCTCTATATGTCGCCAACTTGTACTTCCCAAGCGCTTAATACAGTGCTCTGCACACAGTAAGCGCTCAATAAATACGATTGAATGAATGAATGAATGCTCTGCATATTGTAAGCGGTCAGTAAATACCATGGACGATGATCTTGCCTTCCCGTGTTGAGTGTGGCTCTTAAGTGATACTATCATACCTGTTCAAGGAGTCAGATGAGAGGGTTGACAAGTGGATAAGTCCACAGATCTGAAGACCGTCAGTTTGTTATGAAGGCTGATGCCATGCAGCTGCCACACTCTGGTATTTCCCAAAGGATATGCTGGACTTCCTGATTCACTATTCAATTTACCTGGCACTGTCATGCTGGCCAGTGTACTATCTAGGTCATAGGATTCTGTAATGGTTTCTGTAATAGTTCTGTTTTGCCGATGGGGATTAAGACTGTGAGCCCCCCATGGGACAACCTGATCACCTTGTAACCTCCCCAGTGCTTAGAACAGTGCTTTGCACATAGTAAGCACTTGATAAATGCCATTATTATTGTTATTGAGCTCTATAAAGCCTTTCCCAGGTTTTCCTCTTCCTGATAAATATCAACCATTTTGTTTGTCATTTTTGCTACTGCATATTGGGTCAATGACTCTGGAGAACAGTCAGCCATGACTCCGAAATCCTTTTCCTGAGTCATTACATCCAACTCAGAGCCCACTGTGTAATTTGGATTATTTCCCTCTAAATATATTATCATACATTTGTTCATACTGAAGTTCATCTGCCACTTTTATGACCACTCAATTGGCAAAAATGCCACACTTTCTCCTCTTGTCTGTCATTTATTTTAAAGGCTGTCTTTCTAGACTGTAAGTTCCTTTACGGCAGGGATCATGTCTACCAAGTCTACTGTATTGCACTTTCCCAAACGCTTAGTATAGTGCTCTGCACAGTTAAGCACTCTAATGCCACTGATGGATCGACTGATTAGGTGAACTCTCCATTTTTTAAAGAACCTCTCTTACTCTGTTATATTGTACTCTCCCAAGTGCTTAGTACAATGCTCTGTGCATAGTAAGCAATCAATAAATACCACTGGGTAATTGATTTATTATTCTGCAGTTTTTCTGTCAGGTTTCCTGATTTTGCTTTTTTAAAATGCTATAGCAATATTTTACCTGTGCCTCTAAAATATTTTAAGGAGTTTCCAAACTTCTAAGTAGGCAAGGTTTTTTTTTTTTTAATTTGTCTATGTGCTCCCCAATCCTAAACTGTACTGTGGGTATCAGTTTGCCTGGTATAAACATTCCAGTTTCCTTCTGGAAACTTTCTGAAAGCTGCATGCTACACTGGTGATCCCAAATTCTCCACCTAGGAATTTTGCAACTTTACTCCGAAGTTCCATCAAGAAAATTCCAACCAGCCCTGATTTTATTTACATACCAACTGTCTAAAAATATTATATTTGCTCTCCATAATTTGAATCAGTTCCCTGACCCAATCAATCAATTGGAGTCTGGAAACTTCTCTAATGTTTTAAAATCATTTTTTTTTCCAATGGTGTAGCATACAGAAATTCCAGAAAACGAATTTCACATATGAAGGACCAGAGGACTACATTACCCATGATTTACCCATGATTTACTAAAAAGGCAGTGTCTAAAATATACACCAGGCTCCACTGTGTACAGAGCACTCAACTAGGCACTAGAGGAAGTTACAAAACAACTGCAAGAACTTGGGCAGGTGGCATGGCTAAACTTTTATTCCATCATCACAAATCCGTCAGGATAGTACAAGCTAAGAGTAGTTTTAGTCAGTCAACAAGTATTTGACTACCCTCGGGGTGCCTTTGCCATTTTAAGCACTTAAAAGATACACATGGGCCGTGCCCCCAAGCTGGGTACGGGAAATCATCCCCACATCAAAAATATTTTGTGCATAGATTTACAAGACTTAGATTAATGCACTGAGTGGGAAAAGTGGGAGATGGTTCAGGCTGGCATACTGGAAAACCAGTGGGGTTTGAGAATAAGTGACTGACACAGTTTAAAGTTCTCGGTAAAGAAGGGCTTGGCTATTTAGGGCAAATGAGTCAACAGCAAATTTAAGCAATGAAACAGTACCCCAATGTCTGTTTCTCAATTTTTACTTGCTTTAGCAAGTACGATGTCCTTATTCAAAGAGTAACTTGTATTTATAATTACAGAGCCTAGGACAAATTAAAAAAGGCTTAGTGGAAAGAGCACGCGCTTGGGAGTCAGAGGTTGTGGGTTCTAATCTCTGCTCTGCCACTTGTCAGCTGTGACTTTGGGCAAGTCACTTCACTGTGCCTCAATTCTCTCATCTGTAAGATGGGGATTAAGACTTTGAGCCCCATGTACCTACCCCAGCGCTTAGAACAGTGCTTGACACATAGTAAATGCTTAACAAATACCATCATTACTATTATCAGTGCTTAGAATAGTGCTTGGCACAAAGTAAGAGCTTAACAAATACCATCAGTATTATTAAAAATAACGGAAGAAGTTTCTGTATAACTTATTTTAAAACTACAGAATGGAGTTACAGTTGGTAAAAAAAAAGTTTCAATTATGAGGAGGAGAATTGGACATATTTTCAATTGGCACTATTCACGGTGCAAGCATAAATGATATTTGATTTTCAGCCTATATTTCCTCTACTGTACTCCCTCAAATACTTAGTACAGTGCTCTACACATAGTAAGCACTCAGTAAATAGAACTGATTTATTTCCTATCCTCAAGCACTTAAGTAAATGTGTACATTTTTATTTGGATTTTAATTTGGATATTCACTGACTTCTGCTACTTCAACCTGATACATCTGAACTACTTCCTGATGTATCCTCTTACATACCATATACTTTTTCTACATGGTTTTTGTCTGTCTCCCCCCTTAGATGATGAGCTCTTTGAGAGCAGGGAACATGTGTTTGGCTTTTGTTGCACTTTCCCAAGTGTTTAGTAAATGTTATATACTCAGTAAGTACCACTCATTGAGTAATTGACCGAGAGCTTTACATGTCTCTGGGAAAAAGGAAAAGGAGGCATAGCAAGAGATAGTTCTAGAGAAGGTTTCCAAGACAAAGTTAGGCACTAAGGCAATATAAGGCATTCTATTGAGGTGTGTCTCATGTTACATCACATCTATTACTCCCCAAATCACTCAATCATCCCCCTCTGCTTAGTGCTTTGTCCTCCACATTAGCTCTCCCACGATTGGCAGGTCAATGTTTCTGTGCATGTAATTGTGGAGGAATGATGGCTGAATAGACTTGTAACAAGTCCAAATTGGCTCCACAACCTCTGAAGTGGGTGGGGCCCCCCAAACGGTCTGCACACTTCCAAAGGGTGGAAACAAGAAGGATAGCCCCAGGAGGGTGGAAATGCATGAGGTGTCCAAAATAGGAGGTGGTGTCATGAGATGAAATCCAGCTAATGAAATGTCAGGCAGAATGCCAAGACTCAATTACCCACTAGCAAGCTCAAAACAATGAGGAAGCAGAATTGTCTTCTCGCTGAGGAAATGACTATTAGACGGATAGCACCCCCTCTTGAGGCATGTGAAACTGGGAGAGGCATTCTGAAAAAAGCTATAGGTGGAGAGGAAGGCAATCACAGAATTAGTAGCATTTATCACAGACCTATTCAAGCGATGGTATTTATAGAGAGCTTACTGTGTTCAGAGCACTAAGTGCTGCAAGTACTGAGCTAAATGCTTAAAAGTACAATATGAGTTTGAGATGTGAACCATGCCTTCCAGTAACACACACAACCAAAAATGGGAAGATAAACCACTTTTCTTCTCTATTTTCTCTCACTTCTGCTTCATTGAGGCATTTGAGTCTGTACCACTTGAGAACTTTGGTACTCACCCCAGTCCCAAACATTGCTTCCCTTATCTGTAATTAATTTTAATGTCTGCCTCCCCTGCTAGACTGTACGTACATTCCTTGAGGGCAGAGGTCATGTTTACCTACTCTACTGTAGTCTCCCAAGCCTCTTAGTACAATGCTCTGTATGAAATAAGTGCTCAATAAAATAGTCAAGTCGTTGGCTTGCTCACTCTGACCCCCTCCAGATAGGGTATCAGTCCACCCACAGGTTTTCTCCTTCTTTCAGTATAGCTAACTTCTCAGTTCCTTTCCCCCTTTGTTGCCCATTCTGCTCCTTGATGGCCTTTGACTCAAGGCCTCTGAAACTCCATCCAACAGGAATCCTTCATGGCAGCTACTAGGGTCTCCTTCTTTATCAGATGAGCCCAGCCCAGGCTTCCCCCGACTCCTGGTTCAGCCATTTCCCTGATTCCTTTATTCCCACATCTCCGGCACAAAACTCCCTCTTACATCTATCCTACTTTAGAAAAATCACAAATGCGTCCTTGTCATACTCTTCCTTCATTTTTAGGAAAAAAACCCTCACTCAATATTGTGGTTTGGGGAAAACCAGAGAAGTGGAGAAAAGTGCATGAAGTGGTTCAAACTGGACAAGAAAAACATGCAGGGGACTCAAAGCCCCCCCCAAAGTGGTGGGACACAGGTGGAGAGCAGCCCACATGTGACACATACCAAAAACATGTTTCAACACACACACGCTTCATGAAGCATTAGGGATAATGAAAATATCAGCCTTTCCTCTTGTCTATCCACCTATTTACAGCCCTCTGTTTTCTAGCTCATCACTTTTCCCCTCACTAGAACTCCCTCTCTTTTACCCCTTTTCTGGGTTCTGTTCTTCCTCCTTGGCATCTCTGGGCCTTCCAACTGGGACCTCTTACTGGTGAAAGTCCCTTAATTCTGTAGAAGGAACCCTTGTCTTTTCCAAGGTATTAAAATTTAAAAGAAAAAAATTGGTGAGGTGCTGTAGCTATTATGCTTCTATCAGCCCAGTGATTTTTACATTCCTCAAATTTAAAAAATTGCTATATTTCCCTGGTAGGATTTGTTCTTCACCAAGGCAGGCGGCTTACTTTTCTTCTCTTAATCTATTTATTATTTTAACAGTTACTGCCATCAGACTTGTTTATAGCTGAAACCATATTTGTTTCCTTTTTGAAAATCTGAACATCTGCTTCTCTGGAATTCTATGTACCTATATAGTTATCACACAGTTTTCAAAATGTTTTTCTGCAAAACCAGTTAACAGTGCTTTCTATCAACTAAGTAAGGGGTTAAAAGTACTGCAACTTGCAGCTGCTGAAAAGTGCTGAGGCTCATCTGTCATTACCGCTCCATCTTCACAAGCAACAAGGACTTCAGCCAGACTACGACCTGAAGCCAGAAGTTTACGGTGAAAATGGACATCTCCACCGGGATGGCTCACCAACCCTAAATCAGTATGTCCAAAACCGACTTTTTCATCACCTCTCCTTAATCTTCTTCTCTTCCTACCTTTCCGATCACTGCTGACAACATCACCCCTCTTTGCCTCAGAAGCTTGCAGCCCTGGTGTCATTTCTGATGCTCTGTCATTTTCCTCCTACATTGTCTGTTTTTAAATCCTGCCTGTTATTCTTCCATATTTCACACATGCTGCATGGCAATGAGGTGACTTTTGCTTTTACAAAATATAAAACTGTCTTGTGGTCCCACACTGGCATCCCCAGCTGGCGACCAGGTAAGCCCACTCATTTTCTTTTTAATGGTATCTGTCATCTCTTCTCTGCCACTCTGTGACTTTTAGTTGTTCCTATTCCCTTGCAGTCAGTTCCTGTGTATCCCTTGCCACACTCCACAGTGCCTCCAAAACTTTGGAACTTCTGGCACCAGGAGGGCAGTGGGACTAGGATGGAAAAGTCAAGAGGAGGAGAAGGTTCAGCGGTAAAGGTGAGTATGGTACTCTCCCAAGCAAGTACAGTGCTTGGCACATAGTAAGTGCTCAATAAATACCATTGACTTACTGATTAGTTCTGTTAACAGTGGGCTTCAGCCCTCTCTTTCAACTGACTTCCTCTTATCCATGCTCTTCTACCACTATTCTGCAGCTCATCCACTGTGTTCCTGGTCCCCACAAGCAAAATTTCTATTTCTCACATATGACCCTCCCTGCAGGGAATCCTCTCAACTTTTTGCTATGTCAAACCACATCCCTCCACTTTTTCAAAATCTCATGAAAAAGTCATTTCCTCCACGAGGCGTATTCTGAATAATTCTCCATCTTCCTGGTCATTCCATCCACAGCCTTAACATTTAAGCGCTTACCTGTTTAGTTATATGCCATTTATAATTTAATTACTTATTTTTTCCATTACTAGTATCTATTCTCTTGCTTTTTTTACCTAGTCTATATTTGGCAATTTGTGTCTACTTATCTCCCACATTAGACTATAAAAGCCTCAGAGGAACCACACCTTCTGCTTTTATTTGACCTATTCTAAGCACCTATACACAGTGTCGACACACAAAAGGTGCTGAATAAATGTTGAAGTCAGAGTATGATCGAGGAAAAAAAAGTTAAGTCTTGTAGCCTTGACTTCCCCATTCCCAATAATCCAGCTCTCCAACAAGGCAGCCAAGAGTGGATGGCAGGGGAAGCAACATCTCTTTAGAGCATTGTGAGTTTCATGTTACTTGATTGGGAGTCGGGAAGAGAAGGGATATAGTCTAATTTTATATTTGTGTCACTTATGTGTCGGTCTTTCCTCTCTAAATTCTAAGATCCCTATGAGCAGGGACTGTTTTCAATGTACATGCTTTTTGTATATTTGAACATGTAAAGCAGCATGGCCTAGTGGAAAGAGCATGGGCCTAGGAGACTACTGAACTAGGTTTTAATCCCAGATCTGCCACTCGTCTGCTGTGTGACCTTGGGTCCAACCTGATTATCTCATATCTAACGCAGCACTTGTATCTATCCCAGTATTTGGCGCATAACAAATACCACAATTTTTATTATATTTCCAATCAAGTCCCAAGAAGAATCCAAGTCACAAAGTACACACACACACACACATATTAGTTATGAAAGGGGCTAAATTGCAATACAAAAATTACAGCAATCAAAATTTGAAAGAAAGGTAAGGGAGAGGGAAGGCAGGAAGAGGAGAGAAGGCCTAAGGAGTTCTCAGTTGTTCCTGCTGCATCTGAGGCAATCCCCTAGGAAGGTGGAACAGGAGTGTGAAAAAAGTAATCTTCTCAGGAACTCGGCACAACCTTTAGTAGAGTACACTGCCCAGTGATCAATAAATCAATCTTATTTGAGTACTTACTTTGTGCACAGCACTGTACTAAGCATTTGGGAGAGCACCTCCCTGCTTTTAGTCCAGTGGAAAGAGCACTCCTTCGAGAATCAGGAGACCTGGAATCTAGTTCTGGGTCTTCCTGCATCTGGCAAATATGGGCAAAAGCCTCCAAGGAACTTCACACTGTGTTGCCCCCTTTTCCTCCTACTGACTTGCTGCTCCCTGTGCTCCAGTAGGAGTATGTCTGATAATGGGTAAGAGAGCGAGCAGTGCTGTACAAACCACTAACATTTCCTCTGAGCTGGTTCTCAACCTTGGAGGAGTCTTAGGACTGGAGCTCCTCTGTCATTTCTGATGGGGGATTACATTTCTGGGTCCAGTTCTGGGTTCTGCATTGGAGGGGATTAGGAGGACTTGGAGAGGGTTCAATGGGGAATGACGATTAAAAGCCTGGAAAATAGGATCAATGAAGACCTAGGGAACTGAAATTATTTAATCCAGAGAAAAGAGGGGACAATTTAATTAGAGTCCTCAAGTAAACAAAGTTATTAAACAGAGGATGATTAACCTCTCAGCATCATCAACCACAGTACTGGGGACTTGAAGCAAATTAGTAGTATACCAGTGAGTATAAAGCAAGAGGAAAGGGGCAAGACTGAATTAGGTTTTTGCAGAAGGAAAACAATTCTTACAGTGAAGGAAGTTGGAGATTTAGTGGTCTTCAGAAATGGATTGATTTTCAAGTCACGGATGGTGAAGGTAAGGTTATATGAAAGCAAGGTGATGGACTATGTGACCCCCGAAGGTTCCTACCAGCCTTATTTTTATCTCAAACTTGCCCAGATTTTGATCTTCATTTTGAAACTAGTCTAAGGGCCCATCAAACAATGGGGAATAGTGATCATGATGGAGGTGGGCTGCAGACTGAAGAGAGCTGATCCAGTGGAATTTGGGTACCTGGGTGTTTGAAGGTCTCTGGGATTTTGTTTAGCAGAATGACTTCTATTCAGCAAACAAGGCAAACATAACTTTTCTTGCATTAATGTTGAATACATTTCTGCTATAATGTCTTAGCTGTGTTCCTAGGAAACCTTGTGTTATGGGAAAATCCTGTTACAGCAGTCACTGATTCATGACAAATGATAAGGCCTAGTGGAAAGTGCCCAGGACTGCGAGTCACAGGACCTATGTTCTAGTCCTGGCTCAGCCAGTTGCCTGCTGTGAGACCTTAGGCAAGTTACTTAACTTCTCTGGGCATCAATCTCCTCATCTGTTAAATGGGGATTAAATATATATTCTCCCTTACCCTGAGACGGTGTACCCCATGTAGGACAGCTCGTTGTGGGCAGGGAATGTCACTCTGCACACAGTAAGCACTCAATAAATACATTTTAATGAATGAATGACAGGGACACTGTCTAGGTATAATTGTATTGTATTATCTATTCCAGATCTCAGCACAGTTCTTAGCACAAACTAAAAAATACACATCTTGTTTTGATTAATTAATGGACTGGGGAAGAGTTTTGAAGATACCACCTTGCTTGATTTATTTTCATACAATTCCCTACATTATTGGTATTTATAGCATTAGCAGAAGGCTTTATAATTGTTAATTTAATGAATTAGATCCTGTAGAGTTGAAAAAACATACAGAAACACAAAGCATTGGTTACTACAATTCAGTGAGGCTGAGACAGAGACTGGGAAGTACGGCTTTGACCAATACTACGCACACACTGTTTCTTCCCACACCAAATCTATTTGCAGCAAAACAGATTCATGTAGTGGTAAAATGTTCCCTAATTCTTCCATCATCTGATATCCAAATCATGTAATTAAACCAGGGATCACAACAAAAATAGCCATCTTCAGTTCCTTCAAATGTGAAAAGTATGTTTTACCAAGAATACCAAATTGACTAATCCAAGAGAAATTGAGAATTATCTTATTCAACATATCGAAGACACTTTTATATCATCAAGAGCTTTGACACATTTGTGTTAAGTCCTTTACTCCTAGTGCACTTCCAAACCTTTCTCTAAGATATTAAACGGATGCCCTGAATTCACCTACAATCCTCGCAGTTTCCGGCAAGTGAAGCCACGTTGTTTTCATCGTTACGACAACGACAAGCGCTTAGTACAGTGCTCTGCACACAGTAAGCGCTCAATAAATACGATTGATTGATTGATTTCACCATTACCTCATTCAGTTCTGCTGCCCACTGTGGATGTCTAGACCCATTACCACTTTACGATATTGGAAATATCCAGCATATTCGCCTCAGTCACCACAGGAAACTGGGTCTCTTCTCAGGTGTCTCCACTCCCACCCAGGGCCCAACTCTGCCACAGCGCAGTGGAGAAATAATAATAATATTAATAATAATAATGGTATTTGTTAAGTGCTTACTATGTGCCAGGCACTGTATTAAGCGCTGGGGTGGATGCACACGAATCAAGTCAGACACCGTCCCTGTCCCACATGGGGCTCACAGTCTTAATAAGAGAAGCAGCGTGGTTTAGTGGAAAAAGCACGGGCTTGGGAGTCAGACACTGTGGGTTCTAATCCTGGCTCCGCCACTTATATCAACTGTGTGACTTTGGGCAAGTCACTTCACTTCTCTGTGCCTCAGTGACCTCATCTGTAAAATGGAGATTAAGACTGTGAGCCCCACGTGGGACAACCTGATTACCTTAAAACTACCCCAACCCATAGCAGTGCTTGGTACATAGTAAGCGCTTAACAAATACCATCGTCATCAGTATTAGTAGAAGTCCCCATTTTACAGATGAGGTCACTGAGGCCCAGAGAAGTGAAGTGACTTCATCATCATCAATCGTATTTATTGAGCGCTTACTATGTGCAGAGCACTGTACTAAGCGCTTGGGAAGTACAAATTGGCAACATATAGAGACAGTCCCTACCCAACAGTGGGCTCACAGTCTAAAAGGGGGAGACAGAGAACAAAACCAAACATACTAACAAAATAAAATAAATAGAATAGATATGTACAAGTAAAATAAATAAATAAATAAATAAATATGTACAAACATATATATATATATATATATATACAGTGACTTGCTCAAGGCCACACAGCAGACAAGTGGCAGAGGTGGGATTAGAACCCATGACTGTATGATCCCCAGACCTGTGTGTCCCTGGTGCTTTTGCACCATAGCTCAGTGGAAAGGGACCAGGCTTGGGAGTTAGAGGTCGTGGGTTCTAATCTCGGCTCCGCCACTTGTCGGCTGTGTGACTTTGGGTAAGTCACTTCACTGGGCCTCAGTTACCTCATCTGTCAAATGGGGATGAAGACTGTGAGCCCCACGTGGGACAACATGACTATCTCATATCCGTCCCAGCGCTTAGAACAGTGCTTGGCACATAGTAAGTGCTTAACAAACACCATCTTCTAGACTGTGAGCCCGTTGTTGGGTAGGGATAGTCTCTATCTGTAAAATGGGGATTAAGACTGTGGACCCCACGTGGGACAACCTCAATACCTTGAATCCACCCCAGCGCTTAGTATAGTGCTTGGCACATAGTAAGCGCTTAACAAATATCATTATTATTAGATGCCAAATTGTACTTTCTAAGCGCTTAGTCCAGTGCTGTGCACACAGTAAGTGCTCAATAAATACGACTGAATGAATGAATGAATCATCATCATCAGGATGACTGGGCGGTAACAAATGTTTAGGGAAGCTGCATGGCTCAGTGGAAAGAGCCCGGGCTTGGGAGCCAGAGATCATGGGTTCGAATCCCGACTCCAGCACTCATCAGCTACGTGACCTTGGGCAAGCCACTTCACTTCTCTGGGCCTCAGTTCCTTCATCTGTAAAATGGGGATGAAGACCTGTAGTATATATGTTTGCACATATTTATTACACTATTTATTTTACTTGTACATATTTATTCTATTTATTTTATCTTGTTAATATGTTTTGTTGTCTGTCTCCCCGCCTTCTAGACTGTGAGCCCACTGCTGGGTAGGGACCATCTCTATATGTTGCCGACTTGTACTTCCCAAGCGCTTAGTACAGTGTTCTGCTCACAGCAAGCGCTCAATAAATACGATTGAATGAATGAATGTTTGTACATATTTATTACACTATTTATTTGTTTTACTTGTACATATTTATTCTATTTATTTTATTTTGTTAATATGTTTTGTTGTCTGCCTCCCCCCCTTCAAGACTGTGAGCCCGCTGTTGGGTGGGGACCATCTCTATATGTTGCCAACTTGTGTACTTCCCAAGCTCTTAGTACAGTGCTCTACACACAATAAGCGCGCAATAAGTACGATTGAATGAATGTTTGTACATATTTATTACACTATTTATTTTACTTGTACATATTTATTCTATTTATTTTGTTAATATGTTTCGTTTTGTTGTCTGTCTCCCCACTTCTAGACTGTGAGCCCGCTGTTGGGTAGGAACTGTCTCTATATGTTGCCGACTTGGACTTCCCAAGCGCTTAGTACAGTGCTCTGCACAGAGTAGGTGCTCAATAAATATGACTGACTGAATGAATGAATCAATCATCATCATCAGGATGACTGGGTGGTAGCAAATGTTTAGGGAAGCTTAATGGCTCAGTGGAAAGAGTCCGGGCTTGGGAGCCAGAGGTCATGGGTTCGAATCCCTACTCCGCCACTCGTCAGCTGCGTGACCTTGGGTAAGCCACTTCACTTCTCTGGGCCTCAGTTCCTTCATCTGTAAAATGGGGATGAAGACCTGTATATATGTTTGTACATATTTATTACACTATTTTACTTGTACATATTCATTCTATGTATTTTATTTTGTTAATATGTTTTGTTTTGTTGTCTGTCTCCCCACTTCTAGACTGTGAGCCCGCTATTGGGTAGGGACCGTCTCTATATGTTGCCGACTTGTACTTCCCAAGCGCTTAGTACAGTGCTCTGCACACAGTAGGCACTCAATAAATATGATCACCTTGTATCCCCCCCACCAGCGCTTAGAACGAATGATCACCTGATCATTGAATGAAAGAATGAATGAACCTGATCACCTTCTAACCCCCTCAGCGCTTAGAATGAATGAATAAATGAATGAATGACAACCTGGTTACCTTCTATCCCCCCAGCGCTTAGAACGAATGAATGAATGACAACCTGATCACCTTCTATCCCCCCCAGCGCTTAGAACGAATGAATGAATGAATGACCACCTGATCACCTTCTATCCCCCCGTGCTTAGAATGAATGAATGAATGCCAACCTGATCACCTTCTATCCCCCCCAACGCTTAGAACGAATGAATGAATGACAACCTGATCACCTTCTATCCCCCCAGCGCTTAGAACGAATGAATGACAACCTGATCACCTTCTATCCCCCCAGCGCTTAGAACGAATGAATGAATGAATGACAACCTGATCACCTTGTATCCCCCCAGCGCTTAGAATAATGAATGAATGAATGAATGACAACCTGATCACCTTCTATCCCCCAGCGCTTAGAACGAATGAATGAATGAATGACAACCTGATCACCTTCTATCCCAGCGCTTAGAACGAATGAATGAATGAATGACAACCTGATCATCTTCTATCCCCTCCAGCGCTTAGAACGAATGAATGAATGAATGAATGACAACCCGATCACCTTCTATCTCCCCAGTGCTTAGAACGAATGAATGAATGAATGACAACCTGATCACCTTGTATCCCCCTGGGCTTAGAACGAATGAATGAATAAATGACAACCTGATCACCTTGTATCTCCCCTGCACTTAGAACGAATGAATGAATGCATGACAACCTGATCACCTTCTATCCCCCAGCGCTTAGAATGAATGAATGAATGACAACCTGATCACCTTCTATCTCCCCAGCGCTTAGAACGAATGAATGAATGAATGACAACCTGATCACCTTGTATCCCCCTGGGCTTAGAACGAATGAATGAATAAATGACAACCTGATCACCTTGTATCTCCCCTGCACTTAGAACGAATGAATGAATGAATGACAACCTGATCACCTTCTATCTCCCCAGCACTTAGAACGAATGAATGAATGAATGACAACCTGATCACCTTGTATCCCCCTGGGCTTAGAACGAATGAATGAATGAATGACAACCTGATCACCTTCTATCCCCCCAGTGCTTAGAACGAATGAATGAATGAATGAATGACAACCTGATCACCATCTATCCCTCCCAGCACTTAGAACAAATGAATGAATGAAAACCTGATCACCTATCCCCAGTGCTTAGAACGAATGAATGAATGAATGACAACCTGATCACCTTCTATTCCCCCAGCACTTAGAACGAATGAATGAATGAATGACAACCTGATCACCTTCTATCCCCCCAGTGCTTAGAATGAATGAATGAATGGCAACCTGATCACCTTCTATCCCCCCAGCGCTTAGAACGAATGAATGAATGAATGACAACCTGATCACCTTGTATCCCCCTGGGCTTAGAACGAATGAATGAATGAATGACAACCTGATCACCTTCTATCCCCCCAGTGCTTAGAACGAATGAATGAATGAATGAATGACAACCTGATCACCATCTATCCCTCCCAGCACTTAGAACAAATGAATGAATGAAAACCTGATCACCTATCCCCAGTGCTTAGAACGAATGAATGAATGAATGACAACCTGATCACCTTCTATTCCCCCAGCACTTAGAACGAATGAATGAATGAATGACAACCTGATCACCTTCTATCCCCCCAGTGCTTAGAATGAATGAATGAATGGCAACCTGATCACCTTCTATCCCCCCAGCGCTTAGAACGAATGAATGAATGAATGACAACCTGATCACCTTCTATCCCCCCAGTGCTTAGAACAAATGAATGAATGAATGACAACCTGATCACCTTCGATCCCCCCAGCGCTTAGAACGAATGAATAAATGAATGAATGACAACCTGATCACCTTCCATCCCTCCCAGCACCTAGAACGAATGAATGAATGAATGACAACCTGATCACCTTCTATCCCCCCTACTATGAATGAATGAAGACAACCTGATCACCTTCTAACCCCCAGCGCTTAGAACGAATGAATGAATGACAACCCGATCACCTTCTATCCCCCTACTATGAATGAATGACAACCTGATCACCTTCTATCCCCCCAGCGCTTAGAACGAATGAATGAATGAATGAATGACAACCTGATCACCTTCCATCCCTCCCAGCGCCTAGAACGAATGAATAAGTGAATGACAACCCGATCACCTTCTAGCCCCCCTACTATGAATGAATGAATGACAACCTGATCACCTTCTATCCCCCCAGCGCTTAGAACGAACGAATGAATGAATGAATGACAACCCGATCACCTTGCACCCCCCCCAGCGTTTAGAATGAATGAATGAATGAATGACAACCCGATCACCTTCCATCCCTCCCAGCACTTAGAACGAATGAATGAATGAATGACAACCTGATCACCTTCTATCCCCCCAGCGCTTAAAACGAATGAATGACAACCTGATCACCTTCTATCCCCCCCAGCGCTTAGAACGAATGAACGAATGAATGAATGAATGAATGACAACCTGATCACCTTGTATCCCCCCAGTGCTTAGAACGAATGAATGAATGAATGACAACCTGATCACCTTCTATCCCCCAGCGCTTAGAATGAATGAATGAATGACAACCTGATCACCTTCTATCCCAGCGCTTAGAACGAATGAATGAATGAATGACAACCTGATCACCTTCTATCCCCCCCAGCGCTTAGAACGAGTGAATAAATGAATGAATGACAATCTGATCACCTTCTATCCCTCCCAGCACCTAGAACGAATGAATGAATGAATGACAACCTGATCACCTTCTATCCCCCCTACTATGAATGAATGAATGACAACCTGATCACCTTCTAACCCCCAGCGCTTAGAATGAATGAACGAATGACAACCTGATCACCTTCTATCCCCCCTACTATGAATGAATGAATGACAACCTGATCACCTTGTATCCCCCCAGCGCTTAGAACGAACGAATGAATGAATGAATGACAACCTGATCACCTTGCACCCCCCCCAGCGTTTAGAATGAATGAATGAATGAATGACAACCCGATCACCTTCCATCCCTCCCAGCACTTAGAACGAATGAATGAATGAGTGACAACCTGATCACCTTCTATCCCCCCTACTATGAATGAATGAATGACAACCTGATCACCTTCTATCTCCACCAGCGCTTACCAGATACCCTCGTTATTATTATTATTACTATTATTATTATTATTATTATTATTATTACCTGCCTGTGTCATCCTGTGGCGTTCGGTCCCCCGATAGGGCCGGGCTTCGCTCTCCGGTCGTCGTCGTCGCCTCGTGGCGAGGAAAAGTCCCCTCACGGCGAGGCGTGAGGTAACGGCCGCGGCCGCGCCCCCGCTCGCCCCGCCCCTTCACCGGCGTCCGCGCCTGCGCGCTGCCCCCTGCCGCAGCCGCCCGGAGGGGCGGGGCCGCGCGGCTCGTGCACGCCCCCGCACGGGGCGCGCGCCGGCGGCGGGGGGGGGGGGACGCGCGCGCGCGCGTGCGTGTGCGCGTGCGCGCGCGCCGGGCCCGGGAGCGGCGCGAGCCCAACGGCCGCCAGCTCTTGGAGGCGTCTCCCAAGGCCCCGCCGGACGGCGCCAGGACGGGGTGGTCGTCGACGCCCCCCCCTCCCGCGGGAAGTGAGTAATAATAATAATAATCATAATGATAATAATAATAATCATCGTGGTATTGATTAGGCGCCTACTATGTGCCTCCCTTCAAAGCCCCCCTGAGAGCTCACCTCCTCCAGGAGGCCTCCCCCCCCTCCTTCCCCTCCCCCCAGCACCTGTGCAGATTTATTACTGTTTATTTTACTCGTCCGTATTCTGTTTATGTTGTTAATATGTTTGGTTCTGTCCTCCGTCTCCCCCTTTTAGACTGTGAGCCCGCTGTTGGGTAGGGACTGTCTCTAGATGTTGCTGATTTGTACTTCCCAAGCGCCTAGTACAGTGCTCCGCACACCGTAAGCGCTCAGTAAATACGATTGATTGAATGAATGAATGCGCCCAGCGCTGTTCAAGCGCTTAGTACAGCGCTCTGCACACCGTAAGCGCTCAGTAAATACGATTGAATGAATGAAGGAATGTGCCAAGCGCTGTTTAAGCGCTTAGTACAGTGCTCTGCACAGCGTAAGCGCTCAATAAATACGATTGATTGAATGGATGAATGTGCCCAGCGCTGTTTAAGCGCTTAGTATAGTTCTCTGCACAGCGTAAGCGCTCAATAAATACGATTGATTGAATGAACGAATGAATGTGCCCGTGCCCAGCGCTGTTTAAGCGCTTAGTACAGTGCTCTGCACACCGTAAGCGCTCAATAAATACGATTGATTGAATGAATGAACGTGCCCAGCGCTGTTCAAGCGCTTAGTACAGTGCTCTGCACACCGTAAGCGCTCAATAAATACGATTGATTGAATGAATGAATGTGCCCAGCGCTGTTTAAGCGCTTAGTATAGTGCTCTGCACAGCGTAAGCGCTCAATAAATACGATTGATTGAATGAATGAATGAATGTGCCCTTGCCCAGCGCTGTTTAAGCGCTTAGTACAGTGCTCTGCACACCGTAAGCGCTCAGTAAATACGATTGAATGAATGAATGAACGTGCCAAGCGCTGTTCAAGCGCTTAGTACAGTGCTCTGCACACCGTAAGCGCTCAGTAAATACGATTGAATGAATGAAGGAATGTGCCCAGCGCTGTTTAAGCGCTTAGTACAGTGCTCTGCACACCGTAAGCGCTCAGTAAATACGATTGATTGAATGAAGGAATGTGCCCAGCGCTGTTCAAGCGCTTAGTACAGTGCTCTGCACAGCGTAAGCGCTCAATAAATACGATTGAATGAATGTGCCAAGCGCTGTTCAAGCGCTTAGTACAGTGCTCTGCACACCGTAAGCGCTCAGTAAATACGATTGATTGAATGGATGAATGTGCCAAGCGCTGTTTAAGCGCTTAGTACAGCGCTCTGCACACCGTAAGCGCTCAGTAAATACGATTGAATGAATGAAGGAATGTGCCAAGCGCTGTTTAAGCGCTTAGTACAGTGCTCTGCACACCGTAAGCGCTCAATAAATATGATTGATTGAATGAATGAATGTGCCCAGCGCTGTTCAAGCGCTTAGTACAGTGCTCTGCACAGCGTAAGCGCTCAATAAATACGATTGAATGAATGTGCCAAGCGCTGTTCAAGCGCTTAGTACAGTGCTCTGCACACCGTAAGCGCTCAGTAAATACGATTGATTGAATGAAGGAATGTGCCAAGCGCTGTTCAAGCGCTTAGTACAGTGCTCTGCACACCGTAAGCGCTCAGTAAATACGATTGAATGAATGAAGGAATGTGCCCAGCGCTGTTTAAGCGCTTAGTACAGTGCTCTGCACACCGTAAGCGCTCAGTAAATACGATTGATTGAATGAAGGAATGTGCCCAGCGCTGTTCAAGCGCTTAGTACAGTGCTCTGCACAGCGTAAGCGCTCAATAAATACGATTGAATGAATGTGCCAAGCGCTGTTCAAGCGCTTAGTACAGTGCTCTGCACACCGTAAGCGCTCAATAAATACGATTGATTGAATGGATGAATGTGCCAAGCGCTGTTCAAGCGCTTAGTACAGTGCTCTGCACACCGTAAGCGCTCAGTAAATCCGATTGATTGAATGAATGAATGTGCCAAGCGCTGGACCGGGCGGGAATGCGGGAGAGGGGACCCGGCTGCGGCGGAGAGAGGTTACTAATAATTACTCTATTTATTTATTTTACTTGTACATATTCTATTTTATTTTGTTAATATGTTTTGTTCAGTTGTCCGCCTCCCCCTTCTAGACTGGGAGCCCGCTGTGGGGTAGGGACCGTCTCTAGATGTTGCCAACTTGGACTTCCCAAGCGCTTAGTACAGTGCTCTGCACACAGTAAGCGCTCAATAAATACGAATGAATGAATGAATGAATGTGCTAAGCGCTGGACCGGGCGGGACTGCGGGAGAGGGGACCCGGCTGCGTCGGAGAGAGGCTACTAATAATTACTCTATTTATTTTACTTGTACATATTCTATTTTTTTTATTTTGTTAATATGTTTTGTTCTGTTGTCTGCCTCCCCCTTCTAGACTGTGAGCCCGCTGTGGGGTAAGGACCGTCTCTAGACGTTGCCGACTTGTACTTCTCAAGCGCTTAGTACAGTGCTCTGCACACAGTAAGCGCTCAGTAAATATGATTGAATGAATGAATGTGCCAAGCGCTGTTCTAAGCGCTGGACCGGGCGGGACTGCGGGAGAGGGGACCCGGCTGCGGTGGAGAGAGACTACTAATAACGACGAGTACAGCGCTTAGTCTAGTGTTCTGCACACAGTAAGCGCTCAATCAATACGACTGAATGAATGAACGAGGAGGGTCTTGGCTAAGCGGGTGCCAAGCACTGTGCCAAGCGCTGAGGTTGAGCGGTTACCCGGGACCCCGGGGTCCTGGAAAAGGTGCCCGCAGCCCCAAGGAAGGGGAGTGTAGTCAGTAGCGAGGGGCACCCAGCCGGGCCCGGGAGCTCCCCCACCTTCGACCTGAGGGTGGGAATTATTTCTATTCTTTTTATTATTATTACTTCCATTATTATTTATTATTATGTCTGCTCCTAGAGAAGCAGCACGGCCCAGTGGAAGGAGCCCGGGCTTTGGAGTCAGAGGTCATGGGTTCAAATCCCCCTACCCATCCCCCCGCCTTACCTCCTTCCCCTCCCCACAGCACCTGTATATATGTATATATGTTTGTATTTATTACTCTATTTTACTCTGCACACGGTAAGCGCTCAATAAATACGATTGAATGAATGAATATTTCTTCTATTTCATTCATTCACTCATTCAATCGTATTTTTGAGCGCTTACTGTGTGCAGAGCAGTGTACTAAGCACTTGGGAAGTACAAGTTGGCAACATGTAGAGACGGTCCCTACCCAACAGTGGGCTCACAGTCTATTTTGTTAATATGTTTTGTTTTGTTGCCTGTCTCCCCCTTCTAGACTGTGAGCCCGCTGTTGGGTAGGGACCGTCTCTGTATGTTACCAACTTGTACTTCCCAAGCGCTTAGTACAGTGCTCTGCACACAGTAAGCGCTCAATAAATACGATTGAATGAATGAATGAGAGGGCCGGCTCCCGGCTCGGGAATGCCCACAGCTGCTGATGCTGGAAAAGGGGCAATCCAGGGGGGTCCAGCCAACCCCTGGAAGAGGCGGAGGGTACCTGGGGCAAACGGCGTCGCCCCCCCCTCTGCCCCCACATACTCTGTCTGCCGAGGGTGATGACTTGACTTGTCCTTCCCAAGCGCTTAGTCCAGTGCTCTGCACACAGTAAGCGCTCAATAAATACGGTTGAATGAATGAGTCCCTGAAGAGGATGAGAAGTCCCAAAGAGACAGGGGCTAGCGAGGGGGTTATTAAGTTTCAAGAGTGGGCCACAGATAAGCGACTACTACAGTGCTCTGCACACAGTAAGTGCTCAGTACAGGTGATTGAATGAATGAACGTCTGGGGTACAGAACTGCAAAGACAGTAAATGCAGGGGGAGGAAATGTAAAAGGCCCTGGCATTTCGGCTTGCCCAAGAAGTCACTTCTGGCTGCTTTCAGCTCTGAGGGGGATGGAACAAAAAGGAAATGGAGGATTATTAAGTTGGTTTTTTTTTTTTAAACCCCCCACCCCACCGCGATGGGGAATGGGACATTTGAGACCAGGTAAGTTCCAGAATGGGGAAGTGAATAATAATTATATTTGTTACATGCATACTATGTGCCAAGCACTGTTCTAAGCACTGGGGTAGATACAAGGTAATAAGGTTGTCCCACATGGGGCTCAAGGTCTTTGCTTCACTTCTCTGGGCCTCAATTGCCTCATGTGTAAAATGGGGATTGAGACTGTGAGCCCCGCGTGGGACAAGGGACTATGTCCAACCCGACTTGCCTGTGTCCACCCCAGTGCATAATGCAGTGTTTGGCACATAGTAAGTGCTTAACAAATAACATTATTAATAATAATAATCCCCATTTTACAGATGAGATACCTGAGGCACAGAGAAGTTAAGTGGCTTGCCCAAGGTCACCCAGCAGACAAGTGGTGGAGCTGGGATTAGAACCCACGTTCTCCGACTCCTAAACCCGTGCTCTTTCCACTAAGCCACGCTGCTTCTTTGCTCCCCAGCCTCCTAGTCTGGCACCAGGTTCAGAGAAGACAAAATGGACTGGATGCTTTGTGTTTTTGCCCTATTTCCTTCCCAGTTACTGGAGATTGGGTTACCAGATGGAGTGGATGAAGGGGTATTAAGTAAGGGGCAGAGCAATAAGGATTCAAGGTGGGCATGAAAGAAATATACTGTTGGCTGAGGGGCTGTGTTGTCTGCTCTCCAGCATCACTCAAACCCCAAAGCGGCTTTAGGATGGAGCCTGAGGAAAGGTGGGAAGATAAGGGAAATAGGTTTTACATTGTTGTTGCTACTGTTGCCTTTCTGCTGCCCCCCCCCCCACGCCTCCGTAGACTGTAAGCTCGTTGTGGGAGGGAATGTGTCTGCTTACTGGGATGTTGTACTCTCCCAAGCGCTAAGTACAGTGCCCTGCACACAGTACTCACTTGATAAATATGATTGACTCCCCTCTAGGTTGAGCAGTGTGATGGCAAGTCCTCCAGTTTCAGGAAGGTGGGGATAGTTTCCCTGGCTTCGGAAACTCCCTCCAGAGTCTGGTGGACCAAGTTTCCAGGCTTAAGTAAAATCCCAATCCCCTTGGAATTGAAGCTGAGATTGTGGCCATGGGAAGCACATGGGTGGCATATTATCCCTTGTCACCCTGTACTTTTGAAGGCAGTAGCTTTAGAGTGTCTAGAGTAGGGAATAGTAGTTCTCTTGCAACTCGTGTCTTCCGCTTTTGGGCTTGTGAAGGGGAAGGAGGAGTTGAGGGTCTTAGGGAGTCTAGTTGTAGATGCAGTACTTCTGTTCCCTAAGCTGTGTGTGCTCCTGCCCACCCCACCTCCCCCACTGTTGCCCTGCACCTTTGGTTTCTGGGCTGGTTTGGTCCCTCATTTGCCAATTTTTCTCATTAAGTAGGGAGGGGAGGCACCCCGGAAGCAGAGGGGCTGTGGCAATCATCCCAGTTAACCCCATCCCAAAACAACACTTCCAGGGACCTGCCAAAGGATAAAACTAGTGGACTGTTTTTATGAGGCCTGTAGGGTAGTTGTGTTGTGGCAGGAGGAGCAGAAAATGGCTCTGGCTCACCCTTTTACCACATGTGTCTCTCATCAAGGGCAGGTTGGCGTCTGGCCTTGGAGAGTGAGTAACTGTAGTGTCCGAGGGGAGCTGTTTGGTCATGTGGAATTCCCCTAATTGAGCCTTTTTCTTTCTAAAATTTGCCCCATTCTGGCTATCATAAGGTGGAAAAGGAGGCGGCCAGAACCCATGCCCAGAGACTGGTTGCATTTTGTTCTCTCAAAAAGCCTCCGGCTTAAGAGCCAGAGATTTGACTATCGATACAAATCCTGTAGCAGGTAGAATTCCAGCCGAGTATTGGAATTCTGGCTGTCCAGTCTGTTCCAGGCCACAGAGTCCCGAGTGTGGGACAGTTTTTGGAGTTGCATTGGGTTGCCTTGCCTGTTGGGTTGCTTTGTCTGCCAAATTCCAACTTGACCTTTCACGGGTTCCGAGAGGACTTTTAGAGTACATAAATCAAACCATTTGTGAAGAGGACAGGGCAAATCTAGGCAGTTCTGGCAGTACTTTTAAAACAGTTTGAAGTTTGGAACACTTGACTTTTATGCGTATTTACTGATGCAATGCTTTTTTTTTAAACTCTGCTCTCTACACCCCCCCTTCATCTCCCCATTCAAACTACACAAGGTGCTTATTCTGTCAGGAAGTTTCAATTTTAAAAGTCTGTGTGTTTTGGAGAATGTTACGTACCTGCCTGCATGCACAGGCACATGAACTGCTTGACTACAACTTGAGGCAAGTCATCGCTGGTATGAACAACTTAAAATCAAATCTTTTTACAGTGGAAGTTCATAAAGAGGAAGTACCAGTGGCAGAAGCTGTAGCATTTTTGTATATTGATACTACTAATGAGATTAAAAGAAAACTGACAAAGTACAAACTGAGTGCAACACATCTTTGCTCCCTTCTCTCCTCCCCTCCCTTCCTGAAACAGATAACCCACCTGAGGAGCTTTTAGTTAGATTTTGTTAGCTCTTGGAATGAGTTTAAGAAGGGAGGCTAGTGGTGGTGGGGGTTTACAATGGCCTTTGAAGCATACACCATCTGCAGTCAGCTGCTGCTACTCAGTCATCATCTGGGTTCACCTCTTTGAAGGTATTTCCTTATAATGACCTCAGCTGCCCTCCTCATTAAGTGCAAACGCCTATCCTCCAGCTTCAAACCCCTGCCCCCCTTCGATTATACCTTCCATCTCATTCCTGTTCAGTTTCTCATTTTGTGTCAGGATTGTCTCTGGTACCGGTCATTCTGAAACCCATTTTTACCTCTTTGCCCAAATGAACAGAATGACCAGCCTATCCTCTTATACCAGCTCACTCTTCATTCTTGACATTCAGAATTCAACAAGGAGTTTTCTGACTTCAGAAATCTTGCCTTGCTGAATTCAGGGAATGGAAGGGTCCACAGTTTGCATCCCTGCTGCCCTGAGGCCTTGTGTGTGGGTGGAAGGGTGTGAGTTCTGGGAAGAGGCTCATCTTCCTTTGGCAGAGGACCACAGGAGCCCAGCCCAGCTCTAGAAAATCCATAGTCCTAAGGACGGGATGATCCTGAGGAGATAGGGATGAGGTTTAGGTGGCTGGTTCAATCCCGGACCATTGGGACGTCCAGGCTCCCTGTGGACCGGAGGGTTCTATAGGCCAGGTTTGAGCTCTTCATGGGAGCCCTGAGCTGAACTGGTCCTACCTGGGAGTGTTAAGAATGTAAATTCCTCAGATTAAATATAAGATCCCTGTAGGCAGGGAATGTCTTATAATAATGATGGCGTTTATTAAGTGCTTACTATGTGCAAAACACCGTTCTAAGCACTGGGAAGGATACAAGGTGATCAGGTTGTCCCACGGGGGGCTCACAGTCTTAATCCCCATTTTCCAGATGAGGGAACTGAGGCCCAGAGAAGTTAAGTGACTTGCCCAAAGTCACACAGCTGACAATTGGCGGAGCTGGGATTTGAACCCATGACCTCCGACTCCAAAGCCCGGGCTCTTTCCACTGAGCCACGCTGCTTCTCTTGTGTAATTCTGTTGTATTTTTCCAAGTTCTTTGTACAGTGCATTATACCTACTAGATGCTCAATAAGCACAATTGCTACTACCAGAGGGGGGTAGAATCAATCAATTGTATTGAGCGCTTGCTATGTGCAAAGCACTTGGGAGAGTACAGTAGAATAGAGTTGGTAGACATGTTCCCTGCTCACAGTGAGCTTACAGTCTAGAGGGGAACTGGGCCTTCTTTGGAAGGAAATTCCCTTCTTGAGTCTTCCTACTATGCAATCGTTTTGAGTGCCTTTCCTGACTAGGATGACTCCTCAAACTTATTCTAATTCAAGTATATATGAGGTGAGTCTTCACAGTTCCTGTGTGTAAAATGTAGTTTGAATGTTCTTGTGATTGCAAGGCCCTGGAGGGCAGGGAACAGGTTTCTGCTTTTATGCACCCCTTCTCTACCACACTTTAGAAGAGTGCTTCAGAGACTCTCTGAATTTTTTTGTTCATTTTGTATTTACACCGGCACTTAGTACAATGATCAGCTTATAGAAAATTCTCATTACCCCTGCGAAAACAGCATGCACCCTAAAGGTACTCAATAATTGCTGACTTTATCTTGTCCCATCTACTTATTTTCAGATTTTCAGCCCCCTCCAAAGGGATAGGGACTGTATCCAATTTCCACTGGTATATTTTTTCCCAGTGCTTATTACAGTGCTCTGCACACAGTAAGCCCTTAATAAGTACTGCTCCTCCTCTTTCTACTTAATTTATGGCGATGTGGAGTAAGGCAGGGAAGTCAGACTTGAACTTACCCCTTCCTCTGTACCCTTTTAGCCATAACCGTAGAACAAACTCCTATAATAGTCTCCAGTCTCTCCTTACTCCAGTCTAACCAGTATATTGTATCCTAATTCATTTTGATGATATGCTTATTGGATCAGGCTTTTCCTTATATAAAACAAAAACTCTTGACCAGCAGCTTGAGAGTTAGCTGCCATTTGGACTCTTATTTCTGGCTGCCTTATTCTCCCAGCTAGAGCTCTCAGCCCCATCCCAAGTTCACAGCACTGCTCTCTACTCAACTCTCTCATCTCAACTCCCCTGCTTCTCATCCGTTGCTCCGCCTGAGCTCTCAACATGCCCAAAACTGAACTCCCCATCTCCTTTCCCAAACCTCTACTCCATCTAACTTCCTCTTTAGTTGACAATACCACCATCCTTCTTGTCTCTCAAGTCTGTAACCTTGGCGTTCCCCTGGACTCCTCCATCTCTTTTGACCCCCAAATTCAATCAGGCACCAAATCCTACCCAGTTCTCTTCTGTGATACTTCAAGAGTCTGCCCCTTCCTTTCCATCCAGTTGGCCATTTCACAGGGCCAGGGACTTTTTTTTTTATGTTGGTATTTGTTAAGCGCTTACTATGTGCCAAGCACTGTTCTAAGTGCTGGGGTAGATACAAGGTAATCAGGTTGTCCCACGTGAGGCTCACAGTCTTCATCCTCATTTTACAGATGAGGGAACTGAGGCCCAGAGAAGCTCAATAAATACGATTGATTAAGTGACTTGCCCAAGGTCACACAGCTGACAAGTGGCAGAGCCGGGATTTGAACCCACGACCTCTGACTCCAAAGCCCGGGCTCTTTCCACTGAGCCACGCTGCTTGACATCTCCTGCCTGTGGATTGGCTATTGCATCAGTCTCCTCACTGAGCTCTCTGCTATCAGTCTCTCCCCTTCCCAGACCGTACTTCACTCTGTTGAACAAATCATCGTGCTAAAATGTCATTCTGTACAAATATCTCCACTAAAACCTCCAGTGATTTTTTTTTTCCTCATTCTTCACATCAAACATAAAACTCCTGATCACCAGTTTTAAGGCACTCAGCTCTCTCCCTCCTGCTTTTTCACTCTTCTCTCCCACTACATGCTGGAGAAGCAGCGTGGTTCAGTGGAAAGAGCATGGGCTTTGGAGTCAGAGGTCATGGGTTCAGATTCCAGCTCCACCAATTGTCAGCTGTGTGACTTTGGGTCAGTCACTTAACTTCTCTGTGCCTCAGTTACCTCATCTGTAAAATGGGGATTAAAACTGTGAGCCCCCATTGGGACAACCTGATCACCTTGTAACCTCCCCAGCACTTAGAACAGCGCTTTGCACATAGTAAGTGCTTAATAAATGCCATCATCATCATCACACCCTAGCTTGCACACTCTGTTCCTCTCAAGCCAACACAGCCTCACATGCCTTGCTATCTTGCTACCTGTCTTTTGCCCACAGCCTCCCTCCTGCCTGAAAATCCTTTTCCCTTCACATCTGGAAGCCTCTACTCTCTTATCTTCAAAACCCTTCTCAAATCATCTCTCTAGGAGGCCTTCCCTGATTGACTAATATTCGCAGTTTATACCCATCAACTGCTACTTCAGTCCTTCTACATCACCTAAGTAAGCACTTGGGTACTGACACCTTCCCCTCACCCTCTCTTAGCACTCATGTACATATCTTTATACTTTTTACTTTCTCCTATCTGTAATTTAGATAAATCGGGTAGATAGGCTGGAAGGCTCCCTTCACTTTGCTTTGCCAATCTATGCCCCTTTCTTCCTTCCAAAGCCTTCCTTTTTTATGGTATTTGTTAGTACTACTTATGTGCCAGGCACTGAACTAAGTTCTGGGGTAGATACCAGCTATTCAGGTTGGATACAGTCGATGTCCCACATGGGGCTTAGAGTCTTATTTCCCATTTTGTAGGTGAGGCAACAGGTGGAGAGAAGTGAAGTGACTTGGCCAGGGTCACACAGCAGACACCTGGCAGAGCTGGGATTAGGACCCAGGTCTTTCTGCCTTTTAGGTCCGTGCTCTATCTACTAGACCACGTTGCTTCTTCCTTCAGAGATTATCCAGGCTGCCTTCACCCCACTGCCTTGGCCATGCTATCTACCCCACTTACCTCAACACCCTTGTTCTTATCAATCAATTTATGTATGCACTTCTGTTATCTTTATTATTCTACATTATCTTATTGTAAGCTTATGTTCTGTTTTTACTGGTCTTCTCCAATAGATTGTCAGCTGCTTAGGGGCATCAGTTGTGCTGCAGTTGCAACACTAGTTTTCTAGATTTCTCGACTAAATTAGCCACATTTCAATTCAAGGTATTTCCTACAACAAAAATCCAACTAAAAGAATTTCCAAGTCCTGTCTGGTGGACCAAGTATTCTGAGCAATATTTGAAACAGTATTTGAAACATTGAAGTTTTCAGTCCAAGAAAACCAAGTAGAAATACAGTGTTACGGCGTGTGGGCGCTTCCAAGCATTTCACTACATAATTTTGGCAAAAGTGAATATTTGCACTGGACACGGGCAAAACAGCTCCATGCTGCTCCTTGCTGGATTTTTGTTTCACTACACGCTGTAGGGCAGTACCATTGAGCCCTCCTCTTCCCCACTTCTGTAGGATCATGTTACTTGCGACTAAAATCAGAGCACTGTTGGTACTTAAAAGAAACTTACAAAAAAATAAAGGTAGCAATGCTTATTTTTGCTGCTATAGACCTTGAAGAGGAAAGTAAAGTCGATTCTAAAATGTATGTATTGGCTTCAAAATTGTAATTGAGGTTATTTGGCATCACTTTTATTCTTGATTTGTCCTCTGATAGTTTAATTGAAACATGTTAAATTTGTAGGAAATACTACACTGAGAGATTTTCCAAAATTTGAAAAGATAGGTAAATGCAGGCAGTCGTCTGATTTATGAGTCAGTCCATTCCTGAAAATTGGACCTACAGTTGAAACAGTCTTTTTTGTCATTGTCTCTCCCCCACCCCCCGACCGCCCCCATCTCACAAGAATACTGTTATTGGTTCCTGGACCAGGGTTGGAAACCCTATTTTTACCAAAATTACTCAGAATAGTATATTGAGTTACAGATAAGTAATATAGCTAAATATATTTATATTGTGATCATAATGAAATAAAAATTGCAAAATTAGTTCAGCACAAGAAATACAGTGCAGTACCGTATAGTGCTCATGTTCCCTACTTTCAAATTATGTAAAATGCATGGAGAAGCAGTGTGTCCTATAGAGAAACACTTTAGTCTAGTAGAGCCTGAGACTGGGAGTCAGAGGACCTGGGTTCTAATCCTGCTTCTGCCATTTGCCCGCTGTGTAACCTTGGGCAAGTCACTTATCTTTTCTCTGCCTCAGTTTCCTCATCTGCAAAAGGGTATTCAGTACCTGTTCTCCCTCCTACTTAGACTGTGAGTCCTGTGTGGGACAGGGATTGGGTCTGAACTGATTACCGTGTATCTACTCCAGTGCTTGGAACAGTGCTTGGAACTTAGTAAGCACTTAATAAATACCACAGTCATCGTCTTCATCATCATCGTGTTCGCATTCCATATTCAGTTTTTTCTACTATTGGCTTTTCTGGCTGGATTAAATCATGGTCAATGGATGTGTGAATTGTGTTGGGGCACTCTTCATTCTGTATCTTTCATCTGCTGAAACTACTAAGTACAAGCTGAGCCTGTTTAGACACTTTTTGCCCCATCTATTGTAAAGTGTGAATCCCAATAAGTGCTCTTGGATGTTGCCTTAATAGAGCCCTGGAAACAAGTGACAGATACACACTGACAGATTGACAGAGGAAAGAATCATTTCTCCATTTTGAAGCATCAAGTTTGTGTTTTAAATTCAGACTTAGGAGAAAAAGTAAGTGGTATTCTTCTCCAAAGAAGTCTGATTCAGATACATTTTGCATTGTATATTTGATTTAGTGCTCCTCAGGGCCTCAGAGTTTGCCAGGGCAGGAATATGCGCAGTTCTGTTAAATGCAGATGTTCCATTCTTGTGGAACCCAATGATAAGAAAAACTCATGCTGGTACTCCATGACAGGGACTACATTGTGTTTTCGGTAGGCAGATGTATTATTGGAAGAATACTCCCTTATTCTGCCACCATGCACTATCCTAAGCATGTAATGTAAACATACCATCTGTCAGAACTGAGTATCCTGAATGGACCAGGCCTGCCAGTTGGTTTACAAGGTAGGATTTAAGAATCCTAAGGGAAAGTGGGGTGGGTCTGTGGTTAGCACATCAAAGTAACTGGTTTGTCCAGATACAATTTCTGCTGAAATATTTATTCACTGTGAAGTTGAGCAAACCATGGAATCCCTGGGAATTACCTAGAGTTATGGAGATAACTTACTGTTAGTGTCCCTCTGAGGTACTGCCTTTGTCACTTCTGTCATGGTTTGTGTAAGAGTAGTGTGTTAAGGAGTCTTTGTTGCCCTAGAAGCTGTAATGCTTGTTCACCTGCATCACCAACTAGTACAAAATCACCGTAACTGGGACAAGAGTACCAGTTATAAGAAGTGGAGGTACAACGTATGGGAAGATTGAGTGGCACTGAAGTGAAAGCATGTAACTCCTCGTCCCCAGCGTGCCCGTCCCCGTCTCCCCCCTCCCTACACCTGCTGAAGTTCCACCTTCCCTTCAGACATCTCCAGGCCTTTTGGACTCTTTGTGCTCTTCCTTCTCAGACCCAAACATTTCCTCCTGTGGTTATTCTTAGCAGCAGCACCACCACCACAGGGCTTCTTTTCCTGCTGCCAACTGGAACATCCTGAGAGGAGACAGAACCAAATGAAATTCACCAGGTTCTCAGGTAGTAATAGTATTTGTTAGAAGTTTTTATGAGAAACAGCATGGTCTAGTGGTGAGAGAATGGGCCTTGGGAGTCAGAGGATATGGAGTCTAACCCAGCTCTGCCACTTGTCTGCCGTGTGACCTTGGGAAAGTCACAAATTCTCTGTGCCTCAATTTACTTATCTGTAGGAGGGGGATTAAATCCTCCCCCTAGACTGTGAGCCCCATGTGGGACAGGGATTTGCAACCTGAATATCTTTTATCTATCCCAGCACTTAGTACAGTGCTTGGCTATTTTAAGTGCTTAACAAATACCGTGATAATTTTAAATTCATTATTATTGGTAATAGTATGTGCTATGCACTTACTAAGTGCAGAGCACAGTATAAAGCTCTGGGAAAGAATACGCAGGTGGGATTTAGTCACAGATCCTTTCCCTTGAGGTGCTCATGATCTGTCATTATTGGGTTATCTAGAAACCTCAACCCCAATAGATTTCTCAGTGTGAGATTGTTTGAGAACTGGGGTAAGGGCCTGGCTAGTGTGGGTGTGTTATAAAACAGGTGCAGTTTTGATGTGCTTGATTTTCCCTTCTCCCCAGACTGCTGTTGGGGTTGAGGAAAGGGTCCCAGTTGCTACTTAGTAAAACAGATTGGCCTAGTGGATAGAGCACAGGCCTGGGAGTAAAAGGAACTGGCTCCTAATCCAAGCTCTTCCACTTTTATGCTGTGACCTTGGGCAAGTCACTTAACTTCTCTGTGCCTCAGTTACCTCACCTGTAAAATGGGGATTAAGATTTTGAGCCCCAAGTGGGACAGGGACTGAGTCCAACCTGATTAGCTTGTGTCTACCCTAGTGCTTCATACAGTGCCTGGCACATAATAAGCGCTTAACATGTTTCATTAAAAAAAGCAAAAAAAAAAAAAATAGAAAAAGCATTTCACCGGGAGCCTTAGTTTTTACCATCATCCACACCCTTGTGGGAGTGCAAAGTGAGAGTGAGAGCATGTGATGATTATGCCATCAGCACTTGCTTCTTTCCCTCTCCTAGACTGATTGCTGAAGGGCTGTGTGTGGTGAACCTTTGCCTGAAAGTGATGGTGATAGGAGAGTGAAGGGGGAACCCGCGAGGAGATGCGTTAGTGTCTGGGTTTGGAATTGGGTTGCATAATCACAAGTCCAGAATGTGCTAAGGTTTTTCCTGAACCTCAACCTTTTCTTCTCAACTTCTCCCTTTTCCAGTTGCTTATGCTTTGGTTCAGAAGATAATCTATTTTTAGGAAGAATAGCACTAGAGTAGAGTTGATAAATGTAATCTTGTAATTTCATGCTGCCTAGCTTTCTAAGTTCACTGGTTAAAGCTCCTTCATTCAAGAGAAAAACCCAGATAACAGTACTGGAAGAGTACATGGATAAAAGAACGACTGGGATACAGACTCCTCATGAAGGGGGTACTTCGTGACTCAGCTATAGTGACTTGGCTTATATTGTTTTGGGGCCAAATGTAATCTTTTTGGGGATGAGAGTTCAGACATAGGGCCTTCAATTTTACAGGGCTGAAATGTTACGTGCAGATAGAGAGGGCAGGGAGAAAGAGCAGGGGATGACAGAGGGAACTCTAAATTATTTAGCATTATAATTTGCCAATTAGCAATATTTAGCAAAATAATTTACAGGAAAGAGGAAGAGAATGAAAAAATGGAAATGTGGATGAGTAAGTGCTTAACTAGAGTAAGTTAATGTGATCAGAAGTGCTGTGGGTGCTCCTGAGTGCATAAAGTGCTAAGGTAATCATTGGGAGGATTTGACTTGATCAAAAGAAAGTTGAAAAATGTTTCCTGGAAGAGGTAAGAGTTCAGGAGGGTTGGAAAATAGGGAGAGAGCTCAGTGAAGGAGAGAGGATGTGAGCAAATGGTTAGAGGAAGGGGAGATGACACTGAGGGGGTGCTAGCTGGGGTCTGGATGCAAGGAGATCCAGAGAACACTTTTTTAGAATAAGGGAGACATGAGCCTGTTTGAAGCAGGTTTCATCAGAGATTGAATGGTGGAAAATGGCAGTTATGGAGGGAAGAAGGGGTCAGAGCAAATGGTTTTAGAGCATGAGCATGATTGAGGTCTGAGGAACATGGAGAGAGTGAGTGAATTTTGAAAGATGGCAGGAGATATCATCACAGTCTTCCTCCTTCAGGTAAGACCGTACGACTTCCATAATTCTTGCTATTATCCCTGGCTCCTCGTCTGCTTAGTCTTATCTGTGTTGGTAGAAATGATTTCAGAGGAACAGCCGTTGGTGATCAGTGCTGTTGCCATCACAGTTGCCATTGGGCTAGGTGGAAAGTAGTCAGAGTAGCATACTTATTCCTCTTGGTCAAATTTTTTGTGTCTGTCTCCTCAGTTTCGTGTCTGACAGTCTCCAGTCAGTCTCTCTGATTTCCACAAAGATTGCTGCTCCTTGCCTGGTACTACTCACTTCCTGAATGAAGCAAGCTTCTTTTTGGGCACTGGGCCAGATGCCCTCATGTGATTACTTCTCTAACTAATGGAGAACTAGGCTGTGACTTCTGAAGGACCCCTTGGGCAGTGGGGAGGAATCCTAAAGGTTGCTGAGAGGATCCAACTCTCAGAGAATCAGTTCAGAGCTCCCTTGAAGGAGCTCCCTGAGGAGGTTTAGAGCTTTTCCAGTGTTACGGCGGGTGTGCAATCCCTGAGTCCCTAAAGAAATGTAGTCCACATTGCCTTGGTAGTAGTGGGCTACTTATCAGGCTGATTCTGAGTCCTACAGTGAGCCCATGACACTTACAGTGTTCTAAAGACATAGCTTTCCTCAGAGGGGAAACAGTTCAATAGATAATTAGACTTTTTGTCATTCTTCCCTGCAAGAAACTAGAAACAAAATGGGGGGCAAGCCGACACCTAATGCTTTGATGTGTCATCTCTGAAGCAGTTTCATTTACGATGAACAGTATCCTTCAAAATATTCTGCTTCTTATGGCATTTCCCACATTTGTGAACTCGTTAATCCTTGAAGTCTCCAAATGTTTCCTCTTATACCAGCTCGCAAATTCATCTCCAAGTGTCTCATTAGCATGTCAAGGTGTTAGAGTTTCAGGGTATATAGTATGGATAATTCTGAGATGACCTTGGCTCATGGTCTCTCTTGCTTTTGGAGTCACAGCTGCTGGAATAATCAATGAGTAGTATTTATTGAACAGCTACTATGTGCAGAGCAATTTACAATGTAATTGAAAGAGTATGTGGACATGGTCCCTGCCTTCCAGAAGTTTAGTCTAGCAGGGTAGACAGGTACTAAAATAAATCACAGATAGTTAAGATTAAGGGAAATGGGAAATGTAAATGAGTTGGTGCTTAAGTAGTAAGGTGTGTAGGATATGTAAAAAAGTGGAAGATTGGAAATTCATTGGAGAACACCTGGAGGAGGTTTAATTTCAGAAGGGCTTTCAACTTCGGGAGGGCTGTGATCTGTTGAAGGGAAAGGGAGTTTAAGGCAGGGAAGGGCACTAGTAAAGTTGGTGGTGGAAAAAGCAAGAATAAGGCACAGCAGATATATTAGTTTGAGAAGAGCAAAGAATGCAAGCTGTAAGTGTTGGAGAAAAGAGTGGATAAATAGGAAGGAGAGAGCTGATTTGAGTGCCTTAAAGTCATCAGTCAGGAGTTTCTGCTTGATGGGGAGATGAATATGTGTTTTTTGAAGAGTGGGCCAGCATTTTAGAAATGTGATGTAGGCCTAGAAATGATGTATAGACTTGAGGCAGAAAGGTCAGTGAGGAGCCTGATGCAGTTCAAGCTGGGTATGATATTTATTTATTTATTTATTTATGATATTTATTTATTTATTTATTTTACTTGTACATGTCTATTCTATTTTATTTTGTAGTATGTTTGGTTTTCTCTCCCCCTTTTAGACTGTGAGCCCACTGTTGGGTAGGGACTGTCTCTATATGTTGCCAATTTGTACTTCCCAAGTGCTTTGTACAGTGCTCTGCACACAGTAAGCGCTCAATAAATACGATTGATGGTGATAAGTGCCTGGACCAGCCTGGTGGCCTTTTGGATGGAGAGGAAGAGGCAGGTCTTGGAAATGAGGGCGAAAAAACCTACAGCATTTGGCAAAAAGAATGACTATGGGGATCAAAAGAGAGGGAGGAGTCAAGGTTGTGGGCCTCAGAGATTGGGTTGTCTACTGGATGGGAAAGTTAAGGGGAGAGGATTTGGGAGGGAATATGAGGAGTTTGGTTTTGGACACGTTGAGCTTGGTGCCAGTGGCTCAACCAGGTAGAGATACTAGAATCAGAGGGAAATGCGAGATAGCAGAGGAGGTGAGAATTTGGGGCCAGTTAGGTAGATTTTGGAGTCACCCATATGAAGGTGGTAGTTGAAGCCATGGGAGAATAGGCTGAAGACAGGTCTTCATCAGGAGACACTGGTTTCCTTTCAGGAACTAGGATTATTTTATCTGGACCATTTTGCAACACTAAGTTGCATTTCAGTATCTGATCCTGACTAACTGATATTAAATGTGCTTTGGCACTTAATTTCCTGTTATTCCTCTGTAGGCCATTCCTGTCAGGTGCAATAAAGAGTTATGACTTTGTTCTGGGGGAATGAGGAAGCATTCGCCTTCTCACTCTTCAGATATACTAGCAAAACTGATTTTAGTCTGTAACAATACGAGTAACATTTTAGGTATACAGAGATGAAAGAATGTTACATGAGAACCATTTTTACAATATATTCAGTATCTTCCTCTTTAGGCACATCTGACCTAGAGCAGTAATTTTTCGGGAGGTATTCTAGCTGCCATGAAGAATCAACCTGTGAAGCTATGTCTCATTTTTAAACACAAAATAATACAGTAATATAGTCAGAGTGTCAAAGAGTTGGGTTTCCTTTGTATTTGGAGAGCTGAGTCCTAATTGCTTATTGACACAAAGCGTTGTTTCCAAAAGACACTGTTTCTAGATAGTTCCAGCACTGCCTACCCTAAAAAATAATTTTCTGTAGGGAAATCCCAAATCTATTTCATGTGTTTGTATAGCCCAACTATTTCCAATCCATTTCATGCTTGATGTTCCTGCTTCGGGAAATCTGTGCCATTCCATTGCAACAGAGGGGACTTTTCATCCATGGTAGTTTGAGTCCTCTGGAAAAGACATGCAGTTATACAGCTAATCCCATGGGAGTGATGGTCCCCTTCCACCCTCATGGATTTGACACTCATGGCTGTGGATGTTTATGAAGTGTCTAAAAATGTTGCTGGTTTTGCAAGCGATTTCGTAAGGATTCCTGGCTGCCCACCTGATGTGGGCATAGAGACTTGCTATGAATTCACTGCTACTGGAGTGGAAACCTGGGAGGATGTGGGACTAATGGCAGCCACAGCTCTTTCAGCCTGGAGCAAGGAACAGTGAGCCAGGCTGCTAGCAGGGGAAGAAGGTCTGTCCCTACTGGGAAAGGGGAAGAATTTTGTTTGTGTGTGTGTCTTTCTCTCCGCCACCCTGTCTGACTCTTTATGTCACTGTTTTTGTGACTGTCTCTCTGTGTGTCTCTCATCGTCTTTCTCTCCTTTTCTCCATTTATTTCATTTCCCCACTCTTGGATGAGAATTCTTGCTCCCAAGGAAGCCTCACAGACTAACACTGCATTGTCATTAAATTAATGAAATTGGATTGAGAAATTTCATTTCCTTTGGCTCAATTGAAAAATTATAATGTATTAAGATGCGAATAATATTACAAGAAATATTTGTACCTCACAGCTTTTAAAAATTGTGACCCATGTACAAAGATGTAACCACATAAAGCTGCCTGATTCCAGGATTGCCAGGAGAGAGGATCTTGGGGTCCAAATCACTCTCAATCAATCAGTGGTATTTATTGATCCCCTACTATGTGCAGAGCACTGTACTAAGCGCTTGGGAGAGTATAATGCAACAGAATTAGCATCATATTCCCTCTTTCATTTATAACATCCCTCATGGCCCTGGTCAAAATGCTTGGCTGCATTGGCTGTAAAAGGGTTTTTGTGTTTTTTTTGCAGAGTTATTGCAGCATGACCTAGTTGAAAGAGCATAGGCCTGGGCGTCAGAGGACCTGGGTTATAAATCCTAGCTCAGCCACTTAGCTGCTGGTGACCTTGGGCAAGTCACTTAACTTTTCTCTGTGCCTAAATTATCTGCAAAATGGGGATTTAATATCCATTCACCCTCTTATTTAATCTGTGGTCCCCATTTGGGACCTGATTGTCTTGCTTCTACTCTAGTGCATGGAACGGTGCTTGGTACAAAGCAAGTGCTTAACAAATGCTACAATTGGTATTATTGCTCCAATATTACAAATGCCGGATGTCTAATTCCTAGCTATATATTCTTTCCCAACACTTAGTACAGTGCACTGCGCACAGTTAAGTGCTTAATAAATGCAACAACTATTACTACTAAGAGTTCTCTAGATTTCTCCACGGTGACCTAGATAGGGAGCATGAAGGAGAGCTATGTGATGAAAGGGTATGTCTGAAGCCGTAGGATTACAGTTCTAAAAGGGACGAGGACTGCTGTGAGAACTTAACCAACTACATGACAATTGTACCTTCCTTTTGGCCTTCTCCAGTGCTGTGGTACCAGCAGCCACTGACCTGTTTCCCACGTCCTCCCCTTAGCCTGGAACTCCCTCCCCCTCCATATCCACCAAACCACCACTCTCTCCTCCTTCAAAGCATTACTAAGGTCATACATCCTCCGAGAGACCTTCCCCAATTAAGCCCTCAGTTCCCTGGCTCGTTCTCCCTTATAGTCTATGCACTTCAACCTTTGGACATTTGATATTCCCTACCCCTCACCCAACAGCATTTATGTACATATCTTTAAATTATATATTATAAATTACTTATTTCTTTATATTAATGTCCTTCTCCCCTCTAGATTGTAAGCTTATTATAGGCAGGGAACGTGTCTATTCTGTTGTTATACTCTCCCAAGTGCTTAGTACAGTGCTGTGCACATAGTAAACACTCAACAAATACAATTTGTTGATTGATTGAAAAATTAAAGTTGTTTCCAAGCTCTGTTGACCCGGGGGTGGCTTCCTTCCTCGGTAGAGTACAGACCAAACTACCTTTGTTGCCCAGAAGGAGTTAAGACTCTCATGTTTTGTTTTATATGTTAGTTTTGTGATCTGTGCCATGTCTCCATTAATACAGAAAATCTAGAGTATGAATATACATTCATAGTTTTGTCTAGGACCCTGGGCCTAATCTTGATCTTCTCAGACAGGTCATTTGTCAGGGTATTGGAGGAGGATAGGAGAGACTAGATATGCAAGGTTCTGGGTAAGCTCTTTCTGGTGTACATTTTTATTTTGTTGAGTATCATTCCTTTAGTTCTTTGGGAGTGATTCTGGGGAGGAACGGGTGTGTAAGGGATAGGGAAATCGGAAGACACCTGCATCAACTTTGCAAACAGATAAGACCAGGAAAGAACAGATAATGGGATTTAGCAGCCCTAACAAGGTCACTTTAATCTTTTAATTGCAAAAATGCAAACTTCCATGTCTTAGAAACATTTACATGATCCCAAGTAACTTCAGGTTAGATAATAAGACCTGTGAATCATAGGAAAGTTGCAACTTTGTTTTAACTGTTTATTGAGCCATTCTTATGGATTCTTTGGTTGAAGCAAATGGCAGACAAGGCTATTAACAGAGCTTCATTCTGAGCTGCTGAATAAATTCTTCAGGCAGAATTATAGTCAGCAGTGCTCTCCCTCGCTCTCCTAAGAGAATGGGGATAGTGAATGTACATTTGTGTGATTACTGTTGCTCTGCCTTGGAAATGAAATGCATTGAAATCCCAACTCTCACATATCTTTAGTTATTAGTGTGATTTATTTGAAAGTTTAAATTCAATCTTTTCTGCTCTTCCACTTGATATGTAGCATTCTTTCTCTTAGGCTTTCTGTCTGATGTGGTTTTTCTTTCACCTAAGATTGTTTAAAAAATAAATGGATGAAGGGGCTGAGTTACTTCATTCTACTTGGTACTGAGTGTCCTCAAGAGAAATTGTCACAAGTTAATACTAAAGTTGGGTTTGCTAATGCTTTCTGGGCAAACTTCAGTTTTGTTTGCTTCCATGAGATGGGTGTGTGTTATGAAAGTACTTTGAAAATCTTTTTATAACATTAGAATTGTTTTTGTTTTTCAGTCTTTTTTTGTTATAGGGAAATATCTAACGATGCCAGAGGTCATATACTTCATTCTAATTTCCATCAGCATTATTTATTGAGCACTGTGAGCCCCATGTGGAACAGGGATTGTGTCCAACCTGAGTATCTTGCATTTGCCACAGCACTTAGCTCAGTGCTTGACACAAAGTAAGCACTGGACAAATACCACTGTCATTGTTATTCAGTGTTCCTGGTGGAGCACTGTAAATTGCATATAGTTCCTGATTTTCTTGAGGATAAGGGATATCTATGAACTCTATAGTATTCTCCCAAGCAGTACAGTGCTCTACATAGAGGAAGTGCTCAGTACATACTAATGGTTGATTGCTTTCTCCTGAAAGATGCAGCTACAATTTGTTCTCCTATTTGAGCTTTTGTTAAACTGGAGGTTTATGGGAAAGAGTTGGGTAGATGCTTCTTTGTTTGACTTTTTGATCTTTTATGCATTTACTTTTACAGCACTATTAGCTGGAATTGGCAAAATGAGAGAGTTGTATAAAACCAAGAGTAAACCAGAAAAGGAATGTATTTCTGAGTGTAATTCTTGAGGTATCTGGAGACATCTGGCTGAGCTCCAGTCTGTAAGCATATGGTAGGTTGCGTGCCGGAGAAAAGAGGGCTTCAGGGAGCAGTTTAAAATAAGGAATTTGGATTTACTAAATAGGGGTCAGGAAAATCATATAGAATTTGGGAAGCTGAGGTTAGCATATCCAGGAGCAGCGATTGGAAAGGAAGACTATTTTTTTTCCCCGTAGAAGGGAAGAAGCAAGCTACTTCCCATTATACAGGTATACATTCAGTTGTGAACCACCACAATGCATACAATCTGGAACTGTTGTCTCGTGCCAAGTCATTTAGCCCAGAATCCATAAGACCTGCTTGACATTATGTTCAGTTACTGTAGGGAAGACAGTTTCCTCTTCACCCCTTCCTTTCTTACCTCTGTCTCTGCCGCATCACTTTTCAGAGTCACTTGCAGACCTGCAGCTTGGATTCCCCCAATTTGGTAGGGGTTCAGGTGGGAAGGATGGTGGGAGGGAGGGAGGGAGGGAGACAGCACAGATGGTTGAAGCAAGAGAAACCTGGTCAGCTGCTTCACATCCTCTCCACCTCCTGGCTTCAGGTTCATTAACGGCAGCCTGGAGAATTTCTGCCTCCACACAGATGCACATGCCCCTGGGTTAAAGTAATGAATTCTGAACAGCAGTCAGTCAGTTGTATTTACCGAGCCCTTACTGTGTGCAGAGCACTGTACTGAGCACTTGGGAGAGTACAGTAAGACAATATAACAGATACATTCCCTGCCCACAATGAGCTTACATGCAAAGGTGCTTGCACGGTGGACTTTCAGATGGCAAGAGGAAACATAGCCAGTTTTTAGAACTGGCCTGCCACTATAGGACAAGGAGGCAGGGCCAGAACTCAGGTATGTAGACATTGGCTGGGTCCCCTCTAACACTTTCTTGACCCCTTGCTGGAAGTGGCAAAGGTAGCATGTGGCTTGAGGCCCTGGTTATATATATTTATATATAAAAGTACTATGTAGGGTGGAGGGGGACTAGAAGGATGGGTGGAGGGAGCCCTTTTTGGGGTACATGGGCATCAAGGAGGTCTAAAAATAGTGGAGGAGAGTGGGGATAAGGGGCAGGGGAATGTGGGAAGTTATCTTCAATGTACTCTATAATTACCCAAAAGGGCTTGGGCTGGGGTTGGGGTTTGCACTGGAACCAGAAACTAACAAATTACATTGAAGTCTATGGGAAAACATAATCTACAATACACCTGCATTTTTGAGGAACAATTTACCTGAGTATAATGGGATGTCCCTCTATTGTTTAAAGTATAAGGAGAAGAAATTCAGTTTAAGTACATTAAATATCTGAAGTCATCCATTAAAACAGAACAGTGGTTAAATATATTTATAAGGGTGTGGGATATTTTTTTCCCCTCCATGTTACCAAGGAATCATTTGTTCATGTCTCCCCTTTAGATTCTCGTAAGGATTTTTTAATGGTATTTGTTAAGTGCTTATTGTGTGCCAAGCACTGTAGTAAGAGGTGGAGTAGATACAAGATAATCAGGTTGGACACAATACATGTGCCACATGAGACTCAGTCTTAATCCCCATTTTACAGATAAGGTAATTGAGGCACAGAGAAGTTTAGTGACTTGTCCAAAGTCTCACAGCAGACAAATGGTAGAGCCTGAATTTTGAACTCAGGTCTTCTGACTCTCAGATGCATGCTCTTTCTACTAGGTCATACTTTTTCTTCATTTAAAGAGACTAGTTGTGTGAGAGACTAATGCTACAAGATTTGAAAGTATGGTACAATGGAAGAAAGAAGAGATTGATGATAGGAAATGGTAATGTCTGTCATGCATTCTTTGCCTAAGGTGTAATTTCCCCATCAACTCACATATATTCTATCAAACCATAATTATTTAGTAAGCACACTACATTGTGCTAAGTGCTGTGAAATGCAATGAGCACTAGCAGATGTGGTGTCTTGCAGGCCTGAAAGAGCTCCAATCTAAAATGAGCCAGGGGAAACAAACACAAAACTTGTGGAAAGTCCACAGTATGGACTAATGAAACAAAACGAAACTAACACTCATCAAAAATAGTTCTTTTAAAACAGTCAGCCTTCCATAAGCCTACAAGAGCATAAAAAATCAGTTACTGTGTCAGACAAATGGTCCATCCAGCCCAGTATTCTGTTTCCAAAACTGGCAAAGGAGGCTGAGGACCCGTGTGATTGTTGACCGTGAGTAGCATGGACCATTCATTATTCCTACCTTTCCCTCTCAACATCTCCAACTTCCCTTCCAGTGCTCCACTTTAGACTTATTCTTTATGAATTTCTCCAAACTTCCTTGGAATTATTTTCAGGCAGCACAACTTACTGTGGTAAATGAATTCCACATTCACGCCACCCTCCGTGTGAAGAAATGTTTCCTTTTGCTTGTTTTGAAGTTACCACCTTCAAGCTCCTACTGGTGTCACCTCATCTGGAGTTTGAACTATTCCATGTTCTTCTCATTCACACCCTACATAATTCTGCAAACTTCAGTGAAATCAACTTTACAGCCTTCATCTTTCACGACTGCTGAGTCTTAATCTTGTCAGAATATTCTCATAAGGATCATTCTCCCTTGCCCCCTGATCATTCTGGTTATCTTTCTCTGAGCCAGTTTGATTTTGATCTACCCAAGATGTGACCATAACCACACATAATTTTGAAGTATATGCTTTTCTGTAGTATTTGGGGGGTGGATCTCACGTCCCGTATTCCTGGATATCTGGTTGTGGAGAGGGACTGTACTGCAAGATCCAACACCAAGGAGCTCGGCAGGAGAGTGATGATGAGGGTGGCTACTCCCAGCCCTTCACCTCCAAGAGCAGTCAGTGGCAGATGTGCAGCACTTTTCTTTCATGGCCCACCCTGGCACAATCATTAGCCAGTAGGGTAGGGGGGTGGAGGAAGCTCTACCAAGATCAGTCAATCGGTGGTATTTATTGAGTGCTTACCATGTGCAGAATACTGTACTAAGCACTTGGGAGAGTACAACACAACAAGCTTGCAGTTTAGAGAGGAACTCTCAAGATAGTATGTTCTTGGAGTGAGCGAAGAACTCTGGAATGGCCAAAATGCAGAAATGGTGGAAATATTGGAAGAGAAGATGTGACATGTAATCAGTGAAGAATTTAAAATTGGAAGCAATAATACCTGATTTTGACAAGTTACCTGTGCATATTCTTTGAAGAGGCTTGGTTGACAACACCCTCAGTTTTCCTAGAATATGGGAGCTACATTTCTGATGAACTCTTTGTTAAGGAAAATTCAGGTTTAGGAAAACTAATGCCCTGCATCATCATCAATCGTATTTATTAAGTGCTTACTGTGTGCAGAGCACTGTACTAAGCGCTTATGCTTATGCTGCACATGTGCACAAGCATTTTTTTTCAGAAATCACTTGGGCAGAAGAACTTTTCGTAATTCCCAAATAATATCTTATCCCAAACATAGTGAAAACCTGAATTATTGTTGAACTGAGTGTACTATTTTACAGTTTTAAAAAATGGTATTTGATAAGCGCTTGCTATGTGCCATTAAGGACTGGGAGAGATGGAAGCTAATCAAGTTGGACATAGTCCATGTCCCACTTGGGGCGCACAGTACTAATCCCCATTTTACAGATGAGGTAACTGAGGCACAGAGAAGTTAAGTGACTTGTCAAAGGTCACACAGCAGACAAGTGAACGATCTGGGATGAGAACCCAGGTCATCTGATTCCCAGGCCCAAGCTTTCTTCACTAGGCCATGCTGCTTCTTGGTTGCTCAAGTAATTATCTCTGTCCCAGACATGTCCAACAGTCATCGTTAACACACTTATGTAATTGTTCCAAGTGATTCTTTGCTTTTTTACCCATGGTGTTTTGGGGGATCCCAAATGGCTGTCCTAGGCTGCTGCAACTTGCCCTTTTTTAACCCTCAGTTACTTTCATCAAGCTGGGCCATGTCCCCTGCAGAAGTATAAATCTCCCCTGTAGCTGCTTCCTGATAACCTTGGGTAAGGATTTTCCTGTACCTCCAATCAGGATTCTTCACAGTGCTTTTTGAATTTTTGTGTTTTCTCTTCATCTTTCAAATCTGGAGAAGGTGCCTTTTCAGTTACAGTTAAGAGCATTTCCTTTATATACATTTTCTCTTGTCAGTTACTGATTTTTTTCAGGAGACAACCCTGTCTTTCACATAGAAATAAATTTCCTGTGAACTCAGACAACAGGAACTCAGTCCTGATTCCCAGTTATTTCTAGATTCTTCTGTGTACAAGGCTTAGGATTTAGGCAGATACTTGAGTGAAATCTTTGTAATTCATAATGGAAAGTCCAGTGATTCTTTAGATAACCTGGTTGCCTTGAACAATATACCCTGACAATCATGAATGCTGCAGTTTTGCCTTGAAACAATTTAAAAAGTATCTCTCTGCATTAGAAAGTCAGTTCATTTCAAGCTGGCATTTTGGATTGGTTGTCATAAGAGAGTATTTGAGAAGGATAATGATTGCCAAACACAGAAATTCCAGTAGTACGCTGCAAACCAGATGTTTGTTCTGGGAAAGTTGTGTGTTCATTGGACCAAGTATTCTAAATTATTGAAGGCCTTATATTGCATTTCCGGACTTAAAATGATGACTTCCATTTTTGGTGTGGGAGACCAGGCTGAGCCAGCTAATTTTCAGGGTGACAATTATTTAAGAAAAGGAAATACGAGCACTCATTTTTGGATTTCTTCCATTCAAGGAAAGGATATTGGAAAATAGAAGGGTTTTTTTGCCTAAAGCCCAACAGTTGCCTTAAAGCCAGGCATTTTCTATTTCTAATGTAGCAGCTTTAAATCTCAAATATTTGAAAACAGTTCTCTGAAAACAAATTTCTTTTCAGTGGGACCCCGGGACCCATTACAGAAATATGAAAGGTCAAAGGCCGTAGAAAATGGTGCTGTTATAGAGGGGGCCTGATTAAAGCAGAGGTTAAGGGTCTGTGGCCCGGATGCTTGACTGCAGTGAGCCTTCCTTTCGCCTGCCACTAACACCCCCACAATAAACCCTGCCCCTAATTGAGCCAGGGACTGTCCTCCTCCTGCTTACTTCAGTTTGACTAGCCTTCTCCTGGACCCTAAGGAACGAAACCCCAGTCTATAGGGTGATACCTATACCTTACCTCCCTCCCTTCCCCACAGCACCTATATATATATATATATATATATGTTTGTACATATTTTTTTACTCTATTTATTTAATTTATTTGTACATATCTATTCTATTTATTTTATTTTGTTAGTATGTTTGGTTTTGTTCTCTGTCTCCCCCTTTTAGACTGTGAGCCCACTGTTGGGTAGGGACTGTCTCTGTATGTTGCCAATTTGTACTTCCCAAGCGCTTAGTACAGGGCTCTGCACATAGTAAGCACTCAATAAATACGATTGTTGATGATGATGATACCTCAGTGGGGCAGGAACTATCCAGAGTTGCTTGTCCAGGGATTGGGGTGCCCCTGGGAGCCCTAGCTTCCTCACCTTCTGCCTTTGAGTTGTGCCCGAGCGTGGTGTACTTTTGGTGTCAGTTCCTTTTTCCCCTATCTCGCCTGCCACCGGGAACGGCCCCATCATTGCTGCCCCTCACGCACTATTCTCTCATTCTCTTCAACTCCGGGCTTGTCTTCCTTCTTACCTCCTTCCCTTCCCCACACCACCTGTGTATATGTATATATGTTTGTACATATTTATTACTCTATTTATTTTACTTGTACATATCTATTCTATTTTATTTTGTTAGTATGTTTGGTTTTGTTCTCTGTCTCCCCCTTTTAGACTGTGAGCCCACTGTTGGGTAGGGACTGTCTCTATGTGTTGCCAACTTGTACTTCCCAAGCACTTAGTACAGTGCTCTGCACACAGTAAGCGCTCAATAAATACGATTGATGATGATGATGATGAGCAGTTGCATTGCCAGAAGGGGACCCGACCTCGGTCCAACTCCAGGGTGGTCCAGGCCCTTGCACTAATAATAGTAATAATAATTGTGGTGCTGATATCGTGCCTTACTCTAATTGGGCTGTTGTGATCATTATTGTCCCCTAATCCCTTGCATTTCTTTACCCTCCACTTGATATTGAAATATGTAAATGGAGTGGATATTCGCCTTTGATCTATCAATTGTAATACTAGGGTGAGGAGATGCATTTAGTGAAAGCAGTGGAAATTTGGGGGAAATTTTGTGTTTTGAAAACTCAGGAAATTCTTTTTTCTAGAATGTTGAACGTAATGTTTTCCAAGAGTCATGCTCTTCAAGTATTGTTCTAATTGTTTTCTGAACTTGCCTTCCAAAAATTTGCATTTCCATCAACATAACTGCCGACTGAGGAAATTCTATAAATCCAGATTTTAAAAATGTCTTTTTGATTACTGTTAATAGTTTCTATTTTCAATTTTTATTTTTTCCCATAACTCATGATCTGAGGAAACCAAAAGAAATGCTTAGGCACTTTAAGGTGGTGATGGCAGCTTTAACTCCCTCAGTATAGTGTTTGAAGTTCTAATATGGCACTGTGTTTTTAGTGCAGGCAAGCTGAAAATCAGGACTGCAGAGAAACGAGATGAGCCTGGCGTGGAACTCTGTGATCCCTTCCATTGATCTCTGTGCTAAAGTGAACTCTTTTTCGCATCCCTTGCCAGAGTTTGGAGTTACAGGGTAAAGACGGAATGTAATGGTCATATTTTCTGTCCTTGAGAGACTCAGGCACCTCTCCTCCCTCCACCCTCACTACAACCCCAGACTATTGCGAGGACCCACGTCATTCATTGAGCAGGGGTCGATGAAATAGCTTATGAAATAATTAGGAATTAGGGAGGGAAGAAGAAAGGGCACTGGAAGCTTAGAAAGGAATTGTAAGGCTAGAACAGTCAGTTCGGCATTTAGGCAAGGTAATGGTTAAAGGAAAAATTGGATTTCTATTCAAGTGAAAGAGCTGAGTTACATGAAGGGGAAAATTTATAATGGCATCATCTAAAGATGATCTCTTCTCCCATAGATCTGCTATCAGGTATTATTTTGCAGACTGCCAGTTTTTGAAGGGCTGCTTCATCTCACTGGTGTGAATTGGGCATCAGTGAAGAAACATAGGGATTTCTGAGATTGTGTGAAGCAATACACCGAATCAAGCAAATGTTGCCTGGGATCTTCTGGAGATGGGGAAATATGGTAAAATAAATGAACTAGCATGAGTGTACTTGTCATTTTAAAGTAAGCATTTCTACAAACACAATTCAAATGTATTTACCAACTTTCTTCAGGTTTTTTCATGGTTTCAGTTTTGCTCTTGATGTTTCATATTGATCAAACAGTTTTCCATAGTGTATATGAGCCTAGGATGAAATTAAACCACAAGCAGAAGCTTGGTATGATGCAGATGTAATTCCTGCAGCATCCTGCATGCATTTTGTTTTCCTGTTAACATATCCTACTTCTAGTAGTAGTATTTATTTAAGCATCTACTGAGTACGAAACACTGTACACTGTAGGAAAAAAATACATGTTTGAGAATTAGACATGGTCCCTGGCATGTCCCTGGCCACATTAGACATGTCCAAGACTGAACTCCTTATCTTTCCTTCCAAACCCTGCCCTCTCCCTGACTTTCCCATGACTGTTGACATCACTTCCACCCTTCCCGTCTCACAAGCCTGCAACCTTGGTGTCATCCTCGACTCCGCTCTCTCGTTCACCCCTCACATCCAGTCCGTCACCAAAACCTGCCAGTCTCACCTCTGCAACATTGCCAGGATCCGCCCTTTCCTCTCCATCCAAACCGCTACCCTGCTCGTTCAGTCGCTCATCCTATCCTGACTGGATTACTGCATCAGCCTCCTCTCTGATCTCCCATCCTCCTGTCTCTCCCCACTTCAATCCATACTTCACACCGCTGCCTGGATCATCTTTGTGCAGAAACACTCTGGGCATGTTACTCCCCTCCTCAAAAATCTCCAGTGGCTATCAATCAACCTACACATCAGGCAAAAGCTCTTCACCCTTGGCTTCAAGGCACTCCATCACCTCGCCCCCTCCTACATCACCTCCCCTCTCTCCTTCTACAGCCCAGCCCTCACCCTCCGCTCCTCTGCCGCTAATCTTCTCACCATGCCTTGTTCTCGCCTGTCCCGCCATCCTCCCCCTGGCCTGGAACGCCCTCCCTCCGCACATCCGCCAAGCTAGCTCTCTTCCTCCCTTCAAAGCCCTACTGAGAGCTCACCTCCTCCAGGAGGCCTTCCCAGACTGAGCCCCCTCCTTCTTCTCCCCCTCCTCCCCCTCCCCATCCCGCCCGCCTTACCTCCTTCCCCTCCCCACAGCACCTGTATATATGTACATGTGTTTGTACGTATTTATTACTCTATTTGTACATATTTATTCTATTTATTTTATTTTGTTAATATGTTTTGTTGTCTGTCTCCCCCTTCTAGACTGTGAGCCCTCTGTTGGGTAGGGACCGTCTGTATATGTTGCCAACTTGTACTTCCCAAGCACTTAGTGCAGTGTTCTGCACACAGTAAGCGCTCAATAAATACGATTGATTGATTAGTACAGTGCTCTGCACACAGTAAGCGCTCAATAAATACGATTGAATGAATGAATGAACGAACTCACAATCTAAGAATGAGGGAGAGGGAATCGACGACAGATACATAAGAAAAGATGAAACAATGAAAAAAAAAAGACAAGGACAGTGGTAAAGAGCAACAGTGCAATCCCAAGATTCTAAAGGTTGAAAAGGCCTCAGGGTTTTGCTACTTCCCCTCCCTGCCTTGGTGGTGCAAAGAAAAGCAGGGTCTGATGGGAGGGCCTGGTAGTGTGGGGACAGGCTGGACTTTCTTCCGGGCAGCCGATCTTCATCTGGCAGAGGTTATTGCTGTGGCTTCTTCTTTTCTTAAGTGGTTAGCCTGGTTCTGCAGCAGCAGCAGCCAAACATCGTAGATCCTGTTCTCATCCAAGTCAAAACCACAAAGACTCCAGGCAATGTGAAGTTTTCTTCACAGAATCTTCTAAAGAGGTAACTGAATTGCCTCATCAGTTTACTTGGTACTAAGAAGCGTAGTATCAGATAAACGATGAAGATTTTGGAGGGGAAGGTTAGAATTGCAGGGGTTGTGGCTTATTAACAATGGAGCCACTGATTTGATAGATGTGGAGTCTGTTAATGTTATCTAATTCGTATTTAGTTAAACGAAGAAGGACTTAGCCTAAACTAACCTCCGCTAACCTAACCTGAAAAGGTCATATATGGCATTTATTATTTATTTGTAGCACACCTACTGGCATTCAAAAGATGTCATGCCAGTTGTGGGGTGACCTGAAGAAAAGAGGCCTACTCTCCCAAGGAGTTATTTTTGCATTGCAGCAGCCAAGATTGTGGTCCAGCCATGCCTGCATCTTGTGCCTTCAGAACTCCGCTCTCCAGTCCCTTGCAGTGGTCCCATGATCTCATGATGTCTTCCATCACCTAAGTGCAGTCAGAGTGGTTTGATTCCTCGACTACCGTGCAAGGACAGTCACATGTGCAAGGACAATCGCATGTTTGTCCCTTATCTTCCTACCATTCTGTAAACTTGTCAGGAGAGGGCACATACCTTAAATATCTCCTGTAAAGCTTTGCAGCCATAATTGTTCCAAAAATACTTGTTGACTAACTGCTTCTCTACCACTGCTTCATTACCTGCCTTTAGGCAACTCATTTCCTCTTTTCTGCCTTGTACCTCCCTAAAGCAGGGTTGGCAAAGTGAAGCTAAGGGGCCTGTGTCAAGCCCACCAAATGATTTAATCTGGCCTGGCTCTCAGCAAGCTACTTCTTGCTTCTGCGAGCCACGGATGCAGTTAGCAGCCCTCTGGCATGTTAGCCAGCCCCAAGAAGAGCCGCATATGGTATTTACTGACAGTTTCCCTCACTGGTGTAGGACAAAATGGGGAGCGACCTCAGGAATGAGTAGCAGCACTTCTGTGGTTTAGCCCTCATGCTGCCTTGCTCTCCTCTCGTTTGGCCAGAAAGACTCTATGTGCAACCCTCTGCACCCAGTGGAAGTCTGTAGTTGGTCCTGCAACCCAAATAATTGCTGATCCCAGGTTAAAATGAGGGGAACTGCTTGTCCAACCTATGAATTCTAGCCCAGACTTTTAATAATGAACTAGATGTCTCTAAAATTTTCTAAATCCACATCTTAAAGGAAATATGCGTGACAAGAAAAGAACATTTCCAGCATTTGAGCTTTGGGATGTATGCCTGTCTTTTGCAAGAAGGGATTGGATTGATAGTCATTCAAAGTGACCTAAGTTTTACCCACTCCATTAATGTTTGTTTGAATGTTTCATTAAAGTTATGTTTTCTTGTTGTTCTTAAAATGGTGTACAGAAATGATGACATTTCTGGGGAAGCATTGTGGCTTAGGGGAAAGTGCATGGGCCTAGGAGTAAGAGGACCTGTGTTCTAATCCTGACTGTCACCTGTATGCTGTGCGGCCCTGGGCAAATCACTTAACTTCTCTTGGTCTCAGTTTTCTCATCTGTAAAATGGGGATTTAATTACCTGTTCACCCTCCTACTAAGACTGTGAGCCCAGTGAGGGACTTGGACTATCTGCAACTAATTAGCTTGAATGTATGCCAACTCTTAGTACAGTGCTTGGCACATAGTAAACACTTAACAAAAAATGTAATTATTATTGTTGTTATGACGGGATCTTCTCCATATCAGATTTACTCAGTTGTGTATACTTTGAAACTATTATAGTACTTATAAAGGAGAGTTTTTAAACCCGCTGCAGTAAAATGGTAGACAAGTTCAAGAGTTGTGAAATTGTCCTCGTTTACCCTGTCTTTCTTGATTGTCTCTAGGATGATTGAGGAGAGTGGGAAGAGGCGGAGGACCATGGCAGAGAAGAGGCAGCTATTCATGGAAATGCGTGAGTCTCTTGTATTATATCTGCGCTAAGATACCTATGTTCAGATAAACCTCCAGTTTCCCAGACATTATTTGCTGAAAGTTTTAGAAAGCAGAGAATCAAAATTGTAGAATCAAAGAGCGGAAATTTTCTCAAGAGGTCTAGACTGGTGTTTCTGAAGCTTTTCATCCTGGGGACATGTTGGTGAAGCAAAAAGCCCTGAGACTGTATGAGGCCCCAGCCTCCACTCTTTTCCTGGATGGTGTCATGTTTAAAAAATGGGTGCTCAGCAACAGCTCCATTTTAAAAATAGCACTGGAAATTTTAACCAGTCAATCAACGGTACTTATTGAGAACTTATTGTGTGCAGAGCACTGTACTAGGTGCTTGAGGGAAGACAGTAGAATTGACAGACAAGGTCCCTGTGGCCTTCAAGGAGCTTAAGTATCCTATAGGTTGTACCCAAAGAAAGGTGCACGAATGAAGGGAAGGCGACATTCTCCCCCTCCCATTTTGGTAGTGAAGCAGTGGTAGTAGTGTGGCAGCCTGGTTAGTAAGAGTCAAGTGGAAAAAACACATTGTCTCAGCACCTCACGAGAATTGTCCAGCCTGTAACAAAATGCACTTACTAAAAGTAAAAAAAAAAAACCCACAAAAACAACAAGAAACTTCTGTGGAATACTGACTCAGCAGAGACAGCCCCAGACGAAGGAGAAGGGCATTTATTCTCATCCTGTAGGTTAAAACTATGCTGGGAAACTATATCAAAGAATAAAAGGGGATGTTTAGGAGGGGTTATCAAGTTACAGTTCTCTTTTCTATTTGAAGTGGATACTATCATCAATAGTGGTAACTGTCTCTGCCTTTAAATGTAACTGAAAAGTGTAAAATGGGAAGTTTTCTACCATATTGAATACTTGTAAAACAGGTTTCTTTTGTGATTGCAGTTACTTTTTGCAGCCTGGGATGCTGCTTTCAATTCTGTTTCTTAGGCTGAGGTTTCAGTCAAAAGGATTACCCTATTCCACATTCGCTATTCTTCAAAGTGACCTCCTGATATGTAATAATAATAGTGTTGATGGTTTTTATTAATTACTTACTATAAGCCAAACACTGCACCTAGCCCCAAGGGAGATAACAAGTTAATCAGGTTGGACCCTAGTCCCCGTCTGACGTGGGGTTCACAGTTTACTATATATCCCACCTATGGATGCATTTTGTGAAGGTGTGTCACTGTATCTTTTGATATGGCAACCCGTCCTGTTTCCAGCTCTGTAGTAATTACTTGACTCTCTGCCTGTCATCCAGCCTGTGAAGTTGTATAGCAGTTAGTATCATGCAGCACTGGCAGAACGATTGTACTCCAGAGCATCATGTTTTGTGGTTATTTTCAAGCATGGCACATGATTGTTGTTCAAGAAGCCAGATGTAACATCTCAGTTAGGTCTAGCCTTCATTATGCAGGTAGGTTATGTTACCTTGGTCTTCAGACTATTATTAGTTCAAAATACTGCACCCACTAGACAACTATTCAGAATTGTTTAACTGTCTTGTTGGGTTTGAAGCCCGAGCTGCAGGTGTATGGAGCCCTGCCATATCTCCTTTGGTTAAGCAGCCTGCTGCTTGTGGTTTGATTTCTGCCTTGATATTGTCTTTAAAAGTTATCCCAAATTTTAGTCGGTGCATAATACAGTACCTATGTTGTTTGAAGATATTGGAAAATTGGAGGTTTGTTTTGGGGTGTAACTCAAAATAATACCTATGGAATTTGGCAAACTCAGTCTACCTGGATCTCAAATTCTGTAGGTTAAAGACTAACTTGTAATAGTGTGTATCAAATGCAGTTGCCAAGAGCTCTTAGGTTATAGGTCCTTGGCAATAGAAACAATGTTTCTATGGAGGACTTTCTTTCCTTTCATTAGTTAACTAAGTTCATCATTCAATTGTATTTATTAAACTCTAAGTACAGACCACCGTACTAATACTACTAGTAATAATAATTATGGTACTTGTTAAGCGCTTATTATGTGCCAAGCACTATTCTAAGTGCTGGGGTAGATAAAACGTAATCAGGTTGTCCCATGCGGGGCTCACAGTCTTAATCCCCATTTTATAGATGAGGTAACTGAGGCACAGAGAACCCAAAGTCACACAGCTGACAAGTTACAGAGTTGGGATAAGAACCCATGACCTCTGATCCCCAAGCCCGTGCTCTTGGCACTAAGCCACGCTGCCTTCCAAGTGCTTGGGAAAGTTCAATACAACAATAAACAGTGACATTCCCTGCTCAGAGAGAAAGAGAGAACTCAATCTGAGTTTACTAGTGTTTGGGCAACTGGTGTTCTCATCCTTTGATTTGTTTACCTCCTAAAGAGGTGTCCAAAGGGTGAGAGGAGTACACACTTCCTGTGTGTGTCAAGTGCTCTCTGGGTCCTGGGACTGTCTGCAGATGTTGGGAGTTGAGTCTTGAATCTAGAAGCACTGTCAAAGATGCCTGGGCTGCTCCCTTTAGGCGTCTAGTCTTGGTGTTTGTGTGCATCCACTTCTGAGTTGAACCTCCCCTCTGAAAACCTGCCTCAGCCAGTCACATTCCATTCTCTTGTACACATGCTGGGTATGTCCAATGTCTGATTTATTGCCCATCCTTAGTGTTTTATTCAAGAAGTAATAGTTTCAACTAAATTATAATTAATTGGAAAGAAAGATGAGAGGAAGCAGGGAGATATTGAGCTGAGATTAGAACTATTTTGATTAGCAGTGAGGATGGGTAAATGAGGCAGAATGCAGAGAAACTTCTGAAAAGTGGAATTATAGATAACTTTTTCAGCATTTAGATTGTATAGGGTCTGGAGAAGGTGGACAGGGCTTGGGATAGAGGGGTGCATTTTTTATGACGGTAGATGAAATGATCCCATTTTTCCCATTTTGTTGTTGTTATAGCCTGGGACTCCGCGTATATGCTCAGAGTCATAGGCTCTGTCACTGCGCAGCCTCTCATTTGAGGTGGATCAGAAGGTGAGGTGGGTAAGAAATGGGGGACCAGAGCAGAAAATGATTAATGATTGGGGTTATTCGTGGCCAAAATCTTTAGGGGAGGTTTTAAAGTCAAAGAGGATACATTTGAAATGAATTCAAAAATTAATGCAGATAGTATAGTAATTTGAGGAAGTACCTTGTCAGGAATGTAATAAAAATAAGTGTCAGAAGTTTCATTTTTGATGCTTGAAAGTAAAGGAAGAGTTTCTCCGGGAACTTGTTTCTATTACACTTGAGAACCTTTTGGCCCTGGTTCTGTGGCTGCAAAGTGTAGGATGTGTCCATTGAACAACAAGGTGCCTATTACAGGTTTTTATAGTGTTCCACAGAAAAGAAGGCCTCTTCCTTTGCATTAGCATCACAAAATGGAAAACATAGGGATAAGGATCCCTTTGTGGGGGAAAATCAATTGTGCTATTAACTGTAATCTCCCCATACAAGCAAGCTTGAGATAAACCTAACCAATCTTAATAATGGTGTTCATTGAGAAGGGCGTAGTGCAGTGCACTGTACTATGTCTCGTATAGTCATAACTGAATAGGCATTTCTTTATCCTCTTTGAACTCACTACAATGACAGATCTATGCATTCCCTGAGGGGTCCATGTTATGGGGTTGAATCTCTTATATTGAGACATACTTAAAAATACAGTAATGTTTTTGTTTTCTGTTAATTTCTAGGAGCCCAGAATTTTGATGTTATCCGATTATCAACCTACCGGACAGCTTGCAAACTACGATTTGTGCAAAAGAGGTGCAATTGTAAGTCATTTCGACTTGGTATAGTGTGTGTGTCTGTGTGTGTCTGTGTGTGTGTGTGTGTGTGTGTGTGTGTGTGTGTGATGGGAGTGCATGTCCATGCTTGCACGTGGGAAGCCACAGCCTTTGTTGACCATTATTAGTAAAGATTGCAGTAAAAGCGCTTACTGAAATTTAATTTATTATAAACTGAACTTCTGTATAGAAGCCACAAAATGTTGAATTTTTAAATTAAGGAAAGAAAAGGAGGGCATAAGTTCTTTAGACAAAGTAAAATATAAACTTAACAATAACAATGTTGCTGGCTTGTGTTAAATGGCTACTATGTGCTGAACTAAGGGAACTGAAGTAAGCGCTGGGGTAGATACAAGATAATCAAGGTGAACACAGTTCTAGGTTCACATGGGGCTCACAGTCTAAGTGGGAGGAAGAACAGGATTTGAATCCCCATTTTGCAGATGAGGAAACGGAGGCATAGAGAAGTTCAATGACTTGCCCAAGGTTAACAGCAGGTAAGTGCTGGAGCCAGGATTACAATCCAGCTCCTGACTCCAAGGCGCATATTCTTTCCACTGGGATATGCTGCTTCCATTCACTTAGTAATGTAAATATACCTTTACCATCCCATTTGCAATTTAATGCCAACCTTTTCACTGTACCTCGATCCTGTCTATCTCGCTGTTACCTCCTTGTTCGTGTTCTCCATCTGGCTTGGAACACCTATCCCCTTCATATCGGACAGATCACCATTCTCCCCACCTTCACAGCCTTATAAAGGCCACTTCTACTCCAAGAGGCCTTCCTCAAGTAAGCACTCATTTCCCCTAATCCCTCCCCTTTCTGCATCACCCTTGCACTTGATATTCACCCCAACCTCAGCCCCGTAGCATTTTTGTACATATCCGTAATATATTTTAGTATCTGTCTTTCCCGCTAGACTGTAAGCTCCCCTTGGGTAGGGAACATGTCAGCCAACTCTTGTTGTATTGTACTTTCCCATGTGCTTAGTACAGTGCTATGCATATAATAATAATTATGGTACTTGTTAAATGCTAACTATGTGCTGAGCACCGTTTTCTAAGCCCTGGGATAGACCCAAGTTAATCAGCTTGGACACAGTCACAGGTCCACATGGGGCTCACTGTCGTAAGTAGGAGGAAGAAGGATTTAATTCCCATTTTACCGATGAGGTAACTGAGGCACAGAGAAGTTAAATGACTTGCCCAAAGCCACACAGCAGATATGTGGCAGAGCTGGGATTAGAACCCAGGTCCTCTGACTCTCAGGCCCGGGCTCTGTTTACTCGGCCATGGCTGCTTCTCCAATAAATACCACTGATTGACTGAGTAATTAATGCTGAGATAATACTGGCTGATTTAGAAACTGCTATATACTGCTGAAACAAAACATTTAAGAATATTTTAATTACTGTAGTTTCAGACAGATTGGATTGTGCAGCCAATCTGCAGTGTCCTTCGTGCATTGCCTTCTTGGTATTCCCTAGTAACTTTTGAATCAACTCTGTCCTCAACTGCCTTGCAACCAGTAACCCCTTTTCATTTAATTCAAAATAGTTGGCAGCTCGTAATCCTGTAAGTTCCTGTAAGGATCTTAGACCTTTGGCCAAAAGCAGCTTCCCCAGTGGCACCTGGTTTGTGTTTGGTTTAGCATCTGTATGACATGCCAAAGATCCTCAGATAAAAAAATGCTCTGGCAGTATTCATGACTCTAGGAAAAGGATTTGATGACAAGGTGTTTTTCTCCCTGTCGTATTTCCTAAGCAGACTGAAAAGAGTTTGCATCCCTCATGCTGTAATTAAATTTTTTGTAGTATGTTCATTATGTTCAGATGATTTTTAAAATGGCAGGGGATTACTAGGTCTCAAGAAAAGCTGGCACCTGGAGTGTAATAGATGTTGATAGCCACTCATTACGACAGCTTTCTCTACTGCTCAGCACAGATGAGATTGCTTTCTGACAGAAGAGATGCAATAAGTAAAACTCTTGAATTATTTCAGGTTAAAACATCTGTGGATAAGCACTCTGGCAATAAATCCCATTTCTAATCTGCCAGGTTGGAAATTTGCTCCAGGTCCATGATGTTCCACAGAAACCAGTAAGACAGATGGATGGGAAAATCTCAAAGGGAAATAACCCACATGGTTGTCAGGAGACAAACCGAATATTGGGAGTGAAAAGGAAAAAAAGAAATGAACGGGTGCTGCAGATGTGTCTTGCCACTCCATGTTGCTTGCAGGGCATGTTACACTTGCTTGCCCTGTACTGATATTCTTTCAGTTCGATAAAAATACAGTATTTCTTTTTTCAATTCCACCAGTTTATTCACTCGAGAAGACAGGCAGCTCATTGCCTTATCTGAAGCTGTATTGGGTAGCACCTGGTTGATGAGGACTTTCCCAGCTGCCACTTACTGAATAACCCGTCTTTCTGATGTGTCCAATAGACTTGCCCAACTGTGAAAAACAGTTAACACCCTATGAGTCCCATAATGGACTGAGGGTTTCACTGTGATTAGCACTAAGTAGGTGATATCTTTGCTCCCTTGGAAGACTAGCATTGGAGGAGAGAGGATGGTATAATTTCTTGTCCCTGGACTAGCTCAATTTAGCTGAGAGGAGGTAATCCTAAACAGAGACTAAACAGGCAAAAACCCCATTCAGGGCAAAATATTTCATTCCCTCCACTTACCCAGCTCCTAGGCTGAATTCTGCTGCAGTGAGTGAAGTCTGGTTCCTGTTTACATGAGAGAGGCTATAGATTTCAGAGGGCCTTTAGAATGTGTATTAAAGTCCATTAGTGTGCACCAACTGTATTCCCATCTACACTGAAAATCATTGGAGGGAAGCCAAGCCTTTTTTTACGAAGTAAAATAAGCCAGGCCTTTCATTACTTTAACATAATAATTTTTAGGATAAGCACAGAAATGAGCCTGAAAACAGTAAGTACCACCAAAATGAGTCAGGCAGTAATTTTATCTTACCCCATGTTATGTCCTCGACGGTAGCACCTAAGGACACTTGAAGAAACAGTGTAATGGCTACCTTAAACCTTCACATCCCTAACTTTTCCCTCTAATAATCCACCATGGACCCATTGCCTATAAATCTGTTATTATTACTAATATTCGTTGTGATTTCTTTGCATAGTACTGTACTAGAGTGCTTGGAAATGTATCAAAACAAAACTTGACAGTCCCTGCTTACATGGAGTTTACAATCTAGAGGATGACAAACACAGAAAAATGACCAACTTTTGAATATCAAAACTAACGCTGATTCTCTCCATTCCCAGCCTCAGCAAAGTTCTCAATGGTCTAAACATTTAGAGGCACTACATTACCTGCTACACACTTCAGGATGGGGATGGTACTAGTGCACTCTATAACTTTTCTCTCCAGTTATCTGTGTTAGGCATTTCACCTGTGAATTTATCCAGATCCCCAAGAGCCTAATGATATTTTCTGCCTATTCCACTTCCTGTAGCAGTGAAATTACCATGTGAAGGGTTGTTTCCTTTTTCTCCAAACTACTACAGTCTTTTAGACTGTGAGCCCACTGTTGGGTAGGGACTGTCTCTATATGTTGCCAACTTGTACTTCCCAAGTGCTGTGTACAGTTCTCTGCACACAGTAAAGCGCTCAATAAATATGATTGATGATGGTACTTCCTTCAGACCTCAGTGGTTTCTTCTAGGTCAACCTAAATTCTTTATTCACTTGATAGGTCAAGCCACAAGCTAAGGCTGAGTATTCGCTTACTGTCTCCGAATGTAGATTCCAGCAGGAGTGGAGGGCCGTGAAGCCAACGGTCAGAAATTTTTGTGTGATGTAGAGAGGAATGGGAAATCATTGGAGGTTTTGGAGGAGGGGGACTACTTGGGAAGAACAGTGGAGAAGTGAATCGCAGCAGCATAGCACAGTATGGAGTGGAGATTGGAGAGACTGGAGGCAGGGAGGTCAGTGAAGAGGATGATGTGGCAGTTAAGCCGGGTTATGACTAGTGCCTAGTCCAGTGTGGTGGCCATTAGGAAGGAGAGTAAAGGGCAGATTTTGGAAATTTTGTGGAGGAAGAAGAAGCAGGAATTGGCTACAGCCTGAATTTGCAGCTAGAAAGAGAGGGAGGAATCCAAGATAGTGCCAAGTCTGTGGGCTTGAGTGGAGGGGAGGATGATAGTGTTATCATTGAGAAAAGAAAAGGCTTTTTTGCTGCAGTATTTTATTTCCAACTTTTCGTTTTTGCATTGAGAATTATCCTTGTGGAATCAGAGTGTTCTACCCACTGTTCAACTGGCCCTGGAGCTGATTTCTTCTTCCCTCACATGGTTTTGGAAACCTACTATCCCCATTAAAGCAAGGGAACTTTGGAGCTTCCAAGGTACCTGCTTTATCACAGCCAAAGAGCACAGCCTAGTGGATATTCCTAGTGAAATCTCTTTTCACCAATCACGTTTGAAAAAGTAAGATCTGAGGGAGAGAGAAGGAATACAGCCACTTTTATGGTAGTGAGTGATGGGTTATCCTGTAACAAATTTCCCAGGAGATAAACCTTGGAGGCTCCAGAACTATCTTCAACTATGAATTATGGAAATTGGTGAGCATTCACATCTGGCTGTTGAGAGTGTCATTTGGATGCTACTTTGGTAGTGAAAGAGTTTTGGGATGTTGAGGCATCTGCTTAACGAGCCTCTTTTTGGCATGCCACCAACATGATTTATGTTTGCTTTTAATTTCGGAAAACATTCATGTGCTTTATAGGCTCGTAACACTGAGGTGGTATTAACCTATGGTAATTGTGCGTTTCAGCAGTTACAATTCAGATAATCCAATCACATTAAAAGTGAAAAAAAGAACTACACGGTAGTTTCTTGTATGCATGTATATTTACCTATTTTCCCAAACCTAGTTCCATAACTTTTATGTTCCTTTTGGGTAGGCTGACAGTGTTCTCAAACTATGTACCTTGTAGGAGTAGAATATTCAGGGATCCCACACTTCAGCTCTCTTCATTTAGCCCTCTTTCATATAGCAGTATTTAATTTTAATTCTGAAATTGCTTAGTGTGCTCTCACAGTCTGAGAAAATGCAGCATATGCAATTTTACCTTCCTGCCTTTGACACTTTGCCTGCTTGGTCTTTGAAGTTCTTTAACTGGACTTGAATGCGAGATTATATACCCATTTCAGCAGGTGTTTGGTTTCTTTGGCAACAGATGATAGTTTTTAGGGCGACAGCAGAGGGTGTTTTTGGTCTAAAAGTACATGAAAGATAATAAAAATTAAAGTTACCTATGTACACACTAAAGTTACTGTGTACACACTGTCACTAAGTCCTGTTGGATCAGACTTCATAACATTGCTAAACTCTGCCCTTTTCTCTCCATCCAAACTGCCACCACCCTACTGCCCACAGTAAGCACTCAACAAATATGATTGAGTAATCCAAGCATTTAACTTATCCCTCCTTGATTATTGTGTCAACCTCCCTGCTGACCTCCTTGCCTCCTGTCTCTTCCCCACTCCATTCCATTCTTCACTCTGCTGCCCAGATCATTTTTCTATAAAAGCATTGTCCATGTTTCCCCCTCCTCAGGAACCTTCAGTGGTTGCCCATCCACCTCTTCATCAAAGAGCAGCTCCTTACCATCAGTTTCAAAACACTCAATCCCCTTGCCCCCTCCTACCTCCCCTCATTACTCTCCTACTACAACCCAGCCTGCACACTTCACTCTTCTAATGCCAACCTACTCACTGTTTCTCCATCTTGTGTTTCTGCCGACCTCTCGCCCACGTCCTGCCTCTGGCCTGGTACGCTTTCCTCTGTTCATACCCAACAGACAGTTACTCTCCCCACTTTCAAAGCCTCATTTCCTCCAAGAGGCCTTCCTTGACTAAACCCTCATTTCCTCTTCTCCCACTCTGTTCTGCATTGCCCTCGCCCTTGAATTTGCTCCCTTTATCCATCCCTCCCTAAGCTCTCATGTGCATATCTATAATTTATATTAATGTGTATCTCCCCCCCTTAGACTGTAAACTTTTGGGCAGGGAACATATCTACCAACTCTGTTATAATAATAATAATGATTGTATTTGTTAAGCGCTTACTATGTGCCAAGCACTGTTCTAAGCGCTGAAGTTCTTTACTGTATTCTCCTGTACTGTAAACTGTACTTCTATACTGTACTGTCCCAGTGCTTAGTACAGTGCTCTGCACACAGTAAGTGCTCAATTAATACGATTGAATGAACATGGAGGAAAAAAAGAGATTAAAATTCATCTTGCAGGAAGGACCTCCCAGTACAAGGTGTAAAGCATGTCAAGAGCTTTTCCCAGTCCAGAATGTGACCTGGCACCTTGGGACAGCCATTGTTAATGCCACAGGTCTGAAGGCTAGCTTTAGTGATTTCTGTTAAATGTTGCTGATGTTTTGGGGGTTAAAGGAACTTGTCTCTTTGGGGTGAAAAGTGATGTTGAAAATGAAAACTGAGTAGCTAAAAGGTGATGGTTGATTGATTTGTGCTCTTTTTTCAGTACACCTTGTTGATATATGGAATATGATTGAAGCCTTCCGAGATAATGGCCTTAATGCTTTGGACCACAGCACCGAAATCAATGTGTCCCGTCTGGAAACCATCATTTCATCCATCTACTATCAACTGAACAAACGCCTTCCTTCCACTCACCAGATCAGTGTGGAGCAATCCATCAGCCTTCTTCTCAACTTTATGATTGCTGCATATGACAGGCTAGTACTTTACCCATCTGTGTTTTCTTCATTTTAAGAAGGTCACACTAAATATCCTTGGTACAGGAGAGATGCCTCTATAGCCAGGTTATTTGTGTCAGCCAACTAATTAATCAACAGGTATTTATTGAGCAAAAGCAGGGCATTATACTAGGCATTCAGGGAGCATGTTAAAGGTCAATCCCGGCCCAGAAATATTTTTAATCCAGTTGAGGGACAAAACAGGGAAACATGAAATTAGCATATGTACAAATTCAGTAGATTCTTGGAATGATTTAAGGAAATCCTGGGGGCAGGAGAGGGAAGACTGAGTTTAGATGGTCTCGGGAACAGAGAGTTTAGAACTGGATTAAACTGGAAGATGACACCAGAAAGATTGGGTGGGTCTGAAAGGTGACACGCTTTGAGGGCAGTCTGAAGTTCCTTTTAATCTGAAGGATGGTCGGTAGTGGAATGACGTGATAGAAACAGTGGCCAAAAAGGATGCTTTTAGCTACATGTGCAGATCATTTTGAAAGGAGAAGTAGAAGGCTGCAATATTATCGCGGAGGAGGCAGAGTGGCAACCAGGGCCTACACAAATAGGGCAGCGAGAAATTGGTGTATTTGAGCAATATCATGGAGTAAGAAGCAACTGACCACAGAAAGGCACAAAATATTTTGGCTTTGAGGGAAAAGTAAGACAGTGGCACAACCCATGGTAATGGAGAAGTTGTGAAGGCCTGGAAGACAAGAAACTCACTCCTAGATTTTTCAGATGTACAGATGATTCTGCAGGTGTTTTTCTGAAAGTTCTCTTGCAGAAGTTTATCAGCTATTATACCAAATATTAGGCCTTTAAATCAAGTACTGGTGAAATCTTTAGTGGACGGCTATAACAATATTTTAAAAAAATGTTCCCTATAGTAGGTACTCACTTTGCAAACAGATTCACATGCACAATAAGATTCTGCTTGTAGACTAAACTCATATCAAGAGATCCCCTTTTTTGGGCTTTTCATCCAAAGAGCTAAATGCTTTAAAGGTGTCAATATTTGTAATGGTCTTCATAGGTCATCTGGATTATGAAAGTGTATCTTCTTCATACTTCACTTTTCTTAGTGCCGCTACTATATATTTACATTTACCATTTGAAACGATATCAATAATGTTACTTTAGGCCCATTGATGGCTTTCCTTTGAAGCTCAAATTAAGCAGGCTGCCTAGCTCTGACAGTTTAATAGTGGAGCTTTATAACAAAAGGTAAGCAGAGAAAGAATCTTCTGTTTGATGGCTGGAGGCTGCTTGCGGGTGGAATTTAGAAAGATAGCTATAGATTCCCTGTTTGGATTTTTAGTGAGGAAGATAAGCTAAAGCCCAGCTCTGATAGAAAATAGTGTGGGTTATTTTAAAATCAGCATGGAGTTGAGCCACAGTGTAAGAAACACCTTCAGGACAGATATAATTGGCTGTGTTCCAGCTGATGGCACCAGGTGGGTGATTGACATCCGATGCAAATCAGCTTTCCTTGGTTCTGAGGAATGAGTAGTTTCCCTGCTCTAGAAACTTCTGGACATTTCCCCTGTTCTGTGTGAGGGATTCATTCAATTCAATTGCATTTATTGAGCGCTTACTGTGTGCAGAGCACTGTACTAAGCGCTGGACCTGCTTAACCTGCTGGACCATCATATTCATTTCTTAAATCAATTCAGCAAGGTGTTGCATGTTTTTCAGAAATATGTACAGTAAGCGCTCAAGAAATACGATCGAATGAATGAGTTTGTGGCCAACCAATATCTGTTCTGCTGCTCTCCCAAGGAATAGCAGAAGTGCTATGGAGAGAGGAAGCCCAAAGGAAAGTTGGGGAGGAGTTGCAAAATGTATGGGTCCAAGATCAATAGACTTGGACTTCCCAACCCTTCCCGGCTCTCGTCTTCCAGATCCTGGAGACTGGTTACTCTCCTGTCACACTCCACTGCAGTGTTCCCTTCCCCGTACCACTGCTGTTCTTTGATATTTGTTGGGAATCTTAGACTAGTTTATTTCCTAACTTCTCTGTCTTTTCCCCTTGTCCTTAAAGCGGTGTTACAGCCACCAGTTCCCAAGCTCACAGGGATGTTTTGAAGATAAATTAAGATAGGCTTTTTTAGAGTATTCTGTGTCCTTCAGAAAAAAGGCACTATGTTAATCTAAGGTGGTATAAGTATCTAATTATAAGTACCTATTTAATTTTATTACTGTAACTTTTAGTCAGTTTCAGACGATAATAGCCAGGTGGCCTCCTGGTCTGCAAGGGCATTTATAGCACCAAATTATGGTGGCTTTTATTGCTTACTTAGCTGGGCAGAGCGGAAACAGTAGGGATTTCTCAATGCATGTTAGAGACTGGGTAAAATGCAAAAATGACAAATGTGTGGGAGATACTTATTTCATTCACTGGAGCACAAAGGGAACAGCAGGATCTGTACTGAAAGTGGGTGTTCAGTGAGGGATCAACTATGGCGAAGTTAAAATAGCAAGCTACATCTATTGTGCTAAGATGTTTCTCCCTTCACTAAGAGGTAGATCTCACTATATTTTTTTTTATTTCAGAATCTCTGGGTAGAGTTTAAACTTCTCAGTTGTCAAATTTTAAATTGGACACCCTGGTGGGATAGAACTCTGAGGAGGCCTACCATCAATCAATCAATCAATCAATGGTAATAATAATAATAATAGTGGCATTTGTTAAGAGCTTACTATGTGCAAAGCACTGTTCTAAGCACTGGGGGGATACAAGGTGATCAGGTTGTCCCATGTGGGGCTCACAGTCTTAATCCCCATTTTACAGATGAGGTAACTGAGGCTCAGAGAAGTTAAGTGATTTGCCCAAGGTCACACAGCAGACGTGGCGGAGCTGGTATTAGAACCCATGACCTCCGACTCCCAAACCCCTACTCTTTCCACTGAGCCACACGCTGCTTCTAAACACTGTAATAATAATAATGATGATGATGATGACATTTGTTAAGCGCTTACTATGTGCAAAGCACTGTTCTAAGCACTGGGGAGGTTACTAGGTGATCAGGTTGTCCCATGGGGGGGCTCATAGTCTTCATCCCCATTTTACAGATCAGGTAACTGAGGCACAGAGAAGTGAAGTGACTTGCCCAAAGTCACACAGCTGGCAATTGGTGGAGTTGGGATTTGAACCCATGACTGCTGACTCCATAGCCCGGGCTCTTTCCACTGAGCCATGCTGCCTCTCTATAATGCATTTATGAAGTGCTTACTATGTGCAAAGCACTGTTCTAAGCACTGGGGTGATTACAAGGTGATCAGGTCGTCCCTCGGGGGGCTTACAGTTTTAATCCCCATTTTATAGATGAGGTCACTGAGGCCCAGAGAAGTGACTTGCCCAAAATCACACAGCTGACAATTGGCGGAGCCGGCATTTGAACCCATGACCTCTGACTCCAAAGCCCAGGCTCTTTCCACTGAGCTGTGCTGCTTCTCTAATCCAATCTAAGTGCTTAGGAGAGTACAGTACAACAGAGTTGGTAGACAAGTCCCCCATCTAGAGGGAACTTACAGTCTAGAGTGATTAAAATCAATGAACACACAGCAAGAATGCAGCACACCAACGTACACCTTTGGTGCGTGCATCTATGGATGCAAGCACACACATATCCACATATTCTTCCCGAATCAGGTGGTGTTCCTTCGAGGGAGAAAAGCTAGGAGCTCAGTTGGGATTCCAGTGTACTACTTCTCCCAGTGCAGCTGCAGCTATTTTCAGCATGGGCCAAAGTTTCTAGTCCCGGCCTTAATAATGATAGTATTTGTTAAGCAGTTACTACACTCCAATGTTCTAAGCACTGGGGTAGATACGGGATAATTGGGTTGGACACAGTCCCTGTCCCACACAGTCACAATCCCCATTTTACAGGTGAGGGAACTGATCCACAGAGAAGTGAAGTGACTGGTCCAAGGTCACACAGCAGTGGCGGAGCTAGGATTAGAACCCATGACCTTCCAACTCCCAGGCTCATACTCTATCCACTAGGCCTTGCATGCTGGTTATCAGCAGGTGGATCCCAGTTGATGGGTGCTCCTCTCCATTTTGGGATCTTCTAGGGAACCAGAAGACAAAATCATACTTGGGAAGGGGCAACAGAATCGAAAGACATTTACCTTGCCCACAAGGAACTTACACTCTAACAGGCTGTAGAGATTATTCAACATGAGGTGTTGGAAATTAGAGAAGGCTGCTTGGAGGAGGTGTTATTCTAAGAGGGATTTGAGCATGGGGAGAGCTGTTGTCTGTCGGATGTGGTTGAGGAGGGAGTTCCAGGCAGGAGAGCTGTGTAAGGGAGAGACTGGAGACTGGACAGCTAGAAATTTAGTTTGAGAGGAACAGAGAGCTTAAGTTGGGGAGTAGCAGATAAATAAAGCCGATATGTATCTTGAGGAGAACTGGCAGAGAGCTCTGAAACCAATTGTGAAGAGATTTTGCTTGTTGCAGAGGGAAATGGGAAGCTATAGGAGGAGTAGAAAGATGTGTGCTCCCCCAAGAAAATCATCAGTGCAGCTGGATGTAGTGTAGATTGAAGGGCGAAGAGAAGGCTGGAGCCAGGGAGACTGTCAAGGAAAGTAATTCAGTAATCTATTACTAGGACCAGAGTAGTTGTTTGGGACTAGAGGTCGGGACAGATCTTAGAGTTGTGTAGGAAGAACCAGCAGGATTTGGCAGTAGATTGAATGTGAGAGTTGGCAGACAATGAAGAGTGGATGATATAGTTGTTGGAACAGGAAGATAGATTATGTTATTGACAGAGATGTGAAAGATAGGAACGTCGAGGGGGTCCAGGAAGGAAAACGCGTAAGTTGATTTTTGGTATGTTGAGTTGGAAGTGCTGCTTGGACAGCCATGTGAAGATATCTTGGAGGCCAGAGAAAATGCAGGATTGTAGGTAGGATGGGAGGTTGGGACTGGAGAGGGATGCCTGGGTGTTATCTGCTCACCTACCTTCAACTATGACCTCTCTATGGATAAGCTCCTCCAAGGGACTGAATGTAGAGCGAAAAGGGTGTAGAGTAAGAACTGGATGTAGAAGCATCTAATCCATGAAAATAACAGCTTTAACCTTCTCTTTGGGTGCATTCCTCAAGCTAGTGACAGTTATATTGTCAAGGCCATGATTTTCTAGATATGAAGAATTTTTAAAAGTAGCTGTTATAAGGATTAGTTAGTGTTTGTAAGTCTTTGATGCTCAAACCTGCTTACACATGTGCAGTTATTATCATAGTCGGTGGGGATGGAGGAGTGAAACATAACAGTTCGAGGAGCTGTCTAAATTTGTTGAAGACCAGAATGTGAGAGCATCTGAGCAGTCCTCCTACTCCTTGTTTGTGCTTTCCCCCTTTTCCAGTGAATTCTGCTTTTGGGTGGAGGTTATGTTACTACAGGGATAGAAATGCAATTGCCAAGATTAAGAGAGATGAAGGATTCTTTTTTTGATAAGAAAGGAAGTTAATTTGATAAGTCACTTCCTCCTCTCATGCTGATAATGTGGGTGTCAGAAGTCTTCCCAGTTGAGATTACTGAATCTTTTATTTTGGTGCCTCCCCCTTCCTGGTAAATTTGGATAGAATTCAGTTTCAAGCAGCTATAGATGCAATAGGTGATAAAATATATCCAGGTTTCGAAGCTAATTTAGGAACATTTTTGTATTCTTTGAATTTTTCAATCCAAATTCTTGATGAATTTGATGTGGGTGGCTCCAGTCAAATGCCAGGATTTGGCGCGTCCTCAGCCTGAAGCAGCTGGAGTCTGGTGCACAGGCCAGGACAGTGTTGGGGCGTGTACATTCCCAAACAGAAGAAGTGAGGAAACTGAGAAGGTAATCCTATCTTGGATTGCAGTAGTCTGTGGGAATGATAGTGTGTCCTGCAGCCAGAAGAGTTGCTGCACTCATTACTACCCCTAGAGCCACTCTGGCTGTCCTGTCCCTGGGCCATCATTTTTTAGCCCCAGGGCACCACAGCCTGCCTAGCCAGGAATGATCTTCAGGGTGATGGCAGTGTGGAAAAAAGCATGCCTTATAGTCTGTTGATTAGGGTGCATATGTGGGGCCACGTTGCTTCCCTTAGACTGTTCAGTTTCTGTCCCAGAAACTCTCTCTGGTCTGATCGAATTGTATCTACCCCTCTAGACTGTAAGCTTATTGTGGGCAGGGAATGTGTCTGTTACATTGTACTCTCCTAAGTGCTTAGTACAGTACTCAGCACACAGTAAGTGCCCAATAAATAAGATTGACTGACTTCGCTGCATCCTTTTTGGTTCCACTACACCATGGAAACCAAATCACCTGCCTCTTTAAGCAAGTAACTACTAATAGTCACAAATTGGAACCTGAACCTCCTACAACACTCCAAATGTAGACACCAAAGGGAGTGTTTGTGTGTGGGGGGGTGGGTCCCTAGATTTAAAAATGTTTCATATAAACACACACAAGTGGTGTGTAAATTTGATGTGCTATAGGTGGTCCAAGTTCCAATTTGTGATTGATAGTATATGCTAAAAGGGGCATGTGAATCAGTTTCCATGGTTTAGTGTGGAACTGAAAAGAAAGCAGCCTGGCCTAGTGGATTGAGTATAGACCTTGAAGTCAGAAGGACCTGGGTTCTAATCCTGGGTCTGCCCCTTGTCTGCTGTGTGACCTTGCGCAAGTCACTTAATTTCTCTGGGCCTCAATTCCCTCATCTGTAAAATGGAAATGAGTACTGTGAGCTCCATATGGGTCATAATCTGTGTCCAACCTGATTAGCTTTTGTCTACACCAGCACTTAGTACAGTTCTGGCCTGTTGTAAGTGCTTAGCAAATATCATTTTAAAAAAAGCTGCTCCATAAAACTGCCTTATCCATGGGATTTCCTGTGACAGTGGACCACAGTCCAATTCTGATGCCTCCGGAGCTGTAGTACTCCCCTGGAGCTGTTCCAGGAATGTTGGCGAAAAACCATCTGAGTGTGAGTTATCCTGGTCCAGTACAACCTTCCGCCTAAAGGACCCCATGAGAGTGGGTTGGTTACAGAGGCCTCCCCTCCCCGTACCCGGATTCTGATGTTCTCAAAGACATGTTGCAGAGAGTGTGATTTGATTGGGATCTCTAAGACCATCTCGGAGCATAGGGTGGTGGGATATTAAATTCTTTTGCACCGCCCAGCAGTCCTGTGGATCTCTAGGAAAGCCTAGGGCTAAAGTTAGACTTTTAGCAGCAGTTCTGAACCAGGTAGGATCATCTGAGCAATTCCATATTTGCTGTCCCAGTTAGCCCCTCAGAGACCATGCTGTCTCCCATTACTGGCAGTGAGTCAGAGCTGGACTGGAAAGGACCCAGGAGCACTTGCACATGCAAGTGTGTCCCCAGGGAATAGTCCCTCAATTTAGGGGACCACAGCAGAGAAGCAAAAATACTGTATGTGCCTGAAAAAGTGAGCTCTGGATTAGTTCTGGTTTGGCCCTGGGCTCTTTTCCGATATGATGTCCTCCAAGATTGGTCTCAAATGTCACAAATGTGAGGTGGGAGTACCTCTGAGTCTTTGTGACAGCCCAAGCCAGACCTTCAAAATTGGACCTCAGGTGTGGGCTGGACCTGGATTATGTAAGATTCTAGGGTTTGGAGAGGCTGAAGGAAAGGAGAATGGGGATATGATGTTTCTTTGCATCAGCAGTCAGAATACAATTGTAGGAGAAAAATGAATGAAGGTCTTGGTGGCAGCAGGAGGCTTACTCACTGTCTTACCAACTTTTTAATTGCTAGGGCTGATCCTTTACTCACCTATAATGTGGGGGTAAGTGCCTAGTATTTAAGCTTAGATCATAGCCTTCTTTAACATACTGTACAGTCAGCTTCAGTTACGGTTGCTTAAGAAAATTAGTTGTCAGTGCAATGTTAGATTTTGAATACTGTTTTTCCAAAATTTGCCCTATTCTATGAGCAGGCTGTTGCTAAAGTATTACAGTCTGTTTGCAATTCTTTCCTTCTTGGATGAACTGCTCACAGTGTCTGTTTGATGGCTTAGGTCTGTCATGTTTCCTGTAGCTGCTGAAGAGCTCTTGTGGATGTGCCTCTGACCCCTGTTTCCAAGGAGGGGACTCCAGGAGATCCTTGCGTGCCCCAGCATCCTCTGAGACTGGGTGGGTGGAAGACATTGAGGGCACACAACAGAATCCCATCTTCTATCCTACAGTCCAAAGCCCTCATGGATCCTCAGTGAATAGAACGAAAATTCCCAGGTTTGATGAGGCTGCAGAAAGTTTAATAAAAAAGTCTTCCACCAAGACCAAGATCAGGGAACATCTTATCTTGGGAAAGGATCGTGTGCTGAGGGATACCTGTTTGTGATGGCTGAAGCAGCCTACAGCTGGAAGCAACAGCTGGAAATTCCTTCAGCTTCGATGGGACGTTAGGGTGTGGGATCTGAATAGATTTCTCCTATTGACCCATTTTTCCCCAAAGGAAAGGAGAGTCTGGACTTGGGAGCTGCTTCTGAGACTTCATATTCTTTCCTTTGAACACTTGGTCCTGAGGCTCTAGAAGGTCCTTCTTCTAGAGGACCTTCTTCCTTTGGCACCTGCTTCTATGGGGCTTTTAAATTAAATTAAAAAAGGAATTACAATTCCTTGTTAAGCACTTACTATGTGCCAAGCACTCTACTAAGCCATGGAGTAGATGCAAGATAATCTAGTTGGACACGGTCCTTCTGACGTAGGAGGGAGTAGGGTTTCATCTCCCTTTTACCGAAGGAGTAACTGAGGCACAAGGAAGTTAATTGTCTTGTCCAAGGTCACATAGGCAAATTTTTAGAACCCAGGTCCCCTGACTTCTTTCCCTTTGCTCTTTCCATTAGATCATGCTGCTTCCCTGACTTCTGGTTGACCTGTGCCTAGGCCATTCCTCTTCCCCACCCTGTGATGATGGCTTTAAGCCCTAGGCCTCTTGGAGTGGAGAAAGAAGGACCACTCTGATTTGTACCCCGCTTATCCCAGCGGGACCGTTAAATGCTTGGGGAGGAGGACTTGAAGCTGGAGAGATCTGTCTATTTGGAAGACTGTGAAAGCAGCCCAGTAATGCTGGGTGTTTCTTGCTGCTTCTGCCCAGCCCACCCACTATGAGTCCCCGGAGCTGAGAGTGTGGGATGAGCTGGTGAATACTTTTGCAAACTCAGAAGTAGAGTGATGGGTAAATATTTGGAAATTGATTCTACATAACTCAGTTTTAAATTAAGGCACTTAAGGGCAGCCTAGAGCCAGCCTTTTTCATATTCTCTACAGGTCTCTGCACCGTTGAGAACATTGTATCCAAATGCTCCCCTAAAATATCCCAGGGCCTCTGAGTGAAATTTTTAAATTCTAGTAATTATTTAGGTATCTTGGGGAGTTTGAATCCTGTGCCACCATGCTTCTGTGGTTTTCAAAGGGAGTCTGACTTGACAGCTAAGTGTTCATTTTGCACTTATGGATGACACTGTTTACTTTTAAACCAAATTTTCTGGAAAACTATCCATTCCAGTCAGGCGTTTTCTGATGGGTTAACAGTTCCTCTTGAAACCCCAATTCTCACGGGGATTTTATTGAAGGGATCTGGACTAGCTCCTTGCTAACGTATGCCCAACATGGATTCATTCATTCATTCAGTTGTATTTGTTAAGCGCTTACTGTGTGCAGAGCACTGTGCTTGGGAAGTACAAGTTGGCAACATATAGAAACAGTCCCTACCTAACAGCAGGCTCACAGTCTAGAAGGGGGAGACAGACAACAAAACATATTAACAAAATAAAATAAATAGAATAAATATGTACAAGTAAAATAGACTGTAGGAGTGAAATGAGCCAGAGGCAGACCTACTCAGAGTGATAAGGCCCACTGTCTTGGAAAGCTGATGACTTTGTTGGGTGTGGGGGTTGGGGAAGATGATGATGTCTTACCTCCAAGGTGACTTGGGGTAGAATTTGGCTATGGGAGATGAATTAGAGAGCAGAGTGTTGAAGCATTGTGGTTTGCTCTTTTCTTTGAAGCCAAATTGTTCTACTGGCCAGTTAGGTCAAAAGCTCTGCAATCAGATAGTAATTAGGAGAGCCACAGAATAGCTTTGTGGCTGTTTTTGAGCCAACTCTGACTCTGTGATTAATGCAGGCTGTTTATCTGTCAGGGAAGAAGGAGTCTTACTAAATATTATATTAAAAGCGTGTTAAAGACATGATGCCAAGAAATCCCACAGTGAACTTGGATGATTAGCTTTCTGTCTAGGCTTTAGAAACCAGAAAACTGCCTTCAAGGACTGTTTTGTGAGTTTCCAAAGACTACATAGTAATAGTTTCATTTGATTGGGAGGATCTAGTAGAGGTGTGGTTATTGTTCTGCTGTGTGAATGTCTGTGAGTACTTTTCTGTTCTTCTACCCCTTTCTCCCTCTTTCCTTTTTGGTAATATCTTTTTTGTCTTTCTCACTGGTATTTCTCTTTTGCTTATCTGTTCTCTCTCATAACCCAGAACCTAATTGGTCTTCATAAGCTCTTTGGAAACCACGTATACTGAAGTTAGGATTCCATTTGTGCGGAGTAAATATATTGGCAGATTGAAAAAGTTTCAAGAACTATATATTGTCCTGAGAGTGATAAATAGTATCCAACTTAATACCATCTGGTACCATTAAGAGCAGAGGGGCTGAAAAGTGGTAGGTAGAATTATGCAAAGAGGGTATTTTTTCCATGAAATTTCATCTTCGTGGTTTTGCTTCTTAATTGGACTCGGAGTCTGCCTATATGACAGCTGAGGTTAGGAGATGCCCCCCTCCCCTTTTATAGGCTGCGGTCCAAACTGGATATTTTTACAAAATATTTCCTCAAAAATGTAGCACTTGTGTGGGCATGGCCAATGGGTTGTGTTCAACCTCAGTTAGCAGACAGTGCGTCTAGGAAAATCAAATGTATTTAATTAAATTTTTCTTCCCATCTCCTTCCCCTTTAATAAGGAACTATTTATGGCTCTGGATGGGGCTGTCATATTCCAGTATAAGGGTCAGTAGAAAGGGTCAGCAGGATGGATTTAATACACATTCTCCAAACCAGTTCAGTTATACACGCTTTCTAATCCCAGTTGCAGTTTGTTCAGTCCTTCAGTAGATGGGAAATTGAAAAGAGAGGGAGGTGGGGAGGATTTGGTGCTGATTAGGTCCCTTACTGGGGCTGTGTTTCCTTTACTTAGAATTTACTGATAAGCCAAGTAACAGGGGGCTACATAAAGGAGAGATGGCATGAAATGAAGCCAGCCAATAATTCTGGCTTTTGTCTGTTAATTATGAGTATTGGGACAAAAGTCCTTTCTTCAAGAATTTAGAAAGGTGATTCTAATCTGGTATACCAAAGCAGTGTATTACTAAGAGTCTGGGGCCTGGTCAGGATTTTAAGACTTTATAGGGGAAGAGCAGCTTTCTCATGAACCTTTCTTTCCTTTGCTTTCTATGATGCCTTGTTTTTTCTGGGTTCAGTTTGATTAGACTACTTCTTTAGGAGGGGAATTGAGGTGTGGAACCTCAAAGCACCCATTTTTACTGTAGTTACTACTGTTTTCTGCTGCCTCTATTTCTTTCTCTCTCTCTTTCTCCCTCCCTCTCTCTCCCCCTCCCTCCCTCCTTCCCTTTCTCCCTGATCCCCACCATCCAAGTCATAGCCTCCTGATAATAAGGATGTTGTTCTCCTTCGTGTGTTTACAAGTTACCAAACTGTGTCTGAATGTTTAATCAGATTATAGTTTTAGGGATAGAAGGGTTGTATCTGATCTGTAACAGAGAATCTGACCTGTTTAACCTTGGCTTCAGAGAGCTAAAGCCATTCAAGAGCGAACTTCTTTGATATCTGGTATTTTGAGTTTAGTAGCTTCCAAAGCCCCATGTAGGACAAGGGACTGTGTCCAATGTGATTAAATTGTATCTACCCCAACTCTCAGAACAGTGCTTGACACATAGTAGGCACATAACAAGTAGTATTTATTGTTATTATTATTATTGTCAGTGGGTCCAGAAGAAAACCTCGCCCCCTTTCCGTCTCTTAACATCTCCCTGAGTGTAATGTTCTGTCTTCCTAACTTAGGATAGCCCAACTTCCTCCTTCTAAAATTTTAAGTATTTTCGGTAAGCAGACTGTCAGTTCAAAATAGTTTGACTAACAATAACTTGCTTTCTCCTTGAAGGTGCAAAGCTATGGCCAGTGAGCCATGTTCTTGCTGGTGCATGTTTGGAATAATATTGTATATCTTTTGTTATTAGCTGCTAATGAAATGGCCAGGAGCCAGCAGGTCTAGAGGGGAGAGGAAAACAATCAAAAACCTATATAACAAATCCCTACATAACTGAAAATTATTTATCACTTCTTTGCCGAAATTTCTTGTCCCTTTCCTTCTGCCCCCTCCATTTATCATTCCTTCAGTATTCTTTCTCTTGATAGTAATCACCATCTCCCCTTTCTTTTCTGAGTGTGCAGCCTTTCTCTTCCTTATTTATCTCCCCAGAGTCCTATCCAAATTGATTCTTTTCTCTTTTTTTAACTCTTCTAACCCGTTTTGCATATTGTCCTGGGGAATTTCCAAGAGAACCCATGGAGAACAATGACACATGCCTGGTTAAGTTCAGGACTTAAGCACCTGACTTTTCTTGTGTCCCATTATTTTTCTTTTTTTTGGCTTTTGTTCATCCGCAGACCTGAAACTACTCTCACATACTTTTCATCCACCTCTGCATGAAACAGACTCTTTACCATCAGCTTTAAAGTACTCACTGAGTTCACCCTCTCCTATCTCACCTCACTGATTTCCTACTACAACACATTCTACACACTTTGCTTCGCTGATGCCAACCTACTCACTATACCTCAGTCTCATCTATCTTGCTACTACTGACCTTTCTTGCCCTGTGACGTCCCTCCGGGCTGGAACTCCTTCTCTGGTCATATAGGATAGACCACCACTCTCCCCACCTTCAAAGCCTGTAAAAATCACACTTCCAAGAGGCCTTCCCCAACAAAAGCCCTCATTTCCCCTACTCCCTTTCCCTTCTGCATCCCCTTTGCATTGGGTTCTGTAATAATAATAATAATAATAATAACAATGGCATTTGTTAAGCGCTTACTATGTGCAAAGCACTGTTCTAAGCGCTGGGGTAAATACAAGGTAATCAAGCACGTAATATCCATCCCACCCTCAGCCCCTCAGGACATATGTATGTACCCATAATTTAATATCTGTCTCCTCCTCTATGCTAAGCTCCCTGAACCAACTCTGTTGTTTTATGCCCTCCTAAGCACTTAATGCAGTGCTGTGCACACAATAAGCACTCAATAAATACCACTCGTTGATTTATTGATTTTTCATTATGCTGACCATCCTGAAAGCAACTTAAATCCCTTCAGTGCTTTTTCTGCTATTCTTACAATCTTTTTCTCCACAATTGAAATGAACTCAGTTTCTTCTCTTTGGATTTGTTCCAGGATAGACTACTATAACTGATGTCCTGTATATTGAATACCCACAAAGTGCTTGTTGCAAAAACACAAATCATGTCACTAGTAACATCTCTCTTTTTTTAAAAAAAAGTATAACTCTTGCAGACTGAGGAAAGAGGTAAGGTGGCAATTGTCCTGCTTCTGGCTATTATCACCCTGGCCTTGTAATTATCCATTCATTCATTCATTCAATCATATTTATTGAGCGCTTACTGTGTGCAGAGCACTGTACTAAGCACTTGGGAAGTACAAGTTGGCAACATATAGAAACGGTCCCTACCCAACAGCGAGCTCACAGTCTAGAAGGGGGAGACAGACAACAAAACATATAAACCAAATAAAATAAATAGAATAAATATGTACAAGTAAAATAGAGTAATAAATGTGTACAAGCATATGTACATATATACAGGTGCTGTGGGGAGGGGAAGGAGGTAAGGCGGGGGGATGGGGAGGGGGAGTAGGGGGAAAGGAAGGAGGGGGCTCAGTCTGGGAAGGCCTCCTGGAGGAGGTGAGCTCTCAGTAGGGCTTTGAAGGGAGGAAGAGAGCTAGCTTGGCAGATGTGCGGAGGGAGGGCATTCCAGGCCAGGGGGAGGACGTGGGCTGGGGGATGACGGCGGGACAGGTGAGTAGAATAGCCTTCCTAGAGGAGAAAATGATTGCAACTGGGAATCACATAGTTAATAGATTCCACAGAGTACACTGTTATGTAGAATCTCGTCAGATTGTCACCTGCCACCCCATCTTGTTTTTTGTGGGTTTTTTTGGTATTTGCCACCAACAATTTTGATGAATTGGATTTCTGTGCTTGTCTGTGTTTTGAGATTTTTGTAAGCCTTAATTACATCCCTTCCTAGCTTATGTTATTCTGGAGGGCAGTCTTAATTTTTACCATTTGTCATGGAATAAGAGCTGCCATTGTAGACCATTGTAGATATCCTTTTCTCTATCATCTCCAGCTCTATTGGGCCTTCCCTGAGGTGCAGTGACCAAAACTGCACCTAAGGTATTCAGATGTGGCTATACCATAGCTTACCTCAAACCATATTCTTCTCTTTTTATCTCTATGAATGTTGTTTCTATTTTTACACTGCTCTATTCTTTTTTCCATACCCTCCTTTCAATCTGGCTTTTCAGGTTCTAGGCCCATTACTCTCTGCACTAAATATGGCATTTCTTTCTTCTCATACTTTCATTGTTTTCTTCACACTTTCTTCTTGTATTAGGGACCTCTCCTTCATATTTCTTATTCAACTAACACTCACCTATTGTATGAGTAAACTGGCTATTACATGTCCAAGCCATGAACTCTTGACTGCTGAACCAGTTGACCTTTCCTGTTGTATTTAGTGAATAATTTCAATTCTGAATGCCTCATTGTACAGTAAGCAAATGCTTTCTGTATGTAGTCCAATTTAAAGTTCATCCTTTTTTCCCCCTCATGCTAAATTTAGAAAATTGTGTCATTTGATTGTTTAAGCTATTAAGATTCTGAAATTACAATTGGAACAGGAGCCAACCTTGACAGTGTTTGCTTGTGCTTTGTTCTCAGAGTACTCTCTGGCTTTCAAGAGGCAACCAGCTGCCTCACCCTGGATTTTTTACGCTTAATTTGTTCCCAAGAATTCTCCAAACATAGAAGGCACAGAGCATAAGCAACATTGTACTGGTAGATTCTGGGACCTGAGTTTCAAAACTGAACTTGTCAATTGGAGAGGAAGTCTTTAGTTTTTAGAGAAAACTTTCTAGTCTGGGTCTCATAATCCCCTAATTTAGTCCCTCAGCTTGTTTATCATCTTTGGTTTACAAGAATATCTTTAGAGGGTGTTAGTGTAGCTTGCAGTTAATTCGCCTATCACAAGAGCAGTGGGGGTTGGGTAGGTTAATGTGCAAAGCTATGGGATGGCAGTGATATGAATCCCAGGTTTTAATCCTTTGCCACAATCGACCCATGGTGCAGTCTTGGTCTCAGGTTTTTTTATGGTATTTGTTAAGTACTATGTGCCAGGCACTATACTAAGCACTGGGGTAGGTACAAGCTAATCAGATTGGATATAGTCCACGTCCCACATAGGGCTCACAGGTTTAATCCCCATTTTACAAATGAAGGAACTAGGGCACAGAGAAGTTAAGTGAGAGGAGAGAAGCAGCGTGGCTCAGTGGAAAGAGCCCGGGTTTGGGAGTCAGATGCCATGGGTTCTAATCCCGGCTCCGCCACTTATCAGTTATGTGACTTTGGGCAAATCACTTCACTTCTCTGTGCCTCAGTTACCGCGTATGTAAAATGGGGATGAAGATTGTGAGTCCCACGTGGGACAACCTGATCACCATGTATCCCCCCCACCCAGCACTTAGAACAGTGCTTTGCACATAGTAAGCGCTTAACAAATACCATCATTATTACTTGCCCACGGTCACACACCAGAGAAGGCAGAGCCAGGATTAGAACCCAAATCCTTTGACTCCCATTTTCCACTCAGCCACGCTTTTGCTAAAATGTCAATGTTTAATCTCCCTGGCCTCGATTTCCCCATCTACAAGATGATGCTAGAGGACAAAATGAAAGAGATTTAAGCACATGGAGCTCTTTAAAAACAGATTCTACAAAAACAGATTCCATGGCTACTTTGTTACAGATAGACCAAAATTCTTAATAGGTAACCAGGGTTCCTTAGACCAAAGCTTTGCTATGTGACTAGCTCCCAGTATTCCTGATTTCTCACCTAATCTACAATATTATGTTGCCTTTTGCATCTAGGTCATCTCCACTTGTATTCCCCAGCATCTCAAGCTCAGCATGTTTCTAATTAAATGTCTCTTTTTCCATCACAATTACACTCTTCCTAATTCTTCATTACTATTGCTAACAACCATCCTCCTTGTCCCAGGAGCTTGATGTTGCAACTTTTCACTAATATTCACCTCTTGTATTCAGTCAGTTGCTAAATCCTGCTGATTCTTCCTCCACAACATTACTCAGATCTACCCCTTCCTTCCAACCTTTTCCAAACTCTTGCTATATCACGGCTAGGTTACTATGTCAGCCTCCTCACTGGTCTCCCTGCCTCCCTCCCTTTTGGTCTATACTACATGCTGCTCTCCAGTTATCTTGCAATGTCCCTTGATGCCCAGGTCTCAAAAATCTTATGGCTACTAGTCTCCCATCCTGTCAAGCAGAAACTACTCATAATTGGCTTAAAGGCTCTCCAGTAGCTTTCCCTTTCATAGAGATCTGTTTTTTTAACCTCCTACTTTCCATCTTGCACTTTTTGCTTCTCCTAAAATCACATTTTAATAGTATATCACTCTCAAGTCTTCTTCACTGTTACTGCTCCATCGACCTCAAAGTCCTCCCCACCCTTGCCACCTCCAAACTGATGGGCCATAGCTCTTAAGATACTCTCCTCCCTCTGAAGCCATTCCTAATCAACAAGCAGCATGGCTTAGTGGATAGAGCACAGGCCTGGGCGTCAGAAGGACATGGGTTCTAATCCTGGCCCTGCCATTTGTCTGCTGTGTGACCTTGAGCAAGTCTCGTAACTTTGCCTCAGTTCCCTCATCTGTAAAATGGGGATTAAGACTTTGAGCCCCATATGGGACATGGGCTGTGTCCAATCTGATTTGCTTGGGTCTATCCCATCCCTTAGTACAGTGCCTGGCACATAGTAAGCACTTAACAAATACCATTAAAAAAAAAATCAGGACACCCCAGTCACCTCAGCCCAACACCTATAGCACTTTATGAACATACTTATATTTATTTTCAAGTATTCAGTTATTTCATCCAGGTACATTTATATTAATACCTTAAAGCCATATTCTGCCTCCTGCTTCTGACCCTCTCTGGACCATCTCTATATGTTGCCGATTTGTACTTCCCAAGTGCTCAGTACAGTGCTCTGCACATAGTAAGCACTCAAATGCCATTGAATGAATGAATTAGACTGTAAACTCCTTGAGGGCAGGAAACGTGTTTACTTTTATAGTCTCCCAAGTGATTTCTGCAGACTTAGTCCTCAGGGAATTAAATACCAGGCCATTGCAATGCCCAGCTTCAAAGCCCTTCTCAAATCACATCTCTTCCCTGCGGGCTTCCCTAATTAATCTCTAAATTATCAAATTTGTGTCCCTCCCCCAACTTCATTTCCATGTTACCTAAACACTTAGTTACTCACTCCCTTGGACTTCTGTAGCTGTGTCTTATATTACCACTTTATTATATCCCCTTATCTATAAGTTCCCTGTGGGCAGGATTGATCTAATCCTGCTCTTTTATATTGTACTCTCTAGGCTTAGTGTAGTGCTCTGCATATGATAAGCGCTCAATAAATACTATTGATTGTGTCTTAATTCTGTGTAGTCTCTCAAGTACTCAGCAAAGCGTTCTGTACACAGGTGCTCAGTAAATACTATTGATTAATTGAAAATATTATAATACTCAGAAGTTGAAATTTAGTAGCAAATTCCAGTGCATCAGGGAAAGGACAGATTCACTTGTCTCTAATCCTTAGTGATTCATTGTATTTTTGTTGTTGTGGTTTCAGCTAGCAATTATTTCTAATTTAATTTGTTTTTCAGTGAGGGCCGAGGAAAGTTGACGGTATTTTCAGTTAAAGCTATGTTAGCAACCATGTGTGGTGGAAAAATGTTGGACAAATTGCGATGTAAGTATTTTCCAATAATTATTTGAAAAATCTTATTTCTGAACGAGATCTTTGAGCAGTACATAACTAAACCTTAAAATTTGGAGTGACTCTTTCAGTTGCTGATATGCCCCAGGGCCATCCACAGAGCAGCAGACCTTGAATTTGTAACTTATGCCACTTACTGCCCAAAAAGGATGTTTCCCCACACATAGACTGGTCTTTGCCTTTCCTGCCCCTGCATCATTGCTCTTTAGATCTGCGTTTTCAAAAATGGCGTCTAAGGTTGCCATTTATTTTGCGGCCCTGTTCTTCATGTGGTTCCAAACACTAAAATCGTAATTTCAAAGTAATTCTTCAAATATTGTTCTGTGCAGTTCTAGGTGGAACCATTGAGATGGCAAATGATTTTCCACCTGTCGGTATGGCCCTTAGTTTTACTGGTGCTCCCTCTTGCATCGGGCACTTTCAAGCATTTCCAGTGCTGGAGACTCTCAACTCTAAGTATCCAGATTGAGGGTTTTCTATGCCCTTTCCTTTTCCCCTCTTTGGCAACATGCCTTTTAGATCATTAACCTCTGCAACAGAGGACAGGAGGGGAAAATAAAAGGTGGAAATCTACAGTCAGTCTTACTATCCTATTAGAAAGTTGAGTTGGGTGAGAAGACTAAAATTGATGGCGAAGGTGAAGTGGATTTTTAATTAATGAGACTCACTTGTCTGTACTACCCTTGCTTTCTTTTCACCCTATTATCGTGAAGTTTAGAGTTGTTTGAATGTGCATTATCAGAGCAGTAAAGATATTTTATTTTTAGAGAAGGATCCAGATTCTGTCTGGTCACTAACCTGAAAATGAATTATAAAATATTTGTGTCTCAGTAAAACGAGCTGGGACATACAGCAACCTTTCTATGGCACTTTTTCCACAGCGTAGCCAAGTGAATTTTTTGAAAGGTGAGTTGAAAGATCAGCTGTTCAGAACTACTGCTACTAAGTACTGAAGTCCAGTTAAGATTAAAAGGAATTTATGGTAAACTACAGGAGTAGAGAAAACAGAATTTGAGTTTTTGTGTTTGTGTAGTTCAGAAGTTCAGGTTGCCAGATGTAGCACTTTTGCAACTTTATGGGGTCTAGAAAGGAACTGGTTTTCACTTAGTTTTCTGGGGGTAGAGTTTGGCATGAAACAGTCAGTGTTCAGTTTAATCTTAACTGATTAACCTAGACTTAGCCCTGTCTTGGTGGGCATTTGAATGGAGACGAAGGAGTGGATCCCGGAAATGTTGTAGAGGAAGAACCACTATACCAAATATGGGGGTTAAATGAGAGGAGGGAGCAAAGGATAATGCCAAGGTTTTGACTTGGGAGATGGGGAGAGTGGTAGTGTTGCCAACTGTGATGGGAGAGTTAAGTGAAAGAGAGGATTCTGAAAATACAGAGCCATTCAGATAAATATGATTGAATGAATGAATGAATAAACACATATTAGAGTCTCACATGGGCTGAGGTCAGTTGATGGACCGCCCCCTACGCAGTGTTCTCAGGCTGTAGGACTAGGTCAATTCAGGACCTAAACCGATCCCAGTCAGGCTGTGGCAGATGCAGATCTTGTCCCTCAAACCTCCACAATTCATCATTATTTTCCTGGCCTGGTTTGGGATGAGGGCCCTGTGGAGAGGGCTTCCAGCTCAATTAAAATGTCATCTTTGACGCTTTTCTTTCATTTGTCTCCCCCACTTCCAAGTCCCATTGATTGTATTCATGGCTTGTCCTTTCCTTTCCATTCCTCAACCAAAACCCTAGTTTATGTCTAATCTCCTTAAGGCTAGATTACTGCAAAAACCTCTTTTCTGGTCTTCTCTCTTCTCCAGTTTATCCTCAATGCCACTACATAAATGATGTTTCTTTATTAAGCACTGTATAGAAGCCAACGCTGACTTATAAGTCACTCACATAAAATCTGTAGGGCTGAACTAAAAAAAAAAAATTTCTGCAATTGGAAAATAAATGACTTCCAGAGTGGAAGAAAATGTTAGGCAGCTTATATCTTACCTGGATGATACAGATACAGTACTCAGACATGCTGAGAGGGAAGCTGCAAGTGTCTGTCATGAGCAAAAAATGCTATCACCAGATTTGTCTATAGCTGATTGGAGAAACAAGACAGAGGTCCCTCTTTTCCCTTGAGCTACGTGTTCCACCCATGTGGTTTTCCCATTTCTGATGCAGAATTTGTCTAAAGATGAAATAAGGGAACATAATCCTCTAGGCCAGGGGTAAGAAACCCCTCACACAGGTGCCAAAGGATGTCGACCAAGAAATTCCTGCTGGCACATTAGCAGGCCTTTGGGATATTAATGACCCTCCTGGATTAAGTAGCCACTCTGGCAACTCAGCTCTTGGCTCCTGCCTGACCTGCCTCTGCCTCCCTAGGTGACATGGATACCAGGGAAGAATCTCAGATGAAAGCCTTGACCTCAATTTCAGCAGTGGCAACAGTGCAGGGTTTGTTTTTGTTTCTTTGAGGTGCATCCTACCAACTTCCTTAGGGCAACCCCACCCAGAAATTAATTTTTGGCAGCCGATCCCCACTCCATATTAAGTGGTGTTAGTGGGATACTTCTGTGACTCCAAACCTGTTTGCTTTTTTTCCTACCTGTTGTTTTCTTATGGGTATATTTTACCGGGATGTGTAACTTACTAAAAAAATGTGCTTCTTATCCCCTAAAAGAACAGACAGTTTCAAAATAGTTAATTACCTAATGCACCTCTTATGCCCTTCTAAATTTCCATAGCAGTTCTCTTAATGGGCTGTTCAATGTACCCTGCACTGAGAAGGGAATTGATTTGTCCAGTGTTATAGAGTTTAGGATTTGTCATCGAATTTGTATTTGTTCCCTTCCAGTTAATGCCTTTCTTAAAAATTAAAGTGTTATAATGTGGGGGAAAGGTGGGTAGACTGTGATATGATTTTAAATTCATTAGATAGCCATAACAATTTAGGGCTCCGATCATTAGTGTTCTTTATTTGCTTAGGGGCTTGAAACCTATCTAGGAACTGCAAATGAAGTATGCATTTAGGCATTGCCTAGTTTTTCCCTGCCTTGTTGGGCCCACCCGTGACTACTTAATTCCAATATTAGATGGTTTTGAAATGGGCTCAGGAATCTTGTCTTGTCTTATGCCATCGAGTCGTTTCATAAGGCAGTGTAAATTTATCATGTAATCTCTACTCAAGCAATTATAATTTCTCCCATTTTAATGAATGCAATAACAATTGCTTGAGTATTTAAAAATAATACACTGAGGTTTTATACTGTTGTATTAGGTGTTTCTTTGTGAAGATGCCCATGGTCAGGAAGCAGAAGTGAGGTCCCCTGAATTATGTTTCCACCTTTTCCATTGACTTCTAAAACCTTAGACAAGGATCTTATCCTTTTTTCATGTAAGGCGATAGAGTGGTTTCTACTAGCAATTTTCGGATTGTAACACTTCAGGGCAGTAAATTTGTCATGTAGATTGGTGTCTGACAGATTATCTTTTCTCTACCCCAGCGCTTAGTACGGCACCTGGCATGTAGCAAGAACTTCACAAATACCACACATTTTTATTAGTATTATTAATAATAACCACATTCTCCCCAGACCATAAACTACTCCTTGGAAAGTCAGCTATCTTTATTTCCAGGCCTGTCTCATGTTCATGCAGTGCCCAGGAAACCATCTAACCAAGTAGTCAATGAAATTAAAGGGTGCTTGACATCCTCTTGCCTTTCGTCTCATCTTCAGATTATATTGGGTGCTATATAAATCCTACTTTGTAGGTAAGAGAGAATTGGTGAGAATTGACAAAATGCAAATGAAGATTTTTGTCAGTACAAAGTAATTTCTTTTCTAGCAGCTCCATTAGAGTCAGGCCATTTTTGCTGCTGGATGGGGAAACATTGTAATGCTCAAGAGTGGAGAGCAAATTGATGGGGACTTATTCGCCTCCAAAATGATCTTGGGTGTGAAGGGAACTCTTGGTCCCTCTCTGCTTGACTTCTGTGAGTCCCCCTCTTAAAGAACAAAGGAGAGGTGTCAGAACATCCCACATGACAAAAAAAGTGGAGGATGCAATTTAGCAAGGGAAGGTTGAAGTTAATCTGATAAAATGGCTTAGCTATACTTGGAAGCAAACAGGAAGATGATAGCTGTTAACCCAAAGAGGGAGAGAGGTGGCTTGAAGAGCCTGAAGATTAGTCGCCTTGAGTTGGGGGTGGAGGTTAGAGAGGGAATCGAAGGCATAATTTTAAAAATAAGAATAGTCAGGTGAATGAATCCAAGAATTATGTATCTCCAAAGGACCAGGTGGAAATTCCATTTCTAGGATGAATGAACACAAATTAAATGAACACAAAACCTAAACTAAAATTTTTGGTTGTAGGGAATAATCTTGAACAGCACCTTCTGCTTCAGCTACACTAACTTCAATCAGTGGCATTTATTTAGCACTGTGTGCAGAGCACTATACTAACCAAGGGGAGAGTAGTAGTAGAGTAGGTAGACACATTCCTGTCCTCAAGGATTTTAGAGTCTAGCTGATTGGAATTTACCCCAGATTCTGAATCTGCAGGTTAAGCTGTTATATTTGCCTCCTATACTCAGTAGGGAGTTACCAGTTCATTCTCTTCTAAGTAGATTATTTGGGGGGAAGATTGCCTTGAAGTGAGAGGACCTTACTATTCAGGGGTATTTTCATATGTAACTTCTAAACTCCTTATTCCTTAAAAGTTCTAGAGACTAAGTTTGGGGAACATTAATATTTCCCCAGTCTCACCAATGTCCTCCACACTTCTCAAACTTTTGTTTTTGTATATGTTTCCTATTCTTTCGCTCACTTTTCTAGGATGTTGAGAAGACAAAACCACTTTTTAAGGTGCTCTAGAGTGGGGACTAGGTGCTTCCTTGGCATGAAGGAGAAAATATCTTTTTTTGTCTGCCTCCTAAATTCTCTTCTCAAAGCTGGTTTATCACTGTTTTGAGTGGAGAATTGTTAATAAGGAGATCTCCAATAATTGTGCCAAAATCTCCAGCATTTGCAGGTGAGTTTAGGTGCATCTGGACACCTCTTTAGAAACTGAAAAGAAGGAAGTTGCTGGAACATACCCGTTGGCATAGAGAATTCACTTAAGCCCAGTAAATCTTTAAACCCATTCAAAAATGTTGTCTACACAGCCATTAGGAAATGGTTAGTGATGGTTTAAAATAGTATAAATGAAATTATATCTTATTTGTATTAGGAAATAATGGTAAGTTCATTGATTGAACTTTTGGGTTGGGGTAGAAGCAGCTGGAGAATATGAATCAAGTATTCACAAGAATTCATGTTTCTTTTGAAGTTCTGACTCTTTGCATTTTGTCTTGTGTTGATAGATATTTTCTCCCAAATGTCAGACTCCAGTGGCTTAATGGTATTTACCAAATTTGACCAGTTTCTAAGGGAAGTTTTGAAGCTCCCAACAGCTGTGTTTGAAGGTCCTTCTTTTGGATACACAGAGCACTCGGTCCGCACATGTTTTCCACAGCAGGTGAGAACTACCCTCTCCAATTTTAGGACTTCACGGGACTTCAGAGGTTTTCTCATCCACCCTGTTGCCTTCGGGGGAAGGTCCTGTGCTGGTGTAAAGCAGTGGGTCCTCAGTGCTTACTGTCTGGCCACAATTTTTTGGCAGCTTTTGAGGCATGGAAACCATAGCTAAGCAATTTGCCAGCTTCAAAGATTTGAAATACAAACTGCTCCCATTGACTCCCTGTGTAAAGGTTAAAAGATGGGTAGTAACGGATTATAGCAAACTCAAACTTCAGATAAATGGTGGTCAATCCAAGGGCCAAGAAGCAGCTCCAGGTGACTTTTTTTTTTTGTCTTAGACCCGAGGAGTAAAGGCAAATCCCAGTTCTTTTCCCAGATTCTGTGTTAAATTGTCTAGCTCTGTAACTTTATGTTGCTTCACCTCAGGAAGTATTGCTGATAAATGTTCAGGATATCTTAATCCCATTGTGAGAGAACTGATGTAAAAGCATTTTGGTAAATCAAGGGCACTCGGCAGCGTCAAGGTATTATTACTTTCCTCCCAGGCTGTAAACCCTGTGGATTTTTTTTTTTAGGACAGGATTCTTTGGCATGAGCCTTAAAAATCTGTATTATCCACTAACAGCCTTAATTATCAAGAATTTCTCTGTTGGGATCTATTCTAGGGAAATGTTCATGTTAATTAGAGTAGAATTGATAGCAGTATACCAATGTATGGATTCAGCCTCAGTGGAGTTTCTGGTTTATGGCAAAAGTAACATACCTTTGGAGGTTGGTACATTGTCAGGTGGCCAAACTTCGGTTTGCTGTGTCTTAGCCCCCTCATTTTTGCACAGCTTTAGGGTTCATACTCACTCTTTCCAATTCTGTGATGAATCCAAACAGGCTCATGTGGTTGCTTAATTCCGAACCAGTGTTGTAGCCAAAGTGTGAAGTGAAAACACATTTTATGGCAGAACTGAGTATACCTGTCATAGGTCCAGGGCCTAAAATGAATTAGGCAATTTAATACAGTTGAATACATATTGAAAATATGACCAACATTACTAATCCTTATAATATCTTAGACTACTATAAACTCATTTATTTCAGATGTCATATTTCTATAATAGTGGCAAGTTGGTGGAAAATGTGATGGATCAGCAAAGTTTTGTGGCTCTGAACATTTTTTCATTCATCAATAAATCCAAATGAGAAAAACCATAATACCTTGTAAATTAAGTTGGGTTAATGGATATTGTGCATTGGAAGAACAGGGACTGTTTATGATGGCAATACTGGAGACAGCCAGAAAAGGACAGTGATTATTTTCCAACTCCTTTCTCATAATACCTATTAATTAGGGTAATAAGACATGGCACCTTTTAAGGGGGTCTTTAAAAAGATATTACAAATATTTTTTCCATTTTCTCCAATCTGATGACAATTGGGGTGCACCTACCTCAATCTCCTATATTGACCTAGACTAGGAACACAGATAGGGTTGTCAGGGTCATCTATCAACTCTAACGTTGTACTCTCCCAAACACTTAGTACAGTGTTCTGCATAGAGTAAGTGTTAGACAAATACGATAGATTGACTGATTGCCTTGTTTTTCAGCCTTTCCTCACCTGTAGTCCTCTTTCCTTTATTTTCAGCTACCCATCAACTTAGAAGAATGAAATGTCTTTCCTATTTGCATATAAGCTTTATAATAATATAATAATAATAATGGTATTTGTTAAGCACTTACTATATGCAAAGCACTGTTCTAAGCGCTGGGGGGGATACAAGGTGATCAGGTTGTCCCACATAGGGCTCACAGTCTTAAACCCCATTTTACAGATGAGATAACTGAGGCACAGAGAAGGGAAGTGACTTGCCCAAAGTCGCACAGCTGACAAGTATTGGGTCCCCACTCCAGGCTCACTCAAATTGATCAATGTACTATTATTTATTGAGCACCTATTGTGTGCAGGCCACTTAGCTGAGAGCTTGAGAGAAAACAATAGATGTCAAAGACATGATCCCTGTCCTCAAGGAGCTTAGGAGATATCCCTGCCTAGACTTTCGAAATCCTTGCTGCCCAGGCCTCACTTTATTTTCATTCAAGCATCTTGTCTTCTCTGCCCATCAATCAGTCTGTTCAGTCAATGGTATTTTAAACTCCTTGTGGGTGGGGAATAGGTCTTTCAACTCTGTTATAGTGTACTCTCCCAAGCCCTTAGTACAGTGCTCTGTACACAGTAAGCACTTGAGAGAGTGCGCTACAGCAGAGTTGAAAGACACATTCCCTACCCACAAGGAGCTCTTTCAAGTGACCCCCAACCCCTTCCCCTCTGGCCCAGGCTTTCCGGCTCCTTTCTTGTTTCTCACCTAAAAGCTTCAAGGGCACCCCCCAACTAACCTGGCAAGGCTTTCATGTATGCCGCTACTTTCAGATCTGCTTCTGGTTCTAGAGTCCTAGTTCCAGCAGTCATGTTTTACAACCCTGTCAGCAATAACTTAACAGATCATCACGACTGAGCTTGTTTCTAAATTGTAGCCGAGGTTATATTGTTTTCCAGCCTTTGGGAAGCTGGCCGAAATAAAAACTGTAGATGCGATGGGTAAGATCTGTAGTACAAGCTGTTAAAAGTGGATCATACTGTAATGTGCTTTTTATATAGCATTTTTATTCAAGACACTAAAGAGCAATGCCTGAAAGTTACATATGATGATGGATGAACCTCATTCAAGAAGCGATTCAGTTTTTCCTTCATTTCCTGAGTCCTCCAAGCTCTAAGGCTGTGTAGTAAAAGTGGGCGATGAACTCACTGGTTTTTCCTTATTTGAGTCGTGAGCTGTAAAGTTCTGAAGTCCTGATATTTAATGATGTCTTAAGTAAATTTTGTTTTTTGTTCTGTTTACAGAAAAAGATCATGCTAAATATGTTTTTAGACACACTGATGGCTGATCCACCTCCCCAGTGCCTTGTCTGGCTACCTCTCATGCACAGACTTGCTCATGTTGAAAATGGTGAGTAGACCATTTTTGTACTGTATATGTACGAAAGGAGCAGGGAGAGGAGGAGAGGCGGAAGGAAGCAATTCTGAAATTGGTTCTTACATATGCACATATAAACCCCTTTCAATACTATTACTTTCTGCTCCTCTTTCTTTTCCTCTTTTTCCTCCTTTGCTTTCCTCTATAGCCCCTCTCCCTTGCAATTCATTACGTAGTCTCATCGAATTCCTTTGTAAGTTTCAGAATGTCTGGGCTTATTGTAGGTGTGGTTTGTATGCGTCGGAAAATAATCATTAAGCCCTTTTAAGTATTTTATTCTTAATTAGAGTTGAAGCAGCACCAGGGATTTCAAGAGGGTAGAAAGTTTAGGTGATTAAACCAGAATAAAGTCTGCCTTGAGGAAGTCTGCCATGGAGGTTTTCATTGCTGTGGTTATTCATCCTGTCCTAACCTGCAGCCTCCTTACTATTCCTGTCTCATCTTACGTTGTGCGAGACTGCCAGGTGTGCCCAGGAAGTTGGTGGTAATCTAGGTGGCACCAGTAAAGCCGGTGTTTCAACCCAATCTTCACTCTTAGGAGCCTTAGAGTTTTGCTCAAAGAAAGAAAAGTGTTGTGTGGTCTTAAGATTCCATCAGATTGGTTTAAAATCCAAGTTTGCATTAGGCAGGTATCACAGGAATCACTAACCTACAGTTAGAGTTAACCAATGCCCAAAATTGGATCATCTTTCCAAACTGTTTGATGTAATGTATATCTTACATCAAACACTTTGGAAAGATGATCCAATTTTGGGCATTGGTTAACAAAATCATATTAATAAAATATGTTATGTATATCTTACCCTGAATTTATTTGAGCTAAACACCTCCTTTCTTCAAGTGCCTTGACAAGTAAGAAGGCGTTTTTTTTTTTAATGTTGACTTTGATTCTGCTCACTTTTTTTGGACGTTGCTGATTAAATATATATACAGGTTTCTTTGTCAGCAGCTAAGGGTGAAACGATGGCTTGAAATATGGGTGAAACATTTTCTGAAGTAATTTGAAGGAAGGAATAAAAGACCCAAAGCAAGTTCCAAAATTTGAAATTCCCACTAAAGAAAAAGGTGAATTCATGGTCACTGGAGGATAAGCAGACATTTCTACTCTTTCCAGGCCTTCTAATCAAACTGCTAGATTCACAAATGTGGGCTACGGTTCACTCAGCATTAGTCTTCTAATTTTGCAAGCTGCTTTATAGATCAATCCACAGTATTTATTAAGTGCCTTCTGAGTGCTTAGAACCATACCTAGCACTTGCCAGAGAGCAGAAGGAAGACATGCATTCCCTGCTCTCGTAAATTACAAGCTAATGGGGGAGATAAAAATGATTTTATAAATAAGGGGAATTACAGGAGAAATAACATTATTTACTATGAGTAGAACACAGTGGGGCGTGTGTGTGTGTGTGTTTTCTCAGGATCTCTCTCTTATGTTGTCAGCTTCCAGTGAAATAGGGAATTATGGAGGATTGTTATCTTCAATTTACCAGTGGGGAAAGTGACTGCTTGACCTGAGAGAATCTCTCAACCTTTCTGAATTCTGCTCTCCCATTTGAAGTTCAGAGAGGCTGAATGATTCTCAACTCGAGATTGAGGGCTTTTGGGCCTATTTCTAGTTGCATCATTGATTCACTACGTTAGAATCTTGCCTCTCTGGCTGCATCTGTAAAATCGCTCCTTGAACAATGCATTTTTTCTCTCTCTAAGTCTTCCATCCCGTGGAATGTTCATATTGCCGATGCGAGAGCATGATGGGTTTCCGGTATCGATGCCAGCAGTGCCACAACTACCAGCTCTGCCAAAACTGCTTTTGGCGCGGCCATGCCAGCGGCCCTCACAGCAATCAACATCAGATGAAGGAGCATTCTTCTTGGGTAACAGATTTCTTTTTCAGGCCATGGTCACCCAATATGACTCTTCCATATGAGTACAGGTCAACCTCCTGCTGTCATGATATTTAAGTACTTACTGCGTGCCAGGCACTGTACTAATCTCTGGGGTAGATAAAAGCTAATCAGGTTTGACGCAGTCCCTGTCCTGTATGGTGCTCACAGTCTTAATCCCCATTTTACTAATGAGGAAACTGAAGCACAGAGATGTTAAGTGACTTGCCCAAGGTCATTCAGCACACAAGTAGAGGAGCCAGGATTAGCACCCAGGTCCTTCTGACTCCCCACCCTGTGCTCTGTCCACTAGGCCATGCTATCTAGAGCTTGCAGACAGGCCCTTGATACTTGGTTAGAGGTTGAAAATCCTTCTTTTAAGGTGGCATGGTCAAAGTGCTCACCAAAGCTGATGGTTATGAGCGTTGCTCTAATTGATTTCTTTGTGTTTGACATTATTTCAAAGGCTAGGTACATGGGGCTGAACTACCTATACTGATGCTGTTTCAGATTTGCTTGTAGTAAGTACTCTGACAGGCTTTGTTAGAGGGGTTGTATTTGAAAAAGGAAAAAATGAATAGCTTTTGGATCTTTTTTTAGACATATATGGTTTTTCATAGATTTTTTTTTTTAATCATTTGCCACAGTTAAATTCTGCTGCACACCTGAGAATATGCAGTTCTTTTCCCTGTCCTCCTATTGGGTCTTGGCCACTTTGTGATAATTCAGTTCCTGGCCCGTCATGCTAATTGGGTCAGCTAGTATGCTCCCCAATTCCATCTGCTGGGAATTAGAGGCAGAGAATAATCTACAGAGGGTTTATTTGTGGTATGGCAGTGTCCCAGTTAGGTGGTCTTAAGACCATGGGGCAAGATTAATTTTTTTTTCCCCACAGAGTGGCATTTTAAGTTTATTTTAATACAGAAAGAACTTTATTCACACTATTATTGTAACTCATTGAAGCTTTAATTTTTGTTCTTGTGTTTTGAATTCAGTTTAAAATATATGTGTATATATATGTATGTATGCACACACACACATATGAGAAGCAGCGTGGCTTAGTGGAAAGAGCATGGGCTTGGGAGTCAGGGGTCATGAATTCTAATCCTGCCTCTGCCACTTGTCAGATGTGTGACTTGGGCAAGCCACTTAACTTCTCTGGGCCTCAGTTACCTCATCTGTAAAACGGGGATGAAGACTGTGAGCCCCACGTGGAACAACTTGATTACCTTGTATCTATCCCGGTGCTTAGAACAGTGCTTGGCACATAGTAAGCGCTTAACAAATACCAACATTATTATTATATTATGCTTGAAATCTACATGTTGATAAATCCCAGTATAGGGTTGGACACAGGTTAGATACACATGTTCTTTTTAAAGAAGATATGCAAATTCTTCGATTGGGCAGTGATTACCCTTAAGAAACAAGGCTTTTTTGTGTCTATTTCACAGCAAATGGTAAAGTTTCTGGTACTGACTGTACCTGGCCCCTCATTTACCTTTGTTACAGGACATCAATGTCCAAACTTCTATCCAGGATGAAATTGTGTAGAATGAAAATGAAATGTCAAGTATTTGACCCAACCAGAGTGAAATGAGACTCCAGAAGAGCATACTAACAGTGCCAACATTCTTCTTATTTTGAAACGATATATAAAGGTACCATCACTCCAAACACCTAAGAGGGCAGCTCTGGCTAAAGCACGAGAAGTCCCTTGGGCTCTGGGACCAGGTTCTCTGCCTAATTACCCCAGTGAACATTCAGGGAAGCATTTCTGTTGGCTCACTTAATAGAGTATTGGGGGGAGGGAAGAGTATTGGCAGTGGATTCTGTTTGTGCTGCCATCAGGAATTTTGGAGCCCTTCAAAATGGAAATACTAGAGACCCCAACTAGTTGTACCAAAAATATTTATAAAGCACCGACTGTGCAAAGACACTGTACTAAGTGCTAGAAAAAATGCAAAGATGTAAATTAGACACACATCCTGGCTTACAAGGGATTTGCGGTCTAAGAATAAGGAAGGGGGGTTGGCAGTGTACACATTAAAAACGGTAGAACAGCAGAAACAGCAAACCGACATAAGACTAGGGCAAGAATAAGTATCACAGACATTGCAGAAGAATAGGGCCAAAGGAGCAATTTCATGCTTCTCACCTCCCTGGCAAGACAACAGCCTCTGCTATTGCCATCCCAACTTACTAAAAGTTGAGAAGGCATGGTGTCCCCTGGGCATCAGGGCTTGCACTTCAGTTTTGCGGGGAGTGGCAGGGACTTGTCCTATTTCTGGAATATTTGTGAAAGTGGTCTGACCTGCATTCTTCACATTGTTGCCACCTCCCATGCTTCACCTCATCTTTTGGCTATTGTGGCTAGCCAAAGGCACACTTGGATTGCTCTGTCACTTCTAGCAGTGTTCATTCCTCAGACAGCACCTTTGATTCTTAGGCATAGGCAGGCCATCCTCAGTAACAAGTTCCAGCTGAAAGTTTAGTTCCAGAGCTCTATTTGTGACTGAGTCAGTGATAAACTGGTTTGAGGAAAGGTGGGGGCAATGAAGCTGTGGAGTGAAAAGCCTTTGGTGATGATGAACATGTCTAATAACTTCATTTTATTGTACTCTCCAAGTGCTTATTAAAGTGCTCTGCCAATGATTGATGGAAGGAAGCTTATGTAAATGTTAAGTGTATTCTAGTTTCAAGTTGGTGTGGGATATTTTTATCCAAATAGTTATACATATATCCCCTGCCTTGGACTCTTCCAAAAGTTTAGCATATTGCTTTATCCCCAGGTGCTGAATAAATAGTGTTGATCGAATGAATAGTGGCATGAAGTGCCAAAAATATTGGTAATGTCGGTGATCCCAGTTGAAATAATTTTGGTCTCCTCAGAAATTAGTTTTGTCCTACTTTTAAAAATAATTTTAGAAGAAAACCTCACAGCACATGTATTCAGTAGGGTACATGGAATGTGGGTGCTGATGGTTCGAACTCAGTTTCCTGAACTGCAAATGTTGGAAGATTGCGGAGCTAAGTCTAAAATTTAGAGCCCTGTGGCAGATGTTTAGATTTCAGATTTAGGGAAGTTTCCAGTGATCCTAATTCTGCTGTGCTGCCTAGTCAGAGAGGTGGAATGGGCCACAGAGACCTACTCAGTGATGTCGGTCTGACTGTCTTTGCTTCAGGTGTTCAAACCAAAGATCAAGCAACCTAGGCATCTGCTGGGAGGAGAATTTACTTGAATATGATTTCATCTCTGTTTTAGCTGTTCTTTCTCTTAAAATTGTGTCAGTGTTAGCTGGACTTTTGCTTGCCATTTTAAAATCTACACATACAAATTGGAAACATTTTATCTATATGTGTTTATAGGCATCTTTGAGAATAGATTTTGTGATTTACTCTGAGGAAGTCTTCATATTCAAAAGGAGAAAATCTATTCTATTCCTGCTGTATCCCAGATGTGAATCTGGAGTGAAATATGTAGAGCTAATTCATTAGTTTTGCCAAAGCGAAATAAATAAATGTGAACTCTCTGGTAAAAGAAAATGTTCCTGTTCCCAGAAGTCATCAAGGATGTTTCACACTTTCCATCTAAAAATGAAAGAGTGGTTATGAGATGTGGAAGATTCAGTATTCACAGGCACTGGTAATTGAAAGCACATATAGAACTGGTTTGGAAGTGATGCTTTCAATTTGGTTCTAGGGTTGTAAGACATATGGTTAATTTATTTTAAAATTTCACCATTTCTTTATGAGGGCACAGTTTGAATAGACTCTAAATATCATCCCGTGATGGGCAGATTAATGTACAATTAAAAAAATGGCTGACTCCATTGTGTCCTGTGTAACCTGTATAACCAAGTCAAAATTGCCGTAGCCCAAGGAGGAATTTTTAAATTGACTTGGTAGAACATTCTTGATTCGACTCACATTTCTTCCCAGAAGATGGCAGTCTCCTCCAAAGAACAAGTCCACATAGCCTCCTTTGCAAAGGATCTGGTAGGAGAAAATCATCCTTCCTTTTTTTCCCCCTTTCTCGAAAGAATTAGGCCCGTCCGTATCACTACTTGACATGTGAAATTCCACCATCTTGGTTCCTGCCAGCGTTTTTCCTGTGCTAGCAGGAATGGAATAAAAAAAAAAAAAACAAACCTCATTCCCCTCCTTTTCTTTTCACAGGCAGAAATGTTGGCCAGGCCTGAAGGCAAGTGTGAATTTTGCAGCCTTAGTCATTCATTCCATTCTTTGCCTTGACAAAGCTCATCGAGACTCCAAATGATTAAGCAGAACATAAGACTATGAGGGTGATATTCTCCCTGCAAATTTCCAAATCTTTCAAAGTAATCTTGCTGCCAGTATTTCATTGATTTTTAGTTTTCAGTTTCTGGCTATAATGTCCTAATGGATGAATGATTTACATAGCACTGATAAAAAATATTTCTTGGCACTTTTTAGAAGTCTCTTTTAAGGATCATAGAGAATAAAAAAAATTCTACTATTCTGATTTCATAGGTTAGCAAACTAACATTAATCGGTAGCTATTTCAAAAATTCAAAATGAATAAGAAATGACCTGATCGTTTGAGCAGCAGGATAAAAGAGTGTGTGGAAGGCTGGGGGGTTGGGGAGGCCAAGAAGAAAACAGTGGCTGGGGAGAAAGTAGGGTGGAGGCAGGAATGGGGATAACCACAGAGGTGGTGAAACTGGAGCAAGTGGAATAAGTGACTGGAAATAACTGATTTATGGAAATGGGGAAAGCCAATGAGAAAGCAGTCTGGAGAGTCTTTCCACTACTTTGCAGAATTTCCCGGAGTGTTCTCTTGCTCTAAACAAGGGGTGAGATAACGATTAGTCAGAAACTACTATATGTAGGTAGGAGTTCTTCATAGCCAACCTTATTGCCTGAATATTCAGCTTTCCCTTTCCAAAGTATGATCGCCAAAAACAAAGCTTGGGGCATAGGGGTTAAATATTCCAAACCCTCAGACACCAAATGAAATTTAAGGTTTGTGAATGTTTTTTTTAAAAATCGTAACTATAATAAAGCCATAGGCAGTGTAGAAATTATTTTACTTACCTCTAAAGTACTGTTAGTTTATGCTGTTTCTGTTATAAGGAAAGTCATAACAATTTTACTCTCATATGTTGTAGTAACTTTAAATTTCACTTTTACCTTAGGTTTAATGCTATGTACTGTTACTTTTCACTGTTGCAAAAGTTCTCAATGAAAAGTTAATGAGCTGTGTATACAGAAACAAAAGGAACACAAAGTGATCAGTGTGCTACTGGGTGTAGAAAATGAGTGTTGCTAGTTTGAAATACCCAGGTGATATGATGTAACCCCAAAAATCTGGTTACTCAAAACCTTCTGCAGTAGTAGCCAAAATTGTTGCAGAGCCTCAAGAGTAACTGACTCCTTAAAATACAGTTGGAAAACCAATGCTAGGCAAAGAAAATCTGTCTTAATTGTTGATGGGAGGTGCATTAGTTGTGGTGAAATTCTATTTTCTGTTTTGTACTCACCTTGAAGAACACAATCCTCATCAGTGAAGTATCAACCAGATTCTGTCCTGCTATGGAGAGGGGGACTGAAAGTAAGAATGCTTGGAGATGGAGTCAATTGTATCTCTTCAGGAACTTTGTTCTGGAAAGCCAAGTGGTATTCAACCATCTATAAGGCATATTACTTGATACATTCCAGAGACACCTTCCCATTGGAGATAGGACAGAAGCTGAATGAGCCATAAGTCACCACCCATGTACATCTCTTTTAAGAGCTGAGGATGAGCCCTGCATTGTTTTCAGTTTTGGAGACTGCTGGTTCCCAACTGCTGACTTTTCTCTTTGGATCCAGTGTAAGCACGATCTCAGGGTGAATTTTAAAGTGGTCGTCCTAAGGAAAAGAGTATATACCGGGGGGAAAAGATTATAGAAAATCCTGTGCACTTGGCTAAGGAGAGGAGTTTTGGATTCCTCTCTCATTTTAAAGTCTGTTAGGATGAGTCACTCTTAGGCTGGAGGTGCTCTGGCCTGAAAACGAATATACTTCATTTGGCCTAGGGCTGATGCAGAACTTTGTTAGAGAAGTACTATCCTGGCATCTTTCCAGCAACTCTGAAGGATACAGTCTATCTACAAAGACTGGAGCATGACAGCACCTCGTCAGTTGAATATCAATGTTGAACCTTCAGAGACTATCACTTCCAACATTTTCCATGGCCTACCCATGTCTTTCTATAAAGAAGAAAAGTAGTTCATCAGATTTCTTTAAACCCCTGCCTCTTTAACTAGCAATCAGTTTTTAACCATCTTGTGCCCTGCAAGTATGTTATAAACAATCAGTGCTGTGAGAAATAGCCAGTTACAGATGTTTTAATCTTTGCTCTTCTTTCTCTGTTTTTTCCTCTGTTTTTGTTCAGCATTTTTCAGTTCAAAAGATAGTAAAGGTGTGACCCTCTGTAGGGACCCACCTAATGAACAGCACTTTCTTCAGTTAAGAACCACATTGAAGGACAAGAAGCAGGTGTGCAAGCTGTTTTCAGCTAAATATTAAATAGGAGACTCAGTTCCAGTTTTTATTTGTGCTTTCAGTTTTAAACTGCATAAACATGAGAAGGAACTCCCCCACCTTAGGATCAGTACAAGGAGGGCTGCAGACAAATTTGGCAGGTGCAGTCATGAGTGGAGGTAGATAGAAATATCAAAGCAGAAGACTAAATGAAATGTATGTGCAGATTTATTACCCTCTTAGATGATCCTTCTGATGGTGACGGCCTTTTCATTCAAGCAGGTGTGGCTGAAAAGACTGAAATACAACTGGCAATCCATCTCACACTTGTGTTCTTCAGATAGTGCCTTCCCATTGTGATGCATTCACCACTCAAAACACTTGTTCTTGAATCTTCCTCTTGATATTATAATACTCCCGAAACTTCTGCTCAGTGAAGAGAAACCCCTCTCCTGATTATCATGTGCCAGACTTGTCTGTCTGCTGTTGTATTTTCCCTGTAGTCTGCTTCTGTATTGTTTGAGATTAGCTTCAGCATGTCTTTAAAACGTAGGTCAGCAGCCTATTGCTAACGAGCCAGATGAGGCCTTTGCATAGGCACCCATTTTGTAGATGGATGTGACCCCCTGAAGGTGACACCATTAGCTTCTCCTTCACCACTTTCTGGGCAGGAATAATAGTACTGATAATAATGGCCTTCATTAAGCACTTGTGTGTCGAGCACTGTTCTAAACACTGGGGTAGATAGAAGTTAATTAGGTCGGGCACAGTCCCTGTCCTAAATGGGGCTCACAGTGTAAACAGGAGGGAGAAGAGGAATTGAATCCCCATTTTACAGTTGAGGAAACCCGTAGGCACAGGGAAGTTGTGACTTGCCCCAGGTCATGTAGCAGTCAAGTGGAAGAACCGGGATTAGAATCCAGCATCTCTAACTCCCAGGCCTGTGCTCTTTCCACTAGGCCATGCTGCTCGATTAGTTTGAAACAGAAAGGGACGTGGGGAAATCAAGATAGCCATTCGACTCCTTGTCTTTTGCCAGCAAGCAGTGGCCCAATCTTCCAGGGAACAGCTCAGTTCCCAGCACCCTCAACGGATGGCAGGTTAAACTTCCCTGATATCTTTGGATGGTGAAGTGGCTTCAAGGCAGGCCAGCCAAGCCAGGCAGGGAAGAACACCCTCTCCCCTAAGGGAAGCGGACATACTAGTGGGTCAGCATGCAGGGCAGGAAAAGGCAGGAAAAGAAAAAGAAAAGGCTTCCCCGGAGCTGGGTGACACGCTCGCTGTGGACAGTAGAGGATAAGATTCACCTCCTGTGTGTTCCAGGAGCAACTGCACTAGTATAGGAATAGAAGATAAGTGAAATGCAACAAGAGCAGCTCAATTCCTTACAACTCTGGCACACACCCATCCCATTTCCCGAATGATCCAGGGTTAAGTTTGTGTGTGTGCTCTCTCTCTATCTCTCTCTCTCCCTCCCCCACCCTCTCTCCTTCTCCCTCTTTTTTTCCTCACTCTTCCCACTTTTTTTCCTCTCATCTCCCCCAGCTCTTCTTGTGCTTAAATTGTATGAGTTGTTTTTTGCACACTACTCAGAGGTTTCATTTTATTTTATTCATCGCATTGAGGTTTTAGAAAGCTGTTTTTCTCTTCAGGAGCTGCTTGGGTGCTTGTTATCCAATTTTACCTCACCCCCAAAATTGAAGCATTTTCCTGATGCTCAGTGACTGACTGCATTCCAAGACCTCATTGTTGGTGATCCTTTATGGCCATTTAATATTAATAAGAGTTTATCAGCAATGATAATGAAACTACTTTAGAAGTTGACTGTGCTTTTTTGGAGAGGGCTAGGTACCACAGCTGTATGAAAAGTAGGTGACTGCTAACTATCTCTTTGGGCCCCTACTTTGGTATAAAGTGAGGTAGTCTATTCTCACTACAATGAACACTTCAGTTGTCTTCATTGTTAGTATTGTTGAGTAGGACTCTGCCTCAGAAACTAATTTCAGTTACAAAATTCATTGGTTCCTAAAGAAAATTTTTGGTTTTCTGAAGGTTTCCTTCTCTGTGTTCCTCAAGCTTTTTTGTCAGTTCATAGCACTCTGTTGACTCTGTGAAAAATCATGTGCATGCCTTGTATGTGTGCCCTCTAGAGCAGATTTGAACTAAAAAGAGATTCTCAGTGACTGTCTTCAAGATGCACAGTGATATTCGTAAGCTTGTTGAGTTGAAAGAAAGAATATCCCATTGCATCAGAAGCAAAATTATATCCCCAATTTGAGTCCCTTTTAACATCTTACACTGTAGCAGTGAATAGTTCGAACAGGTCCTCCTGCTTTACTCCAATTTTGAAATGAAACGAGCCAGAAAGTGAACCTTCAACACAATATAAAGTGCAGAAATAACGAAGAGGCAGCTGTGTAGTTTCTGTAGTGAGGAATAAAAACCCTTGCTTTGGTGGATTAGTCATTAAGGCAAATGTATTTTTCTTGCTACCCACTGCTATTGGTCTCCCCGTCAGGAAGCACACTGTTTTTTAATTAATGCAAAACTATCTATCTAGCCTCATAAAATCCAGCCCCATACAAGAATATTATAGGATTGCCTATTGATTGCAGTGGGACTTTGTAGTACAGTGCTCTGCACACAGTAAGCGCTCAATAAATATGATTGATTGATAGATTGACTATTTATAGCATGCAGGTTTGTAATTACCAATTTGCTGACTAGTGCTTCAGATATCATGAACTGAAGGGAAGTAATTTGTCAAATCACTTTTCTCCTTGCTGTAGATTTCTAAAAACGGGACATATGAAGGAAAAGAAAAAGATTCAATGTAGGCTGCAATTGCTTTTCATAGATACTGCTGCTGACTCTTAGTTCCTATCTTTGTTTGCAGGTATGGCAAAAAAGCTTTTTGCATGAGTAATATTTCATTCTAGTTTGTGAGAATATAAAGATAATGCCTTGCTGTAATGCTCTGTTTGCCACTTACAGGGCCTTTCACTGCTTTGAGACTGCCCTATATCTTCCAGAGGCTCTGCAAGAAGGGAACACCTTCTTTCCTGAATGCTGCTGTTTGTTGTTGTAGTCTCCCAATAGCCCACTCTTTTATCACAGTTTGAAACTAGATTCACTCTGTTTTCAAACATGTGTTCTGTCATCCTTTTTTGTATATAGCCTCTTTTAGTAGCTATTCTATTCTCACTCCTCCTATCCCATCAAAGCTGAATGGTGAAAACTTCCCCAGTGCTGGTAGTAGTAATAGTAGGAGTATTTATTGAACCCCCACTGTGCATAATTCACTGTATTAAATGCTGGAGAGATGGATGCGTTCCAAGGCCTCAATGGCAAACCTGTGCAACTGTTTGCTGTTGAGTGTGGTTTAGAGGGTAAACTGGTAGAATTGTTCGAGAAGCTACTTGTGGTAGGTCTTCTAGAACTCCCACCCTATCTGTCAATCTCTGAAAGTCCATACTGACCTTGATTTAGTTTACCTTTCTTTGTATAGCCATGGTTAGTTGGGTAGCCTGCTGCCACAATAGCTGAATTTAATGGCTATGTTAAATTCTGTTTTGCTGTAAAAACTCTGTGTGTGGTTCCCTAGGTTTCTTCAGGTTTGCATTCAGTCCATATCAGTGGGCTGATTCTGCAATTCAGTCATCTGCATATTTCTTGTTCATGTGCTTTGCCTCAAGACCACAGTTAATAGCTTTCAGCTATTCCTGGATGTCTCTTTCAAAGACTTTTCATCATGCTTAAAGCTTATGGGGCTGGAACAGTTTCCTAGTGGATTAAGAATACTTCCTGACTAGCCCCAAATTCCTTGTCATACCTTCAAATATGGTAACATAGAATAGGTTGAAAGGGACTCGGCCTACCACTAAGCCTCTCTCTCTCTCTCTGATGGTTCTGAAGACATAGTCAGCCAGGGAATGTTCAGTTTTAACTCAACTGCCCATACCTTTGTAGAAAACTTCTCAAGGCAGAAAAATTTGCCCAGTTTTTACCAGAGCCCCTGTCTGCAGGTGGTGTGTCAAATTCTTTTGTACCAATTCATCAATCACTCGGTGCTATTTAAAGAGCACTTACTTTGGGCAGAGCACTGCACTAAGCAGTTTGAAGTGTACAACAGAGTTGAGAGTTGATAGCCACGTTCCCTGCCCACAAAGAGCAGACATTAATATAAATGAATAAATTATGGTATTTACAATGGGGTAGCCTGAAGACTTAGTATTCAGAAGTCTTCCAACTGGCATTTATTGTCTCCCATTGACAGATGGATGAGCTGTTTTAAATTAGACAAGCCACTTCATGCTTGGGTTTATGTACTGTATAGGTGCAGGGGTTGTACCCTTTGTACAGATGACCAAATCTTCCACTCTGCTTAGAGGTTCAGTTAAGCCTTGGAAAGTTAGTTTAGCAGGACCATCCGGTCAAGTAATAATCAACCAATTTGACTTCCCCTAGATATTCAGAAGTGTGCCATCTTTCTAGATGAGGTCTAGGTTAGGATTTTTCCTTTAAAACTGACAGCAGCTCACAACAACCCAAATCTTGGCAGATCAGTCATGACTTGCCCTATGGAAACAGTCCAGGAGGATCAATGCTTCAAACAAAGCATCAAGCTATTATATTCATCTCAAAATCACCAGTTCTCTGGCTCATTTCTCGGCACCACTTTCTTCATTAATGGAGCAACGTCCATGCAATCTTGCAAGGGAAAAAAGTCCTCCTGTTTCTGCTGCTGCTTATGATGTCATTTCAGAGCTGTATTCATCAATTCATTCCCTGTGTGGTACTGGCCATATTAGTGCAGCTCTACTCCCACTGTTCCCCTTGGGCTGGAGGGATATTGGGAACAGGGCTGAGGCCTGATCAAACTGGCATTCAAAGCCCCATGTGGAGTGCATTTAGAGAGTTGTAACTACTTGTCTGGCCAGGAGTTCTGCTCCTCAGACTGTTGTCTCCCTAGATGAAGCTCAGGAAGCATTGGCTTTTGGGCTCAGCCCTGCCCTGGATTCATTCCAGGGAGGAGACAGTTTAAGACACAGAACCAGTGGAGCAGAAAGTAGAGCCGCTTTTTTCCTCCATCCCTGGGCCACAAAATCCTGGCTCACTTGGGGTTGCCAAAACTGCCTTTTGAGTGAGTGAAGGGATGCTGGCACACTGTTGATGAACGATTAAAGTTGATAACCCCATGTATCCACCGTCTTCATTTACCGAGGAGCAAGGAGATCCTGGGAGGTTATTGATAATTGGGTCTAGAAGACTTTTTGCTCACTCATATGTTAAAGTTATAATTCTAGAGGTGCAGGATTGTTTGCCTTAGGGACCTGAAGGTCTATCAATTAATGTTATTCATTGAGCATTTATTGGGTACAGAGCTCTGTTCTAAACTCTCCTATGTCCTGGTTTGTTGGAATTTTAGTTCAGCTTAGAGTTCTATGAAAGGGCCAGATCTTCAGGTGAAATAAATTATTTAATTGTTGCTGTGCTGTCTCACCTGAATGGCATCATGCCCTGGAGAAAAGACTAACGCACTTACTGGGTCTTTTCATTCATTCAGTTGTATTTATTGAGTGCTTACCATGTGCAGAGCATTGTACTAAGCGCTTGGGAAGTACAAGCCGGCAACATATAGAGACGGTCCCTACCCAACAACAGGCTCACAGTCTAGAAGGGGGAGACAGACAACAAAACATGTAGACAGGTGTCAAAATTGTCAGAACAAATAGAATTAAAGTTACATGCAGATCATTAACAAAATAAATAGAATAGTAAATATGTACAAGTAAAATAAATAGACTAATAAATCTGTACAAATATATATACAGGTTCTGTGGGGAGGGGAAGGAAGTAGGGCGGTGGGGATGGGGAGGAGGAGAGGAAAAGGGGTCTTGACATTCAGTTCAGCTTCTTTTTCTCTTCTTCTGCCAATTTCAGCTGCCTATGCTGTGGCTCAGAAAGAAATATATGGGAAGCAGACCCAACTGTAAAGACAGATGGGTATTTATCAAAAGATGTGTTGATAATATAATTATTAAAACTGCCAGTTTTTAACAAATGGAGCCCTGTCCTCCTGGCAGCAAGACATCAGGGACATTTCCTGGAGCAGAGAAGTGGATGCCTTTACCCCAAACAGATCTTCAAATGGGTAATTTCCTCCAGTGGTCCTCACTCAACCACCAGATTTTCTTATGCTTTAGATCTTCTTAAAACTTGACAGGTGGCCCCAAGAGCCGAAAGGGGGAGTGCACATCAGACTTCCATGTGTAGGGAAAGAAGATTGTGTCCAAATGTATTTCTTTTCCTCTGTTTCAGATTTTTTTTCAATAACCTGGCCGTGTGAGTGGATGCAAAATTTAACCTCATTTTGTTCTACTAATCCCAATACCAATCTGACATAAAAATCAGCATCTGGGTGCCAACCAACCTAGAGTGGAGACCTGACAAATTATAACAGTTTTGGAAATGAAAAAAGGAGCCCCTCCAAAATTACCCCTGCCAGAAGGCTAAAATTTAGGGTGGTGGTTAGTGTTGGATCTAGAGATAGGCTTTTAGTTTGGTAAGTAGTACTGCATGCTCATAGTTCAGAGCTCTGCACAAAGATACTCAGTAAATACTATTGGTAATGATGCTAGCTTATGCTATTCAATATATGAGACTCAGGATGCTGTTTATCTTCCAGTACTACCAAGACTCATTTTTTTTTTTAGATCCATATGTAAAGGTTTAATTTTGTTTTTTATGGTGTTAAAGTGCTTACTATGTGTCAAACACTGTTCTAAGCGTTGGGATATGTACAGGTCAGTTACGTCAGGCACAGTCTCTGTCCTGCATGGAGCTCACAGTCTGTGAGCTGCCCTCAGGTAATTTACAGTTTACTTATGAGAATAAAGTGATGTAATCATTTTGAAAGGAAAGAAGCCTATAGTCAGATGGAATGGAATAGGTAACTGTATCATTCCTCTTCAATTCTACGATGGAGTTGTGAAGTAGTGTGGCCTAGTGGAAAGAGAAGAGGCCTGACTGTGAGCTTGTTGTGGGCAGGAATGTGTCTGTTGTTATATTGTACTTTCACAAGCTCTTAGTTCAGTGCTATGCACACAGTAAACACTCAATAAATGTGATTGATTGATTGGGAGTCAGAGAACTTGGACTCTTATCACGGCTCCATTGCTTGTCTGTGGTATGACCTCGGACAAGTCACTTAACTCTGCCTTAGTTGCCTCATTTGTAAAATGGGTATTCAGTACCTATTCTCCCTTCTACTTAGACTGTGAGTCCAATGAAAGATCAGAACAGTGTGAGACCTGGTTATCTTGTATCATCCCCATTGCTTAGTACAGTGTTTGGCACATAGTAAGCACTTAGCAAACACCATAGTTATTATTGTTATGGGATTCTAACCAAGACACAGCTTGTGAATGACAGCTTCCCTCTTTCAGAAAAGAGTGCTAACATTTCTAATAGAACACGTATTTCAGGAAGGGCTCTGGAGCTGCAGTCAACGTAGAAACCAATGAAAAGTGAATACTGAAAAGTTTTATTCCATTCCTGGGGTGAAGTGTTGACTGGTATCTAGTCTGTTATGCACTCCTACATTTTTGCATGAGTAGAAGAATTTGTAGAAGTCATCAGTTTCCAGTTATGTCCATCTTTGTAGCTAGATCTTTTGTGGCCTTGCTCACAAACTCTTCTGAACTGGATTCTCTTGCTTCTTATGCTATAAAATATGAATGAATCTTCAGGATAAAAGTACTGTATAATAATCAGCATAATTACCAAAGAAAAGTCCCAATAACTCCATTTCTGGATTTGAAAGCAGTATCATCATTTCCCATTTTTCCATCTATCCAGTTTCCTTCTAAGACAGGGAAACAAACTATCCAATAAAGGGTGGTGAGTCAGTGATTTATTTGAAGAAAGATTTAACTTAAAACACAAGTCTCCCAGAGCCAAGCTTCTTCTTTGTCTGGTTCTCGTCCTTTCCTTTCCCAGCTAGTTCCTGGCTTCTAGTCTTTAATAACAATAATAATAATAATAATAATAATAATATTTTTGAAGCACTTACTATGTGCCAATCACTGTTCTAAGCACTGGGATAGATACAAGATTATGAAGTTGTCCCACATGGGGCTCACAGTCTTAATCCCCATTTTACAGATGAGGTAACTGAGGCACAGATAAATCAAGTTCCTGTCTGTGCTTAATTGCCTGCTGTTTATTCTTCCCAACTCTTACATAGTGCTACACACAGTGTGAGCACTTCACAAATGATTGTGATATGACTTGACAAATGTTATTTGCAGTGACACTTTTCCCTTCAACCACTTGCTGTCACAGTGCATGTTCCCAATGGCTCTGCTCAATAAGAGCCACCCCCATTCCTCATGGCCACACACTTGTTTGGTCATCTGCCACTTGCCCTAGTTCTCATTTATAAGCCAATGCGTTCTGTTGAATCCCTAAAATATTTAGATTCTTGTCCTCTTACCATTAAGGAAAATTTATTATCTGGGTAAGTCTTCCCTGCTCTGGTTTATCTGGAAGTGAGAAAGTTATTGTCTATGTTGTAGACAGAGTTGTTTAGAGTACGTGAAGTTTAATTTTTAGGCATCTTAGTCTTGGTGATTCCTACCAGAAATAAAGATTATCATTGTAATTATAGCCCCTCTCTGACGTGTTTATTACTAACTGGAGCCAAATTTGGGGCGGAAGTAGGATGATTCGTCCTTCTCCTGTGCTCTTTGTCACTGCCCATAGAGCGCTAGAAATAATTATCTTCTAGTACTAGAAATAATTATTTTCTAGGGCTCTGATACCTCCTGTAAGGGATACAGGGGATAGAAGATGCCCTCATCTTACCCTTTGGGCCCTACTTTTTAAAAAAATGACCATCCAGTTATTAAAAGAAAAATTGCCTAAAATTTGTAACCTCGGCATTCACTATTTGGCCTCTGAGCTTGAAAATTGGACCATCTGGAACCTTTTGATTCTAAACTTGAAGAGCAAGTTCATCATTCTGGGTATTTGGTACCTCTTTCTTTGAAACCAGCAAGCAAATCAGAGGAGCAGCTTGGAGAGATTAGTTTTTGTTTTTTCATTTGACCACTGCCTTTCCCATCTTCAAAGCCCTTCTCAAATCACATCTCCTCCAGGAGGCCTTCCCTGATTAATGTCTTATCTCACTCTCAATTCATCCCCCACTGCAGCCTCAATACTTACGTGTCACCTAAGCCCTTGAGTACTCAGTACCCCTTTGCCTCCTCGCCCAAAGCATGTATATACATACCTTTGTAGTGGTGCTTCCCCTACCTCTAATTTAGAATTTATTTTAATGTCTATCTCCCCATCTAGAGTATAAGATCCTGGAGAGCAGATTTTGTGTCTGTTAACTCAGTTGAACTCTTGCCAAGCACTTAGGAAAGTGCTCTTTGCAGAGTGTGCTCAATAAATATTATTGATTGATTGAGTTTTAAGTCAGTCCTGAACAAAGGTGTTTCCCATAGGAATTAATGTAAATGACCAAAACTATTTAAATGTACTCTACACCCAGGTCTGCTGTAACAGATGTTTTCGTAACACCATTTGGATACAGCATGATGGAAGAATTAGGAAAAACTCTCCCCTCAACTTGAAGTCTGTTCTGGTAAAACATGATCCACAGCTGGGGAAAGTGGATTCAGGGTGTGAAGAAGTGTTTTTTCATGTGTATGTAGTGTTGGATGCGGTGTGCTGCCTCTAAGCTTCCCGGAAGTGCCTCAGCTGTACCGTCCTGAGTTTTGTGTTCCTTTGTATATTTGTAACTTTACTGTATTTAGTACACTAATTAGCAGTGCTTGTCAAGGTGTAAAGCATTTTGCTAGTGGACATAATTTAGGAATTTGTATCAAAAAAATGTCAATCATGTTGCTCTTTTGAACGATCTACTCCCTCACTAGTTAATTTCCATTGAATCATGGGTTACTGTAATGTGATTTTCCCCTATCACAAGGTTTTTCAAGAACATCTGCATTATAGGAGAACTCCTTGTATTGAAAACAGTGTTATAAAATAAATCTAGATACATAATCAAATAGCACTGCAAAGCTGTACCAACAGTAAGATTTTGAATTAATGTTTTAAGTGTGTAAATATATGTATACTCAATTTTCAAAGTAGTATCTTATCCTTTTTAGCAAAAAGACACCTTGGGCTGTCACACTAGAGATCTGTCTAATGCTACATTGAAATGAGCTTTAATCTCCCTATTCAAATAAGTCACAGTAGTTCAAAGATTGCAGAAGGGGGAGAAGGAAGTGTTTAAGCCCAGGTAAAGTTTGCATGAACATGTATAACCTGATATTTTACAGGGTTGTTTGTCATCCGGTGTACATTAGCTAAATTACATGAGGTGTCCACTGTATGATTGCAATGTACAAAGTTGTGAGGAAAAAAATTTTTTTTAATGACCTACACCTGAAATGTAGCTTTTTGCAGGTCTGCTATATGTAAGCTTTAGCAGTAAGGACAATATGATTGATCTTTTGAAACTGAGAATGGCACTAGAGAGAATTTATATTATATCATTCTTCATTTTGTTCTGTTTAGCCCTGTTGTCCCTGAAGGAGAATCGGGCACAAACTCATGCAGGCTGCCCTCTGCAAGTTGTTCAGTATCAATGCAATTTACTGAGTGGGCCGAGCACCATACTAGAGGAATGTAGCATTGAAGTAAGACCCAAAAATCAAGTGGGAGGAGGAGGCTCATTTGCAACCACATGCGTGATGGGGCCTCGTACACTTAACAATGTGCAGTGACATTTAGCGGCAGGACTGGGGATACATGCTGTGAAGCTACCTTTATCCCAGCATTTGCCTGGGAAAATTTTGGGTGCTCCTAGTAGCAGAAGCCTGATGGGAATTGAAGACAGCTTAAGAAGCCTGGTTTTCTTTTGCTTTCTTCTTAGCCCTACCTCCAGAGTTACAGCAGCAAATAAATAGGGCAGGCAGCAGTGCCACTTTTAAAATGGCACACTAGCTTGCTTTATGACCTATCCATTAAATGCCTTAAGATCTAGCGTGAAAAGCTTCGGGGAGAAGTAGTTCCCCAGCTCAGAGTTGGAAAACCACTGGCCTATTCCCTTTTCAGATACCACGTTCTCTCAATATACAAAAAACATCTTCCCCAATTTTATGCCCTTTCTGTTACTACTTACGATACTGATTATAATGAGTTTACACTTGCTCCTAGTTTGGAGAGTTGACTCCTTTAACTACAGTGTTCATTCAAAGGGTGACTTCAATGACTCCCAGTTGTCTCCTTTATTTGCCACAGAAATCACCTGCCAAGAAGCTGAGCCACGCAATTAGTAAATCTCTGGGCTGCGTACCCAGCAGAGAACCTCCACATCCTGTTTTCCCTGAGCAGCCGGAGAAGCCTCTCGATCTTGCGCATATAGTGTGAGTACATAACTGGATAATCATTTTTGAATATCTGACGATTTTGACACCTATCTATATGTTTTGTTTTGTTGTCTGTCTCCCCCTTCTAGACTGTGAGCCTGTTGGGTAGGGACCATCTCTATATGTTGCCGACTTGTACTTCCCAAGCACTTAGTACAGTGCTCTGCGCACAGTAAGCACTCAATAAATACAATTGAATGAATGAATATGAATTTTGAGGCTGAGATTTCTGTATACACATTTTAATGGGGAATTATTACAAAAAAGTTGTATTATGGTATCAAATCCCTTTGCCCTGTATCTTCTGAGACACATTTTCTAGATCTTGGCTCCCTACCTCCATCCAAAAGTGGAAATAAATCTGAGTTCCTGTGAAACCCACCCAGTTTTAATCCTTAAGAATAGCATTCTGCAGAGTGTTGTCCCTTCAGTTCTGGCCAGTTTTGTCTTTCTAAGGGTGAAATGGTCCCTTTTATTGGTCCATTGTTTTTTGTTGCGTTTTATTACTTTGCGGTTTACTTTAAATGCTTCAGATATTTTGTCTGAATATGAAACAAACACTTCATATATTCATTGTGCTGCTAATCAATTAATCAGTGGCATTACTGTGTGCAGAGCACTGTACTAAGCACTTGGGAGAGTACAGTGCAACAGAATTGGTAGTCATGCTCCCTGCTCACAAGGAACTTACCATCTAGAGGGACAGACAGACATTAAATTAAAAGATTAATTATGGATAGGTACCTAAGTGCTGTGAGGCTGAGAGTAAGGTGAGTATCAAGTGCTTAAAGAGTACAGATCCAATTGCATAAGTGACGCAGAAGGGAGAGGGAGAAGAGAAAAAGAGGGCTTAATCGGGGAAGGGCCTCATGGAGAAGATGTGATTTTAATAAGGCTTTGAAGGTGGGGAGAGTGGTGGTCTGTTGTATATATAGAGAGGGAGGGAGGTCCATACCAGGGGGAAGACGTGGACAAGTGATCAGCATTGAGGAAAACAAGATCAAACTACAGTGAATAAGTTGGTTTTAGAGGAGCAAAGTGTGTAGACTGGATTGTAGCAGGAAACTGGTATGGTATGGCGGGGATGAGCTGATTGAATGCTTTAAATCAATCAGTCAGTGGTATTTATTGAGCACTTACTGTGTGTAGTGCACTGAACTAAACGCTTGGGAGAGTACAACACAACAGATTTGACAGACACGTTCCCTTCCCACAGGGAGCTTACAGTCTTGCTTTATTCACAAAATAAGAATGGATTTATACTGGAAAGTATAAGATTCCCTCTCCTTTGCCTCAGGAGCTTCAAGTATTACTATTTGAAGCGAGAGGTAAGTTGACTGCTTGTCACCTTTACTAATGCCCGTTGATTTCCAACTAACTTGTAGAGATCCCGAACCTCACAAGTTTTGTTGCCAGACTGGGTATTGGGTACAGGCGACCAGCGTTTACCACCATTACCATCTTAGAAATTCGATGAGGGGACTAGTCAACTTGGGAATGGTTCCACAGTATGACCAAATGTTGGCATTATCCTTAACTAATCGCTGTCCTTCAACCAACATATTCAGTCGGTCTCTAAATCTTGCCAACTCAATCTCCAGAACATCTCTGTAATTAGGACCTTTCTCTCCATCCAATTCACTACCCTACTGGTTGTCATATCCCATCTTGACTACTGCATTAGCCTCCTTGCTGACCTTCCTGCCTCAGGCCTGTTCCATCTCTAGTTTATGCTTTACTCTAGATCATATTAGAGGAATAGTGTGGCAGGGTGGATAGAGCATAGGCCTGGGAATCAGAAGGTCTTATCTGGGCTCTGCCACTTGTCTGCTGTGTGATCGTGGGCAAGTCGCTTCACTTCTCTGGGCCTCAGTCACCTCATCTGTAAAATGGGGATTGAAACTGTGAGCCCCACGTGGGACAGGACCTGTGTCCAACCCAATTTACTTGTGTCCACCCCAGCGCATGGTTCAGTTCCTGGAACATAGTAAGTGCTTAACAAATACCACAATTATTATTATTTTTTCTAAAAAGCAAAAAAAAATTCCACACCCATCATCTCTTCAAGTGCCTCCAATGGCTACCTATCCATTTCCCAATCAAGCATAAACTCCTTACCATCAAATTCATGGCATTAAATCAGTTATCTAGACTTTATGTATTCTTGCTCCTCTCCCACTACAACCCAGCCCGCATACTTTGTTCCTCGAATACCAACCTAGTCATTGTCCCTCACTCTTGTTTCACATGGCATCAATTCCTTGCTCCACCCGGCATCAACTCCTTGCTCATTCCCTCTCTCCTGCCAGGCCTGCCTCCCCCTTCATATCCTACAGGCCAGCCCTCTCTCCATTTTCATACCATTATTAAAATCATATCTCCTCCAGGAAGCCCTCCCTAACTAAGCTATCTCCCTGTCCCTCTTTTCCTTCATTACTGCCCCACCCATGCATCTAGTCCCGCTTCATAAGGTACATGCACTTAGGTACTCACCCAAATACCTTAATTATTATTATTATAGCACTTGCAGCAGTACCCTTATACTCGATTGCTTTCTTTACCTGTCATTGATTTTAATGGGGGAATCTGTCTCCGTGTTAGACTGTAAGCTCCTTGAGGGCAGGGATCGTATCTACCAATTGTATTGTACTCTCCTAAGTGCTTAGTATAGTGCGCTGCACAAAAAAATGCCATTGATTGAGCAGTCTTAGTATCTTCCAGATCATCACCACAGTTGGATTTGGAGGAGGTGTGTTTGGGGAGGATGTGCCTCAAGTGACCCTAGTTTGTCCCAGCCCAAAAATGATTTATTGATGTCCAAGAATATGTGTCTGAGAGCAGCTCAAATCCCTCTCTTGAAAATTAGAAAAGAGCATGGTATGGCAACACAACTTTAAAATTTTAAATGTAACAAAAAGTGCCAAGTAAATAAAATCCCTTGTAGGATTCCCAGGCATCTGTGGGGGTTTGCCTGCTTAGTGAACTTTTAGGAGGAGAAAAGGGATGACATTATAAACCCACAAGTTATCTAATTTGTTTGTAATGTCTGACCTGAATTTTTTCAATACAAAAAAGGCCCTGCAAGTCCTTTCATCTTTTCATGTGATTCATAATTTAGAGCTGTTAAGCCTCTACTTGCATATGGAAGTTCTCCCATACTTTCTCAACTCATTTATATCCTTGTCTGTTCTCCCTTTCACTGGGGATCAAAGAGAGCGCTCCTTGGGCACAAAGGGGAATGAGGTTGTGGTTGGATGGAGATTCACTTTTGTGGAAGTTGAATCATGAATCAGAGCGCTGATCCTCTGCCCAACCAAGGTTGAGTGGGGAAAGTTAGAAAATGTAGACACTCCTGAAAAATTTTCCAGTAATCCTCTTTCTCCTCATCTCTGAACACACATCTGGCAGTATATGTTAATGCTGTTAGATGATCCTTATTTTAGACTCTTATTTCAGTTGTTTTGACTGAGAGAAAGTGTTTGGTGGATGAAAAAGTTAAAGAAGGAACTTCTGAAGGATGAGGGTAGGGAGTGGGAAGCACTCAGGAAAATAGAACCTTGCCTTTTAAAACTCTCTTTTTGAAGGGAATAGTGGACATTCATGCTAGGTCTGTTTCCTTGTAGTTCCTTAAATTCAAACCTCTTCTCTGTCACTCTGCAGGTTTTTATCATTCACTTTTTGAACATTTCTAGTGCCTCAGTAATAGCATAGGTCGGTCATTATTTTAAAGGGACTTTACCTTATAATCAGATCAGAACTGTAGTTTAAAGTTATTACAGCTTATCGTAAATTTCCATCAGTCTCAACAGAATTCAGCAGAATTTAATGAACGCCTACTATGTACTAAGCATTTAAAAGAGTACAATAGAACTAAAAGAACACAATCCTTGTCCTCAAGGATCTTACTATCTTAATGAGGGAGACCGTCACAAAATCATTCACAGCTAGGAGGAAAAAGAGAATGAAAAGATGGCTAAGTGAATAAATAATTGCTTAAATAGTAGAGCACATAAATCGTTTATGTGCATAAGCAGAGTGGCTAGAGAAGCAGAGTGGAGCATGGGCTTAAGAGTCAGAGGTCATGGGTTAAAATCCCGGCTCCGCCAATTGTCGGCTGTGTGACTTTGACCAAGTCACTTCTCTGTGCCTCAGTTACCTCATCTGTAAAATGGGGATGAAGACTGCAAGCCCTATGTGGGACAACCTGATCACCTTGTATCCCCCCAGTGCTTAGAATAGTGCTTTGCACATAGTAAGCGCTTAACAAATACCATCATTATTATTATTATAAGCACTGAGGTGGTAATTGTGAATAAGAAAATCAGAGAGTGCCCCCTGGGAGCGGTGGGAACAGTCTGATTGTGGATCCTGCTGATTTGTAGAAACATTGTATCCCAGGAGGGAGCTTTTTAATCACACTAAATAAGAAATTCTTGATTATGAATACCTCGTATTGGTTAGAAACAGCTATTTTTAATGAACCTACAATGGAGAAATAAAGCTGGTATTCCAGGAAGTTTGAAGGTGAGTTAAACCTCTTTCCAGTCAACATCAGTTTTACATCCTCTAATCATGCATTTTCTCAGGACAATTTCCTGTGGATTTTTAGGGCACATTTAGTCTTTAAGCACTGTTTTGCACGTGATCTTGAGAAGCTCCCTTTGGTTTCACAAGCAAGAAATCTCAGGGCCTAGAAGAGTATGAGTTTACTGTAGACTTGCTCTCTCCACCCTGGCGCTTCACTTTGTCCATAGGATTTCCATAGCAGTACTTGCCTTGTGTGAGAGAGGTCTCACCTCACTGTTGGGTTTCTGAGCTACTGATCTTATGCATTGAAAGTCCCATAATCCAGCAGCTTGGGCAGCCACTGCTCTTACCCACCAGCTGAAACACTTTGGTTAGAATATATTTCAGTGAGAGGAAGGTTTGGTGAATCATTTTCCTTGTTTTCAGGTTACAGTTCTTGTAATGGACTTTTGATAGGTAGATCATTAGCCCTCTTAGTTCACACTTGCAGCTATTCTGTGTAGCAGTTAACTGTTGATTTTCCATGTTGCTAGCAACATGATCGTGAACATTGTACACTGGTAGTCAAGGACTCAGAGAAAAATGGAGATCCTTGTTATTTAGTTCCTTCCGTTTAGTTGCCAAATTTTGACACGGTATAAAGAACACCCCTCTCTAGGTGGTAAAATCCAATAACCACGGTAATACTTGCTGGCAGAGCTCCTGTAATTTACTCTTTCTGCTTTTTGCCCTGGGCGGGATTGGTGTAATCAATTTGTACCTGAAAAATGTTTGGAAAACCTACTTTGCCATGTAAATCATAAGACTAAATTAAGGCCCAGTTTTGTAATTATTAATCCTCTCTCAATCATTATCTTTGGTTAGTATTAATGCGGTGAACTCTGGCCACTTACCCATACTTCCCAGGAATAATATGAGCAAGGTCTTAACATTCAGCTTCTTGAGCCTGATATAGAACTTGGGTATATTTACCCTTAAAATGAAATCAATTTAATTTTTCCCACAGATGCTTTCTTGAACCCATCCCAATTATCTGGGGTGCGTCAAGCAGAATGCCAAAGCAGATAAATAAGAAGGAAGGAAACCCAAAGGATGTATATGATGATTACTCTTGTAGTGGTCTTCCTTATGTTTTTTGTTGTTATTATTTATATTATTATTAATGTGACATTTATTAAGCATTTATATGCTTAGGCCTGAAGTAGTTAGTAGGTTATCGAATTGAACTCAGCCCTGGTCCCACGTGGGGTTCACAGTCTTTCTTATCCCTATTTTACTGATGAGAAAATTGAGGCTGAGAGGTTTGGTGACTTGCTCAAAGCGACACACTAAAACAATGACTGAGCTGGGATTAAAACTCAGGTCTTCTGACTTTGACCCATCTTCTTTGCACTAAGCCACTTGCCCTGTACTTCTGCATCTGGTCATCCTTTTGAGAATTCTTCATACTTAGACAATTTTCATAAAAATGTACATTTTGTTAGCCAGTCAAATATTTTTGGTCACAAGCCTTGTTGGCTCCTCACATCACTCACCCGCCTACCAGGAGGGAAGACTCGCAACCAGGATTTTCAGTAATGAGTGACTACCCTCACTTCTGAAGAGATTGTGTGGCTTTTTGTGTAACCAGTAAGCATTTCCAGAGTTGCCAGTGAAATGACCTTCCTTTCTTGTTTATAAACCTTGTTTATACTGGTGGTTGGTCTAATCTGTTCACACCTGATCCTTCCCATGGAAGTATATTATTAGCTTCTAGTCTGATGTGTCCGGATGTGTATAGTGGCTCCAAACGCTTTGAAGTTTTGTTAGCCTAGAGAGATGGATGTGGAAAAAAAGAATAACACGAAAGGAGTAGAGAGAGGAAGATTCTCTGATTTCCATCTTGCTATACAGAAGGGTGTTCCAAGCAGAATGTAACTTGTTCTAAACAGAAGCAGTACAAACATTAAGTAAAACAGTGTTGCTTGAAACCTTTGATGTGGGCAGTTCTTTAGCAACATGGGCATTCTTCCATTCAATCTTCTCATTTGTCTGCTGAATCTAGCCTCTTCATGACATTCTAGGGCAGCCCCTTAAATTAATTTGATAATGTCTTCACAGAATTTAAGGATTTTATACGGTTCCAGAAAGATGCATCACTTCCATCCCAGTGATCTATTTCTCACTTTAGAATGTGTAAATTTATATTCCGGCCTATTGCTAATGAAATTCATAGTAACAGATTTAATTCATTTACCATAGCCCATAATGTCAAATTTTCCAATACTAATAATTATGGTATTTAAGTGCTTACTGTGTGTCAAGCAGTAAGTGCTGGGGAAGATACAAGACAATCAGATTGGACGCACTCCTGATCCCACATGGTGCTCGCAGTCAAAGTAGAAGGGAGACCAGGCATTGAATCCCCATTTTACAGATAAGGAAACTGAGGCACAGAGAGTTAAGCAACTTGCCCAAGGTCACTTAACAGGTAATTGGTAGGGCTGGGATAAGAACCTAAATCCTCAGGCTCCCAAGCCTGTGCTCTCTCTACCAGGTGGTAGTGCTTATGAGAAATGGGGAATGATACCAGAGGGAGTGTGTATATATTATGCTGTATGTGTACATACGCTTTTTTTAAACTTCATTTGCACAATGAAGGAGTCAAACGGAGAAGCAGTGTGGCCTAGTGGATAGTGCCTGGGCGTCAGAAGGACCTGAGTTCTAATCCCGGCTCCACCACTTGTCTGCTCTGTGACCTTGGGCAAGTCACGTATCTTCTTTGTGCCTCAGTTACCTCATCTGTAAAATGAGAACAAAGTCTGTGAGTCCCATATGGGACATGGACTGAGTCCAACTTGATTAGCTTGTATCTACTGCAATGTTTAGTACAGTGAGAGCTTAACAAGTACCCCAAATAACAAACCTGAATTGGAAATGCTGTAGAGGATCTACAACATCACAGTACAGTGCTCTGCACACAGTAAGCGCTCAATAAATGCGATTGAATGAATGAGTGACCTCACTTTCCTTAAGTGTGCTGTTTGCACCAGTATAGAGCATAGGGAAGGCGGCAGAAATGTGAGAGAAGAGTTTAATTATCTGTAGTCCCAAACAAACACAGAAATGCCAAGAAGAATCAACGTAGGCAATTGTTCAACTAGTTAAGAGTTAGAGGTGTGTGCCAGGTCACTCAGACTAGACAGCTGGCACAGGCAAGGAATCTGGAGAGTGGGCCTGGGCTGGTGGTGGTTACAAAACAGTGCTTTGCACATCGTAAGCGCTTAATAATTGCCATCATTATTATTTAGGAGTGGGCCAGAGGCAGGATTGATTCTTGTGCCAGGCTCTAGGGAATGTCCTGAAAGTTGCCAATCCTTAATTTAGCTTGTCCTTGAGTTTGCAAAAATAAGAGCTAGTGGCTTTGCCGTGACACCTGCTAATTCCCTTCAGTGCTCGTCACTAGCTGAACGAATGCATCCAGCTTTCCTCAGGAGAAGTAGCGTGGCCTAATGGAAAGAACGCGGGCCTCAGAGTCAGAAGACCTGGATTCTAATCCCAGCTCCACTGCTTTTCTGCTGTGTGACCTTGGGCAACTCATTTTCCTTGTCTGTGCCTCAGTTTCCATATCCGAATAAAGGGGATTAAATCCTACTTCTTCCTACTTAGAACTGAGAGCTTCACGTGGGACAGGAACTGTGTTCAAACTGATCATCTAGTACCTACCCCAGTGCTTAGTACAGTACATGACACATTGTGCTTAACAAGTACCATCATCATTCTTCTTATTCTATTACCCATTCCTCCTGACCCCCATTTACAGCATTCTGGTGTGAATATTATAGCAAAGTGCTGTGAATGTTAGTGTTCATGTACAAATGCAAGGACTGTGGAAAATAAGCAGGAGAAATTAGAAATGATAGAGACCCTTTGGATGCCCCTAAGTGGGGCTGTTAGTCTAGAAGAGAAAGAAATAAATTGTTCAGGGGAAATGATGCTTACAGGCCAGTTAACCAAAGAAGGCCAACAGGAATCGAGATGGGGATTTTTGGTTGGGTTTTTCTGCCTTTTTAATATGGTGTTTGTTAAACGCTTACTGTGTACCAGGTGCTGTGCTAAGCGCTGGGGTAGATACAAGTTAATCATCTTGGACACAGTCCCTGTCCCATTTAAGGCTCGCAGTCTTAATCTCCATTTTACAAATGAGGTAACTGAAGCACTGAGAAGTAAAATGAGTTGCCCAAGGTCAAACAACAGACAAGTGGAAGAAGGGAGATTAGAACCCAAGTCCTCCAACTCCCAGGCCCATGCTTAATCCACTAGGCCCTGGTGCTTCCCTTTAGTGTCATGGTTAAGGTGAGTTAAGGCAAGAGGAGAATGTGGATGAAGCTGTTAACTCACCATTTCAGGGTCAGGATCTGGTGATGATGAGGGACCAAATATGCAGTCCCTGTCCAAAGAACATCAAATTGGATTTTGTACTATCTTGGGAAAATTTCCTTGTAGAAAAAATAGAGGAATTAAGGGCAAATGTCTTTCTTGATTTTGATTCAAACCCACAGGAAATGATTAGTTGAGGATCTAATAGCGATGGAAACAAGAAATAATTTTGCACCAAGATTTGCAGTGGCAAAATCCAAAGAAAAAACAGCAAAATGAGCAAAATGAACACAGGTAGTAGGAAAGATGCAATTGAAAGAAAGCCTAAGAGCTAAAAGAATCCAAGGAAACTGGCTGTTTTTCAAATCAACAATTTAGCAGGCGAAAGAACAAATTCCACTCTTGCAGAGGAAGGTTAAGTAGTGTAACAGGATGCCAAATTGGCAAAATCTAAAAATGTGTAGAAATCTAAAGGGCAAATGAAAAAGCTACAAAAAGTGAAAAAGAGGACACTTATTAAAAGAGGAAAATTAAGAAAATAAAAATACTCTTCAGTTATTTTTGGTCAAAGAAGAACCTTAAATGGATATTATTATATAAAAATGAAAAATTAATGGCTGTGTGTAGGATATTTTTTCTATTTTTTGTCTTTAGGAAAATGATCAACTGTGATCAGTTGATCAGAGCAAGTGCCACCTGGGGTTGGAGTGGGGGAAGCCAAACCAGCAAAGGGAAAATGGTTTAGGAAGGAAATAGATTTAAATGTAATCAGAGAAAATTTTGTTAGACAAAAGGGAGGAAAGGTTGCCACAGACTATTATGTTATCACCAAACCTTGAGATCTTTTTAGAACACCTAGGAAACCATCCATCATAAGTGCATTAGTCATTCCTCTGCCAGGGTATGTAGAGGTCCTTTCAGCTCTGTGATTCTAAAGGGAATCCAGTAGCATCCAAGTTCCTTCATGAAATCGTGTTGATTATGGAAATGTACTCAGAACCACATCCGCCTCATAGTTCTAGTTGCATCCCACCTGAAACCTGGGAGTTATTGGTGGAGGATAGATCAGCATGAGGTACGGCAGTTAAGAAAGGATCAGCCTTTTGAACAAAAGCTTTAAAAGAAACAAGAGACAAGGAGGTAAAAATGAAAATAGCACCAGGCACCCCGAACACGACAACCCAAGAAAGGAACAGTCTTTTTGTGTATCTAATGTAGCTGGAATTGTGAGTTGCACTTTGGCCTTTTCAATTACACAGCCTGATTCAGGTCCAGAGCTATTTGATATGGCAAGGGCCTCTGTCTCTCCCTTATACAGGCATAAAAGAGCCCCCTCATAGGTTGCATGCAGTTTAGCCTGACTTCCTCCTAGTTCAGTCCTCAACGTAGTCCATACTAGCTTCTGAACACCTGTTAGAGTTTAGCAAGCTACGTGGGGCCTTTCTCATATAACTCGATGAGGCCCATCCCTGATGCAGGGTCTTTCCTAGAGCAACATTCTTCTTTTATTGCAGATTATTGGAAATAGGAGAAGTGTGTAGTTGCAGAGCAAGGGAGAAAGAGAATGGAGGGGGAAAATAATTGGAGAAGCAATTCAGGCCAGTTTAACCATGTATTTCTTTCAACTCATAAATCACAGTACCTGCTAATAACCAATCAGATGCTAAACAGCATCTGACTTTTCTCATAACAGATTGTCACTTGTGCCCCCAAACAAGGAAGAGATTTGTATGATAGAAGAAAAGCCTTATTGTGCCACTGGTGAATATTCCATTGCATCATTCCAGGATTTTCCCGAAGAAGGGACTAAAGAAAACCAATTCAGTTATTGCAGTGGGACTTTTTGATGAGACTAACAACAGTGCTACTCAGAACTAATGCTTCCAACTTCACTCAAACCTGATGCCTTAAACCAAATCAGCTTGATTCGTCAAAAGATAGGGCTCAAAATAATTATCAGTCATTGGTGTTTATTATGCTTACGGGGTGCAAAGCCCTGTGCTAAGCCCTTGGGAGAGCACAGTATAACAGAGTTAGTAAACACATTACCTACCCATAAGGAGCTTACGGTGCAGGTGGGGAGTGGGGAGACAGACATTAAATAAATTACAGCTATGTTAAGTACTGTGGAACTGAGGGTGGGGTGAATGTCAAGTGCTAAAAGGATACAGATCTAAGTACATAGGTTATGCAGAGGGAGAGGGAGTAGGACAAAAGAGGGCTTAGTCGGGGAAGATTTTGTCAAGGAGATGTGACTTTAATAAAGCTTTGAAGGTGAGGAGAGTGGTGGTCTGTTGTATATGGAGGAGGAGGGAGTTCCGGGTCACAGGGAGGACATAGTAGACAAGGGTTCAGCAGCACAGTAGATGAGATTGAGGTACAGTAAATTGGTGATGGAGGAGCAAAGCCTGCAGGCTGTGTTGTGGTGCTCTGGGCATGTTACTCCCCTCCTCAAAAATCTCCAGTGGCTACTAATCAATCTATGCATCAGGCAGAAATTCCTCACCCTCGGCTTCAAGGCTGTCCATCACCTCGACCCCTCCTACCTCACCTCCCTTCTTTCCTTCTATAGCCCAGCCCGCACCCTCCGCTCCTCTGCCGCTAACCTCCCCACTGGGCCTCGTTCTCACCTGTCCTGCCGTCGGCCCCCGCCCCACATCCACCCCCTGGCCTGGTGTGCTCTCCCTCCACACATCCGCCAAGCTAGCTCTCTTCCTCCCTTCAAAGCCCTACTGAGAGCTCACCTCCTCCAGGAGGCCTTCCCAGACTGAGCCCCCTCCTTACTCTCCCCCTCCCGCCACCCTACCTCCTTCCCCTCCCTACAGCACCTGTTTATATGTTTGTACAGATTTATTATTTTATTTATTTTACTTGCACGTATTTACTATTCTATTTATTTTATTTTGTTAATAGATTTTGTTGTCTGTCTCCCCCTTCTAGACTGTGAGCCCACTGTTGGGTAGGGACCGTCTCTGTATGTTGCCAACTTGTACTTCCCAAGCGCTTAGGACAGTGCTCTGCACACAGTAAGCGCTCAATAAATACGATTGAATGAATGAATAAAGGGGATGGCTGATTGAGTGCTTTAAAGTCCACTACAGACTTTGATTGAGATCCATCCATCAATCAATCGTCTTTATTGAATGCCTCCTGTGATCAGAGCACAATACTAAGTGTTTGGGATGTCTGTGTCTTGTCATGAGTAAGCGCGCTTTGGGCAGGGAATGTCTCTGTTTATTGTTCTATTGTACTTTCCCAAGCACTTAGTACAGTGCTCTACATGCAGTCAGCGCTCAATAAATACAATTGAATGAATAACTCCATGGTTTGTCCACTTCTGGCAGCAGGTTCACAGAATCATGACCCAAATCCTATTTAATACTTCCATCAGTAACCTGGTGAGTAAATAAAAAATATATTCACAATGTTTGCAGGCTACATTACCCCGAAAGCTAGTGGAGTGGATGGAAACTTGAAAGTTAGTATTAGAATTGAAAGATATTTTTGCATTGGTAGAGTGCTCAGAAAATAATAGACTGAAGTTCAACAGGAACAAGTATGAGGAACGGAAATTAGAGTAGCCAGAGTTACCGAGCCTCTGAAAGACTATTTTACCATCAGCAGTGACTTGCTTTCCTCCAACTCTACAGAATAAGATGGAATGAATTATTGAGGCATGTGGAATTTAGATCATAGGGGAGAATTTCCTAAACACATGAAAACATCTTTGAGATCTTGCAGTTTGGGTAATGAGATGTCATGTATGCTGTCCTAATAAGGGAACCAAATAGCTTGGAAAAGTAGGGAAAGTTCAATAGTGATTAAGACTCTTTGACACAGAGATTTGGGTAAATCTCTCCTGTATTCAGCTATTGGGATTGGGTCTGCTAAAGGAGAAGGAGCTATGTTCAGGTAAAATCACATAAAAAAGAAACCCTAGCTAACGTTTCCTGTGGCATGGGACTCCTAAAAGGCAGGGAATAAACTGAAAATTGTGAGTGTGTGTGTGTACACACATGTGCATGTGCACCTGCAATACCATGTCTTGGCTGACCTTTCCAGGGTAGAAGTAGAGTTCAAACTGTGATGCAGGTGTGGTTCTCCATGCCAAAATGCAGAGGTTCCTAGGAAAGCTTGTGACAGAACTGCTTCTATAGTAAACTGCAGGCTTCTTTCTGGCAGGTTGGAGCACGAAGGGCCATCTGTGGAACAGAGAATTCCCTGCAAAGCAATTGCATGCTGCAGTTTCACAGACGTAAGAGCTCAATTAAAAGTGATTCAGTGAAAAACAACTAGCTGCTTTTTCTGAGCAGGCGTCACATAGCCTAGTACTTTCTGGGAGAAATCACATCCCCCTGCTGCTCACATGGCTATATACTCTGTGGAATGCTCTCTGATTCACCTTGTCAAGGTCCAAGAAGTATTTGTACCTCTTTTGTGAACATTATGACGCATGGGTTTTGAAGGCCTCTGATTTGCCACTTTGCATTATACCCACTCTCCTTTTGGTGAGGGCAAAGTGAGGGTTACTAATTATACTGTATCAATCATTGGTCAGTCAAAGCTACAACACATAGTGTAGCTGGAATTCCCATTGCAAGGATTTCCAGGGAGTTGCCAGAGAAACCTTTGTGCCACCCTTCTCCCTGCTGCCCCCCCCCCCCCCCAAGGATAGAGACTTGAAGTTGTAGTTTTGGTGAAATACAGAGTGCCTCTCTCAACAAAACCTCTAAATTAAGTTTGAGTTCATTTGAAAATGTCAGTACATCAAAGCAGCAAAAACCAGTTCTGTGTTACGTCTTTCTAGGAGAAAAATGTTAATGCTAACCTGTCAGCCTTGTGGAGGGCAGGTTGTCCTTGAGAATTTTACCACCACTGGCTTGTTGAAGTCTCTGTTCACTTGCAGCACCAGTGTGCCCCCAGGGCTTCACCAGTGTACCCTTTCCCTGCTTGGAGTGAAGCAAAGCATTTTGCTCCTCTAATCTGTCTGGATTTTACCTCTCTCCTGTGCCTTTTCTCCCCCCATTCTCTAATGCAAGTAAACCATTCTGCTAAGATATCAGATTCAGGTACAAGGCTTGTGGACATGGGTAAGGTGTGGGATACAGAGGAGTATTTGTTAGAAGGCTAGAGAAGCAGCATGGCCTAATAGATAGAGCCTGGGCCTGGGAGTAGAAGGACCTGGGCTCTAATTCAATCTCTGCCAGTTGTCTGCTGTGTGACCCTGGGCAAGTTGTTTCACTTCTCTGAGCCTCAGCTACCTCATCTGTAAAATGGTGAATAAAACTGTGAGCCCCATGTGGGATAGGGACTGTGTCCAACCTAATAACAATTATAATAATGATGATGGTATATGTTAAGCACTTACTATGTGCCAGGCTCTGTACTAAGCTCTGGGATGGATACAAGCGCTCTGGGTGGATACAAGCTAATCGGGAGGGACACAGGCCCTGTCTCACACGGGGTTCAAAATCTTAATCCTCATTTTACAGATGAGGCAACTGAGGAACAGAGAAGTGAAGTGACGGGCCCCAGGTCACACAGCAAACAAGTGGCAGAGCTGGGATTAGAACCTAGGCCCTTCTGGCTTGAAGGCCTGTGCTCTACCCACTAGGCTACTATCAGCTTATATCTACCCCCATGCTTAGTACAGTGCCTGGCACACAGTAAAGCGCCTAGCATATACCATAAAAAAGCTAATTGCTGACCAAGCCACCCCATCAGCCTCCTTAGCAATCGTGTGTATACCTGTTATTTATTCACTTAATTGCTTCTTGTCTTTTGATCACTTGCATCTCTTCTAGGACTGTTTTATCTACAATTTGTGTCAGTATAAGCTCCTTAAGGGCATAGAGTGCATCTTTTCGCTTCTACTGTTCCCCAAGTGCCTCGTGCAGATAAGTGGTTTGGATAATGATGATGAGGGTATGCTGCCAGTTTCTAGTCCATTGATTATCATCTCTCTGAATTTGTTCACCCCTATTACCACCATGCCTTCGCTGTCCAAGCAACGTCCTCCTCAAAAGTCCACTTAGATTGCACTTGAGGTTGGCCAGTTCAGGTGCAGTCCTCTTGGCTTTGGTTGGCAGGCCATTAACAATGGTCAGGATCTTCCCACCCCTTCACTCCCACCACCACTCTGCCCTTCCTGAAAGAAAAAAAGTGTATGAATCAAAGTGAGGGAACCAGTCCCCAGAATGACAAAATGAATGGTCTGAAAATACCTAGTGTAAATGAAAATAGTCTCTCTCGGCAAGGAAGGGTTTTATGGAAAGACTTTGAATACTTGGTTTTTCTGTTTGGGTTTCAGGTTTAAGCTTCTCAGTAGGTGTAGCTACTCTCTGTGCTGCATCTGCCTATTAAAATACAAATCATTGGTATAAAACTGCCTTTCTGCCATTGGCTGTATCTGAATGCTGTGGTTGGACTCACTGTCAGAGAGCAGGCGTGTAGTTGCTTCCTAATGAATTGTTCTGTTGTACCTGCTCTTCCCCACCACCAAATGCTCTGTCGGATAAACTACCTTGTGAAGAAGAGCTGTGGTCATGTGATTGCTCTGTTTCCTTAGAGACAACATCAGTGTGTTCATTAGGATGCTAGTTCCGTAGAGAAAGGAAGAGGCATTTGCTACAGAGCTTAAAGGTTTGGTGTCTTTTGCTTCTCTTTACATTTTTCTGCTTTTGCCGTTGGGATGGTGGGATTTGTGTGTTCTTGATAGGGGGCAGGAACCCTCTGGAACTTCTGGGTTTTGCTATCAAAAGGGCAGCCCCCGTTTATGCAGTCCTGAGGGATTAACTATTGCAGCATCGTTAAGAGTCCGTCTGCCCGCTTAGCTGTGAAGCAGGACCACGCCGTCAGGATGTATTTGTTTCCATTTATCAGGGTTAGTGGCAGATACAGAAACAGCTCATTAAGGGGCATTGATTGCAAGGCTTTGTTAGGAATAACTTGTTGAAGCATTTGAGTTGCAGCTTTCTTTCATCAGCTTTCCAGAAATGTTTTGAGTCAAGTGAATATGAAGTAGTAGCAACTTGTCTCTCCCCTCTTGTGGAGGATGAGAACTGGGGAGGGGTTTTTGGTGGAAAAGTATTTCAGGCAAAGAAGCAGCTTTTCCTTTGTTTGGTTCTTCCCATTCAGGGGACCTTGACCGTTTTTTTATTGTAATGAGACCAAACTGAGACGTGATACCAAACAATTCACTGTGATTCTCATGCTAATATCTTCCTTTACCAAGATAAATGCTGTTCTTGTGTGGAGTGGAGGTGGGATAGTTGAGAGTCTTTTGGTGGTTCTGATGTGAAGGTGATCAGCTATCAATCAATCGATGGTATATAATTGAGCACTTACTATGTGCAGCGCACTGTACTAAGAGCTTGTTACATGGTCAGCTCTCTAAAAATGAATTTGTATTAAACCTTTCCAGCATGGGAAGTATGTCATAAATATTACAGGATTTTTCAATTTGGCAATGTTAAATTGCCAAGGATGTGGGATCTGAATCAAGAATGACTCTCAGATTTATCCTGTTAAAATTTGACAGTCCAATGATGAGGCATTTTGTTTAGTTTGGAATCTAGTGTGTAACTTTTAGAATTTTCAAATTTTCCTGACAGCTGTCCAGCTGTATTTGTAAGAAACAAAACCATAATCCAACTTCCTTAGGACCTCTAGGGAGTCTTGGTATAGATTTTAAAATACTGTTTATCTGCAGAGTCAGCTCTGTGAAGATTCTTTTGTAACCCTGTTATTTTCAAAAAGGTGGTTTTTCTGTTCTTTTCTGGGCAGATGGTAACACAAAACCTGGTTCAGTGACAGAAGGTTTTTAGCTTGCTATAAAGAGATGAGTGAGGAGTGGAGCATACACTAACCAAGGAGGATAAAAATGCACTGCTCTTGGCAGTCATCCTCTTTGAAAGTAGGGGGCTTTCTGTAAAGAATCCCAGTTTTTACAGCCCATGTTTCCCTTGTTCTGACAGGCTCTCAGTGAGTTGCTTTCAAGGACAAAACTCTATTTTCTCATCAGCCTGCCTTAGTCTGTAAGGTGGTACCCAATGTGGTTTTCAGAGTTCATCCTCTGCATAGTGCTATAGGTTGTGAATATTAGTTATCGGAAACTGAAGTAGAAATGAGTGAGACCTTCATTCACAAGGACTTCGAAACCTACCTTTTAGCTTCAGTTGAGACATTAAACTGATTTGGTCCTGGAGATTTATCAACTGCCTGCCTCCTTTTAAAAGAAATTCTCCAAAGAAAAATCATGAATCACCCTCAGCCCCACAACACTTAGGTACATATCTATAAATTGTATATTATGTTATTTATTTTTATTAGTATCTGTCTCCCCCTCTGAATTGAAAGCTCGTTGTGGGCAGGCAACATGCCTGTTGTACTCTTCCAAGTGTGTAGTACAGTGCTCTGCACACGGTAAGCACTCAAATATTCATTCTTTCATTCAGTAGTATTTTTGAGTGCTTACTGTGTGCAGAGCACTGTACTAAGAGCTTGGAAAGTACAATTCAGTAACAGATAGAGACAGTCCCTACCCAACAACGGGCTCACAGTCTAGAAGGGGGAGACAGACAACAAAAACAGTAGGTAGTGTGACCTCCCCACCTGCCGACTCCTCCTCTGGTCGGGGTCCCGGGGCTGCGGGGTGGGGAGGGGGCTGTCCTTCTGGCCTCCCCTGCAAACTTTCCGGGGATCCCCCCGCACCCCAGGGAACAGCATCAAGGAGGGACTCGGCTGCTTCCTCGCCCCCTCCTCCCGGCGGGGTGGTCCTGGGGCCAGAGGGGCAATCCCCAGGCCGCCCGTCCCCCAGCTGGACCCCAGAACCCCTCCCTCAATTGGCCACGGGCTGGGCCCGAGGAAGCCGAGCCGATGATAATACCATCGATAATAGTGATGATGATATTAAGACATCACCATGGCACCTGCCTCTCCACTACCACAGGACAAGGAGTCAGGAGAACCAGGATTTAAGCCCAGGTTCACCGCTTGCCTGCTGTGGGACCATCGGCAAGTCATTTAAATTCTCTGCACCTCCACTTCCTTATCTGTAAAATGGGGATTAAGTACCTGTTCTCCATCTCCCTTAAACTTTTAGACTGTGAGCCCACTGTTGGGTAGGGACTGTCTTTATATGTTGCCAACCTGTATCTCCCAAGCGCTTAGTACAGTGCTCTGCACACAGTAAGCGCTCAATAAATACAATTGATTGATTGATTGATTAAACTGGCAGTCCCTTGCTGGCCAGGAACTATTGCAGCTATATATATGTACACACAGACACCCCAGTGCTCAGTATAGTGGTTTGTGTATTATAAGCACTTAACAAATTCTGCAATTATTATCACCACAACCCAAGAACATCCTAGCCTGGTTTTTGCCTTTCCGGAGCTTCATGCTAGTTCTTCTCAACTTCTTTTACCCACAGTGAGAATAGAAAATATTCCAGAAGTCTCTTCAAATATTTCTCCTCAGAATTCCCTTTAATATGTGAAGACTGGAATCCCTTCTTTATCGTTAGCCCAGGGAAGATCACAATCATTGATCTCTATTAGCAGTGTAGACGTGAATGCTATCACTTAATTCTGCTACATAGGCATACAATGGTCAGTGGCCATCTGAGAGGCAAAGAAGCAAAAAACTGAATAAATAACAGGATATCAGTTGGGAAACAGAAATATGGCACCAATAGGGCAGTACATTTTAGTCAACCGTATTTATAGAGCGCTTACTGTGTGCAGAGCACCGTATTAAGCACTTGGGAGAGTTCAATTGGTAAATACATTCCCAGCCTAAAACGAGCATACATTGCAGAGGAGCTTACAGTCTAGTCTTGACCAGACCAAACTAGACCACATTGTGGACCAAACTGAAGATGCTGTAAGACTCATACTTAAAACAGGCACTACGTTTTACTTTGGATGGGTCCACCAACATCGCCTGCGTAGCATATTCATTCATTCATTCAATCGTATTTATTGAGCGCTTACTGTGTGCGGGGAAGTACAAGTCGGCAACATATAGAGACGGTCCCTACCCAACAATGGGCTTCACAGTCTAGAAGGGGGAGACAACAAAACAAAACATGTAGACAGGTGTCAAATTTGTAATATCAAAAAGTAAGTACAGTGCAGATATTCCAAAATTCTTTTCTAAAGATAAAGCGAATGCTAACTTCAAAAAGCTTGCCTATCTGAGGGCTAGAAAGGCTGCTAAACCTTCCTTTTTAGAGATTGATACTTCAAAGGGGAAGAAATTTGTTCACAAGAGAACAAAGGTGCTATGTTTCCTCAGCAGTAGATCCACGTTCCTCTTCCTCTAGTCCAGGGGCCTCAGTTCCATGAGGGTAAAGCGGCCACCACTTCCATGCTGGCTTCACTTCCTTGGGCCACCCAGACAGTTTCACTGTCCAGAAACTTGGAGAGATATCTGAACCTGGGTTTTCTAAGCCTTTGAGACCAATCTACAGGGCTGCTGCACTTGTCATGGTTGCTGCACTCCTTATCAGTCATGCAGTGGAGCCCGTTGTTGGGTAGGGACTGTCTCTGTAGGTTGCCAAATTGTACTTTCCAAGCGCTTAGTACAGTGCTCTGCACACAGTAAGCGCTCAATAAATGCAATTGAATGAATGAATGAATGAGTATACAGAGCACTGTACACTGTACTAATTACTTATGTGTACAAAGTTGGTAGATACATTCGTTGCCCACAACGAGCGTACAGCCCAGAGGAGCTTACAGTCTAGTCTTAACTGCTGCCTGAGCAGAAGTAATAATAATAATAATGATGATATGTAAGTGCTTCCTATGAATCAAGCACTGTTCTAAGCGCTGCAGTAGATACAACCTAATAATAATAATAATGGCATTTATTAAGTGCTTACTATGTGCAAAGCACTGTTCTAAGCACTGGGGAGGTTACAAGGTGATCAGGTCCCACGTGGGGCTCACAGTCTCAATCCCCATTTTACAGATGAGGTAACTGAGGCACAGAGAAGTGAAGTGACTTGCCCAAAGTCACACAGCTGACAATTGGCGGAGCTGGGGCTTGAACCCGTGACCTCTGACTCCAAAGCCCGTGCTCTTCTCCACTGAGCCACGCTGTAATCAGGTTGGGCACAGTCCCTGTCCCATATCAGGCTCACGGATGAGATAACTGAGGCCCAGAGAAGTTAAGTGACTTGCCCAGGGTCACACAGCAGACAAGTGGCACAGCCAGGATTAGAACCCAGGACCTTCTAACTCCCAGGTCTGTGATCTAGCCATTACCCCATGCTCAGCTGGACTCTGAGTTGGTCCAGACACTGTAGCCACGGCTTGGCTGGTGGAAATGGCTACAGAAGATAAAGTCAGCACAGCAGTGGAGGGAGAGTACTCCTGTGCCTTTCCTCCCCCTTTCCCTCTCCCTTTTCTTTTCCTCTCCCTTTTTCCTTCTCCCTTTTTTCCCATTGTTCCCTTCTCCATCCTCCCTGCTTTCCCTCTTCTCATACCTAATGGAAAGAGCATGGGGCTTGGGGTCAGAGGATCTGGGTTCTAATCCTGGATCTGCCACTTGTCCACTTTGTGACCTTGGTAAGTCTCTTAACGTCTCTCTGCTTTACTTTTGAGATTGTGAGCCCCACATGGGAAGGGGATTGTGACCCATCTGATTTTCTTGTAAGTACCCCAGAGCTTAGTACAGTGCCTGGGATTAGAGTTAGTAAGCGCTTAACAAATATCGCAATTATTATTTTAGAAGCAGCATAGCATAGTGGATAGAGCATGGGCATGGAACTCAGAAATTCATGAGTTCTAGTGCCGACTCTGCCACTTGTCTGCTGTGTGACACTGGGCAAGTCACTTAATTTCTCTGTGCCTCAGTTATCTTATCTGTAAAATGGGGATTAAGACTGTGAGTCCTGTGAGGGACAGGGTCTGTGTTCAACATAATTAATTTGTATCTACCCCAGTGCTTAGTATAGTGCCTGGCACATAGTAAGCATTTAACAAATACCATTATAAAAATAATAATTATCATTATTATTATTCCCTCATCTGCAAAATAGGGATTCAGTATCTGTCTCCCTCCCACTTAACCATGTAGCAAGCGCTTAACAAATGCCGCAGTTATTATTATTATTACTGTTATTATAATCAGGTGGCAGAGCGGGAATAGAACCCAGGTCCTCTCTCTCCCAGACCCATGCTCTTTTCACTAGGTCATGCTGCTTCTGGGTTTGGGGGTTTTAGTTGAATTAACTCCATTTCAATCACCAGTTTCCCTTTTAAAAAAATTAGGATTAAACTCCAGAAAAGTGATTTTTAAAATTACCACTCCTTTAACGTATCCTCAAAATATTGCAGAACTTTCTGATGTTTTCCCTTTGGAAACAAATATATCATTTTTCAGAATTCATGCAAAACACTAAAAAAAACCTTTAAAAAATATGGTATTCAAAAATAACACACATTTAACTTTTAAATATTCAACAGTGAATATATTAAAAATCACATGCCAGTATTCTATCAGCCTTTTTTCTGTGAGTAAATTCAACTGATAGTCATTTAAGTGTACATTAACCAACTGCAGTTCTAAACAGTCTTCAAACTAAATCATGCTATTTGCTCTTGAAAACTAGATCTTAAGTCAGATTATTCTATCAGAACCAGTTTTTTTATAGGGACAATATGGGGACAGATCCAAAACCCAGGTTGGGAACCTTAATTTTACCAAAATTACCTAGACTTGTGCACTCAACCAATTATAGATGAGTAAGATCAAATTCCCACCTGTGTCTTTTCTCCCAGCACTTACAGTGATCTGTACCCGATAAACACTTAGTAAATTCTATTACTACTATTAATAATGTAGCTACATTAATATATTTTGTCAGAGAGGTGTCACGATAAGGTAATCTACTTTTGCTTCACTGGAACAAAATGGATGTGTTGATCCTCCCTAGTGATTCTGCCTAATGAGACAGGTATGGCTTAGAGAGGGGAAAAAAGAAGGCTATTTTAAGAAAAGGAAATGTCATATGTAGCAGAGGTGAGAGCGATCAGATATCTATGCCAGTGATGGCACTAGTTTGCACTCGACTGAAACAGAGGACATGTGCCAGTATGAAGTGACAGTTAAGTAAGGAAGTGACAGTTAAGTAAGGAATGGCCAATTGGTGGAAGGTCTTGAATTAAGAAACAGTTTGAGAACAGCTGTGGATTCTGAGAAGGGAAGTAACATGATCAAAATGATATGTGGGGAATCTAATTCTAGGGGAAGTTTATAAGGATAGATTAGAAGAATGAGAAGCTAGAGGCAGGAAATTCAAAAAGCTATTTCAGTTGTTCAGAAGCAGCTGGTTAGTGCAGGAATAAGACTATTATTGTCGGAAGAGCAGAACTGAGAAATATTGAAAAATTGGCTGGAATTTATGACCAGCTGGATGCCAGGAGGATAAATAGTTGAGGGACTCCATTTTCAGAACTGGGTAAACTGGGATGTGCTTCAAGGAAGAGAGGACGGAGCTAGGGGAAGTGGCATTTGTGGATGAAAGGTGGGAGGGATGAGCAATCCAGAGTGGAAGGAAAAACCCAGGTGGAGGAGGAGGAAGGAGGAGCACAAGTCAGGAGCGGGACAGGTTGGAGAGCACCTGCATGACCACAGTAACGTGTAAAAGTGGATCTTGAAGTTGTCATTCTGATGAAGGGAAAGGAATCAGAGGCTAAACTTCTTGATTTAAATAAGATCAGGCTTATTCAGCCCAGTGAAGTGTGAAATTATGGCATGCTAGATCAGCTCAGCTCCTAGATTTTTCTCCAGAAGTATGCAGCTGTGTTAGCACAGAAGCAAAGGAAATGGTTGAGTGTAACAGCAGAGCAAGGCAAGGGGGCTAATTCAGTGTTAAGTTGGCTTTAGAATATGGGTGAGAAGGTAGTAAATGGGAGAAGGATAATAGACTGACAGCGCTCAGTGTTCAGTCTCCCAACCGAGCAGTAGCAGTGAGATGCGTTCGAAAATAATTTTCTTTTCCCTTTCAACTCTTTCTTCAGGCATGGGGTTGCAGGGTAGTAAGACACCCATCTGGCCTTCAGTTAGTGTGTTGAAAGAAATTTCTTTCACTCCAGCAGTCAGTGGGCTTTAACAAAAGCAGATTTTAGACAAAACAAATTTGAAATTAGAATGGCAATTATTGGAGCTTATCTTAAAAAGTAGATTGTGACGGTGCCTTCCCCAACAGCAGGAATAAACAGTAAGATGACAAGAGCTGCCTGATGATCAAATGAGAGAACAATATAAAAAAAGCAGAAAGCATTGAATAAGGGAATCACTTATAAAAATAGTGAATTGGTAGTATTTATTGAGCACTTTATGTGCAGAGTACTTAGGAGAGCGCACTTGAGGTTGAAGATATGATTCCTGCCTTCAAGGAGTTTATAGTCTAACTGGGGAGACAAAATAATTTACAGATAGGAAGGAGCAGGATGGAAAGATTGATCCGTGGTTAAGCCCTTAAAGAATAGAGTATATAAATCAATTAGAAGTACTACTGGTGATTGTGAATGCATAAATTGTGAAGTAGTGCAAAATTATTGAAGTGGTAGTTGGGAGTATATGACCTGAAGAGTAGAAAAAAATAATCAGGGAAAGTCTCCTGGTGGAGGACTTCAGGAGAACTTATTTAAAGATAGTGAGAGCTGTTGAGGTCTGGCAGATCTAAAGGTGGGGCGGGGGGGGGGGGGGGGGGGGCAATTTCCAGGCTGATTGTGAGCAATCAGTGGTACTTATTGAACACTTACTATGTGCAGAGCACCATACTAAGCCCTTGGGAGAGTACAGTACAACAGAGTTAGCAGACCTGATCCCTGTCCCCAACAAAGTGGGAGACTCAAGGATGAGACCCAGTGAGAAGTGAGAAGATTAGGTTGGGAGGAAAGAAGAGTGGAAGCTGGGGAATGATAAGAGGATGGAATAGATAAGAGGGAGAGAATTGATAGAGTTCCATAAAGCTAAAGTTACTGCTTGATGTGGAAGATAGGCAACCATTGGAGGTTTTTGGAGGAGTGGAGGGGCATGCTGAGAACAAAATCATTGCAAAATGTGTGTGTGTGTGTGTGTGTGTGTGTGTGTGTGTGTGTGTGTGCATATACACAGACATTTGGAGGAGAACAAGTTTTTAGGGACAATCAGCATGATTTGTGAAGAACAAGTCCTGTCAGATTAATTCTGTCTCCCTCTGTGACCTGAGGAACAGACCTGGTAGATCAAGAGGAAGCAAACGTTATACTTTATATTGACTTGAGAAAGATTTTGAATTCTGCCTGACAACACACAAATCAAGAAAATGAGAAAATATAAAATACACAAGTATTATCAGATGCCTCAGGTTTGGTGGTCATAAATTTTAGGGATGACCTACCATGCCGAAACCCTCTCATGGGACCCTCGAGGCGCCCACTTCTGGCTGGATGGTGGGAGGGGTGTCACCAGGCAGGAGTCCTCAGACCTCCTATTTGCAAATGCCACTTGGGATCAGTACGCTGCACGTATATCAGCTCTGGACCCTCAGCAACCCTCAGAAATGCAAAATGCAGTGGATAGGTGCATGGCTACAGCAGGAGCAAAGAAGTTGGGAGGCTAAATTCAGAAGCAGGGTGTTTTAGAGGCCGGAACTGATAGCAGCAACCCAGAATGGAGTGGGTGGGCAATGCCATCAGCAACAGGAAGGAAAGAATTGTTGGGGACCATAAGGCAGGCTTGGGAGAAAGTTGGACAGATGGGGCTGGTTAGGCCAAAGCCCAGACTGGATAGAAAGGAATCATTCGAAGAAGAACAAAAAGTTATAAACTCAACCTGGAGGCATACTAAATAGAGTTTGAAAAATCATAGACCTGACCAAGATTGAAAAAAATCCTAAATTGGTATCAAGATTTAGGGCAGGATAGGGGTTTTTTTAGGATCGTTTCTCTTTTGCGATTGCCTTTCAAGATGGAATACGTGGAGTTGCCAGAAAGACCTGGCTGATGATTGAAGAGGCAGAATGGTGTAAAAAAATGTCAGAATTTCTTGAACAGTCCTTCTCTGAAAATGTGTCACCCTGGTATAAGGTCACCTTTCACTGACCATAATGTTCTGGGACCCATTAACCCCCAAGGAGTGGGAACAGAAGCAGCATAGATTTACCAGCTGAAACTTTGAAATGTAGATATTCATATTAGGGTTTTTTTTTTTCCTTCAGTACCGTTGTGGTTCTAAGAGAGAATTTGGATTGACAATTTAAAAAAGTGGTGTTTGTAGAGCTGAAGATGATACTGGGGAGCTATGCTTGGACTCATTCTGAAACTAGTTTGAAAATACAACCACCTTTTTGTGAAATAAGTTTCTTCACTACAATAAAGATTTACAAACTTGTCCCAGCATGCGGATAGCACCCTAAAATATAGAAGCTTGGGCTGCTGGATAAACTGGCCCAGCCAGAGAATATTTTCTGCCTCGGTAACATGGACCCGAGAGAGAGAGAGAGGCACTTTGGACTAGAAAACACAAAACTGCAACATGCAGGTCAGAATACGCTCAATCTCCAATAATGTGGAAGGCAGGGAATGTTCTTGATGAACTTGACCTAGTGGAAAGAGTATGTGCCTGGGAATCAGAGGACCCAAATTCTAATTCAGGCTCAGTCACTTGTCTGCTGTGTGATCTCAGGCAAGTCATTTAACTTCTCTGTGCCTTAGTTACCTTATCTTACCTTACCTTACCTTAGTTACCTTAAATGGGGATTGAGACGTGAGCCCCATGTGGGACATGAACTGTATCTAATCTGATTAGCTTTTATCTACCCCAGTGCTTAGTACAATGCCTGGCATATATGCACTTAAAAATATTTTGAAAAACAATTGTTGCTTGGCTGATGCATGAACATATCTGCACAAACATGTCTTTCAATATCCAATATGTACTCCCTCCTACTTAGAGTGTGAAGCCCCATGTGGGACAGGGACTGTGTCCAACCTGGTAAAACTTGTATCTGCCCCAGCAAATGCTTGATACATAGTAAGCACTTAACAAATACTATGGAAAAAAATCACATCACATGCTATCCTGTTACCCTTGTCAGAAGAAACTTCCTAATAACTTTCTATTCAAAATGTGTAATTAAGATCAATCGATCAGTCATATTTATTGAGCTCCTTCTCTGTGCACTGTACTAAGCAACTGGGAGAGTACAATACAAACACAGAAGAACTGTGGGTACCTGGATTTTGTTTCCAGTTCTACCGCTGACTCTCTGGGTAATTTTAGAAGCCTCGCTTGTCGTTGGGCCTCAGTTTCCCTGCAGTTCTAAAGAGTGTAGGGAAGGTGTTGCAAAGAATTGCAGCTCCAGCCCTTTTTCGGCCTTCATTGGGTTTCGGCATATTCTCACAGTGCCCCCCTCCCTGCTCACCTTGTGTGTTTTGAAGTTCATGCCCTTGCACCCATTTAAGGCTGTGGGGCCCACTGGGAGAGGAGCTTTCTTCTCCAAGTTTAATTACTTTTAAAATATGTATATTTTCCCTCTGACCCTCTGCGCTTATCAAGAATGGTAGTTATTTCTTTTGTCTTTATCTCTAGGTGCCTTTTTTGTTTGTTTCTGTTACTCATGTTAGTAATCATTAATAGAGAGTCAATGCCTTTTCTTCCAGCCCTCCCAGGCCGCTGACCAATATGAATGACACCCTGGTTAGCCGCATATCCTCTGGAGTGCCCACTCCCACCAAAAGGTAAGTGTTTGGTCCTGCTCTTTAATCCCCCCACTCCCAAGGCCACTGAGCTGATTTGTGCCATTCAGGTGTAGCACAGGTTGGCAGTTGTGCTTCCAGGAGAGGATACTCTCAGAAACAGTGCTGTGAGTCTCCTGTTTTACCTCTGCTTACTCAAGCAAACCCAGAAGTCCTTCTTTTATTTATGCCTATCTGCTTTCTCACATCACTCCAACTAATATGGCAACAGACAAAATCAGTTTTGTAAACGTTGGCCATAGTCCAAGAAGCTGTTTGGATGTACATGTATTTTTCTGGTATTTGGACTTCAAATAGATCCAAGTGTTTGATTTTTGCCACCTAACATTAATGACTGCTCTTCCCTCCCATCTGGGACCTTCAACCAATGCCAACTAAGAGCTGTAGAAGTGTGCATTAGGTTTGAGTTCTTTGACATAAAGTAAATGTGGATTCCTGGCTCTTGTATGCCAAAGAGATTAATCTTCTGAAAACCATTTTCATCATTTCAATCAATCACTTATTGAGTGCTTACTGTGGGCAGAGCACTGTATTAAGTACTTGGGAAAATACAATATAACCGAGTTGATAGGCACATTCCCTGCCCACAAACAGCTTACATTTCAGAGGGGAAGACAGACATTAATATGGATAAATAAATTACAAGAATGTACATAAGTGCTATGGGGCTGAGGGAGGGCTAAATAAATCCAAGTGCACCCAGGTGCCTACTCACACATGCATACCAGTTTACATTCAATCAGAGGAGTAGATTGGTGTTTCTGTGTACCTCCTTCCTCCTTTTACATAAAACTGCCTTTCTTCTGAGGTTGTGAGCAGCATTGGAGAGAGTAGTGTAAAAATGGCTTGCTGTTTGATTTAAGCAGTGCAGTATGTCAAAGCATTGCAGAAGCTCCCCCAAGGACACAGCTGCTCAAGCAATTTTTACAGCAGTCATTATTCAGAAAAACAAATAAAAACCCCCCTCCCAGAGAAAGAAGATAGTCACCCACTGTATCATCTGGTCTGATTAACTTATATCTCCCCAAGATTTAGAACAGTGTTTGATACACAGTAAGTGCCTAGCAAATACTCTTTTTAAAAAAGGTCCAATTTGCAGGAAACCATTTAGCAATCTTTGGAGCAGCTTGAATGCTTTTGCCATCTAGTACCTCATTGTTCTGTGGCTGCTCCAAAGCTGTCTTGAGATCTGGCCTGTTGTAGGAAGCATTGATGGGGGGGAAAGGTATGCTGCTGCTCTGGGTTAGTAGGATAAGGGTTTGCTATAGCAAGGACAGCTAGGGTTCAGCCACTGCTGCAGTCTAGCCACCTGGAGGCCTCAGGCCCCAGCATCATGTGCCACCTGGATATGAGTACCTGCCTGCAACACCTGCTGGGACCTGTCCAGTGCGTTGGGAGGGGGTTAAGCAGCTGCACTCTGTTTCCTTTGAGTCTAATTAATCACCAGCCTCAGGCTGTTGGCAAGAAGCCAGCATAGCCCCTTGGGAGTTCACCCCCCCTCCACCCCCGAAGAGAAAACAGAATGGAGTGAGACTTGGGAAACGGGGAGAGAGATGCTTAAGTGTTGAGTAGCAAGAAGGGGAGAGGTCCATTTGGGAGCTGTCAAAATGTCCCACTTGCCAAAACTGAGCTAAAATAGCTGGCCTAGTCAATCAGGAGAAGCAGTGTGGCTCAGTGGAAAGAGCCCGGGCTTTGGAGTCAGAGGTCGTGGGTTCAAATCCCGGCTCCACCACTTATCAGCTGTGTGACTTTGGGCAAGTCACTTAACTTCTCTGGGCCTCATCTGTAAAATGGGGGTGAAGATTGTGAGCCCCCCGTGGGACAACCTGATCACCTTGTTAACCTCCCCAGCGCTTAGAACAGTGCTTTGCACATAGTAAGTGCTTAATAAATGCTATCATTATTATTATTACTAACCAGTGGTATTTCCTGGGCACTGAGTGCAGAGCATTGTACAAAGCACTTGGAAGAGTGCAATACAGTAGAGTTCATAGACACGATCCCTGCCCACAAGGAGCTTAGTGTCTAGTCCTTAGTATGTAGATTCCTGTGTGAATCTCAGCAAGGTGCAGAAAGGGCGCTAAAACGCTCCGAGAAGGAAGAATCTTCAATAGCCATGTCCACATCATTTCAAATACTTTCCAACCACAGAAATTCCTATAAGCACTAGGTGGCCCAAGAGGTTACAGATAGCCATAAATATGAGAAGCAGCATGGCCCAGTAGATAAAGCATTGACCTGTGAGTCTTGAGGACCTGGGTTCTAATCGTTGCTCTGCCACTTGTCTCCTGTGTGACCTTAGGCAAATCTCTTAACTTCTCTGTACCTTAATTTCCTCATCTGTAAAATGGGGATTAATACTGTGAGCCCCATGTGGGACCTGGACTGTATCCAATCTGATTAGCCTGTATCTACCGCTGCACGTAGTTCAGTGCCTGGAACCTGGAAAGTGCTTAACAAATACTTAAAAGTAGGCGATATCAATCAATGATAATTATTGAACTCTTACTGTGTGCAGAACACTCTACTAAGCACTTGGGAGAGTACAGATTTAGCAGGCACAGTCCCTGCCCATGCCACAGCCATTCAGACTAAAAATAATTTAGCACCAGAGCCAAATAATTCAGCACCAGAGGAGGAAATCACACCACATGGGCAAAACAGAAAATTGATGTGAGCGCTTCAGTATGAATCAAAGGGGGTACGTATTTTTTTTCCTTGGAAAGAGTGGACTTGATGTGGACATAGCATGGGCCCAGACTGCAGCATGCCAGGAAGCCTGACAGCCACCAGCATCTTCCTCTGTGCCTGTAGCAAGTCTGTAGTGCCAGGACAGGGCACTGTGTGCTGCTCCGTGGAGGTTTCTACACAGCTAGGGCAACCTGTGCGGAGGGAGTGTTGCCAGGAAAGGTGGGCTGTACCTTTGGAGCCAAATGTCATTTGAGAAGTGCAGATTTGCACTGTGTGTATTGTATGCGCATCAATGGTGACGTTGCCACCCCGACAGGCCCAGTTTAGCACCTCAGCCCCCTGCCTTGCCATCCTCCCATCCTCTCAGATACCGAGTCCATTGCTTCTTCAGCCCCAATTCTGACCATTAGACTGTTTAGAAGCAAAGCATCTTGTAACAGTGGCCTGCTCACTCTCTACTGTTTGTCCTCCTCCCTTCCTGCCCCTGGGTTTTTGGGGCAGAGGGAGCAATCCAAGAGCTTCCTGCCAAGAGGGGCGAACTGGTCTTGATCTTGGGACCATCACCTCCCCGCAAACTACCCCTTGGCAACCCTCTCCTTGGTCATCCAGAGGCAGACCTCATGTCCGAGAGGGACACAGTCCGAGACTCTGTATCCTTTGAAATCATTGGCAAGACAGAAGCGAGACAGAGGTGAGGCGAAAGCATGCCTACACAATCACATGGTTCCCACCGGGCTGTGGTGAGGCAAGGTGGAGCTGATTAAGGATTCCTTCCTGGGGTTTCTTTCTCCTGCCATACAGATGGGGGTGCCAGGGAGAGGCTGCCGTGTCCAGTCTTGGCCCCCAGCTTCTTCTTTCATTTTTATTTTTGCTCCAGTGTTAATCCGGCCCAGATTGCATGTCCTCATGTGTAACATGCTTCTTGTTGTGTGATATCATAAGCGTTCTGATGAGAAATTATTTTTAGTCATGCCCGTGCTCGGCTCCAAGGTCATTGAGAGGTTGAGCATATTGTGGTCACTGTTGCTGCTTCAAGAATTACGGTGTGTGAGGTTGATGATTTTTAGCAAAGAGGATGATGACCTGGGAACAAACAGTACTGGCCAAAACAGAAAGTAGTCCATCAGCTTCCGTGCCAAAATAGTTGGATTTAGCTCAGAATTCCTCCCCTACAGTAGATTGGGATTATCTGCCCCTCAGAACTAGCCAAGGTTCACTGATTCCTGGCAGGGACTAAAATATTACTCACTATGTTAGACATCAGCTGTCAGAGGGAATCCATCTTTCCCTTAGATCTTGGTTCAATCAAGGTCATTTTCTGGGTGGGATTAGCAAGATGTCTAAGTGGCTGGCTTGGTCCCTCCATGTTTCTGGGTCTAAGCTTAAGACTGTCTGCCACAGAGGGTAAACCTCTGCAAACCAGAGTGAGCCCAAATCCAGACTTGGAGTCTCAAAGAGAAAATGGAGTTTTCTTCGGGCTGAATAGCATCAGCTTGTCAAATGCTTGATGGCAGCAAAGTGCTATTCCAACAGTGAATTTCTTGGGGGTCCAGTGAGCCCCTAATTCAAAGAGGTAATTGTGTTTAGTGTGGATAATTAAGGTCCGGTGTGTGGGCATTCACCTCACGTTTCATTACCTTCCTGATGACTTCTTCTTGGACCTTGCACCTGATGATGACAATTTCCAAGCAGTAGCAGATGGACCTCCTCAGGAAACCATCAGTTTTCCTTTCTTCCTCCCGCCAAAGGGTGAGCTGTAGTTGAACGAGTCTGCTCCCATCTTGGAGCAAGGACTGTTTTGCAGAGTGTGCCAGCCACTCTGGATGTAGAAATTCCCAACCTACTCTAGGAGAAACAATCTGGCTATGCAGAGGTGTAGGTTCCTAAGTGAGAGAAAGAAAGAACTGTTTGAAGTCATTATTCACTGTAGATTCATAAGCAGTTTTTGTAAAAATTCTTCACCGAATCCATTTATTTCCAGTGCACTTCCTTTCCCCAGAAGATTTACTGCATTCCCACCATACCAAATGTTTTTGAGTCCTTAATTTAGTTTTCTAAGTGTCAAGCACTGTTCTAAACGTTGAGGGAGATACAGATTAACCAGGTTGGAAACAGTCCCTGGCCCACATAGGGCTCACGTTTAAGTAAACTAGAAGGTAAGTGGCTTGCCCAGTGTCACACAGCAGGCAACTGGCAGAGCTGGGATTATCAATCAATTGATCGTATTTATTGAGCGCTTCCTGGATGCAGAGCACTCTACTTAGCTCTTGGGAGAGTACAATATAACTGAGATGGTAGTTGGATTAGGACAGTGGTCCTCTGAGTTCCAGGCCTATGCTCTTTCCTGTAGACCACACTGCTCCCAAACCCCTTGTCTCTAGCCATTCATTATTGCTTTGCAGGACTGTTACTACTTTTCCCTTTTTCTGTCTTCTGCCGTATTCTGAAATTCTTATGACTTAATCAATTTTTATATGTTCTTTCCTGTCTTCTCTCCATATTTTAAACCTTTTTATGCACTCTTTCATTTACTTGCTATAACTGCCTGTATTTGTAGGGTACCACTTTTTATCTTATTATTTTTCCTAGATATGGTCTTTTTCAGACATTTCTTTAGAGGCACAAATAGTTTTGTTTTCTATATTGCCTCAAGCTATCACTGCCACTTATTCCTACCTCTAGACCTATTTCTTAAACATTTCTCACCATTCTTGAATGTCTTGAAAAGAAAGCAGTTCTTCTTGACTATGAATGATCAATCTTTTTCATTCATTCATCCATCCTCTTTTCAGGAAAATATACATAAATTTGACATATGTTTCCCAGATTTTGTTAGTGTGGCCATTGTATGTTCTGAGAAACATGTATCCATGCCTTTTATTCTAATGTTTTGATCTAGTCTTCCTTGCCCAAAATTTTTATCAACACGATTTGATCTCTTGGCTTTTTATTTTTTCAATTTTCTCTCTCTTCTTTGAAGGACCTCCAAGTTGAGTGTCTCATTCCAGTCTTCTTGCATATGTTACGTTTGGACATTTCCTTGTCCTGCTAGTTTCTTCTGCGATGCAGTAAAATCCCCAACCATGTAATTCTGATTGTGGTGAATAAGAAAGAACCAAAATTTGAGAAGCTTTCAATCAATCAATCAATCAATCGTATTTATTGAGCGCTTACTATGTGCAGAGCACTGTACTAAGCGCTTGGGAAGTACAAATTGGCAACACATAGAGACAGTCCCTACGCAACAGTGGGCTCACAGTCCTCCCCTCCGTCTTTTGAAGTGAATGTATTTTGCCTAAGCTTATCACCTTCCCTCCCCAATTAATACTCTGGATCATGCTCTTTCTTACATTGATCTCATCAATTTGACCCACCTTTGGATTATATGAAATAAGCACCTCTCTCTTCTAGACTTTAAACTCCTTGTGGTTAGGGAATGTGTCTACCAATTTTGCTGTTTTGTACTCTCCCAAGTGCCTATTACAGTGCTCTGCACACAGTAAGTGTTCAGTAAATACCACTGATCGATTGACTGTGTGATTTCCTTCCCTTGTGAAATAACTGAAAGTCACAAACCAGATTTTTCTGATATTAATTAGCTTCTTATACCCAGTCCTTTTTTTTGTAGCATCCAGCTTTTCTCTTGAGCAAAGGCAAACACATTCACATGTATGTAGATCCTCCTTTAATAGTTATGATGAGGCTCTCCTTCAAATTTTTTGTGGGGATTTGCTGACCACCTTCATATACCAGATAGTGGAGAAAATCTCACAAGTGTCCTTTGATTTCCTGATTTATGTCACCACCTCTTCTTCAGTGATCAAAGCAGTAGTAGAAACAGTAACACGACTGGTACTTGTTTGCAGCTTTCTGCTTTCCCTCCTCTTCCTTCCCTCCTCTTCCTCCTGCTTTTCGATTTTGCTTTCTCCTTCTTTCCCTAATGTTACATCCTGCTCTGAAAAATATTACTGTTCCTCGGCTACCATCTGATTTCCAACTGGTAGGAGAGGCTCAGAAAACACATCTGGGCTCTAACTTTTGCATGGTTTCCTTTCTTGGCTTCAACTTTGCTGCCGTTTTTGTTGTTGCTGTTGCCACTTTGTACCATTTTCCAAATTCTCCATATCTGGGCTCTAAGGGCTAGTGCCTTTCTCTTTCCCCCACTAACACCCTTCTGTAATACATGAGCAGGAGCCCTCCCCTCCTTCCCTTTTCTTCCTCACTAACAGAAGTCAAACGCTCTTGGCCTTTTTCTCCACAGAAGCCCATACAAAATTCCAGTGAGGCAGGGAGGAGCAGAAATGATTCTCTTCATTCTCAGCTGGACCTTGTGTTTTACGTGACAGTTGGACCAGTATGGAGGAGAGAAGCCCAAACCCCATAATTGAACTTACTCCCTTCCTGCTCCCTGCAGCTCCCTAGAACTCTTTGTCGCCTAGGATCATAAATGGGAAGGAAATTTTTGTTCGCCCAGCTAGATCTTCATTGGTAATGAAAACCACTTCGAATTATTTCCACTTTGATTTCCTAATTCCGTATTAAGCTTTAAACTGACACACACAAAGCAAGAGGTTGATGACTCAATGTTTTTAAGGGTGGAAGGGACTTGGCTCTGAGCCTACCCGCAGATGGATGGATGATGTATGGGTAGATGGATGGTCTACCCAACCATCTTGGTCAGAAAATAAAATCATCCCTTCCCTGTGTTTGCCAAATTCAGCTTTCCTCCATATTTTCTTGAAATTGTGTGAAAAATGGTATTCCTTATCCAGGGGGTTGGTAATAACCAGCCAGGCTAGTGAGAGAGGGTATGTAGGCTTCTTCTGCTAGCCCTGCTGAGCAGCCCTCTCCATCATCTCAGTTAATTATTTTAGTAATCTATTTCCCATGGGTCCATTCTAGCCATTGGGTGAGGTTGGCAGATTGCCTGGGAGTTCAGGGTTTTGGATGAGAAACAGAATTTGCTGCCCTCAAAGCAGTAATGTATTCTTTGGGGCCCACGCAATTTCCAAGGAACTGCTAGTGACTGAACGTTCTCCTCTGGTTAGTAGATGAAAGAATTGCATATTTTGTGTTTTGCTTTGCAATTCAATCAATCAATCATTGGTATTTATTGGGCACTTTATGCAGAGCACTTTACTAAGTGCTTAGGAGATTGCATCCAACAGAGTTGGTAGACACGTTCCCTGCCCACCTAAGAGCTTCCAGCCTAAAGGGGAGCTTGACCTGCTGGCCACCTTGGTTGTAGCCATGTGGCCAAGCAGCTGGCTGCAATGTTTTCCTTACAAGTTGGAGCATTCTGGTTCTCCAAAAGCCTGCATACTTTAGCTTTTCATTTCCTTGGGTTTAGGGTGGCTCCCTCTCCTATAGCCCACAGACCAGAGCTGTTTCTGGCAACCCTATGGTAAAGGGGCAAGAGTGTGTTGGGGCTGCCTAGTCCTACCATTCACCATTCTCAGCACAAGTATTTTCAATGTCAGGATTGTCCCTTATCCAGCAAGTAACAGTACTAGCTATGGCAATAGGTCCTTGAAGAGAATAGCTTATAGGTTTATCTCTACCCAGTATAAAAGCCACTGAAGCTAGAAGGACATGCTCAGAAAACATTGACTTTTGGCAAGTACAATAAAGCAGGAAATAGGCTCAAACATGTATTTTTTGCTTTTTCTCACAGCAAGGGATGTAGCTGGCTTCTTGCCTGTACTAACTAACCACCTCTTTCTGTCTCTGTTCACTTTTCCTTTCCCCCACCTTCCATTCCTCTCCTTCGCTCCCTGGATAGTTATGACTTGATCTTCATTTTCTTTCATAAATGAGGTTGAAGACAGATCAACAGGATAGCTCCCATTGGTTCTGAGGGTCAATTGACCTTTTTGGGGTGACTGACAGTGAGCCAAATATCATTCACTATTATTCAGCAGCCTGCAATTCTATGGCTGATCCAGATTTTACTGCACCTAAAACCCTGTGATTCAGATTTGGAACCAGTCCTGCCAGGACATGCCTTAGGAGAGCGATATATGATCTTTCAGATCCAGATTTGCCCCATAAGACTCCTAGGTGTGGGGGTCCTAGGAAGGCGGGTTAATTTTAATGGCTTCCCACGGACCTGGAAATCTGATTTGGCTTGGAATTCCATGACTGTCCCATTCCTACGTAACAATTCAAAACTTAAGGGAGGACCCAGACCTGTCTTTGTCTTGCTGGTGTCCTTTGGCCTAGGATTAGAGTGGAATTCTCCCTCTCCGCTTCATGCCCAGACATAACTCCCAACTGGGGGTTTTTCTCAATGACTGTGTACTCGCCAGTCAATCCCTAGCTCTTCCAACTCCCAGAACTGAACCTTCCTAGGAGCTAAAGACTGTTCTCCCAGCCTACAGTCTCTCCCCCTCCAGGCCATACTTCACTCTGCTGCACTGATCTCTTACCTTAAGCATCCTACTACACTTTATTTTAAAATGGTATTTTTTAAGTGCTTACTATATGCCAGTACTAAGCACTGTGGCAGATTCAAGCTAATCAGGTTGGACACAGTCCCTGTCCCACATGGGACTCATAGTATTAATCCCCATTTTACAGATGAGGTAACTGAGGCAAAGAGAAGTTAAGTGTCTTGAATCCCCACTCCAAAAAGATCTCCAGTGGTTGTTCATTGCCTGTTCCTAGCTACATCAAATGAAACCCCTGACCATTAGCTCTGAAGCACTCTATGCTCTCTTCCTCCTACTTATCAACTCTCTTCTCCCATTACACCTCAGGTCACAATCTTCATTCTTCTCAGGTTAGCCTACTCACTATGCCTTAGTCTTGCCTCTTGCTCACATCCTCCCCTCCGTCTGGAACTTCCTCCCCATTCATTTCCAACAGATCACATAGCCCGTGGGTGGGTTGTTACTTTATTACTCCCCTTCTCTGTAATCTGTTTAAGGACCTGCCTCGCCTACTAGACTGGAAGTTCTTTGAGGGCAGTGATGATGTCTTGGAATTATTTTGTCATCTCCTAAGTGCTTAGTACAGGACTCTGATCACAGTAGGGAGAAGCTCATTAAATCCTGTGCTAGTGATTCAAGTTGGGGAACCTAAGGAGTGGCTGAATGATGTTGGTTTTCTGCATTTTCTCCTTGTGTTAGAGCCTCCTCTGAGATCCAGTTCTGTGTTCAGAGAGATGCTTTCAGCATTTCATTTCTTGCACTCCTTTTTTATATCTTTCTCCTTCCCTCATGTTTCTGCCCTAGGGTAAGTGTAGACAACTATCACACCTCCCCTTCTTTGCCCTGCCCAGGTTGTCGCTAAGCCAAGCTATTCATATTTCATTCTTATAATCTCTTCTCCCAGACAATCCCTGTGGCTCCTTAATTACTGATCCAGCTCTTCTTTGAATTCTTTCCAATTTCTCTCTTTTCTACCCTCTGGCCTTGACGTGTCCAGAAACAAGAATGGTATTCCAGGTGTGGCTTCCACGGAGCTACGAAAGAAAGGCCGTCATTTCCTTTCTGGGGCCACATCACTGCTACTTAACTTGGCCTCTGCCATATCCACTAGGTTAGCAGCTTTGACTTTACCATTTCTAACTCTCAGCGGGATGTACCTTCTCCAGCATTCGTCCAGCTTCTAAGGTTTTCATCCGCCATTGAATGTTATTCCCTGTGGGTCCTTTATTCCAGGTGTGATAGCTCATGGGGTCCCTAGTTAAAAACTATTTTCTGATTTCTTCCTGTTTTCCCAGAAACTCATGTACCCTTTTTATCTACAGCCTGCTGGGGGTTTGGCTGAACATCCAAGCGTAAGCCTGTTGATAGCTTCCTTGTGCTTCTCCCATGGGTATCTCCCAAGATTTCTCCAGAGAGTTATAGGCATCTCATTCATTTTCATAAAATCCTGGTGAAACACTCCTATTCCTATTTTACAGATAGGTCAAATGAGGCATAAAGTAGTTAAGCAGGTTTTCCCCATCAGTGGTGAAACCTTAATTAAAATCCAGATCTTCTAACTTCCCAGCAACAACAAGGTACTGTAGGGGTTCCTCAAGGTTCAGTTCTTGGTCCCCTTCTGTTCTCGGTCCCCTTCTGTTCTCGATCTACACTCACTCCCTTGGTGACCTCATTCGCTCCCACAGCTTCAACTATCATCTCTACGCTGATGACACGCAAATCTACATCTCTGCCCCTGCTCTCTCTCCCTCCCTCCAGGCTCACATCTCCTCCTGCCTTCAGGACATCTCCATCTGGATGTCTGCCCACCACCTAAAGCTCAACATGTCCAAGAGTGAACTCCTTGTCTTCCCTCCCAAACCCTGCCCTATCCCTGACTTTCCCATCACTGTTGATGGCACTACCATCCTTCCCGTCTCACAAGCCCGCAACCTTGGTGTCATCCTCGACTCCGCTCTCTCGTTCACCCCTCACATCCAAGCCGTCACCAAAACCTGCCGGTCTCACCTCCACAACATTACCAAGATCCGCCCTTTCCTCTTCATCCAAACCGCTACCCTGCTTGTTCAAGCTCTCATCCTATCCCGTCTGGATTACTGTATCAGCCTCCTATCCAATCTCCCATCCTCCTGTCTCTCCCCACTTCAATCCATACTTCACGCCACTGCCCGGATTGTCTTTGTCCAGAAACACTCTGGGCATGTTACTCCCCTCCTCAAAAATCTCCAGTGGCTACCAGTCAACCTACGCATCAGGCTAAAACTCCTCACCATCGGCTTCAAGGCTGTCCATCACCTCTCCCCCTCCTACCTCAGCTCCCTTCTGTTCTTCTCCAGCCCCGCCCGCACCCTCCGCTCCTCTGCCGCTAATCTCCTCACCGTGCCTCGTTCTCGCCGGTCCCGCCGTCGACCCCCAACCCACATCATCCCCCTGGCCTGAAATGCCCTCCCTCCGCACATCCGCCAAGCTAGCTCTCTTCCTCCCTTCAAAGCCCTACTGAGAGCTCGCCTCCTCCAGGAGGCCTTCCCGGACTGAGCCCCCTCCTTTCTCTCCCCCTCCTCCCCCTCCCCATCCCCCCGCCTTACCTCCTTCCCCACCCCACAGCACCTGTATATATGTTTGTACGTATTTATTACTCTATTTAGTTATTTTATTTGTACATATTTATTCTATTTATTTTATTTTGTTAATATGTTTTGTTCTCTGTCTCCCCCTTCTAGACTGTGAGCCCACTGTTGGGTAGGGACCGTCTCTATATGTTGCCAACTTGTACTTCCCAAGCGCTTAGTACAGTGCTCTGCATACAGTAAGCGCTCAATAAATACGATTGACTGAATGAATGAATGAGCAATGAATTTACTCCAGGACCTTGGACCTATTGCTGTCCCTGGGATGCCATTGAAAGATCACATGACCTAGTAGCCCCAACTTGCCCTGCTTTCTGATCAGCCAAGTCCCCCATTTAGGAAGATCACTTTTCCCCCAAGCCCCAGCCCACACATCTCACTCTAAAAGAAATGCAGTGGAGCAGAGGACATAAACAGTCAGTGGCATTGAATCAGGAGAAGGGAGTAGGGTGGGTGAGGTACAAGTGCCAAGATGTCAATGCAGTTATTTCTTTGAGGACAAAGAGAGACTGTCTTTTAGCCTGAAATTCCCCCTTTTCAGAGGGGAGAAGTCCGAATGCTTCAAGTCCTCAGGACAGCATTATACAAACATTTGTGTTTCTCTGAATCTCAGAAATGGAAGCAGTTTAAAAGGTGGGCTATGACCAAATGGTACTTTGAGTAGAGAGTGCCCTTCAAGAGAAAAAGAAAGAATTCTATTCAGTTGCACTCTTGACATGCTCATAACAACCCCTTGTCACTGGGAAAAGCGAGGCCCAAAAGCTAATCCATTCAGAGGCAAGCCCTGGTTCAGATCATTCACTCATGTTTTCTGGGAGAGGCAAGAGGAATGTGGTGGCATTTTTTGTTTCTTCTAAGAACCCATTTGAAATGTAATAGGGTTGGGAAATGGACGGTCAGTTCTCATAAATCCCTCAAAGTGAAAGAAGGAACTCATTTTCTTTCCAGTTTGTATTTGTTTTTCCAAAAAGAGGAATTAAAAATGAACACATAATCCTACTGAACAGCAGGGTCCCCAGTCCAGGCAGATTCCCTGGGTCTTGCCGAGGGCTGGGCAAGCTGCCAGCATTCAGTTGCTCCTGAGGGTGAACTCCACTTACATGAACATGTTGAGCATAAGCCCCTCCAGCATGCATACCCACCAGATCTGTCTCCAGTAGAGGACAGACGGGTAGCCGGAGTATTTGCACGTCCCCTACTTTCAAACTTGCATGTGAGAAAGTGAAGCTGACAGTAGAGCTACAGTCATTAGTTCTCCTATCCCATCAGATTTTGTCCTGGTGTCTTGGATGTACACAGGAATTACATCAGCCGTGGACTGTCGGGACATTCTGTGTTTTTTAGTGATGACTCAATAGGCACCCAAAGCAAGAGTGGAACTCTTTGGCAACTCAATCTTAACACAGTGACTGCTGCTTTTATTAGCATTAGTTAGTGCTTGTATGCAAGCCCTTTTCATCCAGGGAAACCAGGGAATTGTGAGGCTTCAACAGCCTAATCCACAGGTAGGCACCAGTGTGTGTGTTCACAGTATATTTTGACTTAATGATATTTATTAGAGTTTGAAAACTAGTAAAAGAAAAACCTGTCAATTTCTAAAGCCACAAATTCAGCCAGCAACAGCTCTTGAAATCAGATCTATCAATTCATGAAAGTGACAAAGCAAAAAAATGAAGGCTGGAATGTTATTTTGCACTTTGCACTTACCCAGAACTACTACTACCCAAACCTACTGCTGACTCATTGTGAGTAGGAAATGGGTCTGCTAACTCTATTGTATTGTACTCTCCTAAGTGCTTAGTATAGTGCTCTGCACATGGTAAGAGTTCAATAAATACTACTGGTTGATTGATTACTGACTTTTCAAGTGCTGCTTCTGTTAGATGGCCCACACCAGGACTGTCATCTTTGTCGGCTTGTAATTTAAAATATGAGTCAAGAGCCAATGGAATATTTGTTGTAACAAGAGCCCAAGAGAAGTTGCATCATAAGTGTGCCACGGGCACGGCAAGTGTGACTACTCTTGCCACCCCTCAGGGCAGTACTTTCTCGCTTCCCTCCACCTTCTTAGCCAGCCCCGCCAGTGCTCAGTTCTTAGCTAAAGCTGGTAAGGAAGAGCACATACTTGCAACAAAAGGGTATGCTGGGGAAGGGGTGGGGAGCTGGGGGGCAAGAGGGAAATATTTCAAAGTTCTATTTTTACCAGGACTATTCCCTTCTACCTCCATCTCCCTAGTTACTGCTACAGTAAGACCTAGGAGCTTGCCAGTACAAGAGTTTTGCCACAGATATGGTTTCCCCTGGCCACGGCCTTGAGTGAAAGAATTCTCATTGTCAGGCATCATTAGCAGGAGAAAGTGCTTTTCTTCCTTGCCACATTCCTGAGCAGAGAAGGCTAAAGATGGTTTAGGACAGGGCATTATAGGTGACAGAGATTTACTGTAGGGAGTGCTGTGGAGGAAATGGTGACTATATTTGTGTGTCTCTTTGTGTGTGGGGGGGTGTGTGCGTGCACACATCATCATCGTCAATCGTATTTATTGAGCGCTTGCTGTGTGCAGAGCACTGTACTAAGCACTTGGGAAGTACATGTTGGCAACATATAGAGACAGTCCCTACCCAGCAGTGGGTTCACAGTCTAAAAGGGGGAGACAGAGAACAAAACCAAGCATACTAACAAAATAAAATGAATAGATATGTACAAGTAAAATAAAATAAATCCCAGGTAGCCCTTTAGTTGTGTTCATAGGAGAAATTGCCTCATGGAATCACTTCTGAATATGAGTCAGTATGAAATATAGGGTTAGGTTTGGGGGGCAATTTTCCACAATTTTACCAAACCCATGGTTTTGAAAAGGATGTAAGAATAGTACTGTATATAGAATGGATGGAAGAAGTGCTTTAAAGACACAGTGAAGTAAAATGTCAAATGATTTAGCATTAGGTTAAAACAGCAGAAGACAGAGCAGCCAGCCACTCAAGAATTAGAATTGGAACAAAATCTTCAGGAAATTCATGACATCGAGAGGAAAAAACAAATGGGGCTGCACTGTGGCTAACAAATGCAACATTGTAATAAGAGGCGATTTTTATGTGAACGTGATGTGGAAAGGATTGTAAGTGCTTAATACAGAGTTATTGTTGTCATTAATAACTCACACGCACTTATGGTATTTTCCAAACCCCATAACATAATAATGCCATCCTGAATCAGACCAATGATTCTCCAAGCCAGTATGCCTTCTAATAATAATCATAAGCAGTTAACACTGTATAAAGGTTAACTGTGTAGCTATAATCCGAAACATAAACATCTTACGCCTGGTTTTCTTATAACCTGAAAAGTTTCTCTCAGTTTTGCTATTTCAGCTTGGCATTTGCCTCCCCTTCTCCTTTCTGGGATGGACCCCTGCATAAACCTCCAACAATCATGATAGAAGTGTTGGGCTTCTGCCTGTAAAGTTTTTCAAGGGAGAATAAGAACTCTCCCCAATGCAGGAATCTTTATCAGACAGAATATCTTTGTAATTCACAGTAGGGATCAATTAACTCTTTAATTTTTTTTTTCAGGTACAAAGGAACCTTATTCAGATGGTCTCTTAAGATTAAGATTAATGACTTAATCTCTTAAGTCATTCGGGATACCATTAGTTCCTGAAATGATGTATCATTTTCCCACCTACATCTTGTATGGAAGCTTGTTTAGGGCAGTTTGGAAGCCATTTCCACTAGGTAATTTGGCATTTAGGCCGGGCACTTGGCATTCCCTTCCCCTCCTCATTTGACCACATAGAAACATGCTGGCTCCTTTCTGAGCTCCTTCCCATTTCCAATACAAATATCTTGGTACATTTTTCTTCCCAATCCTTCAACGGACATGGCTATCTACTTTCCATATCTGTCTTGATTCCCTTGATGAAGCCACCCACTATCAAGAGAGATGGAGACAATTTCTCTGTATTCAGGGACTGGGAGACAAGTGGAGTCTTGGGCACCACTGTCTCCCTTAAAGCCTAGGTCGCTCACTAGGCTGCAGCTAAAATGGTGGCAGAAGTGATGACAGTAACAGGAACAGAGTAGGGTAACAAGTGTGCTTCAACAACTGCCAAATTTGCCGCTCCCTCAGCATGACCCTCTATTTAATAAGCCCTAAGGGATTTTAAAAAAGCATTTTTATTCTGCTAAATGTGGCAGTAGGGCTTTATTGGGGGGGGGGGGGGGTTCTACAGCTTAGTGAGCAGCCAGTTGCAATCCTCTTGAGCCCAGGTTAGTTATAGGGCCTCTAAGACCTCATAGCCAACGTAAGGGGTGGGTCAGTCCTAGATTGTCCATGCAGGAGTCTGGATTGGTTTTGAACCTCATGAGCCTGCATCAGCCTGGAGTCTGGAACCTTTGGTGTTTTTCCTGAGCTAATGTGAACTCTGGATGAGCCCATGACTATCCCAACTGCCACAGGCTCTCCTAGGGCCTTCCTGAAGTAACTCATGACTTCCAAGGATCTCAGAACTGGCCCATTCTCTAGGGATGCCTGAGGGCCTACCATATATCTAAGTAGGCCATATGCCTGGCTAAATAGTGAGTCATAGCCCAGTGGGTCACCAGCCTACATTCCAGGAGTCAGCCTTTCTACCCAGGCATCGACTGCTCAGCCTGGAAAGACTACTGTTGGCAGTGGGGGAAGGGGATTATGAATTGTTCAAATGCCTTTGTTTGGTAATAATTCATTTCATCAACAGATATCTCTGGAGCCCCTGGCAGTTGCCTGGCTCTTAGAATCTGAGCATCATGACACTCCAGACTCTGGCTGATTGAGTAGTTAACCTGTTTAATAGTGTTGTGGTTAGAGGGAACCTAATAGGGCTGTGAAGGAGAGGCTTCCTTGCTGCCATTCTGAATATATTGTGTGCCTTTTGTCTTTTTCTCCAAAGCTGCTGCCACTTCAAGGTATCAGTAGTTGTCACCTGCAAAGATGCTGTTTGAGTCTTCGCAGGTCCTCCTGCCTTCTCTTGAAGTTCAAATTTCCCCATAGCCCCAGAAAAATGAGGTGATCATATTGACTTTTCCTTTCTACTACCTGTTGTCCTCTCCCCTCCCATTTCCTTTTTCTGTGTAGTACTTTTAAAAAATATGATTAATATCCATCCAGATAGCTTGATTTGTTTAGGATCCTGCTTAAAATCACGTGTGGCTTCCAAGTCTTCCCATCTCTAATGCTACCTTATCTCTACTCCTCCCCAAATTCCTCTTTTTTTTTTCTTGGACTTTAATATTTGACTCTCTTTTAACTTCTCATTCTAGACCCCTTTCTTCATCCTGGGGCAGTAGATACATCCAGGGATCCCCTGAATGGTCCCCACATCACCCCTCTTTGAATAAATTGGGGAGAATTGTGAACCACTAGTTACTAGTGGCAAAAACCTATTGCAATATTTGGCACAACCCTTTTCTTCCTACCCCTGAAATTACCTCACTGTTTCCTCCAATGTATTCACTTCTTTAAAAATCATCACAGGAATCTACTTTTAGTTTAGAAAGTGCTGTGACTTTCAGGTAAAATCTTTGATTTGTTCCTTTTTTATATCATCCAAGATAAATCGATCAACAGATAGCATTTATTGAGTGCCTATAGTCGTGCTGTACTAAGTGCTTAGAAGACTATATTAGAATTAGTAGACATGATTCCTCTCCTTAAGGCTTATACAGTCTAGCAGGGGAGTCAGATACTAAAATAATCCACAGGGAAGAGTAATAAGGAAAAGTGAATATGTGTATGAGTTACTGCTAATTTAATAGGGTGTGTAAGATATGTAGATAAATGCTGCAGGATGCTGAGAATACACAAATGAGTAGTTGATGCAGACTTCTAAACGGGTAGTTGGGGGTTATAGCCTGAAAGGCCTTTAGGAGGAGATGTAATTTCAGGAGGGCTTTGAAGGTGGGGAGAGCTGAGCTATGGTTTGTTGAAATTGAAAGGCGAGAGGGAGAGTTCCAGGCAGGGGGAAAGGCAGGAGCAAGGCACCAATGGCAGGAGAGATAAGAATAAGAGACAGAGAAGAGGTTAGCTCAAGAGGAACAAATAGTGGGAGAGGCAAACTGATGGAGAAGGTGAAAACATCACAGGTACTAAGCAGAATTAGCATTCTCAGTTGAATTTTCCAGGAGAGATTCCCAAATTCAGTCTTGAAAGTGTTAGATTTGTGAAGTCCCAACTCTCCACTGTGGATGCACGTTTTATCAGTCAACCCACCATGAGTCCATCCCAGGAACAAGGGTACTAGCATGTCATCTCATTGACAGATAATATCTCACATTTCTTTAACCATCAATCCTACTCATTTGGGGCAGCTCCCAGAATTCAGGTGGTTGGCAGGACCTCCCCTAACCTTCTGTCAGATGGGGCCTCTCACAAACATTCATCTTGTCTACGCAAAATGAACCATGCTGAATTACTATAAAAATGCTGCTTACCAACCCCCACTTCCGTTGGGTTGAAAACAGCTCTGGAACCCCCAGTCCATTAAGCAGTTGGTGATACCAATTTAGATACTCTGTATTTTTCAAATTTCCATACTGTACATCCAGAGTAAATACAGTAAGAGAGTTCTCAAATTAAGTGTCACTAACTAAAGGAAAAAGACAGGAAGCAGATTCTTGCCTTGGTAAAGTGGAAGTTTTTCAAAGAAACTGCAGCCGCTCTCAAGCACCTGTTTTCTGTAGCCCCCTTGGAATTCCCCCATAACCACTAACACACTTTCTCCGAGAAACAGCTTCATAGACCATTTCTTTTTTTCTCTCTCTCTCTCTCTCTCTCTCTCTCTCTCTCTCTCCCTCCCTCTCCCCCTCCCTTTCTCCCTAGCCTCTTTGTTTCTCTCACTCAATTTTTTTTCTGGTTCCATTCATTCTAAACCCACTGGTCCTAGCCACAGCTGATCCTCTTCCCTTTAAATTCCATTTATCTTCTGGCTTTCTCATTTGTAAACCCGTTGTTTTATTTTTTTAATAGTATTTGTTAAGGCACTGTACTAAGCACTGGGGTAGATACAGGCTATCTGGTTTAGGTTGAACCAAGTCCTTATCCCACATGGGGCTCATATTATTAAATCCCCATTTTACAGATGAGGTAACTAGGTGCAGAGAAGTTAAGTGACTTGTTCAAGGTCACACAGCAGACAAGTGGTGGGGCCAGGATTATCTCTCATGGCCTCGAGGAAAGAGCCTGGAAGTCAGAAGGACCTGGGCTCTAAACCCAGCTCTGCCACATGTCTGCTGTGTGACCTTGGGTAAGCTTCACTTCTCTGTGCCTCAGTTACCTCATTTGCAAAATGGGGATTAAGACTGTGAGTCCCATGTGGGACAGGGACTGTGTCCAACCTGATTACCTGGTATGTAACCCAGCACTTAGAACAGTATTTGGCACATAGTAAGTGCTTAATAAATACCACTATTATTACTATTATCACTCTGCCAACTCTTTTCTCCTCATATTTCTAATTATCTTCCTCCCTTACCCTTATACCTACTTCCTCGACCATTAGACTGTTATAATTACTAACTTCTAAGCTCCTCTTTGCTCCTTTCTCCACTTAACTTCAGCTAACTTTATAATTCTCCCTAAAGTTTTCCTGCTCTTTCAGTGCTCAAGATTTTCTTTATGAAGGTACCTGACATTATTTGGCTTTGGCTTCTTATTTTCCTCAATCTTTCAGTACGCCCACCTTCCTTTTCATTCCCCCCGCCCCATTTCAATCATTCATCTACGACCTGGTTTTCAGGCTCTCCAATTCTAACTCTTCAGTCAGTTCCCTTGACCCTACACCCTCCTGACTTCTTTCTCTTCTCTCATCTTCTCCTCTTTTATATCATCCTCTTTCAATTTCTTTTTCTCTTTTCTCCTGTCTCAACATCTTCATATTCTACCTTAGAGTTCCCTCTGTTTTCTTTTTGCTGTCACTTCTTGAAATGGTGTCTATTTCTGCTGTCTTCACTTCCTGTCTTCAAATATCTCCTCATCCTCTTTCAAATTGGTTTCCACCTCACCCAAAGAGTTTTAGCAGAAGTCTCTGGTGAACTCATGTTGGCCAGACCCTGACCCTTGTGGCAGCCACATCCTTCTTGTCATCTGTCACAGTCATACTTGAGACCAAACTCACAGTGCCCTCACGTTGCTGCTGCTACTGGTGCTTGTGGCAATGGAAAGAGTGGGAGGGAGAAAAGAGGGCATGATCTTTTGAGAGGATAAGCAGGTCTCCCGACTGCCAGCACCCTTCTACCCACCCCAGTTGTGCCTGCCAATCTCCTGAGAGCCAGGGGCTCTGTGACCCAGAGAGTGGGATTCGTCAGGAGGGAAGGGAGCACTTGAAGGCATATGTTACTGCTCCTGGGGGAAGGGGGGTGGTACACATCCCTATCAATTTTTATTGTAATCAACAGCCGTCTAGCAGCTGGAAAAGGTTGTTCCCCAAGCACAGATACACCCAGGCCCTTTCACTCACTAGAATAAGCTCTACTGCTTGACTCCTGCTCTATCATCACCTTCCACAGTCATTTTTACCCTTCCAACTCAGCTGCTTGACACTGAAAGCTGTTCAGCTAGGAGAAGAGAGGATTGAGATTTATCGGGGCCCAATTCACAGTAGTGTTCAAATTGAAGGGTCGAGGACCTGCCCTTCATCTGGGCTTCTTGGATTAACCACACGAGTATTTTGATCTCTCTATCCTGAGTACTTGCTTACTCATATATAAATTATGCATTCATGCTTCTGTTGCATTTTGTGTCTACTTGTATGGGACATTTTTTGGTTATTCCCCAACCCTTGAGAGGTTGTGAGCTTGAAGATGGTTTTGTCTTTTCTCTTGTAATGCTTTGTGACAATTCATGGGGTTTCCTTTGCCCCCCAAGTGGCCTTTGATACCCACTTCTGCCACATGTGTGACTGGACACCAAAGGGCATCCCCAGATTCCTGGTGCTCTGTTCTCTTTATGGTTGAGGCACAGCCATGCTGATGCACCTTGAGATTAGCCCAGTAGTTTGCTGCCATCATCCCATGACTCTCAGATTTTGAACCCTCAAAGGCATGGGAAGCATTTGGGACTCCCTTAGTTCTGCTCCCTAAAGGCTGCTTGCTAAGACTTGGAGAATTGCTAAGCCCACTCCCTCCTCCTGATAGCGATCTCACCAAAGCTCGTGAGTTCCCCTCACACAGAATATACAAGCACCCTTGGCTATGAGTAGATAACTGGTATTTACATAGGGATTTTTATTCTAAACAGTTACATCAGTCAGTCTTGCCGCAAATCTCAAACCAAATCCAGAGGTAACCACTTGCATGGCCTGGTGAAAAGAAATAGGACTGGTTGTCAGGAGACCTGGATTGTAGTCCCAGCTTCTCCACTTCTCTTTTGTGTGACCTCAGGCAAACACTTAACTCCTCTGGGCTTCCATTTCCTCATCTATTAAAGTGGGATGTGATTTATCAGTATTACTGTTATTATCATGGTATTTGTTAAGCACTTAGTATGCATCAAGCACTGTTGTAAACACGGGGGTAGATACAAGTTAATCAGGTCAGATACAGTCCCTGTCCCATTCATTCATTCATTCAATCGTATTGAGCGCTTACTGTGTGCAGAGCACTGTACTAAGCGCTTGGGAAGTACAAGTTGGCAACATATAGAGATGGTCCCTACCCAACAACGGGCTCACAGTCTAGAAGGGGGAGACAAACAACAAAACAAGTAGACAGGTGTCAATACCATCAGAATAAATAGAATTATAGCTATATACACATCATTAATAAAATGAATAGTAAATATGTACGAGTAAAATAAAGAGGGCAGTAAATCTGTACAAACATATATACAGGTGCTGTGGGGAGGAAAAGGAGGTAGGGCAGGGGGGATGGGGAGGAGGAGAGGACAAAGGGGGCTCAGCCTGGGAAGGCCTCTTGGGGCTCTCAGTCTAGGAGGGAGAGCAGGTATTGAATCCCCATTGTGTAGATGAGGGAACCGAGGCACAGAGATGTTAAGTGACTTGCCCAAGGTCACACAGCAGGTAAGTGGCAAAGCCGGGATTAGAACCCAAGTCCTCTGAATCCCCAGCCCCTACTCTTTCCTCTAGGCCACGCTGCTTGTAAACTTTGCGTGGGACGGGGCTGTGCCCGATTTCATAGCATTATATCCACCCCAGCACTTAGAGCATAGTAAGCACTTAACAAATGCCATAATTATTATCCCTTTTCTAAAAGTATTATTGACTTGGCCTTCCCTAAAAGCCACAGCATTTCTTTTTAGCCCTTCTGTGGCTATCCCAGCCATAGCTCTTCCTGGGCAGTTTTCCCTGCTGAGTTGGGCCACTTTGTTTGGACCTGTGCTGCTTAAGCCCTCTGCTAGTACACCCAACAATGGACTACTCGCTCCCAGGTCCTTTCTCTGTAATCGCCAAGACGTAAGCCTTGTCCTTCCTCGTAGCTGGTGCTCATGGAGTCTTCTCCCCTAGTCAGCGCCCTCCACGGTGCTTCAGTCCTCCACTTTAATTAGCTAGGCTTCAGCTGAAGTCACCAGGGGAGTGATTGGCATCCTTTGCAAATGAGTTTTCCCTATGAACTTGGGGTACTAAGGAGCGAACACCACATTCTGAAGGTGTGGGGCTCATGCCCCTTGCTGTCTCATGCCCCTTGACACCCAGAACACCATGATTTGTTCAGTAAATGTTGTGAAATGAAATATACTGATAGCATCTAGTTCTTGGGGTGGGTAGCTTGGTAGAGTAAATTCTCAATACCCCTCTTTTGGCACAGATGATTAGCTTTCGTTTTGTTTTGTGCTCTGTCTTCAGGGTACTCATTTTCCAAAGTGGCTGTAGGGCAGTCTTGCTTTCTACTCTGGTTCCCTGAATTTGCCTCTTCTCAAGCCTTCGTCTTTCTAGTGACTTGTGTTTCTAATTCTGTTATTTCAGGCTAGTTTCATTTCCCCAGGTTGTGTTGTGTTATTTTGTTATTTCTGGCCCAGTTTCCCTGGGCCTCTCTGTTTCTTTTCCTAAGGGTATTTAGGACACATTCAAATTAAGTATTGTGTGTAAATTTAATTATCAGGTTATTCACCCTTTCCTCTCAGATCCTTAATGAAGGTGTTAGAATTTGAAACTTTGCAATAAAATTCTGTGCCACCCCACCAGTCATCTCCCCAGCATGCTACAATTTGTCTTTAAACTCAGTAAATAATACAAAAATAACAATGTAAGTAAAACCACATTTTCTAGGCTGGTTTCCACCCTTCTAGACTGTGAGCCCGCTGTTGGGTAGGGACCGTCTCTATATGTTGCCAACTTGTACTTCCCAAGCGCTTAGTACAATGCTCTGCACACAGTAAGCGCTCAATAAATACGATTGAATGAATGAATGAACGTTCTTTTGTTTTGTTTTTGATGTTTTGAAAGTCTTCATTAGGATTTGTTTGAGCTCATTAAATTAGCAGGAATCAAAGGTGCCTGTCTGTTTCAGGACCTCCAGATGTTTTGGAATATGGAGAATCAAGGGTAGAGAGAGATTTGCATGTCTCACTGCTGAATTGCTCCTCAAAGTTAGCCTCCAGGGAGCAGAAGTAAGATTGATTGAATGAATTTATTTAGAAATATCATATAGGAGGGTGATTCACATTTTCTTGCAGACTCACAATTTGCCGTTAATAAATCAAGGGAGGACATTTCCTATGTCTCCAGCTACATAACGTGCGAAAGAGAGGTAGATAAATCTAGCAAGCTGTCTAGTTGTTCCCACAAGGGCCAATCATTGGGCAGAGAGCATTTAGACATGGCTGTTTACAGCTTCATCTTCTTTCTAAGTTCACTCCTTGAAGTACTAAACCCTTCAAAATGGTGGTGGGGAGGAATGTGGGTCCCCAGGAGTTGATTTGAGAAAACAGGGGAAGGGATTAGATTGTTAACTTAAGATCCAAATCACAATGTTTTTTATAAGACAGTATTGTTTGACAAGTCCTCACTTTAGGGAAGGAGGAAACTGGTGATTTTCAGATGGAAAACTGAGGGGCAAGAAGAACAACACTGCTCAGGGCCACTCAGCAAATCAAGAGCAGAACTGAGACTGAAAGTCCAGCTCCAGAATCCCAGTTTACAACCCCAAATTGTTCAGTTTTCTGTCTCTCCTGAGGGTTGGACTTTTAAAGCTAGAATATGTCAGATTGAGAATATCCAAAAAAAAAAGTGAAATTTCAAGGGAAACCTGGAGCAAGTGTGCCTGCTCTTGAGTGCAAACAGACTTTGCATTTCCGATTTCATGTTGAGCCTTTATTCGTTCATTCAATCGTATTTATTGAGCGCTTACTGTGTGCAGAGCACTGTACTAAGTGCTTGGGAAGTACAAGTCGGCAACATATAGAGATGGTCCCTACCCAACAATGGGCTCACATTCTCCTCTCTTACCAATTCCTTGGCTATGTAATATTTTAATGTGTATGTAATATTTTAATGTGTTGCAAACAGATGCTGCATTTTTTTCAGTTTTTGTCCAGATCCCTGATTATCTCTAAAGCAGTAACACTGCAAGGTGTTTTTCCAGTAAATCCCCAGAATGGAGTGATGAGAATTATTTCTAGAATGTATTAAGTTGATCTGCTTCCCAGCCACATACCAGGAAGGAAGAACCCAGGCAATTATAGGGAAAAAGAGGAGGAAAAGGGAAAAAATGAAAAAGAATTGGCTTTGGGGGCCTGTTTAGGGACAGTCCTTCCCTTTGGGATCATGTAAACAAGATCAGTAGACCCAAAACTGTCCAGGCAAGATGTGACACCCAGGTGCAGCCTCCTTTGAAGCTCCAACAGGGGTAGTTTCTCTTTAGAACCAAAAGCTCATGGAATTGTCAATGTTTGTGTAGAAGTACAGAACTTGAATATCCATAATCATCAAGTTATGAAAAATCCCTGTCTCCCTAGAGGAAGCTTGTCCCCAAGAGATCACAGTGAACAAGGGAGACTCCAGAACCCTGTTCCTCACCCACTCTCCTGGTGTTGACAACTGAAGAGGAAAGAAAATTTCCCATTAAAGTAAAGAACATCTGCTGATTTAATGGGAGCCAGATCTTTTCTTTTTTCCAGAGTGTGCGCAAGCAGAGTCTGCCCAAGCCAAAGACTCTGGAAAGACGTCCAAGCCTCTACCTCATCCCCCCTGCCAAGGCCAATTTCAAGCTATGGGGCAAACTGGAGGGTTCCTTTCCCAACTACATCCTGATTTCCCAAATAACTCTGCGTAGAAGGGGACCAATGCCAGGGCTTCCCATGGTGTATTAGAAACAATAAGTCCAAAGAGGCTGCCATTATGAAGCAAACTCTATTTAAAATCAGGGCTGGATGAGAATTCCTGAGGGTTTTCTCCTTCCTTGAGGGATCCTCTTGGAGCCAGGAATGAAAAAAAAAATGTCTAGCCTTTACGCCCATGATGTCACCCACATTACACTAGGCACACAGCATGACATGGCAAGGGGCAAGAGCACCTTAGCCCCTACTTAAAAGGACTGTCTGACCGAGGTAAAGGGGTGGTCTACATGGCCTAGACGATACCCTATCTTGTCTCCACCACAGTGATAACTTAGAAAGATGCCAATGCCTAGAAACTCCCAACAAATGAAGGGCATAACACCTTCACTAGGCACAGAGCCCATTTCAGAAGTTCCCACTCAGGACAAGGAAGCATGGAATTGCTGCCTGAAGTCAATGCCTCAGAGAATCAGAAGGCTGCTTGTGGTGTTCCTGGAGTAAGGATTCTTCTCCCCAAATGATCATTGCAGATGCCAGAGAAGGGCCCCGTTTTCTTTCCTGTCTTGCATGAGTCTGCAAACCAGTAAGTGTCTCGGACTTTCTAGTATTAAAACTGTGACCCACGAATGTTTGGGTTTTAAAAAAAAACACATGACTGCCCTCTTCTAAACAGGAGGTACAAGATTTGGGGCTTGGGAAAGATTTATAGTTATTTTTTAAAGATATGCCCTAAGTTTACTGCCAATGTCAGATCAGATTCATCTTCCAAATACTTGACTTTTATCGCCTCTTCTGTGTGGGAAGATAAGTGAATTATTAAAAATTAAAGCAAACATATACCCTCCCCCCGCTAAGAGAGATTCTGTATCAGCAACAGCAGTCGTTTTGGGAAAGAGAAAACCCATTTATTCCTTGATGAGGCCTGTGGCTACAATATGAAAAGTCATTCTGCTACTTCCAGCAGCTGGTGCGACTGATTTGCTCAGTCTTCCTTAAATCGTGTAGGCCGTTTTGCATACTGCAGTAAGTGCATAAGACAGAGGGGAGCTCAGCACCCTGGCTTTTTCAAAAAATATTTGGGACTGAGGTCGTTTAAGATTGGAGGGCTTTTGAAGATACACACCACGGTTAAAGAGCAGTTCTCTCGAAGTTTATGTTTTTGCTCTGGTACAGGTATGTTATTTCTGTCTGCATCTGTCATAAATTAAATTCAGTTATATTGCAACATTTATTAAGTATTTACAGCAATAGTAATAATGATTATGCTATTTATTACTTGCTTCCCATTTGTTCCGCACAAGATTATAGTGTGCAGAGCACTAACTAATCTAAGTGCATGGGTGAATCCATACATTTATTCCAATACCATCCTTGACCCTGATCCAGCTCAAAATCTGAAAAGGGGATGCAGACTCTCAAACACACATACCCAGGGGAAAAAATAACAGGGAACAGGGAATATCAAAACAGTAGAAGGTAAAAAGTTCAATTTCTCTTCACCTCACTACTTCAATCCAAGCCTTCCTTGCCAAGGTATCCCAATCTCCTGTCCCTCCTCTGTGTGGTGCCAGCCTGGATGACTGAAGGTAGCCCCAGCCCTCCGGCTATGCTCCCCAACCCTGACACCGCCTGACCCCACACCAAAAGAGGGAGAGCTCTGGGCCATATGACTGTAAATGCCTAGAGTAGGAGACTATATCCATTTAACTTGCTTTAAATAGCACCTTGCTATTCACCTGTTCACGTTACTCTTGGTGCCACCCCATGTGTGTGTGTGTGTGTAGATAGATACACTCACCCATATATCTCACTGGAGATGAGATGATACCCATTTCACAGTTGAAAAAATTGAGGTCTAAAGAATTTAAGCAATTTGCCCATAACCAGTGGAAGCAGTTGGCCAAGTCAGGGTTATATGTATATATGTTTGTATGTATTTATTACTCTATTTATTTTTACTTGTACATATCTATTCTATTTATTTTATTTTGTTACTATGTTTTGTTCTCTATCTCCCCCTTCTAGATTGTGAGTCCACTGTTGGGTAGGGACCGTCTCTATATGTTGCCAGCTTGTATTTCCCAAGCGCTTAGTGCAGTGCTCTGCGCACAGTAAGTGCTCAATAAATACAGTTGACTGATTGATTGATTGATTAGTTTCCAATCCTTTAGAAAACCCCAAGGCATGTCATGTCATAAGGAACAGGTCATGTAAGGTCTTTGTGGGCAGGGAATGTTTCTGTTAATTGTTATATTATACTCTTCCAGCACTTAATATGGTGCTTTGCACACAGTACGCACTCCATAAATACATTTGAATGAATGAATGAAAGCAGAGCATTGTCACCAACAACAAGTGTATGAATGCTTTTCAGTCATGCTGGAAAATGTGGCCCGGAATTTCAAAAGCAAAGTAGAGCCTGGTCCCTGACCCTTTGCTAGCCAGTAATCTAGTGGGAAATATGGCATAAATCTCAAAAATGCAAACATACAATTAGATTTTTTACAAAGTGCAAGTGCTAGAATTATAAAACTTGAGAAGAAATAACAGAAATGTACCCAAGATTTTCTGAGACAAGGCTAAGGCTAAATCAGCAGGTGTGGGTGACATGGTCAGTATTGGGAGGCTTAATCTGGGAAGGCTTCTTTCAGAATTTCATAAAAAGGGTAAAATGAAGAGAAGAGAGGGTTTTTTAGACAGGGATAGTAAGTAGCCTGGTGATTCAGAGATGAGGAAGTTGGATTTATATGGACAGAACTTGGAGCAAAACTTTGGTGAAATAGGAGAAGGGGACAATTAGGAACAGAAGAGCCAGGCTTGAAATCTGTGGCCAGAAGTTTTTATTTAATACGAATGCTTTTGAGGAAGCAGTCGAGTGATCTGACTCTTGAGAAAGATGATTCTTAGTGCTGTGTTTAAGATAGAATGGAGTTTGGATAGCCACTAAGGAGGCTATTAGAGTTGTAATGGAAGGAATGGCATATAATGGGACCATTGCTGAAAATGAATTGGAAGAATTTAGTGGTGGATTGCTCATGGATAACCATCATCATCAACAGTATTTATTCAGTACTTGTTGTGTGCACAGCACTGCACTAAGCACTTGGGAGAGTAGCGTGGCTCAGTAGAAAAAGCACGGGCTTGGGAGTCAGAGGTCATGGGTTCAAATTCTGGCTCCGCCAATTGTCAGCTTTGTGACTTGGGGCAAGTCACGTCACTTCTCTGTGCCTCAGTTCCCTCATCTGGAAAATGGGGATGAAGACTGTCAGCCCCACATGGGACAACCTGGCCACCTTGTATCCCCCCAGCGCTTAGAACAGTGCTTTGCACATAGTAAGCGCTTAACAAATACCATCATCATTATTATTATTATTATTATTATTACAAAAAGAGTTAGTTGACACAGTCCCAGCCCACAGCAAGCTTACAATCTATATTGGGGAGATTAATATAAATAATTTATTGTATAACATAGATATGTGCATAAGTACTGTGGGGCTGTGGGTGGCACGAATACTAAATGAGAGGAGAATATTCCCAGATGATTAGCATGTGGAACAAGGAGAGTAATAGTGATATTGGCAGTAATAAACAAGGAATAATAATAATCGTATTTGTTAAGCGCTTGCTGTGTGCCAAGCACTGTTCTAAGCACTGGGGTAGATATAAGGTAATCAGGTTTTCCCACATGGGGCTCACAGTCTTAGTTCCCATTTTACAGATGAAGTAACAGAGGCACAGGGAAGTTAAATGATTTGCCTGAAGTCACACAGCTGATAAGCAGCAGAGCCGGGATTAGAACCCACAACCTCTGACTCCCAAGCCTGTGCTCTTTCCACTAAGCCACACTGCTTCTTTAAGAGGGAGTGATAGTAGTTTGAAAAGTGCCACTAGTACTCTCTCATCCCTGCTAGTTGCATTCCTCCTGAGGCATGAAAGTAATAAACAGGTGAGTGGTCAGAACTGGATATGTGTGTGTGTTTTTGTGTATATATACATACACATTCATGAAGGATTTCATAGAGATGCAGACTATGCAACTGGATGAGCTCCCCAAGAACTAATGTACAAATTAAGGAGAACCTTAATACACTTTGTAGTATTAAGAGGAAGAGGATCAGTCTCAAGTATGTAGAGGAAGAGGAGCCAACAAAGGAAACAAAGCAGAAGTAGTTAGCAAGCAGGAGTAGAACCAGGATAGAATTGTGTCCAAGGACAGAAGACAAGTCAAAAGCTTGAGCTAGAAGTTGCAAAGCAGTAGTTATCTCTCTTATCTTAGTTTCAAGGTTATGTATACCGTTCCCTCAGATTGTGTTTTAAAACTATCTGTTGTCTTGAATTTGTGGATAACATTGTGCTCTGGCTGAAAGGAAAAAGAAGTACATCCAGCCATAGGCAGATATGGGAAAAGCAAAAAACTAAAGAAGAAAAAATCATCCTGGAGAGTTCTGGGAAGCTCTCTTAATGTTGGGGTGAGCACACTCCTTCGTTGGATCTCAGCGTAGATCTTATCACCATTTTAATTTTGAGGAAGCTGAGGCACCAGAATGTTGTGTCTTGTCCGAGGTCACACAGCAAGGTAAGGGCAGAACTGAGATTAGGATGCAGGTCTCCTGGCTCTCAGACTCATGCTCTTTCCATTTGGCCACACCATTAATGCCCGGTCAAAGGGAACTTGCAGAGAATAGCAGTTGGCCCAGGAGATAACAGAATTCAAAGTGACCTCAATAAACGAGAAAAATGATCAAAACAGAAAGAATTCATTAAGAGCAAATGCAGCGTAATGTATTTAAGAACTGAAAAACAATGTTTTTACAGATTAGAGAAATACTATCACGGTGCAGGTATGCAAGACAAAAATCTTGGAGACGTGGCTGAATGTTGCTAATGAATGGCAAACTTGCTGCAGTGTATCAGGAGGAATATGACAGTCAAGAACCAGAAAATCGAGTTTACAATTTTCTTGGTATGCGTTGAATCTTTATTGGAGTATCATGTCTGATTTACGGTACTGCATTTTAAAAAGGATGTAGAGAAAATGGAGAGGGTCCAGAGGTTGACAATACAATTGTTTTTGTGTTACGGGTTTGTTTGACCCAGAGAAAAAAAGCCAAGGGGTAACTTCAAGAATATAGATTTTTGTAAAAAAAGAGGAAATTGACCAGTTATTTTCCTTGTCTTAGAAGAAATAGATTTATATTGCAACAAGAGAAAATTAGGTAAGACACATGACAGAAGCTAAAGCAGGTTGAAAAAACTGGAATTCATCATAAATCCCATATAAGATTGGTAATTTATAAATACGGTGCCAGGTATAAAGATTAAATTTATTTTGAAATGAAACTGTACCTTTATGCTTTTGTGTTATAGACTAAATCAGTCAATGGTATATATTGAGCCCACCGACCCCCGGGGGGAGGGCAGGGCATGCCTGGCCACATGTTTGATTTTGTTGTCTGTCTCCCCCTTCTAGACTGGGAGCCCATTTTGGGGGGAAGGACCATCTCTATATGTTGCCGACTTGTACTTCCCAAGCGCTTAGTACAGTGCTCGGCACACAATAAGCGTCAATAAAGACGATTGAATGAATGAATAAATGTTGGGTAGGGACTATCTCCGTGTGTTACCAAATTGTACTTCCCAAGTGTTTAGTACAGTGCTGTGCACACAGTAAGTGCTCAACAAATACGATTGAAGGAAGGAAGCTCTCACTGTGCAGAGCACTTATACTGAAGGAAGCCAATAAAAATTTGGCTAGAATAAAAGGTTTTCCTAGACTCTAATTTTTGAGCGAGATATACGTAAGATAGCTTATGTAAAATCTGGGCTGACGCTGAACCCAAATGGGAGGAGAGTATTTTAGGGAGAAGACCAAAAAAAGCCTCTGTGGCCTCTGAGAACCAGTGTGGCTAGTGGAAAGAGAACTTGTTCTTTGAAAGTCTTCAATCTACCTCCGCTCCAGTTTTCCTCAGTACAACTGCAGGAGAACCTAAAAAATGACGTTTCGAAGTTATTTTTTCATTACTCACTTCCCCTACACACGCAGTCTGTTTCATAATTAAACAACATGCAGAGCAGAGGAGATTTATGAACACAAATGTTAAAATGAAAACATCTGGATTTTTTTCCACCAAAGACGGGATAAATTTATTTGGAGCCAGAGCCTCATGCTATGTTGTTCTCTTTGGGATTAGATGTTGTGGATAAGGTCTTTAAGAAGGTGGACACTATGGTAGAGGACATCTAATCATATCCAGCACCAGGAAGTTTCCTGGTGATTTCCAGATGATGAATGGGGCCCAGGACCTCAAAGGGGCTGCTATTTTAGGGATTTTTTTGTTTGTTATTTAGCCGACTCTTGGGCTTTAATTTAAACATTGTTCAAGAACATACTTTTAGATTTTTTTAGAGAGTGATTCTCCTGCAGTCAGGGATATCACCCCACAGAGGATCTGAAAAAGCGTTCTAACCAAAGGGTTTTAAGGGGGAAACTTGTGCAGGTTAAAGGAAGCGATGCTGCATTTGCCAGAATTATACAATAATCCATCAGCCTGGAAATCAGAAAGGAACCATGAATTCCAAGGCTTAATAGTAGCCTGTACCTCCAAAACTGGTTAAAATGTTAATTAAAGAGAAAGGATCTCCAGAGTTGCTTGTGTAAAAGAAAATAACTCTCTTCAGGGATAGCTATGACGTAAGCTATAACCAGACTACAGCTATTGTGTTCCAGAAGTACCGTGGCCTGAGTGGTCCAGAAATGTTCTGGCCAGTCCAGTTATCCTGGCATTGTCAAATGCCTCAGCCAGTCCAATATTTCAGTCCACAACAGATCTGGCATTAAGTGCTCAGCATCCTCCTGTGTTCTCCCCTCCCAGTTAGGCACCATCTGCAAAACACATGAAATTAGCTAAACCTCGTGACTTCCAAGTCCTAGGCCCATACTGAGATGCCCCAGTGACAGAATTTCTATAGCTCTTTAAATCAATCTGAGGAGGTCGAAGATAGTTGATCTAAGTGAAAGAACTACTTCATCATTCACTTTTTCTGGGGGATGAGTCAAATAGTCTGCCTCTGATCTCTTTCTCCCTCTCTCAAAAGCTAATATTGACCTATCTCAAAGGACCATAGATGAATCAATTGGTTCATAGATGAAGTCATTGGTATTTATTGAGTACTTTCTGTGTGCAGAGCACTGTACTAAACACTTGGGAGAGTACAATACCACAGAATTAGAGAAGTCAGTACTAAAGGGGTCCTGTGGCAATGAACAGTTTACTGTTGCAGAACTGGCTCAATGCTCTCACACCTCAGGAGGAGAATGAACTCACTCATACTGGACTGACCAAAGCACAATTAGTTTAAGGAATGAAAGGAGAGAGCGAGTATTTCCCTTACTTGTGCCATATGTCCTTGCCTGCCTCTCCCTCTAGATGGTAAGCTTTTTGTGGCCAGGGAATGTGTCTACCAACTGCTATACTGTACTCTCCCAAGTGATTAGTACAGTGCTCTGCATACAGTAAGTACAATTGATTGATTCTGGAGGATTTCCAGTTAATAATAATTGTAATAATAATTGTGGTTTTTCTTAAGGGTGTACTCTATGCTAAGCATTGTACTAATGAGGGCTTAGTCAGGGAAGGCTTCTTGATTTTAGGAGGGTTTTGAAGATGGAGAGAGTGTAGTCTTTCAGGTAGGGAGGGAGTTTTAATCAGTCAATGGTGTTTGAGTGCTTGTGTGCAGGTCACTGTACTAAGTACTTGTTTTATTGTCTGTCTCCCCCTTCTAGACTGTGAGCCCATGGTAGGGTAGGGATTGTCTCTATCTGTTGCCGAATTGTACTTTGCAAGTGCGTAGTACAGTGCTCTGCACGCAGTAAGCGCTCAATAAATACGATTGAATGAATGAATGAATACAGTGGAGTTGGTAGACACATTCCAGGCCAGAGGGAGGGCGTAGGGAAGGGATTGGTGGCTGGATAGACAAGACGGAGGTACAGAGAGGGGGTTGGGGAACCCGGTGTGCACGTTGGGTGTAGTAGTAATAGTAATAATAATAATAATAATAATGACATTTATTAAGTGCTTGCTATGTGCAAAGCACTGTTCTAAGCGTTGGGTAGGAGAGCAGTGAGGTAAAGTAGAAGGAAGGGAGCCCATTGAGTGCCCTAATCCAAGCAGTGTCTGTCAGAGTAACTATTGCACTAGTTTTCTCCTGGAGATATTATACTTGTCCTTTCACTTACAGAATGAACTGGAAAAGCAGTTAGCCTTGAACTTTGGAGATGATGGGTAGCAGTGATGATGAATCCGAGGCAGACCAAAGCAGGATTCCCAGTAGCTCCTGTTCCATACCAATACGTACTTTTTGTTAAACTTCCACTGCAATCATTGAGCGGCCATTGTTTGATCAGGCCTGTCTCACAAACTATGCCGCTCTCCGCCCTTAGTATATTTATCACAGATCAAATGAGACACCGGTCATTTTCTCAAGCTGTACTGTACCAGGATCAAAATTGAGACCAATTTTGAATCATGTCCTCTATTGCTCCCTTAGAGGACTCCTCCAACGTTGGGATCCCCACTCTCACCTTGTCTGCCCCCATCTTTATCAGCAAGTTCAGCAGCGCAGCAACTTTTCTCAAGTGCCTACAGTGTGCAGAGTATTGTATTAGGCAACATTAGGGCTTTGGGGACATCCCATGGCTGTTTTTGATTGGTGAGATGATGGTCAAACTCCAGAATTGTTCTATAATATGAAACTTGTGGCCTCCCCATGAATTAGTCTCACCCTCAGCTTACGCACTGGCTCTGTGATGTTGGGGGTGACCATTCATTCATTCAATCATATTTACTGAGTGCTTCCTGTGTGCAGAGCACTGTACTAAGCACTTGGAAAGTATGATTTGACAATAGAGACAATCCCTGCCCATACAGATCATTTGCAGCAAAGTGTAAAATGAAGAAGGGGAAGTTGGTTTAGGCTTAGGCACTTGTATCTCAGGCCAGAATTAATACTGTGTTTAAATGGACTTAAAACGCAAATTCGAGGGAGGCTGAACACTAGTCTGTTCTCTGGTCCACTGCCCTTTGCCATTTGCCACCAGGATAAGTACAGGGGCTGTAAAAGAGGCTTGTGAGCAAAGGCTATTATTGTTTCCTCTCAGTGGTGTTTTGTCCTCCAAAGTACCACTGTTAAATGGCTGCTAGTGTATACCCAAAAGGATCACTTAGGTTTGAGCTATTTATAGGAAACTACCCCTCCAGGCTAACTCCTCACCCTGATGCTATTGGTATATGTTTTTTTTTTTAATTTGATTTTTTTCATTTTTGTTTATCATTTTATTCCATTTTCTGTTTGCTTTTTTTGAGTTTGGCTTTTGTATTAACCCCTGTTCATTTCTCCCTCTGTATGTGTTTGTGTTGTGCTTGCTGTCTTTGCCTCCATTGTTCCTAGGTTACAATACAGCCAGGATGTGTCCAATCACTTGCCTGATGAACATGCATTGATAGCCTCCTATGTGACCCGTCTGCAGAATGGTACACGGTTAGTGATAAGGCAAGGTCCCTGGGGGAAGGGTGGTGGGCAAGAATTTATTAATGGGGAATGGAGACTGTTCCTTACTTGGGAAATATCAACAAGGAGAGCGACACATCCTTGCTTTTCTTGGTCTCGGGATTTTAAAAGATTAAACATTTGCTGAAATCTTGCCCTGGCAAAGAGAATGATAATGACATCTCCCATCAAGTACGATGGGCTAGCCTAAATCCTGAGACTTCAAGATTGATTGTAGTGATACCCTTGAAGGAGCCCTCAACTAAATACCTGCAAGTTCAAGCTTTATAGTCCATGTTTGACTCCTGGAAGAAACTGAGAACCTCTAGTCATATATCCCCGATACACATCCATTCCCAAAGTCCTAGGTTACTGTTCTTCGAAGAAGTTCACCTTTGAGGTGAGTAATTCCCAACACCGAAGGTCACATAAACTAGTCAGCCACCTCTAGCACTAGCAAATGACTTAAACAGAGAGCACTTATGTAGAGGAGCCGGGCTTAGTGGAAAGGGCTAGGAGTCAGGAGACCTGGGTTTTAATTCCAGCTTTCTGGGTGACCTTGGACTCAATAAATACCTTTATTACGTTGCTACTGAGAAACACATAGAGGTTTCTGCTTTTCCTAATATGGCACAGTGGGTAGAACATGGGCCTTGGAGTCAGAGGGTCATGGGTTCTAATCCTGGCTCCACCACTTGTCTGCTGTGTGGCCTTGGGCAAGTCAGTTCACTTCTCTGTGCCTCAGTTACCGCATCTGTAAAATGGGGATTAAGGCTGTGAGCCCTATGTAGGACAGGGACTGTGTCCAACCTGATTTGCTTGTCTCCACCCCAGTGCTTAGTTCAGTGCCTGGCACATAATAAGCATTTATCAAATACCACAGTTATTATTAGCACCACTATATTAATATTTGATTTCTTCTTATTTGTGTTACTTGAAACATATATCTTTCAGTAACTTAGGTAGACTCAATCTTAGAACTCGCCTTCTACAAATTTGAAGGGCAACTGGAGGGAAGAGAATAGATATAGGTGTATATATAGATATAGTTTGACAGACCAGCAAAACATCGATTTTTATAGCATTGTTTATTAATAATAATTATTATTGTGGTATTTGTTAAGGACTTACTATGTGCCAGGCACTGGGGTAGATAAAGGCAATCAGGTTGGACACAATCCATGTTCCCCATGGGGCTCACAGTATTAATCCCTTTTTATAGATGAGGGGACTGAGGCACAGAGAAGTTAACCGTCTTACCCAAGGTCACACAACAGACCGGTGGTGGAGCTGGGATTAGAATACAGGCCATTCTGACTCCCAAGCCTGTGTTCTAACCACTATTCTCTGCCAAACTAGCCTTCTAGTAATTCCCCTCTTTCAACTCCTCCTCTGACCCTTTGTTCACTCCTGTCCCTCTACCTAAAAAATTCCTTTCTCCTTCACTTCTGCCAGATGACAGCTTTCCAGTCTCAAAGCTTTTGCTGAAATCCCAGTTCCTCTAAGACACTTTCCCTAGTTAATTTTCAGACCCATCAGTCACATCAGTCTAACAACTTCCCTTAGCACTTATAGATATACAACCTACCTTATAGCCTTTACAATTATATTGTTCTACATTCAGTACGTACATATTTATTCATCTGTTTCATGATGGAATGTAAGTTAAATAATGACAAGATAGTTTAAGATGAACATGCCAATGTGAACACACATAAAGCAGATTTTCAATAGGATTTGAGCAGTGGTAAAACATATATACCATGTGGTGATTTTTCTAACGTAACATTTTTTCCAGTAGAGCATGTTTTCCCTTTTTTGAGAGGTTATCTTTCTTTTTAAAAGGGACATGAGGAGAAGGTGGGAAGATGCAGAAAGCTCCTGATGTGGGAAAAGAGGAATGAATATGTTAGAAAACTTGCCATCTAGAACTCATTGTTGGTGAATTCTTGGAGACTCTTGGGGTCATTTAAGCAAAAGTGGCCATATGTCTATCCCCAAGATCCTTATTGTAATATTTGGCATTAGTCTCCTCCATCTATTGTCAGGTGGTGTTCAAGACTAGGCTTGGATGGATGAGCAATTAATTTGGCTGGAAGGCTGTTTCTGAGGTTTTGAAGCATACAGAGGCCGGAATGAGCGCTGATGTTCAGCGAATGGTTTGAAAGATGGAAACAACTACACTTCTTTCTGAGTCCATCACAGATTGAGTCGATAAACACCTCCTGCTGCTGCCCTCGCAATCACTGTCCTGGGTGCCACATGCTTTCAGACATTACTATTCTTAAAAGGCTGTTAGGTATGTACCTACAAAGAGCTGTTATAATAAACAGTAGTAGTAATAGCTGGCCTAGTGACAAGAACACGGGCTTGGGAGTCAGAGGACATGGGTTCTAATTCCTCTTCGCCACTTATCTTTCTGTGTGACCTTGGACAAGTCACTTAACTTCTCCATGCCTCAGTTACTCCATCTGTAAAATGGGGAATAAGACTGTGAGCCCCACATGGGACAACCTAATTACCTTGTTTCTACCCCAGTGCTTGCTTGGCACCTTAGTAAGCACTTAACAAATACCATAATTATTGTTATTATTATTAAGTCTCTGTGTGCTAAACCTTGCTCTAATTACTGGATCGGATTCAACACAGCTCCTACTCCACACACAGCTTGCCTTCTATGATGTAGGAAGAACAGCTGTCTTACCCCCAATTAACAGTTGAGGAACTTAAGATCCAGAACACTTTGGGTGACTTGCCGTGGTCATAGAGTAGGTCAATAGCAGATCTGGGGCTAGGACCCAGATATCCCAACTGCCAGTCACGTACTCTTTCCATTCATTCATTCAGTCATATTTATTGAGTGCTTACTGTGTGCAGAGCACTTCCTAAGCTCTTGGGAGAGTTCAATATAACGGTAAGCAGGCATGTTCCCTGCCCACAATGAGTTTACAGTCTAGAGGCATGGAGACAGACAGCAACACAAATAAAGTTACAGATATGTACATAAGTCCCAAGCGCTTTGTACAGTGCTGTGCACACAGTAAGCGCTCAATAAATACGATTGAATGAATGAATGAATGCTGAAGGGCTGGGAGCAGGGAAGAACAAAGGGAGCAAATCAGGGCAATGGTAGAAGAGGAAAGGTGGGACTTAGTCTTGGAGGGCCTCTTGGAGAAGATTTGCCTTCAATAAGGCTTTGAAGAGGAGGAGAGTGATTGTTTTTAGGATTTGAGGAGGGAGGGCACTCCAGGACAGAAACAGGATGTGGGCTAGGGGCCAGCGGCAATATAGGCACAGATCAAGGCACAGTGAGAAAGTTAGCATTATTCACGTATTCATTCAATCATATTTATTGAGTGCTTACTCTGTGTGGAGCATTGTACTAAGCTCTTGGAAAGTACAGTTCAGCAATAGAGACAATCCCTGCCCACACCAGGCTTACAGTCTAGAAGCGGGAAGACAGACCTCTAAACAAGTAAACAGGCATCAATATAAGTAAATAGAATTATAGACATGTAAACATCAAAACAAGTAAACAGGCAATAATATATATAAATAGAATTATAGATATGTACATATATACACAAGTGCGGTGGGGCAGGGGGGTAGAGGAAAGGAAGCAAATTGGGGCGATGGAGTGGGAAGGGGGAGCTAGGGGAAAGGGGGGCTTAGTCTGGGACCACACTAGACCACATTGCCATCAGTCTTTCTTTCTTTGACCTTAAACTCTTCTTTTGTGGGGTCTACTTTAGATCATGGCATAAGTATCCAGAGCATGTAACACCTACTAGCTGTTCATTTCTTCTCTCTACCGTTGTAGAGTTGCCTTTGGAGTTACTGTTTTCTGGTTACCTATTGTGTTTCGGTATCACTTTCAAGTTATCACCAGCCACGTTTCATTTCTAGGCCTTGTTTTTTGTTGTTGACTTTGGGGGGTGGCGGTTAATGGTATTTAAGTGCTTACTACATGCTAGGCACTGTATTAAGCACTGAACAAATACAAGCTCATCAGGTTGGCCACAGTCCATGTCCCACACGGGGCTCACAATTTTAATCCCCATTTTACAGATGAGGTAACTGAGGCACAGAGAAATTAAGTGACTTGCCTAAGGTCACACAGCAGAGAAGTGGTGGAGCTGGGATTAGAACCCAGGTCTTCTGGCTCCCAGGCTTGTGTCCCATCCATTAGGAGAAGCGTTCTTGCCTTTGCTGAGGGAAGTAAGGTAGATGCCAATTATGATTCAGGAAGAAGTCACTGAGAATAGCGCTAGATGCCTGAAGCACTGAGTTCTAATTGAAGTGCTGCCATTTTCATCCTGTATGAGCCTAGTCTACTCTCTTATAGTCAATCAGAAGTGTTTATTGTGTAGATTCATTCGGTGCCAATCTCTTTGGAGAGTATAATAGAGGTAAAAAGCACAAATATCCCTCCTGAAGGAGCTTATAATTCAACAAATTACCACCTCTATTATCAATTTTCTATATATGACAGCACCCTGGTTGAGTTTTTAGATGTGCAGAGAACTCCAGTTCTTCTTCAGTAAGGCTGTTGTTTTACATCTAAGTTTTGATAGCGCTTCATGTCTTTTTATTGGTTGGATTTATTTTACTCTGTGTGCAGTGAAGTCTCAATGTATCCTGGTTGGAAATTACTGTCTCACCTATTTCATGAGCCGGTTTTCTTCTCTGTAAATTAGAGCTGTTTTTGTAGGCAGGAACCTCTAAAAGGTAGAGGTTTTTTTGTATTTTGTTTTAAGTATATGTAGATGATAGCTGTTATTATTAATAATAATAATTATAATGATATTTGTTAAGCACTTACTATGTGCAAAGCACTGTTCTAAGCGCTGGGGGGGATACAAGGTGATCAGGTTGTCCCATGTCAGGTTCACAGTCTTAATCCCCATTTTACAGATGAGGGAACTGAGGCACAAAGAAGTTAAGTGACTTGCCCAAAGTCAAACAGCTGACAAGTGGCAGAGCTGGGATTTGAACCCATGACCTCTGACTCCAAAGCCCGGGCTCTTTCCACTGAGCCATGCTGCTTACTGATCCTAGCAGTTTGACCACTCTTTACAAAGCCATACTTCATACCCTTGGTCCAGGACACGATTTAAGAAAACGAAATTACGTGCTGCTCCAGTAGTTTTGCTTTTCAAGCCACCCCGTCAACCCAGGATTGAATCTAGTATCCCCTTGGGGGCCAGGGACCACGTACAATAATTAACTGTGTACTTTTTTCCAGTATTTAATATGGGGTTTTGCAAACAGTAGGCACTTCATAAATACTATTAGTATTACTTCCAGGAGGCATTGATTTCAGGGCCCAGCACTGCCCTGAATACAGTCTAGGGTGGGGCCATTTAAGGAGCAGTTCTCCTCTTTAATCCCTCCCCTGTTCTCAGCCTAGTCCCTGGATTGCCAGTTTTACCCTCAGATGTCAAATTCTGCTTCATGGGGGCAGGGATGAGCGAGACAGGTGGCTTTACCACTAGTTGGGTAAGGCCCAGAAAAAGAAGCTCCTTCAGATTGGTGGCTCCATGTGACCATCCGTCCCTTAAACCGGTTCTGATCAAAAGAATAAACACCCAAAATAGGAGGGAGGAGAGGGTTTTTAATCTAGCGTTATGCTGACTCTGCCACCACCAAATGGCTGTTCACAGCCCTCCAGCTTAAATCTCCAGGACCGACATTATTGAAGAATCTTAACAAACAGGGTCTCACAGCTAGTTTCCTGTCTGTGACATGACATTTCAGGACCTCTTTTTGTCAGCTAAAAATGAGGGTGTAGTCAAGCTAATCCATCATTGGGAGATTGGTTAGATGACTGAAGTGTAAGGAATGGTCCAGAAATTCTTTAAAACGCATAAGCGGGACCCAAATGCTCAGTGTAATCATTTTGCTGTAAGATTTCCCCTAGGTCCTAGCATAGGTAAACTCATATTTGGTTTGTTACCACCTCATTCTTTCTTGTGGAGAAAGGCCAATCAATCCTTACTATCCCCAGGCTTGGAGCAGGTGTTTCTGATGGTGTCTGTTGTCCTTTGGCAGTGTCCTGGACAGCCCCAGCCGACTGGATGAGGAGCACCGCCTGATTGCTCGCTACGCTGCCCGCTTGGCTGCAGAGGCAGGAAATACTGTAAGTATATGGTATTCCCCTCCCCCCCATCCTTAAATAAGAGAGCCAGGTGCTCTTCCTGGCTTTGATCCATCCCATGAGTGATGCTACTTTGTTGCCAGTTGGCTTTTTTCTTTATTTAATCAGATCAGTCTCTCCATTCTTACTATATGTAAGTGAGCGCGCATCCACACACAAACACATTTTTCAAAAATCTCTGTCTCCACCCCTTCTTATTTTCTTCCAGCCCCTCCATCAACTGGGGTTTTACTCCCTGTTCTTCCCTCTTTAATTTCCAAACAAGCTGGGACCAGATTTGTTGAGGAAAAGGGGAAGTCCCTGCTATCGCCAAGAAAATGTCAGAGGTCTCTCTGCAGGGACTCCTGGGCCTCCAGCTTCTCCCTTTTCCGAAGTGTTCTATTCATTGCAGCCAAAATCGTATTGCTAGCTTCAACCTTGTCAGCTGTACAATTCATGACCCTTTAATGGTTCTCCACTGCCTTCCAAATTTAAAATAGTACAAAATCTGATCCATTGTCTTAAAAACCTTTCCAGTCCATCCCCTCCTACTTGTGAGCTCACGTCTCCCATTCAGTCCTAGCCAACACCATCCCTTACAGCCAGGTTTGCCACCTTGTAGCCTTCTCTCTCACCTATAAGTCTTTGGCCAAGCTTTTCCTAATGCAGATAACTTCTCTTCTCCTGTACATGACATAACATCTCTCCCCTCTTTCAAATGCTTCCTTCAGAAAGCTGTCATCATTAAACCCCCCCCAATATAAGTGAGACCCGTTCACCTCCTCTGCATATATTCATGTTGCCCTCTTATCAGTCCATTTTATTTTCCCTATTAGGCTGTAAATTCCTTAAGGACAAGGACTGTATCTGTTTTGGGTTTTTTTTACCTGTATTCAAGTTGTTGGTATGGGGCTGTGGATCCCACCAGCACTTAGTAAATTTTTTTTAATGGTATTTGTTAAGCACTTGCTTGTGCCCTGAACTCTACTAAGCGCTGGGGTAGATCCAGGGCAATCAGGTTGGACACAGTCTGTGTCCCACACTTGGCTCACAGTCTTAATCCCCATTTCACAAATGAGGCAACTGAAGCCCAGAGAAGTTAAATGACTTACCCAAGGTCACACAGCAGTTAAGTGGTGGAGCCAGGTTTAGAACCCAGGTTCTCTGACTCCTGGGCCCATGCTCTTTCCACTAGGCCACACTGCTTCCCTGTGTATTGACTAATTAGTCTAAACCTGTGGACTCATTTTGACTATGCTTAGAACAGAGTTAATGAACTCCAGGGGCTTCTAATGGTCTTTCTAGAAAGACTTTTGTAGCAGTGGAATGACTAGGAATGAATGACCTGAAGGGCTGTGATTTCTGGACCTGGTGTGAGGTGAAAGAAGAGGATCATCGAACTTGAGGTGAGAGTGGTGCAGAAAATGAGGATGCATTTGATTTCACAGTCTAATTCCTTATGGTCACACATCCGATTCTGAAAGTCACATGTGTAAATGTCTAGTAAAATGTGAAGAAAATAAAAAAAATTGAGTAAACACAAAAATGTTGGTTAATTAGTTAACACTTGAACACTCCCTCATTCCAGTCAAACCTGTTCTCCTTTTTGTGCAGAAAGTAAACTGGAGGTATAAGGTAATTTAGCTTTGAGAAGGGGAATCTATGTACCTCTTAAAAGCAAACAAGATAAAGATGTGTAAACCCTGCACTGCCTCTGTATAACCTCCCCAGGGCCCTGTGGAAATGCTTAACTTTTAAAGGGATCCATTTAAATGGGTTTACATAGCACTCTCCACCTTCAGATCTCTTTCTAAATAGTTGTTCATTAATGAAATTCTGGTCCCATCTAGAAATCGTTGACTTTCTTCCAGCAATGAGAAAATCAGAGCTTCTCTTTCTCAAACCTGCATTAAAATATCTGCTCTTCTGCCCAACTAACCAACAGGAAACTCTTACTACCTCTTTGCTCCAGGAACTTGGGAAAATATCCAGTTTGCAAATGACTGCACAAAAGCACCCTTAATAAATGGTGTTGACTGACAAACAGATTATCTTTGCAATGGCTCTTTCTCAATTTGTGAGAGCATTGAATTCTGCTAACAAGAACTCTGCTCTCTGCTCTCTGCTCCAGTGTGGGCTACCTGTTCATTTGGTTGGTGGGCATGAGCAGAAATTGATGGTAGTCACTTTTACTCTAGAATTTCTTCTGAATGATTTCACCACCAGGCTAGGGGAAAAGCAAATAAGGATGAAAAAGTACTGAAAATAAAGGGAAAAATAGCTTGCCTTGCTGTCCTCCTGATGTGTGAGCCTGGGTTTGTTCAAGATACACTTCCTGACCTTTTTGAATGTCCTTTCAGGATGTTTCAGCCTAGGGGATCTGTCTCTGCCTGGGAGAGCAGTTCTTCAAATCCATTGTTGCTTGCCAAGATAAATAGCTGAGAGACACAGTTTCTGCTTTTGGGCTTCCTTACCATCTGTGGTGTAGATAGATCAGTCAATCAATTATCAGACAGATAATTGCTCTCCCCCACTTCAAAGCCTTATTGAAGGCACATCTCCTCCAAGAAGCCTTCCCTGACTAAGTCCTCCTCTCCTCCCATTCCCTTCCACACCAATCTTACTTGCTCCTTCATTCATCCTCACCTCTCATCCCCACAGCTCATATGTATAGATCTGTATATATCTCATTTATAATTTTGTAGTACTGTCTGTCTCCCCCTCTAGACGGTGTGCTTGTTGTGGGCAGGAATGTGTCCGTTGTTATATTGTACTCTCCCAAGCTCTTAGCACAGTGTTTGGCACACAGTAAGTGCTCAATAACTACAAATGAATGAATGAATCAATCAATGGTATTTATTGAGCACTTGCTGTGTTCAGAGCACTGTATTAAGTGCTTGAGAGAGTACACTACAACAGAGTTGGAAGGCACGCTCCCTGCCTAAAATGAGCTTACAATTAAGAGGAAGAGACAGATAGTATTATAAAATTATAAATGACACTGATGTGATGGAACTGAGAATGTCCTCTGCAGCAAGAAGGGCACCAACAATGTAAAGTCATGAAGGTCTGCAAAGGGTTATGAAAAGAGAGAAAAGCCAAGGAAACACAATTAGGATAAGCAGGGCTTAATATCCTGTTACAGGTGGCCCCGTCACAGCCCCCCACACCTCCACCGTGTTGTCAGAAAGCTTAATTCTGTTGTGGATACATCCAGATGGTGCTTCTGTCAGAGCCTGACCTGCTCCCAAGTTATTAGCTTGGCTTTTCTCAGAGACCGCCCAGCCGATTCTCCCACTCCCAGAGTGCAGAAGGGTTAGGATTAGCAGACTGCAGCCTCCAAACCCTGCCCACGACCAAACCTTGTGCCTGACAATGGCCAGACTTCACCTGACAGACCAGGGTCTGTTCGGCTATTAATCAGACACATCTTTTTGGTACTGAGCCAGCTGGTCCCTGCAGGTGGAGGAGTTTTAATCCTGAAATTCTAGAATACGGGGAATGCACATTTACTTACTGCGTTGTTTTGTATTTCACTTGCTACCAAAATGTAGCACTGGGGGCACTGGGAATGTCAGACTCCCTGCCTGATTCCTGAAGGCTTTCTTTAGACATTCCTGAAGCTACCCGGGAGTTCAGAGTTGCAGGACAGTTGGGGCAGCTCCTCTTTCTGCCAGGTCATCAGTATGCTTCCAAATAGGAATTGTGAAGTAGGCAGCAGTAAGTAGCGTGAGCCCCCCGACCCCTCCCCACTCGCCCTGACACCCAACCTCCAGGGCCCGTCACGGAGAAGAGAGGACTTGCCACCTTCTTGCCACCGGCGCTCTCACTAACAGCTGTTCCAGCCCAGCAAGGACTCAAAACAAGCAGGAAATGCCTTCTCAATTTTTAGAACATTGAGGAGCACTGCCCTGCCCTGGCCAATAGCTCTGATTTCTGTACCTAATGGCCCGAGCCATGAGAAGTCCCAAATCCTACTACTCCTGTTGCATTTATTATCATCCTTGTCGTTTATATTTTTGTTTCTTCTTTTCTTATGTATAATAATAATAATGGCATTTATTAAGCGCTCACTGTGTGCAAAGCACTGTTCTAAGCGCTGGGGAGGTTACAAGGTGATCAGGTTGTCCCACTTGGGGCTCACAGTCTTAATCCCCATTTTACAGATGAGGGAACTGAGGCACAGAGAAGTTAAGTGACTTGCCCAAAGTCATACAGCTGACAAGTGGCAGAGCTGGGATTTGAACCCATGACCCCTGACTCCAAAGCCTGTGCTCTTTTCCACTGAGCCACGCTGCTTCTCCCAGTCCCATCTGCCTTTATTGGGATTGTGAGCCCTGTTAGGGCCAGGGCCCATGTTTGCACCTCATATGTGTATTTCTTTTTCAGTGCTTAATGCAGTGCTTGGCTTATGGCAGGAGCTTAATAAATACTGTTAAAACAACAATCACTACTACTACTAGGACCCCTAATCTTTAGGAGGCATTTCTAGTTTGTACTCAAATCAGCAAACACTGCATGAGGATCATTAAGATTGTAATTGGACCCAACAATACTGCATTCTCTTATTCTGACATCTTCATCAGGCACACCTATAATTTCCAAGGGTGGGACAACGAAACTAAGAAGGGAATCAAAATTGGGAGGGAGAGGAAAACCTGGAAACCAAAACCATAGAAGGCACCACTCACAAAAAAAGAAGGAACAGGGTTAATGGCAGGAGGAGTGAATGCAATGGTGTTACAGCATGGTGTAGTAGATAGATAGAACACGGGCTTAGGAGTCAGAACGTCATGGGTTCTAATCCCAGCTCCACCACTTATCTGCTCGGTGACCTTGGGCAAGTCGCTTCACTTCTCTGTGCCTCAATTACCTCATCTGTAAAATGGGGATTGAGACTGTGAGCCCCTCAAGGGACAGGGACTGTGTCCAACTCAATTTGCTTGTATCTACCCCAGCACTTAGTACAGTGCCTGACACACAGTAAGTACTTACTAAATATCGTCATCATCATCATTACTATTATAGGTGTCAAAGGTTTAAGATTACTGGGGCCACAGGGGCCTTACTTGTTGCATGACTCCCAATCAGTGATAGCCTTTAGTATCAGTAGAAGCTACCTCCAATAAAGGGCTGTGTACCATGCTGAATAGTGTATTAGGTGGTTGGAAGTTATAGAGGTGTTATGTTTTACTTCTAAATTTACCATGAAATGCCCAGTCGTGTTTTGCAGTAACCAAGCAGAAAATTCCTTTCAGCAAGCACTGTCTCCGGAATGATTGTCCATGGGTCCTGACCTTGAGTAAATCGGCTTCCCTGTCCCTCTTTATAACATGAAGCAATTACTTGGTGACTCAAATCCCAAAATCAATAGCAGATCAGCAAATGTCTATGCAGAGTAAGTGCAACCTGAGGCAAGCCCTTTATTTCAAGGCCCAAGGAAGGAGAAGAGAAGCTTCACTTGAGCTTCCAGTAGTATCAATGAGCAAATTCTCTTGAAATAATGGTCATGGCCTCTCCTGTTGTAGCCTCGGCTTAAAAAATATAGAACAGCTGTATTATGAGCAAATAGATTTCCTTTCTAGCTGCTGATCTTTCTTTCTTCAAAGGAGAAAAGGCCCAGATGGGAAATTTATTTTTTAAAGTGTTGTCTTTAAGCATGTTGCAGGATCACCCGCTTTACTTTGCTATTATGATTTTGGAAGCCGTATATAAAGAGCAGATCATTGCATCCTTCAACTCCAGCTGAAAACAAGGCCCCAGTTTTTGCTATGATGGGGCGAATGATGCTGTTTCTGGGTTTTGGAAAGAGAAGACAAAGCGTGAGGTGAAAAAATATGCTCTTTGCGCAATTAGAGCCCATGTGATCCAGTCAAATTGCCAAACCCTGACTTCTACCCAATATCCTGTAACCCCTATCTCTTTTAAGACCCCCCCCTCGGTTGTGAGATGGTGAAGAGACAGAGGAAAAGGAAGAGCAGGAGCTAATCCAATGTCAGACCCTTCTGTATTTTGGTGTTGGTGATTGGTTATCCCAGGCCCTCAGGGAAGGCAGCAGCAGCAGCAGGGATCTAGCCTATCCCTAGACCTGTGGTAGGTGCCGTAGTTTACAATCATTGCCTTTTCCCCACCCCTGGCTTTTCACAGCAACCCCGTCCCCCCGCTGACCTAGGCTTCAGCTTTGATGCGAACAAGCAGCAGAGGCAACTGATTGCAGAACTGGAAAACAAAAACAGGTAAGATCCTAAGAGGGTGAGCTGACCTACCATGACTTCAGGGGTCAGATATACGTCTAGACTCCCTGGACGTGTAGCCGTACATGCTCACTGGATGAACATCCTCTTCCCAGTACACTGGTGAGCGTTGCTGCCATCTTGTTTCAAAAAGTGCAAGAGCTGTTGACTTAAAACTCACGATATTAATCTGCAAATATTTATTATTTATTTAATTTAAAGATGGAGGGGCATCCCCAGCTTCTGTTTCATTTTTGCCTTAAACTACCAGCTACTGCTCATTTTCCTCAGTGCTCCTACCTGTATTCTTTTCCCTTGAAGTTCCCTAGTTTCTGATGGACCAAACTAGTTAAACCCACTGATCCTCAAATTTTAAGTGACTAGAAAATGAATTGGCTGCTCAGAGTAATCATGAGATTAATGCTGTGGAGTTGGGCTGAGAGCCAGTTAAAGGGCGGCCAGGCCAAATCAGTGGGATAAGCATTGCCCAGACGAGACCCTGAAGCCCAACACCCCATCTAGAAGTTGGAGATTTGGGCTACTGGTCCCGCTTGGTTGGTTGGACTCGATAGTTCGATTTCCTCACATTGATGCTTTCTGAAAAATCTCTGCCTCTGACAGTTCCTTACATGGCTAACTCCCCGGGTTTCTCAGATAGAGTTGGGCATCTGCCATATTCCAGCTAAACGGCCCGTGGTTTGAAAGCCATTTCCACCACAGTAGCTACCTCGAGAGATTCTGTGTTGGCCTCCTGGCTAGGCAACATATTCCTTGCATCCCTGTCCGAACATAGTGAGTTACAAGCCTGTGCTGTTGAGTGGGATTCTGGTAACAGACTCTGCCTTCTTCTGTTTAAACACAAATATGCTTATTTGCATTCCAACAAGCTTCCTTGAAAGATGTTTCTGATTTACCACAGTGCAGAAATGAACAAGTATGTAGCAGGTATGTCCTAGAGCCTCACGCACAGTATATTCATTAAGTAGCCTCCAAGTGAAAGTGAAAAAAATTATTTTAACAGACCCGCAACCAGGCTTGGGGATTTTTAAGAGAAGGGGACAGGGATTTTGACAGGGATTCTTTGCCTTTACCAGACGAGAGGAACAAGGTAGCCTGGCCCAGTTACTGGTTCTAGTATGTGGGGCTTTCCTAGGTTGTGGGCAGCAGCCAGGCTGCAACGTGCCTATGTAGAGGACTGCACTGATGAGAAAGCATCAAGTAAAGCTGGGCTTGAGGTCAGTTTTTGCCTCGCATTTTGATCGCAGACTATTTGGGGGCAGAGAGCCTGAGTTTGAAAAGAAGAAAAAGAAAATAAGTTTGGAGACCATAGTCCCATCCTTCCCTACATTTCATTTCTTCTTATTTCCTTCTCTCTTTCTGTAGAGAGATCCTGCAAGAGATCCAACGCCTCCGTCTGGAGCATGAACAGGCTTCACAGCCAACTCCTGAGAAGGCCCAGCAGAACCCCACACTGCTGGCAGAGCTCCGGCTGCTGAGGTAGGAAGGAACTCCTATTCAGTTATGAACATCCCTCTGTTTTGAACTCCGACAGAGAGTTCTGATAGTGCTCAGGGAGGATGGGTTTGGGGAGACTTAGTGGTGTGGGTAGGTTGAGCTTTTTGGTCAACGACTCACCTTTTCGGCACAGGGAATCACCTGATTGGGAGCTCAACTTGAGTTCTTCTCTCAAGGGGTCTGAAGGGGGCACTGAATGTAAGTCAGTTTAGGTGTTTGCCACGCTTGGGCCCTTAAAGAACTCAAAGGCACTCAGTCACAAACCCAAAAATGCAAGATGGGACAGAGGGCCCGCCATTTACAAAGCTTGCCTTGGGACTCCCAACCCAGAATAACTGGGCTGTTTCCACCAATCCAAGTAGCCTCTTTGAGGGTAGTACTGAGCAGTTCCTCTCGTTAGTGGTCCGTTAGCACGGTTATTGAACCGCTAGCACAGTTGTTATGAGAAGCAGCATGGCTCAGTGGAAAGAGTACGGGCTTTGGAGTCAGAGGTCATGGGTTCAAATTCCGGCTCTGCCAATTGTCAGCTGTGTGACTTTGGGCAACTCACTTAACTTCTCTGTGCCTCAGTTCCCTCATCTGTAAAATGGGGATTAAGACTGTGAGCCCCCTGTGGGACAACCTGATCACCTTGTAACCTCCCCAGGGCTTAGAACAGTGCTTTGCACATAGTAAGCGCTTAATAAATGCCATTATTATCATTATCATTATTATAAATGCCATCATTGTTGTTATTATTGAGCAGGGATCTCAGTCTTTAAATATAGCTTCATGAGGAGGTAGATTTTCTTAAGAAGTTCCTTTTTTTGTTTCCTTCCTCTCTTGCATCACAAACTTGGCTTTGCAATAATAATAATAATTGTGGTGGTGGTATTTGTTAAGCACTTACTCTGTGCCAAGCACTGTATTGCGTGCTGGTTGTTCAAGGCAACCAGATGGAACTCACACTGTAAAATCAGAGACTGCAACACAGACTGCTAGATTTATTAAAGAGTGACAGCAAACCAGGAGTTTTATGGCATGAACCTTGAAACATCAATCAGTCTTGTGATTACTGAGTGTTTGCTGTGTTTGGTGCACTATACCAAGCGCTTGGGAGAGTACAGTATAAACAACATAAGTGCTGTGGGACTGAAGGTGGGGGTGAGAAAAGGGCACAAATCAAAGTGCAAGGGTGACACAGAAGGGAGAAAGGAGTAGGGGAAATGAGGGCTAAGTTGGAGAAGGGCTCTTGGAAGGGATATGACCTTAATAAGACTTTGAAGGTAGGGAGCGTGCAGGTTATGAGGGAGTTTCAGGCCAGAGGCAGGATGTGGGCAAGAGGTCAGTGGCAAGATAGATGAGAGTGAGATCCATTGATTAGATTGGTGTTGAAAGAGCGAAGTGAGCATGCTGTGTTGTAAAAGGAAATCAGGGAGGCAAGATAGGAAGAAACAAGGTGACTGAGTTTTAAGAGACAGTGGTAAGGAGTTTCTGTTTCATGTAGAGGTGGATGGACAAGCCCTGAAGGTTCCTGAAAAGTGGGGAAACATGGAGGGGATGATTTTTTAGAAAAGTGATCCAGGCAGCAGCGTGAAGTGTTTGCCCCAGCCCCACGGCACTAATGTATACATAATAAAAAAAAAAAAGTAATGATGGCATTTGTTAAGCACTTACTATGTGCAGAGCACTGTTCTATACATCTATAAATTACATATTAAAAATTATTTTTTCCTATTAATGTCTGTCTCCCCATCTAGACTGTAAGTATGTTGAGGGCAAGGAATGTGTCTGCAAACTCTTTTGTATTGTACTCTCCCAAGTGTGTAGTACAGTGCCATACTTAGGATAAGTACTCAGTAAATCCCACTGATTGATTGGGGAGAGGCAGGGAGGCTGATGAGTAGTCCAGGTGGGATAGGATAAGTGCTTGGATCAACGTAGTAGAGGTTTGGATGGAGAGTAAAGGGCAGATGATTGTTCTTCGTTCTTCCTCTCCTTTGATTTGAAAGGGCTGTACAAAACATTTAATTGCAATTCCCCCTCCCCCAACTCTTGCATCTTAACTATCTCTGTTAAAGACAGCTGAATTTGGGCTCTCAAGCTACTGCCAACTTCCCCGGGGGTCTGGCATAGTTTTTCAAAAAGGCGTAACTGACTTCATTTCCATTCATTTCTCCACATCTGGACCTCACTTGGGTTGCGGTCCTTTCCCTCCTGGGGCCCTCTTACCTCCCTCCCTCCCCACAACCCGCCCCACATCCCCATTCCTCAGACAGTCCCTGTGCCTTAGGAGTGTAGCCCTAATAGAGCAGCAAAAGCATCTCAGGCTCAGCTCCTTTCACATCAGAATTGAATGTAGTTCTGATTATTAAATTACAGGTATCGATCTGGTAAAGCATTCTGCTGGCAATCCATTGTCATGGCAATTGGCATAATCACACTGCCCTGAGAGACCAAGTTCAGTTCTTTGGTGATTGCCTTAATAAGGCAATCCTCTGGCTCTAGCCAGTTTGCAGTGTATAGAATGAAACTGACTTCATGTTTAAAAGCTGCTTGATGGCTCCAGTGGGACTGCTTTCCCCAGGTATTTCTGTAAATTCCGGAATGGGGCGATTTCCTCTGGGGAACTTCCCCCCACCCACCCTGCACCCCCCGGCACCCTCCAGTTGAATTTAGAAACTATTGGCAAAGAAAGTGGCATAGCACATGTCCTTCAGCAGGTGTTGGGTTAGCTGTTAATTTAGCCCATCTGCTTGTCAAATTTCGGGACCCAAGTATTGACCCTAGGAGCAAATGGCCAAATGGCCTGCACCATCACATTGGTCAGTTGACAAAATGTCATCCCAGAGATCAAGACTCCATCAAATGACAAATTAGCACAGTGGCAGAGGGAAACGTTTGCCATTTGTCACGTGTTCACACCTGGACAGCTTAAACATCCTGGCTTTGGTAAATGTCTGTCTTTTTGTTGTAAGTGCCTTAGAGACACAAGAATGCATAAACCCACTCTTGGCTCTGTTTTGGGGCACCCAAACTCTTGTTCTTCAGAGTATTGGACTGTGCAAATTCATGCCTGAACAATTATAAAGAACTTTGAGTTTAGAGGGGGAAAAAAAGGCATGCAAAGCCTTTTCCTCCTGAAACTGCCAGAAATCCATGTTTAGAGCTTAAGTTTAGCTGTTCTTTGTTCATTTCTATGAGATTTCATGCCTGTGGATGCTTTTTGTATTTGAAGATGCTTTTGCTGTTAGTATTTCTACCCTTTGTCTAAGTCCCTCCCACAGGTAGAATCTGCTTCCCAAAAAGGGATTGGACCAGAATCCTAGAGTTTAAGACAAACCCAGAAGTGTGGGTCTCTGTGCAACAAGCCACCCAAGCCTGATGGCAAGGAATGGTGTTCACACACAATTGCCCCAGGCACCCACAAAAACAGCTGCTGCTCCCTTGCCTGAAGAAGGCCCCAAATCGGGGCACTCAGGCTCACGCCCAACCTAAGCTCATCCAAGCTCACACACTTGGGTCTGAGACTTTTGGGCATTTGATATTCGCCAGCTTTCAGCCTCACAGCACTTATGTACATAGCAGTACATTCTATATCAGAAATTATTTATATTAATGTCTGGCTCCCTCGCTGGACTGTAAGCTTGTTGTGGGTAGGGAACATTTATACTGACTGCTTTGTATTGTACTCTCCCAAGTGCTTAGTACAGTGCTCTGCACACAGTAAGCGCTCAAATACCTTTGTTGATGATGATGATCCCACCATGCCACCATCCCGTGACCTTGCCCAAATCGACCCACGCAAGGCCCTTGTCGTGGCTCCATCCAAGAGCACGCTGCTGTTTGCTCTCCGACTCTGCCTCACAGGCTCTAACATTTTCTCTCAAATTTGTCCAGACTGCCTGATCCTGAGCTAGGAATTTGGAGACCTGTGTTCACTTGGAAGTCCCTTGTAACAGTCACTTTCCCTTTCCCTTGGTGCTTGGGATCTCTGAGAAAAGAAGGAGATATGTCAGAGTTGAAAACTTTGCAACCCCAAGACAGGTAGCCACACAGAGGGCAGTTTTCTCCCAGGTGATGTTTGACTCGTCAACTCACCACAGGATCAGCCCAATACATCATCTGCTGAACATAATGTTTCACTAATATGAAGGAAAATTGGGAAGCAGCATGGCCTAGTGTATAGGGCTGCTCTGCCACTTGTCTGCTGTGTGACTGTGAGCAAGTCACTTTGTTTCTCTGTGCCTCAGTTACTCCATCTGTAAAATGGGGATTAAAACTGTGAGCCCCATGTGGAACATGGACCGTGTCCAACCGAACTTAGCTTATATGCCGTACTTAGTACAGTGCCTGGCACATAGTAAGCACTTAACACATACCATTCATTTTTTTTTTTGCGCTACCAAACCTCTATATTCCCTGGCCAATTTTCATCTCTCTCTCTGATTTCAGGTGAACCTGCTTTATTGCAGCTTTAAGATTGAAGATTTGGCTTTCCCAAGGCAAAATCAGGAGGCACTTTGTTTAGCTCCTCCTAATTGTAGGACACTGCATGAAGCAGAATAATGGCCTCCCTCTACAGCAAACCATCTGGGAATTTTAATTTAAGGCCAAAGTTGTGAATATTCAATTGTAGTTAATGAAGGCCTTCCTTCTCCTCCTTTCCCCCTGCCCTCTTACATCCATCTGCTCTTTTTATATTGTTTTTACCATCTTTATCTCTTATTTTTATTTTGGGGACTTGATAGTCATGTTACATATAGCAAAACTTAAGAGCTGGAGAAAGGAATCCCTTTTACCCCCCCACCTATGGTCTTAGAACCTTGTTGCTTAGCATCTGCCTTCTCTGGACACTCAGATCAGACTGCTTCCAAGCATGTGCTTTCCTCTTGCTGTAAAAGAAGAATCCACAAGGGTAGTGGAAAGATAAAATGGGATAATAAATATAAGCATGCCATAAAATGAAAGCAACATAAAAGATGATGTTCTAATTGGAACCTTTTAAAAAAGTAGCATTGAAAAATGTTGCTTTCAATTCATCAAGAATGAAAGTCTTCAGGATATAAATTATCCCAGTGGTCTTTTTATAATTCATTTTGCTCTGAAGTTTTGTTTTTGATCAGAAGTTTCCCTCATTAACAGGCAGAGGAAAGATGAGCTGGAGCAAAGAATGTCTGCATTGCAAGAAAGCAGGCGAGAGCTGATGGTGCAGCTAGAAGGGCTAATGAAATTGCTGAAGGTAAGAGCCAAAGGCAACCTGGAAAACCAGTCTCCCAAATCCCAAGTCTTTCCTATCCCTTCCTCTCCTTCCTCTTCCCCCTCTTCCTCTGTCTGCCCTGCCTGACTAGGTTCAACTTAAGGGGCTTGTGGACAACTGTCCCAGGGCCTCTGCAGGGTGGCTCAAATTGTTGTGGGCATTGGTGGGGCAATCCACAAAACCCTGTCTCTGCCCCTTCCCCAACCCCACCCCTTTGCCACGTCATGATGACACCGACCCTTGGAAGCTCCGTCCAGTGGTCTGGACTCCTGGAAAAGTTGTCTAGTCTATTTGGTATCCTTACCCGGGTTGAAGCCATAAATCAGTCCAACTGCTGTTTCCTGAAACTTCCAGTAGCTCCCTGAAATCCTGCAAATGAGAAAAGTACAGTCTAGGGGCACTGCAGGGGCTGGGAAAGGCAAGAGGCATTCTGGTTTCATATTTTCAGAAAAAAAAAATGCCTGAGAACAATCAGACCCCAAAGCTAGTGTCATGGACTGAAGAACAGAGAAGGGCAAGCCTGGCAGTTAATTATCTTCACCCTGATGTGTACCATAGGCCCTGGATTAGGGTTGGGACCAAAGAGCCAGAGCATTCGGGGCTGGCAGCTATCCCAGGGCGCTCTTGGCTCATGCTGTCACTGGCTCTCGTTTTGTCTGCACATATGTTGGCAATCTCATGCTGTGCTGGAATGACACTGACGTAACTACCAAAATGAAGGCGACAGTTCCACTGTCACCCTCTTGTCTTTAAATTCTGCTTTGAGGCTGACAACCTTGATTTGTTTTTTTCCCCGAAGGCCCCATTATTATTAGAGGAAACGTTCAGGTTATCTGTTGTTACTTCAGTTACGATCCGTCCGTGCAGCTTAACTCCATACTTACCAGTGCCCTAGCAATTTACCGCTGATGCCAGCAAGCATTAGTAACATAAAGAAAAGAGTGCTGTGGATCATATTTTAAACCTCTGTTCAAAGCCTTACTGTTAAACCATCTGATTTCTTTTAGGCCTAATCCAATTTCCTTCAGGTGCCAGGCCTGGGTTTCCAGGCTAATCTTCAGGGAGACATCAATCAGCTTCATCTTGAGGGTTAGGGCTCCCTTTCGAAGGTAGTGTGCCTTTAAATGAGGCAAGTTGGAAGGGGTCCGCTTAGAACAAGGTTGGGCCAAAGGCTGCCAGACACCCATCCAGGTTGGACTTTTGACCTTTTAAAGCAGCATAATTGTAGGGAGGCATATAGTTGGCTCATAGATTATTAATCCATTAAGGAAAATAGGTCAGTTACCAAGTACCTGAGCCATGGAAGAATGTAAAGCTTTCCCCGCGGTGTCGTGCCCTCTCACTGTGGTTCAGTAAACAGGGGTAATGCCAGGCCAGTCTTATAGTCTTCATTTCTCATCCCACCATCTTGAGGAAGTCTCTGTCCAAGAGGTGATCATTTCTAATCCAGATATAAATTCTACCCTGAGGGACTTTAAGAAAAGATGAGGGTGATTTCATATTCTCCAAGAAACATTTACTTTCTGGTCCATTTGAATAACCGGGGCGTTTCCCAGGTGCAAGAGCGGGTAGTTCGGTTGGTGTCACGATTGGCTCAAACCCTGCTGCTTGCACACACCCATGAGTGGATGGTAGCCCCAGTTCTCCTTTCCCTTCTTTTATAACCTCAAAAAATATTTTCCTGCTTCATTTTGCTCCTCTGAAATAAAGGGAATTTAGCTGCTCCCAGAAGAGGGACTCACTAAGGGCTAGGAGGAAGTCCACTACCTGAAAATGTGCAGTTGAACTCTATATGAAGTGGCTGTGGGGAAAGAGCTGTTGGAGCCCGAACCCCACAAGCTGTTCTAGCAAGTCAGGAACTTCTGCCACGTCCCCCACCCCCATTTTGAATTTAGGCAGTTGAAGCTGCCTCGGTTAACTTACGAGAAGTCTTTTGAAAAGGGTCTAAATGGTTTTTCCCATGGCTTAATTCCTCTCTTGTTGAAGGATGAAAAAAGATGATGAATCCGTATCTCCTCACTGGGGGAGAGCATTTCTTGACCAGACAGCTCCCTTTGATAAGGAGATGACACTGTCTCTCCCAAGGATCTTGGCTTCCCAGACACTGTCCCAGCACCAGAACCTAGGTTCTTGCTGTGGGCGTAGTATCCAAGGTCTCTGTCCTGGGTGCTCACTCCCAAGAATTTCAGTCCTCCGTCCTCCCTGGGTCCTCTCTGCCACAGCGGTTCTTCCCCACTTTTACTGCAGCTCCTCAAGAACGAGGGGTATGGCAGGGAAAATGTCGCCGATGCCAGGAAGAATGCATCAAGGGAAAACTGTGCCCCGATAAACCTGGAGAAACAGACTCATAGACCACTTCCCCTGTGTGCTGCTCCTGTCCCCAGCTGGTTAGTCAGAGCAAGACTTCTATTTTAAAACCCAACCTCAGCAGGCTTTGTAGTCCCCCTAGCCTGAGCTGCCCTCTTTGAAGATTTATCAAGGGAGCGTGCCTCTATGTCCTGAGCCACATGCTCCCTTTTTTAATCTTTGAAGAGACGCAGCAGCTCAAGCCAGTAGAGCTGCAAAGCTTCCTAGGACTGAAGCCAGAAATAGAATCCGTGCCTAGGCCCTCATCCTTTGGGAACTAAAACAGCTTCTTGGGAATCTGGCTTGAGGTGCCTGCTTCTCTGACCTTAACTGGGTGCAGTCGGGCCCTGGACCATCTACCCACTTACAGAGTTAGGAACCCCCAACTCCAGGAACTCTGCCCATTTTCTCCCCTCACCTTCCCACAAAACTGAAGTCAGGGCAGAGGCTCTGGCTGAGTGTGGGGGCAAAAACACTCATTCTTCAGTGGTGAGAAAGAGGGGAGAAGGACCAAAGGGTGGTACAGTTGCCTTAGACACAGAAGACACTTAGCACAGCCCTGCCAGACTCTTACTGCAACCAGTTCCATTTGAGCATGGAAGGGCTTTGTCACTCAAACTCTCCCATGCTCTTCAGACGGTACCTGCCAGGATTGTCTGGCCCTGGATTTCTGTGGATTCAGGTTAGCACCGTGCATTTAAACTGGAGTTTGTCCCTGTAGCCCTGATTGCTGGTTTCGATTCGGAAAGGGTTTTTTCTCAAGTAGAGATTTCTTGGAGCAAGACTCAAGAAAGCATTTTCTGCTAATGTGAATCTAGTTAACTTTCCAGCTTCTTGAAATTAATTAATGTCATAATTAATTGTTTCACTCTCCCTGGTTCTGCCCTTCTTTTCCCCTCAGCCTTCCTGTAGTATCTTCATAGAACCCACCCTTTCTGCAGTTAGTTCCTTCACTTCACTTGGGGGCTTCTCCTGGCTGCCTCTCCTCTATTAGCTGTCTGGCTAAGCTAGTAAAGCAGACTATCCACCCTTGGGGCTACCTAGACCCCCATTCCAAAGGGACCCTGCTGGGACTATTTGAAGATCTGCGCACAGGCTTTAAGAAGTAGTTCTGATGGGCTCCCAAGGGTTTTTATACTTGTGAAGCAGCTTGGCCTAATGGAAAGAGCAGGGGCCTGGGAATCAGTGGACTTACATTCTAATCCAAGCTCTGCTGATTACCTGCTGTGTGACCTTGGGCAAATGACATAACTTCCCTGAGCCTCAGTTTCCTCTGCTGTAAAATGGGGATTCAATATGTGCCCTCCCTCCTACTTAGACCGCGAGTCCCATGTGGGACAAAGATTGTGTCTGACCTGATTAACTTGTTACTACCACAGCTTTTAGAACAGTGCCTGACACAGAGTAAGTGCTTAGCAAGTACCATCATTATTATATTTCCCACACTCCTAGGGCCTAAAAGATAAATATCATAGCGAGTCCAGTGCCATAAGCCGATGTTTGGCACACTGCACTCTCAAATGAGGCCTCATTCTGGCCAAGTTCTCCAGGTTGGCAGATTGGTCCCAGGTCATTCCCAGTTTCAAGAAGGATCAGGGGGATGGAGGGGGAGGGGGGGGGTCCTACCAAGACTAAGCCCACCAAGCAGTGAACCAAAACCGTTAGAGGGCCTTGGAATTGGCCAACCTTCCTTAGGGTCCCTGGGACAGAGGTCATCCAGAGGTGGTTTGGTACCAAAGGTAGAGTTGGATGGGAAATGACCCAACCAAGGGTAGGGGGAAACATATCTAGCCTTGGGAGCTCATAGAATCCTTGGTTTGGACTGTGATTATTGGTTCCAGAAGCCTGAGGCACCTCAGGAGCAGTGTCTAGAGTCAACGAAAGGGGAGGCAAGATTCCCTGTGTTGAGGAAATAGAATAGGGACTCAGTGAATCTGTCAATTTCAGGATATACTCCCCTCCTAAATTCTCCAGAAGCATGAACCTACCAGCTCCTATGAGCCAGGGTTGAGAGCCTAGCCTGCTCCAGGCCCAGCTATTGCTCCCATGGTTTGCTTGATTTTTTTTCTGACCCTTTTTTTGGGGGTTTATGGGTGTTGTGGGCCTTTCAATGCTATTAATCTCTCCCGTTTCTCCTCTACCTCTTTTCTATTGCCAACATCTTTAGGAGGAAGAGCAAAAGCAGGCCGTAAGTGGATATCATTGTGGGCTGCATTTGACTTTGTCTTTTTCTGCATGTGCATTCCTCTCTGTCCCTTTCCCTTCCTCCCCCACTTACATCTGAATACAGATAAAACCCTCAGCAGTGTTTCAAACTGTTGCCAAAGTGGCCTCCAGTACCCTTTGTAGTCTTTTACAATCCTGAGCCAAAGCTCCTCAGAGCATGTTCCTGTAAACCACCAGAGCTTCTTGAGTTTGTTTCCCCAGTCCATTCCGGGCCTGTTGGAGTGTATGACTGTGTGATTACGCATGCATGATCAGTCAGATTGCAAATGCAGATTTCTAACTTGTGCAGCCCTGGACTCAGCAGCTTCATCTCTGGAACGAATTTGTGTGCTTGGAACAGCTTTGTGGAGCTTTGAGGGAACCTTTGAATCCGAATATTTTCAGAGGTGGAAGTCTGCATAAAAATGAACGATTATTTTAATATCATAGGAGCGTCTCCGCTGTTTCACAATCTTGGTTCAGAATCTCGATTACCTCACCTTCACTTCTTGCAAGTGAAACTTGTAACCTAATGAAAGCAAGAGTGGTTTTATAAGTTCGAGTATTGTTTTTAGCTCATAACCACTCCAGAGGGAGCTCTTGTACTTTTCAGTGCCTCCGTTCTGCCACAGCTTTCTTTCCTAGCCTGGAGCCACCGAGTTGGCAGGAAATTCCATCTGCCTAAGCCTCTGCTCCGACTATAAGTTTATCCCTATCCGACGCCATCGTCATGTTAAGCTTCGGGAAGATACCCGTGGTGTGATGGTGGATTCTGTCAGGAATCCAGAACAGTGCTCCGCACATGGTAAGCACTCAGTAAATACCATTGACTGATTATTCTCCAGAAGATACTTTTCCGTCTCAGGCACTAAGCTGGAGGTTAGGGGGTCGTACAATTAAAGGTGGGGAAGTCCAAGAGAATGTTCTCCACATCACCTCTATTAGGACAGACTGCTTCCCGAAATTTGACCTTTCATGTGCCAGGTGAGAAAGAGTAACCCTCTGTGGAGAAGCATGTCAGTCCGACGGTTTTTCAAGCTAGTGACCAACATGAGGCAAGAGGTGTAGTTCTGGCAACGTGCCTGAATTATTGAAACATTTTCATAGGAAGGGTGGGGAGGGCAGGGGCTAAATAGAATCGTAGTGTTTCCAGACTGAATGTTGGTCTGTCGACCTCAGACTAAGGTCGAAAGTCCCTAAAGTTAATGTGGACTGCCTCTATTCTCGGCCTTTAGGCCTCTGTAAGTTCCACAGTGGCTTGACATGATTTTGTCTCCAGGTTTGGTTGTCCCCACCTTTCTCTTCCTCTTTGATGGAAACAGCTTCCGGGGGACTCATTTCTGCCCTGCCTTCATTTTTAATGAGCCCTTTATGTTAAGTAAGACATTAGCATTATGTCTTCTGGGTATGAAAGCGGGGGAAAGTATCTTTCTCAAGTTGAATTTTTGCCCGGGTCAAGAAGAGAATTGCCTCTGAGGAAAAAAAAAAATACAACTTTGCACCATTTCAAAACTAACATATGGGAACAGCTAAAGGTGTTCTTTTTTTGTATTTTGTTTTTTTAATGGTATTAGTTAAGTGCTTTCTGTGTGCCAGGCACTGTACTAAACACTAGGGTAGGTACAAAATAAACCAGGTTGGACACAGTCCCTATCTCACACAGGGCTCACGGTCTTAATTCCCATTTTACAGATCAGGTAACTGAGGCACAGAGAAGTGAAGTGACTTTCCCAAGGTCACACAGTAGACGAGTGGCAAAGCCGAGATTAAAATCCAGGACCGTGCTATATAATAATAATAATAATGGCATTTATTTAGTGCTTACTATGTGCAAAGCACTATTCTAAGCGCTGGGGAGGTTACAAGGTGATAAGGTTGTCCCATGAGGGGCTCACAGTCTTAATCCCCATTTTACAGATGAGGTAACTGAGGCCCAGAGAAGTCAAGTGACTTGCCCAAAGTCACACAGCTGACAATTGGCTGACAATTGGCAGAGCTGGGATTTGAACCCATGACCTCTGACTCCAAAGCCCAGGCTCTTTCCACTGAGCCACGCTGCTTCTCATGGTTCTGTAGTAGTGGCCTTTACGGGTCATGCATGTCAATGCTCCTTATATTATCCCCGTCCTGAACCCTACTTCCTTTTGGGGCCAATTCTAGGAAAATTATATTTTTCTCATTTTTCCTCTGTCTTCCCCAAGCCCACACCTCCATTATGTTAGGAGAGGAATCAGCCTTTACAATTAAGTCCATCACGTGAAGTAGACTCAGGGCAGCGTTGTCACCTGAATTCTTCCCCTGTAGATTATAAGCTTACCTTTACCCTATAAGGGTAGGGATCACATCTTCCAACTCCTTTATAAGGTACTTTCCCAGGTGCTTAGTATAGTTTTCTGCACACAGTAAGCGCACGATAAATACCATGGAATGATTGATCGTCTCTGCTGAGCTCCAGTGCCCTTCACATTGCATTCTTTGCACTTACAAAGTGGAGGAAAATTCAACCTCCCTTGATGAGCTAACATTAATTTAAAAATTCAGAGTGCTCCCAACATGCTTGCCAGATCAGTGGCTGGAGCAAAATGATCTGACCTATAATAATAATAATAATAATAATGGCATTTATTAAGTGCTTACTATGTGCAAAGCACTGTTTTAAGCACTGGGGAGGTTACAAGGCGATCAGGTTGTCCCACAGGGGGCTCACAGTCTTAATCCCCATTTTACAGATGAGGTAACTGAGGCACAGAGAAGTTAAGTGACTTGCCCAAAGTCACACAGCCGACAATTGGCAGAGCCGGGATTTGAACCCATGAACTCCGACTCCAAAGCCCGTGCTCTTTCCACTGAGCCACACTGCTTCTCCAGAATCAGGACTCCCGCATTTTGTCATTAGCTCTTTTGCTAAATTTTAGTAAGAGCAGCAAGTTGCATCCCTGCTCCATTTCTCCAATGTATAACCCAAGGATGATGCCGGGCTGTAGGGAACATGAAAGAAACAGCTAACTAATAACTGGGATATGAGTGGAGAATGCAGAGGAATGCCAAATAATAACCCCAGAGAAAGCTACATGTTCCTGCTGCAGTTTGTGTCAGTAATGTGGAGAAGCAGCGTGGCTCAGTGGAAAGAGCACGGGCTTTGGAGTTAGAGGTCCTGGGTTCGAATCCTGGCTGCGCCACTTGTCAGCTGTGGGACCTTGGGCAAGCCACTTAACTTTTCTGTGCCTCAGTTACCTCATCTGTAAAATGGGATTAAGACTGTGAGCCCCACGTGGGACAACCTGATCACCTTGTATCCCCCCAGTGCTTAGAACAGTGCTTTGCACATAGGAAGTGCTTAATAAATGCCATTATTATTATTATTATAAATGTGGGTGGAATCACCAGTTCAGATGCTGGCTCTTTGTCTCCCCTCTCCAGGCCTGGGAAGTCAGCAACCCAATTCACTGCTCAGGCACAGTCATGCAGACTTCTCTACGTTACTATAGAAGTCAGGACTTGTACTAGGGAACGGGGCAGAGCCATATCTATGGCAGGGGAACTTGTTCTTCAAGTGACAGAAGAGTTAATGGTAGACAGAAGGAAAGGAGAGACAAGGGAGGGTAGTTCGGGAAAATGGTTACCTGGAAGGCAGAGGGACAAAAGGCTCATGCCCTTCTTCCTGTATGGAACTCCCTCCCCTTTTAAATCTGCCAAACCATAGTTCTCCCGGTCTTAAAAGCTTTCCAGAAATTCCACCTCCTCCAGTTTTCTCATCTCCAGTCACATCTTCCCCACCTTCATCTCAGCACTTTGCATAACTTCTTGTTGCCCTCTTGTACATATCAATTTAGATATTTTATTATTTAAGTACTTCATCCTCCTATTGGCAAATTATTTTATGTCGGTCTCTTCTATCAGATTTTAAATTCCTTGCGGGTGGCGATTGTATTTTCGACTTCCATTGTACTCTTCCAGGCACTTAATACAATATCCCTGTTGCACATTGGTGGGTGCTTAGTAAATATTACTGACGGATATCAAGAAGTGTGCAAACACACAAGCAGAGGAGAATTCCCTGCAGTGAGCAAAAGCCTTACTCCAAACCTGCAAGGGAAGCCGCGAATTCACGACTGAGTGGATCTGGTTTCCAAACCCCAAGCTGGACAAGGATCAGCACTTGGCTTGCCCAAGGAAGGTCGAGTATATGCCAATGCCCATGCAGTGGGCACAAAGCCAAGGATAATTCCGAGGAGTTGTGGGCCACCTGGGGAAGTAGGAATCTCCCAGTCCCTAGGGAGCCAGCTGCCAGTTCTTTGCCAGTTGAGTGCTCGGAGGCTGTCTTTGCAGACTACTAGAGTTGCTTGCAGGGGCAATTCTAAGCTTGCTAGGACCTGTCCCTCATAACCCACAATACAGACCTTCAGTTTCCGATACCGTATTCAGGGGTCTCCATGGTAGAGTGTACTGTTGCACTTCTTCCTCCTATTTGTCAGTGATTTTATACCCATCTCCTCTGTTAGGTTGTCAGCTCCTTGTGGGCCGAGATCAAGTTTTTACCTCTGTTGTATTCTTCCAAGCACCTTTTCTCCCTCTCTACCCCCCAACCCCTCCACCAACCTGTAAGTACCAGCCTACCAGTGGCCACCACGCCACCCAATTCAGCCGGTGGGGTGGCAGCAACTGGAGAAATACATAGTGGCAGTAATGAACAATAATCCCCAACATGGCTTGATTGTGTCCATCTGGAATGGATCTTTGACAAGTGCTATACCTATCATACAGTTAATGTGTTTGTGACTCTCCATTCCACATCCTACCTGTGGTAGTTCTTGCTCTCAGATCTCATTGACCAAGCCACCATTTTTTATGCAGCCATAATGATTGTAGTTGTCTTTAATATACGAGGTTCACCTATGAGTGTGAGCAGGGCTGAAAAGGCCAATGCTGGATCCACAGTCCCGATCCCGTTGGCACCCAAAAGGTTGCCCCTTATTTAGTTGTGCATAATATGTGTGCAGCCCCTGGCCGCAAGTGATGACCCATGAAATAAAAAATCAACAGTCTTCGAAGAGTCAGAACTAAGGTGGGAAATAGGAATCTACCCAACCCAATCTGGTTGTTGAGTAACTAACTAGGCTGGGTAATCGATACCATGAATCATGGACACAGCTTAGATGCTGCTCACCTAACCCACTTTTTCAGAAGCAGCATGGCTCAGTGGCGAGAGCCTGGGCTTGGGAGTCAGAGGTTGTGGGTTCTAATCCCTGCTCCTCCCCTTGTCTGCTGTGTGACTTCGGGCGAGTCACTTAACTTCTCTGTGCCTGTTACCTCATCTATAAAATGGGGATGAAGACTGTGAGTCCCAAGTGGGACAACCTAATCACCTTGTATCTACCCCAGCACTTAGAACAGTGCTTGGCACATAGTAAGCACATGACAAATACCAACATTATTATTATTATTATTATTATTAAAGGCAACTACTGCCCAGCACCGTGAAAGGGGGAAAGCCGGTTCCCCCATGAAGCTCAGATAAGGGCTTCAGAAAACTTCTGAGGTTACTTTCTGGCTTTCACATCCAGTCTCTCACTAATTCTGCTAATTCTTCCTCCAAAATATTTCTCAGATCTGCTCCCTTTCTTTGCATTCCCTGAGCCCCAGCACTAGTCAACCTAAGCCCATACTGTCTTGCATGTGCATTACTGCAACTGCTTCCTTCCAGGATTCCCTGCCTCCAGCCTTTCGGTGTTCCAGTATATCATATAGAGCGCCTTCAAATCATGTGCCTTCTCAGAAGCACAAGAGGTTTCCAGTTGTCATTAAATTAAAACCGCCTGTCAGCTTGCAAGGGAGTCGTTCCACTTCAGCACTGGCCAAAGACCTTTCTTCCGAGTGGTTCTTAGGAGCCCGTATGAAAGTAAACTTGTTTCCAAACTCTCACCCTCAGATCTGGTATTTGAACTTGTCCTAGGGATTGAGCCTCTATCTGAGTTATCTCCCCCAGGGTACATGCTTCATGCGGGGGTGGATTGGCATAGGCCCATCTGGATGTTTTGCCTGTCCTTTGTACCCATTAAGAGTAAAAATGGTACCAGACCTGTGAGCCAAATCAATTGTCCAGCCTGGTAGCTCAGGAGAGGACTTGGGTTTCTAGGAATGTCAATCTCACTGGCCCTAGACACCCTGAAAAAGGAGCAGCGAGTGTCAGAAATTAAAGGAAAATGGGGGCAACACAATGTTCATGCTACATGTGTCTTTAGAAAGAAGATGCTGCCCATGTCTGCCTTGTGTGCGCTGAGTATCAGCAGCATGCTATAGTGGATAAAGCTCATGCCTGGGAGTCAGGAGGTCCTGGGTTCTCATCCCGGCTCCACCACTTGTCTGCTGTGTGACCTCGGGCAAGTCACTTAACTTCTCTGTGCCTCAGTTACCTTACCTCGTATGTAAAAAATGGTGTTTAAGAGTATGAGCCCAATCTGGGACAGGAACTGTGTCCAACCTGATTAACTTGTATCAACCTCCCTATCCCCCTGCTTCCCCCTCCCCGTCGCCCTGCCTTACCTCCTTCCCCTCCCCACAGCACCTATATATATATATATATGTATATATGTTTGTACATATTTATTACTCTATTTTACTTGTACATATTTTTTCTATTTATTTTATTTTGTTAATATGTTTTGTTGTCTGCCTCCCCCTTCTAGACTGTGAGCCTGCTGTTGGGTAGGGAACGTCTCTATATGTTGCCAACTTGTACTTCCCAAGCGCTTAGTACAGTGCTCTGCACACAGTAAGCGCTCAATAAATACGATTGAATGAATGAATGAATGAACCTCAGCACTTAGAACGGTGCTTGGCACATAGTAAGCACTTAACAAGTACCTTAATTATTTTCATTTTCTACTTGATTGTGTGAGTAGGAAACACTAATCTGAGCCATGCAAAGAAAACAAATTGAATATCGTCTTCAAAGGGACTCTCATTAATACTGATACAGAACTGGGAATTGGGGGATTCTTAACCTCACAAGAATTCCACTGTAGCCTTTGGGGTAAGAGGTTTTGAGTGGGGATTGCAAATGCTATTGGGCAATTTTGAACTAGATGATTAATACCAACTAAATTGCTCCTGGGAGGGGTTCTGGATCACCTGCAGGATTGCTTGCCCTATTGCTATTTCTATTGCTCCATCTTTTCTGTGATTCACTGGCAGGGTGTATGCATATAAGTAGATCATATCTATAATTATTTTATAAATTCCTCTCCCCACATCCTGCTTAAAGCCCCTTCACTTGGGCTCACTTCACACCCCTCACACATCCTGCTCAATCCATCTATCCTGCAGAGTACATTGCTTCACTATCGCAGACTGACTACATCCCTGGACATTCACAGACATATGAGAGTGAATACTACTTCTGTAGACTTTTAGTTTGGTCTGAAACTTGATGCCATGTTGGTGCCACCCTATCTATTCCTCAGTTTTCTACTTCTTTGTCTATCTGGACCGTGTTCTACTTAGGAAGTACATTCTAGTGATAATACTAACTCTTTGCCACTAATAATCTTTGGTTGTGTGAATTGGATTCCTAAGTACAGATCAATAAAGTTGTTTTTTTTCAGATGTATTATTAGGCCACAGTGCGTTCTGTAAAGTAGTTCATAATCATTAGCCTGTCTTCCCCATGTTTGCTTCAAGAGAATAATCATTGTATAGCAGTGTTGTACAGAAGAACATCCACAGGTAACAAGGCATAGCTAAGAATTTCTGGAAGAAAGTTAGAGCAGGCAGACCACCCTGGACAAACCCAAAATGGGTGGATCGATTAATCTGTCATATTTATTGAACACTTACTGTTTTTAGAGCACTGTACTAAATCCGTGGGAGAGTACAATCCAACAGAGTCGGCAGACATGATTCCTGCCCACCCCGAGTTTACAGTCTCGAGGGGGTGACAGACATTAAATAAGTAAATTATGAATAGGTACCTAAGTACTGTGGGACTGAGGAAGGGGGTGAAAAAGGGGTGGCTTTAAGATCTTAATGGAAAGAGACAGAAATGAAAACAGCTTCTTATTAGCCCACATTATCTTCAAATAGAAAATGCATCAACAGAGCAGAGAGCCAGCTTTTCAAGTGCCCAGTATGGAAAGGTCTGTGTGTTGGTCTTTTCAGCCCAGCTAGTATTCATGGATTACATTTACTAACATATGTAATGAATGAATGTAATGCATTCATTTTCCCTAGCTTAAAGTTAAGGTGCTTCTTTTCAAAAGGAGATAATCTTTCATTTTATGTATGCCAACGGTAAAATTGCTGCTTTAAAATGTAATAGCATCATGGATTTATATATAATGTTTTCTTTCCAAGAAGATAAAGCACCCTATTATCTTTTTTTTTTCCTAGCATCTTGGTAAATTAGAGAGCAAATCAGTTCATGTGTGAGCTGAGGCTTCTGTCTCTAGGTTGGTAATTTCATTAGCAACCTGTGGCAAGACCTGTTGCTGTTTGTTTTCCCCTTTTTTTTTTTTTTTGCCTGGTGACATAGTTAATAGCTTTTCTAGTGTTGAGCTCATTCTATAAGGGCCCTTCTCTGATTTAAAATCTTGATGTTAATGCCACCTAAGCTTTTCTTTTCTTACATCTTAATTGCAGGAATAAATACCTTTTGAATTAGCATCTTTGAACATTACTTAATAGCCCATAACCTTGGCATTATCCTCAACTCATTCAACCCACATATTCAGTCAGTCACCAAATCTTCTCAGTGCTACTATCATTTAAGATCACTAAAATCCACCCTTTCCTGCCCATCCAAACTACTACTATGCTGATCCAAGCACTTCTTATATCCCTCCTTGACTACTGCATCAGCCTCCCCACTGACCTCCTCTACCTCCTTGTCTCCCTCCTCCAGTATTTACTCCACTCTGCTGCCTGGGACATTTTTCTAAAAAAAAAGCATTCAATTCATGTTTTCCCACGCCTCAAAAACCTCCATCCACAGTCACATCAAATAGAAACTCCTCACCCTCGGCTTTAAAGCATTCAATCAGCATCCCCCCTTCTATTTTACCTCACTGATTTCCTACTGCAACTCAGCCTGGATGCCTTGCTCCTCCAATGCCAACCCACTCACTGTACTTCGATCTCATCCATCTCGACACTGACCCCATGCCCACAGTTTCCCTCCCCCTTCAAATTTGACAGACCATCACTCTCCCCACCTTCAAAGCCTAAGTACAAGCGCTTAGTACAGTGCTCTGCACACAGTAAGCGCTCAATAAATACGATTGATGAAAGCCTAATTAAAATCACATCTCCTCCAAGAGACCCTCCCTAAGTAAGCCCTCATTTCCCCTAATCCCTCTCCTTTTTGCATCATCTATGCACTTGGATCTGTACCCTTTAACCACTTGATATTCACCCCACCCTCAGCCCCACAGCACTTCTATCCAGATCAGTAACCTATTTTAATGTCTGTCTCCCCCTCTAGACTGTAAACCCTTGTGAGCCCCACATGGGACAGGGACTGCATCCTACCTGATAACCTTGTGTCTACCCCACTGCTTAGAACAGTGCTTGGCATATAGTAAGCACGTACCAAATACCATCATCATTATTAAAATAATATTAATTAAATAATTATGGTATTTGGTAAGTGCTTACTGTGTGCCAGGTACTGTTCTAAATTCTGGGGTAGATACAAGGTTAACAGGTAGGACGCAGTCCCTGTCCTACGTGGGACTCACAGTCTTAATCCCCATTTAGCAGATGAGGTAACTGAGGCACAAAGAAGTGAAGTGACTTGCCTAAGGTCACACAGCAGACAAGTTACGGAGTCAGGATTAGAACCCAGGTCCTCCGGGCTCTTCGGCCCATGCCCTATCCACTACACCACCAGATTATAATAATAATGGTATTTATTAAGCACTTACTATGATAAGCACTGTTCTAAGCACTAGGCTAGGTACAAGACATTCAGGTTGGACACAGTCCCCATCCCACATAGGACTCACAGTCTTAAGTAGGAGGTAGTAGGATTCAATCCTCATTTTATAGATGAGGAAATTGAGGCACAGAGAAATTGTGACTTGCCAAAGTCACAAAGGCAAGTGGCAGAGGCAGAATTAGAACCCAGGTCCTCTGAGTCTCAGGTCTGTAACTCTTTCCACTAGGCCATGCTGTTTCCCAATATATCATTGTTCCCCTTCATGAACTTGTAGTTTGATTTTTTTTTCACCCTAAGTGTACTTCCATGACTTTGTCTCTATGAACCCTTATTCTGTTGTGCTTGATTTGTCTGAATATTTAGAATATTAATTTGGATCTTTATGGTGCTTGCCAAGCCTCCAGGCTGGTGTCATCTGCAGCTTCCATCAGCATGTTCTCTAGTCCATCAGTCGGGTCATGATGAAAATGTTAAATAGGAATGAGCTCAGTATTCAACCACTGAGGACACCTTCATCGTCTATGCCTTCTCATCCCAAGATTGCCGTCATTTTTTTTGTTGAATAGTGCCAACTTTGTAGGAATGCCCGGCCGTTGGAATAAAACACCCTCTTGTGTTTATAGCAGTTGTGCATTTATGTAACAGTTGCACAGCCTAGACTCTTCTTTCAGTCAAGCAGTGATGGTTATTGAGCACTTACTACGTGCAGAACACTATACTAAGCGCTAGAGTACAGTACAACAGAATTAGCAGACACATTCCCTGCCCATAACGAGCTTTCCTAAATTGTTGATGAGTTGCAGTGCAGCAAATCAAAATCCTTTCTGAAATCCAATGATAAGTGCTTAGTGTAATACTCTACACAAACTGCTGAATAAATACCATCAATTGATTAATTGGTTTCTTCCCTCCGATCTTCCAGCCCATCTGTCTTAAAAGGGATCATATTAGACTGACTTAAACTTTTTCTTCACAAAGCTGGGCTGTTTCCTGTGGGATGTTTGCATATTTACATGTTCCAGGACTTTTCCAATTGTGTAAGTTTAACAATCAATTGTATTTATTGAGTGCTTACCGTATGCAAAGAACTACACAAAGTGCTTGGGAGAGTACGGTAATGTTAGTAGACATGATCCCTATGTTCAAGGGAGCTTACAGTATGGAGGAGAGACAAATATTCCCAGTTTCATTCCTGTTTCCTTTTTAAAGATAGATCTAGGTCATTCTCATTAAGTCCTTTCCAGTCCACCTTGGATTGTCATCAGAACTGTCTAGTATCTTATATATTTAAATTTGCTTTCCTATTTCCTTCTGTTTCCTTGGTAAGTTAAACCCCATTTCTTGGTTTGACTACTGTGATTTGTATCTGGACAAGTATCTCCCCTTTTTGGTGACAGGTCAAACTGGCTTTGTTTTTCTCCATGGTTGTGGCATTACCATTTGTGTGTCTATTCCCTCTTCTTTGTTTAGCCAGCCTGGGTTTCTTCACATCCTTCCCATTTTTCTTAGCCTCCAGAATTACTTGTTTTAGGCCCCTATTGACCCCTTCCCTTGATGAAGGCATTTTGCACTTATTTCCCCAAGAAAATCATCTTGTGGCATGTGGAATGTTTTGTGGCTCCTTTCCCTTTTTGCTACTAAGGGGGAATAATAATAATGATGATGGCATTTGTTAAGCGCTTACTATGTGCAAAGCACTGTTCTAAGCGCTGACACTTTTCTAAGCGGATCAGTAACGTCAGTGCTTATATTCTACCAAATGCAGTCCCAGAACTGGGTTTGAGCCTGGTTTAAGAAGTGGGTGGTGGGAAAGCTGACTTAGACCCCATCCACAAGCCTGAAAAATCTTTGAAATGCCTCTATTTCTGAGCACCAGTATCACAATCCAAGGGCTGTACTAGGCCCTGGGGTAGACACAAGACAATCACATCCCACATAGGGCTCACAGCCTAAATACAAGGTAGAAGACCTACTGAATCCTCATTTTGCAGATAAGGGAACTGAGGCACAAGGAAGTTAAAAGACTTGCCCAAGATCACACAGCTGGTATGTGGCAGTCAGGATGAAAACTTAAGTCCTCTGACTCTCAAAACTTCAGTCCTCTGTTCCAGAGAGCAGGGAAGGTTCTCAACAGCTGGAAATCAGTCATTGGTGTTTACTGAGTGCTGCTATGTGCAGAGCCCTGTTCTAAGTGCTTGGGAAAATACAATATAATAGAGTTGATAAGAATTGAAAATCCAGTATGTTCCTGCAGAAAAAAGCCCTTATGCACAAAAATATCATCACTTTCACCCTCAACAATCTAAGTATTTTTTTTTCCTGCTTCTTGAACTATTTGATGTGCATTTTCCCCGGGGGCTGCGGGAATCTACTCTAAAGTCTCCCCGATTCTTGCAGTCTACTACTACCATCTCTGAGGTGGCAGATAAGCCATATTAATGGCTGCCTTGGAGAGTGGTGGTATTGACAGAGAAGGATCGAGTGAGAAGAAGGATGCTAACAAGAACTAGCAGACTTGGCCGTAGTGGAAAAATGCAGTGCATCAAGCAGCGTGGCTCAGTGGAAAGAGCCCGGACTTTGGAATCAGAGGCCGTGGGTTCAAATCCCGGCTCCGCCACTTGTCATCTGGGTGACTTTGGGCAAGCCACTTCACTTCTCTGGGCCTCAGTTCCCTCATCTGGAAAATGGGGGTGAAGACTGTGAGCCCCTCGTGGGACAACCTGATTACCTTGTATCTACCCCAGCGCTTAGAACAGTGCTTTGCACATAGTAAGTGCTTAACAAATACCACCATTATTATTATTATTATTATTATCCAGCCTCTGAAAGGAAATATTTTGGAAAATATTTTTGTTTCCTTTTGAAACTTGCATGCATCTCATGGTCCATTGCCTCTTAAAATCTAGTAAATATGGTAGAAAGCCCCCACTTTGTGTATTTTATTTGTACTGGAGGTGTTACGAGGAAGGTACAAGGTCCCAAAAGGGCTCACATCAAAATTTATAGATCAAGAAATGCAGATATTTATAACCATAAAGAAGTAACAGGAGTTAGAAACCAAATGTCTAAACAGCAGGCAGTGCCTCGGGGCTTTCCTAAGGTTACACTGTTAAAGTTCTAATCACCTTTTACCTGTTCTGTTTAAAGCACTTTTCAGTGTTTAAAATCGGGGCCTCATCACCTGAATTCTGTTCCATCCCATCCCCATTTCTACTGGGCTGAGGATTCTTATAATCTCGGCTAATGGTGGTGATGGCTGGATTGGCATGATGGGTGGATGGATGCCAGCTCGTTGACTGTGGGGATCAGACATACTGCAGCAGTCTGCATTAACCAGAGCAAACCTGCCTCATGAAGTAACCTTGCAATGCATTGAGTATTTATGGCCAGCCATATTTGTGGAGTCTTTTACAGAACTTCTGACAGTTTCTGTCTTGGCCAGGTTAATAGACGGTAGCACAATCTTGATGTTTTCTCAGCTCTGTTCTTCAGCACTCTCACATGTTGCTCTCAGGACACTGATTTCCCTAAAATCCACCGTGCACCATCCCTCTCCTTTATAAAAGAAATTCTATCTCTTCCACTAAGTAGAAGAGAGGCATGGGTATCCTCGCACACCATAATGCGAATGACTGCACACAAAAAAAACTTATGTTAATTCCAAATATTGACAGATGATATTTCAATTTTGGAAATAACCATCTTTAGTCAGCCTCATCCCTCTTCACTCCTAGCCCCCCTACATAGGGGAAAGCAGAATATAGCCAAGCTGCAGAGGGTTTCCCTGCTACAAAGTGGCACTATGCCCAAGCAGGGCACACCACCATATGGCCACCTAGTTATGACTGGAGAAATGCTGAGGGAAGGGAAGGGTGGAGCCAGCAAGCATGTTGCCCTTTAAAGGTTGATCCTCAGCATTCAAAAATGCCTCCCCATAGTTGTTTTGCAGTTTGAACTACAGCAGAAACAGCAACAGCTCTGTGGAGCATAGCCCTATGGTGTGGCCAGGAAGGGACTCAAGTGGGAAGTTCTTCTGCCTTTATTTTTGGAGGGGGGACACATTGTCAGTCTCTCCCAGACCCGAGGGGAGAAGCCAGCCCAGTAGTGCCGAATGTAAGGGAAATCGCAATTCCCTGGGGCAGACACCTAAAAGAATTGACTGGTCAAATGAGTGTTTTTGGATGTGTGAACACGTTCAATTTTTTAGTTCACACCTCAGCCTGTTCCTTTTCAGTAAGGAGCCCAAACCTCCCATGGCCAGAGGAGATTATGTGAGCTTGGCTTCTGAGAAGAAACACTGAGCCTGGACCACAGTGGGAAGGCAACAGAGTATCGTTCCCTTCGCCATCACGCCAGCCTTCTGCAGCTTTCTTGGGCCTCCCACTTCTACCATCACATTAAAAGCCAAAGAAGCTAATGCCACTACTGCTCCGACTGCTTTCTCCTACCAAAGAGAAAGAGACATTGAAGCAAATATGTTTCCACTGCCACCTGCAGCAACCTGTCACTGCTGCAGATGGTCAAGTAAATGGAAAATGTGCATGTGCGTCCAGGGCTTATGGAAGTGTTTTGGGCAAAGTGTGTACAAATACAGCAATTAAGGGAACAAGTGAAAATGGTGACTAGCAATGTTTTTGTTAACTAGTTAATTTTTTTTAACTAATAGCTTGTTTGGTACCACTTTGGGGAGGCAGCATGGCATTTTGAGGAGGATGTGGGCTTGGGAGTCAAGAGACTCAGGCCTAGGTTCTAACACTAGCTCTGTCGCTGACTTGCTGTGTGATCTTGGGCTAGTCACTTAACCTCACTGTGCATCAGTTTTGTCATCTGTAAAATTGGGAGTCAGATACTGCTCATCCTCCCTCTTAAATCATGAGTCCTGTGTGAGACAGATAATGTGTCTTATCTGATTTTGTATATGCCCCAGCAGTTAACACAGGGCTTGGTGCATAAGTATGCACTTAATAGATATCATAATATAGTAATAATGATGTTTTTATGGTATTTTAAGTGCTTACTTTGTGCCAGACACTGGGGTAGATACAAGCAAATCAAGTTGGACACAGTCCATGTTCCACATGGGGCTCTCAGACTTAACCCCCATTTTACAGATGAGGTAACTGAGGCACCGAGAAGTGAAGTGACTTGTCCAAGATCACACAGCAGACGAGTGGTGGGACCGGGACTAAACCCAGGTTTTTCCGCCCCCCAGGCCCATGCTCTATCCACTGGAGCAAATCATCTCCTAGAGCAGGAACCTCCATATCAGGCAGTCAGTCGTATTTATTGAGTGCTTACTGTGTGCAGAGCACCGTAGTAAGTGCTTGAGAGAGTACAGTATAACAATATAACAGCCATTCCCTGCCCATAATGAGCTTACAATCAAGATATCCAGACTTAGAGGGGGGTTTTGTGGTTTTGGGGGGGAGTTTGTGGCTCCACAACTGTGTTATTTGATGTCAGAGGGATCCATTGGTAGTTGGCCCTGTCCCAGAAGCCTGCAAACTTAATAGCATCCCTGACTCCGCATTGTCTTTCAACTCCCACATTCCACTTGCTGCCAAAACCCACTAGTTCTTCCTACACACCTCTCAAATCCTTCCCCACCGCCCCACCCAAATAGCTTCTTTCCTAGTTGAAGGCCTCATCAGATACTATTGTATCCATCTCTTTGGTGGTCTCCCTATCTCCAACTTCTCGCCCCTCCAGTCTTTACTTCTTTCAGCACCACAGATCATCTTCTCAATGCATCATTCAGCACGTCTGTCTTGTCAAAACGCTACATTGCCTTACCGTCTCCTTCCACATCAAACAAAAGTTCCTCATGATTGACTTCAAGCCTCTCTAACCAACTCCATCCTACATCTCTGCTCTCTTCACCTGCCGCTCCCCAGCTGGCTCTCTTCATTCATACCACGCTAACCACCTGATGGATGTCACTCTAGACTCTCGTACCTCCATCGCACACTCACACTGTTCTCACACTGGGTCTCCCTCCCTATCCACGTGTCAGACCTCAACTCCCTATAGTCAAAACCCTCATAAAAGCCCACCACCTCCAACAAGCCTGCCATGCTTAATTCCCAGAACTGAACAATCTCATCAGCCATATCTAGCACGTAGCAGTATTACATTTTCACCCCGTCACAGCATTTGTTTATGTATGTTTATTCAGTTGTACATTCAGTTATTTATTTTGATTTCCTTTATATCTTCGTCTCCTCCAGTAGAGTCTAAAACCCTGTTGGCAGGGAATGCATTACTTCTCTGTGTTGTACTTTCCCAACACATTGTAGTGTAGTACACTGCCTTGCACCCATTAGGTGCTCAATAAATATTTCTGCTACTACTACTACTGCCCCCGCAACTTCTATCCCAAAATGCAGTTCCCCAATGAACTCTGGAAAGATTGTATTGTTCTCTCCCAAGTGCTTACTACACTGCACTGCACACAGTAAGCACTCAAACTACCATTCGTTGACTGATTGATTCCATATCATATAGCTTTAATTCTATTTGTTCTGATGACTTTGATACCTGTCTACATGTTTTGTTTTGTTGTCTGTCTCCCCCTTCTAATCAATCAGTCAGTCGTATTTATTGAGCGCTTACTGTGTGCAGAGCACTGTACTAAGCGTTTGGGAAGTACAAGTTGGCAACATATAGAGACAGTCCCTACCCAACAGTAGGCTCACAGTCTAGAAGGGGGAGACGGAGAACAAAACTAAACATATTAACAAAATAAAATAAATAGAATAGATATGTACAAGTAAAATAAATAAAGAGTAATAAATATGTACAAACATATATACATATATACAGGTGCTGTGGGGAAGGGAAGGAGATAAGGTGGGGGGGTGGAGAGGGGAAGGTGGGGGAGAGGAAGGAGGGGAGTCAGAGGTCATGGGTTCAAATCCCGGCTCTGCCAATTGTCAGCTGTGTGACTTTGGGCAAGTCACTTAACTTCTCTGTGCCTGTTACCTCATCTGTAAAATGGGGATTAAGATTGTGAGCCCCCCGTGGGACAACCTGATCACCTTGTAACCTCCCCAGCACTTAGAACAGTGCTTTGCACATAGTAAGCACTTAATAAATGCTATTATTATTATTATTACTGAGCACTTCCTGGGCGCAGAGCACTGTCCTAAGCGCTGGGGTGAGTCCAATAGAACATGTCCCCTGCCCTGTGGTACGTCATCAGAGGCATTGAGGTCGAAGATTTTTGAAAGGTGCGAAGCATTTGAATACTACTTCTAGACTGTGAGCCCGTTGTTGGGTAGGGACCGTCTCTATACGGTACCGACTTGTACTTCCCAAGCTCTTAGTACAGTGCTCTGCACACAGTAAGCGCTCAATAAATATGATCGAATGAATGAATATCAACTCTAGGGACCTTCCAAAGCCTCTTCCATTTCAAGAAGAGTCCAGCCGTCTGATTCTATAGGGAAAGGGCAGGGTGGCATGATGTTGATTGTCAACACTGATGGCATTTAGCTTCATATCATTGCAGTCCATGCTGATGCAACTTCCCTTCCTGAACTAGTACTTGTCCTAAAGGGAAGGACTGTGTATTTTTTTTTAACTTCTTCTGTGAACTGCTTAGCATAGCCCATTGCACAGGAGGGAACTCAATAAATACAGTTCCATTAGATGATGAAGCCTCATTAGATGATTCTCCATTAGAGAAGCTGTATGGCCTAGTGGCAAGAGCTTGGGCTTGGGAATCAGAGGTTGTGAGTTCTAATCCTGGGCTCTGCCACTTGTCCGCTGCGTGACCTTGGGTAAGTCACTTCACTTCTCTCGGTTACCTCATCTGTAAAATGGGGATTGAGACTGTGAGCCCCATGTGGGAGAGGGACTGTGTCCAACCTGATTACCTTTTATCTACCCCAATGCTTAGAACAGTGCTTAGCACATAAGCACTTAAATAACATAATAATAATAATGATGATTGTGATGATGATCAGATGTGCTGCACATATCCTGACAACTGTTCATCTCTATAGCCTGAATCCACACTGTGATTCTGATAGTATACAAATTTCAGTGTTGTGCTACACACGGTCCAGGTTTTTCTGACAAATTCTTTCCATCAAAGGAAAGAAGAAAAATGTACAAAAATCTGCAACCAGTGATTTTTTTTTTAACCTTTCTTTTCATAATAGTGATGTCTTTGAAGTTCTGGAGCATTTCCTGCCTGTTCCATATGGTGAAAGAGAACACAGACAGATGCTTTATTGAGATATTGAAAATTTCGGTCGTGTAGCAGTTTACACTTGGTTAATCTTACAACAGTCTTGTTAGCTGCACAAAATTGAAAGCCATTATAAAATTTCGCCACTTCTGCATCGCATTATTATTTGCATTAAAGGGTAACTAGTGGACAGGGAACTTGAATATTGTATCAAAAAGCCAACAAGCAAAGATTCACCAGTGTAGCAAGGTTGAAAAAGCAGTAGAGATTCTGACATATTTTGTAAATGTGAGCACTGAATAAAACCGAACCTAATGTCCCTGTGCCAACTTCTAGAACAGAAGTGTTAATTCTCCCATAATCAGTATATATGTTCCTGGTGTAGAGAAATAAATATATAAAGGTCTGGGCAGAATCACCTGAGAAGCAGCATGGCCTAATCGAAAGAGCACAGACTTGAGAATAAGAAGACTTGGATTCTAATCCTGACCCTTCAATTTGCCTGCCATGAGCAAGTCACTTAACTTCACTGCCTCAGTTTCCTCATCTGTACAATGGGGATTAAATGCCTGCTTTCTTTCTCCCTTAGTGAGAGCCCCATATGAGACAAGAACTGTATCTGCCCTCAATATCTTGTATCTTCCCCAGCGCTTGGTACATTACTTAGCATAAAGTAAGTGCTTAAGAAATACCATAATATTATTAATAATGATATTAATATCCAACAGGCTGATGGTCATAAGAGATTTCAGTGTGTAAGTTGGCAACAGTGTAGAAACATAGGTAAAACACTTTGGACCTCATTCATTTAGAAAGCTTCAAATATAGTGGTATTCTGCTCAGTGAGTGTGCTGAATATCAGCTTACAATCACTAATACTGATTTTCCTTTTTTAAAAGAGTAGAAAAGCATAGCTGTATCCATGGTCTAAATTGTGGTGCATGATCAGATTTTTTGTTTTGGAGGGAGTTTTATGGCAGTGGGGCTTGAGGTACATGTAATGTTCTCTGACCATATGAAAATATGTAATTCCAGCAACCCTGGACTCTGGCAACCAGTGAGCAAGTTCATCATGATTCGTATTGCACAGTGTCAGTCCCAAGTATGTCATGTGGGGTTGGGACAGATGCAAGATATCATAGTATAATTCATTCATTCATTCTTTCTTTCATTCAGTCATATTTATTGAGCACTTACTGTGTACAGAGCACTGTACTAAGCACTTGGGAAGTACAAATTGGCAACATATAGAGATGGTCCCTACACAACAGCGGGCTCACAGTCTAGAAGGGGAAGACAGAAAACAAAACATATTAACAAAATAAAATAAATAGAATAGTAGATATGTACAAGTAAAATAGAGTAATAAATCTGTACAAACATATATACAGGTGCTGTGGGGAGGGGAAGGAGGTAGGGCGGGGGGGATAGGGAGGGGGAGAGGAAGGAAGGGACTCAGTCTGGAAGGCCTCCTGGAGGAGGTGAGCTCTCAGTAGGGCTTTGAAGGGAGGAAGAGAGCTAGCTTGGCGGATGTGCGGAGGGAGGGTATTCCAGGTCAGGGGGAGGACGTGGGCCAGGGGTCGATGGCGGGACAGGCGAGAACGAGGTACGGGGAGGAGATTAGCGGTGGAGGAGCGGAGGGTGCGGGCTGGGCTGCAGAAGGAAAGGGAGGTGAGGTAGGAGGGGGCGAGGTGATGAAGAGCCTTGAAGCCGAGAGTGAGGAGTTAAATGAGTGAGGAATTATAATGACATTATAATGAGTTTCCAATACTGGAATCAGAGGAGAGGGCCATCGAGAGTTAAAATGCCAATCCAGGTCAGAAGCATCTGCAATGGTGGTGCAGGACTGGCCAGCAGAACTGCTCTGTGGCTGAGGCACCACATAGTCAATGCCCCTGCTGCCTACTCAGGCAGGGCCTGCTCTGGGGTTACTGCTGCATTGCATCTGAGAGAAACCCAGGACCTCCAAACTGAAACAGTATGCAACTGGCATGCCTGCTGTTCTGGGACCCTGAGGGGACCCCGCAACCACCTCAGCCTCCTCAGTCAGCACAGGACTTTGTAGAACCCATGGAAATTTGCCCACTCACTCCACCATTCCTCCAACCTTGACTACTGTCTGACCCCATCCGTAAGATATCACTGCTGGCATTTTGACCCCTGATGTCCCTCTCCCCTGATCCCAGTATTTGAACCCCGTTTTAATGCTGTCATACTATGGTATCTTGCACCTAAGTCAGCTTATTGTATACAGCTCTGCTTGTGGATGTAATTAGAAACCTGGGCAAAGGTTAGAATATGCTTCCAATCTTCTGGAAAACCGTTTCAACATAGCAGACTCTGATCATCATCAAAAGTCCTGAAAACAGTCATGCAGGACCTGCAATACATCAGTGATGGGGCTCTGGAAGCCCACAAGAAGACATACAACTGACCATGAACCACTTTGAAGAATCAACGAAGCATTAGGGGCAGATGATGAGCCTGAAGAAGACTGAAGCTGAGTATCAGCCTGTGGTCATGCGTGGTTGTGATTCCCATCCCTAAAACATTAGGCCTTCTGGCTACTGCAACTACTAAGCTCTCGGCTGCCCCGTGCCAATAGTGACTGTTGAAACCAGGGACCATGATGCAGGGCCAGGATTTTCAGCCCTGTGGTTATCGTGGCCATGGGGCAGGTCCATAGGAGTTTTCTCTGAGCCTGGATCCAGTCCTTGGGCCTGGAGATCTCTTCCGCGGGTAGGGACTGTCTGTATATGTTGCCAACTTGTACTTCCCAAGCGCTTAGTACAGTGCTCTGCACACAGTAAGCGCTCAATAAATACGATTGAGTGATTGATTCCACCCACCCTAGTAGAATGAACACTAGCAGGACAAATAGCTGCTGCACAGTAAACTGAAAGGGAGGGTACACGAGCACGGAATAAAGTCGAGTGACACACGGTCTCAAAACAATTGACAGAACTGTGGACTGTTGAGAGGCCAGCATTGCAAAAGACCAGCCTAGTGGGTAGAATTTGGATAAGTAACTTCCTCAAGGGAAAGCACCAGTGAAGGCATAAGCCATCACCAAAATCTTGGATCAGGAGGAAGTCTCAAACAGAGATAAGCCTGGTATGCAGCCCAGAGCATCAGCAAGTAAGGAGCTGGTTTTGTGTACCCAATGTGAAATTGACTATCAGTCATGCATCTCAGACTCTTGAACACATGAAATCTAACCGTTATCACTAGTATCATCTTTGAAAACAAAGGTTGGCTCTTACAACTTAGACATATAGCTGTAGACATGAAAGTGCACACTTGATTGGCATTATAGATATAGGTGCCAATTTTTCATCCTGAGTGTAAGGGCAAGAAGTGGGTAGAGCTTTTGGAGGGAACAATTGGGGTGGGGTTTGGTAGAGGCAAACCAACATTATATTGTTAACAGATCCAAAAGATTTGATTTTAAGTCTTTTCAGTCCTGATGAAAAATTCTGGGCTCTTTTTCAGCACCCCTGCAAACTCTGCAGTCTCGTCAGAGACCTGAGTTGATCAAGGCTGGGAATTCAGCCTTAAAAGCAACCCCCAAAATCTCCTCCCTCTCAAAGCTGGAAACCCATTAGTGTAGTGACCCCCATGGTCTCCTCATCTTCTGAACCCCATTCACAAAATTGGGTTTATCTTCCAAATACTCTCACAGGGGTTGGGCTACATGAATGATCTAGGCAATGTATTTTAGCTCTCTTATTTAAGAGTCCATGCTAATGATCTGATAATTGTTTAGTGGATTTTCGATGAAGTGTGAAGTGCTCAGATAGCTTGTCAGCAAAGTGTTAAGTACCATGAAAAAATTATCAGAGGGGGTTTTTTTTTTTCGCATGTCTGCTTGGTATCTGCTCCTGTTTGCTTACATCTCTGTACAGAGAAGTAGCGTGGCTCAGTGGAAAAAGCACGGGCTTTGGAGTCAGAGGTCATGGGTTCGAATCCCAGCTCCGCCAATTGTCAGCTGTGTGACTTTGGGCAAGTCACTTAACTTTTCTGGGCCTGTTCCCTCATCTGTAAAATGGGGATTAACACTGTGAGCCCCACGTGGGACAACCTGATCACCTTTTGCACATAGTAAGCGCTTAACAAATACCATCATTATTATTATTATTACATCTGTGATTGCTATATCGTTATACTGTTGGCATCCTAAAGCGGTACTTAACTTTGTTTTGTGGGGAAGCACTATAGACTCAGATTTTCCAAATTTCCATGTACTTTTTGTTGGGCACCTCCTGTAGAGACTTTAAGCTACGCTGGGGGCTTTTTCATCCAGCCCCCCTTACTTCTGGGTTAGTTTGCGGTAGGCGTAGCTCTCCGTGATGCCCCTCTGGGATCACTGTGACCCTGCTCTCCATGATCTCCCTTAATCAGGGGTATTTATGGAGCACTCACTGTGTGCAGAGCATTGTACTAGGCATTTAAGACAATCAGGTCCCACATGGGGCTCACATTCTATGTTGGAGGGAGAATATTGAATCCCCATTTTGCCCAGAGAAGTTGTGACTTACCCAAGGTCACACAGTAGGTAAGTGGCAGAACTGGGATTAAAATCCAGGTCCTCTGACTCCCGGGCCTGTGCTCTTCTTACTAGGTAATACTGCTCCCTAGAAATTCCTCTAACTTGGAGATTCCCCCAAGAGCCCCTCTCTCCTAGCCCATCCATGTTATAATACAATCTATCCAGAGAAGGCACCAGAGATCTGGGAAACCTGAACTCTGAACCTCTCCTCCCTCAAAACGAAGTTAAAAACAGCTTTAGCATGTCAATTTTTAATTGACAAAGCCATCAAATGTACCCCAATAAAATGCCATCAGATAGGAACAGGCATCTAAAGAGAGTTACAGTGAATCGCTGCCAGTGGAGCCTGATAAATCCTCATGCGTTAGTGCTGCAGAACATGTTGGCAGAAATCCAGATATCAGGCCAACTTTATCCATTTCAAGTTCATCCTTTATTTCTATATCTCTGTCCTCTTTTTCTCTCAGCAACATTACGTCTCCCTCGTAGAATCCAGTGCCTGTTGCCCCCACCTACTTTTCCACACCTTAAACGCCATTATGAAAACCCCAGTGCTCCCGTGAATTGGTCAGTTACTTTAACAAAATTGAAAACAGCAAATGTGAACTTGGGGAAACTTCCCTTTCCCTTCCCAGCTCCCTCCTACCCCCACATCCACCCTCACCCTTCTCAACCTTCTCCTGCCTGCTTTCAAAACTGAACTGGTCCATCTGGGCCTCCTACCCTATACCTTCCCACTAAATGGGCTCACTATTCTTCCTTCTCTGTCTGCCATCTTCAGCCCTTCACTCTCTGATGTTCCTTTTCCTCTGCTCCTGTCTCCCCTACCCTAAAACACCCTTCTGTGGGCCCCCACAGCTCTGTCTATCTTCCAACTCCTCCTTCTCATTCCTGGGCAAACTCCTCCAACAGGTTGTATTTATCCTCCTCCAACTTCCTCCTTGTCCCTGTACAATCTGGTTTTCACCCCCTTCACTCCATTGGTAGTCCTCTCTCCCAGGTCACTAATAGTCTCCTTCTTGCAGATTAGCTTGACTCAGCCTCCTGTCTGATTTCCCTGTCATCAAGTCCCTTCCCTCTGGTCCATACTCCCCTCTACTGCCCAAATTGTTTTTCTAAAATATTTTTCTGTGCATATCTCTCAATTCCCTAAACACCTTCAGTAGTTGTCCTTTTCTCTCAAGCAGAAACTTTTGTCGGCTCTAAGGCATTCAATCATCTCTCTCTTGTGTCTCTCTCTGTCTCTCTTACTTATCCAAACTGTACCCCAGCTCATACTCTTTCTCTCAAGATAAGCTACTGTCTCATTCTCTTGTCTTCCACTGTAAATCACTTGTTCCTACCCTCCTACCTACCTAGAACTACCTCCATACTTCGTGTCCATTAGACCATAGCTCTTCCCATCTTCAGAGCCTTCCTGAGATCAAGCGTCCCTCAGGAGACCTTCACCGGGTGTTCTCTAATATCCTCAAATATCACTTTTAGCCCCTCTGTACCACCTAAGCACTTATCACAGTTTCCTTAGCCCATATGTTGTACAGATCCTATATATCTCAATACTCTCCCTATTGATATAATTTGCTTAAGTATCTGTCTCTGCTGCTAAATTGTAAGGTCCTTGCTGGCAGGAATCATGTCTTCCAACTCTTGTATTTTCTTAAATGTGTAGCACAGGCCTCTATAGGCATTCAATAAATGCTATTGATTCATTGATAACATCGTGGTTACATTACAGTCAAGCATTCCAGGTTCATCAATGCCTGCTATTGTGATGGTCAAACCTCAACTTTGAAAAGTCTTTATTGCCACTTCTTTGGCCCTAACCGTAACTGTAATCCTAAACCTTATCCCCATTTTAATCCTTAGCCTAGCTTTAATGTGGTTTTTTTAATGATATGTGTTAAGTGCTTACTTTTTGCCCGGCGCTGTACTAAGTGCTGGGGTAGAATCAAGATAACCAGGTTAGATTCAGTCCCTGTCTCTCATGAGGCTCACAGGCTTAATCCCACTTTACAAATGAGGTAACCGAGGCACAAGGAAGTGAAGTGACTTGCTCAAGGTCACACATCAGACAAGTGGCAGAGCCAGGATTAGAACCCAGGTTCTCTGACTATGAGGCCTATGCGCTTTCCACTAGGCCACACTGCTTCTGAATGTTAATGTTAACCTTAAAGTCGATTTTTCAGCATCCTACCTTGAATTTCCAACATGTTGAATTACTCAGAATGCCAACTGCTGTTCAGAAGTGGATGTTGATTTTTCTGTGTGTGTCAATCTAATTCCCTCACTGTCCCAAAAGGATCCAAGGGTGGTAATGATCATGCTTATGAAGAGGCTAACAGAGGTCTGAGGTTCTTTTGGTTACACTGGTTCAAAGACTGGATATGGAGCCTATTTTCCTTATTTCCTCTTGACGAATTAAACCTGACAATGTTCTGGTGACCAAGACCTTTGTATTTGGGACCTGAACACCCCTTCTCTCTCCTGGAGCTCCTGAAGCCTAGGATTTTTCACAGCCCCTGCATAGACTTTCAGATCGAGTCCTGATTGCTCCTCCAGTTCCAGAGTGCTAGCACCTACCCTCTCAAAATAACCGTATTCGTTGGCTAGACTCCCAACTCTAGACCAGACCTGACACAAACTAAGGAACAGATGGCTAGATTGCATCTCTGTAGCCTCTGCCTTGTTTGTGGTGCAGCCCTATATATAGATTCATGCTTTGGCCATAGACGGCGTCACTCTAGCACCTGCATTGGCATCACACAACCTCTCCGGGTAGTCTTGGATGTTACTGTAGCAAAGAAAGTGCAAGGAGCAGTGCCAGGAAATGATATGAGTTCCGAAGCATTCCAGCCTTCACCTGATTTTTCCATTCCTCACCACTAAAATATATTGCCATGCACTCCAAGAAAGTGTCCAAAATCCGAGATGAAGAGAGAACGTTATTGCAGGACTGAAGAAAAATGCAAGGGGAAGATAATTTCTTTATAACTCATACTTTAGTGGTTTGAGGGAATAGTCTTGGATGGTCAGAAAGGAAAATTGATCTTCCAGCACAATTCCCTCCACAGTTAAGTAAAGGGTCCCAATCTGCCCCCTCAGTCCCCTGACATTTTCTGTTCTCAGAGGCTGTATATTGACAAAGCTAATTTCCAAATCCTGGCCCTTCAAAGACTGCACCTGTGCTCTTCAGGTCATGCGGAAGAGCTCTGCTCGAATCTCTAGGGTCCACCCTTTGGTTTTTCTTTAAGAAGTTTTAAAAGCAAATCTGAAGGAGCCTGTGGTCTGCTTCCCATTACCCTCTTCTTCTGCAAGAAATAATCCCTTTGTTCTTCTTCCCCTGGATAAGGACTTTTAGACATACCATCAGTTGTCCCCATTATGCCCTGTTCTTATTGTTATTGTCCAGAAGCCAGTGCCACGGAGTCTGGCAGGCTGAAATTACTTCTTCAGCTTTCTCTGTTTGACTCTGCTTCAGTAGTCACCTACTTTCTCCATTCTAACTTGGTTTGGAATTGAATCTTTGACCTCCTTTACCCTTCTCTGTAGGAGGCTCTGTAGAACCCTTCCCACAGACCTCCCCCTCGAAAGTAGATTCCCACTACTGATCCCACTCTAGGGCAACAGATGCCGGGGGTGAATCTCAGTGAATTCCAGGTTGGGACCGATGACCAACTCAGCCTCAATTCCAAGGGAGAGAGTTCCTAAATTGAGGAGTGTCAGGAGAGTAAATCCCAGCACCTCTTCAATTGCGGCTGTGGTGGACCTGGGAGGGCTCAGGAGTTCTTCCTCCTGTATTCAATCAGTGGTATTTTTTGAGCTCTTACTGGGTACAGAGCACTGCACTGAGTGCTTGGGAGAGTACAGTGCAACAGGGTAGGTAGACACATCCCCTGTCCACAGTGAGCTTACAGTCTAGAGACAGACCGTGACAAGCCATGGCCCCTGTTACAAACCTTTCTCAGCCCTGGAAGAAAGTGGCTCGGGTTGGGAGGATTCCTCTGCAAAACTGGGTATGCAGCTGCATCACCTGTAAGCTCCCTGCATCAGGTTCACCCCTGCCGCTCGGGGTAGAGGAAACACTGGTCTTACTGTCTTACTACCCTCCCTCTTGCAGGTCTCTGTGGGCCAGAGGTGCCAGAGTGCAGCATTAAGCATACTGCCACACACAAATACTCCCGCCTCTCCCTTTTCTCCTCTCCCCTCCCCTTCACTGCAGCCTTCTTTTTAAAAGCTCCTGTCCTTCCATTTTTTAGGCCTGGCTCTTTGGGTTTGTTCTAGCCAATTTTGTTAGAGGAAAAAAGCTCAGCAAGTTTCATAGGAGGAAAAGATTCTCCGTTAGTAACCAATGGAGAATCGGCCGAAACTGAAAGAAAGGAACATTCCTGAGACTGAGTTAACTGATGTTCTCTTTCAAACTTCCATGCTAACGTTTTACAGACCCCCTTAAAAACTTCATTGCCAAAGCAGTCATTCAACCTCTGCTGCTACCTTGTTTTACCTTAGTCTTCTGCTTTCGCTGTTCCTTCCTGACGCTGCTTGTGATATTGAGGGTGACATATTGTGGTGCCCTGTTTATCCAAGCAGAACTTTAATTTCTATTTCCTTGTCATTTAATTCTAGCAGTATTGGTATTAGTGGCTTATACTAAGCTCCACTTGGTGCAGGACACTCTACTAGGCACTGAGGCAGGGAATGTGTCTGTTTATTGTTGTATTGTACTCTCTCAAGTACCTAGTACAGTGCTCTGCACACAGTGCTCAATAAATACAATTGAATGACTGAATGAAATGCAGAATAAAGGAATGACAAAAAGTTCCCTGCCCACAAGGCACTTACACTCTAACAGGGAGACAAACATAAAAATATTTACAACTAAGATGGTCAAAATAAATAATTGGTTAAACATATACATGGGTGATACATGACTATGCCATATATGTGGGTATAAATACCCATTTAATACACTTACCCTTATAAATAAAGGCTTAGAGTTGGATGATGAGATTATATAGTTTAGATTGCTGGGAAATTAATTGGAGAAGGCTTGTACAAGGTGGGATTTTAGGAGGGCTTTGAAAGTAGAGAAAGCTGTGATCTGATTTGGGGAAGGATGGAATTCCAAGCTGGCGGAACAGGCGGGAGCCAGGGGATGAAGGTGGGAAAGAGAGACAAGAGAGCAAGGTACAGCTAGAAGGTTGGCTGGAGTGAAACCATAACAGCTGAAGAGGGCAGGTGGGTATAGTGGGGTGAGGTAGTAGGGAGCCTCAGAGCCTATCGTGAGGAGTTTTTGTTTGACTTGGAGAGACACAGGAAGGCAGTTTAGAGATTTGAGGTGAGGAGAGATGTGAACTGACCAATACTTCTGCAAGATGATCCCTAAAGCAGTGTATGGTACCGATGGGAAGGGAAGAAGCTGGAAGGAACATGTCTACCAACACTGTTATAGTGTACTCTCCCAGCGGTAATTACAGTGCTCAGCACACACTAAATTCTCAATAAATGAGACTGATTGATTGTAGCATATAGTAACAGCTTGGATGGAAAGGAAGGGGTAGAACTGGGAGATGTGTAGGAAGGCCCAGCAAGATTTGGCAGTGTATTGGATGCTGGAGGTGAGAAAGAGGGCCTCCCATCCTCCCCAGTTACTCCCTCAGGAGCCACAAAGTTGCCCAGATCAGTTCTGCTTCAGTTTTGTTGCGCCCCGGTGTCATTGTCACTTTCTTAGCAGGGACAAGAAAGCCAAGTGTGCTTATGTACAAAAGGGAAGTAAAAGGGACTCGGGAGTGTGGTTAATTGGGCACTTGGCATCTTGTGAGTGGATGGCTCAGAATGCTGAACAAGAAGAGGCGGTCTGGCGCAGGTTCTCTAAATATGCACAGGTCGGCGGGGGCCGCTTATCTCAGTGAGTCACTGAGGAAAGAAAGCAATAGTGACACTTGGGGAAGCAAAAATAAAGTAGAGAATATGGACTCCTGAGCTGGAAACCCTAGAGATGGCAACATACAGTAGGCTTCAGAGGGCAGAAGAGAGAGCCATAAGAGCACAAGGAGGTGATCACCAAAGAGCAGAGAGAAACCAGTGAAGGGCTCTCACTTGGGGTTAGTCTATGAAGGAAGCTTGGCTCAAGTTACTGGCAATCAGCTATCGCATCAAAGACTTTTCAGGTCACAATTGTAATTTCCCTTAGAAAACCCTGGTCATTTTTAGGCACCTTTGATGCCAGTGGCAAAGATTCCAAGGTGCGTGGACTAACCTAGTCTGCAAACATCCAGGGACAGTCTTAGGAATCTCTCATGTCATCAGTATTTATTTGCCTTGCTGCCCTAAGAGTCACTGCAGGAGGCCCCCTTGGAATGATCTTCAAAGGAATGGGAGACCTGTAGGGTTGTTTCTAGGTGCCCCCGACAGTTAGCAAAAAGGGAGGAGAAAAGCAGGGCCCCAACTGGAGTGGCATTTAGTCAGTGGAACTTCATTCCTGAGAGCACAGGGATGTTGGTTTATGTCTTTGTCATTGAGTCCCAGCGGTAATAAATATTAGAAATTGCAGTTGAATATTGTCTGCTCTAAACAGGATTTACTTATCTAAGGCTTTGTTCCAGAAAAATCTGCCGAGCAAAGTGCTTTGTCCCTGGCTGAGAGGTTTGAAATAAAGGTTTTCAACTAGAAGTGGAGTCTATTACTCATGTTAAGCTCTGTCCTGTGATTGGGTGTCTGATATACTTATGCTCTACCGCCTTCTCTGTAATTTATTTTAATGTTTGTCTCCCCCATTAGCCTGACTCCTTGAAGGCAGGGATCATGCCTACCAACTCAACTGTATATCGTACTCTCCTAGGTGCTTAGTATAGTGCTCCAACACAGTAAGCACTCAAATGCCATTGATTGATTTTTAAAAGACCTCCAGGCCTTGTTCAGGGCAGTGCCATTTGCAGCCCGAGATAGTTTCTCCCCACCCCCACCCCCACCCCAGTCACCCCTGCAGGGTGTCCATGAAGATGGGAGGGGAGAAGGGCCTCAAAGTGCTCATTTTGTAGCAGTCACTGTCAGAAGGGACAAACCAGGTTGACTGTCAGGGAAGACTCCCTCTTGGGTACTCACAGTAAATACAATTAGTGTTCCATCCTTGGGCAGAGAAGACAGGATGTCCCCACCACCACCAGGTCCAGCTCACCTTTCCATGTCAAAGATCAGAGAATTTTCTCTCTGGGTGAGTGCAGGTCAATAGTGTTTCCTTCACCAAAGCTAATTGTTGTAATAGGTGTCCATGCATACAAAACATGAGCGCGCACACACACACACACAAACACACATACACACAACACACCACGCACACACACACACCCCCCATTGATCTCCCCTCACATCCCCCTGCTTTTCCTTTCAGGTGATCCAGAGCCAAGTTTCCTTTAATTGTATACACTGCACTCCGACTTGGAGTTCGGACTGCTGCCAGACATTCTTTTTGAGTTTGATTCTTTCTAATGACTTCTGGATTTGAATTGTCCAATGGGTTGTTGCTTGTTTACTCACTTGCACCATTTGGGTGCCCCCCTCCACCCCTCCCCATTTCTCCCCACCCTGGCTATGCTCCTTCCACCCCTAACCAGAGCAAGAAGGAAGCAGCTATGGCTGCTTTCTCTGCCGTTTCCTCTAGTCTGGAGATGAGGAGAGGGGCGGGTGGGGGATTTCGTGTCTAATTTAACTCTTGTTATGTCAGACGGTTATATACAAACCTTTCAGCACGATAGACAATATAGCATCTAATGATCCTGTCACCTCACTTCGCTCTTTACACTCCAACATTTGATTAGACAGCTGTGCTTTCCTAACAGAGCTGCTGCCAACCCAGCTCAAAATAGAGTGGGAAATGTGTTTTTCCTTACTCTTGACAAAAAAAAAAAAAACACCTCCCCACAGCCCGCCCATCTGTGCCCCCACTTGTGTGTAAGTTTCACTTTTGGCTAGCCCAGGTCTCAGGCCTGCTGGGCCCCTGTCCAGTCACTGTGCCTGCACCCTTCTCCCAGCCGTTATTTCTAAGCAGTGACTCTGAAAATCAGCACTGAGGAGGACGGAGTTTGTTTTATTTAAACACACTGCAGCAGAATGAAGGTAATTGTCCACACAAGCCATCTGCTACCTGGCGGGCGTCCATGAGTCGGGAAGACAGGAATGTAGGGCTGAAGTGCCTCTTTCATTCTGTTACCATGATAACGGCCCAGCTCGGGATTTTAGTAGGGGTTTTTATTAATGCTCCATAGAGGTTATTAGCTCCCAAAGTCAGGCACTTTGCCATGGGCCTTTGCCATTGTTCCCGTACGCCTGACTGTAATGTGCACCCAAGGAGACAGGAACTGCACACCCCCTCCCCCTCCCACCGTGGGAGGAGATACTGAGGGGCAGGCACCCCCACTGCCCAGAACAATGCAGCACCGCGCTGTTTTCCTGCAGCAGGCGGCTCTCCTGCCTGGGCGGGGTGGGTTTCCTGGCCAGCTCTCCTCCCACAACATGTGGGCTCTGTGCTCTGAACAAGTGACTTCAAAGTCCCCCCTTGGTGTATTTTCTGGTAAAGTCTCCCGGCCTTGGGGTCAGACTCTTCTTCAGTGCCTCTTCCCAGACTGTTAATGTTGGGTTTGGAGACCCAACATCTTTGCGTCTGTTTGGGCAACAAGGAGAAAAACAAATTGCCTTTCTCAGATTTCCCTGGATCCAGACATTTCCTTTATTCACTGCGAACCAGATGAAAGCCTCAGGTTAGTGGGTTGGTGGGTTTTTTGGTTTCTTTTTAACCCAGGTTTAAATCGATGAATAGGGAGCTTTGGGGCTTCAACCCCTCTAGCCCAGTTAATGTGTTAGCTCTGGAAGTTGAAGCAGGGAGCAGCCATCCGCCCAGTGGGATTGTGGCCAACTACTGGAAGGTTTGAAGTACTCGAGGGGTCAGAGTGGTGTTGCCTTTCTTCTCCCTGGGGAAAAACGTCCCTCCCATTTGCAACGGGAAACAGTTGACTGTTCCCTTTGTTCAACAAACATTTTAGTCTTTCTGTCTGGTGCCCGGGCAATCCTCTGTCTAGTTCCACTCCCTTTCCGGGGCCTCTGCTCTGAGTGGAGTCACACCTAGTTCTTAGTTTCCTGGCTCCCAAGAAAGAGGGGCTCAAACCGTGATGGGGCAGAAGACAATGCTGAAGGGTAAAGATCCCCAGTTGCCTCCCCGGGTGATGACCAGCAGACATATGGTATCTCTTCCCATTTGCCACTCAAATTCCCCGACGCTTGCAGCCCCAGAACAGACTTGGACCTATATGTCGCCAGCTACAGATCCCCTCTCTATTTTTTTTAGACTGTGAGCCCACTGTTGGGTAGGGACTGTCTCTATATGTTGCCAACTTGTACTTCCCAAGCGCTTAGTATAGTGCTCTGCACACAGTAAGCGCTCAATAAATACGATTGATTGATTGATTTTAATGGTATTTGTTAAGCACTTACTAGGTGCGAGCCACTGTACTAAATGCTGGGGTAGGTAATAATGATGGCATTTATTAAGCGCTTACTATCATCAATCGTATTTATTGAGCGCTTACTGTGTGCAGAGCACTGTACTAAGCGCTTGGGAAGTACAAGTTGGCAACATATAGAGACAGTCCCTACCCAAAAGTGGGCTCACAGTCTAAAATGTGCAAAGCACTTTTCTAAGCGCTGGGAAGGTTACAAGGTGATCCCACGGAGGGCTCCCAGTCTTAATCCCCATTTTACAGATGAGGTAACTGAGGCACAGAGAAGTGAAGTGACTTGCCTAAGGTCACACAAGACAAGTGGCGAAGCCGGGATTAGAACCCAGGTCCTTCTGACTTCCAGGCCACTAGGGCATGCGGCTTCTCCGTATTTCCTATCCCAGCAAGAGTCTCGTAGCCCATCGAGGAAGTAACAAACGTGATTCGGGGAGCTGAGTGACCTTAGCCAACTGGAGTGAGACACGAGAGATAGGCCAGGCTGACGGTAAGGCAACCGTAGCAGTTTCCACCAGCAGCTTCGTGAAGCGGGGGAGGGGAAGAGGTATTCACATCTCCAACCCCAATGCCGTGAAGGAAGGGACAGGCATGAGGTGTGAGATTGAGTGTGCATAGGCCTGGCTGCCGTCCGTCCGTCCGTCCGCATCCACTCCACCCCACGGTGGGGAAATGTGGTGAGGAGAGGGAGGGTGTGGTTCAGGTATTGTGCCGCAGATTCAGAATCACCCCAGCAAAACCTTCTCATGGGGGGATGAAAGCTGCCTTTCTGTTTTCTCAGCTTTTCCCCCTTTCACTACTATGAGTCAGGACAGTACTGTGAGCTATTGATCATGGTTTCATGTCCTTTCCTGTTCCTCTAAAAGGCCGGTACTGTGCAGCAAGGTTGGTTGGAAAGGGGATCTGGACCTTTTCAAGGTCAGAGTGGGGTGATTTGTTTGTCTTCATAGGGAATGAGAGCACAGGAGTTGTTTGCAGCTGGATTCCCCGTCAGCCTTGCCTCACTCAAGTATGGCAGTTTCTATGTCAAAACATTCACAAATGGTTCGGTTTGCTGTTTTGGAAAGTGATCATCCAGAGCCACCCCAACCCCACCGCCTCCAGCCCCCTTACAAACCACCAAAAGACAGATCTGTCTGGCCCACCCTACTTCATGCAAATGATCTGACCCTGCTGAAAAGAGGGTCAAACAGGCTCAGGCTTCTACAGTGAGAAATCTCTGGGGCCTCCAAGCGAAACCTGCAGTCCCCAATCGAAGCCCGATCAAGGAGAAGCAGCATTCAGAGACCTACCATCAAAAGGGCCTTGGGCCATCCATGGGATTACCTCAGAAGCAACCAGAAACCCCCGGGGTCTGCGCCGTCCTCAGCTGTCCCCCGGCTTTCCTGCCCTGGTGACAGTCCCTCGCCACTGACCACTGTTACCAGCTAAGCACCCTGCGTTAATAATTGTGCTATCTGTTAAGTGCTTACTGTGTGTCAGGCACAGTTCTACGCACAGGAGTGGATAGAAGCAAATTCCACGTGGGGCTGACAGTCTTAATCCCCATTTTACAGATGAGGTACCTGAGGCACAGAGAAGTTAAGTGATTTACCCAAGATCACACAGCAGACGTGTGGTGGAGCAGGGATTAGAACCCAGATCCTCTGGCTCCCAGGCCCGTGCTCTATCCGCTAGGCCACGCTTGTTCTCTCAAGTCATTGACTTGCTGCCCTGTGACTAAAAAGGGGGGTGGGCGGGGGGGGGGGGGGTCGCCACAGAGTCCAGAAGTCACTGGACCCCAAAAAGATACATCCTGTTTGCTACTGACGTGAGTGGTCGAAAGCAGACATCACCCCTTAACCAGTTCTCCCCTCACCTCCTTAATAGTGTCATTATTATTGCTCCTAAGATTTATTAAGTGCTCACAATTTCTCAAGCACTGTACTTAACACTGGAGTAATTAAACAAAAATCAATTAAGATATATAATTGAATATATCACTATAATCCTATTGACAATAAAAATAACATCAATCGATCAATCATATGTATTGAGCATTTACTATCATCATCATCAATCGTATTGAGCACTTACTGTGTGCAGAGCACTGTACTAAGCGCTTGGGAAGTACAAGTTGGCAACATATAGAGACAGTCCCTACCCAACAGTGGGCTCACAGTCTAAAAGGGGGAGACAGAGAACAAAACCAAACATAGTAACAGAATAAAATAAATAGAATAGCTATGTACAAGTAAAATAAATAAATAGAGTAATAAATATGTACAAACATATATACATATATACAGGTGCTGTGGGGAAGGGAAGGAGGTAAGATGGGGGGATGGAGAAGGGAACGAGGGGGAGAGGAAGTAAGGGGCAGAACACCGTACTAAGCACTTAGTACATGTAAATATGTAAGGTAAACAGTACTTGGAGGCAGCAATCTTCTGTTATGCATCCTCCATAAGAAGTTGTCCTATTCTAAAGATTACACAGGGCCTTCTGCCTCTGCTGTGTCCCTGCAGGGGTGGAGGCTGGTCTGCTGAAATGTCAGGTGATCTGGAACCTCAGTGAGGGGAAGCTGGGGGCCATGTGGTGAGCCAGAGCTTCTACCCACCCTCTGCTCCTGTAGAATGGCGGCAGCATGAGAGGACAGGAAATGTAGAGCCTCAAGGTGTGGGCTGGCCCCTTATGTGCATAGTGATGAGGTGGAAGGAACAGATTCACATATAAGCTGGGCCTGAAGAAAGCAACTTGGTAATAATAATAATAATAATGGCATTTATTAAGCACTTACTATGTGCGGAGCACTGTTCTAAGCTCTGGGGGGGATACAAGGTGATTAAGTTGTCCCACGTGGGGCTCACAGTCTTAATCCCCATTTTACAGATGAGGTAACAGGCTCAGAGAAGTGAAGTGACTTGCCCAAGTTCACATAGCAGACATGTGGTGGAGTCGGTATTCGAACCCATGACCTCTGACTCCAAAGCCCGGGCTCTTTCCATTGAGCCATGCCGCTTCTAGTGATGGCATTTGTTAAGCGCTTGCTATGTGCAAAGCACTGTTCTAAGCGCTGGGGGGATACAGTGTGATCAAGTTGTCCCACGTGGGGCTCACAGTCTTGATCCCCATTTTTACAGATGAGGTAACTGAGGCTCAGAGAAGTGAAGGACTTGCCCAAGGTCACACAGCAGACTTGTGGTGGAGCTGGGATTCGAACCCATGACCTCTGACTCCAAAGCCCGTGCTCCTTCCGCTAAGCCACGCTGGTAGAAACCCTGTGCCTGGACCCTCTCAATTAAGAGATTTCTACACAGTATCTTCAACCTAAAACTGCTCTCCTGATTGTGTCTGCTGAAGACTCAGTCTGTCCGTTTTCATAAGGACGCAGTGGGATGAGCATTCTAAGCCACTGAGTTACAATTGAACCCCCAACTTATGGAATCGGCAGCCTGGACCCCTTAATAATAATAATAGTGTTGGTATTTGTTCAGTGCTTACTATGTGCCAAGCACTGTTCTAAGTGCTGGGGGAGATACAAGGCAATCAGGTTGTCCCACATGGGGCTCACAGTCTTAGTCCCCGTTTTACAGATGAGGTAACTCAGGCACAGAGAAGTTAAGTGACTTGCCCAAGGTCACACAGCTGACAAGCAGCGGAGCCAACATTAGAACTCATGACCTCTGATTCCCAAGCCTGGGCTCTTCCCACTAAGCCAAAATGCTTCTCTAATAATAATGATGACATTTGTTAAGCACTTACTGTATGCCAAACACTGTTCTAAGCGCTGGAGCCGGGCGGGGGGGGGGAGATACAAGGTAATCAGGTTGTCCCACATGGGGCTCACAGTTTTTACCCCCATTTTACAGATGAAGTAACTGAGGCACAGAGAAGTAAAGTGACTTGAACAAAGTCATACAGCTGACGAGTGGAGGAGACAGGATTAGAACCTCTGACTCCCAAGCCCATGCTTTTTCCACTGAGCCACGCTACATGACACCCCTCTCCCTCCTCCCCCCCAGACCCCACAATGTACCCTCCATCCTTTCAGTCCATCCAAACTTCATCTCTAGCCCCAGGCTCCCTTCCTTCTCTTTTGCCTTTAAATTGAGTAATCTGCACTCCCCATATTTCCCTCCATCCCACTTCCCATCTTTGCCACTTCCTCCCCAGCCTTTCTTCCCTCCTGCCTGCCCTTTCGTCTCTCGGTGCCCCTGAGAAGGCAGTGTGATTCCTTGGTCTCAGCTTTGGTTCTGCTTTGAGAAGCTCTTTTCCATTTAATTCCTGCCCCTCTGGCTGGCCTGTAGTAGCCCAAAGCCAGGCTAAGGGAGAGGTCCCTTCGTCCACTCAGTTTAAGGAGGCTGGGGCCCCGGGATAACCTAATGAATTTGGTGTCTTTGTCTCCTCTAGGCCCAAGCTGCAGGATCCCCACAAACATCTCCAACTCACGGGGGGAGCCGGCCAATGCCCATGCCAGTCCGCTCTACATCCGCCGGCTCTACCCCTACCCACGGCCCTCAGGACTCCCTGGCTGGAGTTGGAGGAGAGGTGCAAGAGGCCTTTGCACAAGGTGAGTTCCAGCCTCTGGTTTGTGTGAAGGCTTGAGTGAAGGATGGGTAAGACTGAGAGCTGGGACCCTCCCAGGTATTTTTCTTGCTTGATCCCAGCCTCATGTGGGAATGGTCACCAGTGTTCTTTCTAAATAATGGGGCCTGGATTAACAAAGTGGTTCCTGCCGCCTTGGTGCCCTCTCCCTTCAGGGTGATCAGGCGAGCAGATAGAAGCTCTTGATGCAGGGCTCGCTTCATAGGGCCAGGGCGGGGTGTCCATCAAGCTCTGGGCTCTGCCCTACCTTCACTGTATAGTGTGAGGCCCCTTGCCAACTTAGCTCCACCCCATGTTCTGAGGACTTGATGAAACACATCTGCTCGGGGCATGTCGTGCTCCAGAGGAGCTTAAAAGATGCAAACAGAGCAGAATGTATCTAGGGAGGATGATGGTCATTGGCCGTCATCTAGCTCAGAAAGTTGTACTTCTGAAGCCTACTGTGGTGTTCCCCTTGTGGAGACCAACACCAAGATAGGAGTGTTCTGACCACGTGCGCCTGAGAGAAAGCATGAGGTAGACAAAGCCACCGCCCTAGTAAGTCGAGCTCCTTAGTGCTGCGCTGCTACATCCTGGAAGCTGACCAAGTTGGGTCACGGTTGTGGATTCCTTCTCCCCTTACCCCCACGCTGGCATCGCTCTCTGCTCTGACTCCCCTTAGGTACGAGGAGGAACCTTCGCAATGACCTGCTGGTGGCTGCTGACTCCATCACCAATACCATGTCATCCTTAGTGAAGGAGCTTCATTCAGGTGAAAGCCCGAGTGCCTGCCCCACTTTCTGCTCCCTCTCCCCCTCCACCTACCCTCTCCTCTTTTCTCCAGCACACATGCACAAACACTCAGTTTCTTCTCTAAGAAGGCACTCTATTTGGGTGAGAATCAGATTTCCGACCACACTGCACACCATCTCCATTCCCTAAATCACACACCGCCTTACCTTAAAGCAGCCAGTACATGCGTGCATGCACGCACGCACGCACACACACAAAGGGATGTGCGGAAAAACATGTTAGAGAAGGCAGTTCTTGGAGACCTCTGTTGGCTTTGATCTGGAGAAAGCCTCTGAATGATCTCATGTGTTCTCAGGCCAGGACTCATAGCCCCTCTCTCACAGTTGACTGGTTCAGATTATGAGAGGACACATTTTTATGTGTGGGGGGTGATTTTCTCCCTCTCCATCAGAACTCCCATTCTTCTAAAATCTGAAGTTATCTCAGAAAATGCTGTCGCAGATGCCACCCTTAGGAATAATAATAATAATAATAATGGCATTTATTAAGCGCTTACTATGTGCAAAGCACTGTTCTAAGCGCTGGAGGGATACAAGTTCATGAGGTTGTCCCATGTGGGGCTCACAGGAATCAAAGCCGCACTCCGTTCCAGCCAGTGGAACTGGCCGTATCCCTAATTACAAAGCAGAATCCGGTTCTGTCTATACCCCTTGCCTAGAGTGGCAAATTTTAAGGGGTCGTTGATTTTTCAGGGAAGAAAAATCATGAAACTAAAAAGTTTATAGTAATATTAATGAGAAGAATGATACGTAAATGCTTTTTTAAAAATCCCAATTTGCAGCCTACAAGCTACTTGAGCATACTGAATGAAATTCAGTTAGCCATTGTGGTGGGATTCCTTATAGGAGTGCAAGGACCAGAAAGATGTGAATTCATCCCAAGAAAAGTCAGGGGCACAAGAGGACTATTCATTTAAAATGTGGCAATGAACAGTACCTATGGGCAGCAAAATTACAGATCTGCCCCTGCCACACCCAAGAGATGGGGTTATCCCACCCCCCTCGAACAAAGCAAGTGAAGAGGAAGGGAAACTCCTTCCGGGCCATTTAGTTTGTCTCCCTACCTCAAGAAGCTAAGAATTGGGAGTGCTACACCTGGGCCAGACGTCAGACGACTTTTTCCTAAAACCAAAAGGCATGTGATTCCTTTCCCTTTGGCTGAGGATCACCCAAAAGTACATTTCCTTTCAAGGACATTCCCACTTGAAACACACAGAAATTCAAAACCCCCCATGAAGGTTGACCAAAGGAAAGTTTAATGCTTTAGTGCATTAATCCCCATTTTATTTGTTCATTTATTCATTCAATAGTACTTATTGTGTGCTTACTGTGTGCAGAGCATTGTACTAAGTGCTTGGGAGAGTCCGATGTAACAATAAACAGACACGTTCCCTGCCCACAACGAGCTTACAGTCTAGATGATGGGAGACAGACATTAATATAAATAAAAATAAACTAGAGATATGGACGTAAGTGTTGTGGGGCTGGGAGGGGGAATGAACAGAGGGAGCGAGTCAGGGTCATGCAGAAGGGCGTGGAAGAAGAGGAAAGGGGGGCTTAGTCAGGGAAGGCCTCTTGGAGGAGACGGGCCTTCGATAAGGCTTTGAAGCAGGGGACAGTCATTGTTCGTCAGATCTGAGGACTAATGTGGTAGTGGGGATGAAAGACTGAGGTTAACTGGAATTGATCAAACAATTCTATTAGAAGCAGCGTGGCTCAATGGAAAGATCACGGGTTTGGGAGTCAGAGGTCATGGGTTCAAATCCCGGCTCCGCCAATTGTCAGCTGTGTGACTTTGGGCAAGTCACTTCACTTCTCTGTGCCGCAGTGACTGTATCTGTAAAATGGGGATTAAGACTGTGAGCCCCCTTTGGAACAACCTGATCACTTTGTAACCTCCCCAGCACTTAGAACAGTGCTTTGCACATAGTAAGCACTTAACAAATGCCATCATCATCATTATTATTATTAGTCAAATGCCGAGCACTACACTAAGTGCTCAGGAGAGTACAGTAAAATAGAGTTGGGAGACACATTTCCATATAGTGTAGAGGATCAGGTCTCTTATTGGCCTTTTGGCTTGTCCTTCCCCAGGCTGGTTCTCTTCAGCGTTTGCAGCTCCATTCCTCCACCTCTTCCCATATTCCACGTAGTTCCACAGTCATCATCCCCATCATTTGACAGGGACGGGAGAGCCTAAGATTAGCAGTTCCCTGACTTAAATATAAGGAAGCAGATTAGGCAAAGGTAAATTAGGTTGTATTTAAGCACACAACCATAAAATACGGAGACAAATCAGCCTCACAGTGCATGACTCTTCGCATTTTTGTTCTTGAGGGCTTTAATAGTAACAGTGAAAGGTCCCAGTTCCTTTCTTCATGCTAGTTAAAAATATGCTAAGCAGTTCCTTCCGTTCCCCCCTCAGAAAATGGTGCCACATTTGAGATCCTGTATGGTCCCACCAAAGTTAAACCCTACTGCTATGGAGATAACATCTCTGAGCCAGGTGTGTGTATGCAGGGTATGGGGGGAGTAGAAGCGTGTGTCTACCACATGTGTTTCCTAACCCTTGCCAGAGTTCTGCCCTATTTCAGGCATTTCCATAAGTTTATAACTATGTTCTTGAAAAGCAACCTGTGCTGAGTATCACTAAACTCTTCCTGGGGCCATGCTGACCTCCCTCCAGATGACCTTGGACAAGTCATCAATCTCTGTTGGTGAATTATGAATTCAGTCACCCATTCTGAAGATCTGTGGGTTGAACTCTTTCACGTAAAATGGAGTCTTCATTTGAATAACCTAAACCCCACTGCAGTGTGTTTTCAAGAAGTAGAATAGAAGAGAAGTCAAGAGTTTTTTGATTGTCTGCCAAGAAACATGGCAAGAAACTTAGAGAGCTCTCAAAATTCTGTGGTTATTGTCATGATTAACCTCAGTAATTGAGTCTCTGTTACTGACATGGTGGTCTCAGGATTGGCTAGTATTTTACTAGTGACTGACTTCCTAAGGAGGATGAGAGAAGAAAAATGAGGGTCCAGCCATCGGTACTAGGTGCAGACGGGGCACAGGGGACTTGTTTCCAAAAGACTCCATTGAACAGAGTGGCCTGAAGTGAGGCAGGTTTCAAACGGGCCATCGCGGGTTAATAGTACCACTTTTTCTTAGTCCTTACCAGCCTGCCAGGGCGAACCAGAAAGGAACCCAGAGTTCCCGTTTTTTCCTGACCAACACAGACATTTCCAGCATGTCCTCCACTGCATTGGAGACTGCTTATATTGTAGCCGTGAGGGACAGTTTCCACAGGGTGCAGCTGCCTTGAGTGCTGCCCTCTGTTCCACACTCCCCGAGTCAGAGCCACCCTGGGGCCTTGGCACCTCCTCACAGAGGAGGATGCTGTGGGCCTCCACTCCTACTCAGCAGCCCGCCGGAGGGTAAAGACGGGAGATGGGAGCGGCAGAGACAGTGCCTGCAGCGGCAGCTTCCACAGGGGCCCAAACCGGGAAACGAAGCAGCAGACGCTGGTTTGGCTCTGAGACCTCCTTCCCCCTGCCTGGGGGGGCCTCTCGGGCCAGTTGGAGCTTGGGAGTGCATGAGTCATAGATGGCTCAACCTGACAGCTTGGCTCCGGCTCCCAGCCTAGTAGCCCCATAGGGAAGGTAGCAGATTTGAGGCCAGTTACAATCTGAGAAAGGAGGTGCAGAGAGAAGCTGCTTAAATACATTTCTGCACTCTGGCTGGTTTAGGTTGTTCTGTTTTTCATATCTGTTAAGTGCTTACTATGTGCCAGGCACTGTACTAAGTGCTGGGGTAGATCAGGTGGTTCACAGTCCATGTCCCACATGGGGCTCCCAGTCTTAATCCCCATTTTACAGGTGAGGTAACTTAGGGACAGAGAAGTGAAGTGACTTGCCCAGGGTCTCACAGTAGACAAGTGGCAGAGTCGGGACTAGAACCCAGATCCGTCTGACTCCCGGGCTCATGTTAGTTGGCTGGTTGGCTCAAGGTAGAGGAGGCTGTTCTTGCCCCAAAGATGCCTCTGCTGCTCTTCTTGCCCTTGGACACCTCCCTGCTCTCTGAGCTATATTCAGTCCCCACAGACCTGCTGGGGCCAAGGATTAACCCCCTGAGAGGAAACTGAGACCTAGAAAGAGGAAGTGACTGTCCCAGAGTCAAACAGGAAGATAGAGGCAAAAACAGAACTCAGAAACTGCCCCCCAGCTCGTGGCTGCTACCTACAATTATGGGGAATTATCTACTTACCGTACCTGAGAAAGCGCCCCTTCCCCTCAGACCCACCCATACCCAACTTGTCAGAAGCCCCTTCAGCCTCTAGCCCCGGGCAACCAACCAGAATCCTCTCCCAGACCTGTGTGTGCTTCTTCCCGCTCCCTGCACTCCCCATCATGCGTGGTGAGATTGGTCACTGGCCACCCTGGACTTGTCTCTTACAGCAGAGGAAGGTGCCGAGGAAGAGGAGGAGAAGATGCAGAATGGGAAAGATAGAGGTAAAAGGCAGCTTGCCGGACCCCAGTCTGGATGGGAAGCCTAAGCTTTAACCCATGCAGCATGCTTCCCTCTGCACCTATCCCAGCCCTTCTGCTTGTCTTCCTGCGGATGCCTCCTTCACCCACCCTTGCCAACTCCTGGCTTGTCTAGCAGCTTGAAAATTCCATTCCTCTCTCCTCTCTCCTCCAGCGCTTAGAACAGTGCCTGGCACATAGTAAGCGCTTAACAACAACTCTCTTCCTCCAATAGAAAGCATGGGTTTTTGCTCCAGAGTTTGGGTCCTGTGTCCATCTGTCCTACCAAAACCTATGTTTGCCCCTGAGATGTTCCAGTGGCAGGTAATACTGATGGCACATACTGCAGGTGAGGAATCACCTTAAGTGCTCAGAATGCCTCCAAGAACCTCCCTCTCCCAGAAGAGCACAGAGCAGTGGACCTCCTCAATATCCAGAGGCCACTGGGGCTAGTGATGGGCCAAGTGATGGCCCACTTTTCCCCACCAAGCTCATTTTCCTAGCCCGACCCCCAGAGCCTAGAAACATCATTATGCATAGCCAGAAATGTTTCAGGGTTCTTGAGGCCAGAGCAACTGACATCTTCACCTCACGTAAGGGAAAGGTAAAGGGGAGGAGGGAAGTTGGAAGTGTTTTCCCATCACCTTTCCTGCATAATTACCCACACACTTTTTAAGAGTGGCATTGGTAGTAGACGGGCCATAGCCACAGTGACTGGAGGGAGGTCCTAGGTCCCCACTTATTCTCAAAACCTCCGTTGGGCCATGGTGATAGCATCATCAGGGGCAGGTATGGTCTATCCTTTCCCTCTGCCTCCTGGCCTTGGATTCTGCCCCTCCTTTGCTCCTGTGTTTGCATGTCCCGTGTCTCTCTGGGTCTTAGATCTTACGGTCCACTTGTCAGCAATCACTTGGGTCTGTCAGGCCTCCTTGCTTCTTATGGGGTCTTGGTGAGTGGGATTCTGACCGTGGTTATGGAAAATCATGGATGAGGTTGGGTAGGAACTGTCTCCATGTGTTGCCGACTTGTACTTCCCAAGCGCTTAGTACAGTGCTCTGCACACAGTAAGCGCTCAATAAATACAGTTGAATGAATGAATGGGGCTGAAGAGAGTCATGCGTGTGCTACGCTTGAGGAAGGATTTGTGAGACAGTTCTTGAATCAAAATAGGTATGTCTGTTCAGAGAAATCTTCTAGTGTAGGAGAACATAATGAACAGTGCTTGGCACAGAGTAAGCACTTAACAAATACCGTAATTATTATTATTATTATCATTAATAATGAAAGCATGGATATAGTTGAGCAGTTGGAATCTAGGGAAGTATTTAGGGCCCAGATATTTGGCAGGCATGTAAATTGTGATCTGGAGGGGAAGATGCTCAAGAAACGTCAATCAGTAGTATTTATTGAGCAGATCACTGTACTAAGTGTTTGGGAAAGTACAGTACCCAGAGTAGGTAGTCACGATCCCTATCAGGGCAGGCCTTACAGTCTACAGGGGAAGGCAGACATTAAGATCGATTTTCACTATCCAGCAAGTGATAGTGATGGTCAGGCTTCCAAACCCAAATTGGGGGTTCAGAGAAGGGGAGGAATACATTTTGTTAAGGTATTTATTAAGTGCTTTCTGTGGACCAACCAATTTGCTAAGCACTGGGCAAGATCAGCCCCCATCTCTGCCCCTCATGGGGCTCCCGGTCTAAGCAGGCAATGTTAGAGAAGTTTGGGGAGAAAGGGGGAGCTTTGGGCAGCTACAATCATTTTGTGAATAAAAGCAATCTCCCTCTGGACTGTAAGCCTGTTGCAAGCAGAGAACGTGATTTCCAATTCTACTACATTGTACTCTCTCAAGCACTTAGTACAGTGCCCTGCACACAGTAAGCACTTGATAAATATGATTGATTGAAGTATAAAGTGGAGAGGGAGGAGCCTTTAGGAGTCCAAGGGCCTCAGCAAAAAAGGTCTGAGTTTCCAAGATGGTGTCCCGGGGGACCTGGGACATGTGGAGATACAGGTTGGTGGTTTCTCAGAAGTGCAGATACGGGAGGGGTTACTGTTGTTCATCAGTAGATTCATTTTCTTTTCATTTGTTTATGGGGATAGACAGTTGCTGCCTCACTGATTTTTTTCTTGCTCTTTGAATCACGTTTGCCCATTTATTAAAGAGCACTTTCTTCTATTTCATTTTTTAACCTACCTTACGTTTGTTTGTATTAGTGCTTGGCTTTGCACTAATTGTAATTGGTAGGGACCGGACTTACTAAATGGGCATTTCCAGGACCAGCCTTGTGGGTAGAGAGAGGCCATGGGGAGGTTCACAGATCAATGAAAAGGACTGGAGAATTGGTTAGGGGGCTATGGAGAGATGGGTCAGGAGAAATAACCTCCACAGTGCTTAGTGGTTGGACAGAAAGCCAAGGTGTGACCTCAACACGTTACTGCATTTCTGTCTGTGTTGTCACAGGTTAAATGGAAGAATCTGAACAGAGAGATAGTGCAAGTGAGTATGTGGGATTCCCCTTCCCTCCCCATCTTCCCCCCTAATCTCAGTCTCCTTTTCACCTCTCTCCTTGTGATTTCTCCCTGATTCTGCCCAGGCTCCCTCCCCTCACCCTGAGGATTTCTACCTGGGTCTGGGCTTGGTTTAACAGGCCTCGGCCTATTTGGGAAAGGGCAGGTTTAGCGTAGGTCTGGGTAGAATGGAATTCAACCTTGAGGTTTCCCTCCCCCAACCTCCCATCACCCATTTCAGGGCTTCTCGAGCCAAGGGGAACCTTAGCCACTGGTGCCAAAGCATTCATGTGAGAGGTCCTGGCATCCAAGATTGGCTCTGTCATTGACAGAGTGTGAAACGTCAGTAGCTCTGTCTCCTACAATGCCCCTCGGGAGTGGTCGAGGACAGAGCCTCCCCAGCCTGGGCACTGTGACACCCTAGGAGCTCTCCAGCATGGGCGAACATTCAAGACACTACTAAGGGATTCATCTTCGCACGTGAGCAGGCCCACTCCCCCATTTGGATTCAAGCCAGTGCATCATTTCTCCCATCCTCCTGTTTCACATCTACTGCAGTGTTTTGGGGTCTAGACCCAGCCCCGCCACTTGCCTGCTCTGTGATCTTGGACAAGTCATTCAACTTCTCTGTATCTGAGTTTCCTTATCTATTAAATGAGGATTCAGTGCCTGCTCTCCCTGTCTCTTAGACGGAGAGCCTCATGTGAGACAGGAATAATTGAATTGTATCTACCCCAGTGCTTAATTCAGTGCCTGGCAAATAGTAAATGCTTAACAAATACTGTTAATATCATTATTTTTTTACAGTATATCCAAACCCTCATCTTCCCCTTCTTCCAGCATCCGTCCCCTAATCATGGCTCTCCTGACTTCTCCAAATCCTATTAACCCAGGACCTGCTCTCTCTTCCCCATCAGTCTTTCTGGCCCCGAATCCCTAGCATGAAATCCAAAGAGCCCCATTCCCTCTACAAGAAGAACCTCCCCAGGGAGAGAGCCAAGAGAAATACTGTCCAACTCAGGCTCCCCTGCTTTTTAAAGTGGGCATCTCAACTCAAACCCTGCAGGCTATCCCCCGCAATTTAAGCACTGGCACATTTTGCCTAGCAGTCAGCAGGGAGTGCCTAGCACTAACGATGGGTTTTTCCTACGCAGGCACAGAGGGCACTGCAGTGAGTTGGCATTGGCAGGACGTCTCCACACCCTTCCCCAGAGGCTCTTTTCCACACATCTCTCCACGACTGCACGCCAGGACCGGGCCTGCAGGCTGCCCGCTACCACTGGGAAGAGGGAGCCGCACTGGAGGGGAGGGGGGTGGCCAGAGAGCCCCAGCCGGTGGGCCTTCCTCTCAGATTCCTGCATGTACTAACACCATCGCCTCTCTCCCCCCGAGGCACAGTCTCATCTCAGTTGCAACTAGGAATTTCCTGGGAGGTTTAAAAAAAAAAAAACCCTAAAAAAACAGTCCTCTTGTGTCAGTGACCTAATGGGTTTCTTTCTGATTTGCTGCCAGCTCGTGCATGATCCCCAGGGAGGGGATTTGGGGGAAGGATGGAGGGGTGGGAAGGGGTGGGGGTTGTTTTCCTTCATGACCTTTGACTCTTGATTCACGGCCTTGAAGAAAACCAGCAAGTTTTCTCCGTTCACATTCAAAGGAAGCTTCAGGCACTAGCTTCCCTCCTCAGACACTCACTCACCCCAGCCCACACTCTAAAAATAACTGCCTGCCTCTCTCGCCGGTGGGCTTCCGCTGTGGGTGATATTTCACGCAGGGCTGGGGAGAGAAGGTGAAGGAAGCATTGTGAGCTCAGGTCTGCAGCCAGTCAGCCCCATGAAGAGGGCAAGGCAGAGGGCCTTTCCCCTCGAGCTCGAGTCACCCAAGGTGAGCTGTGAGCCAGGGAATTTGGGAGGGGGGAATGGGGGAGCAAGGTGCTATTTCTGCTCGAGGAAGCCAGAACCAGGGAGCAAGGGCCAGCGGAAGCCAGCCACTGCCCCTCGGTGGCTGAGCAGCTGTGGGCACCCACAGAAGTCAGTTTTAATCAGCGGTGATTTTCATTTTTTTTGTTTTGTTTTGTGTTTTTTTTCCTCCCTGTGGTGCTCCAGAGTGTTATTTTTAGCAAGGGAGCTGCTATAAATATTTATAAAGAGCAGAGTCAGAATGAAGCAAAGCCCCACAGCCTGTACTCTCTCTGCCTCAGTTCTGACCCTCAGCCTCAGTACCCGGGGAGGAAACCTGGGGCGGGGCTGTGCCCTGCGGAGAAAGAAAGTGAACCATTCCCCACCCACCCCCGCCCGGCCTGCCGGCCGCAAACAGATTCCGAAAGCTGTAGAGTCCTGGTGCCGTCAGGAGCGAATACCTAGAGGCAGCTCGGCTCCTAAATACCTGTGAGCAGCAGGGGCCTCCCCCTTTAGTCAGGAGTGGAGCCTTCCAAAAGTTCTCCCACCCAGTGCCTGACAACCCAGTACTTTTTCCATCGAGGTGTGGGCAGCAGTGAAATGGTGCAAGACAGCTATGCCTAGCCATCCAGACTGCTGGGCTGAGAAGTCCATCTCAGGGTAGTCCTGCAAATGCGGGGGCACCCTTAGCCTTCCCAGAAGGGCAGTTCTAAACAGGGCTGTCCAGGGGCATCCTGGAACCTTGCTGCGGGGGCCAGCTCCTGGAGCTCTGACTTACTTCTCCAGAAGTCCTGGTTCAGTCATATCCCCTGGCTGAAGGGCGTGAAAACCAAACCCCTACTGTTTGGGTTCTAGAGCAGTTCCCTTGGGTCAGCGCACACCAAAACGAGCACCTCTGACCACACGTACACATATGTGCGCACATATACACATATTCTCTCTCTCACTCTCTCCTTTTCCTCCTCCTCCTCCTTCTTCTCCGCCTCCTTCCTGGAGCCTGAATTCAACCTGTGGTTCCAAATGGGCAGGGTTCTCTCTAGGGTAGAACCAGGCAACACAATTGGCCTGCCCCAATCACATCCACCCAACTATTCTTCCCACTCCACTGTTGCGGGGCTGGGAGGGGCAAGAGGTTTGAGTCCTCCAGTGACCCCAGACTAATTCACAAAAATGAGAGACTAGCCAACCAGCCCAAACAGAGACTAGAAAGAGACTCCCGCCTATAAGCACTTAGTATCCAGTGAGCTGAAAGTGTGGCCCATTAGCATACCCTAAACTCTGACAGATTTGCAATAAGCACAACTGTTTGCCTATTTATGTTAAGTGATAAAGTTTAAAAGGACCTCAACTGCAATGTGTGAAACTAATCAATTATCCTTAAAATCCTAAAGTTAGTTGCTTATAATCTACAACCTTAGTTTACAGCTAACCAAGGAGAAATGCAGTAACCTGTGCCCTGGATCTAAAGAAACAGCAGACTCCCCCATCTTTATGTATACAGTACATAAACGAGCAATAGCTAAAGCCCAGCGATCAAGCCAAATTAGGAACCAGGCAGCCATCGCTACAGTAAGTTGTTTAAATATATCTCACCCTTACAAACAACTATTTTCCATTCATTGTTTATTTTGCTATGTAGGCCAAACTAAGCAGGATGGGGAATGGTTAAAGAGCACCCAAAATAACTGGATGCAATCAGATCAGCAGAGTGGGGTCAAAGCTATAAAGGGACTTTTATTATGAATAAGTTGGAAAATGAATTTGGCCTTTCAGGATGCTTCTCAAATTTATGCAAGAAGTTCAGGATACTTCATTGGGAGGATTCATCTTTTGCAACTGAATTTTGTATGAGCTATCCAAATTTTTTTTCAAAACTACTCATCAAGAATCTTAGTATTCTGAAAAACATTGTATAATTCATTTCTTGGGGCTGATCAAAACACTGTGATGCACTTGTTAAACTTTTTTCTCACAGCCTTAGAGAAACGTCGGCTATCCGACCACTGAGCATCTGCAAACGTGTAACATTAACATGAAATTTTGTTCGCTAGGCAGTTGAGCAAGAGGATGAAGAGCCATGAACTAGGCACCATTTTGGCAAGAAAGGATCTGGAAATCATAGGCCTCACCAGGTAATTAGTAATGGGCTGCCATAATGTAATAAGCCAATGCAATACGAGGATTGGGGAATTTAGGATGATAGAAGTGGAACGTGAAATTACCAGGAAGTAATTTTATGCCATCCTTTGCATTGATCAGACCCATATCATGGGTGGCACAGTCTCTGTTTTTTTTGTCACCACGTTTTTCAGAGGATTTGCAGAAATTCAAATTGGGGGTTATGTCTAAGGGATGACTTCAAATAGATGAAGTACTTTTCTATCACTGGCACTGTTCTCCCTTTCCACAAAGAAACAAGAAAAATAGGCTTATATTACAGCACGTTGGATTAGGCTTAAGGACAAGATGTAGTTTTGAAGGGAGGTCAGGGGATCTCCATCTTGGAGAGGTTTATTTAAAAAAGAAAAGATAGCCAACTATCCTTGGTGATTTAAGTCACTCGTGGTGTCCTATCGCCACCCTAATTCTGATCCTTCTCTCTTGTTTAGGGAAGGGAGAGTCCGCATGACATTCCCAGTGTTGTTTGTCAAAGTGACTTTGCCCTGAGAGTTGTTTAGGGAGAAGGTGCTAGGGGCCACTGAGAGTGGGGGCACTAGTCTCATGAGAAGCTGTGTGGCTAAGTGGAAAGAGCACAGGCTTGGGAGTTAGAGGTCGTGGATTCTAATCCCAGCTCTGCCACTTATCAGCTGTCTGACTTTGAGCAAGTCACTTAACTTCTCTGGGCCTCAATTACCTCATCTGTAAAATGGGATTAAGACTGTGAACCCCACGTGGGACAACCCGATTACCTTGTATCTACCCCAGGGCTCAGAACAGTGCTTGACACTTAGTAAGTGCTTAACAAATACCAACATTATTATCATTATTAGGCACTAGCCAAGAATGGGGAGTTGGCCCCTTTCCTCTTCTTCCATCACTGGACAATCCCAAAGGGACTTAAAGAATGACCTAGTCAGCCCTCACCTCTCTTCCTAAATATTCAGACTCCTCCCTCCCATCCCAGGTCAGACCAGCCTGATTTGGAAATTAAGAAGCTAGAGCCCAGACCAGATAGTCTCTAGGATTTTAGGCTATAATGGTAGGGATTTTTGTGTTATTTATTTTCAGTGACCCTCCCTCAGTCTTCCAGTGCACTGGCGTTTGTCAACCCCTGTTTGCAAATGTGATGTGAATGATTCCTAAGGCAAGTCAATTTCCTATCCTCCTTGGATGCAGTTGTGTCCCCACCATCTACTCCAGGGAACTGAGTGAATCTCACGAGACTTTACAGGCACTCAGGCTGGAACAGTGATTCTCCACCACACCAGCTATACTCCTGACAGCTTTGGGTTATCCTTTAGCCCTAGCTCTCATGAGTCAGGGACTACCTAGAAACCCACTTTCCCCTGTGGATCACAAATCTCTGTGCACAATCAATAGTATATACTGAGCATCTGCTGTGTGCAAAGCAGTGTACTAAGCACTTTGGAGAGTACAGAAAAGAAAACACAGTCCCTGCCCTCATGGAGCTTACAGTCTAGTGGGGGAGTCAGACCCAAAATAATTACTGGTAGGAGGGAAAAGAGAATGGAAAATTCATGTTTGGATGAATAAGTGCTTAAACAGAGAAGCAGTCTGGCCTAATGGATAAAGTAGGGGCCTGTGAGTCTGAAGGACATGCATTCCACCCGGCTCTGACTCTTGTCTGCTGTGTGACCTTGGATAAGTCCCTTAACTTCTTTGGGCCTCAGTTACCTCGTCTGTAAAATGGGGATTAAGACTGGGAGCCCTGTGTGGGACCGGAACTGTGTCTAACCTGATTGGCTTTATCTACTCCAGCACTTAGAACAGCGCTTGACACATAGTAAATACCTAACAAATACCATCATTATTAAATAGCGAAGTGCATAAGTCTATGCTTACAAAAATGAGTCGTGATCTGGGGTACATCAGTTTGGAGGAGGCAGTTGGGGAGACTGTGACTTGAACTGCCTCCTGGAGTTGGCGGGATTTCAAAAGGACTTTGAAAATGAGAGCTGTGGTCTGGTGGATTTGCTAGGGAAATGAGGTCCAGGCAGCAGGAAGGGTGTGAGCAAGTGAGAATGAGAGATGGTGAGGCGAGCTTGAGAGGATTGAAGTATGTGAGCTGGGGTGTAATGAGAGAAAAGTAGATAAGAAGAAGGGAGCCAATGAAAAGGAGATTCTGCTTGATGCAGAGAGGAATGGGTTCTAGTCCTGGCTCCATCACCTGTCTGCTGTGTGAACTCGGGTAAGTCACTTCACTTCTCTGTACTTCAGTTTACCTCATCTGTAAAATTGAGATTAAGCCTGTGAGCCCCATGAAGGCCAGGGACTCTGTCAAACCTGATTACCTTATATCTACCCCAGTGCTTAGAACAGTGCCTGGCAAGTAAAAAGCACTTAATAAATACCATTAAAAAACGGACAACCATTGGAGATTTTAAAGGTGTGGGGAGACGTGTGCAGAGAGATGTTTTAGGAAAATGTGATATGGGTAGCAGAGTGAATTCTATACTGCTCCCATTCTCCCCCATTTCACTGCAATTTTCAAGCTCTGTTGTCTCCTTTACCTGCAAATATGCTGAAGTCTTTCCCATCCTAAAATAGATCTCTCTCTGACCAACAGCCCCCTTTCCACAAACTCCCTTCTGGATTCACTGCAGTCAGGACTCAGCTGAAACTGCATTCTTTCACCAACGACTTCCTGATCTTGTCGTGTCTTACGCTGTCGAGTCGCTTCTGACCCACAGTGACTCAATGGACACATCTCCCCCAGGATGTCCCACCTCCATCTGCAATCGTTCTGGTAGTATATCCATAGAGTTTCCTTGGTAAAAATATGGAAGTGGTTTACTATTGCCTTCCACTCAGCATGAACATGAGTCTCTGCCCTCGACTCTCTCCCATGCCGCTGGTTCCCAGCACAGGTGAGTTTTGACTTGTAGCAGACGGCCTTCCACTCGCTAGCCACTGCCCTATCTCAGGGATGGAATGGGTATGCCCCTGCTTGACTCTCCCTCCCATAGCTGAGACTGGTAGAGACCTGGAAACTCTCCAGGTGCGATCCTGAGATGGGAACTTCCTTATAGCCAACCCCAAAGGCTTATACTTGGCCTTAATCCTTCTCGACGTCTTCGCTGTTTTTGACATTGTGGACCACTCCCTCCTCCTCAAAACTCTCTTAGGCCCCAGTTCTTGCTGACATGGTAGCAACCTGGTTTTCATCCTACCTCTCTTACCATCCCTTCTTAGTTTTGTTTGCTGAATTATCTTCTTCCTCTTATCGCCTTACAGTAGGTGGCAGTAGGAAATCAGTGACATAAGGCAGGAGGGAGGGAGCTGGGTGAATGCTGTAAAGCCAGTGGCAAAGACTTTTATAGGGAGGTGAATGGGCAACCGCTGGAGGTTCTTGAGGAGTGGGGAGGTGTGGAGTGAACTCTTTTTTTAGAAAGATGAACCCAGGCAGCAGAGTGAAATAATAATTGGAGTAGAGAGAGACAAGATTTAGGGAGGTCAGGGAGGAGACTGATACAGTAGTCTTGGTGGGATAGAATAAGTGTTTGGATCAATGTGGTAGAAGTTTGGATTTTAGATATGCAAAGGTAAAACTACAGGATTTGACGATAGATTGAATATGTGGGTTGAATGAGATGAATCGAGGATAATGCCGAGGTTACAGGCTCATGAGATAAGGAGCACTTAATACACTGCTTCGCACCTGGTAGGCGCTCAGTAAATATGATTGAATGAGTGAGTAAATGATGATGATGGTATTTGTTAAACACTATGTGCCAAGCACTATTCTAAGTGCAGTGAACTTCTCTGCGCCTCAGTTTCTTCATCTGTAAAAGGGGGATTTAATCCCTGTTCTCCCTTCTGCTTAGACTGTGAGCCCCCATGAGGGACAGGGACTTTTCCTCTTCTCCCACTCCCTTCCGTGTTGCCCTGACTTTTTCCCTTTGCTCTTTCCCCCTCTCCCAGCCCCACTACACTTCTGTACTTATCTATCATTTTATTTATTTATATTGATGTCTGTTTACTTGTACTGATAGACCGTGAGCTTGTTGTGGGCAGGGATTGTCTCTCTTTATTGTTGTATTGTACTTTCCAAGTGCTTAGTTACAGTGCTGTGCACACAGTAAGCGCTTAATAAATACAACTGAGTGAGTGAGTGAGGACAGTGATATTGTGTACAATAACGGAAAAGACAGGGAGGCTAGCATTTGAGTGGGGAGATGAGTTCTGTTTTGGATATTGTAAGTTTGAGATGTCAGCAGGACATCCAGGTAGAGATGCCGTGAAGGCAGAAGGAAATGTGAGGCAGCAGACGAGGAGAGAGGCCAGGTCTGGAGAGGTAAATTTGGAAATTATCCTAAAAAAGAGAGTAGCTGAAGCCATAGGAGCAACTGAGTTCTCCAAAGGAGTTGGGCATGATGGAGAATAGGAGAACCAGAACTGAGCCTTGAGGAACTCCCACAGTTAAAGGGTGTGAGGCAGAGGAGGAGCCTGCACAAGAGCCTGAAGGAGCGGCCAGAGGGATAGGAGGAGAACCAGGAGAGGACAGTGTCAGTGAAGCCAAGATAAGGTAGTATTTCCAGGAGAAGGGGGTGGTCCACAGTGTCAAATGCAGTTGAGAGGTCAAGGGAGATTAGAACGGATTGGATTTGGATTGGATTGGTAAAAGGAAGCGTCAGCTTCCTTCCTGACCTCCAGGCCTCCTGCCTCCCCACTTCAGTCCATACTTCACTCAGCTTCCAGGATCACTTGCCTACAGAACCATTCAGTATATTTTTCCCACTCTTCAAGAACCTCCAGAGGTTGCTCATCCACCTAGGCATCAAACAGGAACTCCTTACCACTGGCTTTAAATCACTTGATCACCTTGCCCCCACCTACCTTACTGCTCTGATTCAAACCCTCACATTTTGCTCTTCTAATGCTAACTCACTGTACTCCAATCTTGTCTATATCTTGTCTATATCACCACTGACAGCTCACCCGGGTCCTGCTTCTAGTCTGAAGCTCCCTCCTCTCTGGTATCCAACAGATGATCACATTCCCCACCTTCAAAGTCTTAATAAAATCATATCTCCTCCAAAAGACCTCCCCCAATTAATGCCTCATTTCCTATTCACCTACTCCTTTGTGCATCACCCTGACACTTGGATTTGCACCTTTTATTCACCCAACTTTTAGCCCCACAGCACTTATATGCATATGTGTAATCTATTCATTTATATTAATGCCTGCCTCCCCTTTTAGACTGTAAGCTCTCTGTGGGCTGGGAAGGTGTTTACCAACTCTGTTGTATTGCACTCTCCCAAGCGCTTAGTACAGAGCTCTGCACATAGTAAGCACTCTCATAAATATGATTGATTGATTGAAGGTGACCATAGAGAGGGCAGTTTCTGTGGAGTGAAGGAGGCGTGGAAGCCAGTCTGTAGGTGCCAAGGAAAGAACTGGAGGAGAAGAAGTGGAGGCAGTGGATGTAGACAACTTGCTCAAGGAGTTTGGAGATGATTGGTAGGAGGAGGTGGGATGATATTTGGAGGCTGCCTGTGAGTCAAGGGAAGGTTTTTTTTAGGATAGGGAATTCATGAGCATGTTCCACACTTCAGTCATCTCATGGCTAGACCACTGCCTCGGCCTCCTTGCTGGACTCCCTATGTTTCCCTGCTCCAATCTGCACTGCCCACTCCTAAACAGATCATTTTCTTAAAGCATCGCTTGGCACACACCTCTCCCCTTCTCAAACATCTCCAATGGCTTCCTGCATCCCTCCACATTAAACAAAAACTCCTCACACGCACCTTGAAGGCTCTCAGCTAACTAATCCCATTTTACCTATCTTCATCAGCTACTCCCTAGCTCTTGGATCCTCTCCAGCCATCATTCATTCAGCCGTATTTATTGAGTGCTTACTGTGTGCAGAGCACTATACTAAGCACTTGGAAAGTACAATTCAACTATCATTCTAACCATGCCTTCCTCTCACCCCTCCATTGTTTGTCCCCCTCACTCACACTGTGCCCCAAGTCTAGAACTCATTTCCTCCCCAAATTCAGCTTTCTGCTCCTCCCCACATTCAGTGCCCTCCTAAAATCCCTCCTCACTTTTGAAGGCAGATCGGAAAGGAGCTCTCAGAGAGTGAGAGGTTGAAGATGGCAGGTCCAGAGGGAAGAAGAGTGAATGCAAGTGAAAGTGAGAGGGGATGGAGTCAGAGGCCTAATCAGAAGGGGTAGATTCTGAAAGCAGTTGGGAGATCTGTTGAGAAATGTCTGGGGAGGATGAGAGAGGATGTAGGAGTGGTGGGGATTTGGGAAGGGAAGAGGAGACTGGGCTGGAACACGTGTCTCCTTTCCGTCAATCGTAGACCCCCACAGTTGCCCAGGTGGTCCTGAGCTGAACTTGTTGTGGATAGGAATTATCACTCTATTTTTGTATTGTACTTTCCCAAGTGCTTAGTACAGTGTGCTGCACCCAGTAAATGCTAAATAACTACGATTGAATGAATGAAAGTACCCTGTTAGCCTAGTGTCTCTGAATGAATGGAGGCCCTCTGCAGGAATTGGCCCAGTTTGGGATTGGCTCTGGTCTTTGCAAAGGACCCACAAGGGCCCAGATTTCCTTGGGAGCCGGAGTGACTCCACTCCGGGCTGGGAGGTGAGGGAAGGTTCTGACATACTTCAGGAGACTCAGTCTCCGCAACCCTGTGGGAGCAATGGGATTAGTAGAATCAGGGCCAACTAGTCCTACCCTGGAAGAGGTTGTGGGTTCTAATCCCAGTTCTACCACTGATCAGCTGTGTGACTTTGGGCAAGTCACTTGACTTCTCTGTGCCTCAGTTACCTCATCTGTAAAATGAGGATTAAGACTGTGAGCCCCACGTGGGACAACCTGATTACCTTGTATCTACCCCAGCGCTTAGAACAGTGCTCGGCACGTAATAAGCGCTTAAATGCCATCATCATTATTATTATTATTCCATTGGGGCCCAGACACACTTGGGCCTGCACAGAGTCCAATATGATTGCCTTTATAATAAGTAAAGCCACCTGATACCCTAACACCTTCTGGGGAGGCCTTCGTGTCTGCAGCATGATGGAGAGCAGGCCCGTCCTAACAGCTCTAGACAGCCCCCACAGGAGGGGATTCAGGTCGCTCTGGACTTTGGCCTGCCCATCAGATCTTACAGGGATTGGGCCTTTAGGTGAATTGCTTGTGGGGGTCAGGGGAGGTAACGGCTACGTGCATTTGGATAGTGAACAAGATGCCTGCCACTTTAACTATCAGAATATAGAGTGGAGAAACTGTACTAGCTCAGGGCTATCCCAAGCAGCTAGTCATAATGGTTGAGGCTAGAGGTGGGCCAGGACAAGCCAGTGTAGTCCTGGAGTGAAGTTGGGCCTCTGTCATGGATGGCCAGCAAGATGACTGATGGACTTGGACTCCCAGGCTGGAGATGCTTGTCCGTAGCTACTCCAGTACTCAGTACAGTGCTTGGCACATAGTAAGCATTTAATAAGTACCACAATTATTATTGTTATTATTATCCATTCTATCCCAGATAACCTTGCCTTCCTGCACAAGCCCCCAGGCTAGAGTGGATATTTTCCGTCTCAGCAGTGCTTCCCCCACCACAACTCACCTTCAGCCCACCCACCCAAACACCCAAGATTCATTCATTCAATTGCATTTATTGAGCGCTTACTGTGTGCAGAGCACTGTACTAAGCGCTTGGGAAGTACAAGTTGACTTGCTTCTCAACATGGAGCCTTGTTGATGACCTTTCCCTCTCCCCCAGTATCTCTCTTGCGCCCAGCTCTTCTTCTCATAACCTCGCATAGAGGTGGTAGCTGAAGTCTCAATTGTATTGTACTCTCCCAAGTGCTCACACGGCGCTGTAGACACAGTAAGCGCTCGGTAATTCATTCAGTCGTATTTACTGAGCGCTTACTGTGTGCAGAGCACTGTACGAAGCGCTTGGGGAGTCCAAGTTGGCAACATATAGAGACGCTCCCTACCCAACAGTGGGCTCACAGTAAATACGATTTACTGAAAGATGATTGATCAGATGTGCTCTCTACTACCCAGATTCCTCCCTCGGAGAGGTAGCCCTGGTGATCAATCAATCAATCAATCAATCGTATTTATTGAGCGCTTACTGTGTGCAGAGCACTGTACTAAGCGCTTGGGAAGTACAAGTTGGCAACATACAGAGACAGTCCCTACCCAACAGTGGGCTCACAGTCTAGAAGGGGGAGACAGAGAACAAAACCAAACATATTAACAAAATAAAATAAATAGAATAGATATGTACAAGTAAAATAAATAAATAAATATGTACAAACATATATACATATATACAGGTGCTGTGGGGAAGGGAAGGAGGTAAGACGGGGGGATGGAGGACGGGGAGAGGAAGGAGGGGGCTCAGTCTGGGAAGGCCTCCTGGCGGAGGTGAGCTCTCAGTAGGGCTTTGAAGGGAGGAAGAGAGCTAGCTTGGCGGATGTGCGGAGGGAGGGCATTCCAGGCCTGGGGGATGACGTGGGCCGGGGGTTGACGGCGGGACAGACGGAAACGAGGCACGGTGAGGAGTTTAGCAGCAGAGGAGCGGAGGGTGCGGGCTGGGCTGGAGAAGGAGAGAAGGGAGGTGAGGTAGGAGTGGCCAAAGTGATGGACAGCCTTGAAGCCGAGGCTTTTAGACTGTGAGCCCACTGTTGGGTAGGGACTGTCTATATGTTGCCAACTTGTCCTTCCCAAGTGCTTAGTACAGTGCTCTGCACACAGTAAGCGCTCAATAAATACGATTGATGATGATGATGAGGATGAGGAGTTTCTGCCTGATCTTTCCTCTGGCCCTGTAAGTATGGTCCCCGTCTCCTCCAATTCACTGTCTGTCCCGCATCCTCTCCCCCCTTCTGTTTTTCTGACTCTTCTTTCCGTCTCTTCCCCGGATGGCTCCCTGGCCGTCGAGCAGAAGCCAGCCTCCACCATACCGGGCACAAGCCACTAGATGGCAATGAATATTGTATTCTTTGTTCGCCGTTTGCGGCCTCGGCCTCGCCAACCCCGTCGTCAAGAGGCCTGCAGCAGGTGGCCGGCCTGCACTCCCTCCTCCCTCCCTCGGCCCAAGCCCCCCTCCTCGATCTTTCTCGTTAGACGAGAGCAGGAGTGTGATCGGAAAGGAATCCTGCCGGTTTTCTAACCGAAGAGCTTCCGGAAGTTTCGGTTTTCTCTCACCCGCCCACCCCTGCTTCACAAGCGCGGGGGAAGAGGGCAGCGGGGAGGGACCCACCGGGCTGACGCACACACATTCAGAAAGCAGAGAAAGTCTGGGGACTTTTCTTTGGACGAGATCAAGGCGGAGGGAAAAGCTGCCTGTAGGGAAAGAAAAGGTCCCAACTCGGATGGAGTGTGGGAGAAAAGTGTGAGTTGTGACCATTGTTGGAAGGATAGAAGAAGGGGCTCCTCAGCCCCAGCAGGCCTGGCTACTTGCTAGACAGGCAAGTGGGGGTAGCGAAGGGATCGTGGGTAAAGGTTGGGGCCATCGAAAGCTTCATCATGTGAATGGCACTGAGCTGAACTCGCGCAACCTTGTAGAGCCAAGCAGTTTCCACCCACTCCTTCCAGACTGCCACCCCCAAAGATCCCTAGGTCACGTTTGGGGAGCTCAGGTCCAGTGAGGCCAGAATTATTACAGGGACCCTTGGGACCCTCTGGCCACTCTGCCTACCTCAGGACCCAGGCTGTCCCCAGGGTGGGATGGGTGGGGTTGGTTTGGGAGTCTACGGGGAGAAAATCAGTCCCATCGGCAGGGCCGGCCATTCCTATTCCAAGAACTGGCAGCCTGGCTGGGTTCAGGCTCCTTTGCTCCACCTGAGGGTCAAGATTGAGCAAAATCAAAATGGCTCCAGTTCCCAGGAGGTCCCACGAAACAATAACCTGGACCCTTGGTGGGAGGTCCCAGCCCAGTTAGTTGAAAAGACATTGCTCAGAGGCCATGCTTGGTTTATTACTATTTTGGTGTGAGTCTGAAGAGATTATACCGTCAGGGGTGGCATAAACCAAGAATGCCTCACTGACTCATAGCCTGCTTCAGCCAAGTCCCAATACAGTACTTTTCCCAAAAGGAAACTTCACACACACAACTTAAATGGGTCCCTTGCTTTTCTGCCACGGAACTTTCACTTTCTCAATTTCATTTCCTGAATATCCTAACCTCAAACAGCCAGGTTCTCTCTCCTCCGTAGCTGTGTAGAATTGGCAAGAGCACCCCCCCAACACACACCCAAATCTCTGACTTTCAAACAACCCGTAGCCAAGGCAACCCTAGCATTGTCTTCTTACCCCCACCCCCCAACCCCTCTCTCCCCCGTTATAAGGAAACTTTCTGGGCTAGTCAGAGTGCTGCTGATGGGAGAAAAATCCATGGGGAGTCGTGGGCCACACCAGACCGGTCCCCATCCGGAGGTGCTGGCAGAACCAGACTAGCCTTGGGGCTGCAACAAGCTGAGAGCTGCCCAGCTTCCCACATTTGACTTCCTATTGGGTATCAGGAAGCCCTCAGGGGTTGAGAGGACTGACAGGGGTTGAAGCCTGGGAGAGAGAGCCTGGGGAGTGAGACCTCAGAGCTTTCTCACTCCCAGCCTTCTGCTTCCCCAGTTAGAGTTAGACTGGGGAGATCAGGTTCTCACCTCACATGACCCAGGTTCTCACCTCACGTGACCCTTAGTCTCTCTGGGGCTACCTCCTGTCTACTGCCACCCAGACCCAAATTTTCCACAGTACTGTAGGGTTTAGAGGCAACTGTCCCCCACCCACTGCTCCAGATCTTCCCACTCCCTTTCTTTCCTTCCCAACCCTGGGGTTTTCCTGCCTTGTATTCGTGCTCATTCATCCCACAACCCCAGTTCACTCGTTTTCCCCAATCCCTCCCACCACTTACGTTGCAGTAAGAGAACAATAATTAGTTAACATTTAAAAATGCCCTTTTAAATCAAGACAAGCACAACCTCCAGTCTGTTATCCAAAATTAATGCATGTTTACCTTTGAAGGATTATTTGGGATTCAATACAATGGGCATTTCTCTGGAAAATACAACACATTTCAGAAGAACATATTTATGTGTTAAACTGTAATGAGCTTAATGTCACTGCCGTTGCTTTTCTGAGGACAGAGTATGCACAGTCCTGGACTGGTTCTGGCCTTGTCCCTGCTATCTGCCTTTGCTGCTAGTTATCCAGACTTCTGCCTTCCTGGTCTCCTGGACTAGTTCTCTACCTCAGCTTCTACACCCTGTTCTCTGGCCTCTTTGGAGCTCTGGCCCTTTCTCTCCCCCAGCTTAGGTCCCTGTTTTCACCAGCCCAGGGTGAAGAGAAGTGGGCACCCATCCATGTTCAGAAACTTCAGCCATGGCACCTGGGATGGGGAGTCTAGGCATGTAAGAAGCAGCAGAGCCCCTGCTCAGGCTAAAGTTTGGTGGACAGAATCCCTGTCTGGTCTCCTGGACTGCTTGGGGCAGGGGTCTATGAGGAGATGGAGCCTGGGAAGGGACAGGGACAAAGAGAAGGGGAAAAGTAAGAGGGTTCTCATCCTCTCTTGTTGCTCTCTACCCCCAGTGTGGCTGCCAGCACATTCAAGCAGTGGCTGTAGGCCAGCTGAGCCAAGGCAGCTGCCAGAGACCCTTCTGCTTCTGACCAGATGGAAAGCAGCAGCAGTAGTGAAGGTGGAGGCCCTGTCTCGATCACCCAGGCTAGGATAGACCAGATGAGCCTCCATCACCACCTGAAGAGAAGTGGCAGTAGCCCCAGCAGCCGCCCAGGCTCCTGCCGTGGCAGTGTGGCCTGACCTAAGAGGATTTCTGGGGCAGCTGGATGTCGTCCCAGTGATGAAACTCCCATTGATGTGTGGCCCTAGAGCAGGTCAGGGTGGCTGGGGCGAGGATGGTGGTGGCTTCAGTGAAGGCGGCTCCTGCCTCTGAAGGTGGGGCTGCCCATCTTGGAAAACATACAATAGAAACAAGCTCCCAGGGAAGCTTACAGTCTAATGGATACAGGAGATGCCCAAAAAGTATTGTTGATGATATTGATGGTGGTCACAGGAGTGCTGGGGCAGGGAAAAAGTTGGGAGGCCTGAGAAAAAGAATGGATGGAAGGGAGGGGCAGGAAGGAATGAGGGCAGGTTAATGTCATCACCCACTTTTTGGGCTCTGAGGGATATTGGTGGCATTTGGGGTGGGGTGGGATGGGGTGGACAGAAAGGGACACTTGGAAATAGGCGTGGAGTCTTCAGGACCCTTTGACCCTGTTCAGAGCCTTTTTCCAGCCCTCGGCCCAAGACTTCTCTTCCTTCTCCGTATGCTTCTGTTTTCTCAGTTCAGTAGTCCCTTATCGAACCCCAGTTCCATGCACACACACCACCCAGGAGCCAGGACTAGTATGTTGGGCTCATACTAAGTGGCCTCAAGGTCATCGACCCCTCTTCATCCCCACCCAGGACTTGGCCTTGACCCCAAACCAGCCATGAACTTGCAGAGAGAGAGGGAGGAAGGGAGAGAGGGAGGAAGGGAGAGAGGGAGGAGAGCAGTCACAATAGGGAGCCCAGTGCTGGGCTGCCCCTAAAGAGGATTTCCTTGATGCAATAGGGCTCATGACCCCCAAACTGCTCCACGCGCTCTCTTTCCCTCAATCCTGTACACACAGGAGGTTGGTAGGTGCTGCTACTACTGGTCTTACGAAGAAGGAGGAGTGGAGCTGGTTGGAGTGCTGCCTGCCAAGGTGGAAAGTCCCACTGGGCAAGGTAAGTCTTTCAAATTGGGGGGGCTCAGGAAAAAGGCAAGAGAGGACCTCATTGTATAGTACTTAATAGTATACATTTGTGAACCTTCCCCCCCACCCCCACCCGCACCTCTCAGCATGTGTACTATGCACAGACAAATTATAATACTTTAAATTCCAGACAACAGACCAGGAACTGGCAAAATTGGAAGGTCAGAAATGTTAAAAATCAAAACCTAAACTCCAGCAATACAGATTCTCAGAGAGAGAGAGAGAGAGAGAGAGAGAATGAATAAATGAATGAATAGGTTAGGACTCTGGTACTATCCTCTGTGTCAGAGGATTTCTGATTCTGAGTGACTGAGGTCTCTGTAACCCAGTGCTGGAGGAGAAAACAGTAAACTTAGCCTGTATCCTCTTACCTTCTTCTGATGTAGTCTCTGACTTAAGACGAGGTTGGATCTAGGTAGAGAGAGGACTTGCTTTCAACAACAAAAATCACAAAATAGTAATAATAGTAATATAGGCTAAGTGTTTATTATGTGCTAAGCACTGGGGTAGATATAGGATAATCAGATTGGGCACAGTCCCTGTCCCATACCAGGCTCACAGTCTAGGGGAAGGGAGAAAAGGTATTTAATCCCCATGTTAGAGATGAGGAAACTGAGGCCCAGGGAATGACTTGGCCAGGGTCACTCAGCAGGCAAGTAATGGGAGGCAGGATTAGAACCTGGGTTTTCTGACTTGCAGTCTTATGCTCTATCCACTCTCTCCGTGTCCAGGTTCAGGCGCTGAGGATGAATTTTTAGGACCCTTTGAAGTGTTGCTCCTCAAACTCATGACTATGTGCCAATTGGTCATGCTTGTCCACAGCTCACCCTTAGCCCCAGTCATGTCCTACCCTCAACTGAGGCTGGGCTCCACTTTAGAATAGAAGCTTTAGTGCCTGGTGCTGTTTGTCCCCTTCCTTCCTGACCGGGGCAGCACAGTTCCCCTCCACCTTTCAGGGCTGACTCATTTGCCCTTACGCTTGCCCATGTTCACAAGACCCTCAGCTTTTTAATCACATATGTGGGGCCCAAGTCCAACCACAGTCCCATCCATTGCGGGAATGAAGCATCTAGATGTGGGGAGGGCCTCCGGGGGCTATGCCATCAGCGGTTAAGTCTTCTGACCAAAGAAAGTTTTCTGACCCGGGGTACCTCTTCGTGGGGGTCAAGGCCAGCAGTAATCCTGAAAATAGCTGCGACAAAGACTGCAGCATCCACCAAGGTATTTACATTGGCTGGTACTTGCCAGGGCTATGGCGAGAGGGCACAGCTTTGGCACCAATCTGTGATAACTTCTGCTGGAAATGAGTCCCACAGATAAAAAATCCTTTGCCTGCACTTCACTAAGTGGTACACCCATGTCCACCCATTCTCCCGTCACAGTCTGTGCCCCAGCGGGAATATGACTGGGAGGGATGAGAGACCAAGTGACACTGTGCCAACCACTATCACTCTAATCAATTCCTCCATACCAGCTCTTGGCCACAAAGTCTTCATACCTAGACCGCGGCCCCTGTGTTATTACTACGGGAGACTCCATCATCACGTAGGACTGGGGAGGGAGTTGCTTGCTCGAGGGAATGGGGTGTAAAGATGGAGGGGGCTTCACACCCAAAGGCACGGGGCAGAGAAAGGGGGCCAAATTGACACTGCTATAGCGTCCGCAGCCTTTACGTCTAATACTCACAGAAGAAACCCCTGTCCAATCTCCCAGATGGTTTTTAAAAGTCATTTATGTAACCTTCTTCTCCATAGCTGGGCATTTACCTTTCCTTTATAGTAATTCCTCAGCCTTCCATTTCAAACACAAGTGTACAGGAAAAACAAAACAAGAGAGCGTTAAAGGGAGAAGCTTAGGCCAGTCTATTAAGTGTCCCAGTGGGCCTGCCCCTGGCCTGCTCTGATTTCTTTTAGTTTCCAGTCCTGAGAGCTGAGCTTGTTTCTGAGGGAGGGCTAGTGAAATCAGAAAGCTCTTCCGAGAATGTAAAATCCTACAGGACTGAGGCGATGCCACATTTGCCAAAGCAGAGACTTAATCTGAGTTATCCAGCAGAGGAGAGACTATGACTTCTTCAGGATCAGTCAGAAACCATGTACCAACCCCTTTTCTGTTTTGCTATGTCAAATCTGCCCAACCCCATTCTGTGCCCCACCTCTTCCTCCTCCCAGGATTCCTCCAGGTTGGGCTTCTCCTCAACCCTCTTCCCGTAATCTAGAAGTTTGTTCAGTCTAGTGGAAAGAGCACGGGACCAGCAGTTAAGACATCTAGGTTCTACCTGCCTCTGCCACTTGTATGCTGGGTATCTCAGTTTTCTTATCATCAATCGTATTTATTGAGCACTTACTGTGTGCAGAGCACTGTACTAAGCGCTTATCTGTACAATGAGGATAAAATAATTTATTGAATCTACCCCAGAAATGATGATGACAGGTGGACACAAGAAGGGCTTGCCCAGTTTTCCTCCCTGCCTCCGCCTCTCTGGCACCTCTGTCTCTCTCTGACCCGGGTGATCCCAAAGCAGATGGAAATGCCCTTTCACCAGACCTTAGGCATCAGGGTAACTATGATCTTTTTGAAAAGGGAAATGCTGATTTTCTGGATGAGAAGACAGCAAGCAGGGATAGCCTGAGTTACAGTTGAGGCTGCTGGGATCCCTTCAAGTTTCCCTCTAAGTTAATGGGACCTGATCTCCCCTATTCATGGAGTAAAGGGAGGATTCTTCTCGGCTCAGCCCTGCAGCCTCTGTGCAGCACCTGCCATTCCCCTCACTCAACAGAAAACCAACTGACATTAGGGTCTAGAGAAGAACAGGCCTTGAAAATAAGGGCCTGAACAGCCCCACCATTGAACTGATCAAGCTGTCTAAGAGTGTTGAGCCAAAAGCTGTTATTTTTTGAAGGGCCGGGTATGTTTAGCACCTCACCCACACTTGAACACTGTTTGATTTGCATGGGCTGAATCTTCCCCTGTTTGTTTGGTTGAGTTAAAGAGGCTTCTCTTTTTAAGGCTGCCTGTTCATGCAACTTGCTTTATGGTTCTCAATTAGTTGCTTGGTTTCTTTGTGTATTGTTTTCCATGGAAGTTTTGTAAGCTATCAATGTAAGAAACAAATACCCTGGAGACCTAGTAACTCCCTGAAAGCTAGACTGTGTATTTCCTTGAATACCTATCCTTCAGTTAAAATAAATCAATCCATCAATGTAAGTCCCCACTTTGGACTTTTAAAATTCAGTATTTTTTGTTGGACAGGAGGTGGAGTATTTTTCAAGTCCTTCCTAATCAAGGATATACATACACAGCTGCCTCCAGGAAGATGGAAACAGTTTTTTAGTGGGTTTTTTTTTTAATGATATTTGTTAAGCACTTACTAAGTGCCAAGCACTGCACTAATTGCTGGGGTAGACACAAACAGATCAGGTTAGACACAGCCCTTGTCCCACATGGGGCTCATAGTCTTAATCCCCATTTTACAGATGAGGTAACAGACACAGAGAAGTGAAGTGACTTGTCCAAGGTTACACAGATGATAAGCGGTGGAGCTGGGGTTAGAACCAGGTCCTAATGACTCTGGGGCTCATGCTGTATCCACTAGGCCATGCTGCTTCTCAGTCTCCAGCCCTATCATCTTTCTTAAAATGTTCGGCACACGTCTCCCCACTGGTTTTCCCATTTCTTTCCACATCCAACAGAAATTCCTGACTACTGACTAAAGCATTAAGGCATTTAATCTTCTTGCTTCTTCCAATTCAGTCACTCTCTTCTCCCACTGCACCTCAGCTTGCACTCTTCATTCAAATTAACCTATTCTCTGGGCTTCGTTCTCATCCCTACCACCGCCAACCTCTTGCTCACACCGTCCCTCCTGCCTGGAACTCCTCACACTTCTCATCTGAGAGACCACTCCTCTCCCCATCTTCAGAGCCCGTCTGCAATCCCGTCTCTTCCAGGAGGCCATTCTGATTAATTTCTAATCTTCCTCATTATACACCCACCACTGACACTTCAGCATTTCCATGTCATCTAAGCTCTTTAGTTGTCAGAGCTCCCCTGTGCATGTCTTACATTACTTCCTCCTACTGGGGCTTATTAAAATGCCTATTCCCCTTGCTACCTTGTAAACTCCTTTGAAAATCATATTTACTTGTTTCCATTGTACTCTTCCAAGTGCTTAGTACAGTGCCTGCATACAGTAGGCACTCAATAAATGCTATTGATTGATTTGATTAATTGAATGAATGCTTGCTTGGGCTGTTTGGACCTTCTAAGGCTGCTGCTGGGCCAGGTAGCTGTGGCTGTCCCTTGCTCTCTGTGCTACATTCTCTTCTAACCAACTGTGAGTCTCATCTCACTAGTCTCGCTGACTTCAATTGCCAGTTGGAGCCTGGCTAGGCCCCAGCCTCTGCCATAGGGGTCATTGGGTCATTTCCTGCCCTCTCCCTCGCCAAGACAGGTGAGTGAGGATGAACTGTTGGGAGAACAGGCTGGGAGCAATCTCGGTTGCTGTGTGTCCTCTGAATATCCTCCTAAGCTTTTTCTTTTCTTTTTTTAATGGTGTTTCTTAAGCACTTATTATGTTCCGGGCACTGTACTAAGCACTGGGGAAGAGACAAGCTAATCAGGTTAGGCACCGTCCACATCCTACATGGGGCTCACAGTCTAAATCCCCATTTTACAGATGAGATAACAGGCGCGGAGAAGTTAAGTAACTTGCCAGAGGTCATGCAGCAGACAAGGGGCGGAACCAGAATTAGAAGAACTTGGGTTTTTGCTCTATCCACTAGGCCAAGCTGCTTCCCAGTAAGCATAGTCACCCAGAAAACAGAGCTCACCTTCCTCTTGCACATTTCCCTTCTTAGTCTATGGCAGACACTGAAGGGTCAGGGAAGTAAAGCTTCTCCAACCTAGAAGCAAAGTCTTCTCCAACCCAAGATCATTGTTTGCCACTGGTGGGTTAGGAACAGCGGTTGTGGAGTCCTGCTCCTACCCACTCTCTGCTCTCCCTGTGGGGCATCGATGTGAGTGAAATGGCTAGCTCGCTGTTGATATGCTGCATGACGTGGGCTCACTTGGGTTTTCTCTGGGAATCAGTTTTTCCCCTTCAAAATGGAGAGAATGAACCACCTGAATGAATTGTGGAAGGAACCACTCTTTTTGCAAACAGAAAGTGACACCCATTTCTTTTTTTCACTGTTCATTTTGCCTCTCATTTAACCAAACCTACTAACCTTGCTATATGACTGTCCCTTTTGTCGCTATATCTTGAGCTGTTGTCTACTTCGGGTGTTAGTTTGGGGATGTAAGCTCCATGCTGACCGAGAGAATGTGTTTACGCCACTGAACTTTGCCTCCAAGCACCTAGTCTTGTATCTCTAAGTTTGTCACTACCCTTCCCCAAACAATTAGTTTGGTCTTAGTTAACCCTTGTCCCCTTTCTGAGCCTCAGTTTCCCCTTTGAAAGCAGGGATATAATCCCCCCCCTTCTCAATCTGTGCTGAGATCCCTGGATGCCACCACAGCAGGGTCACCAGTCTGAGGGCACGATGTCCTAAAACCCGGGTCTCCTGCCTCAGTCTAGCTATGAGTACAGCTGTAGGGCCGAATCAAACATTTACACTTGGAACCCTTTGTCTGTCTTGATTCCCACAGAGGGTAAGACCCTTGAGGGCTAGGACTGTGCTTTCTCTGGGTTCCATATCCACTACCCTACAGTGTCCTGAATCAGGAAGGGTGCTTAATAAACACTAATGATGATCATGGTGGTGAGAGGAGAAAAGGGGAAGGAAAGAAAGAGGAAGTAGGGAGTGGAAAGGGAGAGGTGGAAGTGAACTGTGTGACCTTCTGGTCCCAACTGGAGCAGGGCCTTGCCAACCTTTTGTGCACACAAAGGGCAGTCTCCCTCCCTCCTACACATCCTCTCCCAGGGCCAAGAAGGTGCCCCCAGAGTATTTGCAGGGTTGTCCCCTTGTCACTAGATTTCCATCTCTTCATTAGCCCTTCCCCTAAAGACAAAAGGCTTTCTCTCCAAGATCCCCATCACCACCTAGGCAGTGTCCCATTGCCCCTGCTCCTTGCACTGTCCTAAACTCACTCAATCCTTCAATGCCTGACCCGCCATGGGACCCACACTGCCTGGAGGGAGTCACAATGGACCGAGTGTGGAATAGATCTGCTGTGTACACGCAGGTTCTCCAGGAAGCTGCCGCCACTGCTGCTGCTACAGCATCTGTTTGCTACCCCTACACCAGGGAGCAGGAACATCAAGCTGAGAGAGGACAGAAAGCAAAGGAAGCTTTAGTGTTCCAGAGACAGAGAGAGAGAGAGAGGTGGTAAAAGCCTGGGACTTCAGGTAAGAATTTGTTTCTTTCTCAGCTACAGTAAGGGAATCTTACCTTCATTAAGACCCTCTGGCTAGCTCGTTGTGGGCAGGGAGCATAGCCACCAATTCTGTGGCATTGTACTCTCCCAAGTACTTAGTACAGTGCTGTGCACATAGTAAGCACTCAGTAAATACCATTGATTGATTGATATAAGCGAGCCCTTTCTCCTCATGCCCAAAGGGCCATGCCTCAGGATCACCATGCCCATCTAGTGCCACCTTTCCTCCCCACTTTCCTCTGTGGTGAACTAGTAGTAGTACCCTGAATTGGGGCATCATCCCTTGCACAACTCCCATTTTTCATTCTCATCACCCTCTCACTCCTAGCCACCATCAAAGCTCACAGCCCAGATTGGGAATAACTGGGAATGGGATGTTGATTGCAGTGGCAATTCACTCCCCCTGCTGCCGCCCACGCATCGCCCAGACACAGCAACTTGGATGGAGACATCTCTGCTCTGCTACCTTTCCCCTCTTAGCCCACCGAGAGTATATCAAAAGTGACAATTCTCTGGCTGGGACTTTTTCTTCCCAACATTTCTCTCCCAGCCCCCACCCCCTTATAGATGCAGCAGCCATCACCATACAGTGTGTCTCAGAGGTGGAGAAGGAGAGTGGTCTCTGGGTCAGTGTATCTGTGAAGGGAAACGAGGTTTGAGAAGAAAGCAGGAGGGAGAAGAGGCTCTGAAGCTTCTTGCTTCTAGGAGCTACCAAAGCCTACGACAGGGATCCCATGCAATAAAGAAGGAGTGTGGCCTATGAGAAGCACCCTGGTCTAGCAAAAAGAGCACAGTCCTAGGAGTCAGAGGACCTGGGTTCTGATCCTGGCTTTTCCACTTGCCTGCCGTGCAACCTTGGGCAAATTACTTAACTGCTGTGTGCCTCAATCTCCTCATCTGTAAAATGGGGATTCAATACCTGTTCTCTCTCCTACCTAGACAGGAACTTTGTCTGACCTGATTCACTTCTATCTACCCTACTGCTTAGAACAGTGCTTGACGCATAGTAAGCCCTTAACAAACATCATAATTATTATTATTAAGGAGACTTTTGGTAGTGGCTTTCGACCTCCACACCCACCATCCACCTTGCTCCCCTCAGGGGTGGGAATGCCTAATCTGTACCTCTGAGGGGGTGGCAAATTCCACACTGGCCTTACTCGCAGCACTGAAGACAGAGAAGATTTATTGATTTTGCCCATTCAAAAGCTAGAGAACCAGGGAGCCAGGACTATGCCCGAGTCTCCTCTCTCCCAGCTGGCTAAAGAAGGAAGGTAGAAGGTGGACAGAGCTTCTCAGAGCACCCCTTCACGAATCAATCAATCAATAGTATTTATTGAGCACTTACTGTGTGCAGAGCACTGTACTAAGCACTTGGGAAAGTACAGTCCAGCGGATCACTATGATCCCTGCCCCCAAGGAACTTATTTTCAGTCTACAGGCAAAGTACTAGTGGAGACCTGGAGAGAGGGAAGCAGGAGAGTGACAGAGTCACTCAGGTCACCTTGATACCAGACTTCATTTCTGGAGAGTACTCAGAGGCAGCTACGTGCCTAGCTGGTCCAGGGGGGTTGAGGTGGAGGGGAGAAATGGGAGGGTCTGCTTTTGCCTGAAGCTTTACCTCTGCCACTGGGCTAGAAGCAGGGATAATGGAATTCTGATAGCCCTATGATGACTTACTATTCTACCCAAGAGAGTGAAAGGAACAGAATTTAACCCTTAACTAAAGCACTGTTCTCAGCATCACCTGTTGACACCACTACCAACTCTCCAGCCATGGTTGCTGCTAATGCTGCTGCCATCACTGCCTTTTGAAATATCCCCCAAAGGGCTCGCAACTGTGTTTCCCAGAGGAATTCCCCTCTGCCCCATGTATCTCCCAGAACTCAGCTGACAGCCGTGCTCAAGCCCATGGTGATCCTTAGCAGGGACCATCCTGGGACAGGTCTGAGAAGGCTTTTCTCTAGGGAGCTGGGCCCTGGAAGAATCAGCTAGCCACCTGCTAGAATGGAAGCTCCTTGAGAGAAGGAATTTGTGAGAGCCCCTGGAGGGACAGGGTCTGCGTTTATTTCCTACCTGACACTCCTTCCCAGCACTTAGTACAGTGCTCTGCACACACTAGGCACTTAATTAAAACTATTATTATTACTACTAGTGACACTATTGTACTCTCCCAAGTACTTAGTGCAGGGTTCTTAGTGCCCTACTCAATAAATACTATTGATTTGTTGATCACCAGTGGGTACAGAGCACTGTGGGACATTTCAAAGGAAGAATAAAACATGATCCCTTCCCTCAGTGGTTTATAATCTAATGTGAGAGCAGAAGAAAAAGGAGTATATGTATTTTGTTTTTTAAAGTGCAAATGCTAGGAAATTTCAAGTACAAATACCAGAGGTGGAATCTGCTGTCAGAAACGATGGATGGGCTTCAGTCTAAGACCTCAGGGCCAAGAATCTACAAGGAGGAGTTGATGATTGTGCTAGTGATTTACGCAGCATCAACTCACACTCTCTCATCCCTGCCAGCCACGTTCCCACTGGGGCACAGAGTGCAAAGAGTAAGAAGGTGGACAGTCCGTTAAAGGTACATGTGCGGTCTCCGCCCACGTTAGCCAGCTGCAGACAGAATCAGGACTAGAACCCAGGTCTTCCGATTCCCAGAACAGTGCTCTTTCCCCTGGACCAACAGTAGGACTCACGTAAGTGAGCTAAACATGAACGTTGGGTACCTGAATGAACGATGGAAAGGAACGGGGTAGGGTCTTCCGGAAAGACTTCCTGAACGGGACAATTTTTAGAATGAGTCTGAAGGAAGGGAAAAAGGAAGGTGGTTTATCAAAGAGAACAGAGGAGGCCATTCCAAGTGGGGGTGTCAGTGGCTCAGAGGTAGTATATGTGTGCCCGGGGCCAACTTTTATCCTGAATGTTGGGAGTTAAAAAGGGTCAAAGGTCTTAGTGGGGAAACCAGCTTATGAGAGGTGGGCAGGCTCTGAAGAGTTTCACTTTGAAGACCTCTCAGGCCTATGTCAGTGATTGATGTGCAAGGCTGCGAGTCCAGCCCCAAAACTTGAGTGGTTTGGACTTCCCCCACACCACTAGACAAACACGGGGCAAAGACCTCAGCACCCCATGACGTTGGAGTTTAGACTGAGGTGCTGGGAAAGGAGTCAGGTTGGCCTGGGCCCAAGGGAGGTCGCCAGCAAGATAGAATGAGGGAAGTGAGGTAAAGGGGAGCCAGCCGGTGAAGAAGGTCTGAGCTGGAATTGAGATAAGGGAACCCAGATAAAGCCCAGTGCCTCCAGGGGAGGGAGAGGCCCAACCTGAGAAAACTAACAGTAATAACTGTGGTATTTGTTAAGCGCTGACTATGTGTCAAACACTGTTCAAGGTACTCATGTTGGACAAAGCCCCTTGCTCCATGTGGGGCTCATGGTCTAAGTAGGAGGGAGAACAGGAATTGAATCCTCATTTTACAGATAAGGAAACTGAGGCTCAGAGAAACAGCATAGCCTATTGGAGACAGCATGGGCCTGGGAGTCAGAAGGACTTGGGTTCTAATCCCAGCTTTGCCACTTGTCTGCTGTGTGACTGGGTAAGTCTCTTAACTTCTCTGTGCTTCAGTTACCTCATCTGTAAAATGGGGATTAAGACTGGGAACCACATGTGGGACATGGACTGTGTCCAACCTGACTAGCTTCTCTCTACCCCAGCACTTAGTACAGTGTCTGGCACATCGTAAATGCTTAACAAATGCCGTAAATAAATAATAAAAAAATTAGTGTCCAGAGTCACACAGGCAGGTGGCAGAATGAGGATTAAAACCCAGGACCTCTGACTCCAAGGCCACACTGCTCCTCAGATGTGGAGGAGAGGGAAGAGGGTCCACCAGCTGACCTAGCTGAGTTCTGGGGCCAGGTTTTCTCTAAGGAGGGTGTAGAGCTCAGGATAACTTACTAGTTAAGGGCTTTGATTCAGGGTTTAAAGACCATAATAATAATAATAAGACTATTTGTTAAGTGCTTACTATGTGTCAGGCACTGTACTAAGCGCTGGGGTAGCTACAAGATATTACAAGATAATCGGATTGGACACAGTCCCTGTCCCCCATGGGGCTCACAGTCTTAGTCCCCTTTAGAGATGAGGTAACTGAGGCACAGAGAAGTTAAGTGACTTGCCTGTGGTCACACAGCAGGCAAGAACCCAGGTCCTTCTAACTCCCAGGTCCGTAGCCTGTCCACTTGGCCATGCTGCTTCTCAAGTCTTGCCCTAAAATCCTTGTCTCCTCAGACTTTCAGGACTCACGTGTGCACCTTTGCCCTTGTATGCCCAGGCTCCTGCTGGCTTAGAAGGGCAGTGACTGGGGCTTCCGTGCCTTTCCTTTGGTGGGAGTCTCCTAGCAGCTTTGGTCCTGGACTCTAGTTGGCTTTGGTCCTGGGTTGGAGTGGAGAAGAAACTTCCTGAGAGCTGGAGTAGTAGTAGTAGCGGTAGTAGGAGGAGGAGGGGAGCAACAGCAATTAGTGAGTACCCACTTGGTTTGGGTGCCGTACTAAGAGTTTGGAATGTATAAAAAGTCAAAGTGATGTGTTTCCTGCCCACAGGATGCTTGTACTGTAATGGGGGAGACGAACATAATCCATCAGTTGTGTATATAAGGCATTTACTCTGTGTAAAGCACGGAATTATGTGCTTGGGAGGGTACAATACCATGTACGATACCATTAGAGAAGCAGCGTGGCTCAGTGGAAAGAGCATGGGCTTTGGAGTCAGAGTTCATGGGTTCAAATATCGGGGCTCCGCCACTTGTCAGCTGTGTGACCTTGGGCAAGTCCCTTAACTTCTCTGTGCCTCAGTTACCTCATCTGTAAGATGGGGATTAAGACTGTGGAGCCCCCCCGTGGGACAACCTGATCACCTTGTATCTCCCCCAACGCTTAGAACAGTGCTTTGCACATAGTATGCGCTTAATAAATGCCATCATCATCATCATTATTATTATTATTATGTAAAAGTACTCCCAGATAGAGGTCAAAAATAAATAATGAGTGGAGGAAGAAGAGGAGGAGAAAGAGGAGAAGGAGGAAGAGCAGGAAGAGGAGGAGGAGGTGATAAAAAGAGAAAGGAATGAGGAGAGAAAAAGGGGTAAAGGGGAGATTGCTGAGGTGGCTCCTTTACTATAAACCAAAAATTCCCTTTTAATTGTCACTGATGTACCCAGTTTCATTTATACCTGTATTATTCCCTCTGGCCTACACACTTGTTCACTCTCACCCAGAGCCCCCTGCTCACCCTTGGAGGGGGACACTCTTGTACAGAGACAAACAGGAGAAGACCCTCAGAGAACCAGGCTCTTAGAAACCAGCCCCTGAAGACATGTTCACCCACAATTCTCCTGTACATGAAAACGTCCTTTCCCGCCAGTCCCCTGCCTTCTTTCCTTAGAGCTGATCAGCCAAGAGTTATTTCTTTATACCACAAACCAACAAAAAGCCCTCAAAGGTGAATGCAGTAGCCCAAGGAAGAAGTTAGTGTGATAGGAACTGGAAAATACAGACTAACTCACTGATGAGCACCCTAAACTCAGACATATTTGTGTAGGTACACGGAGTCCTCTCCTTAGTTTTCGTCTCCCTCCCCCACCGCCTGCCTCACTGTATCACTCAGTATGAGACTCTCAGTGTCTTGGCAGGAAGGATGAGGCCCCCCAGCAGCCCCTTGATGTGGCTGTGATTGCTTCTCTATGATGTGTCTGTGCTGGCCTCTCCCCAGTTCCCCTCACTGGCCCCTGGGCTAATTCATCCTCATCCTCATCAACAGCAGCAGCTGCATTTACTGGGCCCATACAGTGGGTTGAGCCCTCTGCTAGGTGCTGGGGGAGCACAGTAAAAGTAGAACCCACAATCCCTGCCCTCAAGAAGTTTATAATATAATGGGGGAGACAAGCAGGCCCAGATTCTATCCATGCAATAGAGAGGAGAGTGAAAACATAGATCCAACTGATAGAAGCAAGGCACAGAGTGAATAGCAATCCTCTGCTCTGAACTGGACTGAGGCAAGGGTCCTCCAGACCCTCCCACATCTCGTCATCCATCTCAAAACCAAGGCCGGTTGGTATAACAGGTGGCTAGTGGCGGCAGCGGAGGATTTTTGTGCCCATAGCTCGGAGAAAAGTTTCCTTTCCCTTCCCAGACATCAGCCTTTTCAGAACCAAGAATTTGTGAAGCTTTTTCCCTAAAGAAACCATCACTCTCATGCTCCAGAGGTTTCCAAGTCCTATTGAGACTCCTAGCCCCCAAGGTTAGGGTGGCTCTGTCTTTGCAGCCACTTCCCAGGTCCTGGAGCACGAGGCCATACAGCAGTCAGAGAGCCTGGAGTGGGTACTGGTGTGTCCTTGAAAGGAGAGCAAACTCACAGGGGGTTCCGGGCTGCCCGGTAACCACAGCAGTCATTGTGAGGCCCTGCCAGCTCCAGGCCTGCAACAGAATCTGGTTCCTGCCCCAGTGCGGGGGGAAAAATACAGGAGAGGAACTGAAATGAAGCCCACATTGGCAGTTCTCCACTCCTTCCCCCACCTCCCACTCCACCACCCTCCCAAGCCCAACCCCCTGAAGCTTAGTTCATTGGCCTCAGCCTCTCCACTCTAGTGGCTTTGTGGAGTTTTGTGGCCTGGTCTTTTCTGCCCAGGCAGCTGAGAAGCTGAAATTTGTGTTTATGTTTCTGGCCATGCTGAAGCTAAATCTGCTCCCCTCGGCACAACATCTGGCCCGGAGACTGACACCCAAAACCATCAGGGAGTTGGTGCCAAAAAATGCTGGGATCCCGGGCCCCCTTCCTCTCTTCCACCTCCTACCAGCCCTCTCCCACTCTGAGTCTGACTCAGGCCCAACCAGAAAGGGCAGGTACAACATGCCCACTGCTGGGCACGGGGTCCAGGTTTAGGGAGACCCGCGGCCCCTGCCCCATCTTCTCAGACTCACCAGAAACCACACAGGAATAGGGAGATGAGCTGAGGGAGAACCTGGATCTCCGGGGCTGCCTGGCCAGCTGTTTCCAGCCTCACTGCCAGCGTTCCTCCTTTGAACCTCTGTACCTCTGGCCTGATTCCACCTCCCACTTATGCTTAGTCCCACTGCCTCCCTTTGCTCAGTGACTGACATTTGAGCCTCTGGATCAGGTAAGGGAGGGATAGTGAAGGAAATAGGCCAGAGCCAGGCCTGTTCTCTGCCTCAGGATACCTTTCTCAGGGCTAAAGATATCCAGGGTGTAGCAAGAGACTCTCCCTGGGACCTTCTCACCAGCCTCCAGGATGTGGGGAGAGGCAGCTAGTGTAGCCTCTAGTTCAGAGGACAGAACCTTCACACTCTCAGACCAGATGGAGACTGAAGAGGGAATTAAAGTGGCTTGGGAAATGGACTTCTCTCTAGTTGCCCGGTATCGAGACTGTCTTCCAGGCTCCCAGGCTTGGTTCATGCATTGCTGCTGTCTCTTAATGGAAGCCGGCACCGACAGCATTGCCAGCCCACTAAGGACCCTGTGCCTTGCTCCCAGCCCAGGCCCCAGGCCAGCCCCTGGCCCTCTTCTGAGGCCTTCGGAGAGGATAGTGGGGCAAGAGATGGTCCCGGGGGGAAGCAACCAAGGTAGGAGATTGGCATGGTGATAACTGCAGGTGGCAGGAGGCAGTGGCCCCGAAGCAATGGAGCAGTGATGGTGTCAGGGATGGGGAGCACTGAGACCGTGTGCCTTCCAGCTGCATGTCTATGGCAGCTGCCTCAATTCCTTGCCCCTGAGTGGTGCTTGTGGTCCTGTGTTCCAATTCTGCCTGAATTCTGCATGGCATGGATAGAGAGAGGAGCCCTCTTAATAGAGGGTGGGGAACATACTGGGCAAGGGGGTTAGCTGGCCCAGCTGGAAAGGAGGGAGTCAAGGAGTTAGGCTGGAGGGAATGCTCAGGAGGAGGCTTAAGCCCAGTTATGGAGCTGTCCCTGAGCCCTAGTTCATTCTGGCTCACAGGCAGATAGGGTGGGTGCAGTTGAAGATGCGCGGGCCAAGCATGCCAAGAAGTCTGGGGACATATATGCTATTATATATTATATATGTATGTACTGTACATATACACTATTGCTTCCCCTACCTGTGCTTTATTTTAATGTCTGTTTCTCTCCCCCCACCCCCTGCAAAGTTGTAAGCGCCTTGAGGGCAGGGGTCCTAGTCTTCTAGTCTTCTACCTAGTCTTCTGTACTTTCCCAAGTACTTCGTACAGTACCTGAGGGCTCAATAAATACCCCTGATTGATTGATTGATTGTTTGGGCAGCAGTTTTAGAGCCCCCAAAGTGCATTATCCCAGCTGCCCTGGGACTCTAACCCCTCTCTTCTCCCTTGCCCCACTGTCACACATATCAGCACTGAGGAAGGAAGGGCCCAAGCTGGGAACTCTGCCCCAGGGCCCATGAGAAAGGTTATCTACAACTCTGGGAAGTTCCTTTTCGGGCAACCTATTATTAAGCGTCGGCCTGACATTAGTGGGAATTATGCCATGCAGAAGGACCCATGTGTTTTTGCTTCTGAGCCTGCCCAGAAATCCTGGCATCAGCCCACCTCCTTCATTGACAGAGAGCATTTCAGGGGTTTCTACCCCCTGCCCAGCCCTATCCTTCCACCCTCCTTCTGCTCCGGGTGGCCTCAGGGCAGCATCCAGGATCAGGTCAGGGTGACAGCTGGATTAGGCGGGGAGCTCAGCATCGCTGGCACCCTGGGGCGGGAGGTCATTTTTCGGAAAAAATGATCCTAGCAGCAGAGTAGTGTATAGATTGGAATGGGAAGAGACAGGTGTCAGGGAGGTCAGTGAGGAGGATGATGCGGTACTCAAAGGGAGCTAGGATAAGTGCATGGATCAGCATAGTAGCAGTTTGAATGGCGAGGAAAGGGTGGATTTTAGTGATACTGTGAAGGTCGAACCAACAGGCTTTGGTGATAGGTTGAATATGTGGGTTAATGAGAGAGATGAGTCAAGAATAATACCGAAGTAACAGTCCTGTGGTGTGTCTACAGTGAACAGTAGAAAAGTAGAAAAGACGGAAGAAGGACTGGATCAGAATCAGGACAGTGTCCTCTCGGCAGATTGATACTCTACTACACTAACTGGAGCCTGAGAGCTAGGGAGAATCATTTCTGTTGTAGCGTACTCTCCCAAATGCTTAATACAGTGCCCTGCACGCAGTAACTGCTCAATAAATGCCATTGATGATGGATGATCAAAGTAATAGCTTGGGTGAAATCCTTAAGAATCAAGGGTCTCCAGGTCAGTTTGTTTAGGCAAACATTTGCCTAATTATTAAGTCATCTGCAGCCCAAACACTGACCTCTAATCTGAATCTTTTCCCACCTAGACCCAGAAGAGAAAATTGACCTTGATGTGGAGGAGGAAGTGAGAGGATTTGGCAACTGATCAGTTATGTAGGATGAGGATTTGGAGGAGACAGTGAGGTGTTGCAAGGCTCCAAGCATTAGGGTACAGGCTGGGTAGGGGCATTTCTCTAGCAGCGTGAGTAGTGGGTAGAACACAGGACTGGAAGTCAGAAGGACCTGGGTTCTAATCCCGGCTCCACCATTTGTCTGCTGTGTTACCTTGGGCAAGTCACTTCACTTCTCTGTGCCTCAGTCACCTCATCTGTAAAATGGGGATTAAGACTGTGAGCCCCATGTGGGACAGGGACTGTGTCCAACCTGATAACCTTGTATCTTATCCCAGCACTTAGAATAATGCTTGGCACATAGTAAGAGCTTAACAAATTCCACTATTATTATCACTATTATTATTTTCTCCACGAGGTGGAGATTTGGAACAGAGAAGAGGGTTTAGGAGAGGAAAATGAGGAAAAGTTTTAACTTTGCCAAATTCAGGTTGGGGGGGGCGGCATTAAGACAACCAGGTGCAGATGCTGTGAGCACTGTGAGAAGCAGAACTGGACTGAACAGAGAGAGCTGAGCTAGAGTGGGATCACTTTCATTCATTCATTCAATAGTATTTATTGAGCGCTTACTGTGTGCAGAGCACTGGACTAAGCGCTTGGGAAGTACAAGTCTGCAACATAGAGAGACGGTCCCTGCCCAATAACGGGGTCACAGTCTACAAGGGGGAGACAGACAACAGAACAAAAGACAACACATATGCCCCCAAACCCTCTTTTCCCCCCACACTCAAACATGCCCCCAGCCCCTCTTTCCCCACAAACACACACACACACACACACACGCCCCCAGACCCTCTTTTCCCACAGACACATGCCCCCAGACCCTCTTTTCCCACAGACACGTGCCCCCAGACCTTCTTTCCCCACAAACACACATACATGTGCCCCCAGACCCTCTTCCCCCCACCCCATGCACACACAGACAGACAGGATCACTTGATCTCATCCCCATTCAGCTGTCGAGTGTCACAGTGCCTGGCCAGGAAGATCATTTCTGCAGCAGTGTTTTGGACAAACCAAAGTGAGAGAGCGGAGATGAGGGAGTCAAGGAGGAGTAGGTCCTGATCACACTGGGTGATTGTAATGTACTCTGGCTGCAGCTTCCTCCCTTTCCCCACCTTATCCTGCAACCTAGGCCCTCATTTCCCCCAGAGCATTTAGATCGAGTCCAGGAGGAACTGTTATTCTGGATGGGGCGGGGCGCCTAGGAAAGGAAGGGAGCTAAAAAGTGCGGGGCAAAGGAAGGAAGAGACTCAGGTCATGAAACGACAACTATTCTTTCCTGCGTCTGCAGCAGCGAACCCTAGGCTTGAAGAGAAATCAGAAAAGGAGCTCAGAGGCCGAGTTGGCAGTGACAGAAAATTCCCGGTTCTTTCCCAGGGTCAGTGTTGAGAGAATCCTTGTGGGAGGTTGAAAGGGTTTCCTTACCTAAAATATTTCCAGCTGACCAGGCACTGAGTCTGTCCTCTGCTCTCAGCCCGTCCGCAACTTCCTATGCCTCGGCCCCAGTCTAACACCATCAGTCTCGTTCGGGCCCACACATCTCTTGCTCCATTCCTGAGACCGTCCAACCAAGCCCCTCCTCTCCACTCTAACCTGCCCTCAGTGGACTTGTTCAGCAGAACCCACACCGCCCCACTTCTTCTCTTCCCCCTCCCCTCCCTGTCCCGTAGTCCAGGATCTGAGGCTGAAAGACTTCTTGATTCTGGACTCAAGCCACTCTCTATGGCCCCAAAATGAACAATTTTTCTCCATCCCCACCCCCTTCAGCTTCATTTAGCTGTTCCCAGAGTGTCCCCTCATCATCGTTCCTGACTATGACAGCACTAACCATTAGGGAAACATGCACAAATAGAGCAAAAGGGAGAGGCCTGCGAGCAGAGCAAGGATGAGGCCTTCAGCGGGGCTCGTGTCTAATTCTCACCTGTGTATTCTTTCCCAGCACTTAGTACTGCGCCCTGCCCTCAGTAAACTCTTGATAAATACTATTACTGCTTTAGTGGGAAGGAGGGAGAGGGAAGGAAATGCTGGAGGTGTCCTGCTCTCCCTCTTACTTAGACGGCGAACCCCCCGTTGAACTGGGGCGGTGTCTGACCCAATTAACTCGTATCTACCCCAGTGCTTAAAACAGTGCTTGAGACACTTAACAAAAGCCGTAATGGTATTAATAATAATCATCATTAGACTGTGAGCCCACTGTTGGGTAGGGACTGTCTCTATATGTTGCCAACTTGTATTTCCCAAGCGCTTAGTACAGTGCTCTATACACAGTAAGCGCCCAATAAATATGATTGATTGATCATTATTAATTGTCGACTGAGCCCCATCAAGCGCTCCGGGGTGCTGTAATGAAGCTGAAAATAATAATAATAATAACGTTATTTATTAAGCACTGACTATGTGCAAAGCACTGCTCTAAGTGCCTGCTCTAAGTGCTGGGGAGGTTACAAGGTGATCAGGTTGTCCCACGGGGGGCTCGCAGTCTTAATCCCCATTTTACAGATGAGGTAACTGAGGCCCAGAGAAGTGAAGTGACCGGCCCAAAGTCACACAGCTGACAATTGGAGGAGCCGGGATTCGAACCCATGAACTCCAACTCCAAAGCCCGGGCTCTTTCCACTGAACCACACTGCTTCCCCTGATGACATAAATGACATAAGGGCCCAGGGTAGGGTTGGAGGGAGTCTTGCTGGGGGGTACACTTGGCTGTGAGCAGTGCCAGGGTTCAGTGGAGGAGGTTTGAGGTAAGAAATGGAGGAATGGGAGGAACGGGTGCCCTAGGCAATGTAGGGAGCCGATGGAGTGGGAGCGGGGGTGTCGTCCGATGAACAACAGGTGTTTGGGGGGGGACGGGGAAGGGAATGGTTGGAGGTGGATGAGGGGGTGGCGGCATCTCTCGAATGGGCCGGCTGGGCCTTTTAGACTGTGAGCCCACTGTTGGGTAGGGACTGTCTCTCTATGTAGCCAACTTGTCCTTCCCAAGCGCTTAGTCCAGTGCTCTGCACACAGTAAGCGCTCAATACATACGATCGATTGATTGATTGATTGGTCCGGGGAAGTTAGCGGTGAAGGACTGGCAGCCTGGGCGGCAGGGCCAGGTTTGGGGGGCCCCGGGGCCGCTGTCCCCACGGCCGGTGCTGGAGGCGGGGCGGTGGGCTGGCTCTGCTGGACGCCCACGGACCTGAGGGGGAAAATTCCAGGCTGGGGGCCGCCCGGGGACACCCCGAGCCGGGGGGGGGGGGGCACGGCACGGCACGGCACGGCACGGCACGGCACGGAGAGAGAGGGGAGGGGGGGGATTCCCCGCCGCCCCCCGGGGTGGGCGGCAGGGCCTAGCCCGGTGCCGGTGCCGTCGGGGCCGGGCACTGCAGGGGACTCTCCGGGGGGCTGGGGGGTGGCCCGGCCCTGGGCACCAAGCCGAGGGGGGGGATGGCCCGGCCTGGGGCACAGACCCTGGCTGGGGGGGACCCGGGGGCGTCTCTGGGTTGGGGGGCCGCAAGGATCGGCTCGACCCGCCGCCCCGGCAACCCGCACCCATCTGCGCTCCTCCCCGGGGCCGGGGGAAGCGGGCAGCCAGGAGGAGGGACGGACGGGGGGACGGACGGGGGGGACCGGGGGAGGGACGGACGGAGAGAGGGAGGGAGGGAAGGAGGAAGGCGGAGGGAGGAGGGAGGAGGGAGGCAGGCAGGCGGCGGAGGAGGAGGAGGAGGCGGAGAGAGGGAGTGCGATAGAAACGAGCGGAGAGAGAGAGAGAGAGACAGAGACGGAGACAGGGAGGGAGGGACGGAGGGACGGAGGGACGGACGGACGGACGGAGGGAGGGAGGGAGGGAGGGAGGGACGAGGGCCGGCCGGGGGAGCGCAGGAGGCAGCGGCGGACAGAAGAGGACAGGAAAGGACAGGACAAGGCAGGGCAGGGCAGAGGCAGGGCAGGACGGAGGGACGGAACAGGGCCCGGCCGGACCGGCCTCACGGTAATTAGCGCCGCTCGGGGACCGGGCCGGGCCGGGCCGAGCCGAGCCGGGCCGGGCCGCGCCGCGCCGCGCCGCGGGGAGGGGGGCACCGCGCCTGGCACTGCCCCGCGGGGGGTCCCGGGCCCCCCGGGGGAGGGCACCCCGGAGGGCATCCTGGGGGAGGGGGCCGGAGGCGGCCCGCGGGGAAGCGGGGAGGAGGGCGGAAGGGAAGGACGGAGGGAGGCTTCGCGTTGGCCATTTGTTTATTTATTTCTCTCCGAGGTCGGGAAAGCTCCCCCCTCCCTGTCTCCCTCCCTCCCTCCCCCGTTCCCTCCGCCTTCCCCCGGCCCCCGCTTCCTCCTCCGCCTCCTCCGCCTCCCCCTCCTCCTCCCCCGCCGCTCCAGTCTCAAGTTCAAGTGGGTCCAATGCCCGCGGGGGGCCGCTCCGACGCCTAGCCCCAAAGCCCGGGGCCCTGGGCCTATGGGGGGGCGGGGGGCTGCCCGGGGACACCCCGAGGCCCGAACCCTGCCGCAGCCGGGGAAGGGGAAGACACCCCCCCTCCCCGCCCCGGTCCCCTGGCCCGCTGAAAGCCCCGCCCTGCGGCCCCCCGGGCTTTGGGGGGAAGGGGGGGGGGTCCCGGTTCCCGGTTGGGAGAGGCGGCGCTGGCTGGGCTGATCGGCCGGGCCGGAGAGCCGAGTGGCGGCAGAAAATGGCAGCTTGGCCCGACCCCGGTGCTTCCCCCTCCCCTCCCGTCCTCCCCGGGCCCCTCCCCGCCCGGGGATGGGGGGGAAAGGGGGGGCCCCCCGCCAGGGCCGGGCCGGGCCGCTTCCCCCACACCTGTGGCTCTGGGAAGGAGCCGGAATGTGGGGGCGGACAGATTTTCCGGCCTCGGGGCGGATGGGGGTGGGGAGGGGGGGACTGTCCCGGCCCCGGCGGCCCCGAGCCACGCCGCAGTGGGGCGGGGGGGGGGGGCGGCTTGGGGAGACGGCCCGGGGCTGGGGGGGGGGGGCGGCCAAGATGTCCGCACCTCCCCCCGGCCCCCCCCGATGGGGAGGGGTCGGGGAGTGGAGTGCGGAGGAACCGGGCCTCGGCGGCCGGCCAAGCCAAGGGGCCTCCCCGGGAGGGAGGGGGGGTCTCCCCCACTCCGCCACCCCCGCACCCACCCACCGCCCGCCGCAGCCCCCGCCCCGCCCCGGCCCGTCCCGCCCCGCCGGAGCGGGTGCAGACGTGTCCTTGAGCGGCTCTCGCATCTGCACCGCGAAGGACAGGACCGGGCCCCGCCGCCCCTGCTCCCCTCCGACCCCAGAACCCCAGCTCCTCCTCCTCCCCGTCCTCCTCCTCCTCCTCCTCCTCCTCTTCCTCCTCCTCCTCCTCCTCCTCCTCCTCCTCCTCCTCTTCCTCCTCCCCGGGAGAGGATCCGGGCAGCCCCGCCGCCCTGTCCCGCCTGGCTCCCTTCCTCTCTCCCCCCACCCACCAGGGCTAGGCTGCACTGGCAGCGGCCCAGGCCCTCTCCCCCTTCGGCTCCCAATCCCTTCCCCCAACTAGGTTCTCCCTCCCTCCCTCTCTGGACACTTCTTTCCTATCTTCACCCCCAGCCCAACCTCTTATCAACAATAATAATAATGATGTTAAGCACTTACTATGCGCCAAGCCCTGTTCTAAGTGCTGGGGTGGATGCAGGGTGATCAAGAGCTTAGTACAATTGTACTAAGCAATTAAGCGCTTGGTACAGTGCTCTGCACACAGTAAGCACTCAATAAATACGATTGAATGAATAATCGGGTTGTCCCACGTGGGGCTCACAGTCTTAAACCCCACCTTACAGGTGAGGGAACCGAGGCACAGAGAAGCTGAGTGACTTGCCCAAGGTTACACAAGTGGTGTAAGACAAGTGGCGGAGCCGGGATCAGAACCCAGACTCCCAAGCCTGTGCTCTTTCCACTAAGCCACGCTGCTTGTTTCCCCCTCTGCCCTTTCTCTTTTCTGTTTTTCCCCTCATCTCTCCCCCTTTGGCTCCCAATCTGCCTTTCCCCTTCCCCCAACTAGGTTCTCCCTCCCTCCCTCTCTGGACACTTCTTTCCTATCTTCCCCCCCACCCCCAGCCCAACCTCCTATCAACAATAATAATAATGGTGTTAAGCACTCACTATGTGCCAAGCCCTGTTCTAAGTGCTGGGGTAGATACAGGGTAATCAGGTTGTCCCACTGTGGGGCTCACAGTCTTAAACCCCACTTTACAGGTGAGGGAGCTGAGGCACAGAGAAGCTGAGTGACTTGCCCAAGGTTACACAGCAGACAAGTGGCAGAGCCGGGATCAGAACCCAGACTCCCAAGCCTGTGCTCTTTCCACTAAGCTACGCTGCTTGTTTCCCCCTCTGCCCTTTCTCTTTTCTGTTTTTCCCCCTCATCTCTTCCCTTTCCTCCCCCCCGCCCCGTTCTCTCCCTCTCCCAACCTCTTCATCTTCTTCCTCTTTGGAAGTTGCTTAGCCTAGCTCGGCAGGTGCCTCCAGTGGAGGGGGTGAGTCTGGTTGTTTGACCGCGAATAAGGCTCCTCGGGCAGATCCTCTGACCGCGGGCACGGTGACTCTGGAGACCGCTGGGCTCCATACGGAAGGTCCACTGCCGCTGCCTGTCTACCCCCGACAGGGTAGGGGAAGTGGAGGGAGAAGGTGATCAGAGGAGATCTTCAATTCCCCCCAATGGAAAGGCCCAGTTATGAGAAGAGTGGGCCTCCTGAGCAATGCATTCTTGCTCCCCGGGCCCCCGGCCCACCCCTGAAATGCCGTCTTTGCCAGGAGATCTGTCCCATGTCCATGCCAACGTATCCTTGGAGATGTCAGTGATCTGTGATCGAAAATGGCCTCGCCTTCTCCCCTCCAACGGGGCACCGGGTCAGGAGCGGAGGTGGACGTGGGGCCCGGGAGGGGTCTGCTCTCCGAGCTCGCTCTCCTTTCAAGGATAGGCCGCCGCTGCAGGCTGCCTGACACCGGCCATGGCTTTAACCGAGAGGTTGGGGACATCTGGGAAAACTCCTAATGTTTCCGGCTCTGGGCGTCTAGGGGCAGCAGTCTTTATGTGGGCCCCTGCAAAGCCCAGGGAAGAGTCAGCGGGCAAATTGGGACAAAATCCTTTTCCCACCCACCCCCAGCCTAGGAAGGAGAGTTAGCGTCTGCAGCCGAATCTCTAGGACGAGTCGCATATGCCTCGACTCAGCTCTGGGGCCCCGACCCTCCGCCACTAGTGCTCTGTGAGCAGCACCTCCTCGGCCGCCATCTTCAGCCGCTGTTCCCTCTAGCCTGTGGGCCTGGCTTTTTGCTTCTGGTTCCCTTTGCCTCTTCGGCCTGCCCCGTGGTGGGTTGAAGAGCAGCATCTGCCTGCCAGGAGGGAGCGGCAGAGCCCCGAGAGTGCAGGGGCTGGTGAGGAGGCCTGAGTGCCCTTCCCCTGGCCCGCCTGGCTTTCCTGAGGGCCCAAACTCCCACCTGGGCCTCTCCCTAGGAAAGGAACTGATCTCTGCGAGCGAAGCCTCGGGCTCCGAGAACTTTTCTCAGTCAGATCCTGCTCACTCCTCGGGGCTGACTCAGCAGGAAACTCTGGTACTGGTTGGAGCGTAGCCTCTCCTCTCCTTTCCTCTCCTTTCCTTCCTTCCCCTTCCCCTCTTCTTCTCTCTTTTCTTCCCCCCCCCTTCCCCACCTCTCCTCTCTTCTCTTTCCCCCTCCTCTCCTCTTTCCCTTTACATTTTTTGCCCCTCCTCTTCTGAGGTCAACAGACACATACACATTTGGACCTGGAGGGGATTCAGGCTTAGGATGGTGTGGGTGGGTGGGGAGGGGCTCACCCCTGTGCCCTCCCCACTTGCCCTGGCTCCGGCTGTGTTCTTTCAGAGACTAACAAAGAGGTCCCTGTGAGTGATGTAAGGCCCAAATTGTTTATTCCGTGGCACCGGAGTTGGAGAAAGCGTATCTGGGGTGAGGACCCCAGGAGTGGTTTACATTTCACATAGTGGCTGATGTGAAAAGCACCCCTGGCCCCTTACACATTGGGTGTGTGTAAATACAGGCTTTTCCGCACATAGGAACCATCTGAATTGATTCTGTTAATGGGGAAAGGGCTCCATGGAGAACCAACAGTAAAGGGAGAGGAACTGGAGAGCAAACCCCCAGACAACTCTTGAAAAACTCTTCTCCTTCAACTATCTACCTGGCCTGGCCCGGCCCGGCCCGGGACTACCACTGAGCAGATGTTCAGACCTCCCTAGATCTGGTCTCTGAGTTCTTACTCCTTCCCTCTCACCATTTCCCTCTTCTCTCTCCCCTCCTTCTCCTGTCTCCCTTCCCTAATCCTTATCCCCTGACTCCCAATCACTTCCAGGCACTGATCAGAATTGAACATTTTAGGACCGTTTTTTTTTTTGGAGGGGGGGGAACAACTTTGTGAAAGGGCAAAGGGTTGGGTATGTATCTTCCCGAGTCGCAAACTTAAAAAATAACAGACTCAGAGTCCCCTCCCCCGCATGCTAGCTAAGGGCGTGTTTTCAGTGTCTCTTCCTGCCCTTGCACACCAAAAGCATATTGGATAAACTTGGCTGACTGTGGATATACAGCTATGTGTTTCAGTGTGTTGGTGTGTATCGGCGCATAGATGTCTGAATCTTAAAGTGTCTGTGTTTGGTCTGGAATCTTTGTATATGCCCAAGTAATTATTGGTAAGGCTCTGTGTAAGCATACGTTCACGTAAGCGTGCGTATAGGTAGATAGGTATGTATGCGCGCAGTGCAATTTGGGTGTAGGCAGATATTGAAGTGTAAGCAGCGTGGCTCAGTGGAAAGAGCGCGGGCTTGGGAGTCAGAGGTCATGGGTTCTAATCCCGGCTCCGCCACTTATCAGCTGTGTGACTTTGGGCACACTTCTCTGTGCCTCAGTCACCTCATCTGGAAAATGGGAATTAAGACTGTGAACCCCATGTGGGACAACCTGATTACCTTGTATCTCCTCCAGTGCTTAGAACAGTGCTTGGCACATAGTAAGCGCTTAACAAATACCAAAATTATTATTATTGTTATTATTATATTATTGTTATGTGTGTAAAATCACGGGACAGGAAAGTATGTTGAGGTGATCCAGAATCACGCATGCATGTGACATTTTCTGCTATTATCCTTATTGTTTTCTTCCTTTTGCTTTCACTATTTGTAAGTCATTTTTGTCCCTCTCCTCTCATCCTGTTAAATCGTAAGCTCTGTAAAGGGCAGAGAACGTGTGTGTTGCTACTGGTACTCTCTCCAAGAACTTGGTATGGTGCTTAGCACTCCGAAGGCACTCAGTAACTATCACTGATTGTGTGATTGATGATCCCAGACAGGGGAGGAAAACATCAATCCTATTTTTCAAAACTTCCAAAGACAAAGTTGACACAACCCTGTTTCGTTTCCAGCCTTGTGTCCAGGAAGTTCTTCTCTAGAGCTAACTCAAATCCCTCCTGTTGTCGTGTCAGTTCGGTCGCTTTTGTTTTCTTCTCGGACCTGCTGGGTCACCCCTGGTCTCCGGGGAATAATACCCCTTCAAGTGCTCAGGGCAGTGAATTAATTTAATCCACCTCTCTGTGTCTGAGCAGTACTGGTCCAGCTTATGAAGGGGCAAAATACCTCTGTCTAACTCCTTTCGATGCTTCAGAGAAACCCAAAATGATCCCTTCCACGACTGCATCCCTAGAGCCCAGCACAGACCTGGGAGTGGAGGGGGTGGGAAGGGAGGGGACAGGGCGGAAGAGGAGATCTCAACTTTAGGATTTCTACAGCTTTGTGGTCCTAATCTGACTGTGCTCCAGGTTTTAGAGCTCAGAACTAGTTCTGGCACTCTCGTAAGGATCGGACCAATGCTGAGTAGCATCTCCGTTCTTCCTTATTTTGAAGGGCTTGACGGTTCTGCCGTATGGGATTACGTGAGGCCTATGTTGCCGACTTGTGCTTCCCAAGAGCCTAGTACAGTGCTCCGCACACAGTAAGCACTCAGTAAATACGATTGAATTAATGAAAAGCTGTACAGTCACCTAGAAACAACCACTTCGTTGCTCATCCAATCCTTTGCTAAAGTGGAGGGTCTAGCAGGGATGTGGAGGGAGGGTGGGTGTCCCCTGTTCTGAGTTTAGGGGGGCTTCGTAGCCTTCTTTGGCCATGAAAGAATTGGACACAGGGAGAATGGTGTGTGTGTGTATGCATGTGTGAGTGCTGAGGGGAAGTTTCCCCTGTCCCCATTAGTCTAGGCCTGGGATAGATCACACCCACCCTCCATGCCTGCTGCCTGTATTCTCACCAGCGGGTTTCCTCAGAAGCCCTTGCTGGAGTTCCTGCCCAGCTGTACCAAGCTGGCTGTCATACTAAGGGTGACTTCTTTATTTAGGTTCCTGGCAACATTCCAGCCCTCCAACCCCGGGCACGAAGCCTCCGGTGCTCCTGTCCCGTTGCCCCCCGCCCCCCCACCCTCATTCAAGATAGGGTCCTCTGGCCTCTGGAGGATCCTGAGAGTTTGTACGCACAGGGGGCCTGTCCAGTGCTGTGTCTGTAGTCCAGGCTCTCCGACTCTGGGGCTGAGCAGGAGGGGGGGTCTGACCACAGAGCCGGCAGCTGGTGCACAGTGATTAGTTCTAATAGTTTTATTACTCACAACAATGTGGTTATTGCCGCCACCCGCGCCTGGCTGGACTGTGGTTCCCAGCCCAGGGGCTCTGCCGGCTGTTGGCAGGCAGGCTGAGTTGCCCAACGGGGCACGGGTATGGTTTCTCCGATTTGTCTCCGGGCTGGGCCGGAAGGAGCAGGAAGCATTTTATCCTCACTCTTTTCTGGTTCCCCTCCTCCCCTGTGCAGCCTGGAGGGAACTCCCTCACAGGTCTTCCCGTGGGCAGGGCCTGGTGAGAAGCAGCGTGGTCTAGTGGACAGAGCACAGACCTGGGAGTAAGAAGGACCTGGCTTCTAATCCCAGCTCTGCCCCTTGTCCGCTGTGTGATCTTGGGCAAGTCACTTGACTTCTCAGTTCCCCTTCGTATGTAAAATGAGGATTAAGACTGTGAGCCCCCTGTGGGACAGGGACTGTGTCCAACCTGATTATCTCGTATCTACCCCAACGCTTAGTACAGTGCCTGGCAAATGGTACACACTTAAATGCCATAAAAAAAAGGAGACAGTGACACCCTCAACCCAGAATTCTGTTGGAATCTGAGGTGTGGGGGCTGAGGGGTGGCCAGCGGGTGGGTAGGTCAGAGGAAGTGACGCGATTCCTGCTGAATCAATGCTGAAGTGACTTCCCCGGGGAGGGAATCACGGGGTTGGGGGTTAAATGACTTGGCATTTATTCCCGAGGCCTGGAATTGAGTCAGGGCCCCCCGGAGTGGCCCCAGTCGAGGGTGCAGAGCAGTAATTTCTTCCTCCCAAAAGCCACCTGGGCTGCTGGTAGAGTGGGTGGTCGGCAGGTGCGGGAGACTCCCTGCCAACCCAAGTGTAGCGAGGGTGACTGACTGTGGGGACCCGGACGAGGAATATCTGCCTCTCTTCCTCTCCAGAGTCCCACTGGGACCAAACGCAACGGCGTGAAATGGGAGCGTCGCCCCACACTCCACAGAGGGTTTGGTTGTAGCCCGGCCCTGATGGTTCAGATCTGGACCATGATGGGCTCCAGAGGCCCACTGCACTCCGGCTTCCCCAGGGTGAAAGCTAGCCACTCTAAGCCCTGGCTCATTTTTGTCTCAGGCCCCCTGCCTCTACATGCAGTGAATGTGTGAGGGGAGGTGAGGGTGTAGAGGAGGGTGCTAAGACCCTACTGCCAGTTTCCAAGTCCTCGGTAGCTGGGACAGAATCATCGAGCTCACGTGTAAAGCTGCCTTCCTCGGAGCACCTCCAGGGCTGGTGAACATCAGCTGTTCCAGGCAGTTCCCAGGTGGCAGTGACACTACAGGGGAGGCTGCGGGACTCGCCAGAGGGGTCCGCCCCCCACCCCCACCCCATCCCCACAGCTGCGTAGAGGGGTGGGGGCTAGGTGTCGAAGAGCCAAGGGAAATCCGACCCCCTTCCCCGATGAATGTAAAATGCGTTTAAATAGGTCTGATGAACTCAGGGCTTGGTGAGTCAGGAGGAGAGGCTGTTTGGAAGAGACAGAGAGAGAGATGAGGGCTTCCCTGAATGCGGTTGGGTGAGGGAGGGGGTGGGGGAAGAGGGTGGAGAGCTAGGCAAGGCTAGCTCATGGTTGTAACCCGAGGGCACTGTGTGAAAGTGGAAATTATTTGGATTAGAAGAGCGTCTAAGAAAATGCCACAGACTCACCTCTTGTCCTGGACGCTGAAAACAGAAGGACGTAAGCAGTGCCGTTACTGGGCCTGACCAGCAGTCCAGCCAGCCCAGTGTTTTGTCGCTGTTAATGACAGCAGAATGTTTGGAGAAACTAGGGGATGGTTGCTCTCCCGGACACCCAACCTCTACTGACTCTCCAGGAATCAGCTCACCTAGCCCACTGGGCTAGAATGAGCCCCGTCATGCACACGGCACAAGCCCATCCCCAGATATTTACAAACATTCATGTTCAGTCACATGCAGGGTCACAAGTAGATATGTATACTTTGTACCCAGGAATGCGCATACATTGTTGGGTATGGGCACCTAGACATCTCCATCTCCCACACATGCATTCATATTTATGGAGGTTCTCTTGCTTTCCTGATTACTCGTTTGCACTGAATAGTTCTCTCGTGGCTGGCTGGGTGGCTGCTGATGGGGAAAATACATTCACTGTGGCTTTTCTCACCGGGCCAGGCTCTCTTCGGCATGTTTTGTGTCGGCTAGAGTCATTGGAGAATGGGTTTTTTTTTCTCCTTCCAACCATCCTTGGTGAGAAGGGAGAACGGGGAAAGACACCATCGGAAGAGGGTTCTGTGGCAGGGAGGAACAGCTTATGACTAGTGACTGCAGTTGAGGTCACAGCTAGTCTGAAAGGACACAGGGAAGAGGCAGCAGGACCCCATAAGGCCCAGGTCTGTGGGACCCTGGAGGATTCCCCCCACTACGCCCCCGACCCCTTGATACTGTTCTGATTCAGGAAACCTGAAACGGGATGCCTTGGTTCAGCAGAGGTCTGGCTCCCAGGAATGGTAGCATCCAAATTCCAGTAAAACTTGAAACTTGTGACTTTGGAGCTTTGGCTCCCCCTGAGCAGTGATGAGTGATGAGCTCCCAAGTAGTGACTATCACCGTGGTTATGTTGATGGAACTGGTGTTTGGATAATTATAATAATAACAAAAATGATGGTTTTTTATTTGGCACTTGCTGTGCACCAAGCACTATGCTAAACACTGGGTTAATTATGAAACAATCAGTCTGGACGTTATCCTTGCTGCTAAGAGCATGGAAATCAGTGATGATAGGGTTGAGAGAAAGGCTGAGATGGTGATAATGTTAACCGAGGAGAGGTACTGGTGATTGTAGAGAGGAGATGAATGGTTGACAGTGTGAGTGGATTAGACACTAGAGGAATAAAGTGGCATTGATGGCAAAAAAGTAGTGAGGAAGGATTGAATAGCAGGGTTGGGGGGGGACCCACAGGGAGGCCCAGGCCCAGGCAGGAGCATGTCTTTGTACCACTAAGGATGCAGCCTCTGTCCATCAAGCGATAGTGAGGTGAACACCGAGCACCTAAGAGTCCCTTAGTAGCTGGTGCCCCATTACCAGGAGGATGGACTTAGGATTCAGTCCTTCCCACCAGTAGTAAACTGGGGAATTGCTGTCAGGACCACACGAGTTGGAGATGCGCAGCTGTTTGGAGGGTCACACTCAAGAGTATATGCATAAATATGTTTATAAATTCATTCAGTCAGTCATTTGTTGAGCGCTTATTGTGTGCAGAGCACTGTCCTAAGCACTTGGGAAAGTACAATACGATATACAGACACGGTCCCTGCCCACAACAAATTTACAGTTTAAAAGTGGGGAAGACAGCCTTGAATACAAATAAATAAAATTACAGATATGTACATAAGCGCTCTGGGGCTGGGATGGGGGAAGAGCAAAGGGAACACAACAGTCAGGGTGGCGGAGAAGGGAGTGGGAGATGAGGCAAGGTGGGGCTTAGCCTGGTAAGGTCTCATGGAGGAGATGTGCCTTCAATAAGACTTTGGGGGCGGGGGGTGAGTAATTATCTGTCAGATTAGAGGAGGGAGGGCGTTCCAGGCCAGAGGCAGGACGTGGGCTAGGGGTCGGCAGCAAGATAGGCAAGATTGAGGCACAGTGAGAAGATTAACACTAGAGGAGCAAAGTGGGTGGGCTGGGTTGTAGAAGGAGAGAAGCGAGACGAGGTAGGAGGGGGCAAGGTGGTGGAGTGCTTTAAAACCAATGATGAGGAGTTTTTGTTTGCTGGAGAGGTGGATGGACAACCGCTGGAGTTTTTTGAGGAGCAGGGTGGCAGGTCCTGAACGTTTTTATAGAAAAATGATCCAACCAGCAAAGTGAAGTATGGACTGGAGTGGGGAGAGACAGGAGGTTGGGAGATCAGCAAGGAGGCTGATGCGGTAGTCCAGGCAGGATAGGATGAGTGATTCTATTAACGTGGTAGCAGTTTGGATGGAGAGGAAAGGGCAGATTTTAGCTTTGTTGTGAAGGTTAGGCCGATAGGATTTAGTGATGAATTGAATATGTGGGCTGAATGACAGAGTGGAGTCAGGGATAACGCCACGGTTTTGGGCCTGTGAGACGGGAAGGATGGTGGTGCCATCTACAGTGATGAGAAAGTCAGGGGGAAGACAGGGTTTGGGTGGGAAGACAAAAGAGCTCTGTTTTGGACGTGTTAAGTCTGAGTCGACGGGGAAGACGTCCAAGTAGAGATGTCTTGAAGGCAGGAGGAGATGTGAGACTGGAAAGAGGGAGAGAGACCGGGGCTGGAGATGGGGATTTGGGTATCATCCACATAGAGGTGGTAGTTGAAGCCGTGAATGTTTCTCTGAGTGAGTGAATGTGCGAAAGACTGTGAATGATGAGCTCCATTCTCCCATTAGTGATGATTCCTGAAGGGTCAGCATAAGGTGGATGTCAAGGAGGGCAATCATCTTATTGTTCATTAATATTTCTGGGTCAGACTGCCTCCCAGGGAGGGAGGGAGGGAGAGAGGACATAACCGGAGGGGAGGGGGTGTTCCTCAAACTTATTTCCCAAGCTCAGTTTCCTGGATGATGAATTGAAGAGCTAGCTCGCCCATTAATCAATCGATCATATTTATTCAACCAGTCAACCGATTCATTGTATTTATTGAGTGCTTACTGTGTTCAGAGTACTGTACTGAGCAGCTGGGAAAGTACAATAAAACAGAGTCAGTAGATATGTTCCCTGCCCACAGTGAGCTTACGGTCTAGAGCGTTGTCGGTGCCAGCCAGGTGGCAGCAGGATCTAGGTCCTCAGAAGAGGTAGATGATCGGAGATCCTTGCAGCGAAGGCGGCAGGTTGCGCCGCAGTCAGGGACACGTGAAGTGAAATGGAAGAGGGACACGGGTGTGCTTGAACTCTTAGGAAAAGAAAAGTTGGGGAATGACTTTCAGAGGGCCGGTGCAGCTGGAAAAGATCTAGCTGTCGTAGCGGCGGCGTCCCACCGATTGGCAGTTACACCGCTGGCAGTGTAATGCCCGTGACAAGGCAGCAAGCCTGATGGCTGGATTCAGTGATACGGAGACACTCTGAAGTAACTGTCATTTTCCTCCGTGCCCGTCAGATCTTTGCTGGAGTGCAGCCTTGTGCTCCACACCTGGAGGAAAGAGGGGAACTGGCGGGGTTTCAGAGCAGGGCTACAGAGATGGTGAAAGGGTCAGAAACCAGGACCTATGAAGAAAAGCTAAAGGGACGAGGATGATGTAGCCGGGAGAGTAGAGGAGATTTAATAACCATCTCCAAGTTTGCGAAGCATTATTATTCAGAGTCCATCGATGAGCTGTTCTCCTTCTCCACTGAGGGCAGCCCAAAAGGAAACGGACTTAGTGACAGCCTGAAGGATTTATGTAGAAAGAGACTTTCCGGACAGTGAGGGTTGTTGAGGATGCTTGTGGTTTACTTGGGGAGATTAAAGGAACTTCTTTTTCTGGAGATCTTTATGAACAAGCCCAATGGTCATCAGTTTGGATGGTTTAGTTCACTCCAATGCACATGGTGAACTTTGAGGTCACCCAGGTCTACCCCCTGGGCCTCTGTGTGGCCTGCTGCTTTAGAATGCGAGCTTTTAAAAAGCGAGGCCCCAGGCACGTGTACAGTATGTTTTGAGATTAGCACATTGTGGGTGCCCAGTAAATATTAAAGAGCAACACCACAAACATCAAATGGCGGTTGGTTTCGTATGAGTGAGATGACATAACTGGTGATGTAAGACTGTCGAGGGTTTGCGACGGGGTTGCTTGTGGCTGACTGCTGTTGGAAGAAGACTAGCTGATTGACCAACGTATGCCCTGATTTGTGTGCTGTACTCTGTTTGAGCAACCGGTGGAGGATGTGAGTGAATGCATCCTAGTGCCTACTCTCTTCCGGAAACAGCAAGCTTATTTAGGAGGCTCCTACCCAACCAGACCTGGGCAGCAGCTCAAATGTTTATGAAAAGTCAGAGGAAGGCTCAGAATCACACCTCGGCACACCAGTTTTCTGCTTCCGGTATCTCCCAGTAGCGGCCGTGATATTTGGGGGAGCCAGAAGCTTGGCAAGGATGAAATACTCTAGTTTTTTTCGGTAACACTTTGTGGAAGGTGCCGTCCCCTCTAGGGAGAGGCAGAGGTGTTTTGGAGAAGAAGGAATCGGTCCCAGCATAAATCGCTGCTTGGGGATTGGAGCTGTATGGGATACTGTTTCCAGCAGCAGCAGAAACTGGGGCAAAGATTGCAGCTTCCCAGGGTGTGGGGCAGACAGGGAGAGGTTGAGATTGAGTGAGGTCATGGAGATTCTGCCCCCTCACCCAACACAAACACTTTCAGGCTCCCTCTCCATTACAAAGGGTACAAAATACCACTCCTCACCCAGATGGCAGGCTTCTTCCCTCTACCCTTTCAAAGCCAGATCTGATGAGCTCCCCAGGACTCAGCCATCCCCCACCCCCTAACTCTCCACCAAGGGCTGAAGCCAAGGTGAAACAGCGCCATATCTTCCTGGGTGTGGAGACCCATTTCTGGTTTGCCTCATTCAGGGAGCAGGTAGAGTGGGAGGAGAAGAAAGAGGGGCAAAGGGAGGGGGCCGCTGCAGACGGAGGAAGAAAAGCGGGGAACCGGAGGGGGAGGCATCTGGATGCATCCTGGCTCCATCCTGCCTCCTCCATCCTTGGCCGTCCTGGCTGTTGGCTCCTCGCACTCTACCTCCTCTTCCTTCTCTCTGGGTAATTCTTCTTGTAATGGGTTCTTGGGGCCTGGAGCTTCCCCACTTTATCTCACGATAGAGACTGGGAGGTGGGAGGAGGGTCAGCGCAGAATTCCTCCTAGGGAGTCAGTCCCGTCACCTCAGGGTCATAAAGCTGAAGTGAGGCCTGAGGCACTTGGACCTTTCTAGGTTCATCAAGCAGCCTAGAGTTGGGGATGAGGAAACGTAGGACAAGAAGGGGACGGGCCAAAACCCTGGTCCCGGGGGATGTGACAGACCTGAGCCTGGAATGTTGGGATGGAAGTCACTTGGAGCTAAATGTGGCCGGGTCGATGGAAGTGCATTGTGGTCTATGTCTCTGCTCCTCTGGGAACCCTACGGCTCTGTTCCGGCCCTAGACCCTATCAGCCGTGGTCTGATCACCTTGGATCAGGCTGGGGAGGGCGAGAGTGGCCTCCCAGATCCAGGCAAGGAGGCACATGTGAAAGCCACATGTTACATCAGGCACGCACTGGAACATGATGACATCATATGGGTTATTTTGCAGAAGTACACCCGAAGTCACCCAAATCTACAGCTTTTCTCTGGGTGTGTGGGGGCGTGGGGGACCCTTGACCTACCCCTCCTTGCTCCAGGCCCCTCAATTCCCCTCCCAGGTTCTCTGGACACAGATATCGTTTCTGAGCTGTGGGACTTGGCAGCAGGAGTCACAGTGGAGGGAGGCTGGGAGCTTAAAATAAAAATACCGGACATAAGGGCGCCCAGTGTCATGTCCGTACCGGTCAGAGGACGGACCAGCTGAAAACCAGACTGTCTGATATAAATCCAGATGACTGGCCATCCTAATCTGTGCCCAGCACAGGGGCTCAGGGCCAGCACAGGACATCTGGACAGAACTGAACCTGAGCCTCCCCAGGATCCCTAGGTCCTGGGGAGGACACGAGGTTGGGCTGGGCCTCCTGGGGTCTCTAGAGGCAGAAGCATCCACCTTGGACCCTCTCTGGTCTAGACCAGCCCCTGAGATTATGGGACATTTGCCTTGCTGTGTTCTTCTCCCTGACATCCCCTAGAGGAAACCAACCTTGAGCCCTGGTGAAGTGGAGAATGAAACAGACCCAAGGCCACCTGAGCTGGTGAAGCTTGTGATTCAAACCTGTTCCTACCACTGAGTGTGGTTGTCAACCAAGGTTTCAAGTCTGTTTCAGACTGAGTTTCCTTGAGGTTGAGTCATTCTAGCCCAAAGCCCCTCTTAGACCAGGACAAGCTCAGTACGCAAGGGTGGGTCATATTTGTCTCAAACCACACGGTCCCACTTTCTGTTCTCAGAGGCTGTGGGGAAAGGGTGGGTGAAAGTTTGCAGCCTCAGGTATTGAAGAACAGCACTGAGAACACCCCACCACCCCAGTAAAACATTGATTGAAAATGTTTCTTTTCCTTTAGGAGGTGGGTGAGAAGTTGCAATAGGACTGTATCTCTGGACTCCTAAAAGCCCACGAGACACTCACAAAGTGGTGGATGAAGAGGATCTGACCAGTTGTGTCTACTAACTCTATTGAGTACTACTCCCCCAAACACTTAGTACAGCACTCTACCCACAGGAAGCTCTCAATAAATGTCACTGATTGATTATACTGTGGTGCAGAATGAGGCTGAGACAGGCCTAAACATGGGCTGGGGGGATGTAAGTGACAGACCTGAACTCTGGGGTTGGAGGCGTGAGCAGATAATGTGTCTACCAACTCTGTGGAACTTGACCCTCTCAAGTGCTCAGTAATGTTCTCCCAGTAAGTGCCCAATAAGTACCATTGATTGATTTGATTTTGATGGAGTGGAACATGGCAGGGTTAGTGGGAGGGTATATGGTTCTCCTACCCTGTCTCATCTCATGTGTGACTTTCCCCGGGGGCTTTATATTCAGAGCGTCATATTTTCTTAAGCAGGCCTAATCCCCTCCCATCTCCACGTCTTCCCCAAGAGCCCTGGGCTAAACTAATCAGTCAGTCAGTGGTATTTATTAAGTGCTTACCGTGTGCAGAGCACTCTACTAAGCGCTTGGGAGAGTACAGTACAAGAGAGCTGGTAAACACTTTCCCTGCCCACAAAAAGCTTAGAGTTTCCAGGGGAGACGGATGTTAAAAGAGATTAGGCGGGGGGGCAGTGGGGGAGAATAGTAGAGTATAGTAGAACAGTAAGCCATCTGTGGTCTTAAGTGCAGAGGGTTTAGATGAACCAGACCAGCCTTAGAACGGGTGGGGTGAAAATGGCAATCTGATGCTGCTTCCCTGACCATTCTGGGTGCCTCTGGGCGGGTGCTGACTACCTCCCATCCCTGACCTGATCCACCCAGTCGTTCACCTCCGCAGGTTCCCAGGCCCTCTATGGACGGTCCCAGCTCTGAGCCCTTCTCTGCCCCCCACAACCCTTCCCATCCTGTGCAGCCATGGGGAAGAAGAATTGGTTGTGCCTCCTTTCTGCATTGTGCCTGCCAAAAGACAGAAATAGAACTGAGTTGGAGCTTGTGGGAGTGGATTGCGGATGTTCTAGGCTGGGAGACCCTCCTGGCGACACCCCCTCTTCCTGGAAGGGAGGGGCCTCGGAGGGGCGGGGAGGGTGTCTGACCAGAACCTGGCCATCAGCCTGCAGGAAAAGTTGTGTGTGCAGTCAGCAGGGCCCTGGGGGGAATCTGCTCCTTCTGCGCTATGAGGAGCAGAATGGGTGCTGGGAGCAGTGGGAGGGAGATGGGGCAGCAGATCAGAGACTGAGAGAGCGTGGCAGCTGGAAAGCAGTATAAACAGCCTGGATGTGTGTGCCCATTGCTAGAAAAACTCAGGGAGCAGAGAATGGCCTTAGAGAAACAAAAGAGGGTAGGGTAGGGCGGGGTGAGACAGGATGCCCCAGAGCCAGGGCTGAGCTAGGATTGGGGAGGCTGGAGACAGCCTAGCATCCAGATGGTAAAGAAAGCCAGAGGGAAGATTCCCTGCTGTCTGCCAAGCACCTGGCTTCTAATCCTGGCTCTCCCCCTTGCCTGTTGTGTGGCCCTGGGTGAGTCGCTTAACTTCTTTGGGCCTCAGTTTCCTCATCTGTAAAGTGGAGATTAAATACCTGTTTTCCTCCATACTCAGGCTTTGAGCCCCAGGCAGGACCCAGGTTGTGTGTGACCTGATTATCCTGCCCAGTGCTTAGTACAGTGTTTGGCACCTAGAAGGCCCTAAATGAGTACCGCAATTATTGTTATTAGGCCCGCGTCTGGGCCTGTGGAATAGAGGTGGAGGTTGGGCAGAGAACCATGCCAAGGCGTCAGGAGTCAGAGAAGCAGCGTGGCTCAGTGGAAAGAGCCCCGGCTTTGGAGTCAGAGGTCATGGGTTCAATTCCCGGCTCTGCCAATTGTCAGCTGTGTGACTTTGGGCAAGTCACTTCACTTCTCTGGGCCTCAGTTCCCTCATCTGTAAAATGGGGATCAAGACTGTGAGCCCCCCGTGGGACAACCTGATCATCTTGTAACCTCCCCAGCGCTCAGAACAGTGCTTTGCACATAGTAAGCACTTAATAAATGCCATCATAAAGTAAAAGGAGTCAGGCGAGGGCCAGAGGTTGCCACCGGTGGAGAGGCAGTTCTGTGCCCTGGAACTTGCTGTGGCTGCCAGTCCAGGAGGGAAGGAGCAGAGCAGAGCCCGGTCTCTATTGCCACCAGCACCTTCACCCTCATGCCTCCCCTTCCTCCCCGGGGGTGGTGGGAGAAGTGTTCGTGCTGCTGTGACGGAGGGGTGGGAGGGAAGTAGAGCAGCATCCCCCTGCTCCTCTACTCATGCCACCCACTGCTGCCACTGTGACTTGCCTGAGAGTAGGAGGAGACAAGCGGTGCCAGTCACTGGTGCCATCAGCACCCTCCAGCCTCCCTTCTAACCACTGGGGACAGCAGTGACAGGAAGCGTGGGGGGCGATGGCGGAGAGTGAGGAAAATGAATACGTCACAGGCTCTTGGAGGATTCTGCCCCCAGCCTGGAGCTGGGGAAAAATCAGGTGAAACTCGGCGGGGCGGGGGGGTGGGACCAGGTGGGCAGAGGAGCGGAGCTTGCCCGTGGTGTTACGGGAGGGGTGGAGGTGCGGAAGACCTGAGAGGCGGAACCAGGAGAAGCGTGGAAGCAAGTGGGAGGAGCAGATCTGAGCGAGGAGGTGCAGGATGCCGGGGAGCTCAGACAGCCCTTGGACTTTGATGTGCCGCTGCTGATTCCTCTGCCTCTCCTCTGGCAGGTGGACCGCTTGAAGCCCAATCCCACGGACAGAGGGACAGCCGGCTGGACAGCTGGACGGCCAGAGGAGTCAGCACCCTGCCAGGGCTCCCCGCTGGGGTTTGTGGGGTTTTTTTTTAAGTTTTAACATTTTTTTCAAAAACAATCACAACAAAAAGCCGACCAGCTCAGCAGCCCAGCTCACCCTTGGCCTGCCTCCTGCCTCCCACCTGCCCGTGATGCCCTCCAGTGGTGCCATCGACAGCAGCTGCTCCATTCTGGAGAGGGACGAGGACCGCAAGGTGAGCAGATGCCTTGGGCTGCCTGTGCGGGGTAGGGGGTGGGGGGCAAGGGGATGAGGAAGGGGGCAGAAGAAGAGCTTGGGAGGTGAGGGACAGGCGGACGGGGCTGGGAGACAGTGGCTTCCCAAATGGTTCCCTTGGGATTGGCCTCAAGCCTAAAGGTAGGAGGAGGATTTGACAGAGCTTCCCTTCAGGGGATGCCCCCTTCTCTCTAACTTAGCTTCATCCCTGAGGTGGAGGGAAGTGTGGGGGACGGGGGGCCCAGGTCAGGGCATTGCATGCTCCACTCTTCTGGGTCTGAGTCCTCATCAGAAGCCCAGCCTTTCAGAACCCATCCTATTCCACTCTGAAGAAATGGCCCGAGTCTGCCCCAGAGATCCCCAAGTCCTCGCCCGCGGGTGATGAGAGCAGGCACCCAGAGCGCTGATGCTGATAAACATGGAGAACCCTCTGTATACACAAACAAAAACACATGGCTGGCACAAGATAAATAGATACACACACCCTCCCCTCCCCGCCACCACAAGCACACGCACAAGGCTAGAAGGCAGTTCAGAATGCACATAAAAGCACATCCAGTAGATTGATACAAACAAGTATCTGTGCGCCGAGACAAGCACCCAAATTGAGTGCCGTGGAGTGGACATGCTAGATGTACATTCATTCATTCAGTCGTATTTATTGAGCACTTGCTGGGTGCAGAGCACTGTACTAAGCGCTTGGGAATTACAAGTCGGCAACATATACAAGTTCCCATTCCCACACGGAGCATACTAGGGAACCACCGGACCCCACTGAGACTTGCAGTACAGAGAATTGGCATACCCACCCTCACCCGGATGAAGGGATTCTGAGAAGCAACTGCAGGGAGCCGTGCCGAGGGGAATGGGGACGTGCACACGTGCTCCTGTCTACATGCCTACACATCCTAGAGACAGCCCACCCCCCCCATCCATTCCCACCCACACCTGTAGAGACACACGTGTCTCCGAATGCATAGTCCATTGACATCGTCAGAAAAACTGAGTCATCCAAAGGCAAGAGGGGGAGAGAGGCATTCACGCACGCACACACACACAAACCTCCCCCCAAACCTCCCCACCCCACGCCCCCCTTCACCCAGGCAGGGAGCTCCTCACAGATATACAAAGACATTCAGAGATGCACACATACTCCTATGCAGGGATAGAGACTCATGTTTGTACTTGAAGAGACACAGACACGCAAACACTCAGGCAGGTCCCGGAAGGAAGAGGCTTCCGTTTGGCTCCTCAGGTGACCCGTTAGGGATACTCCTATCCCCTCACTCAGCCTGAAGTTTAGCAAGCCATTCAGGCAGAGATATCGGGTGAGGGTTTGGCTGCAGTGGACAGAGGCTGCTGATTTGTGTCCCATCAGGGAAGACCTTTTTCCAGCAGCCACCTTGAGCACCACTAGCAGAGGGGTGAGTCAGAAGGGGAGAAGTCAGTAAAGAGAATCCTTGGTGCAGACATAAAAAGCAAGGTGTTGGGGTGAGTGAGACCTCTCAGGAGGACAAAGCAGAGAAGCCAGGCCAGAGAAGTCAATGGGGACAGAGAGGACCCAGAAGGGACAGCCAGAGGGAGAAACAGGAGATGGTAGCAGCACCGAAAGAGGATATTAGGCAGAGGGATGGAAAAGATAGGGACCCGGTCTCTAGGCGACTTCTGGTGTGACGGTGCTGGCTGGACTCACAGGGGGAGACTGGTGTATCTGGGAATGTCAGTGCTGCCATTGTAGTTTTGCTAAGGGAGAGATAGGAAGGGGAGGAAAAGTAGGAAGAAGCTTCCTCCTTCATCCCGGATCTAGATTTACATGTCCTAAAGCCCTGCTGAGGTCCAGTGCCACTGGCAGGTGCACAAATGTTTCTCCCAGCACCGTGACATGCTGCACGGATCCAGACGGACCTGCACGGTTGGAAAGTCAGCCCCTAATTCTGCCACTGCGTTCTAGAAAATGTGCTAAGTGCTTTGGCAGAACTGAGTGGAGATCCATTTCTCCACCGCCCTGTCTCTTGACCAGCATTGTTGTGACCGGACAGCCCCAGTTGGAGGGAACAGTCACTAAATCTGGGGCTCTATCGCCCCTAGAACACCTAAGGTGGCAACTAATAGAGTCCCTCCTTTGGCCGGGATGTCGAGAAGGGATGCATGAACTTGAGTAGCATTGGCAGAGTTGAGCAACAAGAAAAAGGCAGAAGAAGCTCTTAGCTGCCTCCTTCTCCTCCTTCTCTTCCTCTTCAGGGGCAGTGGGAACCACTGTGGCAGTTGCTCTGGCCTGTCTTAGAGTTGTGCATCAATGGAAGACTCCAGTTAGGCCGGGTTCTGTGTTTTCAGCCGTTTCTGAAACTCCCTTTCACGCACAGGTTTTTGGGATGTCCGCAGGTCTTGGCAGGAGCCAGGGCTGCTCCTAGAGCCCCTGCTGCTTCCGCCTGGGTGGGTGGCATCACTGGCAGCAGCTCCTATCAGCTGGCCTGGCCTGTGGGCACAAATGGCAGCAGCATTGGTGGCCCGGCTCTGAGAGGGGGTGATCGGTTCTCCCGGGGGACTGGGTGGCAAAGGGGAGAAGGCAAGAGTGAGGGAACTGAAGAGAATGCAGGAAGGTGGAAAGAGAGACAGAGGAGAGACCAATAGGAAACAGCTCAGAATGAACTTCTAATGTATTTATTCTCGTCTTAATCTTTTTAAGTTGTTGTGCCTTGCTTGTGTGCCTACCAACCCCACCAACCCCCACCCTGCCTTATTCTCTAATTCTTAGATCATGAGCTCCCTGAGGGCCAGGGACCATTGCCCATTTTTAATCTGTGTACTTTTCTCCCAGACATTTAGTGCGGGTATCTTCACTTTGTAAGCGCCTAAAGACTTATTTAGTCTTTACAAACTTATTTAAAAGTTTGAGTTAAGGGAGGAGAAGAACTTGGAGGAGGGGAGAGAAGAAATGCGGGGAGTTTGGGGATTAGAGGTCATGCCTAAGAATGGGAATCTTCTCAATTGAGAAGATGGCAAAAACTCGGTGAGATGCAAGGAAGTGGTAGGATAGAGTGCAAGATCAGCCGTGAGCGGAGGAGCCTGCCTGGGTGGGGAGGAGGGAGATAGATTTCAGAGTTGTGGGAGTCGATTCTTCTTCCCCTCCCTTCTCCCAGAGGAGGGAAACAAGTCTGTAACCATGTGGTCTGAGCAAACACCCCCTTGGACAGTGGAAGGTGGGCCTCGATGGGGACAGGCAAAGAATATTACTGGTACGGGGCAATAGCTGGGCAGCCTCGGCCACGGATTTGGCTTCCCAGTGGCCCTGCATCTGCTAAGCAGTGCTGCTCCACTCCCCACCAGTGGTCATCTGAGCCATGGGGCAACTCATCCCTGCTTCCGGACCTAGGGCTGGAGGGGAGACTGTGGAAGAGGAATAGGGAGGGATACTCCTCTCCATGCCAAGTATGGGCCATAACTAGCACTTCCCAGGCTCCAACAGGGAAGCGGAGAAAAAACGATGCAAAGGAGAGAATTGAGCCCAAGGGTTTGCGGGCTGGAGTAGTCCGTTTCGTACAGGTCTCTATAGGACTGTACTGACCCCAGACAGGTGGATTTCTATTCTGTCCTTTGTCATCTTCTCCACGGCTTTCCCCCAGGAACCTGTACCAGGGTAACCCAGCCCTCAGCAGTCAGAAAGAGCTCCTTATTCTTATTCCTCTTGTGTTGTCCTCAGTGGCAGTGGAGAACAGCTGGTCACCAGCCTCTGGACAACATCTCTTCCTAGACTTAACAGTTATTGCCCCAGCCCTGCCTTCTCCCCTCTCCAAGTTCCCAGCTCCTCTCTTTGTTAGTCTCATTTTCCAGTCTTACTCATCCCTCACCAATCCCTTTTACACCAGAGAGGCCGATCCTGGGCAGTGCAAGCACAAAGAGAGGGAAAATTGTAATATGTTTCCTTTTTGTTCAGGGTCATATTTCAGTTTAGCATCCTGCTTCCAGCTATTTTAACAACAGTAATCATTATTGGCCCAGGCCCCGCTTGTGGTCCGCTATGGGCCCCACATCATTTTCTACTCTGTGTTTAGTCACTCACTCTCCATGTGTATTAGGGAAAGAGCCAGCTTCCTCGAGGGCCTCATGATGGATCTGTGACCAGAGTGGAAGAGGCAATTTTGCTATTAATTAGTGTCACCCGTAGTTCTTGAGCATCTACTGTGTACAGAGTACTCTATAAGGCACTTGAGGAATATGTAAAAAGATGAAGGATGAGATCTCTGCCCTTGAAGAGCTTTCAGTATAATGAGGGAGGCAGCAAGTGTAGCAGTTGTGAATCAGGACTGGAGGTGAGTAGTAGTAGTAGTAGTAGTAGTAGCGGTAGCAGCATTTATTGACCATCTACTTTCGTTCATTCATTCGATCGTATTTATTGAGCGCTTACTGTGTGCAAAGCACCCTACTAAGTGCTTGTTGTAGTGCACTATACTAGGCGCCTGGGAAAGACAGAATAATGAAGTGGCACTTTACTTGCCCACAGAGTGCAGAAACTCTAATGGAGGTGTCAAACATAAAAATGCTTACCTACACTAGGGAGGTCAACATAAATACATGGACCAGACCAATCAGTGTTATTTATTGAGTACTTCTATATGCAGACCACTGTACTAAGCACTTGGGAGAGTACAGTACAGCAGAATTAGCAGACATGTTCCCTGCCCGTAACGAGTGAGTGCTAAGGAGTGAGTAAATAAGTTCCTAAGTGCTAGAGTTGGTTGAGGCAATGATATGTTTCAGTGTGCTGAGAAATTAGTCTTGGAAAGTTGGTTGGGTAGGTGGGATTTCGGGAGGACTCTGAATGTTGGAAGAGCTGTGGTCTGTCTGCCCTGAAGAGAGAGGGAGTCCCAAAGCTAGGGAACAGAGTAGGTGAGAGGAAGTAGATGGGACAGGAAAGTCAAAGGTGAAGTACAGTTAAAAGGTTGGTGGCTTGGGTGGAGCGAAGCAGGCTGGGGAATAACAGTGAAGAGCAGATAGGTAAGGTGTGAAAAGCCAGCCTTGAAAACTATTGGGAGGAGTTTTTGTTCGACACAGGGAGCTGGCGGAGGGTTTTTGAGAGAAGACAGATGTAAGCTGAGCGGCTGGATAGACCCAGAGGGCATATAGAAACAGAGAGGGAAACAGAAGGAATGTCTCTCAGTTGCTAGGCTGACTGTCCCCTTCACCCACTACACACTCTTTCAAGTAGTATCCTGAGCCCAGTTCTTTAAAGGAGGAACTAAATAAAAGGGCAAGAACAAGGTTGAGCCAAGATCAGGCTTCACTGCCATGACTATGAGGCTACGACCCCAGGAAGCCATGCCTTCCCAGGCAGACCCGCAGAAGGTTGGCAGCTGCAGCCTGGACTGGGTTATGGGTGAAGGATGGGTCTGGAGTGGTGCCACAGGACTCTTGCAGAGAACTGAGATCTGGAAGGGTGCCTCCACTCACCCTGTCCCCTATATACTGCTCCTTCTCCTCCCTTAAAACTCCCAAGGCTGTTGCGGGGCTGGTAAGAGGTGCCTGAGAAGGTGGAGGGAGCTGCTCTTTCTGCCAACAAGGTGGAGCCTGGCACATATCCTGCTCTCTCTCCCTCACTCCCCCCTCCCTCGCTCCCCCCCCCCCCCCCCCCCCCCGTCTCCCTCCTTCTCTCCCTCAGGCTTAGCAAGCACAGAGTAGAGGAAGTGAGAGTAGGAGTGGTGGAGAAGCTGTGTGGGCTTAGGGAGAGACAGATCCTCAGCAAACTCTGGATTGTCCCTTGTCCCAGCCCAGGGAAATGAGACCCTGGATTCCGTCCTGGCTCTGCCATGGGTCCTCTAAGAAGCCACTGATTGATTGCTTCCCCTCATTGTACCATGATTTCTCTCCATAAGGAGGGGAAGAGTGCGTGGGGAGGGCCAGGGGAAGTGTGCCCGGCTGAAGACTCAGGCCTGAGAGACTAAGGATTCATCAGGCTGGATGTGCAGAGGGCTTGGAAGGATGCAAACGGGGCAGGGAGAGCTGAGCAGCTGCAGTCTGATTTGGGGAAACGGGCTCCCTGTCATTCCCTGGGAGTGACACCTCACATCAAGAGCTTGGGATGGCGGACGGGACGGAGGGACTGAGTCTGTTCCCACCTGAATATCTTTACCAGGAGATGATGGGAAGAGGTGGGCTGGGAGTCAGCAGAGGATCACTGGCTGCCCAGACTGCACAGCCGCCCGCTTTGCTTCCTCCTGTTGAGTCTCTTTAAGCCTCTGCTTCAAGTTGTCGCAGAAGAGTTTGGAGCAGCAGGCGCCGTGCCGAAGGCAGATTTGTCAACAGAGCAGGCCTCCTGCCCAACCCCAAGGCCCACCCCATTTGGCGCTGATGTGCCCTGTCCAAAGATGGGGCGCCCTGTCCTTGGCTGGGAGGGGCCAGGAGGTAGATGCGGCATCCCGAGGCATCCTGATTAAGCTGGCCCAGACCCCCTTTCCCAGGGAAAAGAGCGGCACTGAACGAGACTTCAAGCGGCTTCAAGGCTGTCCGTCACCTCGCCCCCTCCTACCTCACCTCCCTTCTCTCCTTCTCCAGCCCATCACGCATCCTCCGCTCCTCTGCCACTAACCTCCTCACTGTATCTCGCTCTCGCCCATCCCGCCGTCGACCCCCTGGCCCACGTCCTCCCCCTGGCCTGGAATGTCCTCCCTCCGCACATCCGCCAAGCTAGCTCGCTTCCTCCCTTCAAAGCCCTACTGAGAGCTCACCTCCTCCAGGAGGCCTTCCCAGACTGAGCCCCCCTTTTCCTCTCCTCCTCCCCATCCCCCCGCCCTACCTCCTTCCCCTCCCCACAGCACCTGTATATGTTTGTACAGATTTATTACTCTATTTATATTACTTGTACATATTTACTATTCTATTTATCTTGTTAATGATGTGCATCTAGCTTTATTTCTATTTATTCTGATGACTTGACACCTGTCCACATGTTTTGTTGCCTGTCTCCCTCTTCTAGACTGTGAGCCCGTTGTTGGGTAGGGACCGTCTCTGTATGTTGCCGACTTGTACTTCCCAAGTTCTTAGTACAGTGCTCAGCACACCGTAAGTGCTCAATAAATACGAATGAATGAATGAATGAATGAGACCACGATCGAACCAGCTTCTCTCAGGCCCAAGCTAGGGCCTGACTGCGAGTTGCCCCCAACAAACCTCATTAACACTCTCCAGGCCTCGGAGTTGCCTCAGAGTTGCAAACAGGGCTGCCCGCTGAAGTGAGAGGTTACTAACCGGCAGGGTCAGCTGGGGCTTTGGTTGGGGCCTGGATTGGGGAAGCCCCCTGGGAGACTCAGGAGCAGTGTCTGCCCCACTTGGGCCCACACTCCCTGCCCTACCCGGTGCGGTCAGGACAGCGGTTACGCTGGAGGTAAAGATGCTGAGTGGGCACTTTCAGGATGGCCACTTAACAGCCCTGGTGGCCTGAGGGTCCCCCCGCCAAATGTAGGTGTCTGGAGCTGCCACCCATTTCCTCCGCTTAAAGAGACTGTTAGCGAGAGCGTGGGAGGTCTGGAAGAGTTAATGAAGCTCCTGAATGTATCAGGATATCTTAGGCCCTGGCAGGATCTGGCTCATATTATTATTTGTTTGATTATTAGCTCATGGGCCCTCCCTTTGTAGGAATCCAGCCTCCCCCAGTGGAGTTAAAGAACCAGAGTCCAGGCAACATCGCCTTCCTCCCATCCCCCATCCCCTCCTCTCTGGTTCCTCCCGCCAGCCTGCTCGCCTGCCCAGCGCTTCTGGTTTGGCGTCATTCTTCCCAGCCGAGTCCCCGGGCCCTTGCTCAGCACCTCCACTCTCCCTCCCTCCCCAGCCCCTTGGGAGAGGTAGCGTGATTGGGCCGGCCCTTAGGGAGCAGGCTGCCTCCAGCAGACACGGACCCTCTGGGCATGCCTGCTCCCCCTTGAGCTGCCTTCTGCTCCCTCTCCTGCCCACTGCTGTCCTGGCACAGCAGTGCCTCAGGGGGACGGCGCCTGAGCCCGTGCGCATGCGTAAACATCCCTGCAGGCCGGGAGACACCACGGTTGCCAGGCAGCAGTGGGGAGGCTGGGGAGCTGGCGGCCACCGGGGACGTTATTACCACTGATGCTGAGCCAGAGGCAGGGCAGCCGGTGGTCGTGGCTGGAAAAGTCAAAGGCCTCAGAGACGGGCTATGGCCGGAGGCTACGGTGAGGGGAAGCTGGGTTTCTCAAGGCCCCGTCCCTGCATCGTTGAGCCTGTCTCTCAGCCTAGAAAAACAGGCCCAGCCCTGCCAGTGCCCTCTCAAATAGCAGACCCCCAGGCGCTTGGGCGCTTCTTCCGGGGATGGAGCTGCTGTGGGGTTCCTAGCCTGTAGTCCTGGGTCGGACGATCCTTGAGCGCACTAAGGGCGGTGGAGCCTTTTCCACCCAGAACTCCCAGCCCCTGTGGGCCCATTTGGTTTCAGGAATGAGAAGGCCCTGACTGCTCTTGGCTTGGGGTTGAGCAGGCTGCTTAGGATCCTTCTGTAGAGGGGCATGGGAAAGCACCTTCTTAACCCCTAGTGGATTGTGCCTGGGCTGTGGGAGTTAGGGAATCTCCCCCTGATGAACTCTGTTTGTGCCCCTAGGAGGAAGAGGAGCTGGAGGAGTCCCGTGGCAGGGAGGAGCGACAGGAGCCCGGCACACCCATGAGGAAGGTGGGGCGGCCTGGAAGGAAACGCAAGCATCCGTTGGTGAGTGTCCTGACTGACTCGGGTCACAAGGCCTGACAGCGGAACACGGGAATGTGGCCTGTGTGGAGGAGTGGCTTCTGGGCACAGTAGGGAAGGGAAGGGGGAAGAGAAGGAGAAAGAGAGACAGGTCCAATCAGAATTTGGTGGGAACTGGGATCTTCAAGGAAAAGGGAGGCCTACAACTAGAAGGGCAGAGACCAGATTTGGGAGATGAGGGCGGAGACCAATCGGCCGATCAATCAATCATGTGTATTGCGCTCTTACTGTTTGCAAAACACTGTACTAAGCCCTTAGGAGAATACAGTGAAATAGAGTTGGTAGATACGTTCCCTGCTCACAGTGAATTTACCGTCTAGACGGGGAGACAGACATTAGTAGAGAGGCAGCTTGGCCTAGTGGATAGAGCATGGGCCCGGAAGTTAGAAGGACCTGGGTTCTAATCCCGGCTGTGCCAGTTGTCTGCTGTGTGACCTTGGGCAAGTCACTTATCTTCTCTGTGCCTCAGTTCCCTCATCTGTAAAGTGGGGATTAAGACTGTGAGCCCTTTGTGGGGCAGGGACTGTGTCCAATCCAATTATCTTGTATCTACCCCGGCTCTTAGTACAGTGCCTGGAACGTAGTTAAGCACTTGACAAATATCATCGTATTAAGTGTTTTAAAAATGCCACAATAACTATTAGCATTATTATTATTATAATAAATAAATGATGTATTCATAAGTGCTGTGGGGCTGAGGGAGAGGTTAATAAAGGGTGCAAATCCATGTGCAAGGGTGACAGAGAAGGGAGTGGGAGAAGAGGAAATGAAGACCTAGCCAGAGAAGGCCTCTTGGAAGAGGTGTGCCTTCAATAAGGCTTTGAAGACAGAGAGAGTAATCTTCCGTCTGATGTGAAGAGGGAGGGTGTTCCAGGCCAGAGGCCAGGACATGGCTGAGAGGTTGGTGGTGAGATAGGCGAGATCTAGGTACACTGAGTGACCAGAAGAAAGGGGTGAGGCAGGCGACCTAACATACACCCATCAGGGCTGGGTGTCTCCTAGGGGAGTTACTGGCAGTCAGCCAAGCAGATGAGCAAAGAGGATGCCTTCTGGAGCTGTCTCCCTTCCCCAAGCCCTAGTCCTCTGCCCAGAGGGTATGAGTGGGACTGAACTCTTCCCAGAGCTGACTGAAGGAAGCTCCCAGAGTAGGAGAGGGGGATTTGGGGGACCTGAGGAGTGGCTGAGGTAACTCTGAGTACACTAGGGGGTGCTGAGGCAGCAGAGGCGCCTGCTCTCTCCCCCGAGGACAGGATCTCCCAAAACTCTGCCTCCCGGACTCGGAGGCTTAGGTTGTTTTTCATCCTATCTCTTTCCAGTAAAGCAGCATTAGGGTGCCTTGCCTTTGGCCTGGAGAATGGTCAGGCTCCCTCCATCCCAGTGGGATTGGCAGCTGCCCTGGGCTGATTTTGGCTCTGTTCCCCTTCCCGGCCCCTCAATCCCAGTCCTGAACTTACCCCAGCCCCAAGGTCCTTGTGGGAGTGATGATGGGGGGTGCTTAGCCTCAGGATTTGGTTATGTTCTCAACAAATGCCCTGGGAAAGCCTCCCCCCATCTGATCTTCATCTCCATTGGTTCTGGGACGACTTCAGGTCACTGTCAGTTGGGTGGCCGGAAGGGATTTCTGCAGGAGGTGAGTTGCCACTGCAGCGGTACCTGAAACCAATGTTGTTCTGGGTGTTGTTGCACTGCGGTTGGGGTTGGGGAGCATAGGGCCGCCCCAGGATGAGGGGCATGCTGGAAGGAGGGTTCCACTGGGCCACTGCAATCATTCCTTCTCGGGGCCTGGCCCTTAGAGGTTGATCAGACTCGGGTTGCAGAGACAGCTGCAACCTTCCTCCTTATAGCTTTTGTCTGTTTAACCGAACGAATCTGGGGAGTCTTAGAGAGCGTGTGAGGCAGAGCCAAAAACTAACAGAGGATTTGGACCAGAGTCCTGTTGAGGCCTTGGCCTGGCAGGTCGGGGAAGCCAAGATGTGTTGCCTGGAGGCACATGAACTGTGCTGAGATACAGAGTCATTGGGTAAGGATGTACAAAGTGGGCAATTCAGAGGTAGGACCATGGGGACACCTTGGGGTGGGGACATGTCTTTGGGCACCAGAAGTCAGATCACTGCCAAGGCTTGGGCCTACCTCCCCTGCATCCCACTGTTTTTCCAGTGTAGTTCCCTCGTCCAGAGGTCCATACCCTCGTTTCAAGGAAAATAAATCCCAGACTTCTGCCTTAGAGGCCTGGGACATGCACACTACTGTGATTTCCAGTGAGCATGCTGTAAGCCCCTCTCCCCTATGTTAGGAAAAACAATAATAATAATAGTTGTATGTGACAAGTGCATATTATGTGTCAAGCACTGAACTAAACACAGGAATAGAGACAAGACAATCAGGGCAGACACAGTCCCTGCCCTACACAGGGATTACAGTCTAAGCAGGAGGGAGAAGAGGTATTTAATCTCCATTTTATCAATGAGGAACCTGAAGGATAGGGAAAGTTAGGTGAATTGCCCAAGTCCACGCGGTGGACAAAATGATGGAGTCGGAATTAAAACCCAGGTCTTCTGACTCACAGTCCCATGCTCTTTCCACTAGGCCATGCAGTAGCATTGCACAGTGAAGGGAATTATCTCTGACTTGGACCCTTGACCCAGATCCCTCGGCATATTTGTTTTGCCCCTTTCAGGAGCTAGAGAGGGGAGGGGAGATGGAAAGACATTCACTTCCTTCTGTCACCAGTCTATCCCTTGAGCTAGGAATTGGGGAGAGAAAATTCCAGGATGAGGACCCAATAAAGAAAGTGTTCTGAGGGAAAGGTTACCCTGTTAGGGGGAAGTGTTGTGACTAGGAAGTTTTGCAACATCCCCAATGAAGCAGAAATGGAAATTCGCTGGGGATTAGTGGGGTTGGGAATGGCCTTTTTCAGTGACCAAGTCTGCATGGAGGAAACATAATGGCAGAGAGAGATAATTGCATGAATCTGTTTCGGTGTTAGAGATGTAAATTCCTGACTTGTTATCCAGCCAACTATGGGGGATTCACTACTAGTGCTTTTTATCGTAATTAACTATGGGAGTTGCCAGGCTCTCAGAGACTGATGAGATTCGGAGTTGAAATCAGAAAGGGGAGACTGCATTGGCTCATCTAACTGTTGCCATGAATGCCTTTTATCTGGATGTGCTAGTATCACCTCTTCAGCCTAGCAGGTGATGATACAGTGGCTTTGTGCCCATCCTCTCACTCCCACCCCCAGCCTCATCTCCCACTCCAAATTCAGTATCTGGAAATAGTCGGTATGGGAAAGATAAAAGGAGATGTCTCACCTGGAAAGAGTGATGCAAATCCAAGAATTTAATGAATGAAGGCTTTGGCCTGGGGGGCCAAATGGTTAGGTCCTCAAAATGTCTCGGCTTCCAACTGATCCAAGTTGTTCATATTCTCCCACCCTCTGGCAGCAGAGAGACCCATTGAATCCAATTAGGATGTTGGGAGAGGAGCCGGATTAGAGTTAGGAAGCTAACCTTGCCCTGGGGCCCAGATGTTGCCCCTACATGTCCCTCCTCCACAGGGAGCCTCTCACTGCAGCTTTGTGAGGAAACAGGGCTGCTGGGTGTAGAGGAAGCGGAGAATCTTCTCAGCCACAGTGGCGGGCAGAGCGTTGCCAGCTAGAGGAGTGCTGCAGCAGACCCTTAAGGTTTGTGGCCAAAGCCAGTTCCCGATGGCTGCCTGCATTGCTTGGCCTGGAATGGAGGCTGGATCCAGCGCTAGACAGAGCTAATCCCAAAAACCCTGGCTTACCAAGACCAGCTTCCTCACATCTTCTGCTCTCTGGATCTAGACTGAGGTTAGAGCTAGAGTAGACACCCTGAAATCGATTTTAGTGGTGGTGGTTGGGATGACGATGATGATGCTACTGCTGATGGTCCTGCTTTAAGGTATCACTGACCACCTCTTGGCCATAACCAGTTCTCTCTTGCCTGTTCTTGTGCTGATGGAACACTTTGGGGAAATTAATCCGGTTTGATTTGTCACCTTGGGTCCAATCATGGGTTTTGGGAGTCGAAACCAGGGTTTGGAGGGACTCATTTCCTCAAACAGACGGGGATGGGTTTTTCACATCATTTTTTTTCTATTATGTGCGCAAGGGCTCTGTATCAATGAGATAAGTTCACCGAGAGTGCAGAGTGGGGAAAATTTGAGGTCCCACTGAACGGGGCAGGAGAGCAGAAGAGCATGACATTGCTTACCAGAAGGCAGACAACTGGTGAAGAAGCAGGGTAGAACACGGCCCAGGGAGTCAGAAGGACCTGGGTACTAAACCCAGCTTCACCACTTGTCTGATGTGTGACCTTGGGCAAGTCAGTTCACTTCTCTGTGCCTCAGTTACCTCACCTGTAAAATGGGGATGGAGACTGTGAACCACATAGGGGACGTGGATTGTATCCAACCTGATTAGCTTGTATTTACCCCAGCATTTAGTACAGTGCCTGGCTCACAGTAAGCGCTTAACAAAGGCCATAAAAAAAAAACAGCAGGGGAGAAGCCCGGGAACTACAGAAAGGTCGGCGAGGGCCCACAGACAAGTAGAGTGAAGGAGAATGGTCCTGAAGGTTGCTGGCTGGCTGGAGAAGGAAGATGAGAGAAATAATAATGATGGCATTTGTTAAGCACTTACTATATGCAAAGCACTGTTCTAAGCACTGGGGAGTTTACAAGGTGATCAGGTTGTCCCACGGGGGGCTCACAGTTTTAATCCCCATTTTACAGATGAGGTGACTGAGGCCCAGAGAAGTTAATTGACTTGCCCAAAGTCACACAGAGAGAAAGGAATGTGAGTCTCCTGAAGAAGCCTCAATCCACAGCTTCTTCAGAGTGAGTTCTGTCAGGCTAATGAGTTCGGCCCTGTCAGTAGAGCAGAGGGAGCAGCAGTCTCCTCACAGTGGGAAGGATGGGGGATGGAGGGAGGGGGTCCCAGATTCTGAATGACAGACTAAAAGACGCAGTGGCAGGAGGCAATGCCAACACTGAGTGGGAAACAAAGGCAGGGAAATAGGGAGGGGTGGAGGAGTGAGGGACAGGAGATGTGAGTGAGGAGCTCAGTGGTAGCACAGTAGCAGCGTGCTTGCCAGGGAAACACTACGTGCCTGCCAGTGAAGCTCTAGGTATCCCCATTGGTCTATCCCAGTGGAGAATGAGTGTGAGTGACTCTGAAACCCTAAAGCACAGGCCCCAAACCCAATTCAGAGATTCTCAGAACTTGGAAGCCGGGTCATTTTCGGATCCAGCCAGGAGAGGTGTTCATGTTGAGGGCATAATTATCCCAAAAGGTGAATTTGGGCCTCCAGGATTAGTACCATGGGCCCTAGGGCGGCTGCCCTTGGTGAGTGGCTGGAGGGGCCCTGGTATCAGGGCCAGGTATTCCATTGCACGTCTCCAATAACATTAGGGTTCAGTGGAAGGGGAGGAGATGCCAGGGAAGACAGAGGCTTCAGCCAGGCAGAGTCACTCCAGAGAGAAAGCCGTAACATTAAGGCCAGAGCCTCACAGTGTGTGTGTAGCCTAGGGTGGAAGGGCTTTGGAAAGCAGAGAAATAAGCAAGACCCCAGATGGGAAAGAAAGGAAGTCAACAGCCAACTCATCCCATGAAGAGTGGCGTGCACAGGCTGGGGCAAACCATCACAAGTGTCAGGCAATTGCATTTATTGAGCACTTGCTGTGTAGAGAGTACTATGCTAAGCATTTGGGAGAGTTCAGTACGGTAGACTGTCCCCAGAACTTCCTGCACAGAAAACTTCTGTGGACTGGAGCTGGGGTAAATGAAGAGAAGGGAAAGGTTACTGGGCAAAGATGGGTTCAGAGCCCAGGCCCCAGGGGACAGAGCTGTGGATAAAGTTGTGACTGAATCCAAGAGAATAGATTTACTAGGAAGGGTCAAAGATGCTGAGCGGGTGTCCCCCAGTAGAGCCGAGAGAAGTTGTATGAGGAGGGAAGGGGGATGAGAAAACCTGGCCCAGTTGTCTGACAGATGTGAACAGAAAGGGGAGTGAATCGAGATCCATGGAAAACAGGTAGAAAGGAAGAAGGAAGGGATAAACTCTGAAAACAAAATCTTTCACTCTGAAGAGGGAGAGGTAGCACCAAGACTGGGGAAGAAAGAAGCTGTAGACTTCTTGCTGCTCCTTAGGAGACTCAGGGACCCAGGATGAGAGGCCAGAAACAGAATTCTCTAGAGACTTGAGACGGAGTCAGGGCAACCAGAAATGCGAACCTGGGCTCTATGGATGAATGATGATGATAATAATACCAATGCTGACAATGGCAGTTATTAAGCATTTACTGTGTGCTCAGCAGTGGGGTAGGTTCAAGGCTATTAGATCGAACACAATTCTTGTTTTATACAAGAAGTGCACAATCCTTCTTATCCCCTTTGGACAGATGAAGAAACTGAGGCCCAGAGATGTTATGTGACTTGCGTAAGGTCACAATAGTAGGTCAGTGGAAGAGCTAGGACTCAAACCCAGGTCTTTTGTCTCCCAATCCCTTGCTAGTGCAGGAGGGAGACCTCAGTGGGGAATGCAAAATGTTGGATGGCATGAACCATATCCAAGTGGCTGAGGAGGGGGTAAGAAAAAACAGAAAACCTTTCTGAGCTGTCTGATGGTTGTTGGATGGTGTAGAAGCTGTGTCTTTGTGTCCTGCTGGTCCTAGAGACAAAGGGATGGGGGTGGAAGGAGGGAGATAAGGGGCCTTCAAGAGTCGGGGAAGGGTGGAGGGTTTCAGACAACGGGCGGCAAGAATTGGTTCTCGTCAGTCATCGAAGGCTGAGGTGACCCGTGCTCCTTGCCCTTCCTTATCCAGCGACTCTCCAGGCAAGTCGAGGGAAAGTTCCCTGTGATCTTTGGGAGTGCCAAATCTCCTCTGGTCCCCAGCCATCTCGTTTACCATTGGCTCTGAGGCTTGCTTCCCATTTTACCAAGCACCACCTCTTTCCTAGGGGCAGACCCATGAGGATTGGCCCCAGCTTGGGGATAGGAGGGAAGTGGCTCTGAAGCTCCAGGCTTCTCTTTCCTATTACTTGGAGGGAGCAAACTGAGGTCACCCGTTGCTAAGAATAACCCAAAGAGGGAGGGGGAAGGAGGGAGCCCAGGAGTGCGGGCCAAGCTGTGCTGCAGCCAAGAGCCTCTTATTCCATGGAGGAGTCAGCAAGTGCTAGGCGCTCATCTGCCCAGAAGGCTACACTTCTTGTCTCCCAGGGACACCACCGCCTGCCGCGTCGCTGCTTGTTTCCCTTAACTTTTCTGTGACAACATTTTCCCAAAGGGAGGGGATAGACTCATGCTCTCCAGAATAGAAGTGGGACAGCATGCCACTACCCCAGTGATTAGTACAGTGTCTGGCTCATAGTACATACTGAACAAATGCCACAATTATCATTATTATTATTATTATTCCACACTTCAAGCCCTTGTTATAAATCTTTGGGGATCCCCCTGGCATATAACAGGCACAGTGGCCTGCAAAAATCACAGAGAATTTTAACAGATTTGTTTTATTGCATCAGTCCTGTTTCCGGGTTTGGCTTCAACACAAAGGAGCGGAGTGGTAGCTTGAATTTGTAGCAGTTGATGAACCCAGTTTGCCTTGAGATCGCTAGGTTGGGCTCCTGGGGACAAGGCAGCAGGTCTGTGGTGCAGCTGCCTCTTGTGTGCATCCTGATTGGCCTAAGGATACATAGGATTGACAGCTGAAGTTTGGGAGTGCTGATGTCCTTGCCCTTCCCATTATCCCTGTTGCCTGCGGTCCAGTGGGGCTCTGACTCCTGGGCCCGTGCTCTTTCCACTAGGCCACACAGCTTGAAGCAGCATGGCATGGTGGGCAGAACACAGGTCTGAGTGTCAGAAGTCATGGGTTCTGATCCCCGCTCCTCCATCTGTCTGCTATGTCACTTCACTTCTCTGTGCCTCAGTTACCTCATCTGTAAAATGGGAATTGAGAAAGTGAGCCCAATTGAGACTGTGAGCCCCAAATGGCATGGGGACTATGTCCAACTCGATTTGCTTGTATCCATCCCAGTACATAGTAGAGTGCCTGGCACATAGTAAGTGCTTAACAAATACCACTTATTATTATTATTATTGTTATTATCAAATATCACAATTATTATTATTATTATTGTTCCATTCCCCACCCACCTCTCTGACAAATGTTAACTCCCGGAGGCCAGGGATTATATGCTTTATTCCTTTTCTCTGTCCCCCAACTATCAATCAGTGAATCACTGGTATTTATTGAGCACTTATTGTGTTCACAGTGCTTACTGTGTACTAAGCACTTGGGAAAGTAAAATATAGACTTGGAAGATGTGATCTGTGCCTACAAAGAGCTCAGGGCGAGTCAGACATTAAAATAAATGACAGATAGGGGAAATAGTAGACGATAAGGATATAGTATAAGGATATTTACCTAAGTGCTGCGGGGCTGGAGTGAGTATCAAAGTACTTAAGGGGTAAACAGCCAAGTGTATAGTCGTCAGTGAGGGGTGGGAGGCCTGAGGAATGAGAGGGTAGCCAGGCAAGGCCTAGCACAAGTGCTCTGCCCACATAAATGATGCCTCAAAAAGGACTTGATGTTGATTCTATTGCAGGTGGAGGGAGTGGCAGAAATGCCTCTAAGTTGGGTCATTGATAAATTCCAAACACTGATGTCTTTCCAAAATTAAAACCAACTGACAGTGTGAATCATCGGGCTCCTCAAGTAGTTGAAGAGTGTTTAGGGTTAGGTTTCAGTATATGGCACCCTAAAGGGCCCCAAATCATCCATAGGGTGGAATAAAAGTTTTGAAATACTCTATCGGTTAGATGGGTGTTTAGAAATGAGGCTCCCCGGAGCAGACGTGGAGACGGGATTATTGTTGTGTCCTCTTATGAAATTTGTTCCATCTAATCGGCACAGCCACTGATAGTGTTAGGCCACCAGGGCCTGCCTCTTCCTGAATGATGTCATGGCTAAAATGAAACTGACATCATAAACCATACCTCCCTGGATCAAGCTGCATAGTCCCTCCCCCAACTCTGAGACAACCCTGAGTACACAGACACAGCTCCGCTTTCAGTTCTGCAAACACACCCTTACTAACTGGATATCCAACCAAGCAGACGCCCAGGATTCACACGGAGCCAAGAACCAGGGCCAAGTTCAGCTAAAAGCGTGTTCGTTTATAGCCTTGTTTGAAGTGACCAAACAGGTATACAGACAGTCACTCCCACTCAGAGGTGCTCAGGCAGAGGGAATCCCAAGATTTGCATGGATACAGTAAGCACACCTGTGCAAATATCCCCCGTTGTTATCCCCAGATATGCCGTGCTCCCATTTGGCATGTGTAGCCTGCCCTCAGCATGCACCTCGTAGCACGCCTGGCACAGTTACACCTGGCTCTCTTACTTAAGCATTTGGCCCAAGTAGAGCTATTAATGTTCTCACTTTGCCTAGCACGTAGACACCGTGGTGACACGGGGCAGCACATGAACCTATGAAATGTCCTCCTCACCCTGGGCTCTCTGGGCTGACGGGTGATGGGTCTCATTCCCTGCCTTTGTGGTCAGTAACCCTTGAGGGTCCCAGCCTTGGTTGGACCCTTCCTCCCTCAGCCCCAGTGAAGACTCATCAGCACTTCTATTTAATAGCCTGAGGGTCCTGTCCTGTTGGGAGGCATAGCCTTCAAACTGGCCTGAAGAAGCGGGAATATGTGGGGTTGGGAGGGGAGCGATCTCTCTCTCTCTCTCTCTCTCTCTCTCTCTCTCTCTGTCTCTCTCTCTCTCTCTGGTAGATACAAGATAATCAGATTGGACGTAGTCCCTGTCCCACATGGGGCTCACAGTCTTCATACCCATTTTACAGATGAGGTAACTGAGGCACAGAGAAGTGAAGTGACTTGCCCAAGGTTACAGAGCAGACAAGTGGCAGAGCTGGGATTAGAACCCAGGTCCTTTTGACTCCCAGGTTCGTGTCGTATCCACTAGGCCATGTTGCTTCTCTTGGGGTTTGGGGGGCGGTGGGTAAAGAGAGGAAGGAGTCTCGACTCTTTTGAAGCAGGCAGTGGGCCTGCTTTCCCTGCTCCTCAGCCAGGCAGTGTTGGGGAGTCAAAAGGACTCTGGGGGTGGCATCTCCCCTCACCCACCTCCCGCGCTGGCACCCCGTTGCTGTGGATTGGTCAGACTCCTCTGCTTCCCCAGTTGTAGAGGAAAGAATAAGGGGAGCAGGCCGTCCCCTCCACGAGGAAGTGCCCACAGAAAGCTGCTCGCAGGACCTGGTGTTGGCTGACGAGTGGGGGTGACGACGCCACCCCTGCCGTCCTCGTCGTCGACGCCGACGTCCTCCACTCCGGATGTCTCCGCCTCTCCGCTGCTTCTCCCGCTGGCTGCAACCTGATCTCAAAGAGGGCTGCCAAGGGGAGAGGGGCTGTGAGGAAGGGCCCAGGCAGCGGGTCGGGGGAGGCGAGTGGGGGGGCTGGCTTTCCTCCAGCTGCTCTAGAGACTGGGGCGCAGCAGTGCTTACGTGGACACCCGGCTGTTTCCTGAAACTGGAGTCGACCTGGAAAAATCTGGAGCTGGGGCATTGAGGGGCTTCGTAAACAGCTGAGCCAGGCAGAGGGATGTGCTCGTGTGTGTGTGTGTGTGTGTGTGTGTGTGTGTGTGTGTGTGTGTGTGTGTGTGTGTGTGCTCGCGCATGTGCGCATGCGTGCGCGCAATCGCATTTGTGGTCATAAATATGCATTCAGTTATGTTTATGTGTTTGTCAGTGATGGTGTATTTGTTCCTATCTTTGTGTCTATGTGAGCGTGTATGTGCATGCAGTCACATTTGTGTTCATGAATATGCAGTCATTTGTGTTTATGTGTTTGTCAGTGATTGTATATTTGTTCCTATCTTTTGAGTGTGTTTTGTGTGTGCGTGTGTATGTGTGTCTTTAATCAGGAGGAAGCAGCTGGCCAGAGGCCAGGGTTCCTGGATGGCGCAGAGCAGAACCACTGCAGAGCCTTTCCATCTGCTTGACTGGGCTTTGGGGGGAGCCTTAAAGGCACATTGCTGGGCCCAGTTGGAAGGCAGTGGGAACAGGGAATCCTCCGAGCGAGCACAGGGAGAGCCTGAGGTGGAGTCAGAAGGCAGGATTGGAAGGCTGGAATGGAGGGAGGGGACTCAGGTGGGGAGCTGTGGGAAGGGGACAGAAATCTGCCAAGACCCACAGAGTAGAAGCATCATATCTGAGAGAAGGGTGGAGAAGCAGAGAGGTTGTGGGTGTCTGGTGTAAGGCCTGAAGGGATGGACCCTCCTCCCAGGCTAGAACTATACCCCGACACCTCTCCCCTCCCCCACCAAATTAGGGAACCTGTGCAGACCAAGCTGAGCCCCAGCACTGATGGAAGTTGATCTGGGCCAGCACATGACCTGACCTCATTTCTGGGGAGACTTGGGGAGGAAAAGGGAGGAAGTAAGTTACAGGCAGCAAATGCCCAAAGCTACTGTTCCTGCGGGCCCCTGGGATTTATGGTCACAAAGGGTGCATGGGAGACTTGCTGCTCCCTAGGCCCGAGGAGACCCCAAGCTTAGAGACAGATACACCCTCACCCTGGTGTGAGCCCAGTCCATCTTCCTGGGGCCCTGACTGGCTGAGGCCAACAGATCGGGTCCACGATGAGTCCTCCCAACTCCTCCTTAATCCCCACCACCACCAGCCTACCCCTCTTGCCTTCCATTCTGCTACAAGGACAGTGGCTACAACATTCAGCAGTGCTGACCCCTGTCTCTTCTCCAAGTCTTTCGGGGCTTCACATACTCTCCTGTGGGGCCTGGAGGAGGGCTTGGACTGACACTAGGGAGGGTGTCCAAATGAAACACCCCTTGGGGTCCACTTAGGCCGGTGGCCTTATTCCCCTCTCCTCCACGTGAGGCCCAGACAGAGAGTCTCATCTTATGCTGTCGAGTCATTTCCTATCCATAACGACTCCATGGACCCATCTCTCCCAGAACGCCCCCCTCCCCCACATCTGCAGTTGTTCTGGTAGTGTATCCATAGAGTTTTCTTGGTAAAAATACGGAAGTGGTTTACCATTGCCTTCTTCCATGCAGTAAACTTGAGCGTCTGCCTCGACTCTCTCCTCTGCCATTGATGCCCAGACCAGGTGAATTTTGACTTGTAGCACTCACTAGCCACTGCCCCAAGCTAGGAATGGAATGGGTGGGCCTCTGCTCGACTCTCCCTCCTGTAGCCAAGACTGGTAGAGTACTAGAAACTCTCCAGGTGTGATCCTGAGAGGGACAGAGAGAGTAGGGCCAGGGAATCCCCAGGGAGCAGCCAGGGGGCCCAGCGGATGCTTGCAGCATGGAGGCAGTGAAGTAGCTCTTAGCTTTCTCTCTCTTTCTTCTCTGGAGTGTGGGGCTTGCCCTGAATCTGACCTCCTACCACTTCCCCTCTTCATCTCCTCCCCACCCTGGTCCCCTTGAGAACAGGCATCTGCCAGAGCCTGATGATCTAAGGGCCTGCATAGAAGGTAGACTCTGGGGCCATGAGCAGCTTCTGTTGCTCGTTTGCCCCCACAGAGAAGTGGATCCTCTCCCACGTAAACCCCAAGTTCCCACCCTCCACCCAGAGCTTTCCTTTGATCCTCTGCTCTGTGTTGAGCTTAGGTGGGGGAAAAGCCCCAGTGCGAAGGAGGGAGGTGTCAAGAACTTCCAGGATCCCTTTAGGTTTTGAGTGGTAAGTGAGGGGGAAGATCATGCTTCCCTACTGTGTGACCTTGGGCAAGTCACTTAACTGCTTTGTGCCTCAGTATCCCCCTCTGTAAAATGGAAATTCAATACCTGTTCCCTTTCCCACTTAAAATGTGAGCCCCATGTGGGATGAGCTCCAACCTGGTTATCTTGTACCTATCCCAGTGCTTAGTTCAGTGTTTGGCACGTAGAATGTGCTTAACAAATATTATTATTAATATTACTATTGTTATTTTAAGATGGTTTAGTATGTTGATTGGGGATGGGAGAGATGGAGGGATTACTGATGGTTGTTGTAGATTCTCCTTCTAGACTATAAACTCCTTGAGGGCAGGGACTATGCCTACCAATTCTATTTCTAGTCCCCCATGTGCTCTGTACAGCGTTCCGCACACAGTAAGTTCTCAATAAATACCATTGATTGATTGGGGTGGTGATTGGAATGACTGGACCCAAGAAGGGTTAATCTGGCAAGACTACACAGAGGAGGTGTGCAGGGTTTCAGTCAGGAAGAGGCCTGGTTTGGCAAAGAGGAGGGAATAGTTTGTGCAGAGGCCGAGTGGAGAAGAGGAAATGGGATCAAGGTTGTAGAGGGAGTTCAGGGTAAGTAGATGAAAGAGGGACTAGTAGTGGGAAAGAGCTTTAATTGGATCCAAGCAGCAAGGAGGGGACAATGTTGCCTTCTCAGAAAGGGAAATGATACTGGAAGAATGTGATTCTCATGATTGAGTCTGGTAGGATGGTTGAGTTGGGGGAAACTGGAACCATTGCAAGAGGTGGCTAGTGCTATGAGGGTGGAGAATAGGAGGCAAATTTGAGAAATATTCCTGAGAAAGAATCATCAGGACTTGGTTATGGATTGGATGGAGTGAACTAATCAGGGAGAGAGAGAGAGAGAGGGCTACTCCAGGAGGCCTTACCAGACTGAGCCCCTTCCTTCCTCTCCCCCTCGTCCCCCTCTCCATCCCCCCATCTTACCTCCTTCCCTTCCCCACTGCACCTGTATATATGTATATATGTTTGTACATATTTGTTACTCTATTTATTTATTTATTTATTTATTTTGCTTGTCCATATCTATTCTATTTATTTTATTTTGTTAGTATGTTTGGTTTTGTTCTCTGTCTCCCCCTTTTAGACTGTAAGCCCACTGTTGGGTAGGGACTGTCTTTATATGTTGCCAACTTGTACTTCCCAAGCACTTAGTACAGTGCTCTGCACACAGTCAGCACTCAATAAATACGATTGATGATGATGATGATGAGAGAGATAAGCCAAAAATGACTCCAAAACTGTCAGCTTGGGGAACTCGGGGCAGTGGGCCTATTGCTGGGGGTGGTGAAAGTGGGACAGCTAAAGAGGAGGAACGGGAGAGGGAGGTGACAAACTCTTTCAGACAAGAGGAAAAGAAAGAAATAAGGAACTGGAGTGAGTTTGAGAGGTCAGGGTGGAAGATGTAGATCTGAGAGTTATCTGCTTACAGCTGGTAACTGAAACCATGTGGACAGATAAGCTCCCAAGAAAGTGGCTGTAAAGGGAGAAAAATAGAGGACCTAGCCCTGAGCCATGGTGTGGGGGAGGTGGGACATGCTGTCAGGGCAGGGGAAAGACAAGCCAGGAAAGCAGACCCGGGGGTAGCAGTCAGAAGGAGTTTCAAGCAGTGGAGCCAACAGCAAGACAGTAGAGAGACCCAGACTGAACCCCCACCCACCGCCTTCCTTTCCCCCTCCCCATTCCCCCAACCCTATCTCCTTCCCCTCCCCACAGCACCTGTATATATGTTTGTACAGATTTATTACTCTATTTTACTTGTACATATTTACTATCCTATTTATTTTATTTTGTTACTATGTTTTGTTTCGTTGTCTTTCTCTCCCTTCTAGACAGTGAGCCCGTTGTTGGGTAGGGACCGTCTCTATATGTTGCCAACTTGTACTTCCCGAGAGCTTAGTACAGCGCTCTGCACACAGTAAGCGCTCAATAAATACGGTTGAATGAATGAATGAATGAGGATGGAGAAGCAGCCATTAGAACAAGCCAGAAAGTTGTCACCATAGACTAGGCAAGAGAAGTTTCAGCGATGGCGAGGGGAGAAGCCAGATTGTAGAGGGTCCAGGAGGAGCTTAGTAGAGAAGAAATGGTGGCAGAGGGAGTGCTTGAGACATGAACAAGAGGCCAGAGAGATTGGTAGTTAGAAGGAGCAGTAGAGTTGGGCTCATTTGCTTCCAAATGAGAAACTGAGGCATATGGAAAAGTGAAGGGAAAGTAGATGTGGCAAGAAAAGTAAGGGATGAAGATAGAGAATAAGTTCTTAGTGGACTGGAGGGAAGTGGATATTTGGAAAGCAGCATGGTCTAGTGGTAAGAACACTGGTATGAAAGTCAGAGGACTTGGGTTCTAATCCTGGCTCTGCCACTTGCCAGCTATGTGACCTTGGGCAAGTCACTCAACTTTTTTTATGGTATTTCTTAGAGCTTACTACGTACCAGTTACTGTTCTAAGCTCTAGGGTAATATTAATGATGGCATTTGTTAAGCGCTTACTATGTGCGAAGCACTGTTCTAAATGCTGGGGAGGACACAAGGTGATCAGATTGTCCCACGTGGGGCTCACAGTCTTAATCCCCATTTTACAGATGAGGTAACTGAGGCTCAGAGAAGTTAAGTGACTTGCCCAAAGTCACACAGCTGACAAGTGGTGGAGCTGGGATTAGAACCCATGATGACGATGGTATTTGTTAAGCGCTTACTATGTGCAAAGCACTGTTCTGAGCTTTGAGGGGATACAAGGTGATCAGGTTGTCCCACGTGGGGCTCACAGTGTTAATCCCCATGACCTCTGACTCCCAAGCTCGTGCTCTTTCCACTGAGCCACGCTGCTTGGTTGGACACAATCTATGTCCTACGTGGGGTTCCCAGTCTTAATCCCATTTTACAGATGAGGTAACTGAGTCACAGAGAAGTTAATTGACTTGCCCAAGGTCACACAGCAGACAAGTGCTTAGAACAGTGCTTTGCACATTGCAAGTGCTTAATAAATGCCGTCATTATTATTATTAAGTGGCAGAGCCAGGATTAGAACCCAAGTCCTTCCAACTCCCAGGCCCATGCTCTATCCACTAGGCCATGCTGTTTCTCTGTGCCATAGTTTCCTTATCTGTAAAATTGGGGATAAATACCTATTCTACCTCCCACTTAGACTATGAGCCCCATTATAAGTCAAGGACAGAGTCCAACCTGATTATCTTGTATCTACCCCAGTGCTTAGTATAGTGCTTGGCACACAATAAGCACTTGATAAGCACTTATGTACATATCCCTAATTCATTTATTTATATTGCTCTGTCTCCCTCTGTGGATTGTAGGCTCTTTTTGGGCAGGGAACGTGGCTACCAACTCTTGTTGTATGCTCCCAAGTGCTTAGTACAGTGCTCTGCACCCAGTAAGCGCTCAATAAATACGTAGTAGTAGTAGTAGTAGTAGTAGTAGTAGTAGTAGTAGTAGTAGTAGTAGTAGTAGTAGTTGTTGTTGTTGTTGTTGTTGTTGTTGTTGTTGTTGTTGTTGTTGTTGTTGTTCAGTGATTTTCAACCAGAGGTAGTAGTTCCACTTCAGAACACCAGGCCATTCTTGACTCAAGCCCTTTAAGAAAATTGTTGAAAAACTGACTTTATTAGGAGAAGATGAGATTAAACTGTTTCCATGTTTGCTTTAGAGAAATGTAAGGTCTAAAGGCTTGATTTACTGTTCAAGTTTGCTGTGTCCCTGGAGAACTAAAGTAAAATTTCCATTCTGAACCTAATGGCTGTTCCCCTTTCCCACCAGAGGGTCTTCATAGGTATGTGACAGGGGCCAACTTCCCCCAGAACCTTCCTCTCAAAGGGGAAAAAGGCTGGAAAACCCAAGTTATGTACTTATGTACATATCTTTACATTATATATTATAAATTTCTTATTCATATTAACATCTGTCTCCCCGTCTAGACTGTAAACTCATGGGCTGGGAACATGTCTGCTAATTCTGTTGTACTGTACTCTCCCAACCGCTTAGTACAGTGCTCTGCACATAGTAAATGTTCAATAAATTGATTGATTGATTGATTTGATTGGTCTAGGGCACTGGTTATTCGGAAGGACAAGTAAGAGTTTCAACTCTTTAGAAGAAGGAGAGGTAGGAGGAGGGGGAAAGCAAAATGGAGGTTGCTGGGCCTGATGGATAGGAGAGGAGAAAAGGTTAGGAGAGGAGCCAGAAAAGCACAAGCCATCTTGTGCCCTGGACTCGAGATTTGTTTGGTGGAACAGAAAATATTTTAAAGCTAGAAGGAAGGTGGAGAGGGAAAAGAGAAGACAGGACAAGAGGGTGGGAGGGGGGAGTGAGATGGAAAGGATAGAGCTAAGATTAGTCCAAGCTCCTGAAACTGAGGGTCAAGGTTAATGATGTTGCTTTGTCCAGGGAGTAGGAAAGAGGGCAGAGGGGAAGGTTTAGGAGGTAAGATGGGAAGGAAGCTTGATCTTCACCTTGGTAAGTTAGAGTTGGCAGCGAGCCATCTGGACAACTCCATCAGAACTGCAGGTGTGGGAGAGAGATTAAACAGTAAAGGAGATGCCACTACCCCCGATGCCTTCCTGCTCCCTCTTGGTGGGGAAGGGGAGAAGTACCCAGAAGCTTTCCTATTTCACCCCAACTGCACACCACACCTGCTGCCAAATTCCTTCATGCTGCCATGGCTGTCTGTGGCAGGGCAGGGGGAACCAGAGGAAGTTTCGATCCCTGCTCCCTTCCCTGGTGGTGCCAGAAGTTGAGTGGGAGCTTCAGGGCCCAGTTCGGGAGGTACAGACGGGGTTTGGAGGTCCCGTTTGGTGCAGAGAGGCGTGGAGAACTTGTGATCCTGGGACACCCTGCAAACTGACCCTATTGAACTCACCCCAGTCAGAGTGGGGCCAGCGCCGGGGGAATGCTTCTCAGGAACTGGGCGCTCCTCTCCAGAGAGTGAGCCGGGACATGGCTGAACTAACTGGAGATGAGCCAGCCCTGGGAGACTACGAGCCCCATTTTGGAGTGTAGCCGACAGCGTGGACCAAGATGATTGAACTTACAGTAGATAAGTCTGTGAACTGCCTTAATAACAGCTTACAGGAATAAGAAGCATTCTTTCAGAGGATGATAACTAGTTTCTGCTTCTGAGGAAATGATTTCCATTGCTGTAGTGGGCACTGAGGTTAGTCACAAAGAACGCTCAAAGGGTCAGAGTCGAGAGACCCAGGAACAGGTTTCAAATGGAGGTGATAGCACCCTCCTCCTTGGTGATTGAGTGGGCCTTTCTAGAGCTTCCAGGGCAAAGTACTGGCCGGGGTGTTGGGAACCTAGAAAGGAATTAGACACAGCCCACACCCTCAAGAAGTTCCAAATCGGGGAAGACAAAATGCATAGAAATGTCAACATTTTTAACTTCAAAATTAAATGCGCAGTCAGCAAGAATGGGAAATGAAAGTCATGAGACATTCCAGGGCTGCACGGTGAAGCACCTCCCTGGACCATTACAGCTTTATGCACATTCTTACCACTCCACTCTCCTGGAGTTTGGCTTCTACTGGCCGCTGTCCTGGCCTCTGTCCACCCTCCATGCCAGGACCCTGGGGCCTCCAGCACCTCCGGCAAGGTAGGAGGAACTCAGTCCCTGTCCCCTGCAGCAGCTGGGATGATGTGTCCTCAAGACCCACTTTTTGACGCTCCATCTGCCTGATTTAGGAGTAGCCCTGCCTGGAGACAAGAGACTGGGCTAGTTGACACCTTAGGGTTGCTTCCAGCTCAAGGACTGGGTGTTTCTTGGACTTGATCTTGGATCGAGGACTGTGTAAACCCCCAAGAAGTAGAGTGTTCAGAGCCCACTGTGGTGGCAGGTCACTCCAACCCAGACATCTGGGTCCAGAGAAGGGTGGAGGGGAGAGGGGAGGAGTTGAGGGGAGCCGAAGGGGGCAGGTTAGTACAGGGCCATACGGTCAGTGGATGCTTACAAACATTGATTGACAGGGTGAGGCAGGGGAAGGGGCCTGAGACCAAATCCTCCTTCCGCCAGGTTGAGACGGATTCCTCTGGGTTCAAGGAAACCAGAGAGAGCCGGGAAGAGTAGGAGGGAGCAAGGTGGAGAAAAATTCACCCAGCTAGGGAGGGGGCATAGGGAAGCGAGGCAGGGAGAGGCCCGTGAAGGAACAGGCAGGAGACAGAAGGCAATTTTGGCTCAGGCCTGGGCGATTGGAGAGACCGGGCAGGCTGGGTTTATGCCACTGGGCCTTCAGATCATACCCTATCGGGGCTCTGTGCCCGTGGAGCTGGCAGCTGACAGGAAATGAGTCCTGGGGTGAGAGGAGTCGGCATACTGCACAGAGCAGGAAGTGACAGGGGAGCTATAAAAAGAAAAGTGTGTGGGGGTGGGTGGTGGAGGGCCCAGAGCACGGCAGCTGCTCCAGTGGCCCATGGGGCAGGGAGAGACCAGGGGGAGCTGGAGGACACCATTATGGTAAGAGAGAGATTTGCCCCCCTGGATCCTTTCTGTTCTCCTAAGCGAGGCCAAGTTCCTGCAGTGACTGATGAGGCAGGCGGCGGGTAAGGGGCAGAGGCATGACTGTTGCGGGTGTTGGTGAGAGAACCAGTCAAATACTTGTGTGTGAATCCACTCCATCTGGGAGTGTAAGTGTCTGCCTGGGACTCTTGGGGTGACAGTGACGATGGAGAACTTGGGTGGGGGCAGGGGAGGGCTCTGACCAGCTGCATCACACAGGTTCACGTGAGCAAGGTGGGGCGCGCAATGCCTTGGGGATTGGGGAGGTGGGGAGAAAGCTGGGCTCACAACTACGAAACTCAGGGACCCAGCTCTTCGGTCTTCCAGCCCTCCAGCTGTGCTAGATCCCTCTGCCCAGTAGCCCCTGCTTTTCCTTCAGCTTCACGTTCCCCAAATGTGCACATGCCTGCCTCTCCCTCTCTTTCCAGTCTGCTTTTCTCCCACCATCAGGCCCTTCACTTCCGCAACAGCCCCCTGCTCTGCTTGTTCCAGGGTCCTCTGTTCTAACCCACCTAGCTGCTTCTCCCCCCAGTGCCCTGGTCTGCCTCTCCCTGAGAGTGGGGCCGCTCTGTCTGGACTTGGAGCTCAGTGTCAAGGAGGAGCCCTCTCTGCTCCAGGAGACCAAACCCAGCTCTCCTCTTTAAATACCTTTCTCTGCTTCTTCTCCTCCTCTTCTCTTTCTCCTTCTTCTATGCCATGACCACAGACCAATTAGCATGACCATCACTCCCTTCTTTTCTTCCCTCCCCTTCACCTCCCCAGCCTTCCTGAGGGAAGCAGTGCGGCCTACTGGAAAGAGCATTTGTCTGAGAATAGGCAACCCGGATTCTAATTCTGTCACTTGCCTACTCTGTGGCCTAGGACAAGTCACTCAACTTTTCTGTGCCCAGTTTCCTCATCTGAAAAATGGGGATTAAAGAGAACCCCATGTGGGACAGAGTTGTGTCTGGTCTGATTATATTATATAATAATGGCATTTGTTAAGCGTTTACTATGTGCCAAACACTGTTCTAAGCGCTGGATCTACCTCAGTGCTTTGAACAGTGCACTAGTAAGTGTGTTACAAGTACCACAATCATTGTCATTATTATTAGTGGCCTACCTTAGGCTCAGAGAACCCAGACCGGTGAGCAGTAAAGGGGCAAAGATCAGAGGGCCAAGACTGGCCTTGGGCAGTGCCTTCCTCCAATAGTCCAGTGGAGAGAAGGGAGCCCAGAGAGATGAGGACTTTGTCCCTCCCTTTGTCTTCTTCCCAAAACTGGGCAGGAGAGATGGCCTGGGGCAGGGTCTCCCGGTTGCCAAGGTACAGGGTCCAAGGTACAGGGTCTGCGGAAGCCCACTGAATACTCACAGTAAGCAGCTTTAGGGGGAAGGGGAGGAGAGAGAAGGCCTTATCAGCCCAGAAACTTGAAAGGGCTAGACCACCCCCTGAGCCTCAGAAGCTAGCCAGGGGCCTGGCCTCACTTCGGAGGGGAGGGTGAGGGCCTTGTCAGCATAGTGCCGCACACCCATGTGACTGGCCCTGTGGGCCCAGCCCTCTAGGCATGAATGTGCCACTTCCGTGCAGGGGCACAAGGAAATCACCTTTCCTGGGAGCTGATGTCTTCCAGCTGGATGAGGCCAAGCCCAGCTTGGGAAGAGCGGGCTGCCCAAATTCAACCTCCTCGGGCCCTGCCTGCCGGTGTTGGGATGGCCCAGGCAAGTAACTAGAGTGCTCCCTTCATTGCTCCCTATCAATCAATCAATCAATCAATCATATTTATTGAGCGTTTACTGTGTGCAGTGCACTGTACTAAGCACTTGGGAAGTACAAGTTGGCAACATATAGAGACAGTCCCTACCCAACAGTGGGCTCACAGTCTATGGGGCTGGGAAGGACCAAGCTGAGCCAAACTGGGCCGAAACAGGAAAACCCAATTACTCTGAGCTCTCTGGACAACGCAGGATTTTAAAGGTGAACAAAAAGGGTGCTGGATCCTCCTGAGCGGCATTTACAGTCTCATCTCAGTATCACTCCCTGGTATTGATTGAGTGCTTACTGTGTGCTGTCTTGGGAGACAACAAAACACCAGAGCTAGTAGGCATGTTCCCAGCCCACAGGGAGCTCACATTAATGAACGCTTAATGTGTGTGCAGAGCACTGTACTAAGTACTCGGGAAGGAACGAGACAATAGGCAGACATGATCTCACCCTTTCCTAAAAAGAAAAGAGTGGATAGTGGATTCCCGGTGATGCCATGATTTAAATCCTGAAGCCTTAGGCAAATCAGGTTGATAGTCAGCTGCTTCCCCACCTTGATGCAGCCCCCTACTGGGCTGTGAGGGCTACTGCAGCCTTGAAGATCAGTAGGTGGGATGGCGCTTAGTACAGCGCTCTGCACACAGTAAGCGCTCAATAAATACGATTGATTGATTGATTGATTGAGGGTCTCAGTCAACCCATTCTAACTCAATTTTCAGAGGTCACCGAAGCCTGGGCCTGGACTCGGGCTGAACGGAGATGGGCGAGCCCCCTGGGGCTCAGATGGGGCAGAGGTCCCGGGGGCCTGGGCCTGGGAGAGCCCTTCCGGCCCCAGCTTCAATATTCTCCTTTATTGAGCATCCTGACTTTTGGGCCCTCCCAGCCAGTTAATGATTGCCGGGACCAAGGGGCCAACAGGGGCAGGAGACAGGAGGAGGAAGCGGTGTGGAAGAGGAAGACCCCGAGCAGGTGGGAGGAAGGGGAAGCCCAGGGACTGAACAGGAAGGGGAAAGTCCAAGATTTAACTGGGGTCACTAATACCACACTGCGAAGAGTCTATGGCAGGCATGGTTCCAAGTGAGGTGAAGTTGTGGGATCCGTAGTTCTTTCGCAGTGGATGAGATGAAAAGGAGAGTGTTGCCACTGCCTACTGTGATTGTGGCTCATTTGGCCCCTTACTGGAGAGAAGTCCCATGTGATGGAGAGAGAATGGTCTGAGAGTGGGGCCACAAGTGTGGGGGAGAGGATATATGGGTGCAATAGAGGGGCACAATTTAGGGTCCACTCTTATAGAATGCCTTTCCTCCAAGCTGGGTAGTAAGAAAGATTGGTAAAGAGGAGAGGGGTATGCCAAAGGAAACTGATTGTAATTGGCTAGGATGGGACCAGCAGGTGTGGGGATATAGTAGAACTGGGATGGGGGCCCTAAGAAAGGGGCACAACTGGATTAGGGCTCTGAGGTGGGGAGTCTCTGTGAGCTATCAGGGAAGCTTTGTGGGACAGGGAAGAGGAGGAGGGTGTTGTTCATGGCCTGGGCTGCAGCCCACTAACCCATTCCCACATCTTTCTCTCTCACTCTCGTCTCCCCAGGTGGAAAGCAGTGACATCCCGAAGGATCTCACCCCAGCCTCAAAGTGCACCCCCCTGGCTCCAGCCCCTGTGGAGCTGCTGCCCAACGGGGATGTGGAGAAACTGGCTGGTGCCCGGCTTGAAGACGGCAGCCCCACTGGGCGCAAGGGTGGGGTCCGGGCTGAGGGCGAGGCAGAGATGGAGAGTCCGCCCGAGACCGAAAATTCCCGAGCCCTAGAGAATGGCTGCTGCAACCCCAAGGATGGGCATGAGCCCTCTGTGGATGAAGGTGAGTCCCCACGTCCTTGGACCTAACCAGTACGGGTGCCCCTGCCTTAGTCCCCCGAGTAGGTTCTTGAGAGCCACGCTCCTCAAAGGGGAGTAGCACCCTGGACCTGGGAAGCAAGGCGGACCACATAGGGATGAGGAAAGGTGTACCGGAGGGACAGAATGGGAAGGAGCTGTGGCCAGTCTGATCCACCCTCCAGTTCATGCCATCTCCTGGGGGCAGATAGTCGCAGAGAATCAGGCACCAAGCCCAGTGAAAAGCTTTGCATTGGGGGAAGCAGAGGTCTGAGTCCTTTGCCCAGTGGCTGTGCCCTTGCATGTGCTAGCACTGTGCAGAACTGAAGGACAAGTTAATATAGCTGGATTCTGCCATTAATAAATGGAGAAAAAATTGTGGGGGAGGAGAGGAACAAGGGAGATGGTCCAATGACTTAGAGGCTTTTGTAGCATGGACTCTTACAGAGCTGGTGGGTCCCAAAGAGCTGGCACTGTCACTTTTAGGGGGTCATAACCCAAGGGCCAGAGTAGGCATATGCTGTGCAGGTAATTCTTCAGTGCCCCTTTAGGGAGTTCCCCAGTGAAACCCCCCACCACCCGCAGGCAGCCTTCTAGGGATCTTTTTTTATGTAATTCCAACCTAGCTCAGCCTAGCCAGAAGAAGGCCCAGGTGCAGCTTTCTTTGCAGCAGCCTCTTTTCCCCTTGCAACCCAGTAGCTCAATTCTGGGCAGAACTGTAGTCCGGTTGGCTCATTTGCATGTTTTTGCATGAATTTGCATGTAGGTTTCACAAAGCCTTCCCTCAAAGAATGTAAGATTCATCAGTGTGGGTTATTGCAGTTGCTTTCAAACCCAATAGCCAAGAAAGACAATAGACTTTAACCCAATGTATGTGATAATTTCCTGGAGTTGGCTATTAGAGAGGCAGACAGATTTTTTTTTTATATAATGGTACTTGCTAAGCACTTACTACCTGCAAAGCACTGTGTTAAGCACTGGGGTAGATATAATGCAGTCGGATTGGACACAATCTAACAGGGGGGACAGATGTGAACCAGGAGGGAGAAAGACGGGCCCAGAATGGCCGTGGAGAGAAAATGAGAGGTGTAGTTGGACGGCTTGGATTCCCCGGGCGAGGAGGATCTTGACGCTAAAGATTGTTGGAGACAGGAGTCCCCAGCTGAGTGGAAGGAAGGGAAGCCAGGCCTGAAGACACTGACAGACTCAGAGAAGGGGAGCAGGGATGGAACTTGTGGTGAGGTGTGAGGAGGGAATGGCCTGCTCCCACCCCCATTCCCTGCTTTACCCCACTGATGTAAGAGAGCAACAAGTGAAACATGTTAGAGTGCAGTGGGAATCCGGGCAGCCCTATGACATCACACCCATTCACTTGTTTTTTCTCATTAGGGGCCCCCTTGCTACAATATCACTGTGTAGAGAGAAGAGGAGCATAAATCCAAGCTGTGCCCTGTCCCCCTCCCCCATTTTGTTGGGAGTCTGAGTTTCTGAAAGGGCTCAGAGAGAGGGGCTCCATTCTCTGGCTTTACCTCTTCTGGGCCTGCTTCTAACTGTTCCTTTGCAGGTGGGCTCTTGAAGTAATATGTTTATTTTTTTGACTAGTGAGCATAGGAAATGCCATTCTAGATCGTTCATTCAATCGTATTTATTGAGCGCTTACTGTGTGCAGGGCACTGTACTAAAATCAGACCAGTGGTCCATCCAGAACTGTGTGTCGTTGCCCTCCACGACACTCATCCTAGTGTTTTGAGATGTACCATCTAACATCATTTTACTTGTAGTAACTCATTATGAACCACTCATCTGTGAATTTATCCAAACACCTCTTGAACATGCTGACAATTTCAGCCTGCACAATTTCTTGCAGCCTCAAATCCCATATGCTAGCCATTGCTGTGTGAAGCAGTCTTTCTTCACCAGGAGCATCCCTTCAAGGCCGTGGGGCCTCTTGGCTTGTGTGGCGGTTAGAGGGTAGAAGTTCCATCCTTAAATCTCTTCCCCTGATGCCCCTCACCAAAGGATAACTTCTTACCACAGGTACGCTCGGTCTCCCCGGAGCCCGCCCCCACCTTCTCTCGCCAATCGCTCCCTCCCCAACCCAGCAGGATGGCAGCCTCCCAGTGTCCCACTTGCCAATAATCGGTGAGGTCTAGTGAGGGGAGTCGGGGGTAATTTCACTCTCCTGCTGGTCTTTGCATAGGGCCTCACCTTAGACGAGCCCCCTTAAGTAATTCTGGGAATGGAGCTGTTCTTGTCTCTTCCATTCCCTTCTTTTTTTCCTGTCAGGGATGTCCAGCTTTTCCTGTTGTTTGTGGAATCCTTGATGTCTCCTCATTGGGTGATGCTGTTGCCCTTCAGGTTCTTCCCTAGGCCAAGGTAGTTCCTGTCTTGCTAATCCTAACTCTTGCCTGCTCTCTGCTATGTGTCTTTAGGGGCCTGACATCCCTCACTGGCTTTCTCCCTCTGGGGGCTGCTTACTATTCTAAGTCCCTCACTCTCTTAAATTCCCTGGTTCTGTGGCCTCACATTCAGTCTCTGTCTCCTTTTTTAAATGGTATTTTTAAATCACTCACTATGTACCAGGCACTGTTCTGAGTGCTGGGGTAGTTATAAGATAATCAGGTTGGACACAGTCCATGACCCACATAGGGCTCACAGTCTTAATCCCCAGTTTACGGATGCGGTAACTGAGGCACAGAGAAGTTAAGTGACTTGCCCAAGTTCTCACAGCAGACAAGTAATAGAGCCGAGATTAGAAGCATGGCTCAGTGGAAAGAGCCCGGGCTTTGGAGTCAGAGGTCAGGGGTTCAAATCCCGGCTCCGCCACTTGTCAGCTGTGTGACTTTGGGCAAGTCACGTCACTTCTCTGGGCCTCAGTTCCCTCATCTGTAAAATGGGGATTAAGACTGTGAGCCCCACATGGGGCAACCTGATGACCTTGTATCTACCCCAGCGCTTAGAACAGTGCTTGGCACGTAGTAAGCGCTTAACAAATACCAACATTATTATTATTATTATTATTATTATCTGGGTTCTTTCCACTAGGCCACGCTGCTCTTCCCCGATGTTGAGCATGTGGAGCAGAGGGGTTCAGAAAGTTTCAGGAGGTTTCCCCAACCTCCTGGGGCCGGCTCGGCCCCGTTAGCTTCTCCCCACATCCTTAGTCTGTCTCTCTTCCTTCTTTTCTTAGTTTTCATGAGAATTTGGCTCGTTAGCTTCTCTTCCCATCCTTTCTGTCTCTCTTCCTTCTTTTCTCAGTTTTCGTGAGAATTTGTCTCGTGCCCTGTGGAGGGCGCTGCTGATCAGTTGTGGAACCATCCTCCCCCGGTGGGAGAGGGCGCCGTGATTTTGTTCCGCATGGATTCCCCTGGATTAAACAAACTCCACCGTCCTCTTTTTTGTCATCATCATCATCATCATCAATCGTATTTATTGAGCGCTTACTGTGTGCAGAGCACTGTACTAAGCGCTTGGGAAGTCCAAGCTGGCAACATAGAGAGACAGTCCCTACCCAACAGTGGGCTCACAGTCTAATAGGGGGAGACAGAGAACAAAACCAAACATACTAACAAAAGAAAATAAATAGAATAGATATGTACAAGTAAAATAAATAAATAGAGTAATAAATATGTACAAACATATATACATATATACAGGTTTTCTGTGCGTTTCCTTGGCTCCCCCTTTGGATAGACTGGGGTGACCCTGGAACAGCCCCGGGCGGGGAGAGGGTCTTTCAGCAGAAATTGGGAGGCTGAAAAGCAGAGCTACCCGAACCGCTGCTGACTGAGGGGGCAAGTTGCTGCCACTAAGAATCGCTAGTAGTAGTGGTAATAATAATAATAATAATAATAATAATGGCATTTATTAAGCGCTTACTATGTGCAAAGCACTGTACTAAGCGCTAGGGAGGTTACAAGGTGATCAGGTTGTCCCATGGGGGCGGCTCACAGTCTTTATCCCCATTTTCCAGATGCGGTAACTGAGGCCCAGAGAATCAATCAATCAATCAATCGTATTGAGCACTTACAGTGTGCAGAGCACTGTACTAAGTGCTTGGGAAGTACAAGCTGGCAACATATAGAGACAGTCCCTAGCCAACAGTGGGCTCACCGTCTAGAAGGGGGAGACAGAGAACAAAACCAAACATACTAACAAAATAAAATAAATAGAACAGATAGGTACAAGTAAAATAAATAAATAAATAGAGTAATAAATATGTACAAGCATATATACATATATACAGAGAAGTGAAGCGACTTGCCCAAGGTCACCCAGCTGACAAGTGGCGGAGGGGGATTAGAACCCATGACCTCCAACTCCCAAGCCCGGGCTCTTTCCACTGAACTACGCTGCTTCTCCTAGTAGTAGAAGTAGTAATAGTATTTGTTAAGCGTGGAGCACTCTACAAAGCACTAGGAAAGAATAGACAGTTTGAGAAGGATCCTCGCCAGAGCGGGGTTTGAAACATGGGACATGCTGGGCCCAGCAGAGCTTAATGGAGCTGGAGCCCCTGGGCCAGCACCTATTTTCAACCCCTTTTACCCCATCCCCTGCCTCCCGCAGTGTCTGCTCCCTCACTCCCTCTCTCCTCAGGTGCATACCCTCACTGGAGCTTATAAATGTACCACCTAGCTAGCCACTCTCCAGTGAGCAAAAAAATCAGCAAAACCTCAGACAGTGGGCTTGATTTGGAGAAGAGAAAGACCCAAGCAGGGGAACAAAAAGCAGGAGATCTAACTGTTTGTTGCCGGAGTTGCCTTGGTGCAGTGCCAGAAGCACCTCTACTCTTTGGGAACCAGAGGACGATTGTGATCAGAGTTGGAAGCAGAGGTCACTGATGGGAACCAAGCATCCTTGCGTGACTAAAACAGTTGCAGTAAAAGTTGGGTCACTCAGGACTGCCGGAGGTTGCTGAGGGGTTTGGGGGTTGAATAACTGGAAAATAGCTTGCTGCATTTAGTACATAGAGGGTGGTGTGTGTAGAGTAACTTAATTATTGATGTGCTGGGGATTGTAGGAGTCCTCTGTGGAGTGGTTTCAGTGTTGGGGCATTAGTGCTTCTGTAGAATTTCATTTTTTCAGTAAGATCCATCCAGGGGCAGGAGATAGAGTTTTCTCCAGTGGGTGTTGAGGCCCAAGGATTCACTGTTATCATAAAGGGATCAGAAGAGGCTACTGGGGTAGAGGAATGAGAAACTAGTTTAGAGGAAAAAGGCCTTGGAGGGAGGACGATCATCACCGAGGCAAAGGCATGGAGTGAATGCCTGTGCAACTGTCATCGTGTCTCTCTGCCCTCCATCTCCTTGTCAAAGCAGTAGAGGCCTGTCCAGGCTGGGCCACGGAAAGAAGAGGTTGAGGGTGTGCAAGAACCCTTGATTTTCTCCTCTCTTCATTTCAGCCTTCCCTAGGTTTAAGTATGGCCCCAGCAGCTATGGAGCTACCATTACTCCCGTGTGATGCATCAAGTGCCCTCACTTGATACTTCTACTCCCAACAGCCCACAGGAACAATCCCCCTTGTGCCCATCATGTATGTGCCGCTTCATCCCCACCACTAGTTAAACTGGGCCCAGTGAGAGTCAGGCTGGGGATGAACCTGACATTCCTGGAGTTTATTCTGGTCCTGACCAGGCTGGGCTGGGGAAAGCTGAACCCAGCTTTTAGGCCCAGGTATATATATATATATATATATATATATATATATATATATATATATATATATATACACACACACACACACACATACACATGTCCTTCTTATTTGCTGCTGATGGTGAAACTTGCCTAGCAGTGCCAAACCAGGACCTACAGTCCCACCTGCATTGTGTACTCAAAAGCCTGTCCCCTTGTTGTGTCTTTCTTAGGAAGCTTTTGCTCAAATAAAGCTGCTGCTCCTTTCCTGATAGCAGTTCACTGCCCTGAGCCATCCTCAGCAATTTTTAGCTGGGATGCAGGCTTGTCTGAGGCTTTGTTTTACCGTGTCCTTAAAACATCTTGGGTCTAGGAGAAAGAACACTTGACTACAAGTGACATCTAAGGTGCAGTTTCTCTCCAGAGAGGTTCTGGAAGAGGTCATCCCAGGCCTAAACTCTCAGGATCTCTGTAGCTCCTTAAGGGCAGGGATCATCCGTCTTTTGCTTTCATTGTATGCTTTCAAGAACCTGATGCAGGCATATGGCCCTCACCAAATACTGACATGGACCCCTTTTATGTTCTGGGACCATTCCAGGATTTGGGTTTGCTGAAGGCTAGACTGGTTCTGGGTTCCGGCCTCAGGTCCAACCCACTGATCTTGAAGGACTTTCCCATCTGTCCTGTACTATCCCAGGCCGAAGTGGGAAGTGAGTGATCCCTGCTGTTTTCTCTCAGGTTTGGGAGACGCAATCTGTGAAACGTCATGAGCTACACCAAATGAAAGTCTCTGTTTAATCCATAGTTGTGTCTCCAGCTAGAATCCTGGCATGGCCAAGCCCGGCCCACGGGTATCAGGTCTGACCAGTCTCTAGACAGGATCATGTTGCCCCGGAGCCTCAGTCAGGGGCTCAGAAGTCATACAGTGCTCCTTGCCCTCCTTTCCTCTGTTTGGCACCAGATTCAGGCCAGGGCACATGTGCAGCCCAGTAATCAATCAGTCAATAACTGTGGCTGGGATTTTGCCATCTAATGATAATAATAATGATGGTGATGATGGTCAGTGCTTACTGCTTGCCAGGCACTGTACTAAGCTCTGGGGTGGATACAAGCAAATCAAGTTGGCCATGGTCCCTGTCCCATGTACAGCTCACAGTCTCAATCCCCATTTTACAGATGAAGTAACTGAGGCACAGAGAAGTGAAGTGACTTGCCCACAGTCACACAGCATATTATATTTAACAATACGTGAACCCATAGGTGCTCTAAGGGTTGCTGAGGCTACAGATCCCAGTAGGTCAAAGGAGGACAACTGGACATGAGGTCTGAGTCCTCCAGAAATATGAGCCGGTCCGATCCAGCCCCAGACCGGCCTCGGACACCACCGTGCTGGTGCTGAATTTAGGCCAGTTGTGCCCAGAGTGGAGCGGAGGCTTAGTGGGGTTAGGAGAAACCAACCCAAGTAGGACTCTGTCCCCATTCCTGGGAAAGGAGGCAAGGAGGTACTGTCCTGCAGGCCCCTGAGGAGAAGGTGAAGGAGGCAGTAACGGTGCTGCAAAGCTGGCATTAACCCTTTCGGCCAGGCCTTTGCCAGGTTTGCACCCCAGCCAGGGGGAGGGCTGACTGAAGTCGAATGGAAAGTCTAGAGGCCGAAGGTAGGGCTGGGAGGAAGTAAGAGGTGGAGCTGCAGAGAGGCCCCTTAAGGGAAGGGAAGGGAAGCAGTTGGGGAGGGGGAAGTGGGGCCTAAGATGAGGCCAGAGCAGGAGGGGGAGAAGTGGCTGTGATGGGGGATATAAAATACAAAGTCAGCAGAAGGACAAAGAGGAAGAAGGTGGAAACAGATAGGCAGGCTAGGGGAAAGACTGCACATAAAGTGGTTTGGGCCTTTGAAAATGTACTGCAGAGTTTTAAAGTACTCTTTTTTTCACTCACCCACCTGGTTTCACCCATATACTCTTCACTAGCCTCATATCCATCAATCAGTGGTGTTTATTGAGTAGTTACTGTGTGCAGTGCACCATACTGAGTGCTTAGAAGAGTACAACAACAAGAGGTGTAGACACCTTCCTTGCCCATAAGCTTACATTTTTATCTTCATCATGACTGCAAAACATACACTCACCTGCTTCCAAAGCCAAACATGTTGTCTCTCTCTTACACACACCCCTACCACCTAACCCCCAAGACTCTGCACCCACAGAAATACGGTGTCCAGCCTCATGGTGTCCCCCGCCTCTAGGCTTGGGGTGGAATCGGATGGGCTTGTTACCTGGTTTGGCCCTTCTACCTTCCCCCCACCCAAGTGTGGCCATGAGTCTGACCAGGTGAGGTTCATAGTAACTATAGTAATAATTGTTTCTACTGGATTACGCACTCGTGGCAAAGCATTGTATTAAGCACTTGGGAAATTACAACAGAAGTACAAGACAAGATCCCTGACCACAAAGAGCTTACATTCACTTTCTACTGGGGGATACAGACCTTAAAATATTCCCAAATTGGAATGATCAGAATAAATAATCCATAGTATGATTGAATTACATCCACATTTGTGGAGGATGAGGCAGAAGAGTCCCCGATGGGGCTAAGCCCACATGGGGAGTGCTGGATAGGATGTGGGTGTAGGAAAGAAACCCAAGAGGAGGTTAGTGGGTGGGGAAGACCCTAGTGGGAGGTGAAGGGCTACAGAAGCCTCGTACTCAGGAGGTGGTTTCCACCTTGGAGTCAAAAGAACAAGTGGCGGGTGTTTTTCCAGCCTGACCCTTCTGCCCTATCCCCGTCCTGCACATGCATATCTTTCTACCACGAGGGCTGGCTCTATCTGCTGCCTGATTGCTCTTTCGAAGAAAGCAGCTGAGGCCTCTTGATGGATGCTGGGGGGAAGCAGCCCCCTGGCAAGAAGCTGAGGAATGGAGTAAATAACCTAATTCTGCTGCAGCCTGATGGGAGAGAGAAAGGGAGGGAAGGAATGAGCAAGCAAAGGGAGGAAGATGCATCCTCACACAGCCAACCACCTCTTGTTCTACATCAGAGCTAGAAAGGAAGTGGGGCTGGTCAGAAAGAGGTGCAGTCAGGGCTGCCCTTGGTGAAGAGTCCTTGTGGAGGTCCTGGAGGCTGATTGATCAGTTGGGGAGGTAGCTGGTGTGAAACTGGGACCTCTGGGGAGGATGGCTGAAAGGGCAGAAGGCCAGGACCCCTCCCAGAGAAAAAGCTCTTTGCTTTAACCTCCTGGGTTAAGCCCTTAGTTACTTAAGGAAGGACCGGCAGGAAAAGGGTGAGGATTGAAGGTGGAGAGAGCCAGTGGCTACTCCTCTTTTCCCAAAGCTTAGAAAGTTTATTTCCCAGATGTTCCTGTGTACACACACATGCACGTGCGCGTGCGCACACACACACGCACGCACATGCACGCATACACGTGCACGCACACACATACACACACACACACACGCGCATCCTCTAAGCCCCAGACACATTCACAAACAGCCCCAAATACTCACTTTCAGCCCCACGCAACCATACTCACTTTCATAAAGCCTCTCCAAGTCACATACTGGACCCCCTCTCATCACACATTGTCCTGGGGCTCCCCATTTGCCCACCCTCCCCTCCTCCAGCCTATTTCCTTACACACCCCTCATACTCTACCCCTCCCGGGCGAGAGCTCTGCTCTCTGGGGTGAGAAGCAGAAGTGGGTTATATTTAACCATTTTCCATGCATCTGGCCAGAAACCAGAGGCTCTTCAGAAATGCAGTCTTGACTCTCCCATAGCCCTTTAAAACTGTGGTCTCAATCCCCACTTGAATTCCTGCTCCTCCTACTCGTATCCCACCGGCCAGTGCGCTCTGCGTCCCTCTCCAGCTGGAGTAGAAGGGATTGACTCTAACCAGCCATACAACTGGAGTCGGGAGCTTTCTGGAACCACTGCCATGAGTCTGAGGCCAGGGACCAAAGCTCACAGGCCCCTTGTTCTCTTTCTCCACAGGCAAAGAAGAGAAGGAGGAGGCTAACTTTGACTCCCTGAAAATGGAGGCAAGTATCTTTCCCCTAGCCTCCACCCTGAGGGCTCTATGCCTCTCTTGGAGATGATTTGGGGTGGTGACAGGTGGGAGTCAAGGAGACCGCAGCCAGAAGGATGCTAGCAGCCCAGCTGGATGTGAGGCTAATAATAGTCATAATAATAATAATAATAATGGTATTAAGCACTTCCTCTGTGCCAAAAGCTGTACTAAATGCTGGGGTAAATACAAGATAATCTGGTCGGACACAGTCCCTGTCCCTCATGGGCCTCGTAGTCTAAGGGGGAGGGAGAACAGGAATCGAAACCCCCATTTTTCAGATGAGGTACTGAGGCCCAGAGAAGTTAAGGCCCAAGGTCACACAGCAGGCAGGAGGCAGGCAGAGCCAGAATTAGAACACAGGTCCTCCCAGGCTTGGACTCTTTTCACTGGGCCATGCTGCTTCACCCTAGGCTAATCTGCCCCCTTCATTCTTAGTCACCTGAGGAGGAAACAGCTGCCTGCTGCCCCATGGAAAAAGTAGGTGCTGGAGGTGGGAGTCCCCCAGACATAAAGCATCCCGGGATAAACATGGGGCTTAAGGGGCAACAGTGTTGGTCCGAGAGTCAAAGTTCCTACTCCCTTTCCTCCTTAAGGCCCCAGTTTCCCTTTTTTTTTTCTTTATGGTATTTCTTAAGTGCTTACTATGCACCAGGCACTATACTAAGTACTGGGGTAGTACAAGCTAATCAGATTGGACACAGTCCATATCCCACAGAAGGATCACAGTCTTAATCCTCATTTTACAGATGAGGTAACTGAGGCACAGAGAAGTGAAGTGATTTGCCCAAGGTTACAGAGCAGACAGAACCCAGGTCCTTCTGACTCCCAGGACTGTGCTGTATCTGCTAAGCCATGCCGCTTCTCCCTTATGATGAGGCGGGAGTCAGTGTCAGGGTGGAGCTGGAGCCTTAGTGACATGGTGTCTGGGCTTCCCTAGGACTCATGCTGGCTCTGTGTGTGTGTGTGTGTGTGTGTGTGTGTGTGTGTGTGTGTGTGTGTGTGTGTGTGTGTGTGTGTGATTGTCTCTCTCCTAGGGCTCCCGGGGCCGCTTGCGAGGGGGCCTGGGCTGGGAGTCAAGCCTGCGCCAGCGACCCATGCAGAGACTCACCTTCCAGGCAGGTGATCCCTACTACATCAGCAAGCGCAAGCGAGATGAATGGCTAGCACGCTGGAAGCGGGAGGTAAGGGGCCTGTGGGCTGCACACCAGGAAAAGGGGATCCTTAACCCTCATTTCCAACACAGGGCTGGGGTTGGGGCTCAGGGGTTGGAAGGAGCTGGGTGGTGGCCCGGTGTGGGAAGAGGGGAGGAGGGTGAGGGTGGTGTGCAGGTGTCCAGGTGCCTGGAGGCTTTTTCTCTGAGATTCTGGGTAGGTCACTGCCCCCGCCCCTCTATAATATGGGCAGTGCTGTCCAAACCTCAGTCTGGCCTGTGGGCTGTGAGGAAGAAAGAGGGACTGGAATGTGGGCGAATTGTGGTGCTCCAAGGAGAAAGACTCGAAAGGATCAGATATGTTGCTACTGCCACTGCTGTGATTGTTGTTATAATGTTGATGGATAAGCCTGACTGAGCCTTTTTCCTATTTATAGTCTTGCTCTTCTTAGCCCCTCCTCCTCTGTCACATCTGTCCCTTCGGACCCAAGTAGACATTCCTCTTCTTCTCCCTGTGCCCTGCCTTAGAACAGGAGCAGTTGTCTCGAGAATGAGACATAGAGAGGAAGTGGAAACCAGAGGGTGGTTGAGGGCAGGAGTTGGGGGGTAGGGGAGAGCAGCTTGCCCAGGCTTTCCCCAGGTTCCCCATGGTCTGATCTGACCTGACCTACTCTGACATTCTGACGTTCAGCCTGGGAGCTGGGATGGGAGGGAAATTGAGTAAACCAAATTGGGAGCAAACATTCTCAGGATCCAGAGACCCCATTTGCTCTCTGCTGGGTGGCGGACTCTTGCTCCAGAACAAGAACAAATCTTTGTGTATGTTTGCACAGGAAACTGAAGGCACAAGATAATTGAGTCGTGCCGCCTTCCATTTTCCCTATCACAGCAAAGATGCCCTGAGGTACCCCAATTTAATCTGGCTCAGATACCCCAAGATATCCCCATTTAACCTGGCTCTTGAAATAAGTTGTCTTTCTCTTCCTCCTCCACATTTAACCCTCTGCTAAATCCTTCCTTGCCTCCTTTCACAATATCTCTTGGATCCTTCTCTTCTCCCTTCTCAACTCCTGAGGCCTCAACATTCGTAGGGCAAAGTATGGAATGCCATGGGGTGGATTCCCTGGGGTGTGACTTGTCCACTAGATTGTAAGTTCCTTATGGGCAGGGGTCTTGTCTACTAACTGTAATGCACTCTCCTTAGGGCCTAGTACAGAGCTCTGCACACAGTAAATGCTCAGCAAATGCCACTGATTGGTTCTCTCCCTTGGAAGCTAACTCAGTTCCTAGCCAGTTCTAAGGGAAGAAGGCACTGGAGCGGTGTGGGGGCTGAGGCTGATGAGGGGTGTCTGGTTCAGCTCTGAGGCAGCCCCAGTACAACTCCAGAGATCCTGGAAGAACCTAAACTCCTGGCCAGCCCAGAATAACCATAGCTTCCCTGGAGTTCTTCAGTTCGGTCTCAGCCTGGAGCTGTCTGGTCAAGTGTTCCCAGGGCCTGACAATAACAGAAATGGCCCTGTGAGGTGACAGCATCAACAGCACCAGGGCATTTGCCCTTTGCTTCTTGTCTATGAGACCTCCACCCTAACCCTAAGCCCTCCCTGGGCTCCATAGCTGCTCTTTGCCAGCCTCCTCTCTTCCAACCTGTCTTTCTTGCTCTCAGTTCAAACTGCTGCTGCCTTGAAAATACTCTTTCCCCCCTGCCTTTTAACAGTGTCCACTGATCCGAAAAATACTCCTCTGGTTCCTCACTTCACTTTGCATGGAGATAAGGCTTCTCCTCCTCATTTTCAATTCCTGCTCTACTTATCCTCTCCCCCCTCTTTGTCCTGATTTACCCTCACTATTCTTCCAAATGGTTCCCTGCTGAGAGGACAATTTCCCTTCTTGGGAATTGCTGAGTGCTTTCCCCTCCTCTCTTTCAATGACCTTCTTAAGGCCAAGATGGGATAAGGAACAAAGCAAATGACAAAAATAGGAAGACAAGTAAGATCTTCTATATTGTTTAAATATTTTGAATAACTCTCTCATCTCATCTAGGTATGATTGTCTGTGGATGCTGCCTTCGGAGAATGGCAGTCTGGAAGGGCAGGGCAGGGGCAGTGGCTGTAGTGCCTCGCATAAAGGCAATGGTATTTGAGAGTGAGGCTGTTAAGGAGGGAGCATGGAGAAGTGGGTATTGGGAAGGACATGGTTGGGGCAGAGCTGGAAGGGCAGAATTGCCCCCTGGGAGAGCACACTGGGAAGAACTGGAGGTACCCTGAGGTTTCCAAAGCAAATTTGGGGTGGTGGAAGAGGAAGAGGTCCTGGCTCCAGAGGATTGTGTGTGTCCTTTGGGATGGAAATGTGGTCTTCAAGCTGCTCTTAAAGCCCATTTACCTGGCTCTCTGTAGCTATCTCCCCTTGCTGACTCCCCATTGAATCAACTCATTGTTCCCTGGAATCCTTCTGGGAAAGCCTGTAACCCTTTAGGTCCCAGGCTTTGTGGGCTGCTGGAGGCAGGCCTGATGGGAAGGAAGGGCAGTTTGGGGAAGGGGAAGAGAAGGGCAGAGACGCCTCTGAGCATCCCCCAACTTCCCTGAGACTGGGGCTTGGCTGGCTGGGGTGATCTGAGTGAGTGAGAAATCGGGGGTGGGGGTTTGGGAAACGTGGGGGGGGGGGGGAGGGCGGGGGGGACAGGTGTCTTGGGGGGGAATCATGGGTTCTATTTCCCATAGAAGCTCAGGGATCTTGCCTCAGCCAGGCTGTGAGCCTTGGCTCTTCAAGACTCCCTCTTGTTCCAGGTGCTCGGTATCTCTCTTCCAGGCCCATATGATTTTTCCCGTGAACTCCCTCCTTGTGTCTCCTCTTCTTTAACACCTGAAGCAGGAAGAAGCAGTTGGAAAGCAGCAGAGCGAGATGAGAAAGGAGGAGGAAAGATTTTCATGCAGACAGGGATACTCTCACTCCTGCCCGGCACCCCTCTCCAGGACTGAGATATCTAGGGTACAGACCACTTCTGCAGTTCCATTGCCACCTTTCCCTTCTGCTGCTCTTCTTCTTCTCAATCCCCTGATAGTTCCTCTTTAGTGTCTTTGCTTTCTTTAAACCAGCATTTGGAGATAAAGCGGGGAGCACTCTAACTTTGTGTTGGAGGAGAGGGCAAGGTGTAATGGATGGTCACCTATAGAGAAAGACCCAGTTAATCTTGCTGAGACACCCCCCACCCCGCCCCCGACGAAAAAAAGAAGGCTTAACTGGCAGCCTGTGTTCTGTTTTCCCTTCTTCCTGTCCCGCTCCTCGTCCTCTTTTCTCTTTCCACTTCCTCTCCCTTGACTCCCCATGGGTAGCGGGCAATTTGTTTCCTTATCCAAGCGTGGTTCTTGAGTACTGGTTGACAGCATGCAGGGTGCTTGGCTTGCTCTGCTTCCTGTCTATCCTCAGGGGAAGAGCAGCCTGATGGAAGTCCTAGAGGGTTACAGTTACACCATCACCAATCAATGGTATTTATTGAGCACTTACTATGTGCAGGGCACTGTACTAAGTGCTTAATATCATTTGGATAGCTACTTCCTAAGCTGGAGAAGAGGGTTGGTAGAAGAGAGGAGGAGGTTGACTCTCCTCAGAAATAGCCTATAGGCTGACCTTTGCTTTGTTCCCTCTCCTTGCCCGGTACTCAGGGTGTATGGATCTGTACCTTTAAGAGAGGGAGCCCTGAGAACTCAGTTCCCTCAGCAGAGCGGGCTGAGGCTCAGATTCCAATCCTTTACTCCTGTTGCCCATTACCACTAAATCAGAACCCCTAGGAGAGACATCTGGCCAAGGACTCTCCCTCCATGACATAGAGAAGCAGCGTGGCTCAGTGAAAAGAGCACGGGCTTTGGAGTCAGAGGTCGTGGGTTCAAATCCCAGCTCTGCCACTTGTCAGCTGTGTGACTTTGGGCAAGTCACTTAACTTCTCTGTGCCTCAGTTACCTCATCGGGAAAATGGGGATTAAGACTGTGAGCCCCACTTGGGACAATCTAATCACCTTGTATCCCCCCCAGCACTTAGAACAGTGCTTTGCACATAGTAAGTGCTTAATAAATGCCATTATTATTATTATATGCATTCCTTTCCATCCTCCAACACCAAAACTTTCAGCCACAAGCTCCCCATTCCTCCGAGGAGGCTGCCCAAGGCAGTGTAACCCGTGTTCAGGTGGATTATCAGCCTCATGTCATCAAGTAAGCCACAGATGGAGTGGGAAATAGGACTTAGACATTCTGGCTCCCAGCCCTGGGCACTCCCAGCCTCTCACTGTCCTTTGTGGAAAGAGTGGGTATGTCAGGAATAGAGATGCAAGCTCCAGCTGTGCTTGGTGGGGGCGGAAGCATAAGGGGAGGGGAATGGGGTGGAGAGGGGAGAGAGAGAGAGAGAGAGAGAGAGAGAGATGGCCCAAGAGCAGAGCCAGACACAGTGGCAGAGCTGGAGGAGGGACAGAGGGAAAACCCGCAGGGAGAGCTCCACCCTGGGAATCTTTTTGGCCACTGGCCAGGGAAACTCCTGGCAAATGTGTGAGGTAGGATGTGATTTTTTTTTCCCATCCATCCTTGTCATGGGACTAACACTGGCATTACCAAACAAGAATCAAAGTCTAGGTTTGGCAATAGATGCACTGCTGAAGTGAACAAGAGCAAGGAAGAGTGGGAAAGCATTTCATTTGGTGGGCACTGGAGGAATGAGGCAGGAAAAGCAACAGCTCCTTGAGAACAAGAGGGAAGGTGGAACTACAGCAAGTCATTGAGGCTTTAGGATTTGGGCCAGCAGAGAGGGAAAGGAAGGAGCAAGGAAAGGACTTGGAGAAGAAGGAGCCTAATGGAACTGGGAGAAGTTGTGGGGCCTTGGGGGAGAAGTCCAAAAATGGTGGTAAGTTGGAGAAAACAAGAGGCCACACTCTAGGCCTTTCCTGGGAAATCCATTCATTCATTCATTCAATTGTATTTATTGAGTGCTTACTGTGTGCAGATCACTGTACTAAGTGCTTGGGAAAGTACAATACAGCAATAAATAGTGACATTCCCTGACCACGATGAGCTTACAGTCTAGGGGAAGTGAGACAGACAGACATCAACTCAAATAAAGTTACAGATATGTACATAAGTGCTGTGTGGTTGGGAGGGGAAAAGAGCAAAGGAAGCAAGTCAGGGTGATGCAGAAGGGAGTGGGGTGATGAGGAAAAATGGGGCTTAGTCTGGGAAGGCCTCTTGGAGATGTGCCTTCAATAAGGCTTTGAAGGGAGGGAGAGTAATTTTCTGCCGGATTTGAGGAGGGAAGGCGTTCCAGGCCAGAGTCAGGATGTGGGCTAGGGGTCAATGGCGAGATAGGTGAGATCAAGGCACAGTGAGAAGGTTAGCACTAGAGGAGCAAAGTGTGCAGGTTGGGTTGTAGAAGGGGAGAAGTGTGGCGAGTTGGTGGGGGCAAGGTGATGGAGTGCTTTAAAGCTAATGGTGAGGAGTTTTTGATACGGAGGTGAATGGGCAACCACTGGAGTTTTTTTGAGGAGGGGGATGACATGTCCTGAATGTTTTTCTAGAAAAATGATCCAGGCAGCAGGTTGAATTATGGACTGGAGTGGGGGGAGACAGTAGGTTGGGAGATCAGCAAGGAGGCTGATGCAGTAATCCAGGTGGGCGAGGATGACTGATTGTATTAATGTGGAGAGAAAAGGTAGGATTTTAGCGATTTTTAGAGGTGAGACCGACAGGATTTGGTGACAGATTGAATACGTGAGTTGAAGAGACAGTGGAGTCAAGGATGACTCCAAGGTTATGGGCTTGTGAGATGGGAAGGATGGTGGTGCCATCTACAGTGATGGGAAAGTTTAGGGGAGGACAGGGTTTGGGTGGGAAGATTAGGAGCTTGGTTTTGGACATGTTAAATTAGAGGTGGCAGGAGGACAGCCAAGTAGAGGAGATGTGAGGCTGTAGAGAGAGAGATCAGGGCTGGAGATGTAGATTTGGGTATCATCCGCATAGAGGTGGTATTTGAAGCCGTGGGATCGAATGAGTTCTCCAAGGGAGTGGATGGAGATGGAGAATAGAAGGGGACCCAGAAATGAACCTTGAGGGACCCCCACAATTAGGGGGTGAAAGGAAGAGGAGGAGCCTGTGAAGGAAACTGAGAATGAATGGCCAGAGAGATAAGAGGACCAGGACCAGGAGAGAACACAGTCAGTGAAGCCACAGTTGATAGCGTTTCCAAGAGAAGGGGGTGGTCCACAGTGGTGAAGGCAGCTGAGAGGTTGAGGAGGATTAGGATGGAGTAGAGATCATTGGATTTGACAAGAAAGAAATGAAGAACACCTTCTTGCCCTTCCTTCCAGACTTTGCACCTCATCCTTTCTTCCTTCTACAAATAAGGTGCTAGGGTTTGGAAGGGCAGTATTCAGAAAAACTCACATGGGCTCATGCTCTGGCTTGAAGAAGCCCCAGAAAATCTATCTAGCTCCAGGTCATCCTAAAGGCTAAAGTTCAGCTTGGGGCACCCAACAGGGTCCATTCTGAACCAAATCCCTGGGTCCCAACCTGGGGACCTCAAGGGTCAGGGAAGGGTTGATGTGGACCCCGTCATTTGCTGGGGTCTATTCTCTCCTCGATGTCTAATTTCACAGGGGTCCTCAGATGCAGCACCTGAGCACTGTGCCCAGCCAGGCAGACATAGCTCCTGGTTGCCATGGTGATGCTCTTGCCTCCATCCAGGGGGACAGTTTCTGCTCCTTGCCTTTCATTCTTCGCTCCTGTCTGGTGGTCTTGGTTCACTCCAGGTTGCTGAAATCACAATCTTTTCTCTGGGCCTATTGCCTCCAGTCTGGGGTGAGAGAAGGCTGAGTCGAAGAGAACTCCTCAGGGTTTACCCTTTGGGGCAGTAATAGAGAAGCCGAGCACTAGTAGGAATGGTTGCAACCCTTTATCCTTTCAGCCTTCTGGTCTAGGAGGTGTGTCTGTGAGGCAGTGAGAAAGGAAGCAGAGAAGGAACCCAGAATTACGGTAACAGTGTCACTTCAGTATCATGTACATTGTTCCAACTGCCTTGGAAATCACCACTGTCAACCTGAAGGGCTTTGGTGACGCTTGCAGACCCTTGGTCTGTGTCTGTGTTGTGATTCTCCCCTCAAATTGCAGCCATCTTCAAGCCTGCTGCTGAATGAAGGAGAAGCAGCGTGGCTCAGTGGAAGGAGGCCGGGCTTTGGAGTCAGAGATCACGGGTTCAAATCCCACCTCCGCCAGTTGTCAGCTGTGTGACTTTGGCCAAGTCACTTCACTTCTCTGCATGGCTCAATGGAAAGAGCCCAGGCTTTGGAGTCAGAGGGCATGGGTTCAAATCCTGGCTCTGACAATTGTCAGCTGGGTGACTTTGGGCAGGTCACTTAACTTCTCTGTGCCTCAGTTACCTCATCTGTCAAATGGGGATTAAGACTGTGAGCCCCCAGTGGGACAACCTGATCACCTTGTATTCTCCCCAGCGCTTAGAACAGTGCTTTGCACATAGTAAGCGCTTAATAAATGTCATTATTATTATTATTATTATTATCATAATGAGCAGAAATCCTGCCTGAGTAGAGGAGGGGTCAGGCAAGCAACCCTACACAGATGAAATGCTGCTCATTGTGGGCAGGGAACATGTCTACCAACTCTGTTTTGTTGTACTCTCCCAAGTGCTTAGTACAGTGTTCTGCACCCAGTAAGTCGTCAATAATCATGATTGATTATGTAAACCTGCGGCATGGCTATGGCCCCAGGAGTCATGGATGATGCCCCAAACAGGCAGGAAGATGGGGGGCAGCTGCCCTGGTGGAATCAGTGTAGTTCTGTCCTGTTATCTTGTTATGAGAAGTGGCTTGACATAGAGGAAAGATGACAAATCTGGGAATCAGAGGACCTGGATTCTAATTCCGGCTCCGCCACTGGCCTGCTATATGACACTGGGCAAGTCACTTCACTTCTCTGTGCCTCAGTGTCTTCATTTGTAAAATGGGGTTCCTTTCCTCCTTCTTTCCTTCCTTTCTTCTTTCCTTCCTTCCTTCCTTCCTTCCTTCCTTCCTTCCTTCCTTTCTTCCTTCCTTGAGCCCTCTATGGGACAGGGACTGTGACCTGATTATCTTGCGTTTACCCCAGTGCTTAGCAATATTATTATTGTAATTATTACTATTTTCTGTGGAGGATGGAAAGCCCCAGAAGCCTTGGGAGATAAAGTCCAGGCTAGGTTTTGGGTCGGGTTACAGGGGAATGTTCTGGTTTTCTGGAGAAGACTGGTTAAAAGGGGTCTTGAGGAAATTTTCTCTACTTAGGACAAAGGAAAATAGGGAATAAACTGTGTCTTGCCCTCCTGCGTTTACCCCAGTACTTAGCAATATTATTATTGTAATTATTACTATTTTCTGTGGAGGATGGAAAGCCCCAGAAGCCTTGGGAGATAAGGTCCAGAATAGGTTTTGGGGTGGATCACGGGGGATGTTCTGGTTTTCTGGAGAAGACTGGTTAAAAGGGCACTTGAGGAAATTTTCTTTACTTAGGACAAAGGAAAATAGGGAATAAACTGTGGCTTGCCCTCTTGGCCCCCTAAAGCAAGGGGAACCTTGTTTTAGTAAAGGATCCTGTCCTGGACAGCGTTAGTTGAGGGCCTGCTCATCCTCCATTCTACAGGGGCAGGGATTCAAGGCAGGCAGGAACTCCAGGGCTGAGTATGCCAGTCAAGACCCAGCTGGGCCCACTTCTTGTCTGAAGGGTTGGGAAGGGTGGGGAGGGGGCGGGAGGGAATGTTGTCATAGAAACCAGCTCCAGGCAGAGGCCTTTCCCTGCCAGGGGCCTGTACTTCGCCCCAGCAGCAGTGGTTTCCGTGGTGATAGATTTATCTGGGAGGGGAGGTGTTTGCGTCTTCAAGCTTTGGCCGGTGCTTATAGGCAGGTGTTGCCAGGGAGTTGCAGGGGCTCTCTGAGAGAGGGCCTGGGACCCTTGCCAGTCCAGAGGCCCATAGCCTACATCCTCAGCTTGTCTCAGCCCCATCCATATTTATTACACTCACCTTCTCCCCCAACTCAATTTTCTGCTGCTGTCTCCCTCCCTCTGTCTCCCTAGCAACAGGTCCCTCTCACTCCATGGTGTCAGGCTCAGTGGTTATTTTTAGCCATGCTGCCTACCAGCGCAATCATCTGGTCAGTGGCTGGCCGCCACCTTGGAGGTAGTGGAGGCAGGGCCGTGCTGAAGGGATGGCAGAGGTGATGGTCCCCACAGCACCAACAGGATCAAGGAGCTGTAGTCTGGGTGTGGAGCTTTTAAAACAAACACATTGAGCATAGTGGGGAGGGAGGGGTGGGATCAGAAGAGGACACAGGAGGGCTAAGACATGCAGAGGTTTGTCCACAGGCTTGGGAACACTCAGCCTGAGGTATGTTTCTAGTTGGAGCCACAGTTTGCTGGCTTCTTTCCTAACTCCTACTGCTAAAGCTTTCCACCCCAAGGAGGCCAGGACTTGACAGTGAAGTGAAGGCCATGCTCTGAGACACGGAAACGTGCTCCAAAGCCTTCCCCTAATCGTCAGGGCCAGCAGTTCCTCACCCGGGGAAGACAGTCCCTGTTTCAGGGATGACGGAAGGTCCTCCCTCTGGCCTGGAACTTGCTTCCCCCACATGTACACCAGACCACCATTCTCCCCGCCTTCAAAACTTTTTGAAAATCACATCTCCTCCCACAGACCTTCTCTGACTAAGCACTCCCCACTCTCTCTCCCTTCTGTGTCACCTGTGCCCGTGTGCAGAGCACTCTACTAAATGCCCAGGAGAGAACACTAGAACAGGTTTGGTAGACACATTTCCTACCCACCAGGAGCTGACAGTCTGAAAGGGGAGACAGGCATTAAAATAAATTATGGATAGTAAGCGCTCAATAAATACGATTGATTGATTGATATGTCCATAAGTGCTGTAGGGCTGAGGGTGTATAATAAGTTCAGGAGCTCCTCATTTAACTGGTAGGCCCTGAAAAGCTGCACAAAAAGGCCAAATTCCATTGACTAATTGCTGATAGTATGTTCCCTTGACTGGACTGAAGGGAGTCAACAGGAAACAAGCCTCAGGGTCCTGCCCCAAATCAGTGCCGGTACCTCTCTCTTCCTAGAATGGGCCCTGCCCTGTAATCAATCAATCAATCAATCAATCGTATTTATTGAGCGCTTACTGTGTGCAGAGCACTGTACTAACCGCTTGGGAAGTACAACTTGGCAACATATAGAGACAGTCCCTACCCAACAGTGGGCTCACAGTCTAAAAGGGGGAGACAGAGAACAAAACCAAACATACTAACAAAATAAAATAAATAGAATAGATATGTACAAGTAAAATAAATAAATAAATAAATAGACCTGGCTCAAGTCTCCATTCCTCAGGATGAGACTGTACTGTACTTTCCCAAGTGCTTAGTACAGTACTCTGCATGCGGTAAGTGCTTTATAAATACCATTGATTAATTGAAGAGACCCCCACCACAGGCTAGGAGTCAGTTGGCTTGCCCTCTCCCTTGGCCTCATCGTCACTCTGACCCCTGGTCTTGAACTAACCTGATGGGAATCTGGGTCACACTGATAACTCAGTAAATGCTATCGCTTCATTGACCACAGCTCAGGTCCCAATGCAGTCGATCAATGGAGTAGTCATTGGTCGCCTAAATTAGCCCCTTGTTGTACAGTCTGGGAACCAATAACATTTAAGGAGGCAAGAGAAAGCAGTGGCCCAGAAATTTCTGCAGTTAGCCTGGGTTCACAGAATTGATCCTAGGCTGCCCTTGAGAAGCAGCACTGCAGGATTCATTCCTTCTGGGTAGGTAGAGAGGAAGATCTAAAGAATGGAAGAGTGGAAGTTCTGCCCTTCAATAATAATGGTGGTATTTGTTAAGCGCTTACTATGTGCCAAGCACTGTTCTAAGCACTGGGGGAGATACAAGGTGATCAGTTTGTCCCACATGGGGCTCACAGTCTTCATCCCCATTTTACAGATGAGGGAACTGAGGCACAGAGAATCAATCAATCAATCAATCGTATTTATTGAGCACTTACTGTGTGCAGAGCTCAACATGTCGAAGACTGAGCTCCTTGTCTTCCCTCCCAAACCTTGTCCTCTCCCTGACTTTCCCATCTCTGTTGACGGCACTACCATCCTTCCCGTCTCACAAGCCCGCAACCTTGGTGTCATCCTCGACTCCGCTCTCTCATTCACCCCTCACATCCAACCCGTCACCAAAACCTGCCGGTCTCAGCTCCGCAACATTGCCAAGATCCGCCCTTTCCTCTCCATTCAAACCGCTACCCTGCTAATTCAAGCTCTCATCCTATCCCGTCTGGACTACTGCACTAGCCTTCTCTCTGATATCCCATCCTCGTGTCTCTCTCCACTTCAATCCATACTTCATGCTGCTGCCCGTATTATCTTTGTCCAGAAACGCTCTGGACATATTACTCCCCTCCTCAAAAACCTCCAATGGCTACCGATCAATCTGCGCATCAGGCAGAAACTCCTCACCCTGGGCTTCAAGGCTCTCCATCACCTGGCCCCCTCCTACCTCACCTCCCTTCTCTCCTTCTACTGCCCAGCCCGCACCCTCCGCTCCTCCACTACTAATCTCCTCACTATACCTCGCTCTCGCCTGTCCCGCCATCGACCCCCGGCCCACGTCATCCCCCGGGCCTGGAATGCCCTCCCTCTGCCCATCCGCCAAGCTAGCTCTCTTCCTCCCTTCAAGGCCCTGCTGAGAGCTCACCTCCTCCAGGAGGCCTTCCCAGACTGAGCCCCTTCTTTCCTCTCCCCCTCGTCCCCCTCTCCATCCCCCCGTCTTACCTCCTTCCCTTCCCCACAGCACCTGTATATATGTATATATGGTTGTACATATTTATTACTCTATTTATTTATTTATTTATTTATTTATTTTACTTGTACATTTCTATCCTACTTATTTTATTTTGTTGGTATGTTTGGTTCTGTTCTCTGTCTCCCCCTTTTAGACTGTGAGCCCACTGTTGGGTAGGGACTGTCTCTATGTGATGCCAATTTGTACTTCCCAAGCGCTTAGTACAGTGCTCTGCACATAGTAAGCGCTCAATAAATACGATTGATTGATTGATTGATTGATTGCAGAGCACTGTACCAAGTGCTTGGGAAGTACAAGTTGGCAACATATAGAGACAGTCCCTACCCAACAGTGGGCTTACAGTCTAGAAGGGGTTAAGTGACTTGCTCAAGGTCACAGAGCAGACAAGTGGCAGAGCTGGGATTTGAACTCATGACCTCTGACTCCAAAGCCCATGCTCTTTCCATTGAGCCACAGTGCAGATAACCACTGCTGTCACCATCACCTCCTCTCCCAGGAAATGGGAGAACTAGTATGGCATGGAGCAGCGGAGACCATGAGAGGGCAGTGGGTCAGGGTATTGGTGTCTTGGACACAACAACACTCCCACCCTCTTCCAGTTGTCCCATGCAGGGCCAGCTGTCTGGGATTCTGCTAGCCGGGAGAGGTAGGAGTCCCTAGGTTAATTGTCCTTATTAGCGCATCCACGGAGTGGCCGAAAGTATCAAGGACGATGAAGAGATACTAGTCTAAAGTCCAGGTCTCCCTCGATTGCCATTCCAACAGTGGCTTACTTAGACCAGGAAGTAAGCCCGCACCCTCCGCTCCTCTGCCGCTAATCTCCTCACCGTGCCTCATTCTCGCCTGTCCCGCCATCGACCCCCGGCCCACGTCATCCCCCGGGCCTGGAATGCCCTCCCTCTGCCCATCCGCCAAGCTAGCTCTCTTCCTCCCTTCAAGGCCCTACTGAGAGCTCACCTCCTCCAGGAGGCCTTCCCAGACTGAGCCCCTTCCTTCCTCTCCCCCTCGTCCCCCTCTCCATCCCCCCATCTTACCTCCTTCCCTTCCCCACAGCACCTGTATATGTGTATATATGTTTGTACATATTTATTACTCTATTTATTTTACTTGTGCATATCTATTCTATTTATTTTATTTTGTTAGTATGTTTGGTTTTGTTCTCTATCTCCCCCTTTAAGACTGTGATCCCACTGTTGGGTAGGGACTGTCTCTATATGTTGCCAACTTGTACTTCCCAAGCGCTTAGTACAGTGCTCTGCACACAGTAAGCACTCAATAAATACGATTGATTGATTGATTGATTGATTAAGCACTCTTCTCTCTAGCCACACCTTCCTCTAACCACAGCCTCTGGAGCTGGAGAAGGCTGTGGTGTTTGGGAGTGGTGGATCCCTCCCTCCCAGGCAGAAAGTGTCCAACTGGCCCAAAAAAGTTATCGCAGGCAGGGAAGCTTAAGGCTGAGCAGAAGCTGGCATCCAGAGGGCAGTCCATGGTATCTGAGTGCTTACGGTGTGCAGAGCACTGCACTAAGTGCTTGGGAAAATGCAATACAACCGAGTTGGTAGACATGTTCCCTGCCCATGGTAAATTTAGAGGGTGAGGCAGGGGTTAATGTGAATAATTTGTGGATGGAGAAGCAACATGGCTCAGTGGAAAGAGCACGGGCTTTGGAGTCAGAGGTCATGGGTTCAAATCCCAGCTCTGCCAACTGTCAGCCGTGTGACTCTGGGCAAGTCACTTAACTTCTCTGTGCCTCAGTCACCTCATCTGTAATAATAATAATAATAATTTTGGTATTTGTTAAGCGCTTACTATGCACAAAGCACTGTTCTAAGCGCTGGGGAGGATACAAGGTGATCAGGTTGTCCCATGTGGGACTCACAATCTTAAACCCCATTTTACAGATGAGGTAACTGAGGCACAGAGAAGTTAAGTGACTTGCGCAGAGTCACACAGTTGACAAGCGGCAGAGTCGGGATTTGAACCCATGACCTCTGACTCCCAAGCCCGTGCTCTTTCCACTGAGCCATGCTGCTTCTCTGGGGATTAAAACCATGAGCCCCCCTTGGGACAACCTGATAATAATAATGGCATTTATTAAGCGCTTACTATGTGCAAAGCACTGTTCTCAGCGCTGGGGAGGTTACAGAGTGATCAGGTTGTCCCACGGGGGGCTCACAGTATTAATCCCCATTTTACAGATGAGGGAACTGAGGCTCAGAGAAGTTGTGACTTGCCCAAAGTCACACAGCTGACAAGTGGCGGAGCTGGGATTTGAACCCATGACCTGACTCCAAAGCCCGTGCTCTTTCCACTGAGCCAAACTGCTTCTCTTTTCAGTGATCACCTTGTAACCTCCCCAGCATGTAGAACAGTGCTTTGCACATAGTAAGTGCTTTAACAAATACCATTATTATTATGTAAGTACCGAGGGTGGGGCGAATATCAAATGCCCAAAGGTTACGCGTAGATCTGAGTGGTCAGAAAAAGTCCGGAGAACCTCAGTGCCATGAAGGGAACCACTTGTTTTTGGAGGGGGGTCTGTGTCTCCATATGTATGCCTTAATGGGTCTGCTTGGATGGTGAAAGCGTCAGACTTAGAAACAAGGAGGGAAGGGCTGCTAGAGCTTTGAGTTTCTAAGTGTGGCCTAAATGCGTCTGTGTGCATGAGCCTCCTTTTCTTGCTTCTTGTAATCAGCAGTAAGTTGGCTTCCAGAATAGAGGGATAGATTCTAGGGGGCAAAAGAGAGCCCCCTAGATCGTTCTTGTTAAGCGCTTACTATGTGCAAAGCACTGTTCCAAGCGCTGGAGTATAGACAAGTTAATCAGGTTGTCCCACGTGGGGCTCCCAGCCTTAATCCCCATTTTACAGATGAGGTAACTGAGGCCCAGAGAAGTTAAGCCCTAGATCGAGATAAAACAAAAAACCCAACTCTTGTTGGACAAGTTGGGGAGCGGAGAGCCGGTCTCCAAGACTGCCTCTTTCCCTTCCCCAACCCCCTAGCCCTGGAGCAGACTACAGATCCCCCCTTCCTCTGTTTTACAAATGTCTTATCATTGCTGCAATCACTTTGCATTCACCTCTCCCCTCAGGGCCACCTGGGCTTTGTAAATCGAGGGCCTGGGTTGGGCTAAATTCCCTTCCGCTGGGGGAGCAGGATTGTCTTTCAGTGGGGGCCGATTTGGGAATGGAGGGCGGTGGGATTCAAAATTTTTCACTGGAGGTGGGTCAGAATGCACATCTGCACTCTTTTACCCCATTGTGCTCTGAGGTCTGTTGGAAACTAGCTCCCCCACCCCCATACACTGGGGCAGGGACTGTATCTGATCTAATTGTGTTGTATCTACCCTAACAGCATAGTGGTTGGCACATAGTAAGCTCTTAACAAATACCACAATTATTAGTTAAACCATCTGATCACTGGGTCTAAGAAGGCAGGGAATCTGCAATTGACTCCTCAATTTCTCTCCCCATCAGGGCCTGGCCTTCTTTTGTGTTGCTGTTAATCAGTCAATCAGTCCAGTCAGTGGTACTTATTCGGTACTTACTGCGTACTAAACTCTTGAAAGAATACAGTAGAGTTAGTAGACGTGTCCCCGGCTTTCAGGAAGAGGGGGAGACAGGCAAGGGGAAGCAACAGCGTTTAAGCACCGTGGGGGTGCTGTTGGTGGGAGTCTGTTTCATGCCCTAGCGCTTAGTACAGTGCTCTGCTCACAGTAAGCGCTAAATAAATACGATGGAATGAATGAATGCCCTGGAATCAATCAATCAATCAATCGTATATATTGAGCGCTTACTGTGTGCAGAGCACTGTACTAAGCGCTTGGGAAGTACAAGTTGGCAACATATAGAGACAGTCCCTACCCAACAGTGGGCTCACAGTCTAGAAGGGGGAGACAGAGAACAAAACCAAACGTATTAACAAAATAAAATAAACAGAATAGATATGTACAAGTAAAATAAATAAATAGAGTAATAAATATGTACCAACATATATACATGTTATGTATACCCTGGAAAAAAATAATAATAATGGTGGTATTTGTTAAGCACTTACTATGTGTAAAGCACTGTTCTAAGAGCTTGGGGGGGATACAAGGTGATCAGGTTGTCCCACTTGGGGCTCACAGTCTTAACCCCCATTTTACAGATGAGGTAACTGAGGCACAGAGAAGTTAAGTGGCTTGCCTAAGGTCACACAGCTGACAAGTGGTGGAGTTGGTATTCGAACCCGTGACCTCTGACAACCAAGCCCGCGCTCTTTCCACTGGGCCACGCTGCTTCGAAAAAAGGCTACACAGACAAGTTATACGGGACAGTCCTCTAGACTGTATGCTGCTTGTGGACAGGGGACGTATCTACCAACTCCGTTGTACTCTCCCAAGCGCTTAGTACAGTACCAGTGATTGATGGGACAGGGTAATTTCAGGGAGAACAGAAAGGCTGGGACCCACTGTTCTTCAGGATTGCAAAAACTTGCTTGGGGAGAGGTGTTTTGACCGAGCCTTTAAATTCTTGCTCTCACTTTTCAGAAAATGCATCTGAACTCAGTAGAGCAGGGCCAAATGAAGTCCCTTATCTGGACCCTCATCAATCATCCATCTCAGCCATATAGTGCTGATGGGGAAACTGAGTTCAGACACCCAGGGGAAGCCTTTCCTCTCCACCATCCACACTGCCCCGCTCCTGGGAAGATGCGGTAGTAGTAGTAATGGTGTTTATTGAAGCCCTAATGAAAGCAATGCACTGAGACTTGGCTCTAGGAAAATACAACAGACACACAAGACATGTCTCCTGCCCACAAGGGGCTTCCACTGTAAAAGGACGTAGAAATATTCACAAGCGGTGGAACCAGAAAAATCCAACCAACGGTTCGATCGAATCAAATGTACAAACGCTGAGAGTGGACATAAATAGCTAAGGTCAAGCCAGCAGAGGCAGTGTGGCTCTGTGGAAAGAGCCTGGTCTTTGGAGTCAGAGGTCATGGGTTCAGATCCCGGCTCTGCCAGTTGTCAGCTGTGTGACTTTGGGCAAGTCACTTAACTTCTCTGTGCCTCAGTTACCTCATCTGTAAAATGAGGATGAAGACTGTGAGCCCCCTTTGGGACAACCTGATCACCTTGTAACCTCCCCAGTGCTTAGAACAGTGCTTTGCACATAGTAAGTGCTTAATAAATGCCATCATCATTATTATTATAAGATTCTGATTGTCTAGTCAGGGAAGGCTTGCAGGAGGAGGTGGGATAAGATGCCTTTTAGGAGGGATTTTTGCTTCTTCTCCGCATTACAGAGAAGCAGCGTGGCTCCGTGGAAAGAGCCCGGGCTTTGGAGTCAGAGGTCATGGGTTCGAATTCCGGCTCCGCCACGTGTCTGCTGTGTGACCTTGGGCAAGTCACTTAACTTCTCTGAGCCTCAGTTACCTCATCTGTAAAATGGGGATTGACCGTGAGTCCCACGTGGGACAACCTGATCACCTTGTATCCCCCCCAGCGCTTAGAACAGTGCTTTGCACGTAGTAAGCGCTTAATAAACGCCATCATCATTGTTATTATTATTATAAGATTCTGATCGGCGCTTGATAAATGCCATTATTATTATTATTATAAGATTCTGATAATCTAATCAGGGAAGGCTTGCAGAAGGAGGTGGGATAAGATGCCTTTTAGGAGGGATTTTTGCTTCTTCTCCGTGAGCCCACTGTTGGGTAGGGACTGTCTCTAGATGTTGCCAACTTGTACTTCCCAAGCGCTTAGTACAGTGCTCTGCACACAGTAAGCACTCAATAAATGATTGATTGATTGATTGATTACAGCAGCAGCGTGGCTCAGTGGAAAGAGCCCGGGCTTTGGAGTCAGAGGTCAAGGGTTCAAATCCCGGCTCCGCCAATTGTCAGCTGGGTGACTTTGGGCAAGTCACTTAACTTCTCTGGGCCTCAGTTACCTCATCTGTAAAACGGGAATTAAGATTGTGAGCCCCACGTGGGACAACCTGATCACCTTGTATCCTCCCCAGCGCTTAGAACAGTGCTTTGCACATAGTAAGCACTTAATAAACGCCATCATCATCATTATTATTATTATAAGATTATGATCGTCTAGTCAGGGAAGGCTTGCAGGAGGAGGTGGGCTAAGATGCCTTTTAGGAGGGATTTTTGCTTCTTCTCTGTGAGCCCACTGTTGGGTAGGGACTGTCTCTATATGTTGCCAACTTGGACATCCCAAGCGCTTAGTACGGTGCTCTGCACACAGTAAGCGCTCAATAAATACGATTGATTGATTGATTACAGCAGCAGCATGGCTCAGTGGAAAGAGCCCGGGCTTTGGAGTCAGAGGTCAAGGGTTCAAATCCCAGCTCCGCCAATTGTCAGCTGGGTGACTTTGGGCAAGTCACTTAACTTCTCTGTTACCTCATCTGTAAAATGGGAATTAAGACTGTGAGCCCCCCGTGGGACAACCTGATCACCTTGTATCCTCCCCAGCGCTTATAACAGTGCTTTGCACATAGTAAGTGCTTAATAAACGCTATCATTATTATTATTATTATAAGATTCTGATCGTCTAGCATCATCATCAATCGTATTTATTGAGCACTTACTGTGCGCAGAGCACTGTACTAAGCGCTTGGGAAGTCCAAGTTGGCAACAGAGAGAGACAGTCCCTACCCAACAGTGGGCTCACAGGAAGGCTTGCAGGAGGAGGTGGGCTAAGATGCCTTTTAGGAGGGATTTTTGCTTCTTCTCCGTGAGCCCACTGTTGGGTAGGGACCGTCTCTGGATGTTGCCAACTTGGACTTCCCAAGCGCTCAGTACAGTGCTCTGCACACAATAAGCTCTCAATAAATACGATTGATTGATTGATTGATTGATTACAGAGCCTTCCTCCGCCGCCCGGCAGTGCGCCGTGGGATCTCCTGCCGCTCTCCCTCGGCCCCTTCTTCTTGCGGGGCCTTTTTCGTACTTGGTGGAGAACCCCATTTTTCTTGGGCTCCCCTGCCCGGCCCCCCAGCCTCCGTGAATGCCTTCCAGGGGGCTGGGGCGGGGACAGAGGGGGGGAGTGGGCCTCCCTCCGGGCCCAGCGCCGGCCGACCAGACAAGAGGGGGCTGGCGGGCTGCCAGCGTGTGTGAGCCGGCCCCCTCCTCGGGTCCCCTCCCAGCCAACCAGCCACTCCGCCCGGCCCCACGTGAGCTGGAGTTCCTAGACAAAGAAAATGTTCGGTCCTTTCCCTTCCCTCCCCCCCCCCCCCCCACCATGTCCCCTCCCCTGGCCCCCAGCCCCATCTCCCCCTCTCCCCTCCCCCAAGGCAGGCGGCCCCAGGCAGAGCGGCAGGGCCAGGGGGGGCTCACACCTGAGCCGGACCAGAGGGGTGCGCACCTGGCCTAATGGGTAGGTGCCCGGGGGTCGTTGGGCATTTCTGAACCACTTTCTGGGTGCAAGGAGAGGAGTGTAGCGTGTTTGGTTTTGGGCTCTCTCTCCCCCTTTTAGACGGCGAGCCCACCATTGGGTAGGGACTGTCTCTGTGTGTTGCCAACTTGGACTTCCCAAGCGCTTAGCACAGTGCCCTGCATACAGTAAGCGCTCAATAAATACGATTGATTGAGTGCAGCCAGGATGGGGGTTTGTGGCAGCGAGGGTACGCTCCTCTGGACGTGGGACTGGGTGTGAGATCGGGTGCATCTCTTGGGCTTTCTCCCCCCCTCGGCCCCCTATTTAGGGCTGGGCCGGCTGCGGTGCCTCCTCCTTAGGGAACCCCCTAGGTCGCCCCCTGATCAGCCCAGTGCAGACAGAGGGAGAGGGAGAGTTTGCGGTGACTAGGCGACAGGACCGGCTGCGGGGAAGAGCAGCCCCAGGCCCCAGGGCAGGATAGGGGACGGAAGGTTTTTTCCCCCCCTGGCTAGGGAAGGGTGATCCGGGACCATCCGCAGGCCCATTGGGCGGAGAGAGTCCGAAGTCAATCAATCAGTCGTATTTATTGAGCGCTTACTGTGTGCAGAGCACTGTACTAAGCGCTTGGGAAGTACAAGTCCCCAGGCCAGAGGGCCACCAGGCAGGAGACGACAGAAGTAAGCATCGCGGCCTGGTGCGGGGAGCAGCACGATGTAGGCCGGGCCCGCTAAGGGGACAGATTCGAGCTAGGCCCCCACCTCGGAGCTCAGCTCTTCGGGGAAATGGTGGGGGCGGGTTGGGGTTAAGGAGAAACCGGGCCTGACGAGCAACTCTCCAGGAAAAAGCCAGGTTCGCCGTGGCCCAGCGATGGTGGAACCAGAATGGGGAGAGCGAAATTGGTGTTGGATTGTGTGGCAGTTGGCGGTGATTTTTCCAGGCTGGGAGTGCGTGTCGAAATTGGCACTCGGGTCAGGAGCGGAGGAAAGGATCTGGGGAGATCTCTGTTGTGCCCAGTCCCTTCGCTGTTGGATTTTTGGCAGAGGGAAGTGAACGAGATCAAGGCCGTGGGCTCTGTCGTGGCCCAGGAGGAACAAAGAGGAGGAAGAGAGCTGGCCGGCCATGAGCAGCGTGTTTTGGGGAAAGGAGGGTGGGCCGGCTGGCCGGAGGGAGGGAAGCGTGGAAAATAGCCCGGGGATGCCAGAATATCCATCCATCTGGGAGGAAGCAAGCTTTCTGCTACGAAATGGAAGGGAATTTATAACCGAAATCTACCTCCTGACCAAAGGGATTCCCCTTCCCCCCCCTCCCCCCGCCCCAACTCCAGCCCCTCACCCTCTGCCAAATTTCTTGAACACTTCCACTTTCCAGTTTTTCCCCAAACGAAGATTTCCTTTCTCCACATTTTTTTCGAAGGTAGGAACCTTATCTGTGTGTGATTTACAGTGTTTACAAACACTGGAGACTAGATAACCACAATACCATTAGACAAGCCAAGGGGAGAACCTGGGGAGAAGGAGATGGAATGAGGAGGGGCCGGGAGACAAAGGAGCTGTGGGGCAGTTTGCCGGAGGTTTACAGACAAAACTTCCTCGCAGGTCGGGTGGAAGCCGGGAACGTTTGGGGAGCATCCCCCAAGATGCGCCACCTTGGCTGAAGGAGAGAGCGTGGAGGGATTAGCCTCATGGCTACTGATGCGAATGGCCCCGTCCTCTCTTCCCCCTCTTCCCCACTCTCTTGCCCTCCAAGTTCACAGAGAGAGGGGCCCACCCCGCGGCTAGCTGGCCCAGGAGCCCTGAGCAGCCTCATTAACCCCCTGGAAAGGGGCCCCCGGGGTCACCTTCCAGGTCAGTGGCCTAATCTAGGCCAGGTCATTAGTGACTGGGGAGAAAGCCAGCCTCTCCTTTCCTTTTCGCTGTCTCCCCATCCCCCTTCTCCTTGAGGCCAGAACTGCAGGGAAATGTTGGGGTTGTCCTTTGTGGGTTCTAGGGGTTCTTAATAAATGAGCGGTATTTATTGGGTGCTTACGTTGCGCGGAGCACTCACTGAACCAGGCCCTTGGGAGAGGAGTACAAGAGTAGGTAGACGTGATCATTGCTGGTAGAAGAGTTTATATTCTACCGGGGGAAACAGACATTAAAACAAATTACCGATCGGGGAAGTAACTGAGTCAAAGGATATGGGCATAAGTGTTCTGTGGGGGTGGGAGTGAGGTGAGTAACCAACTGCGCGGTGGGTATGGATTAGTCAGGGAAGGTTTTCTGGAGATGTGACGTCAGATGGGCTCTAAAGATGGGGAGAGCTGTGGTGTGTCAGAGATGAGGGGGGAGGAGGTTCCAGGAGGAAGGGTGTGTGAGCAAGAGGTGGCCTATTGAGAGAGATTGCGGCCCAATGAGTCCGCGAATTCTGTTGTATGGTACTTAGTTCAGTGCTCTGCACATAGTAAGCACTCAATAAATACCGTTGATCGATCGTTAGAGGAGCAAAGTGTGTGGGCGGGGTTGCAATGGGAGTGCCCCAGGGTGGAGAGAGCTGATGAAGTGCCCTAAAGCCAGTGATGAGGAGGTTCTGCAGAGATGGATGGGCACCATTGGCGATTGCTAAGGAGCGGGGAGACGTGTGCAGAGCGATTTTCTAGAAAAACGAGATGGGCAGCAGAGCAAAGTAAGAACTGGAAAAGGGAGAGCCGAAGGCACGGAAGTCAGTGAGGAGGCTGATGCGGTAGTAGAGGGCGGGCTATGACAAGGACCTGAATCAGTGTAGTAGCAGCATGGATGAAGAGGAAGGTGCAGATTTTAGAGATATTGTGAAGTTAGCACCCACGGGATTTGGTGACTGAGTATGTGGGTTGAAGAAGAGAGTTGAGTCATGGATAATGCCAAGGTTGCGGGCTTGTGAGGCAGAGAGGATGGTGGTGTTGTCAACAGTGTTGGGAACGTTCGAGGGAAGATGAGGTGTTAGTTCGTTTTTGGACATGTTAAGTTTGAGGAGGCAGGACATCCAAGTGGAGAAGTCCTGAAGGCAAGAAGAGATGGGAGATTGCGGAGGAGAGAGGTCAGGGCTACCGAGGTAGATTTTAGAGTCATCCTAGTGGATATGGTAATCGAAGCTGAAGGTGTAGATGAACAACTCATCCACATCTGCGGGCACATAGTAAGCATTAACAAATGTTGCAGTTACTATTATCTCTGCAGTTAGGGGGTGGGAAGCAGGGGGGTTCTCATGAGGGAAAAGACTGAAGGAAGCAGGAAAGGGAGAAGGAGTTGGAGAGGAGAGGAAGAAGCGAGCAGACAGCAAAGTTCAGACCATGGTGCCTAGGTCCCCTTGTTGAGTCAGTGAGAGACTGACTGAATGAGGTGGATTAAGGTTGGAACCTTTAGGGCTTCATAACCTTGTTGTGGGTGTGTAGTACTTGACACAAAGGCAGCAGGGAGTTTGTTAAGTTCGGGTACAGCCCTGCAAAACAACTCGGTTTGATATAGCTGAGGAGGGAGGAATTGAGGGATGGGATGCCTGGTGCAGCTGGAGAACTTTTTTCCCCAATTCTGGAGGATCATAAAAGGGGAAGTGATATATCTAGTAGACCCGGTAAGGTCAGGGTAGCTGGGGAGAGGTGGGTGGCAGTTACCATTCCCAATAACAATGGAAATGGATGGAGTGGCAACTGAATGTATAGATGGCATTGTGCCTTGCTGGAAACACAGACTTGTATCCTGCCCTCAAAAATGCTGTAGAAAAAAGGTAAACTTGTAGGATCCTCAGGTCCTGAGTTTGGGGAGTGAAGTCTGCTGTTGGCTATGTTGGGCAAGGGGTAAGCCTACGCCTTGTTCCCTGTAGCCAGGAAAGATTTCATGGAGGAGATGCACGAAGGCAGAACTGTATTCGAGAGACGGGAAGAAGGAGGCATTTGAGTTGGCGGTGAAGGGTACAGAGACTTGGAGATGATGGATCATGAGGGAGTATGTCATGGAGGAGTAGTCATAGGAGTTGATGAGTGAGTAACCTAGCTGCAAGGGTGGAGGTAGGCCGGCAAAGCAGAAGATAAATAGGATGGCGCCTTGGAGCTCATAGCTGAAAATCTGGCTTTCCTGGTTTTAAGGAGGAAGTGTTGTAGTCACAGGATCAAGGAAAGTGATTTGGTGGCCACACTTTAAGAGTTGGGAAGACTTGTGAGGAATGCTGAAGCTGCCCAGGGAGGGGGTGAACAGAGTCTACATTAGGGATTGTCCAAAGAGTATGGACAGAAATGAGTAGACCCGAATCTTCAGAAGGAAATTGCTAGGTTTTGCATCGTTTGTTGGGATAGAGGACAGAAGCTAAAAATCACTCCTCAGGCTGCGAGCTTCAGGTAGGAAGGATGAGTGGTGGTGCATCGGACAGTGTTTGGGGACTGGGACGGAGGAGGTTTTCAAGGGAAAGGGGAGGCATTCTGTCCTGACCAGTTGATCTTAAGGGGAAGAAGAGACCAAGCACAGTTGTCTTGATAAGAAGTGCAGGGTTGGATTGCACGGGACTAGGAGATTAATGTTGAGAGTCGTCAGCGTGGAGTAGCAGAAACCAGGGGCAGCGTGGGAAAGGTCACCCAAGGAGAAACCAGAGATTTAGAAGAATCAGGACAGGATGGGCATTCCTGTGGAGGCTGAGTTCAGATGTTGTATGAACTAAGCAGGTGTTGGAAGGAGATTTTTTTGAGAAAAGGCCTATGGGAGTGGCCCTCGGAAATGGGAGTGGTGGTGGTTCCACAGGTCAGCCTGTTGGGAACGGTAGCTGAATTGGACGGAGAAGGCAAAGGATTTGCTGAGGCAAGAGAGGAAGTGAAGAAAGCTGGCAGCCCAGTATACGAAGAAAAGGGTGGAGCGAGGGGACCCAGACAGCAAAGGAGGCCAACAAAACCCATTTATCTACCATCTCGTCCATTCACTGCCACTGCCACCACCATCACCACTACCACCATCATCCAGTGGAGCACTGAACTTTGGCAGCCTCCGTGAGACCACCCTGGGATCACAACCCCTGCTTGAGAGTAGGTGGAAGGGTTGGAATTCAGCAAAGGAAGAGAAACGTGTCGCTTAAGCAATCCATCTATTCAGATAACTACTTGGGCAGCAGTGTGACAAATGGGGAAGATATGTAGGATCTCTCTCTGTTTCCCTCCCTGCTCCTCTCCTCCAAGCAGTGTCCAAGCAAACAGCAACTCGCAACTCTCAGACTGCTCTGGATTCAGGGAACACAGTGACTAAACTCTTGGCAGGGGCAGTTGTAAGATACGTCAGGTGGGTCCCATGGGAAGTAGAGCGGTAGTACGTCTCTCCTTTCTTAATTGGCCAGGCTGAGAAGAAAGCCAAGGTGATCGCGGTGATGAATGTGGTAGAAGAAAGCCCAGGAGCGGGGGAGCAGCAAAAGGAGGAGGAGGCTAGCCCACCCACCATGCAGCAGCCCACTGACCCTGCTTCGCCCACCGTGGCCACCACCCCTGAGCCCGTGGTGGTCGATGCCGGCGACAAGAACGCCACAAAGGCAGCCGACGATGAGCCGGAGTATGAGGTGAGCCCAGCCCTTTGGTCTCTTTGTGCTAATTCTGTGGTGTTGTACTCCCCTAAGTGCTTAGTACATAGTAAGTGCTCAGTAAATGCCATTGATTGGTTGTACAGTAACCCATCATTCATTCAATTCATTCAGTCATATTTATTGAGCACTTATTGGGTACAGAGCGCTGTACTAAACGCTTGGGAAGTACAAGTTGGCAACATATAGAGATGGTCCCTACCCAACAGCGGGCTCACAGTCTAGAAGGGGGAGACAGGCAACAAAACAAGACATTAACAAAATAAAATAAATAGAGCAGTAAATATGTACAAATAAAATAGAGTAATAAATCTGTACAAACATATATACAGGTGCTGTGGGGAGGGGAAGGAGGTAGGGTCGGGGGGGAGGGGGAGAAGAAGGAGGGGGCTCAGTCTGGGGAAGGACCCTTCCTTGGTCCGGACTCCTGGTCTCCTGCGCTGTGAGTTTCCTGCAGTTGTTTGCAGCTCAGCGATTCCCCATTCCCCAAGTGGGCTGTGGTTCCAGCACAGGCAGGTCTCCCCGACTTCCCACCTTCTCCCAGGTGACCCGGATCTCGACTCCATGGTCCGGCACCCAGAATATTTCCAAGTGGGGTGCAGTGGGAGGCGACGGTTGTCATGGGGAGGAGGCAGTGGGGGGCCAGACTGTAATGACTTCTATCTCCTCCCTGGGGTTCCAGGATGGCCGGGGCTTTGGCATCGGTGAACTGGTGTGGGGGAAACTGCGGGGCTTCTCTTGGTGGCCGGGCCGCATCGTATCCTGGTGGATGACGGGCCGGAGTCGAGCGGCCGAAGGCACCCGCTGGGTTATGTGGTTCGGAGATGGGAAGTTCTCAGTGGTGAGTTGGGGTTTGGGGGCGTCCCGGTGCACTTACATAACGTAATTATGCGTAATTAGGCGTAATTTATGTCCATCTCCCCCTCAAGACCGTAAGCTCGTTGTGGGCAGGGAACGTGTCTACCAACCCTGCTGTATTGTGCTCTCCCAAATGCCGAGTACAGTGCTCTGCACACAGTAAGCGATCATTAATTACTGCTGATCCAGGGTGTTGGTGTCGGGACAGGCGAGGGGCCCTGGGTGTGATGTGGGTTTCCATGGGGTGGCCCTGGATTTCAGGGGTGGAAATTTTTCCTGCCTGATCTAGGCCTGGCGCTTCTGAGGCCTCAGGCCCGATGACATTCCGGGTGCAGTTTTGCAGGGCCTCCTAACAGATCCCTAGGCCTTCTGCAGACCTTTCCCCCTCAGTGACTTGGGCTTCTTGGCAGGTGTGCGTGGAGAAGCTGATGCCTTTGAGTTCGTTCTGCAGTGCCTTCCACCAGGCCACATACAACAAGCAGCCCATGTACAGGAAAGCCATCTATGAGGTCCTTCAGGTGAGGACAGAAGACTGGAGTGTGACAGCTGAGAGTCATGGGCCTCTGAGAGGCTTTTTGACCAGTGTTGCAGAGTGGTAGGGGAGGAGTTAAAGGACAGGTTTTGCCTCAGGCTGGGAATCTTCTGGCATCCTCCAGGGTCGACTTTTGACCCCTTTATCCCTTCCTTTTTGCCTTCTTCCTAGACATCTTCCCCTGGACCTGGCCCGGGTCATCCCCACCTCACCCCCCCCGTAATCTTGCTGCAGTGCAGTCGTCGTTCGTTCCCCATTCCCCTACCCCCAACCCCCTCCCTCTTCCCTCTCCCCCATTGTGGTCCTCTGGTTATGCAGTCCCATATTCCAACCTGGCTGGATGTCTCTCTGTAACATACCTCTCCACAGGTGGCAAGCAGCCGGGCAGGAAAGCTGTTCCCAACCTGCCCCGAAAATGACGAGAGTGACACAGCCAAGGCGGTGGAAGTACAGAACAAGCAGATGATAGAGTGGGCCCTGGGTGGCTTCCAGCCCTCGGGCCCCAAGGGCCTGGAACCGCCAGAAGGTAAAACCAAGGACCCAGGCCACCCCAGATTTTCAGATGGTGGCCTCAAAGGGGGAGGAGGTGCAGTGAGGGCCTGGCAGAAGCTTCCAAACTCAGAATCCAGGGCAGTTGTCCCCGCTGCTCATTTGCCTGAATGCGGGCAGGGCCAGGGGGCGAGAAGCTACCTTACCTCCCTGAGATCCTAGGGTTCATTCACTACCTGCCCTCACGCTGCTGAGAGCACCAGGATTCGCAGCATTCTCCTGACTTCTCTGTTTAAATTTCTGGCATTGGGAAAGGTCGGAGGGAGACCTCCACGGACTGTATGGTTCGTTACCACTCTTGTCTTGCTTGTCCTGCTGCCCAGAGGAGCGAAACCCCTACAAAGAAGTTTACACAGAGATGTGGGTAGAACCTGAAGCCGCTGCCTACGCCCCACCTCCACCCGCCAAAAAGCCCCGCAAGAGCACAGCTGAGAAGCCCAAGGTCAAGGAGATCATTGACGAACGCACGCGAGGTAACTTGTCTGCCGGGGGCTGCCTGACCCAGGCCGGTGGGAGGTGGAGGGGGCTGTGGTGGGTGGTGGAAGGCCTGAGGTGCCTCCTTCCTTCCCTCCTCCTGACTTGTCCTCACTCATCTCTGCAGAACGGCTGGTTTACGAGGTACGACAGAAATGCAGAAACATTGAAGGTGAGTGAGGTTTGGGGGCCGGAGGGGTTTGGGTGGGGGTAAAGGCAGGTGAGTAAGGGACCGCACTCCAGACGCTTCTCTCCTCCTTCCCCAGAAGCCCAGGTCTGGTGGCTTAACCTTGCTGGGTGCCCAGTGAGGTTCAGAAACCCCTCCAAGCCCCCTTCACGAGGGAATTCAGAGATATGCTTATAAAGGCTGTGGAAAGCTGAGGTGCAAACCCATACAACCTGCAGTCCCCCACTCTCTCTAACCTGCCACCTTAATCCCTTTACCCCTTTGGCCCCCCAACTGTAGCAGTCTGGGATTAAAATCTGGGGAAGAGACTTGGAGAGATCACTTAGGGTGGGAGCAGCCCCACATGGAGCAGGGAATGTGTCCAACCTGATCATCTTGTATCTACTACCAATGCTTTCCACAAAGTAAGTGCTAGCTAGTGCTGCAATTATCGTTATCCTTTTCGGGTTAACCCTGGCTTCCCCAGAGGTGGCCGTAGTTCCCCATTGCGTCTTAAATCAGATGGAAAATGCCAAGTCCTGAGCTTCACGGCCCTGACCCATCTTGCCAGCTGTCATCACCCACTGTACCCTGGGTTCATCTGTCCTACTCATCACCCTCTGCAAACAGCTGTAAACTCTGCAAACTCTGTAACATTGCCCTCGTCCTGTCACCAAATTATATCTGTTCTCTCTTTCAAATTCCCTCGAAATTCACTTCCTCTCTGAAGCCTTCCCAGAGTAACTCTGCCATGCTTGTCATTCTAGTACCAGCTCAGCACGTGTAGATTTCCTTGTTCTTAGGTTTCCGATATATGTGTTTCATGGAGCTTTGTTTATGTTTGTGCCCTCTTCCCATGATTAGATCGAAAGCTCCTTGAAGGCAGGGCCTGTCTTTTACATCCCATGTGACGCCCAACAAAATCTAGTAGAGTTGGTTTCCAGTAAACACTGCTGACTGATTGACTCTCCATCTGTCTACTCGAGACACCCTGCTGTACTTCTCATGCCACCTTCCTGTTCCCCCCCAGACATATGCATCTCCTGTGGAAGCCTCAACGTCACCCTGGAACACCCCCTCTTCATCGGAGGAATGTGCCAAAACTGCAAGGTTGGTGGTGCTCTGTCTGGTGGGCAGTGGGCACCCTGCCAGGCATGAAACCCTACCTCCTACTCTGTTGGGGGAGAGTTTTGAGGAGATATTCGGGATTGGCAGGCTGAAGTCCTGAGGGTAATGGAGATTTTCCTTTTTAGACTATTCCTCTGCGGTTTCCTTCTCTTTTTCTTTTGGAACCTTCTTATCTTTGTCCCTTGTGGAATCCTGCTTCCCCGACTGGCCTGCCCCAGGTTCTGACTTATAAGGGACGCCAGAGGCCGGGACTGCTGGGAGTTGCAGAGAGAGAATGAGAGGGAGGGGCAGTTTGTGGAGACTGGGTATCACTGGCTGGACCCTCTGCTGCGATCCTATGAGCTTTTAGTTGCATCAGATTCCAAGAGTCAAGCATGGCACAGTCCTGGAGCAGACAGAGTCTCCGCATTTCTGGGACGTAATCAGTCAGTTATTAACCAGTGGTACTTGTTCAGCATTTACTGTGTGCAGAGCACTGTACTAAGCACTTGGGAAAGTACAGTGCAATAGAGTAGCTATAGACACAATCCTTACCCAGAAGGAGCGTACAGACTAGAGGGGGTTACAGATATTAAAGTAAATTACAGGTGGATACGTTCACAAATACTGTGTAGCCGAGGGAGGGGGAGAATATCAAAATGTGTAAGGGGTCCTCTAGACTCAGCTCATTGTGGGCAGGGGAACGTGTCTACCAACTCTTGTACTCTCCCAAGCACTTAGTACAGTGCTCTGCACACAGTAGGTGCTCATTAAGTACCATTGATTGAAAAGACTCAAGTGCATAGGCCGCACAGACGGGAGGGCTGTCACAAGGAAGTGAGGACTTAGTGGAGGAAGTGGTCTTTTTGGAGGAGATGTGATTTTAGTAGAGCTTTGAAGATGTGGAGAGAGGCGTTCTGTCAGATATTAAGGGTAAGGGAGTTCCAGGCCAGAGGGAAGATGTGGGGAAGGGGTCGGTGGTGGGATGGATGGGATAGAGGTATGGCGAGCAGGTCGTTTTTAAGAGGCGAGTGTGTGGGCTGTGTTGTAGGAGGACGAGAGCTAAAGCTGGTGGTAAGGAGTTTCTGTTGGATGCGAAGATGGATGGGCAACCACAGAAGGTTCTTGAGGAGTGGGAAGATGTGGCCTGAACATTTTTTTTTAGAAAAATGATCTGGGCAGCAGAGTGAAATAAGGACTGGAATGGAGAGAGACAGGAGGCTGGGAGGTCAGCAAGTTGGCTGATGGACTAGTCAAGGTGAGCTATTAAAAATGTTTAGAGCAGCACAGTAGCAGCTTGGATGGACAGGGAAGGGTGAATTTTAGCGATATTGTGGTGTTAGATCTGACAGTGTATGGTGACATTGAATATGGGAAGTAGCGTGGCCCTGTGGAAAGAGCACAAGCCTGGGAGTCAGAGGACCTGGGTTCTGCTCCCACTCCACCACTTCTCTGTTGTGTGACCATAGCAAGTCACTTAACTTTTGTGCCTCAGTTACTTCATCGGTGTCTAACCTTGTACTTACCCCAGGAAGTGCTTGACAAATACAAGTGCTTGAAGGATAATACCAAGAGTAAGTGCTTGTGAGACAGGGAGAATAGTGGTTTTGTCTACAATAATGGGAAAGATAGTAGGTTTGGGTGGGAAGATAAGGAGATCTGTTTTGGATATATTAAGTTTGAGGTGTCAGTGGGACATCCAAGTAGAGATGTCCTAAATGCAGGAGGAAATGCGTGACTGGAGAGAAGGAGAGAGAGATTTGGGAATCATCCACATAGAAGCTGTGGGAGTGAATGAGTTTTTCATGGGGTTGGGTGTAGGTGGAGAATAGAAAAGAACCCAGAACTGAGCCATGAGGCACCCCAGAGTTAGGGAGTGGGAGGCAGAGAAGGAGCTGGCGAAAGACACTGAAAAGGCGCAGCCAGGAGAACCAGGAGAGGACAGTGTTAGCGAAGCCAAGGTTATTTAGGGTTTCCAGAAGGGAATGGTGTGGTGCAGTTAGGTGACCAAGGATCCTCAAGAAGACCGATAGGGTGAAGGAAGCATAAGTGAGGTCAGGGTGATCAGGAAGGGTATGGGTAGGAAAGGAATGAAGAGCAGAGGCTTTGGGGCTACTTTTCCTCTCCTCCAGAGGGAAATGGTTACACCGTGAGAAAGTATTATCAGAATGGGGCAAAGAACCAGCTTGCAGGCCTGGACCTTTGCCTTAAGTGAGGTTCCCCAGCTGCCAGTGGAAGAATGCAGACCTAGTAGAGGAGCTTGGGGTGGGCTGGGCTGGGCCAGGTTGGGAGTGGGTTCTGGCCGTGGCTCTGCGCTGACTCCCTGGCAGGGAGGGAACTGTGTTCTGATGCTGGCGTCCGTGGGTGCTGTCTCCCTACCGTCCTTCCACAGAACTGCTTTCTGGAATGTGCGTATCAGTACGATGACGACGGCTACCAGTCCTACTGCACCATTTGCTGTGGTGGGCGAGAGGTCCTTATGTGCGGGAACAACAACTGCTGCAGGTGAGCACAACCCCCCAGCCCGGCACAGATCCCGGGGCACGGACCTGCCGCCTGCCAGGCCCACGGGCGCACCTGCCCCTGGCCGGGCCCACAAGTTTGGCTCTGCTCCCTGAGCCCTCTCTGGCTTCTGCATTGCGACCACAGCCCCCTCTGCTCTTCCCTCCCTGACCACTTGTCCATCCCATTCCGACCTCCCTGAGCCAGGGCTCAAGGCCAGCGGAGCTGAAGGCCCCCCTCCCACCCCTGGCTCCCAGGTGCTTCTGTGTGGAATGCGTGGATCTCCTGGTGGGGCCGGGTGCCGCCCAGGCCGCTATCAAGGAGGATCCCTGGAACTGCTACATGTGTGGGCACAAGGGGACCTATGGGCTACTGCGGCGGCGGGATGACTGGCCCTCCCGCCTCCAGATGTTCTTCGCCAACAACCACGACCAAGAATTTGTAAGTGCCTGTGAAGTCACCTTCCGCTTCCCGTAACGATTGAGGGGGGCACGGTCCGGCCGAGGAGTGGGGTCTGTGCCAGTGCCTGCTGGGATTGGTGGAGGAGCCAGCCCTAAGTTTGGCTGAGGGAAGCAGACCCTGGATGTAGTCAATCAGTCAATAGTATTTGTGTAGCACTTGTGTAGAATAGTGTGCTGAGTGCTTGGGAGAGAGTGCAGTACAAGAGATACATGGTAGGCGTGATCCCTCCTCTCATAGTGCTTACAGTCTAGCATAAGGCGGTGAGAGATCCCCCACGAGGGAACCCTCTCTTCCTAGATCCTAAGGTCCTCCTACTCAAGTTGTTGTGCTCACTTGTGTGTCTAGGACCCACCGAAAGTTTACCCTCCAGTCCCGGCTGAGAAGAGGAAGCCTATCCGAGTATTGTCTCTCTTCGATGGAATTGCTACAGGTGGGTGTGGACTGGAACCCCTTAAGGCCACAGTCTCCATATTGCCCTTATCCTCAGCCATGAAGAGGCTTCAACGTCCAAGGCTCAAGAAAGGGACAGTCATTCCCAGGAAAGAAGGGAAGGGCTAGGGCTGCTAGAAAACTACTTAAAGAGCCCCCTTGGAGAGCAGGATCCCACTGTCAACAAGCTCTGTGGACCCAGACAAATATTCCTCCCGCACGCCTTAGTTTTCCCCACTTAGGCTAATGCTCTTGTGCTTGGCCGACATTCCATAGAGCTGCAGGAATAGGTGAAGAGACTGCAGGCGAGACTTTCTCCAGAAGCCTTTCCCTCCAGTAAGGCTGCCAGAGCTGTGGGAATACTCCATTGTTCTAGGAGGAGGAGCAAGAACTATCCATACCATATGGATTGTTCCCTGCAGTGGAGCTGGGCCCCTGTAACCCACCCTGTTCAAATCGGGATGGTTCTTAGTCTCTAATCAGGGCTGAGAAAGGGAGCCTAGTAGCTGCTGGGCTTTCTCTAGTTGAGAGCAGGCGGGTGCTTTTAGTTTTGACTGCCGCCAGAAGGGTGGCTTTTGGCTTACTAGGAGGGGACTAACTGTTTGTGCCCTTTCCACCCTGGTCCTCCTGGGTGCCAGCTCCCCGAAGAGTTGTAGGCATTCAGTGGATCTTCAACACCTTCTGGTGGGTGGGATTTGAGGTTGGCTAATCCCTAGTCCAATCGTTACTACTTCTTTTCCTGACCAGCCAGGCCAAACTAGCCCCACGTCGGGGCCTAAGGTTGAGCCAGACCGACGTCCCCCCATGCCCCAATTCCAGATGTAGTCCTGGCTTCTGGTTTGCTGCTGAGGGCTAGGGTGGGTGTGGGTGCCAGCAACCCTGGGCTCAGGCCTCCTGGAGCTGAGAGAGCAGGGGCTACTGTTGGCCCCGGCTGCTGGCCAGCCCACAGCTGGGCCGGAGAGGAGTGACCAGGGCTCAGAGTGACACCTCTCTGTTGGGTGGCTGCAGGGCTTCTGGTGCTGAAGGACCTGGGGATCCAGGTGGACCGTTACATTGCCTCAGAAGTGTGCGAGGACTCCATCACGGTGGGCATGGTGCGGCACCAGGGCAAGATAATGTATGTGGGCGACGTCCGCAACGTCACGCAGAAGCACGTACGTCAGCGCTCGGTGGCCTCAGTGCCCGGTTCTGCTTGGCTTCCATTCCCCTTCTTTCCGTTTTGCATTCCTGCTCTCTATTCCCACCCTCCTTCAAGGTCTCGTAGAATGCACCCGGAGATAGCTAAGTGGGCTCATCCGGCGTTTTCTCTCTAAGAACTGGAGGTCGAAATGCCAACTACTCCCTTAACCCAGGGGAGGGCCCTTGTTCTGATGGGGAAGGGTGGGTACTCAGGGCAGGCCTATGTACTGCCAGGGGCAGCTCCAGCCTAGGTAGGTGCTGGACCATTCTGGGAGTCTTCTCAAGTCTTGGAACCAAAAAAACCCACAAAAACAACAAACCAAAAAAATCCTTCCATTTTTAAAGGGTCTGAGTGATTGTGTGTAAGTGCCGGCCTCTACCCTCCCACTTAACAATCTGCAGCCGCAGGAAGGCTTCCTTGTTCCCAGCCCTGTTGTTTTCCCTGAAAGTGTTTGGCCCTGGGAATGTGGAGGACAGCATGTTCGTTGGGGTGATACAGGATCCTGGTTTGAGACATTTAGACTGCTTGTGTTTGCTACCCGTCTGTCTGAGACTCAGTGGCCACTGCTCTGTTCCTTATTGGGTCCCTGTCCCAGCTTCACTTGATGCAGTGGAAGATGGGGAATGGGGAATAGGGATTGTGCCTCCTGGGGGTGGCCTAGAACATGAGGTTGGTTGTGCTCCTTCAGCCTCAGCAGCTCAGTCTTCCCTGCCCTGTGGCCTCTGTGCCTCTTACGGCCAGTCAGTCCAAGGACCATTGGCCGGTCCCTGGGCAGAAAGAAGTATCTGATCATAGGTTCAGGCCATCTTGGACTCAGACTCCAAAGAGTCTCGTAGTCCCTTTGGTTCTTTCCCGGGGGGTGGCTCCATCCCCTTTTCCCGTGTGGGGTGCTCCTCCTTCTTCCAGATCCCTGGACTGAGGGTTCATTACTCTACCTCTCGCCCTTGCAGATACAGGAGTGGGGCCCCTTTGACCTGGTAATCGGAGGCAGTCCCTGCAATGACCTCTCTATTGTCAACCCTGCTCGCAAAGGCCTCTATGGTAGGTACTGCCCTCACCCCCAATCACAGCCCCTATCCCCACTGCCCTCTCATCCAGGATTTCCATTTGGCCCCTTGTCTGGGCTCTCCAGGCCCAAATCCCCGTGACCCATCTCTTCTAGACCAATTCCTCTAGATGCCCCTCTGCCCTTCTCACTACCCAGCTCCTCCAACTCACCCGGCCATGCTTGACTCTCTCTCTCTCTTTCTCTCTCTTTCTCTCTCTCTCTTTCTCTCTCTTTCTTTCCTGTCCTTCCAGAGGGCACCGGGCGGCTCTTCTTTGAGTTCTATCGGCTCCTGCATGAAGCACGACCCAAGGAGGGGGATGAGCGCCCCTTCTTCTGGCTTTTTGAAAATGTGGTGGCCATGGGTGTCAGTGACAAGAGGGACATCTCACGCTTCCTAGAGGTGAGGCCAGTGAACCCGGCTTGGCCAGCTCTCAAATGGGCTTTTATCCTGCCTTGGGCTAGGGCTGGGCTGGACTTGGGCCATGGCCTTCTGAACTAGTAGGCACCCCCTTCCCCTTCCTCTCCCTTCTGGGTTTCACCATATACCCTTCCATCTGGACCTGCTCTTCCCTCCCCAAGACTTCCAGAGAGGCGTTCAAGGCCTTGAACGAGTGACTCTGGCAGAGGCCAGAGCCAAGAGGAGGAATAGAGAGGTGTGCTTTTAAAATGGCCATGGTGCGGGGGGTGGTTTGGCCCCTCATCTGTTTCCCAAAGTGCCACATGAGCCCTGGTGTGGTTGCCCTGGTCGTGTTCCCTCTTCCGCTGACCCTGGGCTTAACGACTGACTGCTCGGTGCCTTTCTGAGTAGCCGAGGAGGCAGAGGAGTTTAGTGGTGAGGATCTTCCACGTTGCTTCAAACCGAGCTGGGCTTTGGATTCTGTAATAATAATTGGTATTTAAGCGCGTACTATGTGCCAGGCACTGTACTAAGCGCTGGGGTGGACATGAGCAAATCGGGCTGGATATAGTTCCCCTCCCACATGGGGCTCACAGCCTCGATGCTTTTACTTTCATGCGTATTAAGTATCAATGTAGTAGGTGTAATACGGAACGTGGTTCCTGTAGCTTAGTGATGTGACTGGTGTCTTTAGTGTTGTGACCTCTGTAGTTGAAGAAATAGTTAACCTTGTAATGGGGTCATCTTTCCTATCATCTATAAGCTAAGTGCCTAATTGCCTATGGTGCTGTCCTATACTCTTGCTTTGAAAATTGAGACAGCTCTGGATTTAAGATGACCCACCTACTTCCCAAGTGCTTAGAGCAGTGCTCTGCACGTAGTAAATGCTCAGTAAATACCACTGATTGATTGATGGAATAAAACTTCAGCTTGGAAACGTAGTTTTTACATAGAAAATCCTTCTGAAGATTTTCGGATATTTCCTGTTTTTAATCTTGATTTTTTTTAATGGATACAAATAAAATGACAAGTCTGAAATTTAACCTTGTCCTTCACAGACCTCTTCATCATCCCCCAGATCCAACACCGTCTGTAGCCTTTACTTTCATCTCTCTCATCTTCCCCCATCCTTCTTCACACACCCACCCTCAGAAACACTGACGTCCATCCTCGTGTACTCAGAGTCACTCACCTTCGCATAAATCTGCCACATGTCCACAACCCCACACATCTTGAGACACGCACACTCACTTATAGTCCCACTCAGTCCCTGCACCTCCTCTCTGTCCTTCTGCTCTTTTCTTGCCTTGTCTTAAGTTCCCTTGTTGCTCCAGTTTCTCTAGTGCATCCTCAGCTGATGCTCTGTAAAGCCAGGAACCTGCCCCTTTCCCAGGGGAGATAAGTCTGTGGAGGCGGGGAGCAGAGGACTGCCCCGAGGGTGGTCTGAGCAGGCTTCTTGCCCGCTGAGGAGGTTGTGGGCATTACTGCTGCAGAGAAGATCTGGGCATTCCTTCTCCCCTCACTCCTCGGGCACTGAGGCAAGTGAGATTGGGTGAGGAGAGGGCTGAGTCACAAGACTCCACATCCCTCCATGGTTTCGTAAAATGCAGCTTGGACTGCAGCCTTGTTTGGTCCTCGGAGACATAAGCTCTGAGGGAAAAACATTATGCTAATTGGTTAGCTGGGCAGTTTTAAAATGAACCATTTTTTCTGGAACTGGAAGTAGGGAGGAAAAATCTTACCTTGGTTCTGGAGCAGTTCCGTATAGGCTCTGGAGTCTGCTGAGCAGATGGAAGTGTCACTTGGAGTTGGATTTGAATAGCACCCTTTTGTTGCGGTGGTGTGGGAGCTGTAGCCCTTGCAGGCTACTGAAATAGATGACTTTAGGTTGTCCAGTGGTGGAAATAGTAGTGCTCTCTGAAGGGCCAGAGTGTCACTTTACAGAATCACAATGCCCAAGTCTACATGGGCAAAATCCGTAGTTGTTTGCAGAATAGAACACTTTGGTAATGGTGTAAATGGAAGCAACCTTGTTTTCAATCAGATGAAAGGGGAATTGGCAACTGGTTCTTTTATCATTTTTCTAGGTCAGTGGAAATTTGTGTGTTTGAACTTGTGCCAGCCGCTGTAGGCTTTGGCCATGCGATTGTGTGCTCAGATATGCTTCTCTTTGATGGCTGCTGCCCAGAGTTGCTGAGGACGCTGGTCTGCGGTTTTGCCCTACTGTCAGCGTGTTGGGGCTCTGGGGATGTCAGAACTCCCTCACACCAGGGCTACAGCTACAGCCAGAAAAGCCCCTCGTGTCATAGATTGTGCAGTCAATCTGCTCACGTGCGGCTCCTGGAGCGGACCCTGGGGTAAGGGCCGGTAGTCGCTTGCCCAGGGCTCCGTCCACCACATCTGGCACAGATTGATATTTTCATCCGAAAAGATGATCCCCCAAAATGTTCGTATCCCGTGCAGAGGGAGCCGGAAGTGTTCAGTATCAGGTGACCCACCAGGGAGCTGAAAAGGGGTCTTTCCTTTATGCCTGTCCCAAAGCCATTCAGGTTCCGCTGGTGGGCTGGTGCACTCCTTCTCCCCTCCGGTGGGTGGTCTTGGGTCCCAGTCTGTCTGCCCACAGGGCCCAGAGCGCGGACTCCTAGAGGGTACGGGCCTTCACCTCCCAAGCCTTCATTTTGACCCAGAGACTTCTTAGTCCTCTAGAGCAGTGACCCCAGGATCTTGAGGCCTGCAGAGGGAGACCCACGGGTGACTCATGTTCCTTAGTGGGAGCCAGAGTGCCCCTGCCTTGCCTCGTCCTTTTACATTCCCTGCTCATCTGCCTCTCTCCTCTCTCCCAGTCCAACCCTGTGATGATTGATGCCAAAGAAGTGTCTGCAGCTCACAGGGCCCGGTACTTCTGGGGTAACCTTCCCGGTATGAACAGGTTGGTGAGAGCATGGTGAGAGCACCTGGACTTCGGGGCAAGTTTGCGTGTTTGCACTGGGGGGCGAGGGCTGGGGGGCGCTGCATGACCCGGGCTTCCTTGTCTAATTTGCTCCGTTTCAGTTGCTGGGTGGCGTTTGGGGCCCAGAAAAGGATGATTTGCCAAAGTGGCTGTCCGCTCCCTTCGTTGGAAGTGATCTGGGAGTTTGTGCCCTCTCCATGGGAGTCTCCCACAAATCTTGACTAAACAGTGTAGTTGAGAATATGGCAGCCTGAGACTAGCACTCTCCTTCCAGAGTCACCGAACCGTGCAGGTACCTGGGAGTTCTGTGACTCGTTGCCCCAAATTCTACTCTGCTGCCATCTCTGCCTGAGTCCCACCCCCAGTCCTGCAGCCCTCGGATTTGTATGGGCCTAGTCCTTCAGGAGCTTCTTGGCGGGATGGAGAAGGGAAGTCCGCAGGGCTCTGCCAAGAGATGATGATGATGATGGTATTTGTTAAGCGCTTACTATGTGCAAAGCACTGTTCCAAGCGCTGGGGGGGATACAAGGTGATCAAGGTGTCCCACGTGGGGCTCACAGTCTTCATCCCCATTTTACAGATAGGGGAACTGAGGCTCTGAGAATTTAAGTGACTTGCCCAAGGTCACACAGCAGACGTGGCGGAGTCGGGGTTCGAACCCATGACCTTTGACTCCAAAGCCCGTGCTCTTGCCACTGAGCCACGCTGCTTCTCGATGATGATGGGATAATAACAGAATCCCAGGGGGAAGTTCTAGGCTTTGGCTTCCCTGGGGTTGTCCTGGATGTTTGCAGCCTCACAAACTGAGTGGCAGAGCCCCTGCTGCCTGGCCACAGGGGAGCCATTTCTAAATGGAGTCCCTGCTGCCCTTGAGTGAGTCAGGGGTTGGGGTATTAAGTATGGGGGTGGGGCGGGGAAAGCTATGGTTTTTGGTTGGCCTCCTTTATGGTCATTCAGGGAACTTGTCAAACCTTTGAGTTTGCTTCAATTAATGATCAACCTCTCAGTTTAAAACCAATGGAGGGGTTACAACAAACATCTTCGTATTATCCCTTCCATCCTCTTTGGAGAACCAACTCTCAGCTTGTGCTCTACAGCGACTTCTTGCTGGACACCCCAGTGGGAGGCCTGGGTGGGCAAGAGACAAATGTTCATTGGGTTGTCTCCTTCTATCAGGGGATTTGGGAATCCACAGGGAATGAAAACAGGGTGGGTTGAAACGGGGGGTATGTGTGCATATGAAAGCGCATTGATGTACCCATTCCAATTCCCAGGTCCCTGAATCCCACTTCCCCTTTAAAATAGCTTTAAAATGTCACTTTATAGACATACCCAAGGAACCTATCTATGCGCAGCACAGAAATATAATAATAATAATAATAATGGTATTTGTTAAGCACTTACTATGTGCAAAGCACTGTTCTAAGCGCTGGGGGGATACAAGGTGATCAGGTTGTCCCACGTGGGGCTCACAGTTTTAATCCCCATTTTACAGATGAGGGAACTGAGGCACAGAGAAGTGAAGTGACTTGCCCAAAGTCACACAGCTGACAATTGGCAGAGCCGGGATTTGAACTTATGACGTCTGACTCCAAAGTCCGGGCTCTTTCCACTGAGCCACGCTGCAGATCACAACTTGGAACATTCATTCATTCATTCAATCATATTTATTGAGTGCTTACTGTGTGCAGAGCACTGTACTAAGCACTTGGGAAGTACAAGTTGGCAACATATAGAGATGGTCCCTACCCAACAACGGGCAGAACAGCAACAGCAGTTCCAGCTGCCCCTCCCTAAATCAAAACTCCTGTCCCTCAGGGGGCCTATCCACTCCACACCCCCCTCCTATTGTATTTACTATCTGCCTGCTTCACAGAAGTGCAGCTGGAATTTCTGTGACTAGGGTGGGGGTGGGAGCGGGCTAGTGAGACCTGGTTTTCTGCTACTTCCATGTTCAGTGAGCTCCCTCCCAATTTGGGTGAAGTTCATGGCACCAGAGGGTCATGGGCTTGTGGCAGGAAAGTTGAAATGGGCCCTGTGGCTGCTGGCATTGCAGACAAGGTACTAATCGTCCCTTATGCATACACAGTCACCCCTGCCCTGCAAGTTCTTTCATGCCAGGACATCCCATTCATCGTGTGTTTGCCCATATCCTCGGGCCCAGGAATTCGAATGTAAGGCCATTTCTTAAGAGATGATATTTTGTCATGGTGAAGATTTCTAGTACCGCATTTCAAAGCAACCACAGCTCCAGTTTTCAGTAATGGGATTTTACTTTACCTTCATTGGACTGGGAAATTCACTGGAATTAAGACATTTTTAATGGGGACCCAATCCAACATGCTATGGAATTTTAATATTCAAATGCCGTAATCATCAGGCATCTTACCTTTAATATTACTTGGTTCCCACATGGTGAGGATTAGAGTGGCCAGCATGTAGACTATCAAGAGAACAAGACCCTTGGATTCAACTTTAACCTGGCAAAGAGCTGAGCTCCAATGTGGAAATATATGCTGTTCTGAGACCTTTTTATCTAGGGGGGGAAAAAAATCTTGGGGCCCTGCCCTCGAAGCGCTCCAATAAAGCAGAACATCCCTGCCAGAGGTGAGGGATCCTGGAGTGGGAGCTGGGGCCTGGGAAGCTTGGCACAAGGTGGTAGATTTGACATCAGGAGTTCCCTCAGTAACCTCCCCACTGTGACTCCCTGTTGGACCTGGACCTCCTTAGTTATGTAGGAATCTCATCCTGGTAGGGGGAACCTTAGGTTTATCCCCTTGTGATTCTTCCCACAATTATGAATTCTCATGTAGTCAATCAATCAGTGGTATGTATTGAATGCCTACTGCATGCAGAGCGGCGTAGTAAGTGTTTGGGAGAGTATGACAGAGGAACTAAGAAGTAAACCATGTTCCCTGCCTCAAGAAGCTTTCAGTGTAGCTCAAGAATTAGAATTGGCCAGAACAAATCATTTGAACTCTCAATTGTTCTTTATCCTGCCCAGGAATATGGAGTGTTATGTTTTGTTTTGTTGTTTTCCTTGTGGGCTGTTCATTTTAAGAAAGGACAGCCCTCTCTGGCTTGGTCATTGGAAATACTGAACTTGGGACAGCTATTCACCCACTGCCCTGGGAAAGCACTGTCTGGGCATACGTCCTGAGATGATATATGCCTGCTAGGTACTTCCTAATGTGTGTATAATATATTTGAGCAAAGATAAATAGATCTGCAGGTGGATGGATACATTCATCATGTGTGTGTGTGTGATTTGTCTCAGATGTGTATGGTGGTTCTCATGTGTTTGTGTTTACATGTATGCACCTGTGCATGAATTTCTGGGCCTGAATTTATTGGGGTGAATCTAGTAGAACAGGATGTTAGGTATGAGGGTTTGAGAGCTATGATTGCAGACTTCTCTGTGGAGAAGAGCCAGGAGATGGAGAGATCCTGAACACTGCCATACATGTTCTTGATATGTGTACAGCAGGATGCTGTCATATTTTTAACAATTCCTCTCTTTTTCCAGGCCCTTGGCGTCAACAGTGAATGATAAGCTGGAATTACAGGAATGTCTGGAGCACGGCAGGATAGCTAAGGTCAGAGCCAGAGAGAATCCATTTGCCCCATCGCCCCTGCCCCTGGTTCCCCAAGTCTATGCGGGACTAAGTAGGAGGCTGGTTTGGGGCTTATTGGATGGGTCCGTGAAGATTTTCCAGAGCAGGGGGTGGAGGTGTAATTGCTAAGGCAAGTGGGTCAATGCCCTGTCCTTAGGAGGCAGGTTATGAAGGGCGTATCCATTTTTGGGGAAAGATCTGCGGTAAGTTAGCCATCCGTTTAAAATCCATGAGAGTTAGTTGCAGGCTGTGCCCCCCGCCGGAGGCCAACTTGCCATGGGAAGATTACATAGCGTGCCCCGGGGCTATCGGGCAGGGCCTCCCTGGGACCAACTGCAGTAAAAATTGGTTTCAGAGTTTGTGAGTCTTCATAACTGCTCTTTAAGGTCCTGGTTGCCGGAAGGGTGGAAATTTTCACCATCCTGAGAATTCCCAAGAATGAGAACTACTGGGGCAACCCAGTTTCCCAGGAAAAATGAGGCAACACTGAACTGATGTGGTCCGCACCCGTTTCTTCCCAGGCTTGGCTCCGGTCAGCCTGGGAAGGCTGGTGGCGTGGTGATTGGAGTGAACCTAAATCCTCCTGCTCCCTCCTTAGGAGAAGCAGGTGGGTCTGTATCCCTTGGGTCGGAAGGAAGCCTAGCACAATCTCCTGTGTTTCTGAGAGGCTTTTTCCTGAATTTTTTTCCAGTTCAGCAAAGTGAGGACCATCACCACTCGGTCAAACTCCATCAAACAAGGCAAAGACCAGCATTTCCCTGTCTTCATGAACGAGAAAGAGGACATCTTATGGTGCACTGAAATGGAAAGGTACACCAAGCCCTGTCTGATGCCAAAGTCTTGTCTTCTGTCCTGATTCAAGGCAGGTCAATGTGGGTCAGAGCAGCTTCCAGTTCTCCTGCACCAAGTGGGACTGTCTCTGTTCCTAGAGAGGCCTGTGAATCTGTGCCAAGAACCCGGAGTTTTTAGCCAGTCCTCCAGAAAGGGGGCTTTCTTTGTATTGTAGGTGATCCTTCTGTCCTTCCGGGTCTGGGGTAGCCATGTGGGGGGACCCCATACTAGCCAAATGCCTGCGCAATACAGAAGAAAACGCTAGTTATTGAACTAATTGAGAATGTCAGAAGTGCTCAGCTCATAGCACTTAGTGCATATTATATCCAATCCAAAGAAATTGAATTTGGCTAGTTCAGCCAGGTGGGTAGGTGCCCAGCTGTTGGGGATTTCCAGACATTTGTTTTTGACCTCCTGAGTTTGCTATGGTTCAGATGGCTCGTTGAAAGGACCACAGCCATTGACATAGGACTGGCTCATTGAGGACAGGGAATTTGCCTACCCACTGTGTTGTGCTGTACACTCTCAGGCGCTTTGTATCATGTTCTGCACACAGCAAGCGCTCAGTAAATACCATTGACTGATAAACACCACAGACCATCTAGCCCTTGCTTGGCGGGGACTCGGCTAAGTTCTTGAAAACACATTTATCTGCTTGAGCCTTCGGCAGGCTAGACCCGGCAGAACTCTGCTTGGCTTATTCTGGAATCGAGCTCCTCAGGAGAGGTTTCAGTTTCTTCTAGGTGGGGCGGGGAAGGTCTGCGGTAACGTGAAGCCGGACGCAACTGCTAGCTATGGTGGATTCCTTGCAGGCCTGGAGCCAGCTACCAGAAGCCAGGGTTGGAGGTCAATCAGTTGGTCAGCAGTATTAATTGAGCAATTACTTTGTGCAGAGCACTGGGGGGATACAAAAGAGTTAGCAGACATCCCTGGCCTCAAGGAGTTTATACAGCCTAGTGGGGGAGACGGATGCTAGACTGCCACCATCGGACCCGCCGAGAACAGGCTCTCCTAAGCGCTTTGCTTCCCGCCTCCAGTTCCCTGAGGGCTCTGGAAGACTCCTAGTCCTCAGGACTCTAACTCAACAAGTTTCTTCCACTCCCACCTCGAAAGGTTTACACCCTGGGCCAACCCCTGGCACCAGCCAATCGCTACTAACTGATAACCGGTGGGAACACCCCAGCGTAACTCTAGGCTGAGCCCAATTCAAGGGCAAAGCCCCCAGGACGGTAGGAAACCAAAGGGCAGCGTCAGTGCTCACCTTCCATCCCCGGAACCCCTGGGCTCATCTCTCTCCTTCCGGCCCCTGTCTTCTCTCGCAGGGTCTTTGGCTTCCCAGTCCATTACACTGACGTCTCCAACATGAGCCGTTTGGCGAGGCAGAGACTCCTGGGTCGGTCATGGAGCGTGCCTGTGATCCGTCACCTCTTCGCCCCCTTGAAGGAGTATTTTGCCTGTGTGTAAGAGACATGAGGAGGAACTGAGGTAGTGTCGAAAAATCAAAATTAAACCACCAAGATCACGAGGATGGAGAGAAGTATCAGCACCCGGAAGAGAAAAAGGAATTTAAAAAAAAAACATGGAAAAAAAACAAAACCACGGAAAAACAGATGGGGAAACATCGCAAGGCATTGCCATGCAGAAAGGGTTGGACGTCATCTCCTGAATTTTCAATGTTAAACTTTGATCCTATTTAACAACAAAACCAAACCCCCTCTTTCTTTTGGGTCAAAACTTTCAGTTTTCCACTCTTTTTCCAAAGGGGATTTCTGTTTGTTTGGGTTTTTGTTTCCCGAGCTGTGACTGAGACTAGAGGGTTTTTTTTTTTCTCATGCTGTAAAAAGAGAAGGAAAAAACCGGAAATTACAGCCAAAAAAAAAATCACCAAGAACATCAGCAACGCCGCCAATGCAGAGGGAAGATGAGAGAGAGGGGAAAAAAATGAAATATTCTATAGAAATCTATATATCGTTATTTTTTTTTAATTTTTTTATTTTATTTTATTTTTATTTTTTTTTTGTCTCTGGCCTGGTCAGATAGGAGCACAAGCGGGGACAGAAAAACAGGGAGATGCTCAGGTGGCCACATTCACTTCCAGCCACCGAGCCTTATCTTACCAGCACCATTCCTGGTGATGCAAACACAACCCAACTAGCAGCAGGGAAGACGAGAACACCCACACACATTTTTATACAGTATTTCAGGTGCCTACCATACAGGAAACCTTGAAGAAAATCAGTTTGTAGAAGCCGCTGTTACCTCTTGTTTACAGTTTATATATATATGATAGATATGAGATAGATATATATATATAAATATATATATATAAAAGGTACTGTTACTACTGTACAACCCGACTTCATAATGGTGCTTTTAAACAGCGAGATGAGTAAAAACATCAGCTTCCGCGTTGCCTTACGTGCAAAGGATTTTACCCAAGGGTGGAGGAGAGGAAGAGCTGATGGCTTTTTAAAAATACTGAAAATGAGTTTTTTCTTTTTCTTTTTAAAATTGGGCAGGGGAGGCGAGGGCAGGGAGAGGAGCGGTGTCTCCATCCCCTTTTTCTCCCTGCAGAAGCGGGGGTAAAAGTGCGGGACAGGGCGGGGCGCAGTGGGAGCTGGAGGAGGTAGACGTCCTTGAGTCATGCAATAACCTTTGGCTCTTTCCCTAGGAAAGTCCCTGGGAGGGGCAAGGGGCGTCTGGATCCCCTCCCTCCCGCAGCAGCTCCTCCCACTGACTCAAGAGGACATCTCGTGGGGGACAGGAAACAAAACCCAGAGTGCGGGGTGGGGGGTGGTCACCCTCCTCCCCCCTTCACTGGGGTCCGGGGCAGCTAAAAATCCACCCTGGAGAGAATAAAAAAACATACAAAACGTACTGGTGCTTTTCTGTCTAAGTTGCCTTTTGTGTGTTCTTTTATGAAAACCCCACTCCCCTCGCCCTCCTGCCCCGTTCCTCGGCCTGCAGGAGGCAAACCCCCGGTTGCGGAAGACTGATGTTTTTGGTCATCTCCACAAACATAGGCTGCAGTTTTATACTGAGAGGCTGATGACATCTTTTTTTATGATTATTCTTCTGATTCTGATTATGGTTATCTGTTTGTTTTAGGATTAAAAAAAAAAGCAAAACACCCTCCCTTTAGGTTCAATCCAAGGTGCAGGGAGCAGGATGGGGAGAGTGGTGTCTTTTTTTTTTATGCCGTGGCTCCGGTGCCCTGCTCCCGAGGGGACCCTGGCTCCCCGCCCCTCTTGCTCAGGCCTGGCACATCGCCTGGTGCAGCGCTAGACAGGCAGCTCAGCGGTCACTGTCGGTCTGCCTTCTGGGGCTCAGCCCCCCCTCTCTCCTTTGGGTTTTCCTGGTCTTCATCTGAGGCGGGCGGGGGGGTTGGGGAGGGCACGGGCGGTTTCCCTCCTTTTGTGGATGATGTGAATTGTGTGTTTCTTCTAGTCCTTGGTCAGACTCCGGCTGTGCTTTTTACCTCGGGTCAGCAGCTCCACATCCCCAGCTTCAGACCCCTGTCCCACTTCCCGCTTCCGCAGACCGCCCCCGGCCTCGGCGGGAAGGTGAAGCACACGGTTGCTCCGGGGCGGGAGCCCAAAGGGCAGACGCCTGCCCGGATTCATGGGGTGTAGATATATGGCAGATAGAGAGATATATATTTTATAAAGGGAAGTGGGATGGGTCCTCCTGGGACCAGCAGAAGTGGGGGCCCCAAGAGGTCCCAGCGTTACCATCCCCAGAAGGCTAGGACCTATGGTGATAGGCGCTCTATAAATACAGTATATATATGAAATATAATGCCGTGGGAGAGGTGCCTACGACTTGGTGTGAAGTCTTGACCCCTCTCTTCTTTTCCACATAGATAGCCCCTCCCCACACAAACTCCCAGACACACATGCAAACAGTTGCCCCTCCATCAGAGGTCCAGGCACTCTTACACCTTCCCACCCCCACCTCACATACACACATACTCTCTCGAACACGTGCACACACACACGTGCACATACACTCACCCCCTCAAGACCAGGGGGCTCCCAAACTTGCTATCCGGTGCTTAGTGGGACCCCCGCTTAGAACCATTTACCTCGACCTCGCAGCTGATCGGGACACCCACCACCTTTCTACTCTCGCTGTGTCCCGGGAGCTGCTGAGGGTTGCAAGGTGCTGGAGGCAGGGAAGGGAGGAGGATGCGGCAGATGGCATTGCAGCAGACAGATGACCCTCCCCAGAGTAGCCTCTGTTTAATTCTCTCCGTCTCTTTTTTTAGTGACTCTGATGGTGAAAAGTCCTGGACTGACAACCCTGGAGACTGAGGTCCTCACTTTGTCTCCAAAGCAGGTAGAGCTCTGACCAGGCCATGACCAGAACCAGCTCCCCCCGCCTCCCATCGGCCTGGCCTAGGTGACTTCCTTTTCTGGGGGATGAGGAAACTGGTCCTTAGTTTCGTTGGTCAGTGTGAGCCTAGAGGGGGCCTGCCAGAGGAGGGAGCGTTAAGCTGATCGGGAGGCCCGGACTGGCACCCGTTAACCTGAAGACCGGCTCCCTGCCAGGGTTCGGGAGCTCCGGGTCTCCCTCAGGCTCCTAAGCAGCCTGTTTTAATTGGCCTGGCCCAAACTCCGTGACCCCAGTTATCTCTCCTTTCCCTGGCCCTACTAGTTGGGCATGGCAGCATGCCTGGCCCGGGTGCTGCGGCCTGCTGGATGTAAGCTTTCAATGAGAGGGGCCGCGGGGCTGCCTCTGGATTTCCAGATTTAGCGCAGCCGTCTCTCCCCTCTCCTCCTCCTCCTTTTCCTCCTGATTGGGGAGACCACCAGCACCACTCCAGGAGTGGCTAGAGGAGGAGGTGGGCTGCTCTCAAAACAGTCCATGGTGCTCCCTCCCCCGGTAGTCAATGCTGCTTCCAAGGTCTTCCCAGTTCCCAGTGGCAAGGCAGAATGCCTTAGCCCCGGGGTTTCCTTCCATCCCGCCCAGACGTTTCCAAAAGCTAGTCCCGTCCCGATCTCTAGCTCACGAATCCTGTCCACTCTGCAGGGCCACAGGGCCCTGATTTTCCTTGGGGACTTCCCAGGGACCATCTGAGCAGGTGAGAAATATCTCCTCTGCCCATCGTCCCTGATGCCTCAGGCAGCTAGATTCCAGGAGCCACGTGGCTTTTGGATGGCTGTTTGGCTCTCAGCAGCCCTGAGCACCTTGTGCTTCACCTGGGACCTCTTGTGTATGGTGAGGAGCCATCTGGCCTGGTGTTCTGTGTCAGGGCTCTGAACTTATTCCTCTAACCCTGCTCTCCAGGACTCCCTGGGAGATTTGGGTCACTGTCATGTGGGGCAGCAGCCCTCGTCCAGCTTGGGACCTCAGATTATTTCCAGGCCCATGAAAGCCCCAGAATGTACACTGGCCTCCTGGGGATCCTCAGAGACAGGGCAGGTGAATACCAGAGGGTGCGGCAGGTGGCTATGAAATCTCCCTCCCCTCCCTCTCATGAAGCCCAGGTTGGGCCAGTGAGTTTGGCTTTGGCCGGGAAGGAGACGAACAATAGTTGAATCTCTTTCTGCTTTCTGCTCCCAGCCTTGGCACTAACCACCAGCCCTCCAAGGATTAACTCTGGCCCTCTTGAGAGCTAGTGGGGTAAATTTGATCTCTATCTGGATCATTTTTTGTTGGGATAGATTTAAGGCCACTGCTGAAAAGGTGCAGCAGAGCTATGTAAGAGGGCTGCGGCATATGCCAACTGTAGGAGAGCACACAGAGGCTTTGGGTCACGTACTTAACCCATGTCCAGAGCCTGGTTGTAGAAGGATGGGTGTGAGAGCAACTGATAGCTAAGGTTAGGCAGGAACTATCCCCACCTCAAGTCCTGCAGGCCTGAATTATAGCAGCAGAGGTGTCTGTCGTTCAGTTGTATTTATTGAGCGCTTACTGTGTGCAAAGCACTGTCCGTCAAAGGCAGTCAGGCCCAGTGATCAGTGGCTGGGCGCAGGCCAAGGAAGGAAGCAGTGAAAAGTTAGGGGGTATTATTAGGTCTTGGCTATACATAAGATGGAGCTGACTGGGGTCAGGTGAATACGGGAGTCTAGGAGTGAGGCGGGGAGAGAGACCTAGGAGATCTTAGGCCTGAGGTAGCTACCTCGGGCTCTCCCTACAACCAGAGCCCGGTTACGGAATGAGGGCTCTGGTGTGGGACAGGAGGCCGCTGCCACCCTGCCAAAGACAATGTGGCCATCATGAGGGGCGTGTGGCCTAGGGTGCTACTGTGAAGACCACTGAGCCCCTCACCTCCAAAGCAGCCAACAGAGCAGTCAGGAAACAGGAAGGCAGGTGAAGGTCCTATACGCTGGATGTCCGGGGAGGTGGGCAAACCGGGGACAGAGGGATGGGCTGAGGAACCCAGCAGATGGTTAGGACTCTTGGCGGTGCTCTTGTTAATCACCCCTGCCCATCAGCCAATGGGGGCCGAACCCTCCACGGGCTGGCCACACCCATGTTGTTCTGTAGCACTAAAGTCTGGGATCCCTCCCGAAATGTGATGGAGGCTAGTGGAGAGGGCCCAGATTTGGGGGGCAGGTGTGTGGCAGATCCTGGGAGGAAGGCTGCTTTCGCATATCCCTCCCATTGTGGGAAGAACCCTTAAAGGGGCTCAAGAATCTTTAACAGGAACCCGCTTGCCATCATCAGTTTGCTAAAAAGGACAGCGAGTGTGCTGCTGGAGACAGGCTTATCCACCTAGTAGCCCTCGGGACAGTGGAAGCCCCAACTGAGAGCAAAAGAAGGAAGCATTTTGGATGAGCCATTTGGGGGAAGTTCTTGCAGGGAAATGGCAATGATTAATTTTCTTATCTTAGATAAATAGTTGCTATATGAAAATATATATATATATATATGTGTATGTACAACAATGAATTTTGGAAGCAGATTTTCAGAATTCCCTTTCACTGTCCTGCTTGGGGCAGCTTCTCTCAGAGGTGCCATTTCCAGGAGCCTCCCAAAACACAGGTGCCCCCTGATGGGGCCTGTCTGGGACAGGGGCCCTGTGAGGTCAGGGATTTGTTCCTGGGGCACCATTTCAGAGTGGTGATGTTCTTCTTGTATGAACTGAAAAAGGGTGGGCCAGAAAGCTCCTCCAGGCAGAATGTGGCTCCTTTGACAAGCTAGGCCCACTCTCCTGGGTTCCTGGCGGGAACCCTACTCCCCAAGTCGCAGCCCCATCCCAGGCCTGTGCTTTGCGGAGGCATGGCAGCTTTCCGCCGGCTGTCCAGATGCTTCTCCAAATGGCCACAAGCCACAATTTAGTTCCACGAGTAATGGTGGGGGCCTGGGCCCGTTTTGAGGGCACCGGAGTTCTCCTTGCCAAGCCGTAGCCATCAGGCGAGGGGCTTTCCCATGTCCCCTGCCCCACCGCACAGTGGAGAGGCGGAGAGACCTGTGTCCTGAGGGCATGGCCGGGCTAGGGGAAGGAAGGAAGGGTCGGTTATCAATCCCTGCGGAGGTCGTGAGTTAATCAGCACTGAACAACTGTGAGTTCCAGCTCAGCTTGGGTGGGCGACGCGGGCACCTGGAGTGTCTGGGAAGGGAACGGCAGCTGGAGAAGGGGTGTTAGTAGCACATGGGGTCAGCTCCACTGTCTTGGCACCCGCTCTTTAATCTTTACATTTTGGTAAAGGAGGATAGGGATGGAAAAGAAGGGAGCACCCTACCCGTTCTTCAGAGACGCTAAGCAAGCTGGTGATGGATCGCTTGTTCTTCCGTGACCCAAGAAGGGAGCCTTCAGGCAGGCTTGGGGGGAGGAGAAGGGGAAAGGCTTGCTCCTGGGGTGATGGAGGGAGGCCCCTCCTCCAGCAACGGTGGTCCCCTCTCTTCCCGGACTGGAGGCCAGGAGGCAGGGCAATGGGCCACTCTCTTCCCTGGGCTGGAGGCCAGTAGGAAGGGCTGGGCCTGTAGCTCCAGCAACTGGAAGTTTCTCATCAAAGACCAGCCGGTTTTGAATTTTCCCCTTTCCATTCCCTTTGGGAGGGACAAGCTTTGTCCAACACCAAATCGAAGGCAGTCTCCAGTTACGTAACCTTGGGGAGACGAGCAGGGAAATGAGTCTGAAACATTACCTTAGTCACATCTCATTTCGTAAACCAGTTTTGTTGCACAGCCCTAGATTTCAGCAAACAAAAATGCCTAAATTCCTTAGAATACGCAGAGGGAGTAGGTGACTCAACAAGGTGCTAAAACATTTTATTAAAAATATATATTGTTAAATTAAGTCTACTGTCTGGACAATGACTGTTTGTTTTGTTTTCTTGTAGTGGAGTTTAAAAGAGACTATTATTTTACTCTGATATATTATTATTAAAAAAAGGCATTTTAACTTTGTACTTGAAAACTAAATGAGCGATTTCATGTGTTTTAGCTGAGGCATTGAAGTAGCGGGTGCTTACCTATTTGTGGGAAATCATGTATTCATACTGAAGAATAAACTCCGTAGAAAATTTGGTAATAACTTTTACTGTTACAGATGATTTGGCTTTGACCCCAGCGGCAGAGCGGTTTTATTCCACATTCCATGCAGCTAAATGGAGGATTTTTATTTACCAGACCATCCCCACCCCTTAACCCCCTGCACTTTTTTTTTTTCTATTTCCATTTTTTCTTTCCTCTTCTGTTCTGGTTCCAGCATCCTTCTGCCACTATTTTTTTAGGATTGCTTCTCTATTTATTGACAATAAATAATGTACATTTCACAGTATGGTTCTGCGACATCTCAGGGGAAGGGCACGGCTGGGAGGGGTCGTCCTGCCAAGGGGCAGCCTCTGCCCCTCCCTCCCTGCACTCCCCTGGTGTTCTGTTGTATCTCTGTGTAAGTGATGCTCGTGACATAGCTGTTTATGAAATAATTAAAGAGGTCAATGCGTGCAGCAGATGTAGAAAGTCTGTCAGTTCCGCCTTCATCCCATTTTCTTTGGTGCCCAGAAGAATATAATTAAAAAAAAAAAAGCTCCTTTCTAATGTACTTGTGCTGGAGAACACTTGAATAAATGGACTGTTTTGTGCAAAAAGAAAAAAAAAAGAAGAAAAAGCACCTGTAATAATATTCTTTTGTCTCGCGCCTCCTTTTCTCTGTCACAGTTGTTCCTGCCCTGCTACACTCCTGGGAGGAGTACTCCACGGGCCAAATGCTCAACACATCCCAGGACACTGAAACCCCCGTTTTCCTGCATTTGTCTGCCACTTTGAGGCCGGTTCAGGTCAAAGTGGGCGGACAGAAGTAAGGGGCTGCTCAGAGGGCAGGAATTGGAGGGTGGCGCAGGGGGAAGTTGTGCAGAGCTGGAATGTGGGTGTTCTTTAGTTTGGGGGCTCTAGGTGCAAAACGAACATTCACATTTAGGCAGTTGCCACTCTGCAGCCAAATGGCATGTAGGACAGTTGACCCCAGGGAGCTGGAAGGAATGAACCCAAGCTGCTCTTGGTTTCTGATGACTCCTTAACACCCAAAGGGAAAGCTGATCAATCGTATTGGAGTGCTTACTGTGTGCAGAACACTGTACTAAGCGCTTGGGAGAGTACAATATAACAGAGTGGTAGACACGTTCCCTGCCCACAACAAGCTTACAGTCTAGAGGGAGAGACATTATTATGCTCAGACACGTCTGATTATGCTTGACTTTGGTTAAGGTTGGACCTGTCCAGTCGGGGAGCCGGTCTTGAGTCAGCACTGGCCCGGAAAACCAATCCCAGGAAATCAGGGTCTGCTCCAGTCCCATTCTCTTTCGACTCCCCTGACCGAATCCTCTCCTTGGATTCAAACTGTTGTTTTCCGGGGTTGTCCCCGGGGTATCCAGGTCAAATGTGGCACTTCCTCCCCAGACCTCAGGGTATGGAAAGCTGGGCAGGACTTAATCCAGCTCCCTGGAAAACTCTGGAGACTAGCCACTACCAGAATCCAGTGGAACTAGACAATCAGGCAAGACTGTGACTGCTCAGCTGGCTGCCGGGCGGCCACTTGGGCTACACAAACGTGCTACCTCACTCTTTTCCCCCAACCACCCTCCGGCCAAGAAACAAGAAGTCAGGGAGATCATTTGCTGCAACATCTATAATTCTGTAAAAATCACAGGCAATTCATGATAAGTATTATTATGGATTGCACTTGGTGAATGCTTTGCACCATATTCTCCGAACAAGGGGCCTCTGGCCCACTGTAAGTTAGGCCTAGATGCGTGAATTTGTCTCTTACTCCCAAGCATTTACACAACATCACCGGTATTGAACCCTTGGGTTGAAAAACATTGGCTATAGTTTCAGGCAGCCTAATAGTCTAATAGGAGAGAAGTAATTCTTTTGCAAGATAATGAGGCAGGCATGTTTTTTTAAAACAGAGCCGAAACAAACTGAGTTGGGCAAGGGGGGAATTGAGATGTGACCATCAGAAGCAAACAAGGTGAAAAACCAATTAATCTGTTTTGTTTTTTCTCTTCTGACATGAGTGAACAGATCCACTTAACATTTAACACAGCAGAAAAAGGTAAACTGTAAACTGGAGAGCAAGTAACTGAATTCCTCTTAGCCTCCGTCTATCTTTGGGTCCAGGTTAACTGGCAGAGATGGTGTATTTAAGACAAGACTGACTGTCTTCTGGCATCAGGTCAAAGGGGCCTTTTCTTTGTTTCTGGAGAGGGAGCTGTAATTTAAAAGGCAGTGTTTAAGCAGCTTTACGGTTCTTAGTTTAGTTTCCTTGTGTACGGAATCCCTAGGAGTCTGGAAATTTCCTCAGGCAAAACTAGGAAGTTACTTGAGAATTAGAATTCAGATTGTTTTGAATATTTACACCTTAGCTTCAACAAATTACTCCAGGATCAACTAACGCTAATTAGCTTCCCTTGCTCCTTATTGTAGGTGAACATCGGACTTGAAGTCTTTTAAGTGACTGCCAGCATGTTCTCTGCTTGGTTAGAGCATACCGTAGGTGTTGTGGTCCACACACCAGTCCGAGGCAGAAGCTAATTCCTTTTGGTCACTATTTTACCTGGCTTTAAGGTTGCCACCTTTCTGGGATGCATCCAGTTAAGTTGAATATTGAGATCTCTTTCTGGAGTCTCCAGAGGGTTCTGAGCTAACCTGGAACATTAAGGAAGACTCGTGTTAAGTACTCTCTCTGTGTGATGCCCTGCTGCATGTGTGTCCATGACCATTTCTTGTGTTACTGTGTTGTGCTGCGTCCAGGCAGGCTTGCGTAGTCTGAAGAACATTCCCTGCTTCTACCGTGTACTAGCCAAAACCTGGCATGAAAAGACACATTATGGAAAACCAGGTGTCTTAGTTGCATCCTAATACTTGATTCTCTCAGAAGCTGGAGGAGCAGTGCGCGTATGTAGGGACAACAGGGGCGAGGCATCCTGCACTCCCAAGAAGTCTTGAGGGAGTCAATGAGGGTCCCATGAAGAAGTCTGAGGGAGTCAGTGAGGGTCCCGTGACCTAGCTAGTGGGGAACTCAGACCTCTTAGCCATGGAAGTGAAGCTACTGGCTGTACACAATAAATACAATTGAATGAATGAATGAATGAATGTTGCTACTCCTGCCAAAGAGGAGACTTGTGGTAGTGACAGTAGCACTCGCTGAGCACCCACTGGGTGCAGTGTACTGTACTGAGCACTTTGAAAGTGCAGAGAAAGCAAATGACACGTTTCCTGCCCACTAGCAAGTGCAAAGTGTTAGAGATGACTGATGGGTTTCAGGAGGGCTTTGAATATGGGGAGGGCTGAGGTCTGTTGGATTTAGGAAGGGAGTTTCCAGTAGGAAGAAAAGGGTTGGAGGTGGGTTAAGTGCTTAATAATAATAATAATGATGGCATTTATTAAGTGCTTACTATGTGCAAAGCACCATTCTAAGCGCTGGGGAGGTTACAAGGTGATCAGGTTGTCCCACAGGGGGCTCACAGTCAATCCCAGTGTGGCTCAGTGGAAAGAGCACGGGCTTTGGAGTCAAGGGTCAGGGGTTTGAATTCCGGCTGACAATTGGCGGAGCCAGGATTTGAACCAATGACCGCTGACTCCAAAGCCCGGGCTCTTGCCACTGAGCCACGCTGCTTCCCTAAATGCTGTCATTATTATTATTAATTATTATTATCACCTTCCCCGTCCAATCTTGCTCTCCCTATGGCTGACTCCAAAGCCCGGGCTCTTTCCACTGAGCCATGCTGCTTCCCTAAATGCTGTCATTATTATTATTATTATTGTTATTATTATCGCCTTCCCTTATTATTATTTATTATTATTATCGCCTTCCCCGTCCAATCTTGCTCTCCCTATGGCTGACTCCAAAGCCCGGGCTCTTTCCACTGAGCCACACTGCTTCCCTAAATGCTGTCATTATAATTATAATTATTGTTATTATTATCGCCTTCCCTTATTATTTATTATTATTATTATTATCGCCTTCCCCGTCCAATCTTGCTCTCCCTATGGCTGACTCCAAAGCCCGGGCTCTTTCCACTGAGCCATGCTGCTTCCCTAAATGCTATTATTGTTATTATTATTGTTATTATTATCACCTTCCTTATTATTATTATTATATTATTATCGCCTTCCCCGTCCAATCTTGCTCTCCCTATGGCTGACTCCAAAGCCCAGGCTCTTTCCACTGAGCCACACTGCTTCCCTACATGCTGTCATTATAATTATTATTATTATCGCCTTCCCTTATTATTTATTATTATTATTATTATTATCGCCTTCCCCGTCCAATCTTGCTCTCCCTATGGCTGACTCCAAAGCCCGGGCTCTTTCCACTGAGCCATGCTGCTTCCCTAAATGCTATTATTGTTATTATTATTGTTATTATTATCACCTTCCTTATTATTATTATTATATTATTATCGCCTTCCCCGTCCAATCTTGCTCTCCCTATGGCTGACTCCAAAGCCCAGGCTCTTTCCACTGAGCCACACTGCTTCCCTACATGCTGTCATTATAATTATTATTATTATCGCCTTCCCTTATTATTTATTATTATTATTATCGCCTTCCCCGTCCAATCTTGCTCTCCCTATGGCTGACTCCAAAGCCCGGGCTCTTTCCACTGAGCCACGCTGCTTCCCTAAATGCTGTCATTATTATTATTGTTATTATTATTATTATTATCGCCTTCCCTTATTATTAATTATTATTATTATCGCCTTCCCCATCCAATCTCGCTCTCCCTATAGCTGACCCCAAAGCCCGGGCTCTTTCCACTGAACAACACTGCTTCCCTAAATGCTGTCATTATTATTATTATTTTTGTTATTATCGCCTTCCTTATTATTATTATTATTATTATTATTATTATTATTATTATCGCCTTCCCCGTCCAATCTTGCTCTCCCTATGGCTGACTCCAAAGCCCGGGCTCTTTCCACTGAGCCACGCTGCTTCCCTAAATGCTGTCATTATTACTATTATTATTATCAGCTTCATCGCCTTCCATTATTATTATTATTATTATTATTATTATTATTATTATTATTATCGCCTTCCCCCGTCCAATCTTGCCCTCCCTATGGCAAGGCCCAGCCCCACTCTAGAAACGGCCGAGTCTCCAGCGGGCCTAGAGGGGTCGTTCTAGTGCGCATGCGCAGTGGGGCGTACCACGTGATCCTGCGGCGGGGGGGGGGTTTAGGGTGTACCACTCGAGTTTGCGGGGGGGGGGGGGAGAGAAGCCGTTGCACGTGAGTTTTCGTGAGGAAGCCCCCCGCTCCCTGACGTCATTTCCGCCGTGGCGGCCGACCGGAAGTGGGTGGGCCTGACAGGATTTTTCTCCCGTGAGGGGAGGGCAGCAGGGCGTCGTCGTCGTCCGTCTCCTTCTCCTCCTCCAGTGCTCCAGCCCTTAGAACAGTGCTTCATAGTGATGATAATAATAATATTAATAACGGTATTTGTTTTTATAATGGCATTTGTTAAGCGCTGACTATAATAATAATAATAATGATAGCATTTATTAAGCGCTTACTATGTGCAAAGCACTGTTCTAAGCCCTGGGGAGGTTACAAGGTGATCAGGTTGTCCCACGGGGGGCTCACAGTCTTCATCCCCATTTTACAGACGAGGGAACTGAGGCCCAGAGAAGTGAAGTGACTTGCCCAAAGTCACACAGCTGACAGTTGGCGGAGCCGGGATTTGAACCCACGACCTCTGACTCCAAAGCCCGGGCTCTTTCCACGGAGCCATGCTGGTTCTCTATGTGCAAAGCGCTGTTCCAAGGGCTGGGGGGCCGCAAGAAGAAGCAGCGAACAGTGCTTTGCACATAGTAAGCGCTTAACAAATACCCTCATTATTATTAGTAGTAGTATTACAAGGTGATCAGGTTGTGGGGCTCTCAGTTCTCATCCCCATTTGACAGATGGGGGGAACTGAGGCCCCGAGAAGTTGAGTGACTTGCCCGAGGTCACACAGCGCCGGGATTCGAACCCACGACTGCTGACTCCAAAGCCCGGGCTCTTTCCACGGAGCCACGCTGCTTCTCTAATTGGTTAAGAGCTTACTGTGTGCAAAGCGCTGTTCTAAGCGCTGGGGGAGATACAGTAATGATAATGGCATTTATTAAGCACTTACTATGTGCAAAGCACTGTTCTAAGCGCTGGGGGAGATACAATAATGATAATGGCATTTCTTAAGCGCTATGTGCAAAGCACTATTCTAAACGCTGGGGGAGATACAATAATGATAATGGCATTTATTAGGCACTTACTATGTGCAAAGCACTGTTCTAAGCGCTGGGGGAGATATAATATTGGCATTTATTAGAGTGCAAGCGCTTAGTACAGTGCTAAGCGCTTAGTACAGTGCTCTGCACACAGTAAGCGCTCAATAAATACGATTGATTGATTTATTAAGTGCTTACTATGTGCAAAGCACTTCTAAACGCTGGGGGAGATACAGTAATAATAATGGCATTTATTAAGCGCTTACTATGTGCAAAGCACTGTTCTAAGCGCTGGGGGAGATACAATAATAATAATGGCATTTATTAAGCGCTTACTATGTGCAAAGCACTGTTCTAAACGCTGGAGGAGATATAATGGCATTTATTAAGCGCTTACTATGTAAAAAGCACTGTTCTAAGCGCTGGGGGAGGTACAATAATAATGGCATTTATTAAGCGCTTACTATGTGCAAAGCACTGTTCTAAGCGCTGGGGGAGATATAATAATGACATTTATTAAGCGCTTACTATGCAAAACACTGTTCTAAGCGCTGGAGGGGATATAATAATGGCATTTATTAAGCGCTGACTATGTGCAAAGCACTATAGTAAGCGCTGGGGAGTTTACAGGGTGATCAGGTTGTCCCACGTGGGGCTCAGTCTTAGTCCCCATTTTACAGATGAGGGAACCGAGGCACAGAGAAGTTAAGTGACTTGCCCAAAGTCACCCAGCTGACAAGTGGCAAAGTGGGGATTCGAACCCATAATAATAATAATAATGGCATTTATTAAGCGCTGACTATGTGCAAAGCACTGTTCTAAGCGCTGGGGAGTTTACAAGGTGATTAGGTTGTCCCACGTGGGGCTCACAGGCTTAATCCCTATTTTCAAGGTGATCAGGTTGTCCCACGTGGGGCTCACAGTCTTAGTCCCCGTTTTCCAGATGAGGGAATTGAGGCACAGAGAAGTTAAGTGACTTGCCCAAAGTCACCCAGCTGACAAGTGGCAGAGTTGGAATTCGAACCCATAATAATAATAATAATAATAATGGCATTTATTAAGCGCTTACTATGTGCAAAGCACTGTTCTAAGCGCTGGGGAGGTTACAGGGTGATCATCATCACACGGGTGGCTCACACTTTTAATCCCCTTTTTACAGAAGAGGTAACTGAGGCACAGAGAAGTTAAGTGACTTGCCCAAAGTCACACAGCAGACAATTGGCAGAGGCGGGATTTGAACCCATGACCTCCGACTCCAAAGCCCGGGCTCTTTTCACTATGCCACGCTGCTTCTCTACTTCGCTGTTTCTGACGATGATGGCAGCGTTTGTTAGGCGCTTACAATGTGCCAAGCACTGTTGTAGGCGCTGGAGGGGGCGTTACAAGGTAACCAGGTTGTCCCACGTGGGGCCCACAGTCTTCATCCCCATTTTACGGATGAGGTCACGGAGGCCCAGAGAAGGGAGGTGACTTGCCCAAAGTCACACAGCTGACAAGTGGCGGATCCTGGATTTGAACCCATGACTTCCGACTCCTAAGCCCGGGCTCTTTCCACCGAGCCACGCTGCTTCTCACAAAGTAAGTGTTTAACAAATACCATCATTATATTTATTATTAGTCCAAGGGCGGAACCCCTCCATTCATTCATTCAGTTGTATTTATTGAGCGCTTCCTGGGTGCAGAGCACTGGACTAAGCGCTTGGAAAGTACAGTTCAGCCGCGGCAGGCCGCTGTCCGCCCCATTCCCAAAGCCCTGCCGGCTGCAGAGGCGGTATTTCCAAAAAAACAAATCCACTTCATCAGCCTAAGGCTTAGCCCGTTTTTGTGAAGCATTGTGGCTCGGTGGCAAGAACTCGGGCTTGGGAGTCAGAGGTCGTGGGTTCTAATCCCGGCACCACCACTTGGCAGCTGTGTGACTTTGAGCAAGTCACTTCACTTCCCTGGGCCTCAGTTACTTCATCTGTAAAATGGGGATTAAGACTGGGTGCCCCACCTGGAATGACCGACAATCTAGTATCTAGAGAAGCACCACCTGTATATATGTATATATGTTTGTACATATTTATTACTCTATTTATTTTACTTGTACCTATCTGTTCTATTTATTTTATTTTGTTAGTATGTTTGGTTTTGTTCTGTGTCTCCCCCTTCTAGACTGTGAGCCCACTGTTGGATAGGGACTGTCTCTATATGTTGTCAGCTTGTACTTCCCAAGCGCTTAGTACAGTGCTCTGCATACAGTAAGCGCTCAATAAATACAATTGATTGATTGATTGATTAGAGAAGCAGAGTGGCTCAGTGGAAAGAGCATGGGCTTGGGAGTCAGAGGTCATGGGTTTGAATTCCGGCCCCACCACTTGTCCACGGTGTGACCTTGGGCAAGCCACTTAACTTCTCTGTGCCTCAGTTATCTGTAAAATGGGGATTGACTGTGAGCCCCACGTGGGACAACCTGATCACCTTGTATCCCCAAGCGCTTACAACAGTGCTTTGCAGTCAATCAATATCGTATTTATTGAGCGCTGACTGTGTGCACAGCACTGTACTAAGCACCTGGGAAGTACAAGTTGGCAACGTATAGAGACAGTCCCTACCCAACAGTGGGCTCACAGTCTAAAAGGGGGAGACGGAGAACAAAACCAAACATACTAACAAAATAAAATAAATAGAATAGATATGTACAAGTAAAATAGAGTAATAAATATGTACAAACATATATACAGGTGCTGTGGGGAAGGGAAGGAGGTAAGATGGGGGGGATGGAGGGGGGACGAGGGGGATAGGAAGCGCTTAATAAATACCATTATTATTATTATTACCCCAGCGCTTCTAGAATGTGAGCCCGTTGGTGGGTAGGGACCATCACTATATGTTTCCGACTTGTACTTCCCAAGCGCTTCATCTAGTGCTCTGCACACAGTAAGCGCTCAATAAATACGATTGAATGAAAGAGTGCTTGACGCCTAGTAAGCGCTTAACAAATCCCTGTCCAGTGCTCTGCACACAGTAAGCGCTCAATAAATACGATTGAATGAAAGAGTGCTTGAAGCCTAGTAAGCGCTTAACAAATATTATTATTATCATTATTATCATTATTATTATTCTTCACGTGCTTCCTCCTCCTAGTTAGGAGTTTGGCATTGCGCTCTCTGGTTTTCTGTTGGAGGGAGGGTTGCCTGCAGTAAACTCGGCACCACTAGGGGGACCCCTCTCCCTTCAGGAATAACAATCAATCAATCAATCGTATTTATTGAGCGCTTACTGTGTGCAGAGCACTGTACTAAGCGCTTGGGAAGTACAAGTTGGCAACATCTAGAGACAGCCCCTACCCAACAGTGCTTACTATGTGCCGAGCACTGTACCAAGCGCTGGGGTGGATCCAAGCAAATCGGGTGGGACGCCAAGTCTCTGTCCCATATAGGGCTCACAGTCTTAAGCCCCGTTCTACAGATGAGGTAACTGAGGCATAGGGAAGGCCTAGAAGCACCGTTGGGTAGGGACCGTCTCTATATGTTGCCAACTTGTACTTCCCAAGCGCTTAGTAACAGTAATGATGTCATTTGTTAAGCTCTTACTATGTGCAGAGCACTGTTCTAAGCGCGGGGGGGGGGGATACAAGGTGATCAAGTTGCCTCACGTGGGGCTCACAATCAATCCCCATTTTACAGATGAGGTAACTGAGGCTCAGAGAAGTTAAGTGACTTGCCCAAGATCACACAGCTGTCATGTGGTGGAGTCGGGATTCGAACCCATGACCTCTGACTCCAAAGCCCCTGCTCTTTTCACTGAGCCACGCTGCTTCTCATACTTCTCATGCTTAGTACAGTGCTCTGCACACAGTAAGCGCTCAATTAATACGATTGATTGATTAGAAGCAGCGCGGCTCAGTGGAAAGAGCCTGGGCTTGGGAGTTAGAGGGCATGGGTTCTAGTCCTGGCTCTGCCACTTGTCTGCTGTGTGACCTTGGACAAGTGACTTCTCTGGGCCTCAGTTACCTCATCTGTAAAATGGGGATTAAGACGGGGAGCCCCACATGGGACAGCCTGATCACCTTGTATCCCCCCAAGTGCTTAGAATAGTGCTTTGCACATAGTAAGCGCTTAACAAATACCGACATTATTATTATTATTATTATTACTATTAAGTCGAGTGACTTGGCCGAGGTCACACAGCAGACAAGTGGTGGAGCTGGGATTAGAACCCATGACCCATAAAAAACAAGCTTGAATCCCAGACGTCTCCTGCCTTAGTTACTTCATTTGTAAAATGGGGATTCAATCCTATTTAGACTGTGAACCTCACTTGGGACAGGGACCATATGCACCCTAACTTGCCTCTACCCTGGCCCTTAGAACAGTGTTTGGCACATAGTAAGCACTTAACAAGTGCCACAATTATTACTACTTTGTGTCAATGTGGGACACCTAATCCCTACCTCATAGTACACAATGCTTGTCTCTTGTGCTTTTATGCTTTGTGCTTGCAGTGTCAGGCTATGTTGTCATTTTTGTGTCCTTGTTTTTCTACAATTGCTTCCCAGTTTTCAGCTAAGGTGCAGCTATGCTCAAGGCTCTGTTTTATTCTATCCTTTAAACATTTCCTCTGATCTCCTTGCTTTCAGTTTCCCAGTTTCAGTTCACCACCCAGCAGTGGTTTGGGTACCCCACTCTCATCCATTCTTCTTACATGTGCCACCCACCGAATCTGGGTTGAAGTGAGCATAGCTTTGAAACTCCGAGGCAGGCCGCCAGACAAGTGCAGATTGTGTTTCCCCACCCCAGTGTTACACCTAGGCAATGACCGTAATTGCTTTGTTATCCTCCCTTCCCCCTCCTTCTTGTCCCCGAAATAAACACCTCTGCCGTCAGATTTCCCTGTTTTTTTGTTTTTTGTTTTTTGGGCAGTGAGGAAGTTAAATGACTGGGGGGGAGGTGTAAAATATACTTACTGTCTAGCAGGGTTGGGGGAGTTGTGTGTTTTTGTGTGTGTGTGCACGCCATCTAAATAGTTGGCCTTTGTATTCAAGGAAGATGCCACTGACAGTGAAATTCACCTCTGGATGCAAATGTGACTACAAAGGCCAGCACGGGACCTGTTGTCCTGGCCTACTTGTACACGCAGAGGCTGTCTGTTCGCTTGTTATTTTGCCATGGTTGATGTTTGCAGTGCCCAGAACTGTTTGCACCTGTGCTTACTGGTCTCGATCCATAAAAAGCTTATGCTCAAAAATCTCTGCTCCATTCTTCATTGCATCGCACCATGCTGGTCTGTCCTGATTCCCAGTTTTCCCTTTTTGGCGGGGTCCAGTGTTGTCTGAGGCTCAGTTTTACTGCCATCTTGAAATGTTCACCCTACTCGCTTCCAGGCTTTTTCCCGAATTTCAGCTCACCAGAAAGCAGCTGTTGGGTCACTCAGTCTCCTCACGTGCACCATCCCACGTGGAACTGTGTTGAAGTGAGCATAGCTTCGGTAATAGTAGGCCATGTAATTGGATTTTTTTGTCTGTCCTCTCGGTTTGCCATTTGATGTTGAGTCTAGCCCGTGAATGACACCGATTGTTGCCATCCTAGAGACTTCCCAGAGAAGCAGCGAGGCTTGGTGGCTAGAGCACGGTCCTGGAAGTCAGAAGGGCTTGGGTTCTAATGCCGGCTCCGCCACATGCCTGCTGTGCGACCTTGTGTGACTGACTGTCCCTCAGTACCCTCATCTGTAAAATGGGAATTTAGAGTGTGAGCCCCATGTGGGTTGAGGACTGTGTCCAATCCCATGAACTTGTATCTACCCCAGTGCTTAGAACAGTGCTTGGCTCGGAAGCACAATGACTCGGTAGGCCTTTAGTTTGACAGTCTCCCAAAGCATGTGCTGACCTTCTTGATTGGGTTTTCTACTTCCTGGTTAGTGTTGCACTGTTCTGTCGAGGTAACAGAGTGCTGTGACAGCATTTAGCTCTGTGTGGCCAATATGAATTTTTGGTAGACTAAGCTTTTTTTTTTTTATCATGATCCTTGTTAAGCCTGTGTGCCAGGCTTTAAACGAAACTCTGAGGCAGATGCGAGGTACAAGATTGGACACAGTCCCTGCCCTCCATGGGGCTCACAGTCTAAGGGGGTAGAGGAGGAAGATTTATTCCTTACTTAACAGATGAGGTTACTGAGGCACAGAGAAGTTAAATGACTTGCTCAAGGTCATACAACAGGGAATTGGTGGAGTCTGGAGTAGAACCCAGGTCCTCTCCTCGTAGGGACGTATCACATTTAACCCGGAGCTCTGCGAAAAAGTGCTCAGTAAATACCACTGATTGATTGACTGAATGTGCGGTTTCCCCAGTGCAAGCCTGTCCACCAGCTCAGTTTCGGTAGCCTTATCGTCAGCCCATCATGCGTGGCTGATCCAGTGACACAGGTGATTCGCGTGTCTCCGTAGGGAGCAGACATCTGTAGACAACACTTCTGGAATGACTGTCTCGAGGGCTGTGGGTGGTGTTTGAAGTCGATTAAGTTGAGTTTCCCAGTAGCACTTCCAAGATGCTTGGTGCATCTTCCCACATGGCTGCATAGACTATGGTGAACAGGATCAGGCCCAATACACATCCCTGCTTTACTCATCATCATCATCATCATCATCATCAATCGTATTTATTGAGCGCTTACTGTGTGCAGAGCACTGTACTAAGCGCTTGGGAAGTACAAATTGGCAACATATAGAGACAGTCCCTACCCAACAGTGGGCTCACAGTCTAAAAGGGGGAGACAAGACCAAACATACTAACAAAATAAAATAAATAGAATAGATATGTACAAGTAAAATAAATAAATAGAGTAATAAATATGTACAAACATATATACATATATACAGGTGCTGTGGGGAAGGGAAGGAGGTAATATGGGGGGGATGGAGAGGGGGACAAGGGGGAGAGGAAGGAAGGGGCTCAGTCTGGGAAGGCCTCCTGGAGGAGGTGAGCTCTCAGTAGGGCCTTGAAGGGAGGAAGAGAGCTAGCTTGGCGGATGGGCAGAGGGATTGGGGGCATTCCAGGCCTGGGGGAGGACGTGGGCCGGGGGTCGATGGCGGGACAGGCGAGAACGAGGTACGGTGAGGAGATTAGCAGCAGAGGAGCGGAGGGTGTGGGCTGGGCTGGAGAAGGAGAGAAGGGAGGTGAGGTAGGAGGGGGCGAGCCATACTCCATTGGCTATGGGGCAATCAGTCACAATAATAATAATAATAATAATGATGGTATTTGTTAAAGGCTTACTATGTGCAAAGCACTGTTCTAAGCGCCGGGGTTATACAAGGCGATCAGGTTATGCCAAGTGGGGCTCACAATCTTAATCCTCATTTTACAGATGAGGTAACTGAGGCACAGGGAAGTGAAGTGACTTGCCCAAAGTCACACAACTAATTGGCAGAGCTGGGGTTTGAACCCATGACCTCTGACTCCAAAGCCTGGGCTCTTTCCGCTGAGCCACGCTGCCTCTCACAATCAGTCCAGGCACCCTGGCCAGCCTTGTCAGAAGGACCTGGGTTCTAATCCCGGCTCTGCCACTTGTGACCTCGGGCAAGTCACTTCACTTTTCTGTGCCTCAGTAACCTCATCTGTAACCTTCAGTAACCTTTAGTAATCAGTAGCCTTCCCAAACTGGGCTGAGGGAAAGGTCCTCGTGAGTTCCTTCAATACCCCATTCAGAGCTGGGCGCCAATAGTGCCCTCTTCTCTTCAGGGAGCCAGTGGCAGCATCTGCTTGTTCAGCCTGTAAGTTGTACCTAGCACAAGAAGAGGGACAGAGCTCACTCAGTGGTATTTGAGCACTTACTGTGTGCTTGAGCACTATACTAAGCATTTAAGTACATTACAATAGAGTCAGTAGTCAGAATCCCTGCTCTCAAGGAGTTTACAGACTAAGTCAGTACTTTATTGCCACCTATCACCAGTGGAACTTCGTCCTTCTCATGTGTCTTTTTTTGGGAGGGTTGGGGGGAGGCAGGAGTATTTTTTAAGCCCTTACTATGTGGCAAGCACTGTTCTAAGCACAGGGTAGATAAAAGTTAATCAGGTTGAACACAATCCCTGCCCCACATGGGGTTCACAGTCTAAGTAGGAGGGAGAACAGATGCTTAATCCCCATTTTACAGATGATGAAACTGGGACAGACTTTCCCTGCTGCTACTGCTTTGCTGCCACATCCCTACAAGGAGTAGAAGGTGTCAGTGAGGAGCAAGAGGAGGAGGAAGATAAGGTGGCCACTGGCTGCTCACGCCAATAATTGCTAGATGTATGGACCTGACATGACATGTTCTGTCAGGTGCACAGTGAATTGCGATTACATCCCATGTGCCACTTTGCAGAAATATGCCATTTTTGCACCAACTTGGAATGCTTTTTGGGCAGCCCTTTAGTGGTGTGTGAAGAGAAAGGTTCAGAGCTACAGCCCCAGACTCTTATGTCCCCCATCATCCATTTGTGTGGCCATTAAAGGCCGAAACAGTTTCTACACCAAATTCTGAAAGGGCTGGGTGGTGGAAGCGGAAAAGAGGGCTGAGGAACAACTAGGTGAACAGCCAAAAACTTCTGCTGGGTGTGGGGTGGGGAGGGGTTGGGGAAATGGACTATTGGAGTGATTTTTGGATATCATGCTACACTGGAGAAATGCCAGCCTACCGAATCCACTTTCCCAAACCCCACATTGGACAGCGAGTGGAAAAAAAGTCACTTGGTCAGGATGCCAGCCCAGATTGGTGGTTTTTGCTCTTTGAAATTGAGCAAATTCCATTTAGAGTTTTAATCAATAATTCTTCCCCCCAAGCCCAGCCCCACTACCTGGTTCTAGTACTCACAGCTGCTTGTGCTCTCCCCTAAGAGGGCCACTGATGACCCTCACAATTTCCCAATGTCTCTCTCTTCTCTCCCTCTAAATTTCCTTCCTTTGAGTCTATTCCTGCTTGGCTGAGGACGTATTGGGTAAGAGGGCTGCTCTGATTAGGGTCAGGTGGGAGGGATTTGAAGGGGGACTCTATTCTATCACTTAGGATTCCTTAGAGCTGTGACAGGGACCACATTTCACTGGAGACATAATGGGTTTTCCTTATTCTCTCCCTCTCTGATGCCTTCCAAACTGTGACCTACTTTTCTGTTGCCATCTCCCCAGGTGTGTGTGTGTGTGTATATGCACACGTGTAGTGGAGGGACAGCTTGTCTCTGGTCATAAGGACTGTTCAGTTCTCTAGCTGGATACTTCTGGGTGAACACGGGACCCGGAACTGACCCCGGATGAGGTTCAGGTGTGTCGTAGATTGACCCCTGGTCAGATCTGGGTCTTGCCACTGATTCTGCTTTTCTCATCCTGCCTGCTCTATCAGCCCTATCAATTAATCTGTCAGTGGTATTTGTTGAGCACTTATTGGGTGCAGAACACTGTACTAAAGCACTTGGGAAAGTACAGTGTAACAGTGTTGGTGGGCATGGTCCCTCCCCACAAGGAACTTAACAGTCTGAAGGGGGAGACAGACATTAAAATAGATTAAGGTGAGAGGAAATAGTAGATTACAAGAATATTTACATAAGTATTGTGTGGCTGGGGTGAGTATAGTGAGATGTCATAGTGGATAGAGCACTGACAGGTGTGGAAGTCAGAAGGCCTTGGGTTCTAATCCTGGCTCTATCACTTGTCTGCTGCGTGATCTTGGGCAAGTCATTTCACTTCTCTAGGCCTCAGTTCCCTCATCTGTAAAACGGGGATTGAGACTGTAAGCCCCATGTGGGACTTCAATCATATTTATTGAGTGCTTAGTACACTGCCTGGCACATAGTAAGCACTTAACAAATAGCACAATTATTACTATTATTATTACACAGCAAACTGCACAGTTGAAGCAGAGGGGAGGGTGAATAGGGGAATAAAGGGCTTAGTTTGGAAAGGCCTCTCGGAGGAGATGTGATTTTAGGAGGGTTTTGAAGGTGGGGAGAGTGGTGAATTGTCGGATGTGAAGGAGGTGGGATATCATTAGTGGGATAGATGAGAGATTGAGTTACAGAGAGTAGGTTGGTGTTAGAGGAGTCGGTTGAATTGTAGTGGGAGATCAGTGAAGTTAAGAGGAGAGAGCTGATTGAGTGCTTTATAGCCTATGGTAAGGAATTTCTCTTTGCTGAGGTGGATGAGCAACCCTTGGGGGTTTTAAGGAATGGAAAGATATGGAACGAATAGTTTTCCAGAAAAACGATCTGGGCAGTAGGACTGAAGTAGGGAGGGGAATGACAGAAGGCAGGGAGGTCAATGAGGAGGCTGATGCAGTAGTAAAGGTGGGAAATGAGGAGTACTTGGACCAGCATGGTGGCACGGAGAAGAAAAGGTGGATGAGCAATGTGAAAGTGACAGGATTTCATGACACTGAATATGTGGGTTGAATGAAAGAGATGAGTGGAGAATAATGCCACAGTTATGGGCCTGTGAGACAGGGAGGATAGAGGTATAGGAGAAGCAGCACGGCTTAGTGAATAGAGCACGGGCCTGGGTGTCAAGGTCACCTCGTTGGTAAAATGGGGATTAAAACTGTTAGCCCTACGTGGAACAGGGACTGTGTCCAACCTGACTAACTTATATCTACCCCATCGCTTAGAATAATTCCTGACACACAGTAGGCGCTTAACAAGCACCATTATTATTATTATTATTATTTTTATGTGTTGCCTACAGTGACGGGAAAGAATGGCACGGAAGATGGTGGGAAGATAAGGAGTTCTGCTTTGAGGTGTCAGCAGGACATCCAAGTAGAGATGTCCTGAAGGCAGGAGGAAATGAGAGTCTGCAGGGAAGGAGAGAAGTCAGGGCTGCAGGTGTAGATTTGGGAATCATCAGTGTAGAGATGGTTAGTTGAAGCCTTGGGAGCAAATGAGTTCTCTGAGGGAGTGAGTGTAGATGGAGAATAGGAGGGGACCAAGATCTGAGCCTTGAGCCATAGTTGTCCCAGCGCTATCAGTCCTGATGGATTCTTGGAGCGGCTGCAGGTAGAACCTCGGGCCTAACCTTAGAAGGAAATGCCACATGACCCCGCCACATGTCAGGCCAGGCTGGGAACAGGTGTTGAGGGCGTTTTCCCTGGACCGGGGGCGGGTCCAGGGGAGCCGCTTGGCTCTAAAAGGGAGAAGCGGCCCAGCCCAGTCAGCCTGGAGCAGCACTGCCTCCGGAGCCCTCCTGCCCTGTGATCCTCTACTACTCTGCTCCTCCAATCTTCCAGTCCCGGGATGAAGGCTGCCTTGCTTCTGCTGGTCCTGGCCTCTGCACCACACTGGGTGCTCTTGGAAAGTAATGCTTTCTGTCTTTCTCTCCTTGCCTTGTCCACGCCTCTCCCCACCCCCATGTCCTCTCACCCTTTATCCAGTCACCTGCAATACCACCTACCCCCACCTCACACTACACAGAGCCGGATCAGGGCCCTGGGCCCCTCGTAATGAGCTGAAGGAGTAGGACGGGGGCTCCCCCCAACCCCCTGCAGCCATTCTTCATTATTCCCTTCCTCCAAGCGCAATAGTAATAATGATGGTATTTGTTAAGTGCTTACTATGTGCCAAGCACTGTTTTAAGTGCTGGGACAGATACAAGGTTATCAGGCTGTCCCACGTGGGGCTCACAGTCTTAATCCCCATTTTACAGATGAGATAACTGAGGCCCAGAGAAGTGAAGTGACTTGCTCAAAGTCACACAGCTGACAAGTGGCAGAGCTGAAATTAGGACCCACGACCTCTGACTTCCAAGCCCCTGCTCTTTCCACTAAGCCATACTGCTTCTCTGATCCTAATCCATGCCAGAGGTCACTATGTATCGCAAGGTGGCTCTGGAGCCACCCCTATTTCCCTTCCTGCCCTGGGTGGCCCACTGTGTGTGCAGAGGAGCCCGCCACTCCCTCTTTACCCAGAGGCACGCAGACAGTAGACGTGGGTGGTGTGTGGCCGGTGGCTGAGGCATTTGCTGGTGTAGGTGAGGGGTAATCCGATGGGGCACAAAGTGCTCAGTTCTTGGTAACTAATAGAGTGAGGGAGGAAGGGAGGAGAGGACAGGACAGGGTCAAAGAGCCAAGGCATGTTTGGGTCCTGCCTCTCCCCTGGCTATCTGACCCCCGGAAAGCTGTAGGGGGAGAGGTCCAGAGACGCTGCCTGGGGTATTGGAGCAGCTCTGGTTTCCACCCAAGTGCTAACAAGAATCCCTTCTCTTTCCCACGTCGGGATCCTTAACTCTGGAAACAATGGTTCCGGTACTGGCGGTTTCGTGCCATCGCAGGACTGATAAGTAAGAGCCGTTAGTTCTTTGTGCACTTGCATGTCCCCTCCGCCCCGCCCCCCCCCAACACACACATACACAGCCATCTGAGGCCTCAGGGGCCTGTCAGTGCTGAGATCTCTAAGGTAGGTGGGACCCTGGGGCAGTCACAGGGGAAGATTCAAGGGTCAGTCTCCACCTCCTGTACCCACCCCTAAGTCCTTCTATTTAACTTTCACCTGTCTCTCACCTCTGCCCCCCAGCCCGGGGCTCATTCCCCAGAGCAGGCCAGGGGAATGGAGGTAGATTGTCCTGCACCCAGCGAAATCAAATGCCTCATGTCCAAGTCTCAGGGTGCAGTGGTCAACCCCCCGCCCCCCGGGTCAGGCACTAATTGTCCCTCGTTCTTTCTTCCCTTTGACTCCGTTTTGGATCTGTGGCCCTGGGGACGCTGTGCCTTTGTGGGCTGTGCTACTGGATGACTCCCCATCTCCACTGAAGCCTACGGTGAGCCTCTGCCCAGCCGTGTCTCTGCCCGCTCCTTCCAACTGAGCAGGGAGTGGAGGGAGAGGAAGCTTAGCCAGGGCGGGTTGTGGGGGGGGATGTGTGTGGAGGGCAGGGAGAAACAGTCCCCTCCCTCTCTCCCCTGGATACAGCCCCAGTTCCAGTCTAGCCGAGAATGAGGGCGGAAACGGGGTGGTACCTGGGGTGGAGCAGTCCGAAAGGGAGCTAGCGTGCTGCTGGGTTCATCCCTGGGAGGCTGGAATGAGTCCAGGCTGATCCCGGGTTTGGGTCCAGTCTAGCAGCTCCAGGGCCCATCTCAGCTTGGGGTTTATTGCTGTTCTCACACATCCCCTGCAGAAGACTGACATTCCCCAATCTCTGCCCTGCTTGCCTTCATGTGGGATTGATTCTTAAAATAATTTTCCTTTTGAGGTAGTAAAACCGCTAACTAATGTGTTCTTTCCTTTTCCTGGGCCCTGGGGGATTGGACGCTCCTGGACCACTTTGGGCTGGACCATCGTCATCCAAGATGAATGTAAGACTCATCACTGACTGCCTGTAAAATCCCCACCTTCTGTTCCCTCTCATCCCCTACCGGGTTTTAACTACAGTGAAGCCTCTTCCCAGGCAACGCCTTTACAACAAAAACTTCAAATGTAATATTTATCCCATAATCCTAAAAAGTACCAAGTGAAAATCCATGTTGAGTAAAAGACTCCATACAGAAACACCCTCTCTACTGCCCTCAATGGTTCTCTTATTTATTTGCAATAATTATTTGCAAACTGCAATCATTCCACCAACCTCCTCAACCCTCATGACACCAGGGGCACTGGTACTGGGTAAGAGGGTGGCTGGCCCCATGTATTATTGCTCAGTGGATGGGAGGGAGGGAAGGCAGGGTCAATGTTTCCCTTTACAAGTTACAAGTTGGGCTCAGCGATCAGCTCATGTCCTTCCACCCCAGGCCTGGGGGTGCCTGTTCTTATTAATTTTGCCTGAATAGTCTAGTGCTGCCCACTTGGTAGAGTCTGTCCCCTGCCATCTTTGGCACAGTTATACCAACCCCTAACTGATCCACCAACAAATTGCTGCTGTTTAACTGTGACCTTCCTTACCACTTGAATTTTCCCACAGGAAGGTTAATGTCCTTTGTGTGTTCCACCTTAGACCCTGACTGGGTGTCCTCTCTGTCTTTCTCCCTCTCCCTCCTCCCTTCCTGCGCCGGGACCAATGGAATCCTCTCTCCCGTGCTGGGTCGGCCCTGCTGCATTGAAACAGACTGTGAGTCTCCGTGGTCTCACCCCAGCTTTGCCTGGCCTACTGTGCCTGCAGGGTTCTTGGGTGGAATGGAGGAGGGATGGAAACTGACCCAAAAAAGAATCTTGCAGGGAAGGAGAAGAGAAACAGCCTCCACTTCTACCTCTCTCCAGAGAGGGGGTGACCTGGGGTTATTCTGGGAGAATATTTCCCAGTTGTAGTGAAATTCACGGGGGCTGCTGCATGCCTGTTGCCGTTTCTTCTCTCCAGGGTGATTCTGGGCCAAGGTCCAGCCTTTTTTGCCCTGCTTGAGCCACTGCCTAGTTGGCGTTTTTGGTGTTATGTCCAGCTAGGGTCCTTTCACCCTGCGACTAGGGTCCAGGCAGCTGATGAGGGGGTTTTGCCATTAAGGAGGGAGGCAGGGGAAGGAGGGAGAGTCAGAGGGGAATTGTTTCCTAGCTGAGGGTCCAAGAATGAGCAACTAAAATGAGTTTTCTTTTTCTACTCCACGTGGGATCTGGGACTCCTTGCCTGGTTTCCTCGGCTGCATTTTCCTATCGTTGAGATAGTGTCAGGTAAAATGATTTCTGATTACACATCCTTTGGTTTTTGTTTTGTTTTGGTTTGGTTTTTGTTAGCCCACCATCACTCCAAATCCGTGTCCGTGGAGGGGAAAGAAGGGGGAGAAGGTGTTGTGTCATCAGAGTTCAAGAAATCCTGATTTTTATTTTTATTTTTTTGGATGATATTCTGTGACCCAGGCACTGTACTAAGCTCTGGGGTAGACATAAGGTAATCAGGTTGGACGCAGTCCCTAGCCTACATGGAGCTCACAGTCTCAATCCCCATTTTACAGATGAGGTAACTGAGGCCCCGTGAAGTTAAATGACTTGCCCAAGGTGTCACAGCAGACAGGTGATGGAGCTTGGATTAGAACCCAGGTCCTTCTGACGCCCAGGTCTGTGCTCTATCAACTCGGCCATGGTTCTCCTCAGCACCTATTCAGGGAATGCAGAGCAGGCCACGGTCCCACTGCCCCAGTGAGCTCTGTGACAAGTGGCCCAAGACCGTTTCTCTAGCTCCTTCCTGGAGCCTCTGCCAGCCACCTCCCCATTCTGGTCAGCCCGTGTCGGGACCAGGAGGGAGCAGCTCTGCCCTACTCCCCACTGGCTTTCAGGCTACCGGGGATGGCAGAGCAGCTGCTCCCTGCTGATGGGGCTGCCGGGCTCTCAGGGTGAGGAAGAGACTCCCATCTCCTATGCATGTCTCACTCGGGCAGTTGCCCATCAACGGGGCTGCCCAGGAATAGTAAGTTATGGAGAGACGTGCAGCCGGCTCCCCGCGCCCTATCAGAGTAGCCAAACTCAAATGACGCCCCCCAAGCAAGAGGAAATGCTCCCCCAACCCATCCTCTGCTCACTGCTACCCCCACCTGTATCCCGAGCCCACCCAATGGCAGGTCTGAGCATTTAGGTGCCCAGAAGATCCCGCAAAGCTGCAGGGCCCCTTCCCCACTGCTGCAGGGCAGAGGAGGGGTTTTAAATGGGACAAGATACAACCCACCACCCCTTCCTCCATCCCTGAAAATGCCACCATTCAGCTAGACAGTGGGGGAGAGGGTCCCGTAGACTCCCTGGAGTGCAGAGAAGGGAGAGGGGAGTGGCAGGCAGGCTATTAGATGCCATTTGTGTCATCGCCCCCGCCTCCTCTCAGCTAAGCTGAGGCAGAGGAGAGACGCACCATGCAGCCTTGACTCTGCAATCAGCCCATAAGGTGGATTTCCCAGCCCGTGGAGCTGGACAGCCCCAGTGGAGCATCCACACTCCTGGCTCTTTGCCCTCCCGTCCTTGACTCCCCTTGTAGCAGAGACTCTGACTGTCTGTTCCCTGGGCAGTTTGCTAACCTTGACTGTTTCCTCTTTCTCTGCTCCTTGGTGGGATTTGTGATACCTTGAATGCTGTGTCCGGGCTGGACTCTCCTTGTGCCCACGACAGCCGACTGTAAGCATTGTTGTGTTTTCGATTTCATGGGGTCCATGAGCCTTCCGCTCTAGCTTCCACTCTCAGTCTCAGATTAGTGGGAGAACATCAGAGAGGCCCAAGACTGGTTTTGGGTTCCTAATGAGGGCCCGGCCCTGGGCTCTGCCTCTTCGGGTGTTGAGCTCTACGCCAGTTCTTTGGTGTGATATTTTGAAGGTCCAGCTAGAGAAGTAAATGATCCAATGTTCCGAGACAAACCGGATAGGAGGTTTGGCCCCAGATCAGCCACTTTCCATCCTGCCCATTTGGCTAGCTCCTGGGGAGGATGGGGGGAGTGTTGCCACTTCAGGCCCCTGGCTTCGCTCTTCTTAAACATTAACCACACTCTCCTTACATCTTTTTTGGCTCGTCCTACCTGCTTTTGTGGACATCGCCCTGCAATCTTCGCAGATGGTAAGGGATGTTAATGGCCCTACACACTTTCGCCCACCTGACCCTAATCACAGTCCTCAGCCCCACCAATTTGCCCTCGCTGAAAGGAGTTCCCATAGTTTCCCCAAACCTGTCAGCTACTCAGAGTCTACTGTCTCCCCTCTCTGGCTGAGCCCTCATTATCTTCCTTGCTTCCATTCCTGGGCCACTTCCACATTAATTCAAGCACTTATCATATCCCTCCTTGACTACCACATCAGCTTGCTCACTGACCTCCCTGCCTCTTGCTTCTCTCCACTCTAAGCCTTTACTTCAATCTGCTGTCCAGATCATTTTTCTAAAAATTAAAAAAAAAAGTTCAGCCCACATTTCCCCACTTCTCAAGAACCTCCAGTGTTGCCCATCCATCTCAACATCAAAGAGAAACTCCTTCTCAGCGGCTCTGAAGCACTTAATCAGCTCATCCCTTCCTATCTAAACTTGCCGATTTTTCTACTCCAACCCAGGCTGCGCATTTCGATCCTCTAACGCCAACCCATTCGCTGTACCTTGATCTCATCTATCTCACCACTGACCCTTTGCCTATATCCTGCCTTATTAAAGCCTTATTAAAACCACGTCTCCTCCAAGAGGCCTTCCCCAATTAAGCCCTCATTTTCCTGACTCCCTTTCTGTTCTGCATCATCTGTGCCCTTGATCTACCCTACAAAGACTAGATTTTCATCCTATTCTCAGCTCCACGACCCTTATGCACAGTTATTTTAATGTCTGGCTCCCACTCTAGACTGTAAACTACTCATGTGTGGGGAGTATGTCTACAAACTCTCCCAAGCACTTAGTTCAGCGCCCTGCATAGACTAAGCTCTCAGTAAATTCCTTTGATTGATTGAGCCTCTGGAGAGAAGCCTCTGTGGATTTTACAATCTCCCTCCAGTGCAAAAACAGGGCTCGTTGTTACTGGGAACTGCCTGGCCTTCAAGAAACACTCACCATGTTTTCTTTCTCTGTTCCATTCGGGGATGGATGGATGGATGCTGGGTCCTCCTGTGGTTTCCCGTTGCCACGAGAAGTTGGTAAGAATGGCAAATAATCGGGGGGCATTCCCTGCAGGTGGCACATGGTTTTAGCTTTGTGTGGCCTTAGGGAAGGTGCCAGGAGGGGGAAGCTGGTCCTTGTCCCTTCTCATGTTTCCGTATGGAAGTCTCTTCTCAGGAGGAGAAGGACGACTTTGGGGCTGAGTCCTAGGCCATTTCACAGTGATGCCAGGGCTCACCATTGTGGGGAATTCCCAGGACGACGGCTTCCTTGGCTAGTGATGACGTGTCAGGGCCGTGGATCCTCTCTGCCCTCGCTGCTAGCTGGGAGGAGGGGGAGGGTACTGAACTGTGGGATGTGGTTTGGGTCAAAGCTCCCTTGAGCATTTGCCCATTTCTGCTGCTGTGTTTCTCCAGCTCAGGGTGGTGCCTTGGGGGCTGGAGGCGGTTGATGACAACACATGATCATCTCTTCAGGCTTAGCCATGATACTTCGGCGGTGTATGTTGGTTATACAGGGCTAGATCCTGTTTGGATCTAGTGACACCCTAATTTAACATGGATGGGAAAAGCAAAGTTAGAGGGGCAAGGAAAGCATCGGTGTTGAATAAGGCCTCGGCCCTTCCTGGTGGGTGACTTGTTTCCTAGCGTAGCCCAAACAGGGCTGGTTATGTAGTGGGATCTGGATGTGAAGGGAAGCAGCCTGGCCACCCGCTGTTACGTAGGGACCGTCTCTATATGTTGCCAATTTGTACTTCCCAAGTGCTTACTACAGTGCTCTGCACACAGTAAGCACTCAATAAATACGATTGAAAAAGAATTCAGGCCTGAGAGTCAGAGATCCTGGCTCCGTCCCATGCTTTCTCTGTGACTTTGAGCAAGGCACTTAACTCCTCTTTTTTTCAGTTTCCTAATCTGTAAAATAGAAATTCATTGCCTGTTCTCTCTTCCACCTAGACTGAGCCCCTTGCTGGACAAGGTCTACTTCCCCAGCACTAATATAGTACCTGGCACATAGTATGTACTTAACAAATACTGACAACAGCAATAATATTAATAATGGTGGTATTCGTTAAGCTCACACTATGTGCCAAGCCCTGAACTAAATGCTGGGGTAGATTCGTTCATTCGTATTTATTGAGTGCTTACTGTGTGCACAGCACTGTACTAAGTGCTTGTGAAAGTACAATACAGCAATGAAGAGAAACAATCCCTGCCCATAATGAACTCACAGTCCAGATTCAAGATAATAATCAGTTAGGACACTGCTCCTAAATGGGAAGGAGGACAGGTATTTTGTTGCCATTTTATAGATGTAGAAACTGAGGCACAGAGAAGTTGAATGACTTGCCTAAAGTCACAGAGGAGGCAAGATGGCTAAAGTGGGACTAGAGCCCAGGTTCTCTGACTCCTAGGCCCGTATTCTTTTCAATTGACCATGCTGCTTCTCAAATATTATTATTATCATTAGCTGATCCATGTCTTGTTTGATTGTTATGCCCTTTGGGAGTGGCAAGCATTTATCCAATCTCCCCTAAAGAAGTGAATGGGCAACAGAGGTGGTTTTGACAGAGGAGAGGGGGAAGAGGACATTGCAGGTCCTTGGGAATTAAAGTATAAAGTCAGGCCTTGGTCTTGTCCTGCCCTTTGCCATTATGGTGAGGGGGTAGGGGCTGAGGCTGGTCTCAAACAGGCCTCCTCCAGCCCTTGGGTGTCAGGAAATGGTTGCAGGTGACTGGGGTTTCCAGCTAATCAACTGCATTCTCTCTCCCCGTCGTTTGCCATCGGTTCCCGACATCTCTGCTGACTTCTGTGTCACCACCATCACAGCAAGGAGTAAGAGTCATTTGTGGACTTATCAGCCCCCCTCTCCTTCCTCCATCTTCTCCCGTTCCATCAATATCTTAAGGGGACCCTTGCCACAAACATTCAGTATGCGGTCTGGTCCACACGACCTGTCCGGCACTTTCCCAAGTGCTTAGTGCCGTGCATTGTACCCAGCAGGCACTCAAGAAGTTCCACTACTGCTGTGCCATAAGGAGAACTTGGGAGTGAGTTCATTTGAAACGGTGGAGTGGGCGAGCGGGCGTTTGGGCGGGGGTCACTGCTGGATCGGGGATGAAAGACCAAAACTGGAGAGGGAGGGGAAAAGAGGTGTGTGGGATGAGTGGGGGCTGGCAGGGAGCGAGGTGATTCAGGGAGCAGGCAATCTGTGGGCAGGTGGAGGAGTGAGGACAGGGAGTGGAGCAGAGGAGAGCACCTCTATCCCAGGATCTTGTTGACCCACGTCTGAGTATCTGGGGAAGCTCTGTCCGCTGCAGGCAGTGAGCGGTCACAGCAGGCACTTAGCTGTCAGGGTGGCTGCTGGCTTTCAACTGCTCTTCCTCTGCCCCTTCCCAGAGCTCCCCAGCCCCTAGAATGTCTGTCGCAAGCCTCGCCGCAGCTCTTCCCGATTGCCACAGCGCTCCTGGCCCCTCCCTCACAGGTGAGGCCAGGACATGACCTTCCCCAACCTGGACTCTAACGATGTGCTCTCTCTCCTCTTTTTGCACATCTGTGACCCGCTGGGTGCTGACTCGGGTGCTGGAACGCCTGCGACGTTATTACAGATGTTGGTAAGGTCATGGAAACCCAGTGTAATTTGGGGGGCAGAGAACTACTCGGATTTGCTCTCTGTGGAGCGTAGTGGTTCAGAGCACAAGAAGTCCAGGGTGAAAGTGAGGCCCGAGAACTGCCTAGATACATCACTGTTCAAGACCCTATAGAAAGGCGAAGAAGGTTAGATGACTCATGAGCAGGGCACAGAGCTCACAGTGCCTGGGCATGGGCTGGGGCTTGCCAATAGGGTTGCTCGCCTTATTCCCCAACCTGGATTTACACCTCTCTGCACTGCCAAACCCCATCCCTGCCCTCCTTTGAAATGCTAGTTGAATTTTTTTGAAAACTTCTGAACATCTTTATTAATAACCTAGTGTTTAACTTACTACTATTTTCCTGTTATTTTAAAATGTCCCCCCATGTGCCGTAAAGTTGCAAATGTTGAATTAACTTCCCTTTGCTGGTATCTGAGTGATTTTTAAGGACTCTGAGCTGACACCCCAGTTAGGATCACGTTCTACCCTGGACCTCACTGGTTGCTCTGCTGTGCTTTCTCTTGCTCCGACCGGGGTCTGTGACACTCCACCGTTCCTGTTCCTTCTGCTGGCTGCCCTTTGGGCCAACGCAGAGACTGGTAAGAACTGAGTCCAACCGTCTCCCCTCTCTGTCCCCGGGCCCATCCCCAAAGCCTCTCTTCCCTGTGCTAGAGCCTTGGGAGGGGGTGCTGCCGCTCCCTTTTCTCCCCACTAGAAGGAGAGACACGAGCCAGTCTGTAGACCCACGTTCCCCACTGCCGCTTCCTTCCTCCACTTAGCACGGTGGGGGCTGTGGATTATTATGAGCTGGTTGAGGGCTCTCCCTAATGGTGCCGGATCCCAAGGACCCACTCTGCTCTGTCTGTCCCGTTGCCTTGGGATTGAGTGGAGGAGTCAGTCAGTCAGTGATCCTGCTCTCGGGGTGGGCCCGAAGGCCGGTCCCCTACTAGAGGTGGATCCGTGTTTCTAACCTCGTTTTTACACCCGAGCCTCTGATTGTTTTTTCTCTCTTCTCCACATGGGGATCGGTGACAACTCGGCTACGCTCTCTTCTGCACTGACCCAAAAGTCTTCAGTAAGTTCTCCATTTCCTTTGTCCTGCCTGCCTTGGTCCTTCTCTGCAGCACATGTCTCTGATTTGCCCCCAAGCTCCCCCGCTGTTATCCCACTCCAAACGTTCTCTGCAGAGGGAGGGGGGAGCTGCTTATCGCAGCAGGTCAAGCCGAGTAGAGGAAAAAGGGAGCAGAGAAACAACATGGCCTAGTGGATAGGGCTAAGAGCCTGAGAGTCAGAAGAACCTGGGTTCTAATCCTGGCTCTGCCACTAATCTGATGTGTGACCCATGGCAAGTCGTTTAGTTTCTTTGGGCCTCAGTTACCTCGGCTGAGAAATGGGGATTAAGACCATGTGGGACGGGGACTGAGTCCAACCCGATTTGCATGTATCTGCCCCAGTGCTTAGTACCTGGCCTGGCACATAGTAAGCACATAACTCATACCATAATTATTATTTGGACAGATGCCATCTAGGCTACCTCTTGTTAACCCTGCTTTTGGTGTAGCCGAAAGAGCACTGATCTGGCGATCAGGAGACCTGGATTCTAGTCCAGGTTCTGCCTGTAGCTGCCAAACATGGGCAAAGACCTCCCAAGCACTTCACCCAAGGCCACACCCCTGCCCGCCTAGTCCCCCGTGGCCCTCTGTGCCCCAGTGGAGTCATGACGGGCGGTGACCAGAGAGTACGAGTGGCCCCGCACAAGTCACAGCACTAGAATCAATTCCTCTGTGCAGGTTCTCAGTCCTGAAGCCCCGGGTCCGAGACTCATCTGCCAGTCCTTACCAGGGACCCCGTACGTCGTGTTAGAGGAAATAATTCTACTCACTTCAGAGGGGCTGTAGGCATTCTGCCTCCCAGAGTCATGCTACAAGCAAGGGGCACTTGTGTCAGAGAGCACAATGCTCCTGTTCCCCCTCTGATTTGGCAGGAGAGAACCTGAAAGAGAATCTGCACAGAAGGCAAAGACTGAAACAAGCACTAACTTGGCTTCCTTTCCCCTCTGTTTTGGGTTCCTTGCCACACTAAATGGTGGGTCTGGCTGGTTCCGGTTCTGAACCAATCCATCGCATTGAGCACAGAATGTAAGTATCGTTTTTCCCCGCTCACATGTTTGCTTGGATAACACAGTAGAGACATTCGGTCCCAGCCTATCACTCGTTCTGGTCAAAGCGGCGATGAGGGGTCCAGTGGTGGGAAATGTGTCCCCTCAGGGCCAGGCATCTGGGTGGAGAAGGGGCCGCAGCAGTAACAGTAGACTGGCAGGGGAGCGGAGCCACAGCTATTCATGGAGAATGGCTCTCTAAATGGCTGGAAGTTTCTCCTGATCTGCCATGTCATCTTTCTGACAAGTCACAATTTAAAGCAAACAAAAGAGAGGGGCAGGAGAGCAGAGCGTTAAAGCATGGGAAACTAACCCCATCAGGTCATTACAGATGACGTGACCGTTGATCTCTCACCCCGTGCCACATTTCTTATCTTTTTTAAGTGTTGACTGTTCCAGAAGTTTTCTGGGTTGGGTTTGGTCTTGAGGGCTACAGATGAAGTAGAGAAGCATCAAAGAAAGTGTTAGATTGTTCAAGATTATGTTTCCCATCATTTTGCATGACAGAAGCCAGACACTTTTCAGTTGTTTTGGTGCCATCTTCCGTATCTCCTTATTGACCATTGGATAATTGGTTGACCCAACGTGATTTCATGATAACCTGGGATAGGGGTAAAGGGTTCCGGGAGCACGAGTATTGCTTGGTAGGAAGAAACATGATCCTTTCCAGGAAGGAAGTTGTTCTCAATTTCCCTCCTTTTAACCCATACAACCTCTCCATGGTGTCAACCTCTTAGATGGCTGCCTAGGAGAATGGAGGTGTTAAGAGGTAAGGAAAAGGAGGCAGCACAGACCTCAATAGAAGAAACCACTCCAATCTTTGGAATACTAAAAAAAGATGTCATAAGGTACCCTGTAGTTGTGAAAGGAAGAATTTTTGCCTTTCCAAACAAATGTGCATCGTGAAGTTGTGGTGTATTGACTGATAAATATGATGATCTTGAACTTGAGAGATGAACTCAATGTAAATTAAAAGGGCATCAAACCCTTTAGGGTCATGTGACCCAAACATTTGAATTGGATTTCTCAACCCTGAAATGTCCTGTTTCCATGACTTGCCAGCCTAGGCTCCCTGACCTTTGGGTAGTATAATGTTCCAGTATTCCAGGCATGTTGCCAATATTACAGTGAACCTAGTGGCACAGTGTAACAGATTCTGAAAAATAACTTCAAAAAAACCATTCAACTTGGGAGTTACGACGTAAATGAGGTGAACTTGCAGTGAAATGAAGCGTGGTATTGGTATCGGCAAATAGCGAAAAGGGCTCCGGTACTTAACCCGTCACACCTGGAAAACTGATCGGTTTTGTCTGGAGTGTCGTACTTCTGATCCCAGCGCAGTAGTACAGATGGTAGAATTTGTTAAAAAGCCAGAAAACAGACCTTGGGAGCTTCAGGAGGAACCAGAGGCTCAAGAACCCAGAGTGAGAGTTGGGATGTTAGTCAAAACAGAAAGGTTCAATACTGCAAATGCTTTGTAGGCAGTAGTACGTAATTGAAACTGACAGATGTTCAGGGGCTTAAACAGTCATAGAAACAGAGATTGTAAAATTGTAATGGTTGTAAATGTGCAGGGGTGTTTTGTCCTTATGGTGGTGTTGCTGCCACTCAGTCATTGCAAATTTATCAAAAGAGCAGCCTAGTAAATCTAGACTAGAGATTTTAACTTTACTTTTGTATCTGAAATGGTAAGTCAGTAGGTGCTTGGGCTATGAAGTGCCAAGCTCAAAAGTGCTGGGGCTGTGGCTGCTAATTCCAGAGGTTCGAGGCCTGAATCTTGGCAAGCTGTGACACAAATTAGACATTTCTCAGTGAGCCAATCTTTGTAGAATTCCAGAGATGGAGATTCATTCATTCAATCATATTTATTGAGCGCTTACTGTGTGCAGAGCACTGTACTAAGCGCTTGGGAAGTACAAGTTGACAACGTATAGAGACGGTCCCTACCCAACAGCAGGCTCACAGTCTAGAAGGGGGAGACAGACAACAAAACAAAACATATTAACAAAATGAAATAAATAGAATAAATATGTACAAGTAAAATAGAGTAATAAATATGTACAAACATATATACATATATACAGGTGCGGTGGGGAGGGGAAGGAGGTGAGGCGGGGCGATGGGGAGGGGAAGGGGGGAGAGGAAGGAGGGGGCTCAGTCTGGGAAGGCCTCCTAGAGGAGGTGAGCTCTCACTAGGGCTTTGAAGGGAGGAAGAGAGCTAGCTTGGCGGATGTGCGGAGGGAGGGCATTCCAGGCCAGCGGGAGGACGTGGGCCGGGGGTCGACGGCAGGACAGGCGAGAACGAGGCACAGTGAGGAGATTAGCGGCAGAGGAGTGGAGGGTGCGGGCTGGGCTGTAGAAGGAGAGAAGGGAGGTGAGGTGGGAGGGGGCAAGGTGATGGAGAGCCTTGAAGCCAAGGGTGAGGAGTTTTTGCCTGATGCATAGGTTGATTGGTAGCCACTGGAGATTTTTGAGGAGGGGAGTAACATGCCCAGAGCATTTCTGCACAAAGACGATCCGGGCAGCGGCGTGAAGTATGGATTGAAGTGGGGAGAGACAGGGGGATGGGAGATCGGAGAGGAAGCTGATGCAGTAATCCAGCCGGGATAGGATGAGAATGATTTTTGGGGGAAGTCAAACTCTTGACATTTGCTTTCTCTGCTCATTGCTCTTCTCTGGGACCTGTCAAATCCTGGGTTGCTGCCGATGCTGTGGTTTCCCTGATGGACATAAAAGATATGAGTAAGAATCTTCACTCCACATCCTCATCATGTTCCCCCCCGTCTTACCCCTTCCCTCCCTGCCACTTCTCTCGATTTTTCTCCTGGAGTGTTCAGGCTGCTTGTCCCTCCCAGCCCCCTCTGGGGATGGAATGGAGTCCTGTCCCCAGGTGGGAGGGGTCTTGGGCGCTCACCAAGGGTGGAGGCCCAAGATCCCAGTACTCTCCTCCAGGAAGACCTAAGAGAGCCTGTGGGAACATGATGGGAGCTCATGTGTCATCAAATGGGTCGGACTGTTAGATCCCAGCAGGCCAGGCCTCTCCCAACCCATGTGTTGGAGCCCCAAACCCCGAAGCCTGGACTATCCAAGCCGACTGCTCCCAACGGCACCGGAGGGAGTCCTACAGCTTAGCATGACTATGGCCTCCTATTTGACCCACCTCCTCACCTCCGTCCCCTTCCACCTTTCTCTTCTTGACGCCAGGGAGAAAGAGGAGAAAACAGATATACCGAGGCTAAAAGCGGGAATGGCCGAGTCACTGCTCAGGAGGTCCCTCTACCCCGTCTCTGCCCCTGTCAGAGTAATCCGAGGCAGGGCTCCTGCAAGAATCCAAGGCAGGAGCCCTTTAGCTGGGCATGGTGGAAGGTCCAGACCACACAGAATAAGTCAGCTTCTCTGATGTTTGACTGAACACTGGGCCCCTTGAGGGGTCAGCCCTGACATACAGTGCAACTGGTGATGCAGGGCTGTCTGGGTGGGTAGTTGGCATGACAGCTGGGTGCTGGGCACCTTGTTGGAGACTGATCAGAATGAGAAGCATGTGTGGAACAGGACTGGGAAAGAAGCAGAAGCCCAGCTTGACCCATTCCATGCCTCAGGCCAGGGTAGGGGTGGCAGTGGGAACGGGGCCAGCAAATGGGTTCGGGTAGAATTGGGAGCCTCACCCGGTGAATCAAATAAGACAGGATCTGGATTTGGTTACAACTGGGTAGAGGAACCCCAATTTCATTCATTCATTCAATCATTTATTGAGCGCTTACTGTGTGCAATATGTGTCTGAGTTACAGTGAGTTATGAGGGAGGTTGGAGGAAGGTCAGAGACTCGGACTTTCTGACCCCAATCACATTTTGGGTTTAGGGACTACTCTTCCTCTTAACAAAGTGGTCTCCTTCCCTCTTAACAATGGGATAAGAGGCCTCACTCACCCCCAGCAATTTGGTTCTTCCCACTGGGGGATGCATTTGTGCTAGACATCACCTTTTGTCCTCTCCCTCCCCTCTCTCCTCCTTCTGCGTCCCAATGGGTTCTGCAAATGGCTGACCACAACTACCTCTGGTGTGTTTGTCCATTTTCCTGAGAATAGGAGATAAGAATCATTTCTTGCTCCTTCGCCTTTGGTAAAAGAAAATCAGAGGGAGAGAGGTGGGGGTGGTTTTCTTTAAGAATAATTCAATATAAATAAATTAAGAATAATTAAAATAAAGTATTCTGTCATCCCCAGAGGTTTCCAGACAGTGTTTTGGAGTAGGCTTCCAGCCACAGTCCCTAAAAAGAGGCTGGGTTTGTTTCTCTGACTAGGCCAGGAGCCTCCCTCTGACAGAACATGGAAGCCACCATCCCAGCCTAGTTCAGATAGCGGAGCTCAGGGCAGGACAGCATTTAGCCGACTCACCATTCCCTGAGAAACTGATCTCTGCTTGCCAGCCATCAGTGTCGCTGCCACACTGAATTTCCAAGTGGTCTTTCTCCAGTAGGGTCTGGAGTCTTTTTGTGAGCCTGGGGCAACAGGGAATGGGGATGTTTTTGGACGGAGAAGAGTAGCCATCTGGAAGCAGGGTGGGGACCTACAGCATGCCTTTCATCTTGGGGTGGGATTAATGGTCCAGATGGTTTCCCGACAATGAGATGCTGTTTTCTTTCTGTTCTCCTCTTCTCTGTGCTGTGCAACTCATTACGTGCTGCTCATCGCTGAATCTCAGAGAGTGAGTGCCATTTCTTCCTATATTCCCTGTGACCCTAATGCTACCTGATCCACGTGGCCTTGACTGTTAGAGTTTCTAGTGGCACTGATTGTGGGGTCAGCAGAGCTGCTGGGGGGTCGGAGCAGTGCTTGGCACATAGTGAGTGCTTGATAAACATCATTCGTGTTACAATTATGATTATGATTCTCCCTTGACTGAATGGCCCTGAGACTCTCAAGGTCATTCTGGATCACTGTGTTAGGTTGACACGCACTGAGTCCTGTTCTGGCATTTGCTCCCACTTCACTATCCAGTACTGAGTTGTGAGTCAGGAAACGCAGATTCTAATTCTGTCTCCCACCCTGACATGCCTGGGGATGTCAGGACAACCTCTTTAGGCATGTGGAGAAGACAAAGTGGAGAAAGAATCAGTCAATCAATTAATTAGTGATATTTGTTGAGTGCTTACTGTTTACAGAGCACTGTATTAAGCTCTTGAAAGGAAGTATGGAAAGACAGAATTAAGTAAGCATAGGGGTATATTACTGGAGAGGCCCATTCTCCTCCCCCCCATCTCCCGAGCTGCATTTCCCCTCTGAGCATTTCTGTTCCTGAGAGAGAACATGTCTCCTGAGCTTTCTTTAGGTCTCTATCCCTCAGCCCCATCTCCAGATCACCTGTTGGTCTGTTTTCTGCTCAGCTGACATAGCTGCCCCTGGCTCAGCTCTGCCTTGGTTCCATACCTGCTCAGGGAAAACTTAACTTCCTGACCCAGAGCTGGAAATTTTTTTGGTATCAAGCCTAATTGTTTCTCCTTTGGGAATCCTCTGGCATCATATTATGCCTCAAGCTGGCAGGGGAACCTCTGAGCAAGGAGGGTGGAGAGAAACGACCAGTTTGGGAAGTAAAAGTAAAATTTCAAAATGGAATGGCTTAGCTGGACAATGGGTGACAGCAAAAATGAAGATTTCTTGTGTGCAGGCCAGGAAGAGCTAGCCCATTCATACCTATGGTATGTGGCAGTCCAATGGACCAGTTGGTAGCTGACAGGCAAGGAGGAGTCCATCCCCTCTGGGGTCTTCATCTCACGGGCATGGAGTGGTTCTATATTTCTCATAAAATAGATCACTATCTCTTTTCTCTCTCTCTCTCTCTCTCTCTCTCTCTCTCATCCTTTCAATGCCCTCTGGACACTGCACCATGGATGTTTCCTCGATTTACATGGACAACAGATAGTAAGAAGCCTTTTTCATTTACTCTGGGTCCCTCTATCCTGTCTCTGCCCCTAACAGCATAATCCGAGGCTGGGCTCAAGCAAGAAGCCAAAGCAGGAGGCCTTTAGCCTGGGCATGGTGGAGGGTCCAGATCTCACAGGTTGTCAGCTTCTCTGATGTTTGCACACTGGGCTGCTGGAGGGGTCAGCCCTGACATACAGTGCAGCTGGTGATGCAGGGCTGTTTGGGTGGGTAGTTGGTGTGACAGCTGAGTGCTGAGCACCTTTTTGGAGACTGATCAGAATGAGAAGCTTTTGTGGAACAGGACTAGAAAAGAAGCAGAAGCACAACTTGACCCATTCCATGCCTCAGGCCAGGGTAGGGGTGGCAGTGGGAACGGGGCCAGCAAATGGGTTAGGGGTAGAATTGGGAGACTCACCCGGTGAATCAAATAAGACAGGATCTGGATAGGGGTACGTCTGGGTAGAGGAACCCCAGTTTGTGTCTCATAGTTACAGTGAGTTATGAGGGAGGTTGGAGGAAGGTCAGAGACTCAGCCTTTCTGACCCCAATCACATTTTGGGTTTAGGGACTACTCTTCCTCTTAGCAAAGTGGTCTCCTTCCCTCTTAACAATGGGATAAGAGGCCTCACTCACCCCCAGCAATTTGGTTCTTCCCCCTGGGGGATGCATTTGTGCTAGACATCACCTTTTGTCCTCTCCCTCCCCTCTCTCCTTCTGCGTCCCAATGGATTCTGCAAATGGCTGACCACAACTTCCTCGGGTGTGTTTGTCCATTTTCCTGAGAATAGGAGGTAAGAATCATTTCTCGCTCTTTCGCCTTTGGTAAAAGAAAATCAGAGGGAGAGAGGTGGGGGTGATTTTCTTTAAGAATAATTCAATATAAATACATTAAGAAGAATAAAAATAAAGTATTCTGTCATCCCCAGAGGTTTCCAGATAGTGTTTTGGAGTAGGCTTCCAGCCACTGTCCCTGAAAAGGGGCTGGGTTTGTTACTCTGACCAGGCCAAGAGCCTCCCTCTGACAGACCATGGAAGCCACCATCCCAACCTGGTTCAGTTAATGGAGCTCAGGGCATGACAGCATTTAGCTGACACACCATTCCCTGAAAAACTGATCTCTGCTTGGTGGCTATCGATGCCTTTGCCACACTGAGGCCTGTGGATCTTAAGACTCGAAAGCAGAGTGCCTTGAGGTAGAGAGACATGGGCAGTGAGAGGGAACTCTGAGCAAAAAGAAAATTAGGAGGGAAGCGATAAGTGCCTGTGCCAAAATCAAAAAGGCCAGTTCTCAGGGACCTCTTCCAGGACAGAATCTCCAGGACTGCCATTTTGGGGGGGGTAAATAAGGAGAACCCTCTCCCCACTTTCCCTATAACAAAGGGCCCAAGGCAGTGAGCAGTTACTGAAACTGGTGCACTAGGAAATGAGACCCTTATTCTTCCTTTCTCTCTCCGCCCCCACCTTGGGGACCTGGATGCCTTTGTGCATGCCAACCTGGGATGGGCTGTACGTGCTGCCTGATCGTGGGCCACCAAGGAACAAGTAAGCATGACCCTGGCTTTGCTCACTTCTCCGCTGCCTGTCTTTCGGGGTCCGAAACCATGAACTGGTGACCTCCGGCTTGCCTTCCCCCCAGTGTAATCCTGAGGGCAGCCCTGCTCTGTCTGCTCTCCTCCAGTCCTATGGGGCCACTGCACAGCCCCAGAAGACTGCGGGTCCTGAACACCTTGGGGAGATGGGTCAATTTTTGGTTCCATCCACGGCTTTGGGTTACCGCTCTATGTTCATGCAGCAACTTTTCTGGGCCCCGGAACCCCACCCTCAAGACAGGGAGTGCGGAGAGGGGAGGGAGGGCAGTCTTCGTAACCAATCTGATGTCCCCAGTCTTGGGCTGGAGGTGGCCAGACCGGCCTCCCTCTCCCCCTCACCCCTTCACCAGCTTGGGTGAGGATGCCAGTTGCATTTACTAATTTACCTGGCCGGTCAATCAATCAATCAATCAGGTGTCTATTGAGCGTTTACTGTGTGTAGAGCACTTTACTAAGTGTTTGGGAGAGTATGGCATAACAGGAGCCATTTGTAAGCTCACTGTGGGCAGGGGATGTGTCTACCAACTCTGTCATTTTGTACTCTCCCAAGTGCATAGTACAGGGCATGTAAGTACAGTAAGTGCTCAGTAAGTATGATTGACTGACTGACTCACCCTGTGGAGGAAAGACCAGCCCCTCCCCGTGAGTGGATGGGAAGGCTGTGCAACCTGGGATGGTGACTGACGACTCCTTCTGTATCTGTTTTGTTTCTGTGGTTTTGTTCGCTGCTGTTTCACCTTCTGTCTCAGCTGATGGTAAGAACCATGGTCTTCTCCAATTTTCTGCCTTGGACCAATACAGTTGATTGCCTCATGAGGGACAGGAATGACTCTCCTTGGGCAGAGGCATGTTTGGAAACAGTAGCAGGCCAGCAGGCAATGCTAGGGAACCATCACAGCATGAGGGTCTCTCCGACCTGGCCCACTGGAGAGACTAGGGCCCCAAGAAAGGCTGAAACATGGATACCCTCTCGCTGGCAGTAGCATCATAAAATCAAAGAATGGGAATAGATGTGCACAAATATTAACCATACTTTGTCATGTGACTTCATTTCCTCAGCGAACTACCTACCCTGGAGTTTTCCCGGGAGTTCTCATTAAGAGTATTCTAAATCAAACAGCCGCAGCAAAAGTCATCATCGCCATTGTGGCTATGAAGCTAATGATGGTTGCTGCTGGTGTCCTTTTGGTGCCAAGCTCTTCCCACCCCCAGCCCCACCCCAAACCAGCCCTCCCTCTCTGGCATAAAAACCCAATTTCTCCACATGCATAAGCCATCTGAACCCTGCATGTTCTTATTTCCAAAGTGTGGCTATGATGTCAAACGGGAAAACAAGATAGTGTTAGACTCGTGAGAGTAGACCACAAGGTCCACCCCAACTCAGAGTAAGTATAGTGAAAGCTCATTGTAATAAAATCAGAGATTCATTATAGAGTGGTATTGCCACATTTTTGGATTTCGTTTTGGTTTCAATTTGATTTTGGTTGGAGAGTGCCCCTTACAGACCTTCAAGTGCTCTGTCAAACTTCATTTGCTTGGAAGCTCTGAAGCCCATTTTGACCCCTAACTCTGCTCCTGGAGACTTTCCTAACTGAATTTCACTTCTTTCAATGCACCGTCTTGCTCTGGGGGCTGGACACTTTGAGGATGTCCTTGTTTCCTTGGCATGCTGGGAATTGTGACCATCTAACTCTTGGTGGGATGTTGTGTGTCGATGCTGGGAAACAGCGGGCAAGTGTGGTTCCTGCTCTGCCCCCTGCCCCCCACCCCCGAGCAGCCCAGAGGCCCGGGGCAGCCAGCGGTCAGCCAGCTTCCCCGTTTGGAGTTTGGCTGACTCTGAGAATGGCCCAGAGATCCTGGGTCCCCTGGAGTGACAGTCCTGACTGGGAATCGAAGCCCTGGGAATTTCCCCATGACTGGTTGGTGGAGGTCCTCTGGAGGGTCAGCTGGGGCAGACGGGGGAAGAGCTTCCACCTGGAATAGCCTGGGCTTCCCCCAAGAGGCTCTGACTGATTTCTTCCTTTCATTCCCTCTGCACGCTGGGCTCCGGACTCCCTGGGATGCGGACTCTTGCGTTCCTCCACCCACCGTCACGATATCAGAACGTGAGAATCTTTGTCTGTTCTCTGCTCTTTGGCTATACTGCAGAATGAACCAACCTTAGCATTCCTTCCTTGGTAACCGCCCCACCCCTGGCAGCCAACTCCACCCAGAGCTCTGACCTGGGTCCCCGCGGGGTCAGTACAGGTGGGGAGGAGGCCTCCCTATCTAACTGTGTTCTTCTTTGTTCTCAGTTGACCATCTCTGCACCCAGGCTAAATCTGTATGTATATCCCGGTGCCCTGAGTCAAGGCTGTCTGGCATCTGTACGAAACGGAAAATCTGCTGCCGTAGGAGAACCTCAATGACGGAAGAGAATGAAAACGTTTTAAGGACAGAGTACTGGTAGTGTGGTTCTTTAAGAGGGTCAATGTGACTGTCAGCGACCCCCAGTGATTAGTCCATTGCTTAATAAAAGTCAGAGAATCATATCCGGGCTGGCCTTGGGTGTTCTGTGATGAGGAATTTGATAGGGGCAGGGGCAGCTGGGTAGAAGAGACTTGCAAGCAAGCCTTACCCCACATTTTCCTATTTACATGGAACCCTCCTCCTTCTCCCTTCTGTGGAACCTTGCTAACAAAAACCATAAAAAAAAGTGTATTTATTGAGCGTTTATTATGTGCAGGGCATTGTACTAAGCGTTTGGAAAAGTATAATATGATAGAGTTGGTAGACACGGTCTCTGCCCTTAAAGGAGCTTACAGTCTAGTCAGGGGAAACAGACATTAAGTATAAGGATTGGAATGTAAGTGCTGTGGCGTTGGGGGTGGGGTGCGTATCAACGTGATTAAGGGTTAGAAACCCACATCATAGGCAATACAGAAAGGAGGGCTATTAAGGTGGAAAGAAGAGTGTTCCGTGTATAGGGTTCATTTGGGGAAATTGGCTGTAAGGCAGAGGGCAGTGCCTTTAATGAGAAGGTTGGGGCCCCTGGCTTAAAATGGCTCATGAGAATTCAGACTGCGATCTTGAATGTTCTGGGGTCCTCCCCAAGTGCCAGCGTCACGCTTATCGGGGCTGCTCTGGGGTGTTTTATTTTCTCCACTACGTTTCCCAAACTACCTTTCTGCCCATCTGTAACACCGCCATCCTAGTTCAAGCACTTGTCATCTGCTCACTAGGCTATTGCCTCAGAATCTTCCTCCCTGGTCTCCCTGCCTTCCACCTCTCCTCATTTCAGGCTACACTACACTCTGCTGCCTGGATCATCTTCTTGCTGAGCATATCACTCCATTTCCATCTCCCTTTGTCTCAAACAGAAACCCATCTCCGTTGGCTTCAAGGCTTCTCCAGCTTTCTCCTGTATTATCTACTCTCTGCGCCCATGAATTTTTTTATGGTGTATGTTAAGCGCTGCTTATGTGTCAAGCGCTGTTTTATGTGCTGGAGTAGATACAAGTTTATCAGGTTGGACACAGTCCCTGTCCCCCAGGGTGCTCACAATCTAAATTGGAGGGAGGAGAATTAATCTCCATTGTATAGATGAGGTAACGGAGGCACAGAGAAGTTTAGTGACTTGCCGAAAGTCACACAGCAGGCAATTGGCAGAACTGGTATTAGAATCCAGGTCCTTTGACTCCCAGGCACATGCTCTTTCCATTAGGCCACACAGCTTCTCGGTATTCTCTGAGTCACACGTCTCATTTACAATCTAACCTCATTATTGTATTATTAAAAACAGTGATTACAGCACGGGCCCAGGAGTCAGAAGGACCTGGGTTCTAATCCCGGGTCCTCCACTTGCCTGCTGTGTGACCTCGGGCACATCATTTCACTTCTCTGTGCCTGTTACCCCATCTGTAAAATGGGGATCAAGACCGTGAGCCCCATGCGGGACGTGGACTGCCCCACATAGCACATAGTAACTGCTCAACAAATGCCATAAATGAGCTTGCTCATTCATCTCTGACCCTTTCCTCAAACTTTCTTCCTCCCTGGAACTTTTTCATGGTTTGAGTTCCCTGGGCCACCACACTGCCCATCTTCTGATCCATCCTGAAAACACACTCCTTCAGGAGGCATTCCCCAATTCATTTCCACCCCTGTCTCTTCTAAGCGTATATAAACACTGCATCAGGATAACACAGGCACCAAAGCTAACTTTAGATCGGGCCACCTTCAACCGAAAAGCTCCTCTTTGCTAAGTCAGGGGACTCGGCTGATTTGAGGGATTGATTTTCAGACATAACTCTTCATATTCATTTCCTCATTTTTCTTTAGTCTACACAATTACCCGTTGTGCCTATTATTTCCTGCCTGTTTCCCTCTTCCTCTAGATTGTAAGTTCCTTGAGGGCAGGGAGGCTGTCCTGTTCTTTTAACTGCCAAGAACCTAGTATTGTGGTCTTTATAAATGCTTGGCAGGGCTGGAAGGCCAATTCCTCCCGCCTCTTTGCAGAATCTTTTGGCTGGTGTCCTCCTCTGCCTGGACTGTGGAGTCCACAGTCCAATGGCCTTTCTTAGTCTCATCTGAATGGACAGCTGTTGTCCCTGCTCCTCTTTTCCTACTGGAGGTGGGTTTTTCCGTTTAGAGTTGGGGCCCTGGTGTTATGAGAACATTAGAGCTACCTGAGTAGAACTCTGCGCAGGCTCAGCCCAGCCTGGCGGATCCCTTGGAACCCACAACCCTGGGGCCCGGTCAGGCCAATGCAAAGACAGACCCTGCAGCAGCTCTCTTGGAAGTGAGTCAGGCCAAGCAGGGAGTAGCTGGACATTACTGTATGGTGGCAATGCTCTGTGCTATGAGCCTGGGCTGCAGTGCCCCTTGATAGTACATTTCAGGCCACTTCGGGTTGAGCCAATCTCACAGCGCCGTTAACCCACTCTAAGGTATCCGCCTGAGGCGGCACTATCCTGAGGCAACCAAAGAGAAGGCCTTAGCTTGAGCTGGAGTAATCCACGGGGACAGAGTAGCCTGGGACCTTTTCCATCCCCAGCGCATCCCTGATGAAGCAGCGTGAAGTAGAGAAGCAGCATGGTTCAGTGGAAAGAGCCCGGGCTTTGGAGTCGGAGGCATGGGTTCAAATCCCGACTCCGCCAATTGTCAGCTGTGTGACTTTGGGCAAGTCACTTCACTTCTCTGTGCCTCCGTTTCCCTCATCTGTGAAATGGGGATTAAGACTGTGAGCCCCACGTGGGACACCATCACACGATCACGGATACAACGGGGCTCGGATGGGGTTTGTCGGATGGGGCCGGGGCCAAAGAATGAGAAGGTTTGGAGTCTCAGGAACTGGGCTGGGGAGAAAGGACTTTTCCACTCCGAGGGAAGTCGGTTGTGGTAGGGTGACAGGAGCCTGGGTGGGGCTGGTGAGCAGAGCGGAGCTGGTTCGGGGGACTTGAAGTCCATCCAAAAGACAGGTTATCTGCTGGTGGCACCTTTGTCCCCTCCTTGCTGCTATAACCACTGTTCCACTAAACCTGAGGTGCCCTGGGAGTCCTGGGTCTGGCTTCCTCTGCCACATGGGTGGCCATCAGTGACTCAGGCAGCATTTTCATCCTCCCAGGAGGGCCATGTTCTTGGCAGTAGGAGTGGCCAAACAGAGGCAGAGTCCCAGCACTGCCCCAAGGGGAAGCTGGCCCTCCTCTCCAAGGGCCTCACCTTTCCCCTGCCTTGAATGGGTCAGTTGCATAATATGAATTATCCCTGCAAAGTTAGAATGAAATAGCCAAGCAAAAGGTAGCTGCTTTGGGAAATCTATCCTCCAACTGGATTCTTCCCCTCACATCAGCAGGATGCTAACCAAATTCCCTCATAGTCCAGGAGGGGAGAAAACCCCTTTGCTCTCCTGCTCCCCTGGATTCTGTTTAGGAGAGAGTTACTTGCAGACTCCTCTGGGTCATGCATCTGGTATGAAAAGCATCAGCAATAGCAGGGTTAGGTGTGGCACCAGAGGCGCGGCTCAGTGAATGGGCATTGCTGCTCTGGCAGTTGCCTCCCCTCTACAGGGCTGCTCTCCAAGCAGACCAGCTATCTCTCTGGGGATTGTGGGAAGGCAATATCTGACTCTTCACATGGGATGCTGATGAGTTTTCTCTGTTCTCTTTCTGTCTCTTTCGGATTCACCTTGGATTTGTGATCTACTGACTGTTATGGACTTCTTCCCTTCACCATTCCAGCAAGTAAGTATTGTTAGTGACCACATATGCTCTCTTGGATTCTCATCCACCTGACTCTAGTCAGGACTAGAGTTTCTATTGGGCGCCCTAATTTTTAGCTGGAGTTCCCACTGGGGTCCCTAGTTCTTAGTTTCCTGGCACCCACTCCCTTGAGGAGTTTCTATTTGCCTTTTGGCCATTCCTCACCGACCTGTGGGCCTGGGTGGGGCTCCTGCTCTACTTCTTTCCCTGAGTCTGAGTTGTCCTGTCTTTCTGGCCTCCCACGCCTAGCCTGCCCCAGCCATGATTCCTTTCAGGGATTGTTTTTGTGTCCAGAATGCTTACCCACACCCCGAATTCCACGGAGAACCCCATCCCAGCCCTCATTCACCATTCCCTGTCCCCCAAACCCAAAGCCATCAGGCACTGAGGGACTCCAACAGCAGCTTTCTGGGGAGGTTCATCTGCCTCGGACCGAGGGGGAGAGGAGAATCTAAAGAGAATGGAGAGGTTTTTCTGCCCTCTGAGCCCATGGTGTGCCCTTCCCCAAAGCAGAGGTGGAGATGAAGCTGATCTGAAGGGACAGTGAGTCTCAGAGGAAGGACATGGTGTACTTGTGATTGTCAACCTTCCAAGGAGCCCAAAGCGTTCTGTGGTTTTATCTCAGTTATTCTCACCAACCAGAGGCAGGGCAGAGATTGTCTTGTGCATGCTGCAAGCCAGTGGTAGAGCCAGAACCAGAATGCCACAGGATTCTTGGCTCTTAGACCTGACTGCCTCCCCATGATACATGATGACATGGCATTATTTTGGCCTGAAGGCACCCAAGGTGTTTCCATTTGGTTTGCCTGAGGAAATCAATCAATCAATCGTATTTATTGAGCGCTTACTGTGTGCAGAGCACTGTACTAAGCGCTTGGGAAGTCCAAGTTGGCAACGTATAGAGACAGTCCCTACCCAACAGTGGGCTCACAGTCATTATGGTGAGTCCCTCAGAGCTGAGTTTCCACTAGCCTGCAGGGGAGCTTAGTTCACCAATTAATGAACCTTTCTTTCTCTCTTGCTTGCTCTGTATTCCTATCTTTCTGCTTTTGATTGCCAACTCCTATGTTGATTCTTAATCTCTGGCATCTCCAATATCATCGTAGTGAAAGAATCAAATTTGGATTTATCACTCATTTCCATTTTATCAGGGTCGCACAGGGTCTCATAGCACAAAGGCCTGACACATTCTCTTTTGAAACTGGAGTCTAGGATGACAGATGATGAGTTTCACACCAGGCATTCCTGTACTGAAAATGGGCATGGTCATGAGTTAATGACAAAGGTGATGATTTCCGTGGCCCTCACACAATGACTCATATAACTGTTGTGTCCTAGAAACACAAAATGTGAGGACCTCGGGGAAGACCCAGTCTGGAGCTCCCCTACCACCTCCAGCATACCCGCTAAAGCAGTTCTCAGCTGCAGTCCCTAGAGATGCTGGGGTATAATTCTTCAGTGAGGACATATTCATCATCAGAAACAGAACAGGACCCAAAGTGGTTGAAGAGCGGGGAGAACGTGCCACTCCCAGTGGATGCCCCTCCTCAGAGTAACCCTTGGGTACACCAGCCCTGACTCGGATATAAGAGTGGACAGAAGGACAGAGTCTGGCAGGAAATGCCTTGGTTTCTTCAGAGAGCTGGGCTGAGTGCGTGGCAAATGTGGCAAAATCCATAATTTCCATCCAATAGGGAACGTACTCCCCTCCCTCTTGGGAAGTACCCAGGTTGGGTGGGGGAGAGATGGTAGGGAGGACATAGGTTCCTGCCAAATTGTGAGCTCCTTGACCACTTCTACCAACTGTATTGTACTGTCTCCCAAGGGTTTCATACCTGTGCACAGTAAGTACTCAGTAAACACTATTGATTGATTGAGTTACCTCCCTTTGCATCATCTTCCCGGCCCTGCTAGAGGTTCCGCTGCTGATAGAGGCAACTGGCACTAAAAATGATCACTGGGAGGGGTTCTCTATTTGGATGCATATTGCTTTTAATATCTGTCCCACCCCACCCAAAACATCAAGCAGATGGCCTGTGATTGGACTGTTCCATGGGTATATCCAATACTCTAACTCTTTGCTTTCCTTTCTCTCTTTTTGGCTTTGTGACTTGACAGCCATGATGCTGCAACAGCAACAGGTAAGATCTGAAAAACCAAATGTGGTTTTGGGTCTGAGAAAGTTTAGGGTTTTGGTCTTGCTCCGGATCAGAAATAGTTTGAAATGAGAAGGTTCCCTTCTCGAACCACATGAGCGTCCCATTTTGAACAACATGATGCCTTTTGGAAAGTTTGGAAATGAAGTTTAATCCTATCTTCATTTCCAGAAATCATCACGACAACGTGATTCCAACTAGGCTGTTGTGAATGGTGTGTAAATGCAACTCTGGGGGACTGCATGGAGAGGAGGTTTTTAGAGAAGGTTTTTCAGCTCTGTTCCAGTGACACTCCAATTAGGATCATGTTCAACCCTGGGCCTAACTGATTGCTCTTCTGTGCTTTCTCTTTGCTCTGACATAGGGTCTTTGACTCTCTAGTGCTCCCGTTCCCTGCCCTTTGACCAACACAGAACAAGGTAAGAACTAAGTCTGATTATCTCCCCTCCCTGAGCCCGGAACTGCCCCCCAGGGAGGAAGTAAGGCCCAAGCCCCTTCCAAGACAGAGAAAAATGTCTGACGAGATGAACAAATGAATCCAGCTGTCCCTTCCTCCTCTAAGCATAGGGAGGGATGTGGACTCTTTCATTTTGTGGGGATATTTTGGGCTGCTTCGTGGAAGCTTGTTACCTCTTCCGCTGCTTTGCAATCTTGGCTCTGCCCTTCAACCCTTCAGCTCCTCCTTGGAGATCTCCACTCTCCTTGCTCTTGCTCTGTTTCTGGGTCCGTCACATGCTTGACCATCCTCTACATTCTCTCTGTGCCAGCCAATCACCGTTATTCACCTTGGTGTCTCCTCTTCTGGCAACAGTATGCCTTCCGGAACTGCAGACAGGGGTGTGCTATCCCTAAGTATCCAACCCGGGAACAGCATGGATCAGCAGTCCCCATTGGCGATGACAGTCAGCCCACTGGCCTGGCCAAGACTTTTTCACCCTTCCCTTTCCCTTCTCTCACCTTCCTTCTCTGCCATTTGATTACCATTCTGTCTCTCTCCTTCCTCCCGATTTCATTTCACTGCACCACTGACAGCAGTACCCCTTGCTCTTTGGCAGTCAGCATTGTTCTCGCAGCCCCTGCTGAATCATAGGAGTTCAAAGTTTAGCAGTAGTCTATCTCAATAATCCCCACCTCTTTTCCAAGACCACAATTAGCAGCTCCTTCTCTCTTGCCCGGGGAAGACTCCTAAAGGGACAGATAGATTCAAATGCAGAGTATTGGCAGGTATTATGGGGAAAGAGATGGAGAGACAGGAAATAGAGCACACGTGATACTGGAGAATAGTGTGATTCACCAAGGCTATTACACTGCAAACACAGGACTTTGGTTTCATGTTATTAGCCTGTTTAGAGCATTAGATTAATGGAATCTCCAGGATCCGGAGAGCAGTTGGTCCCGGGTTCCCGTCTCCCTGTGCCCTTTTCCACCAGTCTCTGTCTGTGCCATCGTTGGAGGGAAAAACCTGGGATTAGTTATTTTTCCAGGTGCTTTAGTCAGCAAGTGAAGGAGCAGAGGGTTCTGGGAGATCCTGCCCCAGCATGCCTAGCCAGGGCAGCTGCTCCAGATCCACATCAGCCTGCACCTGACTGGTGCCACAGCCCACCCCAGCGCAAAAATGCCAAGGTCTAGGGTAGCCAGTTGACTCTGGGCTCTCTAGATGGGTCGGTGGCTCCTCCCCCTCACCAGGAGGCAGTTCCATGCTTGTTACCTTGTCTTTACACTCGAGCCTCTGACTGATTTTTCTCCCTGTTCCATGTAGGGATCGGTGACACTTCGGCTGTGTTCTCTTCTGTGGGGACCATTTACTGACCTGAAAGGCTACGGTAAGATTTGCCATTTACTACCAACAGCTCCTCCTCACACATGAAACTCCACCCAGAGTCTTCTATCCCTGGCACACCATCCCCATTCTGTACAGCTCTCTGCCAAGGAGGGGACAAGGCATGGGGAATGGTTTATCCCAAGGGGACACACCCAGGGCACAGCAATGGGAAAGAGACCAAAGGGAAAGGGTATCTTTTGGAAGAGATTTGAAGTCATTCCTTCACCTGTGCCTCTGTTCCTCTGTCTCTTAATTTCCTGCTACAACCCAGCCCACACACTTTGCTCCAACGTACTCACTCACTCAGTCTCATCTTTCTTGCCGCCAACTCCTCACCCATGTTCTCCCTCTGGCTTGAAACTTCCTTCCCCTTCGTTTATGACAGACCACCACTTTCCCCACCTTCAGAGCCTTAGTAAAATCACATCTCCTCCAAGAGTCTTTCCCAAAGCCCTTATTTCTCCTTCCTCATTGCCTATGCACATGAATCTGTATCCTTCAAGCACTTGATTTTCTCCCCACCCTCAGCACTTATTTACATATCTGTAACTTATTTTGTTTGTCTCCCCCTCCAGACTGTAAGTTCCTTGTGGGCATGGAATGTGTCTAACTCTTTTGACTTACACTTTCCCAAGTGCTTAGTACAGTGGTCCTCCCACAGGAAATGTGCCGTAAATACCATTGATTGATTCACTCTTCTCAGTGAACTGAAGATGCCAAGTACATAAGTGAAAATTACAGTATGGAATACAAAAGGCAGGAGCATTCTGTACCGGGAGTCTGTCCCTCTGGTCCTTGACATAAAAGCACAAACACTATATCAAAGCCATGGAATAGTAGTGTCCAGCTAGAACCATTTATTTAAAATCTAGGCAGGAAAGAAGCAAGAAACACCTGCCAACTTCCCCCAACCCTGCATCCTCTACATTAGTCCATCGCTTAGAACAGTGCTTGACACAAAGTAAGCGCTAAACAAATACCATCATTATTATTAATATTATTATCAGAGAAGCATGGTAGAAGACTTTGGGGGATGTAAAAAGCTGAAACAACCACTAATTTGGCTTCCCTTCTTCTCTGTTTTGGGATCTCTGGTATGCTGACTGGTGTTTCTGGTGCCGGGCTATTCCCCTGCCACAAGAACAGCAGGTATATATGTCATCTCTCATTACACTCACATCCATCTGGCTCCATCACGTTGTTAGGGAATCCCAGCTGAACTGTTGCTAGGAAATACATTTTTAGAATTTTACCCGATTGACCGAATTTCAACCAGCGCCCCCCAAAATATCCCAAATTCATTTTTTTTCAATTTTTGCTATTTTCCCTAACACTATCTGTGTCAAAACTGACAGAAACCAATTGAGGAATGCTTTCCAATCCTGCCCCAATTAAGCAAAGTCTGTTTAGCCTATGTGTGTGATGAAGCTCCTATCACTGATGCAACACTGTCATTGATAGAATCAGTTTATATTTCAGAAAGTGATTTAAAGAAGACATGGTCACTTTTAAATGACATGAACTTTTTTTCTGGGATGGATTTCTTTTTTCCCCACCCTATAAAGGAGTATCCTGGGGTACCTGGAATCTGGGTGTTTTTTTCCTTATCTTTCACGTGGTTCATCATTTTTCTCACTTCACCAGAGAATGCTCCTCAAAATGAAAGTTTGAATTTTATGAAGTTTCGGATTGACTCAGAACTCAAATTAAGCAAGAGTTCCTCACCATTGCCATATTTGGCAATAGATAGTGGTGATCTTCCGCATTCATTTAGCCCTTGGCGTCCTGTGCACGTGTACTTCCCAAGCGCTTAGTACAGTGCTCTGCACCCTGTAAGCGCTCAATAAATACAATCAAATGAATGAATGCCAGAAAGGGACATTTGCCGTGTTCATGATGACTTCGTGATTTATAAAACTGAAAGCTAAGAGAAAGCCCTGGCCTTTTACAATCTACACCCTTCCTAGAGTTCTGAACAGAATCACACTGTGGTCTCCAGCAGGCAGGTAGGTAGAAGAGTGGGTAGCAAATACATCCAATTGCACTTGCAGCCATGCCCCTTCTCCCCAACTCACCCAGAGACCTGTGTCCTCGTGCTGAGCTGGCAGTGGGGCTATGAGAAGGACTCCACTGCCCTCTCGGTAGCTGGCACCCAGACCTAAGTGGGGTTCATCATTCCCTCCTACTTTCGGTGCTGCAAGTCCCTCGGTCTATCATTTATCATGGTTTGAATGAGGTAGGATTTGGAATAATGAAGTCCACTGTCCTCTGGCTCCCCAGTCTGATGTGGAAAACACAAGCCCCTCCTGGGGTGCCTCAGTGGGGGAAAGGAGGCATCCAGGAATGGGCAGAGGGCAAGCATCTTCATTCACAGCCTGGGCCTTGCTCCTGTCACGTGCCATGTCTTCTCTGCTTCCTTGGGTCCTGTCTTGCAATGGGACCTGGGTGTGTCCGGCTCAGGCTCCTTCCCTATTTCTCCCCACTCCCGTGGGCTTTTTGCTCCCATTCCTTGTGCATCACCACCTCACTCCAGACTTCTGAGACGGGGAGAGGCAGCGGCCCGCGAGGCAGCTCAGAGAAGAGTCCTGGACTTGAGCTGCACAGCTCTGACTGAGGGAATTCCCCAGGATGCTTTAGTGGCATCTTCCAACCAGCCTATTCAGCTCCTGCCTTGTGAGGCCACCACCCAGTTGGTGGGTGTGAGCTGAGTGGAGAATTGTAACCTCATCTGAATAACGGTGCCAACTCCTACTGGTTTCTCGGCTGTAAAACTGCCTGGGGGAATTCTCTGATGTTGACAGGTCATTCAGAGGAGCCATATTCTCAGAGCCATCCACCTGGCCTTGCTGCGGCTGTTGCTACCAGCAATACTCCCACTGTAGTATCTGGTAAAAGCCAGGCAGCAGGGGAGTACTGTGGAAGCAACTATGGGCCAGGGGCCAGAGTGGGTGGAGAAAATCACCTTGCTCTGAGGGAAGCTGTGTGGACACTGATCTGGCCAGGGTGGAGAAAGGGGTGTATGGTGGTGTGTGTGTGGCGGGGTGGGGATGGGGGGAGGCTGACATTAATGGTCCCATCCACAGTTGGGGTTTTTGGGGTGGGAGAGCCACTGTCAGAGCAATTGCCTCATTCCATGGGTTCCTGGACTACTTGGTGAACAGATTGGGGTGGAAGACAGAATTTAAGATAAAGGTCCTCTCATACTGGAGGAGGAGAGAGAGCTCCCATTCTTGGGTGACAACCAAAAATGCCAGCTCATCCTAGGACCCCAAGGCAGCGGGGACCTGTGGATTTTCAGGCTGGAGGAGTGAATCCAGGAAAATGAGGGAGATAGGGAGGGAGTAGAAGTGTATCAGGATTTACTGAGTGAAGGAAAATGCAGGGTGGAGGAAGGAAGTGTGAGGTCTGGAAAGGCAGAGGGGAGGCTTCAGTACCTCCTGGGGCTTTGGACAGCAAAGGTGCAGAGAGAAGGGCCTACAAGTTGGTGGGGTAGACTGAGACTCCTGAGAATTGCAGTGAACCCACATTTCCACCTGCTCGACAGTGAGGCGCTGAGGTAGAGATGAGGAGCTCCTTGAGATTCTGCCTCTAGTGATGCATAAAAGGGATGTGAGACCCTAACTCCCACTTTCTCTCTCTCTCCCTCCCCCTTCACTGGTTGACCTGGGGCCTGTTAAGTCTGGTGTCCTGGACTGCGTCCTGGGAGCGGCCGTCACCTTTGATAGCTAAAGGAATAGGTAAGACTTGGCATGACTCTGCATTCTCTCCTTACATTTTCCTTTTCCTTTCTGAGTTTCTGTCAGGGAGGAGCTGAGGCACAGAACTGTAAACAGGGTTACCCAGCCTCCTACTGTCCCTTGGAGACCTCCATGGCACTGATGTGACCAGTGGTGTCATAGGAGCTGTGGGGCCTACAGACCACTGAGAGGAGGGGATGAAGATCGTGACTATAACCCCTGGCCCACGTCATCCCCCTGGCCTGGAATGCCCTCCCTCCCCACATCTGCCAAGCTAGCTCTCTTCCTCCCTTCAAGGCCCTACTGAGAGCTCACCTCCTCCAGGAGGCCTTCCCAGACTGAGCCCCCTCCTTCCTCTCCCCCTACACCCCCTCTCCATCCCCCCCGCCTTACCTCCTTCCCTTCCCCACAGCACCTGTATATATGTATATATGTTTGTACGTATTTATTACTCTATTTACTTATTTATTTTACTTGTACATATCTATTCTATTTATTTTATTTTGTTAATATGTTTTGTTTTGTTCTCTGTCTCCCCCTTCTAGACTGTGAGCCCACTGTTGGGTAGGGACCATCTCTATATGTTGCCAACTTATACTTCCCAAGCATTTAGTAAAGTGCTCTGCGCACAGTAAGTGCTCAATAAATATGATTGATTGTGGTCAAGGAACATATCTACCAACTCTGTTGCAGTCAGCCCAAATGTTTAGTACAGCACTCTGGACACAGTACGTTGGTACTAGAGCTTTTCTGAGGCAGGAAGGCAGGGGAATTACAGGCTTAGGAAGCTGGCTCCGTAACCACCCCGAATCTCTGCCTGTATTTCTGCCCAATCCCAAAGACAGATCAGACAGACAGAAGCTCATCTCAATGCTGGTCCCTGTCTCCTGTCACTCTCTTACACTATGCGGGGGCAAAAACCAGGTCTGTAGTAGCTTGCTTTGTCTGCCATAATCTATCTTCCCGTTCTGTTATCGCTTTTTTCAAAGCCCTTGGGAGAACTGCTTTTTTTATCTATGCTCCTTTCCAGCAAAGGTTCCTCTCTCCCTCCTTTTTCCCCTTTCCCACTCCCCGCATTCCTCTTCCTAGCCTCACCTTGTTTCACTTGAATCTAACTCCAATGATTTTTTTTTTCTCTTGCTGCCTCTGATTTTCTTTGCTCTACTCTTCCAGCAGAATCTGACTTCTCAGGTTGTGGGGCAGTGTGATAAAAGGAGGAACTCCCTCACTCCTGCCACTTCAGTAATTTTCTGAGTAGGGCTTTGCAAATGGGATGTTACCTGAGTGTTCTTTCTCTGTCTCCGCTCTCTCTGTTTGTCCTGGCCCCTGTGCTATGATTCCCTCTTCTGTCTCACAGCTGAAGGTAAGAGCCACAATTTCCTCTAATTCCGTTTAACATAAACTGGCCAAATGTTGGGACCGGGGCTGTTATGAGGCAGAGCCAAAGAGGCAGGGAAGAAAGGAAGGAGGAAGGAAAGCAGAGAGTGGTGAGACAGATGGAGATGAGAGTTGTGTTTATGACCACATAGTTATGCAGAGAGTCCTCACCTAGCTGCTTCCTTCCTCCACCGTCTGCCACTGCTCCACAGCTTACAGGCCTCAACAGCAAGTCCCCACACCACTTCCTGACCACCCGGAGGGTACTTCTGCTGCTCCTCTGCTGTGATGGTTAGCAGCGGGTGCAGCATCTGTGAGTGAGAACTAGGCATCAGCCAGGCTGCCTCCCAGTGTTCCCAGGGCTAGAAACATGTCATAGTGGCAGCACCAGAAACTTCCAGGATGAGGCCCCTTCAGTTTCTGTGCTGACCCCGGTCAGGGGTGGGGAGAGGTCAGCAGCACTGGTGGTTGCTGCTGCTGTGGCTGAGGAGAAGGAAGAGGCATCAAGTCCTTCCTCTGTTCTTCTGGTAATAATGGTATTTATTTAGCACTTAGTAGATGCCAAGCACTGTAAAGCTATTAACTTTATTTTATGTTTTCCCATCACTTTGTCCAATCCCCACCCCTTCCCGAAGAACCCTGAATTTCATGCACTAGTTACCAGCTTCTTCCATCAGTCATACTCTCAAGTATCTAGTGGCAAACGTTTTTTGTTCCCCAGCCTTCCCATTCAGCTCTTAATCATTTTACTTTTCCCCTCACATGTCTCCCTCTTGAGGTTGTTTTCTTCTTCCCAGTTGCCCCTGTCTGTTACTTTAGATAGCTTATATCTTTTTCCTAAAGCACCGTAGATTCTTTCTTCAAACCTTCTAGCTTCACCTTTCCGTGATATCTGGCTGGTTTTTAATTTTTAATTAAGCCCTGCACCATTTTATTAATTCCTTTTTTTAAAGTTATTTGTTAAGTGCTTAGTATGTGCCAGGCACTCTACTAAGCACTGGGATATGTACAAGATATTCTGATTGGACACAGTTCCTGTCCCACAAAGTGCTCACAGTCTTAATCCCCATTTTACGGATGAAGTAACTGAGACACAGAGAAATGAAGTGACTTAACCGCAGCAGACAAATGGCAGAGCTGGTATTAGAACCTATTTCCTCTGACTCCCAGCCAATTTATCTTTTCACTAGGCCACACTGCTTCTCTTTGATTATTTAATCCTTCACCTAGCCTGTGCTCATTCTCAAGGCCCTCTCCCAAATGCGATCTGGTTTCCACAGTTCAATGGTGCAGTGGTGCATTTTATTCTTTGAGTGCTTTGAGTTGAGAATTCTTTGAGTTCTTTGAACACTGAGTGCTCAGGCAAGCCAAACTTTCATCTCAAACATCCTGTGACCACCTTGCTTTCCCACACATGTTTGACAACTCTGAATGTAACATTTTCTAGGTTCATTTTTCCTCTCCTCCTCTACTTTTGGTTTTTGCCTTTGACCTCGTCCCTTTCCAGTGTGGCTACTAAATCCCCAAGGGTAAGTAAGGGGCATGATTCCTGCTCGAGGTTTAGCACACTGGGGATGAGGCAAACCAATAGCTTTATCCCCAGCCTTATGGGTAGGTGTGGGCAGTTGTGGGGCCTGAAAGCGATCCAGGATGGTCCAGTTGCAGAGTGTAAGTATCCTCTTTTTTTCTCCACCCTCCTCCCCATCATCTCTTTGCCCATTGGGCTCCAACATTCCCTGGGGACATTTTGTGCTCCCACTCTACTCTGCCAAGCGCAGAACCAGCCAGCGGCCTTTTGAGCCCCTTCTCTAGGTCACATGTGACTTCTGCCACTGGCTTCTCCTCCACCACCTCTTCTTTCCTTGCTCCCTGATACTTTAAGAAGATCCCAATCAATCATTTGTATTTCTTGAATGCTTAATGTGTGCAGGGAACAGCACTAAGCACGTGGTAGAATACGTACAGCAATATAATGTACACATTCCCTGCCCACAATGAGCTTACTGTCATGAGGGCAAGACAGACATTAATATAAATAAATAAATTACGGATATGTACGTAAGTGCTGTGGCAGGGGTGGAGAATAAAGGGAGCCAATCAGAAGGGAGTAGGAAAAGAGGAAATGAGGGCTTTGTCAGGGAAGGCCTCTCGATGGAGATGTGCCTTCAATAAGCTTTTGAAGACAGGGAGAGCAATTGTCTGTCATTTATAATAATAATTATTATGGTATTTGTTAAGCGCTGACTATGTGCCAGGCTCTGTACCCAGCTGTGGGGTGGATCCAAGCAAATCGGGTTGGACGCAGTCCCTGTCCCACGTGGGGCTCACAGTCTCAATCCCCATTTTACAGATAAGGGAACTGAGGCACAGAGAAGTGAATTGACTTGCCAAGGGTCACATAACAGATTAATGGAGGAGCCGGGATTGGAGCCCTTGACTTCCAAGCCCGTGCACTCTCCACCATGTCCTGCCACTTCCTATATGGAGGGTGCTCCAGACTGCAGACAGGATGTGGGCAAGAGGTCAGCGGCAAGATTGAGGTACAGTAGATAGGTTGGCATTAGAGGAGCAAAGTGTGCAGGCTGTGTCATAGTAGGAGAGCAGTGAGTAGGAGGGGGCAAGATGATTGGTTTAAAGCCAATGGTGAGGAGTTTCTGTTTGATGTGGTGGTGGATGGGCAACCACTGCAGGTTCTAGAGGAGTAGGAAAACACGGCCTGAATGTTTTTGAAGAAAAATAATGCAGGCAGTAGAGTGAAGTATGTACTTGAGTGGGGAGAGACAGGAGGCAGGGAGGGCAGCCAGGGGGCTGATACAGTAATCTTCTCTTCCCTTGAGGCCTCCTTTCCATCCATTTCCCCATTGCTCCTGCTACCCATCCAACAACACAGGCTACTTGGGAAAGAAAATGACATGGCACCTGTTTTCAGGAGGGAGGAGGTGGAGAGAGCCAGGTTCATGCCACAGATCCCTTCCCTCATAACTGCTTGTGGAGGCAGTTGCCCTGGAAGACACAGCCCTTCTCCTACAGCCCTGTGTACAATAATGATAGTTCCTTAGACTTTTGAAACTGGGCCAGACACTGGTTTCACCGTTACCCTGAGTCCTGGGTAATATGGGGATTCTTTCCACTAGGCCCCCTGTTTAGCATATAATAATTATTATTATGGTATTTGTTAAGTGCTTACTACATGCCAGACACTGTACTAAACACTGGGGTGGATAAAGCAAATCGGGTTGGATACTGTCCCTGCACCTCCAACCCAGCCTACGTTAAAGTTACTTGACCTCGTTGCTTTGGGGGCTGGATACTATGAGACGCTCACCATTTCTCTCCCTGGCACACTGGGGTTTGTGACCCTCCGACGCTGATCCTGGTGCTGTCTTGTCTCAACGCTGGGGAAACAGAGCGTAAGTGATGGGGTCTTTCCCACTCGCCCTGCTTGGGTTTCACCTAGTCCTGTCCTGACCTGACCTGACCTGACCAGCCCAGAGGAGGTGGGGGGCAGCCAGCTGGGCAGTTTGCCCCTTTGAGGCTTGGCTGACTGTGAATTTTTCAGTACTTACTGAGAATGTGATCATTATTTAATACATGTTTACTACGTGCCCAGCACTGTGCTAAGCATGGGGGCAGGTACAAGATAGGTAGATCAGACTCAGTTCCTGTCCCTCAAGGGGTTCTCAGTCTCAGGCGGAGGGAAAACATTTATCCCCATTTTACAAATAAGGAAACTGAAGCACAGAGAGGTTATGACTTGCCCAATGTCACCTAGCAGACAAGTGGCAGAGCCAAGGCTAAAACCAGGGTTTCCTAATTCCCAGACCCGTATTTGTTCCATGAAGCCATGCTTTCTCCCTTAGTGATCCAGAAGTCCTCGGTCCCCTGGAGCGGCAGAGTCCTGACTGAGAAATAAAACTCCGGGGGTTTGCCCTCGAGTTTGCCCCTGGGTGGGGGTCCCCTGGAGGGCCCAAGCTGGTGGCTAGGGCAGACACGGGAAGAGCTTTTGCCTGGAATGGTCTGTGTTGCTTCCAAGAGGCTCTAACTGATTTCTTTCTTTCTCTTCCTCTGAATGCTGGGCTCCGGACCCCATGGGATGAGGACTCCTGCGCTCCTCCACCCACCCTCATGATATCAGAACGTGAGAATCTGTGTTATCTCTGCCCGCTGATCTCCTCTCTTCCCCTAACCTGTCCTAGACCATCTTACAGTCCCAGCCAGTTTCTGTTGGGAGAGGGAGGAAAGCAGAGGTGGAAGGGACCCTGCCTGCTGCATCCTCACGGGCAGGAACTTGAACTTGAACCTTGAACTCAGTTGCAGTGGAAAGTTGCCTCAGGGTCCTGCCTGGGCAGCCTTCGGGCAGACTGTGGTCAGCCTGAGGTATCAGGTCTAAACTGATCCCTTCCCTGATCTCCAGACCCATTGACTGACTGGCCCAGCCTCTTCTGGGCTGGGATTGGGGGGGATCCTTAACACCATGTCCTGGCTCAGTTTCCCCAGCTTTTTCTGACCTGCTCAGGGTCCTCCTGGGGCCTCCAAAGGGGCCCTCCAGGGTGGGCTTGCCTGGGGTGGTCAGGAGCTGCTCTGCACCCAGAGAGACCCAAGGCAGCTAGACAGGGTGTAATCAGCCTGTAATTAGTCCTGGGCACCGACCCTGTCTCCTTTCTCTCCCTCTTTCCCTCTTCTGTCCCTCCCTCCCTCCCCTTCTCTCTTTCTCTCTCTCTCTTTCACACTCTCTCTGTCCCCCCCTCCCTGCTACCCCACCCCTGCACTCTGTGTGGCCTCCCTATGGGTTCAAAGCAGGCAGGGAAGGGGCCTCTCACTTCCTGTCTTCTCCATCTGTCCTCAATCAACCAATTCTGTACCCAGTTGAGTTTCACAAGTGCCCTGAGTCGAAGGTGATTGGAATCTGCATGAAAAAGAAAATCTGCTGCAGTTCCTGAGGCAAGCCAGGAGAAGCTGAGCTGGGACCCCTGAATCCAGCCCCATCCTACTGCCCAGGCCAAGCCCAGCTCTTCCCAAGGGTCAGTCAGATCGTAGGGGATTAGTAGTGACTAGGCCATCACTTAAGAAAGTCAGAGAATCTTCAGCATGAGCCTGGCCCCGTGTGCTATGTGGAGACTCCCCAGGCAACTGACAATGGGGCTGATGGACCCTGTGAGCCCCAGCTCCCTCCTCGGATGGGTGGGGCGGAAGGAGAGGTGATTTCTGGCTTGACTCAAGAGTCTAAGGTTTGGCTGGACACTGTTTCTGTTGGAGGTGGCAAGTGGAGATTCCTAGCTCAGACTAGGACAGCGGTGAACAGGGCCTTTCCCTTCGTAACCTGCTGGGTAACCAAGGTGAGTTTCAGAAGATCAGAATTTCTTGAATTGCATTGGCACCGGTCTCAGCTGTCTCTACGCCCCAACCAATTGAAGGTTTCTTCTTTACCCCCAGGGCAGTGACTTGAGATATGAGGCCCTTGACTGAAGGGGCTACCTTGCTATTTTCATAGGCCAAATGCCTCCGTATTTGATTTTTGGGTAACAAAGGAAACAAGGAAGAGAGACATTTCCAAACCTGTGGAAAACAACTGAATGTGATGAGCAGAGGAAGTATATAGGGGTTGTTAATGACAATAATAATTGTATTTAAGTGCTTACTATGTGCCAAGCACTGGGGTAGATACAAAGTAATCAGATTGGACACAGTCCCTGTCCCACAAAGAGTTCACAGTCTTAATCCCCATTTTACAGATGAGGTAACTGAGGCCCAGAGAAGTGAAGTAACTTGCCCAAGGTCACACAGCAGACAAGTGGCAGAGCTGGGATTAGACCTCAGGTCCTTCTGATTCCCAGGCCCGTGCTATATGCACTAGGCCCTTCTGCTTCTCAGTGTTGACTTTCAAGTGATGCTGCTGGGGGAAGTTACTGTCCTTGTTAGATGCTTTAGCTGAAAAGACCAATTTGCCCCCAATTTCCACCCTACACTCAGGTGTATTGTCCTTTCATGGCAGAGTTATGCCTCTTAGACTCCGGTCCTATTCAGCCCCCTTGCCAAGTGACAGTTTCCCTTTCTCTGACTGCTGCACACCTGATTACCCAGTCTGCTACTCGAAACCTCAGTGTTTGGAGTACTCAATGCCCTGGCTGCCTGCCACCCATGGCAGCGTCCCTGTGGTTGGCACTAACTCCGAACAGAAAGAGCCAGACCCATGGTGGAGGAGCAGTTGATGATCTTGGTTTGCCACTTTTTGTGGTCGTTTCTGTCCTTCCCTGGGAGGAGAGTTATCTAGGACCAGCCATTTTGGTGGGGAAGGGCCAGGGAAGTTGGGAGTGTTTTTTTGTGTATGTGTGTGTTGCTGGGGTGTTGGTGGGAGGGAAAGAGGAAGTTGTTGGGGCAAAACCAGAAGTCTCACCCTCGAGAGCCTACCGGAAAAGAAAGCAGCGGCGAGTGAAGCTCTCCTACCCTGCACTTTAAAAAAAAAACAAAAACCTAAGAATATTTGTTAAGCACTTAGTATTGCAGCAGTGTGCCTAGTGAATAGACCAAGGGCCTGGGAGACAGAAGGTTCTGGGTTTTAGTCCCAGCTCCTCCACCTGTGTGCTTTGTGACCTTGGGCAAGTTATTTAACTGCTCTGAACCTGTTACCTCATCTGTAAAATCGTGATTAAGACTGTGAGCCCCATGTGGGAGATGGACCTTGTCCAAACTGAGTAGGCTGTAACTTCCCCAGCACTTAGAACAGAGCCTGGCCCATAGTAAATGCATAACAAATACCACAATTATTATGTGCCAGGCATTGTACTAAGCACTGGGATAGATACTAGATCATTAGGTTGGACAAAGTCCCTGTTCCACATGGGCTCACAGTCTTTATTCCCCTTTTATAGATGAGCTAGTGGGGGGGCAGAGAAATTAAGTGACTTACCCAAGAGCCCCCTGAAGAGACCTTCAAACAAGTCCGGGGAGAAATCGGAGGCAAGGAGACCAGTGAGGAGGCCGATGCAGTAGTCCAGCCAGGATATGACAAGTACTCAGACCAGCGTGGTGGCCATTCTGGATGGAGAGGAAGGGGTGGATTCTGGACATGTAGAGGAAGCACTAAATAGATTTGGGTGGGGTTGAGAAAGAGAAGTCTAAGATGTCATCAAAGTTATGATCTGGAGAGACAGGGAGAGTGACGGTGTCACCTGGGATGGGAAGGTTAGATGGTGGAGAGGATTTTGGGAGAGAAGATGAGAAGTTTAGGTTTTTCATATTGAGCTTGAGGGGCTGGCAGGAAACCCAGGTAGAGGTATCCAGGAGGCAGGAGGATATGTGAGATTTCCAAGAATGAGAAAGGTCAGGACTAGCCAGGTAGATTTGTGAGTCATGGAGCTGGTTGTTAAAACTGTGGGAGCGAATGAGCTCCCCAAAGGAATCTATATAAATTGAGAAAGGAAAAGGGCTTTGAAGGACATCCTTGAGGAGTTGAAGACAGAGGAAGAGCTGGGAAAAAGACTGAGAAGGATTGGTCAGAGAGGTAAGAGGAGAGCCAGGAGAGAACCGTGTCTGAGAAACCAAGGTTAAATAGTGTTTCTAGGAGAAGGGAGTGGGCCACGGTGTCTAAAGCAGCTGAGAAGTTGAGGAGGAATAGGATGGAGTAGAAACTATTAGATTTGGCAAGTAGGAGGTGACCTTGGAGAGAGACCTCAGGGGATCGTAGTGGGTCAAGAAGGGATATGGAGGAAAGGAAGTGGAGGCAGCATATGTAGGCAGTCTTTTGGAGGAGTTTGGATGGGGCAGGAATCAGCATGGCTTAGTGGGAAGAGCATGGGCGTGGGAGTCAGAAGACCTGGATTCTAAACCCATCTCTGTCGCTTACCTGCTGGGTGACCTGGGCAAGTCACTTAACTTCTGAAGGGGAAGGATGGGGTGGGAGGGTCAGTAAAATTCTCAGTCTTGTGGTGAGAAGAGATCAAGGGTGTGGCCAGTCAGGAAGTTGAAGAAGTCAGGCATGAATGGTCAAATTCTAGGCAGATACTCTTCTGGATGCATGCCACTCCCCTCCTCAAAAATCTCCAGTGGTTGCCTGTCAACCTACGAATCGAGCAAAAACTCCTCACTCTCGGCTTCAAGGCTGTCCATCCCCTCGCCCCCTTCTACCTCACCTCCCTTCTCTCTTCCTCCAGCCCAGCCCGCACCCTCTGCCCCTCTGCCACTAACCTCCTCACTGTGCCTCATTCTCGCCTGTCCCACCGTCGACCCCCGGCCCATGTCCTTCCCCTATCCTGGAATGCCCTCCCTCCGAACATCTACCAAACTAACTCTCTTCCTCCCTTCAAAGCCCTACTGAGAGCTCACCTCCTCCAGGAAGCCTTCCCAGACTGAGCCCCCTTTTTCTTCTCCTTCTCCCCATCCCCACCCGCCCTACCCCCTTCCCCTCCCCACAGCACTTGCATATATTTGTACAGATTTATTACTCCATTTATTTTACTTGTACATATCTACTATTCTATTTATTTTGTTAATGATGTGCATATGGCTATAATTCTATTTATTCTGACGATTTTGACACCTGTCTACATGTTTTGTTTTGTTGTCTGTCTCCCCCTTCTAGACTGGGAGCCCGTTGTTGGGTAGGGACCGTCTCTATATGTTGCCGATTTGTACTTCCCAAGTACAGTGCTCTGCACACAGTAAGTGCTCAAGAAATACAATTGAATGAATGAATGAATGAAGTGGTTCCCTATTTCCTCTTTTAGTGTAGTCCTCTGCACATGGCAGACCTATCTCTGTGGCCCCTTGATGGACCCTTAACTCAGCTATACCTTATGGGAGGGGCAAGCAGTCTTCAATCCTCCATTGAAGAAATGAGTGAGCACCAGGTGGGAGGGGGAGGCTGTTGACAGAGGGGAAGGAAAAAAAGGACCCCGCAGCTCCCTCTGAATTGAAGTACAAAGTCAGGCCTGGGTCGAGGCCCCCCTTTGCCTTTGTGGTGAGGAAATCAGAGCCAGGGCTGAGCTCAAACAGGCCTTGAGTTTCAGGAAGTGGCCATAGGTGCGTTTGGTTGATAACTAAGTAATTGTTCTCTCCCTGTCTGCCATTGGTTGCTGATGTCTGTGTTGATTCCTGCTTTGTGTCATTGCCATCACCGCACAGAGTCAAAGTTATATCTGGATGTATCGCCACTTCTGCTTCTCTCAGTGCCCCAAAGGGACTCACGTCAGATGTTTGTCTCACGGTCCTGTGTGGGACATGCAGGGTGGTGTGAGCTCGTTGTGGGCAGGGAATATGACTGTTTATTGTTATAGTGTAGTCTCCCAAGCACTTCGTACAGTGCTGTGCACACCATAAGCACTCAATAAATATGATTGAATGAATGAATGGAAAGCCCAGATGTCCAATTCAGTTCCTGCACCCTGAGCAGTGGGGGCTTTTCTGGGGCTCTGGTCACAAGGGCGGGCCCTGGCTGGCCTGCTTTATGCATCTTCTTCTTCGCAGTATCAATCAATCAATCATTGATGTTTGTTGAGCAGTTTCTTTGTACAGAAACTGTACACTGTACTCTGTATTTATTGAGCACTTCCTGTGTAGAGAGCTGTATACTAAGTGCTTGGGAGAGAACAATGTAAGAAGTTGGTAGACACATTCCCTGCCTACAGTGAGGCTAAAGGAGCCAATCACAGCTGGCAGCTTTCCCAGGGAGCTATAACAGAGTGACGGCTTCAGTAACATGGAGCAAGAGCGATCCCCTTCCTCCCCTTCCCCATCCAGAAGCCCCAGAGAGAGGGGTGGCAGCTCCATGGAGGAAAGGGTCCTCCAGCTACCCTCCAGCTAGTCTTGAGACTGGATCCAGATGTGTTTACCAGTTATGAGTTAATGGCGATGTTTGACGGCTTCCTTCCCATGTTGATTTAGGAGCAAAATGAGAGGATTATCCAGAGCCTCCATTGTGCCCACTTTCAGGCCCATGGCTATGTAGGAAGGCTGTTGTCCCGGCCACTACCATCTGCCAGGGCTTTGCTCATTCTCCATCAGCTGGGCTAGGGAACTTGGGAGAAGGAGACAGAGGTTTGTGGAAGAAGTTGGAGAAAGCAGGTTGTAAAGAGATCCAAGGAAGTTCCTTAGCCTATTTTTTAATGAACTGTGAAGGTTGCTCCAGGACTAATTGAACTGAGACCCTCCTGGAGTGTCCTCTGTCCTTGGCAACCTCCCAGATTTTGGAGAGAGGTCAGTTCCACCTTTGCCTGGCTAGTGTTTCTGGTGCTGGTTTGGGACTGCCCCTCGGCCGTGAGAACACAAAGGGTACGTCTTCTCTCACTGCCTCTGTATCTGGGCCGACAGGGCCACAGTTGTGTCCAGTGTATCAATCCACTGAGGGCAGAGCCTCATAGTAAGCGCTTGGGAGAGTACACCAGAGATAGTCCACACAATCCCAAGGAGCCTCAGGGAGCTTAGGGAATAACTTGGCCACCCACCCTGCTGTAGGAGGATCTGCTTTGATCTTTGTGAGAGGGCACCTTGGCAGCCTGACTTCTGCTGAGGCCATGAAATGTAAGAAGACTGTGGTTTGGGAGAACTCAACAAATGCTGGGGGTGGGGCTGGCCATTGGAGGAGCCCCCCTCAGACAAATCCTGGACTTGAAGTGGTCAGATAGGAAAAGCATCAGATGCAAAGCCCATATTGGAAAACCTTAGAGAGAGGAAGAAATGGTGGTCAGAACAGCACATGCATTGCCAAAAACTTTTCCCAGCCAGTCTTTGGGGACTGATTCTGAAGATGTTTCTTCTGGATTCAGATTTCATGACAATTTTTTTCTTGTCTGCAGCTCTCTGTTTCCTGGGACCTGTCAGATGTTGTTTCCTGTCTCTTGTGCTGCTGCTTATGCAGGGCTCCTCCTGTCAACATAAAAGCTGTCCCTAAGAACCTTTGCTGACTACTCCCCCTCCCTGCCACATTCACATTCCTTCACTCCCAGTTGTTTTCCTGGAGTGTCCTCTCCCTCTGGGGTTGGAATGCAATCCAAGTGGGAAGGGCCCCAGTTGCACACTAAGGGCGGAGCCCCAAGATCCAGGGACTCTGTTCCTGATAGATCCAAGGAGCTTCCAGGACAAAGACAAAAGCAGAGCTAGCTACCTGTAGGCTGCCTTTCTGGCTACCAGTTCAGACCAGTGGAGGTGGGGAGTGGATATCAGAGTTGGTCTGCCTGACAGTCTGGGAGGAAGCATCTGATCTGGTGATCGGGCTCAGACTGCACAGCACTGGCTGAGGATGCTCCCTGGGCACAGCCCTCCCGCTCCACCTCTGTTCTTTCCATTTAGATCTCTTTTCTTTCTTTCTTTCTTCCTTTCTTTCTTTCCTTCTTTCTTTCTTTCTTTCTTTCTTTCTTTCTTTCTTTCTTTCTTTCTTTCTTTCTTTCTTTCTTCCTTCCTTCCTTCCTTCCTTCCTTCCTTCCTTCCTTCCTTCCTTCCTTCCTCTTCTTCTTCTTCTTCTTTTTCTTCTTCTTCCTTTCTTTCTCCCTCTCTTTCTCTCTCTTTCTCTCTTTCTTTTTCCTTCTTTCCTTCTTTCTTTCCTTCTTTATTTCTTTCTCTCTCCCTCTCTCTCTCTCTTTCTCACTCACACACACACACACACACATACACACCATAATCTTTAAAACCTCTGTAGTAGGAGTATCAAGAGTCTCCATCTGCAACAAAACAGGGAGAACTGCCCAGCTGAGTGGTCTTTATGACTTAACCAGTGGGTTCAGAGAAATACGAACAGACAAGGAACACTCCTTCCTCTCCAATTTCCATAACCACCATCCTTCTCTAGGCAGTAGTGTTGTTGCTAGTGCACTCCCGATTGGGACCATCTCTTCAGCATTTGTTTTCCTAGAGATAGAGGGCTCTGCCTCTCGGGTATTTGGGGTAAAATTACCTCAAAGGTGACAACCCTATTGGCCATTGAAAAGCTCTTGAGGGTCAATACTTTTAAACTCTGGAGCAAGAGTGACTTGACAGGGAGGGAAAATTGGGAGGGAGAGTGAGAATACAGAACAGAGGGAGGGGGAAGGAGGAGACCCAGAAGAGAGAAGAGGGAACAGATGGAAGTTCCCGTTTCGGAACGTTAGAGGCCAGTCCTCAGTTGTATTCTCCCTCTGGGCGGCTGGGGGAGGAAGGTTGAGAGGAGGTCCTGGAAACTGGAGGTGAAAGAAGTATCCTTCACTAGTAGAAGTGGCCCTCATCCCTTTCTCCTTCTGTACCAGCGAGGGGTTCAGGATGGATATAAGCTACACTGGCTTCACGGATGCTTTTTGGGGTTCTGCCTCTGGAGATGTTTAAAAGGACAAGAAGACCCTACCTCCTGCTTTCTTTCTCTGCTGCACCTGGGGATCTGGGATCTGTCACATGTTTGCCGTGGACTGGGCCCACGACATTATCGCTACCACTGACCTCAAAGCACTGGGTAAGCAACATTAGTAATTCTGCACTCTCTTCCTTTGCCTAACCCTGAACATCGCACCATAGAGTCATTTGATTTAGCACTACAAACCGAGCCATCCATTGGATATTCTCTTCGCTCCATCTGTTCCAACTCTTCCCTTGATACTTTTCAAGGGACCCTTCCCTCTAGTAACTTAATTAAGGATCTTGTTATCCTTACACTTGGGGTATGGAGGTTGGTGATTTTGACTTAGTTGCAATCAAGCACGACTCCACAGATGGTAATTTCTCCCCATTAGTTCTTTAGACAAACACCCACATCAAATGGCTGAATCTGTGGTTCTTCCTGTATCAAGCAGGATTACTATGGGGTGGCACTAACCTGTCTGACAATGGTTCATTCATTCATTCAGTTGTATTTATTAAGCACTTACTGTTCTGATGACTTGACACCTGTCCACATGTTTTGTTTTCTTGTCTGTCTCCCCCGTCTAGACTGTGAGCCTGTTGTTGGTTAGGGACCGTCTCTATATGTTGCCAACTTGTACTTCCCAAGTGCTTAGTACAGTGCTCTGCACACAGTAAGCGCTCAATAAATACGATTGAATGAATGAATGAATGCAGAGCACTGTACTAAAGCACTTGGGAAAGTAAATACTGCTATGAAGAGTGACAATCCCTGCCCACAATGAGCTCTCAGTCTAGAGGGGGTGGAGACAGACAACACTATAAATAAATAAAATTACTGATCTATACATAAGTGCTGTGGAGTGGTGGGAGGGGAGAGAGCAAAGGGAGCAAGTCAGGGCAACACAGAAGGGAGTGGGAATGAGGAAAAGTGGGGCTTAGTCTGGAAACCTTTTGGAGAGATGGAGGAGTGTGCTGTGAAAGTGGGGGAGAGTAATTGTCTAGTGGATTTGAGGAGGGAGGGTGTTCCAAGCCACTTAACCCTGGACTTATGTGACTTTTGGACCAAGCCCCAAGGAGCCAGAGACCCTGACTGTATAATAATAATAATAATAATGATGGCATTTAAGTGCTTACTTTGTGCAAAGCACTGTTCTAAGTAAGCACTTAAATAAAATAGAGTAATAAATATGTACAAACATATATATATACAGGTGCTGCGGGGAGGGGAAAGAGGTAAGGGGGGGATAGGGAGGGGGAGGAGGGGGAGAGGAACGAGGGGGCTCAGTCTGGGAAGGCCTCCTGGAGGAGGTGAGCTCTCGGGCTTTGAAGGGAGGAAGAGAGCTAGTTTGGCGGATGTGTGGAGGGAGGGCATTCCAGGCCAGAGGTCGACAATGGGACAGGCAAGAATGAAGCACAGTGAAGAGGTTAGCGGCAGAGGAGCAGAGGGTGTGGGCTGAGCTGTAGAAGAAGAGAAGGGAGGTGAGGTAGGAGGGGGCAAGGTGATGGAGAGCCTTGAAGCCGAGAGTGAGGAGTTTTTGCTTGACAGGTTCATCCTAAAAGGGCTCTCCAGGAGAAAGGCGCTCTTTCTTGTTAGCACTGGATTTTTTAAGGGTTAATAATAATAATGGCATTTGTTTAGCACTTACTATGTGCAAAGCACTGTTCTAAGCACTGGGGGGGATACAAGGTGATCAGGTTGTGCCACGTGGGGCTCACAGTCTTAATTCCCATTTTACAGATGAGTTAACTGAGGCTCAGAGACGTTAAGTGACTTGCCCAAGGTCACACAGCAGACATGTGGCGGAGCAGGGATTAGAACCCATGACCTCTGACTCCCAAGCCTGCTGCTGACTCCCAAGCCACTCTGCTTATTCATTCACTCTTTTTTTTCATTCATTCATTCAATCGTATTTATTGGGCGCTTACTGTGTGCACAGCACTGTACTAAGCGCAAGTAGGCAACATATAGAGACAGTCTCTACCCAACAGTGGGCTCGCAGTCTAGAAGGGGGAGACAGAGAACAAAACAAAACATATTAACAAAATAAAATAAATAGAATAAATATGCACAAATAAAATAGTTATAAATTCATACAAACATATACATATATACAGGTGACATATACATATATACAGCATATATATATATATATATATATATACATATGCTTCTCTGGATTACAACTGTGGGGTGAAGCTAGATCATTCGCTGAGGTTAGTGATTGGTGGGTGGCCGTGGAGCCAGTGGAGACTTCAGGAAGTCCCACCCTGAGGTTCTCATTATCCTAAAGGAAGGTGGAATTTCTCATTTGCATCTTATTATTGATGCTCCCTCACGGCAAAGTTCGCGTTTCGTTCAAAATCACTTGTTCTACGCATGAGCTGGGAAGATAAGCAGCGTGGCTGCTTAGAGAAGTAGAAGTAGAGAAGCAGCGTGGCTCAGTGGAAAGATCACGGGCTTTGGAGTCAGAGGTCATGGGTTCGTATCCCGGCTCCACCAACTGTCAGCTGTGTGACTTTGGGCAAGTCACTTCACTTCTCTGGGCCTCAGTTCCCTCATCTGTAAAAGGTGGATTAATGTGAGCCCCCTGTGGGACAACCTGATCACCTTGTAATCTCCCCAGCGCTTAGAACAGTGCTTGGCACATAGTAAGCGCTTAATAAATGCCATCATCATCATCATCATAAGCAAGCTAGGGCCCAGGGATTGGCTGAGTCTTGCTTGAGTACTGGGGTTTGCCGAATTCCGGTTAAGCAACTTACAGTGCTGCACGTGATTTTCTAACAGTGTTAAGTTTCATTTCTTCTTTTCTACCGAAGCAAACAGCAGCGGTCTCGAGGACTGGTGAGTTTCAGGGTGATTTCCGGGTGACTTTCTGTTTAAAATTTATTTGAAAAGTACTGAAACAGTACATGTAACATGCTTTATTGCACAGTGAAAGAAAGAGCAAGGAATATTATAGAGATTTTGACTTACAGTAACGTAACTGCAAATCTGCATTTCTATTTTTGCATCTGGGAAGGGGATTAATGAGAAGTTGTTTCTAATCATAATACCATTTATTTTCTTGTTTGACCTCTCTTTCCTGGAGCACCATGGGTGTGAACTGCGAGTGAGAAAGGGAGATTTGCCAGGAATGTTGTTTCTTGAGGTCGGGGATCTTGTCTGCTAACCTTCTTGTATTCTCCCAGTGAATACAAGAAGAAACAAAACTTGTAACTCCCATAAGAAGTTTCTCTCAGAGGAAACGAAACTTGGCACTGTTGGAAGATTGTACAGGACACTGCACAGACGCTATTGATTGACTTGGCTTCAAGACTGATTAATGTATGGGGTTGGAGTCAAAATTAGTTCCTCTTTTATACATTTTATTGAAAGTCCATCCAAATAAATAGAAAGCTCAAGAGTAGTTATGCTACTCCAAGTTTACTTTAAAAAATAATTTTTTTGTGGTCCTATATCAGCTGCTGGGGAAAAACTCCAAACATGACCCAAATCTTCCACACCGAACATTGCCTCTGCCAAGGGTAGTTAGCACAGGGGTTTAGAGGTAGGTTTAGAGGAGTCACGGCCGGGACAGTAAAGTTATTTGTTAACGTTGCCCATATAATAATAATAATGATGGCATTTATTAAGCACTTACTATGTGCAAAGCACTGTTCTAAGCGCTGGGGCTCGCAGTCTTATGGAGACTAGCCCACTTTTGGGTAGGGACCGTCTCTATATGTTGCCGACTTGTACTTCCCAAGTGCTTAGTACAGTGCTCTGCACACAGTAAGTGCTCAATAAATACGATTGATTGATTGATTGACTAAGGATGGAGAGTATTGTGTGGGAAATGGAAACCCAGGGCCACTCACCTCTCTTTAAAAGGTAAACTGTTCGTCAGTGCCAGGACTGTTGTCTTGTACACTTTTAGAATGACTAGGCAAGGTGCAAAAAGTAGCATGGATTATCCTCAGAAGCTGAACTGAATCCAGTCACAAACGGATCCAGTTTAGTGTAAGGTAAGCTCTGGGGGCTTAATTCATAAGAGGTAAGTTTGGATGTGTGACTACGTTTGGGCATTTTGTGTGGCTGTCAGATGATCTGGGTCACTGTCCCTCCTTTGGCTCGGTCTCCTTTGTGCATCATCTGTTCACTTCAACCTGTGACCTTTGGACACTTGATATTCTCCCCACCCCCAACCCAACAGCACTTATGTACAGATCTTTATATTATACATTATTTATTCATATTAATATCTATCTTCCCCTCTGGACTGTAAGCTCATAATGGAAAGGGAAGGTGTCTGCTAATACAGCTCCCTGAACATAGCAAAACTCAGTAAATGACATTAATTGATTGATTGATTGATTGACTGGTTGTGTGTCTGTAGGGGTGAAATTGTTTGTGGGTGGGCAAGGAACAGTGGTGGAGATGATGATTTTTAGACTGTGAGCCCACTGTTGGGTAGGGACTGTCTCTATATGTTGCCAACTTGTACTTCCCAAGCGTTTAGTACAGTGCTCTGCACACAGTAAGTGCTCAATAAATACGATTGATGATGATGATGATGATGAGAGCTGTGTGTAGAGTACTGTAGATTTCAGTATTAATGATGAAGCTACCTGAAAATGCTGGGTAAAGCAAAATAAAATATAAATTTGTGTTAGCATTAGTAAAAATGATAATTCAAACTGAAGACAGGTTTTAATGATGACCATACTGGTTAGCACACAGTCAGCACTAAATAAATCCTACCACTTTAAGCAGTATGAAAAGTTGGAGTCTGTTTTTTTCATGTAAGGTGGATTTTTTCCCCTGGTGCGCCAAGATCAGATTTGGTAGGTGGAAATTAAAATCCAGGGTTGCCTTAGTTTCAGAGCAATATGGTTAATATTAAAATCTTTATTCACATTAAAACGCACCATTTTAGAACCTAAACATTTCTGGCTTCCTTCCCTTTTGGAGAACACACTGCTCTGTTCTTTTTAGCCATAAAAAGGTGTTGATTCACACCATGGGCTGGGAAGTTATATGGGGTCAGCCAGGTCATCTGATGGACTCTGCTACCTTCCAGCTTTCTCCAGCAGCACATCTAGGTGCTTTGGGGTTCCCGTCCCCCACCCCCCACCTTTCTCAGTTCCCCAGGTCCTGGGGAAGTGTGAGAGACTGCCTGCTCCTTGTAGGGGCAGGAATGTTTGTAGTTAGGTGGGAGAAAAGAAGTTGGAGTTTTGTGGAGGGGTGGCTGGAGAAGCTGCAAAATCACCATTTCCCCCTGGAGGCAACTCAGAAGATGAAGGTCAGTGCTAGACTTCTCTCCTGGCTGAGGAATATATTATGTGCATATAGCTATAATTCTATTTATTCTGACGGTTTTGACACCTATCTACATGTTTTGTTGTCCGTCTCCCCCTTCTAGACTGTGAGCCCGTTGTTGGGTAGGGACCGTCTCTATATGTTGCCGACTTGTACTTCCCAAGTGCTTCGTACAGTGCTTTGCACACAGTAAATGCTCAATAAATACGATTGAATGAATGAATGAATGAGAGTAAGGTATAAGTGGTGGGGGAGAGGACAGGAACTCTGAGCTGCCCTTTCTCTCTCCAGGGCCAGCGGGAGCAGATAGTAGCTGAGAGAGTGAGGTGGAACTAAGGAAATTTGGTGGTAGGGGGATTGGTGGGCGTGGGGGCCTCGCCAACCAGCTTGGTCTCACCAGGAAGTCAGTGAAGTGTAATGAAGCTGTGCTTGAGCTGTGCTGCATCCTGAAGGGACCCAGAACTGGGGCAGTGGCACCCAGAGGACCCTGAAACGTGTTCATCCGAGGCAGAGAGGAACAAGAGAAAGGCACACAGTTTGTTGAAATTTGCCTTTGTGGTTCAGGCTTCTTTTCGACTCCAAGCAATCAATCAATCAATCAATCGTATTTATTGAGCGCTTACTATGTGCAGAGCACTGTACTAAGCGCTTGGGAAGTACAAATTGGCATCACATAGAGACAGTCCCTACCCGATAGTGGGCTCACAGTCTAAAAGGGGGAGACAGAGAACAGAACCAAACATACCAACAAAATAAAATAAGTAGGATAGAAATGTACAAGTAAAATAAATAAATAAATAAATAAACAGAGTAATAAATATGTACAACCATATATACATATATACAGGTGCTGTGGGGAGGGGAAGGCGGTAAGGCGGGGGGATGGAGAGGGGGACGAGGGGGAGAGGAAAGAAGGGGCTCAATCTGGGAAGGCCTCCTGGAGGAGGTGAGCTCTCAGCAGGGCCTTGAAGGGAGGAAGAGAGCTAGCTTGGCGGATGGGCAGAGGGAGGGCATTCCAGGCCCGGGGGATGACGTGGGCCGGGGGTCGATGGCGGGACAGGCGAGAGCGAGGTACAGTGAGGAGATTAGTGGTGGAGGAGCGGAGGGTGCGGGCTGGGCAGTAGAAGGAGAGAAGGGAGGTGAGGTAGGAGGGGGCGAGGTGATGGAGAGCCTTGAAGCCCAGGGTGAGGAGTTTCAGTAGTATTCTTTGATGTGATTCAGCTGCTTCTGTAGTGGTCCCCTCAAAGTGTAGCTGTGGCCCCGGGGTTGGTGCAGATCCTGACTGGCTTCCTTCCCTCCCTCAAGTTGAGCAGAAACTTCCCCCTCCTACCTCCTTTGCATAAATGTACTGGGGCGGGGGTGGACCCCTCTGCCTGTGTTGGAGCTTGAAGGCAGAAATGCTCAAAACAATGAGCACTCAAATACCACTGATTGGTTGACTGATCTTCCAAAACCAACTCACTGAGAGTTTGTGCTGGTGTGCTTTAGGATGGAGGGGTGGGGCCCGCAGGTTCCCAGACAGGTTCCCTGCACCCCTGCTGCTAATCACTGTTGAAAATCGCTGCTGGTAGAATGATGGCCCGGGGCCTTTTAGGTGATCTGGTAGACGTTTTATTAGAAGATTTGGTTGTTAGAAAAAATTGGAAAGCCTGTGGAGAAGGCCTTAGGGTGGATGAGTCTCCCAGTGTACTTTGGACAGATGTGACCATAATGGGACTTGCCAGTGATTGTCTGGGAAAACATTTCCACAGAAAAGACCAGGCCTGACCTCCCCCAACCTCATGGAGGCAACCAATATCCATGATGAGACAGACAGACACATAGAAACACCGTTTTTGGTAACCTGGGTTGAGAGAAATGGGGAATCCTTTACCTATTCAGCGAAGACCTGGGCTTGGAACCTTAAGAGGCCCAGGAGTGGACCAGAGGAGAGTCTAAGGCAATGGGTATGTTGTCTATCCCCTCAGCATCTGCTGCTGCTTGTGTTTTTGACTGTACTCACAAGCCTTAGGGCTCCCCTGCCCTCCTGATGAGCGCCAGCCCCGGCCCCACTAGTCCCTTGCTCTCCTCACACTTTAGAATGTGTGTAGTACTGCCAGTGTCCCTGCCCATTTTTTCTACATTTTTTTTCCACAGGAGAAAACTTCAGTTTCCAGCCAGCTGCCTAACTGCCTGTCTCTGTGTGGAGAATGGAATGCAGCGGATCAGCATCCCCAGGTAAGGTGACCAGAGTACCGTTCCTGAGTGAGCGAGTGAGTTCCTGGTGGGACTGGCTGGTGAGCAAGGAAGCCACCAAGCAGAGTCTCGATCTTGAAAATCATTGGGAAAAGGTTTTGGACTTACCACTCTCACCTTTGGCCTTAGGCTTTCAGTTAAATGGGTGCACCCACACCCCCGCATTCAGCCATCCCACTCACTAGGGTTGTTGCCCCTCTTATTTTGCTTGGGTATAGAGAACAACAGGGAATCACAACTCTGAAAGCCTTCAGAAGCAAGGTAACCAATGGATGAGCAAAATATTTAGTGTCCCAACAAACCTGCCCCCTTACAGCTCAACCATTCCTACGAGCTCCACACCCACCGAACAGGTCGCTTTCTTCCACCTGACCCATCCACAACTTGCTGCCAATACCTCCCCTTGGACGAGAACCGATAAGGAGGCTTTTGTGTTGGGGGAAGTATTGGGAGTATCTGGTGGGTGGGCTGAGGGTGCAGCGTTGCTATTATGGATGTTCCATACAGTTGAGCAGCGTGTCTCAGTGGAAAGAGCACGGGCTTGGGAGTCAGAGGTCATGGGTTCTAATCCCGGTTCTGCCACTTGTCAGCTGTGTGACTTTGGGCAAGTCACTTAACTTCTCTAGGCCTCGGTTCCCTCATCTGTAAAATGGGGATTAAGACTGTGAGCCCCATGTGGGACAACCTGATTACCATGTATCCTCCCCAGTGATTAGAACAGTGCTTTGCACAAAGTAAGTGCTTAACAAATGCCATCATTATTATTATTTATCCCTATGGTGGAGCTGTGCCAGTAGAAGGGCACGCAAGCGGTTGCCTTATCTGACCTGCCCATCCTATTGTCTCCTCAGAGGTGGTCCTGATCAGGAGCTGAGGCTGGGGGGAGAGGTTAGGAAGCTCTCTCATGACAGGCCACGGAACAGGCCCTGCCCTTACTTTCCTTGGGCATCCCAACTTGGGCAGTAGCAGTGGTCATTCATTCATTCATTCAATCGTATTTATTGAGCACTTACTGTGTGCAGAGCACTGTACTAAGCGCTTGGGAAGTACAAGTTGAGTCCTAATGCTTTCATTCATTTAATCAACCTGGCACATGTCACCTGACCTGCTTTATCAGAGACGAGGCAGGGCTCCAGCTGCCCATGCCTCCTTGCCGACCAGTGCGGCCCAGACAGGTGGTGACCAGTCCTCGTTTGGCTACACCCAACCAGACACCTGCACAGCACAGCCCCCTCACCTCCCACTCCTGCACCTGCTCTGGCTAGCAAGCCATAGGAGGCTTACCTGCTGCTCCTTTAGTCCTATGACCCAAGTTTGTGCAACTCTCCTCACCCACAACTCCCCTGTTCACCCCGGTGGGCTCCTACCAAGCTCACCATCTTAATAGTATCCCATTCTAGGGTCCCCCACCGATTCCTTGCTCAGACAGTTCCCTTGGCCTGGAATCTCCTCCTCCCACAAATCTGCCAGAGTGCAGCCCTCCCTGTCTTCAAAGCCCTCCTGAAAGCCTAGCTTCTCCATGAAGACTTCCCCATTTAAGTGCCCACCACCCCAAGTCACATCACCTCAACCACCCCCCATAACACTTAGGTCTTTATACCCACCCTTCAGCACTTCTGGGTTCTTTATGCATTATTTATTCTGCTATCTCACCCTACCTTATGAAACCACTTTCTAGTTTATCCTTGTTCTTCTGCTCCCACTATTGGTAAATTTTTGTCTGTCTCCCCATCAGGTTGTCAGCTCCTTGAGGTCAGGGAACAAGCTTTGTTTCCATTGTACTTTTCAAAGGGCTTAGGTCCAGTCCTGTATACTCAAGTGGACAATAATTCCCCTTGATTATTTGAAGGGAGGGGGGTCATAAGGGCCACCTCAGGTTTGCCAAAGCAGGGAAAGTGGTGGGGAGAGTGAAGTGAGAGGAGGAGGAGGAGGAGGGAGCATTATAATAGTAATAATCATAATGGTATTTGTTAAGCACTTACTCTGTGCCAAGCACTGTTCTAAGTGCTGGGGTGGATACCAGGTCCCATGTGGGGCTCACAGTCTTAGTCCCCATTTTACAGATGAGGTAACTGAAGCCCAGAGAAGTGAAGTGCCTTGTCCAAAGTCACATAGCTGACAAGTGGCAGAGCCGGAATCCCTGACTCCCAAGGAGTATGAAGGAGAGGGAAGGACCGAATGAGAGAGCAGGGACATGGACGAAATCCTGCGCGGGTGCATTTTATTCATTGTGTGCGAATTTGCTTTAGAATCTGGTTCTGTGGATGGCGGCCCCGCTCTCCGCCTTGTAGGAGATGAGGCTGGGGAAGCGGGAGCTTTAAGGAGAGATGGAGGAGGACGGCGGCCCCCACTCCGGGGATTCCAGGAGCACGGGGAGAGGGTTGGGAGCGGCCTTCCTCGATCCCAGCTTTCCAAGAGCACGAGGCGTTGGAGCGGCCGCCCCGCCCCGCGATTCCAGGAGCACGGGGGATTGGGAGCGGCAGCCCCGCCCCGCCCCGCGATTCCAGGAGCACGGGGGATTGGGAGCGGCCGCCTCGCCCCGCGCCCCCCGGGAAATCCACTGCTCTTTGAGTGTGTGTCGGGCTCATTGGGATTCTGTTTGAATTTGAAAGGCGCCGAGGGGGACGACAGTTGTATAGGAGGACCTTCAAGGAAGAGGAGAAGGACGAGGTACTTGGGTTTTCCATCTGACCAGAGAGGGATTCTCCAGCAATGTGAGTATCAGCCTGGAGCCCGAGGGCAGCAAGGCGCTTCGTGGCCCTGAGGTTAAAAGTCCCGCAAGGGCCTGCCCCCTCACCTTGCCGGCCCCCCCCCCCCCCCCCCCCCCCGCTCCCCAAACCTTTTTGGTAAAAGGGCCCGGAGCGAATTAGGTAAATAAGTTTCTGCCTGGCCCTGCGACTCCTAGGGCCGGCCTGTGACCAGAAGCCTGCAGTCTGGAGGCGATTCCTGTCCAGCCAACCCAAAGGCAGACCAGTTCAGCCCGAGTAGCCATCCTGCGTGGCCACCCCTACAGGCAAAAGTGGTGGTGTTTGTGACCAAACCGGCCCAATCTAGGCTGTACCATCAAGGCCCTTTATATACCGCCCCCTCCCCCCAACCCCGAATCACTTATGTAATAATAATAATAATAGCATGTTAAGCGCTTACTTTGTGCGAAGCACCAAGCCCTGGGGGGGGGGGGGGGGAGAATACAAGATGATCAGATTGGCCCACGTGGGGCTCAGTCATAATCCCCATTCTACAGATGAGGTAACTGAGGCACTGAGAAGTTAAGTAACTTGCCCAAATATCGTATTTACTGTCACCCCTTCAAGACTCGTTGTGAGCAGAAAATGTGTATGTTTTATTGTCGTGTTGTAGTCTCCCAAGTGCCTAGTACGTTGCTGTGCATGGAGTGAGTGCTCAGTAAATAGCATTGATTGTTTTCACTTGGGTGAGGATGGCTGCAAGAGGGAAAGGTGCCCACAGTTTCACCTCCCCCCGTCCCACCTTGTCTCTGCCCCCAACCCCATAAGCAACAATTCCAGTTCAGAACGGGGTTCTTTTGGTTCAGTGCCACCCTGCCATATGGCAGCTGGCACTAGGCCGAGTCTGCCCTTGCAGAGGCCAGTGAGGAGCCATCGCCTGGATGAGGAGCCATTGCCTGGATTGCCCATCTCAGCAAGGCTTTCCAGGGGCAAACCTGAAACAGGGCACCTCCCCCCACCATCCCGCTCTCCTCCCCCCCCATTCCTCCCCCCATTCTTCCCCCCCTTCCTCCCCCCTCACTTCTTCCCCCACCCTCCACTATTATCAGCATGGGAGTGGGTACAAGGGGAGAGAACTCTGAAATGTGCCAACAAAACATCTAGCCAGGTGTGGTAGCTAGAATAGTCACAAATTTGAGGATTTCATCCTGCTGCCCCCAAATCCTGATACTGGGAACTGATCTGAGCTCCTCAGATCCCTCTAGAATGTAAGCTCATTGAGGGCAGGGAATGTGTTTGTTATATTGTTGTGTGGTACTTTCCCAAGCACTTAGTACAGTGTTCTGCACACAGTAAGCACTCAAATATGATCGATAGATTGATTCATTTACAGCTCACTGCTTGTTAGGCTTCCAGCTTCCTTCAGCTGATTGCCCAGAGGAGTGACATGGAAGTGAACATGGCCAGGGCCAGCATGAAACAACTTTCCTTGTCAGAATGGCTTTGGCTCCTGAGCCTGGCCTTGGGAGGGCCCTTGACTCCCTCCCCTTCTTCTCCATCAATTCCCTGTCCCTTCCTGGACCTCCCAGTCACCCAACACTTTAAATAATAATTGTGGTATTTAAGTGCTTATTATTTGCCAAGCACTGTTGTGAGCACTGGTGTAGAAACAAGGTAATCAGGTTGGACACAGTCCCTGTCCCACATGGGACTCATAGTCTTAATCCCCATTTTACAGATAAAGTAATTGAGAGGCGCAGAGAAGTGAAGTGATTTGCCCAAGGCCCCACAGCAGCACGTGGCAGAGCCGAGATTAGCACTCACATCCTCTGACTCTTAGGCCCGTGCTCTTTACTACGCCTACTCTTACTACTACTACTACTAATGATGGTATTTGTTAAATGCTTTCTATGTGTGAAGCACTGTTCTAAGCGCTGGTGGGGGATACAAGGTGATCAGGCTGTCCACTTTTTACAGGTGTAAAATCCCCATTCTACAGGTGAGGTAACTGAGGCAGAGAAGTTAAATGACTTGCCCAAAGTCACACCGCTGACATGTGGCGGAGCTGGGATTAGAACCCATGACCAAAAAAAAAATCTTTCCACTTAGGTGATGCGCCTTCTCATTTTGTGGCCACCCTGCTCTGACCTCCAGGATTCCAGGAGCACTGGGGCTGGAGGCAGGGGAGTTGTGAGGGGCTGCCCTGACCTCCAGGATGCCCAGTTTATGGAATTGTCTGCCACTGTTGTCTCTACCCATGTTCGGTTCTTCAAAAAGGGAAAATGCAGGATGTGAAATACTTGTTTTTTGTAGGGAAAAGATATATTCTGTGGCTCCTGTGAGCCAGTTTTGTAAATTTTTTTAAAATCCAATTTTGGGTTGCATTTTAGGAACTAAGTATCTCCTTTCTTCCTTTATTTTCCAGATGAAAAGATGGAGTCAAGCACAAGAAAAGCTCTGATGGACATTTCCGAAAAACTTACAGTAATTCCAAACAACTCAAGTGGAATTTCTTATCTCAGGTATTTGTGACTCACCTTAGCATCTTTCTTTGATATGTTTGTGTCTTGTTAACCTGCTAACCCCCTCAGTGCCCCCTCCACCCAAGGTGCAGGCCACTGGAACCCAATGTCACTTAGACATATTCCCCACAGCAAACTGTCCCTGAGAAAGTTGATAGTTCCCTCATCTCTCTCTCCCCCATCCCAAATCTCCTCTTGGTGACCTGCATTGCCATGGTGCTGTTTAACCGTCTGACAAGGTTGAGAGACTTGATTCCAATACGAGTGCCGCATCCAATTCCTTGAGCAGTTCTGTCATTGTCGTCGTCATCAACACTTTCATTCATTCATTCATTCATTCAATCGTATTTATTGAGTGCTTACTGTGTGCAGAGCACTGTACTAAGCGCTTGGGAAGTACAAGTTGGTCCATTCATTCATTGTCATATTTATTGAGCACTTACTGTGTGCAGAGCACTGTACTAAGTGCTTGGAAAGTACAATTCAGCAATAGAGACAATCCCTGCCCATAAGGGGCTTACAGTCTAGAACGGGGGAGACAGACATCGAAACAAGTAAAAAGGCATCAATAGCATCAATAAAAATAAGTAGAATTATAGATATATACACATGAAAACAAGTAAACAGGAATTAATATAAATAGAATTATAGATATATACAAATATTAAAGTACTGTGGGATGGGGAGTGGAGCAAAAGGAGCGAGTTAGGGCAATGGGGAGGGCGAGCTGAGGAAAGGGGGTGCTTAGTCTGGGAAGGCCTCTTGGAGGAGGTGAGCCTTCAGTAGGGCTCTGAAGGGGGGAAGTGTGATTGATTGTTAATTATAGGACTTGATCAACATCACATGCTAATGATAATAATTGTGGTATTTAAGCGCTTACTATGTGCCAGACCTTGTTCTAAATGCTGGGGTAGATACAAGCTAATTAGGTTGGACACAGTCCCTGTCCCACATAGGGCACAGTCTTAATTTCCATTTTAAAGATGAGGGAACTGTGGCGCAGAGAAATGAAGGTACTTGCCCAAGGCTACACAGCAGACGAGTGACAGAGCTGGGATTAGAACCCATGAACTTCTGACTCAGGACTGTCCTAATAATAATAATAATAATAATAATAATAATAATAATAATAATGGCATTTATTAAGCGCTTACTATGTGCAAAGCACTGTTCTAAGCACTGGGGAGGTTACAAGGTGATCAGGCTGTCCTACATGGGGCTCACAGTCTTCTTCCCCATTTTCCAGATGAGATAACTGAGGCTCAGAGAAGTTAAGTGACTTGCCCAAAGTCACACAGCTGACAAGTGGCGGAGTGGGGATGGGATTAGAACCCATGACCTCTGACTCTCAAACCCGGGCTCTTTCCACTAAGCCACGCTGTGAGTGCAGCTCACAGTCAACAACATCATCGGCCAACCTAAGGACAAACAAGGCTTGAACAAATGGGATGCTAAGAACAAACTTGAGGGCCAGCTATACCCACACAAGTGGAGACGAACAAATGTATCTCTGCCATTCAGGGGAAGAGAGTTGTGCCACTAGCTTTGCTGTTTGCAGCCCCTGACGGTACTTTCAATCTTTCCTCAAAGCTTCGGTTCCAAAAAGGGGCTCCCCTTTCTTGACTGCAGCCCACCAGGAGGCTTCTCTGTGTGCCATGGGGATCTCCTGCCACTCAGCTGTCATGGTGCCTTACATCAGACTGTGTTACACTGATTCCTTGAAATGTTTTCTGCCCGCTTGCTTTCCAACAGTTCGCTTCAGCTCACTCCACCACAGCTGTTTGCCTTCCCTCCTGCCAAACATTCCCCTTCCAGTGAAGCAGAGCCGAGACAAATATAGGTTCCAAGCAGGGAAGCTGACTTTGGCCCAAGACGTTGTTGTTTGTGATCCTGGCTTGCCTTGAGAGAGGCAGCATGGTGTAGTGGAGCGAGGACGCTCCCGGGAGGCAGCGTGGCTCAGTGGAAAGAGCCCGGGCTTTGGAGTCAGAGGTCATGGGTTCTAATCCCAGCTCTGCCACTTGTCTGCTGTGTGACCTTGGGCAAGTCACTTAACTCCTCTGGGCCTCAGTTACCTCATCTGTAAAATGGAGATTAAGACTGTGAGCCCCGCGTGGGACACTTGATTACCTTGTATCTACCCCAGCGCTTAGAACAGTGCTTGGCACCTAGTAAGCACTTAACAAATACCATCATCATTATCGTTATTATTTTATGCACTTTGTCCATGAGAAGGCAGTAGGGTTTTCTGGCCTTTTAGCAGTATTCAACTATGCATTGCACAGGCACCAACGGTTAAGCCGGGGGAAAGCGTGTTGTGCCAGGAGCGGGACATGTGGTTGTGCTGTTTGTTTGCAATATCGGTGATGGTTTGTATGGGGCCACTAGCCTTCCCTTCCCCACCAGCAAACGCTGTGAGATGGCTGTGAGGGGAGAGCCGGTGCAGTCGGTGGTCACAGAACAGAGTATCCCTGGAACCTTAAAAGCACTGTACCCTCACTCATATGAAGGGACCTTATTGAATATGATAGAGTGGCTTTGTAAGGGCGGGGAAGTGTGTATGTGTGTTTGGGTTTGGGGGTGAGGAGGGAGGAGACCGAGACCTTTCTACTTTTTTTTACAAAAAAGACAAGGGAAAACAAAGCCCAGAACAGCAGCATGGAAACTCTGCAGACTGTAGCTGGCAAACAGCAGGAGAATTAAGAGTCAAGGAAGGCAGGTGAGGGTGGTGCTTTTAGGAGCCACCCAGCACCACCAGACTTCTACTATCTCTGGGCTGATAATGGGATTGTCTGACTGCCCTGAAGCCAGGTGCATCTAGATCCCATTCCCACTGGCCATCATTCTGCAGGCTGTGCCCTCTCATCCAGCACTGCGAGGTCCTCTCCACACCCAGCCGGTCCATGGGCTACAAATGGCCCGGCTGGATGATAATTTCCCTTTGCCCCTTGATGTCCCAGTCAGAAGGGATGAAACATGGAAGTGACACTTAATAATGAGTTAACCCACAATCAGTGTTGTTTCAGTGATTACTGTGTGCCGAGTACTGCACTAAGCACTTGTAATAAAACCTTGGTCTGTGTAGCACTTTTACTCCCAAAGTACTCTCACATCACTGTATCTAATTTTTGCCCTAACCTGCGAAATAGGAAGAAAGGCAGGAATTATTGTCCCCATTTTGCAGGTGAAGGAAGTGAGGTACAGAGAGGTTAGGTGACTTATCCATAGTCATAAAGCAGGCTGAGGGGGGTGCCCAGTCTCAAACCCAAGTGATCTGCCTTCCCAATCCACGCTCTGCCACTTTAGCACATGTCCCTTTTCTAGGTCAGGTCATTGGAGAGAGGTGTTTAAAAGAGAGAGAAATGGCTTTCCCTTGCTGACCACCTTCCTGTTTCCTAAATTCAGTTTGTACACTGTTGTTTAGCGCCACTCTCACTTTCAGCGTACGAGCTTTTGGCAGTCAGAAGGGATTTGGTGCCGACAGTGAAAGAGTGAGCAAGTGAAAATGAATTTGACATGTGGAACCTCACATTCTACTTCGTGCTAGCCAGGAGGCATGGGGCAAAGGAACCCCCACTTCTCCAGGAGCGCTGCCCTCCTGTCCTAGGATCAAGAATGTGAAAGGCAAAATGAAATCAATCAATTGTATTTATTGAGCACTTACTGGGTGCAAAGCACTATGCTAAGTGCCTGGGAGAGTACAATATAATAGTTGGTAGCCATGTCCCCTGCCTATAGTGAGCTTACAGTCTAGCCTCGAAGAGAAATAAACAGAAAGGGAGAAGGGTATGCACTGCCCCCCCTCCCCTCACCCCAACCTAATCCAGCATCTCCCTGTGAAGATCTTCAGGAACTAATGTGTCCCCAAAGAAAAGGGATTGCTTTTTGTCCAAGGTCTGATTCTACATTTTAGTTTTTCATTCTGAGCTATCAGGTACCTCTCCCTGCCTCCGTGTTTTCCCCCACCCAAACACTGCTATCATTTTTCTCGGCTGTCAGCCCCCACAGAAGTGGAACTCTCAAGAAGCTGAAATGGATTTTACCTGATGTCTTCTTTACACCTATAACATTCGCTTCATATCCTTCCAGAACTCGACTCCAAGACCTGACAAAAAAGCCATCCCTGGAGCCGGTCTACATAGGGCTGTTTGGAAGCACGGGGGCTGGGAAGAGCTCCCTGCTCAATGCCATCATCAATGAGAAAATGTTTTTGCCAGTGTCGGGCGAAAGTACCTGCACCTCATGCCTGGTGCAAGTGAGTTCTGGTGTCAGCGACATCTGTGAGGCCAAAATCCATCTCCTCTCTGACGAGGCAAGTGCTCCTCTCTACCCCCTTGGGTTGGTTCACTTTCTTTTGGAGTCTTCATAAAAATAATGCTTTATAAATTCAGCATCTCCCATGCTTCAGGCTTCCTGAAAGGCTGAAAAACTGTTGAAAAAATGGCATTGGCTAATTCAACAACTTACTGGCCCCTGGGTGAAGAGTGGTCCCTATTATTTTGCTCAGAAGAGTGGACTCCTTCCCACCCTACAGCAGTCCTCGAGGGGTAGGGATGAGCCATGCATCTTCTCCCTCATGGTTGGATACTTGAGGAGATGGAGGAAAGAGGCAGAGAAGCAGAATAGAAGTCACAGAGAATCACTAGAAACTAACTGACCATAGTAAACTGAGAAAGGGTGATTCTTCTGTAGAATCGTTCTCACTTGGTTCTAATTCAGAGGCATTAATACTGAGATGTAAGACTTAACGAATGTTTCTATCATAAAGGATCTCTGAGTAAATAGATGAATGATTTTGGCAGAGTAACATTTGTGAGGGGGAATGACCAGGTGACCTCACCAGGTTCTTTCTAGCCCTGTAAAAGTCACAAGGGCAGAGGGGGCAATCGTGTCATTAGGTGCAATCTCTTATACTTAGTGACCTGATTCTCCATGCTGCCCTGAGGAGGGAACAATCAATACATGCCTCTGCCTTACTAATCTCAAGTCCAACTGATAAAAGAAAGGGGCAGAGGGGGCTGGAGTGGCAGGTTGGTCCCAGAACTCTTTGCCCCTCTGCCATCCTCTGGGGCCAGCCGGGAGGGAATGAGGGGAGGAGTTCTGTCATCTCTCTGTGGACAGTCCTAAACTGGCCAGGCCCACGCCAGTTTATTTGAGCCCTGTAAATCTTTTAATTATCTGCAGGAATGGGAAGAAGAACTGAGAAATTTGAAGGAACTCATAGTTAAGAATGAAACCAGGTCTGGGGAAGAAGAGGTTGATGAGTATGGAATCGTACAAGAGGCTATACTGAAGCTCAATGCTCTCTATGGTCTCGAAGCTGAAAACAAAAGTGTCGACGAGCTTTTGAGCATCAAGATCTTTAATGACAAGACTATTGTTTTAAAAGGAAGTTCTGTAAGTACTTTCCATTAATCTGCGTTAATCTACTTAGATCTCTGCAGTCCAGAAGGAGGAGTCAGTTAACCAATAGTACTTATCAAGTGCTTACTAAGTGGGCAGAGCACTGAACTAAGTGCTTGGGAGAGTACAATATGACAAGAGTTGTTTGAAGGGTAAAGATCCAAGTGCATAGGGGACACAAGGGAGAGGGAGTAAGTGGAAATGAAGGCTTAGTTGGATAGGTCTCTTGGAGGGGATATGATTTCATTAATTTCAGTGGGGAGAGTGGTGGTCTGTCGCAAAGAGGGAGGAGAGTTCCAGGCCAGAGGGAAGATGTGGGCAAAGGGTCGGTGATGAGATAGATAAGATCGAGGTACAGTGAGAAGGTTGACGTTAGAGGAACGAAACATGTGGGCTGGGTTGTAGTAGGAAATAAGCAAGGCAAAATAGGAGGGGGTGGGGTGAGCTGATTGAGTGCTTTAAGGCTAATGGTAAGACGTTTCTGTTTGATTCAGAGGTGGATGTGCAATCGCTGGAGGTTTCTGGGGAGTTAGGGAAATAAGAACTGAATATTTTTTAGAAAAATGATCTAGGCAGCAGAGTGAAGTAAGGACTGGAGTGGGAAGTGGTAGGAGGCTAGACTGAAGTCTTTGGGACTCTAGACTAAGATCCTGGGGGGCAGGGAACATGTCTACATACTCTATACGTACTATCCCAAGCACTTGGTACAGTTCTCCGCACACGGTAAGCGCTCAATAAATACCACTGATTGAGGCAGAGACGTCAGCGAGGGGGCTAATGCAGTAGTCGAGACAGGATATGATAAGTACTTGGATCAGCAGAGTAACGGCAAGCTTAATCCTGCTCCTGCGTGTGTCCGCGCGCGCGCACGTGCACCACGGCTAGGGAGCATCCATGTTTGCTTGGAGACACTGTGGGTGGGGAAGAATGCAGCTCTACGTCAAGACATCACATGGTTTGGCAGATCGCTGGGCGGGGAGTGGTGGGTGGAGAGAACACAGTGCTGTGGACATGACCTTATGGTGATTCTACCAGGTGGGCAGCATCCCTTGATCAGCCACTCAGATATCTTAGTGCACTTAAGAGCTGGGGTAAATGCAAGCTAATTTGGTAGAACACAGTTTCTTTCCCAAGCCCTTAATAGGGCTTAGTTACAGGACCGTCATCATCATCAATCATATTTATTGAGCGCTTACTCTGTGCAAAGCACTGTACTAAGTGCTTGGGAAGTACAAGTTGGCAACATATAGAGACAGTCCCTACCCAACAGTGGGCTCACAGTCTAAAAGGGGGAGACAGAGAACAAAACCAAACATACTAACAAAATAAAATAAATAGAATAGATATGTACAAGTAAAATAATTAAATAAATAGAGTAATAAATATGTACAAACATATATACATATATACAGGACCAGCAGCCTGGGAGTCAGAAGGACTTGGGTTCTAATCCCGGTACTGCCACTTATCTGCTGTGTGACCTTGGGCAAGTCACTTCACTTCTCTGTGCCTGTTACCTCATCTGTAAAATGGAGTTTAAGACTGTGAACCCCATGTGGGACAAGAGACTATGTCCAATCTGATTTGCTCGTATTCACCCCAGCACTCAGTTTAGTGCCTGGCACGTAAGTGCTTAACAAATGCCACAATCATTATTATTATTATTATTATTATTATTATTATTATTATTATTATGATTATTACAGTGCTCTGCCCATAGTAAACATTGAATAAATGCAATTGATTAATCCCTGCTACAAACCTGAACTCTGTTGATGATGGCGATGAAATGATTCATTTTGTCCTTGGCACTGCTTAAGGGATACAGAGACGTGAAGAGCATAGCCTGAAAGGAAATGTATGTTGATATAATGTTGGAGGCAATAAGGGAGTTAATGGACGAATGTTGCCTCTCTTTTTCACTTCAGGCAAATGACCTGTCTGAACAAATGGACCTGTACATTCGGAACCAGTCAGAACTCAGCGAGAACAATGAAAGAGAATTATGGCCCCTAGTCAACCACGTGGAAGTGACTCTCGCCGTATCAGAACTTCTCCCAAGAGGGGTGGTGCTAATGGATATTCCAGGGACCGGAGACTTTAATAGCATAAGGGATCTGATGTGGAAGGAGGTAACTTTCAGACTTTCTTTTGCTTTCTGAAAAAGTTGCACCATTTTGTTGGAAAATTTAGCGCATCTTAAGTGGGCAAAATTTAAAAAATGTCTTCTGGTGTGGTCAGGATTTACAGACTCACACAAGAAGGAGTCCAGGAAATCTTTGTGATTAGCTGATCTGATCTACTATATAGGATTGGGGTCAACACTTGAGATTCATCTTCCCAACCCCCAACACACCCTTCTCTCCCCCCCACCCCATTTTACATTCTCAAACGTAATCTGAACTGAAGCAGCAGAGAGTTTAATTCCAAAGTGGAGAAAGATAAAACCAGGAAGGTAGAGGGGAAGGAAGCTACAAGAAAATCCAAAATATGCACCCAAATATCAGAATACTCAAACCCTAACATCGTACAAACAAGTTTATATGGATTTTTTTTTATATTAGCAAAGTTCACAAGAGAGTATATTCACATCACTTGGAAAAGGTCTTTCCCATCAGAGATAGACAGCCTCAAGTGTACATAAGTGGGAGAAGAGCCTCACCTCTTGACCGTTTTAAGGTTTCTGCCCCAGTCCCTCTGGGGGATGCAGGTAATTGACCTTCTGGGAAGGAAATTCTGGCTTAAAATTTAATAGTGCTCCTGTCAGTGAGGTTTAAGTATAAGTTGTGAGCATTTTGTCTATTTATGAAGTTTAATCCATTGCTTATTAGCCACACTTTCAGCTCATTGTTTTTAACAGCAAATGTGGAGCGACAGGCAGGAATTCTCCCAACCCTAAGATAATTAGGCCAAGAGCTTTCAAAGCTCTGAGCAGCTCTCTGCCAGCAGCTAGACGTTGGGGCTGGGGGTAGGGTTGACAGCGCTGGCGATGGGAATCAAAGTTAGCACGTTCCGGGTGGCCAGACAGTGAGTTAGCCAATATAATGCAACTTTCAGACTGTCAACAGCACATGACCATGTCCTATTCGTCTTACTTATCTTACTCTCCAAATTTGTTTTTTTCTTTCAAGAGTATTAATAAATGTTCTGCAATTTGGATAATCGGTGATGTTCAAAGAATTAAAGGAGGAAAAGATAATGAAGTTCTTCTGCGGGAAGGAATAAAAGCCCTTCAGAAAGGGACCTGCTCTGAAATAGCTCTGGTGATTACCAAGTCAGAGAATATGAATCTGGAAGTATATCTGCGGTACTGCATCTTCCTTTGCCTTCGTTCTTAAATTTGTGGAGCAGGGGATACTGGGGGCAAGGAGGGTAGACAGAGGTGTGCTTATGTCTAAGATGGATATCACTTTTTCGATTAGTGAGGGACCCTCACTGCCCAAGGCCAGTGTTGCAAGGGTGGCTGCTCACGGGTGGTGACTTTATTATGTCTTCCATAAATCTTCCTGGCTTGGTACATTCCCTCCTGTTGTTCTCCCATCCTTTCTATCTCCCATCTTCCTCCCTCCATCCTTCCCCTTCCCAATACGCCATTTCTGTCTGTGTCTCTCCTACACATATGCATGTGCACGCAAACACGCCCTTATGTGCATTCGTAGGGCCAAGGCTAGAGCTCTCATTGGAGACGGAATTGGAAGTGGCAAGGACTGAGGCTCAGGCTGGGAGAGAGGGGCAGTGAGTCTGGAGGGAGTGGAGCTGGAGGAAAAGATGGCTGAGCTGTTTGGATTTAGAAGGCTAAAAGATTGGATTCCCCTTTGGAGTGGGAGGGGAAGGAGGTGATGCACTGAAGACACTTTCCTGAGGAAAAGAGGCAGGAATAGCTATTCTTAAACTTGGGCCAGCACAGACAATTAACTCCAGTGTGTTTTTCTCATGCTCAATCTATTTTTGATTGGTTTTGTTTCTTTAGGGAAAGATCCCAGAAAAAAGTAAGTATTTACAATTTTTATTTCTACCTTCTTCAGTTTAACTCCCTTCCCTCTCACATGCACAGGGGAGTCTGCTAAGGTTCTCCTTGTTCGTGGGAGGGTAAGATTTGTGTCCGGGCTCCTCCACCAATCCCCCGGGGCCGCTATCCTGACACAGGCCATGCTGCCGCTCTCCAGGCAGCTGAACAAACACATGCAAGCAGGTTTGGTCCTTACTGCAGTGGAAGTGCAGTGTGGCCTAGTGGAAAGAGCACGAGCCAACGAGACAGTGGAACTGGGTTTTAATTCTGGCTCTTCCCCCTTCCTGCTTGGGCGAGTCACTTCTCTGTGCTTCAGTCTCCTCCTCTGCAAAATGGGATTCAATATCTGTTCTTCCTCCTTAGACTTCGAGCCCCATTTGGGACAAGGAACCGTGTCTCACGAGCTGTTTATCTCGTATCTCCCCAGCACATGGTACAATGCTTGGCACACAGCTGTGTAACAAATATTATTACTATTATTATTCCTTCAAACTTATTTTATAAACCACCTAGAAAATTAGGAATTTGAAAGTACGGACTGTAAGCACCACTTAGCTGTTAGAAGAATTATAGCAGGGTTGCTCCACCACCTCTAAGTACACGCAGTGTGCCTGCCTCCATCAGGGCTGGGGCACACCGACACCCTCCTCCATGGCCTCAGTATTTACCTACGTCAAACTCAGTTTCTGGGCTTTATGGACCCAACTGATTTTAGCTCATTATTTATGGATGTCTGTGAATTTACAGCCTTTGTGGCTTTGATACATGAATGTACGGGTAGTTAGCAATACTCAGTCGAGGTTCTAACTCCGTTAGGGGCACATCTGCATATTGGGAGCCTTTGCCCGCTTCAGAGGATATTTGTCTGAACCTCGACCTGGCTCAAGGGTCACAGTTCTGCCCCAAACCAAATCAGACCGTACAACTTGACCACCTGGTTCAGAAGTGGACAGACAGGTTGGCGGGTGGGCCGAACGTGGCTGTTGTCTGTTTGGCTACTGGATGGCAGGCAGTAAAACAGACATAAGGCCCACACAGGCGGCCAGCGCTACTGAGGATGCAACTTGTTATTATTGTTGTTATTGCTACTGATGGTGCCAAGCACTCTAGTAAGCGGTGGGATAGATACAAGATAATTAGGTCCCACATGGTCCCAGTTTAAATAGGTGGGAGAACAGGTAGCGAGTCCCCATTTTGCAGATGAGGGAACTGAGGCAGAGAAGTTAAGTGACATGCCTGAGGTCACACAGCAGGTACATGGCAGAGCTGGGAGTAGAATCCAGGTCCCCTGACTCCTAGGTCCGGCTTTTTTCACTACGCCATGCTGCTCCCCTATAGTCCTAGAATCAGTCGAGAGCTTTTACTTGACCCACAGGAGAGCAGGCTCTTCAAATACTTTTTGTCGCAAATCTGACACTTCCACTACCATTGCTAACATCTTGCAACTGTAGAGCACCCCCTCTTCCTTGGGGTGAGTGTTAAGGTGATGATCTTGACCCTGCCTGCGGTAGTATTAGTAGTAATTGCACCTTTAGGGCACCTGCTCATTGGAAAGCACTTTGCCAATTTCTGGGGCAAAAAAATTCCAAGTTTGAGAAGGTGACATGATTCCCCAACCCCTTGGGGGCTCACAAACTAAGTAGAAAATGGGGGATAGGGTTCTGGCAATTATTTAATTATGGTATTGGTTGAGCGCTTACTATGTGCCGAGCACTGTTCTAAGCACCAGGGTAGATACAAGGTAATCAGGTTGTCTCACATGGGGCTCACAGTCTTAATCCCCATTTTACAGATGACATCTGTAAACCGAGGCACAGAGAAGTTAAGTGACTTTCCCAAGTTCACACAGCATACAAGTGTTGGAGCCGAGTTTAGAACCCACGTCCTCTTACTCCCAAGCGCGTGCTCTTGCCACTAGCCACAATGACTGCTCTTACACAAAAACAAGGACTACAGTAAACTCCCCACAAACAATAGGACCCTGAGGCTAGAAGGGTAGAGTTTCAGATCCGTGGCTCGGAGTCCAACACCACCAACGGTTTGGGCCCCAACTGGCCCAGTATTCCATGAGGTGAGAGGCTACATGGTACGGAGCGGAGTGGTGGAGGGAGGATAGTATTTTTCCCTGGCGGCCAAGCTCCATTCTGGGGAAGGAGGAACTGGCAGAGGCTCCTTGCTCTTGATTTTCTTTCTCCTTGCTATGGTGGAGGTAATGTTTGGGGTCCTGTTTGTTTGTTTATTATTTTTACATTTGTCAAGTCTTTGGGTACCAAACTATATGTATAGTAAGTCTTTAACCTAATCTATGTCCTATTTTATAATAATGAAACATTTAAGGCCTTTTCCTAGTTTTACTATTTTCAACAACCCCGACAAGTAGCTCGCCACTGTTATCTCTCCACTCCAAGGAGGTGGAGACTGAGACACAGAGTAGACACATGTAGGTGAAGTGATTTGCCCAAAGTCATTGCTGATATCATTCAATTTCCACTATCTTCCTCCTGGAGAAAGTGCAGTGAAGTAAGGAAAAAATGGAGTCTCAGATCCAAGAGGCAGCCAACATGTGGGGAGCTACAGAAATGCTTATACAAATAGCATCAAAAGAAGAATATATGTGTGTAGTGGTATTTGTTGAGAAGCAGCATGGCTCAGTATAAAGAGCCCGGGCTTTGGAGTCAGAGGTCATGGGTTCAAATTTCGGCTCTGCCAACAGTCAGCTGTGTGACTTTGGGCAAGTCACTTAACGTTTCTGTGCCTGTTACCTCATCTGTAAAATGGGGATGAAGACTGTGAGCCCCACGTGGGACAACCTGATCACCTTATAACCTCCCCAGCACTTAGAACAGTGCTTTGCACCTAGTAAGTGCTTAATAAATGCCATTGTTGTTATTATTATTAAGCACTATGTGCCGGGAACTGTACTAAGTGCAGCAGTGGATAAAAGCAAATCAGGTTGGATACAGTCTGTGTCCCCCGTGAGGTGCTCAGACTCAATCCCCATTTTACAGATGAGGTAACTGAGGCACACGGCAGGGAAGTGACTTGCCCAAGGTCACACCGCAGACAAGTGGTGGAGCTGGGATTAGAACCCATGACCTGACTCCAAGGCCCATGGTGTGTCCACTATGCCATGCTGCTTCAAACTTCTGTGGCTGGTACTGTGAATGGCACCTTTGGATTCAGGTCTACCGGAGCCCAGGTGGAGCGCTTATTGACAGTGGGCAGAAGGGAGGGAAGGAGGTGAGGACGGGGCGCTTTGTGATGGAGAGGAGACCCAGCTCATCCGACCCTGCCTTTTGCGCCAGGAGTCGAACAGCTATATAGGGTCAGCCAGGTCATCTGATGGACTCTGCTACCTTCCAGCTTTCTCCAGCAGCATATCTCGGTGCTTTGGGGTTCCCGTCCCCCAGCCCCCACCTTTCTCAGTTCCCCAGGTCCTGGGGAAGTTTGACTGCCTGCTCCGTGTAGGGACAGGAATGTTTGTAGTTAGGTGGGAGAAAAGAAGTTGGAGTTTTGTGGAGGGGTGGCTGGAGAAGCTGCAAAATCACCATTTCCCCCTGGAGGCAACTCAGAAGATGAAGGTCAGTGCTAGGCTCCTCTCCTGGCTGAGGAATATATAATGTGCATATAGCTATAATTCTATTTATTCTGACGGTTTTGACACCTGTCTACGTTTTGTTGTCTGTCTCCCCCTTCTAGACTGTGAGCCCACTGTTGGGTAGGGACCGTCTCTAGATGTTGCCAACTTGTACTTCCCAATCGCTTAGTACAGCGCACTGCACATAGTAAGCGCTCCATAAATACGGTTGATTGATTCCCGAAGCCTCCACCGGCCCCTGTGCCCCTGACCCTGCCTCCTTTGATGGAAGGGAAGCAAGAAATCAAGGCATTCCCCCACTTGCCCACAAGGGGGAGTCAATCAATCAATCAATCGTATTTATTGAGCGCTTACTGTGTGCAGAACACTGTACTAAGCGCTTGGGAAGTACAAGTCAGCAACACATAGAGACAGTCCCTACCCAACAGCGGGCTCACAGTCTAGTCGTAGGATTGCCTCCAACAGCAGGCACAGCTCTGTGGTGATAGTAATAATAATGATGGTATTTGTTAAGGCGCTTACTATGTGCCAAGCACCGTTCTAAGTGCTGTGGTGTGGCAGACCGCTCTCCTGAGATCCAGCCTGCCAAAGGATTCCTGCCCCCCTCAAATCCAACAGATCAAGGGCTACCATTCAATCAGTCAGTCAATCATTTATTGAGCACAGACTGTGTGCAGAGCACTGTATTGCTTGGTAGAGTACAATGAAATAGAGTTAGCAGACATGATCCCTGCCCGCAAGGAGCGTACAGTCTAAAGGGGAAGGTAGACATGAAAGAAAATACGGGCATGAGGCTGAGATCGGGAGCGATGTGGATACAGCCCCGTCCTCAGGCTCCTGGGCCGGGGAGCACCTCCTAACTTGAGAACCATCGTCTTTGTGAGAGCGCAGCTTAGTCCTCATCCACTGTACAGAACTATACATTCCGCAAATCGGGTAACGACGGGCATTTCTTATCAGTGTTTATTCCTCTTCAGAGAGCGTCGTAAGGGTTGGAGTGGGAGTAATCTGTATTACAATTGAAATGTCTCTGCAGCAGCAACCAAATGTGGAAGCCCCCAAGGACATGTACCAGGCCATTCTAGAGAGGAATAAGACTCTGAAGCAAAGCAAGGAAAGAAGTTTGAGGGAAAGGCTCAAGGTAACTTTCAGTAATATTGTTTGCTCTTGCTGCCAAAAGTATTGAGCTCCCAATCTCAGGACTACTAATACTTTTTTCTTCATTTCAAATGCTTTGAAAAGGGAACAAGAATCTTCCCTAAGGGAGATCAATTCTATAGGTTTCGGAGGGCATTTAGGGAAAAGAAAACCTAGCAGTGCTACCGTGCTGCAAACTTGGTTTTAATAATAATAATGGTAATAATCGTATTTGTTAAGCGCTTACTATGTGCAGAGCAATGTTCTAAGCGCTGGGGAGGTTACAAGGTGATCAGGTTGTCCCACGGTGGGCTCACAGTTTTAATCCCCATTTTACAGATGAGGTAACTGAGGCATGGAGAAGTTGTGACTTGCCCAAAGTCACACAGCTGACAGTTGGCAGAGCCGGAATTTGAACCCATGACCTCTGACTCCAAAGCCCGTGCTCTTTACATTTTGAGTGAAAGGTGTGTCAACCAGCAGGGGGGGCTGAGTGTCCTTGCTGAAATTTAAAAAACATGCGAAACTGTCTCTAGTTATCAATCTATCAGTTGTATTTATTGAGCGTTTGCTGTGTGCAGAGCACTGTACTAAGCACTTGGGAGAGTATAATATAATAGATTTGGTGGACGTATTCCATCGTGTCCTTGACTCCCCGTGGCATCACAGTTGCTGATGTCTGAAAGACACTGCCACAGCTTATCAATGAAAAATCAAGTCTTGATTATTCCGGGCCCAATTGAACGATTTTTGGATTACCCAGTTCAAGTTTCCCCTTTTCCTGCCCACCTTTAGGCCCTTTCTTTACATGTTATCTAAGCAAAGAAAGCAAGGAGAAAAGAGACTCAAAAATGATGTATATTTCTTCTTAAGAGTTTTAATTGGAAAGGAGCTTGAAACACTAACCTTCAAACCTCACTTTAGTCATTTAGAGAAGAGTATTTTTCTGTGGTTCCCTTGCCCATTCTCTCTGCCATGGGTAATGGAGAATTGGTTTCCTGTTTTTAATTACTATACTTATTTGTCTGCAGTTTAATCATTTTAACCTAAACACTTGCAGCCCTAGGTCCATTGAGACCAATCTTTTGGTACGTTAATGTGTTTATAAGGAGAGGGTGGCACAGCTGAAATGAAGATTTTTTCTTTTGCTCTAGCTGGGCTGTTTCTAACTTAAAAGAGGTGGAAGACACTTTTTTATGGTATTTGTTAAGCACTTACTGTGTGCCAGGCACTGTACTAAGAACTGGATACAAACTAATTATAGATTCATTCATTAATTCAGTTGTATTTCTTGAGTGCATACTGTGTACAGAGCACTGTACTAAGTGCTTGGGAGAGTACAATATAACAATGAACAGACCCATTCCCTGCCCACAATGAGGCTGAATTTCAGCTTTGTTGGCTTTTTTGTTTCAGAAAAATTTACCATCTGATGCTGAAGTGTTAGACAGTTCTGAGCTAGTTTACACTGTGAGTGCTGAAGAATACTGGAAAAAAGAGCATCTTACTGAGGAAGAAACAGGTAAATTCACAATTCAATTTCAACATATATCATACCTGTAAATATATATATATATTTATTAACTATGTATGTTACATATGTTGTATATAAATACATATATAACACACACACACACAAAAAAACATATAGTCAAAGTTGTTCCATCTAGGCCACTGTCTCCAAAAGCTCTGATTGGTTCAGAGACCACTGCCAGCTGATGACTGGCCAGAAAGCCTGGACTGGGGATGGGTAGAACAAGGCAAGGTTAAGGAGAAGGCAGAGGAGTAGGGTGCTGGGGTGTTTGGAGAACAGAATTCCAGTCCTCCTATGTGGATTAGAGTGAGCAGAGAGAGAGGAGGGGGACTGAGAGGTGGAGTCGGGGGCAGAGGAAGAAAGAAAAGTAAGGGTCCACCACTGTGGGGCCTGCCCAAGCTGCAGCAGCAACCTCTTGGCAGATGTGTGTCTGGGATCCCACTCTGCCCTCTGGCAGCAGGGCTTATTCATATTTGACACTGTGTTGGCACTAAAAACGGATGATCCGGGACCTCGCTTTGCTTTCAGGATGCCTGAGGTGGGTGGAGGTGGAGGAAGGAAAGAGAGGAAGAGAGGGAGCTTTGAGGAGTAGAAGCTCTGCTACTTGCAGCTGCCTCTGTTTTCATGCAGCTCCAGAGCTCCTGGCTTGTTGCCCAAGCCTTAGTCCGATATGTAATAATAATAATAATAATGGCATCTATTAAGTGCTTACTATGTGCAAAGCACTGTTCTAAGCACTGGGGGGGGATACAAGGTGATCAGGTTGTCCCACGTGGGGCTCACAGCCTTAACCCCCATTTTACAGATGAGGTAACTGAGGCACAGAGAAGTTGTGACTTACCCAAAGTCACACAGCTGACAAGTGGCAGAGCCGGGATGTGAACCCACAACCTCTGACTCCAAGGCCCGTGCTCTTTCCGCTGAGCGAAACTGCTTGTTGCCCAAGCCTTAGTCCGCTTTGTACTTCCGAAGCACTTAGTACAGTGCTCTGCACACAGTAAGCGCTCAATACGACTGAATTGAATGAATAGTCAGTTCCTTCTCCTTACTTGGGAGTAAGGTGACTCCGGCCTGGACTTTGAAGGGAGTTCCCAGCAACAGAGAGCGGAAGAATCCCATCTCCGTATCTCTTTGAAATACTTCCAACACAGAAAACATTTCCTGGTGTATTAGTTCATCGGACAAAGGCCTGCCCCTCACAAGCACTTTACTGGCCAGTCAACCAAACCCACATTTTGAATGATCTGTGCTTATTGATTCTAGAAATTCCTAAATTAAGACAGAAGATCAGAAGCATATACCTGAAAGAGAAGAAGAAGATGGTATCCGATTACATCACACAGGCTTTTGGCATCGTCTCGCTTGCAGAGCACTTCGAGTTCCAAGTAGAACATGACATTGTTAGTATTTGAAATTGGAGCAATCTGTCCTGGGGAGGCTGCCTTGAAAGAAACATACCGAAGCTTCAGTGGGTGACCCCCGGTGCTTGTGCTCCACAATCTGTGCTCCACAATTGGCACTAACAATTTCATTTCTGTGCTGTGCTCATCCTTTCAAGATTTCCTTTATTACTGCGGGTTAGAGAGAGAATCCTGGGCTGGCCCCCATATTGGCATTTCATGTGTTCTTAATGTGTCCTCTCGGTTCTTATTCCAGATTAAGGACTTTTGCCATGACACTCTGAAGAGCTATTTGGAGGTGAAAATCCAGTGTTTGGAGAAGGATGCTGACAAGTGCTTTAACCAAATAAAGGGGCCCCTCACCGAGGGAGTCAAGAATGCAAAGTCATCTTACAAAAGAATTCTTGATGACCTCCTCTTTGTGAGTAATGCCCCTTGTGCTTTTATTTAATAAAACCACTACTCTTTAACCAGGAGAGGGAGAAGAGGAGGAGGAGAAAGATTACTAGGTATTGACTTAACAGGTAAAACTCATTCTCTAAGACCTGGACTCTGGGAAATATGCTGCTGGTTTTCTGACTTTCCTAGTGAAGGCACTGAGACAGAAGAAGATGGAAGAGCCATAAGAAGGTGAACGGATTAGGGCAAGTAATCAAATAATAGTTATTGACTGCCAATTGGGTGTAATGCACTGTGCTAAGCCCTGGGAAGTACAAAACAATCAGTGACACATTCCCTGCCCACCAGGAATTGATACTCTAATAGGAGAGACAGGCCTAAGAGTATTTACAAGCAGTAATTTAAATAACTGGATTAACAATTGAATACGTGTATATGCTGAGGTGCTGAGGATGAGTAAAAGTAAATAAGTGTTGGAGATGGCTGATGGGTTGATATGACTTGGGGTTGCTGGGAATTGGGTTGGGGCTGGCCTGGTCTCAGGAATGTGAGCCTGTCCCAGCCTAGAATGGTCTGGCACTAAGTCAGCCCTGGGCATGAAGCCCCATTGGATCCAAAGTCAGTTCCAGAGTCAACACAAGCGTGGGGTGGGTTGTCCGTGACTCTGGATGATCTCTGTAGTGGGTCCTCTCCCTGTGGCCCTCCAGACTGGAAATGATCGGAAGTCAGACACAGTCTTCCCCAAACATTTCAGTCTAGAGTGTGCTCCCTCGGACACACTTGCCTGGTGAGGAGGCCAGGTGTGATTATCCAGATTCACCATTGCATGCGGGGAAGGGAAGTGGCCAGTCCAGTCAGTGCTAATGGAGTGCTTACTTTGTGCACAGCACTGTACTAAGTGCTTGAGAGAGTACCACACAATTCGGGGCGATGTAGAAGGGAATGAAAGATGAGGAAAAATTGGGCTTAATCTGGAAAGGCCGTTTGGAGGAGATGTGCTTCCTGATTAATCTCCCCACACCCTATTTTTCCTCCTACTCTCTCTCACTCATGCATTTAGTCCTATCCCTTATATTGTTATATGGTACTCTCCCAAGCGCTTACTACAGTGCTTTGCACACAGTAAGTGCTCAATAAATATGACTGAATGAATGAACAGATTATTATTATTATTATTACAGCATTTATCAAGTGCTTAAGCATCATGTTTATTGAGCACTTAGAATGTGCAGAGCACTGAACTAAGTGCTTGGAAGAGCACAATACAACAGAATAGCAGACACGCTTCCTGCCCACAACAAGGTTATAGCCTAGAAGATGGGAACAGACCCAAAAGCATAGGCGACACAGAAGGGAGGGTGAAGAGGGGAAGTGAGGACATAGGAAAGGCCTCTTGGAAAAGATGTGATGTTGGGCTTTTAAAATGTGGGAGAGTGGCAATCTGTCAGATATGACAGATATCTGTCAGATATTATCCTTGACTCATCTCTCTCATTCAACCCCGAGTTCAATCTGTTGCCAGGTCCTGTCGGTTCAGTCTCCACAATATCACTAAAATCCTCCCTTCCCTCTGTACCCAAGTTGCTGCTATTTTAGCAATTTAATTTATTGCTAATTTATAGTACTGCATCAGCCTCCTCGCTGACTTGCCTGCCTCCTATCTCCCCAGACTCCAATCCATACTTCACTCTGCTGCCCGGATCATTTTTCTACAAAACGATTTATTCCATATTTCTCCACTCCTCAAGAACCTCCAGGCATTGTCCATCCTCCTCCGCATCAAGCAGAAACTCTTTACCATTGGCTTTAAAGCACTTAAACCCCTTCCCCCTCCCACCCAACCGAGCCTGCACACTTTGCTCCTCCAATTGCCAACCTACTCACCGTACCTCCATCTCCTCTTTCTAGCCGCCAACCTCTCGCCCACTTCCTGCCTCTGACCCGGAATGTCTTCCCTCTTTATATTCGATAGACGATCACTTTCCCCACCTTCGAAGCCTTATTAAAAATCTCATCTTCTCCAAGAAGCCTTCTCCGACTAAGCCCTCATTTCCTCTTCTTTGGATTTGCACTCCTAATTCACCCCTCCTCAGCCCTACAGCTCTTATGTACATATCCGTTATTCATTTATATTGTCTGTATCCCCCTCTAATGATGATATTTGTTAAGCGCTTACTATGTGCCAAGCACTGTTCTAAATGCTGAGTTAGATACTAGGTAATCAGGTTGTCCCATGTAGGGCTCACATTCTCAATCCCCATTTTACAGAGGAGGTAACTGAGGCACAGAGAAGTTAAGTGACTTGCCCAAAGTCACACAGCTGACAAGTGGCGGAGCCGGAATTAGAACCCATGATCTCTGACGCCCAAGCCCATGCTCTTTCCACTCAGCCACACTGCTTCTCTAGACTGTAAGCTGCTTCCGCTCTCTGGACCCCACCCATCTTTCGGAGCGCCTCACACCCCACCTCGCCGCCCTCTCCTCTCTACCCAGTCTTGATGATCAGATTACTGCTCTCAACTCTACCCTTTCTACTCAGCTAGACTCGCTCGCTCCCCTTTCCCTTCGCCGCTCTCGCACCACTAACCCACAGCCCTGGATCACTGCCACTGTCCGCCTCCTTCGCTCTTATGCTCGAGCTGCTGAACGCTGCTGGCGAAAGTCTAAACACCATGCCAACCTCGTTCACTTCAAGTTTATCCTTTCCTGCCTTAACTCAGCCCTCTCTTCTGCCAGACAAAACTATTTCTCCTCCCTTATTGACACCCATGCCCATCACCCCCGCCAGCTCTTCCGTACATTCAACTCCCTTCTCAGGCCCCCGGTTCCTCCCCCTCCTCCTTCCCTCACCCTCAACGATCTGGCCTCCTACTTCATTAACAAAATTAAATCCATCAGGTCCGACCTCCCCAAAGTCTCTTCCCCCCTTTCTCCAACCTCCCGGCTCTCAACACTCTCTGCTACTCTCCCATCCTTCCCAGCGGTATCCTCAGAGGAACTCTCCTCCCTCCTCTCAAGTGCTACTCCGGCCACCTGTGCTTCTGACCCCATTCCCTCTCATCTTATGAAATCTCTCGCTCCATCCCTTCTCCCCTCCTTAACTTCCATCTTCAACCGCTCACTCTCCACTGGTTCCTTCCCCTCTGCCTTCAAACATGCCCATGTCTCTCCCATCCTAAAAAAACCCTCTCTTGACCCCACCTCACCTTCTAGTTATCGTCCCATATCCCTCCTACCATTCCTTTCCAAACTCCTTGAACGAGTTGTCTACACGCGCTGCCTAGAATTCCTCAACAACAACTCTCTCCTCGACCCCCTCCAGTCTGGCTTCCGTCCCCTTCATTCCACGGAAACTGCCCTCTCAAAGGTCACCAATGACCTCCTGCTTGCCAAATCCAACGGCTCCTACTCTGTCCTAATCCTCCTCGACCTCTCAGCTGCCTTTGACACTGTGGACCACCCCCTTCTCCTCCACACGTTATCTGACCTTGGCTTTACAGACTCCGTCCTCTCCTGGTTCTCCTCTTATCTCTCCGGTCGTTCTTTCTCAGTCTCTTTTGCAGGCTCCTCCTCCCCCTCCCATCCTCTTACTGTGGGGGTTCCCCGAGGTTCAGTGCTTGGTCCCCTTCTGTTCTCAATCTACACTCACTCCCTTGGTGACCTCATTCGCTCCCACGGCTTCAACTATCATCTCTACGCTGATGACACCCAGATCTACATCTCTGCCCCTGCTCTCTCCCCCTCCCTCCAGGCTCGCATCTCCTCCTGCCTTCAGGACATCTCCATCTGGATGTCCGCCCGCCACCTAAAGCTCAACATGTCGAAGACTGAGCTCCTTGTCTTCCCTCCCAAACCTTGTCCTCTCCCTGACTTTCCCATCTCTGTTGACGGCACTACCATCCTTCCCGTCTCACAAGCCCGCAACCTTGGTGTCATCCTCGACTCCGCTCTCTCATTCACCCCTCACATCCAAGCCGTCACCAAAACCTGCCGGTCTCAGCTCCGCAACATTGCCAAGATCCGCCCTTTCCTCTCCATCCAAACCGCTACCCTGCTAATTCAAGCTCTCATCCTATCCCGTCTGGACTACTGCACTAGCCTTCTCTCTGATCTCCCATCCTCGTGTCTCTCTCCACTTCAATCCATACTTCATGCTGCTGCCCGGATTATCTTTGTCCAGAAACGCTCTGGACATATTACTCCCCTCCTCAAAAACCTCCAATGGCTACCGATCAATCTGCGCATCAAGCAGAAACTCCTCACCCTGGGCTTCAAGGCTCTCCATCACCTCGCCCCCTCCTACCTCACCTCCCTTCTCTCCTTCTACTGCCCAGCCCGCACCCTCCGCTCCTCCACCACTAATCTCCTCACTGTACCTCGCTCTCGCCTGTCCCGCCATCGACCCCCGGCCCACGTCATCCCCCGGGCCTGGAATGCCCTCCCTCTGCCCATCCGCCAAGCTAGCTCTCTTCCTCCCTTCAAGGCCCTGCTGAGAGCTCACCTCCTCCAGGAGGCCTTCCCAGACTGAGCCCCTTCTTTCCTCTCCCCCTCGTCCCCCTCTCCATCCCCCCGTCTTACCTCCTTCCCTTCCCCACAGCACCTGTATATATGTATATATGGTTGTACATATTTATTACTCCATTTATTTATTTATTTATTTATTTTACTTGTACATTTCTATCCTACTTATTTTATTTTGTTGGTATGTTTGGTTCAGTTCTCTGTCTCCCCCTTTTAGACTGTGAGCCCACTGTTGGGTAGGGACTGTCTCTATGTGATGCCAATTTGTACTTCCCAAGCGCTTAGTACAGTGCTCTGCACATAGTAAGCGCTCAATAAATACGATTGATTGATTGATTGATTGATTGTGGGCAGGGAATGTCTACCATCCCTTTGTAGTTTACTCTCCCAAGTGCTTAGTACAGTGCTGTGCACATTGTAAGTACTCAGTAGATACAACTGATTGATGTGAAGGGGGAGGGCGTCGAGGATCATTAGCAGAAAAGAGCGGTAAGAGGCTACAAAATGATTAAATTTGTAGGTGTCAGAGGTTAGCAAGAAGTAACTCACCAAGCTTGGCAAATATTTGGAAAGCTCAGAAAGGGGCAACAGGAACTCTGGACAGCCCCATGGAGCTGTAACCACCTGTTCCTTTGTCCTTGCTGCTGCTGTCCTTGCTCCTCCTTATGGGATTTGGCTGTTTTTATCATGTCCACCTTTCCGCGTGTGTCCCTCACCTGCCCTCTCACCTCCTCGTTCTTAGACTGGGAGGTAGGGACCCTGTCTGCCGTATAGACCGTGAACCTTTCCCCAACTCTGTGACCAGTTTTCTGTGCACGCACGCACACCCACACCTGTGCTGAGTAGACCCTACTGAATCTGTCAACTGGAGACAATTACCACTTGGCAGATATTAGACAGGTTTTATAACAATATCACTCTGCTGGCTGATCAGAAGAACCATTTACACAGAGTCCAAAATGGCTCTAATTATTAAGTGGAATCGTTGTGTAAGAAACAGGATTGCTTATACCTTTTAGTGTAAAATTAGGTATGTTTAATAAGTATTAAGATAGTTTTGGTTTTCCTCTCCTGTCTCTCCGGTAGGAGAATTGAACTGTCTTGCTCTATCCCAGGCCAACTCTATGCTAATTCTGCTTTTTTTCCCAGAAAAAAAAAGTAAATCAAGGATTTCACAGAACTCTGAAGGCCATCTGCTTGAAAAATGGTGTCTTTGCCTCCAGGGTTTATCTAAGAATAGATCTGAATGAAGCTATTTCACAGCCTGTCTACGATAAAATTGGCAGTGTTTTCCAGAGAATATTAAGGTAAGAGGTAGGGGCATTTTCTACTCTTTGAGAAGTTCTAACAATTACTTATAAAAATGTTTCTATTTGCCCAAGATGAGGTCCTTCAGTGGAAGGGTATATGAATGACAACTGGGGACTTCTTCAGTGTTTTACTTAACATTTAAAGAGTTGGAGGCCCAGCCATCCATTGCGTTTTGCAATGCCCTAGTGAGGCTAGGGTTTGTGATGTAGCAGCTATGCTTTGGAGGCCTAGAACTAATAGACAATCCTGCCAGAGTCATGCGCTCCCTGCCTTCAAGGAGCTAACATTCATCTTCTGAGTATTGTCTTCCCTCATTTGATTGAAAGGGGAAATGCGTTTTATGTCTATGTAACAAACATTTTCCTGGGAGTTCAGGTTTTCAGTAATTTCACTGCTTTGTTTGGCTCCCTACTGCTGGTCCTTCTTTTCAACAGAACTTGGAGAGAGAAGCAGCATGGCGTAGGGTACAGAGCAAAGGCCTAGGAGTCAGAAGGTTATGGGTTCTAATCCTGACTCCACCACTTGTCTGCACCTCAGTTACTTCATCTGTAAAATGGTGATTGAGACTGAGAGCCCCATATGGGACAGGGAGTATGTCCAACCCGATTTGCTTGTATCTACCCCAGTGCTTAGTACAGTGTCTGGCATAAATTAAGTGCTTAAAAGATACTGTAATTATTATTATTATTATTGTCAGACTGATAGACTTTCCGTGGGACAGAACAATCCTAGGCTGGTTACTTTTTGCAACTGCAAAGCTGTTGTCATTGGCATCCTTTACATGAATCAGAATCAGAGCCAGGATCTCTCGCTCTCCCTGTTGGTGATCACAAAAATACTAAGTTAGCACCTTTGGTCTCCATATACAAGTTGCCTGCATCGGACTTCATGAAGTCAGTGATCTTTCCTGCCTCCAAGCCAATTCAAATGGTGCCGTTTGCCTTTTCAATCAATGGGGTTTTTTGTCTTTTTTTTTTTTAGTGGTATCTGTTAAGCGCTTACTATGTGCCAGGCACTGTTCAAAGCACTTGGATAGATACATGGTAATCAGGTTGGATACAGTCCCTGTCTCCCATGGGGCTCACAGTCTTCATCCCCATTTTACAGATGAGGTAATCAAAGCACAGAGAAGTTATGTTACTTGCCCAAGGGTCACACAGCAGACAAGTGGTATCTGTTAAGCGCTTACTATGTGCCAAGCACTGGTCTAAGTGCTGGGGTAGATACAGGGTAATGAGGTTGTCCCACGTGGGGCTCACACGTTTAAGCCCCATTTTACAGATGAGGTAACTGAGGCACACAGGTCACACAGCAGACAAGTGGCGGAGCGGGGATTAAAACCCATGGTCTCTGACTCCCAAGCCCGTGTTCTTTCCACGAAGCCACGCTGCTTCTCAATTCTTTAGTCTGTACTTCTGTGTTCAGAGCACGGTACTAAGCGCTGGTAGGTAGTGGTGAAGGCCGAGTGATCTAGCCTCAGGTTCTAATCCCACCTCTGCCACTAGCCTGCTTTCTAACTGGGCAAGTCACTTAATCTCTCTGGGACTCAGTTTCTCCATCTATAAAACAGAGAAGAGATACCTACTTTCCCTAACTCTTAGATTGTGAGGCTGAAGTGGTACAGGGTCTGAGTCTGATTGTCTTGCATTTATTGAGGCCTTTAGTACAGGGCTTAGCACCTGAAAATGTGCTTAATAAATAAGTGCCATATTATTACTTAAAGGGTCTGGGTAGTGTGGATTGTGTGAGTATTCGATGTCAAAAAGTGTGGTCCAGTGGATAGAACATGGCCCCGGGAGCCAGAAGGCACTGGGTTCTAATGCGGCTCTGCCACTTGTCAGCTGTGTGACCTTAGCAAGTCACTTCACTTCTCAGTGCCTCAGTTACCTCATTTGTAAAATGGGGATTAAGACTAGGAGCCCCATGTGGGACCGGGACTGTGTCCAACCTGATTATCTTGTGTCCACCCCAGCACTTAGAACAGTGCCTGGGCCATAGTAAGTGCTTAACGAATGCCATTTTTTAAAAAAGGAAATGTGGGATCCTTTTGTAGCCACTAATGTCTTCCTCACTTTGCACAGATTCTCGGTCCTGAAATCTCAGGACTGAGGCTTGTCCATCATTTCGAAAAGGAAGCTTTACCATGGTTGTCTCCATTGTTGACCCTCATCTTCTTTGCAGTTGTGAACAGCAAAATGACCCTTTGTGTCATGGGCCAGGCAGAAGTGCTCTATTTATTAAGTATAATAAGTATCTATTTATTGTTGTCTTGTACTCCCTCAAGCGCTTAGTACAGTGCTCTGCACATAGTATGTGCTCAATAAATACAAGTGAATGAATGAAGAGGTGTGCACTGAGCAAATTGTCGGTCACTTATTTCATCTTTAATATCAGGTATGAATTATGCTTCTTTTAAAGGACTGGAAAAGATACACGGTCTTCCCTGATGACTTATTTGGATGAAATAGAGACTGCTTTTAAAGCTGAAATTTTGAAAGTTGCAAAAAAACTGGAAGCAGACAAACAAAATGGCAAATACCAGTTTCTGAGTACAGAGGTAAGGGAATCTTCTGTGGATCTCTCTAATGGCCAAGGGGTTGGTGTGTTAAGTTAATAGTAGGCCCCACACAAATAACATGTACCTGGTCCAGGAGACTGGAATGAGAGCAGATGGGGCCCCACAATAAGGTGGGTGTGAGTCTTTCACTAGGAAACAAAAGACTGGGATCCACACACTGGTGAGATTGGCTAGGTTTATCCCATCTGCAGCTTGGAAATAACACCAAGCCAGTAATATACCGAGAAGCTGTGTGGCCTAGGGAAAATAACACAAGACTGGAGTCTGAGGATCTGGGTTCTAATTCCAGCTCTGCCACCAGCCTGCTATATGTGCCCATGGGCAAAACATTTCACTTCTCTGTACCTCAGTTTCCTCATCTGTAAAATGGGGATTCAATTGGTGTTCGTCCTCCTGCTGAGACTGTGAGCTCCAAGTGGGACAGGGATTGGGTCTAATCTGATTATTGTATCTATCCCAGTGCTTGGCATATAGTTAACACTTAACAAATGCCACTATTACTACGAATTAACTCCAACCCTTGAGGAAGCTCTTTGGTTACCGACAGCCTAATTACACAAGGTCGTCATCCTGCCCAGTCCACAGAATCAGAAGCCATCTTCAGTTTACTGATCACCCACTCCCTCACACTGACAATGATAATAATAATAATAATAATAATAATAATAATAATAATGGCATTTATTAAGCGCTTACTAGGTGCAAAGCACTGTTCTAAGCGCTGGATATCACATGATCAGGTTGCCCCACGTGGGGCTCACAGTCAATCCCCATTTTACAGATGAGGTAACTGAGGCTCAGAGAAGTGAAGTGACTTGCCCAAGGTCACACAGCCTCTAACTGGATGGAGACCCTCTCCATTCAAAGGGGAGGTGGTCCCCAAGGGCTGGAGAACTGTGGTTGAGGATACCTACTGTCATATCCACAGAGGCTGACCCACAGCTGAGCTGCTCAGAGTCATTGAGTATTTTAGTAAGTAGACTGTGTTCGGCACCAATGACGGGTACACATTTGTGACTATCTGAGATGTCTTTTGGGTCATTTTTTTCCTCTGCTTAAAAGCACCACTGTCTTCATCTCTACCCTGGTTGAGCAAATCCCAATAATAATAATAATGAGAATATTTCTGGTATTTGTTAAGCACTGGGGTAGACACAAGATAATCAGGTTCCACATGGGACTCACAGTCTAAGTAGGAGGGAATATAGGTATTGAATCCCTACTTTGCACGTGAGGAAACTGAGGCCCAAAGCAGTTGTGACTTGCCCTCGGTCACCCAGCAGAGTAGTGACAGAACAGACAGAGTGTCCTCTGACTCCCGGCCCGCCCGTACTCTTTCCACTACGCCATGCTGCGTCTCTGAGCCCAGGTTCTCCTAAGTGTTTCAATCATTTTTAAAAATAAACTTCTCCATTTATGTAAATCTAACTGAATATTAACCCTTTCTACAGACACAGGTTATTTTCAGCAACCTGAAAAGGACCATTTTAAAAAGGAAGGTGGTGATCTTTGAGTCCTTCCCAGTGTCCGTACAGAATGACCTGAAGCCGGTTTATGAAGGTAGGACTTGGTCCCTGGGGTCCCTTTCCTTCCCTCACGTGGACTGAACAGACTCCCTCCGCCCCCAAACCCTGTTTGGGAGAAGCAGCGTGGCTCAGTGGAAAGAGCACGGGTTGGGAGTCAGAGGTCATGGGTTCTAATCCCAGCTCCACCACATCTGCTGTGTGACCTTGGGCAAGTCATTTAACTACTCTGAGCCTCAGCTACCTCATCTGTAAAATGGGGATTAAGACTGTGAGGCCCATGTGGCACAACCTGATCACCTTGTATCCCCCCCAGCGCTTAGAACAGTGCTTCGCACATAGTAAGTGCTTAACAAATGCCATTATTATTATTATTATTATACTTCTGTCTTGGGGTTCAGATGACAGATATGGCCTGTTCAGTAAATGCTGCTGCTGCTGCCTAGAGTGGCAGGGGTGAGCGGAGTCTACAGCTTCTGGAACAGGGAAAGGGTTGAACCATGGCTACTGCAAAATTTACCTGGGACACCCCTGCACACTTTTTTTTTTAATGGCATTTGTTAAATGCTTATTACTTGCTGGGCATTATACTAAGCGCTGGGGTAGATACAAGATAAGCAAGTTGGACACAGTCTCTGTCCCACATAGGGCTCACAATCTTAATTTTAATCCCCATTTTTTTACAACTGGGGATGGGGATGCAGCATGGTGTGCTAATCCCAGATCAGCCACTTGTCTGCTGTGTGGCCTTGGACAAGTCACTTAACTTCTCTGTGCCTCAGTTACCTCATTTGTAAAATAGGGAGTAAGACTGTGAGCCCCAGGCGGAACAGGGGCGGGCCAGGATCGTCACACTTCCTCACGGTTGCAGCCACCCTGGACGGTCCCAATACAGTCTTTAGGAGACAGCGGCTAACAGAGGCAGCAACGGCTGTCACTGCAGCAGTGAGCTGGTTGGCAGTGACTGCATTTTTCCCCCCGCTGTATTTCCCTGGCCCTCCCTCCTGCAGAAGTGACCCTGCGTCTATCCCCATCCCACTGCTAGGCCTCCCGCTCTCCTGGGGCTGCTTGCTTCTTGTGACCTGCGTTGCTCTTTTCAACAGAGGCAGCCAAGATCAAAGGCAAGAACTCTTGTGAGAAGATGAAAAACATCTTAAGGGAAGGTTTTGAAAAGGAAGTGATAGGAGGAATGTTTGAAAGGGCCAAAGACCAAATGCTCCAGGAAATGAATAAACTGAAGGTGAGTGACTTTGTTGGAGGGAAGTCTTGAACTCAGTAAGCTGGGGGAGAGGGGAGGTGGGGATTGTTCCCACCGGGAGCTCCAACCCTCTTGGACACTCACTATTTTTCGCTGGGCTAACGTGTGCTGCCCTCAGTGGGTGAAGAAGCTTGTTCAGAACTTGCCACCTTCAAGCTTCACCGAGTGTCCTCCCCTCCCTGTTTCCAGGCCCACCATGTCCCAAGCCTTCCTGATTTGGTCTTAGAGCCTCTGTGGCTACAAGATCTCCCTTCCTCCCTGGACTGAAACCTGCCCTAGTGGCTGCGGCTCACTTTTTTTTTAATGGTATTTGCTAAGCGCTTACTATGTGAAAGGCACAGTGTTTATGTGCTGGGTGGATACAAGCTAATCGGTTAGACACAGTCCCAAATGAGGCTCACAGTCTTAATCCTTATTTTACAGACGAAGTGACTGAGGCACCGAGAAGTTAAGTGACTTGCCCAAAGCCATACAGCAGACAAGGGGCGGAGCCAGAATTAGAACCCAGGTCCTTATGATTCCCAGGCCTGTGCTCTATCCACTAGGCTATGCTGCTTCTCACTTGCTCTGGCCAGGGTGGTGGTTCTAGTGGCTCTTCTGCAGAGGCCCTGGGCCAGCTTTATCCAGTTCAGTGATTGCAGTTAACCTCTCTCTCTTCCTCATGTGGGTGTGATGAGACATCTAGGGAGGGGAGAAAGTGTGTGTGGACAGTCCTCCACAGACAAATTTCTAAACTTCATATAGGTACGAGGCTTAGTGGCAAAAGCCCGGGCTTGGGAGTCAGAGGTCGTGGGTTCTAATCCCTGCTCCGCCACTTGTCAACTATGTGACTTTGGGCAAGTCACTTCTCTGTGCCTCAGTTACCTCCTCTGTGCCTCAGTTACCTCCTCTGTAAAATGGGGATTAATTAAGACTGTGAGCCCCACAGGGGACAGCCTGCTTACCTTGTATTCCCCCCAGTGCTTAGAACAGTGCTTAGCACATAGTAAGTGCTCCACAAATACCATTATTATTATTACTTTTCCCCAATACTTTGCACACAGTCAATACTTAATATATATATATGACTACATCACACACAGGAAAGGTGAGAAGCCACACATCCATTTCAAATTCGTCCTATTTGATATCTATCACACCTTGGCTAAGCAGTGGAATGTTCCATGAGACACAAGTCCCTATAATAATAATGGTGTTTGTTAAGTGCTTATTATGTGCAAAGCACTGTTCTAAGCGCTGGCTATAGAAGAACAAAACTCCTTTCCTTACTTGACTGGAGTTAACTGCAAGAGAGTGGGAGACTCAACATGCAGCAGGGCCACGAGGCTTGCTCCAGTCTTTATTCTGTGACCAGGAAGCTCTCGAAGCTCTCCTGGGGACCTCAGCCACTGCCACATCATCATCAATCGTATTTATTGAGCGCTTACTGTGTGCAGAGCACTGTACTAAGCCACATCCGTTTGCATTCTCATGGATGCGAACTGATCCCAAAATAGGAGTTGTTTGAAATGGATGTGCGGCCTTTGGTGGGCAAGGCCATCATCCCTTGTGTGTTGTAGTAGTATATTAAATATTGATAATGTGCAAAGCCATGGGAAAAAGTACCCAGATAAAGGTTAGAAATGTTCTCTGGACCTCAGGCTCACAATCTAAGGAAGAAAGGTGAAATAACAAAAACCAAAACCACTTTGAGATCTGTGCAGCTCTTTATCAAGAGTGAAGCAGCGTGGTTCAGTGGCAAGAGCCCGGGCTTTCGAGTCAGACGTCAGGGGTTTGAATCCCGCTCCACCGCTTGTCACCTGTGTGACCTTGGGCAAGTCACTTCACTTCTCTGGGCCTCAGTTACCTCCTCTGTAAAATGGGGATTAAGACCGTGAGCCCCACGTGGGACAACCTGATCACCTTGTAAATTCCCCAGCGCTTAGTACAGTGCTTTGCACATAGTAAGCGCTTAATAAATGCCATCATTATTATTATCAGAGAAACTCTTCTCTGCTCCAGCATGGCAGTCAGCATCCCAAAACCTTGTGTGACCTTGGGCAAGTCACTTAACTTCTCTGGACCTCAGTTCTCTCATCTATAAAAAATGGAGATTAAGAGCGTGAGCCCAATGTGGGATAGGGACTGTATCCAACCTGAGTAACTTGTATCTTCCCCGGTGCTTAGACTAGTCCTTGGCACATAGCAAGTGCTTAACAAGTACCATAATTATTATTATTATTACTGTTTTTTAACCTTCGGGGTTTAGGACTGAGCCTCTGGAGGGCCTGTGGGTGGACACTCACTAACAAGTGAATTTGCAAATCCCTCTGTAAAATGTCTCCTTGAGGCTTGGGGTTGGCATTACACGGGTAAGGGTAGTTATTCCTGCGGGGGCCGTGAAGTGGGAAGGCCGGGGATTGTCTGTGCTCTTCACTCACTCCTCCTCTCTGATCCACTTTTCTCTAACATGGGGCACGGACCCTGCAGAAGGACATCTTGGTCGGACTAAAAGACAACATTGTAAAGATGCTGGAACTGGCCTTGTCTCAGAGAGAAGCTCTACCTTGTTCACTGCCCGGTAAGTGTCTGCATCTTCCTGGCCTCAGCGGCCCAGGGCCAGGTTTAAGTGCACGAGTTAGGGGCCAAGCACCAGGGTCTTGGCATCCTGGCTGATAGAGGCGTGGGTAGAACACCTGCAGGTATCCTGGCTAGCTCTGCGGTCCACCCTAGCCCCCTGTCCTTTCACAGAGACTCTCTCCTAAGCATGTGCAGAGGGAGTTAGTTACAATTCGACATAATATAAAGGAAGAGGGTTTTTTTTTTAATAAAGGTAATTTTTTTGTCTTACAGACCTCAGGAAGGAATACAACTATATTAAAGCCATGTACCACCAGCTGAAAAACACTCCTTAAAAACAGCCTTCTGCGATCTTGGGTCACCATGTTTATATACTTCTATTTGCAAGTTTGCTTTTCTGATCAAGAATAGCTTTAACAGGAAAATTCAAGCTTTGGCCGGACCACTTTTCAGGAAGGTGCCTGCTCGGATTGGGTGTGGGAAAAATACTAAGGTGGCAGCTAGCTAGCTTTGCGGGGGTGGGGGGGGGGGCGGTGGAGGGGAAGAGGCAGGGATGGCTCAACAAACACCTGCCATAATTAATGAGTCTTTATAGGGGAATGCATGGGAAAGAGTGTGGAAAGATAAGGGTATATAATAGAAAATATAAATCAGTACATACATAAGGACTGAGCTGTGTCCATCCCACTTTCCAGCCCCTCAACTTGCCCTGAGTTAGTTGCATTTATGTATCTATCTAAATAAAGACATTTTATACTGAGATCTGTGGGGGTTTTTTCTTTCCCCTTACTTCCCATCACCCCATTACCTTAGTCCAGATCCTGGAGAGGAAGACGGGGGCAGAGTAGAAGCACTGCTTCCCCTCTTAGACCGAGTCTCCCATGTGGAACAGGGACTGTGTCTGACCTAATTAACTTGTATTTGAACCAGCACTTACAACAGTGTTTGACATGCAGTAAGCACTTAACAAATACCATTTAAAAAAAAGAGAACTAAGTTGGGGACCAAAGGTCTAATTACCAATAGCAAATGGTTTTCCATTTTCCCTTCTGCCTGGTTCTTAGTTGTGCATTAGTTTAGAAACCTCTCCTACATGCTCTCTCTTGCCCCCAAGAAACGGGGGAACAGGCTAGGAAGGAGGCCCTGGTCAGAAAAGCTGGAGAAGCAGTATGGCCTAACTGATTGAGCATAGGCCCGGGAGTCAGAAGGACGGAGGTTCTAATGCCAGCCCTGTCAACAATAACAATAATAATAATAATAATGGTATTTAAGAGCTTACAATGTGCCTAGCACTGCTCTAAGCACTGGGGTAGGTACCAGGTGATCAGGTTGTCCCACAAGGGGCTCACAGTCTTAATCCCCATTTTACAGATGAGGTAACTGAGGCACAGAGAAGTTAAGTGGCTTGTCCAAGGTCACACAGCAGATGAGTGGCAGAGCCAGGGTTAGAACCCACATCCTCTGACTTCCAAGCCTGTGCTCTAGCCACTGTCGATCTGCTGGGTGACCTTGGGCAAGTCACTTTACTTCTCTGTGCCTCAGCTTCCTCATCTGTAAAATGGGGATGAAAACTGAGATTCCCCATGTGGGACATGAACTGTATCCAAATTAATTAGTTTGTATCTATGCCAGGGCTTAGTATTTTACATATATAAAAAAAGCTTGCAGGCCCCAGGGGCCCATCCTCCACTCACTGAGCCAGGGTCCATAGGGCTGGTCACCTTCATCTGCTGGCCTATGAAGGGCTCCGCTGTGCTCTCCAGCTCTGCTTCCATGCCGGCATGTTAACCTACACTTCAGTCAATCATCAAAACGCCAAGTCTCTGCCCAGTCAAAGATGTCTCTGGTTGTGAATTTCTCAGCCTAAGGAGAAACAGATTGTTGGGGGGTTAGGGGGTCGGGAAAAGTGAGGAATGGAGGAGGGGAGAGTTGACACTCTGGGGACCAAGGGCGACCTAAGGCTCCAAGAGATTTGTCTTATCTGGGCTGAAGACTTTGCTGCCACAAATAGACAAGCTATTAAAGCTTCAGCCCAGCCAACCAAGTCCCAGCATCTGGAGAAATCACCCACTTGGAAGCTGAAAGGCAGAGAACCTTCAAGCCCTATTTTCAAGAGGTAAAGGACAAGAGGGGTGGGGTTAGGGCTGGGTCGACTTTTAAAATTTGTCAGTTACCATGCTGAAAGCACTTACCACTTGCTTTGCCTGTCACGGAATCTGCCAGCAAGCCAGGCTGCTGGTGCCAGTGTGGGCCACGCCAGCCCTGGGACCAATGACCTGTGAAGAGGGCACTGTTCCTGGCTTGTTCTGGGGGTGGGGGGGGTGCAGGAGGGGGTTTCAAGGAGCAGAACTTTATGCAGGAGGTGACACACACCAGTACGCCGGGAGATGGAGTCTCCCAGCAGGGCCACCTCCAGGTACGAAGCAGATGGGCACACCTTTGCCCTTCTGCTGGGAAGGTGTAGGGTGGCCCCCGAGCAAAGGAGGGAGAAACACAAGAGACCCGACAATCCCAAAGCCAAAGCCCCCGTGGACGGGAACCTGGAGGAGCAGCAGGAATTTCACCTTGACTAATAAGGTATGTGGCTGGGAAAGTTCTCCCTCCCTTCCCCTCCCCTTCCTGGTTCAACCCTGGGGTGAGGACAGGGAGATTTCTGAGGGATACAGATGAGAGCATTAGGCTAAGGCTGGAAAAAGTCAAAGAAAATCTAAAAGTGACGAGAAGAGAGGGGTCGGGGGAGGTGGGGAAGGGGGTGAGGCAGGAAGAGAGGGTAAGGAGAAATGGAGAGGAAGAGAGAGTAAAAGGGAAGTTACTGGAGTCCTTGAAAAAGGAAATGGGGGAGAAAGGCAGAAGGGAAGAAAACAACAGACAGGCACCACAGTGGAGAAGGACCGAAAACAGCAGAAACCAAGAGAGACAAAGAATTCCTAGGAAATTGTGTAGGCAGAGGAAAAAAACACACAGTGTAAAAAAAAAACAAAAACAGAGAAGTCTAAAGGGGAACCAAGGGCCAGAGAAGGACAAAAGTAGAGAAACAGGTAAATGGAGAAAGTGGGGCAGGAGGAGGGGAAGAGATAAAGTTACTGGCATAATTAGATAAACTACTGGCATTGGCAGTAGTTGCTCAGGATCGTGTGGCGGTCCAAACCTCTCCAATGAAGCTTTGCTCTGAACATTCTTCCTGCCCTCTCTTGAGGATGCAGGCTGGAACTTTAGAGATGCTCTGGGTCAGACTAGGGGAAGGGAGGGAATCAGACAGCAGACACAACAAAGATCCTCACGTTCTGGTACTGTGACAGCAGGCAGAGGAGTCTGCGTCCCATGGGGTCCGGAGCCCAGGGAGCAGAGAGAGAGAAAGGAAGAACTCAGACAGAGCCCCTTGGGGGAAGCGCAGACCATTTGGAGCTTTTCCCCTGCCCTCCCCAGCCTCCGACCTGGGCCCATCAGGGAGCCCAGGGTCTCTGGGCCATTTTCAGAGTCAGCCACTCTCCAAAGGGTGAATCTGGCTGCTCTGGGCTGCTTAGGGGTGGGGGCAGTGAGGGGGTGCTGGAGCAGGAACCACACTTACCCGCTGTTTTGCAGCAGCGACACATAACATCCTGCCAACAGTGTTAGAAGGTCACAAACCCCAGTGCGCCAAAGAAACAAGGAGAGCCTCACGGTGTTCTGCCCCCAGCTTCTATGGTGGTGTGGCCACTTCCTTCTGCACAAAGACAGGATGTAATTTATTTATTAACATCTCTCTCCCCCTTCTAGACTGTCAGCTTCTTGTGGGCAGGGAATATGTCTACTCTGTGTAGTTTCCCAAGCACTCAGAACAGTACTTTGCACCCCGTAAGCACACTGATTGATACAACCAATCAATTAACCAATTGAAGCACATACCATTGATTGATTGAAGACCTGAGCGGTGACCAAGAAAGCCTCTCCTCATCACCCTCCACCCACTCCCTTCCTGCCCCACTGTTCCACCTTCCCATCGCTCCTTCAAATCCCACCTCCCGCCTGTCCAACCAGCCCAGCCTGGCTTTTGAAATGTTTTCCTCTTGCTTCCTTGCCAAAGCTGGCTCTTTCCCAGTTTTCAGCATCCACTTCCCATTTCGCCGGAGCCGCAAGGACCGGGGAGGGCTGGGCAGGGTGGAGAGCAGCTGTAGTTCCCTCTCAAGTCTCTCCCTCCCCAGCCCCCCAATATTAGGCCTCTTCCTTATAAGTGCCATAGTAGGCCCCAAGGGGGGGGGAGGGGGAGAGAGAGAGAGAGAGAGAGAGAGAGAGAGAAAGAGAGAGAGAGAGAAACTGTGTTTGCACGCGTGCATGCATACACTGCTGAAGGGGGGGAAAAAAACCTGTGGCAGGAAAAAGATGGTGACGATCAGCCATTGCCTACCCTAAGTCCCTTGGATGCACTGGGAAAATAAACATAGTTATGAATATTACTTATACTTTGATGATAATGGTGATGTCACGATCCAGGGGCCAAAGCACAGCGGGTGTCAAGGCACAGACAGAAATCTGTTGGTGAAACAAAACAAACATGAGAGAGAAAGTTAGAGCTGCAGGAGACCTGTTTTGAAATGGAACCCAGTCTTAACTCCCTTTTCACAATAGGGATGGAATGATCAACGAACAAATGACTTTCTGTTTTTATTTCCAAAGGAAGTCCTCTTCCATGAAGGAAACATACAGCTCACAAAGAAACTATTACTCAACAGGTGGGATCTAACTCAATCAATTATGCTAATGAACACTTAGTGCCGAGCACCATACTAAGCACTTGAGAAAGTACAATATAATATGGTTGGTAGACGTGATCTCTGCCCAAAAGGCTTATTGTCTTATGCTGTTGAGTCATTTCTGGCCCATAGCAACGCCATGGACACATCTCTCCCAGAATACCTCACCTCCATCTGCAATCATTCTGGTAGTGTATCCACAGAGTTTTCTTGGTAAAAATCTGGAAGTGGTTTACCATTGCCTCCTTCCACGCAGTAAACGCTAGTCTCCGCCCCTGACTCTCTCCCATGCCACTGCCGCCCCAGCACGGGTGAGTTTTGACTTTTAGCAGATTGCCTTCCACTCGCTAGCCACTGCCCAAGCTAGGAATAGAATGGGTATACCTCTACTTGACTGTCCCTCCTGCAGTCGAGACTGATAGAGTACTGGAAACGCTCCAGGGGTGATCCTGGGAGGGGAAAAGGAGCTTATGATCCTTTTATATTATACTCTCCCAAGTGCATAGTACAGTGCTTAGCACGCAGAAAGTGCTCAATAAATACGACTGCATGAATCCAGGGGGAGATGGACATTAAAATAAATTACAGATGGGGGGAATAGAGAATTCCAGTGACCAGCAAGCTTGGCAAACTCCCTTTAACTGGTGCTTTAGCGAATTCCTTGTCTTTCAGATGTGAGAAGTTCACCTCAACATTTCCGCGGTCCCCCTTCAAGGGGCTCTGGAGCTCTTCTCCCCCTCTGCTGCTACTCACCGACACCCATCACTCCAGTCAGGAAGCCGAGGACTTTCAATATTCAGTTCTTGGGATTGAAGCTCTTGACTCCTCATTGGATCTTCTGCAGTGATGATTCTTACTGGCCCTAATAAAAAAGAACAATAATGGATGGTATGTATTAAGTGCTTACTATGTACCAAGCACTGCACTAAGTACTGGGGTAGGTACAAAATAATCAGCTTGGGTACAGTCCCGTCCCAAATGGAACTCACAGTCTAAGGGGAAGGGAAAACAGTTAATATCCATTTTACAGATGAGGAAACTGAGGCCCAGAGAAATTAAGTGACTTATCTATGGCCACACAGTAGGTAAGTGGTAGAGCTAGTACTAGAACCCAGGTCTCCTAATCCTCAGTCCCGTGCTCTGTCCACTACGGCACTCCTGCCTCCCAGAGTTCACTGCCAGGAAATTACAGTATAGTCTCAACTCTCTGCATCAATGGAGGAAAAGCGAGAAGAGATGGTTAAACTATCACATCAGTCCTAAGCCATGAAGATCCTGAATTTAAGGTGAGCTATTAAAAAGCTGCTGTTTCAGACTGGAAAAATGATGTCCTTCCATTCATCTTTCACCATATTTCTGTTGGTTTTCCCAGTGAGTCACTTTGTTGGTCATCCCTCTCCTTACCTTTCCCACTCTTGCTCTTAAACTGATTTAAGGGATTACTCCGGAGAGCTCACGCTTGTGCTCAGGAGTCAGCGGAGCTTGAGAGAGAGAGAGAGAAAGAGTGAGGCAGAGGCTGAAACAGACAATGACAAAGATCCCGAGACACTGAAAGAGAATGTGACAGAAATGCTTAGAAAAAGTAGAGACCAAGAGACCTCAAAATACTGAGTCAGAGAGAAGATGGAGGAGCTGAGAGTTGTAGAGATGGCTGGGAATGGGGGGAGGTAGATAAATGATAACGGAGACGGCATCCCAGGAAACACAACACAGGGAACGTTAAGACACAGAGAGAAATTGGCTGGTGAGTTGGTAGACTAAAAACAAACTTTTGTGGGCTAAGTGCCTGGTAGCTAAATATTCACAACGTGGACCACTTGTGCGCAGATATTTGGAAGTGTGCTTGGACTGGTAACCCACATTGTGCTGCCTAGGCCTGAAGCTTCAAATCCAACCTGTCATCTCTCTCAGAGATAGAGAGAGGGAAGGCCACAGGCAAATACCTGGAGGAAAGGCTCATCTCCCGGAAAACAGGTGTGTCAGCAGCCGCCAAGGGAAAGGTTACCTGCTCACCCCCTCTCCCTATGACAGTCGGGTGTGTACATAGAGAATCCGCCTGCCCTGCGCTTGCCCTACTGGGCAAGGGGGTCCCGTCTTTCAGAGTTTGGAGCAAAGGTGGCAGGGAATTCCAACTTACTCATCCGTCTCCTGGGAGTTTTAGCTGCTTTGCTGTGTGGTGAGGAGCTGAGGGCGAGTGACTGGACACTTGGATACGTCCCCTCACCCCCTCCTGACCAGTGCTGTCTCCGGCCCGCTCACCTGGCCCCTGCTGACAGTGGGGTAGCCCTTCCTCTTTAGCACTCTCCTTCTGCCTACTGATCTGGTATGTTGTTGCCATTTTCTGACTAAACAAAAAATCTGCACAACACTGAGCAGATTGTTACTGCTCAGCCATAAATACTCTCAACACTTACACTTCTCTCACCACAAAAGCCCAATGCAAATTCCCCCACCACACTGGTGTACATTAAGGAAATGCATAACTGACAATTCAGCCACCCAAACATACAAACACATATGCCAATTTCACGCAAATGAACACCTGTGCACAAGACCAGCACAAGCCCAAGGGACTCTTCATGCTCCTGATTTGCTCTCTCCGGCCCTCTGGACCTGGCCGGGCACAGCCAACTGCTTCTCAGCCCAACAGCGACCTTCCTCAGCCCCTCCAGCTTAGCCTCTTTCCAGCCTGTGAGAGTCCTGGGGCTGGGGAGAGGACGGCACAAGCACAGTTCTGTAAGCTCGCTGTGGGCAAAGAATGTGTCTGTTATATTCTTATATTGTACCCTCCCAACCGCTTAGTACAGTGCTCTGCACACAGAAAGCACTCAACAAATATGACCGGCTGAGAACTCAGCCAGATGAGTAGCTTCCCTCCTTTCCCATCGGCTACACCAAGGTGATGGCCCTCCTGCGAGGGAGGACAAAAAAACCCATCAGGTCCTTCTTATCAAGACCACCCTCTTTGGGGACGGAGCTTGGTGATCGCCACCCTCTTCACTTGGGCTTTTTCACGAGTTCGCTCACCCCGCAAAAAATCAATTTAAATAGGGCTTAAGAAAGAATAAACAGCAGCAGGCAGAGAGGGCCAGGGAGGAGTTTGGTTCACATTTAACTCTTTACATCTCAGAGAGAAATCTAGTTTCACTTCCTTTTCTTTCAATTCAACAGAGCCTCTGACTGTTCTGGCCTTGCGGTCGGTGAAGGTAACGTAGCCCCAGAGACCAGAGGAGGAAGCTTCCAAACCAAGAGATGGGGACCCACTTTTCCCCTTCCTGGGCTGAATGGTGAACAGTGGACCGACTTCTCCGTTGATTCTTGGTTTGTGACTTATTTTTGCTTATAGAATTTCTTCTCTCTAATGCTGGTTGGGAAGGAGTGGGTAGGAGAGTAAAAAAGGTAAATTATCATCTACTTCCAATGGGAAAATGTTGCAGAGGACTTGTCAGTGCTTAATTGGTCCCAGAAGAAGGCTCTCCCCACTTCTAACTTTCCCTCCTTATTGCTACCACAGGGGGGACAGGATGGGGTGGGATAAGAAGGGGAGCACAGGTTTGGAGCCAGGGAGAGCAGGTTTCGAATCAGGGAGAATCGGGAAGCATGGGTTTGGAGCCGAAGAGCAAGAGTTTCAGTACTGAGGGACTACTCTTCGGCCTTGAGACTATATAAGTCGTAGTGATGGCATTTGGAGTTGAGCTTTGCCTCCTGAAAGTGGGGCTCTGCAAGGGGAGCTGGGGGTGTTGGGGGGGGAGGGCGTGGGGGCCAAGGTTGAGCCATGGCCCAAATTAGGCTCTGGACTGGATGTAGTTCCTGATGGTTGGCCGGGGGAGAATGAGTGTTGTTTTCAGTGAATTGGCTGCTTCTCAGGGGAAGCACTGACAAATTTGGTAGGAGTGATTTGAATTTGTTTTGGGAGAGGAGAATCAGCTCTAACGGGAGCATCTGATCACCTCAATACTTTTCAGACTGTCAAAAGATTGGCTGGAACCAGGGAAAGTAAAATGGACTACAGCCATGAATATATGTGCTTTATCCTCTCACCTCACCCAGGCCCTCTGAATCCCCTATTTCTCTTCATTTTTCTCTTTCTCTGTATTTCCTCTTCCCCCTTCATCTTCTCCTCCCTCCTCCTCTCTTTCCTCTGAAATTTCTCATCCCTTCCTATTCCCAGTTTCCCTCTACTCTCCCCAACCTCCTCTCCCCTTCTCCAACCATGGCTTCCCACATCCCCTTGGCCCTCGCCAAGGTGAGACATTGCACCTGGCCTCCTCTGACTCTCCAAAGACACCTTGTTCTTCTTGGACTTTTTTCTTTGCTTTTAAAAATGGTATTTGTAAGTGCTTACTATGTACCAGGCACCTAGTAAGTGTTGACTGGTCTACTGTGATACTGAAAACATGGAAGTTTCTGACTGTGTGTGTTGGGGACGTGTGTGTGTGGGTGGGGGGGGGGGGATTATGTGTGCATGTGCATGCATGTAGATTTTTGCAGATGCTATGTGCAGAAAGGGAGGGGTCTGACCTTAGGCTCTTTGGCCTTCCCAGCCTCTCTATCATCTCCTATTGTCCATCCTGCAGAGTGGGGTCTGGAGATGCTCACCAAAGCTCCCCGTCCCTTTCCCACCTCCAGACAACTAAAGGGCCCAGGCTCACCCATCCTGGTCTCCTCATTCTCTCAGCTAGGCCTGGGCAATGCTGCTCTTGGAACTCTTCTCCCATCAAGGAGCTGGTGAAATCCTTCCTGGCATCTCCTCACAGATGTTACCTACAGGTTCCTCACAGCCTCTTCTTCCTCCCCATTCATTCATTCAATCGACCCCTGGCCCACGTCCTACCTCTGGCCTGGAACACACTCCCTCTTCAAATCTGCCAAATTCATTCATTCAATCGTATTTACTGAGCACTTACTGTGTGCAGAGCACTGTACTAAGCGCTTGGAAAGTACAAGTTGGCAACCTATAGAGACGGTCCCTACCCAACAATGGGCTCACAGTCTAGAAGGGGGAGACAGGCAACAGAACATATTAACAAAATAAAATAAATATAATAAATATGTACAAGTAAAATAGAGTAATAAATCTGTACAAACATATACAGGTGCTGTGGGGAGGGGAAGGAGGTAGGGTGGGGGGATGGGGAGGGGGAGAGGAAGGAGGGGGCTCAGTCTGGGAAGGCCTCCTAGAGGAGGTGAGCTTTCAGTAGGGCTTTGAAGGGAGGAAGAGAGCCAGCGTGGCAGATGTACGGAAGGAGGGAATTCCAGGCCAGGGGGAGGATGTGGGCTGGGGGTCGATGGCGGGACAGGCGAGAACGAGGCACAGCGAGGAGGGTAGCGGCAGAGGAGCAGAGGGTGTGGGCTGGGCTGGAGAAAGAGAGAAGGGAGGTGAGGTATGAGGGGGCAAGGTGATGGAGAGCCTTGAAGCTGAGAGTGAGCAGTTTTTGCCTGATGCGTAGGTTGACTGGTAGCCACTGGAGATTTTTGAGGAGGGGAGTAACATCCTCCTCCTCCTTCTCTCAGTGCCCCACCCCTTCAAATACTCAGGTGAGGTTATTTGAGGAATCCTGCAGGTTGTTCGACTCATTCTAGGGTCCTGGCCAGCCACTCCTCTGACATCCAGGATCCAAATGGGCAGGGAATGTTTCTGTTACATTGTATTCTGCCAAGTGCTTAGCACAGTGCTCTGCACACAGCAAGCGCTCAATAAATACGATTGATTGATAGACTGTGAATCTGTATATTGACTCTTTACAGCCTAAAGCTGTATTTCACTAAAACCAGTTTCCCATCAATCCAAGGAAAGAAAAGGCTGCATGACCTGGGCCTCGGAATCCAAGCACAAGGAATTGGTCACGGCTAGCAGGCTCCCACCCCAGCTAACTCATTTATTGCTCCGTACTGCCTTGGTGTCCTTGGCAGATGCTAAATGAAATCAGTCCTGGTGAGCGGAGTGCTCTGCAGGCTTCATTAGGGAAAACAAACGACCCCTTGGTACCTTGAAACTTAGAATGAAAGGCAACAAAGATCCAGATAATGATGTATCACAATATCTCACTTCTAGCCCAATCTCAAACTAATTCCCAAAGCTGCAGCACTGCTTTCCAGAGGGGAGTGCTAGCCAGCCACCCACCCATCTGTGCCTTCTCCAATATCAGGCCTGTGGAGAAAATGGACAGAAAATAGAGACAAACTAAATGGCATGAGAGAAGTAAGCTGGGGAGAAGACAAAATAATAATAATAATAATAATAATAATAATGATGGCATTTATTAAGCGCTTACTACGTGCAAAGCACTGTTCTAAGCGCTGGGGAGGTTACAAGGTGATCAGGTTGTCCCACAGGGGGCTCACAGTCTTCATCCCCATTTTACAGATGAGGTAACTGAGGCCCAGAGAAGTTAAGTGACTTGCCCAAGGTCACCCAGCTGACAAGTGGTGGAGCCGGGATTTGAACCCCTGACCTCTGACTCCAATGCCCAGGCTCTTTCCACTGAGCCATGCTGAGCAACATTCATTCATTCACTCAATCGTATTGAGCGCTTACTGTGTGCTGAGCACTGTAATAATAATGATGGCATTTACTAAGCGCGACTTTGGGCGAGTCACTTGGCTCCTCTGTGCCTCAGTTCCCTCACCTGTAGGATGGGGATGAAAACTGTGAGCCCCCTGTGGGACATCCTGATCACCTTGTAACCTCCCCAGAGCTTAGAACAGTGCTTTGCACATAGTAAGCGCTTAATAAATGCTATCATTATCATTATTATTATTATTATTAATTTATTTGCTAGGCACTTACCACGTGCCCGGCACCATTCTAAGAGCTGAGGAGTGGAAACGAGCACATTGGGGTGGACCCTCTCCCTTTCCCACGTGGGGCTCACAGTCTCCATCCCCATTTTACAGATGAGGGAACTGAGGCACAGAGGAGTTAAGTGACTCGCCCAAGGTCATGCAGCAGACAAATGGCAGCAAACCCTGTGACTCCCAGGGCCGTGCCCTGTCCCTATGCAGCAGACAAATGGCAGCAAACCTTCTGACTCCCAGGCCCGTGCCCCAATCGTTTGCAGCAGACAAATGGCAGCAAACCTTGTGACTCGCAGGCCCGTGCCCTATCCCCACGCAGCAGACAAATGGCAGCGAACCTGGTGACTCCCAGGCCCGTGCCCTATCCCCATGCAGCAGACAAATGGCAGCAAACCTCCTGACTCCCTGGCCCATGCCCTCTCCCCATGCAGCAGACAAATGGCAGCAAACCTTCCGACTCCCAGGCCCGTGCCCTATCCCCATGCAGCAGACAAATGGCAGGAAACCTTGTGACTCTACGGCCCGTGCCCTCTCCCCATGCAGCAGACAAATGGCAGCAAACCTGGTGACTCCCAGGCCCGTGCCCTGTCCCTATGCAGCAGACAAATGGCAGCAAACCTCCTTACTCCCAGGCCCGTCCCCTATCCCCATGCAGCAGACAAATGGCAGCAAACCTTCCGACTCCCAGGCCCGTGCCCTCTCCCTATGCAGCAGACAAGTGGCAGCAAACCTTGTGACTCCCAGGCCCGTGCCCTATCCCCATGCAGCAGACAAATGGCAGCAAACCTCCTGACTCCCAGGCCCGTGCCCCATCCCCATGCTGCAGACAAATGGCAGCAAACCTTCTGACTCCAAGGCCCGTGCCCTCTCCTCAAGCAGCAGATAAATGGCAACAAACCTTGTGACTCCCAGGCCCGTGTCCTATCCCCATGCAGCAGACAAATAGCAGCAAACCTTGTGACTCCCAGGCCCGTGCCCTCTCCCTATGCTGCAGACAAATGGCAGCGAACCTTGTGACTCCCAGGCCCGTGCCCTCTCCCTATGCAGCAGACAAATGGCAGCAAACCTTCCGACTCCCAGGCCCGTACCCTCTCCCCATGTAGCAGACAAATGGCAGCAAACCTCGTGACTCCCAGGCCCGTGCCCTAACCCTATGCAGCAGACAAATGGCAGCAAACCTTGTGACTCCCAGGCCCGTGCCCTATCCCCATGCAGCAGACAAATGTCAGCAAACCTTGTGACTCCCAGGCCCGTGCCCTATCCCCATGCAGCAGACAAATGGCAGCAAACCTCCTGACTCCCAGGCCTGTGCCCTATCCCCATGCAGCAGACAAATGGCAGCAAACCTTCTGACTTACAGGCCCGTGCCCTATCCCCACGTAGCAGACAAATGGCAGCAAACCTTGTGACTCCCTGGCCCGTGCCCTCTCCCCATGCAGCAGACAAATGGCAGCAAACCTTGTGACTCCCAGGCCCATGCCCTATCCCCATGCAGCAGACAAATGTCAGCAAACCTTGTGACTCCCAGGCCCGTGCCCTATCCCCATGCAGCAGACAAATGGCAGCAAACTTTCTCACTCCCAGGCCCGTGCCCTCTCCCCTGCAGCAGACAAATGGCAGCAAAACTTCTGACTTCCAGGCCTGTGCCCCATCCCCATTCAGCCGACAAATGGCAGCAAACCTCCTGACTCCCAGGCCCGTGCCCTGTCCCCATGCAGCAGACAAATGGCAGCAAACCTCCTGACTCCCAGGCCCGTGCCCTATCCCTATGCAGCAGACAAATGGCAGCAAACCCCCTGACTCCCAGGCCCGTGCCCTCTCCCCATTCAGCAGACAAATGGCAGCAAACCTCCTGACTCCCAGGCCCGTGCCCTACCCCCATGCAGCAGACAAATGGCAGTAAACCTCATGACTCCCAGGCCCGTGCCCTCTCCCCAATCAGCAGACAAATGGCAGCAAACCTCCTGACTCCCAGGCCTGTGCCCTACCCCTATGCAGCAGACAAATGGCAGCAAACCTCCTGACTCCCAGGGCCGTGCCCTATACCCATGCAGCAGACAAATGGCAGTAAACCTCCTGATTCCCAGGCCCGTGCCCTATCCCCATGCAGCAGACAAATGGCAGCAAACCTTGTGACTCCCAGGCCCGTGCCCTATCCCCATGCAGGAGACAAATGGCAGCAAACCTTGTGACTCCCAGGCCCGTGCCCTATCCCCAAGCAGCAGACAAATGGCAGCAAACGTTGTGACTCTCCGGCCCGTGCCCTCTCCCCATGCAGCAGAGAAATGGCAGCAAACCTCCTGACTCCCAGGCCCGTGCCCTATCCCCACGCAGCAGACAAATGGCAGCAAACCTTCTGACTCCCAGGCCCGTGCCCTCTCCCCATGCAGCAGACAAATGGCAGCAAACCTTGTGACTCCAAGGCCCGTGCCCTATCCCCATGCAGCAGACAAATGCAGCAAACCTTGTGACTCCCAGGCCCGTGCCCTCTCCCCATGCAGCAGACAAATGGCAGCAAATCTCCTGACTCCCAGGCCCGTGCCCTACCCCCATGCAGCAGACAAATGGCAGCAAACCTCCTGACTCCCAGGCCCATGCCCTATCCCCATGCAGCAGACAAATGGCAGCAAACCTTCTGACTCCCAGGCCCGTGCCCTCTCCCCACGCAGCAGACAAATGGCAGCAAATCTCCTGACTCCCAGGCCCGTGCCCTACCCCCATGCAGCAGACAAATGGCAGCAAACCTTCAGACTCCCAGGCCCGTGCCCTGTCCCTATGCAGCAGACAAATGGCAGTAAACCTCCTGGCTCCCAGGCCCATGCTCTATCCCCATGCAGCAGACAAATGGCAGCAAACCTCCTTACTCCCAGGCCCATGCTCTATCCCCACGCAGCAGACAAATGGCAGCAAACCTCGTGACTCCCAGGCCCGTGCCCTAACCATTTGCAGCAGACAAATGGCAGCAAACCTCCTTACTCCCAGGCCCGTGCCCTATCCCCATGCAGCAGACAAATGGCAGCAAACCTTCCGACTCCCAGGCCCGTGCCCTCTCCCCATGCAGCCGACAACTGGCAGCAAACCTTGTGACTCACAGGCCCATGCCCTACCCCCATGCAGCAGACAAATGGCAGCAAACCTTGTGACTCCCAGGCCCGTGCCCTATCCCCATGCAGCAGACAAATGGCAGCAAAACTCCTGACTCCCAAGCCCGTGCCCTATCCCCACGCAGCAGACAAATGGCAGCAAACCTTCTGACTCCCAGGCCCGTGCCCTCTCCCCATGCAGCAGACAAATGGCAGCAAACCTTCCGACTCCAAGGCCCATGCCCTATCGCCATGCAGCAGACAAATGGCAGCAAACCTTGTGACTCCCAGGCCCATGCCTTATCCCCATGCAGCAGACAAATGGCAGCAAAACTTATGACTCCCAGGCCCGTGCTCTATCCCCATGCAGCAGACAAATGGCAGCAAACCTCCTTACTCCCAGGCCCGTGCCCTATCCCCATGCAGCAGACAAATAGCAGCAAACCTTGTGACTCCCAGGCCCGTGCCCTCTCCCCATGCAGCAGCCAAATGGCAGCAAACCTTGTGACTTCCAGGCCCGTGCGCTCTCCCCATGCAGCAGACAAATGGCAGCAAACCTTGTGACTCCCAGGCCCGTGCCCTATCCCTATGCAGCAGACAAATGGCAGCAAACCTCCTTACTCCCAGGCCCGTGCCCTATCCCCATGCAGAAGACAAATGGCAGCAAACCTTCCGACTCCCAGGCCTGTGCCCTCTCCCCATGCAGCAGACAAATGGCAGCAAACCTTGTGACTCCCAGGCCCATGCCCTATCCCCATGCAGCAGACAAATGGCAGCAAACCTTGTGACACCCAGGCCCGTGCTCTCTCCCCATGCAGCAGACAAATGGCAGCGAACCTGGTGACTCCCAGGCCCGTGCCCTATCCCCATGCAGCAGACAAATGGCAGCAAACCTTGTGACACCCAGGCCCGTGCTCTCTCCCCATGCAGCAGACAAATGGCAGCGAACCTTGTGACTCCCAGGCCCGTGCCCTATACCCATGCAGGAGACAAATGGCAGCAAACCTTGTGACTCCCAGGCCCGTGCCCTATTCCCATGCAGCAAATGGCAGCAAACCTCCTTACTCCCAGGCCCATGCTCTATCCCCATGCAGCAGACAAATGCAGCAAACCTTGTGACTCCCAGTCTCGTGCCCTCTCCCCATGCAGTAGACAAACGGCAGCAAACCTTCTGACTCCCAGGCCCGTGCCCTATCCCCATGCAGCAGACAAATTGCAGCAAACCTCCTGACTCCCAGGCCCGTGCCCTATCCCTATGCAGCAGACAAATGGCAGCAAACCTTCTGACTCGCAGGCCCGTGCCCTATCCCCATGCAGCAGACAAATGGCAGCAAACCTCCTTACTCCCAGGCCCATGCTCTATCCCCATGCAGCAGACAAATGGCAGCAAACCTTGTGACTCCCAGTCCCGTGCTCTATCCCCATGCAGTAGACAAATGGCAGCAAACCTTGTGACTCCCAGTCCCGTGCTCTATCCCCATGCAGTAGAAAAATGGCAGCAAACCTTCTTACTCCCAGGCCCGTGCCCTATCCCCATGCAGCAGACAAATGGCAGCAAACCTTGTGACTCCCAGGCCCATGCCCTATCCCCATGCAGCAGACAAATGGCAGCAAACCTCCTGACTCCCAGGCCCGTGCCCCATCCCTATGCAGCAGACAAATGGCAGCAAACCTTGTGACTCCCAGGCCCGTGCTCTATCCCCATGCGGCAGACAAATGGCAGCAAACCTCCTTACTCCCAGGCCCATGCTCTATCCCCATGCAGCAGACAAATGCAGCAAACCTTGTGACTCCCAGTCCCGTGCCCTCTCCCCATACAGTAGACAAATGGCAGCAAACCTTCTAACTCCCAGGCCCGTGCCCTATCCCCATGCAGCAGACAAATGGCAGCAAACCTTGCGACTCCCAGGCCTGTGCCCTATCCCTATGCAGCAGACAAATGGCAGCAAACCTTCCGACTCCCAGGCCCGTGCCCTAACCCCATACAGCAGACAAATGGCAGCAAACCTTGTGACTCCCAGGCCCGTGCCCTATCCCTATGCAGCAGACAAATGGCAGCAAACCTTGTGACTCCCAGACCCGTGCCCCACCCCTATGCAGCAGACAAATGGCAGCAAACCTCCTGACTCCCAGGCCCGTGCCCTATCCCTATGCAGCCGACAAATGGCAGCAAACCTTCCGACTCCCAGGCCCGTGCCCTAACCCCATGCAGCAGACAAATGGCAGCAAACCTTCCGACTCCCAGGCCCGTGCCCTATCCCCATGAAGCAGAAAAATTGCAGTAAACCTTGTGATTCCCAGGCCCGTGCCCTCTCCCCATGCAGCAGACAAATGGCAGCAAACCTTGTGACTCCCAGGCCCATGCCCTAAACCCATGCAGCTGACAAATGGCAGCAAACCTTTTGACTCCCAGGCCCATGCCCTATCCCCACGCAGCAGACAAATGGCAGCAAACCTTGTGACACCCAGGCCCGTGCCCTATCCCCATGCAGCAGACAAATGGCAGCAAACCTTGTGACTCCCAGGCCCGTTCCCTATCCCTATGCAGCAGACAAATGGCAGCAAACCTTCAGACTCCCAGGCCTGTGCCCTGTCCCATTGCAGCAGACAAATGGCAGTAAGTCTCCTGACTCCCAGGCCCGTGCCCTCTCCCCATTCAGCAGACAAATGGCAGCAAACCTCCTGACTCCCAGGCCCGTGCCCTACCCCCATGCAGCAGACAAATGGCAGTAAACCTCATGACTCCCAGGCCCGTGCCCTCTCCCCATTCAGCAGACAAATGGCAGCAAACCTCCTGACTCCCAGGCCTGTGCCCCTACCCCTATGCAGCAGGACAAATGGCAGCAAACCTCCTGACTCCCAGGGCCGTGCCCTATACCCATGCAGCAGACAAATGGCAGTAAACCTCCTGATTCCCAGGCCCGTGCCCTATCCCCATGCAGCAGACAAATGGCAGCAAACCTTGTGACTCCCAGGCCCGTGCCCTATCCCCATGCAGGAGACAAATGGCAGCAAACCTTGTGACTCCCAGGCCCGTGCCCTATCCCCAAGCAGCAGACAAATGGCAGCAAACGTTGTGACTCTCCGGCCCGTGCCCTCTCCCCATGCAGCAGACAAATGGCAGCAAACCTCCTGACTCCCAGGCCCGTGCCCTATCCCCACGCAGCAGACAAATGGCAGCAAACCTTCTGACTCCCAGGCCCGTGCCCTCTCCCCATGCAGCAGACAAATGGCAGCAAACCTTGTGACTCCAAGGCCCGTGCCCTATCCCCATGCAGCAGACAAATGCAGCAAACCTTGTGACTCCCAGGCCCGTGCCCTCTCCCCATGCAGCAGGCAAATGGCAGCGAATCTCCTGACTCCCAGGCCCGTGCCCTACCCCCATGCAGCAGACAAATGGCAGCAAACCTCCTGACTCCCAGGCCCATGCCCTATCCCCATGCAGCAGACAAATGGCAGCAAACCTTCTGACTCCCTGGCCCGTGCCCTCTCCCCACGCAGCAGACAAATGGCAGCAAATCTCCTGACTCCCAGGCCCGTGCCCTACCCCCATGCAGCAGACAAATGGCAGCAAACCTCCTGACTCCCAGGCCCGTGCCCTATCCCTATGCAGCAGACAAATGGCAGCAAACCTACAGACTCCCAGGCCCGTGCCCTATCCCCATGCAGCAGACAAATGACAGTAAACCTCCTGACTCCCAGGCTCGTGCCCTATCCCCATGCAGCAGACAAATGGCAGCAAACCTTGTGACTCCCAGGCCCGTGCCCTAACCCCATGCAGCAGACAAGTGGCAGCAAACCTTCTGACTCCCAGGCCCGTGCCCCATCCCCACGCAGCAGACAAATGTCAGCAAACCTTGTGACTCCCCAGCCCGTGTCCTATCCCCATGCAGCAGACAAATGGCAGCAAACCTGGTGACTCCCAGGCCCGTGCTCTATCCCCATGCAGCAGACAAATGGCAGCAAACCTTCTGACTCGCAGGCCCGTGCCCTCTCCCCATGCAGCAGACAAATGGCAGCAAACCTGGTGACTCCCAGGACCGTGCCCTATCCCCATGCAGCAGACAAATGGCAGCAAACCTTGTGACTCCCAGGCCCGTGCCCTATCCCCACGCAGCAGATAAATGGCAGCAAACCTTCTGACTCCCAGGCCCTTGCTCTATCCCTGTGCAGCAGACAAATGGTAGCAAACCTTCTGACTCCCAGGCCCGTGCCCTGTCCCCATGCAGCAGACAAATGGCAGCAAACCTTGTGACTTACAGGCCCGTGCCCTATCCCCATGCAGCAGACAAATGGCAGCAAACCTTGTGACTCCCAGGCCCGTGCCCTATCCCCATGCAGCAGATAAATGGCAGCAAACCTTCTGACTCCCAGGCCCTTGCTCTATCCCTGTGCAGCAGACAAATGGTAGCAAACCTTCTGACTCCCAGGCCCGTGCCCTGTCCCCATGCAGCAGACAAATGGCAGCAAACCTTGTGACTTACAGGCCCGTGCCCTATCCCCATGCAGCAGACAAATGGCAGCAAACCTTGTGACTCCCAGGCCCGTGCCCCATCCCCATGCAGCAGACAAATGGCAGCAAACCTTGTGACTCCCAGGCCCGTGCCCTCTCCACATGCAGCAGACAAATGGCAGCAAACCTTGTGACTCCCAGGCCCGTGCCCTATCCCCATGCAGCAGACAAATGGCAGCAAACCTCCTGACTCCCAGGCCCGTGCCCCATCCCTATGCAGCAGATAAATGGCAGCAAACCTTGTGACTCCCAGGCCCGTGCCCTGTCCCCATGCAGCAGACAAATAGCAGCAAACCTTGTGCCTCCCAGGCCCGTACCCTATCCCTATGCCATACTGCTTATCTGTCGATAGTTATCGATTGATCTCTGGTATGTACTGAGCGCTCGCTTGCTTTGTGGAGAGCCCCGTACAAAACGCTTGGGAGGGTACGCTACAACAGGGTTGGTAGATGTGACCCCTGCCCACAAGGAGTTTAGAGGAGGAGTTGGGCGTTAAAAACAGATTATTGGATCAGTTTCATCACACCCCACAGACAAACGTTTGAAGTCAATGCCTGCCGATGACAAAGTAAGAAATCATCTTTAGGAGGCGTGAAGATGGAGCCATCTAGTCTCGGCTTGCTACCGCTTCAGCAGAACCCTTTCATTTTGGCCTCATGATGGCTTCTGCTTAGTTACTCGGTTTGATGAAGAAAAATTGGATCTCGCACCTGCAGTATTGGGGAACATCCAGCTCCTCAATTTTACTCGCTTTTGATCCGCTACACATCCGACATACACCCCCTGGCCTGGAATGCCCCCCCCCACCCCCCCAACATCCGCCAAGCTAGCTCTCTTCCTCCCTTCAAGGCCCTACTGAGAGCTCACCTCCTCCAGGAGGCCTTCCCACACTGAGCCTCCTCCTTCCTCTCCCCTTCCCCGACTCCATCCCTCCCGCCTTACCTCCTTCCCTTCCCCACAGCACCTGTATATATGTATATATGTTTGTACGTATTTATTACTCTATTTATTTTACTTGTGCATATCTATTCTATTTATTTTATTTTGTTAATATGTTTTGTTTTGTTCTCTGTCACCCCCTTCTAGACTGTGAGCCCACTGTTGGGTAGGGATGTGTTGCCAACTTGTACTTCCCAAGCGCTTAGTACAGTGCTCTGCACACAGTAAGCACTCAAAAAACCCATTACTCACTCACAATTATGTAACAAGCAGAGTGTGTTCCCCTCCAAACTACAACATGATGATGATGAAGATGATGGCATTTGTTAAGCGCTTACTATGTACCAAGCACTATTCTAAGTGCTGGGGGGGATACAAGGTAATCAGGTTGTCCCACATGGGGCTCACAGTCTAAATTCCCATTTTTCAGATGAGGTAACTGAGGCACAGAGAAGTTAAGCGACTTGCCCAAAGTCACACAGCTGACAAGTGGCGGAGCCGGGATTAGAACCCGTGACCTCTGACTCCCAAGCCCGTGCTCTTTCCACTGAGCCACGCTGCTTCTCTGGGCTCTGATGTTCTAAAGAGGTCATTTTAGGCCCAGGCAATACCTAAAACGAGTCAGTAAATACAGCAGTAATAACATCTCCCAAACCTGAGTCACCAGCGGGGCTAACCACCAAGCTAAAATTCAAGACTGTGAAGTTCACCACAGGCACACGTAGAGACTCACTCGTGCCTCAGCATCCGCAGCCAGAAATAACAAGCAATTATTTTTCCACCCCTCCTTTTGTGGTCCCCTCCCCGCCTTATTTTCACAGCCTTTTTCACCCCGGCTTTCCTCCATCTGGGGAGAAGTGGTAGCCAGTTGGTCTGGTAGTAGAAAGCATGACCATTTGGCCCTGGGGCTTTCCCTCTAGTAAGAGGAGCTGGACTTGAGCCATGAGGACCCTGAATCTGTGGTTCACTGATAACCCACACAGCCTGGGTTAGCAGGAGGCCGAGCTGATGAGTATTTCAGAATCAGGAGGGCAACGAAGGGGGACAAAGAGTCGATGCTTCCAAGCTGCCTTTCATCTATGGAAACCTAAGCAGGGTAGCGCCAGGGCTCATGACTTGAACCACTAATTTGCTTCTTATTTGCATGACATTGCCCCCTGGGTTCAAGAATCCAAATTCTAAGTAAATAATAATAATAAATAATAATAAATATAGTAAAATAGACAGTGAGACCTACTGCAATTGTATTGAAACCTCACGAAAGGAAAAATTCTCATTAGGGAGAGAAGATACTGCTGCTACTCACACAGAGTCTCAGTCTCTCTCTCTCTTTTTTTAAACCACTTGGTTCACCAGGCTTATCAGTCCAAAATAGGTTTCAAATGGGTAACTCTGGGCCAAGTTCTTCCCTTCCCACCCTCCTTGAAGAGTGTATGTACCCACTGTCTCCAGGGAAGGCTCCCCTCCCTCACCCTGCCGAGACTATTTTTAGCTCAGCAGTGGCTGTGACAGTGGAGGAAAGAAGGGTGGGAGGGTGAGGCTGGGATGGCCAAGGTGGGCCACCTTGCTGACACTGGAGGAAAGAGAATTAGAAGGATGAGCGTGGGGCAACTGCACAGCACATTAGAGACAAGGAAGGACCTAAAGATTGTTACTCCTAAGCCCAGGCTGGTGGAAAGAGCACAGGGCTGGGAGTCAGAGGACCTGGGTTCTAATCCCAGATCTGCCACTTGCCTGTTGTGTGACCTTGGGAAAGTCACTTCACTTCTCTGTGCTTCAGTATCCTCATCTGTAAAACGAGGATCCAATACCTTTTCTCCCTTCTACTTAGACTGTGAGTCCCATGTGGGATTTTGTATCTAACCCAGTGCTTAGTACAATGCCTGGCACATAGTAGGAACTTAAGCAATAATAAGAGCAGAGCACCCACCCAGGGTAGAAGATGCCTCCTCCCCTGCAGCCCCACGTAGCTTGGGCCAAACTAGTTTTACCAGAAAGAGAGTCAACTGAGTTTGAAAAGATTATGATCCGGGATGGAGATGCACCACAGGTTATTTTAGAAAAAGAGTGAGCTAAAGTAGGAAAATGAGTTGCCAGCCAATTGAAAACCACATGGAGCAGTGCACAGCCTGACTGTGGTTGAGAGTCTACATAGCTGGCCTTTGATGTTTTTAAAAAGGAGGCTGAGCTACTGGGTGGGGGAGCAGAGGTGCAAATTTTGAAAAGTTTGGGTAACTCACCAAGCTGCAACACCTTGGGGTGTAAAGTAACTGGAATCTGACCGGTGTCTCAGAGCAGGAAGTGATGCTGACTACTAAAGTGAGTACAGAAAGTGTTCTGATATTTATAGGAAGCTAGGTTCACTGGGAAGCCAATGACCTGAACACCTGGTTAATAATAATAATAATAATAATAATAATAATAATAATAATAATGGCATTTATTAAGCATTTACAATGTGCAAAACACTGTTCTAAGCGCTGGGGAGGATACAAGGTGATCAAGTTGTCCCACAGGGGGCTCACAGTCTTAATCCCTATTTTCCAGATGAGGTAACTGTGGCACAGAGAAGTTAAGTGACTTACCCAAAGTCACACAGCTGACAATTGATCTAAGGTTAGTTTGGAGAATTGAGGCAAAAAAAAGTTTAGCTAGCCAGTTGTTCAGCTGTGCACATCTAGACAGTTAAACCCAAAGACAGGAACTATCGCCGGTCCCCACTGGTTAGGGTGATTGGTGACTGCTTGGGTTTAACTTTTTTTTTTCTTCCCCTCTCTACCTTTTGCACGGTTGGGGAAAGGCAGAGTCGGAACTGTAGTGAATCCATTTGGGCAGCTAAGACTAGACTTCTGATGGGGTGCTCTGAGAGGAAAGCAGTGCCCTCTCAGTTGTATGCTGATGTTGGAAGAGGTCAGCTAGGGCAGCCAGAATGCAAAGTTGAAGCTGACACTGGAGCTTGACCTCAGGGGACCTGCTTGGCTCCTAGTACGAGCACAGTCCTCCTCAAGAATCACCCCCTCCTTCGATCTGGAGCAAGTCCAGCCTAGCTTGACGAAAAGGATTACTATCTTCCTGTGTTTCTGTGGGCTCTTGTTGCTGAAGGTTTGACCTCATTCCAGGTCCCACTTGCCTGCTGAGTGACCTCACATATGTCAATTAACCTCTTTGGGCCTCCGTTTTCTAACCTATAAAGTGGAGAGGATGCTGAGAAGAGAAAATGAGAATATTTGCTTTGGAAAGCTAAAATAATAATAGCATTTATTAAGCGCTTACTAAGTGCTCTACAGTTCAAGGAGGAATTATGATGATTGTTCACCATTTGTACTCTAGTTTTCACTCATGAAATTTCAAATGCCTGGAAATTCACCAGTGGACCAGCTGAGCTGATTGATTTCTTCAGCCTGCTCAGATTTTGTGCTATCCTTCTATTTCAGCCCTGGTCGGGCCTGTTCTAATCAGCGGAAGGGGTGAGAGATCATGGAATACCCAATGGCAGATGCTGAAGTCTTTGTGGACCAGGTGTCACCCTCAGGTACTACCACCTATCTCTGAAATTTGTTATGGCAACCAGGAGTAATTAGGGCCTTACTCGGGCTTTATTCTCAAAAAGAGTGGACTGAAGTTGGTTTATCTTCAACTCAGCTTTCCTGACCCTTTCTGTTTTCCCACTGATGGAATGGCAACTTTTCCTGGTTGGCTTTTTGTGATTATCTGGACAACCAATGAAAATAACAGATGAAAGGGGGAAACTTTTCTGCCTAGCAGCCCATTCACCTGGTATGTCCCAGGTGGTTTTTCATTAAAAAAGGACAGACCGTATTAGAGCTTTGTCCACTTAAGGTTCACATGGAATCCTGGCCTGATTCACCTCCTCTTTGGGCTGTGTAATAACACCCAAGTAGGAGATATGGCATTTGGGGCCTTGTCAGTCCGCTACTGCTCGGGACCCTCTAATGTCTAAAGGGATCCTAACAGTCTTTTTCCTTCACTTTAAACCCCAATTTGGAGGCCCGGGGAACTGTGGCAGGGAAAGAAAATGAATGGGAGCAGCCCTCTATTGCCTTGGCAGCTTCTCGTCACTTCACAGCAAGAAGCCCCAGCGAAAGCCCCTTGAGTAGAGGGGTTGGCTCTAAAGGGGCCAAAAGCAGACCTCCAATAGTGGTGGGGGGATCCATACTCTCCCCAAGTCCCCTGTGCTGGGTGAGAATACAGGAGCAGTAACTGATCATGTCTCCATCAGGTGCTCCGGGGACCATTCCCTGTCCCCGCATGACCTCCCTGCTGTCCCAAAGATATCCCACCAGGATTCCCAAGGAGCTCTACCCCCAGAGTTAGACGAATACAGGCACCAGAATGACTTCAGCCACTTCAAATTCATCTTTTCTTGCTTTAACTCTGCCCCCTCTTCCTCTCAGCAACATTACTTCTCCTCCCAAATGAACTCCCATGCCCACTGCCTCCTGTCAACCTTCCAGACCTTTAACCCGCTCCTGCAGCCTTGAGTGCCCCATTCTCCCAAACTTTGTTGGCCAAATTGAATGAGCTCCCCAAAGATCCCCAAACCTACTCTCTCATCTTCCCACCTAAATCCCCTCCTCCACCTAACTTTCCCATCACAATTGACACCTTCCCATTTCTGAAGTCTATAACCTTGACATTTCCCCACTCTCATTCAACTATCACTCCATTCTGTTGCTAAATCTTGTAAGTTTCCCCCTGCAGCATTTCCTGAATCAGGCCTTTAATCTCCTTCCAAATGGCTACCACCTGATAGGGCCTCCCATCAGATCCTGGCTTGACCACTGACTGCATCAGCTTCCTCACTGGTCTCCCGGCCCCTAGCCACTCCCTTCTCCAATCTGTTCTTCACTCTGTTGCTGGAGTCACCTGTAATTATGGCAATTATGGTATTTTTAAGCACTCACTATGTGTCAAGCACTGTTCTAAGTGTTGAGGGTAGATTCAAGTTTATCAAGTCAGACATGGCCACTGCCCCCACCTGGATCTCACAATGTAAACCTCCAATGGTTATTCAATCATCTTCATCTCAGATATTCTTGCCCATTTGTTTTATGGCACTATCAGCACTCTCCCTCTTTGCTATCCACTCTATTGTCCTACTGTAGCTCAGCTCACACTCTCCATTCCTCCCAAGCTCAGCTTCTCCGACTCCTAGTTCATCCCCTTCCTTTTGCCCAGAATTACGCCTGGAATCCTCTCTCCCTCCAAATCATCTAGAGTTTCAGCTCTCCCTGACATCAAAATCCTTATGAAATCCCACCTCCTCCAGGAAGCTCTCCCTGATTAATTTTTCTTCTCCTTAGGTCACATCCATCCTACCATCTCAGTAGTTTTACACCCAAAACCTCTTGTTCCACTTTTGTTCACACCATTCTACATACCACACTCTTTGAGCACTTCTTCCTTCTCACTGGAACTTATTTCATGCCTGTCTCCCCAGTTCAACTGTAAGATCCTTCTGGGCAGGGGTCATATCTTCTATTTTATTTTCCCAAGAGCTTACTTAGTAAAGTGTTCTGCACATAGAAGAGACTCAAAAACCACCACTGATTAACTGAGTTTCCCTAGCCTCCAGAGTACTTCAGTTGCTTATTTACTAATGATCCTTGACCTCTTGACATGATATCTCTTCTGTTCTCCAGCAAAGGAAGAGCCAGGGAAGAAAAGAAGGAGATCAGGCAGCCACCTGAAGTTCCGCGCCTTTCCCTCTGCAGAGCAAAGTGCCCTGAAGGAATGTGAGTACAATGTATGTCCAGGAAAGCTGGTATATGAAATGGAATCCCTAACCCAAGGGATCTTTCCCTGCCTGCCCCGCTGAAATGGAGCTAGGATTAAGCAACTCAAAAGCCAAACCACCAAGCAATACATTTCATTCAAGAAACAGAATCAACTGGACACAAGCCAGCACACCAAAACAGAATTCGGAGGTAGAAGACAGGCTGCATTTGTGCAGGAAAAAGGTCTGGAAACAGAATTAGGCTCAGCCTAGATTTCTTCTTTAATGCAGAAGAGGGGACAGGACCAAAATCCCTGGATATTCATTCATTCAATCGTATTTATTGAGTGCTTACTGTGTGCAGAGCACTGTACTAAGCGCTTGGGAAGTACAAGTTGGCAACATACAGAGACGGTCCCTACCCAACAACGGGCTCTCAGTCTAGAAGGGGGAGTCAGACAACAGAACAAAACATGTAGACAGGTGTCATTCATGACCCAAATCACTGGATTTTCATTCATCCAGTGCAAAGCACTGTATTAAGTGCTTGGGAGACTACAACATAACAACAGACACATTCTTGTCCGATAGAGAGGGTGAGGCTTGGGCTCTGCCACCCGCTGCTGCTCTGGCCTGAGTGACTCAGAGGCAGCTCCCAGAGCCCAGGCAGGAGGGGGCAGGATGTGAGGGTGGGTGGGCAAGGCCACTAGAACCCTGGACATCAACAGGGGCAGCAGGGGCCAATCAAGACACATCCCTGAAGAAGCTATGCCCACATCACCCACATTGCCATCCACACTGGGCCACCCACACTGCCACCAGACACTCAAACCAGCACTTGTCTAGGTGAACTTGATTCAATTGCAACCAATCACCCCAGTTACCCTTCACCATTCCATTCAATTGACAATGAGGTTTGGGGCACTGTGAGATTATGCCCTGGGAGGAAGATCCCATGCAGGAGACTTCCCACAGTCTTGCTTGAGATTGCTTGCATAGTTGCACCTCATTCCAAGGGAAGAGTAGAAGGAAGCCAAAGCATACTTTTGGTTTGGTTTTCCCAAGGAGTACAATGACCCTCCTTCATGACAAAAGCCCTTTGTGTTTTGGGGTATTCACAATCAAAACCAAAGAACTCAGGGCTAGGGCTTATAGTCTGGCTTCTGTCTATGGAAAATCTCACTGGCTCTCCGAGCTGCAGAGCCCAACTATGGCCGATGTTGACTCTCTGCTGGAGTCAAGAATGCAGCCAGGATGGGAACCTGGCTCCCCACAGACAGTAAACTCTCCCTGCTTGTTCCAGATGAAAAGTTGGAATCAAGGACCAGGAGAGTCCTGAGTACTACATACCAAAAAATCATCCAGTCTGTCTTCTTTGAGGATGGCATCCCCAGTGGGGTCAAGTATCTCATGTGAGTAGAGTTGATGACCCTTCTGATCAATCAATCAATCAAGTCAATGGTATTTATTGAGAGCTCCTGTGTGACCCCCCCCCCCACCCCCCGGACAACCTGATCACCTTGTAACCTCCTCAGCACTTAGAACAGTGCTTTGCACATAGTAAGCGCTTAACAAATACCATTATTATTATTATTATTATTATTATCTGGTTGCAGGGCCTGGCACTGTTAGTCTTCTTTGGCTTCTGCTTCTCCATATTATCCCAGTGCTATTTATTGAGCGGTTTAGATTTGGATTAGAGCAAGCACAGACCTGGCAGCCAGACCTGGGTTCTAATTCTGACTCTGCTGCTTGTCTGCTGTGTGGCCTTGGGCAAGTCACTTCACTTCTCTGTGCCTCAGTTACCTCATTTTAAGACTGAGCCCTATGTGGGACAGGGACTCCTGATTAGCTTGTATCTACCCCAGTGCTTAGAACAGTGCTTGGCACATAGTAAGCGCTCAGCAAGTACCGTAATTATTACTATGTGCAGAGCATATATGAAGCTTTGGCTCAAAGCACCACACCCTTCTGGATGACATATCTATTCTATATATTTTATTTTGTTAGTATGTTTGGTTTTGTTCTCTGTCTCCCCCTTTTAGACTGTGAGCCCACTGTTGGGTAGGGACTGTCTCTATATGTTGCCAACTTGTACTTCCCAAGCGCTTAGTACAGTGCTCTGCACACAGTAAGCACTCAGTAAATATGATTGATTGATTGATTGATTGCAGAGCACTGTACTAAGGGCTTGGGAGAGTCCCCAAGTTAGGAGACATGGTCTCCGCCCTCAGGGAGTTTACAAGTTGGCAGAGAGTTAAGTTCCATTTGCCTCACTTGTCTGTTCTCAGCTCTCTGCCAACTAGGGGCTCCAATGAGGAGAAATAGAAACTTAACCCGCTCTGCAGTAAGCCTGTGGTAATTTGAAAACAAGAAACAGAGATTAGCAGAAGGAAGCTGAAAGAGCACAGGACTGGGAGTCAGAGGACCTAGGTTCTATTCCTGACTCTGACACTTGTCTGCTGGGTGACCTTGGGCAAGTCACTTAACTTCTCTGTGCCTCCGTTACCTCATGTGTAAAATGGGGACTATGGCTGTGGGCCTCATGTGGAACTTGGACTGGGTCCGTTGTGATTAGCTTGTACTACGGTGCCTGGCACATTAGAAGTGCTGAACAATAAATACCATTAAAAAAAAAGTTTTCTTTTAATTTTGATCAGCACCAGTTGCCACTTCGACCCCTGCTTTTTGCCCAATCAACGGGATAACTGTTCTCTCTGTTTTAGCTCTGCATTCTGTGGGCACGGAACTCACTAACGAAGACTAACACCAGAGCTGTGCCTGGGTTATGTAACTAGTGTTCTCCTCCTCCTCCTCTCTTCCTCTCTCTAAGGCTCTATTTTCTTTCCCCTTTTTGCATCTTCACTGCCTTTCCCCCACTTGCCTTTCTTCTGTTTCACTCTACTGTGTCTAAAATCTGGAGTACAGTTTTCAACAGAGATGTGTGTGCGTGTACACACATGCTCACATACATGCCTACATATGGGTAAGCACACCCCACCTTTCTGCAGGCTCACCCCTGACCCACCTCGAGGGTCCAGAAGGTTGCTCAGATTCAGTGGTGAGCTGGGGCCATCCCCTCACCCTCACCCCCCTACAGAGGTGGAGGAAATTGTGCTCCTGAATGCCGGGTCAAGGGGGGAGAGAGAGAAAGAGAGAGAGGTTCAGTTGGCCTAAGATTCAGTGATCGGCCCACTGCTTCATTGAACCTTTCCCTCCCCAGGAGCTGCAGGCCCCGACCTTGTCCCTGCTGGCCTCCTGGGGGTTGGCCTCCACTGCCATCACTGCCATTTCCTTCTCCTCTTCTTCCCTGCAGAGCCTTCCCCTTCCCCTGTGGTTGCTGAACCAGAGCCGCCCTACCCCTCCTCCCCCTTCCCGCTGCCTAAGCATCACCACTGGCCAACACAGACTTCCCCTCTTAACGGCCCCTTTCAGGAGGGCTCCGAGGAGCACCTGCCGAAGATGACCCTGGACAGAGGTGACCCCAACCGTAGCAGAGGCGTCAGCCCCATCGGGACCCCAAGTCCTTCCACTCCTACTTTTAATGAAGTTTGCAAGTGGGGAAGATGTTTTTATTTCCAAATAAAATCCACCTCCCCCACCCCTCAAAATACAAACAATGAATCCTATCCTTCCAGAAACCGGCTCCTTGCCCTGATAGAAAAGCCATCCCTGGAGCCAGTCTACATAGGGCTGTTTGGAAGCACGGGGGCTGGGAAGAGCTCCCTGCTCAATGCCATCATCAATGAGAAAATGTTTCTGCCGGTGTCGGGCGAGAGCACCTGCACCTCGTGCCTGGTGCAAGTGAGTTCCGGTGTCAGCGACAAATATGAGGCCAAAATCCACCTCCTCTCTGACCAGGCAAGTGCTCCTCTCTTCCCACTGGGAATAAATGCATCATAAGGTCCAATGCGGGTGGGGCTTTGCTGTCCAACTTTCCCCAAAGCCCAAGGTTCTGCTTCTTCGAAGAAGCCCAGCCCACAGGGTCACTCCCTTCTCCCTCCGAAGCCCTCAAGTGGACCACGGGCTTGCTGAGGAGGTGGGAGGCAGAACGGACTTCCTCGGGGATGAGATGACCTTGGCCCCCAGCGGCCGATCCCCGAGACCGTGCCCTGCGGGCCGTGCCCCGGCTTGCCTTTGCAGGAGTGGAAGGAGGAGCTGAGGAACCTGACTGAACTCCTGGACAAGAGAGAGGAGGGCCAAGAGAGCGAAGAGAATGACTGGGGCGATGACAGCGACATCGCGGAGGAAGCTGTTCAGAAGCTGCAGATGCTTTATGGCCGCGGAGCGGAAAACAAAAGCTACGAGGAGTTACTGAGGACGAAGCTGAGGGAAAAGATCCCCACCTCCAAGATCATCACCCTCAAGGGTGAAGAGGTACTCCTGGGTTTCTTCATTCCTGGGCATTCCAGATCCTTCCCAAGTGTCCCTCCAGATTGTACACTCATTGTGGGCAGGGAACTTGCCTACCAACTCTGTTATAGTGTACTCTCCCAAGCATTTAGTACAGTGCTCTGCACACAATAGGTGTTCAATAAATAGCACTGATTGATTGATAGGTGGCCCTATTGCCGGTTTGACCCAAAGTTCTCAGTGCCAGCGGTGCACCCCGCCAGGCTCGGCAGGAGGGGAAGACACAGGTGAATGGCAGCCGCAGAGCACACACTGACGCCTGCCACTTCTCGTCTCTGGGAGCTCTTCTACTGCAGGCCTAAAGCAGGGGGGCGGGGCCAGAACGGAGCAGGACCCAAAAAGCCATCCACCGCCCACATGACCTTGGGGTCCTGGTCGGGGTTGGCAGGACTCCTGAACCGACCCCAAACCTGCCAGGCAGTGGATCTAAGTCCCACACTGTGGACAAGAAATGGCCGTTCGGAGCTGGTGTGGAGCCCTGGGCCCATCTCTCTCTACGCCTCTGGTCCTGAAACTGGTCCAAACAGGAGGGAAATGCTGAATCCCCACCAACTGCCTGCGGGCACCTGATCTGGTCGGGGGGCTCCTGAGGAGACAGGTGTACCCACCCACCTCTTCTCCTCTGACCCCCCGCCCCCTGATTGGAGCTGCTGATCCCTGTTGGGGGTGGAAGATGAACACTCAGACTGGCACCTCCCTGGCTCCCCTTCAGCCTAATCTATCAATCAATCAGTGGTATTTATTTATTCACCAGCTTCCTCTCTGAGATCAGACTTGGCCATGCCAGCCTCCACAGAGATTACCATCACCACCTCCACCACTGCTGCTGCAGCTCTCCCCTTCACCCTCCCTCCCCTGAGAAGCTGTGAACAGACTAGTGGGCAAGTGGTCCACTGGAGGGGGCTGGCCAAATTGGGGCAGAGGTAGAGAGAAAAAAAGGGGTGTGGGCCACATTTACCACATCGGTTCAGGGCTGGGAACACAACCGAGCCAACATGGCAGCGGCCCGGTTCCAATGATCTCTCCACCACCAAGCCTCAGAACTCTGACTCTTAGGAGCAGTTCCAGCTATACACATAGGCCTGTCCGGGGAAGAGCACAATCTCCCTTTAAAGGTTCGAATCAAGGGATGAATCCTGAGGCAAAGTGGAAGGAGAGAAGGGAGGAAACGTGCCCTTGTCTCTTCCGCCCAGGCAAGTGAGCTCTCTGCTCAGCTGGACTCATACATCCGCATTCAGACGGGAGATGCTGATGGACAACTGTCCAAACCCCAAATCCAGCCCCTCATCAAGTATGTGGAGGTGACACTCCCCTACTCAGAGGTGATTCCTGAAGGGGTTGTGCTGGTGGACATCCCGGGGACAGGAGACTTCAACAGCGAGAGAGACGACATATGGAAAAAGGTAATTTCCCTCTCAGGGGGCATCTTTTCGAGAGCCCCAGAAATGCTCTGTGGTTTGACTGGTGAACTTGGGGAAAGACTACTTGTCCTAAAGACTGAACCCCAAGCCCTCACAGTGTGCTAGGGGCTCCAAAAATGGAACTAAAGAGTTCAGCTTCTACTCACCAACTCTGCTGGGTGTTATTGAACTTTCAGAGATCCCGAGGGAAGCTACTGTCTCTGCCCCAAGGGATGCTGAGGACTATGGGTGGAGGAGTCACTACTGTTTAGAAGTGGCAGCAATCAGCAAACACGAAGAAGGGAATCTTGTTGGGGATGAGATTGCTGGGAAACTCTAGCCAAGTAAAGTAGTCGCTGCAGAAGGTCTAGCATGCTTCAGAGAGGCCAGAAGCACAACAGGTGTTGAGATGCGGCGAGGCCTAGTGAAAAGAGCATTGGCCTGAAAGTCCAAGGAACTGAATTCTAATCCTGGTTCTGGCACGTGCTTGGGCCTCAGTTACTTCATCTATAAAATGGGGATTAAATGCCTGTCCTCCTTCTAGTTTATCTCTTAGTCTGTGAGCCCCATGTGATGAATTCACATTTTGTCTTGGGAGAGAGAATTATCTCTCTATGGAAAACGAAGCTAAATTGTGCAATGGCAAATAGATCACTCTCCTTCAGGGACATTGTTCTGTCCCTGTGAGCTTTGCTGTTGGCACAGAAAGGTAAATGGCATGCCCAGGGCTCCAGAGACAGCCAGTTACGAGGAGGGATTTCTATTCAGAAGCCAGGTTTTGCATGTCCCCATCCAGGTCCGGTCTGCCAAATTGCTGGGGATTTACTGTATGGGATTTTGTTACGTGCATTAGTGAGCAGGTGCCTACCCGCTGTCTTACAGACCATTAATAAATGCTCCGTGATCTGGGTGATCAGCGACATTGAACGAGTCTCAGGGGGAAAAGCCCATGAAGTCCTCCTGAGAGAAAGCCTTAAAGCCTGCCAGCGGGGCGTCTGCACAGATATCTCCCTGGTGGTCACGAAGGCTGACAAACTCTACCTGCCGGAATACCTAAGGTATCACATTGGGCACACTGGGAAATGCATCTCCACACTCCGCAAAAGAGAGTATCCAATCCCCTCCCCTGATCCCAGATAGTCCGAACTTCCAGCTAATGGGGCTGATGCAACGCTGACACAGCCCTTTTCAAAGTCTTCTCTAAATTTTTTCAGTCATCATGGGAAAGGCCCTCATCCCAATCCTTTAACCAGAGGCTGAATGAATTGTTTTTGTTAAACTTGGGATCATCCCCACAAGTATCTCCTGGGCTTGGTTCGGGGAATTTATCTGCTTGCATTTTAATATCATAGATAATCGTACATACTGAACTAAGGCAAAGGGGTTGTCATCTCTTTATTTTGTTTTCCAGGGAAAGAAAGAACGGAAAGGTGAGTACCGACCATTTCCTTTTAAAGTAATGGAATTGATAGCCAACCTAGAGAAATCCCTTTGCTGGGAGCACTTGGATTCTGTTTCTATGTTGTCCCCATAAAATTCCAGCAGCCCCACCCTTTTCTAGAGGAAAGGGGAGGAGTCACAGGGGCCTGTTGATTTTAGTTCAAGGAGTTGAAAACTCCAAAAAGAGTTTGTTACTTGACAAAGGAAGAAGCCTCTTCCTTCTGTGATAGTGACTGGGGCAGCAGGGCTGCCTTCCAACCACTCCTGCAGGGCCCTGGAGTGTGATCTTTCACGGGGAGGTGATGTGAGGAGGGTGACTGAACTACTCAGCTTTGGTCTCTGATGCCATGAGAGGAAGTCAAAGCTGGCTTATGGGTCTAGCTCGGGACTCCAAAAGGTGGCTGGCCATTTCGCCCTGTATCAAGCCATGAATCCATCTCATTAGTTTCAAGGCCCACACTCTTTGGCTCTCCTCTTTGCCCCTCCATGGCTAGACCTCTCTTTCATCTTGCCCACCTCTGACCTCTCACTTCCATTGTTCCCAGGATCCGTAGCCCCCTCCCCTCCCAAATCTGCTAGACCTCAATCCTCCCCACCTTCAAAGCCCTCCTAAAATGCCAACTCCTCCAGCGAGCCTTCCCTGACTAGTCATCGGCACTCACCTCTTAAACATATGTGTTTGTTTATACCCGATTTTATTTATTTTGATTCCATTGCTTGAGAGTATTTCTGGGTTCTGCCTGTCCTCTCCGGTGGAACATAAACTCATTTTGTGCAGGGAACAGGACTCGAGTTTCTGGCCATCTTCCCAAGCACTTCAATATCACATTCAATACCCTCACTCTTCAGCCACACATGCCCTCCCAGTGAACTTCACTGTCAGTGCTGTCTTCTTTATCTACAGGCAGTTATATATCCCGCACATAAAATTAGACTCACACAAGTGAGATGCTTCACTATACAATGTAAGAAGGCTAAAGTAGACGGATGGCCACCCCTGACCTGCCAGATCCATTTTCTGAACACAGTAGAGATCTAGAGTAGTATTACTGATGATGACTTCCACCTCAGTGTCAGGGTATGGCTTAAAAGTCATCTGCACCACAGGGTGAGGATATATGATGGGTTGGGCAGTTTGCTGTGGATTTCTGAAACCCCTGGTGGTGTTTTCAATTCTGCTGCTTGGCAACAAAAGAAAGTCACTGCTCCAAGAGTCTCTCTGTCCCCAATTACCATACATTAGGCCAGTCTGCCAATGTTGTCTCCCTGTGGTCAGTAGTTGCGTCACGATATTTGAACTCATGCATCCCTAAAACTTTAAAACATTTCTTTTACCCTTCTTGTTTACTGCCCTCCCCACTGATATCCGATGGGGAGGGAGCCAACTACTTAATGATTGAGCTGAAGTAACAGCTACAGTTCTCTGTAAACTGTTCAAAAATGACAGGTTTGTCCTGCCTCCCTGCTCAGCCCCACGGGGAGTGGGAAGGCTAAGAAGGCTGCAGGCCGATCTTTATGCCAGAGGGCAGCCACCAGGGCCCCACACTTAAGGAGGCCCTGAGTCTGAGGTGACCTGGAAACTGTACTCCACCTCCTCAAGCCCTGACACTGTCTTCCTTCACCTCCTGATGGGACCCCTTGCCCAGGCACTCGCACAACTCCCTTAACCTCATGGGATCCTGAATGCACAGGGATTGGGGAGCACAAACTCCCATGACACAGTGAAGGGTGGCTCGATGCCAGCCCAAGGGCCAGTCAGAGAGTCTTCAGGCCATTGGGCTGGGCCCACAACGACCTGGCTTCATACACAGTGGACAGTGGAAGGGCCAAGATGTTGCCATCCAGCTCCAAGTATCCTAGTGACAGTAAGCAAGAAGGAGAGAACTCTGATGGGTGAATCATTACCATGACAGAGCAAACCTGCTGTCCTTCTCTCGGGTGGAGAACTCAGAGAAGCAGATGGGGAGACTTTTTTCCTAAATTTAAAGAGCTATTTCTTCCATCTTTTACCCTTCTCTTTTTGGGGATGTCCTCCCAAAGCTGCAGCTCCTCAATAAGGAAGTTTATATTTAAAACAATCAACCAGTGCCCCCTCATCCCCATCCTGCCGACATTGGCAGCTGCAGCCACATGAGGATGACCAGGCTGCTTCCAGGCAGTGAGCGAATGATCGGTGATGGCCCCAGAGGACCCCTGATAAGAGGAAGCAAAGTGGGGCAATGGAGCCCAGCTAGCTACTCTGGCTCTGAGCTGTGAAAAACCTACACACAGCTCTACAGGAAACTGCCTGATGGAGGAATCAGATATGTTCACTGCAAGTCCAAGGCTCCCCAAACCCACCCAAGACCTTGGAGAGCTGTTTTGGCAAAGGACAGAAACCGCAGTTCGGCCTCCATGGTTGCCATAGATGTTCCCACATTTAATCTCAGGCATCTATTTGGAAGAGAAGGATCATGGCCTTGAAGCCCAAGACTGTGAAAGCATGAACAAGGCACTGTGTTTCAGTTTCAGCAGTGTTTGTGTTGGACTGTTTTGCTATTTTGCTAGCCTTGAACATTACCGCATGCCCTCAGAAGAAATCAGAACACTTAAACGAAAGTCTGGCAGCAGGCCTAAATGGTACTGGGTACATGCTGCAATCCTTTCTGCTCTCTCATTGCTTGGTTTCTGGGGGAACAGGACTTGGAGGAATCCTTCCTTCACGTTGATGGTGGTGTTCTCTGAGCATGGCGTTGTGGAAAACCATGAAGTCCCTGCAACCAAGGGAAACCTGCCACCTAACAAGGACAAACCGGGCTCCTTCTGCTTCCCCTCCCTAAACGCAGCACCAGATAAACTAGAGATTTCAAAGACTAGAGATTTCATTATCACCACCATCAAGAAGGAAGGTGACTGTTGAGGCAGCTCCCTATTCTTCCTTGCTAGCAAAATCCAGGGGAGGGCACTTTGGACCTGGATGCTACACAACTGATTTTGGAATCCCAGTGTGGCTTTAAGCCACCACAGAGCACAACGATATGTTCTTTGCTGTACAGGAAAAGGACCCTTATAGCATTTGATACCATCCACAGACCTACTCTCTGGAGGCAAGCTAGATAGTTGTGGGTATTTGGAGTTCACCAAGATATTAAGGCTATGCCACAATGGTATGGCCAGTTGGGGTTAGGTTTTTTGACTCTATGTAAGAGCAATTCCCCATTATTAATGAAATGAAGCAATGGTGGGAAAGCTCTGGCTTTATTTTATCTATTTTACCCAGCTTTGTGGAGGATACACAAAGACTCTCCTAAGCCCATAAAGGAAAATGTTTCCCAATGTGCTGGAAAGCTTCTCACTCAAACTGAAACTTTCTTTAGAAATATGGAAGAAAAATGACTGATGAGCTCAGGTAGAGGGACTGTGGAAAATGAGCAAATGAGCAATGCAGCAAAAACTCAATCGATGGGACACGGGCCCAGGCAGTTGGGAGCAGCCGGTAGATCAGCTTGGCCCCCCGATAATGGCAATTAGGGTGATTTTAGAGCACCATCATGCCCAAAAAGGGAGAAGGAACAAAACCCTCCCCAAGCACTGTGAATAACAAAGGCATCTGCCCTCAACTTGGTTTAGATGCCCTTGCTGAGGGTGACAGGGATTTCTGCTGTTCAAGACATTGGTTTACTCTGAAACCAAGTGGGGTTTGGGCCATTAGCGTGGGATATCTCTGGGCACACCCCCTTACAACAGATGCGGCTGTGCCCTCCTTTTTATATGTCACTGTTGAGTGGAACACACAAATCTCCTACTTGATGATGGTGCCTCCCATTGTAATGGCTGATGAGCCTTGGCCCAGTCACAAAGACTTAGGGATCAAGAGTCTGCACAAAGGTTAGAGTGGCTGCAGCGCTACTGGTTTTTGCAGTGCCCCTTGCACTAGCTTCTCTGCCTGCTGGGGCACAAAGTGCAGTGAGTGAGTAGGTGGAAAGGGTGTGGCACATTGTGAGGTGCACGTTTGAATTTTGTGCACAAAACCCATTTACATCCAAAGTAACTGTAGCATGGTACTAAATCTGTGCCAGCAGGAGGTTGCCAGGGTAGTCCCCTCGACAGCCGCTACAGTCTTCCCTACCTGCCCATGTTAGCCAGCTGTTTTCGGGATTCCTGATATGGCTGTCTACCATGGGAGATGCCTTAGGGCGTTCTGTGGTCAGAAATCTTTGTCACTGGTGGTGCTGTCCCAGCAGGAACACCCCTGCTTTGTCTCCCCATGCCACTCCCTCCCCACTGCAGTGAAATGTGGTTTGGACTTTTGGGATGCATCAAGTATTTGAGACCAGAACAGGATCCATGTGGAAGTAACATTTTCCAGGAGTGAAGGAGAGGGAAAGAAAAGACCTGTAGTCTTTACTATATAGAGGCCAAAGACCTCTTGAACATAAGCTTACATTGCTTGCTGCCTAGACCTGGGTCTAGATCAGCTTCCATACCTTGATAATAATAATAATAATAATAATAATAATGACATTTATTAAGCACTTACTATGCACAAAGCACTGTTCTAAGCGCTGGGGAGGTTACAAGGTGCTCAGGTTGTCCCGCGGGGGCTCACAGTCTTAATCCCCATTTTACAGATGAGGTAACTGAGGCACAGAGAAGTTAAGTGACTTGCCCAAAGCCACACAGCTGACACTTGGCAGAGCCAGGATCTGAACCCATGAACTCTGACTCCAAAGCCCGTTGCTCTTTCCACTGAACCACGCTACTTCCCCTAGTTACAGCTTGATAGTTACAGCTTTTGGAATCTGAAGATAAAGCTACTGATGGAAGATTTTATCAGCATAAGAGATGGCGAATGCACAAACAAAAATCTTGTCCAGAGCTTAGAAAAGTGCTCTGCACAGAGTAAGTGCTCGATATATACATGGTATATATGAATATATATATATATATATACACATGTATATATACCATTGATTGATTTAAGCACAGTTCATTGCCCCTACAGGGGTAAAAATGACTCATGCATATGCCCTACTGATGTGGGGTGTCCCCTAAACTAAACAGGTGGGTTATGGAAGTAAGTAGTCCAGACCAATTGGTTGCCTGGTGGCTGGAGATGGAAAAAAATATGTCCCTAAAACATTGCCCGATTCATCCAAACCAACAGGGCTCACCGTCAGACCAGGACTGCTGAGCTGCACCCTTGAAACAAGATAGGAAATGAAGAAAATAACTGACACGTAATGGAGCATCAAGATGCAGCTTGATGATAACAGTCATCACTCAGAAAGAAAAGCACTTGGGTCAGATATGGGGTTGCTCTCACAGCACTAAGCAAAACTAGACTCTGTAACGATAGACAGCCCGTAGAGACAGGCGCTACACAATCCTCCTTTGCCCAACCCACTCTAAACAGAGTTACAAGCTTCACCCCAAATGACCCGAGGCCCAGCTACAACCCAGCCTACACACTTCAATCCTCTGACACCAAACTACTCACTGTGTCTTGATCTCATGTATCTCACTGCCGATCCTCTTGCCCATGTCCTCCCTCTGGCCTGGAACTGGGAAAGCAGTTTGGCCCAGTGAGAAGCTTTGTGGCCTAGTGGAGAGAGCAAGGGCCTGGGATTCCTAAGGACCTGGGTTCTAATTTAGCTCTGCCAATTACTTGCTGTGTGACCTTGGGCAAGTTACTTAACTTCTCTGTGCCTCAGTCTCCTCAACTGTAAAATGAGGATACTTGTTCTTCCTCCTACTAGACTGTGAGCCCCATGTGGAACAAGGGATGGTGTGCAATCTAGTTAAATTGTACCTATTCCAGCACTTACAACAGTGTTTGACACATATTAAGTGCTTAACAAATACCATAAAAAAACTCCCTACCCCATCATATACAACAGGCCTCCACCCTCCCACCTTCAAAGCCTTATTAAAATCACATCTCCTCCAAGAGTCCCTTCCCAATTAAGCCCTCATTTCCCTTACTTCCTCTCCCTTCCGTGCCATCTATGCACTTGGATCTGTAATAATTATTAATATTTATAGTATCTGTTAAGTGCTTACTACATGCCAAGCACTGTTTTAGGCACTGAGGTAGATACAAGTTGATCAGATTGGGCACCGTCCCTGTCCCACATGGTACTCACAGTTTACTCACACAGAAGCACCGTGGCTTAGTGGAAAGAGCCCGGGCTTGGGAGTCAGAGGCTGTGGGTTCTAATCCCGGCTCTACCACTTGTCAGCTGTGTGGCTTTGGGCAAGTCACTTAACTTCTCTGTGCCTCAGTTATCTCATCTGTAAAATGGGGATCAGGACTATAAGCGCCATGTGGGACAACCTAATTGCCTTGTATCTAACCCAGGGCTTGGAACAGTGCTTAGCACATAGTAAGCACTTAACAAATACAAACATTATTATTACTTTGACAGCTTTTAAGCACTTGATAGTCATTCCACCCTCAGCCCAACAGCATTTATGTCTATAATTTATTTTAATGTTTTTCTCTCCCTGTAGACTGTAAGCTTCGTGACTATTATGTGCATATCTATAATTTATTTTAATGTTTGTCTCCCCTTGTAGACCGCAAGCTTCTTGTGGGCAAGGAATGTGTCTACAAATTCTGTCACACAGTACTCTCCCAAGTGCTTTTTAGTTCAGTGCTCTGCATACAGTAAGCGCTCAATTCTGATTGACTGATTCTACGGGCCCAGTGGGCCAGAGATTCTCTTTAGAAGCCACTCACACTCACTCGCACCCATCAGCAGCGCTATTTTCAAACTGAAATGACAGTTTTATGGTTGAAGCAAAGTGTCTTGGCATTCACTCCAACTCTGTCTTCCTTTTTTTGCGTCTAGCAAGCTATTGGAACTCAGCGAGAGGCGATTTTAGAGAGAAACGGGGCGGTGAAGCTGCAAAGGAGTAGGATTCTGAAGGAAAAGCTGAAGGTAAAAAATCAGTATGTGATAACATGAAGGCCTAACCAAGCCTTTGGCTGGTCCCACACAAGAAACCTCAAGCACTTTGATAAATTGGAGAAGACCCTCTATTATCTGTGGCTCCCCAAGGCAGGCTGAAGTTGCTATCCAGGAAACCCTCACTCCATAAACAGACCAGGCTATATCCTGGGCACATGACACTCATTTTTATGGTCCTCTCTGCTGCTTCACTACTGCCTTGTGCCCTGCCTAATTCAGACCAAAACCTCCCAAATGCTGCTCCAGGAGAAGGGTTCCAGGATTAGTGGAAACCTGTAGATTTGCTCCTACAGGGCCCGGAGAGCAGCTAGTTTCTTTTCCTGGCACAGGTTCACCCCACAGATGGCCCAGCTCCCTGTCCAATGAGTACAAGGTTAGGTGTGGATGGCCCCCTCCAAAATCTGTTGGGGTTCACGCAGGTTCATTTTTCCCTCCTGGCAGCTCCAGGTTGGGGGGTACCCATGCAGGCAGTTGTGGAGTTGCCTCACATGGGGTCTGTGGACTTCTGGAGCAGGCATCTTGCCAACGGGCAAGAATGGTGTCACCACCCACGTGCAGCGATGCTGTCCAGAAGTGGGGCCTGGGCTCTGTTAGCCCTAACCTGTTGTGCTGTAGTCCCAGATGCCATGGTCCTGGAGTTAGGCTCAGATTGGAAGGACATGGCGAGCACTGGGGCCAGGTCAGGTGGTCAAGCCAGGAGAATCCAATCCTTAGAGAACTTTGGTAAAGGAGGGAGGAAGTAAAGAAGTCATTCTGGGGTGACATTGACTGAGGCCCATCTCTAGTGGGATTGGGTTATCCACAGACCCTGGCCTGGATTACAGAGCGGGTGTTCTGACCCCAGAGACAAGTAAGTTGGGGAGAGCACGTAGCCGAGTCAGTAGGGGCCAGCTGCTCCCTCTTCTGGCATCCCAAATTGGGGGCAAGAGTGTAGGAGTTGGGAAGAGGTTCCATTCCCTAGATTGGGTCACTGCATTCACTGTGGGACTGTTCTGTTTTAGAGGAAATTGCCTAGCAGCTCGATGATTCTGGATGCTCCAGAGTTGGTATACACGGTCAGCGCTCAAGAGTATTGGCAGCAAGAACTACTCAGTGAGGAAGAGACAGGTAACTTCTGTTTTTCCCTCAAACTCTGAATCTCCCAATGTTAAACTTGGCCCTCAGTGCTTCGGGTTTGTGATTGCTGCAGCCTCTGCCGGGCACACAACAGGGTGCTGTTTGCAAAACGGGCACTTGATTGGATTATGATTGTGCCTGGGACCCCTCTCTGATCTTCTTCCACCCAGCTGAAATGAGCCACATCCTCTTATTGGGTGGGGGAGTTATCTGATTCATTTGGATCATTTGACAAGCATACGATGTAATCTGATTGGGCATTTACCATTATTAAAACATGCATATCTGCTCGACTTAATCAGATGGGACAGGGAGAAGAGACCCTGAGTCTGGGGGCTGGCCAGAGGTAAGAGGTAAAAGCTGAGAGAGGATGATAGCCCACCACCTTTGTACAAAGGCTGAGGGGAAAATATGTAGAACTGAGACCCTGCTCAAGACTTAGGTGTCCTTAGATGGACATGTATCAGCCCATGGAAAGGTACCAGCCTATACTCTGCCCAAGCTAGGCAGCCTGCTTAGATGGATTTGGGCAGGATGCAGGGAATGTGTCTGTTTACTGTGGTATTGTACTCTCCCAAGCACTTAGTACAGTGCTGTGCTCACAGTAAGCGTTCAATAATACAATTGAATGAATAAATGAGGGTCAAATTGTCCAATTAATTCCAGAACTAGAGAGCTCCCAAAGGAACTTTTTCCCCACAGTGAACAGTAGGCATACAGAATTGTGCAGGCACCACTGAGATGGCAGAAACTAGCAAGGAGAGTTTAGCTAAATTCATGCCCAAGAGGTCGACAATGGGTCGTTCAAAGTACAAGTCTGCACATTAGAGGAAACACGGCTCCAGGTCTGACCCTGTGTGGTTGGTCTCATTCCCATAGATGGGAGTGTGTAATTCCAAGGTGACATCACTGCCACCAAGATCTTATCTATTAGTGGGGTTAGGGCTGTAAAACATCTGGGTGAACAGCTGTCCATTTTTTTTTTTCTTTTCAATGGTATTTGTTATGTACTTACTTTGTGCCAGGAACTGTACTAAGCCCTGGGGTAGATACAAGATAATCATGTTGGATGCAGTTCCTGTCCAACAAAGGACTCACAGTCCCAATCTCCATTTTACAGATGAGGTAGCTGAGGCTCAGAGAAGTTAAGTTACTTGCCCCAAATCACACAGCAGACAAGTGGCAGAACCAGGATTAGAACCCAGGTCCTTTGACTCCCAGGCCTGCTTCTTCTGATTCCCCACCTAGCTGCATGAATGCATTTGAACAGCTTTGCTGCTTCTACTCTACCCAAAGAGCAAAATGATTTAACAGCTGAGCAAGGTGCTAAGGTGACCCTAGCCCCATAGGGGGCTGGGACAGCTTTCAGCCTCACTCAGCCTGCAAATGCCAGGAATTCTGCTGTTCAAGTATGAAGCTGCCAAGGCGAACAGTTACCCCCACAGTTTCTGTGTGTTTTCTCTGAATGCCAGAAATCCCCAAGTTACGGGAGTACATAAGGAAGCGGTTCCTGAGAGAGAAGAGGAAGACGGTGACTGAGTATGTTGCTGAAGCCTTCGGCATTCTGCTGCTCATGGACAATTTCAACTCCAAGGAAAACTTCATGGTACTGCTCCGAACCCAGCCGGGACCCTGAAAGTCACTTTCCTCCCTGTCCCACTGCATCTTGATAGTTTCTTGTCATTTCAGAGGGGGAGAACTGAGGGTGGGTCCTAAACAACGAGCTCAAAGCTGATGGTTATGAGCTCATTTGGGCTGAAGCAAAATCTGGGAGATGGGCAAAGGATAGAGTCTCCATCTCCCTGGAGAAAATGGCCTAGTGGAGAGAGTATGGGCCTGGAAGTTGGAAGGACCTGGATTCTAATCCCAGCTCTGCCTCAGGTCTACAATGTGATGGGGAAAATCACCTAACTTCTCTGGGCCTGGATTACCTCATTTGTAAAATGGGGGTTAAGAATGTGAGCCCATGTGGGACAGGGATTGTGTCCAACCTGATTAACTTGTATCTACCCCAATGTTTAGAACAATGCTTGGCATGTAGTAAGCGCTTAACAAGTACCATTATTGTTATTTAAAGACCAAGAGCAAATGGCTTTAGATTACAGCTGGAGCTATTGCGGGAGTCTGGGCTTCCTCCCTGCCTGGAAATATTTAGGATTCAAATTTAGGATTAGAATAGATGCTCAATCTGTGTAGGATATCTGAAATAGAGTTATGTGTGAAGGGAAGAGATGGCATAAAAAAAAAACCCTTAGAGCCCTTCCAGCCTTATCTTCCACCAACCCGTTCCCAAACTGGTGGATTTTAGAGAGGTCCTGATGGCAACGTTCCCCGCCTCAGCCAGCCCACTGTCAAATTACCCATATGTACTTGTCAAGTGATTACTGTGTGCCAGGCACTGTATTAGACACTGGGATGGATACAAGCTAAACCTGTTGGACACAATCCATAGCCCACATGGGGCTTGCAGTCTTAATCCCCATCTTACAGCTGAGGGAACTGAGGCACAGAGAAGTTAAATGACTTGCCCAAGGTCACACAGCAGACAAGTGGTGGAGCTGGGATTAGAACCTAGGACCTTCTGACTCCCAGGCTGGTGCTCTATCCACAAGGTCATGCTGCTTCTAAACAGTGTTAGTAAAACCATCTCCATTTCTCAGACGGTGGAGACTCAGTGAAGGGGGTGCTCATCGACTAAGTAAATCCTGAGAGCTATCCTTTGTACAGACCCCTGTATGCATTCATTCATACGGTATTTATTGAACTGTGCACAAGGCACTCTATAAAAGATAAATAAGACTTGGTTTCTGGCCCTGAGGGGATTCACAATCTACCATGGATTTAGGGGGCCCCATTCCCCCAGACTGCTGCCCTTCAGCAGCATCCCATCCAGAGTGGGCATTTACTTTTCCCCATGTGGGTTGTCTAAGGTGGAGGCAAGACCCAGGACCACATGAACTCCCTAAGCTCCAGACAGTTCCAACAGTCCTGGAGTGGCTCCATGGGTCAGAGATGCAGCAGCAGCACAGCACAGGGCTACAGTCAACTGCAGCTGTCACTACACTCGAATACCCTGAGGGGCCTCGAAAACTGCTGGGAATCTGGCATTGAGACAACTTGCTACAAAGATTGCAGAGCCAGGAGTCGGATAAGGAGTATCTAGTACTTAAATGACAGCGTCTCTGCGGCTCACAAGAGTAAAAATGCCTTCATCATCTTTCTAATCCAATTCTTCTTGCCTTCATCTGAAGAAGGCTTGTGAGGGAAAGATTGCTCTTGGGAAACAGAAGGCTCTTCCTGCGACTCTGTGGGAGGGTTTGATCTAGCATTAAAAGGGCCTTGACCTTTTTGGGAAACTGTCCCTTGGTGAAATTCCACAAGTCAGAACTCGGCCAGTAGGCTGATTTTTTTTTCTAGAACTGGCAAAAGAAAACAGCGTGGAACAAAATGGAGGAACAAAATAATTGTGGAATTTGTTCAGCACTTACTATGTGAATACAAGCAAATCAGAGTGGACACAGTCCCTGTCCCACATGGGGCTCACAGTCTAAATCCCCATTTTACAGATGAGGTAACTGAGGCACAGAGAAGTGAAGTGACTTGCCCATGGTCACATAGACGACAGATCGTGGAGAGGGTTTAGAATCCAGGTCCTTCTGACTCCAAGACCTGTGCTCTATCCACTAGTCCACGCTGCTTCTCCTGGGTTGCAAAAACACTTTGCAGCCCAATAGTGAAGGCGTGCTTCAAGTATCATTCACCTTATCATCACTGGCAAGTATTTACTGGGCAGCGCACAGGCTGCACTGCACTGTAAAACATACAAATGGCCCTTTAAAACATCAACAGTCCCTGGCCTCAAAGCTCTTTAGCTTACGATTCATTTGTGGAGCAAGAGACACATATAAACAAGCAGTATAAATATGGCTGTGTACTTACAAACATGCATACACATAAACACACACACATACACACTAATTATACTAATATAAAGAAAGGTTGAGGAGGTGGAGTTCATCACTGATGAGTTGGAGGAGAAACGTTCCTGAAGGAGGTGATCGGTAAGTGAGGTACGGGCAGGAAGTTTACAAAAAGTTTTCTTAGTTTAAAAAAAAAAGCTGCTTGACCTAGTGGAAAGAGCACGGGTGTGGGAATCAGGATATCTGGGTCTAGTCCCAATTCTGCCACTGGCATGATGCGAATCTTTCTGGGCCTCAGATTCCTACTCTTTAAAATGGGGATAAGATCCCCACTCTGTTAGATCCAGAGCCCTGTGAAGGACAGGGACTAGATCTCATCCAATTCCCTTGAATTTATCTCAGAGAAACCATTTAATCACTACCAATATGATTAAGCTGATTATGCAGAGTGGTCAGCTTAGACAAAGGGTTCAAAGGTACTGTGCTACTGATACTCTCTCTTCACTGTCAATTATGTGTCCGCTGGAGGAAGTGGGTAAAATGAACAAGCAGATGGGCAAGGGGGCAACATAGAGAAGTGCTTAGTGCAGTGCTCTGTACACAATAAGCACTCGATAAATGCAACTGATGAAGTGTTTGTAAGCATTTTACCTGCAGTGTCCATTTACAGCCAAAGGGGCCAAAGCAGAGTGCCAAGGTTGTGCCCTAGCACCACTGACCAGCAGGCTGTCGCCCGCTTAGCCGCACTGATGCTGCTGTGGCCTTTGCCCCAGCTGTTCCCTGGATTCCTGCTCAGCCTGTCACACCATGAGACAGCTAAGTGCTTCTCTGGCCAAAAATCCCTCCACTGGGAGCATATCTCCTCACTTTTGTCCGTTTCATCACCTTTTGGGATGGGGTGGACTTTGGTGGGGAAAAAGAAGAGTGAGGGCTGGTTTGGGGGAAGGGTTCTGCTATTCATTCCCTAGAGCTGTCATGATCTCCCCTTTACTCTGTGCCATCCAGGAAGACTACTTCCACCCAAGTGGCCTGAAGAGGTTTGTGGAAGAGCGAGTAACAGTGCTGGAGGAAGATGTGGACCAATGCTTTGCCCAAATGGAGCAGCCCCTTCAGGAGGGGGTGACAAGTGCAAAGTCGTCCTACCGGAAAATCCTCAGCGGGCGTCTCACGGTGAGCAACACGGTCTACTTCCCCACTCAGTGAAAAGAATGGTGTCTTTGGGATAGTTAGGGACTCGGTGAGAGGGCCAGCAAAGTCCTGCGAAAGTCTTACACTCTCCTAAAATATAACGATACAGCCTTGCAAATAGCCACTCACCTAGTGTGAGAAATTATCTCTCTGGTGAGGGGTTAAGCATTCTGACCACATGAACCTTACTACTGCAGCATTGCCTGGAAGGATGGCAGGCTGGTGAAACATTGAGGGCTTGACAGCAAACTTTCTGGGCTGGTAAAGATAAGTAGAGGGAAGATATTTTTCCAAGAGTTGCCCTGCTCTGGACAATTCCAAATAACTATTCTGACACTCCCCCTTAAACCCCTCCCCAGATCTGGTCTCCGGGACCAACATTAGTGAGGAATCTTACTCTCAGTTATTTCCTCCAAGAAACTTGAAAATCGATGTCAGAGGTCCTTCCTTTTGGTACAAAAAGGAATTCCCCAGGAGGATGCCTTGGAAATTACTATAAAACTACTTCTTATTTGCTCTTATTGGGAGAAAAATGGACATTTATAGCTAATTTATTTGAGTCATTGTTCCCTCTTCCAATTTTGTTTCCAATTATGTAGAGGAGTAAAGGAAACCAAGGTTTTCACCAGACTCTAAAAGCTGTCTGCTTGAAAAACGGCATCTTCGCCTCCAGGACCCTGGCAAGGATAGATCTGAATGAGGACATCACTCAGCCTATTTATGACAAAATTGACCCCATTTTTGGAAGTATCTTCAGGTAAGAAACTCACAGTTTAAATTTTCCCTTATTTTGAAGTATCGGTCAGGGCTTTACATAGTGTCGGGGGTGGTGATGGTGGGGAGTGATAGCCAGAGACATGAACACAGGTGCAGAGGAAGTGCACTGTGGAAATGATCCAGGGCTGGAAGCTGGGGGGAAGAGAGCAAGAGAGACACAAAGGCCTAAGAGAGACCAACAGTCAGATATTACACCTCTTCAACCAATCTTACCCTAAGGCAAGGGGAAGTTCACTTTCGTTCATTCATTCATTCATTCAATCAATCATATTTATTGAGTGCGTACTGTGTGCACAGCACTGTACTAAGCACTTAGAAAGTACAATTCAGCAATAGAGACAATCCCTGCCGACAACAGGCTTACAATCTAGAAGTGGGGCGACAGACATCAAAACAAACAGGCATCAATATAAATAAATATAATTATAGATATGTACATATATACACAAGTGCTGTGGGGCGGGGAGAGGGGGTAGAGCAAAGGGAGCAAGTCAGGGTGATGTGGAGGGGAAGGGGAGCTGAGGAAAAGGGGGCTTAGTCTGGGAAGCCCTCCTGGAGGAGGTGAGCCTTCAGTAGGGCTTTGAAAGGGGGAAGTTTCTGTTCTCTATCTACACTCACTCCCTTGGTGAACTCATTCGCTCCCACAGCTTCAACTATCATCTCTACGCTGATGACACCCAAATCTACGCCTCTGCCCCTGCTCTCTCTCCCTCCCTTCAGGCTCATGTCTCCTCCTGCCTTCAACACATCTCCATCTGGATGTCTGCCCGCCATCTAAAACTCAATATGTCCAAGACTGAACTCCTTATCTTCCCTCCCAAACCCTGCCCTCTCCCTGACTTTCCCATCACTGTTGACGACACTACCATCCTTCCCGTCTCACAAGCCCGCAACCTTGGTGTCATTCTCGACTCTGTTCTCTCGTTCACCCCTCACATCCACTCCGTCACCAAAAACTGCCGGTCTCACCTCCGCAACATCGCTAAGATCTGCCCTTTCCTCTCCATCCAAACCGCTACCCTGCTGGTTCAGTCTCTCATCCTATCCCGACTGGATTACTGCATCAGCCTCCTCTCTGATCTCCCATCCTTCTGTCTCTCCCCACTTCAGTCTATACTTCACACTGCTGCCCGGATCACCTTTGTGCAGAAATGCTCTGGGCATGTTACTCCCCTCCTCAAACATCTCCAGTGGCTACCAATCAACCTATGCATCAGGCAAAAACTCCTCACTCTCGGCTTCAAGGCTCTCCATCACCTCGCCCCCTCCTACCTCACCTTCCTTCTCTCCTTCTACAGCCCAGCCCGCAACCTCCACTCCTCTGCTGCCAATCTCCTCACCGTGCCTCGTTCTCGCCTGTCCCACCGTCGACCCCCAGCCCACATCCTCCCCCTGGTCTGGAATGCCCTCCCTCTGCACATCTGCCAAGCTAGTTCTCTTCCTCCCTTCAAAGCCCTACTGAGAGCTCACCTCCTTCTGAAGGCTTCCCCAGACTGAGCCCTCTCCTTCCTCTCCCCCCCCGCCCTACCTCCTTCCCCTCCCCATAGCACCTGTATATATGTTTGTACAGATTTATTACTCTATTTATTTTACTTGCACATATTTACTATTCTATTTATTATGTTTTGTTTTGTTGTCTGAGCCCACTGTTGGGTAGGGACTGTCTCTATACATTGCCAACTTGTATTTCCCAAGCGCTTAGTACAGTCCTCTGCACACAGTAAGCGCTCAGTAAATATGATTGAATGAATGAATGAATTTGGCAGATTTGAAGAGGGAGGGCATTCCAGACCAAAAGTAGGATATGGGCCAGGTGTCGATGGCGGGACACATGAGAATGAGGCACAGTGAGAAGGTTAGCACCAGAGGAGTGGAGTGTGCAGACTGGGATGTAGAAGGAGAGAATGGAGCTGAGGTAAGAAGGGGCAAGGTGATGGAGAGCTTTGAAGCCACTTCCCAGGTCCGAACAGGTTACACAACCATTAACTGGAGCCATATACCCTCTGAAGTACATGTACTACCATAAAGACCTCTGGTCTATATCCAGCACCTTCAAGGACACTTCATACCATCAGTAAACTTGATATCTGGCAGTGACAAAAGCAAGTCTGACCACAGAGATTCTGTGCCAGTCTGCACCAGTCATAGATTTTTCCATTGGCAATGCAGAGCTGAAAGCTGCCACTGATTTCTTCAGAGGATCGTATCGTCCAACAGTTCCTGGGGCAAAGTAAATTGATTCAAGAGGGCCGGCATATCCTCTGGAAGACTGACAGACTGTGACAACTTTGCCTTTAGCTCCAGACTAAACTGAAGCTCTCTGGTGCAGTTCCTTCAGCATCATCTACAGGCCATATGACAATGTGTGATGGCCCGACAGGATCACCATTCATTCATTCATTCATTCAATCATACTTATTGAGCACTTACTGTGTGCAGAGCACTGTACTAAGTGCTTAGCACCACAGTGAGGTTCTGGAATAAATCCACTCTACCTGCATTCAAGTGATGACTTGTGCAATACAGCAATAAGGAGGATGGATGTCGGCTATTGAAGCGAACAACCATGAGCAGGAGGGAAGAGAAAGCATTTTAAAAGAAGAGTAACTTTGAGGGGTGAGCAGTCCCTGGGGATCTGTATTGGAGATTCAGGCTCTCTAAATTGTGCTGGTAAATCTAGTAATTCAGCTGTAGGAAGCCAAGGACGTCAAATCTCTGGGAATGGTCATTTCCCCCAAGGGTCCCAAAACATATGACAAGAGCTGCAGATCCCAGTAACACGGCTGCGGGGATAGTGATGTCTTCCGGAGTGACCCTCAAAGTTGGGGAACAGACCTTGGCTGACCTGGAGGTATCTGGAGAATGTATGGGCCACAGAGTCCAGAGTCCAGGTGGCTCTCTGACCCTAAAGATAACCCAAACAAAGTCTTACAGCTGAGGAGCTTTGTTTTGTCTGCAGTTCCTGGAGTCGACAGATTAGAATCACAATTTCAAACTATTCCATTTTTGAGGCTGCAGACAGTTGGGGTCATTTGATAGTTGGGGGCTAGTAGGAAAATCTCCCCTTTTCAGTTTCCCCTTACTATTTTTAGCTGCCTGCCATCAACTAGAACCCATTCTCATATACTTTTAGTCAATTTCCCTTTCCAATACACTATATTGGGGGGCTTTTGTTGGCAGAACCCACAAGTGAGGGCATCTACAGACTCACGGGCAGCATACTGAGTCGCTCTAAATAGAGTATAGACTCTCTCTATATACAGTCACTCTAAGTCTTCTCTGGGTAAGGGTAATCCTAAATTTGGCCCCTCTGTTATGCGTAAAACATCAGCCTGATGTTATGATTTCCACATGACTGAGGGGCCAAGAGCCATGACTGCAGCTCTTGCCCAGAGGAGACTTAAAATGACTCTTGTACAGAGGAAACCTCCAATTTTGAATGAACTGTGATCAGTGACTAGATGTTCAAGTATTTGGAAGCCCTGTTATCCTTTTAAAATGCCAGTCCAGCTGAGGTGCATGGCAGATTAAGTTGTAATAACAATTGTGGTATTTGTTGAATGGTTACTATCTGTCACTCACTGTACTAAGTGCTGGGGTAGATACAAGATAACCAGGACCCATATGAGGCTCACAGTCTAAACAGGAGGGAGAACTGCAGGCAGGGAATGTCACTGTTAATTGTTATATTGTACTTTCCCAAGCTCTAAGCGCTTAATAACCATGATTGAATGAATGAATCCCCATTTTACAGTTGAGAGAACTGAGACATAGAGAAGTTAAGTGACTTGCCCAAGGTCACACAGCAGGCATTTGGCAAAGTCAGGATAAGAACCCAGGTGTTCGACTCTCAGCAACGTGCTCTTTCCACTAGGCCACTCTGCTTTTGTGGTATCAAAGTGGAGTTGCAGCATCTCCGTTGGTAGACTTGGAATAAACCCACCAAGCGGTGCTGTGTAGACGGTTGCCAAGGATGCTGCCCTTGCCACGTGGGTGCTCCACTCTGTGAGAGCCCTCTTTCTCCTGTATTTGACTTGACATTCTCCCATAGGACTGGAAAAGATAACCATGCTGGACTGCTCCCTCACCTAGATGCTTTCAAGCTCTCCCTCCATGAGAGGATCAGAAATGCTGGACTAAGAAGTGACTGGAAGTCTGACAGCTACAAACAAAGGCTGCTGTCCCAAGAGGTGAGGAGTCCAGAATCCTAGCTCATGGGCAGGAGATGGATGTTGATCACATTATCTGTTTCCCTGATTCTCTGAGCTGTCCAGAGTCAGGAAAGGCTTCAGAGCAGTTGGTATAAAACAAGAAGTACTGTGTTGGGTAGAGGTAGAAGACAATTCCAGAGCTACATCTGAAATAGAGGATGTCTAAGAAACTCAAACTTGATTTCAAGATCCCTTTTCCTACCTGAAAATTACTGGTAGTAAATGAGAACAGCATGGCCTAGTTGAAAGAGTGTGGGCCTAGCAGTCAGACAAACTATGTTCTGATCCTGGCTCTGCCACTTGTCTACTGTGTGATCTTGGGCAAGTCTCTTAACTTCTCTGGGCCTCCATTTCTTGCTTTGGTGAATTCTCCTAGGTCAATGTGATGCTGGGAGCCCTGGAAGGGCACGTCCTGAGGAAGAAGAGGTGTATCTATGAGTCTGTCTACATCTCTGTTCAGAATGAGCTCAAGTACTGTTATGAAGGTGAGGTCTGTGGACTCACTCTTTGCTTTATCTGCTCCTTAGCTATCTGACTTCCCCTTATCTTCTCTACCCTGTACACCAGAGGCACAAGCTATTCTGCTCTGAACTGCCAGTGTTTGTTCTCCCGATTTTCAGGTAGAAGAGAGGGGTTGACATGATTCTTGTCCACAAAATATAGCAGGGAAGGTAGTAAACTAGAGAGAAGAGGTAATAGTAGTGTATATAAGATAGGTATACAAATGTTCGAGGGGGTTGAGAGTAGTCAAATGTTTTAGCGGGTTTGAATGTATTTAAGTGGAAGTTGGGGAGATAAGAAGTTGAGGCCAGACTCTCTAGAGCATTTTCAGAGAATCCTACCTCTCTGAGCACCCACTTAGCACAGCATAAATTCTCGGATCTGTTTTCTGATGCCTGCTTTAACCCACCCAAGCCAGGAAGTGATCTTGGTTTGGAGCAGGGGAAAAGGAGTTGCAGGAGAGCTAATGGCCTTTTTCCACTGAAGATTCATTCATTCATTGTCGTATTTATTGAGCGCTTACTGTGTGCAGAGCACTGTACTAACTGCTTGGGAAGTACAAGTTGGCAACCTATAGAGACGGTCCCTACCCAACAGCGGGCTTACAGTCTAGAAGCCCCTTCCTTCCTCTCCCCCTCGTCCCCCTCTCCATCCCCCCATCTTACCTCCTTCCCTTCCCCACAGCACCTGTATATATGTATATATGGTTGTACATATTTATTACTCTATTCATTTATTTATTTATTTTACTTGTACATTTCTATCCTATTTATTTTATTTTGTTGGTATGTTTGGTTCTGTTCTCTGTCTCCCCCTTTTAGACTGTGAGCCCACTGTTGGGTAGGGACTGTCTCTATGTGTTGCCAATTTGTACTTCCCAAGCGCTTAGTACAGTGCTCTGCACATAGTAAGCGCTCAATAAATACGATTGATTGATTGATTAGAAGACAGCGGGCTTACAGTCTAGAATGACAGAAGAGGTACCACATGGTGGGGCAAGAGGACCCAAGGGCAGCAGGAGTGGCTTGGAAAATAATCCTGGGTACAAAAGCTACATTTTTTTCCTTCATCATCAGAGGAAACTCTACCCCTTACCCACTCAGGGACATCCTTGATTGTGGTTATTCTTTTCACCAGAGGCAGCACAGGTAACAGGCAAGAAAGCATGTGAGCGAATGAAAGACATCATCAAGAGAGGTGTGGAGAGACAGGTGGCCGAAGGCATGTTTGAAAGGGCTCAAAGCAGGATGCAGGAGCAATTCCAGGAACTGAAGGTATGTCACAGCCTTCTCTTGATTTCCAAAACCAGGACAAAAGCCCAAACAGCAGTGATTTCTGTGCCATCTTGCCCTTCCAGTTTTGCAGATACAAGTGTGTCTTCCCTGAGCAGGAGGGTGAAGCCCGAAAAGGCTTTCTTGCCTCTTCTGATCCTCTTATACATTCAGCCCCAAGTTCTGTCAGCCCAAGACCTTTAGCTTTTATAGGTATGAAAAAGTTTAATCAGCTTCCAGGGGCAAATTTTCCAACACTGACCACTGCCACAACTGACCTGTTGATAAACTGCAGGTTTCTGGCCCCCATCATCTTGTCCACCCCCACCAACAGACTGAAAGCTTGGTTGTCTCTGTCTCTCTCTGTCTCTGTCTCTGTCTCTCTCTCTCACACACACACACACACACACACACACACACACATCCCACTTTAACAGTTTCACAGAAAAGGAACTGAGGATAAGGTAGAGGAAGGGAAGAGATGGTAAAAGGCTGCAGTGGTGACGAGACATTTCCATTGTGCACTGGGAAACAAATAGGACCTGGAATAACAGAACATTAAAACTGATAATACATGGTGGGGATTTGGAGAGGTGGAGGTCAAGTGAGTCCACTGATCCAATTTTATACTGGGCTGTCCAGCTTTCAGCTGCTCTATCCCCTGCCTGCTACCAATGTGGCCCCAGATGCCTTTTTACCTGGGATTTTAAATTTAAACATCCAGCCTCCCTCTGACTCAGCTCCTCCTGGCTTTCTCACTGCTCAGAAGTGTAGCCCCTGTTTACAAGGACCTGGGAAGGGATCACAACAATTCTGAAACAAAGGAGTTGTGGGTCAGTAGCCTCCTCTGGGGATCCACTCTGCACTCGGCAAATTTACACAGAGGGTTTCATGTAGTGTCTGTACGTCACCTGTATGACGTGCAGTCCTCAGGTTACAGAACCTGTGTAATGCACATTTTTATTCTTGGGTCACTGAAACCATGTCCGGGATCTACAAACCAACAGCGACCACCCTCTATGGGTCTGCATTTGGGGCTGGAAAAGTCTCGTTTCCCCTTTTGACGGTTGCCTGTGATTGGCTTCTACCCAAGTGGCTGTTCAGTGGTAAGGGCATCGAGAAGGGCTTAACTGCTGGTCCCTTGGTCACAGGAGCAGAAGCCTTCAGCAAGCAGAGAGCACGGCTGGAACGTCTGCAGCACCTCCTATTATTGCCTCAACTCTGTAACCTTTTTATAAAGACTTCCTCACCTCACCACAACTTAGCATTCAGGAATTTCAGACTCCAAAAGGAAAGTGTTCTGCAGTGGGACAGGGGACTCTGAGGTCCAAGACAAAGTAGCAGCCTTTCCCTCCACAAAAAAACATAAGCATCCTAAAGGCTACACTTAAGAGATTCTCAAGGATAGTATATTTCCTAAGCAACATTCCACAAAGGTTTTCAGTTCCCAAAATAGGCTTGTCTTTGGAAACAGAAAAAAAGAACCAAATGTCTACATACCTCCCACTTAAAATCCCCAAACCAAAGCCTTTAGAGACCTAAGAGATTCTCCTCCCAGCTGAACAAACAGCCCTGTTTTTCCTCTCCCTCTATTGACAAATAACCACAGAAACACAAAAGTTAAAGTGAGCTGGCTCTCCCACACCAGATCTGGAACTGGAATCCCACAGGGGCAGGTGTACTGGCAAACAGGGACTGTGCTGGAAGGAGTCAGTTGACATTGGTTGTCAGTTGACAGTGCTCTGCACATAGTAAGTGCTCAATAAATATGATTGATGATGATTGGTTTTTTTAAATGGTATTTGTTAAGCACTTTCTATGTGTCAGGCACTGTACTAAGCGCTGGAGTAGATACAAGCTTATCAGATTGGACAGAGCCTCTGTCCCACATGGGACTCATGGTCTCAGTCCCCATTTTTCAGATGAGGTAACTGAGGCACAGAGACGTGAAATGACTTGCCCAAGGTCACACAGCAGACAAGTGGCAGAGCTGGGAATAGAACCCAGATCCTTCCCAGACCCGTGCTCTATCCACTAGTCCACGCTGCTTCCCTGATTTGAATAGCAGAGTTCAACTTTAATGTGGTAACACAAGCAAGCCCCATCATCATCAATTAAGACAATCCCACTGTACAGCAAAGGACAGCTCCGGACCCATTCTTGTATTGGACACAATGCGGGCTCAGCTGAGGAACCTGGAAAACCAGCAGAGGTCCAGTCCAAAGAAAAACTCAGGAAGAAAATCCAGGGCTGGGGAAAAGGGAAAGCTGGCTTAGGGAAAATCATGAAGGCAGCACAAAAATCCAAGGTTTTGGCTTGCTTTATGCATTTTAAGAGAAGAGAAACAACTCACTTCTGGCAGACTGTGGGTTTTGTTGTAGTTTCATTGTGTCTTTTACTCCCTGATACAATTACAGAGCATCAATTATTAGATCCTTACTTGTGAAATTCAAAGGGGCTTACGAAACTCCCCCACACCCCACCCACCTCACTGCCTTCCCTTATCCCCCTCCCATGTCCGCAGAGGGAAACTGTTTAATCAATCAGATTGGGGGAATAGGAAGAAGAGGGAGATGAAGAAAGGAGGTCTGTAGACCATCTGTTGATGCCTGAAACCTTATCAGAAATAACTTTTTTTTTTTTAAAAAAAGAACCTTGGTTTCAATGCATCTCCTCCTTCCCCACCACTGTGCTGAATATCCTGCCCTGTGTGCCTGGGTGGGCCTTGGGGGGTCACTGGCTCAGTTGTGGTGGCCTTACTTGATGGAACATTTTAATGGGGAGGGAGAAAATGGTGTAATGACAGACAGGTTTTTCCTTTCCTGGTTCTTGTCCACCTGCTTCATGGCTCAGTCAATGCTGAAGGGAGGTTTTTAGTTTTCCCAGAATGCTCAAGCCCTAGGGTGGCCTCTGATGGGCATCACTGACGGTGGGCAAGATCACGCATGGGATGTCACACACATCATACCAGGCACGCACGTAACAGGATGTCATGTGCCATTTTCCAGAAGAATGCAGATTTCTCATGATCCTAGGATATTTTTTGAGTGGGGTGGAGGGAGAGAGGCGACCCCTGAATCTCCACTTGCCTCAGGGCTAAAGCATTCCCCTCTCAAGTCAGGGTCAGGGTGAAGTCTGGGGCACCTCTCAGCTGAAGAGGGAGGCTCAACCCCAAAGATAAAAAAAACAGTAGAGAAAAGCATTTGGTTCCAAATAATTCATTGCGGCATTTATTCGTTTACCGGTACTGCCTAGTTTTTTATGGTATGTGCCAGACACTGTTCTAAGCGCTGGGGTGGATGCAAGCTAATCAGGTTGAACACAGTCCCTGTCCCAGATGGGGCTCATTTTACCAGATGAGGTAACAGGCACAGAGAAGTGAGGTGACTTGCCCACAGTCACGCAGCAGACAAGTAGTGGAGCCAGAATTAGAACCCAGATCCTTCTGATTCCTGGGCTTGGGCTCTTTCAACTAAGTTTGTACTCCTGTGCCATTCTAGCTTTTTCCACCACCCTCAATGCCCTTCCCTGTCGGCAGTTCTCTCCCGGCTACTCCTAAGACTCCACCCCAGTAGGGAGGGCTAATGAGGTCTTTCCACATCACTTGGAATCCTGCAGCTATCACTGGATGCCTGCTCGCTGGGCTGAATGGTCTCCTTTTCTAAACAAAAGTTTTAGATGTCGTTTCCCCTGCAGTCTATCCTTTGTCCTTCCTTCTTTCCTTTTAAAAATTCAGAAACAGGAAGGACCTTTAAGATTTTAAAAAGAAAAGGAAGGCTGCACCCAAAATGACTACCCTGTAGCCTGATTGCTTTGGTTCTTAATGGCAGTACAACTAAGCAGCTGGGCAGTGATACTTTGAGGCAGCCCTGGGGCACCCCAACCATCTTGGGGTGGTTTACAGACCTCTTTTCTTCTTCTTCCACCTCACAGCAGCCTCGAGGGTCCATTTCAGGACCCACCTGAAACTGGGGAAGTAACCTGGGCTGTCCTGGGACCTCTGGAGGGTGGGATCTGATGTTGTTTTGGGGCTACAATGGGCTTCACGGCCTGGGTCTCACTGGGAACCTTAGAGGGACTTAGAACAGCCCAATCCCCTTGGGATTCCCTGAACTAGAAACCATCCCAGTCTCCACCGGGTTTGGATTCGGACCCCCCAAAACCAGCTCAAGGGGCCCAAATCCCACGGCCATTCCAGAAACCTCAAACTCTGCTTTGCCTGTGGGTCAAGACAGCGAATCTGCCTTGCTGGCAGATAGGGAGGTCAGCGATAGGCCATGGACTTGTTAGCTTGCTGACTCATCCACCAACTCCATACTCCTCCTCCACTGTGACTGGAAGCCTAGGGGAGGCACAAAGTGTTGGTGGAGTTGGGCGGAGAGAAGCCCATTCCAGGATGGGCCCACACATCTTTCGCTGCCACCCCCACTTGCCCAGAGAGCAACCCCAAAGCCCCAGCACACTGGCCTGATAAGATATCTAACAGAATGCTCCCTGCGCTCTAGAGCGGAATTATGGAGAAGATGAAGATGCGGGTCTCCACCATGCTGGCCCTTGCCTCATCCAAGACAGAAGGGCTCTACATCGAACTTCCAGGTAAAGGCAAGAAATCTGTGGGCACAGGTTGTACTCAGAGGGAGGAGAGTGGGGTTAGAGCACACAGGTTACCTGGATCTCTGATGTTCTATGACTCTAGCCCCATCCAACTACTTTTAACACATGAATTGTTTCTATCCATCCTGCTGTAGAATCTAAAATGTTTTCATCCAATAGCATAGTCCTTTCTACTATTGTGATGCTGCATTTATCCCCACCCCACAACACCTCACCTTTATGAATGTTCAAGGACAAAATTTGCTTCCTTTCCCCTTTACCCTGGTAGTATCCTGTTTCTCGGTCAAACCTACCTCTAAGAACTCAGTCTACAGGAAGGGCTTCAGAAGAATCTAATAGTAATTATATTTGTTAAGCATTTACTATGTGCCGAGCACTGTAGTAAACACAGGGGTAAATATAAGGTTCTGCCACTTGTCTGCTATGTGACCTTGGGCAAGTCACTCAGCTTCTATCTGCCTCAATAACCTCACCTGTAAAGTGGAAATTAAGACCGTGAGCACTATGTGGGACATGGACTGTGTCCTACCCAATTTCCTCATATCTATCCCAGCGCTTAGAACAGTGCCTGGCACATAGTAAGCAATTAGCAAGTACCATTAAAAAAATTCAGTTCAGACACAGTCCCTGCCCCAGCCAAGGTTCACATAATAAGTATTGAATCCCCATTTTACAGATGAGGAAAGTGGGGCACAGAGAGTTAAATGACTTGCCCAGGGTCATACAGCAGACAAGTGGTAGAACTGGGATTAGAACCCAGGTGCTATGACTCCCAGGCTCATGCTCTTTCCACCAGGCCACACTGCTACTCGTCATCATATTACACTGGGGACTTCTTAATAATAATAATAATGGCATTTATTAAGCGCTTACTATGTGCAAAGCACTGTTCTAAGCGCTGGGGAGTTTACAAGGTGATCAGGTTGTCCCATGGGGGGCTCACAGTCTTAATCCCCATTTTACAGATGAGGGAACTGAGGCCCAGAGAAGTGAAGTGACTTGCCCAAAGTCACACAGCTGACAATTGGCAGAGCCGGGATTTGAACCCATGAACTCTGACTCCAAAGCCCAGGCTCTTTCCAGTGAGCCACGCTGCTTCTCAAACTTAAACTTAAACTTGGCCACCTTATGTCTTTAGTTTGAGAAAGCTCCCCCATAAACACTGAGAAACCCATACCCACCTAGAAACTGATCTACTCTGACAATCAATCAATCAATCAACCAATCGTATTTATTGAGCGCTTACTATGTGCAGAGCACTGTACTAAGCGCTTGGGAAGTACAAATTGGCAACACATAGAGACAGTCCCTACCCAACAGTGGGCTCACAGTCTAAAAGGGGGAGACAGAGAACAGAACCAAACATACCAACAAAATAAAATAAATAGGATAGAAATGTACAAGTAAAATAAATAAATAAATAGAGTAATAAATATGTACAACCATATATACATATGACAGATCTTCAATTCTTCCCATAAATCAAGTTCATTCCCCTGGAAAAGAGGGGTGTCAGGCAATTCTTCCCTTGGGTTGGTGTGAGCTTGGCAGACTCTTATAAGTTCTGAGGCCTAGTAGCTACCCCTCGTCCAGTGGCCCTCCGGTTCCCAGCTGGCTTCCCTTCCTGCGTTCATTCCCCTGGAAAGGAGGGGTGTCAGGCAATTCTTCCCTTGGGTTGGTGTGAGCTTGGCAGACTCTTATCAGTTCTGAGGCCTAGTAGCTACCCCTCGTCCAGTGGCCCTCCTGTTCCCAGCTGGCTTCCCTTCCTGTAGGAGCAGGGGAGAATAGAGTAGGGCCTCTAACCCCAGCATTCTCTCATTACCTGCAGTGCAGCTCTGCTCTGCACAAGCTTTCTTCATCCCTAACCCTGACACATGCCCAAGACCAGTATAGTTCCTGGTGAACCCTTTGGGTTAGGGTCCAGATGGCTCTCAGGCCACCCTGGACTGCTCAAGTCAGTTTGGGGCACCCCCAAGAATTCATACCATCCCAAAGTAGAGGGCTCACAGCCTGAGCTGGCCCACCACAGAGTGACCCTCCAGCTCTTGTTGGGAGGAGAGAGAAAGACCCCCATGGGATCTTCAGACCTGGTCCAGACCCCAAAGTCCTGTGACCGAAGAGAACCAACTGCCCAGGCCTAGGGTTTTACCCACAGTGGTCCCGCCACAGACACGCAGTAAGTACACCGGCCGCTGGGTAACTCCTGGTCGGCCAAGATTCCCCTCACACTCGGCAGAGATTTAGGAATGGTGATTCTTCCCGCTGACACACTCCTTTGCATCCTCCCTTCCCAAAAAAGCTGTTAACCTCAAATGCATCTTTGTCCATCTGCAGATGTCAAGACCGAATACAAAGAAATGGAAAAGTTATACAAGAGCCTAAGAGAGATTGCGGAGAATGCGGTGCTGAGGAAGGGGTTGCAGGATTTTCTCATCAGAATGTCACCCAGCAAAGTTGGCCCCGCAAAATCCTAACATGCCCCGGAAAACCCCAGCAGGAAAGTCCCAGCAGAACCACCCCTGGGCTCCCTTACCTCTAGAAAGGCACCCAGTTGGGGCATTTGGATCATGGATGCAATCATTTGTTTGAATTCCAAAAAAGACTCTTGAAGTGGCATTCCGATGGAGTGAGACCTGGAAGTTTGGAGCTGCTGGATGTTACCCCAATTCCAAACTGTAAGCTTGTTGTGGGCAGGGAATGTGTCTGTTATACTGTTGCAGTGTACTCTCCCAAGCACTGAGGACAGTGTCCTGCAGGACACTATACTGCATACAGTAAGCACTCAATAAATATGATTGTTCACCCCCAACACGCCTCTTGTTAGCTCACTCCTCAGCGGGGTCTCAGCCCGGCTGATGCAGGGTTAGGAGGGTGCACTAGCAAGTGGCAATCTGCTCTCCAAGCCCCGATTTCCCCCTCTGCCTTGCGCCTGTCCCCTTCTCAGCCCCCACTGCCCGGGGGCAGTGGGGCACCGGGAAGAGGAGTGATAGCAGATGCCAGAGGCTGACGAGGACCAAACCAGCATACCTCCTCCTGAGCCTCTCTATTTCTTACAGTCTTTCCTCTTCCTGAAGGAAAATCTCGCAAAACACTCTGCCAAGTGTGAGGAGGACACCAAGGCTTTTTCCTATAGGCTAAGAAACTGTGTGCCTCAATTCTCAGTCTACTAAGCAAATTCCACGTCAGGCCCTGTGACTCCAGCAACCTACCAGCTTGATTTCAGACTCTGCCACCTTTCCTTGGCACTTTTCTTCCCACTCCTGGTTTGTGAAGAACCTGTGCTGTTCCTTGATACTTCTTCTCAGCCTGGCCCTACCGATCTGCCCTGCTTCTCCTCCTCCTCAGCCCTCAGGTACATGCACTGTGCATGGATGATGAAGCGCTGAGCGTCCCAGTCTTAGTTCTTTAACCCGGAATATTTCTTTTCCCCCCAGGGCCCAGGCTAAGAGAATTGGTGGAGAAGACTGGGCAAGTTTTGTGCATGGTCTGTCCTTTCTATGGCATTGCTGTGAAAATAGATGGACAGTGGGAATACTAGAAGGCTCTGTGGTGAGGTCTTTATTTTGGAAGGAAGTCCCCAACATTCCCAGATTGGGAGTGTCAGGCTTGGGGCCACTCAAGAGTTTGAGAGAACTTCAAGATGTGTATGGGGGATGGTGTGTGTTGGGGGATGGGGAAGAGAGGTTCCACTTCCAGATCAATTAGAAGAGAGGATTTTCTGAATTTACCCAAGTTAACTTTTTTATGGATGGAAAAAAAGATCAAGATGCCACACTCCAACAGTGAGCCACAAGAATTTTTGTTTTTGCATCATAATTTCAAGCTGCAGTGAACTTTCTCAGTCTTGCAATGGAGAATCTAGCCTGATCATTTCATGACAGAATTTGGTATCCGTCCAACTGTTAACTCCTCTGGGATCCCCTTATTCTTTCAGTCTTTCTTTTCCACCTCTCCTCTCTCCACTGGAGTCCCCTGTGGTTCCATCCTTTTGCCCCTTCTTTTTTTTCTCCACATTCTTCCCTGAATACATTGTGTGTGCGCACACATACACAATCCCCCTCACCCCTGAAATTCTTTTTGAGCAGAGCAAAGGAAAATACCATGGCCCTGGGTGGTGCCCGCAGGCAGTCCCCACCTGGAAGCCGCATTCTGCTCCAGGAGTGGGCACTGGGTCAGCATGGAGAGACATTGTCCATGCCAGGCTGCATCATAGGACTGGCAGATGTCAATCAGAGGGGATAAGGCTTATTAGTGACTCATCAGTCAACCCCTTTAACTAGATCAGATAGGGGTGCCCAAGTTCATTTTCTGCAAATTGTAACCAGTACCCACGGTGTACCCAGTCTAATCAGTAGGGTAGCCCTTGCTTTGGGCAAAGTCTGGAATTCACAGCAGGGAAGGCTGGGATTCTGAGGGAAAGTGGAAATGGAGGGAATCAAATTCCTGGCAATGCAACTCCAGGGGAAGACTGGAAGGGTACTCACAGTGTCTGTCTGCTACGGTGGGGGGTGGGAAATAAGGCAAAGGAAACAGGATACCAGAAAAATAATAACAACTCAACCTTAACAAGGCTTTGAAGGTGGAAAGAGTGATGGTCTTTCAAATATGAAGGGAGAGGGAGTTCCAAGCCAGCGGCAGGGCCTGGTTGAGGGGTCAGTAATGAGATAGACAAGATCGAAGTACAGTGAGTAGGTTGGCGATAGAGGAGTGAAATGAGTGATCTGGATTGGAATAGGAAATTAGCCCTAAACACTACTACCACTAGTAGCTCAACACATTTAAGATTAGAATCCCCCTACCTTCAGGCAGTTCCCCCTTAAATCATCCCCAACAGCTGAGATTATCCCAATTATTGCTAATACTTTTCTTCAGGCAATATTAACGACGGTATTGGTTAGGCAATAGCGCCAGGCACTACTGCACGCTGCGATAGATACAATACAATCAGATCAGATGGTTCTTATCCCACATGGGACTCACAGTCTAAGTGGGAGAGAGAACAGGTAACTTTCCCATTTTATAGATGAAGAACCTGATGTACAGAGAGGTTATTTGACTAGCCCAAGCTCACACAACAGGTATATGGGGGAACTGGGATTCAAACCCATATTCATTCTTGTTCAGAAGATGGAGAAGAATCCTTCATAAACTCAAAGCCCATTATTAATTTCAAGCCTCCTGCACTCCATGTCAAATAATCTCAGTTTATACTTTCCAGCTCTGTTAATCATTAATGTAGCATAATGAAACTGTTTTCATAACACATTCTGTAGAAATAGCAGAAGAAAACACGTGGGATTTTTCTAAAGAGAATCAATTTTGAAATCATAACCAGTAAGTAAAAAAAAAAAAATCCTCACCGTGGGTTACAGAAAAGGAAGAAGGGGCTTTTTTAGGAATACTTTGCATTCAGAAGCCCCCTTCATAAAATGTGAAGGGTGACGTGTAAGCGTGAAGAAACTGTGAGCAAAAAGGAACACAGTCCATACAACAGAGAAGACCCCTCGCTATGTGCACTACCGGCCACATGTTTAACCAGGGTCATGGGTCAGTTTGCTGTCAGGCGTGAGATGCTCTGCATCTGGGGAAAAAGCATTTTCCATATTGGGCACCTGCTCCCCCTTCTAAGAGGCAGAATCGGGGGAAGGAATTTGATCATAATCCTGGTTCGGGGAAAAACACACACACACACACACGACCAAGAGAAACAGATGCACATACAGGACAAAGATGCATATAATAATCATTGTGGTATGTATTAGTCGCTTATTATTTGCCAAGCTCTGTACTAAGTTCTGGGTTAGATTCAGTGCAATCAGATCAAATACTGTCCCTGTCCCCCTTGGAGCTCACAGTCTAAGTAGGAGGGAGAAAAGGCACCGAACCTCCACTTTGTAGATGAGGAAACTAAGGCACATGATAAGGTAAGTGCCTCGGCCAAGGTCGCACAGCAGACGAGTGATGCGACTGGAATTAGAACCCAAATCCTCTGGCTCCCAGCTCCGTATTCTTTTCACTGTCAGACTGCTTCTCAATACAATGAGAAGCAGCATTGCCTAGTGGTTAGAGCACGAGCCTGGGAGTCAGACAGTCATGGGTTCTAATCCTGTTTCTGCTACTTGTTTGCTGTGTGACCTGGGGCAAGTCGCTTAACTTCTCTGAACCTGTTCCCTCATCTGCAAAATGGGGATTAAGCCTGTGAGCCCTATGTGGGATAGGGATTATGTCCAACCCAATTATCTTGTATCTACCCCAGTGCTTAGAACAGTGCCTGGTACATAGTAAGCGCTTAACAGATGCCATAATTATTATTATCATTAGTAAGGGACAAATGCACACTCACTCAAAACCCTCCCACACTCTGCCACAATCAATGGTGTTTTCTTCCAAGGGGAAGCAGCGTGGCTCAGTGGAAAGAGCACAGGCTTTGGAGTCAGGGGTCATGGGTTCAAATCCCAGCTCCGCCAATTGTCAGCTGTGTGACTTTGGGCAAGTCACTTCACTGTGCCTCAGTTACCTCATCTGTAAAATGGGGATTAAGACTGTTAGCCCCCCCGTGGGACAACCTGATCACCTTGTCACCTACCCAGCGCTTAGAACAGTGCCTTGCACATAGTAAGCGCTTAATAAATGCCATCATTATTATCATTATTTGGGTGCTGACCGTGCAATGCACTATCCCAAGCCCCGGATAGAGTACAGATAGAGCTAGTGGACATGAACCCTGCCTTCACGGAGTTTACAATCTGGGGGGAAGCTGCCACAGGGCAGCATTTTCCCCTTTGTAAAGTGGAGATGCTGAACGTCACTGGGGAATGATTAGGAAACGATGGGGCCAACCCGGGTGGAGTGGGCGAAGGCACAACGGAGAGGAGGAGGAGGAAGAGGAAGGAGGAGGGAGGGAGGAAGAGATAGGGAGGGAGGAAGAAGAGGAAGGAGGAGGAAGGGAGGGAGGAAGAGGGAGGGAGGAAGGGAGGGAGGAAGAGGGAGGGAGGGAGGAAGAGGGAGGGAGGGAGGAAGGGAGGGAGGAGGAGGAAGGGAGGGAGGAGGAGGAAGGGAGGGAGGAGGAGGAAGGGAGGGAGGAAGAGGAGGAAGGGAGGGAGGGAGGGAGGGAGGGGGAGGAGGGAGGGAGGGGGGAGGGGGAAGGGGGGGGAGGGGGAAGGGAGGGAGGGGGGAGGGAGGGAGGGGGAGGAGGGAGGGAGGGAGGGAGGAGGAAGGGAGGGAGGAGAAGGAAGGGAGGAAGGGAGGGAGGGAGGAGGAGGAAGGGAGGAAGGGAGGGAGGGAGGAGGAGGAAGGGAGGGAGGGAGGAGGAGGAAGGGAGGGAGGGAGGTAGGGGGAAGAAGGGAGGGAGGGAGGTAGGGGGAAGAAGGGAGGGAGGGAGGTAGGGGGAGGGAGGGAGGGAGGGAGGAGGGGGAGGGGGAGGGAGGAGGAGGAGGGGGGAGGGAGGAGGAGGAGGGAGGAGGAGGAGGAGGGAGGAGGAGGAGGGAGGAGGAGGAGGGAGGAAGCCGCCGCCAGAGGGCGGCTGCGCTGGGCCAGTTCGGCCACCAGGGGGCGGGCTGAGCCCGAGCTGTGGAGCATCAACCCACCTTTTCACTAAAGCTCCCAGCCAGAGGAGCTGCAGTTCACAGCTCCAGCTGGAGCTGCCTGGAGACTCCACAAAGCATCCTTGCAGTGGGGCTCCTGGCTTCCCCGAAGCCGCTGCAGGACCCGAGCTTGCCCCCGGCCTCGTCGGAGCTCGCAGAGGGTGGAAGGAGCTCCTCGGTGACTCGGCTTTGCTGGGCCCAGGGAAGGCCCAGAGAAAGCCAGAAGGTCCTGGTAACCGCTTGTCAGGGTCCTGCGGCCCAAGGGGAACTTTATGTGGCTCCAGTCTCACTCTGCCGAAAATGGAAACTGACCCTAAGTAGCGCTCCCGGTCTCTGGTCCTCCCCCAAACCGCTGAAGTCGCAAGCGCTGTCTCCATCATGTCCCCCTAGGAACTAAGCAGAGGTCTCCGGGCTGCAGCCTGGGGCATGCAGGTGAGCCTGGGATGGGATGGGGAGGGAGGGGGGTGACGTTAGGGAGGGTGGCTACCAACTCTGTTGTGCTGTCCTCTCCCGTTTCCTTAGTACAGTGTTCTGCAGACAGTAGGTGCTCAATAAATACCACTGAATAATAAATATGGCATTTGTTAAGCATGCACTATGTCCCAAGCACTACTGAGAGAAGAAATCTATTCTATTTCAGGCGTCGGGAGCAGCTGAAAGCCTAGCTATTGATGCTGACCACTGAATCCACCTAAAGAGGTAAGCTAAAAAAGTAAAGAGGTTTTCCCTCATCCCTTCTTAAGGCACAGGTGACAGCTCTCCAGGGGAACAGTTGCCTAATAGAGGAAGGGGTGGGTGTATGTATGTGTACACGCACGCCAGGTTGGGGGGAGGGTCCGCTGCTGGTTTGCGATAGGGGCTGGAGCAAGAAGGGGCATCATCCCGACAAGGGAATTCAACAAGCATCTTTCAATGCAAAGGAAACTCTCCCACCTTTGGTCTGGATTTCAAGACCTGTTCAGTGAAGATGTAAGGCAAGCCTTGAGGTTCAGTGAGTCTGTTTCTTTGGGGAAAGGGAATATCGGGATACTTCCACAATGCCTTTTACTGACGGAGGTCGGAAAAAAAGGACTCCTTTACAAGATTCTTCTTGGTTTGGAAGAGTTTAAAGGTGGTTGGGGGGGAGTCAGGCAAGAGCTCACCTGAGAGGTCTGTAGCAGGGAAATCTGTTGGGAAATGGCAATGTTTCTGGCCTTCAGTTAGCCTCAGGTTTCTCTCGCTTGTCGTCTAAGGAGGAGTAAATTTGAAGGGGTGCTGGTCTCAGCTGCCACTGATGGAGTGCAGGAAATGCCGCCCTCAGTTTCCCCTCTATAATGGGGTGATAACACGTGCCTTGGACATCCTCCTTACCAAATGGGGGAAGGAGAATGGGTTGGGTGGTTGAGGCGCAGGCCGAGGCGAGACTCAAAAAGAGATTTTCTAAATCTGGGAGCATCCACTCTCCCTGTTCTCTTTCCTTGGCAAAAATTTCTGGGTGTGAAGTAAAACTAATGCTAGAACAGGGGCTGGCTCCACAAACCAGGGCGGCAGTCCAATTTCCAGCCCCCTTGTTGTAAAAATGCTACATGTGTGCGGATGTGCATGTTATTCTACACTGTAAATTCCTTGAGGTCAGAGATTGAGACTTTTATGTCTTTTGCATATTCCCCAAGCACTCATATAGTGCTCTTTCTACAGCAAGCCCTTAGCACACACTGTAGTGACCATCTACAACTTAAATCAACTTAAATTCATCCAGCCCCAATACACCTCTGCAAATCCCATGCTTCGTTTCCCTAATGTACCTCAAGGTTTAGCACAATACTTGGCACATAGTAAGCATTTGATAAATACCAACGGTATTAGAGGTAAGCACTGGATAAACATGTTTAGAAGGATTGCCATCTAATGCTCTGAAATCCAGCTCCTTTCAGCCTCTCACAGTGGACCCACCCACCATGGGGAAAGTGCTTGTCTGGGCTCCACTAGGGTGGAGTCCCAGAGGTAGTCGTGAGCATGCCAGCAGGGATCAGATCACCTCAGTGTGTGCAGGGGGTAATCCCAGGGGATGCTCCCAATCCCAGAGAGGAGATGGATTCTGCAGGAAGAGACACCAGGGTAGTAAGGAATCCCCAAATCCCACCCTGCCACTTGTCCCAGCACTCCAGGTTCCCATCCAAAGTGATAGGCAAATGATCCCGAAACCACCAGGCATGATTCAGAGTTCACCGAGGGCCCTGTCTGAGCCACCCAGCACAGAGGATCAAGCAATCAATTGTATTTAGTGAGTGCTTATTATGTGCAGAGCATTGTACTAAGCTCTTGGGAGAGCACTATACAACAGAATTAGTGTTCACGTTCCCTGCCCATAACAAGCTTACTGTCTAGAGGAGAGTAATAAAGGAAGGACATGATGATAATGGTGGCATTTGTTAAGTGCTTACTAAGCGCTGAGGTAGATACAAGGTAATCAGGTTGTCCCCCATGGGGCTCTCAGTCTTAATCCCCATTTTCCCAATGAGGGAACTGAGGCACAGAGAAGTGAAGTGACTAGCCCAAGGTCACACAGCAGACAAGTGGCAGAGCCGGGATTAGAACCCACGACCTCTGACTCCCAAGCCCGGGCTCTTTCCACTGAGCCAAGCTGCTTCATAATGCGGGCGAGCCTGCAGCTTCCACAGCAGAGAGGATGGGACTGGCCTCTCCCCCGGCCCCCCAGCCCTGGCTGATACACCCATCCCCCAGAGCCAACTTTTGGATGGGCAGGTGGAAAAAGCCAGCTACCTAAGAGTTAAAGACCTGTGTCAGACCGAACATTCTTACATCTGACTTTCAAGTTACAACCCACCACCGGGTGAGTGGAATTGGCTGAGCCCGCCAAACTCATCTCGCTCACATCTGGCCCTCTGCTCCGCACGGCCCGGGGGCCCCCTTGGGCTGCCGGGTTCGGGGGGCTCAGATGGTCTCTTGCCCCACAGCAGCAGCGGTGGCCCCGGGCCCGGGGAGGCCTCAGAGACAGATGCCAGATAACAAGGCACACATTCACATTCCAGCTTCAGCACAAGCAGTGACGGGGAGAAAAAGGGAAATGGGGAGGCGGGGAAGAGATGGCACAGGAGGGTCTGTACATTTTCAGAATGAAAAAATAACCAAACCCAGCACCAGCTAGGCAAGCCAAGGGATGGACGTCTGTGGAGGAGCAGCAGGGATATGCCCCCGCTCCGCGGCTCTGCCTGGGCTCCATGTGTCGCAGGCTGTTGTTCTTGGCAGGGAGGGTGGCCAGAGTTGCATTAGAGAAACACGCTTCCCGCTTTGGGCCTTAAGTGTGTTGCGGGGCCAGGAGGGAGGGGTGCTAGTGTGCTGAGGAAGTGAGGGAGGAGACCTCTTCCAGCTGGAAAATCTTGCAGATACATAGGACCCAGAGAGACCCACCCCACTGAAGATTTGGAAGGATGGAAGTCAAGAAAATGACCACTTGCAAGCACCAAACCACAGGGCTTGTGATTCGGACAAGCCGGGGGCTCTGAAAGTGGGGTGCTGAAGGAGGCTGAAGGGGAAGCTTTCTGGCCATGAGCTGCAATTTAAAAAAAGAAAGGGAAGGGAGGTGGTACGGTAAGCAGAAGCGTGGAAATTGTTCCCTGCAGCTCGTGGGCAGGCAACATGCCTACAAGATCTTGTATTGTACTCTCCCAAGCATCTAGTGCAGTGTTCTGCCTGCCGAAAGCGCTCGATAAATACCATTGATTGATGTATAAGGGACAGCTTAGGAGAAGGCTCAGAGGCTGGAGACTGAGGCTATTTTGTGAGGGGTGAGCTAGGGTGGAACATTTAGGCTGTGACCTAACAGGTGGAGAGTTGGAAAGGCCCATCAGGAGCTCTGATTGGATCCGGAAGGAATAGGAAGTCACTGGAGGATTGAGTAGCAATCAATCGATGGTATTTATTGAGCGCTTACTGTGTGCAGAGCACTGTTCTGAGCACTTGGGAGAGCAGAACACAACAGAGTTGGTAGACACATTCCCTGTCCACAGTGAGTTTAAAGCCTAGAGTCTGATCCGCTCGAAGAGTTGTGTGTGGAAGCTGGCAGTGGGGGAAGTTGGAGGCTTTGAGACCAGTCAACCAGTCAACTGTATTTACTGAGCACTTACTGTGTGCACAGCACTATACTAAGTGTTTGAGAGAGTAGGATAGAACAATCTAATAGACCAGCAAAGGGGAAGCAGCAGGGTGTAGTGAAGACAGCATGGGCCCGGGAGTCAGAAGGTCATGGGTTCTAATCCCGCATCTGCCACGTGTCTGCTGTGTGACCTTGGGCAAGTCACTTCACTTCTCTGTGCCTCAGCTACCTCATCTGTAAAATGGGGATTGAGACTGTGAGCCCCGTGTGGGACAGGGACTGTGCCCAACCCGATTTGCTTATATCCACCCCGGTGCTTAATACAGTGCATGGTACATTGTAAGAAAGCAAGCAATATAATAATAATTATTATTAGGCAACCAGAAACTGGATGAGGGATTCAGGGGAGGGGACTGAGAGGAATAGGAAGAACCAAACGAAACACCAGAGGAGGAGATGGCTGGACACAGTGACTGACAAGCTGTAGAGAGCAAAAGACAGAAGTACCGAAGATTACTCTGAGGTTGGTATTTAAAGGGTAGGTTGTGTGACCTTCAGGGCCAGAGAGGTTAGGCAGCAAAAAGCTCATGGGGGAAAACAGTTTACTCTGTACAGGACCAAGTTTGAGAGGGTCACAAAGTATCTAATCAATCAATTGTATTTGAGTGCTTACTGTGTGCACAGCACTGTACTAAGCACTTGAGAGAGTACAATATAACAGTTGTTAGACCGGTTCCCTGACCACAACAAGCTTACAGTCTAGAGGACTTTAATTACAGAAGTCTAAGACAATTAGAGCAGTCCCAAATACAGGGAGAAACCCAGGCCTGGATATGTGGAAATGGCCAGGCGTGGAGAGATCTGGGAATCATTTATGAACAGGTGATGGAGGAAACCGTGACAGCAGAAGGGCTGGTTGAGAGTAAACGTAGAAGAACCCGGCCCTGGCCAGGAGCCAGACTGGAAGAGGTCAAGTAAAAAATTGGAGGAGAAGTTGAAGCTGTAGGAACAGACAATACATTCCATGTGGATCCCAGGCTGGAGAGCGCTCTGTTCCCAGAGCGCTACTTAATGCTTGATATTAGACCATTCCAAGGAAGAGTAACTGATATTAAATGTTGACTCAGCCAGTCAGAAGATGCCAGATCCCTCTCTGGATTTTAATTGCTTTTTAAACAAGCCACAAGGGCTCCCCTGGGTTGGATCGCCATTGGATGGGAAGTGATGACAATTAAGATTCTTCCCTCTTCTTGCGGGAACTAATCTCCTGACACAGCACAGAAGGCAAGCTTTCTGCAATAGGATCCTGGTAGAGAGGTAGATATTTACTCCCTTCGGTCACCTCTGCCCTGGGCCTGAAACCACCACCCTGCACTGTGTCTGTTCCCAAACCTTGCCAGTCATTCATTCATTCATTCCATCATATTTATAGAGCGTTTACTGTGTGCAGAGCACTGTATTAAGCGCTTGGAAAGTACAGTTCAGCAATAAAGTCCTCCCTGAAGTCCCCGGCAAAAAGAGTTCTGCCCCGAGTTTCCAGCAGATCCTGAACCCTGGATGCAATGAGCCCCCCAGCCCATCTCCCACAGAGAGATCAGAATTAATCCGTGAGCCCTAATTCTGGCTCCGTCACAATCGCCGCAAGGCCCTAGGGAGGGTTACAATCCCCCGCTCTGAGCCTCAGTTTCCTTTTCCAAGGTCTCCTCACCTACCACTTGTATTTTCACAGAGACTCCTTCCCGCTCCCTCGTCCCACAGCGGGGCCAATGGAGAACAAAGCCATGTACCTGCACACATTCGGCGACCGGGAGAACGGCTCCATCTTCGAGGAGCCTTTTGAGGGAAGAAACCTGTCCAAGCTGAACCTCTGTGAGGACGGTGAGTTCCTTGTCTCAGACTTGGGTGATAATAGTAATAATGATGATGGCATTTTTTAAGCGTTATTTGCAAAGCACTGTTCTAAGTGCTGGGGGGATACAAGGTGATCAGGTTGTCCCACGTGGGGCTCACAGTCTTAATCCCCATTTTACAGATGAGGTAACAGGCACAGAGAAGTTAAGTGACTTGCCCAAAGTCACACAGCTGACAAGTGGTGGAGCCGGGATTCCAACCCATGACCTCTGACTCCCAAGCCCGGTGTCTTTCCACTGAGCCACGCTGCTTCTGGTGATCCGTGGGGCCAGGAAATATTATTCTAATTATGGTACTAGTTAAACACTCACTGTGTGCCAAGCACTGTTCTAAGTGCTGGGGTAGATACAAGTTAATCAGGTTGGACAGAGTCCCTGTCCCACATGGGGCTCACACTCAATCCCCTTTTTATAGAAGAGGTTGCTGAGACCAGAGAAGTAACTTGTCCAAGGTCACACAGCAGACATGTGGTGGAGCCAGAATTAGAACCCATGACCTTCTGGCTTCCAGACCCATGCTCTATAAGCCACACTGCATCTCACGAAGCCACGCTGGGAGCTCTGTGGCAGCTGAGAGTTCAGCCGTGATCTGGGAGCTCCAGAGCTGTGAACCCTAATTCTGGCTCTGCCACTGAAAAGCTGCAAGGCCCTAGGGAGGATTACAATCCCCGCTCTGAGCTTCAGTTTCCTTTTCCAAGATGAGGGAGTTGGGCTTGAAACCACATGGGAGAGTCCTTCCCCACTCACTCTTTCCTTCCAGTGGTTCCTCCACTGGGGAGTCACTTCGCCTTCTGAAAGTCCCTCAGGAAAATGTACTCCTTCCACTCAGCCTCCTGACATCGCCCCCCACAACCCGGGGGCAGACTCTGCCAGCAGGAAGAATTTGGATGACTCCAGCTTGCATACAGTAGGAGTACTTACATTCATTTGATAGGATCGATGCCAAAGGGGGCCACCGTCACTTGTTATACAAGCGTTCTGTTGCCACTGTCACAGAATGGGCTGGATGAACCATTGGTCTGATCCAGGAATGGCATTTCTCAAAGGGAAGGGTTATTTTATGGGGGAACTAATTTCAGGTGCTTTTGTTAACAAGAAGGTCGTGGACTTTTAGCAGGTGCTCAAAAAATGTCTACAGAAGCAGTGTGCTTAAGTGGAAAAAGCCCAGTCAGGGGACCAGGGTTCTAATCCCAGCACCACCACTGGCCTGTTTTGTGACCTTGGGCCTCTATTTCCTCATCTATAAAATGGGGATTAAATATCTGTTCACCCTCCCTTTTAGGCTGTGAGCCTCATATGGATCAGGTTATCTGGTTGCATCTACCCCCCTGCTTAGTATGGCACTAAAATAATATCATTATTATTATTATAAAAAATAACAACAAACAGCAGGAAGGCAAACCTTGAGGCCAGGAAAAGAGAAGCAAATAGAAGAGATTTAAAGAATCACCCTATCCTGGCCACCACCCCGGGGGTGTCCGAGTTATTTGACGAATATTACTGCCCCAAGCTAGAGTCAGATCTGGACCTCAGTTGCAAAAGCACTGGGAATGTGGTTCAGTAAAACCTTAGGAAATGACCTCACACCTTTTTCCCAGGGAGTTTTCTGATTGATGGCCATGACCTTATGGCGTAAAAGAGATGAAGGACAGAGAAGTCAAAGCACTAGACTGTAAAATGGGGAAGCAAGAAGGGATCCTGGGGTCCAAATTAGGGAAACTCTCCTTGTTCAGGAAGAATAAAACTGCCAAGGATCTTTAACTCTACAGTGGCTGGCAAAAATAGGACAGAAAAACCACCTAGCCATGTCTTGTCTGGTCTTATGCTGTCGAGTTATATCCGACCCATAGCGACACCATGGACACATCTCTCCCAGAATAATTCCACCTCCATCTGCAATCGTTCTGGTAGTGTATCCATAGAGTTTTCATGGTAAAAAATGCGGAAATGGTTTTGTCCAAAACTCAGATAATAATAATTATGGTATTTGTTAAGTGCTTACTATGTGCCGGGCACTGTTCTAAATGCTGGAATAGATACAAGATGATCGGGTTGGACAAAGTCCCTGTCCCACGTAGGGCTCACAGTCTTAATCTGCATTTTTACAGATGAGGGAACTGAGGCCCAGAAAACTTAAGTGACTTGCCGCAGGTCACACAGTAGACAAATGGCGAAGCCGTAATTAGAACCCATGACCTTCTGACTCCCAGGCTGGTGCTCTATCCACTAGGCTATGCTGCTTCTCATGTTGAATGTTCAAATTAGAGCCTCATTTAATATGACATCTAGAATCCCAACAGTTTGGAATGTCTGTTCCAGTATATTGCTGATACACTGTCTTCTCATTAGTGCATTACTATTTATATGAAAGTGTTATTTTTAAAGTACATGCAGGAATTACCCCTTCCTTTGCTAAATCAATTTAAACACTCTGAACACTAATCACTATGAGATTTGTCTGAAATGAGCATATTGTCACCCTTACAGAAAAATTGTCTACTTGGGTGAGTTAGGCCACCTTTTATCATTCTCCAAAGATCTTTTGTGTAAGGGAAACTTAAGACGCCTATCCTAGAAAGCCGTGCTGTTGGCCCTAGAGAGAAAGCACTGCAAAAATCAGGAGACCTGGGTTAAGGTGGCCAAGGTTTTTGACTGAAGAGCCACCTCAAGGTGGACAGGGCCAGCAGGAATCCTGATAAACAGCTGCCGAATATGGGCAAAACCCGCCGTGGCTTCCAGGACAACCATGCACTGGGGTATAAGGCTCTTGCACGGCTTTGGCACTATGCTGTGGTCACTGTGGTTGAAAAATGGATCCCGCTCATAAAAAACCTTGGGAAGTAGTTGGTAATATGCCTCATCTCTGTTTCCCTACTTGCATGTGCACTCAAGGCCCCAGGGGCCGGGGTGGGGGGGAACACGTCTGGCAGAGAAAAGAGGGCAAATGGCGCACTGCAAAAGACAACTACTATCAACGATTCCTTCTTGCAGGTTCTCGGACCTGAAGTCTCAGGACCGAGGCTCCTCTGTCATTTCCAAAGGGAGGCTCCATCATTACCATCATCATTGCAGGGCTTAGCTAGTACAACCTCAGCTTCCTCATTTCCAGTCCAGCATTCAGCCACCCTTGAGAGGCTACTAAATCAACCCAGCTTTTCCTGGGAAGAACCCCCTTCCCATTCCTACCTTTTGCGTTGCAGAATCTGGGGAAGGAGATGGCTCGCGGATGAGGAGGCACGGAGAGGACGGAGGCCAAATTGAGCAAGGTGCTTGGGGAAACTCTTGGTTGGGCTCCAGCGAAGCTCAATTCCTGGGGCCATCAATGGGTTTCAGGAACCAGGGCCCAGGGGATGGTAGGAACACCTGGGAAGTTTCTGTCCAAGCAGGAATATGAGACCTGCAGAAAGAAAAGCAGGGGCTGGAGTTTTACATCAACTGATACAGGGAGAATAGTCTCTGGAGAGGGAAATCAGAGAGACTGGGTGAACGGACTAAGCAGTAAGGAATTAGTGATGGTAATGGACCCCAGTGATATCATTAGAAGCAATGTGGCCTGGTCGAAAGAGCAAGGGCCTAGGAGTCAGAGAAGCTGGGTTCAAATCATTGCTCTGCCAATTGGGTGGGTGGCCCTGGGCAACTTCTCTATGCCTCAGTTCCCTCATCTGCAAAATGGGAACTCAATGCCTGTTCTTCTTCCTTCTTAGACCTGTGAGCTCCACCTGGGCCCTGATGATCTTGTATCTACTCTAGCACTTAGTACGGCACTTGGCACACAATAAGTGCATAACAAATACCCCAATTATTATTATTTTTATTTCAGCCCCTCTAAGCAACAGGGTCCCAGAGCCCCCACAGGTGCTAACCTCCACATTTTGCAGAGAGGTATCAGCATCTCACCTTAAGCTGCTACTGAAAACAACCCAAGGCATCAACAGGACTGACTCTCTGGTCCTCACTCTCTTCCCCTCCTCACTCTCTTCCCCTCCTCTTCTCCACGGCTCCCCCTCCCCGTTGTTTTCCTGCTTGCACAGCTGCAAGCCCTTCCCGTCTGGCGCCAGGAGAAGGACCAGACTCGGGTGTGGGTGGCGCTCTGGCCAGCCCCACTCCCTGTCCCCATGCTCTTCAAGGGCCAGAGAGAAGTGTTGGTGTCAGAAAAATATTGCAGTAGTGCTGACTCCACTGCCCTAGCCCCAGCCCAAGCCCCTGAGCTCGTGACATCACACTGCTCAGGACTGCAAATGGGAACCTTGTGGCTGTAATGACTTGCACATGAACGCAGACACCCCCGGCCGGCCGACTGGGAGGAGACGGGGTCCCAAATTTGGGGGCTGCACTCCCTGTACCAAACAATTTTCTCGTCAGAGAAAGCACTGATTCTAGAAAGACTCACCTGGTTGGGGCTGGGCTCCTTCATCATCCATCCAATCCACCAAACCAGCAGGATTGCTGCTCGTGGGCCCACAGGAGGCTGAAACTGTCTGTTCTCTGGGGTTGACTGCCTGGGGACACACAAAATGCCAGGAATCTCCATGAGCAGGAAGAGTGGGCTCGGCTTTAACCCTTTCAGGTCCACAGCTCACTGCAGGAAGTAGGGGAGGAGCCGGGACCTACAGTGCTCTGCACATAGTAAGCGCTCAATAAATACGATTGATGATTGATGATGACCTGGCAGTAGCTTGGTAAGCCCACTGTTGGGTAGGGACTGTCTCTATATGTTGCCAACTTGTACTTCCCAAGCGCTTAGTACAGTGCTCTGCACACAGTAAGCACTCAATAAATACGACTGATTGATTGATTAATCCCAAATCCATCCAGGGCTCTGACCGCTGACCTCTACTCTCAGTGACCATATAGCTCTGACCCCCTAAGGGTGCATTCACCTACATCCCGCTGGTTTAGTGAGCCCAGAAAGAAATCCGGTAAACAGTTTAATGGCTGCTTTTCCCCTTCTTGTGCCATGCAGCTGACCAAGTGGATTTCTTTGAAGAAGCCACGTGGCTCAGTGGAAAGACCACGGGCTTGGGATTCAAAGCTCATAGATTCTAATCCCGGCTCTGCTATTTATTAGCTGTGCGACTTTGGGCAAGTCACTTAACTTCTCTGTGCCTCACTTACCTTATCTTTAAAATGGGGATTAAGACTGTGAGCCCCACATAGGACAACCTGATTACCTTGTGTCTACCCCAGTGCTTAGAACATATAGTAAGCACTTAACAAATGCCATTATTATTATTATTAGGGACCTAACTTGAGGCCAGATGCACAAGGAAGTCTAGCAAGGTGTCTCAGGCCTGTGCTCTTGTCACTAGGCCATGCAGCTTCCTGAAATGGAAAGCAGCATGTACTAAGCTCTTGGTAAAGTACAGTGCAACAGAATTAGCGTCCTCTGCCCATAATGAGTGTACAGCTCTTGGGAGAGTACAATAAAACAGAGTCGGTAGACAGCTTTCTTGCCCACAGTGAGCTCACAGCACTGTACTGAGCGCTTGGAAGAGTACAGTACAGCTGACAGACATGATCCCTACTGTCAAGGAATTTACATACTAGTGGGAAAGACAAACATTACAATAAATTACAGGGAAAGGAAGCAATCCAGTATACGGATATATACATAAGTGGGTTGAGTACTTAAGGAATTCATTCAATCATATCTATTAAGCGCTTACTGTATGCAAAGCACTGCACTAAGTGCTTGGGAGAGTATAATATAACAATATAAGGGATAGGACTAAGTGCATGAGTGAGAGGGAAAATAGGGTTGGGGGGGATTGATTAATTAGGAAGGCACATCTCCCCCAAGAGGCCTTCCCAGACGAAGCCCAATTTTTCCTCATCTTCCACTCCCTTCTGCGTTGCCCTGAATTGCTCCCTTTGCTCTCCCCCCGCAATCCAGCCCCACAGCACTTTTGTAATTTTATTTATTTGTACTGATGTCTGTTTCCCCATACCTGCTACACTGTGAGCTCACTGGGGGCAGGGAATGTCACTGTTTATTATTGTAGTGTACTTTCCCAAACGTTTAATACAGTGCTCTGCACACGGTAAGCACTTAATAAATACGATTGAATGAATGAATGAAGGAAGGCTTCCTGAAGGAGATATGATGGGGATAATGCAGATATGAAGAGGGAGGGAATTCCGGCACGGGGGCTGGGGAGGGGGGGGGGGGCCGACAAAGGGTGGGATGAGTGAGGAATGGTGAAAATAGGTTGGAATTAGTAGAGCAAAGTGTCTGGGCTGGAATGGAAGAGAAGCAAGAGTAATTAAAGGGGAGAAAACTGACTGAGTGCCTTTAATCCAACAGGGAGGGGTTTCTCAATTAGTCAATTGTATTTACTGGGCGCTTACTGCGTGCAGAGTACTATACTGAGCACTTGGGAGAGTATAATCCCTGCCCACCACGAATTTAGTTTATCTAATCATTCATTCATCGTATTTATTGAGCGCTTACTGTGTGCACAGCATTGTACTAAGCACTTGGGAAGTACAGTTCAGCAACAGAGACAATCCCTGCTCACAGCACGCTCACAGTCTAAGGGGGGAAACAGGCATCAAAATAACGAAACAGGTATCAGTAGCATCATTATAAACAGAATTATAGATACACATTAATAAAAATAAATAGAATTATAAATATGTACATCTATACACAAGTGCTGTGGGGTGGGAGGGGGTAGAGCAAAGGGAGCAGAGGAAAAGGGGGGCTTAGTCTGGGAAGGCCTCCTGGAGGAGGTGAGCCTTCAATAGGGCTTTGAAGGGGGAAAGTGTGCTAGTTTGGCAGACCTGAGGGCATTCCAGGCCAATAATAATGATGACATTTATTAAGTGATTACTATGTGCAAAGCACTGTTCTAAGCGCTGGGGAGGTTACAAGGTGATCAGGTTGTCCCACGGGGGGCTCACAGTCTTCATCCCCATTTTACAGATGAGGTAACTGAGGCACAGAGCAGTTAAGTGACTTGCCCAAAGTCACACAGCTGACAATTGGCAGAGCCGGGATTTGAACCCATGACCTCCGACTCCAAAGCCCGTGATCTTTCCACTGAGCCAAGCTGCTTCTCTAATTACCCTCTAGCATTCACAAAGCGAGGAGAAACCTTTCCCTATTCGAACTTTGAAGTTTTTGTTATAGGAGTCACCTCCGTGGCTTGGCCTTTACACCTAATCTATCAGAAATACCAAGGCTTGCCCTCCCTCCCACATTCATTCATTCAATAGTATTTATTGAGCGCTTACTGTGTGCAGAGCACTGTACTAAGCGCTTGGGAAGAACAAGTTGGCAACATATAGAGACGGTCCCTACCCAACAGCGGGCTCACAGTCTAGAAGGGGGGGACAGACAACAAAACATATTAACAAAATAAAATAAATAGAATAAATATGTACAAATAGAGTAATAAATATGTACAAACATATATACAGGTGCTGTGGGGAGGGGAAGGAAGTAACGCGGGGGGGATGGGGCGACGAACCGGGGAGCACACAAACATACATTAGTTGACTACTAACAACAGAGAAGCAGTGGAAAGAGCATGGGTTTGGGAGTCAGAGGACCTGGGTTCTAATTCCGCTCCGCCACTTCTCTGCTGTATAACCTTGGACAAGTCACTTTACTTTTCTATGCCTCAGTTACCTCATCTGTAAAATGGCGATTAAAAGTGTGAGCCCCACGTGGGACAACTTGATTACCCTGTATCTACCCCAGCGCTTCGAACAGTGTTTGGCACATAGCAAGCGTTTCACAAATACCACTGTTATTATTAATATAACACGGAAATACTCACCACCTCTCACGTCTTCTTCAGCACAAAGATAAGGAAACCGAAGCAGCTCCTGCACGTGGAAAACGTGAATCAGGCGTCAGCAGGTGGGGCCCCCACCAAGTAATTCCTGCCGACTGGGCACAAATCCCGGCCCAGATTCCAATAGTCCCTAGGACAGGGATTTTTTCAGCCGGGGCGGGTCAAGGTAGAGCCAAAGTGTCGGGGATAACAATATTCTCCTGCCCCTCTCCTTATACTGGGCCCCTAACACTTTAATTGTTCCACCTGCACCTGTTATAGGAAGTGGGTTAGGAATTCATTCATTCAATCGTCTTTATTGAGCGCTTACTGTGTGCAGAGCACTGTACGAAGCGCTTCTAATAATGAGATTATATATAACAATATATAATATTATATAATAACAATATATAATAACATTATATAATAATATTATATAATAACAATATATAATAATATTATATAATAACAATATATAATAATATTATATAATAACAATATATAATAATATTATATAATAACAATATATAATAATATTATATAATAACAATATACAATAATATTATATAATAACAATATACAATAATATTATATAATAACAATATATAATAATATTATATGATAACAATATATAATAATATTATATGATAACAATATATAATAATGTTATATGATAACAATATATAATAATGTTATATGATAACAATATATAATAATGTTATATAATAACAATATATAATAATATTATATAATAACAATATATAATAATATATAGAGGAGCATTGTGGCTCAGAGGAAAGAGCACGGGCTTTGGAGTCAGAGGTCATGGGTTCAAATCCCAGTTCCGCCAATTGTCAGCTGTGTGACTTTGGGCAAGTCACTTAACTTCTCTGTGCCTGTTACCTCATCTGTAAAATTCATTCATTCATTCAATCGTATTTATTGAGCGTTTACTGTGTGCAGATCACTGTACTAAGCGCTTGGGAAGTACAATGGGGATTAAGACTGTGAGCCCCCCGTGGGACAACCTTGTAACTTCCCCAGCGCTTAGAACAGTGCTTTGCACATAGTAAGCGCTTAATAAATGTCATCATTATTATTATTTATTAATGGTATTTAAGTACTTACTATGCGCCCATCACTGTTCTAAGCGCTGGGGTAGATACAAAGTTATCAGGTTGTCCCACGTGGGGTTCACGGAGGAGCAGTGTGGCTTACTGGAAAAAGCACGGGCTTCTAAACCCCACTCTGCCACTCGGCAGCTGTGTGACTTTGGGCACGTCATTTAACTTCTCCGTACCTCAGTTACCTCACCTGTAGAAGGGGTATTAAGACTGTGAGCCCCACGTGGGACAACCTTATTACCGTGCATCTACCCCAGTAATTAGAACAGTGCTTGGCCCATAGTATGCGTTTAACAAATACCATCATTATAATCCAGCGCTTAGAACAGTGTAACAAATACAATAATAATTATTATTATTAATTTCCATTTTACAGATGAGGGAACCGAGGCACAGAAAGTTAAATGACTTGCCCGAAGTCACACAGCTGATGTGGCGGAGTCGGGATTAGAACCCACGATTTCTGACTCCCAAACCCGAGCTCTTTCCACTAAACCACGCTGTTTCCCTGCTAGTAGTCATGGCCTGCGGGAACAAAATTTAGGGACAGTTGAGAAGCAACGTGGCCTTGCAGCTAGAGCATTAGTCTGGGTTCTAATCCCGATTCTGCCACTTGTCTGCTGTATGACCTTGGGCAAGCCACCTAATTTCTCCGTTTCTGTTACCTCATCTAAAAATGGAGATTAAGATTGAGCCCCACGTGGAACTTGGACTGTATCCAACCTGATTATCTTGTATCTATCCCAGCGCTTAGTACAGTGCCTGGCCCACAGTAAGAGCTCGATACACCATTATTATTATTTTCTTGATATACCTTTGGCCGAGGTTACATTGAGGACGGTTCTTCGGGTAAATATCTCAGGGTTGAGTAATCTTCAGCGTGGCTTAGTGGTAAGAGCACGGGTTTTGGAGCCAGAGGTTATGGGCTCCGCAATTTATCAGCTATGTGACTTTGGGTAAATCACTTAACTTCTCTGTGCCTCAGTTACCTCATCTGTGAAATGGGGATTAAGATTGTGAGCCCCCTGTGGGGCAACCTGATTACCTTGTATCTACCCCAGCGCTTAGAACAGTGCTTGGCACATAGTAAGCGTTTAACAAATGCCATTATTATTATTATGTGTGTGAATGGCAGGACTGGACATTTCGCAGGGGTTCCGCAGATTTCTTCGCCCACCCAAAATGAAAAATAAGATTGCCGCTAATTGGGGCATTGCGAAAATGGGAGTTCTTAACGTGGCTAAATCATAGCAACCCGTGGCGGCAGGCCTGCATTTTAAAAAGGGGACGTTGCTTTTTAAATAGAAGGGGACGGAACATCATAAGGGAAGAGCATCTTCAAAAAACCATTCGCTTCACCTAGTCCCCCTGAGGGACTTAGTGATTAACACAGATAAGTACTAATCACCGGTGTTTCTCACCGCGGGGCCCTTAGCTCTCTGTCCCCGGGCGCAATCTTGTGTATTCCACCATTGGGAGAGGCCATGGAGCTGATAGTGAGCACAAAGGGGTGTTCGCCGTTTACGCGGTTTTAGAGGGGGCAATTCATTCATTCAATCGTATTTGTTGAGCAATGTTTGTAGTAGTAGCGATAATGTTTAAGCATTTGCCATGTGTTGAGCACTGTACTAAATGCTGGGAGAGAATACACAGCACGTCCAATCATCAGGGCGTCACTCTCACTTGGGGACAGGGGACTGCCTGCCACCCTTTTCAGTAATAATAATAATGATAATGATGGTCTTTAAGTGCTTAATGTATGTCAAGTGCTGGGGTAGATATAAGCTAATCAGGTTGGACACAGTCCCTATCCCACATGGGTCTCACCGTCTTAATCTCCATTTACAGATGAGGTAACTGAGGCCCAGAGAAGTGAAGTGATTTGCCCAAAATCACATAGCAGACAAATGACAGAGGCGAGATTAGAACCCAGGTTCTTCTGACTCCCAAGCCCGTGCTGTTTCTACTAGGCCTCAGTTACTTCCCTGGGCCTCATCCGCAAAATGGGGAGTGAGAACTTTGAGTCCCATGTGGGACCAATCCTATCTGCTTATATCCACTCCAGCACTTAGTACAGTGCCTCACATATAGTAAGCGCTATAATCAATCAATCAATCAATCGTATTTATTGAGCGCTTACTATGTGCAGAGCACTGTACTAAGCGCTTGGGAAGTACAAATTGGCATCACATAGAGACAGTCCCTACCCGATAGTGGGCTCACAGTCTAAAAGGGGGAGACAGAGAACAGAACCAAACATACCAACAAAATAAAATAAGTAGGATAGAAATGTACAAGTAAAATAAATAAATAAATAAATAAACAGAGTAATAAATATGTACAACCATATATACATATATACAGGTGCTGTGGGGAGGGGAAGGCGGTAAGGCGGGGGGATGGAGAGGGGGACGAGGGGGAGAGGAAAGAAGGGGCTCAATCTGGGAAGGCCTCCTGGAGGAGGTGAGCTCTCAGGAGGGCCTTGAAGGGAGGAAGAGAGCTAGCTTGGCGGATGGGCAGAGGGAGGGCATTCCAGGCCCGGGGGATGACGTGGGCCGGGGGTCGATGGCGGGACAGGCGAGAGCGAGGTACAGTGAGGAGATTAGTGGTGGAGGAGCGGAGGGTGCGGGCTGGGCAGTAGAAGGAGAGAAGGGAGGTGAGGTAGGAGGGGGCGAGGTGATGGAGAGCCTTGAAGCCCAGGGTGAGGAGTTTCTAACGAATACCATAATAATTATTATCATTATTTTGGAGAATAAACCACAGGGCAAAGCAGGGGGAGGGAGAAGAAGCATGAAAAGCCACTCAGGTCATCGAAAGGACCGTGTACCAAACAGTTTTGTAGAAAAATAGTCCGGGCAGCAGAATGAAATACAGCCTGGAATGGGGAGAGATAGGACGTGACTGATGCAACAGTATGGCCAGGGTTTGTCTATTCAGTCAATTCAATCGATGATATTTATTAAGTCCGTATTGTGCGCAAAGCACACAGTTATTGGCAGTGAACTGACTTCATCAGCCACATTTACGCAAACAGAAAACACTAACTTTCAGTACAGTACTGTTATCTCTAAGTCCTGGACAGCTCTTAAAGTTTATACAACTTGCTTTTACTGGAGACAAGATAAAAATTAAGGTCATCATCCCAGATGAACATTTCACTAGTCTTGCTTTGGCAATTTTTTACTTTCCAAAACCAAATCTTCAGCAGTCTCCTGAAGAGGAGAGATCTGTGGGGAGAGGGATGTGTCATGCTGCATCTGGTGGGAGGGATTTTCTAGCCCCATCTTTCAGCAAGGCAAAAGGGAGTGAAGGCAACAACCAAACGGGTGAATGGTGTGCCTAGGCAGTAGTGGTGTAGTGGGGTGTCAGAGAACAAGATTAGGCCCTCCAGTTTGGGATGAGACAGCTAAAGCTAGGACCTACCGCACCGCAGGGTTAATAAACAGTAATTACCATACTGGGAGACCGCCCTATCCTGGGCTAGTTCCTGGGCCAACACCCCAAGGGGAACTTGACCTTTCTTGGGGCTGGTTTTCCCCTCTCCTGGCAATTCTCTATTTACTAAATTCATAAAAGCTGGATAACTCCCACCTTCCCTTGCAGCTCCACCCTGCTCCTCACCTCTTTCTCTAAACTGCTCGTCTGTTTGACACATCTCTGTTCGTTGAGGGGAAGACTTCCAGGATCGTTTTTGTACGTGTTGCGGCTGCAGGGGTGGGAGGCCTCTAGCACAACGCACCCGCCTCCTCGCTCACAGTTGCCAGTGGCCCCAGTGTTTGCACAAACAGGCTGGAGTCACTAAGAGTGAGGCCTCGATGTGCTAGCCAGAGACTAGGTCTCTGGCGGGTGCCAGGGGACCAGAAAAAACACACTTTCCATGGAAGATTGGGAAATGGCTTTGTTGCTTGCCGGCGTGCAAATTATGATTTGTTTTCATCCTCTTGGCTCTTTCCTCACGTTTCTCCACCCACCCCCCCATAAAACCAGAACACTTCGTGAAGGAGAGGGAAACTCCCAATGGGAGAGCAGGATTAACCCCTCTCCAATATCCAAGCTCCTGTCATAGAGCTATCAGTGTCCCCCAACCTCCCTCCAGGTTCTAGCTTTCATGAGTGACACAGTGTCATTGACCCCCGACCCCTGCAGCATGCCTGGAGCCTTGGCCTCTCTTGGCCCAGATGCTTGTGGGGAAAAAAGCGACTACTGATTTCAACTCCAGCGCTACAAAAGAATTGTGAAGCAGTATGACCGAGTGGACATGGGTCTGGGTTCTAATCCCGGCTCTGCCACATACCTGTTGTGTGACTTTGGGCAAGTCACTTAACTGCTCAGTGCCTCAGTTCCCTCATCCACAAAATAGGGATTTCATACCTGTTCTCCCTCCTATTTAAACTGTGAGCTCCATGTGGGACCTGATTATCTTGTATCTACCCCAGCATTTAATGCAGTTCCTGGCACATAATGAGTCCTTAACAAATATCATTGTTTTTAAAAAAATAGGAGGAAAAGAATCGCTCCCTTTCTAATCTTTTTTTTCCTCCCGATCCTTTCTCTTGCCCCAGGTCCTGGACACCGGAGGCGGCCAGGGGGGCGTTGTGGCCAGATGGGTTCCCTAGCAGCTCTGAAGTTTGCTGTGGTTGGGCTGTACTTGCTTGTCTTCCTGATTCTCGTGGGTGTTTTCATCTTGGCCGGTAAGAAGGGGAGAACAAGCCATTCTGATTGAGGTTTCTGAGAATCCTTTGGAGGGGTGACTGGGTGGGGAAGCAGCTAGCACCTGATAATGTTCATCACCAGCCAGGAGTATCACCAAAGAAGGTATTCCTTTGTCTTCCTGATTGGAACATCTCCCCAGTAACTCTTTTGGTTCCAAGGCGAGGGAATCTATCCTACCAGGAGCTGATCCTCCAATAAGGGAAACTCAGTCTTCCTCCTCTTAAATGTCCGCCCCTGTCAAAAACAAGGACAGAAGGACAGAACTCTTTGTCCCTTGACTGGAGGGCCCAGGTACTCCTCCCACGGTGACCCAGCCCAGAGGAGGATGCTTCTCTCCATATCCTTCCTCCATGGAAAGAGCCCAGAGTTGGGTGTCAGGAAGGAGGGTTTCAATCCAGGTTCCACCAATTAGGTGCCGAATGACTTTGGACAAGTCATTTCACTCTCTGGGCCTCAGTTTCCTCATCTGTAAAATGGGATAAAACACAAGTTCTCCCTCCTTCTTAGTTCTGTGAGTCCCACGTGGGATAAGGACTATGTCCAGACTAATTATCTTGTATCTGCCCCCTTGCTTGGCACATAGTAAGTGTTATCTTAATACCATCACTGTTATTCTCAGGACCACTGGGTGGACTGTCACATGATCCAGAGCCCCAGACAGCAATCAGAATGTTTCTCAAATACATAAATGTGTCTCTTTGTGGGTCTTGAGATACGTTGGTCCAAATCGCATGTTCTGAGGTCAGAACCTGTGGAAGGGAATTGGTCTTGATGTGCTTGGCCCAATGACCTATTTTCCAGTCTGTCAGTTCTCTCAGTTCTCTTTCCTGGGGGACTGGTTATCTCTAGTGTGGAGAAAAAGCAAGTTCCATTGTGAGAGGAAGTGAATATGCCTGGTATAGTCATGGCACTCCTTATCTGATTCTTCTTCCTATTTTTTTCACTACTTTAAATGTTTTGACTGTGTCTTCACCATTTGTAAGGTGCCTTCTGGGCAGGGCATGAATCTTTTGCATATATTGTATTTTCCCAAGTTCAGTGTGTTGTGCTCAATAATTACTACTATGTTACTACTACTATGGCATTTGCAACAAGTAGGCAGGAGGGCAGGCAGGCAAAAAAAAGAGACAGAGCAGATTGTGCCTGAAATGGTGAATAAGATTCATAAAATTCATTAGGTCTAGTCCTTCCTGTCCCTAAGTAGTAGTATTTATTGTGTCCACTTTGTGCAGTGTACTGTATTAGGCACTTGGCAAGTACAGAAAAATGGCACGACACATTTCCTGCCCAAGTGCTGGGGGTGGTAATCAATCAGTCAATGGTATTTATTCATTGCCTACTTAGTGCTGGGGAGAGTACAATACAACAGAGTTGGTAGACACATTCCCTTCCCACAGTGAGCTTACAGTCTAGACGGGGAGACAGACAGCAGGAAGGAAGTAGGATCTCCTCACCTGGATGCTGTGCCACCGCTGAGGTTACACACACACACACGCACACGCATACACATCGTAAAACACTTCGTGCTCCATGATGTTGTGTTTATGCCACCACCCATCAACCTGGTGTGGGTCCAATGTTAATAGAGGCCCAGCCTCATGACTCAATCCCTCATTCCAAGGGATGGTGTCCAGGGATATAGATGTGGAGTCAAGCCACGCTGGGTGGAGGATGATTTAAACAAGTCATAGAACTGCCCAGTTCCAAACAGAGGTTCTGCTTTTTATAGGCTTGGCTGCCATATCCAAAACAAATCGCCAAAACATTTGAAAGTTACTCAAGACAACATGGAAGCTACACTGCAGAACTAATTCCCCTTTCTGGAGACCTGTTCACGGTATGCCGATGTTCAGTGGGCATGTCAAAGAGGTGAAGTAATGGGGGAAAAGATGTGTTTGTCCACCTTTTTCACCACCATCATCTATCACAATGTTGCTTAAGCTCCCACGCTAAACAACTGAGCAGAAAGCACTGAGCACCTTCAAGAAACATGTAAGTCCCAGTTCAGTTTCTGACTTCGAGTCTCTTTCCCTCACAATCCAAGTGCAAGACAAACATAAAAAAACTGTTCAAATTAGAATTAGAAGAGTAATAGGCCTCAATAGTGGAGAAAAAACGTGAGAATCACCAGGAATAAGAAAGAGGATGTCCATCAGGAAGCATCACTTCAGATGCACTGTGACTTCTTTCATGGTTGATTGAAAATATGAGAGGCCTGATCATTTATTCATTCATCAATATTTGAGTGCCTATTATCGTTATTTACCAAAGGCTAATATTTATTGAGCTCCTATTATCAATATTTACTGAAAGCCAATATTTATCGAGCGCTGTGTTGAGATCAGGGGAAAGGTGGAAGGATGCTAGTTCAGAAATGGTTTCTGGCCCACTGGGTTGACACAGAGTAAGTGCTTAACAAATACCATAACAAACAAACAAGACTCATTTAAGGATCCTTTGTTCAATCCATCAGTCAATCAGTGGTATTTACTGCACGTTTACTATGTGCAGAGTGCTGTACTAAGCACTTGGGAGACTACAGTACAACAGAATTAGCCGACATGTTCCTGTAGACTGTGAGCCCACTGTTGGGTAGGGACTGTCTCTATATGTTGCCAATTTGTACTTCCCAAGCGCTTAGTACAGTGCTCTGCACACAGTAAGCGCTCAATAAATACGATTGATGATGATGTATATATTTACCTGTTTGGGTTTGGCATGTGGATGGGGGACCTGGGCCTGACCTTTCCATAACTTCCTTTACTTTCCCTTCATCAGAGCTATCGTTGAAGAATTTGGGATGGATGCCCTCTAGAATGTATGCTTGTTGTGGGCAGGGAACGTATCTACCAACTCATTTATATTATACTCTCCCAAGTGCTTAGTACAGTGCTCTGCACACAGTAAGCGCTCAATAAATACGATTAACTGATTGATTAGTTTCAGTCACTCATTGACAAGCCCAGAGAGCGGGCACTTCAAACCGAAGCCTTCAATCATATTGTCACTTCCCTATCAACCTCCAGGCAGCCCCAGCTGACTCAGTTCCCCTGGCAGATTATCCCTGCCTCGCCATGCCAGGAAACAGGCCAGGAACAAACAGCTCTCCCAGCTGATGGCTAGAGAATAGAGCTTCTGAGGTCAGGCAGGGCTAGCAGGCAACCCTACTCCTCCCTCTGCCTATGGCCCCCTGGGGCGGGTGGGACCTGACAGTCTGGAGCCCTGGGCAGTGGTGCTCATTTGAATGCAGAAAGAGGGACACTTGGACTGACCCCCTTATTCCCTTCCCGTACAACTGCTCTCCCTTGGGTGTTCTCCTCCCTTATCTGATTACATCCAGCTGGCCAGTGAACACTCCTCCCAGGGAAGGGGGGAAAGTTGGCTCTCTTTGCTAAGATGGCTGACAAAGCTATCAGTAAACCTTGTTCAGCCTTGGTACCGGGATTCCTGTCCATCCAAGCTCCTCCCGAAAATGTTGGTGAGTGTCTTAGTCGCCTGGACACCTGATTCTGGGTCTTCATGGGTCTCCAGACAAGCCCAGGATTGTCATACTTCAGACAGGCTCCACACTGCACCAAAACAACTGTACAGAAAAGCCACCAGTTGCTTCTAATAGGCCAGTAAGACTTGAGGTCTGCCAGGGTAACTGTACTTCTCCCCCTCTAGACTGGTAAACTTATCATGGGCAGGGAGTATGTGTGCAAACTCAGTTGTATTGTACCCTCCCAAGCACTTAGTGCAGTACTCTGCACATAGTTAGCACTCAATAGATACACTGATTGATTGTGCCAACTCTCATGCTCAGGAGTTTCTTTGGACCTCCAGGTTTAACTTCTTTCAGTGGCACTATCTCAATGGCCCATAATCTTTCTCTCTATACACATTTGAACTTCGAAGGTCATGCCTGCCCCCCCAGCAGTGCAGGGCAAAGCATCCTAACCGGAGACCTCTCAGGGAGTCCCAGGGATCTCTCACCCCACTCTAGTTGGGAGGAGCCAGATCTGAGTGCTTGGAGATCTGCCTCTGGAGAAACTGAGGTACCCAGAGGAACAATGATTTCCCCAAGGATCAGGAACCATCCAGCACACCCAGGATGGCCAGTAACCAGTCCACTCCCAGTGCATCCCTAGGATGAGAATTTTATTTTCAAGATGTCTCAAGTTTTCAGTATATGTCATCTGTGCAGGTGGACATGGGGTCTTTGTTAACATGTTGGGGAATGTAAAACAAAATACACCAGCTGTCAGATATTCCAAATATCCTTGAGCAAAACTAGGGGAGCTCAGGAGAGGTCCCAACTCCCCTCCCGCCTTCCTCGATTCTGGCTGTAACTGGGTTTATAGGGCGGGGGTGAATTTTTTTACTGACAATCTTGGAAAGCTGCCCGCAGGCAGAGCTGCCTCTTTCTCAGCTGTTTGTTTTCTTTCCTGAGGGAGGCTTGGGAACGTTACAGGAGGATCCCCACTGTAAGAAGGTGACCTCAGAGCCCCCACCTCTACAGGCTGTCACATGGCTCCCATTCATACCTCCCCAGAGGCAGGTGGAGGCCCGGGGCTTGTGTGATGAGGGGTGGGAAGAAAAAGGTGGGGGGAAGGAAGGAAGGGAGGGAGAAAGAGAAAAGCTTTTTACAATTATTCATTTGGAAAAAAAAAGTTTTTAATCCCTAGGCCCCAGTTCAGGTCTGAAATGCCAAGAGTGAAATCTGAGCCCCCAGGTCTCAGGCTGGGTGTTTGAATCCTCAGCTGTCAATATATCTCCTGGGCTTGGGCAGAGCTCCTTTTCAGCCTACTTTTTGTCCTCCTCTTATTTCTCTCCTTTCTCCACTCCCACCTCTTCTTTCACCTCCTCTTCCCTTGGAAATCTGATCAAGATTCTGAAGGATGCTTGGAAACCTCGCCTACATTGAGCAAGACCCTCTCCCTGGGCTCCCTAGCACTTCAGAACTCATTTACATGCTCCTTAGTATTTATGTATATGTGTGTGCCCTATTATTTAATTTGACTTCTCTAGTAGCATTTTTTATGTTTATCTCTCCCATTAGTATGAAAGCTCCTAGTGATCAGGGAAGTATCACTTGGTTATTCTTTACCAAACTCTGCACCAAATGAATGCTTAATAAATACTACTACTCCCTCTTCAATCAATCAATTGTATTGAGCGCTTACTATGTGCAGAGCACTGTACTAAGCACTCTTCCATCACGAAGGGCTTCAGATACACTTGCCACTTTGAAATCCTCCTTTGCACCAGCCTAGCCACCTTAACCCCACATTGGAGTTTCATTTCTTTAAGCGACCAAAGAGCCTATGATGGCAGACATATTCTTGTGGGTTCCTTCCCTTGTGGGAGGTCACCCAAACTGAAAGGGTGAGAGAGCCCTATGTGGCACAGGGACTGTGTCCAACCTGATAAGCTTATATCTATCCCAGTAATTAGTACAATGCCCGGCACATAGTAAGGGCATAGCAAATACTATTAAAAAATAGAACGTCAGGCGATACACTGGATGGTGATCTTTATTTGTGATTTTACCAGAATCTCAGCTCCCATGTGTGTCTCTTGAGCTGGGAAGATCAGGGTCTGAAATTCACATCACCATGGGACGTGTTCTTTTTTTTTAAAAAAAAGTTTGTTTTCTTTTTCCTTTTCTGGAAAAATCTCTGTTTTGGCTCTGAATTAAGGTGACCATGATTTTGGGAACTAAAAGTCGAACAGGAAGCAAAAGCCCCTAGAGCAGAAGGAAGACACAGCAGGAGACACAGCCAGAGGGAAAGAGACCATGGCAATTTATCTGATTTGCTAGTTTTATGCCACTGTACCTACACTTTATTCTCCAACTGTGAATCTTTAACATAATGTGAAGACCAAAATGGTTGGTCTTATCCAACGAGAGGCCCTGGAAAGGGAGTTGCTCTGGGTCCGCCCCCAGTTTTGTGGCTGAATGTGTCAGGATGAGCCTGCAGAACTGCAGCTGCACAAGCAGGTGCTTGCCTCGGTTGGTCCTTTTCTCACTGGAGCTGCACTTGGTTCCATACCCGGGTTTGGTAGCTTGGACCCGTACTGGTAGGAAGATGGGCAGAGTGGATGCTATAGAGTGGATGGGAGGGGGTGGCTCCAGAGTGAAGGTGGTTCACTGACCTGGATTACAAAGCCAGGCTGGAACTGGGTGGGATGCAGGAGGGAGGGCAGGCAGAGGAAGAGAGTGCAGGAGCAGGTCTGAAGTCCTTTTCCCTCTTATTCTCTCCCCCTTCATAGCCTTATTGAAGGCACATCTCCAAGAGGCTTTCCCTGACTAAGCCCTCTTTTCCCCTTCTCCCTCTCCCTTCTGCGTCACCCTGATTTCCTCCCTTCATTCATTCCTCCCTCCCAGCCCCACAGCACTTACGTACATATCTGTAATTTATTTATGTATATTAATGTCTGTCTCCTCTTCTAGACTGTAAGCCCCTCGTGGCAGGGAATGTGTGTTTATTGTTATATTGTACTCTCCCAAGTGCTCTGCAAACAGTAAGTGTTCAATAAATAGGACTGAATGGGTAAACTATGTAAATTTTTGGTACTGCGGAGATGTGTGCAGGACAACAGAGAAGCAGCTTGGCTCAGTGGAAAGAACATGGGCTTTGGAGTCAGGGGTCGTGGGTTCAAATTCCAGCTCCACCAATTGTCAGCTGTGTGACTTTGGACAAGTCACTTAACTTCTCTGTGCCTCAGTTACCTCATCTGTAAAATGGGGATTAAGACTGTGAGACCCCGTGGGACAACCTGATCACCTTGTAACCCCCCAGTGCTTAGAACAGTGCTTTGCACATAGTAAGTGCTTAATAAATGCCATTATTATTACTATTAACAACAATTTAGAAAAATAATCCAAGCAGCAGACTGAAGTGTATCCTTATATTCACTTTCCTTGCTGAATTTATTTTAATTTCCATTTCCCCAGCTAGATTGTAAAGTCCTTGAGGACAGGGATTGTATTCTCTATTGTATTGTACTGTACTGTATTGCATTGTACGGTCTCAAGTGCGACAGTGCTCTGCACAAAATAAGGGTTTAAATACCATTGATTGATTAGAGATGGGAAGAGAGATCAGTGAAGAGGTTAATGCAGTAATTAAGTTGGGGTATGACAGGAGGCTGGACAAGTATGGTATCCATTTGTATGTAGAGGTAAGGGAAGATCCTGGAAATATTGTGGAGAAGAGCCCGACAGGACTGAGCAACAGACTTAACATAAGGGTTGAAACAGAGCGAGAAGTCAAAGGCAATTGAGAGGTTGCTGCTGATTTTAGAGATGGTCAGGTGGTAGTGTTAACTGTTTTGGGAAAGATAGGTGGCGGAGAGGATTTGAGAGGAAAAGGTGAGTTCAGTAATCTATCCACAAGGCCATGCTGCTTCTCAGCAATTGATCCCCAGTGTTCAGCTGTGATGCAGTGGTATCTAAGGCATTGTTTTACTATGTCTTAAAATGTTTCCTTTGTCCTCTTTGCTTTCACTTTCTCAATTCCAGCTCTCCATAGAGCAGGTGTGTGGGAATTCTGCTCATCTCCTATTGTCTCCCACTCAGGGTAGCCGTGTTAACTTGAACTTAGCTTCGGTGCTCGGAGACTGACTACGTTTCAGTAGAACAGGGTTGGGAGGAGACCAGAAGACGCTGAGGCTTTAGGTCCCAAGCTTCACATACCAAGATAAAACCCCAAATAATGCACCCAGATTCCTCAAAGCATCTGTGGCCTTGCATTCCCCTCCAGATACCTCTTGATAGATTGTTTCTGAGAGAGGAAAGATGGGCCCAAGGCAATCAGACAAACAACGGGGAGAACTGGGCAGAAGAAAGCGCAGTGTGGAAATCCTTGGGGAGCAATGCTAGGATTTTGAAAGCAAGTGTTATGGAACAAATTGTCCAAAAAGACAATAACAGGGAAAAAATGCTCAGCCTCTCAGCTTCATTTCAGGCTCATGACTTCATGCTGTGCTCTGCCAGACCCAAAGCGGTGGTGTTGCATCAGGCTACCTTCTCAGAAGAAAAGCGGGTCCAAGTGTCCCCATTGCTGGGCCACGGGAAAGGACTTGGCTGGAGTTGGGAGGCGACAAAGGAAAGCAGCCTTTGAAGAGTGAGGCACGGAAGTAGCTGAATCTACCATATAAAATGAAGGCCAATTGGAGCGAGGGAGGCTCATTGTATTTCCTGGAGAATTGGGTGTGGATATGAAGAATTTGGATAACCCCATGCTAGGCTGTCTCTTCAAGAGACAGAGGGCCCCTGGCAGGGATCATAGCCCTCCAAGGTTTGTTTGGGGAGAGAGCCTTGGAAACTAGCCAGGTGGTAACATTCATTCATTCAATCGTATTTATTGAGCGCTTACTGTCGGCAGAGCACTGTACTAAGCGCTTGGGAAGTACAAGTTGGCAACATAATAGAGACGGTCCCTACCCAACAATGGGCTCACAGTCTAGAAGGGGGAGACAGACAACAAGACAAAACATGTGGACAGGTGTCATCAGAATAAACAGAATTAAAACTAGATGCACATCATTAACAGTAGGGAGGAGGGCTGGCAGGGCAGCGGTTTCATAGGGAAAAAATATTCCCTCCCCCTCCCTGACCCAAATGAATTCCAAAAGCCAGAATCCCCACTCTGGCTTTACCCATCTCTCAGGAATGACATTTGGGTCTTTCCATTTCCCAGACAACCATTTGCCAGCAGACCAGCTCCACCCTTTCCCTTGTTCTCAGATCTCTCCCATCTCCCAGGACAGCCCCCGGATTTCCTGATTATCCCTGCTTCCCACGGTACTATGGTCCCTGACCTCAAGAAGTTTACAATCTAGTGGGGTGGGCAGGGAGCAGACATTAAAATAAATTAGCCTGAGAGTCAGGGGACCTGGATTCTAACCCTGGCTCTGCGACTTGCCTGCTGTGTGACCTTGGACAAGTCACCTCATTTCTCTGGGCCTCAGTTTCCTTATAAGAAATGTAATAATAATTGTGGTCTTTGTTAAGCGCTTACTATATGCCAGGTACTGTACTAAGCGATTGAGTGAATACAAGCAAATCGGGTGGGACACGGTCCCTGTCCCACATGGGACCCATAGTCTTAATCCCCAATTTACAGATGAGATAAATGAGGCATAAGTGAGGTGACTTCTCCAAGATCACGCAACAGGACATGTAGCAGAGCCGGGATTAGAACCCAGGTCCTTCTGTCTCCCGGACCTGTGCTCTATCCACTAGACCATGCTGCTTCTCATCCATGGGACAGGGACTGTGTCCGACCTGACTATTTTGTATATACCCCCGCATTTAGAACAAAGCCTGGCACATAGTAAGTGCTTAGCAAATACCATAATTATTATTATATGCACAATTTTCATTTAAATATAGTAAATCATAATTGTTCATAGGAAGCTGTATTTCCTTACAGTAAGGTTTTTATATGTGTTTCTCATTTAAGTACAAAACTCCCATTTTGCTCTTTAAAGAAGTGTTAATTGTGTTAACAACTCACAAGAATGAGTCATAATACATGGAATCAAGCACATTCCCTCCCTCCACCCCTTCTTGTAGCACTATTAGCAACAGCAGTAGTAGTAGTAGTAACAGCAGCATTCCCTCTAACAGCGGAGAGAAACAAAAAACATTTACAAGGTCAAAATAAACTATTTGATCAGACATATATACATGAGTACAAAGAAGGGTGTAAATAAATTCAGAAAGGCTTACCACTTTATTAGGATCATTGAAAATAATTTGCTCTCAGCTTGTTTTCAAAAACTGCCCAGAGTGCATGCAAACACCATATTTAACCTAAAAGGCAAACTTTCCTGTATGGCCCCAGCTCCCAGACTGAAGAAATACTAGACCAGAACTGACGGAGGCCCTGTCTCATTGAGCTCAGGAAAACAGACCCCAGCATCACTCTGGACCATAATTTGGTTGGCTTGGTTTGCTCCTGACATTTCAGGAACTCAGAGGAGGGAGGAAGAAGCCACAGTTGGCTTGCCCTAGGTATGGTTACACTTTTTGCAATGACATATTTTGCACACATACCGTTCTCATCGGCCCAAGGAAACGACTCCATTATTCCTCCCTCTAATCAAGCTTCAATAATCACTCGGCCAAATTTAGTGACTTTTCATTTTGGTGGTATTTGTTGAGCATCTATTCTGGGTAGAACACTGTACTTGCTGCTTGGGGGAAATGCTATCCTGGCCCCTGAAGTGATTCTTTAATGGGGGAGAAAGTAAGAGATAGTAGACATTAATTGATAAACATGCCATACTACAGAATGAGGAAATAAATATAAACAGACCCAAGTGATTAAATAAATAATCAGATAATAACATGAATAACTTGATTGAAAGCTCCTGGAGGGCAGGCACCATGTCTTTTACTATTATCATATGCTCCCAGGGCCTAGAACAGTGCTCTGTGAACAGAAAGTACTCAGTAAACATTGAAGAGGAGGACAATGAATGCTGAGGAGATGGGGTGGCATGACCAGGAAGTTAGGGAGATTATTCAGAGAATGCCTCCTGGAGGTGTTCACTTTTTAGAGAGCTTTGCAAGAGGGGAGGGGCATGATTCTGCAGAGATGAGGAGGGAAGGCACTGTGGAAAGAGAACCAAGAGTGAGGGACAGTTAGGAGTTTTGTATGGGAGGAGTAAGTAGAAGCAATGTGCCTAGTGGAAAGAGCACAAACCTGGAAATCAGAGCATCTGTTTCTAAAACTGACTCTGCCACCCGCCTGCTTGTGTGACCTTGGGCAAGTCACATAACTTACTTTACAGATAAGGAAACAGTAAGTTATGTTTCCTTATCTGTAAAATGGGGATTAAATACCCATCCTTCATCCTACTTAGACTATGAGCCCCCATGAGGGACAGGGACTGTGTCCAATCTCATTATCTTTTATCTACCCCTGCACTTTTAGTGCAGTGCCTGGTATATAGTAAGCACTTAACAAATACCATTAAAAAAATCAGGTGTGTGGACCATGATAAGAAAATGATGAAGGGGAGATGAAGTTTAAAGTGCTGATGACTATGCAGACGGAGCTATCCTGAAGACAATCGGAAAGACAAGGTTGCTGAGCAGATGGAAGCTCAGGCCTGGTTAAGTAGATTTAAGAATCATCTGCATTTAAGAGGTGGTGGTTGAAACCATGTGTTTGGATGAACTCCCTAAGAGAGCGAATGTAAAGCGAGATGAGAGTCCAGAACTGAGCTTTGTGGGACAATTTCCGTTAAAGGCTGTTCAGAGACTCAGGTCTTGTCAGAGAGATGAGATGAGAGACTTTCTCCCTATTCCCCCACCAGGCACCCTCCATGTACTCACAGAAGGAGTCAGGAAGGGAGGAGAGAAGACTCTAACTGGTGGCTTGGCCTAGTGGAAAGACCACAGGCCTAGGAGTCAGAGGACTTTCGTTCTAATCCCAGCTCTGACATTTGTCTGCTCTGTGACCTTGGAAAAGCCACTTCTCTGTGCCTCAGGCATCTCATCTGTAAAATGGGGATTAAGAGTGTGAGTTCCATGTGGGACATGGACTATATCATATTAATGTCTCTCTCTCTCTCCCTCTAGACTGTAAGCTCATTGTGGTCAGGGGGTGTTATATTGTACTCTCCCGATCGCTTAGTACAGTGCACTGCACAGTAAGTGCTCAATAAATCTGATTGACTTGATTTGATTTGCCTGGCGCATAGTAAGTGCTTAGCAAATACCATTTTAAAAAAAGAAAGAATTCCTCCTTCTTTCTGCTAGTCTTTTCTCCCACCTCCAGTTTAGGTGGACTGCACGTCTTCACTGTAAGCATTTGTCCTGAGGATCCTGTTTTTAAATCAATCAATCAATCAATCAATCGTATTTATTGAGCGCTTACTATGTGCAGAGCACTGTACTAAGCGCTTGGGAAGTACAAATTGGCATCACATAGAGACAGTCCCTACCCGATAGTGGGCTCACAGTCTAAAAGGGGGAGACAGAGAACAGAACCAAACATACCAACAAAATAAAATAAGTAGGATAGAAATGTACAAGTAAAATAAATAAATAAATAAATAAACAGAGTAATAAATATGTACAACCATATATACATATATACAGGTGCTGTGGGGAAGGGAAGGAGGTAAGACGGGGATGGAGAGGGGGACGGGGGGAGAGGAAAGAAGGGGCTCAGTCTGGGAAGGCCTCCTGGAGGAGGTGAGCTCTCAGCAGGGCCTTGAAGGGAGGAAGAGAGCTAGCTTGGCGGATGGTCAGAGGGAGGGCATTCCAGGCCCGGGGGATGACGTGGGCCAGGGGTCGATGGCGGGACAGGCGAGAGCGAGGTACAGTGAGGAGATTAGTGGTGGAGGAGCGGAGGGTGCGGGCTGGGCAGTAGAAGGAGAGAAGGGAGGTGAGGTAGGAGGGGGCGAGGTGATGGAGAGCCTTGAAGCCCAGGGTGAGGAGTTTCTGCCTGATGCGCAGATTGATCGGTGGCCATTGGAGGTTTTTGAGGAGGGGAGTGATATGTCCAGAGCGTTTCTGGACAAAGATAATCCGGGCAGCAAGTCCTTCAAAGGCACCTGGAGTCTTCTGCCCTCCTTTACTGGTTCTAGATTTTAGATTAAGTCCTGGCTTTTACCCGTACTTTCAAGATCTGTGTCCATTTTGTGTACTCTAGTGAATTTAGTGTTGTCCCAGAATTCTGGATGGGAAGGGATAGAAATCTTGTATGTTCCACCATCCAGCTGTAAGAGATTCAGGTTGCTGAAACTGAGCTTGGATTTCAATAATTTTTATGACTCTAGAAATCCACTGGACCCTACTTCCAGGGAGAATCTCAGAATGAGCAAGACATCTAGCCCCCTATAAGGCTCTCTTTCCATTACAGATGTGTCTTACCGAACCAGAGCCTCACATTCTGGGTGCAGCATCTTGTACCCATCTGGTGCAGCTCAGATCTATAGTCAGGCACAGTCCTTGGCAAATTGGACAAACTGATGTGTGTATAAATGTATGAAGTCACACAGTAGCGTGTGTGCACGATTTTATATATCTGATAGCTAGGGCCAGGTCAACCCCCACTGGGGCCTGGGTATAATTAAATTTGCAAGGCCCCTACATGGTGAGTGATATCATGTAATGTGGAAAATGTTATCCTTGGGCAGTGGTGGGGGGTGGAGGAGAGAGAGATAGAGAGAGAGAGAGAGAGAGAGAGAGAGAGAGATCTCTCCCCCCACCAGAATCCCCAGGACTTCCTCTAACACTTTCTGGACTGATTCTACCACTGTCAGGGAGATATACCTAAACCCTGATGACTTCCAATCTCATCTTGCAGTGCATCCAGTCCCCTGGCATTATTCTCCTCCCCCTCCCCAGGCTGAGCAGCGGTGTGGAGTGAATAACTATCCAGGGATCTCTGAGTAGAACCGACCAAGTCTGGTTGGCAGAGAAGTTAAAGGAGAAGGTAGCCACCTCCTTGCTAGCTCTTCAGCTGAAGGTGGAGATCCAGTAAGCCAGGTCTTGGACCCTTCTGGCCAAGATGTGGCCAGAAGTGCTGTCTGCCAATTAGGCAGACATGCTGATGCCAAGGTTCCTGGGAATGGGAGGTTGGATTCTAGAGATGGGATGTGGCTCTATAAACATTTCCCTTGCCTATTCAGCAGTCTTAATCCCACAAGTGTTGGCGTAAACCACAATGTTAGATTTGGCTTACATAGATTTAGACCAAAAATGAAAATTTCACTTGACAAAGTCTTCTCAAATATACCTTTGCTCCCTAAAGACCCAGCTGTTACGTTGGCTGGTGCTGTCCCACATGTGTTTTCGAAGAACTCTCCAACTCTCTTAAATGGTAATAGAGGGGTGCTCCTTTGCCAAACCACCTTCTCCCTCTCTTTCTGCTCCACCCAAATCATTAGTACTCTGTTTTCCTATGTGCTCATCAAAAGATATTAACTTTCCCTCCCCTGTGTACGTTCAGGGCTGATCGTCTTTCCCATTCTTACCTCATCCCAGTCCCTCTTCCCTTCCATCTCCCTCTCCCTGGCTAACCAAATTCTTTTTGCTCCTCAGAAGACAAATTATTCTGATTATTCCAACTGGCTTCGTTCCACGGCTCTCCTCTCCCACAGGTTTTGATTTCTCAATAAGGATCATCTTCTCCCATTTTCCAGAGAATGGGTCTTTTTTTACGCAGGTTGTCCAGCGTCATTTCCTTTTCCTCTCTCAGGCTCTACTGTGGGAGAAAGCTATTTTTAGCTGTGAGATTTTAAAACCCCCTTGGCTCTTTTCTTGCTCCCTTTCACACTCTCCCCAGAGAGGATGGGGAGAGGAGGGTTTCTCCCTTCCCCATTTGTCTTTATGGAGCTTTAACTGCCACCTATTCTTCATCTCTGTTGCAGTCTCCAGGCCTCAGAGCTCCCCGGATGACCTGAAGACACTGACCTGGAATGTAAATGGATTGAACGAGAGCTTCCGGGACCTGCAGCTGAAGATGCTGCAGCTTCCGTTCCATGGGGACACGATGGAGCACATCTGGAAGCTGCAGGATCTGCTGCAGAACCACTCGGACTCCCTGCTGCTGCTGACCGGCTCCCTGCAGCGTCTGGAGAACGCGCTGTGGAGCCTGCAGACTCAGGCAGGCCAGACCGAGCAGGCCGTCTCCCTCCTGCGCGATAGCACCAGCCAGCTGAACGATGCCACCCAGCTGGAGCTCTACCGGCTGCAGGTGGAGAGCAATGGCAGCCAGCTGCTGCTGCGGCACCATGTGGGGCTGTTGGCTGGGCTGTCCAGCCGGGTGGGTGCTCTGGGAGACCAGCTGGCTAATGTGAATGGGGCCCTTGTGGGCCTGAACCGGACCCTGTCCTATGACGTGGGCATCCACCGCACTCGCCTCCAGGACCTGCAGATGTTAGTCAGTAATGCCAGTGAGGATGCCCGGCGCATGCGGCTGGTGCACATTAGCATGGAGCAGCAGCTGAAGTTCGAGCTGGCCGTGCTCAATAATGTGACGGAGGAGCTGCGGCTCAAAGACTGGGAGCACTCCGTAGCCCTGAGGAACATTACTCTCATGAGAGGTACGGCTTGGCTGCCCACTAACCCCTGCCCATCCTGCCTCCCCATCTCTGTCCCTGGGGCCACGGGCTTACCTAAAACAGATACCTGGCCCTCCATCTGTCTGCTTTTCTCTCTCTCTCTCTCTCTTTCTCTCTCTCTCTCTCTCTCTCTTTCCAAAAAAACAGAGGCTACAGCCTTTTCCCATCAGCTCCACCCACCCTATTCCCTCACTGCACTCCACCTCACCCCACCCCAGACCTTGAAACAATTAAAATCCATTTCTTCCTCAAAAACCTTTCCTAAGTGGAATTGAAATGAGGATTTTCACCCCACCACTTTTCTGATTCACCCTCCCCAGCACATGATCCATCAACTCGTGCTTCTAGATAATATAACTATCTGCTTATTTTATTCTCAGGCTTGGCTCCATGTATTTTCCCTCTTTTTTGGATGTGGTAGGCTTCTTTATGGAATTTGTACTTCCTTGTGTATGTCCATATCAATGTTACCTGGAAGAGATTGTAATCTGCCAGAAGGCTGGGGCCTTGTCCGTTTCCAATCAATCAATCATATTTATTGAGCACTTACTGTGTGCAGAGCACTGTACTAAGTGCTTGGGAAGTACAAGTTGGTAACATAGAGAGACAGTCCCTACCCAACAGTGGGCTCACAGTCTAGAAGAGTGTGATTTCCAGTGATTTGTACGGCCCCGTGGTCTTTGGGTGCTTCAGCAATACTTTGGTGATGATAACTGATCATTCCAGGTGGGATACGGCCCCGTTTTATCCCCAGACCCAAGCCGCACCAGACTCTGGAGATAGTGGTGGTGTGACGGAACCATGCCTCATTGCTCGGGGGGCAGGGGAGGTGGGGAGCAGTAAGCAGTAGTGGAAGCCCCTCATCCACACACCCTGCACCCGCCCCCACCCACCGTGTTCCAAGAGTTTTCCAGATTGCCCTGCCTCCTGGACTCCAGAGCCTTCTCTTTCTTTGGCCTCTAGGCTCCTTCCCCTGCTCCAGACCCCCTCTGAAGCCCATTTTCTTAGCTCCCTCCAGCCCCACCATGGACTTTCCCAGCCCCGCCTATGCACATCTTGTCTTCTCCTGCCACTGTCTGGCCCCAGTCCCTGTACAGCTCTCACCTGCAGCTGGGTTTGGCCACTCTCAGCTCATAGAAACTTTCAAAGCACTCACTTGAGCAAAGAGTTGGGGGCAGTACCCAGGTTCTAGTGGTTCAAGTCTAGTGCTGAAGCAGCGTGGCTTAGTGGAAAGAACCCGGGCTTGGGAGTCAGAGGACACGGGTTCTAATACCGGCTCCGCCACTTGTCTGCTTTGTGACCTTGGGCAAACCACTTAACCACTCTGTACCTCAGTTACCTCATCTGTAAAGTGGGGATTAAGACTGTGAGCCCCAAGTGGGACAACCTGATTGCCTTGTATCTACTCCAGCACTTAGAACAGTGTTTGGCACATAGTACGCCCTTAACAAATACCATCATTATTATTCAAGTTGGAGATCTGCCAGCCTGTCTCCCTGCCTCCCTGCGCTGGCTACACAGGGAAGGAGGTTTGGTCTGGACCTCTGACTCCAAGAAGTTCCCAAGACCTGTGCATCTTTGTCTCTCCTCCCCACCTAACCAGGGAAGCCAACTATCTCAGGAGAGTGTGGGCATGTTGCAGTACTGCCTGGGATCTCTGGGCCGTATTGTACTCTCCCAAGCGCTTAGAACAATGCTCTGCACATAGTAAACTTTGAGTAAATACCACCGATTGATTGACTAGAAGCTCTTAGAACCCTACAAAGCCAGGAAACAGCATAGCCCAATGCAAAGAGCACAGGCCTGGGAATAAGAAGACATAGGTTTTAATCCCAGCTCTGCCAATTGCTCTGCCAGTTGTTTGCTGCGTGACCTTGGACAAATCATTTCATTTCTCTGGTCCTCATTTCCTTAACTGTAAAATGGGGATTAAATATCTGTCCTCCCTACTACTTAGACGGTAAGCCCCATGTGGGCATCCAACCTAATTAATGTGTACCTACCCCAGAGCTTAGAACAGTGTTTGACATATAGTAAGGGCTTAACAAATACCATAAAAAATGAGGGTTGCCTAGTCAGTGCTCCTGGGTGACCCTGGTTGACCCAGGAGGCTCAGCTCTAGGCTCAGTCAGTAAGGTAATGTGGGTAGCAGCACAGCCTGGAAGTTGTGGAGGTTCTCTCTCTCTCTTCCCAGGCCTCTCAGTATTCACCTGAATGCTCAGAGGAGGAGTTCAACCCTGCTGGATCCCTTCCTCCTCCACTCAACTCTGAAGTGAAAGCAGGGTCCCTCAGTTAGCTGTGCCTGAGTTCACCAATGGAGAGCACTCTCCATCACTCAGCAGCTGGAGACTCATGTGCATTCTGGAAGGGGTTGTTTTATTCATGGTGAATCCTCGGTCCTGGGTTCAGCCCACTCCCTGGCCCATTGGCTGCATTGATCACATGTTTTTGGCACTCCCCTCTTCTGATCCCAGCTCGGTCTTATCCTCCCTGTTAGCCCCTCTTGCTCTCATTCACAGTCCGCTGATGAATGATGTTCTTTCTTTCTCACCCTGTTGTCCCGTGCGAGGCCAAGGCAGTGCCCCTACCAAGCCCTCAGTCATGTGATCACAGTTCTCCTCAGAAGATGCTTCCAGCTGCAGTTTCTCAGAAACAGAGAGAACGTTTGAAACTGAGGCTGGGCTGGGGCGGTGGAAGGAGGTGAAGCTGGACGGGGCTCAGGCTTTCTCAGGCCATGGGAAAGACACAGGAGGGGTGACAGAGTCTTCATGGCCTAGGAATTTCAAAGCTCCGACCAGCACTTCCAAAAGCAACTTTTGTTCTGCCCAAATTTTCTTGCTGGCCCCGATTCCAGTGAGCTTTTCAGCTCAGGGAGGATCACTGGTGGGTTGGTGGCTTGGAAGAATTGTCCTGACTGGTGGGGCACAGGAAACTCTGTGAGTTTCCCACTGTGGAGATGCAACTCAATCCGTTGGATAGATCCCCTGGGGCCTGAAGTTAGGAGATTTGGGCTCTTTCTCAGCTCTGCCTCTGTCTTGTCTGTGACCCTGGGCAAGGCATTCAGAACATGCTGAGCTGCAGGGTCTCTGCCAGTTAACTGGGGATACTAAGGAGCCACAGTTCCCAGATAATCTCCAACCCTGGAGATAGTAATAATGATGCTAATTATTAAGCACTTACTATAGCACAATGCTAAATCCTGGGGTAGATCTAAGATAATCAGCTCAGGCATAGTCATTCATTCCTTCATTATATTTATTGAGCGCTTACTGTGTGCAAAGCACTTTACTAAGCACTTGGGAGAGTACACTACAACAACGAAGAGACACATTCCCTGCCCACAACGAGCTCAGTCTAGAGGGGGAGAAAAGAAGTGCACATCCTTTTCGGTGTTCACAGTCTTGGAGGAAGGCAGAGCAAGTATCTTATCCCCTTTTTATAGATGAGGAAACTGAGGCCTAAAGAGCTTAAGTGACTTGCCCAAATTTACACATCAGACAAGTAGCTGAGATGGGATTTAAACTCAGGTCTCCTTACTCCAGTCCAGTGCTTTTTCCACTTAGCCACTCTGCTTCCCACAAAACTAATTTAAGAATAGACATATTTGTCCTTGGTGGCTTAATTATTTCCCGCTGTTTAGAAGCAGAGGACGGGACCTCAAGATCCCTTCCAGATCTATGCGTTCTCTAACTCTCACTCCTCTTTTACTAGCCAGAATGCTTTCAAGGTAAATTGGATAATACTTGTAATGGGAAGCAGTGTGGCCTGGTAGAAAGAGCCAGGCCTAGGAGTCAGAGGACCTGGGTTCTAATTCCAGATCTGTCAATTGCTTGCCGTGTGACCTTGGGCAAGTCGCTTAACTTCTCTGTGCCTAGGTATCCTCAACTGTAAAATGGGGATTCAGTGCCTGTTCTCCCTCCTACTTAGACTGTGAGTCCCACGAGGGACAGGGGCTGTATCCAACCTGATTAACTGTATCATTGTATCTACCCCAGTGATAAGAACAGTAGTCACTTTAACAAATACCAACCCCTCTCCCAAAAAAACACAGAAAACTGCTTGGGCTCTGTAAAGAAGATTCATTTCATTTATTATCCTTCTTTCTCCTACATGGGGGCCAATGAAATGATTGGACATCAGTCAGGTCTACCAGAGATCAAGGCCCGTGTTGGCTTTCTGAATGAATTAATCAGTGACTACTGCTCCTGGCAGCAACAGTGCTTGGCACATAGTAAGCGCTTGACAAATGTCACCATTATTATTATTACTTGGATAGCTATCCTCTCTGAGAGAAATGGAGCTGGTCACACCCCCACTTCTTTCTTCTCTCCATTCATTCATTCATGCAATCATATTTATTGAGCGCTTTCTGTGTGCAGAGCACTGGACTAAGCGCTCAGGAAGTCCAAGTCGGCAACATCTAGAGATGGTCCCTACCCAACAACAGGCTCACAGTCTAGAAGGGGGAGACAGCCAATGAAACAGAACATGTAGACAGGTGTCAAAGCCGTCAGAATAAATAGAATTATAGCTCTGTGCACATCAGAGCATAGAGACTGAGCATAGAGACTCCCAGACTGAGCCCCCTCCTCCCCCCTCCTCCCCATCCCCCTGCCTTACCTCCTTCCCCTCCCCACAGCACCTGTATATATGTATATATGTTTGTATATATTCATTACTCTATTTTACTTGTTCATATTTATTCTATTTATTTTATTTGGTTTATGTGTTTTGTTTTGTTGTCTGTCTCCCCCTTCTAGACTGTGAGCCCACTGTTGGGTAGGGACCATCTCTATATGTTGCTAACTTGGACTTCCCAAGCGCTTAGTACAGTGCTGTGCACACAGTAAGTGCTCAATAAATGCGACTGAATGAATGAATGAATGAATGAACAGCAACTAGCATATCTGGAACCTCCTCAGAGTATACAGCACTGAACTAGAGGCTACCAGAATTATACAAAGTATGGACAAGTCAGGTCCCTCCGTAAAGGAGTTTACAATGGAGCAGGAGACAAGATGAATGAACACATATTAACAGTAATATATGTACATACTAGCCTTAGTACAGTGGTAAACAGATCTCAATAAATACTATTAACTGATTCATGGAGAGACAGTGGAAGAGTGTGGATTTGCAAGTCAGGTGACCTGGGTTCTAATCCTGGCTCTTCCACTTGCCTGCTGTGTAGCCTGAGACAAGTTGTTTAATTTCTCTGTGCCCGTTTCCTCAACTGTAGAAAAAACAGGGATTAGATACTTGTTTTCCCTCTCCCTCAGACTGTGAGCCCCAGGGGGAACAGGGACTGTGCCTGATCTTGTTGGATAGATCTACCCCAACCCTTGGCACATACTAAGAGCTTAACAAATTCCACTATTATTATTATTGCTTATAAGAATATACCCATTTTTATGGTATTTGTTAAGCACTTATCATGTGCCAGGAGTATTCTAAGCACTAGTGTAGATACAAGCTAATCAGGCTGGACGCAGTCCCACAAGGGGCTCACAGTCTTAATCCCCCTCTTATGGATGAGGTAACTGAGGCACAGAAAAGTGAACGACTTATCCAAGGTCACCCATTGACGTTTAATAGGTGATCAAGAAGGCGGTTCAAAGAGCAGGTGAGGGGAGTGAGCCAACCATGTCCTAGAGAACTGGATCTTAATGGGGGCTGGTGGGTCCCATGGTTGTTGGGAAGGAGTATGGAGCTGAAGTGTCCAGGGTTGGTAGGCAGAATCTTAGGAGCCCAATTTTGGAAGTGTGACCCTGGTGAGGAGAGGATATGAGAAGATATGGGAATCGTAGAGGCTGAGGAGGGTGGTGGAGGAGGCCTCAAGCACGGGAGGGTTGTCAGCACAGGGTCAGGTCTAGGGGTGAGGTCAGGGCAAGGTGAAGCCCTGCCAGAGCTTGGCGAGAGAGAGGAGGGAGAGTAAGCAGGAGCTACCATGTTCAGGCAGGCTAGGCCTGCGGGGCGGGCAGATAGGCAAGTAGAGGCAGGAAGAATTGGAAATTAGAATAAATCCTTAAATCTCAAGCCAGAGGGCGTAATCTCTTTATTAGGTCTACCTTTCTTTTTGAAAACATTAAAAAATGTCTACATTGTTAACAAGAAGATTTCTTACCTAGGACACTGCCATATTGGGAACATCTCTTTTTCTCTTTCAAAAAACCCGAGAAATACGTTTCAAATCTGATTCCAGAAGACGTAATGGAACGTCAGAAGAGATGAATTCACTCTACGGGCTTATAAATTCTTGGGCCACAATTTTGAAGAGAGTCAAATACCAGAATGAAATATTGGTGTGAAAAACGCAGACGTACTCTCCATGGGGAACAGAGTGATAGCTTAAAGAGTTGGCTTCGAGACAACAACTTGGGTGTTTCACAGAATCAATCATCTAAGTCTACATCTGCGGAAAGCATTGAAACTTTGAGCATAATGTGTTTCTGCAAAGAGAATTCTGGATTAGATTTGAGATGTAAGATTTGGACACTAAACAGTCACTCTGCAAATTGGACTATACTATGCCTCAGATTCTATAATCTCAGATCAATTTATACCACATTCAAAGTGTCTGCAGACAAGTTGCAAGGGAGATATTACAGACCCTGAGAATGACATCAGAAATAATTGAAATATTTCAATGAGCGTTAAAGGCATTTTAGAAAAATTTTGAGAGGGCCTGTGTATTTTCTGGACAGGAAACATTTATTGCCAAGGACATTAGTGTCTTAGGAGTGAACCTCATGTGAAGAATATATGCAGTTTGAGAAAGATTTGAATGGGGAAAATATAAGCGACCAATTTGTGACATGAATGAAAAATCCCGAATCAATATCTAACAATGTCTAACTCTTGAAAGTGGTTTCAAACACATTTCCATCTGGGTGCAGCTTTTGCCTGTCCTGAGCACAGAAAATTTAGTCCCATAAATTCTACTATGCCTGATTAGCTCTGAGAAACTTTTGGGACCTAATAAACCGGCAAAGGTTGGTGGGAATCAAAGTGGAAATTCGGGACCTCTAAGGCTGGCTCAGAGATTTTGCTAAGGAAAGGGACAGAATGAACAAAGGAACAGCAAAGGCTGGAGGCCTGTGCCATACTAAATAACCACAAACATAAATCTATGTGTAATATACTTGTAACCGTCCAATGTTAAAGTATGATAAACTTTATAGCAGTGCTAAAGACAGTGTTCATATGACTTAAACTACTTTTTCTATTGTTTTCTTCCCCAAGAGAAGCCTTTCTTCATTAAAGAATATCAAAACCAGGCTGAAGCATAGCTTGATGGACAAATGCTTACAAGTCTAATGCTTATCGGCGTAAATCATGATACTTTTAAATGCCTGAACTGGGATGAAATCATTGAAGGAGTCACTGCAGGAAGCAAAACCCTGGGGAAGCTGTTAGCAGTTTGGCATTTCTGATTCAGAGAAGGGTGTGGATTCCACTTACCAAAGATAAGGAGAAAGGAGGGGACAGTGGTTCCCCAGTCTGATCCAGTCCAGTAGAGCAGGTGCCGAGAAGTGGAAAAGATGTGGCCTGGGTGTCAGGAGACCTGGGCCTTAATCCTGGCTCTACCACTGGCCTGCTGTGTGACCCTAGGCAAATCACTTAACGTTTCTTTGCCTCAGTTCCTCATCTGTAATAATGGCGATAAAATACTCTCCCTTAACCTCAGCCCTGTATGGGTAAGGGACTGTGTCCGATCTGCTTATCTTGTATCTACCCCAGTGTTTAGTACAGTGCTTGGCATATAGTAAGTACTTAACGAATATTACTATTATTATTACTAATAACTACAGTCTTTGCCTGGGCAGAGCCATACTGTGCCTCCTGGGAAGCCAGCCAGCTTGTAGGACAGCAGAAAATCTCACTGTCCTTTCGCGTCAGGGCACGTGATCACTAAGTAGGGTTCAGAAAAGATAATAATAATAATAATTGTGCTATTTGTTATATGTGCCAGGCACTGTACTAAGCATCGGGGTGGATACAAGTAAATTGGGTCCCTATCCCTGGTGGGGCTCACAGTCTCAATCCCCATTTTACAGATGAGGTAACTGAGACACAAAAAAGCGAAGTCACTTGCCCAAGGTCACACAGCAGAAAAGTGGCAGAGCCAGGACTAGAACCCATGACCTTCTGACTCTCAGGCCTGTGCTGTATTCACTATGCCATGCCACTTCTCAGGGACCACCCAATCTGATGAACTTCCCTGGAATTCCTCCAATGTGAGAGAGTGTAGGCCAGAATCAAGCAGAGGGAAACCCCCCAGCACCCCAAGAGACCAAACTTTCATAAGAGAAGTTATCCTTACATTCTGCTTACTGCTTCCAGGTACTCCCCTCTTCTAGACTGTGAGCCCACTGTTGGGTAGGGACCGTCTCTATATGTTGCCAACTTGTACTTCCCAAGCACTTAGTACAGTGCTCTACACACAGTAAGTGCTCAATAAATACGATTGATTGATTAGCGGGTAGCTGTCTTGTTGCTGTCGAAGGCAGGTCTGAGTGTGCCTGGGGGGTGGAGGGAGGAGGGGGTGACCCTGCCCCTTGAGAGCCAGCTGCGGGGGCTTCTCTTTGGCTTTCAGATAGGATTGGTTAGATCCTGCTTGAGGAAGCCATTGTCTAACTCGTGTGCTCTGTGTTTTTATTTCAGGACCCCCCGGACCGAAAGGCGATCAGGGGCATGAGGGGATGGAAGGCGAGCCTGGTGTCCCTGGGTTGCCTGGCCTAACAGGTGATGGTTGGGCACCAGGGAGATTTTAAGCGGTGGTGGGAGGAAAGAGAGGGGCTAAAATTTAATTGGTTCCTCCTTGACTATTGCATCAGCTTCCTTGCTGACCTCCCTATCTCCTCTCTCTCCCTTCTCCAGACCATACTTCACTCTGCTTCCCAGGCAGGGAATGGGTCACTTCTTTGTTGAGTACTTTCTGAGCTCTTAGTACAGTGCATTGCATCCAAAGGGTGCTCAACAATCACTTTACTACTACTACTACTACTACTACTACTACTATTATGGGCTTTGGAGTCAGAGGTCATGGGTTCAAATCCCGGCTCCGCCAATTGTCAGCTGTGTGACTTTGGGCAAGTCACTGAACTTCTCTATGCCTCAGTTACCTCATTTGTAAAATGGGGATGAAGACTGTGAGCCCCCCGTGGGACAACCTGATCACCTTGTAACCTCCCCAGTGCTTAGAACAGTGCTTTGCACATAGTAAGCACTTGATAAATGCCATTATTATTATTATTACTATTAATACTGCTATTACTACTTCTACTACTGCTATTACCATTGCTACTCTTAGCATTACTAATGCAACTACTACTAATGGCGTAAGCTTATTATACTGTAACCGGATCTATTCAAGCCTTTGCATTGAGATGATGAGAGAGACCTTTGGCTTCACTTCAATTCTAGGCTTTGCCATTTTAATAAATGATGTTCCTCCAGCTCCCTGGGAGCCAGGGCTCTGGAAGCAATAAAAATTCCTTCTTCAAAGTTATTCCTATCTTCCTCCAAAGACCACCAGGAGAATGAAAAATCCCCTCTCACAGCGGCAGCAGCTCCTAGCCGATGGCTCCCGCCTTCATTACCCATCAGGATAGGATCAGTAGCAAACAGAGAGTGTTTATAGTGGATGATATTCTAGAGGCCTCAGAGCCTCCCAAAGCAGTGAGGAGAAAGGCAGTGGATCCTTTCTGAACCAAAATCTCTTTTCCATCAAAAGGCACTGAGATGGTATTGTCTTTTACTCCTAATTCAACACTAGCAACATCTTCCCCACTCCCCGGTCCCAGAGGGATACCCAGACCCACATCAATTACTTGAAAGTGAACAAAGAGATTTCTTAAGTGATGTTTTCCCACTTCCACAGGTCTCACCTTTGTTCCACAGCATAAAAAACACTCTCATTTAACAATTTGAGTATATACAATGATTAAAAGGATTAATTTCACTAATAGTAATTTTATAAAATGAGTCTATATGCATGAGCTCCTTATGGGCAGGGACTGTATCTGTTGTTGTATTGTACTCTCCCAAGTGCTTAGTACAGTGCTTTGAGCACAGTAAGCACCCTATAAATAAACCTACCCCATGGCCTGAATTCTGCTCCTCTTTTCCCACTGCTGCTATAAACCTGTTTGTAATAAAACCATTATTGCCAAAGACTGGCTCTTCAAACCGTAAGCTCACTGTGGGCTGGGAATGTGTTTTACTAACTCTGTTGTAGTGTACTCTCCGAAGCACTTAGTATAGTGCTTGGCACACAGTAAGTGCTCAATAAATGCCACTGATTGAATGATGGATGGATTGCTCAGTCAAACTGTGGCTTCAAGTTTGAGACTCTTTTGGAGTCTGATATAGCAGGATAAAAGGTGGAGGGACCCAGGAGAGTCTGCTTCCTTCTGGGGAGATGCCCTGCCAATAATATAACTGTGGTATTTGTTAAGCACTTACTATGTGCCAGGCACTGTATAAAGCGCTGGGGTGGATACCAGCAAATTGGGTTGGGACACAGTCCTTGTCCCATGTAGGGCTCACAGTCTTAATCCCCACTTTACAGGTGAAGTAACTGAGGCACAGAAAAGTGAAGTGACTTGCCCACGGTCCCACAGCAGACAAGTGGCAGTGCAGGGATTAGAACCCAAGTCCTTCTGACTCTCAGGCCCAGGATCTAACCACTAAGGCACTCTTCTTTTCAGCAAATGGAAGTGAGGACCAGGGTGGCCTGGTGACATTGAATTTATTTCTTACATTCCTGTCAAATAATTTTTGAAGTCTTATTAGTTTATTAACTGGGACTGATACAGAAAATTGGGTTTTAAGCACAGCTTAGCAAGGGATGTTGAAACTCTAGACTGTAAGCTTGTTGTTGGCAGGGAACACGTCCACCAACTCTTATATTGTTATGTTGTACTCTCCCAAGTGATGTACAGTGCTCAGCACACAGCAAGTGCTCAATAAATATGATTGATTGACTCACTGATTGAGTTTAGAAAACTGGCCACTTGTGGCCTTCTGAAGAACTCAGCCATTTTGGGGGTGGGGATGGAGGAGGTGAAAAACCTTTATGCAGGTAAATTCATTTAATCAAGTTAATTTGCTAACTCCTGCTTAGTCAGTGTGTTTAATAGTTAAGTCTGGGATCCTCAGTGGAGGCTGCATTCCTCTCCCTTGTTTGCTCAGAAGTTCATATATTGGTAGGTTTATTATTATTCCAAACTTTAATCTCAGTTCAGTTCATTCCTGGCCCTCTGCCTTGCAGGCCCCACTTACAGGAATAGCTCTCTGGGAATGTGCATCTTGCCAGTTTCTAAGGATCAAACCACATAGAAGGGGATGATTCTGTGCCAATGAGTGGGTGTGAAGGGGAACAGGGCCCGGAGTGGGGCACGGTGCTGGTCATCCAGCTCCCAGCTTGGCCCCTGTTGTCAGCTAATTGATCTTGGATGCTGTTGATGGGATGGGAGACAGTGGAGCTGGGTGGGGCGGGCAGGGAAGAACTTCTGGCGAAGGAGTGAACGGCAGCCTCAGCAATGATTATCATCAGTGGCATTTACTGAGTACTTACTGTATGTAAAACACAGTACTGAGCACCTGGGCGAGTATGATAGAGTAAGCAGACGTGATCCTTCCCCTTGAGGAGCTTGCCATCTAGCTGGGGAGACAGACGTTAAAATATGGACACAGGTACTGTTGGTGGGCACAGACTCAAGTGCATAGGTGACCTAATAGAGAGGGAAAATAGGGTGGGGAGATGAGAGGTTAGTCAGGGAGGGCTTCTTGGATGTGATTTCAGTAGGGCTTTGAAGATGTTCAAGGTAAGAGAGTAGTAGCAACCACATCTTGCCCCCTAGACTCCTGGAGAGGTAAACCAGGGCCAGAGAGGATGAAGAGACAAATTAATTAGCTGGGAGTAAAATAATGTATTTATTAAGTGCTTACTCTTTGCTAAGTCCTGGGGTCAATACACAGATTGGACACAGTCCCTGTCCTTCACAGGGCTCACAGCCTAAGAGGGAGGAAGAAGAGGTATCAATTTCCCAATTTTACAGATGAGGAAAATGACGCCCAGAGAGGCTGTGTGACTTGGCCAAAGCCACAAAGTAAGTAAGTGGCAGAGCTGAAATTAGAACCTGGATCTTCTGACTCCCCATCCAGGGCTCTTTCTACTTAGACCCCCTGCCTCTAGGTTGTTTCCCATATGGAAAAGGGAAGACGTTTTCCATTTTCCCTCTACCTCATCACAATCCTTCCTCTCCCCCTCTCCATCCCCCTGCCCTGCCTCCTTCCCCTCCCCACAGCACCTGTATATATATTTGTACAGATTTATTACTCTATTTATTTTACTTGTACACATTTACTGTTTTATTTTATTTTGTTAATATGTTTTGTTTTGTTGTCTGTCTCCCCCTTCTAGACTGTGAGCCCACTGTTGGGTAGGGACCTTCTCTATATGTTGCCAACTTGTACTTCCCAAGAACTTAGTACAGTGCTCTGCACACAGTAAGCGCTCAATAAATATGATTGAATGAATGAATGAATTCACTGCTAACAATTTAGCACCCCCTTGTCTTCCTCAGATCTGCTAAAGGAAAACCCTCCCCGCAGGTCATTCTCAGGGACCATGGCTCCCCATCTCCTGAGCCCCTTCAGTCTGTCTTCTCCCCCATGAGTGGATCTTTACCTCCTTCCAGACGAGGGAGTTTCCCAAGCCACCCTTCAAGGTTGATGCCCCTCTTGCCACCATCAGGCCTCCAAAGGGTTCCTAGAAAGCTCATTTTGGGGGAAAGTGCATTGTGGCCGATGTGAGTACAAGAAGTAGCATGTTCTAGTGGAAACAGCACAGATCTAGAAGATAGAGCACCTGGGTTCTAAACCTTACCCCGCTACTTGTCTGCTCTGTGACTTTGGGCAAATAACTTCTCTGTGCCTCAGTTACAATATCTGTAAAATGGGGATTAAGACTTTGAGCTCCACATAAGACATGGACAGCATTCATTCAACCTGATTATCTTGTATCTACCCCAATGCTCATTACAGTGCTTGGCACATAGGAAGCATGTAACAATTCTTTTTTTTAAGTCACTGAGACCTTTAGCACTTGGACCCGTGCAGTGGTGCAAACTGCTGTTTTCACTTGGCTTTTGCCACCTAGCAATAAATACACCTGGAGTGATCAAAAAGCAGCGGCAGTAACACTTAATCTCTTTCTCCTTCCTGCAGGTTTGCCCGGTGAGAGAGGAACTCCAGGACCACCTGGTCTGAAGGGGGATGAAGGGGAGCTCGGAGCCCCAGGGATCATGGGCATACGTGGTTTCAAAGGTACCAGTGCCTTAGCAGCAATCCATTCCTTGGCTCTCTGAAATGGGCAGGACCAAACAGGCTCCAAACCTCTCTCTTCTCCTGAGAGTACATGGTGTTGAACCAGTGCATGAGAAATCCTGGCAAGAGAATTACTACAAATACTTCATAATCTGAAAAAGAATTTAGTAGTACTGGGGGAGCTCCAGTGACATAAATCCGCTTCTTCCTCTTTTCCAAAAGTGCTCTGAAAAGTCCTGTTAGAGTGTACTCCGCAGTCAGTAAATTATTTTCAAGAGAGGGTCATCATAATTACTCAATCAAGTCAGTTCTTCCATAATGTCTGTTTCATTATACACTTTGGATAGGACAATAGGAGTGGTCCAAGCATGATTTCTATAATGCAATTTTCCCATAATTTTCTATTGCATCTATTTTTCTCTCCTTCAAGAACGCACCTACCACATCATATGGGAGCTGACTCTACTCGTCTTTCCCCTTTTGTACTTCCATACTACTAATGATAATAACAATAGTAATTTTGGTGTTTGTTAAGTGCTGAATATGTGCCAAACGTGGTACTAAGCACTGGGATAGATTCAAGGTAATTGGGTCAGACACAGTCCCTGTTGCACATGAGGCTCCAGTCAAAATAGGAGGGAGAACAGGTCCCTTCTTTTGCCCTCCTTCTTTTTCTCTGAATAAATCTGAAGGGAAAAAAATGCAGCATCGCCTAGTGGATAGATCACAGACCTAGGAGTCAGAAGGATTTAAATTCTAATCCTCACTCTGCCACTTGTCTGCTCTGTGACCTGGGGCAAGTCACTTATTTTTTTGTGCCTCAGTTACCTCGTTGGTAAAATGGGAATAAGACTGTGAACCCCACAGAGGACATGGACTGGGTTCAACTTGATTGGCTTGTACCTACCCCAGCCCTTAGTACAATGCCTGGCATAAAGTAAGTGTTCAACAAATACCATAAAAAGAAAAACAAAACGGAACAAAAAATCTTCCATTGTTTTTTCCTTCTCTATGATCTTGTCCTAACTTGCCTGTGTTTGTCCTTCCCTCCATGGCAACCTTTTCTTTCCTCGGTTCCTGCAGCGTTCAGGGTTACATTCATGGAAAGTGTTATTCCTTGCATACCTTCCCTTTTCTGCTAATAGTGCCCTATCTTTCTTATACATACTTCTCTCATTTGTTCTTTAACTCCTCTTTTCTGTGTAATTTCCCTTTCTTCCCAATACTTCTATCAGTATTTTCCTGAAGATGTCTTCTAGTTTCAAAATGATGCTTTCTGATTGTATCCTTAAATTATTTTCCATTTCTTTGCAAGTCCTCTTTCCCTCCACCCACCTCTCTCTCTCCCCCATCTATATACACATAATATGAGTGTGTGTATATATACATATATTTAGATTTTATCTATTTATGTAGCATATGAGTTTGTATATATAGATTATAGTTATATATGATGTGAGGTAGGTTTTTGCAGTCAGGGATAGATATAGAGTCTTGGTATTCTCAGGATTTGGAGTGGTTGAGACATTCCTTATAAATTACACCCCACACATGGCACACTCAGGAAATATGAAGCCTTCACACACACACACACACACACACACACACACACACACACACACGCATACACACACATATCTTTATTACTGCCTTTGTGCATTTTTACTGCACCTTCCACCATTTCTGAGCATCCTAAAGGGGAGTAGTCAGAACTTCATGCTCCTTAATTTTTGTTTTATCACTCCTTCAGCTTCTTCGTGCTCCAAACAAAAATTACTTTTCCTGAGCTTTCCTCCCTGAACTTTCTTGACGTTTCAAAGTGAATTACTAGTGTCAACATCATTTGATCTGAGAAACTCGATTCCCTTTCCTTTCTTTCCATATTTTTGTCAGTAGTTTTTTTTTTCAAACTGACTTACCCTCTCTATTTTTATCAAATAACTTTTTGGCCCTGGCTTGTTTTTAAAGGCCGATCTTTTTCATGATGCCTCTTTAGACTTTTGGCTTTTCCCCACTCTATCACCCTTCTGTGTGGAGCAAGAACCAGTCTTCTGTTGAGTGCAATGGGGCTTTTTTACTCTCTTCCTTATGGAGCAGGATATTAACTCTCTTACCTTCCGCCCTCACCAAGAGATGGTCAGTAGTCTACACTTTCCAGCTAGAATGTCAATCTCTCGTCTCTGATATTTTAAAAAGAGGAAGGCTTCTCAAGTGAGTGTTTGTTTTCCCCCATCCAGGTTCTTAAGGGAAGATCCTCCCTCCCCGATATTCCTCATTGCAGACCCCATTTTAGTAGCTGGTCTGGTTTCCTGCAGGATTTTAGCACTGTAACCTTCTGTCTTTGGGAGCCCCTTTGATGCCCATCTCTATCTTTCTGAGGCTCAGTGCTGTTAAGTTGGATGGTCGTTACTCTTAATTGTGCTGCTGCCAGGATCTTTCTTTTTCTTTTTTTTTTTGTAATGGTATTTATTAAGCACTTACTATGTTCCAGGTACTGTACTAAGTGCCAGGTGCCGGGAAGGAGGTTGAGGAATAGTGGTGGGTAGGTGTCAACTCCATTAATTAACCCCTCACTACTTCCTTGGCATCTTTCCCCACTAGACCCTAGGCTTAGGATGACCAGATGAGGGGAATGGTGTGAAAGAGTGAAAGGAGTCAGGAGGAGAGAATAGAGAGCTATAAGTCTTGGGCTCCCAACTGACTCGGCAGTCACTCCTCCCTTTTATGGGCAGCTCCCTCCTTTCTCCAAACAAATGCCCACAACTTGGCCCCTGCACCTCTGCTCCCATACTACCCCATGCCTCAGCCCACCTATCCATCCTGGGGTCACCAAAAAAGGTCCAATAGGTACCAGGGAGGAGAATACCGATGAAGGCCAAGCACCACCATGGTACATAGGCCCCCCTCCCCATGCCTCCAGGTTAGGCACATGTGTGTAACACCATCACACCCTCATCCGGACTCTAGGGAAGAGGTGATACTTTCTATGCCTTGTTATCAGAGGTTAATATTGCTGATTAGTGAGACTATGACTCTACATGAAGTGCTTCTAACCCCTATTTTGCCTAATTGGATGATCTATCCTGGTATCCTTCAACCTATATGGACCCTATCAGTCTCCTATATACACCCTCTCTTAGTCATTCTTTGGCCTGGCTGCCAGCAGAGAGACAGAGAAAAAAATTGTTAACATGAAAATGGACATTTCCCCCCACCATTAGATTGTCAACACTGATTAAGGGGCTAGCCAGGGCACAGAAGACTGTAAACAAGAGTCAGAGCTGTAAACAGAGTGATTCAAAGGACCAGCAGGATGCTCCCCCAACCCAACACAGAATTCAGGTCTTGGACTGGAAATCCCTTGAACTATTTAAAAGAAAAAACCACTAGAGAAGCCTGAACACACTTCAAACACTAACAGTGCACTAACAATTGGCATTTCCTTCATCGTTCTCCTGCCTCAGAGCATTCCATTCTCAACTCCCCAAACCCTGGAAACAAGTTACCCTATCCTCCTCATTTCATAGATGGGACTGTCCCATGTGCAGGACATTCCCAGTTATTCAGATGAAGACTCGGCTTCATGGGTCTGAAGATGTGAATTGAATGGCTGGCGCAGTGCCAAAAAGAAACGAGTTACTGAGTTAACGTCTTGCCTCACCCCGAGCTCCAAATAGAATGGTTACTTATCCACACAAAACTTAGATGCTCATGTAAGCCTCTCTGCTCTGTCTTCTTTTGAGGTCTCTCAGTTTCCCATAATCTCAGACTTCCTGAGTTCTCCCAGCAACCTCTCTTTTCTGGCCATGGTGGAGATAAACAAAATGCCCAACCCCTCCGCCCAACAAAGACTAGAGTCTTCTACTCTCAAAGATCAGATCGGATTCCTGATGCCAATTCTGATATATGGTACTCTTCCAAGCACTTAGTACAGTTCTCTCCACACAATAAGCACTCAAAATATACATTTGATTGGTGGATGGATACAATCCCCTTGTCTTTGGAGGTTTGATCCACCACAACCTCCAAGCAGAATAGGTAACGGCGGACCTGCGCTGCTCTCCTTCACTGCTGTCTGCTCTTCGTCAGCAAACCCATCCCGGCAACTCTGCTCCCTCCAGGACAGGGAAAGCCCCTTCCTGGAATGGAAATTCCCATAAGTTTCTGCTGTAGCCTGGAGCCTACTGCCTCCATCATGCTGTGTGACATTCTACCCAACCTGCCCGCTCTCTCCTCCCTCTGATCGACTAGTCAAGGGGTCAGTTCACTCAGCCAAAGGGCCAAGTCGAGAGATTGGTGGGAAATCTTGATCTTTTAACCCATTTCTACAGGTTCTCATCTCTACAGTGAGAATAATAATGCTTGACTCGGGGGGAATTTGTGAGGTCAGATGAGATCATCAATGGAAAAGCACTCTAGAAATGAAGGGGCTATATAAATCTATTATTATTAAGAATTATACTGCTAATAATAAAAATTAAAAGAATTGAATTAGAAACACCAAATGGTGCTACAGGAAGGACCAGAAATTGGCCCTTTTTCTTTGAATTTTCTGGGACCCAGGTCTCTAGGGCTGGAGTTTCAATCCTGTGGCTAGAGCTTTTGTGGGTAGAATTTGATTTCCACTAATTTGATGCAGACAGCAGTGAAGTGAGCTGATTTCTTTTTCATCTCCTAATTGTATAATAACAAAGATTGGGAAATCATATCAACTAGCCAACACAAACTTTTGGAGACTTGAAACCTGACTCAGGATGCCAAGATCCAAATAAATGTCAGATCCCTTGTGTAATTCTTTCCCCTGTAGCTGATCAGTGATCATTAGCAGCCTAAACATGAAATTCTCACTTACTCCCTTTCCTTTCACCTACCCCAGTCGAAGCAAGGGCTTTGATTGCCTTGTCAAGAGTGGGTTCTTCTGGAGGGTCACCATTGGTTTGTCTTTGATTAGCCAATATCCAGCGGGTGACCCAGTGGGTGAAATGTGGTCACTGGATGAGCCGGGGCCATACCCCAGAGTGGCCGTAGACAACACCGTCTCTGTGGCTGAGATTGGACCAGGAGCCCTAGGAGATCTGTTCCAGCATGCAGTCACCTGGGATTGATCACATCACTCAGGTGCAGACGAGTTCTGGGCTCATTCAGGCAGGCCCGGTTGCCTCTGGGAACCCCCCAAGCCCATTGGTACTGTCATCGGGGTCTCTGAACTGAAAGCCAGCCTGGCCCAGAGCAGGTTGAGTTGAGCAAAATGGTAAAAGCTGTATTGAGTTGGGAGGAGCAGGCTTTGAAACCTGGGGATCCTTGGTTAGACCTGGAGAGGTATGATGAGCTCTGCTCCAAAGACAGAGTGGATGAGCGCTTTGAAAAAAAAAAAATAATTATGGTATTTGTTAAGCGCTTACTATGTGCTAAGCACTGTTCTAAGCATTGGGATAGATACAAGGTAATCAGGTTGTCCCATGTGGGGCTCACACTTTTAATCCCCATGTTACAGATGAGGTAACTGAGGCACAGAGAAGTTAAGTGACTTGCCCAAGGTCACACAGCAGACAAGTGGCAGAGGCGGGATTAGAATGGTGAACAGACCTGTGAGCAGCCTCAGGGGTGGTACCATGGTGTTCTGAGCTGCCCAGAGGGGAAGTTCCTGTAATTCCACCGTGGGTTGAGCCATTGTTGGCAAGTCTATGCCGGGCTCCAGGCACATGGTAACGACATCCCTTGTGGTCCTCTGTCCCTGGTTTGAGAAACAGTCACTAGTCTAGGTCACCTAGCTATCTGCCATTTTCTGGTTGATTTTTGCCCAAGATGTTTGCTTAGGGTCTGTTACTTCAGTGTCTCGGTAAAGGTATTTAATCACATTAAGGTCAATGTTCCTCCTTTTCTCAGGTGACCGGGGGTTGAAAGGAGAGAAAGGAGAGAAGGGTGAGAAAGCTGCTGACACAGGTAAGAGCACGACTGAACCAACCCCTGTGGATGTTAGCCATTTTGTGGGAAAGGTAGTTAGGGAGCGTTGAGTAACTTCTCATTATCTTCGGATAATTTCTCCAGAGAACACTAAACTAAACTCTTCTAGGCACCAGGGTATCCATTGCTCCAGGGAGAGACTGGACCCCTGAAAATCAGTTTTCCACCATCCCTAGAGAATTGCAGGGTAATGCAAGGATATAGGCCCTGGACACCGATAGGGAGGTGGACCCTCACTGGGATAATATAATTATAATTGTGGTATTTGACGATGATGGCATTTGTTAAGCACTTACTATGTGCCAGGCACTGTACTGAGTGGGTGGGGTAGATACAAGTAAATTGGGTTGGATGCAGTCCCTGTCCCACATGGGGCTCACAGTCTTAATCTCCCACATGTGGGATGGGGGCTGGGGCCTGGGGCTAAATGAGTGAGAAGGAAAGTCATTCCTTTCTCCATTCTCAGATGCTCCTCAGAATAGGGTGGGTGAGGGGTGTCTAGTGATGGAGAAACAAGCCGCCAAGCTGGCTGAACTCAGTGAGGGACAGTTTATAGGTCTGGGAAGGAAATAAACCATTGTCTGAGGGGGCAGGAGGAGAGGGGAAATCTGAAAGATGAGTTTTGAAGGAGAGCCCAGGAAAGGGAGTCACATGTCAGAAAAGGACAGAAAATGTTTACCAGACACTGTGCTGTCAGATTGGGGGATAAAAGTATCTGGGCGAGGCTGGGGGCAGGGCGAGTTGGCGACGGTTGAGGGGGAAGGGTTCTAACCAATGTGTTATGGGGTCGGGTCATCCAGCCCTGCCAACGGAACCTGGGCACACCAGGCCGAGGCCCAGTGTGGCAGGAAGGGGATAAAGGGCCCTCAGCATTGCAGTCCCCCACCCTGAGTGGCAGGGCCATTTCTGGTGTAGCAAACTGGGCGGCGAATCAGAGCTGAAATGGGAGCCTGGGGCTACACGGAAGGGACTCCATTATGGCTAGGTGGGGTTGCAGGACTAAGGGAAGACTGAGTCACAATTGCCTTGGCTGTGCAATCTCTTTGCTGGCAGATAAAGATGGATGCAATCAAAAGCGGACATGGTGTTCCGGAGATGTAGTGCTGTCCTTGATGGGTTGAGCGTGCTCCCTCTGAACCTCAGGCTCTGACCAGCCTCTGAGAGGAGGTGCGGGAGTCTGCTTCACGACTGCAGCACTCACCCAAGTGCCTGCTTGGACCCAGGCGTGACTGACGCTGGTTGGTTGAGTCTCTGGGTTGTGCGATTGTTCAATACACAAGCACCCTCTGAGATACAGGATGCGGAAGAAATGTCAGCAGAGTGGTCTTCCCTCTTTGGCTGGGTGGTCTCTGAGGAAAAGGAGACGTCTGTGACTTCCCAGGTGAAGCTGAGTCTTCTAGGGGCTCTTTGAGGCTCAGCCGCCATGAGCAGTGGGCTCTGCCGGAGTGTGTAGTCATGGCAGCTCCAAATGGAAAACATGTGTGGAGACCTGCCAATGCCAGTTCTCCTGTGGAATTTGGCCTGTAGAGCTGGGGCACCTCGAGTCTGTAGGAATCAAAGTTGCCCTTTTCCATTTGGAAAGCTTGGGCATATCAGGGGTGTGGTCAGTTTCCTGAAGCCTCCCCCGGGGGACTGGCCCACTGAAGTGAGTCGAACCCAAGGGCTCACAAGCGATGCCCCTCTGCCAGAGGGTGGTCTCCAGGCCAGGCAGGTTAATAATGTTATGTGTTAAGTGCTTACTGTATGCTGGAGCAGGCACAAGATAATCAGGTCACAGTCCCTGTCCCACATGGGACTTACTGTCTTAGTGGGAGGGAGAATAGATATTGATGCCCCATTTTACAGGTGAGGAAACTGAGACCCAGAGATGTTAAACGACTTACTTGCCCAAGTTCACACAGCAGGCAAGGGGCAGAGCTGAGATTAGAAGCCAGGTCCTCTGGCCCCCAGGGCCAAGCTCTTTTCTCTAGGCCCTGCTCATCCGAGAGGATTGGTGGGTTCTCGGGAAGAGAACCCTTCTTCCCAGAATGCCAGCTGGGCAGATGAGGTCGTGGGGACTGGGACAAGTGAGCTTTCCACCCAGATGGGTTGGTGGACCGCAGCCCAGAGGTGGAACCCTGCCTCCTTTGGGGCCCACCCCCTTTTCTCCAGGAAAGGCTGGTGGGCCTAACGGCCTGGTTGTTAGTGACACCACAGGGGACATGTGTGGCTCACATGGGGCTGATGGATGAGAGCCAAGGACGAGGCTGGTCGTGTGCAGTAGGAGCTGAGAAGTTTGCTGAAGGGGCCAGCTGGGGAGGTGTTAGAGCAGTACACTCAGCCCGAAGGCCCCTCCACAGCTCATTTCCCAATCCCCAGCTCCAGAGATGCAGCACCGATCATGTGGTCCTGCTGTAATGCCTGTCATTTCCTGTCAGCTACTGCAGGCAGCAAGACAGTTCTTTTGTGCATCTTAACCAGTCCCAGATCATCCCCAGATCTGAAGACGTGTCAATCCCTGGCTCTTCCTCCAGCCCCCTTGGGCTGCTCTGGGAGCAGGCAGCTGGCTGTTCTGTGAGCTCTGACTATGGGAGGGTCCAAGGGGTCTCAAACTGAGCTGGCCCTTCAGATCCATGATCAGAACCAAACTTTCAAGAAAAACAAGGCCAAAACTGACCGTCTTCCTAGTCTTCCAGGATTATCGAGACCTCCCCTCTCCTGCTCCAGGAGGAATCCTGACAAAACCAAGAGCAGGATGATTTGGGAATAGAGTTAACCCAATCTGAAACCAGACAAAGAGACACACACACACGCACACACACACGCACACACATATGCTCCCTACAATTTTCTGTCCGATGACTGGACATCAAGACTGAATTGAATGGATTAAATGCTCACACTGAGTTTAGGTATTGTGACAAGTGCATTCTACGTGGTGGGGAGTTGGATTTTCAGACACTCAGCTGAGGTGGTCAAGGCAAAGAGGCCAGGAGAGAACTGAGACCTTACTTCTCAGGTAGAAAGCCCAACAGGTTGGAAGAAGTAAATCCCAGGTGTAAGGTGCTTGGAGATGAGAGAGAGATGAATGGGCTAAAAGCAGTGAGTAGGGCAGCCTGGGGGAGGGGAAGGAAAGACCAAGAGAAGGTCTGGGGCAGGAGTCTCAGTGGCTGAAGACTTCCTAATACCTGCAGACCACAAGGATTAGATCCACTTCTGGCCTGGAGCTCCACGACTTTCATTAAAAGTCCAGGCTTTCATATTTTGCATCTGCTTTAGGGGCCTTCTCGTTCTCCCTACCAGGCTGAGCTTTTCATTATTTCAAAGATGACTGGTTCCCTCTGATAACCTCTTTGATTCTGCAAGTTAACCCTGCAGGGTTTCTGTCTAGTTGCCCAATACTTTGATTTTTAGGCACACATTTTATTCTGAGGTCTCCAGAGAGAAGCAGTGTTGCCTAGGGATCAGAGCACTAGGGGGAATCAGAGCGACCTGGGTTCTAATCCTGGCTCTGCCACTTGTCTTTTGGGAGATCTTAGGCAAGTCACTTCACTTCTTTATGCCTTACTTCCCCCGTCTGTAAAATGGGGATTAAGAATGTGAGCCCCATGTGGTACAGGGACTTTGTCCAACCCGATTTGCTTGTATCCACCCCAGTGCTTAGTACAGTAATTGCTTAACAAATACCACGGTTATTATTTTAGCAAACTCCAAACTAAGAGTAGGTCACTTTTTTTTGTTCTCAAATTTTTCATAAGGACTGCATTTTTCCAGTTTCCTTTTCTAAAATTAAATACTCATGTGTTGGGATTATTTTGGCCGTCTTTTCCTCCTGCCTTCTTTTTTCAACCTCCTCTCCAATCCCTCTCCCAGAAATTTTAGATTTATCAAGTTGTGGTCACTGTTACGCAGTGGATCTCCCACATGTACCTCCCGCACCAGGTCCTGTCCATTACTGACAATTAAATCCAGCCTACTATTTTTCTTGTGGGTTCTAGGTCTAGCTGTTCCCAAAGAACCAATTCATCCCATTCAGAAACCTAGCCTCCACTTCTCTTCCTCCAGAGGTATTCAGCCAACATGTCTGAAGGTGATTGAAGACTCCCGCTATTATTCTCTATCCTGCTTTTACAGCTTCCCGATTATCATTTCATATTTCCTGCTAACTTTCCTCATCCTAACTAGTGGTTTATAGGACAGTCCTATACAGTATTTTTGTTTCAGTTTAGAATTTCTATCCAAAGGAGTCCAGTGATTCCCCTCATCGTTTAAGATGTTTATGTTTTTCTTGTCCCTCCAAACGGTACACTTCCAACTTTTCACCCACCCCAGTCTTCCCTTGGCTGGGACTAGCAGTTCCTCCCACTCCATTTATTTGTTCATTCAGTCATATTTATTGAGCACTTACTGTGTGCAAAGCACTGTAGCTCCACTCTCTCAGCCAGCCAGCCCTGCTGCAGAGCACAGTCCAGCTCTGGCTTTCATTAGGGCAGAAGGTGGGAGAGTAGGGCGGGAGTCCTCAAGAGTATCAAAGCTACCAGACAGCCCTTTATCTGCTGACCCTGACTTGCATTAGATAGTAGGAGCAGGAGTAATAGTATTTATTAAATGCTGGCTGTGTGCAAAGCACTGCCCCAAACACAATAATAATAATGATGGTATTTGTTAAGCGCTTACTATGTGCGAAGCATTGTTCTAAACACTGGGGAGGTTAGAAGGTGATCAGGTTGTCCCCCGGGGGGGTAACAGTTTTAATCCCATTTTACAGATGAGGTAACTGAGGCACAGAGAAGTGAAGTGACTTGCCCAAAGTCACACAACTGAGAGCGGAGCCGGGATTTGAAACCAGGACCTCTGACTCCAAAGCCCGTGATCTTTCCACTGAGCCGTGCTGCTTCTCCAAGCTTCTCAGTGGCTCCGTGCTTTTCCACTCCACAACAGGAGTGGAAGGAGGCAGTCCTAGGAGTGAGTGGCTTCAGCTCTTCTGACGTGTTGGGTTTGAGTTTTCCCAGTGATCTGAAGTGATTGTTACACTTGGTTGAGGAGAATGCCAGGGCCAACACTGGCCAGGGTGGACAGTGGCACTAACCTAAAATTCCAAGCTTGATGAAAGCAGGGCCCAGATCTTGCCCTCATTTTGCTTTTGACCCACTGGACCCAACCTGACCTGGGGAGGGGGAAAGACTCTCAGAGTCTCAGGACCAACATGTGCAGTGGGAAACTTGTGGGTGTCAGCAGGCTGCCCAACACATGGAGGCTTCAGGGAATTGTGGTCAGATCAACAGATTCTCTAAGAGGCAGGTCACCACTGGAATCATGTGAGATCCCAAGAGATGGAAGCCCTGGACCAAACTGGGGTTTCCAAAGTGGAGAGTAAACCCTGAGATACTGATTCTTGGAGGAGAGAGGCACCTCAAGATAGAGGTTGCACTAATGATCTGGCCTAGGAGGAGGGAGTCATTGGGCCTCAGAGATCCCTATGGGGTGATATCTGTGTGTCTGGTGGATGTATACCCTAGTAGATGTCTGGGGACTTCCTTCTCCCTTTTCTCCTCTTCCTGTTTTTTCTCATCTGTACAGAGTTGCTCCTTCATATCTCCCTCCTCCCTCTTTTAGGATGCAACCCTTGCTCAGATTTGGAGAAAAGAAGGAGTCAAAACTCTGGAATTTGCCTTTCACGTGTATTAGGCATCGGGAAGGAAGAGGAGGTTGGTGCGGCCTAACCTTCTGGGCCTCATATACGAGCAGTAGAAAAGCCAGGGAAAGGAACCTGGCATTTGAAAGGTAGTTGGTGTGAATAAGGAAACAGATGTTGTGTAAGAAAACGCAAGGATGAAGAATTATTCCAGAAAGGAGGAAGATTTCCCCCACATACACACATCCAGAGGGAAGCGGGAAGGGAAAAGGCCGTGTCCTGTTCTTTAGCAGCCCCTTCTGGTTAACCGACTGAAAGGCAGCCAAAAAGGCAAGGCAACAGGAGAGCAGTTTTTCTTTATAATAGCATTAATAACAATTGTGGTATTTGTTAAGTGCTTACTGTGTGCCAAACACTGCACTAAGCACTGGGGTAGATGGGAGATAATGTAGATCAATCAATTAATCAGTCGTATTTATTGAGCACTTACTGTGTGCAGAGCACTGTACTAAGCGCTTGGGAAGTACTAGTTGGCAACGTATAAAGACGGTCCCTACCCAACACAGTCTAGAAGATATGAGGTAATCAGATCATGCATGGGGCTAACAATCAATTATTGATTGAAGAGATCAATTATTGGGGATTAAGATTCCCCCGGGCCTGGAATGCCCTCCCTCTGCCCATCCGCCAAGCTAGCTCTCTTCCTCCCTTCAAGGCCCTGCTGAGAGCTCACCTCCTCCAGGAGGCCTTCCCAGACTGAGCCCCTTCCTTCCTCTCCCCCTCGTCCCCCTCTCCATCCCCCCCCATCTTACCTCCTTCCCTTCCCCACAGCACCTGTATATATGTATATATGTTTGTACATATTTATTACTCTATTTATTTATTTATTTATTTTACTTGTACATATCTATTCTATTTATTTTATTTTGTTAGTATGTTTGTTTGTTTTTTCTCTGTCTCCCCCTTTTAGACTGTGAGCCCAATGTTGGGTAGGGACTGTCTCCACATGTTGCCAATTTGTATTTCCCAAGTGCTTAGTACAGTGCTCTGCACATAGTAAGCGCTCAATAAATATGATTGATTGATTGATTGATTAAGACTGAGCCCCATGTAGGACATGGATTGTGGCCAATCTGATTATCTTCTATCTACCCCAGCACTTAGAACAGTACCTGGCAAATAGTAACTGCTTAACAAATACCATAAAAAAAGGAGATGTGATTTCAGAAGGACTTTGGAGATGGGGAAAACAATGGTCTGGTCTGTTGGAGAGGAAGCGGGAGGGAGTTGAAGGTAGCAGGAAGGGTGTAAGCAAGAGGCTGACAGTGAGAAAGAAGAGAGAGGGTTTAGGGCACAGTAATTATGTTTCCTAGACTCCCAACCTCCAGGGTGTCCACAGGTGCTGCCGCCAGCCTGACTGGCATAGGAAGACTTGCCCCAGTTTGCCACAGAGGCACGGATGAACAGTGGTGCTGGGTTTCAGGCTGTGGTGGGATGTGGCTAAACCCTTATTTACTGGACTGGGTCTTTGTCCAGAGCTTGGTATCTGCCCTCTTTGAGTGGCTGCCTAGAATACAGATCAAAGAAAGAGTAGATGAAAGTTGGGGAGAATAGACTGTGCCCCCCAGGGGTTAGGGGTGGGGAGGGGAGGCCTGGTGAGACTGGCATGGAGGTCTGGAGTTAGCAGACTTGTATCTTTTTTGTGGCTCTGCCCCCAACTCACTGGGAGAACTGGAACAAGCCATGTATCTGCTCTGTGCCTCAGTTTCCCCTATCTACGTGGGTATAAGAATCCCTATCCCTCCCCTCCTGATTGCAAAGGTGTGAGGATGAGAGTGGTGCTTCACGGAGGGCTCTGAGGTCCTGGAAGAGAGAGACTGCCAGAAGTGCTGCAGCCCAGACAACCTCCCAAGAACTTAAGGTGTGCCTGGGTCCTAAAGGGAGCAACAGAGCTGTTTTCCTGTGGAAAGATCTGTGGGCACACTTCTCCCATGAGCAGGGAGGGCAAGGGTATATAAAGGAGCCCAGTGCCATGGCAAAGGTGGGGACTTCTCCCTGGAGATTTATATCCCATCAGGCGTGGGCAGGGTGGGCAGCTGGCATGTCTGGGCAGAATACAAGGAGGAAAACCTCATGCAGGTCAGGAAAGAAATGGGGATTGGGAGTCTTTTCTTTCAATTCCATGGGGTGGAGAATGTGGGGAGGGAGAAGGAGGCTAAGTCAGGGAGAGGAGGAGTCTGGCATGTTCAGCTGTCGGGATCAAATCTATCAACTCTATTGCTGTATTGGACTTTCCCAAATGCTTAGTACAGTGCTCTGCTCACAGTAAGTGCTCTGTAAATACCATCAATTGATTAACTGATGTCAGCAGCAGTAAACGTGAAGACCGGGAGTTCCGACTTGCTGTCACCACTGATTCTCTCTGCATATCTTTGACTTTCTCTGGAGCATTTCCGACCTCCGGCCAGACTCCAGGACCCCAGAGGGATTAGCTGGGACCTGTCCTCCACAGGCCAGAGCTAGGCCAGTGGCTCTTCAAAGACCCTGAGCAGAGACCAGAAAATGGCTAGTTCATTCATTGCCTTGAAACTCCTCTCTCCCTTTGGCCCAGCCCACATAACGCCTGGCTTCTCTGAGTTGACATGATCGAAAGAGCATAGGCCTGAGAGGCAAGGGACCTGGGTTCTTATCCCAATTCTGCAATTTGCCTGCTATGTGTGACCTTGGGCCAATCATTTAACTTCTCTATCCCTCACTGTAAAATGAGTATTAAACACCTGTTCTCCCTCCCCCTTAAACTGTGAGCCCCATGTATGGCAGGGGCTGTAATCTAATTGTACTGTATCTACCCCAGCATTTAGCACAGCTTAACACATACCCCAATTATCATTATTGTCATCCATCATCATGATTATTATCGTTACTGGGTAGCCAGGGAAAGAGAAGCAACGTGGCTGCAAGTCAGACAAGGCTCCCAGCAGTCCTGGGCCATCCTGCCACAGAAACCTTTCCACTGTCGACAGTCCAAGGCTGGAGGGAGTCCTTCATGAGAGGAGAAAAGGTCAACTTCCTTAATGGGCAGATGGGCCAGATTCCTCCCCACCCCAGTCCCCGGGCTGTCTGTACTGACTGCAGCTGCAGAAAATCATTCCCTTGTTTTCCCACCACGTGTGTTTATTTCTGTTCTGCACCTCCCCATCTCCTCCTCTTGTTTTGGTTTGGTTTGGTTTAGTTTGTGGGGGGTTTGAGGCAGGAAGAGTAAACACGAAGAAATCAGCTGTAGGCAAGGAGTGGTTGGTGTTCCTTTTGGTCTTGAAGCAAAGCTCTCTGGACAGAGGAAATGGATGGGTGAGGGTTTCCAAGATAAACAGATACACAGAGACCCCAAAGCCAGTTCCTCCTTACTGTGGCCTTTGGTTCTCACTAGGCTATTGATATGGGCCAGTTGAAGGGAGTGGGTCAGGGGCAAATGAGGTAGAGGGAGGGGTGTATGTATGTGTGTCTGTCTGTCTTGGGGAGTCCAGGACCCAGTTGCCACCCAGAACAGTATGAAAGCCAAGGTATGAAAGCCAACAGTATGAAAGCTTCTGCTGAGTACTTCTACCCCAGCAAAGAAAAACCAAATGCTTTATAATAATAGAGAAGAGAAGCAGCGTGAGTCAGTGGAAAGAGCCCGGGCTTTGGAGTCAATGGTCATGGGTTCAAATCCCACTCCACCAATAGTCAAGCTGTGTGACTTTGGGCAAGTCACTTAAATTCTCTGCACCTCAGTTACCTCATCTGTAAAATGGGGATTGACTGTGAGCCCTCTGTGGGACAATCTGATCACCTTGTAACCTCCCCAGTGCTTAGAACAGTGCTTTGCACATAGTAAGTGCTTAATACATGCCATTATTATTATTATTATTATAACTAATAATGGCATGTATTAAGCACTTACTGTGTTCTAAGTAATGGGGTAGATCTAAGGTTAATAGACCAGACACCATCCCTGGCCCATATAAAGCTCACAACTATTTTATCCCCACTGTACAGATGAGGAAACAGGCCCAGAGAGGTAAAGAGACTTGTCCAAGGTCACAACAGGCCAGTGACAGACCTGGGCCTAGAACCTGGGTCTCGACGTCTCCCTGGCTCCTGTGCAACCATTGCCCCATGGGGCTGGTACGGATGAGCCTATAGTGAGAACATATGGAAATGCCTTATTTAAATTCCTCCTTGCACATGAGAGGCAGTGGGGTCTGAAGCGGACAACAGCATGTTCCTCTGTTGTCATGTGGCCTGGGGGCAGGGTGAATGAGCGGAGTGAGTGGTGAGGGGGGTGAGGGGGAGCCTGCCAAACCAGTGGCCACGTTTCTGGGGTGATTCTGGGGCTGACATCCCTGCACCTGCTCTGAAGTCCAGCACTGCTGCCCCAGGCCATCAATGGGTCCCCCAGCATGAAGCCAGGGCAGACACAGACAGATGTGAGCAGAGTGGGAGCGGAAAGGTGAGCAGTGGCCTCTGCAGCCTAGGAACGATGGATCTGGTCCAATCCTAGCTGGATTTCCTCCAGCGGTTTCCCTGGATCGTGATGTGTCGTGAGCACTGATGCCCACTCCACAAGGGGCCACGCCACCACCCCCCAGATGGGTGAGCCAGATGTCCAGACTTGCTAGGACTCTGACCGGACCTGAGAGTTTCCTATCCAGGCTGAAAAATCCCCAAATGGTGGGTCTCTGGCCTATTAGCTTGGTAAAGCCTGGCCCCTCTCTAAAATCCCTGTCTCCTCTGCACCCTGGCACCCACAATGAAAGGTTGACCTTCTTCCCACCCCCGATCGTGAGAATTGGAAAATAACAGTAAAGTACCTCTTATGGATGGAGGCTAGAGCAGGGTTAAAAGAGCAGTGTTCACCATATTTCTGCCCATTCACTGATGGGAAATGTGAGACCAAAGACCGGAAGATTTCTGAGGTCAAGGAGGTTGAAGAAAAAGCAAGCCCCTTAGGTTGGGTCCCTGCCCACCCAGGGGCTGACGGTTCCGTGCCTGCCTCCAGGCCCCATCTCTTCACTCATTCATTCATTCATTCAATCCATCGTATTTATTGAGCGCCCACCATGCGCAGAGCACTGTACTAGGCGCTTGGATAAGTCCAATTCGGCGGCAGCTAGAGACGGTCCCCTCCCCAGGTGACACTATCTGCCAGAGTATCTTGAGCCGGGGTGAAGCATTGGAGATTTTTGGAGCCTGGGCCTCTGCAGCCTGCTCTCCCTCATCCCAGTACCCACTCCGCACACTCACCCTGCCCCCAGGCCACATGACAACAGAGGAACATGCTATTGCCTGTTTCAGACCCCACTGCTTCTCATGTGCAAGGAGGAATTTAAATGAGACATTTCTCTATGCCCTCACTAACTATAGGCTCATCCAAACCAGCCCCTGTTGTAAGGCTGCATGGGGCAATGGTTGCGCAGGAGCCAGGGTGGATTTGAGACCCAGGTTCTTTGCAAACATTCATCATGGGCATGAGCAAAATAGCTCAAATCCAGGGCTGTATTCGGGTCCTTAAGGGGCCTGAAGCCCACTCGATGGTCAGGTCTAACATTTCCAGGGTGGAGGTGTTTCTGTGACCAACCCACTCCACCTCCTGCCATGAGGGTGGTCCCTGGAAGAGATGCTCTGGAACTCGAGGGGGTCTAGGGAGACAGAGCTCAAACAGGATTCTGTCTGTGCCCTGGTAAAACTAGGCTTTGGAATAGGAACTGCTAGGAAAAACCCGACGTAAACCTTCTACCCAAAGAAACCTGAGGTCTTCCCAGACCATAGAGAGAATCCTGTTTGAGCCCATGTGTATTTCCCCAGCTGTTTTTGCGTTTGTTTTGTGTTTTGTTTTTGAATAGTGTTTGTTAGGCACTTACTATGTGCCAGGCACTGTACTAAGTGCTGGGGCTAGATACAAGCTCATCAGGTTGAACACAGTCCATGTCCCACATGGAGCTCACAGCCTTAATCCCCATTTTACAGGTGAAGGAACTGAGGCACAGAGAAATGAAGTGACTTACCCAAGATCACACAGCCACATGGCCCTGTCAGATTGGAGTCCAGACCAGACCGGCCCCACTTCCTCCACCTCCCCAGCTGGAGTTAAAAATGCCCCAGAGCCTGTTGGGAGGAGGGGATGTGTTTTTAGAAGATGGGGTGGGGGTGGTGTTCTAATGCAGGGGCTAGCAAAATGGGCTCTTGCCCTCCTCCCCTGGGCTAGCTCTCTCTTGGAGTCCAACTAAGACTGACCCATCCTAAGCTGGGCTCCCCCAGGGTGGGGCCTTACCTTCCATCTTGGTGCTTTCTTCCCCTTCTGCCTCTCACGATCTGGCCTGTAGTAGGGCTGGGGATTTCCTTCACGATTCCCCGGGCTGCCTGCGGTTCTCCATTCTCCTTCAGCAAACCACAGGAGTGGCTTCACAGTGGGATGAGGGAGGCAGCCATTGGGGGAATGAGCTAGGCCCGGCTCTGGGAGAGGGTGAGGCAGACAGCTTCAAGGCGAGGATGCTTACAGCTGTGGTCCTTGTAGGTGAAGTTGTAGGAAGCAGGGAGGTCAGGTCACTGCTGGGGTCTGAGCAGAGGCTGCAGCTCTTCAAGGCAGGCTCCCCCAAAACCGAAACAAAAACCAGGGCCCTGTGACCTCGTTCATTCAGTCTGTCTCCCCCTTCTAACAATAATAATAATAATAATAGTAATGGCATTTATTAAGTGCTTACTATGTGCAAAGCACTGTTCTAAGTGCTGGGGAGGTTACAAGGTGATCAAGTTGTCCCACGGGGTGGGGGGCTCACAATCTTAATCCCCATTTTACAGATGAAGTAACTGAGGCACAGAGAAGTCAAGTGACTTGCCCAAAGTCACACAGCTGACAATTGGCAGAGCCGGGATTTGAACCCATGACCTCCTACTCCAAAGCCCGGGCTCTTTCCACTGAGCCACGCTGATTCTCAGCCATGCTGCTTAGACTGTGAGCCCATGGTTGGGTAAGGACTGTCTCTCTATGTTGCTGAACTGTACTTTCCAAGCACTTAGTACAGTGCCCTGCACACAGTAAGCGCTCAATAAATACGCTTGAAGGAGGGAAGGCCACCCCACCAGCATCCCAGGAACGGAGCAGTCTTACTTCATTCATTCAGTTATATTTATTGAGCGCTTACTGTGTGCAAACCACTGTACTGAGCGCTTGGGAGAGTACAATATAACAACAGACATATTCCTGACCCTGCAGGGGAGAGAGATTCAGACAGCTCTCCATTCAACAGAAAGCACCAAGCTTCCCTTTGCCACTGGTTTCAGTTCCATCTCCTAGTTGCCTCTACTGTCAAGTCCCAGGATCAGTGAACCCTCTCCCCTTTAGGGGTCCTCTCCAGGAGGGGCATGGAGAGGAGCAGAGATGGGCCCAGTGTAGGTGGGCATGAAGAAAGGGAGTACAGGCTCAGGTAATCCAACTCGAGGCTAGCTGGTCTCCCCATGATCCAGAAGAGATTTTAGTCACTATTTCCCGTCCATTGCCTGGCTGGTTCACTGTCCGCTTGGGCTGAATTCGCACAGACCCTGGAGGCTGAGATGGAGTCCCTGGCCTCTGACGGTGGGATTGGGACATGCCATCCTCCCAGGCCATGGAGGTTGTGGGCTGGGCTGGGCTAGCTACGCTCAAAGACTCACGGCTGTGTTGTCTCTTCCTAGCAGCTGGGATGGCGGAAGTGGAGGTCCGACTGGTGAACGGCTCCGGGCCCCACGAAGGGCGCGTGGAGGTTCTGCATGATCGGCGCTGGGGGACGGTGTGTGATGACGGCTGGGACAAGAAGGACGGGGATGTGGTCTGCCGGATGCTGGGCTACCGCGGGGTGGAGGAGGTGTACAGGACCGCCAAGTTCGGACAAGGTAAGGTGGCACGGGGCCAAGGTGATGGGGGTTAGGATAGGACTAAGGGCTGGCATCCGGTACAAGAAAACCCCCTCCTCCCCCTCCCCAGCCCTGTCTGTCTCGGCTACCGGCCAGCCAAAGGTCACCCTCGAGATTTCCTTTGCCAGACTCTTCCAGGAGTCGGTGGTCAGACAACCTAAAGCCTGAGACCCTGTTCCCACCCTCCTAGTGAGACCACAGAACCGTGGCCTAGTGGGAAGACCCCAGGATGGGGAGTCAGAAGGCCTGGATCCTAATCCTGGCTGTGTGACACTCGGCAAGTCACTTTTCTTTGCCTCAGTTTCCTCCTCTGTAAAACAGGGATTCAATACCTGATTCCCTCCCCATTAGACTTTGAGACCAGCGGTGTGTCCAGTCGTACTCTCCCCTTCCCGTGCAGCCACCAGCCTAGGGCCTCCTCCTCCAGGCTAAAGAGAAGCCTGGGAAAGGCTAAGATCCGCTGGCAGGAGAGGGTCAGGGAGCGGATTGTAGGGCTAGGACCACAGGCTGACCTTCCCTCTCCCTTGCCGGCCGCTGCCGCACAGTCTGTGCTGTGGCCCTTCCCCTTGGCTCTCTCTGACATTCATTAGAGATGACAGTTTGGTGAGATGAGCTGGAAGAGGCTGGCAGCATCTAGGCAGAGTCCCCAGAAGGCTGTGGGATGGCCTTTCCCAAAGACAGTCAAGCCCACACACTGTCAGTTTTCACTGCTCTGATTTCATTCACCACAAGGGCTTCGTTTTAACCAAGAGGAATGCACCCATTAAAAAAGCAATTCCCCACCACCAAATTCCTCTTCCCTGTTGGCCTTCCAGCTTCCCACCTCTTCCTATTCCAAATCATCTTACAATTTCCCAGCCTTTCCAATCTCCGCACCCACCACACATCAACCCTACTACTCCACTACCCCTAGCCCTCCAGGATCTCTTCATTGCCTTACAGTCAAACCCAAATTTCTAACTGCAGTATTCAAGCTCTCTGCCTGCTCCTTCCTCTTCCCCCACTGCAGCCAAGCTCATAATAATAATAATAATAATAATAATAATGGCATTTATTAAGCACTTATGTGCAAAGCACCGTTCTAAGCGTTGGGGAGGTTACAAGGTGATCAGGTTGTCCCACAGGGGGCTCACAGTCTCAATCCCCATTTTACAGATGAGGGAACTGAGGCCCAGAGAAGTTAAGTGACTTGCCCCAAGTCACACAGCTGACAATTGGCGGAGCTGGGATTTGAACCCATGACCTCCAACTCCAAAGCCCGGGCTCTTTCCACTGAGCCACGCTGCTTCTCTAAACCACCATCCACTTCTAGCTTTGAATCTTTGCCCAGCCTCCCTACTCCAGTTCACCACTCCACATGTCTGTCCTCTTTACTCAGGGTCCAGCCCCTATAAGAAGTGTTCAGTATGTCTGAGAAGCAGCGTGTCTTAGTGGACAGAGCACGGGCTTAGGAGTCAGTAGGACCTGGGTCCTAATCCCAGCTCTGCCACATGTCTGCTGTGGGATCTTGGGCAAATCACTTATCTTCTCTGGACCTCAGTCCTCATCTGTAAAATGGGGATTAAGAGTGTGAGCCCCATGTGGGACAGGGACTGTGTCCAACCTGATTAATTTATATCTACCGCATTGCTAAAAGCAGTTTTTGGCACATAGTAAGAGCTTAACAAATACCATAGTTATTATTATTATTTATTCATTCATCCATTCAATCGTATTTATTGAGCGCTTACTGTGTGCAGAGCACTGTACTAAGCACTTGGGAAGTACAAGTTGGCAGCATATAGAGACGGTCCCTACCCAACAATGGTCTCACAGTCTAGAAGGGGGAGACAGACAACAAAACAAAACATATTAACATTACTACTGTTCACCAAGCAACACAGCTTGTCCAACTTGCCCCTCATCCTCCTCAACTCATTCCGTGTGTGTGTGTGTGTGCGCGCACGCGTGCACAAGTGAATAGACAAAGCTCAAACTGGCCTGTGGACCATCCAGGCTCTGATCATAATAATCCTTACTCTCCCCTGGTTTTTGACACTTCTTCAGGGGCACAAAGCCCAGAAAGAACTGCCAAGGCTGCATGATTAGGGCCATGCCACTAGCGATGAGCCTCAGTTTAAAAGCTGAAACAGGTTGCCAAGGGAGGCAGGGAAGAGCTTCTTGAAGAGCACAGGCAGCCACTGGTCTGGCACCTTCCCTCCCACAGACAATGGGGCTGGATCAGGAGACCTGGGGCGGAGTCCTCTTTGTTCCAGGGAAATGGGCTAACTTCCTATTAGAGGAATGCCTGCCTGGGATTTAGCTGTGTCTCTCTGGAGTGGAAGATAAAGCTAGGTAGAAAATGTGTACCTAGGCAAACAGGGAGAAGCATCGCCTGTTGTTGGGTAGGGACCATCTCTATATGTTGCTGACTTGTACTTCCCAAGTGCTTAGTACAGTGCTCTGCACACGCTAAGCACTCAATAAATACGATTGAATGAATGAATCCCCTAACCGTCCTCACCCCGCTTCCACCAAGCAAGAAGATGAGAGGTCAGCTGCACACTCTCCTACATCCCATGTGCACAGATGTGGCTCTCCAATACTTTGACTGCTTTACGGGTCCTTCCATCTTCCCCCCAGCTTGTCCGCAAAGCCCATGACACCCACCAGATGCTGAAGACAAGGCTGATGAGTGCGGGACAGGGGTGGTGGCACAGAGCTAGGGAGCCCAGGCCTGCTGGCCATCTTGCTGGATGTTACTGGTCCCCTAACTCTATTAAACCAGAGCTTAGGAGTAGTGTCCCCACCCTCCCCCTCTCCCAACTCCAACCCCTCCGCAGCCTGGCCTCCATCCTTCTTTCAGGAGATCCTGGCTTAGAGTTGGAGAACGAGAATAACCACAGCTCAAAACGAGGCTTTCCATCTTTCTCTGACTCTATCTCAAGCTCGAAAAGCTATCTCTTCTATAGTCAGGGTGTGGCTACCCTTCAAGTCTAAGGCTTCCTTAGCCTTTTTTAATGGTATTTTTAAGCACTTACTATGTTCCATGCACTGTACTAAGCACTGGGGTGGATACAAACTAATCAGATTGGACATAGTCCCATATGGATTTACAGTCTTAATCTCCATTTTACAGATGATTTAACTGAGGCCCGGAGAAGTTAAATGACCTGTCCAAGGTCACACAGCAGACAAGTGGCAGAGCCAGGATTAGAACCCAGGTCCTTCTGATTCCCAAGCCCATGCTCTATCCAGCAGGCTATGCTGCTTCTCGCGCTGCTTAGCCTGAGAAGTGCTGCCCACAAAGGGAGGACCCTGGGCCCCGGCTGGTAGATGCATTTAGGGGATCATCATCATCAATCGTATTTATTGTGCGCTTACTGTGTACAGAGCACTGTACTAAGCGCTTGGGAAGTACAAATTGGCAACATATAGAGACAGTCCCTACCCAACAGTGGGCTCACAGTCTGCTTTGTCCAAGTCGGATGGACTACTCTGCCCTTAAGCATGCAAGCATGCAGCCTTCTTGAGTGCATAGGCCTTTTGGGGTCTCTTTCTAGACCCACAAATTCTGGGACAACCAGTGCCCCCCAAATCCTGAGCCCTGAGGTGACCCCCAAATTGGCCTTGCAGAGGTTCTCCCCATTGGGAAAGTCCACATCCAGGGCCCCCAGGGCAGGTCTAGACCATAGAGGAACCTGGGACCCACCCAGGATCCCACTTATTAATGGTATTTGTTAAGTGCTTACTATGTGCCAGGCACTGTACTAAGCACTAGGGTACAAGATACAAGATAAATGAGTTGTGCACAGTCCCTGTCCCACATGGGTCTCACAGTTTGAATCCCCATTGTACAGATGAGATAACTGAGGAACAGAGGAGTTAAATGACTTACCCAAGGTCACACAGCAGACAAGTGGCACAGCAGAGACTAGAACCTAGGTCCTTCGGACTCCCAGGCTCGGGCTTTATCCACTAGGCCACTTTGCTTCCTTTAATACAGTTTAACCCTAATAGTAGTAGTAGTAGTTATTGAGCATTCACTTGGAGCAATGCACGGTGCTAAGTGCTTGGGAAATACAGATTACAAAAGTGACCCACTGTCCGCTAACAGTAGGGCTCTCAGGGACTGAGAGCTCACCTCCTCCAGGAGGCCTTCCCAGACTGAGCCCCTTCCTTCCTCTCCCCCTTGTCCCCCTTTCCATCCCCCCATCTTACCTCCTTCCCTTCCCCACAGCACCTGTATATATGTTTGTCAATATTTATTACTCTATTTATTTATTTTACTTGTACATATCTATTCTATTTATTTTATTTTGTTAGTATGTTTGGTTTTGTTCTCTGTCTCCCCCCTTTTAGACTGTGAGCCCACTGTTGGGTAGGGACTGTCTCTATATGTTGCCAACTTGTACTTCCCAAGCACTTAGTACAGTGCTCTGCACACAGTAAGCGCTCAATAAATACGATTGATTGATTGATTGATTGATTGAGACAAACACACAACTATTTACAAGAGTGGTCTTGAGGCACGAGGGTCGGGAGGCAAGAGGAGGACAAGGCTGGAGATGGGGCAAGGCAAGCCTCTAATATCCTGGGGAGGCAGAGGCTCCCCAACAACTTCCTCTCCCTCAGCCCCCCTTCCCATTGCCAGCTCACCAGCCAAGCGCTACTAAGGGCCTCGTTGATGTGTTTCCCCAGGCACTGGGAGGATTTGGATGGATGATGTCGCCTGCAAGGGAACGGAAGATACCATCCTCCAGTGCAGTTTCTCCAGCTGGGGCAAGACGAACTGCGGGCACGCAGAGGACGCCGGGGTGACGTGTAACAGGCACTGAGCTGGGGTCAGGGCCTGCTGACATGAACACAAGATGCCCAACAAAGCAGTATAGCCTCCTCCCCTGGTTTTTGTTGCTGGTGTTGTGGGGTTCAGGCCCTGAGCCTGGTGAGATACTGACCAAGCTTGCTGAGTGTCACCAGTCCCTGCACTGTCCTCCCAACCCCTCACGCTGCCAATGGGCCATCACTTTCCCGCTAGGCATCCGCTTGAGACTGGGTCTCTAGGATCTACTGAAAACCTCCTGCCTTCCGTGTTCCCCGTTGATGCAGAGGGCCCTGAATCATTGGTCTCACCTTCCTAACTAGGTACTTTTAACCAGTGCTAGAATACATATCTTGTTTTCCCCCTCTTTTTCTGTCTCTCATCTCTCTCTCTCTCTCTCTCATTCCCTCTCTCTCTTCACCCCCACCCCCTCCAATTTCTGATTCCAGAGGCTGATGATATGAAATTTTATAACCAACTCCTGAAACTTAGCATCAATGGGGGAAACCGAAGTAGCACGGACAATTGAAATCCACAGGTAACCCAAAAACTCATTTTATGCCAATAGCTTCAACTCTCACTTCTGTGTGCCCCCCCAGACTCATATACCATATGCAGAGCTAATAATATAGTAAGTGGTTAAGTTGATTGGTTTAAATTTCATCTCTTCTTGGCTCTTGGACACTGGTGGAGATGCTCATGAGGAATAAAATGGCCCAGAGGTGGCCTGCAGGAGGAAGGGAGGAAAGCAATGGCCCTGAGGAATTTTCACAACTCATTAGTAGCTCCCCAGTAGCTGAGAGATTACTGCAATCCTGTCTTGTCCAAAATACCACTGCTGGGCCCTGCACGTTGTTTTCTGCTTTGGAGAGAATAAGCATGGCCCAGCCTCAAGCAGTAACCAATGAACCCATGCAGCTCACTCCAGAAGCCAAGGCTGCACCCCTCTGAGTGTGAGACCATGCCCTCTGGTCCTCAGCCCGTCCTGCCTTGTGGAGTTCAGCAAACAAGCTAGCTCCAAGCTACTTTCTCAGATATCTTGCTGGGCAGATAAAATGTTCCAGCTATTCCCAGCAGGCCCAGGAACGTAAGGAAAGCATCCAGGCAAGACAACTGGGGCTCTTAGTTAGAGACACACTGGTTAGAGCTGGCCCCAGGTGTGATCGTCTGAATAAGAGGCTCATTCTTCCTGAGATTCCTTGATAGGGCCTGGGTCTTAAGTGAGGCTAGGGCCTTTTGTCAGTAGGGAATTGGGCAGATGGTTCCCACCTCCTTGCTGGGCTGAGTGTCTGAATGTGAATCGGGTGACTGGTGAGCCTCAGTCTGCCTGGAGGAAGGGGAAGGGACTAAGGGAATTCTGAGGTTCAGAGCTGCTGTAATGTCACAAAAATGCCTAAGCTGTTGGAGTTAATACAACTGAAGCTGTTTGATTAGTGTTTTCCCATCATTTTTGTATTATCGATTTCAGGTCAAAATGCTCAGCAATCCTTTCCACTTTCAGTTCATTTCCCGCTCTCACTTCACCAAAGCCCTCAGGTGGGACAGAGATAGGCACAGGTAAACTATGGCCTTCTATGGCTTTTTTTGACTCTTCCCGGGACATCTGGCTAGTAGATTTTGGCCAGGACAGGACTCCTTTTGCCCAGGGGAATGGCTCTCCAGTTGGCCAGCAGGCAGCCAGAGGGATTGGAGAGCTAGGGAATCTTGAGCTCCCTAGATTGCAGGGAGAAGCAGCCAGCAGAAATCGAGTGTTGTGGTGACCAGCGCGCCCAAAGACAGCACTGTCAGCCCAGCTCCTTGCTCCCTTGGAGGCTGCGGCATCTGTTTGCAGTCCAGATGTTGGCCCTGGCCCTAACCCTTTATGAAACAGTGACCACAATGAACGCTGCTGGAGGTGAAAGAAGCAGGATGATGGGGTGAGCAAGAGGGAGAGGGTAAGTAAGAGGATACACACGTGCTTGGGCGATGAGACGAAGGGAGGGAGCAGTGGCTCCTCATTAGTGCCACCTTTTCCAGAAGCAGCAGCTGTTGCAGTGATACAAGCAGTAGCAACAGTGATACAAGCAGCATCAGCAGTGATACAGGCAGTGGAGAAGAACCCAAGGCAGAGTCTTTCCCTCTCAGGCATGCTTTAACTCTTCAACCTCAGACACTTACTCTGGTTGATGTAAGGGAACCTATTGCAGATTTCACCCAAATGGGGGAGGGAGACAGAAAATTCCAGGGAAAGGTTAGGGGAGAGAGAGAAAAAAATTAAAGAAGCTTTTTGAACACTCCTACTGTGTCAAGTGAATGCTGCAAGGATTGGCATAGTCAGTGGAGAAATAAGATGATAAACTAATAAGATACTAGGAACAGTTAGGGATGGAAAGAGCCACCTTGTTTGCTACTTAATAATAATAATAATAATGATGGCATTTATTAAGTGCTTACTATGTGCCAAGCATTGTTCTAGGTGCTGGGGAGGATACAAGGTAATCAGGTTGTCCCACGTGGGGCTCACAGTCTTAATCCTTATTTTCCAGATGAGGGAACTGAGGCACAGAGAAGTTAAGTGACTTGCCCAAAGTCACACAGCTGACAAGTGGCAGAGCCAGGATTAGATCCCGTGACCTCTGACTCCCAAGCCCGGGCTCTTTCCTCTGAGCCAGGCTGCTTCTCCATGTGATCAACATGAAAACACCGGGTAGAAATATGGATGTGTCCAGACAGAACTGGGATTTCTAGACTGGATTTACAGTTGAGATTCTGAAGCAGTCCCTGTGAGGGTTTGAATCCTACCTGCTTGCTTCTCAAAACATCTGGATTGACTTAGCCACTCTCCGAGGAAAGGTCTCCCTCATAAGGATTTGTTCCAGATGGGTTTGGATTTGCCATGGATCTGGGGTTTTTTGGGCCAATTTCCACCGGGCATGGGAGCGGTTTGCAGAGGCCTGACTCAAAGACGCCGGCAAACTGAGCAGAGCAGTACCTCCGTGGACACGCACATGCTCAGTTGGCTTAACTCCAGTTGGCAGGGATTTGGATATTTCTACAAGGACCCTTGGGCCAGGCTTGTTCAGCCACAGCAAGGGAGCCTCGCTCATCTGGCCCTCTCAGGAATGACAAACTGGGTTTCACTTCCCAGGATCCATCTTGCCCTGCCCTGTGTCTGCCACCAAATGGCTCAGAGACTTAAGCAACTCAGTGGTTTCAACAACAGCCGGAGCATTTCCGGCAGAACCAGAGACCATTTGGAGATGCTTTTCAGGGAGCATGAGTCTTCATTTTAGTGACTAATGAAGTCCTCAGGCCCAGGGCAAGAACATTCTAACACAAAGTTACAGTGGAAATGTAAATGACCAATCTAGGAAAACAGATGAAAAGTTGAAGATGCAGTGACATCACTGGAGATAGGGTGAGAAGCAGGTCACTGGGGGAAGCTGTTAGCTGGGGAATGTGCATTCCACTAGTTAATGAAAACCAAACAGATGCACTTGATTAAAAGTTCATCTGTCTCAACATCTCATCTGGGTTTTCCTTCCTAGGCTAAATGCAGGTATCTGTCTCTGACAAAAGCAAGATGTTTTTTATAAGGGAAGAGCATAGCTCTACTTAATTATGGTGCTGGATGTGTCCTTCCGCTGGTCAGTGACGCAGTGGAAAGAAGCTGGTAGGAAAGTGGGAACAGGTGGTGGAATAAGGAGAGAGGCAGCACCCTCAAAGCCCCCACCAGTAACTCTAGAAGCCCTGTTTACGTGTCCTGGGTTTTTTTTTCTGAAGCAGACCTCAAGTTTATCTAATGAGTGGACCAGTCCATGCTCTGCAAACCCCAAACCTTGGAAATAGGACCCAGTGATCTGCTGGCCCGGAACTGTGCGGCTTGTCCACTCTGGTCCACCCGTATCTTCTCATGACTCCTTGGGTGGCCTCTTCACTTGGGCATAACTGTTAGCTCACGGTCCCTCTGACCATTTGACTCTGGCTCTTGCTGCTCTCAAGGGCAATTGCTTGTTGGCAAATTCCCCTGACTTCCCAGAATGGTTCCCTTTAATGGTCCTGGGCAACTTTCTCTAATGTGTTTCCCACGCTGCCTCCACCATCACCCCTCATCTTCTCCTGCTCATTCCCCTATATTTGTGTTACCGCAAATAAGGGTGAAAATGACACTGGGGATCAGAATGCAAAGCATGATGTGGCTTCACAGAAATGAAGGAAGGAGGTTTGGTGAAGGAGGAAGCAAGATGAGACCCTGGATCTCACAACAAGCCTGACTAGCTGTCTTGGAACAGAAAGCAAATGTGCAGCAAAAAGTAAAGCAAACAGGGCATCTTGGGATGGAGCTTGGCACCAGGCAAACTTAACATTGGTTTGGAAATATTGGTAGACTCCAAATGTCGCTTGATGACTAGTGAAATCAGCTCTTTAACAATGATTAGTTATGTATTTTGGAACAATTTAGTATAGAAGGACTAAAAAATACTGGGCTGAGTAGTGAAAATGGGATTTTTTTGTATGTAAGACTAGGCTCTTGATTGCCCTCCTCTGTGGGCTTCTTGATTGACAGCAGCTGTCTTAGGTTCTGACAGCCCAGGTTCTCCTCTCCCTGAACCTCCACCATCCAATCTGTACACTGGGGACTACTCTGAGGCTCCTCAGAGTGGCAGAGGGGTCAGGTCTGAGGATACACTGTAATGTTATCTTTTAATCAAATGGCCAGGCTGAATGACTCCAAAAACTGTAGTGTTCAGGTATAAGGCAATCCTAGCCAACCTCAGCTTGTTACCAGGCAGATTAGGTAGACCTGGCCCAAGGACAGTAACAATTCCCAATGTGCAAGTCCACTTGGAGGAACAAAGAGTCGACTTCATAGCACTCATGAATTCACAAATTCTGCTGATTCAGGCAAAGTAAGTGTGTGTTTGTGTGTGTGTGTAAGAAAGATAGGTATGGGCACAATTCATACTATGATTGAATGAATGAATACTACCCATTTAATAGTACTGCTCAGACTATATAACAAATGACTCCTCTGGGAGAGGTAGCCATTTAGCAATTACAAGCGTCCTCTTCGGGAAGGTCTCAGAGCAAGTCCCCAAAGAAAGCCCCAAATTGCCTTTAGGTGCTACTTTAAGGGAAATCAAATGCAAATCAAAAGCATCTGAACATCCTCCCAAAAAGTCCTCTTTTTCCACACCTTAAAGCAATCTTGCATATTAGAATGGGCCCACCAGTCTAGGGCCTGAAAGAAATTTAGCTAATCTTAAAAGTAATTAAGCTCTCAGTATCAATCTTTGTTCCTTGAAAATCTGACCTAGAGCAGAGGTGCTGTACTATTTCTCAGGTTATGGGCCTTTCTTGCCGGTGGTGCATTGGTAAGTGTAAGAAGAGCTGGGAAGATGTTGTGGATTTGAAGGATTTTAATGAGTGAATGAAATGTTGAAACCTAAGCAGTTTGTAAAGGAGGAAAATATATCTGAACTGCCTCGAGGTATGAAAAGACCTAACAGCAGCACTAGGTGATTTAAGCCCTAAGAAAAATCAGTGTTGGTCAATCTGTTTGTGACAAAGTAATTTAATCCCAAGAGAAAGCCAAATTATACAGGCCTTTTATTATCAATGGGAATTTCACTTAAGGAGAATTCCATTATCGAATCTATGCCTCTGGAATATATTACAGCAGTTAAAGTTTGCTTGGTCATATGCTGCCTCTGAGCTTCTTCCACAACCTTCTTATGAAACAAATATTTTAGTGCCCTTTCATCATAGGTCTACTTGCATTTTTATTCTTGACTTGCCCTTTAATTCACCTCTCCAGCCTGGTCTGCCCCCTTACCTCCACATACCCATCTCTATTCCTTAGCATTTAAACCTTTACTTGCACTTGAATTGTCTGGAATAGTGGGGAAGCTGTTTGATATTTGAGGTAGAATAAATGTAAACTGAAAAGAATGTCAAAAGGAGACTTCTCCACAAAGAATGCAAAACATGGCAAATAAAGGGACAGAGTAGTGGTTTTTTTTTTTCCTGTTCCAGAATGTAACTCTTCCAGATACCATTTAGGCTGGACTGATTGTTTCTTTGAATCTCTAACTACAATCGGCTGGTTATCTCATTCCCGTCATGTTTGTTTTTGTTATGCAAATATTCATGGAAATAAAACCTAAAAAATGAATTTTAAGTCACTTTGGGATTACCTTTTCCTCCCTGCTGCTGTGGTTGTTGATGAAGTAGGTGGTATGGAGGGAAGTCTACCCAGTGGAATTCTGGATACTACCTATCAATGGTATTTACTAAGCACTTGTGTGCACAGCATTTGGGAGAGTACAGTAGAGTTGGTAAACATGTTCCCTGTCCATAAGGAGTTCAGTCTAAACAATAAGTAAAACTGTGTGTTTGCATGACATGAGACTATTACAGCACCCTGAATGTTTAAGCAGTTATCCAGGGGCATGTTGGGGGTGTCAGGGAGCACTTTATAACCTGCTGAAACCAGGTTACAGATTGTTTTTTTGAAGCGCTAACTACACTCAGCTGATTATCTCGTTCCCATCATCTGTTTGTTTCTGGTATGCAAACATTCATGGAAATAAAACCTAAAAAATGAATTTTAAGTCACTTTGCCTGCTCACACTCCATGAGCAAGCAACAGTGCACAGTGGATGGTCTATCTGCTGGGCTCTACCAGTTGTTGGAGGCATGCAGACTAGTAGCCCTGCTAGCCCACCTGGGGGTCATGATATCATCAGTATGACATCCATCCTTGCCAGGTGTTCTTGCACTCTGTATTATGATGTTGCCATAGTACCTTGGCACCTCCAGGGTCCTGATAATCTCCAGTTTTTGCCTTGGTTTCCCCAAGTCAATCAATCAATCGTATTTATTGAGCGCTTACTATGTGCAGAGCACTGTACTAAGCGCTTGGGAAGTACAAATTGGCAACATATAGAGATAGTCCCTACCCAACAGTGGGCTCACAGTCTAAAAGGGGGAGACAGAGAACAGAACCAAACATACCAACAAAATAAAATAAATAGGATAGAAATGTACAAGTAAAATAAATAAATAGAGTAATAAATATGTACAACCATATATACATATATACAGGTGCTGTGGGGAAGGGAAGGAGGTAAGATGGGGGGAGGGAGAGGAAGGAAGGGGCTCAGTCTGGGAAGGCCTCCTGGAGGAGGTGAGCTCTCAGCAGGGCCTTGAAGGGAGGAAGAGAGCTAGCTTGGCGGATGGGCAGAGGGAGGGCATTCCAGTCCCCACACAACTCAAAGTGAATCCACATGGTCTGATGTTTCTCTTCAGACCAGGATTATGATGGTCTGCCAGTGTAGTTCTTTTCCATACCTATTCTCCTCCACCTTCTCCAGTCCCTCAATTTCCAAAGCCATGCATTTAATAATAATAATAATGGCATTTATTAAGTGCTTACTATGTGCAAAGCACCGTTTTAAGCACTGGGGAGGTTACAAGGTGATCAGGTTGTCCCAAAGGGGGCTCACAGTATTAATCCCCATTTTACAGATGAGGGAACTGAGGCACAGAGAAGTTATGTGACCTGCCCAAAGTCACACAGCTGACAATTGGCAGAGCTGGGGTTTCAACCCATGACCTCTGACTCCAAAGCCCATGCTTTTTCCACTGAGCCATGCAGTTTATGGTTTAAAAAAAAAACAAAAACAAACTTATTTGGAAAAAGAAAAATGGCATTTCTAGACTGGAGATCCTAGGAGGAAAAGTTCTATGAGGTCTAATAAATGCCTCATTGCATAAAGAAATAAATCAGTTCAGTTAATGATGGCCAACAGAATGTAGCCAAGTCATCCAGAAGTGTGAGCTGAATTGCTTCATCTCAGCGCCAGTACAAATGGCAAGCTACAGTTGGGATCAGTTTGTTTTAACAATGTTGCTCAACTTTATCTAAATAATGAGATTGTTTTGGGAAGGTTAATTTTCCCGGACAGATTGACTGTATTGTAAGTGGATTTGTTTTTTTCTGCCAACAATAACAACTGTTACTAATCTCTGTATGGGACAAATCAGTTTGTAGAGAGGGTGCCGGGGCAGGTGAAGATAACATTTTGGAAGCCCTTTCCACTGTCAGGCAGATGGGTTAAATTTTGGAATCCTGGGGCTAGTACTGGGCCCATATGACAGGCAGCACTTAAAGTTTTTACACTTGACCTCATATTCTGTTCCAAGACTTCTAAAATCCTTAAATTACAAATTCTTAGCAAAGGAAAGCACAAATGACACACTCATCCACATTTACTGGGGAGAAGCAGCGTGGCTCAGTGGAAAAAGCCTGGGCTTTGGAGTCAGAGGTCATGGGTTCAAGTCCCGGCTCCTCCATATGTCTGCTGTGTGACTTTGGGCAAGTCACTTAACTTCTCTGTGCCTCAGTTACCTCATCTGTAAAATGGGGATTAAGACTGTCAGCGCCCCATGGGACAACCTGATCACCTTGAAACCTCCCCAGCGCTTAGAACAGTGCTTAGCACATAGTAAGCGTTTAATAAATGCCATTATTATTATTATTTATGATTCAAAAAACTCCATCTTACACTGAATGTAGACTTTGACTACCCTATTCAAGTGCTTAGTACAGTGCTTTTCACTCAGTAAGTGCTCAATAAATATGACTGAATGAATTCACGGCACTCTATGGGGTGGGCCAGCACACTTAGCCATCTCCTCTCAGTCAGACTCCTGAGCCAATCAGAATAATAATAATTATGGTATTAAGTGCTTACTGTGTGCCAGGCACTGTACTAAGCGCTGGGGAGAATACAAGCAAATTGCATTGGACACAGTCCCTGTCCCATCTGCGGCTCAGAGTCTTGATCTCCATTTTACAGATGGGGTAACTGAGGAACAGAGAAGTTAAGTGACTTGCCCAAGGTCACACAGAAAATAAACGGCAGAGCCGGAATTAAAACCCATGACCTTCTGACGCCCGGGCTCTAGCCACTATGCCATGCTGATTAACAAATCGGAAGCAGGGCTGAACTGGCCCCCTGGACTACAGGGGGAGGGCCCCCACGCTCAAGGATACAAGTTCACAAAACAAGAGCTATTCCAGATTTCCACCAATTTGTCCCAGATACAGAAAATACTGCCATTGGGAATCCTCCCTGTCTTGGGATGGCACAGAGGCATCAAATTTTTGTGCTACCTGGAGTGTTTTCTCAAGCCCAAATTGGTTTGGCCCTTTATGGGCCCAGATAGTTGGATTGTGTGCAAATCCAGAAACCAAGAGAATGTTTTTGCCCAATTAATGTTCCATCAAAGTGATAAATAGAAAAGGACAATTGTGTCCTTCAACAGCAAGTTCCTTGAGATGGCTTTCTCTCATAATGATGTGTCACTGGGCAGGTCTGCCCAAGTGTATAGGAATGGTGGCACTTGCCCAGGTGCCATGTTTCTGAAGGGGGGAGAGAAAAGGGCCCCTCCACCCCCACCTCTGTGGAGCAAGTAGGCAGGAGGAGGAAGGGGAGGGGAGGGGGGCCTTGAGGTGAGAAGGCTACTATTCCCAATTCAGTACCCCCTCCTCGCCCCTGAGGAGACTGCCGACCAGCTGGGCATAGGGGTTCTTTTCAATCAATCAATACTATTTATTGAGTGCTTACTATGAGCAGAAAATCGTAGTAAGCACTCCAAGGTGGTCAGCCAGGATTGGAGGGAGAGGGACAGGCCGCTTCCCCTTCCCCCAGCTCTCCACCTCCTCCCAGCCACAGGTGAACCCTGCTGCCAAACCCCTAGCAGGAAGAGACGGAGAAGCCCAGCCCGGCAGCGACTGCACCTGAATACCTCGTGTGGTGCTGTCTCTGGGCAATCCTTTCACACTTGCAGAGAAGCCCAGCTGCTCTGGGCTTCATCCAACCTAGCCTAATTCCTGTGTAATTCTGTGAACAGCTAATAGGATCCTTGGGACCTTCTCCCTATGATTAAATGCTAGTGCAGACCCGGCCAAAACCACTTAGCAAAGAGCTGGCATGGTACACTTCCAACATCTGAGTGGCCACAGACCCACACGCACCATGGCCAAGGCCAAACTCTGTGGGAAGCATTCCACGTGTGAGAATGGAGCAGAACAGCCACCTCTGGCAGGGCCGGGTCTGAGGCAAAGGGGCTCATGGCAATGTGTTTGCTGGAGGTAAATTGGACATGTCCCTTGTTCCTCCTTCTCGTGCTCCATCCAAGCTTCCCTCTGGGGCTTATTAGCTGGTTTTTCTTCCTTTCTTTTTTTCCACTGTGAGAGGGGAGGAGAGAGCAAATTGTTCTCCCTGAGATTATTTGGAAGGTGACGGATGGAGCAAAGCGCAGGGTCTGCCAAACCAAATAAACATCTCTATTCTCTATTCTTGGAACCTGAAACAGGAAGAAAATGTTTTTCAATAAATCATAAGCCTGGCAGAATCCTCCTACCTGATCCGATGGGAGAAAGCAGCATGGCCTAGTGGAAAGAGCATAGGGCTGGGAGTCAGAAGACCTGGGTTCTCACTCCAACTCTGTCACTTGCCTGCTGTTCGACCTTGGGCAAGTTACTCCACTTCTCTGTGCCTCGGTTTCTTTATCTGTAAAATGGGGATGAAATATCCGTTGTCTCTCTTTGACTCCATGTCCCTCGTGTCCAAACTGATGATCTCAACTAAGCGCAGATATAGTACAATCTAAGTATTTAACAAGTACCTTATTGTTATTATTCATCATTAAGTGATCTTCAAATTTGAGAGCAAACTCCAAATCCAAGTGGATGATATTTCAGCAGTGCGGTACAAAGTAGGGGGAAAGGCAAATGGTCAAGGATCAATACTTCAAAGGATCAGATTGATCTTCAAATGTGATCGTACATTGTCGAGGCCAGCCGTCCAAAGGCAGGACTTTTCTCTGCCTTGACTTTGTCTCTACTTTCATCCCGGTCTCACTTCACTGTCCCCCACCTCTCCCTCACACCTGCTGGGCCTCCATGTCTGTCTGTATCTCCATATCTCCCTACCCTGGACTATATAGTCTTCAACTCCTTCACTGGTTCCAGCTTCCACCTTCTGGTCTTCTCTGTATCTTCTCTGTTCCTCTCTCTGACTCTCCTTATTGATTCTTCCATCTCTCCCTCCGTGCTCATATCTGTCTCCATGTCTCTGATTCTGGCTGCCCATATGACAAGTTCACTCAGGGGCCTTGGTTCAAGCGTTGAGGAATGCCAGCCACAAGAGTCATGGGAAGGAAAATTTATGGTAAGAGTGAGGGTAACAGGTAGCTTTGGATTAGGGTTAGAGGTTAGGTTTGAGTTTGGGACTGGATGAGGCTTAGGTTAAGGGAAGGGAACCTGGTTAGGGTGAAGGTTGAGATTCTGAAGTTAGTCTGTCTACTTCTCCACTATCGTGGTTCCATGAAACCGGGTTTACTAGGCACCAACAACCCTGCCCACAGAGAGACCTACAGTGCACCTATTCCTCCATCTTTTCTATTTCCTAAACTAGAAGGCAGAGGATAACCTCAGCTCAACTAACCAAGCCCTTTTCTTCCCAGTATCTCAAAGTGTGAAACATTTAAAAGATCTTATTCCCGTGCACCCTCTCTGGTGGAGGGGAGGAGCAGAGATCCTCAGCTTCGTGTTATTGAGGAGGAAGCCGAAGGTGAGGCCGTGACTTGTCCCGCTTTCAGGAGAGAGCCCCTCTAGGGGCCAGGGAATGTCCCCAGGCCTCACACTCTCCCTCCCTCCCAAGTTCTTTCTGGGGCAAAGTCAGAGGTGAGTGTGGCCCTGGCTGCAGATCCCAGTGACTCAAACCTAGGAGCCACGTTGGACGGGCAGACACTCCATCTGCCTCAGTAGATTCAGGCCAGGCTAGGACAGTCGTTTCGCCCCCGCCCGACACAACCCTCCTCTGCTTTTTCCTCCACTTCTGCCTGTCTCCTAAGGATAGGGAGAGGGGGTAAATGGGTTAACTGCACATTATTTCTTAGGTCCTCCCACCTGGGTGGTTGAGGCAGGCAAAAGCCCGGAATAACATTTAAAGATGTTACTCCAGTTTACTCCAGTTTACCTCAGGAAAATATTTTTAATTTCAGGGTTCTAGCAGGCTGGTCCCAAATCTGTGCCAGGTCAAGTTAGTCCTCCCCCTCCAAATTGGGGGTGTCAAAGCTCTACCTTAAGGTCCACCTTAAAAGCTTCCTCACCCTTCCTCATCGCACACATTCTGCCCCCGATCCAGCTCACCTCCTCTGACCTGTGTCATGCCCCTCACCCTGTCCTGAGGCAGAATGACTAGATTTAGAAAGCAGGACAAAGTAAATAACTTACAGAAAGGGTCTGTGTGGGGTTTTTTTTTCAAGCTGTGTTACATTAGCTGGGGCCTGTTTAAATTAAATATCCCTGTGTAACGAGGGCTCTGCAACCCCCACCACCCTCTTGGTCCACCGAGTCACTCTTAATAAAAAAAGATTGGCCTTGTTGGAGGTCCCTGCTGGCCTCCATAAGAGAGGGAACCACCGGGTCCCAGGATATCCGACTCCAGACTGAGTCAGGCAGAGCTACACCCAATCTGACTCAGCTAGTACCCAGGGGCTCTGGGAGGATATAATCTCCCCAAACAGCAAGAACAAGAACTGTTCAGGCCCCTGGGCCAACAGGCCGTTCTGTCATTTCCCAACCCTGCGTGTGGTCGAGACTGTGTCAAGGGCATTTTTCCAGGACTAGAAGGGGCTGTGGGGTGTCAGGAGCACTCCAAAATCCCTGCTTTTTAGCCCCAAGAAGGGGTCTTCCTTGGAAGAGGAGGATCTGAGGGACATTGGCTATTCCAAGCTGCACAGAACTGCAGCCTACTTTCTGGACCCAGCGTCTAAGAGATCCTGGCCTTTCCCCTGTCTCCTGTCCCTACATTGGACTTGGACGGTCCCAAGGTGGAATGAGCCCTTTACCTACTCGAGGATTAGATGCTTGAGAAATGTCCCCTTCCTCCCTCGTGACTGATTGGATTCTTAACCTGTTAATCTCTGTCTTTTCTCTCTACAAGACATCACAGTGCCCATCTGCTCAGACTTCTGAGACTCCAGCCCTGAGGTTTTCAATCAATCACTGGCATTTGAGTGCTTACTGTGTGCAGAGCACTACTAATTGCCTGGGAGAGTACAATACAACGGAGTTGGTAGACCCTATTCCCTGTTTGCAATGAATTTACAGTCTAGAAGGGGAAACAGACATTAATAGAAATAATTTGTAGTATATAATTTATAGGTATGTACATAAGTTCTTTGATGCTTTGCAGCAACCTGTCATCTGGTGAATAGGGATGGCGAGGAATCTGATATATTTCAGGCCCAGGAGATTTCAGTTTCCCTTCTTAGGCAAGACACTTTTTGCCCCAGTACCTTAGTTTCAATATCTTAAAAGGAAGGTAATGTGGCCTAGTGGGGAAAGCATGTGACTTCTAGACTGTGAGCCCACTGTTGGGTAGGGACCGTCACTACATGTTGCCAACTTGTACTTCCCAAGTGCTTAGTACAGTGCTCTGCACACAGTAAGCGCTCAGTAAATACGATTGAATGACTGAATGAATGTGACTGGCAGTCAGAGGACCTGGGCTCTAGTCCTGGCTCTGCCATTTGCCTGCTGTGAGGCTGAGGCAAATAATTTAACTTCCTTGTACCTCAGTTTTCTCATCTGTAAAATGAGGATAAAATGTCTATTGTCCCTCCCTCTTAGAATGGGAACCCTATGTGGGACAGGGTCTGTGTCTGATTGGATGATCCTGTATACAGCCCAGTACATAGCACAGTGCTAGGATTTAGCACAGTGCTAAATAAATATCATCACTTTCAAAGTGGGGAGATGTAGATCTTGGCCCATGTTGCAGGAGCACCAAGGAGGGTGATAAACTGATGATCAATCACAGGTATTTACTGAGTGCTTACTATGAGTATTAATACATGAAAATTAGCAGTCACATTCCCTGCCCCTAGCAAGTTTACAATCTAGATGATGCAGAATCGTTGAAAATCAAATTGCCTTTATAGTCTTTAGTGCTTTCTGGTGGCTCTTCCATGGAAGAACAGGGTTTCCTCTCCTTTGCTATGGGCTCTTTAAGAGAATGTTGTGAAATGTTTTGTACCGATGGACCCAGACTCCACTCAGCAATTACATGTCCTTCCAGAAAGCAAAAAATGAAGTGAGTTTTAAGAGATGTCGAGTCTCAGGTGGGGAATGCTGTTTTTGGCAGTGAAGTCACTTCAATCATGCAAGAATGGCTGGAAAGTCAAGAGCTATTTCAGAGGAGCAAGTCTCTCCACTCCCAAAAACATCTTTTTGAAAAAGTCTTTCCCAACAATTTCATGGCTGGACCCAGAACACTCAAGAAACATCTATGGTTCCTAATTCAGTGCACATTAAAACTCCATATCTGGAAAACTCAATTAACTGGACTTGGGGGCCTTATAGCAGAGTAACAGGTGTTTAATTTAGTGTTCCAGCTGCTATTCTAGAGAATCTGTATGGCCAGGTCAGTGACACAGATCTATGGAGAAAAACAGCAGAGCAAAATGTAGTTCTTCTACTCCCTGGGCAAAGGTGCTACATATGCACTTTGGGGAGTCTCTCCAAGGGCCAGATAAATAGCCCTGCATTATCCAAAGGCCAGGGCAGAGAAGTAACACACACAAACACACATATTATATATATTGGGCATCCTATCCCCATTTTTACAGATAAGGAAACTGAGGCACAGAATAGTTAAGAGACTTGAAACTACGCAGCAGGCAAGTGACAGGTCTGGGCTCTTTCCACTAGGCAACACGGCTTCTCATTAAATACTACTGAATGAATGAAAATAGATCCTCCCTCAGTCAGGTGTTTCATCTCTGTACCTATCTTCTCACTCCTATGCCCATTCATCTTTGTCAATTCTCTGAACGCTTATAATCCCCACCAACTCCCACTGTATTCTGTCTACGTCCTAGACTGAAGACCTGTCTTTTTAGGTTCCAAGTTGATGCATTTGATGTTGGGGTTTTTCATCCCATACATGGTATGATTGGTCATCTCTTCCCCCCTGGGTACATGTAAAGCTTGCTCCTTGAGACACTATTTTCCGCAGGGCCAGGCACTGTTTTCATTTCTCCCTCTTGATGTGATGGTCTTTTCAGAATTTCTGCACAAAGACAATAAGTCCATTGTGGCTCTGCTTCTGTTCCTGCTCCCCAGGGTCCACTGCAATTTTGCCTCATTGTGCTTTTATTCTCCTTCCCCGGTTTATGGTTGCCCCATTTCAGCTCACTGTAAGACAGTTGTCTGGGTAGCCTGCCGTGTAATGACTCCAAGCACATTTGGACTTCTACGCCTGTTGTCCTGCTGTTATTTAAGATGTTTATTACATGTCAAGTCCTGGGCTAAGAGTTGATGCAGATTCAGGAAATTCAGATTGGACACAGTTTGGACCCAGAGTTAAAACACAGCTGCCAAAGTTGTAGCCTTTGCTGGCAAAGCATTCTTCTATTCGCATTACCAAACCTGCAGCCCTTTCTCTTGGAAATTCCTCCTCAAAGTTCTTCTCAGTACTGTGCTGTTTCATCTTGGATGGGGAATGGCATTTTGCTGTCCCCTGAGGCACTGAATTTACTGTTTCCCTGAAGCATGAGCCAGCGTGAGGTGGATTGGGCATCCTGAAATCTGGAGCTGACCCTTCACTCCCCAGAGCTTCAGAGGGGTCCCCAAGGTGGATGAACTCTCACCCTGGGGTGAGCAATGGAGGGCAGGACAAGACCAAGCCTTGGGTGACAATGTCTGTTCTAAGTGCTTAGAGAGGGTTCTGGAGGGACCAGGTCCCCCCAGGTCAGCCTTCACCCCAAAGGGAGGCTAGGGAGCCCCAAAAGAGGCCCAGCATTTGGGCATGCAGGCTAGTGGGCCACATTGCTGCTCCCAGTCTCACTCATCTTTGGGAAACCTTGGCCCATCTGGGCGGGGTGGGTAGGGAGGGTTTAGGGGCCCAAGTGCAGGGCTTCCTAGGGAGCCTTTCGTTGCTTTTAGGGGTGGTGGTCATAGTAGAAGAAGGAGTAATAGTATTTATTAAGTACATACGGTGCATTGGGAAAGAATACATGGGTGAGAATTAGACATGGTCCTGGCCCTAGGGGGGTTGACAATCTCAAAATAAAGGGGACTAGCAATAGGCACATAAAGGGAAAAAAGGAAAAACACAGAATTAACATCAGACAAGGACCGTGAATACAAAATAAAATCAAAGCCATGAGATACTGGGGCTAACAGAGCAGAGTTTCAGGCTCCTCATGGCTCAGAATAATATTCAACACCACAGCCACGGTAATCACCTCAGCGGTGGCTTCCTCTCTGTCTACATCCTGGGCCTCCTGCCAAGATGGAGCCAGGCTGGCTGGAATCAAGGTCCTGGGATGACTCTGTAGGTGAGGGGAGGGCAGTGTGTGTTTCTGGTGACACTACTCCACTTTCTGGTGGATTGGGAGATTGAAGGCTCCTCTGCTTCAGATTATACACTGTTTGAAAGGAGGGGTCAAATCTCCAAATACCCTGCAAAATTCAACAACCCAGCATAGTTCTGCCCCACCTCTGCCACGCTCACTGAGGTTGTAGATGGCAGGGCCAAGGAGCCGGTGGGTCTGGCCGTGGTGTCAGCCGTTGGGGCAGAGATGAGGCACAGAAGTGCCGTGGTAAAAACAGGAGGGCCCGAGGCGTCCGGCACTGAGGCGCAGGAATTTTTACGGACTCTGCAGTTTTCCCAAGATCAAATCCGGATTTTTAACAAACCAGAATGCATTTAGATAATGTGCAGTTGCCAGCCCCAAACTTAGGCTTGTGCTTTCAGGATGAAGCAACTGCTGGGATTGGGTAGGAGGAATGAAAAACAATGAAGACCAAAGCCAGTGACCATTTTCGTTCCAGCTGGGTGTCATTGTCTGTTGGCATGTTTGTAAATCCAAACAGAGAGACACAGGGATTCCCCCATTGGGTGCAATATGTCACCCGACAGCCAGAGCCTAGGCTGCCCCCTCTGCCCCCTCCCTGTGCTCCTTTGATCCTTTTTGAGATCTATTTCAATCACCCACTCCTATAGGCAGAAAAACTCTTTCCAACTCCCCGCCTTACCTATTATTGCCTCCCCTCTCCATTCTCCATACTGGTGATCACTTGATTTTTCAGGGCCCCTGCCCTCCCTTTAACCTCCACCCCTCCCCACAAATAAGCAGCATGGCTCAGTGGGAAGAGCATGGGCTTCGGAGTCAGAGGTCATGGGTTCAAATGCCGGCTCCACCAATTGTCAGCTGTGTGACTTAACTTCTCTGGGCCTCAGTTACCTCATCTGTAAAATGGAGATTAAGACTGTGAGCCCCCCGTGGGACAACCTGATCACCTTGTAACCTCCCCTGCGCTTAGAACAGCGCTTTGCACATAGTAAGCGCTTAATAAATACCATTTTTATTAAATAAGAGTCCCCAGGAAAATATTCCAGAACTCACTGAAAAAGCGGAGCTCCTGGCCTGAAGACAGGATGAAATCAGAGGTCTTACACAATGAGGAGAGTCACAAGGACATCCTTGCGGGAAGCTGAGTGGCCGTCTTTCCCCAGGCAAGTTTTCACTCTTCCTTCATGACCTCTTCCTCCTCCTCATTTCACAGAGCCCCAGAGGAAGAAGGGGCCTGATCAATTTCAGGCAACTTGGATCCCAGGCTTTTTCAAAGTCAGTGTTGATTCCAAGCCACAGTTTTCCTAGACCGGCTTTTCCCACCACCTGACTGGATAATGTCAAGATGGAAAAGCTAAGCTTTAGTCAGTGAAAACCTTTCCAGACATGAACCGCAAGATGTTACACAGCTCCAACAGTTTTTCTTACAAGCAACTCCCTTGTGGGCATCACTGCCATTGATCTGCTCCAAGATTCAACAGCTGTGGGTCCCTAAGAGGTCCCTGCCTTGGGAGACATTTTGAGGCAGGCAGCACCAGTGATTGACACCCACAAATTTTGGGGGAGGGAAGCACCAATGGCTCATCCCCACACACTTTGGAGGTTGCAGGCAAGGAGCACCGATTGTTGACACCCACATATTTTGGAGACAAGGAACATCAGAGGCTAACACCCACACATTTTCCCCGCTTGAATTTCACAAGCATCCTTCCTCTCCTCCCATCTCTTCTTTCCCTTCCCCACCCTCCTCATCCCCCCATTAACCTTTGTGTTCTCAATTGGAAAATAAACCAATCTGCTGCCATGACAACTAGTTAGGGACAGTGCCTTTTTTTAAATGTTATTTGTTAAGCGTGTAACTTGGTGCCATTCTTTGAACTAAGTGCTGGAATAGATCAATCAATGTGTAGAGCACTGCACTAAGTGCTTGGGAGAGTACTACATAACAAAGTTTGTAGACCCGTTCCCTGGCCACAGCTTAGCTTACAGCCTAAACACAGGCTAATCGGGTTGGACATAGTCCATATTCCATGAAGGACTCAGTCTTAGTCTGCACTTTACAGATGAGGTAACTGAGGCACAGAGAAGTTAAGTGTTTTGCCCAAGGTCACACAGCAGACAAGAGGCAGAGCCAGGATTAGAACCCAGGTACTCTGACTCCTGGGCCCATCCTCTTTCTACTAGGCCATGCTTCTTCATGAAAGAGAAGTCTTTTCATCCCCCTCACTAACTAAAAACCAAAAGGCACCCATTCTGGTCAAAAGATAAGGCAGGAGGAAAAGGATGGAAGTGAAACATGGCCTATAACTGTTAAAGCTGTTGTTTAACTGAGCCCTAGTAGTCAATAAATTTTAACTGCCAATGTTGCCAAAAGTTGAAATCATGCAAGAGAGTGCTTAGTAGAGAGCTCTGCACACAATAAATACTTGGTAAATATTATTGATTGATTGGAGTTTGGGGGTTGCTGGGGATGGAGACCTGTGTTTGGCAAACAGCGCTCAATAAATACCATTGATTGATTGACTTTCTCTAGTGTACACTTCCTCGTCTTCCACTCTCACGGGTAGGGCATCTTGGCTGTAAGTGGAAAGTAGGATATGCATGTACTGATGTTGCCTACTTATGCTAGAGAAAATTGTCACTCTGTCCTCTTTGAGAAATGATCTACTGCTCTTCTATCCTGAATGTGACTGCTTCTGTGGCCCTTTTTCTATTCCTCCGAGTTGCCCCACAGGGAAAACAATCTAATGAAATGGAATTCTGGGCTTCAGGCCAGAAGACTTGAGTAAACTTTAGTAAGCCTCTTAACCCAGCCTTTCGTGTAATCCATCAGCCTGGGCCCAGGGTATATGTAAGTGTGTGTGTGTTGTGGGGTGGGGGGGAGGGTTATCCTCTGTATTTCAAGATGATGCAAGTGACCCTGATAAATATCTGGATTCAGGGGTCAAGTTGAAAGATTGCCTCTTCCAAACTTCAGCCCTGAAAAGCTTGTCCTGGAATGCCCTCCCCCTGCCCATCCGCCAAGCTAGCTCTCTTCCTCCCTTCAAGGCCCTACTGAGAGCTCACCTCCTCCCGGAGGCCTTCCCAGACTGAGCCCCTTCCTTCCTCCCCCCCTCATCCCCCTCTCCATCCCCCTCATCTTACCTCCTTCCCTTCCCTACAGCACCTGTATATATGTATATATGTTTGTACATATTTATTACTCTATTTATTTTACTTGTACTTATCTATTCTATTTATTTTATTTTGTTAGTATGTTTGCTTTTGTTGTCTGTCTCCCCCTTTTAGACTGTGAGCCCACTGTTGGGTAGGGACTGTCTCTATATGTTGCCTACTTGTACTTCCCAAGCACTTAGTACAGTGCTCTGCACACAGTAAGCGCTCAATAGATACAATTGATTGATTGATTGTCCTTGGGTTCGCTCCTGAGCTATAGCTAAGCTACTGTTCCCAGCACTGGGGCTTTTTGGGAACATAGCGTCTTAAATGCCCTCCAACTGCTCAAAGTCTTTGTTCAAAAAAACCCACCGATTCTTGATGATTCACCCTCCTGGTTAATCTAGCCATTGTGGCATCCATCCCTCAATCCCCCTCCAAAAACTCCCTCTGCATTCACTGCTTTTCTTCCCCGCTATATGGCTAACTGGAACAGAGCCCTTCTAGCTCCCACTGCCCTTGAGGTCATCCACTAATGAGCTGAACTTCCAGGTCAGAAGCACTGTGATCTAGTGGAAAGAGCAAAGGCTTAAGAGCTCAGAGACAGTCTGCCTGCTTTGCAACCTTAGGCGAGCCACTTAACTGTTCTGGGCCTCAGTTTCCTCATCTGTAAAATGGGGATTAAGTACCTGTTCACCTTCCTACAAAGTCTGTTAAACCCCATGAGGGACAAGGACTAAATCTGATGTAATTATATTGTACCTATCCCAGGTTTTGGCACGTAGAAAAATGCTCAACAAATACCACAGTTATTACCCCAATCCCGGCCACTCCTAGCCAAGCAATGAACACAATATCATCATCATCATCAATCGTATTTATTCATCATCATCATTAATCGTATTTATTGAGCACTTACTGTGTGCAGAGCACTGTACTAAGCACTTGGGAAGTACAAGGTGGCAACATATAGAGACAGTCCCTACCCAACAGTGGGCTCACAGTCTAAAAGGGGGAGACAGAGAACAAAACCAAACATACTAACTAAATAAAATAGTGCTGATTTGATCAGCACAATAGTGCTGATGACGATGGTTAAATCTTTTACTCCTGTTTACACTGCACAAGTACATTCATCTTGCAGCAGCAGGATGTCTACATCCCTCCTCCTGCACTCTGATAGATCTTGGTGGTATCAACAGCACCACTACCCCCTTAAAACAACTTTGGTTCCTTGCTGTTGTTTGGCAGCTATTCACATCTAGGCTTCATGATCTCAGCCTTAGCTTCACGGGGCCTTCAGAACATTTCTTCCTATTTATAGTAGCTCTACTTCAGTTCATCCTAGCCTGGATTTTCTGCTCTGATTCATTCTTCAGACATGCTCCACTCAGGAGAGTCGTGTTGGGACAAGTATCACTCCAAATTTGTTCAACTGGTCATGTTTCAGGAGCTCATTATTGGAGATCTTCTCCTGGTATTTGATTCTAAGTTTGTCTCATGAGAGAAGTTGATGAAATTTCTCAAGAAACTGGATACAGTCTGCGTGGCGGGCCCGGGACTCACAATCCAAAGTTGGCTACCATCTTGTCTCCTCTGGAGATTTTCAGTTTCGTCCAGAGTTTGATGTCAACTCCCAAAGGACATGCTAACCTTTTTGTTTCTGCTGTCTAGTTTGTGAATTAGGGCACCGTTGAACATTGTGCTGTCCAAATGACCGGTAGTATATTAATTTTATTTATTTACTTGCATAGTAGAAACTATGTAGATTCCAGGAATACTAGGCTGATTTAAAAAAAAAAGGAAAGAAGGGAAAAAGAATGGGAAAAAACCTGCAGTTTCTAACTCAGAAAAATATTTAATAGGGATAAAATATACAACTATACTTCCTTTCATCGACATTTGGAGCAACAGTTCACACTTAATTTGAAGGTGGGGAAGAGGTTACCAGTATATTTAATGTGTTAAAAAACAGTTTCTATCTGGGGAACGAAGTTGTGATTATAGATCAACAAATTCTGGCCAACCAGTCAGATATTCCACCAACAACCTTGTTCAAAACAGCAGAGCTTATTAATATTACCGTTTCCAAGAATATATAGAGAGAAGGTAAGTGATTACGATGGAGTCTGATAGGTGAGCCACAGTCCGGAGCCCAGAGGACTGGATTAACGCAAGGCTTCATCATCATCAATCGTATTTATTGAGCGCTTACTGTGTGCAGAGCACTGTACTAAGCGCTTGGGAAGTACTAGTCGCTTCAAGGGACTGGAGGCCTGGGGTAAAGAGGGGTCCCTTAAATACTCCCAAATGGGGCTTCCAGCACCATGAGCCGCTACTCCCGCTTCAATGCCTGCCCCTAGCAAAAGTTGGATGGATAAAGCAGCTGCTTCTCCCGATTGCTACCCCTTCCACCTCTGTCCCCTGCCTCCCACATGGAGGGAACTTTGGAAGCAAATTTGGAGAGTAACTTAAAATAATGTCTAATCAATGACTATTTTGAGGGGGTGGGGTGATTTTGTAAGCATTAACCAAACACGCTCTCTTCTCATGTCAGAAGATAGAACTTATCATTACTACTACTACAACAAGTACTACTGTTTCTTAACTGTTTACTAGGCATCAAGTGCTGTGCTAAGGGCTGTGGTACACACCAGATAATGAGATCAGGTACACTCCCTGTCGCACAAGGCACTCACAGAATGTGAGATTCTGAAAATGTCAGATCCATTTTACTTCATCAACACAATATAGAAGCAGCGTGGCTCAATGGAAAGAGCCCGGGCTTTGGAGTCAGAGGTCATGGGTTCAAATCCCAGCTCCGGCAATTGTCAGCTGTGTGACTTTGGGCAAGTCACTTAACTTCTCTGGGCCTCAGTTACTTCATCTGTAAAATGGGGATTAAGACTGTGAGCCCCCCGTGGGACAACCTGATCACCTTGTAACCTCCCCAGCGCTTAGAACAGTGCTTTGGACATAGTAAGCGCTTAATAAATGCCATCATTATTATTATTATTAATATATAGCAGGGCTTGTGATCAAAGATGATGTTATTGTTGATGATTGTTATTTGTGGATGCCAGTGTGACAGAAAAAACCTCTACATAGCCTCTTCCACTTTGGATATTGGGGGGAGAGACAGACATCTTCTAGACTATGAGCCTGCTCTTTTAGACTTTGAGCCTGCTGTTGGGTAGGGACCGTCTCTATATGTTGCAGGCTTGTACTTCCCAAGCGCTTAGTACAGTGCTCTGCACACAGTAAGCACTCAAAGCACTCAATAAATACGATTGAATGAATGAATGAATGAATCAATACAAATAAATAAATTACTGATATGTACCTAAGTGCTATGGGGCTGGGAGTGGGGAAGAACAAAGGGAGCAAGTCGGGGTGACGCAGAAGGAAGTGGGGTACTTCTGCGGATCTAATGCCAATATTCTTATAATGTATAAAAAGTCTTTATTAGCCTAAGAAATAAAAATAATTAATAACTAAGATTTACCTTTCAAGTCCCCTTCCCCACAGCACCTGTATATATGTATATAGTGTGTACATATTTATTACTCTATTTATTTATTTATTTATTTATTTTACTTGTACATATCTATTTTTTTTATTTTGTTAGTATGTTTGGTTTTGTTCTCTGTCTCCCCCTTTTAGACTGTGAGCCCGCTGTTGGGTAGGGACTGTCTCTATATGTTGCCGACTTGTACTTCCCAAGCACTTAGTACAGTGCTCTGCACACAGTAAGCGCTCAATAAATACGATTGATGATGATGATGAAGTCATCATTCTAATTGTAGGGAGCAGGCATTGAAAAAAGTGTCAAGACCATCATTCCACAATTGAGGAATTCGATTCCCCTGAACTCTGTCTTAACAATAATAAAAAATGGTACTTCATCATCATCAATCATCAATCGTATTTATTGAGCGCTTACTGTGTGCAGAGCACTGTACTAAGCGCTTGGTAAGTACAAGTTGGCAACATCTAGAGACAGTCCCTACCCAACAGTGGGCTCACAGTCTAAAAGGGGGAGACAGGGAACAAAACCAAACAGAGCACTGTACTAAGCGCTTGGGAAGTACAAGTTGGCAACGCATAGAGACAGTCCCTACCCAACAGTGGGCTCACAGTCTAAAAGGGGGAGACAGAGAACAAAACCAAACATACTAACAAAATAAAATAGATAGAATTATTATTATATTATTATTATTATGGTATTTGTTCAGCACTTACTATGGGGCAGACTCTGTACTAAGCGCTGGGGTGGGTACAAGCAAATCGAGTTGGGCAAAATCCCTGTCCTGCTTAATCCTCACTTTCCAGATGAGGTAACTGAGGGCCAGAGCAGTGAGGTGATTTACCCAAGGCCGCACAGCGGACACGTGGTGGGGTCGGAATTAGAACCCATCATCATCATCAATCATATTTATTGAGTGCTTACTGTGTCCAGAGCACTGTACTAAGCGCTTGGGAAGTCCAAGTTGGCAACACATAGAGACAGTCATCATCATCAATCGTATTTATTGAGCGCTTACTATGTGCAGAGCACTGTACTAAGCGCTTGGGGAGTACAAATTGGCAACATCTAGAGAGAGTCCCTACCCAACAGGGGGCTCACAGTCTAAAAGGTGGGCTCACAGTCTAAAAGCGGGCTCACAGTCTAAAAGGGGGAGACAGAGAACAAAACCAAACATACTAACAAAATAAAATAGAATAGATACGTACAAGTAAAATAAATAAATAGAGTAACAAATATGTACAAACATATATACATATATACAGGTGCTGTGAGGAAGGGAAGGAGGTAAGACCCATGACCTTCGGACTCCCAGATCCGTGCGTCAGTTTTTACAAGTACTACGTTTTCTGTCTTAAAATCAAAAATGCTGGGAAATCCTATTTTTTCCTTCTCCTCCCTTGGCCGTCTTTTCGAGACGCCGCGCCCGCGGCGGCCGATAGAGGGCGCGCGGGAGGCCCCGCCGACGCGAACGCGTTTGGTTTTGTCCGCTGCGGCAGCCCGTAGGGTGAGTCGCGCGCGCCCCCCCGCCCGGGCCGACGGCGCACGGGCGCGAACGCGTTTGATTTTGTCCGTTGCGGCAGCCCGTAGGGCGAGCCGGTCCCGTGCCGGGGCCGCGCCGTTTGAATCGCAACGGCCTGCGGAGCGGTGGGCAGCCGGTTCCGAGGCCGGTGCTGGTGCCGAGCAGGTAACCGGGGGGCCCGGCCGGACGGGGACGTCTGGGGGCGGCAGCGGCCCGGGACGGGGGCCGAAGGGACCCGAAGGGGAGGCGCAGAGGGCAGCCTCTAGGGGGCGCCCCTCGACCCGGCCGCGGGGGCGGCACCGAGGGCAGCCTTTAGGGGGCGCCCTTCAATCAATCGTATTTTTTGAGCGCTTACTGTGTGCAGGGCGCTGTACTAAGCGCTGGGGAAGTACAAGTTGGCAACACAGAGAGACGGTCCCTACCCAACAGTGGGCTCACAGTCTAAAAGGGGGAGACAGAGAACGAAACGTCCCGGCCGCGGGGGGCGGCACCGATGGCGGCCTCTAGGGGGCGCCCCAGGCCCCGGCCGCCGGGGTGGCATCGAGGGCAGCCTCTAGGGGGCGCCCCTCTCTCGTCCGCGGGGGGCGGCACCGAGGGCGGCCTCTAGGGGGCGCCCTTCGCCCCGGCTGCGGGGGGGCGGTACCGAGGGCAGCCTCTAGGGGGCGCCCCTCGCCCCGGCCGCGGGGAGCGACACCGAGGGCGGCCTCTAGGGGGCGCCCCTCTTCCCGTCCGCGGGGGGCGGCACCGAGGGCAGCCTCTACGGGGCGCCCCTCGCCCCGGCCGCGGGGAGCGACACCGAGGGCGGCCTCTAGGGGGCGCCCCTCTTCCCGTCCGCGGGGGCGGCACCGAGGGCAGCCTCTGGGGGGCGGCACCGAGGGCAGCCTCTAGGGGGCGCCCTTCGCCCCGGTTGCGGGGGCGGCACCGAGGGCGGCCACTAGGGGGCGCCCCCACGCGCCGTCTATGGGGGCGGCACCGAGGGCGGCCTCTAGGGGGCGCCCCTCTCCCCGGCCGCGGGGGTGGCATCGAGGGCAGCCTTTAGGGGGCGCCCCTCTCCCCGTCCGCGGGGGTGGCACCGAGGGCAGCCTCTAGGGGGCGCCCTTCGCCCCGGTTGCTGGGGGCGGCACCGAGGGCGGCCTCTAGGGGGCGCCCTTCGTTCCGGCCGCGGGCGGCGCCGAGGGCGGCCTCTAGGGGGCGCCCCTCGACCCATCCGCGGGGGGCGGCACCGAGGGTAACCTCTAGGGGGCGCCCCTCCGCTCGTCTAATGCTCATCTACGCTCCCAAGTGCTTAGCACCATCAATCAATCAATCAATCGTATTTATTGAGCGCTTGCTGTGTGCAGAGCACTGTACTAAGCGCTTGGGAAGTCCAAGTTGGCAACATATAGAGACAGTCTCTACCCAACAGTGGGTTCACAGTTTAAAAGGGGGAGACAGAGAACAAAACCAAACATACTAACAAAATAAAATAAATAGAATAGATATGTACAAGTAAAATAAATAAATGGAGTAATAAATATGGACATACATATATACAGGTGCTGTGGGGAAGGGAAGGAGGTAAGATGGGGAGATGGAGAGGGGGACGAGGGGGAGAGGAAGGAAGGGGCTCAGTCTGGGAAGGCCTCCTGGAGGAGGTGAGCTCTCAGTAGGGCCTTGAAGGGAGGAAGAGAGCTAGTGCTCAGCACACACTGCCAATTGATCGAAGATATCCGTTTTGTTGTCTGTCTCCCCCTACTAAACTGTGAGCCCGTTGTTGGGTAGGGACCGTCTCTATCTGTTGCCGATTTGTAATAATAATAATAATAATAATGTTGCTGGGTAGGGACCGTCTCTGTTGCCGATTTGTAATAATAATAATAATAATAATGTTGGTATTTGTTAAGGGCTTACTATGTGCAAGCACTGGTCATTCATTCAATCGTATTTATTGAGCGCTTACTGTGTGCAGCGCACTGGACTAAGCGCTTGGGAAGTCCATGGTGGTAGCATATAGAGACGGTCCCTACCCAATAGCGGGCTCACAGTCTAGAAGGGGGAGACAGACAACAAAACAACACATATTAACAGAATAAAATAAATAGAACAGTAAATATGTACAAGTAAAATTAAAATAGAGTAATAAATCTGTACAAACATATATCCAGGTGCTGTGGGTAGGGGAAGGAGGCAGGATGGGGAGGGGGAGAGGAAGGAGGGGGCCCAGTGTAGGAAGGCCTCCTGGAGGAGGTGAGCTCTCAGTAGGGCTTTGAAGGGAGGAAGAGAAGCGCTGGGGGGATACAAGGTAGTCAAGGTTGTCCCACGTGGGGCTCCCAGTCTTAATTCCCATTTTACAGATGAGGGAACTGAGGCCCAGAGAAGTGACCTGCCCAAAGTCACACAGATGCGTTTGTGCTTCCCAAGCGCTTAGTCCAGTGCTCTGCACAAAGTAAGCGCTCAATAAATACGGTTTATATGTTCATTCAATCAATCGTATTTATTCATTCATGCCTGCAGTCATATTCATTCAGTCGTATTTATTCATTCATTCATGCACTCGTTCATTGATTCATTCATTCAATCGTATTTATTGAGCACTTACTGTGCAGAGCACTGTACTAAGCACTTGGGAAGTACAAGTAGGCAACATATAGAGTCGGTCCCTACCCAACAACGGGCTCACAGTCTAGAAGGGGGAGACAGACAACAAAACAAAACATGTGGTCAGGTGTCAAGTCATCAGAATAAATAGAAGTAAAGCTAGATGCACATCATTGACAAAATAAATAGAATAGTGAATATGTACGAGTAAATTAAATAGAGTAATAAATCTGTACAAACATATATACAGGTGCTGTGGGGAGGGAAAGAGGTAGGGCGGGGGGGTTGCGGAGGGGGAGATTGTATTTATTGAGCACTCACTGTGTGCAGAGCACTGTACTAAGCGCTTGGAAAGTACAATTCGGCAACAGAGGCCACCCCGACCCAACAACGGGTTATTGAGCGCTTGCTGTGTGCAGTTGCTACTACGTTAGCGCCAGGTGCCTGTAGGCTGAATGAGCTGTGAAACATACCACTTGGGAGACTTCATCTGTATACGTAAGATTGTATTAAAATCTTATTGGTATTAAAATCTTATTGGTATAAAGTTACATTGCTTTTTAATCATGTAAGTAGCATTTGTTACTATGTTTATGTGGTTTTGGTCAGCCTTTTGGATTTTAGGAATGCATTGTTATTTCCTATGTAAAACGAGACACAACCTCCCCATCTCCGCCAAGTCCTCTTTTCTGCTCAACCGTCTTGACAAATTGGACAATAATAATAATAATGGCGTTTATTAAGCACTTACTATGTGCGCAGCTCTGTTCTAAGCACTGGGGAGATTACAGGGTGATCAGGTTGTCCCACGGGGGGCTCACAGTCTTGATCCCCATTTTACAGATGAGGTAACTGAGACATAACTGAGGCACAGAGAATCAATCGTATTTATTGAGCTCTTACTGTGTGCAGAGCACTGTACTAAGCACTTGGGAAGTACAAGATGGCAACATATAGAGACGGTCCCTACCCAACAGTGTGCTCACAGAGAAGTTAAGTGACTTGCCCAAAGTCACACAGCTGACAATTGGCGGAGCTGGGATTTGAACCCATGACCTCTGGCTCCAAAGCCTGTTCTCTTTCCACTGAGCCACGCTGCTTCTCACCTTTACTCTTCCCTCTCTTTTCAACCTCCACATTCAGTCTGTCCTCAATCCTGCTGGATTTTCCTCCCCATCATTTCCAGAACCTGTCCCTTCTTCTCCGTCCAACTGGTCACCATGCTGGTCTGGGTACTCGTATCCCCGCAGGATTACTGTATTATTATCTATAATAATAAATAATAATAATAATGGCATTTGTTAAGCGCTTACTATGTGCAGAGCACTGTTCTAAGCGCTGGGGAGGTTACAAAGTGATCAGGTTGTCCCACGTGGGGGGCTCACAGTCTTCATCCCCATTTTCCAGATGAGGGAACTGAGGCCCAGAGAAGTGAAGTGACTTGCCCAAAGTCACACAGCTGACAAGTGGTGTAGCCGGGATTTGAGCCCATGACCTCTGACTCCAAAGCCCGGGCTCTTTCCTGTACATATCTATTCTATTTATTTTATTTTGTTAGTATGTTTGGTTTTGTTCTCTGTCTCCCCCTTCTAGACTGTGAGCCCACTGTTGGGTAGGGACCGTCTCTATACGTTGCCGACTTGTACTTCCCAAGCGCTTAGTACAGTGCTCTGCACACAGTAAGCGCTCAATAAATACGATTGATTGATTGTAACCTCCCCAGCGCTTAGAACAGTGCTTGGCACATAGTAAGTGCTTAACAAATGCCATCATTATTATTATTATTATTGTTACCAAGTGCTTGGGAGAGTACAATATACCAAGGCCCAATTGACACTAGCTATTTGCACTCTGCCTTCTTCCCCAACCTCCTGTTCCCAGCCTACATGGACTTTGAAAGTCCCCAAGCCTGTGCTGGGTTTGGGGACAGATAGGGAGTGTGGAAGACAGATGCTTCCAGTCATTCAAGCGCTTAGTACAGCGCTCTGCACACCGTAAGCGCTCAATAAATACAATTGATTGATTGTTCTGTCTCCCCCTTCTAGACTGTGAGCCCACTGTTGGGTAGGGACCGTCTCTAGATGTTGCCAACTTGTTCTTCCCAAGCGCTTAGTCCAGTGCTCTGCACACAGTCAGCGCTCAATAAATACGATTGAATGAATGAATTCAAGTGGACGTGGTTACCGGAGGGCTCCGGAGCCAGGTTTAGAGGCAGATCCGCGGACTGTGCCTCTTCAGGGTTTGTGACCTTTGGATGAACCATCATCATCATCAATCGTATTTATTGAGCGCTTACTGTGTGCAGAGCACTGTACTAAGCGCTTGGGAAGTACAAGTTGGGAACATATAGAGACAGTCCCTACCCAACAGTCTAAACCATCCCCTGGGAGCTTCGACTATAGTCAGTCTGGGCTAGGGCATAGGTGGGCAGGCAGCCCAGAGGGTCCTTGTGCTCCTCTGAGTTGCTTACAGTTTTAAACACTGAGTGGTACAGAAAAAAGAGAACATGTTACACATCAAGAGAGAGAGAGGTAGTCGAGCCAAGCCCAAGTTTTGCAGAATAGAAGTATTTGAGGGCTTGATGCTGAGGAACACCCCAAATTTGCCTTTGAACCCGGTGAGTAAGGTGGGGAAAGCATCTGCAGAAGATTGGAGTCCTTCTAGTAGAGCAAGGGTTAAATAATAATAATAATAATTTTGGTATTTGTTAAGCGCTTACTATGTGCAAAGCACCGTTCTAAGCGCTGGGGTGGATACAAGGTGATTAGGCTGTCCCGTGTGGGGCTCACAATCTTTAATCCCCATCTTACAGATAAGGTAACTGAGGCACAGAGAAGTGAAGTGACTCGCCCAGTGTCACACAGCAGACATGTGGCGGAATCGGGATTCGAACCCGTGACCTCCGACTCCAAAGCCCGGGCTCTTTTTCCACTGAGCCACGCTGCTTCTCACTAAGGTTGTGCTGAACTCATTCTGTTGCCCACTAATCATATTTATTGAGCGCTTACTGTGTGCAGAGTACTGTACTAAGCGCTTTGGAAGTACAAGTTGGCAACATAGAGAGACGGTCCCTACACCCAACAGTGGGCTCACAGTTTTAAGTCTGCTAAGAAACCTGAGAGTCTTTAGAAGTACAGAATGTTGGGATTTTTTTTTTTTCCACCGCTGTTATATTTTAAGGAAATTGTCACATTTTCCAGCATAAGATACAAGACTGTTAAGTATTGACAATGGAAGGAACGAACATGTTCAAGACTCCTAGCAAATTGCCCGAGAAGAAGAAATCTGGTAAGTTGTGTCCAAAGTATGAACTGTCGACTGTAATTAGAGCTGTGTTTTCCAAATGGACCGCAGGGAAATGTAGCATTGCTGGGTGGGAGAGGAAAGAGCTGCTCAGTGACTTCGGAGAGTGTTTAGACGGCTGGAAAACAATCAGCAGAATGTTGTTCTTTGCTTGGCTACATCAGTGAAATCACTTTAGTTAAAAAAAAGTATCCACAGAGTTGACCCAATTCTTTGAAATTCTTATGGGCTTTTTTTTTATGGCATTTATTAAGCACTTACTATGTGCAAAGCACTGGAAACTTTGTCAGTTTTATAAACTGCCAAATTTGAAAATCCAGTACTTTTTTTCTTTTTTCACCACCAGATAAACTAGAGAAGCAGCACGGTCTAGTGGATAGAGCATTGGCCTGGGAGCTAGAAGGTCATGGGTTCTAATCCTGGCTTTGCCACTTGTCTGCTATGTGACCTTGGGCAAGTCACTTCTCTGTGCCTCATCTGGAAAATGGGCATTGAGACTGTGAGCCCCATGTTGGGGAGGGACTGGGAACCTCATTTACTTGTATCCACACCAGCTCTTAGTACAGTTCCTGGCACATAGTAAGCACTTATACAAAACGAATACCAAAATAATAATAATTATTATTAAAATTAGGCTCTAACTGAATCATTTAGAGAAGCAGCGTGGCTCAGTGGAAAGAGCCCGGGCTTTGGAGTCAGAGGTCGTGGGTTCAAATCCCGGCTCTGCCACTTGTCAGCTGTGTGACCTTGGGCAAGTCACTTAACTTCTCTGTGCCTCAGTTACCTCATCTGTAAAATGGGGATTAAGACTTTGAGCCCCCTGTGGGATAACCTGATAATAATAATAATGTTGGCATTTGTTAAGTGCTTACTATGTGCAAAGCACTGTTCTAAGCGCTGGGGGGGATACAAAGTGATCAGGTTGTCCCATGTGGGGTTCACAGTCTTAATCCCCATTTTACAGATGAGGTAACTGAGGCTCAGAGAAGTTAAGTGACTTGCCCAAGGTCACACAGCAGACATGTGGTGGAGTCAGGATTCGAACCCATGACCTCTGACTCCAAAGCCCGTGCTCTTTACACTGAGCTTAGAACATTCCTTTGCACATAGTAAGCACTTAATAAATGCCATTATTATTATTATTATTATTATTATTATTATTATTATTTAGTGCATGTATTAGTGTCCAGAGATTTGCATTTTTAGAATAATATATTTTCAGTGATATCATTTGTGGGGTTATTTGGGGATTTGTTCTTTATTAACACAGAAAGCATCCTAAATTCCTGGTTGCTTTTGGAATTAAAGTGTATGACTGAGGATTGGAGGTGCCCTATAAAAATTCATTTTAAATCAAACACCTCTAAAGTTAGACTTTAAATGGTATTTTCAAATATTAATTTTGTCTTTATTTCCCTACTTTTAGCATCATTTACAACTCCTACTATAGCTATCCCAGCCTCTCCATTTATGCAAAAGCTTGGTTATGGAACCGGGGTAAATGTTTACCTTATGAAAAGGTAAGTGCAAGAACTCTAAGAAGGTGTATTAATTGGGGACTCTGTTTCAGTGACATTATAGAGACCCAAGGTAGCACAGTAGTACGAAAAGCTTGTAATAATAATAAAACTTAAATTTAGAATAAAGGGGAAATTCCTTATATTATATTTTAAAATACAGCCTTCCCACATTTCATAGTGGGTACATCTACTATTGGTCCCAAATAATGAACCTTGGATTTCTTAATAAAGGTAACCTTCTTTTATGAAAGGGAGCAGTCCTTGTTACAGTGTGAGTTGGCCTTAACTTAAGATTTTGGGTATCTGCCTTGAAGTGAGAACCTTTCATAGCAATTTGCGCTGCTGAGAAGATTACTATATTTGTACGTTTGTCCCACATTTTATCATAATTCTTGCAATCCCAAAACAGGTTAGAGGCGATATTTCCTAGGGAATTAAAAGTCTAGCTATGAGGGCTGCAGGGAAAAAAAAGGGAGAGGGAAGAGGTCACTTGGAACTTGCCTCTTTTATTGCACTTTTCCCCAGTGCTGCATACAGTAGGCATGCAATTAATTGATTAGCCCTTCCTTCTCTTCTTCCTACTCCTGGAATGAAGAAACTCCCTCCCTGGCGCAAGCCAACCTGTGTCTACTGTGTTAGCATGGTCTGACCTGTGTCCTCTTCCTACCCTGGCCCAGCAGACACGGCTACCACTGCTTACAAAAATCATCTTTTATTTCCTCAGAAATTGGGGGAGGGAGAAATCTGTAGTGAGGCAGTTATGCAGTGCAACAAGCGATTGTACTTGGGACCAATCTCTTTCTCCTGCCTCAATCAATCATATTTATTGAGTGCTTACTGTGTGCAGAGCACTGTACTAAGCGCTTGGGAAGTACAAGTTGGCAACATATGTCATTGTCCTTTGTCCTCATTGTCCTTTAGGGTGGCCGGACACTCTCCCGTGTCCTTATATCAGTGTTTGTGAATGGCACTTCCAGAGGTCATCTCCACATACATAGTCTGCTAATAGAGAGAAAGTGAATCTTATTTTTCTCACCAGACCTTTCTCCCTCCTGTCCATTGTCAGCTATGTAACCAGGACTACCTTCCTGGCAGCCACCTGAGCTCAGATGCTGCTGCCTTTTTTTTTTTCTTTCATCACTCAGAGACATCTTCTCCACACATTGCTTTATTATGCCGTTCTTCCCCCCTTCTGTTATCTTCAATGCTCAGATTATCCTTTGGATTGAAACTAAATTCTCATCATGAGTTCATTGTTTTCCACCAGTTGGCACCTTCCAGTCTCTCAGGCCTCAAGATGCACTATGTCTTCTCCAGACAGACAAACTAGATGATTCCAAGCTTCCTTTCCTCTGACTCACACCGCTGAACCTTTGCACAAACCACCCCACATTTCCATACCATTCTGCTTCCTCTCCACTCAACCTGATCCCTTTCCTTTCATCTAATTTTTTCTATAGAACAAAACTGGAAGTGCATTGCTTGCTTTAATAATAGTGCCGTTTGTTAAGCACTTCCTCTGTGCTAAGCGTTTTGTAGATACAATTTAATCAGGTTGGACACAGTTCCTTGTCCCACGTGTGGCTTGGTCTGAGTAGGAGGAAGAACAGGAATTTAACCCCCATTTTGCAGATGAGGAAATTGAGGAACAGAGGAGTTAAGTGGCTTGCCAGAGGTCACGCAGCCAGGAAGGGGCAGAGCCGGAATTAGAATCTAAGTCCTCTGACTCCCAGCTTTTGTGCTCTTTTCGCTATGCCATGCTGCGTCAATCCTATTTCACCTTCTTCCACTTGTGTATGATTAGAGAAATTACCTAAATATGCTATATATGTTTTGCCTATAAAGGTGTGTTATGCTTTATGAATTTTGCCCATCTTATTGCCATCTTTGTATTGAAAGCTTTTTTTGAGGCCAGGGCTCAATTTTTCTCTGTCCTCCATGTCCTCGATGTAGTTCAAATAGGAATTATTGTCTCAAGTGAGTGCTCAGTGGTGGTCCCTCAGTCAGTCTCAATCAATGGTATTGAGTGCTTACTGTCTGCAGAGCACTGTACTAAGCGCTTTGGAGAGTTCAATACAGCAGAGTTGGTAGGATACGTTCCCTGCCTGCAATGTCTAGTTGTTAATGAAGAGTTCTGAAAAATTGAGCCAAATCATCTGACGACACCAAGAGCACCCCATTGCCAGAGTTTTCCAGCTTAAAAAGATTTCTGAGATGTAAGCTTGAAAGTATTTTTAAAATTCTACCTGAATGTCAAAAGTACAAAATATTGGTGAAATTTCTTTTTAAAATTGCTTTTATCGCAGTTCCAGTCTAATTTTCATTATTTTCTCTATTTGATTATGCGTTCTTTGCCTCTTGTTTCTTAAGATTCTTCTGCTTTTTTTTAGATCTCCCAAGGGCTTGTCTCAGTCTCCCTGGGCTGTGAAAAAGATTAATCCTAAATGTGATGATCACTATCAAAGTATTTATCAAAAGAGACTGAATGATGAAGCTAAAATTTTGAAAAGCCTTCAGCATCCCAATATCGTAGGTAAGTTTAAAGAAGGGTACGTGAGCTGTTGGTTTATGACTTTGTGCCAAATGTTATAAACTCCTTGTGGGCAGGAAACGTTTCTTTTATGTTGAACTTCTCAAGTGCTTAAAGGAGAGAATTACATTTAGCAGGTGTGTGATAAAATCCATGACTACTATTACTATTACTACTATCACCAAGACACCATTGTCTTGGTGATTTGGGGGACAACAATTCATGGCTCCATAGTTCACATTCTTCATGATTTTTTAAACTTTAATCGTGTCCTTGCTCTGCTTTGTCTTTTTCTGACAAAAGTCCTAATCTTTATGGTCTGTCCTCATACAGAAGCTGGTCCATTCCTCTGATCATTTTATTTGCCCTTCTCTGTATCTACTCCAGCTCCATTATGTCCTTCCAGGGACGCAGAGACCAGACTTCCACATGGTATTCCAAGTGTGGATGTTCCATGATCTTGTCTGGTGGCCTCTGGTCTTTTTTTTTGTGCCCTTCTTGGTGGGAATCTTTTTTATTTTTTTTTTAATTTGTTTTTAAAGAAACAGCAGTTGAAACACCAGTACCACTTGTTTTTCTTTCTCTCAGGACAGTTCCAGATTTACTATTTCAATCTTGCCAAAAATGCACAAATATTATTCTTCCCAGTTTCAGAACCTGACTGCTTTCTCTTCAAGGTTACCGTGCCTTCACTGAGGCTCAAGATGGTAGCATGTGCCTTGCTATGGAATACGGCGGGGAAAAGTCTCTCAATGACTTAATAGAAGAAAGAAATACCAAAAGCCGGGATCCTTTCCCAGCAGACACAATTCTCAAAGTTGCTCTGAACATGGCCAGAGGTTTAAAGGTACTTGCGTTTTGTTTTTCAGTGATAGCTCATACATAGTTGTCCTTCATGTTTGAAGAGGTTACTAACGGTGACCTTTATTTGAGTGATTGATTGGGAGTCAGGAGTCAGAATTGGTGCCAAGTCAAGATGGACTTTCCTGAACTGATGTGGAGCAGTGCCTGGCGGTGTTTGGATTCTCCCTCTTTAGAATCACTCTCTTTCCCAAAACCCAGCTTGAAAAATGTTACCCCATCCCAACTGCTAGCATGCCAAGCTGCTCCGTCCGGTGCATTTGTCTCCCGACAATCTCGCCGTGCTTCATCATTTGAGGTTGGGCTTCACATTTATCTGTGGTTCTGCCCTCCCTGCTTGAAGATGCTCCAGTTAGCTCACTGTTACCTACAGCTGCTGCCGTCCACTCTCCTCACGGAGCCTGTCCAATGAAGCCATATTGGCAACAAGCAATACTTTGATAGTGGGCTCACAGCAGTCCAGGCCCTTGTCGTGGGTGGTCCTGTAGTGCACCTTGCCCCACCTCACAGCACTTAAATGTACATATGTTTATCTCTATAATTCTATTTATATTAATGCCTGTTTACTTGTTTTGATGTGTATATATCTATAAGACTATTTATTTATATTGCTGCCTGTTTACTTGTTTTGATGTCTGTCTCCCCCCGCCCCTTCCGAATTGTACTTTCCAAGCTCTTTTTATCTGTTTATCCGTTAGTTAAATCGTTTACAATCTAGACAAACCAAAAAGCGCTTTGACCTTTTCAGAAGGGAAAAGCTCTAGTGAATGGAAAGTATTCAAAACATCATTCCATCCAATTTTGAGTGCAAGAAAAATTGAAATCCCATGTTTTCATTGTGCATTTTGGATGGAACTTGACAGGAGGATTAGGGAGTGTTCTTCTGTCTCCATCACACGTCTGTGTTGTGATGTCAGAAGAAAAGTTGCTGCACTGGACAAGGGTTAAGCACCACAGTGTGAGTTTTCCTTAACGTGAGGTCCTGCATTTTCGGAGAGCTGGGTGCATTTCCAGCTCACACACACTGAGTTGATGATCAACATCATCAGAAGTTGACCATTAAAAGGAGCGACATAATTCATATTTTTGTTGTGGTTTTATTTTTACTGCGTTTCTCTGCATGTGTGAGCCACTTCTTCTTGGTCTGTCATCTAGTATCTGCACAATGAAAAGAAACTGCTTCATGGAGACATCAAATCTTCAAATGTTGTAATTAAAGGAGATTTTGAAGCAGTTAAGATTTGTGACGTGGGTGTCTCCTTGCCCCTGGATGAAAATCTTACTGGTAAGTGACACTGTTCACAAAGCAGTGTGATGTTCCTGGCCAGAGAATTTGGCGGGGGACGGGGTGGGAAAGGGTGATGATTGAATTTTCTTCCAGGGTCAGGGGATGGGTATAATGACGAGCCTCTACTACTGATAATCTCTGGGGAAGCAGCAGCTGAGCCTCTTTGGTTCCTACCTAGTTGTTAGAGGCTCTGTTCAAGCCTTCCACAGGCCAGTAGTCTGCTTCTGGCCCAGTAGCTCACCCAGAGAGATCCTGCCCAGGCCATAGGAGAGCCAGATCAAGCTAACTCACCCAGGCCCCCAAGCAACTGTTGAAATGTTCTGTGGTTACCTGGAATCAGCAGAGGGCTGAAATGTCACTGACACTGGGAATGGCCACCCAGACATTTAAGTAGCCAAAGAGGAAAAGCAGTATTCTGTCTTGCATATCTGCAGCCAAGCAGTGGTGGAGAAAGGCCCCTGGGAGGCTCCTGTCGGGGTCCCCCAAATCCTAGTGCCAGGCCTCGGAGTGTGAGGGTGGGGACATGTGCTAAAGGCTCCAAGTTCTCTGAGAACTGTCATCCCAACTAGGGCTTGGAGCACTTGGGATTTTCCCAAACAGTGAAATTCAGGGCTGCTTCTCCACGGAGCTGTGGTTGTGAGTTAACCAGGGTGGGCAGTCTCGCCACCCCCACCCAAATTATATGTAGATTCCCCGGGCCCAGCCTCTCCCTGTCAGTTCTACGCCTTCAGCCAAAAGCTCCCCTTCCACGCCTCCCTGGACTAAAAGGTCTGTTTTTCCAAAGGGAAGCAATCCCATTCATCCTCTTCCCTTTTTGTCGGGCCCATCTGGATATCTGGAACATCCTGGACCTTATGGACCTCTTAAAAGCAAGGAGCCATTCCTGAATGCATCCCTCTCCCTCCTGAAAACTAACCCCATCCACTGGATCACTGAGCCCTTCCTCACCAGAGGCTCCCTTGAAGTTGGGGAGAGAAGGGTGGTCATAGGAGAGAAGGGTAACACTGCCTCTCTGGACCCAAGGCCAGAGCAGACTGGGATGTGAACCTAAACTGAGAGTTGAAAAGATTGCATGAATGTGTTGGAATTAAGGTTCCCCTTGTGCTTGTGTATGCAGAATGGAGGATGTTTTGGGAAGGCCAGAGAGTTGAGATTTGAGGTGATGCCTCAGAGAGATTATGTTTATGGATGTGGGTGAGGAAAGGTTGTAAGGATGGAAGAGAGAAAAGCTTGAAGGAAATGTGAAAGGCCCAAAGGGTTATCTCTTAAGAAATAATGGAGGAGTGACTATAGATGGGGGGGGAATCCCTGTCTCAGGAAGGAGTGAGGATATCGAAGAAAGATTTAGGCATCTGTCCTGGGGGGTGGAAATTGACACACCATTTGATAGGAGGGATTGGCTGTGTCAAAGTGTGTAGAATGAGTTTTGCTTGAATAACCTGGCCAGTGTTGTGAAAAATGTATGTTGTGAATTGTGAAGAGAAATTCCTAACTGAATTTGGTTAGCTCCACAGGTTGAGAGTCATCTTATTGGTCTGGTGTTTTAATTCTGGCTTCTTGAAGTCAGTCACCCAGTTAGTTGCAGGAAATCTGCAACTAAGGCATGGGGGTAGGAAACCTAGCCAACTTTACTTTAGGGCCTTATTGGGAGTAAGAAAACCCCTAGGGGGCTGGGGTTATCAGTTTAGACGATCAAAAAAGAATTTGTTTTAAAGAAGGCACCTCCCTCTAGCTAAGGGGTGCCTCCCTTTAGCAAAGGGTTGCCTCCCTCTATCAGATAGTAAAGTGTGAAACTTCAAAGCAGGTGATTGGGTGAGAACTTGCAATTGCTTTCCTGGATAGAAATGCTCATAGGAGTGGTGATGTAATCATTATTTCTGAAATTCTACTGCATTAGATTTTGCTAAATTGGTAAAAAGAGGTATATAAGCAAGTCAAATACAAACTATAAGGGAAGCAGTATGGTCTAGTGGATAGAGAACGAGCCTGGGAATCGGAAGGTCATGAGTTCTAGTCATAATTCTGCCGCTTGTCTGCTGTGTGGCCTTGGGAAAGTCACTTCACTCCTCTGTGCCTCAATTACCTCATCTGTAAATGGGGATTAAGACAGTGCGTGGAACACAGTATGGGCTAACAGATACCAGAATTATTATTATTATTAGAGTGTCCCCTTGGGAGGAGCTGCAGGAAACAGCATCTGGATGGACAATTCCCGCGGGGCAATGTCCAGCTGGACAGAACTCAGCTTTGCAACAGAAAGTGACTCCTGGCAAAGGCGTCCTGCAGCCTTGGCCCATGGGGACAAAGAGGAGGAAGAAGAGGAGGAGGGTGCCAACTGCCTGCCCGCTGGCACCCTTGCAAGGATGAGGCTGGGACGGCAACAGTGGCCACTGAAAGGAGCCAGGAGCCGGGCTGTGGATGGGTCTCCTGGGGGCCGACCCTGCTGGCCACTGCTTCCTCTTGAGCTGGGCCAGACTCCGGTTGTCACCTCCCCTGGGGTTGCTGCGAGCCCTGGATCTCCAGCACCTCCCTAGGGTGTCTTCCTACCTCCTGCCCCCCACCTTCCCCCACTTTTGAATAGCCTCGAGTCGCTCCCCATCATATCCAATGGCTGGGGGGAGCCACTTTCGTTCCAAGAAGAGCCAGAGTTGCTGACCCCCGCTTGGGCGAATCTTAGGGTGAGTGAAGACAGCCCTTAAACTGATTTACCTTTAGGTTTGCAAATGAAATTCATTTCCTCTATGAAGAGGTCTGAGTTTCTGGTTTATTGTCAGAGGAAGACCTCACACACATTACAGGAGCATCTTGTTAGCCACTTGGAACCCATATTTCACAGGTAAAACACCTGAGCAACTGCTGAAATTTCACATTTAAGCAAAGCAGATTAATTTGAAGTAATTCAAGGTTTTTCTCTCCCCTTTTTAGTGAGTGACCTTAATGTACATTACATTGGCACTGAGCCATGGAAGCCCAAGGAGGCTCTGGAAGATGGTATTATCACTGATAAAGCAGACATCTTTGCCTTTGGGCTAACTCTCTGGGAGATGATGACACTATCCATTCCACATATCAATCTGCCAGAGGACGACGATGATGAGGGTATGAAAATATGCTTTTTTGATTCTATTCATTGTTTCAGATAGAGGGAAAAGTCTAAAAAATTAGGTGTTCTTTTAGCGATAGACTACTTATACCGAACAGTTGTTTTGCTTTTAGTCTTTTCAAGATTCATGGAAAATGATGTGATATATAGATGGCTAGGTGGATAAATTTGTAGCTATCATTGAAGGGTAAGCAGTTGACCATGGAAAGAAAAAGTAACATATTTTCAATTAATCAGTGGTATTTATTGAGTATTACTTTTCCTTGAAGTCTCAGTAGTAAGGCCTATGGATAAACCACCAGTTGATTTAGTGGGCTTAACAGAAAGGTGCTCTTTGCTTGAGCAAGTCAGAGGGAGCATATATTCTTCCAGTGATTAGCTCCTTTTTAGTCTCCTCTACTGCCAAGGTTTCCCTTGCCAGCCAGAATGACCTCCATTTTCCAAATCTATGAGGAAAGTGATCGACTGAACCAACTATATTGACTTTCTAGTGGCCAAATGCATAGCCAGTTGATGCCGTAGTGTCGTCACACTGCTTTTACCTGGCACTTGACTGACTTTCTGATTGTACTACTTATGACCAGAACTCCTCCAATTTTGGTTCAGTTGCTGTGCTGACTTAAATCTGACCCCAATTTTGATTAGATAAAACGTTTGATGAAGATGACTTCGATGACGAGGCATATTACGAGGCTTTGGGAACCAGGCCAGCCCTCAATATGGACGAACTGGACGACTCATACCAGATGGTGATAGAACTGTTTTCTGTCTGTACAAACGAGGATCCAAAAGAGCGTCCTTCAGCTGCACAAATTGTTCAGGCTTTAGAAGACATACAGTAATCACTCCATCTTCTCTATGTCCATGCTATCTTTCATTTTTAACAGTCCTCTAATAACCTTGAAGACCAAGGCAGCTACTGTTAACTAGTATTAGGTAGTTTTCCTATAAAACTTTCCACTAAATTAAGGTTACTGTAAACTTACACTGGAACTCAGTCCAGAAAATGTTTGTCTTTGTTTTTATTCATGTTTGTACTTGTTAAGTATTAAAATCTTTTACCATTCCTAGCCAGAATATGCTTATTGATCACCACCATAAAGCAAAATTCCCAAGTCCTATTCATTCAGAAACATTCTCTCTGACACAACAGGCAGGAGGAAGAAGGTGTCAGGTTTAGAAGGGGCAAGGAGACCATAGTTCCATTTCCCCCTCAGATTTAAAGTCTGCCCATTGATGGCACACTTAGAAGCCCACAGGCACATAAATACATAAGTATTTATAAAGTGTGTGCCATGGTAAAAAGTGTCAAAAGCCTGAATATTTGCTCCCAGTGTCACACCCCAGCTGACTTGACACAGCCTTCCTTGTGGAATGCCTTCATCGCAAGGTGGTTGCATTAAAGATGATTTTCTTAGTTGGCAAAGAGCCCAAATGCTCTAGCCACGGCGTATTTAATGTCACAAAATTAACTTCCATAAAAATCTTTATTTTAAACACGTTGCAGTTAAACAAGACTGTGCAGCAATACACTTGAGTGAATGGGATCAAGCTGGGACAACGAGATTTCATATCCCACCTCTAACCTTCCTATCATTGCTCACCACTTCTAGAAAGTCTATGCTTATGGTTTAATGACTTTTACAATGCTTCCTTTCTTTACTCTTTCCTTACCTCCACTCATATGTCCCTCTAGGAATGGGACTCTCCAGATGCTCCAGCACTCTCGCAGAAAAACTTTTGAATACTACATATACTATTACCCTGAAGAACACAAAACAAATATTCTGGACTTGTTTCACAAGCTAAGAACTAGCAGCCCCTCTGTAAATGAACTTTTCCTAGTGGCAAAGTAATTTCCTAATTTTGTGTTCAAAATAACTTTCAGATGAGTCAGGAGAAGATGCAAATTCAGACTTGTATAGCTGTTGCGCAAAATCTCTGTATTCTAAACAGTGCCCCATTACAGTTAAGGTGCAATAATCTACTGGTCTACTTTCATGCTGTGTGGGGCAAGAGATCAATGAATGTTATGTGTCTATAAAAAAGAGGAGGACAGAACTAAAATATCTTCTCTGGCAGTTGTCAAATACAAGACTACAGCTACACAATGGACCAGATAAACAGATTTTAGTTAATTCCCCCAAATAGATTCAACAGTACCATGACTTCAACATAAAGACTTCAACAAAAGTGACACATTTTCCTCTCCATATCTTTTGATTAGAATGAACAATTTAATAAACAGACATTTTAAAAAATTTTTCATAATTTAACAAGTTAAACTCTATTAGGCTTTTCCATCCACAATACCTCTAGGTATATTTGAATTGGTTTTAACCAATAAAATTATACACAAGAAAATTTGGAGTATTGCAGTATTTAGTGGCAAATAATTTGCCATCTGGTGTTGGATCAGAAAAGGCAATTTCGTTGATGTCGAGGTGACCTCCATACATGAATGTATTCCTAGAACAGTTTCAGAAGGTTAAAAGTTAAATAGAAGTCTGAATCTGATGCATTTTTTAAAGTATTTTCATTCCTGTCAAATACATTTCATTATAGTTTTTCCATCAAAATGTCCCAAACTACAACTTGGCGGTAAATTCAACTTCATAAAGTTAAACTCTTTACACGCTAGCTCTCCTATTCAATTTAAAAGATTGATTTTTACTGTTGTATTAATCTACTGAGTATAAAGGAATTTCAACTACTACTTATTGCCAAAGGGCCTTTTTAGATCTGCTAAATGTGTTCCACCCGTGAAAGTAGTTTTAATGCTAATGTGTGCTATAATGAAGCTAACTCCCTCTGCAACTAGGACCCACCTCTCTATTCATAAAGTTCCACTAACATTCGAAGGTCCAGGCTGTCAATATTAAAGTGGGGAAGAGCCTGAGCCACTTTCCCCTCCATTCTGAAAGCTGCCAGCGGGTGCCCTGAATGGGTGATTGATTGATTGCATGCTATTATGGTATAAAGTGTGGTGATTCTAGTTCCTTACCTGACAACATCCATCAGACGACCTGCAATGCCCTTTCTCCGCATCAGGCTAAAGACCCAGATCCTACTGATTCCACAGAGCGCAGCTTCCGGGGTACTTGAGCAGCGCCAGGCCCGGTGACGCTCCAACGTTTGACTGTTGGGAGATCCTGGACTGGCTGGTTCTGAAAACACTCGGAATGCCTGCCACACACATACACATACACAATCATTTTTAGACTTGGAGAGCACTCTGGAAGAAAAAACAAACATTTAGGAACCAACACTATCTGGGGCACAATATTATAGGCACCCATTTGAAATGAAAATTTGAACAAGTGGCCAACATCAGCATCACATGAACTCGTGAGCAGGAAATGTGTCTGCTTATTGTTATTTTGTTCTCTCCCAAGTGCTCAGCACAATGCTCTGTACACAGTAAGTGCTCAATAAATGATTGAATGAACATCAACCATTTAAACCTAAGAATTATGGAAGTTTATAGAGTCTCATGTAGACTCTCTAGCTAGCTTTCTCTATGCCATCAATACTGTATAGTAACTAATGAATGATAGGAATCTTCCACAATGATCTTACACTAGGTTAATTTCTCAAAGTGAGGGATCATGCAAAAGTTCTGAAGGGATCACTGAGAACAGCACAGAAAGACTTCAAACAGCTGTTTGAAATTAGTGATAGCTATAGCCTTTAAAAAATATATATATTTCTCCCTCTCATAGTTTCCTGAACAAAGGGTGGATTTATCTGTTGACTGTTCATATTTACTGAACATATTTATATGATGCGCCTATACAAACACACCCCATACATTTTCACATATGCATATATATACCCAGTCCAATCAATCAATATTGAGCAGGCACTATAAGCAGATCACTGTACTAAGCGCTTGGGAGAGTACAGCAGAATCATGATCCATGATCTGTGTTCTTAGAGAGCTTATGATCTGAGAGCTTACACTAAAATTAATTACAGCTAGAAATAATAAAGAATACAGATATTTGTATACGTGCTCTGGTGGGGATTATTTAAGTACTTAGGTGGCGTGGAAATGCTGAAATGGCAGATGGGGAAGAAGGTGGGGAGATTAGAAATCAACGAGGGCAGGAAGGCCTCGGAGGAGACGTGATTTCAGGAGGGCTTTGAAGATGGGGAGGCAGCGGTGTGTTGGGAGTGAAGCAGGAGGGAGGGCGGTTTGTGGTGGGAGAGAAGTGAAAAATGCACAGAATAGATTAACTTGAGAAAAACAAAGAATGTGAGCTGGACTGCAATGGGAGAAGAGAACAGATATAGAGGGAGAGAGATGATGGAATATTTTAAAGCCAACAGGAGTTTCTGCTTGGTCCAGGCAATAGAATGAAATGTTGACTGGGGAGAGGAGACACTGGAGGCTGAGCGAAAAGAATGAAGATTAGGGAGTGTGTCTACCAACTTTGTTATAATGTATTCCCCCAAGTGCTTAGTACAGTGCTTGACACATAGTAAGCACTCAATAAATACTATTGATTAGTTGATTAAAATTGATGCAGCAGCCACGCTGGACAGGGCAAGTGACGGGAACAGTGTGGTGGTGATTTAGAGACGAAGGGGTGAATTATGGAAGTGGTCTGGAGGAGGAACTGACAGGACTTGGTGACAGACTGAAGGTGGAGGTTGAATACAGAATTGAAAGAGAGAGAGGAAACGACACAATTACAGTTTGAAGAGATGGGGTGGATAACTATCAACTGTGATGGAAAAGTTAGATGGAAGAAAGGATTTGGAAGGGATACAGAAAGCCGGAGGGGCCAGCCAGAACATCCACATTGTGATGTCCTGGAGGCAGGGAAAAAATGTGAGATTGCAGGAAAAGAGAGGTCAAGGCTAGTGAGGTAGATTTGGGAGTCATCCTCATTGAGTTGGCAGTTAAAACCTTGGGAGCAGGTGAGCTCCCAAAGGGAAAATAAAGGGGACCCTGAACTGAGCTTTGAAGGAAATGGAAAGTAGGAGAACTGGGGAAAGAGACTGAGAAGGATCAGTCACAGAAGTAAGAGGAGAACCAGGAGAACTTTGTCAGAAAAACAAGAGGATAGGGGTGTGATGTGATTGCCTCAAGTCAAAAGGTGCTGCATCTCCTATCCCTCCCCATTTTCGAGTCCACAGTGGAGAGTGAGATGGGACGGGGAGGGGTACACTTCTGCCCTAGAAGCTGTGCCCCCTCGAAGCTCCACATCATGCTTAAATAGTAATAACAATAATATTTGTTAAGAGCTTACTATGTGCCAAGCACTGTTCTAAGCACTGGGAAGAGGCAGCCCTCCTGACATCAGGGATGTAGGATCCAGTTGTCCCTCTAGGAGACAGAATACTGTTCTAATAAAGGCATGTCTTATGTTATGTTAATTGATGGTCCAACATGATACCACTTATCAAGGTAACTAGTGTAGTGTTGTCAGTAATGGAGCTCTCCTTGGTCCCTTCTGAATTAAACAGGTTATAAGTAATCACAGAAAAAGGAGAGGGAATGGCAAAAGCACATATGTGTGATGAATGCAAAAAATATCAAAATACAGCCCTAGACCAGTTAATAAAAAAGTCAAAAGGTCCTGAGCTTTTTGAGTTAAAATGTGTAAATGGAGTTACAATAAATGCTATTTAAGTTTCTTGAGGACAAGAATCATATCTCTGTTTCCATTGCAGCGAATGTCATACTTTTCAGGGATGCACAATAAATACTCCTTGCTGACAATCATGTGGCACTCTAGTGGGCAAAATATGTTAACCTAAAATAAGGTTTCAGTCACTAATTCTGAAAGCCATTCAAATCTTTCAATCTAAATGCTACAGTATATATTCCAATGCCTTTCCCCAATTTAATATCCAGATGACTTCTAAAATCTGTTAAACTTATCAACAGAAGACACATTCTCCACTTTTCCTCAATTTCTTAATGCTTCCAAGCACTAGTGGTATTAATTTTAAGACTTCAATTATCTTTTTTCATTCCACAATCTATGCAATAGATTAAGAAAGACAAAACGTACCTACCTTTTTGATTTGCTCTGCGATTAAACATCCAACCACCTTCTTTTCATTGGACACAAACAGGTAGGTTTTAGTTTTGCTTGGACAGCTCAGCACAACCTGCTTAAATCCCAGTTCCTTATCTACAAGTTCTCGGACATCTTCTGCCTTCGATACGTGGGTCAAGGGAAGGCAAACATTAAATCAGTCACTGGACATCATGAGTGAAGTTATAATTATATCATTACCCGTGGTGTTGAAGGGACTTGAGGCAGGAAGTGGCTTTCATGAACTCATGTCGCCTCCGGAACCCAAACCCCTTTGGAGATGGTCCTTGTCCACCCTCACCCCTGGCAAATGACATCCACCTTGTCCCTCCCCACCTCACTCCCCAAATACTGCTAGATTTGAAGCAGCGTGGCTCAGTGGAAAGAGCACAGGCTTTGGAGTCAGAGGTCACGGGTTCAAATTCCAGCTCCGCCAATTGTCAGCTATGTGACTCTGGGCAAGTCACTTCACTACTCTGGGCCTCAGTTCCCACATCTGTAAAATGGGGATTAAGATTGTGAGCCCCCTGTGGGACAACCTGATCACCTTGTAACCTCCCCAGTGCTTAGAACAGTGCTTTGCACAAAGTAAGCGCTTAACAAATGCCATCATTATTATTATTATTTGAGGTCATGTGGCCCTGAACAGGCCTGGCTCTTCCCCTGTTTAAGACTTCTCTGGGCCAGAGGATCACGGTGCAGCAGCTAAGCGTTACCAAATATTCCCAAATTGTCTGCTGGAACTCAGCAAACTCAGCCCTTAGGCAGTGGTCTTCTTGGAAGTGAGGACTAATTGGGTGTTGGGTAGACTGAACATTTTCAACTTCTGCAGTTTTAACAGGTGGCATTTTTGGGTAAGAGCCACCTTCATTCTTGGCACCTGCTCATGTCTGCTCAGAGCTTGGTATTGGAAAATGGGGCAAGACTACTGCCCTGAGCCACCAGAGAACCCATCTTCTCCTCCATGCCCATCCTGGGCCCCAGTGGCCCCTGAGAGTCTTTGGTTTCCCTCTGCTCAGCATAACCTTACTGGCTATGATGGCAGGCGAGATGCATCGATCAGCAGCAATAGTCAGAATAGTGCTTGATGATGCTTTAAGTCTTCTGTAGCCAAAGCTACTACTACAGTGGGGGAGCCCTGTTGGGCCCCAAGGACACTTACCCCACCCATAGAACTGCCCCACTCCCATTAGCTCTAACACCAGAACCCAAGATGGGTGGCCCGACCTTTTCCAGAATCAAGGTATGCACTCCCCTAAGGACAATTTTTGGAGTGGGCTAGACAGTATTTACCACTAGGACCGCCCCCACACACACCTAAAATCCCAAAGCATGACCCAAAGAACTCAAACGTATATAGTAAATATAATTAAGGGAGGAAAATGCATTTTTCTACATTTGTAAATCCAAACTGTGTGTTGCTACAAATAAAATAAACCTTTTGAAAGGAATGTTTTCAAATAATTCTAAAAAGGCAGAGTTCATTATGATACCATTCATTCAAATGAGAGCGTATTATACATTTTAAATAAATTACCCCAAGGCAGTCCTTGGGGCAGAAGGGCTGTGACGGGGAGGGTAGGGGTAGCAGAGAATGGTTAGGCATTGGGAGGAGGAAGCCAAGGAGCTGCAGGGAACAGGTAGGGGGGTTGGTGTGGATTAAAGCAAAACAGGCAGAAATAATCAAGAGCTATAGCTGAAGAACCATTTTGCCTATCTTATTTTTTTTAAAAAAAACTACTATGCTGAATCCAGGATTTATCAGAAGACGACAGTTTCCAAACGTTATAAGAGCAGTCATCAAAATAGTTGGGAAGAGTTGAAGAGTTAAATCTGATGGGTCTCTAATAAAGCTCCCATTTAAAAACCTTCATTTAGCTTTATGGAGGAATCAAATGAGCTGCAGATTTTCTTTCCAAGGAGGGCTGCGAACAATTCAAAGAATTACCTTTCTGATGGCGTATCTTGGATCATCTGGCAGAACCATTATGACCTTCCCATCCCAAAACTCTGCTACTATACGTTCTTTCTTCCAGCCCTGCCAAGAAAAGCATAAATTACAGCTCAATTTGAGAAGGCGGAAAAAAAAGCTGTTGAGAGGACTGTTTTGGATTTGAAAATTTTCCCGGGTCAAATTCTGGCCTTTGGAAGTTACTGGAAGTTAGTGTCCTCCACTCCAACGCACTCGCCATAAAATGGGCAGTCAAGTGAGCAGGAACTGGCACAACCGTGGCCTCCTGACACCGAAGGTGCCCGAAGTCCTGGCTGAGGGCTTGTTCCCATCCCCAGCACCTCTGGGGCTACCCACTCACCAGTTCACCTCCCTGGCTCTAAAGACAACAGTAGCATCAAGTGAGCAGGTGGTGTACACTCATCAATATCAGAGGCCTAGTGCTGTCTTAATGAAGTTGGGAGAAAAAAAAACAAACTACAAATCAAGAGGTAACAGGGCCAGGCAGGAACATTAGCAATGTCTTGGACCATAGAAAGCAAATATTCAAGACTGGTGTAATTGCTTGCTTCTTTCCTATCTCTTATTCCTTTTGTCCCTGATGTCTTCCTCCTCTTCCTTTCTCTGTAACGTCTACCCCCTTACTTTTTGAGCGTTAGCACTTCTATAAATATTCATTGAATGAGACCTTTATTGTCATTGATTATAGCGTTATAAAACACCTTGAGCTCTTCAGAGGAAAGGAGCTGAAAAGCCTAATATGTTTAAAAGTAAATCATTGGATGGGTAGCCCTCTAAATTTGGAATTTTATGGGAGATTTCAAGTTCATCATTTTTTCCCAATTCCAAGTGGCAGTTTGATTAATGAGAGAGTGGGATAATCTTGGACATTTACTTTATGATGCTACAAATCACTATTATAAAACTCAAGCATGTGGCTTGTTTATTGTGAGACTGGCAAAAATCCCCATTCCTCCTTAGAGTTCGTCAACAATGTACTAAACCCAGTTCTCCTATAAAGAGTGTTGCAAAACCTCACATCCGGGAAAACTTGTGCCTCAGTGTGCTCACCCACTCTAATGACTTCTGCGTGCACGAGAGTGCTAGCTAATTCGCCATCAGCTTCTAGCCAAGGCACGTGGTAGAAACAGATATTAGATCAGAACTGAGTAGCCTTTTAAATTTGCTTTCACATACCCTAATTCCTCTTGTGTATATTTCTTCTAGTGCTTGCTCCTTGCAGTTCTTCAAATATTTTTCTACTCATCTGTTGCTCTGTCTCTTCCAGTATTTGTCTCCACTACTCTGTATCCTTTTAGATTCTTTACCTCCTCTCTCCTTGCTCTTGCCACTACTCACGTTTCCCTCCTTCTCCCTGCCATTCACTCCTACGCATCTTTTCTTTTTCCTTTGCTAGTCATTTCTCCTGTGACGCACATTTTCATTACTCGTTTTATATGGAATGCTGTTGAGGAACCAGGGAACGTTTTTCTAATAATGTGCATCTGTCAGGATAGAACATAGTGTAGTGTTGGAAGAAACAGTTGTGTACTTGCGCATGACGTCGATGAAGATGTGAGTTTTATAATGTGATCCTTCCTTGATTTTTAGAATTTCTTTTCTGATCCTGGGCATTCTGCCAAAGCTACAGTTAATCAGCTCTTCCATGGCACTGGAAAAGATAACTGATCCTAAGCAAAAAGGCTCAGAGGCCATCATTAAGTCCATAGCATCTGACCGGCTTCTGGATGCTTACCAAGCAGCCAGTTACGTGTCTCAGCCAATCACAGGATAGTTAGCAGGCCAGGTGGAGGAATTTAATCCCCTTTAAATTATTCATATCCATGAATTTGTGCCTCTCTATATATTATTACTATCATATTTGTTAAGCTCTTACTATGTGCCAAGCACTGTTCTAAGTGCTGGGGTAGATACAGGGTAATCAGGTTGTCCCACGTGGGGCTCACACTTTCAATCCCCATTTTACAGATGAGGTAACTGAGGCACAGAGAAGTTAAGTGACTTACCCAAGGTCACACAGCAAACGAGTGGCGGAGCCGGGATTAGAACCCACGACCTCTGACTCCCAAGCCCGTGCTCTTTCCACTCAGCCACACTGCTTCTCAATATATATATAAAAACAGAGAGGCACTATATGTATAAATTAAAACAAATAGTATATCTTTGTATATCATTCATAAGCATATAAACACCTCACTACGTTAATGGCTTAAAATATTTTCAGTTATAGACCTAGGAATAGTTTGAGAGGTTAAATACATTTTACTTTCTGAAAAAAAGAATTTGCCTACATAGTGACTTACAACATTTTGTGGGCTTAAGACATTTTGACTTACAATGAATTTAATTCCCTCCACAAATCTCTGGTGATACTGAGCATGTTGTACTTCATCTTCAGGGCTGGCAGCTGTGTAGATCATGCCACATGATTTGCATATAGTGGCCCCAAAATGCTTCTGACCTGCATCCTGTCATTGAGAAGAGTCAACAAGATATAGGAAATTAAACTTCTTTTAATTTGAATCGTTTTCCCAATAAGTCATACACAGCTCTAAACCAAGACCATAAACATTTTAATACTTTGTTTTTTAGTTTCTACATTCCATCTTTTGTGGCTCAAAAAGAAAACTTTCCCATTCTCTGATCTTGTTCCCAGCAGTATTTATTCCGCAGCATTCAACTAAAATAATACGTTCATCTTTGCGTTACTAAGGGAAAAAAGAGGTACCCCAAAACCTAGTGATTGTTTCACAGACCTCAGTCAACTAAGCAATCCTGAACAGTTCATATCAACAAAAGCAGATATCTTATTGCCAATATATGAAAACAAAAGCCGATCTATTCCTCAACGCAAAGCCAGTTGAAAATACTAAGCCAAGAAAGGATGTAACGGTGAAGCACTGCAAATTCTCCGGTGAAGCAAGGAAAAATTTTCCCCAAATTTACTTACAATAACAAACTGGTCTTTGAATCCTTGGTTTAAGTCTCTGGTATTCTTGATGACTTTCTGGTTATGAGGCTGTTTAAAGAGTTCAGACGCCACATCAATAGATGTTCCGGATCCTGGAGATGAAAGATCTTCTGAGGGTGGTTGAATTCTAAAAGCACAAAAAATATACTAAAATGTTTACTGCAAGGTTTTATTTCACATAAACATTCTTGTTAATCCACTAAATATCCAAGTGAGGGTAACTTCCATATAGACAGTTTATTGAGAAAGATGTGTATGTTTGACCCCTGAGCTGGCTTGGTTACAGGAAATAGATGTTCTTGCTATTTAATTCAATTACCTGCTAAGAAGGGTCTTAGAAACAATGAGATACAACTGCACTTATATTACAGTACTTTGGGAATCAACTGGGTACAAAATTTGCATTGAATACTGGCCATTTTTAGCAATTCTATTCATTCCCTCTCCATTTAGTGAATTTATTCAATCATATCAACTGAGTGCTTACTGTGCACAAAGCACTGTATTAAGCACTTGGGAGAGTACCAATCCACCTCATTATAGCCCTGGCAAGTTTTTCCACCTTCTCCTAGAAGGCGAAACAAATAAAGAAATTGCCAAAATATAGGCAGGAGAGAAAAGAGCAATAAACTCATTGAAGGCAGGGTAATATACTGCAGACTGGAAGAAAAGAAAAATTGTCCTGTTACCAGGACTTTATAAATTAATCAGAAGGCAGAATAAACACAAATAAATTCTGTTAACATTAAGTAGAAACCTATGCCTATATTCACAACCAACTACAGAGTAGGTGAAGGAAAGTGATTGATACTAAATGAGAAGAAACAAAAGTCTTGGCTAAAATTCCACAAACTGAACAATCAGATCCTGGATAATTGATACTCGGAAGAACTTCACTATCCAATTTCTAAAGCCAAAATCTAGAGGCTAAAATGATAATGAATTCAGATTTTTAAAACCATCATACCTTTTCTTGTTGGTTGAAGGTGTACCAAAGATGGGATAGGCAACAGCTGCGAGGGAAGAGAAAAAGGAAATCACTCATAATTTCTAATGTAAACAAAAAATACACAGGTAAGAGGCAGAAAAAAAAAAAAAACTTTTACAAGATTTCTCAACAACATGACTCCAAGTGGGGCAAAAAGGGTTTTGATGAGGGAGTTACAGGTCTGAAATAGCTGACATAAGCAATAGGTACGGGAGTTGATAAGGACGGAGAAGCATTGCTGCTGGATGGAGGAGAGGGCGGAATTAAAAGTAAGGATAAATCTGAGATAAATTGGGGGAGGGAGGGCTGGTATTTGGGTAGATGTATGTTATAACGTGTACAGGCATGGTGGAAGCATTATGCTGAGATAATCTCATGGCTGTGGTTAGTGTTATGAAGTTGGTGGAGGGATAGGGAATGAGGGAGTTGAATTCAACCACTTTCCTGCTGTGCTGTCTTGGGTAACACACTTAACTTTTAATTAAAATGGGACTTAAATCTTGTTGAAACTATGAACTCCATATGGGACACGGATTGTGCCAACCTGATAATCTTGTCTCTACCCCAGAACCTACTGTCTGGTACACCGTAAGTGCTTTAACAAGTAGCTTTAAAAAAATAAACATGTTTGCTTAGTAATTGCTGGTGGGGGGGAAAAATGGTCTTTTAAGAGCCTGTGAATTAATTGGTGTTACACTGTTCTCTGTGCACCCCCTTGCCTCTACGTGTAATGAAGAACATATTGTAATGTATGTGCCCTAAGGCTACATTAAAATTCACTCTGGGAATGCATGATCACAGTGGTGTTCAGTATCAATCATACACAAGGTCTCCAGCCATGCTTTTGTAAGAAATGGAGCATGGTGAGATAACACAATTACTTCTAACAAAAAAAAAAAAAAATAGAAACTTTTTTCCTTTTGAAGAAAGTGATAGTGGTGGCATCTCTAAATTTTTGGATTTCCATAAGTTGAGTGAAAATCCAGGTCAGTTTAGATATACTTAACAAGTTTTATATTTGTGATTGCAATCTCCACACTGACAGGGCATTAAGGAAATGAGAAAATAATAAAGATGGTTGAGTCTCTGAACTAATTAGGGCCCAGGTAAGATCTGACGTATAGAAGTCTGGTTAAACAGAACTAGATTTGGCAGTACTGGAAAGATACACATCCTTCTGTTTATTTTGGGGTAATATACACCAAAACCTGTTTTTCACTGCACACTATTTTATAGCCCAACTATTGAAATTACTCTGATGGATTTAAATGCAAATTCTTGGTTTCTTGGTATTGTCAGTGCTTTTTGATACCAATGCAAAGAAAGGTAGCTTTTAGATTAGAGAATGAGAGAAAAGGAAAGTATAGTCGATTACAATATAGGGAAAACAGGGTTCTAATAGTTTACCTTTCCCACTGTTCTCACTGGCAGATTCCCTGGTAGGAAAAGTCTTGCAATCACTGCCTGAACTCTGTAAATTACAAGACAAGCCAAAAGACAATGTCTGAATTCATTTCAAAATTACTGCTTAAAGACCACATGACTTCTCTAAACAATTCTTACAATCTGATTCAAAATAATGTCTTGGAAATGAAGATGCCTCATTACTATAAAGTTATGTTTTTGATACATGATAAAGGAAAGAACATACTGATATAGCTGACCATTTAATTTTTTAGAATATGCATTCAAAGAATCACATTCCTAGATGGAGCCTCATGAGAGTTAGGGCTCTACTTCCTACCTATAGGCTCTTTCCTAGTGCCATTATATTTTCATTTTTCTGCATCTGAAAAATGCCCTTTCAGTCAAGGAAGAAATCTGATGATTGTTCTAGTACATTATCTAGCATATATCATCTTATATGAACACATTTACCAGAATGTCCTATGCTTTACATATATGTTGGTCCAAACAAAAGTTATAATCTTCCTCGTATTCCTTAAAGAACAAAAGTGATACGTCTTTTTTTTTTCCAAATACTACACAACCTAATGCCCAAATCCACAAACACCCCATCCAGAGTGAAGCAATTTAAACCCTGCAATAACAGACCATGTTTATTCATGTTTCATTATTTCCTGTCACTCCTATGACATTCAGTATGGCTAATATTAGAGCCAGAGATAACTGTATAGAATAGTATTGATAACAATGACTAGCATGGTGTCTGTGGTGCCTATTCAAGTCCAGGTCAAAGATTAGCAATTCCCCATAAGGCACATCAGGCTTGAGGATGTTTAGCCTCGTAGAAAGAACATAGGATTGTGTCAGGAGACCCAGGGTTCTAAGTCACAGCTCTACCATGAACCTGCAATTAGACACTGGGCAAGTCTCTTAACCTCTATGGGCCTCAGTTTTCTTATCTCTAAATTGGGAATAAGGCAGACAGAATTCAATCACATAACTTGGTATCAACCCTAGCACTTAGCAAATATCGTTATTATTATTGTGCCTTTCTATTTGGTGTGGTTGGGTCTTCCATACCCCTGTTGAGAGCTACTTTGCTGCCACTGTTGAAAACCCCTAAAGAGCTCACTAAAATGGCAATGAAAAGAAAGCTAGCAGCACTCTTCGTCTCTTCCATCAATCAGGACTGAAGGACCTGAGAGAGCTGAGCCTGTCAAGGATAGTGAACTGAGCAAAGAATACCTAGATTGTAATTCTTCCACACCCCAAAGGTCCTTAACTAACATTGGTTGCTGTTTACCATGACTTGGGTTGAAAATGATTTGCCCCAGTGTCACCATTGTCCTTATCTAGCAACAGGGCTTCTCTCCACATTCTACGCCTTCCCAGGAACTCAGGGAGGAATAAAGAGCCTCACTGTTTTGCCATTTCCTTCCTTGCTTTCTGGATTTTCAAGTGTGTGAAAAATGCATATGCTTCTGTTAACAAGATAGCCGATTGATGTACCCAGGTATTTGTAGAAAGAAATTTAAACAAGATATGTGTACCTGCTTGTCTATGAGTCTCACCCTGAAGTTGTCTGCACCACTTGTCTATCACAGTTTAGTTGCTTCTACCCTAATTTGTTCCCCTGAATATTTGTTCCCAACCTGTAAGCTGTCTGAAGAAAAACCTTCAAGTTTGAGCGATGTCCTTCTTTTTGCTTACCTTGTTTTGTTTCATTCCACTTTCATTTCTTGTGATCAAACCCCTAACTTCCAACTTCTCCTTTGGGCGTTGGCTTGCTTCAGCAGTTTTATTAACATCTCTTTTAGGCAAATCTGCATCCACAATCTCTTTTGATAGGGCCTTCTTTGCTGGGTCAAATGCTGGTCTGGTGTCCAAAGACCCCTTTCTAGGGACAGGGTGGGATTTCTTTCTAGTAGCAAAAAATGCTGCTCCAATCTGGAGCGTCACCTTTGGTTTAACCCTTAGGCTTAGTACATGTGAAGCATTACCCAAATTATTTTCAGTTGCGACTCCAGTTTTCTTTTCCACAGGTTTGAAAGAAGCTCCATTTTCCTTGTTTTTTGTCAAGTTCTTTGCTACGGTCTTTGTATGTCTGGAGCTCGTTTGAAACCTGGAAGCTGAACTCTTCTGAATTCTCGAACTTGCCTTTTTGGAAAGGGTCACCTTTAGCTTCATTTTCTCAGATAAACTGGGCACAGGAAAGACTATACTATTGTTTTTGTGGCAAACTGATCTGCTTTCTTTGACCAGCTTCCTCTCCAGGGGATTAAGATACTGATTCTCCTTGTTATAAAAGGTTATAGTGGATACAGCAGATTTATATGGAGAGCCCGGTTTTGAAGACTTAAATGGTGACGGTCCAGGTGTCTTTTTAGCAGGAAAGGCTGTTTGAAATGGTGGCTTATTGCCCTGCCATGAAACGCTTTGTGGGACTACCTGACACGGATTTTCTTTTGTCTCGTCACTGGCTTTTGAGATCTGCTTTTTAGAGGTCACATTTGATAATGGAGATGTAACATCTGTGAAGTCCAGTATTAGTTTCTTCATTGGGTTTCCAGGTAATAAACTAGGAAAAGAAACAAAACCTCAAAGAAATCAGAACAGTGTTAGGTTAAATAAAACAATTTTGTTCGAGCTAGTTAAAAGTGATACCCATATCTGTTTGCTAAATAACTGTGATGCTGGAATACCTTCTGTTCTTGGGCTGCACTTGCAGACCAGGAATTCCCGAATAGCCCATTCGGTTTGACATGGGTTGTCAGTCAGATACCAGAATCATTCATTCCGTTACCCCACTATCACACCAGAGCTCGACAACTTCACTGCCGTTTCTGACAATTCTGGGTCTCTCCCAGCAGCCATTGATGTCAAAAGCTTCAGACAACTAAGTTATTCTAACATCTTGTTAGGCAAATCCAAACCAGATCATGTTGACCAGAGCACAAAAGCTGTACCTGCAGTATTTCTTTCTGAATTGCAAAAATTTGGGAGAAAAGTGCTGCTGTACTGCCTTCTCTTCTCTCACCTGGGCAAATACTTTCATTTCAAATTCTTGCTGAGACTTATAGTTCAGGGTAATTACTCTGGGGAAGGGAGAAAATGAGTAAAGAAAAGTTACAAGAAGACTGAGTGTGGTCAGAGTAATAAATGTGAAGGGGAAAAGGACAATAGGGAGAAAGAGAAACGGGATTGGGACAGTCAGGTTCGGATGATTCTAGGTGCCCCCACTTCAGGCCCCTTCAGAAAGCAGAGCACAGTGACTTTCAACAAAGGTTGAAGCAATGGTGGGCTACAAGCCACAGCCACTGACAAGAGCAAATGTGCATGTGGAGCCCAACACTGAATGCACTAGCTTGAGTAAACTGGAAAATGTCCACCCTGTTTTGGAAGTTGATGGTGGCAGGATAACTGTCACCCATGTGGTAATTCCATTTATGTAAGCGGTAGCAACACACACCCGGGCAAAGAGCTTGGATTCAAACTCAGCTTGGCTCAGGGGGGTAGATTAGATCTCAGATTTTTGGTCCAGGCAGGGCCCTAGATGACAGGGAACGATACAAGAGGGTTGTTGTTTTTTAGCCTGGGCATGGAAACAAAAAAATTACATGAAGCAAAACTCACCCAGCACAGTTGGTGGTCCTGCGATTCCTTTTCCTGGGAGTTACTGTTGCCATCTCCTATTTGGGCCCCTAAAATTACAGGATATTTTAGAACAGAAAATGTTCAACTTTTGGAGGTTATTCAGAACCCAAGAACAACATTTTCAAAGACCCTTCTGAACCACCACCATGCTACTTGAAATCACTGTAGATCCACTTCGGCAGGAGGAAGCGGAATACAGCAAGAGTGGACCAGGTTTCTGTGGGAGCTGAGCCCCCAAATGGGAGCCTGTCACCTTAATCCAATAATAAGAACTGTGGCATTTGTTAATTTGCCAAGCATCATATTAAGCGCTGAAGTAGACACAAGAAAATCAGGGCAGGTAGAGACTCTGTCTCACACGGGGCTCACAGTCTAAAGGGGATGAGGAACTGAGGCACAGATAAGTTAAGTGACTTCCCCAAAGTCACATAGCAGGAAAGTCGTAGCGCCAGGATTAGAACCCACATTCCCTGACTCGCAGGCCTGTTCTCTTTTTAGTAAGGCATGCTGCCCGACCTTCTCTTACCTTCCATCTCTTCTCCCCGCCAACCGACCAGAAGGTTTGGAGTGTTACGTAAAGAGATGCAACAGGTGAAGTCTTGTTATTGGCCGTATTTATGACATTCCCAAAATTATTCTCACAATGAGTGCTCACTATATCCAGTGATAATCATGTGGCTATGTATAATACTATGTGCCTGTTTTGCCTCTCAACATAAGGTATATGGTATGTTAGATGGAGGTTTCTCTCTAGTGTGCTGAGAAAATTGGCTAAATGGAAATTGAGATGGAATTGGTTTTGCAGTTCAGCTATGAGAGGCTCTGTCTGGGTATTTAAATACAATATGACATGTACATTTTCTGTGCTTGGCTTTCCCTTAATTACAAACTGATCAAGGCAGGGAATATGCTGATTTGATTTCCCTGAAACTATCCACAGAACCATACAAAACTCTTCACATAATAAGCAATTAGAAATACTTACTGATCAACAAGAGTCTCCACACGTATAATGCTGACTGCATCCCAATAGCTCTTAAAAAATTTCTAAAAATAGCTTCAGATAGTTGAACGGCCACCAAAAGCCATGCCTCAAACTCAGGAAAAATATATTAAAATGTAAAATAAGAACTTTATTAAAAAGGGTAATCACCAACTAATCAGGGGGAAACACAATCATCTTGAGATTGTAGATTAGATCTCAGATTTTTGGTCCAGGCGGGGCCCTAGATGACAGGGAATGATACAAGAGGGTTGTTGTTTTTTACCCCGGGCATGGAAACAAAAAAATTAAATGAAGCAAAACTCACCCAGACCTGGATGATGCTCTGCACACAGTAAGCGCTCAACAAATATGACAATGAATACAAAAGAGTAGGATTATGGAAAAGCAGAAGCCAGCTAAATGGCAGGAGGGTTCGCATATGCCCCAAGGAAAGGAGGAAAAACAACTCCCATCAAAAGTAAAAATGGGCCTCCTTTTCCACACTTGAGGCACCTATCCTCCAGTCTGCTTCAGCAGGGCCTTCCGTGAAGAGACATTCCCCTCAGCTCCCATTTCAATAATAATAATAATGGCATTTGTTAAGCACTTACTACGTGCAAGGCACTGTTCTAAGCACTGGGGGGGATACAAGGTGATCAGCTTGTCCCAGGTGGGGCTCACAGTCGTCATCCCCATTTTACAGATGAGGTAACTGAGGCTCAGAGAATTTAAGTGACTTGTCCAAGGTCACACAGCAGACATGTGGCGGAGCTGGGATTCGAACCCATGACCTCTGACTCCAAAGCCTGGGCTCTTTCCACTGAGCCACGCTGCTTCTCCAACAACACTTCTTCAACACTTTCACATCAACTAAGCACTTGGATATTCATACCCCGTGGCATTTATTTATACATCTTTAACTCCATCACTTCCTTCTCCCTTCACTCTCTGATATCCTACTATACTACAACCCAGCGCACACACTCTGCTCTTCAATTTCCAACTTACTCATCATCATCAATCGTATTTATTGAGCGCTTACTGTGTGCAGAGCACTGTACTAAGCGCTTGGGAAGTACAAGTTGGTAACATAACTTACTCGCTATACCTCGATCTTGCCTATCACTGCCAACCCCTCGTCCATGTCCTCCCTATAGCTTGGAACTCCCTCCTCCTTCATATATGACGGATCACCACTTTCCCCGCCATCAAAGTCTTATTCAAACTAATTAAAATTAATTATAGTACTTTTTAAGCGCCTACTACGTGCCAAGTACTATTCTAAGTGCTGGGGAGGTTACAAGGTGATCAGGTTGTCCCACGGGGGGCTCACAGTCTTCATCCCCATCTTACGGATGAGGTAACTGAGGCCCAGAGAAGTGAAGTGACTGGCCCAAAGTCACACAGCTGACAAGTGGTGGAGTCAGGATTAGAACCCACGACTTCTGACTCCCAAGCATGGGATCTTGCCACTGAGCCACGCTGCTTTTAAACTGTGAGCCCATTGTTGGGTAGAGACCGTCTCTAGATGTTGCCGATTTGTACTTCTCAAGCGCTTAGTCCAGTGCTCTGCACACAGAATAAATAATAATAATAACGATGATACTTGTTAAGCGCTTACTATGTGCAAAGCACTAGCACCATGGCTCAATGGAAAGAGCCCGGGCTTGGGAGTCAGAGGTCATGGGTTCAAATCCCAGCTCTGCCACTTGTCAGCTGTGTGACCTTGGGCAAGTCACTTCTCTGGGCCTCAGTTCCCTCATCTGTAAAATGGGGATGAAGATTGTGAGCCCCACATGGGACAACCTGATCACCTTGTATCCGCCCCAGCGCTTAGAACAGTGCTTGGCACCTAGTAAGCGCTTAACAAATTCCATCATTATTATTACTATTTATTATTCTCTGTGCCTCAGTGGCCTCGTCTGTAAAATGGGGAGTAAGACTGTGGGCCAACCTGATCACCTTGTATCTGCCCCAGTGCTTAGAACAGTGCTTGGCACCTAGTAAGCGCTTAACAAATGTCACCATCATTACTATTATTAGAGAAGCAGCGTGGCTCAGTGGAAAGAGCCTGGGCTTTGGAGTCAGAGGTCACGGGTTCAAATCCCAGCTCCACTTATCAGCTGTGTGACTTTGGGCAAGTCACTTCACTTCTCTGGGCCTCAGTGACCTCATCTGGAAAATGGGGATGAAGACTGTGAGCCCCCCGTGGGACAACCTGATCACCTTGTAACCTCCCCAGAGCTTAGAACAGTGCTTTGCACATAGTCAGTGCTTAATAAATGCCATTATTATTATTGTATCTCCCCCAGCGCTTAGAACAGTGCTTTGCACATAGTAAGCGCTTAATAAATGCCATTATTATTATCTCATCTCCCCCAGCGCTTAGAACAGTTCTTTGCACATAGTAAGTGCTTAATAAATGCCATTATTATCTCATCTCCCCCGGCGCTTAGAACAGTGCTTTGCACATAGTAAGTGCTTAATAAATGCCATTATTATTATCTCATCTTCCCCAGCGCTTAGAACAGTTCTTTGCACATAGTAAGTGCTTAATAAATGCCATTATTATCTCATCTCCCCCGGCGCTTTGAACAGTGCTTTGCACATAGTAAGCACTTAATAAATGCCATTATTATTGTATCTCCCCCAGCGCTTAGAACAGTGCTTGGCACATAGTAAGCGCTTAATAAATGCCATTATTATATCTCCCCCAACGTTTAGAACAGTGCTTTGCACATAGTAAGCGCTTAATAAATGCCATTATTATCTCATCTCCCCCAGCGCTTAGAACAGTGCTTTGCACATAGCAAGCGCTTAATAAATGCCATTATTATATCTCCCCCAGCGTTTAGAACAGTCCTTTGCACATAGTAAGCGCTTAATAATAATAATGGCATTTATTAAGCGCTTACTTTGTCTCCCCCTTTTAGACTGTGAGCCCACTGTTGGGTAGGGACTGTCTCTATATGTTGCCAATTTGTACTTCCCAAGCACTTAGTACAGTGCTCTGCACACAGTAAGCGCTCAATAAATACGATTGATGATGATGATGTGCAAAGCACTGTTCTAAGCGCTGTGGAGGTTACAAGGTGATCAGGTTGTCCCACGGGGGGGCTCACAGTCCTCATCCCCATTTTCCAGATGAGGTCACTGAGGCCCGGAGAAGTGAAGTGACTTGCCCAAAGTCACCCAGCTGACAAGCGGCGGAGGCGGGATTTGAACCCATGACATCGGACTCCCAAGCCCGGGCTCTTTTCCACTGAGCCACGCTGCTTCTCTGCCATTATTATCTCATCTCCCTCGCACCCTCCGCTCCTCCGCCGCTAACCTCCTCACCGTACCTCGTTCTCGCCTGTCCCGCCATCTCCCCCCGGCTCACGTCGTCATCATCAATCGTATTTATTGAGCGCTTACTATGTGCAGAGCACTGTACTAAGCGCTTGGCACTGTACTAACGTCCACCCCCGGGCCTGGAATGCCCCCAATCCCTCTGCCCATCCGCCAAGCTAGCTCTCTTCCTCCCTTCAAGGCCCTGCTGAGAGCTCACCTCCTCCAGGAGGCCTTCCCAGACTGAGCCCCTTCTTTCCTCTCCCCCTCGTCCCCCTCTCCATCCCCCCCATCTTACCTCCTTCCCTTCCCCACAGCACCTGTATATATGTATATATGTTTGTCCATATTTATTACTCTATTAATTTATTTTACTTGTACATATCTATTCTATTTTATTTTGTTAGTATGTTTGGTTTTGTTCTCTGTCTCCCCCTGTTAGACTGTGAGCCCACTGTTGGGTAGGGACCGTCTCTATATGTTGCCAACTTGGACTTCCCAAGCGCTTAGTCCAGTGCTCTGCACATAGTAAGCGCTCGATAAATACGATTGATGATGATGATGAACTCCTCCAGCGCTTAGAACAGTGCTTGGCACATAGTAAGCGCTTAACAAATCCCAACATTAGTAGGAGTAGTGAGCGCTGAACAAATGTCTCTTCCCCTCCTCCCCCTCCCCACAGCACCTGTATATATATATATATATATATATATATATATATATATATATACTTGTACATATTTATTACTCTATTTATTTATTTTATTTGTACATATTTAGTCTATTCATTTTATTTCGCTAAGATGTTTTGCTTTGTTCTCTGTCCCTCCCTTCTAGACTGTGAGCCCGCTGCTGGGCAGGGACCGTCTCTGTATACTTCCCAAGCGCTTAGTACAGTGCTCTGCACATAGTAAGCGCTCAATAAAGACGACTGAATGAATGAATCATGATTATTATTAGTCCAGTGCTCACAGTAGGCGCTCAGTAAATACCAATGAATGAATGAATGAACGAACCGTACGGGTGGCGCGCGCCGAGGCCTGCCTCAGGCCCGAACCCAGACGGGCAGGGGCCCCTCTTCTTTTCCTCCTCCTCCTCCTCCGCCGGCCTCTTTTCGCTCCCCGTCCCCGTCGCGATCCCTCCGCCGAAGAGCCGGGACTCGCTCCCCCTCAGCAACCGTCCGGCCTCTCCTCAGGCCCGGGCGACCGTTGGGGAGCGACGTTCAAGCAGCGCGCGCAGAGCCGAGGCCACGCCCCCGAGCCTCCCTATTGGTCCCTTCTCCGCGTCGGGCTTCGCCGATTGGCTCTTCCATTCTCTCCGGCTCCTCCCCCCCGCCGCCCCCGCCATGGTCGCCTTACCTTCCCGCCATTCGGCGTCTTTCGAGCCAATCAGCGCCTCAGCCCGCCCAGAAGGAGCCCCGCCTTGCACCCGGGAGAACTACATTTCCCAGCATTCGCTGCAGTTCATTCAATCGTTGTCAATCCAATTTCGTAATAATCAATCAATCAATCGCATTTATTGAGCGCTTACTGTGTGCAGAGCACTCTACTAAGCGCTTGGGAAGTACAAGTTGGCAACATAGAGAGACAGTCCCTACCCAACAGTGGGCTCACAGTCTAATAATGGCATTTATTTGTTTTTTGATGGCATTTATTAAGCGCTTACTACTACTACTAATAATAATAATGGCATTTGCGCTTACTACTACCACTAATAATAATAATGGCATTTATTAAGCGCTTACTATGTGCAACGCACTGTTCTAAGCGCTGGGGAGGTTACAAGGTGATCAGGTTGTCATCATCATCAATCGTATTTATTGAGCGCTTACTATGTGCAGAGCACTGTACTAAGCGCTTGGAAAGTACAAATTGGCAACATATAGAGACAGTCCCTACCCAACAGTGGGCTCACAGTCTAAAAGGGGGAGACAGAGAACAAAACCAAACATACTAACAAAATAAAATAAATAGAATAGATATGTACAAATAAGATAAAAAGAGTAAAAAAATACTTACAAACATATATACATATATACAGGTGCTGTGGGGAAGGGAAGGAGTTAAAATGGGGGGGATGGAGAGGGGGACGAGGGGGAGACATGGGGCTCACAGTCTTCATCCCCATGTTACAGATGAGGGAACTGAGGCACAGAGAAGTGAAGTGACTTGCCCAAAGTCACACAGCTGACAGTTGGCAGAGCCGGGATTTGAACCCATGACCTCTGACTCCAAAGCCCGGGCTCTTTCCACCGAGCCACGCGCTGGGGAGGTTACAAGGTGATCAGGTTGTCCCACGGGGGGCTCACAGTCTTAATCTGAGAATAGAGAAGCAGCGTGGCTCAGTGGAAAGAGCCCGGGCTTTGGAGTCAAAGGTCATGGGTTCGAATTCTGCCTCCGCCACTTGTCAGCTGTTTGACTTTGGGTAAGTCACTTCACTTCTCTGGGACTCAGTTCCCTCATCTGGAAAATGGGGGTTAAATCTGTGAGCCTCACGTGGGACAACTTGATTACCTTGTATCTACTCCAGGGCTTAGAACAGTGCTTTGCACATAGTAAGCGCTTAACAAATGCCATCATTATTATTACTTGTCAGCTGTGTGACTTTGGGCAAGTCACTTCACTTCTCTGTGCCTCAGTTACCTCATCTGTAAAATGGGGATGAAAAGTGTGCACCTCACATGGGACAACCTGACTACCTTGTACCCACCCCAGCGCTTAGAACAGTGCTTGGCACAGAGTAAGCGCTTAATAATAATAATGATGATGGTGTTTGTTAAGCACTTACTCTGTACCAAGCACTGTTCTAAGCACTGGGGAGGTTACAAGGTGATCTGGTTGTCCCACGGGGGGGCTCACAGTTTTCACCCCCATTTTACAGATGAGGTAACTGAGGCCCAGAGACGTTAAGTGACTTGCCCAAAGTCACACAGCTGACAAGTAATAATAATGATGGCATTTGTTAAGCGCTTACTATGTGCAAACCACTGTTCTAGGCACTGGGGGGATACAAGGTCATCAAGTTGTCCCACATGGGGCTCACAGTCTCCACCCTCATTTGACAGATGAGGTCACTGAGGCCTAGAGAAGTGAAGTGACTTGCCCAAAGTCACACGGCTGACAATTGGGGATTAGAACCCACGAACTCTGACTCCTAATAATAATAATGATAGCAAGCCCTTGCTCTTTCCACCAAGCCGTGCAGCTTCTCAAATACCATCATTATTAGTAGTAGTATTTACAAAGAAATTACTGAACAGACCCTCTATCAATCAATCAATCGTATTTATTGAGCGCTTACTGTGTGCAGAGCACTGTACTAAGCGCTTGGGAAGTACAAGTTGGCAACATATAGAGACGGTCCCTACCCAACAGTGGGCTCACAGTCTAATCAATCAATCAATCAATCAATCATATTTATTGAACGCTTACTGTGTGCAGAGCACTGTACTAAGCGCTTGGGAAGTACAAGTTGGCAACATGTAGAGACAGTCCCTACCCAACAGTGGGCTCACAGTCTAGAAGGGGGAGACAGAGAACAAAACCAAACATATTAACAAAATAAAATAAATAGAATAGATCTGTACAGGTAAAATAAATAAATAAATAGAGTAATGTAACGTAATAATGGCATTTGTTAAGCGCTTACTGTGTGCAAAGCACTGTTCTAAGCACTGGGGGGATACAAAGTGATCAGGCTGTCCCACGTGAGGCTCACAGTCTTAATCCCCATTTTGCAGATGAGGGAACTGAGGCTCAGAGAAGTTAAGTGACTGGCCCAAGGTCACACAGCAGACATGTGGCAGAGCCGGCATTCAAACCCATGACCTCTGACTCCCAAGCCCGGGCTCTTTCCACTGAGCCACGCTGCTTCTCTATTGTACAAACATATATACATATCTAGACTGTGCATATATGCATACACATATGTGTATATATGTATACACATATATACACGTGTATATATGTATACATATATCTGGATATGTATATCTAGATATATACATATCTAGATATATATACATATCTAGACTGTATATATGTATACACATATGTGTATATATGCATACACACATACACATGTGTATATGTGTATACATATATCTGGATATGTATATATAGATATATACATATCTAGATATATAGACATATCTAGACTGTGCATATATGTATACACATATGTGCATATATGCATACACATATATACACGTGTATATATGTATACATATATCTGGATATGTATATATAGATACATACATATCTAGATATATATACACAGTCTAGATATGTCTCTATATCTACATATGTATATATATGTACATACATATATCTTGGTATGTATATATAGATATAAACATAACTAGATATATAGATATATCTAGATTGTGTATATATGTATACACATATGTGCATATGTGTATACACATATATACACGTGTATATATGTATACATATATCTGTATATGTATATATAGATATATACATATCTAGATATATATATATATACATATCTAGACTGTGTATATATGTATACACATATGTGTATATATGTATACACATACATACACGGGTATATATGCATACATATATCTAGATATGTATATATCTTGATATATACATATCTACGCAGTCTAGACTGTGAGCCCATTGTGGGCAGGGCAAGTCTCTCTTTATTGCTGTTTTGTACTTTCCAAGCGCTTAGTATAGTCTCTGCAACGGTCACACAGCTGACAGTTGGCCGAGGCGGGATTTGAACCCACGACCTCTGACTCCAGAGAGCCACGCTGCTTCAGAAACGGCATCACTATCATTTCCCGGGCCCGCCCGCCCGCCCACTTCCCCGTTTGCCCGAAACCAAGATGGCGATCGGGGGGCCTGGAGCCCGTCGCCGCGCCCGGCGTCCGCCGGAAGCCGGGTGAGGTCACTTCCGGTGGGGTGGGGGTAGCTCGCGCGCGCTGGGTGGGCGCTCCCCGCCTGAGGAGAAGCCGTCGCCAATATGGTGTTCTACTTTACAAGCCATGGTGAGTGGAGGAGAGGCCCCAACTGCCGTCTTCGGCCCCGTTGTGCTTCCTTTGGGCCTTGGGGATCCCCCTCCCCAAAATCCCTGCCATTCAGATTTCCCCCTCTCCATCCCCCTCATCTCACCTCACCTCCTCCAGGAGGCCTTCCCAGACTGAGCCCCTTCCTTCCTCTGCCCCTCGTCCCCCTCTCCATCCCCCCCATCTTACCTCCTTCCCTTCCCCACAGCACCTGTATGTATGTTTGTACATATTTATTACTCTATTTATTTATTTTGCTTGTACATATCTATTTTATTTATTTTATTTTGTTAGTATGTTTGGTTTTGTTCTCTGTCTCCTCATCATCATCAATCGTATTTATTGAGCGCTTACTGTGTGCAGAGCACTGTACTAAGCGCTTGGGAAGTACAAGTTGGCAACATAGAGAGACGGTCCCTACCCAACAGTGGGCTCACAGTCTTAAAGGGGGAGACAGAGAACAAAACCAAACATACTAACAAAATAAAATAAATAGAATAGATATGTACAAGTAAAATAAATAAATAGAGTAATAAATCTGTACAAACATATATACATATATACAGGTGCTGTGGGGAAGGGAAGGAGGTAAGGTGGGGGGGATGGAGAGGGGGACGAGAGGAAGGAAGGGGCTCAGTCTGGGAAGGCCTCCTAATGTTTGTCCATATTTATTACTCTTTATTTATTTATTCTTCTTGTACATATCTATTCTAATTATTGTATTTTGTTAGTATGTTTGGTTTTGTTCTCTGTCTTCCCCCTTTTAGACTGCGAGCCCACTGTTGGGTAGGGACCGTCTCTCTATGTTGCCAACTTGTACTTCCCAAGCGCTTAGTACAGCGCTCTGCACACAGTAAGCACTCAATAAATACGATTGATTTGATTACCTCCTTCCCTTCCCCACAGCACCTGTATATATGTATATATGTTTGTACATATTTATTACTCTATTTTACTTGTACATATCTATTCTATTTATTTTATTTTGTTAGTATGTTTGGTTTTATTCTCTCTCTCCCCCTTTTAGACTGTGAGCCCACTGTTGGGTAGGGACTGTCTCTATATGTTGCCAGTTTGTAGTTCCCAAGCGCATAGTACAGTGCTCTGCACACAGTAAGCGCTCAATAAATACGATTGATTGATTGATTACCTCCTTCCCTTCCCCACAGCACCTGTATATATGTATATATGTTTGTCCATATTTATTACTCTGTTTATTTTGCTTGTACATATCTATTCTATTTATTTTATTTTGTTAGTGTGCTTGGTTTTGTTCTCTGTCTCCCCCTTTTAGACTGCGAGCCCACTGTTGGGTAGGGACTGTCTATATGTTGCCGATTTATACTTCCCAAGCTCTTAGTACAGTGCTCTGCACACAGTAAGCACTCAATAAATACGATTGATTTGATTACCTCCTTCCCTTCCCCACAGCACCTGTATATATGTATATATGTTTGTCCATATTTATTACTCTATTTATTTATTTATTTATTTATTTTGCTTGTACATATCTATTGTATTTATTTTATTTTGTTAGTATGTTTGGTTTTGTTCTCTGTCTCCCCCTTTCAGACTGCGAGCCCACTGTTGGGTAGGGACTGTCTCTATATGTTGCCAACTTGGACTTCCCAAGCGCTTAGTACAGTGCTCTGCACAAAGTATGCGCTCAATAAATACGATTGATTGATTGATTGATTCTTTGTGCCTCAGTTACCTCATCTGGAAAATGGAGATTAAGACTGTGAGCCCCCCATGGGACAGCCTGGTCGCCTTGTAACCTCCCCAGTGCTTAGAACAGTGTTTGGCACATAGTAAGTGCTTAACAAATACCATCTTCTTCTTCTTCTCCTTCTCCTCACTATTATTATTATTATTGTTATTCTCTGAGCCTCAGTTCCCTCAGCTGGAAAGTGGGGATTCATTCATTCACTCATTCATTCAATCATCGTATTTATTGAGCACTTACTGTGGGCAGAGCACTGTACTAAGCGCTTAGAAAGTACAATTCGCCAACAGAGACAATCCCTACCCAACAATGGGGTCACAGTCTAGACGGAGGAGACAGACAACAAAACAAGTAGACATCAGTAGCATCAAAATAGATACATTATAGGTATGTATACATTCTTGATAAAATAAATAGAATAATAAATATGTACAAATATACACAAGTGCTGTGGGGCAGGGAAGGGGGTAGAGCAGAGGGAGGGAGTGGGGCGAAGCACTTAGTACAGTGCTCTGCACATAGTAAGCGCTCAATAAATACGATTGATGATGATGATGATGATGGGGAGGGGAGGAGGAGCAGAGGCGGGATTGAATGTGAGTCCCACGTGGGACACGGACTGGCTTGGTATCCACCCCAGCGCTTGGTGCAGTGCCTAGCACATAGTAAGCGCTTAACAAGTACCACAATTATTATTATTGTATCTTTGAATATTGCTTGGGGTGAGCATTTCTGAGATTCATTATTAATGGATGGGAAAGATTGGGACTGAGCATGGCCCATTGAAAAGATCCCAGGCTGGGAGTCAAAAGGCCTGGTTCTAATTCCAGCTCTGCCACTGGTCTGCTGGGTGACTTTGGGCAAGCCATTTCATGTCTCTGGGCTTTGGTTTCCTCATCTATAGCCCGTTGTTGGGTAGGGATTGTCTCTGTTGCCAAACTGTACTTTCCAGGTGCTTAGTACAGTGCTGTGCACACAGTAAGCGCTCAGTAAATACGATTGAATGAGTGAATAAAATGGGGGTTTGAGTCCCGTTCTCCCTCCTAGTCTGTGAGGGTCAGGGACTGTGACCAACCCGATTATCTCCTACCTACCCCAGCACTTAGTATAGTGCTTGACACATAGTAAGTGCTTAACACATAACACCACCATCATCATCACCATTATTGTTGTTTTGCTGGCTTCTGTGGCACTCATACTGCTTGCACCTCCATCTTATTAACCACTTTCCCTGTAGACTTGAGTAAAAGGAGCTTTGCGTATTCATCATTATTACCAATAGTGTTTATTGAATACTTACTGATTATGAAGGATCATACAGGGTTTTTGAAAACATTCAAAAGAAATAAAAGATGGGTTCTCTGTCATCATCATCAACAACATTTACTGAGCACCTCCTGTGTGGAGAGCACTTTTCTATAAAAGGAGTAAAGACACAGCCCCTTCAAGAAATTTGTTATAATAATAATGATGGTATTTGTGAAACGCTTACCATGTGCCAAGCACTGTTATAAGCGCTGGGGTAAATACAAGGTAATCAGGTTGTCCTACGTAGGACTGACAGTCCCCATTTTACAGATGAGGTAATTTAGGCACAGAGTAGTAAAGTGGCTTGCCCAAGGTCACACAGCAGACAAGTGGCAGACTAATGGGGGAGACAGATAACAGTTGCCACATGTAGGTGAAAAAGTTAAAGCAGAGCTCCAGTTGTAATAATAATAATGATGGCATTTATTAAGCACTTACTATGTGCACAGCACTGTTCTAAGCGCTGGGCACTGTTCTAAGCGCTGGAAGCAAATGTTATTATTTAGGCATGTCTGTTTAGCACTTAAGTGGCTGATTGGGTGTCATGATCAGGGAGATGAATGAACAATTTAAAATGTAACGGGGGAAACAAGTGACACGAATGGACAAGTGCAGTAGAATCACGAGTAAGAGTAAGTAAGCAGCTGTATTTGGGTCTGAATTAATTTAGGATGATTTTTTTTTTTTGAAGTGTGCCAAGATAACCTGATAGGGTCTCTTCCTAGATTGAAATGCCATTCTAGCTATGATTTCCATTCCCTGACCTCTCGGGACTATTTATCAAGGTGTCCCATGGCATTGCCACAATGCCAGACAGGCAACATTCAAGATAGGAAATGAAGAAATGACAGTAATGCTGCACTATTTAAATTGCACCAGTAAACTACTGTGGATCATTAGCTACACAGGCCCCGCAATTTACGGGTAATAACCAGATTTAATTTCCTTGAGTGACCATTGCACCCATCCCTCAAAAAACATCGTTTTGAGTTATAAATAGTGCTAGGATGAAATCACCTTTAGGGGAGGGGTTATGTCTATTATTTCTTTTGTAGAGTGTTAAGCACTTAGTACAATATTTTGTGCACAGATGATGCTCAGTAAATATTAGTGATTGATAGGAAAATGGCTTTTGGTTAGTTTGATCCCATTGTTCTGAATTATGTGTCTTGCATTCCCTTAAACAGTTCCTCTTCCATTATGTTTTTTAGTTTTTGAAATTTAGAAGTCAGCCTTGCAGACATTAAATCATAACCACTTTGCTAGGCTTGCCCCTTTAGTTGCCTGTTTTACTCCCCATATCTTTTAGTGGCCCATTTTTCAGTATGTCCGTCAGCTCTTTGATCACCATAAGTCAGTCCAAACTTAGAAGAGGAGGGTGAGTAAATGCCTGTCAGAGTCGTGGATGATATTCTTCCCTCTTCCCCTCTTCAGCTGTGAAAACAACTTTGTACATTTCCTATTATTTCCTGCTCCCATTATACTAAACCTCACGATTTTGCAAGCCTCAAGATGTTTCTGATTTCCAGAGCTACAAAAATCAGAAGTATCTTGAAGCCCATCTGTGTTTATTATATTGCCTTTGACCTCTTCCGTAGTAAAATTTGCAATTGTGAAATTTAACTCTCTGCTGTGTTTAGGTGAAGTGTTAGGAATCGTCCAGAGCTATTTTTGATCCTTAAAGGGATTTAAAAAAAGACAAGAAACATACATGCCCACACAAGTATCTTTATTTTGCATCATAAATTGTATCTACTTATACAAAATTCAGTAGATACAATTTATCATGCAAAGTAAAGATACTTGTTTGGATGTGTTATATTGTCACTTATTAGTAACTCACTAACTTGTAAATTAGTCGTAAGAATCAACTGTGAAATCTTTTTTCTACATCATGAATGCAATCTTAATTTATTAAAACCTAATCAAGGGCCTGACAGAAAGGTTAAGACCGGTAGTTTATTTTTTTACTTAAATTTCCATACAAATTATGCTATTTATTTTCCATGGTGGTGGCAAATATGTGAGGTTGACTTCCAGTAAGAAGAGCATTCCTTTTAAAAAAAATAATTAAAATTATTTTAATTTAAAACTGCGTGGCCCCAAGAAGTTCTGAATGTGAACATGTGAAATTGGTGTTCTAGGCCTTGAACCAGCTGTCATTCAGATTCTAAATTCAATTGATGGTTTTACCTATGAGCCAGAATAGGTTCATTTCGATGGCCTCAGGATCTACTTGTCAAACGTCCCTCAGAGCAGGGAAGTTGGCCAGAGAGGAAGATTGTAAAAGCAGGGGCTACTAGAGCAGTAAATCTCCTGGAGAAAGCTCACTTTACCTCTAATTTTTAAAAGACCAATTAGTGTGGCACTCTAAGACCCAAGAAACTGGTTCTCACTGCGGTCTCTTGTGAGAGTTGAAATGATGTCTAATTTTTGTGAAACTGATCAGACATTTGCCACAGGAAATAAAGAACCTATCTATATGTTGCTACAAGACTTTCTTCTCTACCCCTCCCCAATTTTCCCAAAAATGCCTTTTAGTAGTCATGACAAATCGGATCTGGAGTTTATGGCCTTTAAGATTTCTTATTTGAAATGTGATTCCTCTGTCTTGTCACCTCAGGTACATGTCTTTCTCATCATGTGTCTCTTCAGATTGACAGAGATCATGACTTCTGTGTTTAAATTTTATAGTGCCCTGCATATTAGAGCCTTACAACATGGATGTCTGTAAATGCCCTACTGATTCTAGGTTATGTCTATAAGTGCTTAGTACAGTGCTCTGCACACAGTAAGCACTCAATAAGTACGATTGAATGAATGAATATCAGCACTTTCTGGATCCTGTTTGCAATCAAATACATTAATCCACAAGGAAAGTCCACTTTTGATTTCTTCATTTAAGCCACACTGTAGCTCTAGGTTTGGGATTCGTATACTCTAGTGCACATTTGGCAGAATTCTTGTTGCTTTGATAAAGACCGTTCTCACATGTGGGTAAAGCAGATTGAAATATTGTGTCAAACACAATATCAGGTCCAGATCACTTCCTGCTAAAAGACTTCCCCCACCTCTAGTACTTCTGTATTTACTTTTTGCCCTTCCTCTGCAGTTGTGTACGGAAGGATCAGTCAGTTTTCTCCCATTAGTGTATAGGCTCATTATGGGCAGAGAACATGTCCTTGTTTGCATTGTACTTCCCCAAGGGCTTAGTGCCATCCGTCCCCTCTGCTCAGTGAGTGCTCAGTAAATGCCATTGCTCTTACCGCCGCAAGATGCTGTAGTGGGATCTGAGGAAAAGGATATGCTGTTGTGTATTCTGATAAATCCCTTGGAGAAAAAACAGCATAATTAGTGGTGACCCGACTAAATAATTTTTAAAGCCCATATTCTAATGAAAAAAACCTAATCTCATTCCATGGGGTTCCAAAAGAGTAATTCAGTGCATCTGATATATATATTTTTTAAGGTATTACTTTTAAATATGTTGTTTGCAAACCTAAAATTATGATGTTCCCCAAAAGCTCTCCAACACTGCCCACTTCAGGATTAGCCTCAGCCGACTTTATGTGTTCCAGGACCGACCTCTCCAGAGTCTCCCCGAGTTAAAAATAAAGCTGTGGGGCTTGAGGCCCAAGTTAGCCTAAGTCTCATAGCTTTCAAACCCAGTTTCTTTTTATTTCACAGCTAATTTTTACACCCAGAAAGAATACTGAATAAAATAGTGTCATGCCTGACTCGGAAAGATGGTCAGTTAATCGTGCAAATAAGGACAGTAAATGGACGAGAAAACGGTGCAACTTTTCCAAAACTTTTTCATCTGTGTTCACTGTGCAAAAGTGTTATCTGTGGCCAGCGTTATCTTGGTTTAATTTATTTTCATTTTTGTATTTTCATTTTCTTAGTTGATTCATCTGTTTACACCATTTACATGGGAAAGGACAAATATGAAAGTAAGTTTTAAAAATAATTTTACTCTTTGGGATTTCCGGCAGGTAAGCGATAGCATTTTAATTTTTCTCCCTTTTTATTGTGTTCACATCTATTTAACCCAACTGCTTGGGTAGGTCAGCCTCACAGTTAAAAGAAACTTCAGTCAAAAAATGTCGACCTGCACATTTTGCTTAGATAGTTCGATCACACAATTGCAGGCTCCCACTCTATTATATTTCCAAGGGCAGTTCAAGGTGTTGATTCAAATCTGTGTGCTTGCTTTGTTTAGCTGATTAAGACTTTCTTTCTCTGTCTCTCCCGACCCCTGTAAATCTCTCTCTCTCTCCCTTCCTCCCCCAACTTTTGAGGCCAGTGGGAGCACAGAGTAAGCACTCAGTAAATATGATTGATTGACTGATTGAGCAGTGCTGCTGATGTCCGAGCCTAAAGATGGAGCCTTCCCAGTGCTGAAGTTGCAACTGAGCTCAGCTCTGGTTTAAGGAAAGGAACTGCGGCCTCACCCCATCTCTGCTGTCTGCTGTCCTTTTGGTCGCCAGCAGCCTTAGCCCCCCACATCTCATTTACTGCACCCCAAGATGCTAGGCAGTGTGGTGGTACCCTAGTTGTGGTCACCTTCACCGGCTCTTAGATTGTGAGCCCCCCCGAGGGACAGGGACCATGTCTCTCCCAATGCTTAGTACAGTGCACCCGCTGCTCTCAGTAACCATTTAATAAACACTATTACTCCTTGTACTACTGGCAGGACACTCTCCCTATCCCCAAAAGCCCACTCGCTTCTGGCCGGGTCCAGGAGACACTTTGAAATCAGTGATGTTCTAGTTAGAAGTGTTTTTGTTTTTTAACCTCTCCACACTGACTATTCCCCAACCTTTAAGATGGCCATTTTGATTCACTTTTTATGCTCAGGGCTTCTGGCAAGGCTTTCCTTTATTTGATAGGAATTCTCCTGGAGAAGGTCAAAATAATCTAGGTTACTATTTGATGGGTTATGGTTGCATCCAGGGGCAACTTTGCATTGGATCCACTTAGAAGACAAGCTCTCTGAGTCACTTTTTCATTTATCTTCTTTATTTCTAGTTTGGTTTTTCCCACCCAAGCTCTCCTGCCTACCCTCACTTTTTCCCTTTCACTTCATTTTTCCTGCTCAATCATATGTAATTCAGCATAACATGCTTGTTGTTTCACACACATCTTCTTCCTCCTCCTCATAAGGGCACCTTCTGTTATGTACTGTGGCACGCAATGCAGTATTACTTCAAAAGCTCACAATTTTTTGACTATTTTTAGCCCTGAATTGTGAAATCTTTTTTAGATTAGATATTTAAGAAATTATAAAAGTTTTGAGAGTTTTGAAGGCATATATCTGTGTGAACTTGATAGTGAACCACGTATAACAACCCTTTGTGTGCAAGCCTCCTCTTCTAGCCAATCAATCATATTATTGTGCGCAGAGCACTGTATTAAGCGCTTGGGAGAATACAACAATATAACAGACACTTTCCTTGCCCACAGCGAGCTTATGATCTAGCAGAAAGTTTTAAATTACTGCATTTAGGGATTAAAAGTAACCAGAATTCTACAGAGAGGACAGCAGGTAATCCAGCAAAAATTGCTAGGGAAGGTTTAGAAAGAAAAACCTAGTATATGATAAAAGCATCTTTTGTGATTTACCCCCATTCCCTTCTCCAAGTAAGCATCATTTCCCTTCCTTAGCCTAGTTCCCCCCATCTCCTCTGAGGCCTGCAGCATGGAGAAACCCCTCTGGAGCCAGCTCCATCTCCCTCTGCCACAGTCAGAAGGGTCACCAAGGATAACTTTGGAGGGGTTGGAGAGATTCTCACTTGGGTTAATGGAACTAAGATAGGAAGGATCGGCAGGCAGTTGAAAGAGTTAGTTTCATCGGTATTTGGACGTATACTGTATATGGAGAGCATTGCACTAGGCATTTAGATAACTTATGGAAAGAGATGCTGTCTCCTTGCTTGTAAGCAACTTATAATCTCATAAGAAAGGGCGTTTCTAAGGGAAAGGGGGAAGATGGAGAAGAGCTTTGATCATGTTTTGTAGGGGATCAGAGACACGGGGTTGAGGAGTCAGTGCTTTTACGTAATTGTTGAGCTTGTTTACTGTGAAAATATGGCCCTTCTTAAGTATTGTTTTAGTTCTCTATTCAGTTTCTCAGGCTCCCCAGTGAGGCTTCAGTGGGCTCTGTGGTGCTTTCCCTAAGAGCAATCAAAATCGATCGTATGGACTCTTTAGAAGTATAGAGAAGTACTTTGTTCAGTGCCCACACTGTTCACTCCCATGCCTTTCCTTCCCTTAACCCGGTTTGGCACAGTACAGGCGTTTCCTTCGTCAGGATCGAGAGGGCCAGCAATATCTTGACATTGCTCTGCTTCCTTGCATTGCTACAAATCGGTCCTTGATTCTCCTGAATCATCCCCATTGAACCAATCCCCATCCGTGTTTTAGTAGGTGACATTTGGCTTTAGCAACTGCAAAATGCAACCTCCTCCCACCAGAAGGCATCCTTGGCTATGTCAACGGTTTGCCAGCAGGCGTCATCAAAGAGCCAGGTTTGATGCTTCATGGAAATAATAATAATAATAACAATAATAATAATAATAATAATAATAATAATGGCATTTATTAAGTGCTTACTATGTGCAAAGCACTGTTCTAAGCACTGGGGAGTTTACAAGGTGATCAGGTTGTCCCATGGGGGGCTCACAGTCTTAATCCCCATTTTACAGATGAAGGAACTGAGGCCCAGAGAAGTGAAGTGACTTGCCCAAAGTCACACAGCTGACAATTGGCGGAGCCGGGATCTGAACCCATGAACTCTGACTCCAAAGCCCGTGCTCTTTCCAGTGAGCCACGCTGCTTCTCAGGAAATGAGTTCAGTGAGGTGCCAAATATTCAGAATATCATTATTATCCTTGAACAGTTTCTTCTCAATCTTTTTGGCCAGCTAAATCAATCAATCAGTCGCATTTATTGAGAGCTTACTCTGTGTACTAAGCACTTGGGAAGTACAAGTTGGCAACATATAGAGACGGTCCCTACCCAACAGTGGGCTCACAATCCGAAACTACCAGGAAATGTTTTAAATGCTTTAGGCAGAAACCTGAACATTCACATGGAAATGCCCGCTTTTGATGTTGCCAACAATGATAAATATTCCGGTTATATAAAATGTTATAAAAATTTCTATTATCTTGGGGCCTTTGGCTATATTTCTTATTGCTTCCAGTGCTAGTCCTTTCCATTAACTGGGGTAAGGAGGGGTGGGGGGCGGTTGGAGGGTGTTGAATAAGCTTCTAAGCTTGATCACTGCCTCTTCCCCCTCCTTTCCCAAAAATGTCTTCATTAAAAAGTCATTTTAAGGTGGGATTTCACTCTTGTCATTTAAAAAAAATGATGGTGGAAGTGATTCCTATTAGACCATTGGTCATACTACCATATTGAATGCTTTGTCATAAATCAAGGAATGCTTTTGAATATCGTGAGCTCAGCTGTGGTCTAGTGACATTCTCTATGGACATTTGTTTGTTGAACTTCTTTTCTTATCTTTTTTCCATTCTGTTGTATCTCCCTACAGATGAAGATCTGATTAAGTATGGGTGGCCAGAAGATATTTGGTAAGTGTCAGCCTGGTTCAGTAAAGATGCTTATATTTGGATTGCTTCCAGACTTTCCCACACTTGGTGGGCCCAATGGAATTTTTATCTGTAGTATAAATGTATATGTGGGTAGAACATATATAGAACATATTATACACATATATAGAACATATATAGAACATATTGCTTAGAACAGTGCTTTGCACATAGTAAGCACTTAATAAATGCCATTATTATTATTATTATTATGTGGGTCCATTTGTATCTGTCCATGTTCAAAGATGCACAGTATTGTACTTCTGTACACACCTAAATACTAGAGGTAAAAAGAAAATATTAAAAATTTTACTATCACGTAGTAATTTCAATAGCATGCAGCAGAGTGGAGTGTTGTACTTATGGTACTCCTCTCATTTTTGACAAGTGGACATTACGGGTACGTACAAGTCATGCCCTAGTACTCTCTAGTCATTTCATTTAGATGCTATCTTCTCCCTTGTACCCATCCTTCAGAAAAAATAGAAAAAATCGGTGATTCAGAAATCTACTTGTCCAGGCTTACCTCAGTCCTGCCCATGCTGGATCATTGAGTTTTCACTATGTTTGGCACTGCTATATATGTGGCTAACTTTGCTAAGCCTAAAATGTGGGTGGCTGCCTCATAAAAATTTTTTCTTCTATTTTGTTTTTCTGGTAGAAGTTAGCACCTCTTTGATCCAGGGTTTAATTTAACATTAAATTGATTACTTCAGGGGTAGGCTCACCTCTGCTACTTAATCATTTCATTCCCTGGTCTTGCCCTATTAAGTACCCTATGCTCTCGCACCTGACAGTCAGAATGGGTCTGTTTTTATTTCAGCGTTACATATTCCAAACAAGCAGAGGTCACCTGAACCATCCAAACATAGCAAATATTTATTATGATCATTTTGATTGCCAATTCTGTCTTGTCCTCCTGTCCGAGTCAGCATGCAAACTGGAGGGAGAGAGTCGAAATTTGGACAGGCGCTGCCTCAAGAAACAGCCTCCATTTTGCGGGTGGTAGTCAGGGTGGTTTTCCAGCTGATTCGGGTGAGAGTTCAGATCAGAAATATGTGGGGAAGTGGAGTTTCAGAACAATAAAGAGTCACAACTACAAAATTGCCAACCCCTAAAATTTGCCTTAAAAAAACCCCCCTAAGAACCCCTATAATCTGCCACTCTGTGGAGGGTCTCCTTAAATGGTACAGTATTACACACATGTAGCCATCTATGAAATGAATAGAAAAAATAAGAGTGTGGAAACTTATTCAGCCAAGATGTAATGAAATTTCAACTTTGGTTTCTGACAGCATTTTTCACTTATTGCCATCAGCCTTTTGTTAGGATGTGATTATGTGTAATAAGAATCATGCTTAGTGGAAAGCAGGAGATTTTAAGCCACCAGCCCTGTAGCCCACCATGGGGTACTCCTATTCGTGGTTTCAGTGGAGAGGTTGGGAAATGATTGAAGTAGAACTGAACTCTCCTCTCAGCATTACTAATTAGAAATTGTCCAAATGAGAGCAAAAAGAGATGTGTAGAACAAATCTCTGTATTACCATTTGTGTGGGTAAAATGACAATATTTACCAACCATTATTGTCATTTCCTTCACCTTTTGCAGGCTTTTCTCATGAAAATGAAGCATGATTTTTAGTTTCGTGCTGGTCTGTATGGCACTCTCCTTAATGAGTGGTTGAACGTTTGCCATTGTGTGTCTCCACATTACTTTGAAAGCCATTTGACTCATAAGGAATTAGCAGGTACTGTTTGAGATGGATGGGCTCCCCTCATCACCGCCCCAAAAGTCTAATTCCAAGGGTGAAAGCCAATAGCGGCTTGGATTTGGGGGTTTGCTCTGGTCCGAAGTGACTTGGGACTTAGCCATAACGTGACTCATTGTCAGCCTAAAGGTTCTTTCCTCAAAAAGCTTTGTTCTAGGACTGACTCAAGTGTCGAAGTCAATTCTTGGATAAATTAGGGGGTTTGGTTCAATCCGGGGCAGTCCCAAGCCCTGAACCGCTAGTCCCCAGCTGGTTCTGGAACCAACCAAACTCCTAGGAGGCCTCTGTAGGGCTGACCCAGGACTCTTCCAGGAGGGCAGACTCTTAGGCCAGCAGATCTCCAGACTCATATGTATATCCAGGGTAGAACTGAGTCTGCCTCTGGGAAGAGGTGCAGTGGAGGAGGAGGGGAGAAGAGGGCATGGTAACACCTAGTATTCACTGTGTTGTAAAGGCAGTGCTGAGGAATGGGGACCAAAATGAAAATTCTTCACCTATTGCCCTCAACCACACAATTTCCCCCACTCTGATTTTTGAGGAAACAAATGGTGGTTGTTTCTTGTTTTTCTTTGGTCCCACATAATTGTAAGCAGCGAGGGGAGTGTAAGCTTGGGGTAGGAAGAGGAAAAGTGTCAACAGGAGAACCCTTCAGATGGAGGAAGAAAGTTTCCTCTTTGAAAAGGCCGTGCTCCTCGGCAGAAAGAGGAGAAGAGCGTGGTGGTAATGAGGGTGGGGTGGGAGAGGTGTTAATTCATTGAGCACTCATTTTATGCCACCCTTGGGGAAATGCAATAGTATAGAGGCACAGACTCAAGTACCCTCTTACTTTTTTCTTCCTTCTCCTCCCCTTTCCCCGTTTCTTTTCTTTTCTTCTGCCCTGCACTTATTGCTAGACTTTATTATGTGGCCACAAATAACTGCCATAACCCTATTTTCATTATAAGAGTTATGCCAAAAAGTGGAGCAATTGTGAAAGTAAATACTGTATTTCCTTCAAGGCCACTAGGTATAGATTGACAGCCACTAAATATTGTTTAGACTGAGCTCTCCTGTGGCTTGAATACGATTAACCAGAGTTTAAAATTTCTCCTAATTCATTTTTAGATTCTTGATTTTCTTTACCTCTTTAGTCAATGCTCTATTACCCATGGAAATGGCAAAGTAGACTAGTACGGTCTTTGAAATCCACAGATAATCCCCAAACCTCATTTCAGATAGTAGTTTCACCAGGTACTTTACCGGTGCCAAATTGACTGGCTATTCAGCTCTTTTTATTCCTCCCTCTGGGGGAATCAATCAATCAATCAGTCGTATTTATTGAGCGCTTACTGTGTGCAGAGCACTGTACTAAGCGCTTGGGAAGTACAAGTTGGCAACATATAGAGACGGTCCCTACTCAGCAGTGGGCGAAGTGCTAGTGGGTTGCAAAGTGGAAGAAGGAGGAGGAAAGGATAATCCACAAATGGAATTGTCAGCTGTTCTACCCTTTTTTTTTATTTGGTTAATGAATTATGCTTCTGTAGACCCAGCCTGCCTCCGAGTCATGTCGTCTGTATTAGGCACCTCTGCCCTCAGGCTTTTCAAAGAGAAACCCACACTCATGACAGTTGGCCCACAGTCCCCCCACCATATTTAGCACCCAGTACTGCCCAACATGCCACCTCTTAGCTGGACCTTAATATAGTAAAAGCCAAATGAAATATTGAGGAGGAAAAAAAAATGCTTCTGAGAAAGGGAACAGATGCAAGGGTAAAAAGACAAAACAGGCCACTGATGCCGTCACCCCTCTTCCTCCCACCTTCCAGATAGTGACTGTCCCTTGCCAAACTGCTCACAACCAGTTGTATAAGGCTCAAGCACATAAATGGATGGGCCCGACCTAGGTTTCAGATATAAGGGTCTTCTTTTCCCTTTGGTTAAAGGTTATTCTTTTCTCCTTTAAAGGTTTCATGTGGATAAACTCTCTTCAGCTCACGTGTACCTCCGGCTACATAAGGTAACAAGTCAGTTCTGACTTTTTTAAAGTAGGCTCTTTTCCAGACGTAACCGCTGAAGAGTGCTAACATCCATGTCCTCTTCCTTTCAGGTGTGCCGAAATTTAATGTTTTTGCATAAGTTATATATTGATCCGCTAGACCGTAAGGTCCTCGAGGGCAGGGATCATGTCAACTGACTGTATTGTACTCTTCCACACACTTAGTGCAGTAGGCTGTACATGCATTCATTCAGTTTTATTTGTACGGTGTGCAGGGCACCGTACTAAGCATTTGGGAGGCTACAGTACAACAATAAACAGACACATTCCCTGCCCAGGACAAACTTACTGTCTAGAGACTTAATGCTCAATAAATACCATTAATTGATTGATTTATAACCTCTATACATATGTTTAAAATAACTTTAAATTTAAACGCCTTTGGGCTTTTATTTTTCTTTCCGACTCCTCCAGATCCTTTTTCACATCCCAGAGGAAGGAGAAAAGAAATAACCAATCAAGCAGTCCAGCTGTCTCCCTTCTTGTTACATAAAAGATGCCCTTTTAAAAGTATTTTTGGTTCTTACATACACACCTACATGCATGTTAAATCCCTTACCATTTATTTATGAAGTTCTTCATCTGTTTTTATTGGACTTCTAAAATTAAAACATGAGCTTTTTGAAAATCGTCCAAAAAGCTTAAAAAAAAAAAAGAAAGCCTTGACATTGGAATCTAGGCATTTACCAGTCTGCCGCAGTGCATGCCTAACCTCCATGAGCGGTGTGGCATGTGTAAACATCAGAGAAGCTTAAACTGGCAAATTCAGTTAGTAAATAGTAATTCCTTCTCTTGGTTTTGTGAGAAGGGTCAAAAAGACGGAAGATGAATGATTGATTTGTACAGCTTTGCTATCTTGAATACCATACCTGACCATCAATCTTAGATTTTGAGTGATTGTCTTTTAGAATAGACCTTGAGTCCCTTGTGGGACAGGGACTATGTCTGATCTGATTATCTTGTATCTGCCCAAGTGCTTAGTAAAGTGGCATGTAGAAAATACCTCGCAGATACTATCGTTATTATAATAACTCACTGTCCAGGATTGTATCCCAAGTTAATTTTATAGTTTGAGCCCAAACCAGCAAAACACTTCCCCTTAAACACTTCCCCTCTTTTCATAAAGTGCTGCACTGTCAAATCCCATCCATCCTGTGAGTGTCCAAATGTTGATGTGATCAAATCAAGCGTTTGCTCTTATGTTTCAGGGAGAGACGATGGAAGACATACCAAAAGAAGTGCTAATTGACTGTGCACATCTTGTGAAGGCCAATAGCATTCAAGGTAATCTGTCGTAGGCACTTGTCATTCCTGGAATGAGGGGGAAAAATCAGGTGATCTCATAGTGATGCCATCTGTCAGGTCAAGGCTTATTCTGTTTAAAGAATGTGTCTTCTGGCTTGAGCCACTTAAGATTGGAGGGGCCATTTCCCGGTTTGTTCCATAAAAAATTGCCTATTTTGCTTCTCCATCGTTTTCATACTGGAAACCAAGAATAGCATTTTCAGTTAGTCCTGCACCTGGACCCTCTCCTTAACTCAGTGTCCCTCACTCTTGGAAGGAAGATTCCAAAGATCTCTTTGAAATCCTTCAGTAGGAGATGTTTAGAAGCATTGAGTCAAGAGGGAGATGAACACAGGACTTTGAATTGTTTTATGTTTCCGGCATCATCATTTCATCATCAGCTTCCAGTTTGCCACTGTAAGGCTTTCGTTGTTCAAAGAATTGGGAAACTGTTGAGTTGATTCACTGTGATTTTTGAAAGATTTAAAAATAATATTTCAAAGAAAACATTTCCAAATCTCGGCAATATGGCATGCCACCGATTGCCCTTGATATAAATTAAAGGTGAAACACTTAAGAAAATCTGACACTCTCCAATAGATGAAAATGCACTGCATCTAAAATTTAAATTACAGAGCCAAATGGTGTACAGGTTTGTTTCAGAAGAAAAATATTATCTAAATATTTGTTGGTAGGTGGAGATTTGCTCAATCTCTGTTTCTAAGCCAAAGCTTAACATGCTGAATGGCATTAAGTGTTCCTCTAGCAGATTTCCAAAGCCTACTGAACTGAGGTCTGTGTAAAGGTTGAGGGCAGAGTGGAAATCTGCAGTAAACTGGAGGAAATAAATACAACGGAGGAAAGAGTGAGCTGGGGGAAGAGTTGGCGAGAGCAGAGTTAGAAGTGTAAACCAGAGGGGGACCTGAGCTTTGGGGGGAGGAAGAGAAAAAGAGGTTGAATTGGTAGGAGGTCGTGCTCGAAAGACACACAATTTGGAGGTTGGAGGAGACCAGAGAAGAATTGAGGGAAAAGTAGAATTGAGGGGGAAAGAGCTGGAGTCACTGGGTTTTTTTGTTGTTTTTTTTAATGGTATTTGTTAAGTGAACAGTTCCAGACACCGTTCTAAGCACTCGGATAAGTGCAAGCTAATGAGGTTGGATACAGTCCATGTCCCACGTGGGGCGCACAGTCTTAATCGTCATTTTACAGATGAGGTAACTGAGGCCCAGAGAAGTTAAGTGACTTGCCCAAGGTCACACAGAAGACAAGTGGTGGAGCTGAGATTAGAACCCAGGTCCTTCTGTCTCTCAGGCCCGCCGTGCTGTGTCCACTAGACCACCCTGATTCTCGCAATGGCGAGAGCACATATCTAGGCTGAGGAGCCCAGAGGCAGAACAGTTGCCTTCTAGATCCTGCTGGGCCCCTATTAAACTTCCTTGTAAGGGGCTTGGAACTTTAGGAAATCCCCCCTCATTTAATTTCATTAATAGAAACAGACTTTTCTAAAATTTCAAATGCAGTGTGTCAGTGTTCAAATAGAATCGACAACCTTACCCTATTTTTCTCCCAGATCCTCATCTCTCCTTCCCATGTTTTATTTTTTGTTCTGTTTTCCAGCCACCCTCTTTGAATGAAACCATAGCTGGTGTACGTTAAAACAGCTCTGTGCTTTATCCTTTTAGTCTCTCATGCTTATCCTCTCCCTGCCGATGCTCCAGTCTCCAATTAAAAGGGAGAGAAAGGAACTCTTGTCCACAGTGGGGAGCCCCCAAACCAAACTTTATTCCATATGTTGGGCTCCCTCTCCTTCCTCCTTACCTTTTAAAGAAAACTGGTAGTGGTAGTGGTGGTAGTAGTAGTAGTATTTTTTAAGTACCTACCTAAATGATGCAGGGCACTTTACTAGGAGCATGAGAAGTACAGAATAGAGAGGCAGCTAAACCTAGGGTAAGGCCAATCATGGCCCAAGCCCTTTGCCGTAGGGGTCCCATTCCTCCTATGAGCAGGACATCGGAGCCTGTGAGAGTAGTTCAGGCCTAAGACCTAATTCCCAGGACTTTTTTGTTTCACCTTGTGGTATTGAAGCAGAGAACAGAGAAGCAGTGTGGCTCAGTGGACAGAGCACGGGCTTGGGAATCAGAGGTCATGGGTTCAAATCCCGGCTCCGCCAGTTGTCAGCTGTGTGACTTTGTGTGCCTCAGTTACCTCATCTGTAAAATGGGGATTAAGACTCTTAGCTCCACATGGGACAACCTGATCACCTTGTATCCTCCCCAGCGCTTTGCACATAGTAAGCACTTAACAAATGCCTTCATTATTATTATTATTGTTATTGGCTCCCCAAAGGCTTGCTTACCAGGAGTGAAGGTATGGGTTGGGGAGGGCGGATTTAGTGAGCAGAAGTTCTGCTTTTAAACTCCCTTACCCACCCTCTGCCTTCCCTCTGTCCGCACTGTCCACTGGGCTCAGCCGTTGAAGAGCTGCCCTACCACAAGCTGATGGGAGGGTGGAACAAGGTGATTTTAGGGGCTCAAGCTGTCTCCTGCTTCCATCCCCTCACCTCCCCATGTGGCAGGAGCTCTCTGGAGGCCAACTCACCAGGAAGGGTCAGGCCTAGAGCTTTTCTGATCCCCACTAGGAGAGGTATAGAGATGAGGGGGGGACATCCACAAGATTGGACCATGGTCTGGGGCAAGAGATTTATAGATGAACTTCTACTCTGCCCTTCTGTACCTGCACCAGGTTAATTGTCACGGGCCTCACAACCCTCACCCCTCTAGGGATGGCTCTGGCAGTGAGGCAGCAAGAAAACTGGTGTTGTTAGCCAAGGGACTTGGCATGGGGGGTGCCCTTGTTTCTTAACATTGCCCAGTCTCCAGCCCACATGCTGAAGAAAATCTCTCTTGGCAGGCTGCAAGATGAACAACATTAATGTGGTATATACGCCCTGGTCTAATCTGAAGAAAACAGCTGACATGGATGTGGGACAGATAGGCTTTCACAGGCAGAAGGATGTAAGTGTTTTGCACCCACTTAAGGAGCTGGACTCTGGGTTCTTGTGTATAGTGCCCCATCATTTTCACATGCTGCCATGTGGCATGTGGCCAAAAGGGAGCTTTCAATTGGAACTGACCAAATGTACTCTTAGTGTGGACCTGCTGGAAAGACCCCTGCCCCTCCCCTGCATTACTGTGAATAATGTATTGCCAAGGATCCAACTGTCCCTCTTCCTTCCTTTCCAAAGGTGAAAATTGTGACTGTGGAGAAAAAAGTGAATGAGATTCTTAACCGCCTGGAAAAGACAAAAGTGGAGCGATTCCCAGACCTAGCAGCAGAGAAGGAATCCCGGGACCGAGAGGAAAGGAATGAAAAAAAAGCCCAGATCCAAGAGATGAAAAGGAAAGAGAAAGAAGAAATGAAGAAGAAGAAGGAAATGGATGAACTTAGGTGAGTTTTAGCTGTAGGGTGGGGCATCAGCACCTGCATCTGCCACATGTTATAATAATAATAATAATGATGGCATTTATTAAGCACTTACTATGTGCAAAGCACTGTTCTGAGCGCTGGGGAGGTTACAAGGTGATCAGGTTGTCCCACGGGGGGCTCACAGTCTTAATCCCCATTTTACAGATGAGGTAACTGAGGCACAGAGAAGTTAAGTGACTTTTCAAAGTCACACAGCTGACAATTGGTAGAGCAGGACCTTGAACCCATGACCTCTGACTCCAAAGCCCGTGCTCTTTCCACAGGAGTCAACCACAGTGAGTGCAAACAGTAAGATCAGTCAGTGGTAGTTATTGAGCACTCGATGTTTGCAGAGAAGTTTCTGAACAAATACAATAGAGTTGGTAGACAAGATCCCTGCCCACAAGGAGCATACACATTAAATGGGGAGACACACATTTAAATAAACTAAATAAATTGTAGGTGGTTGCAGACACAGTTGTTTTGGGGTGATAGCAAAGTGCTTAAGAGGTCTAGGTTAGAAAAAGATAAGGTGAGCCTGACCAAATTAATCAGTAGTCATTGAATACCTGCTTTGGGAGACTGGGCAACTTGGAACAGTACTCATTTTACATTTGAGGTAACTGAGGCACAGAGAAGTGACTTGCCTAAGGTCACACAGCTGGCAAGTGGCAGAGCCAGGATTAGAACACAATCCTGCGCTCTATCCAGTAGGCCACGCTGCTTCTCAAGAGATGGGTGGCAGGGGAGACAAGAACTAGACACAATGAGTGTGTGCAGTCTGAAGCGTAGTGGGAGAAGCGAGAGGATGAGTAGTGGGAGAAAGTCAATGGCGTGCCTTGAACCGACGGTCAGGATTTCTACTTAATGCGGTGATGGGCGGGCAGCTATTGGAAATGTTTTTGGCGTGGGGAGACATCCTCCCCCTGTCATCATCAATTAGCTGTTCAAAGCCTTCTTTCTAAAGCAGAATCATTGAGAAAACCTACCCTAGTTGTGTTCAACCTGGAGGTCAACAGTTCTAAGCCCTTTTTAAAAAAAAAATGCATGCTGAAAGTATGTTTACTGTGTGTGTGTGCCTTTATACTGTGCATTTTTCAGCTTGTTTCTTTGATGATCTCTCGTCTAGGAGTTATTCTTCATTAATGAAGTCTGAGAATATGTCGTCAAACCAGGTATGTTCAAACTTCTTCCTAAAGGGGAGGTAAAGTGATCTTATGGAAAACCGATCCCAGCACAGGTGTGCAATATGTAACAGTGCCCAAAGCGTAGCCCTCCTGCCACACTCTGCATAGACTCTAAATCACATTCAATCACTGATAACTAAAGCCTAGAAATCCAGGGTGACCCTTATGAAAGCAGGTCCATTTAAAACTTCATTTCATTAAAGTATATTTTTAAGCAGGCCACAGACTGTAAACAGACTTAGAGTCTCTTCTGTTCTTTCTTTGCTATGCCAAAGAATACATGTTGGGTTACTACAGGAAATATTAGGGCTAGAAAGGGAAAGGCTAGGCAGGTTACTACGATATAACACTTGAAAAGGGATTAGAGGAGTGCAGATCCCACACTCCTTCACAGGTCCTATTGCCAGTGTCGGATAGGAAATACCAGGCTGGGTGGACTGCCTACATTCTTAATCAATGAGTTTAACCAGGGTATTTCTTGAGCGCTTACTCTGGGTAGACCACTGTCTTAAGTGCTTGGAAGAGTTCAGCAGAGGTATTAGACATGATCCCTGCCACCCAGAAGTTTAGAATCGAAGTACCACTCTAATCCTGACAGAAAATAAGAAAATCCCTTAAGGACAGCGTTTCTCAGAACCTCTTTAAAGCTGCCAAATGGTGACCAATTTGAAAATTTTTTTGCCAGAAATGGTAAAAGTGGTTGTTGTAGTAAGGAGGATGGACTGAAACAGATTTTATAGTGCATTAGGTTTATAAGTATTAGGTTTTCTTAAGGATCTGTTTTGGAAAGGATTTAAATACTTTTGAATATCCAAATGACTTTCCAAAGTCTAGCACAGTAAAGAGCAGGGTAATTTTCCCATTGCTGCCTTTGTAAAGGTGAGACCCAAACCATCTGAATTCAGCAAGATGCTTTTTAAACACTTTTGTTGCCAGAAAGGTAACTTTAGGATAGACCTGTTCAGTCCTTTGTTGAGAAGTCAAAAAAGCCAAGAAAATAACTCACCCTACCCCCACCTGTGTGCATGTCTAGCCCAGCCTTTGTAGAAGTTTCCTCTCTCTGATGTGGACAAACTGGCCCACCCTACCCCCAAACTCAACATTGTTGTTTGATGAAGTTTAATGTTTTCCTGTAGCTTTAATCAGAATCTGGCTTCCAGAATGTTTGGGGACCCAAACATCCCTTCCCATTCTAAGCATTATTGAATAAAAAAAATATTGGGTGCTCTACCCAGAGCTGCTCTGGAGCTTTTAATATGCATGCAAATAGCATCAGATTAGGGACAGATGCTGAAAGACTCCATGCAGGAAGTGGAATTTACTGAGTTCAGAATGGTTATCCCTCCCCTCCTCTCAACCCTTTCCTCTCTGACACATGTGTTGTCAGTTTGTGTCTCTGCACCAGGTTGAAATCTATTTCAGCTTGCCAGAAAAGCATTGAATTGAGTAAACTTACTCTCTATTCCCGCTACTCCATATCCTCGGGAGATCTGAGGTAATCTGGTTCCTGCTGAACACATGGGGCATAGAAACCTAAGAAGACTTCTCCATTTATTTTCTTCACCCCCATCACAGTGATCTCTGACTATGAGATGCATTTCATGAGTAGATGAGTTTATGAAAGGAAGAAGCGGCCACGGAGAAGCAGCATGGCTCAGTAGAAAGAGCCCGGGCTTTGGAGTCAGAGATCACGGGTTCAAATCCCGGCTCCACCACTTGTCAGCTGTGTGACTTTGGGCAAGTCACTTCAATTCTCTGGGCCTCATTTACCTCATCTGTAAAATGGGGATGAAGACCGTGAGCCCCTCATGGGACAACCTGATCACCTTGTAGCCTCCCTAACGTTAGAACAGTGCTTTGCATATAGTAAGTGCTTAATAAATGCTATTATTATTATTATTATTAAAACATACCCCAAAAGTTTACTTTTCTGTCTTATTTTCTTCCTCTTGATCTTGTGTTACTTTGGTTTAATGAACATTGTCCTTCCTAGATCAGCTTCTTATGCCTGCCTGTCTTGTAGTTGTAAATTTTTTGCCATCAAAACAGTTGCCAAAAGGTCCATTCACAGTTCACAGTTGTGTAAGAGAACAGATTTCTGAAGGGAGGGATGGAAATTAGTGATAAAGGGAAGTGGCAGCCTGCCATGGAAAGATGTAGAGAATTGTGGGGTTCATCATCCTGCATTGCTAAATTGCAAAGCCACCGCCCCTCCTGAGCTACAGTGGGATTTTGACGGGAGTTTAGTCTTCAGGATAACCCAGAAGAGCTCCCAGGGGGTACCGAGGTGGCAGGGTGGGTGGTCAGGGCTTTCCCATGCCATAGTACACTCTAGGTAAGGAAAGAAGAGAACCTGCACCCCACCAGGCCTCGGGAGTTTGAGCCCCTTGCCACCTCAAGCTTTAGGACCTGAGCTCCCTTGTAGGCACCAGAACACCGTTTTGGGTCTTCTGTTCAGCTGAAAGGTAGAGGCCACCTCCTTAAATTGGTGAAGGTGGCCTTTACTCTGGAGATGGATCTGATTTAGTAGATGGAGGGCCACAGGGGTCTGGATGACCATGCAAATTGGTCATCAGAGCATTTAGGATCTACATTCAAAAGAACTGTTAGAAGTACATTGTATTGAAAATACAAAAAGAAAGGTTAAAATAAGAAAATCGTCCGTAGTAAGTTTTTATGTTTTGATTTATGATATCCATTTGGAAAAGGCATCCATTGCCTTAGTCTGTGGTGTCAGAAGCACAAAACAATCCATAGTCTTGCAGCTAGCACAGAACTAACACATTTGGGCTGACATGCATTGAAATTCTGACTGGAGAATTTCACGTGAGTTCATATACAGCAGTGTGGGGAGTGCTGAGCTGACTTTCAATGAGGTGTGATTTCTCTGTAGATAAGGTAAGATGCCATCTTTGGAAGTTCTTATTTCAGGCCTCTTCCTTTCCATGCCCGTCCTCCAGTTCTGAATACTAAAAGAACTGAAAAAGGCAAGGAAAAACTGGGGTAGGAAGAGAAGCAAAGACTGCTAAACTTAGTCTTTGGCTCCTTGGAACTATACAGAACATTTGAATTGTCTCAGAAATAGCCTCTACTGGTTTCATTTATTTTACTCCATTCAGGGAAAGAAAAGTGGACCCGAGAAAATGTTCTGTACCTGCACTTGGAATTCCTTCGGTGCTCAATTTACTTGTGAGCCCACTGTTGGGTAGGGACCGTCTCTATATGTTGCCAAATTGTACTTCCCGAGCGCTTAGTACAGTGCTCTGCACACAGTAAGCGCTCAATAAATACGATTGAATGAATGAATGAATAATGTTTTCGCTTTTCTTTTCACAGGATGGCAATGACTCAGATGAGTTCATGTAGACTCATTTGAACTTGGACAGACCCAGACGTTATCAGATGTGCTCCAAATGCTAAAAAAAAAAACTTATAAAAATTCAACAGACTTTGAAGATTTGCAAACTCTTGGACTGGCATTAAATTTCCAGGTGTGTGCCATGGAGCCTGGAGATGGCCTGGAACTGAAGGGAACTAAGATGTGTTTTTGCCAGAAGAACAAGTGTCATGGGTCTTCGTGAGAGTTAGCTGGGGCTCGCTTTTGGGATGGGTTTTCTAATCTGACCGGTTCAGGGAAGTGTTTGTACTGCTTTAGTATTTCCCAGAAAGCAAATGTCCTCAAAGACTGCCTCAATTCTTTTAATATTTCTCCAGCGTGTCACAAAACGTATTAATGATAGAAGGAAATGAAAGGAGGGCATCCAGGAATAGAAATGAAATGCACATGGGGATTTGGGATTGTAGAGGCTTTCGGGATGGGGGCTTACATTTCACTGAACTGAGAGAAATAGGAGTCGGCGTTCAGCTGAGCAAATTGCTTGGCTCCAGCTTCTTCCCAGTAGACCGGGCTGAGCACTGTGGATGACTGCGTGCTGGGACCGCTCTTGCCCACTGACAGGTCACCTCCCAGTCTGAAATATGAGAGGGGCATGTTGATGCCATTTTAGGACCCCCGAGGCTATAAGAAAAACCTTGAAGGGTGACTCTTTTTAAAAGACCACCCTCCAATTCACCAAAGTTCAAACTGAAAATTGGTAATGTATTGTAACTCAGTTGGTCAATATCACATCACCTGTAAATGCTAGAATAAAAATGAAATTAAAATGAAATGGATACTGAAAAATTCAAGAGTGCATCTCTAGGGGCTGTTAGTGCTGTTTTCTTTTTTTTGATGTTGTTTTGTTTTTTCCTCATTTGGCCTTGACCAAAAACAAAGATTCAGAAGGACTGGAACCATGGAAGCTGGTACTTGGGTTTCTTGAAGAGAGAGTTTAGTAAACTATGGTGATGGTCCATATTCTTTTGCATATTCATTCATTCATTCATATTCTTCCTTTCTTTCTTTCTTTTTCTTTCTCTCTCTCTCTTCCCTAGACTTTGCCAATTTAAGCCTAAATCTATATACTGGCTTCCAAGCCCTGCCATGAGCCACACAGGTCCGTTGACGGGGGTAAGGCATTTCTCTCCCTCCCCCTTCCATGGGTTGCAATGTGATAAACACTGGCAACTGACTGAGCCTTGCATAAGTGGGAAGGGAAGTGTGGCGCTACATTGGGACACTGATGTCATCCAAATTATCCCCCCCAGTGTTTGAGTTGAACTTGACCTCCTTACAATGCTAACACACACACACCCACACACACCACCACCACCGCCACCACCATCCGTCCCCCATCTCTTCCCCCGACAAGGTACATGTGCCCAGTGTTCAAAAAATGTGTGGCTTACTGGAAAATCACCAACCAGATTTCTTAAAAGCCATTTGTGTGAAGCAAACTCCTGGCTTTGTCCCTTCCCAACAGAATAGAAAGTGCTGGTGATGCTTCTGGAGATGATGGTGTTCAGAAGTGGAAAGACGGCCACTTTCCTGGCAGAAGCAGGTGGGTGAGGAGAACGGGTCCGGGGGAGGGATGGAGTCAAAATGAGTTTGGTTTTAGACTGTTAGCTCCTTGAGGGTAGAGTCCATGTCTTTCATGTTTATTGTATTTTCCCGAGGACCAAGTACAGAAAACACTATTGTTTGCTTGACTACCTCCCTTCACAAAAGGAGAGACAATGTATAGTGCTCTCCGTTGCACAGTCTTGATGTCACCTGTACTAGCTACCACTTCCTTTCACCTTTCCCGGCTTCCACAGGGAGCTCACATCTAATGGGCTTTTTCCTCTTGATGTACAGGTGGCCAGCTCATTGTTGGGAAGGTAGCTGGAGACTCTAGAAGGGAGTTTAAGGCCTGAAGTAGGCAGTAAAGGCCATGGGCTGGAAGTGACTGAGGAGGGACTGAGAGCATTGGTGTGCTTGACACAGGCAGAAATATAGCATAAAAAGGTATAACTTACAGTGGAATGGTTTTCAGCTCCCATCTAGATTGCTTAGCTGCAGGAATGCAGGAAATGGGCTGTCTGGGGTGATTTGGAGTGTGATAGGAAAGGGGAAGGGAGAGGAGAGTATTGGAGGGAGGCAACATTAAGGGCTAGGGAGAGGAAAGCTGCCAAAGCAGTAATGAGGAGCAAAATAATCTTTGGTTAGGAAGTTGGGAATTGAGATTGATTATCTCCTTGGAGGAGTTGGTGCAGATTCTAAGTGATACTCTTTTCCAACCAAGGGCCTTTAAACGGATCTGTGTCGTTACCAGGAGAAAAAAAAATGCATATCTCCATGTTGCCACTCCAGTTGGCATTAACAGGGGCCATTTGTTAGTGGCCTCTTTGTGTGTCATTGTGTAAGGAGAAGAGATGGGGAGACTCCCTGGAGATTGTTTGTCCCTCTCAGGCAGGGGTGGGCCCTTGGCTGCTGGACCTGCACCGCTGCTTTTGCTGGCATCATGTTTGGTGGGTGTCAGCTTTCAAGGCTGAGAAGTAAAAGAAAAAAAATACATGACAAGGAATTCTCCAAAGTCAATATTGTTTTCTCATTTCCACAATTACCCCACCCAGTAACCACCACAGTAAAAATACAAGGACCTGCAGCCTGACATTTTATATCCTGTGGAGAGGAGGCTTTCACTGCAGGGGCTCACTCCAATATTTAGATTTTTGCCTTTGAGATTGAAGGAAGGCCAACGTTTGCTTTTGTTTGCAAAGGGAGAGCTGGAGGATTAATTAGAGCTGTCATAGTGGAGGCATCCCATTGTATTTCTGAAGCAGGACAGGCCTGACAGATTTGGACTTTACAGGCTTCTTGTGATCAGACAAGACATCAGGGCTGTCAGGTTAAATTAATCAAAATTAAACAGAACTGGGAGGAAATGCCTTATTGGAGATACTGGCTCAGGAGCGCCTGTGTGTCTAGTCCAGCCCCCCTGAGCTGACTTTTCATTGTTATGTGCCCAGTTATAGTTTACGATCCTGGGATTTTGGATTTATTGGCCACAGGCTCTGATTTTATAAGAAGCCTCACTTGTTTCGGTAAGGAAAGGCGTTTCTCAAGTCAGCATTCCAGGAACAGGATTTAGCCCCTACAGCATTCAGAGTGCTATCCTGGGAGCTGGGGGACTTCTCCCTCTTTAGACTGTAAGGTTGTTGTGGGCAGCCACCGTGTCTGTCAACAGCTGTGTTGAATTGTACTCTTCCCAGTTGCTCTGCAAAACAGTAAATACCATTGATGGAATGATTGATTGAGAGACAATGCAAAACATGGTCCCACCCCTAAAAAGTTAAGGGTTTAATGGGAGAGAGGGGAGCAAACATGAATATCCTGCACCTAGTGGGTATAAAATGCAAGTGAAGGACATTGAACGCAGGAAAAATCAACAGAGCACAAACAGATAATGAATATCTGAATGTATCTTAATATAATGAATATTATCTGGTCTCTCATAACACATGTTTTCAGTTTGGTTTTGGCTAGAACGCTGGTAGAGATTTAGGTCCTGTCTGGGTAGAACGTGATCAGTGTCAGGAACGGTGGTTGTGCCTATAAGAGAAGCAGCGTGGCTCAGTGGAAGGAGCACGGGCTTTGGAGTCAGAGGTCATGGGTTCGAATCCTGGCTCTGCCACTTGTCAGCTGTGTGACTTTGGGCAACTCACTTCACCTCTCTGTGCCTCAGTTCCCTCACCTGTAAAATGGGGATTAAGACTGTGAGCCCCATGTGGGACAACCTGATCACCTTGTAACCTCCCCAGCGCTTAGAACAGTGCTTGGCACATAGTAAGCGCTTAATAAATGCCGGTATTATTATTATTATACCCATAGCATCTGTCAAGGAAAGGTGCTATTGATGAGAGTTTTCCTTGATGTAGGAATGGTGGGGGCTCCTGGGAAAGCGATAGCTGCTATGCAGGAGAGATGAGTGGAGTGAAGGAATGGAGATTACCATAAATGCTAAGGAGTTGCTCACTGAGAGTGACCAAAGTAGAAGGGGATGAGGAATGGGGATGGGGAAAGGCTTTGAAAGAAGGAAGGGATATGGTTTCATGAAGAAGACTGTACGTTCTTGCAGGGTAAACTGTCTTTTTCTTCCATTTTACTCGCCCAAGAGCCTTGTTCCACGTATTATAGACTGTGAGCCCACTGTTGGGTAGGGACTGTCTCTAGATGTTGCCAACTTGTGCTTCCCAAGCGCTTAGTACAGTGCTCTGCACACAGTAAGCGCTCAATAAATATGATTGATTGATTGATTAGGGGTCAGCAAATACTGTTGAATTAAATTGAGAAGGCAAAAGGCTCCAGGAGAAGTAGCTTGTGCACAGTCAGAGCTGTGTGTGAATTGGGCCCAGAGCAGGAGTCCTACCAGTCTCCAGCCCACATGTTAGCCCAAAGCCAAATCCTTAAGCAGCAGCATGGCGTAGTGGATTGAGAAAGGGCCTAGCAGTCAGGAGGTCATGGGTTCTAATCCCAGCTCTGCCACTTGTCTGTTGTGTGACCTTGGGCAAGTCACTTCACTTCTCTGGGCCTCAGTTACCTCACCTGCAAAATGGGGATTAAGACTGAGCCCCACGTGGGACAACCTGACAACCTTGTATCCACTCCAGCGCTTTGACCAGTGCTTCATTCAATCGTATTTATTGAGCGCTCACTGTGTGCAGAGCACTGTACTAAGCGCTTGGGAAGTACAAGTTGGCAACATAGAGAGACGGTCCCTACCCAACAACGGGCTCACAGTCTAGGAGGGGGAGAGTGACAACAAAACAAAACATGTGGACAGGTGTCGAGTCATCAGAATAAATAGAAGTAAAGCTAGATGCACATCATTAACAAAAATAGAATAGTAAATATGTACAAGTAAAATAGAGTAATAAATCTGTACAAACATATATACAGGTGCTGTGAGGAGGGGAAGGAGGTAGGGTTGGGGGGATAGGGAGGAGGAGAGGAAGTGCTTAGCACAAAGTAAGTGCTTAACAAATACCATAATTATCAGTATTATTAACTGGGTTAGAAGGGGTCACCAGTGACTAAGGGCAGTGCCATCACATCGTCTTCCCTGGGACCAAGCTGCCTCTGTATCATCACAGTCACTGCCTCCTTGCCCCCCAAGTCTTGTACCCAAACCATCAATCAGTCAATCATATTTGAACACTTACTCTGCCTAGAGAACAGAGTATGGGAGAATACAGTACTCTTTCCATTAGGCCTTGGTGCTTAATAAATACTGTTGATTAATTGAATGGGCATTAATATCAAAGGCTGTAGCCTTCTACACCAGAGATCAGCCTGTGCCCTCCATCCTCTCTATTCAAACCCAGGGCAGTTCCTTTTTTTCGTTTCTTAAATCCGTATTTGTTATCAAGTGACAAGTCAGAAACCAGTTTTTTTTTGTTCACAGATGCTGATAATCCCCAACACTTCCAGGCTTGCTTTCTCAGATAGGCTCTGCAAAACATTCATCAGTCAGTCACTACTATTTATTTAGCTCATACTCTTGCAAAGCACTGTACTTAGTACTTGGGAAAGTACAGTACTGTTAGATCTGATCCCTGCCTTCAAATATTTTAAAATCTCCCTGGCCATAATTCGGGGACAGATGCTGCTGCCTCTTGTTCACAGGTGGGGAAAAAATAAAAACAACTGTGGTATTTTGTTAAGTCTTTACTATGTGCCAAGCACTGAACTAAAAGCTGGGTGAGACACAAGATCATCAGGTCTCACATGGAACTCACAGTCTTAAGTAGGAGAGAGAGTAGGTTTTGGATCCCTATTTTGCAGATGAGAGAAGTGAGACCCAGAGAAGTTAAGTGACTTGCCCGAGGTCATACAGCAGAGCTTGGATTAGAAGTCAGGTCCTCTGGCTCCCAGGTCAGTTCCCTTTCCACTCAGCAGTGACAGAGAGGCAGAGAGAGGGTGACTTGCAAAAGGGCGAAGACTCTGGACTGTCAGCCCAGCTCTTCCGTCTTCCTCAGCTGGTCTTTCTGCAGAGAGTCTGAGTTCTCAAACCCCAGGTATGAGAGGCTCGGGGAATTACTCAGGCTCAAAGGAGCTCTTCCATCCCAGAATGGTAAATGTTAGCACCTCTTTAAGAACTTTAGGGCCAGCTTCATTGCTGCCTCCGGGCACCCGAAAGGAGAGTGAGAGTGGTGAGTGAATGGAAGTTAAAGTGGGTGGGGCGAGGCTGGATTCCCCCACTCCTCCCCAGGGAGCTGAACTAGTCTTCCAGTGTTTCCTGGCTCATTGCCTAGGCTGGATGTTCAGATCACACCACTGAAATGGTGCATCATGAGACCCTGGCACCCCCTAGGGCACCTCAGAGGGCTCTCTGAAAATCTGAACTGATCACTCACCTCACAGGCCATTAGAATCAGGCTGAATTTTGAAGTTTCCATCAGTAATTACCATCATATCCAGCTATACTCTTCTGTACCTGTCCCGCCCCGGCCCCATGGCTGCTTGGCCAGTAGGGTGGCCATCCGTCCAGTTTTACAATTTCCAGTCCAGTTTATAGCTGGCCTGTCTCCTTTCCGAACCCTATAGGATGAGAAATGCCATCCGCGGTCGCCTTGTAAACAGCAGGTGGGCAGCCACGGGACGGCTTTAGCAGCAACCACACAGCAGCAGCAGTGTAAGATGGGGGCAAGGCGAGAGGCTCTAAAAGGTGGCAGCTCCAGAGAGCCGAGAGGGCAGGGTGTGCTGCTGGGAGAGGGAGCAAGAGTGAACTTGAATCCTCAGGTTCACACCGACTCAGGACTCTCCTGTCTCTGGCGCTCACGGTGTACCATGCTGAATTTAGCTCTGCTTCTGTCTGGGAAGGATCTCTGACCCAATCCCTCTGCCATAAATTGGGCAAATTGACCCTTCTCCAACACCTAAGGACATTAGGAAGGATCACGAATAAGAGATGTTGCATCTTTCACTGGAAGAATCATCTCCAGGACTTGACTTGGGGAACTTAGACCTCTCTCCCTGGCACTCAGGTGTGATTTGATCAGACCAGTCCACTGTTTCTCTTTGGCGGCTGTAGGTTGTGGAGGGAATTCCAAGAAAAGAGAGTGAAAGGAACACAGATGCCTTTAGCCAATACTAAGTGCTGCAGATAATGGTTCCCATCGTTTTCAGCCGGAGAAGGTGAGCCAGGGGAAGAAACCAGAAGAGGAAGTACATAGAATAAGGTCTTCAGCAAGAGACCTGATCCACAAGCCCACCCCAGGTGGCCCTTGCACCCCAGATTCTTCAGGTTCAATCCTGGGGGTATCTGAATAGCAGTAATTAAGGTCCCAGATCAGAGGTTAAGTTGAAAACCCCTCCTACACTCTGGCCTCCTTGCAGAGCTGTTGTCCTGCAGAGCTCTCACTTCCCACCAGCCTAAGCTTTTTGTATTGTTTGATACCAGACGGGCTAGTTTCCAGCCATTCTGATCCCAGTTCCCAGAGCTGATATGGCACTGGACACCCTCATGTCCAGTACTTCAATTTTAAATGCCCAGTCTCCCTCTGTCTTGGCTCCTGCCCATGAGTCTGAGGACTGGGAAACAGTATTCATGTTTACAGGAACCTAAGGGGAATGGTAAGGATTCAAGCCAGGGAGCTGGCCTGCCCTCCTTCCCCTCTCCCCCACCCCCAGAGGCAGACACCGGGTCCTGGGGATTTCCACTCAAGTTCCATATGATGTCATTAAGATATGTTGTGAAACCTGCAAAACCTGCTTCTGTTATTTCCTTGTTGGCAAAGGGGTGTCCAGTATCTCTGAGGGCCATCGGTGCCCTCAGGGTCACCTTCCATGAGACAGGACACTCACGAGCAAGCTTAGGAGGCAGTGGGAGAGACAGAGCTGGAGAGATTCAAGACTCCGTGAGGCAGGACCCATGCTGAATGCAGAACCCTCATATAAATGATACTCAAAGATTGTGCCAGGGCTGAACTCCGAAGAGAGGGAGAAATTTTGGCAGAAAGGAGACTACCTCACAAGATTTTGTGGCTAGTGTGAAACTAGGGCTGCGCATTTAGGGTATGGGGCAACTCCTGGGGAACAATTCTCAGAACTGAACGGGGATGGGAATTTGGGCTCTGCCTACTCCAGGAACCCCACTCTGCCAAACTGGGAACTGCCTCCCTCCTAGCTTCATGGAGTCGACCCAAAGGCCAGGTTGAAGGCGATGTTTTCCCACATGTTGGTCCATTCAGTGGCCATGACAGGAATGAGGCGGCCCCCGAAGGGAGAAATCAGGTAGTTTGTTGCTGCAGGTACTGTCCTATTTCCATGGGGCTTCCTGGGAACAAGACTTGTCGTGTTCCCTACTTCCCAACTAGGAACTGGAGCCCTGGGAGACCCAAGGGATCAGACAAACACAATTGCAGTGGATTAGAGATGGATAAAACACTTTTCTGGCCACATGGCCTCAGAGAAAGAGCAAGACAACGGGAGTTGAGAGATGCAGGTTCTAATCCCAGCTCTGCCACCGATCTGCTATGTGACCCTGGGCAAGTCAGCCTCTCTGGGCCTCAGATTCCTCATCTGCAAATTGGAGACACTTGCTCTCCCTATCTCTTAGGTTGTGATCCCTGCCGCGGGTCAGGGACTATCATGTAATTGCCACAGCAGGCAATTGGCAGAACAGGATTAGAACCCAGGTCCTCTGACTCTCAGACCTGGGCTCTTTCCACAAGGCCACACTGCTCTTTTTAACTATATTAGGCAGACATATTCACGTGTATACTTGGAAATACGTACGTGAGTAACGCACTTACAATTTCAGGCAGATAAAAATATCAATATGTAAAAGTCAAGGGATTTACAGGGTGGATTAATTGACACATGGATTATATATGTGGGATCAGCAGAGTACTCTGATATTAAAGATCTACCCAAACTGAATTAATACAAGTTAGAACAGGCTTTAACGATGCTCTTAAAGGTTGTTTGGCTGGCCTCCACATAATTTTTGTGGCTACACCTTTTTAAAATTCGACTAATCATGATAAATGGCTTTAAGATTAACTAAAGCCTGGACAAATAAGAACTTGAAAAAAAATCCTGAAAAATGCCCTTTTCAATGAGAATGTTAATTATTTTTAAGTGAACCTCATCGTTTTGTTGGTGTTAAATCAAAATATGAGGTCACCACACTTGAGAACCACTAATCTTAGTGGGGCCTTGCCCCACTGACTGATCAATAAGAGGTTAAGGCTGAAGCAACACCTAGGAAAATCTTGGCTAGAAATAAGCACCACATTAAAATAAGAGGGAGGCCTTGAGAAGCCTTTGGAGAACAGGAGATAAGAAAAATAGCAACACTGAGGCAGCAGGAAGGACATAGTTTGGAAGATTCAGATAAATATGACAAAGAGTAGCTTGTCAGTAGTAATGAATAACTTGATGAATCGATATGTAAAATGAGTGGCCATAATAAGTTCACCAAAAACTCAGGTTTCCTGATAAGAGCTGGAGGACAGGGGAGGGGAAGACAGGCACTCCCTCCTTCACAACTAGGAAATCTCAGAATTCAGACCCACCAAGTAACCCAATCTCAGGCATTATCCTGAGAGGTCCCGACAGCCTGACTGGTTTTCAAGGCTGTCAACTTCCTTGAAAAGAAGATGCTTCTTATCACCTTTGGATACTCAGATCCCCCACCCCACCACCCTTCTTGGAGTCCCCTGGGGTAGAGAAGCACTGTGGCCTGGTGGAAAGAGCACAGGATTGAGAGTCAGGAGACCTGGGTTCTAATCCCACCTCTGTCACGTGCCTGCTGTGTGTCCTTGGGCAAGCCATTTAACTTCTCTCTGCTTCACTTTTCTCATCTGTAAAATGGGGATTCAGTAGCTGTTCTCCCCCTCAGACTGTTAGCCCTATGTAAGACGGGTTTTAGGATCTTATTGTTCTCTCCTCCATTGCTTGGCACCCAGTAAACACTTCTCTACAGATACCACGATTTTTAGTTCACTAAAAAACTGTGACCCTTTCATTCATTCATTCATTCATTCATTCAACCGTATTTATTGAGCACTTACTGTGTGCAGAGCACTGTACTAAGCACTTGGGAAGTACAAGTTGACAACAACTTGTTGTCAGAAGTTGACCCTTCTGAATAGGCCTTGAGGCAATCGATAGAAAACATGCCTGGCCCTGAGGGGATATCACGTCACTTCAGTCTAGAGCTCTGTACTACCAGCGAATCCCCCACAAAGTCACTTGGAGGGGAAAGATTTCTGATAAAAGAACCTCCCGGGCAAAGTCAACAGGCTCAGAGAAGTCCTGAAAATGGCTTCTCGTGGGCAGCAAAGATTGCAGTTGTTCCCGAAGCGGCTACCCTGGCCACCCGCCTGCTGGCCTCTGGCACCGAGGCACAGCATCGGCAATATGCTAGGGTCACTTTGGCTATGAACAGGTTTTGTACATTAACTTCCTTTGTGCACTGGGCACCGGGCTGCTCCCTTGCTGGCCTACTTACTTGGCGCCCCTCTGCCCCAACGGGCAGGAAAGAGGGCAGTGGCACAGCACACACCACCAGCACCCAAATCGATTCCTTCACACAAGCCTTTCCGACTGGGCCAAGCCTCCTCAGGTGTTTCTGCTTTGGGGCTCCAGCCCTGCATTTGGACATTCTGTCCACCCCTACCGCTTTGGGCCCGACCAAGAGCACAATGCGAGGGCCAGTCTGGCCTGGTCAGCTGCAAGGCCCCGCTGACAATTCTGCCGTTGTTACTGTCCAGTCAGGCAGCAGCTCCTTATAAAACACTGTCAATCAGTCAGTAGTATTTATTGAGCAGTTTACTGGGTGCAGAACAGACATCCAGAGGGAGGAGGTGGGGCAGCATTGGCCTTGATCCCTGTTGGCACCAGACAATCAGCTGGGCACCATCGTAAAGCTAAAAATAAAATCTGGAGGTAGGCCGTTGGACTGGGACATGAAGATAGAAAGGAGAAAAAACAGGAACAAAATGAGAATTGTCAAAGAAAGGAAGGGAAAATCCTGGGTGAACTAAATTCCAAGGATGTCGTCGGGAGGGCCAATGGAGAGCCAGGTAGTTCCCACAAAATGGGTTAGCCAGGGAGAGCAGGCGGCACCCAGGAGGACGGGGAGGGAAGTGGGCTGAGAAATTGTTTGGTCCTCTGCGGAGGAAGAGGCTGAAAATGTTCCTGGATCCTGCCTGTCCTTTCCTTTTAGCCAATAAAGAAAGAACATTGTGCAGTTATTTTTTTTTCCAGCATGGAAGGCCGGGAAAACGCTCAGGGGTGTTCCTGGAGCTGCGAGGTTTGTGGGTTTCACACACAGCCCCTCCACCACTACCTTAGCAAACCCAACATCTACACAAGTTCCCTGCTATGCAGGTGACAGTACTGGTCTCCCCCTTCTCTTTTAGACTGTGAGCCCACTGTTGGGTAGGGACTGTCTCTATATGTTGCCAACTTGTACTTCCCAAGTGCTTAGTACAGTGCACTGCACACAGTAAGAGCTCAATAAATACGATTGAATGATTGATTGATTCTCGTGGGGTGACATCAGGGGACCACCAGGACCCCACTGATTGAAACCTGAAGCTTTGAGTGCCGAGTACTTATGTCTGGGATTCTAAATACTGATGTCTGGAGTGCCGAATTCTGATGCATGGAGTTGCTGGGTAGCTGATGTCTGGAGATGCTGGGCCCTGATGTCCGGGATTGCCAATTACTGATATCCCGGGGATTTTTTTTGTTCTTGTTTTTGAGGTATCAGTTACACAGTCCATCTACCACATGGGGCTCACAATTTTAATCCCCATTTTACAGTTGAGGTAACAGGGGCACAGAAAAGTGAAGTGACTTGCCCAAGGTCTCACAGCAAAGTGGCAGAACCGGGATTAGAACCCAGGTCCTTCCGAGGCCCCTGCTCTATTCTGTTGTCTAGGGGTGCTAGATAGCTGATGTCTCAGGCTGTTGGATTCTGATGTCTAGGGGTGCTGGGTAGCTGATATCTGGGAATGCTGGATACTGTTGTCTTGGGATGTTAGGTCCTGAAACCCGGAGATCCTGGGTGCCTCCACAGGCACTGGACTGTCTACCTCGGTGCTCTGAAGTATCCAGTCCTGCCACCTTCCAGAGAAACCAAGTTAAGCAAGAAGTGCCAATCTCCCTTCTGCATCCCACCGCTCCCACTCCTGCTTGGAAACCGGGCCTTCTCATAAGCAAACACACACCCACACACACATATGCCCTTCAGAAAGTCTCTTAGTGCAGTGGAAGCTGTGCTAATATCTCTTACACTCCCCAAGGTCTCTACCCTTTCTTCTTTTTTGCTAACATGTTTGAAATTATATAGCTCCTTTTTTTTTTTTTTACCTCATCCTGCACTAATAAACCCAAAGTGCTGCCCCAAGCATTATTTTCAGGAGCTCAGAAATCCCTCTCTCAAGCACATTTGCTGCTGAATATTATGTTAAGGTGGTTTATTGGCCCCACTGGCCCTTCCCTCCGTCCTCCCCTCTACCCGCCATCAGCTGCTCCCTCCCACACCCCCTGCTCCCATCATCAGCTCTCTCCCTGCTTTCCCCTCTTCCCTCCTCTCCATTTCTCTCACCAATTCCTGCTCCCCTGTATGCTTCCCATCAGTTTCTAGGCCTCTGATCCTGGGATGCTGGTTGTTGTGATCTATAGGGAAGATGGATTTCTTTCTATGCTTCCCCTGCTCATCCAGGCCAAATTTCCATAGCTCCGCCACAGTTTTCAGTGGGGCCGGGGCAGGGGCTGGGGCCAGGGCAGCAAGGAGTTTCAAGGCTCTGTGTTTCCTGCATATTCTTGACAGGAAGCCCTTTCATGTGCCTGCCAGCGGGGTCCTGGCAGGGCCTGGGAAGGAGGGAGAGCTGCAAGTGTGAAAAACACCCTGTGTTTAGAGACTGGCCCGAGAGGAGGAAAGCAGAGCAAATAGGAGGATAAGCCAAAAGAGACATAATCTATGGTCGCCATCTAGATTCTGGTCCTGCCAGGGCTCAAAGTGAAGGAAGGTGGGCACCAAGGCCTTCAGCTTAGGTACAGAAAAAAAAAATTAGATTGGGTGGATATAGGAGACAAGAAAATTCATAAACCCCTACCCCACCCCACCATATTTCACTCCCTCCCATGCTGTGACACCATTCAGATTGATTCACTTTCACCAGCTCCTCCCGCGTCTTCCCCCCCAGCTTGCCAATAAAACAAATCTTGGATAAACAAGCCCCAGAGGGACAGAGCAGGTCAGGTTATGCCAAGGACTGAGAGAGGCAGGAGTGATGCCTCCGCAGCTCTGACCCTCACTCTGTCTCCCCTGGTTGGTTATTTTTCCACCAGAGACTTGAAGGAAAACAAGAGGAGGCTTTTTGAAATCCTGGAAGCTGTTTTCATTTATTTAAGGGAAAGTCAGGCATAAACTTGTCCCTGAGAGGCTGCAGATCAGGGCGAGTTCTAGACACCCGATGACTCGGAGCAAGTACCCAGAGGATGGCCAGGGGGCAAGGAGAGCACTGGCCCCAGCAGGTTCACGTGGCATCTCATAAAAATCCACTGAGGTTTCCTGGTGACTCCAAACCTAAGATTGTGTTGTCCTTTGGAGGCACTGCCCGGTCCCCAGCGGTGGTCCGATAGGCCCTGGCAGCTGATCATTTGACTCCCTCTAGAAAAGTCTCAAGACCACTTGGGTCCATGTCAGCTTCTAGCAAGTAAACAGTGCCAGGGATTCTACTGTAGGCTGTATTTTAAAAACAAAAGCAAAAAACTGGTCAAAAAGCCCCTGCCACTTTCCCGGTGGGCTCCTCTAAACTGGCGAGGGTCTCCACTCCCCAAACCCCATCTGAGCCTCCAGCTCTTCCTAATGGGGCATGACATAACGCAGCTTCCTTTGTCCAGCAGGACCACTTGCACTATATTCTACTTCTTTCCAGGTGGCGTGTTAGGTTTTGGAGTGGTAGAGGGAGATTCAGAGGAACAAGTATTGAGACTTTCTTGAACCGAATTTGTCGGTGCCCATGGCCTAATTATGTGGCTTCTTGTAGAAGATTGCTTATTAGCCTTACTTCCTGCTGCTAAACTACTTGATTCACGTGGCTCTGAGGCTTCCCCTGGTGCTCCCTATTGGCTCCTCTCTTACCTGGGATTTCCCTCCTAGAAACCTGGGACATCAAGGGTGGCCAGGCGGAGTTTGCTTTCCTCCCAGACGGATTGGGCAGATCAGGTGTGCAGGCACTCCTGACCTAACACCCTTTCTTCAGTGTCCATTTGCTCTTTTGTTTCATGTTGTGATTCAGAGGGAACTGGTCAGGAAGCTGCGGTCTCACGGCTCCAAAATCTAATCTCTTCCCTGCTCTAATCCAAAATCACACCCTCTCCCTGGGTGGCAGCTTTCTTCCCAAGGCTGAGTCTTCTCTCCCCACCTTTTTTCAGGTAGGAAGAACAGTTTCCATCCTTGGGTGAGGCCGAGATCAGTTCCCGAGACCAATTTGTTTGGAAAATTCTGAGGCTGCCCTCCACAACCCCAGGGGTTGATTCTGTCGAATATGAGGAAGATGCTAGAAGGCCATCCTGAGTCTCCGACCCAGGAGAAGTAGTCATAGCCTGATGGGCTAAGGCAGGAGTTTTCACCTGGGGGACCCGGGGTGGGATTCTTCCAAGTACTAACAGGGATACAGTCCAGGGCTGGGGCAGGAGCCTGCTTCTCTCAGGACTCCTTAAAGAGACTCCAGTGGCAGGCGGGCTGGGTGTTGGTACGTATTGGAGTTGATGGTGGTCATGATGGAGTGGAGATAGAACGTCATCGTTCGATGAAATTTTAAATTCACAGGGATGTTATTTCTCAAAAAACGATCGAAAAGCCAAAGACAGCTTTCCTATCTGTTAATTATTTTAGCGTCTGGCTCCCCCGTTAGAATGGAAGGTCCTCAGAGTAGGAATCTTGTCTGCTAACTCTATTGTACTCTCCCAAGCTCCTAGGAAAGAGCTGTGCACACAATAGGTGCTCAGTATAGGTGCTCAATAAATACTGTTGATTGATTGACTGTGACTGTGGGCTGTTGTGGGCAGGGATTGTCACTCTATTGCTGCATTGTACTTTCCCAAGTGCTTAGTTCAGTGCTGTGCACACACTAAGGGCTTAATAAATACGACAGTGAATGAATGAATGATCCACTACCTGGAACTTGTTCCTAACTTAAACACAGGGATTACTATCCCACCATGCCCCAAAACCATGACAAACTTCTCTATAGTTTGGGTTTTCTTTGGGCACAAAGGTTTTCTTTGGGCACAGTGTCCACAGATCCTTCTGTGTTGTTCACCATCCTGACCTTCGGCCTTCTTGATTAACACTGGTTTCCCAAGTCTGTTATCTGGGGATCCCTGGGAGGGATTCATGGCTCTGGACTTTCCTTCCCCTTGCCCAAGTCCTTCCCTCTAATTGGTTGTGTTTCCACTGGAGATGAATGGTTGCTATCCTATACAAAAGATCTTTTTTCTTATGAGGGGTCTTTAGGATTTTCCCTGTTTTAGGACCCTCTAGGCCTTTCCCCCGCTTTGATGCTGGTCTTCTGGATGGAGTTTCTCCCCTTCTTCCCGCTCCCACCTTCCTGGGCTTCCAGGAACATGCAGGCAAACAGACCCTTCACACACATCCACAGCTACAGTCTGAGTTTCCAAAAAATGAGCAGGTCTGAGCAATTAATAATTATAATGATGGCATTTGTTAAGCGCTTACTATGTGCAAAGCACTGTTCTAAGCGCTGGGGGGATACAAGGTGATCAGGTTGTCCCACGTGGGGCTCACAGTCTTCATCCCCATTTTGCAGATGAGGTAACTGAGGCTCCGAGAAGTTAAGTGACTTGCCCAAGGTCACACAGCAGACATATGGCGGAGCCGGGATTCGAACCCATGACCTCTGACTCCAAAGCCCAGGCTCTTTCCACTGAGCCACGCTGCTTCTCTCCCTTCCTTCTCTATTTTGTCAGAAATAAAGTCAGTTCAGAAAAAAAAGGGATTTCTCCAACAGCTAAACTACATTTTTTCAGATGTTTAAGCACCGTTTCTGATTAATTAAGATTAAAGGGAAAGCTGAAGGGAGAAAAGGCGGCCCAGAGCTACTTATTTCTTGGGGGTGTTTGTGAGTTATCTGCTAATTCCTTTATCCTCTTCATTGCTGCCCATATTCCCGTGGATAATTGAGCTTTCTGCTGTAGTCTGCGTTTCACAGATTTCTCCCAAATTCCTAATCTGCCAATTCCGTTCTCACTTTGTCCCTGAGCCCACTCCTGCCCACTTGCCCTGTTACCTCTGGCAAGCTGGTAGTTGGAAGCCGGAGAGAAGCTGCCCTTCTCTATTTCTATCCCAGTCTGTTGAAAGCTGCTCGAGGGAATGGTGATAGAGTCTTTCCTATGGGCTGAGTTAGCTAAAGGCTTACCTGGAAGTCAGAATCAGTCAGTGATATTTACTGAGCACCTACTGTGTCCTGAAGACTTCCAGATCCTACATGCTAAGTGCTCAGGACCGGCAGGTCTGGAGGGAACAGGGCACGCTAACTCTTCCAGCTTCTGTGAAGTCCACAGGGCCCTCCAATTTGGTATTTTTCCCAGCTTTACAAAAAAAGATCCTACCAAATTCTAGGTTTAAGCAGCATGACCTAGTGGAAAGAGTATGGGTTCTAATCGTGGCCCTGCCACCTGTCTGCTATGTGACCTCGGGCAACTTGCCTAGCTTCTCTGTGCCTCAGTGACCTCATCTGTAAAACAGGGATTAAGAATGTGAGCCCAATGGAGGACACAGACTGTATCCAACCTGATTATCTTGTACTTACCCCAGTGCTTAGTATAGTGCCTGGCACATAGTAAGCACTTAACAAATACCGTTAAAAAAACAACAAATAAACCTGGCTGGAGACAGTAGAGTACGATTCCTAAGTGACTTTGGCCCCAGAAACCAGAGTTGGGGAACTGTGATCAATCAGTATCAATAGTGTTTATTGAGTGCTTACCCTGTGCAGAGCACTTTACTGAGCACTTGGGAGAGTACAATACAACTAGTAGACATGATCTCTGCCCTCAAGGAGCTTGCAATTGTGGCAGACTGATGATGGTAGCCCCTCCTCTTAGCTTGTCCTGGTTGTTTGCCCTCCTGGACATCTCTCTTTGTAGACATTTATTGAGCACCATAATGTGCTTGTCTATGAGCAAGACTGAAAACTGAATTTGTATAGAAAAACAGATTCGGGAAACGTAGACCCTGGCCCCACATCTTATCTGAAAGGCACAAACGTGATGTAAATGACCATTTGTCTAAAAGAGAAAAAGTTTTGGCTGTTCCAATGCTGGGAAGGAGGGCACCCAGTCCCTTGCCTCCTGCCACTAAGGGAGCCCAGCCTGAAGCCTGGCCCGGCCCCGGGGAGTTGGCAGGGTATTTTGCTATTTCCCTCACCATCCTCCCTCCGGGCAGCTGTTGGCTGCCTCTGCATGATGAGTTCACAGGCGGCAATAGACATGCCAGATGCCCCTCCTTTCCACTTCCCCACACGGGCTGAAGCCGGCAGCTCCATGCTCCATTACCGGGCCTGCAGCTGGGCACTTCGCAAGGAGAAATGAAGATGGGCCGTGGGTGGGGGGAGAAGAGTTCGCCCTAAGATGCTGGAAAACCAGTCATGTGAAGAAAAGGAAAATGGGGCAGTGCTGGCGGCAGTGAAAAGTGAAGGCAGAGTAGGGTGATGTTAAAGAATGGGCAGAGTGAGGGGCAGGGAAGGGGCCAAGGGCAGGGCATTATTGAACAGAGAGCAGAGTTGGCTCATTCATTCTGTACTGGCCTTCCCCCTCTCCTGCAAAACCTTCAGTGGTTGTCCTTTCCTCTCTATATCAAAAAGCCACCAGCTTTAAGGCACTCAATCAGTTCTCTCCCTGCTACTTATCCATTCTCTTCTCCCATTACGCCTCAGCTTGCACTCTTCATTCCTCTCGAACTAACCTTATCACTGTGCCTGTTTCTTGTCTCTCCTATTTCTGATCTCTAGCTGAAAAACTACAACTAGATGCCTTCCCCATGGGACTTGTGCCTCTGGGGTTAGGACAGAACTGTCTGTTCGGGCTCCTTTCTCCTTGACCGGTCTCCCACTACCAAAGAGGGGCTAGAGGGTAGGAAGTTGGCAGGGAGAAAGAGTTGAGGAGGAAACTCTAGGAGTGCTGGTCAGAAGTAGTAATGTAAGCTCCCTGTGGGCAGGGACTATGTCTACCAACTCTGTCTTTCCACTCTGTTGTGTTGTATTCTCTCAAGCGCTTACAACTGTGCTCTGCACACAGTAAATGCTCAATAAATACCACTTATTGAATGATTAAGCACCTAATGAATGCAATTCATTGGAGCAAGTGCTTGGAAAATACAACATAAGCACAAAATGTGTTTCCTTCCAGAAAGAGCTTACACTCTAATAGCGTGGAGGGGAGACAACCCCACAAATATTCAAAGTGGAATCAGAATGAAAAAAAAAATGAACAGGCAATCAAATATGCATATAAAAACAAGGGCTGAGACTAGGCATAAATAAATGAATACTCACATGCACAAGTGTTGCCATGGAGAGAGGCTGGCAGAATATAAAATAAAAATAGCAAACATAAAGACATCTTCTGGTTCTGTATCCATACCGGATTGGTGGGGAGTTGGGGGAAGACCAACTGAAAACAAGAATGTCCGGCTCAGAGCTAGCTGAATGGCCACCCTAGACTATATCCAGGTCCCAGGAGATCCCGGTTCCCCAAAGGCACGGAGAGCCACAGTAAGGGTCATGTCCCACCTGGAAAGGTAATGAGATAGATGTTTCCTTTGATTCAGGCTGAGGAGGAGGTAGGCAGACAATATTTATCTCTTCATTGAACCCTATTCCTTCCCTTCTTTTAGACTGTGAGCCCACTGTTGGGTAGGGACTGTCTCTATATGTTGCCAATTTGTACTACCCAAGCGCTTAGTACAGTGCTCTGCGTGTAGTAAGTGCTCCATAAATACGATTGATGATGATGATGATAAATGCCATCATCATCATCATACTGGTTTTATGTCCCGGGAAGAAAGACTAAAGTGGGAAGTGGAAACGCGAGGCATTTATGCTGTTCTTTGTCAACTAATCAATCAATAGTATTAATTGAGCGCTTGACCCCTCCTCCCCCTCCCCATCCCCCCGCCTTTCCTCCTCCCCCTCCCCACAGCACCTGTATATATGTATATATGTTTGTACATATTTATTACTCTAGTTTATTTGTACATATTTATTCTATTTATTTTATTTTGTTAATATGTTTTGTTTTGTTGTCTGTCTTCCCCTTCTAGACTGTGAGCCCGCTATTGCATACAGACCGTCTCTATATGTTGCCAACTTGTACTTCCCAAGCGCTTAGTACAGTGCTCTGCACACAGTAAGCGCTCAATAAATACGATCGAATGAATGAATGAATTGTGGGAGGGGGAGGTTAAAACAACAGCAACAACTGCAGCTACCACCACTGCCCTCACTAATCGTTGCTGTGGCTGTTCCAATCTGCTAGGGGATCACGCCTCAGTGGTGGTGTCTCGCACCCAAGCCCTAGGACTGGACTATGGAGCCATTGGAGGAGGAGCAAGGCAGCCACCAGGGTCTCTGCCCTGTCTTCCAAGGCATGGAGTCAGAGAGCCTGAGTCAGGAAGCCCTTAGGCAGCTGCCACCCTAGGGGCAAGGATGGGGGAAACAGCCCTAGCCCAACTGGCTTGGTTCATTCATTCATTCAATCGTATTTATTGAGTGCTTACTGTGTGCAGAGCACTGTACTAAGTGCTTGGGAAGTACAAGTTGGCAACATATAGAGACGGTCCCTACCCAACAACGGGCTCACAATCTAGAAGGGGGAGACAGACAACAAACAAAACATGTGGACAGGCGTCAAGTCATCAGAATAAATAGAAATAAAGCTAGCTGCACATCATTAACAAAATAAATAGAATAATAAATATGTATAAGTAAAATAGAGTAATAAATCATCATCATCATCAATCGTATTTATTGAGTACTTACTATGTGCAGAGCACTGTACTAAGCGCTTGGGAAGTACAAATTGGCAACATATAGAGACAGTCCCTACCCAACAGTGGGCTCACAGTCTAAAAGGGGGAGACAGAGAACAAAACCAAACATACTAACAAAAGAAAATAAATAGAATAGATATGTACAAGTAAAATAAATAAATGAATAAATAGAGTAATAAATATGTACAAACATATATACATATATACAGGTGCTGTGGGGAAGGGAAGGAGGTAAGATGGGGGGGATGGAGAGGGGGACGAGGGGGAGAGGAAGGAAGGGGCTCAGTCTGGGAAGGCCTCCTGGAGGAGGTGAGCTCTCAGCAGGGCCTTGAAGGGAGGAAGAGAGCTAGCTTGGTGGATGGGCAGAGGGAGGGCATTCCAGGCCAGGGGGATGACGTGGGCCGGGGGTCGATGGCGGGACAGGCGAGAACGAGGTACGGTGAGGAGGTTAGCGGCGGAGGAGTGGAGGGTGCGGGCTGGGCTGGAGAAGGAGAGAAGGGAGGTGAGGTAGGAGGGGGCGAGGGGATGGACAGCCTTGAAGCCCAGGGTGAGGAGTTTGTACAAATATGTATACAGGTGCTGTGGGGAGGGGAAGGAGGTAGGGCAGGGGGGTGGAGAGGAGAGGAAAAAGGGGGCTCAGTCTGGGAAGGCCTCCTGGAGGAGGTGAGCTCTTAGTAGGGCTTTGAAGGAGGGAAGAGAGCTAACTTGGTGGATGTGCAGAGGAAGGGCATTCCAGGCCAGGGGGAGGACGTGGGCCGGGGGTCAAAGGCGGGACAGGCGAGAACAAGGTACAGTGAGAAGGTTAGCGGCAGAGGAGTGGAGAGGAGGTTTGGCCTGGGCTGTGGCTGCCACCTGGACCAAGTGGCTGTGACAGCAGCAGCAGCAGTGCAGCAGCTCAGGGATGGGTCAGTCGAACCGGTGCTCCGTCTACTACCTCTGCCACGTGTGGTGGCCTAGGGATGGTCGGGAGACGGGCAGAGCCCAAGGTGCACACCTTGATGAGGGGCTGGTTGCCAGGGGACTGGCGGAGGCGGGATGTGGGCAAGTGACCCTGTGGAGTTGGTGCCCTCCCTGGCCCCACAATCCGTATGCTTCTCGTTAGGTGGTTAAAAGGATGATAGGTAGAGTTTAGGGAATTAAATTAGTGTGATTCACTTCACAAACAGCTCCATGGCTCATGGGTTAGGCAACTATTATTTTTGGGAAAAACAGGAAGCTGCCCAGCCAACAGCAACAAACAGCTGGGGAGCCGGCCCTCGGCAGGGAGGGGTGGAGGCTGCTAACCCAGCTCTATACCTTCCTTCTCCAACATGGGCCGGCCTGCCCAGCCAGGGGCCCAGACACCAGAGCATTTTTGTTGAGAACCAGGATTCGGAGACACTATTCTCGAAGGGCCGGATTACTTCCATGCTCCGAGCAGACACGGGAGTGGTAGGCACGAGGAATAGTGCAGAATCAAGTATTCCCAGCATTCTCCTATATCTGTACTCAGGGCTCAGAAAGCTGGGGGCCTAAGCAAGCTCTCAGACTGGTTTTGGAAGTCCAAACAGTTAGAAACCGTGAGAAGCAGCATGGCCCAATGGATAGACCACAGGCCTGGAAGTCAGAAGGACCTGGGTTTTGATCTTGTCTGCTGTATGACCTTGGGCAAGTCACACTTAACCTCTCTGAGCCTCAGTTACTTCATCTGTAAAATGGGTCTTGACTGTGAACACCACATGGGACATGGACTGTGTCCAACGTGATTATCTTGTATAATAATAATAATGATGATGGCATTTATTAAGCACTTACAATGTGCAAGGCACTGTTCTAAGCTCTGGGGAGGTGACAGGGTGATCAGGTTGTCCCACAAGGGGCTCACAGTCTTCATACACATTTTCCAGATGAGGGAACTGAGGCCCAGAGAAGTGAAGTGGCTTACCCAAAGTCACACAGCTGACAAGTGACGGAGCCGGGATTTGAGCCCATGACCTCTGACTCCAAAGCCCGGGCTCTTTCCACTGAACCACGCTGCTTCTCATGTAGCCCCACTCGCCCACTGACCGGTCATAGGCAGGGGCCCCCTCTCCCAGTTGTCTCCGCCTTCCCCTTTCTTTGATCAAAGAAGGTGGGGTGGGAGGATGGAAAGGCAGGCAGGTAACAGGGCAGGGAGCTGACTATCCGACTCTTACCACCACGCCCCAACAGTCCAGAAGTACTGCCCGTATTTACAGGGACCTGGGAGGGTAAAGTAAACCTATCTGCCTGCTTGTGTGACCTAAGGCAAGTCACTTAACTTCTCTTTGCCTCAGTTTTCTGATCTAGTAAATGGGGATTCATTACCTGACCTCCCCCAGTGCTTAGTACAATGCTTGGCATACAGTAAGCAATTAATCACTATTATAATTTGGCTGAGGTGATATCAAGTTACACTGGACAAGAGGAGAGTTAACGGTCCTTCGGATTTGATGTTCTCTTCACAGACTCTGGGGCAAGAGGGACTTGCCTTCACCAGAAATAATGTACATTTTTTTCTTTCAGATAGGCAAAGGGCCAACCAGTGATCCGTAGGGCTCTCAGTGGCCATCCTAAATCAGTACAAAGAATAAAGGGAGAAATGTTCAATTCTCCAGTTTGTGTTTCTCCCGGGCAGTGACGCTCAGAGGCCAGAGGGAGCAGATACCAATCCACCCCACCCATCTGGCAGAGACCTGTTACTGAGGTCTTGGCCTCCCTGGGATCGGCAGCACCCACAGAAAATGCAGGTAGACGTGACATGACTTAATTCATATGGAGCATGCAGTCCAGGGGTTCGAGCCAAGATCTTTCAAAAGTCTTGGCTCTGGGGTTGCTATAGTGAATCAGAGAATGCGTACTGGGTGCAGAGCACTCAATCAATTGTATTTATTGAGTGCTTACTGTGTGCGGAGCACTGTACGAAGCACTTAGGGGAGTAGAGTATAACACAGTTGGTAGAAATGTTCTCTGCCAACAACAAGCTTTCAGTCTAGAAGGGAAGAATTAATTGTTCCCATACTGGAAGTCGAACCCCAGCCACCTGGCTGGAAACCGGGAAACCTACCTGCTAGAGCTCTTTACTAATCGCTTGAGAGAGTGCAATACAGTATAGCCGGTAGACCCAATTCTTGCCCTCAAGGAGCTGACAATCTAGTGGGACCGCTCCCTCCCATGCTCAGGTTCTGGGGGTTCTAACACTGGCAGAGAGAGAATAGACTGTCCATCCACCTCTCCTAAGGGTGGCATGAGGCTAGGATGAGTCCCACCGGCCCCCACCCCGACTCTTTCTACCCACCCTCTCGGCTTGGTCCTCCTGGCAGCGAGGGACAGGGCAGGACGTTCCCTTTGGGCCCACAGGTACCCTGAGCACCCCTGGGAGCCGAAAGGAAGCGCAGCCCTTGCTCCATCCAAGCTGCTATCCCGTTAGTGGGTCTGGCCCAAGTGGCTGCTGAGATGACCCATGTGGACAAGCTGGGGCTGTGAGGTGTAATAGACGAGCAAGGAGCTTGGTATCAAAAGTCCAATGCCCCACAAGGCCACCTTGCCCCATGCGTCAAGAAGCCGTCGGTATGAAGAGAACACCAAATCCAAAAGGACCGTTAACTCTCCTCTTGTCCGGTGTAACTTGATAGCACCTCAGCCAAATTATAATAGTGATTAATTACTTACTATGTGCCAAGCACTGTACTAAGCACTGGGGGAGGTCAGGTAATGAATCCCCATTTACTAGATCAGAAAACTGAGGCACAGAGAAGTGAAGTGACTTGCCTTAGGTCACACAAGCAGGCAGACAGGTTTCAAAGCCAGGATTAGATTCCCAGGCTCCCAGGCCTGTGTTCTTTCCACTAGGCCATGCTACTTCCCTTCCTCCTCCCCTCAAAGCACGACAGTGAAAGAAAAAAGAAAATAAGGCCCTTATAATGTCCTCAGGGCAGATGGAACTCCATCCTCTGTTCGGGGCTATACCCTTTAGTCACTTTTATATTCTCTCCACCCCCAACATTTATGTACATATTCATCTTTATTTTAATGACTGACTAATCTGTAAGGTTCTTGGGGGCGGGGATCCTGTGTACCTACTCAGTTGAACTCTCCCAAATGCTCAGTACAGTGCACACCGTAAGCGCTCAATAAATACCACTGATTGATGGCTGCCATCCCGGAGGACTAAACGATTGACTTATACCCTTGACCCAAGACTGAGCCCTAGAAAACCTGCTGCAACTGGCAGATAGAATAGGGGTTTCATTGGTTGGCTAGGCTGGGCTTCAGAAGTTGGAGGTGGAGCTTCTACCTGGATTACAGGAGGACGTTGGGGCATAGGCAGGGCCCAGGTGATAAGCACCACCCTCGGGTGATGGCTCCCTCAGTGGACTCATCCAAACCAGATGGAGTCGTCTGGTCCGCAGACTGTGTTCAGTCTGATAGTCGATTCTCCCCAACTCTCACTGAGCCCAGCAAAAGTGAGAATCCCTCCAAACCCCATGCCCTCTTTGAACACAGCTTTAAGTTTGCTGATGATGGCAGAGCCTGTGTAGCTTCTGACTGATGGGGCTCACAGTATCTTGGGTTTTCCCAGATTTCCACCCTGGGCAGGTTCAGCCGCCCACCCCCCTGCCCCAGGTGCAAGTTAGCTCCGTACTCACTCCTGACAGAGCCTGGGCTGTAGCCCCTGGTTCCTCCCATCATTTGTTTGTTCCTTCCTTCTTTCCAAAGAAGAACCCAACTGCTGAATGAGCCCTTCATCATTCCCCTCTAAAAGGGGTAGGATCACAGTAGACCTCCACTATGTTTTCTCAAGAGCAGAGTGTTGCCTCAGTAGTCCTAGTCCCAGCCACAGTACACGTCTGGATGTGGACTTCCCCCACAGCATCATGGGCCCAAGTTTCTTCTTCATTTGAGCCCTGCTGCTAAATAGATGTTGTAACTCAGCTGTTGCCTCCTACCCAGGGTTCACCCGAGGAGGCTCCAGTTGCTGAATTCAGGTCATCCCTGACCCGTGGGGACTGAGGAAGGATTGGAATTAAGTCCTGGAGAGCAGTGCCAGTCAAACTGAGGTAGGGCTCTGCAACCCAGGTAGAGGTGGCCCTGCCAATGCTTGAGGAGGGGCAAGTAGGGATGACAGGTGATTCTGCCATGGTGGAGGCAATGGTAGTGCCGGGCATAAGGATCCTTCAAAAGCCTCGCTTGCTGTCTCCCCTTCTTCCGCCTCCTCTCGTCTACTACCTTCTTTGAGAAAAAAAGGGGATACTGGCCAGCCCAGCTCAGCTCTTTCCCTGAAAAGCAGAGAGCTTGCTTAGACGGCTCTTCCCCTCCAACTGCGCTGTTCCCCCACCCCCTCTCTGTTTTGACAGGTGGGTCTCAATGCTGGGCTCCACTGAGCTGTGGGCAATAGGAATTGCCGAGCTCAGCACGAGCCGTGGTGAGGGCGGGATGCTGCGTTGGAAGTTTTTTCCTTGGCTTCCTCTCCTGCGGGGGTTGCAGGGGAGAGACTGGGGTCATCAGAGGTGAAAGGTTGAGGCCCCTGGGCTGGGGGCTAGAGAGGTTTGCCTGCGAAAGGCTGGTCTCTGGAGCTATAGCCTCAGAGGAGGCTTCCCCAAGTCCCTGATCTCTTTAAAGAGTCAGTCTCAGAATTTCTAAAACCCAGAGAGCAAGGGCAGTCCTCTAAATCTGGCCTCTGGGCTGGATTCTGGTTTTTGCATGCTCACCCTGGCCCCACCTTCAGCTCTTCTGCCCCCAAGAGCCAGGAACAAGACACCAGGGTATCCCTCCCAGGGCCTGGGAACCTGAAAGAAGATGGAAAGGAGACCTGGAAAAGTTAAGCAGATCAAGTGTCCCTACCCCGTTTCACTGGACTCGGGGCAAACGCACCCCATAGCTTCTCCACTGGAACCAGTGTGGTCTAGTGGATAAAACACGGGCCTGAGAGCCAGAGACCTGGGTTCTAAGTCCAACTCTGCTGCTTGCCTGCTGTGTGATCAATCAATCAATCAATCAATCGTATTTATTGAGCGCTTACTATGTGCAGAGCACTGTACTAAGCGCTTGGGAAGTACAAATTGGCATCACATAGAGACAGTCCCTACCCGATAGTGGGCTCACAGTCTAAAAGGGGGAGACAGAGAACAGAACCAAACATACCAACAAAATAAAATAAGTAGGATAGAAATGTACAAGTAAAATAAATAAATAAATAAACAGAGTAATAAATATGTACAACCATATATACATATATACAGGTGCTGTGGGGAAGGGAAGGAGGTAAGACGGGGATGGAGAGGGGGACGAGGGGGAGAGGAAAGAAGGGGCTCAGTCTGGGAAGGCCTCCTGGAGGAGGTGAGCTCTTAGTAGGGCCTTGAAGGGAGGAAGAGAGCTAGCTTGGCGGATGGGCAGAGGGAGGGCATTCCAGGCCCGGGGGATGACGTGGGCCGGGGGTCGATGGCGGGACAGGCGAGAGCGAGGTACAGTGAGGAGATTAGTGGTGGAGGAGCGGAGGGTGCGGGCTGGGCAGTAGAAGGAGAGAAGGGAGGTGAGGTAGGAGGGGGCGAGGTGATGGAGAGCCTTGAAGCCCAGGGTGAGGAGTTTCTGCCTGATGCGCAGATTGATCGGTAGCCATTGGAGGTTTTTGAGGAGGGGAGTGATATGTCCAGAGCGTTTCTGGACAAAGATAATCCGGGCAGCAGCATGAAGTATGGATTGAAGTGGAGAGAGACACGAGGATGGGAGATCAGAGAGAAGGCTAGTGCAGTAGTCCAGACGGGATAGGATGAGAGCTTGAATTAGCAGGGTAGCGGTTTGGATGGAGAGGAAAGGGCGGATCTTGGCAATGGTGATGTTGGGCAAGTCACTTGCCTTCTCTGTGTGCCAGTTTCCTCAACTGCAAAATGGATTAAGTGACTTATCCAAGGTCACACAGCAGGCAAGCAGCAGAGCTGGGATTAGAGCCTGGGTCCTCTGGCTCCCAGGCCTGTGCTTTATTCAACAGACCACACTGCTTCATAGCAGAAGCAGCAATGTTCTCCCTCCTACTTAGTCTGTGAGACCCATGTGGCACAAGCAGTGATTAACTTGTATCAACCCCAGTTTATAGAACAGTGCTGGACACATCGTAAGCACTTAACAAATACCACCCCCCAAAAAAGAAAAAAAAAAATGGATCCCCAGGCTAAAGAATCCATCTGGGATCTGGGGACTGAGGGGAAAACCTGTTAAGGTCAAAAGGCCAAGTTTGGTTTAAACTTCCTCTTAGGGTGTTTCCTCAGAACCTGATTATCAAGTAAACCTGCTCGGTCAGGCAGAGTTCCTGGGCCTGATTCAGGACTAGTGACCCCACAGGCATGACATATCCTTGTCTGCAGGACCCTTTCCCCACAAATCTTCTTTAGTGATACAGGAAGTGGCTTTGCTCTGGGCTCTCTCAAGTCAGAAATGGAAAGTTTCTCTCAGGAAATTGTCCCCAAAGCATCTGCTTTTGCCCCTCTAAAGAGGAAGAACACAGCCATGGACAAGGACTAAATATCCAGCTAATTTGCTCCTCTTATACAGCCCAACAGGATATCATTTTGGGGCCCAAAGTGGATTCTGGGGGGCTTGGATGATCAGTCGGAGAAACAGTGTGGCGCAGTGGAAAGAGCACGAGCTTTGGAGTCAGAGGTCATGGGTTCAAATCCCAGCTCTGCCAACTGTCAGCTGTGTGACTTGGGGCAAGTCACTTCACTTCTCTGGGCCTCAGTTCCCTCATCTGTCAAATGGGGATTAAGACTGTGAGCCCCCCTTGGGACAACCTGATCACCTTGTAACCTCCCCAGCGCTTATAACTGTGCTTTGCACTTAGTAAACGCTTAACAAATACCATCATTATTATTATTATTATTATTATTACATGGAGCCACTAAACCAGACAAATCACAACTCTGCAGGTCAGCAGGTTGAAGCTGCTGGGACTCCAGTCCTTGGAGAGAAGCAAAGCGCTCCGGATACTAAGTAGGGGCTGTTAAAGTACTTTTCTTCCCCTCCAGTTCTGGGAAAGGGAGCTCCATGTTTCTTTTGGCCTGATCCTGGCCCGAGGGCCCAGAGCCAGAGGATGCTGAGTAACGGGGGAAGTTGGGCTGGAGGAGGGGTGGCCCATGCATCCAGAAACAGCAGCTGCTGCACCTTCCTACATGGCAGAGGGGGCTGAGGTGGCAGCAGCAATGCATGTTGCCATGTTGGTGCTGGTTGGGGGCCTCCTCTCCCACATCTTCCCCATCACAGGCCATCCCTTGCACAGAGTTCCTGGCATGAAGAAGATGAATAGAGGTAGGAAAGAAGGCTGGGGTGGAGAGTGGAGTCCTTTTCTAGGAGGCAGCTTTTGGACTGTTTCCCCTCCTGTTCTGGCTCCACCCTCGAAGTAGCTGCTTATCCCGAGAGGACAAACATTCTGGCCTCTCGTTCAGAGCTGCGTCGTGTGGTTGAGCAGAAAGCTGGGACCCCAGAGATCTGGGTTCTAGCTACATCTTTCCCAAAGACTGGTGGGGTCACTCCTAGTCAACTATCCATGCCTCAGTTTCTATCTCTGCAATTTAATGATGCCCCCTCCATACTAGAAGACTTTTGGGAGAGATGAACTTTTGAACACAGGATTGTTTCTGTTAGGTAGACCTGGCTGGATGCCAGTGGCTTATGGAGCATGAGATAGGGGAAGGGTGATGTGGAGGTTAGCAGAGGTTTTTGCCCTTGTCCCTAGCATTCCCTCAGAACCAAGGAAGCCAAGACTCCCTGAACAAATAGGAAATTCCAACCCCTTTTGCAATAGTACAGGGCCTCCGTTTCCTTATTTGAGAAATGGGGATTGTGACCTTTGAGTATTTATCTTAAGCAGTGCTGGGGCAAAGATGCCGGGGGGCACTCCACCTCCTCCCACACTCTCCCCATTGACATTCTCCCTCTGGATTCACCATGTAAGCATACAGGGAGCTCTGACTGGAGATTCAAGCTGCCGTTCTATGGGGCGTCAGCCACAGGAAGTGAAGGAGCCGAGAAAATTAGGAGAGCGTGAATGAGGGAGAGGCAAAACGGGTCCCTGAGCTCCTGGCTCACAGTAAGATTCTTTTTTTCTTCAAAATCGGAAGATGGAATTAGTGCCTGGCAGGAAGACTGGGGGTTTGGACAGAGAGTCTGTGAGCTTGCTGTGGGCAGGGAACATCTTTACCAGCCTTGTTATAATGTACGTTCCCCAGTGATTAGTACAGTGCTCTGCACCCAGTAAGCACTCAATAAATATGATTCGGTGAGGGGATGGAGACAAAGTTGGGATTTGGGGGTTTCTTGCCTGAGGAAAGGAGAATTGTAGAGTTTAGCAGTGAGTAGGTATTGAATGGTTGCTCACTTTACTGGTGTGATGACCCGATTTTACTTCAGTGGAAGTGAAAGAGCCATGCTGACGCTCCAACATCGGCGTCTGGGGCTAGGCAATCCCCTGACATGCTCCCACCCCATACTCCTAAAATCCTTCCCTCTCAAATCCTTCCCTCTCTTTCCACCTGCCCCATGACTTTTAATTTTTTCCCTTTTCACTGTGGGTCTTGTGTGGGTCTCCCATCACGTCCTGAATCCACCCCTTTATTCCCACCAGCCCCCTTCAGTCCCACCCCATGCAACACTGCTTTATGAATTTTGAGAAAACTTGTTTCAGTGTCTCAGCAGCCCCTTCCCTGGCTCTGGGGACCCCCATAGCTTTGGGTCAGAATGAGGTGGGGGTTGGCTACCGTCCCCTCCCAGGCTTCCCTCACCCCCTCCCCATCCCAGACCCTGTGGCTGTGTTGTTCTGGGGATTACAGTGAGGGGAGGGACTGACTGCAGGCATTCAATAAATACTTTTATTTACTCAAAAAGCGGTGCTAGTAGGGGCAGAGAAGGGGGGCGGGTAGTGTTGGGGCATTCGATTTGAGGCACGGAGGGTAAGAAGGAGGTGCGGGAGCCACAGGAAAATGGGGGGGGAAATGTTAAAACTGCATTGAGCGGGGGGGATAGAAGGATGCAGGAGAGGCTCGGGCTTGGGTTCCTGGTGGCTAGCCATGGACTTGAGGGAGGGTCCACACATCTACATTATACCAAAGTAAACATTGATTGACCTCTCTACTGGAAACTGAAGTACAGAGAAGTTAAGTGACTTGCCCAAATTCTCCCAGCAGATACGTGGCGGAGCTGAGATTCGAATCCAGGTCCTCTGACCCCCCAGGCCTGTGTATTTTCCACTTGGCCACTCTGCTTCTCAGAGTGCAGAGTTCTCAGCATACTTGGAGTTCAAGCCCCATGTGGGACAGGGACCATGTCCAATCTGATTATCTTGCATCTACCTCTGCGCTTAGTAAAGACTTTATCAGGGAATAAGCAGTTAACAAATGCCACGGTAATTATTAGGTTGGACCATTGACCAGATAGATCCAGAGGCTGTCTGGTGAAAGATGGGACAAGGAGGCTGTTTTGCCGTCTGTGCATCCAACCCTTCTTTGCCCTGCCAGAAGGCGTCCGCTTTCCCTCCTACCTGGCTCGGCCCATCCCCACTGGAAGAAAGGCTAGGAATCCAGCTTCCCTCATACAGTCATCTTTTTATTGCTTCTGGAATAATACATTGCATGATATCATGGATAGATACGAGGGTTACATGGCAGCAGAGGGGAAGAGAAATGCAAACCAGTTGCACGTCCATCTGCCTAACAAGACGCTCAGGGCCCCATCAGAGAACACAGGGGCACATCTCATAAGTTCATTTGGATTTCAGGGGTTAAAACATTAGGAGGTAATTTTTGTTTTCAATTTGGGAAAAAAATTGGTTTTAAATGAACTTGCATTAAATTTTAAAAATTAGATTACCTATTTTAAAAAAAGTTTCCCCAAGAAAACAGCAGGAGAGTATGGCACAAAGACCAGTTACTGGCAGTTGGGGCTACGGAGGAGATGCTGATAGGGATAGGGTGGTAGTATTTGTGCTTCGAAGTCCCTCACGTATGGGAGGCTCTGTGCTGCAGTCTGTCTTTCTCCAGCTTCCTGCTCCCCAGGGCTTCACTCCTCTTAGCTCTGCCTCCTGAGTGGGAAAGGAGGGAAGGAAGAGAGCAGGAAAAGAAGAGAAGAGAGAGGGAACTGCTCCTGGGGGAAGGAGGAAGAGCAAGAATCAAGTGCAGAGCTAAAGGGACCTCTGAGGGGTGGGAGACCCAGGGTCTGACGAGGTGAATTGGAGGATTGAGACTGGGGTAAAGCTCAAAAACACCATGCCCTATTCAAGAGTCAGTTGGTGGCCGGAAGAATGCTCCCTGGAGGGGAATGTGGTAGCTGGAATGGAGTTAATACCTTAAAGTTTGGAGAGTTGCTGACCTTTAACCTTTCATAGCAAAGCTTCCGGCACTGGCTTTGACACTTGCTCAAGGTGAGAGGTCAGGGCCAGCATCGAGGAAGCGGCAGAGGCCAGATGCTCTATTTAGTTGAAATTCTGGCAAGACTCTTCCCTTTAATTGATGGAACCATTCTCGTGGTCCTGCCCTCTGATCTGGGGACTGGTATAGGTGACAGTCATATAAGGAGGGGGAAAAGAATAGTTCCTGCCTCACCAAATATCTCAGGAGGCCAAAGCACACAAGTGGTCAGATGGGCAGTTTCTCCAGGTACAGTAGTCCATATCCAAATCTGCTGAGGAGAGTAGACAAAGCTATTACTTGCGGGACAGCTCTTCGGGGACATTGTTCCCCAGCAAAGACTGGGGAATTCCCTTGGGGATGGAGAGGTCCAGCCTCAATAGAGTTGTAGGGGAAAGAAAGAGGTGGAATGGGAAGCTCCGGTTCAGAGATATCTTTTAAAAGAAACATACACACACGCACACACCCGTGAACATATTCAAACCACCTGGTCTTCAGGGTGACTTGTCTTAGCCCCATGCTAAATGGCCTCAATTCCTTAGCATCCTTACCCAGAGTTTTAAGGACTCAGCTTCCCCTGGTCCATCTGTGCTCCCCCCGGACTGCTCTGTGGGTGGGTGCCTCCCAGGGTGCCTTTCTTTTATCCACCCTGCTGCACAGCTGCTGCCTAAAACAAGCAAGTCCTTGGTAAGGAGCCGGGGGAGCGCAGGGAAGAAAAGCGGGAGAAGGAGAAGAAAGGTCTCATACATTAGACCCAATTCCTGCTTAGCGGGCTTTTCACCAATGGGAGAACTAGAGAAGGAGTGGACTGAACCCTGAGAATGGACTGCTTGCCTCTCCCTAGCTAACTCCCAGCCAGAGAAACCACCTCTCTGCACCCTCAGATTCATCTCTCACTAGCCACTCCCCTAGTCTGCTTGGCTCAGATTTGACTTTTCCGAGTCAAAGCAATCTTCCCCTTGCCAATCAAACTCAGTATTTAGAAGCAAAATTATCTCCCACAAGCTAGGTTTCCCTTCTTGCCTCATCCCTCCTGGCTGGCACCCAGGATGTAGCTGGCAGGAGGCAATAGGCTAGCAGAGGCTCGAAGAAGAGAACAGTACGCTGTTGGCTGTAAGATGGGCCGATATCTCCCTCTTGTGTGGTATCCATGTTCTCGTACTTGCCAGTCACTCTCAGCACGCACCCACGCACTTGCTCCAACCCCCACACCAAGGCCCCACCTCTGACCCGCCCTGTGGGGGAACCCCATGGGACCCCACCTGGTTCAGAACCAATAGAAGGAGCCTTATCAAGGACCACTGCCCTTCACATCTTCGAAGGGAGAAAGAAGGAAGAGGAAGCTGCAGTAGTAGTTCTTTCTCCTGGTCTTCAGAACCAGAGCGGCTGGTTCCTCCCCTGCAATGGTTCAGCGCCTTGATTTCTGGTGGAAGCGACTCAATGTCTTCTCTCCCCCTGCCCCCATTTTGAAGTTGGGTGGGGCAGGGGTGGCTCCAGGGCTTCAAGCAGGAAAGCGAGCGGCAGCTCGGCTCGGGAAGCCGGAAGCTGCGGGATTAGGGTCCACCCCTGGCTGACAGAACACTGTCGGATGCTTCTATAGGGAGGGAGACAGCAGCTCTTGGCTTTGGGATACCAAGGGCAGAGGTTTCTTCTTTTCCGGGGCCACGTCCAGCACCACCCTCCCCCTTTCCCATACTAGCCCCAGGTTTGGCAGCACCCTTGGGCCTAAGCCGCAGACCCTGTTCTCAAGGAGCTCTGGTGTCCAGGCAGCCCGGGGGGCCCTGGCAGGCCCGGAGGGCCTTGTATCCCCGGCTCTCCCTTTGGGCCCGTGAGCCCCTGTGGCCCCGGTGACCCCGTCTTTCCGGTGATCCCCAGCCTCCCCTGGAGGCCTGCGGGCCCTGGAGGGCCGGGAGGTCCATCCGGCCCCTGGGGTCCTACGTCACCCTTGGGACCTGGCTTTCCTTTCAGGCCAGTGAGCCCCGAACTGCCTTTGGCTCCTTTGAAGCCAGAGAAACCTTTCAGTCCAGTGGGCCCCCTCTCTCCCACTGGCCCCATGTCACCAGGCTGACCCTGGGGGCCCTGGGACCCCGGGGGCCCCAAGCTGCCATAGTCTCCTTTTGGCCCCCTGTTCCCAGGAGACCCCTTCACGCCCACATCGCCTTTGAGTCCTTTTGGTCCTGGAAGGCCTGGGACACCTGGAGAAGGGGAGGAAAAAGGGAGAGATGAGTAATAATAACAATAACTGTGGCATTTGTTAAGTGCTTGCCGTGTGCCAAGCATTGTACTGAGCACTGAATAAGCAGATTGGACACAGTCCCTGCCTCACTCGGGCTCACAGTCCTATAGGAAGGAGAACAAGTATTGAATGCCCCATCATACAGAAGAGGAAACTGAGGCCCAGAGAAGATAAGTGACTTGCTCAAGGTTGCTCAAGCTGGAGTTAGAACCCAGGTTCTGCTTCTGCAGCTTGGCTAAGCCATTACATAAAACTGGTTCCTACAGGAGATTTTCCTCTGCGAGCATTCAGGAGTATATTCATGCCCAATTGTACCCATCAGGTCCCCCCCACCTACAATCGACTCTAGACATCCTCAGCAATGAGCTTCAGGGAGGAAGCCCACAAAGGAAGGGAAGCCTGTAGCAGAGGCCTGTGAAGAAATTGAGATGCTTAAAGTTCCTTTTAAGTACAGTTCATGCCACGAAGGATGGGAGAATGGAGAATCACACTGGGATAGGACAGAAGTTACCAAGGGCTGGAATAAGGCTGTAGCCATTGTTGAAAAAGCCTACATGATATTCCTCATCGGTTTAGCTGTTATTCTGGAAAAATGCAAGAATACCTCATCAAGCAACTTTCAAACCTCTCCTCAGAAGCCACCAGTGGCTTCCAGTCTCCTTCCACATCAAGCAAAAATCCTTCTCTCTCTCTCTCTCTCTCTCTCTCTCTCTCACTCTCACTCTCACTCTCACTCTCACTCTCTCCCCCCGCCCCTGCCCCCCGCCAATGTCTGACCCCTCACTCACATTGTGCCCTAGCCTGAATCCCTCCCTGGCAAATCCATCAGAGTAAAGATCTCCAAAAATTCCATCTCCTCCTGAGAACCTTCCCCAATTAATTCTCAGCACCCTAGTTACATCAACCCTTAGCACTTATGCATTTTATTCCACTCCTCAATGCTTGAATACATAGGTATACTTTTCTTTGTACATTTATTTCCTGAGCTATTTCATCCTGATACACTTGTATGACTTCCTATTGTATCTTTGTTCTTCCTCCTACTCTATTTTCAGTCATTTTTGTCGGTCTCCCTCATTACATTATAAGCACCTTGAGGGCAGGGACTGGGTGACTTGTTTTTTTGTGCCTTACAGTGCAGGGCTTTCCGTTCACTAGATGCTAAATAAATGCTATAGATTGATTGATTGATTGAACTGACATGGGTCCCAGGATATGAGTTCTAGACCAATTCTAGTTTGGTCTGTCTCACTTTCCAATTCAGCGCTGGTCTCTTCCAGGTCAGCCCACCCCGCTTTCGGTTCGTTAGTGCCCTGAAGCTGTGGAAGCGGTTATCTCCGGAGGGCTAGATATAGTCACAAGCTCAGTTGGGTTGGTTTTATGTCCAACTGACCTGCTCTGGGAGATTATACCCTGCAGGGCTGAGGCTAGGCAGGGCACTATCCCCACTCCCTCCATCTCCATCAAGGTGGCCATTTGTCTGGCTTTAATATTGGTCAGTCTGGTTACCAGCTGGTCGCTCCCCTGTCTGGATTTGTGGGGGTCAGCAGAGATGGGGTGCCTGGTATGCTTGAGTACTGTTAGTGACCTTTCCAAGCTCCTTTGATCCCAGTCCGTTCTCCTAGCCTCATCCCCTTTCCTGGAACATTTTTAAATGACCAGAACATCTGTAAGGCCTGTTCTTTGTTATGATCTAAACTGGGGATCAGAGCCCAGTGATGCCCCATTGGAGCCAATGAAAACTACAGTCCCAGTTTCCTGCCACCTCCTTCTCGAACCTCCCCACCCGGTCTCCCTCCTCACTGGGATGCTGTCATATATTGACTCACACTGAGATGCCAAAGGCAGAAGCTAAAATCCCCTGTTCTGCCTCTGAGATTAGTGGGTGGGGAGGCAGTGGGATTGGCTGGGGAGAGGCATAGGGAGGGAGAGGTGGAAAGGAGGAGGGGAAATGAGAGAGTCTGACCAGGAGTAAGAGCACAACAACTTTGGAGTTCTTGGTGCCAGGCAAAAAATCAGCTCTGGATTGCTCCTTTTTTCCAAAATAATCACGTCAACTAATGGCAGACAGGAAACCAACACCGTCTTAGGTAGTCCTTCTCTTTGGAACCATCTCCCAGACCGGCAGAATTGCTTATGAACCACAACTCCCCTCCCCCTCCGCACTGTTGAACAGCACACTGGGCCCGGTGACATCATTAAATCACCGAGCTAGCAGAAGAGACCTTGGAGGTCATCTAATCCATCCTCCTGTTTATAGCCAGACATGCATTCAGAAATATCCCAGAAAGAAAGTAGCTTATAACTTCCTTGAAAATCTCCTTTGGTAATACATCTAAATGTCTCCTTTCAAATAGGAAGTTCTTCATAATGTTCAATTTAAACTTATTTTATTCTGTTTGTCTTCAGTGGATGTAGAAAACATCTGCTCACTATCCCTGCTGCCTTTATATTCTTTGTTATTATTTTCCCCTCACTCATCCTTCTATTCAACAAGATAAATAATTCCGACACCTATCACCCTTCCACTTGGATCGTATTTTCTATTCTGTAATTATTTCTGTTGCTCTTCCCTGAGCCCTCTCTAGTTTCTCTCTATTTGTCTTACTCTATTAGAAAAACCTATTTGGAAAAGGGACGTGAAGGAGGAAGAGGTTTTCCCAGCTCTTGCGAGTCAAACTCTTGCCAATAAATTTCCCAGGATTATGTTGCTTTTTAAAAAGAACAGAGCACCAATTCCAAATTATATTCCCTTTGCGGTCCATTGTCACTTCCTTATGCATTCCCGGATAATTTATTTTTGTTTGGAGGAGCCATTTTGGCATTCTTTCTCCACACCATCTGGGGGTGCAAAAATGGCCCCGGTTTCAACTGAATCAGCTATTCTGAGTCAATCTGAATCCCAGCAGGCCCTGGAGCCAGCCCAATCCATGTAGTGACCTATTGCAGCAGCGGCTCCTGCTAATTAATAATAATTATAGTGGTATTTGTTGAGCATTTACTCTGGGCCGAACAAGTGTTGGGATAGACTTCTCTGGGCCTCAGTTACCTCATCTGTAAAATGGGGATGAAGACTGTGAGCCCCACATGGGACAACCTGATCACCCTGTTCCCCCCCCCCAGCGCTTAGAACAGTGCTTAGAACGTAGTAAGCGCTTAACAAATGCTATTATTATTATTATTATTATTATTATTATTATTATTATTATTATTATTCTCCTGAGCAGACAGAGCTTGATGCCACCCATAAACAGGTAGGAGACTGAGCGGGTGGCTGTCACGTGCTGGCAAAGTCAGTTTGTGGGCAAAGGAGGACACACATTCCGGTTCTCTCCCTCTCGCACGGCTTTGGTCCTATAGCACCTGCGTACACCAAAAGGAAGAGGAGGTTCAGAGAAGTGAAAAAGCAGGATTAGAGTGGAGCTAGCAAGAACACTCCTGCAAAAAGGTATGCTCCTTTGGGAAATAGGATGGAGGAGGTAGAGGCTGGCCTAGTAAGTGTTGGGTGAAGCACAGCCAGCTGGTGATCCCAAGCAGCCAAGATTTGCAAGGAGTGAGTCACAAATGATGAGCACTGTCAACTTGCTGAGGACCAGAAGTAGAAGGGGTTTAAAGCATATCTACCTCTCAGTGAATACAAGCCCACTTAGATGGCACTAGTCACAACTGGTTATATTAATATATATATTTGAACTAAAATAGGTATTCAAAAACTATTTTTCTCTAATATTTTCTTGGTGTCCTCTGAAATAGTTTTTCAAAATCTTATAAACCAGACCACAGGGAAATAAAGCAACTGAGACTGAAAGGTAAGTTGCTTAAAACATAACCTTAGCAAAAACATCCTCATTTTAAACAGATTAAGAGAAGGGGATTGATTGACAACCAGCAATAAAATAAGAGACTTAAACATATGCCTCAGAGCAGCAATAAAATAAAAGACTTAAACATATGCCTCAGAGCAACCGCCACTTTGACCGTTCATTGTTCTTGACTGGATAGTGTCCATTCATTGACGACCCAATTTATTTTTAATGACTTGCTTGCTCTCTGCATCCACACATCTCAAACAAAGGCTTGCTGCTGCCAGCTCTCCCTGGTCCATCTTGGAAGGCAAATGAAAAATGCCCCAAGCTAGACCATAGCGGCCTAGATTTCCTGGTGAATGGAGGAGAGAGACAGAGAGATTTTCCTCTTATTGGAAAATCTCAAACCTCCGCTCCTTCAAAGCCCTCCTAAAAAATCACCTTCTCCAATAGCCTTTCCATGATCAATTCCTTCACCTTCCCATCAGCCATCATCATCAGTGATATTTCTTGAGTGTTTACTATGTCATATATTTATCTGTTTATTCACGTCTCATTTCTATCGTATCTCTCTGAACAACAGTATCTCTATAGATATACATATAGATGCATCTATCTATCTACATATGTGTATCTGTAGATCTATCACTTGCAAAATCCTTGAGGGCCACCTCAGTGAACATGGCTCTTATTTCTTTTGTATTTTCCCCAAACCTCTAGTTTGGAGCTCTGTACGCAGTAAGTGCTCAACAAGTACTGTTGGCTGGAAAACCTTTTGGGCTTCTACTGTATGGTCAACAATCCAAAGACACCGCCTTGCTCAATTGTGTGACTTCGGGAGAGAAGGCCCCCGCCACGTGGCTCCCAGGTAGTCAACTGCCATCATTCTAAGTACCTCTTCTGCCTCCTTCTTAGACTGGGAGCCCCATGTGGGGTGAGGCCCAGCCGATTAGCTTGTATCTACGCCAGTGCTTAGAACAGTGCTTGAACTCATAGTAAGCACTTAACAAATATTATTATTACCTTCTGGGACTTCTCTGTGCCCCTTCAGTAGAAAGGCAGGGATGGACAGGAGAGAGAGTGGTGAAGATACTTGGGCTGCCATCACAGGTCTCTGGAGCGACCATCCCATGCTCCCTCTCCCTGGAAAATTTTTGACTCTCTCTCCCGAGTTAGACTGTAAGCTTCTTGAGGTCAGGAATCATGTTTACTAAATCTGTTGCACTCTCCCAAGTGCTTAGTACAGTCCTCTGCACCGATTAGCCCTCAAGATTTTTTGATTGTACTCTCCCAAGTGCCTACTACAGTGCTCTGCACACAGTAAGTGCTCAATAAATACCACAGATGATGATGATTGATTGCTTGATTTAGCTTACACCAATCTGGGAGTGAAGATCTCCACCTCAGAAATAGCCATTAATGTCCCTGGCCGAGTCAGAAGCTGGCAAGCCATTTCCAATAGAATACTGATCCCTTCAGAGATGGGAGGTAAAGTCTTTGATTGCTCTTTTTGCCAGAGAAGAGCTTCAATTCATTCCTAAGGCAGATTCTGGCCCAGCTCCCTCAGCTCTCTGGGGAGGACCAATTCTCTCTCTGAAACTGGGTGGGAAGGTCCCACCAGCCTGCTCCCTGGAGGGGCTGCAGGATTATGTCTGTTTATTGTTATATTGTACTCTGCCAAGCGCTTAGTACAGTGCTCTGCTCTTAGTACAGTGTTCTCAGTAAGTACTCAATAAATACGATTGACTGACTGACCGAGTGACTGACTGCAGCAACTCGCTGCCCAGGGAATAGCAACCCTCTCTCCATCAGGCAACCTCAAGTGGAGCTGGAGGAAGAGGTGGCTTTATGGGGGTGAGTGGTCAAGGGAAATCCTGGAGAAGTAACATTTACTTGGTTTTCTTCAGGGCAGAGTTTCCATGAGGAAAATCCCCAAGAAACAGTTTTCCTAGAAGGCCATGCACCTTCCCTCCCCAAGAACACCTCTCTTGCTGCCACCTCAGTCAAATTTCACCCCTTCCCAGAGATACCAGAGAAAGATATCTTCTCCTTGGGCATCCAGAGATTCCTGTTGAGGGCAGAGGAGAGAGCACTCCTTTTGCCAACTGCCCAGTTTTACATCTGACCAAATGGGAGGAAAAACATTTCTCAGTTGCAGGTAGCCTATGGACAGTCCCTTCTGCACAAAAAAAATATTATTTGCACACGCTACGATGATGATGGTATTTGCTAAGTGCTTACTTTGTGCCAAGCACTGTTCTAATCCATCAATCAATCGTATTTATTGAGCGCTTACTGTGTGCAGAGCACTGTACTAAGTGCTTGGAAAGTACAGCGCTGTCTAAGTGCTGTCTGTCACACTGTTGCCAGCTCACTAGCTCATTGCTTTCTGTGTCTCTGCAGGAACACAACTGGCAGGGAAGAGAGAGTGCCAGTGGCACTGCACAAACTACTAATACTGCGATCAATTTCTTTTGCAGATTTTTGGTCCTGAAGTCTCAGGACCGAGCCCCATCATTGTTCCTGACAGGAAACATTATCATCATCATCATCATTGTCATCGACAGCAAATGGCTGCCACTTCTAAACTGGGGCCACCCGAGTAAGTATTTTCAGGGCAGGGGTGAAATAAAACCCGGGTCAGTCCAGGAGAAATATATTCCTTTCTGTGGATGGCAGACAGTCCTTCTGACAGGGCTTGGAATGACCTGGTCCGTGAGGAGGAAGCCTGTGGGTTTGATTGAGCTAGTAGGAGGAGGGTGGGGAGGAAGATGGGGACAGAGTGGAGCCAACATGCCTAGCCCAAGCTGTCTTTTGAGGGGGAAGTCCCCTCCTACCAAGGGTCCTTTGGGCACAGAAACCTCAATCACAGGGCGCTTCTAAATTATACACTATTGAATGGAATTGGCACCAAGCATATCAAGAGAGAGGGGCAGCAGAGGAAGGGAAGTAGGCAAGCTTAGCATCCACTTGCTCTCGACATTCTGCATGCAGTTCTGGGAGAAAGACAGTGGAAGGCAGGAGAATTGCCTGGGGGCGGGGTTGACTGGCTAAATTCTTAGTAAAATCGACAAACTATGAATAGCACAAGCGGCAGTGGGGTTTAGCGAGCCTCTGGCACCAGGAGGGAAATGAGGGACAGAAACACCACATGAGGATTGGGGAGACTCTTAATTACATAGGAAAGGCCCAAGAGTCAGTGGTTATAATTAAGCAATTACGGGCCATTAAGGCTGATCTCAACTGGCTCTGAATCCTGAGAAATGGGTGGTCGGCTGCTTTCCAAGAGCTGAATTGTGGGAGTGAGCTTGTGGTTGGGGCAGTTCAGGCTGAGATACTGATCTCGTCATCTTCTAGCACCAAGACCCCCAGCCTGCTCCAGACCTATTTGTGGGGCACCAGAGCCCGTCTTTCAGGGGTGGAGGTGGTAAAGGGGGAGAGGACCAACGAAGAATCGAGTTGCGTTTCGGTATTCCGGTTTGTGTCTCTTTAGTGGAACAACTGTAGGCAAATACAGTTCTGATTCTAGTTAGCCCCACTTCCATGGAGCTAATCTTCCATCCCAAAAAAGGCTGTTCTGAAATAATTAACATTTCAACTTCCGTTTTCTTGTCTATGTTAGGTGCAGTGCCTACCTTTTTTTCTCTTGGTTGTTGCACAACTTTGCTTTTATGAGCGTATATTTCCATTCCTTTTTTTCTAGCTCTATGGTGCATCCTGTCACCACCTTTTGAAATTTCTCCCTCGTACCTGCTTCCAGTACGGTGTCACCTATGTGGAATCGTGTTTGACCTCTTCTTCCATTTTCCCCCTTTAATTCCACATTTTTTAGGATATTGTCTCTGCACTTTATGGACAGAAGGGGGTTTCCTATTTGACTCCTTTTCCGTCTGGCAGGTCCCCACACCTCTTCATCCAGTTGAGCCACTCCTTGGGTGGTGTCACACAGTCCTGGGATTGCTTTCTGTCATTCTCACGCTTTCTCTCTGTTTTCTAGCACCTTCCTTCTTTCTCATCTAGACCCACTTTCCAAAACAGCCTTTAGAGCTAGGGGGGTTTCTTGTCCTCTTCTGGCCCTGACCCTCCTCTGTTGCTTTGTGTGACTTCAGGTCCAAGATCCTCTGCGGAGGAATTGATTATAGTGCTTGTGGCTTGCCCTTTTGCACGCCATTCACACTCTTCCTTGTCCCTCCAGGTCACCCCCACATTAGCCAGCTACGGGTAGAACCAGAACCAGAATCATCTGCATATTCTCTCCCAGCACTTAGTGTAGTGCTCTGCATACAGTAAGCACTGAATACTACCAAAACCCAGGGCTCCTGATTCCCAGAGCAGCAGTGCTGTTTCCACTGGACCAACAACAGGGTTAGTCTCACTTTACTTATTCCCAGGAGTGGATTATGAACTGAAAAATTTTTCATTTTCTGTATTATCTCCCTTTATTTTCTGTGTAAATGTTTTACTAGTCCTCATTTCTAATTGCATTTTCCTTTGCTTGCTGACCCCAGTATGATCCAGCTGCCCGGTTTTGAAGCCCATCCCTTTTTCATTAAATCTCGTTAATCCTTGTAGGGGATTATTAGCCTGCCCTCAGGACCATGGGGCCAGTGAGGACTTTGAAGCCAATAGAATAGTAGGGGGCCTTCTAGCCTGGCTCTTCCCATCCACCGTCTCTGGCTTTGTGGTTTCCTGCCTGTAGCAACTCTTCTGCCAGCCCAGCTTCCCACCAGGGCCGGAGGAAGTGAGGAGTGATTTGGATGATGATGATGGCATTTATTAAGCGCTTACTTTGTGCAAAGCACTGTTCTAAGCGCTGGGGAGGTTACAAGGTGATCAGGTTGTCCCATGGGGGGCTCACAGTTTAAATCCCCATTTTCCAGATGAGGGAACTGAGGCCCAGAGTATCAATCAATCAATCAATCGTATTTATTGAGCGCTTACTGTGTGCAGAACACTGTACTAAGCGCTTGGGAAGTACAAGTTGGCAACACGGAGAGACGGTCCCTACCCAACAGTGGGCTCACAGTCCAGAAGGGGGAGACAGACAGCAAAACAAAACATATTAACAAAATAAAATAAATAGAATAGATATGTACAAGTAAAATAAATAAATAGAGTAATAAATACATACAAACATATATACATATATGCAGGTGCTGTGGAGAAGGGAAGGAGGTAAGGTGGGGGGGTGGAGAGGGAGAGGAAGGGGAGAGGGACCAAGAAAATAGGTGGAAGGCGGATCTTAAAAATGCACTAAATTGTTCTCCGTTTTTAAGAATACGTCGCCCCGTTTTGAGATCTCGTTGCTCTGCTACACTGAAGGATATAGAGTGCTATGCCTTTTCTTCCTTTGACGGCCAGTCCCTAGAGGGTCAGGTAATAATAATATAATATAAGTGACTTGCCCAAAGTCACACAGCTGACAACCCAGTCAGTCAGTCAAACGTACTTATCGAGCGCTTTCTGTGTGAAGAGCACTGTACTGAGCACTTGGGAGAGTACAGTATAACAATAAGCAGGCACATTCCCTCCCCACAGTGAGCTTATAGTCTAGAGGGGGAGACAGACATTACTATAAATAAATTACTATAAATAAATCAATAAATCACAGATATTTAGGTTGGTCTGGGTGCCCAAAGCAACAGAGTTTCTCCCAGGAGCACGGCAGCACCTGTCCACAGGCTCTGGCCGAGGTGGGGGGCTTTCATTCCTGCTGGCCACCCACCCTCCTGACCCCAGGGCAACGCTACCCCTGGTGGGAAGCCCAGCCCGAGCCGGGCACGCTGTGCTCAGAGGGTGCCGCGCCTCAGTGGGGGCAAAGAGCTTTGCCCCCCAGCCAACCCTCTCACCTCTCAGGATGGAGACGTTGCGGAGGGTCTCCCCGTGCCGGATGTCCACCGCCTTCATCTCCTCCACGATCATGGACAGGTTCCGGACGTCGAAGTCCAGCCGGGCGCTGAGCAGGCTGAAGCGCTCCCTGAGCAGGTCCGTGGTGCCCAGCATGAGGGAGACTGACTTGTTGAGGTAGTAGAGCTCCTCGGCGTGTGTGTGGAAGCCCAGGGTGCAGGAAAGCCGGACGTCGTCCAGGTACTTGAGCATGCTGTGCACGTGATTGTCCGTGGCGTTGATGTTGGTGAAGATGGTCCCGATCTCGATCTCGTGGGAGGCCATGCGGCCCTCCAGCGTCTCGAACCGCTCCGCGGTCCGGTTCCGCGCGTAGCGGGCGTGGTACTGCAGGTCGTGCATGTTCTCCTCGTGGTCATCCAGGAAGGAGGAGATGTTGTCCAGCTGCAGCTGCAAGCCCATCACCTGCAGCACCAGGTCGTGCATGTTCTCCGAGTTCTGGCTTATGCGCTGCGAGGCCGCCCCCAGGTTCATCTGGATGCTCTTGACCACCTCCCCGGTCTTGGCCGAGGTGGTCCGCAGGCTGCCGAAGAGCCGGGTGTAGTTCTGCCACTCGGCGACGATCTTCTGGAGGGTCAGCGTCTCCTCATCCGTCTTCCGCTGGACGGCTTGGACCCACTCTGAGGTCTGCCCGATGGTGAAGTTGATCTGCTGCACCGCGGCCTTGACGTCGTAACGCTCCTGGCTCAGGCTCTTTAGGGACGCGTCGAGCCCGGCTGTGGCGCCTTGCCAGCCCTGGATCTGAGCCCGGAAGAGTCCGAGGGTCTGGTTGACCTGGCGGATGGAGAAGGAGCAGCTGTCCGCCTTGCTGGCGATCTGGCTGCCGGAGGAGGAGAGCACCTGGTGGGTCTGGGTGGTCCGATCGAGCAGGATTTCCTGGACCAGAAGCATCTTTTGGATCTCTTCCAGCTCTTCCTGCAGCTTGCTGATCTCCTGTCCCAGCTGCCCAGTGTCCCGACAGAAAGAACAGTTGCTCAGGGACCTCTGATCTGCACAGGGGAAAGGAGACAAGTCCCTTAGCAGTCCAAAGCAGTGGGGCTCAGGGGTAGGAATGGGTTCAGAAAATGGCTGCAAATTCTAAGGTACTTCTCCAAACCCTGATCCACGATATCTCGGATCCATGTGGAAACAGAATAACCGCTCCACCATGGGAAGTGTGTGTGTGTGTGTGTGTGTGTGTGTGAGAAGTGTGTGCTTATGAGAAGCAGTGTGGCTTAGTGGAAAGAGCCCGGGCTTGAGGGTCAGAGGTCGTAGGTTCGAATCCTGGCTCCGCCACTTGTCAGCTGTGTGACTTTGGGCAAGTCACTTAACTTCTCTGGGCCTCAGTTCCCTCATCTGTAAAATGGGGATTAAGATTGTGAGCCCCGCGTGGGGCAAACTGTCAACCTTGTATCTCTCCTAGTGCTTAGAACAGTGCTTGGCACCTAGTAAGCGCTTAACAAATACCATCATTATTATTATTATTATTATGGGAAAATACCTGGTCTCATTTACTATAGTACAGCTGTTTCTTTCTCCACTCTGTTTTGTCAGGGAGAGGCTTGAAGTTCAGCTGTCAGCCCCGCTTACCTTTTCAGCCACCATCTTGCTCACAGCCTCACCCTCAGTAGCCTTACCTTTGAATGCTGAGTGTATTATTTGTGCTCTCTCTTCTCTCTCTCTCTCTCTTTCTCTCTCTCTCTCTCTCACACACACACACACTGCAAATTCTTTTTTCCTTTCTCCTCTCTCCATCTTACTCCTTATTTTCTCTCTCTGCACTCTTCTTCAGGTCCTGAGCTCTCCTCTGATGCTCTGTCTGTCTCTTGGCCTTGTGTGCATGTGCATTTGTGTCTGTGTCCACCCCTCCAGTGCAGCTGGAAATTTCTGCCTCCATGTTTTTGTGTAAGATGTTCCTGAGAAGCAGCGTGGCCTAGTGGATAGAGTCCGGGCTTGGGAGTCAGAAGGACCTGGGTTCTAATCCTGGCTCTGCCAGTTGTCTGCTGTGTGACCTTGGGCATGTCACTTCACTTCTGTGTGCCTAAGTTGCCTCATCTGTAAAATGGGGATTAAGACTGTGAGCCCTATATGGGACGGGGACTGTGTCCAACACGATTTGCTCGTATCCACTCCAGCACTTAGTACAGTGCCTGGCACATAGTAAGCACTTAACAAATACCACAATTATTATTATTATTATTACCTATATATGTGTTCCCTGTATTTGAGTGCTCCAGGACTTATGTGGAGGGAACTGCTTATGTGTATAGGTAGGTGTTCGTTTGTCTGAATTCATCATCAAATATAGCATATTTCTAATGCTGACTGTCTGCAGAGCACTGTGGTAGGCTCTCAGGGAATAAACAGTAGAAGTAAAGGACACGGTTCCTGCCCTTGAGGCTTTTGCTGTCTAATGAGGATGTATGTATGTGCATGAAGAGTGGCTGGAGAAAGGTTGAAGGGTGTGAATCTGCACATGTATGTGTATGCCCAAGATCACACAACAGACAAGTGGTGGAGCCAGGGTTAGAACTCAGGTCCTCGGATTCCCAGGACTGTGTTCGTTCCACTAGGCCTCACTGCTTCCAGATGGTGAGTATGTGGGGGTATGGAAGAAGACGTGGTACTTGTTTGTGTAGAGAGTGTGTGTTCACAGGGAATGTAGGGTAGAGGAGAGGGAATGTTTGAGAGGAGGTAGGTGGAGAAAGGCTCATAGGACCATGTTTGTGGTGGCAGGGGGGAGAGGAATGTGAATTTCCCAGTTTGTCTCTCTTGTAATAGGCACCATTTACTGGGGATCACAGATTCTGGGCCGAGCGGTCTGGTGGGCTCATGGCTTCTGCTGCAGTGTAATAATAATAATAATAACAATAATAATAATAATAATAATAATAATAATAATGACATTTATTAAGTGCTTACTATGTGCAAAGCGCTGTTCTAAGCGTTGGGGAGGTATCAAGGTGATCAGGTTGTCCCACGGGGGGCTCACAGTCTTCATCCCCATTTTGCAGATGAGGTAACTGAGGCCCAGAGAAGTAAAGCGACTTGCCCAAAGTCACGCAGCTGACAGTTGGCGGAGCTGGGTTTTGAACCCATGCCCTCTGACTCCAAAGCCCGTGCTCTTTCCACTGAGCCACGCTGCTTCTCTCAGGGCTTCCAGGTATAGCAGCTATGGACTGGGCCCAGGAGAAAAAGGTGAATAGCAAGAGGTGGCCAAGAGTCCCCTGGAGGTAGGGGATGGGTCACGTTAGCCAAACACTTCCTCCCTCTTGCCCCTTTTTCCAGGCACTTCCAGCAGTATTTGGCGAACAGCTCTACAGCCCGGCTTGGCCCAGAGGCACATACCCTGCAGGGCGAGCATCTCCCAGACCAAGGTACTAGTTCTCTTGTACTCTACGTCAGATCAAGGCAGCCAGTCAGGACCAAGTGGCAGCATCAAGTAGCAACACTGGGTATCTATCTCAGAGGGCCGGCGGGGAGCTCTCCCACTGCGTGCAGCATCCGTGTCTTGTCCATTTGTCTTGACCACACAATCCCCGAGCAACCCCTGGGACACTCACCCAGCTCCTGGAGGTTTTCCTGCACAGAAACAATCTTCTTCTCATAATAAGACTGGGTTGTATTGATGTCTTCTGAGATAGAGTCAACTTTCTTAAAAACTGAAAAGGAGACACAGAGCAAGGGATTAGGTGGTTAGGTTAGGTCAGCTCAAATGGAATAAGTTCAAGAGGACTGCTTCTGCTGGACTTGATTCCTTTGATCTCACACCAACCAAAACGGTCCCCAGGTTTTCAGTGCCCCTTCGGCTGGCCAGTTGAGCTGAAGCTTTTCTTTTGGCAGCTGGGGACTAGGGGTCCCTCCTAGTTTGTGGCCTATAAAATGTGATATTAGCCTCATTTCCCTCTGCTTTATAGGGAAGGGTTTGGGGGGAGTGGCTAGAATAGGTGCTACAGAAGACAGGACTCCTCAGTTCTGTTCCTAACTCCATTACTCACTGTCTGGTCGCTAACTTGTTAAACCAGGTGACATCTCCAGGCTCAATAGACTTATTTCCTGAGAAGAGGGATGATTTCTTCCACCTTCCAGAGACCGGGAGAGGCTCTTTGATTCTTAGTCAAAAAAATTAAAGTTACCAAATATAACGCTCATGCCAAGAACTGGTTAAAAGGCTGATAATTGATTTCATCCTGGTTCGCTAATGTCCCTGTCTATTAAGGGAATGCAAAGCATAGTACTGTGAAGATGTACTGTGATGATCTCATTTATTCTCAGGTTGTCGCTATGAGGCAGAGGCAGCATAAGGAGTATCATCCCCATTATACAGTGGAGAAATAGACACCAAGGGGTAGTACGATATGATTTGCCCCAAGTCATCCATGAAGCTATTTTTCTTCCAGGACATGAATTTAGCTGGTGTTTGTGGAAGCTGCATAAACTCTTTCAGGCTATGAATGTCCCTAAATTACAACTGGAGAGTAATGTGTCTGATGTGGTTGTATGGCAACTACACAGTGTTTGACATATAGTAAGCATTCTTAACGATACCATCAATCAATCAGTGGTATTTTTTGATTTCTTACTGAGTGCAGAGCACTGTAATAAGTTCTTGGGGGAATACAATGCAAATACTATAAATAGTAGTAATAGTAGTAGTAGTAGTAGTAGTTTAGACCCTAAAAGGAAGTGGCTGAATGGCCAGGTTGGCACGGAGCAAGCATTTTTAATTTCCTGTGTAAAAATATTTTCTGGTGGAAAATTTCATCTGGGTCCTGAATATGAACTGGAAACTTTAAGGACCAGCATTGGCAGGAGCCTTCATGATCATATAGGACTGTCAATCAATCAATCAATGACATTTAGTGAGCACTTACTGTGTGCAGAGCACTGTACTAAGAGCTTGGGAAAGCCCAATACAACTGAGTTGGTAAACACAATCCCTGCCCTCGAGGACCTTACAGTCTAGACTAGTGCCTTTAATGATAATTATAGTATTTATTAAGTGCTTACTATATGCACTGTGGCAGCAGTGAGGTTAGACGTGGTCTTTGCCCCACATGGGGACACAGTTTAAAGGGTAGGATGATCAGGTTTTTTGCCCCCATTTTGCAAATGAGGAAACTGAGGCACAGAAAGTTTAAGCGACCTGCCCAGCCAGTGGAAGTACTTAGATTAGACCATGTCCCAGTCCACTGCTCTTTCTATTAGATCATGCTGCCTTTGAAGCTCTTAAGATAGCAATCCCTAGTGACTCCCTGAAGCTAGTTCCGGGAGTTCACCTCTCCCATCCCTTGTCCAGTGGGATGGAAGTCCTTGGGGCAGTCCCTGAGTCTAGGCAGTTAACAAGGAGGGAAGAGGAGAAGAGAGCAACACAGAGTCATCAGTACTCCTGGGCAGTAGCTATCAATCAGACAGTCTCCAGGACCAATCTGGAGACACTCCTGAGGATGCAGAATTAATAACAAAAGTCCTGGTCTGGGTAATCTTCATCGTGCTCTTCAGTCTCTCCAAAAACTTCAAGAAAGAAACCCTCCTATTCCTGGCTGACTCACAAGCCAGTTTTCAGGAGGACTGTAGAAATCCTGGCAGATCTGTGGAAATCCAGGCACGGTAGTGCTCTTTCTAAAAGGTCTTGATGCTTCCCCAGTTCTTCACTGTAGGAAGGAATGGCCCAGAAATCCCTGGACTGGGGGAAAGTCTCCACTCACCTAGGGAGGCCAGTAGTGCCACAGCAACGATGAGCAGAGCCAAGAAGAGGTAGAGCACCCTCACCGACGTCTGCAGGGAAAGGTTCCTCCGGCAACGGCTGCAGCTCGGCCCAGCCCGGCCTGCAGGGAAGGAAGGAGAAACAGTGCTCGCCCAGCTCAATGTGTATCACCTGGGCCTCCTCTGCTCCTGGCCCTGTTAGCCCCAAGGTCACCTCAGATCTGCTCAGAGAGTGGAAAGAAAACTCTCCCCCCAACTTTCTGACTCAGACCGTCACTGTCCTGGAACGTCTTAGTGGGTTCTAAGCGGGACATTCTCTTCCCCAACCCCTCCCACCACTTTATTCTGTATTGTGGCATTCGTTTGGAGAAATCCTGCCCGATGCTCAGACCAGCTTTGCAGTTAGAGTCCTAAAACCTACAAGTGTTCTTTAGCCTGACAAAATGCCCACTCTCCCACCAAAGCCTCAGTCCTCCCCATGCTGGCTGTGGGCCTCTCTCTGGCCTTTCTCACCTCTCCAGTCTGCTGAATTCCCAAGCAGCCCTGGAAAGTAGTAGTCAACTGTCCTGACCTAATGCAGTTAAACGCCTCTGCGGCTTGTTTCTTCACTCCTCTGGGCAGGTTTTCCACCTGCCATAAAGAAGGGACCAGGTGCCTCTCTATTTTGGCTTTCCTAAAGCAGTGGCCCAGTCTGGATAGTCCAGCCAGGCTCAGGGAGGCCCTTACCATTCTGTCTGTTTGGGAATGATGGCATTTCCTCTTCCTCTCCTGGAAGTTCCTCTTCTGCAAGACACAAGGCGTCCGCATCGCCTCCGCCCGACCTCACTGTGATGGAGTCGTTGGCCGTCAGGACTCCACAGCTCAAGCTGCTGACCCCACTACCCACGCTCGCAGGCCCACCCCCTCCTCCGCTACTTCACCCCCTCCAGTCTCAGCCCCCGCAGTCCCTTCTCTCTGAGAGCTGACGTTTCCATGTTCCAGTCCAAATACGACCATTGTATAGTTGGAGGAGTGAGGAGGACCCAGGAGGCCCAAGCTGGTGTCTGAGCTGGGTGGCCTGTGGTTTTAAGGGGCTGGATGTTTCAAGACATCTAAGAAGGAGATGTACACTTCTTCAGATCTATTGATTCTAACAGCCGGTTTGTTTTCAACAAAAAGGCACGGTCTCCCAGGAGCCTCGCTATCTGTCCACCTCTCTCATGTTTCAGCCTCCGACCTAAAGAAGGGGTGGGGTCATAGGAAATTCAGCTTTTCTTTTGTTCTAATGAAAGATCACATCCTTCCCTGGACTACTTGGGCCTATCCGAATGGTGATTAACTTGGTTTCACCCCATTCACTCACTCATTCCTCACTCTTGAATGAGGCAATCACTAATAGCAGATCTTGCTTCCCAGTGGGGAGGAAGAGAGAGAAAGAGTATCTCCAGGCTGCTTTGAGCCTTCCTATAAGAGCCCCTTTGGTATCTATAAATCATATATTATAAATTATTTATATTAATGTCTATCTCCCCCTCTAGGCTGTAAGCTTGTTGTGGTCAGGAAACATGTCTAGCAACTCTTTTGCATTGCAGTCTCCCAGGCGCTTAGTACAGTGCTCTGCACACAGTAAGTGCTCAGTAAATACCGTTAATGTTGGTGATGATGATGATGATATAGAAGGTACCTACCAAATCATCTATTGACTTTGGCCTTCAACAGGGGAGCCCTTAATTAGAGCCATGAACACTGCTTGCAGTAAGAAAGCACTCAATGGAAAGCGTTGGTGATGATGAGGAAGAGAAAAAGGAGGATGAGGAGCAGGGAGAAGCAGAGGGGCCTAGTAGAAAGAGAACAGGACTGGGAGTCAAGAGACGTGTACACTAAATCCAGTTCTGCCACTTTTTAAAAAAATAGTATTGTTGAGCACTTACGATGTGCCAAGTACTGTACTAAGTACAGGAGGTTAGAAACAAATTAACCGGATGGGTCACAGTCCCTGTTTCACATCGGGCTCCCCGTCAAAGTAGGAGGGAGAATGGATTTTGAATCCCCATTTTACAGCTGAGGAAACTGAGGCGCAGAGAAGTTAAGTGACTTGCCTAAAGTCACACAGCAGGCAACTGGCAGAGCTGGGATTAGAATCCAGGTCCTCTGACTCCCAGGCCTGTGTTCTAGCCACTAAGCCACGCTGCTTTCACTTGTCTGTTGGGCAAGTTGCTTAACTTCTCTGTGCCTTAGTTTCTTTGTAAAATGGGTATGAAATACCTCTTCTCCTTTCCCCTTAGGTTGAGAGTCCCATATGGGGAGGTACTGTGTCTGATCCGATTGTATTATATCTACCCCAGTGCTTCGTACAGTGTAAGCACATAGTAAGCACTAACAAATACCATTATTATTATTGTAATTGTTATTATCGCTAATAATAATGACAATAATAAGTGACTTGCCCAAGGGCACACAGCAACAAGTGGTAGAGCTGGGAGTAGGAGTCAGTGTTCTGATTCCTAGGCCTGTGCTCTTTCCAGACAAGGGGGATGAAAAGGATGATGAAGAAGAGGAGCAGCATGGCTCAGTAGGAAAGAGCCCGGGCTTTGGAGTCAGAGGTCATGGGTTCAAATTCCGGCTCTGCCAATTGTCAGCTGGGTGACTTTGGGCAAGTCACTTCACTTCTCTGGGCCTCAGTTACCTCATCTGTAAAATGGGGACTGAGACTGGAGCCCCATGAGGGACAACCTGATAATCTTGTAGCCTCCCCAGCGCTTAGAACAGTGCTTTACACATAGTAAGCGCTTAATAAATGCCATTAAAAAAAAAATAGGAGGAAAACAGAGGACTTTACTAATCAGTGAGCCAGCCAGCTAGTCAAGAACAAAATTGAGCCACTTCTTTGAGTGAGCACAGTGTCCTGGGTTGTTCCTGGCCTGCAGCTTTGGGTCCCAGTGGCTCTCTCACTGCTCCCACTGAGAGCCCGACTGCAACTGCTCTGGGGGCCAGGGCCAGGAATTCCTATCCTAAATCTTGGCGGTGAAAATGTGTAAGCAGGTAAGCAGGGCGGGTGGGAGGGGGAGCGAGGGAAGGAATAGCAAAATTGCTTTTTGTGCCATGAAATGTTGTGGAACTGTTGACTTCTAGACCTGGTCCTGGCTGTGAGGTGAGGAGGGCACAATAAGATTTCTCAATAAGGTTAAGTCCTGAAGACTTGGGGAATCATGGATGCCAACTCCCTGCCGGGCCATGGGAGCATTTAATCACCGCTGGCGGGGTAAGGTGGGGTAGCGGGGGCAACCGAATCATCTCACCCCTGTGTTGAGGGGCACCTAAAGATCTCCCTCCTCCAGCTTGCCCCTCTGCTGATGCTTTTCTGAGTATGCTGCTGCCCAGACAGATGGGATATGTGCTGAGCCAGAAACTAGGGTGCTGAGGTAAGAAGGTGCTTGATATTTCATATCTCCGGGAGAGTCTTGAGCACACCTCCTGCCTTGGGTCCCAGTCTCACAATGCAAAACCGGGGTCTTGGCTTGATGCTTGGCTTTGCTTGATGCTTGGCTTTGCTTGATGGGGTTAGGATCCATGACCCCTTAAAAACCTTCTCCTCCACTTATTTTCTCCTAGCCTAGGGGTTTGTTGTCCTGTATCCCCATTTGCTATAAAACTGTAGGTGTTTATGCTATTCCAGTGCATTCTTATTAAAAAAAACCCCAGAACAGCCAACAAGAGATTATCTGAAGAACGATCCCAACTCAGATAAAAGGTTTAAAAGTGTTATCATTTCAATAGAGGGCCAAGAAAGGAGCCTTCCGAGGAGGGAACTGAGGCACCGGGGGACATTCCCATCTCTGCCCTCCAATTGCTGCCCCTTTCCCTGCCAAGCACTTGCAGCAGGCCACACACACACACACAGCCCACCCACTGCATGCTTCTTCTTAACAGACAACTCACTCCCGGACTTTCTCCAAATGAGCTTCCACCCCCTTCATTCTTCAGAAACCACGCTTGCCATATGAACCACTCAAAACAAAAAACTCAGGATTTCTTGTTATTAGAACCACAGATATTTGTTCTGGGAATGGGGCTGGGGGCAGGGAACCAAAATCCTGGCTTAGGGAGCAATAGATGAAGGAGGGGTTCAACCAGTCCATGACCCTAGCCCCTCAACTCTGATCTTCAGAAAAGGGATTTTTAACCCTCTCTCTCTCCCTTACGTGGTCTCATAACTAGGCTTAGATCTGGTGGTAAACTGTTCCTGAACTTATTTTTGTGGGAGGAATTAAATGCTTGTCAAAATTAATAGCCTGACCAAAAAACACCAGCCAAACCCTGATGCTTCTGATTCTTCTCGCCCTCTCGGCCATTACAACCACTCTGAATCTGCTTACTCCTTCATGATCCAGGGCATCAGTTCTACTACCCAAGGCTAGCGTACCTGTCCTCCCCAACCCTTTCCCCTCAGCTCGGTTACCCACTCAGTGTACTGGGCATCTGAAACTGGATGTTTTGTTGCCAATTCAAATGAAACACATCACTTCTCTCCTCAGAAACCTCCAGTGGATCTTCATCTCCCCACCTCAAGTAGAAACTGCTGACCATTGGCTTCCAGGCACTCCACTCAGGTGTCTTCCTTCTTATTTTTCTACTCTCCTGCTACACCCCAGCTCACCCTCTTCACTACTCCCTACTGTACCTCACTCGACTCTCCTACTTCAACCCATTACTCCCCATCTTCAAAGCCTTCCTAAAACCCACCCCCTCTAGGAGGCACACCTTGAGCAATCCTCACCTCTATGTGGTTAAGATTATAATCATCAATCTTATTTATTAAGTGCTTACTGTGTGTAGAGTACTGTACTAAGCACTTGGGAGAGTACAGTATAACAGAGTTGATAGACATGTTCCCTGCCCACAGGGAGCTTACAGTCTAGATGGGGAGGCAGATATTAATATAAATAAATTATGGATATGCACATAAGTGCTTTGGGGCAGAGGAAAGGGTGAATAAAGGGAGCAAATCCAAGTGCAAGGGTGATGCAGAAGAGAAAAGGAAGGCTTAGTCAGGGAAGGCCTCATGGAGGAGATATGCCTTCAATGAGGCTTTGAAGGTGGGGAGAGTGATTGTCTGTCAGGTATGAAGAGGGAGGGCATTCCAGGCCACAGGCAGGATGAGGGCGAGAGGTTGGAGGCAAAATAGATGAGATTAAGGTACAGTGAAGGGATTGTGACTCTCTGTTGTAATCTCCCAACCGCTAAGTACAGTGCTCTGCACATAGTAAGCCGTCAATAACTAATTGATTGAAATCAACCGATCAGCTACTCTTAGCATGGCCTCATGGAATGAGAAGCACTGTGACCTAGTGGAAAGAGCACAGGCTTAGAAATCAGAGGACCTGGATCCTAATCCCAGCTCTGCCCCTTGCCAGCCATGTGACCTTGGGCAAGTCACTGTGCCTTAGTTACCTCATCTGTAAAATAGGGATTAAATCTCTGTTCTTTTTCCGCCTTAGACTATGAGCTTTATGTGGGAGAGGGACTGTCTGACCTTATTATATATACCCCAGTGCTTAGTGATCACTTATCCAAAACACCAGAATTATTATTAGTAATAGAAAGAGCATGGGATTGGAGTCAAGAGAAATGGATTTGAGTCCCAGCTCCACCATTAGCCTACTGTGACCTTGGCAAGTCGCTTAACCGCTCTGAGCCTCAGTTTCCTCATCCACAAAACGGGGACAAGATAGTGAGAGCCCCATGTGGGAGAGGGACTGAATACAATCTCTTGTATCTACCCCCGAGATTAGTACAAAGTAAGCATTATGCCACAATTATTATTAAATGTGTATATTACTTTATGTATTCTTTTCTCACCAGTGGTGTCTATGTTTCTTCTTCCCGTTATTCCCACTGCATGCTTGTCTGCCTGACTCGCCGCATTAGATTGTAAGTACCTCAAGGGCAGGGCCGTGTCTTCTACTTTTATTGAATGTTCTCACACACCTAATAGAGGGCTCTGCACATAGAAGGGACTCAGTAAGTACTGCTGTGGCTGCTGCTGATTATTATAAACGTGATGCTGAGTAGCTAGAAATGCCTGCATGTGCCAGGAGTTACTGGTGTGTTCATACAGTGTACGTCTTTTTAATCACTGGCGTGGCCTCAGCAACATTTGATAAGCCCATATTAATATAAACTAAACTAGACAGACATCACTGCCCGAGAAAAGGACTACATCCACATGTGTGGATGCGGCTCTCGCCAGGTGTGGTGTCATCTTTGATTATGAAAGACCACTTTCTATACTCTCTTCAAAGAAGTGCAAAGAGAATTTATAGCCTTCCTCCATTCCCTCCCTATTGGTGGGCCTCATGCCAAAGACTTTGTGTTCCAAAATACGCCGCCTCACTTCCTTCTTGAAGGTTTGTAGTTTTGAATTCATGAATGGGAATGACTCCACTTGGAGGTTTCGAAGGGACTGTCCAAACACTGCTCATATTTGATGAAATATGATCTGATTTGTGGTGCTTCCTGACGGTTGTTGGGTCTGGAGTAACTGTCTCTTTTGCCCAATGAGCAAAGCGGTCCTGACTAAAAGTAAATCACCCAGAACTTCTGCTGCTGTTACTGCTGTTAGATCCAACACAAAATTCATCCGTTAACACCTCCACTGTCACCCCTGGTATTCTGTCTGCCCACTAGTAATTCACAATATCGGTTCTCCCCAACTCCCCCGCTCCTCCCTCCCCTTCCCTGCCCATGTTTCTCATTTCTTTTTGCCTCTCAGTGTTGTTCCTTTGCTCTCCCTCGTGACTGAAGCTCCTCCCTGTTCTGGCTCCTTGGCCAATTTTATCACTTCACTGTTTATTCCTTTCCTAGACCATTTGGGAAGGCGTTAAATCAAACAAGACCCAACACTGACCCACATCAGCCACCTCCCTTAAACTTGCACTGTTCGTCATGACTTTGCTCTTCCAGCCAACTATCAGCACCCACAGACCAGCCAAATGGCACTTATTTTACAGCGAGAATTACAAGACCCCAGTATCAAGTCCTTTACGAAAATAGCACGGGACAGTGAAGGTGGCAGGAGCAAGGCGGGAGCGTGGCAGGCAGCCACCTTTAGTCCTGATGGGATAAGGGTTATACCTCCATCTGGGGAGCAGTTTCCCTGCTCCAAAACAGCACATTCCCTTAGGAATTCTCTTCATGGGGTGCTTCCCTTCTGACCTCCTCTCTCCAATCCAAAACTAAACTTTAAGAACCCCAGGGGCTACTGACTAGGTATGTAGCTGTGAGGTAGTTCTCCATATTCTCCTCTAATTGAAGGGTGTTCAGTGCTCACCCTTCTTAGCTCTACGTATACATTGTATTTAGAGGGTATATATGTATTTTAGTATGTGTGTGAGAGAAAGAAAAAGGGAGAGTGAGAGAGATTCAGAGAAATCAAATAGATATGTGTGGACTCTAGGTCATTTGGTCCAGCCCCCTGCCTCTTGACAAGAGTGATGAAACACCAGGATAGATAGAATTATTTTTTTCTTAAAGACTTCTAAGGAGGGGAATGCCTAACTTCCCTGGAATCCTATTCCAGTGCTTCACCCACCTCAGAAAACTTGTGTTGTCTTATATGCATCTGAAACTCTACTATTTTAACTGCATTTCCTTTTCGTCAGCCTTCAATGGCTCTGAAGAACACCTAGGCATCACTCTCTCTATCCATCGATCTCTCTGAATATATTTGTAGGTGTGTGTCTGAAGAGTTGCATAAGTATGTAATGAGCAGGGGAGAGACATGTATGTAATATATGTATGTCTCTAGGGTGTATGTAAAGAGGAGAGAAAGAGATACCTGATTTTACGCTTCAAGAAGCTCTATGATAAACTCTTTTCTCAGTATAGAAGTATGTCTGCTGCTGCAACGTCCAACCAAAGATTCACCCCTAAACTGTTCGCCACTCTCATCGCAATGCCCATTAGTAATCCCCAATGCTGACTCTTTTCCACTTTCCGCCTACTTCTTGAATGCAAAGCCCTTTGTAACCATCAACTGATTACTTCCACACAACCCTTCTTGTGCTTTTTTGGCTAAAGAAAGTGATGCAGAGAATCAAAATCCTAGTCAGACTGCTTCAGCCTCACAGACTGGAAACATTTCTAGGATGCAGGGCCCCTGGGTGGAGCTTGAAGAACAGGATTTCTAGGAATCGGTTTCTTGCTGTTTCTATCCTTCACTGCATCCGCTGAAGTCTGAGACTGAGGTCCAGAAACCGAGAACTTTCCGGTGGCTGTTAGCCAGAAGACTTGGATCAACCAACTGGCCTGAGAGAGCACCACACTTTTCTGCCTGATCCAAGATTGGAGAGTTGAATCATCCCATGCCTTCCCTTGGGTCAAACTCTTCTAAGAGGGTCCATTGAGGGGCAGCTTTTGGAGGAATTTGATAAAAAGTTATTTCTTCCAGAGTTTCAAAGACAGAGATAATTGCTTGGGTTTTCTAAGTGGTCTTCTCTGTCCATTCAGATGAGGACTCTAGGTTCTTCCTGGTAACAAATGCTATGCTTATGTTGCAAAATGGCTGTAGTTGAGGTTGGAAAACTCTACCATTAAAGGTTGTGAAATGGCTTTCAGTAGACCACGTTGCTCTTTGTCTTAGCTGCTCAGCATTTTTTAAAAAGCCCTTCCTTCAAAGTGGCATCTTCCCATGTTTGATCACATTTCAGATTTGGAGGGGGAGGCCTGAAGAAAATCTGGGCAGTGGTTCTGGGGAATAAAAGTGGGAGCAACAGACTTCCCATTATAAAAAGTCTGGTAAAATGCTTGTACTGATCAGAGGCTAAGAAAACTGAAATGGGAGAAATCAGTCAGCCAGCAGCATTTCTGAAGTGTCCATTTGTGAGAAAAGCTTGGCACTTATTTTTTACCATGTGAAAGTGGATGTGTTATTTTAACCTTCCTTCCCTTGATTTTCTAGCTGTCGTAGGGGAAGAGTGTAAATTTCCTTTTAGCACAGCATTGTGAGCTCCTTGCTGAGGGTGTGAACCTGATTACTGTGAATCCAGAACTGGGTGCCCCCTGACACAGTTGGTGGGCAGTGCTCAGAGAGGAAGTTCTGCTATAATCTTTCTGGAAGGCGAAATGTCCATTCAGAAGTTAATATAAAGGTCCCAAGACAATCCCTTTACCCTCCCGGCTAGGCCGTGTCCACCTATCCTGGGATGAGGCCTGGGAATGGACCTTGGTAGGCAAAAAGCATCCAAAATACCTAGCCTAGGTTTGGACTACAAATAATAATGGGACATTTCCAAAATGCCAGGGCATCCTCCTGAAGGGTCTTATGGGATAAGCACCTCTGAGAAACAAACAGAACAGGCAGGAGCCTCATTCATGCTTCTCCCAACACCTTAGAGAGATGCTTTTTGGCCCTTTGTTTGAGATGGCTGAGAAGGTGATGCTTTCCCTTGATCTGAAGCAGAGGACAATGGCTCATAGTCCCGGAAAACTCATGGGGGGGCAACTTACCTGTTTCCCTGAATAGTAATGGGAAACAGGTAAGTTGGGATCTAAAGCGAAGATGTGAGGAAGTGCCTCGGGAGTGTCACCTGCAGGAACTTGGGCCAAGTCTGCTGGCCATAGGTCTGCTGTGAGGCTCCAAGAATTGCCCTCCTGGGTTGAAAACTGGGACCCACTTCAGTAGGCCTACAACAGGAATCAATCAATCGTATTTATTGAGCACTTACTGTGTGCAGAGCACTGTACTAAGCGCTTGGGAAGTAAACGTTGGCAACATATAGAGACAGTCCCCACCCAACAGTGGGCTCACAGTCTAAAAGGGGGAGACAGATAACAAAACCAAACATACTAACAAAATAAAATAAATAGAATAGATATGTACAAGTAAAATAAATAAATAAATAAATAAATAGAGTAATAAATATGTACAAGCATATATACATATATACAGGTGCTGTGGGGAAGGGAAGGAGATAAGATAGGGGGATGGAGAGGGGGACGAGGGGGAGAGGAAGGAAGGGGCTCAGTCTGGGAAGGCCTCCTGGAGGAGGTGAGCTCTCAGTAGGGCCTTGAAGGGAGGAAGAGAGCTAGCTTGGCGGATGGGCAGAGGGAGGGCATTCCAGGCCCGGGGGATGACGTGGGCCGGGGGTCGTTGGCGGGACAGGTGAGAATGAGGTACGATGAGGCCCACTTCAGTAGGCCAACAACAGGAATAATACGGGGAGAGAAGGGAGGAAAAGAGGAAAGAAGCATAGGCCATCCAGCTTCAGCCTAGCCGCCCAGCCCAAACCATCTTTCCACAGCCCATTCCCAGCCCCAGTCCACCCTTGGGCAGGGCAGTGGAATGTCTTGATCCCAATCCCGCGTTTCCCACTGACTCTCGACCAGGCACTGCCCACTGATTCAACTCCTGAGGGGTGTGAAAGGAGAGAGGAAAAGAGTGACTTGCAAAAACCCCACATCCAACCTCCAACAGCCCCAACAGAACTGCTGTCATAAGCTGCCGTGCTGGGAGCTCCAAAGAAGTTTCTCTTCTGAAATAGATTTATAACAAAAACAATCCAATGCCAAGTGGGCAGCGAGCCTTTTCTCCCTTAAGTTTAGGGTTTGGGATACAGGCCTGTGGTTGAAACCCAGTGAAGTCTGACCCCTTAACAGTCAACCCACTGACTGGACGGTGCCCACAACTCATTATCTTGGATTACCCACGAAGCCCCTTCCCCTGACCTAGCTGTCACTGGCCCTTACACTGATCCCAGCCCCTGGGCAACCTGAGTGTCCTTTGCTTCCTCTTCCTAGGGCCAAGCAGTGGAAGCCCACAGCGTGGAATCGGAGCTTTTGGAGGGAGGCCCATGCTCCATCTGGCAGAAGAAGCCATCATGAGGCCAGCAGCACAGGATTTAATCTCTTTCTCTGGCGGGCTTTGTGAGGTAGGTTTTCCCTGACATTATGTCACTCCAATTCGCCTCCTGCTTGCCCATCCCTCTGCTCCAAGAAGGTCCAGATATGGAACACGGGGGGCCCTACTCCTCTAAGTGCTGAGACCCACTCTCTTGGTGTTTGTGGGGTGCAGGAGAGCTCTCCCACCAGTACTGTGAGCAAACAGTCCCCTTTCAATTCTGCATCAGCATATCAGCAAAGCCTCCTTCTGTCTATTTTGACTTTCAGTCCAAGAACTAAGGGGTTAGCAGGTATCACCAGTCAGGTCCATCTCAGGGACTTTTCTATGGTGTTGTACTCTTCCAATTGCTCAGTACAGTGTTCTGTACACAGTAAGCACTCAATAAATACCATTGATTGACTGTTATTGAGTGCTTACTGTGTACAGAACAGTACACCATTGTACCAATGGTATATTGTACCACTATACCATTGATTGACTGATTGATTAGCTGAATTGAAGCTCTCTTGCTGGTTGGGAGAAGGACTGATAATGAACCCATGCTCAGGCATACATGGGAGCAAGAACAGGGTTTCACAAGAATAATCACTCAAGCCTAGCCCTGATGTCATAATAATCATAACAATAATTGTGGTATTTGCTAAGCATTTATTGTATGCCAAGCACTGTACTAAGTATTGGGGTAGAGCCAAGGTAATCAGATTGGACAAAGTCCCTGTCCCTCATGGGGCTCAGAGTCAAAGGGGGAAGGAGTACAGGGATTCAAACACCATTTTACAGATGAGGAAACTGAGGCAAAGAGGTAAAGAAACTTGCTCAAGGTCACACAGCAGGGAAGTGGCAGAGCTGGGATTAGAACTGAGGTCCCTGACTCCCCCTTTTTCCATTGGAGAAGGGGGGACAGAGGGGTACTGGGCATTGGTGACCGCTGAGGCTTTGAGGCGCATAAAGCATTTGCTGGAGCTCCTGCGGCAGCTGCAGCAGATACCAGGGGCCAGGGTGTTTTCCTGGAAGGGGTATGCCAGGTGGGAGGCCAGGAAGATTTCCCTCCCTGCAGTGCCCAGGGGGAGGTGTACAGGGGAGTGGCAAAATGAGATTGAATTGCATTGGCAGAGTTTAGCCAGGCACGTTGCCCTGGGTTGGAAGGGCTCCACTCCTAGCACCATTTGGCTTTTTATTGCAAAAACAGAATGTCATCAACAGCATGATATTTGCTGAGAGAGGAAAATGCAGATTTCGCAAAGGGCTGTAAATCTCCCTGGGTTGGTGGACCCCAACAGCAACTTGTACAACTCGGGCTGCCTTTCAGCAAGGGGCTGCAGGGAGGGGCTGCTCACCTATGCAGCAGGCGGTCACTTTCCTTGGGAGGAAAACTGGAACCTGACTTCGTGTTCCACAGATCATCCACCGCAGAAAGTGGGTCACATATTTACTGTCTGCCGCCCTGCAGGACTGGGGAACAAGCTGTGCTCAGCCTCCTTGCCATGGTGTTTACCCCCACCTGAACAGCTCTGGCAGGGGGCCCTCAGTGGCTCTGCTCAGCATCAGAGGAGATTGGTTTAGCAGACAGGAAGGAGGTGTCTCCCCTTACTCTCAGGAAGGGAAGCCGCCTCGGGCCGGTTTAGGGACTGAGGGGGCTAAACCTCTCTGAAGTTGTGGAAGTGGTTAGGAAAGCACTGAATTCCTGGAATTCAGACTGTCTTCTAGGGAACAATCCTACCCATCCAGGTAGTAGAAGAGAGAACATGGCACTTTTGGCTATTCTGAAAGGTCCTCCCCATCCGATCAGATCCCTGAGTCCAAATACAGAGTCTTGAGCAGTGGAGAACCTGGAAGGAGCAGCGTGGCATGAGACAGAGAGGAGGAGAAAGAGGAGGAGGAGAAAGGGGAAAAGTGGACAATCATTCATTCATTCAGTTGTATTTATTGATCAATTCTACTAGAGGAACACACAAATTCTTGCTCTTCTCATCACTCAAAGAACTGTCCTTCCTTGGCCAGGAGGCAAGGAGATGTCTAGAAACTGAGACAAAACTTTTCTCCCAAGTATCTTCATCCCTGTCCTCTTGAGAGGCCTCCCCGAGGCCACAGCGCTATATATATATCTTGGCATACCCTTGTTCTTTTTCCTGCCCCCATGATTTTTCAAGAGTGTCTGTCTATTCACCCCATTAAAAAAGACCATGCATCTTGCTTCTGTGGTCCTCTCCCAAGCACAAATTTCTAGTACAGTGCTTCACACTCAGGAGGTGCTCAATAAATACCAAAGGTGATAGTGATGCTCTGGGAAAAAGTAGCCTCACTGTCATACATGACTCTTGCCCTGAGGAGGGATTACTTGAATAAAGTCCTTTTAGACATACTGGATCCAGGTTGAAACTCTAAGGAAGAACCAGCAGGATTTGGTCACAGATTGAGTAAAAGATTTGAAAAAGGAGGAGGAGTCCAGAATGATGCCAAGGTTGTGGACTTCAGAAACAGGGAGGATGGTGATGTGGTTAACTGGGATGGCAAAGTTAGATGGAGGGGAGGTTTTGGAGGGAAGATGAGGAGTTTGGTTTGGAATATGTTGAACTTGAGGTGCTCGTGGGACATCCGTGTAGAGATGTCCTAGAGTAAGAGGAGATGTAAGATTACAGAAAATTAATCGGTCAGTGGTTTATTGAGTGCTTGGGGCTGGGGAGGTAAATTTAACAGTTGTTTGCATGGAGGGGATAGAGGAAGCCATGGGAGCAGATGAGCTCCCTGAGAAAGTGAGGGTAAGAACCGCCCCTCACCTCCAAGATGTTGACACTCAGTGGATCCTAAACCCCAGCTCAGACCCACAGTCAATCAGTCGATCAATGGTATTTATTGAGCACTTACTGTGTGCAGAGTACTGTACCAAGTGCTTGGGAAAGTACAATACAACAGAGTTGGTAGACACCTTCCCTGCCCACAATGAGCTTTTCCTGTGAATAAAAGGCAGAGGGGAAAGGAGGAAAGGGAAAGAAGGAGAGTGAGTGCAGAGGGTAGGGATGGAGGCATTTCTTGGCTGGCAAGCTGCCCAAATCCTATTCTCTACTCCAACAATACTTAGGAACAGTTCAGCCCAAGAATGAAGGCAGGGGAGAGAAACTGAACCCCTGTGAACCCTGGAGAGATCAGGTTCTGTGTGACATTGGCCCCTGTTGGGGTCCTATTTGGGGGAGAATGATGCAGACCAAGAGGTTGGGATGGGTCAGACAGAGAGGACGTAGGGTCAGGACGGAGAAGGATGATGAGGCTGTCAGTAGTGATGCTGAGTGGGCCTGAGCAGTAGTAGGATTGAGCTAAGGGTCCTTTTCCACAATCTTCCCTCCCCATCTCCAAAAGGCAGGGACCACAGATCCTGACTATCCCATGCGGTGAGGGCTGGGACTGGAAGGGTGGCCCTTTTTAACCCTTTCCTCCCACCTGCACTATTTCCCTATGGCCACCACCACCCTGCTGGACTGTGGTCACAGCAGGGTGAAAGTTCGGAGCTGCTCATTTGAGGGACAACTTACGCCTGAGCAGAGTGCATCCGCCTGCAGGCACTCCCCCACTCCAAAACACACACCTCCAGGGAGCCCTCCACACACACACACTTCCAAAGCAGCAAGCTCCGAGGGGCTGTGACTTGGCCCATGGGCTGTCACTGTGGTGAGGGTCTCATTGCAAACCAGTTCAGGCCAGCCGGGTTTACAGCTGTTATCAGGTATAGCAACCACCTCCCTGGGAATCTGGCAGTCAGGGAGCACTGATGGAGGCCAAGCAAAACTCGATGGTGGGGAGGGGGGTTGGCTGCCTTGGGGAGTGGAGGAGAAGGTAAGACCTGGTGCTTCCCAAAAGCCCAGCAAAACTGTAGGAATTCCTGGGAAAGGTCGAGAGAAACTCCTCTGGAGGGGTGAGGAGTCAGGAAGAGCATCAGGTAGAATCTGTTGGAAGCTTTCGCCAGGGTGGGGGACAGCGGGTGTTGTCGGGGTTGCTGGCTTTTTGTGGGGGAAGCAGCATGGCTCAGTGGATAGAGCATAGGCCATGGGTTCTAGTCCCGGCTCCGCCACTTGTCTGCTGTGTGACCTTGGGCAAGTCACTTCACTGCTCGGTGCTTCAGTGACCTCATCTGTAAAATGGGGATTGAGACTGTGAGCCCCACGTGGGACAGGGACTGTGTCCACCTCGATTGGCTTGTAACCACCCCAGCGCTTAGCCCAGTGCCTGGCACATAGTAAGTGCTTACCAAATACCGTTATTATTATTATTAGCCCCGTGGCTCCTTGGGGTCCTCCCCGGCTCCGGGGCGATCCTGGAGCCAGCCGGAGACCCAAGCATCCCCCGCTCCCCGCCGCCGCGGCTTTCGGCCCGGCAGGACAAGTAGCCTGTAATAATAATAATGGCATTTATTAAGCGCTTACTATGTGCAAAGCACCGTTCTAAGCGCTGGGGAGCTTACAAGGTGATCAGGTTGTCCCCCAGGGGGCTCGCAGTCTTAATCCCCATTTTCCAGATGAGGGAACTGAGGCCCAGAGAAGTGAAGTGACTTGCCCAAAGTCACACAGCTGACAATTGGCGGAGTCGGGATTTGAACCCATGACCTCTGACTCCAAAGCCCGGGCTCTTTCCACTGAGCCACGCTGCTTCTCTGGGCAGAGATCAGCGCCGACCCCCTCGGACACACCCCGACCAGACCCCCTCCCCCCCGCCCCGCGACAGACCCCCCAGAAAGACCCCCGACCCCAAGGACAGACCCCAGACCAGGCCCCTCCCGACCCCGCGGATAGACCCCAAAAAAGACCCCCGAACCCGCGGACAGACCCCCCCCCCCCAATAATAATAATAATAATAGCATTTGTTAAGCGCTTACTATGTGCAAAGCACTGCTCTAAGCGCTGGGGTGGGGGATACAAGGTGATCAGGTTGTCCCACGTGGGGCTTACAGTCATCATCCCCATTTTACAGATGAGGTAACTGAGGCTCCGAGAAGTGAAGTGACTTACCCAAGGTCACACAGCAGACATGTGGCGGAGCCGAGACTCGAACCCATGACCTCTGACTCCAAAGCCCGGGCTCTTTCCACTGAGCCACGCTGGACCCCTGACCCCACGGCCAGTCCCCAGACCAGAGCCCCCCCGGACCCCGCCAACAGACCTCCAAAAAAGACCCCCGACCCCGCGGACAGACCCCAGACCAGACCCCCCGGACCCCGGGGACAGACCCCCCCAAAAGTCCCCCCTATCCCGCGGACAGACCCCAGACCAGACCCTCCAACCCGGGCCCAGCAGCCAGTCCCCAGACCAGACTCCCCAAAAAAGACCCCCGACCCTGAGGCCAGCCCCTAAACCAGACCCCCCCCCGGACCCCGCCAAAAGACCTCCAAAAAAGACCCCCGACCCCGCGGACAGACCCCCAAAAAAGTCCCCCCGACCCCGCGGACAGACCCCAGCAGCGTGGCTCAGTGGAAAAGAGCATGGGCTTTGGAGTCAGAGGTCATGGGTTCAAATCCCGCCTCCGCCACATGTCAGCTGGGTGACTTTGGGCAAGTCACTTCACTTCTCTGGGCCTCAGTTCCCTCATCTGGAAAAATGGGGATGAAGACTGTGAGCCCCACGTGGGACAACCTGATCACCTTGTATCCCCCCAGCGCTTAGAACAGTGCTTTGCACATAGTAAGTGCTTAATAAATGCCATTATTATTATTATTATTATTATTATCCCCCAACCCGGGCCCTGCAGCCAGCCCCCAGACCAGACCCCCCCGGACCCCGCCAACAGACCTCCAAAAAGGACCCCCGATCCCGCGGACAGCCCCAAGACCAGACCCCCCCCCCCCGGACCGCGCGGACAGACCCCCCAAAAAGTTCCCCCTATCCCGCGGACAGACCCCAGACCAGATCCCCCAACCCGGGCCCTGCAGCCAGTCCCCAGACCAGACTCCCCAAAAAAGACCCCCGACCCCGCGGACAGACCCCAGACCAGACCCCCCGGACCCCGCCAACAGACCTCCAAAAAAGACCCCCGACCCCTCGGCCAGAACCCAGACCAGACCCCCCGGACCCCGGGGACAGACCCCCCAAAAAGTCCCCCCGACCCCGCGGACAGACCCCAGACCAGACCCTCCAACCCGGGCCCAGCAGCCAGTCCCCAGACCAGACTCCCCCAAAAAGACCCCGACCCCGCGGCCAGCCCCCAGACCAGACCCCCCGGCCCCCGCCAATAGACCTCCAGAAAGGAGCCCCGACCCCGCGGCCGGCCCCCTAGCCCAGACCCCCCGGCCCCCGCGTCCAGGCCGGCGAGAGGGGCTGCCCACGGCCTGGCTCCGGCGGCGGCGGCCGGTCCTTTCGTCCTCGCCCTCGCCCTCGTCCTTGTCCTACCTTTCATGGTCCCGCGGCCGGCCGTCGGCCGGCCCAGGGCAAGCGGAGGAGCGCGATCTTCGGGGCATCCGCCCCCTGCCCGGCTCTCCGGGGCCTCCTGCCCCCCAAGGCCGGCGGCTGGACGGGTTGGGGGCGCCCCGCTGACCGGCCTCTCGCCTCCCCGGGTCCCCTCCCACCCTCGGGCAAGCCGGCACCTCTGCTTCCCCCCCAGGACCCCAGAGAAGTTCCTCTAGTCTCCCTCGTCCCCCCGATCAACTTCCTTGGGGGTTTGAAAAGTGTCCGGCCGAGCCTTCTTTGTGTCCGGCAGCTCCCCTTGGCCCCTCTAACCGCTCTTCTGCCCCTCGATGACTGCCCCCCACCAGAGCCACGCCCCCCCAAACCACACCCCCTCCCCCCCCGAGACCACCCCCACCAAAAACCTTGCTCCCCGGTTCGCCCACCAGCTGTCGACAGCACCAGAGACCTCGAAGGAGGAAGGTGGGCATCTGGCCCGGGATGCTGCCTGCTTGCAGGAGTCAGAGAAATCCCACCCGGGATGCCTGGGCGGCAGAGAACCTTCTCCCTGAGGCTCCCCTTCTCTCTCCTCCCCTCCTCCGCCCCCCAGCCCCCACCGCTAACCCTAATTGCTAACAAATGTCAAGTTTCTGACTGTTTAGAGGGTGGATTCTTCCCTCCGGGAAGGGTGTGGGGAGCCAGTTGCTTAAACCGTTGGAACCACTAGGATGGGATGGGAGGGTGGGGGCAGATGGGCCGGAGGTTAACTCTTTGGCGTCGCCCCCCCCCGGGTCGGCATACTTATTATACTCATGGCTCTCTGGGGGGAAGCACACGGATGTCACTTAAGATCAAGCAGCATCGACTCCGGGAAGGCACCGGTCCATGCCCGTGTGTTGCCCTTCTCAGAATCTCTGCCCTACTGTCCTCCAATCATGTGGCGGGTCCATTCATCCCCGACTAACAGAATCAATCAGTCATTCAATTTAGTGCTTACTGTGGGGAGAGCACTGTAATATTAATAATGATGGTATTTGTTAAGCGCTTACTATGTGCAAAGCACCGTTCTAAGCACTGGGGAGGTTACAAGGTGATCAGGTTGTCCCACGGGGGGCTCACAGTTTTAATCCCCATTTTACAGGTGAGGTAACTGAGGCACAGAGAAGTTAAGTGAGTTGCCCAAAGTCACTCAGCTGAGTTGCCGGAGCCACGACCTCTGACTCCAAAGCCCGTGCTCTTTCCACTGAGCCACGCTGCTTCTCCAGTACTGTACTAAGCATTTGGGAGAGTACAATACAAGGAGCTTACAGTTTAGTTGGGGAGACAGAAATTAAAATAAACTACAGCTATGTGCGTAAGTGCTGTGGAACTGAGAGTGGAGTGAATATCAAGTGCTTAAGGGAGTATCCAAGTAAGTGCATAGGCCACGCAGAAAGGAGTAGGGGAAATGACAGCATAGTCATGGAAGGCCTCTTGGAGGAGGTGAGAATTTAATGAGGCTTTGAAAGAAGGGAGAGCAATGGACTATCGTATATGATGGGGGAGGGAGATCCAGGCCAGAGGGAGGACATGGTCAAGGGGTCGGCGGCAAGATAGATGAAACCAAATCAACCACAGGATCGCTCTTCTCTTCGCGGATATTCCCACCAGAAGAGTTCCAGGGTCTGATTCCTTAGCGGGAGTGGCGACTGACTCCGGAAGGATCTCTGGGAAGTAGCTGGTCTGTCGGCCAGTGGCCAAGCCTGATGGGCTCTGCTTCAGTGAAGATCCTGCTCCACTGCCCTACCTAGTCCATCAACCCTAGGCTTCATCGGGGCTCATCATGCCAGTAGAAGTGAGACGCCTGCTCTTCTGCCTGCCCCTTCCCTGCTTTCCCAATCTATGTAGGGGAATTCCCCAACAACTAAGACACTTCTCAGAGCTGACCCAAAGCCTCAAGTAAAGGATTTTGATTTATTCTCTTTGAGAGACCTGATCACAACTGAAATGAGTCCTTAATGCCAAAATAATGAAGTCTTGGCCAAGCAAAGGCAAAGAAGATATGCTAAACGTTTATGTGAGCTTTAACTTCAGAAAGAGAGAGTTGGGTTTGTTCGGGATTATGTGACGAGGAGATGGGAAAGGACATTTAAGTAAAGGGAAATTAATGCCGAATGACAGGAAACATCTTTTAATCATGAACTCCATTAGACAATGGAAAAATATCCCCCCAGGGAAACAGCTCTTGTAATTGCAGATGGAATTAGAGGAATTAGAGAAAGCCCTGGAGAACCCACAAGTGATGAGCGGTCTGAGCAAGAGTCAGGGTCCTTAGCCAGGCCTGAACATCTGGGGTGGGGCGTTTCTGGTCCCCAGCGGGTGATAGAAGCTGGTTCAGTGGTGGGGCTTAAATCAGTGGGAGAGGTTGTATTAACAGTGCCATGGGTGACATAGCATAGTAGGATTATCATCAACAGGAAGTCAGGAAGTCTGTCCTTTCCCACAGAGGTACTCTCAATTTGCTGGAGAAGAACTCTTTCTCTTTACATCCTCCCCAACCGTCAATTCTGTCAGATGCCACGGCTATGCTACCAAATGGTGGGTAGGGATGGGGATGGACCAAGCTGGCAACTGCCCAGAGCATTGAAGGGAGCAAGGGCATCCAAGACATGGAGATCTATCCCTACCGCTGCCATCTGTTTGCTCTTTGAACTCTGAAGGCAGAACTCCCAAGGAGTCTGAACAGTTGGACGAAATGTTTCTGGAATACAGGTTCCCACCGTATGGGGTGAAGGTAATAGTTTTCAAAGATTTAGACAACAGGCATCCCTTAGGGCTAGTTTCCATTTATACAGTGTGTCACCCACTGGAACCTCCTATGTCTCTCCCTGTCGTTACAGACGTTCCAACTCTCCTTTTGAGTGGATCGCAGAGGCTGCTTCATATGTCTAAGTGAAGCTATTATGAAATTGGTGCTCCCTTCCCGATTGCGTTGAAATTGGAAGGCCCAGAGGAGTGCCATGTGGTACTTTTGAATGTAGTCAAAGTGTAATAATGCTATCTATTGAGCACCCATTGGCTGCAGGGCACTGTACTGAGAGCTTGGGAAAGTCCAACAGAAGTATCGGACATCTTCCCTGCCCACAAGGAGTTTACGCAGACATACAAATATTTACAGGGAGAGTAATGAGAATTAATAGTTGATTGTACAGTGTAATAAATGTAGCTATGCAAGTGCTAAGGTTGGAAATACACAAGCACAAGAGGCCTAGAGATGTTTGGTGAGATGTTACAACTTGGGATATTGGGAATTAACTTGGGAAGTTTTGTTGGACAAGGTGGGATTTTAGGAGGATTTTGAACAATCGGTAGTATTTATTGAGGAACTGTTGTGTGCAGATCGTTGTTCTAAGTGCTTCGGAGAGTTCAAGAGAAATAGTAGACACAATCCCTGCCCTCAAACAGTTTACAATCTAGCAGGGGCCAGACAATAAAATGTTACAGATAGGAAGAGGAAAGAAAATGGGGATGGATACGTGAGTTGATGCATTCATTAGTAACGGGGTATTCATTCATTCATTCAATAGTATTTATTGAGCACTTACTATGTGCAGAGCACTGTACTAAGCGCTTGGGAAGTACAAGTTGGCAACATATAGAGACGGTCCCTCCCCAACAGTGGGATCACAGTCTAGAAGTGGGAGACGGAGAACAAACCAAACTATGACATAAGTGCTTAGTACATAAGTGCTACATAAGTGCTCTTGGAGGTTGAGTGTACTTTAGTGTTTAGATGGAACTAAGTGCTGAAATAACAGTTGAGGGACAAAAGCTGGGGAGATTAGAAATCAGTCAGAAAAGGCTTCCTGCAAATGTAATTTCCGAAGGACTCTGAAGATGGGGAGAGCTGTGGTCTTTTGAGTTTCTGGCAGAGGGTATGATGTAATAGTAATAGGTGGTATCTGTTAAGCTCTTACTATGTGCCAAGCACTGTACTAAGCATAGGGGTAAATACAAAATAATCCAGTCCTTCCTCTCCCCCTCGTCCCCCTCTCCATCCCCCCCATCTTACCTCCTTCCCTTCCCCACAGCACCTGTATATATGTATATATGTTTGTACATATTTATTACTCTATTTATTCATTTATTTATTTCAATTGTACATATCTATTCTATTTATTTTATTTTGTTAGTATGTTTGGTTTTGTTCTCTGTCTCCCCCTTTTAGACTGTGAGCCCACTGTTGGGTAGGGACTGTCTCTATATGTTGCCAATTTGTACTTCCCAAGCGCTTAGTACAGTGCTCTGCACATAGTAAGCGCTCAATAAATACGATTGATGATGATGATGATGATGATGATACACAGCCCCTGACCCACAGTCAAAGTAGGAAGGAGAACAGATTTTCCCATTTTACAGATGGAGAAGCTGAGAGAGAAGTTCAGTGACCTGCCCAAGGTCACCCAAAAGGCAAGTGGCAGAGCTGGGATTAGAACCCCTGCCCTCTGACTCCCGGGCCTGTGCTCTTTCCACTATACCACACTGCTTCCCATGCAGGCAAGAAGTCTTCAGCAGGATGATGACGATGGTGATGATGATGATGATGATGATGATGATGATGATGATGATTGTATTTGCTAAGCGCTTACTATGTGCCAAGCACCGTTCTAAACACTGGGGTAGATACAAGGTAATCAGGTTGTCCTACGTGAGGCTCACAGTCTTAATCCCCATTTTACAGATGAGGTAACTGAGGCACAGAGAAGTTAAGCAACTTGCCCAAAGACACACAGCTGATAAGTAGCGAGGCTGGGATTAGAACCCATGGCCAGGAGAGATGACAACAAAGCCCAGCCAAGTGGTAGGCTTGAGAGGAACTGAAAGTGCAAGCTGGGTGTTCTGCTGCTGGCAGCTGCTCCACCCTTGCCCTGGAGACAGAATAAATCATTCTTGTCTTGTATCTACCTCAGTAGTCAGCACAATGCTCAGCACATGATCGGACCACTGGACCAAATGGACTCTGAAAATTGTCTTTTGCGTTGGCTTTTTGTTTGTATTATTTTTTATCTTTTCTTATGTGTCACCAACCTCCCCATGTCACCAACCTCCCCTCTCCAACTTATTCCTCGATTGTGAGCCCCTGGAGGGCCAGAGACTGGGTCTAATTCTCTCCTGTGTATTTTTTCCCAGCCCTTGGTACAGTTCTGTGCACCCAGTAGGCAAAGGACAATCACCATCCCTACGACTCCATCCCTATGACTACTACTGCTAGGAGTCAGAGATTACACGAAGTTGTGAGCTTCCGCCAAAGGAAAGATCGTGGTATTACCAACGGAGCCTGGAAGGTGAGGGAAAGGGGAGATTGGGCGGCTTTTGACATGGTAGGTTTGAGGTGCTGGTGGGACATCCAAGTAGAGTGATCCTTGAGATCTTCTGGCACCAGATAGACTCTACCAAAACCATCCAAAACAGATAGAGATCCAAGTGCCCTGAGTTCAGTTTTTTACCAATTACAATACTCTATTTAGAGCTGTCAAAATGATAGGCATTTTCTACATAATAATAATAATAATGGTATTTGTTAAGCACTTACTATGTGCAAAGCACTGTTCTAAGCGCTGGGGAGGTTACAAGGTGATCAGGTTGTTCCAGGGGGTGCTCACAGTTTTAATCCCCATTTTCCAGGGAACTGAGGCACAGAGAAGTTAAGTGACTTGCCCAAAGTCACACAGCTGACGGAGCCGGGATTTGAACCCATGACTTCTGACTCCAAAGCCCGGGCTCTTTCCACTGAACCACGCTACATCCTTGGGCTTGGCTGGGATGTCCGCCCCAAGACTCCAGGGATCACACCTTTCTCTCCCATCCTACTCCCATTCTGTCCTCTTCCTACCCATATGGAGCAGGATGGCCCTAAATTCATTAGCCTGACTACCACTCCTGAGCACCTGAATGGCTTTGCATAAATCCTTGCTTCTTTGTGCCTCAGTTTCTCCATACCCTCTATGTAAAATGGGGGTGCTACTGCTGTAGCACTAGACCCCTTTTGCAGAGAAGGGGTTGAAGTGATCAAATACCTCTAATTAGATGGGTCAGTCATGAAATTTGGGGTGCTTTTCTTGCCCTCCATTATGCCCAGCAGGCCCCTATTGGATCCTGGTTTATTCCAGGGCATTGGTGACCCTGCAGTGACCTAGGTGACAGCAGTGGTGATAGGACCAAGTGGGGCAGGAAACCTCAGAAGCCTCTCTGCACCCTCCAGGTTCCTTGCTGGCAGACTTCCAATATCATTTCTACCCCAATCTCAGCAGGGGAGATGGCCACTGCAGGGAAACAGAGAGGAAGACGGCATTATGGTCATGGTCATGGTCTAACAATCAATCAATGGTATTTATTGAGCACTTACTGTGTGCAGAGCACTGTACTAAATGCTTGGGAGAGTACAAAATAACAGAATTACCCTCCCTGCTCCTGTTCCACTGCTGCCAGTTTCTGCTCCTGGCTGCCAACTGCTGAAGGGACAGTCCTCCTCTGTAAATCAATCAATCATATTTATTGAGCACTCACTGTGTGCAGAGCACTGTACTAAGTGCTTGTAAACTAATAGTAATACTAATAGTAATTGTAAACTAGTAGTAATAATCGTTGTGATACTGGCTAAGCACTTACAATGTGCCAAGCACTGTACTAAGGTCTGGGGTAGATACAATCAGACCAGACATAGTTTTTGTCCCACATAGAACTCACAGTCTAAGGGGAAATAGAGAACAGATGAGGAATTGGGTAGGGACCGTCCCTATATGTTGCCAACTTGTACTCCCAAGTGCTTAGTACAGTGCTCTGCACACAGTAAGCACTCAATAAATACGATTGAATGAATGAAATGAAGGCACAGAGAAGTGAAGGGACTTCCCCAAAGTCACACAGCCAGCAAATGGTAGAGTTAGGATTAGAATCCAGGTCTCCATCAGAAGCAGTTGGAGCTCCTGAGCTGAAAGGCTCTGAGCTAAGGTGATCAAAGGTCCCAGTTTGGGCCAGACCGTGGTGTTTTTAGGGTTTCCCCCTGCCTTCCTGTACATCTTGAGGAGGGACTGATCAGGTGGCTGGAGAGGAGCGGGGTGGGTTGGAGAGAAAAGGAAGTTTGCAACCCAATGGTGGAGGTGGCAGTCCAGCAACAGGGTAAAAGAGAAGGGAGAGGAGTAAACGTGAGGTCATTGGGCGCTCTCCCCCTCTTCAGCAGCAGCAAAGCAGCGTGGCCTAGTAGACAGAGCACAGGCCTGGAAGCCAGGAGACCTGGACTCTAATCCCAACTCCACTACTTGGCTGCTGTGTGTCCTTCACAAGTCACTTAACATCTCTGTGCCTCAGTTTTCTCATTGGTAAAATGGGGATTAAATAGCTGGTCTCCCACCCACTTTCGACTGTGACCCCCTTGTGTGACAGAGACTGTGTCCAACCTGATTATCTTGCATCTACCCCAGCACCTAATTCAGTCCTTGGCACGTGGCCTTAACAAATACCACAGGTGTTATTATTATTAAAGCACACTGGGGTTTCCAGTGTGGCCAGAAACAGCATCTGGCCAATCAATCAACGGTGTTTATTGAGTGCAGAACACTGTACTAAGCACTTGGGAGAGAACAGCGCAACAGAGTCGGAAGACGTGTTCTCTGCCCGCAATGAGCTTACAGTCTAGCAGGAGAGGCAGATATTAAAATAAATTATATGTACATAAGTGCCGTGGGGCTGAGGGTGGTATAAATATCAAGCGCTTAAAGGGTACAGATCCAAGAGCCTAGGCCAGGCCCGGCACTTCTAGAAATGAATGAGGAGGGGCAGTGTGGCAGGCAGCTGCCTGGTGGGGAGTAATAACTTCCATCGTGGCAGAGGACGTAGTGGCAGAAGGAGGCTCCAATGGTTACCAGCCCTTGCAGCATCCTCTCCGCTCTACATATATATATATGGTACATATGGTTGTACATATTTATTACTCTATTTATTTATTTCACTTGTACATTTCTATCCTATTTATTTTATTTTGTTGGTATGTTTGGTTCTGTTCTCTGTCTCCCCCTTTTAGACTGTGAGCCCACTGTTGGGTAGGGACTGTCTCTATATGTTGCCAACTTGTACGTCCCAAGCGCTTAGTAAAGTGCTCTGCACATAGTAAGCGCTCAATAAATACGATTGATTGATTGATTGATTGATCTACCCTACCCTTCCTCCTTCCCCTTTCCACCTCTTCCTCTCCCCTCTATCTTTCCCTCCTCTCTGTTCCCCTGTCTTTCCTCCCTCTTTTCCCCTGCCCAGGGAACACCAGGAATCCACTTACTGTGCCAAGTATTAAAATGGAGGAGGGGGAGAGAAAGGTGCACACATACACACACCACAAACGCAAATTCTCTCTCTTTTTGTCTGTTTGTCTCTCTCTCTTCTACCCACTCCCCTACTCCCAACCCTGGGCCACTTCCCCAAGAAGCAGCATGGCCTAGTGGACAGGTCTTTCCGAAGACCTGGATTCCAAGGCAGGCTCCGCCACTTGTCGGCTGTGTGACCTTGGCCAAGTCACTTCGCTTCTCTGGGCCTCAGTTCCCTCTTCTGTAAAATGGGGGTTAAGACTGTGAGCCCCACGTGGGGCAACCTGATAACCTTGTATCTCCCCCAGGGTTTAGAACAGGGCTTGGCACAGGGGAATTGCTTAATAAATGCCATGATTATTAGCCCAAAGTCAAGGGGCCGGCAATTTATGGTGCAACAGTGCCTCGTGCTGCCCTCGACGCAGAAAGCAGTTCGCCAGTGCCTGGCTGCAGGCTTCCAGAAAACTCCCCCTGCATTTCCAGGGCATTCTTTGGGAGTGACTCATTGAGGTTTGCAGACAGGAGCAAGAAGGGGGTGTGCGGAAAGAGGTCGCGGGAGGCGGGGTGGGCGGTTTATAAATACAGCATCCAGCGCCGTCATCAGAGAGCTGCGGAGCTATCCGGGGAGCAAGGAGGATCAGCCTTGCGGATGGGTGAGATGCTTTTAAAATCTCTCTAAACCCCAGGCGCTCAGCTTGAACCAAAAGGGAGGCAGCAAGAGAAGGCTGATAGAGAGGAAGGGGGAAATGTCTAACTGTGCGGGCTGCAGGGGCAGAGATCATTCAGGGGCTCAAGATGTGAGTGTTTGGGGGGGGGGGGCGTCCCCGGGGTGATTTTAGACTGTGAGCCCACTGTTGGGTAGGGACTGTCTCTATGTGTTGCCAACTTGTACTTCCCAAGCGCTTAGTACAGTGCTCTGCACACAGTAAGCGCTCAATCAATCAATCAATCAATCGTATTTATTGAGCTGCTCAATAAATACGATTGATTGATTGATTGATCTAGTGGGGTCCTAGGGCTGGTTGAATAGGAAGGGACCAGAACTCTGCTGCAGCCTAAATTTCACCCAGGGAAAGAAACGTGCAGGTGTTTCTAAGGCATGGAGGGAGAATGTGATTCTTCCCCTTTCCCCACTCCACCTCTCCCTCCCCTCTCCTAATGGGGAGTAGCCTTTATGGAAATTAAAACGGTCCCTGGATTTTCATGAAGATCACTTTCTGGCTCTCTAATCCCCCATGGTGCCTTCTGGAGCTACCCCTGCCCCCGGCGTCCTGTAGTCCAATATCTAGAGTCAAGGACACCTGCAGAGTGAAGGGACTGACCGTTTTACCTGGTCAAAGGTCTTAACCCCTCGGTGATTGCACGCCCATACGCCAGAAGCCAAGAAGCTTCTTGCCCCTCGAACAAGAGTTAGAGTCAGTGTCCCTTCAGGGAGACCTCTCCACCCAAGGATTGCCTCCCCGAGAAAGTTAATTGGCCCCAGAACCAGAGCCCACCTGCCAAAAGGAGCTGTTTTGGAGAGCAGCCTGCATCAGGTAGTGGAAGAGGGTGGAGTAGGGTGTGTTAGGGTTTAGCGGTGTATATGGCTCTTCTTTGCAGAGGTGCTAAAATGGGGATGGTTAGATTTGATCTGCATCAGGGAATGGGTGGGTGGAAGAGGGGGGCTGACCAATTTAGGGTCCCTAGAATCACAGCTGCAATCTCCTTCTGCTCCAACCAGTTTTCCACCAGCCACTGCAGCCCGACATGGCCGCCCCTGCCCTCTGCTGCAGGATTTGCAGGTTCAGCAGCACCCCTGCTGCAAGCCCCCATGAGTTGACTTTCATCCTTCCTCTAAACTGAGTCCACTCTGCTAAGACTGGCCTAGTGTCAAGAGCAAGGGGCTGCGAGAAAGAGGTCATGGGTTCTAATCCCGGCTCTGCAAATTGTCTGCTTTGTGGTCCTGGGCAAGTCACTTAAACTTTTCTGGCCTCAGTTACCTCATCTGTAAAATGGGGATTGAAACTGTGAGCTCCATGTGAGACAGGGACCTCAGTGCTTAGAACAGGGGTTGGCACATAGTAAGCCCTTACCAAATGCCATAAGGATTATTATTATTATTATTACACAGGGGGGACCAGGAAGTGGGTGGATAGGGATGAGTGGGAGAGGGGTGAGCAGGAGACAGGTTTGGGTCCCACCCCCTTAATGCTTCCTCAAACTGCCCCCATCCCTGAAGCTCATCAGAAAAATTTCCCCAGCCTGAGTAATTACATGCCAACCCTTGAGGAGGCAGAATCCGGGAGATTCCAGGTCCTGTAGATTCCAAGCCTGAGGCTTCTAGAGCTTAACCATGGGCATGAGTTTCGGATTTTTGTCCTTATCGACTTATTATTTCTGGATTCTTTTCTTCTCCTTTTTCCCCCTCCACCCATTGAAGAGAAAGGGCAAAGAGAGAAAGAATGAGAAATAGACAGATGGAATGAAGTGAAGGACCGAAAGGAGAGAGAGAAAGAGTATATGGGGAGAACCAGCTGAAAACATAGGACTGGGGGCAGGCTAGGAAAAAGAAAGGGGAATTGACGCCTGTGAAGGGAGAGTGCAGTGTTGGGGAGAGTGGCTATTTTGGGGCTGTTGACAGGAAATGGTGCAATTTAGAGTCATAACTGGCGTAGAAATGGAGCACTCTGGGCATCTGCTGGGAGCACGCATTTCTGGGTAAAGTGTCCATGGGGATCCTAATTTCTAGCCAGAGTGGCTGATCACCTCTAGGAGTGGGGTGGATACTCAGCATCCAGCACTTAGTGCAGCGCTTAGCAGTAGTAAGGATTTTTAAAAATACCACAGTGATTATGATAACATAATTTCTCCTCCCCATCCCTTTGGCAGCTTCCTACCCTCTGCAGGAGAAAGCTCTGCAGAAAAGAGGGCTGGGCAGGTCTCCCCCCGCCCCCCCAGGAACCAGAGTTGCCTGTCCCTTCTCTTCCCTTGTGAGGTTTCTAATTCTGAAGTTCTTTCCCAGCCGCCTGCAATGACTCTGCAGTTACTGGGCTCAGAGAATTGCAGATCTCCTGGAACAGCAAGCCAGGCTCCTGTTTAGGTCAGAAGACCTTGAGATTCCTCATGACCACAGCCTGCAGGAAGGGATTGTACTCCCACCCGCTGCTCGCCGCCGGCCGTGCCAACTCATCTGATGCGGCCTTCCGCAGTCCCAGCAGGGTGTGACCTTGTCTCAGGGCAGTGACAGTGCCCAAAGGATGGGAGGTGGGCCCCGGGGGGCCTACGGAGTCAGGACAGTATGCCCCTCTCACACCCCCATCCCGGAGCCCCTGGCTTCCCAGGCATCTCTGGCAGGGTGTTGCGGACCTGGTCACCCCCACACAAATTAGGGGACAGAGTGGTGAGGACAGATAGATAGAGAAGCAGCGTGACTCAGTGGAAAGAGCACGGGCTTTGGAGTCGGAGGCCATGCGTTCAAATCCCGGCTCGGCCATTTGTCAGCCGTGTGACTTTGGGCAAGTCACTTCACTGCTCCGGGCCTCAGTTCCCTCATCTGTAAAATGGGGATTAAGACTGTGAGCCCACTGTGGGACAACCTGATAATAATAATAATAATGGCATTTATTAAGCACTTACTATGTGCAAAGCACCGTTCTAAGCGCTGGGGAGGTTGCAAGGTGATCAGGTTGTCCCTCAAGAGGGCTCAAAGTCTTAATCCCCGTTTTACAGATGAGGTAACTGAGGCATAACTGAGGCACAGAGAAGTTAAGTGACTTGCCCAAAGTCACACAGCTGACAAGTGGCGGAGCCGGAATTTGAACCCATGACCTCTGACTCCAAAGCCCGTGCTTTTTCCACCGAGCCAAGCTGCTTCTCTTCTTCTTATATATGCTTCATATATACACATACCGTATTATACCATACTATGATACCATATTATACCACTGTATCTCCACATTATCCTTCCCAGACTGAGCCCCCTCCTTCCTCTCCCCATCCCCTGCACCTTACCTCCTTCCCTCCCCACAGCACCTGTATATATGTATATATGTTTGTATGTATTTATTACTCTATTTTATTTGTACATATTTATTCAATTTATTTTATTTTGTTAATCACCTTGTAACCTCCCCAGTGCTTAGAACAGTGCCTTGCACATAATAAGTGCTTAATAAATGCCATCATCATTATTTTTATTATTAGATACTCATACAGGCCTTCTTGGGCCTGGAGACTGAGCCAGGACTCTGGATGCCTGGGTTCTATCCCTAGATCCCATTGCTTCCTCTTTTGTAAGCCGAGGTTATCCTAACCCCTCTTGTGTAAAATTTCTCTGCATGACTCTGCAGTGTTTGTTAGGCCGAGTTCCTGGGTTGGGCGATCCGTAACTCCAGTATAATTGTGTAGCGTGTCAGATGAACAGAAGATTTCAGAAACTGGCAATCAGCTCAATCTAGTTCTCTATTAGAAGCAGCATGGCACAGAGGATAGCACAGCACAGTACCTGTATATATGTATATATGTTTGTACATATTTATTACTCTACTTATTTATTTATTTTACTCGTACCTATCTATTCTATTTATTTTGTTAGCATGTTTGGTTTTGTTGTCTGTCTCCCTCTTCTAGACTGGGGGCCCACTGTTGGGTATGGACTGTCTCTATATGTTGCCAACTTGGACTTCCCAAGTGCTTAGTACAGTGCTCTGCACACAGTAAGTGCTCAATAAATACGATTGATTGATAGAGCACAGGCCTTGGAGTCAGAAGGTCATGGGTTCTAATCTTGGTTCTGCCACTTGCCCGCTGTGTGACCTTAGGCAAGTCACTTCACTTCTCTGGGCCTCAGTTACCTCATCTGTAAAATGGGGGTTGAGGCTGTGAGCCCCATATGGGACAGGGACTGTTTCCAACCTGATTTTCTTGTATCCACCCCAGTGCTTAGTACAGTGCCTGGCACATAGTAAGGAAGGCAGATGGAGGAAATGAGTGCTTAGATCAGTCAATACTTTTTGCTAGGTTCTCTCTTCTGGAGACTTAAGGAAAGCTTAGTGTGGCTTAGTGGAAAGAGCATAGGCCTGGGAGTTGGGTTCTAATCCCAACTGTTCCACCTGCCTGCTGTGTGACCTTGGGCAAATTTCTTAACTTCTCTGCACCTCAGTTTTCTCAACTGTAAAATGAGGATTAAATTCCTGTTCTCTTAGACCGGGAGACCCATGTGGGTTAGGAACCGTGTCCAATCCGAATGTGTTACATGTATCCCGGCGCTTTGTTTAGTGGTTGGTACATAATAAAAGCACTTAACAAGTACCACCTTTATTATTAGCCATTCTTTCTAGCCCTAAGACCTAGGAGTGAGGTGGAAAAGAAGGATAGGATTGGGAGAAAGATGGTGTTTGCAACATTTTTCCTCCCTAAGCACTTTTATTGATCCCTCTGATCTTTGTTTGTAATATTGACAATTTCTGCTGTGGCAATGGAGTTTTCAGTGGGAAGATTAAAGATCTTACCTGAAAACTTGACTCTGATTTTGAGTGGTATTTATCATCAATCGTATTTATTGAGCGCTTACTATGTGCAGAGCACTGTACTAAGCGTTTGGGAAGTACAAATTGGCAACACATGGAGACAGTCCCTACCCAACAGTGGGCTCACAGTCTAAAAGGGGGAGACAGAGAACAAAACTAAACATACTAACACAATAAAATAAATAGAATAGATATGTACAAGTACAAGTGGTATTTACTGAGAACTAACTGTGTGCAAAGCACTGTAATAAGTGCTTGGGAGTGTACAATACAATAAGAATTGGTAGACATGTTCCCTGCCCTCAAGGAGTTTACAGACTAGAGGGGGATGACATCAGTCTGCCATCCTTTCCCAGCCCTCTACTTCCTTACAGAAGAGAAGACCTCTTTTTCTCACCCCCTTCAGTCATTCCTATTTATTGAGCACTTACCGTGTGCAGAGCACTGTAAAAAGGTTGGGAGAGTACAGTATAATCCCTTCTTCATTTTCCCTTGCATTCATAATTCACCAATTTCAATCCCCCCCAGGGCAACTGCGTTCATAACGGTGAGGAGATAAGGGAAGAGAGTCTGGTTAGGTCTATCTTGCACAGAGGATTTGGCTTGTGGCTGAGCACGGAAATCCAAATGGGAGTAGGATTTGAAAAGACTTAAAAGAAATGATCCATGCTCAATGGTATAGCGTGGGTCAGTGAGCAGTGGAATGGCGAGCAAAGCAGTGGGTGAAGGAACCACCAAGAAATAGAATCAGTACAGACAGACAAAGCCAGAATTAGACTCCAGTTAAGCAATACGACCTCCCCTCCCAACTCCACAGCACTTATGTACGTATCTGTAATATATTTATTTATATTCTGTCTCCCTCCCCTGCTCTTGATGGTAAGCTCCTTGTGGGCAGGGAATGTGTCTATGTTGTACTCCCCCAAGCGCTTAGTACAGTGCTCTGCATTCACTCAGTAAACACAATTGAATGAATGAAGCAATGCTTTAAAAAATGAGTAACTGATAGATGTTGTTGATAGCTGGGTTATTGATAAACAGGGATTGAGCAATACCCATAGGTACATGAGTCAGTTTATCTGCTCGTGCCAAATGCTGTCTTAAAACCCTCACTACCAGCCCCCCTGTCCTGCCACCCTCCCATCTGGGGTTGGAATTTAGCACAGGCAACCTGCCAGGCCTTTGCCATTGTATTGGTGAATTTTCCCTACTACTTCACTGAGACTTCTGAATAAAAGTCTGGGACTGGAAAAAATTCTGTTTCAATTCATCACCCCTCCTACGCCCTCATCCCATGTAACCAGTCCAAGGATGCGGTCCCTGTCTTGATCCACAGTCAAGGGCAAAGCTGGGAAAAGTTCCTCCCTCCCCACCTCCTCCATGTGTTATGGGAACAGGGTGACCTTAAGTTGCTTTTGATGGCGGGTGAGAGCGGTTAGCAACAGCACCTCCAACTTCTGGGAAAGTCTTCATTGTGTAACACTGAGGCTTGGCACCGGTTCCTTTGCTCAGCCCGTGGGGGTAAGGGTGGGTGTTAGGTGTGCGGAGGCTGGCACACAGCCTCCGCAGCCTCTGGGAATGACCAGAAGGATCAGAGGAGAATCCCTGAGGAATTTACTTCAATGGTGCCTGTTGTGTTTGATCTGATGCCATTGTTTCTACCGCTTTGTTTAGCCAGGTGCTTGGCACATAGTAAACACCAACTAATACCGTTATTATTGGTATTATTGTGGTTGGGGAGTCTCTGGTAAAGGCCTCAGCTCCGGCTTGCCCTAGTGAAGTCCTAATTTCACTGACAGCTTTCAGCAGGGAGGAAGGGCTCAGGAGGCTTTAATTCCTGTTTTCTTCTGGGCTAATTGCTCTGCCCAGCTACTTTACTACTAATAGTAATTGCAGTATTTGTTAAGTGCTTACTATGTCCCAAACACTAGACTAAACACTGGGGTCATACAAGATAATCAGGTAGGCCGGTGGCTCCTAAATGTGTGACAAAGGCATTCTGAGTCAGGGGAAAATCTTTGCATGAGCTTAGACTTGTCTGGCCTTCACCAAGGTGAGGTAGGACAAGGAGTGGAGAGTGAGCACACATTAAGCCTTTTAAGCCCATACTGGACTCCTTCTCCTGTTGCCTGGGGCTCTGCAGAGACCCTTTGATGTGCGAGGTCTTGGGGGGCCTTGCAGGCCTCCTGGGTAGAGAGCATAAGTGGAAGTTCTTGCTGATGGGGTGGGAGAGAAAGATTACTTGATTGAACTACAGGACTCAAATTGCCAGCTGCTGTGATTTAAATCTGAGATTTACTGATGAAAGTACCTCTGCTCAAGTAGCTTGTTAGGAAGCCCAGAGTATCAGACAGGTGGCCATTGAGGCTGTAATAGAATTCCCATGTCCTGGCTCACAACTCACAGTCGACTGGGCCAGGAATTGAAATATTGATCAGCTGAAAGCCCTTTGCTGTGAAGGCTGTTTTCTGGGCTCCAAGGCCGGGCTGCAGACCTGATTCCTGCAAGCAGTAAGGGAGCCAGGGGAAAAAAGGGGCTTCCAACTTTCATTACAGTCCAGATTCTGTGTGGTGAGGGTAGGCTTTTCATGTTCTGTTCACTTCCATCTTATTGCTGGCTATGCTAAGCAAGTGTGAGTTCCACTGATCTTGTCAGGTTATTTTGTCTGATACAAAAGATCTGTGGGAGAGTGGTTATTCCATCTCTTTATTCCTCCTTTCATAGAGTCCTTCCCTGACTAGGCCCCCATTTCTCCTTATTCACTTTCCCTTCTGTGCTGCCCATGTATTTGGTGTCTTACACCTTAAGTCTCTCCCTCAATCAATCGATCATATTTATTGAGTGCTTACTCTGTGCAGAGCTGTGTGTCATATTGGGAGAGTACAATTTAACAGAGTTAGTAGACACATTCCCTGTCCCCAAAGAGCTCACAGTCTAGACAGCAAAGTTTATCAATCCCTCTAGACTGTGAGCTCCTTGGGAGCAGAGAATGTGTTTACCATCGTCACTCTACTAAATTATCTCCCAAACATCTAGTATAGTCCTTGGCACATAGTAAGTGCTTCATAAATACAGTTGATAAATTTATTCTCTTCATGACTTAGTGGAAAGAGCTTGGGATTGGGTTGTAACCGTGGCTCCACCAGTTGTGTATTGTGTGATCTTAGGACAGTCGCTTACCACCTCTGTGCCTTGGTTTCCTCATCTGAAAAATGGAGAGGACTTACCTGTTTGCTCTCCCTCTTACATTGCGAGCACCATGTAGAACCAAGAATGATCTGATTGTCTTGCATCTATTCCAGCCTTTAGCACATTGTTTGGCATATGGAAAGTGCTTAATACATACTGTTCTTTTAATAATTTTAAGACTTGAAAGTGCAGTGGGCAGTCTCTTGGAATTCTTAATAATTGTCAGAGACCCAGCACTGAGGCTTATCAGGGAAATGGATGATGGAGGCCTCCTTGTGAAAAATGTTGTATTTATTGAGCGTGTTTTCTGTATGCCGAGCACTGCGCTAAGGACTTGGGAGAGTACAATACAACAGAGTTGGTAGACAAGGTCCCTGCCCACAATGAACTTACAGTCCAGAGGGATTAATAAACTTTGCTGGTTTGATGGGCCTGAGTAGGACCAAGGTGCTCATTTTTCACATTTTTGTGGCATCCCTCCTCTAACCATACAATTGGGGCATGCTTATGAATCCAAATGTTTTCCCCAGTGTGACAGATCTTGCAGAAATCTTTATTTTTTTCAAATATTATTTTTATTCATTTCACCATTTTGGGGGGAAGTCACCATTCATCTTGAAAAATACATTTTAGAGTTGTATCCAAAATGATAATTTTTTGAATTCACCTATCAAGGAAGCTGAGCTACAGAAATGAACAAAGATAATTCTCATCTTTTTTTGTTCATGCTGCCTAGTGAGAACCATGGATTTGAGGCCATCTCTTCCTTAGCTATTTTTGGAAGCTCTGTCAGGATGAAAGGAATAAAGTTTTCAGTACTTGCGAAAGCCCCCGGCTTAATGTTCACCTTTTGGGGGGTTCCCCTGGGGCAGGGGGATGAGCCCCACCCAGAGAACTGCAGGGGGGAAGCACTGAAGAGGAAGAAATCCTAAAACATCTGCTGGTTCAGATTTATAAAGGAATGTCCCGTCTCTTCCAAATTATTATTCTGGGCACAGAGCTCCTGTCTCCCTCTTTAGCGAACTAACACTTGCTTATGTGCATTCTCAGCTCTCTAATTGCTTGCCACTGCAATTTGGAAAAGCAAAGAGAAACTGACTTAAAGAACAATCCTATGAAAAGTGCAGCACTGGAACTCTAGATGCCTTGAATGAAGACCACACTTTGTGTCATCCCTAAAGCCCCTTTTATCTTCTGACCGCACTGTACTTCCTAGATGTTATATCTGATGGCTAAGATATTGCCCTGCTTCAAAGCTAATGAAGCCCCGGCACAAAGAGTGATTTCCTTGGGTCAGAGAGTGTAGTAGTCAGGAAGCTAATGATGGGCCTGGGTATCTCAGTGTTCCTTTCTCTGCCTTTACTATGCTCATTAGATGAATTGTGCTTTTCCCGTTGTACAGTCCCTTCCTGGAAATCATGAGACTGCATCTGCAAGCATTCCTGCAGCTCTCTCCCTCTCTTCTCCCACCTCAACCCAGCTCACTCTGTACCTCCTCAGTCTCTTCTCCCCTGCCAACAATACCTTGTTCATACCCCTCCTCTTTCTGGGAACCATTTCCCTCTTCAAATCTGCAAGACTACAGAGCCCTTTATCCACTGAAATCCCACCTCCTCCAGGAGATGTCCCCTGATTTATTTCTCTGACTTCCCAACTATCGCCAATGAGAGTTTTGAGCCACTGCTACACTTCTTCACTCACTACCACCTGTAGCTCTTCTGAATTCATCCATCGGCCCATATACTCCACTATTTAACCCCTTACTCATCCACATTTCTCTTTCCTCCTACCTGTAAATTATTTTGTTTCTGTCTCCTCTTTTAGATTTTTAAGCTCACTGAGGGAAGGGATTGTACCCTCTAATTCTGTTGTACTGTCCCAAGCTCTCAGTACAGCACTCTGCACACAGTAGGCACTCAGTAGATGTTGATCAACTGATCCTCTCTATTTTTTTTTCTTTCTCCAACAGGTTTGTGGCAAGGTTCTAGAATTGGAAAAAGAGGGAACATGATGTCTGTGTTCCTGTTTCCGCTTCTGGGGCTCGTGCTGAACTTGGGGAAAGCCCAGGCGCTGGTTTCCCCCAATGAACTCCAACGTAAGTTTACCAAGCTCCTAGCTGGGCCTCCAGCCCTCTGGATGGTTTTTATTTTCCCTTGTGCAGAGAATCCAAACCTAAGTAAGAGCCAGTGAGCATTGCTACTCACTGGGACGTTCTCTGAAGCCTAAGGATCTACTCGTTCTCTATTGTGGAGGAGCTGGGGAGTAGGCTTTGAGATATCAATCACGGATGGGCTCTTTAGTGCACTTGGTAGAGCTTGATTCATTTAATCGTATTTATTGAGCACTTACTGTGTGCAGAGCACTGTACTAAGCGCTTGGGAAAGTACAACACAACAATAATCCCTCTTATTGTTGAGTCAAGTACTTGTGGGCAGTGATTGTGTCTACCAACTGAATTGTACTTTCCCATATGCTCTCATACAATGCTCTGCATGCAGTAAATGCCCAATAAATACCATTGATTGGTGAAGTTTACCTATGAATGAGAGGCAGAGAGAGAGAGTGTGTGTTTGTGTGTGTGTGTGTGTGTGTGTGTGTGTGTGTGTGTGTGTGTTTGAAAAGGCTATTGTGGGACCCACAGTCCTGGTCACATTGGGCACACAAAAAGGGTGTCCCTTGTTCTGTTGTACATCCCCACACACCCCCAAGAGAGTCTGCTGCACTGCAGGCAGGAGCTGGGTGGGCTACAACCCTCCTCCTCTCTGGGGAGAATTGCTTGGGTCCAGGTCCTCTTTTATGGTTGTGTGACATCAATCGTTGCCTGTTTGCGCATTACCTGGGCCAACTGTTAAATTCAGCCACTGCCTCTCCATGCCATGCTGTATCTTGGGGTTTTCAACCTCTGGTCCTGAAGCTCTCCCTCCCCCACCAACCTGGTCCCATTCCAGGGGAAGGGGAGTGTTTAGGGAGTCTGATGTAACTCCATGCCCATTGCCATCCCAACCAGATGGACCCATGACCCGTGTACCCAAACACAAATACTTGTAGTGATTAGGTGAAATTCCCCAGGGGGTGGTGCAGCGGTGAGTCCTTGAAATATTGCAAAAATAATCTGGGTTTACAAAGACCAAGCTGGGGTCCAGATCTGCCATGTCATTTCCCACTGGCTCTCTGGGTTTTGTGGCATTCTGGCACCCTGTTGGTATGATTCACGTTGGCTCTCTAGTCATTGGCTCTATTGTGCCAGAACCCTGTGGTTTCCTAGCATGGGCTGTTTTTGTGACACCGTAAGTCCTTTGAGTCATGAGCAATATGTCAAAGAGGAAAGGAAAGTTTCCTCCCAGCCCAGTTAGTGCAACCCAAGAGTCCCCTCCTGCCATGAAGAGTGTGGTGAGTTGCATCAGACATGAGGCATAAATTGAAGCATCCCCACTATCTGCACAGAATGTTATGCCGTCTGCCCACTGTCGACAGAGACCAGTTCAGTCATAGCAAGCAGCTGGCATTGGTACTGTCTGGGCTGTGCTGTTTCCTGCCCCAAAGCCTACCCGTTCCCCACCCCTTCGGTGAGGTCACTTCCTTCCAAGTGTGCTCTCTGGGTAAATATTGACTGGGACAAATGCACGGTAGAATGTCCCAGTCCAGCCTGCCAAATTGCAAAACCAGAGACCAGACGGTCTAGAAACAGAATAGAGCTGGGGTCAGAGGGTCAGAAGAATGGAGGGAGAATCGTGGTTTTCCTCCTTCGTGAACTCTGTTGAAAAGCTAAACCACACCCAGGTCAGATAGCTTCCCAGAGTATTGTGCCCAGTTTTTCCTCCGTGGGAAACTAGGAATGATATTATCGACGCAGCATCAACACTCGTTATCGGTCTGTTCGGCACCTCCTAAGCCCCGAGCAGCAGTCTGGAACCAAAGCCAAAGTCAGGAGAGTTGAAGGAGAGGGACATGGTTGAAGTGCCGAACTAGCAGAGGTTTGTGGAAGGAAAGGTATCCTGCTGGGATGATTAGGGAACAGGTTAAGGGACCAAGTTCTCAGTCCTTACCAGAATAGGGTCCTGTCTGACATTCGGGAGGCCCAGCAATCTTCATTTCAAGGTCAGGTGAATGTGATTCTGGGCGAAAAGAATGCCTTCACCCCTTCAGCTGGCTGAGGTCAAAGAGGAAATGCACATTTGGATTGAAAACGAAAGGAAACCTCCACGTGACCCTGACCATCCCAAGCTCTGATGATCATTGCATTATACACGGTTTTCTCACTCCGATCTGCCCTAACCCAAGCATTTCAGATTCTAGTTCAGCGCTCTTCCCCGTCCTTCCCTGTACCTCTCCACAGCCTCATTACCTGTATCTGCCTATCTCTTCCCCTACTGCAGAGCTGTCCACAGAAGGGAGAAAGTACATAGATACCGAGATTGAAAATGCCATCAATGGTGTGAAGCAGATGAAGAATCTTATGGACAAAACTGGGAAGGACCACCAGCAGATCCTCAGCACCCTGGAGAAAGCCAAGAAGGAGAAGGAGGTGGGATGTTCAACGTTGCCGCAGCAGCTCTGGGTCCCTAGCAGAGGCGGGGGCATGATAAATTGTAGCCCCACGGGGCCAGGCCTGTGGCTTTCCACATCACGTCTCTGGCCCATTATTAATTCTCCCTGGTCACTGCATGTTGCAGGGCACTCTTTCGGGAAGCTGTATTTGTTTTTGAGGGCTACAAGGAGGTAGCGAGGGAACAAACGATATTTATTGAGTACTTACTATGTGACAAGCACTGTAATGAACACCTGGGAGAGTACAATACAATGAGATTATTGTATTATAATTGTATTATAATACCCTGCAATAATGTAATAATGAGGGTCAGTATTCTGACCCTCAATCTGCTGCCCAGACCTTTGGCTGGGCTCTTGATTGGAAATGCTGAGACACGTTTCAGATGTCTTCATAACTTTGGGAACCAGAGCTACCTGATTGGCAGCTGAAATTAGTCAATCATATTTGAGCACTGATTGGGTGCAGAGCACTGTATAAAAACATTTGGGAGAGTACAGTAAAATGGAGTTGGTAGACACTTTTTCTGCCCACAATGAACGTACATTCTAGAGCTGAAACTTTACTATGGCAGTGCTTCTCAACTTTTTCTTGGTGGGAGGCTCACCCAGCACGGGTAGAATAGTCCATAAATATCTACATTTCCTCAGTTTATCTTTTCCTGTCCACCCCCACCTACACACACCCACTCACACACGCATCCTCCCCTTCCGGCTCTGGGGACTGCCAGCTTCGATCGGGTATGCTCCCATGCATGATAGCGATCCAGAGAGGTGCAGTGAAATTTAAAATGGCAGCTCAGCACGGTCCTCAGGCACCCCTGAAGGCTTTCCGCAGCACAGTGGTCGGGAAGCCCTGTTCTGGATTTCATCTGGGACTAGTCTCAGAAGACCAGGCCTATTTTCAGCTCTTTCTTTGAGCTGGTGGGCCTCAAACACAGGAGGGGGTACCTCCCACTCACCTTCAGCTTCCCGAAAGTGGCATTCTTGGAATGAGAATATGTGACAGACAACTCTTTCTAAAAATAGCAGCAGCACTATCTGGTGAGTCAGGAGAAAAGGGCTCACCTCTCCCGGGGGTTGCTGGTCTCTTTCTGGGCACTGCACCAGCAGATTGGCCACAACCCTCCGAAAACCCCTCATGTTCCACACTTTGAGAAAAAGTGCTTAAATAACTCGTTTACTCCCTTTGGGCCCCAGTGACCCCACCGTGACGGTCCCACCATGGTGTTTACCATCAACCTTCCTTTTAGGATCACTGGGACAATAATGATTAACGATTAAGTATTTAAGTGCTTATTCTTTGCCAAGCACTGGGGTAGATACGGTATGAGTGATAATCAATCGTATTTATTGAGCGCTTACTGTGTGCACAACACTGGACTAAGTGCTTGGGAAGTACAAGCTGGCAACGTATAGAGACAGTCCCTACCCAACAGTGGGCTCACAGTCTAGAAGGGGGAGACAGAGAACAAAACCAAACATACTAACAAAATAAAATAAATAGAATAGATAGGTACAAGTAAAATAAATAGAGTAATAAATATGTACAAATGTATATACATATATACAGGATAAGATACCGGTAGAGGGTGAACTTTGAGCTCTTCAGAAAAAAACATGCTAGCAATCTAGTTATTGTTAGCCTAGCCAATATTGTAGTTGTGGTATTTGGAAAGTGCTTACTGTATGCCATGCACTCTGTTAAGCACTGGGGTAGAGACAATAGATGCAGATTGGGGGAGGGAGAACAGGTAGTTAACCCCCATTTTATAGCACTGCAAAGGCTGTCTAGGCTGGGCTCCAGCTAGAAGAGCATAGTTTGTCCGGGAGAAGGATGTCATTCACCCAGCCAGACTCTTAGCACCTTGGTAGGCATTTTTGGGTGGTTATCATCACAGCCTCTTCCTCTCCCCTGGCAGGAAGCCATCCAGATGGCCAAGGACACTGAGAAGCAGCTGAATGAGAAGCCAGAGGTGTGTAACGAGACCATGATGGCCTTGTGGGAGGAGTGCAAACCCTGCCTGAAGCACACCTGCATGAAGTTCTACTCCAGAGTCTGCAGGAGCGGTTCTGGCCTGGTCGGCCGCCAGGTGAGAGAGGGCCGCGGCCCTCGGCCCTGGGAGTAGGTCCCTGCTCTGAGAACCCAGGCAGGGACCCGATGGAGGGGGCCGGTGGGAAGTGGCAACTCTGCTGTGGGGGGGCCTAGCCCCACCCCAAAACAAGGGTGAGTCTGGCCAGGGAGGAGGAAGGAGCCTTCTGAGAAGAGAATAATAACTGTGGTATTCATTAAGTGTTTGCCATGTAAACACACCCGGACCCACTCACCATATGCAGTCTAGGGGGGCGAAGAACCTGGATTCCATCCCCATTTTACAGAGGAGGAAACTAAGGCACAGAGGCATTAAGTTACTTTCCCAAGGTTACACAACAGGCAAACGACAGAGGTGGGATTGGAGGAGAAAGAAGCGTTAGCTCTGAACTAAGGGCAGAGAGGTGGATATGTGTGGATATATATATCCACCATCCACAAGGGACTATTTTCCATCTGAATGAGACCATAAACAAGGGACCTAAAAATGAGTGTAACCAAACCTGATGCTTCCTGTCTGCCCCCAGACAGGAGGGAACATACTTGTTCCTCTGGCCCTCATCATTTTTGTAGCCCCTGTCCACCTCACCACCTCTTCCACGCTCAGGGAGTGAGAGCATATGTAGCTCGGGGACGCTCGTGTTGAAGACCGAGTACTCCTTTGATACTGTCTATCAACTTCTAGTGGGCCCATCAAATAGCTGGATTAGATTAGCGAGCTTCCCTGGGATGACAAGTAGCATCACACGCAACTGTGCCCTGTAAAGATTTGAACGTGACTATGTGGATGATTCTAATGCTGTAGCTGTGTCTTGGGGTGCCCTTGCAGCCTGCCCTGTGCCATTGCGATTGAGCTAGAGCTGCGTCTCTCCACGAGCCTGCTGCAGGTCCCCTTGGGGTGCGTAGTTGGCATTGCCACCACCCACAAATCGATGACTTACTGTGTTCAGGACACTGTACTAAGTGCTTGGAAGAGTACAGTCCAACAGAGTGGGTAGAGAGGTTCTCTGCCCACAAGAAGCTTACAGTCTAGAGGGGGAGACGGACATTCATATAAATAAATTCCGGATCTGAACGGAAGTGGCGGGAGCGGAGGGTGGGGTGAATCTCACGTGCTTAAGGGGTACAGATGCTGACACAGACCCTCACTGGCCGCTCGGGCGTGTGTTTGCTCCAATAGTTGGAGGAGTTCTTGAATCAGTCCTCGCCCTTTTCCATTTGGTTGAATGGGGACCGGATGGACTCCCTCTTGGAAGATGACCTCGAGCAGGACCAGAGGCTGGACAACCTGGAGGAGAACTACAGCCTGATGGAGCAGAGCATCGATGACCTCTTCCAGGACAGTTCGATGGCTTATGGGCAGATGCACCCCATCTTCCACTCCCCCTTCCTGGGGGTGTTCCAAGACCCCATGAGATCCCCCTTCCGGGGCTTCCGTTTCCCTTTCTCCAGCGGCAGGGTAGTCAGGGACACGTCTCCCTTCTTCCCTCACCACCAACAAGGCTTCCAGCAGCTGTTCCAGCCTCTTTTTGAAATGACCCGGAGGATGATGGAGGGGACCCGGAGAGCCTTAGAAAGGGAAAGTCAGTGGGACGTCCACGGTCGTGACTCTTCACTGGGCGGATTCTTGCCAGGTGGGAAACCCTCTGTCTTTTGCGGGTGGGAGAGGAGGTGGGATTCTGAGCACTGCAGGCTGGTTTGGGCCACTTTTCTGGCTTCTGTTAAGCAGGAGCGCTAGATCCTTGGGAGTTCGGAATCCTGATTTCCAAGAACTCATCTTAAAAGGCGTGAGCCTTTTGAGTCCTATTTTCCCATATTTGAGCAAAATATGGAAAGAGAGGAAGCATGGCAGCCAGAGCTTTGCACTTCATCATCATCAATCGTATTTATTGAGCGCTTACTATGTGCAGAGCACTGTACTAAGCGCTTGGGAAGTACAAATTGGCAACAGATAGAGACAGTCCCTACCCAACAGTGGGCTCACAGTCTAAAAGGGGGAGACAGAGAACAAAACCAAACATACCAACAAAATAAAATAAATAGGATAGCTATGTACAAGTAAAATAAATAAATAAATAAATAGAGTAATAAATATGTACAACCATATAAACATATATACAGGTAGTCAGTGCAGTTCTGCCAACCCAGAGCATGTATATCTGCCCAGTAGGAGAAATGGTAAGGCTTTACCCCCATACTCTGCCCCCCTTACCCACACCTTCCTAAAACTCCAAACGTATGGAGGCCCCAAACACATTCTTCAGCCTAAGTCCGAATAGGATCTGAAGTCTTAACTCCCAATCGTTAGTACCTTGCTCCTGCTGCCTGCCCATTTTCCTGCTGCTTGCTTAAGCAACAGCTGGGGGTAATTGCCATCCACCCAGTCATTTCCCAAGGGATTGTGATTCCTTCCCCTCCAGCTACTCCCTGAGCAGAGGGGTTGTAGGACCAGGAAGTGACCAAGGCTGGTTGGGTCCTGTCTTTCCTCCTTTGGTGGTTCATTGAGGGGGACTAGGGTATTTGCCTCCAAAGGATATTCTGGTTATTAATCAGGCCCAGGAACCGCTTGCTGAGCATATCTGCTCCAGATGTAGATAATAATAATAATAATGGCATTTGTTAAGTGCTTACTATGTGCAAAGCACTGTTCTAAGCGCTCGGGAGGGTACAAGGTGATCAGGTTGTCCCACGTGGGGCTCACGGTCTTAATCCCCATTTTACAGATGAGGTAACTGAAGCTCAGAGAAGTTAAGTCACTTGCCCAAGGTCACACAGCAGACGTGGTGGAGCCGGGATTCAAACCCATGACCTCTGACTCCAAAGCCCCTGCTCTTTCCACTAAGCCATGCTGCTTCTCTGAAAGCTACTATTTTGGTCTGTGGTACATAAAATGCCCTTATCAAGAACTAGGGAGGATATTTTTGCCAGAGTTGTTGGACTTGTGGGGAATCAATCATATTGAGTGCTTACTATGTGCATAGCACTGTACTAAACACTTGGGAGAGTACAATACAACAGAGTTGGTAGAAACATTCCTTGCCAACAAAGAGCTTACAGTCTAAAGGGTGAACTCAATCTATCAATCGTACTTAGCTTAAAGAATATAGAGCCGTGTCTATAGGTGACACACAGAAAGGAGAGGGAGTAGGGGAAATACGAACTTGGGCGGTATTTAGGAGCTGCTTTTTGTTTTTGGTTTGTTTTTTTTAGGAGAGTTTTGAAGGTGGTGACAGTGGTGGTCCGTCAGATATGGATGGGGCAGGAGTTCCAGGCCTGAGGGAGGATGGGGGGGCGAGGAGGGGGTGGTCAGTTAGATGAGGTCAAGGAACCGTGAATAGGTTGGTGTTAGAGGAATGAAGTGTGTGGGCTGGGTTGTAGTAGGAAATCAGTGAAGGAAGATAGGCGGGGTGTGGGGAGATATGGACCAAACGTTTTTGGGTTTTTTGGAAAAATGATCCGGGCAGCAGAGTGAAGTAAGGACTACAGAGTGAAGAGGTGAGAGGCAGGGAGGTCAGTGAGGAAGGCTGATTCAAGGTTGGATAGGATGAAGTGCTTGGATTAGTGTAGTAGCAGGTTGGATGGAGAGGAAAGGCAGATTGTAGCGATTCTGTGAAGGTTTAGCCCAGTCTGGCCACAGCCGCCGCCTTGTGAGTCCTAGCCCTGCCTCTAGTGTAAATTTTGAACTGTCAGAAATAATTCTTAAGTGTGTGCATCAAGATTCCATGCAAAGCGAGACAGTCATGCAAATAAATAAGTTACGGATAGATACATTAAGTGCTGTGGGGATGGAACGGTTGGGGAATAAAGGGAGCAAGTCAGAGGTAGCGGGAAAAGAGAAAATGAGGGCTGAAATCAGGGAAGACTTCTTGAGGAGAAAGTGGAAATGAATCCTGGGCAGTTAAGCGGCAGCAAAGAGAAGCGAGAGAGAGCATCGAGTGTCTTTTCCTTCTGCCTCTGGACCACGAGTTGATCAGTGCTTGATGTGACTTCTTCTGTTTTGTGTGTCCAGAGAACAATGCCACCAATGACCGTATGGTGTGCCGGGAAATCCGACGCAATTCAGCAGGCTGCTTGAAGATGAAGGACCAGTGTGCTAAGTGCCAGGAGATTTTGTCCATAGGTAAGTGAGCTCTCCCAACCCCCCTAATAGCTTTCAGTGATTCAACTTTATCATCATCATCACCACCACTGTTGTCACTTAGCATCCATGACTATTTAATGACTATCCATTAAAGATACAGAGCACTCTGTATGGAGTTTCAGTAGTGTGGTAGTAGAAGCCTGGCTTGATGTACCAAAGTTAAGGATCAGTTTTAGCCTCTTCCTAATAATAATAATTCTGTCATTTGTTCAGGGCTTGCTAAGTGCTGGGGTACCTACAAAGTCAGATTGGGTAGTCCCTGTCTCACATGGGGCTTTGCATGACTTTCCTGTGGCTCTGTGTGCCATGAAGGAAAACCAGGGAAAGTTTTCCCCAACGCTGATCTTTTTGTAAAATATACTGCCTATGTCTGCATTTCATATCATCCCCTGGCTGAGCTTCTGAATGAATTTAACCTTTTGAATAGTAGGGCTTTTTCGGTCCAAGCAGGGAGCAGCTATGTAGCAAAACTGGGAGTGTAAATCAGGGATGGAGTCTGCCTGCCCTGTGGACTTCCTGCTTCTCATGCTGCTTTTATGTGTCACTTCTGGAGTGCTGCCATCTAAATGAGGCAATAACAGGGAGAGGGGCAGGGGCATGGGATGGCCCCGGGAGTCTGGAGGCTTTATTTCCGGGGCCATGTAAAATCCTGGAGCCCTGGGAAAAAGTGGCTACTTCTCATACCCATTGCAGAGGCCAAGGGTGGTCCCCTCATACACAAGTATCAGAGGTGTCTGGTGCCTGCCCTCTATTTGTTGACAGAAGATCTGTTATTCCTGAGACCATCCCCACCTCCATCCAGAGGCAGGCCTTATCCACTTACTGGGTTAGAGGATTTAACCTGGTGGAAAGTCCCTATTAGGCTAGTTAGGGGCAGAGAAATGACTGTGGTGCCCTGGACCTCCTCATTTGATTGGGCCCCTTTGCCGGGCAGAAGGAGTGTTGTGCCTCTTGCCAACCCCATGAACCCCACCAGTCATCGGGAAGCCTGACTGAGCTTTATGGTTTATCCCTCACCACTGATGCAATAGCTTTCTCTCTAACATTTAACTCAGTCTGCACATACGTACTAAAAACTGGTCAGCCCACCCTCCCTGGTAAAGGCACAATAGGTGAACTCAGCCCTGTGATCCCTACTTTGCTGGGTGCTTAGCTAAAGCTGCCGGCTGCCGGGATGAGTGGCACAGAGCACACTGGTGTGTGTCGCCTGCTTCTGCAGGACCCACCTAACGACTCTGGTCCAGTGCCAGATGACTCTTTTTCTTGGTAAGTCAAAAGCTGGTCAATTAGGCCAACATGACGATCACTCTGGAGAATGTCAGCTCAACTGCGTGGTACTCCAGAGGGCAGATCTAGGAGCAGAAACCCAAGCCTCCCTTGCCCAAGCTCGGGGTCCTAACCAAATACTTTCTTGAGAGAGAACTGGGCCGGCCCAAGTCAGAGTTACCGGTCCTCTGGATCGGTGCAGAGAGGGAAGGTCGAGGGGAGAGACTGGTCTCTATTGGGCCCACGATCTCTGGGATCTACACCTAGTCATCCTCTCTCCGTGCTCTGTTCCGTCCCTGTCTCTTCACCCCGTAAAGATTGCTCGGAGACAGACCCCTTACAAAGTCAGCTGCGGGAGAAGTTCGAAGATGCCCTGCGGGTAGCGGAGAAATTCTCCAGGAAATACGACGAGCTCCTCCAGTCGTTCCAGATGGAGATGCTGAACATGTCTGCCCTCCTGGATCAGCTGAACAAGCAATTTGGATGGGTGTCCCAGCTGGCCAACGTCACGCAGAAAAGGAATGGCATCTTCCAGGTCACCACGGTATGGGCCTGGCTCCCCTGCCCAGTGAGGCTGGGGGGAGATAGGGAGGCTCTGATGTCTGCCTTGTGCTCGTAGGTCCAGCTCTCCCTTCTTGGCTGCTGAGGTGGACCATTGGGGTAGCCGGGCCCATGGGATTTTCTGCTTGTGCTTGGGCAAGTACAGTAGAGTTGGTAGACACCATCCCTGCTCTTCAGGAGCATGTAATCTAGTAAGGGAGACCATCACTTAAAGTAATTACAGGAAGGGGGAAGCAACAAGAGTTTAAAGATATGTACCAACGTGCTAGGGTGAATGGACTTGCCTAGGATGTGCACTTCATGTGGCCTGCTTAAACCCAATTCCTATATTAAAGGCATCAAATCCTGCGGGGCAGAGAGAAAAATGTAAACCCCGCTGGGGATTTTGTTCATTGAATCCATGCCAGTTACTCCAGTGCCCAGGTGAAGAGGAATTGGGAAAATAATTAAGCATCCCTGGCTTCAGGCTGTCAGTATTGCTCATGTCAGGGGCAAAGCTGGGTTAACAAAATGAGGCCAAAGCCCCTTCTACTTAGGTGAGAGGCTCTGTAAAATAAAGCCATAATTTTCTAGTCAGAGCAGGCCTACTGTCTCCCATGATTTAGCCATGTCTCCCAACATTCCTAGAGAGAGGCAGTATCATCATCTTTGAAGTACCAGGCAGTGTGGTGTGGGGGAAAGTGCATAGGTCTGCAGGTGAGATCCTAGTTCTAGACATGGCTTTGCCACTGACCTGTTGAGGGATCCCCTCTCTGTGCCGTCACCTAATAAGAGTGATAATAATTGTGGTATTTAAGCACATATTACGTGCCAAGCGCTGTACCAAGCTTTTGCCCAGGTTAAGCGTCCCCAGCATAAACTTGGTTTGAGTGCTAATCTAAAAATACTTGGTTAGAGATGATTCAACTTCTCATTGTCTCACTGTCTCTCTCCCACTAGTTGCTGTCTAAATCCTCAAACCCAGAGGATCCATCCACCCCATCTGACACAGAAGTGGTTGTGCACATCTTCGACTCGGACCCCATCTCTTTGACCATCCCGGGAGAAATTCCTTGGAACGACCCGAAGTTCATGGAAATGGTAGCGGAGGAGGCTCTGCGGCACTATAAGCAGAGTGCTGTGTAAGTGCCGGGGCCGAGGGCTTGGTTGGGTTCTGCCTGGTGGTGCCTAGTGCCTTATTCTAGTCAGAGGCCATAGAAGCATGGGGAAGGCCTAGACCTGGAGGAAGTTTTCTGAGTAAAAAATTGGACTTCTGATCCAGTTCTGCACAGACCAAACCCGATACTAATGGGGATTGTGCTGTGTAGACAGAGCCTATGTTTTTGAGTCATGCACCCCTAGCCCTACCACTAAACTTGGCTTGGAGCCCCGAGATCAGCCCATCAGCCTGATTGATGGCACTTCCAGATATCGTCCCTCTAGTCCGCTTCTGCCCTGGAAAGGGGCCCCAGGGCAATTCCCGAGCCCAGATAAGCTGGTGGTGCAGAGACCCAAAACTCCAGGCATCAGCTTCCCAATCAGGGGAGTGGAGGAGGGAAGGGGAGTGCAAAACAAACAAATCTCTAGATAGGTGTAGATGATGAAAAGCACAGGGGAAAAAAGTAATAATAATAATAATAATGGCATTTGTTAAGCGCTTACTACGTGCAAAGCACTGTTCTAAGCGCTGGGGGGATACAAGGTGATCAGGTTGTCCCACATGGGGCTCACAGTCATCATCCCCATTTTTACAGATGAGGTAACTGAGGCTCCGAGAAGTTAAGTGACTTGCCCAAGGTCACACAGCAGACGTGGCGGAGCCGGGATACGAACCCATGACCTCTGACTCCAAAGCCTGTGCTCTGTCCACTGAGCCACGCTGCTTCTCTAGATAAACACACAATGCGTAGATAAACGCACAATGAAAACATGTAACGTAGAGACGTTACAAACAGGATGTTTGGAGGGCAGATGTCCTGTCTGTTTATTTTACTTCTGGGGAGAAAATTAGCTAAAAATAATTAAATATGCTGCCCAACACACCAACCTGCCTTCTACTTCCTGGAATGCGAGGCATATGGGTTCAGTCAATCCATTGTATTTGAGTGCTTACTGTGAGCAGAGCACTGTACTCAGTGCTAGGGAGAGTACAATGTACCAGTTAGTAGAAGCGCTCTCTGCCAATCAGGATTCTAATAGTAGCAGTGGTATTTAATGAAATGCCATTGAATGCATTGTACTAAGCCCTTGAAGCACAATGGACAAGAATGTGCCCACAAAGAACATAAGAGCAACCCTACTGCTTAGCTTCACAAGGAAAGCAGCCCAGGCCTAGGATTCAGGGGACCTGGATTCTAATCCCCACTCCAATCAATCAATCAATCGTATTTATTGAGCACTTACTGTGTGCAGAGCACTGTACTAAGCTCTTAGGAAGTACAAGTTGGCAACATATAGAGACAGTCCCTACCCAACAGTGGGCTCACAGTCTAAAAGTGGGGGGAGACAGAGAACAAAACCAAACATACTAACAAAATAAAATAAATAGAATAGATATGTACAAGTAAAATCGAGTAATAAATATGTACAAACATGGCTGCTGTGTGCTTGGCTAAGTCAGGTAACATCCCTGGCCTCAGTTTCCTCATCTGTTAAATGGGGACTAAATACTGTCCTCCCTCCCTCTTAGACTGTGGACCCTAGGTGGGCCAGGGGCTGCGTTTGATCTGATTGTGCTGTATTTACCCCAGCATTTAGCATAATGTTTGACACACAGAAAACACTTAAAACTTAAACACTACGATTCTTCTTACTCATTGCCTCGTGTTTTTTTTTTCTTTTTCAGAGAAAAGACTGTGATGTGAGTGCAGCTTTCCCCTTCACCCCTCACCTGAGAAACACCATCCCAGTTCCTTGAAGAGATAAGCCATAGCTTCCCGGAGATAGCTCTGTGTGCTCTATAGTTAACGGGGGCCAGGCAGAGACAGTGGGAGGGGTCCTGGTCCTCAGGACTCCTCCCATAGCCCAGTCTCTCTGTGCTGGATTCCACACCGCAATGCCTGCACTTCACTGCTGGAAAACAGAATTCCACCCCCCAAACTACTAACAGAATAAAATAGACCTCTCACCGACCAGCGAGCCCTCTGCTGTGTGTGATGTATCAGCAAAGTGACCTGCAAGGAAACTCAGTTCAGGCCTAGAGGTCCAGGCTAAAGAGCAGGAGGTACCGGGATATTAATAATAATAATAATAATGATTGCATTTGTTAAGTGCTTACTAAGGATGCCTCATTACATGGCCTCCAGGTGGAACAAACCCAGCAGCTATTCATTTCAGGCCCTCAGAGCAAACCCTATTATTGCACTGAAAGTTTCTAGGCCTCGGGGTTTGTCCTTCCTCGAAATGCAAGGATAGAATCCCGGGCTGGAAGGAATGGGAATCCCGGTGGAGGCCTGGAGACAGGGGTTAGTGTGTTGGGAGGAGAGCTGGAGCTTGAAAGCAGGGTCAGTCCAGGAGCAGCGTGGCTCAGTGGAAACAGCACGGGCTTGAGAGTCAGAGGTCATGGGTTCTAATCCTGGCCGCACCACCTGTCAGCTGTGTGACTTTGGGCAAGTCACTTAACTCCTCTGGGTCTCAGTTACCTCATTTGTAAAATGGGGATTAAGACTGTGAGCCATGTGTGGGAAAACCTGATTACCTTGTATCCCCCCAGCACTTAGAACAGCGCTTGCCACATAGTAAGTGCTTAACAAATGCTATTACTATTATTCAGGGTGGTCCAGACCTCAGTAAGGTGGGGGGAGGGACAACAGGAGGGATGCAAGGGGGAGCGTGCCTAACTCGTGAAGAAATACAAAGAAATAGGAGAGGGAAAATAATTTGCTCCAAATTAGTCCATGTTCATATCAGAATTAGAATCAACATTCCCACCTCCAGCATTTCTCAGCTACTGCTCAGCTCACTAAAATGCCATCAGAATAACCAAGTCACACTAACTCACAGGAATTAAATGCAGCACGCCACTAAAAGGTGGGGGTCAGGATGGATACTAGAGAGAAGGGCAAGATGTAAACAGGGGAAAGGTGAGAAAGATGAAGAGACAGAAAGTCATTTGGAAGTAAAGAGAACATCATCATCATCGGTATTTACTGAGCAGTTGTGCAGTGCATTGGAAACATCATCATCACTGGTATTTACTGAACACTTGCTATGTGTAGCGCATTGTACTGTGCGCTTGGGAGAGAACAATACAGCAGTTGGTAGACAACAGATGAGTGAGGAAACAGTGAAGGAAATGATGGAGGAGAACAGGTGACAAGGAAAAGAATAAGATGGAGGATGAGTGAAAAACAAAAGAAAAGCATGAAGAAAAGAAAGGGAGGCAGGTAGAGCTCTGTGCTGACCCAAATCCTGGGGCCTAGTCTAAGCCCCAGGAATGCCGATCCTACTTTAATCTGGAGCACTGGCAGGGCTCAACTCCCTTGTGGGTGGGGAAGGGACCACCTTTTCCCGATAGTCTGCTGGGCTGTTGGAACTTCTTTTCTATCTGTGGTGGGTACAACTGCCTCACGTTAGATGCTCCCACGTGAGAAGCAGCATGGCCTAGTAGACAGACTTTGGGCCTGGGAGGCAAAAGTACCTGGATTCTAATCCCGGCTCTGCCCCATGCCACTTAACTTCTCTGTGTTTCAGTCACCTCATCCGTAAAATTAATATTGTGAGCACCGTGTGCGACAGGGACGGTGTCCAACCTGATTAGCTTGTATCTACCCCCGCACTTAACACAGTGCCTGGCGCATAGGAAGTGCTAAACAAATACCATTTTTTAAAAATAAAAAACCCCCTGCCCCATCCTGGCCAGAAACCAGAAGAGGGAGAGTGCGCTGGCCCACATCCAGGCCCAGCCTAGACCAATCACTTCAACAAGGGTAACAGTGAGGCTGACAGGAGTGGCCAAAGATAGAATGAAGTGACCTGGAAATTTATTTTAACTGCTAGTTAGTATATATACATTCTAAAGAAGTTTCATTTCTTCCTTGCTTTACATCCCAAAAAAAAAGGATCAATTACGTGAGGGTAAAATGAGATTAAGTGAATCAAAGGTGCCACAAAAATTCGCACAATCAGCTGAGAGTCCACAGACTTCAGAGTCCTAACTGAAGGAATAAAACCCTATTTTATGGTAAAAGTCAAACATTTGCTTTTATATATATATAATTTGTCATTAAATTAAATACCCAACGCTGCTGTGCAACTGAGCCACTGCTAAATTTTCAGGACCTGTCACAAACTGTGGCCTTCTGATGGTCTGGAAATTCTTGGCAGTCATCAGAAGTTTCTTCAGAAAAGTTGTGCCAAAAGCAGAACCACGTCACCAGAAAGAACACCTCGATCCGCGGAAGGGAGAGGCAGGGATGGGGCAAAAAAAACATCTTTCCCTTCCCCATCTCCTCCCACAAGAGACCACAATTACCGCTACTGCTGCCCTCCTTATCCCCATATTCCCTCCTCACTCGAGTAGGGCACTGGGTGCCAACCTCCTGCTGTCACAGCCTGTTTGTGAAAAGGCTCCATGTTTATCTTACTAGGCAGCCTGAAATTTCTTGACACTAACAAGCTACCACTTGGAAATTTTGAGCTCTGCAGTTATTGGCAAATGTGAGAATTGTCTGACATTTTTCACCACCAACCACTCATTCCTTCCAGTAGTGTGATTATGCCATTTTTCAAGAGCCTCTCACTTGTTCTAGTCTTTCTACTGATGATCTCATGGGTGACTTCAAATAATGCTAGTCCTTTCGCAGTCAACAGAAGTTAGAGAAAATCTTGAGCCTTTGTTCTTCAGAGAAAGAAATCTATCCTCCAGTCTGTGAAGTTATCTCAAGTGAACTTCGACGGTCCAAAGTAGATTCAATTTCTCAATTCAAAAGTCATAGCGTTTGCCGCCTTTCGCTACAAAATAGGGCCAGAGTTCATTGTTCTTTACTAAAACTCTAGCCACTCTGTTATATAAATGCAGTTTGATGGTGAGATCTCACCACCCTCATGACAGTCATCAAAAACCTAAAGGAAGGAAAAGAAATAGAAATTTATATTAAATTTAACTATTAAAATCTAGTTGAACTATAAAGCAAACAAATGGGAATTAAAGGTCCTTAGCACTACGTTCTAAGCAGTAGCAACATTATTTGTTCAATTTGACTGTGTTATTTCTCTCAATCTCTCACATCCAGTCATCTCCAGACCTCCATACCAGGCATGGTCTTTTCCTAATTAATTTGATTATATATATCTCAGTCCTTCTGGCTTCATTCTCATTCTTCATGCTGACACCATACAACAACATGGATCCTGGGAGTTAACTCCACTCAAATACACCCAATGAGACTAAAAGAAACTTTACTCTATTGTTCGGACACTGCCTGCTAAGAACTATCAACCCCACCAACTGGAGTACATCTGAAAAGTGAACACAGATTTATTAACACAATGCATATTCTGCATTTAATTCTGCGCTTAAGATTCTGCAGAATCTTTAATGCACACGACGGGTAAAATAAATTTTAGCCCTATCTGCAGCCGGAGAAGGTGGAGGAGAGAGAGAGGTCCGAGGGATGATTAACCACATTTACCCCAATAAATCACTCGTGCTCCTGAAAGGGCTGAAATGATTTACCCAAGTTACATGTTCAATTAATAGTTTCTTGAGTCTCACGCCAAAAGTGTATTTATAGTTTTTTCTGAGTAAGCAAGATTCCTCACAGTCTGTCGGACTATGAATTGTGCGTTAGAGACCTCTCTCCACAGTGTCAAAGACACAACCTCAATGGTACCCCTTTCATTCAAAAGACATACATTTTTACAAATTGGCCTTTAAGCTCACTTTCTTAGTATAATATTTAAACATACGGTAATACTTACCGGGCAGAGTCCACAGGGTGCACGAACCAAGCCAGTAGGCTGTATGATTGGATTGACTGCCCTATACAGTTTCATATGGCCGTCCACACTGCCCACTGTCCCTTCTTTTGCAGCAATGATTGTCATCTCCACTTTACCATCGTAAATGAGTGTGTTCAAAATTGTTTCAATGTCCTCCATGGACAATTCGACCTAAAAAAACAATACAGCCAGGGTGAAAAACATTGAAAGAAACCAGAGGCAAAAAAAGCCACTGAATTTTTCTGCCTCAAATCCAAAGGGCCCCAAAGTATTTTTTTTTTTTTGCTAGGCCCCCAGTTCCTTTGTAAAATACAAGTACACTTTTATATTTGGAAAATATAAAACCTATTTAAAAACAAATATGGAAAACCAAATATATTGAGCACTATTCTACCAGTGCTTAACCTAACTCCCAGACAGGAGGAGTTTGCCGACTTGTACTTCCCAAGTGCTTAGTACAGTGCTCTGCACACAGTAAGCGCTCAATAAATACGATTGAATGAATGAAAAGGAGAGGTATTTTGGGAGGAGTGTTACCTCTCACACAACTAGGGGCCAAATGCCTACACAATGAAGCAAGCACTACACAGCCCCTTAACGATTTGAGTTACCGCTCCCAGGAAGTGTCTCATTTACTTCCAGGGAGCACACTATCAGTCAATCATTCAATCATATTTATTGAGCGCTTACTGTGTGCAGAGCACTGTACTAAGCGCTTGGAAAGTACAAGTTGGCAACATATAGAGACGGTCCCTACCCACCAGTGGGCTCACAGTCTAGAAGACAGTCTAGAACACTAGGGACTTTAGTCTCACTATTTCTAAACCCCTTCAAGCTCTAACCTGGGATAGGGGTAATGAAATATATATTTGATTAATTTCCTCAAACTCAAGTGTCACATCTTCAGAAGAACAATCATTCCATACTGGCAATAGTCTACTCTGCTTCTCGCCCTGCATCACGATGGAGTCAGAAGGAAGCAGAGTTCCTTCCTTCATTCATTCAATCGTATTTATTGAGCGCTTACTGTGTGCACAGCACTGTATTAAGTGTTTGGGAAGTACAAGTTGGCAACATATAGAGATGGTCCCTACCCAACAACAGGCTCACATTCTAGAAGACTTGGACCAGCTTGTCACCTTAACACATAATGATAATGTCTTTCTGCTGGAAGAAGAGGGGTGTGCATGGGAGGGGGGCGAGGGGGGAAGAAGGGCACATATTTTCCTCCTAGTCTCCCCTTATGAGTTCATTGGGGTTAAGGTGCTTGGGCGCTCAAGTCTTGGCCTTCCTCACCATCGCCGTACACCACAAAGTAAACAACAGTAAAAGAAACTGAAATTTCTGACCTTACTAATGCCCAGTTCACAAATGTACTTCCACACTTCATGAGAGGAAGCGAATGAACTGTTTCGCTGAATCATGGGGTTTTGCTTGCTTTCTCGTGCCGCTTCTGCCTGTTGAAGACGTGATGCGGGGTTAGTGAAATGCATTTATCATGAATATACAGAGCATCGCAATAATAGCTTGAATTTATACACCATTTGGATTTTCCAGAGACCTCTCACATCAATTATCTGATGAGGGCCCCACAACATTCCTGTGAAGGGGAGAAGGGCAGGATTGACTAGGCCTGTTCTACAGATGTGAAGAGTGAGGAGCAGAGAAACTTAAGTGCCAATGGCAGAACCGGGACCAGAACCACGAGGTCTCCCGACGTGCGGACTCTTTCCCTTAGACCACCCTACCATGAAGCACACAATTTATAACCATTTCAACTGGTTTCCGTCACAAAAACCTGAAGGTAGGTCTAGCATAATTCGAGCATTAAAGTTTTTCTTGACCAAAGGTAAAGTATTACTGAAAAGTTTAAGCTTTTCTTTGACGAAAAAGTTGTTGCAAAAATACTTTTCATTGGTGTTTTACCTTGGACTGTAGGAATTTAAAACACTGCTGGTTTAGCACTTCTACAAACTCCGATTCAAAGTCTTGGTCACTGTACCAGGCTCCACCAGTCACGGACCGGTCAGGCTGGAGATTATACAACATATATACTTTCTTTTTCGAGGCCTGGGGGAGGAGAGAGAGAATTATGTTACAAGGCATACAAATCATTTCCCTCACCCCCCAAAATAAATATACAATTTTAATTCCTGAATAATAGAATTACCTTCTAAAATGTCAAAGTGAAAATAGGACACTTTAATGAAGATGCTCACAAAGGTGTGGCTGTCGGAGACTGAACACTTGGCTAGAGCGCCATGGGTCTGACCCAGCTTTACACATATGTTCTTGTGGTCTCATTCTACATAGCATTCCCTTGGACCCCCCCAAAGAGTATGACATGAGGTGAGAGATTTAAATAATACCCCAGGCCTCCTCCTCCCTATGTAAGAAGGGCCAGGGCAACTTCCATTCAACGATGCATCAGTAACCTCATCTGTAAAATGGGGATTAAGACCGTGAGTCCCACGTAACATATGACTGTGTTCAACCTGGTTAGCTCTGATCTACTCCAACACTTTGTACAGTGTCTGCCACATAGAAAGCACTTAAATATAATTTAAAAAACACACATATACTCACATTCTGGAAAGTTTGGGGGGAGGTGTGTGTGTGTATGTGTCTTGGGGGAAGGGATAACAGATTACTCACAGCCACAGATTTAACAGCTTTGATGAGTTTTTTGCTCTCCAAGTTCTTTAAGATTTTGTTTATTTCCGTTAGAGGCAGATTACTTTTGTATCTAATATCTCTGCTCCAGATACCTAAAAGGGGTAAATTTTAAAAACAGTGAATATTCAAACTACCGACAGTGAACTTTCCCCACCTCTGCCCTCCCCTACCGTCTATTCTCGCTAGCACGGCCTCAAGATCCAACATCTGCTCTGTGGGACACAGCACAGAAAACCATCCTTGACCCATGAACAGATGAGATACAGGACAATAAATGCACACTTTTAATTTGTCCCCTGTGCTTTTTTGAGTTAACATCAATAACTTAGGCAAAGCCCACCGAACAAGCCCAGCAATTTACACAAAATTCTTTAATAAATTACCCTTGTTTCCCGCATCCTCTATAATTTGGTAAACTAGCTTTTCTTGGTTGTCTGAGCCCTTCATTTTCCTGTGAAAAGAAAAACAATTACTTTGAGGCAGTGGTGTTCATTTTCTTTTACTTCTAAGCTTCCTTAATAAATTCACGGTTTTAAGATATGCAGAAAAAGACTATGGCATTCTTGTCTAGGACAATATAGCTGCTCACTACCTAAAGAAAAACAAGGTAGACTCAATTCTGACACTGTGCATTCTCCCTATGACTTTTGGTTGAACTTTCTTCTGAGTACGTCTCCCTAGAACCCACATGGTGCTTTACTGGAGGAAATGGTCATTTTTATATGCAAGATAAGTACTAGCAACCTAGATTTCCTTCTTAATGCAGTGTTTTGCAAGAAAGCAAGCTCCATGCTAAAGGAGAACTGGGAGAACTCCAGACTGCATGGGAAAATGGACTTTGAGTCAGCTTTAGAAAAAGAATCTGAATGATTAGAGACTATTAAGTTTCTTCTAATGACATGCTATTTTGACTAATCAATTATAAACTGGAGTTTGACTACACTTCTCCTGGAATGGACGGTCTTAATTTTTCAGTTAAAAAACCAAACAGTTCTTACCCAGTACTTTGAGACTCTTTTATTCGGTACAGAAGACCTGTATTGCTTCTTAGGAGATCTAATTGTCCCTGAAAATTTAATAGAAAAATATTTGTCAGTTCTTTTTAATCAGTCAATCGTATTTCTTGAGCGCTTACTGTGTGCAGAGCACTGTACTGTTTTTAGAACATTCTGTCTTGAAGAAACATCAATGACTTTCCAATACCTTTCAAAATCTTTACTAACCAGTCCCTTGCTGGAAGCCAATAGGGTTTTCATACTCCTCAAACGGAGGACGCTTTCTAAACTGGGCTCTCGAGCCCTATTATTCCTCCAGCTATTTCTTATGATAGTGCTTACACTTAAAGGATATATGGTTTGGTAAATCATTTATTTAAAGTAATTTTAAATGATAAATTGAACAGACCTAATGTGTACTACGTTAAATATTTCACCCACGGCATAGTTTTAGAAGTCCATTGTTTCTTCCCAGTCCCCACTTGGCTGACTCGAACACTCTCATTAATGACCGTCACACCTAGTCCAAACTTTTCCCTGTCCAGCCCTTCAATGACCGCCCCATGGCTGGCTTCCAGATTCACAGCCCCATTTCCCATAAGGAAATAAGCAAAACAAACCATTTAGTTCTGGTTATTGCTAAAAATACACACACCCCCTCACATTCCACAGGCTCACGCATTGACATAGGCTTTTAACGCACTTGCTCAAATTTGCTCACCAAAAGAGGTAGGTACAAACATAAATGTACATTTAACATCACGCTGACTACGTCCTCTCCCTTGCACCCACCTCTGAGCTGGAAACAGGTCACTCAATCAACTATTTCACGATGCGGGTGGGGGAGAACCAGCTCTCTACTCCTTTCTGACCTTTTTCATAACCCGACTTTCTCTGCCCTTCCCACCCTCTTGGTTTTGGTTCAAGACAGGAAACACGGCATTAGAGGTTTCAGAGAGGGAGGCGTAAACATGAAAACCTCGCTATTCCCCAAGCAGTAACGGAGAGGTGAAAAATAGGGAGGAAGCGAGACATTATCTGTCTTACTGTGGAACAGTTTTCTGAACAACAGAAATCAAAGAGGAAGAAAAAAATGAGGCAAAAAATGGAAAGAAAAATGATAACAAGATGACCGTGAAAAAGCAAGGAAAAACGATGAGTGAAGGAAAGAGTGAATGGATGAGAAGGAAGAATACATAAAGAAAATGAACAGTAGCGGGCCATGGCTGTCAGATGAAAGACTAGGTGAGTGGACATATTATTTAAAAGGTTGGAGGAGGGGAAAAGGAAGACTGCTGGGCTCAGAGTAGGGTGAGATGGAAGTGGCAACATACAATCATTGCAGAAAACCTTAGGGTATTAGTAAGGATGTTCAGTAATGGAAGAAAGCCTTAACAGGGTTCTGGTATTTAAAAAAACAAAACATGAAACAAGAAAAAGAGCCCCACCAGGCTTCACAGACCTGGGAGGGGAACACAAAGCACTGCTGCATCCTCTGCTTCCACAGAGAACCCTGTGGGGGGCCTGGAGGGAAATGTGTATGGTCCACGGAGGGGGCTGGAGGAGATGCTTTTAGTAGCATGACCCGGGCCAGTTCAAGCCCCTCAACCACCACCGCCTCATCATCCAGCTGACGGTGGGATACGGGAAGGAGGAAAAGAGGCCTGGGGTCTCAGTGGGAGGGGCCGGCCCAGTTCTTCAGCCTTTGGGCAACCTGAACTGCAGGCCCAGGCTCCCTTGAACAGTGGAGAAATAAACAGAGGCGGCTAGTGGCCCCTTCCTTCCAGCCAAAGGGAGGCTGGGGAGGATGTGGGCATCAGGTTTGTGGTCCAGAAATCATCACATTTTGCTGCATGCCCAAGGTAACGGGTGTGACGTCCTGGGCAAAGAGGTAAGAAATTATTTTCTACTTTCACCCCTAATAATGTATAGCTGATAAGCTTAATCAGATTCCAACTTACCATGGACAAGAGTCTGTTGATGGCCATCGCCCTTTGCTGCGCTTCTATATGGGGCATCTCGTTCTGAATTACTTGGTCCGTGATCCCATGAGGGAACTGGTGACATAGCTCTATGATCCTAGAAAGAGCCCATGAACAGAGACATTCCACCTTATTTTAGGGAGCCAAATCAGGGTGTGGAAAAGAAATGAAAAAGCCTGCTCGATGAGTTTGCATTTCAGCAGCACGGCACAGTAGGATAGCGCAGGGGCCTGCGAGTCAGAAGAACGTGGGTTCTAATCCTCACTCCGCCATGTGTCTGCTGTGTGACCTTGGGTGAGTCACTCAACTTCTCTGTGCCTCAGTTACCTCATCTGTAAAATGGGGGTTAAGACTGTGAACCCGTATGGGACCTGGACTGTGTCCAACCTGATTAGCTTGTATCTAGCCCAACACTTAGTGCAGTGCACGGCACACAGTAAGCCATTAACAAATACCATTAAAAAAAAAGAATTCTCGGAATAAGGACGTAAGCCAATTTTTTGTTGCGGTCATAATTTAAAGTGAAGTTTGTTGTAAAGTGAAGTTTAAGCTTAAAAGGCTTATAATCAAGTGGCTCCATGGGGGCTTCCTAAACATAGACTTGCATTTCACTGACCCCATATATATCAATGGTATTTATTGAGCACTTACTGTGTGCAGAGTACCCTACTAAGCACTTGGGAGAATACAACAGTTGGTAGACATGATACCAGCTTATATCTAGACTAAAAAAACACCCAAATGCACTGCACAGATATGGGGTGTCAAAGTCAATTATTAACAGCATTTTCCTTTTCTCTGACTTCAAAGTAACTTAGGCAGTCTTAAAAAGTCAAACAGATTTACAGACGAGAGAGCAGAGTGGAATATTCCTTCCTAGTGTTTTGATGAAAATATTTCTTCAGTACAGGAAATTGTGCAACCCGAGTTTCATTCATGCATTAAAAAATCTGAGATGATTCTGTGACACACGAAAGCTAAGGGGCCAGGCGAAGTTCGACTCACGACTGCTGAAATTCAAAATGGTCAAAATTGAAAGGTGTGGTTGGTCTACCACGGTCAACAACTCTTGAGGAATGTTTTTATGAGACGATTTTAGGTGGCTCGCAAATTAGCAAGCTGGTCAGTCACTAATGCACCATCCTTTATCTACCCCTTCCCCACTAAGGACAAGGGCTGCGTCCGACCTGATGATATTGCAACTACCTGAGCACTTAGTACAGTGCTTGACACATTGTGAGCAGCACAGCCTAACGGATAGAGTACGGGCCCAGGAGTCAGAATCAATCAATCGTATTTATTGAGCGCTTACTGTGTGCAGAGAACTGGACTAAGCGCTTGGGAAGTACAAGTCGGCAACACACAGAGACAGTCCCTACCCAACAGCGGGCTCACAGTCTAGAAGGGGGAGACAGAGAACAAAACCAAACACACTAACAAAATAAAATAAATAGAATAGATATGTACAAGATAACTAAAGTAATAAATATGTACAAACATATATACATATACATCATCCATGATGATGATAGTATTTGGTAAGCGCTTACTATGTGCCAACCACTGTTCTAAGCGCCGGGGGAGATACAAGGCCATCAGTTTGTCCCACTGTGAGCCCCGCGAGGACCTGGGTTGTAATCCCAGCTCTGCCCCTTGTCCGCTGTGCGACCTTGGGCAAGTCACTTAACTTTTCAGTGCCTCAGTTACCTCATCTGAAAAATGGGGGTTAAGACGGTGAGTCCCATGTGGGACAGGGACTGTGTCCAACCTGATTACCTTGTATCTACCCCAGCGCTTAGAACAGCTTGACAGATAGCAAGCGCTTAAATACCATTATTATTATTATCATTAACAAATACCACTACAAAGAAAATTGCTCAAGTGCCACTTAGCCATTTAACCGCATATGATATTGACAAATAGACAAAAACTATTCTGAAGCAAAAGCTTTTAGGGAACCGGGACCGCATTATTTTTGGCTTAGCCTGTAATATACAGAATCTCCTAAAGCATCATGCACTGTACTGTGAACACCTTGAAGGCAAGGATCATGGCTACTAACTGTATTGTACTTTATTACTGTAATTAGACTGTGAGCCCACTGTTGGGTAGGGACTGTCTCTATATGTTGCCAACTTGTACTTCCCAAGCGCTTAGTACAGTGCTCTGCACACGGTAAGCGCTCAATAAATACGATTGATTGATTGATTAATTATTAAGGCAAGTTGGGGTTTAGTGACCCCCAAATTTCAAAGCTGCTCCCTACCTACTTTGTACTTTTCCGGTGGTTTAGGGTGGGGACAATCTGCGGGAACAGATTTACCCCTTCCTGCCATCCAGGGATTAATAATAATAATAATAATAATGATGGTATTTATTAAGCGCTTAGTATGTGCCTAGCACTGTTCTAAGCACTGGGGTAGATACAAAGTAATTTAATCCCAGTTCTGCCACTTGCCTGTTGTGTGACCCCAGGCAAGTGACTTCACTTTTTTTTTTTTAGATGGCATTTGTTAAGCGCTTACTATGTTCTGAGCACTGTTCTAAGCGCTTGGGCCGTACAAATCGGTAACATATAGAGACGGTCCCTACCCGACAACGGGCTCACAGTCTAGAAGGTCAGGTTGATCAGGTTGTCCGACGTGGGGCTCACAGTTCTTAATCCTTGTTTCACAGATGAGGTAACTGAGGCCCAGAGAAGTTAAGTGGCTTGCCCAAAGTCACACAGCAGACTTGTACATATCTATTCTATTTATTTTATTTTGTTAGTATGTTTGGTTTTGTTTTCTGTCTCCCCCTTCTAGACTGTGAGCCCACTGTTGGGTAGGGACTGTCTCTATATGCTGCCAACTTGTACTTCCCAAGCGCTTACTACAGTGCTCTGCCCACAGTAAGCGCTCAATAAATACGATTGATTGATTGATTCTCTGTGCCTCAGTTACCTCATCTGTAAAATGGGGATTGAGACTGTGAGCCCCACGTGGGACAACCTGGTCACCTTGTAACCTCCCCAGCGCTTAGAACAGTGCTTTGCACATAGTAAGCGCTTAATAAATGCCATCATCATTATTATTATTATTATTATTACTTAACTTCTCTGTGCCTCAGTTCCCTCATCTGTCAAATGGGGATTGAGACTGTGAGCCCCACGTGGGACAACCTGATCACCTTGTCACCTCCCCAGCGCTTAGAACAGTGCTTTGCACATAGTAAGTGCTTAATAAATGCCATCATTATTATTATTATTACTTAACTTCTCTGTGCCCCAGTTCCCTCATCTGTAAAACGGGGATTGAGACTGTGAGCCCCCCCGTGGGACAACCTGATCACTTTGTCACCTCCCCAGCGCTTAAAACAGTGCTTTGCACATAGTAAGCGCTTAATAAATGCCATTATTATTATTATTATTAACAAATGCCATCATCATTATTATTCTTTGACAGATGAGGGAACTGAGGCCCAGGGCTTAGAGCAGTGCTTTGCACATAGTAAGCGCTTAATAAATGCCATTATTATTATTATTATTAACAATAAATGCCATCATCATTATTATTCTTTGACAGATGAGGGAACTGAGGCCCAGGGCTTAGAGCAGTGCTTTGCACATAGTAAGCGCTTAATAAATGCCATTATTATTATTATTATTAATAATAAATGCCATCATCATTATTATTCTTTGACAGATGAGGGAACTGAGGCCCAGGGCTTAGAGCAGTGCTTTGCACATAGTAAGCGCTTAATAAATGCCATTATTATTATTATTAACAAATGCCATCATCATTATTATTCTTTGACAGATGAGGGAACTGAGGCCCAGGGCTTAGAGCAGTGCTTTGCACATAGAAAGCGCTTAATAAATGCCATTATTATTATTATTATTAACAAATGCCATCATTGTTATTATTCTTTGACAGATGAGGGAACTGAAGCCCAGGGCTTAGAGCAGTGCTTTGCACATAGTAAGCGCTTAATAAATGCCATTATTATTATTATTAATAATAATAAATGCCATCATCATTATTATTCTTTGACAGATGAGGGAACTGAAGCCCAGGGCTTAGAGCAGTGCTTTGCACATAGTAAGCGCTTAATAAATGCCATTATTATTATTATTATTAACAAATGCCATCATTGTTATTATTCTTTGACAGATGAGGGAACTGAGGCCCAGGGCTTAGAGCAGTGCTTTGCACATAGTAAGCGCTTAATAAACACCATTATTATTATTATTAACAAATGCCATCATCGTTATTATTCTTTGACAGATGAGGGAACTGAAGCCCAGGGCTTAGAGCAGTGCTTTGCACATAGTAAGCGCTTAATAAATGCCATTATTATTATTAATAATAAATGCCATCATCATTATTATTCTTTGACAGATGAGGGAACTGAGGCCCAGGGAAGTGACTTCATTGATTGATTCACTCAATCGTATTTACTGAGCGCTTACTGTGTGCAGAGCACTGTACTAAGCGCTTGGGAAGTCCAAGTCGGCAACACATAGAGACACTTGCCCCTCGGCCTCACCTGTTTTCTATTTCCACGGGGGCCGCATCGGCCGGCTGCATCTTCAGCTTCACCTCGGCCATGAAGGATAGGCCTGCAGGCCCGAGCCCAGCCGAGCGCGAGCCGAACGCCAGCCGAGCAGAGCCGAACGCGAGCCGAGCAGAGCCGAACGCGAGCCGAGCCCAGCCGAACGCTAACCGAGCCGACCCGAAGGCGAGCCGAGCCCAGCCGAACGCGAGCCGAGCCGAGCCGAACGCGAGCCGAGCCGAGCCGAGGCCGGAGGAGAAGGGCGGCCTTCTGCCGCCGATCCTTCGCCATTTCCGGCCTGGGCTGAGGCGGCCCCAGCCCCAGGCCCAACCCCAGCCTCGACCGACCCACGTGGGCCGGGAGCTGTGGCCAACCCAATTTGCTGAATAATAATAATAATAATAATAATAATAATAACAACAATAATAACATTTAGGCATTTATGGCTCAGTGGAAAGAGCGCAGGCTTTGGAGTCGGAGGGCAGGGGTTCAAATCCCGGCTCCGCCACTTCTCAGCTGGGTGACTTTGGGCAGGTCACTTCACTTCTCTGGGCCTCAGTTACCTCATCTGTAAAATGGGGATTTTACAGGGGATTTTAAGACTGTGAGCCCCCCGTGGGACAACCTGATCACCTTGTGACCTCCCCAGTGCTTAGAACAGTGCTTTGCACATAGTAAGCGCTTAATAGATGCCATTATTATTATTATTATATCCCGGCTCTGCCACTTGTCAGCTGTGTGACTTTGGGCAGGTCACTTCACTTCTCTGGGCCTCAGTTACCTCATCTATAAAATGGGGATTAAGACTGTGAGCCCCATGTGGGACAATCTGTTCTATTTTATTTTGTTAGTATGTTTGGTTTTGTTCTCTTTCTCCCCCTTTTAGACTGTGAGCCCACTGTTGGGTAGGGACTGTCTCTATATGTTGCCAACTTGTACTTCCCGGCGCTTAGTACAGTGCTCTGCACACAGTAAGCGCTCAACAAATACGATTGATTGATTGTCAGCTGTGTGACTTTGGGCAAGTCACTTCTTACCTCCTTCCCTTCCCCACAGCACCTGTATATATGTTTGTACATATTTATTACTCTATTTTACTTGTACATATCTATTCTATTTATTTTATTTTGTTAGTATGTTTGGTTTTGTTCTCTGTCTCCCCCTTTTAGACTGTGAGCCCACTGTTGGGTAGGGACCATCTCTATATGTTGCCAACTTGTACTTCCCAAGCGCTTAGTACAGTGTTCTGCACTCAGTAAGTGCTCAATAAATACGATTGATTAATTGATTCTAGACTGTAAGCCCACTGTTGGGTAGGGACTGTCTCTATACGTTGCCAACTTGTACTTCCCAAGCGCTTAGTACAGTGCTCTGCACACAGTAAGCGCTCAATAAAGACGGTTGATTCTCTGTGCCTCAGTTACCTCATCTGTAAAATGGGGATTAAGACCGTGAGGCCCATGTGGGACAACCTGATCACCTTGTATCCCCCCAGCACTTAGAACAGTACTTTGCACATAGTAAGCGCTTAATAAATGCCATTATTATTAAGCGCTTACTATGTGCAAAACACTGTTCTAAGCGTTGGGGAGGTTACAATTCATTCATTCAATTGTATTTATTGAGCGCTGACTGTGTGTAGAGCACTGTACTAAGCGCTTGGGAAGTCGGCAACAGAGACAGTCCCTACCCAACAACGGGCTCACAGTCTAGAAGGGGGAGACAGACACCAAAACAAAACATGTGGACAGGTATCAAGTCATCAGAATAGATAGAAGTAAGCTAAATTCATTCATTCATTCAATCGTATTTATTGAGCGTTTACTACATGCAGAGCACTGTACTAAGTGCTTGGGAAGTCCAAGTTGGCAACATATAGAGACAGTCCTTACCCGACAGCGGGCTCACAGTCTAGAAGGGGGAGACAGAACAAAACCAAACATGTGGATCAGGTTGTCCCACGGGGGGGCTCACAGTCTTAATCCCCATTTTCCAGGTGAGGCAACTGAGGCACAGGGAAGTTAAGTAACTTGCCCAAAGTCACACAGCTGACGTGCAGCGGAGTCGGGATTTGAACCCATGACCTCTGACTCCAAAGCCCGGGCTTTTTCCACCGAGCCACGCTGCTTCTCTGTATCCACCCAGATACAAAGGCCTTCCCAGACTGAGCCCCCTCCTTCCCCTCCCCACAGCACCTGTATATATGTTTGTACATATTTATTACTCTATTTTACTTGTACATATTTATTCTATTTATTTTATTTTGTTAATGTTTTGTTTTGTTGTCTGTCTCCCCCTTCTGGACTGTGAGCCCGCTGTTGGGTGGGGACCGTCTCTAGATTTTGCCAACTTGTACTTCCCAAGCGCTTAGTACAGTGTTCTGCACACAGTAAGTGCTCAATAAATACGATTGAATGGAAAAAGTGAATGAATCCACCCCATCGTTTAGTACAGTGCCTGGCATAGAGGAAGCGCATCACAAATACCATTCTAACAATCATTTAATTGTATTTATTGAGCTATTACTGTGTGCGGAACACTGTACTAAGCGCTTGGGACGTACAAATCGGCAACAGCTAGACACAGTCCCTACCCAACAACAGGCTCACAGCCTAGAAGGGGGAGACAGACAGCAAAACAAAACAATTAGGCAGACATCAATACCATCAAAATAAATAGAATTATAGATACATACAAATCATTAATAAAATAGAGTAATAAATAAGTACAAAGATACACCAGTGTTGTGGGGAGGGGAGGGAGGAGGAGCAGAGGAAAAGGGGGGCGCTCAATCTGGGAACGAAGAGGAGAGGATAATAATAATAATAATAAAAATAATAATAATAATAATGGTATTTGTGAAGCGTTGTGGACGTGGGTTCCAATCGCGCCTCCGCCACTTTGCTGTGTGCCCCTAGGCAAATCACTTCACTTCTCTGGGCCTCAGTTCCTTCATCTGTAAAATGGGGATGAAGACTGTGAGCCCCACGTGGGACAACCTAATTACCTTGCATCTACCCCAGCGCTTAGACCAGTGCTTGGCACGTAGTAAGCGTTTAATACCATCATTATTATTATCAGTATGGGCTAAGCGCTGGGGTGCCTACAAGGTAGTCAGGTTGGCCCACGTGGGGCTCACAGGCTCCATCCCCATTTTGCAGACGAGGAAACTGAGGCCCAGAGAAGGGGAGCAGCAGCGTGGCTCAGTGGAAAGAGCCCGGGCTTTGGAGTCGGAGGGCAGGGGTTCAAATCCCGGCTCCGCCACTTAGCTGTGTGACTTTGGGTAAGTCACTTAACTTCTCTGGGCCTCAGTTCCCTCATCTGTAAAATGGGGATGAAGACTGTGAGCCCCCCGTGGGACAACCTGATCACCTTGTAACCTCCCCAGCGCTTAGAACACTGCTTTGCACATAGTAAGCGCTTAGTAAATGCCATTATTATTAGTATTATTTGCTCCAGGTGAGACACAGGGCCGAATGGGCGGCTCCACGGGGCGGTACCCGTTGCTAGGAGGCGGGCCCCGTTGCTAGGAGGCGGGGCCCGTTGCTAGGAGGCGGGGGTCCGCACCAATGAGCGGCCTCGTTGTTGGCCGAAGGGCGATGGGCTGCGAGCGTCGCTGGTAACGGGAGCAGGAGCGGCCGGCGCGGGTGAGGTCCCGGGGCCTTGGCCTGGCTCCATCCCCTTCCCCTTCTTCCTTAGCCCCCGCCTTGGGCCTCCAAGGGAGGCACAGGATGATGATGATGGTATTTATTAAGCTCTTACTGTGTGTCGACCACTGTTCTAAGAGTTACCTCAGGCAGAAATTCCTTACCCTGGGCTTCAAGGCTGTCCATCACCTCGCCCCCTCCCACCTCACCTCTCTTCTGTCCTTCTGCAGCCCAGCCCGCACCCTCCGCTTCTCTGCCGCTAATCTCCTCACCGGGCCTCGTTCTCACCTGTCCCGCTGTCCTCCCCCTGGCCTGGAATGCCCCCAATCCCTCTGCCCATCCTCCAAGCTAGCTCTCTTCCTCCCTTCAAGGCCCTACTGAGAGCTCACCTCCTCCAGGAGGCCTTCCCACACTGAGCCCCTTCCTTCCTCTCCCCCTCGTCCCCCTCTCCACCCCCCCATCTTACCTCCTTCCCTTCCCCACACCACCTGTATATATGTATATATGTTTGTACATATTTCTTTTACTCTATTTATTTATTTATTTTATTTGTACATATCTATTCTATTTATTTTATTTTGTTAGTATGTTTGGTTTTGTTCTCTGTCCCCCCCTTTTATACTGTGAGCCCACTGTTGGGTAGGGACTGTCTCTATATGTTGCCAATTTGTACTTCCCAAGCACTTAGTACAGTGCTCTGCACATAGTAAGCGCACAATAAATACGATTGATGATGATATGTATATATGTTTGTACATATTTATTACTCTATTTTACTTGTACATATCTATTCTATTTATTTTATTTTGTTAGCATGTTTGGTTTTGTTCTCTGTCTCCCCCTTTTAGACTGTGAGCCCCCTGTTGGGTAGGGACTGTCTCTATATGTTGCCAACTTGGACTTCCCAAGCGCTTAGTCCAGTGCTCTGCACACAGTAAGCGCTCAATAAATACAATTGATTGATTGGGGGAGATATAAGGTAATCGGGTTGTCCCACGTGGGGCTCACAGTTTTCATTCCCATTTTACAGATGAGGGAAGTGAGGCCTAGAGAAGTGAAGTAACTTACCCAAAGTCACACAGCTGATGAGCAGGATTAAAACCCACGACCCCCGACTCGCAAGCCCGGGTTCTTGCCACTCAGCCGCGCTGCTTCTCTAAGAGGGGTTGCGGGAGGGGACGGGGGGTTTCGAGGAGTCGTCGCTTCCAGCTGGGTTTGGGTTTCCCTCAGACGCCTTTCAGGACCCCTTGTACTTCCCAAGCGCTTAGTATAGTGCTCTGCACACAGTAAGCGCTCAATAAATGTGATTGATTGATTGATTGACCCCCGACGTCCAAGCTGCGACAGCGAGAAACGGGCCCCCTCCCCTCCCGCCCCAGGGCTGCCTCTTCCCCTAGCTCTGGGTACTCTCCCAAGCGCCTAGTGCAGTGCTCCGCACCCAGTAATCAATCAATCAATCGTATTTATTGAGCGCTTACTGTGTGCAGAGCACTGTACTAAGCGCTTGGGAAGTACAAGTTGGCAACATATAGAGACAGTCCCTACCCAACAGTGGGCTCACAGTCTAGAAGGGGGAGACAGAGAACAAAACCAAACATATTAACAAAATAAAATAAATAGAATAGATATGTATAAGTAAAATAAATAGAGTAATAAATATGTACAAACATATATACAGGTGTATTTACATATATATGGATATATGTATACATATATATGTGTATATATATATATATATATATATATATATATATAGTAAGCGCTCAATAAATACGATTGAATGAATGAGGTGCCGATTCTCCCATCCTCTGGACTGTAAACTCATTGTGGGCCAGGAACGTGTTTGCTCATTCTGCCCTACTCTCCCAAGTGCTTAGTACAGTGCTCTAAGTATAGTAAACTCTTGGTAAATATCATTGGTTGATTGACCCTCAAATCAATCAATCAATCGTATTTATTGAGCGCTTACTGTGTGCAGAGCACTATACTAAGCGCCTGGGAAGTACAAGTTGGCAACATATAGAGACAGCCCCTACCCAACAGTGGGCTCACAGTCTAAAAATGTACTACACCTTCTTTTTAAATTCGAGGAAAGTAAAATAAGAGCATGGTATAGTGGATAGAACACGGGCCTGGATGTCAGAAGGTCACGGGTTCTAATCACTCTGCCACTTGTCTGCTGTACGACCTTGGGTAAGTCCCTTTACTTCTCTGAGCCTCGGTTACCTCATCTGTAAAATGGGGATTGAGATTGTGAGCCCCACGTGGACCGTGTCCAACCTGATTTGCTTGTATCCACCCCAGAATTTAGAAAAGTGCCTGGCACATAGTAAGCACTTAACAAATACCATTGTAATTATTATTATTATTATTGTAAATGCCACCGTACGGGGCCCAGTGCCACCAGTTTCCTGGATTCTCACTGACCAGCCATTTCAACCCCCGACTTCCCTCCAAGTTGTATCCCTCAATACACTTCCAGGTGACTCAGCACATTAGCAGTTTGAAGTTAATTATTACCACTAAGAATAATAATAAAAAAGAATTTAATAATAATTATGGTATTTGTTAAGCACTTACTATGTGCCAGGCACTGTTTGCTTGCTATGTGTAGATCACAATTGTATTAAGTACTCAGGAGTCCGGTGGAATCTATTATTATTATGTTACGTGCTAACTTTTCAAAGTGCTGGCATGGATACAAGCTAATCAGGGCTCAGTCTAAGTAGGAAGGTATTGAATCTCCATTTTTCAGGTGAGGAAACTGAGGCACAAAGAAGTTAACTGACTTGCCCAAGGCCATACAGCGGGCACGTGGTGGAGCTGGGATTAAAACCCAGGGCCTCTGATGCCCAATCAATCAATCAATCATATTTATTGAGTGCTTACTGTGTGCAGAGCACTGTACTAAGCGCTTGGAAAGTACAAGTTGCCCAGGCCTGTGCTCTTTCCACTAAGCCATGCTGCTCCCATAGCAGTGATTAGGGTTGTAATGCTTTACAAAGCACCTCCCAAACACATCTTTTTCTAGTCTAGGTGTTTCCTTTCCTCCAACTTCCCCAGTGTTGTTGACTGTTGGCATTTAGTGAACAGTGTGTGTGTGTTTGAGAGAGAGAGAGAGGGGGGGAGGGAAGGGAGGGGAGAGAGAGCGAAAGCTGCAGCTAGAGATTTGGGGAGCTGTTTTTATTTTTCTTAGTTATTATAAAACCAATATAGCAAAGTTTTATAGCAAAGGGGAAGCTGTCTCCCTCTCCTTGTAAATTGTAGTATGTTAGCAATGTACTAAGCCCTGGTGTAGCTACAAAATGACTAGGTTGGATGAGGTCCCTGTCCCCAGATGAGGCTCCCATTCTATGAAGGCAGGAGACCAGTTATTTAATCCTCATTTTGCAGATGAAGAAACTGAGGCCCAGAGAAGATAACCTGATTTGCCCAAGGTCACACAGCAGCTAAGAGACAGAGCTGAGGCAAAGGCCCAGGTCCTCTGATTCCCTGGCTCCTGTGCCCTTCTCCCTAGGCTATGATGCAGAGGGGACCACTGAAGAAGCAGTGTGTCCTGGTGTTGACTAAAAGACATCTGTAAATCCCTATCCCAAGTGTCCCCACCACCATCCCACAGTCTGGCCTTTCCCCAACTTCTCTGCCATGACTTCCCCACGGTCCCTTACACTGGCCATTTCTGGCCCCCGCCATAGCTCTGCTACCACCACCACTTACCCTACCCCACTCCTGTTTTCCTGTTATTTGATGGAGCTCTGCGGTGCAAATATAAATCGACTCTGGATGTGTAAGCTCTCTAAAACCTGAATCTTCAGAATGGAAAAATACCATCCCTCTGTTTTTCCTTCCCACATCTTTGTGGCTATCACTTGTCTTCTGCCTCTATATGTCATTCTCTCAACACCCCCCCCCCCACACACACACTTTTAAAATATCAAAGGCCTGTAGTAATAATAATAATAATAATGGTATTTGTTAAGCGCTTACTATGTGCACAGCACTGTTCTAAGCGCTGGGGAGGTTACAGGGTGATCAGGTTGTCCCACGGGGGACTTACAGTTTTAATCCCCATTTTACAGATGAGGTAACTGAGGCCCAGAGAAGTTAAGTGACTTGCCCAAAGTCACACAGCTGACAATTGGTGGAGCCGGGATTTGAACCCATGACCTCTGACTCCAAAGCCCGGGCTCTTTCCACTGAACCATGCTGCTTCCCCTGTAGTACTTAGGCTTGTTCCATAATTTGTTATTTCTGATACACGTATCCAGACTCCATATTTACTCCCCAGTGTAGACTTTATGGGACTTTTTATGCTCCAATTTTAATGCCTTGAGAGAGAAGGCTGCCTGCTGGCAGAAACCTTTGTCTCTTAAAGAAATGTCAGCCTCTGAATGATTATTTCCTTATGGGTTGAAGGGGAGGCAATTTAAGAATGGAAAATATAAACTCACTACCTAAAGCCTGAAAATCAAGGAAAGAAATCAAGAATATCTGAGATGAACTTTTGCTGGAAATGAAACCTACGCTCTGTGTGATTTGCAGTATTTTTGCATGTAATAGGCAGGGTTCACTTGGAATGGGCCCATTAGGCCAAATTTAAAAGGAGTGGCTATTGCATGGTGGCTCTTCTAGAACAATCAAGAAGGGAGCTCTAGGGATGAGGTGTTAACACTGTGTGTGTCCTTTCCACTACAGGAGTAGTTTTGATGGCATGCTATGTAATTCTTGTAGTTTAGTTTATTCTAGACAGGGAACGTGTCTCCCATGTCTGTTATATTGAACTCTACCAAGCAGTTAGTACAAAGCTCTGCACAGAGTAAGCGCTCAATAAATACAGTTGATTGATTAATGAGGAAAGATTGATTTCTTCCAACATTAAAGCAACATTATCATTTGGCCCAAGGGTTTCTACCTCTGAAGGAACTCTGCAGTCCCAAGGTGTCACTTCTTTTCCTTCACCTCCACCCAAGAGCCCTAACTCCCACCTATCCCGTTTCTATTCTTGTTGGCTCCCGCCACTGCTTGATTGCCCTAATGCTAGGATTTCCAATGTTACTTTGAATTGCCTCCGGGGTTTTCTGTACCCTTGGCTGAAAATTTCATTTCATTAACTGAATTCTAATTTATTTTGCTTTAAAATAGGGAAGATAATTAAAGTGAGTCAGAATAGGGAGGCGTTTGATAGAGTCCTTGACCGTATAGGGTGGTGGAAAGAAAATGTATTTTTCTTTGAAGATCTCAAGTTCGGCATTTGGTATCTTTTCCTTATGTAAGTGTTCTCAGGAAAAAGGGATTTCTTTCGTAACTATTAATTATGATGAGTGATAAATGGGGCAATAAAAGCAGTGTGGCATAGAAATTGGGACTGGGAGCCAGGAGACCTGGGTTCTAATCCTGCATCTGCCACTTCCCTGCTCTGTCACTTTGGCAGGTCATTCCCTAAGCATTCATTCAATCAGATTTATTGAGCGCTTACTATGTGCAAAGCATCATCATCATCAATCGTATTTATCAAAGCATTTAGATAGTCACCCTACCCTTCACCCCCACAGCACTTGTGTCCGTATGCATATTCTCAGTTGCTTCTGTTACCCATAATTATGCGTGGCTCAGTGGAAAGAGCCAGGGCTTTGGAGTCAGAGGTCACGGGTTCAAATCCCGACTCCGCCAATTGTCAGCTGTGTGACTTTGGGCAAGTCACTTAACTTCTCTGTGCCTCAGTTACCTCGTCTGTAAAATGGAGATTGACCGTGAGCCCCACGTGGGACAACCTGACCAATGCTTAGAACAGTGATTTGCACATAGTAAGCGCTTAACAAATACCATCATTATCATTATTATTATTATTATTAATGTGTGCCTTCCCTGCTAGACTGTAAGATCTTTGAGGTCAGGGATTGGGTCTGTTTACTTTTTTGTACTCTCCCAAGAGCTTTATTCAGTGCTGTACACACAGTAAGTGCTCAATAAATAGCATTGATTTACTGTTATAGAGTTAAATTTGGGGAACCGGTGAAGATGATGGAATGAATTATTTTAATCCAAGCTGCTGTTTGGGGTAGATTAAATGATGAAATCTTTTGATTTTACAATTTTAAAAGGATATTGTATTTCTTTCAGCTGAGAAAATGACTGCTGGTTCAGTCTCCGTGCCTCAGATTATTCCCCTGCGAGTTCCTCCTCCAGGGAAAGCCAAGCATGAAATAGACACCAATACACTTGTAGAAATAAAATCAGGTAGGAATTATGCTTTCGTTCATTGTCAATAATACTTCCGCACATAATCTTGCGTGTATCTGGCATGTGGTACTGTTCTCTAGTTTGTAGAACTGCCTCATATACTGTTCAGAAAGTAAAAAATGAAAAACTTGCATTTAGTTTGGAAATGCAATACTTTGTATCTTGAAGGTTTTCTGAATATTTTCTGTTTTGATCCCAGTGATAGTTGACATGGATGGCAACTTTTCTTTTAAAGGCAGAGGCTAAAAATAGGAGTGGGACCTGTGGATGGCAAGTGAATTGAATTGTTTAGGCTTGAAAGACTTTCAGACCATATTGGCATTTCTTAAACTGACCAACTACATTTTATCTGGGAGAGGAAGTATTTGGCATACGAACAATTTAAAGATTTATATGTGACAAAAATGTAATTTTAAAATGCCCCTTTACTGTTCCAAACTTGTTTATTTATTACACCTGTGAAAAATAGAAATTTATTAGAGTTTCCATGAGAAGGTGGGGGTTTCAAGCGGGAGGTGAAAAAAATGTTGTGTGGCATTCTTAAAAAAGAGGTACTAGCTACCACCTGCGAATTATTTAAATCGAGGGTCAATATCGATGATCATTATTTCATTCATAATTTCCAGACACCCCTGATGTCAGCATATACTACACCTTGGATGGAAGCAAACCAGAGCTCCTAAAGAGAGCTGGCTATGGTGAAAATAATACTTTTAAGTATTCAGGACCAATCACTTTGCCTGATGGTAAAATATTGATTAAAGCAATGGCAGTCACAAGGTAAGTTAATATAACAGTGCTTATTGTCACCCTTATTCATACTAATTAGTTTTGACTGTGAAATTACATATTTCGGAGGTTTTTTGATTGTTTTTGGCTAGTTGCACCTTTAGATTGGTTGGTTTAAACCCAAACAGTAACTGACCATGGTTGGCACTCCCAATTTCATCATTAATGATTGAGGAATGTCCTGTGCCCTTGTCTATAGAACCCGGTTCAGCAATGTTTTCCTTTAAAGGATAATTTTTCTATAGAAGAAGGAGGAGGCAAAGTGCTGCCTCTGTCAGCCTGGTCTGTAGGTGGACTTCTTTGAACATGACTATCTCCAAGCAGCGTGGCTCAGTGGAAAGAGCGCGGGCTTGGGAGTCAGAGGTCATGGGTTTGAATCCCACCTCCCCCACGTGTCTGCTGTGTGACCTTGGGCGAGTCACTTCACTTCTCTGGGCCTCAGTTCCCTCATCTGTAAAATGGGGATTAAGACTGTGAGCCCCACATGGGACAACCTCATCTCCTTGTATTCCCCCCCAGCACTTAGAACAGTGCTTTGCACATAGTATGTGCTTAACAAATACCAACATTACCTTTTAGACTGTGAGCAGTCTACCCGTTGGGTAGGGACCGTCTCTATATGTTGCCAACTTGTACTTCCCAAGCGCTTAGTACAGTGCTCTGCACACAGTAAGCGCTCAATAAATACAATTGATGATGATGATAAAGCCTAATCATCCTACTGGACTGGCTGCGGCTGCTTATTGCACGTGAGAAGCAACGCATGGCGAAGTGGAGAGAGCACGGGCCTGGGATTCAGAGAGCCTGGGTTCTAATCTCGGCTCCGCAAAATGCTTGCTTTGTGACCTTGGGCAAGTCACGTAACTTCTCTGTGCCTTAGTTCTCCTGTTCTCCCTCCTACTTAGACTGTGAGCCCCATGCGGGGCAGGGGCTGTGTCCAAACTAATTCATTTGTTTCTACCCCAGAGCCTGAAAGAGTTTGACACATAGTGTTTAACAAATGCCATAAAACATTTAGCCTCTTGTGCTGAAGAGGCTGGAGAAGCAGCGTGGCTCAATGGAAAGAGCACAGGCTGTGGAGTCAGAGGTCATGGGTTCAAATCCTGGCTTCGCCAATTGTCAGCTGTGTGACCTTGGGCAAGGCACTTAACTTCTCTGGGCCTCAGTTACCTCATCTGTAAAATGGGGATGAAGACTTTGAGCCCCCCGGGGGACAACTTGATCAGCTCCAGCGCTTAGAACAGTGCTTTGCACATAGTAAGCGCTTAATCAATCAATCAATCGTATTTATTGAGCACTTACTGTGTGCAGAGCACTGTGCTAAGCGCTTGGGAAGTACAAGCTGGCAACATATAGAGACAGTTCCTACCCAACAGTGGGCTCACAGTCTAGAAGGGGGAGACACAGAACAAAACCAAACATACTAACAAAATAAAATAAATAGAATAGATAGGTAACAAGTAAAATAAATAAATAGAGTAATAAATATGTACAAACATATATACATATATACTGGCATTAATAAATGCCAGTAAAAAAAAAAAGAGAAGAACTCAGCTCGTTAATTCTGTTCTATCAGTATCCCAGCCTTTGACAACTTCTAAAACACGGTCAAGCTGACTTAGAATCAGATAGCTTTACAGACTGTTTTTTAGGAGTGGGCCATTTTGTTCTTTTACTATTAGTTTTCATTAAACTAACATTTTTAACCAATAATCAAGCCAGCTTTTAGCTGAACCTAAGGGGGTTAAAAGGTAGGCCTGTTTGAATGCTATATAGGTCCTTTCATATAGGTCCTTTCACATAGCATTCACTGTAAACAGTTAACTCACAAATAAAGTCCTCAGATTCATGGATTAACCATTTATGCCTAGTAGAAACCACTAACTGAAGAGTCAATACCGCATAAGGCTCAAGTAGCAGTAGTGGTGGTATTTATTAGGTGCCTACTCGGTGTAAAGCACTGAACTAAGCACTGGGGAAAAATACGTAGATGAGAATTAGAAAGTCTCTGGTTCCCCGAGGAGCTCATCATCTGAGAATAAGGCAAGAAGAGAGGAATGGCGATAGACGCGAAAGGAAAGATGAAAACACAAAATCATTGTGAAAGGGTGTTCTTTATACAAATCATTGTATAAAGATTGTATAATCCATAGATAGTAGTAAATGTTTGGAGGTTATCATTTTGGGGGTGGGGAGATTTGTGTGTTTGATTTATGATTCATTACAGTGTTGGAAGATCATGTACATAGTACTGTCTCAAGAAGAATTAGTTGAGCAAATTATGTTGATTAAGTAGCCTTAAGTGTCATACTTCAAATTATGGGGTAGTTTGGGGTGCCTCCAAGGCTTATGAAAAGATGTGATTAAAAAATAATTGTGGTATGTAAAGACCATATTACATTAAAATAAGTTCCCAACGATTTCCCAACGATTCCTTATAGGAAAAACCTAGCAGGGTTGAACCAATTTAACAAAATATTTAATGACTCTGGAATTAAGTTTAGTCAAAACTAAAAGAATTGGGAAAATGGAAACAGATGAATATATCTGGGCCATATACTCATTTATGTGATTTTTACCGTCATCTCACAGGGATGTCAATTTGACTCTTTGACACTGGAGTATTCAGGACATAAAATAAATGAGTTTTGTAGCCAAGCATTGGTAACTGTTGGTTTCTAGTCCCGTTTTCAATAGCAGCACCAGAAAAAATAATGGCAAGGGAAAGAGATGGCTAGAAGGGATAAAGTGCATGTCTGTATGATTGAACTGTGACCTTCATGTTGGACTTATGCAGGAGAAGCAGGATATTTCACATGACCACCACTCTTATAATTCCTATTTATTTACTTTTTTTAGCCCTCCTACCCCACCCCACCTTTCTCTCTTTGGTGTCATCCTAACCTTTGCTATTTTAGGATAGCAGCTCTTACTACTCAGCACCTGATCCTTTGCCTGGACCATTGGGTCTGTTCTTTCACTGGTGCCACAGTCCCTCTACTTCCAAAGTAGAGGCAGAACTGGACAGAGGAGGCATGTAAGGAGTCTAGGATGGTGGCAGTATGGATCAAGTGGACAATACTAGCGTCTGGGCAGAATCCCGAAGGTGCAAGACAAGTGACAGTTATGTAGGACCCAGTGACCCAGTGGGTCCTGGGGGTTGTTCTTTGTTCAAAGAGCAATTAGTCCAGAAAACCATCATTTGGGGTCATTGCAGTCCTGGTTGGAAACTCTCAGATCGTTTTGGAGATCTGGGATTGGCAAGTCTGGGAGTCTACCTCAAAAAACTGTGGGGTCTGTGGCCCCCTAAGATATGATCTTGTCACTTCAATAGTAAATCGAACAGGTAGATTACAGACTTTATATAGTAGACTCATCTTTGCTCCCGATTTAAATTCTTACCTGTAAACCTATGTAAGTGAGCAAGTGTCTTGTTTAGGGAGGCAGCATGGCCAAGTGGAAAGAGCACTGGACTGAGAATCAGCAGACCCAGGTTTAATCCCAGTACTACCATTTGCCTTCTTCCTGACCTTGGGTAGTCACTTTTCTGTGCCTTTGTTTCTTCATCTGTAAAATGGGGATAAAGTACCTGTCCTCCCTCCCTCTTGGTCTGAGAACCTCATGTTGGACAGGGACCCTGTCCAATCTGATTATCCTGTATCTTCCCCAGTGCTTGGCATCTAGTAAGGGCATAAATGTCATTATGATTTTTGGTTATTTTCAGAACCTGCAAAGAGAGTGGCATTGTCACAAAGACGTTTCTGGTAGACTACAAGTCACCAAGTGTGGTCTCTTCTGATGAAGATAATGACGAGAATTTCCTTAAAGATCTTTCAAAGCAGGTACACTGCAGTTCGGGTAGTGATTTTTTTGTGCTTAAGCTGCCAAAAAAACTTTCAAGATTTTCTGATACTGAAGTATGTAGTAATCCATAATCAGCAATTTGTAATTTCCCTTTAAGCTTTTTAGTATTTTAAGGATATCGGTTTTGCCCTTCCAAAAGCTTGAATTTGTTTTTATAGATCTCCTCCTAACTGAAGCAAAAATTGATATAGTCTTAAAAACATTTCACTGAGGTTATAAAATTCCAATAGAAAAACAATTTCTTAGATAGAAGGGAATTCAAAATTTTATGCAGCAGTCATATTAGTGTCAGTATTAGCCTGCTTGTTGTGAGTTGTTTAGGGGGGCCCCCTTCACAAAGCCTGAAGCCTTGGGGAGTGGGCTTGAATGACTCTTCCCTCTCCGTCTACCCTTTTCCCGTCCTTTACCTACCCTCCCCAGCTCCAGGGCCATGTTTGGTTCGAAGCAGAGCTAGTTATGGCTCATAAAACATAGACTGCTGATCTCTGCTTCATAGGACTATAAACCAGTTCTAATTAAGTGACTTGTAGAACAGAAGTAAATCACCTTATCAGATAGCAGGTAAGCTCCTTATGGGCAGGTAATGTGTCTATTAGCTTTGTTGTACTCTCCCAAGTGCTTAGTACAGTGCTCTGTACTCAGAAAGTGCTCAATTGGCACTTATCATAACCTTAATTCTAAATTCTAAAGCGTTAACCACATATGATATAACTGATACGGAATCTTAATTCTTAGGAGTTGAGAGATGGACATCCTGGCCCAAAACAGAGAAGGGCAGACATAGATGTGGGAAGCAAACCTGACTATAATGTAACATTTCCAAAGTTTCAAGGTATGATATGACACAGAATGGCACGCTACTAATGAAGGCCAGAGCTGGTGTTTGAAACTCGTTGCAATAGAATTATTCCCTGGGAGAAGGAGGCGAGGATGTTTAGAAAGGAGAGGATGGTCGATTTCTTGATTTACAAGATCATGTTCATTTAATTTATGATATGCAAAGATTTATTGACCCTTTAAAAATTATTATAGTGCTGGTCTTTTATTAAAGATTGGCCAACAGTGAAAAATGTGTAGCTCTATGTAAATTTGGGCTGTTTAAGGAATGACATTTTGTTGTCATTTTAGATGGCAGAGTAGACCAGAAATCTGACCTCAAAATCCTGAAAGATCTATATTTCTCAAAAGATCCCATGGAAGTCTCCGATTTCCAAGAAGATTTAGTCTCTGCATCATCCACTCACCAGGTGCAGGTAAAAGTAAAATGAAATAGGATACTGCTGAGATATTGTAAGAACGTGAGCTCTTTGTCAGAAAACACGTTTGTTCTTCCTCATTTTGGTTGAGTTGAGTTTTCATATACTTAAGCATAATCAAGAAGTCATTGGCAAAGTTACCATTGCAAGTTGGTGGAACAGAGGGTTCTCTGAAACCCCGTTGAAGCTTTGGGGAAATTCCAATAGTATTGATTGGCTCTAGGGGAAACCTCGACCGGGGCAAACCAGCCTTGTCGGGGGTTCTCAAGGAGTTGAGAGAGTTCCGGATCTTATCTCAGCTTCAGTAGGCTTCTAGAGGTTTGGAGAAGAATAAAGGATCTTCTTGGATCCTTCAGAAATTTTCTCAGCCTTTAGAAACACTCTCGGTAGGAAGCCCTGGAACTATTCTGGCCCTCACGTGGTCTCCAGGTCAGGAGGGAGTAGCTCATCTTGGAGTCTTCTAAACTGTAAGCTCCTGGTGGACAGGGGCAATGTCAACCATCTCACTACAGTGCTTTGTGTGCAGAAAGTTCTGAATGAATCCCGTTGATTGAATGCACCTTGGCTGGAACAGAAAGTCTGCTGAGCTTCCCTGCGCACTCTGCAGTTCAGGATGTTATGCTGTTGTCCCGTGGTCGTTATTTGGCCATCGATCAACTCTCCAGTTGTTGGTTTCTGGTGATGAACGTGCTCTGACTCACCAGATAAGGCCACTGGGAAGAGTTTCTGGATAATAAAAGGATGGCAGTATTGCCTCACTTCAGCAATTCGTTTGACTCTAGGAGAGGTCAAAATAATTACAACAATAGCCTCCTTCCTCTGCTAGTGGTCTCCAGACTTGACTATCAGACATACTGCAGCAGGTGGAGTAATCACTGTTTTGGGGGTTTCTCTGGTGCTGCCCATAAAGGTTCCACTTGGGGCAAGGTGGTGGTAATGGTGGTAGTAGGCCAGAAGGGAAGTGAAGGAGTTGCAGAGAGGCTGCTCAGCTTTTTCCTCTTCCTTTTCTTTCCTGCCACCATCACTCACATCACCATGTTTGATCTGGCCTATTCCTGGAAGCGTCCTGTAGCTTTCCAGCGGAGTCCCTATGAACATGTTTCTAGTCATTGCTGGGAAAGTGCAGGGTGCTGCCTGCTGTGAGGATCTGAGCTGCAAAAAGCCCATGGCCCAGGTGGTTATGGTGAGGGTGGAGGCAAGAGTGCTGGTGGCCAACACTCTATGTTGCCAACTTGTACTTCCCAAGCGCTTAGTACAGTGCTCTGCACACAGCGCTCAATAAATGCGATTGATGATGATGATGGTGGTGGTGGTGGCTTTGTTGGGGGTGGGAGGGCATGATCTTAATTATCTGAATGTAAAACCCCTCATTTATGGATATGAAATTGAAGTATACAACTCATTAACCATACGCTAGTGGAATTTTTTTTAGTTCTTGATGTATTGCTTGGAACTAGAATTATTTTTGACCTTAGGCTGGAGCATTTAAAATGAACGAATGAAAACAATAATAGGAGTAAACATTAAATGGAGGATGATTATGGTGGAATTACCTTGTTAAACACTTTGCGTAGTGATTTTGGGATTACACTAAAAGCTTCCTTTATTTTAGTTCACTAGTCCTACAGACATGACCAGCAGGAAAAGTTTGATTAGGACCCAAGCCGCCAGAGTTCCAAGGGAAGCTGACTTTCTCAAGTAAGACTCTATTTCTCTTATTCTTGGAGGAATATGTAGTAGTTATGCACTAAACAGTGGACATTGTGAATTCAAATGAGGCTTAAGAGAGACATTATTGGTGGGTGGGTTGGTTTAAGTGAACTTTGGTAACATTAAGTGGGTTTAAGTAGCTTTAGGTTACTGAGTGCTTAAATTTTGAATGAAAATTAGCCAGGTTAGCAGTAGTGTAATATGGATGGTACCATGATGCTCATAGATAACTGTCCCCATGAAGCAGCATTCCCACTGGATGAGAATCCCACCAGTTGGAGTGCCGTGAGGACAAACGGCATCCATGGAGCCTTGCCTGATGGCTCCTGCGGGAAAGCAGGCTGCTGCCTTCAATCCATCTTCTGATCCATTTCCACCATCCACCAGGGACCGTGGAAGGCTGATGGGTCCCTATTCCCCTCTATCTCCACACTCACCCTGTATACCACACTGGCCAAAGTAGGGGTCTCCTGAGACTCATGCTCTCCTCTATTCTCTACCTACCCCAGCCCCCTGAGGTTGAAACCGTCAGCATCCCCAAACTCAGTTTTTGCTCTCATATTTTGAGATGTTTGTTTTAAACCAGCTGCCAAAGGAAATAGTCATTCTAAACAAGTGCCCCCGCCTATTACATTTCAGGATGAGATCATATTAATCTCTCAAAGATAATGAAAAACACATCATTCCGAATGTCATAAGTACTTTAGGTATCTGGGGCATTTCTGTTATTTTCAGGGGTTGGGCACTCAGTGCTTAGGACATTTTACATCTTGGGTAGGATTCTTTCGGTGCTTCACACTAGGGCACCGTGAGATTGCCCAAGGAGTTTGCTACCTCCATGTAGTCCCTGCTGGCTAGCTCTATGATTTGACTGTAGAGACACTGGTGAGACAAACATAGATGACAAGACTTAAACTAAAACCTAATATTCAAAAGCAACAAAAAATAAATCTATGAAGAGATTGAAGTTTGGGGAAAGAGGTTCATAGTGAGATTGGACCAAGGTAGAGGGAGAAGGAAAGGATAGAGAGGGGAAGTAAGGGTTCAGAGTGGTGATAGGGGAATGGGATCAAAGGTATTAAGGGGGAAGGTATGGCCCCAGTCCATCATCATCATCATCATCAATCGTATCTACTGAGCGCTTACTGTGTGCAGAGCACTGTAATAAGCTCTTGGAAAGTACAAATTGGCAACATATAGAGACAGTCCCTACCCAACAGTGGGCTCACAGTCTAAAAGGGGGAGACAAAACCAAACATACTAACAAAATAAAATAAATAGAATAGGTATGTACAAGTAAAATAAATAAATACATAAATAGAGTAATAAATATGTACAAACATATATACATATATACAGTCCACTCCTACACCCTGACATCCCTTTTTCTTGGTGGGGGCAACCCGTTCCGCGACATTCCCTCCTTTCTGTTGGATTGATCAGGTGCCAGCCATTTGCACGAGGAGCTGCGAGTGTGACCAGAGCTTCCCAGTTTGCAAGTAAGAGCTCCCAAGGCACCATCTTGTCATCTGCTTAGCTCAGAGGCAGTGTGTGCCTCCGTCAGGTGCTAGGGTCTGGGAAGGCAGGCTGCCAACATCACATGTGTTATCGCTAGTGAAATGTGGGGTTTCTGCACAGTAGAAATGTAACTGAATCACCTGAGCAGTTAGTGCACTGTAACTCATTTGTGCCATGACAGCACAAGCTCTATCACTACTTGAATATAAGCATAACAGTTATCTGAATACTGGAGTACTAAAATATACATTGGCTGAGTTTTCCAGATATTTCAAGGTAAATAAGGTCTTTTCTTAAAATGACTAGATAAGTGGTCTTCAGGAGGCTTATATTATCTATATCACTTACATGTAATAATCGTAGTAATAGTGTTGGTATTCAAGTGCCAAGCATTGTTCTAAGCACTGGGATTGGTACAAGGTAATCAGGTTGTCCCCACGTGGGGCTCACAGTCTTCATCCACATTTTACAGATGAGGTAACTGAGGCACAGAGAAGTTAAGTGACTTGCCCAAGGTCACACAGCTGTCAAGTGGCAGAGCTGGGGTTAGAACCCACGACCTCTGACTCCCAAGCCTGTGCTGTTTCCACTGTCACGCTCCTTCTCTGCATGTGTAGACACAGTGTCTGTGGGTTTCATCTAACTGTACAGAGGATTATATACATTTAAAATTTCAAAAGCATGAGTAGAAATCATTTATATATAATGTATTTGTTAAGCGCTTACCATGTGCAGAGCACTGTTCTAAGCACTGGGGTAGATACAAGGTAATCAGCTTGTCCCTCAGTCTGAATCCTTGTTTTACAGATGCGGTAACTGAGGCACAGAGAAGTTAAGTGGGTTGCCCAAGGTCACACAGCAGACAAGTGGCAGAGCTGGGATTATAACCCACATCCTCTGACTCCCAAGCGTGTGCTCTTTCCACTGAGTCACAGTGCTCCTCCGTACATGGCCACATAATGTAAAAGAGTGATATTACCCAGTGGAAATTCCCTGTAAAAAATGTTGAAAGGACTTTGGTAGATGAAAGTTATTTGTATGGTAGTGTTTTAGAAGCATGTTTAGATATGCATACACCCATGTTTAGACACCCAGACCCACTCACCTGCATATGCATGTTTGCACTCACATTTAGACTCAAATATATAGGGACCCACTGGTAATACATGGCCAGGCACACCTGCTTCCTTTAGTTCCATCCCCGATTCCAGATACAGAGCAGGGAAAAGAAAAGATATGGTATGGAAAAGAGCCCAACTGGGCTTGGCTGGGGGAAGAGACAAAAAAACTTGGTGGTTTTTAGCCACCAATACTGGGAGATCACTGGGAGAAAGGGGCTGTACAGCCTCGGAGGAAATCCAAAAAATGGGAGGCTCCATGCAGTGGTGTTTTCTTACCAGAACATTCAACACCCTGTTGGCTTTCACATTCAACCCATATACGATTGCATAATTCAGATTTCATTTTATTAGAATGTTACCCTTACAAATACTGGTCTGCTTTCCTATTTTTTAATTGCCAATATTCATGGTTGGTGGCGAAGATGCTGATTTTAAGTCCCTGCATCCTCAGCCGGGATGGGAAAGTGAGAGGAAAACTGACGTCTGATATTAACAGCGTGGTATCCCCTCTGCTCTGTTCCTAAGGACGAGTCCAAACCAGAGTGGGCATCTGAGGGACAGAACTTCTTCATCCTCTCACCTCCTGGGAGGAAGGGAGGCAGGCAGGTTTGCTCTCTATTTCTTAAAGTCTTAATGCTACAGGGCCCTTAGACTTGATCAGGATGAGGTATTCACCCCTTCTGTGCTTCTCTCCCAGGTGGTGCCTGGGGCAGCTGACCAGCTCTTGTTCTGCTCCCAACTATGGTATCTTTACGGCTGAGCCAAAATGTAAAACATTTTCTGTAAACGTTCCTACCCAGAGCTGTGAGTATTGCCTTCTCATTAGGAGTAACTTAGAAAATGACGTGTACCAAACCCACCCCAATGTTTCTTGTCAGTATGAAGACGTTGTCTTCATCTGGGCAGCATGGCCAAGTGCTCTGATTGTCTTAGAGATGGATCGGAGATTGACCGGGCCTTGAAAATGGTAGGATCAGGACCAAGGTAAGGGAGAAGAAAGAGCAGTAGAAGAGAGGAAAGAGGACCTGAGAGCTTTTGGGATAGCTGGAGAAAAGAGTAGTAGAGAGCTAATCCCTGGGAAAAGAGTTTGGCTGTGAGCAGAGTAGGGATGACTGAGGAGGAAAAGGAGCCCCAACAGGAATTGGGAATGATGATAGGGGGAAAGAGGTATTTCTGCTAGACTACCGTAAAATAGTACCCTCTTGAAATTAGATTCTACTCTTTCAGTGGCATTATTCATCTGGCAGTCATAGGCAACTGGTTCTTGGCCCCTCATCGCCCCTGCTTTTTGTGGGCATGGTTAGTGCTAGTCTTTTGAGTCTGCTGGACATTCTGCGTTATAGTTGTGTACTCGGAAATATATTGAAGAGCGTATTGTCTCTGAACCTTTGTACTCAGAAATATATTGAAGAGCATATTGTCTCTGAACCTTCTCATTACCTAACGGGTTTATCAATCAATCAATTGTACTGAGTGCTTACTGTGTGCAGAGCACTGTCCTAAGTGCTTGGGAAGCACAAGTTGGATGTTTCAGATTTAAACCATAGAGGCCATCGTGACAGGACTGATGTTTACAATGTAGACAAGGAATAATGTTGTTGTATTTTAGCAAAAATGATGCTAGTTGTATAATCCTCAATTCTCAAATATTTTATAGCATGTCTGGTATGTAACTAATGGGGCCGAGGGAAACAATAAGGCAGGAACTCTCAGCTCTTCGGGATGAATATTTCTTGGGAGCCAGTAGATGAAAGAAAGCAAATGAGCAAAATAATGTAACTGGAAGAAAGCAAGACTGAAATTCATGCGTAGTGTGCTTTATTAAAGAAAATCAGCATGAAAAGCCTGAGGAAAATAGGTATCGAAGACAGGTTTTCAATTTATTAAACTTCTTTGATTTCCAATCAATCAATCAATCAATCAATCGTATTTATTGAGCGCTTACTATGTGCAGAGCACTGTACTAAGCGCTTGGGAAGTACAAATTGGCATCACATAGAGACAGTCCCTACCCAACAGTGGGCTCACAGTCTAAAAGGGGGAGACAGAGAACAGAACCAAACATACCAACAAAATAAAATAAGTAGGATAGAAATGTACAAGTAAAATAAATAAATAAATAAATAGAGTAAGAAATATGTACAACCATATATACATATATACAGGTGCTGTGGGGAAGGGAAGGAGGTAAGACGGGGGGATGGAGAGGGGGACGAGGGGAGAGGAAAGAAGGGGCTCAGTCTGGGAAGGCCTCCTGGAGGAGGTGAGCTCTCAGCAGGGCCTTGAAGGGAGGAAGAGAGCTAGCTTGGCGGATGGGCAGAGGGAGGGCATTCCAGGCCCGGGGGATGACGTGGGCCGGGGGTCGATGGCGGGACAGGCGAGAGCGAGGTACAGTGAGGAGATTAGTGGTGGAGGAGCGGAGGGTGCGGGCTGGGCAGTATGTTCTCCTATGTTCCAGGCAACATAGGAGAATTTCTCTGACCAATATTACTTTTCTGTCTTTATAATTTCACAAATCTGAGTCCATAGCCTTAAATTAAACCAAGCTCCTCGTTCTAGGCAATGAACAACGGGACCTTTCCTTTTTTCCTGCTCCCCTCTCTTGATGTAAGCAGAAAATGACCACAAGAGGATGCTCAACAACAACGTGAAAAGTCTGTTCTTGCTTTCTGCTACTTTGGTCTTCCCTATTGCTCCTGGAGAACTAATTGTGCTTTTTACACAACCCTCCCAACATCTCAGTGCAAGAATTGTGTGGAAAACCATAACTCTGTGATCCTGTTCTAATTGTCAGCCTTTTTTTAGTGGTATTTGTTAAGTACTTACTATGCGCCAGGCACCCTTCTAAGCATAAGGGTAGAAACAAGGTAATTGTATTACATGTATTCCTAGAGGTTGGGACTGCTCAACCCATAGTCATAGTAAAGGTATGGGAAAAGATTCCATTGGCAGAGCCTTCATCCGTTACAAAAGATAATGGCAAATACATTCTCTTTTATCCTATGCCTTATTTTCTATTCAGGAGCAGTAGGAATTTATTTTTATGCAGAGTCAGATTTACGCTGTCTTTGCCCAACTGGGTTCGGGAGTTATTTACATATACTCCAATCTATGGTGAGAGAGGAGGAGATGAGCTAGTAAGGTTACTGGATAGACACGTCGGGTCATCTATTCCTCCAGTGGCTTATTGAGGGTTACCAGGGTGGAAAAGAAATGGCAGTTTTGTATTCCTGTAATCCAGAAGCCTAATTCCTAGTTTGTGTGCTATTGGAAACTTTTCCTGCCAGGTTTCCCGAGCAGCAAAGTGAAATTAAAAACTTCCCCCTGTTCTTTCCGGTTTCTTTCTGTCTTAATACTCAATGTAAAGACTGTATATTCAGTCCGTTAATTGTGTTTTAGGTGTTCCCGTTGTTTAGCTCCTCGCCCGTCTGATCCCTTTGCTCGGTTCTGTCAAGAATGCGGCTCTCCTGTCCCACCCGCTCTGAGTCAACACCTCCTTCCCCTGGAAGAAGCTCAGGTCAGCTAAGAAAACTTTAAACTCCAGCTTCCAAAGCGCTGGAGCTGCTCTTTATAAAGCCTCAGCAAACCAAATCACTTAATACTGAGACCCTATAGGTTCCTCATACCTGGGCTTGGAAAAACCTGTTCTTGGTGTCATTCTACTCTTCACGCTGCCTAATGATAGCAGATGCTTGAATACTTTCCATTGCTTTGTTTTCTTTGTGTTCCCAAGTGACTAAGGAAAGGGTTGAAATGTCACTCCCAGATCTCAATGTTCTTTTTAAAAATTCAGACATTCCTGGAAAAACAAAGATTTTTCAACCCAGACATTTTCAACACAGACTGTTGTGCATAGTGCAGGTTCAGTGAAGAGAAATTCACAGGAAATATGCATGAGAAGCCTAAATCATTCACCTACCTGTCTATACAATAATTTACTGCAGGGGAGCAGCAACTGATGTCATAAGCAACATATTAACTTTCATCTGTATATTTGAGATCATAATTGGACGCTTGATTCGAAATTTTTTCCTCAAGCAGGTTAATTACATGTGGGCAGTATTTGGTGTCAGTTTAACCGTTCATTTTGTATTTTGACAATCACAATCACTTTCTTCTCTATCAAAGCTCACTTAACTCCCCACGTACGTTTAGATTGAACTGTTCTACCAAAAATTAGACATTTGTTTTTGGGCATGTCTGCTTTTGGACTGACAATCTGGATCTGTACTGAGACTTCTCTCAGCTCCTGCCTGGGTTGAGCCCTTGAGCCCATTTATAGTGATGATAATAATAGTAATGGGAGTAGAAGGCCTAGTTTTTATTCCTGCTGTATGTAAAGTGTGACTTTGGGCGCAGAAATATCTAGCCTGACCTTTGCCTTCCAGCTTACCTGGACTGCCTCCTGGTCAAAACCCAGCCCCAGCTTCTCTCCATCCAACCTTCTCTGATTCCTCTGTAACCTCACCCCACTCACACTTTCTCCCCGCCAGAAGCCTAAAACTGGTGGGTTTAATGATAGCAGCTCAGGTACAGACTTGGAGAGAATTTGAAGGAGTGGGAGAGTCAGTGCACGGCAATAAATAGGCGAGACGTATGAGCAGGAGGAGGCTTCAAGGAGGTGGAATTGGGATTTTGAGGGATAGACTGTAAGATTGTCCTCTTATGGCACTGAAAATCTGTCTAACTCCGCTACCTCATTCCTGATATTTTTCCTTTGATTGGGGTGGCTTATCAGTCCTGCTTCATCACAGACTGCAGTGTATTTGATTGGTAGTGACCCCAAAAAGAATTGTCTAACTGAAGTTTGAAAACCTTTCCTGAGCTTCCCATGGTCAGGATATGGGATCCTGAGTAAGGAGCCCTGGGGGCTAGAGTTTCAGCCAAAGAACAAGTCACACATCCTTCCCTGAATGACACCTTGTTCAGCTACTAAGAGGAAGGTATTAATATCTGTTCCTTACTCTGTTTCAAATTTGTGTAAAGATTAATAAGAACAAGCTTATGAAGTGTGAGAAAAAATTTTGAACAAAGAAAAATTAAGATGACGTCCCTAAAACTTCATGCTGAGAATAGAAAGATAATTCATCCTTCCATTCATCTTTGGTTTGGCAGTTACTTGTTCCCTATCTCAATAAAGCAGTCTTTGGAATTTTTTTTTTTTTTTTTTTGGACACACTTATAGTGACTTACAGAGACACACACACACTGAAAGGCCCTGAGACTGGGACACAGAGTGGGAAGGAGGCATGCCGTATAGATAAATGAGGTAATGTCTGCAAAATACTTTCAGATCTTCAGAGGAAAGGCTCCCTCTGAATGCAAGACATTTTGATCACAATAGTCAAGGGTCCAATTGTTTCTAGTGGAACCTGCATATTATTGTTATAATGTGTACTCTTCTCTGAATAATGACATCATAGAGTGAAGAATACTAAAAGAGCCACAGTGGTGTGTTTAGGCACCCTGAGCAGAATATTGTTCATAATACAGTTTGATTGAGACATAGTGAGCTTGGGTCCTAAGAAGCATTCTTTAACATGCCAGCATGCACCTTTCCCAATGTTCACTTAGTGAAACCCAGAATGGGGTGGAGGAGATGGAGGTTCTCTATTCAGTTCGCAGGGCTCTTGCCTTAGAAATAGCAAACTTTGAGTGCTCCCTGGAGATCAAGATGGCTCCAGGGATCTCCAAACCATCTGGGCCCCAACTGGGGCAGACACAAGGAATCTACCCTGGGGCAGAACTGCTGCAGATAATTTGGTCTTGCATCAGGCCTTACTCTAGTATTTTCCACAATTCTTGTTTAGCAGGATGGATCTGGGACCCAAGGGAGAAGGGGTTCCAACCCTCCTGAGACAGGCATCACCCAAGTAAAAACCGTCCAGCCTCACACTCATTGGGGCCCATAAAATGGATGGGTTACCATTCACTGCAGGTGAAAGTGAACCACATTTTCTCATCTAGGCTGCTTGATAACCTTCACGAAACAAGTTGAGCAATAGAAATTGTCTGAACTAATTGGGACCAATGTTTAGTGCTTCCTCTGTGTGTGTGTGTGTGTGTGTGTGTGTGTGTGTGTGTGTGTGTGTGTGTGTGTGCGTGTAAGTGCATGAGTATCCTATGAGATGTGCACTTGAGTTTCCATGGGGTAGGAAGGTAGGGGTGAGTCCTAAACTCCCATACAATCCAGTTACTATGTATTTTAGGCATTCCAGGTTCCTTACTCTCTTCTATTCCTGCTCTTAAAAATGGACAGAATAGCATTGGAGGAAAAATGCAATATCTCAGATTTCTTGTGTGGCCCGACTGAGGGCCATCTCCAGATGCTCATTTCTTATGGCTTCTTCCCCTCTGCCTTAAAACATCCCCACATCTAAAACTACTTCTCTGTATCCCACTGCACCCTCCAGCTAACACCGCATTCCCTTCACCCCATTCCTATTCAAACTCTGAGTGGGGCTGCCTCTCTCTTCCAGTTCCCTTCCTGACCCTCAATCATCTGGACAATGCCCTCTTCACTCCACTGAGATGTCTCTCTTCTAGGGGACCAATGGCCTCCTTTTTTTTTCTTCAGTGGTGGTTAAGTACTTACTACATGCCAGGTACTGAACTATGCTTGATGTTTAAAACCGAATGCCTCATTTACTGTCTTAAATTCTCTCCTCCACCCAACTTTCCCTTCGCAGTTATCGACACTTCCTTTCTCCTCTCAAGTTTGGCATTGTCTTTGGCTCTTCCCTCTTTTTCTTACAACGAAAATAATGTCTGCTCCAGGAGCCTTTCCTGACTAATCTTTTCTCTCTCTACTCTGCCATATCTCCCTTCTGTGTCACTTTGTGCACTTAAATCCATAACACCTAAACTCTTTGATATATCTCCACCCCCTTCAGCACTGATACATATCCTTGTATTCTTTTGCTTCTCCTGTTATTCATTTTGAAGTCTGTCTCGCCAACCAGATTGTAAACTCGTCAAGGGCAGGAACCCTGTCTGCGAACTCTGTTTGCACTCTTCTAAGTGTTCAGTTCAGTGCTCTGCATGTAATACATTGATAAATACCATTGATTGATTTCAACCTCTATATTAATTCTTTCAACAAATCCTATCAGTTTTTCACCCACAATATTTCCAGAAAACCTCGTTTCTTCTCCATCTAATGGCCACTCTGCTGGTCCAGACCCTTGTCATGTTTCCCTTGTCATGTTTTTATCTCTCTGGCTGTTCATTCCCAGTCTCCTCTGTGGGTACCTCCTCTGCCTTCCACCCCCTAACTGTGGGGGTCCCTCCAGGTTCAGTTCTGGATCCCTTTCAGCCCCAAAGCACTTATATGCATATCTGTAATAAATTTATTTATATTAATGTCTGATTCCCCCCCACCAAGACTATAAGCTTGTTGTGGGCAGGGAATGTGTCTGTTTATTGTTGTACTCTCCCAAGCGCTTAGTATAGTTATCTGCACACAGTAAGTGCTCAGTAAATTTGATTGAATGAATTGAATGAATCTCCCAGGTTGATTTCTGCATTAGCCTCCTCACTGGCCTCCCTACTTCCAGTCCATATTTAATTTGGCTTCCCAGATTGTTTTTCTAAAGAAACATTCTGCACACATCTCCCTGCTCTTCAAAATTCTCCACTGGTTACCTATTTTCCACATCAAATAGAAACTCCATTGATTTAAATCACTCAATCGGTTCTCTCCCTTCTGTTGATCTACTCTCTTCTCCCACTTCACCACAGCTCACACTCTTTGTTTTTCTCAAGCTAAGCTATTCCCCGTGCCTTGTTTTCATGTCTCCCACCACCAAATTTCTTGATCACATCCACCCCGTGCCAGAACTCTTCAAATTCAGCAGAGCTTGTGTCCCCATCATCAAAACCCTTCTGAAATCATATCTCCTCCAGGAGATCTCCAATTAATTTTGTACTACCTAGGTACTTAACTATTCATAACCTCTGGCAATACTTCTGTACTTATTTTACCATTTATGTACATATCCGTAATTTATTTATTTATGTTAATGTTTGTCTCGCCTAGACGGTAAGCTCCTTGTGGGCAGAGAATGTGTCTACCCACTCTGTTGTACACTCCCAAGCACTTAATACAGTGTTCAGCACACAGTAAGCGCTCAATAAATACCAGTGATTGATTCCCTGTTAAGCACTAACTCGGGCACATTTCACCTTTTCCTTCTTCCTATCTGCAATTTATTTTAGTGTGGCCTAACAAGGCCTACTGGAAAGAGAACGGGACTGGGAGTCAGGAGACCATTTGCTTGGTGTGCGACCTTAGGCAAGTCACTTAATGTTTCTTTGCCTCAGTAAAATGAAATAATAATAATAATAATGGTACTTAAGTGCTTACTATGTGCCGAGCACTGTTCTAAGCACTGGGATAGGTACAGGGTGATCAGGTTGTCCCACGTGGGGCTCACAGTCTTAATCCCCATTTTCCAGATGAGGACACTGAGCCCAGAGAAGTGAAGTGACTTGCCCAGAGTCACACAGCAGGCAAGTGGCGGAGCGGGGATTAGAAGCCATGACCTCTGACTCCCCAGGCCGGGCTCTTGTCACTGAGCCACGCTGCTTCTCAAAAGCCACTTTAGAGGTAGAGTCGAGAGGCGCCGACTGTGCTGGGGACGACTAATAGACCAATGTTCATTCCTTCCTTCAGTCCTCTTTATTGAGCGCTGACTGTGTGCAGAGCGCTGTGCTCTGGTCCCCGGGCTGCAGGCCGAGACGGCAAGAAGGGGGAGCGTGGTGCACGGTCACGTTTGCGGCGGGAGGCGGGTGGATCCCACTGTGATCACGTGGGCGCCACAGGGCAATGACGCAAAGGTCACGTGCTGAGTGCGCTGCCCCACATGTGGTGCTCACGCACCCCGCATATGGTGCTCACGTACCCCGCACACCATGATCCCGTTCTCCCCATTTCGTGATCATGAAATGCATGTTCTCCCTCCCTCTAATGAGGGAGACAGGGACAGTGTGCAAATTAATAATCTTGTACCTACCCCAGCGCTTAACACAGTGCTTGGTACGTAGTAAGCCCTTAATAAATATAATGGTTATTATTGAGGATAGGGATCATGTCTATTAATTCTTTTGTTTGCTCCTAAGTGCTTAGTTAAGTGTCTGCATAAAGTAGGTACTCAATAAATTATATTCATTGATTGCTCCCTAACTTCCTCAAACAATCCACATGGACTTTTCCATAGAAAGAATTGGAGCCTCCTGGAACTTCTAAAATTCTGTCTAGTAGCCCCTTAGTCATGACTGCACTTAATTCCTTTTCAATCCGTTGATGCTTCCCACCTGTCCTACTGAGAAATCTTGTTTTTGCTCCATGCCAATCCAGGGGTACTCCACTTCCATACTTCGACACCAGTGAAGCACTTAAGTACTCTCAACCTCCCTTAGCACTTAGAGACCTATCTTACAAACCCCATTATATATAAGCACTAACTCATGGCCGGGTCCCCTTTTCTCTCCTGCTAGATTGCAAATGCTTTAAAGGCAAGTGTTCTGCCCAAAATACACACTCAAATACCGTTGATTGACTGCCTCTTTTTCTCTGTTCACATTTTCTTCCTGTGGAATAAGCACATGAATCCTGCTCCTACCCAGCTTTCTTCTTTGCCTCTCAGCTGCCTTCCTACTCTCCTTTCCCTTCTCGCTGTTTGGTCCCAAGCTTTGCCTGCTGTGTTACAGCGATTCAGGAATCCAGAGGCTTAGGGACCTCAGGATTTATAATTATGCAAACACACATACTCACTTGCCTCCTGGATGCTCAACTCATATAAAATGAGTGATTTGCCCCGGTTATATAACAGGTCTAGGCCAGAGCTTTTAATTTGGATTCGGGGCTTGCTGATCTCAGTCTTCTGCTTTCTCTGTTGTGCAATATCTCCACCTGAAAATGAGCCTCTCTCCTCTCTGTAAATCCATTTTTTCCTCTTTGTATAGATGGGATTATGTGGAGAATGCAGAACTAGAGTTCCAATGAACACCCTGAATTGTATTGTCTGTGAAACACCGCTCACTGCACAGCTGCAGTCCCCAGCCGGTACCCATTTAAAGGTAATGAAACATAACAGAAATAAAAGTGACGGATAGGACATTTTCAGTAGTGGGAGGAATATTTTGTTTCTGTAAAATAAAGTCTTGAGAGAACTTAATTCTTGCTGAGGAGTAGCTATTTTGTTCATTATGAAACATGTTACACAATAGGGCCCTACATGGGCTGAAATATGAAAGAGGAAGAGAAGGAGGAAGATTTCTAGCATTCCAGAAGGAAAACTGGAACCACGGACCCACATGCTCAGGATCCCAGGGATTCCCAATCCAAGGTTAGCAGGCCAGTAGTAGCAACCAAAAAAACAAAACAAAACAGTGCTCTTTTATCTTCAGTAGCTCACAGTCTAACGGGCAAGAGTGTGCAAACATGGTGCAATAAGCCTGATGATGGAGTCCACAGTCAAGAATAACAATTGAGCCTTGGTCTCTAGGTGAAGGAATTGATTACCAGTATGGATAGTACTTCACCCAGCACCACTTTGCAGTCTTGGGCTCCTGTGAGTCATGTTCCCATTTGGGCACCAAATGCTATGAGCGGATAAGGGGCAGGATGCAGCACATTGTGAAGGGCAGTCGAAGACATTTTATGTGCCTGTTGCATTATTGGCCAGAGTGACCACAGCGTGATGCCGTGCTGGACTGCCACAACCCAACAGGCAGTCACCTTGTTAGCTGCTGTTGTCTTTGCTGTCTATACTAGGCAGCTGTTTTTCCAAGATTCCTCAAATCTGTCCTCCTTAAAGTAATTCTTTGGTCTGAAACTCTCACCACTGATGACGGAGCCCAGCAGACATTCCCCTACTTGCAGAGCTGGGACTGGAACCCAGGTCACCTGATTCCCAGAGCCGTACTCTTTGGACTGGACTGACAGCAGGGCTGAATATCAGTACACAACAAACCTTTAACGCAGTTGACAGGAGAAATGAAACAGCAGCACTTATTGACATCTATTAATGGACCAACTGTTAGGGTGATTACATGAAATTCAATTTAGGCACTGTCCATGGACCCCAGGGGCTCCACAATCTGGGGAGGGCAGAGTCAAATAATATGGGGACTATCACCTCAATCAAAAGAAAGACATTGAAATTTAATAATACAAAAATATCAGCAGTAAAAAAAAAGCATTCATCACTGCTTGGAGGAAGCAATTTTGGGGCAGTTTTTTCCTCGATTTTCACAGAATGCATTTTAAGTGTTAAGCAGTGTAGAGCACTAATTAAAAAGCCATGAGAACAGGTATAACTAACCAACACCGTTTGATAAATAATAGGAACAGGTAAGGGCCTGAGAGAACTAAGGTGACTCAGGATTCGGTGTAATCGGGAAGGTGGAGAAATCAGTCAAGGAATTAGTCCTGGAGGAGGGGAGCCTTTTAGATTACTCAAAATGTTAGGGCCTAGATTATGGCTAACACTGGGAGAATGTATAAGAAGTAGGTCTGTAAAATATCTAAAGAAGAATCAGATGTTTTGGGTCGGTGTCTGCCAGATGGAGAAAACAGCGAGGGTTGGAGCTCCAGGAACCAGGGTGATAGTGTGGCCTTGGATTATGATTGGGAAGTTGGAAATTCAGGACCATTTAGGATTCCAACAGGTACATCCAGTCATGTTTATTACTCTTAGTATTGTAAGCTAATGAGATGCTTGTTATAATTTTGTGTTTCTGCTCACCCAAAGATGTACATGATTAATCTCTTTTTAAAGAGGACGATCATCTGTCTCACCTGTGGAACAGGAAACCCCATCCACCTCAAGTATTGTGTGACGTGTGAGAGCCACCTGCCTGAAACGCAAGCGGTAAGCCCAGTCAGGCTTGGGCAGATGCATAAGGCTGGATCGGTGGCCAAGATTCTTCTGGTTTGGGGGGAATTATACCAAGAATCTCATGGGAGCCGGGTAATGTCGACTGAATCTGCACAGAGAAATTTTTTAAAAGATTTTTATGGAATGGAAAGTTTATGTGTAAATTATATCACCATAGGACAAGTAAAACAGTGTGGCTTAATGGATAGAACAACAGCCTAGCGGCTGTGCGTGGCTTGGTGCCTAGCACATAGTAAGTGCTTAGAGAAGCAGTGTGGCATAATAGATAGAGCAGTCAAAAGGACCTGGTTCTAATCCTGCCTCTGCCACGTTTCTGCTCTGGGACCTTGGGCAAGTCATTCACTGTGCCTCAGTTACCGCAACTGTGTGCTGGGGATTAAGACTGTGAGCCCTAAGTGGGACAGAACCTGTGTCCAACCTGATTACTTGGTATCTACTCCAGCACTTAAAACAGTTCTTGGCACGTAGGAAGCGCTTAATAAATGCTATAAAAACAAAACAAAAAAAATATACCAAAGGGAAGAAGCATTAAGAACTCACAAGCTTCCATAGTATTTTTATACCTATCTTCTAAACCTATTATTAAGTACTAAGTCATGCATCTACTCACTTTTACTTCTTCCTCCCATCTGTAATTTATTTTCAGGCCTGTTTCCCCTGACAGATTTTAAGCTTAGTACAGTGCTCTGCACAATGTAATTACTCAATAATTGCTATTGAGTAGTTTCCCAGTTGTTACCCAAGTACTCTTAGTAGCCCAGAAAAAGTATTTTTGGTCATGTCCATACACATGTTTGGAATTAACTGTAATATTTTATGTCATGAGTTCTGCCCAGGTGGCAAGCAGGAGTTTTTCTTTTTTTAAAACCTTACAGCGTATTTGTTGCTTCTGGCATTAAAATCAGAGAGGTAGATTAAAGTGCTTTTTTAATCGCGTAGCATTTTCACTGTTCTTTGGAAAGGGCAGTAAAAACATGCCCTTCACTCATGCTAGTTCATCACAGGAGCAGACCCTGTAATGATTGCATCTGTGAGGATGAAATTAAACCTGCTGTAATTAACTATGAGGTGTACTGCAGTGTGCTGCAATAAGATATACAGTAGTTTTCTCTGCTCTGTATAAAATGCTGCTGCTCACCTTGTTTGGTTTTCTCAAAGAATATTTTCTTTTTCATCTTTTGTTTCCCCAGCCTATAATAAGGGAAGAAACAACCCCACCTTCATCCAGTTGGAGAGGAAAAACCATTTCCTGCTCAAAGTGTGGTCGTAGAAACCGTTGTGATGCTCACTTTTGTGATTGGTGTGGAACCAAGGTATGATTCAACTTTGACTCCGGCAATCTTGAGCCCAAGCCTGACCAGATCTGAATCTGTGTCCTCTGTTTTGATTCTGTAACTCTGCTGTCAGGATTTTAATAGGGTTATCTTTTGGGAGTTTGTTTTTGCCAGTTGTGCCTGAAGAATATGGAAATGGACAATTATTGATGTTTCCTTTTTTCTCCTTGATGGTTTTCGCCTTGGCTTGTATTATGACAGTTGCTAAAGTCCATTTCCTCCTCTTCTCCCTGTCCCCGGCCTTCTTTTCTATTTCATTCTCACTCTTTCCTCTTTTCCTTCCCATTTTTCAATTTCATTCTTCAGTTTCCTCTGCTATGGCCTCAGAAAGACCTCACATATTTCCTTTTGTACTTCTGTTGACCTGCCTGATCCATTTTGGCTGGTGGGGTTTTTTTGATATTTTTATGAATGACCATCCTTCAAGATCACTCCTTATTTTATCACTGCTTGCATTATTCATTCTAGTTTTTGTGATTACTTTCCTCTTTGAAGGTCCTCATTTCCAGAGAAGTTATTTTGATTCTATGCTTGCCTGGCTTTGTGTGGATTTGCTTCCATAAAGGTTTTTTTGCCTCATAATTGAGTTGTCCTTGCATTTTTTAGTTGATTACGGTACAAAAGAAATAAAATGCAGGTTTTAGAAAACTTTTGGTTTCCTAGGACCCTCTGAATTCCAAATAGCGCCTTTAAGAACTATTGTCAGTATCCACTGAAGATAATTTCAAGTTTACATTCACATTTCCTCTCTCTTTTGGATACTTGCACCAATTTACTTTTATTGAAATTTAGTTCCATTCCTTTATAGTTCTTCTGTTCATTTTATATGCCTTCTGTAATGTTACCGTTCCAACTGCTATCAATACTTTGTTTTACCTGCATGAAAACACTCTGAGATTTATTAGACTGTTATTCTAATTTCATATTTTTGTTACAACTGTTCGCTTAGAATTTTTGCCATTTAGCCTTCCCTCAGTTTGAAATGCTTTTTCTATCTGCAAAGATTCACACTTCTCTCTATACAGGAAGTTATTCCTGTTTGTTATTGTGCAGTGTGGAAAGACTACAGGCCTGAGAGGCAGAAGACCTAAGTTCTGATCCCTACTCTGCCAATTATTTGCAGTATGACCTTGGGCGAGTCCCTACATTTTTCTATGCTTCAATTTCCTCAGCTTTCCTCCTACTTAGACTGTGAGTCCCATGTGAGACCAGGACGGTGTCTGACCTGATTAACTTGTATCTACCTAAGCTCTTAGAACAGTGTTTGACACATAGTGAGCATTTAAATACTTGACTATTCATTGTTAATATTTTTATTTCTGCCTCTCCCATTAAAGAGCAAGCTCCTTGTCACAGTCTTTTAGACTGTGAGCCCACTGTTGGGTAGGGACTGTCTCTATATGTTGCCAACTTGTACTTCCCAAGCTCTTAGTACAGTGCTCTGCACACAGTAAGCGCTCAATAAATACGATTGATTGATTGATTGATTGTGGGCAGGGACCATTCTTTGCTTTGTACTTCCCAGCTCCTCGTATATAGTGTACTATACCATGTGGACAATCTTATAAGAATACTTTGATATTTATTGGGCTGTTATCCTAATTTCCTACTAGTGCTTCTACTTACTTCTTATAACTGCTTTTCCTTGATAAGCTTCCCTTCTACTTTCTAGGTAAATTATCAGAACCTGTCTCTGGAACTAAAAAGGCTTGAAAAGGTGTTTTTTTTTTTCCATCCACGCATTTTCATTTATTCATTCTTAAAGACTTTGTGAAATCAATTATCTTTCTGGCTTCAAAACTGCCTCTCCCTCCCCTAGTTTTCTATCTTCCTAACTTTTCTATTTCCCTTGTGGAAGTTTTGAAGTATTCTTTTAAAGTAAGAAAAGCCCCATTGTACTTAACTGGCCAATTATTGATAATTTCACTACTCTCTACTCTCTAGCCCAGCCTTCCTGCATGCTACTTCACCTGCACTAAATGTGGAGCCTGCAATCCCATACGTGCTAGATTTTGTGGATGTTGTGGTGTTTACACAGAGCCTTTGGAAAGATCAGATTCAGAGAAGTGCATGTTTCTTAGTCCTGGAGATGCCTCTGCATTTTCTGAGGTAAGACAATTGTGATGAGAGGGCACTAAACCCCATTCAAACACCACAAATCATTTGGGCCATCTGGTCGAAAATTGAAATTATCTGTGTACTCAGTGCACTTCAGTTTTGGACACTAGATATTCAAATATTTTGAGAGCTGTTGGACCCTACAATTGGATTTGTAAAGATCTCGATCTTTTGGTTGTTGTAGATATTGGTGGCATCTCAGAACATGTTTTTGCTACAAAAATGTATTGGCCCTCCACCCCTTCCGTCCCTTACCTTTCCAGCTGGACCTCCTCCTGACTAGGGCAGAGAGAACCGCAGCAACAGTGATGCAGGTGCCACTCCTGCCTCAGTTTCTCAGAGTTGTTCTCCGCTGCAGAGGTCTCAGTTGAGAGGAGGAGGGTGGCGGGATCCCATGGCCAGAAAGAGATTACTGCCTCCTGGATGAGTATTTCCACCATTCTCTGCAAGTTGCTCTCTCCCAGAAAGTGGTACTGCCTCCTGAAAAAACAAGATTGAAAAGCTTTGTTGTTCGTGATCAAAAACTCCTTCTCCTGACTCTGTTATAATATTTCTGGAATGCTCGGATTTGTGGATCCCGATGAAAATCCATTTGGTGTTCACAGCGGGATTCAAATCCACTTGTGAGATAGGAATCACCTCTCAAAAATGTTTTGGATTTGGTTGAGGTTTGGTTCTAATGCTAGTCCCTTGTCTCCTGCTGCTGATTGATTGCCTGAAAAGAAATCGTTTTCACTGTTATTCTCCTGTCGAATAAGATAGATGTACTGCCTTCATATCTGATGTTAAAACAGGTTCCGAGAAGGTGGAGCCAATCCCAACAGAAGTAGTATGGAAGACGATTTCACAATGCTATATTGATATCATTCAAGCTGTCGCCAGCGTCTTTTAGAACTTCAGGAGCTTCAGCACTTCTAGTAGGCTGGAAAAATACTAAGACTTCCTTTAACCTCCTTTCTCTGCATTACATATTCATTTAAAGCTCTCCCCAAAATTAATTCCTTTAAGGAGTTTTCACAAGATGCGGTCTGTTACCATTTAAAAAGCAGTCCTCAAATACTGGATTATGGTTCCCGATTGAAATAGACTTTAATGATTTACTTAGATTGTGAGCCCCAAGTGGGACAGGGACTGAGTTCAACCCGAGTGTCTTGTATCTAGTGGTTGGCACATATAAGCACTTAACAAATACCATTAAAAAGAGTATATTATTGAGCTATTGTAGAGATATGCATTTTTAAACGGCGCTCAATACTAACTGATTCTTTTATAAAGTTCATCCAACAACAGTTGAAATAGGGATTTGAGAATTTTTCATTTAGCCTGTCTTATCTGTGGCTGTCTACTTGATTGGTCAGATGAACTGGAGAATTTCCAAATCTCCATACCTCCTTGAATTGGGTAGTAACAACCTGACGGTATCTCTCAAAGGGGTTGCACTGCAAATTCTATATACTCGGCTTTTTATGTGTGTGTTTTGGGGGATCCTAGAGGATGATGTCAACCACTTTATTGAATCTCCCCTTAGGATAGCAAAGAGAAGCAGTGAGGAGAGAAGAGCCTGCAGGCTAAAATCCAGGAAAGAGTCTCTCTTCCCTCCAAAGGGAGAAGGAGGGTTCTGGGGCAGATGGAGGGGATGAGACTGAGCCCTAACCCACTTTTGCTAGGAAGGTGGTAATGTCAGTGGGAACTTCTACTCCCTTCTTCTGTAGGATGAGCAAAAGTGGGGCATACAGAGATGCTGGGGTGCCAGGGCTGGTTTTTGTTTTTCTGCCCTATTGTGTTGAATTGTGACCAAAAAGAGTAGCAAACCCCTCTTTAGCCAACAATTCAAATGCCATCTATAGCAATTGAGACACAAGAATTATCAAGAAATTTAAGAAGACTTGAGAATTGTTTTTCAATCTTCTGCTAGACATGGCACTGACTTAGGGTAACCCAATGTCGAACTGTAGGAGTTGCCCAACTTCACCCGGTTGCAGTTTTCATTAGGGTAACAACCAGGGGAACTATTTGGGCTAGGTTAAACAATTCACACATGGGAATGCCGGAACAGTAGCACCAAGTTGAAGCTGACTCCTGGGGCAGCCCTGAGGGTAGTAAGGTTGCCCTTGCTGTAACTCTTCCTGTCACTCAGATGAAGTGTTAGTAAGAACAGTAGAATGAATATTGTTAAAATATTTCAGCATTTTATTTCAATTTTGAGCAGAGTCATCCAGGGTGTAAACTATACCTTGGGTATGAGTTTGAGCCCTTTCAGCAGCTGTGTTAACTTGAACAGTAATGTATTAATTGCCATGTGGATGCCCTCTGCCCCGCCTCCGAATTAATGGAGGTGAGTAAGGAGCTCTGAATAAATATTTGTCATCTTCTATTTCGTTTACCCCTGATAGTTCATCAGGTCAAGGTTTATGTTTTTAGAAGCACCATTGATGTCTCCGTAGAATTTTTTCTACCTGTGAATTACAGGATTATGTTAACTAAATTATATTTTTCATTACTTATTTCCTTCCAGCTCCAATCTGCATGGCAGCCTCTAATTGTATCACTGTCAGATATACAAGACAGAAAGGACAAAAGCACCCAAACTATTGGCCTCTTTTACCCATCCAGCAAGGAGTTGGAAAAGAAAGAACTTGAGCTGGTTTCTCAAAAAGAAAATCAAGAGAAAATGAGTGACCACAAGCCTCTTCGCACGGCTATCAGCCCTGGAAAAGGTGAGTCTCATGTTATAACAAGATGCCCTGTTGGTCAGCGAGTAAGTCAGTCCGTGATTCTGAAACCATGTTTATTTTCCCTCCTCTTTGTCCTTTTCAAATGGATTTTCCATATAACAGATTTAAAATCTTCTTTCCAATCCACGGTAATTACTCAAGATCTTGGTTCAGGCCCATGTCATACCTTCAAAGCCAAACATCCCCATTTTCCGTATGATTGAAGCTTTCATAGCTCTGGAGTTGGAATCTGGTTTTGGCAGTAGCAGACAACTTGCTAATCATACACTGTCATTCCAGACTTTTTGTCTCGTCATTTAAAGCCATGAAACCCAAGATCATGTTTGTACAATGGTGTAAATTCAGCATGCAGGCCTGTGCGCCCAGGGCGGGGATGGAAAGCTATCACTTATAGACACTGCTATATATTGCATGGGTCATAAACATGTTACTAACAGCCAGCGAAGATGACCTGAACCCCTGGGTCAGGAGACACCATCTCACCTAAGCATGGAGGGTGGAAGTTGAGCTGGAGACATTCTACTGGTGCAGAGCTAAGCTACAGGCCTCCTGTCCTGGGGGATCTGATCATAGGAAGACCTGCAGTCTCCACTGCCTGTCCCTGATCCCTTCTCCTTCTGACACTGCACGTGTGTGGTGGTCAACTGGGGAGAATCTTCAAAATGTCCCAAGTGACAGCTTCAGATAGGCTATCTGAAGTATCCAAGGCCCTACTGAGAGCTCACCTCCTCCAGGAGGCCTTCCCAGACAGAGCCCCTTCCTTCCTCTCCCCCTCGCCCCCCCCATCCCCCTCATCTTACCTCCTTCCCTTCCCCATAGCACCTGTATATATGTTTGTACATATTTATTACTCTATTTTACTTGTACATATCTATTCTATTTATTTTATTTTGTTAGTATGTTTGGTTTCGTTCTCTGTCTCCCCCTTTTAGACTGTGAGCCCACTGTTGGGTAGGGACTGTCTCTATATGTTGCCAACTTGTACTTCCCAAGCGCTTAGTACAGTGCTCTGCACACAGTAAGCGCTCAATAAATACGATTGATTGATTGATTGAAGTGGCAGCAGCAGCTCAAGTTGTACATTTCAGGGGTTGGTGAGGGCGGGTGGATGGGGCCCACTAAACCCAAGGGCCCAGAAGCTTCACATACTTTAATCCCACCTAAGCACAAGGTCCACGTAGTAAGTGATGAGACGGGCCCTGAACTGCAGCTGAGCAGTTTGCTCCATAGCAGGTTTAAATTTTACATCTCACCCCCTTGCATCAAGAAGGTAGCCTGACCCTGCCTGACACCCCGACAAAATCCCCCCCCCTTTTTTTTTTCCAAATCATCTGTGCGTAGGAGCCAAAATACATTCACCCCATAAATAGTAGATGTGTTTTGGCCCCTATGCGCAGATGATTTGAAAGTTCCCCGAAAGTTACAATAAATCATTCAGGAATTGTAGGTGTAACCGGGTACCGACAGGCGAGCTCAAGCGTTCAGTAGGAGCTGCCATCTTGAGTAGCTCAGAGCCAAGCGTGGAGCCTATTATTTCTGGAATCATGTTTTTACAGGTACTTTTGACTTAATGACAGTGTGTTCGATGACTCTAGTGATACTACTTAGCGTGTCACGCCAGAGTTACCTGATTGTAACCTTTCTATTGCTACGTTAATTAAACAAGTATATTGAAGGCTTTACAGGGTGACTAATGCTTTAATACCCTATAGGTATAAGCAGAGCTCTCAGTTTTCCCATGGTTTGCAGCCAACTCCTAGGAATTTTGGCTGAGAGCGCTACTATTTGGAGTATCTAGGCAGGACAGAAAGGACCTTGAGGTGGGGAGTTGCAGCCAAATGATTCCCCACACCGTTACTGAAAAGAACCACCTCCCACTCGGGCACCATCCCAGCCTAATTCACTGAGTCACCCAGTTTCACTGCAAGGCAGGCCGGCATGGAAATGGCCGGGGAGTGGTGGGAAGGAGTTGCCAGTGGTGGGAAGGAGTTGCCAGGATCCTGTCTCGGTCTGGATTCTTCTCCAGGGTTACCTGCGTGGCTCAGTGGAAAGAGCCCGGGCTTTGGAGCCAGAGGCCATGGGTTCAAATCCCGGCTCCACCAGTTTTCAGCTGTGTGACTTTGGGCAAGCCACTTCACTTCTCTGTGCCTCAGTTACCGCATCTGTAAAATGGGGATGAAGACTGTGAGCCCCCCGTGGGACAACCTGATCCCCTTGTAACCTCCCCAGCGCTTAGAACAGTGCTTGGCACATAGTAAGCGCTTAATAAATGTCATCATTATTATTATCTGAACGGACCTCAGTCACTTCTGATCTGGGGGACCCTCTAGGAGTCTGGTGTGACTTGAGGGCCACAAGGGTATATTCTAGAGCCCTCCTTGGAAACCAGGTCCTTGTTCGGGGCCCGCCAAGTCCGCCCAAGATTGGAAATAACCCAAAGAGGGTCCAGTCCTTGTAGACTTACCCTAGTCTGAGATTCCCACCCTGGAGCTGAACTGCAACTGGGGAAACCTCCAGTGGTGACAGGAGAAGACAATCATTCACTCTCATGGGTTGTTTTCCCTGGCAGGCACTAAAGAAGCAGCGTGGCTTAGTGGTACCTGTATATATGTTTGTACATATTTATTGCTCTATTTATTTATTTGTTTTATTTGTACAGCTCACCTCCTCCAGGAGGCCTTCCCAGACTGAGCCCCTTCCTTCCTCTCCCCCTCTTCATCCCCCCCATCTTACCTCCTTCCCTTCCCCACAGCACCTGTATATATGTATATTTGTTTGTACATATTTATTACTCTATTTATTTATTTTACTTGTACATATCTATTCTATTTATTTTATTTTGTTAGTATGTTTGGTTTTGTTCTCTGTCTCCCCCTTTTAGACTGTGAGCCCACCGTTGGGTAGGGACTGTCTCTATATGTTGCCAATTTGTACTTCCCAAGCTCTTAGTACAGTGCTCTGCACATAGTAAGCGCTCAATAAATACGATTGATGATGATGATGATGATGATTTTATTTTGTTAATATGTTTGGTTTTGTTCTCTGCCTCCCCCTTCTAGACTGTGAGCCCAATGTTGGGTAGGGACTGTCTCTCTATGTTGCCAACTTGTGCTTAGTACAGTGCTCTGCACATAGTAAGCGCTCAATAAATACGATTGATTGACTGATTGATTGATTGGAAAAAGCACGGGCTTGGGAGTCCGAGGTCGTGGGTTCTGATCCCGGCTCTGCCACTTATCAACGGTGTGACTTTGGGCAAGTCACTTCACTTCTCTGTGTCTCAGTTACCTTATCTGTAAAATGGGGATTAAGACTGTGAGTCCCATGTGGGACAACCTGATTACCTTGTATCTACCCTAGCGCTTAGAACAGTGTTTGACATGTAGCAAGTGCTTAACAAATACCATCATCATCATTATTCTTATTATGCTACTTTGAGAGGGGGCTAATTTATTTTGGGGCCAATAATTGGTACAGCCGTTAACATTGCCAAAAGGCAAACTGGCCAAGAACCCGGGCTTGGGAGTCAGAGGTCATGGGTTCAAATTCCGGCTCCGCCACTTGTCGGCTGGGTGACTTTGGGCAGGTCACTTCGCTTCTCTGAGCCTCAGTTCCCTCATCCGTAAAGTGGGGATGGGGACTGTGAGCCCCCCGTGGGACAACCTGATCACCTTGTAACCTTCCCAGCGCTTAGAACAGTGCTTTGCACATAGTAAGCGCTTAATAAATGCCATCATTATTATTATTATTATTCATGAGAGTAATGGGAATGACAACTTCAGTTATTACAATGTTGGAGTAGCGTTGGAGGAATCAAGGGGATTCAGAACTAACAGCTACTGAGAGCCCTCACTCCCAGCTTGGCTATGTGCTAGAAGAATCTGGGTTGTTATCTTTTTAATCATTAGGGGGCCCCCATTTTACAGAGGGGGAAACTGAGGCACCAAAAGGTAAAGTGATTTATCCAGAATCACATAGCAAATGACGGGACAGACCTGAGGCTAGGAGCCATCTTATCCTTCCTCTTGGACCAGGTAGTAGGAGTATTTACTTTATCCCAAAACTTATTTTAAAATTTTGAGTAATTTCCTACATATGTGAGAGCACTCAGGAGGAAAACTCCGGCCAAAGTGTTTACCGTGGGGTTCCCAGTTTGAGTCTCCATTTTACAGATGAGGTAACTGAGACACCGAAAAGTTAAGTGACTTGGTCAAGGTGTCACAGCAGAGAAGCGGCAGAACTGGAAGCAGTGTGGCTCAGTGGAAAGAGCCCGGGCTTTGGAGTCAGAGGTCATGGGTTCAAATCCCAGCTCCGCCAACTGTCAGCTTTGTGACTTTGGGCAAGTCACTTCACTTCTCCGGGCCTCAGTTCTCTCATCTGTAAAATGGGGATGAAGCCTGTGAGCCCCCCGTGGGACAACCTGATTACCTTGTACCCCCCCCCAGCGCTTAGAACAGTGCTTTGCACATAGTAAGCGCTTAATAAATGCTATTAAAAAAAAAAAGTTCTTTTAACTTCCAGGCCCATGCTCTATCTACTAGGCCACACTGGTTTTCCAGGAGTTCCTTGCACTTTTCTGTTTCTGGTGTGAAGGAAAGATCATGTGTCCCTGTATCAGATTGTGATCAAAAGCTTCATTAATAAGGCTTTTTCCTCCATATGCAGCATCATCAGTGTTACGAAGCTTGTTGCCTTTTCTCACTATGATGAAATTCTTTGTTGAAGCCCGACTTCTTTTTCGGGATTTCATTGTATCACCTTCTGTCAAGTAGATTGACAACAGCCAAACTACTCTAGGGACAGTTTTGGGAGATTTGAATAATCTGAGAGTTGGCAATCTGGCAGGAAGTATCATCGCTACTCTCTGTCTTTGTTCATAACTGCTATAGGCAGAACTGATTTTCAGGGTCCTTTTTGAATACAGGTTCAGAATGTGACTCAAGGGTAGGACATTGTAAGTTACTTTTATCCTTATTTGCACTTTTCACAATATAATGGAAACCCTCCATTAGTTTGAAGCAGGGCAAACACGTGGAATTTTAAACAGTAATAATACCTGGAGGCAAAATTATTATTAAATATATAATATAATAATAATAATGTCAGTTGCCTCATTTGTAAAATGGAGATTAAGACTGTGAGACCATGGATTGTGCCCAACCGGATTTGCTTGTATCCACCACAGCACTTTGTACGGTGCCTGTCACACAGGAAGTACTTAAATACCAGAATTATTATTATTATTTTCTGCTATGTGGCGTGACGTTGGGCAAGTCACTTAACTGCGCTTTGCCTCAGTTTCCTCATTTATGAGTTGGGAATTCAATACCCCTTCTGCCCCCCACACCTTAGACTGGGAGCTCCATGTGGGACAGGGACTGTGTCCAACCTCAATCATCTCGTATTTACCCCAGTGCTTAATGTAGTGAGTGGCACACAGTAAGCGCTTAACAAATACCACCATTATTACTAGTAGTATTATTATTAATTCCCATGCTGTCTGGGACATGATGGGAGTTAGGAAGTCAAATGGCCCATCCCAGCAAGAGTACATGTTCAGTTTTGCCCAGTGGTAATTTTCTCTAGGAACTTTGATTGCATTACATGCACCATTAAATCCCACTAATAGAGCCCAGAGGGCCCAAAACTCCATCCACCAGCCCCACAACATTTCCACTACTGCTTATGGTAGCGGAATCCAACTCCAGAAAACTGGCCTCACTGGGTTTTTTATCATTAAACTGCTGATCTTTGGGAAGATTTTGAAAATGGAAACGACCACCTCCAGGAGTTTGACTGAAGGAAGACCATTACATCTTGTACAAGTGTCCCTGTTCCGTCCCGATTCTTCCGGAGCCGTAAAAGATTTATCAGCGTGGGCTGCTGATCGTGGTTTTTCCTCTTTTTGGTTTTAGGCTACTGGAGGAAACAGCTGGATCACATCAGTGCTCATCTCAGAAGCTATGCTCAGAACAATCCCGAGTTCAGGGTTGTAATTGGAGAACCTCGGATGGGAAAAGTAAGAAAAATTCATTGTCGCGTTCAGACATCTTGGTCAAACCACTGGCTGCAGGTGGCTTGATGCAATAGCTGGCAGTCCCTTACAGCCAGCCACTTCTGGTCACCCTGACTCCCAAACTTTACCACCCATCGCTTTCGATAGCTCTGGGTTCCCTCCTGCCAGCACGCAGGATGGTTGTTGGAATGTCACAGCAGGAATGTGCCCACATCCCTCTGCCTTCCCCCAGGAGAGGAAGAGAAGATGCAGGAACATTTCTAGTGCGTCATTTTTAGGCCAGGTCTGCTGCTCGGAGCCAGGGCTAGCCTGTCAGGGGATGCGGCCAAAGAGTTCAAAATAGTGCAATAACTGGGGGAGCCTCCTACCTGAAGATGGAGTGGTTTGTCAGGCTCCTGAGGGAATGAAGCGAGCTTAAAACCACCATCTCTTGCATTAGTTCCACTTCCCACTAATTCAGAGAGTAGACATCTCCAGCTCACTTGGGAGGCTGTATTTGTCATGTATGTGATCATCAATCGTATTTATTGAGCGCTTACTGTGTGCAGAGCATCATCATCTATCGTATTGAGCGCTTACTGTGTGCAGAGCACTGTACTAAGCGCTTGGGAAGTACAAGTTGGCAACACAGAGAGACAGTCCCTACCCAACAGTGGGCTCACACTGTACTAAGCGCTTGGTGATCCATCACCAAACACACCTTGGTTGTCTCTCTGTGGACTAGAGTTCAAAACTCCATAGTCCAGAAAAGGAGGCAGAAAGAACTGAAGAAAAGGCGTGTCCCCCAGTGTTCTGGCCCCAAACATTCTTCTGCCCCAAAGGCAGAGGGAGGAAAAACAAAATTTATTCAAGAGTCATGGCTGGTAGGATGGTGCAGCATCCATCCATTTGTGCCAAAATGTTTTCTTCCATCCAGGATGAAATCGTTTGTGGTTATTTTAATCTTAGACCTTTCTCAGAGTCCTCAGCCTCCAACTATACCTCCTTAGACTGTAATCCTCTCAGAGCTCAAAAGCTGAGTGAAATCAGGCCACTCAGCCTGGGAATTGGTGAAATCGTCAGGTGTTTGCTGAAAGAGGTCGTGATGAGTCAGGTGAGCCAACCCTTCCCTCTGAGTCAGTAGAGAATCCTTATCACTGTACTCTGACAGGCTGCACAATCCAACACTTTGAAACCACTTATTTGTTGTTTAAGCAATGGGGTCAAATGTGAAAACACCCATGAACATCCCGACCATGTTAGGTTAAACCAGTTTGGATGGTTGGAAGGTTTTTTAACTCTCTTTCAAGATAAATCAGCCAAGTCACTTTGATGATTGTTATTTTCCTAATGGAGATTTCAGCCCGAGTTACTTGAGTTACCACCTTGGAAAAAAACATTTTTGAGACAGTGTTGAAAAGAAGTGAAGTCTAAGCTACACATATAAAACTCACGGTCCAGGTGGAACAGTGAAGGGGGAGAAGAGAAACTGAGTCAAGCCCGTCCATCTCTTACCAGCAGCTCAGCTTCTTGCTCCCACTTTGGGATGAAGGGGCTGCTCTCTGGGCTTCCAAGATTCTTCAGGGGAGATAGTTGGCAGGAGGTGGGCATTACTGTGCATGCAGTCACCACAGTCAGCAACCCCAGTGAGCAGCCCCTGGCAGCAGAGGTGTGACAGTCCTGAGCAGAAATAAGACCTGCAAGCAGAGTGGGAGTTGGGCTGGATTCTTTCCTGCTGTTGGAGCTGCTATCTCCCATGGAATTCTTCTATCAATCAGTGGTATTTATTGAGAGCTTACTCTGTACAGACCACTGTATTAAGCACTTGGAAGAGTGTGTGTGTGTGTGTGTGTGTGAGAAAGAGAGAGAAAGAGCGTGCACAGATGGAAGTGAAAAGAGCATGAGCAAGTGAGAAGGCTAAACCTGCCTCTTTTGATCTCTGGTTTTTGCCAACTATACCTGCTTCTGGTCTGCCTTCCTTCCTAACTTCCTGCTTTCCTTCCCAACTTCCTCCAGCCCCATGGAAGCCCTACCCTAAAGCATCATATCTGAAAAAAAGATAGAGATCATTCTAGTCTTCAACTTCATTTCTTTATGTTTTCTAAATGTATTCTGTTGATCATTATTTTGCACATAATTTTCGAGTAATTTTTAGCTTTTTTAAAGCATGTCCCCGAGGCAACCCAACTACAGGACTACACCCTTGTAGTTTATGCCAGTACCTGTAAAACTATAAAACCAGAAAAACCACCACTGTACTTTGATCTCGTCTATATCACTCCAACCCCTTGCTCACCACCCTCCCTGTGGCCCGGAACTCCCTTCCCCTCCACAAACAAGAGTCCACCACTCTCCCCACCCATCAAAGGCTTATTAAAATCACATCTCCTCTAAGACACCTTCTCCAATTAATCCCTCTTTTCCCCTAATCTCTCTCTCTTCTGCATTGCCTATACATTTAGATCTGTACCCATTAAGCACTTGATGCTCACCCCTCCTTCAGTCCCACAGCACTTCTATTCATATCTGTAATTTATATCAATGTCTGTCTCTCCCTCTAGACTGTAAGCTTTTTGTAAGAAGGGAATGAGTCTATAAACTCTGTTTTATTGGATTCTCCCAAACGCTTAGGACAGGGCTCCGCTGGCAATAAGCACTCAATAAATACTGTCGCTAGATTTTTTGAGATTCCAAATAATGTCTTCAAACATTTGGAGGGATAGAAATTGCTGTCTTAGGCTGGCTATGTTCATTTGTTTTGGAATTTGATTAAAAGAGAAATACACCCTAGTATCTTTGGTGATTAAACCTCTAGAAAGGAGATTTGACAGTGAAGAGGAAGCATAGTGGGCTGCAGTGACTAGTAGGTGATAATCATGAACAGTTAAAACTCTTGTTCCTAGTTGGCTGACTAGGGAAGCTCTTTCCCAAGAAGTGAGATAGACAGAGCTGCCAAATGTAGTTCCTAGAGTGACCAACATTTGCCTTTGCCGTGGTTTCAAGTAAGGACCGGTAATGATTTTCATCTAATTTTCTGGAATTGTTAAAGGATCCCAAGATTCCTTTGGAGGTCCACCAGGCAGGAGGGCACCACCAGCATCTGGAATGTGTGACCTTGTCCTTCCTGATAGCACCTTCTGAAACCCTTGAATCGGAAGGCTGGAAGTCATCTAGTCCAGCCAGTCAGCTTCTAGGAGGGAGTGTCCTTGAATTTTTTAAGGGTATCTATATTACAACTGTTAAAGACCTTTAAAGGAAGGAGATTGTCCAAGCCCCCCTGATAACCTGTTCCAGTGTCTTATACCCCTTCAGCCAAAAAGTTTGTCCTTAAATCTAGTCTAAACCCTCCCAGCTGCTTTTAGACCAAGCAAAGTGATTCCTGACCACCTCCTCAACAGGGGCCATCAGTGTTTGAACCAAATGTTTAACGTAGCCGCCTGGACTATCCCCCTCTGTCAGATGAGGTCAAGGTCAGGCATGGGACACCCCTCTTCAGACAAAAGGGTTTCAAAACCATTCCTGCTTTTTCTTTACAGCTTCTTTCCGCGGTGGTCCAAGAGGATGGTTTTGAAGTCAGTATCAGGTTGAATTACATACGGATCACCAACAAGGTGTGTTGGAACCAGAATCTGTTATTAAGAAAAGTTGCTTCTTGGTACTTCGGAGCCACTTCCTGCTGGATTGTTGCTTCTTTGAATCCTGCAGCAGAGGTTTAATTTTCAGGTTTCACTAAAAGAGTTAAATTGACCAATCATGCAGATAACGTAAGGTACCCACGAGCACATAACTAGAAACCAAGTTGTGGATAGGTGACCTGAGCACCAGGATTGTATGTCTTCAGGCTATTTCTTTTCATTAGTGCCAGGTACAACACCTTTATAGAATTGGTAGAGCATTTTTTAAATTTATATGTATTAACTTTTTAAATGATACTTGTTAAGTGCTTCTATGTTCCAGGCACTGTATCTTAGTGCTGGATTGGGCCTGCTGGGGCTCAGTTCAGAGCGTGTGGTGGTATCCTCCCTCCTTATCTTTGCCCTGCCGCAGCTGGGTTCCCAAAAAGCCGTGACCTCATCGACTGATGTGGGATTCCACACCTGCCTCCCCTCTCCCTGTTTTGTCCCTGGGTCTTTCTGTGATTGGTCCTTCATGTATTTTAGCATAACTGAAAGCTATGACATTATAAGGTTATTTTTTGAAATGACTGGTTTCTGTTTTTTTGCCAGGATATCCTCACCAGCAAGCCAACAAAATCCAACAGTCATTTTTTAAGTGACGTGACTGAAGGCAGGAATGGATTGTATAGTAGCCAAGACAGCTTGGGTGAGTTTTCCCTAAAGCTTTTCAGTAGAACTGAGTCCTGGAGAATTCAGAGAAGGGGCCCAAATCTTTTACAGCATGTTACTTTGGAAGGAGAACAACTTCTTAAAAAGGTCTACATTTTTCTGGCCAATAATGCAAGTGTGGTGGAGCCACTTAGTTCAGTGGTGCTGGTGAGGGTTGTAAGCCACCTCTGTCTCCAACCTGTGACTAGTTTCTCCCAGGTCCTTTCGGCCGTGGTTCCCCAACTGTCCCCAGTTTCCAAGGAATAGCATCGAGTAGTGGGGCTGCTACTTTCTAAGGATGATGGCACACACATTCCTCTGAGCAATTTTCTATCCCTTTCCTGAGTGCAAAAGAGCGGCGGAGTAGTACTGACCAATGCACTTTTACCAGGGAATTTCTCTTTAAATCTTAATTCTTCTATGTCAAATTTAGCGAGTGAAAAGAGCCAGGGTACCTCGGGCACCGAGAATAAAGAAAAGAGGACCAAGAAGAAGATAAGAAAACATTTAGCAAAAGAAGAAAAGCTTTCCGTATGTATAGTTCTTTATCTCTGTTAATTTTTAAGGTTAAAGAGATTCAGCTGCAAGCATGTAACAAATGAGTAGTGGTGCGAGGCAGATTATATCTGTTCATTTACTATTTTCATTATTATTATGGTATTTAAGAGCTTATTATGTGTTAAGCACTGGGGTAAATCACTAGATTAAACTCTCAAACAGTTTTAATTAAGACAGAACAGGAAAGGACTAAAAAGAGGCAGGGAAGAGAGAGAGGAGGAGGAGGATGGAGAGAATAGGAGAAAGACTATAAGGTGAGGGGAGGGGGGGATGGTGGGAGGAAGGGAAGGAAGAGGATAAAGGGAAGGGCAAACAAGAGAAAGAATGGGAGATGGGGAAGAGTGACAAGTGGAAGAGAGTGAAAGGTAGAAGAAAGTGAAGGGCCAGGGGAATCGAGGAGAAAATGGAGATAAAGAGCTTTTGCCACAGAGCACTGCAGGGGGGCTTCTGCTGCCTAGGGTGCAGATGCAGTGGGACTGTGGGGCTGCTACAGGCCTGGCCTGGGCAGCTTTGATGGCAGTGCCACCCTTCCAGAGCAGCCACATCACAAGAAGTGGTCCTGGAGGTCTCCAGTACAACAGGACCAGTGGGTGAGAGAGCCAAAAACCTCTATGGTTTTCTCTGCTGCCTACAAAAGGGAGAGTGAAACATCTCCTTTCCTCTGGTCCCCCACTTTCCAGCTGTTGAGGTTTTTTTATTCTTGAATTTTGTGGTGTTATCCAACTCAGTTTGTCTGCCAGTCTTTTATTAAATTGTGTGCCCCTTATTTTTCTTCTGTGATTTCCCCAGTGCTCTCCACAAAGGTGGCTCTCAATAAATACTGCTCATGATGATCATGATGATAAAGGTGCTGGATGTACCCTAGAAAAGTGGAGCACAATCAGGGCAGTGGGTGGGTGGGAGGACCCAGAAACGAGGAATGAAGGGATTCATGATTGTGTCATGCTTGAGGAAGTGTCTCAATCCCCTGGCTTATTATCCAGCTTTACATTTATAACTAAACCTGTCACGCCATCCTGAATTTTTTCTTTACTCCTCCTTGTTCCCTTCATGCCAACTCTGGATATACCCACATTATCCCAGAATTTAGGCCTCCTCTGAGTTTGATGTAAATTTAACTTGCCTTTGAACTTTGTTTTGGAATCATAGGGTCAGAGATCAGGGGGGTGAAGGGAAATTTTGAGTAGTAGTAGTGATAGTACTTACTAAGTGTTTACTGTGCTTAAGTGCTTACCCCTCTAGACAATAAACTCATTATGGGCAGGGAACGTTTCTGTTAATTCTGTAGTATTATACTCTCCCAAGTGCTTAGAGCAGTGCTCTGCACATAGTAAGCACTCAATCAATACCATTGATTGACTGTGTGTAGAGCACTGTAGTAGACCCTGCTAAAGACTACACAGGTGGGAATTATCTTTTGTGGGGGCTCAAAAATCTGAAAGGAATTATCTGGTCCAGTCCCTGGCCCCCAGAGAGGGGAATGACTAGGCCATCCAAAGTGGATAGTTGTATGTTCTTTTCTTAAATGTCTCAGGAAGGGGAATCCTTAACATTCTTACTAAATCCCTTGATAATAAGAAAATTATTTCCTCTGTTCAACCAAAATCCCTTCTTTAATTTAAACCCATTTACATTTCATAATAATTGTGATATTTAAGTGCTTACTATGTGCGAAGCACTGTATAAGCACTGGAATAGAGACAATATAAGCAGATCGAGCACTGTTGCTGTCCCACATGGGGCTTACAGTCTATGGGGAGGGAGAACAGATATTTTGTCCCCATTTTACAGATAAGATAACTGAAGCACAGAGAAGTTAAGTGGCTTGCCCAAAGTCACACAGCAGGCAAGTGGCAGAGCCAGGATTTTTGTTTAAATCTCTGTGGATATGGAGAGTCATGTATCAGCATTCTCCTCTTTACCCATCGTATGTTTGAAAGCAGTAGTTTTTACCCATTAGCCTTCTCCCAACTTCATCATTTTATTGAGCAGAGCACCATATTAATCGCTTGAGAGAGCACAATAGAAGTAGTAAATGTGATCCCTGTCCCCAAAAAGCCTGCAGTCCAGCTGTGAAGATAGAAACTAAAATAATTTACAGATAGGAGAAAGAAGGAAAAGGAGATGTGTTTGCGAGTTAGTGCTTAAGTAACAGGCTAAGGCATGGAATTATGGACACAAACCCTTAGGTGACTCAGAAATGCTAATGAGGATATAACCTGAAGAGATTAGACATTAATCAGGGAAGGCCTGGTAGAGCTGTGATTTCAGAACTTGGAAGAGGGAGGGGAGTTGTGAGATTTGAAGATTTCCAGACAGGAGGAAGGGGGAGGGAGTGAGAACTAGGTCAAAGGCAAGGGAGAAGAATGAGGCACGGTCAGTAAGTAGGCTTGAGAGGAGCAAAGAATATGAGCTGGGGTGTAGTGGGGCAAGAGAGTGGATAAGTATTGAATGTTTGGGAACATATCTCAGAATTTAAAGACTTCTCCCTACCCTTGAGATGCTGACAATTTTCCAAACAAAACGGCACCTCAGTTCCTTGAACCTTTCTTCTTAAGACCTATTTTCCATTCTTTTAATCATTATTTTTCTCTTGTCGCCTAGACGGTACTCTAAGGTCTTGAGTCAGCATAGATTAAAACAGAAAGATTACTTCCTGGTTTTTGCAAGTCCCATTTATATATACCAGTGCCCATTTTTCTTAAAGACAACCCTGCTGACTGTGATTTCCCGAGGCAAGTTTTCCACTCTTCACTGGGCTTGTACATACTCTGCTTGTAGTATTGCTATTGACAGCCTGTGTCCCAGCAGCTGCATTCTCTCACCTGTTCCTGTGGTCCTGGATATAGTCTGGAGCCTTGGCTCCTGCATGTTCCAAGCCCACAAGGATCGGGGGGAAATCCGCACAAAGTGGAACCGAGATGGGGTGTTCCTCTGGGACCCTTGAGTTGGGAAAGAGCCATGCCTTGGGGCCTGAGGCACTTCCAGACTGCTCTCTGCTTTGTATTTTCATGCTGACACACACACAGTTGTCTTCCAGACTCCTGGGATTACGACTTTCCGCAGTCTAACAGTAATGTCTCCCGGAATTGCAGCCCCGATCACTTATAATTTGGCCCGAGCTCACCTCTGACTTAATCTGGCCCGGCTTGGACCCACACTGGACTCAGATGCCAACATTTAAGGCTCCGCTCAGGCCAAGCTAAGCACGGCCAGAATCTGAGAGGATTAAAGCTTTCTTCTTCTTACCCATGCAAGTGTTTAGGGGGAGCACACCTACTGGATCGGGGCGAAGATAGTGTCAGGATTGGGTGCTTCCACGTAAGGAATAAATACAGTTATTGAGGGTTTTCCAAATTTTCTTTAGCCTGAAAATAGAAGCCTCCTGAAAGAAGTGAGCCTGGAAGGGAAAGGAAGCATTTCGCTCATCGAAGAACTTCTCGATGAAGTAAGTTTAACAAAAACATGATTTCTGGGAACTTGCTAGATGCATTGCCGATACTCACTTGCTTCTGGGCAGTGTATTAGGCTCTCACATGTTTCTAACTGTTTCGTAAGACCCCCACACAATTCGTGTTCTTGGGAAAAGCTGTTTCTTATAAAATCACTTCTGAGTCAGTGGAAAATAATTGTTGTTCAACTACCTGTCAAAAAGTTAATTTTAACAAAATGGATACAGAGGAGGAAAGGTTGGGACCATCTACAGGGACCATCCTCTATTTTGATGCTGAATCTAGACTCTAGATTGTAGACTTAAAGACTGTAACGTTGCTGTATGAGAGGAAGAAAGTGTCAGAACACTCTCCTGAGCAGTTAGTACACTGTTCAGCAAATAAGTGCTCAATAAATAATAATTATGGTGTTTGTTAAGTGCTTTCTATGTGAGAAAGCAGCGTGGCTCAGAGGAAAGAGAATGGGCTTTGGAGTCAGAGGTCATGGGTTCAAATCCCGGCTCCACCTCGTCAGCTGTGTGACTTTGGGCAAGTCGTTTCACTTCTCTGGGCCTCAGTTCCCTCATCTGTAAAATGGGGATGGAGACTGTGAGCACCCCGTGGGACAACCTGATCACCTTGTAACCTCCCCAGTGCTTAGAACAGTGCTTGGCCCATAGTAAGCGCTTAATAAATGCCATTATTATTATTATTGTTATTATTATGTGCCAGGCACTGTACTAAGCACTGGGGCGAATACAAGCAAATCAGGTTGGACACAGTCCCTGCCCTACGTGGGGCTCCCAGTCTTAATCCTCATTTTACAGATGAGGGAACGGAGGCCCAGAGAAGTGAAGTGGCTTGCCCAAGGTCACAGCAGACAAGCGGCGGAGGCGGGATTAGAAACCATGACCTTCTGACTCTCGGGCCTGGGCTCTACCCATTCTGCCAATGCTGCTTCTCCAGTAAATGCCATTGATTAATTGAATCCCATTAGTCAGGCCTTAAGCAGTGGCTTCTATTCTGTCCTGCCCTCATCTGTGTGTTTTGGCTAGATCCCTGGGAGGGAATTGGGAATGTGCTTTTCATAGCATGATGCCGGTGGAGCACTGAGTGCCGCAATGTCAGGAGAAGCAGTTTATGTGCAAGTGCCCAGTTGTGGGGGGTCACATACTCTGAACCAACCACATGGTTCAGGAGGCCCTAGCTAGCATCTCTATGGCATCCCCCTAAAAATGTACTGTGGTTCTCAGAGAGAGAGAGATGGGTAGAAGGAAGGAGGGGGAGAATAGAAGGAGTTCATGAGTTCATTTGCAATCAGATTAGATTCAGTAATGTGGCCTAAAGGAAGCATCTCTCTCTCCAGAAGCCACAGCTTTGAAAACCAACTCTAATAATAATAATGATAATAATAATTGTGGCATTTGTTAAGTGCTTACTATGTACCAGGCACTGTACTAAGCGCTGGGGTGGATCATCATCAATCGTATTTATTGAGCACTTACTATGTGCAGAGCACTGTACTAAGCGCTTACTATGTGCAAAACACTGTTCTAAGCACTGGGGAGTTTACAAGGTGATCAGGCTGTCCCACGGGGGGCTCACAGTCTTCATCCCCATTTTACAGATGAGGGAACTGAGGCCCAGAGAAGTGAAGTGACTTGCCCAAAGTCACACCGCTGACAGTGGCGGAGCGGGGATTTGAACCCATGACCTCTAGCTCCAAAGCCCGGGCTCTTTCCCCTGAGCCACGCTGCTTCCCCTGCAAAGCACTGTTCTAAGCGTTGGAGAGGTTACAAGGTGATCAGGTTGTCCCACGGAGGGCTCACAGTCTTAATCCCCATTTTACAGATGAGGCGACTGAGGCACAGAGAAGTTAAGTGACTTACCCAAAGTCACACAGCTGACAATGGGCAGAGCCGGGATTTGAACCCATGACCTCTGACTCCAAAGCCCGGGTTCTTTCCACTGAGCCTAGCTGCTACCTCAAGTAAACAGCAGCCCGAACAGGGACTTGATACAAGCAAATCGGGTTGGACAGAGTCCCTGTCCCACATGGGGCTCACAGTCTCAATCCCATTTTGCAGATTAGGTAACTGAGGTCCAGTGAAGTGACTTGCCCAAGGCCACACAACAGACAAGTAGCGGAGCTGGGATTGGAACCCAGGACCTCTGACGTCCAGGCCCGTGTTCTACTCACTACATCTTGCTGCTTCCCCAGCTCTGCCGCAGATGCTCTAATACAGTACTTTCTACATGTTTTTTTCTTGTCATTCTTCCCAACACAGACTCTTCCATTTCTTCCCCACACTGCTGTTCCACAAGAACTAAGAGGGTTCAGTCAATCAATCTTTCCATCAGTCAGCTGTATTAAGAGATTGGAAAAGTGCAATTGAGTTAGAAAATGCAATCCCTACCCTCAAAGGGTTTACGAACAGATGACTTGCCCCCAGTTCCTTTAATAATAAATTCCATGGGTTTAGCACCCACTGGACGCATTGTGTTTTCGTTGGGTTTCTTCGGAATTTGCCCAGTATGGCTGGGCCTGTGTAGTTTGTGGGGTACACCTCTGCTACTTATTTATTTTACTTGTACATATGTATTTATTTTATTTTGTTAATATGTTTGGTTTGTTCTCTGTCCCCCCCTTCTAGACTGTGAGCCCACTGTTGGGTAGGGACTGTATATGTTGCCAACTTGGACTTCCCAAGCGCTTAGTCCAGTGCTCTGCACACAGTAAGCGCTCAATAAATACGATTGATTGATTGCTATCTGATATAGCCCATCACATGCTTTTCTGGGCCTCATCCCCAAATTATCCCCACAGAGAATTTAGTTTTAAACGTGGCTTCTCAAGTGGGGCCTTGGCTGGGCAAAACACTGTGGCTCCTGGTTTTTGGAGAGCTGTAATAATAATAATGTTGGTATTTGTTAAGCGCTTACTATGTGCAAAGCACTGTTCTAAGCGCTGGGGTAGATACAAGGTAATCAGGTTGTCCCACGAGGGGCTCACAGTCTTCATCCCCATTTTACAGATGAGGGAACTGAGGCCCAGAGAAGTAAAGTGACTTGCCCAAAGTCACACAGCTGACAAGTGGCGGAGCTGGGACTTGAACCCACGGCCCCTGACTCCAAAGCCCATGCTCTTTCCACTGAGCCACGCTGCTTCTCCAAGATACTGGGTCCTGAGAAATTTATGACTTCTAAAGACTTGCTTCATGAGCTTTTATTGAAGAGTACCAGACTGCAAACTCTTGTGACAAAGCCCAGATAACTAGATAAGAACTCTAATTTTAAAAGCCAACTGCTGCCAATTTTCAGTGTAAATATAGGAAAGTTCCACCTGAGCTTGAACAAGTTGAACGGGTGAGCGGGGCACATGTGCTTATTGACTGTCGCTAGAATGAACACTTACATTTAACAGAACACAGCTGTTCACAGCAGGAAACTTGAATTTCCTATAGGAAGCTGGGCAGTAAAATCACTACCTTTTCAGGTATCATCCCTTAACTCTCCTGGGCCAGAAGCTGCCTTTAGTCTTTGGCATCTTTGCAGAAGTATTATGTAGTTTCCTAGATATTTGTGTCCCTTTATAAGCTGGATCCAAGTTGTTGAATTCCCTTTCCAGTAATCCAGGGACTAATCATTTTCATTAGTTTGGACATTTATCTCCGGGTGCCACTTGTTCTATAAGGAAACAGAGTGACATAGATAATAGTGTTGTTTGACAGGATCCTCCTTTACTCAGTCATTGTGGGAAGGGAATGTGTCTACCAACTCTATTACATTGTACCCTCCCAGGTGCTTAGTATAGTGCTCTGCACTCAAATTCTGTTGGTTGTTTGATCGATTTCTCTGTATCTCAGGGAGCTGATCCCAACTGCAAGAACAATGAGGATCGACCAGTACTAACTGTAGCTGTTTTAAACATGCACCATGAAGCAATCCCAATTCTCGTGCAGAAGGGGGCTGATATTGACCAGCTGTCAGGACCGTAAGTGAAAGAAGCTCAACAGCTTTAACGGTTGCCCTGCATTCTCTCCTTCTACATTCCTCAGCGCTTAGAACAGTGCTCTGCACATAGTAAGCGCTTAACAAATGCCATCATTATTATTTTTATTCCCTCTGGGGTGAGGTTGGAGCCACCCGTTCTCTTCAGGAATGATGGGGTCGGGGTGGGTGGCATGTACAGGGCCTTATAATGTGAAAAGTCTTAGTTTCCCAGTGGCCTGCACAGCCTCAGATCGCGTGTCGGGCATGTTCCCGATTCGCACAACACAACACAGGTGTCTGAAAGCCTCACATCTGTCTAAGTTCTGGGAGCTACATGATGTTGCTGTTGCAGTTATTTTGTTTCAAGTAGACTTTAATCTTTGTGCCATTTGCATCAACCCAATCTTGGTGACTAGCCCTGGGCACAGCAGTGTCTTGACAGCTGCCTCAGTAGACCAGCACTGAGAAATGCCCATTCGTTGCTTCTACTGGGAATTGTAGTTGGATTTTTCTGTTCCAACAGGGCTATTGCTGAAGAGTTCCTAGCAGATGTCTTTGTTCTCCGGATCTTAACGTTTAACTGTCCTGGCAGTTTGGAGGCCACTTTACAGTGCAGTTTAGTTGTCTGAGCAGTGTGGGTTGGGACAGTGTACAGTACAGTGCTCTGCACACAGTAAGTGCTCAATAAATATGACTGAATGGATGACCGTAGATGATGATGATCCGGCTTGGGTGTGGCCGCTCGGCCCCTTTGTGATATAATCCAAGAACTAGTCCAGGTATAATCAGATTTAATCCAGACCATTTTTTTCCTCTCTGGAGTAATAAGCTTTTAAAGCCCATTAGGAGCAATAATAGAATTTTTTAAGCATCTACTGCGGGTAAGGTGTTTCCCTTTTCCAATCCATCATTTCTCTCCCACTGTTATAGTGATGGTAGAGCACATCAAAGGCCTGAAAGACTTTAGACTGTGAGCCCACTGTTGGGTAGGGACTGTCTCTATATGTTGCCAATTTGTACTTCCCAAGCGCTTAGTACAGTGCTCTGCACATAGTAAGCGCTCAATAAATACGATTGATTGATTGAAAGAGCACCAGGGTGTGTGGCGCTGTTTACATTTTTAGCTTTCTCCTTTACACCTAAGCTGATATGCAGAGTTGGGCTCTCAAAGAATGAGAAAGAGGATTTTTGAAAATCCTGAGCCCCATGAGAAGTCTGTTGGCTGAAAAGCTTGGTATTGGCCAAAATTGTACTGCCTGCTGCCCCGCCGGCTTCCCCCACAGTATCAATTCCCAGAAGGAAAGTGAAGAGAAAGGAGAGCCAGGGAATCCAGGTATTAAGTGATTTTGGGGACACATTCCCAGGAGATGTTTTGTATAACCAGCATTGTCTGGGGCGTGATTGGCTTGCTGGATGAGTCAGCTAGACGTGTCTCCTGGGCCACTGCATTATGAAGTACCAAATAGACTCCCCATCTAGGCTTTTAGTCAGAAATGAACTAAATGAACATTTTTTTTTCTCCCCACAGCCTCAGAAATACAGCTCTTCATGAAGCGACTCTGTTAGAGGCAGTGAAGTGCATAGAAGTCTTATTGGGGTGAGTCCATTGGGCCTACGGCTTATCAAACGGAAAAGACAAACAAAGGGCTCTAACAAGGGTGTCTGTAAGCTCATCGTGGGCAGGGACCGTATGTACCAACTCTTTCATGTGGTACTCTCCCAAGCGCTTAGTACAGGGCTCTGCACCCAGGAAGCACTTAAAAAATGACTGATTGACTGCTCCCCTTTCCTCTCCTCATCATCCGCCCCCCCAGGTCTTCCCTATCCCAAGTCCATTCTTGTCGTTTTTTAAGCGAGTAATGAAGTTCAAAACCCCAAAGAAAATTTTGCTCATTTGAGAGTTCTTGAACCTGGGATGTTGACAAACACAGAGAAAGTGAAGTTTAAGTTTAGTCTGGTTTGGAAGCTGGAAGAGTTACAGCCTCCAGTTGCAAGTCACTCCCACGTCAGAATAACCAGAGTAGATCCATTGTCATGGCAGAGCAAATTATTCGTGTATTGGGTGAAATCCCTTACCCTGTCATAATTCAACTTCCTTGCATTTCACCCACAGGTGTAATGCAAGCATCAAAAAGAAGAACGAGAAAGGGATGTCAGCCTATGACTTGGCTCTGAAGACTGGGAATGACCAAATCATTTCACTCTTTGCTGTTAGACTTGGCCAGGGAATGCTGAGCCAACGCACCCAACGTAAGAACAGTAAACTGGATGACTTTTGACCTCACTCTAAACATTTTCACTCTAAAAATTTCTGTAGGCCTTTTCTTAACGCAACCAGCTAGCTCCGTGGCAATGATTCTGTGAATTCCCCTTTAAGTTTAGAGGGAGAGATTTGACTTGGGTGAGGATAGGTAGTTTAAGAACAAAATTAAACCTTAGGAAATGTAAGGGAAACCTTGAGGTGTTTTGGGTCTGCTTCCTTACCCTTCTGGAGGGAGATTTTGGTGGGCTACACTGGTTCTGCCATTGCCACTGTCCCAGGGCCTGAGCCTTTTAGGGGGGTGCTCGGTGTTGGTTGGAGAGCATAGGTCTCACACTAATCTCAGCTGAGGCCCCCAGCTTCTCTCTGAGCAACTTGATCTCTGTAGGAACGGCAACAGTTAGCTCTGAGGGTGCACATCAGTGAGGAGACTGTGAGCCCACTGTTGGGTACGGACTGTCTCTATATGTTGCCAATTTGTACTTCCCAAGCGCTTAGTACAGTGCTCTGCACATAGTAAGCGCTCAATAAATACGATTGATGACACAGACACACATCATAACACTCTCCCACTCCACCTTCCCACTTCATGAGGCCACAGTTGAGAAACCGGTGACCAAGAACTGCCATGTGTGGACTGCTCCATCAGCAGTAGCAGCAGTACTCACTGGGCTCCAACTGTGTGCAAAGCACTGTAGTAGAGAAAAAGACATTCATTCATTCAATCAATCGTATTTATTGAGCGTTTACTGTGTGCAGAGCACTGTACTAAGCGCTTGGGAAGTACAAGGTGGCAACATATAAAGACGGTCCCTACCCACCAGCGGGCTCACAGTCCCTGCCCATAAGGAGTTTATAGCCTAATGGGGAAAATCAGCTATTAAGAGCAAGTGTGCAATAAGTGGGTTGTTAGAGAAGGTTAGAAGAGGCTTGGATATGTTTGAAGGTGGAGGAGAAGGAGCCATCAGAGGATGAGGGGTTGAAGGTGGCAGTCAAGAAGGGAAGAGGAGTAGGTGCAATTGTTTTTAGGAGGTGAGAAGGAATTGAGTCGGAGGGGGAACATTTTGAAAGCAAGCGTGTTACCTCCTGTTGGAAGAATGCTGAGGATGAGTGTCTCAGTGGGGCCAGAAAGAAGTTAGTGAGGTGACGGGGGCAATTTGGGGAGCTCAATTCTAGTGATTTATAATCTTTCAAAGTATTGGTCAGCTCATCGGGCACTGGAGGCTCCGAGGGTGGGGGTTAAAGGTTTGGCATCACTACTGGGGGCAGTGGGCTTAGCGGAAGGAGAAGTAATGTTGCCGTGCAGAAGGGAGGGCAGAGTGATAGAAACAGCATGGCATAGTGAGTGGCTAAAGCATGAGTCTTGGGGTCAGTAGGTCATGGGTTTTACTCCTGACTTTGCCACTTGTCTGCTGGGTGACCTTGGGCAAGTCACTTTGTCTTTTAGACTGTGAGCCCACTGTTGGGTAGGGACTGTCTCTATATGTTGCCAACTTGTACTTCCCAAGCGCTTAGTACAGTGCTCTGCACACAGTAAGCGCTCAATAAATACGATGAATGATGATGATGATGTCTCTGTGCCTCAGTGACCTCATCTGTAAAATGGGGAATAAGACTGTGAGCCCTATCTGGGACAGGGACTATGACCGACACGATTATCCTGTATCTACCCCAGCGCTTGTACGGTGCCTGGCACTTGGTAAGCACTTAGCAAAAATCATTAAAACAAACAATCTGCTTTTGCACCATGGCTCTCATGCCCCCAGTGGGAGTATTCGAGATCCTGGAACAGGTCCCATGGAATTTTTTTCCTGGCTCCCACCGGCTATTTTTATATTTTTATTAGATAAATGCCGTGACCTGGCTCCTACTACAAGGTTTTTAACTCCTTGTCTTTTTTTCCCCTCTTTGCAACAAGACACAGAAGACCAGGCCTAATGACTGTTAGGCAATCATGCTGTTGAGCGATAGCATGAAACTCCCATGTTCTGTTTCCTGCGAAACAAACCGTCAGGCACCGAGGAGGTAGCCCTGCTGCTGCTGTCTCACAAAACCACTTAGTGTTGCCCAAGCGAAAAAACCTGCTAAAACCAGTACCGTATTTGCATGATAAATTGGATCTTATTACATTCTGTTTAGCTCCTTCCTGGGAAGTCTCCAAAGTAAGCTTTGTGGAAGAAGCAAAAGGAGAAAATGACAGGTCCTGCCAGAACTCCAGCCCTCAGGCTAACCGATAATAATCGACTTCAAAAAGAGTTGATATCTGGGGAAAGGGCCAGAGGTTGGCACACATGTTGGGGCCTCTCTCTGCAGGAGACTTTCACTCTCTGCTTGTTTTCTCGCTTACCAAGCTCCTTCCGATCAGTTCATCAGCTCCCCGTGCACCAAGTCAACTCTGCCTCCCTGAAGAAAGGGGCCAGGGTCACTGAAAGCAGAAAGTAAGAGACCTCGGTCATAAAGTCAGAGTAAGTACTCAGGCATCAAGGAACCTTCTGCCCGCCCCCCAGGGAATTAAACTGGGAGGTTTTAGTCAAGGAGGATGGACCAACTTGGAATCTCTGAACTGAAAAGCCAAAATCTATTACAATCCGTGCTTAGTGCTGCTGCAGCTGCTCATTCCTGCTCAGTGGGCCGGAGGGAGGAAATTACCTGTAGTTCTCCCCACCTCCTCCTTCCTCCAACCCCCAAGAAGAAGCATGTAGGAGCTGCTGGGTGGAGGGTGGACTGAGAAAGCAGAGCTCAGGGAACAGACCTTCATGCAGGTCTAGGGTAGAGCAGGGAGGACCTAGGGATGTGGGGCAGCAAGGGATGGGATTTTTCGGGAAAGAAGCCAATTTGGAAGCTCCAGCATCTGCTGAGATCTGTCTCTGGGAGTGGATTATTGGTTTCCTTGCAATGCTGGGGCTGGGTCTAGATTTAGTTTTCAAACCCACACATTTCTCTTGTGGTATTTGCTATCATTTGAAGGCTAGTGTTGAAGGTGATTGGGGACATATTTTGCCAGCGTAGGAATCTTGCACACAGAAACAAGAAAATAGATGCTTCCATTGGTTTGGACAAAAGCCCTGATTAAGGCTGAGGAGGTCTTACCTTAATTTCCTCAGTCCATCGTTTTGAGACTTCCTCTCTCTGGAATCAAGATGAAAAGATTCCCTGGTCAAGAGAATACAAGGCCCCACTGTACCCTGCTCCCATTTCTCTTGCTCTGCCTTTGGCATGAGACCCATGAATAGTGTCAAGGAAATTGCTCTGCTGCCCTAGCTGTATCACCTCCTTAATGTCTCTGCTCCTGGCTTTTTCACCCACAAGCTGAGTTTTGTTTCAAGCGTTTAGTACAGTGCTCTGCACATAGTAAGCGCTCAGTAAATACGATTGAATGAATGAATGAATGTCATCAGTTCTGGGTTCCTCCCCTCATCTCACATCTCACTGAGGCTTGACTTCTTTTCCCCCTACCCTGCGAGAGACCTGAGACCCTAGGCGCGGTCTACAGCAGATGGGGAGGTTTCTGCTGCTCTCTGGATTTTTTCTCTCTCAGAACTTACCATAATTCAGAGGTGCCCACTTTTCATTTTGAGCATTGGGGTGATGAGAGGTGAAACTTTAGGAGTGAAAGGACCAGGATGGATGCAGGCTTCAAACGGCTAAAATAGGCCAGAAAGCCACCAGTGGGGGTCAATTTGGCCCTGATGAAGAACTAAAATTTTGTCAGACCCAGGGTGAGAAATCCTGGGACTCTAGCTCAAAAAGCTGGAGTGGGCATCTGTGCCTTGACCGGTCACCACGGCTTCTGGTGGAGTAGCAAAGGGCCACCGAGGATTTCCCCGGTGAAAGTGAGGTGACTGCCAACATCTCCCAGGTGGCCACTTGAATGCTGGTGGCTTGGGGAAGGGGAGGAGGGAAGGCGGGGGCTGCGAGATCGTTCCTGCTCTGTGGCCCATTGAAGTGGTAATGGAGCAGAGGGATAGGGCACAGTGCCAGTTCCCACCTCCTCTCCCTGTCACCGCTGCCCAGGGAAGAATCACTCAGCAGGACGGTCAGGGCTCCATCCTGGCCCGTGTCAGCAGCCAGCCAGCACCCAACTTGCTCCGCTTGCTCACCTTCCCGGGAAACCGTGGGGCCAGGAGGAAGAAATTCTGAAACTCCCTCCCTGTTCAATTTGACCAGATCTCAGCCCAACCCATCTTAAAAGCCCTTCTGAAATCCTACCTCCTACAAGAGGCTTTCCCCAGTTCATTTTTCTTCTCCCCGGCTCACATCCTCCCTACTGCCATCTCAGCAGTTTGACATACTGATTTATTTACACTACTGAAACACTGCAGCTTGTTATCGGTAAATGAGTTTGCATCTTTCTATCCCATTAGTATACTAGTAGACGGGTATGGTGCCTATCTATTTTATTTTGTTAATATGTTTGGTTTTGTTCTTTGTCTCCCCCTTCTAGACTGTGAGCCCACTGTTGGGTAGGGACTGTCTCTACATGTTGCCAACTTGTACTTTCCAAGTGCTTAGTACAGTGCTCTCTGCACACAATAAGCGCTCAATAAATATGATTGATTGATTGATTGTGCTCTCCTGAACACTTAGTACAGTGCTCTGCCCCCAGAATAAAAGAAATAAAACAAAAAAAAGGAGAAAAGGGAAGGAAGACAAGGACACAAGGACGAGGCAGCTGCTCTCGCCAACTCTCCTTTCCTCCAAGCCTGGCAGCAGGAAATGGACTCCATGCTCCAAAGCCCGCACCAGGCTGGCGCTGTTTGTGCTACTGTAAATATTGTCACAGTCTGGGCTTTTCTGCCACGATAGACACATCACCCCACCACTGCCTTACTCAGGCGGGGCCAGCTTCCCCGCCACCACAGACACATCACCACATCGCTGCCCCAGCCAGGCGGGCGCTACAGACAGGGTGATGAACCCAAACTTGTAAAGCCAGAGTTAGGATGGAGTTTGGAATTCTAGACTAATGCTCTTGTTTGTACTGAATGAATATTTGGGGCACACCAGTCTATTTATGGCTGTTTGCTAGGATACCCCTCAATAAAAAAGGGCCATCTTGAGAAATACAGAGGGCAGGAATTGTCCCTATTAATGAAATGCACTTTCCCAGCGCTTAGTACAGTGCCGTGCACACAGTAAGTGCTCAATAAATAAGATGAAATATAGAGAGGCTGAGGCAATAACAAAGAGAGAGGCAAAGTGACATGACAGCAAGAATAGAGGCTTTTGAATCTGAAGGAACTAGTGCCATTGGGTAAAGGTAGGGGTGGAGAAAGGCCAGTGTTCAAGGGCTTTTGGAAGTAAGCAGCGTGGCCTAGTGGGAACAGCACAGGGCTGGGAGTCAGAAGGACCTGGGTTCTAATCCTAGTTCTGCCACTTGTCTGCTTTGTGACCTTGGGCAAATCACCTAAGATCTCTGGGCCTCAGGTCACCTCATCTGTAAAATGGGGATTGGGACTGTGAGCCCAACATGGGACAGCGATTATGCCTGACCTGATTACCTTGTATCTGCTCCAGTGGTGAGCACTTAACAATCCTACAACAATTATTATTACCTCTGCCCCCTACCCCCTGTGTCTCCTGCTTGTTCCCTTCCTTGCTTTCTCCTTCCCCTTGGAAAGACAGAACTCAAGTGAGGGGCCCGAGCCACTTCCTGTCCAAATAGCAGTATAGCTCATGACTCCAAACATTCCCAGACCCTTAACCTGGTACCTTGGTGAGCCAACATGAACTCCCCCCGCCCCAACATGCATACACACACATACTCACAATGCAAATTCACCCATCACCTGAGTATTCAAAGCAAACATATATCTGAAAACTCACATTCCACTAATGCGATCTGCAGACTCCCACCTGTGAATGCTAGAGTTAGGCCCTGCTCAACCTTCAGCCTCCTCTCCACCCATCCCAGCCCCAGTCCACAACTAATAACTAGAAATATCCCCCGGGGCTCTCCAATCTGGCCAGCAATGGTCACAGGCACATGCTCTTCCTCAGCAGCATTTCTTGAGCATTTGCTTTGGACAAAGCACTTCAGTGGACTCTCTCTTCCCCTGCAACCCTTCCCTCTCCCAATTCAATCCAACTGTGAACTGAGAGCAAGCACTGAGAGGATCACCCCTATTCATCAGGAAGAAACAGGGCATAACCCTGCCCCCTTCCCCCACCAACAAGGCTGTGCCCACCTCCTTGCCCCTATCATTTACCAGTTAGTGTCTCCCAGTTCCCAGCCAACCCAGCTGACCACTCCCAGCCATTATTTTATACAGCTTTTCAAGAGGGCTCACTCAGTCCACTTAGATGGCTCCCACAGCCACACCCTTCCAAGAGGCCGGCTCAAGGGATGAGGCCAAATTCCACAACTGAAGAGATTCCATGTCCCTTTCAAATTCAGAACAATCTAGAATGTCCTTTGGCCTAGATTTCAAGATTTCAAGAAAATCTAGATTTCAAGAAAAACAGACATACAAGACTTTGTATTACCGTTTAGGTCAGCCTCTCTCCTTCGTATGCCAGAGTCTCTCTCCCTCCTCCGACAACTGCCTCCAGGCAGCAGCAAGAGAAAACCCGGCCACTCCTGAACATGCCATCTCCATCACTGCCCCTTGTCTGGCTGAAGATGCCACCCCTCTCCCACCATTGCCCCTGGAGGCTGTGGGCGGAGCGGGAGCCTAGGAAGAGGGCTCGTTGTGGGCAGGGTGTGCATCCGTTTATTGTTGTATTGTACTTTCCCAAGCACTTAGTACAGTGCTCTGCACACAGTAAGCGCTCAATAAGTACGATTGAATGAAGAGGGCAGGAGTGGAAACAGCACTTGTGGCTCTGAACAAAGAGCCCGGGGGCTGGCAGAGGTCGAGGTTGGGATGGGCTCAGCCCCATCTCCCCACCTTTCCCAATTGTGAGTCCTTCCCATGGGCCATTCAGCCGGCTATGTTCCAACACCCTGGCCTGATCTGGACTCAATTCACTCCCTTTCCGCCCCTCCCAAACCCACCAGAACTCTCTCCTCCTCTGCCTTTGTCCTCCTGCCACCTCTAGCCAGCTCTTAAGAGTTAGATTCTTCTGTGAGTCCCAACTCTCGACACAATTGCCCCCCCACCCCCGGAACACACACACATACATACACCGAGTTATTTAGTCTTCTTGAGCAGTGAAAACTTGGATCCTGTTTCTCACCCATTCATCCCATCCAGGAGGGCTGCGGGCAATCCTGTAAGATGGTCTCCAAGCTCCATTCTGGACTCCTCATTACGGGGCGGGGGTCACTCACATGCCTTGCCCATGGCTAGTTCTATCTGAGGAGGAAACGCCAAAACAGTTAAACGCCCCACCCTGTTCCAACTCTAAGCACCCAATTGCTCATCAGGTAATTTCTTAAGGGGGCAGGGATCATGTCTACCTTTTGGTACTCGGGAATCCCTTCCTGTAGATTCGGGTCTGGAAACTCCTACCACTCAGAATCACCTAGAGAATACACTTTCCCTTGAGGTTAACTTCTGTTGCTTGTTCCTAGTTAGTTTGCTTGTTTCAAGCTCCCAGTATGGAGCTCTGCACCCAACAGAAACTCAGTAAAGGCTGCTGTTACCTCAACTGCAGGAATCTATGGAATGTGGACACCTTTTGCATTTCAGCTCTGATAAACGGTGACCTTGCTTTTTCCAAGGGGCTCTTAAAAAAAACCCACAGATCTTTTCTATAGGCTTTTGTTTTTCCCATTTGCTGCCTAAAACACATTCATTGGGCACATGCTCTTATTTAACTTGACCATCAGCCCGAGTCAGTTTAGGGTCCGAGGCGATTTGGCAATACCCAGCCCTGTTTACTTTAAAACTGCTGCTTCTTTTTGTCACTTTCATCTCCTGACAGTCCTCTCCATCTTACTGCATGAACAGTCTGTCCGTGAACCAAGGTTAAAGGGCCCTAGCCATTCAGGGTGAGCGCTGCTCAGACACGCAACAAGCTTGAGCTGTTTCGGCAGTAGCGGTGATGGTTTGCACCGAGCCATCCCGTCTCTTGCCCAGTCTCCCTTTACCCAGTGGCACCGCACTGGGGTCGGCCTGGAGAACGACTGTGGCCCGCGGTCACAGCACAGATTATCTCTGAGGTCTCTGTAGCGACAGGCACCGTGGCACCCTCACCCAGTTGGTAAGTCGTCTTTGATCGTAGTTCTCAAAGTGGCTTTGTAAGAGTTGGGCAGCAGGAGTCTCTTCCACTTTCTAGCAAAATCCAGGGGAAACAGCAAGAAAACAACGAAAGGCCAACAAATCGGATCACCCCATTCCCCTCCGGGGCCTTCTAAGACCCTCTTTTTCAGTCTCTTCTGATTGGGCAGAAGTAGTTGAAAAGAGGCTCCAAGATGAGGCTGAGAGAGCCAGGGATGAGCTCCTACCAATACCTCTGCCCCAGCCTCGGAGCCACAGCTCAGAGGTAAGCGGGGAGGGGTGAACCCAAAGACACACCTAGGCTGAGGAGGAGGAGTGACCCCAGAGACACACCTGGGCTGGGGAGAACCTTAGGGGACCCTGAGACCCTTACAAGGGTCCCAAAGGAGATGGTCTGTTTAGCAAGGGTCCAACGGTCTGAGGAACAGAGAGGCCGACACTCGGAGATCCCCTCGCCCCACACCCCGCCACTAACCCCAAGTCAGCTGAGGCCGGCTGAACAGTGAGGGATCTGAGGGGCCACAGCCAAATCTGACCCCCTGAGCACGCTTACCTTCACCCGCGAGACCCACAGGGGTCTCTACCATAAAGTTCCCCGGGGGCATCCCCCCAAAGGGACTGTATTTTGGGGGTCCAAGAGGCCGAGGTCTATTGAGGAGCTGGGCCAGAGGAATCACAGGTGATGAGGACTTGCCTGGTATTTGGAGTGAAGCTGAGTAAAGAGGGAGAGAGAAGGGAAGGGGAGACAGACAGATAGCCACCATCACCAGAGCCCTGTAACAAACCCTCGGGCACACAACCTAAGACCCAACCTTCCGCTTTCCGGCTGGTGGAGAGCAGGAGAGTGTCCTGAGGGTCACCAGGCCCAGCAACAACCCGCTGCCCCAAGCCTGCACCATCCTCGCTCCAATGCTCTGGCTCAAGACCCACAGGGCAAAGCAACCACTTCACCGGACGAAGAAAGGCTGAGCAGCAGCTGGTAAGGTCCTGCAGTGTCTTTAGATTGACCGATATCACCTTCCACCTCCAAATCATTATTCCCAAAGTAACCAAGATCAAATCCTGCAAGAAAATTAATAAACGCATACATACATCCACAAAGCAGTTTTGGCCAGATTTCAAAAACAGGTGCAAAATGAATTCTCTTTACTTGTTTCAGTTCTTCTTAAATCACAAAAACACAAGTGTACACAAATGCTGTGGAAACATCACAGCCCTTGGCATTTGTGCAAGAAAGGAACTTTTATTTCAATTGGAAAAAGAGGATTTTTTTTTTCCAAGTACAGCAAATATTTATAATTGTCAAATTTCAAGGAGATTGTAAAAACATTTTGTTAAGAGCAACAGCTATTAGGGTTAATACAGGGTGACTTCTAGAATTACAGTTCCTTCTATGGGAAGCTACATTTTCTTTGCCATTATGACAGGCCAATTACACACGTACACAAACCGTTGTCAGAATGGAGAGTCGATTGAGGCAATGACTCAACTTTAGGCACCTCAAAGATGCATAAAAGATGGGGTGGGGCAAATGCCTCCCACTGTTCTTTGTAACAATGTAAGTTTGGTGAAGATATTACAGCTATGAGGGGTTTTCCCGCTTGAAAAAGAATTAAGGCCACCCTACCTCTAGGATAACCCAATGAGCTGTAATATAATTTGCAGCTCTGGCCGGCTTCAGATGAGGAAGAGGCCCGCGCCCTCATCCGCAGTCACCCAGAAGCTCTCCTCATTGCTGCTACCATTTCTGGCTAGCAAACGGAAAGGGGAGACACCCAAAGGCTCCACTGGCCAACGGAACCATGTTACCTCCTGCTGCTGGACACAATTCACACTATTTCTGCCATATCAGACTTACTCCCTTCTGCTGGGACGAAGCTCCCCCACTGCCTTTGGTGCCCAGAGCCATCCGGGCAGTGCCTCGGTTAATAAGCTGATTGACGATCTTGCAGCCGGCCCCTGGAGAGGCGGGTTCCTATCTGCAGGAGCCGACCCCGCTGCCCCTCAGCTGACAGTGTTAGATCTGATGTGGTAGAAACTGACCAATTACTTAGCTACAGGAATTATTATTTTTTTCATAAACTGAGTAATACACCCAGAGAAGCCAGAAGGAAATGACGGAGACCAGTGCTTCCCCATCTTTTCCTTCTGCAGCACTCCAAGTGCTTCTCCAGCTGCAGCCCGCCCTCTGTGAGCCTGTGGCCCATGATGGGGCTGGCTATCCAGAGATAACGGAGCAGCAGAGGGGTCCTGCCTGTTAGACCGGTACCCCAAAACCGTGAGGCGCCTTGGGGGTGAAGTCCTGGCCTCGGCGCCATCCCCACCAGGAGGCCAGAAGTGACGGGCTGTACTCCGAGGACCGCTGTCCACTGGGGAGATCCACTCACAAATGGTCCCGGCTTTACATGCCCCCATTTTGACTGATTACCTGAAGGAGTTCAGAGGACCCTCAGCAACTACTGGTGACACTAAACTGCTGGGCGGTGAGGGAAGAACTGTTTACACCTCAGAAGATCGGAGTAAAACTCAAAGTTATTTCATAAATTAGACTCGGTAAGGTCATGGACCAAACAGTATACTTACACACAAAAGCTGAAACACAGATCCAGAAAAAACTGGCTAGACCCAAGTCCAGGGGTGAACCGACGGGGAGCTGGCAATGCGGGGCCATTACAACGAAAGCCAGCAAGGGAACGGATTCAACGGCAGGGATGTGTCAGGAAAGAGGCAGGAAGGAGTCATCCTCCTGTCCTGTGCTCGGTGCCGTTCAGTCCCCGATTAAAGGACTGTGTCCAACTTCTAAAAAGATGTGGAGAGAATGGAGAGGGCCCAAGAGTGAGCGACAAAATAACTGAGGGACTTGGACATAGGTTCTAGAGGGAAAGATCAAAGGAATTAGGCTGTTAAACCCAGAGAAACAACGATCCCAAGACAGACAAATAACGGTCGAGGAAGCGTTTTCCCAAGGAGAAGGCAGAACATTTTACACCCAAACAAGAGGGACTGGCCTTAAATTGTAGCGAGAGCTCCAATGAGACCCAAGGAAGGACTTCCAGACTCCCTGGCTCCCTAAGGAGGCTGAGGGATCACCTCAATGGTACGGAGATCTTCTTCTAACAACAGTTTGATCGACCCCCGTCTGCCCTGGACATTTTCCACATTCAGTTGTGGGTAGCAGGGGCTGCCCTAGAGCCATGACTCTGGGTTCTTCCAAAACAACACAATACCAACAGTATTGGCCATCATAGAGAACTAAAGTGAAAAGATACGGGCTAGAGAAAAGGGGCGGAGTTTAAAACCATCCATTTAATTGGGCAGGGCATTATGTTTCCTCTTCTCTGATTTATATTTTATGTCAGTTTCGTGGGATGACTGCATCCAACTGTTTTTATCAATCTTTCATAAAAACTACAGTTTCATTTGAGCTGGGAAAGTCAATGTTCTTAGCTGGAAATCCCAAGGAATCGGTCCTGGGCCCTCAAAAAAGGGAGACCTAGAACCCCCTTAAAGGACCTCTGGTTGCTCTGATGCTCAGGTCTCCCTGAACACACGGGAAATTTTACACTGTGCTCTTAGCAAAGGATGTGCTACTGTTGGCTCCAATCAGAGATCAAAGTTTCCATAGACTTTCGCTTCAATGGACCTAGGTTCTGAGCATGAAGCCCCACTAGATTGTCAGCTTCTTAAGGGTGGGGATCAGGTCTACCGACTCTATTGTGTTGTATGCTCCCAAGCGTTTAGTACAGTGCTTTGCACACAGGCCGCGCTCAGTGAATACCACTGACTGATTGATTGAAGCCTCAGTATCCCACAGATGGGTTCTTTCTGCAGGTGCAGTTTTCCATTCACGGGGTACGAATCCAGACCGTCTCAGCGTCTCAATCTCAGAAAAAATGCATGTTTGCACTCCTTACTTTCCAAGGGATAATATTTGTCATAAAAGTCCAAGACATATTCTTCGGTCTTAAATCCAAATTTTTGGTACAGTAGCATAGCGGAGTTGCTTGCTGAGACGTGAAGAGTTACGTCTTTGCCCATGCAGGTCTGCCAAAAGGAGGGGGAAAAAAAATGAACACCGGAATGAAAAAGCCTCTGGGGGAAATGAGTAGGTGAAGAAACACTTTTATGTTTAGGTATTTAGCTAGCTGTAGAAACGTGAGAAAATGGGAACCTGAAAGACATTACAACACGTAGCAGCAGCTGAAAGAGGATTGGAATTTGCTGCTTCTCAAAACACTCACAGGAAGACTTGGGAACTTTGTAATGTTTGGGTGTTATGTTGTGGGTTTGTTTTTTTTCAACAGAAAGGAGAGCCCAGGAGTGAATTTATCACCATCGATACTAATGCATTTACAATTTAAGTACATTTGTCTCAGATACATCGATTTCAGACACTTATGAATAGCTTGAAGAAGTAGCAAAGCTTAGAAATTCCGTTTCTGTAATCCTTTACTCTCTTGTCCACCAATTATTTCCCACAGGGTCCCATAAATAAAGTTGAGGCCTCCTCCTAAGACACGGAATTAAAAGTTAAGATTTTGGATTTGGTATTAATGGGTTTCTCACACATTTCAGTCCTTCTGGAAGCTGGGAAAACTTCCAGAAGCTCAGGAAAAGAAATGAGTACACATTTCCTTAGCGCTTAGTACAGTGGTGCTTGGCACATAGTAAGCACTTAACAAATACCACAATTATTAAAACAAAGCCATCTAGGGTTATGTTTCCATTAACTACAAGTATTGAAGTCGCCTTGCCTAGTGGAAAAAGCAAGGGCCTAGGAGTCAGAAGACCTGGGTTCAAATCCTAACTCTGCCAATTGCTTGCTGTTTGACCTTGGGCAAGTCGCTTAACTTCTCTGCACCTCAGTTTCTTTCACTGTAAAATGGGGATTGAATACCAGTTCTACCTCCTATTTAGACTGTTGAGTCCCAGGTGGGACAGGAACTGTGCCCAATCTGATTAACCTGAATTTACCCCAGTGCTTAGAACAACTCTTGGCACATACATAGTAAGCACTTAATAATGTCACTGGATGACACTCCTGAATACAGAACTAGTGGTAGTAGCAGCAACAGCATCGATTGAGTGTCCACACAGTGCAGAACACTGTACTAGACACAGTGCTTGGGAGGTACCTCATCTGTAAAATGGGGATTAAGAACTGTGAGTCCCACGTGGAATATGGACTGTGTCCAACTTGATAATCTTTTATCTACCCAGGTGCTTACCATTTTTTTAAAATGTAAAGGATAACCCAGTGACATATTCCCTGCCCATAAGAAGCTTGCACTGCCTGGGGGGAACTGCATTAGTCTTAAAGCTTTAATCACTAACCTCAAAGAGAGAAAAATATTTCAATAGAGTCAGGTCAATACAAACATAAAGGAGAAAGCAGCCCAAGGAACTACAAAAATCCACAGCCCCAATTCTGAACCAACTAGACCTGGGGACCTGAAATATTCCTTTGGAGCTTTAGCAAGTCCACCAAATCATCACTCCACCTTCCACTTCTTTTGAGCTGTTCTGGCTAGTGTTAAAAGGGAACTCTACCCATGTGATGGGCAGCTGGAGAAAGCTAGGACTTAGGATCCTGAGTTTACTCCCTTTCCCTTCATGGAAGAGTAAAATGCCTGGCCCTTAAAACAGAAGCATCTTCAAACTTCTAACCATGAACCTGCCTTTGCGTAGGGAAGCTAGTCAGATCCTAAGGGACTATTACGTCTAGTTGGGATCATTATATTTTAAAAAGGATGTGGAGACAATGGAATGGGGTGGAGAGATGATAAAAATTATTAGAGATGAAAAAGAGAGCCTATCAAAAGACGTTAAAGGCACTGGGGTTGTTTAGCCTAAAAAATAGATGGCTAATGGTTGACAGATTATTTTTCTGAGGAGGAGCATGAGGAAATGGGTCTCCCCTTGGGGCTGGGGCTTGGCCTAACACAAACTCAACCCAGGCTACAGGGAAAAATTCTAGAAAGCTCATATTTTGAAGGCCAACTTCCACTTCCGTTCTTTGCCAGTGCAGCCATAAAATCTTTTCTTTACATGTAGCTACAGATTGATATCCAGAATAGACAACTACAAAAGTCTCACCACCATCATAAACCAGCAACAGTTGGAAACTTTCAGGGAAAGTCATCATAGGGTTCTGCGTATTTTGGGAGTTTAGTAACCATTAATAACAATGTAGGGAGGTATCTGCCTACGAGCCCCCATTTCAAGAAAATGGGGTGGCTCCAGGGGAAATGCCATGGAATTTAAAAGACAGTCAACTCTATTAATACAAAACAATATATCAGAAAAGCCTTGAAGGTAAGTGAAATAATCAATCAACCCACAGTACAGCTTCACAGTGATGATGCATCTAATGGCAAAGGAAAAGAAGTAGCCTAAAGAAATCTAATACCTGTGCAAGGAGAAATATTTTCAAATGTGATTAAAATCCTTATTCACCAGCAGGCAAATTTTTTTCAGGCCCTGAGCCTCTGGATCCCACAAGTAGTTTTCTATTTCTTTATGGACCCTGGCATAATAATGATCAATTTTATCTGTAGCCTGTGGCTTCCAGGTGACATATTTAATTTTTTGGCAACTACTCTACTAGAGCATTACCCAGAACACTAGCTCAGTTACTTCCAAATTCCTGAGGGAAACAAAGACATTAATTACGGTCTAGCATAGTCAACTACCTGAATAAGATGATAAATCATAAAAGTAGCAATCCCTGCTCGCCTCCACTCAGGATGGACAAACAGAAAAGAGATGTAGGCTTCATTATATTTCACATCAGGGACCATGAAGCCAAAGGCAATAATGACTTTCTTGTAAAGGACGACAACACTGAAATCTGGATACTGCAGGCATTCTGATAAGTCAATTCCTACAGAGAATGGAAGAAAAAAAGATTAAATACAAACCAAAGGGAAATTTTCCATAGGTCAAAAAGTCACTGCATTTTGTAGTTCAATAAATGTCAAAATGGTCAGGGGGTTTAAAAGGCCCAGCTCCGCTAAATCCATGCTCATTGATTCATGCTTTCATGCCCAAGTGGATAATTATATAGTGTCTACACGTTCAAAAAAACAATAAAAAAAAACCTAAAGCCATTTTAAATGACTCAAAATCAATGTGGCTATTTAAACCACCAAACTAACCACATGCCAATTACACTGCTAAGAAAACTGATGATGTAGGTCATAAGTATTAAAATGAAGCCTCACTCAACTACAAATTACAAAGATGAAATTAGGTGTTCTGCTACTAGGAGAAATTAGGAAAATTTTATAATTATTTTTAAACAAGGGCTGAAACAACTTCCCTATTTATTTGATTTACCAGGGCCCTAAATGCCCATCAGCTCAAATCATTAATGCAAAGCAAAACAAAAACCAAACCCGAAGTGATCCATACACCCTAGTAAAAATTCAAGGATCCTTTATGTTTTTAATAAAGGACACAAAGAGAAGTATGCAGCTAGTAGATACCAAAAAAAGTTTACTTATTACAGTTCCTCAAATTGATGCTACTCTTTGATCTCGGAAAACTAAGACGTGCTGATAGCTCTATGCTGAATTCCTATTGTGCCTCACAGATCAACGGACCATCAAACACTTACCGGTGAAACAAATGTCTAAGATGACTATTTAGGCAGAGGACACAGCAGAGAAAAATATGAAACTTAACAAATCTTACCAGGCCAGAAAAATTCATGACACATCGAGTTTATAGTAGGGATATGATTCGGACGGACGTAGCAATAATCGATGGGGGCTTCAGGCTGAGGCTTCCAGTTTGTGTCATTTTTATAAGGATAGGTCCGAATCTCCGCTAGCAGCTGGAGTTTGGGAGGTTTTGTCTCATAATCACGCCTCCGGGATCATAGAAAACAAAAAAATGAATGTCATTGGGGAAGATGACCGAAGAAAGATGACACTCTCCCCACCTTTCAAGCCTTATTAAAAGCACATCTCCTCCAAGAGGCCTTCCCTGACTAAGCCCTCTTCTCCCCTACTCCCTCCCTCTCCCTTCTGAATCATCTATGCACTTGGGTCTAAACCCTTGAATCACTTGGCGTTCACCCCCCCCAGCACTTATGAACATTGCCGTAATTTATTTTAATGTGTTTCTCTTTCTAGACTGTAAGCTCCTTATGCGCAGGCAACATGTCACTACCAACAGTTACATTATACTTTCTCAAGTGCTTAATACGGTGCTCTGCCCACAACCAGCACTTAATAAATGCCATTGATTGACTGACTGATCACAGTGCTAGGCTTTCAAGAAGGAAATTTGCAGTTTTGGGGTGGACAGTGACTTTCCACCCCAAACCAAACCATGGTCTTGGTTCAAAAACTGCTTGACATTCCAGTCAGTCAGATTGCCATCCAAAAAATTATTTTCTCAAACTTAATGCTTGATAAGGGGATCCACGGACAGCAATGAAGCTGTCCATTTTCAATCAGAGAATGGGCATAAGAAATAGCAGTGCAAGTTTACTTGCCACATGTGATCCAGGCCCCAGAAGGATCATCTATTGGACTGAGAGGAGAGTTCGGTCTCTTGGGTCTTCTTTCATCTTTTGACCCCTCTGCCCAAGACCAAAGGTGGACCCCACTAGTGGACAGGAGACCCTCCCGAGGTGCCTACTTTCACACAAGCCACCTCAACAGCTTTTGGTCTCATATGCAATAAAATGTTTTATGACAAAATTTAACTAGAACCGCTACAGCCTTTACCTTGGGGCAGAAATGAAACAGCTCGTTTCAATAAAGAAAGTTAAGGACAAGTAAAAGCAAGTAAATAATTGTGGTTATTTGTTAAGCGCTTACTAAGGGCCAAATGCTGTACTAAGCACTAGAATTTTCAAGGTTTTAATGGTTATGTCGAAATAGTCTTGCAGCATTTGCTAGAGTGAAGGGAACACAGCACTCTCCCATTTCATTTTTTCGCTTTCTTACTTAGGGGTGTCAGAGATCCTAGATTCATTCATTCAATCGTATTTATTGAGTGCTTACTGTGTGCACAGCACTGTACTAAGCGCTTGGGAAGTACAAATCGGCAACATAACCCTAGATGGCTTTGTTCTAATAATTGTGGTATTTGTTAAGTGCTTACTATGTGCCAAGCACCACTGTACTAAGCGCTAAGGGAGATACAAAATAATCAGGTTGGACAAAATCCCTGTCCCATATGGGGCTCAAAGTCGAAGTAGGAGGCAATAGGATTGAATCTCCATTTTGCAGATGAGGAAACTGAGGCACAGAGAAGTGAAGTGAGTTGCCCAAGGTCACACAGCAGGCAAGAAGCAGACTCCCAGGCCTGAGCTCTTTCCACTAGGCCATGCTGCTTCCCCCAAAATACAGTATTGTTGGGCTCTTCTCATTCCAAAAAGCCAGCTTCTCTGCACCACAGAGAATCAGAATGAATCAGTCTATCAATCCTATTTACTGAGTGCTTACTGTGTGAAGGGCACTGTACTAAGTACCTGGGAGAGTAAAATATAACAGTATTACATAGTTGGTAGACACATTCCCTGCCCACAACGAGTTGAGACTTAGGAAGAGCAAATCCTTGTTAACGAAAGGTTTTATTCATTCCAAGAGGAGAATCCTCCAGAGAGGCCTCCGAGGGCCAAGGAGTTTCAGCTACCAGCACAATACTTGTGCCAGTAGCACAAGTTGGAAACTAGTGTGAAATGCAAGATTCCAGTTGGTCTCAAGCTGCTGCCATATCCCTACGTAAATCCTTCTGTGTACAACAGGATTGAAAGTTGGCTAAGTTTTTCCAAAGAAGAAAGAAATACTGGGAGTTGGAGCAGGACCTGTTGGAAGGAAGAGTGAGAGCCTATCAGAGGCACACAAATTAAAGGAAAAAGGGGGAAAAAATTCATTGGGGACAATATGAAAAAAGTAAAGGTGCTCTCACTGCCATTTTGAAGTCCCTCTACTCCCCTAAACTCAGATCTCCCTCTCAAAGAGAACTGGCAAAGGAAGGCACCGATAATCTCCATTAGCAGGCTTGACATTCATCCTCTGCTGACTTATACCTGATATAAGGTTTCAGGACCCGAGATGTGTAAGGGCTGACAATACTATGGTCTGCCACCATATCTTCTGATCCTACCAACCGATATAAAAATTTAGTAGTCTGGTGCCGAAATCCTTTCCTGGATGGCAAAGTCGTCTATAAAACAAATAGAGACTGGTTATATAGTAGGTCACGGTAATTTTCAGAAAGTGTCAAGTAGTAAATATTATTAGCTTAATTTTCTCCGTGATATCATAATAATAAAAATAATAATAATAGTATTTGTTAAGTGCTTACTATGTGCCGAGACCTGTGCTGAGTAGTGGGAGAATATGAATACTTTTGAGTTCCTCATTTGAAGATAACAAATACTTTTCTTTCAAAGTGTAAAAAAACTACCAAAAAATTCCAATTTAAAATATTTTTGACAAATGCATCTCAAAAGTATAATTTACGTTTCACAGTACCTGAAGGAGATTTTCAATTATGCCTGCTTGGGGAATTTCCACTTAAATTAGTATGTACAATCTCAACCATAAGGATTCATCAAGAGACTCAAACTGAAAATTAACCTCTTGGTCTTTAATTCAGTTGCCATGTATTCTAAGTCATCTAACAATAAGATATGTGCTTTTGGGCTTGTGACATAAAAATAGAAATAGGTGGACTGAAAAGAAAATAATGAAGATTGACTGGAAAGGGTGAAGTAAATTTAGAAGACTAAACTCTTAATATGCAATATCATTAATTATCCAAGAAAACAATAATTATATTGCATCACCTATTATAAATGTTAAAAATGCTAAATTACATTCAGATTCAGGCCAATATTTAACATCAAAACCAAGTCAATGTCATCTCGCCACCTGTACGTATTCATTTCGACTTCTAAAATTTCATTTTGCTGTTTGGCTCAAGCACTGTTATTACTCTATTTATTTATTTATTTTACTTGTACATATCTATTCTATTTATTTCATTTTGTTAGAATGTTTGGTTTTGTTCTCTGTCTCCCCCTTTTAGACCGTGAGCCCACTGTTGGGTAGGGACTGTCTCTATATGTTGCCAACTTGTACTTCCCAAGCGCTTAGTACAGTGCTCTGCACACAGTAAGCGCTCAATACGATTGATTGATTGATTGATTGAGGTCAAAAAGCAGTTTACGTGGTGCTATGAGCCACTGCCATGGGCACAGATCCAAAACTAAGAGAGTGACATTCCCCTATTCATCAGTGATGAGTGGGAAATGAAAGATGATGAATAAGTATTTCTGAATGGAGCAGGAGGTAGAGAGATCATGAAAGAACAAATCAAAATAAAACCAATACACTGGCCCAAAACAGGTAGAAAGGAGCTGACAAGAGCCAATTCTGTTTGACTGAAAGCTCCTTGTGGGCAGGGAGTGTGTCTACAAACTCTTCCGTATTGTACTCTCCTAGGTACTGAGTACAGAGAAGCAGCGTGGCTCAGTGGAAAGCGCATGGGCTTTGGAGTCAGTGGTCCTGGGTTCAAATTCCGGCTCCGCCAATTGTCAGCTGTGTGACTTTGGGCAAGTCACTTAACTTCTCTGTGCCTCAGTTACCTCATCTGTAAAATGGGGATCGACTGTGAGCCCTCCGTGGGACAACCTGATCACTCTGTAGCCTCCCCAGCACTTAGAGCAGTGCTTTGCATATAGTAAGTGCTTAATAAATGCCATCATTATATTATATACAGTGCTCTGCACACAGTAAACATTCAGTGAATATCACTAATTGACTGACTGATGAACTGTTAACATTTGATGAGCCCTAATCATGGAGAAGTGAGAAGCAGAGAGCAAGCCCCACCAGTTAATTTAACGCCAATTATATTTCAAATCCAAAATTTCAACTATTCTGCTTCTATCTTCTCCTTTAAAGAGATTCCTAGCGCAGAATGAGTGGTCTGACTTCACTGGCCTCAACAGCTGTTCCCTGAAGACCAGGAGTAGAAAACAGGCAGGTTAGAAAGGCAGAGTCATTGGCATTATGTTTCCCTGCCTTCCCACTCTCATAATTCTTCATTCCAGCTTTTACTCCCCCATTTCTCCCTCTCTACCTGGCCAAAATGAAGAATTTACCTGCCTTAACTGCTTGGTTTTGCTCCACCACTTCTTGTTTGCTCTGTCCCTGGGCTACTCCCGATAATTTGGAAAGGAAACTTTATTTGTCTCCTTGCTGATAATCAGAAGACCGGTATCTGCCTAAATACAACCTCTCCCCTTCGTCCCTCCCACATGCTCTACTTTCTCCTTATACAGGGCCAGGAGTGGACGGGGCAGCAGAAAAAGCGGCAGCGGTCATAAGACGGGGAGCAAGCGAGTGGATGATGGCAGCAGCCCCCACTCTGGTTTCTCAGCTTCTGAACGTAGCTGTGGAACGAGGAGCATTGGAAGGTGGCCAGCAGTACATGAGTTATGGCACGTTCATGCAGGCCCCAGGCAGTCAATAAATAGAGAGACAGTTAGAAACTATGACCGTTCTTTGTGGTTTTATAGGTAGGAGTCCTGTCCTTACTGGCTAGGGTGACGATGAGAAAAACCATAAAGAGGGATCTTACAGATATGTAAGTGTTCATTCAGGTTTTATGGGGAACCGGAAGGAGACTTCCTCTGCTAATGACAACAGTCCCTGTGGCACTCAAAGGAAATCCACTCCCCAAGAAAAAGAAGTGCATCCATTGTGAATTTGTCTAGTCAGTGATTTTTCCCCTCCATTCCCCCCACCTTTGAAAAATTTCCCCCAAGTTTTCCAGGTTCAGCGCCTTGCTTTACGGGGCTTGGCACCCGGTAGGCGCTCAATACATCCACTACTGATTGAATGCAGGCTTGGGCAGCGCTCACCTGGTATCGGTCTAGGATTCTGAAATCCTGACATGTAGTTCTGTAGGTGGCACGTCCAGTGGGATATCTGGAAGCTCCACCTTCTTTGGCTCCATAAATCCCATCCACCAAGAGAAGGGCGGCATTAACAACCTGGTCTAAGTCAAAAAGTGGCAATCCCCTCTCTCTCTTGGCCTGCCTCACGATCAACTTGCGCTTCAGTCTCCTGGCCTCCGGAGTCATGGTCACGGCATTGGGACAGGCCTCAAGTCGCCTCAAAAGAAGCTTTTCTTCATAGATGCTAACAGGTGTGTACTTGGGGCCTTTCGGTTTGTTGTCCTTCTCCACATGGGACTTCCTCTTTTCTCGCCCTCGAGCCTGCAGTGAGGTGTTGGAGTCCTCGGTGTCTTCACTGTCCACTTCCATCCTTTCAGTTTTCTCTTCCTCACTCTCTATCTCTTGTTTTATTTGTTCAAGGGGCTTGACTTTCTTTCTGCCCCCTACCATGGGCCCAGAAGCTGACGCTCCACTGGAAGGAGGAACATACTCTATTCCTGGGTCTATAACGCCATCCATCTCTTCATCATCTTTACAGAGAACCAAAAAAAAAAACAGGAGCATCAGGAAAGATGTGGGGAATCAGACAGACAGATAGGATACACTATATAGAAAGACTGAACAATAAATCCAACTTTACACAGTATGTTCTTTTACCCTACCTGCCACCTGGTTTGCTCCAGTCAGCTTTTGATAGTTCAGGGATGGATTATCAAAGCCCTTTGCTCCTCTTTTCTTCTTTTTTTATGGTGTTGGTTAAGCATTTACTATGTGCCGAGCACTGTACTAAAGCACTGGGGTAGATACAAGATAATCAGATTGGACACAGTCCATGTCCCACATAGAGCTCACGGTCTTAATCCCCATTTTACAGATGAGGTAACTGAAGCACAGAGAAATTAAGTGATTTGCCCAAGGTTACCCAGCAAGAAATTGGCAGAGCCAGGATTAGAACCCAGGTCCTCTGACTCCCAGGCTTGTGCTCTTCCCAATAGGCCATGCTGCTTTTCCTTTTCTCTCTTCCTATTCACCATTATTTACCACTTCATTTTACATTAGGTACTTCTACCAGAAAAGGGAAGGGATCTGCCAGTCAGGCCAGTCAATTTTGAGTGTTACAGCTCCTGAAAAATGTTTGATGGAAAGGAGATTAAAGCCAATGGATAAAATGAGAGCTGGGGATTCAGGAGCTCTGGTTTTCATTTCCCCATGTTACTCTTGTTTCCCATTACCCTCAGGGACTCATGAGCTGACAGTATTTTAAAAAGCCTTCTCACTACCTTTCTTAAGAGTGGGATATTCAAACCACAGGGAAAAAGTCTCATTTGTTGCATTAAGATACAGCTTGTCTTGATGTTTCTGAACTGAATCACTGAAGGCACATCTCCAAAGGGCCTTCTCTAAGCTCTCATTTCCTTTTCTCCTACTCCCTTCTGCATCACCCTGATTTGCTCCCTTTATTCGCACCCCCCTCCCTCAGCACGTACGTATAGATCCATAATTTATTTGTATTAATGTCTGTCTCCCCCTCTAGACCGTAAGCTCGGCGTGGACAGGGAATGTGTCTGTTATACTGTACTCTCCCAAGCCCTTGGTACAGTACTCTGCACACGGTAAGCACTCAATAAATATCAGTGACTGATCGACACTATTTCCTACTGCATGACGTCTTCTCATTTAATGGCATTTTCTCAGCAATGCTGATGAATGTTAACAAATAATTGAATTGTTTTTGCAGTGGTGGTGATGGTTTGCACTGAGCCATTCACACTTTCTGGCCCTGTCCCGCTGTCCCCAGTGGTACACATTGCTAGACGGCTGGCAAGGAGGACAGACCTCATCTTTGGCCCCAGGGGCAACTCGGCTCACAAGTACGATCAGGGAGACGAAGGGAAGGCTCTAAGGAATAAAGGAAATAGAATAGGTGGTTCTTACCGTGAAACAAGGCTTGAGGTGGCATGACATCTGGAATAAGATCGGCTTCTGACAGCAGACTAGGAGTGGCCGAATGAGAGGCGGGTGTTCCGGGAGCAGAGAAATCCAGGGAAGGAGAAGGAGAAGGGCTTGTCAGAGGGGTGCGGTCAGAAGAACTCAGGGAGGAAAAGTCAATAACTTCTCCTTTCTCGAGAATCATGTCCGGTCGCCGGCTCCGACTAATGAATTTGACAGGGGTGGACGACGTGCTCCTGTCAAGAAAGCCTGCTGCCTCTTTCTGGGCTCTCCGAATCTCCTTGGCCTCCTGTGTGCGTGATCGCTTCTCCTTCAGCTCCATGGCTGATTCCACAGGATTGCGACTCGCTCGCTTCCTAAGCCCCTCCACGGTAATGATGGGATCCAAAGGTGGTTTGGATGCTGTTGGAAAAGAAGGACTGTTTAAACACTTTGACAAGGATCTGGCTGAGCCTATAAAAGCAACGCGGATCTGAAGAATTCGAAATAGTTAGAATAAAATGACCAGAGAAACTTTTTAAAAACCACAGTGGGTATAGACAACTAGTGGTAGTTCAGACATAGAAAAAATAATGCCTGGTAAAGTAGATGCCTTTCTCAGATTAGAGAGAATGTCTTTGGTTTACCACATTTACTTCCATAATCATGCCACTTTTTTGCATAATTTTTGAGGCAAAAACGGGAGGGGCTATAACATGCAGAATGAAGTTGAGAAATAATGGAACAGGAGGAAATAAGGAGAGGCCAAAAAAACGGACGAGTGAAGGATGAAGAGAAACATGAGAGCACTTGCTTCTACTGTACTCTTCCAAAGGCTGCATAAAATAGACACTCCATGAACTATGGTAACCATCCTTCATCCCTTCTAACTTTGGAAAAAGAAAACTTTGCAGCTAGAGCCTGTGCCCAGGGTATCTTGACCCTTTTTTCCTACTTCAGCCCACATGCCACTACCACTGCTTAGAAAAAAAAAATTTATTTTGTCTTCAAAAACTCAGGGGGTGGGGTAGAGGCAATTTTTGCGAGTAAATGTAATATTTAAAAATTAAATCATATAAAAATATGCCATAAAGAGCACACGGAGTTCATAACTCTAGAGACACATTAACTCTGCTGCTTGAAATTAGAGTTTATCTCCCATCTTAAATCTCAGTTGACTTTGGCCTTTCTGGCACCTCTTGTACTGCTCTGATAAATGTCACCTTTTACTTTCAGGGCAGAAGCAGAGAGTTTTTCTCCCTCAGGTTTCATTGTTGGAGGCTTGTTGTGAACGAGTTTCCACCATCCTGGTTCTCCAAATTCCTGAGCCCCGGAGCGGAAGAACACGGGGCTTCCCACAGAAAGACAGCCCGCTACGGTGCTCCACCAAGTTGAAGTCTTTTTCCTAAAAGATGGAGACAAGGAATAATAATAATAATAACAACGGCACTTAATAAGTGCTTACAATGTGTCAAGAACTAAGTGCTGGGGTAGATACTAGTTAATCAGGTTGGACACAGTCCCTGTCCCACATGGGGCATACAGTCTTGGTAGGAAGGAGAACAGGTACTTACTTTCCTCATTTGGCAGATGAGGAAACCGAGGCAGAGAAGAGTGATTCGCCCAAAGTCACACAGCAAGCACCTGGCAGAGCCGAGATTAAAATCCAGGTCCTCTGACTCCCAAGCTTGTGCTCTTTCCACTAAGCCATGCTGCTTCTCAGAAGGAAGTACCAACATCATGAATTATGGGCTTCCCATTTAAAGCTAATACTTCAGTTGGACAGAAACCAACCTCTCTGAATATATCATCGTAGACGCGAGTGCAAGTAAATAGTTCATTTTGCCTAGGGGGTCTGATGCTTCTTCCAACAGCATTTCTGTTCCTGGTTTTCACATACCGAAGCAGAGCTGGAACTGAATGACTTGTTCCTTGAACAGGGTTAAGCCTCAGGGCAACTGGAGACTCCAGAAAAAATCTTGTAATTTCCAGATCTCATTTTTCAAAAGATGGTTTAAGTTTAGTTTTAAAAGATGGACGTGTAAGAGGCTATAGGATACCTTGAGAATTCCAAAACTCCCCCTTAAGTCTGGGTAGTTTAATGAACACAAAACTACTGAGGGCTTTGAAAAGAATCAAGAGAACTGAGTGACGGCAGTATAGTAACATCCCTTGTTCATTTTCACTAGGAAAATCCACACGCCATAGGACAAAAACTATATCTTCCACCAAAAGCTGAACAGGTGAAACAAATACAACTTTAAAAGGAAAATGGAAAAGTCCGCAAAGGGGAATGATGGGAAAGGGCCATTTGGTAAACCAGCTCTGGCTTTCTAGAATGTAATTGGCTCTGTCATAGCATGTCTTCATTATGCTATTTGGGGATAACACAATGGGGGAATTAGGTAACATTTTTTTCACAACATAAATCTGTCCTGGGTTCAACATGATGTACAGGTAAATTCAGTGTTGGAAGAAATGGCTGTGCATGAGTGTGATATCAGTCAAGGCAAGATTCCGCTATGCTTCCACCTCTGCCTCGTATCTTGCATCTTTTCAGTATATAATATGGTAAAATAACAATAAGTGTTACAAGTGTAAAGCGTTTTGCCAGTGGTAGACCCAACAATATAGAAACATATCAAAGCATGTGAGTCACACAGCTGACTTCAATTTACAAAGAGATGGATACAAGAGAGAAATTCTCAAACGTCAGTCACACGGGCAACTTCGATTTACAAAGAGATGAGTAGGAGAGAGAAATCCCCATTTGTTCTTTTCAGCTTTTGCACACGAGGGTGGGATACAGAAAGGGGCAGGAAAGGTCTCCCTTCAACTTTGGGAGAAATGGAAGGGAAGAGAAAAGGAGCTAGGCACTTTCCCAGGTTTCTTAGGGAGAAATAGTATTCCTCATTGGAAGAACGGCAGCCTTGGAGGTGTGTTTTTGGGACTGGGCTATTTCCCCCTAACCCTGTTCTCACGGAACCAATGAAGAGCACTATCCCAGGGAGCCCCTTTGGTAGATTTCCCTGTTTTAAGAATAGAACCCCTTACACTGGCAACTCCTTTCCAACCACCACTAAGCAATTTAGAAATGAGAATGACACCTCCTGAAAAAAAATCACTACAAATTAACACTTCCTCTGACTTCAGATTCCACTTTTCACTCCTCTCAGTGTCTTAGCAACAGAATCTGAAGAGCTTTGCTTCATCTGCTTAGTGACTTATTGTGGAAAAGAACGCAGAAGGATAAGAAACAGTGAAAACCCACGTCTACACCGGGGGAACTGCTGCTAGGTTTATTAGTTGTTCAGGAGATTATGACAATGTCTGTGGATCCAAAAAGCCTATATAAAATTCAGCAGAGAAGCTATGTCGCAGATTCAAGCAATCTCAAAAGCCCGACGCAAATGGTGTAGGATCGACAAGATCTCAGACTATGAGATACAGTTTCATTATCTCAATGCAAGGTGCACATAGGTGGGATGAACTAAAAGTGTAGGAACCAAACTGGATGGCAAAGGCAGTGAGTTAATCTGGGACATGTATTAGATGTCTTGGAGAAACCTGCTCCAATAAAACGTTTCATCAGCTACTTATGGAGCACTCTCCAAAGCCCTCCAGGAAACGCACTCACTATTGAGCCTTTTGACTTAAGGACCCCTCAGCAATTGTTCCAGGGTTTTACCCACTTCTGAGACTCAGGAATCAGAGCTTTCAGGAGTTTGGGGTTCCTTGAAAAGAGCCAAAAGTAAAGCCTCCTCAAGTAGGTAAATTAATATTTCTAGGACACATTTTTTTCTATCTTATCTTCTCACTCATTGACTTTAAAGGCATTGAGGCTGCCTCAGTCTCTCCTGGCCATGGTGGCCTCTGTCATCTTTATCTTGAGTTTGTGACCATTTGCCTTATTTAAACCCTTCTCTATTTGCCACCACTTTCTTCCACTTTCCTTGTCCCACCAAAAGGCTAAAACTCCTCTCTCACGGCCTGATCGGTGAATGAAACCATAATCGAGAAGTGTCATGTTACTTATCAAATAAAATGACCTCTGCTTCAAATCTCTGCTGTCCATTTCATTTGATATAATGTATTTTACTTTTAAATATTTCCTCTTAAAAGTTTATCTTAGTTCATTGGTTATCACTTTCTCCCATTTTACTACTGTCCCTGGTTTCTTCTCTAATCCTTAGTAAATTTTGCCAGATTGAGGACAGTTTCAATCTCTGCTTTTCTAAAAGCAGAATAGCTCTGCTTTTCTAGAAGTGATTACTGAAACATTATCAATTCTGTATGTTCTATGAAAATATAAATCTGGATGCATGTTATTCTTTGTTTTCATTTAATGCTTACCCTGGAAGTTACTGCCAACAATATTTTTTTTTTTCGATTTTTCCACCAATATAATTTTTGAGATCCAGCTAAATACATAGTTTATCTTTTCCTAAGTGAACGTTTCCTTCAGTTCCCTTTGCTTCCTTTCAGTACTTATGCTTGTATTCCCCCTTTCAAAGGTTTAGTTTGCCAGCTATTTCCTTGTACATCCCGTTGTGCTCTCTATCTTCATTTCCACTGAGACCATCTATTTTTCCCAATGTGGGGAATCGGTCCATCAATAGGTCCCAGCATTTGGTGCGAGATAACCTCTGTCGAGTTCCTCAGCTTGGAGTACCTTATCAAAACGATGCTCCTGTTAGTTTCACTCTCAGTTCCACTGGAGAGAGCAATCTCCTTCCACACTGAAAGGTGATGTCCTTGAAGGGGTTGGGTAAATCTGGCATTATGTTTTATCCCCTCTTATTCAATATGCCCACTCCCAAATTTCAAATATAATCACTTTACCTGCTCCCTAGTAAGAATGTCCAATGTTTCTCAATAAACGAACAAATATCTTCTTTCCACCTGAAGTAGCCTTGACGTCCACTTCCTTCCAGAGACAAATTATACATGGCCAACATCACAACCTAGAACACAGACAGAAACAACACCTGAAAAAGGGACACTTGGGGATTTGGATCACCTAGGAGAAAACTTTCTAACCGTAAACTAAAAGGGAAACAACAGTAAATCCAAAAATTTCCAGGGGATGGGAATTTTTGAACACAGTTTATTCTGGCTTACACTTCACTTAACATTATTAACCCATTCCTAATGCCCTTAAACAACACCCTCTCCCCCCAAGCAAGCACCTCAAAAAAGAAAACAACAGCTTAGAAAATACCTCAGCAGAGCGGAATGATTTCACCAATGAACTCTTCTTCGCCAAATCTAATGGACTCTATGTCAATCCTCCTTGACCTCGCAGTTGTCTTTGACCCTATGGACCACCCCTTTCTCCTGGAAACACTATCTAACCTTGGTTTCTCTGAGCCTGTTCTCTCGTGGCTCTCCTCTTACTTCTCTGGCCACTCCTTCTCGGTCTCTCCCACCAGCTCTTCCTCTGCCTCCCACTCCATGGCTATTTCTCATGGCTCAGTTCTGGGTCCCCTCTTATCTCAAGCTAAAATCACCGCCTCGGGGAGGACCTCATCTATTCTTACAGCTTCAACTACCACCTGTAGGTGGGGAGACCCAAATTGACATCACTAGCCCCAACCCCTCTCCTTTTCTATAAGCTCGCCTCTCCTCTTGCTTCCGGGATGTCTCTTCAGATGCCCCATTGGTACCTCAAGCTCAGAATGTCCAAAAGAGAACACTCAACCGTTGCTTCCAAATCCTCTTCTCCTCCTAATTTTCCCATCACTGTTGGCAATATCACTATCTCTGTATCTCAAGCCTGCAACCTGGCATTACCTTTGCTCTTCTGCTCTTTCAATCCCCACACTGAGTCAGTCACCCAAAACCTGCTGGTTCTTTCTTCACAATGGCTCTAGAATTGGTCCCTTCTTCTCTATCCAACTACCTCCACGCTGGTCCAAGCAGTGGTCCAAGCACTTGTTACATCCTGACTCAACGACCGCATCAGCCCCCTCACAGTTATCCCTGCCCCTAGCCTCTTCCCAGTCCACATTTCACTCTGCTGCCCAAATTACTGTTCTTACACATCATCCTGGACATTTCCCAACTCCTCTAAAACCGCTAGTAGTAACCAATCCTCTCCACATTAAGCAGAAACTCCTGACCACTGGCTTCAAGACACTCAATCACCTCTCTCCTTTCTATTGATCCTCACTCTTTTTCCACTTTAAACTCGCGACTTACATGATTTGATGGACAACATAAACAGACCAGAATTTTGGCCTGGCAGATCATAGTTAAACCCTTTTTTACTAGTTCAATATAAGTTAAAAAGTATTGGTCTTTATTCTCCCTCCTGAAGTAATCGATCAATGGTATTTACTAAGCATTTACTGCATGCAGAGCACTGTACTAAGCATTTGAGAGAGTACAGTAGAGTTGGGAGATATGATCCCTGTCCACAGGGAGCTTGCAGCATTGAGTCTGAATTCAAGGAGACCCAAAAACTCTCACCACCATAAATTCAGAATAGAAAAAAGCCCTCCTCCATGCCACTCTCTTGCATGTTGGAGTTACATCCTGTTCCAGCAGAGAATTTGTTGCCAGACCTGCTAGAGGTGCAGTCTTCACAGCTCACATATGTACTTCTTTCTTGGGGTTCTGTGAGAAGTGCCAAAGGGGATGCCTTCTGGTGTTAACAACTAGCAATTGAGAATTGATTACATATTTATTACCCTATTTTTATTTATTTATTTATTTATTTTACTTGTACATTTCTATCCTATTTATTTTATTTTGTTGGTATGTTTGGTTCTGTTCTCTGTCTCCCCCTTTTAGACTGTGAGCCCACTGTTGGGTAGGGACTGTCTCTATGTGTTGCCAATTTGTACTTCCCAAGCGCTTAGTACAGTGCTCTGCACATAGTAAGCACTCAATAAATACGATTGATTGATTGATTAATTGAGAGTTAACAACAGCAGTTAAACACAACCTTTGTGTGTGCAGTGTGTTTGGTAGTGAGAACAGTAGGCTCCACAATGAAGGGCCTTTAAGCAAACACACACACATTCCCCACACACACACCCATCCCTCGATGCCCAAAGAAAAACTGAACGAACAGTTGCATTATCATTGAATACTAAGAACAACCATATGTAAATCGAGATGATGCAATAAGTAACAACTGAAAGTTTAATTTTCATGATTTGTTATAGTGCCCTGAAGAACAAAACAACTGAGTGTGATTATTGTGGTTAAGGTAGACAGCATTTTAATGGATCTCGCTGGGTGACAACTACTAGAATGACTCACAACAAAGGAATGCAGACGAGGTTATTAACCGTATTGGGACATAAGCAAACGATGACATTCTTGACTTTTAGAACGTAACTTTTAGCTTAGTTTTTTGGAACTTACTTTTGGCCGGCTTGACTTTCACCTGGAAATGATGTAATTTCCCCAATTCTCTGACCAGCAGAAAGCTCAGTATTATATGTGAGAGGAATTTTATGCTTGAGATTTTCACAAATCACTCAACTCAAATTCAAAAACAAGAACTCCTTTCCTACAGAGACTCTTTGTTTATCGTGATCTAATGACAAAGTGAAGAGCGTATCACGGGGAAAAAACTACCTTTTAGAGATTTTAATTTGTCACTAAGGAATCTTGGCCAAGAGCCCGTTTTCGAGAGGCACGTCAGAGAGCCAGTGCTCAGGTTACAAACAGTTCACTGAGGGCTGCCCTTGCTCCACTGGACAGGAGGAAGCAAGGACAGCCCCTTCTCCCTTCCTCCCATTCCTGCTGCCAGCTCTGGCTCACAATTCAGATTTTCCTCGGTCCACTCAGGGACTGGTAGGGGTCCAGGTCTGCTTTGGTGACAGAGTGATGTGAGCTAGACACTTTCAGTTTGGCTTGCAAGCTCTTTGAGGGCAGGGATCATATCTACTAACTCTGCTGTGCTCTCCCAAGTGCTTAGTAGAGTTCTTTGCACAAAATGCTCAGCAAATGCCACCGGCTGAGTGATTAGGTAGGTCTTCCTAGGATGCACACCCCTGCCTCCACATGCCTCCCCATCTCCTTCCCTCTCCCCTGGCTCACCCTGCCTCATTCTAAAATAAAAAAATCTAATGGAAAAAGGCTGCATGCTCTGGGAGGAAAGTGTTTAGCTCCTTCAGCACTCCTCCACCTCACCTGTCCCCATCACCAGCTCTAATTACAAGTTTTTCTTAAGAAACGGTGTCGGCAAACAACTCTGGGTTTGACCCTCGTTACCGGCCCAAGGAAACACTACACTCGGTGACGTCGTCATTATTCTGCGATGGAGATTTTTATTTACCTGCTGCCACGTCAGCTTCAGCCTTTCAAACTGCTCTTTACCATCTTCGGAGCAATCTGAGCAAGTAAACCGGAAGAAGTTATCACCCTTGAGGTAGCTGAGTTGTTCCCTAAGCTGACCTAAAGCAGAGAAGAAAAAAACAGAAAACAAAAAAACAGTTTAGTTTGCCTTTTTTTTTTTTTTCCCAAAGTTTGGACCATATTTTAAACCCTGAGCAGGCCACCTTCTTCTTTCCTGGAACACAGTTATACTTTCCTTCTGTTTGCTCATTTTCATTTTCTCCTGCCCAGCAAGCCCGAAAGCAGTGGAGAAAATGGTTCTGGTTCTCGTAAAATAATAAAAATAATAATGTTGGTATCTGTTAAGCACTTACTCTGTGCTAGGCACTGTACGAAGTGCTGGAGTGGAAACAAGCAAATCGAGTTGGACACAGTCCCTGTCCCATGTGGAGCTCACAGTCTCAATCCCCATTTTACAGAAGAGATAATGGAGGCATCTGGTCTGTTCCCTAGCAGGGACATTTACATCTGGCATTTTCACTACTAGCGATGCTCCCTCTTTCTCTCTCTCTACTCAGGGAAGGTGGTCCAGGGTTCAGCCGAGCACCTGCCTCTTGGCATTCTGACTGCCCCCCACCTTATCCTCCAGCCGGGCTCATGGATTACCCTGGACACGAACAGAGGACAGAGGAGAGACCACCATCCGAACTGAGGCTGTCAGGGACTCTTCCCAACAGGCCTGGCCTCTGACCACATTGAGCAGGCAGAGACTAAGAGACCGAGGCTTTAATCCTCCACACCCTCCTCAAACCCCACCGCCAAATCTCCAATTATGTCAGAGGCAACAAGGGCCCCAATCTGTGGCCCTGCCAAAGTGGTAAACAGTTTTCTATTTAGCAAAATTATTATTTATTGCCTTTTTTTACTATTTGCTAAGCAACATCGTTAGCGATAAGCATTTATAAAACAATAATATATCTCGTCATCCAGAGAAAACCATTTAAATAAAAAGGGATAACGTTTTCCTCTCCCCTCTCCTGAGCTATTCAACCTCTTGCACCGCCCACTGAACAACCCAGTTCCATTGTATTGGGAGACTGTTGTTTGGCTGGAGAAGATTTGGAAAAAGGAATCAGCCAGATTGATGCAAAGACTGGATTTCTCGTAGGTCCACTCTTATCTAGGCACAATCTCTGTAATTCCCAGGCCGATGAAATAGAATCGGGAAAAAATTTAGCACATAGACTTAAGTTTGGAAATTTCTATTTTATTTTCCCATGGACGGGTTACTTATGCAAATATACATTCATACAAAGAATATATAGGGTTACCCATATAAGTAGACCCTCCTGAGGGTGAAATTAATCTATACTTGCATGTGTGGCTGAAAAGGCCAACACAAGACCCACAACCCCAGCCACACTGTGAACACAAAAAGGGTCTCCTCTGTCATGCTTAGTGTTTGTAAAGCCTAACACTGTTTTCTCTTTAACCTCTTCTTCACTCATTCCTTACAAACCTTTTGCTCAGAGTGACTCCTTTCTTGATAGCTGCGGATTCCTAATCATGGCAAGTTATTTTCAGCCCAACAGATTACTATTTAGAACAAAAGGAGAAGCTGGAGAATAAAACAACCTCTATTAATTTCCCGTAGCTACTACGTTGTGAGTGCGGCTTCCATGGAGAGAGGGAGAGAAGACCAAGTTGGCAGGGAGAAGCAGCAGAAAAAGGAGACAGACGGACGCTGAAACCAAGAGTAAGAGGGAGCCAGGCCCCAACACACATGGGAGCCTCAGTGTGCTTATACTCACCGTACGGTCGCCACCCCCACGGAGGGCACATCATCATCATCAATCGTATTTATTGAGCGCTTACTATGTGCAGAGCACTGTACTAAGCGCTTGGGAAGTACAAATTGGCAACCTATAGGGACAGTCCCTACCCTCACAGTCTAAAAACTGTGCACAACTGGGCTCGGAGCTGGCCCTGGCCCCCAACACCGACTCTGTGCCAAGCACTGTACTCAGCACTAGGGTAAATACAAGATAATCAGGCTGGACAGTCCCTGTCCCATTAAGAGGGAAAACAGGCATTGAATCCTCATTTTACACATGAGAAAACTGGCCCTCAGAGAAGTCAAATGAGTTGCCCCAAGTCACACAGCAGGCAGGTGGCAGAGGTATGATTAGAAGCCAGGTTGGGTGCCTTCTAGGACAGCGATCTTAACGTACTCTGATCCCTCCAACTCCTCCTGAGGAGCAGGAACGGTGAGGAAGGTTTGGGGGAAAAAGAAGAGGAGAAAGGAGTCAGGACCATTCTTAACTATGAAAAGCAGCAACTCAAACCCAAAAGCAGCAATGGCTGAATCGTGGCCCAAACACTCCCTTTGGGAGCCAAGCATACATCCCTGCCCCCTTTCCCAAGGATTTCACCATGAGTAGGCACGGCAGCCTTTTTCATGCGAAGAGGTTTTTCTATCTCAGGAAAAGTGGCTGATTCTTCAATATGCATGGAGCCACGTACTCATATGGACTACATTTACTTAAAACGTATAAACTACCATGAGATCCAATCACTTCAACATAGTAGAAAATATTTCCACCCACAGAGGGCATTTGAACTTTGGCCATAATAAAATGGTTTGATTCTTTGCGTACGTTGTGCGATCAATTAAGTGTTAGAAAAAGAACACTTTCTTTCTGGATTCTAATCCTGGCTCCACCATTTGTTTGCTATATAACCCTGGACAAGTCACTTAGCTTCTCTGGGCTTCATTTCCCTCATCTGTAAATTGGGGATTAATACCGTAAGCCCCATGGGGGATGTGGTCTATGCCCGATCTGATTATCTTGTACCTGTACCAGCACTTAGTAATCATGGTATTTTTTTTAAACGCTTACTAGGTGTCAAGCACTATTCTAAGTGCTGGGGTAGACACAAGGTAATAATAATAATAATAATAATAATGACATTTATTAAGTGCTTACTATGTGCAAAGCACTGTTCTAAGCGCTGGGGAGGGTACAAGGTGATCAGGTTGTCCCACGGGGGGGCTCACAGTCTTTAATCCCCATTTTACAGATGAGGTAACTGAGGCCCAGAGAAGTGAAGTGACTTGCCCAAAGTCACACAGCTAACAATTGGCGGAGCTGGGATTTGAACCCATGACCTCTGAATCCAAAGCTCTTGAAAGGAGGGAAGGAGATGGGAAAGGAGGAGGGAAAGAGATGGGAAAGGAGGAGGGAAGGAGATGGGAAAGGAGGAGGGAAGGAGAAAGGGAAAGGAGGAGGGAAGGAGAAAGGGAAAGGAGGAGGGAAGGAGATGGGAAAGGAGGAGGGAAGGAGATGGGAAAGAAGGAGGGAAGGAGATGGGAAAGGAGGAGGGAAGGAGATGGGAAAGGAGGAGGGAAGGAGGTGGGAAAGGAGGAAGGAAGGAGAAGGGAAAGGAGGAAGGAAGGAGAAGGGAAAGGAGGAGGGAAGGAGATGGGGAAGGAGGAAGGAAGGAGAAGGGAAAAGAGGAAGGAAGGAGAAGGGAAAGGAGGAGGGAAGGAGATGGGAAGGAGGAGGGAAGGAGAAAGGAAAGGAGGAGGGAAGGAAATGGGAAAGGAGGAAGGAAGGAGATGGGGAAGGAGGAGGGAAGGGAGGGAAGAGAGATAATCAGCTGGACACAGTCCCTGTCCCACATAGGGCTCACAGTCTCAATCCCCGTTTTACAGATGAGGAAACTGAGGCACAGGGAAGTCAAATGACTTGCCCGAGGTCACAAAGCAGACGTGTGGTGGAGCCAGAATTAGAACCCAGGTCCTTCTGACTCTCAGGCCTGAGCTCTATCCACTAGGCCATGCTGCTTCTAAGCAGTGCCTGGCCTACAGTATACCCTTAACAAATACCCCCCCTAAAAAGCAAACAAAAAAATTTTTCCGTTAAAGGCTATTCCCCGTCCCCTGGCAGAATGACAAACTAAATTAACTTAGGAAAGAAGAAACGGGCACCGCAAATAAAGAAATGGAAGGTTCTTACTGGCTGGTATCCATTTTTGGCACTTCTCGCAGAAGTAGGACAACTCCTCCATCCAAGAGGAGTCCCCTTCGTCGCTGTTGAGGGAGTCCCCGCTCTGATCATGAGATAAATCCACGGATGCTTGGTCTTCCGACTCGACTATCAGGAGGGTCTCGCCTTCCACCTCACCCTCCTCCAAGCCTTCCGACGTGGATGTTCTAGTTGCTTCATCATCGTGCCGACTCATCAGGGCCCTCATGTGAATGCTATTGTCCATCCTTCTGCCTTCTGAAGTCCATGGAACTGGTCACCCAGGATTTGAAACGCTACTTACTAAGGTACGAAAACGGGGAGAAGCACGGATGAACCTACTTGAGAGTGGTCTTTCACCGACATATCCACTCAGATAATTTTTAAGTATTCTAACCGTCAATACCTTTCATACAAACATATTTAAGGGGAAACCTAGGTTAAATCTGGGGAACACTTGGCCACACAAAAAACAAAACCCCCCCACTATGTCATTCAGGTTTAATTTTCACCTCTTAATTTGTTTTTTGAGACCCATTTGCCAGTGGCACCCTGTCTCTCTCTGCTTCAAAATGTTTAGTCAGAACAATTTGCTCTTCCAGAAGACGGATGTTTTCTTTTTTCCGATTTTGCCTTTCGATGTCTCTGATGACGCCGTTTCGAAGCCTCTGAAATGAAAGAAACCATTGAGATGTCATATAAGTTGGTGGGTGAGCTGGGTTGGGGGAGTCGGGTAAGTTGGGGGCAGGGACATGGTGGGGGTCTGCTCAGTAACAATAATAATAATAATGATAATAATAATAATAATTGCAATGATGGTGCTTGTTAAGTGCTTACTATGTGCCAAGCACTGTTCTGAGCACCAGGGCAGATGCAAGGTAATCACACTGTCCCACCTGGGGCTAACAGTCTTAACCCCCATTTTACAGAAGAGGAAACTGAGGCACAAAGAAGTGGCTTGCCCAAGGTCCCACAACAGGCAAATTGCAGAGCTGGGACTGTGAAGCAGCATGGCAATATGGCTACAGCACAGGCCTGGGACTCAGAGGGTTGTGGATTCTAATTCCAATTCTGCCACTTGTCTGCTGGGGGACCCTGGGCAAGCCACTTCACTTCTAGGTGCCTCAGTGACCTTATCTGTAAAATGGGGATAGAGATTGTGAGCCCTACATGAGCCAGGGACTGTGTCCAATCTGATTTGCTTGTATCCACCCCAGTGCGTAGTACAGTGCCTGGCACACGGTAAGCACTTAGCAAATACCACGATTATTAATATTATTATTATTACTCCCGGGATTTAGGCGAATGATTGGAGACAGAGAGGATGGAGTCTCTCCAGATGCCGAATCCCAGGGTGGGGAAGGAATACGGACTAAGTAAACTCACTGTGGGCTGGGAACGTGTCAGTCAATCCTGTTGAATTGTTCTCTCCCAGGCGCTCTGCACATAGTAAGCGATCAATAGTTATAATTGTGGTACTTGTTAAGCACGCACCATGTGCCAAACACTGTTCTAAGCACATGGTAATCAGGTTGGACACAGCCCCTGTCCTACAGGGGTCTCACAGTCTGAACTCCCATTTTACAGATGAGGGAACTGAGGCACTGAGAAGTGAAGTGACTTGCCCCAGGTCACACAGCAGACATGTCTCTATAGGTTGCTGATCTGTACTTCCCAAGCGCTTAGTACGGTGCTCTGCACATAGTAGGCTCTCAATAAATACAACTGAATGAATCTGGTGGAGGCGGGATTAGAACCCAGGACCTCTGACTCCTAGGCACGAGCTCTTTCCACTAGGTCAGGCTGTTATTGATGCAGATTGATTGATTGACTGGATACCACTGATTGGGAAAAAGAGAGGTTGAAGAAGGCCCAGGAGTGGCCAGAAGAGAAAATTGTACTTTCCAAGCGCTTAGTACAGTGCTCTGCACACAGAGAAGCAGCGTGGCTCAGTGGCAAGAGCCCGGGCTTGGGAGTCAGGGGTCGTGGGTTCCAATCCCGGCTCCGCCACTGATCAGCTGTGTGACTCTGGGCAAGCCACTTGACTTCTCTGTGACTCAGTGACCTCATCTGTAAAATGGGGATTAAGACTGTGAGCCCTCCGTGGGACAACCTGATCACCTCGTATCTACCCCAGAGCTTAGAACAGTGCTCAGCACATAGTAAGCGCTTAACAAATGCCATCACTATTATTAGTTAGCGCTCAACAATTACAACTGAATGAATGAATGGGGAGGAAGGCCCAGGCGTGGCCAGAAGAGAAAATTATACTTCCCAAGCATTTAGTACAGTGTTCGGCACACGGTAAGCGCTCAATAAATACGACTGAATTAATGAATGGGTAGAAGAGAGATTGAGGAAGGCCGAGGGAGTGGCCAGAACAAAAAATTGTACTTTCCAAGCACTTAGTACAGTGCTCGGCACACAGTAAACGCTCAATTAATATGATTGAATGAATGAGGAGAAGAGAGGTTGAGGAAGGCTCAGGGAGTGGCCAGAAGAGAAAATTGTACTTTCTAAGCGCTTAGTCCAGTGCTTTGCGCACAGTAAGCGCTCAATGAATACGATTGAGTGAATGAATGCGTAGAAGAGAGGTTGAGGAAGGCCGAGGGAGTGGCCAGAAGAGAAAATTGTACTTTCCAAGCGCTTAGTATAGGGCTCAGTACACAGTAAGCGCTCAGTCAATATGATTGAATGAGTGAATGGGGAAGAGAGATTGAGGAAGGCCCAGGCGTGACCAGGAGAGAAAATTGTACTTTCCAAGAGCTTAGTACAGTGCTCAGCACACAGTAAGCGCTCAATCAATACGAATGAATGAATGAGAAGAGAGATTTAGGAAGGCCCAGGAGTGGCCAGGAGAGAAAAGTGTACTTTTCAAGCGCTTAGTACAGTGCTCAGCACACAGTAAGCACTCAGTCAATACCATTGAACGAGTGAATGGGGAGGAGAGAAATTGAGGAAGGCCCAGGAATGGCCAGAAGAGAAAAGTGTACTTTCCAAGCGCTTAGTACAGTGCTCAGGACACACAGTAAGCGCTCAATCAATATGACTGGATGAGTGAATGGGGAGAAGAGAGATTGAGGAAGGCCCAGGAGTGGCCAGGAGAGAAAAGTGTACTTTTCAAGCACTTAGTACAGTGCTCAGCACACAGTCAATACGATTGAATGAGTGAATGGGGAGAAGAGAGATTGAGGTAGGCTTCCAAGCGCTTAGTACAGTGCTCTGCACATAGTAAGTGCTCAATAAATATGATTGAATGAGTGAATGGGGAGAAGACAGGTTGAGGAGGGCCCAGGAGTGGCCAGAAGAGAAAAGTGTACTTTTCAAGCACTTAGTACAGTGCTCAGCACACAGTAAGTGCTCAATCAATACGACTGAATGAATGAATGAGGAGAAGAGAGGTTGAGGAAGGCTTGCAATCGCTCAATAAATACGAATGAATGAATGGGGAGAAAGATTGAGGAAGGCCCAGGAGTGGCCACAAGAGAAAATTGTACTTTCCAAGCGCTTAGTACAGTGCTCTGCACATAGTAAGCGCTCAATCAATACAACTGAAGGAATGAATGAGAAGATAGAGGAAGGCCCAGGAGTGGCCAAAAGAGAAAACTGTACTTTCCAAGCGCTTAGTACAGTGCTCAGCACACAGTAAGCGCTCAATCAATACAATTGAAGGAATGAATGAGGAGAAGAGAGGTTGAGGAAGGCTTCCAAGTGCTTAGTACAGTGCTCTGCACACAGCAAGCGCTCAATCAATACGACTGAAGGAATGAATGAGGAGAAGAGTGATAGAGGAAGGCCCAGGAGTGGCCACAAGAGAAAACTGTACTTTCCAAGCGCTTAGTACAGTGCTCAGCACACAGTAAGTGCTCAATCAATATGATTGAAGGAATGAATGAGGAGAAGAGTGATAGAGGAAGGCCCAGGAGTGGCCTCAAGAGAAAACTGTACTTTCCAAGCGCTTAGTACAGTGCTCTGGACATAGTAAGCGCTCAATCAATACGACTGAAGGAATGAATGAGGAGAAGAGTGATAGAGGAAGGCCCAGGAGTGGCCACAGGAGAAAACTGTACTTTTCCAAGCGCTTAGTACAGTGCTCAGCACACAGTAAGCGCTCAATCAATACGATTGAAGGAATGAATGAGGAGAAGAGAGGTCGAGGAAGGCTTCCAAGCGCTTAGTACAGTGCTCTGCACACAGCAAGCGCTCAATCAATACGACTGAAGGAATGAATGAGGAGAAGAGTGATAGAGGAAGGCCGAGGGAGTGGCCACAAGAGAAAACTGTACTTTCCAAGTGCTTAGTACAGTGCTCAGCACACAGTAAGTGCTCAATCAATACGATGGAATGAATGAATGAGGAGAAGAGAGATAGAGGAAGGCCCAGGAGTGGCCAGGAGAGAAAAGTGTACTTTTCAAGCGCTTAGTACAGTGCTCTGCACATACTAAGCGCTCAATCAATACGACTAGAGGAATGAATGAGGAGAAGAGAGACAGGAAGGCCCGGGGTGGCCACAAGAGAAAACTGTACTTTCCAAGCGCTTAGTACAATGTTCTGCACATAGTAAGCGCTCAAACAATACGACTGAAGGAATGAATGAGGAGAAGAGAGATAGAGGAAGGCCCAGGAGTGGCCAAAAGAGAAAACTGTACTTTCCAAGTGCTTAGTACAGTGCTCAGCACACAGTAAGCGCTCAATCAATACGATTGAAGGAATGAATGAGGAGAAGAGAGGTTGAGGAAGGCTTCCAAGCGCTTAGTACAGTGCTCTGCACACAGCAAGCACTCAATCAATACGACTGAAGGAATGAATGAGGAGAAGAGTGACAGAGGAAGGCCCAGGAGTAGCCACAAGAGAAAACTGTACTTTCCAAGTGCTTAGTACAGTGCTCAGCACACAGTAAGCGCTCAATCAATACGATTGAAGGAATGAATGAGGAGAAGGGAGATAGAGGAAGGCCCAGGAGTGGCCTCAAGAGAAAACTGTACTTTCCAAGCGCTTAGTACAGTGCTCTGGACATAGTAAGCGCTCAATCAATACGACTGAAGGAATGAATGAGGAGAAGAGAGATAGAGGAAGGCCCAGGAGTGGCCACAGGAGAAAACTGTACTTTCCAAGCGCTTAGTACAGTGCTCAGCACACAGTAAGCACTCAATCAATACAATCGAAGGAATGAATGAGGAGAAGAGAGGTTGAGGAAGGCTTCCAAGCGCTTAGTACAGTGCTCTGCACACAGCAAGCGCTCAATCAATACGACTGAAGGAATGAATGAGGAGAAGAGTGATAGAGGAAGGCCCAGGAGTGGCCACAAGAGAAAACTGTACTTTCCAAGTGCTTAGTACAGTGCTCAGCACACAGTAAGCGCTCAATCAATACGATGGAATGAATGAATGAGGAGAAGAGAGATAGAGGAAGGCCCAGGAGTGGCCAGGAGAGAAAAGTGTACTTTTCAAGCGCTTAGTACAGTGCTCTGCACATACTAAGCGCTCAATCAATACGACTAGAGGAATGAATGAGGAGAAGAGAGACAGGAAGGCCCGGGGTGGCCACAAGAGAAAACTGTACTTTCCAAGCGCTTAGTACAGTGTTCTGCACATAGTAAGCGCTCAAACAATACGACTGAAGGAATGAATGAGGAGAAGAGAGATAGAGGAAGGCCCAGGAATGGCCAGGAGAGAAAAGTGTACTTTTCAAGCGCTTAGTACAGTGCTCAGCACACAGTAAGTGCTCAATCAATACGATTGAAGGAATGAATGAGGAGAAGAGAGGTTGAGGAAGGCTTCCAAGCGCTTAGTACAGTGCTCTGCACACAGCAAGCGCTCAATCAATACAACTGAAGGAATGAATGAGGAGAAGAGAGACAGAGGAAGGCCCAGGAGTGGCCACAAGAGAAAACTGTACTTTCCAAGGGCTTAGTACAGTGCTCTGCACATAGTAAGCGCTCAATCAATACGACTGAAGGAATGAATGAGGAGAAGGGAGATAGAGGAAGGCCCAGGAGTGGCCACAAGAGAAAACTGTACTTTCCAAGCGCTTAGTACAGTGCTCTGCACATAGTAAGCGCTCAATCAATACGACTGAAGGAATGAATGAGGAGAAGGGAGATAGAGGAAGGCCCAGGAGTGGCCACAAGAGAAAACTGTACTTTCCAAGCGCTTAGTACAGTGCTCTGCACATAGTAAGCACTCAATCAATACGATGGAATGAATGAATGAGGAGAAGACAGATAGAGGAAGGCCCAGGAGTGGCCAGGAGACAAAAATGTACTTTTCAAGCGCTTAGTACAGTGCTCGGCAAATACGATTGAGTGAATGGGGAGAAGAGAGATCGAGGAAGGCTTCCAAGCGCTTAGTACAGTGCTCTGCACATAGTAAGAGCTCACTAAATATGAATGAATGGGGAGAAGAGAGATTGAGGAAGGCCCAGGAGTGGCCACGAGTGAAAACTGTACTGTTCAAGTGCTTAGTACAGTGTTCAGCACACAGTAAGCGCTCAGTTAATACGACTGAATGAGGAGAAGAGAGACTGAGGAAGGCCCAGGAGTGGCCAGGAGAGAAAAGTGTACTTTCCAAGCGCTTAGTACAGTGCTCTGCACATAGTAAGCGCTCAGTTAATACGACTGAATGAGGAGAAGAGAGACTGAGGAAGGCCCAGGAGTGGCCAGGAAAGAAAAGTGTACTTTCCAAGCGCTTAGTACAGTGCTCTGCACATAGTAAGCGCTCAATCAATACGACTGAAGGAATGAATGAGGAGAAGGGAGATAGAGGAAGGCCCAGGAGTGGCCACAAGAGAAAACTGTACTTTCCAAGCGCTTAGTACAGTGCTCTGCACATAGTAAGCGCTCAATCAATACGAATGAATGAAATAGGGTGGAAAGATGGAGGGGGTGGGCCGTCTGAGGGGACGGCGCGCGCCCGTGTGCTGGGGGTGTGCGCATGCGCAGAGCGGGCGCCCTCCCCCGGGGTTCCCGGCGGGGAGGGGCGCATGCGCAGAGCAGGCACACACCCCCCCCGGGGGACCCGGCGGGCAAAGTCACGTGCCACCGACCTGCCGGTCCTGCCTCTGGCGCAGGTGCACGCCGGTCACCGTGGCGACCGTCAGGACGACGGACAGCCCCAGCACCGCCTTGGAGCCCCTCGACATCCCTCCTCGCCGGCGGGATGGAGGAGGACCAGCCGGCGCGCCGGGCGTGCGTGCGTGCGTGCGTGCGCGCGGCCGCGGGACGGGAGCGGAGGACGGTTTGGCGTGCGTGCGTGCGTGCGCGCGGCCGCGGGACGGGAGCGGCGCGCGCGTGCGCGCGCCCGCAGCCCCGGCCCGCCGAGCGCACTGATGCCCCGTCGCCCTCCAACCAGCGCTTCAGGCAGAAGCGATCGAAAGCCGAGGGACGGATCAGTCAATCAATCAATCAATCAATCAATCGCATTTATTGAGCGCCTGCTGTGCGCAGAGCACTGCACTAAGCGCTTGGGAAGTACAAGATGGCCACATCTACCCAACAGTGGGCTCACAGTCTGAAAGGGGGAGACAGAGAACAGAACCAAACATACTAACAATATAAAATAAATGGAATAGATGTGTACAAGTAAAATAAATAAATGAATAAATAGAGTAATGAATATGTACAGGCATGTCTACATCTATACAGGTGCTGTGGGGAAGGGAAGGAGGTAAGATGGGGGTGGTGGAGGGGGCTGGGCCTCTCCCACTCTAGAATAATAATAATAATGTTGGCATTTGTTAAGCGCTTACTATGTGCAAAGCACTGTTCTAAGCGCTGGGGGGGTACAAAGTGATCAGGTTGTCCCACGGGGGGCTCACAGTCTTCATCCCCATTTTACAGATGAGGGAACTGAGGCTCAGAGAAGTGAAGTGACTTGCCCAATGTCACACAGCAGACATGTGGCAGAGCCGGGATTCGAACCCATGACCTCTGACTCCAAAGCCCGGGCTCTTTCCACTGAGCCATGCTGCTTCTCCAATAATAATAATAATTCCGGTATTGCTAAGCGCTTAATCATCATCATCATCATCATCAATCGTATTTATTGAGCGCTTACTGTGTGCAGAGCACTGTACTAAGCGCTTGGGAAGTCCAAGTTGGCGACATCTAGAGACGGTCCCTACCCAACAGCGGGCTCACAGTCTAAAAGGGGGAGACAGAACAAAACCAAACATACCAACAAAATAAAAGAAATAGAAGAGATATGTTTAAGTAAAATAAATGGAGTAATAAATATGTACAAACATATATCATCATCTATCGTATTTATTGAGCGCTTACTGTGTGCAGAGCACTGGACTAAGCGCTTGGGAAGTCGAAGTTGGCAACATATAGAGACGGTCTCCATTCATTCGTTCATCCAATCGTATTTATTGAGCGCTTACTGTGTGCGGAGCACTGTACTAAGCGCTTGGGAATAAGTGCCAAACACTGTTCTAAGCGCTGGGGTGGGGGATATAAAGTCACCAGGTTGCCCCACGTGGGGCTCACAGTCTTCATCCCCATTTTACAGATGAGGGAACTGAGGCCCAGAGAAGTGAAGTGACTGGCCCAAAGTCACACAGCTAATAAGACTAGACTAGACTTCTAAACTGTGAGCCCACTGTTGGGTAGGGGCCGTCTCTATATGTTGCCAACTTGGACTTCCCAAGCGCTTAGTACAGTGCTCTGCACACAGTAAGCACTCAATAAATACGGTTGAATGAATGAATGAAAAAGTGGCAGTGCCGGGATTAGAACCCATGACCTCTGACTCCCAAACCCGGGCTCTTTCCACTGAGCCACGCTGCTTCTTTATGATCAATCAACCAATCAATTATGATGGGGGTAAATGGCCCGGGCTCTCATTTGGACCCCCATTCATTCATTCAATCGTATTTATTGAGAGCCTACTGTGTGCAGAGCACTGGACTAAGCGCTTGGAAAGTACAAATCGGCAACATATAGAGAGGGTCCCTACCCAACAATGGGCTCACAGTCTAGATGACTAGTCCCCCACCTGCTCCTGAGCCAGGACCTGTCTCTCCCCACATTAGTGTCCTTAGCCCCCCGGGGCCATATGTGTGCCAGGACAGATGAATGAGAATTCATTCATTCCATCGTTTATATTGAGCACTTACTGTGTGCAGAGCACTGTACTAAGCGCTTGGGAAGTACAAATCTAAAAAGTCATAAGCAAAATCTTGCCTGTGACGCTCCTGTGCTGCTCCTCCTACTCTCAGGAGCTCCCATTCCTTGGAGGGATTTATAATAATAATAATCGTGTTTGTTAAGCACTTACTATGTGCCAAGCACTATTCTAAGTGCTGGGGTAATAATAATAATAATGGTATTTGTTAAACGCTTACTATGTGCAAAGCACTGTTCTAAGTGCTGGGTTAGATACAAGTTGATCAGGTTGTCCCTCGTGGGGCTCACAGTCTTAATCCCCATTTTACAGATGGGTAACTGAGGCCCGGAGAAGTTAAGTGTCTTGCCCGAAGTCACACAACTGATAAGTGCCAGAGCCGGGATTAGAACCCACAACCTCTGACTCCCGAGCCCGCACTCTTTCCACGGAGCCACGCTGCTTCTCATTTAAGAATAGACTGTGAGCCCACCTTCTGGACTGTGAGCCCACGGTTGGGTAGGGCCAATCTCTATATGTTGCCAACTTGTACTTCCCAAGCGCTTAGTACAGTGCTGTGCACACAGTAAGCGCTCAATAAATACGATTGATTGATTGATTGAGAATAGATCTTCGTCCTCTCACTAGGCTTCAAAATGGGCAGCCACCTCCATGGAGAAAAGTGTCCCCAAATCTTTGTTAAAGCCTATCTCCAGTTTGAGAGTATTCCTCAACCTACAAGGAGCTGGTGGAGCTTCTTTACTATTTTGGCTTTGTTGACTTCAATATGTTGAGGTGGGTGGAAAAAAAAAAGCATCATTTCTAATAATCTGAAGGAACGGAAGGGAATGTGTCTTTATTGTTACACTGTACTCTCCCAAGCACTTAGTGCAGTGCTCAGCACACGGGTAAGCACTCAATAAATACAACTGAATGAATGGAAGAAGAGAAAAAGTCGTCTCAAGCACTATGAATCAAATAGGTGCTGCAGTAACAACTAAGATGCACGTTTGCTTCGAAAATGGAAAAGAGACCGTCCTCCGTCCTTCCTCCCATCCATCCATCTTTTCATCCTTCCATTCGTTCATTCAGCAGTGTATACTGAGTGCCCAGTGTGAGGAGATACAGAGTTTTTACAAAGCAAGCCAGTAAAACTTTCAGTGTAATCTTTTAAGGGAAAAGGTAAAACTAAGAAAGCCTCTAGAAGGAAAGCCATAGTTTCTTTGATCAAGGCCTTGCCTGTTGCCTTTTGCAGGTTAAGAGTTGTATTTGGGAAGTCTGTCCTCTTTTCCTTGAGCAATAGCTAAAGAGACTGCTTTACATTCCGGTCTGTCCTCCCAGGCACCTATTTATTCCTCAAATGGAGATATAGAGGGAGCTAGAATCATTTCTTTTTCCTGAGGATGCAAAATCATGGCTCCTGCCGCTCTAGTAACCACAACACCGTATTCAGAAAAGAGAATATTCAGTTGTGCCTTCCCTAAATCCCAAGACATGGAGCCTAGACTCCAAGCTGCTGTATTCTGCAGTTCCTCATTGCATGCCCCACTGGAGCACAGACAAAAGAAGGGTGCTACCCTTTTCTTTATGATATTTATGATCTGAATGTATGTCAGCTCCTAGCTAGCTCAGGATTAATCACCAGTGAAAAGATTATAAAAATAGAGAGGTTTCCAGCTCCAGCACGATCTGGCTTTCTAGTAACCACTTGTTTCCCTGAACCCTGCTTCTTGCCTTTCTTCCAGTTTGGTATTATCTCAAAATCAGAAAAAAATCTCCTCCCCTTCCAATTGTCTGAGGAGATCAAGACGTCTCTCTTAAAACCAGCTCAGCAACCTCAGGACATTGTGTACCAACACTGTGTACCAAATGCCCTGCATCTGCACACTGAATTTGTCAATGCTGGTGGGAGAACAGGGAAGGCTCCGAAAAGGTGAACTACCCATCCGGTAGGACCAATCAATCAATCAATCGTATTTATTGAGCGCTTACTGTGTGCAGAGCACTGTACTAAGCGCTTGGGAAGTACAAGTTGGCAACATATAGAGACAGTCCCTACCCAACAGTGGGCTCACAGTCTAAAAGACCAGACACCCACACCAATTCACTTCCAGGCAAAGAGCACAAACACCCCCTCAAATGCATTGAAATGCTTTCTTGCCATTTCTAATTTTCCCATGTAAACTGCGCAATACAAAATGCTTTCATAAACATAACCAGGGCAAAAGAAATCTCAGACCAAAGCTCAAAACTGGAAGAAAGATGGCCCTAGAAGCTGTGGGCCTAGAGAAGAAGGGAAGGAACGAAAACCATAGTATGCTTTCTGCTTTAAATCAACAGTCCTAAGCTGTGACTGTAGCCCGGATTTTCCTTGGCAAATGCAGGCAAGCAAGGATTAGGCTGTTAACTTCTTACCTCCTTCCCTTCCCCACAGCACCTGTATATATGTATATATGTTTGTACATATTTATTACTCTATTTATTTATCTTGTATATATCTATTCTATTAATTTTATTTTGTTAATATGTTTGGTTTTGTTCTCTGTCTCCCCCTTCTAGACTGTGAGCCCACTGTTGGGTAGGGACTGTCTCTATATGTTGCCAACTTGGACTTCCCAAGCGCTTAGTACAGTGCTCCACACAGTAAGCGCTCAATAAATTTGATTGATTGATTAACATAGGATCTAATTTGGCCCGCCTAGGTATGTGTGCTTAAAATGGACAAGGGCGCAGATGTTTAGAAAGTCACGCTGCTGATGACACCTCTTGCCCCCCAGTTTAAGAGGGCAACCTAAAGTGCCCCTGGCTCCTCCTCCCATGTCCAATCGGTAGTGGGACATTGAAGATGGATGGGAAGTGTAGCCATGGTGGAGGAAGCATGGTGATCTAGAGGGAGACGTCCAGAGACAGCTGAGCTGCTGTTGGCTCCCTGAATTTACGCAGACAGATGGGCCCAGGTTCTGCTCAATCCCCTTGGTTTGAATCAATCAATCAATCAATCAATCGTATTTATTGAGCGCTTACTATGTGCAGAGCACTGTACTAAGCGCTTGGGAAGTACAAATTGGCAACACATAGAGACAGTCCCTACCCAACAGTGGGCTCACAGTCTAAAAGGGGGAGACAGAGAACAGAACCAAACATACCAACAAAATAAAATAAGTAGGATAGAAATGTACAAGTAAAATAAATAAATAAATAAATAAATAAATAAATAGAGTAACAAATATGTACAACCATACAACCATGAATAAGGAGCAAAGGTTCTGGTCTGTTCCACAACTCTAGCAATGAAGATGATTCTCGGATTATTGACTAGGGCATCATTTGGGCTTCCTGAATGCCCAAGAGTTATCAGTTATTAGGAGGCCTTCCCAGACTGAGCCCCTTCCTTCCTCTCCCCCTCGTCCCCATCTCCATCCCCCCCATCTTACCTCCTTCCCTTCCCCACAGCACCTGCATATATGTATATATGTTTGTACATATTTATTACTCTATTTATTTATTTATTTATTTTCCTTGTACATAGCTATTCTATTTATTTTATTTTGTTAGTATGTTTGGTTTTGTTCTCTGTCTCCCCCTTTTAGACTGTGAGCCCACTGTTGGGTAGGGACTGTCTCTAGATGTTGCCAACTTGTACTTCCCAAGCGCTTAGTACAGTGCTCTGCACCATCATCATCATCAACCGTATTTATTGAGCGCTTACTGTGTGCAGAGCACTGGACTAAGCGCTTGGGAAGTACAAGTTGGCAACATATAGAGACAGTCCACAGTAAGCACTCAGTAAATACGATTGATTGAAATACGATTGATTGATCAGTTTGCTCATGCCTGAGGCCCTGCCTGGAATTCCCTCTCTTTTCAAATGCAACAGGCTCCCCCATCCCACATCTTCAAAGCTCAACTCTGCCACTCCTGCCAACTCTGCCACAACTGTCCCCTGTGTGGCCTTGAGTAAGTCACTTACCATCTCCGTGCCTCGGTTTCCTCGTCTAGAAAGTGGGGAGAAGATACCTGTTCTCACTACCTCTTAGATTGTGAACTTCTTCTGGGACAGGGACTGTGTTTAATCTGATTATCTTGTTCCTACCTCAGTGCTCAACACAGTGCTTGGCCCATAGTAAATACAATCATTATTGTTATTTTCCCCACCTTAAATCCCCCAACTCCCATTTCAGTCCTCTTCCAAAGGCAGTGTAGCCTAGTGGAAAGAGCCTGGGCCTGGGAATCAGAGGACCTTGGTTCTAGTCCCAGCCCTGCCAAGTGCTTGCAGGGTGTGACCTTGGGCAAGTCACTTAACTTCTCTGTACCTCAGTTCTCCTGTTCTCCCTCCTACTTAAACTCTTTTAGACTGTGAGCCCACTGTTGGGTAGGGACTGTCTCTATATGTTGCCAACTTGTACTTCCCGAGCGCTTAGCACAGAGCTCTGCACACAGTAAGTGCTCAATAAATACAATTGATGATGATGATGATGTGAGCTCCATGTGGGACAGGGATTCTGTCCAATTTAGTTCGCTTGTATCTACCCCAGTGATTAGAACAGTGCTTGACACGCAGTAAGAGCTATATAAAAAATACTATAAAAACACCTAAGCACTCACCACTAATCATATCACTTATGTAAATACCTCATATACTCTATTATGTCCTCCTATAATAATAATAATAATAATGTTGGCATTTGTTAAGCGCTTACTATGTGCAAAGCACTGTTCTAAGCGCTGGGGGGATACAAAGTGATCAGGTTGTCCCATGTGGGGTTCACAGTCTTAATCCCCATTTTACAGATGAGGTAACTGAGGCTCAGAGAAGTTAAGTGACTTGCCCAAGGTTACACAGCAGACATGTGGCGGAGCCGGGATTCAAACCCATGACCTCTGACTCCAAAGCCCGTGCTCTTTCCACTGAGCCACGCTGCTTCCTATCTTTACAATATTTTAGGGTCTGCCTCTTCCAGTAGGTTGTAAACTCCTCAGTGGAGGGATGTTGTCTACTAATTCTCCTGCACTCTCCCAGGCAACTAGTACAGTGCCAAGCACTGTTCAAAGCACTGGAATAGATACAAGCTAATCAGTTTGAGCCTGTGCAGCCCCTGTCCCACATGAGGCTCACACTCTCAATCCCCATTTTACAGATGAGGTTATTGAGGCCCAAAGAAGTGAACAGACTTGCTCAAGGTCGCACAGCAGACATGTGGCAGAGGCAGGATTAGAACCCAGGTCCTTCTGTCACCCAGGCCCTTGTTCTATCTAAGCCAAAAGAAGCTCTGGATTACTCAGAGTTGAGCTGGCCTTACCTCTCCCTACTAGAAGCGCAAGTAGTGATAAACTTGTCTCTAATACCCGCTCAAACACAGTGCAGAGTTGGTGAAGTTTTTCTTCGACAGTATGCGTTTTACACAATTTACTGGGCAGCAAGAGCAGCAATAAGAAACATCATCATCAATCGTATTTATTGAGCGCTTACTGTGTGCAGAGCACTGTACTAAGCGCTTGGGAAGTACAAATTGGCATCATAGAGAGACAGTCCCTACCCAACAGTGGGCTCACAGTCTAAAGGGCGAGACAGAGAACAAAACCAAACATACTAACAAAATTAAATAAATAGAATAGATATGTACAAGTAAAATAAATAAATAAATAAATAGAGTAATAAATATGTACAAACATATATACATATATACAGGTGCTGTGGGGAAGGGGAGGAGGAAAGATGGGGGGATGGAGAGGGGGACTGGGGGGAGAGGTTAGCTCTACAGTCAAGCAATCCATGTGTGTGACAGTACTAAGCACTTGAGAAAGTTGTGAGCAGCGAATGTGTCTACCACACGTTGTGGTTGTGGGTTCTAATCCTGGCTCCGCCACTCATCGGCTGTGTGACTTTAGGCAAGTCACTGCTCGGTGTCTCAGTCACCTCATCTGTAAAATGGGGATTAAAACTGTGAGCCCCGCGTGGGACAACCTGATTACCCTGTATCTACCCCAGCGCTTAGACTAGTGCTTGGCACATAGTAAGCACTTAACAAATACTATTATTATTATTATGAGCCAGAATGGAGTAGACTGGAATAAAATAGCAGTAAAATAAGAAAAAATCGGCAGAGATTTACCTAATAGCAGCCGACTGAGAAAACCAAATAATAAAATGGCTAAGAGAATTGTGTCCCTGGCACGGAACGAAAATGAAGAGAGGTTGATGGAAATGACTGATAAATGCACATAAAAATGTTCAGCTTTCTCAAAAAGGTAAGAAAGATATAATGAAGGGTAGTTGAGGAGGAATCAAAATTCTGTGCTTCAAAAAAAACCCAAAAGAAATGTTTTCAGGATTTCCAAAAGTGAAAAACTGGTTACATTGAGAGTGTAAAACTGATTGAAGCTCTGTCAGAATTCCGAACTAGAAATGTCATAATATTTAAAAGAAAAGTTTGTCATGTAATCTTAGAAATTTCACATACTGAAGTATCTCCAAGTGAGTAAGAATTGGAAATCACCTGGTCACATTGCCAAATTTCTGATATGAGATGCAAACAACAGCTTCTGAAAGTATTTATTTCAAGATGTTTCGGGAAAATACCTCATGAGACTTAACCTCAAGTTTGTGATTTTGTGATATCTGGAAACAACCCACTTAAAGCGAAAAATAGATTAATCTAGGTGCTTGCGGGTTGGGATTGAGGGCATACTTATATTCCATCTACTAAATGCTGACATCAACTCTGAGGAAAAGACTTACTTCCACTGAGTTCAATTCCACTCCCTGCAGAGGGCAAGAATGGCTGTCTTGAGTCCGCTTACAGATACCCTCATGCATTTTATGGAAGGAGGTTGATAAAGTTCTTCTTGATCAACCGAAGTATTTGCTGAGCACTTACTCAGTGCACAGCACCATAGCAGCGTGGCTCAGTGGAAAGAGCGCGGGCTTGAGAGTCAGAGGTCATGGGTTCGAATCCCAGCTCTGCCACTTGTCAGCTGTGTGACCTTGGGAAAGTCACTTAACTTCTCTGTGTCTCAGTTACCTCATCTGTAAAATGGGAATTAAGACTGTGAGCCCCAAGTGGGACAACCTGATCACCTTGAATCCCCCCTCAGTGCTTAGAACAGTGCTTTGCACATAGTAAGCGCTTAACAAATGCCACCATTAATATTATTATTACTAAGCACTTGGGAGAGTTCAATAGTAGACATGATCTCTGCCCTCATGAAGCTGCCAATCTTAGTTGTGGGCAGTGGGGAGACGGACACTAAAAAAATACTGGTTAAGGAAAGCTTTAATCAATCAATCAATCGTATTTATTGAGCGCTTACTGTATGCAGAGCACTGAAGCGCTTGGGAAGTTCAAGTTGGCAACATATAGAGACAGTCCCTACCCAACAGTGGGCTCACAGTCTAAAAGCTTTAATGTATATAGAGATAATCAATCAATGGTATTTATTGAGAACTTACTGTATGCATAGCACCATAATAAGCACTCGAGAGAGTACAATACAACAGAGTCGGTAGACACATTCTCTGTCCACCAGACATTTACAGTCTAGAGGAGAAATCCCAAATCCAGATTCCTCCTGGAGTTTTCCTGGATTTTTCCTGAATTCATTGTTCTTCTCCCCAGGTCACTGCCTTCCCAGCACTTTCATTTCATCTCAGCACCTGTGTACTCAACCATTGAACTTTTATACATGTAAATTTCCATACAAATTTCCATTTGTGTCTGTCTTCCCTGATGTGGTAAGGGACCAGGTTTTCTACCTCTGTGGTGCTCTCCCAAGCACTCAGCATGGTACTCTGCACACACAGAAGGTGCTCAATAAATGCTATTGATTGTTTTGGACTAACAGAGTTGTTCTAATGGTGTGGAAAAAGGAGAATTCATGGAGTGCATAAACTGAAAGGGCATAAAGGGCAATCCTGACTCAGCCTGGTACTCATTTAACTTTGCTGCTCATTTGCCCAAAGGGAATTAGTCATTAGCATTTGTGAGAAATGTACCCACAAAGGACAGTAACACAATGTTGGGCAGGGTGTGAATTTTTCTAACCCTCTAATCACTGTATAGCTCAGGACTGGGCTGAAACCAGGACCTTGAACGTTATTTGATTAAATAGCGTTTGTTCCATTCATTGTGGTGTTTGAAAGGGCTAAGAACTTGGGAATTGTTTGCAAATTGTTTTAACTGATGTTTCTGTTGACCCATATACCCTCCTTGAAGTGACCTCCTTATTCTTAATTTCCTCAAGGGCTGGAGGTGAGGGTGGGGAGAAGTTTGGGGAGGTCTCAGAGCCCAGTTTAGGGTTCAGATGTAGGGAACCTCCATGTTCAGCTCGTTGGGGAAGGTGTTTGGGTGGAGGAGGTGGGGGGACGACCCAGAGCTGGAAAGGAGGCGAGTGTCAGTTAATCATATTTACTGAGAGCTTACTAATAATAATTATGGCATTCATTAAGCACTTACTATAGGTGCCAGGCACTATACTAAGTATTGGGGTGGATACAAGCTTATTGTGAGCAGAGCACTGTACTAAACACTTGGGAGAGTACAAAAAGAGACACACTCCCTGCCCACAGGGAGTTTATGGCTAGTGCAGACACAGTCCTGCCGTGGGTCCAGAAATTCCTGAGCTCCCCCTTGCATACGGTGCATCCGTTCAGCCAAAAATTCTGCAAGGATCACTCTGTTTAACTTTGCCCCCTGCTAAGTCTTTCTCTTGGTTGAGACTGAGAGATTTGTTGTGATGGCTGACTAGGTTACCAGGGCTCTGTTTGTGCTGAGGCTCACCAGAGCTTAACCCTGGCATCTGTTTCAGACCAGGAGCGTCAACTTCTCGCTGCCAAGGTGGGAGTTCAGTTGACTGAGGAGGCCAAGTTGCTAACTCTGGCCCCATTACTTTTGGGGGTTCAGCAGATGAGCGAAGCCAGCCAGGGACTGCGTCTGATCTGATCAATGTTTCTCCCCCAGTGCTTAGCACTACACTTAGCACATAAGCATTTAATTAAAACCATGATAGAGGATGGGATTAATTTACAGCAAGAGGGCAGAATGGAAAACGGTGGACAGAATGAAGTGCCTACTTCAAAGCACTTTATATAAATGAGGATAAGATCTCTGGGCTTCCTCCCTCTTAGATTTGTGAGCCTCATTGTAGGACAAGAATGGTGTCCAACATGATGATCTTGTATCTTCTCCAGCCCATAGAACAGTGGTTGGCACATAATGATTATTATTAGATGACGATAATAAAAAATAAATATCAATTAATTTACACGACTGTCTACTAAGCAGAGTACTGAGGGAAAAAGCCAAAAGAAATTAACTCAGCCATAAAAATGCAAATCCATTTTAAGAGTGATCGGTTCAAAAAGGCACTATTTTATTTAGGGAAATCTCGCAAAACCATTTATTTCATAGGATACCTGAGTTTACTTCTCTTATCCCCTAGAAGAAAATGGGAGAAAGCAGTTTACAATTGACATTCAAGGCCTGTGTAGGAATCCCTTTTCTTTCCCAGCGAAGGGTGCCTGGTCTCAGGAACTAGGGAAGTAGTTGAATAATTGGGATAGGGCAGGGCAGAAAATGAAAGTTCTACCCTGTTGGAAGAGCAGTCTATTCCCGTGTGATAGGCTGAAGGTTACTGGGTGCTAATTGTATTACTAAAAGGTCCTGTAGATAAAGAGACAAGACCCACCCATAAGAGGAGTGGTCTGTCTTCACCATTACCTTCTTTTGGCTTAAATTTTAAACTCCTGGTAAGGTCCCAAGTAAGGTGCAGAGAAAAATTGAGATATGGCCGTGGGGAAGCCAAGTGTAATATAAATTCATAAAAAGCACAGTTCTCCTGGAAATTCAATATTCCATCTCAAGACTGTCACTAATGTAAGGGAAATTCAGGAGGGAGGTTGGGCCTGAATGTTTCACACCCGTGAAGTGGTACTGTTTTCTGAAGTGGTACCCTCTTTGGCCATTTTTATGTTCGTTTGTTTCTCCCTTCCTCTTCCCAGGGTATCTGATTAACAGAAAAGGGAACCCTGAGAGGGAGGGAAAGAAGAAGGAAAGCACATGAGACCGGTGACTTGCATGCCCTCCCATGCTCTTCCCATCCCCCCTCCACACCCCTCAGCTCCTGGCATGAATGTGTTCTTACAGCCCAGTCATCATCCCTATCTATTTATTTTATTTTGTTAGTATGTGTGGTTTTGTTCTCTGTCTCCCCCTTTTAGACTGTGAACCCACTGTTGGGTAGGGACTGTCCTTATATGTTGCCAACTTGGACTTCCCAAGCACTTAGTACAGTGCTCTGCACACAGTAAGTGCTCAATAAATACGATTGATTGATTGATCCCAATTAAGGAGGCTGGGGAAGTCAGCTCATATCCGTACCCATTCTCCTTTCCCTTTGCCCCCATTAAGTGAGGCTCCTGGGAAATGAAACAGTTGTGACAGCGGAGTGAAGCTTAAGCGTAGTTGATTATATGAGCTACTCAGGGAAACGGTGTAATGTAATCAATATAGGACTTTGGACTAGAAGCCAGGAAATCTAGGGTTTTTTCCTCCCTCCCCCATCACCTTGAATGACTGAAGAATTTGATTCCATTTCCTGGGCCTCTGTTTCTTCATCTGCCAACCTCCCCAGAACCATTTGGACATACTTGATTCAATTTTCTATTTCTTCATCTATTGGCGCTTCATTGGGAAGGCTAGGTCACTGAATTTGGTCACAAATATAAATTCGGTGTTACTCTCCTGGATGAAACATACATGTTCCGTTTTTCTTGTTCTTATTCTTTAGTCCACAGTACTGGGCTGACACTGCAAAGCAATTCAATATCATCTGTATGATTTTATGAATGTTCCACCAGAATCCAGGCTTTCCTTCCCAATGCTTTGTTGTTTGGTTTTTTTGAAAAGCAGTTTTGATTATCCATGCTTAATTTTCAGTATACCATTTTGGCCACGGGGTGCATTTTGGGGATAACCTCGGTTTTTTACAGCCTGAAAGAGCAATACCTATCAGTTCAATGTCACTCAGATTGTAATGGGTCTCTCTGAGTCACTGAATCAGTAACTCATTAGCATCACACAGGGAACCTAATTGGAACTTTTTAAAGTTCCACTGTTACCAGTAAGCTTATGGGAATTTTAAGAGTTACATTTAAGGTGCTCCTGTAGTGCTCACGCTAGTGAAAGAGGTCAAGTGGGAGTTCAGCCCACTTGAAACAAACATAGAATACTTTTTTTGTTTAGTTTTCCACAAAACTTGAATTTCATCCTCAGTGCTAGAAGTCAGGCCATCTCAAACCTCCTTTATTCCAAAAGCCTTTGGTCTTATCATCCAGGGAACATTCAGGACTCTCATGTACTCTTTCCCAGCGCTTAGTGCAGTGCTCACAGTAAGTGCTTAATAAGTTCATTCATTCAATCGTATTTATTGAGTGCTTACTGTGTGCAGAGCACTGTACTAAGCGCTTGGAAAGTACAATTCAGCCACAAAGACAATCCCTACCCTATGCAATTGCTACTACCTCATTATGGGCATGGAACGTGTCTACCAACTCTGCTGTACTGTACCCTCCCAAGTGCTTAGCGCGGTGCTCCGCACAGAGTAAGTGCTCAACAAATAATAATAATAATAATGGCATTTATTAAGCCCTTACTATGTGCAAAGCACTAATCTATTGGTTGACAACAACTACAACAATTCTACTACTACTAATTCATTCATTCACTCTTTCAGTCGTATTTAAGGAGCGCTTACTGTGCGCAGAGCACTGTACTAAGTGCTTGGGAAAGTACAATACAACAATATTAATCTTCATCCTTGACAAGGGAAAACTGTTGAGCAGTTTCTTGAGGATTGGGTGATAGGGCACTGGTGGGAAATGGGCTTTGACTCCAGCTTCTAGGCCCCTCGTGATGGTACAGAATAGGATGGACAGGACTGGCCCTGTCAACCCAGCCTGCCTTTTACATGGGTAAAGGATTAGGCAAAGCACCTTCAACTCTGATTCAATGGACCATCCATTGTGGAGTAGCCTTAGGGTCTTGGTGAACTTCTCAGGGAAGCCAAATTCGCCACTAGCTTCAAATGCTCCTAGAAGGTCTAGGAAAACATCATGCCAGTTATCAAGTGTCTGCTTTTTTTCCCATGTCTGTTTTGCAGCAGAAACATCCATCGTCCTGCGTAAAACCATGTTGGGATTCAGGGAGGGCCTGGATAGCGCTAACTCTTCAATAATTATCCGGGAATCTGGCTGGCGACGGAAAGCGGTGAGGTACCCTGATGATTTCCACTTTCAAAGGTCTCATTTTTCTTTTGGAAGATGATGGTACATATCTTTAAATTATATATTAAAAAATTATTTATATTAATGTCTGCCTCCCCCCCCAGACTTGTAAGCACATTTTGGGCAGGGAACGTATCCACTAATTCTCTTATTCTCTTGTATTGCATTCTCCCAAGCGCTTAGTACAGTGTTCCATACTTAGTAAGTGCTTAATAAATATGATTGATGGTCATTGACATTGGGAGTAACTTCCTCCAAAGTTAAAGAACAGTAATAGCGCTTAGAACAGTGCTCAGCGCTTAGAACAGTGCTTTGCACATAGTAAGCGCTTAATAAATGCCATCATTATTAATAGCATTTGAGTGCCCATTTGCTACACAATAACAAGTCAGTCAATCATGTTTATTGAGTCCTTACTGTTTGCAGAGCACTGTACTAAGCACTTGGGAGAGTACAATATAACAATGTAATAGACACATTCCCTGCCCACACGAGCTTATAGTCTAGACTGGGAGACAGGCGTTAATATAAATAAATAAAATTACAGATTTGTACATAGTGCTGTGGGGCTGGGAGGGGTGGGATAAATAAAGGGAGCAAGTCAGGGCAACAGAGAAGGGAGTGGGAGCAGAGGAATGGAGGGCTTAAATTCCCTGCCCACAAGGAATTTCCCTGCCCACAAGGAATTTCCAATCTAATGGGGGAAGGGAGAGGCACGGAATAATAATAGTTGTTAAGCACTTACTATGTACTAAGCACTGTACTAAGTGCTGGGATAGATGCAAGAAAATCAGGTTCCAAATGGGCTTCAGAGTCTAAGTAGGAGAGAGAACAGGTATTAAATATCCCCATTTTGCAGATAAGGGAACTGACGCCCAGAGAAGTTAAATTCATTTATTTATTCAATCGTATTTATTGAGCGCTTACTGTGTGCAGAGCACTGTACCAAGTGCTTGGAAAAGTACAATACAACAATGAAAAGTGACATTCCCTGCCCACAATGAGCTCACAGTCTACAGTGGGGGAAACAGTCATCAGTATAAATAAATAAAATAGGTACATAAGTGCTTTGGGGCTGGGAAGGTGGAAGAGCAAAGGGTAAATAAAATGATAGATATGTACATAGGTGCTGTGTGGCTAGGAGGGGGGAAGAACAAAGGGAGAAATCAGTCAATCAATCGTATTTATTGAGCGCTTACTGTGTGCAGAGCACTGTACTAAGCGCTTGGGAAGTACAAGTTGGCAACATATACCAAGTCAGGGCAATGCAGAAGGGAGTGGGAGATGAGGAAAAGAGGGGCTTAATCTGGGAAAGCCTCTTGGATGAGACTTGCCCAAGGTCACACGGCAGACAAGCGGCACAGCTGGGATTAGAACTCAGGTCCTTGTCAGGTCCCATGTTTTTTCCACTAGTCCACGCTGCTTCTCACGAAGGAAGGAAGGGATGCAACAAACTTTAAAAATCCCTACAATACTGTCAAAATAAATTAAGTGGACATAAACACTTGGGTGCTAAGGAGGATGCAAATACGTTCATAAGTGCTAGAGGTGTCTGAAGGGCTGATAAGATTCAAAGTGCTGGGAAATTAATTGGGAGTGCTTGTTGGAGGAGATGGGATTTTAAGAGGCATTTGAATGTGAGGAGAGCTTTGGGGTGGGAGTTTTACCATTTGAAAGGCCTCAGTTCTTACTGGTGGAAGGAATGCTTGGAAGATCTTTGTAGTGTTTCTTGCCATCTGTGCACAATCCTCTTGGTCTGTGGTGATGAGGAAGGGGCTATGTAGCTTCTGGAGTGGCAAGTGACATTCCTTAGTTTTGTGTTTGGCACGTCCTTGGATTTCTGCAACTCCTGCACCCCAACACTGGTCACAGATGTATTTTTTCAAACTGATCTGTGTGTCTCATCCCTGGGTTTTGATTGCATCCACTGTTATTCGGCGGTACAGAGGTACTGATAATAATAATAATAATAATAATAATAACTGTATGTGTTAAGCGCTTACTATGTGCCAAGTACTGTACTAAGTGCAGTCCTTTTAGACTGTGAGCCCACTGTTGCGTAGGGACTGTCTCTATATGTTGCCAATTTGTACATTTGTACTTCCCAAGCGCTTAGTACAGTGCTCTGCACATAGTAAGCGCTCAATAAATATGATTGATGATGATAAGTGCTGGGGTGAATACAAGCAAATCGGGCTGGACACAGTCCCTATCCCACATGGAGCTCACGGTCTCTACCCCCACTTTACAGACGAAGTAACCGAGGCACAGAAAAGTGAAGTGACTTGCCCAAGGTCACACAGCAGACATGTGGCAGAGCTGGGATTAGAACCCATGACCTTCTGACTCTCAAGCCCCTGCTCTAGCCACTACACCATGCTGTTTCGTTTTGCTGCAAGTAATGTTTAAATTTCTGAGTCCTTTTTAGGAGGCCCATTACTGATAGTGTCTTTCTACCATCTCCACGGTTTTGATGACTGCCCATCAGATGGGCATTGTGAATAACTTTCGGAGAGCAGATCTTACCACATCTGTAAAATGGAGATTAATATTGTGAGCCCTTTGTGGGACATGGACTGTGTCCAACCTGATTAGCTTGTATCAACCCTAGTGCTTTTTAAGGGGCCTGGCACAGAGTGAGCACTTAACAAACACCATTATAAAAAAGAAAAAGTACCTCCATTGCCTTATTCTATATATCCCAGTAAGACATGGGAATGGAGAAAAATCAAATTCAAAGATAACCCCAAATCCTTTAAGCTCATAGTTTTAACCTTCCACTTGAAATATTTTATAAAAGTTGCTTAAAAACAGAAAACTTCTATTCTCTCCCTTGAAGGAGGTGTTAATGAGCAGTCAGATACCCAAATGTAGGAAGTGGAAGCTCAAGAGAAGAAAAAGAAGTAAAATCACAACAATCCACAAATGAGGCTGAGAGTTGACTAGAAAAATCTAATTATTCCAGACTACTTGTGCCTGACATCATTTGGGATTGTCTATAGATTCTGGCTTTGGGGTACAAAAAGTGAGAAAACATATTTAAAAAATAGTATGGTGGGGAGTCTGTGAAACATTTTTCGACAAAGAAATCCTTGGTGGGATGTCAGTTAAGTTCATTAAGAATTCAAAAATGAAGAAATGAGTTCTGCTTTAACTTCTATTAACTTACTCTGTGTCTACTAGCAAGTCACTCAATTTCTGGGTCTCAGGTTTTTCACCTGCAAAATGGGAGGAAATAATGCTTGATCGCTTCCTCCCTTACAGGTTACCTCGATATTTGCATATTTATCTGCTTACTTAATTTGTTCTTCATGTATGTCTTTGAGTTTCTATCTACTGACTTACTCTTAACTACGGTATTTGCCAATTTAGGACTAGTCTTTCTTTCTCTTAGAATCACAGCATCGTTTCAGACCCCAGCGCGGCAGAGCAGATGTGATCTTGGCAGTACATCAGATAGGGGAAAAATAGAGGGAACAGAACCAAGACCTGAATACAGTTTTCACAGACTTTATGACACCGTTTGATACCATCAGTAGACTTAAAGGAAACTACTTAGTAAATCTGGCTGTCCTCAAACCTTCATCAGGCTTCTGAGACTATTTCATGATGACATACACGACTGGCCGGGTCAGACCCAAGGCTGCCCTGTCTGATTCATTTTCCACTGCCAATTGGAGTAAGGGAGGGGTATTTAGGGGGCTGGATCCTTGTCAAATTATGCTCTGCAGCCATACTAGGAGATTCATTCATTCAGTCGTATTTATTGAGCGCTTATTGCATGCAGAGCACTGTAATCAGCACTTGGGAAAGTACAATACAACAACAGTCACATTCAGTCAATCAATCAATCGTATTTATTGAGTGCTTACTGTGTGCAGAGCACTGTACAAAGCGCTTGGGAAGTACAAGTTGGCAACATATAGAGACAGTCCCTACCCAACAGTGGGCTCACAGTCTAAAAGGGGGAGACAGAGAACAAAACCGAACATACTAACAAAATAAAATAGAATAGATATGTACAAGTAAAATAAATACATAAATTAATGGAGTAATAAATATGTACAAACATATATACATATATACACGTGCTGTGGGGAAGGGAAGGAGGTAAGATGGGGGTGATGGAGAGGGCATCCCTGCCCACAATGAACTGACAGTCTAGAGGTGCAAGAAGAGACTCGGATACAGGTGTTAGAATACATTTCTGCAATTTTGGGAAACTCTTCCAAGTCAACAGACTTCAAACATCACCCGAAATCCTAAAGACAGTCCAGAATTGCTGTTGCCGGATGACTGTACCCTAGAGGCAGGGTGATTATAAACCAATTCACTGAATCAGCAAGACATTAAGGCCTGATGATAAGTCTAAAGGAAACAGGGGGTGTAGCAGCCTGCACCAGGAAAGTCGGACACGCAATACAAAATGTTTACTGGCATCACAGGATTGTGCTACCCTGACAGCACACTGACCAAAGACACAAAGATAGACAAGAGAGTGGGAAACCGAATCAAGAAGGCCAGCACATCCTTCGGAGACTGTTAGAGGAGCAGTATAATAACAATAATAATGGCATTTATTAAGTGCTTACTATGTGCAAAGCACTGTTCTAAGCACTGGGGAGGTTACAAGGTGATCAGGTTGTCCCACAGGGGGCTCACAGTCTTAATCCCCATTTTACAGATGAGGTAACTGAGGCCCAGAGAAGTGAAGTGACTTGCCCAAAGTCACACAGCTGACAATTTGCGGAGCCGGGATTTGAACCCATGACTTCTGACTCCAAAGCCTGTGCTCTTTCCACTGAGCCACACTGCTTCACACTGCATATCCACCAGTATGGCATGGTGGGTAGAGCACGGCCCTGGGAGTCGGAAGGTCATGGGTTCTAATCCCGCCCCCGCCACTTGTCTGCTGTGTGGCCTTGGCCAAGCCACTTCACTTCTCTGTGCCTGTTACCTCATCTGTAAAATGACCCTGAAGAATGTCAGCTCTGAGTGGGCCAGGGGACTGAGTCCAACCGGATTTGCTTGTATCCACCAGCCTGGCACATGGTAAGCGCTTAACAAATACCGTCATTATTAAATGGGGTGTCATGGCAATCAATCAATCAATCGTATTTATTGAGCGCTTACTGTGTGCAGAGCACTGTACTAAGTGCTAGTGTGGCCTCTAGACCAAACTAAAAGTCTACTCAGCTCTAGTGTTGTCCAACCTTCTTTATGGCTGTGAAAACTGGACCTCACACACGCATACACATACACACATGCATGCACATCAGCATCCTTTATGGGCTGCACTCAACATTCAATGGCAAGGCACCATCACAAATAAACTAAATTCTAGAATAAACTCAGTCTCTCAGTACTGAAATTATGCTCATCTCAACACGGCTACCCTGGGTAAGACCCGTGAGGAGGATGAATGATAGGAGGATACCTAAACTACTACCGAATAGGGAGCTGAAACTGAAAGCAAGAAGGGCAGAGGAAACACGTTAAGGTCATGGTATAACAAAGCCTCAAGCAAAGGTGTATCCCAGCTTGAGCCGGTTGCCAAGGAGAGATCGGCATGGTGTACAATCGAGGAAGGAGCAGCTCTTCTTGAATATAATTCGTTCATTCAATCGTATTTATTGAGCGCTTACAGTGTGCAGAGCACGTAATAATAATAATTATGATATTTGTTAAGCGCTCACTATGTGCCAAAGCACTATTCTAAGCACTGAAGTAGACACAGGGTAATCAGGTTGTCCCATGTGGAGCTCACAGTCTTAATGCCCATTTTCCAGATGAGGGAACAGAGGCACAGAGAAGTTAACTGGCTTGCCCAAGGTCACACAGCAGATGAGTAGCGGAGCCGGGATTAGAACCCCCGACCTCTGACTCCCAAGCCTGTGCTCTTTCCACTACGCCACGCTGCTTCTCAGAAGCTTCCTAAGGATCATGAGGCAAAGAGTCAAAAGCAAAAAACAGAGCCAGGTACTGCAAATATCAATCAATCCATGTTATTTATCAACTACTTTAATAAAAATAATAATGATGGCAGACTGAGCCCCCTCCTTCCTCTCCCCCTCCTCCCCCTCCCCCCGCCTTGCCTTACCTCCTTCCCCTCCCCGCAGCTCCTGTATATATGTATACATGTTTGTATGTATTTTTTGCTCTATTTATTTATTTTATTTATTTTATTTTGTTAATATGTTTTGTTTTGTTGTCTGTCTCCCCCTTCTAGACTGTGAGCCCGCTGTTGGGTAGGGACCGTCTCTGGATGTCGCCAACTTGGCCTTCCCAAGCACTTAGTACAGTGCTCTGCGTACAGTAAGCGCTCAATAAGTACAATTGAATGAATGAATGAATTCCGCCTCCGCCACTTTAATAATAATAATAATGGCAGACTGAGCCCCCTCCTTCCTCTCCCCGTCCTCCCCCTCCCCACCGCCTTACCTCCTTCCCCTCCCCGCAGCACCTGTATATATGTTTGTACGTATTTATTACTCTATTTATTTGTTTATTTTATTTGTACATATTTATTCTATTTATTTTATTTGGTTAATATGTTTTGTTTTGTTGTCTGTCTCCCCCTTCTAGACTGTGAGCCCGCTGTTGGGTAGGGACCATCTCTATATGTTGCCAACTTGGCCTTCCCAAGCGCTTAGTACAGTGCTCTGCACACAGTAAGTGCTCAATAATTATGATTGAATGAATGAATGAATGACTACTTACTGTGTGCAGAGCACTGTGCTAAGTGGTTGGGAAAGGACAATGCAATAGAGTTGGTACTTGCAATCCCTGGCCACATGGAGTTTATGAACATCATGATGGCATGGCTGGACAAGACATGACAAGGGACAGCAGCGTGGCTCAGTGGAAAGCGGCCGGGCTTTGGAGTCAGAGGTCATGGGTTCGAATCCCTGCTCCGCCACATGTCTGCTGTGTGACCTTGGGCAAGTCACTTAACTTCTCTGAGCCTCAGTTCCCTCATCTGTAAAATGGGGATTAAGACTGTGAGCCCCAGGTGGGGCAACTTGATCACCTTGTATCCCCCCCAGCGCTTAGAACAGTGCTCTGCACATAGTAAGCGCTTAACAAATGTCATTATTATTATTATTATTATTATTATTATTATTATTATTATTATTATGGGACAGCCTCTTTAGTGTGCAAAATGAGCCAGGACAGTGGGTTTTGCATTCACAGGCGATTTTTAACCAAAGGGGCATTTCCTTTGAGTACAACTTCTTTCATTAGATTGCCACCTAGTCGAGGACGGGGAACGCTTCTTCGGTATGCCTTTCAACTGCCAGTTTGTACTTCCCAAGCGCTTAGTACAGTGCTCTGCACACAGTAAGCGCTCAATAAATACGATTGATGATGATAACCTCCTAGTACAGTGGCACACATTAGGTCCTCAAGAAATAGGGTGGACTGGCTACGGAGGAAGGTTAAGATTCACACAATCTTTCCGTTGTCTGTTTTCTTGTCCCATCGGGGACAGTAAAGAGGTCGTGTCACCCTTACAGATCCCTTTTAAAAAGGTTATCTTCAATGTTCTGTGTACTTTCAGCCTATACTAAAAGGGGAGGCCAAGACGGTGGGGAGGGAGGAGAGGGAGGGAAGTTAGGGAGGCACTCCAGCAAGTTTAGCGTTGGGGAAAGGTGGGGATTTCTCTCTCCCACAGCATAACGTAGATTAGAATCATGCCTCGGGATCAAAATTGAAGCCAACATTTCCCACTGCCACCCTACAGAGCCACTATCTCTTTCGATGCACGTACCCAGATGACATGGCTTTACTACTCTCGCATTGCTAGCCCAGGAAAGATTTTAAAGTCCGTAGAGTGGGAAGTAAGGTCCTCTCCTGGTTCTCCTCCTATCTCTTTGGCCTCTCTTCAGTCTCTTTTGCAGGCTCTTCCTCTACCTCCCACCCTCTAACTGTGGGAGGCCCTCAAGGCTCAGTCCCTTTCTATTCTTCATCTGCACCCACTTCCTTGGAGAATTCAGTTGCTCCCACAGTTTCAGCTACCATCTGAGAAGCAGCGTGGCTCAGTGGAAAGAGCCCGGGCTTTGGAGTCAGAGGTCATGGGTTCAAATCCCGGCTCTTCCAATTGTCAGCTGGGTGACTTTGGACAAGTCACTTCTCTGTGCCTCAGTTCCCTCATCTGTAAAATGGGGATTAAGATTGTGGGACAACCTGATCTCCTTGTATCCCCCCCCCAGTGCTTAGAACAGTGCTTTGCACATAGTAAGCACTTAACAAATACCATTATTATTATTATTACCATCTTTATGTGGATGATTCCTAAATCTACCAATCCAGGCCCTGAGCTCTTGCCTTCTCTGCAATCTCACATTTCCTCCCGCCTTCAAGACATTTTTATTTTATGGTCCCATCGGCACCTCAAACTTAACAAGCCCAAAACACAACTCCTCACCTTTCCACCCACTCTCTTCTCCATCACTGTAGACAACACCACTATCCCTGGTCTCCCAAGTCTGTAAAATTAGCATTAGCCTTGACTCATCTCTCTCATTCAAACTACATATAAAATGTCAGCAAATTCTGTCAGTTCTACTTTTACAACATTGCTAAAATTCACCCTAACCTCTTCATCCAAATTGCTACTGTGCTGAACTAAGTACTTATCATATCCTGCTTTGACTACTGTGTCAGTCCCCTCGCTGACCTTCCCTGCCTCTCTTCTTTTCCCACTCCAATCCATAGTTCACTCTCCTGCCCAGTTTATTTTTCTCAAAAACACTCAATCTGTGTCTCCCCACTCCTCCAGACCCTCCAACGGTTGCCCATCCACCTCTGCATCAAACAGAAACTCCTCTCTATTGGTTTTAAAGCACTCAATCAGCTGGTCCCAACTATCTTACCTCACTGATTTCCTTTTACAACCCAGCCCGCACCCTTCACCCTTCTAATTCCAACCTATTCACTATTCCTCGAATTCATCTCTCTCCCAGCCGACCCTTTCCCTTTGTATACGACAGACTACTACTCTCCCCACCTTTAAAGTCTTATTAAGACCACATCTCTTCCAAGAGCCCATCCCTGACTAAAAACCCCACTTTCCCCTACTCCCTCTCCCCTCTGGGTGCCTATGCGCTTGGATCACTATCCTTTAAGCACTTGATATTCACACACCCCCAGCCCCACAGCGCTGATGTAAGTATCCGTAATTTATGTGTTTATATTAATTTCTGTCTCCCCCTCCAGACTGTAAGTTCCTCATGGGCAGGGAATTTGTCTACCCACTCTGTCGTACTGTATTCTCCCACGGGATTAGTATACTGCTTTGCACACAGTCAGCACTGAATAAATACCGTTGATTGATTTAGTAATGGGATGTTGTTCACCAGCCTACTGGGGATGGGTATTTGATGAGTATTAAATACTCATATTCACCCCTGATCTTCCATCCATGTTGCTTGAAAGTATGGCATTGGACCCTGAAGAGAACCAGAGAAAAGATGAAGCTCCTTCTGCCACCTTCTGTATTTCATGTTTGAAGAAGCCAAGTGGCGAATTGTTGCCAAGGGTGACCGTGCTCCGCCTCTTTGTCCATTTGCTCCCTGCCAACACAGCTGATTGGGGCCACTTTGTGAGAGAGAATAAGAGGGACTAGGGTTGGGAATATAGCACTGAAAGAAGCAGAATTGTGCGCTCAGGGCATGTAGACCCCTGTCTCAGGGATACACCCCCAAAAGGCAAGAGCAGGCAAGCTTTGCATGAGGATGCCATAGATCCTTGCACTGGCAGGGAGAAAGATGGTCAAAATGGGTTCTGCCCACAAGAAACCTTTGCATGCTCTTCACAGTGTGCTGAATCCCTTCCTGTCTCTTGGCTCACGACACTCCAGGGCCTAGTGGGAACAGGACTAGCAGGAACAAAGGCGGATGAGTGGCACCGTCCAATCTGCTAGCATGGCAATCAATTCCCTCGCGCAGATACCTGGCCCTGAAGCCTCAGGACAGAGGCTCGTCCGTCATTCTCGATGGCAGACTCCTTCATCGCCATGTGCCGAGCACCGTGCTAAACACGTGGTTGACTACAAAATAAAAAATTTGGACACCACAGGTGGTGTGACGGAGCTCGAGGTGTCATTTCTGTAACTGACCTAAAGCACAGCCACTAATGTCTAAATTGAATTGTGTTAAATGGTCTCTCTGCCAAAGGACGTTGCATTTCTTTTGGTGGTTTCTAGTGACACAATCTTACTACTGTGTCCTTTTCAAGCCATAGAAGTAAACTGCATGGAAGTGACACTTTATATAGGCAACCTATTCTCCCTACCTCTTAGATATGAGCCCCATTTGGGACAGGGAATCCTTCCAATGCTATCAACTTGTTCCTACCCCCAAGTGTTTAGCAAGGTACTTGGCATAGAGTAAGCGCTTAACCCCCCCCCACCCATAATTATTATATTATGTCCCATAGTTTTACGATAAACAACTCCTTCGGTATATTTTCACAAAAGCAGACTGGTACGGCATTATTAGTATTTTAGATTTGGGGGGAGTTATCGTTAGGAAATCCCCCAAATCCAGGGAGAATGTGGAAGAGGCAGACCAGTAGCTAGATGGACAGAGACCATAACAACGCTAACGGAAGAACAGTTAGAAAGGTTACGGGCTATGGCAGAAGACAGGACGTTCAGGAGACAATCATCATCATCATCATCATCAATCGTATTTATTGAGCGCTTACTATGTGCAGAGCACTGTACTAAGCGCTTGGGAAGTACAAATTGGCAACATATAGAGACAGTCCCTACCCAACAGTGGGCTCACAGTCTAAAAGGGGGAGACAGAGAACAAAACCAAACATACTAACAACGTAAAATAAATAGAATAGATATGTACAAACAAAATAAATAAATAAATAAATAAAGAGACAATATATCCACAGGGTTGCTATGAATCAGAAACGACTCGACGGCACTTGATAATGATATTAATAATTCACCTAAAGTCAAAAACAAACAAATGACACTTTCAAAGGGCTAGGATATTGCCAAGAAGTAATTTTACATGGCTATATCATTCCTCTGAGACTTCATCTATTGTAGTTCGACTGGATCGAAGTCCTTATTTTTCTTTTAAAGATCAAATTTTATAGCCCAGATCTGGAAATCCAATTCTACAGATTAACTTAGATGTGAAACAGGCACTTTCCTCAGCAGCACCATAACCCGCTTTACCCTATGTGAAAAGCTCCAAGAGGACAAAGCCATACCTTAGTCTTCATTCCTTTAGGGTAGAAATAATTCCTTTTTTTCAAAGGCAAACCCCTCAAAGGCCTGGATCGCTGCTATGTATGCTTTGTTATGCAACTTAGAATGCTTACTTACAAGTGAGGTCGCTGAATTCACCGTAACCCAGGAGAAGCAAACCTATAGGCATAAACAGTGCAAAAAAATCCATTAACGGACTAGTTATTTTAAAAGGTCCATGTCAAGAGAAGAAAACCCCAACAACAAATCCGTTGTGTCAATCTCTCTGCTATATTTTCAAGGGTCTGCAGACTCTCGGGTTACCGGAAACATGTCCACCATGAGGTGGTTGGATCCAAGAGCATAAAGGCCCCAAGACTCCTCTCAGGCCACTGTGGCTCGAGTTCCAGGGAGACAACCAGGTCTCAAATTGTGTGCAAAGCACACAATAAAGTGCCTAGAGCTGCTGAGGCAGACTTCCAGGGTCAGACCCGCAGCTACTGTATGGGTATGGAATGTACTATATGTTCCCACCCAACCAACTCCTAACATAAGTGTGGGGGAGATGTGTCTGGTTCTCCCCCCCCCTCCCCCACAAACACACGCACCCCACCCTTAGGTGGACCTTTAAACAGATACACGTTATATACCCAAGCGTTATTGTTCTCCCCATCGCCTGTGCTCTTCCTCCCTCGTTGGTTGGGAACAGGGGAGAAAATCTGGGGTTTTCTGATACGAAAATCGATCCGGTTTTCCTCTTCCCCCAAGAGCAGCCACATCCCCCCAGAGACCCGGGGAGATTTCTCTCCCCCACCCTGATTTAAAGCTTGGGAGAGAGCCCCAAACTCCAGAGACACGAAACCAGTGAACTGCAAGGTGGTCAAAGACCAATTGCCAGTCTCCCGGGCCACACGGGCGACAGGGAAGGGGGTGATGACCTCCTGGCCCTAAGGTGGGATGGGGATTCATTTATTCATTCAATCGTATTGACTGAGCGCTTACTGTGTGCAGAGCACTGTCCTAAGCGTTTGGAAAGTACAGATAGAGACGGTCCTTACCTCACAAAGAGGTCACAGTCTAGAAGGGATTCTCCCCTGCTAGCAATCAATCAATTGTATTTAATTGAGCGCTTACTGTGTGCAGAGCCCTGTCCTAAGCGTTTGGAAAGTACAGATAGAGACGGTCCTTACCCGACAAAGAGGTCACAGTTTAGAAGGGATTCTCCCCTGATATCAATCAATCAATCATATTTATTGAGCGCTTACTGTGTGCAGAGCCCTGTCCTAAGCGTTTGGAAAGTACAGATAGAGACGGTCCTTACCCCACAAAGAGGTCACAGTCTAGAAGGGATTCTCCCCTGATATCAATCAATCAATCAGTCAATCAATCGTATATATTGAGCGCTTACTGTGTGCAGAGCCCTGTCCTAAGTGTTTGGAAAGTACAGATAGAGACAGTTCTTACCCCACAAAGAGGTCACAGTCTAGAAGGGATTCTCCCCTAATATCAATCAATCAATCAGTCAATCAATCGTATTTATTGAGCGCTTACTGTGTGCAGAGCACTGTCCTAAGCATTTGGAAAGTACAGATAGAGATGGTCCTTACCCCACAAAGAGGTCACAGTCTAGAAGGGATTCTCCCCTGATATCAATCAATCAATCAGTCAATCAATCATATATATTGAGTGCTTACTGTGTGCAGAGCCCTGTCCTAAGCGTTTGGAAAGTACAGATAGAGACAGTTCTTACCCCACAAAGAGGTCACAGTCTAGAAGGGATTCTCCCCTGATATCAACCAATCAATTGTATTTATTGAGCGCTTACTGTGTGCAGAGCCCTGTCCTAAGCGTTTGGAAAGTACAGATAGAGACGGTCCTTACCCCACAAAGAGGTCACAGTCTAGAAGGGATTCTCCCCTGATATCAATCAATCAATTGTATTGACTGAGCGCTTACTGTGTGCAGAGCCCTGTCCTAAGCGTTTGGAAAGTACAGATAGAAACGGTCCTTACCCCACAAAGAGGTCACAGTCTAGAAGGGATTCTCCCCTGATATCAATCAATCAATCGTATTTATTGAGCGCTTACTGGGTGCAGAGCACTGTAGTAAGCGCTTGGGAAGTCCAAGTTGGCAACATATAGAGACAGTCCCTACCCAACAGTGGGCTCACAGTCTAAAAGGGACTATTGATTAAGGGGGGGCGGGGTTCCCCTCTTTTTTAAAAAAAAATGCTGCCACCCCTTTCTTTCTTTCTTTTTTTCCCCCTTCCCGTTTTCAGACGTTAAATTCTTTTGCAAACATTCATGCCCGAGGAAGGTTGGAACAAACCTGAGCCGCCTGAACCGGTCGGACAGGTAAGGAGGCTTGTTGACACCGTTATGTTTGCAGGGCGCATGCTCCCGCCCAAGTTTCCTGGTGCCTTTTCTATTCCACCTTATGAAACTTTCTCTTTTTTTTTTCTTTTTTCCCCCATTTGGCCCCCCCCCCCCACGGGGTGTGGGCTCGGCGGCGATTTAAGGAATAAGAGAGGAGCCGGCGGGTGGGCGAGGCCGGGCCTGGGGGGAGGGGGCTGCGGTGGCGGCGGCGGTTGGGTGTGGGGGTCCCGGGCCCCGGGGGGCGGTTGTCCGACGGCTGGGCCCGGCTGCCCACCATGCCCAAGGCGTTCCTGGTGAAGAGGAGGGGGCCGCCGGCCGCCGGCCGCAGCTGGGATGGGCTGCCCGACGAGGAGAGAGCGGACACCTACATCCCAGGTCAGCCCCCGTGTGCTGCCCCCCTAATCAATCAATCGGATTGATTGAGCGCCTACTGCGTGCAGACCCCCCAATGTGCCCGCCCCCACACCGTGTGCCCCCCTCGGTGCCCGGCTGGGGAGGGGGCGAAGGGCTGAGTGGAGTGGCAGCAGGACAACCCACTGTTGGGTAGGGACTGGCCCTATATGTTGCCAACTTGTACTTGTACCCCCGGCCCATCCGCCAAGCTCGCTCTCTTCCTCCCTTCCAGGCCCTACTGAGAGCTCACCTCCTCCAGGAGGCCTTCCCACACTGAGCCCCTTCCTTCCTCTCCCCCTCGTCCCCCTCTCCACCCCCCCGCGCCTTACCTCCTTCCCTTCCCCACAGCACCTGTATATATGTATATATGTTTGTACAGATTTATTACCTATTCTACTTGTACATGTATGAGTTTTCAAGGAGTTTTCATTCAGTCGTATTTCTAGTACAGTGCTAGTACATCAGTATATACCTGTATATAGGTATATATGTTTGTACAGATTTATTACTCTATCTATTCTACTTGCACATGTATGAGTTTTCAAGGAGTTTTCATTCAGTCGTATTTCTAGTACAGTGCTAGTACATCAGTATATACCTGTATATATGTATATATGTTTGTACAGATTTATTACTCTATTCTAGTTGTACATGTATGAGTTTTCAAGGAGTTTTCATTCAGTCGTATTTCTAGTACAGTGCTAGTACATCAGTATATACCTATATATATGTTTGTACAGATTTATTACTCTATTTATTTATTTTACTTGTACATATCTATTCTATTTGTTTTGTTAGTATGTTTGGCCTTGTTTTCTGTCTCCCCCTTGTAGACTGTGAGCCCACTGTTGGGTAGGGACTGTCTCTATATGTTGCCAACTTGGACTTGTACGCCCGGCCCACGTCCTCCCCCGGGCCTGGAATGCCCTCTCTCTGCCCACCCGCCAAGCTAGCTCTCTTCTTCCCTTCAAGGCCCTACTGAGAGCTCACCTCCTCCAGGAGGCCTTCCCAGACTGAGCCCCTTCCTTCCTCTCCCCCTCGTCTCCTCTCCATCCCCCCATCTTACCTCCTTCCCTTCCCCACAGCACCTGTATATATGTATATATGTTTGTACAGATTTATTACCCTATTCTACTTGTACATATATGAGTTTTCAAGGAGTTTTCATTCAGTCGTATTTCTAGTACAGTGCTAGTACATCAGTATATACCTGTATATATGTATATATGTTTGTACAGATTTATTACTCTATCTATTCTACTTGTACATGTATGAGTTTTCAAGGAGTTTTCATTCAGTCGTATTTCTAGTACAGTGCTAGTACATCAGTATATACCTGTATATATGTATATATGTTTGTACAGATTTATTACTCTATTTATTTATTTATTTTACTTGTGCATATCTATTCTATTTGTTTTGTTAGTATGTTTGGTCTTGTTTTCTGTCTCCACCTTGTAGACTGTGAGCCCACTGTTGGGTAGGGACTGTCTCTATATGTTGCCAACCTGTACTTGTACCCCCAGCCCACGTCCTCCCCCGGGCCTGGAATGCCCTCTCTCTGCCCATCCGCCGAGCTAGCTCTCTTCCTCCCTTCCAGGCCCTACTGAGAGCTCACCTCCTCCAGGAGGCCTTCCCACACTGAGCCCCTTCCTTCCTCTCCCCCTCGTCCCCCTCTCCATCCCCCGCCGCCTTACCTCCTTCCCTTCCCCACAGCACCTGTATATATGTATATATGTTTGTACAGATTTATTACCCTATTCTACTTGTACATATATGAGTTTTCAAGGAGTTTTCATTCAGTCGTATTTCTAGTACAGTGCTAGTACACCAGTATATACCTGTATATATGTATATATGTTTGTACAGATTTATTACTCTATTTATCTATTCTACCTGTACATGTATGAGTTTTCAAGGAGTTTTCATTCAGTCGTATTTCTAGTACAGTGCTAGTACATCAGTATATACCTGTATATATGTATATACGTTTGTACAGATTTATTACTCTATTTATCTATTCTACTTGTACATGTATGAGTTTTCAAGGAGTTTTCATTCATCGTATTTCCAGTACAGTGCTAGTACATCAGTATATACCTGTATATATGTATATACGTTTGTACATATTTATTACTCTATTCTACTTATACATATATGAGTTTTCAAGGAGTTTTCATTCAGTCGTATTTCTAGTACAGTGCTAGTACATCAGTATATACCTGTATATATGTTTGTACATATTTATTACTCTATTTATTTATTTATTTTACGTGTACATATCTATTCTATTTATTTTATCTTGTTAGTATGTTTGGGCTTGTTTTCTGTCTCCCCCTTGTAGTCTTTGAGCCTGCTGTTGCGTAGGGACTGTCCCTATATGTTGCCAACTTGGACTTCCCAAGCGCTTAGTCCAGTGCTCAGCCCACAGTAAGCGCTCAATAAATACGATTGATTGATTGATTGATTGTACTTCCCAAGTGCTCTGCACACAGTAAGCGCTCAATATGATTGACGGACGGACCCCCTCTCCTCTCCCTCCCCCTGCGGCTCCCGGGCTTGGCACCCACGGGAGGGCGAGGCCCCGCCCCGAGGGCAAACGTTCATTCATTCAGTCGTATTTACTGAGCGCTTACTGTGTGCAGAGCACTGGACTAAGCGCTCGGGAGGTGCAAGTTGGCCACGTCTAGAGCCGTTGGGCTCCCAGTGTAGGAGCAGTGCGGGAGGCTGCCCGGTGCCCGCTTTGGCTGACTTGGCCTGTGCCCGGCCTGCCTTCTCCCCAGTGAGCCTGCCCTGCGCCCTCCACGACGGACACCAAGACGACCCCCACGACGGCCCCAGCGACCCCGGCCCAAAGCTTCAATCCGTCGAGAGCAGCGTTGGCAGCAGCGTTGGCAGCAGCGTTGGCAGCAGCAGCTCATCCCTGCAGGAGGCCTTAGGCGGGGCCCTGTCCCCCAGAACCGCCTCACCAGTCCTGCACCTCACCGTCAAACGCCCCAACGCCAGGTCCAAAATGAAGGTAGGGTGCCCCTGCCCGCGCCCCCGGCCCCGACGGCTTGGCCTAGTGGCTCGGAAGGTCCCGGGTTCTAATGTCCACACGTCCGCTGTGTGACCTAGGGCAAGTCACTTCACTTCTCTGGGCCTCAGTGACCTCATCTGTAAGACGGGGAAAGGGATTTGGCCCAACACGATTTGCCTGTACTTACCCCAGTGCTTAGTACACTTCTCCTCACCGTACCTCGTTCTCGCCTGTCCCGCCATCGACCCCCGGCCCACGTCCTCCCCCGGGCCTGGAATGCCCTCCCTCTGCCCATCCTCCAAGCTAGCTCTCTTCCTCCCTTCAAGGCCCTGCTGAGAGCTCACCTCCTCCAAGAGGCCTTCCCAGACTGAGCCCCTTCTTTCCTCTCCCCCTCGTCCCCCTCTCCATCCCCCCCATCTTACCTCCTTCCCTTCCCCACAGCACCTGTATATATGTATATATGTTTGTACATATTTATTACTCTATTTATTTGTTTATTTTACTTGTACATATCTATTCTATTTCTATTTATTTTATTTTGTTAGTATGTTTGGTTTTCTTCTCTGTCTCCCCCTTTTAGACTGTGAGCCCACTGTTGGGTAGGGACTGTCTCTATATGTTGCCAATTTGTACTTCCCAAGTGCTTAGTACAGTGCTCTGCACATAGTAAGCGCTCAATAAATACGATTGATCGATTGATTGATAGTACAGTGCTTGGCACATAGAAAGTGCTCAACAAATATCATTATTGTTATTATTATTGTATCCCCACACCCTGCCCTGCCTTGTCTCCCTATCCTGCCCCCACGTTGCCCACCTGCAGTGGCATCCTACCCCCATGTCCTGCCGCATCCCCACATCGTTTTTTACCTGTGACATCCTACCCCCCGCATCCTGTCACATCCCCCCATCCTGTCTCCCCCGGCGGTGACATCCCACCCCTGCTCCTTGCCGCATCCCCCCCATCCTGTCTCCACGCCATCCCCCGGCTGTGACATCCCACCCCCACGTCCCACCATTTCCCCCCCATCCTGTCCTCGTGTCGTCCCCCGGCAGCGACATCCCACCCCTACACCCCGTGGTGCCCTCCGGCAGTGACATCGTACCCCACGTGTCCCGACGTGGCACCCACGTCGCACCCTCCCAGCGATAATAATAATAATGGCATTTATTAAGCGCTGACTATGTGCAAAGCACTGTTCTAAGTGCTGGGGAGGTTACAAGGTGATCAGGTTGTCCCACGGGGGGCTCACAGTCTTCATCCCCATTTTCCAGATGAGGGAACTGAGGCCCAGAGAAGTGAAGTGACTGGCCCAAAGTCACGCAGCTGACAATTGGCAGAGCCGGGATTTGAACCCATGACTTCTGACTCCAAAGCCCGGGCTCTTTCCACTGAGCCAATGATATCCTACCCCACACTTCACCTTGCCCCCTGTCTGTCCACCCAATGGCAATACCCTTCCCACACCCCTCCGTTCCTGCCCAGGAACCTGCCCACCACAGGCTCCTTGTACCTGCCTGTGGGTGCAGGCCAGCAGCCGCTTCCCGCAGGACAGCAACGGTAGCCTCTGCCTTCGAGGCGGCCACACCGGCTCCCTCCCCGCTTTATTGCTCCAGGCCCTGGCTCCACACCAGACCCGTTGTCTCCGTGGACCGAATCTTTACAGGGAACTCCGTGGCTGCCAACCTTTTTCCCCGAGAGAGGGGAGAGGGCGAAGGGTAACAGAGTGCCGCGCAGCGTATTAATTTAGCAGTTCGGCAAGTGCAAAATCTAGATCACGGAACTCTGTGGCTACACAAACAAATGCTCTTTCTGCCGCCTGCTGATTTTGAGTTACAGAAATTGGGATTAAATGCTTCTGCGTGAAGGACTGTGGAAAGTAGGGCTTGTCAGACTTCCTAAGGTTGTATTCGGCATCATAAGTAATCGTTAGTATTTCTAGAGAGTGTGTCTTTGCATGACGGTGGGAAGGCTGAGACTACCCCTAGGATCATTTGGTTATTGGACCGGTGGTGACACATTCTGGAGCACAGGGCAACATCATGCTCACGTAGAGAAGCAGTGTGGGCTAGTGGCAAGAGCACGGGCTTGGAAGTGAGAGGATGTGAGTTCTAATCCCAGCCCCGCTGCTTGTCTGCTGTGTGACCTTGGTTAAGTCACTTCACTTCCCTGGGCCTCAGTTACCTCATCTGTAAAATGGGGATTAAGTCCGTGAGCTGCATGCTTAGAACAGTGCCTGACGCATAGTAAGCACTTAACGAATGCCATAATTATTATTATTGTAGCATGGCTCAGAGCCTGGGGTTGCTTCTCCCTCCTCACTTTTCCCCAAGGATTGGAGACCCTATGGGACAGTCTGAACATACTAAGTCAGGAGGCCTTTGCAATCTCCAGCACCCAGCCCAAGGACTCCTAGCTTAGTACGTTCAAACCCTCCCACAGGACCCCAACCCAAGAGGACAAAGCGGTTTGATTTTACAAAATCTAGGAGTCAAACAGACTGTGAAGTTGGGAAATCCTGAGGCAGGACCCTCATGGGATCACGTGCTGAGGAGCAATTCTGGAACCCAGAAAACGATCCTGGAGGGGATGGATAGTCTCGTAGACCCAGTCGAGGTGGGGCTAAGAAGGATTTGACATCGGGAGCATCGCTCACCCTGGAAACAGAGCAACACTCAGTCAATCATTCAGTCATGTATATTGAGTGCTTACTTTGTGCAGAGCCCTGTTCTAAGTGCTTGGAAGAATATAACAGACTTGTAAGTCATGTTCCCTGAGCTTACAGTCTAGAGGGAGAGACCGACATTAATATCAGTCAATCAGTCATATTTATTGAGCACTTATTACATGCTGAGCACTGTACTAAGCACTTGGGAGAATACACTATAGCGGAATTGGCATACGTGTTCCCTGCTCACTACGAGTTTACAGGCTACAGGAGCTGGAAATGAAAATAAATCACAGACATGTACATAAGTGTTGTGGTGGTGGTGTGGGGGGTGAATAAAGGGTACGGATCCCAAGTGCGAGGGTGACACTGAAGGGAGGAGTAGGCGAAACAAAGACTTAGTTGGAAAAGGCCTCTTGGTGATGTGATTTTAATAAGGCTTTGGAAGGCGGGGAGAGTGATGGCCTGTCAGATAGGAAGGGGGAGGCATGTCCAAGCCAGAGCCAGGACGTGGGTAACAGTGATTAAGCACTTAGTACAGTGCTTTGCACACATTAAGCGCTCAGTAAATACGATTGAATGAAGAGGCTGGTGTCAGGATAGATGAGATCGAGGTATTGTGAGTAGGTTGGCGTTAGAGGAGTGAAGTGAGAGGGCTGGCTGTAGTTGGAAATCAGGGAGGAAAGATAAGAAGAGCAAGGTGATGGAATGGTTTAAATCCAATGATAAAGGATTTCTGTTTGATGCAGAAGTGGATAGCCCACTGTTGGGTAGGGACCGTCTCTATATGTTGCCAACTTGTACTTCCCAAGCACTTAGTACAGTGCTCTGCACACAGTAAGCGCTCAATAAATACGATTGATTGATTGATTGATTGATGGGCAACCACTGGTTTCTTGAGGAGTGGGGAAATATGGACTGAATGTATTTTTTAAAAAACGGATCCGAGAAGCAGAATGAAAGGTAGACTGGAGCGGGGAGAGACAGAAGGCAGGGAGGTCAGAGAGGAGGCTGAAGCAGTAGTCATGGTGGGATAGGATAAGTGCTTGGATCAACATAGTAGCTGTTTGGATGGAGAGGAAAGGGCAAATTTTAGTGATGTTGTGAAAGTGGAACTGACAGGATTTGGTGACAGACTGAATTTGTAGATTGGATGGTAGAGATAAATAGAGGATAATACCAAGGTTACGGGCTTGTGAGACAGGGAGGATGGTGGTGGGAAAGTTGGGGGAGGACAGGGTTTGGATGGGACATGTTAAGTTAGGGGTGTTGGCAGGACTTCCAAGTAGTGATGTCCTGAAGGCGGGAGGAAATATGCAAAGAAGGAGAAGGAACAGGGCTGTAGATGTTGATTTGGAAATCATCCGCATAGGGATGGTAGTTGAAGCCATGGGAGCGAATGAGTTTTCCAGGAGGTGGAGCTGGAGAATGGGAGGGGACCCATCACTGAGCCTCGAGGGACTCCCACAGTTGGGGGTGGGAGGCAGAAGAGGAGCCCACGAAAGAGAATGAGAAGTCAGAGAGATAGGAAGAGAACCAGAGGAGGACAGGGTTGGTGATGCCAAGGTCAGATAACATTTCCAGGAGAAGGGGATGGTCCACGGGGTCAAAGGCAGCTGAGAGGCCAAGGAGGATTAGGATGGAGTAGAGCACGGGACTGGGAGTCAGAGGACCTGGGTTCTAGTCCCGGCTCCACCGCTTCCCTGCCGTGGAACCTTGGGCAGGTCACATAACTTCTCTGGGCCTCAGTTCCCTCATCTGCAGACTGAGGATTCGATAGCTGTTCTCCCTCCTAGTAGACTGTGAGCCCTACCTGATGATCTTTATCCCAGCACTTAATTATGGTGTGTATGCATTTAACAAATACCATTATTATTAGCCATTGGATTTAGCAAGAAGATCATTGGTAACCTTTGATAGGGGTCTTTTGGTTTGCTGTTGCACTGTCTCGGAGAAGCAGCGTTTCCTCTCCAGCTGTGTGTGTTACTTGCACTGCTACACACCAATGGTTTGAAAAATTGGGCTTATTCTAATAGATCTGATCGCAGTGCCCCGGGGATCTTGCCACTGTGGCCTTCACAGTTCACCTTTTTCCTGTTTTAAAGGTGACAGTTTGTCATCTGTTTTATGGTTCGTGACGTGAGGAAACTGGGAGAAACAGCAAGAGATTGAGCTCTGTTGTAAAAATAGGATCAAGGTCCTGCCATTGATACTGAGTGTCATACCTTTGGCTGCTGCTTTAGTCAAGGGTCCTTCCTAGGGCTCTGACTGAAGGCTGGCGGGGACAAAATTGGACACGGGCGACAGCAGAATACAGAGCTGGAAAGCAGTGAGGAGGTCTGGGCACAGTAGCGATAGAATCCTAAGCCCGGTTTTGCAATGAGGTTCAGTACTTCGGTGACTTATGGCTTGTGTAAGGTATTCCTGTGCATGCAGGTAGTCTGTGGCTTTTTCAGCTTGGAGGTTAGCTGCTTTACAGGGTGGTTGCTGTTTTTGCATATAGGCTTTCCCTGCACTGGTCCTGAATGTGCTCTGGGGACCCATTTCACATCTTCCACCCTGTCTTGTGGTCTGGACTTGAGAACAGCCAACAAAGACCTCAGCCCAGTCTAAGCATCATGCACGGAGCGCTCTGGAGCTAAGAGAGGGTAGCCCTTCAGACAGAATGGGAGGTTGTGAGCAGTTTGGGCCTGATCCCAAGGGGCACCTGTCCAGAAAGGAATGGTTTCTGGTCTGCCTCTGCTGTGGAGGGCCCGTCTCAGAGTGGTGATGGGGACTCAGGCTGCCCTGAGTCCAGGGCTGCCCTGAGATAGAGGGCCACTACTCTCTCCCGCTGCCAAGATGTGGGAGGTTGGAGGGGCCGGAGCAGTGGGGTAGGACTATATCCCAGAACATTCCCAGATGCCCTTTTTCTTAGGGTGGTGAAGAGAAGGACAGAAAATGCAGGGATTTCTCTTCTGATTCGGGGGTTACATTCGTAAAGGAAAAACCACACTGCAGCATATAACCATTGTTTCAATAAAATTAGTGGGTTTAGGGGGTTGAGGGTTCAATGACACCACCGTGATGGATATTTTTCAATACAAATTCTTATAATGTTGTTATGTCCACCTCTAGTTGGTTTGCATCCTTGCGCTACTCACTGTAATTTTGCTGGATTTCTTTGTGTTTCTGCAGCTTCACACTACTTGATTGTAAAGTGGCTGAAATACAAAGTTCCATGTTGTGATACAATCCAGTAAGACTGAATCAGAAGCTGGGAAACCTAGCTCCTCCGTGCCTTGATTGATGCTACTGCATTGATCAGTGAGTGAATCAGTCCATCAGTGGTTTTTGTGCACTTACTGAGTGAAAAACACTTTATTAAGTGCTTGGGAAAGTACAACAGAAGCAGAAACACATGATCCCTAACCACAAGGATTTCCAATTTAATGGAAGAGACAGACATACAGAATATGGACGTACGGAATTTGCAAATAGCCGGAGCAGAAGGAAGAACAGGAATAGACTAGATAGTAGAGCAAATATGTGAGGGTGAGCTATCAGATCAAATAAACAAATGTACAGTTGAATATGATAATAATAGTTGTGATATTCGTTAAGCTCCTTGTGGGCAGGGAACATGTGTCCCAGTTCTGTTATGCTATACTTTCTCAAGTGCTTTGTACAGTGCTCTGCACACAGTAAGCACTAAATAAATACCACTGATTAAGCACTTAGTCTATACCAAGTACTGTTTTAGTCGCTGAGGTAGACATAAGATAATCGGGTCAGACACAGTTCCTGTCCCACATGGGGCTAAGCTGGAGGGAGAACGGGCATTGAATGTCTGTTTTACAGATGAGGAAACTGAGGTACAAATAAGTGAAGTGACTTGCCTAAGCGCACACAGCAGGCAAGTGGCAGAGCTGGGATTAGAACTCAGATCCTCTGACTAGCAGGACCAAGCTCTGTCAATAGGCCACACTGCTTCCCTGTGTATATACTATATTGCAAGTGTTGAGGATGAGTATAATATAAATAAGCATACACACAACTCTTACTTCCTCCAAAAACCGATTTGTGCCAGCTCGTGGATGAAGTTGTACCAGAAGAGGCTCATGGGAAGAGTGCGCCCTAATTCTCCCATGAAATTAAATCCAGAATAAGTAACGGAAACACTTTCTAGCCGAGCTGGCCATGGTTTTGACTGGCTGCTCATCCGCTTCTTCACTCTGCTTCACCGAATGTCAACCCCCCTCCCCCTGTGCAAGTCCCAGCTCCAGAAGTTCTGTCCCTGGAAATCCCCAGAAGCACCACTGTAGGCTGCAGCATTAAAGTAATTTGTCTGGCGTGGTGGGCAGAGGTAATTAGGGCTGTTAAAGGAAACTCCCATCGCATCATCCCTTGTGAGGAGAGACACCTGACTGGTTCAGTGAACAGTAGATGGACCAAAGAGATGCATTCAAGGGCCACTTGGTCAGACAGCAAGAAAAGCCGCATTAAAGTTCTCAGCTTGTCCTAGCCCTGGGCCATGCCCCCTGGTTTATGAGATTTCGCAGAGGTTGGTGAAAATGGGATTTCTTTTAGGAGAGTTATTCTAAGACCAGGCAAACTCTTTCCTTTCTCCACCATTTACTGTCAATTTCCTCCTTGAAGAGGCAGGCAGGGGCTGAACAGTTTAACAGTGAAGAACCAGGAGAAAATACTACAGGGATGAGAGACATCAGTAAATGAATCCTCTTGATTTTGTTTCCCATCGGCTTCGACCCACCTCTCTCAGGGACTCCACTTCTTCTGTCCTCTCTCTCCACTTCCACCTACTCCAACACACAGCATTGTGCCAGCAAATGAAATCTACCGTGCTTTCCAGCAGGGCAGAGGTGGACTCATTCTTGGCACAGCCAGAGTCACCTATAACGTAGCCTGGATTTCCTGAAGCGTTTTGGAATCCCTTCTTTTGCTTCTGTTTCTTTTAAAAATGGCAGTTTGAGGGAAAAACAAGCAGACTTTCACAACTTCCTATACAGGTATTTAGGCAGGAGAAATGTTTTTAATGCATGACTAGGGAGATTACCTGATCTTTGCCCAGGTTAGATTAGCTGCTGTGTTTTTCTTCCTTCTTGCTTTTACCGCACCTTTTCCTTTCTTCTGTTCCTACAAGTGTGCGAGAAGTTTTATCTCAGGGACAGTCTCATGGTTACAATCTCACCATCTGCAGTGGCATCATCAATGAACAGAAGGATGACCATAGCCTTCCCGTAGCTAGTTCTCCTCTTGTCCCTCTCCTCCTCTTCTTCTGCCACCGTCATCCTTTCCCCTGTTTTCCTGAACTCTTCTGTTGGTCTGCCTTTTCCCTCTCTTATTTACCCGTTTCTTTTCCCCTGTGCTCCCATCTTTCTACTCTCTCTGCCTTAATTGTGTCTGCTTGGTGCCTCACCTCATTTTCCAAACACTTAATACAGTCCTGTGCGCATAGTAAATACCACCGATGGATTATCCTTTTCAGTCTCCTTTTGTCTGCCACTCTGTGTTTCTCTAAGTCTGTTACTGGATCCTGGTATCTTTTGTCCCTCTTGCCGTTCCTTTGCCTTCTGTTATTTCCGCTGCCTGGCAGTCCCTTCCTCGCTCTCCCTTTTTCTGACCGAGTTGGCCACTCTCCTCTATCAGTCCATCAGTGGTATTTATTGAATGCTTAATGTGAACGGGGCGCTGTGATGAGTGCTTGAGAGAGCACAGTAAAACAGAGTTGGTAGATCCTGGCATTTCACCTCAGAGCCTCTGAATCACTTCAATTAATCTGTCGATCATATTACTATATGCAGAGCACTGTACTAAGCGCTTAGGAGAGTACAACATAACAGAGTTAGTAAGCACGTTCCCTGCTCACGGTGAGTTTACAGCCTAGAGGGGGAGTTTGCAGCCTAGAGGGGGAACCCCACTTCTCTCCCCAGTGGCTTTTGGAGGTAAAGGGAACTTGCCAGGGAATTCACACTCGTGAAAGTAGCGGGGGGTTGGTGCTTCTGTAAGAGCAGCAGGATTAGAATCTCCTGGTGATGGTGGGCAGGAGGTGAGGGAAGATATTGTTCCCAGGGCCTCAGCAGAGAGGAGAACACATTCCCTTCCATGACTGTTGGGAAGTGCATGGCTTGCTTAGGCAGGTCAGCAGCCACCGGGTGAGCTCCTGTTTTACCGGTCTACACCAGTGGCCAGGGTAGTGGCTCTCTGGGAGCCCAAGGCTAGTCCAGTTCTGTGGGAACCTGGGATTTGACTTGGATATGATCCACTTGGAGCTTCCCTGGAGGATTATCTTCTTCCAGCAGGAGCCTTGATGAACTGGGAGAGGTTTTGGCAGACCTCTGGCCTCAAGAAGGAAAGTCAGGGAAATTCTCAGCTCACTATCCACACTACCCAATCTTGCCCTCTTCGAGCCTCGTCTCCCGCTCCCTGGGTTGGGAGTCCCTGTTTTGTGCAGTCAATGGCCTGCTTTACTCTGAATTCCGTGAGATGATTTCCTGAGCTTGCCAAATAGAGACCATAATCCCCTTCTCTCCCGGGGTTATTTCCCTGGGATGATGCATGGGAAATGAGTTGAAACAACTTTAGGGTCCTCGGTTGAGGGATGATCCTCCCCAAAGAACCTCTAGCAGGACCAGGCCTGTCCCAAACTAAAACTGGCGGTGTGGAATCGGCCCTCCTCGGTGCCGCAAGGAGTCAGTCAGTAGCTGAGCCCAGTTTGCATCTGCTTCTCCTTTGCTGTGGCCCAACTCAGCTTAACACACTCCTGAGGAAAGTACGTGAAGCTCCATCCCCCGCTTGATGCTACCGTGTTACTCAAATGCCAGTATAGCCACCCTTGAAACCACTTTAAAGCATCTGACTTTTGGGAGCTGGCAATTTTTCTGGCATGAATGAAGTCAGTCTTCTCCTCACAGCCCCGCTTAAGGTCAGCATCATCCAAGGTGAACAGTGTGGTTTCCATGGGAAACTTGCCTTTTTCTTATTCACTTTCTCGGTGACACTGATTCAGTCACCTCATCTTTTTCTTGTCCTCAGTTTCTCCAGCTGCCAATGGGGCTAATGCGGTTGGCCTCCTCCCATCCTCCCTCCATCTCTCCCTCCTTCTCTCTCTCCCTCCCGTTCTTCTTCTCTCTCTCATCCCTCTCTCCCTCCCAGGGTGTTGATTGGATAAATGAAATCACACAAAGGTCAGGTTCAGAGCCATCCATCCACCTACTCCAGACTAGGGACTGTCTCTATATGTTGCCAATTTGTACTTCCCAAGCGCTTAGTACAGTTCTCTGCACATAGTAAGTGCTCAATAAATACGATTGATGATGATGATGGTCCACCGGCAGTCATCCGGCCCTTGAAATTGATTTAATGAGTATCTGGTGTGAGGATCAGTTGCAAAAGGTTTTTGTGTTTTTATTATAGAAGTTTGACAGGTAAGGGATCCTAGGGAAAACTTTGAAGTTAAATGCCCATTGGTGCTCTCCTCCAGCTCTGAGGGCTATTGTTAGTCAGAGCAGTAGAAAGACAATAGTGCGTTTGTTTATGCTGGGGAGGTTCTGTTTTTAAGAGAAGCTAACAACTTAATATGTTTTAAAATGAAAGCTGAGATTTTGTAGAAAACAGGGCAGCCGGAGGGAGAGCTCTCTGGATTGGCTGTAGCTCGTACTGTTCGGTGTGTGGAAGTGAATTAACCCGGTTGAGAAGCAGTGTTGTGTAGTGGATAGAGCACAGTCCTGGGAGTCAGATAGACCGGGGTTTTAATCCTGGCTCTGCCACTTGGCTGCTGTGTGACCCAGGGCAAGTCATTTCACTTCTCTGTGCCTCAGTTACCTCATCTGTAAAATGGGTGTAAAACTCTGAGCCCCATGTGGGACATAGACCGTGTCCAACCTGATTAGCTTGTATCTCCCCCGGCACTTAGTACAGTGTCTGGCACATAGTAAGCACTCGTGGCTCAGTGGAAAGAGCATGGGCTTTGGAGTCGGAGGTTGTGAGTTCAAATCCCGGCTCCATCACTTGTCAGCTGTGTGACTTTGGGCAAGTCACTTAACTTCTCTGGGCCTCAGTTCCCTCATCTGTAAAATGGTGATTGAGACTGTGAGCCCCCCGTGGGACAACCTGATTATCTTGTATCTACCCCAGTGCTTAGAACAGTGCTTTGCACATAGTAAGCGCTTAACAAATACCAACATTATTATTATTATTATTATTATTTAACAAACACCATAAAAAAACAAACAAAAAAACCTGCCACACTCCCCATTTGCACTTAATACTCCTGTTATTGTATTTGGACATTTTATCATAAATTAATTCATTCAATCATATATATCGAGCACTTACTGTGGGCAGAGCACTGTACTAAGCACTTGGAGAGTACAATTCGGCAACAGATAGAGACAGTCCCTATCCAACAACGGGCTCACAGTCTAGAAGGGGGAGACAGACAACAAAACAAAGCAAGTAGACAGGCATCAATAGAATCAAAACAGATAAACAGAATTATGTACAAATATACACAAGTGCTTTGGGGCGGGGAAGGGGGTAGAGCAGAGGGAGGGAGTAGGGGCGATGGGGCGGAGAGGAGGAACAGAGGAAAAGGGGTGCTCAGTCTGGGAAGGCCTCCTGGAGGAGGTGAGCTCTCAGTAGGGCTTTGAAGTGGGGAAGAGAGCTGGTTTGGCAGATGTGAGAAGGGAGGGCATTCCAGGCTAGAGGTAGGACGTGGGCCGGGGTGAGAACGAGGCACATTGAGGAGGTTAGTGGCAGAGGAGCTGAGTGTGTGGACTGGGCTGTGGAAGGAGAGAAGGAGGTGAGATAGGAGGGGTGCAAGGTAATGGAGGGCTTTGAATCAATCAATCAATCAATCGTATTTATTGAGCGCTTACTATGTGCAGAGCACTGTACTAAGCACTTGGGAAGTACAAATTGGCAACATATAGAGACAGTCCCTACCCAACAGTGGGCTCACAGTCTAAAAGGGGGAGACAGAGAACAAAACCAAACATACTAACAAAATAAAATAAATAGAAATAGAATAGATATGTACAAGTAAAATAAATAAATTGAGTAATAAATATGTACAAACATATATACATATATACAGGTGCTGTGGGGAAGGGAAGGAGGTAAGATGGGGGGGATGGAGAGGGGGACGAGGGGGAGAGGAAGGAAGGGGCTCAGTCTGGGAAGTCCTCTTGGAGGAGGTGAGCTCTCAGCAGGGCCTTGAAGGGAGGAAGAGAGCTAGCTTGGCGGATGGGCAGAGGGAGGGCATTCCAGGCCCGGGGGATGACGTGGGCCGGGGGTCGATGGCAGGACAGGTGAGAACGAGGTACGGTGAGGAGATTAGCGGCAGAGGAGCGGAGGGTGCGGGAGTGAGGAGTTTTTGCTCATGAGAAGTTTGATAGGAAACCACTGGAGATTTTTGAGGAGTGGGGTGACATGCCCAGAGTGTTCCTGTAGAAATGTAAATGAATAGCCAAACGAAGACCCTTGAGGGTGTTGGGCCACTTTTCAGATCAGCTGATGCGTGAATTTCGGTGCCGGGGTAGGAAACCTCAGGAGCCCAGAAGTGAGTTACTGGCCCTGGAGAGCTTGGGCCTGCGTGAGCTAAATCCTAGTTTTTCTCTTGCGAAATGGAGATAATTATACTGGTCCTTTAGTAGATATGCTGAGAAAATTATTACAGTAACCTAGGGGTAGTGGGATGAAAGGAAGGTGCTTTATAGATGTCATCTACCGCACTGCCTCCATCTTAGAGATCAGAGAGAAAGAGAGGGAGCTGACACTCCAGGCTGCTGGGAGACTATGTGTTTCTGCTGGGAGAATGTCGAGGGATCAGGCCCTGTGCTGAGGGTTTGCTCCTCATGCTAATGGCCTTTTAACTTTTTCCTAGGCCTCACTGCATTCAAATCTAGGCGAAGTCAGGTTTTTGAGACATCTAGCTGGTTCTGACAGAATGAAACCATAAATGAGGGCACATCAACTGAGCATGATATTTGAGAATCAGGATTCACCAAATTAAGGAATCTTTTTTGAAGAGTAAAACCCCTAAGATGGTGCAGTTGGCTACTTGAGGAAGAGTTGGCTCGGAACCAGAGCTGGAAGGAAGAGGGGGAACCAGCCTGAACTCAGCTCGGGTGAAAGAAGAAGCCCTGGAATGGGCATTCCAGAGCAGCGCAGGGTTGGCTGGGTGGCAGTACCGGGGCCCTTGTGGGTGGGGGCTGCCTGACTCCACCCTCAGCCCCTGCTGTCCCCTGCCTCTTTAGTTGTCTCTTTAGTCGCCAGCACCAATGGCCATAGCCCCACCTCTCTGCCCCGAGATCCTGGGACTCTGTCTCCTTCTTCAGTCCCTGGGAGTTTTGGGTTTTGAGGTGAAGCCTTGAGGAATAGCTGCAAACCCCTTCCCTTTCAGTCACCCCACTTCTCTGGGCCTCAGTTACCTCTTCTGTATAATGGGGATTCAGAGTGTGAGCCCCAGGCGGGATAGGGACCTTGTCAAACCTGATTAACCTGATTAGCTCACCTCCTCCAGGAGGCCTTCCCAGACTGAGCCCCTTCCTTCCTCTCCCCCTTGTCCCCCTCTCCATCCCCCCATCTTACTTCCTTCCCTTCCCCACAGCACCTGTATATATGTATATATGTTTGTACATATTTATCACTCTATTTATTTTACTTGTACATATCTATTCTATTTATTTTATTTTGTTAGTATGTTTGGTTTTGTTCTCTGTCTCCCCCTTTTAGACTGTGAGCCCGCTGTTGGGTAGGGACTGTCTCTATATGTTGCCAACTTGTACTTCCCAAGCGCTTAGTACAGTGCTCTGCACACAGTAAGCGCTCAATAAATACGATTGATGATGATGATGATGATGAACTTGTATCTACCTCAGTGGTTAGAACAGTGCTTGGCACATAGAAATTGCCTAACAAGTTCCATAATTGCTAAAGATTAGTCCTGAGGAAGGGAGAGAGGCACATCATGCCCCTTTTAGACCTGGTGCAGCGATAGGAACTGAGATGGGAGGAGCAGCTGCCGGCAGCCGGAGGAGAAAGTCTGGTTCTCGGGGTGGTTCAAAGACGGGTAGGGATGGTTTCCAGACTACCCTGATCAACCTGAAGGGCTGAGTGTCCCCACTGGGTCCTGGGTTGAACCGTTGCTGGTGTAAACCCTCTCTGAGCAAGCTGGGAGGGGCTGAACTCCCATGATGTCTGGGAGAAGGTCAGGCAGCGGGGTTTAGTGAGCTCTCATTGAGCAGAGGACTGTACTAGCTTGTAGGGGGGCAGGTAAAGGAAGATTGAGACCTGATTTCTACCTTGGGGAACTTAAAAATATAACGGCAGTGGCAAGACAAACCCATACACCCATTCATTCATTCAATCATACACTCAAACAGGCAGGTGGGCATGAAGGATAAGCAATAGACCATCCACGGGAGTACAAACCACAGAAATACAGGGGCGTATTTGGAGTAACAGAATGGGGTTCCTCTGGAGTGGGATTACCTGTGATGATGCCGGGAGTTCGATAGGCTGGAGGGGAGAGCAAAAGCAAGGATGGAAAGGGAGATGAGGGCAGTCAGATTCGGAGCGGCCAGTCAAAGGAGAGCCTGGATGTTTTGAATTTTTGCATTGGGCAGACGCCGTAGCCAGGGGTGCCAACCCTGGTAGGGTGATATGTAGGGTGTCTTCATGCCCCGTCCCTTGAAGCTGACACCCCTGACTGTAGACTTTGGAGAATGGGATTCAGCTGATTAGTTCGGTGCTGAATTAACCCTTGTGGCCTCATGGAAAGAGCACAAGACTGGGACTCAGGAGAATTAGGAGACCTGAGTTCCATTTTCAGCTCTGCTACTTGCTTGCTGGGAGGCCTTTGGCAAGTGTCTCAGTTCCTTCGTCTGTGAAATAAGGATTCAATACCTTTTCTCCTCCCCCTGAGACTGTGACTGCTTTCGATCTGATTCGTTCTGTTTCGATCTGATCTAGCATCTACCCCACCTCCTAGAACAGTGCTTAGCACATTGTAAGCCCACAGCAAATGCTACAGTTATTATCACTATTACTAGTGCTCCCGGAAGTGATTCTTGCTTCCCTACTTATGATACAGTGATGAGCGAGACTGGAAGGAGGGCGATCGGCAACTAGGCTATTTAAGAAGTCCAAGTAGTCAGGCCTGGACTAGGGCAGTGGCTGTGGAAATGTCGTTGAGGTAGGACTGAGGAAGAATCAGCAGGACTCAGTGTCAGATTACAGGTGGGGGGTAAATGAGAGAAGAATTAGCGATAACAAGAAGATAACAGGGGCATGAAGGATAATGGGGTTATTGAGAGCAAAAGGGAGGTGGGAAGAAAGTAGCAATTTAGGTAGAAGGAGAAGCAGCTCCCTTTGTGACCCATCAAGTATGAGGCAGAAAGGTAGGAGGAAAAACAGGACTGGAGAGAAATTTTGAGGTGATGAGGCACATACACACAAACACACACACACTCTCTCTCTCTTTCCCTCCTTCTCTCTCCCCCTTTCTCCTTCTCTCTTCCCCTTTCTCCTACCTCTTCCTGCACTCTCCTGGCTGCTGCCGTGGCTATTTGTCCACTTGTGTTGTGGAGGCAGTGGCTTCTTGGGTGGCTGCTGCTTCTGCTGGCTTTTCTTGGATATTTCTGGAATAGACACCCTGATGCCGTTCCAGCCCTTCCAGAAACCACTAAGAGAGGGTGCAGAAGCCACTATGATGACGATGATGAGACCCATCAGAGCAGCAGAGGGGCTGGAAGCTGGGCACCCCTCTCCACTCCCGTGTGCCGCTACTGGGCCACGGTGGCAGTCGCTGTCCTAGCTCCTTTCACCACCCAGCCAAAAGTGCCACTTTAAGCAATTTTCCATTCATTTTGGGGGCGAGGGAGCAGGACCTCAAAGCTTGTGATCTTCCCTCTTCATTCTGGGTGGTTGGTCTCTTTAACAGGCAGAAGCACTGAAATCACCAGAAGCACTGAAATCAGGCATGCAGAGAATCCCCCTCTGACAAAGGGAAGGGCCTGGGTCTGAGCTCCAGAGCATGGGAAGAGAAGGAGGAGTGGTCAGAGCCATAAAGGGAGAAGAGCCACAGGAGTTCAGGGTCCTAGTGCCAGGGCAAAGAGACAGGAGATCTGCCCCCTTCCTCCTACCCACCCCCCTCTCCTGACCTGAGAAGAGGACTGTACCATCAATCAGTCAATCAGTCAGGGGTATTGCTTGAGTGCTTAAGGTGTACAGAGCACTGTACTAAGTACTTACCTATCCATCCTAGCAGACAGATATAGATGGGTTGGCCCCTTTGGGCAAAGCAGAGCTGAGGAGGACAAGGATGTAGGGTCAAAGGATAGGTTGGTTGCAGAGGAACAAGGACTAGAATGCAGGCCTGTAGCCCATCCACATCAATCAATGGTATTTACTGAGCACTTACTATGTGCAGAGCACTGTACTAAGTACAGTACAAGAGTTCCTGTCCACAAGGAATTTAGAGTCTAGAGGCCCCATTCTGATTCTCTTCCCTTTCTAGGCTCTGAGCCCACTGTTGGGTAGGGACCGTCTCCATATGTTGCCAACTTGTACTTCCCAAGCGCTTAGTACAGTGCTCTGCACACAGTAAGCGCTCAATAAATACGATTGAATGAATGAATGAATGAACTTTGGTCAGATGGTCGCAGACCTGGTTTGAGGCACCTTTCCCCAATTCCAAGTGTAGAGACCGTGTCTCCCGAAAGAGGTACAAATGTGTCTCTCACGCTGTGCTACTTCTACACCCTTTTTGTGTGACTTAGGCACAGGGGTCAGAAAACACTACTTGGTCCCCATTCCTAGTCGGGTTCTATTGCCACTGGGAGCATGTGTCTAATGTTTTTAGACAATAATAATAATAATTGTGGTATTTGTTAAAATTTGTGGGGATTAAGACTGTGAGCCTCTTTTGGGACAGGGACTGTGTCCAATCTGATTAACTTGTATTTCCCCCAGTGTTTAGAAGAGTGCTTAGCACACAGTAAGCACGTAACAAGTACAATAATAATAATGATGAACAGAAGGAGTACTGAAAATCATCAGCTAACTCGGGCAATGAAGACTGCAGCAGGCACCGTACTAAGCACTGAGGTGGATACAAGCAAATTGGGTTGGACACAGTCCCTGTCCCACATGGGGTTCACATTCTTAATCCCCATTTTACAGATGAGGTAGCTGAGGCACGGAGAAGTGAAGTGACTTGCCTAAGGTCACACAGCAGACTAGTGGAGCTGAAACCTCTTACAGTTGGAGCCCAGGTTTTGGGATCCTTCTCAAAAGCCATAAGCAAGCCGTGCCTCTCATGGGGCGTTACGGTTTATTTTAGGGTATTTTAGGGTTTCTTTGGAGTGACTTCTCATGATCTCAGCATCTGCTAACCTGGACTTTCCCTCCGCATGTCAGTTCACAACAGGCACTTGCAGTGAGGCGATGATCTATAACTGCGAACTATGTGGTAAGGGCTTCCGTCTTCAGCGCATGCTCAACCGTCACCTGAAGTGCCACAACCAGGTGAAAAGGCACTTGTGCACCTTCTGTGGGAAAGGATTCAATGATACTTTTGACCTGAAAAGACATGTCCGGACTCATACAGGTAAGAATGGATCTCTTTTCTAGGTACTCTGACGCTGTTTTCTCACTTAGAGATTCTGACACCGCCCCCCTGGCTTTACAGAACTCATTTGGAGTATGCGCCGCTCTTGTACTTCCCTTGAGTAGGACATAGATCTAAATGGCACTAGTTCTCTTAATGGCATTTTTGAGGATGTGGCAGAGACTTGAACTTTCTTTAAGTGGTGTTACGGTCTGTGAGAAGCAGCATAGCGTGGTAGATAGAGCATAAGTTGGATAGTCATGAGTTCTAATTCTGGCTCCACCACTCCAGTTGGGCTCCAGCTATGAGATGTCAGCTCCACTAGTCTGCTGTGTGACCTTGGGCAAGTCACTTCCCTTCTCTGGGCCTCAGTTACCTCATCTGTAAAATAGGGACTGAGACTATGAGCCCCACATGGGACAGGGACTGTGTCCAACTTGATTTGCTTGTCTCCACCCCAGCGCTTAGTGCAGTGCCTGGCACATAGTAAGTGCTTAAGAAATACTGTCATCATCATCAAGAAGGGGACAGGAGACCTGGGTCTGTCTCTAATTATGGAGTTCCAGGGTTTTGTAGAACCAGACTGCATGCAGTTCCCTAGAGAGCTGTGAATTAGTAGGGTTCCACACTGTTTGTATGTATATATGTTTGTACATGTATATATGTTTGTACATATTTATCACTCTATTTATCTATTTATTTTACTTGTACATATCTATTCTATTTATTTTATTTTGTTAGTATGTTTGGTTTTGTTCTCTGTCTCCCCCTTTTTAGACTGTGAGCCCACTGCTGGGTAGGGACTGTCTCTATATGTTGCTAACATGTACTTCCCAAGCGCTTAGTACAGTGCTCTGCACACAGTAAGCGCTCAATAAATACGATTGATTGATTGATTGATTGAAGCCAATGGATTTTTGCCAAACCAACCTGCCTTGGGATCATGGGAGAGACTTAGTAATTAAACAATGAATTCAGCTGTCCATTTCCATTGCCCACTGAGTCATTTCTCCCCAAAAGGTCTTCAGCTAGAACCCTGGAAATTAATGAGTCTCTGAACATTTCTAAAAGTGAAGTAGAAGCCCTCGTATTTTATTTCCTGGCATATTCTGACTTAAAAGTCGTAGAAGTTCAGGGTGGCAGTCGTTTGATCTCAGTTTTCCCAAGCTTTTATGGGCATGTCTGGGAGACGACATGAGGCAAAGGTATCTGAAACTAGAACAGCGGTATTAGTGACTTGGGTATTCACTACACACCTTCGCCCTGCGCAGTCTGCAGAAGGGAATTCCACACCCTCCAAATTAGAGGATGACTGATTCATTATCGCCTTGACAACATGATGACAAATCATCAAAATCCAAATGGGGAGCAAACCAGAACGGTATGATTGTCACGCAAGCCCGATCGACCGTGTCTCCGGGTGTAAATGACGGCCTAGCCCCAGGCAAGTCACAAAACCATGGGACCTGGGACCTGCACGGAGGAATTGATGATGTGGTGCTGTCGTTTTGCACAGTGCCACTTGCCCTCTCTAGTCCCCGTTGGCCAAGAATGAAACAAGTGGGTAGGCAGGCAGCAGGGGCAACACTTTGCAAAAGGCAGTTGAGAATTCTTGGTGCAAACCCCATTTCCAGAGCCTACTTCTGGGGTTGTGCCATCATACCATGTGCCAGGTACGCTTAGTACAGTGCTCTGCACATAGTAAGCGCTCAATAAATACGATTGATGAGGTAGCTACCATGGAAGCTGCTGCAGTCTTCACTGCCCGAGTTAGCTTCTGTTCAGCCCCTTCCTTCTTCTCCCCTCGTCCCCCTCTCCATTCCCCCCCATCTTACCTCCTTCCCTTCCCCACAGCACCTGTATATATGTATATATGTCTGTACATATTTATTACGCTATTTATTTATTTATTTATTTTACTTGTACATATCTATCCTATTTGTTTTATTTTGTTAGTATGTTTGGTTTTGTTCTCTGTCTCCCCCTTTTAGACTGTGAGCCCACTGTTGGGTAGGGACTGTCTCTATATGTTGCCAATTTGTACTTCCCAAGCGCTTAGTACAGTGCTCTGCACATAGTAAGCGCTCAATAAATACGATTGATGATATCTATTCTATTTATTTTATTTTGTTAGTATGTTTGGTTTTGTTCTCTGTCTCCCCCTTTTAGACTGTGAGCCCACTGTTGGGTAGGGACTGTCTCTATATGTTGCCAACTTGTACTTCCCAAGCGCTTAGTACAGTGCTCTGCACACAGTAAGTGCTCAATAAATACGATTGATTGATTGATATTATTATTGTATTTGTTAAGCGCTTAGTGTGTGCTAAGCACTCTTCTTCTAAACACTGGGGGAAATACAAGTTAATCAGATTGGACACAGTCCCCATCCCAAAAGAGGCTCACAGTCTTAAACCCCATTTTACAGATGAGGGAACCGAGGCACAGAGAAGTGAAGTGACTTGTCCAGGGTCACACAGCAGACACGTGACAGAGCCGGGATTAGAACTGTCTCCCAGGCCCGTGCTCTATCAGGTGGTCTTTTCTCAGAAAGGTTCACCACTGATTGTATACCCTCTGCAGGCAGGCTCTAGGCTATTTCACCCTTCCTCCACAGTAAATGGAAGTGAGGGGAGAAACAGTTACTAAGAAATCAGACCGACTCCTTACTCTGAACCCAACTAGGCTTCGGGTTAGGTCTCGGATTCAGAAATCGGTGTGTGTGACTCGAGGCGGGCCCCCGATTTACTGTCCGATGCTGAGTGGTTATTGATACTTGAACAGTTTCTGACTTTCGACCATTTGTTGTGATACCGCCCTTGAAGCCCGCAGATGAGATGAAGATTCAGTCACTGGCGTTTCCGCCACTAAATGGAACTGAAGGATGCTCAGTGGAAGAGCGGAGGCAGGGCAGTGGCGTCGGAGCCGCGGTAGTGGCGGGAGCAGTGGGGCTTTGGGAGGTGGCATAGAAATGGCCTTGGCGTGGACTTCTGCAAAATGTTGCTTGTGATGTCATTACTGTGTATGCTGGCTCCATAACATAGCAACGTCACACGGAACAGGAGCGGGCAGGGAATTTTTCCCCAACTCGTGGCTGCCGACCATCGGAGCTGGTTCGGGTGATCCAGCTAGTCCAGGCCCCAAATTCCCAGCCTTCCCATTCCCACCCCTGACTGCTCAACCTCCTGCCTGTGTTTCATCACCTCCACTGGGGCCCCGGTGAGCCGATTCATTCTTTCTGCAACCTACAAGCCAAGAATCCTTTCTTTGCTTCACTTGTCATGCATTTCACTTTCCTGTAGCGGGTCACAGATATAAATAATAACCCCAATTAGCACCTGTTGCTCTTACCTTGAAAGGAAGTAGAAACAAAGAGAAACTCATGCAGAAACAGCACGTTCCATCCTTGCTCCGTACAGTTTGAAGAATCATTTGAGTAGGAACAGGGGAACTGGTCTTGGGACACGGAGTGTCTGGAGAGAAGGAGGTGCGGCTTGGGGACGCAGCAGAAGCCACGTCCTCTCGAGTTCTGTTCCTCCTGGAGTTCCAAGTAAATTTCAGCACTTTTCTATGCTCAAATCTCCTCTCCTGCAAAATGAAATTAATAGTAGGTTTTGTCCTGTAAGGCAAGGTGAGTATGAGTTAACTCTCGCCCGTTGTTTTAGAGACGAAAGAGATCAGGTGAATACAGTAGCTACATTTTCATGGTCCATCGTAGCAGGGAACAAGGGGAGTGTAGCTAATGAAATCCTCAGATAAATCAAAGGCTGCATTTTAGCCATCATTACAACCTTCTCCACCCCCACATAACCCCTCCTTTTGCTCCAAAACCATGCCCCATTTAGGAGTATAGTAAGCACTCGTATTTACTGAGCACTTTGTGCAGAGCAGTGAACTAAGCACTTGGGAGAGAACAGTACTGTTGTACTCTGTGGCTCTTTGTGGGTAATTTGGGCCAGAGCCTGGTGGCCCAAGGGCTAGTTGGGTGGCCCAAGGGCTAATTGGGCTTTCTTTGCTGCTTGAGGAGCAGCAGTGACTGTCTGTCCAATAAACTTTGGTTCTGTAGCCCGAGCACAGGCCTGCTGCTTGGCTCCGCTGCTTGCCTGCTGTGTGAACTTGGACAAGTCACTTAACTTCTCTGTGCCTTAGTTTCCTAACTGTAGAATGGGGATTCAATATCTGTTCCCCCTCCTACTTAGACTGTGAATCTCATGTGGGACAGGGATTGTGTCCAAACTGTTTAACTTGTGTCCCCTACAGTGTTTGACGCATAATAGGAGTTTAACAAATGCTATTATTACTATCTCTAATCCTTTTATCAGAATCTGTCATTTTCTGGTACACATGGAGACCTTTTATCAAATGTCAGTAACTGCAATAACCTCCTTTAGTTTAAAGGGCAGCCAGAGATACAGAGTTGCTGTTTCATTTTCTTTCTTTTAAAACAATAAAGTGGTGTCCCTCATCCCTATAAAAAAAGACTTGCATAATGAAAAAAAATGAGCGTTTAGATAAGGAAGATTTGAGTCTCCTCTATCAGTAAATTAAGATGTCTCAAAAAACGTTCTGGACAGTTTTTATTGATTTTGTTGAGAAGCAGTGTGGCTCAGTGGAAAGAGCCCGGGCTTTGGAGTCAGGGGTCATGGGTTTGAATCCCGGCTCTGCCAACTGTCAGCTGTGTGACTTTGGGCAAGTCACTTCACTTCTCTGGGCCTCAGTTCCCTCATCTGTAAAATGGGGATGAAGACTGTGAGCCCCCTGGGGGACAACCTGATCTCCTTGTAACCTCCCCGGCGCTTAGAACAGTGCTTTGCACATAGTAAGCGCTTAATAAATGCCATTATTATTATTATTATTTCTATATTTGTATTTTTGAATTTGAATTTTGAAACTGGTTCTTGAACCAATCATGGAATTAAAATGTTTTCCAGGCTTTGACATCAATTATTTGACCTCATACATATTTGAAACAGCTTTGAGTCCACCCTGAAATGGCCACCCTCTCCCCAAGGGACCCTGCTGACTGGGTCTTGCACAGGACGGCTCGCTGGGATAAGGCCCTGCTGAGAGCCCCCCTCCTCCAGGAGGCCTTCCCAGACTGAGCCCCTTCCTTCCTCTCCCCCTCGTCCCCCTCTCCATCCCCCCCATCTTACCTCCTTCCCTTCCCCACAGCACCTGTATATATGTATATATGTTTGTACATATTCATTACTCTATTTATTTATTTTACTTGTACATAGCTATTCTATTTATTTTATTTTGTTAGTATGTTTGGTTTTGTTCTCTGTCTCCCCCTTTTAGACTGTGAGCCCACTGTTGGGTAGGGACTGTCTCTATATGTTGCCAATTTGGACTTCCCAAGCGCTTAGTACAGTGCTCTGCACATAGTAAGCGCTCAATAAATACGACTGATGATTGATGATGATTGGCCAGGCTCCCTGCAGGGCAGGACCCTGGCAGTTGTCCCGATCGTCACATCCTAGGGCTAGTCCTGCCTCCTTCCTGGTGGCTCTCTGACTTTGTTTATAAAGTAGCAAGGAATAATCAATCAGTTGTATTGAGCGATCACTGTGTGCAGAACACTGTACAACAGGACAGTGGAATAGAGTTGGTAGATGTGATTCCGGCCCACAGGGCACTTACTGTCTAAAAGGGCAGACACTGCCATTCATGAGATCTTATGTCCTACAGCAGTTCTGAACAAATCTTACAGTACAGTGCTCTGCACACAGTAAGCGCTCAATAAATAAATAAATACGATTGATTTTGTAAATAGTTACCTATTCCCTTTATGGAACTGCTTTTCCTGTACATAACCCCTCTTCCTTCTACTTTCTCTCTGCCCCACTAGATTGTAAGCTCCTCGAGGCCAGGAATCATGTCGACTAACCTTTCTGCATTCTCCTAAACACTGAGAAAGTGCTCTGCACAGAGTAGGTGGCCAAAAATTTTATTGATTGATTTTTACCATTGGCAGAGACTCCGCAGGGCGTCTGTAGCAGGATGATGAGGATGGTATTTGTTAAGCGCTTCCTGTGTGCCAAGCACTGTTCTAAGCTCTGGGGGAGATACAAGGTGATCAGGTTGTCCCACGTGGGGCTCACAGTCTTCATCCCCACTTTCCAGATGAGGTCACTGAGGCCCAGAGAAGTGAGGTGACTTGCCCCAAATCACATAGCTGATAAGCGGCAGAACTGGGATTAGAACTCACGAGTCCAGTGCTCTGCACACAGTCAGCGCTCAATAAATACGATTGAATGAATGAATTACCTCTGATTCCCAAAAGGCCGGGCTCTTTCCACTAAGCATGTTTGTACATGTTTATTACTCTATTTATTTTACTTGTACATATTTATTCTATTTATTTTATTTGGTTTATATGTTTTGTTTCGTTGTCTGTCTCCCCCTTCTAGACTGTGAGCCTGTTGTTGGGTAGGGGCCGTCTCTTTATGTTGCCAACTTGGACTTCCCAAGCGCTTAGTACAGTGCTCTGCACACAGTAAGCGCTCAATAAATACAATTGAATTGAATGAATGAATGAATGCATCTGGGAGAAAAGCATTTCTAGAAACTGGATACTTCTGGAGTCGGGGAATAGACTTGACTGTTGCCTACCAAGAAGCCAGCCTTCTTGTTGAAGCACAAGAATGCTTCCAGAGGTGCTGTTCTGACTTGGAAAGATAATTACTGTCATCTCAGGCAATTAACCTACCCGTGAGCCTTTCTGTGTTTGAAGTCCTAATGGGAAAAATGCAGTAACCTTAAATACCAGGCTTGGTATTTAAGTCCATATGCCTGAGATGAAACTCTTCAAGCCCTCTCAGATCACCCAGTTGGAACTATGCCCTTAGAGCCTGTTGAAGCGTAAGATAAGCATGCGCACGCACACATAAGCAGACACACACGCTCACCCAGCCCATACACATGTGCATGCACGCACGCACACACATCTATACATGCAGGTCCTTTAAGAACAAATTACATATCCATAATTTATTTATATTGATGTCTGTCTTCCCTTCTAGACAGTAAGCTTGCTGTGGCCAAGGAGCGTGCCTACCAACTCTGTTATATTGCACTTTCCCAAGCGCTAAGTACAGTGCTCTACATACAATAAGCACTCAGGAAATACAATTTTTGGTTGACTGATTGGGTTTCCACAGGCTGGTTTTGTACTCTCAGCCACCCAAGCGGCCTCTGTCCCTGCTGCCCCAGCCATGCTTTTTAGTTTAGTTTGGGGACTTTATCTCCTAGTCATTTTTTATCTCCTAGTCATTTTTTTTTTGTGGGTTCTTAAGGATTGGGGAAGGTGTAGGGGGGGAGAGTCCTTGTTTATGGAACTGTCCTGCCTTGTTCCCTCCTCCACCCCGAAAGCCAGACTGGATGGATGGATGGATGGATGGATGACCCGTACGCTGCAGGATCCTTAGGTTTGCTGTTCACTTACAGCAGCAAGAAGCCAGGTAGCCTAGTGATCATGGACTCGGGAGTCAGGAATCTGCTGTGTGACCTTGGGCAAGTCACTTTGCTTTTCTGAGTCTCAGTTTCTTCATCTGCAAAGTGATCAAATACCTGCTCTCTCCCTCCCCCTTTAGTCTGTGAGCCCTACATGGGACAGAGATTGTGTCCGATCTGGTTATCCTGTATCTACGCCAGTGCTTTGGACACAGTAAGCATTTAACAAATACCACAGCGATTAGGACTATTCCCCTGTGGATCCCTTGCTCCACCCTAGACCATCCCAGGCTGCTCGTGGATCACGCAGAGTTGTGCTGGCCCTCTCCCTGACAGACTAACCGAACTTCTGCCTGGACCTGCCTTGTAGCCCCACATGTACACAGTCACAAGAAGCAGTGTGGCCTCGTAGAAAGAGCACAGTCCTGGGATTCAGAAGACTTGGGTTTCCATCCCCACTTTGCCAATCGCTTGCTGTGTGACTTGAAGTCACTTAACTTCTCTGTGCTTCAGTTTCTCAACTGTGAAATGGGGATTCTCCCCATTCTCCCTCTTACTTAGACGATGATCCCTAGGCAGGACAGAGACTATGTCCGACCTAATTAACTTGTACCTATCCCAGTGCTAAGAAGTGTTTGACACATAATAGTAATCATAATGATGGCATTTTTTAAGCGCTATGTGCAAAGCACTGTTCTAAGCCTACACGCTCATCAAATACCATTAAAGAATAAAGAAATGTCTATCTCCTCTAGACTGTAAATTCCTTGTGAGCTGGAAACGTGCCCAACTCTTTTCTGTTGTACTCTCCCAAGCACTTAGTACAGTGCTCTGCACACAGTAAGCGCTCAATGAATACGATCGACTGAGTGACCGACTGTGACGGAACCCGGGTTTCAGCTAAGCGGTTTTTCCTCTCGGTACCGCAGGTATCCGTCCTTACAAATGCGAGATCTGCAACAAAGCCTTCACGCAGCGCTGCTCTCTGGAGTCTCACCTGAAAAAGATCCACGGGGTGCAGCAGCAGTACGCCTACAAGCAGCGGCGGGACAAGCTGTACGTCTGTGAGGACTGTGGCTACACGGGCCCCACGCAGGAGGACTTGTACTTACACGTGAGCGCCGTCCACCCGGGCAGTGCGTTCCTGAAAAAGACTTCCAAAAAGCTCGCTGCCATTTTACAAACCAAGCTGACGTCCGTGCTGCAGAGGAACGCCAAGCTGAACGAGGAGAACGAGTGAGGGTCGCCCACCGGTTCACGTGGCGGCCGAGTCCGGTCTGGTTCCGTGAGGGCGGTATTTATTAACGGTGTGGCGTTACGCGCTAAGCGCTGGGACCGGGCCGGGATCATCAGGTTCAGCCGCAGTTGCTGAGCCACACGGGGATGACGGTCTAAGAGGCGGGGAGACTGGGAAGATGGGGAAACTGAGGCGCAAAGAGGTTAAGTGACTTCCCCAGGGTCACACCACAGGGCAGTGGTAAGAGCTGGGACTTGAACCCACCTCACCTGAGCTCTGGGCCCACGGTCTTTTCCTCAGGCTATGCCGCCTTCTCTCCGTCCCTCTCCCCCAGCTCACTTTTAATTTTTTTTAAATTAAGGCATGGCTTGGTTCCAGTTTAGTTGCCCGTTTTCCCTTCCATAGTCAAGTTGCAATGCAAAATTGTGAGCCCCATGTGGGACGGGGACTGTCTGATCTGATTATTTGATACCTCTGGCAGTGCTTAGCATATAGTAAGCACTAAATAGATACCCTAAGAGAAGAGGCTTCGAGTGGGAGAGAAGTGACTTCTCGGTTGGGGACGTCACCACTGACTGTAGGCGTGTCTGTAAAAGTAGATGTTTTATCCAGTTGCCACAGTTGCACAGACTTTCTCGAAGACTCGAAATGAGATTTAAGGTATCGTTAAAGATGACCCCCTTTTTTATTCTCTTGACCCCGGGTGTGGGCGCCTTAAAATAAATTAGCTTCACTACGATTTTAACCAAACAAGGTGGTGTTTGTTAATGAACAATAAAGTTTACAAAATTATTTTAAGTAAATAGAATATCCCTATTTTGTTTTTTTTTTCAAACAGTTAAGATACCGTTTCCATCTGTGGTCAAAATCTGGCTTCCTGATTATCATTGGGTGGTTCATCCGTGGGATTCTGGAGAAGTAAGCTGGACAAGAGAGGTTGAAGGAGTGTGAAAGAGAGAATCAAGGCAGCTCGCTTCCCCACCTCGGCACAATGGCGATGCCCTGCTGGCTTGGGATCGAAAGCCACCAATCAGGCAGTTCAAAAGAAATAAAGACAGATATCTGACCTATGATGCTTTGCAGTGAAGTCACTGCAAATGTCTGTTTCATTCACCTTGATTGGAATTTACTAACCAAAGATGGATAAAGATTGCGGCGGTGGGGGTGGGGGAACTCAGTGGGGAATAGATGTGTCGAGAGCTATTTACTTCTAGATTATGTGTACACTCTAATTTATGGAGCATCTGTGTGCAGAGGCACTGTACTAAGCGCTTGGGAGAGTCCAATAAAATTAGTAGAGCCTTGAGGATTTCAGTATTTCCACAGAAACTGTTTCTAGGTGTTGGAGATTAAACCAGGGTGGGTAATCTGTTTTCTGCCTTATCCTTGGACAGGTAACTTAACTTCTCGGCGCCTCAGTTTTCTCCTTATGTAAAGGTGATTCAACACCTGTTCTCCCTACTCCTTCCTCGTGAGCCCTGTTTAGGACAGAGACTGTGTCTGAGCTGAACGTATTTACCCCAACGCTTGGCATGTAATAAGCGCTTAACAAATATTATTGCTGTTATTGTTACCGAAGAGAAACTGCGATGCAGAGAGGTAAAATACTGGCCCAAAGTCACACAGCACAAGTCAGAGGCAGAAATGAACGGCTAACAATTAAGCAGGTGTTCACTGCCTCTCTAGCAGAGAATGCCTGGAGTGGTTTCAAACATGTCACGGACTCCAAAATAAGGCGGCAGAACAATGCACCTCTCTCAGATGCAACCAATACCTTGTTATTTGTCATTCGATCCATGGCAAAAACTGCCGGCAAATCTGCCCGGTAAATGTCAGGTATTCTAATGCAGTGGGTAGCAGAGGAACCCAAAATAACCGTAAGGTTGGCAGACAAGCGGTGAGCTGGGATTAGATCCCAGATTTCCCGATTCCAAATTCTGTGCCCTTTCCACCGGGCCATGTTGCTTCTCATAACAGTCCTAACCGATAGAATGTCACATTCTAGAAAGCTCTCCCACGCAAAATTCCCAGGTTTCTGCTGGGAATTAAGCAATCCTAAGGGACCTTTTATCACTATTTTATAATCATTTCATTTGAGGTACAAGGAAGAATGTATCTCTTTGTCCAGGGTCTCATTGCAAGGAAACCCTCAGTCAATCAGTGGTATTTATTGAGTGCTTACTATATGCAGAACACTGTACCAAGCACTTGAGAGAAAGTAATACAATAGAGTTGGTAGGCTCCTATGGAGCTTACAGTCTAGAATGGAAGGTAGGCATTAAAATAAATTATTGCTAAGGGAAATGGCAGAATGGGGCCGAGGGTGGTGTGATTATCATGTTGCATGAGGGGGTACGGATCCAAAGTGCCTGGGTGACACACAAAGGAAGGCAAATAGGGGAAATGAGGGCTTAGGGAAAGCCTCTTGGAGATGTGATTTTAGGAGGGTTTTGCAGGTGGGCAGTGATGATCTGTTGGATAGAAAGGCAAAGAGAGTTCCAGGCCAGAGAAAGATCTTGAGCAGGGGATCCACAGCAAGATAGACGAGGATCAGTGAGTAGGTTGGAGTTAGAGAGAAGTGTGGGGGGTGGATTGCAGTAGGAGATCAGTGAGGTAAGGTAGGAGGGGGAGAGAATCAAAGTCTGCCAGGGACATGATGAATTCTCATGTTTGCATTTCAGTGAGTGCTACATTGCTAACCCATGCTCACTTTGCCCTGGATCCTTTTCTGCATCTAATTGTACACAGCCTTCCTAATCTTTTTTACATGCAAGTTGGTTTTCTTCCCTCTGGGTTCCCCCACAGCGATCCTTCCAACTGCATCTCGTTGTATGTTTCTGAGCACTCGATCCAGTTTGTCGCGGGGTGCTGTCATTCATCGATCAAGTGAGCATAAGCTGTAGCTCGTCAGGGATCTTTGCTGACAAGGTTAGAGGCAGGTTTCTACTATCCATGACTATCAGGTAATCAGAAAAATGGGTTCTGGAAACTCAGCTTCCTCTTGCTACTCGGTGTTTTCCCAAGGGTGCTACCAAACTGGTTCAATTTCCTCCTTCTTTGATTTCCCTTTTCCATCCTCCCAAAGGTTGAGAATGATTGGCAAAATGGTCAAAGGGCAATTTAATTGAAGAAAGAGGAAAAAGGAAAGCTCTGGATGCTTAAACCCTGGCTCAGCAGAAGAGTCAAAAGGTGGCAGCCAGGGAGGTGTTGGTGAAGAGAAGCCAAGGAGGGAGAAAAGGTGGGTTGAGAAGGGTCTGTCAGTTGATCATACTTACTGAGCACTTACTGTACTAAGCGCTTGGGAGAGTACATTATTATTCAATCGTATTTATTGAGCGCTTACTGTGTGCAGGGCACTGTACTAAGCGCTTGGGAAGTACAAGTTGGCAACATAGAGACGGTCCCTACCCAACAGTGGGCTCACAGTCTAGAAGGGGGAGACAGAGAACAAAACAAAACATATTAACAAAATAAAATAAATAGAATAAACATGTACAAATAAAATAGAGTAATAAATACGTACAAACATATACATATATATAGGTGCTGTGGGGAGGGGGAGGAGGAGGAGAGGAAGGAGGGGGCTCAGTCTGGGAAGGCCTCCTGGAGGAGGTCAGCTCTCAGTAGGGCCTTGAAGTAATATTATTACCTATTACTATTATTACTTATTATTTATTATTACTGACATATTCCCTGCTGCAGCTCCTATTCAAAAGGAGTGTCAGAGCAGAACTTGTCAAACTCCTTCTGCACACCCAAGAGTTTCATGCACCAGAGTTTCTGAAAAACACCAGCATCCTTTCTGCAATAATAAATGACTTTAATTAGCACCAGGTAAGCAGCCAGTCCCCAAGAAACACAAGATTTGGTTGGCAGTGAAAGAGCAGGGACAACTCTTGAGTACATCCCTCAAGCTAATTAATCTACTCCAGGTCACAAAAATAAGGTCTTTTAGCTACAAGGCATAAACAGAAGTCCTGCTACAATTAGGATGAATGACATCTAATACTCTAGATCTACAAGACTGACCCTGCCTAGGTCAATCTGAGGGGACCCCCTATGTACTGGGATACTCTTTATTTCCCTGTTCTGGTCTAGGTGTTTTCAAATGGATTTTTTTTGATAATTTATTTCAAGGGCTAGCCAAAAAAAATCACAGCACCACTAGCTGTTGTCTGAAAACTCATGGATGTCAGGTGAGGGGTGATGATTAAAAAGATGCCTGTAAAGAACAGAGAAGATGACTGAAAATTACTGTTCAGTACTTTTGTTAGTCCTGGAAAAATTATTGAACAAATCAAGAAAATCAATTTGAAAACTCTTAGAAGAGAGCAATGTGGGTTTTATGATGCAACTGAACACATCCAGATTAATTAAACCATCTCTCACCAGTTCTTTTCTATTCCTGTCCTGCCAAACAAACCTGTTGCAGTTTTCTGATCTCAGATGACCGTTTTTGTGAAGACTGAAGTTTATAAAAGGGTTATCATTTTATAAAAGTTTACAAAAGGGTTTACCTTTTTAATGTCATCAACTGGTTCTACTATCCAGGCTTGTACAGTTGAAACAATTTCGATTTATCACAGCTCGGTTGTTGTTACCAGTGTTTGGCTGACACTTAGAATGATATTGGTTCCTCACTGCTTTTCCCACTGGAAATACAATGCAGCCGACAAAATCCCCTCTAGGTTTCTAATTGGAGGTAGCGCCAAAGTGTTTGTGATCCAGCCTGAACACACCTTAAGACTGGCTTTATCTTAGCTCCTTGTTTACCTTCCCCACCGATTTTCCTATCCAGTGACCCAGTTCCATTGGATAGCCCTCTTTGTGTCACGCCAGCGGTAAGGCCAAATCAGAGTGTGCCTCTGCCAAGCCGATGGGCCTTGCTTTATTGTGGGGCTTTGGAGAAGAGCGGCCGTGGGGTGTCACCACCGAAAAAAAGTGAGAACCACTCAGCTAGAAACTAACTGCAGCGAGGAAATGGGGTACGGGGGAATTTTACCTCGAATCTAACTTCATTCCGATCAGGTACATGTTATGAAGACATCCCCGAGGCTCAGTCTGAAAGAAATGAGGTTGGGCCTAAAGGAAAGCCATGACCAACTAAGAATGGAAAAAATAAGGAAGAAATACAGCCTAGGGCACCGGCACTGAACGTCCACAGTTCCTGCCATCAAATGCATCAGTGGGTGGGGGCACTTTTTATGTAAAATTTTGCAGGATAGTACATACAGCTTTCCAGGCAGTTACACTCATGAACTTGTTTCCAGGACTGTCCAAGTAGCTAAACCAAAAAGATACAGAAACATAACGTGGGCATTATCATGATAGCAAAGGCTAATGCCTTCCACTTTCAAAGGCTGGACTAGCCTCTATTTGATACAGGTGACCCTCCAGAGGAGAATCTTCAACAACTTTAGGAACAAATTCAGTTTCATCTATGCCTGGATGGCAGGAATGATATCGCTGGAGAGAAAGGACCATCGGTGGCACCAAATTTAAAACCCAAATAGGTTGTCTCCCTGACTCTTCGCCCTTCTCCCCAGCTATTTACCGCCTATCCCAGTTAGCCACACACCCATTACCTCTCCCACGCTCAGCTACTTCTCAATACTGTCTTTGTTTTTCCCTAAAAATATTGGGCACTTTGGCTCACTGGTTCACAGCTAGACTGTGACAGAATCGATGTGTCTTTCCTTCTCCCTTAGACTATAAATTCCTCAAGAGCAGAGACAATATTCTGCACCCAGTGGGCCCCCTGACTGTGCCGCCCACGTCCTTCATCCTTATTTCGTAACAGAACGTGGCCGGCACCCATTAGTGGTCAAATAAATCGAGAGACAATGGTTCCTGTTTTCCAGAAAGACATACAGGAAAAGAAAATTCCAATCCCAGGGCTTCTCCTAGTCCCTTCACTTCCAAGGTAATTATTTTCCAAGTCCTGTGCTGCCTTTGGTACCCTCTGCTGGTTGTAGAAGAAAGTCTCAAACTTTCTCATTGGTTCAGAGCTCATCTCCAACTTCTCCGAGGATTATTGGGATGGAAATGGAGGCATTCGGGGTCAAGGATAGAATGACTCTTGCAGCAAGTCCTAGTGGTATTCTAGTTGTACCAGACACTTTGGTGAACTTTTATTCAACTGCATCAAGAACCCGCTGAAAAAAATATACAGATTCACCCCCCCCGCCCTAAAAAATTTCAGATGGACCTGAAAGATGCTCTCAGCAAATCAAATGGAAACAACTGGGGTCATCCAAACAGAAGACCCAAAAAACAAAGTCACCACAGTGTGAGAGTCACCATTATTCTGTTTGCTCTCTTCAAATCAATCTCTGTGGGAAGGGCACGAAATTCCACACATTAAAACTCACCCTCTCGTCCTGCGCTATCCGTAACCATTGCTCTTCTGGAAAGAAAGCAATTCACAATCCCCAAGTGAGATGCTTATGGCCTTCTCTCCAAACTCTTAAGCTGGAGAATGCCGCCCTGAACCCTAATCTGGTTGCTGAATACTCTGGTTCTTTTCCTTCTCTTTGAAGTCTTCTAGGCGAAGCAGCCACCTGGACCAGTACTGGGAGCAGATCTCAGAGTGCAGGAAGTGTGAGTGGGCTGGAGACCCATCTTTGTAGGCCACCACAATTAAGCCACAGTGAACCTGTGAAGAAACACAAGGAACTTTCAGATCGTTTGTTAACACATATCCCGCTCTTATTCTCCAAGCTCCAACTTCAACCCTAGGATAAGAACAGTGAGACAGTTTTGATATGAGCAAGGAGGGTCTGCGATCCACCTCTCACCCCACCAGTGATTATGAGTAGCGGAGGGGAAGAAGAGTCTCAGCATCTTTTACACACTTCCACAGTTGCCCGTGGGCCTCCCCTGATCAATTTCCAAGCTGTTGCTTGAATGAAAAGCTCCAGCACCAACTGGACCAGGTTATCTATGCATCCGTGGGCATTCAATATGCCCTTGGGAAGAAAATGATGTTGAACACTCTTAATGCCAGGTGATCTCTTGGACGGTATATGGGAAGCACAGAAAGGACAAGGAGAGAGGGGAGGAAAAAGAGCCTCTTTGTTAGGACTAGGAAGCCCAGCAGAAGTCAGACCAGATGGTAGAGAACCACACACACACATACATACACACACTCTCTCTCTCTCTCTCTCTCTACCCCCCCCCCACCCCCCAAGGTCTCAATTCCAAACAGAGGTTCAGTGTCCTGACCTGAAAACTGTAGTTGGCATCATGATTTATGGCTCCAACATAGGCTGCAACTTGCAACGGGTTGTCAAACGTGTTCTGGATAGATGGCTTTGGTTTCTCTGAAGTCTTCCAATCAATCACACACAGCTTGCCTCTACAGTAGAGCAACAAGCAAGGATTTGCAGGTACCTGTCATTAGAGGCATTTCCAAAATACGATTCTCACTGCTTTTCCTGAATTTCCCATTACACAAGGTATTAGGTCCACCTGTGGGCCACCCCCTTTCCTTGAAAGGAAGGTTGGGGCTTCTCAGTTGTGGTGCTGTTGTTTCGTGTGGTCCAACGGTCAGTGTTGCAGGTAAGGGGATGCCCAGGAATGTCTCACATCCAATAAAAATTGGTCTTACCTGGGGTCTCCCCTAGAACTTTCACCCCAAATTCTCCCTCTCCCTATCACCTTCCTTCACACACCTTTATCTTGATGGTGGGAGATAGGCAGGAGGGACAAGAAGGGGAAGACATCTCCTGCAAGAGGTCTTCTCTAAGCCCTTCTCTTTCCTCTTCTCCCACTCCCTTCTACATCACCCTGACTTGCTCCCTGTATTCATCCCCCCTCCCACTTCCATAGCACTTATATACATTATCTGTAATTTACTTATCTATACCAATGTCTGTCTCCCCCTCTAGACTATAAGCTCCTTCTGGGGACGGAATGTGCCTGCTTATTGTTAACTGTCCTCTCCCAAGTTCTTAGTACAGTGATCTGCACCCAGTAGGTGCTCAATAAATATGACAATGAATGAATGAAAGAAAAAGGGGGAATAACATAGGAAGTAGGGCCAACACCCGGCTTCCTCGTAACTCTTTTTGCTCTTCTTCACTGGAGAAAAGGAATCCGAAAGTTCTTAGAAATGCAGAGGTCTGGAATAGAACTCCTCAGGAGGGGGACTCCTGAGAATCGAGTTTCCTTACTGCAGCTGGGCCACAAGGATCGGCGAGACCCCCCAGCTCATTTTCCCTTCCCTAGGTCAATCTCTCACTCGCCACGAGAGCAATACACCTCTTGGTGCTTAGGATATATGTATATATGTTTGTACATATTTATTACTCTATTTATTTTACTCGTACATATCTATTCTATTTATTTTATTTTGTTAATATGTTTGGTTTTGTTCTCTGTCTCCCCCTTCTAGACTGTGAGCCCACTGTTGGGTAGGGACTGTCTCTATATGTTGCCAACTTGTACTTCCCAAGCGCTTAGTACAGTGCTCTGCACACAGTAAGCGTTCAATAAATACGATTGATTGATTGATTGAGGAGCGAGAGAACTGACAACAGCAAGGGTCGGGGTCCCTGTACACTGCCTTCCCAGACTGAGCCCCTTCCTTCCTCTCCCCCTCGTCTCCCGCTCCACGCCCCCATCTTACCTCCTTCCCTTCCCCATAGCACCTGTATATATGTATATATGTTTGTACATATTTATTACTCTATTTATTTATTTTACTTGTACGTATCTATTCTATTTATTTTCTTTTGTTAGTATGCTTGGTTTTGTTCTCTGTCTCCCCCTTTTAGACTGTGAGCCCGCTGTTGGGTAGGGACTGTCTCTATTTGTTGCCAACTTGTACTTCCCAAGCGCTTAGTACAGTGCTCTGCACACAGTAAGCGCTCAATAAATACGATTGATTGATTGATTGATCGATTGCCTACACAGAGATGTGTTGCTGAAAGAGGACTCCTTGAAAGGGGAGCTCCTCAGATGCCCCTGTATCCCATGGAGGGGGCAAGGGGGAGGGATACAGGGAGCCCAACTACCAGACGCTCATCTCCTTCAACTCCGGCTCCTCCAACACCCCCAAGCCAGGATATTGGAGACCCCCCGCCACCCCCGCCACGGTTTTCCCTCTGCAGCGTCAGTGGGAAGGGGGGTGGCTCTGAACACGTCCCTGCTCCCACCTTGAAGTGTCTGAAGTCTCAGCCGCCCGGCAGGCACGGGAAGTACAGGGAAAAGTGGTGGGACCGTGAGAGAGGAGAGAATGCATTTTGGGGATGGGTCTGTCTACTGCTTCTTGGTCCTCCCGCCACCAAACCCACCCGCCCCCTCAACCAGCCCGTACCGATACTCAGCTACGCAGTCCACCAGCCCCTGGTACTTCAGGATCTCATGCTGAACTGCGCTTTCCAGGGCTCTGACTCCAGTGACGTCCGCCAGGATGGGCCGCACGCTTCTTAAGTAGCCAGAATCAACGGCATCCTTGTCGTCCTCCTCCTGCGCGGACCCGGATGAAAGTACCGCTTCAATGGCTGTGTGGAAGAGCTTTCCTTGCAAAAATACATCTGAGAGAATGGGAAGAATAAAAAAAATTACATACCAAACTTTATGGCTTAGAGCAACACACGCGTATTATTGGAAAGAACTCATTTCCTCTCTGTAAACTCCTGGAGACCACCAATTTCATTACTTGTGTTGAATTTGGGCAGTGAATTCATAGCATTTCCACAGTAAAGTCCCATTAAAACAAGAGATTGTTTAAATAATAATAATAATAATAATAATGTTGGTATTTGTTAAGCGCTTACTATGTGCAAAGCACTGTTCTAAGCGCTGGGGGGAACACAAGGAGATGAGGTTGTCCCATGTGGGGCTCACAGTATTAATCCCCATTTTACAGATGAGGGAATTCAGGCACAGAGAAGTAAAGTCACCATGAAAGTTTTTAACACAGAATACCTAATAAAATGGATTTGATCAACGTAACGGTCATGCTTTAATACAAGGCGAGATAAAAATCTTGAAGTATTTAAAACTTACTGAAAAAAGGCTTTCCACAGAAGCTGTTAGGGGACACTACTTCTAAGTCTCAAACACCTAACTCAGGTCTCCATGGTATAAAAGCTGTCAGGCTACCCCTCCTGAACTCAACTGAACTCAAACCTGATCCTCCCAAGTTACCAAGATTGGAGAGAGAGCCTGAGCACACCACCCCTCCAACCCTTTCCAGCATTTATCTCCAATCCGGTCTGAAGCGGTTAGAGAAAAAATAAAAAATCCACAACACGGGAAAGAAGCCAATAATAAAACCCCACCTACCCGTGCGCCCCTAGTTCCTCCTTAAAATGGACAGTCTGAGTTCTGCTGAAGCAGGGCTCAGGAGAGGGACTGGATTTTTTTTAAGGAAGTTTATTCAGTATTTTATTTCGCCCTGCCTGTCGCCCTTTTTGAAAATCGTTTTGTGAACTAAAACGACACTACGGAGAGGTTATCTGCAGGAACTGTGGAATTTGGTCTTGAGGTAATCCATTTGTTCCAGCAGTGTGTAACAACAGAAACGTTTGAGAGCAAGTTGCTACCATTATGGTTTTCACATTTTTTTTACCCCAGCATCCTAAAAGCCCTGGTGACATTCCCTCTCTCCCCAAATTCTCCTGGGCCCCATGCTTGAGGCAGGTCTTCTTTTCTCCCTTACTCCCTTCAACTGCTTTCCCTCTTCCCTCCTCCTCCCCTTAAGTGGCGAGTGGTCAGGATAGGCTGGTCCCAGGTGGCCCCCGGCCGCTCTTATACATATCTATTCTATTTATTTTATTTTGTTGGTATGTTTGGTTTTGTTCTCTGTCTCCCCCTTCTAGACCGTGAGCCCGCTGTTGGGTAGGGACTGTCTCTATGTGTTGCCGACTTGTACTTCCCAAGAGCTTACTACAGTGCTCTGCACACAGTAAGCGCTCAATAAATACGATTGATTGATTGATTGCAGGAGAGGGATACTTGGGCCGGCCCCTGCTTTGGCTTTGGTGAGGGGGCTTTCATTCATTCATTCAATCAATCGTATTTACTGAGTGCTTACTGTGTGCAGAGCACTGTACCTAAGCACTTGGAAAGTACAATTCAGCAATAAAGAGAGAGAATCCCTGCCCACACCGGGCTTACAGTCTAGAATTGGGGGAGACAGACACCAGGGATCAATATAAGCCTGCCCTTATCAGAGCAGATGGAGCAAAACGGGGGAAGATAGAGGACACAACGTAGTAATAATAATGAATGTGGCATGCAGTGCTCTGCATGTAGTGCTCAATAAATACCACTGATTGATGTGTTAAGCACCGACTGTGTCCCACTCACTGCACTAATCCCCGAGGTTGACAGAGTATAAGCGTGGCTCAGTGGAAAGAGCCCGGCCTTTGGAGTCAGAGTTCATGGGTTCGAATTCCGGCTCCGCCAATTGTCAGCTGTGTGACTTTGGGCAAGTCACTTCACTTCTCTGGGCCTCAGTTACCTCAACTGTAAAATGTGGATTAAGATTGTGAGCCCCCCGTGGGACAACCTGATCACCTTGTAACCTCCCCAGCGCTTAGAACAGTGCTTTGCACATAGTAAGCGCTTAATAAATGCCATTATTGGAGGCCTTCCCAGACTGAGCCCCTTCCTTCCTCTCCCCCCTCGTCCCCCTCTCCCCATCTTACCTCCTTCCCTTCCCCACAGCACCTGTATATATGTTTGTACATATTTATTACTCTATTTACTTTACTTGTACATATCTATTCTATTTATTTTACTTTGTTAGTATGTTTGGTTTTGTTCTCTGCCTCCCCCTTTTAGACTGTGAGCCCACTGTTGGGTAGGGACTGTCTCTATATGTTGCCAATTTGTACTTCCCAAGTGCTTAGTACAGTGTTCTGCACATAGTAAGCGCTCAATAAATACGATTGATGATTGATGATTATTATTATAAGCAGGTTGGACACGGTCCCTGTCCCACACTGAGATCTCAGTCTAAGCGGGAAGGAAATGGGGTATTTTATCTCCAATTTACAAATGAGGTAACTGAGGCACTTGAGTGACTTGCCCAAGGTCACACTGCAGGCAAGGGGCAGAGTAGGAATTAGAAACCAGGTCCGTGCCCTTTTAATTAGGCCTCACTACTTCTCTAGGAAAGGGTGCCATGAAGTGGATGCTTTTCCGAAGACAGCCCAGCCACGCCTCACTCCCAAGTCCTTCTCCTACTCTGGAATTCCCAGCCAAGTTCTCAGCTGATTATAACGCACCATTCTGCAGTTTATACATTAAAACAATACGCGTTCAAACCCACGCAGTCAGAGGTAAAAAAACATAAGAAAACAAAATTCCACTAGGCAATGCATCAGTAAACTCTACATCCCACAGAGCAAAGCAACAAGTAAATAGGAAGAGGTGTGGTCTAGTGGAAACACCACAGGCCTTGGAACAACACGCGTTCAAACCCACGCAGTCAGAGGTAAAAAACATAACAAAACAAAATTCCACTAGGCAATGCATCAGTAAACTCTACATCCCAGAGAGCAAAGCAACAAGTAAATAAGTACATATCCCTTTTACACTGTGAGCCCACTGTTGGGTAGGGACTGTCTCTATGTGTTGCCAATTTGTATTTCCCAAGCGCTTAGTACAGTGCTCTGTACATAGTAAGCGCTCAATAAATATGATTGATGATGAGGAAGAGGTGTGGTCGAGTGGAAACAGCACAGGCCTTGGGTTCTAATCCCAGCTCTGCCAATAAGCAGGTAGTAAATCACAGATATTTACTGAGCGTTTACTATGTGCACAGCGCTGCAGTAAGCGCTTGGGAGAATACAATCCAACCATTAGCAGACCTGTTCCCTGAATTCTATTTTAAAAAAGAAGATCATTAGAGAGGGGGAGATTACTTTTAGTGTATTCCGCAAAGCCATCTTCTCCCAGTTCCAGGATCATTCTCCGCTTCCACCTCTCCAAGTAGAAGGCTTGTTCTGGCGGCATGGTCTGCTGCAGGACCCGGGTCACGCTGGGAATCTTACTCTTCTGTAAGGGAATTTTCAAAGGTAGCGAGGAGTCCTGAAGCGGGATGGGCGAAGCTTCCCTTTCAGGATCAACAAGAGGGATCCAGTTGCGCGGCACCCTTGGTTCCGAGTCCTGCTCTGGGGGCTTACGCCTGCTCACGGGTCCATAGAGCAAATGGTCTTCTTGGAATAGTGTTTCTGGCGTTCTGGATCTTACTTTAGCAGAGATAACCGAATTAATTAAGTTGGAATACTTCTCTTGGTCCACTTCTTCGTAAGGGCTCCCTTTCTTCTTCTTCCTGTTGCAAGAGCGACTTGAGGAAGAGAAGCCTACCCGGGGGACCAGCTCGGATAACATCCCTTTTGATCTTCTGCATTTCCTGAAGATGCTTTGCAGTGACTGCATTCTCAGATCCCGAATTTGGAATCTGGGTTATTTGGCCTCAAGTTCCTCCTCACGTTTTTGAACCTTCACACTTTTTGGTGCTCCTAGGCGGGGAGAAAGGCCATGGTTAACGATGAGTATTCAGACACCCAGACTGAGGCACGGAGACATGAATGGCACAGTAGAACAGTCTTCAGGGAACCCAAGTTCTAGATTATTAATCCCGGGCTTTCTGCGTTGAAGGACGTTATCAATCATATTTATTGAGCGCTTACTGTGTGCAAAGCACTGAACTAAGCGCTTATTATAATGATAGCACTTATTAAGCGCTTACTGTGTGCAAAGCACTGTTCTAAGCGCCGGTGTTCCTTTTCTCTTCTGGCAGAAAGCACCTGTAATTGTTTGATTTAAAGTTGGACAGCTAGCAGTTGATCGATGGTATTTACTGAACGCTTACTGTATGCGGAGCACTGGACTACGTGCTTGGGAGAGAACAATATACTCGGGAGAGTACATATGCTCCCTGCCCATGCGGAGCTTACACTCTAGAGGGGAAGACAGACAATATAAATTACAGACATGTGCTATCAAGTGCTGTGAGGCTGAGGGTGCAGTAAATAAAGGAAACAAATCCAAGGGCAAGAACAATGCAGAAGGGATTCCCATTCATATTTATTTTATTTTGTTTTATTTTATTTATTTATTTTATTCTAGTTTATTTCCTTGGCCGGTCCCTTATTAGTAGTAGTACGTGCCGTCGAGTCGTTTCCCGTTCATATTTATTTTATTTTGCTTTATTTATTTTATTTATTCATTTATTTTATTCTATTTATTTTGTTTTATTTAATTTATTTATTTATTTTATTCTATTTTATTTCCTTGGCCGGCCCCTTAGTAGTAGTAGTACGTGCCGTCGAGTCGTTTCCCGTTCATATTTATTTTATTTTGCTTCATTTATTCTATTTATTCATTTATTTTATTCTATCTATTTTATTTTGTTTTCTTTAATTCATTCATTCATTTGATTCTATTTCATTTTCCTCGGCCGGCCCCTTATTAGCAGTAGCGCGTGCCATCGGGTCGTTTCCTGTTCATATTTATTTTATTTTGCTTTATTTATTTTATTTATTCATTTATTTTATTTTGTTTTATTTAATTCATTCATTTATTTTATTCTATTTCATTTTCCTCGGCTGGCCCCTTATTAGCAGTAGCGTGTGCCGTCGGGTCGTTTCCCGTTCATATTTATTTTATTTTGCTTTATTTATTTAACTTATTCATTTATTTTATTCTGTTTTATTTTGTTTTCTTTAATTCATTCATTCATTTATTCGATTCTATTTCATTTTCCTCGGCCGGCCCCTTATTGGCAGTAGCGCGTGCCGTCGGGTTGTTTCCCGTTCATATTTATTTTATTTTGCTTTATTTATTCTATTTATTCATTTATTTTATTCTATTTATTTTATTTTGTTTTATTTAATTCATTCATTTATTTTATTCTATTTCATTTTCCTCGGCCGGCCCCTTATTGGCAGTAGCGCGTGCCGTCGGGTCGTTTCCCGTTCATATTTATTTTATTTTGCTTTATTTCTTTTATTTATTCATTTATTTTATTTTGTTTTATTTAATTCATCCATTTATTTTATTTTCCTCGGCCGGCCCCTTATTGGCAGTAGCGCGTGCCGTCGGGTCGTTTCCCGCTCATATTTATTTTATTTTGTGTTATTTAACTCATTCATTCATTTATTTGATTCTATTTCATTTTCCTCGGCCGGCCCCTTATCGGCAGTAGCGCGTGCCGTCGGGTCGTTTCCCATTCCCATTTATTTTATTTTGTTTCGTTTTATTTATTTTATTCTTTTTATTTTATTTTGTTACCATGTTTTGTTCTCTGTCTCCCCCCTCTAGACCGCGAGCCCACGGTCGGGTAGGGACCGTCTCTGGATGTTGCCAACTTGGACTTCCCAAGCGCTCTGCACACAGTAAGCGCTCGATAAATACGACTGATTGATTGATTATTGATCCATTTACACTCATCTGCCTCCCCCCCAACACACCCACTTTTTTTTAATGGTATTTGTTAAGTGTTTACTGTGCGCCAGGCACTGTAGTAAGATCTGGGCAAGGTACAAGTTGATCAGGTTGGAAACGGTCCTTTGTTCAACATGGGGCTTAAAGTCTTCATCCCCGTTGTACAAATGAGGAAACAGGCACAGAGAAGTTATCGCTTTTCCTTAGTGGTGGTGGCGGAATTAAGTCTTTCCCAGTTCTCAAACACCCTTCGGACGCAGGATAAATTCTGGGCTAAAAAAGTTAATAAAGAAAAGCCGGGCAGCGTTTGCAATCACTGGGGCTCCGAACCCGCCTGTCCGTAGAGGGAAACAAGGCCGAATGGACAAAGTCCAAAAGGGCGGTTCACCGTGGACCTGCTGTTGGGTAGGGACCGTCTCTATGTGTTGCCGACTTGGACTTCCCAAGCGCTTAGTACAGTGCTCTGCACACAGTAAGCGCTCAATAAATACGATTGATTGACATCTATTCTATTTATTCTATTTGGTCAGTATGTTCGGTTCTGTTCTCCGTCTCCCCCTTCTAGACTGTGAGCCCGCTGTTGGGTAGGGACTGTCTCTATGTGTTGCCGGCTTGTACCTCCCAAGCGCACTGCACACAGTAAGTGCTCAATAAATTAGATCGATTGATTGATATCTATTCTATTTATTTTATCTGGTCAGTATGTTTGGTTTTGTTCTCTGTCTCCCCCTTCTAGACTGTGAGCCCGCTGTTGGGTAGTGACTGTCTCTATATGTTGCCAATTTGTACTTCCCAAGCGCTTAGTACAGTGCTCTGCACACAGTAAGCGCTCAATAAATACGATTGATGATGATGATGATGATGGTAAATACGATGATTGATTGATATCTATTCTATTTATTCTATTTGGTCAGTATGTTCTGTTCTGTTCTCTGTCTCCCCCTTCTAGGCTGTGAGCCCGCTGTTGGGTAGGGACTGTCTCTATGTGTTGCCGACTTGTACTTCCCAAACGCTTAGTACAGTGCTCTGCACACAGTAAGCGCTCAATAAATACGATTGATTGATTGATTGATATCTATTCTATTTATTTTATTTGGTCAGTATGTTTGGTTTTGTTCTCTGTCTCCCCCTTCTAGACTGTGAGCCCGCTGTTGGGTAGGGACCGTCTCTATGTGTTGCCGACTTGTACTTCCCAAGCGCTTAGTACAGTGCTCTGCACACAGTAAGCGCTCAGTAAATACGATTGATTGATTGATAGCTATTCTATTTATTCTATTTGGTCAGTATGTTTGGTTCTGTTCTCTATTTATTTGGTCAGTATGTTCTGTTCTGTTCTCTGTCTCCCCCTTCTAGGCTGTGAGCCCGCTGCTGGGTAGGGACTGTCTCTATGTGTTGCCGACTTGGACTTCCCAAGCGCTTAGTACAGTGCTCTGCACACAGTAAGCGCTCAATAAATACGCTTGATTGATTGATTGATATCTATTCTATTTATTCTATTTGGTCAGTATGTTCGGTTTTGTTCTCTGTCTCCCCCTTCTAGGCTGTGAGCCCACTGTTGGGTAGGGACTGTCTCTATGTGTTGCCGACTTGTACTTCCCAAGCGCTCAGTACAGTGCTCTGCACACAGTAGGTGCTCAATAAATACGATTGATTGATTGATATCTATTCTATTTATTTTATTTGGTCAGTATGTTTGGTTTTGTTCTCTGTCTCCCCCTTCTAGACTGTGAGCCCGCTGTTGGGTAGGGACTGTCTCTATGTGTTGCCGATTTGTACTTCCCAAGCGCTTAGTACAGTGCTCTGCACACGGTAGGTGCTCAATAAATACGATTGATTGATATCTATTATATTTATTTTATTTGGTCAGTATGTTTGGTTCTGTTCTCTGTCTCCCCCTTCTAGACTGTGAGCCCGCTGTTGGGTAGGGACTGTCTCTATGTGTTGCTGACTTGTACTTCCCAAGCGCTTAGTACAGTGCTCTGCACACAGTAAGCGCTCAATAAATACGATTGATGATGATGACTGTCTCTATGTGTTGCCGACTTGTACTTCCCAAGCACTTAGTACAGTGCTCTGCACACACTAGGTGCTCAATAAATACGATTGATCGATTGATTGATATCTATTCTATTTATTTTATTTGATCAGTATGTTTGGTTTTGTTCTCTGTCTCCCCCTTCTAGACTGTGAGCCCGCTGTTGGGTAGGGACTGTCTCTATGAGTTGCCGACTTGTACTTCCCAAGCGCTTAGTACAGTGCTCTGCACACAGTAAGCGCTCAATAAATACGATTGATTGACCTGAACTCCAGTCCTGGCAGTGAACACGAGAAGCCAAGGTTGGCTGGATCATCATCATCATCATCATCATCATCAATCGTATTTATTGAGCGCTTACTATGTGCACAGCACTGTACTAAGCGCTTGGGAAGTACAAATTGGCAACATAGAGACAGTCCCTACCCAACAGTGGGCTCACAGTCTAGAAGCCTTTGGACAGTGATTTACACCGCCCAAATCGGGCTGTTCTACTGCCAATTCAGAGGAACCCCAGTCACCAAGGAGGAGGCTTAGTGTACCTGGTGGGGCTAAATAATAATAATGATGGTATTTGTTAAGCGCTTCCTATGTGCAAAGCACTGTTCTAAGCGCTTTGATTTTGTTAGTATGTTTGGTTTTGTTGTCTGTCTCCCCCTTCTAGACTGTGAGCCCACTGTTGGGTAGGGACTGTCTCTATATGTTGCCAACTTGCACTTCCCAAGCGCTTAGTACAGTGCTCTGCACATAGTAAGTGCTCAATAAATACGATTGATGATTGACGATGATGATTTATTGAGCCCTTACTGTGTGCAGAGCACAAGAAGCGTGGCTCAGTGGAGAAGAGCCCGGGCTTTGGAGTCAGAGGTCATGGGTTCAAATCCCGGCTCCGCCAAATGTCAGCTGTGTGACTTTGGGCGAGTCACTTCACTGGGCCTCAGTTCCCTCATCTGCAAAATGGGGATAAGACTGTGAACTCCCTGTGGGACAACCTGATCACTCTGTAACCTCCCCAGCGCTTAGAACAGTGCTTTGCACAAAGTAAGCGCTTACTAAATGCCATTATTATTATTATATGAAAAGCAGCGTGGCTCAGTGGAAAGAGCCCGGGGTTTGGAGTCAGAGGTCATGGGTTCGAATCCCGGCTCCGCCAAATGTCAGCTGTGTGACTTTGGGCGAGTCACTTCACTTCTCTGAGCCTCAGTTCCCTCATCTGTAAAATGGGGATAAGACTGGGAGCCCCCTGTGGGGACAACCTGATCACTCTGTAACCTCCCCAGTGCTTAGAACAGTGCTTTGCACATAGTAAGCACTTAATAAATGCCATTATTATTATTATATGAGAAGCAGCGTGGCTCAGTGGAAAGAGCACGGGCTTTGGAGTCAGAGGTCATGGGTTCGAATCCCGGCTCCGCCAAATCATCATCATCATCATCAATCGTATTTATTGAGCGCTTACTATGTGCAGAGCACTGTACTAAGCGCTTGGGAAGTACAAATTGGCAACATCTAGAGACAGTCCCTACCCAACAGTGGGCTCACAGTCTAAAAGGGGGAGACAGAGAACAAAACCAAACATACTAACAAAATAAAATAAACAGAATAGATATGTATAAATAAAAAAATAGAGTAAAAAAAATATGTACAAACATATATACATATATACAGCCAAATGTCAGCTGCGTGACTTTGGGCGAGTCACTTCACTTCTCTGAGCCTCAGTTCCCTCATCTGTAAAATGGGGATTAAGTCTGTGAGCCCCACGTGGGACAACCTGATCACTTTGTAACCCCCCAAGCGCTTAGAACAGTGCTTTGCACGTAGTAAGCGCTTAATAAATGCCATTATTATTATTATTATTACTAAGCGCTTGGGAAGTCCAAGTTGGCAACACATAGAGACGGTCCCTCCCCAACAACGGGCTCACGGCCTGCGCTTAGAACAGTGCTTTGCACAGAGTAATTGCTTAAGAAATGCCATTATTATTATTATTATCATTATTATTATTATTATCATTATTATTATTATTACCTTGCCAGGATACTCCTTGTCCCACATGGCTCCGGCTCGCCGGCCCCGCCCCTCGCGCTAAAAAGGGCGCGCGGCCGGAGTCACGTGACCTGCTGGGCGTGCCTCCCCCCGCCATCTTTGTTTCGGGCGGAAGCGTGCCTCCAGCCCACCTCCCGCCTCGACCCCAGGTCTTTTCTCCCATCCCTTCGGCGCCTCGTGAGGGTTTGTCGACCCTCCCTCGCCGTATCCGGGGCCGTCCGGCGAAGGGGCTCGGGGATCCGGTCCGCCGCCCGACCCCAACATGGCCGCCCCGCCTTCAGGGGGGAGCCCCTCTAGGCCGGGCTCCCGCGCGTCTCGGTGGTGGGGCCCGGGGCGCGCCGGGCCGGGGGCGGACCGGCGGAGGGGCGGGGGCTCTTAGCGGGGGCGGAGCGCACCGCGCAGCACCGCGCTCTGCACCGCGTCCCGGCTGCGCGATGGCCTCCGTGCCCAACCTGCTGCAGGCGGAGGGGGAGCATGAGCGGGGCAAGGTGGGTGGTGCCCCCCCATAACGACGCTCCTGTATATATGTTTGTACATATTTGTTACTTTTTTATTTATTTATGTATTTATTTATTTACGTTACTTGTCCATATCTATTCTATTCATTTTATTTTGTTAGTCCGTTTGGTTTTGTTGTTTGTACATATTTGTTTATTTATTTACTTTACTTGTACATATCTATTCTATTCATTTTATTTTGTTAGTCCGTTTGGTTTTGTTGTTTGTACATATTTGTTACTTTATTATTTATTTATTTATTTACTTGTCCATATCTATTCTATTCATTTTATTTTGTTAGTCCGTTTGGTTTTGTTGTTTGTACATATTTGTTACTTTATTTATTTACTTGTACATATCTATTCTATTCGTTTTATTTTGTTAGTCCGTTTGGTTTTGTTGTTTGTGCATATTTGTTACTTTATATTTATTTCTTTACTTGTACATATCTATTCTATTCATTTTATTTTGCTAGTCCGTTTGGTTTTGTTGTTTGTACATATTTGTTACTTTATTTATTTATTTATTTATTTATTTTACTTGTACATATCTATTCTGTTCATTTTATTTTGTTAGTCCGTTTGGTTTTGTTGTTTGTACATATTTGTTACTTTATTTATTCATTTATTTATTCATTTATTTATTTTACTTGTACATATCTATTCTATTCATTTTATTTTGCTAGTCCGTTTGGTTTTGTTGTTTGTACATATTTGCTACTTTATTTATTTATTTATTTATTTATTTTACTTGTACATATCTATTCTATTCATTTTATTTTGTTAGTCCGTTTGGTTTTGTTGTTTGTACATATTTGTTACTTTATTTATTCATTTATTTATTCATTTATTTATTTTACTTGTACATATCTATTCTATTCATTTTATTTTGTTAGTCCGTTTGGTTTTGTTGTTTGTACATATTTGTCACTTTATTATTTATTTATTTATTTATTTACTTGTACATATCTATTCTATTTTATTTTGTTAGTCCGTTTGGTTTTGTTGTTTGTACATATTTGTTACTTCATTTATTTATTTATTTATTTACTTGTACATATCTATTCTATTCATTTTATTTTGCTAGTCCGTTTGGTTTTGTTGTTTGTGCATCTTTGTTACTTTATTTATTTATTTATTTATTTTACTTGTCCATATCTATTCTGTTCATTTTATTTTGTTAGTCTGGTTTTGTTGTTTGTACATCTTTGTTACTTTATTTATTTATTTATTTATTTTACTTGTCCATAGCTATTCTGTTGATTTTATTTTGTCAGTCTGTTTGGTTTTGTTCCCTGTCTCCCCCCCACTTTTAGACTGTGAGCCCGCTGCGGGGTAGGGACCGTCCCTAGATGTTGCCAACTTGGACCTCCCAAGCGCCCAGTCCAGTGCCGCGCACACAGTGAGCGCTCGGTAGATACGATTGCTGCTGCTGCTGATGGTGATGCTGACGGCCTTGGTGCCGGTGGAGCTGCCTGCCGAGCGCCGTGCTGAGCGGCGCGGGGGAGAGCGGGCCGTGGGGTGCCCGCCCCCCGGTTTCCAGAGGAGGGGACGGAGGCCCAGAGCGGTGAATTGGCTTGCCCGAGGTCACCCAGCAGGCCAGGGGCGGAGCCGGGGTTAGGTGCCACGCTTGACCCCCCCACGGTCCCCACCCCCCAGTGCTCCATGTCTTCCCCCCCCCCAGTGCCCCATGTCTTCCCCCCTCCATTGCCCCATGTCTTCCCCCCTCCAGTGCCCCATGTCTTCCCCCCTCCAGTGCCCCATGTCTTCCCCCTCCAGTGCTCCATATCTTCCCCCCATTGCACCATGTCTTTCCCCCATTGCTCCATGTCTTCTCCTCCATTGCTCCATGTCTTCCCCTCCGTTGCTCCATGTCTTCCCCACCGTTGCTCCCTGTCTTCCCCCCACCATTGCTCCCTGTCTTCCCCCCACCATTGCTCCCTGTCCTCCCCCCTCCAGTGCTCCATGACTTCCCCCCTCCAGTGTTCCATGACTTCCCCCTCCAGTGCCCATGACTTCCCCCCTCCAGTGCTCCATGTCTTCCCCCCTCCAGTGCTCCATGTCTTCCCCCCTCCAGTGCTCCATGTCTTCCCCCCTCCAGTGCTCCATGTCTTCCCCCCTCCAGTGCCCCATGTCTTCCCCCCTCTATTGCTCCATGTCTCCCCCCATTGCTCCATGTCTTCCCCCTCTATTGCTCCATGTCTCCCCCCCATTGCTCCATGTCTTCCCCCCTCTATTGCTCCATGTCTTCCCCCCTCTATTGCTCCATGTCTTCCCCCCCTCATTGCTCCATGTCTTCCCCCCCCATTGCTCCATGTCTCCCCCCCCCCCATTGCTCCATGTCTTCCCCCCCTCTATTGCTCCATGTCTTCCGAGAAGTTAAATGACTTGCCCAAAGTCACACAGCTGACAAGTGGCGGAGCCGGGATTTGAACCCACGACCTGTGACTCCAAAGCTCAGGCTCTTTCCACTGAGCCACACTGCTTCTCTGTGTCTTCCCCCCTCCAGTGCTCCATGTCATCCCCCCTCCAGTGCTCCATGTCTTCCCCCCCTCCAGTGCTCCTTGTCTTCCCCCCCTCCAGTGCTCCTTGTCTCCCCCCGTGCTCCATGTCTTCCCCCCTCCAGTGCTCCATGTCTTCCCCCCCTCCAGTGCTCCCTGCCCCCCATCCCCCAACTCTTTGATCTCTCTGTGGCATCCTTTCTTCCTCCTTTTCCGGCTGAAGGGAACAAGTCCCGACTCTCAGTAGCTCTTATAAAAATAATAATAATAACAATTCTCCCCTTCTCAACTCTGCACCTCCTTCTCTCCTCGTCCTCATTGTCAGCCAAGGCAGTCTACAGTGCATTGCCCGACAGTGGGCTCTAAGGCCAAAAGCCTGCTGTAAAAATAGGCATACATGTATATAATAATAATAATGCTATTTCTTAAGCACGTACTATGTGCCAGGCACTGTACCAAGCACTAGGGTGGATACAAGCAGATTGGGTTGGACACAGTCCCTGTCCCATGTGAGGCTCACAGTCTCAATCCCCATTTTACAGATGAGGTCACTGAGGCCCAGAGAAGTGAAGTGACTTGCCCAAGGTCATCCAGCAGACAAGTGTCACAGAACCGGAATTAGAACAGTGCTTTGTACATAGTAAGTGCTTAACAAATGCCATTATAATAATAATAATAATAATAATAATAATAATTATTATTATTATTATAACACTCGACCTTCTGTCTCACAGACCCGTGCCCTAGCCACTGTGCCATGCTGCCTCTCTGTCCCTATATGTCTACATACTAGACATATAAATACATATAAATAATACATATATTAAATATATGTATATAAATACATATAAATAATAATAATAATGATGATGATAAATGCCATCAATAATGATGGCATTTATTAAGCGCTTACTATGTGCAAAGCACTGTTCTACGCACTGGGGAGGTTACAAGGTGATCAGGTTGTTCCTGGGGGGGCTCCCAGTCTTAATCCCCATTTTACAGATGAGGTAACTGAGGTACAGAGAAGTTAAGTGACTTGCCCAAAGTCACACAGCTGACAATTGGCGGAGCCAGGATTTGAACCCATGACCTCTGACTCCAAAGCCCGTGCTCTTTCCACTGAGCCACGCTGCTTCTCTAAATGCATATGTGTCTCTAGATTGTGAGCTTGTTGTGGGCAGGAATGTGTCTGGTGTACTCTCCCAAATGCTTAGTACAGTGTTTTGCACACAGTAAGTGCTCAAATATGATTATATATATATATATATATATATATATATATATATGTATGTATCAAACAATCAGAGGATTCCTAAGATGGTCACCCTGGACTAGGTAAACTATTAGACTATTCTCTAAACTATTTAGAGAAGCAGCGTGGCTCAGTGGAAAAGAGCCTGGGCTTTGGAGTCAGAGGTCGTGGGTTCAAATCCTGGCTCCGCCACTTGTCAGCTGTGTGACTTTGGGCAAGTCACATCACTTCTCTGTGCCTCCGTTCCCTCATCCGTAAAATGGGGATGAAGACTGTGAGCCCCCCGTGGGACAACCTGATCACCTTGTAACCTCCCCAGCGCTTAGAACAGTGCTTTGCACATAGTAAGCGCTTAATAAATGCCATTATTATTATTATTATTATTCTTATTAAGCTCTCCCTAAAGGGGAGGACAGCCAGCATTCTTTGTGAAATTGCAGGTAATAAAAGACAAGCCCTATCTAGACTAAAGTTCTTGTTAAAGTTTAGGTGTGGCGTCTACATGATTAGAGAAGCGTTTGATAAGAGGCTACTGTTTTATTGTTTAGAAACCATTTCTGAAACAGAGTTAGTCTTAAACATTCCTTTTTTTTTTTTGGCTTGGTCATGGGCCATTCTGGAGCATTTGCCCCGTTTTGGGACGAGCTTTGTTTGTAGCCTTAGTCATTGGGGCAATGTCATTAAATAAGGCAACATAAGAAATAAGGTGTACTACATAATTCACCTTACAGCTTTCATACGAGCGGCTCTTACTGAATGGTATATTTGAGTACACGTATTATTTGAGCATATATTTAAGAACTGATCCTGTAAATGGATTGCTGTGTAAACTCGACTTCAGGAAGAGAATAAATCATGGTGACTGGCTGATTTTTTATATCTATTGAAAGATTTTTGGAACAAACCTTTTTCCATACCCATTTCTAAAAGTCTCTTAAATCAAATTCCTAATCAGATGAAAGAATAGGACTGATTGTTCTATGGCTATGCATGCAGTAAACTACTTTATCTAAAACTAGACTCAATGTATTTTTACCCTGACACCCGAATCTCATGATTATTCCAAAGTCCGTAGAAAAAGGATGCTTAGTTAAAATTAAGACTATTAGAGAGGTGTCTTTTATGAAAATCTCAGAGGAAAAAAAAAATCAGGGACCATTCTGGAGTGACCCCGGCTGTATTGGTAACTACATTGAGGTGTTCCCTTCTGGAAAACTATTGAATTTTGAACATGGCTGCTGTTTCGTACAATCAAAAAAAAATAAGTTTTAGAAGTTTTAATCTTTCCCACTTGATTACTCCAATTGCTATTTTATACCCAGTGCTTTAAAAGAAATACACAAAGTGGCTTTATAATAAAAATGCTTTTGTAAGACCCCTGCATCTCATTATCTGTCCCAGACTGCTGCTTTCTGCTAGCCGTGCTACCAAAACACAGTTGGGCACCCAGATCCTCCCATCGCCAGACTTCAGGAGGCATAGACAGGGCACTTGGGGCGAGGCTGCCAGTTGGGAAGACCGAGTTTAAGCGTGGCTCAGTGGAAAGAGCACGGGCTTTGGAGTCAGAGGTCCTGGGTTCGAATTCCGACTCCACCACCTGTCTGCTGTGTGACCTTGGGCAAGTCACTTAACTTTTCTGAGCCTGTTACCTCATCTGGAAAATGGGGATTAAGACTGTGAGCCCCATGTGGGACAACTTGATCACCTTGCAACCCCCCCCCAGCGCTTAGAACAGTGTTCTACACATAGTAAGCGCTTAACAAATGCCATTATTATTATTATTATTATTATTATTTAAGGCATGGAACTGGTTGCCACTGCTGCCTACTGGGTGGGTCCATGGCCTCCGAGGCCACCACCCCAGCCCGTTCCCCTCTAGATTGTGAGCTCTTGTGAGCAGGGGATACGTCTGTTTATTGTTATTTTTGTACTCTCCCAAGCGCTTAGTACAGCACTTTGCACACAATAAGACCTCAATAAGTACGATCGAATGAATGAATTCCTCCAACCCACCCTTCCTCAGGGGTGCCCTCTCTCCTTAATCACATTAGCAGATTGTAGGCACTCCTTTTTCAGGTGGATTTAGGCAAGGAGGTGAAGCCAACTTTACTGTAAAGTATCCTACTGGTAGCGGAGTTTAGCAAACAGAACCTTTCTCAGTTAAATTTGTCTCTTCCCTCTTGGCTTGGGGAGCAGAGAAGCAGACAGCAGCTGTAGAATATTCTAAGGTTTCAGGTTGGGCTGCCAGGGGTTCTGTGGTTGCTTGCTGGGAATGCCCCTTGTCGTGCGACTGGATGTGCCAACCAAAAATTAATTATTTCAGCTGGGTGATCTAAGGAAGGCCTTCTGTACCAACAGTAATTGGGTAGGAGTTGTCTTTTCACTCCTTCCCTCAAGCAAGTTACATAAATTATACCTAAAGGGGTGATTTGGATTTTTCTTTTGGTCTATTGTGAAAAACCGGGATTATCTTTGTACAGAAGTGCTCTGGGCATGTCACTCCCCTCCTCAAAAATCTCCAGTGGCTGCCTGTCAACCAGTCAATGAAGCAACGACTCCTCACTCTCGGCTTCAAGGGTCTCCATCACCTCGCCCCCTCATACCTCACCTCCCTTCTCTCCTTCTCCAGCTCAGCCTGCACCCTCCTCTCCTTTTCCGCTAACCTCCTCACTGTGCCTCGTTTTTGCCTGTCCTGCTGTCAACCCATCCGCCAAAACTAGCTCTCTTCCTCCCTTCAAATCCCTACTGAGAGCTCACCTCCTCCAGAAGGCCTTCCCAGACTGAGCCCCCTTTTCCCTCTCCTCCTCCTCTCTGCCCCCGCCTCCCTCTGCCCTACCCCTTTCCCCTCCCCACAGCATTTGTATATATTTATTACTTTGTTTTACTTGTACATATTTACTGCTCTATTAATGATGTGCATATAGCTATAATTCTATTTATTCCGACGGTTTTGACACCTGTCTACTTGTTTTGTTGTCCGTCTCCCCCTTCTAGACTGAGCCCGTGGTTGGGTAGGGACCGTCTCCAAATATTGCCGACTTGTACTTCCCAAGCGCTTAGTACAGTGCTCTGCACAAAGATCTCCTGATTCCCGGTCCGGCGCTCTTTACGTGCCGCCTTGTCTCTTCCTTTTTCTCGTAAACTCCTCCCCATGTGCATAGTACAATGCTCAACACATAGTGGTTGCTCAATAAATACCAAAGGAAGATTGAACAAAAGGTCGTTTACCAGGGTAGGTTTGACTTAAATGCTTAGCAAAATCTAGGAGAGTCACAATTTCTGCTTGAGATGTTGGGGTTTTTGCTAGAACTGAGGAGTAATGTGAAGCCTTAGGCCCTGTGTAAATGCATACTTTTGGTCTCAACAGCCCAGTCTAGCATTGAAATGCCAAAGTCAGACTGGATCCAACGTTTGGAAGGCAGAATTCATGCCAATAGTAGCTGCTGTTGAACCAGAGATTAGGGTCATTTGAGGGGAATTATCCAAGACTCTGTATAAAGTATTAATAAAAAAATCAATTTATAAAATCTATTGGTTAGTGAAGTTTATAGTGCAAAAAAGCTACTCTGTTCAGTGAGCAGGCGTGTAGCAATGCCTTTTTAGTCAGAGTAGCAATAGCCCTGCTCCGTTTAGTAAGTTCTCAACATAAAGTCACTGGGTGTTGCAATCTGCTCAGATGGTTTTTATCATGTGCCGTTAAATCAGATCCCTCAGGACAGTGAAGATTTGTGGAAATGCTAATTATAGTGGGTTCATGGGTACTTTGGACCATTAAATGAATCCAGTTGGCTTGCAAATTTTGCTCATTAGGAGAACTGATACCATTTTTCAGATGACTGAGTAAAAAAGGTTTTGAAATGAAGTATCCAAGTAGTAGAGATGAGCCAGGAAAAACATAGAGATGCCCCTTTCCCCTCTTCTGATGAGTGAAAACCATTTTGATAAAGTTTTTATAGAGGTTTGGAAACATAGGGCTCAGTGACTCCTGCCAAGTGAATGGCTGGTTGGGGGTGGGAGGGAGAAATTTCAAGAACTGTACTGAATGCTTTAAATAGCAATGGGATAAGATGAATTCTTTTCATACTTTGCTTTTTAAACCAAAATGCCAAGTGCTACTTCTGTTTTCAAGTATTCAGAAGCTTTTAGTAACTAGTATTAAAGTCATCCAACATCAAGATTATCACTTTTTTAATAAATATCAACTTCCCTTTTTTAGGTTATATTAGACTTTTAACGAACATTCGCAGAATTTCATTTGTTATTTCTGCCTTTTTTCAAAATGCCTTTCTGAAGAAGCTGGGAGACTTAGTATTGATGTTAAGTGATGGAGCTCAGGGTTCAGTGTGGAAGAGCTATTTCATTCAGGACAATCTTCCCGTTATCTCTTATATGTAAGAGCCAAGTGAGTGATGGGAGCCTGACAGCTTCACTTCAGAGAGCACTAGAAAGTGGCTTTAATGAAAGGGGGTTGCAGATGAAAAGCTGTGTGTCTAGGGGAACAAACAGGATGTCTCTTTGCTGTAGTAATGATTTCCTGTGCTAGCTGAGAAAAGGGGTTTATAAATTCAAAAATTCTGATGCATGATTTAACTTGCCCTCTGCATACAGGTTCTGCTGTGTTTTGTGTCACTAGCCTCAAATCCTGAGAAATATAGGCTTGTTGAACCTCTTTTTTTCCCCCTAAATGGATAAGCCTCCAGCAATATCAGGAACTCCTTGGGAGAGGGGGAATGGCTCTAATTTGATTTAAATTAATCAAATGAGCCTTTTGTGAATGAAGGGATCAATTGTCTGGCAAACTCTTTCTTTCTTTAAAAAAAAAAAAAGCTGAGCTCTACTGTAGTTCAAGGAGCAGGTCTTTTGGATGCCAGAACTAAGTGGATGCCAGAACTTCTCCTTCATCCACGTCTGCTTTCCTCTGTTCTAACCATTTGAGCTGCTGTCTGCTTTATTGAAGTGTTGGTATTCTTTATTGTTTACAAACCTGAATGTTCCAGTTCCTCTCATCCATTGTCTGAAACACACATTTGCTACTAAGTAAACAGCTGGGGTTATCTGGAAGCTAATTCAAGGTGTGTCCAAACTATAATTTAACAGAATCTGTTGAGTAATGCATTACAAGTGTGTTGGATAGCTCTAAAAATTAAGTAAAAAATGTACTGATTGAAAGACCGAAACAATCTGGATGCAAATTAGAAAAATGGATTTCTAAACAAGTCATTTGAATCACAAAGGCCATCATCTTAATCGGACTCTTCAGTTTCTAATCTCAGAGATGGCAGCTTTGCTACGTGTTCCACAAACTGACAACTGTGCTCCTAATATTGGATTTTTTCCCTTCTTTGTGCATGTTAGAAAAAGTTTGTATCTTGTACACAGTTTCTTCTTGCACACCATTTCAGCCTTGTTGAATAAGGATGCAGTTTCAACCATTTTTGCATTTTTCTTTCAGAAATTCAGCACTTGGAGTATTGTGCAGTTTGCCAGGTACTGCTGTTAGAGGAGATGTAGGGTGACCGTTTGCTTTAATTCCTCATTAGGATTCTGGATTAATCTTGCATCTCTTTGCTGGTATCAAATGGCGAGTTATTGGTCTCATCACATACTTGCTGTAGCTAGAGGTTGTTGCTTATTAGATAGCTCAATTTTTAAGCAGAGCCTGCTGAGCGTACCAGAGGAAATAATGGTTTGTTTATCTCAAAAAGGAACTACTGAACTCATACAGACTTTTCATGCTGGAAGCTTGCCACTGCCTCAGCCTGGAGATTTTTGTCAGTCAGTGGTATTTATTAAGCAATTACTTTGTGCAGAGCACCTTACTAAGTGCTAGGGAGAGTACAGTTCAACAGAGTTGGCAGACATGATCCCTCTAGACAAAGAGCTTTCAGTCTACAGGGGAGACAGACATTAAAATAAATTACGGATAGGGGAAATTGAGTATAAGGATGCCTGTGCCATGGATGAGATCATCCAAAATCCCTCCGTGTTTAGCCAAATGGATTTTAGGACACTTGGTCTCTCCCTTTCTCCCTTTACTTATGCAGGAAATTTAGCCAAAAAGCTTTCAGGTGACTCATGGTCACCCATTAATCACCTGAGACTCTTATAAGAATATTAGGTTTGGAAAAGAGGAATCTGCTTTATTTTTTCTGGGTGATCGAAGGGGTGGGGTTAAAAGTGTCCAGTGGGCAGTGGGGAAGATGTCTGGAGCACCCAAGTTGGGCAGTGGTTGAAGCTGGGGCCGCCACGGGCAGAGTCTGCTTTGGCCCCTTTTAGACTGTGAGCCCACTGTTGGGTAGGGACTGTCTATATGTTGCCAACTTGTACTTTCCAAGCGCTTAGTACAGTGTTCTACACACAGTAAGCGCTCAATAAATAGGATTGATTGATTGCCGGACTGGTCCGAAGCTGGACGGCGTTGGACAAGGGAGGATGGTGGGGGCTCTCCTGAGCATGGGCCTTCTAGAGAAATGCCTTTTATCAATCGTATTTATTGAACACTGTACTAAGTGCTTGGAAGAGTGTAATACAACAAAGTTGGCAGACTCGTTCCCTGTCCAGAGCGAGTTTATTCTGTAGTAAACACTGATGTTTCCAAAGAGGAGGCGGAAGGCTGTCTGCAAGCTTCAAATAGCTCAAAGAGTCTGATCTGAGGATTTGATCCTCTGCTTTGATTATGGAGAAAATTCAGTTTATGCTCCTTAAGATCATTAGCGTAGATTTCGGCAGGTGGGGAGGAAAAAAAAACAACTCCTTTCAGCCCCCGCTTCTTTGGCTGCCTGTAATCTGCCAGAATTTTGGGGTGGGGAGCTGTAGGTGGACCAGTCCCCCCAAACATGAGGGAATGAAGCTTTCCATCTTGGAACTGAGGCCCGCTCTGCTCACACGATCAGTCTGGAGCCTTTGGAAAAGGTCCAGCTTCTCGCTATGCAATACTGAATGCAGAAAAAAGAAACCAGCAGATAAACCTTCCCCTGTTCGCCCAACCCACGTTCTCCCAATTTTTCTTGCACACCTTAGGAAGAAGCATGGCCCAGTGAAAAGAGCACAGGCCTAGGAGTCAGAGAACCTGAGTTCTAATCCTGACTCTGCCACTTACCTGCTGGGTGATGTTGGGTAAATCACTTAACTTCTCTGTGCCTGTGTCGTCCTCAGTAAAGTGGACGATTCAGTACTTGCCCCCACTCCTATTTAGTCTGTGATCCCAATGTTGAACAGGGACTGCGTCTCAACTGCTTATCTTGTAGCTACCCCAGTGCTTACTACGGTGGTTGGCACACAGAAAGCACTTAACAGTACGACAATTATTATTATGCCAGGGCACCTTCAACTTTAAAGTAGCCCGGAGAGATTGGACCATTGTTCTTCTTCCTTCTCCCACTATATGTAAATCACTTTTGTCTGTCCAGCCCAGTGAATTGTAAATTCTTGGAGGGCAGTAGTTATATGTTGGGGCTCCTGGTGTATTTTCCCAATCTCTTTGAACAGTGCTCCACAATGCAGTAGGTCCTCAGTAAATACCACAGATGATGATGGATTCACTTCCCTTTATTTTCCCAGTTCCACTCCTTCCGATTGTGAGCTATTTGAGAGCAGGCATTTATTTTTACATCTAGTGTCCGTTCCCTAATGGCTAGTAATCAATCAGTGGTATTTATTGAGCATTTACTAAATGCTTGGGAGAGTACAACGTAACAGAGTTGGTAGACACTTTCCCTGCCCACCATGAGTTTAGACTGTGAGCCCACTGTTGGGTAGGAACTGTCTCTATATGTTGCCAATTTGTACTTCCCAAGCGCTTAGTACAGTGTTCTGCACATAGTAAGCGCTCAATAAATACGATTGATGATGATGAGTTTAACAGTCTAGCGGACTTACAGTCTAGTACAATCCTCTGTGGACACAATAGACAGTCGATAAATACTTTTGCTGATAATGAGGTTCGCTTAATAAACATTCAATAAGTACCACTGATTGATTTTCACTTCCCACCACCTGCTCCTAATTGGCTGCTGGGAAGTCTGTGTGCTACATCACAGGTGCTCAGACCTTTCCCTGAGGAAATAAGAAATGCTGGTTTTGCTCTCCCTGCCCCAGAAACATCCTTTAGACAGTCTACTCCAAGTCTCTCGGCAATCAATTGGTGGTCTTCTCAGGCTTTAGGGGAAATCTGTGTTCATTTCTGTGGGCACTTGAGCCTTGCTGGAGGGTTTTGAGTGGCAGGCGATCTGTGATGGGACACTTGTTTCAATTCACTTATTTTGAAAGAAGTTAGAGGTGAGTACATTATCTGCTATATCAGTTACCTGCGCATTAGCTCCCCTCCATTTCCAGGGATAACCAGGTACCTTGAACAAGCCCCTGCCTGCAGCCATTAAACTTCGAAGTTCATCTCACATTGTAGTGGTCTGAGCCAAATCTTGGTTTTTGTGTCCGGAGGTCAACTGTCAGATTGCTGTCCAATTGGCTGGAAAAAAAAGCATTATTAGTGCTTCTATAGAGCCAAGATTGGGCATAGATGTTTGGTATAAACTTGTTTCTGCTAGAAGCCAAAATCTTCAAAAATCACAAATTTATCCAAACTCCTTGAATACTTTCTAATCAATAATTGTCTTTTATTCATCTTACTATGCAGAATACTGTTTTTGAAGCCCTTGGGAGAATACAACTGATCTTTTCTGCCTGCTCAACTCCGTGTGCTTTCCATCTGTTGTGGGAGGAAGTATTTCCATTTGTTTGTTTTGAACCTGCCAGTTTCAGTGGAAAACCCTGGATCTTGCAGTTGTGGCATTTATGATCATCCCGTCTCCACCCTTCATGTTGTAGACCTCAGTTGTGTCCCCTTGGAGAAGATACCTTTCTAGACACAGTAGTCCAAACTCTTTCAGCTTCTCCTCGGATTGACGCATCTTCATTCTGTTGGTCATCCCGAGTGCCTGCCTTTGTCCAGTTCTGTCCTTATTATGATGCTCAGACTTACAGCATAATTGGTTTCTGGTTCTTGAAAATTATTATAAGGGGTAATATAACTCAGAACTAGTTTTCTTATAAAAGTGTTATGAATTGAGAATTGATTCCTGAAACAAGCCGGGATAGCCGCCTCAACCAGCCCCTCCTAGCCTTTTTGTTTGTTTGTTTGTTTTTAAAGGTATTTAAGTGTTTACAAGTTGCCAGGCACTGTACTAAGCGCTGGGGTAGATATAAGCTAATCAGGTTGGACACAGTCCCCATCCCACATCAGGCTCACAGTCTTAATCCCCATTATACAGACGAGGGAACTGAGGCACAGAGAAGTGAAGTGACTTGCCCAAGCTCATGCAGCAGGCAAGTGACAGATCTGGGACTAGAATTTAGGTTCTGTGACACCCAGGCTCGTGCTCTTCCCACTAGGCCAAGCTGCTTTTCTGCTTCATCCTTCCCTGCCTCCCTGCCTCTTCCTCTCTCTTTACACCCTTCACTTCCCCATTTGTTTTTCTCTCGCTGTCTTTCATTTTGTTTCGACAGCAATCCCAGTGACAAGTACTGCCGCTGCTACTGCTCCTCGAGGCTGCAAAGCTGGGGACAGACTGGTGCGGGGTGGGGAGGAAAGAGCAGAGCAAGTAGAGGAGAAGGAAGTCAGCAGAGAATAATAATAGTAATAACTGTGGTACTTAAGTGCGTACTATGTGCCAAGCACTATCCCAGGTGCTGGCATAGGTACAAGACCATAAGGTCCCACATGGAGCTCACAGTGTAAATAGGAGGGAGAGCAACTATTGAATCTCTGTTTTACAAATAAGGGAACTGAGGCACAGAGAAGTTAAGTGACTTGCCTAGGGTCACGCAGCAGACAACACTGCTCATCATGGAGGAGGGTAAGACAGCCTCTTCTCTCCTCCTCCATCATCCCCCTTCCCATCCTACTGCATTCTCTCTTCCCATGTCCCACCCCAGTCTGGGGCTCCTGAACTTCGTGGTCCTGGAGGGTAGCGACCGAAGGTAGTGAGGGTGACTACAGCCACGACAACAGCAGCTGCCAAATACAGTGTAGTCAAAAGAACAGAGTTGAAACAGGGAAGGCGTTTTTGGGGTAGGGGCCGGGAAGATTTGAATTGGGTTGCACCTGAACTGGCTGAAAAATCAAGCACTGGAGCAGGAGAGGAATGAGAACGGTATTATTGTGTCAAAGAGACTGGGAAAAAATTGAGATTACTCCTACTCCAATAGCATCACAAGTTTGCACATGTTCAATGAAGTTTTGGTATAATAGCAGAAGGCCTGGGTGGTGGTGGGAGAGACTTTTAAGGCAGCCAAAAGGGGGAAAAAAAAAGGAACAGCTTGGGCTGACCATCCAAGCAAGCTCCATGTGGTAGAAAACAGAGCCGTTTGTCTTTCTGCTTAGATAAATCCATCTCTCTCTGATTCCCAGTTTTTGTAGATAATGCTACTCTCTCTCTCTGACCTCAAAATTGAAATACTTTCCATTGTTCTTCCCTTACTCAATGTTCAACCTGTTTCTTCCTTTATGATGATGCTTATATCCATCCCTTTTCTCCATACCCTCGTAACAATCCCTAATCCAGCTTCTGATCAGCTGTCAGTTTCAGTACTGTGACTTCCACTCGTTGCTTTAAAGCATTTGCTTTATTCAGGACCCGTTTCTTTCTTCAGCTGCCTTTTGACATCCTCATTTTCAATAGCTTTCTGCTAAGTCTCCTCTCAAGAAAGACACTTTGTAGCCTGATTGCTGTCCATTATGTTGGTTTGTCTTTGGTATAAATACCACTGATTGATTAGTAGTGTCCCAATAGCTCTTTGCACTGTATTACATTGAGACTGGGCTTCACTATGGCTCTTAGTTATTGCTTCTGCTTTTTCTGGGTTGCTTCAGATTGCTGTACAGCAGCTGCTTGGGTGCCTTGCTATTAGACACTCTCCTGACACATTCTACCTGGAGAAACGGTGTTGCTATGAGCACTGCCTCACTGATGGTAGTTAGGTGACTACTTAGTTGGCCTTGTTCTTCCGTCCAATGTAAGACCATTCTGAGATGGTCTTTCTCTAATAAATGAGAAACAGCGTGGCCAGTGGATAGAGCACAGGCCTGGGTTCTCATCCCAGCTCATCCAGTTGTCTACTGGGTGACCTTGGACAAGTCACTTAAATTTTCTGTGCTTCAGTTACCTCATCTGTAAAATGGGGATCAAGACTATGAACCCCATGTGGGGCAGGGAGTGTGTCCAACCTGATTAGCCTCTATCTACCCCAGTACTTAATATAGTGCCTGGCACATAGTAAGTGCTTAGCAAATACCATAAGAAAAAATAAAAGTCGTGATTTTTTGAGTGTTTTCTCTACAGTCCCCCCAACAATTACCACTGTGATGCTTGGGATTCTCAAATAATAATAATAATAATAATAATAATGGTATTTAAGTGCTTATTGTGTGCCAAGCACTGTTCTAGGCACTGGGGTAGATAGAAGGTAATCAGGTTGTCCCACGTGGGGCTCAGTCTTCATCCCCATTTTACAGATGAGGGGACTGAGGCACAGAGAATTTAAGTGACTTGCCCAAAGTCACACAGCTGACAAGTGGCAGAGCCGGTATTAGAACCCACAACCTCTGACTCCCAAGCCCGTGCTCTTTCCACTAAGCCATGCTACTTCTACATTTTGAGAAATTTGAAGTATCATAGAATTGCACCGTACACATTAATGCGGTTGTTCCCCACATGTAGTTCTGGATGCTCAGTCTTTCTGTCTGTGTCCTTTTGTAACTTTCAATTACAGTAGCCTTTCTCATAATTGCTGATTTATAAATTTGTATTATAGGTATGAATGAGATATCCCATGTCAAACTGAACAAAACATAACAAAATCTTGTCAACAAGCCAGACTTTGTGTATCTCTTTCCGTTTAGCTTTATATTGTTCTGTGGGACCTTTTCACCTATGGTATCTAAGCAGCTGTAAATAGTAAAAGTCAGTGAAAAGCCGAATGAGTGTGATAAAATGTGCCATTCCTGTTTTTGCTGGCATTAGAATAAATTACTCGCAGTTTGCTTGCTGAGCTTAAGTACAGTACCTTTCCACCGCTAGAGAAGGCTTTGTAGAAGTGGCTGGGAGGCAGTGAAGGTATGGGGATGGGCTGTGTCTCTTCCTCAGTCGGTCCCTGGTAGTTTTATAGGGCAAAGAGGGATCCAGATCTGGGAGCAATGAGGAGTTTGGAGTTTTGGCATTTTCTACTATTGGGCAGTTAGTGTTGCTCATTTTGTACCTACCTCCTCTGGAAATTCCATTCCATTGAGCTTGTATGGGATGTTTGACCTGTAGGTATGATAGATCCCCAGAGAAGACTTTATATTAGTCATTTCTAATGCTCAGCCAACTGGAAAAAACTTCTCAAATTTGCTTGAGTTCCTGCATTTCGGATGTGTATTTTAAAACTAGAGATATGGTAGCCTAAGCAAATTTCCGTATCAAGCAGTGGTAGTTGAACTAAGCTGATTTTTTTTTTTAATGTGTTTCAGTTGAGGTCTGTGTCTGTGGACCTGAATGTTGATCCTTCTCTCCAGATTGACATCCCCGATGCCCTTAGTGAAAGAGACAAGGTCAAGTTTACTGTGCACACCAAGGTAAGGGAGTAAGAGGGGAAGGGTTCTTGGAGGGTGTACTGGGGTTTGAGGGTCAGGATTTCAGGCACTGAGTAACTAGACAATGGGTGACTAGGTAAACGTTGGCAAGATGGTATATGGCAGAGCGAGGCTACGACCTTTGAGCAGTCATATTTATTGAGCGCTTACTGTCTGCAGAGCACACTGTTCTAAGCGCTTGGGAGAGTACAGTACAATAGAGTTGGTACACATGTTCCTTGCCCACAAGGAGCTCTTTGATACCCTCAGTCTATCCACTCAAGGTCTTCATAGCGAGTATCAGGTTGAATTTAGGAGTCCGTGATAATGGTATTTGTGAAGCTCTGATTATGCGGTGGGATAGGGACAGTATATTCAGTTTAGACACAGTCCCCAGCCCACCTAAGGCTCACAATCTCAGTGGGAGGGAGAACAGAGGTTTAATCTCCATTTTACAGTTGAGGAAAGGGAGACCCAGAGAAATTTAAGTGACTCGTCCAAGGTTACAAAGCAGACAAGTGGTGGAGCAGGGATTAGAACCCATGTCTCCTATCTCCCAGGCCTGGGATCTTTTCCACTAGACCATGCCACTTCCATGGTTTACAAGGGAGCTGAGGAGGGAAAAGTAACTTTCCTCCTCCATTTCCTATTTTCTCCATTAGAAGCAAGCATGTGCAACTTAAATATAAAAATTGCTACTTTCCCATCTGCTCTCTTCTAAGCTGCTTTGAAAAGATATTATGGGGAGTAGCACTGGCCACACTGACTACCAAATCTCTCATAGCATGTGCCCACCCTCATCACCTCCAGGTGTTCCTCAGATCTCAGATGTGGACCCCCAGTGGGGTGGACCCTACTGGCCTGCAGGTTCCATGTGATGGAAGTCTGTCCATCACACATCTGACCAGGATGGGTTCTGATATCTCCACTTCTTTCCCCCCAATTACTGGGGGTGAAGGAGGAAGAGGAGTAGGTGAACCAGGCATGGGTTAGGGTATACTTTTGGGGGTTACTGGGGTACATGTATAGTTGCCCCAGAGAATGCTGAAAAAACCCGGAGCCTTGCACGAAGCACTTAATTTTCAGTTTTGTCACCAAAGATGTGGTGTGTGCTCCTTCCCCATTCAGAGATGCATAACGGGGAAGAAGTTCCTGAAGCTATTCCCACCCTGGGGATCAGACTGCCAGATTTCAGCCACCTGTAGCTAGCTGAAGGGGATGGGGTTGAAGGGTCGGTGAGGAGGCCGGGGGGACGAAAGACACACGGACAGACAGGGCTTTCATCACCCTGGAAGCTGGCAGCTGGCTGCACTTTTGGTTGTGGAACACATTAACTGGTTCTTGTTTCTCAGTTGTGGAAGTCCTCAGAAGTCAACCCCGCACGGAATTCTCTGGTGAACTTTCTTTTTCCATATCTTACAGACTACACTGCCTATTTTTCAAACCCCAGAGTTTTCTGTTACAAGACAGCACGAAGACTTTGTGTGGCTACATGATACACTTACTGAAACTGAAGAATATGCGGGGCTCATTGTAAGTCTGCTTTAAAAAGGCGAAGTGGTCTAAGTCGGCATCTTTCTCCTTAACTATTCTACATTCCAAGTCTCGTTAAGATGAATGTATAGTGATCCTTTTCATCTAATATCTTCAGTAACTCTGTTAAATTTGGCCTCTAAAAGAAGCCTTTGAATATATTATAAGGCTGTTGAGGCAAAATTCTAATTTTTAACACTTGTGGGTGTTTTTTTTTTTAAATTAGTGATAAAACCAAGAACCATGGTTGGTTGTAATAATGAACATAGGTAACAGTTGGGCCTAGGCTACCCCTGGGCTTTTGTTTTAAATGCCATGCCAACCACAGCTAGTTTGTACAAGCTATGTTAATATAGCCATGGCTGGGAGATGCTCTGATTCCTCAAAATCGTGTGTTTACTGCTCCTTTCTTTGAGATCCGGCCACTGCCCAGGTTTTGCTAAATGTACAGTTTTTCCCCTTATTAAAAGAGAGCTAGAAGGAATCGCTCTGCCAAGTAGGCTGAAAGGTAAAGGGCTTCCCAGATGAATGGTGAATCTTAATTGACAGCTGTTTAATCTCTGCTGGCAGCTGAGTCCAAATGGAGGTGTAAACTGAGGCAAAAATGAAAGCCCCGTGTGATGTTGTCCAGGATCTTTTTTGAGGGCAAAACTATTCTTGTTTTAATCCTGTCTCTGCCAGCTGCACTTCAAAATTTGAGTGCAGATGGTAAGGCATTAATGCTAGCTGAAATTAGTTTAGAGTAGGATGAGAACAGCATTTCACATTGTAATACCTTCCTGGCAGTGTGGTCCATGACAGCCCATCGATGGGCTCTAATAATCCAATAATCGTCCAACTGAAGCCATGTTTGGAAAGGGAGCTTATTCATCATTGAAAGGTCAGGATGAGTGACTGGCAAAAAGAAGCAGGTATGGGGCGTCTCTATAAAACAGGGTTAGCATCCTTTAACAAACATGCCAGTTGTGACATACAGGCCTTCTCCATGAAGCATGGCTTCAAATCCTCCCCAGCCACAAGAACCAAGCTTATGGCCTTGAATTTACTCACCGCAGTGGCTTACACAACTACAGCCCCACCTCACTTTCATTCCAACACCCCACTGGTAGCATCTGTGCCGATTCTTTCTGCCTAAAGATCTTTCTGACTCTGCTCTAAATGACTTATTCTTTGGCCTTACTATTCTAAGGCAGCATTAATTTTATTATAATGGTGATGAAGTGAGTCTGTTTTAATATATGAGATCTTTATAATATACCCATCAATGTAAAAGCTTGCTGTGAATAATATATTTAATGCAGATACCTCCAGCACCTTCAAAACCTGACTTTGATGGACCCAGAGAGAAGATGCAGAAATTAGGGGAAGGTGAAGGTTCTATGACCAAGGAGGAGTTTGCCAAAATGAAGCAAGAACTAGAAGCGTGAGTGGGATTCATAGGTTGACTTTGGGAAACAGAACAGCCCTCGCATTGAAGGAGATACAGTGTTAAAAGGAAACTTGTTTTCACCATCCCAGGCTCCATTTGCTGCCAACAGCTTGCTAAACCGTGCAATTGCCGGTGTTGATGATCAAGTTATTTTTAGCTTTTTAACATTCAAGTCCATTAAACTGAGCTCCCTGTGGGTTCTAATGTTGTATCCTTAAGGGGCAAGTCTTAAGACAGAAGGGAATGTGTGGCTGTCTGAATTCTCGGGGACCATTCCCAACCACCCTATTCCCTAGCAAAGTCTTTAAATCAAGAAGGAACAGCCATATTAAGTTGCCCCCACCACTCCAGAGGTTAGAGCATGTGGAATCTGTCACCAGGTGGCTGAAGTTTGGCCCACTGTTTCCTGGGCCAGTCAGGCTGTTATTCTGCGGGGTTGGTTATATAGTGACGATTAGTACAAGTCTAAAATACTTCATTTTTATTTTTTTTAGTGAATATTTAGCTGTCTTTAAGAAGACTGTATCCTCACATGAAGTCTTCCTCCAGAGGCTGTCATCTCATCCTGTCCTCAGCAAAGACTGCAACTTCCACGTTTTCCTGGAGTATGACCAGGATGTAAGGCAGTTACTTTTTCACTTCCTTTAACTTGACAGGCCTAGATTAAGACTGAATTATATTTCCAGGAACTTGTTTGGGGACTTCTCAATGGGGATGCTAGTGTACAGGAGCTTGATATTTTTTTTTTCCTCACTGTTCCAAAATAATACAATGGAGGTGGACTTTGATTAAGAAACAGATTAAGCTACTTGACACATCAACCACTGTGGTTCAATGCTTAGAACAGTGCTTTGCACATAGTAAGCGCTTAACAAATGACATCATTATTATTATTTTGAAGGTACTTAGCCTGTTGAGAGAAACCTCTAGTTAGAAAACAGAAGGAGAGTTTCATTCATTCACTTTGATATTTTGGTCCCTCCGTTATAACTAAGAAGAGCATTAGTGAGAAGGCATGGCATAGCCCTTGGGAGACCACCAGTAATCGATATTTTTCTGTCCTAGCTGTTTATTTGGAACAGAAATCTGTCCTCCCTCTCATTTGAGCTCCATAGTTTTTAGGACTACCGAGCTAAAAATGGCATGGGCAGATTCACATTAAAGAATTAAATTTCTCCGATTCACTCGGCAACTTAGGGCTTAATTTTCAGTCGTCTTCCATTAAAGTTCTTAGTAGATAATTAGCTTTTGCACCTATTCAGTATCCACCTTTGATTTAAAAAAATATTGGAATGGAAAAATGCTATTTTGAAGGAATTCTAACACAAGTTGGGTGGTAAATTATAGCTGTGAAAAAGTTCCCCAAAGTACAGCAAAATTTGTAAAAGGAAGTTTTGAGAGCAGCATGACCTTTGCCCAAGCTCAGCCATTATCTTTCAACTCAGCAAGCTGGGAACTGGTTGTTGGAACAAACATATTAAAGAAAGGAAATGTCTTTTAAAAGTGACAGCACCAATAAAAATGATCATATTTGGAACTTGTTCAGGATTCTTCTTGGTGCAGAGTAAGTAACATTTATTGTGAACCATCTTTTTAATTTTTTTGACTTTTCTTTTTTCTCAGCTAAGTGTTAGGAGAAAAAATACCAAAGAGATGTTTGGAGGCTTTTTTAAAAGTGTGGTCAAAAGTGCCGATGAAGTCCTTTTTTCTGGAGTTAAGGTAGGTGGCCTTTAAACTTCTTGGTAAACAGTTCCACTGGGTGAAAAGCCGTCAGATTTTTACTTTGGAAATCTAATGTTTCATAAAGAGGAACAGCTGGGAATTTTAAGAATCTATCTTTTAGTTTAAATTTAAGGGAATATTTGGTTTACTAAAGAGGCAAGTCCTGTGCTTTAGTATTCTTGTAAGTATCAAAGTCATCTAAGCAACTTATCACAAAGTCTAAGGCTTACACTATGACTTGTGTATATTTCTTTGGGAAAATGTGTGAAGTGTTTATGTCTGAATAAACATAAAGAATAAATGAACTGTAAAATAAGTAGTTCCTGCCCGTGAAGAGTTTACAGTCCAGGGGAGAATATAAGCAGGCACAAATTCTCTGATAGAAAATAGATAAAAACAGGGCATAAATACTGACGATTTGAAAAGCAATTAAAAAGATATACCCATAAGTGCTTTGTACAGTTCTCCTGCACACAGTAAGTGATCAATAAATCCTACTGTTGGAGTGCTAAGGGGACTGATAGGGAGGTGGAGGATTAATTAGGGAATGCTTCATGGAGGAGGTGACTTTTTAGGGGACTCTGAAGGTGGAAGGGATGTAGTTCAGAAGATTTGAGAAGGAAATGCATTTCATTGAGGGATTAAAATATGACAGAAGAGTCACAGAGTAGGTTTAGGAGGTTTCATTCATTCAGTCGTATTTATTGAGCACTTACTGTGTGCAGAGTACTGTACTAAAGGAGTAAAGGGAGCAAGTTGCAGTGTCGCAGAAGAAACAACTAGCTAGGAGACAGTTGGAAAATCTAGAGGACAATGATGAGGTTTTGTTTCAGCTGAGCAACCAGAAATTTGTGAAGAGGGGAATGGAGAGCATTTTAAAAGGTAAGAGCTGTTGTGTAGGGAGAAGGGAAAGGTTTAAGGCAGAGATACCCATAAAGAGGCTGTTCTAGTAATCCAGCCAGGAGGTGATGAGGACTTGAACAAAGTGTCCAACTCTGGTTCATGGACCAATCCTCCATTTGTAACAATTCCATTTTAAAATAGATTCCTACTCATGACAGTTTGACTTAAGCTGCAGTTTTCAGGAACTAATTGTGTCATAAGTCAGAGGACTTCCTTTACCTTAGCAAGTATATCAACATGTGCAATTTGTACAGGGTTTTGAATTTTTTCACATGTTATATTCTCTGGAAGTCATTCAGCATTATCTCCACTTTGCAGGTGTGGAAATGGAGGTCGAAGTACACACATGGTACTTGCTGTTTGGGCCACTATTGGGTCATGCTACCTTTTAGAGTAAAACAAAAAAAAACAGCACAGAACAGTCAACATATTGTTCCAGGAGCAAAATCACACCTAATGATTATTCTGCTGAAGTCAAGTTCTAAGCTTTCTTTTACAGCTTTTCTTTTCCATCTCATTGAAAGAAATGCTCTAGTCATATTTTATTTACTTATAGAGACCTCCAAGGATTTCATTAAATTCCCAAAACTTAAGTTTAAATTAGCTGGTCCACCTAATTAAAAGAATCCACTTGGCCATAGGGAGGCAGGCTGCAAGGCAGGGCTCCGTATTTTCTTTTGGGTAAACTTGGTTCTTACTGATCTCTTAGCTACAAACTTGCCCACCTAAACAGCAGTAATTCAGGGGAATTTGACAGGATCAACAACTAAAGACACCTTTTCATCTACTTTCCAGCTAAGCAGGGACCTTTGTTGCCAGTTTACTTATACATATTTTCCACTTTTCTATTCCTTCTCCCTTTCTCTCCTCTTTCCTCCCCTATCTTTCAAAGTTGCAGAGTTGGAGTTGCTGTGACCAGACATGCTGAGTGTGTGCACTAGAAAAATGCCACATGCTTGACAACTCCATGTAGGCTTTTTTAAAACTTTATTAGTAGGATCAAAGTATCATAAAGTTGTATTCTCAAATGACCTGACCCAGTAGGTGCCCTCTGTGTTAACACCACCTTGACGTTGTCTGTCTTTCAAGGTTGGATTTGTGTCTTGGAGTGTGCCTCCTGTGCTAGGTTGTAAGCTCCATGAAGAGGGATCACATTTTCTAATTCTATTGTACTCTCCCAGACACCTAGTACAGTGCACTCTAGTAGACCCTCAATAAATACTGATTGTTTTGTATAATTGGAAGAGTACCTCTCGTTGAACAGCAGGTCATGGAAGCATTCCTTTGGATGAACTGGTCTTCGTGATGACCAATATATCCCTCTTGGTTTATGTAGTCGAGAGATTGTAATTCTTAATTACCCTTCAAACATTTCAAGAACATTAACTTTGGTGTCTTCTTTCAGTGTTACCATTAGCAGCTCAGCCCTTACAGCAATACAAACCACTTGGTTTCTGACTCTGTTCTTAGGGACATTGGGGTAAGTACAAGATTATTAGCTCAAGCATGGTTCCTGTCCTACCCAACTAGCTCAGCTTCTTTTCTTCCTTGTTCTTCTAGGCTCTTAGCTTGTGGTTTTTAAAAGACCTTTCAACCAGTTTGTTCCCCTTCTAGCCATTCTTAAACTTCCTATTACAGAGCCTTTACAAAAATGATTTTAGAATGCCTTACTTGAAGAAAACAGATCTGTACAGGTCAGTGCCTGTAAAACCCTTCATATAGTAACCCACCTACATTAAAATAAAGAAAAATGTATAATCCCAAATTCCTAAACCATTCTGCACCCTTGTCTTATTTTGGAAAAGGTGGCTGTAACCACCTTTCATTGCCCATGGCAATGGAAAGAAATAAATTACATCCTCTCCTCAATTTTTCAGGGCCACATAGTTTTACTAGATTTTTTTTTTCCACAGGAAGATATGTAAAAGAGGATATAAAGGATTCATTCTGTTGCATTTGAAGGATGTCAGACACTTTCCCCCAGTTGGAACAATGCCTTCAGTTTATGAATCCTGCAGTATGTTGATTAAAATTGTAGAAGTTGAAATGCCTTTTCAGAAGTACTTTATCTGGGTAGAATTTCATACTAAGTAGTTGGGAAGTTGCAAGGCTGTCGTTTTTCTTTTGTTGTTGTTTTTTGTTTTTTGTTTGTTTTTTGTTAAAACCACACCTTTCCAAGGAAGAGACCGTAATTTTAGTTTCTTAAAGTCAGTGAAACTCCAGTCTCATACTTTTGGCTACTGGAAGGAATTGTGACAACTAGAATATTTTATCCACAGGGGTCTTGAAGGTGCTATTCACTTGGAGGTGTCCATGTTTGTTTGTTTTTATTGTCTTATTGTAGTCAGGGGTTTCTGGGCTAGTTCCACTAAGAGTTAAGCAGACTCCTGGCTCTCTTTACTATTGTTATGAAGTTTAGGGGCATTTATTTTTCCAGCCGGGCAAAAAACTCAAAAAATGAATTTTAAGGGAAGTGTGAGAAGACTGCACTGTATGTTGAAGTGTTGAGTTGAAGTTGGTATCAAAGGATAGGTTAAATTTTCAAGAAGCATGGAAGCATTATGAGAAATTTTGGAGATTTGTTTTTTATTTAGATGTGATACACCACCCCCTGGGGCAGTGTAAAAAATGTCAAAGGAGCTGCAGCACATGTCTAATCCCAGTGCTCCTTAACCAGTCCCCCTCCCACATGTCTCAAAAGACTAAGCTGAGTAAGGAAAAAAGCTTATTGCAAGATAAAAAATAATTATTTTCAGGGACTTTGGGCATGGCAGATTGTGTGGAGAGCTAAGTGATGTAATCAGCTGTAGCTGTGGCACATGTGATGGAAGTAGGGGGACCCAGCTTTTCTTTCCCTCCCTCCTGCACTTTCAGAGAAGGCTGGAACATAGTTGCTCAATGCTACAAAGACTATAAGGCAAGAATCGCTTTAGGAAGTTTCTACCAAACTTAAACCACATTAGAGAAGCATTGTGACCTAGCACTTAGACCACGAGCACTGGAGTCAGAAGGACCTGGTTTCTAATCCCGGCTCTGCCACTGGTCTGCTTGGACAAGTCACTTCTCTGTGCCTGCTACTTCATCCGTAAAATGGGGATTAAGACTGTGAGCCCTTCGTGGGACAGGGACTATGTCCAACCTTGGTTACCTTGTATCTACCCCCAGCACTTAATACAGCACCTGACACATGGTAGGCACTTAAACAAATACCATTTAAAAAAAGCAAAAGAAAAAAAGAAAAAAAAACCCACTGACTGAAATCAGTTTTTTGGGGGGTGAAGGGGATAATATTAGTTCTCAAAGATGAGGTGGTACATCAAGTCTTATCAGTGGGAACAGCCTCAGGTCTATTCTGGGATCCAAAAAGCCACTCAAGTAGCTTGAGTTAGAAACCCTCAGGAATTTCTTCCTAGTCTCTGCCTTTTGTGAAATGGCTTGATACCAGGTTATCACTGTTTCCTTTATCCATAGTAGGAGCAAGAAATCATTTAAAAGTCTCTTAAACCTGTCTTAAAGAGAGGTTATGAGCAGAAAATATTCTGTATGAATGTCCGATGGGGTGGAGGGAGATTCTTACCTCCCACGATGGACCTCCTTCTGTCTAAAGGGACACTGGAACACATCTTGAAGCTATGAATACAAGCTCCCTGAATTCTTCCCCAGGCACTGTTAGTGGCAGGAAAGTACAAGCCCCTTCATCTAACAATGCATCAGTGCTTTCAATTGGCCTCTCTTCACTCTGGGAAGAAAGAATCTTTGAAATACCTTTAAAGTATGAAAAAGGAGTATCTGTGCTTTGGTGTGTCTCTCCTTTCTCTTCCCTCTTCCTGCCATCCTGTCATTGCCCCCCGCCCCAAGGAATGTTAAGAATGAATCTAGAATTTTGAGCAGCTCCCCCAGGGCCAGGTGAAGCTAGACAGTTCAGTTTCTTGCAAACAAGGGAATTCCTTTCCCCTGCCTTTATCACAGTCTTGATAAGATCTCTGTTACAAGGGTTTAAGACCTTTGTGGGAAGTGTTTTCTCTGTGTGTGTGTGTGTGTGTGTGTGTGTGTGTGTGTGTGTGGTTTTTTTTTTTTCTGGCTCCCAGGAGAGGGACCATTGCCACGCTTCCCACTGAGTAGAATGGTGGGAGAACTTGAGGATTGGGAGGTCCTTTCCCAGGACTCACGCCTTTAGATCATAATTGTGATCTGTCACCACTTAATGGCTGAGTCTCACACTAATCTCACACGAAGCTCACACTGCAGCTAATCACACCAAAGAATCCATCCAGCCTGAGAGGAAAAGCTGGACGGCTCCTTCCTCCACTTCCCCATGAATGGATGACCCTCACGGGTCCTGCCACGTGCTCTCCTATTGGCAGGATTGAACCCTAAAATGTATGACCATCTTGCGTAATAATAAGAGATATTAGACCAACCCTTGTAAGTAAAATGTAGCCATCTTCCTTACCCATAATAATTGTGGTATTTAAGTGCTTACTATGTGTAAGGCACTGAACTAAGCCCTAGGGTGGATACAAGCAAATCGGGTTGGATAGAGTCCCAGTCTCACGTGGGGCTCACAGTCTTAAGTGATCCCCATATTACAGATGAGATAACTGAGGCATAGAGAAGTGAAGTGATTTGCCCAAGGTCACGCAGTAGACAAGTGGAGGCGCCGGGATGAGAAGACAGGTCCTTCTGACTCCCAGGCATGTGTTCTCTCCACTAGACCACGCTGCTAAGTTGAGATCTTGTTTCTGAGGCTGTTGACGAATCCAGACTTGCCATTTCTTGGGAAATTTTTCATCTTTCCCCAGCAGCTGAGACAGTTAACTGAAGGGTGAGAAGACAGGCATTTAATATTGTCTAAACATGTCCATTAAGAAATGCCTCAAAGTGAAGGGGTTTGTCTTCAATATTCGGTATATTGGTAACGTAAGTTTTGAGCTCCATGGTTAGTAGTGAAACTACATGCCACCATGTTTGAATAATGGAAAAAAAAAATGGTTCCATTAAAACTGCCCTCAAATTCCCCTCAGCCCCAGTTTTGGCAAGTTTTGTATAGATTCCTTCATCCCTAACTGGTGACAAATTTTAGGCTGTCAGTGTGAGTTGGACTGAGCCTTGAATTAAAAAATTATGTAACTGTCTCTAAAGGGACTACAGTTCTCTGGCTTTTGCTCTCCTTTTCTCTTTGTAACCTCCGGTCTTCCAAAACAAGCTTTTTTTCTCCCCCCAGGAGGTGGATGATTTCTTTGAGCAAGAGAAGAACTTCCTTGTAAACTATTACAACAGGATCAAAGATTCATGTGCCAAAGCTGACAGAATGACAAGATCTCATAAAAGTACTTGTTTGTTTAATTGAAACTATTGTTAAATGTTTTCATCAAAGTTCCAATGACACTAATGTTATCCCTGTTTCTGCAGATGTTGCAGATGACTATATTCACACTTCGGCTAGTCTGAACAGTTTAGCTTTGGAAGAACCAACTGTCATCAAAAAGTATGTACTACAAAGTTGTTGAAAGATCCCCCTAAATTTGAAGAATATCTGAAATACTACCAAAGGGTTTTTTTGAGAATCTTGTTTGGATCTCCGGGATAACTTGATTCATGGCCAATTTGGAATCCTAGGGCTCTGAAAGGAAGTGCTTTTGAGCTAACCTTCCCCATTTTTTAGGACATATCCTCCAGGTAGTACTCCTTCAGGCATTTTTATCTCCTCCATTCCACACTTTCTCCCTGGAAAGAAATGCCGTTATTAATTCCCCCGAGTTTCTTTCGATAGGAGACCTTTACTTTCTAGTTCTGGAATAAGATGAAGAAAAAACCTTCTGCTGGAGTCTGGTGGCTTGTCTAATCCTAGTGTAGAATATTGGCATTCCACATTTATGAAAAGGGGGTTCAATGCCAGTTCTCATTCTTACATAGCCTGGACAGGGACTGTGTCTAAACTGAGGTACTTGTGTCTTCCTCAGTGCTTAGAACAGGGCTTGAAATGTAGTAACTGCTTAACAAGTACCGTCATCATAATAAGGGATTTTGCACAGCTGCTCGCTTTTTCAACTGGAAGATGTAAGGCGGCCAAGAGATGACACAAAAATGAGAGATGGAATTAAGAGGGCAGTTACTCTCCCAGATGGTAGTCACTTTGGATGTCAACGAACAGTAGCAGTGACTTTTTCACCAAGGTCACATAGTTGTTGTGATTTTCCTAAATCACAAGAGGGAGGTTACCAGATGTGGAAAGAACAAGTTTGCTTTTTGAGTTGCCCCAATATCTTATGTATTTGAAAACATGTGTGGGTGGGGGGTGGCAGGGAGCGAGGTGGGAAGAGAAAGAGAGATTTAAATGTTGAAATTTCTGGTTAAAAGTTACCGGAAGAAGTATTTCTCCTGGATCATAAGAAAATTGATTCCTCTTCCACCCCTTCTCCCTTCCCTCCCCACCACCAAATCTTCAGTTGCTCAATAAAAGGAGTTTTGCTTGTGCAGAGTGTATGTTTGCATGCAGCCCTGATAAGAAAGGGGAAGACTGCAAAGTTCCAAGAATGCCATTTACTAATTTTGAAGCTTGTTAACAGAATATTTAGGATATTTTATGTTCACATTGAGGTGTCTGTCTCCCGACCTTTTTCCCAGCTAGGAATCCAGGGGAATAGATTTGTGGCCCCTGGCATCACATCGGACTTCACAGGGAGTCCCTTCCCTTCCCATCCACAATTTTGCTACTGAAGTAGGCAAGAGTCTGCTTCTCTGACCACTGGAAGCCAAGAAAACTATGCTGCCAGAAGCTCCCCAAACCCTGAAACTTTTTAGGTATTCCGATTGCCTTCAGATCCCAGTACTTGACTTCCGCAGAAATCAGATCCATATTCCCTTTGGGCACGCAGTTGAGTCTGGGCACATCGCAGTGGGATTGGTATTTAACATTTGGCCCTGATGATTATGTTTCTATCCAATTTTTAACCACTTTAGTCTCCTTCACTTTACACTGATTCTTTGTATGCGAAGTCCTGTAGTGGTTTTTGTGGGGCTCTTTTTGTTTGTCTCAACACCAAAAATTCGGAAAGTGCAATTTGCAGATACATGATCTGAATCTTGGATTAGGCCTGTGCAAACCTCTACTGTCTTCCCCGCTTTGTTTTCATATTTGCCTTAAGGAGGGAACTCCTGACTGCTCTCCTGGTTAACCTCTGCAGCTCTGCCAGATTTTGAGGTGTGTGTTTGGTGGTCCTCAGAGTGATTTAGGCATCAGTGGAATACAATTTCACTTTCTCTTATCACCATGCTCTTGGTCCCTCCCCCTACAAGATTACTCCGTGGTTAATGAATCAGTAAAGCCATGTATTGTCTTATGCCGTGGAGTCATCATTGACCCATAGTGACGCCATGGACCCATCTCTCCCAGAACGCCCCACCTCCGTCTGCAGTCGTTCTGGTAGTGGATCCATGGAGTTTTCTTGGTAAAAATATGGACGTGGTTTGCCATTGTCTCCTTCCGCACAGTCTACTTGAGTCTCTGCCCTAGACTCTCTCTCATGCTACTGATGCCCAGCATACGTGAGTTTTGACTTGTAGCAGATGGCCTTCCACTCACTAGCCACTGTCCAAGCTAGGAATGGAGTGGGTATACCTCTGTTTGATTCTCCCTCTGGTAAGACTGGTAGAGTACTGGAAACTCTCCAGGTGCGACCCTTAGAGGGGTAAAGCCATCTAAGCCGATCATAAAAGAGGAATCTGGTTTCTGAGGCACTCCACTCCTCCCTTCTTTGGTTTGTGTTATTGACCCAGTTTACAAGGGGAATGTGCGTGCGTGCGTATGTGTGTGTTGGATAAGGCAGATGATCATTTCAGCTCTTCCCTCTCCCTCCCTCCCCCCGTGAAGCGCTTAGTACGGTGCTCTGCACACAGTAAGCTCTCAATAAATATGATTGAATGAATGGTATTTCACTGCTTACTGTGTGCCAGGTACTTACTGTCCTATGTACTGGGGTACATGCAAGATAATCAGATTGGACCCAATCCCTGTCCCCCATGGGACTCACAGTGTTAATCCCTCTTTTACAGATGAGGGAATTGAGGCACAGAGAAGTTAAGTGACTCGCACAAGGTCACACAGTAGACAAGTGGCAGAGTCAGGATTACGACCTAGGCCTTCCGACTCCAAGCCCCTTTTCTCTTTCCAGTAGGCCACACTACTTCAACACGAGGGTGTGCCAAGGATCTTCAGTCAGTCCGGATGGCTGTCTCCTTTTTCTCACCGATTTTGTATATTTAGGTTACATCCCATCTCTTTTTGTGGAAAATGAGAAATGAATTTAGGAAGACGTAGCCTGTTGTGGGCAGGAATCATGTCTACCAACTCAGTTGTACTGCATCTTCCCAAGTGATTAGCGTGGTGCCCGGCGAGCAGTAAATGCTCAGTAAATACCATTGATTGATTAAGAAGCTTAAAAAAAGTTATTTTGTGTGTTTCAGGTACTTACTGAAAGTTGCAGAGTTGTTTGAAAAGCTTAGGGTAAGCTGGGTTTTTTGCGTGATGCTTTTTTTTTTTAATGAAATTCAGATTTATTTTCTACTTGCCAAACACCAGTGAATCAGTTATGTTTGTCTTGTGTAGAAAGTGGAAGGTCGTGTTTCTTCAGATGAAGATTTAAAACTGTCAGAGCTCCTGAGATACTACATGCTCAACATTGAAGCAGCTAAGGTAAGAGGGAGGAATTCTTAGTGGGCGGGTCAATAAGCAAATCAATCAAAAACAAACATTTAGGTGTTCTCTAAATTGAAAGGATTACCAAATGCAACAAGATTTTCTTAGGTGGAACATAAAACTCTCAGACCAAATTTGGTAACAAAATTTATTAGAATCTTTTTAATGGTATTTGTTAAGCATTTAGTATGTGCCAGGCACTGTACTAAGTGCTAGGGTATACAAGTTAATCAGGTTGGACAAAGTACACATTTTAACTTTGCCAGCAGCAGTGATTAGAGAATTATCAGAGTTTTTTTTTTTGAGTGACTCATAAGTAACTCAATTCATATGTAATTCAAATATATGCTTAGAAAATTTTAATGTTGACTTGGCATGATTATTGTGATTGTATTTGGGCCACAAGGGCAGATTGTGGTTTTGGGATTCCAAGATATTTGTCTGTGTTACCTTTTGGCAGAGGCACGGTATTAAGGCTGAAGGGGAAAAAATCATTATAAGGGAATTTAATGTTGTCAGGCAAGGAAGGAATTGTTTTCCAAACAGAAGACAGTGTTTAAGTGAGGTTGTGGTGTTTTTAGACCAATTTTAAGGAAAACCTAAGACCAATTTTCTTGAATGACATGATACTGTATTCCAGTAAGTAACACTCCCCTTTAAAGAGAAATAGCTGAAAGATAGCTGAAAGTTGAGTCAGGTGTTTAATCTCCTCTTCCTCCCCCAACATCCCAATACAATATGCCAGTGTAATGACTTAGAGTTGTGTGGATTTGATTTTATTTTTTGGGAGGGGGCAGTAGGAGCAGAAGACATGTTGCCCAGAAGTGGAAAGATAGTTCACGTCTCACTGCTGTGTCCTTTGCCTATGAGAAGCACCGTGGCTCAGTGGAAAGAGCCCAGGCTTGGGAGTCAGAGGTCATGGGTTCTAATCCTGGCTCCGCCACTTGTCAGCTGGGTGACTCTGGGCAAGTCACCTAACTTCTCTGTACCTCAGTCACCTCATCTGTAAAATGGGGATTAAGACTGTGAGCCCCGTGTGGGACAACCTGATTACCTTGTATCCCCCAGTGCTTAGAACAGTGCTTTGCCCATAGTAAGCGCTTAACAAATGCCATCATTATTATTATTATTATTATGTACATGCACATTTGCATACACCTGTACGTTTGTATTTGTGAATATGTACATGTGCAAAGGACACAATGAGATGTGTACTACCTTATATAAATCAGAAAGAGAGGCTGCATGGCCTAGAAGTTAGAGCATAAATCTGGTAGTCAGGGAACCTGGAATCTAATCGTGGCTCTACTATTTGCCTGCCGAGTGATCTTGGGCAAGTCCCTTAACTGTGCCTCAGTTTCCTGAAAAATGGGGATTAAATTGTTCCCTTCTTATTAGACTGTGAGCCCCATGTGGGAGGGACTATGTCTGATATTTTTATAGTAGATCTACTCCAGTCCTTAATACTGTGCTTTGCACATATTAAGCATTTAACGAACGCTGTTGTTATTATTATTCTGTACATAACATAATTCTTGAGACCAGTCCTTAATCCATCATGGGTTGCATGCTTGGCAGTGCCTGAGAGAGAGAATCCTGGATGGGCAAGTTAAGATGCCATGTCCCTTGCCACTGGCTGTGTGGCAACTGGAGGAGGACCACCAGAAATGGGTGGGTCCATGACAAAGCCAGTCGCTCATTGGAGTAGTTGGAGATACTTAACTCATTTCTAGATTTTGTTCATGTTCAATTTGTGTCCCGGAGATTTTTTCAGGAAGGGGAAATTTATCGAAGTGCCATCTTCTTTCCAGGATCTCTTATACAGACGCACAAAGGCCCTGATTGAATATGAAAATTCAAACAAAGCGTTGGATAAAGCCAGGTTGAAAAGCAAAGATGTGAAGCAGGCTGAAGCCCACCAGCAGGAGTGCTGTCAAAAGTTTGAACAGCTCTCGGAATCTGCCAAAGAAGGTAGGGCAGAAACTGTCTAGAAACAAGACGCTCTGTCTGTCTTTCAGGGAATGGGAAGCGCTTCACGGGGCCTGATGCAGCTCACGGGAAGTTACCAGTCTGCTCTGGGGGGACCCTCTTGCTCGAAGCGGCCAGAGGTCACCGGTCCAAGGGCCCAGGGCAGGGCCTTCACAGAAGCCTTACCTGGTGGAGGCCAGTTCAGCCTAGCCTGCTCATTGCATCTGTCTCCTGTTGGCCACCCCTCCACAGAGATGGGGGATTGTTCCCGAAGACTGGTTTACAGGCTAAGTTGTTCTGTCCAGGAGTCCCCAGTCCACTGCTGGGCTAGGGAAATGCTTCCTGAGCCTGAGGGGAAGGTGTATGGTAGATGCTACCTCTCCCTCTTCCTCCTCCTCTTCTCTTTCTCCCCTGTCTGTGTTGGGTCAGGGATGCCCCAGATCGATTCCTGGCTCGTACTACGACTTTCCTTCTTCCTTCCACAAGGACTCAGCCCCGGTATCATGCTTTAGATATGCAGGGGGAGGGGCAGGGTGAATAGGTGACTGACCACGCTGGATACTAAACTCACCCTGTATATCTCTGTTTACCGAACATAGTTACTTTGGTCACAAATGGGTGGGTTCTGTGTGTTAGGAATCTTTGTGTGCATTCTGCAATGAGCTGCATCCCTGCCCTCCTCCCTTGTTCATTCAGTCGTATTTATTGGGTGCTTACTGTGTGCAGAGCACTGTACTAAGCGCTTGTTGCACTCCATTCCCCAGCGGGAACATACTTGTCAGGGATGGCAGAGTCTGACTGGTGCCGCCCAAACTACCACCGCTCTCACAGAGTCCTTTGCACGGCCCAAGGTCTGTCCGTCATTCGAGACGGGAGACTCCCTCCCTACTGCGTGATCGGGTATAAAAAGGACTTAGTAGCCTCTTAGTGGGATCCCATTGCAGCTTCTTATTGTTTTAAATAGCACTTAATGCAAGTGCTGCCCTTGTAACAGATTTGGTGGGGGAGTGTTCCGCAGGCCTGGTGCTGTGTATGTACAGTCAGCTGAGAGAATATCCTGGCTCTGAGCATTTGACCGAAGGAGAGTAAAGCCCAGAAAGCCACCGTAGTGTGGATGGAGCCAGCAAAGGGGTTTTTCCTCCTTCAGTAATTTTATTTTAGCCCCCAAATTACTTTACCGAGTCTCTGCTATCGTATAGTCTCTTTAAACACATGCATAATTAATTAATTTATTTTTTTGGCTACGCCTTAGGCTTAGTAGCAGCTTGGAAGTGAGAACAGATTAATTCATTATTCTGCAGCCCCAGCCAAGTACTCATCCCCTCTCCCAGTTACCTAGTCACCCATCCACCCACCCGCCCCCTTCTGTAGCTACATACGTGTCCTCTTCACCACTGTCTCTCCTCCACCAGTGAGGGAGATGTATCTTGCTGAGGTGCCTTGGGATGACGGGGCCATAGAGTGTGGGGTTGAACAACGACTGCCACAGGAGGGGAAACGGCAGTTAAGGTGAGGACTCACTGTATTAGCAAGTAGTTCTGCCCCTCCACATCAAGCTGGAGTGATTGGTCTGTGGCTACCAGGTGGAGAGAACTGCACTGCTTCCAGTCTGACCATTTTTTTCCCCCTCCCACTTCCTCCCCCCTCTTCACAGCAGAAAGCTAAGTTTCAGCTGCTCCAGCTCAGTTGCAGGGAGGCATCGTGGACTGCAATCTGGTTCTCTCAAGGCTGGATCTTGCACCCAAACCCATCAGTTCCAGAGTTAGCTGCTCTGCTGTCACCATCCAGGCTTTCTCTTTAAGCAGTAGGTGTCCAGAGCAACTTGGGACTTGGGGTGGCCTAAAACCTAGGAGAGGGTTGAGAATGGAGAGGAGGAGAGACAGATGGCGAAGGGAGTAGATTTCCCTAGGCCTTACTAGTTCCCAATCTATCGTTTTGCCCAAACGTCAGACTTCAGTGCTGATTATTAAGATGAAGAGATGCGTGTCGCACAATTCTCTTTTGATCTTATTCCTCTGGTCTCAGGGCTTCTGAAATCGGGGTGGCCAGAGAATTCAGTGGTGAGAAATACCATTGATTGGTGGTGAGTGTCTGTGAGAACACTTCTCTTGTTGCGAATATTTACAGGTTCTTTATAAGCATAGGTAAGTGCCCAGTTGATTTTAACAGAAACATTCTTTTTGAAAGCTGACTTCTCTCATTTGGTTCTGTAGAACTGAACAGTTTCAAGCGGAAGAGAGTGTCGGCATTTAGAAAAAATCTCATTGAAATGTCCGAATTGGAAATAAAGCACGCAAAGGTAAGTTACTTCACTCTCCAAACTGAGAAAAATGTACTGTTTTAGCAGGGCAGTAACCACACTTCTAGGAAAAAAATGATTCCCTTCACCCTCATAATGCTACTCTGTTTCAGTGTCAGGTTTGTGCAGGATCTTTGTGCGTCTGTGGACAAAGTAGACACCATGAACTAAGAGGAAATCGCAGTCAGTTTTACACTGTCTGCCCAAGCAGGGGTTCAATTAAATTGGCATCACCCAAGGATATATAAACTTTGTCTAAATGATGGTTGTTTTTCTTTAATGCATTGTCAGTGCACCTTATAATGCCCTCCTCTAATGCTATCCTTCTCAGTATACCTCGATCTCAGCTATTTCACGGCTGACCTCTCGCCCACATCCTGCCTCTGGCCTGAAATGCCCTCCCTCCTCATATCAGACAGACAATTACTCTCTCCCTAGACCTTCCCTAACGAATACCTCCTTTCCTCTTCTCCCACTCTCTTCTGCGTCACCCTGACTTGCTCCCTTTATTCCCCCCACCTCCCAGCCCCACAGCACTTAAGTACATATCTGTAATTTATTTATATTAATGTCTGTCTCCCTCTCTAGACTGTAAGCTCTTTGAGGGCAGAGAATGGGTCTGCTTATTGTTGTACTCTCCCGTGTTTAGTACAGTGCTCTGCACACAGCAAGCACTCAATAAATACAATTGACTGACTAGAAAAAAATGAGACTCAATGTTTGTTTCCCAGATCCCATTTTTCAGTCCTGCATCTGCAAGGGTGTTATTGACATAGGACAGGAAACACCACCCCCTCCTCCCCTACTTCACTGTTGGACCTCCAGGGCCTTCCCAGTCCCTGCTCAAAGCCCCAGACAACCACTGGAGCTTTTGGGCTATTATCTCCCCTGTTTATCTATTTTAGTGACTGTCTCCCCTTATAGACTGTAAGCTCCTTGTGGGCAGAAATCACATCTACCAACTCTATTATAGTGTACTCTCCGAGGGTTTAGTACAAAACTCTGCAGTCAGTAAGCGCTCAGTAAATACCATTGATTGTGTGGTGTTCTGGGGCTCTTTTCTCTCCCCTTCATTCCCCCCCCCCCAAAAAAACCCCCCCAAAACATCAGTTTTCAGCACTAGGAGTGTATATGTATTCTCCCAGGCTCTCTTCCTTCTCCCCAAGCCCTGTGTGAGTGGGCTTCAGGACCTTGAGTTCACGGAGCACACCAAGACACTTCACCTTAGAGAAGCAGCGTGGCTCAGTGGAAAGAGCACGGGCTTTGGAGTCAGAAGACATGGATTCAAATCCCGGCTCCGCCAACTGTCAGCTGTGTGACTTTGGGCAAGTCACTTAACTTCTTTGTGCCTCAGTTACCTCATCTGTAAAATGGGGATGAAGACTCAAGTCACTGAACTTCTCTGTGCCTCAGTTACCTCATCTGTAAAATGGGGATGAAGACTGTGAGCCCCCCGTGGGACAACCTGATCACCTTGTATCCTCCCCAGCGCTTAGAACAGTGCTTTGCACATAATAAACGCTTAATAAATGCCATTATTATTATTATTGTTATTATTACCTGCTCTGTAAAAAATGACTTCAGCATCCCATCCACTACCCTGTCCTGACTGGAAATTTCTAGGAACCCAGCTAAACAAAGCCTGCCCACAACTTTGCATCCAATATCCTTGGGTTTACTTGGCTAATAATTGCTGTTTGAGGGTGGTACAGTGGCAGTCATGAGAGAGAGAGCATGCATATTCACTGTTTTGAGCTGTCCTTGTTTGATGTGGGTATTTGAGTACTCTGTATATACCTTCTCCCTTTAGGTTATCACACTCAGCGTTTCGAGGCTGAGGTGAGACACAGATAATAATAATAATAATAATAATGGCATTTGTTAAGCGCTTACTATGTGCAAAGCACTGTTCTAAGCGCTGGGGGGGGATACAAGGTGATCGAGTTGTCCCGCATGGGGCTCACAGGCTTCATCCCCATTTTACAGATGAGGTAACTGAGGCTCCGAGAAGTGAAGTGACTTGCCCAAGGTCACACAGCAGATACGTGGTGAGGCCGGGGTTCGAACCCATGACCTCTGACTCCAAAGCCCGGGCTCTTTCCACTGAGCCAGATGCAGGGATTGTCAGGCTGGCAGGTAGAACTCTTATGAGCCTAAGGTGTAAGGAGAAAGAGGGGAAGAGTTCTCTTGGGCAGAGCCAAGTTAAAATGGTTAACTCTACTCGAATGGATCTGAATTTCTCTTGGGGGAAAAACTAAACCAAAATGGTATTATAATAATTATGATGTTCGTTAAACACTTATATGCGAGGCACTGTACTAAAAACTGGGGTGGATGCAAGCAAATTGAGTTGGACGAAATCCCTGTCCCACCACGTCCAGGTAAGATAACCTTCTGACTCCCAAGCCCATCTCTATCCACTACACTATGCTGGCATCCAATTGATATACATCTTAGAAACTTTGGAGTACATGTTGTGTCAGGCTTCATCTCATAACTATTAAATCTTTTTTTTTTTCCCCTTTCCAGAATAATGTGTCTCTCTTGCAAAGCTGCCTTGACTTGTTCAAGAACAACTAAGTTGCCTTTACTGTGAATGAACCGAAGAGAACATGAACGTGGAAGCCAGCAGCCGTGGAAAATTTCTATTTAGCGTTTACTCATATTGGTTTAAAAATTCTATAGATGTTGCTTTCTGAAAATTGTAAGTCACGCATATCAATTTAGTTTACTATTTCCTTTGTTTAAGATAATTGCATGCGAACGTAACCAACTGTCTCTTTTAGTTTGCTACTTCATTACTAGGCAGAAAGTAGAACTACTGGCTCCTTTGAAGTGTGTATCTTCACAGGTTGGAAAAAGGTGCATGATTTGCACATCCCTAAATGTCCCTTTAAACCCTTTATTGTCCCCCCCCCACCCCAGTATAATATTTTGGATTCGGGGTCAATTATGCATAACAAATTATTTGGTGACTTGGTACTTCAACATTCCATTTGTTAATCAGTCTTTTTTCTCTTAATCATGTATTTCTACAACTAGGCCAATTATTTGTAAAAAAAAAAAATCAAGAGGTAGTTGTGTTAGATTTATTTTTCTAAGTAATCTTGTACAGTAAACCTTTTATACAAATAGAGAGAATACTTAGTCATCTGAAAAAGCAAGAGGAAAAACACTTATAGGTCTGCAAATAATATGGAAGTTCAGGGTCAGTGATAAGCAATGTTCATATTGGTGTTACCACTCCCCCACCCCCCACCCCCAGCAATCCCCTCTGAAAATTTAGGGCAAAATATGAATTCAGTTAGGACTTTTTTTCTTTATTACAAGTAGTTTATTGTATGAACTACAATAAAAGAAAAGAACAGGAATGACTTAAAAATGTCTTTATTGCTTCTTGTAAACGGAACCAGCACTTTTTAGTATCTGGGATCTATGCTGGGGTCTGATGTTATTTTATTGGCCCAATTCGTTCAGATCACTAGTGAACAGCTTTTAAGTAGTATTGGTATTTACTGCACACCTACTGAGTGCTTGAGAAGTAGAAAAGGTGTATGGGGTGAAAGACACAAGATATTTTCTCAGGCAATGTAATCAGAAAATATAAAATTGAACATTCATTCAACTAGGCATATATAGCCAAGTAATGAGGATGGGCATAAATAAATAAAAATATGCAGTAGATGGTTGAAGGGTTGAGAAGCAGCATGGCTCAGTGGAAAGAGCCCAGGCTTTGGATTCAGAGGTCATGGGTTCAAATCCCAGCTCCCCCACTTGTCAGCTGTGTGACTTTGGGCAAGTCACTTAACTTCTCTGCGCCTCAGTTACCTCATCTGTAAAATGGGGATTAAGACTGTGAGCCCCATGTGGGACAACCTGATCACCTTGTAACCTCCCCAGCGCTTAGAACAGTGCTTTACACATAGTAAGCACTTAATAAATGCTATTATTATTATTATTATTATAGTCAATCTGACTTTGGAAGAAGTGGGATTTTTGGAGAGGTTAGAAAGAGGGAGAGATTTATAGAGATTAAGATTCTCCTCTAGACTGTGAACTCCTTGTGGGCAGGATCATGCCTATCAACATTTTTGTACTCTCCCAAGTGCTTAATCCAGTGTTCTCTCCACACAATAAGTGTTCTGTAAATACCGTTGTGTGAAATTTTAGGTCTTCAGAAGCACACATTCTCAATTGGTGGATAAGGTAGGGTTTTAAATTGGTGCTTTACAATCAATCAATCAATCAATCAATCGTATTTATTGAGCGCTTACTGTGTGCAGAGCACTGTACTAAGCGCTTGAGAAGTACAAGTTGGCAACATATAGAGACAGTCCCTACCCAACAGTGGGCTCACAGTCTAAAAGGGGGAGACAGAGAACAAAACCAAACATACTAACAAAATAAAATAAATAGGATACGTACAAATCTCTATGCCTCAGTTCCCTCATCTGTAAAATGGGGATTAAGCCGGTGAGCCCCACATGGGACAACCCGATCACCTTGTAAACTCCCCAGTGTTTAGAACAGTGCTTTGCACATAGTAAGTGCTTAATAAATGCCATCAGTATTATTATTATTACGTACTAAGCGCTTGGGAACTACAAGTTGGCAACACATAGAGACGGTCCCTACCCAACAGTGGGCTCACAGTCTGCGCTTAGAAGAGTGCTTTACAAATAGGCGCACCTCAGCATGATTCACGTCGACTTGGCACTAGTATTTTCATCTCTGTTTTAGGAATTACATTGGATTTATGCTTATCTTGCTGGTTGGAGGGTTTGGCTCAGTTTGATGTTTGGTTTAAACTTGTGGATATAGAAACTGTTCGCACTGATTTTCTTGTGTCTGTAGGTGGCAGGCAAAGTCAGCCTAATTCGGCATTTGCCCGAGATTCTTGCCCACACGTGGAACAGATTTAACTAAGATTACCTGTGCATTCCTGCGTAATCCATCTGCTGAAGGAATATACATTCAGTTAGGGCTTTCATGTGCCCGAGGTAGGAGGAATTTCATGGCATTTGCGATTCCAAGTAATTCCATATGGCATCCACGCAGAGCGGAAATCCCACCCAGGATTTTTGTGGGCTGTTTCAGTACTCTGATTTCAGGCCCAACTTCATACTTCTTAAAATGCTTGTTTTATTGTGGGAGTCTTTTTGGGGATGCTGATAGATATCATGTGACCCGATTTCAGAGTGGGGCTACTGGGACGAGTGTTAAATAAAATTTTGCTAGAAGAAATTTTTGGTGAAACCAAATTGTTCAGTTCATTCATTCATTCAATCGTATTTATTGAGTGCTTACTGTGTGCAGAGCACTGTACTAAGCGCTTGGGGAGTACAAGTTGGCAACATATAGAGACGGTCCCTACCCAACAGTAGGCTCACGGTCTAGAAGGGGGAGACAGAGAACAAAACATATTAACAGAATGAAATAAATAGAATAAATATGTACAAGTAAAGCAGAGTAATAAATACATACAAACATATCAGTGGAAGGCCAGAGAACCATTAAAGAAAAGCCTCTGCAAAGCCAAATTTCCCTAAGTAATGCAGGCCAGGATTCCTATTGTATAATGCTGATCTAGTTCCATGAAACTTGGTCTCTTCCGATTTTAAACCCCACATCCACTCCTCTGTCCCTTGGTCTGTTTGCCCTCCCAAACTTAATGATGGCCTGAGCCCTGGTGATAATGGGAATGGTTTCCTCAAGGAGTTGCTTGTTGTAACTATATTACTATTAATTCACTTGGGTTACTATGAAATGATTTTTCTTCTCACAACTTTTCCCCTCCTCCCTTTCTTGTTTCTATTATTGGCAGGAGTAGTTTCCTGGACGATGAAACTCCCTTATTACAAAATCTCCATAAGCCAAAATTTTTGTTGATCCCAGCATCCCATTGTAATTGAACACACTCAGTGATCTAGAGGTTCTTTATAAAGAACTCTGTGATAAAATAGACGGGACCAATTTTATTGTGAAAGAGGCTTTTTTAATAACTTACTCTGCATGGAAATGTCTAGACCTTTGCCCTTTTCACCATCTCTGTGGTTCAGAATCTGTAAGTGACCACTCCCTCAGCTGACCACCTAAATTTGTTCCTTTCATTTCCAGAGAGGGGCTAGGGCTGTGCTCTCTGGCTAGAGACCGACTCTGAAAAATTAATGTCTTAAAACAAATTAAAACTTAATGGCAGGAACAAAGCCAAACAAAGTGACCCAATTAAAGCACTTTGTGACTTTAAAAAAAAAAGAGCTTTTACCTCTTCAGTGATTGTTGGCATCGTCTTGGAGCTCCGGGAGTGCAAAACCGTTGCCATGGAGGACAGGAAATCCTTAGTCTGCCCTGGCTGAGGAAACATTGGAAACTGGCCTACTGTAAATCACAACAGTCTTTGTACCAAGAAATATGTGTTTTCACACAATGTTTTTCTAAAGTCTGGGTTTTTTTTTCTGCAACTCTTTAGACCTTATTTGTTCGGTCTGTTAATACACTTGTATGAGAGGTGGAGGGAAATGAAACTGTTGCCCGTGTCAACCTCCTCAGAGACCATCCTGCCTCCAGTCTCTTCCCTTCTCCAGTCCACATTTCCCTCATAGCCCGGATCATTTTCCTGAGACGTGGTTTTGCGCATGTCTTCCCATTTCTCAAAAACCTCCGGTGGTTGGTTACTCCTCTCTGCATCTGTTGATTGTGAGTTCCTTGTGGGCAGAGATGATGTCTGCCAACTCTGCATCTGTTGATTGTGAGTTCCTTGTGGGCAGGGATGATGTCTGCCAACTCTGTTGTATTATACTTTCCCAAGCGCACCATACAGTGCTCTATGCACAGAAAGGTCTCAATAAATACCATAGTTGGATTGCAACAAGCATCACCCAGCAGGTGCAAGCAGAACTGTAGCTAGGAGGCGGAGATCAATCAATCAGTGGTATTTATTGGGGTGCTTACTATGTGCAGAGCCGTGTACTAAGCGCTTGGAGTGTACTAAGGGATGTGGAGTGTACACAACAGAATGAGCGGAAACATTCCCTGCCCGTAATGAGTTGTGAAAAGCCTCACATGGCCAGGACGGTTGGGTGGATGAGGGGCTTGAGGTTGGGCTGTTTGTCCTGGAGGAGAGGGTTAGGTTGCTGAGCTGATGCTAACTGAGAGAGAACTGAACCACTTCCATTCCTTAGACCAGGACCAGGGCCCTGAATGACCACCCTCTGTCGGCCTCCCTTCCTGCAGGAAGGCCTGGCCACAGTCCGACTCTTCCCATCCCCTTGGGTAGGAGTTGGGCCCAGTCCCGGCACAGCTGGCTCAAGATGACTGAGGTAGCTAACTCTGGCAGACCTGAGGCCTCCACAGGAATAGTATGATTAGCATTGATGGTCTATTCATTTCAAATTCTGAATTGGGTATTTGGATCCCATGTGAGAGAAAAGTCAAAGGCATGATCCCTGCTGCTGGGGAACTTATGATCCAATGGGCTCTGACGTGGTTCTCTGAGCCTTTGCTCTCTGGTACCTAGACTGTGTTTGTGTGTGCCTAGGGCTTGTCCTGGCATGATCTGGACAACGAGGCTGGCTGGGCTGCAGGAGACCCTCCTGCTCAGAAAGGCCGGGGGTCCGGATCCAAGCATTGCTTAATTTTTGCCTGATGTGATTCCCTGACTGCAAGGAATGTATGGCTTATCCTAGCAGAGGAAGGTATGAGTCAGAAGCAATATCTACAGAGCTTTGTGTGCTTAGTACAGTGCTCTGGACACAAGCACTCAATAAATTGGACTGATTGCGTGCTTTGAACTTAAAAGCACAGAGAAGGTGGCTGTTTGGGAGGTGCCGACGTAAAGCACATCCATCCAGGGGAGACCTGGCCAGGCTATGCAGGCACAAGGTGGCATTCCAAAAGTGGAGCTTTGATCGCAGGATTCACCACCTGAAAGCGCCCTGGGATCCCAAGAGTCACTGACCACTGAGGAGCCAGCCTCTCTGTTCCTCTAGCAACCTGAAAGGAAGCAGATAAGGCAAGGTGGGGAACTCATCCTGCTCCACAGTGCCATGCAGAAGGAAGAACAGGTTGTGAAAGTTAAACCAACAAGGTAATCCCAGAGTCACCTTTGAAAGCAGGTACTAGAAAGAAACCTGGATAACAAAAAATGCTGAGCTTTTAGTGAGCAGTAAGAGACCCTAAAAGGGAGTTTACTTAAGGCAGCGTAAACAACTAGCTATTTTAGAAAAGCCGGAGTAGGCAGTCTGTCTATTCACCTCAAACATTCATCTTTCTCTGTAGCCCTCTGTTTCCAGGACTGGGGTGGTGCTGTGCCGGAAACTGGACTAGGTTGGAAGACTGGAGACCAGTCTGCCTCTCCCACTGGACTGTCAGCTCCTTGACTCTCAAGTGCTTAGTACAGGGCTCTGTGTACATCGAGAAGCTCAATAAATAGTATTGATTGGTTTATTAATTGATTGAGCATTAGCTGCAGACATCCCAGTACCACAGCAGGGCCTTGGTCTTTGGTTTTGTTTCCACATTATGCTTCTCAGTGCAATTTCACTTAGTTTTCAGGCTCAGAAGTAGGCCTCTCAGATAGCCACCTTTGGATTTGAACTATGCCCTGCTAATGTCTTTTTTAATTTGGCCCATTGACATTAAAGGAGACTAAAAGTCAAATAAAGGGTTGCCAAATTCCAATCTTAGGGCCGGATTTTGTGTGGATCTGCTGTAAGGATGACTCCAGGAAGCTTCAGTGCTTCGGCCCAAGACACCAAAAGCAGAATAATAACTGCGCTGGCCGGGCTGTGGTTCAGGGGCTGAGCCAGCTGTCCTTAGCCTGGCAGGAGCCTGAGATCTGCTGATAAGAAGAGGCCATGTAGCCAAGGACTCAGGGTCTGAGAAGGCAAGTACAAACTGATTTGCCCATCATGGAACCCGACCGGTTTTATCGGATCCAAATGGGTTTTACTCAGAGCTACTAGTGCTTAAGCCAGTAGTCTAAACCAACTGGGATGGAGAAAGGGGCAGGGAATTTTTTTCTTTTTATATAATGGTATATAAGTGCTTACTATGAGCCAGGCACTTTACTAAACACTGTGGTAGGTATAAACTAATCAGGTTGGACACAGTCCCTGTCCCACATTGGGTTCACAGTTTTAATCCCCATTTTATAGTTGAGGTCACTGAGGCACAGAGAAGTTGAGTGACTTGCCCAAAGTCAGACAAGTGGCAGAGATGGGATTAGAACCCAGGTCCTTGTGACTCCCAGGATCGTTCTAGGCCATGCTGCTTCCCTAGGACAGGCACCTCCAGTTGTATTGAATTTGGAGCTCTTTTTTCCAGATGGCCAAGCAAGCCTCAGCTCAGGGAACTGGTTGCTTGGATAACTGGCTTGCTTCTCTTGCTGTCAGCTGGATCACTGGTTTGACGTTGTTAAATAGATGGGATTTTATACAAGGAAATCATGAAGTGACCAGTACAGGTCTGAGTGAAGACTATTGAACACAAGAGGTAACAAAAACAATTTTATTTGACAAGTGGTCATGGGTTTATTTTGGGATATAACCAGCATTGTTTTAAACAAGCATGTTTTGGGATCATATAAAATGGTTTTACTGTGTGACCTTGGGCAAGTCACTTAACTCCTCTATGCCTCAATTATCTCATTTGTAATATGGGAATTAAGACTGAGCCCCATGTGGAACATGGACTGTGTCCAACCTGATTAGCTTGTGTCTACCCCATCACTTAGTACAGTGCCTGGCACAGAGTAAGTGCTTAACAGATACTTTAAAAAAAACAACCCAAAGATTCCCCAGTAACTGCAAAGAGCTCACCAGTGGTTTTCATAACACCACCATTCTTGGTTTAGTCTGTATTTCTAGGGCCATATGACAGGAGAGTACACTGAGCCACAAATGTTAAATTGCTACCTTGAGGAGTCCATATGGGCCAATCAGAAAGGCAGAACAGCACTTTTTTTTTTAAGTACTGGGGTAGATACAGAATTATCTGGCCCTGTTCCTGTCCCAAATGGTCCTCACAGTCTAGGTAGGAGGGAGGAGGAGTTAATCCCCATTTAACAGATGAGGTAACAGGCCCAGAAAAGTTAAATGACTTGCCCAAGGTCACACAGCAGACAAGTGGCTGAGCTGAAATTAGAACTCAGGTCCCCTGATTCCCAGGTCTCTGCTCCTTCCATTTGGCCCTGCTGTTGCTAAACTCTCTTGTGCTTAGTGGCTGGTTGCCTTGTTGCCAGTGGGAACAGGGGGCAAGGGGGTGAGTGTTGACAGCCCAGCCTCTCATCCTTATACTCTGCCATTTCCCTATCTGCATTTTATTGCAATATCTGTCTCCCCTCACAAGACTAAGCTCTTTGAAGGCAGGGATCATGCCTATGAACTGTATTGTACTCTCCCGAGGGCTTAGTATAGTCTTCCGCACACAGTAAACTCTCAGTTTATACCATCGATTGAGTGACTGGGTTCGTCGTTTTAGGGCTCTTTACTAGAGCCATGCAGGCACATGGAAGGGGCAAAGACCAATGTGGAATCTCATTTTTTGGGAGGAATCCTGGCCTCCCCCAAAGTGAATGGGGCTGAGGCCCAGGGGTAAAATGACCGGGCAATTTGCCCAGGGTCCCGGCGTCATGGGGGACGCAGCTACCCTGTTGACCAACCCTTATCAGAAGCTGGAATGGCAGACTGCTGAAGCTGTCAGTGTCTCACAGAACAGGGAGAAGGGGTGAATGGAGGAGCTTCCAACCCCTCATGGGACAAGTGGATTTCAAGCAGCTTGGCTGAGTGTTGTTGGACTCTGAGGGAAGTGAGTCATGGCTCCAACAGGCATTGCTCTCTCTTTGCACCTCACCTTTCTCCCATGATTAGAACCCAGGTCCCCTGACTCAGGCCTATCCTCTTTTCACTAGGCCACATTAGGTGAGGAGGAGGAGGGTTAATTGGACTGAGTACTCTAAAACTGGCAGGCTTCAGTGAACTGGTCACACATGGATCTTTCTGGCCCCACCTGCACTCATGAATAAAATCTCTTCATTGGCTGTGCTATTTTCAAATCTGAGGACAGATTCATGTTCAGGGATAAACTTGTGAGCTCTCACAAGCATGCAATCTCATAAAAATTACACACGTACTAACTATTGCTTTACCCATAAAATCCTCCTGATAGTGGGCAAAATAGTTTCAGTAGAAGTTCCCCCTCATCTCTGATAGACTAAGCTCTTCAAGAGCAGAGACTGTGTCTTTGACTACTGGCATGTGGTCCCCAAAGGCTCAGAAAGGTGGGACAGGGCCTGTGTGTAATCTGATTGAATTGTACGTATCCCAGCCCTTAGTACAGTGCTTGGCACATAGGAAGTGCTAAACTGTGTGCAGTTACTACAAGTGCTCTGCCTACAGTGGGTTTTGATTAATGCTGTGGTGAAATTGAACCCTGGAACTGCTCTAGACCTTAAACTTGTTCTGGATAGGGGACATACCTGCCGATTCTGTTGTACTCTCCCAAGTGCTTAGTTAATAACAGTAATAATGATGATGGTATTTGTTAAGCATTGTTCTAAGCACTGGTTACAGTGCTCTGTGCATAGTGCTTAATAAGTACTATTGATTGAGTGCTGTTCAGAGGCCCAGGTGGAAACAGTGAAATAGCTTCCACCTGACAGAAGAGTTGCTCTGGACCCATGTGATCAAGGAGAGCCTCTCCCCACCCCTTCTTTCCTCCCAGGCTGGGCCGCAGCGCTGCTCTGTAAAGGAGACATCATCAGAAGGAGCGGTTTGTTAAAGTACTCCAGGTCAGTGGCCTTCATTTGTTAGGCTTTTGCTTTCTCTCTTGTTGATAGAGGCGGCCCGGGCAGCCATGTGCAGACGGCTGAAACTGCTCTGGCTCTGTTTCTGTACCAAGCCTTTTCTGTAAATATTTGTTTCTTCCCTGAACTACCTACAGCATGGTGTTTGCCTATAGGGTTGGAACAGCTGCTGGAGGGCCTATTCTCTGTGGCACCACCCAGGACTCCTGGGTATTGAGGACTTTCAGGGAAACTTCCGTTGCTCAGATGGTTCTCGGGGACACATATCCCGGGGTGGGAGTCTTCACGGCCTATGGGAGGCTTAGTGTAGTCTGATGCTTCGGTATCAGTAGGAGTGACTGCTCTTCCTGAATCAGACATGGAGGCCTGAGGAAACCAGCTTTGTCTCCCTTTGTGACTCGGCTTTGGTCTCTGGAAATCAGGGTCACCTGCTAACAGGCACACTTTGGGATTCAAAGTCCAAGGAGGGGCTGACTAAGGACCATTAGTTGTGGGTAAGTCAGGAGGTTTGTGAGACTGTTAGGAAAAGCTCTTCTATAAAGGCAAGAGGCTACTCAGCACACTACTCCTCTGCTGTGTCACACATATAATAATAAAAATAATGGTATTTAAGTGCTTACTACATGCCAAGCATTGGGGTGGTATAATATAAGCAGATTGGACACAGTCCCTGTCCTGCATGAGGTTTATAGTCTATGGGGGAAGGGAGAACAGATATTTAATCCCCTTTTCCCCTATGAGGAAAATGGGGTTATTTGCCCAAGGTCATATATGAACCAAGATTAGAATCCCAGACTCCTGATTTCCAGGCCTATGCACTTTCCATTAAGCCCTGCTACGTGTTCAACAATGACCCAAGAGTGGCTGCCTTTAAAGACTAGAGCTTCCAATTATGTGAAGTATTCTGACCTTGAGCTGGGCCTTTCATTTCTAATATCTGCCTCCTAGGCTCCCTAGAAATAAACAAAGCACTCTGAAGTCCTTGGAGACTGATGTGAGACTTACTCTGTAAAAATATAAATCATATTTTATATGCAACATGCTACAATATTTATAATAAAATTATTAAAAACATTTATGGTGATATGCAACGTAATGTAACATGACATTATGAGTAGTAGGTAATTGTCCATAGTGATACGGTGGAAGGCTGGGTGTCAGTCTGGTAGGTTCTGCTGCACATATGACCTTGAGTAATCTCTTCTGCCCCTATCCCCACTGCTACCAGGATCTGGTGCTATTTGTTTTTCTGCTTCCTTCTCCGGATCAGAATAATGTGTTTGCTCTTGCCATTGCTTCATGTCACAGTGGCCTAACCCTGGTTGTCATTACTATGTCTGCAATCAACATGTCTGTTCCTGGAAATGGTCTGTCAAGTCGGGCAAAATGTGTATTTATGCAAAAGCATATCTCCAGAAACGAATGATGAGTTGGTATACTAGTTAGATGGTTTAAAATACAATGTTTGAATTGAACATGGACACAGTTCCTTTATTATCCTAGAAAGCTGACAAAATTGACCCTAGTGCAAGAGGTAGACAAAGATTTAGTAAAGTCTAGGACCATAAGAAATGTCATCATTGGGTCAGGCCGATGGTGTGTCCAGTAAAAGTTGTAAACAGTTGCTGGCTTCATCTACTTTAACCTGTTGGTGTACTGGTAGGCTGGCATTGCTTCAACTGGCAAAAAATAGAAAGAAAGATCTGGCAGACAGAAGTCAGATTGTAGTTTTCCTCCTCAGTGTTTCATGCTTAAATATCATCTTTGTTCCAGCTCTTTGGAATCCTACAGAGAAAGAGAGACAGGTGATAGAACTGCAAAGCATAATGCTAGATGGATAGATATCCATGGGTTATTTCATTATCAGTGGTATTTATTGAGCACTTATATGCAGAGCACTGTCCTTACGAAGCGCTTGTATTATTATTATGGCATTTGTTAAGTGCTTAACTGTGTTCCAGGCACTGTACTAAGCACTGCTAATAATAATAATAATTATTTGTTAAGCACTTCCTATGTGCCAGGCACTGTATTAAATGCTGGGGTGGAGACAAGCAAATCGGGTTGGACACAGTCCCTGTCCCACGTGGGGCTCAATCCCCATTTGACAGATGAGGGAACTGAGGCCCAGAGAAGTGAAATGACTTGCCTAAGGTCACACAGCAGACAGGTGGCGGAGGTAGAAGTAGAACCCATGACCTTCTGACTCCCTAGGCGCCTGCTCTGTCCACTATGCTTTGCCACTTAATTTTTCTTCCTTGACCGATTAAGCCCTAGCAGAAAAACCTCAGAATGGCTTGGTGGTCCCAAGAGTTCAAAGGGAGATTTGAGGCCAAGAAGGATTGGCGGAATCCATATGGGGTGAAGGATCATAGTGACGGTGGAAGTCCCACCCGGATCATCCTGAGTCCCAGCTAGAGAAAGAGAGAAAAACTGGTCAGTTAAAAATGAGTTGAGGATCCTCACGGTATCAGATGAGGAGGAGCTGAAAATGGTTGTTCATCTCAGCTGTGTGTTTAATCAATTTTTATTGCTGGCTCTCTGCTTAATTAGTGTGCACTCAATTCTGGTCTCTGATAATTTAAACAAAGGCTAAGGGCCTGCTTAGGCTGAATATTTAACTTACCTTCTAGTATTCTTTTTTTTAGTGTTTTTTTTTGTTAAGCACTTACCATGTGGGAGGCTCTTTACTAAACGCTGGGGTAGATACAAGTTGATCACGGTGGACACAGTTCGTACCCCACATGGCATTTATAGTCTTAATCCCCATTTTACAGCGAAGGGAACAGAAGCACAGAGAAGTTGAATAACTTGCCCAAGGCCACACAGCAGACATGTGAAGCTGAGAAGCAGTGTGGTTCGGTGGAAGGAGCACGGGTTTGGGATTCAGAGGTCGAGGGTTCTAATCACAGCTCCGCCACTTGTCAGCTGTGTGACTTTGGGCAAGTCACTTAACTTCTCTGTGCCTCAGTTCTCTCATCTTGTAAAATGGGGATTGACTGTGAGCCCCGCATGGGACAACTTTTTAGGCTATGAGCCCACTGTTGGGTAGGGACTGTCTCTATATGTTGCCAATTTGTACTTCCTAAGTGCTTAGTACAGTGCTGTGCACACAGTAAGCGCTCAATAAATACGATTGATGATGATGATAACCTGATCACCTTGTATCCCCCCAGCGCTTAGAAAAGTGCTTCACACATAGTAAGCACTTAACAAATACCATTATTATTATTATTATGTGGTGGAACTGGAATTAGAACTCAGGTCCTCTGGCTCCCTCCTCTACTGGATTGGTTTCTCTGAGTTCAGTGCCCAGAGGAGGAAGCCACATGACCATCAGGGTTCTGTAGTGTCACCACAGAATGGAGTTCCTATGCAGTTGTTAATTGGAAAGGCAAAACAATGTGTCCGAGGTGCTCAATAAAGGCGAACAGTCACCAGGAGGAGAGCCGAATTTCAGGCTAAGAAAATATATGGGAGGGAGAAGACTTTTTTTTTTGAGTTGACCTGTCCCTCCCTGACTGAAGCAAATTGCTTTTCAGAGCACTTTAGCATTCATCCCACCCAAAAATTGACAAGTTGGAAAACCTTTTTCTTTAGGAAGCATGCCAAAAACCATAGTTTCTTGAGCACATGCACATCACCTTATTATCAATAACAATTGCTATAGCATCGGGCGCATGGTAAGTGCTGGGATCCCTCTCCCAGTTTAGGAAACTGAGGCAGGGAGAAGTTAAATGAATTGGTCAAGGTCAGCGTGGCTCAGTGGAAAGAGCCCGGGCTTTGGAGACAGAGGTCATGGGTTCAAACCCCGGCTTCATCAATTGTCAGCTGTGTGACTTTGGGAAAGTCACTTAACTTCTCTGGGCCTCAGCTACCTCATCTGTAAAATGGGGATTAAGACTGTGAGCCCCCCCAAGGGACAACCTGATCACCTTGTAACCTTCCCAGTGCTTAGAACAGTGCTTTGCACATAGTAAGCACTTAATAAATGCCATTATTATTATTGTTATAAGCATAGTCCTGCTGTTTAAGGCTGAGATATTAAATAGTTTACGACGCTAGCTGGGTTTTTGTCCCCTGGGACATAAGACTTACACATTTTCTAGTCACTGTTCTCTGTTCAGTAGTTATTCTCATTCATTGTCATATTTATTGAGCACTTACTGTGTGCAAAGCACTGTACTAAGCACTTGGAAAGTATAATTCAGCAACAGAAAATCCCTACCCAACAAGGGGCTCATAGTCTAGAAGGGGGGAGACAGACAACAAAACCAAAGTAGATGGGAATTAATAGCATCAAAACAAATAGTATTAAATATATGCACATCATTAATAAAATAAATAGAATAATAAATATGTACATGTACACGCAAGTGCTGTGGGGCGGGGAGGGGGGTAGAGCAGACGGAGGTAGTAGGTGTGATGGGGAGGGGAGGAGGAGCAGAGGAAAAGGGGGACTCAGTTTGGGAAGGCCTGGAGGAGATGAGCTTTCAGTAGGGCTTTGAAGTGAGTTAGTTTGGCGGATGTGAGGAGGGAGGGCATTACAGGTTCGTGAGTGTTTCTGTTTAACCCTTGTTGCCTCGTATTTCCTGCTAGCCCGCTAAATGGCTTTCCTCCTGAAGATCAGGTGGGACAGGGACAGAGGCAGAGGTTATGTCGTAGTCTGGAGGCTGGGGGATTGGCTGGGGGAAGAAGAGGGCAGAGGGGCAGAATTAAATGAGCACAGTTCGGGAGTTAGAAAACCTAGATTCTAGTCACAACTTTGCCATTCAACTGTTGTGGGACCTTGGGCAAATCATTTACCTGCTCTATGCCTCAGTTTCTTCATCTGTAAAAACTGTGAAACACCTGTTCTCCCTGTTAGACTGACCCCCTTTCGTGTGACAGGGACTGTGTCTGCTCTAACTGGTATTAAACCTAGTGCTTGGCACATTTAATGAATAGGATTGTTATTATTATTTATTATTATTATATGAAGCATTGGCAAAGCAGTTGGACTGTCCCAAAGGAGAATGTGTTTCCATGTGTGTATTTGGAGAAAACAGTTTCCCACTTTGACTCAGAAAAAGAGGAAAAACCCTCACCCGTTAAGACCCTGAAAGTTGGCACAGATACCCAGAAAAGCCCTTTCACACCTGAGTAGCCCTGTACAGGTCAGTCCCAGAGTCTGGGGAGGGGCCCTGGGAGCCATCAGGAATCTGATGGATGACTCAGTCCTTTCTGCTCAAAACCTGAGCCACTCCCTTCAAGACTGGGCCTGGGGGAGGAGCCAGGATGGCCTGTCCTGAGCGGAGGAATTACAGGGCATGAAAGATATTGGGGCAGTACGGTACAGAGGAAAGAGTAGAGCAGTGTGGCCTAGTGGATAGAGCATGAGACTAATCCCAACTCTGCTGTTTGTCTGCTGTGTGACCTTGGGCAAGTCACTTCTCTGTATCTGTTACCTCATCTGTAAAACAGGGATTAAGACTGTGAGCCCTATGTGAGACACGGACTGTGTCCAACCTGATTAGCTTGTATCTACAGTGCCTGGCACACACTAAGCGCATAACAAATACCATTTAAAACCACAACAAAGAGTTGTATCTGAAGTCACAAAGAGTCATGAGCGACTGGATTACTGCATCAGCCTCCTCTCCGATCTCCCATCCTCCTGTCTCTTCCCACTTCAATCCATACTTAATACCGCTGACCGGATCATCTTTGTGCAGAAACGCTCTGGGCATGTTACTCCCCTCCTCAAAAATCTCCAGTGGCTGCCAATCAACCTATGCATCAGGCAAAAACTCCTCACCCTCAGCTTCAAGGCTGTCCATCACCTCGCCCCCTCCTACTTCACCTCCCTTCTCTCCTTCTACAGCCCAGCCCGCACCCTCCGCTCCTCTGCCGCTAATGTGGCACTGTGCCTCGTTCTTGCCTGTCCCGGCATCGACCCCCGGCCCACGTCCTCCCCCTAGCCTGGAATGCCCTTCCTTCGCACATCCGCCAAGTTAGTTCTCTTCCTCCCTTCAAAGCCCTACTGAGAGCTCACCTCCTCCAGGAGGCCTTCCCAGACTAAGCCCCCCTTCCTCTCCCCCTACTCCCCCTCCCTATCCCTGCCACCTTAACTCCTTCCCCTCCCCACAGCACCTGTGTATATGTATATGTATATCTGTTTGTACATATTTATTACTCTATTTATTTTACTTGTACATATTTATTCTATTTTATTTGGTTTATATGTTTTGTTGTCTGTCTCCCCCTTCTAGACTGTGAGTCCACTGTTGGGTAGGGACCATCTCTATATGTTGCCAACTTGTACTTCCCAAGCACGTAGTACAGTGCTCAGCACACAGTAAGCGCTCAATAAATACAATTGAATGGTGTCTACAATGAATGAGTGGGGGAGGCCGGAGCTCAGGTCCATGCCCAGGAGGAAACAGCAGACCAGGAAGGTGGTAGGGAGGCACAGGGCCCCAGTGAACAGCCCCTCGGGCACAGTTGCCTGCTCTTAGAACACATGGGTGATGGTGCAGGAGCAAACTTTGAAGTTGGGGCCAGTGCCAGGCACCAAGTACAGGGTGATGTGGGCCACCCATGGGCCCCTCCCTCCCCTGTATAAGGTTATGTAAAGAGCAAGGACAGAGTTCAAGACTGTCTCTGGCATGGCCCCTCCCTAACTGGCTTTGGACCAGAACTAGACTAGGGCTACCAGCTCCAGGACTGTCTCTGACTGCCAAACTGTGCCTTTCATTTCTTTTAGTGTCTGGCTTCCCTATTAGATTGCAAGCCCCTTAAGAGCAAGGATCATGTCCTCTAATCCCCCAAGTGCTAGGACGGTACTGGACACACAGTAGGCACTCAATGAGTGCTCCTGATCAATCGATTGAAATTTGAGAAACTCTAGTTTCTCCAGATGTAAAATGAGGATTATTTTATCCCCTCGTGGGAAGTTTGGGAGGGTGAGGAGATCAGATGAGCACACACTTTTTTAAGGTCTTTGGAAATATTCTACTTATTTTCAGGAATGTCACCTAGTGGAAAGAGCATGGGCCTGGGAGCGAGAGGAATTGGTTTCTGATATCGGCACCACTATTTCCCTGCTGTGGACCCTAACCTTCCTGGCACTCCATTTCCTTATATGTAAAAGGGCATAAAATACCTGTTATCCCTCCCTCTTACACTCTAAACTCTATGTGGGACAGGGGCTATGCTATATATTTTATACTATGTGCCAAACGCTGTTCTAAGCACTGGGGTAGATACAAGTTAGTCAGGCACACAGTCCCCATGACACATGGGGATCACAGCATAAATAGGAAGGATAATAGGCATTGAATCCCCATTTTACAGATGAGGAAGTGGAGGCACAGAGAGGTTTAGTAACTTGCCCAAGGTCATATAGTAGGCAACTGTGAGAGATTAGAGAGATTAGAACCCAAGTCCTTTGACTCCTAGGCCTGGGCTCTTTCCACTAGGGCTCGGGTCTCCTTACAGAACCCACACAGATGTACCTTGGGCCAAGATGAGAGTAGCTGTCAGAGGTTTGTGAACCGAAGGAAGAGGATTTGGGACAATCTGGCAGACATAAGTAGGTTGATGCCAAGAACCGTTCCCAGTTTCTCCCTCATGTTTTTGAGAGAGTCCAGAGCAGACTAAATCCTGATGGAGACATAATTTCATCTTGTATTGTCTGTCTATAAAACACAACCCTGGGGAGAGGAGAGGAAGAAAAAATTGTCTTGGCTTTAGCTTCTGCTCCAGTTTCCCCACGCTCTCTAGCTTTTTACACTTTCAGCCCCAACTTCTATCTGACCCTTACTTCTGTGTGCTCTCTCTTCCTCTCCCTCTCTCCTGCCCCCTTCTTTCTCTCTCTCCTTCCTTCTTGAATAATACAGAGGAGGGATTCAAAGACCAAACAACCTTTTTTATAGTAACTGTTAAGCACTTACTATGTGTCAGGAACTGTACTAAGTACTGGGTTAAAAACAAGCTAATCGGGTTGGACACAGTCCATGTCCCATGTGGGACTCACAGTCTTAATCCCCATTTTAAAGATGAGGGAACTGAGACACAGAGAAGTTGTGACTTGCCCGAAGCCATACATACAGCAGACAAATGGAGCTGGGAATGGAAACCGGGTCTTTCTAATAATAATAATTTGCAATAATAATTGTGGTATTTAAGCACTTACTATGTGCCACACACTGAACTATGCGCTGGGGTGGATACAAGCAGATTGGGTTGGGCACAGTCCCTGCCCCATGTGGAACTCACAGTCTTAATCCTCATTTCTGACATCCAGTCCTGTGCTCTGTCCACTAGGCCATGGCTCTTGCTGACAGCTTGGTAGCTTAACCCACAAAGAGTGATTCCAACCCTGGATAACTGGTTTCTTCAAAAGGCAAGTAAATTCTGGTTTTGACTCTTCCCATGATATGAGCCAAAGTAACACCTTGAGAATGAAAAGTTGTCTGTGCCTTGCGGATTAAAAAAGGAAAATCGCTTTGAAAAATACAAGTTCCTCAAGCATCTCATTGCTACGAGCAATATGTACTTGACTGACTGAGGAGTCTCCACTTTTCCTCTTTTAAAAGCTTTCTACAAGGCCACCTTCTTCATGAGGCACTCTAGCTCTTTAATTATCTACTCTTTTTATCAGTTATTGCATTATCTACTTATGTTCTTTGAAGGCAGCCTCACATTCTTTGTAAAATTGTGTACTCAATTCATGTTTACTTGACTTTCGTACTAGACTGTAAAATCCTCAAGAACAGGGATTACCTTTCATGCTTCTCTTGTGGTTCCCAAGTAGTTATTGCGGGGCTCTATACTACTGTAGGTGTTCAATAAGTTCTTTGATTTAAAGCTTTTTTAGCCACTTTGGTGGTTCATCTCCCTCCCAAGTGTTTAGTACAGTGCTCTGCACATAGTAAATGATCAGTACTATTGACTGAGCTCTCCCCAGGCTAAGCTTTACCCTCTTACCATAATTATTTTGGGTTTACCCAGCTGTGACAACATGAAAGTGGGGACAGCCAACGTCTCTGGTTATTGGGCTGTTCTCTCTTTGTCCTGGTTGCACTGACCCCCTAAATTTTGCAGGACTGCTAGTGGAAACATTTGAAATACCAGCTAACTTTCCCCACCTTTTGGCTGTTGTTTAATAATTAAAAAAAATCAAATAAGAATCCAGATCATAGCTTTTGTCTTGGGAAATTAGAGAATCGATGTCAAATCTTGTTCAGGTAATTCTGGGTGACTGTGGGAGGGTGGCCCGGGACCCTAATGGCAAGGAAAAGCTTAATGTCATCATTAATTAAATTCTACATATTCTCCTGCCAGGGTCTTTACCCTAGGAGTGCAACTGAGTGATTGATGATGGCTTGGATTCCTTCAGAAGGCTCCTCCTCATCCAAATGGAAACTGTTTACAAACTGCTCCCAGTTCCCACCTGCCCCGTCACAGAGTCTAGACAGTTTTCTAACCTAAGTCTGATGGAACCTCTCATGAAGACTTGTCTCCCTCATGTTTCCTAGAAAGGGGGCTGCAGGGCAGAGGTCCACACCAGCAGAGGTGGGTCCCTGGGTTTGAACAGAATTAGAGGTGTCCCAATCCCCTCATGGCCTTTCTCCTATTGTCTTCAGTGCAATGTCCCTGCTCAGCTCTGTTCCCTCAACATGATATTTGCTTTTACCCGGGATCCTCTAGCCCCAGTGGGGTCAGATGCTGGGAAACACAAGAGTCCTGTCAATGAGAATGCAGGTGTGCAGGTGAGCCCATGACTCCCCACACTGGAGATTATGCAAGATAGAAGGGATTATTAATACATTTATCTTAATTGAATGGTGCCTATTGACATTTAAAGTGACACACAGTTGGGCAGTTTTTTACAGTCCTAAATCGCATTGCAATGAGCCCTTCCTTCTCTTCCTTCCTTCCCTTCCTTTTTAAGTACTTTCTATATACCAGACACTCTACTAAGCTCTGGAGTGGATATAAGATAATTAGGTTGGCCACAGTCCGTGTCCCTATGGGGCTTCAGTCTAAAAGGGAGGGAGAACAAGTATTTACACCTCTTTGCAGATAAGGAAACTGAGGCTCAAGGAGAGAAGTGAAGTGTCTTGTCCAAAGTCACACAATAGATAAGTGGCAGACCTGGAATTAGAACCCAAGTCTCCTGACTGCTAGGCCAGTGCTCTTTCCGTTAGGCCATAAAGGCATGATTTAATACATACCCATGTGCTTTTCTGTTATTTAGGGAAACTTTACACATTCAAGTTGTAGTAAGACTTTAATTTGTTTCAGTTCCATCTGGTACGTCTGGAGCATGTGAAGCTCAGGTTGTATAAATAGAGCATTTCTGTGGGGAGGTTTTAGCTTCCAGGAGGACATCCCCTGATTGGCTTGGGTGTAGACATGATTGATGGCTGCTGCCTGAGGGTGAGGGTAATTATGGGTGGTTATCCTCACCTGCTTGGACTTGGAAAAATTTTCCTTGAGGGAAAACTTTCCTGGGAGTGGCAGTAGGGTTGGATCCCTGGGTTTTGGGAAAGCTTTGAGTGCAGTCTGTCAATCAGGTGGCCGTTACCATCTCCAAAGCTCCTGGGGTGAACTCAGAGGTGGGGCTGGTGGACCAAAAAGATTAATTTTGCCTCCATGGGGCAAAGTCCCACTAATGTTCACTCTGAACCTCATTAGGCTAACCCCATGCAGACTTGGAGCAAAATTAGATTTTTCTATCAACCCAATTCTATCGCACCGTGCAGAGTACCAATAGTTAGGGAAACTCTAACATCTTCCATATTATCACTTTCAAAGAATTTAAAACATCGCTAAATCTGACCCAGAATTTTCTGTACATGGTGGGGTTTCCATCCTCATTTGGGGACCCAGAAAACATACTGACCTTCATGTTCAGTAGTGTTCCTGATTTTTGAGCATAAAGGACAGAATTGGTTTGGGGAGGGAAAAAAAAAACCCCGTATTTTTTTCTTTTATCCTTTCCTATTGCAAAGTTAACTGTTTTACCTTAAAAAACCAAGTCCTCCTGGGGGCAGAGATCTGGTGGGCTTCAGCATGGGTTTAGGGGATAAAGAGTGTGCTGCTTTGCTTTATTGTTAACCAGGGATGAAAGTAAAAACTGTATTTTCCTGGAATGACAAGCGGGTGCCATGGGTGAGATGGGAGGAGTGGGTGAGGCATGTAAAATGGGGGCAATGGGTGGGTGTTGGGGAGATAGAGCTGGGACGGGAGCGAGAACCACAATTTCTGCTTTAATTGAAGCTGCAGCCTGGTGAGGATGCTGGGAGCCCCACAGATCCCCAGGCTGGACTGTCAGCTCCTTGAGGGCAGGAAACATATCTATCAACTCTACTGTATTGTCCTGATGCTTAGTAATGCTTCGATATAATATTTAGTGATGCCTAGTAATGTGTGGTATTTAAGCACTTATTCTGTGCCAAGCACTGTGTTAAGTGCTGGGGTAGATACAAGATAATCAGGTCCCACATGGGGGTCACAGTCTAAGTAGGAGGGAGAACGGATATTGAAACCCCATTTTACAGATGAAGGAACTGAGGCACAGAGAAGTTAAGTGACTCGCCCAAGGTCACACAGTGGGTACAGAGCCACTATTCGAACCCAGGTCCTCTGACTCCCAAACCTGTGGTCATTTCACTAGGCCATACTGCTTGCTTAGTAGTAATAATAATAATAATCTTGGTATTTGTTAAGTGCTTACTATGTGCCAAACACTGTTATAAGCACTGGGGTAGATACAAGGTAATCAGATTGTGTCACGTGGGGCTCACAGTCTTAATCCCCATTTTACAGATGAGGTAACTGAGGCACAGAGAGGTTAAGTGACTTGCCCAAATTCACCCAGCTGACTAGTGGCGGTGCAGGGATTAGAACCCATCATCATCAATCGTATTTATTGAGCGCTTACTGTGTGCAGAGCACTGTACTAAGCGCTTGGGAAGTACGATTTGGCAACATATAGAGACAGTCCCTACCCAATAAGAGACAGTCCCTACCCAATAACCCAGGACCTCTGATGCAGAAATACTCAATACAGAGGGATTGAGGGCTGGCTTTCCCTGTGGTCCCACGTTCCCTTGTCTCTCCCTGTTAGACACCAGGCTCGCTGGGGAGCAGAGGGGGCTACTCGCGGGCTACAGGTAGCCTGGCACAGTGCACCTGGGCCCTGATGCCCCCTCACAACAGCCTTGAGAGCCTCCAGACCTGTGAGGGGTAGCCTAGCCATGGAGTCCCTGGCCCAGAGCCCCAGTTGGACATGTCAGCCTCTGTCCTGAGAGAGCGCTCAACATTGCCGCGGGGGGAAAAAAGCATCCGCTTTGAAAAAAACTCAGGCCGGAACGTAGTGTTTTCCTGGTGTGGAGTTAATAAATAATAAAATTTACAATAATAATTTATAACTTATAAATTATGATTTATAAATTATTATTATTATAAACAATAATTTATTATTTATAATAATAAATAACAATAATTTATAGTTCATAAATAATAAAATTTATTTATTTTACTTGTACATTTCTATCCTATTTTATTTTGTTGGTATGTTTGGTTCTGTTCTCTGTCTCCCCCTTTTAGACTGTGAGCCCACTGTTGGGTAGGGACTGTCTCTATGTGTTGCCAATTTGTACTTCCCAAGTGCTTAGTACAGTGCTCTGCACATAGTAAGCGCTCAATAAATACGATTGATTGATTGATTGCATCGTGGGCTGTTCTATCCAATTCTCACCCGTGCCTTTAACTAAAAATTATCCCAAACTCTTTGCTTCTGGGTCCTAGCCTGGCTGAGGGCCAGAGGGAGGCTGGGAACTGGGGAGAAACTGGACCTCTGAACAACTCCTCCATCCTCTGAGCTTTCCTAGCCTAACCATTTTCCCTCCTGGCCTCTCTTTATGCGGCACCTATTGGGTGCCCTCCCCGCCCTAAGTATTTCTAAGCAAAGAAAAGTTTCCCGGGAATCTATTTCAAAGCCTGAGCAGGACACCGCGGTCTAAGCGAGGTAACACGTGCCAACTCCAAATTAATGGAAAGCATCCCGGAGATGTGTCAAGGAGGCCCCTGGAAGAGGTTACCGTTTATTCCGAGTAACTCTTGGCAACGGTTCCTTGGCCAAGAAAGGTAGGGGGCTGCTTCTAGACTGCCGGGGCTCTCTGAAGGCTTGCTGCTACAGAGGCCGCTACTGACTGTGCCTATGTTTTAAAATCTTTCCCGTCCCCTCCCACCGCCCGATTCCGAGCCGTGGGTAGGTTTGATCCGGCAGCACTGTGAGTCTCTGTGATGACTTATTTCACAGCGCTTGGTGGAGAGAGGGAGAAGGCGGGCCCGGGAAGCCGGGTGGCACAGACAGGGCTTTGTGCTCAGCTGCTTAAAGGAGGCTTATGATTTCTGTAAGCTCAGTGCACGCCGTGCCTGCCTCCAACACAGGCCTCCTTTGTGGTGATGCAATCCCCTGTGTGCAGGGGGGAGCCCAGGGAAGTCTGGTGAACGGGTTCTGCATATCAGGTTTCCATTGCGCAGGGGTGAATTGAGTCACACAGTGGGAGCCTGTGTTTGCTGGTGGGGTGGGGAGGGAGAGGAGGGAGTTCAGAGACCCCACTGTGCTCTTCTGGGGTGAGGTGGGGGCGCCCATCAGACTTGACGTTGGCGTGAAATTCCCCTCGGAATGGAGCAGGATGAACAAATCTAGAAGTTTTTCACAGGGAGAGTGAGTGTGTATGTCACGCTGAGTTGGGGGCCAGCAGGCTTTCTGGCCGGCCCTGCTCGGAGGAAGGGAGACGGTGACAGAGACCGAGTTCGCCCTCGGTAATTAGAACTGGCCTGAACATCTGGACCACGAAACCCGCTGACATATGGGATTTAAACGTTCACGCAGGAAGCTAGAACTTCAAAGCCCAGCCTGAAAAATGGGTGAGATGCAGAAGCAGCATGGCGTAGTGGATAGAGCGTGGTCCTGGGAATCAGAAGGTCATGGGTTCTCATTCCCACTCCACCACTTGTCGGCCACGTGACCTTGGGCAAGTCACTTCTCTTCTCTGTGCCTCAGTTACCTCATCTATTGAGACTGTGAGCCCCATGTGGGACAAGGACTGTGTCAAACCTGATTTGCTTGTTTCCACCCCAGTGGTTAGAACAGTGATTGGCACATAGTAAGTGCTTAACAAATGCCATTAAAAACAAACAAACAAACCGAAACAAAAGACTTGAGGAAGGTGACAGGCGAGTGTGGACTAAAGGAGGAAGAGGTTAGAGGCAGGGAGGCCAGCCAGGAGGTTGCTACAATATTCCAATCTTAATAAAATGAACTCGTGAACCAGGGAAGAGTTGGTGGAAAGGGTGAAGCCATGCAGTTTATGTGTTTTGTTTGTTTTTTAATGGCATACTGAGAGGCAGCGTGAAAGCAGCTTGGCTTAGTGTATAGAGCACGAGCCTGGGAGTCAGAAGGACCTGGGTTCTAATCCCTGCTCTGCCACCTCTCTGCTGTGTGACCTTGGGCAAATGACTTAACTTCTCTGTGCTTCATTTTCCTCATCTGTAAAATGGGGATTAAGACTGTAAACCCGATGTGGGACAGGAACTGTGTCCAGTCTGATTAGTTTGTATATATCCCAGCCTTTAGTACAGTGCCTAGCACATAGTAAATGCGTAACAAATGCCACAAATATTATTATTATATAAACACATACCATGTTCTCCAGGTTGGGCTCAGTCCATAGCCCATTTGGGGCTCATACTCTTAATCCCCATTTTATAGACGAGTTAACTGAGGCACAGAGAAGTTAAGTGACTTGCCTAAGGTCACACAGCAGACAAGTGGTGAAGTCAGAATTAGAAATCAGATCCTCTGACTCCCAGTCCTGTGCTCTTTCCATTTGACCACACTGTCCCTCTTCTTTGTGGGGCAGTGGCAGATGTCCCTGCAGCCAGGGGCACTGGTGGCATCCATATGCTGAATTCCCTAACAATTCCCTCCCTGTCTGCGATTGGCCGAGCCACCTTCACCTCTCACAGGAGCTTTGATAGTGGGTTTAGCAATATGTAAACATCCTTGGCTTAGTGATGGAGTTCACAGCCCTGCATCTCTCCAACTTTGGCAACTGCTCACCAGGCATGTACAACTGCTTCACATGGGTGTCCTGGCACTGGCTTCTCTTGTCAGGATCAGAAGCTGGGACCACCTACGGACTCTTTGACTGGGTTGCTCACCCACTCTCTGCTTCAGTTTCCACATCTGCACAAAGTAACTAATACTAATTTACCGCTTAGAATTGTTTTAAGGAAGGATAAATAATGGGGAGTAGGGGGTCTCTGCTACAACTATAGAAATGCTGTATGGAATGAACATAATAATAATAATAATAATAACCATGATACTTCTATGCCCTTATGTTCCAAGCACAGTGCTAAGTTCTGATGAGAATACCAGATGATCAAATTGGACACAGTCTCCATCCCACATGAGCCTCACAGTCTAAGGAGGACAGATGTTTACAAAGTGAGATAAAAGTCTGTCTCAGATGAAACTGAGGCATAGAAAAATTAAATGACTTCCCAAGGTCACAGAGAAGCAAGTGAGGGAGTTGGAATTAGAACTTAGGTCTCCTGACTTGCAGTGCTCTAGTCTTTCCACTTAGCTGTTGTAGTGATTCCCTGGTTTTACTGTGGAGTGAAGACAAGGGAAAAATCCAGTCAAGAATAGAATCCAAGCAGTAACAAAAAGTTTAAAGCCAACTGTACAAGGTATGAACAGTAAACTGTGTAAGTTAAGGAAAGGTTTGTCTTTGGACATCTCCCCGCTTCTGGAAAAAGCCATCTTTGGTGAGAATGGGCCCCAACCTTCCCCGTGGTTTTGAAGCTGGCACTTATCTCCCGGGACACGTGAGATTAATGCAGGGGCATCAAGGATGCCCTGTAGGCCCATAGTGGTGGAGCAGCTCTGGTCTACAAGGCTCTGGACTCCTGCCCGCCTTTGGGGCGAGGGTTTCTCTGTCAGGTGACGGGGCAGGGGCAGAGCTTTCCAGCTTTTTTCCCTCTCCTTTTCAGTTCCTAAAATGCCAGGGAAACTCCTTCTAGAGCCCAATTATGTAAGTTGTTCTAAAACCCATTCTCTGTATCTAAGAAATCAGTGTGCACTGCTTTCTGGAGTCAAGCAATTGGCTCTGGCAGAAGTTCCCGGAGCAAAGCTTCTGCCAGAAAAACGGAATTGTTTTCCCCTCTGAGAGGCTTTAAAAAAAAACCCTTCTCACTTTTCTCTGAGAACGGAAATACTTGGGACAGATTTTACTCCTAGGTAACGCTGGGAAAAGTGAAGACTCTAACCCTGAATGCGTAGGGGAAGTAGTCAGCTGTTAGTTCCAGAAACTGTTAAATGTCCAGAATGTAATTTGTTGAGGCTTAAAAGATTCTTCAGTCAATCAGAGGTATTTGCTGAGCCCTAATTGGTGTGCCAAGCACTGCACTAAGCACTGGGGAGTGTACAACTGAGCAGATGGATGCCATCCTGGCCCACAAAGATTCTCGATAGTACTTTCATAGCCAATCATTCAGATCCACGTCATTTTCAAGCCGGAGTCAGACACTGCCTCTGAGTAAGCGGGCCAAACTCTGAGGATGTAGCAGGCTGCGGAAGTAGCCTGCAGTGTGGGATTCGGAGTAAGCGGGACAAACTCTGCGAATGTAGCAGGCTGTGGAAGTAGCCTGCAGTGTGGGATGGAGCTGGGTTGGAGTGGCAGAGCCACGCTTAGAGCTCAGTGGATGCCCGGCTCTGTTCTTTGAAGAGTGAGGGTGGAAGGGGTGACTTTGAAGCAGTTGAATCCCCTCCCTGCTCTGGCCCTCAGAGGGGGCTTGTAACCCCTGCTGGCTCTGGTACCTGATGGAGATGATAATAATAGTGTTCTTTAGGTTCTTGCTATGTACAAAACACTGTACTAAGAGCTGGGGCGGATACACGATGATCAAGTTGGACACAGTCCCCGATACCTACAGGGCTCGCAGTCAATGTAGGAGGGAGAACAGGGAAGCAGTGTGGCCTAGTGGACAAAGCACGGGCCTGGGAGCCAGAGGATCTGGGTTTTTTTTTTTTTTTAGCATTTATTAAGCGCTTACTATGTGCAAAGCACTGTTCTAAGCGCTGGGGAGGTCACAGGGTAATGAGGTTGTCCCACAGGAGGCTCACAATCTTAAACCCCATTTTACAGCTGAGGGAACTGAGGCCCAGAGAAGCTAAGTGACTTGCCCAAAGTCCCACAGCTGACAAGTGGCAGAGTCCGGATTCGAACCCACAACCTCTGACTCCAAAGCCCGGGCTCTTTCCACTGAGCCACGCTGCTTCTCTGACGGCTCTACCACTTGCCTGCTGTGTGTCCTTGGGTAAGTCTCTTCACTTCTCTGAGCCTGTTACCTCAGCTGTAAAATGGGGAATGAATACTATGAGCCCCATGTGGGACAGGGACTGGATCCAACCGGATTACCTTGCATCTACCTCAGCTCTTACAATAGTGTCTGGCGCAAAAGTGCTTAACAAATACCAATTAAAAAAAAAAAGTTTGGTTCTCTGAACCCATCTGTTTGGGGTCTGGAGCTGTCTAGCCTGGAGCTTCCAGGCTCGCCCAGGCTCGTGTTGGGCCATGTCCTCGGGAGAGGCCGGACCGACCCCTAGCTTGTGTTTGGCTCCGGAGTGTCCAGGGAAGCTCCCGGTTGGGTGCAGCCCCTCCTCAGGGAAACCCAGTGCCAGGCTGAGCCCACCACACAGAAATCTGACCCTCTCCCCAGTTTATGTAGCAGGGGACAGGGCCTGGATTTAATCTACCTCTCCAGGACCCCTGGGAATAAACGTTTTAGGGAGCCCCCCATACCTCCCATTACCCCGACGCCTGCAGCCCAGCTGTCACTGCCAAGCAGCCCTTCCCTCTCATCCACCCCACACCCGCTCACAGTACTGGTAGAACAGTGCCTGTGGGAGCAATCGTGGCTCTGAAAACCCAATGATTTCCTCTCTGTGCTGTCTCCCAGATGGAGATAGCATTCATCACCTGGTGGGATTGGAGAATGTTGGTAAGGAGCCAGTTTCTTTGCAGGGGTTGGAAGAGGCAGTGGTGGGGGTGCTTTTAATTCTGTTCTTTGTGGGAGTGTCCTTTCCTGGCCCACGTCATCTCCCTGGCCTGGGATGCCCTCCCTCCCCACATCCGCCAAGCTAGCTCTCTTCCTCCCTTCAAGGCCCTACTGAGAGCTCACCTCCTCCAGGAGGCCTTCCCAGACTGAGCCCCCTCTTTCCTCTCTCCCTCCTTCCCCTCTCCATCCCCCCCCGCCTTACCTCCTTCCCTTCCCCACAGCACCTGTATATATGTATATATGTTTGTACGTATTTATTACTCTATTTTACTTGTACATATTTATTCTATTTTGTTAATATGTTTTGTTTTAATAATAATAATAATGGCATTTGTTAAGTGCTTACTATGTGCAAAGCACTGTTCTAAGCGCTGGGGGGATACAAGGTGATCAGGCTGTCCCGTGTGGGGCTCGCAGTCATCATCCCCATTTTACAGATGAGGTGACTGAGGCTCGGAGAAGTTAAGTGACTTGCCCAAGGTCACACAGCAGACATGTGAAAGAGCCGGGATTCGAACCCATGACCTCTGACTCCAAAGCCCGTGCTCTTTCCACTGAGCCACGCTGCTTTTCTGTTCTGTTTGGTTCTCTGTCTCCCCCTTCTAGACTGTGAGCCCACTGTTGGGTAGGGACCGTCTCTATATGTTGCCAACTTGTACTTCCCAAGTGCTTAGTACAGTGCTCTGCACACAGTAAGTGCTCAATAAATACGATTGATTGATTGATTGAGTGCCCGTGGCTGGGTTAGCCACACCCTCAGCCGAGCTATGCAAAAGAGTAGGTGACTGCTTCCTGTAGGCTGACGACCTGTCCGTCCGTCAGGTGAAGGAAGACTGGTGGAGGAGCCCATGGGAACTAGAAGAGGGCTCAGAAGATGGTTGTTGCAAGGTGATACCCTGAGAGAGCTCCTCGCTCTGCCCACCCCCACAGAGCCTCTGAGTGACAGAACCTGTCCTGCTGTATATAGCCTCCCTTCCACCCACAGTGTGTGCTTGAGGCAGAGCTTGGCGGGAGCCCCCTCCGACAGTCACATCAAGGTTATGATCTCATCTTCTCCCTCCAGAAAAATCTCAGGCTGGGCTAGGCCTTGGCTGGGCCGCCTCTAGGGAAAACTGAAAGGACAAAGTGTGGGTGATTTGGCTTGGGCCTGGATACCTTCCCCTCCTTAGTGACTTGACCTCAGGTCCCTCCCCTTTCATGGTGGCTTGTGCCCTGATTTCTCCCCACCTCAGTTAACTTGACCCCGGATCCTTCCCCTTCCCTGGTGACATGGGGCTCGGGTCACTCCCCTTTCCTGGTGTCTTCGGGCCCGAGGCCCTCCCCTTCCCCGGTGACTTGGGGCCCACATCCCTCCCCTTCCCCGGTGACCTGGAGCCGGACTCCCCACCCCCCTCCATGGTGACTTGGGCCTGGCTTCCTCTCCCCACAACCGGCCCCCGCCCACCAGCAGCTTGAGAGGAACCGTGGTGGCCCGGACATTTGGATGAGGCATCAGGCAGTGCCCCTGACCTTTAGGAGGGCTTTGGTGCTGTTTATAAGAAGGCGGGGTATTAGTCCAACTTGGGCAAACAGCCCAAAGTCCATCTTGAGTAATTCCAGGCTGCCTGCCCGGATTTCTATCGTGCCATCTGGACTCAGGATTTATCTTGCTTCCCGCGCTAAGTTTTTGTGTGGGGTTGCCGGAAACCATTCAGGCTGTTTGCACGCTTGATGTACGGGAGCCCTGGGTCAGGGGCCTCCGTTCCGCGTGTGAAACTCAAGCGTCTTGGGACGGGCTCGGGGAGTAGAGGGACTGGTGAATCGTTCTCTAGTGTTCTCCTTGGAGAGGGAGCAGGGCCACGAAGCCCCATTTTAGATTCCTGGTGTTCATCTGTTCCTCCCACAATCTACCTTGACTTCTAGCTCTGTGGGGGAAAAGACTCATTGCAGGCCTTGACTGTGGGCGGAGTTGGGGAACTGTCTGTCAGTGTGATGTAGTATCGGAAGGAGCAGTTTGCGACCTTGGGCAAATCACTTAACTTCTGCACATGGGAGAGTACAATATAACAATAAGCAGACACATTCCCTATCCACAGTGAGTTTAGGGGCTCACAGCCTTAATTCTCATTTTACAGATGAGGTAACTGAGGCACAGAGAAGTTAAGTGACATATCCATGATCACGCAGGAGACAGGTAGCGGAGCAAGGATTAGAACCCAGGTCACTTGATGTACAGTCCCAGGCTCTTGTCACTAAACAACACTACCTTCATTGGCTTTCATTAAAGAATTGGTTGTGGCACAGTCATGCATAAGTGATTCTTCATGCTTGTTTATAATTTGGCATGTGTCTGCTGGATTTACAAGTCCCAGCATTCTGGGATAGCCCGAGGATCGATCAATTGCATTTGCTGAGTGTGTGCTGCATGCAGAGCATTTTACTAAGCACTTGGGAGAGTACCAGTGGATGTGTGTGTTGCCGACTTGTACTTCCCAAGCACTTAGTACAGTGCTCTGCACACAGTAAGTGCTCAATAAATACGATTGATTGATTGATGTGTAAGGTTCCCACCCACCCCCTTGTTGTCCAGGAAGTCCAGTTCACAACTAGTCCCAACTCAGGGTTGAGTGTGAGCCCTGGTGTCAGTCCTACACTTGCGAGACTTGTATTGGATCACATCCTGGAATTTCTACTTTCCTTTCTCCTCTTCCCTTCCCCCCAGCTGGGCAAGAGTGCCTGGCCATGGCAACAGTAGCAACAATGCCTGGGGGCCATATCCTTCTTGTCCACCCATCAAGGCCCCTGTCAGGAAGTCCTTTATTTAGGATAATTTGTGCTCATTTTAATCAGTAAATGAAAATAAGTGAACAAAGGACTTTCTTGAGAGAGAGACAAGGTGTCTCCTCACCATGGGGCACTTAGGTAATTTCCAATAGCCAACAAACTACATCCTCCGATTCCAGAGTGGGCACCCCCTTTGCTTGGGGACAGAAGCTGATATGGCAAGACCAGGCAGTCCCCTTCTTCCTCATTTGTCTCTTTCAACGAGACCATCAGCTACGGTCCTTCAGAAAGAGGAAGGGACAGGTCAGGTGCCCAGGACAGGAACAGGGAAGAGAAAAAGAGAACACCTGTTCTGAGGAATCGAACCCCAGGGACAGCTGCACTCATCAGATGTGGCAGCACCTCTTAGACTCATTTACATCATTTGTGGAGTCCTCCCCAAGCCGAGTGGAACTAGATGGGGCAGTTGGCCTGAGAGAGTCCAGGGCCTGGGCAACCAGGCTGTAGGTGTGGGGCCCTTCTGGGCATGGATCCTGCACTAAGGCAGGCCCGGATGCAGAGAAGGACAGGGGCTTCTCTGGGATCTAGCATTGCTTAGCATTCAAGGCCACCCCCGAAGATCGATTTGGCAAATATTTGTGTTTATCCACTGCTTATCCTCCATCCTTCCTGTGCCCCAGTGTCAGACAGAGATGAGGATTTGCGTGATTCAGCCCGAGGCTGGATCCCAGAGCACAGCCAAGGCTGAGGGCACCTGGGTTTAAGAAGTCTTTGCCTCTAGAAGTGAAGGCCCGGTTAAGCTCTATAAATGCTCAGGCCACACGGACGCCGAGGGGTTGGGCTGAGCTCACAGGTATTAAATCCAGGAGTTTGTTTTGAAATGCCAAAATAAGCTAGGCTGAATTGAAATGTTCAAGGTCTAGGAAAAACACACCTACACAGAACCAAACTCCACATTTCAGAGGCAGCCTGGCTTTCCCCCTTCCTTGTTCTCCACCCTCTGACCCTCCGGAGATACAGCCCAATCCTCTACTTGATAAACCGCTTTCCAAGTAGAGCAGAGGGGCCTACGTCCTGTAGGATGTGTCCCCGACCTCAGTGGTCAGCCCTTACTTATCCACGTTTATGTCATTTCTCCCTTCAAACATCCTGTTACTGCTGACTTTCTGGCCTTAGCCTGGCTGTAGGGCCTGGAGTGGGGATGAGTAAAATTGGAAGGCCAAGGCTTGTCAATATACCAGTCTGGTGCTGGAGCTCTAAATAGTTGTTTGGTGGTGGCAGGGACAAAGAAAGCTTCTAAAACATACTTCCTCTATCCACTTCTCTTAGTCTAGGTGTTTGGACCCTTCCTTTAATGTCATTACTTTAACCTCCCCAGGAGCCAATCACCTCTCCCATTATTGGAAAAACTGGCCCCCTGTTCCTGTGTAATCCTACAGGAAACACCCTGCTGGTGGCATCATCAGCATCATAGTTCTGGTATTTCTTAAGTGCTGGCTATGTGCCAAGTGATGTACTAAGCCCTGAGGTTAGATAATACAAAAAATCAAGTACTATTCAGTCTTTTCCTTCACAAAAACTTTCTACCAAAGTTATATTAGATGCATCTCGGAACTAGTACTTTTGATTTTGGGGTTTGTGTATTAATATCTTAAGATGTGATGGTACATAGACTCTGCCCTTGATTTTTTTTTTTTCATTGTTATTTGACAGTGAGTTGCTTGTGAACATGGTTGAAAAGGCCAAGTCACAACTCCTTTGACCTCCACTTCTGGCAGACCATTGCTCTCCCTATCTTCAAAGCCCTAGTAAAACCCCATCCTCTCTCTAGGAAATTTAGCCTAACTCTCACCTCCCCAGCGCTATTTCCCTTCCTGCTAAACTCTGGGGAAGTTTTTAATGAGGGATTAATGAGACATGGTTGCTGGCCCTGGAGAGGTTCACACTTCCCACTTTTTCGCTGTGAGGGGCCCAGCAAAGTATTGAAACCACAACTACCACCAACTAAAATCCAGTGGACGCTTGCGGAAGGCACCAACCATTGCCACCTCCTCTCTTTCCGCTCTGCTTTCTTGACAAGTGATTCAAAATACAAATGGTGGAGGGAAGGCTGACACAATTTGGGGAAACTCCAGGATCTTCCATCAGCTATGTTTTATGGTGGGCAGATTTATTGGATTGGATATTGGATTTACTGAAGCTTTATAAGCAAGAAATAACACCAAGGGGAAACTACAAGATTCTTCCGGAACCTTCAAGAAATCAGATGAAAAACAAAAACAAAACCCAGATCGCTGAATTATTGAAACCATTTAGAGTAATAATATTAGTGTGACAATGAACCCTCTCTGTCCCCAGGGGAAGTGGGATTTGAAACCAGGACTGCAGCTGCAACCAGATTCTAAATGGGTTGGTCTCAGGGACTCTGTCGCAGCTTCATGCAGAGCCTTGTCCTGAAATCCACACAGGCAAATTAAGGGGGTGGAGGAGTGTCATCATCGTTAATGGTATTTATTGAGTCCTTACTAGGTGCACAATACTACACTAAGCTCTTGGGAGAGTACAACAGAGTTGGCGAGCATGTTCTTTATTCACAATGAGTGTAAAGTCTAGAAGGGGAGACAGACATTATTATTAATAAATAATTTATAATCTCTAGGTGCAGAGAGCACCCTGGTATCACTGTGCTACTTCCCCCTACACCCCTCCAACCCCCAATTAGCTGTCTTGTCAAAGGTGATATAATCAATCAATCAGAAACAGCATAGCCTAGTGGAAAGAGCACAGGCCTGGGAGTACTCAGAGGACCTAGGTTCTAATCCTGCCTCTGCCACTTGTTTGTTGTGTGAGCTAGGGCAAGTCACTTGTCTGTGCCCCTCCGTTTCCTCATCTTTAAAATAATCCTCATCTTTAAAATAATCCTCATCTTTACTCTCTCTGATGTAAACTTTAAAGCCCCATTTGGGCCAGTGACTGTGGCCCACACATTCTTAATCTTAGGCTCACACTCTTAATCCCCATTTTGCAGATGAGGTAACTGAGACCCAGAGGAGTTAAGTTGCCTAAAGTCACACAGCAGACATTTGGAGGATCAGGGATTAGAATCCAGGTCCTTCTGATTCCCAGGTCTGTGCTCTAGCCAAAAGTGGAGTAGGGAATCAGTCAGCAGGGGTAGCACGGGCGGTCTGGTGCCGGGGAACGGATAATCTCTTTAGCCTCATCAGCAGCAATAATAATTATTATGGTACTTGTTAAGCATTTGGGATGTGCCAAGCATTGAGCTGAGCACTGTATTCAGTGCTGGAAGGTCTGGAACTCGGTCATGTTTAGGGGAGGGAGGGGGTGTGTGCAATCTTTTGTTTCCCATCCCCAAAAAATGAGTGGAGAGAGCTTATTGGATCCAGCAGGTCATACTGTACAAAGGACTACAGTGGTCAGGCAGTTATTTCTACCCATAAATACTTCAGATGAATAGGTCTAGAATATATCATTTCAGTCATAATCCCAGCTTCACCAAGATGTTTCCACACAGGGTGTGGCAAAACTAAGAAATGAGACCACAACTCCCAGTCAAACTGAGAAACAGTGTTAGGGCCACACTGTGCTTAGGCCACAGCTGTTGTTCTGAGAACTCAGAGTATTTCACACCCAGTGGAGGGAATGAGGGGGAATGCAGATCTGAGGACCCCCTCCCATCCTCCCCTCCCTCAGAACCCTCCTCCCAGCCCCCACACTATGTAAATCATTGAAAGGTATTGACTAAAAGGCTTCATAATCAATTGTATTGATTGCTTACTTTGGGTAGAGCACTGTACTGAGCACTTGGGAGAGTACAATATAACGGGAGAAGCAGCATAGTTTAGTGGCTAGAGCACACACTTGGGAGTCAGAAGGTCATGAGTTCTAATTCCAGCTCTGCTATGTGTCTGCTGTGACCTTGGGCAAGTCATTTCACTTCTCTGGACCTCAGTTACTTCATCTGTAAAATGGGGAGTGTGAGTGTGAGCTCTATATGGGACAGGGACTGTGTCTAACCTGAATAAATTGTATCTACCCCAGTGCTTAGAACAGTGCTTGGCACATAGTAAGTGCTTAACAAGTACCATTATTATTAGACATGTTTCCTACCCATAATGAGCTCTATTTCCATCATAGTTTGCCAGACAATATTTGTTAGTCCTCCTAAGAAATTAAAAAAAATTAAGAATTTGAACGTCTTAATAGTGATAGCATTTATTACGCACTTACTATGTGCAAAGCACTGTTCTAAGCTCTGGGGAGGATACAAGGTGATCAGGTTGTCCCGCGGGGGGCTCACAGTCTTTATCCCCATTTTACAGATGAGGTCACTGAGGCACAGAGAAGTTAAGTGACTTGCCCAAAGTCACACAGCTGACCAGCGGCAGAGCTGGGATTTGAGCCCATGATCTCTGACTCCAAAGCCCGGGCTCTTTCCACTGAGCCACGCTGCTTCTCTTCTTTTCCCTACTTGGCTAATAGACCGCACGTTTCCCCCTGACCCTTTTCTCACCAGGCCCACTCAAAATAGTACTGGATGGACACCTCACCACCACCTACTTTGTGGAGTGCCCAGGTACAGATAAGGTTACTGTCATGATTGATGTGAACAGTTGATGCCCTGGGGAGGGGCAGAAAGGAAAGGGCCGTGTCCATAGTCACCTGGAAGGGGCACAGAGTGACACTAATCAATCAGTCAGTCACTGGTGTTTACTGAGCACTTACTAGATGTAGAGTCCTGTACTAAGCACTTGGGAGAGTAGAGTACAGCAGAATTAGCAGACACGTTCCCTGGCCATACCTGTACATATCTATTCTATTTATTTTATTTTGTTAATATGTTTGGTTTTGTTCTCTGTCTCCCCCTTCTAGACTGTGAGCCCACTATTGGGTAGGGACTGTCTCTATATGTTGCCAACTTGTACTTCCCAAGCGCTTAGTACAGTGCTCTGCACACAGTAAGCGCTCAATGAATACGATTGTTGATGATGATGATGATGATAACAAGCTTACGGTCAGGAAACCACCCAGGCCTTGTAGGGGATAGAAAAAGACAAATCATATCCAAAGAATCTGATGGTGATGTTAAGGACAGAGGACCCCACCCCAAGGGACTCCCCAAACCTGCTAATTCTAGGGCTAAAAGTCAACCCCGAGCTTTAATATCATTCTTCCATGCAGATCACTCACTGAGTTAGTTGTGCCATGAGCCCTGGTAATAGTAATAATAATAATAATAGTATAAGTTAAGTGCTGGTTAGATATAAGATAATCACATCAATCACAATCCCTGCCTCTATTGGGGTTCACAGTCTCAGGGAGGGAGAACAGGTATTTAACTCCCACTTTACAGAAGAGAAACCGAGGTACAGATAAGTGACTTGTCCAAGGTCATACAGCAGGCAAGTGGTAGAGCTGGGATTATAACCTAGGTCCTTCTGACTCACCGGGCCATGCTGTATCCACTAGGCCAACGCTGCTGCGCCCTTTCCTCCGTACCATGTGGCCCCAATATCCTCCATGCCCTGTATCTGTTCCACTCAGGGCAGACCATGCTGGTTCCTCCCTTTGACCTGGTTACAGGTTTTGGGGATTCCTGGGCGGCTGGAGTACTCCCAGGGCCTAGCCACGGGGTCCACGGGTGGGCATCAGTGGCCCTGGCATTTCCGAAGCCTTCAGCTAAGCCAGCGGAGACCCCCGAGGACCCTGGGTCTCATTCTCAACTGATGAAGAGCGGCCCAGGCCGGAGCAATGAGGACACCCCAAGGGTTGGTATGGCCCGGAATGGGATCCATGAGGCAGTCCTGATCCTTGGAAACCACACGGGGCTTTGGGAGTGAGGGTGCTCTCTCCCAGGACCTGAATGTGCCCCTTGAGCCTCGGTGGAACAACCAGGTGATGTGTCTTGGCCAAAAATGATCCATTACTTTATTACTCCTATGTGTGTCACAGCAGGGTTGGGGGGCCTGGGATGGGAAGTGCTATAATCACTCTGAAGTTTTAGTCAAACTTATTTCCCAAACTGTGGCCTCTGTGTTTCCTAGCACGCCCACCTCTCTCAGAAGACTGTTCCATAATCAGTCAATCGTACTTGAGTGCTTAATGTGTGCAGAGCACTGGACTTAGAAGAGTACAATATAACGGAGTTGGTAGACACGTTCCCTGCCCACAGTGAGCTCACAGTCTAGAGTGGGAGACAGGCACTGATATTACACACTCCCTGACAGCCAAGAGCAGAGAGAGAAATTAGCCTGAGGGTGCCCAGTGTTTGGTCACTTGTGTCTGCTCTGTGACCTTAGGTAAGTTACCTTCTCTGTGTCTCAGTTCCCTTTTCTGTAAAATGGTTTCAATCCTGCTCTCCCTCCCTTTTAGACTAATCTGATTGCATTGTTTGATTCATTCATTCAATCATATTTATTAAGCACTTACTGTGCGCAGAGTACTGTACTAAGTGCTTGGGAGAGTACAACAATAAATGGTCACATTCCCCACCCACAACGAGCTTTGTTTCTCCCCCACTGTATCTGTGTTGGAGCTGATTCCATTGCACCTACCCCAGTACTTGGTAAAGTGTCGGTACATAGTAAACGTTTAAATGCCACAATCATTATGGTTATTGTGGGTCAGAGGAGTGTTCTCTGCCTCAATAAAGCAGCTCCAAGTCTTCTTGTCATGCTCATCCCCAGAGGCTACTCCACCCATTTACAAAACTCTGTACCAAGCCAGAAAACAGAAGCAATGTCAGAGAAGGGTTCAAGTTTCCCAGAGACAGGGTGGAACAATAACCATATGTTATCTGTTGGATCTAGGTTACTTTGCCTCAGGTTGCCCAGGCTTTGCAGCTTTCTGTTTCCAGTCCTCTCCAACATACTTACCTGCTCACTCTCTTTCACCTACTTGCCCTCCGTGGTGGTATTGACTGGCCCAAACACTCTCTATCTTCCAACTCTTTCGGTTCTCTCCTGCTCCTTTCTCTCTCGCCTGGCTCCCACACTGTTCTGCATGGAAGTGGCTCTTCCATCTTCTGATGGAAAGGTCTCTGCCATCTGGAAATGCTCTGTATGAGTTTGGAGACTCCAAAATGGGGGATGCTTTCCAAAGTAGAACATGATCTGATAAAAGCTAGGGAGGATTTTGAGCTTTCGGTAAAGCTCAGTTGATTTGCACCTCTCAATGTTTGATCCCTTTTGGTTCTATTTCTCTTCTGTTGGTAACACTTGGGAATTTTCTACTGCCACAATTCTCAGCTTTCTGCCTGATATTATAAAGACAGTTATTTTTGATGTGGACATCCCAAATTTTCATTTCCCTCATCTGCAGGTTTGCTTACTTAGTTCAATAAAAACATAGAGGATCTCATTTTTCAGCTCTTTGAAGGCATTACTTAGGCCTGTGTCAAGCCTTAATTCACTTAGGAGTTTTTCATGCATTCAGAGGAAGTGAAACCTCAACAAATATGCTTGCTTTTTTTACCTTTTCAAAGAACAGATCTGGGTTTCGCCCAAAACAATAAAGAGGGCAAAAAGCAAGTCGTTTCATCTCCGGTTGCTGGGTCACCAACCAGTTGACAATTTGCCCGGAGCCCCTGTGGATTGCCAGATTTCCCAAATTAATCAGTGTCCATCCAGGAGGGTGGTTGATCAAGAGGCCTAGCTATTCCAGCTACAGCATTATTAAAGTATGCTGATTCTCCTGCCCAAGACTCTGGGACCCTTGGAAGCCAGAGAGGGGACTCCCCCCTTCCTTCATCTCCTCCCTTAGTCTCCATTTGGAGCAGGCCCTGCTTCTAGGAGAGAATCGCCATGGGGCTCTCCTCCTCCCTTCCCAATGCAGCTTTTTTACTGTACTGAAGGATGCATCCAGGGAGCGGAACAGGGGAGGTGTGGTAGTGGCAGGACCCAACTGCGTCTCTCTCTTGGCCTGCGCCTGCCCAACACTCACACACACTCACATACACACTCACATCCCCTCCTCCCCTTCTCCATCCCTCCTGCCTTACCTCCTTCCCTTCCCCACAGCACCTGTATATATGTATATATGTTTTTTCGTATTTATTACTCTATTTTACTTGTACATATTCTATTTTGTTAATATGTTTTGTTTTGTTCTCTGTCTCCCCCTTCTAGACTGTGAGCCCACTGTTGGGTAGGGACCGTCTCTATATGTTGCCAACTTGTACTTCCCAAGCACTTAGTACAGTGCTCTGCACACAGTACGCGCTCAATAAATATGATTGAATGAATGAATACACCTTCAAGCCATACGAAGCACTTGCCTGCACAACACAAGGACATCACATCACAGTCTTTTAGACTGTGAGCCCACTGTTGGGTAGGGACTGTCTCTATATGTTGCCAATTTGTACTTCCCAAGCGCTTAGTACAGTGCTCTGCACATAGTAAGCACTCAATAAATACGATTGATGATGATCACATGATGTATCCTGGCTCTGCAAATGGAGAGGTACTGCATACTCCCCTCTGCAGAGTTACGATAGCCCATTCTCCCCCATCCAAGGGTGAAGCAGAATGGCCTAGTGGATAGAGCACGGGCCTCGGAGTCAGAAGGACCTGGGTTCTAATCCTGGCTCCTCCACTTGTCTTCTATGTGCCCTTGGGGCAAGTCCCTTCATTCCTCTGCGCCTGTTACCTCATCTCTAAAATGAGGATTAAGACTATGAGCCCCTGTGGGACAAGGACTGTGTCCAGCCTGATTAGCTTGTATCTATTCCAATGCTTAGAATAGTGCTTGACACATAGTGCTTAACAAATACCATCATCATCACCATGATCATTAAATCATATTGAATGTTTCCATAACAGTGATATCCATTCGGCCCCAGCAGTACAGAAAGCAGAACAAAGCGTCTTCCTTCAGGTTCTTTGCACCCAGGAAAGGCATATTTTCTGAAGACAATTTTCCTGTTGAAAATTCACTTATTGTGCCTGAATCTGCCAGGCTAATGTTAGTGGGGATAGTGCTTGGCAGAGTGGGCTAATGGCTGGGGAGCCTCGAACCACCGATCCCACCTCTGAGCGTGCTTGGAGGTCCTGCCGTGAGCTGAACTGACTTCTTGCCTGCAGCCCAGTTTCTGTGGACTCCTGAAAATCAATCAATCATACTTATTGAGCGCTTACTGTGTGCAGAGCACTGTACTAAGCGCTTGGGAAGTACAAGTTGGCAACATAGAGAGATGGTCCCTACCCAACAGTGGGCTCACAGTCTAGAAGGGGGAGACAGAGAACAAAACCAAACATACTGACAAAATAAAATAAATAGAATAGGTATGTACAAGATAAATAAATAGAGTAATAAATACGTACAAACATTTATACAGGTGCTGTGGGGAAGGGAAGGAGGTAAGATGGGGGATGGAGAGGGGGACGAGGGGAAGAGGAAGGTGGGGGCTCAGTCTGGGAAGGCCTCCTGGAGGAGGTGAGCTCTCAGTAGGGCCTTAAAGGGAGGAAGAGAGCTAGTTTGGTGGATGTTGGGAGGGAGGGCATTCCAGGCCAGGGGGATGACGTGGGCCAGGGGTCAACGGCGGGACAGGCGAGAATGAGGCACTGTGAGGACCTCAGAGCAGTCCCCGGTTTCTAAGCAGGCCAGCTGGGAATGGCAGAGAGCAGCATGGGAGGGAGGGAAAGGAAGGAGCCTCCAACTCCCTGGAAACCAAAGCTGTCAATGGAGTGGATTCCTCGACCAATCAGGAGGCATACATGGGGCATGTACCAGGACCCAGTGTCAAGGAAAAGATAACCAAGTACTATATTGTCCCCGACTTGAATTGTGACAAAAAGCATCAGTTTTCCCAGTGAGGCTGGATAACAACAATTGATATGGATCTGGCCTTGACAACACACGCAGATCGGGTGAGATATTTTTAAACTGCCCCTTGCCGACACGGCCATAGTCTCGCTCCACTGAGTTTGTCATTTGTTGGTGGTAAACGGAAAGAGATGACTCTTTCTGAAGTGGGCAGGGAGAAGAGGTGAGGATCCCCCCCACCATCTCTCTTGCGAGAACTGACCTGATCTCCAGGTCCGTGGACTCACAGGTCCGGGTGAGGCCAGCAGAAAGTCAAACCCAGCCAAGCTTGGGACAGGCTCAGGAGGGGCTCTAGGGCAGTTAGGGTGTCTTTACGCTGGAAATGGCCCGGTCTTCTCCGTGGATGGGGATGCTGCACACCTGTGGTAGTTTCACTTTGGTGCAACTATCCCCCCGGCTGCTGAAACTACAACTTCCGATAGCCCTCGGGATCAGAAGCCCTTGGAATCTGAGCCCACTTTGGGTCCAGCTCAGTGCTTGAATGCCATGATCGTGGACTAGGCCATGGGCTAATCATCATCAATGGTATTTACTGAGCGCTTACTGTGTGCAGAGCGCTGTACCAAACGCCTGCAAGAGTGCATTACAACAGTTATCCGATGCATTCCCTGACCACAGCATGCTTGCAGAATAGACAGGCAGACAGATATTAACATAAATGAATAATTTATAATATGCAATTTTAGATAAATCCAGAAGTGCTGAGGGTTTGAGGGTGGAATATCAAATGTTTAAAAGTCACAGATCCAAGCGCACAGAAGATGCAAAAAGGAGACGGAGCTGGGGAAGAGAGGGCTTAATAGGGGAAGCCCTCTTGGAAGAGATGTGACAGTAATAAAGCTTTGAAGATGGGGAGAGTGGCGGCTAATGGAACAATCTGCTTCCTGGAATTCTGGGATTTCTTACGTTCAGCCCCGGCTTCTCTCTCTTGGTCAGAACTCAGGGGATTTTAAGTTTTGGGGAAATTATTTGCTACTTGCCGGAGCTGTACTTCTCCTCTTTTTCTTCCTTTGGGTCACTAAATCCATTCTCCCAGTGGACTCTACCTCTTTATCTGTTTAAGGCGGGCAATGGCCAAGCCAGTTAATAACATTCTGTTAACCCTCAAATGTGTAGGCAGTTCATCATGGATAGTCTAATTGCTATGTCTAGGAAAAAGAGATTTAGAGTTTAAGGCAGCAGTGAAGACTGATAGAAGTCGTGCCAAGAGCCAGTCTGCAGCAAATGGTGGTACCCAATGGCCTGGAACCATTAGATATATAAGCAGCATCCAAGACTAGTGAGTTATAACTGCTCAAGGGTATTGGCTGAAGGAAAAATGAAACCACTGCAGGTAGATTGCTTGGAAATAGTTTTAAATGGATAGGGGAAACGACTAAAAATGTACAGGTGGAAAAAAGTGTTGTTATTTTATAGCCACATGATTAGAAACTGAGAACCAATATGCCAACAATCTAAAACCAAATATCTGGGCTAACAGCAAGGCAACAAAATATAGCAGTTCTAAAGTGGAGCCTTCTGAGGAGAAACTTAGTATTGAAATTAAAGTCAAATATGAATGCTCAGAACAATTAAGAATCAGTAAAAAAAAAATAGATTTAGAAGTTCTTATTGATAGCAAGTCAGATGATGGAAAAAAGCCAAGAGAAGGAAGATCCATACCTCTAGACTGTAAGCTCGCTGCAGGCAGAGAATGTGTCTGTTTATTGTAGTATTGTACTGTCCCAAACAGTACAGTGCTCTACCCACAGTAATGGCTCAATAAATACGATTGATGGAATGTGTAAAAATCACAGGGATAATTAATTGTTTCAGACATGTCAATGTCTCCATCACCAGTTAGGCATTAGCCTAAGATCTGAAAAAAAAAAATTGGACCCAAAATTTGTACACTGTAGAATTTACTACACAATAATTCTAAGAACTATTACAGCAAAGGAACAATGGGTTTAAAACAAATTTCACAGTACGGCAAGGAACGAGTAAAAAGGGTAAAATCTGAGTTTGCGTAGGTATTATCATCAACACAAAGTACTTTCTAAGTACCTTTTTAGTGTAGCGACCTAGGAAAGTTAACGAAAACAAAAACCTCAGTAAGATCCTGAGCATATTTATTTAATCCAAAATAGCAATCCATCAAGTGTACCAAACAAAAAAGATTCTCAGATAATTAATCCCTTGCACTAAATCATTTGTGAAAATAAATTGTCAAAAGTTAATGCACAAACTAATTGCTTTCTCAAAAAGAATATGGAGATATGAAAAGGTCAGGAGAAGGGGGGGGAAAAAAGGAATTTCCAGAATTCCCAAAATAAATTTTATTCAGTCTCCCAGCACTAGAATAGGAGGCATCATGGCCTAGTGGAAGGACTATGGACCTGGTTCTAATCCCGGCTCCACCACTTCATCATCATCAATCGTATTTATTGAGCACTTACTATGTGCAGAGCACTGTACTAAGCGCTTGGGAAGTACAAATTGGCAACATATAGAGACAGTCCCTACCCAACAGTGGGCTCACAGTCTTGCTATGTGACCTTGGGCAAGTCGCTAAACTGCTTTGTGCCTCAGATTCCTCATCTGTAAAATGGGTATTGGACACCTGTTCTCCCTCCTATTTAGACTGTGAATCCCATGTGGGAGAGAGCCTGTGTCTGATCTGATTATCTTGTATCCATCTGGTGCTTAGATCAGTACTTGGCACATTGTAAGTGCTTAAGAAATACCACTATCACTGTTGTTATATTGATTGTAGTGAGAATGAACTGAACAGGTTGTGGAACATGCTTAAATTTGGGGTGGAAAGAATTACGAAATACCACCTATTTGACTATATGAATGGGAGGTTATTGAAGCAATTGGGCAGCTGTGTGGCATAGTTACTAGAGCATGGGCGTGGCAGTCTGAAGGACCTGAATTCTAATCCCAGCTCCACCACTTGTCTGCTGTGCAACCTTGGGCAAGTCACTTACTTTCTCTGTGCCTCCATTGCATCATCCGTAAAATGCAGATTAATACTATGAGCCCCACATGGGGCATGGACTGTGTCCAACCCGATTAACTTGTATCTATCTCAGCACCTAGTATAGTGCCTGGCACATAGTAAGTGCTTAACAAATACCATTAAAAAATAAAATTGAAATAACTAATGATTGCAAGCTATCAGGTCCTGACTTGTTGCTGAATCCTGAAACAAGAACTTCGCGACAACTCTTGAAGTTTTTGCAATGTATTTTGTTGCATTAATGGGTGAAACAGAAGGAATGCCTTATCGCATGAAATCTGGGAACAACTTTCTTTTACCAGGAGACATCATCTCAAATCCAGGCAAGTATAATAATGATCATTAGTGTTATTCCTACACACCTACACAGATTTTGATGGAAAAGATTTACACCCCCCAAGTGAGAGGAAGAACAGGGAGGATGTAACAAATTACCACAGGCAAGTACAGACCAGATGTTTTTGAGATGGAGTGACTGAACGAGGCTATTAATCAATAGCATACTTTGAGCACTTTATCTACAGCGCTTATATTAAGCTCTTGGGAGAGTGTACTAGAGCTAATAGACATGAATCCTATCCTCAAGGAGTTTACAATCTAGTGGGGAAGACTGACATTGAAATAAAATTACTGGTAAGGGGTGTATGAAAATCCAAGTGCTTAGGTGATGTGGAAGTGCTGAAGTAGCAGCTGGAGCTGGATTGGGATAACAACCTGAGCAAGAACTCCCCTGATGATTAAACATAGCTATCAGTTGTGGGCAAGGAATATATCTGTTGTTCTGTTGTTCTCTCCCAAGTGCTTAATACAGTGCCCTGCACATAGTAAGTGCTTAATAAATATGATTAATTGACTGAATAGGGATTTTTAGGAGGTGTCTAAGAGTTATCCTTCAGGCTTTAGTCTTTTTTTTTTTTTGGCAGCATTCAGTGAACAAATGGAATATTTGTTTCCCCTTTCACCTCTTGTTGAATTGAAAACTTTACTTACAATGGGGAAATCTATTTCAAGACGCTCAATTAGCCTATGATAATTCTGCCCAGGCTGGCCGTTTGTCCAGTTTGTGGCTGATCTGGCTCCTGTCCAGTATGGATTTGGTACCAGATGCTTTTCCACCTATTAATTTTCTACACCAAACCTCCTTTATGGCTTGTGAATATTCAGGGAATGTGTCTGTTACATTGTACTTTTCCAAGTGCTTGGTACAGTGCCCTGCACACAGTAAATGCTCAAAAAATACCATTGATTGATTATGCAGTAGTTATTGCTACCAAATTCCGTGGCTCGAATGGCATATCCAAGTTTATGTGGTCCCGGAAGGGAACGCAAAAGTCCTGGAGTGACTGGGAGAAATGTCCTAAGATCAAGCTGAATTGAGCCAAGCCAGGTGGGTTTGTGCAAAATGGCAATCATATAACATAATCAAAAGTGATGTGGGCCGAAGAAATGTGCGTGATGTCAGTGCATCAGTGTGTTTTTTTTTAGAGTGCCATCATTGGTCACTCTAGTTCTTCTTGCGTGATCTAGAAACCAAAATTAAGTTTTACTGTTCATGGCTTTGAGAAGGCATGGATGGCATCCCACTTCGTGATCAAATTTAAGCTTTGAGCCCTTTCTAAACGTCAGCTTCATAATGCAGTTAAACATTACACAGAACTTGAGGAGTGATAAGTGGAGCTTGGCATGGCTGATGCAATGAGCAGTTTATTGGGATGAGAGTTCATGGTCAGCAAAGATCAGATAATTGAAGATGTAAAAGGCAAGGGAAAGAGTAGCAGAGCAAAACCTGAGCACCCCGCGCCCCATGAACTTCTTCCTCATTGGAGGGAGGCTGCCCGGGCCCCTACTCCTGCGAATCTCAGGAATCCCCCTCTGCGTCCATCCCAGCCCAGGAAGAGAGAGGAAAATCCAAAAGCCTGAGTGCCTCCTTAATCTCTAGAATTTAGGAAGACTGTGGCTCACCTGTGTCTTCTGGGACTACTGAACTGACCTTTGAGGAGCCTGACACTTTGCTCCTCCAGCCCCAATGTCCTTCCGCTCTTGTATTAGTCAATCACGGGTATTTATTGAGCACTTACTATATACAGAGCACTGAACTAAGCACTTGGAGAGGACAATACAAGAGTTGGCAGACGTGTTCCCTGCCCACAATGCGCGTACAGTCTAAAGGGGAGACAGATATTAATATAAATAATTTATAATCTCTAATTTAAAGATCAAATACCTAAAGGTCAAAGTGCATAGACAACACAGAAGAGAGTGGGAGCTGGGGAAAAGAGGCCCCATCATCATTCTTATCTCATATTGTTTTTGTGTTTCTATTGTTTCATCTTTCCTTATGTGCCTGTCACTAACCCCCTTGGCTGCATTATTCTTCGTTTATAAGCCTTATCTAATTCTCATCTGTGTATTCTTCCCCAGTGATCAGAACAAAGGTTTGCACCCAATAAGTGCTTACAATATATTATTATTACTACTACTATCGATCAGTGATATTGATTGAGCACTTTCTGTGTTTAGAGCACTGTACTGAGTGCTTAGGGAAGTGTAATACAACAGACTTGGTGAACACATTTGCTGCCCTCTGTGAGTTCACAGTCTAGAGGGGGAGACAGACATTAATGTAAATAAATTATGGATGTGTGCATAAGTGCTGTGAGGCTGAGGGTTAGGGTGAATATCAAGTGCTGAAAGGGTACAGCTCCAAGTGCAGAAGGGAGAAGGAGTTAGGGAAATTAAGGCTTAATCTGGAGGAGATGTGATTTTAATAAGCTTTTGAAGGTGGGGAGAGTAGTTATCTGTCGTATGTGAAGGGAGAGGGAGTTTTTGGGCAAGGAATCAGTGGAGAGGCAGATGAAATGAAGGTACAGTGAGTAGGCTGGCATTAGAGGAGCGAAGCGTGCTGCCTGAGTTGTAAGAAATCAGCGTGGTAAAATAGGAAATGGCAAGCTGATTGGGTACTTTAAAGCTGATGGTAAGGGGTTTCTGTCTGAGGTGAAGATGGATGGACAACCACTAGAGATTCTGAGGAGTGGGGAGATGTGGCCTGAATGTGTGCTTGTTTGTTTTTTAGAAAATCGATCTGGACAGCAGAATGAGTAAGGCCTGGAATGGGGGCCAGGAGGTCAGCAAGGAAGCTAATGCAGTAATCACAGCAGGATGTGGTAAGTGCTGTGATCAACATATTAGCAATTAGGGTGGAGAGGCAAGGATTTTGACAATGTTGTGAAGATAGAACAGACAGGATTTAGTGACAGACTGAATATTTGGGTTGAATTAGAGAGATGAACAGAGGACGGTGCCAAGGTTACAAGTTTGGTTGACAAGGTGGGTAGTGGTATTATCAATCAATCAATCATATTTATTGAGCACTTACTGTGTGCAGAGCACTGTACTAAGCGCTTGGGAAGTACAAGTTGGCAACATATAGAGACAGTCCCTACCCAACAGTGGGCTCACAGTCTAAAAGGGGGAGACAGAGAACAAAACCAAACATACTAACAAAATAAAATAAATAGAATAGATATGTACAAGTAAAATAAATAGAGTAATAAATATGTACAAACATATATACATATATACAGGTGCTGTGGGGAAGGGAAGGAGGTAAGATGGGGGGATGGAGAGGGGGACGAGGGGGAGAGGAAGGAAGGGGCTCAGTCTGGGAAGGCCTCCTGGAGGAGGTGAGCTCTCAGTAGGGCCTTGAAGGGAGGAAGAGGGTTAGCTTGGCGGATGGGCAGAGGGAGGGCATTCCAGGCCCGGGGGTTGCCGGGGGTCGATGGCGGGACAGCCGAGAACGAGGTACGGTGAGGAGATTAGCGGCATATATATCAATATATCACATATCAATCATATATCAATCGATATGTATTGAGCATTTACTGTGTGCAGAGCACTGTACTAAGTACTTGGGAGAGTACATTACAATAGAGCTGTTAAACGTATTTCCTGCCTTCAATAAGTTTTCAGTCTAGAGGCCATCTACAGTGATGGGAAAGACAGCAGGCACACAGCGTTTGTTTTGCGTGGGAAGATGAGTTGTGTTTCAGACATGTTAAGTGTAAGGTGTCAGTGGGATATCCAGGTAGACGTGTCTCGAGGGCAGGAGGAAATGTGAGACTGCAGATAAGGAGAGGGGTCAGACCTGGGGAGGTCAATTTGAGAATCATCCGAGTAGAGGTCAAATGAGTTCTCCAAGGGAGTGAGTGGTTGTAGGTGGAGAATAAGTAGAAGAGGATTCAGAACTGAGCTTTGAGGGACTCCTACTGTTAGAGAGTGGGAGGCAGAGGAAGAAACTGAGGAGGAGCAGTCAGAGAGATATAATAAACACCTGCCAGAGCTAGGCCTTACAGTCTGGAGGGATCAGCTTCCTTCCTCTCCCCCTCGTCCCCCTCTCCATCCCCCTCATCTTACCTCCTTCCCTTCCCCACAGCACCTGTATATATGTATATATGTTTGTACATATTTATTATTCTATTTATTTATTTTACTTGTACATATCTATTCTATTTATTTTATTTTGTTAGTGTGTTTGGTTTTGTTCTCTGTCTCCCCCTTTTAGACTGTGAGCCCACTATTGGGTAGGGACTGTCTCTATATGTTGCCAATTTGTACTTCCCAAGCGCTTAGTACAGTGCTCTGCACACAGTAAGCGCTCAATAAATATGATTGATGATGATGATGATGATAATGATCAGCTGCTAGACTGGCAAAAACCATGGAATGCCCCAAAATCCAGGGTGGCACCTGGGCCCCTACCATGAAACTCAGCAAAGCTCTGCCTAAGGGAAAGGCCCTGCTTCATCTGCCTATTGTTGAGTGTAATTAACTCCATGCAACTAAGGAAAAGCTGAAGAAAACAGTTTTCCTGTGGAGACAATCACTCATAATGGTATTGGTTAAGTGCTTAATATGTTCCAATCACCTCAATGATGGAAATGAAGGCATTCGTAGTAACCAGTTCTCATGTTTTGACATCATTTGACCCTAAAAAGACTTTGAGAAAATTCCCCTGTAATAGGCCAAGCTCTCATGACAAAGCAATAAAATAGACAAACACAATACTTGAAAATTGCAGTAAAGAAGACAGCTCATGGAAAGAAGTAGAAGGAGTGATTTCATTTCATAGTCCTCTGAGACTGCAGAGGGTCCACCCTGTCAACACGGTAGGTTATAACCTGTACGTACTGGTTGTTCGGACCCCTTTCACATCATTAAAATTTGACAGTATAAAATGTGACCCAGCAGCTCAACCACAAACGATTCCATTGCAGATTCAGCCCTAGACTCAGAAAGATTTCCAGGTTCCCACCCCACAGCTTGTCAAAATGGTGGAGGGAGAGAAGACTAGGCCTGACCCAGCTGAAACAGGGCTTGTTGTGTGGGTTTGTTGTAGTAATTCAGGAGAGGCTGATTGGCATTAAAATGAACCTAAGTACATAATGAGGGGGAACTTGTTTAATGCTAGGTGCAGATGAAGTACGTCGTGGTGGATGAGAAAGTAATTGAACTATGTTGGATGCTGCGGCTCACATCAGTGACAGTGATGATTTTGCTAAACTTGTGATTCAGGAGTGGGCCCTCAGTGGTGCATTAGTGATTTAGATGCTAGTTCATAATCTAACCAGTGCTTCATGTAAGTGAGAGAGAAGTACAGAGGGGATACTATAGGTAGAGAGGCAGAAGAGACAGAAATAGGTAGGAGGCCGCTCCTTAGGAATACTCATTCATGCTCATCTACTTACCTAAAAAGAGGCCCTCAAACTCACAGGGGATGGGAGCAGTAACACAGCAGAAGGTAAAATGAAATAGCATCAGCTGTATTCCCTGCTACCATAACCACTGCTGCTGCCGGCTAGCTGGCATTCCTGATGCGGATCTGGAATGAGCTGGTGGAAATGGGATGGTGGTCAGTAAACAGTGCCTGTTTCATTTTTGTTTACCTTCTCCCGCTGCTGCTGGGACTTTGCTCTAAGGTGAGCTCACTGAAGTCACTGCTGAAGCCTCTCTTTCCAGCCGGCTGATATGCCACTTTTAGCAGTTCCCAGGGGATCCAGGCCAGGAATTTTGGCCAGCTTGTGGCAGTAGCCATGGCAGCCGCCCTGGCTGCAATGAACACTATTATTCTCTTACTTTCTCCTCTGCTGCTCTGGCTTATTCTGGTCCAAAGCCGTCTGTGGGGATAAGTCCCCATGCGTGTGTGTGGATATGTGTCTCTGAGAGAGGCTGTGGAGGTGACAGTTCCATTAAGGGCAGGCAGGAAGGGCAAGGTAGCCTGTGAGCTGAGCCCTTACCCCCAACTTCTTGAGGGAACTGAGCCTGTGGCTGTGGTAGCAGGAAGGGGCTGTGTGAGGAAAAACCTGTGCACCCCAGTCTCCCGTCAATCACTGCTTGGAGCCATTGACGACTCAAACAGAGGGCCTGGAGACAGCGACCCAAAGGGTGACAGATCCAATTTTACATTTGGATCTTTACGTAAGATCCAAGTTATCTGTTACATAGGTGTTACTAGGTATATTGGAACAGACCTGAGATAGCAGATTACGAAGCAAAGTGGCTTAGTGGAAGAACCAGAGTCTGAGAGTCTGAGCACCTGGCTTCTAATCACAGCTCTGACACTTTTTTTTTAAATGGCATTTATTAAGCGCTTACTATGTGCAAAGCACTGTTCCAAGCGCTGGTGAGGTTACAAGGTGATCGGGTTGTCCCCCGTGAGGCTCACAGTCAATCCCCATTTTACAGATGAGGTAACTGAGGTACAGAGAAGTTAAGTGACTTGCCCAAGGTCACACAGCTGACAATTAGTGGAGCCTGCTGTGTGACCTTGGGCACGTCTCTTAACTTTTCTGGGCCTCAGTTTCCTCATCTGTAAAATGGGGATTAAATCCCTACTTCCTCCTACTTAGGAACAGGGAATGGGTCCAATCTGAATACGTTGTATCTATCCCACCATTTAGTATAGTGCTTGGCACATAGTAAGCACTTAACGAATGCCATTATTATTATTATTGATGTTATAACAGACCAACCCATCCTGGCAAATAGATCAATCTGCAGTTTGATAAATTGAATAAAACAGGAATGCTAATTGGTGTTTCAAGAACATACAACAGAGAAATAAATTAGTCCTTCCCTGGGTTAGGGAGAATTGAGCACTCGCTTCTGGGCTGCCTCAATCTGCTTCCTGCCACCCCACAGTTGCTTGCTGTTTCTTCCGTAACAAATAAATAGCCATAAATAGAAAACATAATCCAGATCTTTTGAGGAAATTTCTTTATTTCAAGGGTTCAGCAGGAAAGGTTATTAGGAGAAAATGGGGAAGCAGAGGATTCTTTTAATAAAGATGACGATCCTGCATGAGGGAAAGGGAAACAGAGTAGTGGGGGCTCTGGTATGACTGCCATTTTTAATGTCCCATGTGGCAGCCATTTCAGGAGACACACATGAAGCAACCACTTCCTTGCTTACTGTCTGAAGCCAGCCTTGTGTGCTGGGAATTTGGGGGATTCATTATAAACTGTCCTCATTCAAAAAGCCCTACTTTTAAATAATTTTCATTTCCCCTATGCCCTCTCCCTTCTGGGTTTCCTGTGCACTTGGATCTGTACTCTTTAAGCATTTGATAGTCACCCCACTCACAGCCCCACAATACTTATGTACCTATCTGTAATTTATTTTTATGCCTTTTTCTCCTTGTAGACTGTAAGCCCCTGTGGGCAGGGAATACATCTGTCAATATTGTTGTATTATACTCTCACAAGTACTTAGTATAGTGCTCTGCATACAGCACTCAATAAAGACCACTGATTAATTGATCATTTCTGTGGTCCCTAAACATTGTAATAAAATGGACCTTAGCCAAGACATTAGGCAAGTTGTGGTTAGTTAGTGTTTTTTTATGGTGTTTGATTGATTTAGCACTTGCTATGTGCTAAGCACTGTATTAAGTGCTGGGTAGATACAAGATAATTAGTTTGGACCCACTCCATGTCCCACATGGGGCTCTCTGTCTTAATCCCCATTTTACAGATGAGGTGACTTAGGCACAGAGAAGTAAAGTGACTTACCCGAGGTCACACAGCAGACAAGTGGCCAAGCTGGAATTAGAACCCATTTACTAAGACTTCCAGGCCTGTACTCTTTCCACTAGGCCATGCTGCTTCTCATGTTTTGTTTGACATGTCCCTCCCACTTCAAGTGTTCAGATCTATTTTCCATAGGCCTGGGAGTGTCTGAGGTTTCCCAGGTCAACTTGAATAGCCAGGCTGGTTAAACAATGAACTAAAATCCAAGGACACGATCCCGACTTACACATTTCCCTAGAATCCTTGGGATGGGGCTTTTCTCTTCCAGAGTGTGGTCCCTCTCCCGGTTTAGGCCCCTATAAGAGTTTGGGTGAACCGAACCGGCCTGGGGGCTGTAGGAAAGTTGGAGAGTGAGCTGCCAGCTGTTCAATTTGCTGCTTTCAGCTCCTGGTTGGCAATAGTTATTTTGGGTCTTGTGAAAATAGATGGTAGAAAAACTTAGACCAGAAACAGTGATGAGCACCTAGTCTTTCATCAGGGATTTAAATGACTGTTTTGTGGGCTGTAATTTCTGCCATCTGGGAGGACTGGGCTTTAATTGATAGGAGCCTTGGGAAGAATTCTTTATTATTAGTGACAGAGAGAGGGATGGGAGGCACAGAGGGGAAAGGAGGCAGAAGGAAGAGCCTGATTACTACGTGCGGCTCTGAAGGCGGGGAGAGTGGTGGTCTGTCAGATATTCAATTGTATTTATTGAGCGCTTACTGTGTGCAGAGAAGTTTACTAAGCACTTAGGAAGTACAAGTTGGCAACATAAAAAGATGGTTCCTATCCAACAATGGGCTCACAGTCTAGAAATATGATGGGGAAGGAGTTCCAGGCCAGAGGGAGGACGTGGGCAAAGGGCCGGCAGCCTCCTCGCTCCCTAATGAGAAATGCTGTCCTTGGAAGAGTTAGTTCCAGCCACCCGCAGAGTTCCAGCTTCCTCTAGGCTTGAGCCCCATATGGGACAGGGACTGTGTCCAACCTGATTAGGTTGTTTCTACCCCAGCGCTTAGAACAGTGCAGGACACATAGTAAGGGCTTAACAAATGACATCATCATCATTATTATTAGGCTACATCTCAGGGCTTTCTTTCTTCCTCGTTGAAAAGCAGCTGTCTGTTCTCATACTCCCAGCATGTTGTATGGTGATTAGATTCATTTTTTCCCCACCATAATCCATGACCAGGAGGGAAGATGTTTTGACAAAAAGATGATATCTAATAACATGTGTGGAGATCAGGCTGTAAGTTATGATTGGGCTAGTTTGGTCTCATGGGATGATTAAAAGGAAGGCTCGGTTTGGACATTTGGGATTTAGGATCTGGCAGAGCCCTTTGGCCTCAAACTTAGCTTCCAAGGAGGAGGAGAAGGAAAAGGGGGAGGAGGAGCCCGGGGCAATTTCCGTATCTTGACATTTTTCCATTCCCAGCCCATGCTGGGATGGGCTGGAACAAAATTGTCAGGGTCTTGACCACCTTCTCTCTCTTCACCTAAAACAAGTTTGGATCAGCCTCATTCTCCAGGAAGGAGGAGGTTAACTGAAAGGGTCTAACAGGACCTCCTGGACCGGAAGGAGAAAGTGTGTTTTGTAAAAGAAGGATTAAGGGTTGGTTTGGGTTATACTCAAGCGTATAAAAATTTACAAGGCTCCCAAAAATCTGACCGAAAAGCAACAGGAATGATAGTAATTGCCCGGGGGTGGGGAAAAGGGGAAGGAAAGGGGAGTAGAGTGGTAGTCCAAGAAGCTTCTCTTCCCAGAGTAGTGTTCTTTCCACTGGACAGAATATCAAAGTAATAATAATAATAATTATGGTATTTAAGTGCTTTCTATGTTCCAGGCACTGTACTAAGCATTGAGGTGGATACAAGTAAATCAGGTTGGACACAGTTCCTGTCCCACATGGGGCTCACAATCTCAATCCTCATTTTACAGATGAGATAACTGAGGCCCAGCGAAGTGGAATGACTTGCCCAAGGTCACACAACAGACAAGTGGCGGGACAGGGATTAGAACCCATGACCTCCTGATTCCCAGACCCATGCTCGATCCACGACGCCACGCTGCTTCTCCTAACTGGATTCTCATCCTCCTGAAATACCACCTGGCACTGTGGGACATCATGATCGTGGCTATTCCACTTAATATCAGGGATCCCCTAAGAAGGTTGGAATTGGAATGACTTTAGAGGAACAGCATGGCATAGTGGATAGAGCACAGGCCTGGGACTAAGGAGGTCATGGGTTCTAAACCTGCCTCCGCCACTTGTCTGCCATGTGGCCTTGGGCAAGTCACTTCACTTCTCCATGCCTCAGTTCCCTCATCTGTAAAATGGGGATTAAGACTGTGATCCCTACATGGCACAACCCGATTTGCTTGTATCCACTCCAGTGCTTAGTACAGTGCCTGACATACAATAAGCGCTTAGCAAATACCATAATAATTATTATTTATTATTATTTAACTATCTGCCCCAGGGACCCAACACCTGCTTTTGGCTCCAGAAACTGTCCACCTGACCTTAAAATCAGGAGCTATGAAAGAGGAGAGGAAACTAGAGGTTGACTGTTCCTTCTATTATCTCCCTGAGTGCAGGTAACCGTCTTAATTTCAAATCTTTCCCCGCTCTTCTGTTGTTCCAGGCCTTACCCGAAGGCTGTGAAGCCACTATAGTCCCCTGGGCAACAGGTAGTGCTGAAAACTCAGAAATAGAAGAGCAGAGTGAAATGCGTCTCTATCACCGCAGAAAATGATAAGCAATTGAAGAGCAGCGATAAATAAGTTTCCTCCTTTAAAGTGAATAAGTGGCCCACATGCAGGGCTCTAAGGGTGGGAGATGAACATGGAAATGGCAGTTTTGTCAAATCCCCACTCTGAAAAAATAACACTAAGTTAATACTAATGGATAGTGCTGTTGTCAGATGGCAGATTTTGGAATGAGAAGGGAGCGGGTCTGTGTACACGTGTACATGTGTGCTCATATTCATTCTTCCACATCCCTTAGGAATTCCACTGTTTCAGTTGGCTGCAGGAGCCCAAACCGAAACCTCAGTCAACGGGAGAGCCCAACGCTGTGATTTGCGACTCTGGTTTGCGCATTGCCAACCTAAAAAAATGTCTTTGAAGACATTTCTCCTCAGTGGTGGGTAGGGTAGGGTCAAAGTGGTTGGAAATGTATGGGTGTTTTTGCGGGGGGAGTCCCCGAGAGAGGAGCAGCTGTTAGTAGGATAAACCAATCCCTGTTTATAATTTGGTTTGGAATCTCAGGTTACTCAAAAATGTTTCCAAAAAGCTCACAATACAGGGCTAGCTGGCTGTCAGAACCCCAAAGCTGTTCCCGTATGTGTTCCCAATGCAAGGAAAATTTAGAGCCAGGCGGCAGCAAGCACAAATCTTTCATTTCCATCTTTTTGAATCTCTTTTTGGCCAGCCATAAGGGAGAGGGGAATGTTTCTGGAGACCTACTTGAAATCATTTTTTTCCTCTCAAAAGGAAATTGTGGGAGCATGAGGTAAACAGTGGTATGGAGAAATGGAATCTCTGGAGTGGAGCTGAACTAAGCATGGATTGCTTAGTTCATCCAGACCCTGCCATCCCAATCCAAGCTGAAATTTCTACTCTCAAAGCAGCTCATATACTAGGAAGATTCCAGGAACAGTTTCTTTAAGTAGTATAGTCCTGGCATTCATTTAAGAAGAAGAAGATGATACATTTTTATGGGCAATTTGAAATACAGCCATTTTGGATTATTTTTCCTGTAAAAGCCATTCATTCTGAGGGATCTCAGAATCCTATTAGGGAAATCTCCAAAAAGAAAAGAGGATAATTCCAGTGGCATCTTTGATCTTCCTGTCATCAGATTTCACCCTCATTGCCCAGAATTCCTCATTGATTCAGCAGGATTTGGATCTAAGGGCCAAAGAATCCATTGATACCATAAAATCATTTGTTTCAAGGGGAGATCAAATTCAGAAGACTTGAAAATGTATCCACTGAAGCATTTCAAGTCAGTACTGCTCTTGCTCAAGTCAACAGTTGTAAAAAAAAAAGGAGTTCTAGGCTGAGCCCCAAACCAGTCATCCAGCCTTACTGCTTGGAAATCAGGTCTAGAAACCCACTTGGGTGGCATTCTTGGATTCCATGCCCAGGAAGCAAAGCAATGTGGCCTAGTGGGTTCTAATCCTGGCTCCACCATTTAATAATACTTGTGGAGGTAGAACAGTTATTGAATCCTCATTTTGCTGACGAAAGAAGTGAGGCACAGAGAAGTTAAGTTTTTTGCCCAAGGTCGCACAGCAGGCAAGTGGCCAAGCTGAGATTAGAATCCAGGCCCTGTGACTCTCACGCCCATGCCCTTTCTACTAGGACAAGCTGCTTTCTCACACATGTGCCTGCTGTGTGACCTTGGGAAAGCCACTTAACTTCTCTGTGCTCCTGTTCTCCCTCCTACTAAGACTGTGAGCCCCATGTGGGAGGGGGTCTGTGTCTGACCTGATTAACTTTATCTACCCCAACACTTAGAACAGTACTCGACACACAGCAAGCACTTAACAAATGCCGTAAAAAAATTACTGTTCCTTTCTTCAGTCTTGTGTGGATTTGAGCTGAATTTGTCAGGTTTTTGGAAAATCAAGAAAGATCTTCCTGGCTTTTCATAAATTTCATTGCTTAGCATTTTCTATACGATTCCAATATTGCTCTCTGTGGACTAGTTATTCGATTTCATTCTCCATACACCTTACTCCCCTTGATTCATGTCATCAAATAGTACTGAGTAAGTTTAATAAGCTTAACAAATGCCATAATTATTAGTTATTCCAATATTTGTGGAACTGAGGCAAGTAATGCAGTCATATTCCTGCTCTGTAGATGCTGATAGATCCTGAATCCTTGTGGTGATTCAATTACCATGTTTTTTCCAAAAGGATCAGAGTAGAGACTAACAGACACCATGAGGTGAAGGTTGGGAGCCAGTGTATATTCCTGAGGAGGATGTTGGTGACCTGTAGTTCAGGAACCCTTGTAATAATTGCAGGGGAGATCTGAGAGTCAGTTCTAGACTTGGTTTGCTGGCCTTGTTGCATCCCAAAGTTCTCTGGGCCAGTAAGGTTGGGATGGGCTGAATTAGGGGAGAGTGAGGTAAGTTGAATTATTTATGGGCTGTCTGGATGTTTTGGATACCAGTGAGATTCCTGGAATGGTATCCCTCTTCTCATTTCCATCTCTAGAGATCTAGGAGCAATCTACCTTCTGAAGATTGGGGAGAAAAATCTCCCGACTGGGGGAAAAAAGTGAGTAGTCCTGGCCTTTGATGGCCCAGGGATCCAAAACACAGAAAATTAGGGGTTAGCCTTTGAGACCTTGTCTTGAGGATTCATTTGTCATTTTTTTTCACATTACATGGTATTAAACCCCAACTCGGGGCCGCTTAGCTATATCACCTCAAACTAGGGCTAGTGCCAGCCATCCTGTATTTAGGGTGTTGAAGACAGATATGATATTAAAAACTCCCACCAGGATGCACTTGCAAGGCCTGTGGAGAGCCTGATGACCATGGCTGAACCAGATTCTCCAACAGTTCATGATGTCGGGATTTAATTAGTTCCAGAAATTGGAAAAGTTCACAACTGAAAATACTGAAGTTGAGATTTGCAAGGTATTATTTACCAGCCAGAACATTTCAAGGATGCCAGGGGCAAGTCACTGAGCTGGCCACCAGAAGTCAGAGTCTTCTGTCTCGATCATGTGTCGTCTTTGAGGAGATGGCCAGAAATAGGGTTTGGTATAAAACAATCCCTAAATCGGTTCATCCGACCTTCACTCTTATCCCAGGAATAGCTTAAGGCAAGGGAAGTGTGTTACTACATGAAGCTCCTGTGAATCTTGACAGGAGGCACCCATCATAGCTAACAAAAAGCATAACTTCCCTTCGCTCTACCCTGAGGAGAACTTGGATCCACTCCATGCACCCTTCCCTAGGCGGGGGAGGTGGGAGGAAGGAGTTTTCCTACTATTGGCAGAGGAGCCAGCCTCCTCCCAGAACATCCCAAACAATTTGTAGTGGTGGGGAGCACTGGCCTTTTGCCAGGTCTGTGATCTTGCTATCTAACACATAGATATTTTAAGTTCCTTGAGGGCAAGGAGGCCTCCCAAGTGTACAGAGCATTATACAGTGGTTAGTAGATATCAATCAATCAAAGGTATTTATTGAACACCTTCAGTGTACACAGCACTAAACTGTTTGGGAAAGTTCACTAGAGTTAGAAGATACAGTCTTCTCTGCCCTTAAGTAACTTGCAGTCTAGTGGGGTAAACAGAACCAGAATAATTTACAGAAAGAAGGGAAAATAGAATTGGGTACATAGATAAGTGCTTAAATGGAAGGGAAATTCATTCAGTATGTGGATGGCAAAATGATGAGGAGTTGGTTGGGGATGACCTGGGAACTTGGAACCTCATTTGGACCTTAAAATTTGGAAACGTTTGAGCTTGATTTATGAGGTATTGGTTATGCTAATTAAAAAAAAATAGAACATCTCCCCATTGAGCTCACCTGGACTACAGTACCCTTTGCTAGACTTTGCAGACATGACCTGGGGCTCAGTTTTCCCCCAAACCACACCAATTTCCCAAATAATAATAATGTTAGTATTTGTTAAGTGCTTACTATGTGCCAAGCACCGTTCTAGGTGCTGGGGTAGATACAGGGTAATCAGGTTGTTCCACGTAGGGCTCACAGTCTCAATCCCCATTTTCCGGATGAGGTAACTGAGGCACCGAGAAGTTGTGACTTGCCCAAAGTCACACAGCTGACAAGTGGTGGAGGTGGGATTAGAACCCACAACCTCTGACTCCTAAGCCCGGGCTTTTTCCACTAAGCCACGCTGCTTCTCATTAGGCCATTATTCCAAAATTCTGTTCATATTGAGGCTATGTGTTCACTCTTTAATCAAGGAATCAATCAATCAATCAATTCCTGCCCTCAAGAATTTATAATCTCTGTATGGTTACTTTCTCAGAGGAGCAGTGTTGTAGCTGTTTTCTCATTATTTCTCAAACATCCTGCCAGGGAGTAAGCTCTAACAACATCACAGCAGGCCAGAAGACAGAGAGACACAGCTATGATCTTGCAATAAATCCTTGGAAGAACCAGGGAGAAGATCTGTGTTTCCAGACTGGAATTCATGTACTTTCCATTAGATTACATTATCTTACCCAGCATCTGACACAATCAGCTGATAAAGGGGAGGTGAGCATCCATTGTCCCTAAAAACAAGAAAATTTCTCTGGAAATCTAAAGCAAATTTCTATCCATGACCCTGAGCCCAAAGATATTTTGGGCTACTTTGTTGGCTGCCCCCCACCAGTCTTATGGGTCACTGTGGTGAAAGACACTGTGTGTGCCGGGTGAAAAATGAGCTGGATTCAGACATAACAATTTGGTTCTTGAAAAGAAAAATTGTTGCGATGTACACTGGGGCGGTGGTAAAGGCAGAGGGGGATGGAATCTCCTAAGCTATTATTAGTGCTTCCAGACTGAAAGATTACGTTACAGAAGACGTTGTTTTTCAACAACATTCCAGAAAAGCTGGAATACTGTGGTGGGTAATGGAAGTTTTAGCCTGGAAGATGGTGTCTTCCCAGTTAGGTTAGCATGATCGGGCTTGAGTGTGCAGGAGAGAAGGCGGAAAAGGGGTCAGGAGGTAGTGAGGCTAAGGAAATATGGGAGAGAACGCAAATACATCCTTAAAATGATAAAAGGCAAAGAAGAGACCAGCAAACCTAGCAGCTTTCAATGCTTGTCAGGCAGAGTTATGGCTATTCTGCAGCCCTCTTCTGCCATGTAAAGAAATGGAGCATAACGAGTGTTTTCCTGAAATGACACCGCAGCAATCCTTCCCTCTCCCAGAGGCCTTCTCTTGTTGAGGACAAACCGCCTATTGGTTTCTAATGAGCTCTGATTGGGGCTCTGGGATTTTCAGTCGTTTTGTGCTTCAATGAGGCTCAAATAAATGATTAAATAAATGCAATGCTTCTTGAGGATCTTCCGGTGACCCCATGGAAACGGCAGAGCCTCCAGTGTGAGTTTAGTTGCTGTCAGGAGGAAATTGAGATTTCCTTTGACTTCACCTATAGGAGAATGGATGCCACTCTCTGCAGCTCTAGCTGTTGTGGTTGAAGATGAATCACGGTCATCTTTATCAGTGGCCACAGCGGGTGGGATGATGTCCCCTAGCCCCACACATCAACATGGCAGGTGGGGACAGTAGGTTAGAAGGGGACAGGTGGAAACGCTTCACAGAGTGAGCGGCACCTACATAGAATTTGTTTCTTGAGGAAACTGGTGGGTTGAAAACACCAGCAGGTGTAAGAGAGTTGGGATCATTTTTTTAAAATGGCATTTATTAATCACATACTATGTGCCAGGCACTGTGCTAAGCGCTGGAATAGATAGAGAAGCAGCGTGGCTCAGTAGGAAAGAGGCCGGGCTTTGGAGTCAGAGGTCATGGGTTCAAATCCCGGCTCCGCCAATTGTCAGCTGTGTGACTTTGGGCAAGTCGCTTCACTTCTCCGTGCCTCAGTTACCTCATCTGGAAAATGGGGATTAAATCTGTGAGCCGCACGAGGGACAACCTGATCACCTTGTAACCTCCCCAGTGCTTAGAACAGTGCTTTGCACATAGTGAGCGCTTAATAAATGCCATTATTATTATACAGGTAAATTGGGTTGGACACAGTCCCTGTCCTACATATGGCTCACAGTCCAATCCCCACTTTACAGATGAGGCACAGAAAAGTCAAATGACTTGCCCAAGGTCACACAGCAGACAAGTGGCAGAGTTGGGATTAGGACCCATGACCTTCTGACTTCTAGGCCCTTGATCTATCCATTAATAATAATAATGATAACATTTAATAGTGCTGCACACAGTAAGCACTCAATAAATATAATTGGTTGATTGATGGGAAGTGCTTAATACAGTGCTCTGCACACAGTAAGGGCTCAAAAAATTTCATCGGCCGATTGCTGCCGTCATTCCCGGCTATCTTCAGGATTCCTGCCGAACCTGGTCACTATGAGAGGTGCTTAGGTTGGCATAGTTGTAGCCGGCAGCCCCTCCTTCTAGTGACTTTTCCGATCCCCTTTACAGGGAGGTGTGGGTTGGACTTTGGCAGGGAGTCCACACTGATGTTTATCTAAATGCTTATATTAAACTCCACATTAGACTTAGAGAATAGCAGGGCCTGATGGAAAGGGCACGGGGCCTGGGATTCAGAGCACCTGGGTTCTACTGCCATTCATCTGCTGTGTGACCTTGGGCAAGTCACTTCACTTCTCCGGGCTTGTTTCCTCATCTGTAAAACAATCAATCAATCAATCAGTCGTATTTATTGAGCGCTTACTGTGTGCAGAGCACTGTACTAAGCGCCTGGGAAGTACAAGTTGGCAACATATAGAGACAGTCCCTACCCAACAGTGGGCTCACAGTCTAAAAGGGGGAGACAGAGAACAGAACCAAACATACTAACAAAATAAAATAGAATAGATATGTACAAGTAAAATAAATAGAGTAATAAATATGTACAAACATATATACATATAGACAGGTACTGTGGGGAAGGGAAGGAGGTAAGATGAGGGGGATGGAGAGGGGGAGAGGAAGGAAGGGGCTCAGTCTGGGAAGGCCTCCTGGAGGAGGTGAGCTCTCAGTAGGGCCTTGAAGGGAGGAAGAGAGCTAGCTTGGCGGATGGGCAGAGGGAGGGCATTCCAGGCCCGGGGGATGACGTGGGCCGGAGGTCGATGGCGGGACAGGCGAGAACTAGGCACAGGGAGGAGATTCAAACAGGGATTTAATACCTATTCTCTGTCCTGCTTCGACTATGAGCCCCACCAAGGACAAGGGCTGTGTCTGGCCTGATTATCTCGTATCTATCCCGGTGGTTGGCACATAGTAAATGTTTAACAAATACCACAATTATTATTCAGAAGCCCTGGGTATTGCTTAACAGAGAAGTCATGGCTTCATGGATTGAGCACAGGCTCGGAAGTCAGAAGGCCATAGGTTCTAATTCCAGCCCCACCACTTGTCTGCTGGGTAACCTTGGGCAAGTCGCTTCAATTCTCTGTGCCTCAGTTACCTCATCTGTAAAATGGGGTTTGACACTGTGAGCCCCACGTGAAAAAGAGCCTGTATCCAACCTGATTTGTTTGTACCCACTCTAGCGCTTAGTGCAGTGCCTGGTAAATAGTAAATACCACAATTATTTTTCTTATTAATAACTTCTCTGTACCTCAGTTTCCTCATCTGTTAAATGGGGATTCAATACCTGTTATCCCTCTTAGACCATTAGCCCTGCGTAGGGCTTGAACTGTGTCCAACCTGTTTATATTATATCTACCCCAACGCTTAGTACAGTGCTTGGCACATTCATTCAGTTGTATTTATTGAGTGCTTATTGTGCGCAGAGCACTGTACTAAGTGCTTGGGAAGTACAATTTGGCAACAGAGACAATCCCTACCCAACAGTGGACTCACCATCTAGACAGACACACACAGACTCACAAACACACCCTCTCTCTCGCCACAGACAGACGGAGATAGACTTGGCTCCTCAGTGCTTAACACATAACACAGTGATTATTATTAATATCACTGCATCCTCTCCTATAAGAGCAGCTGATACAAAAGCAACTTCAAGCTTAGAGATGCGGGGTAGGTAGTCCTGCCCCAAAACTACTCAGTCCTTATACAGTACACTCCTCTTGGAAGGTCCTCCCCACTACAGTCCCCCTCAAAGCATCCACGTGAGAAGGAGCAAATAGAATTAAGAATTGTGTTATGTGACAAACACTGGGGTAGATACAAGATAATGACATCAGACACAGTTCTTCTCCCACATGGGACTCACAGTCTAAGGAGGCAACGTGTCCTAGTGGATAGAGCATGTGCCTGGGAGTTACAAAGACATGGGTTCTAATCCCACATCCACCACTTGTCTTCTGTGTGACTTTGGGTGAGTCATTTAACTTCTTGGGGTCTCAGTTACCTCATCTGTAAAATGGGGATTGAGATGGTGAGGCTTGTGTGGGACAGGGACTGTGTCATCATCATCATCATCAATTGTATTGAGCGCTTACTGTGTGCAGAGCACTGTACTAAGCTCTTGGGAAGTACAAATTGGGTGTCCAAAACGATTAGCTTTTTTCTACCCCAGCACTTAGCATAGTGCCTGGCACAGAGTAAGCACTTAAATACCATATAAAAAAGGGTGTGTGGGAGAGAGAATGGGTTTTGAATCCCCATTTTAGAGATGAGGAAATTGAAGCACCAAGAAATGAAGTGACTTGCCCAAGGTTACACGGCAGGCCAGTGGCAGAGCCAAGATTAGAAGGCAGGTCCTTCTTTCTTTTTATGGTATTTGTTAAGCGCTTACTCTGTGTCAAGCACTATTCTAAGTGCTGCAGTAGATACAAGTTAATCAGGTCAGACACAGTCCCTGTCCCACATGGGGCTCACAGTCTAAGTAGGAGGGAGAATTGGTATTGAATCCTCATTTTGCAGTTGAGGGAACTGAGGCACAGAGAAGTTAAGTGACTTGCCCAAGGACACACAGCAGGCAAGTGGCCACACTCCTTCCTGGAGTGATAGGGGCCGGGGTGCTGCCATCAGTGGCGATGTCTGCTCTCGGCAGCTCTTGCCTTGCTTCCTCTCTCCTACCTGTGCTCCTGGCTCAGAAGGAGGAGCAGCTTGGCGGCCCCCAGCACAACTGTGGGACTGACTCAGAGGCCTTGCCAATCCATTCTTCACTGAGGCCGAAGGAACCTCGGGTCATCCCAAGATCAGGATGAACTCTGGCCCTAGGAAGATTTGAACTCGATAAGGTTTCAATCATTCACTGAGTGTTTACTGTGTGTACAACATGGAAAACTGAGCACGTGAGTAAAGGATCTCTGGCAGAAAGTGAAACTCTGGGATCTCCCAGAAAGGGCCTCAGACATGACTGGGCTGCCCCAGAAGAAATTCAGGCATTTGCCCAGTTGCATGAAGGGTGAACTGACCTCTTGACATTTTTACAGTTGAGTGGGCTGACTACCTCCCTGCGCACTTTGATGTTTTGCAATATTACCCTGATCCCCATATGCCTCTTCGGAAGAGGGAGGAAGAAGGCCCCATGTCCTGGGGGACATTAGACCACGTGGGCGACGCTATTGTGTTCCCTGGACCTGTTTGACCCAATTAACTTGCATCTAGCTCAGGGCTTATAAAGTCCTTGACACATAGTGCGTAACGAGTGCCATAATAATTTTAAAAATTATTCTTATTGTTATTATTAATTTCCAAAGTTCCCCATCTCTCCCTGGGGCTCTGCATTTTTTCTTACAGATTTGTTCAATGGTTACTATGGGACAGGCACTATACTAAATGCTGGGGTAGACACAAGATAATCAGGTTGGACGGAGTCCATGTCCCACATGGGGCTTGCAATATTAATCTCTGTTTTACATGAGGTGTTTGAGGCACAGAGAAGTTAAGTGACTTGCTCAAGGTCACCCGGCTGACCTCGGCAGAGCTGGGATTATAATTCAGGTTCTTCTGACCCCCAGGCCCAAGCTCTATCCACTAGGCCATGCTGCTGCTTATTAGTCAGTCAGTCATATCTACTGAGCACTCACTATGTGCAGAGTACTGTACTAATCAATCAATCGTATTTATTGAGCGCTTACTGTGTGCAGAGCACTGTACTAAGTGCTTGGAGGGTCTAAGGGAAAGAATCACTCTGTCCTTCTCCTTCCCTAGGACTTGGGAGACCCCACCCTGACCCCCAGACCTATCTCCACCCCTCTCCACCTCCTCTGCTTCCTCTTTCACTCGGAAGCAGCCTGGTTTCAAACTGAACATCCAGAGCGTCTGCTTGAAATTGGAGCTGGGTTTTAATAATAATAATAATGGAATTTTTATGCTTAATATATGCCAGGTGCTACACTAAGTGCTGAGGTAGATAAAAGCAAATTGAGTTGGACACAGTCCCTGTCCCATGCGGGGCTCACAGTCTCAATCCTCATTTTACAGGTGAGAGAACTGAGGCACAGAGAAGTGAAGTGACTAACCCAAGGTCACACAGCAGGGAAGTGGCAGAGCTGGGATTATTTAGCATGGTCACAAGGGACTGCTGAAAAGGGAGGAGGATGGAGCTGGGTGCTGTGCTACTTGGTGCCAGAGAGGGGCTTTAGACACTCCCTCTAGCCCCGCCACGTAAGAAAACCAGCAATCATAAGGGGTGAGGCCTGTGAGCAGGGCACTAGAGCTACTAATGAAATGATGATGATGATCGTATTTGTTAAGCGCTTACTATGTGCAGAGCACTGTTCTAAGCACTGGATTAGATACAAGGTAATTAGATTGTCCCACGTGGGGCTCACAGTCTTAATCCTTATTTACAGATGAGGCAACTGAGGCCCAGAGAAGTTAAGTGACTTGTCCAAAGTCACACAGCTGACAAGTGACAGAGCCGGGATTAGAACCCATGACCTCTAACTCCCAAGCCCGTGCTTTTTCCACTACGCCATGCTGCTTCTCATCTCTCAGAGGAGGGCAGGGGAAGACAGTCTTAGCGGGGCTGGGTTAGGGGAGAGAGAACTGGATATGTTGTGGCTCTGTCTGGAGGGGGGTCATGAGTTACTAAAAATGGCTACTGAGCCTGTGGGAATGCCTATGTATGGATCCCCTTGCCCTCTGACGATACCTTCCTTTCACCCTGCCTCCTCTGGCAGCTTATCTATCCCCATTTTTCCAGTAGAGAAACTGAGGCCCCGAGTGGCTAAGCAAACTGCTTAGAGAACCCAGGATTACTGATTTCCAAGCTTCTCCTCAATCCCTGACATTGAACAGCGAAGCAAATTGCAACCCTTCCCCCCCCCATTACTTTGTTTTTTAATTTCTCCTCCCCAATTCCCCTTCTGTGGGCAAGGACCATGCCTACCAATTCTTGTCTTGCACTTTCCCAAGCACTTAGTGCAGTGTTCTTCACATAATTAAAGGCTCATTAAATACCAATGATTGATTGATTCTAATAGTCTAGCAAAGATTTGAGGCAGTGTAAGTGAGCTACCGTCAGTGATGGTTTACGTTGCAGATGAGGGCACAGCAAAAGCTCCTGCTGGTGGACTTTTTCTTTTCTGCCAGCAGAGACTGCACCCACTACCAAGTTTCATAATGTATGCCGTTGGTTGCAAATCACCAGGTGAGAGTACATATTTACTATTCTATTTATTTTGTTAATGATGTGCATCTAGCTTCATTTCTATTTATTGTGGTGACTTGACACCTGTCCACATGTTTTGTTTTGTTGTCTGTCTCCCCCTTCTAAACTGTGAGCCCATTGTTGGGTAGGGACCATCTCTATATGTTGCCAACTTGTACTTCCCAAGCGCTTAGTACAGTGCTCTGCACACAGTAAGCATCAATAAATACGATTGAATGAATGAATGAGTGAGAGTCTGGATGGTTCAGTCAGCCAATGAATCAATCAATGGTATTTACTTAGTGTGTGTAGAGCATTGTACTAAGTGCTTGGGAGAGCCCAAGTCTCTCTTGGGAGAGCCCAATCCTGTCTACTAGAGTCATAGACAGGATTCTTGCCCCTACGGAACTTACGAATGTAGTGGGGGAGATGAACATTCAAATAAATTATAGGTAAGGGAAGCAGCAGTGCATCTAACACTCTTGGATAGCAGGATACCACTTCTCCACAAGTCCTATGTAGGTAATGGGGAGTCCATATTAGTCTCAGTAGCTGAAAAAGCTGCTGCCCAATTTATAAAGATATTGTTCACCCCTTTAAGTGTGGTCCAGAGGAAAGAGCATAGGTCTGGGAATCAGAGGACCTGGGTTCTACTCCTGGCTCTGCCATTTGCCTGCTGTGTGACCTTAGGATAATCACTTAACTTCTTTCCTCACCCGTAAAATGGGGATTCAATACCTTTTCTTCCTTCCCTTTAGATTGTGAACCCATGTTGGGCAGGGATTGTTTCTGACCTGATTGTCTTGTATTGGCACAAAATAAGTGCTTAATGAATACCACAATTATTATTACTACTATTACTACTACTACTAATAATAATAATAAGAAGAGGAAAATTGTTTTTCTGGCCACCACCCACTCGGGGATAAAAATCTCATTAACTGCATCATCTTTAAACATGAAGGACTGTGTGTGTGTGTGTCTGGTGATTTTATCACACAAACACATTTTCATCAATTGTGCCCAGAGTCCTTTGGCCCCAGACGTGTTTTTAGAAATCCAACATAAGGTCTCGGAGTCCAGAGACAGGAAGAAGGTTGCAGATTTCAGAATGTGAGTCCTGGGCTGAGTGCTCAATCAGTGAGAAGCCCATCAACTTCAGAAATCAGCTGCTTGTTTAGATTGGGACAGTGTCAGAGGAAGTGCTGAAAGGTGCAGGGCAATTGTGGCTGCCCCTGGCACCTGGCTCCTTCCCAACCTGCATCCCGAGGGACAGCAGCCCTGCTCTCCAGGGGAATAAGGCACTTCACTCCTGTCTAGCGTGATTCACCTTCCAGACCAAATGTGCTCCCAGAGCCCTCCAGTGACCCCTGAATGGAGGATTTCCAGGGTAGGCTCTCCCAGCCAGCACTACTGTTGCCTGCCTCGCTAAACCATAGAGTGAACTTCTGCTCTTTCAGAGTTGGACCCCAGGAAAAGAATTCCTGGACTACCCTACTGCAGCGAGCCTCAACTCTGTCACTTGCCCGTTGTGTGACCTTGGGCAAGCCACTAAACTTCTCAGAGCCTCTGTATCCTCATTTTAAAATGGGTTTTGAACACCTGTTCTATCTCCCTCTTTTAACTAATGGTATCTGTTAAGTGCTTATTATGTGTCAGACACTGTTCTAAACTCAGTGGTAGGTACAAGTTAATTAGCTTGGACATAATCTCTGTCCCGCATAGGGCTCAGTCTGGAGAAGAGATATTGAATCCTCATTTTACAGTTGAGGAAATTGAGGCCCAGAGAAGTTAAGTGACTTGGCCAAGGTCACACAGCAAGCAATTAGCAGAGCTGGGATTAGAACCCAGGTCCTTTGATTCCCAGGTCTATGCTCTTTCCACTAGCCCACACTGCTTCTCTTAGACTGTGCGTGAACCCCATGTGGGATAGGGACTTGTGTTTGATCTGATCGAATTGTATCTACACCAGCACTTAGCAAAGTACTTAGCACATTAGTGCTCAGCAAATACCACAGTTATTATTTTTATTAAACGTCGACACAGGAATGCCAGGCATGATAGGGTGAGGGTGGGGAAGGGGAGCAGAGTGCTGCCAGGTTGACAACAAGGGGAAGAGAGGATGGCGGTGAGTGGAGAAGCTACCCCTGAGCATCGTCTACGAGGGCAGGGGTGGCACTGCCAGCCCCGTGCATCAGACAGACAGCCCTGGGACCCTTGTGCTGGACCTCTGGGTGGTGGAGGACTTTCCTTCACTGTCCTAATGCCTTTGATCTTCTTCTTCACTTCAGGACTCCTTGGCCAGCTGTCAGAGTGGCCAGGCAGCTGTCGCAGAGGTGTTGCAGTAAGGCTTATTGGCCAACTGGGGAAACTTGAGGTTAGGAAAGAAATGGGCTGACCAAGCCGAGTGTCCTTCCGGACACTTTTCCAAAGAGCAGCAAGCAGAGCAGGCGGGAGGTATTCATTCAATCGTATTTACTGAGTGCTTACTGTGTGCAGAGCACTGTACTAACTGCTTGGGGAGTACAACATACAGAGACAGTCCCTCCCCAACAATGGGCTCACCGGTATGGGTGCAACACAGCAACACCTTAACTACCCACACACATGCACACACCCCTTTGTCATGCACATACTCAGGATCCACACCACCCACTGTGGTCTCAGCTCTGGTTTTTTGTTTTGTTTGTTTGTTGGTATTTGTTAAACAATTACTATATGCCAGGCACTGTACTATGTGCTGGGGTAGAGACAAGCTAATCAGGTTGGACACAATTCGTATCTCACGTGGGGCTCGTCTTCATCCCCATTTTACAGATGAGGTAACTGAAGTGCAGAGAAGTGACTTGCCCAAGGTGACACAGCAGAAAAGTGGAAGAGCCAGAAATAGAACCCAGATCCTTCTGACTCCCAGGACCAGGATCCAGGGCTAATCAATGGGACTTCCCCACGTGTTAACAGGGGCTTTTCTGGATGCTCGTGAAGCTTCCGGGGCTTCATAGGATCAACACAATCCATATGCTCCTCTTATGTGTGACCACAGTAAGTGGTCTCACAGCCATGTACCACCCATATTCCTTGGGGACAGACTTCATTTGGGTATTCTGGAATGGTGACAGATTCTTAAATTGCACCACAGTACTAGTGACCCGGGTTTAGACTGTCTTCCACTGTGAACCGCAGATCATTTTCAAGTGTAGTCCTTTAGAGGCAGGTGTTTATCACCTTGCTCTTGGACAGGTTTTATTTGAGGCAAAACATAATCCGGGCCTGGATTTCCCTAGTGACCTAGTGGAAAGGGTCCCCTGGATTCTATCAATCAATCAATGGTAGTTATTGAGCACTTACTATGTGCAGAGCACTGTAGTAAGCATTTGGGAAAGTACAATACAGTAGAATTAGCAGACACTTCCCCTGCCCATAATGACTTTACAGTCTAGAAGGGGAAAATCAGGATTCACCCGAACAGGGACATGAAACCTGTATCCTCAGATTAAAATCTGATGGCTCACCGACTGAGGTATCTAGTCCTGACTCTGCCACTTACCTGTGGGCAAGTCACTTAACCTCTCTGTGCCTCAGTTTCTTCATCTGTAAAATGGGGATAAAATACTTGTTCTCCCTCCTCGTTAGGCTGTGGGGACTATGTGGGGCAGGGACTGTGTCCAACCTGACCATCTTGTATCTACTCCAGCATTTAGTACAATGCTTGGCACATAGTAAGGGCTTAATAAATTACACAATTATTATTATTAGAGCCAGAGAACTTCATCTGGGTTCCCCTATTATTTCAGTGAGTTTGGGTCCTAACTTCCCTCCTCTTATGCCAGTCTACTCACTGTTTACCTCCATCTCGTCTATCTCACCACCAACTCCTTGCCTCTGGCCTGGAATATCCTCCTCCTTCATATATGGCAGGCCACCACTCCTTCCACCTTCAAATCAGTATTAAAATCACATCTCCCCCAAGAGGGCTCCCCCGACCAAGCGCTCATTTCCTTTCTATTTCATTTCCCTTCTGCGTCACAGTTCACAGTTCCCTTCTGCAGCTGGATCTTGACATTCACCCCACCCTCAGACCCTCAGCACTTACATACATATCCATAATTCAAATCTAAACTGCAAACTCATTCATTCAATCATATTTATTGAGCGCTTACTGTGTGCAGAGCACTGTACTAAGCGCTTGGGAAGTACAAGTTGGCAACATATAGAGACAGTCCCTACCCAACAACGGGCAGACTCCTTGTGGGTAGGGAACATTTCTAACTCTGCTGTGTTGTACTCTCCCAAGCTCTTAGTTCAGTGCAGCACAAACAGACCACACTCAGTAAATACCATTGATTCATTGATTTTTGCCAAGTGTCCTGAGAATTCCTGGGGGCTTCATGTTTGAGCCTTAGAGACGTGGACCATTAGATTGTTCTGGCCATCCTAAAATGTGAGGACTTCCCTCTGACCTTGTGTCACCTGGGTCTTTATTGTGCCCCAGATCCTCCAGGCCCCAGGACACTTTGCAGGTTAACTTCTCTCCTTGTACCTGGGCTGAAATGAGTCTGCAGATGTAACTCACAGATGCAGCTCACACGTGAGATTTCACTGGTGCCCCTCTGGCTTCCCCTGAGCCACGCTGACTTTCTGGAGAAAGGATGAAATCATTTCCCTTCGGTTATTTCAATTATGTTCTTTACAAGGCCAGTGGTGGTTGCCAGGAGAAGAGGAAAAAAATGCTTCGAATGGCAGCTCAGGAAATGGCAATGGATTGAGTAGATAAGCTCGGCACAGCCTGGATGTTTGTCCTTTTGGAACTTCCTGCCTGGTGGCCAGGGCCAGCTCTCCCTTTTCCCAAAGAGAGTGAGCGTAACCATGGCCTAATGGGAGGAACACAGAACTGGGAGTCAGGAGATCTGGGTTCTAGTCCCGGCTCCCCTGCTGACCTGCTGTGAGACCTAGGACAAGTCACTTAACCTCCCTGGGACTCTCTTTCCTCCCCTGGAAAATGGGGTTAAAATACCGATTCTTTCTCCTTCTTAGACTAGAAGCCCCTTGTGGGACAGGGACTGTGTCCAATCTGATTATCTTGTGTCTATCCCAGGGCTTAGCCTAGTATTTTGTTCATGGTAAGCATTTAATAAATACCATCTTTATTATTTTATTGAGACAAAACAAATGTCACAAGCAAATATATGAAAGACACAAACGGCAGGTGCTGCATGGGACATGGCAGGGGTGGAGGCAAAGCATTTAAAACTGTGGCGGGCAGGTGGGTAGGGGCTGCTTCTGCTCATCCTGCGCCCTGTGGAGGAGTTACCAATTTGTACTTCCCAAGCGCTTAGTACAGTGCTCTGCACATAGTAAGCACTCAATAAATACGATTGATGATGATGATGAGGATGATGGGAGGCTCCTTCCAGCCGAATGAAGGAGCGGGAGCAGCAGGAGTGCAGGCTGGCTTTCTCCACCCCAACCCCGGAGCCAGGAGGGCTCACTTCAGGGGGCAGATGGCACTGCCGATAGCCACCTGGCTACCAGGTACACTGCAGTTTGACCCCCTCGCCGTGGCTTTGGCCTTGATCAGGGACTGACTCTGTGTTGGGGCGGGTCCCGTTCCCAGGCACGCACTTCTCCCGTCAACCAGACAGTCACTCAGTGGAAAGAGCACAGGCTTTGGAGTCAGTGGTCATGGGTTCAAATCCCAGCTCCGCCAATTGTCAGCTGTGTGACTTTGGGCAAGTCACTTAAATTCTCCGTGCCTGTTACCTCATCTGTAAAATGGGATTGACTGTGAGCCCCCTGTGGGACAACCTGATCACCTTGTATCCCCCCAGCACTTAGAACAGTGCTTTGCACATAGTAAGCGCTTAATAAATGCCATTATTATTATTATTATTTGTTGAGTGCTTACTGCATGTAGACCACTATACTAAGCCCTTGGTACAATGCAACAGAGTTGGTAGACATGGTCCTTGTCCCCACAGAGCTTAAAGCCCAGAGGAGGAGGTTATAGTTTAGAGGAGAATCTTACATTCTAGAAGAGGAGCTAACAGTCTAACGAAGAGTTTACAGTCTAGAGGTGGAGTCTGGTCAGGGTGGCCTTGCCCCCACATCACGAGGAAGTTCAGGCCACTGGGCTCAGTGATGGGAAAGAAAAACACCCACCTTGAAATCATTCACACTAAAATTGGAGCGCTGGCACTTATTCCTCTACCAGTGTCCCCTTCTGGACTGTTCTGGCTTACTTCTCCCATAGTTCTGTTATAACACAATCTGCAAGTTGGCACAAGTCGATTCAACGTAGGAAGAAACAACTGGGCACATGTGAGCGGTGCCAGTCAAGGAGTGATGCTGTTCAGCTTATTAGCCTCTGCCTTATGGTTCAGTACCAAATAGTCCTTTGGATTTCCACGTGTTTTCATGATTTTACAGAATTTAATACAGTGAAATGGCTGAGAGGTAAGGGTGTCAGCAGTCTACTAGTGTTGGAAAGAGCGACAGAGAAATTCATCCTGAAAAATGTCAGTCATGGTGGTATCATTACCCCTTTATCTGTAATTTCCACTGAGTCAGTGATTACTAGAACATGATTTTCCCATAACACACAAGCCCTGCATTACAAGAGAATGCCATATATTAAAGACTTAAATCCAGGATTGCATGACTGAGAGGCCAAACAAAGAATTCATCTCAAAGACAAACTCTGGGTTTTCTTTTGGGTTCTATTAGATTAATGCCACACACACTTCAGGCCTCAATTTCCTCACCTTTCAAGCAGGCCCCATGATGATTCCCCAGGACTGTAGGGAAGATTAAACAATGAATGGTCATCTCAAATTTTGCAGATCGAATAACAGTTCTGGGCATAGTGGTTTTCAAACATCACTGCAAGGCCGTAGTAGGGCGTTTGGTCATTTGTATTTATTTATCGGAAGTTGTCTTACCTAAATGTGGGAAAACCAGTTTTGATCACCTGTCAACCCTACAGCCAAGCTTTCACTATCCAGTGGACACTGTTTCAGTAACTGTAGTTCAAGGAATCAGAATTGACCTACTACTTAAACATCAAATTTTAAAGTTTTGTTTTTATAATACTGCATGCTTCTTGGAGCCATCTGGAAAGCTTTACTTTCTGCAGGAAGGTTCAACCTTTGTAGAGAGTCCTTTCCTTGAGATAATTGGTTTCAAGTTTAAAAGGGAAGTTTCTTTCCTTTAAAACAGGGAAACTGCCTGAATGGAGACTAACCAGGAATATTGCAGTATTTCTAAGGTATATGAATCAGACTCTGCATTTCTAAAGTGATACTGAGTCCAATTGAAGTCCATGCAGGACTGATGATAATCCAAAAGTTTCCCCAGTTTTAATTCCTTAAATAAACTCAAACTCTATTTAGCCAGAAGATGTGATTGGAGCCTCATGTGAGGAAGAAATTGAGAGGGCAGTCAGAAGGAAGCAGGGGGGTCGGGGAAAGGGACCTTTGAGACAAACCTATGCTATATCCTGACAAGTTACTCTCCAGTTGTTCAGGCCTGGTTTCTTTCCCTAGAGTCTTGAACCCCTGAAATGCCTGGGATTTGCAGTCCTTGCCCTGACAGACAAGCCTCTGAAGGCAGGAACGATTTCCTAGAATGAACTCTCCCTTCCCAGCACCCATTTTGGTGAAGGCCTGTGGGGGACTTCATCACTGAATATGAACTCAAGCAGCCCTTCCTAGTAGGCAGCTGCCCCTGTGGGTGAAATCTCTTATCCTGTTCCAAAGACAGAGTGGGGAGGGATACCGGGCGGGGCTCCAAGCGATCCAGAGTCCTCTTTGCTTCTTTAGGGGAGGTGCTGGCTTCCCTGCCATGTGGCGGATGAATGGGTTTGAAGCAGACTGCCAAGCCATAATGGGAAGTGACTGACCACCTCTTGGCTCTCCTTGCTTTCAAGCCCCTGATCGGATCTGGCATTTAATCATGCCCTCCTGCTCCTGTGGTATTTGGTCTTTTCTGAGAATAGCTTTAAAGGATTTTGGCCCTCTGAGCTTATGGCTATGACTCTTGGGGCTTTTATGCCTAGATTTTAAAATGTGTCTTTATAATGATATGTGTTAAGTGCTTACTATGTGCCAAGCACTGTGCTAAGCCCTGGGGAAATGAGACCATCAGGTTGGCCACAGTTCTTGGTCCACATGAGGCTCACAGTCTAATTAGATGCTTGCTGCTTTTGGCTTTCTAAAGCAGCCAATGGACAGCAGCTTTGTCCCCTATTTTACTTTTCTCTTCTTACCCTGGCTCTTCAACTTCTTTTCACTGACTTCTTCAAGCTTCCTGGGCAAGTCCAGGTTCTTGTCTTCCCACAGTAGGCTTTCAGCATCTTTGCTCCTGCACCCTGCCTCCTCACCCATCTCCTACGGCCCCTCTTGCTCCCTTTAGATTGAGCCCACTTCCATTTACCCACCTTGCCCCCTTTTTATGTCTTTCAGTGCTGCACCTCAGGCCTGATCCATTCTCCCCCTACTACTCAACAGGCTCCAGAGCCTGCATATTTCATGACTCATTTCTTTTATGCGGCCTTCCCTGGGCCTCATGGCTATTCTGAGATGAAGTGGATGGAGGTGGGAGTTTGAGAAACCAAGAAATAGGATATCCTGATTTGAGAAGAAATTGAAGCAGTTGAAACCCAGTGCCCATTGCTTCTCAACCTCTCTCTCGCTCGCTCCACCTCTTTCTCCCTTCTCCCCCTCACCCCAATTTCCCCTTCTCTCCCCCTCTCCCCGCTCCCCACTGCCTCCTCCTCATTGAGACTATAACCCTTGTAGGCAAGGAGCTGGAGTGGGTTTCTATTCTGTACTGCACCTAACTGGTTAACTAGGCTCAATAACGGTTCATAAAAATGCTGGCCCTTAGACTTTTGTTGCTCTGACAAGACCTGAAAAATCTTTTGCCTTAGGAGCATTAAGGGAAGCAAAGTTTTTAGGTTAGGAAGCATTATTTCTTTAATGTAAGCCAGGCTGGTGTGGAAACAACCTTTGCAGCTGGAGAAAGTGAAGGGAAATAGAGCAGAAAGTTGGGGGAATGGGGAAAGATTTTTGTTTCTAATTGCATGGGTTAGCTGCAGCTGCCTCAGAAATGCATTTGAAAATGGGCGGCTCCTAGAAATTCTGACCAAAAACAGCTGAACAATGTAATCCCTCAATTAAAGCATTCCTGAGTCCCTCCAATCTAGAGTTAGCAAAATTCATCTATATCGGGAAAATTTGAGCAGATAAAATGAAGCAAAAATAGCCCAAGGTCCACTGGCTCTTGCCATTACCCATTTCCTCCTTAGAGTTACTTTTTTTTCAACTTCAGCTTGCAAGACTGCTTCTGGAGGTTGATTATTATTATTGTCATTATCACTATTTACTGTTATCATTATTATTACTATTAGTAGTATATTTGTTAAGTCCTTACTGTGTGCCAAGCATTGTTCTAAACCTGGGGTAGATACAAGTTAATCAGGTTGGACACAGTCCTTGTCCCACACAGGGCTCACAGTCTAAAGAGAGAACATTGTTGGCTGAGTGCTGTATACAGAATTCCTGGGAAGCACAGCTGGACATGGGTTTTTGGCAAAGAGCACAAGTGGCTCGGATTATTTTCTGGGTTTCAGAAACCTAAGTGTTCACAAAGACTTCATTGTTTTCTCCCTTAGAGATACACTGATAAACTGCTTGGAGAAGCAGTGTGGCCTTGTGGAAAGAGCATGGGCCTGGGAATCAGTGAGATCTGGGTTCCAATCCTGGCTCTGCCAATTGCTTGCTGTGTGACCTCGGACAAGTTACTTAATTTCTCTGTGCCATATGGGACAGGGATTGGGTCCAACCTAATTAATTTGTACCTACATCAGTGCTTAGAACAGTGTTTGACACACACATAGTAACCACTTCACAAATACCATAAAAAAAAGCAAAACACATAACTTTGGGCCAACATTTTCTGGCAATGGGAGTATCAGACACACTACCCAGTCCATTTTCTGACTCCACCTCTGGCAAACGATCTATCTCGATTAGGAGCTTTCATAGGCGTTCACTGTGGGCAGAGAATGTGTCAGTTTATTGTTATACTGTACTCTCCCAAGTGCTAAGTACAGTACTTAGCACACAGTAAGCACTCGATAAATACTACTGAATGAATGAATGATTGGAAGATTAGAACACTCCACACAAAAACTCAGAGTATCATCTTTGGTCTTTTTGTTCTTCCCTTTTTTTCTTCTCCCTCTTTCCTGTGTTTCAGTTTAATGGAGATTGGTCGGTTCTTGAGGGGAGGGGCTATGTCTGTTTTGATGTTACATACAGCACTGGTCAGAGTTTGGGTTTATGAAAGTGGGTAAATAATAGCGTTAGAATGTTGTCTGTTGGAATGCATTAGCAGTCTCCCACTTAAAAGGAAGAAGAGAGTGGAAAACCATTTTGGTTAGAATTAGACTCTAATCTTAGTGCTGACATTATGAAGCTGGGCGACGGTGCTCATTGGGCAGTAAATGTGTCTTTTGTTATGTTGTACTCTCCCAAACCCTTAGTGCAGTGCTTGGCCCACAGTAAGCACTCAAAAAATACGATGGAATGAATGAATGAACAATGGCCCAGTTTCCCCTCTGGAAAAATGAATGAACGCTTGGGCTTGTCTCCCCTTCAAACCCAGGAAGTAGTTAGCTATGTGCCCTGCTGGATTGATTGATTATCTGGATAGAAGGGCTGGTTTTGGATGGTAAACCAGTGAAGAGCTGCCTCAGGAGCACTATCCGAGGGGGCAGTCTGGGGGTGGCAGTGTCGGAAAAATGTGAACGTGAGGAGCCTCCCTCCACCCACCTTATAAACAGAGACCTGGGAGAGGAATGCAATCACTCTAGAGCAAGGGTGGGAGGGAGTCAAGGGATCCTCCAGGCCAAACACTCTAGATTTGAGGGTGGAAGATGTCCCCATCATATCATTATGCCAGGCTGTGTGACTGGGATATGCACCTGGTTTAATGCAATGATATCATGTAGAACAGGATGAGGTAGCATGTTTTTTTCTACCTCAGGGTGACCAAATATCTGATGCCAGTCCTGTCGGGGAAGGAGGTGTTACAGCACAGACCGTGTGTGATGCCTCATAGCTGCTAGGAGATGGGGATCAGCTTTACCCACTTTGAAGGGATCTCCCCCTCTAGACTTTAAGCTCATTGTAGGCAGGGAATATTTCTGTTATACTCTCCCAAGTGCTTGGTGCAGTACGCTGCACACTGTAAGCACTCAATAAATATGATATAACTGAGGGAGCTCCCTTATCATCTTTCTAGATTGCCTGTGTAGGTCCACTGGGGATTTGTGGAAAGAACATGGGCCAAGTTCTCATCCCACTTTGCCACTTTCCTGCTGTGGGCTGTCAAGAAGTCACCTAATGTCTCTTGACCCGGTTTCTTCATCTGTAAAATAGGATTAACTACCTGTTCTTCCCCCCTCTTAGCCTGTGAGCCCTTATGTCTGATCTGACAGCATCATATCTACCCCAGCACTTGCACATTGTAAGTGTTTTAACAAATACCTCAGTTATTACTATTATTATCATTATTAGTTCCTCCCAAGGATGTAGACAAATAGTATCAAATGTACACATTTCCTTAATATTATTTTGGAGGACCACCAGCTCAGGGAGAAAAACTTTTTCTCATAAGGATGAGAGAAACAGCATCATCTAGTGGAAACAGCACGAGCCTGAGAGTCAGAAGACCTGGGTTCTAATCCCTCCTCTGCCACTGTATGACCTTGGGCAAGCTACTTAACTTGTCTGTGCCTCAATTCTTTTTCTCTTCAATGAATATTTAATCCTCTTCCCTCTGACTTAGACTGTAAGCCCTATGTGGGACAGGGAATGCGTCCAACCTGATTATTTGGTATCTACCCCAGTGATTAGAACAGTACTTGATACATAGTTAGTGCTTAACAAATACCATTAAAATAATAATAATAATATAAATTCCTTTTACTAAGCTGCAAGAGGTCTCCAGATTTGCCCCCACTTAAAACATCTCTAGTTCTTCAAAAGAAGGTGCCAGCATGTTCCGGGTGACCCGGAAAAGGCAGGATGATACGATTCCCTCTGCAAACTCTGGCTCCTCTACCCTGTCTGCTGGTTCCCAACATCCTCGGGGAAGGCTTGGTGCACTCTGAAAAGCAGGGAACCAAGCTAAGATGCAAAAGAGTGAGAGAGAGAAGGGGACCAAGACATAGTGATGTAATGTGGCCCTGATGTTCACAAAGCTTTCGTGCCAGCGGCAGCTGATGGCAGGCCTGCTACATTTCCTCACTGCAGCTGGCCTCATGAAATGGAGATGCCTCACTGGCCTTCCCCCAGCCCAGCCAGTGCAATCTGAGAACATCATATTTCTTCGGCTTCTGGGATCATGATCATTTCATTTCGTTAAAGTTCCTCCGCTCTAATGGTCAGCGTGCAAACAGCCAGTGTAACCATACACGGCTCTGAGCCTTCACAGGGAGCTTTGGGCTGCTGGGTTTTGTAATCTTTCTCTTGGGAACTGACAGGCGGGTTCATGCAAAATATAGGAGGCTGGGAAGAGGTTATGCTACTCTTACTGGAGTAAATAATTGATAATGACACTGTAGGATTTAATACTCAATATTATCACTCTCCTTGAAAGCTCAGCACTCATGCTTCAGTGCTCCAGTGGGATTCTCCTTTGCACGGACTCAGCGTTCACCTCTTTTGCAGGGGAATTCCCGTCTTCCCCCATCTCTTGACGGGAGGAAGCTTGTCGCTGGGGCCTATTTTTAGCTTTCCTTTCATTTGACCTGCCTAAAACAATTTGAGAAGCAATCCTTCAGATACTTCTTTTCTACCAACCCACCCTTTCATCTTCCAAAGTCATCTGAACTAAGGGAAAGCAATAGATAGAATCTGTCTAGACTGCAGTGAGCCTTTTGAGTCTATTCCCCTCTCCCGAATGCCCTGTGGCTTTCTCATAGGCAAGCTGGGAAGGTTGAGGCTTGGACATTTACTGTGAATTAAACATATACTCACATAACCTAGTGAAAAGATCTTGGGATTGGGAGTAAAGCGACTGGGGTCCTAGCCTTGGTTCTGCCACTTTTCTGCTATGCAAACGTGGACAAATTACTAAACTTCTCTGTGCTTCAGTTTCCACATCTGTAATATGGGAATAAATTACCTGCCCTCCCACCCTCTTAGACTATGAGCACCATGTGCAGTAGGGACTGTATCCACTCAGATGGCCTTGCATCTACCCCAGTGTTGGGCACATAGTCAGCACTTAATAAATACATTATTATTCTAGAGTTTTACTCAAGGAGTAGCTATGAATGCTTCTGTTATCTTGCAGGGACATATCAAATGATATCTCACAGGGATTAATCCTGGGGCCAGTTCAGTTAAAAATCTTGCCTGATCCTCTGAAGGAAGGAATTGAAAGGATGCTGATCAAGTTTTCAAGAACCTATATTGGGAGGGGCTAATGGCGCTTTGTAAGATAGAACTGAAATTCCGAATGAACTTGGTAAATTAGATAAAACTTAGGAACCAGGATGAAATTCAGTGTAGTCAAAAACCAGGAAGTGAGTTTAGGGGCTAAAAGTGCCCCCCCCACCCCCCGACTTTAAGCTCTCTGTGGGCACGGAATGTGTCTTTGAACTCTGTTGTATTGTACTCTCCCAAGCGCTTAGTACAGTGCTGTGCATTGAATGATTTACAAAAATGGAGAAAAACTGAATGGGCACCACAGGACAGAAAAGAATAGAAGTTTTCTCCGAGCTGAATACAAGTCAGCAATGTACTTTCCTTATCAGGATTTCTTAACTGGATGATGAGGTACAAAACGAGGTTATACTTCCTCTGTTCTCTCCACTGATTAGACCTTACTTCACATACTGGGTCCAGTTTGAGAGGGTTTTTAAAATATATAGAAAAACTGGAGAGAGCCCACCAAAGGATGATCAGAATGATTATAGGGTTGGAAAATAAGTCCCATGAGAAAAGCTGAAATGTTTTAGGGCCATTTAGACCAGAGAAGAGAGGCTTTACAAGGACATCTTTGAGTATATGAAGGTTTTTTATGAAGTAAGTGGCTCTCTCTGGTCCACAAGGGGTTAGACAAGAGGGAATGACTTAAATTGCAGCAGAAGAGAGTTCAGGGTGGACTTCAGGAAGAACATTTTTCCTAGAAAGGTCCAAAAACTAAAACAGCTAACCTAAGGATATTGTGGAGGCTCTGTGCTGGTAGCACCGCAAAAGGAACAGGCAACTATTGGTCAGTTAACTTTGTTGCATTCCTGGCTGGAGCCAAAGGGCTGGACCAGAGGAATAATAACTTAGTACAGTGCCCTGTACACAGCACTCAATAAATACCGTTGATTGATTGACCAGGTGACTTTTGCCAGTGACCTCCTTAGATCTCTGCAATTCTGGATTCTAGGATTTAAGTTAAGTCGATAATCCTGAAAAATCACTGGCATGGATCCAAGTGATAGAAAGCAAATTAATTCCAATTTGGTGGGTTTTTTTCTGTATGTTTTTTGCTCTTTCTGCATGGGCCTTGAGCTGGTTAGGTAAAGCCATTTGAAAGTTTTAATATGGGAGTGTATAAAGCTGACTGGGGTTCCCTTAGAGAACAGTGATTTACATTATTACATAGGGCCCCGGGCCCTTGGGAATTGCAGAAGCCCTCAAAGGTTAACCCTGCTAAGATAGGTATGCAAATTACACAGTGATGCTATGGTTTGTTTACTTTTTAGAAAGCCTGTTGGTTTATATAAAGGGTGAGTTCAAATGTGTTACTGTGGCATCTGCTTCATTCAGGGTAAAAAGCAGAAGGGAAAAAGATCCATCTACTATAATCTACCCTGCATTGTTGCTTTATAGTCTTTAATTTATTTTCTTACCTTTTCTCTTTCTTCCTCTATTATATTCTAGTGGTGATATCTTTGGTGGAAGGTGAGGACTTTCAAACCATTTTATAGCTGGGAAACTGGAGGTATTCATTCATTCAATCATATTTATTGAGCGCTTACTGTGTGCAGAGCACTGTACTAAGTGCTTGGGAAGTACAAATCGGCAAATTTGTTCCAAAAGTCATGGAAAAGAACCCGAATGGAGGGCCAGAAGGATGTGAGGAAGCCAGCACAGAAAATTCTTCATCAACATTGAAACTATAAGCCCAGAGCCCTGCTACTCCCTCTTCCCAGATGGGTGATTGTTAAAAGTCCTGCACAGGGACCAGTGATGGGGAAAGTTTTGCAGGCTGAACCTTTGAACCTTTCAGGAAGGCTGGCTTAGAGGTGAAATGATCTGATAAGGTCACTCAGCACATCAGTGGAAGAACTAGGAGCAGAAACCAATCAATCGTATTTATTGAGCACTTACTATGTGCAGAGCACTGTACTAAGCATTTGGGGGAGAACAGAATTAGCAGACACATTCCATAAGCATACAGTTAAGAGGGGGAGACGGTCATTAATATGAATAAATAAGTAATTTATAATGTATCATTTAAAGTTATGTACATATGTCCTTTGGGGGTGGGTGAATGTCAAAAAGGTCGCAGATCCAGGTGCAAAGATGATAAAGAGGGAGAGTGAGCCCGGGGAAAAGCAGGCTTATTCGGGGAAGGCTTCTTAGTATTTGTGGTGTTTTTTAAGCTCTTGCTATGTGCCAGGCACTGTTCTAAGCGCTCAAGATAATGAGGTTGGACACAGTCTCTGTCCCACATAGGTCTCACCATCTTAATCCCCATTGTACAGATGAGGGAATTGAGGCCCAGAGAAGTGAAATGACTTGCCTGAGGTCACACAGCATACAAGTGGCAGGCCTGGGATTAGAACCCAGGTCCTTCTGAATCCCAGGCCCGTGCTCTATCCATTAATTAAGCCATGCTGCTTCTCTGGAGGAGATGTGACCTTTGAAGGTGGAGACAGTGGTGGTCTGGTGTATATGGAGTGGGAGGGAGTTTCAGGCTAGTGGGGGGGACGTGGGAAAGGGATCGGTTTCTGACGCTCTGTTTAGTGCATCTCTGGAGCCAGGTCTGGATCTCCCTGGCCTCGGTGGGGTGGGGATGGGGTGGGGGGTGAGTGGGAGTGGCCATGACTCACCCTCTAGCAATGGGGGTTTGATCAGACCCTGAATCATGATGTGTTCTACTGCTGGGCCTGCAAATGTCGGTGTGACCTGGGATCTGATCTTCAGGTTTCCCTTTATCATTTGCTGCTGTCTCACACAGCCTATTGGTATTCAGAAACGCCCTGGAGAAGAAGTTTCTCTTTGCCCTTCCTCTCTGAAGCATTCTGAAGCCCTGAAGTTATCCTTAATTGGGATTCCAGCTTTGCCTGTTCAATACCTCTCAGTTTTCTGGCCCTAAAGCCAAAATCCAGGTGTGAGTCTGGCAATTCAGCAAGGACAGAAAAGCAGAGTGCTGCCTGGGACCAGTTTAGTTCCATTCAAGCCTCCTCCGAAGGTAAAACAAAGCCCTGATTATTTCCCTGCATTTGGTGGGTTTCTTTATTTTCTCCATGCAGGAAACAATCCTTACATGCCAGAGCTGGAGTCTAAGCATTGCACTCTCTGTTTCTGTTGTTTTTTGGAAATGTTCACTAACGAAAACCAAAAGATTCAATTAGAGATTGTTGGTTTTCTTGGGTTTTCCCACCCTCAATTTCCCTGTCCCTACTTTGTTTCTGCTCTCACTATTCTTAGGGGCTGCAGAAATGAGATCCTTGAAGTCCTTCTCATATTGGCATTTCCACTGTTCTTTCCCTCTCCAGTTTCCACACTCCTTTATCTTCCAGGTCCTCTTCCTACCTCGATTCCGTCTGTTAATCACCCACCTAGAGCAGAGGATTTCTTATCTAAGATAGTAAGGCCCACTACCTGACCACCTGGTACACCCAAAAATCAATCGGTGGTTTTTATTGAGCACTTGACTGTGTACAGAGCATTGTACTAATTGCTTGGGAAAGTACAGTACTATAATGCTGGTAGAAACATCCCGGGGTCCACAAACAGCCAACAGTCTAGGGGACTGTACATCACACAATACCCCACAATTAGGCACTCACTCCATCAGCTAGCTTTGTTTCCACTTTCTGTGTTTAATTTTGAGACCCATGAGGTGGTTACAATGGAGAATGGTAAATGCTAGAGAGAAGACTCTCCTAATTACATTCCTGGTCCTTCTCTCCACTCTGACAGAGCCAATTGATTTAACATCCTTCTCACAGAACTCTCCCACCTGACATGGCCAGTTGTACTGACGATCCAACTAAACTCTTGAGCTCAACAGAGAGAACACATCCTACTGGCTTCTTTGTTCGACTCTATTTTTTTCAGCATAACCGTAGCCTTCTAACACATAGTTCCCCCCCCCCCAATATTACTCTTTGTTTCAAAGCTATTAAAGATTTTTTATTTTGAAAACTTTTTGTGTGTGGGTTTTTTTGGCAAAGCCTACAGTTGGTTATTCAGTTGGAAGGCTGTGAACTCTCCCAGATCACAGGAAGATTTTGAAGCAGATTTAGAGGAGTTCCTCAAGAGGGAAGGGACCAATGAAAGAATAGGACATTAAAAAAAGCCACCACCACAAACTGTAAAGGGCATTAAGCTTCCTCACCTGATACCTTCTGGGACAATCTTTAAGCCACTCATTAAACCAGTTTTTTGTTTTTCTTTAATAGAGAAAATAAATGTTTGGATTGCCTTTTGCCTTTTTTTCTTGTTCATCTAAAGAAGCCGGACTAGCCACCAAGAGAGTTATAGTGTCCCATAACTATGTCTTTAAACAGCTAGGGCTCAGAGTTGTACCAGGCCACTAAATAAACCGTTACTTTTGCAGCAATTTTTAACTAAATACATGGAAGCTATAATTACATATATCAGAAAATTATGGTCTTGAGCTCTTCTCTAAATGGACTACTTAATTAATACAATTTTACCCAAGGCTTCCCAGATGAAAGAGAGTGAGGAGTTTCAAGTGAACTGTATTTGGCCAAGAGGTAGCATGCAATGATATTTAGCAGCTTATCAGGCATTAAACCATTGCAATAGCGGATCAAGGTGTAAAAAAGGGTTTTGAAGTGACTTTCCCAAGCTCTTAGTACAGGGCTCAGCACTCAGTAAATGCTCAATAAATATGATCGACTGACTGACTGGAGACTTGGCCTAGGTGAGAGTCCTGTGATCTTATATAGGCCCAGGGGGACTTATATAAGACTCGACTAAACTTCTCCCTCACTCCTTAAAGGGGATAAATCAGCCTTGTAGATAAGTTCAAAAAGTGTCTCAGCCTAAAAGAGAGTTGGGTATTTGTGGAACTTTTCCCCAGCCTTCCCTACCTAGTTGGGGATTTGTCATTAAGCTGCCTTAGGTATTGAACGTCTTCAATCCCTGAGTTTTATTACAAAATTATCATATTTCATTATGAACTTAATTTGAAATTTGCCCAGCATGACTTGCCTTCCTTTCATCTGAAGAACTGGTGATGTCATAGGCGATTGACAGTAGTTCATTCACAACACCGCTCATTATGGGCAGAGAACATATCTGCTGACTCTGTTATACTCTCCTAAGCGCTTGGAACAGTGCTCTGAACCCAGTAAGCACTCAATACCATTGATTGATCTACTCACAGCTCTTATCTTATTTCTCCAGATTTATTTTTGGCCTTTTCTATTTGAATTCATGGATCAATAATTTTGCAAGAAGTAATGCTTACCCCCTGATGAAAACCCAAGTTTCTGCTTTGTAGCCCAGTGTCTCCCTCCTGTTTCTGTTGAAGTGGTGTAAACCCAGTATGATAGATTCCTACTATAAGACAGCAACAGTGCAGCCTATCGAAAGAACACAGGCCCGGGACTCCAGATCTGAGTTCTAATCCTGACTCTGCCGCTTGCCTGCTGAGTAGCCTGAACTTTGCCTATTCAATTCTGTTTTGAATTGCCTGTATACTTAGGTCTCTAATCAATCAGTCAATCAATCATATTTATTGAGTGCTTACTGTGTGAAGACTACTGTACTAAGTTCTTGGGAGAGTACAATATAACAGTATTGGTAGACACGTTCTCTGCCCAACGATCTTATAGTCTAGAGAGGGAGAGACAGAGATTAACTTAAATAAATAAATTATGGGTGTGTACAGAAGTGTTGTGGGGCTGAAGGAGGGGTGAAAAAAGGGTGCAGAGTTCAAGTACTAATAAGCAGGCCAACTAACCTTTCCATGACGGAGCTTTTTGGCCAAGATTAGGCATGTGCCCAATTAGCTGGGCTCTCCCAGAAACATCTGGGTACTAAACAACTGCACTACTTCACTGGTTTAAAAAAAGGGCACCTAATCCTATGTGTCTGGAGTCCATACTCCACTTCATAGCACACACCAAATGCACTAAATCTGCAAGCCCTGGAGATTCCTCCCAGCAGGGGCTGCTAATGTATTCAGCAGCAAGAGCTGATTCAATCAGGGGTCAGGTCCAGAATTATTGCCACAGAAACCCGGTGTTTGCTTCGCTGGCGTCCAGTCCCCAGAGACGGCCTCGGGCGGGCAACTTCCTCAGATATGATGATCATGGTGCCCTGGGACCGAGCCGTGGCTATAAATGAATATGCAAAACAAATTAAACCTTCAGGTCTTTGAGTGAGAAATTAGTTCTGCTTGTAGCTACCTCATCTGGTTTCTGTCTTAGTTTTCTAAGGAGCCAGGCCCAGTCAACAGGTCAGGCAGGTGTGTCAGCTGACTTTCAAGTGGCAGGGGAGGCTGTGGGATGGTTTGAACCATGGAAAGCAGCGTGACCTAGTAGAAAGAGCACAGCCCTGGGAATCAGAGCACCTGGGTTCTAATCCCCACTCTGGCACTTGCCTGCCGTGTGACCTTGGGTAATTCTCTGGGCCTCAGTTTCAACTGTAAAATGGGGTTTCAATACCTATTCCCCCTCCTACTGCAAGGCTCATATGGGACAGGAACTGTGTCTGACCTGATTAACTTGTATCTATCCCAGCATTTAGAGCAGTGCTTTAGGCAGTAAGCGCTTAAAAAATATAATGATAATGATAAAGGTGATGTAGCCATTTGGAGGGAGTTGGGGCAGGGACTGGGGGGGGGGGGGGGAATATGACTGATGTCTCTTTCTGAAAAGATTGTTCCTATTTCTACCACTGCTGTGGAGAATATAAATCTTCTTTTAAAAAGGCGAGCCAAATTTGACTGTGGGAGCCACTTCCAATCCAGTGTTTGGGGCAGTGCCTGTCACTCAGGAGTTGGCCCTTGGTGAACTAGGCAGGGCAGGCTAGGCAGTGAATTGTTACAGAAGGGGTTGTGGTTTTGCCAATGCAGTAATTGTGAAGTGCTTACTAAGTGCCAGGCACTGTTCGATGAGCTAGAATAGTTACAAACTAATCGGGTTGGACACAGCCCATGTCCCACATGGGGCTCATGGTCTTAATCCCCATTTCTCCTAACTGAGGCAGAGAGAAATTAAGTGACTTACCCAAGGTCACACAGCAGACAAGTGGTGAAGCAGAAATTCGAACACAGGCCCTTCTGACTTCCAGCCCTGTGCTCTTTCCACTAGGCTGTACTGCTGCTCACAGTCTTGGCCAAAAAATGTCCGTCCAGGGCTCTCAAAACTCTCCCTACACCAAGATCTGGTGCAGTCTTCTCCAGATCTCCAGAGAAACAGACACTGTACCTTGTCCAGGGAGTACAGAAAATTGAGCAATAGAACTGTGATTAGAGCACAGTTGTAGAAATTCCCACATGTGGGACCAGGCACAGTCCACGAGGGGGGAAAATCCCCTTGTCCTTTTGCTATAACCCTGACTATTTTAGAAGCAGTGGGCGTGTGATGGAACACAGGTGGCCTGATGATTAGGGTGGTAATTGGAAAGGCAGCTGAACGAGAAGCTTCCAGGAAGGAATAAATCCTGCTGACAAGAGCTGGATGGAAAATAAGCGTGGCCTAGTGGATAGAGCATGGGTGGAGTCAGAAAGACCTGGGTTCTAATCCCGGCTCTGCCATTTGTCTGCTGTGTGACCTTGGGCAAGTCACTTAACTTATCTGTGCCTTAGTTATCTCATCTATAAAATGAGGATAAAGATCATGAGCCCGCTCTGGGACAGGGAGTATGTCCAACCTGATTAACGGGTATCTACCCCAGGGCTAAGTACAGTGCCTAGCACATAGTAAGAGCTTAATACCATTAAAAAAAAGTGGGATGATGAGGTGAGCCTAGGTAATCCTGGTGTGACCTTTGATCCTGTTTCTGTCGGGGCAACAGTATACTTCACTCCTAGGTCCTGGTCCCTCTCCGTGGGTGTGCGGGGATTTGGTCCTGGCCGGCTCTGGCAGTAGCTACAGCTCTAGGACACTCAGGGAGGAGCGATAACTGGAACAGGAAGCAATAAATGGTAGCAGGTAGGCCTGGCAACTGAGCAGCCAACTCCCCTGAGTTCTTGCCTCTGCCACCCCCAGGGAAGGGCTGTACAAGTTTCCGTGCTAAGCAGCGCCACTGCAGCTGCTGTTCCCTTTTTCCTCCTCACTTTCCTCATCCCACTGCCTCTGGCAAAGTGTACCTGTCTAGGTAAACACGGATGCCGATGAGTGTGAGTGGATGGGGATACATCTCAGTGCATCTGCCTCTCCCTCTTGCCCCCTTTCCCAGAAAATACAGCCATGTAGGTGAATCTGTGGCCCCCTTTTGAAGAAGTTCCCCGGGAAGCCCGAATTAGAAGGGTATGTCAGGTTGAGGCATCTGGAGAGCTGTAACAGGATGTCCGGCTAGGACTGCCCCAAGCCCTGCTTGGGAAAGGGAAAGGCCACTGGTGCTTGGATACCCTCCATCTCAGGTAGGGATCAGCCTGAGAACTGGTGCCCGAAACCAAGGAGCGATGGGTACAGACCCCAGGTTTACAGATGAAGGTAATATTTCAACCTATGTGATGAATAAGACAGCCCCAGTAGGAATGGGTGTTAAATGTATTGATTTCCTGTAACGTTCTGCCTGCGAGACTGGGGAGGGAGACAGGCTGGTAAGACTTGGATGCTTGGTGACACATAAAGGCTTTGTAGTTAACTTTCAAATCTGTACTAGACTCAAGATGTAGGGATTCTTACTTCAAAGCTTGAACCAAAAGACCTCTGCTTCATCTTGGAGAATTGGGTTTCTTCAGAACACAGAAAGTTATCCAAACTCCTGTTGAAAACTCTTTGGCGTGGGCTAAATGCAAACCTAGCTTGGGAGACTTATAGTCGTGCCAAGTTAAATATCAAAGCATTTTTTTTCTCTCTCCTCCCTTCCCTCCTACCACCCCCATTTTGCTTTGGATTCAAAACATGAGAGAAGGTAGCTCGGCTCAGAGCCTGGTGACATGAAGGAGAAAATGGAGTTTCTTCACATGGCTGAAGTCCCCCTGCCTATTTTCCCTTAGTCTAAAAGAGTCTGAAGCAGCTCCTGAATCCTGAGAAGCTGTGATACCAGCTTAGACAACAGCATTTGTATGACTCTAGTGATGAAGGCCACTTTGGAAGCTGTCCAACTAATTCCTTTCCCAGATCCCCCCTCACTGCTTTGTCATCTGCTTCCGATCTCAGCCGTGCTGCGAGCTTATCATAATAATAATGACTGTAAGCTGTGGGAAGGGATCGTGTCTCCCAACTCTGTTGTACTGTACTTCTCCAAGCACTTAGTACAATGTTCTGCGTGCTATAAGTGCTCAATAAATTCTGATTGATTGGCATTACCATGTGTTAAGCACTGGGGTAGATGCAGATGGGATGCGGTCCCTGTCCCACCGGGGCTTACAGGCTAAGGGGAAGGGAGAACAGGTATTTTATCATTATTTACAGATAAGGAAACTGAGGCATTGAAAAGTTAAGTGACTTGCCCAAGGACACGCAGTAGAAACGTGGCAGAGCAGGGATTAGAATCCAAGTTTCCTGAATCCCGGGCCTGTGCTATTTCCCCTAGGCCACACCGTTTCCATCTCATGGGCAGACTCTGGCATGCTGAGCTTGTACCACGTCAGCAAAAACAGGAGGGAGACACTTGACTGTGAAGTAGAAACTTACGTTTTCATCATGGAGCAAACATTACACCCTGCAAAATGACTGATCTATGGATTCAAATAGAAAAGCCCCAAATAATTCTGGAGAAATAAGGTAAGCGCTTTCAATAGAACAGTTATTTCTGTTGTTTTCCAAAGTTGCCTAATCAGCTGTTATCATCAAAACCAACACCAAACTTCTTTACCAATTTTTCTCAAGTGCTATTTGATGATGATGATGATGGTATTTCTTAAACACTTATTATGTGTCAAGCACTGTTCTAAGTGCTGGGGTAGATCCAAGCGAATCAGGTTGGACACAGTCCAGGTCCCACATGGGGCTCACATTGTTAATCCTCATTTTACAGATGAGGTAACTGAGGCCTAGAGAAGTGAAGTGACTTGCCCAAGGTCACACAGCAGACAAATGGAGAAGCTGGGATTAGAACTCAGGTCCTTCTGACTCCAAGGCCCTGGCTCAGTCCGCTGGTACTCAGGGACACTATTGTTTTGAAACATTTGACAAGTTTGTCTTCTGTTGTCATGAAAATTTTGCTTGTCACTTCTCTCTTGGGGGACTGAAACTGAAACACCGGTATGAAAGCCTGCTTTACGGGTTTGCAGTTTCTCACAGTGAAGGAGAACATTCATGGTTTGAAACAATAGTCACCCTTGGCCAAGCAATTAAAACAGGATTGGGTGCAATTAAAAGAATTTGTGTACACTTTTATCAATCAATCAATCAGTAGAGTCCCAAGTCCATGATCTATCCACTAGGCCATGCTGCTTCTCTAATCTCCTTCCTAAATCCAGGTCTGGAAAGAGGGGAGAATGCCAGGTTAGGAGGAAAAGGGCTAGAAACAGGCCATTTTTCTCACCCTGTACATTATGAAAGGCACAGTTCCTTTTTTTAAAGGAATTTCTGAAACACTTACTATGTGCTAGGCACTATACTGGGCACTGGGATAAATACAAGTTAATCAAGTTGGACACAGTCCATGTCCGACATGGGGCACACAATCTTAATCCTATATATATGTATATATGTTTGTACATATTTATTACTCTATTTATTTTACTTGTACATATCTATTCTATTTATTTTATTTTGTTAGTATGTTTGGTTTTGTTCTCTGTCTCCCCCTTTTAGACTGTGAGCCCACTGTTGGGTAGGGACTGTCTCTATATGTTGCCAACTTGTACTTCCCAAGCGCTTAGTACAGTGCTCTGCATACAATAAGCGCTCAATAAATACGATTGATGATGATGATGATGATGATCCCCATTTTATAGAGGTAACAGAGGTCCAGAGAAGTGAAGTGACTTGCCCAGGGCCACAGAGCAGAAAAGTGGTGGAGTCAGGATTAGAACCTAGGTCCTTCTGATTCCCAGTCTCTTAAGCAGGGGCTCCTTCCTGTGCTTAAAGGGAAACTAGAATTTGATAAACAAACATTACCATGGTCAAAAAGTAGCTAAAGCAGAGGCTAGGAGAAGCAAAGACCTGGTCAGTCCACTACTAAATAACTTGTCTCTGAATAATTGTCTCTGGAGAATTGCCAGAATTTAACATCGACTTGGGCTTGTACATGAGGATTCACTTTAGGAACTGAGCTCCTTAGGCACATGAAAGTTCTGGGGTGAGTAGTTTAATTCCATGTCTAGGAGAGGCCTGGCAATTAGCCAAGAGTGGCTCAGGGGCAGTGTTGGGAGGGTGGCCCGGTCTTTACAAGAAAGAATGACACCAATTTTTTAAACATCGACAGGCCTGCTGGGCTTCGTCTGGGGAGGCTCCACACTTGGTCATGATCCAGTCTTGGAAGGTTCTCTCATTCTTGTGGAGGAGAAGGAACTGACCCAACAGTATGTAGGCCTAAAACAGGAGAGGAAGGAAAGAAAGGGGTGGAAGGGAGGGTGAGAAAAATGTATGTATTCTCCTTGACCAAAAGGGACAGATTCAGGCCATACATGAGGAACTTCCTTAGCATGTGTTAAAATAAAGATGGGTTTGGAATAATAACAACACTAATTGTAGTATACCGCTCTTACTCTGTGCCAGTCTCTGTACTAAGCACTAGGGTAGATAGAAGATAAACATGTTGGACACAATCCCTGTACCACACGGGGCTCATAGTCAAAGTATTCAATCTCCATTTTACAGATGAAGAAACTGAGGCACAGAGAAGTTAAGTGACTTGCCCAAGATCCCGTGACAGGCAAATAAGAGAGCCAAGATTAGACTCCACATCCTCTAACTGTGGTACTCGGTAAGCATTTACTATGTCATGGCTACATTCTCTTACTGGAGCCCTATTCTGGTGAGGTCTGGTTTTTTTCCAGCACTGGCCATAGCTCAAGGCTGCAAGATGCAAGCAGCGTGAGGAGCTCATTGCTCACTCTTGGCATTCTCTGAGTTCTGAAGGAAGGATCCGGCTTAACCCAATGATCACGAGAGAGTATTCAAAGACTCAAAGGTGCTACATATGCACCCTAGGGTTCTTTCTGAGCAAAAGCGACAGTGAAATCCCAAATCCACTTTAACCAGGCATGTCAAACGCAGATTGCTCATCATATGCTCATATATGCTCATCAGAGAAGCAGCGTGCCTCAGTGGAAAGAGCACGGGCTTTGGAGTCAGAGGTCATGGGTTCGAATCCCGGCTCCCCCACAAGTCTGCTGTGTGACCTTGGGCAAGTCACTTAACTTCTCTGAGCCTCAGTTACCTCATCTGTAAAAATGGGGATTAAGACTGTAAGCCCCACGTGGGACAACTTGATCACATTGTATCCCCCCCAGCGCTTAGAACAGTGCTTTGCACATAGTAAGCACTTAACAAATGCCATCATTATTTTTTTATTATTATATGCTCTCTCACATGTTTTTGAAGCAAAAGGAGTGTGTTTGTACAGGGCTGGAAATGTGTTTTAGGAGAAAGCTGCAGTATTAAAAAAAATACAAGGTCAGTGCACTTTCTACACTAGGTGTTGTGAGCTCAGTGAATTTGAATTTTCCTCTGCCCCATTCATCCCTAGCATCTACTCTTGAGCTCGAAGTTCTGTTTGTTTTTGGAGCCATGGTGCAGGGATCAGACTGGCCATCATAACTAAAGCCTTCATTTACTCAACAGGACTAATCAATGGGGAAGCGGGAACATGTGCGGTATGCAAGATGAGAGGAAAACTTTCCAAGAATGTCCCAGGATGAGGAGACTCATTTTGCAGTCTGTGAAGCCAGTTTGCAATCCGACACTTTTTTTCCTTTTAAATTTCCGTCTACATATCCAATCAGATGGCTCCCCTACTGAAAGGGAAAGCAGTGCTTGTTTACAAGTTCATCACTAAGGACTGCACCTTGATTCCTAGAAAGATGGATTCTTTGGCTCTGGATATGATTTAATTATTTCTGTGCAGATGCTTTAAGACACTTTCCTAGCCAACTACTCAAAGGCAGGCCAGAGTCTTCTTCCCCCTGGGAGAAGAAGTAAGACTTTCCTTCTCCTCCTTCAGAACTTGGAGTTCAAATCCAGACATAGTAATAAATGTGGTATTTAATTGCTACGTGCCAAGTCCCGTAATAAATTCTGGGGTAGGTACAATAGAAGCAGATTGGATACAGTTCCTGTCCCACATGGGGCTTGTGGTCTAAGGGGAAGGGAGTACAAATATTTAACCCCCACTTTGCAGATGAGGGCTCAGCCTGGAAAGTGGAGATGAGTAAGGGAACCTAATGGAACTAGCTCCACGAGCAGCCCCAGGGCAGGTTGGGGAGAGCTGTTGATGTGGGGGCAGATGCCAGGGCTGGCCTCTCCCTCCCCTCTCCTCCCTCCACACCTCCTTCTCCCCTCTTTTAACCTTTTCTCTCCACTTTCTGTTCCTCTCCTTGCCTGGGGCTCAGGCTGTAAAGTGAGGATGGATAGGGCAATATGATGGAGCAAGCCTCCAAAGCTGCAAGGACTGCTACTGTGAAGTTTCTGCGGTTTCAGGGTGCAGCATGACATAGGATGTCATCACACTGTGCCACGGAGCATCATTTTGTGTGGCTCTTCTGTACAGAAAGATGGCCCACGTCTGCACTAGCCACAGGGCTCCATAAAACAATGCAGAGCCAAGATGTAGATAGCCAGCCTACCATAGCTAATGGAAGAGTGACGGGGGAGGTTCTGGAGAACCTCTAGACTGTAAGCTCATTGTGGGCAGAGAACGTGTCTGTTCATTGTTATATTGTATTCTTCCAAGTGCTTAGTAAAGTACTCTGCATATAGTAAGCACTCAAATACAATTGAGTATCTGACTGGCTGACTCTACCCGAGTCACCTGAAAGGCCAAATATTTCCGATTCCAAGAGTTAGACAGTGAGTTTTCAACCCTTCCTTCCCACAGCAGTCAGGGTTGACCAAAGATTAATGTTAATGAACCATTCACTTCCACGCTTTAGATGAATGCAATCTGGTAGTTTTATCGGGGCAAACATTTGTTAATGAATAGCTAGCTTCCTTTGTCTTCAAGACAAGCAGACTCAAACAAGTGATTCGGGAGTCTCAAATTGGGGCTTTGGAACATTGTACTGAGCAGTTCAGTTCTGTTTACTTTAGGTATGCTGAACACAAAATGAACTTTACTGATCCAAGATGAACTGAGTTGATGCTAACCTCCTCGACCATCCTGTAAATACCCATTAGTCCCCCAGAGCCAATCAGTGGCATGTCGAAGAAACACCGAGGCTAGGGTTTCAATTCCCTCCCTATCACTTGCCTGCTGTGTGTCCTCAGGCAAGTCACTTAACTTCTCTGGGCTTGTTTCCACATCTGAAAATGGGGATTCTATCCCATAGCCAGCTCTCTTCCTCCCTTCAAGGCCCTGCTGAGAGCTCACCTCCTCCAGGAGGCCTTCCCGGACTGAGCCCCTTCCTTCCTCTCCCCCTCGCCCCCCCTCCATCCCCCCATCTTACCTCCCTCCCTTCCCCACAGCACCTGTATATATGTATATATGTTTGTACATATTCTTTTACTCTATTTATTTATTTAATTTATTTGTACATATCTATTCTATTTATTTTATTTTGTTGGTATGTTTGGTTTTGTTCTCTGTCTCCCCCTTTTAGACTGTGAGCCCACTGTTGGGTAGGGACTGTCTCTATGTGTTGCCAGTTTGTACTTCCCAAGCGCTTAGTACAGTGCTCTGCACATAGTAAGCGCTCAGTAAATACTATTGATGATGATGATGATGTCTTCTCTTGTTTTATGCTGTCGAGTCATGTCCTACCCAGCGACGCCATGGACACATCTCTCCCAGAATGCCCCAACCTCATCTGCTATCGTTCTGGTAGTGGATCCATAGAGTTTTCTTGGTAAAAATATGCAAGTGGTTTACCACTGCCTCCTTCCGCATAGTAAGCTTGAGTCTCCATCCTCGACTCTCTCCCATTCTGCTGCTGCCCAGCACAGGGGAGTTTTGACCTGTAGCAAATTGCCTTTTCCTCTCTAGCCACTGGCCAAGCTAGGAATGGAATGGGTATGCCTCTGCTTGACTCTCCTTCCCATTGTCGAGACTGGTAGAGTACTGAAAACTATCCAGGTGCAACCCTGAGAGGGGAGCACTCATGCACCTATTTATAATTTAATATATTTAATGTCTGTCTCCCCATCTCGACTGTAAGCACGCTGTGGGGAGGAAATGTCTGACAACTCCGTTGTACTCTCCAAGCTCTTAGTCCACTAATCTACACACAGTAAGTGCTCAGTGCATACGATTGATTAATTGAGCCTCTTTTCCCCCCAACTTGGATCGCAAACCCGATGTGGGACAAGGACTGTGTGTTCCATCTGATTATATTGTACCTACCCTAGTGCTCAGAACGGTGCTTGGCACATAGTAAGCGCTTAACAAATATCATTATTAGTATTGTTCAATTTAGCTATTGGAAAGGAGGAAAGGAAATGAGAGTATTACCTTGTCAAAGCCTTTGGCTACCAAGTGTTCACCAAGGGTCGTAGTAATGCCATCCACTTCAGTAATGTCCTTTTCTCCCATAGGTTGAGATTCAAAGATGCTTTGCATTTCTGATGCGCTTTCCATTTCCTGAAACATTGTGAATGTGAGGAGGTAGGGGTGGGGGAAGGGGAAGGTAGGGGAAAAGGTCAAAGGATCATGAGGTTTCATGCTAGCAAATTTGAGTTCAGTTAATCCCTTTCTTTCAGGACACCTACCTCTTTGAGCTGGATTTCAGCCAAACTTGCAGGTTTAAATGGATTTATTTATTTCTGACTACAGATTTTGAGTTCTCAAATGAAAAGCATGTGCTTGGTGTAAGACTTCCCATTTTATTCCTTACAATTCTTCCCAACCCATGTATGTCTGCAGTAATTTCTATGGTCACCTCTTTGAAAAATTGGGCAGATAATGGCAATTCTAAGATGGTCAGCAACAAAATAGAAATTTAATTAAAAAAAAAACCACTTCCTTTGGCCAGAAGTAGTGTTACTACAATATGCATTGTCTAGACTTGAGTGGTGGAATTAAGAAATCTTCTTGCCATGCCTCATGGTTTTGATTTTGTGAGTGAAGTAGTTGCTAAGGTCATGGGGGAGAGAGGAAGGTGAGGTGGGTGTAACAGGGCTTTCAAAAATGAGTTAAGGCTATGAAATAGTTGGCGGGAGCAACAGACAGGGGAGTCAAAAGAGAAGTGCTGTTGCTGTTCTATCAGCATCAGCCAATCCTCAAGCCATTTCTCAAAAACTATATTAGCTGCCATTGTGCAGATGGTTGTTTAATACCCATTTTACTTGAGAAAAATCTATTACTTTTTGTACATTATTCTTGGCTCCCTTTACATGTCAGGTGTAGCTATCATACCTCATTCCTGTGCTCCTTCACTACAGTTTTCCCAACTTGGTCCCTTTAAAAGTTTGCAAACCACTTCTTTCCAGCTCCTATGCTGACAAATGCACAAGTCAGTATGGAAATTAGCACACAACTCATTTCCACTTTCTGAAACATTAGCTGGGGAAACACACATTAGCAACTCAGACCTGTGAAAAGCTGATTGGATTAAACATCACTAGAATCCATCTATATCCATTTGTGTGATAATATCCATCCTGTAATTACAACGCAGTACATATTAATGTATTCAAACTGTAGAAAGCATGGGGTTACAAAGCAATCAGTTCAAAGTCATGAGAGTACCACCACACCAAAGTGAGTACATGGAGGGAATCAGTGCCTTGATTCCTTGTTTATTTTCGGACTCACCAAAAACATCACAACCCTAAGCGACCAGCTTCACCAAGGATAAAACGATAATAATGTATGTTATTAAAATGGTATTTGTTAAACCCTTACTGTGTGCTAAATCCTGTACTAAGCAACTGGGGTTGAGACAAGACAATCAGGTTAGTTAGAGCCCCTGTTCTCCAGTCTAAGGAGGAGGTAGAACAGCTATTTAATTCCCATTTTGCAGATGAGGAAACTGAAGCCCTGGGAAGTTAAGTGACTTGTCCAAGGTTACATAACAGGCAAGTGGTGGAACCGGTATTAGAACTCAGGTCCTCTGACTCCCAGCCCATGATCGTTCCACTCCATGTTCTTTCGACTAGGCAACATTGCTTCTCACACCTCCTCTATGTCCCTATGATAAAGACAACTTTTTTATTGGAAACTACAACTCACTTCCCAAATTTCATCAGTGGAAAAAGAAAACAAGTCGCCTTCACTTTTATAGGTGGGAGTAGGGGGGTTTGGGCCAGGGTGATTTTAGTGCCTATAAGATTCCCACAGTGGGTCAAACGAGGAATTAAAATCAACATCTTATTTGACTAAACCCTCCCCCACCACTTCCATCCAGGGAGAAGATCCCAACCTTCACTTCCTGGATGCCTTCTCATTCAAAAGCAGACGAAAAGAGATTTTAGTATTTAGTATAGTCTGAATCATAATCCTTACACTTCATCCTGTTTAGATTAAATTCAGCATTGATAGGAAAAGAGTGGTTGGGTCAGAGATGGGAGCTTGCTTAGAAATAGAGCCTATGGAGCCTCTGGGATGCAGAGGACTTTCAGACCCCTTGGGACCCCCAGACTCATTTAGGGGAAACTCAGTGGACTAATACCTCCTGACCCTGTCGTCCAGTACAACACTTGGGATAAATAGTGGTGGGTAAAAGGAAATGAAAATGATTCACTCTGGAAAGCTGACTGTTTTACTACCAATTTTTTTGCTTACTGGTGCCGTGGAAGACATTTCTCTCTACTCTGTTCCCAACCCCCATTAAATTTCCACCAGCAAGAAGGATAATTCCTTCCACTTTACTGCCTGTATCCAAGGGGATGATGCGAGGACTGGGTGAGATCATGTTAGTAAAGTGTTTAAAGTTCACTGGAAGATAGGTGCTATGTAAATACAAAGTCCTGATGGCGTTTTAAGCATGATTATCATTTTACATCTATTAAGCCAAACTCTTTCTATTTAGGGAGGGTAAGTGGGCTGTTGAAAGCTGCAATGTTGACTTCCAAGAAAGTACCCAGATCTTTCTGGAGAAGGGCCGTGGCTCAGTGGAAAGAGCTCGGGCTTTGGAGTCAAAGGTCATGGGTTCAAATCCCGGCTCCGCCAATTGTCAGCTGTGTGACTTTGGGCGAGTCACTTCACTTCTCTGTGCCTCAGTTAACTCCTCTGTAAAATGGGGATTTAGACTGTGAGCCCCCTGAGGGACAACCTGATCACCTTGTAAACTTCCCAGCACTTAAAACAGTGCTTTGCACGCAGTAAGTGCTTAATAAATGCCATTATTATTATTATTAATTATCTGCTAGGTAGTTGCCCTGGCCTAAGAAATTACACATTTTCCTCCCTTTCTCCCTGCCCTCCAAGGGCCATAGGAAGGACAGAAACAGTGTGGCCTAGCAGAAAGTCAGTCAATCAATCACTGTATTTATTGAGCGCTTACTCTGTGCAGAGCACTGTCCTAAGCGCTTGGGAGAGTACAGTACAACAGAGTTAGAAGACACATTCCCTGTCCACAACAAGCTTACAGTTTAGAGGCAGAGACAGACATTACTATAAATAATTTATAATATATCATTTAAACATATACACATAAGTGAGGTGGGGTTGAGGATGGGGTGAAAGAACACAAGCTTGGGAGTCAAAGGACTTGGGTTTCAATCCTGTTTCTAATACTTGCCTGCTGTGTGATCTTGGGCAAGTTACTTAAATTATCTGTGCCTTAGTTTCCTCATCTGTAAAATCGGCATTCAATACTTGTTCTACTTCCTCCTACTTAGATTGTGAGCCCCATGTGGGACAGAGATTTTCTCCAAAGTGATTATCTTGTATCCACCCCAGCACCTAGTACAGTGTTTGGCACAGCGAAAGCACTTAAGTACCACAATTATTAAACTCCCTCCATCATTTCTGGGCTGCACCCACCAACTTTCCTGCGCCTCCAACTTTGCAAATGACCAGTTAAAGCACAGAGTGATTTTCACTTAATTCTCCCATTCTCCCATGAACCTTCTACCATGAACCTGGACATTATGGAGTGAAGGGAGCTCTTCTTCTTCCTTTTCTGGGGAGGGAGAGAGTTTTAGGGCCCTCTCAAGCTCCAAAGGGGAGAATTGAACAGTTGGGCACCCATAATGTAATAAGGTTTGTCAATGTCTATAAGACCTCTTTTGGGTAGGAATTTACAAGGATTTGGAGAAGCAACACAGCTCAGTGGCTAGAGCATGGTCCTGGTTGTCAGAAAGACCTGGGTTCTAATCCTAACTCTGTTGTGTGACCTTGGGCAACTCACTTAACTTCTCTGTGCCTCAGTTACCTCATCTGTAAAATGGAGGTGTAGGACTGTGAGCCCTATGTGGGTCATGGACTGCTTCCAACCTGATTAGTTTGAATCTACCCCAGCACTTAGTACGGAGCCTGGCACTTAGGTAAGGGCTTAACAAATACCATAAAACAATGATGGCATTCTACTACTTCTGTTAAGTGTAGGGGAGATAATAAACACCATTAGGTGCTCCAGACATAGTTAAGAAAAGGGAGGCCCAAGAGAACAAACATCTAGATGAGAAAAAGGTGGAGAAAAGAGGGTTTTTGGAGAGCCAGCCTTCCTCAGTTACCACAGAGCGGTTGTTTTAGAGGCTCCCAGCTCTGGGCTACAGAAGCAACTTCATCAAGAAATTTTACCCACCTGTTGACGTCTCACAGGTAGGGTAAGATAGGATTTCAGAAATCAACTATTCCTGGGAATATGCTGGCAGGAAAAGAACTGAGCTACACTATTTTCTGGCTGAAACAGAAAAACTCACCAAATTATTTATCAACTCCGTAGAGTGGAAATGGATGCCATGGGGGGTGAGGTCTTTTATGTTAGACTGCACTGGATTCAGATGACCTGCTGCTGTTGTCTGGAATCTTTGTATCTTGACGCTATATAGCAGTTTACACTTCCCATCCCCAGTGACCATAGGGTCTGCCTATATAAATGTGGGATTTCTCCTATTTATGGCTATCCATTTCCACCTTACCTAGGTGCTTTCACAAGTGTTAGACTGTACCTTCTCATTTTACCAAGAGAAGATTAAATGATAGGCCACTGTCCTGCTATATAACAAATAGTGGCAAAGCAGGATTAAAGTTTAGGTGAGGATTCTGAGCCTGTTGGGTGGGTGATTCCTGATAGGTTTAGAAGGCCTCCTTTTTCACTTTATTCCCCCCTTTTCATTTGCCTAACCTAATGTGCATTCATGGTTAAAGACTGGGCAGAGATAATAGGCAGCTGAGATGATAATTGCAGGGAAAATATTTCATTCAAAGTCAAGCATTGGCCAGATTGTTAGCAATGAAATCCTGGAGTACAAGGGCTCAGACCTCAATTGAAGAGCTTGTGATCATCATCATCATCATCAGTGGTATTTATTGAGCACTTACTGTGTGCAGAGCACTGTACTAAGTGCTTGGGAGAGTACAATACAACAGAGTTGGTATATACACTCCCTGCCCACAATAAAACAGCTGTATGTTTGCATGTGACTGCCATCAATCTTTCAGTGGTATTCATTGAGTGCTTACTATGTGCCAAGCACAGTACTAAGTTCTTGAGAAAGTATAATGCAATAAAGTTGGCCAACACAATCTCTTCCCTGCAAGGAGCTAACAGTTTACCCTCAACCTGTCATTGAGTTCACCTATTGTAAACATTGATATCTATGTCCCTCTGAGTCTGGAAAAATACCCCCAATTTATTTCTCTTAATTTGATAGTCTCCTTATTTGATTAAGCTCTGAGTCCAGAAAATTGATTGGGTCCACATATTTTCATAAGTTTAAGAAGTAGTAGGTAATAGCATTTTTTGAGCATCTCCTGGTGCCGTGCACTGCAGTAGGTGCTTAGGAAGAACAGAATATAGAAATGACATGTTCCATGCCCACGAGGCACTTACACTCTAACAGGAGAGACAAACATAAAAATATTTACCACATAAAAATTGCAAAGAGAGTGGTGAAAATAAATGAGAACACATATATACATTGTTTTTAAGGAGGGTGTAAAAGGTGAAATGACTCAGGGTGATGGGGAAAACTTGTTGGTGGAGGTGGGATTTTAAGAGAGGTTTTGAGTGTGGAAAGGGAGGGAGTTTTAAGCCAGAGAATGGCCTGAGCAGGGTGAAGGAGGGCTGTGGTGCCCTGATACCACTATCAGTGTGGTGGTGGAGTAGGGAAGGGAAAGGAAGCAGTGTGGCTCAATGGAAAGAGCATGGGCTTTGGAGTCAGAGGTCAGGGGTTCGAATTCAGGCTCCACCAATTGTCAGCTGTGTGACTTTGGGCAAGTCACTTCACTTCTCTGTGCCTCAGTTACCTCATCTGTAAAATGGGGATTAAGACTGTGAGCCCCCTGTGGGACAACCTGATCACCTTGTAACCTCCCCAGCGCTTAGAACAGTGCTTTGCACATAATAAGCGCTTAATAAATACCATCATTATTATTATTATCAGTATTAAAGGAAAGGGCAATAAAGGGTACCCAGTGAGACAGCTACACAGAGACACATTTGTTTACTCAAACCTAAGCCCCTGGCTGAGTTTTCTGCCCTTGATCATGGCTTTCTATTCTGGCCACAGAAAGGCTGGCTCTGAGTCCGCATTGCAACACATGAATGCTTGGGGGCTGAAAAGTTCTTCCCAGGGGACCAGAGGAGGAAGTGCTCGTTCTCAGCTTCCTATCTCTTGCTAGCCGCACAATCAGTGCAATCGGTGTCTCCTCCTCAAATCTGCCAAATTGGAGGTACCTCCCCATTACTTAGGGATTTAAAGATGGGAATACCAGACTGTGTCTCCCTCACCAGCCCCTCCTAGGGCGCTTCATCTACTAACGGTAATGATAACTGTGGCATTTAAGTGTTTAGAATGTGCCAACTACTGCACTAAATGCTGGGAGAGGTACAAGATAATCAGGTTGACACCATCCCTGCCCCACATGGGGTTTACGTTTTCAGGAAGAGGGAGACCAGAGACCAGGAGACCAGGTCTGGAAGCCCCATTTTACAGACGAGGAAACTGAGGCACTGAGCAGTTAAGTGACTTGCCCAAGGTCAGGCAGAAAGCAGGCAAGTGGCAGAGATTAGTTGTCAAGTTCCCTGACTCCCAGACTCTTGTTTTTTCCACTAGCTCACGCTTCTGCTTCTTCTTTTGTAGCAAAGGAGAGGGAAATTCATAAGCTTTCTCCCAAGAGCAATACCGGAATTGCAAAAGCTGAGTTTTTATTATCACTCCTTCTGGCTCCTGTTTGAGGTAGGTAGCAGCAAAAAAGGGGAAAGATCACATCAGGCGAAACCAAATTTGTGGCAGCTCCAGCTCCAGAGCATAAGCCAGGGAATCCTCCAATGGCAACATCTACCAGAAACTCTAACCAGTTGCTTTGGCAGAATCTCTGCATTCTGTCAGTGAGCATCTTCACCTGGCTCCCTGCAGTTTCATGAAGCTGAGACACTTCCCTCCAAGAACCATACTTGAAAGTAGCTACTTGGGGCAGTTTTGAGGCCTTGCTCCACCTCACTGGGGCCATGGACTGTGGTACATGAATGGTGCCCATATATTACAAAAATGCTTCGGGGAAGACATGAGTAATTCATTTACTGGCTGGAAGGTGAGTCCAGATTGCTAGTTCTGTATTTAATTAATCTAAGCCCTGCCAGAGTTGTGGCTTGGGGAGAGGGCCTGCGCAGACCTCAGAAAGGGCATGAGAAGCAGCGTGGCTCAGTGGAAAGAGCCCGGGCTTTGGAGTCAGAGGTCATGGGTTCAAATCCCGGCTCCGCCACTTGTCAGCTGTGTGACTTTGGGCAAGTCCCTTAACTTCTCTGTGCCTCAGGTCCCTCATCTGTAAAATGGGGATTAAGACTGTGAACCTCCCGTGGGACAACCTGATCACCTTGTAACCTCCCCAGTGCTTAGAACAGTGCTTTGCACATAGTAAGCACTTAATAAATGCCATCATCATCATCATTATTATTATTACAGGGTATAGGAAGCTGTTAACACATTATAAAAGCAGCTGTCTTCTCCCTGTTCCACTATAGGCCGGACCAACATGAAATGGAAAGCAGATTTCCACTTATTCAGTGGTATTTATTAAACCCTCTAGACTGTGAGCCCGTTGTTGGGTAGGGACTGTCCTCCATCTGTTGCCAAATTGTACTGTCCAAGCGCTTAGTACAGTGCTCTGCACACAGTAAACACTCAATAAATATGGTTGAATGAATGAATCAATTAAACATCTCTAGTGTGCAAAGTATTGTACTTAGTGCTGGGGGGAGAAATACAACTTTGAGAATTAGATTTGGTCTCTGGCCCCCTATAATCTAACAGTAATGGGGTGCCTGCAGAGGTACAAATTTTTATTTTGAGCCCAGAGAGGAAGAGGGGCAGGAATTTTAAGAGGGATGGGGATTGGAGAGGACAGTCTTCAAAGAACGAATGTCAATCAACCAATTGATAGTATTTATTGAGCACTTACTTTATGCAGAGCACTGTACTAAGCTCTTGGAAAAGTGCAAACCAGTTAGTAGACACGATCCCTGCCCTCTAGATGCTTTAGGCCAGGAAGCCCCATTTTGGGGGTGTTTTCAGCCCTGATTGGAAACTCAGATCTCAAGATCTGGTGTGAGCAAGTGTGCGATCAAAAGCCATGGGACAATCGCCCCCATGGCCCACAGGACTTGGGCACCCATGGGTGCCAATGGGGTAAATACAGATTTGGACTCTTCAACCTTCCATACTTCTCTGATAAGCTCCAATGCACCTAGTGCATTTTCTCTACTTACTCCCATGACCTGCGGCACTTCTTGACATTCCTGAAGATCGCATGTTGACCCTGAAGTCAGCACCTAGGTAGAGAGGATTTATGCAGATTTAGAAAATAAAATCCAGGCTTCTCGACTAACACTCCAGTGCTGCTCTCCAACTTGCTCTGGCATCCAATTAAGCACCCGCTCTTCCAGTTCAGTGAATGCAGGCCCCAGGGTCACCTGCTTCTTACAAAACAACAAACTTTTCACACTGCAGCCATGGAAAACTCTCCACCACTCCTTCTCCCTCTGCTGTCAGGGTATGTCAAGGTTTGAGAGATATGCAGAGCACTCACTGGACATCTAGAAGTTGGGGAGATATCACAGGCCAGCCCAACCTCCTGATTATTTCAGTTATTCAATTGTCCCTGTCTATGGGCGTTTTAAGCAGATACCATGACATCTTGGACCAGTGGAGCTCACTTCTTCCCTTAACAAAACACTAATGTATAAGGCATAAATTCATAAAGAACTCCTCTGCCACAAGATCTGTTCACTAGGTCCCCCTGAGTTGTTTAGACTCCTGGGCTAGTGGCTAGATGCCTTCTCACCCTCTCTGTCTCTGAATTTGTCTGCTAACTCTGTCGTATTCTCCCCAAGAGCTTAGTATAGTGCTCTGCACACAGTAAGCACCCAATAAATCCTCTTGATTGATTGATTCTCTCCGCTGTAGGCAAAGAACCACCGCACAGATTCCACCACAGATTTTCAAAGTGAACTTGGAGTTCCTTAACTCCCTTCTGTCTCTTTGGTTGCTCACTTGTCATCTTTCTTTCACACCTCTCAGATAGGTAGGGTGGAGTCCTCTTCAATTGTCAGGCTAAACACCTTGGCATTCCTTACAGTGCTCTGCTTCTTGGCTTCATTAGCAAATTCAAATATGCCACCCTGCCATCCTTGGGGTCCAGGGTTATGTGTCATTGAATTACAACCTCAAGGCCCTATACGAAGTAAATTTTAATGGACACCCCATAAGCACCTATATGAGCTCTGATTCATCTCTCCCAGAACTCCCACTAGCATGCACCTGCATGCTCCTGTCCTCCTAATTATCCTGATCCCACATAGACTGGTTTTCACCTCCTAGGCTCAGAGGGAGACCCCAGTTCCTCAAACCTAGGACCTAATCTGGCCATGAGCCACCCACCCTGCGGCTTCTGGCTCCTGTTCACCGCCCTCTGAATTATCTTAGGTGGTTCACCTTCAGTGAAACCCAGGCCGTGTATTTCTTGGCTCTCCAGTGTTGGAATAAATCAGCTGACCTCACCAGCAATGTGTCTCTTCCTGTCCTCTTAGGCAATATAGGTACAGTACAGCATAGTATTCTAAGATTTTACTGTGCTCAGAGCCCAAGACTCCTAAGAAAGGCAAAGGGTGGCTTGGCAGCCACTTGACCCATGTGCAGAAAGCAACAAATAGAAGAGACTGTATGGACTTGCATACTTTATGTGTACTTGTGTAGCTTAGTGGAAAGAGCATGGCCTTGAGAGGCAGAGGACATGGGTTCGAATCCTGGCTCTGTCACTTGTCTGCTGTGTGACCTTCAGCAACTTCTCTGTCTTGGTTACCTCATCTGTAAAATGAGGATGAAGACTGCGAGTCCTACGTGGGACAACCTGATTACCTTGTATCTACCCCAACACTTAGAACAGTGCTTGGCACATGGTAAGCACTTTATCAAATACCATAATTAGTATTATTACTGCCTTACTCAAGCATCTCCTCCCCTTCAGGCTTTTTTGAGCTAATTGGTTGTACTTATTAAGCAGCTACTGTGGCAAAGGAACTAAAGACACTGTCCCTGTTCTCCTACTGGCAATGGTGGAGGAAGCTCGGTGGGGAGAGAAGAGTCCACAGAGAAACAGTGACTTCCACCCGCACTGATCCCCATACCGGTACCTCCCCTCTGCTCCCACCTGCTGCTGTCACCAGGGGAGTTCTGATGGTTGGAGGCTGATAGGGATAGGAGCCTGAGTCCCATTCCCTTTACAAGCCCCTTTCCTGCTTACCCCTAGCAGCAGAAGTTGGGATTTTGCTCTGGAGATGTGGCAAAAAGGCATTTTCCAGCACACCTTGCTCTGGGACTGACTCTGGCCGGCTCTACTCTTCTCCACATCTAGCAGAACCACAACATCTCCACTATCTGGGATAGTCATAAGTCCACATCCAATCACAAATTATGGTGTAAATGACATAATGGCTCATTTAACTGCTCATGTGAAAACACAGTTCATCTCTCATAGAGCGGTAAGAGCAATCGACTAGCCAGTATCTCCTGTTTGGCTGAATGACTATGAAGCCAGGAATCAAGACATATAAAATCCACCTCCCATTATTGCTTGGCTCGCAGATTACTTAAGAGCCTCGTGGCCTAGTGAGAAGCAGTGTGACCTACTGGAAAGAGCCCAGGTCTGGGCGTCAGAGGACCTGGATTCTAATCCTGGCTCTGCCTTTTGCCCACTGGGTGACCTGGGCAAATCACTTAACTTTGTGTCTGTTTCCTCATCTGTAAAATTGGGATTCAGTACCTGTTCTCCCTCTTATTTAGGTTATGTGCCCCATTTAGGTCAGGGACTCCGTCTGACCTGATTATCTTGTATCTATCCCAGTACCCGGTACAGTGCTTGGCACATAGTAAGACAGAACAGATACCACAATTATTATTATTAGCAACAGATACTACAATTATTATTATTAGCCCCACCTAAGCACTCACAACCTCCTTTTATACATATTTTACATAATCTATTACTTAATCACTGACTTGTGCATATCCTCTTTTTCCTCTTCCTCCTATCTCTAATTTGCTTTAGTCTCAAACCTTAATTAGACTGTAAACTCCTTGAGGGTGCAGATGATGTCTACCAGCTCTAGTATACCACACTCTAGTGTACTGCACTACTTAGCACAGTGCTCTACACACAGTAAATGCTCAGTAAATACCATTGATTGATTAATTATGTGTACTAATTTTATTGTACTCTCCCAAGCGCTTAGCTCAATGCTGTGCATGCTGTAAGTGCTCAATAAATACTATTAATTGATTAATTGTGACAATTTCATCTTATTATAAAGAATTATTGTCCAATTAGGACCTCATCAAAATCTGACAATCCAATGTACCATTCTAACCTGCTGAAACATGCCAGTAGTAGTGGTAACTAGAGAATTTGGGCAACTAATAACAAGCTGGATAATCAGCTCCTTGACTATACTCTGAACCAACATTCCCGAAAGCTGTAATAATTAAGTAAAGGAAATGAAAGTTAGCAGAGATGGGGCCTATTTCAGGGTAACTCCCATAAGGGAAGTAAAGCCGATTATCCAAACTGCTTTCCTAGGTATTATTTTTTAACGTGGCTTGTCACATCTGCCTGTGTGGGGATGAGTTTCTTGTTTGTGTTGTCACTGGAGTGAGGTGTACCAGGCAATGAGCAGCGAGTGACCTTTTGACAACTTCCTTCAGCCTTGGGTTCCAGCCAAGATCTCAAATGTAGAGGTGCCATGGAAAGAGCACTTGTAAAGCCAGAGTGAGGAACGTGAGAGCCAGCCAGCCAGCAAGTATGTACCGTGTACAAAGCGGGCAGCCGGATTCTCTCCTTTGCCTCTGGGAAGGCTCAAGCAACATGTCTTTCCAAGTGGAAAGAGGGCAAATGCCTGTCTTCAACCCTCCCCTGAAATAGAAGCTGACTTTGACCTGCTTAATTACCCAAGTCTGTTTCCTCGTCAGTTCATTTCTTCCATTCCTCCGCACAGATTCTCGGCCCAGAAGGCTCAGGCCAAGGCTTGTCCGTCATTCTTGATGGGCTGCTCCATCACCCTCATCCACCCATCCATGGATCAGTGCTCACTCTGTGCAGAGCACTGTACTAAGTGTACGGGAGAGTACGATAGGGTGAGCAAACATGATCTGAGGAGCTTACAACCTAGCAGGAATAAGTGTGGTATTTAAGTGCTTATGATATCAAGCACTGGAGTAGAGACAATACAATCAGATTCGACACAGTTCCTGTCCCACCTGGGATTCACAGACTAAGGGGGACAGAGAACAGGTATTAAATTCTGATTTTACAGATGAGAAAAATGAGGCACAGGGAAATTAAGTGAGTTGCCCAAGGTCACATAGCAGACAAATGGCAGAGTTGGGATTAGAAACGAAGTCCTCTGATTCCCATGCTCTTTCTGCCAGGCTATGTTGCTTCTGTTTGGTGTCTTCCCAACCTTAATATGCCTCCTAATCAGACAGCTAATCAGTAGTATTTATTGAGCTCTATTCTATGCAGGACACTGTCCTAAGCTCTGGGAGAGTACAACAGAGTTGATGCAACCATCCCAGGCCTCAAGGAGCCAATAATCTTTCTTTACACACTAGCTCTTGATTTCCATTCCAACAACTGCGTGTACTCAGAATGCTTTGTTTACTGGGTAATTCTAATTCTACCTCAACATATATGTGTGTCCATATTCGAAGAAGGCCCTAATGGTGAAATTCACCTACAAGTGTGTGTGTAACTGAAAAGCTCAGTACAAGACCCTTGGTTCCAACTTCCTTGTGCACACACAAAGACTGTCCCTTGCCGTGTTGTCAGACTTATTGTTCGCAGCACTCGATACCGTTTCCACCTTTGCCTCTTTGTCTCAGTGCTTTTAATTAAGGGCTCTCGTGCCTCCTCAGTGTGACTTCCCACTGGTCTGAGGAACTAGTTATCCTTTGTTTCTCTGCAATGAATGTTACCTTTAACTAGCGGCTTCTGTTGCTCAAACCCCTTGACAGTGCTGCTGGGAGAAAGGAAGGAGAGGGAAGCAAGGCCAGTGGTTTCCAGAGTTGTGGTTTCTCTCTCCCCATAACCCATAGAACCTCCTCTCCCACCCCAAGAAAACTGGGGTTTGCCAGTCACCTGTAGATCACTGTTTCCCAAGTGAAGCTTTGTTGCTCGCCCAATGGACCAGGCCCTTCTGCCCAGGACAGAGACCAAGCAAGCCATCTAAGCTAACTGCCTTTCTTGCACCCCTACATGCTTTCAGTCAAGGAGCATGGAGCACTGGATCATTTCCAGGGGCAAGAAAGTAAGCTAACTGCCTTTCTTGCACCCCTACACGCTTTCAGTCAAGGAGCATGGAGCACTGGATCATTTCCAGGGGCAAGAAAGTAAGCTAACTGCCTTTCTTGCACCCCTACACGCTTTCAGTCAAGGAGCATGGAGCACTGGATCATTTCCAGGGGCAAGAAAGGCAGTTAGCTTATTGACTTGCTTGGTCTCTGTCCTGGGCATTAGGGCCTGGTCCATTGGGTGAGCAACAAAGCTTTGCTAGGGTAACAGTGATCCACAGGTGACTGGCAGGTGACTGGCAAACCCCAGTTTTCTGGGGGTGGGGAAACACTGTCGCAGGGGGCTGGATTTTCTCATTTTCCTGCACTTGGGGGTTCATAGTCTAATTAGGAGGGAATAAGAGTTAATCCCCATTTCACAGATATGGTTACTGAGGCACAGAGAAGTTAAGTGACTTGTCCAAAATCACACAGCAGATACCTGGCAGAGTTGGGACTGGAATCCAGGTCCTCCAACTCCCTGGCCTGTGCTCTTTCCATTAGGTGATGCTACCTTTCATGTTGTGCTTAGTGTGAGGAAGAATTGACTTCCAGAAGTGAAAGGCTCACCTTTCTCTGAGACTTCGCTCCCTCTCTCCTCCTGATCACGTGGATAGACAAGTGGCAGAACTGGTATTGGAACTCAGGTCCTCCCGACTCCCAGGTCTACTAAAACATGCTGCTTCTCATCTGCATCAGTTGCAAATTCCTCGCAACCGGTCTCTAACAACAGCACTACTCCAAACGTCCTCCTTGTGTGGCTGAATTTGGCATTTTTGTATCTGCTGCACAATCCTCTACATGGAAGGGCCCTTTTCCTCTTTCAAAAATGGCCCCAGTCTAAGGCTGCAGGGACGCGGTGTTCTTTTACAAATTCCAGAGTGCTGTTAATTCTAAGGGGAGGTTGTGCTTAATCTTGGCAACATTTTATAACTGCACTGCCTTGTCCTTATATATTGTACAGTTAGCAGGTTGCTCCTATTCCCTTTGCCTTCCAAAGTCTGGATGCTGGAGTCAGAATAGCCTAGTGGGAGAGTGAGGGACAAGACAAAAAATTTTTTTACAAAGGTGATGACTAAGTAACACAAGGATTCCTCTTCTTGTCCTGCATGAACAGGGACCTAGAGAAGTAGCATGGCCTGCTGGAAAGAGCACGGGCCTGGGATTCAGAGGACGTGGGGTCTCTAATCCCAGCTCCACCTGCTGTGTGACCTTGGACAAGTCACTTAACTTCTCTGCGTCTAGTTCCTTCATCTGCAAAATGGGTAATCAATACCTGTTCTCCCTGCTACTTAGATGGTGAGCCCCATGTGGGACCTGGTTATCTTGAATCTACCCCGGTACGTAGTAAGTGCTTAACAAATACCGCAGTTATTAATTATTATTAACTAGTCTTTGAGGGGAATATTTGAGGGTGTTGGCATATAGTATGGCATTAGTGTGGCGTAGCACCAGGAAAATTTTCAGGAGTAGTTTTTCGAGAGGAAGAATGTCAAGCCACTAGGTAGCCTTGAAAAATGTGACTAGCATATGTGCTGATTCAGTATCCATCTCTAAGGAGATAACCTCTAACCTTTTTCCCTCACCTGGAATGCTGATTCCACCCCACTTCAAAGACTTACTAAAATCCACCTCTTCCAGGAAGCTTTCCCACGCAGACCTTGGGAAAGACGACCACCCCGCTTTCTTGAGTAATCGGTCTACGTTTCTAAATTAGATTTGCATATTTTAATTCTTTAGAATTTGAACCTTTAGGCCCCAGAACGTGAACTTCTTTCAGAAATTGAGTATTTGTGTTTTTATGCTTTCCCATGAGCTTGTCAGCTTCTTCAAAGGCAGGGACTATTTCTTTGTGGTAAATTCCCCCCACTCCAAGTACCTGTTTTAGTACTTTACACAATTGGGAAGTTCAAAAACCCTGCTGTTGAGATTCCATAGGCGTTTAAATCATTAAATCAGTTTGTTAATGTGGTCTTGGTCTATCCTCCTCCTACTATATCTACAAGGTGGTCGCAGATAGATATTACTAACAATGTTTTCAAAATGAGAAAGCAGAAAGCCTAGAAAGGTGAAGTAGCTTATCCAAGGTCGGCCAGTGGAATTGCCGGCAGAGAATCCATTTGATTCTTGATCTGTTTAACAGCTTTCAAGATATAGGGACCATAAGGGCACATATGGTCCAATTCTTAGGTTAACTCATTTCTGGGGCAACTATTTTCTGGCTCTGTTTGGACAAGCGATCGTCAGCAAAGCCAGCTATTGAAGACATTTCTACGGCATACATTGACCCTGTGAGTCAAATATGCCCAAGAGATATTCTAAGATTTATCGAGCAGCCAAGAAAATGATTCCCCAGGGCTTTACTATTTGGAAGCTGTGAAGCATTGTGACATTCTACCCTGAAATTTGGATGCTGGACTTGGAAGAGACCAGAAGGTGTGTGGCTTGGTGGAAAGAGCACAAGCCTGGGAGTTGAGGACTTGGGTTCTAATCCTGGTTCTGCCACCTGCCTGCTGTGTGACCTTGGGCAAGTCACTTCATTTCTGTGTCTCAGTTCCCTCAACTGCAAAATGGGGATTCAACACCTGTGCTCCCTCCTACATAGACTATGAGCACCATATGGAACCAATGAACTTATATTTACTCCAGCACTTGGTAGTACAGTGCTTGGCACATAGTTAGCACTTGTCAGAAAACACAGTTATTAGAGGGTCTTGGAAAGGAGAGGGGCTAATTAGTGACCCCCTACAGCTTCTGATAAAGCTGAACACAGACAGCCTCCCTCCACTCAGCAGGCCACGCAAAGTCCCAGGATGCCACACCAGTGGGGAGAGCTTTTAAAGATTCGTGCTGTCTTACTCCTTCTCCTCCTCCCTGACAGCCCTAGAAAAGGAAGAGAAGTTTAATATGGAGGAAGAATGCCCGAACATCTCATGAGGTAATTCTACCTTAGTCCGAAGGCATAAGGGAAAGATGCTGATGAAGCTGAGGATTTGAATGGTAGACTCTAAACTCCTCTAGACTGTAAGCTCATTGTGGTCAGGGAACGTGTCTACCAACTTTGTTATGTTGTTATACTGTACTCTCCCAAACAATACAGTGCTCTGAACACAGTAGTTGCTCAATAAAGAAATGCAATTGATCATCAATTCAAACTCTGGTTCATGAAAATAATTTGGGTTGGAACAGCCTGGCACCTGTACAACCCAGTGAAGATTCTGTATCCTAGTGAAGATCATTCCTGCCAAGACTTTTCTTGTGGAACTGGGCCAAAAGTTGGTTGGAGGACTGTCAACTCACGCACTTACCTTGGAAAGAAATAAAAATGAGAAGATGACAATAGAGGCTACTTACAGATATTTGAAATCCCAAAATATGCTGAGGACTGGATTATCTTAACCCACTTGGGGGCCTGTTCCCAACTTGGATTTTCCAAATTTTGTTAGCAGTAGACTCAACATTGACCGAAGCATGCCCAATGCGCAAGAGCCAACTGAACGGATCTAAGGTTGGTGACCGGGCCTCCCTCCGGTTCCACAGGTGTGCTAAAAGTTGGGAACTCACCTCCGATTTCATTGGTGTCCCTGGGGTCACGCTGTTGGTGTCGTTGCTTTCGGCCATTTGCTGAAGGATAGGAGTAATGCGTATCCGGGGGAGGGCTCTGCCACAAGACACTCAATAGCTGACATTATGATGTCATTACATAGGCACGGACTCTTGCTTCCGGATAGACTGTCACTTTTGGCTTGCTATAGCTGGAGTGTAGAGAGCCAGATGTTGTGGGTGCTTTTATCTGATCACTCATGCCTACTGAAAGAACCTTGTGTCCAGCTACCAAAGGTCTTTAAAGTCCTTTAGGAATGTCTGTAAAATTATGATGGATTCCTCTTTAATGTTTCTAGCCTACTTTGAATCATTACTGATTCAACCATTTCGGTCTTAGAGTGACTAGATTTTTACATCCTATTGTTAATTTGTTAAAGCCCACAAAGAAATTCCCAGTGCAAACTGTTTCTGGACTATTTGAGATAAATAATAATGATGGCATCTGTTAAGCGCTTACTATGTGCAAAGCAGTGTTCTAAGCACTGGGGGGGATACAAGGTGATCAGGTTGTCCCACGTGGGGCTTACAGTCATCATCCCCATTTTACAGATGAGGTAACTGAGGTTCCGAGAAGTTAAGTGACTTGCCCAAGGTCACACAGCAGACATGTGGCGGAGCCGGGACTCAAACCCATGACCTCTGACTCCAAAGCCCGTGCTCTTTCCACTGAGCCACGCTGCTTCTCTAATGAGATAATATTCATTAAGGTTCACCCTGATTTATAGTTTACAGAGTTTAACACATGACAACTTGATATTTCTCATTTAATCAACTCCATAAGGAATGCCAGGTGTAAAGTGTGCCAAGTCTGTGAAGGCAAAAAGGATTTTAGAAAAACTCTTGAGCATCTCTTTCTCTCTCTCCCTCTCTCTTTTTAAATGGTACTTGTTAAGTGCTTACAATGTGCCGTGCACTGTTCTTCCTTTCCCTTGCGCTGCGGGAGAGGTTTCAGCAGGACTGAAAGTTAAAAAAAATATATATATATATAAGTGGAACACGGTGTGAGAGGACATTGGATAGGGGTTAGGAGAGTCTGGATCAGTCTTTCTCATTTCCTGGCCAGCAGAGAGCAAGGAGTGGAGCTGCCACGTGGCCCCAACTCCAACCCCTTAATCCTTCCAGCTTCCTGCTGCAGCTGCTGGCAACAAGGCCCATGTGGGCACTGCCCTCTGCTGACGGGAAGGTCTGCGGCCACAATAATAATAATAATAATAATAATAATAATAATAATAATAATTATTATTATTATTATAACAACAATGTAGTTCATTCATTCAATCATATTTATTGCGTGCTTACCGTGTGCAGAACACACCTCCTCCAGGAGGCCTTCCCAGACTGAGCCCCTTCCTTCCTCTCCCCCTCGTCCCCCTCTCCATCCCCCCCATCTTACCTCCTTCCCTTCCCCACAGCACCTGTATATATGTATATATGTTTGTACATATTTTTTACTCTATTTATTTTATTTGTACATATCTATTCTATTTATTTTATTTTGTTAGTATGTTTGGTTTTGTTCTCTGTCTCCCCCTTTTAGACTGTGAGCCCACTGTTGGGTAGGGACTGTCTCTATATGTTGCCAATTTGTACCTCCCAAGCGCTTAGTACAGTGCTCTGCACATAGTAAGCGCTCAATAAATACGATTGATGATGATGATGATGTACTAACCGCTTGGGAAGTACAAATCGGCAACATATACGGACGGTCGCTACCCAACAACGGGCTACTGTATTAAGCCCCGGGATGGATACAAGCAAATGGCATTGGACACAATCCACATTCCACGTGGGGCTCACAATCTCCAACTCCATTTTACAGATGAGCTAGCAGGCACGGAGAAGTGAAGTGATTTGCCCAAGGTCACAAACCAGACAAATGGCAGAGCCGGGATTAGAACCCGTGATCTTCTGACTCTTAGGCCCGTGTCCTATCCACTGTGCCATGCTGTTTCTCCATCATAGCCAAACAGCTTCCATACTGGAGTAGCCATTCAAGAGCAGAGTTCCCTCTTGTTCTGGTTTCCTTCTAACAGTGGACTTCAGGTGGAAAGTTATAACGAATAACTTGTATTGAAACAAATGAATTTTATGACCTGACTTCAGGTTTTAGGGGGCCAACTGTACAAATAAAGTTCAAACAGTGGGCTTCACACTGAATTAGAATGTTGTCTGCTGCATGACCTTGGGCAAGTCACTGAACTTCTCATTGCCTCAGTTCCCTCATCTGCAAAATGGGGATTCAATACCTGTTCTCCCTTCTTCTTAGACTGTGAGCCTCATGTTGGACCTGATCATCTTGTCTCTACCCCATCCCTTAGTACAGTGCTTGGAACATAGAAATCACTTAACGAATATAATAATAATAATGATATGGCATTCTTCTGAGGAACAGAAAACTGTGAATGATTGGACATTGTCCAGGAGCAAAATTTAACTGCAATCCCCAGATCTTACTAAAGTTAGAAACCTCCGTGAGCTTTTCTGAGGGTGTCAAACTATATGTGAGCCCATCCAGGAAGTCACTCAAACCATCTGCTGTTCGGATCTGAGCACAGAGAAGTCATTTGGAGGAGTATGGGAACACTGGTGGGGTCAACCCTCATGGTTGGGGGTAGGGTGGGAGGAGGTAGACAACGAAATCCTCTCAGAATGTAAATTCCTTTAGGGCAAAGACAGTATTTACTGCATATTACCAGACCCCCCGTACAGTTCTCTCTGTAATAATAATAATAATGGCATTTATTAAGCGCTTACTGTGTGCAAAGCACTGTTCTAAGTGCTGGGGAGGTTACAAGGTGATTAAGACTGTCCCACGGGGGGCTCACAGTCTTAATCCCCATTTTACAGATGAGGTAACTGAGGCACGGAGAAGTTAAGTGACTGCCCAAAGTCACACAGCTGACAATTGGCGGAGCCGGGACAAGGTGTCCAGTAAATGCTTTTGGTGACAGTGAAAGTTTGACCAAAGTGTTACCCTTTCGGCACATTGTGGGGATGGTCCAGGACTGTAGACGTTTTTGCCCCAAATTCTATACCAAAAAGAAAACCAAAAGGACAGATTTATTCTTTTCCTCTGGGCCCATCCGACCCCGAATACCTAATAATGGATTGGATTCTCCCCAGTACCTATGCTACCAAACTGTCCCCAGCTTAGCGAGAACGTTGCTTTCGAAGAAGCTAACTTCCTGCTAGGGAGACCTGGGGAGAATAGAGTCTATTGTGTTTGCAGGCTTACAGCAATATTAACTCTATTAATGCCTCTGAGCATTCAACATGGGTTCAGTTAGCGAACACCTGCTGTACATGCCTCTGTGCATGGGGATCGGACTAATGGACAGGAAAACCAAATCACTGATTCCAGTGGAACACTAAGTGATGAAAGCTGATGAACCGGCAATATTGATCACATGAAACCTATATCTAGCACTCAGATATTTGCCATATGTTTTGCAGCCATTTTTATTCGGCATTTCTCTCAACCATCCCGGAAGACAGGTTCCTATTGTTACCTCTGTGGAACAGAGGAGCCAACTCAAGCTAATGAATGGACTCGTCCAAGGTTACATTACCAGTGACATAACTGGAGTTAACCTGCAGAGCCTATGAGTGGTCTGTCAGCTAGCTAATGCACTGAATCAACTGCCTGGCACAAGAGAACCTTGTACAAGGAAGCCATTGTCCTGCTAATAAAATAGATTCATTACTTAGAACCACTTGGGAAAGTACCATTTCTAAATTAGACACACCTTTCACTATCCAAGCCCTTCCCCCCCACCTCCCCCTTCTTGGTTTCCCCTCAGTTTGCAATTTCAGCTTTCCAGAGTCATTTTTCTCTTTTATTTCAAGTTCTCCTGTTGGTGTTGGGGCTTTGAGTACCACAGCAAAATGCTATATCCAACTCATAGGTGGATCTCCTTCCACCCTCTCCCTCTTCCCTTCCTCGCCCTCCCTCCCCCCCCAAAAAAAATTGAACATTATTTTTAGGAGTGTTCACAGATCCAAAATTTCAGAGTGGAATCCTGCGTCAGTTTAATGTAATCTTGCCAAATAGGTTTTGGACCATATATGCCTGCAAAAATGTCGTATCAGTTCACAAGAGATTTCCCAGACATTAAAAGGTAATTTGTTTGAGAGAAAAAAAAGAAAGGCACTGCCCAGCTGTTCTCCATCTCCAGGGACAACAGAAAGGTAGTGTGAAAAAAGAACATCATTGCGTTCAAGAATCCACTGATCCGAAAATTGGATTGATCCTCTAAGGTGACTAGCAATAGCTAAAAGCCTGGTGGTCAGAATTTATCTGTTTTTGCCTCCATGTTTGCCTCTTTACTGATCCCCAAGCCTCTGCCTTCCCTATCTCTGCCTGCCTCTCATCTGTCTCTCTCCTGTCAACTTCTTCCCCTTCTGTTTCTTTCCCATTCATTTGTATGTGCATCATTTCAAGAACCTTGATTGGTATAGGTTCTGAGCAGCCCCTAGGTCTCTCTTTCCCAAGGACTTCTCCCTTTCTACATTTCTTTTATCTGTCTCTATCTCATTTCACTCCACTATATCCCTTCCACCTTTTTTCCTCTCTTCCATCTCTCCCTGCTCTTCTTTGGCCTGCCTCTTCTCCTTTACCTTTCTTCTTTTAGCACAACATTGCTATGCTTTTTATCACAGGATCCTACTGTGGAAACCAAGGAATAAGTGTTGTTCTATGTTTAGAGTTGAGAGTTGGGGATGGGAGTCGATTATTTTGAATAGGAAGGGGCTTGGGTGGTCTTTCTTAAATCTTGTTTTGGGACTTAGTAATCTGCGTCTCTTATTATTTTGACATCAAGCGAAGTCTTTCATAGTTCTCCTGGGTAAGTAATCAATGATGCTCTTAGCTTGTCCTACCCCCTCATACTTTTATTCTTCTTTGCACAAAAGAGCATTTCTTATTATTCTTTGGGTTTTAAATGTGACATTCTGTCAATCTTTTTCCGTTGATACAGGGCCAGTTGAAGGCTTCTGGACAGTTGAAATGAGGGGGGCCATCAGGATAAAAGATTGTCCCTTCCCTATCTTCCCCAGAGGATTCTTTCTGCTGTTTTCTGGAGGTGGTTTTAGAAAAATTCTCCATCACGTCTGTATCTTCTAAGGCATTTTATTTTTTCCTCTGGTAATTTTCTGTCGGCACTATTATTTTTAAACTACTGCCACCCTGTCTTGTACTCTTTCCCCCCATTTTTCTGTTAATTATTTTAACTCCTTTCTTACCTCCTGACTATCTAGATGGTCAGCTCCTCCCTCTAGACTGTAACCTACTGGTGGACAGGAAACAGGTCTGCCAACTCTATTGCATTGTACTCTTTCAAACTCTTAGTATAGTATAGTATGCACACAGGAAGCATTCGATAAATACCAATGATTGTTCGATTGATTCATTTAATCTTCTGATTAAACTTTCTCTTTCTTCCTATCCCTTTTCTTCCATTGGACACCATCTTTCAGCAGGGGAGGGACTGTGTGTTTCAGTGAAGCTGAGAGTGCAGCTGGTCTAAACCAGGCAAATGAAAGCCAAAGAGGCTGATGAAATGTTTCTCATCACACCGTGTATGCTAAGAATTAACTTGATAATAATAATAATAACAATGATGGCATTTATTAAGCGCTTACTATGTGCAAAGCACTGTTCTAAGCACTGGGGAGGTTACAAGGTGATCAGGTTGTCCCACGGGGGGCTCACAGTCTTAATCCCCATTTTACAGATGAGGTAACTGAGGCCCAGAGAAGTTAAGTGACTTGCCCAAAGTCACACAGCTGACAATTGGCAGAGCTGGGATTTGAACCCATGACCTCTGACTCCAAAGCCTGTGCTCTTTCCACTGAGCCATGCTGCGTGATAGGATAGTTGTCTAGAGAGGGGTGGAAGGGTTTTGGAGAAAAGTACTTGTCTTTATATTGTTTGTCTCCCCCCCTTTAAACTGTAAACTCACTACAGGCAGGGAACGTTTCTGCAAATTTTGTGGTATTTACTCTCCCGAGCACTTAGTATAGTGTTCTGCACATAGTAAGCACTCTGTAAGTAAATGCCATTGATTGATTATGAATGAGAGATACACGGAAACTGGAGTAAAGGCTGTGCTGCCCCCTTCTTCACGTTGAATACATGCTGAAATAGAATAAAGGTTGAAGACTAATCCCTGTTAATTCAGGTGATTGATCATTGATGTAATAAGGAACTGTCAGGATTAAAAATGGAATGCCCAGGAGCCTTCTCACTCATTTTCATCACCCATGCCCCTTTATTTTCTGTGGTAAATTGTATTTTCCATAAGTGCTGGTAAAATTGATTAGTGTTGGGAAATATGTAAAATTGCCCAGACAAAGAGATTAGGAATAAACAGGATACAGAAGGAAGGGGAAGTGATTTATGGGTAACACAAACACCAAAAATTAATATTTGAATGAATCCCAGGGGACCCTAACTTTTGCAGTTGCTAATGTGGAAAATTTTTCATATTGAAGCTGGCTCGGGTTAATTTTGGAATACACTTTCAAAAAGTGTTCTTCAAAAAAAAAATTAAAAATGAACAGGCTGAATGGGTTCATTCACTTTAACTTCCCCACATGCTTCTCTGGATTGTTTCTGTTTGACAAAAAGAAAACCAAAGCGGAAATTCAAACACTTATGAAACACGATAATATGAGATTAAAAGTGCAACTAAAATCAAGGACCCAAAAGCCTCCTCAAATTGTAAAAGAAGTCAGTGGAAATGGAGGGCAGGGGGGAGTGGGGAGGGAGACAGTGACAGAGACAGATGGCTGGAAAGAGCTGAGCTAATAAAGGGGAACTTGGGAGAGTGGGGCGAGGCATTTCTCCCCAAGGTCCTGCCAATTGGTCTCCTCCATGGCCGTTCTGTCACCGAATTCACATTGGCCAACTTGTACTTCCCAAGCGCTTAGTACAGTGCTCTGCACACAGTAAGCGCTCAATAAATACGATTGATTGACTGATTGGCCAGAAACTCTTTTAGACTGTGAGCCCACTGTTGGGTAGGGACTGTCTCTATATGTTGCCAATTTGTACTTCCCAAGCGCTTAGTACAGTGCTCTGCACATAGTAAGCGCTCAATAAATACGATTGATGATGATCATGAAACTCCTGATGCCTCTGCTGGAGTTTCTGAAAATCAATCAACATCCATGCTGGGTTAATATGGTAAATGATGAGTTACGTAGAAATAAATACTTTAACCTTTTGCACACTCAACCACGATCTTTTCAAAATCTCTCCATTTCTAATGCATCCCCCCCCCACACTTTGAATAACTTTTCCTTGCTGCCAGGAGCAATCTCAGCAACCTCGGAGATAGAGCTTTGGCCTATCTGACTTGGGTTCTAATCCCTGCTCTGCCACATGTCTGCTGCGTGACTTTGGGCAAATCACTTCACTTCTCTGCGTGGCTCAGTGGAAAGAGCACGGGCTTTGGAGTCAGAGGTCATGGATTCTAATTCCGGCTCCGCCACTTGTCAGCTGTGTGACTTTGGGCAAGTTGCTTAACTTCTCTGGGCCTCAGTTCCCTCATCTGTAAAATGGGGATTAAGACTGTGAGCCCCACGTGGGACAACCTGATCACCTTGTATCCTCCCCAGTGCTTAGAACAGTGCTTTGCACATAGTAAGTGCTTAACAAATGTCATCATTATTATTATTATTCTCTGGGTCTCAGTCCCCTCATCTGTAAAATGGGGATTTAGACTGTGAGCCCCATGTGGGGCAAGGACTGTGTCCTGCCCAAGTTGCTTCTCTTCACCCTGGTGCTCAGTACAGTAACTGGCACATAGTAAGCACTCAACAAACACCAAAATTATTATTATTATTATTAATAATAATAGATTGAAGCTCTTTGAGGGTAGGAATCAGGTCTATTAACTCTACTGTATTCTCCTAAGAGATTAGTTCAGTGCTCTGCGTAAAATAAAGCACTAGGTAAATACTAGTAATTTACTAGTACTACGAGAAGGAGCGTGGCTCAGTGGAAAGAGCCCGGCCTTTGGAGTCAGAGGTCATGGGTTCAAATTCCGGCTCCCCCACTTGTCAGCTGTGTGACTTTGGGCAAGTCACTTCACTTCTCTGGGCCTCAGTTACCTCATCTGGAAAATGGGGATGAAGACTGTGAGCCCCCCATGGGACAACCTGATCACCTTGTAACCTCCCCAGCGCTTAGAACAGTGCTTTGCACATAGTAAGCGCTTAATAAATGTCATCATTATTATTATTAAGTGGGGACAGGTTTCAAAGGGCTAGAACTTTAACTACAATTCCTTTGCCACTTTTCATTCAGACTTCTTCAAAAACTCACATTTAAACAGTGACAGGAGGCTTGGGGAGGGAAAGGGGTCTAATAGCAGGCGCTTAGTACAGTGCTCTGCACATAATAAGCGATCAGTAAATAGGATTGAACGCATCCTGCCTCTCCTGCTGCCTTGTACGGCGGCGGGCGGGGCGGCGCTTTGCTAGACGCCCAAGGGTGTTGCAAAACGTGGCACGTGAAAACTTTCAAGCTGTGCTCTCTTCCAGGAAAAGAAAAAAGTTCTACATCCGTTCCTTTTCGGGTTCAATCTAGCTAAGGGTCTTGCAGGAAAGTAATACTTAATTTTTTTTTTTCTTCGAGGCAACCGTGTGTTGCAGGCAGGGCAGATTTTTTTTTTTTTGAAGGCAACTTTTCCAGGTATATATTTCTTCTTACCCCCATCTTACCTCCTTCCCTTCCCCACAGCACCTGTATATATGTATATATGTTTGCACATATTTATTACTCTATTTTACTTGTACATATCTATTCTATTTATTTTATTTTGTTAGTATGTTTGGTTTTGTTGTCTGTCTCCCCCTTTTAGGCTGTGAGCCCACTGTTGGGTAGGGACTGTCTCTATATGTTGCCAACTTGTACTTCCCAAGCGCTTAGTACAGTGCTCTGCACACAGTAAGCGCTCAATAAATACGATTGATTGTTTTGATTTTTTTTAATGGTTTTTGTTAAACTTTTACGATGGACTAGCCCCTCTACTAGGCCTTCTCAGACTGATTTATCTATTTTACTTTGTTAATATGTTTTGTTTTGTCGTCTGTCTCCCCCTTCTAGACTGTGAGCCCACTGTTTGGTAGGGACTGTCTCTTTATGTTGCTAACTTGTACTTCCCAAGCGCTTAGTACAGTGCTCTGCACACAGTAAGCGCTCAATAAATGCGATTGATTGTTTTGATTTTTTTTAATGGTTTTTGTTAAACTTTTACGATGGACTAGCCCCTCCACTAGGCCTTCTCAGACTGATTTATCTATTTTACTTTGTTAATATGTTTTGTTTTGTCATCTGTCTCCCCCTTCTAGACTGTGAGCCCGCTGTTGGGTAGGGACTGTCTCTATATGTTGCCAACTTGTACTTCCCAAGCTCTTAGTACAGTGCTCTGCACATAGTAAGCACTCAATAAATACGATTGATTGATTAATTGATTCTTAGCCTCGGTGGTCACTCTCCTGTGCTCCTCCTTTTATGGTTTCTTAACGAGCACCCAGATCAGGCTTGTTACCACCGCCATTCCAAGAAAAAACGGCCCCCTGGACAAAGCTGTGTCCCTGGGGAAAAATTCCTTTTCAGAAAGGGATGCCCCCCCACCCCAGGGCAGGAACTGTGTCTTATTTCATTCATTCAATCGTATTGAGCGCTTACTGTGTGTAGAGCACTGTACTAAGCGCTTGGCAGCACGTAGAGACGGCCCCTACCCAACAACGGGCTCACAGTAGGAGGAGGTCAAACAATATGGTTGGTCTGACATAGTCTATAGCTTGGATTCTTCCCCAAAAGGATGCAATCCCTCTTTCTGATTTAGAGTTTGGGATGATATTTTGGAGACAGCTCATTTGGTGGATTTTGCGCAACGTGTTTCAACCTCAGCCCTGTGTTCACCGCCCTGCTCCAAGACCCTAAAATTGCTCCACTGCTGAGGGGGCTTCAGAGGGCCCAGGGTGGAGAGGGAGTGGAGGGGGGAATTATTCATTCATTCGATCGTATTTATTGAGCGCTTACTGTGTGCAGAGCACTGTACTAAGCGCTTGGGAAGTCCAAGTTGGCAACATCTAGAGACGGTTCCCTACCCAATAGTGGGCTCACAGTCTAGACGGGGGAGACTGAGCCCCCTCCTTCCCCTCTGCACAGCACCTGTATATATGTATATGTTTGTACATATTTATTACGCTATGTTGTACATATTTATCCTATTTATTTTATTTTGTTAATCTGTTTTGTTTTGTTGTCTGTCTCCCCCTTCTAGACTGTGAGCCCGCTGTTGGGTAGGGACCGTCTCTAGATGTTGCCAACTTCGAGACTGAGCCCCCTCCTTCCCCTCCCCACAGCATCTGCATATATATATATATATATGTTTGTACATATTTATTACTCTATCTTGTACATATTTATTCTATTTATTTTATTTTGTTACTATGTTTTGTTGTCTGTCTCCCCTTCTAGACTGTGAGCCCGCTGTTGGGTAGGGACCGTCTCTAGATGTTGCCAACTTGGAGACCGAGCTCCCATCCCCACAGCACCTGTATATATGTATATGTTTGTACATATTTATTACTCTATCTTGTACATATTTATTCTATTTATTTTATTTTGTTACTATGTTTTGTTTTGTTGTCTGTCTCCCCCTTCTAGACTGTGAGCCCACTGTTGGGTAGGGACCGTCTCTAGATGTTGCCAACTTGGAGACTGAGCCCCCTCCTTCCCCTCCCCACAGTACCTGCATATATGTATATATGTTTGTACATATTTATTACTCTATCTTGTACATATTTATTCTATTTATTTTATTTTGTTAATATGTTTTGTTTTGTTGTCTGTCTCCCCCTTCCAGACTGTGAGCCCGCTGTTGGGTAGGGACTGTCTCTAGATGTTGCCAACTTGGAGACTGAGCCCCCTCCTTCCCCTCCCCACAGCACCTGCATATATGTATATATGTTTGTTCATATTTATTACTCTATTCATTATTTTATTTGTACATACTTATTCTATTTATTTTATTTTGTTACTATGTTTTGTTTTGTTGTCTGTCTCCCCCTTCTAGACTGTGAGCCCGCTGTTGGGTAGGGACCGTCTCTAGATGTTGCCAACTTGGAGACTGAGCCCCCTCCTTCCCCTCCCCACAGCACCTGCATATGTGTATATATGTTTGTTCATATTTATTACTCTATTCATTATTTTATTTGTACATACTTATTCTATTTATTTTATTTTGTTACTATGTTTTGTTTTGTTGTCTGTCTCCCCCTTCTAGACTGTGAGCCCGCTGTTGGGTAGGGACCGTCTCTAGATGTTGCCAACTTGGAGACTGAGCCCCCTCCTTCCCCTCCCCACAGCACCTGCATATAATGTATATATGTTTGTACATATTTATTACTCTATCTTGTACATATTTATTCTATTTTATTTTGTTAATTTGTTTTGTTGTCTGTCTCCCCCTTCTAGACTGTGAGCCCGCTGTTGGGTAGGGACCGTCTCTAGATGTTGCCAACTTGGAGACTGAGCCCCCTCCTTCCCCTCCCTACAGCACCTGCATATATGTATATATGTTTGTACATATTTATTACTCTATCTTGTACATATTTATTCTATTTTATTTTGTTAATATGTTTTGTTTTGTTGTTTGTCTCCCCCTTCTAGACTGTGAGCCCGCTGTGGGGTAGGGACCGTCTCTATATGTTGCCGACTTGGACTTCCCAAGCGCTTAGTACAGTGCTCTGCACACAGTAAGTGCTCAACAAATACGACTGAATGAATGAGACAGACAACAAAACATTCGGAAACCTCCCTTTTCTCCTTCCTTCATTCATTCAATTGTATTTATTAAGCGCTTACTGTGTGCAGAGCACTGAATGAATGAATTGTATTTATTGAGCGCTTACTGTGTGCGGAGCACTGAATGAATGAATTCATTCAATTGTATTGGGCGCTTACTGTGTGCAGAGCACTGAATGAATGAATTGTATTTATTGAGCGCTTACTGTGTGCGGAGCACTGAATGAATGAGTTCATTGAATTGTATTTATTGAGCATTTACTGTGTGCAGAGCACTGAATGAATGAATTGTATTTATTGAGCGCTTACTGTGTGCAGGGCACTGAATGAATGAATTGTATTTATTGAGCGCTTACTGTGTGCGGAGCACTGAATGAATGAGTTCATTTAATTGTATTTATTGAGCACTTACTGTGTGCAGAGCACTGAATGAATGAATTGTATTTATTGAGCACTTACTGTGTGCGGAGCACTGAATGAATGAACTCATTCAATTGTATTTATTGAGCACTTACTGTGTGCAGAGCACTGAATGAATGAATTGTATTTATTGCATGCTTACTGTTTGTGGAGCACTGAATGAATGAATTGTATTTATTGAGCGCTTATCGTGTGCGGAACACTGAATGAATGAATTCATTCAATTGTATTTATTGAGCGCTCACTGTGTGCAGAGCACTGAATGAATGAATTGTATTTATTGAGCGCTTACTGTGTGCAGAACACTGAATGAATGAATTGTATTTATTGAGCACTTATTGTGGGCGGAGCACTGAATGGATGAATTCATTCAATTGTATTTATTGAGCGCTCACTGTGTGCAGAGCACTGAATAATAATAATAATGGCATTTATTAAGCGCTTACTATGTGCAAAGCACTGTTCTAAGCGCTGGGGAGGTTACAAGGTGATCAGGTTGTCCCAAGGGGGCTCACAGTCTTCATCCCCATTTTACAGATGAGGTAACTGAGGCCCAGAGAAGTGAAGTGACTTGCCCAAAGTCACACAGCTGACAGGTGGTGGAGCCGGGATTTGAACCCATGACCTCTGACTCCACTGCCTGTGCTCTTTCCATTGAGCCATGAATCACACTAGACACAGTCCCTGTCCTACAAAGGGATCACACTCTTAATCCCCACTTTGCAGATGAGGGAACTGAGGCCCAGAGAAGTGAAATGACTTGCCCACGGGCACCCAGCCGACAAGCGGCGGAGTCGGAATCAGAACCCAGGTCCTTAATAATCATAATAATAATGATGGCACTCACTAAGCACCCACTATGTGCAAAGCACTGTTCCAAGCGCTGGGGAGGTTATAAGGTGATCAGGATGTCCCACGGGGTGAAATGTATTTATTGAGCGCTTACTGTGTGCGGAGCACTGAATGAATGAATTGTATTTATTGAGTGCTTACTGTGTGCGGACCATGAATGAATGAATTGTATTGAGCGCTTACTGTGTGCAGAGCACTGAATGAATTGTATTTATTGAGCGCTTACTGTGTGCAGAGCACTGAATGAATGAATTGTATTGAGCGCTTACTGTATGCAGAGCACTGAATGAATTGTATTTATTGAGCGCTTACTGTGTGCAGAGCACTGAATGAATGAATTCAGTCAATTGTATTTATTGAGCACTCACTGTGTGCAGATCACTGAATGAATGTATTGTATTTATTGCGTGATTACTGTGTGCGGAGCACTGAATGAATGAATTTATTAAATTGTATTTATTGAGCGCTTACTGTGTGCAGAGCACTGAATGAATGAATTGTATTTATTGAGCACTTACTGTGTGCGGACCATGAATGAATGAATTGTATTGAGCGCTTACTGTGTGCAGAGCACTGAATGAATTGTATTTATTGAGTGCTTACTGTGTGCAGAGCACTGAATGAATGAATTGTATTGAGCGCTTACTGTATGCAGAGCACTGAATGAATTGTATTTATTGAGCGCTTACTGTGTGCAGAGCACTGAATGAATGAATTGTATTGAGTGCTTACGGTGTGCGAAGCACTGAATGAATGAGAAAAGGGAGATTTCTGCATGTTTTGTTGTCTGTCCCATTCATTCAATCGTATTTGTGGAGCGCCTACTGTGGGCAGAGCACTGTACTAAGCGCTTGGGAAGTCCAAGTCGGCCTTTGAGAGCCCTGGAACTGAATCCAGCGCTTAGCACATAGTAGGGTTTAAGAAATGCCGTCGTTATTGGAGCAGAAGGAGGCTGGGGAGGAAAGCTAGCTCTCTTCTTCCCTTCAAGGCCCTACTGAGAGCTCACCTCCTCCAGGAGGCCTTCCCAGACTGAGCCCCTTCCTTCCTCTCCCCCTCGTCCCCCTGTCCATCCCCCCATCTTCCCTCCTTCCCTTCCCCACAGCACATGTATATATATATATATATATATGTATATATGTTTGTACATATTTATTACTCTATTTTACTTGTACATATCTATTCTATTTATTTTATTTTGTCAGTATGTTTGGTTTTGTTCTCCGTCTCCCCTTTCTAGACTGTGAGCCCGCCGTTGAGTGGGGACTGTCTCTATTTGTTGCCGACTTGTACTTCCCAAGCGCTTAGTACAGTGCTCTGCACACAGTAAGCGCTCAATAAATACGATTGATGATTGATATCTATTCTATTTATTTTATTTTATCAGTATGTTTGGTTTTGTTCTCTGTCTCCCCCTTCTAGACTGTGAGCCCGCCATTGGGTGGGGACTGTCTCTATGTGTTGCCGACTTGTACTTCCCAAGCGCTTAGTACAGTGTTCTGCACACAGTAAGCGCTCAATAAATACGATTGATTGATTGAAAATATTTATTACTCTATTTATCTTACTTGTACATATCTATTCTATTTATTTTATTTTGTCAGTATGTTTGGTTTTGTCCTCCGTCTCCCCCTTCTAGACTGTGAGCCCGCTTTTGGGTAGGGACTGTATATGTTGCCAACTTGTATTTCCCAAGCGCTTAGTACAGCTCTCTGCACTCAGTAAGTGCTCAGTAAATACGATTGATTGATTGACTGACTGATTGATTGGTTTTGTTCTCTGTCTCCCCCTTTTAGACTGTGAGCCCGCTGTTGGATAGGGACTGTCTCTATCTGTTGCCGACTTGGACTTCCCAAGTGCTTAGTACAGTGCTCTGCACACAGTAAGCGCTCAATAAATACGATTGACTGACTGACTGATTGATTGGTTTTGTTCTCCCTCTCCCCCTTTCAGACTGTGAGCCCACTGTTGGGTAGGGACTGTATATGTTGCCAACTTGTATTTCCCAAGCGCTTAGTCCAGCGCTCTGCACACAGTAAGCGCTGGCCCAGTGGAAAGAGCCCGGGCTTTGGAGTCAGAGGTCATGGGTTCAGATCCCGGCTCTGCCACTTGTCAGCTGGGTGACTTTGGGCAAGTCACTTCACTTCTCCGGGCCTCAGTTACCTCATCTGGAAAATGGGGATTAAGGCTGTGAGCCCCCCCGGAGGGACAACCTGATCACCTTGTAACCTCCCCAGCGCTTAGAACAGTGCTTTGCACATAGTAAGCGCTTAATAAATGCCATCATCATCAGCTGAAGGGGCCCCAGACTGAGCCCCTTCCTTCCCCTTCCTTCCTCTCCCCCTCGTCCCCCTCTCCACGCCCCATCTTACCTCCTTCCCTTCCCCACAGCACCTGTATATATGTTTGTACATATTTATTACTCTATTTATATATATGTTTGTACATATTTATTACTCTATTTATTTATTTTACTTGTACATATCTATTCTATTTATTTTATTTTGTTAGTACGTTTGGTTTCGTTCTCCGTCTCCCCCTTTTAGACTGCGAGCCCACTGTTGGGTAGGGACTGTCCCTATAGGTTGCCAATTTGTCCGTATTTATTACTTTTTATTTATTTATTTATTTATTTATCTTACTTGTACATATCTATTCTATTTGTTTCATTTTGTTAGTACGTTTGGTTTTGTTCCCCGTCTCCCCCTTCTAGACTGCGAGCCCACTGTTGGGTAGGGACTGTGTCTATAGGTTGCCGACTTGGACTTCCAATCAATCAATCAATCAATCAATCAATCGTATTTATTGAGCGCTTACTATGTGCAGAGCACTGTACTAAGCGCTTGGGAAGTACAAATTGGCAACACATAGAGACAGTCCCTACCCAACAGTGGGCTCACAGTCTAAAAGGGGGAGACAGAGAACAGAACCAGACATACCCACAAAATAAAATAAATAGGATAGAAATGTACAAGTAAAATAAATAGAGTAATAAATATGTACAACCATATATACATATATACAGGTGCTGTGGGGAAGGGAAGGAGGTAAGATGGGGGGGATGGGGGGGGGACGAGGGGGAGAGGAAGGAAGGGGCTCAGTCTGGGAAGGCCTCCTGGAGGAGGTGAGCTCTCAGCAGGGCCTTGAAGGGAGGAAGAGAGCGCTTAGTCCAGTGCTCTGCACATAGTAAGCGCTCAATAAATACGATTGATGATGGTGATAATAAATAGGACTGATTGATTGATCGACTCCGAAGTCCCTCGCCCAACTCTGGGCCTGAAGGGAGGGCTTCGGGCCTCCCGCCCCTCCCCCCCCCCCTGCTCCTTCTTCCCCCCCTCCCCCCGCGGTTGCTCAACCTTCGCCCGCCCCCATTGGTCCCGCCCGCGCCGGCCCCGCCCCCGGACCAATGGCGGCGCGCCGGGGCCGCTCGAGCGCAGCGGCCCGCGCGCCGATTGGGCGGGCCGCGCGGGGAGCGGGCCAATGGGCGGCGAGGGGGCGGGGCCTCGCCGGCGCCGAGGGGGGGAAAGTGCCACGACTCCACACTCGCCGCCCGCGGAGGAGGAGGAGGCAGCGGCAGCAGCAGCAGCAGCAGCAGCAGGCGGAGCGGGGAGCGTGCGACCGTTGTCCCGCCGACCTTCCCTCCTTTCCGGGAGCAGCGGCCCAGCGCGGAGGGCTTCACCGGCTTCCTCGACCCTTGACCGGCCTCCCGTCCTCTTCCTTCGACGCCTCGTGCAGGTAGAAAACTTGCCCCTCGCCGGCCTTTTTTGCCTGCCATCGTCCATTAGTGGGGAGGTCATTCATTCATCCATCCATTTGTACTTACTGAGCGCCTACCGTGTGCGGAGCCCCAGTGTTGGGGCCGAGGGGGAGGGAGGGTCAATCAATCAATCAATCAATCGTATTTATTGAGCGCTTACTATGTGCAGAGCACTGTACTAAGCGCTTGGGAAGTACAAATTGGCATCACATAGAGACAGTCCCTACCCAACAGTGGGCTCTCCGCTGGATTTGCAAGTGACACGTCTCCCTTTCGGCCTCCTCCCCCAACAGTGTTTGCAGAGGTTTGGACGCCACTTCCTCCGCCCTCCCGCTTCCGAAGACGAGTTTCGAGGGGGGCGAACGGGGCCTTCATTCATTCATTCAATCAATCGTATTGATTGAGCGCTTACTATGCGCAGAGCGCTGGACTAAGCGCTTGGGAAGTCCAAGTCGGCAACACAGACAGTCCCTACCCAACAGCGGGCTCACAGTCTAGAAGGGGGGGGACACAGAGCAATCAATCAATCGTATTTATTGAGCGCTTTCTGTGTGCAGAGCGCTGGACTAAGCGCTTGGGAAGTCCAAGTTGGCAACACATACAGTCCCTACCCAACAGCGGGCTCACGGTCTACAAGGGGGGGACACAGAGCAATCAATCAATTGTATTTATTGAGCGCTTACTGTGTGCAGAGCGCTGGACTAAGCGCTTGGGAAGTCCAAGTTGGCAACACATAGAGGCAGTCCCTACCCACCGGCGGGCTCACAGTCTAGAAGGGGCAGACAGAGAACAAAACCAAACATACTGACAAAATAAAATAAATAGAATAGATATCAATCAATCGTATTTATTGAGCGCTTTCTGTGTGCAGAGCGCTGGACTAAGCGCTTGGGAAGTACAAGTTGGCAACAGAGACAGTCCCTACCCAACAGCGGGCTCACAGTCTAGAAGGGGGAGACAGAGAACAAAACCAAACATACTAACAAAATAAAATAAATAGAATCGTATTAATCAATCAATCGTATTGAGCGCTTGCTGTATGCAGAACACTGTACTAAGCGCTTGGGAAGTACAGGGTGGAACGGAGCTTTCATTCATTCATTCCCACAGTCGTATTGATCAATCAATCAATCGTATTGAGCGCTTACTATGTGTAGAACACTGTATTAAGCGCCTGGGAAGTACAGGTTGGCAACATATAGGGACGGCCCCTGCCCAACAGCGGGCTCACCGTCTAGAAGGGGGAGGCAGACAACAAAACATATTAATAAAATAGAGTATGTAGAAGTAAAATAGAGTAATAAATACGTACATATATCCAGGTGCTGTGGGGAGGGGAAGGAGGTAAGGCGGGGGTGGGGGGGGTGGGGAGGGGGAGAGGAAGGAGAGTTGCACCTAGTAAGCGCCTAAAATGCCATTATTATTATTATTATTATTAAAAAGGAGGGAAGTTATCCGATAGGCGTCGGAAAGTGCGAGCCTCTCGTCTAGCACAGTCCCACAAAGTCCGTGGAGTGGGGCCGGCCCTGCCCCGCTCGGGACTTCTTGATGCCAACTTGTACTTCCCAAGCGCTTAGTACAGTGCCCTGCACACAGTAAGCGCTCAATAAACACGATTGATTGATTGATTCTAGACTGTGAGCCCGCCGTTGGGTAGGGGACCGGCTCCAGGTGTTGCCAACTTGGACTTCCCAAGCGCTTAGTACAGTGCTCTGCGCACGGTAAGCGCCCAATAAATACGATGGAATGAATGTTGGGTAGGGACCGGCTCTATATTCATTCATTCAGTGGCATTCATTCAATCGTATTGAGCGCTTAGTCCAGTGCCCCGCACACAGTAAGCGCTCAATCAGTACGATTGAGTGAATGAATGAATGACTTGAGGCGGAAAGTTCCGGCGGCGGCTCGGGAGCCACGTTCACAGCTGGAAGAAGAAAGGGTTAAGTGAATGAATGAATGAATTAAATGGGGGTGGGGCGGGGTGGGGGGGGGGAGGGAGAAGCCGGAGGGATGACGTTGCCCCACTGGGGAGTACGAGCTGGCGGGAGGCGGGGCCTGGAGGGTTTGAATGGGAAAGGAAAGGAAATCCTCGGGCCTGGGGAGAAGGAAGGAGCCTGGGGCCGTTCATTCATTCACTCATTCATTCACTCATTCATTCGTTCAATCGTATTTATTGAGCGCTTACTGTGTGCAGAGCACTGGACAAAGCGCTTGGGAAGTACAAGTTGGCAACATATAGAGACAGTCCCTACCCAGCAGCGGGCTCCCAGTCTAGAAGGGGGAGACACAACAAAACATGTAAACCAAATAAAATAAATAGAATAAACATGTACACGTAAAATAGAGTAATAAATATATACAAACATATATACAGAAGCATATGTATATATATATGTATATACACACAGGAGCCTGGGGCCGTTGCGAGAGGACCGCCGAGGGCCATCTGGAGGAGGAAGGCCGAGCTGGAAATTCATTCATTCATTCAATCGTATTTATTGAGCGCTTACTGTGTGCAGAGCACTGGACTAAGCGCTTGGGAAGTACAAGTTGGCAACATATAGAGACAGTCCCTACCCAACAGCGGGCTCCCAACTAGAAGGGGGAGACAGACAATGAAACATATAAACCAAATAAAATAAATAGAATAAACATGTACAAGTAAAATAGAGTAATAAATATATACAAACATATATACAGAAGCATATGTATATATATATGTATATACACACAGGAGCCTGGGGCCGTTGCGAGAGGACCGCCGAGGGCCATCTGGAGGAGGAAGGCCGAGCTGGAAATTCATTCATTCAATCGTATTTATTGAGCGCTTACTGCGTGGCTCAGTGGAAAGAGCCCGGGCTTTGGAGTCAGAGGTCATGGGTTCAAATCCCGGCTCCACCAATTATCAGCTGGGTGACTGGGCAAGTCACTTCACTTCTCTGGGCCTCAGTTCCCTTGTCTGTAAAATGGGGATTAAGACTGTGAGCCCCCAGTGGGACACCCTGATTACCTTGTAACCTCCCCAGCGCTTAGAACAGTGCTTTGCACGTAGTAAGCGCTTAACAAATGCCATTATTATTATTACTGTGTGCAGAGCACTGTACTAAGCGCTTGGGAAGTACAAGTCGGCAACAGATAGAGACGGTCCCTAACCCAACAACGGGCTCCCAGTCTAGAAGGGGGAGACAGACAACAAAACAAAATGTGTAGACAGGTGTCAAAATAGTCGGAACAAATAGAATTAAAGCTATTTGCACCTCGTCAACAAAATATAATACAAGTAAAATAGAGTAATAAATCCGTACTGTTCCCACTTGAGGTTGGACATAATACTAATGATGGCATTTACTAAGTGCTTGCTATGTGCCAAGCACTGTTCTAAGCGCGGGGAGGGGGTTACAAGGGGATCAGGTGGCTCAGTCTTCACCCCCCCATTTTACAGATGAGGTCACCGAGGCGCAGAGAAGTCACACAACCGACAATTGGCAGAGCGGGATTTGAACCCATGACTCGTTTTGTTCTCTGTCTCCCCCTTCTAGACTGTGAGCCCACTGTTGGGTAGATGTTGCCAACTTGTACTTCCCAAGCAATTAGTACAGTGCTCTGCACACAGTAAGCGCTCAATAAATACGATTGATTGAATGATTGAATGAATGAATGAATGAAAGCCCGTGGCTCTCCCACCGAGCCGCGCTGGTGCGCGTGCGTGTGTGCGTGTGCGTGCGCGCGTGCGCGCCCCCGTCCGCCCGGGCCGGGGCCGCGCTCCTCTGCTCCCCCTGGCGGCCCATTACCTCCACTTCGGCTCCTTGGTCGCGCGCCCCGCCCCGAGGTACAACCGAATGGGACTCGAGTGGCCCCGTCTATTCATTCATTCATTCAATCGCATTTATTGAGCACTTACTGTGTGCAAAGCACTCCACCACGCGCTTGTAAAGTCCATTTCGGCAACCAGGACGGTCCCTCCCCAACAGCAGGCTCATGGTCTAGAAGGGAGCAAAGCAGAACAGGTAGACAATCTCCCCTCCCCACATTTCCCCCTTAATAATGTTGGTATTTGTTAAGCGCTTACTCAATCAATCGATTGTATTTATTGAGCGCTTACCGTGTGCTCACTGTACTAAGCGCCTGGGAAGTACAAGTTGGCAACGTATAGAGACAGTCCCTACCCAACAGTGGGCCCACAGTCTAAAAGGGGGAGACAGACAACAAAACCAAACATACTAACAAAATAAAATAGGATATGTACAAGTAAAATAAATAAATAAATAGAGTAATAAATATGTACAAACGTATATACATATACAGGTGCTGTGGGGAAGGGAAGGAGGTAAGATGGGGGAATGGAGAGGGGCACGAGGGGGAGAGGGAGGAAGGGGCTCAGTCTGGGAAGGCCTCCTTACTATGTGCCAAGCACTGTTCTAAGCGCCATGGGACAGTAAAATGACCCGGAATTTCTTCTCCCAGTTCGGCCTGCGGAGAACAGTCGGGAGGGAGGGGTGTAGCGACGTGTCAGGCTTTCTGCAGTCCTCTGAGGACTAACGGGGATCCGGGCCGTGATCTAGTTGCCCATGCAGGGCCGTGAGCTCCTAATAATAGTTAATAATAATTACGGTACTTATTAAGCACACAGTGCTCGACACATAGTACGCACTTAACAAATACCATTATTATTATTATTGTGCCAGGCAGTGTCCTGACTCTGAGCTCATCGTGGGCAGGGATTGCCCCTTTATTGCCATATTGTACTTTCACAAGCGCTTAGTACGGTGTTTTGCACACAGTAATTGCTCGATAAACGCGATTGATTCCAAGCGCTGGGGTAGATACAAATTAATCAGATTGGACACAGTCCCCGGGGCTCAGTCTTAATCCCTATTTTACAGATGAGGTAACCGAGGCCTATAGTGAAGTGACCTGCCCAGGGTCACACAGCAGATACGTGGCGGAGCTGGGATTAGAAACCAGATCCCTCTGACTCCGAGGCCTGTAGTCCGTCATCTTTGCCACGTTGCTTCTTGGAACTAATGAATGGGGCTTCTCGTGCCCGGACAGGAAGGAGGGCCCCGGAGGATGCCGGGCGTTGGCCTCTTCCCCATTCCCCCGACCTCTCCAGGTGAGGTTGGCAGCTGGAACCGTCGATTTTCACATTTTTTAAAAAAATGGTATTTGTTACTATGTGCCAGGCACTGTACTGAGCGCTGGGGTAGATATAAGACATTCAGGTTGGTTACAGTCCATGTCCCGCATGGGGCTCACAGTATTATCCCCCGTTTTACGGATGAGGTAATCGAAGCACAGAGAAGCGAACTGATTTGCCCAAGGTGTAACAGCACAACACAGCACAACCATCCTAACTGCCTTTCCCCGCGCCGGGCTGCTTTCCGGTTACGGAAAAGTAACTTAAACTCCCTGTGTCCCCAGCCTTCCTCCAGTCCCTTTCTTGGGCCGCCCCAGCCAAGGGAGCCCCCAGGCCGGTGCCAGGAGGGGGAAGCCACACTTTTGGGGAGGAAGGAGGGTCCCCGCCGAGGCCCGCCACCACCCCACCACCCGGGCCAGGAGGAAGACGGGCCGCAGTGCCGAGGAAGTGAAACCTAAAAGAATTCCTGGAAGATCCTCCCCCAGCCTAGAAAAGCCCAGGCTTCCCGCTCTGCGCGCCCAACCCAGGAAAACTTGGGGAGATCTCTCCCATTCATTCATTCATTCATTCATTCATTCAGTCAATCGTATTTAACTCTGTTTTTTTTGGTACATATTTACTATATTTACTTTATTAATGATGTGTGTGCCTATAGCTGTAATTCTATTCTGATGATATTGACACCTATCTACTTGTTTTATTTTGTCCGTCTCCCCCCTTTCATTCATTCAGTCGTATTTATTGAGCGCTTACTGTGTGCAGAGCACTGGACTAGGCGCTTGGGAAGTGCAAGTCGGCAACTTCTAAACTGTGAGCCCGTTGTTGGGTAGGGACCGGCTCTGTAGGTTACCGGTTTGTACTTCCCAGGCGCTTAGTAATAATAATAATGATGGCATTTACCAAGCGCTTTCTACGTGCAAAGTACTGTTCTAAGCGCTGGGGAGGCTACAAGTACAGTGCTCTGCACACAGTAAGCGCTCACTAAATACGATTGAATGAGTGAATTTACTGAGCGCTTATGGGGTGCGGAACACTGTAGGAAGAGTGTGGGGGAAAAATGCAGTAATAAAGAGTCTCGAGGTGCGGGCAAGTTAGAACGGGAAGGGGCGGGGTGGGGCTAGAGGGGAAAGGGCCGAGCAGGTGCCCCAATTCCACCCCGGGCACCCCCGCGCCATCCCCGACCCCACGGCACGCACAGCCATCGCTGCCACTCCTGCCTCTGTTTCCCAGTATTCCAGGCAAATCCCTTTCCCGTAGATAAGGGCTGATCTTTGGAAATTCCGAAATCAGATTAAATAGTTACCAGGGGTTCAGGTGGAGTGGGGAGGCTGTTTAAAGTAAATCGTGGGTGTTTAAATTGGGTCGAGCGGTTGTGATCTGTGGAAATGAGCCATATAATAATAATAACAATGATGGTATTTGTTAAGCACTTACTATGTGCCAAGCACTGTACTAAGCATTGGGGGAGATACAAGGTAATGATAATAATAGTGGTATTTATTAAGTGCTTACTATGTGCCAAGCACTGTACTAAGCATTGGGGGAGATACAAGGTAATAACAATAATAATGGTATTTATTAAGCGCTTACTATGTGCCAAGCACTGTTCTAAGCGCTGATCAGGTTGTCCCATTTGGGGCTCACAGTCTTAATCCCTGTTTGACAGATGAGGTAACTGAGGCACAGAGAAGTTGTGACTTGCCCAAAGTCACACAGCTGATGTGGCGGAGTCAGGATTAGAACCCATGACCACTGACTCTCAAGCCCGTAGTCTTTCCACTAAGCCACATTGCTTCTCTGTCTGGACAGGCTGCAGTAATTAGGTGAAGCCAAATGACTTTAAATTGTGGAATACAGATTAGGTCACGGGGAGGTCGGTTTCACCAAACAGATGCTTTAAACTGATGACTCTTTTCGTATGTAAAAATCGGACTTAAACTGATAAAGCGACTGCCGGATAAGCAGTGGATTCAATCGAGACTTAAAGCTACCAACCAAAAAGTTAAGTGACTTTTTGCAACTTAATTCAGGTTTTGTAAGTGACTGTTTAACACAAGGATTCGTATACTGGACAGGGTGCCTATCTTTTGAGCTGTGAAGGAAGAAAGCCAAGACCCTCTCAACCCTCACCCACCCCTCCAGATTAGACCACATATTAATAGGTGTTTCTACTGGAAATTAAGTGATATGTTGGAGCACAAATTCAATTACTGTCACAAGTGCGTTTATTGGAACAGGCTATGACTAGGGTTTTCTGTGACTGCAGCCTCACTCCTGTGAACCGTCCTCCTTTCCTCCCTCCATTTTTCTATTGCTGCTTGGTTGCGTGGCGGTAGAGTCAGAGGACGGATGGATGTTCACAGGACTGATCAAGCGCTTAGTACAGTGCTCTGCACACAGTAATCGCTCAATAAATACGATTGATGATGACTGATTTGCCCTTGGCCTTTCCCCTCTACAATAGGCATGGTCTTCCCTGGGCCCTCCTGTAGCAGTGGAGACACTGGATTGGGTGGGAGGGGAACAGTGGCAGTGGGAATTCACTTTTCTCTCTCAAAATATGCTCTCCCCACCTTCCCATCCCTTCACCTTTTAGAGCGAATCTGCACGTACCAGGTCCAGATTTCTACAAACATAGAACAGCTGCATCTTGAAAACAGTGAATGTAACAATGTAATGGCGTAGTAAATCATACTTACTCCGAACATGTATGGATTTAGAACTAGAGCAGAATCAGCAAATAGAAGAGATGAGCAACAGCTGTTTTGGAGGGAGTATTAAGTCTTGCCTAGAGGCAGGGAGATTTTTCTGTGTGTGGTATTTGTTAATTAGATGACCTCAAAGTCCATCCTTCTTGCTTAAACACTTCTACCCATTGGCTTTGGGTTCTCCACGAGCTGCTTCTCTTATCCACTTTCTTTTCCTGCTTGCACTCTTTTTTGCTTTCTCTTAGTAGATCTCCTAAAAGATCTCTTTTAGCTGCTGCCAGCAGTTGGGCCAGTGGAAAAGGGCAGTGATCTAGGAAGTGGGAGGTCTGGGTCCTAGTTCCAGTTCTTTCCGATGGGACCGCCCCCAACAGTAGTGCAGGTTTCTGACCAAAAATTCACTTAGGGTGTTCTGTGAGGTGGATAGGACTAGTGGGAATTCTGAAAAATAACTGGCTAATAATAGGCAATGAAAATTTCAGTGGTTATCAAAGGCACCTGAGAGAAGCAGCCTAATAGAAGGAGCATGGGCCTGGGATCTATTCTGCTACTTGACTGCTGGGTGACCTTGGACAAGTCACTTAACTTTATGTGCTTCATTTTCCTCATCTGTAAAACTGACGTACCCATTCTCCTTCCACCTTATACTGTGAGTCTCATGTTGGATAGGAACTGTCTGCTGCTTTCGAATCTACTCTAGTGCTTAACACAGCTGGTTGTGGGCAGGGAACGTGTCTATTGTACTGTACTCTCCCAACCATTTGGTGCAGTTCCTTACGTATATTAAGCGCTCAATAAGTATGATTAGATGACTGACTAGTAAACATTTAACAAATACCAAAATTGTTATTACAAACCATGTCCTGGTGCCATTTTTTAACTCTTTGCTAATTATGTCTGTACATAATGTCGACTTTGGAATATCTTGTCCTCTGTTTTGGACTGCAAGCTCCTTGAGGATAGGGAATATTTATAACGTGTACTAAAGCTCTTAGGACAGTGTTATCCCCTTCACATTCAATGAAGTACACAGAGTAGAATTAATGAAACCAGGGTGTGTGAATTCTCTGGCCCAGTTAGTAGGGCAAATGTAATTTGTGAGGTTGGGTTATGGAGTTTATAATTTTGGAGACTCTTACGTACATACCGATAATTATCTTATGTGGGGTGAGGGTGTTTCAAGCTTATGAACCTCATGTGCAGAAAAACTCAGGCTGCAGTGTGTACTCCTTGATTGATGCCACACACTCAAGCTCAGTAGTTTATTCTAACGTTGTGGTCTTGTTCTATCCAGGTACACGTGCATTGTTGGAAGAACATTCCTTAATTCCCTAACAGTTCTATCCAAAACTTGTCATAAAAACACATATTCTACAGGAATTGGGTTTATAAGGATTTTGACTTGGGGGAATGCAGCATTTTGAACTAGTATTTTGGGGTGAAGAAGTTAAAAAGTTAACTTTGAGTGTTATGCCTGCAGGTGCATAGCATCTTCTTTGGGCAGAGGGTGGCAAACAGGGAAGCTGATGATATCTGATTTTTTGACTTGTCAAACGTAATTTACAATCTCTGTCACAAATGAACATCTTTAATGCCCCCAAACGTGGTCCTGTAATGAAATAATCTGAGTGTTTAGGGATTTGTTCCCTTCCCATGATACCAAAAACCATCATCAGCACTGTTTGTCACAGAGTGACATATCATTGGAGTCCACTGGCCAAAATTTAGGTAAGATTATCAGGGCAGCCGCTGATGGCTCTTCCGAATACAGGGCAAGGAGATGTATGTGATGTCACCTACGTTATGCCGGAAGGCAGCATACCATCATGATGTCATATTTGCCATTTTGCCAGCTTCACATAATCCTAGAGTGTTTTTGCAGAATGGTGTAAAATTCTCCCTTTCAATGAAGTGAACTCCGGCACAGTACTAACGGCAAATGACGTGGTAACTGTTTTTGTCTGCAGGGCTCAATCACAGATAAATTAGGCACTTAGCATGAGGTTCACCCTATACAGACTCGGGGCAAAAACTATGTAGAACACATGTGCAAATCTTAAAACTGTGATGTACTGGAAAAAAAAATACTTTGAACAACCAATACTTTGCCCTTACATTAGACTGCTAAGTAGGGATGAGCATTTAATAGAGAAGAATCTTTAGTAGAGAAGAAAATTATCTCACACGGTAATACTGGATTTTCCTGGTCAAACTCTTTTGCTTGACGGTAACATAAAGAGAAGCTGGTAAAATGAATCTTTCTGCATTTCTGTACTGTACGGGTTGTTCATTTAAATGAGGGATTTTTTTTCCACAAAAGCCCAAGTGGTTCTTAGACAAGATTATCAGCCAAAAAGCAGAGGTAAAAGAGTCCATTTGAAAGAAATGTAAAGGGAGGGGCATGGTTTAGTAGCATAGTCTGATCTTGAAATCAGAAACCAGGATTCTAGTTCCTCATGTCTCTTGGCATTATGGGACTAGGCTAACCCCCTCCCTGATAAATGAGTTAATCTTTGAGAAAGCTCTTGGGTGGAAAAGTGCTATAGAAATCCAAGGCAGTATTACAACTGCTCTTTTAACCAAAGATGCTAGTACTTTGAGTCCAATAGCCCTTTTAACCGAAGATGCTAGTACTTTGAGTCCTATAGCATGTATATTATAATCTAGGGTCATTCAGTCTATCAGTAGAATTTATTGACTACCTTCTGTGTGCATAGCACTATACAGAGTACCTGGATGAGTACAAAGGAGTTAGACCTAATCCCTGCCTTCAGGGATCTTATAATGTAGCGGGAGAGACAAACTCTAAAATAAAGTATAGCTGGAGAAATGAAAAGCTAAAAAGGTCTACCTAAATATTATGAGGATATTTGTATTGCAATGTTTAGGTAGTTGAAGAGCTGAAGGTGCAGTGGTGGGGATATAAGGTGGGGAGTTTATCATCAGTGATATTTATTGAGTGCTTACTGTGTGCAAAGCACTGTACAAAGGGCTTGGGAGAGTACAGTACAACAGAGTTGATAGACACATTCCCTGCCCACAACGAGCTAACAGTTTAAAGAATAAAAGTTAATTGAGGAAGGCCTCCTGGAAGAGATAATTTTTCTAAGAAAAACTCAGCCCACGTTTCCCCACTCCTCGAGAACTTCCAGTGGTTGCTCATCACCTCCACATCAAGAATCTCCTTACCTTTGGCTTTAAAGTACTCACTTGCCTTGCCCCCTTTTATCTTACCTCACTGATTTCCTACTACAACTCGGCACGTTCAGCTTTGCTCCTCAAATGCCAATCTGCTCATTGTACCTCAGTTTCTTCATTTGCCACTGACTCCTTCCCCATGTCCTCCTTCTGGCCTGTAAGTTTGTTGTGGGCAGGGAGTGGTACTGTTATATTGTACATTCCCAAGTGCTTAGTACAGTGCTCTGTACACAGTAAGCACTCAAGTAGGATTGACTGACTGGAACTTCCTCATATCCGACAGTCCACCATTCTTCCTATCTTAAAAGCCCTGTGAAAGCCCCTTGTCCTCCGAGAGGCAATCGGTGACTAAACCCTCACTTTTCCTATATGCCCTCCCTTCAGAGTCACCTATGCATTTGGGTCTGTACTCTTAAGCACTTTAATTTACAGCCCCCACCCACCCACCCCTGCCAACACTTAGTACATGTCTTACTCCAGTCTTCTCTGGCATTATAGAAGGGACCCACTTAATAGGTGAGCCAGACACCTATTCCCTCCTTTGAGAGAAGGGATACTGTGGAAAAAAATATGGCAGATATGACAGTCAGTTGTATTTATGAAAATCCACAGAGAACCAGAGAAAGTCCTGAGTGAAGTTACAAAAAAAAGTACAGTCTCTACTCCCAGGGAGCTTATAATCTACTGGAGGAGATAGGACAAGGACACACTCAAATAAAAACACATTAACAAGTGATAAGAGTAAGTATGCAAAATGAAACATTTCTACCCAAATTCTCCTAAGAGGTTGGCTTACATCAGCAATGTTCCATTTACACTCCACGAACTCCTTTTGATCTGTTCTGTGTCATCTCTGCTTCTGGCTGTGTAACCCTTAAGCACTCTGATACTTACTTCAGCCCCACAGCACTTTCATTCACTCATATTGAGCAATTATTCTGTGCTGAGCACTACACTAAGTGCTTGGGATAGTACAATATAACAAATAGATTCCCTACCCACAACAGGCTTATAGTCTTTTATACACATCCTTATACTCAACCATTTTCCCTTATATGTAATTTATTTTAACATCTGTCTCCCTCTTGAGTCCGTACGATCTTAGAGAGCAAGGATTGTGTCTACAATATTGTACTCTCCCACACTCTGAGTACAGTGGTCACACTAAAAAACATCGATTGGTATCAGTTATTCTTGAAGCTTTCATTTATGTGGGTCCTTTTGAAAGAGTTCTTCTAACTACCAACCGGCTTTGTTCCTGTCAGTATGACCAAGGCTTAATTTGGGCAGAATGTTTTATGGTGACACATTTGACTCCCCACTCTTGGCCGGTGGAGTGGCAAACTGGGAAATGTGCCTTCAGCTAATGAGGGAAAGGAGATTTTGAGACTTTATTTTTCAGGCTTTAAAATCCTAGTCCTTGTGGATTGTCCATCAGGTCTTCATGGTCTGCCGATTGCAATATGAGAAGTATTGCCATACAGACCATCACTTTAACATCTCACAAAAATCAAGAATGGATTTGCTTCACTCCCTAGGATGCCTATCTGGTTTAGCTATATTCCTTGCAGAGCCTAGCAAATAGGGCAGTAAAATGAATTTTGAGAGATTTCCAAACTCAGTTTTCAACCACGATTACCTTGGGTAGCTCAGTGATCTCCTCCTCCCCTTCTTTATCTTGGGAGGCGGGGGGGAAGAATGCTCACTAATGTCATCTACTCCTCTGGAATCAATCAATCAATAGTATTTATTGAGTGCTTACTGTGTGCAGAGCACTGTACTAAGCGCTTGGGAAGTACAAGTTGGCAACATATAGAGACAGTTCCTACCCGACAGTGGGCTCACAGTCTAAAAGGGGACTCTGGAATGTGATGTGGATTAATGGGATGAGGCCTGCAAAATATTTTTCAACTTTTCCCATGGGAGATGATCAATCCAAAACTGTCCTTGAAGAATAGAGCCACTTGATGAGGTGTGATTTGTACCAACTTGTGGATATACCGAATCTTCAATTAAAGTCACCCCCAAAAAGTAAGCATGGATTAATATAGGAGAATACTATTGTATTTTACTGTTTGTCTTATTAAAGAACAGAGCATATCTTTAATGTGGAAAGTCTTATTTTCATATTTACTAAACAATAAGCTGTAGCATTATAACACAAAGTGCAGCTCCCTGGAGATAAGATCATGATTTTAGGGCTGAGTAGTAGTTCTTCCATACTCTCATTACCACTTCCTTCTGTAGTTTATTAGCTCCTTATGGGCCGGGATTATGTTTACCAACTCTCTTTTTGTGGTACTTTCCCAAGCCCTTGGTTCAGTGTTGTGCACACAGCGCTTGATAAATACAATTGATCGATTGATTTCTCCCTGGTCAGCCCCTGCCCAAGGAACAGTTTGATCAGGTTGTTTGTCTTCTTATTGTTCTTGAGTTTGGCAGTAGCTTCTTGAGATAGGCAGGTACCCACATTCCACTAGGAGCCAGTTGGGAATGGGAGCCAATTTAAGGAATCCTGCTCCACCCCTTCCCAAATTATGTGAATTTCCTGGGTAAACCTACATCATCTTTCTGGCTAGAGTGATAGGATGGAGGCTCTGTGCTCCATGCCCTGCTGAGCAGGAATTTATTAATTTTTTTCTTTGTTCTCATCCCCTAAATCTCTCTTCCCCTGATTTTTTTTTTTAAATTGATGACATTTAAGAAGTACTTGCTTCTTATGTTCGTTCTCCCTTTTGGTTCTCTGTGTATGGGGATCTGTACCCTTTAAGGACTTTATAGCCTCCCCAGCCTCACAGCACTTAAGTACATTTCCTTACACCCTGTCATTGACTCTCTGTGTGATTAATTTCAAACCACCCGTCCGTTTTGCGGGCAGGGATCGTGTCTACCAACTCTATGGTATTGTATCCTCTGAAGCATTCAATACAGTGCTCTGTATAGAGGAAACACTCAATAAATACCACTGATTGCTGGAGGAGGTAGAAGAGATCAGACACAGCCCCTGCCCCACATGGATGCTCAGTCAGAGGCAATCATTGTTCCCATATTACAGGTTGAGGAAACTGAGACAAACAAAATGATTTGCCCAGCCAGCAGTGGCAGGATTGGGACAAAGACTTGGGTTTCCAGACTCTCATGGTCTTTTCATGACAGCATATTTTCCCTCAGGGGTTTACAGTCTAAGTCCTTGTCATTGTTCTCCAAACAATGACCACCAAAAATTTCTTAGACGTCCCTGGCGGGGAGGGGCAACTATGCTATTTCAAACTAAACTTTCTCAGCCGTAAGTGTTTCATCACTTTATTGGTCAGGACTGCAGCTTTTCATTTTAAATGGACTGTTCATGTTACTTTTATGAAGACTCCTCGAATACAGTAACTAAACGAGGATGCCACATATTTAGCCTTTCTAAAAATATGGCCGGCAGGCATTGACCAGCACTCGTTTTCTGGTGAGGGAGCAAAAAAGGGAAAGGTAAGTACAATGGGCAGAAGTGGTGGGGTGGATACTGTTTTATTGGACCTCTTGCATCCTTGGTATTTCTTCCTCCCTTCAAGGCCCTGCTGAGAGCTCACCTCCTCCAAGAGGCCTTCCCAGACTGAGCCCCTTCCTTCCTCTCCCCCTCGTCCCCCCTCCATCCCCCCATCTTACCTCCTTCCCTTCCCCACAGCACCTGTATATATGTATATATGTTTGTACATATTTATTACTCTATTTATTTATTTATTTTACTTGTACATATCTATTCTATTTTATTTTGTTTGTTTGGTTTTGTTCTCTGTCTCCCCCTTTTAGACTGTGAGCCCACTGTTGGGTAGGGACTGTGTCTATATGTTGCCAATTTGTACTTCCCAAGCACTTAGTACAGTGCTCTGCACATAGTAAGCGCTCAATAAATGCGATTGATTGATTGATTCTGCCTTCACCTATACTGCTCGGCTGTCTCAGTTCCTGGCTCCCTGCTCGCTGAGCCTGTGCCGGGGCTGTTGGATTAGGTGCAGCACTGTGACTGTTTGAAACTCTGGAAGTGTGGGAAATGATGGCCACCCATTGCTAGAGGTCAGCGTGCCAGGCCGAGGGGCTTGGCATGCCTCCCTCTGGAATGCAAGCTGGGACTTGCCTTAACATACTTCTGGTTACCTACAAAGCATTAATGCCACTAGGTTCGTGCCCGCCTAGGCTTTCATAGTTCCAGTATATGCTCCTATTGGTCGAGAAGCAGCGAGGCCTGGTGGATAGGGCAGAGGCCTGGGAATCTGAAAGGACCTGCGCTGTAATCCCGGCTCCACCACTTGTCTTCCGTGTGACCTTGGGCAAGTCACTTCATTTCTCTGGGCCTTGGTTACCACATCTGTAAAATGGGGATTAAGGCTGAGCGCCCCATTTGGGCATGGGCTTGGGAGTCAGAGGTCATGGGTTCTAATCTCGGCTCCTCCACGTATCTGCTGTGTGACCTTGGGCAAGTCACTTAACTTCTCTGAGCCTCAGTTTCGTCATCTGTAAGATGGGGATGAAGACCGTGAGCCCCACGTGGGACAACGTGATCACCCTGTATCCCCTCCAGTGCTTAGAACAGTGCTTTGCACGTAGTAAGCGCTTAACAGATGCCATCATCATCATCATTTGGGGCACGGACTGTCTACACTTGATTTTCTTGTATCTACCTCAGCGCTTAGTACAGTGCCTGACACAAAGTAAGGGCTTAACAAATACATAGGTTTTTTTTAAAAAAAGATGAGAATGAAGGTCTAAGTATTACTAACCCCAGTTCAGGAATGTTTATAGAGAAATTAATATCCAACTGCTCCAGCTATCTAGCCTGTATATATGTTTGTACATATTTATTACTCTATTTATTTTACTTGTACATATTTATTCTATTTATTTTATTTTGTTAATTTGTTTTGTTGTCTTCTAGACTGTGAACCCGCTGTTGGATAGCGACCGTCTCTATATGTTGCCAACTTGTACTTCCCAAGTGCTTAGTACAGTGCTCTGCACACAGTAAGCGCTTAATAAATATGATTGAATGACTGAATATCTAGCCGGAGAGGCCGAAATATCCTTTTGAAAGCCAGGATTTTCAGGATTGTGTAATCCATGTAAACCCCTCTCCCATCTTAATCTGTGTTATAGATGTAGTAAATCTGTAGCGATTTTTTTCCGTATGAAGGTTACTTTTCGTAGACATGGTAACATATTATTTTGTAATAGTTTTTATGGAATACTTTTTAAATCACTTTTATTGACTCCAAGATAGACAGTTGTTAGTCTATCTGAATTTCTGGTTTTAAAGGTCATGTGGAAGGCCAAAAATAATGGTTTATCCCACTTCTGAAAACACTATAGAGCTAGCGTGTGTGTGCACGTACGCATGCACACACACACACACACACGTTATTCTGAACTGCTAACATGTTGAGATCTCTGATCTCCTTGTTGAAGAGTTGAAACTCCTTATGAGAGGGCTTAGAAGGATAGTTGGTGTTCAAAAAATTGTTTTGGAAGCAATGACAAAGTGGTCCCTGTGGCTTGGGGCATCTAGATGGACTTAGGGACCCCCTATGCCCAATCTTCCTTCTTGCCCTCCTACTCACTCAAGTTTATCTGAACTTCTGTTGAGGGTAGGGTGTGCAAAAATAGAGGCCTGGAATCTCCTGGAGTGACACTGAGGCTTCTCTAGGGTCACCGTGAGTCTCAAGGTGATGATGAGGGATCCATGAATTACTCTGGCCTTGGAAATGCAGAAGCTGTCTATTGTCCAGTGGCCTAACATTGACCTTGTAGACATCCACTTGGCACGGGGACAGTGTTGCCGCACTGGAAGCTTAGGTTGCTAGTCCAAACAAATGAGACCAAGGTAATGGATACTAGTTAGGAGGGTTTTTAGTAGCCTTCGAAGAACTAATCAAATCCCATACTCTGAGGGAAGGAACAAATGTGAATGCTAGTAATCACTAAATTTAGTTTTTGTATTTGTGTGTTTCAGGTAAAAGAAAAACAAGCCAAGATGGATATATATGACCCTCAGACACTGGGGGCTGTGGTCTTTGGTGGATTCATGGTCATTTCGGCCATTGGAATCTTCTTGGTTTCCACTTTTTCCATGAAGGAGATGTCATATGAAGAAGCATTGGCCAGTCAGCGCAAGGAAATGGAGAAGACCCACCATTACAAGGTAGACAAGAAAAAGAAAGAAAAGCCTATTGAGAAGAAGGGAAAAGCCAAGAAAAAGGAAGATAAGCCAAATGGGAAAATACCTGAACAGGAACCTCTCCCTGTCATTAGCAATTTCCCAAAGGATCTAGAGCCTCAGCCGCAGAAGCAGCCCCAGCAGCCGCAGAAGCAGCCCCAGCAGCAGCAACTGCAGCCGCAGAAGCAACCTCAACAGCAGCCGAAGCAGCAGCAGAAGCAGCCTCAGCAGCAGCAGCCTCAACAACAGCAGAAGCAGCCTCAGCAGCAGCAGAAACAGCCTCAGCAGCAGCAACAGCAGCAGAAGCAGCCACAACAGCAGCAGCAGCAGAAGCAGCCGCAACAACAGCAGCAGAAGCAGCAGAAGCAGCCACAACAGCAGAAGCAATCTCAGCAGCAGCCTCAACAGCAGCAGAAGCAACCTCAACAACAACAGCAGCAGCAAAAGCAGCCTCAACAGCAGGTGAAGCAGCAGTCGCAGCAGCAGCTACAGAAGCAGCCTCAGCAGCAGCCTCAACAGAAGCAGAAGCAGCCTCAGCAGCAGCAACAAAATCAGCCTCAGCAGCAGCAGCAGCAAAAGCAGCCGCAGCAAAAGCAACCTCAGCAAAAGCAGCCGCAGCAGCAGAAGCAGCAAAATCAGCCTCAGCAGCAAAAGCAGCCGCAGCAGCAGCAAAAGCAGCCTCAGCAGCAGCAGCAGCAAAAGCAGCCTCAGCAGCAGCAGCAGCCTCAGCAGCCTCAGCAGCAGCAGCAGCGAAAGCAGCCTCAGCAGCAGCAGCAGCAAAAGCAGCCTCAGCAGCAGCAGCAGCAAAAGCAGCCTCAGCAGCAGCAGCAACAAAAGCAGCCTCAGCAGCAGCAGCAGCAAAAGCAGCCTCAGCAGCAGCAGCAGCAAAAGCAGCCTCAGCAGCAGCAAAAGCAGCCTCAGCAGCAGCAGCAAAAGCAGCCTCAGCAGCAGCAAAAGCAGCAAAAGCAGCCGCAGCAGCAGCCACAGCAGCAGCAGCAGCAAAAGCAGCAGCAGCAGCAAAAGCAGCCACAGCAGCAGCAGCAGCAAAAGCAGCCACAGCAGCAGCAGCAGCAAAAGCAGCCACAGCAGCAGCAGCAGCAAAAGCAGCCACAGCAGCAGCAGCAGCAAAAGCAGCCACAGCAGCAGCAGCAGCAAAAGCAGCCACAGCAGCAGCAGCAGCAGCAAAAGCAGCCACAGCAGCAGCAGCAGCAAAAGCAGCCACAGCAGCAGCAGCAGCAAAAGCAGCCACAGCAGCAGCAGCAGCAAAAGCAGCCACAGCAGCAGCAGCAGCAAAAGCAGCCACAGCAGCAGCAGCAGCAAAAGCAGCCTCAGCAGCAGCAGCAAAAGCAGCCTCAGCAGCAGCAACAGAAGCAGCAGCAGCAGCAAAAGCAGCCTCAACAGCAGCAGCAGAAGCAGCCTCAGCAGCAGCAGCAGCAACAGAAGCAGCCTCAGCAGCAGCAACAGAAGCAGCCTCAGCAGCAGCAGCAACAACAGAAGCAGCCTCAGCAGCAGCAGCAGCAACAGAAGCAGCAGCAGAAGCAGCCTCAGCAGCAGCAGCAGCAGAAGCAGCCTCAGCAGCAACAGCAGCAGAAGCAGCCTCAGCAGCAACAGCAGCAGAAGCAGCCTCAGCAGCAACAGCAGCAGAAGCAGCCTCAGCAGCAGCAGCAGCAACAGAAGCAGCCTCAGCAGCAGCAGCAGCCACAGAAGCAGCCTCAGCAGCAGCAGCAGAAGCAGCCTCAGCAGCAGCAACAGAAGCAGCCTCAGCAGCAGCAACAGAAGCAGCCTCAGCAGCAGCAACAGAAGCAGCCTCAGCAGCAGCAGCAGAAGCAGCCTCAGCAGCAGCAGCAGAAGCAGCCTCAGCAGCAGCAGCAGCAGCAGAAGCAGCCTCAGCAGCAGCAGCCTCAACAGCAGCAGCCGAAGAAGCAGAAGCAGCCCCAGCAGGCACAGTCATCCATAGCAGTGGAGCCTGTCCTTATTGATCGTTCTATGGGGGCAGCAGCGGCAGCCCCTGGGCCTATTGCCACGCAAGAGCAGCTTGCCTCCTCACCGAAGGACAAAAGAAAAAAGGAGAAGAAGGTAGCCAAGGTGGAACCGGCTCCATGTCCTGCGCTGGGTTCAATCCACGTTCTCTCCTCCAAGGCCTCGGTCCTGGAGGTGGCTCCCAAAGAAGTGCCCGTAGTCGCCGTCCCCCCTGTGGGGACCCGGATGAACACCCTGACAATTGGCTCAGCCTCGAACAAGCAGGTGGAGGTGGCCATCAACCATGCTGACCTGAAGCAAGAGGTGCCAGCCAAGAAGAAATCTGTTTCCAAGAAGAAGAGTGAACCAAGTAAGCCTGTCTGATTTCTCTGGCTTATAAACCGATCCCCTCTGTAGACCCAATGGTCATGATTTCTGCATTTAGAGGGTTGTTTCAGTCCCGGCCAAGTGCCTGCTTCATCAACACACAGCCACCTTCACTTCCTAAAATTCCCAGTCTCCTGGGGCTTTTCGTTTTAAATATATGTAAAGGGAAGGTATATGTCCATCTGCTGTTAAATATTTCTCAAATCAATGTAGGGAGAAAAAGGCTAGTTTTGTTTTTTTGTTTTTTTTTTTTTAAACGGGTGTCCTCACAGAGATCTGTTCAAAGTATTCCTGCATCTCCAAAAGTGCCTAGATTCATTTGAAGCATTATATATATAACTGTTATTAGAATATTTATCATACTACTTATATTCTGCAAAGCACTTCTAACTGCTGGTGTAAATAACAGAAAATCAATTGAAACATAGTTATTAGCTTAGAAGGGGTCAGATACAAAGAATAATAGGGTTATAATCCAATCAAAAAGTAAACCCAAGTTTCAATTGAACAATACAAAATATCAGTCTTCAGGAAAGCAGAGTGGCGTAGTGGAAAGAACACAGGAGTAGGAGTCAGGAGTCAGTTCCATCACTTGCCTGCTGTGTGTCCTTGGGCAAGTCACTTAAATTCTCTTTTCCTCTGTTTCCTCAAGGGTAAAATGGGGACTAAATTCCTGTCCTCCCTCCCCTTTAGACTGTGAGCCCCTACATGGAACAGGGCCTGTGTCTGATCTGATTATTGGTATCCCAGCTCTTAGTGCAGTGTTGGGCACATAGTAAATGCCTATCATATTATTATTATAGTAAAACTCAACAAATGCCACAGTTATTGTCAGCCCTAAAACATGTACGCCTTGGGAAGCAGTGGGGCCTCGTGGAAAGAGCATGGGCCTGGGAATTAGAGGATCTGGGTTCTAATCCCAACTCCATTACTTGTCTGCTGTGTAACCTTGGCAAATCACTCAACTTCTCAGTGCCTCAGTTCCTTCCTCTGCAAAAACTGTTCTCCCTCTGCCTTAGACTCTGAACCCCATGTAGGACCTGATCATCTTGTATCTACCCCAGTGCTTAGTACAGTGCTTGACAAATAGTAAGCGCTTAACAGATACAGTAATTATTACTATGTAGTTCAAACTATTTAGAAGCGCAGTTTTGGGGTAGCTCACTGCTTCAGCAGTGTCTTGCATGGGAAACTGCTACATCCCTCTTTCTGTTCTGAAAGTAGGGGAGACAGGCTCCAATCCCATGGGACATCTGGTTGGGGGAAGGGAGCCCACCCCTCCAGGAATGTGGTGGTCCTCCATCACCCTTGGACCCCAGGGATGTGGAAGTGCTGTTTTGGGGGATCTCCGCTTCTTCCTGCCCTTCACTCCTGTTGGGGCAGTAGGCCTTTTCTTCCCTTTCTTCCCCATCCCCCCAACCCTCCAATTCATTGGATTTTTTTTTTTTTAATTGTAATTTAAAGAAGACTTTGAGCATAGAGATTTCACTGTTTGGATTGAAAGACACTTCTCCTAAGATATACGAAATATTTGACCCAGGGCCAGTCAGTTTAGACTTTTTTACTGAGCTGGGACTACTTCCTTTCACCGTCGCCACTGCTTTACCTCTATGCACAGGTTGTTGCAAGGCTCCGCATATTTACCGACTTCTTGCCTCTTTTCTAATTTTGATATATTGCATTCCTTTTTGACATCAGTGAATTTCAGTATATTGGTAGATTGGGATGTAGTGAATGCTTTGCACTGCCAAGTAGCCAAATCCTCAGCAAACTCTCCTTTTTTCTTACTTTCTTGACTCGCCTGCTTTGCCAGAAAGATAGAACTTTTGGAAATTTTTTTTTCTGGGTTACCAGCTTTAAACCAAATAGAACTTGGAGTCAACATCTGTCTTTGTGATTTTTCATGCTGGACATGCATTTATAATTATAACCCTCTAAAGGAATTAAACTCTTGATTTTAAAAAATCCTGTGTAGATATTTTAGTTTTGCCCATAGTTGGTGTAAATGTAAGCCATATCCTGATAAGAAATGATGCAGGAAATCCTGTTTTTAGTGCTTCAGCCAAAAACCTGGAGTTTAAAATTGTGATAGAACTAGGATTATCTGAAAGAGGGATTTAGATCCATCTTTTAATTCATGCTAGTCTGATTCGTTGTGTTCTTTGTTTCTAAAAAGTGTTTGAGATCTTAATTCAGGAAAAAAAGAGCTCTACTTCCAGTTATAACAAAACTATTGTTCATCAGTGGTATGTTCTGAGCACAAAGCAGGGACCTGAGTGCTTGGGAAAGTACAGCTGAAGCAAAACATGCGTTCTCTATCGTCAAGGAGCTCTTGCTTTTACAATACAAATGCAGGGAAATGACCATAGCTTGTGAAGAACCGAGCTTTGCTTAGTGCTGTGTCTCTTGGCTTGAGAATCCACCCATTCATGGCTCAGGGAGATACATAGCAGGTAAAATCCTTCACAACTTTGACATGCAAGAGGGAAGTAAGTGCAGTGTAAGTATTGCTCTACTACTGTGTCCTAAGAGTAGACACAAACTCTTTTTGTGTCAGACATTCTCTCTCTGTCAGGGTTTGCAGCTGTCATTGCAAATCATAGGGACCAAATCCATTGTGCTTTTCTAGCACCTAATGCTGAAATTTCTCTGTCCTCAGGCAAGGGGAACGTTCTCAGGACGGGACAATGATATTAATTTTATTCTAAGTGGCCCGGAGATCCATCTGCCAGACGTCAAGGTAGATGCAATCAACAAAGCCTCTGACATCTACAGTCTGGGGGGCTTGTGGAGTCCACTGCCATAGTTCTTCATTGCCTCACTCTACGATCTCGTAGGTCTCTGCCCCAGCTATTTGAGTGTAATAAGCTGTCTGGATTTATTTGCTATTTGTATCATATGTCTCTGAAATCAGGTTGACCCCCTCGCCCGTCTCCAACTTAAAATGGAGTGCTCCAGAATGGGGGAAAGAACAAGGTGTTTCTCCATTTACTTTTTCTCACACAACTAGGAGTCTGTTATTTGTCTTTGTAGATCATCCTGTTGGGCTCCCATCTCTTCACTTTTTGTCATTAACTGACATTCTGCGTCCCTTGGTTGTCTTTTATTCACTTCTCAAAGTAGGAGGTGGGTGGAGGCTTGGTTTGAGAAGGCGTCTGGAGACGAACATTGTCCTGCTCACAAACAGCGCTTGTACAGTGTTCCCAGTGCTCTGCACACAGTAAGCACTCAATAAATATGATTGACTGACAAAAACAGAGAGGGACAGAGAAAGTCAGCCCCCTAGCAAAGACACAGATTTTGTCCTTTCTCTAAACCTGTATAGCCTCCATTCTCTCCTCCCCCTCGGCTCCCCCACCTTTGGCAGCTTGTGTGGTGAAAGGAGAGTTGTGGTGTCTGCTCTAGCCATGCATGGACTGTGTATTTGTACCAGGGGACCAGCTGACGTTTGGCTAGTTGATGGTCACCGAGGTCACTGAGCTGCCCCTGTGGACTGGGTGGTCACTTGTGATTTGGGCCCGGTTTTACTTTTGATTTGTCATGCTTCCCTCAGGTATGCCCATAATTCCTTTGCCCCAAATAGAAGCTTGGGCAAAGTCAGGAAGGGAGTTGGGGGCAGATGCTGAGAGGCCACTCAAGCCCAAACGGGGCTTGGTCAAATGGGGTTTGTGCTGAAACTCTTCGGCAACTCTGTTAAACCACTCTCCCAAGTGCCAAGTACAGTGATTTGCCCACTGTAATACCATCGATGGTGATGGAACTGATTGAGTGTAATTACTTAGATTGCTCTTTTAACATTAAGCCTCTTGAGTTTTGGGGCTGAAAACATCCTCATGGTTTTGGAGCAAAATGAAATGTACTCACTGTATGTGGATACACAGGTTTAATACAGTCTCCCATAGGCTACACAAACTGTCCTTTATAGATGGTGGAATAAGCACAATCGGTATTGTCCTTGCTCCATGAATTGTTCCTGGTTCCAAGCTTGAAAGTCTTGTACATAGTTTTCCACAAAATTGTCTTAACCACAAATATGAGATTAATGTGTTTATAGCTTTTTTATGCTGGGAGGTTTAAAAGGGCTCTCAACACCTTTCACCGGTGCTTCATTTCTCTCTCAGGAGAGGAGGGAGCAGTTGCTGTTAGTGTTAAACAACAATAATAATAATAATTGTAGTATTTGTAAAGCACTATACTGAGTGCTGGGATAGATGCAATATAAGCAGATCGGATACAGTCCCGGTCCCACATGGGAATCAGCGTCTGAAGAAGGGAGGACAAGTATTTTATCCCCATTTTACCGATGAGGTTCCTGAGATACAGAGAAGTTAGGTGACTTGCCCAAGGTCACACAACAGTGCTGGAATTAGGACCCAGGCTCTCTGATTCCTAGGCCCGCGCTCTATCCAGTTGCTCTCCCCATTGTATTAATGGTCAATTGAAGCTTGGAAAGAGTAGGGAGAGTGGCTGACCGGGATCTGAGCCTTGGGCTCTATTCTTGAAGACTCACAGAAGGACTTTTCTCCATGCATTTTGATTTATGTCAAACAGCACATCAATCAGATGTGTTAACAGACAAAATCCATACTTGTTACTAAAATGAATATGTGGGTCTACCTCTGGAAAATAGGATCACTTTCTGTCCTCACCCTATACTTGAGATTGGAAAGAAGATTTTGAGATTTTGGAAGGGAGTGTGAAGGACTGAATGTGTTAGGAGGATTTGTAGGTTTTCTCTTTCTCTCTGCCTTTCTGATACTACAAAAATCAGTTTGGGAGCTAGCATCTGGTCTCCAGATTTTAAAACTCCCTGCTGATGCATTAACTTTGAAAGATCAGAGGATTTCAAGATGGCATGTGCGGGAGCTTCAACTTAACTTCCATGTAACTGTTCCACTGGTCAGGCAAATGTAGCCATAGCCTTCGCCCCATGCCTTCTCTATCCTTTACTGAAGAAAGGGCTGCTTGCTGACTTGGGCTTGCTCATTTTCCTGGTGAGACGCTTGCTTGGTGAGGCTGAAGCTGTACGTAAAACTCTCACTTTAGTGAACTGCCGGGCATCTTAGATTTGAAAATCCATAGTACCGTAAAGGACCTTGGGACGCAGCATCCCCAGGGAGTTATATGTCCACTTGCAGCAGCGGGGCTCAGTGGAGAGAGCACGGGCTTTGGAGTCAGAGGTCATGGGTTCAAGTTCCGGCTCCGCCAATTGTCAGCTGTGTGACTTTGGGCAAGTCACTTCACTTCTGTGCCTCAGTTACCTCATCTGTAAAATGGGGATTAAGACTGTGAGCCCCCCGTGGGACAACCTGATCACCTTGTAACCTCCCCAGCGCTTAGAACAGTGCTTTGCACATAGCGCTTAATAAATGCCATCATTATTATTGTTATTACCACCACCCATACTGAAAGTGTGCATTCATTTTCTTCCAAGTGACTTCACATCTTCATATCCCCCACCTTACAGGGTGCTTGGGGAATCAATAAGCCCTATTTATTGAGCGCTTATTGTGTGCCGAGCACTGTACTAAGAAGTACAATATAACAGAGTTGGAAGTTCCCTGGTTCCCACCCCACAAGGAGCTTACAGTCTAGAGGGAATGTCTTCAGGCACCCCCAGAAGGTATTCACCTACTAGGAATACCTTGAATAGGCCTGTGAGACTGTCAGGTGGCACGTGACCCCCTGTGAGGCTCTTTGTGGCCCACAGGACTACTAACTGCCTTGGGTGGTAGAAGGAAGTTACAGCTTGGGTCTTGGCTCCCACTGCATGCCCAAGGAGCTGGTGCTGCTGCTTTCTAAATTTCCAGGATTCTAGGAACCGCTCTCATGCCACTTGCTACATGTGCCAAAAACCTCAAGAAGGAGCAGCACCAGCAGCAGCCTGGGCTTCTGCAGTCAATCAGTTAATTGTATTTATTGAGCACTTACTGTGTGCAGAGCACTATACTAATCACCTGGGAGAGTACAATACATCAGACTTTGGTAGACACATTTCTGCAGAAGGGAATGGGAGGAGTAAATGAGGACTTAGGGGAGGCCTCTTGGAGGTGATACGCCTTGAATAAGGGTTTGAAGGTGAGGAGAGTGGTGGCCTTTCAGTCATGAAGGCGGAGGGCTTTCCAAGCCAGAGGCAGAATGTGGGAGAGAGGTCAGGGCAAGATAGATGAGAGTGAGGTACAGTGAGTAGGTTGGCATTAGAGGATTGAAGTGTCCAGGCTGAGTGGTAGTAGGAAAACAGTGAGGTAATGCTGCTAGCGAGGTAAAGTAGCCTGAAATTCAGAGCCAGGGCATCTGGCAGACATATCTTATATCTACCTCGGTGCTTGGTTCAATGCCTGGCACAAAGTAAGTACTTAACAAATGCCATTAAAAAAAAATTTGGAGGAGGATGCTGCCCACACCTGTTTCTCTTCCTGCTGCTGCTGTCATCTGTGTTCGAGAGAAAAAAGTCTGCTCTGTGTGTGTTTGTGTGTGTGTGCGCGCGCACACACATGTGCACACCTCACCTTCTCTCCCCTGCTTCTCTCTTCACTCACTCCTTTATTTTTGTACCTCTTCCCCACCCAATTTTTGGATCGCTGTCCCTCCTCCCTGGTTGGTAGCTCTGCCCACTGGCGGTGTATCTGGAAAAAAATTAAAGTGTTTTATTCACTGGTTTCCTTTCCTAAAATGTGTTAGGTTACTGATCATTTTTAAGGGATGGAATTTCTCAAGCAGAGTTTGGAAGAAAAAAAAAACCCAACAACCACCTGTGGCCCATTCACAGGCACTAGCTTGGCTGGAGTGCCTGCCTTTGATCTCCCTCTCTCCACCTGGGACCCCTGGGAAAGGTTGGGTGGCACAGGGCATAGAGGGTAAGGAGCTCCAAGCGTGGGGAAGATGAAGAGAATAGAAAGTCAGAGGAATGGTAGAGGAGAAATGTCGTTCAGGGAGGAACAAGGCGAGATGATGAAATACAAAAATTTCCTAGAGTGTTTTATGGGACTCAGCTGGCTGAATTCCTATTACGATGTAGCATTTTAGATTAGAAAAGAGTCCGGCAGTCTCTTGTCTTGCTTATTCTTCATTTCATTCCCTGGAGTGAAGTCACTCTGTCAGGTCCTATTTGGTAGATTGGACATACTGAACCGAGAGGATTGGAAATTGCCCAGTGACACCCAATATTTTGTCAGCGTATTAGAATTCCCAGCCCCTTGACTTACGTGAAATAGGTGGTTTCAGGGCAGTTCCTGAAGATAGGTATATATGACATAACCACCATAATAAAGCTCAGTGGTTGGGGCCTTCGGGTTAGAATTAGAAAGTTTATTCTGTTGCATTACCTGGTGAGCCAGGCAACTCTATGATAACTATGATTATCCCATTTGTGGTGACTAAGCCTCAAGGAACTCCTGCAGACTAGGCCACATTGTGAAGGTGCACTTTCAGTCAATCAGTGGTGCTTATCAAAACTGACTGTGTGTGGAGCACTGTACTAACTGCTTAGGAGAGTACACTACTGCAGAGTTGGTAGACACAGTCCCTGTCCACTAGGAACTTACTGTCATAATTTGTCTCTTCAGTTTTTGTTTGTATTGGTATTTGTTAAGCACTTACTAATTGCCAGGCACTTTACTCAGTGCTGGGGTAGATACAAGGTAATCAGGATGGACACAGTCATTGTCCCACATAGGGCTCATAGTCTTAATCTGCACTTAATAGATGAGGGAATTTATGAGGCCAAGAGAAGTGAGGTGACTTGTCCAAGGTTGCACAGCTTGGGATTAGAACCCAAGTCATTCTGACTCTGTCTCATGCTGCATCAACTAGGCTAGGCTCTTTTGTTTTTTCCCATACTATCCTTAGGTATTCAGTCAGAATAGTAATATCTGGCACTTAGTACAGTGCCTGGCACATGGTAAGTGCTTAACAGATACCATTAAAACATCATCTCCACTTTGTCTTTCTGATTATGGTTGGTTGCTGTGAAATCCATTAATAATTTAAAATGAAAAAATTACAAGACTAGTGGGGAAAAGACAGAAATTCTTGATTTGACCTGAAAATTTCTAGCAGGAGCAAATTCAAGAGATGGCAGGACATTGATACATTTTCTTGTGTATTGCCAGCACCTTGTGAAACCATCACTGATCTATTTTTTTTTTCTCAACTAGTTAAATCATTACTTTTTCTTGGCATCTACTTAAGGAAAGCCATGTGTGTTTTTTGTATGTGCAGGAAATGTTTTTGAAAATCTATTTTTGATCCCTCAGCGGTCTTTTCCCAATAGCTGTGTCTCTTTGCTTTACCCAGCTCCTTCCCTCCTCTAGAACTACGCAGTTTTAACAAGGCAATAATTGGCCTCCCAGTTTACATTTTCTGTTCAATCTGGAAATCTGTTTTAATGTCTCAGCTAGAATTTTGTCCAAGTAATTCAGTCCTCTGTAGTACCCATAAACAAGCTTTAGACAACATTTTTTTTTTAAAAAAGCACATTCTAGAGATTCTGAAATCCATGTGGATTGAAGGTTGTGTTTTTGGCTGACATAGATGTTTGATGTTTTGTCAGGGCCAGTAGCCATCCATTGGGTACCCATTATTGTGGGGGGGAATCCAATCCCCAGGCACCAGCAGTTCCCTGGCACTTGTTAGCCTACTGGCTCCAGCTTGGTCCTGGCCAGCCCCTTACTGGCACTTGGAAACCAAAATGAGCTAGAATTCTGGCCACCTTTGGGGGGGTGGGGGGTGGGAGGGCTATTAAAAAAAACAAAACCCTGCAGATCTCAAAAAGAGGATGGGGATCCAGGAAAAAAGCCAGGGAGAGAAGTTGCGTAGCAAAAGAAGAGAAGAGGAGAAAAGGAAAGTGAATGAAAAGATTTCATCCTGGCACGCTTTACTTTTTGTAGGACACTCAGATGTCCCGAAGAACGTAAAGTGAATGGCAGGACAAAACCTGAAATCTTGGGATTGTCTTAGAACTAGGACATCTGCTCTTCATCATCATCAACATCATCATCGTCATCAATCATCATCATCAGCATCATCATCAATGGTATTCCCTGCCCATAATTGAGCTTATGGGCGGTGGAGGAGACAGACATTAATATAAATAAATAATGTTTATTCCACCACTTTGGGTCTGAGTCCCTCCCACTATGTGGGTACTTGGATTGCTCTCCTGACAGCTGTTGCCGGTGATTGTGGGGGCTGTGATACAGAAGACATAGCCGATTTTTTCCAGTAGCATGGAGAGGGTGTTCTTGAAGAAGCCTGCATCTTGGAAAACACACTTTTTAGAACTCTTCCTCACCACTTTGTGTTCTATCCAGCCAGACGTGCATTGTCGGAAGAAAGTTCCTTAGTTTTGTCATCACATTGGGACCAGAATGCCTAATGAAAAACACACCTCATGGTAGAACTGACTGTATCTGGCTGCACTGTACCAATAGCTCTGCTTGAAAATTCAGCATGGACCTGCCAACTGCCCCCACCACGCCCACGGTTGCTCTTCTTGGGCCAGAACTCCCTGGACATTTTATGGAGAAGGAACTCACCAGAACAGTCAATGGGGAAATGTAAAAAACACACAGAAGATCTAGATGCCAACATGAGGCAGAAATTGCCCCTACAGTTGTTTTTTTTTTTTTAATTGGATTTGAAGCCTCATTCATCCCAGGTCTCTGCGAAGATCTGAGAGTTTACGAAATGGTGGCTTTCTGGTTTAACTCCTGGAAACCTGCCACTTCCTCTAAAATTCCTGTCCCCTTCCCACCCCCACACTCCTATAGAAAAGTTGTTTGTCCCGGAGAAGCAGCTTGGCCTAGTAGAAAGATCCTGGGCTTGGGAGTCAGAGGACTTGGGTTCTAATCCTGGCTCCGTCACTTGTCTTCCGTGTGAATATGGGCAAGCCACTTAACTTCTCTATGCTTCAGTTGCCTCATCTATAAAATGGGGATCAGACTGTGAGCCCCGTGAGGGACGGGGACTGTATCCAACCTGATTAGTTTGTATCTACCCAATACTTAGTATAGTGGATGGCACAAATACCATTAAAAACCCCAAAGGTGATCCTGTTCTTGAAGGAGGATAGAGGAAGAGATTACACATCCTTCCCCCAGGCCAGGAGTTTACTATCCCGTCTCTTAAACTGATTTCATTTTGCCGTAGAAGCCAGAGGCCTGCAGGCAGCCCTGGAAATGACTTAAAGGGAACCTATGGGTGTGCAAAACTCCAGTGTCTTCCTCAGCCCAAGTTTTTAAAAGTGTCAGGCCAGGCTGGCTGGTTCTGAAGTTTTCTGGAGTCAGCTGGGGTCCAGTTGGACTGAAATGAAAAGATTTAGGCGCTAACAACATTCTGTTTCCTCATCCTTATCTCCCAACCAGAAGATCAGTCAGGGAAGGCTTGCTGGAGGAGATGTGATTTCAGTAGGGCTTTGAAGATGGGGTGAGTCTGTCAGGTGTGAAGGGGGAGGGAGGAGAGACAAGAACAAAACATCAGAACTGAACCTTGTGAGTGAGAGAGACACCCACATATAAAACTGAATGGTTAACTGGTTCATTGTCTGACTAGGAAAAACAGGCTTCCAAATATTAATGCCACCTGTTAAGAGGTATATCATAGGAATAGAGATGAAGCTACCATATTGGTCACTGCTGATTTATGGTCACCGAATTTCACATTGTGACCAGGGTCTCTTCAACCAAATGTTAAATCAGATATAAAATGTTGTAGAATGTTAAATCATTTGGGCACAGTGTGATTCTTCCAGAATGAGGTGGATAAGGAAATATGTTAACTAAATACCAAGGGGTGGAAAGCAGTGCCCTCTCCATCACCTAGGCTAATGGAGGAGCATAATAGATGCACTTTTTCTTATGCCCTTGGAACCTCAACCTAAAGGTGGGGGGCATGAGGAGTGATGGGCCCAGACCTTAGTGACCACTTGAGTTGTACTTTTAGAGTGTAAGCTCCTTGTGGGGAGGGACTGGGTCCCTTCTTTATTTCTGTATCATTTAAGTGCTCACTGTGGTGCACCACACCAACAGGATGCTCAGTAAACTCCCCCTTCTAGACTGTGAGCTCGTTGTTGGGTAGGGACCATCTCTATCTGTTGCCGACTTGTATTTCCCAAGCGCTCAGTACAGTGCTTTGCACACAGTAAGCGCTCAGTAAATACAATTGAATGAATGAATAAACGCTGCTGAGACTACCACAGACCATAGCTGTTAGTGTGTATTCCCCTAAAATACTGACCTGATGTTCCCTCTGGCCAACTTTTTTTTTTTTATGTCTGTTAAGCATTTACTGTGTGCCAGGCACTGTACTGTGTGCTGGGCTAGACTCAAGCTTATCAGGTGGGGCACAGTCTCTGTCCCACAGTGCCCCATTGTAGAGAAAAGTTTAGTGACTCTCCCAAGGTCACAAAGCAGACAAGTGGCAGAGCTGAGATTAGAACCCACGTCCTTCTCCCAGGCCCATGCTCTATCCATTAGGCCATTCTGCTTCTCCTATGTAGCCTATGGGAACCACTTTGGGTATTTGGGGAATTGATATTAATAGAACTTTAGTCTTTTATTCTATTTTAAGGTTTGTCTCCCCCCTATAGACTGTAAGCTCTTTGTGGGTAAGGATTGTATCTACCAACTCTGTTGTATTTTCCCAAGTGCTTAGTACAGTGATCTGCTCACGGTAAGCACTCAATAAAAGCCATTGAATGATTGATTGGTAATGTTTCATTCTAAATAGATAAGTCTCCAGACCTGCATTTGTAACTTGTAGTAAGTACTTGTGTGCTCAGGCAATCACGACAGCCTCCAGTTCTCAGTGGCTGGGCTGGTGTTTTCAGTTCCAGAGGTTTTCCAAGATCTTTGCAATCTTCAATTTAAGCGGGGAAGACCCTGCCTACTCACCTAGGTACTTTGTGCCTGGAAAAAGATGTAAAGTAGCACCTGCTCATTACATCTGTGCTCTTATTCTAAGCCTCTGTCTTCGGTGACTGTGCGGCTGGTTTGTGATTGTGGTTTTTTCTGTGTTTGTTTACAGTTCTTCCATCAAGGACTCTGTTTTCCTCCTTTCTCTCACTCCCCAAGCCAACTAAAAGAGGCAGTTGGCTGTGTGTGTGTGCGTTTGTGTGTGTGTTAGGAGTGAAAATCAGAGTTGAATTCTTTGACTTACCTGATTTTTGCATCTGACCAAAGGGAACTGCTCTCAAAGCAGAAAAAAGGCCAAATTGAATGTCGTCAGAGAGGTATATACCACCTCGTTTGCTTCGAAGATGATCAAGCAATGGTATTTACAAGCACTTACTGTGTGCAGAGCACTGTCATAGTAATAATTAGTAATTATGGTATGTATTAAGCGTTAACTATGTGCCAGGCACGGTACTAAGCGCTGGGGTGGATACAAGCCAATGAGGTTGACCACGTCTCTATCCCACATGGGGCTCCCAGTCTCAATCCCCTTTTTATAGATGAGGTAACTGAGGCACAGAGAAGTTAAGTGACTTGCCCAAGGTCACACAGCAGACAGGTGGCGGAGCCAGGATTAGAACCCATGATCTTCTGACTCTCGGGCCTGTTTTTAATCTACTACGCCATGCTGCTTCTCAACTAAGCACTTGGGAGAGTACACTACAACAGAGTTAGTAGACATGTTTGATCCCACTGCGTCTCCTTAAAAGCAACACCCAGAATTAAATAAGTAAAATGGAGGTCTTCAACTCTCCTGAGAGAATGTCTTTGGAGAATTGTTCCTAGTTTGTGGGCATGGGCAGTGCTTAGTCCAGGAAACCAGAAAGTGCTCATCATCAGATTGAGAGTCCTGAGAAATTAAGTGGCAAGATTGCGCAGGGAAAGGAGAATGTTGAAGGATCAGTGCTATCAGAAATCTTTCTATTTGGGTTGGGGTGGGGGGTCTTTGATCTTCACAGAGTGATTTGGAGATTGATTTCCGAAAATGTTGAATTCCCACTTCTGACTCCATGAAGCCACTTGCAGTTTGGAAAGGTCATTAAGAATGTAAGCAATGCCATCTAAACCACTGTTTTGTGTCTGAAAGAGGTGACAAGTTGCTTGGAGGTCCAGTGTGATGGACACTGTTCTTGACACTCATCTTAGTTAAACAAGGATGTATTACCGAACATGTCTTCGTCCCCCCTCTACATGCCTCACTCTCCTTCTAGCAAACGGATCTTTTGTTTTTCCAAAACGCTTTCGAACCTTCTGATATTTTAACCCTGTACAATTTCCTTTAATAATTAATTCCATGTATTTCCCACTTGATGAAGAAGGGTTTTCTTTTTGGGGGTGTTTATTTAAAGCTACCACTTACATGTTCAGTGATGTGGGAGGATTTGATGACTAAGAAGTGTGTGATTGCCTGACTACACTGTGCATCATTTTATAGATTTCAATCGTGCCCCATCAATATGTGTCCTTCCACACCAAAGAGTCCTAATCGTTTCAGTCCATCTTAATATGTAGACCTCTCCACCCTTCAGATATTATTAGTACAGAGGGCTATCCCCTGAGAAGTTGGGGTTAGTTCTTTAGAAGTCCCGCTGGGTCATGAGTGGCTGCTGTGTGCTCTCCCAGTGACTTCATTGTTGTAAATTAGGATGGGCTCCGGAATCTCTGGAAAAATATGATATTCCTTTACTTTCTATATGCTGTAACATTAACTGGATTTTGAGCCTGCATTTCTCCTCTAGGCATACTACCCTACACATCTTTGTTTTTTTGCCTTTCTGTTGACTGTAGTCTCTCCCAAGGGTGTAGTACAGTGCTGTGCATGTAGTAAGTGCTCAGTGAATACCACTGATGATGATGATACAGTGTTCTGCACACAGTAAGTGCTCAATAAATACATTTGAATGAAATACGATTGAGCGATGATGGTGTTTTTATTTCATTTCTCCGTCTGTGTCTGTCACCAATCCCCTTCCCTCTTTTTATCATTAGACTTGAGCCCCTTGGAACAGGGACCATATCTAATTTCCATCTGTGCAGCCTCTCCCAGAGCTTAGTAAGTGCACGCAGTTAGCACCTAAATGTTATTGCTACTTCATTAAACTGTTGTTAATTGTAAAGTAATTCAAAGCCAAACATCAAAATACACTAACTGAAGGGTTGTAATATGAAATGTGTCTTTGCAGGAGTCTGCAGGAGTAGAAGCTTGTTCTGCTGACTGGTGGTTGTTCATTTAAAATTTGTGAAGAATTTGTTCACATCTTAGCAAGCTAGTTCCTTTTGAAAATCTGTGCCCTTTGAACTTCCCTTTCCTTCAAGGTCTTTAATCACTTTTATAAATTCATCTGCTTTCTTGAAAATTGCTGCCAGTTGTAGTCCCAAGTCATAGTTGGTAGTAGAAAGATCACATGTCTCATTTATCTGTTTCATCACCAACATCAATGGTATTTATTGAGCATTTACTGTGCAACACATAATACAACACACTGAATTCTTGGACAAATATCCATCTGAGTAAAGTGCCCTCCCAAACTTCCTGCAAAGAAGATATGCACTCCCCCAAGTCTTATTCTTTTGAACCCTGTTACCCACTTTCCTTGAAAGCTTTATAGGGCACAAGAAGCCGGAATTCCATTCCTCCAGCCGCAGCGCCCCATTGGTTTTGTTTTGATTTATATATTTGTGAGTAGTGTTTCATCATTGCTGTTATGTTTGTCTTCAGATCCTTGTCCCCACTTACACTCTTAGGTTGTGAGCCTCCCAAGGTACAGGGACCATATCTAATTCCCACCAGAGTATTCTGTTCCGGTGTCTTAGTACAGTGCTTTGCACACAGTAAGACTTTAATAGATACTATTAGTACTACTAAAAAATATGGACTAAACTCTATGTCTGTAGTAGTGCATCTATAGTATCCTCTTATTTGAGAAAACGATGCAAAGCATTAGTGCAAAATAGTACAGGCCCAGGTGTAGTTGACTAGAACCCCTTAGATAAATTCACATGTCTTCTTGAGATTACTTTTTTCACCTTGTAATTTCTGAACAGTTTGGCGGGAGAGTATCGAGGAACACTTTAAAATAAAAGACTTTAAAAATATCGTTAGAAAGTGGGGGCAGGGAGACTAGTGGAAGTCTAAATTCTCTGGAGAATATTTTCGTTTTAGAATTTTACCACTAACTGCAGAGAGGGCAGTTTGGGATTAATGGAAAGTAGCATGGTTTAGTGGAACAGCTCAAGCCTGGGAGTCAGAGGACTTGGGTTCTAATCCTGGCTATGCCTCATGCCTGCTTTGTGATTTAGGCCAGTCACTTAACTTCTCTGAGCCTGTTTCTTCACCTGTAAAGTGGGGATTCAATACCTGTTTTCCTCCCCGCTAGACCGTGAGCCCCTTGTGGGACAGGGACTGAATATGACTTGATTATTTTGTATTTATCTCAGTGGTTGGTAAGTAGTAAATGCATAACAAATACTATCACCATTATCATCACCATCTCAGGCTTTTGTCAGTGTAGTAAAAAAGAGAGACCAAGTGAGGTCCTTCTCTATATTTTTTTAAAGGCCCCCCCCCCCCCACCCCCTTTTTGAGTTTGGATTACTGATAAAACGTCATTTGGTGAGGATTTAATGTCTTTGTTAGCTCAGTTGTGTTATGAAGAGTGAGTCACCCAGAGTAGACCAGAGTTCCTCCCTTCTGAGGCTCAGGTGTGGGGTAATTGTCTTTGTTGCTTCATTCTCTCAGTTCTGATATGGAGCTCCATCTTCTTGGGGGCCCAGGACAGTTCTCCTGGGTTTCCGTATGCCAATGTTTTTTCTTCTTCCTCCCGTAGCTTTTGTGGATGGAGAAGGACCTCTCTATCTCCCCTTCAAGGCCCTGGTGTCCAGCATTGGCAGTACGGCTTTCAGTGATGGGGAGGCCCAGCAGCTCCTTGAAATCTTGTCAGAGAAAGCGGGCATCGTTCAAGACACCTGGCATACGGTAGGGCACGTTCTGCCTGTTTGGATGTCTCGATGGCAGCTAGGTTTTTTTTTTCTTTCCCCTAAAAATATCCTCTCCCACTAAGAGAAAACAAATGAGAATTGTTTTGAAGCCCCGATCCTGGCAGCCCCTGCAGCAAGAAGCAGCTATATACGTGTGGATGTGTTCCCAAATGTAAATCACTATCTTCCTAGCTGGCACAGTTAAGCTAAGATGAGAATGCTTGTAAATCGATCAAACCTTATTTTTATATTTTTTAAAAAGATCTCCCTATGTGGTTTTGGGTTTTTTTTTTTTGAGGGTTTGGGAAGGAAAGTGTGACTTCTTTAACTGACCACAAACTGGTCTTCATCACCATGCAAGTGTTGTGCTTTCCACTTCCCACCCAAGGTTGACTGGTTGTAGTGTGATGCGGCACAGTCTAACAGTGATTGGGTTTATGTTAGGTTTTCTTTTTAATATGAGGAAAAATTAGCATTTTTCAAACTTTGTGTTTTGTTTTCAGTTTTGTGAAAAACGATTATCCACTTGGGGAACATTGGGTGACACAAATGGTCTTTCCCTGGGTTGGGGGCAGTGGGAGGGAGAGACACTGGTAGAAATGGGAGCTGTTGAGAGACGTTGGCTGCTGGACTCCTATCTGGGCCTGTCCTGGCTTGGTACCAGCCCTTGCCAGTGGTGCCAGCTGTGGTGTGGTGGTAGGAACACTTGCCAAACTAAACTTTGGATTGACCAAACCAGAAGTGTCCTAGAGCTCACTTGCACTAGCTTATGTATCTACTCGTTCTGTGGGCCCAAAAGCTGAGCACCTCTTGCAAACGTCTTTCTGGCCACTTCCAGGTTCATTCAGTAACTCTCCAAGCAAAGGGCCAAAGGACTGACAGCCTAGGCAGGTTGAATTTTGTGCTGACCAAACTGAATCCCAAGGTCTCAGGACCTATGGACTTATCCAGACTTATGAAGAGCTCTACTGCCAGCCTTAGTAACATCACAGGTGGTTTATGTGGGCCTGTGAGTGTGTGTTTTTATGCCATTAGTGATAATTGGATACAGTGTGTAGACTATCAGGCATTGTTTGTAATTTTACCAACTCCTATCATCCTGAGTTTTCACTGTCTTTGCACTTTTTTCGCCACTGGACGCTTAAAACTTCTCAAGGTCTGTCTTTTCTGAATCCCTTAGGATTCTGCATGCACTGTGGCATGAATCCTGAATAATAATATTTGTGGCCAAGGTATTGTATTTTTGGGAGGTGTTTCCTTCTGGCTGCTTAGGGCCTGGACCAGACAATCCCTTGAAGGAGTTTTCTAAACTCTGCAGCTCTTCGACCCGCCGCCGGCATCAGCTTAATAGAAATTGCCGATCGCTAGCCCCTTCTCCCCTTTATTTGGAGCCTTAACCTAAGGGTAGAAGTACAGCCTGAACCTGACTTTAATTGGTAGTTTGAGAGAGAGTTCACAAATGGTCTGCAAGCCTTTGTGCTGAGATGGGGCCCATCCTGGTAACTAAAGCGTTGGCTGTATTTTTGTGCTTAGGCTTCACAGAAAGGTGATCCTGTGATGATTCTGAAACGCCAGTTGGAAGAAAAGGAAAAGCTGCTCGCCACTGAACAGGAAGACGCTGCAGTGGTCAAAAATAGGCTAAGGGAGCTGAACAAGGTAAGCTCCCCATAGAATCTCAGACTTCTTCTCATCCATTGAGAACTCTGGCAGGGTGACTTTTGAGGGGCAGTGGTCATCATCTCCACTCCTAGCCTCCTCCCCTTAGCCATAATACCTCTGTCATCTCCCCAAGTGACTTACCACCATTAGTCCCTTTTTTTCCAATGGTACTTGTTAAGTGCTTACCCCAGGCACTATACTAAGTGCTGGGGTAAGGTAATCAGGTTCAACTAGGGATATTGTGTTACAGAACACTTGCCCCAGGGATGATTTTTTTTTCTCTTAGCTATCCCACGTTCACTTGAAGTGGCTTGGCCTATTAACTTAGAAGCAGGGCTAAAAATTTTCTTTGTTCCCTTGCAAGAGCTGTGGCTTGAAGTGGTCAGATTTAATGAACTAAATCATCATTTGTGGATTACTCAGCACCCCAGTTTGTGGCTTAGCTAGGCCCCAGGGATTTTTCTTTGCTCCTCTTCTTGTGCCCACCCCTTGACTATGACCCTGCTCGCTACTATCTGAGCTAGTGAATGAAGAAAGGAGAGGCATTTCAGTTCAGTCCATTTTGTTGCTATTGAAGAACTGGAATATGAGGTTTTAGCTGGGATAGAAGAAAGGAGGTTGAACCTAGCCATTAAAATGGGGTTTTCTGATTTTTCTGGGGTTCTTTTTTAGGCTACTCTTCATTAGCTCAGTTAGTCAAAGATTGATATTGCAAGGCTCAGACTTTTCCGGTTCTCACCAAACTTGATGGGCCTGTGCGTACCTCCGTCAGTAATCTCAGTATCGTATGAAGCTGCTCTGCTTATTGCCTTTGCATGTGGAAATACTTCCTCATTCACAGTGTGTTCTAGGGTAATTGTCCAATATGGCGCAGGTTTCTGACTGTGCAGACAGAGAACGTAGGAATTGTGGTCTGTGTCAGAATTGAGACAAAAGGTCTGTCTTCAGAGCTGCTTCGTACTTGCCCCTCCCATCACCTCATCTCAGAGGAATTTGAAATGAAATTTACGTTCCATCATCACTTAATATGATCGCAGCCCTGGAAACTTAGGGGAAATTTGCGGGGAGGGGAAGGTACTGAGCTCTTTGACTTCTGTAAATGATAAATATCCATTTTCTATGATAATTCCCAAACCTCCAGCATAACCTTTTGTTCCAGAAGGACTTTGAACCAACCAAATTAGGGTAGTATATTTTCCCTACCCATCTGATTTTTCAAATTGAGTTAATTGAGCAGTTAACTGTGTACAGTTTCTGCACACAGTAAGCACTCAGTAAATGCCACTGATTGTTACTCTATGAGTAGTAGTCTTAAGAAGCTGCATTGAGACTCCACTGCAAAACTGAGGGATGAGATGGTATTATTTCAGGATCTGTGGTCAAGAAATTGGGGTAATAGATGGAGAATTACCTGCCTTGTGGCAAGCAGACCTGCCACATCGCCTATTCTGGGTGCCATTGTGTTGGCGATGAGACCTATAACAGTTGTAATAATTGTGGTATTTGTTAAGCACTTACTATGTGCCAGACACTGTTCTAAGTGCTGGGATAGGTACAAGCTAGTTGGGTTGGACACAGTCTCTGTCCCATGTGGGGCTCAAAGTCTTCATCCCCATTTTCCAGATGAGGGAACTGAGGCACAGAGAAATGAAGTGACTTGCCCAAGGTTACACATTTGGCAAGTGGTGGAGCTGGGATTAGAACCCATTACCTTCTGATTTCTATCCCCTATGCCATGCTCCTTCCCTAAACCGTGCAGCTTCTCTGTGTGAATGGATGCCAATCTTTGGTGTGTCCAGACCATTCTCTACTGGAAGGTTAACAGGCTCCGATTCCTGGTCTTGAGCTTGAGTCTGATGCTCAGAAAGTCTTTCCCTAAGTGGAAATCAGAAGTGAGAACCAGAGATCCAAGGCTACCGGCTCTAAGTAGAGCATATCCATCCCAGCTGTTTCCCCACCCACAGCCTGTGGTGGTCAGTGTGACGCCCACACCTTAATCGGTTAAAAGTGTGGCTGATGAGTCTTAATCCACACTCAGCCACTCAAATCAATGAAAAATTCCAAGTTAGAATCAGTGTGAGGGCTCTTGCCAACCAACCAGTAACCATTTCCCAAGTACCCTTGGTATGTAAGGGCTGTTCAAAGTGTTCAACATTCCCAGGGTCCTGACAGTACCGGGCCCCCGTAACTGTACCTTCTTCAGCAGGAAGAGCCTCAGCTTCCCAGGAAGGTAAAGGTCGACCTCTGAAGTGGATGTGCCAAAATATCATTCCGCTTCACCGCAAGACACTGATGTTGTTAATTTTAGGCCAAAGAAAGTACAAAAGGAGTTGAGTAACAAGATCCCCCCTGGTTTTATAAGAAGCTAATAATACTCTTCAGGTATTTAGTTAGAACGTCACCTGAGGCGCACCCCGGGATTAGAATATTGTTTGGTTTCTGTGTAGAGAGTGCTGGAAGGCATTTCTCCAGTCAGTTCTCTCCAAACAGAGTAAATTTAGCTTAGGTCTGAGGACTGGCCCTGCTGGCGATAACCCTATAGTAATAGTTAAAGGAAATAAAATAGCCCCTTGCAGCCAGATCTCACTGGCAGAGTCATATATCTCAGAACAATTTAAAGGGAGAGTTAGCAAGTGGATCAAGATGAAGTTGGGTTTTCCCTGCCCGGAAACACCCAGAAGGAAAGGAGGGGGAAAAAATGTCAAACTCCTGATTGCTTCAGACTGAAGAGTGCTGATGTGAACTTCCTGGCTTGGTTGAATTGGGAGTGTTTTGGTGATCAGGGTGTGTTTGGCAGGTGCTGTAGGCCTGTCAGGCCTGCTGCCCAAGAAGCCAAGTCCCAAGGGCCTTCCTTCCCCACAGGACAGTGGGAGCCACCACCTTTCTCCCTTCATGAAAAGGAGGACGTGCCAGAACCAGCCACTTCTGTAGGTGGCAGCTCTTGTCTCCCTGTATTTCGCCACGGACAGTGGAGTAACAATTTCAACCCTGCTCCTCTCTGAGACTTCTTTGCCTTCTCCACAGCCAACCTGAAGTCTGGAAGGAGCCACCCCAGGGTGACTTCCCTCACGGAAGGGCTTAACTCATTGCGGTTGTTACCTAGTCTTTCATAATTGTGTGATTTGTTTGTCTACATCTTACCATCATTAATCCACGTGAGTTGAAATTGCCTCTTGGCTTGGCTCCACCCAGCGACTTCCCAGCCTGCTCCTAGGTGGGAATCTGACTCTAGTGGGAACCATTAGCATAACACTTATAAACACTGAGGAATCATCTTCCTGGGATGGCACTCCAGGGTGGAGGAAACCACACCGAGAAGGTGTTCTGGGTAGAGCTGTAGTTTCGGGTGACAAGGTGATTAGAGGGCCTCCTGGAAGAACTGGGAAATTATTATTGTCCAGGGCTTCTCCTGGGAAGAAGAAGCCCCTAACTGAAGGTGGTGTCAGTGCTGCTTGCAAGCTCAACTCAAGAATGGGAATGACTTGCATTTACTTTTTCCCCACTGAAAATATCTTGTTTCTATATACTGGGACTGGATCCTACGTAATTATTTGGATTTTTATTTATCTGGGTTAATCCGTGTGGATTCCTGGACTGTCTTGGTGATTTTTACCCCATTGTTTTCTACACATCCCCTAATTTTTTCCCCACCCCCAGTCTGTCATCCCCATCCTGTGCCATGTCTGTGCTTCATACAGTAGGAATCCAGATTCTCCTTGTCTCCCTTTTTCTCTGACAGTATTAGGCATCCATTTAGGGTGGAGGTTGTTTGCTCCCCCTCTTTCCCAGATCTCACTCCACAGAAGCTTCAGAAATGGGATCTTCGGCAAGGGCCTGCGGGGGTCTTTCCCGAAGGCAGCCTCCAGCCTCTGAGCTGTCGAGGGGAGGGAGTTGTTCACAAGTCCTTGGCATTTGGTGAATTTCCCTGTGACCTGAAGCTTTTCTTAACCTGTGGCTCCGGGGAGCCCAGGAGCGTCTACTGAAAGAAATCTGGTCAGTGACCTCGTCTTCTGACACTAGAATAGGATGGTGACTCTTCCCCAAGGGACTCCTGCTCCGTTGGAGCCACAGCTTTCATCATCTTGGGCACCCTTTGTGTGATCCCTTCCCTCCCTCCCCACAAAAACCCTTCAAGGGTCCAGGAGTTAAGTTGCTGCCTGGCTTTTTCCCACCACCTGCAGATGAGGTTTAGAAGATCCTCATTTTGCCGGGACCGTTTTTAATGCATCCCTCACAGGTGTCAACGCAGATCCTTTTCAGCTCCTCAGGCCTCTTCAGTTGTGTGACCCATAGTCTCCTTCGCTCCCCCAGAGAAGAACAACACTGGCATCCTGTGGTCACTCCAGCTCAGCACAACCTTATCCCGCACCTCTGTTTTCCTCTGACCTTTTTGCCAATCCCTGATCTAGAAACTACTTGATTTTCCTCCTGGGAAATCGGAAGTGTTGCTCTATCAGGTTTCCATCGAGCAGGAGGGAAACTCAGGAGCTCAGATGCCAGGCTCTGTCGCTTTTTGATTTTTTAGAGTTTGTATTGCTGGATCAGTCTTTAGAAAAGGAGGAGCAAATGTTCCTGCTGCCATGTCCAAATAGAGAGAAAAAGAGAGAAGGAACTGATATTTTCCCTCCCACTCGGCGCACCTTCTTGCCCTCCACTCTTCAGCGAAGATTTCATTGTTGGAATGGCAGTCTGGGGGACCCAGATAGATGTAATGCTGCTGGATGGAGCCAGGACTATTTTAAATGTAGTATGGTTACTCAAAGCCCACTGCAGTCAGAAAGCGGGACTAAGGAAAACTGGTACAGCGTAGCATGTATGATATGTGGAGTTTTCCTTTCTTTGGTGGTGTTGAGGTACAGAATGTAGCAGCCTCTCCAGAAGCGATTGAAAAGGCTTTCTTGCTGTTTGTCTTTAGTATTGGCAAACAGTATTATTGCAGTTTTTGACTGGAGTTAGCTTTGTTATATATTGGCGCTTAGCAACCATTGTGTAAGCTCATTGTGGGCTGGGACTGTGTCTGTTTATTGTAATAATGTATCTCCCAAGCACTTAGTACAGTGCTTTGCATGCAGTAAGTGCTCAATACTGCTGAACGAATGAATGATATGCCTTTTGGTCTCCAGTCTGCTCTCAGCCCCTGATTGATGTCCTGTGTTATGACATCAGTTGGAAGATAATCCTGCATGGCCAGAGCATGGGCACCAGTCTTATAAGCCTCTTCCGTTTCCAACCAGTGACACCCTCTTTGTCTCCTTCTTTCCAGGAGCTCGCAGTTGAAAAATCAAAAGCAGCGGCTGGAGAAGCCAAGTTGAAAAAGCAGCTCATGGCTCACGAGCAAGAGTTCTCCGCGGTGCAAGCCCGCATGCAGGCCAGCTACCAGGGCCACATGAAAGAAGTCCAGCAGCTGCAAGGAAAGGTAGGAGACTCAGCATCCTGCTGCAGGCAGATGTGCCCTGCCCTGGGGAGCAGAGCCTGAACCTTAGCCCGGCTGGGAGAGGAAACATATGGTTGGATGGGACGATGGTGTTTTGGGGGGCTTTGTTGTGTTCCTAAGAGTTGCCCCTAACAGCAGATGGGGAAATGCTTGGCTGGCAGTTCAACTTAACCCTAGAATCTAGAGGGCGGCTGTGCAGCTGGAAAGAGACCAAAGACTGTTTTGAGGTTAGGCCGAGGTTTTGCTAAGCGGAGGGTGGTGGGAGGTAGGGTCGAGTCCTCTTGTTTGGGCCCTGGGAAGGAGCTTCTCATCCCACACCTGTCGCAGGTTTCAACTAACAGCTACTAATGGCTTCCCCTGCCTTTATCTTCTGGAAAGCAGCACAGGGTCAGGAGCAGGGAATAAAGTGCATCTTCCTCTTGGGTGGTTAAAGATTTTGGTTGTGGCTTTTATTTTGTCTCATCAAAGACAATTCAAGCCCACCTCAAATGAAGTAAAGTGGAACATTTTTGCATCTCTAGGCTAACTCTTACAGAGGGTTGGGTTTAGGATTTTTAAAACTCAGTAATACATCAAGAAAGAGTGGGAATACGTAGGAAACATCACTCCCGGTTTGCACTGCGACTCACCCAACTGGCACCCTTGTTTGGCGTTCTGAAGTTTTCTCCTTTAGCCTGGTAAAGCTCATTTTCCTTTCTTCCAGAAAAAGCTCTTTTTGTATGAAAGGAAAAATACCAGGGTTATTCTAATCCCATCCGTTTCTCATCTCATTCTCATCCCCTACTGCTTCATCTTTGCAGTTGGATCTGTACCCTTTGGGCACTTGGTATTTGCCCTACCCTCCGCCCCACACCACTAATGTCCATATCCATAATTTATTTATATTAATATCTATGTCCCCCTCTAGACCGTTAGGTCATTGTGGGCAGTGAATGTGTCTACCCACTCTGTTGTATTGTACTCTCCCAAGTGCTCAGGGTTCTGTACACAGTAAGCGCTCAGTAAATACCTTTGATTCATTGATCGCAAAGTCTGACCTCTCTCCAAATTCCTCTTGCAGATCCGAAGCCTTCAAGAACAGCTGGAAAATGGACCCAATACCCAGCTGGCTCGTTTACAGCAAGAGAACTCCATTCTAAGGGATGCTTTGAACCAAGCAACTAGCCAGATGGAGAGCAAGTAAGTTGAAGAAAGAGAAATTCGATACTGAATAATATGAACTAGTTCACTGTGGTGGTGCTACAGGGACTGTGTCCAAATCTGACAGTACTATACAGTCCCTGGCACATAGTAAGCACTTAACAAATACCGTTTTTTTAAAAAAAATGAGACCATGTCTTGGGAGGAGGAGCTGATTGCTTAAGGACTGTGAAGAATGGAGACATTGGCTGCTTGCATCTCTTATGATTATACTGGGGTTAATCTGCCCAGTCAATCTTCATCATGGTCTCCAGGTCTCAAGCTTGTGTATCCAGACTCCTAAGCTTCCTAAGACCTATGACAAGAAGTTTGTATTGTCTCCAAAAGGGCATTACAGAGATCTTACGTGGTTCTCTAGCTGTGATCTGAAGTCTGTCGGAAATCCGGTCTCTGGGACTTACCCTCTGCCCAAACCTTTAGGCGTTACTTTTACTGTGCTGTGGTTTCTCATGGTTAGTGCTCACATGGCTCTAGGTGCCTCTGGCACCTTGATCTATATACTGGTTTCTTGACAAGACTTGGGAAAATCCTTTTCATTCACGTATGCTTACCCTTTGAGGTTGGTAGTGGCTGCTCTTGTAATCGCCAAGTTTTAGTTGGGAGTAATAATAATAATTGTGGTATTTGTTAAAAGCTTATTTGGGGGCTTGCCGTTTAAGGGGGAGAACAGGGATTGAGCCCCCATTTTACAGGTGAGGAAATGGACCCAGAGAAGTTATGGGACTTGGCCATGGTCACACAGCAGGCAAGTGGCAGAGCCAGGATTAGAACCCAGGTTCTCTGACTCCCAAGCCTATGCTCTTTCTACTAGGCAACACTGCTTCTCAACTCAAGTTAGACTGAGCTCCCTGAGGGCAGGCTTCATGTCTTCCACCTCGGTTGTACTCTCCCAGGCGCTTAGTACAATGCTCTGTCCACAGTATGCGCTCAATAAATACCACTGATTGATTGATTAGCCCAAGGCATTTCAGTAGCAGAACCAGGACCAGAAATTGACTCCTAGTTCGAGGTTTTTTTCTGCAAGACTTTGCCGCGGTGCAAGCTTTCTCTCATGCCCTGCTGCTTTGGATGATGCTACTTTAACGTGTGCTTATGAGAAGTCAATTGCTTACAACTTACATGAAAGCATAGCTTGTCTGGCAGAGTGTTTTTATTCCCTACAAGCTGTGCACTGACACAGCAGAGGAAAATATAGGATTGATGGATGGGGTCGCCCCCAGGGACTGCCCGACTTCCTCACTGTGGTGGTGTGGATTATAAAGCTATCGAGGGGGGAGGACAGTAGAGAAGGAGGTGGAGAGAAAGGAAGAGGGAACTGGCCAGCCACTGCAGCTTGCTGTAACATGGCTGAGCTGGGAGGCTACCACCCCTGCTTCACCCCAAGCCCAGCATAACTCTGGAATCTCCCTGATCTTTTCTGGGTGAGCTTCTGGTCTGGGCCAGCTCCTGAAGCACTGCTGAGGAGGAGTCGGTCAGTCAGTCGTATTTATTGGACACTTATCGTGTGCCGAGCACTTTATTAAGCACTTGGGAGAGTACGATACAATAATAAAACAGATACATCCCCTGCCCATGACAAGCTTGCAGTCTAGAGGGGGAGACAGACATTAATAGAAAGAAATAAGTAACAGATATGCGCAAAAGTGTTGTGGGGCTGGGAGAGGGGATGAATAAAAGGAGCAAGTCAGGGTGATGCAGAAGGGAGTGGGAGAACTCTGTATGTCGTCTGATGTTTCCCTTCCGTTTTAGACTGTGAGCCCACTGTTGGGTAGGGACTGTCTCTATATGTTGCTAACTTGTACTTCCCAAGCGCTTAGTACAGTGCTCTTCACACAGTAAGCGCTCAATAAATGCGATTGATTGATTGATTGATTCCCTGTCCCCTCTCCAGCCTGCTCTGGAGCATCTTGAGCTCACAGGAATGTCCCACCCAAAGTGGATTTTCCCAGGGTGGCTTCTGGCCAGATAAAATCCATCAACCTCAACCTAGTCATTGGCCAAAGCTGCTGCAGATGTCACGGAGGGGAGATAGTCATCCAAGCATCTGAGTTTCTGTAGTTATTGATCTGTTCAGCCTTAGTTAGCCAATATACTGATTTGTCAGCAGGTGGTGGTGACTCTTTGCCCCTCTCCCCTTCCAAGAATTGGCACGGAACCGAATCTCTGAAAATACCACCCGTCGGGATGCATCCCGTGGCTCGACATTTAGCTTCCCTGTAGCATCTGCAAATTTATTTTCTTTGGCATCTCTAAGGTCATCTCAGTAGATTTAAAGTAAAAGGCCATTTCTTGCAGCGTGTACTTTGGTACTGTGAAATACAATAGAGTGAGACTAAAACTCTTCCAAGCCAGAATTCTACTCTGGGCCTGTGGTTTGCTACTTCTTTTTTCATTGGTCATGGCTTTGAAGCAGTTCTGTTCTGTCCCATGGATGCATATATGCTTATGCATGCTTCTTTGCAAGTGGAGAAAGACCTTAGGTTGAGGAACCCTTTGACTCATCTCACTTGCCGTGGCAAGGGGACTAGTTGTGGATTTCCACTTCCATCACCAACTGGCATCTGCTGGCTTCTGACATATTTTTTGGTGTTTTGGTAATAGGTCCTCCTGTCTAGCTGGAATTTCATATTTGGGGTCCAGCATTCCATGGAGGTTGAGGCCATTGGGTTTGGGATGTTATAATAAATAATAATAGCAGCAATGGTATTTAAGCATTTACTATGTGTCAAGCACTGTTTTAAGCGCTTACGTTAATTACAAGTTAATTACATTGGACGTAATCCCTGCCCCACATGGGGCTTACACCTCAAGTAGGGAGAACAGGTATTGAATTCCTATTTTATATAAAGTTGAGAAAACTGAGGCACAGAGAAGTTAAGTGACTTGCCCAGGATCACACTGCAGACAAGTGGCAGAGCTGGGATTAGAACCCAGGTCCTCTGACTTTCAGCCTGGGCTCTTCCCGCTAGGCCATGCTGCTCCTAAGCATGCTAAATCTGTGCTAAAGTCATGCTGTGCAACTATTTTTCAGACAGAACGCTGAGTTGGCAAGGCTGCGTCAAGAGTGCGGTAAGCTCATGAAGGAACTGACTGACAAAACCGAAGCCATGCAGCAGGAAGAGAAGCTGAAAAAGAACCTGGAGATAAAAGCTCTGGCCTATGAGAAGCAAATAAACCAGCTCCAGGTCAGGAATGTGGCTCCTCGCCCCTGCTCTTAGGCTGCTATGTGTCAAAGAACACACACTAGAACATTTCTGTGTCAAAGGACTGGACTCCAGTTTGTGCACTGGGTCTCTCTACTCAGAATTTCTTGTCCCTTCCAGGCAAAGGGAATGCTCATTCTTGATTGCTTTTTGCGTTAGGAAAAATCTTTTCCTACCACAAAATGTTAGTATAATTTCTTCAAATAATTTTCTTCAGCAGGGTTGCCAGAGTGCTTTAATTTAAGCTGTGTAAGGTAAATGAGGGTAAATGCAGCATTCTTAAGAGGTTTACCTCAGGTTAACTCCCCACTATTCCCTCAGCCCTTCACTTAGTATCTGTCCCTCAACTCCCTGAATATTGCAGTTTACTTCTTGTAAACCTTTTTCATCTTAGCTCAAGGCCTCTGTCCCGCTCGCCCGGATGAGACTTACATAGGTGTTGTGCACATGCATAATGATTTCAGAGATGATTCCAAAGCTGACAGTGAATGAGTAGAGACCACATGGTCCTGTTGGTGGGGTAAAATATCAGATAGGCAGGTTTGGGAATTCAGCTCTCTCCTTTCCTTTTTATGCAGGTTTCTCAAAAGGAAACTGAGGGTACCCTGCAGAAGAGACTGGAGGAAGTGAGCGGGGAGCTGCGCAAATCCCATACCAGCTACAGAAATCTGCTGGCAGAGGCAGAGAAAGCCAGAGGAGAGCAGAAGAACATTGCTGGTTAGGAAACGTTTTTGTATGTCTGTACGCACCAGATAATGTGGGTGTAAAGAAGAAACCAAGCCAGTTCATGCCTACCTTTGGTCTGGCAAGGCTCTTCATCCAGCCGTAAGGTGGCCATTGGCCATCTTCAGGTCGGGAGGCCCAGGCAGAGGGTAAAGCCGGGGGCTGGGACTCCTGCTTTCTGGGATTTGTTTGTGTTGGAAATGGGGCTGGGAGTAGGCGAAATGGTGGAAGTTGTAGGGACAGCTGCCAGGGTGGGTCAGTCACCTTGCCCTCTCTCGCCTGGGTCCCCACCCCTCTGACCTTTGCCTGCTGCCCTGGGGTCTGGGTTCCGTGGGTCACTTGAATTGGAAGTTCCAGCTTGCTGCTTCTGAGTTCACTCAATCCTTCTTTTTTTCTCTCGTTTCTAAATTGCTGAAGCTGTTGTAACTATAATTTGTGTGCCAAAAACGTACCAAAGATCGGGGTTTACTATGATGGTATAGCCAGTGGTTTAGAAATTTAAAAACCTTTTTTTTGAGTGTGAGTAGCAAGGAGATGGGGCTGGGAATTCTGCCCCTACAAAGGGGACGTGAATGGGCTTTCCTGTCCATCGTGTTGGAGGAGGCTCACAGGCGCAGTAGTCAGACACCAAGGAACCTGTTGCAGTGTGAATTAGAAGTGGCCTGGTTTAGTAATAATAATAATAATAATAGTAATAATAATAATAATGGTATTTATTAAGTGCTTACTATGTGCAAAGCACTGTTCTAAGCGCTGGGGGGATACAAGGTCATCAGGTTGTCCCACAGGGGGCTCACAGACTTAATCCCCATTTTACAGATGAGGTAACTGAGGCACAGAGAAGTTAAGTGACTTGCCCAAAGTCACACAGCTGACAACTGGCAGAGGCAGGATTTGAACCCATGACCTCTGACTCCAAAGCCCGTGCTCTTTTCCACTGAGCCACGCTGCTTCTTAGTAGATAGAGTACAGTCCTGAGAGTCAGAAAGACTGGGGTTCTAGTCCCAGCTCTGCCACTTGTCTGCTGTGTGACCTTGGGCAAGTCACTCAATTTCTCTGGAACCTGTTACTTCATCTGTAAAATGGGGTTTAAGTGTGAGCCTTATGTGGGACATGGACTGTATCCAACCTGATTACCTTGTCTCTATTCCAGTGCGTGGCACATAGTAAGCGCTTAACAAATACCGTTAAAAATCATCCCCTAGGGCACATGCCTAGGCTGAAGCAGACACTAAGACAGACACATGCGGGTGTCGGGAGGACATGAGCAGCTAGCCCTGGAAACGAAAGAAGGGTTGGAAAGGTAGTAAAGAGGCAAGTTCCTAACAGGGCAAGGAGTAAATTCCTTGTTCAGGGATCATGTCTACCAACTCTCTTAAATTCTCCCAAGCGCTTAATATGGTGCTATTCACACAGCAAATGCTCAGTAAGTATCACTGATGGATTGATCGATTAAGCCCTGGACTTGCTGTGTGACCTTGAGTAAGTCATTTAACTTCTCTGTGGCTGTTTCCTCATCTGCAGCATTGGAGATTCAATCCCTGTTCTCCCTCCTACTTAGACTGTGAGCCCCATGTGGGAGAATCCCTGTTTAACTCCTGTCTACCCCAGTGCTTCGAATAGTGCTGGACACATAGTAGGTGCTTAACAAATACCATTAAAAAAATTGAGCATTTAATGAGGCATTGGAGAGGCTGCTCTGAACAAGCGCTAACAATGGAAGGACTTAGTCTTCATGTTTTGATTTTAGCAGCTTCTTGTGTGTGTTTTCCCCCCACAGTGATCTTTTTGGAGCCCACAAAGTCCATCTTGTTACAATTTGGCTGATTCTGGGATACTGTCAAACTTTGCCTTAGGGAATGGGTCAGCTGCTGGAGGGAAAAGTGTAGTAAAGGGGCATTGTTAAAGTTCAGTCCTGTTAATTTTACTTAAGAATGTGGCAAAACCTGCTATTCCAACATCCCATCTCCTGAGCTCTCTCCTAAAGTGACCCTGAACCCACAGGGGAGTTCATTTCTGGGAAATCTTACCAGTGAAATCTCCACTCGTGGGGGTCTGGGTGCTTTTCCCTTCCTTAAGAATCAAGCTAGATGAGTTTTCCAGAAGTAAGACATTGAGTTAGATTGATGTTCCAGGATTTGGCTACCAACTCTGGCTTTAAGCAACTAATTAAATCCTTTGGGGGTGAGAAATGCTACAAGATCCAGGTGCTGTGGCAGCATGAATGCAAAGCAGGACAGAAGGATATCCTTCAGCATGTACTCTCCTGATTTTTAACCCGTTCTTTTTGCCTTCTCTTCCCACTCTAGAGTTGCACAGTAAATTGCAGTCCACAGAAAAAGAGGTGAAAAGCAAGTCTGAAGAGCTAAGCCATCTCAAAGGAAAGCTCTCTGAAGCCAGTTCTGAAAATGCACAGCTTACAGAAAGAATTAAATCCATTGAGGCCCTCCTGGAGGCTGGCCAAGCCAAAGAAGCCAAAGATGAGCAGGTCAGCCTGCTTCAAGCTTTTTTTCTTGATTAAGCTTCCTTCCTTCAGAAGGAACTGTGAAATAAGTGAACATCTCCCGCTTTTGCTCTGATCTCACCAAACGAGAAGTGCTTTGTAAATTCTAGGTCCTTTGACTTCCACCTAGTCTGGGGCCAGAATGAAAAGACAAAGCTAATCATTTCCACCCCTTTTGTAAGGCTGTTGCACACAACCAAGGCTAGAAGGAAATGGAAAGAATAGATGTCATGATAAATAAATGCACGTTTTCTTTCTAATTGTAGGCCTCTTTCCAAGCAGAGATGAACCAGCTGCAAGCAAGGTAAGATCAGCAAAGCTGAATGACCATTTTGTTCATGTTGAACCTTAGCCAACTCTGAGATTGTAGCAGATCCAGCTCTGTCTGATAGCACCAAGAGCATAGACATTAAGAAATGTTTCAAATGAGAACTGAGAATCTGGGGAAGAGTATGACTTTGGAAGCTGCTGTTGGCTGAAGGAAACTGTTGTAGTGAGAATAAATCAGAGTTACCTTCCCCACTCTTCAGTGTCTCAAGGACAGTAACAGTTTTAGCTGGGAGAGAAGATTGCCAATTTCATTTATTTTATAAATCCACTTTTGTGGGGATGGAGGATGAGCTGGCTTTAAAAATTGGTTAATTGGCAGATATTTTGTACTTTGCGTGTCTGGATTGTAACATGGAAGATTAGTACAGTGCTTTGCACACAGTAAGCACTCAATAAATATGATTAATAATTAATGATAAGGTTGGAAAGCTTGAAGGAGGGGTCATTGTAACTCCTACTTTAGCTAGTTTTTGATTCCCGAATCCCAGACAGCCCTGATCTTGATTTCTTTTCACTGGTCAAAAGTGTAGTAATCTGAACAACTTAGTACTTGTTCTTATGAGAGAATTCCTCTCTGAAACTTCGTGGTATCAGCAAGCCAATAGACCAATACTACATTCTTTCAATATTACCGCTCAAAAATATTTTAAATAAAAGTCCTCTAGTCCCTTACTGTTTGTGTTTTGTGTTGCTAAGAGCCAGCAATGAGTTCCTGATAGGCCCCCCAAATGAATGTAGCCTTAGAGGGCATACAGTTTATTATCACAGGGGATGAGTGTATCAGAGTTAACAGTCACAGAAGGGTTACTTTGCTCAGAGAACAAAGCCCTTTCATCCATATAAATCCATTTTGGACACTGCACATTTCCTGCACCGCTGGAATACAGATGTATCCAATATGTTGTTTCAACACCATTCTCTTATTTTGGCCACTGCTACTAGGTGAGTCACCCCTGTTTGAGTTGTGTACTTCCTTCTGAGGCAAAACTGTGTGTGTGTGTGTGTGTGTGTTGTGTGTGTGTGTTAGGCATGCTCTTTAAAAAGCAGCTGAAGGCCTGTGGGAGAACATGGAAGGAAGGATTTCAGAGGCCCTGCCATCCATTGTTGTCTTCCAGGATGGAAAATGGGATGTTGGTTTGCTTATGTGAAGTCAGAATCTTTGGTTAGTCCTACTGGCTTCTGGGATAGGGACTACCTTTCAAAAAAGCAAGAACTTGAAATATTGACTAAGCAGATAATTTGAAAAAAAAAATTCTTCAGCATCTTCCACCCTTCCGCAGTGAAGTGTGATTTTGAACATTGTATCATCAGATTCTTGGGAGAAATGAGCAAATCAGCTCTTGCCAGTGACTACAATGAATCAAGCAAGGGGCCGGAAATACAATTAGTGATCTCTACTTTGCCTTGCAGTTCCTGGACTTTCTTGAGAATCTGTGTGGTTATAGCTACTCAGAGTTACACTGTTTATAGAAATGAGGACCCATAGAAGGGGTGGAAGTTGCTAAGTGCGGGTGAAACTTTGTGAATCGTGTCAAAACTTTTTGTGGAATTTTCACCTTAGGCTTTATATCAAAAAGAAAAAGAATTCTGTGGTGTATGTATGTGAAGATCAGTGAGGCAGTCAGCTAGGAGGAGGAGTATAAACTGTTCTAGCACTGTATGGGAACTGGGGACGTTATTAGCCAGGTCCCGAAGGCACCATGAAGTTTAGTACAGTCCCTGGGCCTGAGAGAAATATGGCTGTGAGCTAGCCAGAAGCATTGGCATTGTCCTAGTTTAGCCCCTGCTGCTCCCGTCCATTAGATTTATCTGTGCTCTGACCTAGGTGTTAACTGACATGATGCTCACTTGCAAGGGGAGAGGTTTGGTTAGGGTGAGAGAGGAAGGGGCCAGAAAGTCCTCAAGAGGCATACTGAGCCAAAGAGATGGTGACTGATATATTTTTTCCATTGAGAAGCCAACTACTTCAAGCAGATCCCAGCGGAGTTTTGTGGTGGCTACTTGGAAGTGAGTCTGGGGCTTTCTCTTTCAGGCTGCAGGAGAGAGAGGCCCAGTTGTCGACCTTGGAAAAGGAAGCCACAGAGTTGAAGGAGGCCATTGAACAGCAAAAGACAAAAAACAATGTGAGTGTCAGTGATAGCCATTGCTGCTAACTGGGATCTGGGACATCAAAGGGTGGTGTGATTGTCATGCCCAGAATGTATCAGAACCTCTGGAGACGGTCAGTCAGTCGATCAGTCATATTTTTTGAGCGCTTAGTGTGTGCAGAGCACTGTATTAAGCACTTGCGAGAGTACAGCACAGCAGTATAACAGACACATTTCCTGTCTGCAAAGAGCTTGCAGTCTAGGGGGGAGACAGGCATTACTATAAATAAATAAAATTACAGATATGTGTATGTATTGTGGGACTGAGAGGGGGGATGAATAAGAGGAGCAGGTCACAGTGATAAAGAAGGGAGTGGAAGAAAAGGTAAAGAGGGCTTAGTCAGGGAAGGCCTCTTGGAGGAGATGTGCTTCAATAAGGCTTTGAAGGTGGGGAGAGTAAATTGTCAGATATGAAGAGGGAGGGCGTTGCAGGCCAGAGGCAAGACTTGGTCAAGAGGTCAAGATGGAGCTGCAAGATGGAGATGTGCTCTAGAGTGGAGCTTCTTTAAAAAATATTTTTCATACTTTGCCCACTTATAGCTGAGTGTGGGGCACCATGTTAAATCAATACATTAATGTTCATGGAGATTAAAAATTTCCAGGCAGTGACAATGGGAAATCTAGTGAAATGATTGCAGAGAGGTATTACTAAAAAATCAGTTAGGTTCTTTTGTGGCAAGATAAAGGTACCTGCTGCCATATTAAGAAGAATAAATGTGTAGCTTTCCAACCACCCTCGGAGGGAAAAAAGGTGTCATGACAACTTTATAAATTTGTCTGTTTTGTTGAAGTACGTTTAATTTTGTTTTCATTCTTCTTTCTATGTTTGTCCTTTCAGGACCTCCGGGAGAAAAACTGGAAAGCCATGGAAGCTCTATCTTCAGCTGAGAAAGCTTGCGAGGAGAAGCTGAGTTCTTCCACCAAAGCCAAGGTCCCACTCCCTCTCTGGTTTCTATAATAATGCTTAAGAAAATACTGACAATGTTTGTCCATTTAGTAAAACCCACCCTAAATTCCAATTCTCACCCAAAATGGTGCGTAGAATTTTCAGTAAGCTTTGGCTTTGTATTCCACATCCTTCAAGAAACCAAGTCTCTGGAAGTACTATATTTTCTTCTCTTGAATGAGATTTTTTCACTTTGTAAACATTAAGAGTTCAAGCTTCAGTGGGTCCCTTGAGAAACCAATACAGAAACACTGCTAATAAGTTAGAGATTCTGTATTGGATTTTGTTGAGAGGTTGACCAAATTCTTAACAGCCAGTGTATTATCTTGTTTTAGTATATAGTGGTGTAGTATACTTGGTGTAGTATATAGTAAGCACTTAATAAATGCCATCATTATTGTTATTTGAATATGGTCACACCGCTACTGAGAGTGAGTTCAGTTAGGTCTGACACTCGGTGATACTAAAGGAGAAGCAGAGTGGTCTGGTGGACAGAGTTTGGGCCTGGGAGTTAGAAGAACCTGGGTTCTAATTCTGGCTCCATCATTTGTCTGCTGTGTGACCTATAAAATGGAGGTTAAGACTGGTTGTCCCATGTGGGACAGGACTGGATCCAGTCTGATTAGCATGTATCTACCCCAGCACGTAGAACAGTGCCTGGCACTGTAGTAAACACTTAAGAAATACTCTCCCAAAATACAGTTTAAAAAAGCCACCACACTGATGAAAAGGTATTGGAAGAAATAGCATTGGCCCTGGCACGAGTTATTCTCTTTCCAACTCTATGAATTAGTTTTTCACCCTTACTAATCGAAAAACTCACTTGACCACAAAGCTAAAAAGCAGCTTTAATAAATCAGATATGAATTGTTAGTCTTTTGAAGGTGTGGGCCTTTAAACAACTCATTTTTATCTTTCTAGTGTGCATTTGTTTCTAAATGTTAAAATATTTGCCATGGAGAATGTCAGTGCTCAGATGATATGGAGGAGTTTCAGAAATTTACTAAAAATGGAAGAATGCTATTCCTACCAGTTAGATAAATGTTCACACAACTTAATCCTAGTTTCTTGTGTATTTGTGTATAAGCATTTACAGACGGTTCCTTTTTAATCATGGGGTTTAGGGCTGGACTTGTGTCCACTCCAGTGATCTTGTATCTACTCAGAGCTCAGCACAGAGCTTGGCACTTTGTAATTGCTCAATAAATACCTTAATTATTTGAAGACACTTCCATTATGGAAAACATATGTTGTCATACTCAGGCCTAGAATGCCGCTGTACTACATTTTCTTTTGACTTCGCGACACACTGTGTCCAGACAGGGTTGTTGTCAGAAGAGTGTTCCCTAATTCTGTGTTTTCCTCATTATACATTTCGGATAGAATACTAAACACACTTCGTGGCAGAATTGACTCTATATATTAGCGTATTAAACACTTACTAGGGCTCAGTGCTTTGGAAGATATAAAATAATCCTAGTGGACACAGCTCCTTGCACATACAGAACTCAAAATCTGAGGTAAGCTATGTGCTTTCCTTATCCCCATTGTATTGATGAGAAAGCTGAGACCCAGCGAGGGCTTTGCCCAGCATCACACAGCACACTAGGGTCAAATCTGGGACTTGACTACAGTTCTCCTGATTCCCTATCTGTCCTGTGCTCTTTACATCAGGCTATACTACCTCCCTCTTGTGAACTGCATGTATCTTCCACATTTATCTTGCATTTGGATCTGTGACCATTGGGCATTTGAGTCACCCCACCCCCAACCCCACAACACTTATGTACCTATTTTTAAATTATATTTTATAAATTATTCATTCCTATTAATGTCTGTCTGCCCCTCTAGACTGTAAGCTCATTATGGGTGGGGAAAGTGTCTGCTTGTTGAGTTGTACTGTACTCTTCCAAGCGCTTAATACACTGCTTTGCATAGTAAGTGCTTAATAAATACCATCGATTGATTGATCTATCTGTCTAGCTGCCCTTTAACCACACTGCCTCTCTCTTGTGGGCTGCAAGTATCTACCATATTTACCTAACTACCCTTTAATTACATGGAAAAATGTACATTACATGCTGCATATATGCATACTAGCATTATCTAAATATAAGGCATTATGGATTACATATATTGAAACTTTTTTTATAAACCCTCATGGCAGCCTTGTGAATAGATTCCCCATAGCATGGCTCAGTGGAAAGAGCCCGGGCTTTGGAGTCGGACGTCATGGGTTCAAATCCCGGCCCCGCCAATTGTCAGCTGTGAGACTTTGGGCAAGTCACTTAACTTCTGTGTGCCTCGGTTCCCTCATCTATGAAATGGGGATCAAGACTATGAGCCGCACGTGGGACAACCTGATTACCTTGTATCCCCCCAGCTCTTAGAACAGTGCTTTGCACATAGTAAGCGCTTAACAAATACCATCATTATTACTATTATATGAGAACAGACTTGTCTTCAGTGGTTGACTTACCTCCCTGCCAGAAGCAGAGCTGCAATTAGTGTACAGCCTATTGTTGATCTCATTGAGCCATTTTGTTGCCCTTGACCAGATTAATTCCGTGTACTGGACGTCCATGCACACCAAGCCTTTCTTCTGCCTACAGTCCCTCTAGACTGTAAGCTTGTTGTGGGCAGGAAATGTGTCTGTTTATTGTTATATTGTACTCGCCCAAGCACTTAGTACAGTGCTGTGCACATAATAAGTGCTCAGTAAATACAATTGAATGATTGAATGAATGCTGCTGGGTCATTTGGGGAGGGAGGTGGGGTGTGGGAACAATTGGAACCCGTCTGGAGACTTTTGCACTGCACTAAGCACTAGGGAAAGTACAATAGAATTGGTAGACATGAGTCCTGTCCACAAGCAACTCACAGATGTCCTTCCCACTGAAGAGTTGAGATGTTCTTTCGTTTCAAAATTAAGTGTGAACAATAAATCCACTCTAAATGTGCCCAGTCTATGTGGTCATCAATAGCTCACCATGCACTTACCGCCTGTCCTTTCAGGAAGAAACAGAGAAGCAACTCCGCTTCATGCAGACACAGACGAAAGAGCTGCTGCAGTCTCTCTTTCCCCAGGTCACTGTAGCAGCACAACAGGTAAAAATGAAGGCCACACTCGGCAGACCTGAGACGGAAATTTATTTGAATCTACTGGCCGCACTCTGTCCAGTTCTGACTCATTTCTTTTTTGGGGGCATTTCAGGGTTACGATGGGTGGCTGCAAGAGTTCAAGGAAAAGAGCTGTGAAGTTCTGAAGCAGCAGGCAGCTGAATCAGAGTCTTTGGTGAGTTGGTGCCTTGAGAATCCTGGTTTCTTTGCTGAAATTTTTCTTGTAAGGGTGACGTGTGACGGGAGACAAGCCTAAAGCGTTCAGGTGGCCTTTTGATGGGGGAGGGCAGCGGAGAAATGCTTGCTGCCTTTCCTTAGGCGGTAGCAGTTTGTAAATATTCAGCGATTAACAGAAATCTTAACTCTTTTCACCTTTACAGGACTTAGCCCCTAAGTTAAGAGAAGCAGAGGAAGCTCAAAGCACTTTACAATCAGAATGTGACCAGTACAGAACTATCCTCGCAGAAACGGTGGGTTTAATCCCGTCTCTGTGTGTGGCATTGGGAAGATTTGGCAGTAGCTGAGGATTCCCGAAGGTGATACCTCCTGAAGCGGAGGCTCAGAGAATGTCGGGAGCCCACAGTGCAGTCAGGGCTAGGAAATGGAGGTGTCGGGAGGAGGAGAAACAAGTGATTGTACTTCCTGGGAGGAAGAGCAGGGAACCCTTTTAATTTGTGAGGGAAAGAGGGCTCAAGGGAGAATGAAGTAATTGTGGTGTTTTTTCAGCACTTACTTTGTGCCAAACACTCTATTAAGCACAGGTCCCACATGGGACTCATGGTCTAAGTAGGAGGGATAACTGGTCTTGAATCCTCATTTTGCAGAGAGTGAGGAGACTTGACCAAGATGACACAACAGGCAAGTGGCAGAGCTGGGATTAGAACCCAGGGTCTTTGTCTCCCAGGCTTGTGCTTGTTCTGCTAGGCCACACTGCTTCCCTAAAACATATCTGTTTTGGCCGGGAAGTATCGTGAAACATTAGCTGGGGAATCCAAGAGAAGGGCAGAGTTGGAGGAAGAACTCTAAAGTAGGAGCCATAGGCAAAAACTGTTTGGGGCCTTCTAGACTGTATGGCAGAACCAAGAATAGAAATTTTTTGATGGAGAATTGGAGCCAGAGTTTGCTTTAGGTCAGTCATTTTGAAAAATAGTGTTAAGTGCTTAGTGTTAATCAATTTACAAGTCCATTTACAAGTTAATCAAGTCGGGCACAGTCCCTGCCTCAATGGGGCTGACATTCTGAGGGGGAGGGAGAACAGGTATTGAATCCCCATTTTACAAATGAGGATTTGTAAGATAAGATTGATGAATAGAGAAGTGAAATGACTTGCCCAAGGTGCAGCAGAAGGCAAGTGGCAGAGCTGGGATTAGAACCCTCGTCCTATGACTCCCAGCCCTGTGCTTTTTCCACCAGGTCACACTGCTACCCCTCTCTTTCACTTCAAGCTGGTAGTGCTCTTGTGGCTTCTTGGGATGGAGCAGGCAGTGGCAGTAGTGATCTGTGGAGAGAGCAGGCACTAATCACCTGTATCAACCTGAAACAGCACCTCTGGGGCACCTGCACTGGAATGATTGAACCGGTGGGCATAATTCTAACAAGAAAACCAACTCTTTGACCCAACAGGAAGGCATGTTGAAAGATCTGCAGAAGAGTGTTGAGGAAGAAGAGCTTGTATGGAAAACAAAATTAACAGTTTCCGAAGAAGAACTGCAAAAGGTAAATGTTTTAGTTGTTGTCTTGGTTGATACCTCGTGACCCCTAACTATATGCAGGATTTAGATGCCAGATTCTTAAAGGTCTGTAGGGCAAAAGCCCTTTCTTAATCAGTTTGAGTTGCTGACACTTTGGCTAGTCAAAATCAGCATCATTTTTAGGCCTTTCCCGATGATGACCTTAATCAGAATAATAAAGCACTTTGCAATTACATTGCTCCTTAAATCCAAAGCAGTAGGTTAGGTTAGGAATCATAAATCACCCGAGTTTTATGTCAAGCTGCATAAGTAATTGGGTGGATATTGTTTTTACATCCTAACACAAAGTCAACACAAGATTTGGGTCCAACTTTTGAGGCAGCAGGATCTGTCATCAGTCCTCTTTAGTAAGGACTGTTTTGGGTAAAGTCTTGGTGAATTCTCATTTACTTTTAAGTTTCAAGAGATATACCCTAAAACACCCCAATTGTGGCCTGCTGAAGTAGACTAGGGTAACATCAGGGACCCATGGTGGGAAGATCATGCAGAAGCAGATGGAACTTCTGAATGTTTTTACTGTAAAATTTCTGGCTCATTGTTTTTGTTGAGCACCCTAAAGTTCTTTAGAACAAAATCGGTCGAATCCAAGAACTGAGTGAGTTTTTCTGCTGCATGGCAGCGGGGGAGAATTCTGGAATAGGAACACTTTTTGTTCCTGAATTTATATATATAAAAAAAAACTACAGTGTGCCTTCAATGATCAGTCAATGTCAGTTGTTTCAAAATAGCAAGGTAACCCCAAACTCTTTATATTAATATTCATTTGTTTCACAGAACTTCGAAGTAATTCTAGGTTGGTTTAACTTTTAAAATATGGGCAGTTATTACCACAGGGAAGCAAGGTTGTTCTCCACAGTCCAGTTCTGGGGCTGTTGTGGGGAGATTTCACATTTTCCTGGGATTCTCCCTGTGACTTCAGATTGAGGTCCTTTTCACCCCAGTTTTCTAACCTTCTGTTTTGGCTATTTTACCTATATTTATCCCCTGGGAGGGGGCTGCTCTCCCTTTGTAGGCTGTGGAGAAGGAAGGGCTAGTGCACTGCAGCATCTGTAGTCCATCTTTTTATCCCTCAGGTTTTCAGCCTAGAGAAAATGGGTGCTGGAAATTGCAGGGGTGGGGACAGATAACAAGTAAACCTGCTCCGCCTTGTACTCTCCAGTCAGCATGTGCTTCAATCCTTACTTTCTTCTGCAGACTTAAAACAATCTCTTCCTGAACGGTAGCCGTCTCTTTCCCTTGACCCTCTTTTGGAAGTTTTCTCTTACCTTGCAACTTCTGCTCCCAGCATACTCCTCCTTTGTGTTGGTTCCGTTCCTGCTCTAACTTCTCAGCAGTTGTCTGTCTCTCACTCTCTCACTGAGTACCTCACCAAGTCTAAACACAGATAAATGAGGCTGTCTGACATGGGAAGAACTGACGAATAGTCAGGTGGGTTTTTTTTCTTTCTTGCTTGCTGCTTCTCTTCTCCTCTACCCCCTAACATTTCAGGATGTACTGCAAATCTGCCCCTGGCCTTGGGTCAACACTGAGGAAGGTGGTGAAAAAAAACCGGGGCAATTTAAGTGTGGTTAATCCCCCAAAGTTCACTGTATTACAAGTAAAATGCAATTTAATTTCTGTTGGTCAGAACGGACCAAAGCATTTATTAGTTTTTTTTCCAATTCCTTACAGTCCTATACCAAAGTGAAACATCTTGAAGAAACTGTGGATAAATTAAAAGGAGACCTCCAGAATGCAGATCAGGTATTGTTCAGAAAGTAACTGCTTTAACTCCCTAAAGACACTGCCTATAGTTTACTTGAATCATTGTCAAGTAATAGTAATATCCTCGAGTTCTGTTGTTGCCATTTCTGGGCTGTTTACTTTGGTTCAGAAATATCCTGCATTTTAGACAGTTCACTTATGGCAGGTAATATGTATGTGTGTGCATTAGGTAAAAGAATATACATCCCTTCTGGAGGCCCAGTTGGAAAGTCATTTGGCAACAGCCAGTGCAGAATGTCAGAACTACACAAAAGAGATGGCATTAGTAAGTAGGCTCTGCTGGTTCCCCAACTTGTCCCCTTCCTCAAGCCTTAGTGGGCACATAAATCTTGCCTGGATTTTCACTTAGTGCAGGTGCTGAATCTGATCTGTGTGGGAGCAGTACAAATTTCCATTGCCATACTGTTTCTGTACTTTTATTTTTCCAAAGCGTGCTTGCATCAATTGCCTCATTTGGTCCTCACAACGTCCTTGCTAAGGGCTCTTGTTCCCACCTTGCAGAGGCCCAGAGAGGTTATATGACTTGCCCGGGGTCACAGAGCAGCCATGTGGCAGAGCTGGAGACTTGAATCAGGGTGTTCTGATGCCGAAACCCACATCCTTTTTGAATAGATCATGTTGGCCCTCTTGGCTTGTCTGCCCTCTGGTGATATTTTTTGCCTCCCGAGCTGCTTGCCCCTGCTCTCAGCCACCCAGAATTATTAGTGATATTCTGGAGCATCCATGCATTCAAATGTTGAGATAGTCCCTGCCCACTTACTCAACTCTGACAGATTTAGAGGAGTATAGGGTGGTTGTTTTATGAATTCACGGAGTACTTGACTGTGCAGTGGCCAACTATTCAGAATTGTGTGTGTGTGTGTGTGTGTGTGTGTGTGTATATATATATTTGTGGCTAAAATTTCAGAATGGATAGATTTAAAGCTATGCAGTTTTTCTAGTAACGTTGAGCTGATAGGAGCAAAGGCAGAGGCTTCTAAAGGAAAGGCTTCTAATTCAGATCTAACAGCCCTTGAGCAGTTAAATTTCTTGTTATGCAAGGAAACCATCTTAACACATTTTTCTGGCCTTTGGAAAAGATTATGAAGATTAGGCTTGGACCTCTTGAAAAAGAAACCCAATATGTAGGGAATGCCTTAAGTTTGTTTTTATCCACCACTGAAATATTATTTTTAGTTTTGATAGTTTTGCATTTACTGTAGTTTAAATATTTGATCAGGCTAATTTTTTTTTCTTTGTCCCCCACCTTGCTCTCTCCCCGCCCTTTCCTTTCCATCTTTTTCCGCTATTAATAATGAAGTTGAAGCAACTTTTAGTAGAGTCCCAAGAGGAGCTGAGTGCAACAAAAACAGAAGCACAGAAACAGAGCAAGGAACTTGCATTGGTAACTATATTCCTCCCTTTGATGTTGGACATAATTAATTTTTTTAGAGAGAAATGTATATATGTTAACCTTGTATTTATAGCCCGTTTATATCATCTGCTAGACCATCACCACAGAAAAGTTGTAGAGAAGCTTTGTTGAGGGAGAAAAGGCCTTGCCTTTCCCCTGCCTCCTCCAGGACCATTCTCAGCTGGGGTTTCTCAGTTTTGTTTGCCACGTGGGCACTCTCAGAACCCATCCAGTTAGGGGAAAACCGAGGAAATGAAATGTTGCTAAATGTGTCTTGACCCATCTGGTTTAGCGGTTATCTGCTTAGGCTGAATAACACATGGTTTTGAGCCCGAAGTTGATTCAAACCAAATATTGCATCAATAGTCAAACATCTTTTCCTTTTAAACAAAGTAGCCAAGCTTGGAATAGGGATTGAATTATGATTTAGGTGGAGAACAGGGGCGATGGTGAGTGATCAAAGATGATATGAATTTTAAGCAGGACCAACTCAGATTAATTAAGACCGCTTGAAAGGTTTTGGTGTTGTGATTTGGGGGTGGTCTGTCTTGTTTCATGGAGAATTTCTTGATAAATTTTCAACGAAAACTCTGTGGTTGATGGAGATGTTGCTGCTGAAACAGAAACCACAAGACTTAGTTTAACTTTGCTATTTTAAGAATCGAGTTGCAGACGATTCTTTGTAGCCACCCCTGACATCTTGCTAATGAAAAGAGCAGAGTCACCCAATAGGTTTGTCATTGCCTCAGCAGACTGACTCGGAAAAAGATTAGGCCAGTAGCAGGGAGTGTCAGATCCTAGAAAGAAAGGATTTTTTTCCTCTAGGTGTGGGGTAAACCAAAAAAATCCTTACTTATACTGGAAATGTGGAACAGCTTAAGCCAAACACCAGGAAGGATGTAGGTGCAGTGCCCAGCCACACTCCTGACTGGGCCTAACTCTGGTGGGAGGAAGCTGGCTTTCAGGGGGCAAGGGAGAAGGAGAAGCAGCGTGGCCTAGTGGAAATCAATCAATCAATCGTATTTATTGAGCGCTTACTATGTGCAGAGCACTGTACTAAGCGCTTCGGAAGTACAAGTTGGCACAAGCCTGGGAGTCAGAGGACCTGGATTCTGATTTTGGCTCCACCACTTGTCTGCTGTGTGACCTCGGGCAGTCACTTAATTTCCTCTGTACCTCATCTGAAAATGGGGACTAAAACTGTGAGCCCTACATAGGACATGGACCATATCCAACCTGATTAGCCCTAGTCTACCCAGTGCTTAGAACCTTAGTGCCTGGAACGTACATAGTAAGCGCCTATAATATACCATTTTTAAAAAAGAAGGCAGGCATGAACAGGAAGTCTTTGTATGCTACTGAGGCCTGTAATCTGAGAAAGCACATTTGGAGACCCCGCTTCACTGCCAGATCTGCTAGGGGATCGTGGTCTAGGCCCAAGCAGGCTGAAACAAGGAAGGAACCATTACCACCCAGACCTTGGGCAGATCTCTCCAGGCTTGCTCTGGCTTGGAGCTTGTGGGACAAGCCAGGCTCGGCTCTGGGCTCTGCCAAGTAGCCACACTTCCCAAGGGGCCTATGGGAGCCACGGCCAGTCTTAGAATTCAGCCGTTCTCAGCCCTAAGTGACTTGCATTTCAAGATCCCAGTAGCCTTACCTCAAAGACAAGTTGAGTTTTTTCCCCCTTAAGCGCTCCATAGCCAATTTTTTATGGTTTTTGTTTAGTGCGTACTATGTGCCAGGCATTGTTGTAAGCACTGAGATACAATTAGTCCCCGTCCCGCTGTCTTAATTCCCATTTTACAGATGAGGTCACTGAGGCCCAGAGGTCACACAGCAGAGAAGTGGCAGAGCTGGGATTAGAACCAGGTCCTTCTGATTCCCAGTATGTGCTCTATCCAGTAGGCCACGCTGTTTATCCTGTAGCTGATTTAAAAAAATATATTTTCAAAAAATCTTGTACCTTCGTGGCTGTGTGTATTGAGGGAAACTTGCTCATCCCCGTTTCAGGTCTTTTCCCCCAAAATCGTGTACGTTGGTGGTGGTGCGTATTGAGGGAAACTTGCTCATCCCTGTTTCAGGTCAGGCAGCAGTTGAGTGAAATGAAGAACCATGTACAGGACGGTGAAGTGGTTGGGTCCCAGGCTGACCCAACTGAGCAGGAACCTCTCGAGGTTAGGGCGGTGAGGCTCTTTGTCTAGTCATCCGTCGTCCATCACTAACCCCGTCATTTGTTTGTTCTGTCTCCGCTGCTCACAACTGCATGAACACTGTGTCTTCATTCTGAGCCGGCCCTTCTTTGGAAGGGGGGTGGTCACCAGAGGCTCTGAAGTAACCGTGCACGTAGGGACCCGAGGTTGACCAGTCCACAAAATTATTTCCCCCACCAGGCTTACCTCCTTGCACTCTCCATTTGCCCTTGACCTCCGCAGGAGAAACCCAGGCAATAAGTGAAATGGTCTAGTAAGAACCGTTATCCATCTCGGGGTGAGTGAAGCCGCTTTAGCAGGTTTTGTGTTCAGTGGATAGCTGATGAGCATTTTGCTCCTCCTTAAAATGACATTCTTAGCCGTGAGAATAAGACCATGGAGATGGCCTTGTCCCTCTCCCTCCCATCTCTCTTCCATTTGGGGACTGATGGCATATGGCAGTGAAGCGCAGTGACCATTTGCGGGCCTCCAGGAAATCTGCAGCCCGACTTCAGAGAATTGGAAGGCTTTGGAATAATAATAATAATAATGATGGCATTTATTAAGTGCTTACTATGTGCAAAGCACTGTTCTAAGCGCTTGGGAGTTTACAAGGTGATCAGGTTGTCCCACGGGGGGCTCACAGTTTTCATCCCCATTTTACAGATGAGAGAACTGAGGCACAGAGAAGTTAAGTAACTTGCCCAAAGTCACACAGCTGACAATTGGCGGAGCCGGGATTTGAACCCATGACCTCTGACTCCAAAGCCCGGGCTCTTTCCACTGAGCCACGCTGCTTCTGCTTTAGAAGACTCCTAGAGCATAGGCCTGAGGACTCAGATGAGGGCAGGGTGAAGGCTTGGAGGGGAGGGAGCCTTAAGTGGTGGACGGAGTCCAGGAAGTCCTGTGGCTTAGGAGTTCTGGCCTGCCTGAGGTGCCAAAGGCCAGAAGTCTCAGTGGTCAACATTTCCTGTCCCAATTTGATGATCTGACCACTATGTATAATTGTGTTGGTTTCTGTGCAGCTGAAGACACAGTTGGAAAAGAGCAAAGCTCTGTTGGAGAATGAGCAAAGCCAGCGGCAGAAGCTCACCGCTGAGTTTGAGGAGGTAAGTCTACAGTGTTTGGCCGTGCAGACCCTGTTAGCCTGTAGGCTCCAGGCCTGAAAGAGAACAGTCTGTTTTAAGTAAGTTAAAAAAAGAAATCGAGTCCATCATTGTACTATCCTTTAGCCAGCGGAACTAGGGGAAGGCTAGGGGAAAACTTTGTAAGCTGGGAAACATTTTTGGAGCCTGACCGTAAGAATAATATTTTAACAATATGAGGGTTCTGAATTGTTCTAAAACCCAGGGTCCCTTGTTGCTCTTTGGCATGAATTCAAGGTAGTCTGTGCTGCAGATGACTGGGAAAAGAATGGGGACACCTGCCAGACCTCAAGAGCCGAACTGGTCCAACCCCCTGAATCTGTGCCCTCAGAAGCCCTAAACCATCCTTTGTCAAAACGAAAGCTAATAATTTAACTCACTATTAGCTGTTTCTCTTCTGCTGCCTACTCTGCCCTCGTTTTCTTGTGTTTTTGTTTTTTATTTTTTTCATATTTGTTATTATCCCATTCTGGGGTCCCCAGCGGCCGTGGGCACGGGCACACAGGGAGTAAAAGGATGGAAGGGTTAATTCAGCCAAGAGTACAAAAATAAAGAGCGATAGTGCAACACATTACTGCTGGATGGGAACAGGTTGCAGGCTCCTTATTTCTCCAGGCCAGGCCATCATCTATGGTCAGGGGGCCAGAAGCTTCTTACACCCCCAGGGTGTGGTCAGGTTCCCCCCACTCCTACAGGGGATGCTGGCAGATAGGGAGCATCCATCATCTTCACCATCATCTTCAGGTGGATGGTGTATTCGCTGAGTTGAGTGGGCTGTTGCAGTTGAGCTTTACAATCCATTGTGGTCTACCAACTTTGTTGTATTATACTCTTCCAAGTACTTAGTACAGTGCTCTGCACACAGTAAGCACTCAATAAATACCATTGATTGAAAGAAAGCACAAGCCAGTGGAGACTTGAGAGGTGATTGTGCCTGCTGGCTTCTTCAAGGCAAGGATTGTGTCTACCAACTCTATTGTATTGCACTCTCCCAAGCATTTAGGACAATGCTCTACACAAAGTAAGCACTCAGTAAATACCACTGATACTGGACGGAGGCCCCCAAGCCAATGCCTGTTTCTGAGGCTCAGGTCCCACCAGAAGGATGGTAGCCTTTCTTCCTTCCTCAGGTGGGGCAGGACAGGAGCGGTTTCTGACCTGGGCCCCGTGTTCCCATGTTGGCCCTGTACAGTTGGACTATCTAACATGAACATCTCCCCTCTCTCTCCTCTTCCTCCCTCCCCTCCTGATCTCTCTTGAAATAAGGCCCAAAATTCAGCAAGTAGTTTACAAGCAGAATTGGAGACTCTTCGATCCTCTCGTGATTTGGAGTCCTCAGAATCAGAGGCGGCTGTGCAGCTGAAGGTAAATGTGGGGAGGCCCACCTGAGGAGCCCCTGGCACCGTGCCAAGGCGATTCTACCTCCCCAGGAGGGTGTAAGGGGCTGGGGTGGGTCACCCGCATGGTCGGCAGTTAGACAGGCATGCTCGCCCTCCCCAGGGTCCCCCGGCCTGGTCCCTTGGGAGTTGTGGGAGAGTCTGACTCCAACCCCCACAGTCATCCCGGACCGTCCCTGCTGGTCTTAATCAGCCCTTTGCCTCCCCACTTTAATCTTTGACCTCAGCCCGCCGTCTGGCTTGTCCTCTACCCAGGCCAGGACATTGCATTTCCACTTAGAATGGCCACCTCTGGATTTCCTTCTATCCAAAGCCCCACCGAGGGCAGAGGCCCAGCCCTCGTCCAGGGTCTAAAGCCCCAGAAACTGTCAGAGTTGGGTCAGTTGGATTCATTCTGAGTAAACCCATAATTGGCTGCCTGCAGGAAAGACTTGAAAAGGAAAAGAAGTTAACAAAGGACTTGGGTCGAGCGGCTACCAAACTCCAGGAGCTTTTGAAGACGACTCAGGAGCAACTAACCAAGGAGAAAGAAACAGTAAAGAAGTTGCAGGAGCAGCTGGAGACAAGGGTATGTGGTTTGGTTTCCCACTCCTGCTTCCAAGAACGGGTTTCGTTTTTTTTTTTTTTTTCCTTGCAACAACCACCACCCGGCTGTAGAACTGCAGACGTGGCTCCTTGGGAAGGTGGAGCTTGATTGGAAGTGCTGGGAGAGGGAGTGGGCAGGGGGCCCAGACCGCTGCCTTGGCTTCCAGCCGCAGCTGGCCAGCAGCAACCCTCATTCCAGAGTCTGGGGCCTAGTCTGGCCCCGGGAGGAGCAAGCTCTTTCTCAGGCCCGCGGTCCCGCCCTGAACCACGAGGAGATGAGGCCCTGGGGGGCCGGGTCTGGAGCGGCAGAACTCCCCAGGCCCGTGTCTGTGGGGCCCAGGGAGGACATTTATTTCAGGAGCAAATCAGCCCACAGTTGCCCTGCATCTTACAGTTCAGGTCCTCGTCCTAGCCCAGGCGGCCTCTTCCCCACGAGGGTTCTGCTTCGGCGGCCGCAGTGCCAGGTGGCTCGACCGGGGCCTTGCTGCAATGGCTCTGGTTGGGGAATGGGGCGGATGGTGGACAGACGGACGGTGACCTCCTTCCCAGGTGGTGACTTTGATGGTTGGAGAGCTGGGAGGGCCCAAGGACCAGCGTTGCCGCATCAGCATCAGTGGGGGACGTCGCTGGAGAGCTCACCCTCAGCTTCCTCTTTAACCTCCCTCAACAGACTCCTTTCTTTCCCTGGGTCTGTCCTGTCACTGTTGCAGATGCTGCCAATGGCTCAACAGTGGCTGGGTTCAGATCCAGGAGCCATTAGTCCCTGCAAGGCCCCCTTAATATTATTATTATTATTAATAATAATAATAATTTGAGAAATTTTTGAGTGCTTACTATGTGCCTGTCACTGTACTAAGCACTGGGGGCAGATAAGCAAATTGGGTTGGGCACGGTCCTTGTCCCACATGGGACTCACAGTCTTAACCCCCATTTTACAGATGAGGTAACTGAGGCCCAGAGAAGTGACATGGCTTGCCCGAGGTCACACACAGCAGACCCGTGGCGCAGCCGGGATTATAACCCAGGTCCTTCTGAGTCTCAGGCCCGCTCTACCCATTAGGCCGTACTGCTTCTTGAAAAAGAGGTCACTCAGACTCCGCGTTCCCTTCCTCCACCTTGCCCTCGGAGGGCTGGTACCTCGCCTGATCCGGTTCATCTTTTTTTTCCTCCATAGGACGGAAGCAGCGGAAAGGAGGGGACTTCTGTCTGAGCCCGGCGGGGGAATGAGAAGTTACTGTTCAACTGACCAAAATGCCTTACACATTCCTTAAAAAAAAAAACAAAAACAAAAAACGTACACTCAACTTCCTATAGAGAGAGAAGCCATTAGCCAACCAAAACCTCTTAGATTTACAAAATATATACTGCAGGTGCAAAATTTATAAAGGAATCTTTGTAATGTTTGTAAAACGGTTCCCTGGGGTAAGACTGACTGTGTCAGTGAGCAAACCCCACGGCCTTAATTAACGTCTGTCCGAACTGAATCCGTGAATGTGTGAAAAGGGAAAAAGACTCTGAACATCAATCAGTGCAATTGTTTTTTCTGTTTTCTTTTTTGTTTTTGTTTTTTTTTTTCTCTCAAGTGGAGGGTAAACTGTGCACGGGGGGGTGGGGGGCGGGGGGGAGTCAGTGGACGCCCGGTGGCGGCAGGGTCGTGAGCCCTCGGCCGCCACGTGTGTTTGCCAGCAAGAGATCAGTGTGACTTTCTGGGTGTCGATGCTATTAAAATCCCACATTGTAGCCAACCTGCTGGTCAGAGTCTTGTCTCCACAGGCCCTGCCAGAGCTCTGGTGGGGCTCAGCAGCAGTGGGGATGCAGGGAACTTGGGAAAGGGCCAGGGGTCGGAGGGGGTTGATAGGAAGGGGTGGAGTGGGGGTGTCACCCCTGGAGGGGCACCTGGCCCTTCTAATACCTGCATTGGTTGTCGTTCCAGCCCGCCAGTTGGGGTTTATCAAGCCGGGGGTTTCCCCTCTTGACCAGGTGAGACCCCCGTGGGACAGGGGACAATGGGAGAGGGAGCCTCTTTGAAGTCAAATACTTTCACAAGTCTGACACAGCTGTGGCTGGAACCAAGATATCCACTTCTTGCTAGCACTCTGTCTACTAGGCTTTCTTTGCAATAAGATAAACATCTCTCAAGCATCCTGTATTTGGGATTTGAGTTCTGTAGTATTTTGGCCTAGGATCTAATGAAGAATGAACTGAAAACCATGTTGCTTTTTTCTCCAAACACTCTTCCTTGGGCAGGGTTGAAGCAGGGCAGAGGAGGGAGTTGTGAAGTTTCTGTGTATTCTTTCTAATTACCCTATGTACCAACAGTGCCCAAACTGCAGCTTTTCTTCACTTGCTGTGCAGCCTTCCGGGAAAAGCCAGGTAGCATATGTCTTATTATTATTTTACCACCACTTGGGTGGCAGTGGAGTACATTCCTTGTTCAGTACCGCAGTGGGCACTTCTGCAGTCATTGATGAATTGAACTTGTACTTCCCAAGCGCTTAGTACAGTGCTCTGCACAAAGTAAGCGCTCAGTAAATACGATTGAATGAATGAATGGGGACGAGAGTGGGTTCAGGACCTCCTGGGTCCTTCCCAACTTTCTGCTTCAGGTTTGGGAATGTTGAAACACCTCAGTCGGGTCAGATCTGGATCTTGCTACCTGGGTCCCTGAGTCCCTAGGGCTGGGGGTGAGGCAACTTTGCTCTTGAAACTCATCCTGCACGTGGTCAGTGGGAACCGTGGTTCATGGAGGAGCAGGTGCTTTCTCCTCGGGCTTCTGGTGCTGGGTGGCCTGTTCTCCCCAGGAAGAAGCCAGATCTGGGGTCCAGCAGGCCCCAGGTACTGGGGAGACCACCCTGCCCTTGGATCTGTGGGCTTCCTCTGCAGCCCCCCGCAATCCCCATCCATCTTGGCTCCCAGTTTGGGAGCTTTGGATCCAGTGTTAGTTTCGGGAAGTGGCCAAACTGCCCAGCATGGGCAGACCCCTCATATCCACAAGCCACTTTTCACCAGCCTAGGACCCGACAACCAGGTCTGTCACTCTTGTGCCCCATTCAGCTCCCCAGTCACCAGGCTTGGAGAGGGCCCAACCGCTTGTGAGCTTTCTTTCAGTCCAGAGCCCCAAGCTACCATCCCCGCCTCCCGGCCCCCTGCTTCCCACAAACATCTATTAACCTGGAGAGTGGGGTGTGGATGCCAGTGGTTTCTTTTCAGCATCCTGACTGCCGTCTTGGGAGCCCTGAGCACCTTGGCCCAAGCCGATGAAATGTCTGACTTTATCGCTGGCCTCATTGGTCATCGCACCCTGGTAAGGGAGGTAAGGGTGTTGAGGGTGGGGTGGGGCGGGAGGGGCAGGGGACAGGCACAGAGTGAAAGGAAAATAAGGAGTTGGGTGTCACTTCACTTAGCAGAGATTAAATTGGCCAAGAACAGGAGATCAATCAATCAATCGTATTTGATTGATCAAGTATGGGAATGCAGGTAAGTGGCCGGTAGCCTGCCCTAAGATGTCTTGGGGCACAGGAAACCCAGTACCCTTTCTTCTCGTTGATTAAAGTCCTATGTCAATGTGATAGCCTGGTCCCCCTGCTGTGACCTTATACACATGTGAGCCGTTGGTATTCCTCGTGTGATCCACAGGCTGTCGGTAGCTTGTAGTTGTGTATTTCACAAGGTGCAGGGACTTAACTTTATGCCCTCAGCACCTTTAGCCCTGGGGGAGTTTTTCTGCTAAAATCCACAGGTATAAAATTGAAGGGTTTCCAGGAATCCTATCAGCTTGCTGGCCTGCTAGCGTTTACCTTCCTCACTCCCCCTCGCCCTCCCCTGCCCCTAGGAACTGAAAAACCCTCTGGGCCTGCCTGTATGGAACCTCTGGAGCTTTAGCGAGCCAAATTACTTCCAGGGAGTGTTTTCTGTTCCTTCCAAATGGGACATCCTCCTTATGGAAGCTGCCCATCCACTGCAGAGTCCATAGGACATGACGTGAACTAAAACTTCACTGTGATGACCGCTTCCGTGACAAGGCAATCGGCAGGAGAGACAAGCTGGACCTCTGTGTTTTATCCATCCCTGTCCGATGTACCAGCCCTCCTGGAAGTGTCTAAAAGTCCAGTGTTACTTCAAATCCCGGGGACCAAAGGGGTGCAGAAGTGGTTCTACAAGGCCCTTCCTTTAGCAGGGAAGATCATCCCGAATGAGGTGATGTCAGGTCCCGGAATACAGGGCAAACCCTTGTTTTGGGGGTGAGCGGGGTCGTGATGACTAAGCTGACGGAGCGAAGTCCTGTTTGGACTCGTGGCAGCAGTTGTGCCTGAATAATTGGGTTTTGGGCTTTGATCCTTGGGTTGTATTTTCCTGCCATCAGAGGGACTAAAGGTCCCCCTTTAAGCTCCTTTGTTGAAGCTTGAAGCCTATTTCTGGTTTTGCAATGGCTCACTGATCTGACCCCCTTATAGAGTCATGTTGATAGAGACTGATAGGTGGAGATATTGGAACTGTCAAATTTTAAATGCCGAAAGTCAAATGTGCCAGGCACCAAATCCCAGCAATAGTTTTAACTGTATTTCTCAAACAAGTCCTCTATGTTTGTCCTACTCCTACCCTATGCCATCTCCTGAACCCTACCCAGACCTAGCCCGATTTTATTGTATCCACCCCAGTGCTTAGTTCTGTGCTTGACACATAGTAAGTGCTTAACAAATAATTATGGTATTTGTTAATTATTATTATCATTCCCCTGGCCATGGCACTTTACCACCCCCCCCACTCTACCTTTCAAAAATTGGCCTTGGGGCTGCGTTTTGGTCAGTAACAACCCCTTGATTTCCAGCCATTAATGCCTCTGGAGGCAGACTTAACTGCAGGCTTCTTAGGAACTAAGGAATGAGCTATTTTCAATTTTGATTAAAATAGTTTTACATAAGCCCACAGCCTACTTGCTCTTGGGCACTGGGGGCCCGAGCTAAATAATGTGCTTCTGTAGCTGGTAACCCCTCTGATTTTTTGGCTTTTTCAAGTTCAGTCTGCTCATCTGTACCCAGAAATCTCCAAGGCCAAGCTGGTTTCTAGATCATGCTTTTGAAAGAATCATGTGACTAACCTCACGCAGGTGATTTTAATTGACCAGAATGCCTCCTAGCAACAGCATAATGTTCCACTCTGGTCTTTTTAAAGAACATTGTGATTTGTCTGCTGCAAGCTGGCTGAACAAAGCAGTTTACAGGTCTGACTCATCAAATTCATTATTTCTAGAGATTAGCCAGTCAATAACAAAATACATGCTGGATCCAAAAGTACCATTGTGATTTCTGATCGGGGCCATTTCAACATCTTTTGTTTCCTTGAAGGATTTTTGCAACTGGATCTCCCCCTGCCCCCTTTTTTTGTGGTGGGAAGGTAGAAGGGTGGAGAGTGAGGGTGGGGGGGGGGTGGGAAAGGGGGCAAAGACATAGAATTACAGAAGGGAAGGCACAATTAACTTTTTATTTCTATCATCATCAATTGTATTGAGCGCTTACTATGTGCAGAGCACTGTGTTTAGGTACATATTTTATCTCTTCCTTTAAGAATCCCAATGTCCATGTAAACAGTCAGAGATCTTGAGGGAGAGGTAGCGGGGTTACTTTTCCTTCCTTTAGTTAGGTACTTCATTGTACATATTTATTACTCTATTTATTTTACTTGTACATATCTATCCTATTTTATTTTGTTAGTATGTTTGGTTTTGTTCTCTGTCACCCCCTTTTAGACTGTGAGCCCACTGTGGGGTAGGGACTTTCTCTATATGTTGCCAATTTGTACTTCCCAAGCGCTTAGTACAGTGCTCTGCACATAGTAAGTGCTCAATAAATACGATTGATGATGATGATGATGAACAATAGGCTCTCAGTAAGTCACCCTATTTTGGCTGGGATGGCAGCTGGTGGAAGAGGGTGGGAAGGAGGGAGCAGCAAAGTGGGCCAGCAGGACTTGGGGCCTGGCCTGCAACCCCAAAATCAGTGTCAGGCTCCACCCAGTTTAGTGAGGGCTGATCTACCTTTCATCTTGTGGCTTCCTAATGTCCTTTAATACTAATTTTGGTATTCGTAAGGCCTACGTGCTCAGGTAGAGAGAATGTATATTTTTGCATATACTCTACCTCGGCACAAAGGCCTTAGCAAATTGGACCTAGACCCTGTCCCTCCTGGGGCTCTGTCCTACTAGGAGGGGAGCAGGTGTTTAATCCCTGCTTTACAGTTGAGGAAACAGGCACACAGAAGTTAAGTGACTTGCCAGGATTAGAACACAGGTATCTACTAGGTCACCCTGCTACCAAGCTTATCCTCCTGAAATGGCTGCATAAGCAAGTTCTTTCAAAAAGGTCTCCACAGGCAACATGATGCAGGGGGAGCATATTAGTCACAGGATAGGCGCAGCTTTGAAAAACTCAGAATGTGTAAACTTTTCTATTTCAGTTGACTGGAAACGCTGACTGGTATTGCTGATAGTTACTTGCAAAGATGACACTAAAGGTGAGAGTATTTGGTTGTAAGACTGCCACTTTAAAGGGCTGAGGGATGATGCATTCAGCTGTGTCTCTGTGCACACTAGAATTGGGCTGTCTCCCTTTCCCGCACACAAAGAGGCCACAGGCTTATATCCCAAGCCAGGAAAGAGGGGCCTGGCTGTTTCACCTCTGGGAAAATTCGCCCCATCGACTGTTCCTCAAGAGTTAAAAGTTGGCGTGCATCCGGGACTGCATAACTCTGGTCCTGTGGATTGGTTGTAGATCTGGCAAAACTCCCTAACAAATTAAGAACTTGCTGTATTTGGTAAGGAGGGGAGTCAAGAAAATGGGAAGAAGAAAAGCCAGGAATTTATCAATAAGGTTGCTTAAGTAGGGATTAGATTTTGTGGGTGTGCCTTCGCCATCTCCTTCCCTCCGCACACCTTAATGGAGTTAATACATGCACTAAAGCTAACTTGTGCTCTTAAATTTTGACAGTTTTATCTTGGACCTATTGTTCTCTTGCTAGGAGTACGTGGCTACTGAAGGCTATTTTAATCAAGGTATACCTTCAGCCCAGAGGTCTGGCTAATGGCCAGGGAGCTTCATGGCTACCGGCCCTATTCCAAATCCCATCATAGTTAACCCACCCACCCTGTGCTGTTCAGTTCTGGGACCAAGTTGGTTAGGGGAAAAATGCACAAAAAGACTTACACCAGAGACTAGTTAAAAACGCTTCCTTTATTAAATAAAGCCAATACTGCTACCTCTAGGTTCAATTACTTGTGCATCTCTACAGTTCAAAAGTGTTATGTCCATGGTGTTAAGACAGTCATTTGAAACTTTTATATAATAGTGAATATTATGTTCTATACCTGCTTCCCCTTTAGAGACAATCAACATACCGCTATAGGAAAGAGCCTCCCCTATCTGGGTCTTCCATGACTTACAGAACAAGTTGCAGCAATGTCCTGACGAGTGCACCATTAAAAAGCCTCTTGGCTTGTCAATGTACACAAAGGCTTTAAGTTTTTATTATGACAGTTGCAATTTGCCTAGTGAATTGAGAAGCATAAAGATAATGCACCATCATTTCTAAATGCACCTTGATTTCTGGAATGAAAACATTTCATCAGAACAATGTCTTGCAGCCAGTGAATGGAAGAACTTACCCTTGGCCCCAAAAGTAGCTTCCTGTGTCTTGACTATGTGCTTCAAACAGTGCTTTGAAGGATTAGTATTACCTACACGCGTATACAGTTTCAAGGTAGTCTATCACACAGTAGCTGTTAAGATTAAAGTGAAGACGGTCTTACCTACTATTGTATCTAGTGAATGTGTTGGTTTAGAATTGGTACTAGAACTTACGAGAAGAAATGCTTTTAATATTAAGACGGTCACCTTTGAACCCAGTTTCAGTTTAGCTCAAGAAAAAAAAATGTTAGGGTCCAAATTACGATCAAATCAGGACCAACTTGCAGGTGACGGAGGCAAAGTAACTCCAGGCATTACTGAGGATGTGATGATTTTCCATTCCACTTTTATGGCCACTTTTTAATCTTTATTAAAGCACTAAAAACCCTGAGCTCGAGACTAATCTTAATACTAACTTGCCCATTAGACAGGCAGTCAGCTGGCCATTAAAAATTTAATTCACACCATGAAAACTTTAGACTTTAGGTTTATTTAGGGTCATTTGTACAGGTTCATATAACTAATATCTGGTTTATTCTAGAAGATGACAAGACAGCTCCCCTTCAGTGAAACCCTGGCCTAAATATATTTGCTTTACATATTTAGCAAGAAGATACATTAAACGTGGAAGCTTTTCAACTTGTGGCACTGAATGGTAGTCTACACAGGACTTCCTTCAAAAGCTACGATTAAGGAACCACCTAGCTTTTCAGCAATACAAGCCCGGTTGAGGTCTTCTGGCCCATTTGCTTGACATTCATGTTTTATCCCTAGGAAGAAGAATTACAGAAGGGAAATTGCATTTAGTCTGCTGACTCATTCATTCCCACAACATATTTACAACTGGAATTGGCTTAGTTAATAATTATGGTATTTGTTACGTGCTTACTATGTGCCAAGCACTGTTCTAAGTGCTGGGGTAGATACAAGGTAATCAGGTTGTCCTACTTGGGGCTCACAGTCTTAATCTCCATTTTACAGATGAGGTAACTGAGGCCCAGAGAAGTGACTTGCCCAAGGTCACACAGCAGATAAGTGGCGGAGCTGGGATTAGAACCCACGTCCTCTGACCCCCAAGCCCGTGCTCTTTCCACTAAGCCATGCTGCTTCTCTTAGGAGTGAATGTTGCCTCGGTGTTTAATTGATCCAGTCAGTTTGTAAAAGTGCATGTTAAATGAATTGTGCAAAATGAGGTAGTTCACTCAGAAAAATAATGAGAATCTGGTTCTAACTGTAGCTTTTCTATATAATGTAGTGTAGCTTTGAGTGCTGATTGAATTTAGTAGTTGATCCTTAACCGATATGACAGTTCTTGTCAAATTTTGCTGCTTTTCCCCTGTTGGTAGCGAAGTTCATAGTACTCTGGCCCTTGAGTTCCAACTGGAGTTGAACAATATTTTAGCAAAATAGGGGCTAAGATGGTACAAAAAAATTTACTTCAGTCTGATCATTTGAGATGAATTCAGATGGGGAGCTGGCCTGTGAGAACTAGAAGTTACAGGACTAGAACAGAAAGAGTCTTGCAATTTTGAAAGGGATCCAGGCTAACAAGGGTGAGGAAGGGAAGAGGGGTGGGACGACATGGATAGGGGGTCACAGGGACAAGTCCTTAGGTCTCAAGGCACAATACATCAGATTCAGTAACACAAATGATAGAACTGTTATTAACAGCAAAGCTGTAGGGTATGACTGTGTTTAAAATAAATGGATCCCTTGCTTTTAAGCTGATTTTGTAACACAGAGTTGGGGCAAGAGTGGAAAGATCTCTGCCATCAGAGCTTGAGGAAGGTGGTAGTAAGCTACACGGGGCTGCTGTGGTTTCACCTTCTGACTGAAAAAGTGGCCTGAGGGCCTGGCCAACAGAAGGAGGAGGGGATGAGTGAAAAAGATGGACAATCCACCTGTAAAGCCAGTCACTCATGCCACTCACGTGAACAAGGAGTTTACAATTCATAGGTGAAATAAAACTAACTCCCCCACCCTCTATTTGAGAGCTCCAGTGGAATCAAATGGCTCTAACAAAATCAAACTTAAAATGTGTTCTGAAACAAGAGTTTAACACCAATCTCACTTGGCTGAAGCCACATGTCTAGAGCTACTTCATTCTCCTTGGCTTTCTAGTGAACCTGCTCCCTCTTGAACAGCAAGAAAGGCCACACCAGTTTCCCAGTCTCCGCTCTTTGTAGAAAGGGCTTAGAACAGTGCTCTGCACATAGTAAGCACTTAAATGCCATCATTACCTCCACCTCTGATCAAGATTGGGGCTCTAGCTCTATCACCCAGCTGGAACACTCATGTACTTTACCTTGAAATTTCTTTTTGATTGCATCCTTGGAGCTTGCATAGATCATTTTGCTTTTGAGAGGTGCGAGTTCCGGAGCCCTAAATAAAATGGAATCAGTCAAAAAATTAGCTTCAAGCAGCTACCCTAGATCATGAGAGTTTCTAACTTCTGAAAGACTCTAAGTGCATCTATATGAGGCAAACATCCTGCTGGATTCACTTTGGGTTCAATATTCTACAGTGCTAGTAGGACAAGGTACCAGGGGGTGATCTGGGCTATAAAAATCCAAATAGAGCAGGGGAGCTGTGTCAACTCTTTCATTTGGCAACACTTGGGGGGTAGACCAAAATAAAAGAAGGGGATGCCATCCCCTGGGGGCTGTGAAATTCTGCAGAGACCTGAGCAGTCCCAATTGGGGATGGGACTAATTAGATTAGCCTCCAAACTAGCCAGTCTCTGCCTGCCTGTCACTCTTCACAGCACTGATTAGGGTGTGTCACCACCTCCTCCTCCACTGCTCTCCATTAAACTCAGAAAAGGGTCACTTAAGTTTGGATGGCCACAGGGTAGATGTTGGAAAAGTCTTGATGTAGATGAGCTAAAGTAGTCACTTGTACAATATCTTCCATCCCCCAGATTAGAAGAGGAAATACAAGATTGCATTTTGCACTCTAGGGTAGGAGGAGGAGGAGTGTTAAAATGAGCTAAAGTCACTCAAAGAAGTGTTACATATCGCTGAGTACTTTTGTGGTAATGAGGTCCCTCTTACCTTTCTCTTCTCCACCTCTCTCCTGCTCCTCTAATTGCTATACTTAATTCCTTAATCCCTCCCCTGTCTGTGTTGCAGAAGTGGAGCGGTTATGCAAGTAAATATGACATTTACAGAGATGCTTACCACAAGAAAAACATCAACTCTTCTTTTCTGGATTCCTTAGTTTCAAAGCTTGCATCATACAAAGCATAACGACAATCCTTTTCAGGGAGCATCCCGACAAAATGCTTGAAGGGATCAGTAATGGTTACACCGACATCTCCTACGAGGATCTCTTTGCCTTCTTCCACAATGATGCATTTTTTGTCTGCACTGAGACAAAAGATAACTGCCTTCTTCCGTTTCTTGATTTCTTCTGGTGTGGAGCACTTCCGAACCTTCATGTCATAGAAAATACGGCATACTTCATCATCAACTTGCACTCCTGAAGCCTGTTAAAATAAAGAATAAGTTAAGCATTTCTTCCTATTTTAAACAAATGGGCTAAAGTACATAAGTTTCAGCTACTGACTGAAACATCATTATTCTATTCAAGGCAGCATTATCCCTTAAGAATAAGTATTTCAATTTAGGAAATTGAAAGGTTGCTTTTAACCTTGTAAGTGCATAGTCTAGGAAAACAACTCACCTACTCCCCTCTGAAGGTAAAGCAGCAGCGTTCTGCAGAAAGCCAGCCCTCAAGTACCACTGATTCATGTGATACTAATTAGACTGTATGCTCCCCTGTTGGGACTGGCACCCAACCTGATTATCTTGTATCTACCCCAGTGCTTAGAACAGTACTTGGCACATAGTACTTGCTTAAGAGCATTATTATTACTATTGCTAATAATAATAAGAAACATTGACTGGCTTAACAAGGGCTTAAAGTGGCCACCTGTAAAAGAAGTAGGTAGCAATGCTTCTGCTGTTCCACAGGGCACAGCACTAAAATGCCACCTTATAACTACAGAATACACTCGTTGTACAGTGAAAAAGTATCAGGTGAGAAGGAAGGCTGCTGGCCAAATTCATGATTCCAGTGCACGGCTAAGATGGGCGGTGGATCTGGAACGTGAAATGACAGGAAGGGCATGCATCCCTGTTTCATCACGGATGCCCCTGGTTGTTCTAGCGGAGGCTGTGAGTTTGAGAAGTCCTTCTAGGGCATGTGAGTGAGTAGAACCTCAGGAATTTCAAGCCCTGGATCTGACCTCTGGGACTCGACTCTGCCCTTAACCTCTCGGCAGCCCTAGCACTGGACCATTCCCTCCTGCTCAAACCATCTAATCTCAGTTTCACCACACTTTGCTCCTGGTTCTCCCCTTACCTCTCTGGCCACTTGTCAGCCTTTCACCAACTATTCCTCTGCCTTCCCTCCCTATCTGTGGGTGTCCCTCGGGTTCAATTCTGGGTCCCCTTCCCTTCTCATTTTACACTCACTCTTGGAGAACTCATCTGCTTACACTGATTCAACTATTATCTCTTCATAGAGGATTCCCAAATCCTTCTTGCTGAGGGACAGAAGTTTTCAATTATCACTGAAAGCAGACAAAAATCTCCTATCCCCACCTTATACCATTCACATGTTTGCTTTTAAAATAGTGATATTTGTTAACTGCTTACTACATGCTAAGTTCTTTGCCGAAATTTGGAGCATCAGATTGGACACAGTCCCTATAATAATAATAATGGCATTTATTAAGCGCTTACTATGTGCAAAGCACTGTTCTAAGCGCTGGGGAGGTTACAAGGTGATCAGGTTGTCCCATGGGGGGCTCACAGTCTTAATCTCCATTTTACAGATGAGGTAACTGAGGCCCAGAGAAGTGAAGTTACTTGCCCAAGGTCACACAGCAGACATTTGGTGGAGCTGGGATTCGAACCCATGACCTCTGACTCCAAAGCCCGTGCTCTTTCCACTGAGCCACGCTGCTTCTCCCTATCCTACAAAGGGGTCATGTCTAACTCCCACTTGGGTTCTCCCCTACCCACTACCTGAGAACTTAATAAAGTGCTCTGAAAGTAGTTTTTAGTAGATACAATTCTGTTAAGATGGTGTGTGAGGGCAGAGCACTATTAAGTGTTTTTGATTCTTTTAGACAATAAAGTATTTTTGCTTCTGAAGGTAAATATGGTGGGTTTCCTGGAAAAAGGAAAGCAGGAAGCTCCACTAGCCTCATTACGATAGACATAGAAAACATTCTCCCTCACACAACTTACCCCTGATTGGTATTCATGCCTAAATCTCAATGAAGTTGTCAAAAATAAACCATTTCTAAGCTAACCTAAGGTAAAGATTCAGATGGTTTTCATGATTATGGCATGTGAGATTGAAAATTTCAGTAAGGAAAGTAAGGCTACACTGAGAAGCTGCGTGGCTCAGAAGCAAGAGCCCAGCCTTGGGAGTCAGAGGTCATGGGTTCGAATCCCAGCTCCGCCACATGCCTGCTGTGTGACCTTGGGCAAGTCACTTAACTTCTCTGAACCTCAGTTACCTCATCTGTAAAATGGGTATTAAGACTGTGAGCACCACATGGGACAATCTGATCACCCTGTATCCCCCCCGCCCCCCCACAGTCCTTAGAACAGTGCTTGGCACATAGCACTTAAATACCATCATCATCATCATTATTATTATTATGAAATAATTAACCAGAACATAGAGACACGTTGAGTTAATCATTCAAACTCCCTATTTAAGATACATCTCTGCTTGTAAATTCCTGTCAAACAGCCATTAATCTCCAGTCTCTGAAGCCAGAACGGCTGGAATGCAGATCCCTTAGTTGAACCTTCCAGTTAGCCTGGGTCAGATAATGCCAAGGCAATTTTTTTTTTCAAACATTTCAAGTAGCTTTCAAGTATTTAATATTAGTTTTTCTGATTGGAGAATAAGATTTATAATTAACATACAGAAGATTCTGTAGCTGTCACAATTTCAGTATGGCTAACTGCTGAAGTCTAAGGCATGTTGAAAAATGAAAAATGTGCCTGTAAGGGTCACTGGAATTACAAAGACTAACAAATTCAATTCTGGAAGAAGAGGCCAAAGGGCATATTATACAACTGTCCAGAAGTAAAGGCACTAAATAGAACAAAGTGATTTGCCTACAAACTATTTTCTTTTAAAGATAATTATTGTAAAATACCATGGATAAAACAGTTTCTTCTCCCAGCTTTTCCTATGCATGGCAAGCCATAAGTATCAATAAGTTTACACAAAATCAAAATGTATGAGAGCCAAATTCCATGGTAACTCTTCCAATATATTATAGATTAGTCTTTGCAGATGACAGAATCAATGGTATTCTCTATCCATGATGATGTGGATGTTGGAGGAGTAAGGAGAGAAGCAGTGTGGCTTAGTGGAAAGAGCACGGGCTTGGGAGTCAGAGGATGTGGGTTCTAATCCTGACTCTGCCACTTGTCTTCTGTGTGACCTAGGGCAAGTCACAACTTCTCTGTGCCTCAGTTACCTCATCTGGAAACTGGGGATTAAAAGTATGAGCCCCACATGGGACAACCTGATTACCCTGTACTTACCCCAGTGCTTAGAACAGTGTTTTGCACATATTAAGTGCTTAACAAATACTATTATTATTATTATTATTATTATGAGACCTGGGTTCTAGTCCCAGGTCTGACCCTGACCTGCTAAGTCTTGAGCAAGGCATTTAACTTCTCTGAGCTGTTACCTCATCTGAAAAATGGGGATGAAATACCTGTTCTCCCTCCTAATTAGATTGAGCTCCACCTGAGATAGGGATTGTGCCCACATGGATTATCTTGTATCTACCCAACATTTATTACAGTGTGTGACACATAGTAAACCCTTAAATACCACAGTGATCACTGTTATGTGCTTTGCCTTATCTATTTCCCTATTGCTAATGGAATAACTACAAATTTAATAGCTCGGATAAAAGTATGTTTTATGAAGTTTTGATTATAAAGTCACTCAACTCTAGACAAATAGTTTCAGAGGTTTACATGGCTATGGAGAAGCCAAACAACTGGTAAGAGATGGCAAAGTGACAAGGAATCTCCAAAACTTAATCAAATCCCCTTAGAACCAGCACACTAACACAGATTTTAATATGTAGGCTTTCTCCATTACATACCACTCTATACTAGGCCTCTCCTAGGGCCCTATACAGATTTGGGGAAGACTGCATAGCACAAGCCACATTGAGCTGGGTTCTCCAGGAACCCAGTGGGGTTTAGGCAAGCTCAGACATATCTTGGACACACCCAGGCTCTTGCCTAGGACTGGTCTGAGAACTGCAAGTGGTTCAGGGGCAGGGCAATTCCTTATAGCAGTGGATGTTTGGTGGCAGTGGAAGACCCAAGGCTGAGAAGAACGGCACTCCCCTACATTCTTCTTCGTCCAAATGGCCACCACCCTGGTCTAGGCACTTGCTTTACGCAGAGACAACCGGCACTCCTCTACATTCCTCTTCATCCAAAAGGCCACCACCCTGGTCTAGGCACTTGTTTTATGCAGGCTAGTATACTGTAACAGCCTCCTCACAGGCCTCCCTGACTCGCCCACCTCATACTTCACACTGCTGCAGGATCATTTCTCCAGAATGTCATTCTGCACACATCTCTCTGTTCCTCAGAAATCTGCAATGGTAACCCATTTTTCTTCGCAACAAGCAAAAACTCTGGCCCACTGACTGTAAACTCACTACACTGTAAGCTTCTTGGGGACAATAATCGTATCCTCCAACTCTATTGTACTTTCCCAAGTGTTCGGTGTACAGTGCCCTGCACACAGTAGTTACTCAATGAGTACCACTGACTGATAGATTGGACTTAAAGTATTCCCTTCAGGTGTGCCTTCTCCCACAACACCACAGCTTGTACTCTTTGCTCCTCCCAAGCTCACCTTCCTCTCATGCCTCAATCTCCACTCTCTTGCCTTTGACCCCTTGCTCACTCCCATCTCTCTGCCTGAAACCCCCTCCTCCAAATCTGCCAGGACACAGCTCTGCCCACATTCAGAGCCCTTCTCAAATTCCACCTCTTCAAAGAGCCTTGCCCCAATTCATATTTTTTCTCCCCAGGTCATACTGCACCCACGACGACCACCATCTTAGTATTAACACACTCCCAACCACCAGGAGAATTTTTACTCATATCATACACACTTTATTATTGAAGCACTCCTTTTTCCACACAGGTGTTTCCAGTCTCTGCTTCTCCTACCTTATTTTGTATATACCTCCCCAGTTAAAATCTAAGCTCCTTGAGAGCCACACTTCTGTTTTCTACTCTCTCCAAAGTGCCAGGTCTGATCCTGTGAACACAGTAGGCCCTCAGTAAGTACAACTGATGGACTGGTGGCGAGGGATTTGGCTTCCATGCTATAGTGCTCCCAGGGCACTCCCTATTGAACCCTTTTACCATTCCATCCAGCACTGAGACAACCCTTTGAAACGTACACTTGCACAAGTTTGGAGTTGCTACGATAACATATCCTCAGGGGTACCTCGGTGCTCAGAAACAAGGTCTGGATAAGACCGAGTGCTTGAAACCATGGGACACTGTTTCCAGACGCAACCAAAACTATTACGTAGTAAAAGCTCAAACATGACACCTTGCAAGAGGCAAAATGTCCACAGAGCTTTAATAGTGTAGCCAATGCTGGGTATCACATCTGCCAATTACAAAGCCTAAAGCCTACCAGGGAATTAAGGTTAAATACGAGAAGTCAGTTGCCCATTTGACAAAAGTTTCCCATTAGATTGAGGAGGTGAGTCTTGGAAAAAAATCATCCCCCAAAGTCCACCAAGCTAATATTATTGCCTTACTAGAAATGAAAAATTCAAGCTTACTCCATTTGTATCTTAAGATGAAGAGTAATCAATATTCACTTTTACAGGATGTTTTCCGCAAATGTACGGGGCATCAAAAATTAACTTTCATTATTGAATCTTTAAGACAGAAACAAAGATCACAGAAGAGAGAGAAAAAAGCTCCTTGGCTTATTGCAAAGATTCAAAAGTTAGACCTGGCATCATATTGCCCAGAAAAGCTTTTAGCCAGGCTGTTTGCTATTCCAGGTTGAGGAAGTGGTTTTGAAGAACCTGTAAGTTCCTTATCTTTGATGTGGCCGCTTAATAATGTGACCATTATTTTTCATCAAATATTTCAGGTTGAAAATTAGCTGTACTGAGACATCAAGAATAAAATCAAGAGAGTTTAGGTGATAAGAGCATTGATAACCTAAAGCCAGCTGAACTTGCTAATTTGATTATGTAATAAGAGTGCTTGGAGGAAATTGAGCAGAAAATGTGAACTTCGGTATATAAACCTGGAACACTCACTCCAGGATCTCTATGCTTAAGTGGATGGCATCAATAGAACCACTCATTTTGTTTCCCCACATTATAATTCTCCTCTCCCAGTTTCATGTTTTCCTGCCATAGTTTTAAAATTTCACCCTTTCCTTTAAATGGTAGCCAAACCAAGCTCTTCACTTTGATAAGCAGTTCTCCAAATGTGGATGGCCCACCAGATCCTAACTATAGGATAAGCTTGTGTCATTCTTTTTAGCAATGGTGGGAGCCAGAAGCAGGGGAAGTGTTCCAGATATAGACGATAACCAAGACCACATAACTCACAAGTTAAAATTTTACAAGCCAGTGGCTCCAAGACAAAAAAAAAAAACACCATGAGAAAACAAATCTTGTTTTCAAGAACTGCCTTCCCCAGAGAAATTGCTCTAAGTGCTTTGAAAACATTATATAATGTGCTTCTCTGATGTACTGTACTCTCCCCACAGTAAGTGTTCAATAAATATAAGCAAGGAGAAAAAAGGGGAAAAATCCTTGAGCGCTAAATTCAGAGAGCACTGTACTAAGTAGTAGGGAGCGTACAATACAACAGAGTGGTAGAGCTAGCATGAGAACCCATCTCTTCGACTTCCCTGCTCTTTCCACTAGGCCACCTGACTCTGGGCTAAGAAACTCCTCCAATTGCCTGGATTGGCTATTTCAGCCTAACTTGGGCTCTCAATCAATGATACTTACTGAATGCTAACTGTGTGCAGAGCACTGTACTAAGTAGTTGGGAGGGCATGATACAAGTTGGAACACATATTCCCTACTCCTTGGCTCTCCACTCTAGCCAGGACCCCTACTTTCCTACATCCTACTCTCCTTCTGAACCCCTTCTGCCATTCCTTCCAACTAGTCTGCCATCCTTTCTTTGTAAAATTTTAAACCCTCTCACATTCTTTGCAAAACTCGATTTCTCCACATTCTAAGGCTTCACCTGGTTCCAATCATCTCAACTACTTCAGCACTGTAATCCTTCAGTACTTGTCTAGATGTTGATTCACTGTTTCCTTTTGTTTTTCTTTCTTCTGTTCACTTTTGTTTTTCTGTATCACTTGTGTTTTCCCAGGACTGTGGTGGACACATGATTCCAGTGAAGCTGCACACCTAGTACGAAGTCTTGAAGCTTGTTGCGGGCAGGGAATGTGACTATTGTTGTATTGTACTCTCCCAAATGCTTACTAAAGTGCTTTGCACAGTTGAGTGCCCAATAAATACGATTTAAGGAGCCGTGGTTTCCCTCCGATCCAGGATCCCCCAAACTATATCACAAAGTCGTTCATCCTCAAGGGTATGTTCCCATCAGACTTGCTCGGTGTTTTTTAATTCTAGATATCCTGTCAACATTATACAGTCCAATGACTAGAAGGCAAATAGGAGGAATAGGTGTGTAATTAGGAGAAAAAAAGAATTTGAGGAGCAAGGTGAAGGACAAGAGGGAAGCTCTCTAGTATTCTTGACATGTTTAATCTGGCTGCTTTCAGCTCCACAGCTCTCATTTTCTACAGCCCTACTGGAAATCTCTCCTGCTGGCTAAAGGGAAAACATAAAAACAAAACTGGGACATGAGAGAGCAATGGGAGGGGAAAATGATACAATCCATATCCACAGAGAAGCAGCGTGGCTCAGTGGCAACAGCCCGGGCTTTGGAGTCAGAGGTCATGGGTTCAAATCCCTGCTCTGCCAATTGTCAGCTGTGTGACTTTGGTCAAGTCACTTAACTTCTCTGGGCCTCAGTTACCTCATCAGTAAAATGGGGATGAAAACTGTGAGCCCCATATGGGACAACCTGATCACCTTGTAACCTCCCCAGTGCTGAGAACAGTGCTTTGCACATAGTAAGCACTTAATAAATGTCATCATTATTATATGCCCTTTCAGGGGTAAGAGCCTCTCATTCTTGTGATTTTTATGATTTAAATGGGTGATATCAATAAGATAAATCATATCATTACAGGCAGTTCTCATCTTGATGTTTCGAGTTAAGATGAAAGGCACTTACAAAGCTTCCACATTTATACTACTGGTTTCAGCTTCACAACCCTTGCTTCCTTTATGGCCCGGGGAAATAATTTTGACAGCCACAAGGAGGGAGAGAGGGGTTACCTGAATGCCAGATGGATTCAGCAGGGAGAACTGACAGTTACTTCCAATAATGCCCTACTGTGGAAGCTCTGACTCATCAGACATTTTCCAGGACATGTCCATAAAGCCTGCCTCAGAAATACGGATGTGTAGTGAACGGCTACATAGCGAGGTAACTTTTCCCACAGACTTACGTGCAATTAATTAGGATCTGTCTAGAGATAGCTGGGACATGATAACCAAGCCCTACACTTCCTCAACTTCCATTATTTCTTGAGCCCCACGCACCCCAAAACGTGATCCCTAACCCTGCCTCCTTAGCACCCTTCATCCCACTCAGGATTGTTTTGTACACTAGGGCCATGCTCAGGCCCCACTCAAGTCATGTGCTGCTGCTGACACCAAAAGGGACAGAAAAATTTACCTGGCTGAGACTCTGAGGGCCATATGCCTGTCCTGGTTCTGCCTCCTTGCCCCAAGAGCAGGGAGCCACTTTGGTTTGACCTGCTACATTCCCTCTGGCTTCTCTGGCCTTCCCAGCAGTTATCTCTGCCTCTTATCACCATGGAGGTATCTGCAGTTGTGGAGGACAGCCTGAAAGGTGGAAACTTGGAGCATGTCATGGGGAAAAGAGTGATAGGGAAGAGCAGATAGACTGGGGAAAAAGGACATTTATTCCCCTTCCAAGCTGCTGCTCTCTCCTCATCATCGCTGCCGCCTTTTCAAGTCATTAACTTGAAGCTGTGGGGAAGAGGGGAGGCGGAAGCACTAAAGGAGGCTAAAGGCTACACAAAAAATTTAAGACAGAAGAGATGGCCTGGCTAGATTTAATGAAGGGACAGGGAAAGTTGGGGTGGGGAGAGCAAGGGGGAAAGGAACATGTGGATACGACAGAACAGTTAATAGAGGGTTTCTCTGCTTTGTCCAAAGGCAACACTGAATCAGGGTGGGATATAAGCAGGAGTTTGTCAGCCTAACATTTCTGCCACTTTTGTCCAGGCCAAAGCAGGGATTCTGGCTTGCCAATCACTGTTTGGGAAGCTGCAGGGACAGAAGGGGTGGAGAGGAAATTGACTTACCTGCAGTAACTGGGCATAATGTTGGGCCGGGCTTATGGATCCTGGACTTCATCAACATTCACTGCATGATATCTTTGGGTTTTCGGTATTGTGACTGAACGTCTAGACTATGGTAGAGTACATGGCTCTGGGCAGTTTTGGTAAAAACTGGGTATCCAACCTTCCTTCAAGAAACAAGCCCCCATTTATAGTACTGTCCTTTACAAGGAAATTGATTCTGACATGTCTCACCATAAGGCATTTCCAGGAATCAATTTCCTTGTAAGGCCATAGAGTGACTAAATCACTATTATCTATATACAAAAGTCCCTCAGTAGTATCCTTGGGGGATTGGGTAGAGAAACCCCCAAGAATGAGGTGAAACCACAAACACCATCCACACCCAAATGGAGAAAGTTTATTCAACAGTTCATGGCTGTCTGGACTTTGCAAGCAAGGGTGGGGGAGAGATCATATACTGGAGGCCAGCCAGTCTCTGAAGAGTCAGGGCTGTGACGGGAACCAGTGAGGCAGATGAGTTTGCAGGGCCAGGGCAATGGTGAATATGGGTCCAGTTGCAAAAGCAATCGCAGAGAAGCAAAATTGCACACCAAAAAGCCATGAATACAAAGGTACCACTGCACTGCTGGAACACGGAGAGGAACACTTTGCTAGAAGTTATGTACTTTATTAGAAACAAAATGGCAAAGACAATATTCTCGGTTCCTAAACAGAATTAAACAAAGGAAGCTCTTGGAATTACTTCTCAACCCATATGGTGCAACAGTGAACAACCGAAAGACAAAGGGACTGACAGATCAGCGCTCGGGAGAGGGTGTCTCTCCTAAAGCCGAGGCTTTGAGAAGATTGCAAAGTGGAAAAATAAAAAACTATGCCAAGAGCTACAAAAGCAACCGGCACAACAAAGGACAATCTATATGTGTGTAACATGAATGAGACTGTTGGTTGTTTGCCACTGTTTTAACTCACACCTGTATTCAATGCAAAAGGTCACCATTCATAGCGTCATTTTCAAACAGGACAGCTTTCTCCTTGTTTCTCCCCATACGTAAAAACATGCACATTTTATTAGTAATGCTTTTTAAATATGTCATATGACTTCTTAACTCATAATATCCCACAAAGTCAAACTTCACGTTTAAACAGGTCAGTTGATTCAAAAACATGTACGGTCTTTTTCTCATTGTTAACTTCATGCTTGCAAAAATTTTTTTCAACTTTCTAAGCTATATAAAATTGACTTCATCAAGAAGTCTGGGCTAATCCAGTTTCTGCTTAAATTATTGGCAAATTTATTCCCATTTCAAAACTTTTAAAAAGTACAGATTTAAAGGGAAATTGTGGTTCTTAATAAAGAATTTATGAATGTTTGCTGCCAGTTCTTAGGAAAATCTTGGGAGCAAAAATAGACTGCTATTAGAGCAAGAGCTTTCTGATTACCTTAAAAAGATATGTTATCCACAACTTGGGTTTCTCAATGTTCTGTACAGTGACCACTGGAGAGTAGCCTTGTACTAGAACTCCACTTCCATTTAAAAATAGTTTCTGTGAAACCAAACCTTCATGGTGTGCCACCTAACTACAAGGTTTTTTTTGTTCACTAAATTTAAGAAATACATCTAAAAAAAAAGCATCAGGCCAATGCTCCACAGAAAGGAAAGGCTGTTTTGCACTTGTAAAAGCAACAAGAGAGGAATTCTCATCACCCCCCCAACCAAACCCCACCACATTCCTCCCCTTTTGTCCGTCTTTCTTTCTTTCTTTCTTTCTTTCTTTCTTTCTTTCTTTCTTTCTTTCTCTTTCTTTCTTTCCTTCTTTCTTATTTATTGAGCACTTACTGTGTGCAGAGCACTGTACTAAGCGCTTGGGAAGTACAAGTTCAATTCATCAACGACTGCAGAAGTGCCCACTGCGGTACTGAACAAGGAATGTACTCCACTGCCACCCAAGTGGTGGTAAAATAATAATAAAACATATGCTACCTGGCTTTTCCTGGAAGGCTGCACAGCAAGTGAAGAAAAGCTGCAGTTTGGGCACTGTTGGCACATAGGGTAATTAGAAAGAATACACAGAAACTTCACAACTCCCTCCTCTGCCCTGCTTCAACCCTGCCCAAGGAAGAGTGTTCGGAGAAAAAAAGCAACATGGTTTTCAGTTCATTCTTCATTAGATCCTAGGCCAAAATACTACAGACTCAAATCCCAAATACAGGATGCTTGAGAGATGCTTATCTTATTGCAAAGAAAGCCTAGTAGACAGACTGCTAGCAAGAAGTGGATATCTTGGTTCCAGCCACAGCTGTGTCAGACTTGTGAAAGAATTTGACTTCAAAGAGGCTCCCTCTCCCCAATCTGTGAAATAGAGATCACATTTGCCTCTTTTCTACCAATTTGACTGGGCTACCCCAAGTGACTTTTGCAACTGTTCTCCCACACGAAAGGGCCAGGTCCTTTTTACTCTGGAACTGATTGAACAGCTTCATCCTCCCTCCCATCCCAGGGCCCCGAAGAAGCCGTTTCCATTTCTCTCAATCATCCCAACCCGAAAGCAGAGCACCAACTTCAAGGAGGTCCACCTCTGCTTTCTTATCTACAGTACTGGAAGCAACAAGATGGTGCCTCCTCTGGCAATGCATTTATGGTGTGTGCCTCACTAACCACACCTCTGAAATATTTCTATAAGCAAGCAAATAAATTAAGTCTTTCTAACCAACCTAACCACCAGGTAGCCATCCAAGTATTTAAGAAAACTTGCTTTACTGGAAATGGAGCAGAGAATCTCCCCAACCAGAAAAAGGCAGAGGGCACCCACCCAAGAGATACAATTCTTCCACATTAGTGGTGGGCACTAGTTATTACTGAAGGGGACTAAGTGGGAGCCACAACTGAGTTTTAATGGCTCTTTTCTCCGATCACTTGGAAGCAAACTATGGTAAGCAGACCAAGCTTTGGGGGTGGGGGGTTAATACTCTATGTTTTTTAAGTAAGTTTTAGAATGTGTAAGACTGTCATATCCAAGATATTCTAGAAGTACAAATGAAACGTTTTCATAAATGGATTTTATTGTAGGCTCTTTGGGTTTGTCCCAGTGCCCCCTTCTTACCTAATGTAATCATGTTAGATTTTTTTGTAATAGTACCTGTCGAATGCTTACTACGTGCTAGGCACTGTAAGTGCTGGGGTAGCTACAAAATCCCCATTTTACAGGTAAGGTGAGGCACAGAGCAGTTAAGTGACTTGCCCACAGTCACATAGCAGACAAGTGGCAGAGCCCATATTAGAACCCAGACCCTATTTCAACTGTCTGTCTTGCCAGCCATTCTCCTAGATAATAAGCTACTTGTGGGCAGGGATTGAGTCTATTAACTTGATTGAACTCTTCCAAGTGTAAAAGCAGCGCTTCGCAGTCTGTTAGGTCACAGAAGAACAGGAAGACACCTAGCCCCTGAATATTTGGGCATTTCAATCAGTGGTATTTACTATCTACCTAGTGTGAAGCATTGCTACATATGAATTTCTTAAGTCCAGAGGCCTGAGAAATCACTTCTAGCAGGCTGTTAGCTGTTTGAGCCCCCAGAAGTGACACTAACCTCTGAAATCAGAAGAAACGATGCCACTTCCCCAAAACTCACTATATAGGGATCACGGACATTAAGCAGGTCCTGTCATCCTCAGTCCCCTAGTCTCACAATCCCTTTGCACGTTACTGGATGGGGCACAATATGCATGAAGATGGAATCAGTCTTAGGGTAGTCCAAGTTTCAGTAGGACAGCCAAAGAGCCACACATGGTTTGCCACAGTCTGGCTATCTTTCCTAGAAACTGCTATATAAATTCAAGGTATGATCATCATTCTGCTAATTAAACATGAATCATAATTTCCAGAGTCTCCTAATCCAAAACTATCACTAAATCTGGTAGAATAGCCTTTGTCTAGCCAAAGATGAAATTTAAAGGATCAACATAAAATACTCTGCATATGAAACCATATAAGGTGTAACTTCATATCTGCCATTCCAAAAAAACCCAAAACAAAACACCCTAGACATTTTATTTTAGTGGCATAAACAATTAGAACTGATAAACACAAGACACTAAATATTTACCAACCTGGCAGCATTAATAGCTAAGAATTTATCTCGATTCCAATTTAGATAGAACCCCCCCCCTCCCCAAAACCAAAACTAAACCCCAACAAGGAAAGGACTCACTGGAATAATTGCAGAAACACCCTGTAAGAAAACCAAGATACCAACTCAAGATTTTTGGAATCTGTACCTATTAAGCCTAAAATATTCTGATATGCATTCATTCAGGAAAAGATATTACAATCAGAATGTAAATTGGACCAGAATATTTTCATGCAAAAGGGCTAATCAACTACTTAGCTTTTACTTTACACTAATGCTTAAAGAGTTAAGTAATCCCAGTTCCCAGGGGTGGGATCTCTGCCCTGGTCCCCATTCAAGTTTTTTTTTTTTTCAAATGGCATTTTAGTCACTTACTACAGGCCAGGCACTGTACTAACTGCTGGGTAGATACAAGATAATCAGGTTGGACACAGTCCACATCCCATATAGGGCTCACAGTCCTAATCCTCATTTCACATATTAGGTAATAGGCACAGAGAAGTTAAGTGACTTGTTCAAGGTCATATAGCAGGCAAGTGGCAGACCCAGGACTGGAAGACAGGTCCTTTGACTCTCAGGCCTGAGCTCTAATCACTAAGCCACACTGCTTCCGTTTTGTGGTACTTAGATTGTGAGCTGCAAATAGCAGACAAGAAGTCCCTTCAGGAAAAACACTCCAAATGCAAGACAGCACACAGTAAGGTAATTCTGTCCTGTTGGTTTCAACAACAGACCTCCACCTTGTCATCCATCCACTATGGCTCTAAATCATGTTCAGCTATAAACTGGCCTAAACAGTTTTTTCCATACTTTTTGTCTTATTTCTTTCTTTTGGTCTCATACTTGTCCCCAATAAATTTAACCAGCATTTTTGATGGGCCATTTCTCTACTTTATCTAGAAACATGAATTTCCTTTCTGTTTTACAAGATTAGCAACTCTGCCCAATTCAATGTCAGCTACAATCAGCATACTCAATTCTTTCCAACAGGTTACAAATAGCATATTAAAGAATACCCAACCCAGAACTCATCCTGCAAAACCCTACGACACCGAGGCGCTATCAGCCACCATATGAGTATAATCCCCAAGACATCTGCTGTATTACTTTGGGCAAGTCACTTCACTCCTCCTCTTACAGTTTTCTCATCTGTAAAATGGGGACTAAGACAGTGAGCCCCATGTGGGACAGGGACATTGTCCAACCCAGTTTACTTGTAGCTACCCCAGGGCTTAGTACAGTGACTAGCACAAAATAATAATAATTATGGTATTAAGTGCCTACTATATGTCAATCACTGTTCTAAGTGCCTGAGTAGACACAGATTAATCAGGTCAGAGTCCCTGACACACAGATTTCAGAGTCTAAAGTAGGAAGGAGAACAGGTGTTGAGTCCCCATTTTATGGTTGAGGAAACTGAAGCACAGAGACATAAAGTGACTTGTCCAATGTCACAGAGCAGAGAAGTGGCAGAGCTGGAATTAGAACCCAGGTCCTCTGATTCCCAGACACTTGGTCCTTCCACTAGGCCAGACTTCTTCCCTGGGAACCCTTCTAACCGAAGAATTCAGGCTACTCCCACATGGAGCAATGATGGAAATCCCTGGTATGCCAAAGTAATACTGAATACTGCCAGCTTTGGGTCTCCTTCCAAGCACACACACTCACACACACAAAAAAAAATCTTGTCCTTTTTCATTTGGGGAGTGAGGTGCCAGAGGCTGCCCAGATTGCCATGCCAGTGTCCTAGTATCTATGGCTGGTTATAGCTATGGTAGGGCACAGCCTCCAACTAGGGTGACCCAATAATTCTTCAGCAAATTGCTGCACTCATCCCACATTTCTTCATGACAGACCCCCTTTAAAAGCAAGAGAAACACATGGGGATCAGCTAACTCATCCTGTATCCACAATTGAGAGAATCCCAAATGCCCAGGTCCCTCCTGTGAGCATGAGTCTTTTCAAACTGGCAGGGTCACCACAAAGGTACAGTCTGGTTATGAACTACTGGGAATCCAGGTTTCAGCAGCTACCGCATCTTAACCCCCATCCAGGAATTAGCACACTATCCCTGTCTGGTACTCATTCTTAACATAAACCCATGAGGTTGCAACCCTGTTGAATTATTCTACTTGCTCTACTTCCTTTAGCAGATCCCTTGTGGTGATGGTGCTCACAGGTCCTCCCTGTTGGAATCCAGCTGGCTTGGTCAACACCCAGGACTCCCTTTCCTTCCTAAAGTAGGTATCATCCCCCCTCCTCTTCCTCCTCCAAGGTACACAGCCCAGGTCCTCCTTGAAATTGGTTCTGCTCCAGCAAATGTCATCAGAGTAATGATTGACACCTTATCTAAAAATGGCTTTCCCTCTAGAAAATCCTATCAATCAATAGGATTTATTGAGTGCCTTCGTGCAGAGCACTGTACTAAGTGCTTGGGAGCATACCAAAGAGTTAGTAAGATAAAATATAAACACCTTGAGAATCGTAACCGGAGGCAGAAACTAAATTAACTTGAGAGAGAAAAGAACAAGGGATACATCTGCATGTACCTTAGGTTCCTAAGTAATACGCTATGCAATTTATGTACATAAGATTGTGCACACACAAGTGCTCCGGTGGCAGAGCAGTGCTGAAGTGGAAGTTGTCAGGGGAGGTGGACAAAACGGAGGACAGTTGAAACTAATCAAGAAAGCTCTCTTGGAGATGTGATTTTTCAGGAGGTCTTTGAAGCGGGAGGGTATTTTGGGCAGGGGAAGGGCTTGGGCAAGAGGTCAGCAGTGGGAGAGATAAGAGGGAGGCACCTGGAGTAGTAGGGCCTGGGAAGAACAAAGCATGAGAGTGGGGGTGTAGTGGGAGAAGAAAGGATAAGTAGGAAGAGGGCCTGAGGATTTCAGGAAACAACCAAGTTACCTGGCTCACCCTAAACTGGACTGGTAAGCACATGAGGAGCAGCCTGAAAGGCACTCTGTAAGCATCACCTGTTGTTCCTACAAGCTTGTGGCAAGAGAGGGTGAAGGGTGCACATGTGTTCAAAATGAAAGAGAATAAAAAAAAATGAGTCCAGTTCATATTTTCCCAGATCATCACAGGAAATGTCACTCAAGGCAGTCTTACTGAAGTTGAAGTATTGCTTCCCTCCCAACAAAAAGGCCGGCCAATATCATTAAAGGAAATTTAATTGGTTTGGCACCATGGGCTCTTCACAAAGCCTCTTTGGTGGCTTCCTAAATATCACACACTCTTTTAGTGCTTGCAAACTGATTAATTATTTTAGAATGTTTTTCCCAGGTATCAAAATTAAGGTAACTGACTTATTAATTACATTGGTTCCAAATACTCACCCCCTTTTCAATCTACAGGACATTACACAATTTTTGAAGCCTCATGGAAAACAATGACTAATATCTTTGTGATAATATCTACCAGTGTCTTAAGCACCCTAAAATACACATCATTAGACCCTGAACTGAATACAGCCAAATCTTTATCACTTTTCTAGCATGACTTTCCACTTTCCCATATAAGTGGCATATGCTCTAACCAATCACAATGTCTTAAAAAAAAACAGATAAAATTTGAGGAGTTTTCACAGCACCCAGTTTCTGAGTATAATGCTACATTCTAAAGATACGTTGGATGTATCAGGACAAATTTGGCCAGAAAACACTCAGATCTTTATGACTTTTGGCATAAATCTTTCTAAACCACTTCAGTAGGAAATTTTTAAAAATGGGGATGGAGAAAATGACCCTGGTCAAAATGGAAAAAAAAAAAAAGGAATCACTTTAAATGCAGCAATACCTTTCCCTAAGAGAGAAAATATAATTGGTAATGAAATAATTTTCCTTATCTGTGATTGTTCTATCATTTTACACGGAAGGACAATAGAGGTCCCTTGCTCCCTTAAAAAAAAAGTCAGTATAAAATATAAATCATCCCCAACCTGCTTTTGGGCTATCCAATTTAGTCATACATTTTTTCCACTAAGATTTGTAATCAAGTTGATATATTAAACTTTCAATCTAACAAGACTTCAATCATTTGGAGCACAGTTAAAGAGCTCTTCTGCCAATCATCCAATACAGTGCCCATTAAACTTATTTTTCTACTTAAATTTATCCAGGGCCCTGAAAATATGGCAAGAGTTGAAATTACATTTTTTAAATTGATTTTTTTTTCACACAAGTATTTTCTAGAGACCTTTTTCCCTGAAAAAAATTATGAGTTTTCAGGTGAAATTTTATTTTTTCATGCACTGCAAATGATTTGGTAATATCAGAAATTCAACATCAAAATGTATGCTTTTAGAAGTTTCCACAAAGCATGAGGATGGACTGAACACATGACATGTACGTGAGCCATCTTGCTGTGAAGGAACAAAGCTGGTCACATATTTATAGTGAGAATCAGGTTGTTTCTGCCGTGTATCATGTCATTTGTATTCATTACTCTATATTTACATAGCCTCCTAATCATCATGCACTGTGTGAGCCAACTTTCACCAGTTTTATGGAGTAGGACGTTTCCTCCATCAATTCCACAGGCACGAAAAGAGCCTATGAATCTCTAAAACACAGTAACAATTAAACTCAGCTACTACCAAACTTTAAAGTTAGGAATGAATTGAAGTTGAATTTAAATGTGTTCATTCTTACTCCTTCAGAAAAAAATTAACAGAAGTAGAGAACAGAGGTTTAAGTGTTCCTCAGACTAAGTCATTTGAAAAAAATCAAATCTGAGCGTGAATGTTCACAATCCCTACCCCCAATCCCACTAACAGGGAAAAGTAAACACCATGCATTTTTATGTACAAAAACCTTGTTTCCACATGCACAGATACCCTTTCCCAAGGAAAAATATTACATAAGATGATCAAGCTCAATTTAGCACACACCATTCAATCAATGGTATTTGTTGAGCATTCACTGTGTGCAGAGCACTGCAAAATACAAGAATTGATAGACAAGATTCTTGCCTATAAGGAGCTTAGTCTACAGTTCATTTTGCAGTAACCGTTCATGTTACATTGATATGAGAAGTGTAACATGGGAGGGAAGAAAGACTTGACAGTATAAGATATTTAGAGTTAAAGTTATTATATATGCTCATCCTAAGTAGTTTCTTGCCTTGTTGAATTATCCAAGTATTTCACTTATTAATCTTCACATCACCCCTGTAGGGCACCAAACACTATTATACTTCCATTTAAACTGTCAGTGGTGGATTAGCGTGCAATACCTGCTATAACCTTACCCTAGGCTTGTCAAAAAACAATGCTCCTTTAATCTGCTAGAGTACTTCTATGGCTACTTCTCAGATAAATTTTGATATCTTAAACCTTGACCTCTTTGTCCAACTTTGTGCCTTACTGTCAAGCACTAGAACAAGCACTGTACACATAGTGGTCACTTCACAAACTCAGTACTGGGCTTACATTCTACTTTCAGGGAATATTAGTTCCACTTGGGATTTGTTGCTATTTGAAAACAGAATTTTTGTGCAATTACGGCATAGATATGTTTTATTTCATTTTCATTCATTCACTTGTATTTATTGATGGTGATGGTATATGTTAATCACCTTGAATCCCCGCCACTGCTTAGAACAGTGCTTCGCATATAGTAAGCACTTAACAAATGCCATTATTATTATTATTATTATTATTATTATTTACAAGCTGGCTGCCATTCATAGAGGGGAGCACAAACTTGTATAAGAAGTGAAAAATCAAGTTAGCTTCCTTGTGCAGTGACACAGAAGCAATAACTATTGTGCAAATGTTTAGTCTCTCCATAAATGCTAAAGGTAGCAATTGATGAAGTCATGCATTCTAATGCCCGGAAGAGGCATAAGAAATAAAAAGTGAACAGAAAAAGTTTAGCAGCAAGAGTGTAGTTAAAATCCAAAACCAAAGAGCACTCCCTTAAATGCCCAGGGATAACATAGTTTACTGCTAAAACACAAGATTTTATTTTTGCACCATTATGGAAAGAATGTTAGGTCCAAATAAGGCTGTCCACACAGATCTATAACATGGTAGTTATGTTCTTGTAGAACCTCATGTTTAATGAAAACTTGCAGTGTAGCATTCACCCTATGTCTAACTCTGGGAGTACGAGGCCAACATTTCCCAATTCTGCTGTTATAGTCTATCCCAAACACCTATGAAAAATATACATATAGTCAGTACTGACTTTAACTTCTAGCCCCTCTATCAGAACCTGAACTTTCCAGAATAGTGGCAAGGAGCAAGAAAGTAGTTCAAGAAATGGGGCTCAAGGATCCTGGTTCAGAGAAATGTGTTATTTTCTGTAGTGTAGTACTATGAAATAAAACATCCAAAAGTTCAAGTATTGATAGTTCATTACCTGAAAAAGTATCTGATTCAACTCACTACTTAGAAATTTCAATTTTGGGAAAAAACTGCTGTTATTTATAGCAATAAAATGATCTAGTCTCCCACTGTCTACAGTCCTCCCTGGTGCGGAAGATGATTTGATTTCAAGGCCACAAAGGATTCAATTTAGTTCCCCGAAATGGCAATTTCTTGAATAGGCAATGGGAGAAACTGCCTCATTATACTTCATTTTTTTCAGACGAGAAATGCTGTTAACTAAACAGATCACTTCTCCAATCAAAAATGGATAAGCATAGGCTTGCAAATTATAGTCCAGGAGTATGGCCAATAAGAGTCAAACTGCATAATCCTATTTTAGCGCATAATCCTATCTTAGCACCACCAAATGATACAGCTAAACAGTTCAGACAATAGTTTATATGTCCGGCACTTCAAGACACCTTTCATTTCGTCTTAAGTCCCGAGCCTATCAAGAGTCCAACAACAGGACTCTATAATCCTCAATTCTTTAGAAGCTCTTTGATATCACAAGCCAGGGTGAGCCACAAAATTGAAGGCCATAATAATAATAACGATAATAATAGTGATGGCATTTGTTAAGCGCTTACTATATACTGAGCACTGTTCTAAGCGCTGGGGTAGATACAATAATAATAATAATGTTGGTATTAGTTAAGCACTTACTATGTGCAAAGCACTGTTCTAAGCGCTGGGGGAGATACAAGGTAATCAGGTTGTCCCATGAGGGGCTCACAGTCTTCATCCCCATTTTCCAGATGAGGGAATTGAGGCCCAGAGAAGTGAAGTGACTTGCCCAAAGTCACACAGCTGACAAGTGGCGGAGCCGGGATTTGAACCCACGGCCTCTGACTCCAAAGCCCGTGCTCTTTCCACTGAGACACGCTGCTTCCCCAAGGTGATCAGGTTGTCCCACGTGGGGCTCACAGTCTTAATCCCCACTTTACAGATGAGGTAACTGAGGCACAGAGAAGCGAAGTTACTTGCCCAAGGTCACACAGCAGACAGGTGACAGAGCCGGAATTAGAACCCACGATCTTCTGAGTCCCAGGCCCGTGCTCTAGCCACTACACCATGCTGCAGTTTCAAATATTTTACGTATATATTCCTTCACAGGGAAGGCAGCTTAGCTAAAACTCTTTCAACAAAAGTATAGAAATGCCACTTGAGAAGGGCTGATTTTAAACAATCTGACCCCCCAAATCGACCTGAATTTTTAAAAATTCTCAGGCTGCTCGACTACCCTTTGAGACCATTAACATGGAGGCGGCACACAATGATTCTAAAAACGCAGTTACACAGGCCAGTCCTCTCTAAAAGCCTGGTGAGCCTCTGCTTGCAAATCATTGACCAAAAATGGTCATGGTTCTTAAGGCTGTGTGGCCTTTGGTGAAATGGGAGAAATTTCTTTTACCTGACCTTCAGGATCCCCTCAGCCTCGACGATGGTGGGTAAAAATGGTTATCTTTGCAGAATACAGAGGTAAGAAGGGCTTTGTGGCGCGGATGACTTGGCAATATTTTTTAAAAGCGGTTGGATTGAGCGGGTTGACATCACCTGGCATACCATCATCATCATCATCATCAATCGTATTTATTGAGCGCTTACTATGTGCAGAGCACTGTACTAAGCGCTTGGGAAGTACAAATTGGCAACATATAGAGACAGTCCCTACCCAACAGTGGGCTCACAGTCTAGAAGGGGGAGACAGAGAACAAAACCAAACATACTAACAAAATAAAATAAATAGAATAGATATGTACAAATAAATTAAATAAATAAATAAAGAGTAAAAAAATATATGTGCAAACATATATACATATATACAGGTGCTGTGGGGAAGGGAGGGAGGTAAGATGGGGGGATGGAGAGGGGGACGAGGGGGAGAGGAAGGAAGGGGCTCAGTCTGGGAAGGCCTCCTGGAGGAGGTGAAATACCAATTTCCAGCTGGGCGTAACTGTCTATTCGGCCAACAAAAATTTCCGACCCTAAATCGATAGATGCGGCAGGGAGGGGTTACCCTCCAGACAGGCAAGCCTTCGCCAGAGGGCTGCTGCTGCTGGAAGCTGATTTACAGATAGGACAAACAAAGGCTGCAAAACGACCCTGTTTTTAATCAACCAGAAACCCTATTTGTTAATGATCATTTCTCTCTCCAACGTCTACACCTCCTCTCGGACACGAGGCTTGTTTTCCGGGCTGAGGTGGATGATTACACAAAATTAATTCAAGAAAGGGGGCAAAAAAAAAAAGGCCCGCGGGCGATGGTTTCCTTTTTCCAGGCCCTTTGGAAACCGCATCCTAACCTCCCTCCCCTCCGGGATTTATTTTTGGATCATAAAGTCGATTTTTCCCAGTGGCAACCAGTCCCTTTAACGAAGGGATGAGGGGGCAGGAAGGAGGAGCCCCCCGATTCCGCTGGCGATGGCTTCATCGCGGCCCGGCCCCACAGGGAGGAGCCGCACCTTATTCATTCAATCGTATTTATTGAGCGCTTACGGTGTGCAGAGCACTGTACTAAGCGCTTGGGAAGTCCAAGTTGGCAACATATAGAGACGGTCCCTACCCAACATTGGGTTCACAGTCTAGAAGGTCAATTATCATCATCATCAATCGTATTTATTGAGCGCTTACTATGTGCGGAGCACTGTACTAAGCGCTTGGGAAGTACAAACTGGCAACATCTAGAGACAGTCCCTACCCAACAGGGGGCTCACAGTCTAAAAGGGGGAGACAGGGAACAAAACCAAACATGCTAACAAAATAAAATAAATAGAATAGATATGTACAAGTAAAATAAATAAATAGACTAATAAATATGTACAAACCTCTATACATATATACAGGTGCTGTGGGGAAGGGAAGGAGGTAAGATGGGGGGATGGAGAGGGGAGGGGTCATCATCATCCTCATCAATCGTATTTATTGAGCGCTTGCTGTGTGCAGAGCACTGTACTAAGCGCTTGGGAAGTACAAACTGGCAACATCTAGAGACCGTCCCTACCCAACAGTGGGCTCACAGTCTAAAAGGGGGTGGCAGAGAACAAAACCAAACATGCTAACAAAATAAAATAAATAGGGTAGATATGTACAAGTAAAATAAATATACAGAGTAATAAATATGTACAAACATATATACAGGTGCTGTGGGGAAGGGAAGGAGGTAAGATGGGGGGATGGAGAGGGGAGGGGTCATCTTCATCATCATCAATCGTATTTATTGAGCGCTTGCTGTGTGCAGAGCACTGTACTAAGCGCTTGGGAAGTACAAATTGGCAACATCTAGAGACCGTCCCTACCCAACAGTGGGCTCACAGTCTAAAAGGGGGTGGCAGAGAACAAAACCAAACATACTAACAAAATAAAATAAATAGGATAGATATGTACAAGTAAAATAAATATATAGAGTAATAAATATGTACAAACATATATACAGGTGCTGTGGGGAAGGGAAGGAGGTAAGATGGGGGGGATGGAGAGGGGAGGGGTCAATCGTATCTGTCCTCTCCCAAGCGCTTAGTCCGGCGCTCTGCCCACGGTGAGCGCTCAGTAAATACGACTGAGTGAACTGAACGCAACGGACCGGCTGAGGGAGACGTTCCTCGGGCCGAAAAGGCAGGTTTGGCGGGGGGGGGGGGCGGTGGGAAGAGGTGGCACAGCCGGGGGAGGGGGTGAGGAGCGGGGCCTCGTCTCCGTCCTCAAAAATCTCCAGTGGCTGCCAATCAATCTGCGCATCAGGCAGAAACTCCTCACCCTGGGCTTCCAGGCTGTCCATCCCCTGGCCCCCTCCTACCTCACCTCCCTTCTCTCCTTCTACAGCCCAGCCGACACCCTCCGCTCCTCCACCACTAATCTCCTCACTGTACCTCGCTCTCGCCTGTCCCGCCGTCCTCCCCCTGGCCTGGAATGCCCTCCCTCTGCCCATCCGGCAAGCTAGCTCTCTTCCTCCCTTCAAGGCCCTACTGAGAGCTCACCTCCTCCAGGAGGCCTTCCCACACTGAGCCCCTTCCTTCCTCTCCCCCTCGTCCCCCTCTCCATGCCCCCATCTTACCTCCTTCCCTTCCCCACAGCACCTGTATATATGTTTGTCCATATTTATTACTCTATTTTATTTGTACACATCTATTCTATTTATTTTATTTTGTTAGTACGTTTGGTTCTGTTCTCTGCCCCCCCCTTTTAGACTGTGAGCCCACTGTTGGGTAGGGGCGGTCTCTATAGGTTGCCAACTTGGACTTCCCAAGCGCTTAGTACAGTGCTCTGCACACAGTAAGCGCTCAATCAATACGATTGATGATGATGACCCTTCCTCCTGTCGGGGACCAGGGGGATGAGGACGGGATCGGGGGCACTCACCATGGTGCGAGGTGGCGGCGGGCGCGGGGCGGCGACTACGGCCTCTCTCGGGCGGCGGCGCGAGCCCGGCGGAAGCGCTGCGCACGTCACGCTCCTGGGCGCGCGGGAGGGCCGGCCGGCGGGCGGGCGCGCGCGCGGGCGGGAGGGCCGGCTCGCGCCGTTGCTATGGGAGGGCCCCGGCTGGGCGACGCCCCGCCTTCCCTCACTTGTCCCCCCACCCCCCGCCCCCTACGGCCCCCGCTCCGTCAGTCAGTCAGTCCGTCAGTCAGTCCGTCAGGTTCCGGGCCGGACCCGCCCTTATCGTCCCCTCTGTCCCCCTCACCTGCTTAGGGAGGAAGGGGAGAAGAGCGAGGCGGGGTGGGGCGGGCGCTCGGTCACCTGCCTGTCAATCAATCAGAGGCGGCCGGGGTGTGTGTGTGTGTGTGTGTGTGTGTGTGTGTGTGTGAGGGGGGCTCGGTCACCTGCCTGTCAGTCTGAGGCGGCCGGTGTGTGTGTGTGTGAGGGGCTTGGTCACCTGCCTGTCAGTCAGAGGCGGCCGGGGTGTGTGTGTGTGTGTGTGTGAGGGGGGCTCAGTCACCTGCCTGTCAGTCAGAGGCGGCCGGTGTGTGTGTGTGGGGGGGGGGGGGGGGGGGGGGCTCGGTCACCTGCCTGTCAGTCTGAGGTGGCCGGTGTGTGTGTGTGTGGGGGGGGGCTCGGTCATCTGTCTGTCAGAGGCGGGTGTGTGCGTGTGTGTGTGTGTTGGGGGGCTCGGTCACCTGCCTGTCAGAGGCGGCCGGTGTGTGTGTGAGGGGGACTCGGTCACCTGCCTGTCAGTCTGAGGTGGCTGGTGTGTGTGTGTGTTGGGGGGCTCGGTCACCTGCCTGTCAGTCTGAGGCAGCCGGTGTGTGTGTGTGTGTGTGTGTGTGTGTGTGTGTGTGTGTGTGTGTTGGGGGGCTCAGTCACCTGCCTGTCAGTCTGAGGCGGCTGGTGTGTGTGTGTGTGTGTGTGTGTGTGTGTTGGGGGGCTTGGTCACCTGCCTGTCAGTCAGAGGCAGCCCGTGTGTGTGTGTTGGGGGGGCTCGGTCACCTGCCTGTCAGTCAGAGGCGGTGTGTGTGTGTGTGTGTTGGGGAGGGTTCGGTCACCTGCCTGTCAGTCAGAGGTGGCCGGTGTGTGTGTGTGTGTGTGTGAGGGGGGCTCGGTCACCTGCCTGTCAGTCTGAGGTGGCCGTGGTGTGTGTGTGTGTTGGGGGGGGGCTCGGTCATCTGTCTGTCAGAGGCGGGCGTGTGCGTGTGTGTGTGTTGGGGGGCTCGGTCACCTGCCTGTCAGAGGCGGCCGGTGTGTGTGTGAGGGGGACTCGGTCACCTGCCTATCAGTCTGAGGTGGCTGGTGTGTGTGTGTGTTGGGGGGCTCGGTCACCTGCCTATCAGTCTGAGGCAGCCGGTGTGTGTGTGTGTGTGTGTGTGTGTGTTGGGGGGCTCAGTCACCTGCCTGTCAGTCTGAGGCGGCTGGTGTGTGTGTGTGTGTGTGTGTGTGTGTGTGTTGGGGGGGCTTGGTCACCTGCCTGTCAGTCAGAGGCAGCCCGTGTGTGTGTGTTGGGGGGGCTCGGTCACCTGCCTGTCAGTCAGAGGCGGTGTGTGTGTGTGTGTGTGTGTGTGTGTGTGTGTGTGTGTGTGTTGGGGGGGCTCGGTCACCTGCCTGTCAGTCAGAGGCGGCGTGTGTGTGTGTGTGTGTGTGTTGGGGGGGCTCGGTCACCTGCCTGTCAGTCATAGGCGGCGTGTGTGTGTGTGTGTGTGTGTGTGTGTGTGTGTGTGTGTGTGTGTGTTGGGGGGCTCGGTCACCTGCCTGTCAGTCATAGGCGACTGGTGTGTGTGTTGGGGGGCTCGGTCACCTGCCTGTCAGTCAGTGGCGGCCGGTGTATGTGTTGGGGGCTTGGTCACCTGCCTGTCAGTCAGAGGCAGCCGGTGTGTGTGTGTGTTGGGGGGGCTCCGTCACCTGCCTGTCAGTCAGAGGCGGCCGGTGTGTAATAGTAATAATAATGATGATGGCATTTGTTAAGAGCTTACTATGTGCAAAGCACGGTTCTAAACGCTGTGGGGGGATACAAGGTGATCAGGATGCCCCCCGTGGGGCTCACAGTCTTCATCCCCATTTTCCAGATGAGGTAGCCCAAGGTCACACAGCAGACAAGTGGCAGAGTCGGGATTAGAACCCGTGACCTCTGACTCCCAAGCCCGGGCTCTTTCCACTGAGCCACGCTGCTGTGCGGGGTTGGGGGGGCTCGGTCATCTGCCTTAGACTGTGAGCCCACCGTTGGGTAGGGACTGTCTCTATCTGTTGCCAACTTGGACTTCCCAAGCGCTTAGTACAGTGCTCTGCACACAGTAAGCGCTCAATAAATACGACTGATTGATTGACTGCCTGTCAGTCAGAGGCGGGCGGTGCGTGCTGTCAATCAGGCGACCCCCCCCCCCCCAGCACTAGGTGTAGACCACGAGGAGGGGGGTGTGGTCACGTGACCCAAAAGCCCGTGGCCCGGGTTGTTGCCCTTATATGGAAGTAGTTACCTGGCCCAGGTGTGCCCCGTCGGCCAGTCAACGGGGCCTGGTTGGAAGGGGGTGGGAGGAGACAGGATAGGGAACAAAGAGGAAAATGGGCTTGGGAGAGAGGAGATGGGAAAGGAGGAGGGACAACGGGGAATGAGCAGGGAGAATGGACGGGGCACGCTATCCTAGGAGCAACTGGAGGAGGAGGGGTAAAGGAGGAATGCAGGAGGGGAGAGAAAGAAGAGAAACCCTCATTTTTACCTACTTTGGTGCGATCACCGCCATCCGCTCCCGATTGGTTCACTTCACCCTATTTGCATCGCGTGTCGAGGACGGCTCTGCGCTTTTTTTCTTCCCCCCTCCCGGCGGGGCACGCTGATATGTGAGTCACACTGATTTCAGGTTTTGGAAACGAGTGATTTACCTTTGAACGAGTCAGGAGGAGTAATGTCTATTCAGAGGGGTGTGCCTGCGAAACGGTTTGAGTAAAAGTTTTCTTTGGATCATGACCGCGCCGTTTCTTGGGGCTGTATCGGAAATACTCTGCCCCAGAACTGATTAAAAACTTTTGGAGTTTTCTGGAGTGTATTTGTGGAGGGCGAAGGAAGGAGATGAATTGGATATCTGCAACTGAGGTTTAACTTCACCTGTTAGAATTATAGTTAATTTGGACCATAAGTGTGCATATCCTGGCCCATGTATTAAAAGCGTTGTGATTCTTTGGTGTATTATCTATGGCAACATATAACAAACAGTATTTCAGTTGATGGCGTTGAACCAAAAGAATCTCACCACGCATATAAATCCTGTTTTGGCAAGCACTCAAGAGGACATTACGTTCCTTTCACCCTTCTCCACTGCCTTGCTGCTCTTTAGATTTCAATCTGCTACAATAGGAGGGTAAAGGCCCAGTGGAGGAGAAAAAAAAACTTGGTTAGTAGAGAACCCTTCTTGCACAGGTCGTTCTTTAACCACATAAGTAGACAAGTCCCTTTCACCCTTCTCCACTGCCTTGCTGCTCTTTAGATTTTAATCTACGGTAGGAGGGTAAAGGCCCAGTGAAAAAAAAAAACTTGGTTAGTAGAGAACCCTTCTTGCACAGGTCGTTCTTTAACCACGTAGGAAAGTAGCCAGACTGCAAAAAAGAAAAAAAAAATACACCATCCCATGTCCCAAGGAAGCCTTTAGGCCCAGTTTATTTAATTTGAGTTTCACTCTGATTCATACCATGGGTTTAATCATAGTCATTGTTTCATATAGGTAGAAAGGACCAGGAATCGTTACTATACCTCATATTTTTTAGCCCTTTTGTATGTTTTTGATCATTGGTATTCACTGAGAACAGAGCATAGCATAAACCCTTGGTGGAGCATAACGGAAGCCAAAAGACACATTCTCAGCCCTCAAGAATTTTACAGTTGTAATGGGGGAGACAGGAAGACTGAAATTCCTCACAAGCATTGGGAGCAAGAGGAAGAACAAGGATAAAATGCGTATTAAGCTGAAAATATCAGGATCAAATATTTGAATAATTGAATATGTGTATATATAATATATATACACACACTCACAGCCTATGTGCAGAGGAAGGACATAAAAACATACTTTGATATAGCCTGGTTATGTTCCCTGAAAATGTTCCTCTATAGTGGACTGCTATATCATGAGGTGCATTTTTCCTGTATACTAACATATAGCTAGTTCTGAGCCCCAACATGATGACCTTCACTAGTGGTAAGTAAAAGTTGTAATGCAACCTCTTCTCCTCCATGTTTCTTAGAGGCTTTCCTCCCCTCTAACCTTGTATCCCAGATGTGGCCCTTGCCTACCCAGACTCCCTAGTTTTCTTGCTTTCCCTTCCAATGTCGTTATTTGTTTTCCAATTTACGATCCATGCAGCACCCTGCTCAAGCCACACACACTGACTGCAGCAAAAGGGGAGCAAGAAAATGTTACTGAAGTATGGCTGGGACCATCCTGATGTCTCCTTGCCTGGACTCTGATTCTACCTCAGGCATTCATTCATTCGTATTGAGCACTTACTGTGTGCAGAGCACTGTACTAAGCACTTGGGAAGTACAAGTCAGCAACATATAGAGACGGTCCCTACCCAACAATGGGCTCACAGTCTAGAAGAGGGAGACAATTCACCCCACCGCCACCTCGCCTTCCTCTTTGAGTCCCTGGCAGAGCCCATCTCTGCCCTCAGCCAAACAGCTGATCCCTTTGCTAGGGAGACCCACTAGGGTGTCCATCTGTGAAATCCACAACCCCAGAACCACTCACATCAGCCTATGGAGAGGCTCCATAGGGTCATTGGCCTTGTCAGGCCAAGGACTGGAGCCCTTTGGGAGTTGGGGGAGAGGGGATGCTGAGACCTTTGAGGAGCACAGGTGCCCTCAGTCAGGGGGTATAAGACTGGAGTTGAACTGAGAAAAGTGAGAGAGGGGCACCTGGGTCAGACCAATCCGGCTCCCTGCCACCTGGGACAAGGAGGAAGAGCTGGGAGCCAGATGTCTGTCCACTGGGAGGGTCGCAGCCTGGACCCCGGTAACATTTTCTTGCTCTCCTCCCAAGGGTAGTGCATGGCTTGAACATGGGCCTGCATCAGTCACTCGCTTAAAAAAATAAAATACTGCAGTGGGAAAAGGCAGTAGTAGGGGAGAGCCAACTTCCCAGTTGGGAGAGGTGAGGAAAATTGTTTAGACCAGGAGAGAGTGAGAACAGAGTGGTGTGAGGGGGTGGGGGGAGGAGGAGGCAGGGTGAAAAATGATGTACCAGAATGATTGGATATAACTTGGGGCAGGACTTAGTTACTGGAGTGTGTCAGCAATTAGTACATAAATGTACCCAGGGTGCGTGTACTGTGGGGTGCCTGTAACATGGGGTGCACCTGTGCATAAATAATTGCAAAGCTGTTGGCATTACTTGGGGTGTTGGAGAATTAATCAGGTAAGAAAGAATAGGCAGGATTAAGCATTTACATAGGAGCACTAAAAGGAAAAGGTCAGGTCTATCACTGGAATTGTGGACTTCAGGAACAGGGAGGATTATGGTGTTTTTGACAGATGAGAAGTTTTGTTTGAAATGTACCGAGTTTGAAGTACCAATCAGTGGGATTTATTGAGCACTTACTGTGTGCAGAGCACTGTACTAAGCACTTGGGAGAGTACAGTACAACAGAATTGGTAGACATGTTCCCTGCCCACGAGGAGTTTACAGTCTAGAAATGAGTCAGTGATGTCTAAGGTGGTGAGAGGTTGTGGAAGATAATAATAATAATGGTATTTGTTAAGCGCTTACTATGTGTCAAGCACTGTTCTAAGCACTGAAGATGACAGCGGTTACCTTGGCGGTACTGACTACAAGGAGACCCTCTAATTGGGACCCTTGGAGAATGTCTGGTCTGATTGGAGTGAAGTGGGTGGAAACCTAATTGTAATCAATCAGTGGTATTTGAGAACTTACTGTGTACTAAATCTTTGAGGAAGTACAATACAATAGAGTTGATAGATATGATCACTGCCCACAAGGAGCTTTCAGTCCAGAGTGAGAGATGGGACTTAAATTATAAATAAAGAAAATGGTAGAGTAAAAGGATGTGTATATAAATGCCAGGGGGCTGGGACTGGTATCGGGGTACACACCCATGAGCAGAGATGAGACAGAGTGGATCAAAAAGAGTTTGTGGATTGTAAGTGAAACGTTGCTGATGTATCCAACCTCTTGAGAGAGTTTGAGCAGAAATGTATCTTTTGCAAAAATGAATCAATATGCAGTACTTATTCTTATCATTTGTTAATGTGTTCTTATTTGAGTGTGCTCTTGTCCTATCTCCCCCAATAGAATATAAATTCCTGAGTAGTAGAAATTGTACTTTTTTTTTGTAACCTTGCACAGGTCTTTTTCTAGTACGCTTGGATTTTCCAAAATACAACTGACTGTCTTAGCATCCCTATTTTTACCCTCATAGGTTGTTATAGGTGTCTGGCTCATCTGTTAAGTGGGTTCCTTCTAAGATGTGAGAGAGAATTTGAGAAAGGCAATAAAAAGATAAGGACAGGAGGAGATTCAGAAGGGAATGGAAGGAAATTTAAGTAGTGCTAGGAGACCCTTTCCTCCATTTGCCACCTGGGACAGACTCCAAGCCAGAGTCCTGAAAGACAATGACCAGAATAGCAGTCAGTCACCCACAGCCCTCACATATGTATATTTTATGTGTTCCTCCTGTGTCTAGAACATCTCTACATGGAGTTCATTCATTCATTCGTATTTATTGAGTGCTTACTGTGTGCAGAGCACTGTACTAAGTGCTTGGAAAGTACAATTTGGCAACAGAGACGATCCCTACCCAACAGTGGGATCCCAGCTTGATAAGTCTGAAACTCTTCCCACAAGGGGCTGTACTGGTCATCTGTGGTGGTTGAGAGGTGAAGGATACTCTGAACATTTGGCTGTCCCCCTCTGATTATGGATCATCTTTTTTTATGATATTTGTTAAGTGCTTACTATGTACCAGGCACTGTACTAAGTACTAGGGGTAGGTATAATAATGATGGCATTTGTTAAGCGCTTACTATGTGCAAAGCACTGTTCTAAATGCTGGGGAGGATACAAGGTGAACAGGTTGTCCCACGTGGGGCTCACAGTCTTAATTCCCATTTTACAGACTAGGTAACTAGGGCACAGAGAAGCTAAGTGACTTACACAGGGTCCCACAGCTGACAATTGGCAGAGCCGGGATTTGAACCCATGACTTCTGACTCCCAAGCCCGGGCTCTTTCCACTGAGCCACAATTAATCAGATTCAGTCTGCCTCACTTAAGGCTCACAGTCAATCCCCCTTTTACAGATGAGGTAACTGAGGCACAGAGAAGTGAAGTGACTTGCCCAAGCTCACACAGTAGACAAGTGGCGGAGCTGGAATTAGAACCCAGGTCCTTCTGATTTCCAGGCCTGTGCTCTATCCACTAGGCTACGTGGCTTCCATCTAACTTGGGTATCCCTACTAGTAGAAGTGCTTCCATCAGCTGAACTTTGAGCTTCCTTGGAGCTCTGTATGGGGGTGTCCACTACCACCCTGCAGTGATCTACAACAGAGTCTCCCTCCCACCTACTCCTCCAAAGCCTAGTAAATTGGTGTGCCATCAGATGAAACAGCCAGAAAACAGTTGGGCTAAATTCACATTGGAGTAATAGGTTTCCTGCAGCATTGTACATAGACATCCACCCCCGACTCAATACAGTAAAAAAACTTGATAGAGAACTTGGTAATAATAATAATGATTGCATTTATTAAGCGCTTGCTGTGTGCAAAGCACTGTTCTAAGTGCTGGGGCAGTTACAAGGTGATCAGGTTGTCCCATGGGCTCACAGTCTTAATCCCCATTTTACAGATGAGGTAACTGAGGCACAGAGAAGTTAAGTGACTTGCCCAAAGTCACACAGTTGGCAGAGCCGGAATTTGAACCCATGACCTCTGACTCCAAAGCCTGTGCTCTTTCCACTGAGCCATGCTGCTTCTTGGTAGGATGTGAAAGGATATTAAGATCACCTCGAGCAAATAGATAAGACAAACACAGCTAATGCAAGCAGTGGCAAAAAGAGATGATTGTATTGGACAAAGCCCGTTTTGTTCTCGTGCTCCAGATGCTGTACATACAGTCCCCAAATGGGACTGGAACCGTGTCCAGTCTGCTTATACTCTGTCTACCCCAGCACTTAGTACGGTGGTTGGCACATAGTAAACGCTCAATAAATACCCCTGTATTTACATCTACACACGAGTGCTGGTGAAGGTGTATAGAAGTTCTTGAGCGTCCCCGTAGTTGAATTAGTCTCTCTCAACAGAGAGTGGGAGTCTCCCATGCAGATGGATGTTTCTGCCGACGTTGCCCTAAAAGCCAGCCCCCAACCTGCAGGGCCAAGTTGAATAGCCAAGTAGCTGCTGACACTCGCCCCCTGAACCTGCTCACACTTGTTGGTCGCCCTCTCTCGCTGTTCACCGTGGAGCCTCCCATCACCTTCTGCAGCCTACAGTCTTCTCACTTGGCTTTTGGCAGGGGAATTAGCAAGTGGCAGCAGCCTCCTGGCCCTTGGGCCAGGGCCCAAGTGGCACCTATCTATATGCTTTGTTTTGTTGTCTGTCTCCCCCTTCTAGACTGTGAGCCCGTTGTTGTGTAGGGACCGTCTCTATCTGTTGCCAACTTGTACTTCCCAAGCGCTTAGTACAGTGCTCTGCACACAGTAAGTGCTCAATAAATACGATTGAATGAATGAAAGAATGGTGTGGAGGAGGTGTGAGGGGAGCAGGTTCTCCCCTATCCCTGTATAGCCTCCTCTTCCCTTCTCCTACTATTTCACCCCTCTTCCTTCCATCATTTCCCCTTTGTCTTCTTTCCCTTCTGTATTTTTCCCTTTCCCCCCCCCTTCTCCTCTTTCCCCACCCCCCTCCCCTCCATCTCATCCAAGACTCCTCTATTGGAGGGAAACATGAGAGACAGAAAAGCCAACTCACAGGCTCACATGACTCTTCTGGTATTTTTCCTCTGATTTTTTCCTCTGATTTTTCCTCTAATAGAAAATGTTGTTTGTGTTTTTAAACCGCGCCAAAAGCGTGAGCGGCTTTTTCCATAGGTGTACTTTCTGCTTGCTTTTTCTGTTGCTAGGGAGAAAATGTTGCTTGGCTCTTCTCCCCAGAAAGAAAACAGCTGTGACATGAACCCAGGGAGTAGGCCCTGTGCTAAGGAGTCTGACTTCAGGTAGCCCCCCAAGTGGTTTTTCCATCCTACACTCTAGCCAACTCAGGGGCCAATTCTAATCTAATCGGCAGTGGTTATTCAGTCCCTTTGTCCCTCTTTCCTCCCCCTGCTTTTCTCTGGATCATTTTGCTGCTCATTAGCATTTGCATCACAGGGTAAACTGGGGCGGGGAAGGCTTCTGACAGCCCAACAGAAATCACTTCATGATGAAATATGTGCTCTGCATTGGTAGTTTGTGGATTTGTCTGCCAGTTTAAATGAGCCCTTCTCTCCCACTTTTGAGTTCTCAGGCTTTCCACTTCTTTCCAATCATTAGTATTTGTTGGGTACCTACTGTATTAAGTTCTTGGGAGAGTCCAGTAGAACTAGAAGACATGATCCCTTCCCTCCAGGAGCCTACAATCCACTGGGGGAGATAGCTGGGAAAATCAATTAGATAGGAGAAAGTAATAGAGTAGAATGCTAGGGAGTTGTGAAGTGGCAGTTGGGGGATTTAAGGTGGGGAGAATAGTAATACATTGGTGAAGATCTCCTGTTTGTGCTTTAACTTACCTTTCTTTTCCCTCAAGTCCCAAACCAGTCAGTCAATTGTATTTATTGAGTGCTTACTGTGTGCAGAGCACTGTACTAAGAGCTTGGGAGAGTTCAGTCTACAATAGATGGTAGACGTGTTCCCTGCCCACAAGGAGCTTACACTTTAGAGTGGGGGATGGAATTTTTATATATACATACACACACACACATAAATTGTGGATATGTACATTAAGTGCAGTGGAGCTGAAAGTGGGGCGAATAAAGGGTACAAATCCAAGGGCAAGGGAGAGGGAGTAGAGAAAATGAGGGCTTAGTTGGGGAAGGCCTCTTGGAGGAGATGTGATTTTAATAAGGTTTTGAAGGTGGAGGGAGTGATGGTCTGCTGGATGTGAAAGGGGAGGGGGGACGTGGCGAAGCATCAGTGGCCAGATAGACGAGATCAAAGTCTAGTGAGTAGATTGACATTAGAGAAGGGACGTGAACGTGCTGGGTTATAGAACACCTTGAGCCAGCCCCTCCTGACAATAGGTCGTCAGCCAGCTGTTGGTTTGCCAGTTTGATTTGGTTGAGGTTCACCTTTGATCTGGGGAGTCACCTACCTCCCGACCCAAGAGTAAGAGGAGGGGTTCTGGATGATACCTGAAAACCTGCCAACAGGTGGGACTCCAGTAGTACGTGGATACTGGAGAGTGGGTCCTGAATGCTTTTTGAGGGTGTGAGCTCATTGTGGGCAGGGAATGTGTCTACCAATTCTGTTGTGTTGTATCCTCCCGATGCTCAGCTCCCGATGCTCAGTACAGTGCTAAGAACAGATTAATTTAACGGGGAGATTTTAAGCAAGGTGAGGTAGCAAGCCAGACCCTTGGCTACAAGAAAATAAGCATCCATATGTCTGCAGGCTAAAGCGTGGATTGCCTGGATTACTTACACTACACCTAAAAAGGAGCTAGAGCCCCAGTTGAGATTTTAGCTAGCAAAATTGCCCTTTGTAACTGTTAATCACAGAAGAGGAATATATCGGGAGGTTTCAGGTGTGATTTGGAGCAGCAACAGACTAAGTGTATGGCAGAATTGAGGTTAAAATAAAAAACACCGGAATTTTAATCATTTAGTCCGAATACTGTAAAACTTTACCTTCTAATCAGGTTGATAGGAGCCAGGTGATTCCAAAGTGCACAAAGGCTGGGTAACTGGCAGTAATCCTTATTGTTCCTGTTTTTGCTAGCAAACTCAGGGCATTTAAAATGGCGTTTGATCCTCTCCCTGTGAGCTTCCGTAGCTGGAGGTAGAAGGAGTCACTGTTCATTTATATTAGCCTTTTCATGTGGAAAACTCTCTCTCCCACCCTCTGAACTAGTGAGTCACTTCCTTTAAAATCAAGTATTAAAAGCCTTCTTTTCCTCCAACTCAAAACTTACTCATCATAAAGAGCTTTGAGATACTCTTGGATGTTGCCACATGCAGCCATGCTGTGTTGCAAGAAATACTTTGAATATATACTTTGGAACAGGCAGAAAAATTTTCTCAAAGTTTCAAAGTGTGTTTTTGCAAACTTCCAAGAGGATCTCTAAGATGCTGGGTTCATCGTTCCCCTATTTATCGTGTAAACTCTAGGGAAAAATGTTATTAAAAGGTGCAGTTGGCAAATTTGCAGGACTATTTTGTGACTCGTGGAGGCTTCTGAAGTGACGCATATTGTTTCAGGACTCTCCATACTACGAGTCACTCAGTAAAGCACACAGTTTTGTTCAAGGACTAGGAGACTAAGCTCTAATAATGGATTACATTTTGTCTCCATTTTAATTATTCTATATTTAGCTGACCTTCATATTTGAAGATGACCTTACAGAATGTGAAGTCCTCCCTCCGTGAAAAGAGCCATGGAGAATCAACACACTTTCCATCCTTGTTTACGAGGAAGGGCAGATCCTGGTTTTACTAGTGGGCTTGCCCTATGCCAGGCCCGTTTCTATTTTTGACTCTGTCTCCTTACATCCCTGTTTTGATCAAGTCTTTGCCCTAGGAGAACATCATGTCTTCTGATTTCTACCCGGCAGGCTGGTAGTCAGGGAAGTAGCATGGCCTAGGGGGAAGAACACGGACTTGGGTTCTAATCCTGGCTCTGCCACTTGTCTGCAGAGCCAAGTCACTTAGGCAAGTCACTTAACTTCTCTGGGTCTCAGTTACCTCATCTGTAAAATGGAGATTAAAATGGTGAGCCCTATGTGGGACAGGGATGGTGTTCAGCCTGATTAACTTCTATTTTAGACTGGGAGCCCGTTGTTGGGTACGGATCGTCTCTATCTATTGCCAAATTGTACTTTCCAAATGCTTAGTACAGTGCTCTGCACACAGTAAGCGCTCAATAAAGGCGATTAAATGAATCTACCCCGGCACTTAGTACAGTGCCTAGCACATAGTAAACACTTAATAAGTACTATTAAGAAAGTCATTGGTTTCACTCAGTTGTGTTAAATGAGCAGCTACTGGGTGCAGAGCACTGTATTAAGCACTGGGAAAGAATACAATAAAGGGTGAACAAGACTTGGTTCCTGTAAGGATGGTGGGAGGTGGCTGACTGTTACAAGAGGAAAGATTGACTATATAAAGATACAGGACAGGGACTGTGTCCAACCTAATTCACTTGTATCTACCCCAGCACTTAGAACCGTGTTTGACGCTTGGTGTGTAACAAATACCACTAAAAAAAGCTTAAGAACATCAGAATGATGATTGACGCAACGTGCTAGGTTGTATTGTTTGAGGTTATGCTCTTCGATGTGTCTTGAAAACTGAAAATTTTGCATTCGTGTATTGTTTGTGTCCTATGTCGCGGTCGTTTGGTTGTCCTGCCGTCATCCAGTCTTCTCCCATGCCCCACCCAGCAGAGTGGTACTGCCTTGAACTTGGCTTGGATGCTGGTGAACTAACTGTCCCGGGACTTTGCTGGGGGACATCTTGGCTGCCATTGGTTGTTGAGTGCCCTTCGAGGTGATGCTGATTAGCTCCTTGCGGGCAGGGAATGTGTCTACCAACTCCATCGTGTTGTACTCTCCCAAGCGCTCAGTACAGTGCTCTGTACACAGTAAGCATTCAGCAAATACCATTGATTGATTGAAACCGCTCCAGGAGCTCAATCTTTTGTAGGAGGTGCAGGCCTCACAGCCAGATGGAAGGCTGGTTATCCCAGCTGGGTATGTAACTTCATGTCCTCCTCTTGCCACACACAGTCAACTGGAGCAGTCTTCTGAAGGCCGTGTTGATTTTAAGATCCAGAGGAAAAGGAGGGGAGGAAAAATCTCTTTTATATATTTGAGGATTTCTTTTCTTCTTGAGCTCTCTGGGTAGCTAACCTCCAGAACACAGTGAGCGACATTCCTTCTCTAGTGTAGTGGGTAGAGCATGGGCCTGAGAGTTAGGAGGTCATCGGTTCTAACCATGGCTACACCACTTGTCTGCTGTGAGGCCTGGGGTAAGTCTATGCCTCAGTTACCTCATATGTAAAATGGGGATTGAGACTGTGATCCTCATCTTAAGTGCTTAGTACAGTGCTGTGCACACAGTAAGCGCTCAATAAATACGATTGAATGAATGAATATGGGACAGGGACTGTGTCCAATCCAATTTGCTTGTATCTACCCTAGAGGTTAGTAGAGTGCCTGGCACATAGTAAGTGCTTAATCAATCAATCAATCAATCAATTGTATTTATTGAGTGCTTACTGTGTGCAGAGCACTGTACTTAGCGCTTGGGAAGTACAAGTTGGCAACATATAGAGACAGTCTCTACCCAACAGTGGGCTCACAGTCTAGAAGAGTGGGCTCGCAGTCTAGAAGAATGGGCTCATTAACAAATACCACTATTGTTATGATTAATAATAATAATAAAGCAAAACATTCCTTTGGGTAGGGATCTTTAATCAGTTTGGTTTGGGGCTTTTATGTGGTCTGAATCTCTTATGCCAATTAAAGTCAACAGATTTGGGGGGTTTTTTAAACCCGCAACCATAACCAATTGTCGAGGCTGAAGATTGACTTCTGGAGCTTTTCCTCATAATATGAAATTAGGCCATGAAAACAATGCATTTTTCTCCTTAGGCTTAATTGTCTAAACACACCTCTCATTTCATGTCTCCAAGTGGAGTTCTTGTGTGGTGGCTGAAAAGGAGTAAGGGGCTGGCAAAATCAAGGGTGGCTGTTGGTCTGGCTTTCAGCCTATCCATACCACGTCCTCTAGGTCTATGGCCTAGGGCATTGTCAGTATTTTAATTTTCTGGGGCTCAGAAGGGGTGGCTGTCTTTACAGGGGAGCACAGTGACTCTGGAGCAAGGGTTGGGGCCCCGGGGGATTCTCCCCCCGCACCACCTGGTTGGACATGCTGTAGGCTAGGCAGATTTCCACAGATTACTTTTTCCTGTATCCTTATAGTGCCATTATGTTCATTGTGGGCAGGGAACGTATCTACTAACTGTTGTACTGTATCGATCAATCGTATTTATTTCATTCATTGAATCATTTATTGAGCGCTTACTGTGTGCAGAGCATTGTACTATGCACTTGGGAAGTACAAAATCGGCAACATATAGAGACGGTCCCTACTGCAATGCAGAGCACTGTACTATGTAAATAGTCTCCAAAGCACATAGTCCAGTGCTCTGCTCGCAATAAGCACTCAGTAAACACCATTAATTACATAACTCATTCCGTGTATGTAACTGTGTACGTCTGTTGCTTTGGGGTTGGCATAGAGGTGTCTGGTGTCCTCCGGTGGCCACCCTAAGGGGATATGCTGTTCTAAAGTGGAGTGCGGCTATTCCAGAGAATATGAGAATTTAGGGATAATCAAGAGGTATTGCAATCTCAACACTTCTCTAACTTCAGACAGCATTGTTTTGTTTTCTTAAAAATGTAGTTTCATTTGAGCTATGAAGACCAAAGAGATAGAAAGACTTAAACATACTCTTTCGGTATGAGAAGTCTTTCTTTTTAATAATTTATTTGTTTAGAGTTATATTTTTGTTTTTCATTTCAAAAAAATTCATACAATGTTGCAGGAGGAACCTGGATTAAAATCAGTTAAAACCTTAGAGTTTATGTGGGTAATATGGAGGGAAGGGAGAGGAGTTGGTGGAGGACTCCTTTGCAGTGTGTCCTTCCTTGCTAGTGTGAGGGGGGCTTCTGGCCTGTCTTTGTCCCTTTGGTGTCAAGACTCTCAGCTGTGTTTTCTTCTTTTCTGGCTCCTCAAACACTTCCATCCATTTCACACAGCAGACTACTGTTCTTGCTGTTTTTGGCAGAATCAGCAGACCTTCTGCAGATAATAGCTAACTGCGTGATAAAAACAGACCCTCTCTGCTTTTCGAACCACCGCCCTGAGCAAGGAACATCGACTGCTTGTAATGGCTATGTGAAGGGCACCTATTCCTGACTTAGAGACTGATCTCGAGTTCTGACTAACCTCCCATTGTTTAGTCTCGTCCTGTGTGGGTTGAAGTGCTGTTTTTTATTGAAAGAGGAAAAAAATGTCCTTAAAACTGAAAACCAGCGTTGGCAGTGCAGCCCCTAAAGAACACACTTAAAGACTTGTTTTGCAAGATAGGACAGAGCAGCTGTGAACCTTTGACTTTAGGAGAGGACTTGGCCAGAAACATTACAATCAAGGGTGCATTCGCAGTTTCCTCTCCTTGGAATTGGTGTTTTTTTTAAAGTCAGTTTTTGCACCGGAGCTCCTGAGGGCACTGAACGCCACGTGGCCCACAGGGAAGAGAACAGATTCCCTCTCTTCCCCTCCCTTTTCTCCGCCGGCAGTGAATCATTCTCATTAGCTGCAGTTTGTGGTGCTGAACCCCTCCCAAATATGCCTTTCAGAGCCACAAGGGAGATGTGTGGGACATGCCCGAGCCTGCCATGTGACCATCTGGACAGGCGTAGCACGCGTAGATCTTGCCTTAATGTATGAGAAGGTTTCAGATGCAACAGAAACATGGTAGTGTTCATGCTACTCAGTGGCCTGTACCAGGCCCAGTCAGCAGCAGCTACAGGCATCCCCAGTGGGCAAATGACGGAGGTACTCTGTGTAAAAAGAACTCTAGCTATATTTTTGTTTGGCTATATATTTTGATGGTATTTGTTAAGTGTTTACTATGTGCTAGGCACATGTGGGGGAGATATAAGGTTGGACACAGTCTCTATCAGTCTGCCCTGTTCGTTAAAGGGGGGCATTTCCTCATGTTGAAGGCACCTTCTCCCTGTCTGAGAGTTAAAGATTGGTCAGCCAGTTCTGATGGGGTGATTCTGCTTTACTGAAGTTGCCCAGCTCTATCTGCTTTGGCCGAAGGTTGCAAGCCAGTAAGTCATGGCTCCACTTTCCATTCCCTTAGATTTGCCCCCCCCCAATCAGTCAGTCAGTGGTATTTGAATGCTTACTCTGTGCAGAGCACTGTCCTAGGCGTTTGGAGAAGTACATATACAGTGCAGTTGGTAGACACGATCCCTGCCCACAAGGTTCAGTCCACAGAGGAGACAGAGATTAAAATAATAACTGAAACATAAAATGAATTAAAGATAGGGGAAATAGTGGAAGCATTGAAACCACATCAGGTGCCCACCTGAGCATTGCATGGCGTGGATGGGTACTGCAGAGAAGCAGCGTGGTTCAGTGGAAGGAGCACGGGCTTTGGAGTCAGAGGTCATGGGTTCAAACCCCGGCTCCGCCAATTGTCAGCTGTGTGACTTTGGTCAAGTCACAACTTCTCTGCACCTCAGTTACCTCATCTGTAAAATGGGGATGAGGACTGTGAGCCCCACGTGGGACAATCTTATCACTTTGTATCCTCCCCAGTGCTTAGAACAGCGCTTTTCACATAGTAAGCGCTTAACAAATGCCATTATTATTATTACTGAAGGAATGGAGCAAGGCAGAGGGGCCTGGTGGCATATTTGGGCACTGAACCCTATGGTTAGAGCAGTGTGGGGTACTTAGGAAGTTCCATCTGCTCTTGTTTTGGCTCTTGACCACAAAACATTTGGGGTAATGGTTGAGGTTCAGTCTGAGAAAGCCCTGGGGATTTGGGTTGTTCCAGGATCTGCCCTGGGCATGGGAGGATAAAAGGATTTTCTGAGGGCCTGAACTCCAAGGTCTTGTCCAGCTGCCTTTGTGGGTTAGGTCCATCTATTAGGGATGAAGGATCCAGTGCTGCCTGGAGTACGTAAAGAGCTAGAGAAGGTAGGTGTCCTACTACTCTTTTTGCATGTGTTCAGTGAAGAGCAGATTGTCATTTTGGCCATATTTCCACACTCTTGGAAGCAGCATGGCCCAGTGTAAAGAGCACAGGCCTGCGAGTCAGAGGAACTGGGTTCTAATCCCGGCTCGGCCTGTTATATGCAGTGTGACCTTAGGAAAGGCACTTAACTTCTTTGTGCCACTATTACCCCATCTGTAAAATGGGGATTAAGACTGAACCCTGTGTGGGACATGGACTGTGTCCAACCTGATTAGCTTGTATCTACCCAGCACTTACTATAGTGCCTGACACACAGTAATCACTTAACAAATACCATTAAAAAATAGCAAAACAACAACAACAAAACCTTTATATACATCCTCTTCAGAATGGTAGGAAGGCTAGCCACACATTCACACTATGTTGCCAACTTGTACTTCCCAAGCGCTTAGTACAGTGCTCTGCACACAGTAAGCGCTCAATAAATACGATTGAATGAATGAATGAATTCACGCACAATGTCCTTTCACCTTGGGTGGCCCCCAGGAAACCTATTTTCGAATCCCCTATTGCCATTTCCAGAAAATGGGCATGACATCAGGCCAGTTGTGGTCTGATGAGGAGCCCAACAACTTGTTCCTGCAAATGCATTCCAGCAGAGAGTGCAATTCTGACCTCATGTCAGACCCACAGAACTTAGTTTTATTAAAGACGATGCCTTCGGTATATAAGTATAGAGCAGAAATGACTAGCCTGAATCCAAGCTCTCAATTTTTGAGAAATTATACCTTTGAAGGAGACATCTCAAATGCAGTCTTTACAGCAGGGTTTGCTAGGCCAGTAAGTGATGGGTGATTCTCTGGTGCTACTCTGAATACAGTGAGTTCATTAACATTTGGGGAAAGTGATGGAAGAGTACCACCACATTGGCTAATCCAATCCCAGTTGTTTGGGGAAGGGCTCACTTTGTGTGACCCAGAAATAATAGTTGGCCAGTTAAACAACATGTAAAATATATTGAGCCCATTTCTTCCCTCAGTGTGGGAGGAGAGTGCCCTGTCAGAAGCCTGAAGAGATATCCTTTGTGCCAACTAACAAGGAAGAAGGCTAATGGTCTGTGTCTCTTGCCCAGGAGAGACCGAGCTTACCCCATGCATGGCAGTGGCCACGCACCATTTTGGGGTGGGACGTGGGACAGCGTACTTCTGTTTGAGCACTGCTACAACTGTTCTTTTCTTCTGACCTGCCCCTATATTGCTCAGGGAGGCAGGGCTTGTGACCAGAGCCACAACAGAAAGCAGAGGATAGAAGAATAGGGGAACTGCGAACTTTTCCCTCCTCCTTTTCAGGAACCTATCCTTGTGGATGGGAACGGAGAGACTCTAACCCACCCGACACTTACTCTGGGTACTGCAATATGCTAGGACCTAAGGAATTACAAAGAAGTAATAAAACATGGCCCTTACTCTCAAGGAGTGTGCGATCTATACTGTCCTGGGTCTCACCCTTAAGGGTGTCTTTGGGCGTAGTTAGGTGGCACAGTGGGGAAGAGCTGCCTGAAAAGAGTTTAAGCTGGTAGAGAAAAGGGAAATGACGTGCCATAGCATCCCCCTACCCCCTCGGGCTCTGGAACAACACTTCAGTCAATCAAGCCACCCTTCTCCATCTTCACTGGCACTGGTGAAACTGAGCACTAGTACCCTTGAGAATGGCAATAGTTGTCTTGATAAAGTGTCTTGAAAACAGTCAATCTTTGAAGAATTTGCCAAACAGGAAGATCTCATAATGTAGATGGCTTCATGGTACCATTTTGTGTTCTAATCCCCGTTCTGCCTGCTGCAAAGACCACTAAACACTTTGCAATGCCACATCTGTGGTGTTTATTGAGCACTTACTTTGTACAGAACACTGTACTAAGCCATCTGCTTATAGTACAGTCAATCAATCAATCAATCATATTTATTGAGCGCTTACTATGTGCAGAGCACTGTACTAAGCGCTTGGGAAGTACAAATTGGCAACATCTAGAGACAGTCCCTACCCAACATTGGGCTCACAGTCTAAAAGGGGGAGACAGAGAACAAAACCAAACATACTAACAAAATAAAATAAATAGAATAGATATGTACAAGTAAAATAAATAAATCGAGTAATAAATATGTACAAACATATATACAGGTGCTGTGGGGAAGGGAAGGAGGTAAGATGGGGGGGATGGAGAGGGGGACTGTGACCTTATTCTTGCTTCTAACTGCTGGAAGCGGGGAGGACGAGTGGGAGAAGGAAGGAAAGGTGGCCAGGCAGAGCGTGGGGTGGTGGGCAGACTTGCAAGAAGGAGTTTTTTATTACAAGAAGGAGTTTTATTACTCTGTTTATTTATTTATTTATTTATTTATTTTACTTGTACATTTCTATCCTATTTATTTTATTTTGTTGGTATGTTTGGTTCTGTTCTCTGTCTCCCCCTTTTAGACTGTGAGCCCACTGTTGGGTAGGGACTGTCTCTATGTGTTGCCAATTTGTACTTCCCAAGCGCTTAGTACAGTGCTCTGCACATAGTAAGCGCTCAATAAATACGATTGATTGATTGATTGATTGAGTTTGGTGGGGCCGGATTTGGGGACCAAAGGCTTAGTCCAAAATTGTAAGGGCAAAGCTTTGGGCAGCCTGGACACACAGGAGTCTAAGAGGGCTAGCAAACTGTTCTAGTCTCGTCCCCCCCTGAGCATTCCTAATATGTCCATGTCGTTATGAGCAGTGGAGTGGCTGTCCCATCAGCTGTTAGTTCCCACTGAAGCGCAGGCATTTAAGTTTGATTTCAGGATTTCTTCTGTCTCTTCAACATTTGTCCTCCTGCTTCCAAGGGCCTTTTGGCTGCATGTTCATTCTAAAAGCTCTACTGTCCTCTAGTGATAGCTCTGGGCTGTGTTGGAGATATCGTGCACTATCTATTGCAGTAGTAATAATAACAATAATAATACTAATAATGGTATTTGTTAAGCACTTACTATGTGCGAAGCACTATTCTAAGCATTGGGGGGATACAAGGTGATCAGGTTGTCCCAGGTGGGGCTCACAGTCTTAATCCTCATTTTACAGATGAGGTAACTGAGGCACAGAGAAGTTAAGTGACTTGCCCAAAGTCACACAGCTGACAAGTGGTGGAGCCGGGATTAGAACCCATGACCTCTGACTCCCAAGCCCGGGCTCTTTCCACTGACCCACGCTTCTTTGCAATAAAACCCAAGAGAATAATTCACAACAGTGTGGCCAAACAGATGTCTAAGGAAAACTAGATTTTAGTGTATTTTATGTTACCCAAACAAAGAGGATTGCTTTTTAGTTGAACAGTAAGAGTACACTTTTTGAAACTGGAAAAAAATGAATAAGATAAGATGAATTTAATTCACTAATTTTAAACTGATTTTAAGCCAAAGTACTGTTGATGGTGATTTTGGGGAAAAAAATATTTAAATGACCTAAAGTAGAGAAATAATGAAGATTTAGACTAACTTACTGAGTTCGGACAAGACCAGACCAGGGCCTTTAAAGATAATTAATGTCTCTTCTCAATCTGATTTTGTTTTCAACCAGTTAATTGGTAGTGTTTATTGAGCACCTAGTGAGTGCAGCGCACTTGAAAGACTACAATAGGAGCCATGATCCCTGCCCACAAGGAGCTTGCAGTTTAGTGGGGAAGGTGGACATAAGATAAATTCCAAAAAGGAGGAAGCAGTGCTCAAATGGGACCTCAGAATTAACACTGATTCCTTATCCATATGGGTGTTTTATCTCTGGACCACAGACCCTGAGCCCAGGGCTGTTAGATTGTAAGCTCTTTGAAGGCAAGGACTGTGTCCCATGCTTCTTCTGTTGTATTTTTCCAAGCACTTAGGACAGCGCTGTGCATACAGTAGTCATTCAGTAAGTACCATGAATTGACTGCTTTTAGAGCAGTGTCCATGCCTGTCTCAGGTTTAATGTCTTAGGGGACTGGCAGTTGCTTGGACAGTGCTTGGCACATAGTAAGCGCTTAACAAATACCATCATTATTATTAATGTGGGCCAAATTCCGAATTGCCTGCTTTCGGAACAGTGTCCATGCCTGTCTCAGGTTTAATGTCTTAGGGGACTGGCAGTTGCTTGGACAGTGCTTGGCACATAGTAAGCGCTTAACAAATACCATCATTATTATTAATGTGGGCCAAATTCCTGTTTAAGGGAACCCATAATTTGGGGACAGTTCCTTCCTGGAATGATCTGTGAGAAGGAGTGTTACTTAGTAGATAGAGCACGGGCCTAGGAGGCGAAATGACCTGGGTTCTAATCCTGACTCTGCCACTTGTCTGCTGGATGACCTTGGGCAAGTGACTTCACTTCTCTGTGCCTTAGTTTCCTCATTTGTTAAATGGGGATTAAGTCTCTGAGGGCTAAGTGGGACTCGGACTGTGTCTGACCTGATTAGCTCATATCTACCCCTGCGCTTAGTACAGTGCTTGGTCCATAGAAAGCATTTAGCAAATGCCATAGGAAAAGAAAAAAGGAAAGGCTTCTCTTTCTGTAGTAAGGACTGACTTCAGTCTTTCCGGACCTTTCCCCCCTCTGCCAAGGCTGCCTTAAAGCCTGGTGGGCCAACAAGCCACCTCAGAACTTGGGGACCCTGGCCTCTGCACAACCCAGAGAGGCATAAGCGCTTAGTACAGTGCTCTGCACATAGTAAGCGCTCAATAAATGCGATTGATAATGATTCAGAAGCACCACGTGCTGCTTGAAGATGGGGTTTGGCTGCCTCTGTGCAAGGGACAATAGTCCTCTAGTCCTACTCCAGAATGGCCCTGCATGACCCTGGGGAAGAGTGAGCTCTTCTCACCCCTGCCTGGGACATGGGGAATTATTTTCCCTATTCCAGGAATAATGTGTACCCTATTCCCCTTCCGGCTAGACTGTTAGCTTCTTGTAGGCAGGGATTGTTCTACCGAGAGCTTAGTACAGTGCTCTGCACACAGTGCTCAATAAATACCATTGATTGGGAGACTAAGTTCAATATTCTATAAAAAGAACTCTCAAAACAGGATTGATTCATTTAACAAGGTATTATGAGAAATTTATGTGTAGAATCAGGTTCATTTGAATGTCATTCATGATTAGTTTTTAAATTATTTTTCAAAGCTCTGATAATTCTATTCTGAAAACATTATGTATTTGACATTTAGACCCAAATGCCTTTTTTATAATAAAAGCAGCAATTAGCAATAACATTTTGAAGAGACTATAAACTACAATAGACTTTTTTTCTCCTTTTATCCAACTATCCTGCCCCTTTAAAGAGAAAGCTGTATTAAATGATCTCATGTGTTATTGTGTCGTGGGTTATTGTGGCAAAAGATGGGGTTTACATTGTACATGGGAAATGCAATGTTTTATTACCATGCATATGAAGAAATTAATTTCTACGTCTTAGAGAGTTGGGAAAGGGAGGAATATTATTGCGGGACTATCTTCATTCTTCTCTGTCAGTAGATTTAAGAACAGTGTCTAGGAGTATTCATTTAAGATGAGTCGAATATCTCCATATAGCCAGCAGAATATAAGTATTTTTAATTCTATCTTACATATGAAACAAAGAGGTGATTTGAACAAAGTCGCATAGGTCTCAATCAGTCAGTGGTATTTATTGAGCACTGTGAAGAGCATTGAACTGAGCACTTGAGAGAGTAAAATGCAATGGAGTTGATAGGATCCCTGCCTACCTGGAGATTATAGTTTACTGGGGGATACAGACATTAAAATACATTGCAGATGAATATGTACATAAGTGACGTGGGATGACAATCAGTGTTTAAGGGTTACAGACCCAAGTGCATAGGTGAAGCCAAAGAGAGGGCAAATAGGGAAAGCGTGGGGTTAGTCATTGAAGGCCTCTTGAAGAAGGTATGATTTTAGTAAGGCTTTGAAGGTGGGACCAGTGGTGATCCATTGGTGTGTGAAGGTGGAGGGAGTTCCATGCCAGAGGTAGGACGAGAGCAGGGGTCAGCAGTTGAAAAGATGAGATTGAAGTATAGTGAATAATGAGGAATGAAATGTGCGGGCTGGTTTGGAGTAGGAGATTTGAGAATTTCCTGACTCCAGTATATTCTCAGTCCCTGGAAAACTGCTGAAGGTACAGAAATGTATCCAGTTGAACTCCCCTTTTGAAACCTGTTTTCCCATTTAATGTGTTGTCTGATTTTGGGTGAAGGATGTTGGTGGGTGCATATCATGATTAGATCAGTTTCCTTCGATGTCGTCAGTGTTAGAGGATCATGAAAAATGTTCTCCCAGGACTAATCATGCAGATGATTTTTTAAAAGATCAGTAATACAAGGACTTTGCAAGACAGAGCAAGAAGAGAGCCTTTCTCTTGGTGGTGGCCACAGTGCCATTAATTGTAGTATGGATTGATTCCTTGGCCTTCCGACTCTAAACATTGAGGAGATGCCCTTAGAAATTTTCCCCTTTTGTGGAGGGAGAAAGGAATGAGGGAGAGTGAGGTTCTTCCCTGGTATGAGTTTACTGAGTATCATTTGATGCTTTTCGCACTGCCCCTGTATTCTGTCCCAATCCTAGAACAATTAAACCATTCAAAAGGAAAGCACTGCTGTCTTGTTTCCCCCGTGGCTGGTCTCACAACAAAAGAGTTTGCAAACCTGTTGACCGAAGCTTTGCACTGAGCCCTTTCTGCTCCAGCCAGGCAAGAGCCAGTCCCCTCTCTGTCTTTTATCATTCCCCATGGGAGACAATGGTAGCGGGAGGAACCGAGCCAGATCTCCAAACCGCTGAGCCAGCTCTGGAAAGGCAGAGAAGAGTGACGTGGGGGCTCGTGGGTTTTATTTAACGGGCTGCCCCAGGCCTGCTCTCGATGCCCTAGAACAGATCAGCAAGAGCCCCAGAGTCATCACCGAGTGACTGGAGAGAGAGGACCAGAACTTGCAGCCAAAATTTGACCAAAGGAGACCAACCCCTCTCCGAGGGGCCAGGGAGGAAGCTTGGGGAGGAGGCCGTCGGAAGCCTCACTGCCCAGCAGTCCTCACCATGTACAGGAGCAGCTACCTGCATGAGACCCGCGAGGAGAAGTATGAGCGCTCGGACGTCTTCGATGAGCCGCAGCCCCTGGCCGAGGTGAGCGGCCTGACCCAGGCTCAGGGCCTGGAGAACCTGCAGGAACTCAACGAGCGGTTCACCAACTACATAAACTGGGCGCGGGGGCTAGAGCAGCGCAACGCCATCTTCCGCAAGCAGCTGGAGACCTTCCGGCGCCTGGATGAGCTGGCAGGGCTGGAAGAGGCCTTTGCTGAGCAGATAGAGTTGAATCACCAACGGGTGAGAGAGCTGGCCCATGAACGCACCAAGCTGGAGCGCGAGAGCAAGGATGCCCAGTGCTCACTGGATGAGTTCCGCAACAAGTAAGCATGGCGGGTGGCCCTTGCGGGGGGACGGGGGGACTCCGCTGTTAGCCTGCAGCTCCCCGTGGTGTCCGGTTGTTGCCGTGGGTTTGTCTGGAGAGAATCCCCTTGGGGAACCATGGCAGGGGAGCAGATGGGTGAAGCAGAGCTGGGGAGTATAAACTTGTGCTGATTGTCCCAGTGGGAGCCAAGGGGAGGCGGATGAGGCCCCTTTGGCAGTTCCACCAAGCGTGGGTCGGTTGTGCCACGAGGGCTCAGCCTGAAAAGGCCAGAGCCAAGGCAGGTTAAAGAACCGAGCTTCGTTTTGGAAAGGGTGAAGAAAAGCCCTGATCCCAACGGGTTAGGAAGGCCGCCCACAGCAAGCAGGAATTAAGTCTTGAGGGCTGGTTATGGACCTGGGAAGTTTCTGGCCAGTCAAAGTCAGTGGCTAGTTAAAAATGGGGAGGTTCCCAACTTGGAAATGAGATACGCATGCAGTCATAAAGGGAAGAGAAGCACCTACACATCTTTCCTGTCTTCATACAAGGCAGATCTGTGGTATGTAAAAAGAAGTGGGAATCCATTTAAGGATTCCTTCAGCTATCTGGACCATGTCATCGACCCATGATCACGGTAATGTAGATGTTGAAAACCTTTGGAATTTCACTGCAAAGATTTGCTATCTCTGAATGTGTGTGGTATAGTCACACTGTCCCTCCTGCAGCTTGACTCTGCCCATATACCGGCATAGACTGGTCGAAAGGGAACATATGCCCTGAGCCATCCTTCCCTGTACTCATCGGTGGCACGGCCCCGACCAAAAGGAAAATGGCCTGAGAGGCCTCCTTTCTAAAGGAAAATGAGAAATTGAGTCCCCCTCTTTCCTCACTTGTGAAAGGAATGGCTGGAGTGGTCTGTGGAGAAAGCAGCACCCCTCCTTCAGGAGGGACCAGAGGAAAGAGAGGAGTGGAGGGTGGGGGGCAGGAGAGAGAGGTGGAAGAGTAGAGGGAAGAGGTACAGAGAAAAAGAGGCACGAAGAAAATAAATGAAAGTAGGAGCTTCATGTGACCCAGTGAAACAATGGGTCCAAGCCTTGGATTCTTCCTGGAAAAGGACAGTGTTGTCAGGCATTTGTTTGATTTTCTTTGGAAAAAACTAGTGGAGGGGGCAGACATCAAATTAAGAAACTCTTGCTATTGAAATCTGAGAGATTCGATTCCCATAAGATTGAGCCTTCTGAATACATACTGTATGAGCATTGCTCAGTGAATTAAAACTGTAACTGTTTTTTTTAAAATCATTTTTGCAGGTATCAAAATGAATGTGACTATCAGCTTTTATTAAAAGAAACCCTTGAACGCCTTAATAAGGTATGTTTATTGCACCCACACCCACTGATACCTATTGGAGCGTAGCACTGGACTAAAAGACTGAATTGTCTGATTTCTTTACAGTGGATAAGGTGCCACTTTGAGATACAATTTAATGTTTGTCTTTCTCCTTCAAGCTCTTCCCCTCATCCTAATCTGTGTTTCTACCTCTCTTCCCCCTCCCTATCTTTGTTAGGGCAAGCACATAAATTAGGATTGGGATTTATAAAACAAATTATTTATGTCCCCTATTGGCTGGAGTCGATCTTGTCTTCACGTGGCCACCCAAAGGTGATTCCCCGCTCCCAATGAAGGAGGAGGTGACTATGAGTGGGGAGGCCTTAGTCTCCAACCCGCCTCAATTAATCCATCAGTGGTCTTTATTGAGTGCTTACTCTGCTCAGAGCACTGTACTAAGCACCTAGAAGAATGACAAACAAAGAGATGGTAGATATCCGTACCATCATGGAGTTTACAATCTGTGCCCAGCGAGACCCCAGGCGGCATAAAGACTGGCCAGCCAAATTGCAGAGGAGTTGCAGGGCTTCCTTGCCTCCTGCTGCTGCTGCTTCATATCCCTCTGCTGGGAATGCAGCCATTGTCCACAACTGCTCCCATCACACTGGTTTTCCTGGCAGAGGGAGTGCCACCAACTTGCATAAAAATGAAGAGGCACAGCCTGGAGTCTTGGTCTAGTCAAATAATTCAGACCTTGGCTAAATTACAAGGCCACTACCGAAGATGGCTGTCGATTATGAAGAAGTAGGAGTTTGGGCGGGTTGGGGGGGGGGGGGGGGGGTTTAAAAAATACGAAATTTGGGGAATAATTATCCAGGTCCTTTTGTAAAATTCATTCATTTGTTCATTACAAAAATTTCAGGTTTATTTTTTATGTCTCATACAACAAAGGACAAGTGTTTCTCTTAGTTTTACTCTTTCCAACATTTCCAAATGGCACAAGGGGCTAAAGTGAACGCTTGACACTTAGTTACTCCAAATGGCCCGATTCCAGTGTCAATCCCAAACTGAACAACGTTCAAATCGTGAGCTCAAGTTGAAGCTCTATCCTGGAAGGACTTTACTGTTCTTTGCTTCAGGCTTTGTCGTGCTGCCCAGGAGCAGTCTCTAGGCTAGTTAAGAAAATGAAATTTAAAAACTGGAGCGCTTCCATGGCCCAACATGTTACTCTGTCAGGTGACCAGATTGTTGTCCATTCTTGGCGGAGGCTTTTCTTGGGGTGGTGCTTTGGGGGATGTTCACCAGAGCTAAGCAGATACAGAGTGAGAGAAACACAGATAGCAGTGTGGGGTCAGAGGAAAGGAGCAGATGAGAGGGGAGAGAGGAGGGGACAAGGAGAGAAACTGAGGAAGCATGGGGAGAAGAGAAGAGGGATGGGAATCGAGACAACAAACACATTCAGATATAGCTAAAATAACCCAACTGCCATCCAGACTTCTTTCTTCCTCCAGCCCAGGCCGTGCCAGTGTGAGCCTGCCTCCCTGCCAACGTTCCCCCAAGGCTGTGTCCATGCCGTGGGAGTCCCCCTGGGCTCTGCCGGCAGGAGCCTCCCCTGTTGCTTCCTGAAACGCGTTGGCAACAAACACTCTCATCGTTGCCACTCAGGCCATGCCAGAAAAAGTCCCGTTGGCATCACTCCACATATTTTCTGGAGGTTTCTAGCGTGGTTTTAATGCATCATGATGGCTATACCAGAAACCAGTAGAAATGACCAGAAAGTACCCATTCCAGCCTCTGAGGAAGAAGAGGAGGAGTGGAGGACAAGGCTGTCCCATCTCACCATCACCTGCCAGAAAGTGGGACTTTAATAAATTCTTCCATAGGCTTTACTGGTGGCAGAGTGATACCCAAAATGTGTCCTGACTAAATGCTCCCAATGTGAGAGAATAGGAAAGGACTGTAGTAGAAAGTTTGCAGAGCTCAGTTCAGACTGGAGCTGTTGACAGTCTCTCAAACTAGCTAAGCAATATAGGCCTTTTATAACCTGCCACTCTAGGCCTGGGCCTAGTTTGCTTAATTATAAATTCACTTCTGCCTCAGGGTCCCTTTTCCAAAAGAGGATGGAGGGAACAAGGGAATGTGGTAAGAGGCTTGGATGGAGGTGGAATCTGGAAGCAGCACAATGGCCAGGGCTATAAGAAGTAGTAGTAGTAGCAGCAGTACTAGTAATTGCATTTACTAAGCATTTACTATAAGGCATTATACTAAGCTCTGGGAAAGAAATATGTGGATGAGGCAGACACAGGCTCTGTCTCCCAGTCTAAGAATGAGGAGAGACGGGGGTGGTTGGTGACAGACATGTAAGGAAGACCAAAGAAAAATACAAAAGACAATGACAAAATGAAGGCAGCAGATTTCAGGCTTTGGAAAGGGGTTTTGGGAAAAGCCACCATAATTATTGAAAAACTAGTTTAAGCTGCAGTTTGGGAAGTTTAAAATGGACATAGAGAACTTCTGAGAATGAGAGCAATTGAACACTGAGCTATGTTTGGGAAATCACCTTATCTGGAGGCCTTTACAAATAAGATATGTTCCCAGGTATCAGTAAGGGGGTAACGAACGGGGATGGACTGTATCACTTCTCAAAGTACTTAGAAACCATAACTTTTTGTGATTCTATAGTGTCTTTCCCAGGAAATTAACAAACTCCTAAGGTTTTCAGTGATGATCAAAAACAGAATGACAACCAACATTTACCTTTACCTTGCAGTTTTACCCCACATCTACAGAAATGGACACGTTAAAACATAGCTACACAGTGATACTCATTCTTTGCTGTCTTCTACATTACATATATTAATTTATTGAAATAGGAAGATAAACAGCATATTGCATTAGAATCCTAGGTCTCTGACCACACCTTGATGTTTGCCAGGTTAGAACCGTCGTTATCTCGAAGGGTCCCTTCATCTCCAGAGCTGTGGAATCAATGCAAAATGATTTCTCTTTCTTCACATTTCAGGAAGCAGATGGGGCCTTGCTACAAAACCTGGAACTTCAGATCGAATCTCAGTTTCTGCAGGATAATATTCATGCAACCAAGGACAGGTACAGGAAGGTAATTTCAATTCATTTTATTCAAAGTGGGGTCAGGAGGAGGGTAGGTATCCAGCTGGGGTGGGGTCAATAATCCAAACATATGGGATGGCAGAAAGAGGGGAGAAAAGGCAGGGGGGCGGAGAGAGAGGCAAAGAAGAGGGAAATGGAGAAAGAGAAAAAAACCTACTCCTTCCCTAGACACAAACATGTTTTGTCACATAGGCATGATCATACCTATGTGTGCACATGCTCAAACGAATACAGACACGTTCGTGTGATCTCTCTCATTGTGGGGGAAGGAGAAGGTAAAGAAGAGAAGCAACCATTGGGTGCAGCCACCGTTAGAGGCTGCTTCTCATCTCACTTGCTGCTGACATGCTTCCTCCAGCTCACCAGTGGTGGCCAGGACCGAAAACAGGACTCTGTTCAGTTTGCAGGACTAGAGAAAACATTGTGTGATGGTCTCCTCTAATTTGGGGATGACTGATCGCATTCCTTTTTGTTTAATCCTGTTTAGACTTGTTACAATCACATAGGTTAAGAGGGAGAAATCCCTTTGATGTGTTGTCAAGAGTCAATCACTGCTTCAGGGTCCTTGTTCAATTGGGATAATGTGGTGGGTTTGTGATGGCTATTGGAGGCTATGGGCTCCTGCAAGGGCAGGGGAAGATTAATAATAATTATTGGATTTGTTAAGTGCTTGCTATATGCCAGGCACTGCACTAGTGCTGGGGTGGATACTTTAAAATCGTGCTGGACAGGGTCCCTTAGTTAAGATACCAACCTGGAACTTGAAATAAGCCGTGGGATGCCATTGAACTGCTGTTTCCCATGCTGCGTGTGTGTTGGGGGGAAGGATAGCCAAGGGGCTGAGGTGAGGGCTCTGTTTCTGGTGGTGAAAGATTGGGGTGCATCAGAGAAATGATGCAAAAGATGTCATTTTGATAGGGTCCTTGCCCATCCGTCCAATAACCACTAAGGCCATCAGTGGCCATCCAACCTCTGGGGATGCAGGCCCATCATCTGTGGACCTAGTTAGTCTGGGCCACGCCTGAACATGTAGTCCCTAGGAAGTCTGGGGTGGTTCTGGGCCCTTCCGGTGGGAATTCCAAATCATGATGTGGGCCGAGGATGGCCTGACAGATTCTGGGGCCCAAATTGGTTTGTTTGGGGGTTTCACTTAAATTGTTATCGTCTTAAGGATGGGGAATGCTTAGGGCAGTGCCTTTTTGCATTCAGTAGGAGCTTGGTAAGTACCCCGATTAGTAGATTTCCTGGACCCCCAACCAAGCCCATGAGCTCTGCTGTTCATGATGAATATCGGTCCCACTGAGGATCAATCAGTAGTATTTATTGAGTGCTTACCGTCTACAGAGCACTGTACTAAGCACTATGGAGAATACAATGTAACAGAGTTGGTAGACTCATTCCCTGCCCACAATCAGCTTCCAGTCTAGAGGATCCAACAGTTTGGTTCCAGCTCCAACCCCAGAGCTGTGGGCTGACCCTGACTAGCCTTAAAATCGCAGGAAGCAAACTGGTAAACGAATTATCTGAGGGCCTATTCTTTTACTTTGTTTGGGGGTATAGATTGACTGAAAGCATTTAAAGTGGCCTAGTGGAAAGCACTTGGGTCTGCGAGTCAGGGGACCTAGACTTTAATCCCAGTTCTGCCATTTACTGCTGTGTGACCTCGGGCAAGTCACTTAACTTCTGTATGCCTCAGTTCCCTCATCTGCAAAATGTGGATTCAATTCCTATCCTCCCTCCTATACAGATGCGAGTCCATGTGGGCCTGATTATCTTGTATTTACCCCAGCGCTCAGTACAGTGGTTGGCAAATAATGAGCATTTAACAAATACTAGAGGACCTGGGTTCTAATTCCAGCTCCGCCATTTGTCTGCTGTATGACCTTGGGCAAGTCACTTTTCTGTGCCTCAGTTTCTTCATCTGTAAAATAGGGACTACCTGTCCCGTGAGCCCCATGTGGGATAGGGACTGCATCCAACCTGATTATCTTGTGTCTTCCCCAAGGCTTAGCACAGTGCTTGGCACATAGTAAGCACTTAAGTACCATAATAACAGTTAATGAAAATGACTTTATTCCCCTACAGAATCTCTTGGAAATTCAGACCTATGTCAATGTCTTACAGCAGATCATTCAGACCACCCCTTGTGTTTCCACCCTCTCCATTGGGATCAGTGAGGTAAGAAATCTAGTCTGATTGTGAGCAGGAGTCCCCAGGGAAGCACTGTTGGGGAAATAGCCACCCCTCCCGGGATGCTTCAGTTCTCAGAGGGCAGTGGTTCCAGTCTACATGGCACCACTCAGTGTGAGCCCACTGTTGGGTAGGGACTGTCTCTATATGTTGCCAATTTGTACTTCCCAAGCGCTTAGTACAGTGCTCTGCACATAGTAAGCGCTCAATAAATACGATTGATGATGACGATGAGACCTCCATGCCCGAGGCAGTGCTCCCCTTTCTGAGCTCTGTTCGTTCTGTCTCTTTGTCTGTCCCTCGTCCAGCCAGGGAACAGTCCGGGAAATTCCTTTAGGCTTTATGCAAGCTCAAACCATCAGCTTTTACCTTCCATGATTTTCTAATTATTTGACCCGAACCTTCCAGTGCCAGCACTTAGTTTTGCTAACAAAGTACAAATATGAGACTGTTTTGAAATCGGGTTGTGGAAGCTGTAAAGTAAGGAGTCACTTTCCTCACCTTTCAGAGTGTTGCTGACCAGCAACCATCACGCCAAACCCCAACTCCTAATGAGCTTTGCTTTCCTTTCCTGTCCTCTGGTTCTCTCCCTTGAAGCGTTTTTGAAAAAATCTGACACATTTCTTACTTCAGGACTATACCAATTCAGATCTTTCCCAGAATTTATTTTTAAAATCTCATCAGGGAAAAGCTTTTCTTCCAGTTTCAAAAAACAGGTCAACAGTAGCAGAGAGGCATCCCCTCTTTCGCCCAGGCCCTATCCCACAGTTCAGATTTTCGTTCATTTTCTTCATTAGGGAATAAAGATTTAGTAAAATAAGCCTGAGTTCAGTAGGTTTTTTTCTTTTCCATTTTAGAAACCACTGAATCTTCACTTTCTCAATTCTGTAGGCAAGGTTTGAATATTAAACTAATGTGTTCTTATTTTGCTTCAGGAGAAGCTGATTGCTGAAAGGAGAATTCCTATCCTGCAGAGTCACCTAGAGGAGTACAAAAGTATCCTGGCGCAGTTACAAACACAGAAATCCAAGCTGCAGGCTGAGGTATGTAGCCATGTGGTAACTTTATGTTCCATGGCCCCAGCAAAGTATTTTTTCATCTTTCCAACTTTGTTCTTATTCTGCCTTCACTGCTTACAGATGCCCTTGATTTTTCCTCTTTTTCCACAGACCAAAAACATTAAAAAATACATGTAACATCTGCTCTCCCTCCCTTTCCCTCCCTTTCCCTCCCTCTCTCCCCCTCCCTCTCCCTCCCTCTCCCCCTCCCTCCCTCTCCTTCTTTCTCCCTCCCTCTCCCTCTTTCTCCCTCCTTCTCCCTCTTTCTCCCTCCTTCTCCCTCTTTCTCCCTCCTTCTCCCTCTTTCTCCCCGTCTCTCTCCCTCTCTCTCTCCCTCTTTCTCCTCTCCTCTCCCTCCCTCTCCCCTCCTCTCCCTCCCTCTCCCTCCCTCTCCCTCTCTCTCCCTCTCTCTCCCTCTCTCACCCTCTCTCTCCCCCTCCCCCCCTCCCCCCCTCTCCCCCCCCCTCCCCTCTCTCCCCCTCTCTCCCCCTCTCTCCCCCTCTCTCTCCCTCTCTCCCCCTCTCCCCCTCCCTCCCCCTCCCTCCCCCTCCCTCTCCGTCTTTCTCCTCCCCTCTTCCTCCCCCCCCTCTCTCCCCCCTCTCTCTCTCCCCCTCTCTCCCCCTCTCTCCCCCCTCTCTCTCCCCCTCTCTCTCTCCCCCTCTCTCTCTCTCCCCCCTCTCTCCCCCCTCTCTCCCCCTCTCTCCCCCCTCTCTCCCCCCTCTCTCCCCCCTCTCTCCCCCCTCCCCCCCTCCCCCCTCTCCCCCTCTCTCCCCCCTCTCTCTCCCCCTCTCCCCCTCTCCCCCCTTTTCCCCTCTCTCCCCCCTCTCCCCCCTCTCTCCCCTCTCTCTCCCCCTCTCTCCCCCCTCTCTCCCCTCTCTCTCCCCTCTCTCTCCCCCTCTCTCCCCCTCTCTCCCCCTCTCTCCCCCTCTCTCCCTCCCCCTCTCTCCCCCTCTCTCTCCCCCTCTCTCTCCCCCGCTCTCTCCCCCCTAGCTCTCCCCTGCTCTCTCCCCCTCTCTCTCCCCCTCTCTCTCCTCCTCTCTCCCCCTCTCCCCCCCTCCCCCCTCTCTCCCCCTCTCCCCCTCTCTCTCTCCCCCCTCTCTCTCCCTCCCCCCTCCCCCCTCCCTCTCTCTCCCCTCTCTCCTCCTCTCTTTCTCCCCTCTCTTTCTCCCCTCTCTCTCCCCCCTCTCCCCTCTCTCCCCTCCCTCCCCCTCTCTCTCCCCCTCTCACTCCCCCTCTCTCTCCCCCTCTCTCCCCCTCTCTCCCCCTCTCTCTCCCCCTCTCTCTCCCCCCGCTCTCCCCCTCTCTCCCCCTCTCTCCCCCCCTCTCTCCCCCTCTCTCCCCCCCTCTCTCCCCTTCTCTCTCCCCTCTCTCCCCACTCTCTCCCCCCTCTCTCCCCACTCTCTCTCCCCACTCTCCCCTCTCCCCCTCTCTCCCTCCCTCTCTCCCCCTCTCTCCCCCTCTCTCTCCCCCTCTCTCTCCCCCTCTCTCCCCCTCTCCCCCCCTCCCCCCCTCTCTCCCCACTCTGTCTCCCCACTCTCCCCTCTCCCCCTCTCTCCCTCCCCACTCTCTCTCCCCACTCTCTCTCAACTCTCTCCCCCCACTCTCTCCCCCTCTCTCTCCCAGTCTCTCTCCCCCCTCCCTCCCCCCCTCCCCTTCTCCCCTCTATCTCCCCCTCTCTTCCCGCCTCTCCCCCCCTCCCCCTCTCTCCCCCTCTCTCCCCCCTCTCATTCTCCCTCCCCCTCCCTCTCTCTCTCCCTCCCTCTCTCTCTCCTCTCTCTCTCCCTCCTCCCCCTCTCTCTCCCTCCTCCCCCCCCCTCTCTCCCTCCTCCCCCTCTCTCCCTCCTCCCCCCCTCCCCCCTCCCCCCCTCCTCCTCTCCCTCCTCCCCTCTCTCTCCCCCTCTCTTTCTCTCCCCCCCCCTTCTCTCCCCCCTTCTCTCCCCCTCTCTTTCTTTCCCTCCCTTTCTCTCCCTCACACGCACACACTTTCTCCCCGAGTTGGGCTTTTTCCCTATCCATTTTCTTCTCCCTCAGTGAACACAGGTCTTGTCTTTCCAGGCTCTGACATGCTGCCTCCTGTAATTGGTGGAGGCTGTTGCTTCCATCTCCCAAGATGCTGCAGGGCCGTGCAGCAAACCGCTGTAAATGGGGAAGCAAATTCCTTGCCTTTTAAGCCACAGAGGGTGGGTGGGGACTTCTTCTCCTGAGGGAACTGAGTGGGCACTTGAGAGTTGCCAAATGTTTGTTCTCCTCAACCTCCACTTAAACGTGACTCACAGGCCACTGCTGGCCTCACCCACAGGGTGTCTCTCCTTTTCGACTCCCCAGGGAGCTCTTCTTCATAGGGGCAGGGGGATGAATCCTGTTGTTACAGCATTTAGTGAGGACTCTGGGAATATTAGCTCCATCGGGCATGGAAAAAGTCTGTATCATTCTAAATTGTAAATAAGCCCGGCAAAATTTACAAGTCAATGAAGATTTTATTTTTGATCAATTTGCCCTCCCCAGGGAGGTAACAGTGATAGAAAACAATTTTGATTTCACTTGCACTATTTGCTTGGCTTAAACTATTATTCCTAGTTACTTGCAAGTCAGCTAGTGGATCATGCCAAAGTTGGGGTACATGTCTACACACCCATTTGTATCCTTACACGCGCACACACGTACCCGTGTCACTCTAGCACTCAGAAACTGGGAGATGGTTGAAAATCAAATCACTTTCTGTCAAGTATCCATGAGGAAAAGATGGAAAATGCTTTTCTCCTCTCTCCAGTTAAGTGAATTAGTGGTGGTATATAGATTTTTGTCTGTGTTTCTCATTCGTCTATTTTCTTTAGCTATCTAATGTAGTGTGCTGCAGACTGCATCTTATTTTAATCTTTCTCCTTGGCTGAGAGATTCTAAATGGTGCCATGGGTTTTTGGCTGGGAGGAAAGAATGCAGTAACCATGAACAGATTTTCTAGGAGGTGGAATGAGCCTTGTGGTTCACTCACGTGATGGCTTTTCTCTGGAATGTGCCTTTATCCAACAGACTACAGTGCTGGAACAAGCTATTAGAAACACCCAAGAGAACTATGATGATGAAGTCCAGCTTTACAACGAGCAGATCGAAACTCTGAGGAAAGGGATCGAAGATGCCGAAAGAACCTTGGAAAAGTGTTCCAGTGACTGCCGCCAACTGGCGTCGTACCGGCAATCTCTAGAAAATGAACTGGAACGCTACAGGCATATCATTGAGAATGAAGATCACAGGTATGGCCAGCACAGAGAAAGTGCTTGTAACTGCTGGAAGAGCATGGGAGCTTCTTATTTTAGAACCTGCAGCTCCACAAGTGGTTGATTCGGGTCTGTAGACCGAATGAAATCTTTGGTAAACGCCGCGGATTGACAGTGTTTTACAGGATTAGGTAAACATGGTGATGGTGACCCTCTTTAGAGAGGGTTGGTGCCTTTAGACCATCCTCTGCAGTCCACTGCAGACTTTCTGTTCTGTTTTGAGCGCAAACCGTGGAGCCTAAAATATTCCTTGCTAGAAATGTAGCCCCGAAGAAAGAGCTTTACACCCCCAGATCACTACATTTCCGTGACTCCTTTCTAGTAGTAGACTAAAATCAAGAATTTAAATAAACCCCAAACTTGAATTACAGACTGAAGTCAAGAATTTAAATAAACCCCAAACTTGAACTACAGCGAGAAGGTCAAAAACCAGGTGGGCTCTAGTGGCAAGGACGCATGCCTGGGAGTCAGGAGACCTGGCTTCTAATTGCAGTTCTTTTACTTCAGTCAAGTTAAGTGCTTGGGGGAGTATGAGACAACATGCCTGCTGTTTGACCATGGGCGAGTCACTTAACTTTTCTGTGCCTCAGTTTCCTCATCTGTAAAATGGGGGATTAAATACCTATTCTCTCTGCCAGCAAGACTGAGAGCCCCATAGGAGATATGGACTGTGTCCTACCTTCTTATTTTGCATCTACCTCAGCATTATTACAGTACTTGGCATGGGGTAAATGAGTGCTGAACAGATATTATTATTAATACCACTGTTATTAAAACCTCAATATTTTGCAGCCCCTGGGAACATATATGCCTTTTTAGAAATATTAAGCTCATAAAATAAACTTCAATCAGTGGGGCAAAGGGGCCAGGGTGGCGAGCCTTATCTTCTTTGTGGGTGAAAGAGGAAAGGCAGTTCCCATGATCCAGGCCTGATCTAGAGAGCATTGGTGGCCAAGGAAGGGCCGGACAAAAGGGGGCTGCCACCTGCCACCCCTGTAGCTTCTCCCAACCCTGACACCCCGCTGAGTTGCTACAGCCAAGCAGCCTCCCTCTTAGCTGCCTAGGAGAACCGAGTTCTTTCCAGTTAAGAAATGGGAATGGAAATGGGACCCTTTCTGACTTTCTCCTCTAGGTTGAATTCAGCTATAGTCGGGACACCTGTCACACTCTTCATGCAGAGTTACAGAGCCTCATCCAGTTCAGCTCCTAGCGGGAAAGGTAATGTCTCCTCAGATCCCCTTTCTCAATATTTTTTAATCCTGAAAAAGCATTGCTGTTGACCATGGGCATCGGCACCATATTTTGCTACCACCAAAAATTTTAAGTCCGGTCGTCAAACACATTTCAGTCATTGATGGTCTAGAAGTCTGCGTTAGCATGTTGGGAATTTCAGCAGTTAAAAATTGGGCCCCTTGTTATGGCTGGGGTAAGGGATAGGTATTGATGATAGGACTGTTGAAGGTTGAATAGATAATTGGTTTGTCAATGATCTGAGCTTTGGGTTTTACAGGATTGTTATGTGGCCTTTCATTCTATCTGGGTAAGGAGGATGCAGTGTATTTCTACCCTGAGAACTTCAGTAGAGGAAAGGCTCACTCTGAGATGTTGTTGTTAGTTGCTATCTAAAGGCAGTCCTTTGCTAATTCCAACAGGAGTACTGAACAAATAAATTCCCCACAGAAGAAATCTACATAGCTGTACTGGCCCTGGGGGATAAGTTCAGTATGCATTTTAAAGCGAGATGCTTCACTTTATTTTCCAAGCACCCGCATTCAATTTCTTGGCCTTGGTTTTAGATATCACTCAGGCTATCCAGGACATCACCACAGCAAAACCAAGACAAAAGAAAGTTTCAAGAATGAGGGAGATTACAGCGAAAGACAAAACCGATAAAACTTCAGGGGACAAAGTATTCCCCCTCATCCTGGAAGGCCTGGAGGGGGACCAGCTGGGAATTCAGAAGGAGAGCACTTCCAAGCCAGACCTGGAACTTGAAGAATTAGGAATTCCGGAACAAGAAGCTAAGCCCGAGGACATTCCTGATGGTGCTCAAATAAGCAAAGCTTGTGATAAACTGTGTAACATGCTGAGAGAGAGAGTGAAAAGCCCTGAAAAATCTGAACCCCAAGCAGATCTCCACACCAAAGGACGTTTTGTCCTTGTTACGGGGGATGCCAATTACGCAGACCCCAGCTTTTGTGGCTCATCCATCCCTGCTAAAGGTGGGATTGCGGTTTCCATCGATGGTGACCAAATAGCCAGCGGCAAGGGAGTGGAGGCACAGCCTGGAGTGCCAGAACCCACGTGCTCAAATGGGAGAGGAGAACCAGGTGGCAAAGAGGCTGCAGCTAAAGACCGGCAAGGTTTAGAAGATAAAGAGAGTGGAAGAGAAAACAAACATGGGAAAAAGACAGAAGAACAAACCGCGGGCCCTTCTAAAGTTATGGGGATGAGAAAACCCAATTCCAGTCCCCCACCGGGGCCTTCTGGACAGGCCCCAGTTCCACATCAAAAGGCAGGAGCCAGCAAGGAACGAGATAAGAAGCACACAGACAAAAGAAGCAGCCAGTTGGACAAGAACTTGCCCGGATCTGTGACCTATGAGAAAGTGGAAGTGGTTGAGTCCATTGAAAAAATTTCAGCGGACCAAATCCAGACTTACGAAGAAACCGCGCTAATCGTGGAGACCACGATTGAGAAGATGAGTAAGAAGTAGTTGGGGGGCACAGGTTCTTCACCTGACACAGGCTTGCAGTAAGAAAGTCTTCCCGGTCTCTAGTACCCTCGGGTTTGGGAGCAAGTGGTGAAGTTTTGGTATTTTATTGTTTGGATAAGCTGTAGTTGATTCAGCAGAAACCTGATAACCACTTCTGCCCCAGTGTTAAAATATTCTTCTAGCTTGAGCATTTGACACTAGCCTCCTACCTGTAGATGCTTCAGGATTAGGACGGGTGAAAAGTAAGTATTGTTAAAGCCAAATGGCCCCAAATACACTTCACAATATTAATACTTAAAATGCCATTAATTGTCCAAATCCTAGTTAACAGCAGATATTAGTTTAAGTATTTAGCTCATTTTTATTCAGTTAAGTCTTGTACCTTCAAGGATATAGCCACAATTTTGGTGTATGTTCCCTTCAAAAAGAAGTGATAATGCCAGCTCCTCCATTAGTATTGACCACATACTCACATACAAATTTTGGTATTTAAGTGCTTACTATGTGCCAAGCACTGTTTTAAGCACTGGGTAGATATAAGGTAAACAGGTTGTCCCACGTGGGGCTCACAGTCTTAATTCCCATTTTCCAGATGAGGTAACTGAGGAACAGAGAAGTTGTGACTTGCCCAAAGTCATACAGCTAAGTGGCAGAGCTGGCATTAGAACTCATGACCTCTGACTCTCAAACCCAGGCTCTTTCCACTGAGCCACTTGTTTCTCATTAAGCAAGTGCATCATCTGCAAGTTATCTGAGGTTGTATTTTTTTTAAATCCCAATTTAATAACATTTCAAGACTCGCTTAATTCTTAAGTTGAAGTGGGGTGGAGAAGGCAAATGTTTAAAAGGAGGTGCAAAATAGTTATCTGTTCAGTTTACAGCAAGACTGTCTATACTAAAGCATGCTCTTATTCTAACTGATCTTGGTTCAGCCTTTGTACAAATTCCTATCTGCCACTAACATAAAGAAAACATAGTATTGCATATTAAAAGGTGATTATTCCAAACCATTTCTCTGGACTCTTAATAATGCTCTCTTCATCTTGAATTTAAGGATCCATTTCTATAGTCCAGTCCTTGATCTAATCTTCACTTTCAGTTGGGATTTTTTGGGGTTTTTTTTAATCTTCTTATCTAGAAGAACCAGTATGGCTAACAAGCTGGAGTGAATGTGCCTTAATGGATTACTACGTTGGTCAGAAAATTCATTTTTTTGTCAGAGGCAATTGACACGATCATATGCTGCTATTGTTTCATAATTATGCACAACAAAAAGAATGCTTAATAGAATTACCTTGCTCTTTGCTTTTAAAGATTACTTTCAAATCTTTTTGTGAATTCATTTGAGGGTATAATTTCAAGATCCTTTAATTTTCTTCCTTGAAGAGGAACGAGTAACCTGCTTAATTGCTTTTCTGCAAAATATTTATAATTCAAAAGCTTAGGACAGAATGATGGAAAATGCTTGCCTTGATTGAAGCCAAGAACATTGCTAGCCTGTAAGATTGATACATATTCAGTATTGACCAAAATAGAATCACTTTGTTGCAAGTGAGGCATTCACCAGTGCCAAAAATAATAGCCCCATATTTTTTCTAACTCTGAAGTTCATTTTGGTGGTATATATCACACTAATATTTTCACTTAAAAATTTAGAAATGAAATGGTTAGTAGGTTTAATTACTAGGCCTACCCAAGTGTGAACTGCATAGTCATTGCTTTTTAAAATATTGATGTACTACTTGCTTTGTGGAAGAGGGGTGGTGGATGGCAGTTGGATTAAATTATTAAATGTATATCAGAAGTAAAGAATGATATAATGGCAAGATGTATTTGCACTTTGGTGCTAGTCATCAACACTGGCTTTCATTTAAGTAAATAATCTTAATACACATGTTCTCTTGCTAAGCTGAACCCATTTTCATTTTAAGCAGCTATCAGTTCAACACCCACCAGGCCATAATTCTTCTGAGGCCCACTGAAATGCATTTTCTGTTTGAAGAATTCACAGTTTGTTAGTAGGCTCAAGACTAATGCCCTAATGCAGGCCAAGCACATTTTCAGGATCCCAGGCTCCACATCATATTCCTCACCATCGATGCTACAGGACAGAGTTTCACCTTGGCTCTGTGTTGCTGCTTTCCTAAAAAGGTAAATTATCATTATTGTTGTATTTGTTAAATGCTTACTATGTGCCTGGCACCGTACTAAGTGCTGGGGTGGATATAAGCAAATCAGGTTGGACACAATCCCTGTCCCACATGGGGCTCACAGTCTCGATCCCCATTTTCCCGATGAGGTCACGGAGGCACAGAGAAATGACTTGCCCAGGGTCACACTGCAGACAAGCGGCTGAGCCAGGATTAGGACCCGTGACCTTCTGACTCCCGGGCCTGTGCTCTAGCTACTACAGCATGCTGCTTCTCAAAAGAAGGGAAAAGAAGGAAGATTGTCCTGGCCCCAGCAGGATGCAGGCAAGTCCACTGGGTGGGATACAAGGAGGCCAGCTTGGAGGGAGGACCTGGAACGTAGTGGTGACAGGGACCAGACGCAGAGCAGCAAGGGGGACAAGGAGGAGGGACGGGGAGAGGGCAGCTTCTTTAGAGGCTTAAACCAAGGTGGCTATGCTCCATACCTGGGTTGAGTGCCGGTTACCTTTACAAATCATATACTTTATTTCAAAACGTTGGCTCTGTAGCTTGATTGAGTCTGCTTGCCAGTTTGCCTGCTTCCTGGACCCCCTTTGTCCTGGGCATATAGAAATGTTGGTGTTTGTTAAGCGCTTAATGTGCGCCAAGCACTGTTCTAAGCATCAGGGAAGAAACAAGGTTATCAGGTTGTCCCACGTGGGACTCGCAGTCTTCATCCCCGTTTTACAGATGAGGTAACGGAGGCACAGAGGAGTTCAGTGACTTGCCCAAAGTCACACAGCTGACAAGTGGCGGAGCTGGGATTTGAACTCACAACCTCTGACTCCCAAGCCTGTGCTCTTTCCACTAAGCCACGGTGCTTCTCATGCTCGTTTTCTATTTGGGCAGGAACTAGGAGAAAGGTAATGGAGTCAAGGACTAAGGCAGGGACTAGGTTTGGCAGCCTTTTCTTGTTACTAATGCCCACTTCCTCCCTCCACTGCCCACCTTATAACAGGCCTCCTTGAAAAGAATCCCAAGCCCTTTGTGTGTTGACATACCGTGGCCTGAAGAGAATTTTAAGGGAAGTAGCAGGAAGGCTCCAATACTGTGGCCAGGAAATAGGAGGCGGGCCAAGCAGCCCTCACCTAGTCCCAGTGGATTAGACAAAAGTCTTTCAGTTTGAATCCCAAGCCACTGGGCATGAGAGTCACAGTTCCATTCAATTATTCACTTGTGGTTGGAATTTGCAGCATTGTCTCTTGCAGTTTATATTTAAAAGAATAATGATTTATGAATTGCACACTCAGTTCTGCCAGAACACGTCTATTCACGAGGCCTAGTGGATAGAATGGGATGGGAGAACATGGGAACTTCTGCATGTGCCTGCCGCTGTACTGGGAGAAATGGTGACTGGAGAAATAATTGTGCCATCAGTGCAAGGTTTTGGACGTGCGGCGAGTACTACAATGTAAGTTTTCCGCAACACAGAGTTCTGCAGGAACTCAACCCACATGTTATTGTAGAATTGGTTGTACCTAAGACAGAAATATTAAAAAAAATTCCTAAATTAAAAGTTCAGGCTTATTTGTGAGGGTGAGGTAGCATGATCCCTTTATTCATCAAAAGCGATTGGTTTTGGGCCAAGCCCGATAATCATCTCTGATACATTCCACCCAAATCCCCATTATTCAGTACCCGGAGACTTACTACGTGCTTATCTCCTCCAAGAAGTCATCATTAATAAATAGACTGGATTATTACTTTTTTTGCAGGTACTCAATGTAAGACAGTGTCCAATGTTATCAAGAGATAACTGTTTTGATTTAGAGATTTGAATTATTCACAAGTCGATTGGAACTGGCTTTAATGAAATATACAGCACATCCCACATAGCTTCTGGTAGGTAATGTTTTATTATAGAGCCTCCTTTTTATACAACATGTCTCTATTGTACTTTGATTGTAAAACAGCATCACAAGGGATTGATATTTTAACAATCTAAACCTGTCTTCATCGTTTTCCACGAGGTTTCACTTTTTTATATATAAATGACTATAAATTAACTGCATCAGGGATACCATAAAAACAAATGCTATTGGACATTTTCCAATGTTTTTATACTGATGCAAACAAATGGAATAGAGACCAAGGATTTATATATAATTCTCTATATAATTATATACTGTATTCTCATATCAAAACTTACCATTTCTATTAAGAAGCTTAATATGTTAATCTCTAATTTCATAAATTACCATCATTGTGAAAAATATGAACAGCCATTTTATAATTTTGCTGCTATATAAGACATTTAATGTTTTTACAGAAAACTGCAAAATTACAGGACTATAATGTGAATTTAATGTACACTTCCAGCTAAATCTCCACAAGGATGTTTCAACCTTTCATACGTTTAAAGACTTTTATTGATGATCTCTGATCTTTTAGTAAGTACACATACACACATTTTATGTATATTTGTTTGTATGTACACATATAGAAAGTATAGGTATACACACATGCATACACATGTATATATTATACATATGTAGATAAGTATTTGTGTGTTCATGCACACATAGTGTCCTTTGGTTTATTTTCAGACCCTCAAAATGAAATGAATTTGATTTCAGCTTTGGGAACCAAAATTTTTAAAGATCATCTTTAGCAGGTGGTACATTTTCTAATGAAATTGGAAATGTCAAAAACTGAATTTAAAAATCTTAAGAGTTGCAAACTAAAAAAAGCCAAAAAAACCTCAGTTATTATACTGGACTTAGTCTGCAACGTATCAAAATGAACAGAAAAAGACAAAGCAGACTTGCCTAGCTCTTCTTTAAGTCATTCCCATAAATGCTAAACCTCCTAGACTCAATAGGCTCTTCAGAAGTGGAAATGAGGGAGATATTCAGGAGAACATAAACAATTCAGATTAATTTCCTTTGAGTATGTGTGAGGAAGGGCTTGGTAAAGAACAAATTGGAGGAAAAAAATCTCAGAAGAATCATTTGAGAATTAAATTGAGACAGCCTATAGGGGTAAATTTCGTGCATCTACACTGTAGATGATGTCCATTTCTTTACTAGTTTCTCTGACTTCCAGGATGGTCAAGCCATGTTTTCATGTGTATTGGCCCCAGGAATGAATCTTTCCTCAAAGCTACATCCCTCTTTGACATTACGTTCCCTTTGCAAGGGTTGTAAACTACCCAGACATGCAAGAGAGGACCAGTTCCCAGATGATGTATTCAACTAACCACTTCACATACATCCCAGATACTTAAATGGTGCTTAAAAATTGGTTTCATTGTTCAACCGAGCACAGAGATCCTAACCAGTGATCTTCCTGTTTAAAAAAATCAAATCTACATTATATTGTTGCAAAACCAAGGCATCCTTTATTTTGTGCACTTATATAACATCAAACTGCTCTTTAGAAAGGGAGGTTATAGTTTTTAAAACTGCATTTCAACAGAAACCTTTCCTGCCAACCTTCACCTATTGTAAAATTTTGACAGTCACGTTATAAGCCCCAGAAAATAGGGGTTGAGAATGAAATGCAGGCTGACAAAATGCAAACAAGTTATTCTGCTTGAAAGGAGGCTGCTGAAAGGAGAACCCAGCAGAAATGGTTTGTTTTTACCGTGGTGACTGATCAGTCCCCAAACCTATGTGCTTTAGCAAATTTCTTAATCTTAACTGATAATAGTTGAGTGATGAATTAATGGACCTCTAGATGATGCCTTCAGAATGTGTTATCTCAAAAATACATCCAGTTATCCTCACGAGTGCAATGGGATTCTTTTAAAAATAAAACAGTAAAACACCTTGACTAAGGAGCAGGTGGGCTTGACAGCACATGGTGGGAACTTTAAAGCTCGCTCTCTCTCTTCAACCATATTCAGAGATAGACATGTTTGGTGCTACAAAGTTCAGATTTTAAAATTTCTTTTTCACCCCTTATATAACATTTACCACACACACATATACACACACACACACACACACCAAAAAAAGGGATAAGCTGCCATAGATTTGTTTGCAAGGTATTACCTATTTGAACAGCACAGAAAATCATTTACAGTCACAAAGTGTACGTAGGAATTAGTAAGGAACAATAAATCTGTGGTTCAAAGTGTAAAATAAATACCTCTGTGGTAATGAGTCTTCCTTGACCCTGCAGAAGAATTTAAATCAAGAGAAATGGACTCATCGGTGGAGATGATTAATTTTTGCCTAAGAGAAAGATGGAAAGCGGAAAGATGTGAAGAGGACTTGGGCTAGGAAACGAAGGTGAAGTGAGACATGCCGTGCTAGTTCTTACTCAGAATGCTCTTAAGACTTCTCTCCACAGCTTCGTCTAATTCTTCTTCCAGCTCTTCCTTCTTGGACATTGCCAGTTTGGATTTGTAATCCCTCACTATTTGGTCTATGTAAGGGGCGCTCTGAGTTCCATGAAGCATCAGTGTCCATTCCTTCAGCAGTCCCCTCTGGGGAGCGCTCCCAATGAACCCAATGTCCAGAATCCATGTCCCTCTGGCGTCTTCCCCCCAAGTGTGTGTGGTCATGAAAGGCCACTTGTCAAAACCCACCTTGGAGTCATCATCTCTTGGTCGTCGGCTGAGCAAAATGGATTTGGTGCCCATTGGGGATGTCATGTTGATGTTCAGGTCTCCTCTTCTTGTAGTGTTCACGGTTATGACGGCTTGAACATGTTCGAGATAGCGGACAAAGTTTTCTTTCCCCTCACAAGCATCAGTCGTGAGTCTCAGAACCAACTTGCCACTCGATGGTATTTTCCTGAGGGCAAAATAACATTCGGGCACATTAAGCGGTGAAAAAATTCTAGCTTAGCTGGAAGAAAAGATGAGCAGTTTTATTTACGAGTAGCTCTCTCTGAAGCCATTTGCTCTGAGGAATTCATTTTATTTGGGGACGATCTGAGGACTCACGCTATGGTTAGGTTTAGATTTGCTGACTGGATTGAGTTCCCCTGGGGTTCAGTTGACTTAATGAGCTCTTGGGGGACTTTGCCTGAAAGTGAGTGAGAGTGTGTGTGAGTGTGTGTGTGTGTGTGTATTGGGGTCGGGGAGAGGAGGGAGGAAGGGGAGTGAATCCAGGAGAACGTGGTCTCCTGGTGCAAAGTAAACAATGAGGATACAAATATAAGATCACTGCCACCATCACAGCATACCAGCTTCAACCATTCCACGTGGTTTTTTTTCCCACTTTTATTGATGGTATTTGTGTTGTTTTCTTTATGGTATTTGTTGAGCACTTACTATGTGCCAGGCACTGTACTAAGCACTGGGTTAGATACAAGATAATTGGTTGGACACAGTGCCTGTCTCACATAGGGCTCACAGTCTTAATTCCTATTTTACAGATGAGATAACAGGCACGAGAAGTTAAGTGACTTGCCCAAGGACACCCAGCAGGTATGTGCTGGGGCAGGGATTAGCAGTCCCACGCTGGCCCATGCTGCTTCACTTTGCCAAGGGCTGTACTAAGCATTGGGATAGACTGTGAGCCCGCTGTTGGGTAGGGACCGTCTCTATATGTTGCCAACTTGTACTTCCCAAGCGCTTAGTACAGTGCTCTGCACACAGTAAGCACTCAATAAATATGATTGAATGAATAATCAGGCCAGACACAGCCCCTGCCCTACATGGATACACAGTTTAAGTGGGAGGGAGAACATGTATTGAATCCCCACTTAACTTCTCTGTGCCTCAGTTTCCTCATCAGTAAAGTGACTTGCCCAAAGTCACCCAGCAAACATGGGGCAGGGCTGGAATTTTCTAACCTTTTAGCCCAACCCTAGCAGCCATTCAGTCTGGCTGAATCAAAGCGTGGTTTTTCCTCTGGTTCACTTGCTGAGGATTTCCTTGCCTCCTCTTGCTTCTCCTTTTCTTGAGCCTTCGGATTGGCTCAATCCGCCTGGGAAAGAGCTCACTCCTTAGTCCAGACAGTGCTTTAAAAGAAACCTGAATCCTTTCCCTCTCCCCTAACTCCACACAAGCTGCCTGGGCCAGTTTGAGCTGAGGATCTGCTTCAAACTGAATATCTTAAACGAAAGAGCTCTAGTTCACCCCAGAACTCCTCAGTTTATTCCCCTAGAAGTGGTCTGGCTCTACCAAGGGTGGAGCGTAGGTCTTTAGAGCTCCTTGCCCCAGCCCTCTCCTAATCAACTGCTAGTTGCTCCACTATGACAGCCATTTCTCCAACCTCATGAGTGACCTGGATAGTTTGCAGACTCTGGGAATATGGTAGCAGCAGCCCTATGCCAGCGTAGTCACAAAATATACAGCTCAGGCCTCAGTTTCCAGATCATCCGGGTGCTAAGCGCTTAGTACAGTGCTCTGCACATAGTAAGCGCTCAATAAACACAATTGATGATGATGACAACCTTCCATTTTATGTATTTTCTCTATTTCTTCAACAGAGAAAAGGTAGAATGGAGGACGTCTCTCTAGGGCTGAGTAATCCAGGTGAGAATGCCTATAACAGCAATGCAAGGAAGAGCTGTGAATTCTATTACTAGCTTGGTGAGTCGTTCTTTTTACAGATAGTACTAATTGGCAAAAGCTTGAGTGAAATTGAGTCTCATAAGCAATACCCATCAAATCCTTGCTTTTATCTGAATAATGCTGTTCATCTTGAAGTACGTTTTAGGTATTGTATCAAGATAATAAATCACCTTGCTATTACCACTATTAACAGTGTGTTTAAAATACAGGCCTAATCTTTTCTTTTTTTCCAGTCTGATTAACCATAGACTTGGTAGTGGCAGCTAGGGATGGGATCAAGCTCTCAATCCATTTAAAAGTCAATTAATTTTGAACCTAAAATAAAATTAGCATTGTTACTGTGGTAAAAATGGAAAGTTCTTCTCTGGCTCTAAATAATAATGGCATTTTTATTAAGCGCTTACTATGTGCAAAGCACTGTTCTAAGTGCTGGGCACTGTTAAATCAGAAATGCAGCAGAAGTATTAGTTGGAAATCAGAACCACAGACTCCCGTGGCCCAAGTGCTACTACAGCACGTCAGAGTAAGGGCTTTGAGGTGTTGCTCCTTGCACTTTTGCTCTCTCTGACATGCTGTAGAAACCATTTGTGCTATGACATATTGTGACCTAAAGTTGTATTATGAATCAGGGATAGTCCAACAATATTTTTCAGGAGGATTCTGATGTTTGTTTGGAGATGGTGATTAGAATGGCTTCTTTGAAATCTTGGGTTGTCATTTTTCAGTTTTTCATATGTTATACTAAAACCCCTGAGCTGACATGAAGTCCCCTACTTGCATGCAGATTTCTCCAGGCCAGCCCGCCGGTTCAGGTGCGTTTGCATTTTTTTGTCACTGACTGCCTCGGAAGTTGGAACTAAGGTCACGCCTTCACATTTTGAAATTATCTGAAAAGTTTTAAAAGTTAGTGAATTCTAGGATGCTTTTATGTTACATGTGTAATCTTTTGATGTTGAACTGCTTGAATGACTAATCTTCATGGCCTTCGATTTTATTCCAAATTTTATCCCAGTTCTAAAATTGGAAATCACGTTAAGAATTTCTCCACATTGTTTTGTGGTAGCAATGACTTCAAAATGCTGCTGCTGATGAGGCTTTGGGACTTTTTAAAACTAGGCAGATAATGAACTCCATAATTTGGCATTCCTCAAAGCAACTGGACAGTGCTGGTTTGGATGTTTATTCTGAACACTTCTTAATAGCCCAATTCACTAATTCTGGCTAAACTTCTCTAAAAATCATTCTTTAAGCTTATTCTTTGCCTGGAAAGATTATTAAATATGTTGATATAGCTAAGTCTTGTCAATTTTCTTGGGCCCAGACTGTTTTAGCCAAGGGCCTTTTAGTGCTATCCTATACTTTGTTGTTTGTGCTCAATTTAATACAAGTTGCCGTAGTACATAATAATAATGATGGCATTTGTTAAGCGCTTACTATGTGCAACACACTGTTCTAAGCGCTGGGGAGGTTACAGGGTGATCAGGTTGTCCCACACGGGGCTCACAGTCTTAATCCCCATTTTACAGATAACAGGCACAGAGAAGTTAAGTGACTTGCCCAAAGTCACACAGCTGGCAATTGGTGGAGTGGGGATTTGAACCCATGACCTCTGACTGCAAAGCCTGTGCTCTTTCCACTGAGCCACGCTGCTTCTCATATCTCCAATAGGGTCCAGGATTTGCAAATTTTTTTTCCTCAGCCACCCCCCACCCCCAGCTCTGTCAATAATACCCTCCCAAGTTTATGGTGGAGAAACCTGGGCACGGAGGGATTAAGTAGATTCTAAGAGTCACCCAGCAATTTAGAACATTATTTTTAGAAGGCTCGTGGAAAGGCAGAAAATATGAATTAATGATTTTCAGAAGTGAAGAGACATATACTTTGGGTTGAACTAATCTTTTATCCTCAAATATGAGTTTATGTAGCATAAAAAGAGAGTTGTTCTTTAGTGCTGAAACAAATAGCTCTTGTCTTTATATAGACAAAATGATGAATGCTACTGTTGTTCAAAGGGAGACAATTAATTTGTAAACCATTTCTGTTACTCTAGTTTTATACAGATTCACTAGAAACCATTTTGTCTCAATCCCAGCATGCATAGGGCACAGAATCCTTAAATTTCCCATATTTCTTTAGTTGCCTCAATACCCCCACCATTTGTAAACTGCAGATTCTCTTCTGGTTTCTCTTAATTGACATTGTTGCTAAGACACATTTTGCCTTGTGTTCACAACTAAATATAGACCTTGTTCCTGAAGCAATGCCTACTTAGGAAAATAAAGCAATTAGCCCCATTGAGGTAAATGCTAGCATCCCATCTCAGTTTTATAGAACCTGTGGAGGCTGGGGTTGTAACTCGTTTCTTTTTCTGTTCTTAATATGTCATATGGAGGAAATGCAGATCTCTAATTTCAATCTCTGCAGAAAGAAGGGCTTCCTGCTGCCTTAGATTACCTTTACAAAAACTTCACATACTTGGGGAACATCAATATGTACAGAAGGAAAAGTAAAGAAGGGTGATTTCTTGAGGAGAGGGAGGGTTGGCATGTTATCTGGTAAGTTTCTTACCCTTGCTTGCAAGACTGCTTAAACAATTAATTTTGTACAATCTGTCACTTATAGAAGATGCAGTCAATATATTGCATCCTGCATCAGACAGAGCGAATAGTTTGTGGAAGTCTGGCCCCTATGGGGTACTGTCCTCTTCTCAAGGATGAGGTACCCTTGGACCCCAAGATATTACTATTTTGTTTCCAACTCAAATTGCCCTAGTAACCAACATCAAAAGCCCAGAGGATTTAGAGTGAATCCTTGCTATATATTGGGCCAGGAACCTTTCTTTGAAAGTTACATTTTGGGGAAAAAAATGATTTTGCTCTATTTGGATGAGTAATGGTAACTGATTTAGGACTAGCTTTTAATACTATCTGATATCAACACTCAAAAGTAAAAACCTCCAGCACCTTTTAATGTTGTGCATATGCAGTTCAAGAAATATTGCCCAGCCTGGAAATATGGAGTTTTTCCTCATTTCATTGCCTTGTCTAGTGTTCCCTAAAGCCTCGCTCAGGAGAGGATGTGTAACTGTCATGTATTGAGTGACAGGAGCCCCATCCCTCTGCAGACACGAGGGGGGAGAAGCCAGACTATAGCCAGTGTTGCACAGTCTCAAATCTGAAATGAGGAAAACCCCTGCCCCTCAGGTCACCTGACCCAGAAGGAAAGCTGTTGGAGCCGAAAGCTAAGTCTAATAGCCTTATAACAAAGACTAAAGAGAAATTGCTTTTAGCTGTGAACTGCTAATAGTTGCATTTTCAACCCTCGGTGCCCCTTCAAGTACACTGCCTAGAAACCCAGTTATGCACCTAGGGTAACTGACAGGACATGACTGGACTGGCAGTTACAGTGCCATTCAGTGTCTATGTTCTTTGGTCACTGCAGGGAAATAGGGGCATTCACTGCCTTGGGAGAAAGGGATTAAATATCTTCACTCACTCAGGCTCCTGAACTGAACCTCCAACGCAGTGAAACCTCTCAGGCACCGTCTTCCAGTCCTTGGCCATCTTCACCATCGCCCCTGCATCAAGGACCCCGTAGCCAAACAAGTGGTTGAACTCCAGGCCAACCCCATTTCGCCGCCACTGATGGACCTCATCATGAAGTTGGTTCCTTTTGGAGGTGAGCACAGTCAAGTGTTGCATGTCTCGCCACGTCAGATCCATGCTAGAAAAGGAGGAGAGCAGAGAATGTCAAGTTGAATTGCTGAGCACTAAGGTGTCTAAGGGCATTTTCTGCTAGATAAGAAGGAATAATGGGTCACTGTGCAGGCTATTGTAAGGCTTTCTAGTAAAGAAATGGTGCTTGGCTTAGAGAGATCCATCCCCCGAGAATCTCTGATAGATAGAAGCCAGAGGATCTATGCTCTACACTGGAAATCTTTTTGGGTTTTTTTGGACAGTAGAAATGGATCAATCAGTTATATTCACTGAGCTCTTACTGTGTGCAGAGCACTGTACTAACAGCTTAGGAGAGTACAATATAACAAAGTTGGTATACATGTTCCCTGCCCACATCGAGCTTACCATCTAGAATATGAATAAGTGGGTCCCACATTAAATGCAATGTTAAGAGTTCTGACTGGTAATCTCCTACTGACCCATAATCTTTTGCTTGAAAGAATATTTGTTTTAATAGTTCTGCAGACTTCTTGAATGTAGAAAAACCCCTTGAAGAAGTTTTCTGATGAAATGAACAGTTCACAGTGGAAATAGCTTACAATTTTGAAAGTTCATATCTGCTAGACTTGTCTGCTAGAATTAAATTTTGATTTAATTGTGCAAAAAGTATCAAAAATGACAAGAGATGGAATTACAGTAGAGAGCTGTCTGACCTACAGCTAGTTCGGATAACTGAAAATAAACTTTGGATTACTGAAGAAAGGAAATTGCCTCAACTAATAGGAACTGAGAGCAGATCAGATAAGCAAAAATTCAGGTAGATTCTGTGGACAGCCATCCACCCAACTTTGTTCAGCTAACCAAAGTAAGGTGCAGGGAGAAAGGATGGGGAATAGTGGGCGGTGGTCATGGTGTAGTATTCTCTACCCCACTCTCCTTCAATTTAATAACACCAGATATTCGTCCTAGTGATATGGAGAAATGATGACTACAAGAATGAGTCCCAGACAAACTGTGGCATCTCTAAGTAGCAGGATCTTTTTGTAATTGTCACCTCCCACATTTCTACTCCAACAAAACCAAACATTTAGCTTGAATGGCCCCTTGCATATAAAAAATGCTATTTTAGATGTGATGATTGCTCTAGACAACACTAGAGCAGTAACACCAGTGTCTTGAAATCTCTAGATATGGAAGGAGAAAAAAATGCCCTGGAACCCCAGTATACACTGGTGAGACACTGTGAGCTCTGAGCTCAGTGGGGCTTAACCTACCCCAGGGATGTTTTCCAACTGCACTACAAACTCCCGAGGACACCCAGTGCAAGGATGAAGCATAATGTCCTCCTACAATGTCCAAGGGAATGAATGGAGACAGGGACTCACATATTTTCCTGCTCCCTCCCTGAGGGGGAGGGGACTTCAGACAACTTAAAATTACCATTCATTGTTTTAGTCAATGTGGACATACCCTAAGGACAACTGTATTTGAGGGAAGAGAGAAAGAAAAGGGAGGAGAGGGAGTGGGGAAAGCTGAGGTAAGGGATACTAAGATAGTAAGAGAAGAGGAGGAAATATATAATGAGGAAAAGTCAAATGGGGAAGAGGAATAGAACAGGAGAGCAAGGAAGAAGGGGAAAGAGGTAAAAGAATAGAGAGGAGGAGGATTTTATTCTGATCGGTTCATTTCCCCATCTTCATTTTGTTTTAGCAGATCCACTTCTGGAAGGTCTAAATTTCCTTAACTTGGTTTCTTGGACCATGGGCTAGTTTGTGAGATGATTGTGCTGAAAATAAATTAAAAATGCCTAAGCCTGAACTGATTTCTCCCTCATTCTTACAGGCTGGAAGAAACAGATGCATGATTTGAGAGTGTGACCAAAATATTCGTTTCAAATGAGTCGTCACTGATTTGCTTTCTAACAAACTTCATTCTCAGTGACCCAGTACAGAAAAGCGACAATATCAGAATCGAAGTTTAACCATTGACAATCGATCCTGGACAAATTGGATCATTCAGGGGAAGGGTTTAGGGAAAGGCATTGAGGAACTGGTTTGAGTCTTGGTGTGCCTATTACTTTACCTTTGATCTCCTCTGGTCTGTAAGCTCACTGTGGGCAGGAATTGTGTCTACCTAATCTGTTGTACTCTCCCAAGCACTTAAGACATCGCTCTGTACCCAGTAAGTGCTCAATAAATATCACTGATTGATTAATCCTTGACTGATTGCTGTTTGACAACCTGTCAGAGTTGAATAAAGCCCAGGTGTAACTTGGGAAGTCAGCAGGAATAGGAGGTGATCGTTTAAAATGATAGAACAATGAATGGACTCCCCACGAGCCTCTCATATCATCCATACTTCAGGGAGAGCAGGAATGGCAGAAAGTGACTACAATTACCAGTGTCTTTTTCCAGCAACTGGATAGTCAAGAAGAACCAGAGGAATGACTCCTCATTTCCTCTCAGTAGCTCATTTCTCTCAGAAGAGAAGAAATGTTGGGTTAACAGTATTACAGTCACGTCATTGTCAGCAATAAAGCTAATAAGAATGAGGATAGTATCAGTCTCCATAAATATTTTTGAGAATCTACAATGTGCACTGCATTCATCTTAGCACATATTATGAATTTATGTAGAATATGAAAGAACTTTTCTTTCAAGGAGCTCCAAGTGCATCACTTACCAATTAATTTACCTACATAAAACTCTTGTGAGTTATTTTTTACAGGCAAAGAGAAGTTAAATGGGGGCAGGGAACGCATCTACCAACTCTGTTCAATTATGCTCTCCCAAGTGCTTAGTACAGTGCTCTGCACATAGTAAGTGCTCAGTACATACCATTGATTGATTCATTAAAGGGCAGAGAGCCCCAGCAGCATATACAATGGGGAGGGCATAAGGTAATCAGGCAGGTATAGTTAACCAGAGCAGTGATTAAGTGAGCTCTCCTGGTGGACGGCATTGCTCCTATTCCACCCCCTCTTTCCCAACCACTGTACGATAAGGCAGAAAATCCTTTTAGACTGTGAACCCACTGTTGGGTAGGGACTGTCTCTATATGTTGCCAATTTGTACTTCCCAAGCGCTTAGTACAGTGCTCTGCACATAGTAAGCGCTCAATAAATACGATTGATGATGATGGTTTGCAGTGGGATGAGATGATGGCACCAAGCCAGTTTTTAGTGCCTGCCTAATACAGCTCCATCTTCAACCTGCCAGTGCAGCTAGAGCTAACAAGAAAGATGTGGTCCAAGATCCCCAAGTCCTGAAAATGTCCATATATCCCATTATACCGGGGAAGTCTAAACACATCAAACTCGGGGGCAGGAGCTGAGGACCTGGTCCTGTGAGTTTGTTACCCCTGCTGGCAACAAACTCTCAAGCCTGGTTTTCTGCCTCAGCTCCAAGCAGGTGTGTAGCTCTTTAATTCTTGCTCACTCCCACCCAACATCCACCCCCTCGATAGAAGGTGTATATGCGGTTTACATACTTAGCCTCCAGGGCCAATGCAAACACACCAGCAGCTTCAGGAGCAGCAGCAGATGTTCCAGAATGACGTAAGGTGCAGTTCCCATATAAATCCGTGGTAGCCTAGAAGGGAAGATGTTTCAAGCATGAATCGGATGAGCAATATCACATTTAGAAAAACTGCAGATTCAAAACTATTTGGAGAATGAATAGACACTGGAGAACTTGGGGGTAGCCATTCACGCAGAAGCCATTTCCTTTTCTGGAGAATTTCCAAAAACAGATTCGTCAAGCAGAAATGTATCAAAGGGGACATTTGCAGATGTCTAGACAGTAATGATTCTCGTAAAAATCGTGCAGTTTATTGTGCTTAGATAATGCAAGCAATGAATGGGCTACATTTACCCTGCTGCCCTTCTTTGTTGGAGGAAAACTTAATGAGCTAAATTTCAAAGAACTTTTCCTCCCCACAAACTTTCATTTCAGTAGCTGAGACAGTAAACATCGGAATTCAGATTTATGTATGTGTTTAGACGTTCAAGTAACCCCTGGTCCTTCAGAGCAAACTCAGGCGGCCACATTTTTGAGGAAAAGAATCCACATAGAATTCCCTAACTTAAAAGTTTGAAGAAAAAAAGCAAAATAGGGTAAAGGAAGGGGGGGAAAAAAAACACAAAATGGTCCCCAGGAGGATTTTAAAAGAAGGGCCAAATTCTCCCGTTGGCCCTATTCTTTGAGCTGGGAGCCAAAAAGGGAGCTGCTGTAAACTGGGGAACGGTAAAGAATGTCTCTGCTTTTCCCCAGGGTAGCACACCCTGGTGATACATTCATTAATTCATTCAATCATATTTATTGAGCACTTACTGTGTGCAGAGCACTGTACTAAGCGCTTGGGAAGTACAAATCGGCAATATGTAACATATCAGCAACATACATCTTTGGGGGTGGGGTTGGGGACAGGATGGACATGTACCACCTCCTATTTTTCTGGGGTGCCTGGACTGCTCCTCTTCCAGCATGAATTTCAGTGGGACCCAAATAGAACAAGCTTTGGAAGTGGCTGTGGGCATTACCAGGCCCAGGAAAGTAAAGTCTTTCCCTACCATATTCCTAGCAAGCACCTGTTGGCACGGGGTGGCAAAATTTCAGCTTCTAACTGGCACTGGGTGGCAAAATCTCAGCTTCTAAGTCCTCTGGGAGGAACCACTGATTGGAATGTGCTCTCTGCTAGAGCTTTTCAAGGGAAAAATCACAAAGGTCTTAGGAGAAATGGCTCTCTGAGCCATGGACAAGTTTTTCCTCTATCTCCAGCTGTATCTAGAGACTAGTGCGGTGATAAAGCTGCAGAAGTAACTATGTATTTTTATTCTTTTTCTTGCCTCATCCAGTTCATACTTATAACAACATTGCTAAGTTTATAGCTGTAACTTCTACACAACAGCAAGTATAAAATCCAAAAGTCCACATGGCAACTGAAATGAGTACAGATGTGCCACGGGAATGACCTGAAATCTAAATTCTGTTTGCTATTAATTCATCTCACATTCTAATGATCAAATAATTTAAATCAACAACTTCTTCTCAGAATCTTTTCCTTGATATTGGTTCTGAGGGTATTGCCCAGGATAAATCTGTAACTTCACAACTGTAACTCCAGCCAATAAGAACAACCTTCTGCAGAATTTAGTTCTGAGCAGAAGCTATCATTTTACTTAAACTGCATTGCTTTTCCTCTTCAAGCTCTTTTTTAAAAATGTCTTTAAAATTTGAAGTTATACCTCAAGAAAGTCAAAATATTAGACATGACTTAGTAGGTTGAGCAAATAGAGCTAAGAATAGATTACTTACAAGAAGCAGCATGGCTTAGTGGAAAGCATGGGCTTGGGAGTCAGAGGACATGGGTTCTAATCCTGGGTCTGCCACTTGTCTGCTGTGTGACCTTGGGCAAGTCACTAAACTTTTCTGTGCCTCAGTTACCTCATCTGTAAAATGGGGATTAGGACTGTGAGCTCCACGTGGGACAGCCTGATTACCTTGTATCTACCCCTGCGCTTAGAACAATACTTGGCACATAGTAAGTGCTTAACAAATACTATTATTATTATTATTATTATTTTGTTTAAGATGTCTAATGCTCAGTAGATCTTGGTAGGTTCAAGCTACTTCCACTTTGGAGCTCTCTTCCTTGTTTGTTAAAGAAATAAATGCTAGAATCCCTACATTTTTGTCCAACTATATAAAAGAAGTATTCTTTTACATTATGGAGAGTTAGAAAAAAGCATGGGGAAAGAATGACAGGCTACGTGCCATCAGCTTGGGTGCACCCACGCACACACATACATCTGAATAGCAGAAAACATTCCTCGACCAAGTGAACAGGGGGTTGCCAAGCTCTTCCATGAAGCCAGGCACTGTTGGGAAACATAACTCCTGCATTAATTCCTTGGCATTCTGGATCCTCCGTGTGCATGGTATGCACAAGGATGGAGAAAAATAGACATTGAATATTCTAAATTGACACCGTGTCTAGCTCAGGTGGGGCTGAAATATAATTCCCTGGGTAGCCGTAACTCAGGTTAATTCATTGTCTGGGCAGGGATTACAATTTCAAAGGCTCATGAATAGAGAAGAATGAATCAGTAACTAGAAAAGACAATCTATGTAGGCAGAGAGCAAGGAAGTTCACTTGCTTTGTTCACAAAATGCCCACCCTTGGCCTTATCAGGAGCTAGAAAAAAATTCACTTAACAGAGGCGCACTGTTTCTTTTTTAAGGAGGCAGTGTCCAACACTTCAACTCACCAAAAGTGACTTGGCAACCAAAGTAATAGTAATAACAGCTCTCTTGCACTTTAATTCTCAAAGAAGTTTTATTTCTAGACCCTAATTTTGCCTTGACAGATAGGGAGGAGGGCAGGCACTGTCATTTCCATTTTGCAGATGAGGCGACTGAGGCCCATCCAGATCACTCAGCCAATCAGTGGCAGAGGTGACCCTAGAAACCGGACTTCCCTGACTGGTAACTCATCAAACAGGGAAGCAGTGTTGCCTAGTGGAAAGAGCACAGGCCCGGGAGTCAAAGGCGTTGGGTTCTCATCCCGGCTTCCCCCATTTATCTGCGGTGAGACCATGGACACGTTATTAAAATTCTCTGAGCCTCAGTTTTGTCATCTGTAAAGTGGGGATTAAATCCAGCTGTAAAGTGGGGCTTAAATCCCACTCCCTCCTACTTAGACTGTGAGCCACATGTGGAACAGGGATTGTGTCCAACCTGATTATCCTGTATGCACCCCAGTGCTTAGCATGTAGTAAATGCTCAATAGATACCATTAAAAAACACACACCCACAAGAAAAACACCCAGTAATCTGAATACTCACCACCCCAGCTTCTGGGTTCCTTTTCCGCCCATTGCTGAAAGTGGAGGCTAAGGTTGATGAGCAGCTCTCATCATACAGAGCAGTCCGACCGTCATTAATGGCTGAATTGATGGAGATGGTCCACATACTTGAGGCATAGCCATCACAGTTACAGTCATCGTAACTCCCTCCATCCCCAGACGCCCATACATAGATGCTGCCTTTGCCGCCACGACCCTGAGAGAAAGAAGGGAGAGATTAAAACCATCCCACTCAACAGTGCTACAGTGTCAATCCCACATCTGTCTGCCACAGGGCCGCAGGACTCAATGGACTTAAATGGATGCAACCCAAGTAAGATGTGTACATCTTGCCTTTGAGCCACATTTCCTCAGCAGTTACAGATTTTTAAAAATTGAAATCTTGCAGCCTCAACTTCTGAGCGGAATGCTTTCAGCAGTAATAGTAGTAGAAGTACCAGTAATGGCATTCACTGGTGATCTACTGAATGCAGAGCACTGTACTTAAAGTACAACAGAAGCTCAAAAAACAGTCCCTGCCCACAAGGAGCTTACACTTAACTAGGAAATGTGTTCTTTGCTCAGAATCAATGAGTCTTCTGTATCTGGAACTTATGTGATGAATACCAAAGGACCTTTTCTGGAGGTCTTTGAAAGTAGGAGACGTTCTCAGATGGTTTAGGCATGGTTCTGTCTGACAGCAAGGGGATGACCTAGTTAACCTTTCAAAGTCCCTACCAGCCCCAAAGTCCCGTGAAATATTAAGAATGTATGGGAGCAGGTACGAGAACATAGATAGGCTCAGCACATGTTCATAGAATGTATTTCCATGGAAAATGCAGGATTTTAAAAAGACAACTAGGAATAAAATCAAGCCACCATCTTCTAAAAATGATCTGGGTTTTCATTTACTAGATCTGAGGTGGGCAGCGAGAAGAGAGAGAACTGTGGATGGAGAGAAAGTGTTCTTTCTGAAGGTGGGATTGGGGCAGTTGGACCGAGTGGCTCAGTGAATATTTAAATCCTCCATCTGCTCTAGTAATGTGAGTGGAGAGAAAGAGGAAGGTTGGTGAAAGAGGAAGAGAGAGAAAGAATGTGCATATGCAGAGAGAGCGTGCAGAGGCAGTGTTTGAGAGAGAGGAGATAATGAATACATGAATGAAAACCTGTGTTTAAAACATCTGTTTGGGAGCATCTGGAGCAAATATATGATGAAAATATGGAGTCTTTTGAAGAATGAAAGAACTTAGCCAACAGGTTACCGTAACTGCAACCCCAGGCAAATAGTGGAATGGTGGGCTGAGAGTCAGTTCTGATTTTGCACCATTTAGGTATTAGTTGAGAAGAAAGAGTGAGATTTTGATTGCTGGTTCAATTGGCTGCAGAGTCACGGCAGCCAGCATTAACTAAACTACAGATTCCAACTACATCTGAGAATGCAATTTCAGTCTTTGGGCTGAAATGATGCTTCTGAAAGGCTCTTGAGATCCTCTCTGACGTGGCAGCAGGAATAGTCTGCCAAGAACGCCAACTCAGTGTCTTGCCAACTGGCTCTGATTAGATTTTAGCAGGCAGCACTTGAGCCCGCTCTCCCCCAATCCAGATTAATCATCTTCTCGCCTGCTTTCCTCTCCCCCACTTCACAGATAGCTGTGAGAGACCCCCACCTCCTGCAGGGAGTCCTGACCCAGCAATCTCTGCAAAGTTATTTCTCTATTTTACTTGTACATATTTACTATTCTATTTATTTTATTTTGTTAATATCTTTTGTTTTGTTGTCTGTCTCCCCCTTCTAGACTGTGAGCCCGCTGTTGGGTAGGGACCGTCTCTATATGTTGCCAACTTGGACTTCCCAAGCGCTTAGTACAGTGCTCTGCACACAGTAAGTGCTCAATAAATACGAATGAATGAAGACGATTGAATGAATGAATGAATGATGGATAGTTGGGGCAGGGGTGGGGAGGAGGGAGAGAGTGAGAGAGAGAGTGTATGTGTGTGTGTGTCTCATGGTCACACACAGGACTGAATAGACACCCCTGGATTTCAGATGGAAATGCCACTGGGGTTTCTTTTTGCTGTTTCATTAAATATCCTGAGCTGTTTATCTCAAGAATAATTTTGCAGGTTTTTGGATGGATGTGTGTAAAGGAGTTCTCCCTTGGGGTAAAAATACCAATTGAAACATATTGCCTTCATTAGCAGTTCTCCACAAAGATATGGGAATCAATTATCACCTTCTGAGTCCTCTGACAACTATCTGGGTTATTATGCTCTTCTGGGCATTAAGAATGAAAATGCTCACATTCCTTTGAAAAGCCTGGCTCTCCTAATACAGCAGTCTCTTTCCCGAAATCTTTCTAGATCCTATTCTGCGTCAGCAAGCACATTTCCAAACTTAACCTTGGGTTTAGGAGGTAAATCTTTTTAATTAAGCAACTTAGCTTGGGTGTTGATTTACACAGAAAGAGACTGGGAAACAGGACCAGCCGAGGGGAGAGCCTGTAAGCCCAGCTTGTTTGGGATCTGGGAGGAGGGGAGAGGGCAGGAGAGGGACGGGAGGAACTTTGTCTGGGCCATTAATCTTTTGGGTGATGGTAGGACAAATGAATGCAATGCTAAAATGACACACCTGATCGTTAATTATTGGACAATCCAACATAAACTTATCACCGGTACAGTGAATGTGAAAAATGATTGGAATATAAATAATAATAATAATTATGGTACTTGTTAAGTGCTTACCATGTGCCAAGCACTTGTTCTAAGTGCTAGGGTAGATACAAGGTAATCAGGTTCGACATAGCCCCTGTCCCACAGGGGCTTACAGCATTAACCCCCATTTTACAGATGAGGTAACTGAGGCACTGAGAAAGTTAAGTGACTTGCCCAGGATCACACAACAGGCATGCGATGGAGCCGGGATTAGAACCCAGGACCTCAGATTCCCAGCTCCTAATGTACAACCCAAAGCCAAAAGGAACTATTATTAGAAATAATGCTATTTATTAAGGACTTACTATGTGCCAGGAATTGTACTATGTGCTGAGGGAGAATGAGATAATCAGATTGGACACACTGTGCCTCATGGGGCTCACGGTCTACGCAGGAGGGAGAATTCCTATTTTACAGATGAAGAAACAGGCACAGAGAAGTTTAGTGACTTGCTCAAGGTCACAGGGCAGGCAACTGGAAAATATGGGATTAGAACCCAGGTCCGCTGTGTCCCAGGACCATGCTCTTTCCACTAAATCATGCTGCTTAAAGATGAGCAAATAGAGAATGGAGGTGAGGAGGGAGTAAAGCCAAGACCCACCAAAAGTCCCTCCAGTGGAAGCAGCAGACTGACTCAGTTAATCAGGCAGTCCATGATGAGAAGAAGGGGGCTTAGTGGAAAGCGCACAGACCTGTGTGTCAGAGGAGCTGGGTTCTAATACCAGCTTTGCCAGTTGCCTATTGTTTAACTCCTCTGTGTCTGTTTCCTCATTTGTAAAATGGAAATTCAATAACTGTTCTCCCACCTACTTAAACTTAGAGAAGCAGCGTGGCTCAGTGGGAAAGAGCCCAGGCTTTGGAGTCAGAGGTCATGGGTTCAAATCCCGGCTCCACCACTTGTCAGCTATGTGACTTTGGGCAAGTCACTTCACTTCTCTGTGTCTCAGTTCCCTCATCTGTAAAATGGGGATGAAGACTGTGAGCCCCACGTGGGACAACCTCATCACCTTGTATCCCCCCAGCGCTTAGAACGGTGCTTTGCACATAGAAAGCGCTTAATAAAAATGCCAGCATTAAACTGTGAAACACACGTGGCACAGTGTGTTCAATCTGATTACCTAGTAAGCGCTTAACAAATACCCGTATTATTATTAGTACCTCGTATCTACCTCAGCACCTAGTACTGAGTACTGGGTCCTGATGCTGACTACTACTTGACTGCTGTGCGACCTTGGGCATGTTGCTTAACTTCCCTGGGCCTCAGTTTCTGCATCTGTAAAATGGGATTTCTCCCTCCTACTTAAAGTGTAAGCCCTGTGAGGGTCAGGGACTGTTCAACATAAATTATCTTGTAATTATCCCAGTGCCTAGCAAGCACTTAACAATTACCATTATTATTACTTATTATTTCTATTACTACTTAGGTAGGTGGCCACCTTAGTCTTTCCTCTACACTGTTGTCTTTGACCTTGAAAGGAAGAAATGTAATTCACACAGCAGGGACTGCAGCAAGCTAGCTATCCCCACCGTGTTTTATTGAATGTTCTCACCATTTCCTTCACTTGCCAAACCAATTACAGTATCCTGATTAGATTATAAATTCTTAAGCTGTTCCTCCCAACAGTTCCAATTTCCATAGAAAATTTTATGGCAAAGTCATAGGTAACATTCACTCCCTGCAAAGGAGCAGAATGAATATCCTGTTCTGCTATCTTTAAACCAGCCAGGACTGTATTAATGAATTTCTTGACCCATCCATCTCAGCTGAACATTGAACACGAACCACATTGAAAATTCAGGCAATGGCAGAATCCAGTTATTTTCATGACTTTGTTTGAGCCCTCCGGCAGGAAGAATTACACAACAGTGGAAACCCAGAAAGTTATCTCTAAATTCTGTCTGCTGAGACAGAGGAAAACACTGCACTACTGGAAGGTTGCCAGAGTTTTTTCAGGGAACCTGATTTGAACTTTGCAGAACTTAAATCCCTAATCAATTTCACCCCAGAGATAAGTATTCCATCTGTCTGGGTTCATGTCTGCCGAGTGAACCAGGTTCCAGCATCCCCAAGACAGGTATCCTCTTTGGTACATCTAATTTCAGAGACCTGCACTTTTAAGGGGTAGACATATACGTTTCTAGGGATTTGGGCAGATCATGTATTTAAAACACAGTAAAAGCGTTCTAAACATTTAAAAATAGCCCCAAGAACTCATGATCTTGGAATGTGGCTATCAACCTTCTGCAGCTTCTTTTAACATTTCAATTACATCATTTAATTCTGTATGTTACCTTTCCCTCCCATCAGATCCAGTTTTGGATTCCTAATAATTGCTCCTCACTCCATCATATTAGATGGAGTAGATGGCTCTAGGAATGCTTGACAACTCCATGTCAAGAGGTATTCCTGAGCTCATGGTGGAACTTCTCTGTGCCTCAGTTTTCCTCATCTGTAAAATGAGGATTAAATACTCATTCTTCCTTTTAGTTAGACTATGTGCCTTGTAGGGGAAAAGGGATTATGTTTGACTTGACTATCTTACATTTAGTCTAGTGCTCAGTACAGAATAAGCATTTAGCGAATACCATAATTATTATTATTATTACTATTATCATCTTGCAATTTCTTTCCAATCCTTGCCCATTCTGATTCATCACACCCAACCCCATACCCCCCACTCTTCCCCGAATTCCCCATCCCTTACTTTTCCCATCCTTTTGGAAGGCAGAATTTCCAACACAAACACAAACTGCAAACAACTACACACTAAAATCTTTATGGCCCTCGTTCCACTCAGTAATATCCCCCTCAGTGAAGTTCAGCTGACAAAAGCTCCATTCCCCTGACCTGTCTTTGGCTGTGGGCCTGACTCAGCCGGCCCTCCCTGGTACAACCCACCTGGACAATCTCAGTATCTTGGCAGGCTAGTCTCTGGGGACCCTTTCTGATCTGGATCCCTCCTGTGGACGGGATCTGAGGCCTATCTTTCAGCCAAGGTAATCCTTAGGAAAGAAACTTTATAGATTTAGAAGTGTGCTACATGGCGTTCTCAAATGACACGATAAAATGTTCCCTTTCCCGGCAAAGAACCCCTTTAAAAACCTCACCACCCCACCAAGTCTTTGCCCATCTTTCCTATGTTTATCAGTGTTGGATCGGTGATTCACCCAATGTCAGTGAGCCAGAGCCACTGAAGCAGAAGATCACCGGTGCCTTGGGTTATTTCAGTGTTATTAAGCCTCTTCCTTCCACAGTCTCATTTTTCATAACTTGGATCTATGGATGGGTGCCGCTTTTACAGAGCTCAATTCTGCCCACAGTGCGGGGAAAAACAGAGTGCGAGCTTTTCGGCCTTTAGCCAGAGCGGCGATGAAGGAAGGCGGCCCCTTAGAAATGAATGGGCAGTGCTATTCTGTCCTCAGCTATGTTCTCAAACAGCAGAAGAGTCAGAAGTGAGTGGCAGAAGTGAGCTTCTTTTAATTTTAATCAATATGTAGTGGAATGATGCACCCACGGGCATGGGGGTGCCCAGCATTGACTGAGTGCCCTCCTTGTGAAGAGCACTGTATGGTGTTTGGGGTACATAGAGAAGGATCAGCTGTGATCCCCCTCTAGGAGCTTATCATCAAACAGAGTTTTGTCTGCTGCTGCCTGGAGTGGGATCCCCGGCCCTGATTTTTTTCCCACTGGTATTTGTTAAGCACTTCTTATGTGTCAAACACTGTTCTGACTCTCTTATAGGTACAAGTTAATTAGGTCGGACACAGTCTCTGTCCCACGTAAGCTCACAGTCCAAGTAGGAGGGAAAACAGGCATTTCATCCCTATTTTATATTCAAGGAAACTGAGGCACAGAGACGGCACACTGCAAGAAACTGGCAAAAATGGAATTAGAACCCAGGTCCTCTAATTTCCAGGCCCATGCTCTTTCCACTAGGCCGTGCTGCTTCTCATATTTGCCCCCTGATTGTAAAAATAATATTGCCACACCTTGAAGTGGAAAGGTTTGGAGGGAGGCCAATCTCTGTGGGATTGAGCTCTTTGAAAGCAGCTGCCCAGCTAATTTCATCAGGGCTGACCAGGAGATGGAATGTTATTGCTTTCTATTAAATGAGGACCTTCTGGAGCCTGTTACCACCCATGTTCCCCACGATGGTCACATTCAATTAGACCCTCCACCTGCCTACTGATATCCTCCAGTACCTTAGCAATGCCCACAAACCTAACTTTTTGCTCAGTGAGAAATAAAGCAACAGAAAAGCAGAATAGAGACTCCAATCATCTCCTGCCCTTTGTGTTTCCTTCCAGCATATTCTGAAAACTATGAAAGTGGACATTTTGTGGAATCCTGACTCAGGCAGTTCAAAGGACTCAAAGTCTGCATCAGAACTCTCCATTCCCCATTCCAGGTGAAACTGACCTGGATGCCTTTGTTTTTCATTGACAAGTCTTTGGGCATTACCCTGATAAACTCAGAAGTATTTTTTTTAAATGGGTATTTAAGTACTTACTCTGTGTCAGTACTATCCGAAGTCCTGGGGTAGGTACAAAATAGCTCACAGTCAAAGTAGGAGGGATAAATGGTTATTTATATCACCCCCATTTTACAGATGAGGAAGCTGAGACAGACGTAAAATGACTTGCCCAAGGTCACCTGATGAACAGCCATCATGTCCCACATGGGGCTTACCGTCTTAACCCCCATTTTTACAGGTAAAGTAAAAGAGATACAGAGAAATGAAGTGACTTGCCCAAGGTCACACAGCAGATAACTGATGCCTGTTTACTTGTTTTGGTGTCTGTCTCTCCACTTCTAGACTGTGAGCCTGTTGTGGGCAGGGATTGACACTGTTATTGAATTGTACTTCCCAAGCACTTAGTACAGTGCTCTGCACACAGTAAGTGCTCAATAAATACGATTGAATGAATGATAAGTGACAGAGCTGGGATTGGAACCCAAGTCCTCTGATTCCTAGGTCAGAGCTCTTTCCACTAGGCTAAGCCGCTTTGTTTATCTCTAGCCTCTCTCCAGCTTCAACAAACCCAGTTCTAATTTGTTCTAGTTTGTTTCCAGGTCTCATCATGGAACTGGTTAGCCAAAAATGGTCAACTGCCATTTCTTTTTTTTTCCCTCTTATCTAGAGAATAAAGCACAAAATACCGCCTCTTTCTAATTTATAAACAGGAATTAAAGTAGAAACATTCTTCCAGTAAATTTTTGGGGGGTATTAATCCTCCCAAGGTTTTAAAAAATTGCACTGGTATATCCTCCAAAATGTTAATGACAATAATGAGGTGCAGTGAATTAGTATCAGTGAATTAGTGGCATAAGGAAAATGGATCCAGGTTTCAATTTCTGAAGCTCTACCCACTAGATCAGTTCTTCAAAGCATATTTTGGTTGCTGACCCATCCAACAAAGGACTAATGGTCTCTGGTCACATCATCCCCTTCACATCTTTTCCTACTGTGCTCGACCAGAATCCCAGGGAAGCTAGAAGAGGGGAAGGGCAGCTCAGAGACACTCATCCTATCCCTAGTACAGGGCACTGCCATGTTGAATTTCTCTGCACACTTGCTGCGAAGTCAAAGATGGTGCCCTCATTCCCCGCCATAATTCCCAAGCTCCACTTTAGAGGTTCCAAAACCACACCGGTTTGCCTTCCATCTGCTAGTTGTGAATTAATTGCAGCACCAGATTTTTCAAATTTATCCAGGGCCACTTAGCAGTTAAGCCAAAGGGAAAGCAATCCAGAGCCCTCCTTCCCTATAGCACCTGTCCCTCTCCTTATATCTCCAGAGGTGGAAATTCTGGGCTAAAAAAATTACCTTGGAAATCTCAGGGAGAGGAGGGCTTTGTCCTCCGCCTGGCAGGAAGCATCTCCAGAAGTCATGAAGATGGAAGGAGGTAAACTATGACTTTGTGCGGGGGGGGGGGGGGGGTCCCACCAAATCCTTTACCTGATCCCCAAACCTTTCCCATCTGTGCCCTTTCACATTCTCTAAGGGAGGTTGTGACAAGAGAACATTTTACTTAACATTTAGAGAAGCAGCATGGCTCAGTGGAAAGAGCAGGGGCTTGGGAGTCAGAGGTCATGGGTTCAAATCCCGGCTCCACCATTTGTCAGCTGTGTGCCTTTGGGCAAGTCACATCTTCTCTGAGCCTCAGTAACCTCATCTGTAAAATGAAGATTAGCTTAGAACAGTGCTTTGCACATAGTAAGCGCTTAACAAATACCAAAATTATTATTATTATTATTTTATGTTATTTTCACTCTCTGCACAGGTGGGTTTTAAATAAGCCTTGTCATTTCAATCTTTCTATTAGATTTAGATTCTAGCCCTCAAGAATACCTACACCATTCAGTTTTGGGCTAAGATGATCAAAGTGGAGAGAGGGTCTTTATTTTAACTCAAGGGATCTTTGGGGCCCTGAGTTTCAGGGTGGACTTCCAGGTTGGCTGCCCCACTACTGACTTGAACCAATGGGTAGGATCATGGGCTCAAACCCAGCAGTGAGTTCAGCTGGAGCCCACCCTCTAATCCCAAACTGTAGTCCAGAAGAGCACTGTAGTCCCTGGAGAGCAGCCCCCGATGGCTCCTGCAGATACCAGACACCCAGAGAACATGACATTACCGGTTGTCCACAGGGTAGGCCCCAAAATACCACATTGTCAACTGTGGCATTTTATGGATGGATGCCTTGGCCTAGAGGGGACTTTGACCCACCTTCCCTTCTTGCCACAGCTGGGACGTTCCCCTAGCTTATCTTAGAGTTTCTAAAGCACTCTCCCATACTACGAAGGATGCCTTACAACTCTATAAAAGAAAGAACACGCATCAGAGCAAAGAAGACTTTCTTTACTTAAGCACAATCGTCAACTTCTAGCTAAAGAATCCATCAAATGAGCAATCCTGGGGGCAATATCTGACCTACTACTAATGTGAAACCAAAACCACAGTGAAAATTGGATCAAAATGAATTTGCAGAAGCTTCTGGAGGAAAAAAGTGTAACAAGGAAACTCTCCCTTTGAGTATTTTACGATTTTCAGCACTAACAAAAGCAAATGTTATTTGGCTTGGTTGGTAAAACTAATTGTGTATTTTGGTAATAAAATAATCCCTTTAAACTACCTGTCAGTTCATGTTATTTCTGATTCATCGATTGCAGTAGAATCAGGAAAAATTGAACCTGTTTTACTAGAGGGTTGTGAAGATTCTTCAGAGCATATTTGAAAAACCAGTTCACTTTCACCGTAAAAACCACATTTAAATTCTTGACATGTCTCTACCTCCTGCCACTTCAGTTATCATTTATTCATGAATAATCATCCTGCCTAAAAGGAACAAGCTACAGAATGAAAAAAAAATCAGTTTTAGTCATTTCCAGATTCATAAGGTATATGTAATCATACCTTACATAAAATTAATCTGTTACTATTTTGAAAATGTTCATAAATAATGGCTACTTTTTCAGTTACGTTTGTGACTTGAGGCTATAGAATTGGAAAATGGATTCAGAGACAATAATCAAGTTAATCGCATTGACCATCCAAGGTTAGGAATACATATGAATCAAGAGTTGAAAATGAGAGTTCTCACCTCTAACTGCAATTTATTCTTTCCCTCCATTCATATATGCTGGTTTGTATTCCTTTAACAACAGCAATTAAAGAAGAAAGAGGCCTTAGGCTGACTTCATTTATTTTATTACCCAACCGCCCCTCAGGTGAGCTGGTAAAGGAACTGCTGTATTACTGGAAGATTTGGGGACTGAATTATTTAAGATACTGCCTAATTTTCCACTTCAATATGCCTTTCTGGGTAAAGCCTTGATGTGGTTTTGGCTTCTCAGGGAAGGCACCACATTAAAAAGAGAATTTCCCTTGAAGGACCTGTCACAATGCAAGTCTCCAGTTGCTCAGTGCCCTCTGCAAAGCCCCTCTGCTTTCTAAGAGCTGAATCTGCCTGATTCTTGGGCAAGTGACCTTAGACTATTATGTCACCATTTTATGTGGCACATGACAATTGCTCTTCTTAGTCTGTAGATACTTAATGAAGAATTTCAATCTATAAGCACTTACTATATCTTACTTCAACTCTAATAAACAGCCCCTTCGCTGACCTCTCTGCCTCCTGTCTCTCCTCACTCCAGTCCACACTTCACTTAGCTCCCAGGATCATTTTTCTAAAAAAAGTTCAGCCCATGTCTCCTTACTCTTCAAAAACCTCCAATGGTTGCCCATCCATCCACCTCTGCATCAAACAGAAACTTCTTACTGCACCAGCTTTAAAGCACTCAATCAGCTTTCCCCTTCCTATCTTACCTCACTGACTTCTTACTTCAGTCCAGTCCACACATTTCACTCCTATTCACTGTACTCCAATCTTGACTATCTTGCTGTTGACCCCTTGCCCACATCATTCCTCTGGCCTGGAACTCCCTCCTCCATATCAGCCAAACCACCGCTCTCCCTGCCTTCAAAGCCCTCTTAAAATCACATCTCCTACAAGCAGCCTGCCACATACAAGCCCTCATATTTCCCCTAGTCCCTGCAGCTGGATACAGTTGGATCTGTACCCTTTGGGCACTCACTATTCACACCACGGCACTTACGTACAGCTCCTTTTACCTCGCCATTTCCTCCGACTAATTCACGTCATTGTCTCTCGCCTCTTCTGCACTGTAAGCTCGAGAGCAGGGGTTTCTACCAACTCTACTGTACTCTCTTGCTTATTTGGTAAAGTGCTCTGTACACAGGAAGCACTCAATAAATACCATTGATTGATTAAGGGTCAAACAAATTAAATATCCTTAGTCCTGCCACAACATGTGTTTTCACTCTACATTTTAACAAGCAGGTAATGGCAGGAAACATTTTTGTGACAACATGAGTGTGAGTACAACGAGATGTAATGTCGTTGTATATACCGTTATATATACCTGTATATATACAGGTATATACCTGTATATATGTATATATGTTTGTACATATTTATTACTTTATTTATTTATTTATTTATTTTACTTGTACATATCTATCCTATTTATTTTATTTTGTTAGTATGTTTGGTTTTGTTCTCTGTCTCCCCCTTTTAGACTGTGAGCCCACTGTTGGGTAGGGACTGTCTCTATATGTTGCCAATTTGTACTTCCCAAGCGCTTAGTACAGTGCTCTGCACATAGTAAGCGCTCAATAAATACGATTGATGATGATGATAATGTCGGAGAGAACAGTTGTGCAGTCTCAGATAGGGGGTGAAATCAATGGTGAGTTTTCCTTAATGTGTGGCTCTGTAAGAAGCCCAAGCCCTGCATTACAGGGGAACTGGAGGTATGTTCATTTGGAAAATGTCAATGGTGGCACTGTGTGCTGTATTTTGGAACAGAAAAGGAGACCTGGCCTTCAGTAGGACAATTCTTGACCACTGCAAAGACTATTCATGTTTTTAAAAGTAATGTTTAACAATTGTACGGAGCATCTTATGTTTGAAACTCCAGGGCATATTCCCAGGAAAACCTGTAAAAAATCCTGGAAGCAGCACCACCATTTCAATTTCTCCTTTGGAATATGCCTCCTTAGAAAACTGACAGTGTATTCCAAAAAGAACATGCAATGTGCTCATTTAATACCCCAAGCACTGTTTCACATGAACACCTATTAGACTGTCTTTCTCCAGCTGTTTATAGACATCTAATATCATATTAGACTATAGACTGCTTGTGGGTGTGTGATTCCAGTATGCCTATTCCTTTAAGGTAATTTTATGCCCCAACCACCCAGTTACCAATGCTACCATGGCAAACCTTTTCTTCTCTGTAGAAAGCCCCAAACTCCTTCTGGGACCTCTAAGAACAGGAAAGATAATCAGCATCCAATAAGTTCCCGAAAGACTGGGATGCAGGAGAGAGCAAACACCTAAGCGAGGAAAAGGAAAGTAGAAGGAGAAGCTTTTCTAAAGGGTCACCCTGTGCTGTCCATTCCCAAATGGCTGTCAAGCTGTCCTTCAGCTCTGATCTCTGGAGCCAATTCTATTTTCTTTCTCACCTTGTGCTCTTATTTCCCAGCCAGCCTTGGAAGTCGGAAGTTCTTTTGCTACTAGGAAGCATAGCACGGAGGACCCAGAAAGGTGATGTTGTCACAACAGAGTGAACACAGAAAGAGGATCCTTACCTTGTTCACTCCATCGGCCATTGCCTGGAGAGTTAGTTCTCTAGGTCCGTCCACTGTTTTCCCGTTATCCGTTGGTCCCCAGCTGGCACTATATATGTCTATCACTTGAGGCATGTGGCTGATGGATGAGGCCTCTATAATATCCGTCATAAACGGCTGATCCAACATCCGGATACCTAGAGATTTCGATAACGATGGAAACAGAGAGGATGGCATTATGACCACAGGAGATCAAGGAGATGGTCCAATTCCTAGAGAGCGGTTAGATGGCTTGAGTAGTCTCCACCTCCAACCGCCTGAGGAAAATCCCACATCATAGTTGATGCTTGATTCCCCGTGAAAGCCTCACTGCTCCCACAGTGACTCTGACGCTGAAAGAGGCCCTGCAGTCGCATCGGTGTTTCCTTCCATCTGTATTCAGGGAACGATGACCTGAACTGTGGTGGCCTTAGACCTGTGTCTAAGAGCAACCGGATCTACAAGTGGGAGGGGCTAAAGGGGAAGTGAGAAAGGAGTTCTCAGAGTACCAGTGGTAGCGTGCATCAAGTGCTCATTTGGTGCAATAATTATAATGGTATTTGTTAAGCGCTTACTATTGTGCCCAGCACTGTTCTAAGCACTGGGGTAGGTACAAGGTAATCAGTTTGTCCCACGTGGGGCTCACAGTCTTAATTCCCATTTTACAGCTGAGGTAACTGAGGCACTGAGAAGTTAAGTGACTTGCCCAAGGTCACACAGCAGACAAGGGGCAGAGCCGGGATTAGAACTCACATCCTCTGACTCCCAAGCCTGTGGTCTTTCCACTATGCCACGCTGCCTCTCCATGCAATGTACTAGGTGTTTTGGGAAATAATGAATTACAGAATGACAATTTCCCTGCCGACAAGGAGTTTACACTCTAATGAGGGAGACAAACATAAAAATATTTACAACTGGAGAGTCAAACATAAGTATACACGAATGTTAAGGAGCGGATAAAGAAGTTGGTAAGTGGTCTAAATGCTCCAGTTCCACCTCCCATCTTCCCTTAGGTCTTTTCCTTGCCCCACTGATTCTTGTGGTATCCTCAGCGCCTACCCTACACTAGCTCCCAGCCCTGCCATGCCTACATTTTATTTGTTAAGCAGTTACTGTGTGTCAAATGCTGTTCTAAGCACTGGGGTAGGTACAGCGTGGCTCAGTGGAAAGAGCCCGGACTTTGGAGTCAGAGGTCATGAGTTCAAACCCCAGCTCTGTCACTTGTCAGCTGTGTGACTTTGGGCAAATCACTTAACTTCTCGATGCCTCAGTTCCCTCATCTGTAAAATGGGGATTAAGACTGTGAGTCCCCCATAGGACAACCTGATCACCTTGTAACCTCCCCAGCGCTTAGAACAGTGTGTTGCACATAGTAAGTGCTTAATAAATGCCATTATTATTATTACAAGTTAAGTAGGCTGGACACAGTCCTTGTCCTGCACGGGGCTCAGCCTAAGCAGGAGGGAGAACAGGTATCCCCATTTTACAGTTCAGGAAATTGAAGCACAGAGAGGTTAAGCGACTTGCCCAAGGTCACACAGCGATTGGCAGAGCTGGGATTAGAACCCAAGTCCTGCTGATTCCCAGGCCCATACCCTCTCCACTAGGCCGTGCTGCTTCTCTGTGCTTCTGCTGTGGCAGGGTTACACCTGGGCCCATCCCTACCTTACCCTCTCCTCCCTGCTTGGAGGAGCAATTGGGAATCTCTGGACAAGGGATAATTATTGATTTACTTCACTGTTTCACTGTTCATACTTTGGGTTAATCATATCACTTTATCCCCTAGGACTAAGAAGAGCTCCAATTCTATAATTGAATCAATTTCCCCTCATAAATTTACTCAGCATAAACTTGCTCTTTGGTTCAAACCTTCCACAGCCCTTTACTTAGTGAAAGGGATTCATAATTCAACATTTGTTTCAGTTGCTTTGACTTTTAGCTTTCTCCACTTTTTATTTTATTCTCCAAGCGCTGTCAAGGTGTTCCCTGGAAAAGACTTCAAAATATATGACAACACCACTGCCACTGATGTATCGCACATTTGAAAAAAAAACCTGTTTAGCCTTTTCCCCCTCCTGGAGGTCGTATTATCATTGCTCAAATGCTACGGTACCTGGTCAGAGTGAAGCCGTCCAGCGCCAGAGAGAATTAGAGCCCAGAAAATCCTGAAGCCCAATTCTGCACCCCTCGCCGGTGTTATCATGTCTCTCCATTTGAGGAGTTAGAACTTTATGTTGGAAGAGGAGATGGAGTCTCCTTCCTGCCAACAGGGTGAGAAGATTGTGAAGAGAGAAGCGCTAACCATCTGCTGGCTGGCATACTCTTTTGTGTCTAAAATCTCTCCCCTCCCCAGGCTGGAATCCAGCACTCTTCCATATATAGTCTCCTCCCTTCCAGCCCTAAAGAAAGAATTGAGATCTTTTGTTTTCCTGATCAATTTATCCTCCTCAAGGGAGACACATGTAGGCTTAGGCTATGAGCAACTCTTCCAATCCTATTTTATTTCATTGCTAAGGAGCAAGAATACACTTACTAGAATTATACTTTTAATCATGTTAAACCCCAGAGGATTGAAGTAGGCATTAATTGAATGAGAGCCTTTATTAATTTGGGGAGTTCGCAGATTGAGCCAGAGAGAGAGCAAGCCACACAGACTTGATTCAAGGGTCTCTTTCATTTTTTTTTTCTTCCCAGCATCAGGGAAACTCTTTGGGCCTATAGTGAGAAAGAAAATGAACACAGGGAAGCTGAAAGCTGTTCCACTGCATTGACGCAAGGTTTTTTGGGCTGTTTTCAACATGACCAATTAAGAAAGCCACGGCAAAAGCTGTTTTTTCATTATAGTGGTGATGTGCCTGTCACTAAGACAGGCCGAAGGGCTAAGCAACCAGTTGGGATTGGGGTCTGCAGTATCCACCACTTTATTCCCTGAGTTATTAGCGGCTACAGTTTGTCGTTCCTCCTCACTTGCCTCCATGCAAAGATGTGACTGGGTCACTGCATCCTTCCTTCTGGTCACCTCTGTAGCGATCCCTTGCTCCGTTCTGCCAGCTTTACCCCGCAGGTGCTCCTGTTGCTCTTTCCAAAGACGGATCTGTATCTGGCAACTAGAAGCCACATAATCTGGGCCCTCAGATATCAGATTATTGATGGAGCACCTGGTTCATCTAGCCATGTATACAAGAAAAAAACCCTTCACTCTGTCTCCTGAATGCAGCATGTGGAATATTATGACATTTTTTAAGTGCTTACTATGCTAAGCATTGCGGTAGATACAAGATAATCAGGTTGGACACAGTCCCTGTCCCACATGGGGCCCGCAGTCTAAGAAGGAGGGAGAACAGGTAGTGAATCCCCATTTTAGAGATGAGGAAACTGAGAAACAGACAAGTTAAAGTAACTTGTCTGGGGTCACCCCAGGGATTCTAGTGGCAGAGCCGGGGTTAGAACCCAGGGCCTCTGACTTAAAGGCCCAAGCTCTTTCCATAACTCTACAATGGATACGTTGGAGTAGGAGACAGGGAAAACAATTTCCAACCTCAGAAAATTATCATTTCGTTGCAATGAGACCTGTAATTAAGTCCTTCCCTCTCCTTTTGATCCTTTGGCCTTTCCTCCTGGGTCCTACTGTCCCATCCTCCTATCATGTCTATTTCTCTTTCACAGACCATCACTGAGCTCTCTCCAGAGCCCCTTCCTTCCTCTCCCCCTATATGTTTGTACATATTTATTACTCTATTTATTTTATTTGTACATATCTATTCTATTTATTTTATTTTGGTAGTATGTTTGGTTTTGTTCTCTGTCTCCCCCTTTTAGACTGCGAGCCCACTGTTGGGTAGGGACTGTCTCTATATGTTGCCAATTTGTACTTCCCAAGCGCTTAGTACAGTGCTCTGCACATAGTAAGCGCTCAATAAATACGATTGATGATGATGATGATCCCCCCATCTTACCTCCTTCCCTTCCCCACAGCACCTGCATATATGTTTGTACATATTTATTACCCTGTTTATTTATTTATTTATTTTACTTGTACATTTCTATTCTATTTATTTTATTTTGTTTCTATGTTTGCTTTTGTTCTCTGTCTCCCCCTTTTAGACTGTGAGCCCACTGTTGGGTAGGGACTGTCTCTAGATGTTGCCAATTTGTACTTCCCAAGCGCTTAGTACAGTGCTCTGCACATAGTAAGCGCTCAATAAATACGATTGATGATGATGATCTCGCTCAAGTTGAGGCGTGAAGGGACTGAAGAGGACGTTGGCATCTTTACCGGCTTTTCTCCAACTCAGAATGCCAGCACCTTCCATATGAGGTGGGAAGCTCGAAGGGAAAAGTGAAGCAACTTTTCCCTGAGGTTGAAGGGATGCTCCGGGATTTTCAGCGGCCACTTGGTGGGGCTGAAAACCGGGAAGCTGCTTTCATCTCAACTGGAGATTTCCAGAAGGGACACTTGGGAGGCTTGAGACATAAATGAATTCTCAGTCTCCGAGCAGACTCCAGTGGATGCAAATCAGAATCAACTTTCTGAGCAGATGGCCAGCATTGTATTTCGATGAGTCTGGCGGTAAAGTACGGGGGGCACATAAGGTAAGGTTTCGGAGGGGGATCTGATACATATTCTCTCTCTCTCTCATTCATTCTCTCTCCCCCCAGAACAGGGGGCTGCCTCACAATGGAGCAGGGCAAGGATTCTTTGTTTTTTTGATCAGTACCCCTTACAGGAGAGAAATACGAGCCATTTCCCAACATCTTAAACAGGCCCGAATTCTGGGCCCAGTCATCATCATCATCATCAATCGTATTTATTGAGCGCTTACTATGTGCAGAGCACTGTACTAAGCACTTGGGAAGTACAAATTGGCAACATATAAAGACAGTCCCTACCCAACAGTGGGCTCACAGTCTAAAAGGGGGAGACAGAGAGCAAAACCAAACATACTAACAAAATAAAATAAATAGAATAGATATGTACAAGTAAAATAAATAGAGTAATAAATATGTACAAACATATATACATATATACAGGTGCTGTGGGGAAGGGAAGGAGGTAAGATGGGGGGATGAAGAGGGGGACGAGGTGGAGAGGAGGGAAGGGGCTCAGTCTGGGAAGGCCTCCTGGAGGAGGTGAGCTCTCAGTAGGGCTTTGAAGGGAGGAAGAGAGCTAGCTTGGCGGATGGGCAGAGGGAGGGCATTCCAGGCCCGGGGGATGGCCCTGGGCCTGTTCTGCCCTGAGCTAAATCTGAGGAATTTGGGGCTGATTCCTGCCTGTCGCCCACTCATGCGTACCCTGGGTCAAATGCACCCTGACTCTGAGGTTGGGGCAGGGTGATGCACAATACACAGTTGTTTCTGGGCACGCTGGGATTTGTCATTCCAGAGGATGCACACGGATTTCCTTGAGTATCCGCTCCATCACCCAGGCTCCACTGTGTGGTGGACCACAGCCGCCTCACTTATCAGGACTCTCCTGGCTGACTAGTGGGAGTTCAGAAGAGAACCAAGACAAGACGATGTCTGGGGCTGGGGGTGTATGTGGCCATTGGCTCGGTGGCCTAAGACTAGGTCATCCCAGGCTCATCTTTCTGCAGCCTCTCCCACGGAGGCTGTCGCCTTCTGGCTCCCTCAGAGCTCACCCCACCTCCTTAACCTTGCTTCCCTGGGCCTTCCAGGCTTGCAGAACAAGTGAATGAACAGTAGATCCCCTTCCCAATAGGCACAGATCAGAACCTCGACTAGTAAAGTGCATATTAGGCTGAGAAGCAGTGTGACCTAGAAGAAAGACACAGGGCCTGGGAATCAGAGAACCTGGGTTCTAGTCCAGGCTCCCCAACATATATGCTGTGTGGCCTTAGTCGAGTCATTTAATTTCCCTGTATCAGAGTTATATCATCTATAAAACAGGGATTAAGACTGTGAGCCCCATGTGGAACATGGGCTGTGGCAACCTGATTAGCTTGTATCTACCCCAGGGCTTAGTTCAGTGCTTGGCACATAATAAGTGCTTAACAAATACCATTAAAAATAAATCTTTTCTCCAAGATCATGATATTTTGGGGGCAGCGTTTTTGAAGGCACAAGAGAGCAAAGCCTGACAGGTGGACTTTTCAGCTATCTTCATTTTAGAAATCTTCCTATTTATTATTTTAGAATCCGGCCCACCCACCCCCTCTAACACGAGTGTTGAATTTTTGCAGAATATTGGCCTGAGAAAAACTTGCTCTGTGGAACTTGTCACTGATACAGCATGTGCGTGCACATGCATTTCATCCAATTTTGCATCGTGCTGAATTCAGACAGGCTCTCTTGGTGGAAGAACACAAGGCTATGATGTTTCATTGCATTCTGTAAACGTATGTTCTGGCAGGCCTGAGGGCCAATCTGTCCAACCTCTTAACAAACAAGGCCGGCGGGCATAATTTTATGGCTAGTTTGTAGGATTTATGGATAATGAGAATGCTGCATTCAGCATTCTGAAAATGAAATGCCAACCCTGAGTATATTCATGGCTGCATTGAGGTAAGGCTGTGCTTGCACCGCAGTGAGATCATTTTGGGTAGAAAGCTTTTCAATAAAAAAGTTCAGCTTTGTCCCAAATCCGTCAAAGGCAACCTTCGCTTTAAGTGCCTCAGTTCTGTTTGGGGTGATGGATCCATGCAGAGAAAACCAGTTTTAGCTGAACCAGGTATCAATAAATCAATCAACAGTTTTTACTGAGTATCTATTCCCAGAAGAGCACTGTACTATGTGCATGGGAGGGTAAAATAGAGTTCGTGGACGTGATCCCTGCCCTGAAGGAGGTTACAGTCCAGCAGGGAGGCAGACACTAGAATAAATTATAGGTGAGAAGTAGCAATAGAGGGCAAAGGCAAGTACAGAGGTGTGTGAGAAACTGTAATACAGAAGGCCTGTAGTGGTGGTGGGGAGGGGGGATTACAGCAGGGATATCAATCAATTAGTCATATTTATTGAGCATTTACTATGTGCAGAGCAAAGTACTATGGGCTTGAGTACAATACAATAGAATTAGCAGACACATGCCCTGCCCATAACGAGCTTACGCTCTAGAGAGGGACACATGAGATATGGGATATGAGATATGAATTAGGGAAGGCTTCCTGGAGAAGTTGTGATTTCAGAGGGGTTCTGAAGATGTGAAGGGGGACGGCATTTCAGGCAGAAGGGAGGGTGTGAGTAACAGCTCTATGGGGAGAGAAGCAATGAAGAGACACAGTGGGTAGGTTGGCAAGAAAATAACCGTGGTGTTTGTTAAGTGATTACTATGTGACAGGCACTGCACTAAGCATTGGAATAGATACAAGGTACGAGGTTGGACAGAGCCCATGTCCCACATAGGGTTTACAGTCTAAATAAGAGGGAGAACAAGCATTTAATCTCCATTTTACAGATAAGGAAACAGAGGTACAGAGAAGTTAAGGGACTTGGCCAAGGTCACACAGCAGAATTAGAAGCCAGGACCTCTGACTCCCAAGCCCCTTGCTCTTTTCATCTGGCCATGTGAAGTGGATGAGCTGGGATGTGGTGGGGGAGAAGTGAGGTTAGAGAGAGGACCACTAGTCCCGTCTGGAACCCTGCCATTAGTGCACTGAGCCACCTGTCCACAAATCCCCTCAGAGAGTGGCAGCTGTAGCCAGTCATTCGAGGCCAACGGACAATCAGAAAGCAGGTAGCAGGAAACCATCGTCATCTCTGCACACCTAACCTCCGAGGTTAGCCCAAGCTCTAGAAGATCGTAGAAGCCCTAGAATTCCACTCTCCATCAGCTCCTCCAGCTACCCCACAGCTCACTCTCTCCACTCCACCCCCAGCAAACTCTCTAAATGTACCTTGCTCATGCCCCTCCCATCCTCCAAACCCATTTCTTCAAATCCATCTCTATCTTGGGACTCCCTCCCCACTCAAATCTGCCGGGCCACATCCCTCCCCATCTTCCAAGCCCTTCGGAAAAAACAACTGTTGCAAGAGGCTTGACTAACTCCTTACTTCCCCATTCTGGTTTCTTTTAATGGTATTTGTTGAGTGCTTACTAGGTGGCAGGCACTGGACTAAGTGCTGAGGCAGATACAAGCTAATCAGGTTGGACACAGCCCATTGTCCCACATGGGGCTCATAGTCTTCATCCTCATTTTACGACGAGGTAGCTGAGGCACAGAGGAGTTAAGAGACTTGGCCAAGGTCACACAGCAGACAAGTGGCAGAGCGGGATTAGAACCCAGATCCTCTGACCCCCAGGCCCATGCTCTTTCCACTCAGCCAAGCTGCTTCTTTGGTTACGCCTATCACTCCCACCAGGCTCCCTAGAAGTATTTCTTGAATGCTTATTGTGAGTTTGGGAAAGTAAAATAGAGGCAGAAAGCTCAATCTCTGCCCACAAGGAGTTTATAATCCCTAGGGATCATGTGTATTTCTGTTTACTTAACTATTTAATTGCTTATTTTTATTTTTTATCATTCGTTTCCGGGTTCTCACTCATTTATCCATAGTCCACTTCACAATGTTTATTTTGTCCCTCCAATTAGACTGCAAGCTCCTTGAAGACAAGGACCACATCTTTTATTTCTATTATATGTTTCTAAGCTCCTGGTTTGGTGCTCTGTTCACAGTAGGGGCTCAATTGATGCTGATGATAGTGTATTAAAGGGCCTTTTAAAAGCTACTCCATAAACTTGTAATTTCTGCTCTAATTGTGCAGGCCAGCAATTTCCACTAGAATTTCCCTGTGGGACACTTGCAGGAGTATGAAATGGGTGGGTGTATTTGCATGAGGAGGCGACATGCTTTAGTGGAAAGAGCATGGGGCTGGGAGTCAGGAGACTGCAGCGTGGCTCAATGGAAACAGCACAGGCTTGGGAGTCAAAGGTCATGGGTTCAAATCCCGGCTCCGCCAATTGTCAGCTGTGTGACTTGGGCAAGTCACTTAACTTCTCTGTGCCTCTGTTATCTCATCTGTAAAATGGGAATTAAGACTGTGAGCCCCACGTGGGGCAACCTGATCACTTTGTATCCTCCCCAGCGCTTAGAACAGTGCTTTGCACATGGTAAGCGCTTAACAAATGCCATCATCATTATTATTATTATTCTAGGCTGACCTCTGCCCCTGGCTTTCTGTGTGACCTTGGACACTCTGTTTCTGGGCCTCAGTTTCCTCACCTGAAAATGGAGATAAATATATCTGCTCTCCCTCCCTCTTAGATTGCAGACCCTGAAGAGGACAGGAGTTCGGTCCCATTTGACTACTCTGTGTAGCACCTAGTACAGTGCTTGTCCAAGAGTGAGTGCTATTAATCCTATAAAAATATGGGATTTGGAAATGCTGATGTACATGCCATAGTGCCTGTTCTTGGCAATTTTCAAGTTAATATCGCCTCACTGAATCCATAGAAACCTGAGTACATACCTGCAACCTTGGAGTTGTAGGCCACACCAACCCCACAGATGTTATTATTGGCAGCGGCGGACACTTCCCCGGCACACCGGGTCCCATGACTGCGGAGAAGACGACAATCTAAGTCAACCACAAGGTCACACACACAGGGACGCAGCCTCACTCAATGAACATCTGAGTCACCAGACCCTGAAGCAGGTTACTGAGGGCGGTTGTGGAATTTCCTCCTTTCTGAGGTCAGGGGCGGACAGCTCCGGAGGGCACTGGGCATTTTTGCCATAGTCACTGGGATGAACTGCACTTCTTGCCCCTCTCCAGAGGGAGAATGGAGAGAGTCTCCGCAACAGCTCCTTGACCCTGCCGCTCCCTTAATTCCCACCCTCAGTGGCATCAAGTGGGAAATCAGCCTTTGCCCAGGGGTCAAGTATCCTAGGACATGCCCAGCCTGGAGGAGATCAATTCTGCTGGGGGTGGGCGGTCTTTAAGAACAGAATTACTCCCTTGCAATTATTTCTCCCAAGCCTTTAGGCTCACAAAACTTGCACTCGTTCCTCCAACATTTGCCAATGCCACCTTCTTTCTCCCTCTCCTAGTTTTCTCTACCCCGTCCTGCTGCTGTTCAAATAGTTAACATTTTCCATCAAAACACAAACAGAAAAATGGAAGGGAGGAGTTGAATGTGTTCATTAGTAGGAGGAATGGCCTGGTACTTTCTCGCCCTGGATTCCTGGCTAGGTTTGCACCTACAGAAGGAAGCGGAGGAGGGACCAGAATTATCTACCTCCCTATTTCCTTGTACTCTCACGCTGCGCTGTCAGAGTGAAGCCAACCAAGATGTGGCTAATGCCACAGACTGGGATGTGGGAACCTGGCTCCTTTCTTTTATGAGATGACATGCTGTGATGTACCCATGGAGTAGGTAAGAGGTGCCAGTAAACCTCATCCCAGCCACAGAAAGGTCAGTGGCTGTACACCATTTTATACCCGTCTTTCCACAGCAGGCAATCAATCAGTCAATCAATCATATTTATTTAGCGCTTACTGTGTGCAGAGCACTGTACTAAGTGCTTGGGAAATACAAGTTGGCAACATAAGTTCAAGTTCTCTGGTATTTGCTAATTTGAAAGTTTTTTTTTCTGGCATGCAATCAATATGTGTGCAGTACCGCTTTCTGTACATTCTTTTCCTGCACAGCTGCGGGGCCTACTTTTGCATTCTCTTTTACCCTCCCACACAGTGATTGAATAACTCTTTCTCCATGGACGTTGGTCTCCTGGGTTCAAGATTTCTTTGGTGAATCTTCAAAGGAGAAACAAAGCTGGATTATGCATACTGAATGAAGAGCCAGCCTTCCGGCTGCTCAGCAGGTTTGCTCTGCCGTTCGGTGATTGATGCCCATCACTGCCCAAAATCCCCCTGAAGAAATCACTGGCATCCCCCTCACCACCCCCATCCTGCCCTGGAGTAGGAGAATCAAGGAAAGACTGGGATCAAAGGGGCCGAAGGCCCCAGAAGCCTCCAGCTTCCAGAATTCCTCCAGTTGGGAAACTCTTCTGTGGCTCCCTGATCATTTTCTTTCCATCTGTCCATTTGATCCCTTTAGATTACAGGGTCAGCTTTTTGAGGACAAAGACATGTGCTATGCACTCTGAACTGTACCTGCCTTACTCTGGATGCTGAACAAATATTAAGGAACCAATCCCTTGTCAGTTGCTGAAAATGAGCCATATCTTTTGAATTGGTCACCAATGAATTGCCTTTTCTGTCCAGCACAAATAGGCACAATGCAGGATATATAAAGAGTCCTGAAATAGAGTATAATTGCTCTGGCGAGTACAATATCTCAATTTCTAATTTTCACTAACATGAGAAATTCAAACAGCTAGATGATAGATGCCTGATTCTACCACCATGGCTTGAAGCAACTGAGTTAAACTAAAACTGGCTCTACTGTGGCCCAGGACTGAATTCCTGAAGGACATCTAGAACCCCCACTTCCCACCCCTTCCTTTCCATTAACTGATATTGGAGACCAAAGAAGTAGTCCTTGTGATAGTACTGAATTAAGTGGTAGTCTCTGATACCACACTGAGAACAAGTTTCTCCTTTGTGACTGAAAATGATCATTACCTGGGGCAAAAGAGGAAAAAAGCTCTCAACCCCTTTCTAAAATTTTGTTCAATTGGACAAGATTTTTTTTTTGTGTGTGTGTGTGTGTGTGTGTGGCATTTCTAAGTACTAGGGTAGGCACAGAAGTCACAGGTTCCAATCCCTGCTCTGCCACTTGTCAGCTGTGTGACCTTGGGCAAGTCACTTAACTTCTCTGAGCCTCAGTTACCTCATCTGTAAAATGGGGATTAAGACTGTGAGCCCCACGTGGGACAACTTGATCACCTTGTATCCCCCCCAGCACATAGAACAGTGCTCTGCACATAGTGCTTAACAAATGCCATCATCATTATTATTATTATTATTGTGAGTCCCGCGTGGGACAACCTGATGACCTTGTATCTACCCCCGGCACTTAGAACACTGCTCAGCACATAGTGAGTGCTTAACAAATGTCATTATTATGTATATGTTTGTACATATTTATTACTCTATTTATTTTACTTGTACATATCTATTCTATTTATTTTATTTTGTTAGTATGTTTGGTTTTGTTCTCTGTCTCCCCCTTTTAGACTGTGAGCCCACTGTTGGGTAGGGACTGTCTCTATATGTTGCCAACTTGTACTTCCCAAGCGCTTAGTACAGTGCTCTGCACACAGTAAGCACTCAATAAATACAATTGATTGATTGATTATTAGTATATTATGTTACTTAACTTCTCTGTATCTCTGTTACCTCATTGATGATGTCATTTAGAATGGAGGATCTAGCTGGTACCTCCAGTTAAAGTGTTTCTCAAGAGGGATGTTGAGGGCAATATAGAGTATCGGAACCTGGAATCCAAACGCAGGACAACACACTGGGTTTAAAATGACATAAAATTTGAAGGCAACCTCTCTGTTGGGACCAGGAGTCAAAGTGAGATAGGGGCTGCTTCAACGGGGACTGCCTGGGAACCATGTCAGGATCAAGAAGTCTTGGAGAAAGGACAATGTCTCACAGGAGGTCTTTTTTTCATTACGGGTTGTACTTGGCAATTTTGTGAAAACACTCAAATCTTGCCTTTACTGTCTGGCTTATTATTTTCTCTTTTCTCCTGCTGGCAATCCACATTTTCTGATTGAAGCAACAAGATAGAAAATTACGCTTCTTGGGCAAATTTCCCCACTGCATTTTGAATAAATCCTAGGAGCTCAGAGATGATGTGTAATTATTAAATGGCTCACAGAAGAACAGGCTTCCTCAGTTTCAAAAACAATAATACAGCAAAATCAAATCAAATGAGGAGAGAGAAAATCCAATTTGCATGTCAACCGAAAGCAGTTTCTCATGCATATAAAGTTTACTTTTTTGAAGAATGACTGGTGTGGGGCTTTAAATAGGTTGCTTTTAAAGTAATATAACTGGCATGCAAAGAGGTGTTCCGAAGGAGGGTATTATAAAGAAGGACAGTGTTGTAGAAAAATGTGTGGAGGTGGAGTTTATAATGTCATGGAGCTGGTCTCTGCCTCAGGACAGCATCTCAATAGAATAAAATACCTGCTCCTCCTACGTCTTAGACTGTAGAGCCCCATTTGGGACCGGGACTATCTGGTCGGATTACCTTATGCATACCCAGTGCTTAGCAAACTGCCTGGCACAAAGGATGTGTTTAAAAAATACTATAATAATGATAATAATTTAAAGAGTAGAGATTAAATACGGGGATGACTTTGAATTGTGCAGACTTTATGTCACATTGGAAGATAAAATAGACTTCAGACTTCCCTGGAAGACAGGAGAATATTCTGGATATTGTGAGGTAGGGGGATGTGATTACAGAGTAGAGAGTGGGTGTCAGGAGAGGCAGGAGTTACCGGAGAGGTGGGGGGGAAGAGACTGTTTACATCAAGTGAGATCATAAGGCTCCAAGGGTTCTCTTTCTAAACAAAACAGGAAACTCTTATCAAAGAGGAAGAAATAGATATATCCCAAGAAGCAATGCCTCTACTGCAACCTCAAATCAGCAGTTTTGAAGAAACTGGGTATTTTAAAGAACTGTTGAGTTCCTAATTTGTGACTTCAGGTGAATTTTGAGTAAAAAATATGCCCACAGGGAGGATTCTGAATTTGATACCAAATATGCAGATAAGTCACCAAAATATTAAACCACCACAGAGCTGCTTTTTGCTCAGCTAAACCTCACTTTCAGTACATCTGCAGACTATAGATGTTGGTTCTGCTTCCCTGGTAAACTGACAAACCCAGAAGGCAGAGCTTATGTCCATTCTATATCTATACTACAAAGCAAGGGACCTTGTAGGTGCCTTGAAAAACTCAGAAAAGAATACAGCAAACAATCACAACACTTCTGACAGAGAGAAGACATTTTAGAGATGTCCCTGAGGGAGTACAGAGAATTTGTTTTCTGGACAATGATGCCTACACTGTCAAAGACTTTGATGTTATGCGAAAAAGTTCCCTAGGTGAGGGAGCAACAACAAGAAAAAAAAATGGATGGGAGAAAACAAGGGACCAATCTGAGACATCAAATGAAAAATCCAGAATCGATGTCCATCGGAGCTCGGCAGCGCCAAGTGATTTAAAATACATTTCAATCTGGCTGCAAGTATCATCTATCCAGAGCAGAGAAAATTTAGTGCCGTAAATTCTACGACGACTGATTTAGCTTCAAGAAAACTCTGAGACCTAACAGACAGACAGGCCTGGACAGAATCAAAGTGGAAATGCAGGACCTTCCAGTCATGCTCAGGTCATTTTCTCAGAAAAAGGACTCACTGAAACCAAAGGAACAGCCATGCAAGAAGCCCATAACCACAAATATAAACCTAAGTGTAATGTATTTGTTTAATGTCAATGCTACATTCAAATTACAACATGACAATCTTTACAGCAGTTGCTATCATCAATTTTGATGTTGCTTTCTAAGCTGACAATGTGAAACAAGTTTTTCTATTAACCAACTTAAGCTGGGGAATAAGACTAGCTGATCAGCGTTTAGGAGTTTCCTGTTTCTAAACATAAATTGGGATATTTATTAATGTAACCCAAAAATTGAATGATTCATTGCAAGAAACAAAACCTCAGAGAATCAACAGTTGAGCATTTTCCATCCATATGGGAATGGAGTCTACTTGGGAGAATTTCTGCCACGTATATCTGAAACTGCGGCAATGGAGTGGGTTGGATAATTCAGTGGGCTTTCTGGAGTACACGACTAGCTTGTCGGATTCAAGCTTAAATGCTGCACATGGCAGCTGGATGTTATTTCAAAATGGCATTTTGGATCTTCACACTAGATTTGTGAAGGTCACCAATGGGCTCAAAGAGGAGCGGGGACAGAGCAGAGGAGGAGGATGACAGGAGCGGCCAGAGCTGGTGCCATCGGGAAAGTGGCAGCCGCCTTCCTATTCCCCCAACTATTACCCCAGGAAATAATAGGTGCTCTAAGCTGGAAGTGATTTACATTGGATGTAGCAGGGTAGATTTGTACCTTTAAGTTCTGCTCAGTAGCTGGGCATGAAGGCTTACCTCACGTGCTTTAAGAAGCAGTCTAACCATGGTGCAGGGAAGTTATTTGCATTTTATAGCAGGAGAAATGGAGGTCCAAAAGTTGAATGGCTCCCCCGAGATCACATCTTTCATCCACAAGGGCACAAACAATAGAGTCTGGAGGTACTGATGCCTGCCACTTTATCAACCAACCTCTCTGCCTCTCCATTAGCCAATCTCTCTGTGGCTCCACTAGCCAATCTCTCTGTGGCTCCAATAGCCAATCTCTCTGTGGCTCCAAGAGCCATCTTTCTGCAGCTTTAATAACCAATCTTCAAACACTTCCAAAATCAATCTCTTCATAGCTCCAATATCCAATCTCTCTGCAGCTCCAATAACCAATCCTTCCACAGCTTCAATAACTAATCATACCACAGCTTCGATAACCAGTGAGTATATGAAAAAATGATTTTGGGAAACCTGGCCCAAATTGGATGCATGCAGTGGCCATAGTTACGTCTTCAGTGAAAGGGATCCTTAGCTGCTAATTATGGCTGGGGGAGTCATAATTGCCTATTTTATGTTGACCATCTCATAACTCCCATTCATTTGCATTTGGGAGCCACACACTGACATGGAAGTAGAAATCTAACTTTTTCTTTTCCTTGTTTGTTCCTAGGATTGCACCAGTAACCTGCGCTGTATCAGCCTCCATACTGAAACCTTTTGAACCCCTTCCTAGAGACAGAACTAATGCTGTGTCAAAGGTGTTGTAGGAAATTGGAAACGTCTACAGGCACAATTGTATATCTCTTTGTAAAATCTTGTATGTAGTGCAATTTTTTTAAAATCTTAGTGGATTTCTTCTTAGTTATCTGCCTGCTCTGCACACACAAAGTGCTCAATAAATACTATTGATTGATACCTAACACAACAGGACTTCGGTGCAAGTAACCCTGGGCAGATGCTCAGGTGTTTGAAAGTGACCATAATCCATAGGGGATGTAACCTTTATGTCCCTGTTACTTTGGCAAACAAAATACTTGTCTGAAGGAAGAAGAGCCTCTTAGTGCCACGCTACAGATAAATGAATGCTGGACTGGGGCATGAGGGAAAATTGCAATGGGAAATTGGAAACTTCTCTAAGAATAAGTATTTCTCTGTAAATAGCATATACAGTGCAATTGTTTCTTCAGATTTGATCACTTCTCAGTTATTTGCATCAAACTTCCATTGAACTGGACAGGACTGATGGTCATTTTTGATTGTCTTGATCATCCCCTAGTTCTCTTACCTACAGAGGTATTTTCTATTGCCTTCAGCAGACTGGAGGAATGAATAATTCCTAGATTGTATCCCCAAAGATTGAACTATGGGAAAGAGATCTTTGGAGGAGCTTTGTCTTAAAAACCATTCTTAGGACTGTATCCCCTACTCTTCCAACAGTCCTGAGAAAATCAGGAAACCTTTTAATGTGGTGAAGTACTGAAGAACCCATTATCAATATCACTAAAGTTTTAATAAGCCGTTAATGACTCGGGTGAAAGGTTGGCTCCCAGAGCTTGATTTACCTGTTAAACCAGTCGTCTGTGTATCGGGGATAAGGATACGGATCATTGCTGCTGAAGTCATAACTTGCTTCGGCATTCTGAAAAACATTCAGATATCTCAGTAGGTCAGCGTGCAAACACAAGTCCAGGGAACAGAAACTCCGATGCTGTAGTAGTAATAGTAGCTTTTGAGTAGAGGATCGTTTATATCATTTGGAATGCTAGGAATTAACTGGGGGATCCATGTTGGAGCAGGTGGGTTTTCAGGAAGGCTTTGAAAGTGGAGAGGGCTGGAGTCAGTTGCATTTGAGGGAAGGAAGGAGTTCCAAGCTGGGATACTGTGTGAGCAAGGGGTCTGAGGTGGAAGAATCAACAGCAAGGTACAGTTAGCAGGTTAACTTGGGAGGAATGGAGAGAAAGGGTTGAGAAGCAGTGGATAAAGACAGCGGATATGTAAGCAAGAAAAAGTTTTGGGAATTCAGCATGCCAGTTAATCCACCTGTAAATTCCATTAACCACTTAATTACTAATATTCTTTCCTCACTCTCATTTCCAGAAGTGTTCAGAAGTAACAATGTGCTTTGAGGTACAGGATATACTTATGGTCTTTCTCACTATGAAACTGGGTCCTCTTAACTTTATTGTTGGAGTGATTACAAGGATGGTTCATTTAAGCCTCTTTGCCAGCAAATACCAGACTGTCTTTGTTTCTTTGGGGTTTTTTAAAATTTTTTTTTACACCAGTTATTCACTTTCTACCTGTTGGTGTTCCAGAATAAAATTACTTATAGCTCTCTTTATTTCTTGCCTGGCCAAATACATACTATTTACCCTGTCTGCAATCTTGATAAAGTCATTTTCTAAAATAGGTGTAGAATACTAGGGTCAAACAGGGGGAAGGTTTAGGGCCAATATGAGCCAGATCCAAAAGACACCTCTTCAGATCTTGTGAGATAGCTCTCCCTCTCTCCCCTGAAAAAAGAGACACCTAATCATGCAAATGTACTGTTATCCTTTGTATCAATTCAACTTTGGAGATGACCGGTTTGCATTTTCAGTGATGACTTTTGACTGAACTACTGGAATCCAGAACAGTGGCTGAACTATCTTAAAAACATCCCTGCCCCCTGCAGAAACGGTCAATGGTTGAGAACAAATTTATGGTCCCTACCAGTCTCCCACTGAAGTTCATCAGCCAGCAGAGCCATTCTCCCAGTTGTGTGACATAGTAGAAACAGTGAAGGTCACTCCCTTCACCTGGCCACAAATCCTGGTTTTCAGAAGGATGGTCACTCTGTAACTGTTCTTACAGCACAACCAACAGAACACTGAAAACAGTTAGAAATGGGTCATGCCAGTGTCCCTAATCTCAATTTTGAAGAGTATATGTGAACTGAGATTTAAAGCCTATTATAATCGGTTCCTGGGGTTTCCACGTATCAGATCTAGAAATTGAGGTTTGAAGGAGATTTCAGTGGCAGGTATGGTTTTCATACGCAGTTCAGACAAGGCGGGAAATTTTTGGAAACCAAGATCTTGTGCTTTTTGGGGGTTCTGGCCCATTTCTCCACATATGCTCCCTTTACAGAACTTTCTCCTTTCTCCAACAGTCCTGGCTCTCTTGAAAAGCAGTGTGGTCTAGCGGATAGAACAGAGGCCTTGGAGTCAGAAGGACCTGGGTTCTAATCCCAGCTCTGCCACTTGTCTGCTGTGTGTCCTTGGGCAAGTCACAACTTCCTCTGTGCCTCAGTTATCTCATTTAACTGTAAAATGAATATTAAGACTGTGATTGACTGACTACTATTTCCCCTATTTGTAATATATTTTGATGTCTGTCTCCCCATTTAGACTGTAAGCTCCCTGTGGGCAGGTATTGTGTCTCCTAAGCCCACAGTACTAAGCCCATGGCACAGTGTTCTGCACACAGTAAGAGGCAATAAGTACCACTGATTGATACTACACCTCCTGCGGGATCACGAACAAGCCAGCTCAGTGAAAAGGAAAAATGGCAAGCTGGTTAAACCCAGAGTTATTCAGAAATCTGAAAGACAGCTGCCAAAGCAATTGAAGACATCAGGCCACGTCATTTAAGAAGAGTGAAATGGAATAGTACAATTATATAGGGTCGAGATTAGGAAGAGAGGAGATATAGCTTTCAAGAGACAGATAAAGGAGAATCATTTCTTCAGTGACATTAAACTCTTGGTCATTTGCATATGAGCTCTCAACACTGCAAACCACCAACAGGCAATAGCTTAGTGAACAGGGCACAGAATTGGGAGTCAGGAGATTAGGATTCTAGTCCCAGCTCCTCCATCTGCCTGCCGTGTGACCTGGAGCAAGTCATTTAACCTATCTGGGCCTCAGTTTCCTCATCTGTAAATCAATCAATCAATCAGTCGTATTTATTGAGCGCTTACTGTGTGCAGAGCACTGTACTAAGCACTTGGGAAGTACAAGTTGGCAACATATAGAGACAGTCCCTACCCAACAGGGGGCTCACAGTCTAAAAGGGGGAGACAGAGAACAAAACCAAACATACTAACAAAATAAAATAAATAGAATAGATATGCACACGTAAAGTAAATAAATAGAGTAATAAATATGTACAAACATATATACATATATACAGGATATACATATATACAGGGATTCAATCCCTGTTTTCCTCCTACTTAGACTGTGAGACCTATGAGGGACAGGGACCATGTCTGGCCTGACTACCTTATATCTACCCCAGTGCTTAATACAGTGCTAGACACACAGTAAGTGCTTAACCAATACCACTATTATTATCATCATTATTCCTAGCTCTGCCACTTGCCAGCTCTGTGATATACAGCAAGCTACTTAACTTCTCTGCACCTCAATTTTCTCATCATTAAAATGGTGATTAAATACCCATTCCCCTTCCCCCTATTAATGTCAATCTCCCTCTCTAGACTGTAGGCTTGTTACAGGGCAAGGAATGCTTAGTACAGTGCTCTGCACACAGTAAGCGCTCAATAAATACGACTGAATGAATGAACGTGTCTGCTAATTCTGTTGTACTGTGTTCTCCTAAGAGCTCTGCACATAATAAACACTCAATATGATTGACTGGTTGATTGAGGCATTATTATTTTTGTTGTTCTAATGTGCTCTTGGGTAGCTGCAGCCGAAGTGCAGCCAGCTCCAGGTTGTTTCCTCCCCTCCCTCTCCCCACTGATATGTTTCAGCCATTTAAATCACCCTCAGCCTTATACGCACTAAACTCTTGCAGGGAGGAAAAAAAAAAGGATTTTCTGCGTGAAACTCACTGATGTGCCTGCCAAAAGTGGTACTTTTTCCCTGGTGGCATGGATAAAACACTGGCAAAGACTATCCCCAGAGATGGTGTCTATTTCTGAAGACACTTCAAAATAGGAAACCATCTGGCCTGGAAGGGTTAGGCACTGCCATGCTGGGAGGCCAGGGACTGGACCATATGACCACACAAAGTCCCCTCCAGCATCGTGATTCTGTAACTGCCAAACCAAGTCTGGCAATTATTTTAGAGTCTCTCAAATGGCACAGGCTATGGATTAACCCAGAATAACGTCAGCATTTGTCTTCAAAGACGAGTGGCGAAGACTCCGTCACGTCAGAGTCCCAAGTGCAGTCACTGGGAAAGAGGGGGGCAGGTCTGGTGGAGGAGAGCTTACCCGGGGACCTCCCCTCCCATCCCCAGCACAGCCCTGCTGCCAGAGAGCCACACCTCCAGCCTTAAGTCCTGACAGTCACTGCTTCCGAGAACACCATTGTCTCTTCAAGTACGAAAAACGCTGTGGGCTCTTCATATTAAGCCCAAGCGAAGGCTGTGAGCCTGTTGTTGGTTAGGGATTGTCTCTGTTGCCAAATTGTACTTTCCAAGCACTCAGTACAGTGCTACCTCGTCCCCCTCTCCATCCCCCCCATCTTACCTCCTTCCCTTCCCCACAGCACCTGTATATATGTATATATGTTTGTACATATTTATTACTCTATTTATTTATTTATTTTACTTGTACATATCTTTTCTATTTATTTTATTTTGTTAGTATGTTTGGTTTTGTTCTCTGTCTCCCCCTTTTAGACTGTGAGCCCACTGTTGGGTAGGGACTGTCTCTATATGTTGCCAATTTGTACTTCCCAAGCGCTTAGTACAGTGCTCTGCACATAGTAAGCGCTCAATAAATATGATTGATGATGATGATGATGGTAAGCGCCCAATAAATACGATTGAATGAATGAAAAAATAGCCTTGAGAGCCTCACCCCCCCATCGACCGAAGCTACTAACCTGCCCGGACCACTAAGCAGCCCGTATAACTCAGGAAAGGCCCATTAGAATGATGGAAAGATTTTTCTCTTCTGAAGCCTGAGGGTGTGTTCCAGCCCCATAATAAGTTGGCACAGCAATGTTAATACATACTCTTCTATCATAACCTCCTTCCATTATCCCTCAAGACAGTTAATGGAAAAACTCATTTGGGAGCCACCCAGCTAATCTTGCCTTGCATGGCCTATTTAAAGCAAAATGAGTATCCCCAGACTGACTTCCAAATTGCAACCATATTGCCACTGGATTATCTTCGTTTGGGTGAACCGCTAAAATATTCCAGCAAATTATATCTTTAAAACACTGCCACTGCTCCCATTCATATCTAATATGGCCATGGCTGAATGCTCCCCACAGCCCCTGATTTTCTGAAATAAATCTCTCCCCAGCACTAGCTTGCTTTAATCTCAACTGGAACCAACATTCAAAAGATTTATGTTTAATAATATGCTGCACAATAAAACTTAATGAAACTTAACATCTCTCTTGATAATGGGAAAAAAACAACAACCCTCCAACACCCACTTCCTCACTTGGACTCTGTTAAATCAATGAATCTTCTGAGATCTTGGTTCTTTTCTAAGATTTGTTGAGCCAGATGTTCCAAACCTGAGTTAGGAACTGAGAGTAAATTAGTTGTACATGGAAGTTAAGCATCCTTTTAGGTACTGGAACACTCTTTGCTACTAAATCCAGCAAAGTTTCCCCCAGTTTACTAAATACTTTGGTAGAAAAACCAATCATCTGCATCTTGGTTACTAAACTGAAACTGGTTGGGGTAATTGGGGAAAAAAAATGCTCAGATAACTTAATAAAATTGGAGGCACATCTGTCTGGGATGGTGAAATAAAATTATGTTTGATTAAACTGTCAATTATCTCTCTGATTAATTGCTCTTCTACTAGGCTGCAGAGACCTGAAAGAGTTAATAAGAGTTTAGTGGGCCAGGGATGATGGTGGGGGGGAGGGTAAAGAGACAGGCAAAGTGGGATGAGGAAAGCGGTAGGGGCTTAGCGTATTCAGGTGGTCTGGGGTAAGTAATAACAATAATGATGATAATGGCATTTGTTAAGTGCTTACTATGTGCAAAGCACTGTTCTAAGCACTGGGGGCAATACAAGGTGATCAGGTTGTCCCACGTGGGGCTCACAGTCTTAATCCCCATTTTACAGAAGAGATAACTGAGGCTCAGAGAAGTTATGTGACTTGCCCAAGGCCACACAGTAGACATGGGGTGGAGTCAGGATTCGAACCCATGACCTCTGACTCCAAAGCCCGAGCTCTTTCCACTGAGCCACGCTGAAAGTGTTGTACTTGGGATTGCGAGTAGTGAGGTGAGAAGGGTAGGCAGGATCTAGACTGTAAGCTCGTTGTGGGCAGAGGCCATTTCTACCACTCGTTTAATTAAAAGAAGGGACATACTACGAAGGGTCAGATGAGTTAATTCACTAATTTTCAAGTCAGGGGTTGGAGAGTCAATTAGCAAGTGTACGCAACTAGTTATAACAGGGTAGGGAAGAGGTTTCCTTTCTGCGAAGCTTAATAATGTAAACAGGTGGAACTCCTTTCAACTAAGCAAACCACAGACAGCGACAGGATCGATGGCAATGGATCAGAAACTCCTGATAAGTGTGTAGTAATTTCTGAAACCCAACTAATATCCTTGCTGGGTGAATAAAATCGATAACAATGATAGTGTCTTATCGAAGTCAAGAGGAAATTGAGGGTGTACAGACTCCATTATGCTTGTACATAAAGGAAACAGCACTTCCCTTGACTTCAGTCTAAGTGGGACTCTAAGGGTCTAGTATAAAATCAATCATCCCAGTCTATGAAGTTGGGTATAAAACTATCATCATATCACTGGAGATAATTTTCTGTTGGGGCAAAACACCGGAGAATTAGATCATTTGATGGTGAGAGGGTCAAATGAGTACTATGGGTCAAAGAAAGCAGGTTACATTGACCTTCAATAATTTAATAAAAGGAAAAAGAGAGGATGGTCATTCAGAGACATAGAAGACCTCAGAGGCTTGGGACTGAACTACACAGGTAACTGGTTGATGGACAATACTGTTACAAAACCTTCACAGATTGAAAAACTGAAGCGGAATGGTATATTTCATCAGGCAATTCAAGCTCAATTCCTTGCCACTGCACAAAGACAGAACCAGATGCTGAGGCATGTAATAGCAACCGTGTAAATCACCTTATGAGGAGTGAGGCACAATTTTGGAAGAGGAAACCAGAAAATATCATGGCAGCCACAGCCTAAATTTGTGTTGTCAGGGTGATAAGAGTCAAGTTAATTTGGGAGTCCCTATGCTTTGCTTTAGTATTGCACAGTCCTGAAAAATCATATGCTTTTTATAGCCTTTGTTTTTCCTCACTGATATTTGATTTAATTTGAAATGACGTATTAAACCTACCAAACCACTCAGATTTCAGACTATTCTGAAAGAATTAGGCAGATTACCAATTCCTATAAGCTTCATAATGTACTTCTAATAATTAGTCAGATGGGCAAATAAAAGATCCACTGAATCCAGTTGACACATCAGCTATGCTGCCCCTGAGGAGATAGCCACTTATCCAAAGAAGTGCCCAACGAATAACAATGGTGTTTACTAAGCACTTCCTATGTGGTAAGAAATGGGATAGATACTTGATACTGATGGCTGACATTGTCCCTGCCCTAAGAGAGGCTTCCAGTCTTAGTGGAAGGGAGGGCAAGAATTGAATCCTTACTTTGCAAATGAGGAAACTGAGTGCAGGGAAGTCGCCCTTGGGAAATCATAACTTGTTTAGTGCTCAGTCATTTACCACTCTATTTTCACAGACCCAATTAAGAGAGCTCCTGGATTTATGCCATTTCTGACTGGTGCATGCCAGGCTGATAGGGCTTCTGTGACGCCCAGTTAGTCACAGCTAGGCTACAATAGGTTGGTGTTGGCTTCTTTTCATCTTTAAAGCAATCCTTCGGTCCACCCAATTTACAGTTGCCCCACTGTTGAACTGTACTCTCCCAAGTGCTTAGTATGGTGCTCTGCACACAGTTAGTGCTCAATAAATACGACTGACTGAATTTCAGTTCTTCTTAGAGCAGTAGTTTATGTCGTCTGCTGTCTTCCGTTCTTCTTATGATTGTGATAAGCTTTGATGCTGGAGTTCTGGCTGCATTCTAGGGCCCTACTATGAGGGGACATCTCTAGTCTGCAAGCTAGATCGAGACCTAGTCTGCGGGCAGGGATTTGCTATACCCGTTCTTTTGAACTGTGCTGTCCCATGTGCTTAGTACAGGGTTCTGCCCAGAGTAAACTCTCCAAAAATACCACTGCTTGCTGCTTATTGGTAAAAATAGCTCTCAGGGGGCATTGGGGGAACCATGCTTGAGGTTGAGTGTGGGATGTGTGGTTGGCCCAGGAATGACAGCAGTGCTTTCACACACTGGAAGGAAAAATCTGCTTTGTAGAGTATCCTGCTCAATGGGTGCTCGATAGTGGTAGAAGTGTTGAGGAAAGCACTGAAGTGGTGGGAGTGTTAAGATCATTTCAGTGTTGTTCCTCTCTCCTGAAGATTTCTTGTTTGTCCCTGATGAGGGTGGCACCATCTCTACTCTTCAGTGGTGCTGTGGCGGTATGTACTAGTCCTTAGATACTCTCCTGGGATGTGCAGAATTCCTTAGTTGGATTCTGTGCTATCGCCGCCTATCTCTTTAGTTATGATCCCTCCACTTGTCAAGCACACTTCTTAGGTTCTTCTGTATTTTTACGATGTGATCATCGACATGCTTGTTTTACTGTACAGAACTCCTTGTTCTTGGAGTGATTACTGTCAAACTTGTAGTAATTGTATAGGTGGCCAGGTGGAGTGTATTTTATAAAGATACACAATCCCTGATCACATTGGTAGGGGAAGATGGGGTTGCTTGCCACTTCAGAGCTGCTTTAAGCTTGTTGCAAAGTTCCAAGCCAAGTTTCATTGTTCCCTGGGTAGTGAGGATGACAGTTCGTGTTACACTGATTTTAATGCTGGTAATCACTTGGAACAATTCAGGCATTGGCCAGGCCAGCACCCACCGCCACATGTGGCAGTACTAATACATACACTCCTCAGGTTTCTTTTTTGGACAACGATCCACTCACTATGGTGCCACTGCTCAGATCTTGTGTGCAGTCGAACAGCCTTTCTCTTATTTGATAAGTGAAAAACTGCTTTGGTGAGCCTCGCAAAGAACAGGGTCGCCACAGAAGTCTCAGCTGTATATGCTAACAGTACTTTAATACAGTGCTCTGCACACAATAAACAATGTACTAAAAGTGCCTTTTTGGCACTTTCACTGAGCAGAAGCAGGCCACTGCTATTCAACTAACCAGACTCACAGTGGCAATGCACTGAAATCTTCCATGAGAAATACATTAACACTGTTGCATTTCTTAAGTGTTCACTAAGTGCCATGCCCTGTATTAAGCACTGGAGTGGATACAAGATCATCAGGTCATCGGGCTCACTTTCTAAGCAGGAGGGAGCACAGGTACTGAATCCCCACATGAGGGAATTGAGGCACAGAGAAATTAAGTAATTTGCCCAAGGCCACACAGCAGGTAGTGGCAAAGCTGGGATTCGAATCTAGGCCCAGACTCTTTTCACTAGGCCAGATGCTCATCAGATATTGGTACGACTGTGAGGAAAGTGCCCAAACTGTCATGGAATCTTTAGTGTCAGTCATTACTTTCAGTCATAGTAGGGGCACATGCAATCCTGTGTTAGAAGTCAGTGTAGGGACATTTGTTGCACAGTGAAGCCTCTGGGCGAAATCTACCCCTGTACCAAGAGGGGTTGCCAGGGTGTCATAATAACTATACTCATTCCCCAAAGTTCAAAAAGAGGGCAGACCTTTCTAGGATCATCTGTCATCCATCACCAATTTCAGGGAGCTAGCCATTATCAGACTGTCTTTGTTCAATCAGGGCTTTGAAACTGACTCTTTAATCAGGCATCCTCCTTATTGGATGACAGGGCCTCTCACTGCTTCAAAGCATGTTCTGTAACACTACTGCTGATTTCTCTGTGTTGTTTACATATTCATAATTGCATAAAAAATAACTACCAAAGACAAAGAAGAAAACAACTGTGTCACGGAATTTAACCCACCAGTTAAGGCTCACCACTTGTGTCTCTTTGGTGGATATGGGAGAGGCAGTCTAGTTTTAGAGATCCCTTTCCCAGTTCTCCTGCCCATTTGGGAGAATGGCACATTCCTAAACAGGGATGCAGAGACACCCTGGAGATGATGCTGAGTGATCAATCAATCGAATTTATTGAGCACTTACTGTGTGCAGAGCACTGTACTAAGCGCTTAAGTGATGTCACTGCTGGCTCCTCTGCAACTGAGCGACCAGTGCCCAAGGGTGCCTACTTGCACTGGACGTTTGATTAGGTTTTCTCCTTGAGAGCAGGACAAACGACCTATTTTCAAGCGTTGGGCTCTGCTGAGCCATCCATACTCTCTCAGCCATTCCCCGATTACCAATGGCACAGCTGGCTGAGGCTGAAGATGCTGTTTCTGGGCAAAGAGCATAATACTTCCCTGCACCCTCTTTGGAAACAGACTTTACTGTGCCCTTGTCCATCTTTTATACCATTTTTGCCTATGGCATGAAAGTATGACATAAAAAATATTGGGGGCTTTGCAATTTACCTTGTGCAGTGACAGAGCACGCTGAAGCAATAAACTAAGTTTATCTTTACATTCCTTTCATTTATCCTTCCTCTAAAAACCTGGGCAATTGCCTCGGGAGCAGTCATCCAAGTTAAACTTTGAGGTCTAGGGATTAGGGATGGAACAAGATTAGCAATGCCTTTTGTTTCTACAACAATAATAATATAGTAATATTTGTTAAGCACTTACTGTGTGCCAAGCACTGTACTAAGTGCTGGGGTGGATACAAGCAAATTGGGTTGGCCACTGTCGCTGTCCCACATGGGGCTCACAGTCTTAATCTCCATTTTACAGATGAGGGAACTGAGGCACAGAGAAGTAAAGTGACTTGCCCAAGATCACACATCAGACAAGTGGCAGAGCTAGGACTAGAACCTAGCGTCTTCTTGCTCCCAGGCCTGTGCTCTATCCACTCTGCAATGCTGCTTCATAGGTAACACCTTCTGGAAAGGCTGGTACTATAGCTTAGTTTTCATAATCTCGCCATAACATGCCTTAATTAACTTTGCTGAAAAGCTGGTTGGTGGCATTTTATACAATAATCCTGGGCATTGTTACTGATAAACACCTAGAGCATTGATTACATTTGTAATGAGATGGCTTTCTTTGTGGCAAACTCAGGAACTTGGCACCAGCTACTGTGCTTTTTCCACTGAAACAACCCATATTTAGTTCAATGGAACCTGATCTTTCCTCCTAGCTGCCTGAAATGGGAAAGACGTCAGCCTTTATCACAGCTTCCAAGATAATTATTGCTTCAAGATTAAGATTTGGATCTTGAGAGGCTAGGAGGGTCAACTGGAGTCTCGCCACCCCAAAGCTGCCAAAGGGCATCAGGTCTCTGTCAGGGAGAACTTGTGAAAGTCTTGTCCCTGAACAAGACCTGTTTGTGCCCTGAGGCAATATAATAATAATTATAATTAGGGTATTTGGCAAACGTTTACTATGTGCCAAGCACTGTACTATCCGCTGGGGTAGATACAAGATATTCAGGTTGGAAACAGTCCCTGTCTCACATGAGGCTCACAGTCTAAGTAGAGGGAGTAGGATTTAATCCCAATTTTACAGATGAGGAAACTGGGGCGCAGAGAAGGTGCGTGACTTGTCCAAGGTCACACAGCAGACAAGTGGCAGAGCTAGGATTAGAACCCAGGTCCTCTGACTCCGAGGTCCGTGCTTGTTCCAATTAGGCCATGCTCACATGAGAGGGAAGGAAGGGTCCCCAACTGATATGGAGAAAGATTAAATGTGCTTTTGGTACCTTTCTGGTGTTCATCATTTTAACTGGATTTAAAGTTCAACAAACTTTGACAATATGTCCGATAAAACCCAACTTCATAATTCAGAAAATTATGGAAGAGTAATCGGAGCTTTCATTTGTAAGATGGATACATAGTGTATTAAGTTGCTTCAAAGGAAGGGCATAACATATCAATCACTGTAATCCCATCAATCATACTCATGCTCTACTAAACAGGGGGTCTTGAAATAAAACAGCCATTACTGAAATCCATGTCTCAGGTCCTAGGACATTTCTACAGATGACATGGGTTTTCACTTATAAAAAAAAAGATAGCCATAACGGTTGCAATTGATGCCATACAATGTGGAGCAACTGGCGTTTAAGACAGTTAAAGTCCAATAAAGGAAAACCTTTGTGAAATTCATATCCTCCAAACAGAGCTCGTCTTAGTTACAAGCAAGCCACTAGGCTATAACTTGCAATGGTTCCGAGAACACGGAACTAGCAAGTGCAATTTTCCCCATCTCCCCTTTAACTGAATAAAATTCTCCTAATGAGAAAAAAAGGAGCATGGCCTACTGGAGAGTGCACGGGCATGGGAGTCAGAAGGCCCTGGATTCTAATCCTGGCTCTGCCAATTGCTTGCTGTGTGACCTTGGGCAAGTCGCTTCACTTCTCTGTGCTTCAGTTTCCTCAACTGTGAAATGGAGATTAAGACTGTGAGCCCTATGTGGGACAAGGACTGTGTCCAACCTGATTAGCTTGTACCTACTGAAGTGCTTAGGAAGGTGTTTGATGCACAGTAAGAGGTTAAAAAATACCATAAAAAAAAACAAACCGCCCCTGTCACCCCCGCCCCCCCCCCCCCCAAGAAAAAAACATTTACAATGTAAGCATTGTGGGCAGGGAACGTGTCTACCAACTCTGCTATATTATACTTTACCAAGAGCTTAGTATATATAATCTGCACATGGTAAGCATTCAATAAATATGATTGATTCATCAAAAGTACAACTAGCCTGAACTTCCACCTCCTCCTTCCCCCAGCCAACACACCCTCCTACCCCAAATTCCAAGGTGGTAGCAATCCCATGGAAGCAGAGAGGGAAAATCGGCAGATTTCTTTGTAAGGCCTTGTTTGTTAAGTTACTAACCTGTAGAACAACCTTGCCCCCAAAATCCTCTAGATTGTAAACTCATTGTGGAGCAGGGAACATGTCTACCATTCTGTCATATTGCACTTGTCCAAGGCTTAATACAGTGCTCCGCATACAGTGAGTGCTCAATAAATACCACTGATTGACTGATGTATTGATTGGCTGGCCTACTCCTTGGGTCACTACAGAAATGTTTAAAGCACAAGAGGAGTTATACATTAATGATAATTATACAATTAATTATATTAAATGATAGCTTGCAGAATTACCACAACCCCAAATCTGTGTGACTCAATCCCAAGAAATAGTTTATTCATACATAGGATCTGGCCAAGAAGTACCATCTGCACCTTCATACTAATGTCTCTGTGACCCAGGAGTACTTTAAACCTAGCAGCTAGCAGGAATGATATTCGACATATATTCTCTGAATTCTGGGTCCTACGCTCTGGAAAGAATGACAAATACCCAGGAATAGTAATGCAACGCCTGTATTGTGGCATTCTTCATTACTCTGATTTTAAATTAATATTGAATATTATTTTCTGTGTGAATTTTAAGATCACGGAACTATCTAATTTGGGTTGATGGCTTGCATTTGCATTTAAATGGAAATTCAAGCATCCTTCATGATGAAAAATTAAAATCTTCAATATAATTAAAAGTATTATTTTCACATTTCCTTTTTGAGAGCTTCAAAGGATTTTCCAAACACATTATGATCCATATTATTATTATTACTGTTATTATCAATCTTCCTGATACTGATATCAGCAACTATAACAACACACGGACAGTGTTCCATGTTAGTTTGCTAACCGTCTCTGCAGACAGGGCACTTTTGCCTGGAGAATCAGTCATATCTTTTGATGGCTTACTGTGTGCAGAGCACTGTATTAGCCCTTGAGCGCATACAATATAACGGACTTGGTAGCCATATTCCCTGCTCACAGTGAGCTTCCTGCCTCTGAAATTTCTTTCCTTGCTTGGGGGCTCCAAAAGAACTTATTGTCCTTCAGGGTCTGAGCCAAGGCCCTTCTTTTAAACCTAGCTGTTTGCATACTGTCTTGCTTTTATGGTATTTTAAACGATTAAAAAAAATACACTGCTCTTTTGACACCATTATCTCTGGGTTCCTTGGAAAGCACATTGGTGTGTCCCTGGTTGTTCATTACTCCAACTCATCAACAGTATTTATTAAGTGTCCACAGTAGGGTGCTAGACACTTGGAAACCTACAACAGAAGTAAGACATGGTCCCCCACCCACAAGGAGCTTACAATCTACCTGGGGAGCCAAGCAGACACACATTACCATCTACGAAAGGTAAAAGAGTGACACCACAGATATGAATGATTTAAAATACCAAGTAAGCAAATTAATCAACAAATAAATGAACTGATTTACCCATGAATGTTAAGGTGGCAGGAGAGGTGCCTTGATCAGGAAGGTGGAGGGTTCCGCAGGAAATACCTCTTGGGAGAGGAGACTTTTTAGAAAAGTTTTAAAAGATTGCAGTGATTCATATTTTTAGTGGGCAGCAAAAGCGGAATACACAACAATAATAATAATGGCATTTATTAAGCACCTACTATGTGCAAAGCACTGTTCTAAGCGCTGGATACATGTGAACCACAGACAAAATAAGTTCCATGGGAAGAAGCAACATTACACCATTATTATTATTATTATTATTATTATTAGACTCAAAAGCTTTTGCTTCATGAGACTGAGAATGGTGCCAGTCAGCTGTGCAACACTGAAGTAAAACTGCAATTAACCACCCTAAATATTCAGAGCAATCCAAGGGAGATGAGGGATTAGGAAATCTAGCCAAGGATACAGTTGATAGCCTTATGAAGGCCACTGTAACCATGGGCAGACTAGATTTCCAAGTAGAAAAATGCCAAAGTCAAGAGCAAATCAAAATTAAAAAATGGAAAAACTAGCAACAGAAGATACAAATGCTGAGGTTTACAGAATGTTATTTAAAGCCACTACCACTGAAATTTAAAGGTGTAACTTCCAAGTCCGACTGCCTGATTACGAGAAAAGAATCACCATGTGCACAGTCACAGGAGCACCCTAAAGCTTTTCTTGAAATGGATGGAAAAGGTTTCAGACTAAAATAACTCCAAATCAGCTCACCCTAACTTCCTTTTTACTCCAGGTGTAACAAGCAGAGAGAAAATGACCAAACTACATGGAAATCTTCTTCTGGTGTGGTCCCAAGCAGAAGCAGTTCAGAACCAGCCAGGATGGGTGAAAAAGCAGCAACAAAATAGAGTACTCTTGGAGGAAAATTCAGATCTGCCAGAGGGGTGAGTGGAGCTCTTCCCCTATTGATTGGAGAGGCAAACTCCTCCTAAGATTTCCCAATGGATTCTGTGAAGTATAGACAAACACAGCCAGTCCCACTGAATCTTGGGTTATGTAGTGCTACTTGTCCTTTGTTTCCTGCAATTCTTCTTCAATCTTTTGTTCAGGCCAGTGTGAAAGAGTTTTAAAGCACACCATTTTGGCTGTGAGCTCACTGCCTAACAATTATCCCCACTGTAATGAGGCAAACAGTGAGTCCTATAGTGGTTAAGTGACCATTCTTTGCCCCACTGCTCTTTAAACCCTGAGTCTCTGAACTTGTGGCCCTTGCCTTGTACCTTGACAATATCTGGGCTCAGGAGAATAAGCTACTTTCGTGGCTTAATATATTGACTTCCCTCAGCTTAGTATAATGCCTGGTACATAGTAAATGCTTAATAGATACCATTACAACTTCCCGCATCCTGCAATATCTCTTATTCTTTTACCTGGCAGAGGATTTGTATTACAGGGACATCATCCCTGAGGCTCTTGGGCTTTGAAAGTAGAGTCCCCTTAGTTAAGTATGATGTCAAGTACCACTGCTGAAAGCAATCCACTGGATGTGTTGTGCTTCATGTTTTAATTGTAAGTGAATAATTAAGGGCTCTTGGTGAAAAAGAATTTTCAGTAGGCTGAGACTCTGCAGGGTTTCTACGTTTGGAGCTAATCTTATTTCTACTGCAAAGATTTTTTTCTGGGATGGCCCTGTACAGTGGAAAATTCTGTTTAGTCCTAAAATTCAAGGTGCTATAAGCAAGGAATCACATCTATTTTGTGGTTATGTGGAAAGAGGTTAGTGGGGGACGGGGTCAGATAGGGTGGAAAAAAAGAAAAGACACCAGGCACCGGTGCCAGAGAGTCATAACCTGGGTGGGCCGAGTCAATGGGGCAGGAAAGTCCAGCTCCAGTGAAGACCTGGGATACAAATAGTGGTTGTCCAATTAGCATATTCTACTGATCTGATGAATAGGGGGTGCCCTGATTCTCTAGGGGCTTTCAATCTCTCACAGGATTACCTGGTAGCCATAATAATTTATAGGGAGGAAAATGGGGCAACTCTAATTTTGAATACACAAAGGAAGGCCATTATGCCATCCCACCACAACAGGAATTGGGTTTGAAACCTCTGAAGGTTTAATCCCTCGGACCTTTGACTTTTTCAAAATAAATGAAGCGACTCTGAACCACTAATAAAATCGAGCATAGAAAGCATCATTATTTAGAATTGAAATAAAACTTTAGAAGATGGAGGCAGAACAATTGCATAATCTCACAATTAATAAAAAACTAGACGGATTTGAAACAAGTTTACACTCTCAAAAGTCCCTTCAGAATAAAGAAGGGACCTCCAAGAAAACATGGCTGAGAAATGCACACGTTAATGTAAAAAAAAAAAAAAAAACAGGAGTATAGAACAGATGCTCTAAATTGTTGCACTCTCTAACATTCTGCAAGAACATAGCAGGTTTAGGAATTCAGGCCTGGTCATATAAAAATATAATGTTATACTATTTGAGGTGTTTTAACAATGCAAACAATTCAAGGTGTTAATAACCGAGTCCTCAGTGATGAGGACATATTTTTTAGGATCAGAAGTAGCAGGGGAGCATGAAGATAAAAGATTTTCCCAGGACCTCCCTGGGCTAAGCCCGTGGGCTCTCCAAGAAGATCGCTGGTATGGACCAGAAGCCTGAACTTGTTCTTTTCCTGAGACCAGAGATCCTCAGACAGATCCCTAAACATAAGTTTCTTTAGAGCAATATTTTGAGAAACCTGATTCAGATTGTCACAACTCCTAGCAAAAGCTCAAGTATTAACTGATGAAGACAAGGAGAAGGAGGAAAAATGAACTTGTGGTGAGGAAGAAACAATGGTGGTGCAGTGTTTCATTTGCCAGAACTCCTTAGACCCTTAAATATGATTTTTTTTAGTCATGAAATCTCAACAATACTGAATTCTGTAATGCCTATGAACGTGCTTCTGGAGACCAGTTTAAATTTTAAAGGCACCTACCCTTGCTGATTTTCTCTTGGCTTTTCATTTTGTTTTATTCCTTTAGTTTGGAGACTTTGCACTTCAACAAGTTCAGAATGAAACTGCCAATTTATGTTACATAAATGTCCTTTTGACATTTATTTTTCAATGACAGACTAGTTCAGAACTATGAAATAAAACACAGTAAAACTTTGAAGAGTAGAAGTCTAGAGATCTTGGTGTAAGATCAAAGAATTTAATTTATTCTTTATGTTTTTTATTGGTATTTGTTGATTTAAATCTCAAAGTGGGTCCTGTAAGAAAAAAAAAACCTTCTGAATGCCTAAACCACCAAGACCTGGGTTAATTCTAGTTTTCTATTCTTACCAACTAAAATTATTATTTTTATCTTTTTTTCTAGAATGATATCAATCCCATACTTTTGTGCATTTGGTTAGCATTAACTAATGAATTAGAAATGAGCTACTGCATCAGAAGAAAGAGGCACACAGGTTTTTAAAGCCTAGTATTGTAATGAAATATTAGTGTAATTTTTGAAATATTAATGGGGCTAAAAGCTGAGAGCCATGAATCAGATCAATACTTCATAATATCTGAGTCATTCTAGGAGCCATCATTTTAGCTTAGCCCCATCAGTAGGCTTTTCATTATCCTAAACACGTGCTAACTTGAGAACAAATATCAAGGTAGCACCAAAGCAAAGCTCTAGTAAACGCTTCAGAGAACTCCAAAGGTGTCTAGTCTTTTAGAAGTGATCAGATATTAGATACCTATCAAAAAATAGAAAGAATACATTTTTGGTTACAAGCCTTTTCCTTTCACTGGAAATCCCTATAAAGGAATTTTAAATCCAGTAACAGAAAACATTCATATGCTAGACTGTGGAAAGGAATGGAATCCCTTTCTGCCTATAAACATGGGATGGAGAAGTTACCCTAACGTAAAATCCCAATTTTCTTTAGCATCCCCAACCAGTCTTGCATAGTTTGGCTGTAGCTTTCAGAATTTCCTTAATTCACCCTCTCACCATCCTCATTCTTAATACTCAAACTGTCCCTTTCTCCTTTTCAGCTCCATCCACAAATATGCTTCTCTCTTTTTATAGTTTCCACTCACTGCGCCTCATGGAAGAGTCAAATGGAAAAATTCAGGGGGCAAATACTAACAGTGCAGTGATTTTACCCAGCGGTTGCACTGTACACAAAGTATATGCTGGTAAGGGATATTCCATCCCCCGCTTATCTTGTGATGCCCTCCCTTCTACTGCACTCCCGTTCTTTGAATAACTGGGGCTGCTTTCATGCCAAACTCTCTATGGGGACAACACATTTTGGCCCACATGGGGCTCACAGTCTAAGGGGGGAGGAAATCAGTATTGAATCTCCATTTTACAGATGAAGAAACCGAAGCACAAAGAAGTTAAGTGATTTGCCCAAAGTCACTTGGCAGGCAAGTGGCAGAGATGGGATTCCCAAACCATACTCTTTCCTCTAGCCTGCACTTCTTCCCCAAGTAACCTTGTGGCAGTTCCAGTGAGAGTGAGCCAACCTTAATGTGGGCTGTGTGGGCAATGAGTCCAGCAGTAGCTTCCCCCCCCCCCCCCAACCCGACTCTACCTCCCACCAAGTACTTGCTCACCTTCTCTCTTCCCCGCCAAAAAGAGACCCAAAGCTCCTCTAATGCTCTTCAGGTCTTGGTTCGGCAGAGTTATGTAAATAAGGTATGATCACCAAAACTTGAGCTGGGCTAGCTACAACCTGGATCAGTCCCCCACTGAGAGCTCCCAGCACCGAGCACCATGTCTACAAGGAGCTGCTCAACAAAGGCTTTTCCTGGTGCTTCTCTGCCTCCTCACACCCGGGCCCCATGCTTCTCCTTTAGAAAGAGTGTGCAACAGTGTCCATGAAGCTCTTCCCACTCTGCAGTTGCCCGGTATCCCGCTCTCCTTCGCTTCTCTCAATATGACACCCTGGGGCTGAGTTAACATCTGGCTAACTTCCCTTTCCTCTTCCCCTCTGCCCCTAAAGACTCCCTTCTTCCTGCAGGACAGATCTTTGGCCCCTTCCTTACTGCCAAGCAGCTGGCAGCTGCTAGGATGCCAGCCCCATCACAGCTTATTTTGCTTACAGCCTAAGGCATCATTGCTGAGAAGATCAGGAACCCCGGTCTGGTTACTGAGCCCGGGGCAGGGGCAGGGGGATGGTCCTACAGACAAAGGAACCAAACACATGGCAGAGTCCAGCATTTCCCCGCAAAAGGTCAGCATGTACTTACGTAGTTTGAGGCGAGATCAGGATGAAGATAGTCAATCCCTGCAAGAAGACAAGGACAGCACAGAAAGCAAAGGTTAATGCCTGGGCTTACTGAATGGCTGCCACCATCGCAAAAACGACCCAGAGGGCTGATTGCCATGAAGATGACAGATAGGACCGAGGTTATGTTAGCCACAGACACTGAAGGCCTCATCGCTTGTTTTGCCCTTAATGTGTTCAGAAGCCATATGTCACCAAGGGAGAGTTGTAAGGGAGATTAGCACTATTAGATTCAGTGGTCTCGGATGAAGTGTAGCACAACCAAAGTCCAAGTCAAATAGGGCTCAGAGGGCCCAGGACCATAAAGACACCAGGTTCCTATAGTTGTTTCCCCTGAGGAATCTAGCCTGCAAGCTTTGTTCAGGCCTAAAATGCAGCCTTCTCTGGGGGACGTCATGTGCATTTCGGTATTTGAGCTTGTCTTTTCTAATAATAGTAATTATAATAATGATGGGGGTATTTGTTAGCACATTATATGCAGGCACTTTACTAAGTGCTGGGGTGGATATGAGCAAACTGGGTTGGACACAGTACTTGTCCCACATGGGACTCACAGTCTCAATCCCCATTTTTCAGATGAGGTAACTGAGGCCCAAAGAAATCAAGTGACTTGCCCAAGGTCACACAGCAGACAAGAGGAGGAGCCAGGATTAGAACCCAGGTCCTTCTGACTCCCGTGCTCCATCTGCTATGCCACATTGACAGGTTCCCAAGAGAGAGACCTGGGCCTTCTGCTTCCTTTCTAGCTCCATGGTAGCAGAGTTGATCTTTGATTGGAAGACAACACTGCAGACAGTGAGAACACAAAACACTAATATAGTGCCGTACGCCTAGTGGACACACATTAAATTCTGTTGATAGATGGTGATTATTGGAAGAATGGTGAAAGAATAGTGCTCTAATCGATCAGTGGTATTTATTGAGCGCTTACTGTGTGCAGAGCACTGTACTACGTGCTTGGGAGAGTATAATACAATAGAGTCGGTAAACACATTTCCTGTCCACAAGAAGCTTACAGTCTAGATATAGAGACAGACCCTAAAATCAGTTATGGATATATACACAAGCATTGTGGGACTGAGGGTGGGGTGAATATAAAGTTCTCAGAGGGTACAGATCCAAGTTCATAGGCAACATAGGGAGAGGGAGTAGTAGAAATGAGGACTTACGTGGGGAATGCCTGTTGGAGGAGATGTGATTTTAGGAGGAGAGATTGAAAGTGGGAAGAGTGGTGGGCTGTTGGATATGAACGGGAAGGGAGTTTCAGGCCACAGGCAGGATATGGGCGAGGTATCAGAGGCGAGATAGATGAGCTTGAGGTACAGTGAGCAGGTTGGCAGAGGAGCTAAGTGAGAGGTCTGGATTGTAGCTCTGCACAGAGTAAGCCCTCAATAAATACTCTCTACTGACAATCTGATTATTGGGGAACCCATCCTCTAGCATGACCTGGTCTATTCACTTCTAAACTCTTCCCTTGCCTCTTCCCTCACAGTGGTCTTTAGACTTGTGTTCCAGAGCAATCATTTCAGTCACGTGGAGGAATTTCCTTTCAGGCAGTTTCAGTTTGGCTTACCACCCCAGCAAAGACTGCTGGAACATTGGGCACGTAAGGCTCCCAACAGAGGAGAGAATTAGGCACCTGTGGAGATTTCTGCCCACAGCATCTTGAAGGAGAGTGGCCTCCCAGCTAATTGTTGATTAAATCCACTTACATTGAAATGTTCGAGATGCCGATAAAAAGCATAGGTAGACTTAGCACACAGAGCAACAGCAGATAGCATAAATTGAGTCTTAAAATGGACAGAGAGAAAGAAAAGAATCTAGCTCTAATGGGAAACTTGCTTAACGTAAGCAATAATGTGTATCCCCCATCGGTACTCTGAAATAGCTCTTTTTCAAATTGGGCTCTGAAAAAAAGTCTTTCTTTGCAGGCGTGCAAAGAGAACCCCGTTTGGCAAGAGGAAATGGGTTTCAAGTACTCACCATCATCCATAATTCCTATAGTCACGCCTTTCCCCGTGTACCCCAGGTCCCAGGCTTCTGCCACATTCAAGTCAAGTCCAGGGGTCCCATCTGCCTGGCCGGTATTGATCTGATGCAGCAATACAAAGACAAAAGGATCTTATTTTGTGCAAGTTGAAATTGCCCAATTTCTGTTCAACATCTATTTCAGGCACGCTGTGCTTTACTTCCTAGAACAGGGGGTATGATGAAGGCTTGAAAGCAAACCTCTATAAGCAGAGAAGTTCTGAGTAAGCCCTTCAATGGCCTGTGGAATTCAGGTTCCCTGATCATGTGCATCATGGCTACTCTCAAGCTGTTCTAAACATTTTTTGAGAGAGCCATCTTTCTTGCCTGAAACCCTTGCAAGCACTTAAAATACAGACCACCTGGGTGGTCCCAGCTTCCTAGCAGAATCCACCAAAGGTGGATGTGAACAATCTAGCCCTCACTAGGTAGGTGTGGACAATCTAGCCCCAACTCTTCCCTATTTCCCGAAGGAAAATGGGTCAAAGAGCCCCCATGGGTCAGATCAAGAGCAGACAGCATCTCTTCTTTCAGTCCTTCTCCCTCAATCACTCTTTGTTTTTAAAGCCAGAAGTCTTTCAATTTCTGGGGCTACGTTAGGAAATTTCTCCCTCCGAGCAAATCCCCCTTGCATCTCCTAGCCCATTGGAAGAGGCTCTCCAATCTTGAGAGAAAAATGGCTGGTCAAGAAGATGGGATGTGTCTCTTTTCCTGAAAAGGGCTGTGGAACTTATTGGGAGTAGGAAAGAGGCTGCGAGGAAGAGAAGGAGTGTACCTGTCCCTCAAGTGTTTCTAGGACACGAATGCTGTTGGGAAAGTGGACGGTGTTCCTTGGACTACTCACTCCAAAAACAATTAGTTTGAAGGAACTGTCAGTTCCAGGGAGACGTGGAGCCATGAAAGGAGTGTGGAGGGATGTGGGGGAAGAAACTGGGAAGAGAGGACTTGAATCTGTGCAGTTCCAACCTTGTGTTCCCTTGATGGCACTGCATTTAAAACACGAGTGCACAGTGAAGCATTTCCTCATAGTGGCAACTGTCAAGCCAAAGAGAAGAATTGCATGATATGGGGCCTGGCTCTCAAGCAAGGGTGAGGCTTGATTTCTATAACATAGAAGCATCGTGGCCTAGAGAAAGGAGTGCAGACCTGGGAGTTAGAGGACCTGGGTTCTAGTTCTGGCACTGCCACTTGTCTGCTGTGTGATTTGGTTAAGTCACTTAGCTTCTTTGTGCCTGTTACCTCATCTGTAAAATGGGGATTAAGACTGTGAGTCCCATGTGGAACATGAACTGTGTCCTACCTGATTGTCTTGTATCTACCCCAAAGCTTAATAAAGTGCCTCGCACATTGTAAGCACTTAACATATACCCTTAAAAACACACACCCAAAGCAAAAAAAGCCTCACTTATAATGGCCTTGTTGCTGAACCAGCCTGTTTTTCTGCAGCTATGTTCAGTTTTGCTCTACCAAATTTGTTTTTCTGAAGACATTTTAGGTACCATTTGGATTCTTACAGCTTTATTGCTTATTTATCTCCCCAACATTATCTGATGGTACTTAATGCCCTTCCCTTAGGCCTTTTGATTTGTCAATCTTTTCTGGTTTCCTTTCTTCTCTTCCCAAATTCTCCTGGCATAACACATGCTAAGGATATCGGGACCTTCCTAAAGGTTTCCAGTTGCTTTTTCAATATCCTGCAATCTCTGGGCCCACTAAATAGGAAACCATGGCTTTTTACCCACTTCAAAGGGGACCAAGAAAGCAATCTTGGAATAATATGACATATAAGTGTATCAAAACTGCTAGGCACAGGAATAGGTTAAAAGAGTAAGGTAGTCTATTTCTAACAGTCATGACATAGAGAAGATTTTCTGCACTTCACTTACTAAATGTATTTCTATTAAGCTGGCTGTAGCCTCCAGAACACAATCTGGGCCTATGGACTCTCCTCTGAAGGCCCTTTGTATCCAAAAAGACACTTCATTACTCCTGCAGGAATACACAGTAGAAAAGAAGCAATTGTGAGGGACTTACGAGATACCACTGCTTGGTAAAGAGAGGATCGTTCATATTGATGTCAATTTCATTTATGTCTCGATAGCCTCGCTTTCTTCGGCCAAATCCTTCCTGCTGCAAAGCAGTCTTCACCTGAAATGGTAATGATGATAATATTTTTTTTCAAAAGCGGGCCCCAGCAGGGAGTAGAAGTATTTATTTTCCATTGTCCCAATGCCATGTGTGTACTATACAGTCCTTTGTCATACTGTACTCTTCCAGGCACTTAGGACAGTGCTCGGCATACAGTAAGTGCTCAATAAACATGATTGATTGATTTCTGACAGAATCAAAGTGAATGGGAGTCCCAAGTTACACAATTCTCAGGTAAACCTTTACATTCAAACTCCCTGTAAGCTTTCCTACCCTCTATTTAACACAAAACATGACACAAAACATTTCTTGGTGATGTTTAACAGGAATGGTAAAATACATTTAGAGTCAAGCGAGGTAAAATAAAATGAAAGAGGAATATTGCTATCAACAAAATCAAACCACAGGCAGAGAGAACTACAGCAAACATATTCCCCACAACAGCCCCAGCTCATTTTCTTGGAGGATGCTTTAGGGATTCAAATTTGTTGATGGAGTGCCATGCCATCGCAGTTTGGAAATCTGCCCAGAAAATGGCCAGAGAAGCCAATAAGCTCTGTAGCAAAGCACCAGAATGGAAAAGTGAGGAATCACTGAACAGAAGTTGATTAATGCTACTGTTTTCAAAATAGAGGTAGAACAAATTGCCACCCTCCATGAGTCACCCAACTCTTCCATCCCACTTTTCAATGGGTCAGCAGTCTGACGAAACATGGTGGGAAGGAGAGTTGCCCCTTGGAGTTCATTTTTTAAAAATGGTATCGTTAAATGTTCACTACATATCATGAAAGCTGGGGTATGTATATGTTTGTCAGGTTGGACACAGTCCCTGTCCCACATAGAGCTCATAGTTTTAATCCCCATTTTACAGGTGAGGTAACCTGAGGCACAGAGAAGTTAAGTGACTTGCCCAAGGTCACACAGCAAGCAATTGGCAGAGCCTGGATTAGAACCCAGGTCCTCCAACTCCCGGGCCTGTGCTCTTTCCACTATGCTATGCTGTTTCTCAATTGAAAAGCGCTGCTAGATGCTCTCTCATGCCCTAGGGCAGTTTTAGGATCCCTCAGGACAGGACTACTGACTGTCTCACCAGGTATTCCCTGGACTGGGCTGGTACCAGGTCTAGGGACCCTCCAGCACGGTGGGGGGAGTGGTGATACCAGGATCCTCTCAGATTCTGATGTCCTGCAGAGTTCAGGGTGAAAAAGGGATCTTGGCCCTCTGGGACCTTCCCAAATCAACCAGAATCCTTCCAAAGGAGGACCAACCTGGAGAGAGGGCAGGGGATAGCCCAGCAGGTAGCTGGTCCTTCTCCTATTCACCCCTTTCACTGCACAATAAATGAGGAGCTCCAAAGTGGGGTCAGGTGAGTTAGAGGAGAGCCCAGTGCATGCTGCTAGAATGGCTCAAGTGCCACATGAATCAACTGTAAGTGATAATAAAATGTGTGTGTTGCTCTAGGATGCTTTTTTGTCCTTTCAGCTCCATTTTGTCACTTACCTGTAAAAGCTTTCAGTTCCACGTGGCTGAAGCCCTCTTCCACCCTTTCCCCTCTAGCCCCAAAGGCATGCCCCGGGCCCAGCTTAGAGGACTGGCTTCCACTCTGCTCCCCATACCCTGTTCCTCTCCACCATCCTACTGCTTTTAAGCTGTTAGGTCAGCTTGTTCAACTGTGTTGTCGGGGGATCATTCAGCGACTGATTGCCAGGAGCTGTATATCTCTGTCTCAGTGATGCTCTGTTCCTCCCATTTTCTTTGCTTTCATCCTCCTCCATCCCCGTCTGCTGCCCATATGCCCCTCCCTCCACGTGTGTACGACCCTCATGTTGGTCTTCTCCACTGCCCTAGATCTTCAGTACCCCAGCTTCTTGGCTTATCCCTCGCCACTGCTCCCGGTACCAGGAAGAAGGGTTGAGAATGACTACAGCTGTTTTACAAGTTCATTTGTTTTCCACCACATGGCCTGGCCATTGAAAGATCCCTTACATTGAAAAGAAAATTTAAGAAATAGGGAGCTCTTGTTACTGGTTACTCCTTCACTAGAAACTGAGGTGGAAATTCTCCAATCTAGTCCCATCTTCTAAATCTTAATATAAAATGAGCTTGAAAAGGACATTGCTTACTACATGCCAAGCCCTGTACTAAGCACTCAAGTAGATGCAAGATAATCAGGTTGGACACAGTCCTGTCCCACACAGGTCTCATAATAATAATGGTATTTGTTAAGTGCTTACTATGTGCCAACCACTGTTCTAAGTGCTGGGGGAGATACAAGGTAGTCAGGTTGTCCCAGGTGGGGCTCACAGTCTAAATCCCCATTTTACATTTTAAAGAGAAGTTAAGTGGCTTGCCCAAGGTCATACCGCAGACGACTGGTGGAGCTGGGATTAGAACCCATGACCTCTGACTCCCAAGCCCATGCTCTTTCCACTAAGCTACGCTGCTTCTCACAATCTAAAGGAGAACAGGTATTGGATCCCCATTTTATAGATGATGAAGTTGAGGCATAAAGAGGTTAAGTGACTTGCAGACAGCACAGCAGGCAGGTGGTAGAGTCAAGATTCAAACCCAAGATCTCTAACTCCCAGGCCTGTGCTCTAGCTACTAAGGTCATGCTGCCACTTTGCCACTTCGGAGGCTATGAAGTGGTGAGTTCAGCGATTACCCATGGAAGGCCTCCTGTTCAAAGAAGATGAGAAGTAGCAGCATGGCCTAATGGCAAGAGCACAGGCTTGGGAGTCAGAGGACATGGGTTCTAATCCCAGCTCCGCCACTCATCTGCTGTGTGACCTTGGGCAAGCCACTTAACTTCTCAGTGCCTCAGTTACTTCATCTGTAAAGTGGGGATTAAGACCGAGTCCCACGTGGGACAACCTGATTACCTTGTATCTACCCCAGTGCTTAGAACAGTGCTTGGCACATAGTGAGTACTTAAATACCATAATTATTATTATTATTACCAAACCCTTCGCTTTCACTAGCTCCTTAAAATGATTTGGGAAATGAAAGTACTGAGAGTATGCCAAAAGTTGCTCAGGGCCAGGAATTTCCCCTTTATTAAAAACCCTCTTGATGTGCTTTGTGAAACGCTTAGCCTTCATTATGGCTGAGGGATTTCGGCAAGGTTAAAAAAGAACAGAAACATCAGAAAGTGATTCAAAAAGGAAATCTTCCGAAGAACACCCACGTATTGCCCTGAAGAAGGTCCATAAAGATGGTAGTATTCCAAAAGACTTTAGATACAATGCTTCACTTGGCCCCTTGCTTGATTATTTTTCTCATAACTAATCTTCCAGTGAATAAAAAAGGCAGAACCAGTTTCTGCTTGTTCACCTGCACTCATATCCTGGCCTGAAAAAATAAACCCTATCCTCCAATGAATGGCAGGACTACCACGGGCATATCTACACCTAGATAAACTGGAATACTTCATCATCAGTGTAATAGCTGGAAGACCAAGGGTGAACTTGCCCCACTCTGCTCTCAACTGGCTCATCACACAACTGATTGGAAATCAATTCAGATATATATAGTACAAGGCCCAGGTCCATTTTTAAAGCAAATCTTTAAAGCAGATCTCTTTCTTTCTTTCTTTGTTAAGCACTTACTAGGTACCAGGCACTATTCTAAGCACTGAAATATATACAAGCTAATCAGGTTGGACAGGGTCACACAACAGACAAGTGGTGGAGCTGGGATTAGAACCCAGGTCCTTCTGATTCCCAGGCCCATGCTCTATTCACTAGACCACGCTGCTTCTCGGCTTCTCTCCCACTCTCTGTATTTATATGTGTATATGCTTGTATTGAACACAGAAGGATTTAACAATGGAGCTTGAAGAATTCTCACTCACAGTGGAATCCCAAGAGGGCCACTGAAAATTATACTTCAGAAGAATGGGGTGCACTTTGTGAGGGCTGTTCAGTTGTTCCGAATCTTAATCTTGCAAATTCATTTGCATCCCAGTCACCCATTCATTCATTCAATCTTATTTATTGAGCCCTTACTGTGTGCAGAGCACTGTACTAAGCACTCGGAAAAGTACAATACAAGAATAAACAGCGACATTCCTTGCCCACAACAAGCTCACAGTCTCGAGTGGGTGAGACACACATCAATACAAATAAATAAAATTACAGATATGTACATGAATACTGATGGTCCAGGAACAAAGGAACAGATATTAATTAAAAATCAATAGCTTGGCATTTTGTCATCAGATGGCTACTCTTTAAAGCACTTTCCTGTTTGGGTACAGCTACTGGTTTGCTAATAATTTAGAAATGTGCTTACTGTCACAAGAATGTACATTTTCTTGTTTACCCTATCAACCTGGCTGTGTTACATTAGAAATCATATCAGGAAAAGTGAAGAATTGAAGAGGCAGTGTTGTTGGCAAAGGGGCTAACCTTGGTAGAAAAATGAGAATAACATGCCTTTTAGGGAGAAAAAAAGAAAGGGAGTGCATGGCAGTTTGCACTCTCCAAGAAGAGAACTTTCTCCATGGCAATATATCAAAATGTCTTTTTTAAGAGCAATAAATAATGGAAGTGGGCATTTCAACTATAGAATACCAAACCTCCAAGCCTGGATCTTTCACTGACCCTTACTGTAAGTGGGGCAAAGCAGGGAATTACATCTCATCCACTGGCAACATCTATTCAGGGTCCACTATGAGCAAAGACGATTTCTGCTCTATAAAATCATTGACCAGATATAACATTTGTAAAGAAAATTTATAAATGTATACATATATACACATATTTATATTCTTATTACTCTTCATTTTAATTCCTTTAAGAAACACAGGAAGTAGTTGTTGGGGCAATATAATCCCGGCCTAAAGAATCAATAAGAAACCCCAAATGTCGAGGACAGTGCAGTGGAAGTCAGACGACTCCAAGCTGAGAGATCTCTCAGTTTAGGATTGGAGGGCTGCAATAGATCACAGGCAAAAGGGATCCTTGGTAGCTAGTTCAGAGGTGGATTATTCTGACCCACTTAGTGAGCAGGGTACAATCTGAACACTTTTCGGCACTTCTTCTGAAACCACCCAAAGCTATTCTGAAACTTTATTTTGCTAGACATATGTAGAATAATTGTTTATTGCCCATTCACCTCCCCGCATCAAACAAACGTCTCACTATTGGCTTTAAAGCACTCAGTCAGCTTGGCCCCTCCTATCATCCCTTGCTGAATTCCTACAACAACCCAGCCCACAGGCTTCACTCCTCCACCGCTAACCAATTCACTGTACCTCAATCTTCTCTATCTTGCCACAGATCTCTTGCCCATATCCTCCCTCTGGCCTGGAACTTCCTCCCTTTTCCTATACAACAAACCACCACTCTCCCTACCTTATTAAAAACACAACTCTTCCAAGAGGCCTTCCCGACTAAGCCCTTATTTCTCAAACTCCCTCTCCCTTTTGCGTTGCTTAGGCACATGGATCTGTACTCTTTAAGCACTTGATATTACTCTTCCTTAGCCCCATATCACTTATATATATATATATGTATATATATATATATATATATCCCTAATTTATTTTCATGTCCATCTCCCCCTCTAAACTATGAGCTTCTGGTCGGTAGTGAATGTGTCTACCAATTCTGTTGGATTGTACTATCCCAAGCACTTAGTATGGTGCTGTGCACACAGTAAGTGTTTAAAAAATACCATAGATTATTGTTTGAAATTTTAAAAACTCTTCAGTTTCCTTCCACAATCTCCATTCAGTAATAATAATCTTGATGAGGGAGAGGCTGATTAAAAAAATTGTCCTGGTAAAAATAAATAGATTCTTCTTAGCATAAAACCTGCTACACAGAGAGAGAGAGAGAGGGAGGGAAGAGAGAAAAAACCAGTTCACTTACTATACTTCTTCACTCAGGAGGAGAGTAATCCATCAACAGTACATCAGTTTCTTCTTGATTTGTAGTTCTAGCCTACAGTTTTCCACTTTCCTTTTCCTACTGTTTATCATCCTCACTAGAGGAAATTGCATGAGAAATGAAGAAACAAAGCAATTCCTTTCCCCTTCCCTGTCCCTTTTGATAGCTAACTTTACATGGCTCTTGGCAAAAGACATAGAAAAGATGGCATTTAACTCTCTTCCTCCCCTCCCCGACTGTGGCAGGTCATGAGTCAATTTTCCCAGTTTATAGCCTCTCGGTTAAGAGATTTTGAATAATTGGTGCACCCTGTACTTAAATGCAAAAGTGACTGAAATCTGGTCCAGTGGAAGGCAATAAATATGCCTCTCGATATTTTACTGACCTGGTAAAATGTCATTTTTTTCTTTTCCTTGTAGTTCAAGCTAAGAAAAAATATAAATGCTATATCTACATGTGGTTAACATTTTATTTCTGTAAGGTTCAAGAAGGGCTAGGTCCACAGTGGGAAGACAACCATTAATTGGTTCCTGAATGCATCCTGTTGCCATTGTTGGAGACAGAATATTGGGTTGAATGGACTATTGTTCTGACCCAGAATGACATCTCTGATGTTCTTATCTCAGTCTTTCCTTGAGATGCAAAGAATAAAACAGCAAACCTCCCATTTTTGCTAGTTGTCAGATTGTTAAGTTTGTTCTGCCCCGGGATGACTCAGACTAGATGCTTGAAACAACTTCATCAAGAAGTTTAGCCAAATTTTAGGTTTTTCTCCAAGTCTGTTGGGTGACTCTGGGAACAATTCTAGCTGCCCGCACCACTCATTTATATGTCAAAGTCCTTTTGACTGTTTAAAAGGCTCTCTTGTACTTCTGAAGATAGGCTAATAGATCTAAGGAGACTCCTTTTTCCCCCATGTATCTGCCACTTACAAATAAAGAACTAATGGAAGGGGTTTCCACTGCCTTTATTACTCAGTCCCAGAAGCATTTTACTTAACCTGTGTTTATCTGTCATTGCTGAGCAGTACTGTCAAAGTCCTCTTCTATCCCAACCTTAGCCTACTATTTCCTAGTATATAATCCATCTTGCACTGAGACAGCAGCAGGGTTGCATGCTGGGGAAACCTTCCCTTGAGAAATGTCCCACCATTATATCACTGTTATCTTTTACCTTTCAGAGTTGGCCCTCTGGATCTGAGTGGTGATCACTGTGAATACTGAATGTGAATATTTTCCACCAAGCCAGTTGGCATCACTCTGATTTGGCTCATTAGCAATCAAAAACGTAATAAAGTTATTCTCAGGGATGTTCTCTTTCAGACCTTCAGAATAAAAAACGCTTAACCAAGTTCATATTAGAAAAGATGCAGTAACTAAGTTGGTTACTTATTTTTTGTATTTCTGTGATCATTCATTTGGCTGATGTTTGCTCAGCATCTGGTAAATGAGAAGCTTTTAGAAAAGGAGGAAAAGAAAATCAATATTTCTGCCCATTTAGACAGCCTCTCACAGTTCAGTGACATTCAGTCGGCAGTGAGTAAGGAGGCAAGGAATCAATGCATCTAAGAGAACTAGAAAAGGGTTCTGGCAAATTCTCCTAAGCAATAAATGGCATTCAGCTAGTTGCTACTTTGGATTCAAGTGTACGGTTTATGAAACTGTGGCTAAAGTAACAAAAAATATATTTCAGTTCTTCAATATCTCTGTGCATTAGCAGCAGTAATCCATGGTCTCTCATCACATTAACCACCCAGTTAATGTATTTCATAGGCAAGAATGCTCCATTTGAAATGGGAACGAAATGCAGCATCTTTACATTATTCATCAGAGATTCAGACAGTAAGAAATATCTCCATTCCAGGCACATAAGACCTTGAATGTAATATATCTGTCAAACTGTCTTCTCCTTACTTATGTTAGGCCATTGAAATGCCAACTCTTTCCTCCTGTGTTCTTTGCAAATTGCAAGGGAGCCTGATGGTTTACTTCCTTGTCCCAGAAGCAGCACCATTTCCTCTTTTTCAGTAAAAATAATAAACTCGGCTACAATAGACTTATGCTATACATGGAAGTTCAGCTCCCTTGGGACCCTCTTACCTTAAACAGAAGTGTCTCATAAGGATTTTATTAACATTCATAATCTTGTAATAATAATAATAATAATAATAATAATAATAATAATAATAGTAGTAGTATTTGTTAAGTGCTTACTGTGTGCCAGGCACTGTACCAAGTGCTGCGGTGGAGTCAAGCAAATTGGGTGATTTGCATGTAATTAACCCAAGATATTTACTGAATGTTTACTATATGCAGAGCACTATACTAAGCACTTGGGGAAGAAAAATACAGTGAGAAGACACAATTTTCTTTTAATAATTATGAAAGAAATAAGAGGGAAATGTCCCAAATACATGTCACTTGCACTGAACTGAAACGTTTTCCAAGGCAGGGAGCACAACTTTTATTATAGGCTTTTATGTGGTTAGTGTAGCACTCATAGTAGGTGCTCAGTGAACACTGTGATGATGAATCAGAGATCATTTACCCAAGTTCTTAAATTAGAATGGATGAGACAGATACACAGACCAAAGGGGGTGGACACATTCACAGAGAGAGAAGAGACAGACAGAGAGACATAGAGTCAAAAAGGAGAAAGTAAGAGACAAGAGAGAGAGACAGAGACAAACACAGACCTATTCAAAGGCATAACTTTATGGTCCTATTCAAGGATCATGCAAAAATGAGGTCTAAAAATGGGATTAGGATTGAGATTAGAATTTGTGGTAACTATCCCCAATCAGTTTGGTGACAGGAGTTTAGAATAGTGAGACCATAGTCATGTATTGACTGGATGCATTCATTTTGATTCTCCACTTTCATTTTTGTAGTATACCATGGAAACGCTATATAAAAATAATGGTGATGACAAAACTATTTTAAAATCACATTTTGACAGGTACAAAGAATAAAAGCTGCTTTTCCAAAATTTTCTTTGAAAATGCAGCTTTTAAAGGTTTCACATACGTTCTGGCTATGCATTATTCATTTTCTATAATTTTGTAAGTCAATTTCTCAACATTATGTTCTTACTGAAAAATCTACTTGTTTGAGATACAAAAACATTTACAAGATGTGGAAGGAAACAAGATAGCTGAAAGCACAAATACGGTACATTTTTGATCGACTTGAAAATAGCGTACATCTCATCTTATAGCAGCAACAAGTATGAAAGTACAGTATTTAATGAGATTTTTATTAATCAATCAGGAACAGCCATTGCCAGATGGTACTTGAACGTGAAAGTGGTAGAAAAATTAATTTGATATAAAAAATGGAATATCCCCAAAGCTTGTGCAATGCACCAATTCATTTTAGTTTCGGGGCACTTCTCCCACATTCATCAGAAGATCTTAAGCAACTTGCTTGCCTTTGGTGTGGTGCTTTCCCTCTGACTGCCTACTCATTTGTTACCCCCACGGCTCGAGCAGGAACCCGACTGGCAGGGACAAAAGTGAGGGTGTGTGGCTCTCCGTGATCCACTAACAGTAGAATCAACTCTTTCCCTAGGCAGGTTCTTGTTCCTGAAGGCTTCATAACGGGAAACTCCACCATCTTATGTTTATGAAGAGGCTAAAAATTGAAACAAACCCAAATTTCCCAAATGGAAAACTTTAAATGGATTTCCTTCTCAAGCCAAATGATATGGCATGAGAAATAAAAATGATTGTGACAAAACATCCACTCTTGTCAAAAAATAAACACAAATGACCGGGATGCTTTGGTTACCATATTATATTATTTCTTTGTCAGCTGAATTTTGTGTAGAGCTTGCAGAGTTCATGTAATTTTTTTTTTAAGGAACACATTGTCTTTTCCTTATCTATTCCAGCTAAAGGGAGGTGAGGGGTAGGGGGAGATGACTGTGAGACTACTTCGGATATCATTCTTGGAATGCAGTATTGGAAGGGGATGGGGCCAGAACATACAAATGGCCTTTTTCCTAGGCTTTTACTGTGAATCTGGTAGGAATCACCTTTCCTTGGGCTGCCTTGGGTGATCCCAACCTCTTTTCATGGCTTCAAAATGGGGTCCTGGATCTGAAAACACCATCCCAGGATCAGAACTGTGCGAAACTGTTTGCAGTTAGCCAGAAGGGTAGACAGCTATAGCCTCTCTTTGTTCCACAGTCCAAACTCTGTCCTAGAGTAACTTTCACTGGGAGGTAGGTCTGATGATTGGCTAGGAACTGGGTGTATTAGTTTCTCTCACAGAACTCAATCTTGATTTGCTCCAAATCTAAGATCTTACCATGCTAATTTTCTTAAAAAGAAAAAAAGAATCAAACATCACCCAAAGTAGAAATAACTTTTCATGGTCATTCTCTTTTGTTCTGTTCTACAGAGGAAATTTTTTGACCAGTGCATGCAATAGTTTTACTCCCTAAGACAGCATTCAAGGCAATAATGCCTTCAGTACTTCACACAGTAAATACTCAATAAATATTATTGATTGATTTGAGCTTCAATTTTCATTTTCAAATTTTTGCCAGACTAAATAACAGTACCTATCATTTCGAGACATTGCAGGAGATAAATTTCAGAGGCAGCTCTGTTTTGTGCAAAGTGCTTCTTTTTACAGAAATCTGCAAGGGGAGAACTCATTTTCATTTTGGCTTGGGTTTCCAAATAGTATGAATCAATCAATCATTAGTCTATGGCCTTCTTCTACCCCAAGCCCCATGATTAGTGACAGTTTTGTACGCTCATGATGAAGTTTGGAATTCATAAAAATCTATTCATTCATTCATTCAATCGTATTTATTGAGCACTTACTGTGTGCAGAGCACTGTACTAAGCACTTGGGAAGTACAAATCGGCAAACACAGAGATGGTCCCTACCCAACAACGGGCTCACAGTCAAGAAGGGGGAGGCAGACAACAAAACAAAACAAGTAAACAGGTGTCAATGCCATCAGAATAAATAGAATTATAGCTATATACACATCATTAATAAAATATAGTTATAAATATGTACAAATATACACAAGTGCTGTGGGGAGGGGAAGGGGTAGGGTAGAGAGGGAGGGAGTGGGGGCAAACAGAGGAAAAGGGGGGGTTCAGTCTGGGAAGGCTTCCTGGAGGAGGTGAGCTCTGTAGAGCTTTGAAGGGAGGAAGAGAGCTAGTTTGGCGGATGTGTGGAGGGAAGGCATTCCAGGCCAGGGGGAGGATGTGGGCCAGGGGTCGATGGCAGAACAGGCGAGAATGAGGCACAGTGAGGAGGTCAGCGATAGAAGAGAGGATTTTGCGGGCTGGGCTGTAGAAGGAGAGAAGGGAGGTGAGGTAGGAGGGGATGAGGTGATGGAGAGCTTTGAAGCTGAGAGTGAAAAGTTTTTGTTTCACGTGAAGGCAACCACTGGAGATTTTTAAGGAGGGGAGTGACATGCCCAGAGTGTTTCTGTACAAAGATAATCCAGGCCGCAGAGTGAAGAATAGACTGAAGTAGGGAGAAACAGGAGGATGGGAGATCAGAAAGAAAAGGACAGGAGATCAGAAAATAAACCTACTGCATGCACTGAAAGAGGAGGTAGATATACAGAGGAAAAACTTAGTATATTAAACCCAGAACTCTAGGTTCTACTCACGGGTCTTTGGACTGACTCTGTAACTTGGCCAAATGAATAATTTCACGGAGGGCAGGGGAAAATATGGCCCAGGCTAAGGGTTACTGATGAAATTCCCAAGTATCCAGTTACTCACTAAAGGATCCTAGAGCTGAAAGACACCATGAGAATACCTCTCTGGCACAGGTAAAACAAGGAAGGTGTCTGCAAACCCTTCAGGCACAGCTCAGACCACTGAAGTTACCATATTCTTCAGGAAGTGTAAAACAGAGGTCAAAGACTATTCCCTGGTCTCTTAGGGATCTCCTTCTTCTCTCTATGAAACAGGAAATGCCACTGTCTGGGATGCTGACTCCTAGAGTTTCATTGCCTTTGGATACCACCTTATCTCCCTGTTCCCATTCCTGCCCAACTTCCTCCAATGGGTTGTATTCACCTGCTGCCTCCACTTCCTTTCCTCCAACTCCCTTCTTGACTCACCACAAACTGGATTCTGTTGCCTTGATTCCAATGAAGACTATATTCTCCAAGACCACTGATGAGCCAAGTTCAAAAGGCTCTACTGCATCTTAATCTCCCTTAACTTTGTGGCCTCCTCAGACACTTTGACCAATCTCCTGGAAATGCTACCCAACCTTGGTTTAAAAAGACATTTCTCTCCTAGTCTCTTTCACTAGCTCCTTGTTCCTTTCTCAACTCCTACCGTGGGCAACCCTGAGGCTCTGTTCTGGGTCCCTAGTTCCCCTGACTTTACACTCACTCACTTGGGGAGTTCACCCATTCCCATGGCTTCAGCAGCCATCTCTATGCATTTAACTTTCAAACCAACTGGCCAATCCTGATTTTAGGAGCACTTCGAATACAGCTAGAGCTGCATATGATGGATTTTGGGAGGATTTCTTTTGCATGATTTCAATGTCTTAGTGGAGAGCGCATAGGTGATGCTCAATAAATACTATGAGTAATAAATAATGAGCAATTATCTGGGCTCCAAATCCAGAATTCACCTAAGGTATTCAAGCTGGACTCTGGACTCTTAGAGTCTGTCAGGTTATACATTAATACCTACATGAAAAGTGTTTAAACAAATTGATATAGGGCCCTGTAGTGTAGATGAGAGCATAGGCAAGATGCAGTACTGGGGTGCACTGCCCAGCTCAGTGAGAATACAAAATGAGCTACACAGGCCTTCACCTCCAATGAAGAGAACCGTAATTGACTCCTGTCTGTACGATGTTCCGGTCCTTAAGTTTCATGTGCATTTTCTTATCTATGGGCGAGACACTAAATACAACTGCATTTGGATCAAATAGACAAGTTCATTATCCAGTTTGGCTTCATATTCAGGCTGTCCATGATCCCACACATTCTAGATAACAGAGGTTTTCCCCATCTAGAAGCAGCATGACCTAGTGGAGAGAGCAAGGGGCTGGGAGTTAGAAGGACCTGGGTTCTAATCCCTGCTCTGCCACGTGTCTTCTGTGCTACCTTGGGCAAGTCACTTCACTTCTCTGGGCCTCAGTTACCTCATCCGTAAAATGGGGATTAAGACTGTGAGCCCAGTGTGGGACAGGGACCAAGTCCAACCTGATTTGCTTGTATCTACTCCAGTGCTTAGAACAGTGCCTGGCACATAGTAAGCACTTACCAAATACCACAATTATTGCCATAGAATTTGCCATCTGGACTTCATCTTTTCCACTTAACAGTCATTTAATGGACAAAAATTCAGTTTAAGTTTGCAAAGAATGCCTGACTCCCCTCACAAAGTAACCAGAATGTTCTTTTCCCTTCTCAAACACTTAGAAATGAACAAAGGTTTCATTGTGTTGTATCCTGCCCAGAGGAAGACCAGGCCTCTCCCTTCCTTTTGCCCTTCCTAATTGCAGTAAAACTGGATGAAAATGCACTGGGCTTGTCCAACTGTGCTTATCTTTTACAAATGACTCCTTGCCTGAGGCACCTGATGCATTTTTTTCCATCTCACTTAAGAAACAACAATAGTAGCAAACGGAGGTGGTGCAGCTCATTCAATATGACTAAAAGCAAAAGACTTGCTTTATAGCAATTTTTGTCACACACAGACATTTATGGTCTTCCAGGCAGATGGTGCCTTTTGGGTGGAATGTCCTACGGACATCAAAGGTTGCCTGGCACAAATGGTTTGGAACGATATCTTTTTTTTTTTTAAATTAAACACTTGCTATTGTTCATCTAATCTACAATGAAGAGCACACTTTACTTACGCATGGTGCTTCCTGCAAGGGGCAAAGGCAGTGAGCAAATGGAAAACATAATGATGGACAAGTCAACTTTAGAAAGACTCTCCACTACAGGGCCCTGGACATATGGCCCCATAAAAGAAATGACTGACAATAGACAATATCCTCACACATTCTGGGAATGGAAAATGAGAATCTGAGCAACACAAGTCAGAACATTTGTGTTGTTCTGAATCTGCATTATAATCTTGAGGCATTTAGAGGTAGAACTGAGTTTCTTTTCTTACAGGCTCATCGACAGAACATATGAAATCCAATCCTGGGTCAAACCACCCGGACCAAGCTTTTGTTTTCAATAGAGGCAATACGATGCTTCGAGAAACTGCAATGATTACCCTCCTTCATGGCCATTCAAATGATTAGGAATGCAATGTGCCATTTAGTAGCCTCAATTTTATCTTTGGTAGCCCATTATATTTATGCTTTGGTATATGCTCTTATCCAAACTCTACCGAATTTATTGATTTTTTTTTCACTTTGTTCGCCTCCCTGGGATAATGAATTCCAAAGGTTTACTTCTGGCTGAATGAAGAACTTATTCTGAGCCTTACCCTAGTGGTTCAGTGGGTGCTTCCTCCCATTGTTGTGGGATTTCCTGAATAACAGTTCTGTGCTCACCTAATTCATACCCTTCCTGATTTTGTTGGCTCTATGCACGCCCTGGTAACTTTTCTCTTCCTAGACATAAGTATATAGGAATTTTGGAGATTTAAAACCCATTCAAAAAAAGTCACCAAAAGTTCTGTACAAAAATAGAGAACTTCATCTCACCAGTTTTAGAATATACCCAATCCTTCCATAATGTATTTTCTTAATTTATGCTTTGGATAGAGTACAGTTCCAGAATTAGGAATACAGTTCTTCTGACACTGTGCATCTACATGGATAGGATGTGGCAGCAATTTTGGAAGAAATGTTTGTGCACACTTGCACTGTTCAAGCTATCGTTACACAAATTTTCCTTATTCTATGATCATCAAGAATTTAACCCTCCCATTACAGGAAGACTTAACATACTCATCATTTTTCTGGACTTTCCTTAGTTTGCTTCCAACCATACTGTTTTTTGTCCCTTTCAACCATTTTTTTTTCATCCTTTGGGAGGCTATTTAGCATAAATTCTCCTTTACCATTCTTCTATTTCCCCACCTTAATTTTACTTCAATTTCTCAGTTTGGTTTCATTTCTCTTTTTCTTTTGCCTTTCTTTCTTATATGTCCCTTAACTTTCATTTTCACATCTTCAGCTATAACTTTATTCTTCTGTTCTGAGTTCAAATCACTCATTCATTCAATTGCATTTACTGTGTGCAAAGCGCTGAACTGAGCACTTGGGAGAGTACAATATAACAAGGACATTCCTTGCCTACAGTGAGCTTGCTACCTATTCCTAGCACTTCAAAAGTGATATGCAAAGGCAGTACAAGATAACCGAGAACACGGCTGGATTAAGCTATTTGTTGCACACACAAATATACAGACTTTCATTTCCCATAAAGAAAAGAGTAATTGTTACCATAACATGCATTCCCTGCACACCTCAAACACCTGGAGAGTTAGCTACTAATCAGTCACTTAATGATCATCACCCTCATTTACTGAATGCTTGCTATGTGCAGAAGACTATTCTAATCTATTGATAGAATAAAATGAGAGCCCAAACCAGTCTTGGTCCCTCTAGGAGCTTAAATTGCTTAAATCACAATAAAAGTAAACTGCTGTCAATAGGACTCTCAGGTCAGATTTCTAAAAAAGGAGACCAGCAGGAGTAACATAGTATTACCAAAAATACTATCTCTAATACCAGGCTACTGAATATTACAACACAGACCAGATTCACTAGTGTTTTAACAGACTTTTCCCTGTGTTTCACATCCACCACATTTTGAAACAATAAGAGGCTTTGTTCCACATTTCCTCAGTGTTGCATGGAGATCTATACAAACACAAACTAAACATACCTGTGTATGTTATATTGGCCAAATTGACCTATACTGAATGTAAAGGCTGATCATCAAGAGTTTTCTAGCAAGGAACAGCAACAAACCAGAGGCTTAGATAGAGGCTAAAGAGAAACAGTGTCTCTAATCTCTGAGCAAATAAACTGTCCAGGCACTGTTTTTGTAGAGGTCCATTTTGTCCTCTAAACTATAAACTCGTTGTGGTCAGGGAATGTATCTATCAACTCTCTTGTATTATACTCTCCCAAGTGCTTATTACAGTGCTGTACACATAGTAAGCGCTCATGAAACTTTATAAACACATAAACCAGGAGCTAAGAATCTTTTTGCATAGCTGGTGCTCCCATAAGAGGAGGGGGGTTTGAATGCTGTTTTTACCTGGAGAGGGATTCAGTTACATTTTGGGTACTAAAACCAGGGGACGTGGATTGTAAGTATTTTGAACCAACTTCTGTACAGTGCCTGGAACAGAGTTGGAGCTTCATAGATACCAAAAAGGAAAAACAACAAACAAAAACAACAAAAAACCTTTACCAAGTCACCGCACCCCTAGGCACGTGCTCTTTCCATTAAGGCACACTGCTTCCTTGCCTTTAGTTTTTCCATTTGTAAATGGGACTATTGATAGGAAACAAATAAGTTAATACATTCGTGGAAAGCTTTCTGAGCTTCGCCGGGAAGACGCTCTATTTAAATCCTGTATGATGCTAATTTAGACCGGATGTCTTCCAGGGAACTTTGAATATTGCTAGACCGTACTATCGCTTTCTTGTTTACTTCGTTTTTGACATGTTCTGGCCCTCCTTCCAAAAGGCACTTAAAATATCTGATAAAATAAAGACCACGCCTAAAATGTCCACTCTGTCCTCCTGTATCAAATTGAAATTTGTCCCCGCAGCTCAGCAAGGTGCTAATTGTTCCTAATGGTCCGTAAACAAACTTCTTTAAGTCATTAATCACTTGCTTCCTTTCAAAGGGCTTTAGAGAAACAATGAGCCGGGTCTCTGAAAGCAGACAGTAAGCAGAGGCTAATTCCCTTTGCCCTCTTCACTGTCCCTAAACCGATTTCGATTTCTCTTATTCAAGGACCTACCCATACTCAAAAAGGTTTTGATATTGGGCCCGTGTGGTAGAAGTAATAATTATAATAATGGTATTTAGCGCTTACTATGTGTCAAGCACTGCTCTAAGCGCTGGGGTGGATACAACAACAATAATAATAATGGTATTTGCTAAGCGCTTACTATGTGCAAAGCACCTTTCTAAGCGCTGGGGAGGTTACAAGGTAACCAGGTTGCTCCACGTGGGGCTCACAGTCTTAATCCTCATTTTACAGATGAGGTAACTGAGGCACAGAGAAGTCAAGTGACTTTCCCAAAGTCACACAGCTGATCAGTGGTGGAGCTGGATTAGAACCCACGACCTCTGACTCCCGAGCCCATCAAGCCACACTAATCTCAGCTAGGGTTGCAGTGGGGCAAAGGGAGGATAACCAATCAATCAATCATATTTCTTGAGCGTTTACCGCGTGCAGGGCACTGTACTAAGCGCTTGGGAAGTACAAGTTGACAACATTCACCTCACCCACCACCTTACCAAGAAAAGAAAGAAAACGGCTCGGGCCCGGCTTTTATACTCGGTGAGTTCTCCATTTCCTGTCCACTGGGTGATTGTACTTGCCCCAGCGCTTAGTAGAGTGCTCTGCACGCGGTAAGCTCTTCATAGATCAATCAATCGTATTTATTGAGCGCTTACCGCGTGCAGAGCACTGTACTAAGCAGTAAGCTCTTCATAGATCAATCGTATTTATTGAGCGCTTACCGTGTGCAGAGCACTGTACTAAGCGGTAAGCTCTTCATAGATCAATCGTATTTATTGAGAGCTTACCGTGTGCAGAGCACTGTATTAAGCGCTTGGGAAGTACAACTTGGCAACACGCACCTCATCCACCACCTTTCCAAGAAAAACCAGAGACCCATGGGTCCTAGAAATTCAGAGCAAGGGAGAAGAGAGGAATTCAAAGGCTCTGGTGCTAAGGAAAATGGAATTTTCAGAAATCCCAACACTTCCATTCCTGTAGCCTGTAACCTTGTTGTGGACTGGGTGCGTGTCTACCAACTCTTGTACTCTCTCAAGTTCTTACCACTTTGCCCTGCACAAAATAAATGCTCAATAAATACCACTGACTGACTGATTATCTCTTCAATGGCTTTGCACTGAACACTTGTGCTTCATTAAGTATTGAAATCTGGTAAGATCTGAAGGAAATAACACAGGTTCTCTCATTCTTTTTTTCCCCCTGCAGCATCCTTGGGAATGTTTTGAAAAGAGTTGGGAACATCAATTCCCCCAGTAGCAAAAGGGAAAGAACGATACAAGAACGATATAAGAAGGCATCACCCCTTCTTATAACAACGAAGCCCAGGAACTTCACTTCTTCACTGCATCAGAGTTCCAAGCAGGAATGACCTTCTCACATGGAAACTAGAGGGTTATACAACACTGGAGTGAGTTATAGAAGGAAGTGGGGGAATTCTCTTTTCAGATGGTTTTAAAAGGCCAGGTTCCTATCTTTCTGACGTGACTAAGGAACAGACCTGCCTGGAGGCAGCTGATTGAACAAGACGCCTTTTGCACTCCCATAATTTGATTATTTTTATGGCTATTCCTTACACCTCCTGCACAGATCAATGCTGCATATTGCAATTATCTATCTCTACCCAGCGATCTAGACTGCTTTAACAGTCATAAAGGGCTTATCCGGTTAGCACACATTTGGTTCCCTTTTGCTGCATCACAAACAAAGCCTGAAATCAGCATCTTGGAAACAGAATACAATTTCAGTTTTCACGGAATCACTACATTCCAGCTTGCACTTTCCTTTCTTTACACACACCCAGTCCTCATCGACATTGCCCAGAGTTACTCTCAGCAGCATGCAAGCATGTTCTGGGAACACAAGATACTTCAAGACGTTGGGAGAGTCACTTTAAAACTGTGGCTTGACACATTGAGATTTCCCAAATCCAATAAATTGCTCCCCTGGCTTTCTATTTCTGTCACTAAATCCCTCCACTGTTTCTTCATTACATTTGTCTGGGCTTCACAGAACAGCTCAGCTTTCCCCAAACTACGTGAGAGTCAGGTATTTATAAAGGGACTTCATATATAGATAATACAGACTTGATGAGTGATTTTGCTCAGAACCCGGGGGGTGATTCTGATCACATTGGAGGCACGATGCGCATAGGACAAGAAAGGTCCAGATTTGAGAAATTTATAACTTTTAGGACTTCGTATTACTAACTAGTCAGATCAGTCAACATCCATTGTGACACCACATAACAGGGCAATGAGCTGCATCTAATTTTGATTAGGGTGGCCAACCCCAAATTCTCCTCCTAACATGGGAGGAGGCAATCTTGTGAAAACTCCCTTTAAAGGAAAATCAAACAACAATACTCTCCCGTTGCACCGTTGCATGCATGGGAACATGCAGTTTAAGATAATGAGACATTCTGTGCCTCGTCAGAAGTTGAGAAGCAGCGTTACCTAGTGGGAAGAGCACAGACCTGGGAGCCAGAGGGCCTGGATTCCAATTCTGGCTTTGCCACTTGCCTGCTATGTGACCTCAGGCAAATAACTTCTTTGCTTCGGTAACTTCACCTGGAAAATGGGGATAAAACACCTGTTCTTCTTTCCTTTTAGACCTAGTCCCATGAGGAACAGGGACTGTGTCTGATCTGATTGTAGTGCATATTCCCCAGCACTCAACAGTACCTGGCACTTAGTAAGCACGTCACAAATATCACACTTATTGCTATTACAAACGTTCCCTAACTGGGTAGGGACCATCTCTATATGTTGCCAACTTGTACTTCCCAAGCGCTTAGTACAGTGCTTTGCACACAGTAAGTGCTCAATAAATATGATTGAATGAATAAATATGCTTGCCAAGTTCATTGAGTAGGTTTGTGTACCCTACTGACAATAGGACAATTCTCTTCCTTCCCTCTCCACCCTAGTACAGTACCAATACCTCTGGTTGCTGAACCTTGTCCTTTTTGGCAGCACCCTGACCAAACAGACATATTTAGGAATATCCCTCTTACCATAACTGGGCAAGGAGCTAGAAGAAATCCAATACCATCTTGTCATGTATACATTGTAGAAGAGATTCCCTTTGGTGGCACACTTGCCCATAGATGAAGGGAAATGGGTGTATTAATCAGTCGACCAATAATGAGCTCCTACTGAGTGCAAGCACTAAACTAAGAACTGGGTATAGTATACCAGAAACCAAAGACACGGAGTATGCCCTTGAGGAGTTTACAGTCTAATGAGGACTACTGGTAACATACGTTGTTTACAAATAGTGGGAGCAGGAGGAAGAACAAGGACATAACAGACGAGTCCATGAACATGTCAAAATGAAATAGCTGAATAAATAATTAAAAGGACAATTAGGTATACATGTATCTATATATACACCTACACACGCACTGATGATGGGTATGAATACATTAGGGCTACGGGTGACTACTGGGATGACTCAACGGTGTGTTGGGAATTATTTGGGGAAGTTTCACGGTTTAAAACCATGCCCCACTCCTCAGCTGAATTTGGAATAACTAAGAGTGCTTGGTTTACAGCCAGAACCAAGAAGCCCATCTGTTACTGACTTACAGGGGATTTGCTGCAAGATCCTGGGAATACCAGCTAGCCATGAAGAAATACCAATTGCAAGGGCCACAGAAAGATCAGTTTGGTCCCGAGCCCCCCTCCTCTCCCTCCCTCCTCTGGGAATCCACGGGTGTTTTAGAGGCCCCGGCTTCCAGCTGGTCAAGGCAGCCTGATGTGTCTCACTGTTCTCATGGCTTTGAGGTTTGCCAGAGTCTAGAGCCACTCGCCCTGGCACCTCCAATTCCCTGCCTTATCCCATGTTCGTGTTCATATAAAGCTCTCCTTGGGCGTCTGTGGCACCGAGGTAGACATGGGACCTGAGGGCAGTGACCCTGGAAGATGGGAGAGCAGTATGGCAGGAGGTAGAAACAGTGTGGTACCCAGGAATCCTCCCAAGCACTTAGCAGAGTGCTCTGCACACAGTGAGTGCTCAGTAAAGATGAATGAATGAATGAAAGAAGCAGCTGCTTTACCAGGAGTGACTGCAAACTGCTACTTCATCATCAATCGTATTTATTGAGCACTGTACTAAGCACTTCAGGGGCAGCACACATCCCACATCCTTCTCCCATGGTCCCCATCCCCCCAAATCTCAGCAAGATATAAACACTTGCTGGTGCAGCATGCCTCAGTGGAAAGAGCCCGGGCTTTGGAGCCAGAGGTCATGGGTTCAAATCCTGCCCCTGCCAATTGTCAGCTGGGTGACACTGGGCAAGTCACTTCCCTTCTCTGGGCCTCAGTGACCTCATCTTCCCCCACTTCTAGACTGTGATCCCGTTGTTGGGTAGGGACCGTCACTATATGTTGCCAACTTGTACTTCCCAAGCGCTTAGTACAGTGCTCTGCACACAGTAAGCAGTCAATAAATACAATTGAATGAATGAATGATATCGTGAGTGAAAATGGGCCAGATGCCGAGCTAAGCTCCAGGGCAGATAAACAATAATCAAAGCAGTGATTGTTACAAACAGGGCTCAGTCTAAGAGGAGGAACACTGTGAGCCCATCTTCTAGGCTGTGATCCCATTGTTGGGTAAGGGACCATCTCTATATGTTGCCGACTTGTACTTCCCAAGTGCTTAGTACAGTGCTCTGCACATAGTAAGCGCTCAATAAATACAATTGAATTAATTTTACCCCCATTTTATAGATGAGACCACTGAGGCACAAAGAAGTTAAGTGATTTGCCCAACATCATAAAGTAAGCCAGTAGGGGAGTCAGGACTCAAATCAGAGTCTCCTGAATCCCAGTCCCACACTCTTTCTATTAGGCTACACTCATTTCCTCAAAGTCTCTCTGAAAAAAATCACTGGATTATACAAAGTCAGGCCAAGGCTGATGATCTCACTTTATGGGAGTTTCTTACAGATAAATTCAAGTCCAAAGAGCCTTTGCATTCATTACTTCTGAGATTCAGTCAGCTCACCAATTATCTCACTCATTGACCCTGAAGAGTTATCAAAGCCTCCACTCTAAACCAAGGCAGTGGGAGGTTGTAAGAATGGCAAGTTGCAATAAGCAGAAACTCCTCCCTTGCCATCCAAATGAGGGGCAGTTATGGTTCTATTATTGAGACACCATTCTGCATCTGAATTTTGAAGAAATGATTCAGTGACTGATAAGACTGCTGCAATTCTCAAAGAGACAGAAGAGCAATGTGGTCATGTTATAAAAATTGGAATTAGATTGACCTTGTTTATTCATGTCCCAGTTTTTGCCTGTCAGGTCTGCTATGGCCACATGCTAATTTCATCATGGTGAAACTGAACCCTTAAATATCTTTAATACCAATTTTCAGCATTTAGACTGCATGCTAATTGAAAAACTTAGGGCAAGAGGCAAAAAAAAAAATGTTTTCAGGATAATACAGATGCTCAGAAAGAGACCAGAGCCATCATAGGTCCAAATGCTGGCTTCTCAGCTTACCAAGTGTCCCAAGAACTAGAATCTTCATAATATCCCATGCTCATCACAACCCACCTGTCCCTACCAATCACTCAATCAATGGCATTTATTGAGGGTTTTCTACGTGCAAAGCGCTGTACTAAATGCTTGGGAGAGTACAATACAACAGAATTAGTGGACCCAGTCCCTGCCCATAACAAACCTACAGTCTAGAGGGGGTGACAGACATTAAAATAAACTACAGATATGTACCTAAGTGCCATGGGGCTGAGGGAGGGGTGAATTTACTCAACAAGGGCATACGATCCTGATTCAGATTTGAAATCCCTCAAAAAGGAAAGGCACTTTCTGTAGTACTGAACATAAACTCACCACTTCCAATCTTTGCTGCTGGCTTTAGGACATCTGCAGAAAGAAAAACCTAAACTTATGTGCCCTAATGGTACAAATGTTTCCAGTCTTGTTTACAATGAAACCAAGTGAGTAGTGGCTGATAGATTTTTGTTGAATCATTTCCAGATCAAGTATTTGCTTCCAGTAGAGAAGGTTGTTACTGCAGTGCAACTTGGAGGTGCTGAGACCATGAACCAAGATGAAGACAACAGGATGAAGAGGAAGGGGCAGAATTCAGAGACTGAGAGACTATGGGAGGTAAATGAAAGGGAGCAATAAAATAATGATGTCAAGGTTGTGAGTTTCTGGGGCAGGGGTGGATAGTGCTGTTGTCAATAATCGGAAAATTTGGAAGAAGAGGAAGTTAAAGAAGAGAGATTGAGGAATCCAATTTTGGACACAATGAGACTTAAATGTGAAAATGTTGATCTGGAGAAGATGCTCTGGTGGCAGGATTATAGAGCAGGCGAGAGGACTGGGCTGGGGAGATGGATTTAGGATTCATCTGCAAAGAGCCGGTAATTAAAGCCCTGTGTGTGGATAAGATCCCTGAGAATGGATATAGAACAGAAAGGGAAGAAATGTGGCCTAATGGAAAGAACAGGATGCTAGGAATCAGAGGATCTGGGTTGTAATCCTGGCTTCACCACTTGTCTGCTGTTCGAACTTGTGCAAGTCACAACTTCTTTGTGCCTCAGTTAACTCACCTGTAAAATGGGGATTAAGGCTGTGAGTCTCATGTGGGATCTGGATGGTGTCCAAACCAATTAACTTGTATCTACCCCAGCATTTAGTACAGTGCCTGCCACATAACACTTAACAAATACCAGAAAAAAAACACAAACTAACAGGTAGAGAACTCAGATCTGAACCTTGTAGGATAACCACATTTAAGGAATGAGGAATAACAAAAATAAGTAAGGAAAACTGAAAATGAGTTAGTCATGCTTACTGAGTGCTTACTGTGTACAAAAGCACTGTACTAGCACTTGAGCGACTACAGTACAACTGAGTTGGTAGACAAGTTCTCTGACCACAACAAGCTTGCGGAAGACAGACATTAATATAAATAAATTATGGATATGATTTGAGGCCATGGGAGAGGTGAATAAGGAAGGTAAATCCAAGTGCAAAGGCGATGCTGAAGGGAGTGGGAGAAGAGGAAATGAAGACAGTTGGGGAAGGTCTCTTGTAGGAGATGTGCTTTTAATTAGGGTTTGAAGATGGGGAGAGTCTATCGGATATGAAGAGGGAGGGTATTGGGTGAGGGGTCAGCGGTGAGATAGATGTGATGGAGGTACAATGAGTAGGTAGGAGTGAAGCGTGAGGGCTGGATTGTAGTATGAAATCAGGGAGGTATGGTAGGAGAGGGCAAGGTGAATTATTATTGAGTGCTTTAAAGTCTATGGTAAGTTTCTGTTTGATGTGGAGAAGGATGGGCAGCCAATAAAGGTTCTCGAAGACTGAGGAAAACATGGACTGAATGGCTTTGTAGAAAAATGATCCAGGCAGCAGACTGAAGTATAGACTGGAGTGGGGAGTCAGGAGGCAGGGAAGTCAGTAAGGAGGCTGATGCAGTAATCAAGGTGGGATAGGATGTTGGAGATGTTTTCACTAAACTAGGAGAATACTGTATCAGTAAAGCATATGGGATGAGGGAAACTAGGTCAGAAGGAACTCAAGAGCCCTTTAATAGTGTCTTAACCCACCCGTGGAACCAAGTTGGACAAGGTAGATTTTGTATTCCTGTAAGAAAACTACAATTAGGTTCAGCAATTTTTTTTTTTCTGTGAAGATTTTGGAAGGGAACTAGATCCCACCTAGCCTGTAGTAGTCTCTCTCATTTCTTAAGAAAACCTAAGCATAGAGTATGCATCTAGGGGCAGAGGGTGCCATTGTTGCTTGGCTCTCTTCCCCCAGGAGTTGGGGACCCCTGGGGAATTGCTGCCTACAAAATCCATTTCAGCATGCTCAGCCTGAGCAAACTTAAGAGCCTACACCAGGGTTCCCCTTGCAGGATGACATAGCTGCATTTGGAGCTTCACTGTCACTCCAATTCCCCAGCCACTAAGAACACAACCTTGAAATTGGGGGAAATCATTATCCTTTAGGTAAATTTACTTCCCTGCTTAATTGCAATAAGTTCTTTCCTCTCCTAGCAATGATTACTTAACCTACTTATCCTAAATAATTTAACCAAAATTTTTTCATTGTATTTGTAAAGTGCTCACTATGTGCCAGACACTGTTCTAAGCACTGGGGTAGATACAAGCTAATCAGGTTGGCCACCAAAGCACTAATTCCAACTTCATTTAAATAAAACTAGCAATCCTCTCTCCAGAGATTTTTTTTAACTCTTTTGGATTCACTCAATTACCATATTGCTTCAATATACAAAAATAATGCAAAAATTCAGCATTATTTGAGAAGTCAACCTTTACTTGTAAAAGGATGATTAAATAAATTGTAAAATGCATTTTTAATGTATTTCAAATCAGTGAATACTTAAAAAGAGGGTAAACATCATCATATGATGTTCTATTGTGACTAATTAAGAAGCAAAAGAGAGAACTTAGTCTATAGTGCTTTTAGTATTGCTTAACCTCATGACATTTTGGAAAGAACTGCAAAATCAGTTAATGCATTTTTAGTGTGTAGTTAGTGTATAAATAGTTAGTGATAGTAAAATAGTTAGCGTACAGAGAGGAATTTCAAAAACTAACCAGTAATATATTTGCAGCAATTTGGTTTTCTGTAGGTTATTTACCATCATTTACCAAAGGTCATTAAGCTCCTATGTTCAGGGCACTGTATTAGACTTGGGGTAGCTACACAAAACAAGTGAACTGTGATCCCTGCTTTCAAGGGCCTTACAATCATGACCTTCACCAAATGAATTAAGCAAATTAGGCAGACATTTCCTTTGAAGTCCAAGATGACAAACACCATCCATATCCCTTATTTTCTTCTAGCATTCAACTCTGCAGCTCAATAACCTTTTCTCTCATTTACTGCCTTACAATCTCTGGGTGTTTCTTCAGTACTACTAATTACTGTTCAATTCTGCATCAAACTGGGCTCCAAATTATTTGCGTCCAGTGTTGCGGTTGTTCAATGTCAGAGGGGGAAAGAGGAAGAATTAATTGCTGAGAAATCCAAGAACATAAAAATGTTTCCCACATCGAATGACCGAGAACATGGAACCAAATTTTTTCCCCACCGAATTAAGAATGCTTTATGCTTGACAAGGTCTATTCGAAACCATTTACTGAACAGAAGGGAGAAATGCTGCACAGCAGGGTTGCCATCAGGATCTCATTTTCCCCTAGGCTTTGACATCAACACACACACCTACACAAATACATTCAATGACATAAATGTGTGTATACACACACACACACACACACACACACACACACACACACACACACACACACTCACTCTCTACTGGCCTCAGGCAGAATGCTTGACTTAGGTGATAGCCTCTCTGTTGCCAATGGTAATTTTAAAATAAAAATTCCATCCATTATAAAAATCAAGAATTAAATATTTTGCAATTCCACTTTATGTTCTTAAAATACACAAAAATATCATTCATTCAATCGTATTTATTGAGCGCTTACTGTGTGCAGAGCACTGTGCTAAGCACTTCAGGCAGGTTGATGATAACCGGTATTTGTTGAGTGCTATGTGCCAACCACTGTACTAAGCTCTCTGGGGTAGATACAAACAGGTTGGACAAAGTCCCTGCCATACATGGGGTTCACGGTCTAAAGGAGAGGGAGAAAGGGTATCTAATCCTCATTTTAAAAACAGAGGCACAGAGAAGCAGTGTGACTTGCCCAGGGTCACACAACAGGCAAGTGGTGGAGGCAGGATTAGAACTCAGGTCCTCTGATTCTCAGACATGTGCTCTTTCCACTATGCCATGCTGGTAGTACTTAGGCCTGGGTGTGCATTAAGTTCTAAATGCTAACATTTATACTGCAATATTATTTTTCTTGATTATAGCTTTGGAGGGAGAAGATGACTTTAACAGCAACTGAATTCTTTTTCAGTGTCACAAAATACAATTTCATCCAAGTGGTCATTCACCTGCCTTGCTTTCTGATGCCAACCGTTTCCAACTGCCATATTAAGGGGTGCCTGCAGCAGGAACCTTAGGTTTGGAAAACTGGCATCTGCTGGAGGATATTTATAAGTCTTGGTTCTGAAGCATTTTTTCTGCATGCCTACCACAGTAAAACATGATCAATTGATCAGCCAATCATATGAGTGCTGCTGTGTGCAGAGCACTGTGCTAAGTGGTTGGGAGCATATAATAGAGCTGGTAGACATGTTCCTTGCCCACAAGGAATTTTCAATCAGTCAATATTATTGAGTGCGGAGCACTGTACAAAGTACTTTAATGAGTACAGTAAAGGTCAAAGACAGGATGCCTGCCCTCAAGGAGCTTATAATATTAGTGGTGTTGGTTACGTGCTTACTATATGCCAAGCACTAGGGTAAATACAAGATAATCAAGTCAGACACAATCAGTAAATAGTAATTGATTAAACAATTACCATTATGTTCTGGTTTGGTTCTAATGGGTGAAGCCAGTTTTCCAAACAGATAAAGCATCAAGGCTACTATGGAGGTGAAGAATCTCAATCTGCCTAGGTGGAATTGCACACTCTTAGATGCTGCTTCATGTTTATCCCTTTCTGAGCCTCTCACTCCTGAATTCACTATAATGGAGCGAGTCAGTTATCAGATTTTCAAAATTCCCCAGCGTTTGAAGCCTGTATGTGGATTATTGTAATTATTTTTTTTTTAGCAAAACCATCCCTGTGGTTATCATGAAAGTAAAGGAAATTCATTAATTTAAAAAACGCTGGGTACTGGAGTTCTGAATAAAGCTACTTAGTCCTGTCTTTTCGAAGATTTTTCAGTTCTCAGGTCCTCTGAAGTAGCAGCTAGAATTCGGGCCATCTGATAACTCCACCCACGTTCAAGGGGAAGGAGATGTAATAGGGTGAGAGGTGGGGCACGGGGAGTTGGAGAAAGAATGTGTTTCTTCCTTTTGTCCTACATTTAAAGGCCCCACAGCACTTGTGCCCAGGGCACACTCTCCAAGTACATAGAGTGCCATTTGGGGATGGACTTGCAGATGGGATAGCTAATGCTGGCAATTTTACTACCAGCAGGGCAACAGTGGCATAGTGGATACAGCACAGGCCTGGGAGACAGGAGGAACTGGGTTCTAATCCCGGCTCCACCACCTGTCTCCTGTATGACTTTGAGCAAGTCACCTCACTTTTCTGCATCTCATCAGTAAAATAGGGATTAAGACTGTGAGCCCCACGTGGGATGGGGACACATGCTACATATAGTAAGCACTTAAATACCATCATTGTTATTACTCCTGCTACTTCCTGACAATACGGCTTAAATGGCTGATTTGGAAGGGGGCAGCATGAGGCGGGGTGGGGTGTGTATGTGTTTCTCTAACCACTTGCTTTATCAGCTTTTATCCTTCTGTGTGGCTCGATAGCCACCGTATTGGAGTGGCTGTTGTGTGCTTCTGGTTCCTTCCTCTTCACTGCTGCTGAGGGAGCCCAAATCAGGATTCAGGCTTTTTACATGAATGACAGATAACCAGAACAGAATTCAAGGCCAGGCTGCCTTCGCAACATTATTTCTATTACTAGTCTGTACCTTTCAGGAATCCACTAGGATTTCACTAAATCAACCAAACAGGCTTTGGAGTTCAAGAGTATTTCCTGAATAATGGCTGAGTGGGTCTGTTCCTTTTAATAAAGTGAAGGAACAACAGCAATTTAAATTTCGCTGAACACACCAAGTGGTAAGGCAGGGCTTGCTCAATAATGGCTTTTCTAGGACCTGGTGGTGGAATAGTAGATAACGTTCTACTATCCAATACAAATAGCTTATTATGACACTACCAACCATTCAATCACCATGAAGCAGAGAGCCAGACACATCAGTGAAGCATGTACAAAAGACTTATTGTTCCCTAAATATAATCAACTAAATGGATGATGGACTATTTTTACCTCATGTTTTGATCATAATTAATTTCAGTCAAACCCAGTCCACCCCAAAGCAACTCTCTTCCTATAGTGTAAATAGTTTTCATTTATTCTCCCTCCAACAAAATGAGAGACTTTTATTTGGCACCTCCAAAGTATATCATATTAACGGCTCAAAATATACTTCTCCCAGCTCCCCTCTGGGGACTGTAGAATTCAACCCTTAAAGCCTGGGATGTAGAGCCAGGCACTATACCGTAAGCTCTCCCGACTGTGTATTCATTCCCAGCACTTAGAACAGGGCTCTGCATATAGTAAGCCCTTAATAAACACTATTACTACAACTACTCTTGCCCCTATTTGACCATTTTAGCCCAGGACCAGAAGTAATGTGAAACTCTCCACACTCTTTATGCAGGACCTAACATCTACAGAACTGATGGTATTTAGCTGAAATGGAACAGTTCAGATTTAGATGAGACATTTGATGGGCCCCCTATGACAGGGGAACTCTCATGATCTTGGGCAATTTGGAGGAAATCCAGGGTTTTGATCGGCTCTGGGTCTTGGAAGATAGGAGGTTGGGGGGCGAGGGGGTGGGTATGGCAGTAAGCAGTCGATTGGATGCCCCAGAAATTCCGGGGTAAGGAGACCTAGAATTATCTCAGATGTCTAGGTATTCCCAAATTGGTGAGAAGGACGGGCTCTGCCCAAGGGGGACTCCTCCACTCCTGCCCTCCCTAGGAGATTGGACCCAGGTCCCCTCCTCCTTTCTCAAACCCCCAAACTACTGTCCCCTGATAATCAGTCATGCTGTGCTTTCTGACAAATGGGACCATTGCTCCAATTCCAGCCAATCCAACCCTCCCTGATATATCATGAACGTAGATAGAGTTTCCACAGAAGAAAACAGATTAGAAAGAGCTATATGGTAGCCTGGGCTCCAGAGTGTTTAGGAAGAAATTTCATGAACATACATAAAAGCATCATTATTATTATTATTCTGTTGTTCAATGTGGAACGCTTTCAGGGATGGGTGGGAGGTAAGGGCATTGATGCTTCAAGATACTGGCATGTCTCTGCACATAAGCAGGGTGCCTGGAGATGTTCCTTTTGCAAGAGAGCAAGGAAGAAGAAATTAGAAGGCTGTATTTGGGTATAAACACAGAAAGCAGCATGGCCCAGTGGCAAGAGAATGGTCTTGGGAGTCAGAAGGCATGGGTTCTAATCCTGGCTCTGCCACTTGTCTGCTGTGTGACCTTGGGCAAGCCACTTAACTTCTCTGTGCCTCATTACTTCATCTGTAAAATAGGGATTAAGCCCTGTGTGGGACATGGATTGTGTCCAACCTGATTACCTTGTATCTACCCCAATGCTTAGAACAGTGCTAGGCACGCAGAAAGCTTAACAAATGCCATAATTATTTTTATTATTATAAACGTGCTCTTACCAGAGGAAAATGCCCTGGTTCTGACTGATAACTTGCCTGCTGTAAAAGGTAAATAGAGACATGCATCAGACCCAGGATCACCATTCACCCATGGTGGGCGTATTTAGTTAAGCGTAGAGCAAACACATCCTTCTGTAAAGTGATTCCCTATTTAACGGCATTTCTTTCCATAAAGACCCCTGTTGTACTTCTTCTTTTTCATCTAACAAAATATAGCAATTTGCGAGCCAAGAAAGTTGGACCCCAATGCAGACTAGAAACCTGTCTGACTTCAGAGTATCCAATTAACATCTGATAAACTTGCAGGTTTAGCTGATAGCTGTGGCTAACTACTGTAAATACCTTTCCCTTGCTTGCTTTCATTCAGTTGCATTGTTCCCTTCATGAAGATTTTATGGGAGAATTGTGAATAAATTGCTCTAATAGTCCCATGGGCTCTTTGAGATTATACCCTTCATGTCATTTATATTTTATCTGTTCTGAGTATAGGCTATATAGAACAGAACAGGGTGTTCAACCAATCGTATCTAAATTGCTCTGTCTGAATTAGACTGAAAAGCCTTATCACTTTTTGTCAGAAAAGCAACTTAAGCAGCAGCAATTTCTAGTCCTTTGTCATTCTTCTGTGCCTCATCTATGTGTAAGGGTTGACTTTTAGAAATGAGAGCAGTTATAATAATGTTAATTACCATGAAAGAAAGTGGTATAGGGCAGCTACAGATAGGGGTTTTACACCAACCTTTCACATGATCTAGGTCCAGCTAGTTTAGTAGGAGAAACTTCCATTCTTCTCCAATGGTGTAATTATTGATTATGGAAGGAATAACGACCACATGACATGGTGGAAGCTGTTTTTCAAAGAACCCAGAAAACCCAACGAATGCATTTCACTGGTTACAGGAATAGAATATCAATTGTTAACTAAGGCTTATTCAGCCATCAGAAAAGGATATTTGTATGGATAAACAGTGATGGACGGGGGATTTTAGTGACAGGCAGAGAAAAGTGACCCATCATACCACAACATGCACCTAAAAACAAGTAACATTTCCACCAGGGGTTCCTGACTTCCTAATAGCACCAATAAGAACAAAAGTAGGATGTCAACCCCCTCTCAGGATCGCACCTGGAGGGTTTCCAGTTCTTTACCAGTCTCGACTATGGGAGGAAGGGTCAAGCAGAGGCATTTCCATTCCTAGCTTGGGCAGTGGCTAGCGAGTGGAAGGCAATCTGTTACAAGTCAAAACTCACCTGTGCTGGGCAGCAGCGGCATGGAAGAGTTAAGGGTGGAGACTCAAGTTTACTGCATGGAAGGAAGCAGTGGTAAACCACTTCTGAATTTTTACCAAGAAAATTCTTTGGATACACTATCATAAGGATTGCAGATGGAGGTGGGGCATTCTGGTTGAGATGTGTCCATGGCATCGCTATGGGTCGTAGACGACTCAACGGCAGAAGACAAGACAAGGATGCCAACAGCAGCAGGCACCAATAATCAATAGTATTTGAGTGCTTACTCTGTGCAGAGCACTGTACTTAGACTGCGAACTCCCTGGGGAACATGTCCGATCTTACTGCATTGTATCTTCCCAAGCGCTTAGCTCAGTGCTTGGTACATAGTAAGCACTTAATAAATACCACGGCTTCAGTAAGCACTTAAATACCACAATTATTATTATTATTATTAAACTAAAAACTCGAGGGGGTGCAGTAGCATTAATAGACACAGTGTCTGTTCTTGAAGGGCTAACAATCATCTTTGTCTTATTTGAATTTCTTATTAATCTTCCCTGCTGCTCCACCAGCCCAACTCCCCACCCTAGTGACTCCATGGCAGTCGTGATTCTGTAAGTTGTTTGCCTGTCCCCAACCCCAGCTATAGATTTCTCCACCTTGCCTTAGGTCCTTGGCCTGTCTACACAATTTATATTGCATGCACTACACTATTTTTACAGTGTGATTAGAGCTGCATCAAAAAGTCATGCTGAGCTTGCAGAGCATGACGTGAGATTCAATGGCATTACCTGCATCACCGCAGCACAAAGAAAGTAAGCATCATGAATAAATACTATAATAAAATAAACAGACATTGTGCTAAATAGTGTTATTGCCTCAGTCTTAGCATTCTGGTTTGTCATGCATTTGGTGATTTGCCAGTTCTGACCACACACCCTGAATTTGAAGATTCTAAAACTTTAAGGGAAGAAAAAACTACAGTCACTAAATGTGACAAGGATAGGAAAAAACACCACTGATTTTTCTGAGTCATGAAATTCAGGACTTATTTTTTTTCCATTACCCTGGTAGATAATACTTCATTGGACCAAAAAAAACCAACCAGTGTATAAAGTGAGATATAGAGGGATAATTACACTAACCCAGACAGAGAACAGCTTTAAAAAAGGACACTGACATTTCTAATTTATAGGTCAAATCAACTTATCTCCAGAAAAGGAGCTTGGGTATTTTTTAGATTCAGAAATTATACTTCAAAATTGACCAATCCAAGTTACTGATAGTCATCATTTTCCAGGAATAAATGAATTCCCTGCTTATTTATTTATATGAATGTCTGTCTGTCCCCTCCTCTGGACTGTAAACTCACTGAGGGCAAAGAACATGCTACCAACTCTGTTACACTGTACACTCGCACGCAATTAGCAAAGTGTTCTGCACTCAGTAAGCACTCAATAAATACAACAGATTGGTATTTACTTCAAACTAAAGTCTCTTATTATGATGTTGCCGCATTATCTTTCAAAGATGCAAGGAACCCATGCAGTAGACTATGAAACAAACGTTAGTTTAACTAGTCTACTTTGCATTATTTCTACAAGTACTTGTATCTTTTATGGCACCCTAATATACATACTGTCACCCACTCTCAGGTTTTGCTTCCAAGCTTGATAACGCTGCTATAGTTGAAGCCAAACAAATGCACTGAGTTCATTACTGCGCACAGAGCATTGGTTCTCACTCATGGTTAGCAGGATGGAACTATATTAAGTTTCCTTTATCTACGCTTTTTTGATCTTTCAGTGCACAGACTCAGAATTCCCTTAGCACAACCTTACATTGATTTCAGCTTAAGTGAATCTTTCCAAGGAATTTAAATTTGCTTTGGCACTAAATAGAGACCTGACCAAGTCATTCACTTTCTGGGGAATCCTGTTTCTTTGGCCTCTACATATGATGACATGGATCTGGATGGGACTTTCTGGATTTCAAACGTCTTAAAGCATTGAATGCTTCTTCGCAGTTTGGCTAAAACCAGGATTGTGTGACCTCTGGTTTGCAAAAGCTTCCCGGAAGTGTTTGGGGTCATACGGCCTCCTAAACTGTTCCAGCCAACGGTTTCTCTTCCCTTGTTTTACTCCACCACCCCTCCCCTCCCACCCTGGGCAATTAGGAAAGCTGTGCAGCGTGGCGTGGGCCAGGAAACCTTCCCCAATGAATCCTCTACATCCCAAATCGTTTTAACCCAGCAGCCATCCTTAGCACCAATGTACCACTGTCCATTCTCGGCATTTGTTTTTGTGTATTTACCATACCCTTATCACAGTGCTCTGCGCACTGTAGGCACCCCAAAAATATCATTGATGATGATGATGCATTTATTCCATTCTACATTTAGATATTTATTCTGATGTATTCTGCTATGTGCAGTCCTCACACCTATGACATTCTGAAGGCTATATCTCAAAGTCAAAATGTTTCTGAGTCGGGATGAAGAATTTCTTGGGGGATTGGTTCTTGAACCAAGGCTGGCTACCCTATTTGCAGGAAAATTGTCCATAATCGGGTACTTAGTTATACTCAAACAATATGGTTAGATTACTGTATTTCTGTGTAGTCAGAAAGGTTCCACAGTAGGGTAGCTGGTTGATCCTCCTTGGTGATCAGGTAATCCCCTCACCTGATCTGTTCCTCCCATTCTCTTTAAACTTTTTCTCTCCACTCCCATCTCAGCTTTTAAAATTGTTTCCCTATGGCTCCAAACTACCTCTTGTGTCCCCAGAGCGAGTTCCACAGATGCTAGTGTCACACAGTTGACATTGTGTTGCACATAAAGCAGGGTGTAGATTTAGAAATGCTGTACAAGTTGTTAACTCAAAACATCCGAAGTGGAGAACCGCCTGTCTTTCACTTTGACATATTCACTCTACTACCTAAAAACACACCCAAAAAACCTACCCATTTTATTCCTGTTCTTCCTCCTTCTCCCACTATTTATACATCGATTTTCTAAGGCTCTCACCACATTCAATAGTCAGCTCTTTGTGAGCGGTAAACATGTGTTTTGCCTCTGTTGTACTTTCCCAAGCACTCGGTACAGTGCTTTGTACTCAGAAGGCTTATTACTGCTACTACTATTATTATTAGAAGGCTTTAATAAATTCTATTGATCGACTGACTGAAAACGGCTGGCAGGACTGAATTCAGAAGCATGATTATGAGAGAAGCCAAGGACAAAGCTGAGAGCAGGTTTGGAAGCAGGAGTTGGGGCCCAGTGGAAAGAGCACAGAAAGGGAAGTCAGGGAACCTGCCTGCTGTATGTGACCTTGGGCAAGTCACTTAACTCCTCTCTACTTCAATCTTCCTATCTGTGAACTGGAGCCTAAATACCTGTTCTCTTTCCTACTTAGACTGAGAGCCCCATGTGGTACAGGGACCGTGCCCCACCTAACTTGTATTTACCTCAATACTTGGCCCATAAAAAGTGCTTAATACCATTATTATTCTTATTATGAGAGCATTTTAAGCTTGATTTCTGTCCCAAAATGGGTTCCCTGTAGTTGCTTTGAGGGATGTCTATAGACGATCTAACCTGACCCTATCATGGTCTCTGTAACTTCAGAAGGAAGGAGCTGCCATGCTTGCTTCTATGCTTCTATGCACAATATACTCTGGGCAAGAACACACAGTCCATCAGAACCCTAATGATCACTGAATGACAGACACACAATGGAATAGAGCACAATGGAGTTACTTAGGAGCAGAATTCAGGACACTCTGTCCGCTCAGTTTATAAAATTTAATTTTCAAAATCCACATTGAAGATGAAAATTTGACCCCGATTTTGTTCACCAGCTTTCCATTCTTTCTCTAATCTTTCCTATATGTAAGGAAAAGGGCCTCATGTAAACATCACCACAAGCCCATCTTCACATTTTCAGGGATTCCTTTGTCTTTCACATGCAGTTTAATCTTTTTCTTTTCAGTCTTCAAGGCTACCTATTCCAGTTCTCCTGCCTCAAACTCTTCTTTACATCTTAAACTCTTCACTTCTGATGTTCTTTAAGAAAAGACTGCTTCATTTAACTGGGAATTGTAGGCACAGTGTCTTGTGCCTGGAAGCAGAAGCCTGGACTAGATGACCTGCCAGGGCTACTCCCAATCCTACAACTGATTCAAAATTTGCCATTTTTCTTCCTACCCTCAAGACGGACACTCTGCACTGATGAAGGATAACAGTGGTGCAGCTAATAATGATGGGAGTCTTCTTTCAGGAACAGTGAGCCTCTGTCTCATGAAGAGAAACTGATTCCAATACTGGTAATAATAATAATGATGATATTTATTTAGCACTTACTTTGTGCCAAGCACCGTACTAACAGCCCTGGAAGACAGAACATATCAAGTTGCACACAGTCCTTGTCTCACATGGGGCACACAGTCTAAGCACGTGGGACAAAGGTATTGAATCCCCATTTTATAGGGGTGGAAATTGAGGCACAGAAGTTAAATGACTTGGCTAAGGTCACACAGCAGCCATGCGGCAGAACCAGGATTAGAATTCAGGTCCTCTGAAATGCTAGTTTCTTACACTGCACCACTTACACCCTCTCACCCTGACCATTCATGGCTTAACTATGCACATATGCAGGGTGCTTGGAGATGTTCCTCTTGAAAGAGATTGAGGTGGAAGAAATTAGAAGGCTGTTTGGCGTTTGGTTATAAACACAGGAAACAGCATGGTCTAGTGGCAAGAACACAGGCTTGGGAGTCAGAGGACATGTGTTCTAATCCTGGCTCCACCACTTGTCTGCTGTGTGACCTTGGGCACGTCACAACTTCTCTGGGCCTCATTTATCTCATCTGCAAAGTGAGGATTAAGCCTATGAGCTCCACAGACATGGACTATGTCCAACCTGATTATCTGGTACCTACCCCCTTTCAGTATAGTGCCTGGCACACAGTAAGCGCTTAATACATACCAGGAAAAAGAGGTTAATTGACTTGCCAGAGGTCATACAGCAGGCCAGTGGCCAACTTGGGACTGGAAATCAGGTCTCCTGAACTACAAAACATACTCATTCCACCAGGCCACACTGCTTTTCTGACATTCCCTTAGAATCTGACATGTTGGGAGAAAAGTGAAAACAATGGGCCTATAGTCACTCAATCAATGGCATTTTTTGAGTGCTTACTATGTGCAGAACACTGTACTCTGCAACTGGGAGGGTGCAATACAGTAGAGTTGATAGACAATCCCTGCCCACAGGGAGCTAACACTCTTCAGAACCTACAAAGGTTCTCAACCCATCCCAGCAAATGCTTTTGGCAGTTCAGGCTTCCCTGTTCTCTCCTGCCCCTTTTTGGGGGGAATTATTAAACGCTTACTATGTGCTAGAAGATATAAGATGGATGTAAGCCAACCAGGTTGAACACAGTCCCTGTCCCACATGGGACTCACAGTCTAAGTTGGAGGGAGGAAGATCCCCATTTTACAGATGAGGTACCTGAGGCACAGAGAAGCCAAGTGACTTGCCCAAGGTCACACAGCAAATAACTGTCCTGTGATGCTCCTCCCTCTCCCTGCAAATTACTCCATGCTTCTTCCCCAAGACACTTCCATATATTATCTGACAATCCCTGAGTAAATAGAGAAGCTAAGTAAATTGATCTTTCTTCTTCGATTTAGTTGAAAAATTATTAAGTGAAACAGGGAAGCCTGGGTAAAAGTAAAAACAGACTATATGCCAAATATTCATCTCCCGTAAATATAATAGCTAAAATGTTTTTCTATCTATAGCAGTTGGACTACCAAGCTGTCTCATGCCATATTTTTAAACCACTACCTAGAACACAGAAATGATTCCAATTTTCAAAGAAAGTTCATGGTCTCAAATGCACCCCATCAGCACATATTGTAATAATAGCATCAGTCTGACCAGAGAAAGTCTGCTAGAAATAGGGTTTGTTTTTTCTAGTTGTCCACACTGGGGCTTCTTTGTGGGGATTGATGGTGGCTAGAAGGCAGAGGGGGCTCCAAGATGCAGGAGCATTTTGAAAGAGTAAGGAGGAGCTGAGCAGAGATCAAGGGAAACTTTTAGCCTGTCCTCCATCAGAAAGGCACATTTAATAAAAGTTCACTGAGGTTCCTAGTGTGCGCACACCTGCTTTGTTTCTAGAGTGTCATTAGTAGAGAATATTGCCCTGGCGACCTTAGAAGATATTTGTTCATGCATTGATTCAATTGTATTTGAGGATATACATGTGGCTTTCTGAAAAAGTATTAAGTAGAGAGAGAACTATGGCTGTTTATTTCTTTTTACCAAGTATAGTGTTTAGTAAACCATGTTTAGTAGATCCTCAGACTGTATTTATGGCATACCTACTTTTTGAACTAGGTGCTTGGGAAACCCATTGTTGGGTAGGGACCATCTCTATATGTTGCCGACTTGTACTTCCCAAGTGCTCAGTACAGTGCTCGGCACTCAATAAATACGACAATGAATGAACATAGAAAAGCTAGAAAAGAAGCTTACAGTCTAATTACAGTAGTCTAGAGAATGGCAGTTTAAAGACTGGGTTGTTTTTCAAGGGGGGAAAAGCTCTGCCTTTTGGAGAAGCTCTTGCCAGAACTGTTGCTGATGTCAGAACTGTGGTATTACGGTTGGGACTCAGAAGAGCATGGGCCTGGGACTCAGAAGGTCATGAGTTCTAATCCCGGCTGCACTGCTTGTCTGCTGTGTGGCCTTGGGCAAGTCACTTCACTGGGTCCCAGTTATCCCATCTGTAAAATGGGGATTAAGACTGTGAGCCTCAAGAGGGACAGGGATTGTGTCCAACCTGATTTGCTTGGATCAAAACCAGAGTTCAGAATAAGCGCTTGGCATACAGTAAGCGATTAAATACCACAATTCTTCTTTTTCTTATTATTATTGATTTCAGCCATTGTAGCAAGTTGTTTGGGGGGCTATGTGACGGAGTCTGGCATGAAACGATAGGGTCCCTTGTTGGTGAAGCATCAAGGACATAAGGAGGGCACTGGTATCCTAGAGTCCAGGGGAGGCAAGAATCTCCATCCAATGGCTGCCCCAAATCACTCTGCACATGGGAAGAACTGATTCAATTAATGCCAATTTGGCTCATGGCCAGAGGACACAGCTGCTCCAGGAACAGAATGGTGCCAGCTTTGGCAAAGGCCCCCAGAAGATCACTTGGTCTCAGCTGGCAGAATCGCTAGCTTGGCCTCGGAAAAGCAAAGATAAAACTGCTTTCCTGGGCAGAGACCTCCCTCCCAAGGCAGGGAATATGACTGGCCGAAAGAACAGGATCAAGAGCTAAAGCAAAATTGCATCGGGCCCGCCCGTTGGCTGTCTCCTGGATCAGGTGCTTCACCTGCACCCCTAATTAAAAGCCTGAAAATAAATCCCACCAAAACATTCACATGTGAAGGCATACAGGAAATAGCAACCTTATCCACAACTCACAACAGGTCTTAGACAATATATTCGTATACATTTTAATTTGCATTTCACATTGGCATTTCTTCGTGTTTCGGTCCCTGGACACAGGACAAGCTGTTTTTGTTATATAAAGAGTAGTTCATCCAGGGACCTAACATAACACTTCCACTTAAAAATTAGATGATTAAAAGAAACCCACAGCCAGTAGAATCATAAGCTTTCTTTGGAGGCGAAATGGTGGGTTTCATTGGGAAACTTTCCATTTGTGACCTCAGACTTCAGTGTTACCAGATCAAAATTGCTTGGGGTTGTGTTTGGTAACTACTTATGTCCAAATTTCCATTTGCTATTTCTTGGAATTTATTGATAAAATAAAAGCCCTTTTTGTTTCTAGTTTTGTCCTCATCACAGTTTAGCTTAACCAAATAATTTTTCTAAAATACTTTCTCTGACAGTGACCGCCTGTTAGTTTTGAGCAAATCAATTAATTGCTCACTCTTTATTTCTCCATCTCTAATGGGGGGGGGAGATGACAACTCCTCACAGTTTATGCTAATTCATTAATTAATATTTATAAAGCACACTAAAGTTGCAAAGAGTCTTCTAATTTAAGCTCATTTCACTATTTTTTCTATTTCAAGATCCTCACAGCTTGATATACGCAATTAACGATATTCATGTTTTGTAAGTTACCTGAACCCCACCAGGAAAGGTTGGCATGGAAACCTTGATGAAAATCTGGAGACAAGACTCACCCTCGGGTCCTTCTCCAACCGCTTCTTGTGTTGAAGACTGCGTTTTCTCTTGGCTTTGGACAGGCCATTGTGGTAAAAATGGTACATGCCATCTACAAAGGGAAGCTGAGGAGAGCAACAAAGAAATTTTTAGATGATTGTCAAGGAATGGTAAAACCAAAGTCATCGGCCAAGGAAACATACCTCAGTGTAGCGTGCATGTATATGGCATGGCTTACCCAAGCACCTCTAACTAGCTGGGGAAAATTAGCCCAAACTCTTGTTTCCTAAATCACTGAGGAGAAAAGCTAATTAAATTTTCTTGGTTGATTTATTCCTTCTTCTACTCTTCAATTACAAATCACCCAACAGCCATTTATTGGTGCCTTAAAACCACTTAGATCAGAAATTAGGTCAGCTGCTAATGGTCGTCTCATATATTAGACGAGGAGTCACAGGTTCCATCACATGTATTATGCTGGGCATGCAATGTAATGAAATAACACCACAGGCACCATTTTGTGGAAGATAACTGATTTCATGTGAACTTAGAACCATTCTCTGGGGGAACCTGAACCCTCAATTTGTTTCAGGAATTTATTCATTCCCCTCCCAGGTCAGGGTGAAGGCTAGTGCAGCATTTCAGTTATAGAACTTGGCTGCAGGTGCCCAGTGGAGGAAACATGACACTAAAAATATTTTTAAAAGGACTTAAAAGCATCCTTTACTTTATCAGAACCAGCCAGAGGATGTGTTAGGTGAAAATCGGACTACATGGCCAGTATAGCTGTATAGCTGGCCACCCTATCAGCAAATACAAGCTTTGGTCCATGTGTCCAGAGGCTAAAATGAATGAAGGTGGGATCTGATGAAAAATTTAATAGACTAGACCTCTCTTTTAGGCTCACTTTTCATTCAGCGTTCATGGGAAATAATGGTAATTTAAATGGAAAAACATTGTTGGAAAACACTGGATCTGAATGATTAAATTGGATTATCAACTCTTTGAGAAAAGGGGCAACAAAGAGATGAGCACCTATGTCTTCCTTAACCCTTGGAAATTTCATCTGATCAATCCAATTTAGACTGTGAGCCCCATGTGGGACAGGGACTGTGTCCAACCTGATACACCTGTATCTACCTCAGCGTTTACAACAGTGGTTGACATATATTAAGTGCTTAACAAACACTATATTTTTATGATATTTGTTAAGTGCTTACTATATAACAGGCACTATGCTAATCACTACGGTAGATACATGCTAATCACATGGGGGTCACAGTCTTATTCCCCATTTTTTATAGATGAGGTAACTGAGGTACAGAGAAGTTAAGTGACTTGCTCCAGGTCAACCAGCAGACAAGTGGCAAAGGCAGGATTAGAACCCAGGTCTTTCTGACTCCAGGGCCTGTGCTCTAGGCCATGCTGCTTTTTTTTACTTTAGAAAAATAGTTGAGGCAGGAAATAGGAAATTAGGATAGTACCTGAGTAAATGGCAAGCAATTTATGGCTCAGTATGTCAGGTTTCCTTTTTGGATAAAGGGGGAATGAAATATTTATTTTGTACTTAGAAATGTTCTGCAAAAGAACTGAACACATATTTAACAGCTGCTTTTGCCCCTTTGAAGAAAACCCCAATAGAGTCGTACTGTCTGTGCCCATCTCTCTGTTTATTGAAGAAACCTTACAAGATGAAATAACTGCCTTGAAAAAAAAAAAAGGAAAGCCATTGCTCCGGAAGCTGTATTATTCAGACAAGAAATACAATCACCAAGCATATTTTCAGAAAATTAGTTGGGAGTTCTCTGCTTGGTCAAGTTGGTCTAGTACATAAGTCAGAAGTCAATCACTCAGTTGTTTTTACAGGGTGCTTACTGAGGGCACAGCACTGTACTAACACTTGGCACAGTACAATACAATAGAATAGGTAGACATGATCCCTGGTTATTGATCTATTTAACCTTCCAAGCTTCCTTCCCCCTCCTTCAAATATTTGTTAATGGCTCGTTTCTCTCAATCAATCTTCTCTTTAAAACTGTAAGATCCTGGAGGACAGGAACCATTTCTCTTAATCCTCTGTAGGCTCTCTGTGGGCAGAGAACTTGTTTACCAACTCTTACCTCACTGAACTTTCCCAAGCACTTAGTACAGAGCTCTGCAAAAAGTTAGGTCTCAATAAATACCATTAATTGATCAACTAGTTGTACATTCTTAACCGGGGGCCTGGAAGTTCAGTATCAACAAACTCTCAATGTTTGCCCTGATGGCTTTACTTCAAAAAAATACTACCTGCAGTTGAACCACCATTATAGGTACAGCAATAGGTGTCCATTCCATAGGGGTAGGATGGGGGTGATCACCCACACAGCGTTTTGAGCTGGACCTGCTCTTTCCACATCTCGGACAAGACTTGAGCAATTTCAGTCAGGGATGAAAAGAACCCAAACCGGTGGCCACTGAACTCCTTTCACCCTGCCCCCTTTGCATTCTCCAGCTCAAAATGAAAAAAAGCTGGCACCTATGATTTACAGCCTGGTTTTTGACCCAATTAAAGCCGTACATTTTATCACAATCAAGCCAGGTTCTTCTGGAACTCTCCGGGTGGTGTCTGTGGGGACATGGCAGCAAGTCCAGGATGTGCACTCCTGGTGCACAGAAGGGTGCCTTCTATCCAACAGGGAAATATGGCAGTGCCAGGGTTCCTAGGCACGGCGCAGGTGGGTTTTAGTACTCACTGCCTCCCAAAGGAGAGTTCCATCTGCCCGTCCCACAGACCACTGAACATCTGCTCATCTACTGCCTAATTCTACCAAGTGTGGATGGACCAAATCGTTTTTCAAATGGGTAGGACTTCCAGCAGGGTGGGCTTTCAGGAGACAGAGTTTCAAAATGTCCTGTTCTACTATAACTTCTCCAACACTTCCCAAATGGCACTGGGTTTTCTGGTCTCATTATGTATTGGTTACATGCCAATTGATTAAAAACTAATCAACCGGATTTATTGAGCACCTGTCTAGACCATTGCATTAAGTGCTTGGGAGACTCCAACAGATGTAAGACACTGACCACAAGGAGCTTATGCTCTAACAGAAATGGAAAGGTTACGCCCCACCTCCCTATCTCTTTTGTCCAACTATGACTGAATTCTTCCCTTCTCCAGCTGCAGGTTGCTTTTCTCATAACATAGGAAAAGGGAGTGGCCAAATTGAAATGTATAACTCAGAATAAAAAGGGAAAAGAGGGAGAGAAAAAAAACCCACAGAGGGAGGGCTGAAAAGGGAGAGAAAAAGGATGATAAAAGGCATATAGATAGGCAAAGGAGTTAATAGATGGGAAGACCAAGTAACAATATGGCACTAATGTATTTGTTTGAACTTGGGGCAATGGAAATATCTGGTTAAGGTAACCAGAGGGGTCCAGAGTCAGTATGATTGTCTATGCTGAAAATTAATGGAATCTTTATTCTGTATTCTAGTCACTGGAAAAGCAGTTGGCCTGGGGGATCCTGAGTAGCAATCTCTCTGACATCAAATGCCCATTTGTGTCAAAATAATTCTGCTGGCCACTACCGCCCTTCCATTCTGAATTAAAGCACAATATTGATAAGGTCTTTATGCAAATATAAATATTCCGTCTGGGAGCAGCAACCATATGAATGTAATAAACACGAAAGAAACTCACAGGCAAGCATGCACATTTTCCCCTCCCCAGCCCTTTATTCCCCTTCCCCGAAGTTTACCTACCCAGAACTTAGGTTGTTCCTAGTTTTTCCCCTGACTACAGGTAGGTGCAGCCCCCTCCTCTTGTCCCACCTCTGATACTCCAAGGCTGGGCTGGAACTGAGAACAGCCTGAACCCACCTGGACTAGGAAGTAGTGATGAGGGGGTGGGCCTAGCCAGGGACCAACAACCATTTGTGCCAGAATACAGTCAGCACTATATAAACACCACTGATTGGGCAACTCTCTCCCTCTTCCCATTGCCAGACCACTGCTCTCCCCCATCTTTAAAATCTTCTGAAGTCACATCTCCTCCTTTCCCAATTAATTTCTCCTCTCCCCCAGTTTTATTCCCATAACTACCACCCCAGCACTTTGTGCCAGCCATGCACTTATGTCCTCACAACCACCTGTAGCATTTTATATACACCTTAACACTTACACAGTAACTCATGTACACAGACCTCTTCCCATCTTCCCCATCCTTGAAATTTGTTTTATAGGTTGTCTCCCCGACTAGATTATAATCTCCCCAAGGGCAGGGAGAGCATCTATTGTGCGCTTTAAAGTCTCTAATAGAGTGTCCTGCACACTATAGGTGCTCAATAAATTCACTTAACTTCTCTGCACCTCAGTTTCCTCATTTATAAAATGGGGATTCAACACCTTTTCTCCCTCCTACTTAGACTGTGAGCCTCACAGGGACTGTCCGACATGATTATCTGGTGTCTACCCAAGTGCTTAGTAAAGTGTTTGGCACACAGTAAGCACTTAAACACTACATTTACTATTTTCATTACTGATAATAAATAAATTTCACTGATTGATTGAGGTGTGTACATAGTTGATGGTCTGTCTGCATTTCAGTTTGCCATTCATCCAGGCTCCAAAATACACGTCATCCATGAGGGAAGAGGGAAAACCATAGTAACCTGTTGGCGTGGAGTCTGGGGAACAGAATCTGGTCCACCTCCTAAAGCACCAATTAACAAAGGCTAATGCCATTAAAGGAGAAGCCAGGGCCTCTGGCTTCAGCCAAATGCTACATATCAGATTGTTTTGTTAGTTGTCAGGAATTCCCTCCAGCTCCCCTGTTTACATCTCCACCTCACCAGTAAGTTTTCCCAAAAACCTTTCATATGAAAAGCCTCTGAATGGATCTCCCTCAAGCCTCTCAGAAAGCTACTCCAAAGTACCTTGGGCCTTTCTCATTCCCGGAAGTCCACAAGTGGTGTTCCTGACATACACCTTGCCCCCCACCCCATTCGCCCCCAAGGGAACGGCATTTCTTCCGTTGGAGTCCGGAATTGGAAGCAGGCTCTGTAGCCTCAACAGTGCTTATGACAATAATTATTATTATGTTATCAGTTAAGCGTTTACTACATGCCATCCCCCCCACACCTTCTTCCCTTCCCCACAGCATCTGTGTATATGTTTGCACAGATTTATTACTTTATTTTACTTGTACATATTTACTATTGTATTTATTTTGTTAATGATGTGCATTTAGCTTTAATTCTATTTGTTCTGAAGACTTGACACTTGTCCACATGTTTTGTTTTCTATCTCCCCCTTCTAGACTGTGAGCCCGTTGTTGGATAGGGACCGTCTCTACATGTTGCCAACTTGTACTACCCAAGCGCTTAGTACAGTGCTCTGCACACGGTAAGCACTCAATAAATACGATTGAATGAATGAATGAATGGTCAGGAGTGTCTATGCTTGACAATCACATCACTAGTAATTAATCGTATTTACTGAGCAGTTTGTGCAGAGTACTGTAGTAATAGTATATGTTTGCACAGATTTATTACTTTATTTTACTTGTACATATTTACTATTGTATTTATTTTGTTAATGATGTGCATTTAGCTTTAATTCTATTTGTTCTGAAGACTTGACACTTGTCCACATGTTTTGTTTTCTATCTCCCCCTTCTAGACTGTGAGCCCGTTGTTGGATAGGGACCGTCTCTACATGTTGCCAACTTGTACTACCCAAGCGCTTAGTACAGTGCTCTGCACACGGTAAGCGCTCAATAAATACGATTGAATGAATGAATGGTCAGGAGTGTCTATGCTTGACAATCACATCACTCGTAATTAATCGTATTTACTGAGCAGTTTGTGCAGAGTACTGTAGTAATAAGCTATTGGGTCAGTATAATTTCATATAATACTTCATTTTATTTTATTAATATGTTTTGTTCTCTGTCTCCCCCTTCTAGACTGTGAGCCCACTGTTGGGTAGGGACCGTCTCTACACGTTGCCGACTTGTACTTCCCAAGCGCTTAGTACAGTGCTCTGCACACAGTAAGCGCTCAATAAATACGATTGAATGAATGAAGAAATGGGGAGAGGAAAATCCCTAATATGTTCAGTGGAGCTTGATTCAACTCTGAGAATCTGGGCCTCCACTCTACTCCCTTCTATAATACAGAGGCATTTTGCTTTGAGGCTTCTCTCTCCCTTCCTCCCTTTCATTGCTCTTTTCCCCAGAGTGCCCGGAGACCTGCAAAAGGCAGAAATGCACTGAGGAAGAGAAGGATCTTAGCACGAGGAAAGAAGCTCCCAACCCTGGCTGGAGCTGCTTGTGACCCACTGGCCCCTGTTGTGGGGGATTTCATTTACAGGTGGCAGGGGGCTGGGGCAAGTCCAACCCTGAACCTGAAACTGTGAGGAGACAGGGATAAAGTATGAGCAGCTCTCACTTTCTATGGTACCCCCCAAGTCCAACAAAAGTAGATCCACAGAGGGACTGTACTAAGCGCTTGGGTGAATTAGCAGCTGTGATCATTCCCTTGGGGATTTTAAAGTCTAATGGGTGAGATGGGCAGTGAAATCAATTACAGCTAGGAAGTAATAGAAGATACAAGATATGTATATAAGTGCTATGGGGATTGTGAGTGATTAAGTGGTTAGGTGGCCCAGAAGATCTGATGAGGATATAAAATGGGGAGATTAGATCAAAATCTGACCTTTTCTTTTTCCTTCCCTTGTTGCTTGGGGACCTGCATTTTTCTGCCAACCCATCAGGCTCCAAAATCCACTTTCCCCTAATCATATTTCCACTTCATCCCCAGGTTTCTCTGGGTCCCAAATTCACGGAAAGCTTAAAATGCATAAGGGGACTGGGGAGAGGGGAGGGATAAGGAAAGCCAGGAACCTCAGGGTAGGGAGATAAGAGAAGGACTACCTGTGCTGCTGAAATTCCTCTTGGTATTCCCAGCCTCTTTGGCTTTGACTTTATCAGTTTAACTCACCTGACCGAGGGCATGTGAATGGAGGAACCAGAGGAGCCATAGGCACTGCAGGGAGCCAAACTAATCTCCATGGATAGGTAATGCTGGTTGGGAACCCATTTCAATCCTGTAACATGTGTGTGTAGCAATTTTCCCCTACTCACCCAGCCAGCCTCAATTTGAAACTGTCTGGCTAATCCAGGATTTATGGCCACCCTGCTGAAATGGACATTTTTACTGGAAATTTTTGTTAGGAATTCCACTTCCTGGGATAGATCCAACTTGGGGGTAGATATATGGAGAGCGAGGTCTAGGAAGGGCAAAGGCTTGGGCTGGGAAGGAGAATAGGGCTAATCCAACTTTTATGGTACAAGAATTTAATATTATTTGCAAGTAAGGATGAAACAACAGTTTCAACATTACAAGACTGACCTTCAAGCTAACACACGTCTTGTTGATTCTTTTTCTGTCTTTCTTTTCTCTTGAAAACACGTTTATTATAATAATAATAGTGATATTTGTTTAGCACTTAGAGAATGCCAAGCAGGGTATTAAACATGGGGTAAATACAAAAAAATCAGGAAGGACCCAGTTCCTGTCCCACAGGGGCCTCACTGTTTAAGGGGAGGGGAGAACAAGTATTTAATTCTCAGTCACGGATGAGGAAAATGAACCACATTAAGTGACTTATCGAAGGTCACACAGCCAGCAAGAGAGAAGCAGCATGGCCCAGTGGAAAGAGCACAGGTCTGGGAATCCGAGGACCTGGCTTCTAATCCCAGCTCCACCACTTGTCTGTTCTGTGACCTTGGGTAAGTCACTTAACTTCTCAGTGCCTCAGTTACTTTATCTGTAAAATGGGGATTAAGACTGTGAGCCCCATGTGGGACATGGATTGTGTCCAACATGATTAAATTGTATCTATCCCAGTGCTTAGTACAGTGCCTGTCACATAGTAAGTGCTTAACAAATACTATATGTACAAAAAAGAGTGGCACTGACAAAATTAGAACCCAGGTCCCTTGACTCCCACGTCCTTGCTCTTTCCACTAGGCAACCCTGCTTCTATACATAGACTTAGAGAAGATAAATGAAGGCTTTTGTTAGCCAAAGGAAGCACTGAACTTCAACAATAATATTTAATGAAGAAAACTACCCAGGAAAGAAGAACTTTTACATTGGATAATGTGATTGTAGGCTTGGGAATCTAGGTGGTTATCAGTATGTCTTTTATTTTTAAAAATAATATTCCTCTTAGGCAACCAGGAATCTGAAAGAATTAGAATTATATAATCACATTTTGAGGAGGAGGAAAGTGCAAGTTATATAGCACCCGCTACTTTCTCACCTTCTCCCAACCTCACTGCTTAAACTGTACTCTTAAAAATAATATTGTTTTCACAAATTTTTCATAACTGCGGACAGGATTTAGATTGCAGCACAGCCTCCCCCTTCCCCCCGCCCCCAACAAGAATTTTATAATGGAACAAAGTTAGGGACCTCTAGGGATTATGGCCCCAAATTCAGGAAAACAAATCAGTGGCAAAACGCTACGGAGAAAGGGAGAGACCTGAAAGAAAGACATGCACGTGGGGAAAGAGGAGGAGGGAAATCAAGATAGACTAAAGCTTGGGCAAGGATACAAACCCACCCAATCACAAAGATACACACACACACACACACACACACACACCCTTGTCTTCCCTGCCACCCTCCCAGCAAATAGCTATCCAACAGGATAGTCATTGGTCATCATTGGTGGTCAGGATGCTTCAATGTGGCAGGAGGAAGCCACAGACTACACAGAGAAGTGGGGATGGCAGCAGTAGCCAGTGAAGGGAGGCTGCAGTGCAGCCTTCCCTGCTGCGTCCGATACGTTCACCGCTGCTACTGCTGCCCTTCAGCCTCTGATGTAGGTTTCCTCTGCGACCGTGGTCTGCTCTCTGGAAGTCAATCTAGACTACAGAGAAGCAGCTTGGCTCAGTGGAGAGCGCAGGGGCTTTGGAGTCAGATGAATGGGAAACTGAGGCTACCCTATTAATGCAGCATGGCTCAGTGGAAAGAGCCTGGGCTCCTCCCTTCAAGGCCCTACTGAGAGCTCATCTCCTCCAGGAGGCCTTCCCAGACTGAGCCCCTTCCTTCCTCTCCCCCTCGTTCCCCTCTCCATCCCCCCATCTTACCTCCTTCCCTTCCCCACAGCACCTGTATATTTATTATTCTATTTATTTATTTTACTTGTACATATCTATTCTATTTTATTTTGTTAGTATGTTTGGTTTTGTTCTCTGTCTCCCCCTTTTAGACTGTGAGCCCACTGTTGGGTAGGGACTGTCTCTATATGTTGCCAATTTGTACTTCCCAAGCGCTTAGTACAGTGCTCTGCACATCATAAGCACTCAATAAATACAATTGATGATGACTGATGATGGGCTTTGGAGTCAGAGGTCATGGGTTCAAATCCCAGCTCCGCCAATTGTCAGCTGTGTGACTTTGGGCAAGTCACTTAACTTCTCTGTGCCTCAGTTCCCTCATCTGGAAAATGGGGATTAAGACTGTGAGCCCCAGGTGGGACAACCTGATCACCTTTTATCCTCCCTAGTGCTTAGAACAGTGCTCTGTACATAGTAAGCACTTAACAAATGCCATTATTATTATTATTATTATTGTTAGGGGCCAGCAGTGACAGCAAACATGGCAGGACTGGAGGTGGCTGCACAAGGACTGCCAAGTGTCATGACTACCCCCCTCTGCTGCAGCTGGCATCCACCTCTCCATGTCGCTGGCCCCTGCAGGGGTAGTAGGCACAGTAAGCACTCAATAAATACGATTGATGATGATCGCAGCTGCTACTGCCACTTAACCTCAACCAAAAGTGGAGGCTTACTGAGGAAAATCGGCCATAATTCAGAGAACGGGCAATGGCAGCCACAATTTTGTGATCCTTTCCCCAATGAAAGACGGCTTTTCACTTGGCTACCAGAACCTAGATCCAGATTAGGGGTGGCTAGATAATAGATAATAATTCCTCCTGGTTACTTTGGGGGTCATGGAGGCCCTTCAGACGCTTCTAGGCCATCGAATGCCTAAGGGAAACTTTTAACCCTGGAGTTACACAACAGTGACGTTCACCTCCAACAACCTGGGATTTAATCAATAGAAACCCAATGCCAAACATTGTTCATGTACAGGAGAAGGTTTTCCATCCACGTAACTGGTTTCTTTCCCAGACATCTATAAAACTGCTTTGTGGAACTTCTGCTTGTGGTTCTGGAAGTCAAATCAATGGAGTGAGCTCCCCTTGGGTTCCTGGTGCCCTCCAGATCACCCAAAATGCAGGTTCTTGGAATTACCCCCTGTTCATGAGGAGCAGCAGCAGCTAAGAAACTTCATGGCTTAGTAGATAGAGCTTGGGTCTGGGCGTCAGAAGACCTCGATTCTAATCCTGGCTCCAATTCTTTTTTCCTTTTAATGTTTCTTAAGTGCTTACTATGTACTAGGCATCATTTGTATTAAGCACTGGGGTAGATAGAAGCTAATCAGGTTGGACATCGTCTATGTCCCACATGAGGCTCACAGTCTTAATCCCCATTTTACAGACAAGTTGACAGAGGCATAGAAAAGCTAAGTGACTTGCCCAGGGTCGCTCAGCTGTCAAGTGGCAGAGCTGGGATTAGAACCCAGGTCCTCTGGCACCCTGACCCATGCTCTGGGAGGGAAAATAGGGTTGGGGAGATCTACTGTTGCTTTAAGGATTTATGTGACAGTCCCTCAAAAACAGTCATAATAAGCTCAGTTTCTGACAGAGGGGTAATCTCTGGCTGCCTTACACTTTACGGTTTGGGGTCTTAAAGCTATTCCTTGCAGCCAGGCAAATTAACGTGGGTTCATATACCCAGAGCAGGACTAGCATAAGCCCTAAAGGAACCATTCTCGGGGTTAGGAAGTATTTTAATTAAAACTGAAACTATGATCCACAGCAATTCAACCGTACCAAAGAGACAGTAAGGGCCAGGGCCAGGGCTCCCCCCGCCATCGCAGCTGGGAGTAGGGATCCAGCCAATGGTGCATAGGTCAAGTGGCGAACAAAATTCCACCTACACCAAGGGACAGCTGTAACTTGGACATAGTCGGTGACCCACAAGTGGCTCTATCAAGCTCACCTTCCTCTCCTCTTGGCACTTGTTGTTGGGACCAAATGGTGAGCCCAAAGCCATAGGCTTTGAACTACAGTTTTTTTCTGGCTCACCTTATTTAAGTACTTTTATTAATGAGATCAATTGCTAGTTTCTGCAGTGATTCTGTTAGGACTAGCTTATTTAAAATAATGACCTGATTCTGCATTGCTGCTGTTTGTACGGATAAAGAATGACAATGAATTTTGCTAAGATGAGCCCTCCAAAGGGAAGAATTATGACTTCACAGAGTTCACAGAAGCTGAGCTGGCTTAATCAATCATATTTATTGAGAACTTATTTTATGCAGAGCACTGTGCTAAGAACTTGAGAGAGTGCAATTTAACAGAGTAAGTAGACATGTTCCCTGCCCACAAGGAGCTTACAGTCTTGAGGGGAAGTCAGAACTGAAATCAATTATGGATATGTACAAAAGTGCTGTGGAGCTGAGGGCGGAGTGAATAAAGGGCATAAATCCAAGTGCAAGGGCAGTGCAGAAGGGTGAGGGAGAATGGGAAACAAGGACTTGGAGAAGACCTCTTGGAGAAGATGTGATTTTAACACGACTTTGATGGTTGGGAGAGTGATGGTCTGTCGCATATGAATGGGGAGGGAGCTCCAGAGCAGAGGCAGGATGTGGATGAGGGGTCAGAGGCAAGAGAATCGAGAATGAGGTACAGTAAGTAGGTTGGCATTAGAGAAGCAAAGTGAGTGGGCTGGGCTGTAGTAGGAAATCAGTAAGGTAAGATAGGAGGGGAGAGGGTGACTGAGTGCTTTAAAGCCAGTGGTAAGAGGTTTCTATTTGTTGGGGTGGTGGATGAGCAACCACTGGAGGTTCTTGAGTGGGGAAAACATGGACTGAAGAGGTGGTTTTTTTTAGTAAAATGATGCAGGCAGCAGAGTGAACTAAGGACTGGAAAGAGGAGTGACAGAAGGCAGGGAGGAGGTTGATGCAGTAGGAGAAGCAGCGTGACTCAATGGAAAGAGCACGGGCTTAGGAGTCAGAGGTCATGGGTTCTAATCCCGGCTCTGCCAATGTCTGCTGTGTGACTTTGGGCAAGTCACTTACCTTCTCTGGGCCTCAGTTACCTCATCTGTAAAATGGGGATTAAGACTGTGAGCCCCTCGTGGGACAACCTGATCACCTCATATCCTCCCCAATGCTTAGAACAGTGCTTTGCACATAGCAAGTGCTTAAATGCCATCATTATTATTATTATTAGTCAGGGTGGGATATGATAACTGCTTGGATCAGCACGGTGACAGCCTGAAAGGAGGAGGAGGGCTGGATGCGAGAAATGCTTTGAAGGCAGAACTGACAAGATTTGGTGACAGATTGAATAGATGGGTAGAATGAGAGAGATGAGCTAAGGATGATGCCAAAGTCACAGGCTGTGAGACAGAAAGGACCGTGGTGCTGTCTACAGTGATGGGAAAGTCACGGGGAGGACAGGGATTGGGTGGGAAGATGAGGAGTTCAGTTTTGGATATGTTAAGTTTGAGAAGCCCCTGAAGATGGGCGGGTCTCTGCCTTTCAGGGTATTTCTGGACTAGTAATGGCCTGGGCTGGCTCTGACCATGAAACATCACCACTCCACTAGGCTTGTCCTAGTCTGGACCTAGGCCCTTGACTAGGCTGGGCCCAGAAAGGAAGCATTGGCCTAAACACTGCCATGGTGCCTCGTGGGATTCTGCATAAACCAGAAAGCCTCTATCGCATTGGCTTTTTTTTTTTTCCAGGTTTGGAGAAAGTAGGTTGACCTTTAGAAAAAATGTTTATAATTTCCTATGAAATTCTGGCAATGGATAACTATTCTAATTGCTGTAATTTATCTAGGCTGCCTGAATCTCACCTACAGCTACTCTATTGGATATCTTCTAGTTTAAAACCAGCAGAAATATGTTTAATCCCATTAGCTAATCGGTTTTTCCAAAGGGAAAAAAAACCCATTTTATCTTAGAGCAGCAAATCCATTCAGAGCTGAACATTGCTCCCCTGGGCTAGTACAGTCCCAGGCTTGCAGTGCTGTACTAAGAAATGCCTGATAGGCAAACATTACAGGAACTCCAACCTCTTTAGAAAGCAACAACAACAACAACAACAGAAATTACTCAACATTTTGACAGTGTTAAAATCTAAACTTTTTAAGGGTCCCCTAAATAGTCCTTCAGCGCAGTGGCTTCTGAAAGAGGGTGTTAAATCATCACATAATACAAACAGCACTATGGCATTTGATAAATGTTTACTATTTTCCAAATATTTCGCTAAGCGCTGGAGTAGATTCAGATCACGAGGTTGGACATTGTCCCTGTCCTTAACAGCACAGGTTGCAAAAGTGCTCCAACAACATCCCATAAGACGTTTTCCATCAATCGATCATATTTACTGAATGCTTACTGTATGCTGAGGACTGTACTAAGCGCTTGGGAGAGCACAATATAACAAAGTTGGTAGACACCTTCCCTGCCCACAATGAGCTCCGTATAAAGGAATAATAATTGCATTTGTTAATCTCTTACTAGGTGCCACGCACTGTACTAAGCACTGGGGTAGATACAAGATAATCAGGGCTCACATGAGGTTCACAGAAAACAAACGGAAGGTGTAGTAAGGGTGGCCTGAGAATTCAGCAGATAGAGAATACTAGTGATAGTATTTACTAAATGTTTACTACGTTCAGAGCACTATACTAAGGGCTGGGAGAGAATACAGAGGTGGGAGTTAGATATGATCCCGGCCTTCATTGTGTGTGTGTGTGTGTGTGTGTGTGTGTGTGTGTGTGTGTGTGTGTGTGAGATGGGATGAGGGGTGGGATGGGGGGACTCACATTCTAAGAATGGAAGGGGTGGGAGAAAGAGGACAGGTACAGTACAAGGGCAGAATGCAGAGTCAGTCACTAAATTGTATTTACTGAGTGCGCTTACTGTGTGCAGAGCACTGTACTAAGCACTTGGGAGAGTACAATACAAGAATATAACATACATGTTCCCTTGCCCAGCACACTGCAGTGGGGCAGCACAACTTTTCTGGGCTGGGTGGAAGGGAAACTAGCCATTCTGCTTTCGAGGAACTTCCCTCCTACCACCAACTCCTCACAGCTCATCGAGTTGAGTAGAGTAGGAGCTGCCTGGATGGGAGGGCAACCAGCTCCCACAAATAGGTGATTCTTCCCTTGAACCTGCTCCAAGCAAAAAAATCAGGGGGTGGATGAAGGAGATTGTTTTCCCCTTGATTTTCACAAAGGGATCTTGAACTACATGACGGGGCTCAAAATCATTAAATACTATAATACTAGGTATACTGGGGACAATATCTTTCTGTGATTAAGGCCAGTATTCAATGATCTGTCTGTTTTGTTGGAGATTTTGCTCTCTGAACCCATTTGATACTTTCCCGATCTGTACAGTTGTGATCACTTCCAATTCCCAGAGGAAAAGCTGTTATGAAATCTGAGTTACATAAGTGGATGCTGCTATCAAGAATCCAATCTGCAAGGAGGTAATGAAGAGGGCAGGTAGGATGTAGGCAGTAACAACTGAAAAAGAAATAATAGGAGCCACCAGTCACAAGACCACTTAAGCAGGGACTATTCAGCAGGAAACTATTCCAATTTTAACTAGTGACATAAAGCCATCCAGAAAAAGCTACACTGCCACATAAAAATGAATCAGTGGAAGAACATCCTAACAACAGTCCGACAAAACAGGTACACATGCAGCATTATTTAGATCAATAAAGTAAATGTGATTTCACCAGAACTGAAATCCAGACAGTTCCCTTAAACAGATGCCTCCCATGCAAAATAGGAACGTGACATTTCTTAGGCACTTCAGTCACCCGTCAACTGAGAAGGCAAGAGAAATTATGATGTCTTTTGCTGCCAGATTCCTCCTAAGGTGTCATTCAGCTCCCTCTTATGTAAGAACTGTGCTTTATAAGGACATCCTAACCCATGGAAGTGCTTTTACTAGGGAAGATCAGACTGATAATAAGAGGTCTAAAAAACCAGGAATCTCTACTGCTTCCATCTAGTTCAGACACAGGGAAATTACACCAGTCCTACAAAGCAATTGATACAGAGCAATTTAAAGCGAAGGACAAATTCTCTGGGAATGTCTGTGGAGCGTTCAAACACCTGAATGGATTTGCTTTTCTTCCCCACCTTCTACCATCATCATCATCAATCGTATTTGAGCGCTTACTGTGTGCAGAGCACTGTACTAAGCGCTTGGGAAGTACAAGTTGGCAACATATAGAGACAGTCCCTACCCAACAGTGGGCTCACAGTCTAAAAGGGGGAGACAGAGAACAAAACCAAACATACTAACAAAATAAAATAGAACAGATATGTACAAGATCATCCCCTCGAGACAATAATGTACTATTATTTTTCACTACTGGTGGTTCTGAATTGTTTGATTCAGCCTGTTATTTTTCTCCTGCACTTCATTCTTTTCCAGTTTTGACTGTGAGTCCTCTGTGGGCCAGGAACTGTACTCTCTCTCTAAGATGTACCTGTCCCTGCATTCGATTCAGCTTTGGCACACTGTAAATTCTTAATCAATATTATTGATATAGATTAAGGGCTCTAGTCCCCAATTCCGCATGTTGAGGAGAAAGCAGGGCCTAGTGGATAAAGCACAGGGCTGGGAGTCAGGAGACCTGGGTTTTCATTCTGGCTCTGCCTCTTGTCTGCTGTGCAACCTCAGCCAAGTCAATTAATTTCTCTGTGCTTTAGTTTCTTCACCTGTAAAACGGAGAAACAATACCCGTCCTCCCATTCCTTAGACCATGAGCCCCATGGGGGTCAGAGACTGTGTCCAATCAGATTAGCCTGTAATCTACCCAATACTTGGCATGTGTAGTCTTAAAAATATTACAATTATTATTTTGGTCTCTCGCTATCTATTCGTCTACTTAAAAGGTGGAGGAAATAGTAGTGATATGTCATGGGGAGTTAAGTAAAAATACCCAAGACTGAAAAAATGCACTTTGCAAATATTCAGCTTCTTTAACTAATTTTAAAGAACTTGAATTTTGTTGCTAAAATTCACAACATCCAAGATATTCCACCTTATAATTTCATTTTCAATTGTTACATTAGCTGCTAATTGTCATCTGGACTTCTCGTCAAACAAGATTCCCTTCTTATTTTTTCAAGTTCATTACCCTGTTTGAATCACCACAACTAATTCTTCAATCTTACCAAGCAGCAAGTTTGCTTCGGTCATGTATTAGACACACAATTTGGAATAAACTGGGACAGGGATGTAGGGTGCTTTCTCTTTCCAGCTCTGAATCCCATGTTAAAATGCTTGTAGATCCAGCAATGATATTTACTGAGCATTTACTGTGTGCAGAGCACTGCACTAAGCATGAGAGTAAAATACAAGAGTTGGTAGAACCTTCCCTGCCCATAGCAACCTTACAGTCCAGAGAAGGGAGACAGACATGAATATAAATTATTGATTCGTACAGAAGTGATATGGGGCTTAGGGTGGGGTGAATTCTAAGGGCCCAAGGGGCAGATCCATCTTACCTTTGTGGTATAAAAACTAAAATTGTTTTGAAAGACCAATTTATACAAATTTGAGTCTGGCTTACTTTAAAAGTAGCTCCTCAGATTTGCACTCACTAGAAGTAATTCAAATTACTGAGAGGAATCAATCCTCTTTTATCAAATTTGTGGAGTAGAGTGATCCTCTCAATTATAGGTTTGGGTGATGATTATGCTGCCTTGTTATTTACTCCATTTCGGGTAAGGCCTCTAGTTCTGTACTAGATCTTATCATACCAAAAGAAGGTGTGAAAGCAGATACTGTAGATATACTTAACTGCCTTGATTACCTTATCCTCAAAAGGGGAAGGCCTAGCTAATTTTTTTTTCACAAAAACTGATTTTTTTTTTTAGTTTTTTTTCCTTTATTTTGGGGGCTGTTATTCCTTAACTGCAAAAGTCCTGCTACTGTTGAACTGTCATCCCAACTCTATTTGTATCTCATCACTAGGGCTATTGTATGTTTAATGTTAATGAATCTGTTTCAGAGGTTCAATTCTTCCATATAAAAGCAAATGGATTATGTTTAGTTCATCTTCATGTCTTATCTTAGAGCCATAACTGCATTATTTGTTTCCTGCTTAGGAGATCCATTCCCAAACAGAAACATAATAGACTAATTGAGTTTCCTTGAAATATTCCCTGCTCTTTCGGTGAGGTCCTCAATTCATCCATCCTTTCACAAGTAACATGGCATTATTCCATGTTTTCATTGCACTGCAAAACAAGTAACTGAAAGAATTCCCTATTAGCCCTCAAAAATCACTTTTTTTTTAAGGAATTGAGTTGAAGTAACTTTTAAAAAGATCATCGTAGAGTTTACATTCAGGTTTTGTTGTTTATTCTGCCAGCATTTATATGTCCTTGGCCTTTGACTTTCTGTTCTTCCATCAGGGTGTTATTTTTACAATGAGAAGCAGTTCTTTTTACACTGAGAAGCAATGTGGTCTAGTGGATAGACCATAGGCCTGGGAGTCAGAAGGACTTGGGTTCTAATCCTACCTCTGCCACTTGTCCGCTGTGTGAACCTGGGAAATTCACTTAACTTCTCTGTACCTCAGTTACCTCATCTGTAAAATGGGGATTAATGCCATGAGCCTCATCAACCTACTCCAGCACTTAGTACAGGCCTGGCACATAGTAAGCACTTAAATAGCATAGAAAATGTGAGAAAACCTTCACCTTCAAGATAGATCCCAGTAAGTTTTGTAGACAGTACACATTACCAGTTATCAATTTATATTTTCTGGATCTTTAGGACGAAATCAGTTTTCAGAAGACACAAAATAGCAGATCTTTAAGCTTACGCAGCTTACTTATAAAATATTTTACAGTAATTCCTGTATGGGCAAGAGCTTCTTTTACCAGAAATTTTACAAGCCAAGATTTGATGCTTTCTAATTATTAATCATTTTGAATGCTTCCAAAATCTCCTGTTTCCATGATTACAGCTGTCCGGGTTTATCTCTTCTCACCACCTACTTTTTCAAGTGTGGTAATTGGGGTGTTCCTAAATAAGCACTCCAAATTCTGGCACCTCTTTAATTAGCGGTCCCTACTTACTATACTTTTATCTCTGCTGTGGAAAATCTCAATAAAGCTTTTCTTGCTTATTATAAAAGACCTTATTTTGATTTCCCTATCCTAGTCCCCTAGAGCTCTAGGTTTTTCCATAAGCACTTAATGTTTGTGAGCAGATATAATTATTTCTATCAAATGGACTTCATTTAAATCATTCATTAAGTCACTGAGCAATTAATTTCTTTGAACTTAATGATTTTCAGTTCCTTCTTTTCCATATAACCTTACATTTCAACTTTTTCCACTTGTTCACTGCTTGGCTGTGGAGTTGTATTTTAGAATGATTCTTTTTGCTATATTTTTGTACTGAAAATTATACTCTATATTCAGGGTATTTCAGGTCTGTTATTCTAATCAGATATCAAGGTAGTAACTTAGTTAAGTAGCCCATTATGATACTCAGAGCTATGCATCTTTGGAATACCATGCTATTGTATTGATCTAAGTATGTCTAAAGATGAAAATGGCAACATCAACCTGATGTTCTCTCTGAAACAACTGTTGAGCCTCACAACTTTCATTCATAACTACCACTAGCTTCCCTTAACACCATGAAGTGTACTTCTACCTTCTTAGTCAATTTCTATATGACACTCTTCAGATGCTTCTCAGTTTTGGAAACCACCCCCCTGAAAAGTGATTTTTAACTTCAATTAACAGACACTTCAGTCTAGTGGCCCATTTCTGATCTGTTACCTTTAATCCACTTAGGAATTGAATAAATCTGAGTTATTTGACTAAAAAGTGTTCAGATATTGCATATCTAGATGTTGTCATCTTGGCTTCTGACTGGTGGTTTAAAACAATACTGCACAATACTTTTATGTCATTTCTATTGTTCACCCACTAATTTCCATTCATTCATTCATTCAATCGTATTTGTGGAGCGCTTACTGTGTGCAGAGCACTGTACTAAGCACTTGGGAAGTACAAGTTGGCAATATCTAGAGACGGTCCCTACCCAACAGCGGGCTCACAGTCTAGAAGGGGGAGACAGACAACAAAATAAAACATTAACAAAATAAAATAAACAGAATAAATATGTACAAGTAAAATAAATAGTAATAAATATTTAAAAACATATATATACAGATGTTGTGGGGAGGGGAAGGAGGTAAGACGGGGGATTCATTCATTCATTCAATCATATTTACTGAGCGGCTACTGTGTGCAGACACTGAATTCCCTTCCAGATCTCCGTACAGTGCTCTGCACATAGTAAGCACTTAGTAAATACTACTACTCCTACCCCTATTAATTCCCTACCTCAGCTATTCTGCTCTAATGGTTGCTTGACTTCCATCATTATTTGGAAAATGCTGATACATCTCAGTGGCTCCAGGCAGCACTTGCTGCACTTGACACAAGCTGAAATTACCCTTTGGTAAAAGTAACATCAGACTCCACTGATGTGGGGGCCTCAGTTTCTTCATCTGCAAAATGGGGATTCAATTTTTGTCCTCCTTTCTACTTAGACTGAGTCCCATGTGGAAACTGATTACCTTGCATCAACCCCAGTGCATAGAAGAGAGCTATCAATCATATTTATTGAGCACTGTACTAAGCGCTTGGGAAGTACAAGTTGGCAACATATAGAGACGGTCCCTACCCAACAGCTAGGCACAAAGTGAGCGCTTAACACACAAAAAAACATTTTTATCACTATTATTATTTCACCTCTATTTTAATCAGTATAGCAACTGTAAAATCCTAACAAATTCAAGCATTACTAGAGTCCCGCGAGCTAGCTGTATGTTCATTTGCAGATGGATGAGGGCATACATTCTTTAAGTAGGTTCGATAATGGTCCCTGGTAACATTATTATGCTTGGTTTCATTGTAGAATAGAAGCCTCCAGAAATCATAGCTCAAGATTCTATTCTAAATTCTAGCCTTGACTCCACACGGAGCAGCTGAAAACCCAAGATGAAGGCATTTAGACTCACAGACATATCAAAAACCCATTTGAGCTGTCCACCTAACTGTGGAATGCTTGTTGACAAGGATTAGACGCACGAAGGATTAACATGATGAGAGATGACAGCCATCTCCCAACCATACAGGAAAATATAGGTTCAGAAAAGAATAAGGGAATACCAATGAATGGATTTAGTTCCACATTCTGAGTAATATTAACTTCTCTACCATTTGGAAAAACAGTTTCTAAGGTCTAGCAAAAAGCCTTTATAGAATGAGTGAGCACATGTCATACAGAGAGCCTGAGAATCCCCAGTTCTCAGGGGTTGGAGGGGAGTGATTTGCCCCCATGGCTCAGTGAAGAATATGTGGTGCTGGGGATCGCAATGACTGCAGTGTTATGGAGAGGAGCAGAGGCTTCCAAGAGAAGATAAAATCCTATTATTTCTGGGGATTATTGATTCCAAGAGATCAAGGTATGCTATAAACCTTAATGCTCCCAGTACACCTGGAAGAGAGTTGGGAAATCTGTCATCATTTGACCACCAGGTAAATGTGGCCAAGTGGAAAGGACGCGAAGCTGAAGGACATCAGAGGAGCTGGTTCCCAGCTCTACCACTTGCCTGCTGTGTGATCTTGGGCAAGTCACTTGACTTTTCTGCGTCTCAGTTTCCTCATCTGTAAAATGAGGAGTCAACACCTGTTCTCCCCCTTACTTAGACTGTAAGCCCCGTGTGCGAAAGGGGCTGGGTCTGATCTGCGTATACTGTATCTACAGTACTTGGCATGTATTATTATTATCATGAGAAGTTACACGGATATTCAAGTCACTATGTATATATGTTTGTACATATTTATTACTCTATTTTACTTGTACATATTTATTCTATTTATTTTATTTTGTTAATGTTTTGTTGTCTGTCTCCCCCTTCTAGACTGTGAGCCCGCTGTTGGGTGGGGACTGTCTCTATATGTTGCCAACTTGTTCTTCCCAAGCACTTAGTACAGTGCTCTGCACACAGTAAGCGCTCAATAAATACAATTGATTATTATATGAGATCATGTCCCACAAGAGGCTCCCAGTCTAAGTAGGAGGGAGAACAACTATTGAATCCCCATTTTGCAGATGTGGGAACTGAGGCACAGAGAAGTTAAGCGACTTGTTCAAGGTGACACAGCAGGTAAGTGGCATTGTGAGCACCTCACTTAACATGGGTGAGGGCACAGTAGGGTCTGCTGCTCAGAGGGCACCCACAGACATTTGCCCCTCCTTCTCCCCCACAGGCTGCATCCATACCTTAACCAACTATCTCTCTATGCATGCCACTGGCTGTAGGAAGACTGGGCAAACATCAGGGCTAAAGAAAGCTAATTTAAAAGCAAGAACAATCCCAGGATTGCACAGTGATAGACGAAAAATAAGATAAACACTATTTCTTCACTCTTTCCTGCTTACTTTTCTTGGGTGAATCGTCCTGCAAAGTGCACTGTAAAATTTCAAAATTAACCAATGTAAATAAAGAGAAAATTGTGACATTAGATAGTTTTAAACCATTGGGACTTCCTGATGGGCATTATTAAAGTGACATTAAAATAAGGTCAAAAGAACATATGCTAGAATACAGTTTTAAATAATCACACATTCTCTAGACTCCCTGTCCTAGCAGAATATGAGCAGCTATTCCAATGGGGAGCAATAAAAAGAAAGTTTCTGTTTCCTGTTTTATTTTTTTACATTTCATTGAAAAGCTGGAGCTGAATACGTAATTATTTCAAACTTAACTTATACCATTCACTCCCACATGTGCTATAACATTATGATCGACACCTAATAAAGCCCTTTGAAAAAGAAAATAATTGATAGATATTCTTTCTATGGGGAAAAAAAGCTGTAATGTTTTCTACCCGCTGTGATATTTTCATCAGGCCTCAACTGAAGTTTCCCTATCACAACTCAGAGAGTCTTTCCATTAAAACCACACCTCTTTGCAAGGTGGAGCTAAAGGAGAAAGATTACAGTGCAAAGCATGCATTTCTTGCTTCTCATCCAAGACCCTCAGCTCAACCTTTTTTTTTTTTTTAATCTAAGAGCTTTGGCGTTTTAGGGTCCAGTACTGAGGATTTTTCAATTTAGCTAGCGGAATTTCTTGGAATCTGGATGTTCCAGCCTCTCTTTCTTAAGCCAGTTATCAGTCACTGACCAAAATTTCCAATCCCAGGCCTAACAAGCGTCAGGAAAACACATCTACAAGAATACTGGACCCTCCAGTGGGCTAGGGAATTCTAAGCTATTTTCCAAGGTTAATCATCTTCCTGGGGTTAGGAAAGAAAGGGGTGTTTCTTTTATCCTTCCAGGTAGGGAGGCACTGATCTTGCAGGACTCATTGGATAACTCCTCTGAGATTTACTCCCACTTGCCCGGATGACCATATGAGATCAGACTCTATACCTTGGATATACAGGAGTGGGGACATGGAAAAATCCATCTTTAACTGACAACACAATTATAATTGCACCCTCACGATTGACTGTACTGGGGCTTCTTTTTTATTATAATTGATGAACCTCTGAATTTCCTTATGGTTTCATAAATGGAATTTTCTCACCCTAGGGCTAGTTTTCACTGCCTCTTTGCGCTGAAAATTTCTTCCCTGGGTAAAACCAATAACCACCACGGATACGTGTTTAGAGGAAGGGGTAAGAATAGGTTCATTCATGAATCAGGAAACCCTTTGGGTAAACTCCTAATGCCGTGAAAGGGGAGATCGCCTCTCTAAAATATTCAGAGAAAAACAACGGTGGGGGTGGAAAGGAGGATTGAATTAGACAGCAATGGGAGTTAGAAATTCTGAGCTAATTCAGGCTCAGCGATCACCATCTCTACCAGTTCTGTGTCAGCAGATACCCCTAGCCACCCTCTGCAGAAAGAGGAGTTGGGAGATTGTTTGTGGAAATGGATGATAAGAATGTTTCTGCGCAAGGGAAACACAAGACAAGAGAAAATGATGCAACACAAACGGCAAACTCCTTAGGGACACATCAGCCCAAAAAGTATTAAATGTGATTTTGCCATATTTTAATACAAAAGCCCCACGGCCTGGAAAAGACTTGACAAGAAGAACGAATCCATGAACACATTTTTACTAATTCACTGTTCCTCCTTTCCACACCCCCAGGGGAAGACTAATGGCAAAATACATATTTCCTTTTTGAATTACCATCTGAAATATGCTGATTCTGGCCCAGTTGGGATAACCTGATGGTTAAAGCACACTGCTGGGTCAGTGTTTTAGAGAAGCCCTGTGATAAGTGGGGGATAGGAAAAGTGCCGAGCAGTGATGGAGGGACAAGTGTCCAACAGTCAAATGCCTAGGGTTCGAATGTCGTCAAATTCCAACTGTTCAGGATTTAAAAAACTAAATCAACCTGTTGGCAATCTTAATAGCAAAAACCAAACCAAAAAAATATATATGTCGTTAGGGTCAGGACTAAAATAAAGGCAAGAGATGTGGAAAGAGCCCGAGCTTGGGAGTCAGAGGTCATGGGTTCTAATCCCAGCTCCGCCACTTGTCAGCTGTGTGACTTTGGGCAAGTCACTTCACTTCTCTGTGCCTCAGTTACTTCATCTGTAAAATAGGGATTAAGACTCTGAGACCCACGTGGGACAACCTGATTACCCTGTATCCTCCCCAGCGATTAGAACAGTGCGTGGAACACAGTAAGCACTTAAATACCATCATCATGATTATTATATGGTTAAGATTAGGATAGGGGCTAGAACAAAGATCAGGGGAAGGTTTGGGTTGCATTTCAGGGTCCTGTATAGAGGCTACTCAAGATCTGCCAAAACAGAGAACCCAATTATGTTACAAATACACTACAAACTAGCCCATTTAAATAAAGTCCTATTTGTTATAAGCAGCATAAATAGCATAAACACCTTGATAATCATTTGTTTTCATGGATCTTTTCAGGTAAATGCCTATCAGAAGTCATGGCTGGCCAAAAATCCCCATCAATTTGAAATCAGAAACTTCAACTAATATTTCACTCCTGGATCTTTGATTTAAACCTTTGCCCACTATTTCTTTGCACTTCTACAGGGTTGTTCTTCTGAAAAGTGGTTCATAAATGTACAGCTCTCCCCAGTATTCCAGTGTGCAAGAAAGTTGTCAACTCCACTGTTCATATGGAGCAGCTAGAATCCTTATGACAAAGATACTTGCACCAATGCATAAAAAAAACCCCAAGAGGACAGAGGAAATCGAATCCCTTTGCCCCAGAAACATTTGTCTCCAAGGCACTACTTACTTGAAAGGTTCTGCCTCTTGTTGCGATATGCATGAGGAATATTATTTAACACTCAGAAATAGTGTAAAAGTCAGAATAGCCATTGGAGAACATTTTAAGAACTCCTGATCCTCCCGCTGGCTGGCTCTGGCAAATGAGTGCCTGGGTTACGTGGCAGCCAGAGGACTACCCCACTACCCCAAATACCTTTTGTTTCACTGCTGAATTAAGTGGGCCATGATTGAAGAGTTAAGAAATTATGCTATTCCTTGAGAGAGCAACTAATTAGACTAATGGATGGGTTTCACAAGAATTAGTTTCTGGAATGGGCAATTAACCTTTAAGGTGTGATATGCTTTTAAACTCCAAACCCTTCTCCAGCTTCTTCAATTTCATGATCACGTCTCTAAGATAGGATGTTCATTAACCCTTAATGTAGGAAAATGTGTTTTAAGATGTACAGAAAAAAGTTCTCTTTTATCAGGATAACTGGTGCAGTCATTATCTTTCACATATAATTGGCTGGTGCATGGCACTGTACCAAGTGGTACATTCCAACCAGAAAGCCAAGGCAACCGATCGACTTATGACCAGGTTAATAAAACGATCGTGTAGGTACAAGAGTGACTAGATATGCACAACCATGTTGGATCGTGTTATCTATTAAGTGCTTACTCTGTGCTAAGCACTGTACACTAGGCACGAGATAATCAGGTAGAACACAGGAGGAAGAATAGATATTGGATCTCCATTTTACAGATGAGGAAACGGAGGTACAGAGAAGTTAAGTGACTTGCCCCGGGTCACACAGTAAGCAGATGGGTTTAGAACCCAGGTCCTCTTACTCCAGGTCACTGCTCTTTCCAGTAGGCAGTGCTGCTTCTCAAACTGCAACAAATGAAATAAATCCTCCAACAAAGAAGATAATCACGACATGTGATGTTGGGGTTACCGGCACCAAGGGTTAGTACCACGTAATGGCTGAACAGGATCCGGGAGGGGGAGGCTTCATGGAAAGGATGAGAATTAAGCTGTGTCTTAAAGGGTGGAGCGGTCACAGTTGGGCAGAGGGGAGGAGGGAGGTAATTCCGGATATATTGCTAAGTGAAGGCTTGAGAGGGAGAAGAAGCAGAGCCAGACAGCAGTAAAGAAGTTGGTTGCTTCGGTCATCACTGTCCACATTGGCCACGGAGTAGACACTCAACAAATACACTGAAGAACTCTTTGAGACTTCTCACACAAAAGAATGCATCAGTGCCATGAGGTCACAGAAGACAGGTTTGGAGGGATAAGTATGGAGGAGAACTCACCAAGTTTGGCTAAGAAGAGCTCGCTGGCAACAATAGTAAGGGTCACTTCTATGGAGCAGGTTGGGGGCTCTGGGGCCCATTCATTCAATCATATTTATTGAGCACTTACCGTGTGCAGAGCACTGTACTAAGCACTTGGGAAGTACAACATGTTTTAAGCAACCAGGCCTATGACAAACTCCAACAAAAGGGAAGCTCATCTCTCACTGGCAGTCTTCTACTATGTCTCAAAAGCTACAGAGCAGTGTTGGGGAGAAAGGGACGGAAAATAGCTGGTTGATTTGAATCTGTTAAATCTTGCTCCGAGCAGGGCTTGAATCTCTCTATTCACCTCTACTTCCCCTAACTTCTGGACATTGAAAGATTTGGTACAAACTGACTGAGCATGGGGCCATTTCTCAAACAGCATCTATGAATTTACTGTCCAGGTTCACAAAAGCCCTACGGGTAGCAAGATACATGAAATGAGGGCACAGACCGTGAGGAACTGGGGAGGAAAGGGAGCCATCTACCTTTAAAGTGATGCAAAAGATGATTCTTCCCAACATTACCTGAACCAGGAGGAATGCTTCATGGCCTAGTGGAAAGAGCACAGGTCTGGGAATCAGAGGACCCGGGTTTCTAATCCCAGCTCTGCCACTTGTCTGCTGTGTGACCTTGGGCAAGTCCCTTCACTTCTCTGTGCCTCAGTTCCTTCATCTGTAAAATGGGGATTAAGACTGTGAGCCCCATGTGGGACAGGGACTGTGTCCAGCCCAATTATCTTCTATCTACCCCAGAGCTTAAGCACACAGTAAGCCTAGTAAGCCCTTAACAAACGCCGCTAAAAAAATAGCAGCAGTAGGTGCCTCTCCAAGTACCTCTTCCATAGTCCCTCTGCCCACGGGAGCCTGGCTGTTCGGTCTTCTGCAGTTTCACTGTCATCTCCTTAGCATATCTTGCAATGTTTGGCACCCTGTGGGTGCTTAATAAAATGATGTTGGAATGACTGCCAGAAGCCTCAGTTTGACTTGCCCATTTCTGTCCCAGTACTGGATGAGCAAGGGAGGGCACTCTGGGTTCACTCTGGGCTGAGCAAGGTGAGGACAACTAGTAGTACCTATTGCTGCTGCTGCTGCTGCTGCCCTGGAAATGGCTCCTACAGAGCACCATCTGGGGAGGCCCTTGTTTTCATGATTGGTGCTTTAGGATGGAAGGAGCAGTAAAACTCCCCTCTGTCTGGGGAGAACCTCTCCAGTACTTCTCTCCCTGATCCCATGGGTATGTCCAGAGATAACACGCTCACGTCTGTGATGACCATACATGCAAGTACACACACACACACACACCCCTTTAAATCCCTTTCCTCCCAGACCTGCCTTTAACTCAGAAGGTTATTTATGACAGAAAGTTGAATTGCTGTCCTGTACTCAGGAAGGGACAGAGAACCCATCATGTCCCTCCACTGGGATGAGCCTAGGGTGATACCACATCCACAGACACCATCAGGCAGGAATGGGGAGACCACACAGACCTCGAGATTGGAAACTGATTCATCCACTGTCCAAAGTCCAGCATTATTCAATGGACTTCAGAGACAGCTCCTGCCCAAGACAGCAATGGTTTCCATTCAGCAGGAGAAACAACAACAACAACAACAACAAAAACCAACCACAAAACCTCTCAGACCTAGGTGTCGCACAAACCATTCCACAGTCGGGGTTCCTCTTTCAGCCACAGTGCAGCTAATAGCGCCCGGAGACAAGAGCGGAGCTTCCAGACAAGAACAGGGAAAAGAGCGGAGCTTCCTCCTGAGGTCTCCCCTGCTCCAGGTTCCTGTTGGGATTTGGGGGCAGCTGAGGAAGCAGTTCCCCCATCCACCCGGAGGTCTGCTCTGCATTTCTCCCATTTGCTCTCCCTTGCTAGTTAGTGGTCTTGGGTGAAAGGGGGGTCTGGCCCCTTGGCTGGCTTGGAGAGAATCAGCCACCCTCAAAGAGTCCCTTAAATCAATCAATCAATCAATCGTATTTATTGAGCGCTTACTATGTGCAGAGCACTGTACTAAGCGCTTGGGAAGTACAAATTGGCAACACATAGAGACAGTCCCTACCCAACAGTGGGCTCACAGGCTAAAAGGGGGAGACAGAGAACAGAACCAAACATACCAACAAAATAAAATACGATAGAAATGTACAAGTAAAATAAATAAATAAATAAATAGAGTAATAAATATGTACAACCATATATACATATATACAGGTGCTGCGGGGAAGGGAAGGAGGTAAGATGGGGGGATGGAGAGGGGGACGAGGGGGAGAGGAAGGAAGGGGCTCAGTGTGGGAAGGCCTCCTAAAAGTTGGGGTGCCGCGCCACATCCTTTCAGCAAATGCACTTCACTAACTTTGCCCTGTTTCTCGAATGAAGCTCTCCTGGTTGCAACCAAAGGGGTGTTTGGGGGTTCCCCTAAGGGGGAAAGGAGGTGGAATCCCAACGCCTTCCCCAGCGGGTCTGCAAGCCAAGCCTGTTTCCCCGGAGATGCCAGAGTCAGGGAGTTCAAGAGGAGGGTGCTTCCCCACACTAATGGGTCGGTCCTGGGCCACCAGACGGGGGAAGCCTGAGAAACCTCGCCCAGTGCCCGGTGCCCGGCGGAGAGTCCTTCCACTCCTCCTCTTTGTCACAGCTCCATCGCCAAGGCATCAGGGAGCAAAAACAAACCACAGACAATTAGGCGAGTTTAAGGCCATCCTGGCAACTTGCTCCCTAGGTCGTTCGGGATGACTTTCCAAAGCCTGCCTTTCCCACCGAGCCCGCCGCCCGGGCAACATCTAGCCGTGACCTCAGTCCACTCTGAAGGGCGTTTTAATTGCATAACGAAGTGAGGAGATTCCCCCAAAGGACGAGCGGTTTTAAAGAGCTGACGGTACCATTTCTGCGGCGCGGGCGAAATCACAGAGGGGGCGAAACTTGGGGAGCTGCGATCAATCAATCAATCATATTTATTGAGTGCTTACTGTGTGCAGAGCACTGTACTAAGCGCTTGGGAAGTACAAGTAGGCAACATGATGATGGTGCACCAGAACTGCCCCCAGTTTTCCGTCCCTGATGAAAATTCATTCATTCAATCGTATTGATTGAGCACTTACTGTGTGCAGAGCACTGGACGAAGCGCTGGGGAAGCAGCGAGGCTCAGTGTAAAGAGCCCGGGCTTGGGAGTCGGAGGTCATGGGTTCTAATCCTGGCTCTGCCACATAATAATAGCATTTATTAAGCACTTATTATGTGCAAAGCACTGTTCTAAGCACATGTCTGCTGTGTGACCTCGGGCAAGTCACTTCACTTCTCTGAGCCTCAGTTCCCTCATCTGTCAAGTGGGGATGAAGACTGGGAGCCCCACGTGGGACAGCCTGATCACCTCGTATCCCCCCCCCCCCCCCCCCCCCCAGCGCTTAGAAAAGTGCTTTGAGGTCATGGGTTCTAATCCTGACTCTGCCACATAATAATGATAATAATAATAATAGCATTCATTAAGCGCTTACTATGTGCAAAGCACTAGTGCTAAGCACGTCTGCTGGGTGACCTTGGGCAAGTCACTTAACTTCTCTGAGCCTCAGTTCCCTCAGCTGTCAAATGGGGATGAAGACTGGGAGCCCCACGTGGGACAACCTGATCACCTCGTATCCCCCCCCAGCGCTTAGAACAGTGCTTTGCACATAGTAAGCGCTTAACAAATGCCATTATTATTACAAATAGGCAACAGATAGAGACGGTTCCGACCCAACCACGGGCTCCCAGAAAGGCCCCCCGAGGACCTTACCTTTCTGGCCCCACTAAAGCCATGCTCCGCAGCAACTTGGCGGGCTTCGGCCTCTCCCCCCTTCTGCAACTCGATCAGAAAATGATTAGTGAAGACGGGTCCCTCGGCCGATGCGAGGATCAAAGCGCAGAGGAGAAGGAGCCCACAAGTCTTCCGCCCGCTAACACACCCGCCCTTCATCCTTCTCCGGGAGCCAAAGTGGCGAGCGGCGGGAGGGGAAGGGGAAGGGGAAAACGGACAAAATATTTGTTAAAAAATAAAAGATCCCGTTGTGAAAAAAAATAAAAATAAATAAAAGATCCCGGAGCTCGGGAAGCCCCGAAGCAGTGTGTTTGCTCCTCCAGGCTCTGGCTGCGAGCTGGGAAGCCAAGTCCCTGCTTTGGGAGATGGAGGGACAGAGTGTGTGCGTGTGTGTGTCTGTGAGAATGTGTATATGTGTGTATGTGTGTGTGAGTGAGAAAAGGAGGAGGACACAGAGTCGGGTGTTGGATGCCAAATCTGCATTTTCAGCTCCTCCTCATCTATAATTCACCGGTCCCCTCGACGGTGACGCGCGGGCCCGCCAGCCAATCGCGGCTCGGAGAAGGGTTAGGCCCCGCCCACCTGGGGGTAGGCCCCGCCCACCTGGGGCCTCAGGCCCGCCCCCTAGTGGGGGCCTGAGGAACCCGCCCCCTCCCGCCCCCCTCCGCTTCAGCACCTTGGAGAATTCCTCCATTTCCCAATCCCGGGAGCAAAGCCAGCCAAGGAAAATCCCCCGAACTGGAATTATCATCATCATCATCATCATCAATCGTATTTATTGAGCGCTTACTATGTGCAGAGCACTGTACTAAGCGCTTGGGACGTACAAGTTGGCAACATATAGAGACAGTCCCTACCCAACAGTGGGCTCACAGTCTAAAAGGGGGAGACAGAGAACAAAACCAAACATGCTAACAAAATAAAATGAATAGAATAGATATGTACAAATAAAATAGAGTAATAAATATGGACAAACATATATACATATATACAGGTTCTGAGGGGAAGGGGAAGGAGGTAAGATGGGGGGATGGAGAGGGGGACGAGGGGGAGAGGAAGGAAGGGGCTCAGTCTGGGAAGGCCTCCTGGAGGAGGTGAGATCTCAGTAGGGCCTTGAAGGGAGGAAGGGAGCTAGCTTGGAGGATGGGCAGAGGGATTGGGGGCATTCCAGGCCCGGGGGAGGACGACGGGACAGGTGAGAACGAGGCCCGGTGAGGAGATTAGCGGCAGAGGAGCGGGGGGTGCGGGCTGGGCTGGAGAAGGAGAGAAGGGAGGGGAGGTAGGAATCATTCACTCAATCGCATTTATTGAGCGCTTACTGTACGCAGAGCACCGTACTAAGCGCTTGGGAAGTACAAGTTGGCAACATTCATTCATTCACTCAATCGTATTTATTGAGCGCTTACTGTGTGCGGAGCACTGGACTAAGCGCTTGGGACGTACAAGTTGGCAACCATATAGAGACGGGCCCTACCCAACAAGGGGCTCATTCACTCATTCATTCAATCGTATTTATTCATTCGATCGTATTTATTGAGCGCTTACTGTGTGCAGAGCACTGTACTAAGCGCTTGGGAAGTACAAGTTGGCAACATTCATTCATTCAATCGTATTCATTGAGCGCTTACTGTGCGCAGAGCACTGTACTAAGCGCTTGGGAAGTACAAGTTGGCAACATTCATTCATTCATTCAGTCGTATTTATTGAGCGCTTACTGTGTGCAGAGCACTGTACTAAGCGCTTGGGAAGTACAGGTTGGCAACATTCATTCATTCATTCATACTTATTGAGCGCTTACTGTGTGCAGAGCACTGTAGTAAGCACTTGGGAAGTACAAGTTGGCAACATTCATTCATTCAATCGTATTCATTCATTCAGTCGTATTTATTGAGCGCTTACTGTGTGCAGAGCACTGTACTAAGCGCTTGGGAAGTACAAGTTGGCAACATTCATTCATTCATTCAATCGTATTCATTGAGTGCTTACTGTGTGCAGAGCACTGTACTAAGCGCTTGGAAAGTACAAGTTGGCAACATTCATTCATTCAATCGTATTCATTCATTCAGTCGTATTTATTGAGCGCTTACTGTGTGCAGAGCACTGTACTAAGCGCTTGGGAAGTACAAATTGGCAACATTCATTCATTCATGCAATCGTATTTATTGAGCGCTTATTGTGTGCAGAGCACTGTACTGAGCGCTTGGGAAGTACAAATTGGCAACCATATAGAAATGCTCTATACCCAACAACGGGCTCACAGTCTAGAAGGGGGAGACAGACAACACAACAAAACATATTAACAAAATAAAATAAATACAATAAATATGTACAAGTAAAATAAATATGTACAAACATATATACATATAAACAGGTGCTGTGGGGAGGGGAAGGAGGTAAGGCGGGGGGGATGGGGAGGAGGGGGAGAGGAAGGAGGGGGCTCAGTCTGGGAAGGCCTCCTGGAGGAGGTGAGCTCTCAGTAGGGCTTTGAAGGGAAAAATCACTGGAGATGCCGGGGATCGAACTTGCGGGTCTCATACATGCAAAGCATTTGCAGCGTGGCTCAGTGGAGAAGAGCCCGGGCTTTGGAGTCAGAGGTCATGGGTTCAAACCCCGGCTCCGCCAATTGTCAGCTGCGTGACTTTGGGCGAGTCACTTAACTTCTCTGTGCCTCAGTTACCTCATCTGTAAAATGGGGATTGAGACTGTGAGCCCCACGTGGGACAACCTGATCACCTTGTAACCTCCCCGGTGCTTAGAACAGTGCTTTGCACATAGTAAGCGCTTAATAAATGCCATCATTATTATTATTACTATTACCACTGAGCTATCCCCGACCGGCAGCAGCAACAGTGATGTCATGGCTCTGCGTGCGGAGGAGCCGCCGAGTGAGGGGGCCTGCCCCCCCACCCCCACCTTGGATAATAATAACAATAATAATAATAAATTGCATTTGTTAAGCGCTTACTATATGGGAAGCACTGTTCTAAGCGCTGGGGGGGGGGATACAAGGTGATCAGATTGTCCCACGTGGGGCTCACAAGTCTTCATCCCCATTTTACAGATGAGGGAAGTGAGGCCCAGAGAAGTGAAGTGACTTGCCCAAGGCCACACAGCAGACACGTGGCGGAGCCGGGATTAGAACCCACGACCTCTGACTCCCAAACCCGAGCTCTTTCCACTGAGCCACGCATTTGTTATGCTCTTACTATGCGCCAAGCGCTGCCCTATGCAATGGGGCAGAGACCAGATAGAGAAGCAGCGTGGTTCAGTGGAAAGAGCCCGGGTTTGGGAGTCAGAGGTCGTGGGTTCTAATCCCGGCTCTGCCACTTGGCAGCTGTGTGACTTTGGGCAGGTCACTTCACTTCTCTGGGCCTCAGTTCCCTCATCTGGAAAATGGGGATTAAGGCTGTGAGCCCCACGTGGGACAGCCTGATTAACTTGTATCCCCCAGCGCTTAAAACAGTGCTTGGCACACAGTAAGTGCTTAACAAATGCCATTATTATTAGTAGTAGTATTAGTATTATAACAGCTAATCAGGCTGTCCCACGTGGGGCTCTTGGTCTTCACCCGCATTTGACGGATGAAGTAACTGAGGCCCAGAGAAGTTAAGTGACTTGTCCAAGGTCACACAGCAGACAAGTGACAGAGTCAGGATTAGAACCCATGACCTCTGACTCCCAAACCCGGGCTCTTGCTACTAAACCATGCTGGGATCCGTGGGTGGGAGTGGGAGTAGCTCGGGAGGGGTCTTCTCTTCTTAGCTCCCTTCGCCCCCACGTTCACAACATCCAGTTTAGCCCAGCGGTTGGGAACAGAGAGCTCCAACTAAATCAGGCTACTTGATTTATCGTGTTTTTTTTAAGAGCTTACTATGTGCCAAACACTGTTCTAAGCGCTGGGGTAGATGACGATGATGATGGCATTTATTAAGGGCTTACTATGTGCAAAGCACTGTTCTAAGCGCTATATGTTGCCAACTTGTACTTCCCAAGCGCTTAGTACAGTGCTCTGCACACAGTAAGCGCTCAATAAATACGATTGATTGATTGGGGAGGTTACAAGGCCATCAGGTTGTCCCACAGGGGGCTCACAGTCTTAATCCCCATTTTACAGATGAGGTAACTGAGGCACAGAGAAGTTAAGTGACTTGCCCAGAGTCACACGGCCATTGGGTCATCAGGTTGGACAGAGTCCCTGTCCCATATGAGGCTCACACTCTTAATCCCCATTTCACAGATGAGGGAACTGAGGCCGAGAAGTGACGTGACTTGTCCAACACTGTAAATTTAGTTTTCGACTGTTAAATTAATGCCCAGGTTGCTCAAGTACCATTTTAATTTCCAGCAGCTTCAGGAAATCGGAATTTGAGGCACATTTCTTTCTCTGGGCTGGCACTTTTCCCTTTTGTGAAATAAACGAAAGGGGCGGGGGGGTGGGCTGCCCTCAGCAGGGGAATGTCTGGATAAGCAGTGTGGCTTAATGGCAAGAGCCCGGGCTTGGGAGTTGGAGGAGTTTAATCCCGGGCTTGGGTTCTAATCCCGCCTCCGCCACTTGTCTGCGATGTGACCCTGGGCAGGTCACTAATTTCCCTTTTGTGCTTTGCTCTAAAAAGTTGAGACCTCACCCCATCTTGCTCTGTGGCTGAGTGGAAAGAGTACGGAACTGGGAATCCAGACACCTGGGTGCTGAGACCGGACCTTCCACTTGCCTGCCGAATAATAATAATAATAATAATAATAATAATAATAATAAAAATATTTGTTAAGCGCTTACTATGTGCCAGGCACTGTTCTAAACACTGGGGTTGATACAGGGTAATCAGGCTGTCCCACGTGGGGCTCAGTCAATCCCCATTTTGCAGAGGAGGGACCTGAAGCACCAAGAAGTTAAGTGACCTGCCCAAAGTCACACAGCAGGCAAGTGGCAGAGCAGAATTAGAACCCAAGACCTATGGCTCCCAAGCCCATGCTCTTTCCACTAAACTACTCTGCTTCTCTTGTGTAATCTTCGTAAGAGAAGCAGCGTGGCTTAGTGGAAAGAGCCCGGACTTGGGAGTCGGAGGTCGTGGGTTCTAATTTCAACTCCGCCACTTGTCGGCTGCGTGACTTTGGGCAAGTCACTTAACTGCTCTGTGCCTCATCTGGAAAATGAGGATTAAGACTGTGAGCCCCACCTGGGACAGCCCAGCAACCTTGCATCTCCCCCAGCGCTTAGAAGAGTGCTTGGCACACAGTAAGTGCATAACAAATACCATCATTAATCTGGAGCAAGTCACTTCACTTCTCTGCGCCTCAGTTTCCACTTCTGTAAAACGGGGATTGCATACCTGTTCTCCCTGTCCCTTGGATTGTGAGCCCGATGTGGGAGAGGGAGTGTACCCGCTCTGAGGATCCTGTTTCTTCCCCAGGGAGTTACATAGTGTGTGGCCCAAAGTGATGATAATTACTATCACTAACAATAATGGGGGGAAGAAAGGAGAAAGATCTTATCTCTGAGAGCTCCATCCTATGCCTCCCTCCCCGGATGAAACACAACACAGTTATGCAACAAGCACAAAGCCTGATGTGGCCACTGGAAACAGGTGGGTTCGGTTCTGTTTGTGGCCACACTTGTTAAAGCCACCAGCCAGCCTATCTCCAAGGAGAAAGGACCCGACCTCAACATCCCTGTCCTTGGACCAATGTTTGAAAGGGACTTTTCAGGCATGGGGAGAAGTGGAGGGCTTGTCTCTCTTTATTGCTGTATTGTACTTTCCCAAGCGCTCAGTACAGTGCTCTGCATACGGTAAACACTCAATAAAGCGCTCAATAAACACTTCAAGGGAAGCAACGTGGCTCAGTGGAAAGAATGAGGGCTTGGGAGTCAGAGGTCATGGGTTTGAATCTCAGCTCCGCCACTTGTCAGCTGTATGACCTTGGGCAAGCCACTTCATTTCTCTGTGCCTCAGTTCCCTCAGATGTAAAATGGGGATTAAGACTGAGCCCCACGGGGGACAACTTGATTACCTTGTATTCCCCCCAAGCACTTGGCACATAGTAAGCACTTAAACACCATTATTATTAGTAGTAGTATTATTAAATACGATTGAATGAATGGGGCAGGGGTCCAGGAGCTTTGGTGGATCAGTGACTGTACTTCTGCACAGACATTACAAAAAGAATAAGAGGGATGTCTTGGCTGCTAACTGGCAAGGAAAGACTGGCGGTGGCTACTAGGCACGCCCGGCCCACGTAGCTAATTTCCAATCTGCTGGAAAAGGCGAATCGAGGAAGATAGAGGAGGAGGGCGAGGGCTCAGGGCAGGGGGAAGAGGGATGGATGGTTAGAAGGGAAACAGGGGAAACAAGGACAAGGGGAAACAAGCATTTGATCCCTCAAGTCTTTTCAGGAGATGCCTTTGGCTTTCTCTGGCTCTGTGTTTCCCAGTGGTTCGGCACCCCCTTCCTTTCTCCCCATTCCAACCATGGTACTTCTTGTTTGGGTATACAGCTAGTAATTCAAAGCTGGCTGCTGTCGGGGTTTTCTAGTGATTATTAAGGTATTTCCAATTTGAGCATTAAGATGACTCTTGCCCAGAAAACAAGAGGCTTTCTCCAACACTGGCTTTCTCAGTAGCCCTGGTAGGAAGTCAAAACACACCCCTCTCCTCTAGCACCAGCTTGCTCACTTTGCCTCGATCTCATCTATCGCACCATGGGGCCCTTTCCTATGTTTTCCCTCTGGCCTGGAACTCCCTCCCACTCCATGAATGCCAGATCACCACTCTTCCCATCTTCAAAGCCTTAGTAAAGATCATATCTCCTCCAAGAAGCCTTCCCTGCTTAAGCCCTCTTTCCCTGGTTCCTCTCCCTTCGGTATCTATGTATTTGGATCCATCCTCTTTGGGCACTTGGTAGTCACGTCACTTTCAGACCCACAGCACAGACACATATCTGTAATTTATTTTTATTAATGTCCACCTCCCCCTCTAGACTATGCTCCAGTGGACAGGGACTGTCTACCAACTCTGTTGGATTGTCCTCTCCCAAGTGCATAGTACAGTGCTTTGCACACAGTAAGCTTTCAATAAATACCATTGCTTGATTGTTTGACAGTGGGAAAAGAGTCCATTGAGTAAACGACACGGTCCCTGGCTGCATTGTAATCGATCCAAAAGACAACAGGAATAAAGGAGAAACTAGAACAAAGAGGTTTCAGGCTTTAATTCCATTAGGTATCTTTTCCCCATCTCATCTCCGCCACTTGTCGATAATGATCGACAAGTCAATAATGATCTACTAGAAACTCCTATAACTCCCATGGTTGGGTAACACCCATTACTCATCCACCTAGCTCTTTCACCATCTTCCCTCTACTTCTCCACAATCTCACTCTCTCCCACTGAACAAAAGTTATGCTGCCTCAACCATTCATTCACTTCATGACTCTCTAAATTCTCTCATCAGCCTTGGTCTCTCATCAACTTTAGTTTCTCTGTGAATCCCTTTAAATCCGCTGTTCTACGTCAGCTTCATTCTACCTTCATCACACTGTACTTCTCTGCTACTGTCTCTCTGATCATTTCTTTGTGCCTGACTCCCGTGTTTCTCAGTCGCCTACTCTGTGTAATGTGTGATGGGTTGTTGTCTGCTTATCCTCTGTGTTGATGTCACCTGTGGACTGTTGTCTGTAAGTATGGAAGAGGAGGAGGGAGGATGAGAATGGAGGACGGGGAAAGAGAAGTGTTTGATGAGTGGAAACTTGAGCCAGCAAGAAGCCACTCGGTGCCAGCAAAGTGGGAAAAAGGAGTGTTTATGAGCCCCTCGGACAGAAGCAGCCCACGCAGGTAGCAATCGTCAGGAGTTCCCCATATTACAATAGGTCAGTTTGATCTTACTTCAGTCATGGCCTTTCTCAGCATTTATGTTTCCAGACTGACAAGTCCTACTTTTTCAGTGTCTTCAAATTCAACTTTTCCACCCTCCTGATCATCTTTGTTGCCTTAGTGCCTCCTATGTCATTCCAGGGTTAGACAATATGTCAAGGGTGGGTATTAGTGTGATTTTATACAGTGGTAAACCTATGACCTTTGCTTTACTCTTTCCCTTCCTGATCCAGAGTAGGCTTCTTGGTGCCACCCAGAGAGACAGACTTTCGTCTGCTGACCATCTTGCCAACAGATCCATTTTCAGAGCTGAAAGTGTCCTAAATAAGCACCCAGAATGAGGCTGTAGTTTGCTTCTTCATCTGGGAATTTTGTGGCTTGCAAATATATGAGAGGTGGGGGAGGGAAGAGAGGGAGACAGAAAGAACACTGTTTAGGGGAGAAGGCTTATAATTTCCAATTTCCTTTTTCTATTTCTTGTTTTAGATTGCAAGTCGTCAGCTCACATTAGTGGAACAATTTTTCACTCTATTTTCCATTATTTGCCTGTGAGCCCCATTTGGAACAGAAACTGTATCTAACCTGCTTATCTTACATCTCCCCCAGAGCCTAGGGCTCCGCACTTAACAAGTACCACAATAATTATTGTTTGTCATTGGCCCTCTGGCCATCCCTTATCGGTCTTCTGTCAATCCACAGGAGACAGAAGTCTTGGACAAAGTGTTCAAGAAATATTAGAGAAAAGAGGTATAAAATGTGAAATATACATTCCTTCATTGACAAACCCACAAATGGAATCTCACTATTATCAGCAATTTTGAAGATGAGTTATGTATACGCACTATACATGGTCTAATTCTCATGGCCTAATACACATTCTCATGCACACACATAGTATGGTGCCTAAATTCTATAGAGAACTACATTTTAGGAGACTCAAAAGTTAATTTTGAAAATTATGAAATATCAACAAGAATGGACTAAAATATGCACATTAGGTTAATTCAGAAATTTTAGAAGTTTTTCTTATCCTTATCAGATTTTGCTTTTCATTATAACCTTTACAAAAGAAATTAATAAGACAGATTACTTCTAAAGCTGTTATGCCCATTTAACAATTATAACTAAGAAAAGTGGGCAGAAGCTAAATAAAGCCTGCATAATTCCTCTGCAATAACTCACATTTTAGATGAGATAGGGAGATCAAGTAAGGCGGCTGCTGGAGTAGTCAAGCTGGGATATGGCCAATGCCTGGAACAGGGCACTGGCCATTTGACTGGAGAGGACAGGGCGGAACCTTAAAATGTCGAGGAGGAAAAGCCAACAGGATTTGCTTAGAGGTGGAACATGGGAGTTGAAGATAGGGCTGTGGGTTTGAGAGACAGGGAGAGTAGTGGAATTATCCATTTATGGGAAGGTTAGGTGGAGAAGACAGTTTGGGAGGGAAGATGAGTTCCATTTCAGACATACTGAGCTTGAGGTGCCAGTGCAACACAAGTAAAGATGTTCAAGAAGTAGGAGGAAATGCAAGGTTGTGCAAGAGAACACTTGTTTGCTTTGAGACCTTGGGCAAATCATTAACTTCTCCGTGCCTCAGTTACCTCATCCGTAAAATGGGGATTATGACTGTTAGCCCCATACACTGTGTCCAACCTGATTACCTTGTATCTACCCCAGTGCTTAGAACAGTGCTTGGCACATAAAAGAGTTTAACAAATACCATTTGGAAAAAAAAAAGAGAGGAGTTGGCTGACAAGATTGTACAGGAGAGGAGGAGTCAGGGCTAGCGAGGTAGATTTGGGGAAAATCCACAGAGGTGGGGTCAAAGCATGGGCTCTAAGGAAGTGAGTATAATGTGGAAAAAAAGGGGGACCCAGAACAAAGACCTGAAGGAGTAGGAGACGGAGGAAGAGCTGACAAAAGAGAATGGGAAAGATCAGCCAGAGAGGTAGGAGAACCAGGAGAGAACTATGGAGATGGTAGTAATCTACAGTCTCAGGGCCAGCCAAGAGGTTGTTGGAGATTTGGACAGGGTGGAGTCTATTAGACTTGGCAAGGAAGTGGTCATTGGGGACCGTGGAAAGAGTCATCTCAGGGAAGAGGGTGGAAATTGGAGTGTCAAGGGTCAAGAAGTGTTCTGCCACTTGTCTGCAGTGTGACCTTGGGTAAGTCATTTAACTTCTCTATGCCTGTTACCTCATCTGTAAAATGGGAATTAAGACTGTATTTACTACAGAGCTTAGTACAATGCCTGGCATATAGTTACTGTCTAAATAACTTTAAAAAAAAAAGCAGTTAGAGGACAGAGATGGAAGCAGTGGATGTATACAACCTGCTCGAGGAGCTTGAGCAGGAATGGGCGAGAGAGATGGATGGTCAAGTGGGATCCACAGAAGCAGGGGCCTGGGAGACAGAAGGTCATGGATTCTAATCTTCTATCGCCTAGGGCCAGTCACTTGACTTCTCTGAGCCTCAGTTACCTCATCTGTAAAATGGGGATTGAGACTGTGAGCCCCACATGGGACATGGGACAGGGACCGTGTCCAACTTGATTTGCTTGTATCCACCCCAGTACAGTGCTTAGCATACAGTAAACACTTAAACACCATCATTTTTAGGGCAGGAGAGTCAAGGGCATATATGAAAGGAGAGGGAAAGAGACAGAAATTGAGCTGTTCAAGACAGCAGCCAGGGAGGGAAGAAGAGCCAGCATAGAAAAGTGGGTGCAAGTATTGTAAAATTATAAAATATACATTATTTATTCATATTAATGTCTGCCTCCCCATCTAGACTGTAAGCTCATTATTGGCAGGGAGCATGTCTGCTAATTCTACTGTATTGTACTCTCCCAAGAATTTAGTACAGTGCTCTGCGCAAAGCAATTGATCAATAAATACTATTGATTGATTGCTAAGTGTTAGGTGGTCAGATGAGATGGTGATAACAAGAAGGGAGGCACAGACCTGGGGTTACAATTTGAGAGATGGCTATAAAGGATGAGAGAGTGGATATGGGGTTGGGGAAGTGAGGAGCTCACACTTGATGATTTCAACCAAGCAGTTGGTAAGGTAACCGGAGGCGGGGGTGGAGGAGGGAGGGGGAGAAATAGGGGGTACCGATCTCCCCTCCTTGCACCATGCTGCAGAGCCATTGCATTCCCCTAGTTGGACCCTATTAACCCAGGTGATGTGGGACTCAGCCAGAGGGAGGGCTGAGTACTTTCAAGTTTTCGACCCACCACCCCACTGCCAGGGAACCCTGGGTTGGTTGTCTCTCTCCTTGACCTGGATGAAGACAGCTATTATTATTCCCATCTTAGGGCTGCAGTCACAAAGGTAGGTTAAGTGGCTTCCCCAAAATCGTGCATTTAGTAAGTGGTGGGTCTGACGCTAGAATCCAGGGCCTCTTGCTCCCCCAATTCTCCCTTTTAGCCTCTAAAGACTTGTGGTGTCTCACATTCTGCAAAGCCACATGGTGATCCTCCTCCTCCGCCTCCACTGGAATGAAAAATTATCAAGTACTCACAGATGGAAATCCTTTTCCCTCCAGACTGTAAGCTCACTGTGGGTAGGGAATGCGACTACCAACTCTGTTATATTTTTTTCTCCCAAGTACTTAGAACAGTATTCTGCACACAGTAAGACCTCAATAAATACTGACTGTTTGATTTCTCGCTTGATGTTCTGTACAGTGTCTTTACATCCTTCAATCATTGCTGAACCACAAGCCTCCCAGTGACCACATTAATATGTTAGGACATTCCATATGGCACCAAGAATAGACTAGGAAAGGGGTTGGATGTCTTATAAAATCCTGGAGGTGGAAGAAGAATTAAAAAAGCTAAGAGGGGAAATGACAAGTCAAGAATGTTCAAGCAGCAAAGCAGTCAGTTGCAGAAACCCTTCAGCTCTATCTCTCCAGAGTCTTAAGTCACACTCTTATAGTAAGCTAACCCTTAGAGGGTCACCCTCAATCTTCCTGGCTAGTTGGGCTTTGTGGCCTTACATTCAAGATCAGTAGCCCAATAGCTATGTATTCTCCCAATGAGAATTCTCCTCCCTTCGCCTCATCTTTAGTCTGGTTGGATTTGAGCCCACCTGAACTGAAGACTGTCTTAGACACTGACCACAGCAGCATGCTGACTCTCCCAGCTTTGAAAAGGTAAAGTTGTGAAGCTGAATATTCTCCCACATAAGTGGAACAGTCACGAATGTCTCCCAGTCTCAATAGTAGAGTTGGGAAGCTGGTGAGCATGCTCCTCTTGGTTTGTTCCCCAGGTTGATATTCCTGAATTCCTGACCTTTCCACTGACAAGCAAGTAGGAGGGGAAACTGTTCTAATTCCTCTGAATTCGCATCATTAGGTTCTGTCTTTCAGGAAGCCAGACGTACTAATGAGTACCACATACCAGGGGCGGCTTTGTCAGAAGCAGACTGGACCTTGACCTTCATTGCCACCTTCACTTCAGCATTTTATTTACAATAATGAGCCTTCTATACAGGGAACACAGTTCTCTGCTGCCGTAATGCAAAAAAACGTCAAAGTTGATTTCAACCAGTGCCCCAAGGTCTCATGCAGAATTGTTACTATCTTCCAGGTTTCTCTCTGCTTCCAAACCGATGATTACTTTCCCCAGCTCTACTGCAGTTTCTATGATGAATCTCATTCTGATTCCTCCTCACATCCCTTGTCCCTCTCTATTTTCCTGGGTGCAGCTAAATATGTTATTTGCAACACCTTCTGTTTCTGTCTTGTCTGCAATTTCAATTATGTGTTCAGCTTCTCTCCTCTGGATTATTAGAGAACTCAAAAACCTATCCCTGCAAGACACTCTTTCCTTAATTGGAATGCTGCAGCTTTTCATTATCCTTCATTTGTCATCTCTCAGCTTACATTTGTTAACCAAACCAATTCTAATTAAGGTGGTGGGAAGGAGATCTTGGGATTCTGCAGATCACTGTTAATATGCCAGAGCTGTAGGAGCCACCCAGACAATATACAACATACATGTGTGTGCGTGTGTGTGTATATACAAAGAGTTGTTCTTTAAAGATGATAAAACTGATGAGACCAAAAAGACTAATGCACAACCACAAACTAGGCAATCCATCTCATAGCTACTTAAATAACCAAACATATACAGCCTAATTTATTCTTTATAAAAAAGACATTCAATACTCATTTCATTCTCTAGACAACTTCACCTTTTTCCTCAACAGTTTGCAAGGGCTTGAAGTTACTATACAGTGAGTGTTAGGGTCCCTTCTTTAAGCATCTATGAAAATTAGGCTCACAGTTTTTCTCCAATCTTTTGGTACAACACGATTACTCAAAAATAATTCTTGGTGATTTTGAAGGTTCAATCATTTCCCTTAGCACTCTTGAATACTGACTATTTTCTGGAGATGCTGCTTACTTAGTCAAATGATTCACATGCAGAAGTCCTACTCAGACTCAAAGATGCAATCTGACCATTTTAGAGAATGAAAACAGCCCTCTCGTTCAACAGGGAAATAAGATACTGGTTATTTTTAAGTTTTAGTTCACTGAAACAATATTTGTTTCATCTCCCTCAGGGCTGAAGACTAAGTGAAGATACACATGTTCACACACAAACAGATCAATATTTATAGTCTTTCAGAATGACTGAAATCACAGCCTTTTAAATCACCTAAAAGCATTTTCTTTTCACAGCTCTTTTCTTCCTCCAGCCTTTACGAGTTAACTGTCAGGAAATTTCCTAGAAGAAAGTTTGGGTTACCGTTACTTGAAACAGCTTGAGAATCTCTTAACAGTCTCTTCCATTTTGAATATGATAATATCTGATCCTTTAAAACAATGGAGTTCAAATAACCTGGAAATACATTTAGGAAGTACTGTGAAAGCCATTTTAGATGATTATTAGAGCTTTGTCAATAGAACTTATTCTGTGCAGATTACTAAGCACTTGGGAAAGGACAATAGAGTTACTAGACATGACAACTGCCCTTGAGGAGCTTACAATTTAGTGGGAGAAGCAGAAACTAGAATAAACTAGAGAAGCAGTGTGGTTTAGTGGAAAGAGCCCAGGCTTGGGAGTCAGAGGTCATGGGTTCTAATCCTGCCCCTGCCACTTGTCAGCTGTATGATTTCGGGCAAGTCATTTCACTTTTGTGCCTCAGTTCCCTCATCTGTAAAATGGGGATTAAGTCTGTGAGCCCCACGTGGGACAACCTGTTTACCTTGTTTCTACCCCAGCCCTTAGAACAGTGCTTGGTCCATAATAACTGCTTAACAAGTACTGTCACTATTATTATTATTAAATTATGGGCTGGGGGAAGCAATAAAGTTTAAAGCTACGTACATAAGTGCTGTTGTGGGTAAGAGGGACTCAATTGCACAGGTGATGCAGTAGTGGGGAAATAGGGTGTGAAAATGAGAAACTATTCAGGGAAGGCTTCTTGGAGGAGGGATAATTTTAGTAGGGCTTTGAAGATGGGAAGAGGGGTGCTGGGCTGGATATGAAGTGGGAGGGAGTTCCGAGCAGGAGGGAGGGTGCGAGCAAGACCAACAAGATACAGATTTTACAGAGAACAGATTTTACATGAGCAGAACCCTCACTCCGAATTGTACTCACATTCATGGAGAATTGAAATTATGCAGGAACTGCCAGGTCAAGGGACAGGACCAGTCAAGGGAGCCTAAACAAGTGCGTATGAACCCCTGGGTTCCTGCCCAACATATTCCTTGGCCTCCTGTAATTAATGATAACAATAATAATAATGATGGCATTTATTAAGCACTTACTATGTGCAACGCACTGTCCTAAGCGCTGGGGAGATTACAAGATGATCAGGTTGTCCCATGGGGGGGCTCACAGTCTTAATCCCCATTTTACAGATGAGGTAACTGAGGTACAGTGAAGTTAACTGACTTGCCCAAAGTCACACAGCTGACAATCGGCAGAGCTGGGATTTGAACCCATGACCTCTGACTCCAAAGCCTGTGCTTTTTCCACCGAGCCATGCTGCTTCTCATTAGTCCAACAGAGCAAAGAGGAGAGAAGTTGAGACATAAAATGGTAAAATTCAATACAAAAGCAAATGCTCAAAGTGGGCTTTAGTGAAAAACTTTAGGAGCTGTTGTACTTGTTAGCTGGGTCTTCTTCCAAAGCTGCCTCAGTTGACACACTAGAATACTAGAATACCTACCAATAGTTTCTGATCTCTTTCCCCATCAGAATTATAATATTGGTCCCAGTGTTGTTTTGTAAAAAAAAAAATAAAAAAAAAATCTTTCTTGGATAATTGAGTTTCTTTCTTAGGAAGGGAGGCTTTAATGAGTTAATATTCTCCCACCAAATATTCAGAGATGGCCTGAAGACAGAACATTGCAAAGATTCAATTTTCTTGTAATAAAAGAATAATCCTTATCCTAGCAGGGCTATGAATTAGTGTGGGTCTCCCCATGGGGACTTAAAAAGAAGCCATAGGTATTGTGCACTGGGATCTGAAAATGACTCAAATGACCATGTTGTGAGCGAGGGCAGCAGTTTTACAGCTCAGTATGCATTGAGGCTGCAACAGAAAGTGTCAATTAAATTAGAATCTGGGAGACTGAGTACAGTACTGGATGTCCATGTCTATAATTGGCTCTTTCCTGGCTGGACAAACTAGGATTTATCCCCTTAACCACTGGGCACTCCTCAGTGTCCTAACCCATGAAGTGGAATAATACTGATGATTGACCTTTGAAGGATGCTTTGAGCAATGACTAATGAAAGAATCTCCCCAATAGGTATGGCGTATTAAAGGAAAGCTCTTTAAAAGTGGTATAACAATGCAAGCAGGCATGGTGTTTAGGATAAAACATACTAACAATACTGGATCAAATTTTGGAGGTTCACTTGATAGCCATGACATGAGGCAGCAATTGTGTCAAATGAAATCATTTTGACTGGTCGAGTATAAAGGGCTTTTTACTAGGGCACGATGTAGACATTTATGATTGACGGAGCTGTATGTATAGGTGAGGACTTGAGATGGAGAGTGGAATAGGGGGAGGGAGGGAGTGATCAAATCAGGTTCCAAGACAAAGACAGAATAAGCAAGTTTTAAAATGTGGGATGGATCAATGGGTTTGAAAGTTTCATCTCTGCCTTCATTATCAGGGATAGCTGGGAGTCTCACTTAACATGACAAAGTCACTTTGTCTTTCAATAAAGCTCATATCATATTATGTATAATTGAATTGTTTTTTCAAGGTGCCCTTACTTTTCTTCTCTCTTCCCCAGGAGACAGAGCCTAGGAGATGGTAGCAATTCTACTTGACAAGAACAGATGAATAAATAAACCACATTAGTTCAGATCTTTTGGCTGAGGTGATTTGTCATAAACAGTCTACTGTTGCTGTTTTTCAAATATTGGAGATTAAAGTCAATCTTAATCAAGGAACTGCTAAAATCAGAATCACCACATGAATCAAGCAAAGGATTGCAGCAATACCTAGATTCAACTCTGCAAGCGTTAGTGAACCTATATGTGCCGATTCCTAGCCAAATATACAGGGTTAGAAAATGCCAACTATGAAGAACTGATGCCTTAACTAAATTTGTTTCTCGGGAGTTTTAAAAATGTTTCTATTAGGAGCATGATTTAAGAATGACTGATTTCTGTTTCTAAGGATAATGCTAAGAAATAACTGGTCTGTTAGACTGCAAATGGGAGGTTTGCCAACTAAGCAGACGACCACATCACTCTGCAAGTCATATGAGATGAAGATCAATACTCAGGGATAGATGGCTAAAAGTAAGTTTAGGGTGGTTAAGAGGAAAGGTCAAGTTTTCTGGCTTGTGTTAAGGCTCTGTGGAGTCCAAAAGATATTTAATCAGGGAGGGTAGTGGCCTGGCCTCACACTAAAAAGACTACCACATTACATAAGCACTTTGGATATTCACTCTTCCTCTCACAGCACTTACATAAAAATCTTTAAATCTGGTTACTTCCCCCTGCCTGTAATTTATTTTAGTACCTGCCACCCCACTAGATTCTAAGCTCCTTGAGGGCAGGGAGCATGTTTAACTCTACTGTACTCTATCAAGTGCTTAGTACAGTACTCCACACAGAGTAAGCACACAGTACATAGTGTTGGTTGTGTTGTCCACCTATCTTTTGGAGTAGACCAGAATTTGATCAATTAATAGTATTTGAGCACCTACTGAGTGCAGAAACATGCGGTGGATCATTTGGGAAAATACAGTAGAAGCAGGATACCTGATTCCTGCCCTCAAGAAGTTGACAGCCTGAGGAGGAGTGGGAGAACAAAAACAAAAGTGCATTGGTGAATAGCATGAGAAGAGAGCAGATAATAATAACAATGGCGGCATTTATTAAGCACTTACTATGTGCAAAGCACTGTTCTAAGCTCTGGGGAGGTTACAAGGAGATCAGGTTGTCCCACGGCAGGCTCACAGTCTTAATCCCCATTTTCCATATGAGGTAACTGAGGCATGGAGAAGTTAAGTGACTTGCCTAAAGTCACACAGCTGACAATTGGCGGAGCCGGGATTTGAACCCATGAACTCTGACTCCAAAGCCTGTGCTCTTTCCACTGCACCATGCTGCTTTGATATTGAGATAGACATCAGATAGATATTGAGGGACACTGATAGATAGTGGAGCTCCTTGGAAATGATTGTGAAGAGCTTTTGTTTGATACACAGAGAGCCAGTGGAGAGTTTTCAGGAGAGGAGAGATGTGAAGCGAGTGTTGCTTCACAGCAACCTAGATTGGAAGGGGAATGGAGGCTGGAGGCCAGGAGACAACTAATCTAATAGTCTAGCTGTGGCAACGTTACAGCTTGCAGCAGGGAGGTAGCAGTTTGGGTGGAGAGGATGGGGTGGATCCTGGAAACGTCAAGTGGGGAAAAAAGCAGCAGGATTTGGCAGTAGACTCGATGACAGAGCTGAATGATGAAGAGTTGAGGGTGACACCAAGGTTGCAGACTTCTGGGATGGGCAGAATGGTGGTGCTGTTGACTGAGGAAGAAAGGTCAGGAAGTGTGGGGGAAATGGGTTTAGGAGGGAAAGATAAGGAATCTGATTTTCATCAAGTTTTGGGTGCCTGCAGGACTTCCAAATGGAGATGATTTATAGGCATGAGGAGATGTGGGATTGAAGGTTAGATGAGAGGTTAGGGTAGAGAGACAAAATTTGGAAGTCATCCACGAGGAGGAGGTAGCTGAAGCCACACGAGCAGATGAACTCCCCAGGATCTCATGTCATTACTGAGGGTCCTAAAATAACTCTTTCCTTAATGGAAGAGCAGTGGTTTTCTTCTGCTGGGATATTTTTCCTTGAAGGATCCTCCTAGATAAAAAGGAATTTCTATCTCTCCTAGTTACCATTATAATCATCATCAAAAATAGTATTTATTGAGTGCCACTGTGTGCATAGCACTCTAATAGGCACTGGGGGGAGGCGGGGGGAACAATGATGAAAAAACAATCACTCCCCTCAAAGAGCTTACAATTTAATGGGGAATTTACATACTAATCAAAGGAGCTACACACTAGTTCAAAAATAACTGATCAAAATTTGTTTATTAAAAAAATAAATCTAGGGATTGAGCCAAATTTGGACAATTTCAGCCTGAATGTGATAAGTACAAAGGGCAGAATGTCGCCTATCATTTTGCCACATGAAGTGTCACTGTACTGTACTACTGCTACTACAGAATCTGTTTCTGAGACAAAAAACGAAGGCAGTACTAGGGTCACGCTTCCCAGGAGAGGGGCCACTCACTTTCCTGAACAGGGAGCCCAGCCGACCTAAAGTCCAACCTCTGACAGTAACCTGACCCAGAAACACCCTCAGGCTAATTCAAACTCAAACACACACTCTCCCCACCAATAGTCTTCCTAAACTCTTGTAGGTGTTCTCTAAGACATCAAGAAACCAAACATTAAAAGTGGAGAAATATCAGAGGGGAAAACCTCAGATATGGATGAGAAATCAGGTTATACTTTCCAAAGACAAATGTTAAATGGTGTTCATAAGGCAAAACTTGGTATTAATGTCATAATCAATGCATCCTCCCACATTCTTTACAAATCCATTTATTGCAGTCCTGGAAAGATGGCTATAATGCAGTTTCCCTGTGTTGGTTTTTTTTTTCTGAAAAAAGCCCTCAAACATTCTGTGTCCCTTTAAAAATACTGGGTTATCTTTCCACCGTTTCTTTTCCCTACCTAGCTCTTATTACATCTGGTGCAGCGCTCACCTCGAGCCACTGTGTCTCCTTGCATTTTAGTGGTTCTGTTCAACCTTCCAACATTCCTGACTCAGGACCGTGCTGCATGAATATTCAGAGCACATATACAGTGACAGACATAAACTGAAAGGGAAACATCAGCAGGTAAATTGTATCTTTGGTGATGAGTTAATTGCTATCCCCTGTTTTAGAAGCTGGGTACAGCTTAAATTGGCCCCTTCAATGTTCACACTATAGGGGCTTAAATTCCCCAAGGGAAACAGCTAAGGAATCAGTTACGTGGAGGGTTCAACTCTCTTGAAGGCACAGTATGTTGATGTTCTGGCTTAGGCGGGTATTAACAATTCACCCTTGAACATTGCCAACTTCAGCCAGTAGCTATACAAACATCTTGTATATTACTGTGCAGGAATGAAGACAGAGTCAAAGAATGAAGAGGAACTGAAAAATGCAATTTAGGTGCTACAGAGTTAATGTTCCAGTGAATGAGTTCTGCAAAATCTATATGCTTCCAATATTAAAGTGTTTTTAAATGGACCGGAAACAGTGAATGGATGACATAGGTAAATGGTAAAGAGCAGCATGTCTGATTCAATTGATCACCTTAACTGCAAATCAACAGTGAAAAGCCAAATCGAACCAACAGAATTGAGGGCCCTCAGCTCTAATCCTAGATGGCCTCTAAGTCCTTGTAGGACTCCCCACAAATCATTGTCACCTTTGTGTTAGTTTTTTCATTTGCAAAATTGAAGTACAAAACTGACCAGAGTAACAATAGCAGGATCATGTATTGAGCAACCACTTGGCATGGTGCCCTGTACTACGAGCTTGGGAAGTGCAGAATCAAGTGGCACGCTCTCTGCCAATAGAAACCTGCACTGTAATGGGGAAGGCTAACATACTACTTAAAACTAGAGAGGTCAAAATTGATAGAGAAGACATTTATATGTGAATGCTAAGAAGGGTGTAAATAAGTTCATAAGTGCTGGAGTTAGAGGCCTGAGGACATGATATGGTTCAGGTTTATGAAAAATTAATCAGGGAAGGGTTTTTGAAGAAGTTAGGACTTAAGGAGGGACTGGACTGTAGGGAGAACTTCTTTGGTTTTTCTGATATAGAGAAGGGAGGAAGTCTGGGGAGTGAATTGTAGGTTGCTCAGACAGGCGATGGTAGGAGGCAATGGAAAACCACTTCCATATTTTTACCATGAAATCTCTATGGATCCACTACCAGAAAGACTGCAGACGGAGGTGGGGTGTTCTGGGAGAGATGTGTCCATGGTGACTTCTATGGGTCGGACACGACTCAACAGCATAAGACAACAACAGACACGTGAAGATGGGTGACTGTAAGAGACCACCATAAACAGATTTCCCCCTTTGCTGCCAGAGACCCAGCATAGTCTCGGGCACCATTTAAATCCGTCACCCACACAGAGGAGCAGCCCAGTATGGAGTTCTGAAATAAGAATGTCTGATGCTACCCATCATCAGGCAGCTAATGGCCCCACCACCACCCCAAAGCAGTGCTTAAATAGCCAAATGTTTTCCCCATTAGTGGACTAGCCTCAGAATGAATGAATTCCCTCGAGAGGGGCAACCATCAACTTTGAGATGGTACTCTCCGGGGCCACTTCTACTGGCAAAGATGATGGGAGTTGGATGTCAATTTGCCGACTCCCCATATGGTGCCTAGGGACTGTGTAGGCATCAAAGACCTTCCTCTGGATAAAGACAATCTTGCTATGGAGATTAAGCCTGACAAAGGGCAGGCTGAAGAAAAATCCCTGTGTTTTGCAGGTGTGTTTGTACACACATGTGAATTGAGCTAGTGTGCCACCTCTGATTGGTGGGGGATGGGCCAGGAATGGGGGTCTTTGAGGGACTAAATATCTGCAAAGCCTGTAGCTCCCTGTAAAGCTCCTATTAGATAGAAATTAGATCTCATCTTGGCAGCTGCCCACTCAAGTCAAGGGCTTGGGATCACCATAGGTTAGGGAGTCCATGGTTAATTAAAACGGCTGTTAGACAATCTGCAAAGTGCTATGAAACATGGGTGAAATATAAGGTCTATTAGATGCCATTTGAATGCACTTGACATTCTTAAAGAGCACTACAGAAAACATTAGTCTCCTCACTGTGGCAAATAATGAATATGCACACTACTTTGCTTTCAAATGCAGATGGAAGCTTTGTCCATAGAAAAATCTCTGGGCATAAGACTTGGAACATTTATGGTCAGCAATTAATATTACTTTAGGCTGGCCCAGAAGCTATTTAGATACATGCCTAGTGAATAGGGGAGGTCAACTCCTTTTTAGCTGCCTGATTATCTGGTATCTACCCCAATGCTTTGTATAGTACCAGGCACATAATAAGCGCTTAAATGACATTAAAACAAACAAACCTGAGCTGGGAATGTTCTGTGCATCCTCGACCTGGCCCTCCCCTGAGGTTCAAGTGGACCAGGCTGATGGGGGAAGATACCACTGGAGCGTTAGAACAGGTAGAAGCTCACTGACTACTCCTTCCCCAAGGGAAATGAAATATGCTTAAGCACCAGATCTTTAACTGGCAGCTCCACCTGGGAGAAAAGCCAGTCACAGAGGCTGATTAGGAAAGAGGCAGAGGCTAGTTCATTCAGCATGAAGCAGCATGGCCTAGTGGATAGAGCACGGGCCTCGGAGTCAAAGGTCAAGGGTTCTAACCCTGGCTCCGCCACTTGTCTGTTGTGTGACCTTGGGCAAGTCACATCACTTATCTGTGCCTCAGTTACCTTGTCTGTAAAATGGGAATTAATACAGTGAGCCCCATGTGGAACGGGGATTGTGTCCAATCCCAGTGCTTAGAACAGTGTTCGGCACATAGTAAGCATGTAAATACCACAGTTATTAAGGAGATGCCCCTCAGTCATTTCAGATGAATTGGGACAGGATGCAGGAAGAAAGGCTCAGAAGCTAGGATCCCCAGGGGGCCACACTCCCATCCCTAGAGTGGAGGAAAGCAAACCAGCGGATCGGGAGCCGTTTCAGTCTGGCATCCGAGAATCCTAAGGAAAAGATGAGGGTGGGGAAAGCTGGAATTGAAATCAAGAATTACCTTAGAAGCACTGAGAGGGAGGGAGCAGACCCCTGAGTGCAGCAGAATGCTCATAACAAAATAGAGGGGATCATGGGGAGGGAGACATGCTAGAGGAGAGGGAAAGGTTTTGAGATGGAGTACTTTTATATTTGTTCTTGATTGACTTTTTAAAAATTTTTTTGATTTGTTCAATAAAATCCAGTTAGAGCTCTAACTGGGGGGCCTATATGGCTGCCTGATCTGGGAGGGAGGGATGGAGGGACAGTTGGCTTGGAAATCTGAACAAGGTGGGTGGGAAGAAAAGACTCCACTGAACTTTTTTCAGTGCACCTGGAGAGAGAGGAAGGGAGGAAGTGAGGGCAACTGGGCTGGACCCCGAACATCACTTTGTTGTTTGGGCAGTTCACCTGAGAGCCGAGTCATCCCCTAGTAGCCTAAAAAGTGAGGGATTGCTAGGCAGAAGTTCCCAATATTTGTCTGTTTCTAGAAGAAAGGGCCGGAATAGAGGACTTTAGGACCTTGCACATACTTCTCAGGAATCTGCACCTTCCTATATGCCTCCATCATCATCACCAACCTTTACTGGGCTAAGAAAGGGAAGGGTGCCAACTAAGGTTCCTCTTAAGAATTGGATAATCTCTACCCAATCCGGTAGAAAGATTTCTTGGATGCCAGGCCACTAAGATGCCCTTCCAAATGGCAAGGCTGCTGGGGAAGAGTGGTGTTCTATGAGACATTACCAAAGGTTGGGGATAAAGGAGGCCATATAAGATGCTGCTCCCACCATTCCTCGGGAAAAGTGTAGAGTCCTCCAGGCAAATGCCATCTGAGGTAATCTGACTTCAATTTCCCATCGCCCTGCACTAGTTGAAAGGAAATCCTGGGCTTCCAGGAAGAAAGGAGTCTTGGGCACGGTACTCCCAGAAGAATGTAAGCTCCTTGTGGGCAAGGATCGGGTTGGCAAATCTACTATATTGTATTTTCCCCAGGTTCTTAGTAAAGTACTCTATGCTCAATAAATACCATTGATTGATCATTTTTTTTCAAGTTACTGGGCCTGGGATCTTTATGATTCTGGTCATTTTCTGCTCTGACAGTAGTAGCAGAATTGTCCTACAGTTAGACAATTGTGTTGCTAATCTTGCTCACTTGTGGTAACCGCCCAAAATGTACGACTGCTCCCAGTTTGGCCTCTGATTTTTTGGGGCCATTTTGGATAAGTCTCCTCAGCTATTTGTGCTCAAGCTCCATTACCCAAAACAGAGATATTGAACTACAAACTAGGCAGAGCGTACCGGTGGAATAACTCAAGGAGAAGATGAGTGTTCTAAAATGGAAAAATGCTAAAAGATGATCCAATGAGACATGTTTCATGCTATTGCCTACCTGGGATCTGAACATTTCCTCCAACATAATCACCTCCTTGACATTCAATTCACCAGACTTACAGAAAAACAGGACAAGAGCAACTTGGGAAGGAAGAAGCAAAAGTAGGAAGGCAAAAGAGAACAATGTTCTAAATATGAAGAAATCATCTTAGCTGTGCTTTAATTTTTGACTATTTCCATTTGGAGTTCTAATACACACCAGGCGCCATTTGATATTTTAGTCTCCATTGTCACTAAGAGATTAGCACTTACAGGTATTGATTTGAGCCAGGATTTATACCAGGCCTGTCATTTTTATGGACAGCACAATAAAAGAGATTAGAAAGGAATTGCCAAGTAGACCAGCTCTAATCAACTGTATACTGCTTTTGTTGAGAATTTGTAATTTTACCAAGCATAACGTTAGCATATGATAAGCAACAGGAAATTAAATTTCAGTTCAGAACTCAAAGATAGTGCAGATATATGAAAACAAAAACAGTAACAGCAGACTAGTTGTAACACTGCATTGTTCTGTCTTTGTACAGAATATTCCCCTAGGGGTTATGGTTGTTCAGCATATAACACCTTCTGAACGAGTCATGGAAAACAGTGATGAGGTTTTTAGGTTGAAAAAACACTTGAATGTTGTGGGCAATTTATTTGATCAGAAGGTAGAGAAAATCTGCCTAGGTGTATGCCACTCTGGCCTTGGTCCTTACCAAGAGGGAGGAGAAAACAGGTGTGAACTCACAGCTGGATGGAATCCAGTTTGAGGGAAATTATCACAGGATAGTGAATTGAAAGGGAAGGGAGATGCCAGAAAGATCAAGAAAATTAACTTCAGGCAAATCTATTTCAATATATTAAGGACTCTAGCTCAAAGGATCACTGAGGAAAATATGATGGCCCAGTGAAGACCAAGAGGAGCAGGATCCTAAAGTAGATTGCTGAAGTTTGAAACCTGAGGATAGACAGCTACAAGTCCTGGGTGGTTTAGTACAATGATGAATTTGTAATGGAAAACGTGCTGAGGTCAAGTGTTTCTGTGATTTTCTATTTAAAATTTTCGACTTGAATGTGCAGTAGCATTGTTGTCATTATTGCTAATAATACTACCAGAGCTCTGAAATATTAAGCCGGGGGGGCGGGGCTCTGACTTATCACTTCCAAATGTGCCCAAGTTGAGCCTAGGTAAGCCCCGACACAAAATAAACCCTAGTCTAAACACTCTCATGCCTGGAAGCTGGGGGTTGGGCCAGTTGCTCCCTGGAGGTGCTGCCAATTTTAGTTCTATGATCCTGTGGTTATTTGCTGACTTTTAAACAGGATTTCCATTGGGCTAGTTGGAGGGTTGAGTTGGCTCAGGACCATCTATGTCCCACGAGCTGGATCAGATCGTGTCAAAAAGAGACCCAGCTGGGCACAGAGGAAGCTTGAACTTTGCCCTCATGTTCCCTACTTGTAGGGTGGCAGGAGGAAAGAAGCTGGGCTACATGGTTGTGCACTCCTGAACTGATGCTTGAATCCGAACAAAGCATGTATCCTTAGGTCCCATGATTCTGCTCATGCTAGACCAAACTGGGCTAGCTCAAATCAGGTACAGCTGGGCTGCTGATTTCCATTTATGCAAGGCTCTAGCATACATAGGTTTTAGGGCTTTAAAATTAGCCAAATAAAATTAACAGTTATGGGCATAAAAACTTCTCCTACAAAAAATATACGTATATATGTGCATATTTAGAATCCTGGATTCCTCAGGTTAGAAGGGGCCATGAGAGGTCATACCGTCCAACCCCGCTGCCAGAGAGGACACCAATGAAAAATATTAAATGTAGGGCATTCTATAACCTTTCTTTTCACAGTCAAGAGTTCTTCCATATGTCTAAGCTAAATTTCTTCTACCGCAAATTTATTCCATTGTTTTCTTATTCTGACCTCATCGAACAGTTTTTTTTCATGGATTGAGTGGGGCCATTCTGAAACCTAAATTGAGTTTTGTGTGTCTCAAAACTAGGCTATAAATCAAAAACATTTTAGAAGTGAAAAATGATTAAAGGAAGAGAGGATATGTCTATGAAAGTAACATCCAAGAAATGGTATGAATATGGTCTAAAAATATGCACAAGGTGTTAAGATCAGGTAGCAAAATAAACCCCAGTATCGTATTTCCTATTCCTGGATACTTTGGCATGGAGTGAGATAACTGTGCTGGAGAGAGAAACTATTTACATAGATGGTTGACTATGTCCTAGGCAAATCTTCTATCTCAATTTTTAGGTCTTGTGGTCCTTCTGACCTTTATTTCAATAACTGAATTTATCCAGTTGGATCATTATACTTGTACACTATTTACTTCCTCCATTTTGAATTCAAGGAAAACAGTTTCTTTTGACAACCTATTCAATCAATGGCATTTATCGAGTGCTTACTATGTACAGAGCACTGTACGAAGTGCTAACAAGCTTACAGTCCAGAGGATCCATCACCAAATACTGAATGTACACATCACTGAAATTTGTAGCAGTGATTTATTTCTTTACAGAATCAGGCTTCAGGTTGAGCCAAGGATCTCAGATGAATGGGAAACTGAGGATACCCCATTAATGCAGCGTGGCTCAGTGGAAAGAGACTGGGCTTTGGAGTCGGAGGTCATGGGTTCAAATCCCAGCTCTGCCAATTGTCTGCTGTGTGACTTTGGGCAAGTCACTTAACTTCTCTGTGCCTCAGTTACTTCATCTGTAAAATGGGGATTAAGACCGTGAGCCCCCCGTGGGACAAACTGATCACCTTGTAACCTCCCCAGAGCTTAAAACAGTGCTTTGCACATAGTAAGTGCTTAATAAATGCCATCATCATTATTATTGTTATGTTTTAAGCAGTCACGAACTTACTTATCCTAAGATACTAGATGGCATGTCAAGGTTAAGATTTGAAACCATCAGATGCTGAATTCCTTGGAAGCCTCAAGACAAAACGTGGGGTCAGCTTCATTGTAAAAAATATGGAAAAATCTCTCTCTGCATCCTCACATTTCTTCCTGACTCCAAGACATCTCTACATGATTGTCCCGCTGGCACTTCCCTATGTATGCTATACCCTCCACTAGTCCCTCTTCAGGAACTCTGTGATACCTAAGCATGTAACTCATGTACATGAATTACATCAACCATAGACCAAAATCAAGCTTTAATTACAGACCCCCAGGATTGCGAGAAGATGAAGGGAAGGGAAATTGGCCCAGTCTTTGAAGGACAAAGATGGAGAAGGCCAAAGAGATCAAAAGACAGGGTGGATATCCTGGGGGAGTTTTTCTGATTTGTTCAGAGAACAAGGAAACCAGGAAGAAACAGGAAGAGATTTTGGGAGTATGTCTAACAATTATAGGCAGTTATTTTTACCTTGAAATTCTCTTCTGAGAGGCAGAAATAGGCATAAAATTTGAGGAAAGGGTGTGCTAGTAGAATGAATGGCTCATGACAGCACTAGTTGAGAAATCCCTAGTTGAGTAAGCAAATCTGGGGAAAGAAAAAAATTTGATGAAGCCTACGAGGGCTATTGATAATTTCATTTACATAACAGAAGAGAAAGGACACTCAGAAATTGAAACTTCTTGGGGTGATCAAATTCACATTACAAAATATTGGGGAGAATTTTACTGCAAAGCTCAGCAATTAGAGTTGACAATATTATTCTGAGGACCCAATCTTAAGCTCTCAGATGGCTTTGTTACCTTGTAACATATACCTTACACTTAATCATACCTAATAATAAATTAGTGAGAGAGCCTGAAGTAATGGCAGGCATGGGACAGAAGAAAGCAAGATTTGGGATTTTAGGGAATAAAATCACAAGGTCATCAGTCAACTTTCCCAGTTCTAGGACAGCTGGATATACAAATGAAACAGTGGGTGTTGAGTCAACTTGAAGCAATTATCAATACTTGTTTCGATTAAAATCCTAAATCCAAGTCGTAAAGGCACAATCGTGTTTGGCTTCCCTTTTACTCACACTTTCAAAGGGAACTGGCAAAAATGATTTCTTTCTAAATACTTCAGTATGGACGGATACCTGGCCATTTCAGCCCATGTGAACTGGGCTTTTCGGACTTGTGACTGGATCCCCCAAGATGTATTGTGATCAGCACAGGGGGACCGCCTCGCTGATAGCTCATTGCGACTGCCTCAATGAAGAGAAGCAGCATGGCCTAGTGGAAAGGGCACTGGACTGGGAGCCTTGAGACCTGGATTCTAATCCTGATTCTGCATCTTGCCTGTTGTGAGACCTTGGGAAATTCACTTATCTGTGCTTTAGTTTCCTCATCTGTAAAGTGGGAATTCTATACCTGTACTCCCTCCTTTTTAGACTGCGAGTTCTATAATACTAATAATTGCGGTATTTGTTAAGCGCTTACTATGTGCCGAGTACTTACACTAGCAACTAGGGAAGATACAATACAATCAGCTCGGACACAGTCCTTCAACCCACATGGGGCTCACAGTCTAGGGGAGGGAAACAAGTAATCTTCTTTTTACAGAGGAGGAACTTGAGGACCAGAAGACTTAAGTGACCTGCCCAAGAAGTGTGACTCTGGGCAAGTCACTTAAGTTCCCCATGAAGGACAGAGACTGAGTCTGACCTGATTGTGTTGTATTTCCCCCAGCACTTGGCACATTCACTGGCACATTGTAAATGCATAAGAAATGTTATCATTATTAGCTGCTTCCCCCCAGTACCAGCTGCTCCACACTGCTCTCCTCAACATTCTGTGCAAACCACCATCACCTCAGTCAACTCCTTTGTTTAGGGGGCTGGGCCTGAAGTCTGTGGACCAGAGCTCAGTCACCCAGAAGGCCCACTTGGGCCTACATATCTATTCTATTTATTTTATTTTGTTAGTATGTTTGGTTTTGTTCTCTGTCTCCCCGTTTTAGACTGTGAGCCCACTGTTGGGTAGGGACTGTCTCTATATGTTGCCAATTTGTACTTCCCAAGCGCTTAGTACAGTGCTCTGCACACAGTAAGCGCTCAATAAATACGATTGATGATGATGATGATAGGAGGGCAGTAGAGCTTTCCAAATATCCTGTCTGAATGTAGTGTCAACCTGGGTTTTGGCAGTCCCCAAAAAAGGCTTTAATGGAGCCACTTGCTTGGTGAATACACAATCTGACTATTAGTTCAGGGCTTGCAGCAACAGGTGGTCCTTTCCGTGAAGACCTGGTACTTCTTTTCATCCTTACCTTAGGTATTGGTCTTCTAGACTGTGAGCCCACTGTTGGGACCGTCTCTATATGTTGCCAACTTGTACTTCCCAAGTGCTTAGTACAGTGCTCTGCACACAGTAAGCGCTCAATAAATACGATTGAATGAATGAATGAATATTGGCAACTTCAACTCACATCTTTGAATGTCTGTGATCACTGTTTTTAGGGGTTCTTTATTTTTCTGAGCCCTGTTATTGGTTGAGGGAAAAGAGACTGGGGCTGGGAACCAGAAGCCCTGGGTTCTAGTCTCTCTAGACTGTAAACTCCAAGTGGGCAAGGACCGTGTCTACTAACTCTGTCATACTGTACTTAGTAGAGTGCTCTGCACACAGTTAGTGCTCAAATAGAATTGATTGATTGACCCTGCCTGTCGCTGGCTAACAGGGGAGAAGATCGCACATGCACTCTCAGTGTGCTATACCTCTGCCTGCCTACTTGATTACTGCAATCATTCAACAGTATTTACTGATTGCACTCCGGGCCCCAGCAGGAACAAGGACTGGGTGGGATGAGAGAGCATGTGAATGATGCTGTGCAAGCACTAGCACGATCATTAATTCCTCTGTATAGCAGGTTCTCGGTCCTTAGACTTTGGGCTTCTCTGTTGACCCATCACTTCTCATAATGTCTCTTCGAGGTAGGTCCAATTTATAATATCCGTTTGACATGATTTCACTAGTTTGGGGGAGGAGAGTGCCTTCCTTACTAAGTATCCCAGAAAACGCCTTCTAAAATGAGATAGAAGCAGTGCAGCCTAGTGGACAGAGCAAGGGTCAGGTACCTGGGTTCTAATTCTGGCCTTTCCACTCATCTACTATGTGACCTTGGGCAAGTCACTTAACTTCCCTGTGCCTCAGTTATATCATCTGTAAAATGGGGATTAAGATTTTGGGCCCCATTTAGGACAAGAACTGTGTCCAACCTGATTAGCTTGTATTTCCTCCAGCACTTAGAGCAATGCCTGGCTCTAGTAAACACTTAAATACTATGGAAAAAAAAATAGATGGAGGTCCTCTTTGCAATCAGCCAGTGAATAGTTGGGGGAATGTTTCAAATGCTGGGAAGCAAAAATAGTGAGCAAATACACTCACCTGAGTTGCTGCTCTCTGTGCAATGCTCTAACTGTAACAGATCATTATTATTTAGTGGGAATTACTTGTTATGAATATTTAACAAGCCTGCAATTAGCTCATTGATCAACATGATGGCTGAAGTGGAATAAACTGCTGATTAAACATTTATAATTTTGCATAAAATGCCTCTACGATACAGGACAATAAAGGAGTATTTTTCTTATACCAGGTCGGCACTATTCTTAACTCATTTGACCCTTTGAAGTTTCTATAACAATAATAATAATTGCGGTATTTGTTAAGTGCTTACTATGTTGTCAGACACTGTCCTAAGTGCTGCGGCGGATATAAGATAATCGGGCTGGGCACAGTCCCTGTACCGCATGGGGCTCACAGTCTTTATCCCATTTTACAGATGAGGGAATTGAGGCACAGAGAAGTTAAGTGACTTGTCCAAGGTCATACAGCAGACAAGTGGCAGAACTGGTATTAGAGCCCAGATATTTCTGAATCCCAGGCCCATGCTGTAGCCACTAGGCCACGCTGCTTCTATCTGTGCTAAGTAGGAAGGAACTTGTTTTCCTCAGTCTCAGACAGAGTCAATGCCTAAAATCAGAGTTTCTGAACCCAACGTGGTGCTTGAATATCTAGTTTAGTAGAAAGAGTACTTGGAATCTTTTCCTGGCTCCTGCTCCACCCTCCTTGTCAAGCTGTGAGGAAATTTATGAGATAGCATGTTTTCTATGCTTTCAGCTGCTTGGATTAGAGTTACATTTAAAAGCAAAACGATGGTCTGGCTATCACTCTTTCCTACTCATTGATTTTTTGATTCCACAGAGGAAATCTTTACCGTCAATCCGGCTATCCATCAAGCACAAGAAACCTTATGCACAGGCACGGCTGCTTACCTGAAGCAGTGACGGAGGCCAGCCTCTGTCTCCAGCTTCCGATGCAGCCTTGATCTCCAGGCTCAGCCTTCACTGGGGAGTGACTCCTCTCTGGACTGTCTCCAGTTCTACCTCTAATTCAATGGGAACTCCATAAATCAAGATGCCTTGGACCTCAGACAATGGCTACCCCTGCCCTGACTTGCCCTAATAGCAAAGAAACATCAATTAACTAATAGTATTTATTGAGAGCTTAGTCTAGGCACATCACCAAACTAAGCCCTTGGGAGAGTGAAATAGTTTCAGGACAAGATCCTTGCCTTTAAGGATCTTAAAATGTTGTGGAGGAGCTGACCATCTAGCTTACAAACACTTTCACACAATCTATATGATTCTTAATGACAGACCATATCAAGCTCTTAGCCAGCTAGGATTTAGCAGGATGTGATGATAATAATAATAATGATGGTATTCATTACTTAGAATGTGAGCCCAGTGAGAGACAGAGATTCATTACCTTGTATCTACCCCAGCACTTAGTACAGTTCTGGTCACATACTAAGTGCTTATTTTAAGTTTTAGGCCCAAACCAAACAAGTCAAAATCCTTACCCTGCCCAGGCAGAGCCAATAGCTAAGGTTGCTTCTGCAATCTAGGAGCTGGAGGGGAGTGAGAAACACAGAATCCAAGGATGGAAGGGAGGGATCTTCAGAAGTCATTTCGTTCATCCTCCTTTTGGACAAGCCTATTCCTAAACCACCCCAGAGAGATGGATTTCATCCAACTCCCAGATCCCTGCAGGAAGGGTGTGTCTTTTAGAAACCTATTCCTTTGACTGAGGTCCTGAAATGAGCCTGTCTTCCAAACTGCTTTCAGCTGCACAATCCAAGAGCTTCCTGTTCAATACCAAGTGACCCAGGTCTAAAAAGAGAATGTGACTCTTGGAGGCCAGGAAGACAGCAATGTGACCCATGTCTTGGAGAATACCAGCCTTGTTTGGGCTAGATTTCCTTGGCAATTTTCAATGGGGTTGTTAATGCCTGATTACGAAATGGCTGAGGGTAGTATTTTGCCCATAGGCAGGGAGGTAAAACTATAAAGAACTACACTGTGAATGAATAAAGAGGCTCAGCTTTGGAAAGAAAAGTACTAAAGGCCAGGGCCATGTGAGAAGACTTACCCTTTTGGTTTCTTTTCCCCTCCACCAAGAAGGTTTTAAGTCCCAGTGACACAAAGCAATGAGGCGACATCATCTGCCAGACCTAGAGAGCGATAAAAAAAAAGAACCATTTTACGTCAAATCAGGGATGAAGATCCGCTTGATAGTGGAAAATTCCCAACCAGCCCATCCCACCGTACATTCAAGTGGCCAGCCTGAGAGCAGAGTGAGTTTTCAAGCAGCCACTGTTTAAACAGAAGATTTATTTTTTGCAATCTAATTATTAAGGTAGTAGGTGGTTCTCCCTATTAGATTAGAAGAAATTGCAAGCTATCCCTTTTCAAAACAGTCCAAAAAATAAAAAGAGAGCCATTATATGAGCTGAAGTTGAGATGAGGCAGAAAAATAATCCTTTTTTCTCCCCACCTAGAGGTGGTTTCTTTTCTTTTGTCAAATAAAATAACCATTTAGAGTAGACACATAAATAGCCCGTTTCGACTTGAGGCTGAAATTCAGCAAAGCAAACCTTTGCTTGACTCCAGACATACTGAACAGATGCTTGTTTCTCAGCCTTCTGGGTAAACTCAAGAAATTAGGGAAGAGATTCCTGGGCTACCCACTTTGTGGTTGTTTCTGTTACTATTGACTTTTTACTAATGCCCTCCCTGCTGCCTAGTATTAAGCTCAAATTGCATAGGTCTGTCCCTGCCTGAACATGAACCCCGGTAGTGGCAACTGTTGTTACATTCAGAAACATGGTGGTAGGAGGGCTGGAACACCAATCTGTCCCAATCACCCTTGGGACTGGATGGTAACAGAGTTGGTATACATGTTCCCTGCCCTCAAGAAGCTTAGAGTCTGAGGGGAGTTTTATCTCTATTCCCAAGCTGTGGCAGTATTCCTTACCACATCCAAGATTCTGTTTCAGTATGCTACTTTGCCCCTGCTCAGTGCGGTGATTACTCTGACCATATGAACATATTAATGTCAATAATATGTTGGGCCATCTGGCTTCCACTAATGGGCTGTAAGTTTCTTGAAGGCAGAGGATCTGGTCCATCTTTTAACAAGCCAAGTCAAACTGGAGCAAAGTTACAAAAAGGCTTTTTATTGAGGCGCCCACATGTTTAAACAGGCCAATTATCAGTAGGGGAATTCCCTACTAGCACATCCCTTTCCACCGGATTAGCAAGTGTAACCTCTGAATGAAGCCACTGGGAACCCATGCCGCCATTCCACTGTGACAGCCAGGGCCCCCCTGGCCCTACATGTGCAGGCCCTGAGCACAGAGCAGGGCCACGGAGGTTTAAGCAGTGTCCTGGCTTTAGAAACTTGGGAACTTCAGGATGACTCTGAATGACCTGGGTGGCAGGCCCCTACAAATCTTCTTTTACCAAACCTGCTGGACTCTGAATTTTCACTTCTATTACTTCATCTTCCCTATTACTTTGGTTGTCAAACAATTCTCCATCTTATTCTTAGACTGGGATCCTCTGGAAGGACACAAAGGCTTACCTTTGTGCACACTGCCCCAGGGTCTAGTACAGTGCTCTGCCCACAGTGAGCTCTTAATAAACACTACTATTTACTTATATAGTTGGGCACATGGTGTTTCTTCTGGAAGAATGTCTTTGTCCCTCCAAATTGGGCCTGAGATTTCTCCCAGTGGGTGCTCTATGCTCTGGCCTTCTCTCTGTGGCCAGCCTACTCAAGCCCTGGGCACTGTCCCGAGAATCCCCTGCCCTCCCCACCCCCGGCTCCCAGGTTGGCAGCAGGGTGGAAGGGGAGAACAGCTTGATAGTGGGGTGGGCTTGCTGACTTCAGTCTCAGGGCCTGCCCCGGGACACAGCCCCTGCTATCTTTAATTTAGACCTTATTTAGCTTTGCCCCGTGTGGAGTTAGGTTTAAAAAAAATTCTCCTCAGTAGAATATTCCATTCCAAATTGATGTCCGGCCCCACGACAACGTGGCCAGAAAACAAAAATTCAACCGTAAGACTGACCTCAGTGTTCTGCAAAGTCTGTTTGCTCCTTTCTCCTCAAACCTCATTCTCTCAGGCCTGTGCCCCGCAGAATGTCAGACAAACCAGCCAACTGAGCCAAACTGCCTCCAGCCCCACTGTGAGATTTGGCAATACGGTAAGAAGGAAGGATCCCCCTGAGCCTATATTCTCTGTCCTCTCTCCTGAACAAGGTTCCCTGCTCCCTCGTTACACCTGCCTCTCCCCAGCTGGAGGCTGGGCTCCCAAAAAGAGCACTGGAGCAGAGAAGTAATTTAACATTCAACCAGCGCTTCTGGCTATCGTCTTCATTCAGCTACGAGGAGAATTACACTGTTTAATCATATGTTTCCTGGAAGCAGGAGGTATAAATATTTATCAATTGTAATTTATTGGGCATTTACTGTTTACAGAGCACTGTACTAAGTGCTTGGGAGAGAAATATAATTGAATTCGTACACACATTCCCTGCTCACAAGACATTTACAGTCCAGAATATTTCTTCAGCAGATGTGCTGTATTGGTGTGGCCTACAACCACCTGCCCTGTGCCCCTTTCTAATCCGACACTGTAGAGTGAGGCGTGCTCGCCCTGACAACCCTCGGTCACCGGCGCCCAGAGCTAAAATGGCTCCGAGAGGCTGCGGAATGAGAGAATTCACAGATTGTGGAGGTGGGCTGGAGAATCAATGCCATTAATCAAAGTCAGCGTCCTGGAGAACGAAGAGGTTGGGCTGTGGTTTCAAAGAGGGAAGAGGAGAAGGATAGGGTGGGACAGACAAGAAAAAGGATAACGAGCACAAATGTTGCAGCAGAAACAGGGGATGGGTTGGGCAGTATAGACATGGACATGCTACCTCACATTTACTTCTCCCACATGGTTCCTAATTCTCCTCCCTGTCCAGACTCATTTGCTTCCAACTCTCCCACCTCTCATACCTTAATTGTGGGTACCCTCAAGGCTCAGTTCCTCACTCGGTACCCACTATCTTGGGAAGCTCTTCTATTCACAAGGTTTCAGCTACCACCTATTATTCAATCAATGGCATTTACTGAGCATTTACTTTATGCAGAGCACTGGATTCAATGCTTGGGGGAGTACAACAAAATAGAGCTAGCAGATAGGATCCCTGACCCCAAGGAGCTCAAAATCTAGTGGCCTTAGATGGGCATCATCTATGTAGATGATTCCAATAATCTACCTCATGTGTCCCAACCCTACTTCTGGTTATGTAATCTTGCACTTCCTCTAGCCTACGGGGCCACTCCTCGAGAATGATCCTGATGACGCCTTAAATTGAACAATCAAAGGTATTTACTGAGCACTTACTATGTGCTGAGCACTGTACTAAGCACTTGGGAAAGTACAATACAACAGAGTTAGTAGACATGTTCACTGCTCACATGGCCCAGCATCCCACAACCTCTGAGCCACACTTGAACGCTTATCTTTTAACCTCCACATTCAACCTGTCCCTAAATCCTTCCTGTTCTCTCTCCTGGCTTTTTACCCCAAACACGAAACTCAGGATTTACATTTTCAATGCACAAAGAGGCTCAGTTCTGGGTCCAAAGGTGGCCAAGTCAAGAGGAAAAGGCAAAAAGGCACCGCCTGCAGGGAGGAGTACTTCAGTCAGGGAGGAGAAATGATTTTGGCCAGATTGCCACTGGAGAAATCCTGAGACCTGGAGTTGGGGCAGGGAAAAGAGGGAAAGGCTGGAAAGAGGACAATGGATTCTAACCCATGGAGGTGCTGCTGCTTGTGGCCATGGCAGCTCCTATTTGGTCTTCAGGTAGCCAGGGGTGCAGCCCCAAGGCAACTTGGCCTAGCAGATAGAGCATGAGTTTAGGAGTCAGAAGGACCAGTGTTCGAATCCTGACTCCGCCACTTTTCTGCTGACACACCTTGGAAAAGCCGCTCTGTGCCTCAGTTACCTCATCTGTAAAATGGGGATTAAGATTGTGAGCCCCATGTGAGAAGGACTGTGTCCAATCCAATTTTCTAGTATCCACCCTAGCACTTAATATAGTGTCTGGCACGTAGTAAGTTGTTAAATACCACAACTATTATTATTATTATGGCTAGGGGGTGGGGCAGAAATAATGCAATGCAGGCTGGAGTGACAATCATCTTGAGAATAGGCCAGTGGGACAGCTTTGCCTGTTGGCCACATTTCACCCGCCCTTAACTCAGATGTTTTGAGAGAAATTGTCAAGAATTTCATTCCAAATCAGGGCCCCGGGGCTCATTTTGGGGAGTGATAAATGCCTGTGGCCCTTGAGTAATTTGCAAGTAATACAAGAGAAACCACCAACTGGATTCCTATTCACTTGCCTTCTGGAATGAAATATTGTGTAATTACAGCCCCCTCAGTTTCCACAAAAAAGTCAAAACCCAATGCTTCTCACAGAGAATATATATATATATATATATATATATATATATATAAAATGAACAAAAATGAGATACATATTTCCTGTAGGTTTGTTCTCAGCGCTTGGAGATGCCAACTTTCCACAGGTCCTACCCTGAAATGTGATCAAACTGCTAACACTGTATTTTGGGTTTGATCTAGAGCTGCAACAACAAAAAAAGTAGTAGAAAGGAATGTAGCAAAACAAAAAATAATGAAAACTGGCTTCTCCCTTGCTCGCCCAGTGGGTTACCAATTATAAACTCCTCTGTGGCAGGGGAGGGAATGAAGTGCAAGATGTGGAAGGGAATTGCAGAGACAGTATACAGAGCTTCAAATTTTTACTGTTTCATTTGTTCGCCCGTTATCATGCACCAACCCTTTAGTTTATCCTTTATGATTTTCAGATTTGCTGCTTGCTGAAAAAACAGCTAGGGAAATTCTGGTCTAACTGAAAAGTTGGAAATATAGCCATGCCTGGCAAGTGAAGCTTTCTTTTAATTTCCTTTGAACTTTTGCAGATTTCACTGTTCACCAACAGTTATTTGAAAAGCAACAATAATGGAATAAAATTACCCACATGGAAAAACAATTTAGAAATGGAGTCTTTTCTAATTAGTTTACCTACCTTTTTATACATTGATTATAAGTAACGGATGTTTCACCATTTGAAAATTACATTCAACTATAATTGTACCTTTGATACCCCCAATTTAGGTCACTTTATTTTAATAGCTGAGCATTCTCTTGCTCGATAATAGAACACCAGTTTTAAATTATTTTTCAATAGTTACAATTCCTTTGTCCATTATTTGCAAACACCTTCAGTGATGTGTAGCAGGCAATTAAGCTAAGCTTAATGCTTAAATTCTGCCCTGCTTATCTTTAAAACCCACCATTTTCATTCTTCTGTAGACCAAGATGTCTATAGCCATAGATAAAGCTATAAGCATAAGCTACTGAAGCTCTTTATTACTTGAAACAAGGCCAAATTTAATGGTTTGATCGTAATGAGAACCTGATTTGGTGGTTCGTTATGACAAAAGTGGCCACTTACCGTTCAAATACATCTGTATTTAATATAACTGTAGAAAGACAATGGATTCACATTTGTGGGTTGAAATAGGTCATTTCCCATCTTAAGAACTAGACCTGCAATGAAAATAAGCACTGGCCTCATGCTCAGGAAATAAAAAAAAACACCGAGGTGGGTCTATAAGCTCGTCCTCTAGATTGTAAGCTTCTGGAGGGCAGGGTGGTGTCTACCAACTCTCTTGTACTCTCTCAAGTGTTTAGCACAATGCCCTGCACAAGATAAGAGTGCAATCAATACCACTGGTTGTAGGATGCAACAAGGAATACTGGTGCAGACTGCAAACATCATTCAAACTCCCCTGATTACTTGAGAATTGCCACATGCCAATGACTGGTCACTGAAATTCACTTACTAAAGGAGTGCATAGATTTTTAAACCTTTCTGCTAATTCAGCCAGGTGTTACAGACTGGCAGTAAGTCTGAAGAAGACTGAAAAAAAATGAGAATACTTGCACCAGGGAGCAACTTCACACAACCAAAGATCTTCATTGGCAACACGGAGCTAAATCCCATCACAGAATGATATCTAGGCAGCACACTGGCTAATGAAGCAAGTGAGACAAGGAAGTAGAAAAATCAAATCAAGAGGTCTAGGACACCCTTTGGGAGACTATTACACAGTGCACAGTAACAGTACCTTATTAGGTTTTAGATGAAACAAGGTACTCAGAGCAGTTGGGCTATATAACCTTCTCTATGGCGTGAGATCTAGATCCCTTCATAGTCACCACAGTTGACTCCTTAAGCAGTTCCCTCAGCCTCATCTTTTGGGCCACACTCAACATCAGGTGGCAGAACAAGATAACCCCCACAGTAAAGTCAGTCTCTCTAGCATTGAGGCTACGCTCACCACAGCACAGTTTCACCGGGTGGAACAAGTGTGGACAATGGATGAAAGACTGGAGAATAGTTGCTGCCTGATGAGTTGAAATCAGGCATCTGCAAACAAGGGGGACGGAAGAAGTGAAACAAAGCCTCAGACAAGAAGAGCCTCTCAGCGGAAAACTGGGAGAGGACAGCGGCAGAGCGCACTGCAATCGAGCAAGGAGCAGCTCCTTTTGAGCAGAAGCACTTGAAAGGATACTGACGCAGAGAGGCAGAAGCAAAAAATCAGTGCAAGGTGTTGCTAACAACAGACACGACAGTGCAACAAAGGACAACCTTTGTGTCACATGGACAGTGTGGTCGGAACCACGGATCCTGTTTTGGCTCTGACACACACATGTGAATCTTACTATCAGATGCATCTTTGCATATGAATGACAACTATATCATACACATATATATACGTGTGTGTATATATATATATATATATATATTTATATACACACACACACAAACTCGAGCTTTCCTCTCTGTTTTGTTTTCACAGGTATCTAGACTCCCAGGGAAATCAGAAGATAAGATGCTCAGAGACCATGGCTGGGCGACTTGGGCTTGTGGCCTTATCACGTCTGTTTCCCAGAAGTGCTGCTAAGCACCGTGGCATGGAGGGCACGTGCAACAGAGCTGCTGTATTTACAGTGTTGGAGATTGAGTAATGGTGATAGGGAAGGGGGAGGGTACAGAATTACTTTTGATATTTAATGCTTAGTTTTACCATCATTTGTCTCCCTATCTATTCTCTGAGAGTGTACACAAATAGGGTGATTTTTAATTCAGGTTGATTCCCAAGCCCTCAGTACAGTGTTCCGCACACAGCAGGTGTGGAATAATAGTATTTATTGAGCACCTATTCTATGCAGACACTATACTGAAAGCTTGAGAGTGTACACTACAGTTAGAAGAAATGACCCCTGTCCTCAAGGGGTTCACAATCTAGCAAGGGAGATGATGCTAATAAATTTCAGGTAGGAGGAAAAAGAGAATGGAAAGATGGATGGATGGATGAGTAGCTGCTTCAATAGCACAGAAGTGTTCCAGGCAAAAGGAAGAATATGAGTGTGGTATTGGAATTAGGACACAAGGACAAGGCACAGTGAATTGACTAGCTTTACAGGAAAAAGTGAGAGCTGGGGTGTAGGGGAAGAAGAGAGTGGATAAGTAAAAGGGTGAGAGGTGATGGAATGCCTTAAACCAATGATTAAGAGTTTCTCCTTGATGTGATGAGTGAGTGCACTCATGCAGAATGACATTAAGAAAAATGACGAGTAGCAGGGCTATTTGTTTTCATTCACATATTCATTCTCCCCCATTCCTCCCATAAAACTTGCCAATTTCCTATACCATTGTTTTGAAAAAGCAGACAATTCCAAGTTAAAATGTCCTGCACTAATTTTAAAATAATGTAATCAATGACAATTGTTGAGTTGCAATTTGCTCTCCACTACAAAGGACAAAAAAATTAGACATGGCTCCAGTCAGAAGACTCATTATTAAGACAGATTTTTCTGTGGTCAATTTAATCCCAATTTTTGGGTCTACTCTGCAAATCGGCCACAGTTTTTTGTCCTCCCCTCAAACACAAAGATAACACACATATTCCTCTTGGTACTCCCAGTTTTTAGTGGTACATTTCTACTTTTAGTCCATACAACAAAATGAAAGAAACTGCAATTGGTGATAAACAAATTTTATTTCTTTCTTGAAACCAAGAATGAAATGCCCAGGATTTATATAGTGCCTTTTTCCCTGAGACATCAGAGCAGGGGAATCAATCATTCAATCAATCGTATTTATTGAGTGCTTACTGTGTGCAGAGCACTGTACTAAGCGCTTGGGAAGTACAAGTTGGCAACATATAGAGACAGTCCCTACCCAACAGTGGGCTCACAGTCTAAAAGGGGGAGACAGAGAACAAAACCAAACATACTAACAAAATAAAATAAATAGAATAGATATGTACAAGTAAAATAAATAAATAAATAAATAAATAAATAGAGTAATAAATATGTACAAACATATACAGGGAATGGGAATTTGCTCATTTTGGGAAATGGGAATTTTACATTTTGACAGTGCTTGCATTTATTGGTATAGCTATCCTTGGAACTTTAAGACTATCCTGATAGCTCTCATTCAAATATGTGTAAGGCCATAGGGACAGTCTCTCCCACATTGGCCTTGCAAAAATAATAGGGCACAATTTTTAGTCCCTTGGCCATCTGAGAGAAGCAATGCTTTCTTGTTCCCAGGCACCCTGTATACTTCTCTGTCCACAGTTAGTATTAACGATGATAATGATGATTCTTAAAATGGAGAAACTAGAACACTAAGGCGACTACCAAAAGGCACTATTATCTCTTCAAGGGCCAAAAGAACACCACACTTTACTGGGGTTGAAGAAGGGAGGGAAAAGAGTAGTCTACTCATTGTAGGCAGGGAACATGTCTACCACAACTCTGTTGTATTTGTTCTCTCCCAAGCAATTAGTACACTGCTCTCAACTCAACACTCAATAAACACTCAATAAGTACCAATAATTATGTTCCTCTCAGTTTTGGGTGGCAACAAATAGTAACAGCCCTGACCCAGAAATCAGAGGACCTGGGTTCTAATCCAAGCCGTCACTTGTCTGCTGTGTAATCCAAGCAGTAATTTTATTTCTCTGTGCCTCACTTTCCTCATTTGTAAAATGGGGATTAAATACTTGTTCTCCCTCCCCTGTGAATTCCATGTGGGACATGGCTGCATTGGACTGATTATGTTGTAGCTGTACGCAGTGAAAGCTCAATAAATATCACTAATTGGTGCTGATACAATTTTTCTTGAACCTGGATGTATCTTTAGTGGAAGAGCCAGATCTCACAGCCAAATAGAAGGTTGATCACCACATCAATTGATCATATTTACTGAGCACTTGCTGTGGGCAGAGCACTGTACTAAGCTCTTGGGACAATACAGTATAACAGCGTTGGTAGAAACGTTCCCTGTCCACAACTAGCTTACTATCTAGACCATAACTTCAGAAACCTTGATGCTCCACTGTTATTAAGCTACCCACTCTTCCTGGAACATCTGAGAAAAATGGGTGATCCTGTCAGGACCATGATTTACCAGAGTCTATCTTGAAGCTCTTGAGATTAATTCAGATGCCTGCCATCAGAAAGCTGTTGAAGGTGTTTTACCTGCTTTTAACCATTTGACAGAATGAGTTGTTCCTGACAAAGGCAAAATGTTGACTTTGCACTGTGCTGAATTCTTCAGTTGCCTCTTTAGAACAAACTGCTGGCATGTGTCCTTTTGTTGCGATTCAAACCAGCAATGATGCTTCTGCCTTAGCTAAAGTTTAAGCTATTATGTTAAGCAAATAAATTGGTGGCAAAAATAGAAATACAAATTAAAGGATAATGCTACTGGATCATTCTTGCCTCATGTTCGGTCTACAGACAAAAAACACTAAATCTCAGTGATTCTCCAATCAGGCTAAATAAAAATGCACAGCACATGTCAATGCAATTACACAAAATGTATGCTCTCCATCAAGTATACTATGCATCACTCTTTCCCAAAAGTTTCATAAATAAAAATCGGGTCTGTTCTTCATTATTCAATGTAAGAAAGATGACTGTAGCTGGATTTATTTTTTAAAAATGCTAACAAAAACTTTGTATATATTCGTTGAAACTACAATCAATGAATCCACAGATTTTTGTAAATAATCTGGAGGATGAAGCAGTTTCCATATGAGGATGGATTGAAAAAGATGGCTCAGAAGAGACATGATTGAGGTGTATAAAGAGAGAGAACAGGTCTCTTTATACACCTTTCTTTATGCACCTTGAGGAGAGTACTGAGCTGGGATAAGCTCAGGGGTTAAGACAGCGGGGAGGAATGTGCTGGACTGCACCATAAAAAAAGTTGGAGAATAGCTTGAATCTCATCTTTCCCCTACATCCACTCCTCCCCTTAACTTTCCCTTCTCGGTCAAAACCACTACGATCCTCCCCATCACAGCAGCACATGTTGTTGTTGTTGTCTGTCATCCTTAACAATTTGTTATCATTCAACCTGCCTACTGCCAAATCCAGTTTTTCCTGCACAACTTTTCCTGGATCCCCATAAACTGCTCCAACACTGGTACGTGCTCTAATCTTGCCCTAGAGAATATATCAGCCTCCTGCCATTGCCCTCCCATCCTCTCCCCCCGGCACCCATCTATACTACAAACTGTTGCACAGATCATCTTCCTGAATCATCACTCGGCTCACCTCTCTCCTCTCAGAACTCTCCATTGGTTCCCTGTGCTTCACCTCATCAAGCCAAAATCCCTCACATCTGGCTTCAAGAATTCCCTCCTTCTGGACCCATCTTACCTATCTGATCTCTTCTTCTGATGACTCTCCCCCATCTCTGTCCCCTCACTCATGCAGACCCTCTGGCTTGAAAATCCCTCCTTCCACACATCAGATCACAACTCACCTCACGTGAAAATTCCTCCTAAAATCCCTACTTCCTCAATCACCTTTCTCTGATTACTTTCCCACCACCCTGAGCCACATCATCCTTTCAGCAAACTCTAGCACATAACTTTTTTACACCTTCAGGTACCTTTTCCTGCCCAATTTATATTGATCACTCTGGTTGAAAATATTATTTTTCTATTTATTAAGCATTCACTATGTGTCAAGCACTGTTCTCTAGCACTGGGGTAGATGTAAGTTAATCAGGTCTGACAGAGTCCCTGTCCCATATGGGACTTGCAGTCTAAGCAAATCACTTTATGTTTGTCTCCCCCATTAGGAGCATAAGCTCCCTTGTGGGCAGGGAACCTGTTACTTTGTTCTCTGCACTGAGAAGTGGCATGGCCAGGTGGAAAGAACACAGACCCGGGGGTCAAAGGACCAGGTTCTATCCTCAGCTCTTCCACTTGCCTGCTGTACAACTAACATTGTGCCTTATTTTCCTCATTTGAAAAATGGGATTCAATGACCACTTAGATTGTGAGCCCCATGTGAGACATGGACTATGTCCTATGGCTTATATTGTACTAACCCCAGTACCTAGCACATAGTAAGCACTTAAATACCACATTATCACGGTATTTCCTACTGAATCAAATGAGAGCTCAATAAAAGCTACTAATGTTGCTAATTTGAAATTGGAACTTCAGCAAAGCACAGTCTACTCTTATCTACAAACAAGTTAAATGCCTTTTAAATTAAATTTCTTACAAGTTCAACTTTTCATCAGAGGAGGCTGAGGATTCTGGAATCCTGACAACTCTAAATGACTCGAGTATGGACTAGCTGTACAATTTCGTAAACAAGTTTGTTTTAGTGCTATCGACTTGTTTGTTTTCTCTCACTATATGTACTTGACCTTAATTGAAAGTCATAAAGAAAACAGATTAGCCAAGCCACCACAATTATTTTTTTTGGACTGATCGCCACAAAATTAAGAACACATCGGGAAAAGATATTTCAGCACTGTTACAAAAGAACAATTTGGAGTTTCAATAAAGTGTGGTGATTGCTTTAAAATAAGCAGCCTATAATTGCCTGAAAGAGCTAACGCTTTGAAAAAAGTGGTCCTAGGAAGGCTTCTCTTCCCCGACATACTGAATCTTCCATGTAGATTAAGAAATTTGGATTCCAGATCCTATTCAATGTGTTGCAAAGAGGAGGCTCTCTGCTGCTCCCCCATCTTTTAAACCCCAACATCAATAACCTCGGTAGATGACCCAACAGGGTAGACTTCAGGGATGCTTTGGGTGAAGGTCTGGGAACACTATGCCGACAATGGATTCCCTTCCGGGTAGAGTTCAGAAGAGGGGGCCTTCCTCCACTTCTCTCCAGAGACTCAGATGCTCTCTAGGATGGGCCCCTGTTAGATTAAGTTCAGTTTAAGGGATCTTTCCAGGAGCACTGCAGATCAATTTCAAAACCCAAGTGGTGAGCCTGGAGCTAACCCTAACCACCCAGGTGACATAGGGCCCATTCATTCGCACACAGTAAGCGCTCAATAAATATGACTGAATTAATACTAAGGGCCTTACTAATACAATTATCATTATTTATTAAACAGAGGCCCAATGGTGTAGTAGTTTAGTGAACAAAATATTGATTAAAATAAGAGGTACTGTGAACAACAGCAGTATAGAAGGAACTATAAAAGTGTTAGTCCAACTTTCTGCCCACTAATTTATTTTGCTAAAGGATATGGTCCAGTGAGGGGAAGGCTTGGGAGACAATTCACAAAAGATAGGCACCTTGGTGGAGCCCAACTGTCCTGACTGGCCTAAGGAGAGGCATATGGGTGCTCTCCTTATTGGGGAAGAATGCAAAAGCGTTTGCCCATTCCCCATGGATCTTCACAGCCACATTCCCATGCATGGGTAAGACAGCAGCTTTCTGTTTGATTATGAAAGGCAGATATATGATATAGAATATATAGCACAGAGATATATATGAAGTCTTCATTTTATATGTAACATATAAGATGTGAGCCTGTTGTTGGGTAGGGATTGTCTCTGTTGCCAAATTGTACTTTCCAAGCACTTAGTACAGTGCTCTGCACACAGTAAGTGCTCCATAAACATGATTGAATGAATATACATGAATATATATATATATAAATGACTGATATGTACTATATATTCCAAGGTGACTACTCTGACCTTATCACATATGAATCTCAGGTGTTTCAGAAACTAGGTTTGAGGGAGGTCTGATTTTCCAAACAGGCTGGCCTTTAAAACAGTTCCTTCCCCTTTCTCTCTCTTTTTTAATGGTATTTGTTAAGCACTATGTGTCAGGTCCTGTACTAAGCGCTGGAGTAGATACAAGCTAATCAGGATGCACACAATCCATGTCCCACCTAGGACTCACAGTCTTAATCCCCATTCTGCAGAAAACTGAGGCACAGAGAAGTGAAGTGACTTGCCTGAGTTCACACAGCAGGTAAATGGCAGAGCTGGGATCAGAAGCCAGGTCTATGCTCTATTCACTAGGTCCTCCAGGACTATAAGCTAATACAGAACAGCATAACAAGTATCCTGGATGCACGTTATATGAAGACATCAACGATATTCCCTGAGAGGTTATGATTTATAATTTCAATTTCAGAAGCAGAAAGAAATGAAACTCCACGAAAATATCTTTCAGAGTGGCATCCTACTGTTCCCCCAATAATCTCTGATTTATAAACGCTGAGAAAATGAGAGGTTTTGGAGGGAAGATCTATGTCCCCTGCAGCTACAACTTAGGACACAAACAGTTATATAGAGGCTGAAGGGTTCTGCTACCACATGCAAATTGTAACTACAACAATCAGATCCCTATTTCTCACCTCTTCTTCTCGTGATCTTGTTTTTTTTAAACAGGTGAGGGAATCCCAACTATACAGTGAACACACTCTTCCACCATGGTGCTTTAAGGTCTGCCGCAGCTGGGCCAGAGAGAGAGAGTTCATGGACAGTTTAGTTCTTAGCGAGGCAGCACCTTCCTAAAGATCAATGCAATAATTCTATGCCGTTTTCCCTCCATTCACCCTGCAGGGCAACACAAGGGTTATCTTATTTCCAAGACACTTTCCCTTAAGTTATACATCTGAACTTTAACCCCAACATTTGCTAAGAGAATGGGCCTCATGTCAACTCAAGGAACAAAACACTGAATGACAAACTGGAGAGGGTTAGATTTCTGCCTGCACAGCATTCTGCGATGGTAAATTCCACATGTTTGCTACTGTGTAAAGAGCTAACTCTAAGCTCCTTGTGGGCAGGGATTGTGTTTACCAACCACTGCATTGTACACAATAAATGCTTAATAATATCATAGATTGGCTGACTCCTTATTGTCAATCCACCACCTTCCAACATCAATGGATGTTCTCTCATCCTATTTGATAATCAGCAGTTCCTGGTTCAGTGTCCACATCTTTGGTGATTTTGGAGATAGCAACAAAGTCCATTGCCAGCCTATATCTTTTCAGAATCTGCTGTTGGTCCAGTGAAAAGAATATACCTCTGGGAATCAGGAGCCATGGTCTACCTCTGCTTGATCAACCAGAAGAATGGCCGTTGGGGTCATTCCTCTCTGCTTAAGTTTTCTGATGCAAGGACTACCTAAGGATCCATGAGGTGGGCAGTTCCAACAGGAGACCTGAAAAAGAAAACGACCGCAGCAGCTGCTGAGGCTGGGTCACGATGCTACAGCACAGCATCAGCACGAGGCTGCAATCATTTTGGCCATGACAGCGTCCTGCCTTTAAAAAGCCCGAGTGCACTTCACGAGGCCCCAATTCACTCATTGCTCTCTTTGCCACAGCGGGAACATGAATGGCAGGGATCCGAGTGGGCAAGCGATGCTTTGCAACTGTTGTTACTGAATCGATCCCTTTACATCGGTTTTTGGCCCTGAAGCAGGGCTGAGGCTCAGCTACTCTTCTGTAAAGAAGAACCCATCGTCATCATCTTCCAGACAGAAAAATCCTAGTCTCTGCATTTACTCTCCTGATCATTTTACTTGTCCCTCTCAATCTTTTCTGGCTCTGTTACATTCTAGGCTTCAATAACCAGAACTGCAGTCAGTATTCAAGGTGTGACTTGTGGTTTCCTATAGTGACTAATTTATGCACTTTCTATCATTTTCTAGCTTATCCCTTAGCAAGAGATGCCTTAATAGAATCTGAGTTAGGTTTTGGGCAGGGAACATATCTACAACTCTGTTATATTTTACTCTCCCAAGCACTTAGTAAAGTGTTTTGCACACAGTAAGCACTCAGTAAGTATGACTGATTATAAACTGAGCTTCTCAAGGTGCTACGTTGAGCAGCGGCTGGGACACAGTTGTAGAGAGTCACTCTTCTGCAAAGTAGGGTCAATGATGTCACACATGTGTGAAGCATAATGTGATAGCATCATGCAGGAATTCAGGAATGGCTCTTCTGGCCCCACTTCAGGGGAATCCATCTGCATGGTTGTCAACTCTGGGGGAAAAAGAATGCTGGACTAGGGATCGTGACTATTTATTGTATTCTCCCAAGTGCTTAGTACAGCACTCTGCACAGAGTAAGCACCAAATAAATGGGATTTATTAAGAAGAAATGTGGGTGAGAAAGTTAAAACTGATGAGTTTTTAGGATTATCCATGTATTTCCATGATCACTGTCCCATTACCTTGAATGACAGCTTGCTGAAATAATTCCAAGGAGTTCTACAATAATCCTATTGGAGGAGCTCAAAGCACATCACAAAAAGTTCCACCCTGATCTCATGGGGAAACTGAGGGACAAAGAGGGAATGGACTCTTTCAGGATGACCCAGAAAATGCAGAGTAGCTCCTAGTCTAGAATTCCCATTCTTCTCACCATATTCTTGACTACCCTTAGTCCTTCCATATATCCCACACCAGCAAAGCCAAGAACAACCATGCCAATATAGCCCTGCAGACTCAGGTACCTGTCTGTAAAAGCTCCCACAGTGCTGTAGAATAGTTTTTAATCAACAGTCTAGCAGTTTCCTTTTAGTGCGAGGAGAAAACAATTTGAAGAGGAGCAGGTTGGACTGAAATTACTGAGTGGGTGTCAGAAGCTGCATAAATCCAGCCAACTACAAATTCAGTTAAAATAAAAACACAATTTTATACCACCACTGAGCCAACCCTAGAATCATGGGGTCCTCCAAAATGAGGTTAATTTAACTGCCTCCGCAAAAGGGAACAATAGAAGCGTCAATTGGAAATCTGTGCATGTGAACAGTTAAAACAAAGCACGCTTAGCTGTTGAATTGTGATCCAGCCCATATCTTGAATTCTGCTCTCAGAGAACTGGTTGATGAGAGATGACCCTCTTGCAAACAGGGAATGTAGCTGGCAGGAAGGATTCTGAATGGCCAAGTGTCAAAGTGAAGGTTTAGAAGCCAGCCATAACCCTAATAACCTTGAGGTTGGGAATTCACAGGCCGAGCGCTGTTGAAATGAGGAAATGAGCAGGGGCATTTTTGGCCACTTCCACTCAAAATGCTGAGATTTCTTGGAGAACTCAGTAGTATCCAAACAATCTCAGATTAACTATTTATTCCAAATTTTCTCAAATAGAATGAATCCTCCTGGTATCAGCCAGAGTAGCTTCTTGAGAACAATTTTCCAAATTTGACCCCAGTGAAAACAGAAGTGTTGAACTCTGAAAACCCAGGGGGACACTCCAACTTTGTACCCTCTCAGAATAACTTTCTCTCCCCACAACAGACGTCTAGAAAGTGTGCTGGGTGGTGGGGACACCTTTGGGAAGGAATGCTTATCCAGTGGAGAATTTCTTTAAATGGGGAGGGATATTTCATTATGGAGGGGGATTTCATTCCAAATTCTTCTTGTCCCTCAGTCTGCTAATGAAGATCTGACCTGTGGGTGCTGGTAAGCTCCTTGAGGGGAGGAATCGTGTGTCAACTCTACTGTCCCCTCCCAAGCATTTGGTACAGGGTTCTGCACACAGTTAATGCTCAGTCGGTACTATTGATTGATAAATATTGACAATAGCGAAAGGCTGATCCATTCTTATACAAAGGTTTCATGATATCTGTGTAAGAAGTAGGGAATCTACAGCCTGGGGGAGCAGCAGGCAGGAAGTACAGAAGTATTGTCATTAAGGCACTTTACAGGAATTGAACTGAAAAATGGCAAGGTCCCTGCCTTCTGGAAACTTCAACAAGACTAACAAAGTGGGAATATGGCCATGCTGACGTTTCTCTTCAGCCGAGGCCCATTTGACACATATCAATCATATTTATTGGGCACTCAGTCCAGTGCTCTGCACCCAGTCAGTGCTTCGGAAAGTACAATACAGAGTTGGTAGATTCCCCTAGCTACCTTTTACCCTCTCCTTCCTTCTCTTGGCTCCTTTTCTCCCCACTCCTTGTGGCCACTGCTGCCCAACTGAGGTAGGGAGGTGCTATCATCTGTCTTCTCCTCTTTGCTCTCCAGTGGCATTAAGGGCATAAAAGTGTGATACTCAAAAGCTTGTGGCCTTGATGACAACATCTGCTAAAAGTCAGCATAGAGGGGAAATTAAAAATAAATGCTTCTATGGAGCCAGAGTTCTCTTTTCCTGTTGGATGTTCTTGGGTAAGAGGAAGGAATCTGAAAAGAAGTACAGTGTAGGTGGTGGTTGCCAACTGCTGACAAGAGCCCACTGCCCTAGGAAGAAAAAAGGGTTCAGGGGGCTCTGCAGCTGGAAGGTAGGCTGCATTTTCCAAGATGTTGTACTGAAAAAGGAGTAGTCTTTGTCCCAACTAAGGAATCCAGAGACAGAGTAGGACTGCAATCTAGGTCAATATTTAAATGTAATGAAAACCATTTCAAAAGAAAAAAAACTCATGCATTTTTTCTGAGTCCACCAAATCTGTTATCTTCATCTAAAATTTTTTAAAACTGTCTCAACTGAAGGTGCTGGAAATGGCATTTCTTTTTTATTTTTATTTACTTTGAGAGCTGCGTTTGAAGAGTGATTTTTCCAGCTCCATCCTTACAGACCAGCACTCTCCTGCTACCTTCCTTTCTGCTGAGAATCCTGGGTGCCAGCACAGATGAGGAGTAGTGTATTCAGTGTGCCAGGCAGCACACACACAGCCCACAAGTGCCAAGTCCTAGGATCATCCCTCTCTCCAGCAGTCTGTACTGCCAATGACCACTAATTTCTGTACAAGTTAAACAGAAACACTTCCATCACTGGATTTCAAGGTCTCCACCAGCTGTCTCCTAATCTGTCTTTCCCTGCTACAGACACGTCTCACTTCTCTCTTCCCAAGCAACCCTCTAAATGAACCTGGCCTGAATGCTGGAGGGTGTCTAGTGATGATGATGATGATAACTGACCCACCTTCTGATCAAATACATATTTCTTATTTACTTTTCACTGGGTGTTCTTCCAGAGGTGTGGGGAGATAAACAGCATGAATTCGTGGAAAGAGCACAGGCATGGGAGTCAGAAGATCTGGGATCTCATTCCAGCTCCTCCACCCGTCTGCTGTATGACCTTGGGCAAGTCAATTCACTTCTCTGTGCCTCAGTTGCCTCATCAGCAAAATGGGGATTAAGATTGTGAGCCCCATATGGGACAAGAGACTGTGACCAACCTGATCCCCTTGTATATACCCCAGTGCTCAGTACAGTGCCTGGCACAGAGTAAGCCCTTTACAAATACCATTTTTTAAAGTGCTTAACAAATGCCTTAAAAAAAAGCTTCTGCAGAAGATCTGTATGGCTGTGCCTCAATCAGCCCAGAGCTGGGAGGGCTAAGATGATTTTTAAAATGATTTATCATTTCTCCCTCTCCCCTCCACTATGCAAAGGATCAGTTTCCACCATGGCCCTCTCCATGGGGGTTCGTTTGTTTACAAAAATGCACCTCAGCCTGAATTTTAACAAGGTGCTCGATTGGAGCTGGAGAATGTAAAAGGGTCAGTGTCCTCCTGGTTAGTAATAATGTGCTAAGCTTCCCAGCACAAGTGGATACACTGAAAATCCCTTGCAGCTTCTCTGTCTTTCCTTAAAAGAAGGTCTTTAATAACACCATACAACCCCTAAAGGGCTTTTGGCTGATGTTTATTATTCTGTGCTCTAGGAGGCTGTGTCTGCCAATTTCCTGTGTTGCTACACTTGTGCGAGCTCAAGCCATTGCACGGCAGTAATTAAAAAAGGTTCATAAAGCTGTGAGGGAGGAAAAGGAACACTCTGTTCTCTGGGGTGGGCTTTGCTCCCCACTCTCTCCAGGGAAAGCTCCGAAGACAGTGCAAGTTAAGCCATTTTAAACCAATGTGCAGCACCTAGCTCATGAACCTATTTGAGGGAGGCTGGTAATAAGCTTTTGCAGCCTTTTTGGGTTTGGAAGGAAGAAAAGAAATGGAGACCTACCAAAGCCATCCCAAAATAAAGTAAATCAGTGATCATAAGCTGAATTCTAAGTAGACCCTTTTTACGGCTGCTGTCGCTAGGGTGGCCAATCATGGCCCTCGCAAATCCCGGATGTTCACGACAGGCACCTCACGGGCTTTATAGCAGAATACGATAACGACATTAGGAACCTTTGGGAGAAAGTCTGAGAACCTGCAGCTCTTTCCCAGGGGCAGGGTGGGGAGAGGTAGGGAGGACTCCAGCTCCTTCCCTCACTCCAGAGTCATTGCCTTTCCTTCCTAGAGCCCCGTTAACATGGTCAAGCAGCGGAATGTGGTGGCAGGAGCCAGAGCAGAGGGAACCTGGACATCCTGAAATTTCAATTCCAGACACAGAGCAGGGGAGATTTACATGACTTTCTTGACATTTGATTGGGCAGGCAGGCAGGGTAACACAATGATATCATACACGCGAGGGTGCCCGGGCCAGCACCTGACCCCTGCCAAGGCTGCAGAGGCTTTGCATTCTCCTCCCATGCCCCCCCCCCCCCCCCCCCCCCCCCCCGAATAAAGACACCTCATCTGAGTTGCGGACTGGGCGGCACAAACCACCGAAGACAACTGGAGAATGAAATTAAAGACACCAACGTAAAGGCATTTAGAACCATATCTGAACTGGGTGGGGATAGTTCAGTTGAAAACCAGACAGTCCACATGACTGGCTACCCTAGAGAGATGAGCTTTTTTAGAAGTAATAATTACGGTATTTAAGTGCTTACTATGTGCCAAGCACTGTACTAAGTATGGGGGTAGATACAAGATTCACAGGTCAGACCTGGCCCTGTCCTACATGGGGCTCAGAGTAGGAGGAAGAACGGAAATTGAATCCACATTTTACAGGTGAGGAAACTGAGGCACAGAAGTTACATGACTTGTTCAAGGTCACAGAACAGGCAAGTGGTGAAGCGAGGATTGGAGCCCAGATCTTCCAATTCCTAGGTCCCAGGCCCTTTCCCGTAAGGGCAAGAAAATGCTGAACTTAAAGAGAAGCAATGCAGGAATGGGCCTAAAGCAGGAGGAGCAGGTGAGTGAACGAGGGAAAGGCTTACCGCCGGTGGACAGGGAAACGGAAGAACCTGGAGAGAGTTATCCATTCTCTGGTTCCCTACTGCCCCATCTTGCATTTGCTTCTCCCTTCCCTAAACGGACCTCCTCCTCTCTTGCATTTGCTGGACTGCCAGCTCACCCTGCCCCTGATCTCAACCAGAGAAAACCTGGCTGCTTTTCTCCTGTGAACGTGTTTCTCACGATACTCTGGGGCTCTTGCAGGAGTGAAAGGGGACATGGTGCCCACAGGCTGCACTCTGTTGCTGGACTGTCCCGACCAAAGGTCTCTGGGAAACAGTTAAGAAAATGATCCTCGGCCCTGAATGGCCAAGTGTCACTTAATTACGGCCACAATGAAAGTCAAAGAGCATTATGAGCCACGTTGCCATCTAGTGGGAAAAGCACGGAGAAGACCCCTGCACTGTTTTTCACTCTACATGTGCTACAATCAATCGTATTTATTGAGCGCTTACTGTGTGCAGAGCACTGTACTAAGCGCTTGGGAAGAACACGCTGGCAACATATAGATCCGGTCCCTACCCAACAGTGGGCTCACAGTCTAGAAGAAATGCAGCCTGAGGAGGTTCCTAGCGTGGAGACCCCAGAAAAGGCTTGGCACTCTCTGGGCCTTGGGTCTCCCTGGGACATTCCATTGCCAGGATGAAATAATTAATAAAAAGTGTGCTAATTTGTTAACCATTTACTGTGTGTTAATCATTGTACTAAGAGCTAGGGTAGTACGAGATAACTAGGTTAGAGACAACCACGGGTTGAAATGGGATTAAGTAGGAGGGAGAACAGGCATTAAATCTCCATTTTTAAGACGAGGAAGCTACAGCACAGAAAAGGTAAGTGATTTACCCATAGCCACACAGCAGAGAAGTAGTGGAGCCAGGCCCATGCTCTTTTCACTAGGTCCTGCAGCTCCTCCAGGATATTCACATGAAGCATGGCAGTACCTGAGAAGCAGGATGACCTAGCTTAAAAAGCATGGGTCTAGGAGCCAGGAGATCTGGGTCCTCATCTCAATTCTGCTTCTGGGTTGCTGGGTAATTTGGGGCAAAAATCACTTAACCTCTCTGTGCCTCGGTGTCTCATCCATCAAGTGGGGATAAGATCCTATGTCTCCCCCACTCTTAGACTGTGAGCTCCTGAGAAAGGATGACATCTTAATCAAATGATCTTGACTCTACCCCAGCATTTAGCGCTGTGCTTTGGCAGAGAGGAAGCATCAATAAATAACAGAAATGTTACTATTACTGAAAAATCTGCTGACCTCTCTGCTGGCCAATAAAGACAGAAATTCAATCCTGAAATAATGTTGCCTACACCAGCGTGTGGATCAGGCTGCTTCCCCATGAGTGAGGATGTGTGGAAAGGGAAGAGACCTTCAGGATCAAGCCCAGATGGGAGCTGTCACCCACACATCAGGTATTAATGAGGAGGCTACAGAAGGTGTATACTCTCCCCTCTTGCTCTTTACCCATCCTCCCTTTAGAGAACTCCCTGATTTTCATTCCCCTGGTCCCCAAAGCCTTGATTCCTACCCCGGTGTGGGTGGCAAAGCTCTTTATCAGGAGCTAGAACACGTATAGGAAGCTTAGGGTGCATGCTCTGGACTGAAACAGTTCCAGGAGGACCCGGAATTTTAACTCTCTGATGTCCAATCTGTGACCCAGACAAGGAGAGGGCCACTTTGGAGACTGGGTGAATACTGTTACATCCCTGCTGAAGGAACCGTTTAGGAATCAACAGTTTGGGTTTTTCTAATCTCAGCACCTGCCCCTATTTCATTCAATCATATTTATTGAGCACTTCCTGTGTGCAAAGCATTGTACTAGGCATTTGGGAGAGTATAATACAACAGACACATTCCCTGTCCACAAGGAGCTATCATTCTAGAGGAGCTTACAACCTATTTTCCACTCCATACAAGCTAGATGGGCATATTTCTTAATCCCTTCTCTCCTCCCACCCCCCAACACACACACACACACACACACACACACACACACACACAAAAAAAAAAAAAAAAAGACCCCACCTATATGACTCCCTAATTCATCTCTGGATTATATTTAGGAAGAGAGGAATCAAAGAAAAATAGCCCTTGTGTTACTTCTGAACCAAAGCTAGCACCCATTTGTATTCAGCAATGACCTCTGCCTCAGGATTCAGACACTGGTTTAGGCTCACTCCTCTTTTGAGGCTCAAGAGCTAGTGCAGGAGTCTATGGGAAACTGGCAGAGCCCCAGGTGAGGAAGACAGTTTGGAGGAAGATAGGAGGAGGAGGAGAAATACAAAAGGCTAACAGCAGGAATCAGAAAGACAAACACCATAATAAGTAAACACTGAGAGGGAGAAAGAGTGCTGATGCAGAAAGCAAATATTGACCTAAAATGAGAGAGAACCAGGTGCAGAGAGCATATATGAAGAATAGGGCTTTTGATGGAATGAGAGATTCGGAAGTTTCCTGCGGGGAAGGGGAGGGAGAAAGGAAGGAAGGATCCTTGGGGCCTAATGCTGGGATCCCCTATAGTAGTACACCCAACATGGCTACAATGGAATCAACTAAGCGGAGCATTGTCTATCTGTACACCCTTGTTACAGTACACATCTGTGCCTCATACCCAGAAAACTTGTCAGGCAGGAGAGATACAGGCAAGCCACTTTTCCCTGGTATAGTGATAACAATAATAGTATTTGTTCAGTGCTTGCCGTGTGTCAAGCACTGAACTAAGCTCTGGGGTAGATACAAGTTAACCGGGTTGGACGTAGTCCCTGTCCCACGGGGGGCTCACAGGTTAAGTAGGAGGGAGAACAGCCAAAGGAAAGGCCAGCATCGCTATTTGACGATCACGGCATCCCAGGGAAAATAACCTTGCAGAACTCTAAAGGACTATGGCCTTGGCTGATAGCATTTATCAAGGGGAGTATCAAGTGTTCTCTCGGCAAGTATAAATGCAAAGCAGCCAAGGCTATTTTTATGCTGAGAACAATAGCAATTAAAGGGCCAGAGGAAAATAAGCAGCAACTCTAATGACAGTAGCTGAACAGCACACTCTGGGCAGAAAAGTCACTCAGCTTCTACCAGATACTGTTTGGATGGTTTGGATCCTGGGGGGGCATTAGGGGAAAAGTATCAGAAGCATTGAGTATTCAGAAGAAACTCTGTTTACAAGGGACATTTGTTTCCAGCACCTGATTAGGTCACACCTCCTCCAAGAGGCCTTCCCTGATTAAGCCCTTTATTTCCTGGCTTGCTCTCCCTTTTGCATTGTCTATTTACTTGGATCTGTGACCTTTGAACATTTGATATTTTTCTCCATCCCTAACACCACAACATATATGTACTTATCTTTAAGTAATATATTCTAAATTACCTATAATGCCTAGCTCCCCACTGACTGTTATACTGTACTCTCCCAAGCACTTAGTACAGTGATCGGCACATAGTAAGAGCTCAAAAAATACCGCTGATTGATTGTTAAAGCTGCAGGCTTATAGAAACAAACCTTGCCACTGGTATTCCAGGGACTCAAAGGCACAGGGTCAGCTGGAAAGAAGGCAAGACAGTGGCGGAGGAGAAGAGATCCCTCTAGACTGGGAGCTCATTGTGGGCAGGAATGTGCCTGTTTTATGTTGTACTCTCCCAAATGCTTAGTACAGTGCTTCACACACAGTAAGCACTCAATAAATACAATTGAATGAATGAAAGAGACCAGTGGTGTGATCTGAGATTAATTCAGTGGACTGCCCTTCACCCCCATTTCACAAAGAGGTTCAATTCAGGGACCATTCCCTCCCAGAAACCTGCTTTACTGTCTGTGGGAGAGAAGGAAAGGTGGCAGGGGGAGGGAAGCAGAATCACAGCTGAGGCACAGATTGAAAATGCAAAAAAAGAAATGAATCCAGTCAACCTACAGCCAACAATAAATCTGAATTTGGTCCACAAATGGGAGCATCATTTTCTTTCAACTAACCAGTAACTGAAATTGGTGACCAAAAAATGAGATTCATTGTTTTCTGCCATCTCCCTGCTTCACCTATAAACCACAGGTACATGAATGGTCTCCAGTAAAGTGGGCAAGATTGGCATCTGCATCAGTACAGAGTTATCCCATTCTAGGAGCTCATCCTTGTGAACTCGCCATTCTTCTGGCCACTAAGCCCCAAATTTTAACACTGCATCATTGTAGCACCGTTTCTTGTATAACTCTGTTTTTCTTCCCTACTGGCTGGTTCAGGAGGAGTAGATTGAAACAATGGTAAAAAAAAACGTGACTTCACGAGTGTCCAATTGCTTTCATCTTACATATAAATTGAGAGACTGGCCAGAAAAGTGGGGGGAAGAGTGGGGAGGAAAAGGGGGGGAGGGAAAGGGAGGAGAGAGAGAGAGAGAGAGAGAGAGAGAGAGAGAGAGAGAGAGAGAGAGAGAGAGAGAGAGAGAGAGAGAGAGGAGGGAGAGGGAGGGAGGGAGGAGGGATGAAGGGAAAAAAGAGAAGGGAGAAGGAGTAGGAGAATTGGGGAGAATGAAAAATAAAAGATGAGGGAATGGGAAGAAAGGAGAGAAAAGGAGAGAAGCAGAGATATAAAATAATCAGGAGTCTGGGAAAAGGAAAAACACCAAGTCTACTGATCCCTGGACAGAACAGAGGTCTAGGCCTTTTTCCACTCAAGGCCATCTGTCTCTAACTGGGATGCCATACTGGCTATTACTCAAAGAAACAAGCCCATCCTGAAAAAAAGAAGGTATCCACCACAAGCAGGACTCTGCTGAATCATCCACTTGTACTTGCCAAGCTCATGAGGCTACCAGTTTTTCTGCCCAAACACACACCATCAGGGCTTTAAAGTCCATTAAAACCTTTCCAAATGATGAGCACTACAGAGGCACCTTGACTTCATTATCATGGGCAAATATTTGACTTTCCCCAGTAGCATGTCCCTACGGACAGCACCTAAAATAGACCGCATTATGACGCACTAAAAAAAAAAAAAATGCCTTGTACAATAAAGCAGCACTCTTGACTGGGTCTAGTGCTTAATGCCACTTGGATTTTTATTTAAAGAAAAGCAAAATTCTTCTGCACTATGTGTTGATCATTCCTACTGCATTAGAGAAGGTATAAAGGTTTCCTAACAATTCAACAAGTTTGGATGCTGATGCTAACACCAGTTCCCCTAAAGTGATTTTCAAATTTCAGCTGAACTCTTTGTATTCGGGAATCAAGTCTCTGCTGAGAAGTTATCATCCCACATATTTAGGATGGTTAGCTTTTCCAATCCTAGCAGTAACATGGTTGAAAGGTTGAGACAGAAAAGGAGGATCCAAGTAGTGGAGGAAGAGATAAGGGACTCAATTTCGGTATGTGCCAAGAGCCTGGAATAATAATAATAATGATAAAGTTCTTATCCTGTGCTAAGTGTTGTGGTAGATACAACATAAGCACACCAGATACAGTGTCTATCACATAGGGAGTCTAGTCTGATGAGGAGGGAGGCTAGGAATCATCCTCATTTTACAGATGAGGAAACTGAGGAATAGAACATGTCTCTACACCTAGTCCTTGGTCTTTCCACTGAACCTTGCTGAATCGGTGATTCTGTAATTCTGGGAAACTGGGACCAGAGTTTGTGTAAAGGTGAGGGTGACCAGGGTTTTGTGTGCTTTTGTGACGGAATCTTAGTGCCTCTAAGTGGAAGTACGAGCGTTGGGTTAAGCTGCCAGAGAATGCAGATGGGCCAGCTGTGTGCAGTCATAAACCGTAGCCATCTGCATTGCCATAAATCCTTTTTTTCCTATTACAAGGAGCGGGGAGAAGAGGGGAGGAGAGGAGGGGGTATGGGAAGGGGGACTCAGAATAAGTGGGTTCCACATTCTGAGAGTTACACAGACTGGGAGACTGATAAACCATTTCTAGATTTCTATATAAATCTTCTGTTTCAAAGATGTTTGCAGTCTATGCTCCACACCTTTATCCTTTCCTCATCCTTTGAAAAACTGTTTCTACCAGCAGCGACAGTAAGTTTTTAATCAGCAACGATGGCTTTTCTAAAGTTATCCCAGAAATCCTACAATTCTTCCAAAGTGAAATTCCTCCCTTTGGAATATGCCAATCCAAAGACTGGTCTCACCCTGTGGCCTGACATTTTTAAGTCTCTGAATCTATGTTGTGCTTTGATTGCACTCTCTGACGTGCAAGAAGCAAAATCAAGCTGCCTCTAAACAAGATGGGCATTACATTGGGTACAGGCTTGAGGAAATCACATTTCTCTCCTCCTCCCCCTCGCCCTGCTTCATAGAAAAGGAAATTAAAAATGCTTTAGCCCCACTGAGTTGATTAGGAAAACATTGGGGTTTCAGTTTCATTTATAAACCAATCTGCAGGCTGTGCATATCACAAATGAAAGTGAGAACAGATGGGGATTTAGGGACAATCTTCCCATTGAAAGAAGCAGCATAACTGCCCAGAGAAGTTGGAAAACACTCTGTCACTTCTCTCTCATCAAATGTTCAAAGAAGAAAAAGTTTATCAAGGTTGCTTTAAGTGTTTCAAGAGCTGGCTTTTTTTTTTGGTAAGGAGCGTGAGGGGGAAGTCACTGCCTTTCTGTTTAATCATCAAGTGGTGGGGATTTTCATCTACTGTTGTTCAATATGAAAGATAAACATATGCAAATCCTAATAGAGAATTGTTCACAGAGTCTTCATCTGAGCTAACAGATTCCCAATTCACCTGACTGGGCACGGAAGGCTAGAGGTAGAGGTCAGCCTTTTCACTTGCTTACTGTAAAAGAAAAGGTTTCTTTCGGAAAGTTTATTTAATACGATAAAACATCATTGGGCTGCTTTTAAGTAAAAGACACTCTTGGGTTTTTTTTAAATTATTACCTTTCTTAAATAAAGGATCCAGACTTTCACTCAGGCCATGGGGATTTCATTACCAAGGGGATGCAGGTTGATATCTACAGGAGGAAATGTGGGAGCAGCATGGCTTAGTGGAAAAAGCACAGACTTGAGAATCATAGGTCATGGGTTCTAATCCTGGCTTCGCCACTTAGCTGTGTGACTTTGGGCAAGTCACAACTTCTCTGCACCTGTTACCTCATCTGTAAAATGGGGATTAAAACCATGAGCCCCATGTGGGACAACCTGATTACCTTGTATCTACTCCAGCATTTAGAACAGTGCTTGGCACATAGTAAGCGCTTAAATACCATCATCATCAAATATAGTGATCAAGTCATTTTGGTTCACCTGGTCTAGAATGCAGTGTCACACATTCAAATGCACATCACGATTTTAGACTCAATGACAGGCTGCCTGCTTAAATGTTCTTCCCTAATGGTGGATTTATTGACCTATCTGAAGATTCACTACTGTGGGGGGAAATTGCTGGATCAATGCAACCTAGAGTGTCATTCTTAGGCCCTGTCAATGCTGCAGAGAGGAAGGTGGAGCTAGGGAAGCCTGTCTCACAGCTGGAAGCTGAAAAACTCTGCTGTAGATAATTCCCTCAGGAGATGGAGATAATGACTATCTCTTACCTTTCCTAAAGTCTTCCTCTTAAATCTGAAACTGTTTTCTTGTGCAGTGCTTTTGTTAGCCTAGGAAAGCCCCCATTGGCACCTATTTCCAGAGGGCACTGTCCTAGGCACTGGAGCTGCTGAAACTTCAAGATCTTTCCAATTCTGTCAAAATGCCCCTCACCCAAATCTTAAGCCTTTCATATAATGAGTTCTTTAAGTAAGAACAGGAACAAAAAAATTGGAAAATTCAATAGAGCATAGATCTCCAGCCACTGATTTGGGCAGGCTACCCTAAGAGCACTGACCTAGGACATTATCAGGACTTCAAAGGACCTCCTAGGTTCTTGGACACCTTGACCTTTTTTAATGGGCCTACAATGAAAGGCAAAACATGAACTGAAGCTAGCTATGGGAGGAAATGAGAGCTGATGGTCCTCTCGAAGGTTTTTTTTTTTTTGTAATCATCAGGTCTCCAAACTAAAAGTACAACATTCCAGAGCATCAGGGCTCTTTCATCCACCATGGCAGGAAACAGAACTTCCCAAGTGCTTAAAATAGCGCACTGCATCAAGGGGACTCATCAAGGAGGAATTTAGACAGTGCTGGTCTAGGAAAAGGTGCTCAATGACAGGACCCTCCATTGCAGGGTCCTGGCAAAGGACAAGTAAACTTACAACAACTCCACACTGACCAAAAGTGAACTCACAGATGTTTCTTCTACTGTGTGTTTGGAAGAGGGAGATAGTTTATGGGAAAAGGGTCCTAACTGCAGTTAAGATAGAAGGTTCCTCCCTCTCCACCCACCCAACACACAGCCCTGAGATGACAGAAAACTAGGGTTCCAACAGGCAAACAGGTCCTGGACCTATGGGTCAAGAGTTACCTTTTTGAACACTCACTCTCCCCACTCCCTAATCTCATTCAAGCAAATTTGTGGATTGCTGCCTTCCTGCAGCCCTAACAGGCAGTTTTCATGGAAAAGAAATGAAATGAAAGCTTCACACTCAAACTAAGGGGAAAAGTATTCTACAGAGCAAAGCAGATTGAATAATGAACATAATCAAATCTAAGTCCCCCCCACCTCCACCAACCCCCGAATGAGAAGCTGCCGGTCTGTCCCATTTTCAGACCATGAACAAAATGAGATGATTAATGGTACAGCCTCCTTGTATTTGAAAATAAGACACATCATCAATTTTTTCCAAGGTACATGGCTAATGGGACATTTTACTAGGAACACATCTCAGATGCTCCAGAAAAGGGGCTATTTGGAACTCAGAGAGCTACATTTAGTGCTGTTGTCCAAGAACCCAATCTGCATGCTGAAAAGGCCTTGCAAGCTGGTTGCTAGGTGCTTTGCTCCTTGACATTTGCATGCTTGAGCAAGCTCAACAGTGGATGTGCTGTTTAGCAAAACAAAGATAAATATCATTTTGAAATTCAATCACTCATTTTGATCAGCATGTTTATAAGAGAAGCTGAAATGAACATCAATTTAAGGAAAGTCCTAGAATAGGGACAAATTGCTTTACAGAGAATAGTAAAGAGGTTAGTGGTAGACAATGTTTCCCTATCTTGCCTAAAGATGAAAAGATTATAGGGCTCTCTCCAGAGCAGGCTAGATGAATAGATAGTGCTCAGCTATATCTCAAATGTTGCTTTCTTCCCCAGAGTGTAAATATTCAATAATGATGAATTATGGGCCCTGATTCTAGAGACCATGTTAGAAATGACATCATGGGAATCTCAAATCTGTGGACAATAGTGATAGATACAGAATCAAAGAAGGATGATGTTGGAGATTTAAATAGGAAAGGGTCACTGGTTCCTTCTAGAGAAGAATAGAACAGCTGACTTAGAATTATAACCATGATATACAGGAGGTTGTACCTAATGCAGTATGTTACCTAACAGGGGCTCTGTTCATCATAAGAGATTTAGGCAAAGTACTAAGAGCTGCAAAAGTATAACCGAGTTAGCAGACATTGTGCTGCAGTAATCATGCCATGATGATACGGCAACTGCCTGGAAAAATATGGAGACTGTTTGGATAGAGAGGAAGAGCTGACAGGATTCTGGGAGTTGAAAGAGACAGGTGTCCAGGATAATACCAAAATTGCAGAGAGATGGGGAAGAGGGCAGTGTTGTCAACTGGGATGTGACAGGAGGTAGGGGAGTGGATTTGTGAAGGAAGATGAGGCTTCTAAGTAGTCTAGTTTTATGGCAGAAGCCATTTCTCCTTCACCTTCCCGGATTTGCCCCATCCAAGTTTGCTTCTCATGATCATGCCAAATCCTTTAACCTGCTTCTTAGGCTCTAGCATATCACTTATGCTCTTTGCCTCTACCCTATACACTTTACATGTAATGAATTTGTGCTTATCCTTTAACCATCATTAGGCTGAAACTTGTGGGAAGTAAGGAATTGTTGTTGTCTTGCTATTTCATTGTAACTCCCCACAGCCCTCTGTGCTCAGTAGAGAAGGTCATAAGAATGGAGAACTGCACTGCTCCCTGGCTTGTCTATCTATTGTTGGGTCATTCTCTTCAAATCCAGTATATCAGAAGGCCAGAGCCCAGTCTCTACTGAGCAAGAAAGGATTCCAACCCAGGGACCATGCTGCCTGGGGTCCCAAATGAAGAGCCTCTTCTGGAGCCAAAAGAGAAGAAAGAAATTCTTTTGAGCACATTTTACTTTTATTTGGAAGAGGCAGTCTCCTAAACTGAGACTGCACTTTACTCTGAACTCTCAGGAAGAAAGAAAAGGAAAACTAAGGAGAAGTTAAATTAGCTCCCCTGTGTTTCACATTTGTACATGCAAAGCCCAACAGAGGACCTGCTGAAGACGAAAAAAAAGATGCCAGAGCTGTTGTAAATAGGTGGAAATCTGACAGCAGTTCAACCCATAAGAAAAAGTGAGGTCTCCAAAGAAAAGGGTGCTTATCTTGGTTTCTGTAGTTTCTGCCCCCAGAAGATCGCATCATTCTGGGCTGCATATAAAACAACAACAAGGAAAAAGAGAGAAAAAGGGAGAGAGAGAGAGAGAGAGAGAGAGAGAGAGAGAGAGAGAGAGACAGACAGACAGACAGACACACACACACACACACACACACACGCACGCAGGATGGAGGGAGGGAGCAGAGACACTCAGATTCATCTTTGTAACTGAATGAGCCCAAATTTCTCTCTAAGAATGGACTGGCATAGGAGAGCTTAAGATAGTTTTCCCCAACTCCCTCTCCCTTCTGCATCACTTATGTAAAAAACAAAATAATAAGACCAATGTGCCATCCAATTCCACACTATCTCCAGTGACAATAGAATGCTAGGAAAAACAGTATAGCGACTGCTTTTCTTGACACCCTTCCCAAAAGCTATGGATGTATATCAACATCCTTTGCATTCAAAGATGAGGACACCACTGACTGAAATTTACCCAAGGGTTCACGTGTGGCTTGAGTCCAATATGGCACTCACAATCCCCATTACACTGTATATACACAAAGACTCTCCCTTGGGTTGATAAGTTTACTATTTGCTGTGTTTGGCGCTGTTTTTGTTTTTGCCTCCTTTTCTCATGAAGCTTAAGAAGTTCTGATCCTTTTTCAATTGCAGTGGCCCAGGCTGGCCCATCTTTAACAATTGGCTTCCAGTTTTCAGTGGGGATGTGGCAGTCAGATTTTACTTCACAAAATCCCTAAAATATTTCCTCTGGTTTCCCAATTTCAGTTCACCATATAGCAGTCGAGTTTCATACTGTTGCCCATTTTGTGTTCCATGCAGTGCAGCTGTATTGAAGTGAGCAGAGGTTTAGGGTTAGATGAGTGACTTCATTCTAGGATTTCACTGTTTGTGATACTGTCTGACTATCTGATGTTGATCATAGCCCATATACAGACAGAACTTCTCAAAGAGAAGGATATGGCATCTACAAAGAACAAGTCTAACAGCCAAAGAACAGTTTTTAATTTGGTTTTACATAAATAGCCCATTATAAACAATTTATAAATTATAAAAGCTAAGTTATAGCAATAAACACCTAAAAATTAAGTAGGGCTCCTTATTCTTCTTCTCTTTTCCACTTGCCACTAACCGCCTTCATTACTTTGCATCCATCCTCAGGCTTGCTTCTAAAACTTCTTCATTCCGACTCTCCCATAAAATATTAATCGCCAGAGAAATTTTAATAGCAATTTCTGCTTCTTAGCTTTAAAGTCATCATACTCTTTCCTTGCAGGTTAATACTCCCCGACTTTGGGACACCCACATTCCTGCATCCATGCCCCCCAGGTTTCTCACCACTTAACATCTGCACAAGAACAATTATTTTATTTAAGCCTTTAGCATTTTTTCTTTCACTGGATTTCTATTTCCCCTCATCTTCACATTGGCACTCACTCTAATATTGCCATATATCACCAGTCATATCCTACTTTGCAAAGTTTCTTTTGCCTCCTCTCTATATAGCCTTCCAATTGGATCCGGTATCACTGTTAAAAGTTGCCTCAGGAAAGAAAACGTCCTTTCTACCCTAAATTGGCCCTTCATATTTCCCCATCTTTTAGTTATATGGCTGATCCTTCTGCCATCACCTTTAAAACTCCCTCCTAATCTACTTTAGTTGCAAAGCGTCTCCCTGCCACTTGTAGGGTGACCTTTAAAACTTCATCCTCACTCCACTTTCACCTTCTTCTGCACATTAAAATGCACATAGTTTCATCTTCCTGTCCCCCACCACTCCCATCCTTTGCACCCAGACTCGAACATTTTTTTTTTGTGACACCCATCCAACGTTCTCAAAAGTCTTAAAAAAACCATGCTGAAAGGGCCTTGGCCGCATCCATACCTGACCACTGTATTTAAACATCAGGACAAAAACCAAACCAAAAAACTAGTTTATCAATTGCACCCTGTTATCAAGTAATCATTTCCAATGGCCCCATAGATGGCTAGGCAACATTATAGCTCTGCAGACTTTCAGTTTGGTCTGAAACCTAATATCATGTTGCCACCCATTCTGTTTGACTTTCTTTCAAAGGATGTGCTGGACTTCTTGATTTGATTCTGAATGGGGGCATTTATGTCCCTAACCTTTCCCTCTAATGACCTACTAGGAACCTCCAATCCACGAATGCATCTAAACCTTCAATGATCCCATCCTTTTCAGAAAAACAATCAAGTCAGGCCACTCAGCTCATTAATGCCTAGCCACAGACCCTTCCTCCAAGCGAGCGTCCAGTCTCCTGTCTGACCAGTCCTCCTCCATGGGCTCCCTTTTCTGGTGACCAAGTCCAGAAAGGTGAGAGGAGAAAATGGAAAAAACTCAAAGGAGCAGGGGTGGCTCTGGTCTGATGGATGCCTTCCTTTCCTGCCCCTCCCTTTCTTCCTATAATTATGCCTTATGTTTGACAAGTGACAGCACAATGATGGCATGGAGCATGTTGAAATAGAGAACAGCAGCCCATAGGGCAGTTTCACATCTCCCACTTTCAGTTTGATGCCCAGGACTTGCCATTCCACAGCTCCTCTGCCCCTTCCCCAAGCACTCAGGCTTGAGACTCAACCTCACCAGGTTCAGCTTTATGCCCATCCAATCTAGCTCCAGAGAACCAGACTCAGCCACAACTGTAGGCTTTCCCAATCTTGTGCAAGTCTCTGGCAGCTCATTTACAAAGTCCAGGGCTTAAGGAGAATGAACACAAATTTGGCATTAGTCCCCATATTTTCCTTTAGGTTCTCTAACTATATTGCACAAGTCTGTAGGAAACTTTATTTACTATTTTTTATTTTGTTTAGAATTATCTTCAATGCATATAACATTTTTTTTATATAACATCTCTCCATCCTTACTGAATTAAGAGTAATTCAGGGGGTCTTTCTATCTGTTTTTACCAAACCCTTGATGAAAGGTGAAAACTAACATTTTAAAAAATTTTCATTGGCAATTTATTTCTCTAATTGAGGAAATTAAAATAAGAGTGACAAATTAGCAGAGCCTGATCTCAGGTGCATGGATCACAATGAGTAATCCTGGTAATGAAGTTTTAATTGGTGCCTGAGTGACTGTGATTGGTAGCATTACATTATTTTTTTAGTCTCCTAGGCTAATCTTGGAACAGGGGCTCTTTGAAAAAAAGCAGTTCTGATGCTTTTGAGGACTCTGACCAGATCTTAATATTCATAAATGGATAGGATTAATATAAAAGGGCAGACGGTTAGTAAGTGTAAGCCCTGTGTGGGCAGGGACTCTCTATTGCTGAAGTATATTTTTTCCAAGCATTTAGTACAGTGTTCTGTACACAGTAAGCACTCAATAAATATGATTGAATGAATGAATGAGTGCTTCAAGGCTTCTGTGCCAGGCTTTCCCATACATAGTTCCAGCTCCAGCCCCACACAGCCTGTCACTGGCAGCCCTGGGAAGGAGGGGTTTAAAGAGTGGAATTCTCTGCTGCTGAATCAGGGATCCACTATTGATATAACACCTTCCCCAGATCGAGCCAGTTAGGCAGGGATGGACTTGAGGACCAGAGCCTATCCCAGATTTGGATTGAGGAAGGACTGATTTTGGAAATGGAATTGTCAGCTTGGCACTAGGCACTGAAAATAAGCTTGAAGGAACAGGCCTGTATTAGAGAATAAAAATAATGACAATAATAATGATTCTGGTATTTGTTATAAGCACTTACTACATGTCAGATGCTGTACTAAGCACTGGGGTGGATACAAGGAAATCGGGGTGGACAGTCCCTGTCCCATGTGGGGCTCTGCTGAGGCTCCCCTTATAGAAGGAAAATTCCTTGAGGCAGGGGTCTGCATCTTTGACTTCTATTGTAACCTTGTACGGTGCTCTGCCCACCGTAGCCACTCTGAATGTTGCTGCGGCAGATCTAGGTTGTCAGCTCTATCATCGCCTGGAAGAAGCGAGCTACAGAAACATACACATGAAATACACTCAACATGTTTACAAGACAAACTTCAGAATCTGCATTCAGAGAGTTAGATATTGAGTCTATCCCAGTGGGCACTACATTGAGGTCAACTGCATTACTGCCGGATTCATGATCTGCATAGTTCTCCCCTGACTGTTTTTGAGCCAGCATTCTAAGTGAAAGGCTGATTATTAACACTTGGGCCACAGAGATGAGATCTATGGGGAGATTAAATATTCAAGTATTCATAAACTAGAGATTAATTCATAGGTGGTAAATTTGGCCAGAGGATTAAGCATGAATGCTTGGAATTAGAACAGAGACAGTTTTGATACCTCAGGCACCAGGGAATTACTTTGAAAGAGCTCACTATAATCAAGACAGGGCAATTTTGGCCTTGCTCTCTGTTTCTTGTATAATTATAGACCCAAAGGTTAGAAGCGATTTTGAGAGGTTGGACAAAATTTCACCATCCTTCCCATTTCAATTAACAACTCAATCGTTTTTGTTTGTTTGTTTTTTTTAATAAATAAGCACTTGCAATGGATATGCCACTAATAGGCATCAGGGTGGTTACAGAGACTAGGCAAGGCACAAGACTGCTGCCTTCAAAGAGCACAGAACCTAAAAGGGAGAGAGGGAGACTTAAAACCAAGCCAACTGGCTTAGCAAGCACAGATGGCACTGTTATGAGAACATTCAACAAGGAAGGGAATCCTGCTGATAAAGTCTTCTGGCTGCATTTCCCTCCCAGTGCAGCCACTTAAGTCTTCCCAAAAGTCCATGGACAATTGTAAGGTTTTACCTGGAGCATGGAAACCACTAGTGGGCTAACCATCTCCAGAAAGTCGTATCTCCATCTCCCATCCCAGTTTCATGAAACAGGAGGCCTCAGAAGTTAGCAATGGGGTGGGAGGAGCAGGGGCTTACTCTTACTGGAGGGAACCCCAGACTTCCAAACTCTCCTTAGGATATTTAATGATAATCTATGTTTAGCAGACCCCAGTGATAGGACATTCTTTCTTACATGTTATGTAAGTGCCCAGTAATCTAATCCCACTACCTCTATTTCTGGAGATGAAGAACAAGTAAAAAAAAAATCTACAAAAGAAAACCCAATTTAGCAGAAGCATTGGGGTACACATTTGGAGACTGTTTCTCTACACAAGATCCTCTAAGGAGTTTTGGGAAATACACAACATACTTGCCCATGGCAAAATGAATTACGAAAGAACAAAAACAACAAACAGCCCTCGCCATTTAGGAGAGACCTTATATCTAACTACATCTGTGCTTCTGGCAGTTGGATACACTTTTCCCCTCAACCACCGGTGTCTGGGCAAGGCTTACCCTGAATAGGATGGGCTAGAAAAAGTGAGCTACTGTATTTTCATGAGCCAAGTCTGCAAATGGTTCTCGCAAAGACACTCATACTCATGGATGAGTCTGACCATTGGCAGCATCATCTTTGAACCAAAGGACAATCTGCTCTGCTGTACTGCTCCAACACCACTACTGAGCTTTGCAATCTATCCAGTTCATTTGGTTCAGGAAGACAGTTGAAACCAGACAGGTCAGGCCTTTCTGCACATTTCCCGGTGGGATAACTCCTGTATACTGGATAGCAACTTCAAGTCCTTGGTCCCTAAAAGCTCCAGGTGAAGAATGGCCCTCAACTGCCTGCAGAGACTCCATCTTTTATATTTAACATAACCTGGTTCATGGCAAGGGACTTTAGATAGAATTTATGCTTGCCAGTGAGGGGGCTCTGATGTCCACCCTTGGTGTCCAATAGAGAGAAATACTATAGTGAATCAACACCCCCAAGAACCATCACCAGAGTTCCCCAGGTGAACATATAGGGCTTCCGGGTGCCTAGGGCTCTCAGACAGTTGCCAGGCTTGTAGGATGGGCAAACCTAACAGTCGAATAGAAGGAGTGACACAATGGGGTCTAGGTTGAGCACAGGAACACTAGATTTGAAACTTCACAGGGCCATGGAGATTGGCTGTCCTCTGAGACAGTGTTTGTTAAAAGAATTTGTGGCTTCTTGGTTTGGAAACTCAACATGGTTGAACCCACCTGCTTCATGATGAAATAGTCAGAGTTCTGAGCTCACATGAAATTTAATCCCCATACTGTATCCTCATTTGAGGATGGCTTTGGCTTATAATTCCCCCCTGGAAGTCTGTTATTAAGCTTCTCTATGGAGATCATTGCTCATCTATTCAGAGGCTAAAATAAAAGAAAATGACTTTATTGGGAACATGCTCCTAATTTCCAACAGTCAGCCAATCACCGGAACCAAATGTAGGTCGGGGGGAAGGGGAGGCAGCAGTTGGGGAAGAGACACAAACCTCTGGAACAAGCTGTCAAAATGAGGTACTGATGCTCTTGGCACCTGCTATTTCACAGACACTTGTGTACCTGGAAATGGATTAGACCTAATCAAAGCAATTTTGTGTGGAGTTTTTCATCCATTGCACAGTCAATAGTGCTGAATGCCCAAAATTCATCTAGTGAAACAGTTCATTGGTAAAGCACAAATCTTTTAAAATCCCATTATCCCAGCAGATGACATTTGAACTAGATTCTGCAGCAGGTAGGCGTATCTTGAGTTTTGTTTTTTTTTTAATGGAAACTGGGAGTTCCTCCTTTCCATCTGAAGCTTTCAATGAACCTGGAGAAGTGGGGTAGGACAGTGCAGGGAGAGGAACCACCCTCTACTTCTCCCTATTGAAAAAAAATTAATCTGCTTCATGCATTGAATATTCCCTGAGAAGTGAGAGTTTGTGTGACTTCCCCGCTCTATGCCTCTCCTAAAGGATTATCTAAGGAGTCAGCAGAGCTGCTACATAGATGGCTGAATCTTCAGGAGCCAGGTCTGCCCTAGGCACAGCCATCGTGGGCCATCCCAACAAAGATGCCTCTGCACATCACATTTTGTAATAATTTTAGGTCCCAGTCATTATAGAAACTCATGGATGAGAAAGAGTATTATCTACTTAGAAGCTTGCACACAAGGCAGAAGGGGCAATTATTCTGGTGTACAGGGAAGAGAGGAGATGCAGGTGTGGGGAATGGGTTAAAATGCAGGAGAAGAGCAGCAGTTTCTAATGGCAGTGGCTCATTCCTGTCTGAGCCAGCCACTGATACGGTTATTAGTGCCTACATGCTTCTGGTTGCAGGATCTCAGCAGGCTGGGAGGTCACTACTGGCTAACACTTGAGCCAGAGGGAGGGAGGAACTGACACCCTTCCCCTACTAAAAAACAATTAAAAATAAATAATTAATCAATGGGTGGGATTTGGCACACCAGCTGTATTTTGCCCTTTCCCAATATAGAGTTCTCACATTATCCGAAATGGAGAGCTTCACCTTGTTGTTGAGAATACCTTCCATTTGTCAAACTCATACTCTTCTCCTTAGCGGGAGTAAAAAACAAACATTCTCCCCTCCCTAGATTTCAGTCCACAGAAACCTCCTTTCATGGTTTTAGGACAAACCATTCTACCTCTATGAGGCATGCTCAATACAGTGAAAAACACTTTTATATCTGCAGCTTAAAAAGAAATCTTACAGTAGAGCAGAATAAATCATTTTTACACCATCTGGAACAAGTTGTCTTTAGAGGACTTTAGGATCACAGTTCCAACTGGGCTTTTGAAAAGCTAAATGGACACTGATGCTACATACACAAAGTCATTCTATGAACAATTCAAACGTTTTAGAAAAGTGAAAATATTAGCAATGCTTATGGTTAAAAGCAAACTGGTTGGTTCACTACAGGCATTAACTATTGATGAGTCCAATTTTCTCAGTGCTTAAAGCTAGCCCATGAAAGGAAGTCGGGCATTTTGGGAGGAGCATCAACTTTCTCAGATCACTGGGGGAATCATTTGGTAGTATACTAACTTTAGCACTGTGAGAATTGAGCTTATTATTTCCAAAGTGCTATATCTAATTGCTAGGAAAAAAACTGTTTTCTTCATATTTTCTCCCATAAAACAGCCTTTTAAAATAGTTTTTAAAGCCAATCAATTATGTCCAAAAATCATTATATTCATGTTATTAAATAAGCTAACTAATTTAGTACTCAGCATTCATATGGAATGTGCTATTCATACACAGAAGCCCAGAAAAGGACATTTATTGAATTTCAAGAAAGATTTGGGGAAACAAACTCATTGTACCAAAGTTAACAACTAGAATACGTTTGTGATGGGAATTGGTCAGAATTGTTTTATCTGCAATACCTCTCAATCACCTGAACCAAGACACATACCCATTCTCACAACACCCAACTAAGGCATCAAGTGCACAAACGCTCGCTCTCTCTCTCTCTCTCTTCCACATGAAGCTCAGGGGAGGGCTAGTCCAGGACGCATACAACATTGCCAGCTCATGTTTGTTTTAATGGCATTTGTTAAGTGCTTACTATCAGGCTGGACACAGTCCGTGTTCCACATGGGGCTCACAGTCATAATCCCCATATTTTTTTTAACTTCTCATAGAAAAATTAAGTGACTTGACTGAGGTCACATAGCAGATAAGTGGAGGAGCCGGCATTAGAACCCAGGTCCTCTGACTCCCAGGTGAAGAGAAGGCCTCTCAACTCCCACCCATCACTGAACCTCACGCCAAGGCTCAGTTGTGAGGCACCAGGGTTAGGAAGAAGACAGTGAGCCATAAAAAACCTCGAAAGGAAGACTTAGTGCCTTAGCTCAGATGACCTAGGGACTGAAGGACATCTCCTCTGAACCATCTTTCTTTCTCCTATTTAGCTTTTTTCCCCCCTCAATAACATAAAGCTCCTTACGAGACCAAATTCATTTCTTTTTAGTTACACTGTACTTTAACCTGGTACACTTTGTTTTCTAGTTTGGGTTCCTAAAACCATGATATTACAGCATTTTGTTTTTAAAATGTTTCATCTAATAGTGTATTGGGTCTTCTGGAATCAAGTAGACAGATGCATTAATAGGATTAAGAAGTGAACATGTTCTCAGTATGGGGCCAGTAATCACATTTATTTTCCAGCATTAAAACTTTATCAACTAGTTTCCCTCAGTGATTCAATCTTTTCCTTTGTACTCATTGGTGATCTTTTCTTTGGGTTTTTGTTTATGAGACAAATCCTGCCAGTAATCCAGCTATCCCCTGGAGACTTATGACCACTAGGGCACTATCATTACTGCCACTGTCAATCTTTTCAAGGAATCTGAATAAGTTGGCCTTCCAAAGCAATTATATATCAATTAGCTCACTTTTACTGATAATTACTGTTATGGAACTAAGCATTTATGATGCACCAAAACATTCTAAGAGCTGGGATAGACACATGATTGTCAGATCAGATAAGTCCCTGCCCCACATAGGGCTTGGAATCTTAAAGGTAAGGAGGTCAAGTATCTTATTCCCATTTTAGAGAGGGGAAAAAACTGAAGCTCAGAGTATAACAGACTTGTTCAAGATTATGCAGCCAGACATAATTGGCACAGGCTCCAGACCATGTGGCCTCTTTAGTGCACTGGAGCAATTCATCACCTAATACAGGGTACACTAATGCCCCGAACAAATCAATGCACTTCCAGTATTACCTTCTCCTCCTGGAAACTCCTGAAAATGCATGAACTCTCAGACTGAGGGCACCTCCAAGAAGACTCATATCAAATTTGGTAGGAACTGATCCAAAGATTTCAAAATTGGTTCATTTAACTTTACGATATATTTGTACAGTGAAACCACACTATTGCCAAAGCCCTTAGATTACTAACCCTAGGCAGCCCAGAGCAAACTGGCTGGTGGTTAAAAAAACTACCTATCTGTGGAAAATGGGACTGGGAATGACGAGAAGAAATATTTACTGGGGCAGCAGTCCCGTCCCTTGTACTTCCCATAGCACCATGCCCTCTATTAGATTGTTCCTATGTACCTTATGGTATCTGGTAGCAGAGTCAATTCAAAAAGGTTTGCTACCTACAAACTAATATGGTTCCAAACAATAACAGATTAACTGAAAAAGTGAACAAATTCCATTCAGGAAAATTCTTTTGTGCCTCTTTATAATTGTAATTTAATGTTCCAGGAAACCGACAGTTTACACTGCCTACATCTCAACAAACACTTGGTACGTGCTTTAGCTGGCTCTCCCCTGTGTGCTTTCACTCTGTATTTTGGATTGGCCACTATTATGGAATTAGGGAATATTCTTCTGAAGACTCATTCCTATCTGAAACACAGACCAGGATACGCTGGAAGAAATGGTTGTTCCCAGGGGTGACAGCATAGATTGTTGACCTACAGAGTCTATCGCTGTTTGGCAACTGTGTTTCTTTGCTTCATAGAAACAATTTCCTGACCTTGGAGGCTGACTTTCCATCTCTAATAGTCACTTTCTAGCATGGCCATCCCATTGCTCTCGGTTCCCAGCCATTAATGTAATAAATGAACAAAGCAAAAATAGAGTCATCCAAAGAAAGATACGAGTTTATCCATTATTCACCAAAAAGTAAATGGATACTAAATAAGTATAACAGAGGAAGTAACTTCTAGCAGGCTGTCTTGCACATAAAAATATTTCTTGGTCTCTAGGGAGATGCTGAGAGAATTTTGCCATGTGTCATCCAAAGCACAGGTTCTCATTTGGGGACACAAATTTATGAGGCCTGTGTTGAGGCAGTGATCTGCTGTGCTTTGGGTCAACGGGTAATGAGTTAGTGACATTTTTAAACAATTGATTAGTATATAAAATCTGCATCTGTATTTCCTTTCCTCTAATCTCATCCCCATTGTGGAAATTTCCACTGTTTCCATTCAAAGAGAGCTGTGCTAGAGAAGGAGGGCTTTAGGGGTTTGGGAAGGGAACTTCTCAGGTTTTATTTACAAGGTTTCCCAAGAGTTGGGAAGTGGGAGACATTCTGTTGATTCCTTGAGCCAGGGGCCTAGGAAAGTAGCAGGGAAAAAAGGGTAAGTCTGTCAGCTGGGGTAATAATAATGATGGCATTTATTAAGTGCTTACTATATGCAAAGCACTGAAGGTATGAGCCGAGAAAGGGGAAGAGGGAAACTTCATTCTGTCATTAGGACTTCCTCCTGTTCTACAGTAGGTGAGAGCTCTGCTTCATAGTGGAAAAAATCTACTCAAGCTTGGACCAACACAGACCCACTTTCCTATCTTTATCAACACAGGAACTCCTACATTCATTCAGGTCCACCTTCCTGCCAATCACTCACCAGCCTGGTTGTACCGCCTCCATTTTAGCAGGTGCTAAGATAAAAACACAGCTGCTTTCCCATTCATTCTATTCATTCTTCCCTTGACTGGTCTTTTCTCTAATCCTTTCTGTGACTCAAGTATTTCTGCCAGCTAACCTGGGGGAAAGTCTCAGTAGAAACCTGGGAATGGCCACTTCCCACCTCAACATCCAGCGTTTTCAATGGAGTAGAACACATCTGTTAACCTTTTCCCTTTTGATTGACATTTTTAAGGGTGCAACAGTTCGCTTGACTATCCAGTGGATCAAATGGATATGACTTGAGGTATCTCAAGACTATGTTCAGAGGGGATAAATAATTTTATGAACCTGGTAAAAGGCTTAAAACCCATATAGGCTCTAAAATACAGTAAAACTAATTGTCATCCTAACAACTGAGATGGTTCTATGCACACTAGTTCAACAATTTACAGAATTAGGGATTCACTATATGGCGACTTCAATTTAGAATGTGGTATTGCTAGATATTTGGCACATGAGATTTTAATATCCGCAATAGATAACAGTGAACTTGGCTAAATGTCAGCCTGTAATAACATGTAAAAAAACTCAGATACTTTGGCTTTATTTCGTAGGAACAAAATGCTTTCACATTTACTCTGCTGTTGATCATCCCAATAGCTCTGTGCATCTGAGAGGGACCGGTATGTCCCCGTTTTACAGATGGAGAAACCGAGGATCAGAGAGGTCCGATGCCTTGCATAAGGCCACACAAGTATCTGTTTTGAATGCACCTAGGATTTCAAATCTGTCACTTTTGAAGGGTGTCTGAAAAAAGCATGAGCCTTCTTTTGGTGGGGATAGGAATCCAGTACTTGTTTTTGACTTTCATCAGCTATGGATCTGTTCAGATCCTAATTGCAGCAGAAAGATGTTCCAGTAATTCATAATGACAAACCCTGGGGCAGTCTCAAGTCTTTGACTCACTATTCCCTTTCACTCACTGACTTCGCTGTAGCTCCAATACATTTTCTCATTCTTCCATTTCAACTCTTTTGGAGTCCTCCCTCTGACTGCCTCCAAAGAAAGAAAGAAAAATGTAGGGGAACAGGGGCAAGGGAGAGGAGAGCAGTAGCGAGGAAAGCTACATTTTCACTTGTCTTGTCATTTAGGTACTGTTCTAATTGCTCCTAGTCCTTCTTTCCTAAACCTGGATTCAAGAAAATGCCTAGCAGTGGACGCTTAGCAGTCTCTGAAGACGTCTCCAGACTATGAATGGGCTTCTCCAATCTGTTTTACAAGCATTAGGTTTACTTTGGAATAAGGATCCCTCATGTTCCTTCTGGGTCTATGCTGCTTGCAGCAGCATTTTATATTCTGTCCAGCTCTGATCTGGCTGTTAGCTGTTACAGTTCTGTATGAATGATGGTTTTAATTAATAATAAGTTAATAGCTTGGGGAATTGTAGGGCATAACAAAGCTGCTAGAGATGTATGCAGCTGCATTCTGCGGTGCCAACACCTCACAAAACACTGCATAAGATCCTTTGCAGCACTGTGCCAATATAAGAAACCCGCAAAGGAAAAACACTGAATCGTCAAACTTTATACTCCAGGGTGTCAGCCTAAGCACTTTGTTGTTTGCTTTATATAAAATGGCAGATGCCCATATGAAATGCATTAGGTGATTCCACCTACCCATTTTTCTACGCATTGTAGAGTTCTGGCCTCAAATTGTGGATGGGATTCCTGGGGTCCTCCATTTTTTCACACTATTTCCAGGGTCAGAAATGGGGTGGAACTCAGTTGCAGGGTTAGCACAGCAAGCATCTTGGCTCAGAGACTGAAGAATGTAAAGAGAAGGACCTATTGGTTATAGATTATGGAACAGCAGGGTTTGGGTAATGACAGCATAAAGTATTCCAGGCCATGGCCCAAGAAGGGAGTCAAGAGAAGCAGCGTGGTCTAATGGGAAAGAGCATGGGCCTGGAAGACAGGTGAGCTGGGTTCTACCCCTGGGTCTGTCACTTGCCTGCTATGCAAGTTATATTACATCTCTGTACCTCGTTCTCTCATCTGTAAAATGGGGATTAAATTCCTGTTCTCTCCCCTCAGACAGAGTTTAGGATGGTGCAGAGACTGTGTCTGACAACCATTTTGTCTCTACCCCAAAGCTTAGTTCAGTTTAGCCCCTAACAAATACCACAATGTTTACTGTAAGAAATATTGCATTGGGTAAAACAAATATTCTATCCAACCCAATTTTTTTATGGCATCAAATGGTTCTTGGAGGATGGTGAGTTGATCTACAGCTGCAAGGTTTTAGGAACATCCTTTTAAAACTCTTCACTTTTTACTCTCATAATCCATCATGAATAATTCTTCCTTGAATGCATTTGAACCTCTTCCCTCAAAAAAATCCTAAATTTTCCCTTTAATAATCCATTGAGGTTTTTGTCCAGTAGTTTCTGCAAACCCTTTAAGCCTAGATTAAGTGTATAAAAAGTGAAACAAATGTGGGGCTCAAACCCATAACCCTGAGATTACAGTCTCATGCTCTTTGTCAGTTTTTTAGTAGAGCCAAAATAGTGTAGCCTAATGCATCAAAAGTGAAATAGGGCTTACAGGGTTTTGTCAGAGGTAGAAGGAGCCTTATGAAGAAAAATTAGAGAATAGTGTGCATTAGATCAGAATAGTGTGCATTAGATCATCTGTTTCAAATCATACAGAGTTATTGAGTTCTACAGTCTTACTGATATTTCTCCAGTCTTGTTTCTGGGTAATAAACTCTTTAGCTTGAATTTCCAGGCCACTGTGTCTACAGGTGCAAATGTAGTTCCTGCAAGCCAGTAAGTGCAATTTAATAATCAATTATAAGAATTGTGATATTTGTTAAGTACTTACTATATGCCAAGCATTGTACTCAATGCTGGGGTAGTTATAAGATAGTCAGGTCCCCCTTGGGACTCACAGCCTTAGGAGGGAGAACAGATACTGAGCCTGCATTGTGGAGTTGAAGGAACTGAGGCTTAGAGAAGTTAAGTGATTTACCCAAGGTCACGTAGCACTTATGTGGAGAAGTCAGGATTAGAATTCAGGTCCTCTGACACCCAAACCCATACTCTTTCCACTAGGCCACACTGCTTCCCTAAGCTACTCACTGTACTCCCACACAGGTAATTGCTGGGACAATTAGCCACTTGGCCCTTTCCAATAAGGGGCCAATGATTAACCAGTCCCATTAGTGGCTAACTGCCCTTTCAATTTCTAACACGTAGGGACAATTAAACTGTGGGACCACTTCTTTTCAGTCTGCCAACCTAAATGTCCTAAAACAATTACACAGATTGATTGTCAAGAACATTATCTGTTTGTACTCTTTGGGGTATTTATTGAAAATAGCAAATAGAAAAACAAACTGTTTTACAAACAGTGAGAATAAAACACTACTGGAAGTAGGGCTTTTGACCAACACTGACTTAATAGCCATTTACCAACCCACTAGCCAGTTGAAGATCTGGGTAGGTCCTGGGCAATGGAAGTCCTGGGGCTCCCAAGACAAAGTTCACCCCTTCCTGTCCTCCCTCAAGTGCAGGCACCCATCCTTCCCTGTGTTTTCAACTGGAGCAGAACATGGAAGTAGTCAAAGTGAGGTGAAAGGATGGCACTGAAATCACGCTGTGTCTCCAAGTCTTCCTTTCTCATCCCTCGTGCCTAAAGGATAGCAGCAGTAGCATTTATTCAGCACCCACTTGATGTGGTGCACTGTACTAGGCTTCCCCCTCCCCACTTCACTTCCCCCCTACCCCCACCAGACTCTGAGCTCCCTGTGGGAAGGGATTCTCTCTCTTTACCTCTGTACTGTACTTTCTACAAGTGCTTAATAGATACGATTGAATGAATGAACATAAAATTACAACTAGTGTAGTAAACGTAAATGATTGCGTACACATTCTGGCCCTAAAAGGGGACCACCCTCTTCAGGTAAAGAGGCCCAGGAGCACTGCCCCCAAAGTGTGGCAGTTGGAGGCTAGGTCGTCTGTTTCTCCACTGTGCGGACCCCACAGTCCTTCCTCTCTCCCCCCAGAGGGGCTCCAGCACAAGAGACGCCTGTTCTGGGTGGTGAAGGTGAACTCCCATCCACAGCAACAGGACCGGAGAGAACTGCCTTGTTAGACTTCATGAGAAGCAGCGTGGCTCAGTGGAAAGAGCACGGGATTTGGAGTCAGAGGTCATGGGTTCAAATCCTCGCTCTGCCAATTGTCAGCTATGTGACTTTGGGCAAGTCACTTCACTTCTCTGGGCCTCAGTTACCTCATCTGTAAAATGGGGATTAAGACTGTGAGCCCCCCATGGGACAACCTGATCACCTTGTAACCGCCCCAGCACTTAGAACAGTGCTTTGCACATAGTAAGCACTTAACTTGTACTTCCCAAGCGCTTAGTACAGTGCAGTGCTTAGCACAGTGCTCTGCACACAATAAGCACTCAATAAATACGATTGAATGAATAAATGCCATTATTATTATCCAGTCCTGCCCATTCTGCCTATTTTCTAAATAAAGCAAGTTCCAATGACCATAAACAGCTCCCTAATGTGGAACATAATAATAATAATAATGGTATTTAAGTGCTTACTATGTGCCAAACACTGTTTTAAACGCTGGGGTGGATACAAGGCAATCAGGTTGTCCCACGTGGGGCTTAGTCTTAATCCCCGTTTAACAGGAGATAATTGAGACATGGAGAAGTGAAGTGTCTGCTGTGGCACCTTGGGCAAATCAAGTAGGTGGAGCTGGGATCAGAATCCACATCCTCTGACTCCCAAGCCTGTGGTCTTGCCTCTATGCCATACTGCTTCTCTTTCATTCAATCATTTATTGAGCGCTTACTGTGTGCAGAGCACTGTACTAAGCGCTTGGAAAGTACAAGTCGGCAACATATAGAGACGGTTCTTCAGAATATTAACCAAATGTGGCTCACTCCAGTGATCTTAATGATGTGGGGTAGAATTTCGATTCATGCAGTAAAATCATTGAAACAGCAGCCTGAGCAAGATCACTGACCTAAGTTCCACAACCAATGTCTACCCCGATCTTGGACTGTATGCTCTAAACGGTATGCATTCAAAATGATCGATTGATACGCTAACAAGGTGAATGAGAAAACATAAGTAGCCAGCTGAAGCAGCCCGAATAGGGCAAGGGCCTCTACTAATATTACCAAAGATTGGACATCACTAGGAGGCAATAATAATAATAATAATGGCATTTATTAAGCGCTTACTATGTGCAAAGCACTGTTCTAAGCACTGGGGAGGTTACAAGGTGATCAGGTTGTCCCCAAGGGGGGCTCACAGTCTTTAATCCCCATTATACAGATGAGGTAACTGAGGCACAGAGAAGTTAAGTGACTTGCCCAAAGTCACACAGCTGACAATTGGCGGAGTTGGGATTTGAACCCATGACCTCTGACTCCAAAGCCCGTGCTCTTTCCACTGAGCCATGCTGCTTCTACATCAGATAGTCCTTAAGCCCATCAGGGCTCCCAAAAGGAAACAAAAAGGACTGGTTAGATGAGATTGACCCAGATCAAAAAGCTACTGCAGAAGACCAATAGAAAGCAACTTGCAGATCCTTACCAACTGACCAAAGGGAAACCTATCAAAGACTCCGAGTCAAAAATCCTCTCTCCTCCCTTAAGCCCTCAGACAGCAACATCTTACCACTAGCTTTAAAGCACCCAATCAGTTCACCCTCTCCTACCTCATCTCCCTGATTGCCTACTACAAGCCCGTCTACACACTTCATTCTTTCTAACACCAACTGACTTCCTCTACCTTGATCTTATTTATCTCACTGCTGACCTCTCACCCCCCTCCTCCCCGTGGCCTGGAACTCTCTCCCCACTGAAAGACCACTACTTTCCCCAACTTCAAAACCTAAAGGCTGTCATTTAAATAACAAGACCTCCCTAAGCAAGCAGTGTTTCCTTATGGATAAACCATGGGCCTGGGAATCAGGAGGATCTGAGTTCTAATCCCAACTCCTCCACTTTGCTGCATGACCTGGGGCAAGTCACTTCACTTCTCCATGCCTCAGTTACCTCATCTGTAAAATGGGGATTAAGAGTCTGAGCCTCACGTGGTACATAGGCTGTGTCCAACTGGTGTCTACCCCAGTGCTTAGTACAGTGCCTGGCACATTGTAAACAATTAAATATCGTAAAAAATTAGACATTCATTCATTCATATTTATTGAGCACTTACTGTGCAGAGCACTGTACTAAGCGCTTGGGAAGTACAAGTCGGCAACATATAGAGAAGGTCCCTACCCAACAACAAGCTCACAGTCTAGAAGGGGGAGAGCCAGACAACAAAACATGTGGACAGGTGTCAAGTCATCAGAATAAGTAGAAATAAAGCTAGATGCACATCATTATTTTGAATCATCTGCTTAATTCAAAATTTTTAATTCCCCTGTTAAGGAAGTGAATGATATGCATACACGGCAGCTGCTGTTCTAAATGGTTAACACACTTTGTTTACTTGGAGACATCTTTTAGAAATCCCTTGACATCCAATTTTGAATTTCAGTGTGTCACGGCAAGACAAATGACACAATGTTTGCTGCAGAATGACAAGGCCTAATAGGCCATACCTCTTTGCCTCCATTACAGCACTGCTACCTCAGAATGGTTTTCCAGAACATACTCTGAAGATGATTTGGGGCTTTTCAATTGCAAATAATGTAAAGTCTGTCCTCAAACCATTGCTGTCTCATTCATTCACCCTGTGCATAATGCAGAGGAAATTAGCATTCATAAAAGTTATTTATTGAATCTGCTTTCATTCTCACTTGTTCTGAAGGGACTGAACACACATTAAAGGAAATTAAAATGTGGTTCATGAAAAGCACAGCTTACCTCCTTCCCCAGCTTCTCCCCTTCCACTTCGTCCCCCAGTGATAACCCCAAAAGTTAACAATGTTAAAAACAGCAATCAACTGTAAAATGATTTCTGATTAAGAAGAATTCAACACATAAGCAATTCCAGTCACTCACTGATAAACACTGGGCCAGATTGGAATAAGAAATAAGAAACTAGGTACAGTTAGCAGCATGATGTGCAGGAAGAGCAGCCTTGAGATTCAGAAAGAAAGTGAGCAAACAGTGTGCAAATAAAGCTAATGAAAAACAGAATATATTTCCAGAATGGGAAATTCAAGCCGATCCAGAAAAATCAATTTTACTGCTACTTGAAAGGCAGACAATTGGGAATCTGGTTTAACATTAAAACTCAAAAATACTAGGGCTACAAAGAGGCACTGGCCAATATGACGTAAGCTTTTGAACACTGACATCCCACTTTAAGAAAAAGGAAATCCTTAATCACCTTCCTGCTACTGGTATTATGAGCCAAAAGTAACTACGCCTGTTGAAGTAAATGCTTCCCAGTAGTTTCTTCCTGAAATGAAAGATGTTCACATTGGTCCTCTCATTATAAGCCTCCTGGAGACTTACCCCTAGATCCCAAATAAACCCTTTCTATGAGTGTGCATTTGCACTGGGAATACTGAGTAGATTTTTTTTAAATTTCATTTAACAACTTTGATCATGGTGCCCCCAGGCCTTTTGGCACACAAGGGCAAGAACTGTTATTATCATCACATTACTGTAATTTCTAACAGAGCAGAGACCACAAGTGCTGATATGGAAACCCATAGCTCAATTCTCTAAAGGAATCGTTACAAAAAACAGTAACTAGAAACCCATCAGAGCTGCTTAATTAGGAGATACAAAGCTGCATATCTCTATGATGGACCTAACAAGTGCTAAAGGAAAGCCGATAGATAGGTGGGATTCAAATGGCTGCATTTTCTTAATCTGAGTATCTGCCTAGGCCCTGGAACTTTAGTTTAAGGAGATCTGATTGACTATATTTTAAGCCTAGGATAATTAATCTCAAATCTGATGGGAATAACAGCAGAATTAAAAAGTGGTTAGCCCACAAGAGAATCCATTCCAAACATAAAACCAAGTTACAAGTCTATGAAGATATGAATATCCACTATTTTTGAAGAAATAGGGGGAAGGAAGGAAATCTTAATTACCAAATTTGTAGTTTTCCACAAGCAAACCTATTAAAAAAAAAAAAGCAAATACACATAGTACATGAGTGATGTGATTTTCATTACCTTTAGCTCTCTCAGGACAAAATTCTCTGTCCAGAAAGATGTCCATCTGTAACAGCATGCCAATACATCATTCCTAATAAAACCTTTTTTTTCCTCCCCCTCCCTACAGAAGGTAATTTTTTCTAGTTCCAACTTTTTTCCAACTGGGTGCAGAACACTCTACTAGGTGCTGCGAGAATACAAAATTGAGCCTGCTAGTTCACTAATCAGAGGAAGAACCCAAAGGACAGAAAGCCTGGGACAAAGGAGTCCAAGAAATTGATTTTTTCCAATAAGCATTTTCTTGACATACTGATGGTAGTTATTAAGCACTTACTACATGCCAAGAACTGTTCTAAGCACTGGGTGACAGCAGTCCACAGGAAGGACATAATAAGAGGCCAAAACCTAGGCTTTAAAGTAAAGATAAGAAGAAAGATACAAAAATGGCAGTGGGAAATGACCCCAACTTTTACCTCTCGCATCAAGTTACTGAATAATTTTAACCAGCTCCATTTCAGTCTCAAAATCAACAGTTCTGAGCACTTGTGTTGTAGGAATTTGGGAACATACTCTAGAAGTATGATACAATCCCTGCCCTTTAAGGCAAAAAGACCCCAAAATGCAAAGCTCTTAAGAGGTAAAATAGCATAAGCATAATAACTCAAGTAGGCAATTCAACAGTATCCACAGAAGTCTTAAAGGAGTTGGCAGGGTGACATGATTAAGAAGGTGTGGATCAATCAGGAAATATCTCCAATATCCTTCCCTTTTTCTCCTCTCCTCCCTTAATAACTATTATTTTAGCACGTATTGTGCCAAGCACTTCATTAGGCACTGGGGTATATACAAGATAACCAGGTCAGATATTGTCTCTGCCTCACATTAGGGGCTCAGTGTAAGAACAGGCCCTTAACCCCCATTTTACAGATGAGGAAACTGAGTCACAAAGAGGTGACTTGCTCAAAGTCACACAACAAGTAAGAGCAGAGTAGGGATTAGAATCCAAGTCCCTTGACACCCAGGCCCAGGTTCTATCCATCAAAAGAAACAGTGTTTAGAATGATGTGTGAATGCAGTGACAATCACTTCCTATGAAAGAAAATGGAGTGCCTTAAAAAAGTAAAGTAGGCAAAGATTTTATTTTCCCCCAAGCTCTGCAAAATGATATATCAAGGTTGAAATTGTGTCAGTATAAATTCTGCAGTGAAAGCTCTGGCAAGATGCCCTTCCTTAATTTAGTTGCTGCAAACAGACCCAATGCACAAAATGCTTTAGGACAAATCAACTTCTACCTTTTCAGAAATGGAACTTCCAGGACATTGTGGTTTCCCTTCCTTCTAGCAAAATCCTCTCAAGGCTTCATCATTCTCTAAACTATATGACAACTCATTTTGCTTGCTTCTGTACAAGCTATTCTCTGGTTAAGATTAACAGCCTGGGCTCTAGTGGGGAAAAGCAAAAAGAGCTGTCAGACCAAATTTTTGGAATACAGAAGTCCTTTTTGTTCTCTGGAGAGATGGTAGGTACTGTAAGCAAATAAGGGAATGGAAGTGGTGAGATTTCAGGGTATCCCTGGTCCTGGTCTATGTTTGGGAACTGTGGGCTTGGGAGTACTGTATGATGACCCAGCTACAATGATTGGCATGGATTATTTGCCTTTGGGTCCCTCTTTGGTGGCATTACATCTTTCTGCACAGTCACATATGTATTCCCTAGGATATGTGCTGAACCCTGAAGGAAACTTTTAGAACTTCAGTAGAAACAAGATTGGAAGGTCCAATTTGCCTTAATAGAAGGAAGCTCGTGTGCCTATATCACTAAAGAAATTCATGGACAATATTTTTTAAAAAATATTGTTTGGTTCTCCCATCCTGGAGATGGGATGAACCATCGCATCCCATGGGTCACTTCGTGTAAATAGTATGACAGCGGGGAAAAAGACAAAGGGAGCCTTCTGGTGAATTGATAGCATGACTGTCCCATAATGCTATAGAACTGAGTTTCTTCATACTTCAAAATACAAACATTTCAAGTCACAATATATTCCCTTAGAGCAATTACCTCTAACGAACCTTTACGTTAGTTCTAGCACTCCACTATGTGCTTTCCAAAAGAAAAAAAAAAACCCAAACTGGGAAAAAAAAACCCGAAATTCCGTTATCATGACCTTCCTTACCCCCAAATTCAGTTTCTTCCGATTTACTTAAAAAAGGTTTCCTTTAAATAACAATCATCATGCCAACCATGAATTCTGTTTCTAAACTACTCTATCCAAATACAGTCCTGGTGTCCCCCTCCAACCCCATATCTTCTCTCACCTATATAACTCCATCATCCATCCTTTTTCTGACTAAGCAGTTAAACTAAGCTTTCTGACCTAGCTATTAATCTTGCCCTCTCTCCAAATCCCCCTACTCTCTACAGCCCATCAACACTCAATGTCACCCATCAGTTTATCCATATTCTTTTGTTTTCTCATTTTAATTCACCCTTATTTTATTCCTAGATTTTGATTAAGCCTCTTGTTATTTCTTTCTGGTATTTTTCTGCTTCACTTTCTTCACTTTATTCCTCAAATCATTTCCCTTTTCTGCTTTTTTATTCCATTTGTCTTAACATATCACCTAATGAAATTTACTTTGTGCTGAGCACTGTATTAAGCCCTTAAGAGAGTATATTTCAATAGAATAAGTAGATGTGATCCTTGTCCTCAAGGAGCTTACAGTCTAGCACAGGAGACAGACATGAAGACAAAGATCAATCAATCAATCAATCGTATTTATTGAGCGCTTACTATGTGCAGAGCACTGTACTAAGCGCTTGGGAAGTACAAATTGGCATCACATAGAGACAGTCCCTACCCGATAGTGGGCTCACAGTCTAAAAGGGGGAGACAGAGAACAGAACCAAACATACCAACAAAATAAAATAAGTAGGATAGAAATGTACAAGTAAAATAAATAAATAAATAAACAGAGTAATAAATATGTACAACCATATATACATATATACAGGTGCTGTGGGGAGGGGAAGGCGGTAAGGCGGGGGGATGGAGAGGGGGACGAGGGGGAGAGGAAAGAAGGGGCTCAATCTGGGAAGGCCTCCTGGAGGAGGTGAGCTCTCAGCAGGGCCTTGAAGGGAGGAAGAGAGCTAGCTTGGCGGATGGGCAGAGGGAGGGCATTCCAGGCCCGGGGGATGACGTGGGCCGGGGGTCGATGGCGGGACAGGCGAGAGCGAGGTACAGTGAGGAGATTAGGGAAGCAACAGGATATAAGGATATGCTCATAAGCGATACCCCAACTCTACAGCAAAAAGTGTTTTGGGGGTACGGATTAAAGTGCATAGGTACACCAAAAAGGAAGGCAAATAGGGTGGGAAGATGGGAGACTGAGTTAGGGAAACCTTCCTGCAGACATGATTTCAGTAGGGCTTTGAAGATGAGGAGAGCCCTGGACTGTCAGAAATAATAATAATAATAATAATAATGGCATTTGTTAAGCGCTTCCTATATGCCAAGAACTGGAAGTGGGAAGGAATTCTACACTGGAAGAAGGGCTTGAGCAAGGGGTCAACTTGACTAAAACTTTCCTGTCCTTGATATCCACTGCAGACTTGCCTATTTGCTGCCTGAACATACTGCTCCAAGTCATTATTGAACTGAGCACTGAAAAGCAGTGCTGCCTACTGGGAAGTGCACTGAACCAAGACACCTGGGTTCTAACCCCTGCCCCTCTACTTGCCTGACCTTGAGCAAGTCACTTATTCACTCAATAGTATTTACTGAGCGCTTACTGTGTGCAGAGCACTGTACTAAACTCTTGGGAAGTACAAGTTGGCAACATATAGAGATGGTCCCTACCCAACAATGGGCTCATAGTCTCTTCTCGGTGCCTCATTTTTCTTAATCCATAAAACAGGGGCGAAATATATCTGTCATCCCAACCCCACTAAATAAGGACCTGCATGTAGGACAGGGACTGTGATTAATCTGATTGTACTGTATTTACTGTGTGGCACATAGTAAGCTCAAATATCAATTATTATCACTGTCGTGTGCAATCCTTTGCACACATTTGGTGACCCAAAAGAATCACTGACAAAATAAATATGGAAAAATAGATGTGTATATTCTTCCTTTGGAAGGTGTTCTGTTCTTAGGTGTAATACCATCTTGAGCAAATCACCTGAAATCTCTGAATCCTGGCTTCTTCAGCCAACAACTGGGAACATTGATAAATTCTTTGTTTCCCTTTCTTAGAACCCTGGATTAACCAAGGAGAGAAAGAAGTATCACTACAAATAGTATCACTGGTCAGGGGAGACCCAACCATTTCTCCCTTGACAGTTTAAATGGGCAACATTTTTCTAGATGTCTCTTTCCGTGGCTTTATATCTCTGCAAAGCTGAATGTTTCTTGTTCCAATGTGCCCATTTTAAAATTCTGGTCACGGACTGATTCCTTCCACAAGAAGAGGCACAAAAATTAATTTATGGTTTCAACGTTGGAAAATGATAGTTTTGTTTTAATAAAAAGTACATTCTAGCAAGGATCATAACTCAATCAATGGACCACATTCCGCTTTTAGAGCTTCTTTTAACATCTATTTACTTTCACAGTGATTTCTGTGAGCTGAAATCCAAGGGCTTTTTTCCTCCCAATCTTTAAAGCAGATTATTATTGAAAACCTGCAGTTGAGATGTAACACCCATTTAAAAGCATTCAATAAAAATGACTTTGTTCTTTTTTCTTTCTAGTCGGAGTTTGAACCTGCCTCCTCGAGAGGGCCAATATAGACGTTTCTTGGATGTGTAAAGGTTCACAAAAACTCTAAATCCTCTACTCTGGGGGAAAAACAAGGCATTTCTGTGAAAATGACTCATATTCTTGTTCCATCCTTCACCTCCGTTGTGGAAATAAATGACAGCTAGAACTATGGCACCCAAACTCTGTCCAGCTTCAGACTTACCTATAACTATAGATCACATCATTATCCACTGCCTCACAAATCCATAACCTTGGCATTATCGTCTATTCATCTCCCTCCCCACATATTCACTATTACCAAATCCTCCCTGTTCTATCATTACATCTCTAGAATCCACTCTTTCAGCTGCTACCTTCATGATCCAAGTTTTTATATCCCTCCTTGACTTCTGCATCTGCCTCTTTACTGACATTGTCTCTCCTCTCTCCAGTCCACACTTTGCTGCCTGGATTATTTTAACAACAACAAAAACAAACACAAAAATAAAGAAAAACCACTCACTCCGTGTCTTCCTTCTCTTCAAAATCCTCCCAAAGTCATTCATCCATCCCCACATTAAACAAACTCCCCACCAGCTTTAAGGCAATCAGCTTGCTCCTTCCTACCTTAGCTTGTTCAAAAAATATGACTGAATGAGAACATGCTAAAGCCAATGAAAATACCTGCTCAATCCAAATACTAGAGCAAAGAGTAATTCACCCAGATCCAGTGGTAAGAGAATACCTGCAAACTGATTCATCATGGAACAGGGAATGGTGATTTATTGCCCCAGAATGGTTTTCATATGCTCATTTCACAAAAAAGTCATGAGTACACCAAGATTAACAGGCAAAAGACCATGGGAAAAGCTGACTTTGCACTTTTGGACCTATCCAAGGTTACTAATAAACTGACACCTCCTATATTTCCATACATATAAAGGGGCTAATCAAAAGGTTTTGGCTGCCAAATTCAAACTCATATCCTCCACCCAGAATTACATATATCTCCAAATTGCTTGGAGTACATTTTTGCCACAGCCTTTGGTCTACCTCCTGGGAATAACCTGAACCATTAGAGTAGGTGTGACTTTTCCCCAGATTCCTCTGAACCATCATGGGACTGGCCCTCCACTGCTCTGATGAGACAAGAAGTGGGGGAGGGCGGCAGGGGGGAAATAATCCCATTGACCCTATGGATCAGCCAGCACTCCCTCCTCTTTGTCACTGATACTGCCTCTTCTGTCTCACTGACACCTGCACCTTCTCCCCCATCACTGTTTTGCACCCTCTGCTTCTTTTTTGAAGTCTATTACATCAGTGACCTACACGTAATCCTGACATAAGGCCGCCTCCTCCTGTGGGGCCAGATGCTGCTTTTATTCTCATCGCCCCAAAGGAAATGACACCAGTGGCAGTAAGACTTCCAATTCAATACATCTGTCCTATATGAAGACCTTCAACGTTTCCTTTTTCTCTTTAAAACACCCGGGGCACAAGATCATTCCATAAGCAATAAACCCCTCCAATTTGTCTAATATACCTCCTCCCAAAATAAGCTTGATAAATAGGTAGAACATGCAGAATATGTCATGGATGAGAGGAAAAAAAAACAAACTGGAGTGTCAGATCATTTAACCCAAAATCACTAAGTTGGAGCTTGAGTATTCAAATTGTTTTCGCTTCACATACTGGTATATGGCCAGAGAAGAGCAGAGTAATGACCCTCACTCGCACACTTGTCACAGAAAAATCTTTAACTGAGGGTTTTTTTTTTTTGCATTATGTTGTGAAAGTTGTTTAATGCATATCACAGAAATAATTACTAATGCTTACTTTTCTATTTAGGAGTGGCAAGGTCCCTGTCTAGGACCTTCTAGAAATGTAGTGGAGGAGAAAGCAATAACTGTGTGTGTGTGTTGGGGGTGGGGGGGGGAGTGATGTACAGTAGGAGTGAACCAAGGATCCAGATGACAGTGATGTAGCAGCTCCTGTTACTGATAAAATTATTAATTTGACATATGAAAAGAGTTCTTCCTGCTGAAAATTCTCTCACAAAGTGATCAGCTCAAAGGATTCTAAAAGATGCTCCCAGGGTAGGAGAGCAGTAGTCCAAATCTTAACTGTCTAAAAAAGAGAAGCAGCTGTGACCTAGTGGATACAACACAGGCCTAGGAGTCTGAAGGACCTCGGTTCTAATCCTAGTTCTGCCGTTTATCTGCTATCTGGCCCTGGGCAAGTCACTTAACTTCTCTGTGCCTCAGATACCTCATCTGTAAAATGGGGATTAAGACTGTGAGCTCCATGTGGGACAGAGACTGCATCCAACCTGATTAACGTATATCTATCCCAATGCTTATGGCATAGTAAGCACTTAATAAAAATAAATAAATAAATAAAACCTGTGCTGGAACAACTTGCTTTCCTGATTTTTTGAATGTAACTTTTAGCCAGGATCTTCTTTACTTTATTGAAAAACAAAAGTTGGGCATAAGTTTATAAGAAAAATCAGTACTACTACTAATGGTATTTATTAAGCAAAGACTATGTGCCAAACACTGCGATAAAGAAAGGAATAGTAACAAGATAATCTGATTAGGCCCAATCTCAATACCAACCACAGGCAGCAACCCTTGGTGTTTCTAAATAAGTTGGAGGTAGTACTCTTCTAGGTACAAGGCTCTGCACAGAGTAACAGCTCAATAAATACCATTTATTGATTGACAGAGTCAGGAAGGGCAGTGGAGGCTAGAAGAAAAAGCTGCCTGCTGTCCTCACCCTGTGACTCTTCCAGTTATTCCAAACATGGTGATCGGGGTGCTCCCAGGCCTTCTGCAGCTCCTTGTGAACATCTTGTGCAGAGTCTTCCATTTCACTGGTGAGGACATGTTAACCAACACAAGGCTAAGTCCTTCCCAGCTATTAGAGTGTCCCTGGTTGGGAGCAAAGGAAAGTGACGAATTCATTTAAGACAAGTAAGAGAACCACAGAGGAACCAAATTCCATTTTATAACACCTCTGTAGTTTTCATGAATTCAAACAAGCTTGACTGATTTGAAGTCCAAATTACAGAGGCTTTGAAGTACATGAATAATCTTTTGCTTCCTTTGTGTCACACTTCAGGAATTTTTTTTTAAATGCATGGCCTGGTGTATCAGGAAACACTGCTTTTCTGCCAGGCATTCAGTCCATCACTGAGCCAGTCAACCTCCCTCACTCTGTAGTGTACTTTCCCAAGTGCTTAGTAGAGTGCTCTGCATACTGTAAGCACTCAACTACCACTGATTGATTTTTCTAGGTACTTTACTTCTCTATGCACAAATCTAAATATAAAATGATATTTGTTAAGAGCTTACTATGTGTCAGGAACTGTATTAAGTGCTGGGGTCGTATAAACAAGTCGGGTTGGACACAGTTCGTCTCATATGGGGATCACAGTCTTAAACCCCATTTTACAGATGAAGTAACTGAGGCCCAGAGGAGTTGGGACTCTCAGGTGCACGTGCACAACTCTGCTTTCCTCCATGCTGATCTTAATCCTTATTTTTGACTAGGGCTCAGACTGATGGAGATCATTGAGCCTCAATCCTTTCCTTCAAGATGTCAGCCTGGGGAGAACAAGTTGGATATCATAGGGACAGAGTTCCTGGGCTTGGTTCCTCATTACATGAAGGGGACTCAACTCCGTGGAAACATAGAGGGTTCTTATTCTGAGGCAGGCCAGAAATAAAAGGAGGGCAGTTTTTAGCTTATGATCCCTGTTCTCAACAGTAGGTTTCATTAGTCCATCATTCAGGCTAGATTGACAACTCAGCAGGGTGGGGGGCCACCATTTATGCTACAGCAGCAGGGCTGAAGCACAGCCCCTTCATTTATGAATATGAACAAGCACCCAATACATACCAACAAATACTCCCCTTTAATATGTAGCTTTCATGGAAATTATGGTTATTTCAGAGAAACTCGGTGTAATTTAACATAGATGAAAAAGCAGCATTTTACATTAAAGTAACAATGCAGGTTTACAAGTCTGAATAAAATCAAAATGTTCCCTTTCTGAGAATCCAATCATACAAATAGAAGAGTGTCAACCCCATGTCCAAGCAGGGAGCATTCTTCAAGGGGAATGCTTGGGGAAAGAAGGCAAAGGACAGCTTCTCCTGAGAAATAGGATGGTGCATTCTCCCTGCCATTACTTCAGTTAGCCCAGCTGCTAATGGAGAAGATTTTGTTGTCAGTAATTACCTCTTATGGTTTCTTAAAATCACATAAGAGTTGGAAGATGTGTTTTCAGTCTCCTGGTGCATTTGTTAAAAAGGAGGCTTAGAATGAACTTGATTTAAGCGAGAGAATTGCTAATACCCAAATGGAGTGGCGTCACATCATCCAAAAACACATGAGAAAGACAATGCTTTCTCAAGGATAATAATGAATTATCAAGTTTGAGCATGTCTGCCTACCATGATGAAAGAGCATTTGAGAGAAAAGTAAGTTGGAATAAGGATGAAACCAAGAGAAGAGAAAATTATAAAAGCCAATTTTCCACTCTACAGAGGATGATGTAGAACACGGGATCATCAAGGGCATTTCCATTCTAGGATTAAATTCCTGGAATGAACATTTCCTGGCAAGACCTGAGTTCTTTGGGCACGTGTGGCCACAAAACTACCATCACTGTGCTAAACAAGGGTAGCTGATGAATGGCCTAGTGGGCTAGAAACCCATGTGGTTAACCAGGGAAGAGCTATGCCTTTGCTTTCATTCCAGGGCAGGCCCCAAAGATCCTTGCACCTTTCCCCTCTTCCCCTTCCTCCATACCCCCCATCCACCCCAATCACTTAACCCACTTAACCTGCACCCAGCCAGGTGGGTGGCAAGGATGATATAGAGAACATGTAGTAGCCTTCAGATTTACAAGGGCCATTTACCATGATATCATTGTGATTCTCTGTCCCCTCACTGTAACCCCAACCAGATTTCAACCTGAAGTCATGCCACCCACTGCTCTGAAGTGAAGACCCTAAGGGTGGTAGAAAGCCAAGTGGCCTGGGGCAGGGGGTGTGAGCAAACCTGACACTAAGGAAGATGAGTTCTGAGCAACTAGGTGTGCCAGTGGAGTCTGAATAAAATATAGACAGCTTTGAAAATGGACAGGAAATGGCCTCAGACTCAGAGGCAATAATTATATCCAAGAGCGTCTCTCTCCAAGCTCTGGCCTACTTCCAGCAAGCCCAAAGACATTTTTCTTATATTCCTACTACCCACTATATTGTGGGGGAGGTTTCTTTCGAGTTCTTAAAGAACTGAAGCCCTCCAGTGTCCACTTTTCCTCCCACATACCAACTGCCTGAGAGCCCAAAATCATTTTCAACTTTTAGGATCATTCCGAAGGAGAACTGTGAGCTGTAGAGACCTCAGTGATGCAGTTTTGAAATTTTCTGATGGATTCTAGGCCTTCAGAGATCAGTCTCTCCACACCACTCCTGAAAAAGAAGCATCTTTATTCTTTGAACTTCAGCCTTGACTTATTTCACTAGAACAGTGCTTGGCACATAGTAAGCACTTAAATACCATCATCATTCTTTACTACTAGTGCTCCCCTTCTGCCCACATTTCATTCATTCAATCATATTTATTGATTGCTTACTGTGTGCAGAGTACTGTACTAAGTGCTTGGAAAGTACAATTCAGCAATAGAGAGAGACAATCCCTGCTCACATCAGGCTTACGGTCTAGAAGTGGGGAGACAGAAATTAGAGAAGCAGCATGGCTCAGTGGAAAGAGCATGGGCTTGGGAATCAGAGGTCATGGGTTCCAAGGGTTCCAAACCCAGCTCTACCGCTTGTCAGCTGTGTGACTTTGGGCAAGTCACTTCACTTCTCTAGGCCTCAGTTATCTCATCTGTAAAATTGGTATGAAGACTGAGTCCCATGTGGGACAACCTGATTACCTTGTATCTACCCCAGCACTTAGAACAGTGCTTGGCACATAGTAAGTGTTTAACAAATACCAACATTATTATTAAAATAAATAGAATTAGAGATATATACACATCAAAACAAGAACACAGACATCAATATAAATAGAATTATAGATTCATACATATACACATAAATGCTGTGGGTTGTGGGGGAGGGGTGGCAAAGTTCACTACAGGACCACTCAAGACAGGGCCCTGGACTGTAGTGAGCCCAAGGCATCAAAGTATTGCTTGTTGCAAATACAGCTTCACTGGACAGGCCCCATGAGGAGAGTGGATGGTAGCAGCTGTAGGTAACAGTGAGCTAAGTGGAGCATCTTCAAGCAGGGAGGGCAGAACAGTGGATAAATGTGAGGCCCAACCTCAAATGTTGATGCACAGTGAGATTGCTGGGAGATAAATGCACCAGACTGAGCAACTTGGTGTGCTAGCAGTTGGGATGAGAACATTTTCAATCTGGGTTTTGGAAAAGAGAGTGATTCTAAAAAGGGAGAATCCAAACACCACCAGGCACTGCGCAACAGTTTAGGAAAGTCGATCTTGACCTGGCACCATTTCTGACTCCTGCCTAAAGCCATACCCAGCCAGCCATCCAAATAAAGTTCATCATTAGTACCCTCTTCAAACATGAAGGACAACTATGTATTCTATATATGAATACACAGAGTACAAGTGGCCAGCTCCTATCAACCCAGAGAAAATGAGGCAGAAGACTTACTTCTGATTAGCCCTGGTATACCAACCCTGAGCCCAAACCACCACCACTTTTATTCTTCTGACTTGAAATCTCTGTGGCCCAAATGCTGTGAAACCAGCCCTGTGACACCAACTACCAGTCAATGGCAGAGAATTGTTTTAAACACTTGGGATTGCAAAAGAGAGAGACACAATCTCTCCCCTCAAGAAGATCACAGTCTAACAGGGGAGAGACAGACTCTAAATAATTCAGTTAAGAAGAATGGAAAGATGGATAAGGGTGTAAAATATTGGATTATGTATGTCAACATGCATATAAATGCTTCAGGAAGTTGCAGGTAGGTATGAAGGAGCAGTTGGGAAGCTATGAGAAAAGTGATCTTGGCTGTGGAGTAGTATAGACCAACTATTATATTGTACTTTCCCATTCACTTAATATAGTGTTCTACACACAGTAAGTGCTCAGTAAATACCATTGATTGATTAAGAAAGTAGAGGTAGGACGTAGGGAGGCCAGTGAGGAGGCTGTTGCAGTAACCTAATAAAGAGATGATGAGAGCTTGGGCCAGAGTTGTGGCCGAGTGAAAAGGAACAGATGGATCTTAGAAATACCGTGGAGAATGAAGTGGCAGGATTTAGGGATAGACTGAATGTGAAGATTGAGAGAATAAGGAGATAAAGATGACAGCTACGCTGCAGGTTCCTGAGGCAGAGAGGATGGTGGGGATAGTGACAGGTATGGGGACCTGAGGAGGGGTAAGACGAGGAGGGAAGGTGAGGAGTTCACTTTTAAACAGTATGAAGTGCTAATGGGCCATCCATGTGAAGAAGTAAGAGATGTGAGATGGTAAAGGAGAAAGCTTGGGGCTGCTGAGGCAGACTTGGGCAGTCACTTGCTATTTTTAGCCATATAGCAGGACAGAATGGCAGGGCATATCCCATTTTAGAATTTAGCCACCTAAGGAAGTTGGTAGACCGTTAGTTTGGAATGATGTTTAATAATGAGCCTAGTGTCCTGAAAGACTTATTGGCCTTCTTCAGCCAAACCTGGATGAAAATCTTGTATAAACATTTTGGCATCTTGTACTGCTCTATCTCTCACCGTAGATGCAACACGAAGAGAAATAATGGTATAAAATATGGCCATAAACAGTAGGAGTTAAGCTCTTAAATGCTTTTCGGGACACCCTTTTCAATGGTTGAGGCTCAAGATACCTGGTATATATGGGCCAGAAATGCCTTTCTCCAAGTCACCCTGCCCATCTGCTGATGCAATGTTAGTCAGTCAATCGTATTTATTGAGCTTCTGACAGCAACTGCCTTTAGCTAAATCACCAGACCCCAGGACCTACATCCTGAAGGGATACTGAAATCATTCCTACAGTGGAACAATATGAAATGAGGAACATCACTGGAAAGACCTTATTGTAGCCACTCCTGTCACCCAATCATTTTTATGACTGCGCATTTTCCAAGTCTCTCAAAAGAAAGGAAAATGAAAGCAAGTCATTCCTCAATTTTGATGGCAGAAGAATTGGTTAATAACCTTATCAGAATGACAGGCATAATGACTATGGTGTCAGCATTATTTATGAGGTTTGAGCAGTATTTGCATTTACAGATGACTGAGTGTTAGTGTAACCGAGAAAATAATAATAAAAAAGTCAGACCTGAAAATTAGCAAGCTTAGAACATCACCTACTTTTAGCTACTGGAAATGGATCGATTAACTGTACTGCAAAAAGCGTGGGCTCCCTGCTCTGTTCCCCCTGTGGTCTGGGATTTCAGAAGGAGAAATGGTGGTGGGGCAGGGTAGTATAAAACAAACATGGATAAAGAAAGAAGTAATACTACAATATCAACTGCAAGAGAGCTGAAGATAGTTTGTTTTACTATCCTGTAGTTAACCTCATAGATCCACAACATCGTATACCTCATTCTTGTGGCTACATTGGGGAAAAGCGAAGGAAATAGAAAGGGAGAGCATCAGACTCGGAACACAAAAACCCCGTGGATGAAGAAAAGCATTAGTCTTGTTTGCTTTTGAAGGAAGGGAGGTGGATGCCAAACCCAGTGTTGTATTTAAACAGAATCAGGAAGCTATACTATCTAGCAAAGTAAAATAAAGCTCCACTTCATTTGTGCCTGTGTACCATCACACAAACCCTAAAGATCACTAAGAATGCCATTGGTTCTGAGGTTTGAAAATGTTGCATTTCATTATTCTGCTTCCTGCAAAAATCCCTAGTCTCAAATTTGACAAATGATCTGCACTTCATAAAGGACAGAGTCCAACATGGACAGCGTTTCTGAACACATGCTGAGAAAGGACGTGGTTGCCATAGCAACAATTATCATGCAGAAGCTTTCCAATCATTCCCTCCTTTACAACCATCCTCTCCAAAATCGCCCTCCTTCCACTCCCATATTCCCTGACAAGTTTCTATGACTTTATAATTTATGTACATAATAGGTAAACAGCATGGGTAAATGAATATTTACTGTACTGACATGTAACGCCACGATGAATTGCCCTCTGTATACAAAGCTGCCACTATGATCCATCTGAGTCTTATGAACTTAAAAGGCACAGTACTGGATCCTTTGGAGATGGGCTTAAATTTAGCAAAGTGAACCCACTCTAAAGATTCCAAGAACCACTTTCTCATGGCAGGTTGTGGGGAGGGTAGCCACAAAAAGGAACAGAAGGCATCAAATGTGAAACAGCATGTGGTTGGTTGTCAGACTCCTGAACCTGTTGTCTAATTCTATAAAGATGGGTGTGGAACCAGAAAGGAGGTGCTGTGGAGGATTCCCGGTAAAGCCCAAGGAAATAAAAATAATGGTATTTTGTTAAGCATTTACTATGTGCAAAGCACTTTTCTAAGCGCTGGGGGGTTACAAGGTAATCAGGTTGTCCTACATGGGGCTCACAGTCAATCTCCATTTTACAGATGAGGGAACAGGCACAGAGAAGTGAAGTGACTTGCCCAAAGTCACACAGCTGACAAGTGGTGGAGCTGGGATTAGAACTCGTGACCTCTGACTCTCAAGCCTGGGCTCTTTCCACTGAGCCACACTGCTTCTCTGTATTTTCTCATATCAAATCTTCTCTCTAGAAATGTTCCATTTCTCAAAGAGCTCTCTTTTAATCTCCATTAGAGGACTTCTAACATAGTCCGTTCCACCCTGAAGCCATCCCCAAGTCTAAATGATAGTTCTATCCCCACATCAACCACAAAATTCTTAAAATCAACTACCATTTTCCCCCCAACTCACTAACCACAGCTCTCATCCTTAGCCACAGGTAAAAAAAATACTTATGAGGTCTTTCAGAGGTACTGAAAAGTTAACTGAAATGTACTTTAAATGATCCATATTGCTTGACCATACATTCTTATGGACCATATTTAATTTGTTATGAACTCCCAAAAAGCTGACTTGTGCATGTGAGAACTAAATTATTGATGTTATGGAGCTACTGGAAAAAAATACTACATTAGGTATAAAACCTAAGCCGCCCTGTAAGGGAGACAGTGAAGTCCACTGGAAAAAAGCTTTTATTAGGACCAGGAATTCTCAGAACTACTGACTTTATTACTGAGTTACTCTGTGCCTCAGTTTACCCATCTGCATAATGGTTAGTAATATTTGCATTCCCCCCCTCTGAATTAAGGGGAAAAATATTACCATAAGAGTGGGATGATACACATGAGTCACAATAGAACACACACCAACATTATTATGGGCTATCAGTATTTTTAAATCTCATATGGTAATTTTTTTCAAATCTTATATCCTCACCAACAGTTTATCCTGAAGAACTAGAAACCAATTAATCTGGCACCTAATTAAATAGCCTTTGGTCTGGAGAGAACTGAGAATAAAGCTCATACTCAGCAGTTCAAAGGTGAAGACAGCTGTGTGGATACAATTTTAATTAGGGCTAATTGTCTTCCTGAGTTAATTAGCCTCTCACTTTTGTGAGCATTGCCTTCACCACAAAGTCTTCATGAACATGATTAGGAAAGAAAAACAGTCAGAAATGACACTGACATTGTGGGCCCTTTCAGCACCTCCTCCTTTTCTAATGAGCAGCTTGCGCTGGGTTGCTTAAAGGACCTTTGAAGCTAAATGAACAGGCTACAGGAAGCCTATGGAGACAGTAAGCGCTCAATAAATACGACTGAATGAATGAATGTCCAGACAATCAGATGAGAATGGGGCTGTTGCCCATAAGGGGCAATAGGCTTGTTTCTAGACACCAATATTTCAGGAACACTAGTGTTCTAATGTTATGAAATTTAGACTGAAATAAAAGCAATAACTCATACCATTTCATAGCTAGGTCCATCAGAGGGAACACCAATTCCCACAAAACGTATGCAAAATACTGTAGGTTAGGACTGGGGTACTCACAAGACACCAGGCAAATGAGCTCATCCTTTAAGGAAGTATCATGAAAAAATAATTGGGCCTAAAGGAAGAGCTGGTTTCTGAACCCATATTATTACTTCAATCTACAGTTACATCTCCATCACAGTGTTATTCATACCTGGCTAGATTTACTTGAAAATTTAATCAAAACTGACTGCAAAAGGAGGCCTTAATAGAATATTAAATATTCAGTGGTGTTTGAGAGCCACTAAAATGTTTTCTGACTATTCAATCTTCCTGCCAACAAACTCCTTTGAGAGACCCACAAACTGCAGGGAAAGACAAGCATTTTTTAGGTGGCTTTGATTTTAGGTTATAGGCACCACACTCTGCTGTCCAGATCATTCTTTTAAAACAGTTTTGTTCACATCTGTTCAATCTCTCAATCTCCAAATTTTCCCACTCCTCTCCACATCAGGCAGAAAGTCTTGACCATTGGCTTTACAGAATTCCCTTAGCTCTCTGCCCCCTACAATATCCTATCTCCTTTCCCAATACACTTACTTGCACAATTGGCTCCTCCAAGCCAACCTACTCACTGGGCCTGGTTCTCATCTCACCACTGACCTCTTGCTCATTCACTTTCCTACAAAACCCAGATTATCAGTTCTTGATCAATATTGTGAAGGGAACCAATGGCAAATATTTAAAATTCACTGTTTACTATAACTTGATTTTAAGCAAAATAAATTACTATCACAAGAAGCTGATGACCACCAATGAGTGTCAGACAAATGTCAGACTAAAGTGTCCAATATAGCCCTTCAAGTGAAACAAGCTTTAAAAGGTAAAAGCACCTTCTACCTTGTACTTGAATTTCAGTCTCCAGGACTGTAAGCTCTCACAGTCAGAGAATGTGTCTCCCAAGCGCTTATTACAATGCACTACATACAGTAAGACAATAAATATGAATAACTGACTGACTGGTGTAACAGAAATCAAATACTATTTCAATTATTTCTCAACAATTTTCTCTGTAACTTTATATTTTGCTAAATACAACTATATAAATTTAACTAGCCCCCAAATAGAAGAGAAAACAATGGTATTTATTGAGCACTATGAACAGAGCACAGTACTAAGCACTTGAGACAGCATAACAGAATTAGCAGACATTCTCTGCCTATGACAAGCTTACAGTCTGGAGGGAGACAAATTACTGTTTCCCTTTCCCCCTCCACTCATGAGGTTGGGTAAAACCTATTGTTTGTTGTCTATACTGGATTGTAATTGTCTAATGAACAGGACTGCGAATCTGAATAACATCTAGCACTAAATCTACATCTCTGCACTTAGTACTATATGCCTGAGTAAATTTTGCACTTGAATCCCTAGGGCTTCCTACTAAGGTATGGAGATTTCTTACTGTGCTGTGACGATTTGGCTACACTGGTAAATGACTTTTGGTAGCTGAAGGACTGGTTCACATTTCTGCAAGAAATATTTTAGGAGAAGCCCTGAAACATATTCATTTTCATATACAGCCTCAGTGTTAAAATTAAAATATCCTACGGCCCTTGCTTCATTATCTAATGCTCAAATTCTCTGCTCGATATTGTGTATATCATTAACTGCTTCTAACTGAATTTAGGCATGCAAACCTCAAGTAGAAAGGTACTGTCCTCAAAACTGAAGAGGAAGACCTGGAAAATTGTCAACCTGTAGAGAAGAAAATACAGAACACTACAGGAAGGGCATGCATCTCTTTCTGGATATAGTCTTAAAAGTTGTTTTGGGAATACAAGCTGTTTCAGTTCAAACCAAAGTGTCAGGTGTTATGAAATCTGTTGATGCAATTGTCATATAAAAATATTCAAAGTACCTCTGCCAATCTGCTTCTTCCTACTCAACCTTATGGTTCTTCAGCTCTCATAATGGCTTGTTCCCAAAGAAAATTTAATCTTCAATATTCTGAAGAATTTCAAAGATAATTTATTTTAAGTTGTGTTTGTCAGAGTAATAAAATATCTTTGTTGCTGCTGGCTGTGTAGTAATGAGCTGTAGTTAGTGGGAATGAGAAAATCCCATTGGGTTGGTATCTGTTGAATATTTCATTTACAGTATCTTTGTACTGAGAAAAAGTTGAAGGTTCTCAAATCAGGAAGGACAGAAGATGTTCAGACCAGGAGGATATGTTTTAAAAAAAGAATAAAAAAGGCCATGCAAATATGTGGGAGGGAACTGAGGAGAGGGCAAATGGTTTTGGAACCCTAAAATGGCCTACTAAGAGAATTTACCGAGTCTCTACTGGGTACACAGCACTGTGCTAAGTGCTTGGGAGAGTAGAATATTATTAACAGACATGATGCCTGTCCTCAAGGAGTTTACAATCTAGTGGAGAACATGGACACTAAAATAAATTTGAGGGAGAGCTGAGTGCCTTACAGCTCATTAATAATAATAACAATTAATGTGCCAAGTTCTGGGATGGGCACAGAAATACAAGATTGGACACTCCATATCCCACCTGGAGCTCTCAATCTACCTTATCCCCAATTTTAGAGATTGAGGCCCAGAAAAGTTAAGTAACTTGCCTAAGGTCTCACACAATAGTTCAATTGGAGGAGCTGGGACTTAAATCTCGATTTTCCTTTTAAATGGTATGTTAAGTACTTACTATGTGCCAGGCACTGAACTAAATGCTAGGGTAGATTAAAAAACTACTTAGGTTGGACACAGTCCCTGTCCTGCATTGGCTCACAGTCTTAATTCTCAATTTACAGATGATCTAACAGGCTCAGAGAAGTTATGCCACACAGTAGTTGACTCACAGAGCTCTGCTCTATCCACTAGGCCATGCCTTACTCCCATTCTCATGCTCTTTCCAGAATTTTCTGCTTGATGTAGAGAGGAATGGGTAACCATTTGAGGTTTTTTTAGCTGAGGGAAGACATGCAGAATGACGTCTCAGAAAGATGAAATATCGACTGGAGAAGGGAAAAGAATGGAGGCAGGGAGAACGGTAATGTCGTTGATAAGGCAGTCAAACCAAGACATGTACTAAGTGCTTAGTACAGTGCTCTGCACACAGTAAGCACTCAAATATGATTGAATGAATGTCAAGTGATTGGACCAGTGTGGTAGCCATTTGGGTAAAGAGGAATGGGTGAATTCAGGAGGTGTTGTAAAAGAAGAACCAGAGATTTGGGTGATAGACTGAAACTTGGATTGAAAGAGGTGTTGATTGATAGGCGTTGAGTATAATACCAAGGATGTAGACTTCAGGGATGGGGAAGATGGCAGCATTGTCAATTGTGATAGGAAAATAAAGTTGAAGATGGAATTGGGAAGGGAGAGTGACAAATTCAGTTTGGGGCCTATTAAGTTTGTGGTTCTGGGAGACATCCATGTAAAGATGTCCTGTAGGCAGGAAGAGACATGAAATTAGAGAGGAGGGAGGGAAGTTGGAGCGTCATCTACATAGTTAGATAGTTAGTCATGGGAGCAGATGAGCTGCCCAAACTAGTGTAAAGTGAGAAGACAGAGGGGACCATGAGGGTGAGAGGCAGATTTCCTGAAATAAGAATGTGGGGGAGGGGGAAACAGATATGTCCATTTTCTTGAAAGCCATTTTTTGTTCCTGGATTTAACAAATTCTGTTTTTCAAGCTTTTTATTCCATTTGCTTCTTGCTCTACTTCTGGCAAATTCCCATTTCCTGACCATCTGGGAGACTGAAAGCTATATATGCACATTGAACCACTTTACTGTCCTTGTTAAGAGAAGCAGCTTGGCCAAAGGAAAGAGCCCAGGTCTTGAACCCAGGTCCTCTGACTTCAAAACTCAGCTCCGCCACTTGCTGGCTGGGTGACCTTGGGCAAATCATTTAACTTCTTTGTACCTCAGTTCCCTCACCTGCCAAATGGGGATTCAATACCTGTTTTTCCTCCTAGACTATAAGCCCCATGGGGGACCAGATGATCTTTTATCTACCCCAGCACATAGCACAGTGCTTGGCTCAGAGTAAGCACATATACCACAATTATTACCATTAGCATTGATCTTAGTGAGAAGCAAGCTAGATAGACTTCAAAATTGTGGCAGGTTGGAAATAGTGAAACACATCCCTGTAGTGGGTCCAAGACAAAGTCTAGAGAAGGAGGGGACTAGGTCAATCTTAGAAATGAGATCTTTTGAGAGTGGGTTCATTTTACCATGAAGATAGGGGACAGTCTACCTGATCATCCGAACCAGGTTTAAGGCAGTCAGGTCGGAGAGCCGGGGGATGGACTAATTAAACTTTTAAATGCCCCATCCATCCCTATAAAACCAGAAAGACTAATTTTCCTGGGCTAATAAAAATAAACCTGCTATATGAATCATATGCAGGAAGCAGTAAAAGTGGTTTACGCACCCACACCATGCAAGGTGTGCAAGAAAACATACCCCTGCTCCAAGCCAATCTTCTCCCACTTGATTTCACAGATCGTGTTCAAGGCCTAAGGACACTGAAAAATATCTGCTATATAAATATAAATAGCAAAACAGAGTGAAAGTACCCTTCACTCTGAGAAAAGCCCACATATCTATTTTACTGAGTAGTTTTCCCCCAAAGCACACTGTTCCAGATTTTCTTATGATTTATAATGATGCAGTTAATGCTTCTTACACTGTAATATTCTTCCAACCTTGCCCTCGCACCTTCTCCTTTCCCAGCCCCACCAAAATTCCCTTTAGGAAGGTTAAAGAACAAATGAAAGCAATCACTTTCCAGGCTGCTTAGTCTAGTCTTGCTGAGATATAAAAATCTTTACCAGCTTGTCCAATTTATATATTGATAAATTAAATCATTCTTTCCCCCCACCCCCCATGCCCAGCATAAACCCTTGAGCAAGTAAGAGGGTAACTATTTAAAAGGTATTCTCAGTGCATGGATGCCAAACTATTGCAATGAAGTTAATAAGCTGCTTCCTCCTAGGTAATAATAAAAATCATAATGATGGCAAACACTGAGATAGATACAACTTAGAGCAGACACAGTCCCTCTCCCACATGGGGCTCAGAGCCTAGAGGAGAGGGAGAACAGATATTGAATCTCCATTTTACAGATGAGGAAACTGAGGCACAGAGAAGTCACTTGTAAAAGATTATGCAGCAGGTGGAACCAGGATTAGAACCCAGGTTCTCTGACTCTCAGGCCTGTGCTCTTTCTGCTAGGTCATGCTGCTTCTCTCCACACCCATCTTCCTCTCCAACATCACCCCAGTTAAAGACCCCTTGCACCTTGGTTCCTGCCTTCTTGGGACTGAAGTTTTATCAGCAAAGTTTTCCATTACTGCTCTGCTCCCTAAGGCAAACAACAACAACCCACACACCCCCCCCCCCCGACACACACAAAAAGACACTACCCTGTTTCCTTCAGTTTCTGATTTTCCAGGCCGTGCCTTTGGATTGATGTTGATCTCAAATGATTCTAAGCCCCAGGACACCTAAATAAACAGGCTTTACATCTCTTTACTTTCAGCCAGGCTCTGATTCTAGAGGGATTTAGAGTTTCCCATTTGACTAGTAAAGATTAGGAAACATAGAAGCAAATCTTTCTGTTCTGAAAAGCCTTATAAGATGATACCAAATTTTCCTCCCATCTGAGTGTCTAATGCTTAACCTTTAGGTGTACTGAAAAAGTCCACATGAAAGATAATGGGAGACTGCAGCTTCATATGTATTTCCTTACTTTTTCACTTGTCATCTAAATCAGGTCAGCACACATACACTAACTGGAAGCTTCCACAAAGTTCTCTAAAATGACTAGTTGTTACCCAAGTGGATTATAACATGCTATTTGCCATGGGGAATGGCATAACCCATCTCTCTGTACACACGCTTGAACATACATTGTTATTTTATAAGATTTACATAGCATGATAATCAGAAAGCACGTTACCTTCGTGTACCTCAAGAAACCTGAAAGAGTGGTGATCAGCCTTCTACTCTAGCAACCTAATAAGCACTTTGGGTCTCTTGGAGGGAGATTCATTCATTCAGTCATATTTATTGAAAGCTTACTGTGTGTAGGGAACTGTACCAAGTGCTTGGGAAGTATAAGTTGGCAACATATAGAGACAGTCACCACCAATGGGCTCACAGTTTAGAAGATAATAATAATGATGGTATTTGTTAAGCACTTACTATGTGCAAAGCACTGTTCTAAGCACTGGGGAGGTTATAAGGTGATCAGGTTGCCCCACGGGGGGCTCACAGTTTTAATCCCCATTTTACAGAGGAGGTAACTGAGGCACAGAGAAGTTAAGTGACTTGTCCAAAGTCACACAGCTGACAGTTGGTGGAGCCAGGATTTGAACCCATGACCTCTGACTCCAAAGCCCGTGCTCTTTCCACTGAGCCACACTGCTTATCCGATGAAGAAGATGAAGATCTAGGAGATGAAGAGGCTGTCCTAAGCCAAGCCACCTACAGAATGGAGACTGGATGCGGAGAAATGCAATCAAGGAAGAACATTATCAGGTAGCAAGCAACACCATAAAAGTGGTTGAAGGTGGACAAGCAGGGAAGCAAGACAGGAGCAGCAGGACAGGAAAGTTTGCCCAGATTCTCTCAATGGAAGGTCCCACTGAATTCCAAAGGGACAAAAGGTGGCAGATTTTCCCCACTAATCTCACAGAGAACCAAACTTCCCCAGCATCCCCTTATGCCAACTGGTCAAGGGCAATGGAATAGGGGACACCTAGAGCAGGTGCTCCCAAACAGAGCAACTTCCTCCCAGGCTAAACAGGAGTTTACCCCTGGCCGCAGAGATGGCATGGTTAATGTTTGAACAATTTTAAAATCAAATTATGTCAAACTACATTCTATGCTTCCTAATTATTGTATTAAAGATGCCGGTTATGATTGCAGGCACACACACAAAACCGGTTGGTAACAGCACTCTGACACTATTTTTATTAGAATAGTAATTCCAGGAGGCCTAGATAATCTGTTAATACTACAAACCTCATTCTTGAGATGACTACAGGAATTTCTGGCATACAAAATATGCACCTTCAAAGTCATTTCCCCAGCTATACCAATTAAAATCATAGGAAAGGCACCCAAAAATTCATTTGGCTTTTTCCTCCCATTCTCAACTAGTGATCCCTTTACCTACAATTATTTGCTCGTTTCTATGGATCTAGAGAAGAATCAGAGCGCTACAAATTCCTTGGAACTTAACTGCACAAAGAAAGGGATGTATGAGCAATAATAAATCTATGCAATTTCTCAGACAGAAAAGGAAATGAAAAGTCAAAGAGGAAGACGGAGGGAAAGGAGTGACAGTCGGGAAAGAAGAGGCCTACAGAATCAAGGAAAGGAAGAATAAAGAGAAGAACAGATGGGTTGGGAACATGTGTGGACACCCACTGACTACATTTGAATGGGGTAAAATAGTACTGTCAGTAGTATTTATTGAACAGAACACTGTACTAAGCACTTGTGGGGAGTACAATCCAAAATACCATAATCCCTGCCCAAGAAAACTTTACAACCTAGTTGGGGAGACAGAAAAAAAAAATTACAAGTGGAGGAAAAAATGCTCAAATTAGTAGGGAATGTAGAAATATGTATAAAGGTACAACAGGAAATTGTGAGAGCAAAGTTTCAAAACCCACTATCGGAACTGTCTCCCTCAAGTCTAAATTTAAATCCATTGTAGAAAAAGGAAAACAATAGCTGTGTGGGGGAGAAACTCAGTAGCACTTAATGAAGCATGGTTTTGTTAGCCAAGACAAAATGTCACTAGTCTGACACCTTATTCTTTTCTCCTTGACCACGCTATGATTTTTCTTTAAAAAAAGATCAGCACAAAATCTGAACCTATCAAGCACTTGTTCCTTGCTAATATCACAGCTACAACATTAACAGTGCTTTTCCTTCTAGAACATTTGGGTAATAGAAGCAGCTGGATAATAAAAGGAAGAGGCCATTACCCTTCCAACACACTCCTGCCTGCCTCCAATCACATTAAGAAAGCAAACACAGATCTGATCGAGCAGCTGACATTCACAGAATAACCGAGCCACATGGCCTCATGTTGTATTTTTCTTCTCGCCAACTAATTGGTTTTAATATTTTGCCGGGGTGGGGAGGTGGGACAGTCATCTTAAGACTTTCCGGTACAACTTGATCCTTGGGCTTCAGCCCAAGTGCCAGCCATCTGTCTTTGCTAACAGAAAGGCTGGGGGCAGGTCATGCCACCAGCCAATGACCTCACCTGGTGGCACCTGTGAAGGGAAGGCCCAGTATGTGGGTCTAGTTGGGTAGGCAACAATGATCACTTTTAAAGAACAGATCCACAGCCCTGGAGGTGTACCTGGCAACCTCAAGTGCTTCCTGACTCCCAGCAGGTCAGCCCATTCATGGGCGGAAAGAATACTAAAAGTTAGGCCTGGGAATTCAAGAGCCCCATTCTTAAAGGAAAGCACAGAAGGAAACATGATACTTGATGTGACTTGCCAACAGCGTGTCCCGCAGCCTGCTGAAGAGATCTCATTTCTAAGCCATTTGCCTCATATCATCATCAATCATATTTACTGAGCGCTTACTATGTGCACAGCACTGTACTAAGTGCTTGGGAAGTACAAATTGGCACCATATAGAGACAGTCCCTACCCAACAGTGGGCTCACAGTCTAAAAGACTCACAGTCTCATATCTAGGCATGACGACTCCACAACCCCTTGGAGGGAAGATGGCTCCCCAGGCCACCTGGGTGAGACCCAGATAGTTGAGAATACAGCCCATTTTGCTAGGTGAAAGTGTCTCAAGTATTAGACCACAGCAGAATCAAGGAGGTGCAGGACTCAGATCAATCAATGGTACTTATTGAACACTATGTGCAGAGAACTGTACTAAGCATTTGGGAGAGTACAACAGAATTAGTAGTCATGATTCATGCCCATAACAAGCTTACAGTGTACAGGAGGACACAGACATTAATATAGATAATTTATAATATATAAAGATGGGTACTTAAGTGAAGTAGGGTTGGGTGAATATCAAATACAGGTGCTGGATCACCCAGGCTGGTAAAAATTTTATAAGTTCGGGCTGCAGACCTCATAGGTCAGTGAATTCTCATAACATGCTGCACCACAGTATAAGGGGAAAGGTTCCTGGAGAGTCCCACTGTAAACCTGAGATGCCTTTAGCACCCTCTCCTCAGCCTGGGCCACCCCCTTGGCTGGTAGGGCCATGGCTGACACTACTGCCTTAAGCACTCTGAGTCCGATGGGGAGTGACAGGAAAGAGGGATAGGCTTCCCAGTTTCACAGCATTGCTCCCTTCAGACTATCCTTACTGCCTCCGGAAGGCTGGTTTTCTACATACCACAAAAGGCCACTGACCCAAGTGAAAGTCACGACTGGTCCTAAAGAAACCCAGGTGGCAGGAACATTGGACTAGGGTGGCCACACATACACATTTCTGTTGGATAGTCTGGTTTTCAGATGGTATGCCCCTTGTCCAGAAGGAACATGGCTTGGGATGCCTTTATATCTGGTACTCCTATTTTAAAGGCCCGGCCCTCCTCTTCCTCAGCATCTGCCTTCAAGTCCTCAGCTCAGAGGTGGTGTCCATGTTCACAGGAACCTGGGAGGGGAGCGCAAAGGCTCGAGTGGTAGGGTCAGGCCCTCCCTAGAGAAACAATCTGAGATCAGGTGACTTCAGAGGGGATTCCACAAAAGCGAGGTCACTATATGACCCTCCGTGTCCAGTTCAAAGTGGGCAATGTCATGTGAACCCATCTGTCTGCTATCTGTGAAGGCCACCTTTGAAGTGGCCCAGTTCTTGGAGGTCACAGAGCACTGCTTCCAGCTGAATGCCAGATTGTCCTAGAGACCTAAAAGGAGCAGAATATCCTAGTGGAAATAGTATGGGCCTGAGTGAGAAGATCTGGGTCCTAAACCCTGCTCCACCACTTACCTGTTGTGTGACCTTGGGCAAAAGTCACAACTTCTCCGTGCCTCAGTTACTTCACCTTCATGGAGATTAAATCCTACTCCCTCTCACTTAGACTGTGGGTCCCTTATAGGTCAGAGACTGTGTCCAATCTGATTATCTTGTATCTACCCCACTGCTTGATATATAGAAAGCACTTAAAAATAACAATAAAAAGGATCAGCATCACTGAAGGTAGTGATGCTGCTCTACCACTGCCCCTGCCACTGAGAAGTCTGAGGTAGGAGAGAGGACTGGAGGACTCCAAGGTCCATGAGACCAGACCAGCACTGGACCCACAAAACTGGGACCTCCTGCACATGGGAATCCCACTTGCCCCGCAGCACCACTGAACCCAGTATCTAACGGACGGGTGGAATAATGAGTTTTCTGTAAGAACTAGTTACTGTGGGAGCCCAGCCTATTAAATCTTTCAGCTCATTGAGGTAGAATCATCTTGAAAGTCATTTATGAGTTACGAAGCCACAGCCATAGATTAGAGCACAAGGGATGTACTGTCTCCAGACAGTATCAGCCCCACCCCTTCATAGCTCTTCTACCTCCACCACCCGCTACACATCATTAGGCTGCAAGAACGCAATCACCTGGCCTAAGCAGATACCATCAGCATGTCCCTCTACCCAAGCATAAATTCTGATTTAAAAAACAAAAACAAAAGGACAAAAAATTAGGAAAAGGAAAGGCAGCCTCCCTGCCCAGAAGTTTCCTCCTCCTGCAGCCAGCTAACCCCAAGTCATCTTAAAACTGGGAGATACAAATAAGTTAACATTAAGGAAATTTTTTTTTCTAGTTTCTAAAACAAGGCATGCAAAGACTTCTCAGAAACCATTAGCACAGTAACATTACTGGACCCCATAAAACAGGCACCTGGAGCCTCCTACATTTCCTAGGGGCATTCCCCACCCCCAGGGTGGGATTGGGTAGACTTGCCCAAAATGTTCTGCATACCATCATCATTCTGTGCTACATGCCACCCACACAGCATCAGTGTGCATCAGGATAGCAGATTTCTTCTCAGCTGAGAAGCAGCCAAAAGTCCAAAGCAGACTTGCCTGCCAGCCACTCATGGCTCTCCGATTATTTCACCAGAGTATATTAAAACCTACTGATGCAGTCATGCTTAGACTTCTCAAGTGCAAATTATCATGGAAAACAAAGAGAAACAGACTAGACAAATGTCAAATAAGTTTCCTTCCCACCACTCTAAATTCCTGCCCAGATGTTCTTCCTCTGACATTCATAACACTTCCCCTTTTCCTCAAAACCCTTCAGTGGCTACCCAAGCTCCCTCCACATTAAACCAAAACTCCTTACCACAGACTCCAAGGTTTTCCACCAGGCTCCACCACATGTCTGCTGTGTGACCCTGGGCAAGTAACTTAACTTCTCTGTGCCTCAGTTATCTGTAAAAAAAAATGGAGATGAAGACTGAGAACCACATGTGGGAGAGGGACTGTGTCCAATCTAATTAACTTGTATCTACCCCAGAACCTCCTAATTTTACCTCACCTCCATCTTGCCTGCCTCCCATCCTTTGCTCATGAGAAGCAGTGTGGCTCAGGGAAGAGCATGGGTTTTGGAGTCAGAGGTCATGGCTTCAAATCCCAGCTCTACCAAATTGTCAGCTGTGTGACTTTGGGCAAATCACAACTTCTCTGGGCCTCACTTCCTTCATCTGTAAAATGGTGATTAAGACTGTGAGCCCCCTGTGAGACAACCTGATCACCTTGTAACCTCCCCAGCACTTAGAACAGTGCTTAATAAATGCTATTATTATGTTTCCCCAGATTGGGACTCTTCCCACCCCAAAACCTGCCAAACCTCAGCCCTCCACACTTTCCAAATCATCCTAAAAATCCCATCTTTTCCAACAAACTAAGAAGTTACTTGATTTGTGATACCCTAACAGCTATCTCTCACATTTAAACCCATCCTCAATCCTATTTGTATGTTTCTTTGAACATTCAATTTATTTACTCTAATATCCATCTCCTCAGTTGGAGTAAAGCGACTGCTGGACAGAGAATGAGTCCTGGGTTTCATTTATACTTACCCAAGGGCTTAGTGCAGTACACTGTACTCAGTCACTATATCAATAACATTACTAGAACTACTGTTAAACTTGTTTCCCTTTAGGGCCCAAGGCAGATGCTTGTCTGTACAACCATGGCACTAGGTGCAACTGTGATAATTTCCAAGAGTCACTGCTGGTCCCTGGCCATTTGTGGAGGCCAAGTTTGGGACCAGAAACACCTGGAGTAAGGGTTGTTCAATCAGGAAAGGCTGGAGGCCCTACCCTTGGCTGCTCCAGGTGCAACTAGGGTCCCCAAATAAAATAACCCTCTAGTGATTTACCAGGGCCCCATTTTTACACTGGTTTTGTATTTTCAGCCCCCAGAATGTCAAGAGCCTGCCAATTGGGGTAAGTAAACAAAGACTTTATGCCCTCACTGGTCACACAGGTGGTTTCAAGTCAGCTCCTATAGTAATTCACCAAGAATGCTTATATAATGTGAATTATTTTTCCTGATAATTTGGGTATCTTTAAGTCCAAAATGTAGCATGGCAGCTTTCTAAGCCACACACACACACAAATTAACTTGCTCCAGGGCACTGAACCAGCTTGATTTCCCAAGAACGCATGAGCAGGTTTATTTATGAGAGAAGGGGGCAATGGGGGAAAAAAAGTATTTATACACATGAGTTTTAAATATTTCTCAAAATGGGAGCTGATAATACAATTGATTCACTTTTCTGTAATATTGACTTTGGGCTGTGGAGACCTTCACCAGCCCACAGTTTTCTTGATTAATAAACACCCCCACATACAACCCTCTCAGAATTTTAAAGTTTTATAGGGCAAAGTTTCTGAATGACAGAATGAGATATTACAGAATGCCATGCTGAGAGAATTCATTTCACCCACCCTGGATAAGCAGCATGGACTAGTAGTTAAAGCATGAACTTCGGTGTCAGAAGGACCTAGGTCTTAATCCCACCTCCACCCCTCCTGCTTTGCTGAGACCCACGTGGGACACAGATTTTGTCCAACCTGATTAGCTTGCATCTACCCCAGTACTTAGTACAGTGCCTAACACACGGTAAATACTTAAATAGCATTTTTTAAAAGAAGACTGTTATTCCAGGAGTTAATTTATTTTATCCCCCAAATAAAAATAACTCTCTCAACCTTCACTTGCCAAAATTCACTTTACATCTGCCTTTAAATTTGAGTTGGATGATCAGAAGCAATAGAGCTCCCTTTCAGTTATATCATATTGTCCTCTATTGCCCTCATTTCATTCCTGCATTTAAGGATCCCTGCTTTTACCCCGAATCTGCTTAAAAAGACGACTACCAAGTTCCTCTAACAACCTCTTTTCCACATATTTATTCCAAAAATCCATCATGGACTGCAACACTCACAAAGTTTACATCAATTCCTTTCCTGCATAGGACTTGAATCACGGCAAAAACATCCCTGGGCTCCAACTCTAATGAATTATTAATGTTCCCTTCCCATGGCCTCAGTGTGGGCCCTTGTTTATCTTACCCAAGTTCCTCATCCTGTTAACAAAATATCCTATAGATGGCTAACTAGATTTTCTCTCTCTTCTCAGAGGCTCCACATAAGCCTGCCTTTCCTCTCTACAATTCCTCAAACCACTTTTAAAAAAACCAGAACAGTAGTCAGCAACAGGAACACATCTTACCTTTATCCATTTTCCTTTTAGGGGCTTGGGCTTTATGGTTTCTCTCTCAATCAATCAATTGTATTTATTGAGGACTTACTGTTGCAGAGCACTGTACTAAGCGCTTGGGAAGTACAAGTTGGCGACATATAGAGACAGTCCCTACCCAACAGTAGGCTCACAGTCTATAAGGCTCTCGAGCAGCACCTCCATACTGTCTTTTCTTGCTGTTTTCAGTGGCCCTCCACAAATCACCTACTACAGGTGTTCTTCAAGGGGAGGCCACACCTCTCTCTCACAGGTGCCAGGCATTTTGGATTTTACCCAGAAGTTCTCCCTGCATGCTAGTGACTGGGCTAGGAGAAACAGGTGAGGATAATTGATTGTCTGGGAAACTGAAGCACAGAAAGATTCATTGATTGTCCGAAGCCATAGTCCGTGAACAAGAACCCAACTGTCCTGAATTATGGTCTGTGTCACATTGCCTTTGTGGAGAAGGTAGGAGAGCCTCAGTAATCTCTCTAAATTCAGACAGGAGAGAGGAAAGGCAAGCAGCATGTAACTGAGCCTTCACGTGGTGAAAACACGGGCTTTATCGCTGTCCAGGAGGCCCCCTCCCCCAAGGGTGTTGTTTTCAGGAAAAGGATGGAGCCGGTTCTACCATGGTACATCTTTTTTGTAAGGTAAAGCTTGGTAAAAAAAAAATAATAAAGCCTCTCTGTAAGGGAGCGAGCGAGACGTAGGCTGAGGCTTTAGCCGGGTTGGGACTTGAAAATGGTGTAGTGAGAGAGGCCTGGACTAAGGGAGTTGAGGGAAATTCGGGAAAGGGGAGGGAAAGGGAAAGAAAGGAAAAAGGAAAGGAATGGAAGGAGCAGGGAGGAAAGGGAGGGCCGGTTCTCTCAATGGTGGGGTGGCTACCCACCCGGCCCGGGGTTTCCCAGCCTGCCGACTGGCCGGAATCCCGGCTTGGGGCTTCCACGCCTAGGCCTCGCTTCATTCATTATAATAATAATGGCATTCATTAAGCGCTTACTATATGCAAAGCACTGTTCTAAGCTCTGGGGAGCTTACAAGGTGATCCGGCTGTCCCACGGGGGGTTCACAGTCTTAATCCCCATTTTACAGATGAGGTAACAGAGAATAATAATAATGATGATGACATTTATTAAGCGCTTATTATGTGCAAAGCACTGTTCTAAGCTCTGGGGAATTTACAAGATGATCAGGCTGTCCCAAGTGGGGTTCACAGTCTTAATCCCCATTTTACAGATGAAGTAACAGAGAGAGAATAATAATAATGATGAAGGCATTTATTAAGCGCTTACTATGTGCAAAGCACTGTTCTAAGCTCTGGGGAGTTTACAAGGTGATCCGGCTGTCCCACGGGGGGTTCACAGCCTTAATCCCCATTTTACAGATGAGGTAACAGACACAGAGAATAATAATAATGATGGCATTTATTAAGCACTTATTATGTGCAAAGCACTGTTCTAAACTCTTGGGAGTTTACAAGGTGATCAGGCTGTCCCACGTGGGGTTCACAGTCCCATTTTACCCCATTTTACAGATGAGGTAAGAGAATAATAATAATGATGGCATTTATAAAGCGCTTACTATGTGCAAAGCACTGTTCTAAGCTCTGGGGAGTTTACAAGGTGATCAGGCTGTCCCACGTGGGGTTTACAGTCTTAATCCCCATTTTACAGATGAGGTAACAGACACAGAGAATAATAATAATAATGATGGCATTTATTAAGCGCTTACTATGTGCAAAGCACTGTTCTAAGCTCTGGGGAGTTTACAAAGTGATCAAGCTGTCCCACGTGGGGTTCACAGCCTTAATCCCCATTTTACAGATGAGCTAACTGAGACACAGAGAATAATAATAATGATGGCATTTATTAAACGCTTACTACGTGGAAAGCACTGTTCTAAGCGTTGGGGAGGTTACAAGGTGATCAGGCTGTCCCACGTGGGGTTCACAGCCCTAATCCCCATTTTACAGATGAGGTAACTGAGACACAGAATAATAATGATGGCATTTATTAAGCGCTTACTATGTGCAAAGCACTGTTCTAAGCGCTGAGGAGGTTACAAGGTGATCAGGTTGTCCCACGTGGGGCTCACAGTCTTCATCCCCATTTTATAGATGAGGGAACTGAGGCACAGAGAAGTGAAGTGACTTGCCCAAAGTCACACGGCTGACAAGTGGCGGAGTCGGGATTTGAACCGATGACTTCCGACTCCAAAGCCCGGGCTCTTTCCACCGAGCCACGCTGCTCCCCCATTATGACATTTGTTAAGCGCTTACTATGTGCAAAGCACTGTTCTAAGCGCGCGGGGGGAGGATCCAAGGTGATCAGGTTTTAAACATGAGGGAACTGAGGCTCAGAGAAGTTAAGTAACTTGCCCAAGGTCGCACAGCTGACACAGAGAAGCAGCGTGGCTCATTGGAAAGAGCCCGGACTTTGGAGTCAGAGGTCGTGGGTTCAAATCCCGACTCCGCCAACTGTCAGCTGTGTGACTTTGGGTAAGTCACTTAACTTCTCTGTGCCTCAGTTACCTCATCTGTAAAATGGGGATTAAAACTGTGAGCCCCCCGTGGGACAACCTGATCACCTTGTAACCTCCCCAGCGCTTAGAACAGTACTTTGCACATAGTAAGCGCTTAACAAATACCATCATTATCATTATGTGGTGGAGTCAGGATTAGAACCCATGACCTCTGACTCCCAAGCCCGGGCACTTTCCACTGAGCCACGCTGTCATTCATTCAGCCGTATTTATTGAGTGCTTAATGTGTGCAGAGCACTGTACTAAGCGCTTAGAAAGTACAATTCAGCAATAAATAATAATATTATTAAGCGAGAGAGACCATTCTTGCCCCCACCGGGCTTACAGAAGGGGAAGAAAGACATCAAAACAAGTGAACAGGTCTCAGTATAAATAAATAGAATTATAGGTATATACATATATACTTAAGTGTTCTGGGGTGGGAAGGTGGGGAAGAACATTTTGTTAATTTGTTTTGTTGTCTGTCTCCCCATTCTAGACTGTGAGCCCGCTGTTGGGTAGGGACCTTCTCTGTATGTTGCCAACTTGTACTTCCCAAGCGCTTAGTACAGTGCTCTGCACCAAGTAAGAGCTCAATAAATATGACTGAATGAATGAAAGAACAAAAGGGAGCCAGTGCAGGTGGTGCAGAAGAGAGGGGGAGCTGAAGCAGCGTGGCTCAGTGGAAAGAGCACGGGCTTTGGAGTCAGAGGGTGTGGGTTCAAATCCCGGCTCTGCCAATTGTCAGCTGTGTAACTTTGGGCAAGTCACTTAACTTCTCTGTGCCTCAGTTACCTCATCTGTAAAAGCGGGATGAAGACTGTGAGCCCCCTATGGGACAACCTGATCACCTTGTAACCTCCCAGCGCTTAGAACAGTGCTTTGTACGTAGTAAGCGCTTAATAAATGTCATTATTATTATTATTATTATAAAAGTGGGGGCTAGTCTGGGAAGGCCTCTCGGAGGAGGTGAGCATTCATTCATTCTGACTCTCAGGCTTGGGAGTCAGAGGTCGTGGGTTCTAATTTGGCCTCCGCCACTTAGCTGTGTGGCTTTGCGCAAGTCACTTAACTTCTCTGTGCCTCAGTTACCCCATATGTAAAATGGGGGTGAAGCCTGTGAGTCTCACGTGGGACAACCTGATTACCTTGTATCTACCCCAGTGCTTAGAACAGTGCTTGGCACGTAGTAAGCGCTTAAAAAATACCATTATTATTATTCATTCAATCATAATTATTGAGCACTTACTGTGTGCAGAGCACTGTACTAAGCCCTTTGAAGGTACAATACAGCAGTAGAGACCGTCCCTGCTCACAATGGGCTCATGGTCTGTGGGTTTGGGGTGAGAGACATCAATACAAGAAAACAGGTATCAGTATAAATAGAATTATAGCTACATTTAGTGCTGTAGGGCGGGGAGGGGGAATTGAGGAAGGGAAGCAGCGTGGCTTAGTTGCAAGAGCCCGGGCTTGGGAGTCAGAGGTCATGGGTTCTAATTCCGACCCTGCCACTGATCAGCTGTGTGACTTAGGGCAAGTCACTTCACTTTTCTGTGCCTCAGTGACCTCATCTGTAAAAATGAGGATGAAGACTGTGAGCCCCACGCGGGACAACGTAATTCCCTTATATCTACCCCCAGCGCCTAGAACAGTGGCGTCCCCAGGGTGCAGATGAGGGGGGCTCTCCCAGGAGTTAGGTGTGGATGGGGGTCCCCAGGGGCGAGTCGCCCCTGCTCCAAAGTCCGCAGAGCATGAGGTTGCGGGTATCTTGGAGGTAGGCCCACCCCTGGGCCGCCTCCATCCCTACCAAGGCTTGGCTCTGGTGGGGGTAATAACATTAATAGTGATGGTATTTGGTAAGCGCTCACAATAATAATAATAATAGTGATGATGAAGGTATTTGTTAAGCGCTTCCTATGTGCAAAGCACTGTTCTAAGCCCTGGGGAGGTTACAAGGTGATCAGGTTGTCCCATGGGGGGCTCACAGTCTTAATACCCATTTTACAGATGAGGGAACTGAGGCCCAGTGAAGTGACTCGCCCAAAGTCACACAGCTGGCAATTGGCAGAGCCGGGATTTGAACCCATGACCTCTGACTCCAAAGCCCAGGCTCTTTCCACTGAGCCACGCTGTATTTGTGCCAGGCACTCGTGGCTTATTGGAAAGAGCACGGGCTTGGAAGTCCGAGGACACAGGGTCCAATCCTGGCTCCATCATTTGTCTGCTGTGTGACCTTGGGCAAGCCACTTCACTTCTCTGTGCCTCAGCTGCCTCATCTGGAAAATGGGGATTAAGACTGTGAGTCCTATGTAGGACAGGGACTGTGTCCAACCCAACTATCGGGGAAGCAGCGTGGCTCAGTGGAAAGAGCCGGGCTTGGGAGGCAGAGGTTGTGGGTTCTAATCCCGGCTCTGCCACTTCTCAGCTGTGTGACTTTGGGCAAGTCACTTAACTTCTCCGTGCCTCAGTTCCCTCATCTGTAAAATGGGCATTAAGATTGTGAGCCCCACGTGGGACAATCTTGATTACCTTGTATTCCCCCCCCCCCAGTGCTTAGAACAGTGCTTGGCACATAGTAAGCGCTTAACAAATACCAACCCCCCCCCAAAAAAAAAAAAACTATTACCTTGTATCTACCTCAGTGCTTAGTAAAGTGGCACATAGTAAATCCTGCATAAATACCACAATTCATTCATTCATTCAATTGTATTTATTGAGTGCTTACTGTGTGCAGTGCACTGTACTAAGCGCTTGAGCAGTACAAGTCGGCAACATATAGAGACGGTCCCTACCCAACAACTGGCTCACAGTCTAGAAGGGGGAGACAGACAACAAAACATGTAGACAAGTTTAACAACTGTCAGAATAAATTATTATTATCGCTAAGGAATTATTATTAGCATTATCATTACAATCGCATATTCCCAAGAGCACAGCCCAGTGATCTGCTTTCAGTAAGTTTTCAGTAAGAGTTGTTAATCACACTGATGATCCCTTTGCCAGGTCTACTCTACACCTAAATTAACAAGCACCCCTAAATGTAGGTTTGTAAAAGGAGAGACTTTGTTGTATGCACGTTGTTACAATGCCTGGAAAGCTATGAACACCCAAATACTAAAAACTTTTTAATGGTGCCATATGCTCAAACTTTTCTGCAAGCTAGATTTTTCAGCTCTAATACTGAAATAAGTATGTCTCACCAATAACTTAATATTTCCTTCATTTTCCTCTTCACTAATATTGTAGACAATTGTTTCCCTTGAGCCTTCTGTTGGAAAGGCACTGTGTCCAACCTGATTATCTTGTATCTACCCTATTAGTACACTGCTTGGCATGTAGTAGGTGCTTAAAAGTATCACAATTTTTACTTTTACTGGTATTCTTGCTGCCACACTATTCTGATCATTCATAATACTATTTCTTCTCTGTGTTTATATGTATATATGTTTGTACATATTTGTTACTCTGTTTATTTTACTTGTACATATCTATTCTATTGATTTTATTTTGTTAGTATGCTTGGTTTTGTTCTCTGTCTCCCCCTTTTAGACTGTGAGCCCACTGTTGGGTAGGGACTGTCTCTATATGTTGCCAACTTGTACTTCCCAAGTGCTTAGTACAGTGCTCTGCACACAGTAAGCGCTCAATAATACGATTGACGATTGATGATTCCTAAGTGTAGATAAAAATCTGCTGAACAATTTAGGTCACGGACCAGTTCCAAAGAGGCAATTTATATTTCAGTTTCTCAGTCTGGAAGTCCATTCTCAAAAGTGAAAATTGTGGGCGCGAGACAGTTCTCTAGACAGACTACATAGTTAGAACATGGTTATGGATTCCTTCCATCTCCCTGCTTCGGTGGTTTTCAAATGTTTTCTTCCCAGGGACTGTGTCCTATGACCTCACATTATCTCTCCCCCTGTGTTACCTCTCCCTTCCAGAGGGAACATTACAATCTTAGAAATCTCTCCTCCCTCTTGCTGTATCTTTCCCATGCCTCACTCCAGACTGCTGGAAGTTACAATCGCCCCAAAAGGTGGAAGCATTTAAACACTTCAATGCTCACCCCAGCCCCAAAGCACTTCTGTAATATCCTTAGACTCTATTATTTCCCCTATCTATAATTTATTTGAATGTCTGTCACTGCACACAGGCTCTAAACTCCTTTGGGGAGGGTTTGCATCTACTAACTCTTATTATACTTTCCCAAGTGTTTAGTGCAGTGTTCTGCACACAGTAATCATTCAATAAACACCAGTGATTGATTGCAGGTGCATTACACTAGGGTTCCGTCCTTTCTTTTTTTAACCGGCAGAGAAGTGAACTGGAAAGAGAGGGAGAGAAATGTGGTGCCAGTGGAGATAACGGGACATGGGGAGGGCAGGAAGAGAGAATCAGACTGAGATGGGCTATATAACAAGAGAAGTATGGTGATGGTTCTTGAGATGGGGCTGAGGGGTGTGCATGCATGCTTGTGTACATAAGAAGAATTTGTGTTAAATTGGACCTCACCACTACCACCAAACTGCTGTTTGGAGTGCCACTGCTCTGGCCTCTACAGTATAATAATAATAATTAATAATGATGATGGTAGTGATTGTATTTAAGGATTTACTTTGTGCTAAACACAGGGATAGATACTATCTGGTTACCATTCCTGTCCCTTATGGGCCTCAGCATCGAAGAGGAAGAGAGAGTAAGTATTTAATTCCTCTTTTACAGACACAGAGCAGTTAAGGGTCTTATTGCAGCAGTCAATTGGCAAAACTGGGATTAGGAGCCAAGTCTCCTGATTCCTGAGCCGGTGCTCTTTCAACCTCATCACATGGCTTCCCAGAGGGCTCTGAGAGACCCCTCTGCAGTGCTCTCCGAGTATTTTTTGTTTTGTTTTTTTTTAATGGTATTTAAGTGCTATGTGCCAGGTACCGTTCTAATTGTTGGGGTAGTTACAAGGTAATCAGCCTGGTCACAGTCCATGTTCCATATGGGGCTCAGAGTCTTAATCCCCTTTTACAGATGAGGTAATTGAGACACAGTGAAGTGACTTATCCAAGGTCACACAGCAGACAAGTGATAGAGCTGGGACTAAAACCCAGGTCCTTCTGATTCCCAGGCCCATGCTCTATCCACTAGGCCACTCTGCTTTTCAGTTTGAAAAACAGTGCCTTGCTTGACCGTGGCAAAAGTACAGGAAGACTCATCAAGATTTTCCTGAAACTCTTCACCTCCATTCTTCTTGGAAAAAATCCTGACCTCAAGCCCAGTTTAGTCTTCGAATCGCTTATGTTCTTGGGCAAAAGCCCTTGCAGGTAGGAAAGGGGAGTGGCGGGAAAGGAGGAGGAAGCAATTATTTTCCTTCTGTGCATCAGTAGCACCGTCGCTTTCAGAGCTTAAAAGTTCATAAAATTCTACAGAAAACAATGTTCCAAAGTGATTCTCATCATTATTTCATTTCCTACTTGCTATTCATCGAATCTTCCACCCCTTCCCTCTAAGGCCCCCTATTACATTTTAATAAGTTACTCAAAGGCAATGCATTAAAATGCAACTCAATTAGGCTGAATGAAAATGAGTTCCGTGGAAATATTTAGAGGGACAAGCAGGATCAGAAACAGTGTGGCTGAATTTTTGTGGAGGGAGGGTTAAGGCTCTGTAACAACTAAATTTAAAACGCTTTTGATTTCATTTTGGTCTTTGGACCTGGGACAGAATAAAATGGTCAAATCCTGTTCATCCCTTCCTATGGACTGAGGTTAGAATACCTTAATAGAAAATACCTTGTGAGGGTCCACACTAACAGAGTCTGATTTGAGAATGTGGAAAATTTATGTGTAGGACCTTAGGATGAAGCACAAGGCAGCCTAATATTTTTGAGACTGGGTGACTCCAATGTGGAAATGGAGGCAGGATTCAGATTCCTTCACTCCACCAAGACTTCACTTTCCAGGGTCACCAATGATCATCATCATCAATCGTATTTATTGAGCGCTTACTATGTGCAGAGCACTGTACTAAGCGCTTGGGAAGTACAAATTGGCAACATATAGAGACAGTCCCTACCCAACAGTGGGCTCACAGTCTAAAAGGGGGAGACAGAGAACAAAACCAAACATACTAACAAAATAAAATAAATAGGATAGATATGTACAAGTAAAATAAATAAATAAATAGAGTAATAAATATGTACAAACATATATATATGTTTGTACATATTTATTACTCTATTTATTTATTTATTTTACTTGTACATATCTATTCTATTATAGCCAAGCCCTAAAGGCTATACTCTGTCCTCTCTCCCTTCTCAAGGGGAATGCTGAGATTCCACTGAGAAGCAGCCAAGCCTAGCTAGTGGATACAGCACAGGCCTGAGAGTAAGAAGGACCTGGGTTCTAATCCTGACTCAACCACTTGTCTTCTGTGTGACCTTGGACAAGTCGCCTAACTTCTCTGTGTCTCATTTACCTTATCTGTAAAACAGGGATTAAGAATGTGAGCTCTCGGTCCCAACATGTTGGATTGTGTCTAACCTGATTCGCTTGTTTCTACCTCAGTGCTTAGTAAAGTGCCTGTCACATTAATAAGCGTGTCATAAATATCATTTATAAAAAAACAGAAAGAAACAGGCACCAGCTCTTCCAGTCCCCAGTCAATCCAAGTTTGGAGGTGGGGGGTTTGGAGTCCATAATCCCTGTTCTAGATCAGGCTGCTGACATAGACTCCTAACAGAACACAATAATAATAACAATAATAGTGGTATTTGTGAAATGCTTTTTATGTGCCAGGCACGGAATTAAGTGGTGGGGTGGATCCAAGCAAATCAGGTTGGACACAGTCCCTGTTCCCTGTGGGGCTTGCAGTCTCATTCCCCATTTTTACAGATGGAGTGACAGGCCAAGAGAAGTGAAGTGACTAGTCCAAGGTCACACAGCAGACAAGTGGCAGAGTTAGAATTAGAACCCATGACCTGATTCCCAGGCCCATGTTCAATCCATTATGCCATGCTAGGCTATATACTAAGGGTGATGCTGGGTCCCCCCTTTTAGACTATGAGCCCACTGTTGGGTAGGGACTGTCTCTATATGTTGCCAATTTGTACTTCCCAAGCGCTTAGTACAGTGCTCTGCACATAGTAAGCACTCAATAAATACGATTGATGATGATGATGATGATGATGATAGTGGCTTAATGCAGGCCTAGATTTATGACTGCAGCAGCCCCATTGAGTAGGGGGGCACCAAAATCCCTACATTACCTGCCTGTTCTGACTAGACTGTAAACTCCTTGTGGGCAGGAAACATGTCTACCAATTCTGGTATATGGTACTCTCACAAGGCTCAATACAGTGTACCGCTCACTGGAAGCTCTCAAATATGGTTTATCGATTGACTGCCTGCCATTGCCAAAAGTCCTCCTCTTCCTCCCATCCCCAGCCCCTTCATCTCCCCCCACAGCAAACCTCAAAAGATTAGACAAATAGAAAACGATGCCAAATGTTATGTCACTCTTTGGGCGGGGGATTATGACTCATCAATTCTGCTTGTAAAGGTAGTTGATGTTGACTCTTTTAAAGATCTTTGAAGTAGTTTGAAATATTTTCTCTTCTGAGGATGTGTCAATGCAGGCTTTGGAGGATTTTCTTCCGTTGAAATTTGATTATGTAGAGGTAAAAATAAATGCCCATATCCCCATATGTCTGAATATGGGAATTTTTTTTTTTTTTACTAACCTCTTCTTTTGGATGCAACCATTCTACCCATGCAATGTGAATTTCCTTCATTTAGAGAGGCACTGTAGGAAGGATTTAGAAGGGTGGTAAAGAATTCCAGGTCTCCCTCACAACATGGAGGTTGTTTTAAGAAAAGGCCAAATCAGGGAAAAATCCAAACCTCTTTAATTCCCCTTGTTCCTCTCCCCTTTACCCCTGTGCTGGTCCCAGAAGTTTGCAGGAGGAGAGGACTCACCAAGAGTAGTGATCATGTGTGAAGAAGCACTTACAAGTGGGTGAGGGCAAGGATGAACTTTAGGCATCAGATCGCCTTGGGGTCCAAAGAGGCAACCAACAAAAAGGAGGAGAAATCCCTTCTGTGGCTGGACTTGGTTCCCCATTTAACAGCCAGAACAAACACACTGAGGAGAAGCACCACCAAGCTCAAGCAGGGGATTATATTTAAAGTTTCCAGGGGGTGCTTGAAATCCAGGGTTCAAACTGTTTAACTGTGAACTATCTCTGTGCACTTTGAATTACTGGTACAAAAAAAAAGTTCAGATAAATCTGAGACAGTGCAGAAACAATATATAAAAGGGAGAGAAATGTTTTATTAATTCTAGCTTCTGAATTAGTCTATATTTCTGTACCTGTATTATTAATCCTACACTCTGCAATCAATGTTATTATTTATAGAATGCTTATTTGGTGCAGAGGATTGTGCTAAGTGCTTGAGCGAGTACAATAGCGTTAGTAATAATAATGATGGCATTTATTAAGTGCTTAGAACAGTGCTTTGCACATAGTAAGCGCTGGGGGGGATACAAGGTGATCAGGTTGTCCCACGGTGGGGGGGCTCACAGTCTTAATGCCTGTTTTACAGATGAGATAACTGAGGCCCAGAGAAGTTAAGTGACTTGCCCAAAGTCACACAGCTGACAATTGGCGGAGCTGGGATTTGAACCCATGACTTCTGACTCCAAAGCCCGGGCTCTTTCCACTGAGCCATGCTGCTTCATGTTAGTAGACATGAAACTGCTCTCAGGATGCTTATTAAAAGTGGTGTTTTATTGTAGTGTATTAAACCCAAAGATCATGGCTGCAGCATAGCCTAGTGAATAAAGCATGGGCCTGTGAGTCAGAAGGACCTGGGTTCTAATCCCACCTTCATCACTTATCTGCTGTGTGCTCTTGGGCAAGTAAGTCAGCTTCTCTGTGCCTTGGTTACCTGGTATGTAAAATAGGGATTAAGACTCAGCCCATGTGGGACATGGACTGTGTCCAACCTGATTAGCTTGTATCTACCCCAGTGATTACCACAGCACAAAGTAAATGCTTAACAAATGACATTTAAAAAACACTAAAACAAAAAAGAAACAAACCAAAAAACCCAGTCCTTACAACTGAAAAAGAAGTCTGTGTTACACCACCAAGTATTTTAACACCAAGTGTTAAAAAGGGGCTCTTAGTGTAATAATCGAAAACAATAAAATCCAGGAAACTTAGCCATGTCTGAAAAGAACTAGGTGTTTTCTTGTTCAAAGGCACAGAAGGGTGTATGCTAAGGTGTTAAACACATAATACATTTCTCCTTTCAGTTTGAACGTTGGTGCCACTTTTGTCAGTTGCCAGCACTGAATTCTGCCTTTAAATTAAAGCTAGATATGCACAGGGATGGAGCCGTTTTCTTCAGGACCTTGTGTGACTAGGTAGAATAATAGGTTGCCATGGTAACATTGCAGTGATGACATCCTTGGTGACATCAGACTTATGCAACGCAAGATCAGTATTCTAAAAAAGCATCAACACTGAGGGGGTAAAAGAGAGTTGGCAAGAAAGTCCTTGGAATCTAAAAAAATTTTTAAAACAATTTTCATAATGAATGGAAATGTCATTTGCCCTTGAATAACTTTTTCCTTCATCATGAAATCCAGACCAAACATCTGAGTATCTGTGTTGAAAAAAGAGGCTCCAGGTTTTGCCTTACCTCACAGCCATAAATCGCTTCTTCCTCTGGAGGTCCCATCTGTGAAGTTCTTCCAATCCGTATGGAGAGCTGTGTCATTTCAGAGTAAGGAATGGAGTTTTCTTCTAAAAACAAAGAATGCTCTCTGATGCCCCTAAGATCACAGCCAAGCTTGGAATCTCTTTGAAAGGCATGATTTTCATTCAATCATATTTCATTCATTCAGTTGCATTTATTGAGTGCTTACTGTGTGCAGAACACTGTACTAAGCACTTGGGAGAGTATAATGCAACAATAAACAGACACATTCCCTGCCCACAATGAGCTTTCAGTCTAGAGGGGGAGAGTTGTTGTGTTTATTGTTATTACTATTATTACTGAAGGCCTCAGTAGTAGTGGCAGAGTAAACTCTGATTGGGGTACTAGCTCCAGAGAACTAATTCCAGTTGATATTATTGGTAAAACATGATCAGAAGGGTCTGCCACCAACTGTTTTCAACTTTCCTTCCCTTTTCATCAGGGCGAGGCATTTTCCAATCTAAAAGGGAAACCTCGTAGCTGCCATTGTGCAGCCCAGCAGATATCGTCCCATCTCTGCCAACTCAGGTAAGCGATTTGAATTTTTTGTTTCCTTTTCACAGCTCACCCTCTCTCCACCTATTCCCCCACCACCCCCTCTTTCCCTGTGATCTTTAATTGGGGCTATAACTTCCCAGCTGCACCAGCCTCTCAACTTGAAACTAGGAATGGTCCTCCTTGCCTCTTCTTTTAAAACTTTTCCTACCTCTCTGACATGGGAACTCTCCCCAACCTGACCCGACCCCTGCTCTGATCCTGAGTGGCTTTTAGAAATGCAGGTGGTATGGGCTGGCAGGAAACAGTGTGGCAGGACTGGTATAGGGAAGGGTGGGAATATAGGATAGAAGGATATAGGAGCTTGGGATCAGATTACGTGAAAAAGGGAAAATGGAGAAAGAAATGGGGGCATTGCATGGACGTGAGTTTCAATGAGTGGGGCACATGCCGACTGGGTTGTTGGATCAGGCAAGTAAAGAAAAACTTCTTTTTTAATGGCTTACTTGGGCTTATTACTGGCAGCGACAGGAAGGGTACATTCAACATGTTCCATGGTCTTCATCATTTGCTTTTAATTTAAGGGTGGGGAGTTTTGTTCTCTTTTATGGTTATACTTCTCTCCTCTTGAGCCTATACCGTTATGATATTTCTTTATTCCCTTTCTAGGGATGTGGAATATTATATCAATTTGCAGCCTTTAATGACTCTGGTAATTCTAAGTTCTGCCAACTTGACATGCTGTGTGGTCCTTCCTGCCCCTCTTAGGAAAAATAGCTAGCTCTTTGACTCCTATGCCTTCTATTTTTCCCCACTGGATCCTTTCTCTTACTGTCTTAAACCCTGATCAATTAGGTGCTCCTAACCTCCACTTCCTTTCCCTAAGGTCCCAAATTTGATCATCTTGTGAACGGATCCACCAGACTTCACTGGCTTATTTCACCTTCTCCTTCCACTTAATTTCCTCTAGATTGGAAGATCATTGTGGGCAGGGAATGTGTCAACCAGCTCTGTTATATTGTACTCACCAAGTACTTAATCCAGTGCTCTGAACACAGTCAATGCTCAATAAATATGACTGATTGATGCTGCTGCAGTGTAAGCTCCTGGAGGAAAGCATCTTGTCAGCCAACTCTTTTGCACTCCCCCAAATACAGTATAGTGCCTTGAGCGTAGTAAGCACTCAATACTATTCATCGACTCTCTGAACTGATTCAAAATATGAGAATATTGGAAATGGTAAGAATTATTCTATTAGTAGCACCATAGGAACCGGAAATTCTCCCGGAGTTGTTGTTTAATAATAATAATGAAGGTATTTAAGTGCTTACTATGTGCAAAGTACTGTTCTAAGCGCTGGGGAGGTTACAAGGTGATCAGGTTGTCCCAGGTGGGGCTCACAGTTTTAATCCCCATTTTACAGATGAGGTAACTGAGGCACAGAGAAGTTGTGACTTGCCTTGTCACACAGCTGACAGTTGGCAGAGCTGGGATTTGAACCCATGACCTCTGACTCTAAAGCCCATGCTCTTTCCACTGAGCCACGCTGCTTCTCCAGCTTCTCCAGTTGATAGGACTCACTTTTTTGTGTTGGTCTGTACTGAATGGGACATTGAAATAGAGCAAAATCAGTGACATTTATCCATGTTATTTTCAAATCTGTTCATGCTCCTTAAGACCTAATGGCCTAGAGTGCAGAAATTGGATCCTTAGTAACAATAACAGTAATAATGAGTGTAATAGGACCGGTCAGAGGGAGTCAATTACTTTCTGGAGGCCCATTAACTCTTTTCAGGCTTCTGGGGTTCATTTAATGAATTACCTCTCCTAGCACCCTAGGAGATGCTTGTGGCCTTAAAGGGCGGACACAGCTCTAGAAAGTGAAGGCATTTACCCCTTTACCACTAGGCCAGACAAAGGTGGTGAAAGCCCCCTGGGTCCCCCAAAAGCAAAATTCCTAACCCTCCCTGGACCTTATTCCCTTGTTTCTTGACACACTTTCCACGTTGATGGGACCAAAGCTATTTTTTTTTGTCCACCAGCAGTCTCTCTGAAGGTAAGAACAATGGTGTTTTCCCACTTTCAGGATGATAAATTAAATACCTCTCTTTTCAACAATCCGTCATATTTATTGAGTGCTTACTGTGTGAAGAGCACTGTCCTAAGCACTTGGGAGAGTACCATATGATTGGGGGCGGTACTGCCTGGAGGCAAGGGAAAGATAGGCTAGAGCACTTTTGGTGCGGGGGGGCGGGGATGAGGGGGGGTCCTTCCAACCTTGGGATCATGGATTGGATCTGACCCAACTTGGGGATGTGGTGCATTTTATACAGACTTATTCAGGAATCCTGTTTTGTATTCCAAGTATTGCTTTGGGGAACTGGAATGATACCTTGAGTGATGCTGCTCCTAGGAAAATTGTTTTCTGAGATGCACCAAATATATTTCAGAGTCCTGTGAGATTTAATTTTAAATTGGGAGCTGTGTTATGGAGCATCACTGTGTGGAACCTTTTGATATTCTGTATTTGGTGAATTTAATTACAGTCAAATCTCTCGAGTGCAATATTGGATCATTCAAAATTATCACCTACTTTGTAGTCACAAGCATTCCCCAGGAAGAGAGGATACAGTTGTGTATGACTGCAATGTGGACCCTCCAGAAGGCTAATTGTTTTGAAGTTTGAAGTTATGATCTGGTCTGTAAACTCATAGGAATTTGCTTACTTTCAAAGAAGAACGATTCATTGTTATATTCATTTTTGTTTGTGAGCTGTTCATTAGCATTTGAGAAGTCCCTGTATTAAACAAACTAACAACCAATCCCAGTTGTGGGGGGAGGTGATTAATTCCATTTGGATTAATTACCACCAGCCTTAAGTGCTCTCCCTCCTGCAGTTAAAATGAGAAGCCCAATTATTCTAACCCACTTAGCCGCAGGTTGATTTGGGGTTCCCCTGAATTTCAAACCACCTAAGTCCTGGCAACAATAAAAAGGGTTTGACATTAGTTGTTGACACTTAGTATGAGTTGACAATCCAATCTGAGTGTCCCAGCATCAGGTGTACAGTCTGGCAGCCCAGGGGGGAACCTATCAAAAATCATGGATCCTAGAAACAACCTCTTGGATAACTTGCTATGGAAGCTTGAGCCAGCCTCTCTGTGTTCTTTGTTTCCACATCTGTGAAGTGACCGTTGTAGAATTGCCATGTTTCATAGGAATGTTGTCAGTTAAAGAAAAATTGATTTTTTTAAAAAAGCATTATTGCACTTTAGAAGAACATAAGCGTGGAATGGAAATCCTAGAAAATCTTCTTTTGAAGAAACGTACCCCATCACAGGAATTCACGATGCCCAGAGGAAACATCTGACATTCGCTTTCCTTGCTCTCTTTCCTCCTTTCACAAGCCCCATAATTAGTTCAGAGCACTGACTCCCACAGGCCTCTCACCCCAGGATAATGTGTTACAGAGCAGCGGTTTATAGGAAGTATCATGCCTTACTATTTGAAGACAGGGAAGAACACATCCTTCTGCACCTTTTTAAAGGCCTTCTCTGATAAATATCCACTAACCGGGTGTGTCATCCTACATAAGCACTCTTATGTATGTTGGTTTATTTAAGTCATTTTTCCTTATTTTTGGTTTTGCCATTTGTAGCTATGGCTTTACTCTTGTTTCTGTTTTCCAACAGAAGGTGTATATTCAGAAGTGGAAAGAGCACCATTCTGGGAATCAGGAAATGTGAATTCTAGTCATGGTTCTATCTGTAGTTGGCTAAAAAGGGCAAAGATCTCATGTGCAGTTTGCAATGTGCTACACCTTTTCCAGTCTATTTACCTATTGTACCCTGGGTCCCAGCAGGAACATAATGTAAAGAGGAGAAGATGCACATAGCTTTGTGCAAGTCACGAGCACTATTATCAATTCCTTGGAGCAGGTATATTTTTAAACTTCAGTATTCACGGAGACTAGCCATAAACGACTTTTCGTACTAGATTCTCTTTAACAGTCTGGCCCAGGTGAAAAAGGCCATCAGAGTTCACTCTGCTTCTCCTTTGCACTCTCCCCAAAAGGTCAAAGTAATAAATGGTGAAGTTAATCTCCTGATCTCTTTGCCAAGCTGTTTAACCACATCTCTCATCATAACCTGTTTCCTGTCCTCGAGCCCTTGTTCTTCCCTGCAGTGCTAATTTTCTCAAATTCTAGCTATGAGTGCTTAGAACAGCACTTGGTGCATAATAAGCGCTTAACAAATACCATCGTCATTATTATTATATAATGCACCATAATTCCTAAACAGCTGGGAAATGGTCACAGTTAAAGGCAACTCTGTTAATAAGGCACATCCACATAGATTCCACCCTGGAGCCAGCCACACACATGAAAAGTAAAGTCTAAAACCCGAGCAGGAGAATAGAAAGGTACACCTTTCTTTTGCATCCATTTTGCCTCTTGGACTAGATTTCCAGGTTCCTGGGGATTTGAATTTGAAATGGTGCTTAAGTTAAACTCTCTCTTGTCTGGAACTTGGAAAAAACATAAATTTTGAGTGCCCTTTTCCATTTCTATACTGTTTAGACAGTGCTTATGGGGGGGGGGGGGGGGGTTGATCCTTTTATATGACCACTAAGAACCTTTCAAAAGAAATCTTTCCTTCAGCAGAATTTCCTCTTGTTTTTCCCCACCCCAGGAGCCTGTGCACAGTGTTTCCTAAATAAAGGAGTAGACAAGCATGAGGGAAGAATTGAAAAGGGGAAGAGGATCAGTGCGTAACCCTGCCCATCACCGCCAGCAGCTTGGCCTGGAAGAAAAAGCATAGGATTGGGAGTCAGAGGACAAACCGTCAGGGAACCACAATTTATGTTTGGATTAGTGAGTTCACTAAAGCAGCAGCTCCTGGACTCTGGAATAGGCACTTAGAAAGTAAAAGTCTGGTCCCTGCCCTCAAGAAGCTTATATTTTAATGGTGGAGACAAGCAGATATAAATTGTATACTATGAGAAGAAAAGGAGTGTAGCTATAAATGAGAAAAATTGGAGCAGACAAAGTAGTGATAGTGTTTCCTGAGCCTGCATTGGGTGCAAAGCACTGTGCTTAGTGCTTGAGAATTGCAACAGAAGGAAAAGACATGCACAGCCCACAAGGAACTTACACTAATGGAGGAACCCACATGTAGTAAGGAGCCTGATGGGGTACCATGATCAGAATGGTGGGGATTAATCAGGGAAAGCTTCCTGAAAGAGGTGGCTTTTAAGATGGGCTTTTAAGGTATTGTTTAGCACACTGAAAGGGGGAGGAGGGGCCATGGATTGGACATGGGAGAATTGTCGGTGGGGTACAATTAGAGGAAAGCTTGGGAGTGAAGGGATGGAACGGGAGGAGAGAATGGATAGGTAAGAGGGAGTCAGCTGGAGGACAGGTGTAAATCCATGCAGAAGGAGCAAAACTGCCTGAAATAGCAGTAGCTACTTGAGGGTGAGATGGGGAGAGTAATTGACAGTTGTTGCCTTCAAGAGGTGAGTGATAAGTTGTCAAGAGGATTTTTCTCCTTGTTGTGAGGCAAACCTAGAAAAAAAAATTAAAGGTTGAACAAAGGTGAGGGAAATTAATTTGCCCACCTAGCTTCCAAACTGCTTGAGAACAGTTTGAATGACATTGAGAACTCCAGGTGTAACCCAACACTGAACATCGCCAAAATCAACCCTGTAGCTCTAGCCCGGAGCAGTGGCCTATCTTTATTTTGCGGCTGTTGAAAGCTCGGTGTCTTCAAAATGAAGTAGCGTGACCTAGTGGAAAGAGCACGGGCCTGAAGTCAGAGGACCCGCGTTCTAATCCTGCCTCTGCCACTTGCCTGCTGTGTGAACTTGGGCAAATCACCTAACTTCTCTGTGCCTCAGTTCCCTCATCTGCAAAGTAGAGATTCAACACCTGTTCTCCCTCTAAGACTGTGAGTCCCATGTGGGACCTAGTTATCTTGTATCTGCCCCAGTGTTTAGTTTAATGCTTGACATAATAGTAAGCATTTAACAAATACCGCAATTATTGTTGTGTCACAAACAGCATCATTTGCTTCGTCCAGGTACACACTGGAGGAAAATGTGCTGGAGTCAATGTAAACAAGGTTCAGGGCACTGGCCCAAAACAATCTGAATTGGTTTAACACAATCTGGGCACTGTCCCACACTTGCTAATGCATACATCAATTAGGCTGAGTTGACAGAACCAGCCATCACAGGATCCAAGAAAGGAGGTCTTTATAGTCGGTTCTAAGCAGGGTTCATGAAATAACATTCCCTGCTTTATTGAAATCAAGAAATCCCTGAAATCTCATCATGTTTGATGTCTTCCCCCCCCCCCCGCCCCCCAAGGAGTTCTCAATGTCATTCAAATTGTTCTCTGAAGCAGTTTGGAAGCTACGTGGGCAAATTAATTTCCCTCACCTTTGTTCAACCTTTAATTTCTTTCCTAGGTTTGCCTCACAACAAGGAGAAAAATCCTCTTGACAACTTATCGCTCACCTCTTAAAGGCAACAACTGTCAATTACTCTCTCCATCTCGCCCTCAAGTAGCTACTGCTATTTCAGGCAGTTTTGCTCCTTCTGCATGGCTGCTTTGGCCGTAACGCTTTATAGAGAGGCCGCCTTTTCTGTCTCCCTTAGCTGTGTCTCATTTGGGATTTCTAGTGTCTGTCTGGCTCTGCTGTTTTCCTGTGGCCTAGGAACTCCCTTCTGTTGCTTTTCTCTTCCCCTATTTTCCCTAGACCTTGCTCCCCCTGAAACTGAAGCACAGGGGTGAGGGAAAGGAAGTGCCCAGAGCTTGAGTTTGGCAGATCAGTTTCCCTTGAGATAACCCCAGTGCTTGGCCTTGGCACAGAGTACTTGCTAACTAACTGCAGCTCCTCTTCTGCATATTGGCTGTAAGCCTCAGGCTCAGCAGGTATCTATCCTACAACACTGCCTGTCCCAATCTTTGATTTCATTTTTTGTAAAAGGTGTTTTTCTCCTTCCATCTTCTGACAATATTTCTCAGAAAGGAATTTCATTATCCTCTCCACTTTGGATGGAGGAAGAAAAAGCAATCTATCTCAGACTCCCAAGCCATTAGGTTTCTGGGGATGCATTTCACGTTCTTTGCTTTGAAACAACCCAGTTCCTATCTGGATTAAAAAGTGAGTGACCTGGGGAGACTTGAAATAGCTGCAGCTCACAGTCATAGCCATAAATCAGTGGTATCAAATGAGTGCTTACTGTGTGCTGGGCACTGTTTTAGGCACTGTTGCAGATCCCATTTCTAATAATAATAATGATAGTGGTATTTGTTAAGCACTTTCTAAATGCCAGGCAATGTACTAAGTGCGGGGTAGATACAAAATAATCAGGTCCCACATGGGCCACACAGTAGGAGGGAGAACAGGTATGGAATTCCCATTTTACAGAGGAGGGAACTGAGACACAGATATATGAATGGTCACCCCAGGTCACACAGCAGGTAAGTGGTGGAGCTGGGATTAGAAACAGGTCCTCTGACCTTCAGGCCCATGCTCTTTCCACTAGGCCACTCTACTTCTCTGCCCTGCCCCACCATGGTATACCTCTGGGGCAAATGGTGCACCACATTAAGCACACTGTAGCCCAACTCAGAGGAGACTGTGGGCGTGTTGGCCATCCGTGGGTCATGTGGTCTGGTGTGGTGCCATTATAGCCAATTAATGCTTAGGGTCATAAATATCTTTAACTTTGAAGGTTCTGTGTCTTTGAGAGTTAAGCCACAGAACTGCTAAAAATGATCTTTCATCCTAACAGTCTTTGGTTCAGAGCCAAGAGATTTTTCTTTCCAGTCTCACTTTCAAAATCCCAGACTCACCCTCCCCTCTAAAAACCAGTCTAGTTGAGCAGACTCTGCCGAGAGGGTGGGGGGGAAAGAGGAGAGAAGGAGATGAAATTCTGCCTTCCTCATCTGGCACTACAAAAAGCTGTAAACAGATGCCTATATGTCTGACCCCTCACCCCCAGGGATGGTCAGCAGTGTCAGTCCCCCACAAGCTGTTGGCGCCTTAGGCAGCTGCCTAATTCCCTTCCTGTTCTTGGCTATAAATAGCCTTCATCCTTGAGGAGTCTCTAACAATGATCTTGCCATCTCTCTCTCTTTCTGAATTGGGCTCTCCAAACTGCACCAGCTGATTCTACAGAAAGCAATGCCCTTTTACCAGGCTAGCACAATAAAGGCTAGATGCACATCATTAACAAAATATATAGAATAGTGTCTGGTTACAGGGTTGTACCTTCGTTCTTACCCAACTCCACCCTATCCTTGCCATGGATAACTCTTATCCTTGGTACTGTTTTTGACCCACGGGCCTTCAAAGTCAAGTTGTTTTGCAGCCGAATCCTCTAAAGGCGATGTAAACAAATGCCTTTGTTTCCACTTGAAACATGCAAGCTCCTATAAATATTTCCTTGACATGCATCTAAGGCCCTTAGACAAACTTCATTTTGATTCCCTGTTTTTAACCTTCTTGATTGATGTATTTTCCCGTCTGACATTTTGTGTTGCCTGTGTGTGGCATCATGCTATGTGTGTGAAAAGTTGGGGCAAACCCTCACTTTCATCTACGTGAGTGAAAGCAATCCCCATAGTGATTTAGAAATAGTTTGAAATTTGCTTGCATAAAGATACCTTGAAGGCAAATTTCTAGACTGTGAGCCCGTTGTTGGGTAGGGACCGTCTCTGTATGTTGCCGGTTTGTACTTCCCAAGTGCTTAGTACAGTGCTCTGCACACAGTAAGCACTCAATAAATACGATTGAATGAATGAATGAATAAAGGACGTAGGCGTTGGTTGCTCTGCTGTTGTGGTCTCACAGATGTAAGCCACAGCCTAATGCCTTTTCTTAATATTATTCAGGTCATGAAATGTGACCTGAATACCTATAGGTTACCACCGGTACTCCTAAATTACGGGGCTTACCTACTATATGCCCCCCAAACCCAGGAACCTCTAGAGCTCCTAGAGCCAACTGTGGGGTTGGAGTTGGGGGGATCCCCCCAACTACCTCAGAGGATCCTGCTTCTGGTAGGTTAGAGACGACACCAAGGAGGTTCAGAAATTCTGGTCCAGCCCCTGCTGGAAGCTAGACAAATTCCTGAGACGCCTCAGTACACTTCAAACTGAGAGAACTCTTTTGTTTACTTGTTTCTGAAAAGGGAATGACACCTTCCATTACCTCTTTACCTGAAATCCCCATCAACTGCTCTAAGGATGTTTTCTGAACAAATGTCACTTGTGCCATTTGGCATTGACTCAAAGTGCATATGTATGCAGAGATTTAGTGCAGCTGAGACTTTTATTAGGGAGAGTGTGACGAGCAATGGGTTGAAACAAAACTAGATAAAATGAAGGCTTAAATATTAGAAACAATAAAAGGAGAAATAAACCAGGCTGTTGCTGTGTTTGAGACTGCTTCTTTTGTCCTGATTTTTCTGAGTCTCATAGGAGGAACACCCACCCCTTTCCTGTTTTCTGTGCTAGACTGGACCTTATTATTATTATTATTATTTTATTTATGGCATTTGGTAAGTGCTTACTATGTGCAGAGCATTGTACTAAGCTCTTGGGAGAGTACAACAGAATTAGCAGATGTTTCCTGCCCATAATGAGCATACATTCTAGAGGGATGAGCTTATGTAGGAGAGACTGGAGAAAGGAGTGATGGGTGGTAGGGAGACCAGTAATGAGGAGCCCAACCAGTAGATACAGAGAGCTTAAACCGTCTTGATGGCAGTGGAGAGGAAGGGATGGATTCACAAAATGCTGTAGAGTGAGAACTGACAGGATTGAGAGAGCCAGATGGGGAGGTAAATGACCCATGAAGCAGCGTGGCTCAGTGGAAAGAGCCCGGGCTTTGGAGTCCGAGGTCATGGGTTCAAATTCCGGCTCTGCTAATTGTCAGCTTTGTGACTTTGGGCATGTCACTTCACTTCTCTGGGCCTCAGTTCCCTCATCTGTAAAATGGGGATTAAGGCTGTGAGCCCCCCGTGGGACAACCTGATCACTTTGTAAACTCCCCAGTGCTTAGAACAGTGCTTTGCACATAGTAAGCGCTTAATAAATGCCATTATTATTATTACATGAGTCAAAGATGACAAAAAGTTTGTAAGTTTCTGGAACAGGCCAGGGAGGTGATGTTGTTTTCAGTGACATGAATGCCCAGAAAAGGAGGAGGTTTAAGAAGAAAATGAAGAACTCAAATTTGGACATAGTAAGTTTAACACGCCCAGTTTGGCATACTCAGTCAGATCAGGACTGAAGATGTAAATTTGGGTCTGTCCATATAGAGGGAATAACTGAAATCATGTGAACAGAAGGGTTTTTGAGAGGATGAGTGTACAGTGAAAATTATAGAGGGCCCAGAACTGAGTTTTATGGGTCAGTGACTATTAAAGACAAATCAGCTTGCCTAGGAAATTTAGAAACGGTGGTAAGAGGAGAACCAGGAGAGGGAATCATCCTCATAGAGGTGGTAGTTGAAGCAATGGGAGTGAATGAGTTCTCCAAGGGAGTGGATGTAGGTGGAGAATAGAAGGGGCCACAGAACTGAGCCGTTAAGTACTCCCACAATTAGGGACTACCTCAAAAAATGTAAGATTCAATAAATAAATGTGTAAGATGCCCCAGCACAAATCCCCACTTGTGGTGCCCGGAGTTTTTTTCTTCACTGAGTTGCTCCCAGATTTTTACAGCTCGTTTTCTTGGCTAGGCTGTGGTTATCTGTCAGGCTATGGCTAGAGATGCTATTAGACAGATAACTTCAAAGATACCTATATTAATGTTGCTTTGGTTTATGTTCCATTTAAAGCAATGAAGGGATTTGCCATTAAGGGCTTTATCAGCCCTCTCTAGCTCTTACTTCTCTGGCCTAATTAACACCCCTGTTTTGAGACTTGGAATAATGAAAGGAAAACCCGGTTTTAGAGTTGATTCATTAGAGTAATTGGAATGTAGTCTCAGAAGTCCAATTTTTCCCTTCTATACACCGTGTCATTAACTCCCAAGAATTGTCAGTTTAGCAAACCATAAGATGAGGCCCCAAACCTCGACAGCTATGCAAACTTCCAGATAAGAAAGGCTGCCCAGATTTGCAAAACTGGAAATCCAAAAGTCTCTTTACATTTTTCACATCAGAAAGCAGATGCAAGGATGACGAAAACATATTATAAATGTCTTAGATGTGTCATTATAAAACCAAGTATAACAGGACTATTTCACAGCAGCTCCCCTGAAATATAATTAGCTCTAAATAATACATCAACACTCAGTCTCTCAGGCTGATGGTACATGCTGTAGGTCAAGCATCTATTCAGTGCTGTGCAGTGGGGCTTCCATTAGACTGCTAACTTCTTCAGCAGAAAGAAAGCATTTGTTCAGGACTGTATTCAGGTCTGAGACTTAGAAATTCTCGGTTCTATTTCCAGCTCATCCCCTGATTTCCTCGGTGTTGCAGACAACCCTTTCTCCTTTTTCTCAGTGTGATTTTTATCTGCTAAATGGGGCCATTTAATGCACGCCGCTTTGGTAAGAACTTCCCGTTGCTCTTTGCAAGTTGTGGTATGTTTGCGAGTGGGTGGATTGGATGAACCATTCTGGAAAGATCAGTAGGAGGAAATTTTCTTAACATGAAGCACTTTGCAGATTCCTGCCTATCTGATTTATTTTCACACCCAATTTTAAGATATACTGTTGGAATAAGGATTTAAATCAAGAAGAGCTCCATTAGAACTTTGATCCCTTTCCATCTAGAAAGGGCCAATAGAAAGACAGCTCCACTTTTCTTCATGCTCATGAGTGATATATAAATCAATCCATTGTTTTTATCGAGTCCCTACTGCTTGCAGATCAGTTAATCGATCAACAGTATTTGTTGAGTGCTTGCTCTGTGCAGAACACTGTACTAAGCACTTGGGAGAGCACAATTAGAGAAGCAATGGGGCATAGTGGAAAGAGCACAAGCCTGGGACTAGAGGACATAGGTTCTAATCCTGACTCTGCCATTCGTCTGCTGTGTGACCCTAGGCAAGTCACTTCACTTCTCTGTGCCTCAGTTTCTTCATCCGAAAATGGGGATTAAATCTTACTCCTTTCCTGCTTAGATTGTCAGCACCATATGGATTGGGATTGTGTCCAATTTGATTATTTTGTATCTACTCTAGCACTTAATACAGTGCTTGGCCCATAGTAAACCCTAAAGTACCATAATTTTTATAATTACAATACAATTGAAGATGTGATCGTTATTATTATTATACTCAAGTGCTCATTAAGCTCACAAGGAGCTTACAGTGTAGAGTAAGGAAACCAAAGGTTGAGAGAGCCTGCCAAAGTGGAGAGAGGTGTGGGAGGTCAGGGGAGAGGAAAGGGAGCCGGGAGAATGGAGGGAAGGGGAAGAGATGGAAGGAAAAGGAGATGAGAGAAGAAAAAGAGATGAGGCGAGAAGCCGGAGAATAATAATAATAATGGCATTTGTTAAGCTCTTATGTGCCTAATCAACTTGTACCTACCCCCCAGTGCTTAGAACAGTGTTTTGCCATATAGTAAGCAATTAACAAATACTATAAAGAATGATGTTACTAATGATGGTCCTACCAATGTGTGTGAGTATAATTGGCAAGATTGATATGGGATTGACATGCTGTCCTATATCTTTACAAATAGAAGCAGCATGGCCTAGTGGATAGTGCACAGGCTTGGGAGTCAGAAGGACCAGGGTACTAATTCCAGTTACACCACTTGTCTGCTGTGTGAACTTGAGCAAATCACTTAACATCTCTGTGCCTCAGTTACCTCATCTGGAAAATGGAGATTAAGACTGTGAGCCTCATGTGGGACAACTAGACTGCGTACAACCAGATTAAGTTGTATCTACCCCAGGGCTTAGTACAGTTACTGGAACATAGTAAGTGTTTAACAAATACCATAAAAAAATGTGCTAATGGGTTGCATTACACTGTTTGACTAAGTTTTTGGGTTTTGCTCCTGGCATCCCGATCTTCATGTATCCTCTGCTCAACAATAGCAACCCTATTAGATACGGCCATCTTGCTAAAATACCTACTAAGAATAATCGTGGTATTTAAGTGCTCACTATGTGCCAAGCACTGTACTAAGCCCTTGGTAGATACAAGATAATCAGGTCCTGTATGAGGCTCAGAGTCTAGGTAGGAGGAAAAACAGGTATTGCATCCCCATTTTGCAGATGAGGGAATTTAGGCACAGAAGTTAAGTGACTTTCCAAAGGTCACACAGCAGGTAAAGGGCAAGAGCAGAAATTAGAACCCAGGCCCATGCTTTTTCCAACAAGCTATGCTGTTCCACCTACAGTGAGAATAATAATAATAATAATAATAGCATTTATTGAGCACTTACTATGTGCAAAGCACTGTTCTAAGTGCTGGAAGCATTAATAATAATGTCATCAGTCCATCTTCAGAAAAGGCATTCAAAAGAGATGTGGAATTTGGCTAGAATCTAGGCCAGACAAAGAGGACTTTGAGTATTTTGAAGAAAATGTTAAATTCTGATTAACCACATCAGCTAGCAAATAATATTTTAATAGGAGACCCAATTGAAAATAATGCAAAAAAAATACATTCAAGCAGACATGTAACACCGCAAACTAAAATTTCCATCAGAAAACCTCCTTATAAATCATCAACTCAATCCTTCCTCTCCAACCTTCCCATCAGATTAATCAGTAGAGCCAGCCAGCATCAGGAGAGAAAAAGGGAGAAAGCAGAGCTCTGTCTACACTTTTACCAAAGGTGGCTCAGGGGTTTGGCTCACCCCAGTGCCAGTGTAAAGAGATTAGGAGTTAAGCTCCTTTGCTTCCTGGGAAATGTAGTCATCTTGTTTTCTTCCCTAGTACTCCATCTACTATCTACTACTGCATCAGCCTCCTTTCTGATCTCCTATCCTCCTGTCTCTCCCTGCTTCAGTCTGTACTTCACTCTGCTGCCCGTATTATCCTTGTACAGAAACGCTCAGGGCATGTCACTCCCCTCCTCAAAAATCTCTAGTGGTTGCCCACCAACCTTCAAAGCCAGCAAAAACTCCTCACTCTCAGCTTCAAAGCTGTCCATCACCTCACCCCTTCCTAACTCCCTTCCCTTCTCTCCTACAGCCCAGCCTGCACCCTCCACTCCTCTGCCGCTAACCTCCTCACTGTGCCTCGTTCTCACCTGTCTTGCTGTCGACCCCTGGCCCATGTCCTACCTCTGGCCTGGAATGCCCTCGCTCCACACATCTGCCAAACTAGCTCTCTTCGTCACCTCAAAACCCTCCTCATCGCCCCCCCCACCCTACCCCCTTCTCCCCACAGCACTTGTGTATATTTGTACATATTTATTACTCTATTTATTTTATTAATGAAGTATATATAGCTATAATTCTATTTATTCTGATAGTATTGACACCTGTCTACTTGTTCTGTGTTGTTGTCTGTCTCCCCCTTCTAGACTGTGAGCCCATTGTTGGGTAGGGACCATATCTATATGTTGCCGATTTGTACGTCCCAAACGCTTAGTACAGTGCTCTGCACATGGTAAGCACTCAATAAATACGATTGAATGAATGAATGAATCTTTGGGATAACCAAAGGCTGACCACAGTGCAGTACTGCAATAAGTCCTTCTAATTTCAGCCTGGTAGGTTTGTCTGTTTCATTGGGTAGGGACTGTCTCTATATGTTGCCAATTTGTACTTCCCAAGCGCTTAATACAGTGCTCTGCACACAGTAAGTGCTCAATAAATACGATTGATGATGATGTGCAGAGGACTGTACTAAGCCCTTAGGAGAGTACAATGCAACCATAAATGGACACATTTTCTGCCCCCAACAAGCTTACAGTCTGCTGCAGTGCTATCCCAACAGCGAATAGCTATGCCACATTGTTTGAAACTGCACTTCCTCAAAGTTTTTAATGGTCTTTCCTGGTCTCTGGCCTTGAGATTGTTCCCTTTCAGCTTCCTCTCCAGCAGCTGCTTGGGTCTAGGGTTAGCGCCCACTCTCCTGGAATATCCCACTTGGCAGATCTGGGTTGCTATGAGCATTGCCTCAGTGATATGAGGTGGCGTATTCATCCATTCATTCGATCGTATTTATTGAGCACTTATTGTGTGCAGAGCACTGTACTAAGCGCTTGGGAGTGCACAATACAATAATAAACATTCTAGGACCAAGTAGAGGTGGGAGGACCCACAGGGGAATTTTGAAGAACCAGTGCGAGAATGTGCTAGCCCTGCCTTCAATGAGCACTGTATTCAATCAGTAAATAATCAATAGCATTTATTGAGCACCTGCTGTGTGCAGAGCACTCTACTTAGCACTTGGAATTCAATAGAATTAGAGTACATAATCCCTATGGCATAGTGGATGGACTTTCTGGGAGGCAGAAGGTCTTGCAATGTAATTCCGGTCCTGCCACTTGTCTGCTGTGTCACCTTGGTCAAGTCTAGTCAATCAATCAATCAATCAATCGTATTTATTGAGCACTTACTGTGTGCAGAGCACTGTACTAAGCGCTTGGGAAGTACAAGTTGGCAACATGTAGAGACGGTCCCTACCCAACAGTGGGCTCACAGTCTAGAAGCCCCATGTGGGACTGGGACTGTGTCCAAACTGATAAATTTGTCTCTACCCCTGCTCTTAGTACAGTGTCTGGAACATAGTAAGTGCTTAATAATAATTACTACTGTAATTATTATTGTAATTATTATTATACAATCATAATAATAATGGTATTTATTAAGCACTTACTATGTGCCAAGCACTGTTGTAAGCACTGGGGTAGATACAAGGTTATCAGGTTGTCCCATGTGGGGCTCACAGTCGTAGTCCCCATTTTACAGATGAGGTAACTGAGGCACAGAGAAGTGAAGTGACTTTCCCAAAGTCACACAGCTGACAAGTGTCAGAGTCAGGATTCTAACCCATGATCTCTGACTCCCAAAGCCATGCTGCTTCAGAGACAGGGAATGACCTGCAACTTCTGTGCCATGGCAGGACATTATATTACGTATTATATTACGTTCAGAATGTCGAAAGGAATCCTGATTTGCGTATTCCTTTAGTTCAGAATAACCAGAATGATTTCTAGTTGGGGCCAAAGTGGGTAGGAATATATTTTTTCACGTGACACTTTGTCCAAGACGGTCATGAGGGGCTTCAGGAAGCTAAACTAATCTACGTTGAGTTTTGTGCCATATGCCACTTGAGATAGTTTTCAAATGATCTTCTTTCAAACCTTTTGACTTGGAAAAAAAAAGATGAAAGTAACCACCTTTCATTGTATAATTTTAACACTGGGATTGTTACTCTTCCTCCCCTATCAGCATTTGAAAAAAAAAAATAAGGATTTTTGGATGTGACTTGCTATATTTAAGACTATGGCTTATATGAAAAAACAGCCAATTAAAACCCAAATGATTAAGGGTTGAGGTTTGCTAGCAGATGCGGAAATGCGTTGGCAATCTCTGCCTTGCTTAATTTACAGAGAACAAGCCACAGCTGGAACCCACATAGAAGGTGTTTATTACTTCTCCCCCTCATCCCCTTTCCAGTCTGCATGCAGTAATGGGAATTCTTTTTTCAAACTCCACTTATCTTCTGCATCCAACCTATTCGTTATTGGGAGTTGTCAGACCCGTAGCCTTATTTACCCCCACCCTCAGCTGAGGGCACCCGTGTGGAAATGAAAATTAGGAAAGGTGAAGCTTACAATCTGATGCTGCAGTAACAAGCTAACCTGGATTTTCCTAAACTCAAGTGAACATATTGAAGTGGGAAAGGGAAAATTGGATTTTTCTGTGGAAGCTTTTCAGGGGATTAAAAAAAAAAAGGAATGGAATAGCTGGTCAACCTACCCTGAGATGTGTACAGGGACACCCCCCCCCCACACACACACACACCCCCACACACACTTTCTATCCACCTTATGTTCTTGGTACACTTGTCTCCATGACTGTCTCGAATCCCTAACATAAGCACACATTTATGATTCTCAGGCCTATTTTTTTTAACCCCACAAAAAAGAATTCAGAAAAGGTATTACCAATTCCTGGTTTGCAAAATGACCCTTGCGGGGTTTTTAAAGTTACCTCCTATGACAATCAGGATGATGCATTCCCCTGGCAGACACTTTGAAACTTTTAACCACCACCACCACCACCCCTACTATTGCCCCAGCTGTGCCCTCTATGACAGTGGTCCTCTGAAGCTGGTTCTGTGATTAAGCTGCTCCCTACCCCATTCTGTGTATGCATGAGTTAATGCCATTATTTCAAAGTCATGAGGTGAGATTAAAGAGGCAAAATCAGCCCCTTCAAAGGAAGTGCCATTTTAGGACAAGGTTAAAAAAAAAAAAATATTGAGCTGGAGTTCGAGTCCTCAGGGTGAGAAGTGTGGTCAAACTCCCAAACCCAGTAAACAAGACGCTAGTGATAATAGATAGGAGGTCTGCATTTCAGGAACTTCATCTGAGAAGAGTAATGAGGGGATGATGGTGTCTCCCTTTGGGAACTGTTTATCAGCCTCAGTTCATTCATGAAGCCGCATGATTTAGTGGATAGAGCACAGGTCTAGGAATCAGAATATCATGGGCTCTAATCCTTGCTCTGCCACTTGTCTGCCGTGTGACCTTGGGTAACTCACTTCACTTCTCTGGGCCTCAGTTATCTCATCTGGAAAATGAGGGTGAAGACTGAGAGCCTTACTGGGGACATGGACTGTGTCCAATCTGATTGGCTTGTATCAGCGTGGCTCAGTGGAAAGAGCACGGGCTTTGGAGTCAGAGGTCATGGGTTCAAATCCTGGCCCTGCCAGTTGTCAGCTATGTGACTTTGGGCAAGTCACTTAACTTCTCTGTGCCTCAGTTACGTCATCTGTAAAAATGGGGATTAAGACTGTGAGCCCCACGTGGGACAACCTGATCACCTTGTAATATCTCCAGTGCTTAGAACAGTGCTTTGCGCATAGTAAGCGCTTAATAAATGCCATCATTATTATTATTATTATTATCTTCCCCAGTGCTTAGAACAGTGCCTGGCACAGAGTAAGCACATGAATACCAAAATTATTATTATTATTCATATATTTAGTCACATTTACTGTGTGCAAAACACTGTACTAAGCACTTGGGAGAGTACAATACAACAACAGATACATTCCCTGCTCACAACAAGCGGTCATTCTGAGACTTCAAGCCGCACCAAGGAACTGATTAAAGTGGTAGTGGTTTGTACAATACCACTCACACTCTCTCTTCCCTACAAGTTATGTTCTTTCTGAGGCACAAAGTTCCAGAAGCAAGTGAACAGGAAGTAGTTTTTTATTTTTTTTTGTATTTTTGTATTTTTATTTAAGTGCCTACTACATGCCAGGCACTGTAATAAGCACTGGTGCAGATACAAGCGAATCAGTTTGGACACAGTCCATGTGCCACATGGGGCTCACAATCTTAATCCCCATTTTATAGTTGAGTGAACTGAGGCACAGAGAAGTTAAGTGACTTGCCCAAGTCCATACAGCAGACAAGTGTGGCAGAGCTACGATTTGAACCTAGGTCCTTCTGACTCCTGGGCCCATGCTCTTTCCACTGGGTCATGCTGCTTATTGGAAGGTGAGCTCAATAAATACAATTGAATGAATGAATAAATGACCCATTTATGGCCAAAATGACCACATCAGAGTGTCAGTGCTATGTCATAGCATCAGATAGCCTTTAATGCCACATCAGTCAGCTCTTTTTTTTTTTTTCTGGGTTACTGCTGGGCCATCCACCTTGTGAACTATGGAGATAATTCTTCAGCCAAGATGGCCCTGCCCCAGTGGGCAGAACTGCAACTAGAAACACAGACAGAGCTCCCAATTCTCAGAGCAGCAGCCTTTCCATTGGACCAACAGCAGAGCTCGTGAGAGGGGACGTGTATGCATTAATTTGGGGACCGAACCCTGTAGTTTGATGTAGAGAAAATTATGTTTATTATACCAAGGGAAGGGGATCACCAAATCATATCTCGGAATCTACTGGAAGCTCCTTGAGGGTAGGGATCATTTCTACCAACTTTGATCAAGCATTCATTCAATTGTATTTATTGAGCACTTACTAAAGCCCTACTGAGAGCTCACCTCCTCCAGGAGGCCTTCCCAGATTGAGCCCCCTTTTTCCTCTCCTCCTCATCTCCCAGCCCTACCTCCTTCCCCTCCCCACAGCACTTGTATATATTTGTACAGATTTATTACTCTATTTATTTTACTTGTACATATTTACTATTCTATTTATTTTGTTAATGATGTGCATATAGCTGTAATTCTATTTGTTCTGACGATCTTGACACCTGTCTACATGTTTTGTTTTGTTGTCTGTCTCCCCCTTCTAGACTGTGAGCCTGTTGTTAGGTAGGGACCATCTTTATATGTTGCCAACTTGTACTTCCCAAGCGCTTAGTCCAGTGCTCTGCACACAGTAAGTGCTCAATAAATACGATTGAATGAATGTGCTTAATGCAGTGCCCTGCTTATGGAGCTCAACAAATACCATTGATTGATAAGGCAAGAAAGGACATCTTTAAGGGTAAACCCTGAGTTGGATTGGGACACCATGTGAACCCTATTTTTACCTGGTTCAAGCAAAAGGGGAATAGTTTGCAGTGGTTTGGTGTGAAATGAAAGGTGGGTGTGCTGGGAAACACTTTTAAGGTAATCGACATGCAAATAGGAGAACAAAAACGAGAAGACACTTGCACATCTCTATTATACCTCTCCCTGGTGGGTTTTGGAGATTGTTGCTCCATTGAGGAAGATATAAAAGTAACAGGAACAAGGTATTTGCACAATTTTCAACTTCCAGAAGAGCTGATTGGCAGAAAGATAACCTTAGCAAAATGTTGTAGAAGCAACTAACTGGATTAAAGAAAGGTATTACACAATTAAGAGTAGTTCCCTTAATTCAACAAAGTCTATTAGGAAACTGTTTGTTCCATTACCCCTGGAATCTAAATCGGTAAAACCTTCTGTTCAATGTGCTTTACTCATTTCTTGTGTCTGATGCCCACAGTTTTCTAAGATTAGAATACTCACCTAAGATTTCATGGTAATTTGGAGACTTCCATGAATTCCCAAAGTGTGCTGTTTCATTTCACTGTGTGCTGTCAAGGGGGAAGGCACACACAGTTTTTTTTGGAGCATGATAGGGCACAAAAGATTAAGGTAAATCACCCTGCTCTTGAAGAGGATGAAGTCTGAGCAGACATTGGAGCTGACAGTTTTGGAGGTCTCCTGTTTGCCCAGTGGGTCGCAGAATGCTGAGAATAGCCTACTTGAAATAGCTTAGAGCTGAGTAAATGAGACAAGAGGCCCTGGGTGATGTAGTGTGTTTATTTGTGGTTAATGCTAGTGTGTTTATTTGTGGTTAATGCCAATTCACTGCTCTCCAAGGGACAATGTTCCCCAACCAGTAACAACTAGGAAACTTGGAAGGGCGATGTTAGGTAATATAAGTTGTTACATCCCATTTAGCATCAAGTTCTGAATTGGAATATCCAGGTCATTGGCGCCTAATATGTTCCCAGGGTGGGAAATGAACTTTAAGTGTAACAGGAGCAAATTTGATAATTGTGGTATTTTTAAGTGCTTCTTATGTGCCAAGTACTTAGTGCTGAGGTTGCTGCAAGACAATGAGGTTGGATACAGTCCCTGTCCCACATTGGGCTCACAGTCTAAATGGGAGAGAGAACAGGCATTGAATCCCCATTTTACACATGAGGAAACATTTGCCCAAGGTCACAAAGCAGGAATGTGGCAGTGACAAGTTTAGAACCCAGATCCTCGGACTCCAAGACCTATGCTCTGCTTACTAGGTTGTGCTGCTCCTCTAAATTTAGTTTAGAACTGAGGAATAATGGAGCTCAAAGAAGCTTGAGTTATATCAAAGGTTATGGAGCTTTCCTCTGAAAACCAGAAAACGGTAACCTGCCCAGGTGGTTTGAATTCAGACCTGTGCAACGGCAAGGCCTTGTCCTGCCCTGTATTTTGATCTCAACTCTTATTTATGAACCCAGAAGTCAGAAATGCAGTGCACCTGCAGGATGAATGAGGTTTTGTTCATTTGAAAGACTTTAGATAAAGTGAGAGAAAGTAATTGCCACTTGAGATCTATCTAAGGTATTGAAGCATCCTGGCTCTCAACATGGAAGTATTGTCTGTGAGTAGACAGAGAAACCTTGAAGTGAAACCCTTAATCAGTCAATCATTGGTATTTGAATGCTGTAGGTAGAGCACTGTACTAAGTGCTTGGGAGAGAACAATACAACAGAGTTAGTAAGTACGTTTTGTACCCATGATGAGTTTATGGTCTAGTGGGACTGTTTTCAGTGCGTAAATAAGTACCCCAAATTTTAGCATCTTCTAACCATTTTTCACATCTCTCCTCACTACTGCCTTCAAAGCTCTCCATCACCTTGCCCCTTCTTACCTGACTTCCCTTCTTGCTTTCTACATTCCAGCCCGCACACTCCGCTCCTCCGGTGCTAACCTTCTCACTATGCCTCGATCTCGCCTGTCTTGTCGCCGACCCCTGGCTCAAGTCTTACCTCTGGCCTGGAATGCCCTCCCTCCTCAAATCCGCCAAACAATCACTCTTCCCCCTTCAGAGCCCTACTGAAGGTGCACCTCCTCCAAGAGGCCTTCCCAGATTAAGCCCCCACTTCCTCAGCTCCCCCTCCCTTCCACGTCACCTCGACTCACTCTCTTCCCCCTTCCCCCCTCTCCCTGCCCCACAGCCCTTATGTATATATGTATAATTCTATTCATATTGATGCCTATTTAATTGTTTTGATATGTTTCCCCCCTCTAGACTGTAAGCCCGTTATGGGCAGGGATTATTTCTCTTTATTGCTGTATTGTACTTTCCAAACGCTTAGTACAGTGCTCTGCACACAGTAAGAGCTCAATAAATATGATTGAATGAATGAACCAGGAAATAACCAACTAGTAACATCAGCTTTCTTTGTTCAACTGGATAAAATCATAGAGTATGGCCCTAGGAGTCAGTACTGGGCTCCAATTCTGACTTGTCACTTTGCTGTGTGACCTTGGGCAAGTCTCTTAACTTCTCTGTGCCTCAGTTTCCTCATCTGCAAAATGGGGATTCAATAGCTGTTCTCCCTCCTACTTAGACTGTGAGTCCCGTGTGGGACCTGATTATGTTGTATCTATCTCAGGGCTTAGTACACTGCTTGGCACATAGTAAGCGCTTAATGAATACCACAGTTATATTAGAGGTGAACTCACAGAGCAGCTGTTAGACTGCCTTAGGAGTTAAGAACTTCTGGGTTGAGTAGGCATTCCATTAAGTTCCATCTGATACTAATGTTTTTAACAATCTACCAGTTTTAACTATGGCAAACTCTCACCACCACTTCCATACCTTAATTAATGGTTCCAGTGCCGTGGCCTAGTGGATCGAGCCCAAGCCTAGGAGTCAGGAGGACTTGGGTTCTAATCCTGGTTCCACCACTTGTCTGCTGAGTGACCTTGGGCAAATCAGTAAACTTCTCTGTGCCTGTTACCTCATCTGCAAAATGGCAATTAAGATTGTGAGCCCCGTGTGGGACATGGACAGTGTCCAACCTGATTACCTTGTATTTCTCCAAGCATTTAGAACAGTGCCTGGCACATAGTAAATGCTAAACAAATACCAAAAAAAAATTGTGATTACCATACAGTGTGACCCCCTCATCCCCTACTCTCTGTCTGAGGTCCAAACACAGAGATGGCAGAAGACCAGTCGACTTGGCTTATCTTGTCTGTTCTCCTTGCAAAATACCTTCACATGGTACTCACTCCTTTTCTGTGGCTATCCACCACCGCTTAAGGAGTTCATTATGAAAAATGACAGGGCACAATGCTGGTACATTTGATTGTGCGTTGTAGTCTCTGGATTGGCTCCAGTCTGTATTCAGAGGACTGAGTTGGGGATGTGTTCAATAAATTGCACTGGGTATGTATTCAGGGGACTGGGCTGGTTGTGTGTTCATTAGACTGGTTCAGATATGTAAGAGGCTGGCTCTGCAAAACATGGCTTGTCATTTTCCTTAATAATAATAATAATTTTGGTATTTGTTAAGTGCTTACTATGTGCCAAGCACTATTCTAAACGCTGGGGGAGATATAAGGTAAATCAGGTCCCACATGGGGCTCATAGTCTTAATCCCCATTTTCCAGATGAGGTAACTGAGGCACAGAGAAGTAAAGTGACTTGCCCAAAGTCACACAGCTGATGGGAGCTTGGATTCAAACCCATGACCTCTGACTCCCAAGCCTGCGCTCTTTCCACTGAGCCACGCTGCTTCTCTGTGGAACACTGATGGAGGGAGGATTTGGTTGCGTTTCATTTTTTAATGGGCTGTCAAAGTCCCTGTTGAGCTTGCTGACCAAAGGTTGAATGAGTGCTGAATGTCCTCTTCCGTGTAATTTCATGTTGATTATTTTGTAATACACAGGCCTCTGAAGAGCCAGTCTCACATTTCCTTTCAGTGACTCAGTGAATGAAAAATGCAAACCAGGAGGCACAGAAATATTTTAACTTTCTCTGACTCCCAGCCATCCTTTGTAACCCAGTGGCTTCTGGAGTGACTCATTTAAACAACACATACGAATATGATAAAGGCTACTCCATTGGGACTGCATGTGGTTTCCTTCAAGAAAAATGTGCTTTCCTCCCACCTCCCACAAAAACCATTTAATGAGCCATCTTTCATGTCTAGATTTTATAAAATTGCCAATTTATGGCATGAGGTCCAACTTCCTGAGTAGTTATGAAAGGGTCCATAATTTATTTCTCCAGTACTGGAGAATCACCTGTTCCTACTGTTCTCTAGGCTCTTTCTTGTACTCTCCCGTGAAAGTCCCCAGGCAAAGCCCAGTGGACACACGTCTTCTTGACTAAACCAACCTCGCAGCTGAGAGAGTCAGACAGGAGGGAATCCAGCTTCTAGAATCCCCAGAGTGTTATCCCACCCCTACCTCCAAAATACCTCTTGAAAACTACCCCCGAAGATGATATTTGGTGATAGTCATAAGGCCCCAAATATGGGAACCTTTTGTGGTGTGTTGATTCAAGTCTTTGTGTTTGACTAATCAAGTCTTAGTGAGTGTAGTAGTAGTAATGTCCTGCCCAACCCCTGGGTGCAATGCACTCTGCTAAGCGGTTGGGAAGGATAAAACAGCAAGCAACAATCAATCAATCAATCATATTTATTGAGCGCTTACTGTGTGCAGAGCACTGTATTAAGCGCTTGGGAAGTACAAGTTGGCAACATGTAGAGACAGTCCCTACCCAACAGTGGGCTCACAGTCTAGAACGGGGAGACAGAGAACAAAACCAAACATACTAACAAAATAAAATGAATAGAATAGATATGTACAAGTAAAATAGAGTAATAAATATGTACAAACATATATACATATATACAGGTGCTGTGGGGAAGGGAAGGAGGTAAGATAGGGAGATGGAGAGGGGGGCGAGGGGGAGAGGAAGGAAGGGGCTCAGTCTGGGAAGGCCTCCTGGAGGAGGTGAGCAACACATTTCCTATCTACCAAGAACTTACACTACAGCCCTGAGTGTTTGGTCTTAGCCTTGTAATAAACCCCAAAGAGATGTTTGATCACACTTCTAGGGGGAGAGCGTTGGTTGAACAAGTGAGCAAGACAACCCCTACAGCAATTATGTACTTGTGCTACCTCTCACACCCCCACAACACTTACGTATGTAATCTCATACTCTTCCCCTTCCCTTACCTGTAATTTATTTTAATGTCTGCCTCCCCTGCTAGATCGCAAACTCCTTAAGGGCAGGGTTCTTGTCTGGTATTCCCCCCCGGTGCTTAGTGCATTGTTCAGCACATGCTGTTTGTTCCATAAATGTCATCGGTTGCTTAAACTCTAAATAATTCTCATGACTAGAATTTTGCCTGCTTTGATATTTAATTCAATATTTTTCTTCATTTTAAAGCCTAAAATTATGGAAGTGTAAATTGTCCAGGATGCATAGCCTTTTCCACCCCCTCAGACAATCCTTCATTTATATGTATTAAAAAATAATTTCTGAGTCCCACCAAAAAACAATATGCATCAAAAATTTGAGGGAAATAAAAAAACAAGCCATTTTTCATATGAAACAATTTTTAAAAAATAAATGCGGTGCACTTTAAGGCGAGCTGTTCTAGCCGAGGATGTTGGGTACCTTGTTATTTTTGATTAATGATCTGCAGTGGGGAGAGCAAGGAGCATTCAATCTAAAGGAATGAAGGAATGGGATGTGCAAACCTTGGAGTTGGCCCTCCAGGTCCCTTCGTATAAGCATATTTTCTGACAGAAGAATTTAGAAGTAAAAGTATGGGAAATATTCAGATTGCTGGTGTCTCTTATCTTCTCCTTACTGATGCTTTGATCTTTATTCTTCTTCACATGCCCTAATGCCCCAATAGAAGCTGTATATACTAATGTACATAGCACTGGCTCACTTTCAAATGTCGGCCCCCTCTCTAGACTGTAAACCTCTTGTGGGCAGGGATTGTGTTTACCACCTCTGCTGTACTGTACTCTCCCAAAGACTTAGTACAGAGTTCTGCACCCAGTAAGTGCTCAATAAATACTACTGATTGATTGACTATTGCACCTATTGCTGTCTGGTTGCTGTCTAGTGACTGGCTGCTGTGCAACTAAGTGCTTGGGAGAGAAAACAGAAATAGGATCTTCTGTCTTTTTTTGTAAAGGGGCGTTAGTTGAGCAAGAGAATTGGGGAGGACAAAGACTTTTTTAAACAAGAAATAGTAAAATGGAAAGTGTTTTCAACTCCTTTGCACCATGCCATCCCAAGGAGCTGAACTTCTAGACTTTTCCACAGCAGGCGAGAATTGAATTTAATGAAATCTTAAATGTGGGTTTCAACACTTTAACTTCCAAGTGTTATATCCTGGTAAATACCATCAAGTAATTGGATCTCATCTTCGATGAAGGAAAGTGTTCTAAGAAGATCCCCAAGTGTCACTGACAGGATTTTTTTTTCCTTTCAGAGTTGCAAATTGAATCACGCTCAATCTTTGGTCATGCAGGGGTAATAGTATGTCTGGATTCCAAATAGGCTGCACTCACTTCTCCCGCAACGTATGTCTTCAATATGCATTTTAGCTAGAATGTGATGAGGAGATTGGGAAATTTCTTCCGACAACATGAGCCTGTTTGGGCTACGGGAGATACAATCTTAGTCAGGGAAGGCCTCTTGGAGGAGATGTGATCTTAATAAGGCTTTGGAGGTAAGGAGAGTGGTGGTCTGTCATATATGAAGAGGGAGGGAATTCCAGACCATAGGGAGGACGTGGGTGAGGGGCTGTCAGCAAGAAAAATGAGATTGAGGCACAGTAAATAGGTTGGCATTAGAGGAGCGAAGCATGCCATCTGGGTTGTGGTCGGAAATCAGCGAAGAAAGATAAGGAGAGGGTGAGCTGATTAGTGATTTAAAGCCAGTGGTAAAGAGTTTTTTTGATGTGGAGATAGACAACCATTGGAGGTTTTTGGGGAGTGGGGAGACCTGGAATGAACTTTTTTTAGAAAAGTGATCCAGAGTGAAGTATAGATTAGAGAGGGGAGAGGCAGGAGGCAGGGAGGTCAGTGAAGAGGCTGATGAAAGTGAGATATTATAAGTTCTTGGATGAGCATAGTAGTAATCTGGATGGAGAGGAAAAGATGGATTTTAGCAGTGTTGTGTGTGAAAAATTTAAACCTTGAGGACACTGAATCAAATTGACACCTACTTCTAACTTGTAATGGGTTCTGATTTAAACCAGAGCCGAAGCTATGGAAATTCTTATATAATTCTCTATTTCTGAGGGTATTTGAGTGAAAGGTTAATGTGCAAACAAAAACAGCTTTCAGGCAATGATCCTACAGTGTTTGCCTTGCTGTGGAGTCAGTTTTTTTGCACTCCACAAATAGTCTCGCCATTGCTATTGCAAATCAACATGTTTGCTTGAGACACTGAGGTAGGACTGGAGTATTGGAGTCAACATTTCACTCCAGTGGCTTTCCGTGCCAGTTGGCAGGCAAGCTCTGTTAGGTCTTCCTTTTAAAATTTCCTTGGATAAAAAGATCAGTGCTTTTTGAAATGTTTGAATGGGTGGGGAAATGATGTTTGCTGACCATGTGGAAAATCTAGAAGTTGCTCATTTGTTTTCTTATCATTTTAATCTGCTGGGTGAAAAGAAGCGTTGCAATATTCAGCTAACCTGGACTGTGCACATGAATAGAAGAAGGAGGCTAGCCATTCCTTGAAACAACCAGTCTACTGGCCGTCTGTTCCCCGTAGAAGAAGCTTTTCGTACATTACCTAGATACAGGCTTCAAAATCTCTCAATAACAAGAAAGCAGTTCTGAGAAACCTGACCAGTTTTGTCATCCTTTGGTTTACTGTGAAAATGGAAAAAAGTAACCAGAAAATATTCAAGAGTTTAAAAATCCGAAGAAAAGATTACTTAGAAGCAGGAGTGAAGGGTACAGTGTGGACCCTAATAAAGGGGCCAATGGAAAAAAAAAAAAGAAAGGGAATGGTGAGGGTGAAGGGAAAGTAATTTCCTAGGAGAAAAAGGGAGAGTTCCTAGGGAAGAATATTTCTGGACAGCCTAGGCATGACACACTGAAAAAGGAGGGACTCTAGGATTTTGAAATCCGTGTCATCTGGAATTCTCTGGGAGCTTCTCAGGATCAATTTTAAACACACATCTGGGAACCATCAGGGAAATAGGGAGCTGCGGGCTGGAATTTACACAGCATCGCATTATTTACATAAAGATTCTTTCTCTTCCTTCCTTTTTGAGAAGTGTTGGAGGGTATGAGCAGGCACGGGCCTTGATGGGGTTTTTTTTTGAGCAGCAGGGGTAAGTGACCTCCTTGGAAATAATTACTTCACATCCTCCTTTTTCACCACTGTAAACGTACTACTTACATCTGAGCATATTCCTGCTCAGAGCCTACTGCTAATCCCATGCCGTAAATACTAAACTCATGTCTGTTAGATTTGGGCAAGGGGCAGAGCTCTGGAAACATCGTGAGCAAGTGGTAATCTTGAGAGTTAGGTACAGTTAGATGGTGGACTTGGTAGGAGCAAAGGGTTTGAGGTGGGGAGTAACATGTAAAGGAAGTTGTTTGGCCTAGTGGGAAGAGCACAGGCCTGGGAAGCAGAGGACCTGGGTTCTAATTCCAGAACTGCCACTTGCCTGTTGTGTGACCTTGGGAAAGTCACTTAACTTCTCTGTGTCTGTATCTTCATATGATAATAATAATAATTGTGGTATTTGTTAAGCACCTACTATGTGCCAGGCACTATACTAAGCACTGGGGTGGATACAAGCAGCGTGGCTCAGTGGAAAAGAGCACGGGCTTTGGAGTCAGAGGTCATGGATTCGAATCCCGGCTCTGCCAATTGTCAGCTGTGTGACTTTGGGCAATCACTTAACTTCTCTGTGCCTAAGTTCCCTCATCTGTAAAATGGGGATGAAGACTGTGAGCCCCCCATGGGAAAACCTGATCACCTTTTAACCTCCCCAGTGCTTAGAACAGTGCTTTGCACATAGTAAGCGCTTAATAAATGCCATCATCATTATTATTATTACAAGCAAGTTGGGTTGGATGCAGATGCTGTCCCACGTGGGGCTCATGATCTCATTCCCCATTTTACAGATGAGGTAACTGAAGGCCAGAGAAGTGAAATGACTTGCCCAAGGTCACACAGCAGACACGTGATAGAGCCAGGATTAAAACCCATGACCTTCTGATTCCCAGGCCCGTGCTCTATCTGCTACACCATGCTGCTTCTCAGGACTCACCACCCCATGCTCAACCAGACCCAGATGCCAGTGGCAATCCGAGTTGGTCTTGAACAGCCGTCCAGATTACCATAGGGATGGAGCCTGAAAGAAATCAGGCAGAAGTTAATAAAAATAGGAAATGAAGGGCTCCCGCTTTTTGCTCTTTTCCACTATTAGGTTATCAATATGACATTGGTAGTTATGGGCAAGGCTGATGATTTCTGCAGGGTGATAGACCCTATCAGCAACGGAGGGCTATATTCAGAAAAACTAGCCCTTCCTTGTAAGATAAGACAGGGGGAAATGTAAGAGCCCTAAGCATTAATCATTTCTCATTTTAAAGGAAAACAAATTGGACTTATATTTTCAGAGTTCATTGCTGGTGGTCAACCCATTAACCTATCCCATCCATCACGAATTTGCCTTCTCAGAAAGAAAAAGAAAAATCTGTGATTCATAAAGGACCATCCCAGGGAAATCATTCCTCCTTAAGTAAGCTGCAGCATTACAGATGAGACAAGTCGTAAGACATGTAGCCTATTCCCTAGAAAGCAATTACTCTAGAGTTTTCTTGAAATTTGCATCTTTATCATTTTGCTGTTAACATCAATGTAGAAAAATTATGCCCACAAACTGTGGCCACAGGAGGGTAAACTTCTGGATCAGTAAAGCACAGACAGAAATCCTGATACTAATCCTTATACTGTGGCCCCCAATTCCCACCCCTCTAGTCTTTCCCAGTACTTAATATAATACTCTGCACAGAATAGGCACTTAACAAATACCATTACTACTACTACCAGTCACAAGAGAATAGAATAGGTCACTTTTTGCTGGTGGATTCCATTTTAGGGCAACTACTGCACCCTTTCAGGTTGTCATGTAATAAGGAGCAGAACTAACTTATGGGTAGAAGTAATTGCACCTACCCACTTTCATTCATTCATTCATTCAATTGTATTTATTGAGTGCTTCCTGTGCGCAGAACACTGTACTAAGTCCTTGGGAAGTACAAATCGGCAACATGTAGAGACGGTCCCTACCCAACAACGGGCTCACAGTCTAGAAGGGGGAGACAGACAACAAAACCAGTAGACAGGTGTCAATACCATCAGAATAAATAGAATTATAGCTATATACACATCATTAATAAAATAGAATAATAAGTATGTACAAATATACACAAGTGCTGTGGGGAGGGGAAGGGGGCAGGGCGAGGGGGTGACGGGGACAGGAGGAGGAGGAGAGGAAAAGGGGGGCTCAGTCTGGGAAGGCCTCCTGGAGGAGGTGAGCTCTCAGCAGGGCTTTGAAGGGAGGAAGAGAGCTAGTTTGGCAGATGTGTGGAGGGAGGGTATTCCAGGACAGTGGTAGGACGTGGGCCAGGGATTGACAGCGGGACAGGCAAGAACGAGCCACAGTGAGGAGATTAGTGGCAGAGGAGTGGAGTGTGTGGGCTGGGCTGTAGAAGAAGAGAAGAATACCCATCTGAGCATTACAGCATAAAGAAGCATACAGAGGAGTTTAGGGTATGCCCACATGCTCACCCTCTCCAAATGCGGGAGTGTGGTGTTTTCAGAGAAACTGTAGACTGTGATTCCTGGCCCACAGAAGGATGGCAGATAGCACCCCTCACCTCCCCAGTGACCTTTGGGCAAATAATAATAATTATTATTATTATGGCCCTCGTTAGGTGCTTACTATTTGCCAAGCACTGTTCTAAATGCTGAGGTAGATACAGCTTAATCAGATTGGACGCAGTCCCTGTCACACATGGGGCTCACACTCTTAATCCCCCTTTTACAGATGAGGAAACTAAGGCACAGAGAAGTTAAGTGACTTGCCCAAGGTCACACAGCTGACATGGTGGAGTTAAGATTAGAACCAGGTCCTTCTGACTCTCAGGCCGGTGCTCTGTCCACTAAACTATGCTACTTCGCATAGATGTCCCAGGAATCACAAAATCAGTTCCACCTGAGAATCGGCAGAGAGAGGTTGCTCATTGTCCCCTTATGTCCTGGGAAAATTCCTGCTAGCCTCAGTGGAACCGATTTCTCCCCTCATTGGGAAGAACAACTGTGATTCCCCTTTCTTCTTTCTATCTTTCTTCTATCATAGAATTCTTCCCAGGGAGAGCGCACATAACCAGATGACACCTTTAAAATTTCATTAAGCGTTTGTATCTGGTGGATCAGCAATGTTTGAAACTTCATTAAGGATCTCTTTTCTGTTCATTGACCTTTAGAGTTGTCTTGCATTCTGGAAGGGTTTTTAGGGTGTTGGGCATCATCCTGGACTCCTCAGACTTGCTGAGAGGCTGATGCCTAAATATGCACAAGCTACACCTTGACTCCCAGTGTCCTCCTTCAAGGGAAGAGTATCATAGAGCAATCTAGGGGAAATTCAGTTTGCATTTCATCCTTCTAACAGTCACGATGAGCACTTCTGTTTATATTCATTCAGTCCATTCAATCTTATTTATTCAGTGCTTACTGTGTGCAGAGCACTGTACTAAGCACTTGTATTGATTTATGTACTTGATTCACAGTGCTTGGCACATAGTAATCACTTAACAAATACCATCATTGTTATTGGTGTATTATTCTGGGCACAGAGTCTAGGCAACTGAAGAAAACCATTCATTGAGTCATTCAATCGTATTTATTGAGCACTTACTGTGTACAGAGCACTGTACTAAGCGCTTGGGAAGTACAAGTTGGCGACATATAGAGATGGTCCCTACCCAACAATGGGCTCACAGTCTAGAAGGGGGAGACAGACAACAAAACAAAACATGTGGACAGGTGTCAAGTCGAGTCTCCCCCTCGTCCCCCTCTCCATCCCCGCCATCTTACCTCCTTCCCTTCCCCACAGCACCTGTATATATGTATATATGTTTGTACATATTTATTACTCTATTTTACTTGTACATATCTATTCTATTTATTTTATTTTGTTAGTATGTTTGGTCTTGTTCTCTGTCTCCCCCTTTTAGACTGTGAGCCCACTGTTGGGTAGGGACTGTCACTATATGTTGCCAACTTGTACTTCCCAAGTGCTTAGTACAGTGCTCTGCACAAAGTAAGCGCTCAATAAATACGATTGATCGATTGAAGTCGTCAGAATAAAACCAGGGTAACTTACAAGTTCATTAAGAGGTGGCAGAAAGGTTTTAGACCCTTCTGAAAAGGGGAAAGTAATTCCCCTTTGTCCTAGTGTCCAATACTTCTAAGATGATAATGGTATTTTTAATGGAATTTGTTTAGCACTTACTCTGTGCCAGTAGCTGGGGTAGAGACAAAGTAATCAGGTTGGACACAGTTCATGTTCCCATGGGGCGCCTAGTCTTAATCCCCATTTTACAGATGAGGTAATTGAGGCACAGAGGAGTGAAGTGACTTTCCCAAGGTCACACAACAGACAAATGGCAGAGCTGGAATTAGAAACTAGGTCCTCCTACTCCCGGGCTTATGCTCTATCCACTGGCTCATCCTGCTTCTCAATAATAATGATACTTATTCAGCCCTTACTACTAAACCCTTAGGTTAAAAAAAAAATCAGTTCATACACAGTCCCTATCTCATTTGGGGCTTACAGTTTAAAAGGAAAGATTGAGAAGCAGGATGGTCTAGTAGATAGAACATGGGCCTGGAAATCAGAAAGACCTGGGTTCTGATACCAGTTGTGCCACTTGTCTGCTGTGTGACCTTGGGCAAGTGGCCTAGCTTCTCTGTGCCTCAGTTCCCTCCTCTGTAAAATGGGGATTAAGACAGTGAGCCCCATGTGGGACATGGACTGAGTAATAATAATAATAATTATGGCATTTATTAAGCGCTTACTATGTGCAAAGCACTGTTCTAAGCACTGGGGAGGTTACAAGGTGATCAGGTTGTCCCACAGAGGGCTCACAGTCTTAATCCCCATTTTACAGATGAGGGAACTGAGGCCCAGAGAAGTGAAGTCATCAATCGTATTTATTGAGCACCTACTGTGTGCAGAGCACTGTACTAAGCACTTGGGAAGTACAAATTGACAACATATAGAGACAGTCCCTACCCAACAGTGGGCTCACAGTCTAAAAGGACTGTGAAGTCCTAAAGGAAGTGACTTGCCCAAAGTCACGCAGCCGACAATTGGCGGAGCTGGGATTTGAACCCATGACCTCTGACTCCAAAGCCCGGGTTCTTTCCACTGAGCCACGCTGCTTTCACCCCAGTGCTTAATACAGTGCCTGATACAAACTAAGTGCTTAACAAACATTATATATAAAAAAAAGGACCGAGTATTTTCCTCCCCATTTTACAGGTGAAGAGTCTGAGTCACGGGGTGGCTAAGACTTGTGTAGGAGGTCAGTGGCAGAGGTAAAACTAAAACTCAGGTAGCTTGATTCCCATGGTCTTTCCACTGGGCCACACTGCTGCTCTCCTAGACTAGAAATCATTTCCCCGCCCTTTCCAGGGGTGGGAGAGGAGCTGGCATAAAGACTGTGAGCTCCCTGTGGGACAGCCTGATCACCTTGTAACCTCCTCAGCGCTTAGAACAGTGCTTTGCACATAGTAAGCGCTTAATAAATGCCATCATTATATGAAGCAGTGTGGCTCAGTGGAAAGAGCCCGGGCTTTGGAGTCACAGATCGTGGGTTCAAATCCCGTCTCCGCCACTTGTCAGCTGTGTGACCTTGGGCAAGTCACGTAACTTCTCTGGGCCTCAGTTCCCTCATCTGGAAAATGGGGATGAAGACTGTGAGCCCCACGTGGGACAACCTGATTATCTTGTATCTACCCCAGCGCTTAGAACAGTGGTTGGCACACAGTAAGCGCTTAACAAATACCAACATTATTATTCAATCAATCAATCATATTTATTGAGTGCTTACTGTGTGCAGAGCATTGTACTAAGCGCTTGGGAAGTACAAGTTGGCAACATACAGAGACAGTCCCTACCCAACAGTGGGCTCACAGTCTAGAAGGGGGAGACAGAGAACAAAACCAAGCGCTAGTACAGTGCTCTGCACACAGTAAGCGCTCAATAAATACGATTGATGATGATGATGATGATGATATTAACAAAATAAAATAAATAGAATAGATATGTACAAGTAAAATAAATAGAGTAATAAATATGTACAAACATATATACATATATACAGGTGCTGTGGGGAAGGGAAGGAGGTAAGATGGGAGGGATGGAAAGGGGGACGAGGGGGAGAGGAAGGAGGGGGATAATAATAATAATAATAATAACAATGTTAATTATTGACAATCATTATTATAATAATTATAAATAATATATAATACAATAAATATAATAATCATAATTATTATTAATAATCATTAATTTTAATTATTATTAATATTAATTTTTTTATTTTTTTGGTTTTTTAATTAGTTTTTAATTTTGATTTTAATTTGATTTAATTTAATTTAATTTTTAATTTTAATTTTGATTTTTTTAACTTAATTTTTAAATGTATAAATTATGAATATTTAAATTACATTATTTATTTTTAATTTTAATTAATTTTTTTAATTTTGTAATATTTTAACATTAATAATTATTATTAATTATTGATTAATATCAATTATTGTTAATTCATTGTTATTTATTATTATGGTATAGTTATAATGATAATTATTATTATTATAAAGACATGGTGATGCTTCCCCTCAGAGTGGGGCACTCTCTCTGAGAACATCTGATCCTGGGCCCAGAACCTGCTGAAGGCAGAACCCACAGCCTTGCAGCTGTAACAGTTCTCCGGGGCCGTTGGTTTTTCCAGGCGCACTAAGGCTCGGTGACAGTGAGGGAATCACTCCCCTGCCCGTGCTTCTTGCCCAGCTCTGCACCCACAATCTGCCTGACTTTCTCCTTGTCCTCCTGCCCAGACAGACTTGGCTTGGCCCCCTGCGTGGGCCCACTCACCATCTGACCATCAGAAAGTGATTTTTTGGCTTAGCCAAGGAGGGCCTCTTGAGGTTGCATGAGAAATGCCAGATCAACTCTCTGGGGGTGAATTTTCTGTTTGCAAAAACAAACAGTATTTAAAAAAGAAGTCTCCATTGTGATAAAGCTGTTAATGGTTTCAGAAACACCGAGCTCGAATTCTTTATGACATTTTCTTGCGTATGTAGAGAAGCAGCGTGGCTCAGTGGAAAGAGGCCGGGCTTTGGAGTCAGAGGTCATGGGTTCGACTGTGAGCCCACTGTTGGGTAGGGACTGTCTCTATATGTTGCCAACTTGTACCTCCCAAGCGCTTAGTACAGTGCTCTGCACACAGTAAGCGCTCAATAAATACGATTGATTGATTGAATCCCAGCTCCGCCACATGTCTGCTGTGTGACCTTGGGCAAGTCACTACAGTGCTCTGCACACAGTAAGCGCTCAATAAATACGATTGATTGATTCTCTGAGCCTCAGTTACCTCATCTGTAAAATGGGGATTAAGATTCTGAGCCCCACGTGGAACAACCTGATCACCTTGTATCCCCCCACCACTTAGAACAGTGCTTTGCACATAGTAAGTGCTTAACAAATGCTATTATTATTATTGTTATTATTATTATTATTATATTTAAGACAATTTGTTATGACTGACTATGAGTAAAGTCTGTCTCCCCGTTCTAGATTGTGAGCCTGTTGTTGGGTAGAAATTGTCTCTATCTGTTGCCAAATTGTATTTTCCAAGCGCTTAGAACAGTGCTCTGCACACAGTACGCGCTCAGTAAATACGATTGAATGATTGAATGAATATGATGATCTAAGCCCATGTTTTAAAGGTATTTTTGTGGCTCAGTGGAAAGAGCACGGGCTTGGGAGTCAGAGGTCATGGGTTCAAATTCCGGCTCCGCCAACTGTCAGCTGTGTGACTTTGGGCAAGTCACTTAACTTCTCTGGGCCTCAGTTACCTCATCTGTAAAATGGGGATTAAGACTGTGAGCCCCACGTGGGACAACCTGATCACCTTATATCCTCCCCAGCGTTTAGAACAGTGCATTGCACATAGTAAGTACTTAACAAATGCTATTATTATTATTATTAATTAATGCTATTAATAATAATCATAATAATGGTATTTGTTAAATGTTTACTATGTGCCAGGCACTGTACTAAATCCTGGGGTGGATACAAGCAAATTGGGTTGGATACATTCCCTGTCCCATATGAGGGTCATAGCCTCAATCCCCATTTTACAGACAAGCTGAGGCACAGAGAAGTGAAGTGACTTACCCAAGGTCACACAGCTGACAAGTGGCGGAGCAGGGATTAGAACCCATGACCTTCTGACTCCCAGGACGATACTCTGTCCACTATGCCTGCTATTATGGTATTTGTTAAGCGCTTGCTATGTTCCAGGAACTGAACTAAGCGCTGGGGCAGATACAAGCTAGTCAGGTTGGACACAGTCCATGTCCCACATGGGGGTCACAGTCTTAATCCCCATTTTCCAGATGAGGGAACTGAGGCACTGAGAACGTAAATGACTTGCTCAAGGTTGCACAACAGACAAGTGGTGGAGCTAGGATTAGAACCCAAGTCTTTCTGACTCCCCAGGCCTGTGTTCTATCCACTAACCCATGCTGCTTCAACATGTTGCTTTGTTGTAAGCTGTGAATTTGTCTACCAACTCTGTTGCATTTACTACTCTTCCAAGTGTTTCATTCATTCATTCAATCGTATTTATTGAGTGCTTACTGTGTGTTAAGCGCTTGGGAAGTACAAGTTGGCAACATATAGAGACGGCCTCTACCCAACAGCGGGCTCACAGTCCAGAAGGGTGAGACAGAGAACAAAACAAAACATATTAACAAAATAAAAGAAATAGAATAAATATGTACAAATAAAATAGAGTAATAAATACGTACAAACATATATACATATATACAGGTGCTGTGGGGAGGGGAAGGAGGTAAGGGGGGGATTGTTTAGTACAGTGCTCCGCACAAAGTGCTCAATAAATATCGATGATGATGATGATATTGAACAGCCAAGGCAACAGAGGTTCTCTGAAGAAGGGGCAGACAAATGAACCTGTCAGGAAATACAATATTGAGCAAAACTAATATCAAGCCAAGTATTACTCTGCAGAACTGGAAACGCTCAGCTTCATGGCAGACTCTATACAATATTGTTGAGTTTGCGGTGCATAGCTCCTTAAATTAGAAAAGGATTTGTGGGAGTAGATGAGTGAAAATGATATAGAAATTGAAGAAGGGAAAGGTATGATAAATTTAATGAATTGGCCATCACAGTTGCAGCTGGTTGGCGGCCATCTGTTCGCTAATACCAGGGTATTCAGAGGAACTACATAAAATATCTTTGTAGGAACATCTTTCCCCAAACGTTCTTCTGAGGAAAAAATGATCCGTCCAACAAGGAGAGCAGAAACTAGTGCTGAGAACAGTACTGGCTGGTCATTTGGGATCTATGGTTATGATGATGATGGCATTTATTAAGCGCTTACTATGTGCAAAGCACTGTTCTAAGCGCTGGGGAGGTTACAAGATGATCAGGTTGTCCCTCAGGGGGCTCACAGTCTTCATCCCCATTTTACAGATGAGGGGACTGAGGCACAGAGAAGTTAAGTGACTTGCCCAAAGTCACACAGCTGACAATTGGTGGAGCTGGGATTTGAACCCATAACCTTTGACTCCAAAGCCCGGGCTCTTTTCTCTGAGCCACGCTGCTTCCATATGGTTATCATCTAGAGGGAACCATCTTCTTACTTTCCCTTTCTCCTCTCCTAATCTTAGATGTAGCAATTACTGGCATGTCTTGAGCACTTACTGTGTGCAGAGCCCTGGGCAGAGTACAATAGAGCAAGTAGATATGATTCCTGTCCTCAAGGAGCTTACATTCTAGATGGGGAGGCAGACATTAAATTACAGGAAGGGGAAGGAACCAAATGCAAAAATATGTCAAGTAAGTGCTGTGGCAGCGTTGGGAGGTTGAGTAGCTAAGTGCATAGAGGGTATGGACTGAAGTTCATGGGTGATGCAGTAGAGAGGAGAAAATTCAGTGGGGAAGGGGGGATGCTGGCAGAGATGAATAACAGCCCTCTCCCCTGTCTCTTGCATCTTTTGCATACCCCTCCTCTTGAGGGTTGAAGGTTGTTCCCCTGCCCCCTCACCAACCCATTTGGGTGATCACCAAAGGCAACTTCCATATTTGCCACACCTTAGAGCTTTACCCTTGGGAAAAAATAAATAAACTTGCTCGCCATCCCCACCCTCCTGAAATGAAATCTAAAATACAGGTTCTGGGAAGAGGCACTAAGGGTATCTGGAAGAGTGGTATCCTGGGAATGTAGAGGCATTAAGAACCTTGGGAGATGGGTGAAGATGAGGGGGCCTGGGTGTGTGTTTGTCTCATCTCTCTCACTCCCTAAAAGGGTCAGCCTCTCCAAAGAAATAGCAGTGGCCATGATTTCCTTAATGCTTTTCACTTCAGTGAGTTCATCTTTATCAATTTCATTATTTTTATGTCTTTTTAACATCTGCTGAAAAGAGGGAGTTAGAAAGATGTCTAGTTTGAAAGGATGTTGTAAAACAGCTGCTTTCCCAGGAAAGATGTCAAATAAACCATATGGTACAAAGCAAGACCTTGGGGGCTGGATTTGTGAGAGCACTGAAAAACTACTGAATTCTGGGGAGAATGAGAATTCGAAAATAATCCTTTGTGAAGACTTGGATCATTCAGTTGTATGACTTGCTCTAGAAGTGATCCAATGGGCATTAGAGAATAGGTCACTCGCTGTGTGACTTTGGGCAAGTCACTTCACTTCTCTGGGCCTCAGTTCCCTCATCTGTAAAATGGGGATTAAGACTGTGAGCCCCACGTAGGACCACCTGATCACCTTGTATCCCCCCCAGCGCTTAGAACAGTGCTTTGCACATAGTAAGTGCTTAACAAATACCATTATTATTATTATTATTATTACACTTTAGGTAGGGCTGGCAGTAATGGTGACGTGGAGGCTTATTCCAAAATTGAACAGTATAATACAGTGTCTGATTGAGTTGGGGGGGTGGGGAGGGCTGGGAGAAGGGATGCCTGGGGAGAGAAAGCACATCTTAATTTAAAAAAAAATATTAAAGACGAATTCCTGGCAATTAAAAACGAATTCCTGGCAACATAATGTCCATGAAATTGGGAGCTCTGGTTTAGGGATTTTGCTGACATCCAGTGTCCAAATCTATATAGCAGCAGGCAGTTGCGAAAACGGGGCTGTTAAACACAATCCTTAGCTCTGGGTAAAAACTGCTGAGGGTCTCCTGATCATTTTGTAATAATAATAATAATAGAATTTGTTAAACGCTTACTATGTGCAAAGCACTGTTCTAAGCACTGAGGGGGGGGATACAAGGTGATCAGGTTGTCCCACGTGGGGCTCACAGTCCTCATCCCCATTTTACAGATGAGGTAACTAAGGCTCAGAGAAGTTGTGACTTGCCCCAAGTCACGCAGCAGACATATGGCAGAACTGGGATTAGAATCCATGACCTCTGGCTCCCAGGTTCGGGCTCTTTCCACTGAGCCACGCTGCTTGATGGCCCAGGTAAGGTCCCTGCCCTGGGAAATTGCCCCAGTAAAAGAAAGATTGTAGCAGACAGAGAAGAAAAGTCACTGTGATCCAGCTAGAAGAGAACTCCTTTTGGCAAAGACATATCATGCATGACACATAAGAAGTGCTATCAAGGCTGATTGCTGCCCTAGACTTCTTCCAGTTTTTAGAAGGTAGCCCTGATGCACGATTGACACAAGAGGATTGGCTTCATTCCAGACTAGGAATCAGTGCCTCCTGTAGAAGAATGCAAAAGTGCCAATTTTTGCCTATTTTGTGGTATTTTCTAGGGTATTTGTTAAACACTTACACTGTGCCAGGTACTGTGCTACGCACTGGGGTAGATACAAGATAATAAGGTTGAATCCAGACCTTGTTCCGCATAGGGCTCACAGACTTAATCCCCATTTTACAGATGATGCAACTAAGGCCCAGAGAAGTTAAGTGACTTTCCCAAGATCACACAGCAGACAAGTGAATGAGTAGGATTAGAACCCAGGTCCTCTGACTGCCAGGATCATGCCTTTTCCCTCTTTTGAGCGTGAGAGAAACATGGGTTAGGGTTTGACATATTACTTTTCTGGAACTGGAGAACAGCTCTCTGTAATAAGCTCTCTTGTCTTTTTTTTTTTTCAGACCAGTGCAGTTGTCTGTTGAGAACTCTCAGCATCAATCACTGTATTAGCTTTCTGAGAGAAGGCCCGAGTCATGCATTAAGAGCAGCCTGTATTGTTAGCTCCTTTGGCATTCCTATCTGCTTTTACTTTTCCCTGGGCTGCCCATTCACTGACTCCAGGTCTGAATTTCCAAGATGTTCAGGACTTTGTCATAGCTCCTTTCCTAGTTCACTGAATTTAATAGTGCTGTCAAACTCCTGAGAGACAAGAAGTAAGCATATTCTCTACTACCAAGAGCCTGACTGTTATTCGTGGGAAGCTAAGGGGGTAGTGTTGGGAGTGAGTGAACTTGATAATAAGAAGAATATTTGTTAAACACTTCCTATGTATCACACTGTTCTAAGCTCTGGGGTAGACACAAGTTAATCAGGTTAGATGCAGTCCCTTTCCCAAAGGGGGCTCATGGTCTAAGTAGGAAGGAGACTACATATTGAATCCCCATTTTACAGATGAAGAAACTGAGGCACAGAGAAGTTATGTGACTTGCCCAAGGTCACACAGCTCAGACAAGTGGCAGTGCCAGAATGAGAAACCAGTTTCTCTGAATCCCACGCCTGTGCTCTTTTCCCTATGTCACATTGCTTTTCCTGGACCCCACTGGCACTTTTTTTCTTGCCTTTCCCAATACCACTGCATTGGTAACCTTGAAGAAACAAGTTCTACCTTTATTAACAGCTGTTTTCGGGATTGCCTCAAGGGCACAGAGTCAAGTAGAGCTATCTTGTTTTGGAGGAGGTGATAAAGTGCTTCCTTACTGCCGTCAGCTGCTCTAGCTAAGGGAGTAGGAATATTATTTATAAGTGCTTACTGTGTGCAGCATATTGTACTGAGTATTGGGAGAGGACACACAGGTGGGAATTAGGCAGGGTCCCTGTCCCTTGGAGGACTCACAATCAAAGAGAGAGACAGGGAAGGAAAAGAAAGATACTAGGCAACTTACTCTCTCCTCCAGAAATTTCTTTTCTTCCATCTTGGAAGGGTTCTACTACCTCCAACAACAATCTCTCCCCCAAAAAGCTTCGCCTTGAATCATTTAATTTTCAAAAGACATTTACCACACAGTTGAATGAAAGATTCCAAGTTCTTTTCTTCTGGGATTTCTTTCATTCATTCATTCGATCGTATTTATTGAGCGCTTACTGTGTGCAGAGCACTGTACTAAGTGCTTGGGAAGTACAAGTTGGCAACATATAGAGACAGTCCCTACCCAACAGCCGGCTCACAGTCTAGAAGGGGGAGACAGAGAACGAAACAAAACATATTAACAAAAATAAATAGAATAAATATGTACAAATAAAATAAATAAATAGAGCAATAAATAGAGTAATAGTGTAATAAATAAAGTAATAATAAATAGAGTAATAATAGAGTAATACATGTGTTTACATGATATATCAGTGATTTCAGAAGACAAGGTGCAGATTGGCTAGATTGTCACTGCGGAGGTGATAGTGTCTCCTGATGTCACATTTCCTAAAAGTTGTGGAAAGCAAAAGCCTTGGGGATATCAGTCAACCTAGGGGTAAGAACACTCTAGGGGAAGAACACTAGGCAGAGTCAGGATACCTTCATTCTAGACCAGGACTCTGCCACTGACTTGGAGTAAATCCCAAACTCTCTTGGTCCCCATTTGCCTGATTGTCAAATAGCAGCATTCTTCCTTGCTGTCCCCTAAATTCCCAGGGTTGTCGGGAGGGCTCTGAGCCAACAGATGTGTCAGGCAGGGCTTTGGAGCAGTTCAGGAGAAATGTGATTTAGAGAGCCAAAGTTAAAGCAATAAAATTGTTCAGACCTCTTTCCCCCTCAAGTTGAATTTAAAGCCTGCCTGGCTAAGCTAGAAAAATATTCCCCATCCCCTGTGCAGGGGAAGGGGGCTGGAGTCATATAGAGTGATTAGCAGTTTGGAAAGCAGGTCCCCACTTTTGTTGGCCTGTCTTTTCCTTTCCTCCCAGCTGCCTTTGTTCTAATTGTAGAGCATGTTGCTGTGCTCAGCTGGGCAGAGATATAATAATAATGGCATTTGTTAAGTGCTTACTATGTGCAACGCACTGTTCTAAGCGCTGGGGGGGATACAGCGTGATCAGGCTGTCCCACGTGGGGCTCACAGTCAATCCCCATTTTACAGATGAGTTAACTGAAGCTCAGAGAAATTAAGTGACTTGCCCAAGGTCACACAGCAGACATGTGGCGGAGTCGGGATTCGAACCCATGACCTCTGACTCCAAAGCCCGTGCTCTTTCCACTGAGCCACGCTGCCCTTTGGGGGCTGGGGTTGGGGGGAAGGAGAGAGGAGAAGAAGAAGGGAGGAGCACAAAGCTATTCACATCCTCATCCCCATCACAACCTTACCGAATCACAAGCAGGTCACTTGTCCCAGTGTGCATCTAAGAGGTGCACAGGGGAAAGAGAGGAGCTTCAAGATATTCCAGATTCAAAGTACAATTTTGTTTGACCTTTAGCTAAAGATCATCTGTACTAGGCAACCAATTTCTTTGGGTCCCCTGCCGAAGGCAGATTTTCCTCCACCTTCAGTGTTTGGTCATTATGCAAATGTTAGTCTAACCTTTACACTTAGCATAGAATTTAATTTATAACAAAAATACACTCAAAGCTAGAAGGACCCATTTTTCAGAGAAGTGAGCCACATCATCAGTGTGTAGCATGGTAGTTGAAGAATTGTTTGTCTCATTAGATTATTAACTGGGATCAGTATTACAGACTACAGTTCAGTTTGAATTTTAAGTGACTTTGTGAAATAGAGGAATAACTTTTTTCAGTCTTTTGACAAAGTTGAACAAAGACTGATTCATTCTTGAGTTCAAGATATCCTAGAATGTGTCACATTGAAAGTAAAGTGAGACTGGTCCAGTTTAAACATATACACATATATATGTCTATATGTGCATTTTATATATTTTTATTTAAACATATACACATGTATTTTATTTTATATTTTTTATATTTTTCAGTCTTTCGACAAAGTTGAACGAAGTTATACTGATTCATTCTTGAGTTCAAGATCTACTAGAATTTGTCACATTGAAAGTAAAATGAGACTGGTCCAGTTTAAACATATACATATATATGTAGGTATATCCCGGCTCTGCCACTTGTCAGCTGTGTGACTTTGGGCAAGTCACTTAACTTCTCTGTGCCTGTTACCTCATCTGTAAAATGGGGATTAAGACTGTGAGCCCCATGTGGGACAACCTGATTACCTTGTCTACCCCAGCACTTAGAACAGTGCTTGGCACATAGTCTACCCCAGCACTTAGAACATGCTTGGCACATACTAAGCACTTAACAAATACCATTATTATTATATGTATATGTATATGTGTGTGTGGTGTATATAGATATATTTATAGTATTTGAGTTTACTTTGTGCCAAACACTGTACTAAGCACCAGGCTAGATACAAGATACTCAGATTGGACACAGTTTCTGTCCCACAGGGGGCTCACAGTCTATGTTGGAAAGAAGAGGGTGTAATACCCATTTTACAGATGAGGTAACTGAAGCACAAAGAAGTTGTTACTTGACTGAGATCACAAGGAAGAAAAGTTTGTGTCGAGAATAGAATTCAGTTCCTCTGAGTCCCAGGCCTGTGCTGTTTCCACTAGGCCTCACTGCTTCCCATATATATCTTAGCAATGTCACCTTCCTCAGTTTTTGCAAAAGGTAGCTCAATTTCATCTATCTCTCTGCTGATCCATTGCTCACATCCTGCCTCTGGCCTGGAACACTCCTCTTCTTCTTATCTGACAGAAAATCACTCTCCCCACCTTCCCACATTGGTAGGGAATGTGTCTACCAACTTGATTATATTGTACTCTCCCAAATGCTTAGTACAGTGTTCTGCACACAGCAAGCACTCAAGATTGATTGAGAAGAGAAATGGCTCTCATATCACCTTGATGCCAGGTGGAATAATAAAGTTGGTATTTGTTAAGCGCTGACTATGTGCCAACCACTGTTTTAAGCACTGGGGTTTGAGGGGGATACAAGGTAATCGAGGTTGTCCCACTTGGGGCATTCAGTCTTAATCTCCATTTTACAGATGAGGGAACTGAGGCACAGAGAAGTTAAGTGACTTGCCCAAAGTCACACAGCTGACAAGTGGCGGAGCCAGGATTAGAACCTATGACCTCTGACTCCCAAGGCCGGGCTCTTGCCACTGAGCCATGCTGTTTCTGAACAGGTTGAAAGTTCTGTTAAAAATAAAAAAATTGCCACCTCGACCATTTTCAGAGAGGAAGTGTTCCCATGGAACTGGGTGCTTTGCAGACAAGTCAAGCATACAGGTCCTACTCTCCAAACTCTTACCATCTTAATTTACAAAAGTTTGGCTGAATTTTATATATTCTCTCTCTCTCTCTCTCTCTCTCTCAGAACTGAATCTAAGAAAATAATACATCAATTCATTCATTCATATTTATGAGCACTTACTGTGTGCCAAGCACTGTACTAAGCACTCTTTTCTCCTTACCACTCATTGATCCCACAATGCCTTAGTTCTCCTAATCCATCTCCCAAGCCTGAAGCCTTTGTGGGCTCATCGACAATCACAAAACTGGACCCTGTGTGAGCAGGGCATTTGGAGGGCTCACCTTTATTCTCTGCAACCTTCCCCTGAGAGGAATTTAATTGATTACTACTGCCTGGGGTGGGGTCCCAAAAGGTTGTTTGGCCATTCCTGCCCCCATCTTACGGTAGAACTACTCCCAAACTATCCTTAGGTCAGTTTTTAAGACCTCTCAAGAAAGAGGTCCGGGCTAGTGTCTAAAAGCCCTCATTAATCGGAAAGTGAGGAAATTGTGGGGAAGAAAAGAAGCAGGGAAAGGAGTAGGGGCAGACAGATGGATGCTAGCCCTCGCCCCACACCAGAGAAGCAGCGTGGCTCAGTGGAAATAGCATGGGCTTTGGAGTCAGAGGTCATGGGTTCAAATCCTGGCTCCGCCAATAGTCAGCTGGGTGACTTTGGGCAAGTCACTTCACTTCTCTGGGCCTCATCTGTAAAATGGGGATGATGACTGTAAGCCCCACATGGGACAACCTGATCACCTTGTATCCCCCCCCCCAGCGCTTAGAACTATGTGCAAAGCACATAGTAAGCGCTTAACAAATGCCATCATCATCATCAACTTAGCCAAGAAGCTCGAGGCAACTGCAGGCCTCCCCCAGTTCCCCTCAGCCACCCTGCAGACTGTCCGGTTGGGGTTCTGCTAGAAAGCAGCACAGCTCTGGGGTCAGGAAAAATGGGAATGGTGCTGGGAAACCCCAGCCTAGCTGAAAGCCACACCGATGACCGGCCCCCGCCCACCGCTTCAGCTCCTGCTGCTATCCCAGGTGGCGGCCCACCATCTCTCTCCCCGGAGCAACGCATGGGCTGGGCAGAGCGGTAGAGAAGCCCCACTGCATCCGACGGCCTGTGGTCTTGACATCAAGCTCTTGGCCTACTTCAGGGTCCAACCAGGCTTAGCCATAATTTTCACACAAGGGGGCAAAGCGTTCTTTTTCTTCCCTTTTCAGGACTGAAATGGGTTACATGAATTCAGCACACACATTCAATTATTAATGTGTAAAAATCATTTTTATAGGAAATGAGACCTTTCCTCTGAGCTTAATGGGCAGAGATAAATTTTAAGCCTTTTTTATAATATTTAAAAGAGAATTTATGAATCTAATTATGTGGAAGGGAAGTACTCTAAGGAAAGGTTAAATTGGATGATCGTTCCAAAGAGCACAAAGGAAAGCAGAAAAAAACCACATTTACATTAGCTAGCTGTAAATAGTTAAATTGATGGGGTGAATCTTACCAAGGCATAAAAAACATGGTTCATTAAAACAGGAGCATCATCTCCTGAGCAAGATTGTGAAGCAAAGACACCAGACCTGTGATGGAGAATCAAATAGGTAGTTTCCTGGAGGAAATGGCAAATAGGAAAAAAAAACACAAAAAAAACCATAATCCAGATGCCCTGAAGATCTTATCTTGGGTTAGGGTCTTTTAGCTTCCAGTGCCCTCACTTGTGTGATGAAGGCCTTTTAGTATTAAATTGCAGGGAGAGTTTTGCAGAACCGGAGGATGAAATAAAAGGAAACCAATCGTTGATGAAGGAATGCTTTGCTTTCATAGTCAATAATGTGGATGCCATTGAAACTCTTACCGAACTGTGCTCATTGAAGTGGATTGACTTAGTGGTTTATGTTTGCTACATCATTAAAAGTGAAACCTTTCTTGAGTGAACCAGCTGGCCCTTTAGTATTTCCTCTAGTGGGTGCAGTCTGGGTTTATATCTTTAGAGACTTTTGGGTCCAACTCTCTAAGCCCTAAAATCATCAGGGATCAGCAAATCCAATAGCCCTGAATGGCTCTTTTGGCTCCAAGGCAGTAGTAACCGATTAAATCCCTCTCAGGGGAAGGCTTCAGAGAATAAAGTTGTGACTCTCTGAAGCTGTCTATGTCTGCTAAGTGTTGTCGAGACTAATCCAGTAAATTTGAATGTTATAGACAATCTGGATCACTTCAACCAAAAAAGGTTCTTTTTCAGCAGCATTTTAATAAGCCACCTGGACTCTTGACTTCTCTTTAATCAGCGGAGCCACAGTAGAACAGTCCGGGCCTTGAAGCTATGCTACAAACTTAGTGGCTTTTGTTGGTGGCAGGACCTTGTGGTCCGGGATCATGTCTATCAACTCTATTATACTGGACTTTCCCAAGCACTTAGTACAATGCTCTGCACACAGAAACTACTCAGTAAATACCATCGATTGACTGATTGGTGCTAGCCTCCCTAAATTCTCCGCTTCTTCCTCTCTTGCTCCTCCATCTCCTCTCAGGCAATGAGACACCAAAGATAGCGTCATGAGAGTCCAGTGCACTAGTCAGAGCATCCTGGAATTGGAAGTGGGGTCACTTGATGCTACTGCTGCCTCTGGTACCTGGGAATACTTCCCAACCCTATGAATTTTGCTGACAACTGGATTAGAGTTTGTTGCTACTGCTTCAGGTGGCACTGCCTCATTGGCACAGATAATCTATAAACCGCTGAAAAGGGAGACTCCATTTGCTAAATGCTCTAACAATAATTGTAATAATCCTCCCTCTGACCAGTAATTCCCTCCTGATTCATATCTTTAGGGAAAGCAGTGCGGCCAAGAGGAATAAGCATAGGCATGGGAGGCAGAGGACCTGACTTCTAATCCCACCTCCGTCACTTACCTACTGTATGACCATGGACAAGTCACTTAACTTGTCTGTGTCTCAGTTCTCTCATCTACAAAATAGGAATTCAGTACTTATTCTGTCTCCTACTTGGACTGTGAACCCCACGGAGGGACCTGATTATCTTGTATATACCCCAACACTGTATAGTATAGTGCTTGGCATATAGTAAGTGCTTAACAAACACCACAATTACTATTATTATTATTATCATTATTATATCTGACATAATCTCTACTTCCAAATCCTACTAAAATCACATCTCCTCCAAGAAGCCTTCCCTGACCTACCTCTCATTTCCCTACCCCTTTCTCCTTGTCTTCTGCATTACCTTTGCACTTGGGTCTGAACCTTTAAGCACTTTGGTATTCACCTGCTCCATAGGACTTATGTGTACATCTTCATCTTCTGCTGCTTCCCCTATCTAGAATTTATTTTAGTGTCAGTTTCCCGTTCTAGATTGTCAGCTCCTTGAGGGCAGGGATCAGGTCTACCAACTCTATTGTTCGGGCGTGGGAGTCAGAGGTCATGGGTTCTAATCCCGGCTCCCCCACATATCTGCTGTGTGACTTCTCTGAGCCTCATTCATTCATTCATTCATTCATTCAATCGTATTTATTGAGCGCTTACTGTGTGCAGAGCACTGTACTAAGCACTTGGGAAGTACAAGTTGGCAACATATAGAGACGGTCCCTACCCAACAGTGGGCTCACAGCCTCAGTTACCTCATCTGTAAAATGGGGATTAAGACTGTGAGCCCCGCTTGGGACAACGTGATCACCTTGTATCCCCCCCAGCGCTTAGAACAGTGCTTTGCACATTGTAAGTGCTTAACAAATGCCATTATTCTCCCAAGTGCTTAGTATAGGGCTCTGTACACAGTAAGCACTCAATAAATATGATTACTTGATTGATATATGCCAAGTTGTCTGCTAAGCAGTGGAAAAACTAATCAAACCAGATATGCTTCCTTTCCCACACGAGCTCAAACGCTAAGAAGAAAATTTGCAGAACAATTCTGAAGGTGAAACTGCAGACTTCCTTACTAGATCTCAAAATTTCTCACTGTAAAGCAATGCTTCTTGTAGCTTGAGCAGCAAGCACGCACAGGACTGAAGCACAAGGTTTTGGGTATTTCTTTGAAGATGTGCCACATGACACCAGATAAATCCATTTAATAATCCATTAAGCCACTGCTAATCCTTTATATTGTCAGCCCACCTCTCTAGCCTGGAATACTTCCATGCCATCAACAGCTTCATTCCACTGGAGCCCCAGACAACCACTGGATGTCACTCCAATCTCATACATCTGAAATGAACAGCACTACAGAATTTGCAGACTTCCCTGCCGGGGAGATATACTGAAGGCTCCACTCTGTGACTAGCTGTAAGATGGGCAGAGATAACAGGATGTCCTCAGGCACTAAGAAGGAGGTTTTGCTCTCCCAGGCTGGGAAAGCAGCCATCCTGACAACTCACACCCAGTGTCTGTAAAACAGGAGCTGTTAAACTCTAAAAAGAGACCAAAAAATGATGCTGATGCAGTTGCAAAGCTGGTTCATTGAAAGGTTGGACTGGTCCAATTTTCACATAAGAAACCAGTCCAGGATTTCTTCAGTGTACTTCACATTGCCTCGACTGACAGGTTCGGCCTCAGTGAGCAACTCAGGTAACTAGGGCAGCCCCTGATGACCCTACTGATATCGGACCAAGAGACACTTGGGGCACATCATATGCATTACACCAGACATGGAGCAGAAAATGATGGCATCTCCGTATTGCAGAAGTCTGCCGAGAGCACGGAGCATTTCTCTGGGGGCATCCCGTACCCCACTTGCTCCACAGTCTTTGAAATTCCTGACCAGGCCACGTGAACCTGAGCCCTGTGTCGGCCCCAAAACTAAGTGGCAGAAGCCTTGGTGGAGGGAGGCTCAGTGATGAAAATTAAAATCCTGATAATGAGTCCAGTGTGGAATTCAAATCAGGAGTCAGGACAGCTGAAAACCAGACTGCCCATTGTAAACCTGGATGATTGACCACTCTAGAGTTAACACAGGCACTTATTTAGAAGCAGCGTGGCTCAGTGGAAAGAGCCCAGGCTTTAGAGGTTGTGGGTTCAAATCCCTGCTCTGCCAATTCATTCATTCATTCGTATTGAGCGCTTACTGTGTGCAAAGCACTGTACTAAGCGCCTGGGAAGTATAAGTTGGCAACATATAGAGACGGTCCATACCCAACAGCAGGCTCACAGTCTAGAAGGGGGAGACAGGCAACAAAACAAAATATATTAACAAAATAGATAGAATAGTAAATATGTACAAGTAAAATAAATAGAGTAATAAATATGTACAAACATATATACGGGTGCTGTGGGGAAGGGAAGGAGGTGGGGGGGAGGGAGGGGTAGAGGAAGGAGGGGGCTCAGTCTGGGAAGGCCTCCTGGAGGAGGTGAGCTCTCAGTAGGGCTTTGAAGGGAGGAAGAGAGCTAGCTTGGCGGATGTGCGGAGGGAGGGCTTTCCAGGCCAGGGAGAGGACGTGGGCTGGGGGTCGATGGCGGGACAGGCGAGAAAGAGGCCCAGTGAGGAGGTTAGCATAAGAAGAGTGGAGGGTGTGGGCTGGGCTGTAGAAGGAAAGAAGGGAGGCGTGGTAGGAGGGGGTGAGGTGATGGACAGCCTTAAAGCCAAGAGTGAGGAGTTTTTGCCTGATGCGTAGATTGACTGGTAGCCACTGGAGATTTTTGAGGAGGGGAGTAACATGGCCAGAGCGTTTCTGCACAAAGATGATCCGGGCAGTGGTGTGAAGTATAGACTGAAGCGGGGAGAGACAGGAGGATGGGAGATCAGAGAGGAGGCTGATGCAGTAATCTAGTCGGGAAAGGATGAGAGGTTGAACCAGCAGGGTAGCGGTTTGGATGGAGAGGAAAGGGAAGATCTTGGCGATGTTGCGGAGGTGAGACCGGCAGGTTTTGGTGATGGATTGGATGTGAGGGGTGAACGAGAGAGTAGAGTCGAGGATGACACCAAGGTTGCGGGCTTGTGAGACAGGAAGGATGGTAGTGCCGTCAACGGTGATGGGAAAGTCAGGGAGAGGGCAGGGTTTGGGAGGGAAGATAAGGAGTTCAGTCTTGGATATATTGAGTTTTAGATGGTGGGCAGACATCCAGATGGAGATGTCTTGAAGGCAGGCGGAGACACGAGCCTGAAGGGAGGGAGAGACAGCAGAGGCAGAGATGTAGATTTGGGTGTCATCAGCGTAGAGATGATAGTTGAAGCCGTGGGAGCGAATGAGTTCACCAAGGGAGTGAGTGTAGACAGAGAACAGAAGGGGACCGAGAACTGACGCTTGAGGAATTGTCAGCTGTGTGACTTTGGGCAAGTCACTTAACTTCTCTGTGCCTCAGTTACCTCATCTATAAAATGGGGATTAAGCCTGTGAGTCCCCCGTGGGACAACCTGATCACCTTGTAACCTCCCCAGCGCTTAGAACAGTGCTTTGCACATAGTAAGCACTTAATAAATGCCATCATTATTATTATTATTTACCTTGAATGTGGTAGTAAAATCTGAGTTTAGTCTCCTTGATGTAACCATTGGAGAACGGAGAGCATTACTTACATGTGCTAATAGCTTTGTCTCCCCCTTCTAGACTGTGAGCCCGTTGTTGGGTAGGGACCATCTCTATATGTTGCCAACTTGTACTTCCCAAGCGCTTAGTACAGTGCTCTGCACACAGTAAGCGCTCAACATATATGATTGAATGAATGAATAATAGCTTTCAACAGCAAATTCAAAGTAATAATTTTGATGTTTGGGACCAAAATAGTTGGCTGATATCTCTCCCGTGTGAGAGACATCACAATTTTGGCTCTAAAGTAATGAAAACTGTCCATCATACCTCATGATTCTCAGCTGATCTCATGCGATCTGGGGCAGTTCTTCTAGGCCCCAGAACGTAGGGGTCCTCCATTGCCTTACCTCCTTCCCTTCCCCACAGCACCTGTATATATGTATAGATGTTTGTACATATTTATTACTCTATTTATTTATTTATTTATTTATTTTACTTGTACATATCTATTCTATTTATTTTATTTTGTTAGTACGTTTGGTTTTGTTCTCTGTCTCCCCCTTTTAGACTGTGAGCCCACTGCTGGGTAGGAACTGTCTCTATATGTTGCCAATTTGTACTTCCCAAGCGCTTAGTACAGTGCTCTGCACATAGTAAGCGCTCAATAAATACGATTGATGATGATGATGATGATGATGCCCAACAAGAAGGGTCCTGGAGCCCGAAACACTTGGTGCCCTGGCTATTCCATCCCTTCCCCTCCTCCTGCAGCCCCATATGAGAGGAGGTCACTGGGCTAGGAAGGACGCCCTAAGGTATGGGTCCCATGGCTGTAATGCCGTCGGGAGGGGAGGAGCAGAGACCCTGTGAGCCCTGCTACTGCCTGACTTGGTCAGTGAGGCAAAAATATTTAATGATGGTATTTAAGGGCTTACTGGGTGTCAAGCACTATTCTAAGCGCTGGGGTAAATACAAACTAATCAGGTTGGACGCAGTCTCTGTTCCAAATGGGGTCAGTGGTGAGGCAACTGAGGCTCAGAGAAGTGAAATGACTTGCCCAAGGTCACCCAGCAGACAAGTGGCGGAGCTGGGATTAGAGCCCAGGTCCTTCTGACTCTGAGGCCTGTGCTCTATCCACAAGGCCATTTTGATTTCCTGTGTTTGAAGTTAGAGCTGCCCTAAATTTCTCCTCTCAACTCCCATGACTCTTGGCTTTGTGCAACAGCAGGACAACCAAGACCCTGACCAATGCCCCCCTGCCTTCTTCCTCTCCCTCCCCTAGCGATAAGAATAAAAATAATTGTGATATCTGTTAAGCACTTATCTGTCAAGCACTGTATTAAGCGCTGGGGTAGATAGAAGGCAATCATGTCCCACAGTGGACTCAGTCTAAATAGGAGGGGAGACAGGTATTGAATCCCCATTTGGCAGTTGGGAGGACTGTGACATACCCAAGGTCACTCAGCGGACAAGTGGCGGAGCCCATTTAGAAGAATCAGTGGTATTCCAGAAGCCGTTCAAATGGGAATAGTCACACCAAAGACCAAGGATGACAATGCTAAATGTGTAGCTGCTTGCCCAGAGGTCAGCTTCCTATTAAGTACAGTTCTCCGTACTTTCGGGCCCACACTACTTCCCCATGAGTTCAGTAACCAAGGGCATCTGGGCTTGTTCTGAAGCCATAATTTTATTAAGCAGCTGCCCCTGTGGAAAGATGGTCATGATTCTAGACTCCTTTCTCTCCCCCTCGTCCCCCTCTTCATCCCCCACATCTTAGCTCCTTCCCCCACATCTTACCTCCTTCCCTTCCCCACAGCACCTGTATATATGTATATATGTTTGTACATATTTATTACTCTATTTTCCTTGTACATATCTATTCTACGTATTTTATTTTGTTAGTACGTTTGGTTTTGTTCTCGTCTCCCCCTTCTAGACTGTGAGCCCACTGTTGGGTAGGGACTGTCTCTATATGTTGCCAACTTGGACTTCCCAAGCGCTTAGTACAGTGCTCGGCCCACAGTAAGCGCTCAATAAATACAATTGATTGATTGGACTGTGAGTTCGTAGTGAGCAGAGAATGTGTCTGTTTTTGTTGTACTGTATTCTCCCAAATGCATAGTGCAGCCCTTTGCACATAGTAAGAACTCAGTAAATACGATTTACCAGTATAATTGATGAGATCATTTTACACTTGCTCATTTTAGACCACTGGTTGGTTCACAGGAGGCAAGCTAAAATGGCAGGCTCCCTCTGTTCCCTTTGGGATGGGATTGGATTTAAGATGCTGCTTAATCCAGTCATCAAGGATGGTGGCTTCAGAGGCTCACTGTATTGTCAGGTGAGACAGATAGATTTGGTTCCGTCTGAACCCTGGTGTTTACTAGCCTCATCTAGCGTAGCTCCATTGGAGTTGCCTCCTGTCTGTGGTGTCTCTAGGGGATCCATACAGCCCAAGGTCATCCTCGATGACCCTGGCAAAAAGAATTCTAGATCCGGGGATCCCTGGTCTGGAAACAAATGCAGGCATTTGGAGGAAGGAACCTGGCAACAGAATGCAAAGAAAACCAGAGCTCAGATCAGCTGCATTCTAGTGCCCACACACCCTCTCTAGGACCAGTCAGATAACCTAGATTGGTACTTGAAACACAATCCATCAATTGTATTTATTGCGCACTGACTGTGTGCACAGCACTGTACTTGTATACTGTACTTGAGAGAGTACAGTATAGCAGAGTCGGTAACATGTTCCTTGCCCACAACGAGCTTACAGTGTAGATGGGGAGACAATCAATCAATCAATCGTATTTATTGAGCGCTTACTGTGTGCAGAGCACTGTACTAAGCGCTTGCGAAGTACAAGTTGGCAACATATAGAGACAGTCCCTACCCAGCAGTGGGCTCACAGTCTAAAAGAGACAGTCATTAATATCTCTAAATTATGGATATTTACATAAGTTTACATAAGTTACTGTGGGGCAGAGGGAGGGGTGAATAAAAGGAATGCTTCTGAATACAGAACATAAGTGTTCAAACTCAAAACTGTGGTCAATTCTCCTCTCTTCTATGAATGGATAGTGGAAATAACAGCTAGAGGGAGAGCAACTTTGGGTCAAATGAAGCCATCTATCAAGTATTTATTGAGCACACTGGCACTGTATTGGACATTTGACGAGCGTAACACAACCTCTTTGTTTCCCAAAGTGAAAACTGTTCCCCAAAGTAGACCAGCTAAATTAATTTTAAAAAGAAAGCACAGAAACTTTTAATTGCACACACACAAATACATCCCTTGGACATTAAAAGGTAATTACATTAAGAATGCAAATAGAGACAAGAAAATTTATAGTTTAATATAGAAAAATAGAAGTTTTTCTAATATCATTGAAAAGCTAACACCCTAAAGGATTTTTAATGCATCCCAAATGACAGACACTTGTATGTAGTTGGTAAAGTTTATCTTATCTCAGAAATTATATTTTGGGTGAAGCTAAAATTCAAAAACCCATGAAAGCACTGAGCACTGGGCTCTGCATAATGGACACCCAAAAATCATGGTTTATTGACAGAAATGAAATAAAAGTAGTTGTTTTTTTATTTTCAAACCTGTGGAGTACATATGATGCCCAAATTGAAAACTTATTTAGTAAGTAAATATAATTGTAAAATTAAGAAAATTTAACCAAAAATATGTATATCTAAAACTTTGCCCAAAATACAGCAGTTTGAAAGGCAAGTTCATTCACTTTGGAAGCAATTTGTGGCAAGACTTTTAAAGTTATTAACATTTCCAACTCTGTCCACTCAAGTGCTTAAAATTTGTGTCGGTCTCCCCCACTAGAATTCTCCTTGTGGGCTGGGAATGTGTTTGCCAAATCTATTGTTTCCCAAATGCTTAATACAGCGGTTAATAATGCCATTGATTGAATAACCACAATTTCCCTACTCATACAAAATGTCAGAGATTTGGGTACACCTTTCAGATAGTGTCTTTCAGGTCCTCACAGTTAACTTGTTTAAAGAGACAAGTAAGTAGCAATATTGGTATCAGTTTTTAGGCAGGTGAGAAGCTTACATTAATAGAGAAAGAAATATCATTATTGAAAGTAAACAAATGTACAGACTCCTATACTAATAAGAAAAAATTGTGGAAATTAGCTCTTGGGGTTTTATTTAGTTTGCTTTGGATCCAGGGTTTCATCTGATTCATCCGTACGCATTCTATTCACAGAAGAAGTCAATATCCTGAAAGAGAATTAATAAAAGAATAACCATGCAACAAAGAACAGAAAATCCAAAAGACAGCCTATTTAATTAATATTCTATTACGCTGATAGGTAATTGTGGAGATGATAAATCAAGATAAGCCAAGAGCAAAAGGGTAGTAAATAGCAGGCACAATATTTAAGTTAAAAGAACCAACATATAGTTTTCTCGCATGAATTTTATATTCTTGGTCATTTGACCAACTTCTGCTAGATGCTGAAAACAGATCAGAAGGGAGCAACAAAAATTGGCTTTGGAAATTGGATTTAAGTTATTCTGCTCACCGAGGCAAGCAGCAACTCCCAGAAGCCTAAAGTTTCCAGGTTGTGTCAGAAGAATGGCTTCCAGACAATTAAACTCACTGCCTTGCAGAGCAATTCAAAAGGATTTTGTTTTCTCTATGCTACAGGATTCCAGTGGCATCCTCTGGGACAGAAGAAAGGATCAGAGCATATTTCAGAGATAGAGCAGAGTTTGCCTTAAAATCAGGTCCTCAAATGTATTTCCAAAAAAGCTTTCAATTCCTCATGCTATTTTTAACCTCACCTTTCATTTGAGCCCATTGTTAGGTAGGGACCGTCTCTATATGTTGCCTATTTGTACTTCCCAAGCGCTTTGTACAGTGCTCTGCACACAGTAAGCACTCAATAAATACAACGGAATGAATGGATGAATAAACCCAATAGTAGCATACTCTTCAGAGCATATGTTATGTAATATGATTCACAACTTCTCCCGAAACATGCAAAAGTCCAACGGATTTTTTTTTAAGCATCTGTAAATCTGAAAGTTTCTTCATAGTTAAAGCGCGTCAAGAAGGCCAGGTGATAGAAAGGAGTGAAAATGAATAGTGCATAAATGCCTGAATGAAGAAAAGGGATTTCTGTGGATGTGTGCTTTCCAAGTTAGCGTTAGTGTCTTTAGTCGGGTTTGTACTTAGACAGAGAAACACTACTGGTCTACTTGGGCAACCTCAAAGGTCTTTCCAGGAGGCTTACCGTTGTAGGGATTTCCTTGTTGGCTGCTTGGTAGACATGCTGCTCTTTCACTAGCGCTCTAGGAAAGTAACCAACAACTCCTATTCCTTCATCATACTGATCGCCGTATACCTGAGAGAAAAGACACTCCGAATCAGACACAGTTGACAGCAAAAGTTAATTGGTCCACTCCCATCACTGACCGTTTGAGGTTTCCCCAAAGTAGGGAGGTAGTGACAGAACTCTGATTTACCTCCTGCTGAGATTGACCAACACAAATGCATCCGGGTAGGGACTGTCTCTATATGTTGCCAATTTGTACTTCCCAAGCGCTTAGTACAGTGCTCTGCACATAGTAAGTGCTCAATAAATACGATTGATGATGATGATGATCCCCCTGAGAGTGTATTCTAGCCTGCCAAGCCCCAACTGAGATGCTCACCAATGTCAGAGCACTAAAATAAGTATGCTAAGAATTCATTTTTCTCTTCCAATAGTTATTTCACATCTTTTTTTTTTGAAGTTATCTTTCCCTAGACTTGGAATTCTGAAAATTGTTGGGAATTGAACTTTGAAAAAGTGAACTCCAATTCTATTTGTTTTGAAGATTTTGACACCTGTCTACATGTTTTGTTTTGTCTGTCCCCCTCTTCTAGACTGTGAGCCCGTTGTTGGGTAGGGACCATCTCTATATGTTGCCGACTTGTGTTTCCCAAGCGCTTAGTACAGTGCTCTGCACACAGTAAGCACTCAATAAATGATTGAATGAATGAATTCAACAATCCCAGACCTCTTACTGCTTCAGGACACCCAATTCAACAGAATTAGGTGCAATTATCCATGCAATAACATGTACTACATGGAATAAAGATGTGTACAGATCAAATAAGAAGTGCTTACTTTTGCGGAGAACAGTTCTGCTCCAGATATTTTTTATGAAATTTTCTTTTTTTCCACTCTATAAACTAACCCTCAAATTATCATTATACTCCACCTCAAAAATAACTATGGCTTGATTCAATAATAAAATTTTATTTAAATTAGGACAGTGGACAAAACAAAGTATATACCATAAATCCAGTTTTGTTTAAAATATAATCTTATCTTACACTTCCAGCCCAAAATTCTCCAGCTTCTTTTTCTTTCACTAGTTTTGAATACACATAGATCTGTTGCCCTTTTTTAATGTTAATAAACCTACAGTCCGGGGCATTGTAATCATCTTCTGCTTTAGCAAGGGAAATAGTATCTGGAAAAAAAAAAAAGCAAAGTGGGAAAATTTAGACTTACACATATTAGAATAACATTACAGATTCAGAGTGTCAAACTGAACTGAAATTCATCAAAGCTGATCTAAGCCAGAAGGAAAACTGAAACTGCTACCTTAAGGAACATTTTAGAGTCTAAATTTGCCTCCCAAGGCCAGCAAACTCGTTTGCACAATCAGAAAACTGTATAAAGCAAGAAATACAAATACCACAGGCTTGGGAGGACTTCAGAAAACAAACCCCAAAGAGCACCTCAACATCAGTTGTCAATAATTCAGTAATATGACATGAAAAGCATTTCAAACACCGACTTACAGACACACTCTTCATCAGCACAGAGCTTCTTGCTAGCGAGCTTTTCCATAAAAATTCCATTCACACTGTGATATGTGCTTACAAGGCAGAGAAGTAAAATCGTAGGTAAAACCGTTCTTGCCATTGTCAAGTTAATGAATGTAGCCAGTTGGCAGGATTCACTCAAATTCACTCAGTAGCCCCTTTCTTTTATGCAAAGGCTGAACATCTGGATAAATAACCCCAACCAATGGGAAGATACAAAGAACATTATACCAGTTTCATGGTATCAATTATGCCCCAGGCACTATTCCAGTTTTATTTCTCCAGTTCGGGATCTTTTGAAGTCATCTTTTGCACAAGTGCATTAACAGATAGGCTCATACTGCCATAATAAGATTTACTGTCCTTTACTCCCCTTACCCATAAATGGTTATTCATTAAATGTACTGAGAATTAAAAATTACATTTCAATAGCAAGTCAGCTCGCTTGTTCAAGTCAGCTACATATGTTCATTTTTCAATTGCCCATAATGCGTGAAAATACAAGTTTAAGGAGTGCAGATTTTTTTAAAAACTTCTTCCAAGAAGCAGCATGGCCCAGCGGATAGAGCACAGGCTTGCGAGTCAGAAGGACCGCCAAGGTTCTAATCCTGCTCTGCTACTTCAATCAATCGTATTTATTGAGCGCTTACTGTGTGCAGAGCACTGTACTAAGCGCTAGGGAAGTACAAGTTGGCAACATATAGAGACAGTCCCTACCCAACAGTGGGCTCACAGTCTAAAAGACTGTCTTTTGCTACTAGTAGCAAAAAGTAGACTGCTACTTGTCTGCTGTATGGCCTTGGGCAAGTCAGGTAGCTTCTCTATGCCTCAGTTACCTCATCTGTGTAATGGGGATTAAGACTGTGAGTCCCATGTGGCATATGGACTGTCTCCAACCTGATTACTTTGTACCTACCCCAGCACTTTGAACAGTGCCTAGCACACAGTAAACACTTATGCTATAAAGAAGTCCTGGATAATAGATCAAATTGACTTTAGCAAAAGCCCAGCTAGTCAAGTCAGTGCTGATTTAAGATTTTAAATATCTTTCTTGACTACAATTCAAGGATGGATGAATCAGAAAAAACATACCTTTGTATTGAGATTTGGTGAAGCAATCTTATTTTTTCTTTCTAAATTGGCACTCAATCTAGTAAACCATGTCATTTGGCCAGTTCTGAACTCTTCAAGCCAGTCTGGCTCTGCCCAGACCGCTTGGTTAAAAAAAAAAAAATCACACCATCAACACCTTAAAAGGGAGGTAGCATGGCTTAGCAGAAAGAGCACAGGCTGGGGAGTCGGAAGACCAGGGTTCTAATCCTGGCTCTGCCACTCATCTGTTGTGTGACCTTGGACAAGTCACTTAACTTCTCTGTGCCTAAATTGCCTCATCTGTAAAATGGAGATTGAGTGTGTGCCCGATGTGGGACAGGGACTGTGTCCAACACGATTATCTTGTATCTACCCCAGAGCTTAGAAGTGTCTGGCACATAGTAAGCATTTATAACAAATACCATTAAAAGTTCTGTCCCCATCCACCCTTACAATGTAAGGCAAAATGTCTACAATTAAGCCAATGAGGGGAGAGGGTTGGGGGCAGATGGAAGATTGTTTTAAGGAGTTATCAGAGTCAGTTAATTTGGCTCTTTTCAAAACTAGGACACTAAAAAAGACCTAGTAAATGTATCTATAAATGAAAATTTAGACAAAAATTTGAGGATGCCTTAAGTGAAAATTCTTAGTCCTTAGTCCACTCAGTTGTCTTAGGAAAGCTGGCATAGTACTCACCCATTCAGACACACACCAGTTTCTTCTATAACATGGCATCCTTGGGAAACATGACTTCAGATGGACAAAAATACCTGGGATGAGAAAGGCTAGGCACTCCTCTTTCATCAAATTCCTTTTACGCTTATATATACACTTCACCACTGCCTCTCCACTTTAAAAGTAACCAACCAAAACATTCCTCGCGAGAGACACCCCGATAAACAGATTTATTGGAAATGTTAGAACAGTTGGCTATTTCAGAAAAGTTATTCTTCCACCTTAGAGAGGAATACAATTTCACAGTAGAGGTGTTAAGATTAGGATTTTAATGTTCAGGTTTATGTAAATATACTGTATAAGACCACCATTATTAGTGTTTGACACACAATAGAGTTGGTATTAAGAAAACTTTCTTTATAAACAGAGAGCAGGGTTTTAAGAACGCGCTTCCCTCAAGTTCAGTAGATAAGAGAGCCTGCCAACCTAAGGTACAAGAGTGTAGAATTTTCTTCTTTGCAAATCTTTTAGTTTAAAATAAACATCCTCTGGGATTCTATTGTTTAGCCAGTCCTGCATTAAAGGGCTTAGATGAGTTATTAAATTTGATTGGATGACTACCTTCCTACGCACCAAAAACCTCGTCAAAGCCTTTTTTTTAATTCTCCCAAGATATTAGGCAACAACAGAACCACCACCCTTAATCAAATAATTCCTTGTCACCTTTTGTTAGCACTTTTTCATGGTAGGCTATTAAGTTCAAAAGCTTATAAGGTAGTACCCACTCAAAAACAAAATGAGACCAAAAAATCATTAGGAAGGCTGTAAAATGCAACAGAAGTGGTAAAGTAATGGGCCAATAAAGCAATATCAAAACATTATGTATGAACAGAAATAAAAAAAAACCTTTATTGTACAAATGGAGGTACAGTTCACCAAGACTGAAGGGTTTTATACAAAAGTGTTTTTCACACCTCTTAAGTGTTTCCCGATCAAATGGTTAGAAGAGAAAAATCATAAATAAAATCAAATGGCAGAAGTCCTCTCCAGAAGAGTATCTTCCTATTATTTCTTGGCATAAGTGATCTTCATGGCATGGGAGGGTGTAATCTTGAATCCTTGGAGGGCATCCCGGGCAGCTCCAGCCTGCCCATCGTTCTCAAACTCCACAAAAGCTATGTCGTGTCTTCCAGGAACCAAACGCACTTCTTTGAAACCAGGAAACCTTTAAGGAGAGAAAAAGGGGGAGAGAGGAAAAAAAAAAAAATCTATCCTGTCAAATATTCCAATAACTTTTTCCACGATTAGCACTCAGCTATAAATGACCACTGAGTGATCAGTAGTTAGAATACCTAAGTGAGTTATGGTAGCCCAATTTAAAAGTTAAGACCTATGCTTGGAAACATATTTGTGTTTCATGCTAACTCTTGATCATGAAATGGCTAATCGTTGTGGCTTGGTGAGGCCGGCTCTGTGGGCTTATCAACAAATCCTTGCCCTCTCCTACCCCTTCTCCATCACGGCAGGGTGAAGGAGAACACAAAAACCTGAGGCAATTCACACAACTGCAAGCTGGGCTGGAGAGCCGATGAATTTGGCACCAATAGAGAACTCGAAGAACACAACTTCATGAGCTGGTTCTGGCTGATGATTCTGCCTTAGGATTTTCTTCGGTGGCAAATGTCTCGAGTGGTAGAGCTTTTCATTAGTTTGTCAGCTTTAGTGAGTAAAACTTACTGATTAAACAGCATAGATAACATCATTTCATTAGTCTCCTCTGGCAAGTTATTGAGGAATAGAATATAATTCGGTGGGTTGTCAGGCACCTAACAAAAAAAATTAAAAACAAAGTTAGATGGCAAATTTACATTTTCTTTTTCCATTATTCCAACGTTGTAACACAAACACAATCCCATTCCACAGGCCAAGTAGATCTAAAACATTTAAACTTGCAAGAAAGCTAAAGAAGTCTCAGTTCTAAGAGACAAACATAAATCTATACAACAACCTTACTAAAAACACCTGAGTTGCCCAGAGCTACCGCTCAGGTGTGGAACCAAATAGTGGCAGTGTCCTTAAATCAAATTCCAAAGTCATACCCTTCGATCTGTTTTGCTAACATGCAGAATTTATACTGATGCTTCTTAGAAGTCCACAATATCAATAACAAAAACTATTTTCCCCACCAGGAAGCCATCAGCACAGTAACTACTGAGAATCACATCACAAGACCCAGTTTAATTTGGTTCTGAAATCAAAGTCAGAATGACTTAAATGAAATAAAAAAACTCATGGCGGCACTGTCTTTTTAGAATCAATCTCTGGCCAGTCCAGCAAAATCCTGAACAGAGCTGGGTTTGGAAACAAATGTTACCTCAGAATTCATCTGGCTGACACCTCTCAGCTCTCCATTGGTTTAAACGGAAAACCACTGGGAAGATTTGTGTTGTAAATGAACATAGTATTTATCCCTTGTCACAATAAGTACATATTTATTACTCTATTTATTTTACTTGTACGTATCTATCCTATTTATTTTATTTTGTTAGTATGTTTGGTTTTGTTCTCTGTCTCCCCCTTTTAGACTGTGAGCCCACTGTTGGGTAGGGACTGTCTCTATATGTTGCCAATTTGTACTTCCCAAGCGCTTAGTACAGTGCTCTGCACATAGTAAGTGCTCAATAAATACGATTGATGATGATGATGATGATAATAAGTAGCTAGAAATTAAAAGATGCTGGTTATTAGGTTTGTCGTGTGCTTTTGGACAGCTGTCCTATTTAGTTACTCAGTGTGACTGTGCTTAATAGCAGACCAACAGTTTTACTACCCTTTTCTGGAAACCCAGCTGGTCTCTAGAAGAACCAAAGTAGCCATGACACAAAGCAGCCCATTTTCTAATTTTCCTGGTCTCAACTTAAAGCTAGCCATCTTTTAGAAGAGCCAAGACACCCCATTTTCTTCCCCACAGAAGCACCAGGGCAACTCCTCCTGCAAGGAGCCGTGGCACTCTTGCAGTCTCCAGAGCTAGCCACGGGTAGTCTTTTGGGCAGCGCAGCCATCCCTCCTGATCTGCACTGCGGGAGACTGGCCCTACCTGCCGCAGGAGAAGAAAGCCACCAGCAACCTACCTTCCCAACTCCAAAAACACGGTGGGGGCTGAGCCACTGGCAATTATGGACTGGAGTCTGGACTGGTTTGTCTCCTGAGGACATTTTCCATGCAAGTCTGTGTGTTGCTTAATACCTCCCATACCTTCCTGCCCATTCTAGATCGTGAGCCCCCTGGGAGACGGGGGCCACGTCTCAACTGTTTACCTGAATCTTCCCCAGCCCTTAGGACATAGTCAGCGGTGCTTAATACCTTAATCAATTATTTTTTACCAAGCTTCACAATCAGAACGAGTTTCTTCCCACTCAGAATTCCAGCTTCCAAAAGTATTCTGTGATCTCACCAAAAAAAGTCACCTTTCACATGCAGATAACTAATTTTTACGCAATATTTTTCACCAGGAAAGGAATTACCTGGGGACAGTCAGCGATGCTTAATACCTTAATCAATTATTTTTTACCGAGCTTCACAATCAGAACGAGTTTCTTCCCACTCAGAATTCCAGCTTCCAAAAGTATTCTGTGATGTGTCCTCTCACCAAAACAATCACCTTTCACATGCAGATAACTAATTTTTATGCAATATTTTTACCAGGAAAGGAATTACCTGGGGATTCTGTGCTGCATTTCCTTGGGTATTAACTGAATTTGGTGCTCCCTAAAGGAAACAATATTAGAAAGGTTAGAACTCAAAAACCCTACAACAAGCATGCATTTGAGTATGCAAGTATGGGTAACTTTCTTCCATTTTTTATGTATGGGTGCATTCAAAGTTCATCTTAAGCTTTTCCAACTGGAAATGAATTGAATTCATTTAACTGAATTAATGGAAATGAATAAGCTTACTCTGGGGGACATTTAATTCTAATCACTCTCAAGAGAGTACTGCTCTTGAAATAATGGCCTCCTCTGATGCTTAATGTCTCAGGTTAGACTTTCTAACCAAAACCATTCAAAATGCTCAATACAAGACACACGCAGTTTTGAGTTCTCAGATACCCATTCCTAAGGGAACTTCAAATAACTTTCTAGAGGTGATAAGGCCCAAGGAAGGGACTAAACCCGGCTTTGGCTCTTGTTTGCTGTGTGACCTTGGGTAGGTCACTTCACTTCTCTGTGCCTCAGTTACCTCATCTGTAAAATGGGGATTGAGACTGTGAGCCCCACGTGGGACAGGGACTAGCCCCCTCCTTCCTCTCCCCTTCTCTACCCGCCCCGCCCTACCTCCTTCCCCTCCCCACAGCACCTGTATATATGTTTGTACAGATTTATTACTCTATTTCTTTTACTTGTACATATTTACTATTCTATTTATTTTGTTTTGTTGTCTGTCTCCCCCTTCTAGACTGTAAGCCCGTTGTTGGGTAGGGACCGTCTCTATATGTTTCCAATTTGTACTTCCCAAGGGCTTAGTACAGTGCTCTGCACACAGTAAGTGCTCAATAAATACAATTGAATGGATGAATGAATGAATATCAACCCTACTGCCTAGTTGAATGAATGAATGAATATCCACCCTAGTGCCTAGTAAAGTGCCTGGCACATAGTAAGAACTTAAATACCAAAATTATTATTATTATTATACTTTGCCTTGTTCCCAACTGCCTACAACAGTGCTCCACACAGAGTAAGCACTCAATACTGATAAACTTGTTTACAAATTTTTTTGCAACATTTGCACTACATTTTTTGCATATTGCTTTAAGACAGACACTTTGATACTGGAATCTTAAAATTCTCCATCACAAATTTAACTACTCTTTTGTTTTGAATTCACCTGTAAAAATGCTACAACCCCCAAATCCCACAAAATGAAAACATAATATGAGAGGGGATATTGCACTGAAATGCCACAGTCCCCAAATTTAAAGCCAAGACAGTCCCACTTGAATCAACTTACCTGTCCAGGCTTTTTGTTTGCAGCATTAGCAGACTGCTCCACAGTTTTAGCTTTCTTCTTTTCTTTCTTCTTTTCTTTATCGGCAAATGTGCCACGCATTTTAGAGATTAAATCGGAGTCTGTTTTTGCGTACTGAATGCGCTGTTAAAGTTTTCAAAATTAAATTTCATTACACTGAATACCGTTTATACCAACTAATATTCCAGATTACTTAATGCAGTGCAAGCTTACTTGAAATTCAACAATTCTACGGTGGCAGCCTCTACAGCACAAACTGTAGAATACCACTCAAGTGCTCTTCCACACTAGATTAGAGAAGCAGCGTGGCTCAGTGGAAAGAGCCCGGGCTTTGGGGTCAGAAGTCATGGGTTCAAATTCTGGCTCTGCCACTTATCAGCTGTGTGACTTTAGGCAAGTCACTCAACTTCTCTGTGCCTCAGTTACCTCATCTGCAAAATGGGAAGTACGACTGTGAGCCCCACGGGGGACAACCTGATCAGCTTGTAACCTCCCCAGCGCTTAGAACAGTGCTTTGCATGTAGTAAGCGCTTAATAAATGTCATTATTATTATTATTATACCTTTTATAGGGTATGGAAATGAAAGCTTGGATAGAAGGGCTGTAATAGGAACAGTGAGTGCAAATGAGAGCACTGTGCAATCGTGTTTTTTAAACAAGCAGAGTTCAAACCAATGTTATCCCTACCACCACTTCATTACACAGGATGATAATATGTATATATGTTTGTACATATTTATTACTCTATTTATTTATTTTACTTGTACATATCTATTCTATTTATTTTATTTTGTTAGTATGTTTGGTTTTGTTCTCTGTCTTCCCCTTTTAGACTGTGAGCCCACTGTTGGGTAGGGACTGTCTCTATATGTTGCCAACTTGTACTTCCCAAGCACTTAGTACAGTGCTCTGCACATAGTAAGCGCTCAATAAATACGATTGATGATGATGAGTTCTCTGCTTTCCCCTTCTTCCTCCAAACCTCTTCCTGGTATCCTATTGTTCCCTGGCCCACCCCTGCTTTTAAGCAAGAGTATAAGTGTGTTCCTTGGGATTTGCATGCTATGTGCATCAAAATATAATGATAGATATTTTCCGGAAAAACTGCTCTAACACCAAATCCCCACTGACTTGCATCAAATCACTGAAGCAGCCTCCAGCAGCTATCAGGCATGCCCACTTCAGAGGGGGTCTAGCCAAAATGTGATTGCTAGAAGATCAGAGTAAATCTCAGCCTCCCTCCATCTCCCATCACTCCCTCCCCTTTTAATCATTTGTTTTCCAGCCGAACAGCAATTCCTCCCACCCCTCAGCAGGGAAAGCCCTGAGTTTTCAAATGGAAAAAAACCATGTCATTTTCAGAACTCTCTTATTCCTTTTTTCTTCCTTACGCTCACCCAAGTGGCAGTAGCAGCAAGTCACCAAATTCAAGGTTTCCCAGAAGTCTGAAATACTTGGTTTCAACATATTTTTGGTCCTTAATTTTTACATTGTTAAAGTGGAAGTCAGTACTCTGAATCATTGTAAAAATCAAGATGTCTGTTTTATTTTCATGTCTGCAAATCGGCAACATGAATGGCCTTATTAGAGAATCAGGGATTAGGCATCTTTACAACCGTGAGAAACACCAGCCCTTCAACTCTCACCTATGGAAAGTGAAATGGCTCAGTTATTTACTGCCTGCTGTGCAACTGAACTGATTTGAGCAGGTTAATCATCATCATCATCATCATCAATCGCATTTATTGAGCGCTTACTGTGTGCAGAGCACTGTACTAAGCGCTTGGGAAGTACAAGCTGGCAACATATAGAGACAGTCCCTACCCAACAATGGGCTCACAGGAACCACTAGGGAAAGTGGACCAGTAAAGACAATTGTTTTACATAAAGTCAAGGGCAGGTAAACCATTGAGGAGTCACTTTGGCCCACTGGTACCATTGCCGCTCAAGTCAAGAATGATTCTTACTGACAAGAGCTGGTTTTAGGAGCAGGTAAAGTAGGTGGTAGAGAGGGGTTGCCAAATATGGGGTGCCACCACCCACCCCTAAACTGACTGAGGGTTACCACTTATTTCTTGGTGCCAACGGCCTTTTTTTTATGGCATTTATTAAGCGCTTACTATGTGCAAAGCACTGTTCTAAGCGCTGGGGAGGATACAAGGTGTCCCACGGGGGGGCTTACAGTCTTCATCCCCATTTGACAGATGAGGTAACTGAGGCCCAGAGAAGTTAAGTGACTTGCCCAAAGTCACACAGCTGACAGTTGGCGGAGCCGGGATTTGAACCCATGACCTCTGACTCCAAAGCCCGGCCTCTTTCCACTGAGCCATGCTGCTAAGCATGGCCAGCCAGCTGTCATCCTCCAGCCCCCGGATGGGAGGTAAACTACTTTCTGGGCTAACAGTTCGGCTCTTTAAACCATCCCACTGCTGAAGTCCAATGAGCCTTTACACCCTACAGCCACAAACTCTCAGCCCCCATCTTGGGTGGAATAGCCCCAGGAACAGTCAATCCTATAGGGGAGGCGGCTCCTTACCCGTTAAACTCCCCTCCCTGCCTGGGGGCTTGCTCGGCACCACCGAAATATCAACTCCAGCCCTGGTGCCCAGCATGGCTTCTGCCCCAGTTCTGCTCTTGAAGAAGGGGAACCTGAGCTGGCAGCAGCTCGATGAGCTGATGAGGCAACGTAACGCGTTTCGTGGGCCATTAGTATCCTGCCATTCAGGACCAAGAAGAGAGTCAGCCCTAGAAAGCTGGGTTTCTTAAGGCCGCTCTTCTCCTGGCCCAACAGCCTTTCTACAAGTTTCCCCCCACCCCCAATCGTGTTTTTCCTCCTTCTCCCAATCTCTCCAGTCGTGGTTTTGTTCTCTGTCTCCCGCTTCTAGACTCTGAGCCCACTGTTGGGTAGGGACCGTCTCTATATGTTGTCGACTTGTACTTCCCAAGCGCTAGGTACAGTGCTCTGCACACAGTGAGCGCTCAATAAATACGATTGAATGAATGGCTCTTCAAGTCACTCCCCGATCAATCAATTACATCTCCCCCTCTCTTTCTATCCTCACTCTTGAGCAGGCCCTTATTTGTTCAACCACTACATTCGTTCAGAGAAGCAGCGTGGCTCAGTGGAAAGAGCCCGGGCTTTGGGGTCAGAGGTCATGGGTTCAAATCCCGGCTCCGCCACTTGTCAGCTGTGTAGCTTTGGGCAAGTCACTTCACTTCTCTGGGCCTCAGTTCCCTCAGCTGTAAAATGGGGGTTAAGACTGTGAGCCCCATGTGGGACAACCTGATCACCTTGTACCTCCCCAGCGCTTAGAACAGTGCTTTGCACATAGTAAGCGCTTAATAAATGCCATCATTATTATTCTTATTATTACATAGTATATATGTATATACTGTATATATGTATATATGTTTGTACATATTACTCTATTTTACTTGTACATATCTATTCTATTTATTTTATTTTGTTAGTATGTTTGGTTTAGTTCTCTGCCTCCCCCTTTTAGACTGTGAGCTCACTGTTGGGTAGGGACTGTCTCTATATGTTGCCAACTTGTACTTCCCAAGTGCTTAGTACACTGCTCTGCACACAGTAAGCGCTCAATAAATACGACTGATTGATTGATTGATAGTAACAACAATCTTAAACAAAAAAATTGACACTCTAACCTAAATATACACAGATTTTCAAGGAAACATAATGGGATACATACCATTGGTTTACCGTAAAATGGAAACCCTTGTAACTGCCGTAATGCATTTGTGGAGGAGCCAAGTTCTTTAAATATAACAAAGGCCTGTCCTCTCATCTTCATAGTTTTTAAAGCCACAATATCTACTACATGTCCAAACTGAGAAAACAGTGCATACAGGGATCTTTTCAGTTCTGTGGGAAAAGAAAAAAAAAACAAAATACGTGACAGGGATAGGGAAGAGAGAAGAAAAGTTAAGGCTTGTTTTCTCTAAATTATATTTCAGTCAAGGAAAAAGACACTTTTCACAACTCATAAAGAAGATGCAATATTTTACGCATAGACAGCCAAGTACATGGTGTGCCCAAATAATTTTGGTAGCCTCGATTCTAAATATTCTCTGGCAAACTAGTCATACAACTTGACTATGCAATATTAATTCAATTCCACAAATACAGAGGGTGGGGAGAGCTGGAAATGTTAAAATTATTTGACCGTCTCCTACTACTTAGAGCAGGATATAGTTTTTACTTAAATTCTTATTTAAATAATCATCTTTCAGGACATTTTGGAGCAAATTTCAAAGCTTACCTCCCTTTAATCCTTTACGAATATAAACCCCAAACCAAGGAGAATATTTAAAAACAGTTTATATCTTGTTTTGCTCGTTTCCATGACAGGGACCATTCTTCAAGGTCTCACAAAAGGGAGATTACTTCATTGCAGTCCTAAGATTTTGGAGAATGCAATACTAACACACATTCTTGATCAGTCTGCTAAATTTACATCCTATCCCTATTTTCACTTCAAAGAAACAAGAAGTTTGAGGTGAAGCCTCAAACACAGAGAAGCGGCATGGCTCAGTGGGAAGAGCCCGGGCTTTGGAGTCAGAGGTCATGGGTTCAAATCCCAGCTCCGCCAATTGTCAGCTGTGTGACTTTGGGCAAAGTCACTTCACTTCTCTGGGCCTCAGTTCCCTCATCTGTAAAATGGGGATGAAGACTGTGAGCCCCCCATGGGACAACCTGATCACCTTGTAACCTCCCCAGCGCTTAGAACAGTGCTTTGCACATAGTAAGTGCTTAATAAATGCCATTATTATTATTATTAACACATTCTTGATCACTCTGCTAAATTTACATCCTATCCCTATTTTCACTTCAAAGAAACAAGAAGTTTGAGGTGAAGCCAATTTACCAGTAGCAATACTGAAAACATCAGTCACATTGCATTATAGTGGCTAATTTGGGGGAGTTCATTAAACTTTTTTAATGGCTGAATTGGGGGGAAGAGGAAAGTAATTACGGCTCAAGTGAAAACCAAAAAAACCCCAAACCTACCTTCTTTTTTAATCTTGTCATTCATATTGTTGATATAAATTGTGTGGTTTGGTCTGATATCCATTTTTTGGATAGATGAATAACGTAAGCTGTCTAGAAGAATATAAAAAAAGGGAAAAGAAGTGACAAGAAGATCCAATCCAAGCCAAGGATGCCTCCCCCCAGTTCACACTCCCCCAGCGTTTAGCACATAGTTTGTGCTTAACAATTACTATTCTTCTTCTTCTCCAGATAACCTTGTATCTCCCCCAGCGTTTAGCCCATAGCTTGTGCTTAACAATTACTATTAGTCTTCTTCATCATCATCATCAGTCGTATTTATTGAGCGCTTACTGTGTGCAGAGCACCGTACTAAGCGCTTGGGAAGTACAAGCTGGCAACATATAGAGACAGTCCCTACCCAACAGTGGGCTCACAGTCTAAAAGGGGGAGACAGAGAACAAAACCAAACATACTAACAAAATAAAATAAATAGAATAGGTATGTACAAGTAAAATAAAGAAATAAATAGAGTAACAAATATGTACAAACATATATACATATATACAGGTGCTGTGGGGAAGGGAAGGAGGTAAGATGGGGGGGATGGAGAGGGGGACGAGGGGAAGAGGAAGGAAGGGGCTCAGTCTGGGAAGGCCTCCTGGAGGAGGTGAGCTCTCAGTAGGGCCTTGAAGGGAGGAAGAGAGCCAGCTTGGCGGATGGGCAGAGGGAGGGCATTCCAGGCCCGGGGGAGGACGTGGGCCGGGGACGATGGCGGGACAGGCGAGAACGATTCTTCTTCTCCAGATAACCTTGTATCTCCCCCAGCGTTTAGCCCATAGTATGCGCTTAACAATTACTATTATTATTCTTCTCCAGATAACCTTGTATCTCGCCCAGCGTTTAGCCCATAGTATGTGCTTAACAATTACTATTATTCTTCTCCAGATAACCTTGTATCTCCCCCAGCGTTTAGCCCATAGTATGCGCTTAACAATTACTATTATTATTCTTCTCCAGATAACCTTGTATCTCGCCCAGCGTTTAGCCCATAGTATGTGCTTAACAATTACTATTATTCTTCTCCAGATAACCTTGTATCTCCCCCAGCGTTTAGCCCATAGTATGCGCTTAACAATTACTATTATTATTCTTCTCCACATAACCTTGTATCTCGCCCAGCGTTTAGCCCATAGTATGTGCTTAACAATTACTATTATTCTTCTCCAGATAACTTTGTATCTCCCCCAGCGTTTAGCACATAGTATGTGCTTAACAATTACTATTATTCTCCAGATAACCTTGTATCTCCCCCAGCGTTTAGCCCATAGTATGCGCTTAACAATTACTATTATTCTTCTCCGGATAACCTTGTATCTTGCCCAGGGTTTAGCCAATAGTATTCGCTTAATAACTACTGTTATTTTTCTCCGGATAACCTTGTATCTCCCCCAGCGTTTAGCCCATAGTATGCGCTTAACAATTACTATTATTCTTTTCCGGATAACCTTGTATCTCGCCCAGGGTTTAGCCAATAGTATTCGCTTAATAACTACTGTTATTTTTCTCCGGATAACCTTGTATCTCCCCCAGCGTTTAGCCCATAGTATGTGCTTAACAATCACTATTATTCTTCTTCTCCGGATAACCTTGTATCTCCCCCAGCTTTTAGCCCTTGGTATGTGCTTAACAATTACTATTATTATTCTTCTCCGGATAGCCTTGTATCTCCCCCAGCATTTAGCCCATAGTAAGTGCTTAACAATTACTATTATTATTCTTCTCCGGATAACCTTGTATCTCGCCCAGCGTTTAGCCCATAGTATGTGCTTAACAATTACTATTATTCTTCTCCAGATAACCTTGTATCTCCCCCAGCGTTTAGCACATAGTATGCGCTTAACAATTACTATTATTCTCCAGATAACCTTGTATCTCCCCCAGCGTTTAGCCCATAGTATGCGCTTAACAATTACTATTATTCTTCTCCGGATAACCTTGTATCTTGCCCAGGGTTTAGCCAATAGTATTCGCTTAATAACTACTGTTATTTTTCTCCGGATAACCTTGTATCTCCCCCAGCGTTTAGCCCATAGTATGCGCTTAACAATTACTATTATTCTTTTCCGGATAACCTTGTATCTCGCCCAGGGTTTAGCCAATAGTATTCGCTTAATAACTACTGTTATTTTTCTCCGGATAACCTTGTATCTCCCCCAGCGTTTAGCCCATAGTATGTGCTTAACAATCACTATTATTCTTCTTCTCCGGATAACCTTGTATCTCCCCCAGCTTTTAGCCCTTGGTATGTGCTTAACAATTACTATTATTATTCTTCTCCGGATAGCCTTGTATCTCCCCCAGCATTTAGCCCATAGTAAGTGCTTAACAATTACTATTATTATTATTATGATTAAGTGGCCGGGCCACCCCCGACTCCCCTGTGGCAGAGGCCCGGGGCGTGGCTCAGTGGAAAGAGCCCGGGCTTTGGAGTCGGAAGTCATGGGTTCAAATCCCAGCTCCGCCACTTGTCAGCTGTGTGACTTTGGGCAAGTCACTTCACTTCTCTGGGCCTCAGGTCCCTCATCTGTAAAATGGGGATGAAGACTGTGAGCCCCCCGTGGGACAACCTGATCACCTTGTAACCTCCCCAGTGCTTAGAACAGTGCTTTGCACATGGTAAGCGCTTAATAAATGCCATTATTATTATTACCCCTTCTAAACTTAAATGTCTCTGTATAGCTTGTCTACCTTCAATTTTGTTTTACCTTATGTATAATAATGATGACCTCATATCTTCCCCCAGTGCTTAGAACAGTGCTTTGCGCTTATTAAATGCCATTATTATTACTCTTTTTAAACTTGAATTTCTCTGTATAGCTTGTATACCTTCAATTTTGTTTTACCTTATATATAACGATGACCTCGTATCTTCCCCCAGTGCTTTGCACAGTCAGCGCTTAATGCCACTATTATTATTACTCCTTCTAAACTTAAATGTCTCTGTATAGCTTGTATATCTTCAATTTTGTTTTACCTTATGTATAATAATAATAATGATGACCTCATATCGTCCCCCAGTGCTTTGCAGCGTGGCTCAGTGGAAAGAGCCTGGGCTTTGGAGTCAGAGGTCATGGGTTCGAATCTTCTAGACTGTGAGCCCACTGTTGGGTAGGGACCGTCTCTATATGTTGCCAACTTGTACTTCCCAAGCGCTTAGTACAGTGCTCTGCACATGGTAAGCGCTCAGTAAATACGATTGAATGAATAAATCCCGGCTCTGCCATGTGTCTGCTGTGTGACCTTGGACAAGTCACTTCACTTCTCTTAGAGAAGCAGCGTGGCTCAGGAGAAACGAGCCCGGGCTTTGGAGTCAGAGGTCATGGGTTCAAATCCGGCTCCGCCACTTGTCAGCTGTGTGACCTTGGGCAAGTCACTTACCTCCCCCTCCTCCCCCTCTCCATCATCATCAATCGTATTTATTGAGCGCTTACTATGTGCAGAGCACTGTACTAAGCGCTTAGGAAGTACAAATTGGCAACATATAGAGACAGTCCCTACCCAACAGTGGGCTCACAGTCCCCCCCGCCTTACCTCCTTCCCTTCCCCACAGCACCTGTACATATGTATACATGTTTGCACGTATTTATTACTCTATTTATTTACTTGTACATACTTATTCTATTTATTTTATTTTGTTAATATGTTTTGTTCTGTTCTCTGTCTCCCCCTTCTAGACTGTGGGCCACTGTTGGGTAGGGACCGTCTCCAGATGTTGCCAACTTGTACTTCCCAAGCGCTTAGTACAGTGCGCTGCACACAGTAAGCGCTCAATAAATACGACTGATTGAGGTCATGGGTTCGAATCCCGGCTCCACCACATGTCTGCTGTGTGACCTTGGGCAAGTCACTTAACTTCTCGGAGCCTCAGTTACCTCATCTGTAAAATAGGGATGGTGACTGTGAGCCCCACACGGGACAACCTGATCACCTTGTATCCCCCCCCCACCCAGCGCTTAGAACAGGGCTTTGCACATGGTAAGCGCTTAACAAATGCCATCATTATTATTATTATTATTCTCTATGCCTCAGTTCCCTCATCTGGAAAATGGGGATGGACTGTGAGCCCCACGTGGGACAACCTGATCACTTTGTAACCTCCCCAGCGCTTAGAACAGTGCTTGGCACATAGTAAGCGCTTAATAAATGCCACTATTATTATAGTAGGCGCTTAATAAGTACCATTAAAATAAAAAAACGAGGTCGGGCCGCGCGCCCCCCTGAGCCCCCGAGCGCGCGCGCGCGCGTCCCCTGAGCCCCCGAGCGCGCGCGCGCGTCCCGTGAGCCCCCCGAGCGCGCGCGCGCGCCCCCTGAGGCCCCGAGCGCGCGCGCGCGCTCCCCCTTCCCCCTCACGCACGCACGCGCACACACACACTGTGGCGAGGCAGGCGGGGGAGCGGCCTTGGGGTCCCTCGGAGGCCCGCTTGCTGGCCCACTTGGTCGCCCGGGCCTTCCCTTACCTCCGGCTTAGGCCTCGGCCGCTCCGCGCACGCGCGCTGCGGGCCCAGCCAGGACCCGCAATCGAACGCCGGAGACGGAGCGAGCGCCGAGTCACCGATGGCCGCCCGAGCCTCCCTCGGCTGCGCAGGCGCGCGGGGGGAGGCGGGAAAGAGAAAGGGCGCGCGCTCGGAGGTTCGTTCGTTCGTTCGTTCGTTCGTTCGTTCGTTCGTTCGTTCGTTCGTTCGTTCGTTCGTTCGTTCGTTCGTTCGTTCGTTCGTTCGTTCGTTCGTTCGTTCGTTCGTTCGTTCGTTCGTTCGTTCGTTCGTTCGTTCGTTCGTTCGTTCGTTCGTTCGTTCGTTCGTTCGTTCGTTCGTTCGTTCGTTCGTTCGTTCGTTCGTTCGTTCGTTCGTTCGTTCGTTCGTTCGTTCGTTCGTTCTCCATTTTACAGATGAGGGAACTGAGGCTCAGAGAAGAAGAATAATGGCATTTATTAAGCGCTTATTATGTGCAAAGCACTGTTCTAAGCGCTGGAGGGGATACAACGTGATGAGGTTGTCCCACGGGGGGCTCACAGTCCATCCCCATTTTACAGATGAGGGAACTGAGGCTCAGAGAATAAGAATACGAATAATAATGGCATTTATTAAGCGCTTACTATGTGCAAAGCACTGTTCTAAGCGCTGGGGGGGAATACAGCGTGATCAGGTTGTCCCACGTGGGGCTCACAGTCCATCCCCATTTTACAGATGAGGGAACTGAGGCTCAGAGACTAATAATAAGAATAATAATGGCATTTATTAAGCGCTTACTATGTGCAAAGCACTGTTCTAAGCGCTGGAGGGGATACAACGTGATGAGGTTGTCCCACGGGGGGCTCACAGTCCATCCCCATTTTACAGATGAGGGAACTGAGGCTCAGAGAATAAGAATACGAATAATAATGGCATTTATTAAGCGCTTACTATGTGCAAAGCACTGTTCTAAGCGCTGGGGGAATACAGCGTGATCAGGTTGTCCCACGTGGGGCTCACAGTCCATCCCCATTTTACAGATGAGGGAACTGAGGCTCAGAGACTAATAATAATAATAATAATGGCATTTATTAAGCGCTTACTATGTGCAAAGCACTGTTCTAAGCGCTGGGGGGATACAACGTGATCAGGTTGTTTCATGTGGGGCTCACAGTCCATCCCCATTTGACAGATGAGGGAACTGAGGCTCAGAGAATAATAATAATAATAATAATAATAATAATAATGGCATTTATTAAGCGCTTACTATGTGCAAAGCACTGTTCTAAGCGCTGGGGGAATACAACGTGATCAGGTTGTCCCACGTGGGGCTCACAGTCCATCCCCATTTGACAGATGAGGGAACTGAGGCTCAGAGAATAATAATAATAACAATAATGGCATTTATTAAGCGCTTACTATGTGCAAGGCACTGTTCTAAGCGCGGGGGGGATACAACGTGATCAGGTTGTTTCATGTGGGGCTCACAGTCCATCCCCATTTTACAGATGAGGGAACTGAGGCTCTAAGAATAAGAATAATAGCATTTATTACAGTGCTCTGCACACAGTAAGCGCTCAACAAATACGATTGAATGAATGAATAATAATAATAATGGCATTTATTAAGCGCTTACTATGTGCAAAGCACTGTTCTAAGCGCTGGGGGGATACAACGTGATCAGGTTGTCCCACGTGGGGCTCACAGTCCATCCCCATTTTACAGATGAGGGAACTGAGGCTCAGAGAATAAGAATAATAATAATGGCATTTATTAAGCGCTTACTATGTGCAAAGCACTGTTCTTAGCGCTGGGGAGCTTGCAAGGTGATCAGATTGTCCCACGGGGGGCTCACAGTTTTAATCCCCATTTTCCAGATGAGGTAACTGAGGCACAGAGAAATTAAGTGACTTCATTCATTCATTCCTTCATTCAATCGTATTGTGTGCAGAGCGCTGTACTAAGCACTTGGGAAGTCCAAGTTGGCAACATATAGAGACGGCCCCTACCCAGCAGTGGGCTCACAGTCTAGAAGGGGGAGACAGACAACAAAACAAAACATATTAACAAAATAAAATAAATAGAATGAATATGTACAAGTAAAATAAATATGTACAAACATATATACATATTCATTCATTCATTCAATCGTATTTATTGAGCGCTTACTGTGTGCAGAGCACTGTACTAAGCGCTTGGGAAGTACAAGTCGGCAACCATTAAGAGACGGTCCCTACCCAACAGCGGGCTCACAGTCTAGAAGGGGGATACAGACAACAAAACAAAACATATTAACAAAATAAAATAAATAGAATGAATATGTACAAGTAAAATAAATAAATAAATATGTACAAACATATACACATATTCATTCAATTGTATTTATTGAGTGCTTACTGTGTGCAGAGCACTGTACTAAGCGCTTGGGAAGTACAAGTTATAATAATAATAGTGGTATTTGTTAAGCGCTTACTATGTGCAAAGCACTGTTCTAAGGGCTGGGGAGTTTACAAGGTGATCAGGTTGTCCCACGGCGGGGGCGGGGGTGTGTGTGCTTAATCCCCATTTTCCAGATGAGGTAACTGAGGCACAGAGCAGTTAAGTGACTTGCCCAAAGTCACACAGCTGACATTTGGCGGAGTCAGGATTTGAACCCATGACCTCTGACTCCAAATAATAATAATAATAATGATGGCATTTGTTAAGCGTTTACTATGTGCAGAGCACTGTCCTAAGTGCTGGGGAGGTTACAAGGTCCGCAGGTTGTCCCACGGGGGGCCCACGGTCTTAATCCTCATTTTACAGATGAGGCCCAGAGAAGTGAAGTGACTTGCCCAAAGCTGTCACACAGCTGACAAGTGGCAGAGTGGGAATTTGAACCCATGACCTCTGACTCCAAAGCCCATGCTCTTTCCACTGAGCCACGCTGCTTCTATAGATACATACGTAACGGCATTTATAGTAATAATAATGATGGCATTTGTTAAGCACTTACTATGTGCAAAGCACTGTTCTGAGTGCTGGGGAGTTTACAAGGTGATTGGGTTGCCCCACGTGGGCTTCACAGTCTTAATCCCCATTTTATGGATGAGGGAACTGAGGCCCAGAGAAGCTAAGTGACCTGCCCAAAGTCACACAGCTGACAAGTGGCGGAGCCGGGATTTGAACCGATGACCTCTGACTCCAAAGCCCGGGTTCTTTCCACTGAGCCACGCTGTTAAGCGCTTACTATGTGCAAAGCACTGTTCTAAGCGCTGGAGGGGATACAAGGTGATCGGGTTGGCCCACGTGGGACTCACAGCCCCCCGCCCTACCTCCTTCCCCTCTCTACAGCACCTGTATATATGTTTGTACAGATTTATTACTCTATTTATTTTACTTGTACATATTTACTAGTCTGTTCATTTTATTTTGTTAATGTTTTGTTGTCTGTCTCCCCCTTCTAGACTGTGAGCCCGCTGTTGGGTAGGGACCGTCTCCAAAAGCACTAGAAATACAGCCCTGAAGAGCCTGATCTTTACTGATTTTCTCCTCAGGCTCTCCTGCCGGGAGTACCACCCTCAGCCGATTGACAGTGTTGCCAACTTGTACTTCCCAAGCGCTTAGTACAGTGCTCTGCACACAGTAAGCGCTCAATAAATACGATTGATTGATTGATTGATTGACAGTGACGATGTGTTGCGCAGAAGGAACTAGCTGACAAGATACTTAGCTGAGGGTGACTGGACACAACATTCAGCCTCCGTCTCCTGCATTTGTCAAGCGAGAATGAGCGATGTGGGGAAGACTGTAGCGGGGCTTGCTGGCATCTTGGCTCTGAGGGGAATATGCAGGAGCAGCAATCAGGGAGGTTCGATTCAGGGGGAAGTTTGAGTCCGATCTAGCCTGATCCGGGGTTTTCGGATCCCTTGAGCCTCAGTTTCCCCATCTGTGAAATGGGCTTGGCGCCATGATCCTTTCCTTCCTCCTGCTGGGACTGAATTAATTCAAGGGGCAGCCCAATTAATGATAATACTACTGATAATGATAATAACCGTGGTACTTGCACGATAAGCAGTGTGGCTCAGTGGAGAGAGCCCGGGCTTTGGAGTCAGAGGTCGTGGGTTCAAATCCCGGCTCCGCCGCTGTGCGATTTTGGGCGGGTCGCTTGGCTCCTCTGTGCCTCAGTTCCCTCACCTGTAGGATGGGGGGTGAAGACTGTGAGCCCCCCGTGGGACATCCTGATCACCTTGTAATGTCCCCAGCGCTTAGAACAGTGCTTTGCACATAGGAAGCGCTTAATAAATGCTATCATTATTATTATTATTATTATTATTTGCCTTTGCACATAGTAAGCGCTTAATAAATGCTATCATTATTATTTATTAATATTATTATTTGTTTGCTAGGCACTTACCACGTGCCAGGCACCATTCTAAGAGCTGGGGTGGAAACCAGCCAATTGGGTTGGACCCTCTCCCTAGCCCACGTGGGGCTCACAGTCTCCATCCCCATTTTGCAGATGGGGGAGCTGAGGTGCAGAGGAGTTAAGTGACCCGCCCAAGGTCACGCAGCAGACATATGGTAGCAAACCTTGTGACTCCCAGGCCCATGCCCTCTCCCCATGCAGCAGACAAATGGCAGCAAACCTTGTGACTCCCAGGCCCGTGCCCTGTCCCCATGCGGCAGACAAATGGCAGCAAACCTTGTGACTCCCAGGCCCGTTCCCTCTCCCCATGCAGCAGACAAATGGCAGCAAACCTTGTGACTCCCAGGCCCGTGCCCTCTCCCCATGCGGCAGACAAATGGCAGCAAACCCTGTGACTCCCAGGCCCGTGCCCTATCCCTATGCGGCAGACAAATGGCAGCAAACCTTGTGACTCCCAGGCCCGTGCCCTATCCCCATGCCAGAAAAATGGCAGCAAACCTCGTGACTCCCAGGCCCGTGCCCTATCCCCATGCAGCAGACAAATGGCAGCAAACCTCCTGACTCCCAGGCCCATGCCCTATCCCCATGCAGCAGACAAATGGCAGCAAACCTCCTGACTCCCAGGCCTGTGCCCTCTCCCCATGCAGCAGACAAATGGCAGCAAGCCTTGTGACTCCCAGGCCCATGCTCTGTCCCTATGCAGCAGACAAATGGCAGCAAACCTTGTGACTGCCAGGCCCGTGCCCTATCCCCATGCGGCAGACAAATGGCAGCAAACCTTGTGACTCCCAGGCCCGTGCCCTATACCCATGCAGCAGACAAATGGCAGTAAAAAAAGGGACTCCCAGGCCTGTGCCTTCTCACCATGCAGCAGACAAATGGCAGCAAACCTTGTGACTCCCAGGCCCGTGCCCTATCCCCATGCGGCAGACAAACGGCAGCAAACCTTGTGACTCCCAGGCCCGTGCCCTCTCCCCATGCAGCAGACAAATGGCAGCAAACCTTGTGACTCCCAGGCCCGTGCTCTGTCCCTATGCAGCAGACAAATGGCAGCAAACCTTGTGACTTCCAGGCCCGTGCCCTATCCCCATGCGGCAGACAAATGGCAGCAAACCTTGTGACTCCCAGGCCCGTGCCCTATACCCATGCGGCAGACAAATGGCAGTAAACCTTGTGACTCCCAGGCCTGTGCCTTCTCCCCATGCAGCAGACAAATGGCAGCAAACCTTGTGACTCCCAGGCCCGTGCCCTCTCCCCATGCAGCAGACAAATGGCAGCAAACCTTGTGAATCCCAGGCCCGTGCCCTATCCCCATGCGGCAGACAAATGGCAGCAAACCTTGTGACTCCCAGGCCCGTGCCCTATCTCCATGCCACAGACAAATGGCAGCAAACCTTGTGACTCCCAGGCCCGTGCCCTCTCCCCATGCAGCAGACAAATGGCAGCAAACCTCGTGACTCCCAGGCCCGTGCCCTATCCCCATGCGGCAGACAAATGGCAGCAAACCTCGTGACTCCCAGGCCTGTGCCCTCTCCCCATGCGGCAGACAAATGGCAGCAAACCTTGTGACTCCCAGGCCCATGCCCTATACCCATGCGGCAGACAAATGGCAGTAAACCTTGTGACTCCCAGGCCTGTGCCTTCTCCCCATGCAGCAGACAAATGGCAGCAAACCTCCTGACTCCTAGGCCCGTGCCCTCTCCCCATGCAGCAGACAACTGGCAGCAAACCTTGTGACTCCCAGGCCCGTGCCCTCTCCCCATGCAGCAGACAAATGGCAGCAAACCTCGTGACTCCCAGGCCCGTGCCCTATCCCCATGCGGCAGACAAATGGCAGCAAACCTTGTGACTCCCAGGCCCATGCCCTATACCCATGCGGCAGACAAATGGCAGTAAACCTTGTGACTCCCAGGCCTGTGCCTTCTCCCCATGCAGCAGACAAATGGCAGCAAACCTCCTGACTCCTAGGCCCGTGCCCTCTCCCCATGCAGCAGACAACTGGCAGCAAACCTTGTGACTCCCAGGCCCGTGCCCTCTCCCCATGCGGCAGACAAATGGCAGCAAACCCTGTGACTCCCAGGCCCGTGCCCTATCCCCATGCGGCAGACAAATGGCAGCAAACCTTGTGACTCCCAGGCCCGTGCCCTATCCCCATGCCACAGACAAATGGCAGCAAACCTCGTGACTCCCAGGCCCGTGCCCTCTCCCCATGCAGCAGACAAATGGCAGCAAACCCTGTGACTCCCAGGCCCGTGCCCTATCCCCATGCAGCAGACAAATGGCAGCAAACCTTGTGACTCCCAGGCCCGTGCTCTGTCCCTATGCAGCAGACAAATGGCAGCAAACCTTGTGACTCCCAGGCCCGTGCCCTCTCCCCATGCAGCAGACAAATGGCAGCAAACCTCGTGACTCCCAGGCCCGTGCCCTATCCCCATGCAGCAGACAAACGGCAGCAAACCTTGTGACTCCCAGGCCCGTGCTCTGTCCCTATGCAGCAGACAAATGGCAGCAAACCTTGTGACTCCTAGGCCCGTTCCCTCTCCCCATGCAGCAGACAAATGGCAGCAAACCTCGTGACTCCCAGGCCCGTGCCCTATCCCCATGCAGCAGACAAATGGCAGCAAACCTTGTGACTCCCAGGCCCGTGCCCTATCCCCATGCCGCAGACAAATGGCAGCAAACCTTGTGACTCCCAGGCCCGTGCCCTATCCCCATGTGGCAGACAAATGGCAGCAAACCTCGTGACTCCCAGGCCCGTGCCCTCTCCCCATGCAGCAGACAAATGGCAGCAAACCTTGTGACTCCCAGGCCCGTGCCCTATCCCCATGCGGCAGACAAATGGCAGCAAACCTTGTGACTCCCAGGCCCGTGCCCTATCCCCATGCGGCAGACAAATGGCAGCAAACCTTGTGAATCCGAGGCCCGTGCCCTGTCCCCATGTGGCAGACAAATGGCAGCAAACCTTGTGACTCCCAGGCCCATGCCCTATCCCCATGCAGCAGACAAATGGCAGCAAACCTTGTGACTCCCAGGCCCGTACCCTATCCCCGTGCGGCAGACAAATGGCAGCAAACCTTGTGACTCCCAGGCCCGTGCCCTATCCCCATGCGGCAGACAAATGGCAGCAAACCTTGTGACTCCCAGGGCCATGCTCTGTCCCCATGCAGCAGACAAATGGCAGCAAACCTTGTGACTCCCAGGCCCATGCTCTGTCCCTATGCAGCAGACAAATGGCAGCAAACCTTGTGACTCCCAGGCCCGTGCCCTATCCCCATGCGGCAGACAAATGGCAGCAAACCTTGTGACTCCCAGGCCCATGCCCTATACCCATGCAGCAGACAAATGGCAGTAAACCTTGTGACTCCCAGGCCTGTGCCTTCTCCCCATGCAGCAGACAAATGGCAGCAAACCTCGTGACTCCCAGGCCCATGCCCTATCCCCATGCAGCAGACAAATGGCAGCAAACCTTGTGACTCCCAGGCCCGTGCCCTATCCCCATGCCACAGACAAATGGCAGCAAACCTTGTGACTCCCAGGCCCGTGCCCTCTCCCCATGCAGCAGACAAATGGCAGCAAACCTCGTGACTCCCAGGCCCGTGCCCTATCCCCATGCAGCAGACAAATGGCAGCAAACCTTGTGACTCCCAGGCCCATGCCCTATACCCGTGCGGCAGACAAATGGCAACAAACCTTGTGACTCCCAGGCCCGTGCTCTGTCCCTATGCAGCAGACAAATGGCAGCAAACCTTGTGACTCCTAGGCCCGTGCCCTCTCCCCATGCAGCAGACAAATGGCAGCAAACCTTGTGACTCCTAGGCCCGTGCCCTCTCCCCATGCAGCAGACAAATGGCAGCAAACCTCGTGACTCCCAGGCCCGTGCCCTATCCCCATGCAGCAGACAAATGGCAGCAAACCTTGTGACTCCCAGGCCCGTGCTCTGTCCCTATGCAGCCGACAAATGACAGCAAACCTTGTGACTCCTAGGCCCGTGCCCTCTCCCCATGCAGCAGACAAATGGCAGCAAACCTTGTGACTCCCAGGCCCGTGCCCTCTCCCCATGCGGCAGACAAATGGCAGCAAACCTCGTGACTCCCAGGCCCGTGCCCTCTCCCCATGCAGCAGACAAATGGCAGCAAGCCTCCTGACTCCTAGGCCCGTGCCCTATCCCCATGCAGCAGACAAATGGCAGCAAGCCTCGTGACTCCCAGGCCCGTGCCCTCTCCCCATGCAGCAGACAAATGGCAGCAAACGTCGTGACTCCCAGGCCCGTGCCCTGTCCCCAAGCAGCAGACAAATGGCAGCAAGCCTTGTGACTCCCAGGCCCGTGCCCTATCCCCATGCAGCAGACAAATAGCAGCAAACCTTGTGCCTCCCAGGCCCGTGCCCTATCCCTATGCCATACTGCTTATCTGTCGATAGTTATCGATTGATCTCTGGTATGTACTTAGCACTCGCTTGCTTTGTGGAGAGCCCCGTACAAAACACTCGGGAGGGTACGCTACAACAGATTGGGTAGATGGGACCCCTGCCCACAAGGAGTTTAGAGGAGGAGTTGGGCGTTAAAAACAGATTATTGGATCGGTTTCATCACAACCCACAGACAAACGTTTGAAGTCAATGCCTGCCGATGACAAAGGAAGAAATCATCTTTAGGAGGCGCGAAGATGGAGCCATCTAGTCTCGGCTTGCTCCCGCGTCAGCAGAACCCTTTCATTTTGGCCTCATGATGGCTTCTGCTTAGTTACTCGGTTTGATGAAGAAAAATTGGATCTCGCACCTGCAGTATTGGGGAACATCCAGCTCCTCAATTTTACTCACTTTTGGCCCACTACACATCCACCATACACCCCCTGGCCTGGAATGCCCCCCCTCCCCACATCCGCCAAGCTAGCTCTCTTCCTCCCTTCAAGGCGATACTGAGAGCTCACCTCCTCCAGGAGGCCTTCCCAGACTGAGCCCCCTCCTTCCTCTCCCCCTCCTCCCCCGTCCATCCCTCCCGCCTTACCTCCTTCCGTTTCCCACAGCACCTGTATATATGTATATATGTTTGTACATATTTATTACTCTATTTATTTATTTTACTTGTACATATCTATTCTATTTATTTTATTTTGTTAATATGTTTTGTTTTGTTCTCTGTCACCCCCTTCTAGACTGTGAGCCCACTGTTGGGTAGGGACCGTCTCTATGTGTTGCCAAGTTGTACTTCCCAAGCGCTTAGTACAGTGCTCTGCACACAGTAAGTGCTCAATAAATATGATTGATTGATTGACTGATTGATTAGTACAGTGCTCTGCACACAGTAAACGCTCAAGAAATAAGATTGAATGAATAATCCCCATTTTCCAGATGAGGTCACTGAGGCCCAGAGAATAATAATAATAATGGTAGCATTTATTAAGCGCTTACCATGTGCAAAGCACTGTTCTAAGAGCTGAAGTTAAGTGACTTGCCCAAGGTCACACAGCAGACAAGTGGCGGAGCAGGGATTTGAAGCCATGACCTCTGACTCCAAAGCCCGGGCTCTTTCCACTGAGCCACGATGATTCATTCGTTTGTTTGAGAGAAGCCGCGTGGCTCAGTGGAAAGAGCCCAGGCTTAGGAGAAGCTACATAGCATAGTGGCAGGGCCCGGGCTTGGGAGTCAGAGCTCCTGGGTTCAAATCCCGGCTCCGCCACTTGTCTGCTGTGTGACTTTGGGCCAGTCACTTCACTTCTCTGTGCCTCAGTTCCCTCATCTGGAAAATGGGGATGAAGCCTGTGAGCCCCACGTGGGACAACCTGATCACCTTGTATCTACCCCAGTGCTTAGAACAGTGCTTGGCACGCAGCAAGCACTTAACAAATACGAACATTCGTACTATTATTATTATTAGGAGTTAGTGGTTATGGGTTCAAATCGCAGCCCTGGAAATTGTCAGCTGTGTGACTTTGGGCAAGTTACTTCACTTCTCTGGGCCTCGGTTCCCTCATCGGGAAAATGGGGATTAAGACTGTGAGCCCCCTGTGGGACAACCTGATCACCTTGTAACCTCCACAGCGCTTAGAACTGTGCTTTGCACATAGTAAGTGCTTAACAAATACTATCATTATTATTATTATTATTCATTCATCCAGCCATCCATTCATTCATTCATCATTCAACCATCTATCCATTCATCCACTCATTCATCAATTCATTCAAGGATCCATCCATTCATTCAACCATCTATCCATTCACCCATTCATTCATTAATTCATTCAAAGATCCATCCATTCATTCATCCATCCATCCAACCATTCATTCATTCATTCATTCATTCAATTGTATTTATTGAGCGCTTACTGCGTGCAGAGCACTGGACTAAGCGCTTGGGAAGTACAAGTTGGCAACATATAGAGACGGTCCCTACCAACAATGGGCTCACAGTCTAGAATCAATCAATCAATCAATCGTATTTATTGAGTGCTTACTGTGTGCAGAGCACTGTACTAAGCGCTTGGGAAGTACAAGCTGGCAACACATAGAGACAGTCCCTACCCAACAGTGGGCTCACAGTCTAGAAGAAGGGGGAGACAGACAACAAAACAAAACGTGGACAGGTGTCAAGTCATCAGAATAAATAGAAATAAAACTAGATGCACATCATTAACAAAATAAATAGAATAGTAAATATGTACAAGTAAAATAAATAGAGTAATAAATCTGTACAAACGTATATACAGGTGCTGTGGGGAGGGGAAGGAGGTAGGGTGGGGGGCATCCATCCATGAATTCATCCATCCATTCCTATTTATTGAGTGCTTGCTAGGCACAGAGCACTGTACTAAGCACTTGGAAAGACTCTGAGCCCGTTGTTGGGTAGAGATTGTCTCTGTTGCCAAATTGTACATTCCAAACACTTATTACTCTATTTATTTATTTATTTATTTATTTATTTATTTTATTTGTACATATCTATTCTATTTATTTTATTTTGTTAGTATGTTTGGTTTTGTTCTCTGTCTCCCCCTTTTAGACTGTGAGCCCACTGTTGGGTAGGGACTGTCTCTATATGTTGCCAATTTGTGCTTCCCAAGCGCTTAGTACAGTGCTCTGCACATAGTAAGCGCTCAATAAATACGATTGATTGATTGATTGATTATTACAGTGCTCTGCACACAGTAGGCACTCAATAATCTCAATTGAATGAATGAATGAATACATACGATTGAATCACTGAAAGTACAATTCAGTAATAGAATCAATCCCTGCCCACACCAGGCTTCTCTTGGCCATCAAGTAAAGGAGTAATAATAATGGTATTTGTTAAGCTCTTACTATAATAATAATGATGATGATGGTATTTGTTAAGCGCTTACGACGTGCCAAGCACTGTTCTAAGCACTGGAAGTTCTTACACAACTTCTTCTTATCCTCTCCACCCAAACAACTGGCATATATTTATTTCAGTTAATTTCTGTCTTCTCCCTCTACACAGTGTGAGCTCTTCGTGGGCAAGGAAGATGTCTGTTTGTTGTATTGTACGATCCCAAGCACTTAGTACAGTGCTCTGCACACAGTAAGTACTCAATAAATACAAATGAATGAATGAATACAAGTTCTGGTCATATTGCGGCTAAACTATTGTAGCAGCCTCTTAGCTGGTCTCCCTGCCTTCAGTCTTTCCCCGCTCCAGTCGTTACCACATGTTGCTGTAAGGGATCATCATCATCATCATCATCATCATCATCATCATCATCATAATAATAATAATAATAATAATAGAGGTATTTGTTAAGCACTTACTATGTGCAAAGCACTGTTCTAAGCGCTGGGGGGGCTACAAGGTGATCAGTTTGTCCCACTTGGGGCTCACGGTCTTCATCCCCATTTTACAGATGAGGTAACTGAGGCACAGAAAAGTTAAGTAGCTTGCCCAAGGTCACACAGCTGACAAGTGGCAGAGCTGGGATACGAACCCATGACCTCTGACTCCCAAGCCCGGGCTCTTTCCACTGAGCCACGCTGCTTCCCCATATTCTTGAAGCATTGTTCAGCAGTCCATCAGGTAGCCCACCTTACTTTTCTGGTTTCTTTTTTTTTAAGTATTATTTGTTAAGTGCTTACTATATGCCGAAAACTATAGTTCCACTGGGGTCCATACAAACTCATCTGGTTGGACACAGTCCCTATCCCAGGTGGAGCTCAGAGTCTTAATTCCCGTTTTACAGATAAGGTAACTGAGGCAAAGAGAAGTTAGGTGACTTCCCGAGATCTCACAGCAGATCTCACACAGAGATCTCACACAGATCGCACACAGATCTCACACAGAGAAGCAGCGTGGCTCAGTGGAAAAAGCACGGGCTTTGGAGTCAGAGGTCATGGGTTCAAATCCCAGCTCCACCACTTGTCAACTGTGTGACTTTGGGCAAGTCACTTCACTTCTCTGGGCCTCAGTTCCCTCATCTGGAAAATGGGGATGAAGACTGTGAGCCCCACGTGGGACAACCTGATCACCTTGTAAATTCCCCAGCGCTTAGAACAGTGCTCTGCACATAGTAAGCGCTTTATAAATGCCATAATTATTATTATTATTATTATAATAAAAGGCAGAGCTGGGATTAGAACCCAGGTCCTCTGACTCCCAAGCCTATGCTCTAACTACTAGGCCACACTGCTTCTCTCCTATTCACTTGCTATTCCCCACTCACTCTTTTCATCCCTTCCAAGCAAACCTTCTAACTATATCTCGCTCTTCACTCTCTCGCTTCTGTCCCCTTGATGGTGCTATTCAACCGACTTGGAACTCCATCTCTCCCCAAATCCAACAGACCACAACCCTCCATATATATTAAAAAAAAAATATATGGTATTTGTTGAACGCTATTTGCCAAGCACCATTCTAAGCGCTGGAGTAGATACGCGGTAATCAGGTTGTCCCCCACGGGACTCACAGTCTTAATCCCCATTTTATAGATGAGGTCACTGAGGCACAGAGAAGTTAAGTGGCTTGCCCAAGGTCACACAGCAGACAAGCGGCTGAGCAGGGATTAGAACCCGCGTCCGCCAACTCCCAAGCCTGTGCTCTTGCCACCAAGCCACGCTGCTTCCCCAGTCCTCCTAAAATCTTACCTTCCCCAGCAAGCTTTCTGTGGTTAATTCCCCGCCGTCTTTAGAACTTAGAAACTTATTTCTAACCATCCTCAGCATTTTGCATATATGTTCATTTAAGTACACTCAACTTGACTGGTCTATTGTCATTTCTTTCTTTTGTACTCTCAAGAATTTAGAGTGCATTGTACCAAGTGGGTGCTCAAGAACTTAGTTTGCAGTCTCACGCACAGATGGGCCCTTAATAAATGACTGATGATGATAATGATGAGGACGATGATTTTGGCCATTTGGTTGAAATGAACTATGACTTTACTAAACCTCCAGTGGTTCAAATCTCACTTATCAGTAAATATGATCATTTGGCAGCCGACATTTTCAGCTGTGAAGGAAAGAATGGAAGAGGCAGATGGTGCAGTGACCGTTCTGTAGGAGAAAATGTAAATTCAGGGCAGGAAAAATCAAGTTCTGGAGTTGGACTAGAGAGACCTGGAAAATTTTGAGTAAAATAAGCCATCATTAGATAGTCAGACAGAAACTTAGGCGTGCCCTCTATACTGTAAACTCGATATGGACAGGGAACATGACTACTAATTCAGTTGTACTCTCCCAGAGGCTTAGTAATAACAATAATAATTGTGGTATTCATTAAGCGCTTACTTTATGTCAGACACTATACTCAGTGCTGGGGTGGATACACTGTTCTGCACATAGTAAACATTCAATAAATGCCACTGATCGGTTGATCGATTGGCAAAAAGGTGCAAACAATCCGTAGCTTTATCCACAAGGAAAAGGGCTGTCCCATTTGTCCATTTTTACCCCATCTCCCGGAAGGTTTTGAGAAGCCCAATGCCTTTTCCATATAGGAACTTTTCCCATGGGACTTTAAGAAATAAATAATTCAAAGTATGATTGAGTGGAGTGGTGCCGGGAACAGAGGGAGTATAGTCAATTGTTGCTTCGGGCACTGTGAAGGCTTTTCACGAGCCTGATCAAAAGTAGTTCTACACCTAACTGAATTAAGTGAATTGTATTGCTAAGCTTTCTCCCCAGGCCCTTTATAAAAATGATTGACCCTTATTTCCCAAACTCCCTACTGAGGGTCAGAGATCAAATGTCCAACATCAACACATGAAATAATACTAAAGCATATTGGTAGATTCGGTGCACTATTTCAGATCCAATTCAAGTGTTTCACTTGGGCAGCATGATTTACTTTGCCTTGAAACAGGTTTTTATTGACCAAAACCTAGAGGCAACACTATTGCATCCAAGCAAAGCTTGAGGGAGAAATAGCACGATTTAGCAGAAAGAGCACAGGCCTGGGAATCAGAGGAAACTTGTGGGAAGGGAATGTGTCTGTTATAATGTTGTTTGTACTGTCCCAAGCACTTAATTCAGTAAACTCTCGATAAATACAGTTGATTGATAGACCTGGGTTCTAATCCCATCTCTGCCTCTTGTGTGCTGTGTGACCTGGGGCAAGTCATTTAACTTCCTGTACCTCAGTTACCTGTTCTGTAAAATGGGGATTAAATTCTCCTCCCTCCAATTTAGGCTGTGAACCCTGTGTGGGACAGAGACTGTGTCCAACCTGATTATCTTATATTTATCTACCCTAGCGCTTAGTATAGTGCCTGGCACATAATAAACATTTAACAAGTACCATCAAACAAAAACAAAACTTCATGTAGTTGTGTGTAATAAAACTCATTTATTTGGGAGCAGCAGAACAATTATGACATAGAACAGTACTTGGCACATAGTAAGTGCTTAACAAATACTATAATAAATATAGTAGAAATATAGTATAAATATAAGTATAGTATAAATAAGTATAGTATAGTATAGTATAAATATAGTATAAATATAAGTATAGTATAAATAAATATAGTATAGTATAAATAATAAATAAATAAATAGGAGTAAAACTGTGCAATAGAACCTAAATTACAGGGATGAAAACTGAGACGTTCCAGAAACTTAAGAACCAAAATACATTTTCCTGCATATCTGCACTTATTTTATTGGCCTCATTAAATGTTTTCAAATTCTTACTCTGGTAGTTTTGAGATGGGGTAATCTTTAAAGGGAGAAAGGTGTGTTTCAATCGTGAAATGGAGAGGAACAAAATATTTAATAAGCAATTTGTTTATTAAAAAAGTAGTTTTCAATAAAAAATCATTTTTACGCAGGTTTCAGACAAATCAGACCATTATTATTTTTTATCAAATGACCGACAGGTATAGATTTTGGATGTGGGTAAATTTTCTGGTTAATCCTCAGTATGCTCAGTAAATTTTTTTTTATAAAATAGCTTGATGTAATTATTTCCTTCATTCTCAATCTGACCCATATATTTTTTCTATTTGTGGTTAAAAGCCTAAAAGAAAAGAGAACAAAGGCAACGATTCTGCCTCATTATGTGCGGTACATGCAATCCCCATTATCATTAATGGGAGTTATTCACATCTGTGGGTAAAATAGCCCTCCCCTAAATAGTGAAGGTCAGAGCTAGGCCAGCATAATCTATGTGCCCCATTAAGGTTGGCAGCAACATTACAGGATTAAGGCAACTGATCCATTATCTGAAGAAGCTTCATCAGAGTGAAAACAACTGAAATTATAATTGTTTAATATTACATAAGCATTTAGAGTCTGAGTTAAAAATTGTTTTGCCCGTCTAATTCTGTAGTCTTTTCATAGAAACACCATACCATAGTTTTGCGCTTGGGATATTCAGAAAAATGAGGTGCCAATCTCATGAGGTTTCTATCCCAGTGAGTAAAATACAAGGAGAGGCAATGTTGCCTAACGGAAAAATCCTCAGCCTGAGCGTCAGGCGGCCGGGGTTCAAATCCCACCTCCACCACCTGCAGTCACTTAATCTTTTGGGGCCTCAGTTGCCTCATCTCTTGACAAAATGGAGAAAAAGAAGATTGTGAGCTTCTCATGAGACAGGCATTCTGTCCCTTCTCATTACCAGTGGTTAGTTCAAAGTAAATGCTTAATGAAGGCCATAATTATTCTATGGATAAGCTCTTTCATTCTGACAGAGAACCTAAAAAGAAATAGGAATTTCCCTGGTTTTATAACCTAATTTTGGCATTTCAAACCTGTTATATCTGTTGCCGCTTTTGCGGTTACTGAAACAGATTAGGATCTTGAGGCACCAGAAGCCCAGTGGCCCCCTTATAAGCCAATGTTCTCTGTCCTCTCTGGAGTAGGCATGTCTTCTAGAAAATTCTCCCCACTTGACCTGATCAGACTGCTTTTGGTGTTTCAATATACCTGCAGAGAGGACCAGCTTCAGGAAGGCAAGATCAGAGAGCACTGTCAGGGAAGGTGGCACCGGTTAAAAATTTGATAGTGCCTATCCTTCTCCCTGTTTGAGTTTGAAGTAATACCTATGTTCATAGGAACCTGAGATAGGAATGCAGTGATCCTGGAAGAAGGTGGGAGAGGGGAGGGGAACTTGGTGACCCTCTCTAGCTTCTTTTATGATTAAGTCCTCTTTTCCCCGGCATTCTCTCTCTTCTGCCTCATCTACGCACTTGAATCTGTGACTTTTGGGCATTTGGTATTTGCCCCTCCCTCAACCCCGCAGTGCTTAATGTACATATCTCTAAATTATATATTATACATTACTTACTTATATTAACATCTGTCTCCCCCTCTAGACGGTAAGCTCTTTGTGGGAAGGAAACATGCCTGCTAGCTCTTTTGTATTGTACTCTCCCAGGTGCTTAGTGCAGTGCTCTGCACATAGTAAGGGCCCAATAAATACCATTGAGTGAAAAGATCATTGATTCTGAGGACTTCCAAATCTTGTTATTATGCTCTCCTGCATGGCTGGCAAAATGCATTTGGCATTATTGGAGTTGGGCGGCTACCCTAGGGAGGGGACTGCATTTTTTTCCTGCCAAATGTCTGAAGCTTCCTTCCTGCAGAGGTAATGGTGGAAAATAAAGGCTTTGAAATGGCAAGGAAGAAGTCCCTTCAGAGGAGTGGATTTTCTAATGCTCACAGAGAGCCAGTCTGAGGGAGGTGGGCTTGGGGCAGCTACCTCTTCTGCCCAAAATGACCCTGGACTGCTCTCAGTATTCCTTTATTAGTGCTTATATTATGAACTCTTCCCTGCTCTAAGAATTTCTTAGGAAATTAAACCTTACTGGAAAGAAACTGGTTACAAACAAATCTAGTTTCTGGTGATAAGATTTGGAAAATAGCTTAAGGGCACAATGACCCCAGGACAGGATTTTTAAAGAAATGGTGCAAAAGTTCTTAATGCAGGATAATCCCACCAAAAGAGGACAACTGCTCAGCCTAAGCCTGAGAAACTACCATAAAAGGACTTGTTTGAAGGGAGGAAGACTGGGTTAAGACTGGCACATAAAAGCTGTTTTATTTTTTCCATATTTCTAAGGAGAATGTAGGGAGAGGAATCAGCTCCTGTTCTGGATAAATACAGTTAATTTTTTTCTCTTGCTAATGTTCTCTGCCCTGATTCTGTAGGACTTTGCCCATATCATCCAATTGCCCAGTGGGCAGGACAGAGGCAAGACCCTTGGCTTAAGTGGACAAACAGTAGGAATAAAGGGGGAGATTATCTTCAGACAATCCCTTAAAAATGGGAAATTTTAGCACCTTAGTATAGCTTTACAAGGACTGAAATGAGCAAAACTTGAAATGTCAATTTGTCTCTTCACAAAACAAGAATAAATGGTGAAAGTGTGCTCCTAAATGTCTCTAATGCAATGACACTTTCTGTATCTCTTGATTTTTAGGTCTGGTGCAAGACTCACCTTCTCACACCGTCCGGTCAGAGTGAGTAACTGCTTTGCCTTTTTAAAAAAAGTGTGATTAATTTTAATTTAAATTATTTACATGTGTTGAGATCTGCTCATGCACCTTTTATCCCCTCCTTCAATCAGGCAGATATCTGGAGGCTTCTCCAAACCTCCTTTATGGCCTCCAATTTTGATCTGAACTGTTTCCTCCCACCACTTGAGGCATTGGCAAGACATTACCCCTTTGCAGGACAAACTTTGTTCCCTTCTGCCCTCCCCAGAAGGTGCAATATGAGTATCCTAAAACAAACTCCCTGCTTTGACCTAAAGTATATCCACAGGCATGGCCAGCTTCAGATAGTAAGCAGGTGAGATGGAGCCCTCAGGATGTATCGTCAGGGAAGTGGCCAAGGGAGGCCTTCTGGCCCTAAGGAGATGCTGGGCATGACCAAGGTCTTGTGGTGGAGTCAAAATGGGCAAGGCAGGGCTGTGGCTGCTTGTGTCCCAAGAGATAACAGGGATGGAAGGAGGTGACACAACTTCTTTCCCAGGCCCAGACCCATGTGGTCAGGAATGCTGACCCCCCTCTGGCAGAAAAGGTCAACACTGCTGTGGCGAGAAAGCAATTTTCATCCTGGAACAGTCATTCAAGGGATTTCTTCTATCACCAGAAATACGTTCTAGCATGTTTCACTTTCCTTCCAACTCTGTTGCAGAGTGATTGTTTTGAGGGTTCCAGCTGTATCTGTTTTCACTGGATCCTCCAGCTGAGTCATAAACTCACTGTCTCCCTTCCTTGCTCTTTAGAGACTCAGCAAGGAGGGAGCTGGGAAGGAAGGATTGGCAGTTAAGGTAAGAGGATGATGAAAAGGTAAAGATGGTCCCCGAGCGTTCCTTAGCAACTTGTGTCTTTTGCACCCTCTGATGTGGTGCCTCCCCTTGCCAAGACCAAAAAAGAGGACCCTCTTGCTTTGCTCTTCTTCAGGTAAAATTTGGTTCTGATTATTTAGACCCTTCTTTACCTCTTAATGAGGTGTTGGATATTTCTCTAGGGAAAGGAAGAGAAGGAAGGATGTCCAGTTAGTAACTCATGGCAATATGTGGCCTTATTTTTCAGGGGAACCAAACTTACCTTTTTGGGTCACTATACATTGGAATTGCAGGTGTCACGGAAAGAAGACCAGGAAAGCTTGCCACAGTACCAGGCAGTATGAGTCATTGGGGCCTGTTGCAGGCTCACTGTTGGACTCAAAACTGAGACAGCACAGCAAACATTTTGACTGGAGGCATGACTTAGAAAAAAACATGAGAGCTTTCATAAAATATTTATTAAAGTAATTTTCATGGAAACAATTTGGGATTCAATTTGAAAGAAGACTGCAGGTTTTGTGGCTGTGTTTCTCATACAAAAGGCCTTCTGAAGTCCACAAACAGAAAAGCGATTCTTGGGGTAGAACTTCAAATATTAGAATAAACTTTAAGCATGATGCCTTGCTTTGTATGTTTGAAGTATTTTTAGACAGGAAGACAGGATTTCACGTTGTGAGAGTTTAACTTGGTTCCATATCAAAAGAAAGTCAAGGGGAAAGCTTCTGAAGGCACTAGTTTAAATTGCAGATTATGTTTGGACAGGATAACACTGAAATTCATCTCTGCCTGGGGATACTAGGCAATTATGTAAATGGCACTGCTACTTCCTGTTCCATTTTGTTTAAAGTGAATGTAGGTTGCTTCAAATACAGTAGTTCTCCCAAGCTTTTATTGGCATAAGTATTACTAAATGAATTCAATGAGTTTTTTCAAGTGAGCAGGAGAAGGAAGAAAAATAGCTCTCGTATTATTGTTGGAAAGGCGCAATAGAAGGTAGGTTTGTTTTTGTAGTTGAATGGTTAAAGGGACCAGATTTTCCCAAGTTCAGAGTGACACTGAGGGTGGAGGTGGGTCAGATATTCGGCTATGTTTTGGGATTCTGCCTAGTCCCAGATAGGCTTGTGGCAGGACCCAGGATCAAGGGAGAGAATCCCTCATGTTCACTGGTGGTGACGGTGGTGGCAGCAGCTACTGCTGTTGTCCCTAAAGATGAGGACCGGGGCACTTTTTCCCTTCTTCTGAATCAACAGCAGCAGCCTCCCCTGCTTCCGTGACTGGCATCCTCATCACAACTCAGTGGTCTCTTCTGGGTAAAGGATGGGATTTTTTGTGTTGGCTGTGTCAGAAACTCCCTGCAGAACCATGCAGGGACCAGTTGTGGCCTGGCAGTTGCCTAAGGCCTCCTCCTCCTGGACTGTGCCAACCGGGAGGGCCGTAGGCTGACTGAGGGGTTGCCGCTGCCACCCAGCACCTGCTAGGTGGTCTCCTCACCACTTTGTAGCAGGCCCCATCACCAGGGCCCAGGTTGGCCCCAGCAACAAGTCCCACTGATCTGACAGTTCCCGGTGGGTCTCCTGTTGCTCTCACCTGGACCAAGGCCCCGAGAGCCACCAGTATAGAGTGGAAGGTGGTGCCAGGGCTCTTGGGAGGCAGTGGTGATGACTCTGGATGACAGCAGGAGCCCCCAGGCATTCATTCATTCAGTCAGTCATATTTATTGAGTGCTTACCATGTGCCAAGTACTGTGCTAAGCGCTTGTGAGAGTATGGTGTAACAAAAAACAGACATCCCCTGCCCACAACAGGGCAGCTCCAAGTTCCCTGGAGGCAGAAGTAGCAACAGTGCTAAACATTTCCCCTGCATCTGTGTGTCTGTATGTGTGTGTGTGTGTGTGATCCTCACCTGCCATCCATCCAATGCCTTCTCTGTACCTGATCACCTTCTGTGTTCCTATGTCCCATTTCTTGGTCTTTTCTTCTGTCTACCCTCTGTCTATCCCTTCTCTCTCTCTCTTTCTCTCTCTGTCTTTTTTTCTTTCCCTCTGTCTTTTTCTCTGCCTCCATACATCTCTGGCTCTCTCTATTTATGTCCTTTAGAGGCATCAAACAAATCTAGTCACCCTTTTCTAGGAGAGAGACCAGTGCAGAGAGAGGGAAGAAAGCTGAAGAGAGTGATAGAGCCAAAGACAGAAAGTCAGAGACAAAGAGAAACTGAGGCAGACACCTAGGAAGGGAAGTTGAATACACACACACACACATCACATGAAGCTGAGGAAAAGCAGAAAGGAGCACCTGGCATAAATACCTCTGGCTTCCCAAAACCAACTATTGCTAGCTGACGTAGAACCAGATGCCACTTCTTCTTTGGGGGCAGGAAAGAAAAGGAGGAATCAGACTGCCGATGGTCACAGCTACTGCTGTAACTGACCTCCTCCATATGTTGCTGTTGCTTGAGTCATTGCTACTGTATTCCCAGCTCTCTGGAGATTTTGTTCTAGCTACCACCACCATAGCCCAAAGCAGGTCCTGTCAGTCTTCTGACAACTGAAGGAAGCAGGTTCTGCAATCCATGACTGTTCTGCCCAAGGGAGACCAAGAGGTCACATGAGTGGGGAAAATACAAATTCACATGTTGCCATATAATTAGGGATTCCCAAAAGACATAAATCTGACATAACTTGCACTGTCATTCAATGGAAATTTCTTCTACTTCAGTGGAAATTTCTGAAGAAACTTGGCTAGTTCACAGTCCTGACAGAGATTGATTTTTTATGTTAATCCCAGTGACATGAGTTACAACCCTGAGATTGTTTTTACAGGTGGCTGAACTGGGTGACAGCTCTGATGGTTGTTATCCAACTGGCTTCTCCGTGGCTGTGGAACATTCTGTGTAGCTCTTAATTATACACATACAAAGAAAGTAGCAGAACTAGGATAATTTTCTGCTATACCTCCTTTAACTGTGGGTGTCCCACAAGGCTCAATTCTAGTCTCTCTAGTCTTTTCTAGACACCAGACAGTAACCTCCTTGAGGGTAGGGGTCAGGTCTTACTGTATTGTAATCAATCAGTGGTGTTTACTGTGTGCAAAGCACTGTTCTAAGAACTTGGAAGAAGCTCCCCAGTTGGAAGACATGATTCTTGACCACAAGGAGCTTACAGACTAAAGGGAGAGACATCCATTAAAATAAATATAGGTATTTCTATTTAGGCACATAAGTGCTTTGGGGATGGGTTGAAAATCATAGTGTTAAGGGGTTACAGACCCAAGTGCATAGGCAGTGCAGGAAGGAGGGCAAAGGGAAGTGAGGGCTCAGTTAGGGAAGACCTCTTGGAGGAGATGTGATTTTTAGCGGGGCTTTGAAGATGGGGAGGGTCATGGTCCGATGGATATGAATGGGGAGGGGTCAAGTGCATAGTTCAGTGTTCTGCACAAAATAAGCACTCAATAAATTCCATTGAGTGATGTTTTTACTTTTATGGTATTTGTTAAACACTGGGATAGATACAAGCTAATCAGATTGGACACAGCAGACTGGACACAGTCCATGTTCCACATGGGGCTCACAGTCTTAATCCCTATTATACAGATGAGGTAATTGAGGCACAGAGAAGTTTAAGTGACTTGCCCAAGGTCACACAGCAGACAGGTGGCAGAGCTAAGATTAGAACACAGGTCCTCTTCCCACTCCCTGGCCTGTGCTCTTTCTACTAGGCCAAGCTGCTTCCTGTAATTTAATTAATTGATTAATATATTGATTGTCTACACTCCTCTCTGGGGAGCTCATCTGCTCAAATGGTTTCACCTACCATCTGTAAGTAAATGGAGGCCCCAAATCTATCTCCTCAGCCCCACCCTCTCACCCATTTAACAATCTCATAGCTCCTTCTGCCCCTGGGACATTTTCACTTGAATGACCTGCCTGCATCTTAATCTCAGTGTATCAAAAACTGACATGTTCCCTCCTAAATTTTCTCCTCCTCTTCCTTTTATTCCCATCACTACTGACAACACCACATCCTCTTTGCCCCTGAAGCTCTCAACCAACATTGATTCCTCTTTCAGTTCTTCCCCATTGTCCTTGAGTCCTTTATTGGACACATTAATATTCATCTGTATAGCTTTCTATTTCTTATATATTAATTTGCTTGGTTTCTGTCATAGCTCCAATCTTTTTTACTTATTGTGTATTTGACAATATTTTTCTATCACATTACACTGTAACCTCCTTGAGGAGAGGTACCATGTTTTTTATTTTAATTGTGTGTTCCCACAGGCTCATTACAGTGCTCTGCCCACAGTTGGCACTCAATTAGTGGGCACTCAGTGGAACACTTGGGGTACAGCTGGAACTGTGATCAGTTAATTGATTAGTTGATCTGTTAGGGACACAGCATGGCCTAAGGGATACAGCCAGGCTTGGGAGTCAGGGGGACCTGAGTTCTAATTCTGACTCCACCACTGGTCTGCTGTGTGATCTTGGGAAAGTAACTTCACTTCTCTGTGTCTCAGTTCCCTCATCTGTAAAGTGGGGATTAAGACTATGAGCAGCAGGGACTGTGTCCAATCTGATTTATCTTGTAACAATGCCAATGCTTAGTACAGTGCTTGACACACAGTAAGCCCTTAAATGCCTTAATAATAAAAATAGTTGTGCGATTTGGTGCGTAAGAAACCCTAATGTTACCACTTCCCTGTGCCTTGGCTCCAGCACTCTCAGCAGCTGAGGATTGACAGTTCAAAATGCTGGTATGATTTTTAGAAGTCTGTTTCTTTAAGGAATGCATCAGAATAGACTTTTGGAACCTGTGTTAATGGGAGAGGTGAAAAACTGTCAACATCAGGGTAGCAAGCACCTAGGCGAGGAAAAAGTAAGCAGAAGTAGAGGAGGAGTTTTCAAGACCCGTTCTCTACTCTATTGAACAGCCAAGCCGAGCAGGTTTCTGAGACTGGTGAATTGAGGAATCTTACCCTTCAGCTCTTTCTGCCCTCCCACTCCTTCTCTGTGAGTTGTTCATTCATTCATTCATTCATTCATTCATTCAATCATTCATTCAATCGTATTTATTGAGCACTTACTGTGTGCAGAGCACTGTACTAAGCGCTTGGGAAGTACAAGTTGGCAACATATAGAGATGGCCCCTACCCAACAGTGGGCTCACAGTCTAGAAGGGGGAGACAGACAACAAAACAAGACATATTAACAAAATAAAATAGAATAAATATGTACAAACAAAATACATAGAGTAATGAATACATACAAACATATATACATATATACAGGTGCTGTGGGAAGGGGAAGGAGGTAAGGCAGGGGGATGAGGAGGAGGAGAGGAAGGAGGGGGCTCAGTCTGGGAAGGCCTCCTGGAGGAGGTGAGCTCTCAGTAGGGCTTTGAAGGGAGGAAGAGAGCTAGCTTGGTGGATATGCGGAGGGAGGGCATTCCAGTCCAGGGGGGATGACGTGGGCTGGGGGTCGATGGTGGGACAGGCAAGAACGAGGCACAGTGAGGAGATGAGCGGAGGGTGCGGGCTGGGCTGGAGAAGGAGAGAAGAGAGGTGAGGTAGGAAGGGGCGAGGTGATGGACAGCCTTCAAGCTGAGGGTGAGGAGTTTTCGCCTGATGCATAGGTTGATTGGTAGCCACTGGAGAATTTTGAGGAGGGGAGTAACATGCCCAGAGCGTTTCTGCACCAAGACAATCTGGGCAGCGGTGTGAAGTATGGATTGAAGTGGGGAGAGACAGGAGGATGGGAGATCAGAGAAGAGGCTGATGCTGTAATCCAGTCGAGTTGTTCTGCAGTTATGTATTTAATTGTAGCTGCCCAGGTGTGGCTTCCGAGTGTCTTGTATCACCAGAGCTCAGGTCTGCATGTATTTCTGTCAGGTTGTGTGGAAACAAGTTAATTAGCATCTTTTTTTAAAAAGACTCAAGTCCTGACCTGCTTGATTTGTCCACAGTTTCCAGTAATCAACAGAAATGCAGTGCACAGAAATATTCTTGTCACCCCTGGCCTTTCATAAATGCATCCTTTCCTGCAGGAAAAGTGCTCTGATGCTTTCATTATGATTTTTTGAAATATATAATTTTTGAAATGTAGTATTTTTGGCAGGCTGGCCAGGCAGAGAATACAGTGAGGAAACTGCTTCAGTCCTTTGAAACATTTGATGAGCTTAGATTCTTTAGAATCCATTTTCCCACTCTAAGTGCTTCCCTAAACCATAAAAATCCAGCTAATTCCTAGCAAGATCTAAGAGGCAATTTAAAAGCATCAAAAAGCAGCTCTAATTCTGAACCAGGCAGGGAGCTGCAGAGTGTTCGGAAAGAGCTGAAGCTTCTTGTTTACTGAAGCTCATGACAGAGCGACACATTTGAGCGATTCGGGGTGCTCTTTACTTAACCCAAGTAGGGAATCGGCTCAGAGTATGGGCACATATCTTTTGAACAATTGTACTTTGACACTCTCCCAAGCAGTGGCAGAAGAGTCAGGGAAAAATAGGCTGAGAAGTCTCAAGGGCAGATGCTTTAAAGGGTGCTAGACAGCCACTCAATTTGGAGGAAGCTGGATCCTGGGGAGAAGCTGACAGGGCCAGCCTACTCACAGCTGGCTCTCTCATAGTGGTCCTCTTTTCATTCATTCAATCAATCATATTTATTGAGCACTTACTGTGTGCAAAGCACTGTACTAAGCACTTGGGAAGTACAAGTCGGCAACATAGGAGGAAGAGTAATAGTAGTAGTAATAGAATAGTATTTATTAAACAACTACTGTGTGTAGAGCTCTGTACTAAGCACTTGGGGGGAAAAATCCCCTTCTCCTCTAAGTACCAATCAATCAGTGGATTTTATTGAGCATGTTCTGTATGCAGAGCACTGTACTAAATGCTTGGGAGAGTACAGTGCAATAGATTATAGACATAATCCCACCCACAAGGTATTTACAGTAACCACCAGGCTAAACTGTTCCTCTGTCCCCCATTAGGCAGGCTACGTTCAAATTTGGGGGCCTTGGAAATGGCCAAGTAGCAGCATGGCGTACTGAAGGAGTCCTGGGATGGGAGTCAGGAGACCTTGCTTCTAATCCTGGGTCCTCCAGACTGCTGTATCACCTTGGTCAAGTCACTTAATTTCTCACCTGCAAAATGGGGATTAAATACCTGCTCTTCCTCCCTCTTAAATTGTGAGCCTCATGGGTGACAGGGACCGTGTCTGATATGGCTTCTGTGTCAACTCCAGCCTTTACCATCATGCTTAACCAATACAATTATTATTGTTATTATTAGATGGCAAGCAAGGGACATGATGATGATGGCATTTATTAAGCGCTTACTATGTGCAAAGCACTGTTCTAAGCGCTGGGGAGGTTACAAGGTGATAAGGTTGTCCCATGTGGGGCTCACAGTCTTAATCCTCATTTTACAGATGAGGGAACTGAGGCACAGAGAAGTTAAGTGACTTGCCCAAAGTCACACAGCTGACAATTGGCGGAGCCGGGATTTGAACCCATGAACTCTGACTCCAAACCCCGGGCTCTTTCGAGTGAGCCACGCTGCTTCTCATGACATGGCATAGGCTGAAGGAAAAGAGCAAGTTAAAAGTTCCCTTTCTTCCTCTTCTTCATTTTCCACTTTTCTCTCCCTCTTCTTCCCTATGGCCACCACCCTTCACACAAAGAACTTACAGGAAAAAACCTCATAGTAATTATAGCTGCAGCAGAGATGGCAAATAGTTTTAAAAAATACTATTTTTTTAAAAAAAGCAAAACATCGGGACACAATGCTACTTAGGCTAAAAACTCTTAAGGAAAAGCAGGGATGGGTGGGGTCATCTGGTTGACTGGAGAGAAAAAAGACAGAGGAGACAGAAATGCCTATAGCCATGACTTAGAAGTCTAAGATGTTATTTCTGTCACTTAGCTAGTGACCTGCACTCTGGCACCTTCGGGAAAGAGAAACCCTTTGTCTGAGCTACTCCAGGAATGTGCTGGTTTGCAAAAACTGGCCCATGAAAAAGGAAAATATGCATCTGCGAGGGATCTTGGATTTTCTCTTGGCAAAGTCTGTGGCTGCTTTGCATGACAAGCTGTGTGTGAAGCCAGCCAGTCCCTTTGTCAGAATACAAACAAATGTGCAGTTAGCCTTTGGGATCTTATGCAGCGGAAACTGATTTATTTTTTTTTTTACGTGACAGAAGTTGATTTCTCATGGGGAAGTAACAGGACATGAAACTAAGGAAAGAGAAAGTTTAAAACACTTATTTGACGATGGAATGTTTTCCTGAAGGGGCATGGTGAAAATCTAATCACCTGACACTTCTAAATGGAAAGATCACGGTCCTGAAGTGGACCACAAACAATTTCATCCCAGCTTCTGAGGGTAGAATCAGTTGTAATGGGACGAGTCTCTCCCCTCTCAAATTTCTATGGTTTTCTGAAATACAGACCAACTAGACAGAGACAAGAAACTCCATTTTCAGGGAAGGCTCAGCTACTCGCCTGGGATCCTGAACATCTCCACAGCATGCATGCCATCAAATGATTTGTGATTTGAGAATGGTATGGTGAAAAGCCATTTCCTTTCTGTCATCTTCCTTAATAGGCTACTCTCAGAGCATTAACTCTTCCATGTGGCATCCTGAGTCCCTTTTCCCCAGGTGGGCTCTTCTTCCAGGTGATTCTAGGAGCAGAGAGATTCTCACGGACAGGAGTGATAGTCTCCTAGGCCAATGAGGATAGAGGAACTTCATCCAAAACTTTTCTTAAGACAATGAGAAGCAAGGCTGCACAACCAGTAGCATTTAGATAAATGTCATTCATTTATTCAATCTTATTTATTGGGAGCTTACTATGTTCTGAGCACTGGAATAAGCACGTGGGAGAGTACAGCTATAACAGACATTCCCTGCCACAGTGAGCTTACAGTTTAGCAAGGGGGAGAGACATTAACAAAAATAAATAAATTACAGATATGCATCTAAGTGCTGTGGGGCTCGGAGGGGGGAAGAAGAAAGGGGACAAGTCAGGATGACACAGAAGGAAGTGGAAGAAGAGGAAAGGGGGGCTCAGTCAGGGCAGGTTTCTTGGAGGAGATGTGCCCTCAATAAGGCTTTGAAATGGGGGAGAGTAATTGTCTGTTGGATTTGGGGGCATTCCAGGCCAGAGGCAGGATGAGGTCGAGGCAGAGTGAGAAAGTTAGCATTTGAGGAGCGAAATCTATGGGCTGGGTTGTAGAAGGAGAGTAGCAGGTAAGATAGGAGGGGACAAGGTTATTGAGTGCTTTAAAGCCAATGGTGAGGAGTTTTTGTTTGTGGAGGTGGATGGGCAACCCCTGGAGTTTCCTAAGGAGTGAGGAAACATGTTCTGAGCATTTCTGTAGAAAAGTAATCGGGGCAGCAGAGTGAAGTATGGACTGGAGTGGAGAGAGACAGGAGGCTAGGAGGTCGGCAAGGAGGCGGAAGCAAGTACGCTTCATCTCCAGCAGTTTGTTAGGCACAGGCTATAAAGAGACCATCTACTTTTACCTATTTTTTTTGAATGATTCAAAAGCCAACAGACTTTCAGTAAACATGAAACACAAAGGGAAGCAGAATTCTTTCCTTCCTTAATTCCTTCTCTACTAGTCACAGTTATACTTGCTCTGAGGCACTTCAAACTCTGCTGATTTATTCTTCTGTGAATCTGAATGAAGATAAAGCAGCAAAGCCATGTTATTCCTGCACTTCAGATGGGATTTCATGGTCTGTCTGCCAACTTATTAGGAGGAACATTCATTCCTCAGTTTTCTGGGTTTATTCTGATTATTTTTTAGTCTTCTTAATCCTAAAATAAAGTGCTTTTCACCACTCCCATCTATTTATATCTCCCCAAACATTCATTCCTTTAAATCCTTTATAGGTCCAAATATTGGAAAGGAATTTTAGAGGAAGAGTTTTTTTAAATCTTTAAATATAGTGTTTACAGAAATGTGTTCGGCAATTAAAATGCCTTACCTTCACGCTGCCTGGAGAATGTTTCCAACTTTGAATGTCCATGTGAGAAACCCAGGGAAAAGTAGGCCAGAGCACTTAGGCCTAAGGTGAAGATCACTTTTATCCATATTTATTTATATGTATTTATAGTACTGTGTCTTCTTCACGCTGTTGTAATTATTCAAGGTTTGGGAGTACCGATAAATAACTGTATTGTATTGAACTTTTATTATGCCCCATAGTGAGATAATCTTTTGGTTTTTCCTCAATTTACTTTGTTAATCACCTTTCCTACAGAAAGTTATTTTTCGCAGCACCAGAAAGGTATCACTGTTATTGCAATTCTGTTCCCAGTTCCTATTATCTCAGGCTCCAAAAATCACTTAGCATCACTCGGCCTCATTTTCCCCATCATTAAAATGGGGCTGATAGTACTTACCTGCCTTGCAGGAGTATTGTGAGACCCAATCAATGGTTGATTAATTACTGCAATTAATTAATGAAGCCCCATATAACCGATAAAGATGTTGATGATTTCAGTCAGTTCACGGCTTTTTCTTAGCATTGTGCATTCCAAAATCTGTCTCAATCAACGCCACAGTACCCCACTTTTCATTAGGTGACCTACTTGAGACTTGGAATTAACATAAGCCTCTTGATGTCATTTTTATTCAGTTCAGAAGTTTCTTTTCTTGGCATACTGGGTTTTAGTCCCTGCTTTGGTTGATGAGTTGATGAGCTGCCTCCCATTTAATTCAGTAGTTCTTCTCTGAGAGGATGGTGACATGACAAATTTTCCCTATCTATCTTGTATTGAATATTGTTCAGGTTAAAAATAAGAAGTTCCACAATTCAGCAAATATATCTATCAGTTTACCTAGGCCCTTTAATCATACACCTATCAAGATAAGAGGAGTCAACACGCAGGATATGACAAGGCAGAGAAGGTTCCTTGAAAGTCAGGACAACTTTTTGATTTAAAGACTATTCTTGATTGTTCAGCACAGATTATCCCGTTTGGTGCTGCAGCTTCTTCCTGTTTCTTGATTCACTGGAATAAGCTGATCGAAGAGGAGGAGGGAAGGGCTTGATAGGGCCACAGATGGTCTCAAGAATAGAATGTGGGAGCGATTCTCATCCCCTAGCCCATCTGTAGCTGCAAAATCAAGAGATTAGCCAAACTTGCCGTTATTTGAGCGGTTGTTTGTGACCTTAGGATAATGTGATCAGACAGCTTGCATTAGGTAGGACAGTCATCAATTTTGGGGTTCTATCCTGCCATTCATTCATTCAATCGTATTTATTGAGCGCTTACAGTGTGCAGAGCACTGTATTAAGCGCTTGGGAAGTACAAGTCGGCAACCTATAGAGACGGTCTCTACCCAACAATGGGCTCACATCTGAAAAGTCTCCAGTGGAACCCATTAGGGTCTCACTTACATGATGGTGGCCATGAGGGTTATCTCTTATTTCTTCTCATCCTCTTCCTCAGCTGCTACCATCATAGCTTCTAGACTGTGAGCCCACTGTTGGGTAGGGACTGTCTCTATATGTTGCCAACTTGTACTTCCCAAGCGCTTAGTACAGTGCTCTGCACACAGTAAGTGCTCAATAAATACGATTTGATTGATTGATAGCTGAAATGATCATTTCCTGGCGATTTCCAGTATGGTTTCTATGGAAACCTCCAGGCAACAGCTGGGGGCAATTGCAACACCCCTGCCTGCACATCCTGGGTGGCTGTGGCCAGGGTCCCTTAATAGTAGTAATTATTATAATTGTGGTATTTATTAAGTGCTTACTATATGCCAAGCATTGTGCTAAGCACTGGGGTAGATACACGCTAATCAGGTGGACACAGTCACTGTCCCAGGTGGGGCTCATGGTCTTAATACCCATTTTACAGATGGGGTAACTGAGGCCCAGAGAAGTGAAGTGACTTGCCCAAGATCACCCAGCAGATAAGTGGTGGAGGCAGGATTAGAGCTCAGGTCTTTCTGATTCCCAGGCCTGTACTGTTTCCACTAGGCCAGCCTCTTGTTCTAAGCCATTGGAGCTCCAGTTGCTGCTGCTGCCAGGGTCTGGGCAGCAGTGGCAGGAGTTTCTCCATTTGATCCAGATGTAGGACCAAAATGAGCAGGTTATATCTCTGTTTGTGCCCATCTGTGTTTGTCTTCCACTCCTGTTCCATTATTGTGCTCTGTCCTCATCTCCCTGATTACCTCTTTGTTCTCTCTTGGCCCTCTGTATTTCAGACTTCCACTCATTTTCCTCATTTCCCTTTGCTCTTGCTTTCATCATCCATTTTCTCGTTTCCCTCTCTCTCTTTGTCCCCTCTTTTTCTATCTTTTTATTTCTCTGCCCCCATTTTCTCTGTCTTCTACCTGTCTTGATTCTGCAACTCCACCCCTACGCAGGCGCCTGAGGGAAAACAAGGGGAAAGCCAGCGAGTTTAGAAAAGGATAAATCAGGACTGTCACTGTCTCTGAAAGGGCAGTGACTGGAGGGCAGAGGGAGCAGTGGATGAGTCTGGAGGGAATCCGACACAGTTTGTAAAGTAAAGGGGAAGGACAAATCAAACTGCTGTCCAACAGGAAAGTTGACAGATGTGGAAATCAGCAGAGAAAGCAAAGGCAACATGTACTGATGTTTTTCAGAAATGCTAGAAGCTTCAAAATGAAACAGGTAAATTGGACTTAATGGCAGCAAGTGAAAATCTTGACATTAGTGTCATTGCTGAGATTTGGAGAAGTTGCATGGCCTAGTGAATAGAGCACAGACCTGGGAGTAAATGGGACCTGGGTTCTAATCCTGGCTCTGCCCCTTGTCTGCTGTGTGACCCTGGACAAGCCCCTTAACTTCTCTGTACTTCAATTACCTCATCTGTAAAATGGGGATTACGACTGTGAGCCCATGTGGGACATGGACTGTGTATTTACCATTGCTCTTAGTACAGTGCCTGCCACATAGTAAGTGCTCAACAAATACCATTTTTTTAAAAAAAGCTAAACACTGGAATACAATGCTACTAGGCTAAAAACTCTTAAGGAAAATCAGGGTTGGGTCGGGGGCAGAGGTGAGAGGATAACCATGTATCGGGTTCAAAAGAAGTAGTAATAGTCTTTAATCATTAGGTGAGGAGCAGTATGGACTCTCTTGGGGTAGAAATGCCAAACCTAAAGAATAAACATAATGTAATATGACTGTTATAGAGATAACCTGACTAGGATGAGCACAAAATCTTCCCACAGGAGAATTTTATTCAAAAACAATGTTCGCCTCTTTTCATTCATTTCAGTTGTTTGCTCTGCATCTCAGTGGTAGCAAGCTCTAGGGAGACTCTTATTCAAAGTATGCAGATGTTCTTAGTCTTTAAGCTAGGAGGGATTAATTTTGATTAGTTTATAAGGATAAACTCCATCAATGGAATTAATGGGGAAATAATGAGCATTAAAGTAAATTCAAAAGGAGTGGAGCAGGATGGTTAGTATTATCTAGGACTCAAAGGGGACTCCATTGGCTACCTCTGCACCTGTCCCTCATAACTACTTCCTGGAATGTTTCAATAAATACAATTGAATGAATGAATGAATGCATCAACTGCCCACTTGTTGGAGCTGTGGGCTTACTGAAAACAAAACCTCCTTATCAAACAAAAACTCCTCACTATTGGCTTTAAAGCTCTCCATCACTTTGCTCCCTCTTACTCACCTCCCTTCTCTCCTTTTACATCCCAGCCCGCACACTCCACTCCTCTGGTGCTAGCCTTCTCACTGGCTCCATCTCACCTGTCTCGCAGCCAACCCCTGGCACATCCTTCCGCCTTGAATTCATTCATTCATTCAATCAATCATGTTTATTGAGCACTTACTGTGTGCAGAGCACTGTACTAAACGCTCAAATCTGCCAATCACTCTTTCCCCCTTCAAAGCCCTACTGAAGGCGCACCTCCCCCAAAAGGCCTTCCCAGACTAAACCCCACTTTTCCTCAGCTTCCCCTTCCTTCTGCGTCACAACAACTCGCTCCCTTTGTTCTTCCCCCTCTACAGCACTTATGTAAATATGTATGCTTATATAATTCTATTTATTTATGTTGATGCCATTTTACTTGTATTGCTGTCTGTCTCCCCTCCTCTAGACTGTGAGCCCTTTGTGAGCAGCGTGGCTCAGTGGAAAGAGCACGGGCTTTGGAGTCAGAGGTCAATGGGTTTGAATCCCGACTCCGCCACGTCTGCTGTATGACCTTGGGCAAGTCACTTAACTTCTCTGAGCCTCAGTTACCTCATCTGTAAAATGGGGTTTAAGACTGTGAGCCCCCTGTGGGACAACTTGATCACCTTGTATTCCCCCCAGCGCTTAGAACAGTGCTGTGCACATAGTAAGCGCTTAACAAATGCCATCATTATTATTTGTGGGCAAGGATTGTCTCTATTGCTGTATTGTATTTTCCAAGTGCTTAGTACAGTGCTCTGCACACAGTAAGTGCTCAATAAATACGATTGAATGAATGAATGAATTCAAAAGCCCTAAACTAGCCGGAATCCCAAATGCTAGAGTGGTTTTATGGAGCACTTGGCTTGCTCTGGTTGAGTTTTAGTCCAAGCGAACCTATCCCAGGCAGACCTCTCCCAGACCCCAGCTACTTCCCATTGGACAGGAATTCTCCCAGGTAGCTGGAGCAGTTCTAAAACCCTCCCCAGAGTGTTGTGAGGATTCAAGGGGATTCCATAGGGTCTGGACAGGACTCTCTCTCCACTTCCCTTAGGACCCTTCTGGAGCCATTAAGGCTATCAAGGGGCCCTGGAACCCAGAGCAGTTCCCTAGACTGAGCGCCAACCCCTCGGGGTAACACTTGGGTGCCCTAGCACTCAAACTGAACCCTCAAAGTGGCTCCAAGATACCCCAGTGTTTCCATGCGTTGGGGGCTCCCCCTGACCTCAATAATATTATGGTGAATTCTAGGACTCAGTAATCACAGTGCTGGGATTGAGGGCTCCTGGGGTCGGGACAGTGAGCAGCCCCTTGACTTAAGAGGCCTGGAGACATCTCTCTGGACACCTACCCTCTCTAAGGAAGCCCCGGGGGAAGAATCTTCAGTCTGGCATTATCGGTGAGTCCCTTCCTCGGAGAGAAGCAGGACATAATCTATTTATACATGACACTGTTTCTATTTGCAGGGCCTTTTCTCCCGAGATAAATGCATGCTCTTATTTGTAGTCATCTCCCAGCTACTTTCCCCTCTTAGCCATCAGTCGGCCACTAATTAACATCAGACTCCTGCTGTTTGCAAACAGGGGTTAGTTGATTTCTGAAAAACCATTAGCTGTGACAGACCAAAAAAGTGTACTTCTTTTGATGGGGTCGTTTATCACATGTTGTGATCTCTTACAATTACATTTCTGTTTGCCATGGATATCTGCCAAGACTGCCCTTGGCATCCTTCAGGCTTTTCACAAAATCATCTGTATAATGCAATATGCTTTCAAGCAGCTGATGTACAGCCCTGGTTAAGTAGAAAGATCACTTCTGTGAAATAAATAAATACAGGATCATTTCCCGGGCTTCTTCGAGTCAACATTCAGAGGGTGGGGAGACTCTAGGACATATAGCCTGTCACTGCTTTAGGAGTAATACAGTGCGCCTTAGGACCCCAGTGAGTAGTTCTGAGCCTGCAGGTGTAATGAGGTGGATGAATGTATTTTCCTGGATAAAGAGCGGTACCTCACAGATGGAAAATCGCAGTGATCATCCTGGGTCTTTTCCTTTCCTACTTTTGTAAAGAGTGGGCAGGGTTTCTCTCCCAACAGGAACTCCAGTTGGCCTATGTGCCCAGGGTGGCCCCAGGAGGTTTAGCTTTAAGCTGGCACCTCCTTTGTCTGGTAAGGATATGACAGCACACATCTTGATTCTGATATTTTTTATTTTAAGTGCCTATCTACAACCCATCTGTCTCGGCTCCTGTCGTTTAGTCCCAGAGGGCATTCTCAGCCCTCTCTTCTACCCAGGTGTCAGGAGAGGGTACTCTCAGTGGGGAGAGAGGAGGGTAGCTAGACACTATGGGAATGGACACTGCCACCTCTTCCTCTGCTATTAGTGACTGCTTTTCTCCCTAACCTCCACCTCACTTCCTCCTTCTGCTTGGAATATCTGACTTTGAATATCTTACCTAGTGGAAATGGGAAGTTAGCAGATGAGGCAGCAAGAGCAGAGGCTGCAGGGTCTAAAACCGTAGGAGGATAGTGGAGCGTATGAACAATGGCAGCAGCTGCAATAACTTGTGAGATTGGAGAGAGTTTAGTAATTTGATCTTGGGCAGTTTTTCATGTGGGTAACATTGGTTATACTCATGATTGACTTTGGAAAATATGAACTTAACCTTTGCCCAAGGGAAAGGGTCTGTGTGGTGACCCGTTTAATGAAATTGGTTTAATTACAACATGATCAAGTAACACTAATTCTCGGTCAGCTAGCTTGTGTTTCTAGAGTTTGAACTGTATAATGCTAACTGGCTTCACAGAAACTAACCTAATCATTTTCACCACCAAACTTCAAAAGGAGGACACACCCTGAAGGAAAGGATACAGTCTTTACACTCCATAGGTTGCCTCGACCTGCAGTTTAGCAAGTAATTAGCGGCCATTCTGGGTTACTTATTGCAACTTTAAACTCATGGTACCTATTACCACAGAGACATCACTAACTTCAATTACTTTCTTTGAGAAATGTCTCTGACTGGTAAATGAGAGTATGCTTGGTATCTAAGAATAAATAAAATTCAAGACTCATTCTCAAATATAATTCTCCTTCTGCCTTTGGGAATTTTTCACTAAAAATTGAGGGCCAGAATTTTCAGTTCACAACAAGGTGGCAGAAGTGATGATGGATTTTCCAGGCAAAAATGACCCTTGATCCTGAGACATCAGGAATGGAAACCTGTGTGGACTGGCAGTAATATATAAAAATAAATTGGATCTCTGTTATCACACACACACACACACACACACACACACACACACACACACACTCAAAATGTTGATGGCAATGCCCTTTTCACTCTGAAAACTTACAAGGAAGAATCTTGAAACTTTTGTAAGCCCGATCAATTTGATGGTCTTGGAATATGATTTTCTTGAATGAAGAGACAGCCCATCTAGTGGATTAAACACGATGCTGCCTCTGACAGCGATTGGAATCCTGGTGCAGAGATTTAATAATTTCATGTTGTGTTCAAGCTGTAGGTTGCATTTCCATTGCTGTCTGATGTGACCAAATCTTATTAAACTGGAAAAACAAACCCTAAGAATGCTACTGCTCAGAGTTTACCAGAGGAATTGTCATGACGGGTCTGAGTGGAAATGGAAGGGAACCTGGGAAAATGCAGTTCTTGGACCTCCTGGCTACACCAAGAATGTATATCCCAGGGCAGGGCTACTTGCCCTGAAAGTGCCCCCTTTGCCCCTTCACCTTGGAAAAGGATGGGGCCCAAGAGGTTATGGGAATTTTGGAGGGAGAACAGTGCAGATGTAATGGGGAGACTATTGAGGAACTACAGGATTGTCCTTCGTGAACACTACTTTTGGTGTCAATGCAGATTCTACACTGTTTAGCTCCTTGTGGGCAAGGAATATATCTACCAACTCTGTTATTTGCAGACTTCCAAGCACTTAGTACAGTGCTCTGCACATAGGAAGTGCTCAATAAATACGATTGATTACAGCAATGAGCTGGTTATGTAATGTATTTTAGAATTAACTTCAGCCCCGCATGATAAGTGGACAGCGTCGCTGCCCTGGTGTATTCTAAGCAAAAAAGAGTTCTGTCTTTCTAGTGATTGATGTCAGGGTCGGTAGGCTCTGTGAGTTCATTAAGTGTTGCTTGATTGATTGATTTGGTTGACCTCAGTCTGTCAGAAAAGAGAGATGAGCTGTGGACTTCCCTGCTGCTCCAGTAAAGTTCCATCTAAAGACGGTGGATTTGTTTCTGTCCAGGACATCCTAAGGAGTGGTCAGCCCTCAGCAGCTGCTGCAGGTAATCAGGATCAGTGCCAGGTCATCCTTGATCCAAGACCTCTGGAGAGACAATTATGTCCAGTGAACAGTGACCTGAATAGAGAGAGAGAGTGAGAGAAAGAGAGAGAGAGAGAGAGAACGAGAACCCACCCAGAATTGCCTACCTCCCCAGATGATCAGGAGCTCTGACCAAATATCAGCTTCAGGGCTTTTAGGGAGACAATTGGTCAGGATTCTGATTCCAGTTGATTGCAGCTCCTTTAATTACCCTAGAGGGTTAATCTTTTTGAAAGAGGAAAGAATTGTCAGGAGGAATGCGGGTGAGCCTTATTCTCGAAAAGAGAGATTATTCTGTTGTCCTTATCTCACACTGGGTTCTAGGAAATTGCTTCCTGATAACAGATTTTCCTGCCTCCTTCCTCCTTCTCTAGAAGGAGGGAGCACAAAGTTTTCACAGGTCCTCTGTAGTTGAACTGTGAGAATCATGTACAGAGTTTCCACGCACTTTTAGAATAGATTTCATCCTTATTAGGGCTGTTTATAATCAGCAGAAAAATCCAACTACCCTTTAAAATGCAAGTTACAGTACCCAGATTATTGGCAGTGGATATTTAGTTGGCCTTTGCCTAGTCAATAATGCTAAATGCAAGTTCTTATAGGCACTTTGAAGAAGCTGCACATCTCAATGATTTATGAGCCTTAATGTACGGTACAGTTGCTGCTGAATTTCCCGGCTCATCACACACAGACCTTTCCTGGTTATTTTGAAGACCACCTAAGGTTACCTCAGTCCACAGCTCTGCATGGCTCTTCAAAAGGTCAGCTTCTGTCTCTCTCCTACTCAGCAGGTAGTCAAACTTGAGTCTCAGGTCCTTGATGAAATTTGCTTGCCTGGAAAAGTCAAAACATGCAGATCTTCTACTGAGAAGAAATAAAATATCGTGCAATGGTCGGTAAATTACCGCTATATGAAAGCAAACTGACTGCAGCTCCTTCCCTGCTAAGGCACTGGGACTGCCAGTGCATTAGAATTGTATTATGCTTATTATACACTCTAAAATTGAAGAGATTTGCCATCCAGACCTTCAGGTTGCATTTAATTCCATTCTTGCTGTTCCAAGCAGTTATAAAACATGCTTGCATGATTACTTCAAATGTAAATATTAACTACTATTACTACTACTACTACTACTACTAATATTACTACTATTAGAGAAGCAGCATGGCTCAGTGGAGCGAGCCCGGGCTTTGGAGTCAGAGGTCATGGGTTCAAATTCCGGCTCTGCCAATTGTCAGCTGTGTGACTTTGGGCAAGTCACTTAACTTCTCTGGGCCTCAGTTCCTTCATCTGTAAAATGGGGATGAAGACTGTGAGCCCCATGTGGGACAACCTAATCACCTTGTAACGGCCCCAGCGCTTAGAACAGTGCTTTGCACATAGTAAGTGCTTAATAAATGCCATTATTATTATTATTATTATTACTCCTTCTAAACTTAAATGTCTCTGCATTCATTCAGTCATATTTATTGAGCACTTACTGTGTGCAGAGCACTGTACTAAGCGCTTGGGAAGTACAAGTTTGCAACATATAGAGACGGTCCCTACCCAACAGCGGGCTCACAGTCTAGAAGGGCTCTGCATAGCTTGTATGCATTCAATTTTGTTTTACCTTATGTATAATAATAATGATGGTGGCATTTATTAAGTGCTTACTATGTGCAAAGCACTGTTCCAAGCGCTGGGAAGGTTACAAGGTGATCAGGTTGTCCCACGGGGGGCTCACAGTCTTCAGCCCCATTTTACAGATGAGGTAACTGAGGCACAAAGAAGTTAAGTGACTTGCCCAAGGTCACACAGCTGACAAGTGGTGGAGCCAGGATTAGAACCCATGACCTCTGACTCCCAAGCCCATGCTCTTGCCACTAAGCCATGCTGCTTCTCTATGTCTTTACAGATGTCTTTTATGCTCCATGCCTTTAGTGGTGTGAACAGAACTGGTAACTGAATATGATGCTATTTGGCCACTTCTATATTTTGCAATTTCCAGTTCTGAATGTACAAATATACGCTTACATGAACAGGGAGTGCACACTGATTTTGAGGATTCAAATATGGACATTTCCTCTGAAATTTTTTTTATCATCATCCACAACAACGTTTTTTTTAAGTATTTCCTGTGGGTGACACCCAGTACTGGATGTTTGGAGAACAATCAATAGAAGTAAAAGACAGGGTTCTTATCTCTAGACTGTAAGCTCCTTGTAGACACTGGAAATGTGACTTACCCAAGGTCACCCAGCAGACAAGTGGCAGAGCTAGGATTAGAACCCAGTTCCTCTGATTCCCAGGCCCTTCAGACTACCAGACACCAATCCCTGGAAGCTCCGCTCAATAGCCTGGAATTCTGAGAATTGGCAATTTTTCTGGCCCGTTGAGTGGATGGAGTCCCACTCTGCTGTACTTGGGGCATATTGGAACTCAGTGAATACTATTTGAGGATGCTGCTAATAATTTAAGTACTAATGGCACCAGGCTTTTATGGGGTGGAAGCACTTTGGGATGCCTAATGAAGGATTCCAGTTGTAATAAGGATTCCTTAAGGCAAGACATTATTATTCTGAACACAGATAGATGGAGATATTGCTATGCAGTAAGTGTGCCAAGAGCAACATTATTATGCAGAAAGCACTTTCTTATTGAAGAAATTGAAGAAATCAATACACTAAAGTGACTGGAGCCCAGGGCATAATGGAAAATGAGTTTCCCTCTCAAATCCAAAGAAGACCAATATCAAAAGCTCTGAGGTAGAGTCACTGGGCAACATTAGCTATCCCCAAATTTTCATTTCTGGGGTTGGGCCTTTTCCCTATGATGTTAGAAGGTTGAGGGTCACTAAGAGGAGTGACGCTTACCCGAAAGCTTGACTGTGCATTTTAACATGGGGGTAATTATGCAGAGTGAATAGAATCTCTTGACATTTGCCCACCATTTACAAATGAATAGCTTCATCAGCAATGGCAGCAAATAATAATGATAATGATATAATAATGATGATAATATCTTGTGTAAGAAATACTTATATTACAAAAGTGCTTCCACATCTATTATTTCACCTACTCTCAGAACAACCCTGCAAAGCAGGTATTATTATCTCCATTTTCAGATGAAGCACCAAGGCAGAGAAAGGTTAAGTGGAATGCCCAAGAACACATAGCAGGTCAGCGGTAGAGTTAGAATTAGGACCTAGGCCTCTTGACTCTCCGACAGGTGCTCAATCCACTAGACCACACTGCTCCGGAAGGATCGACACAAGCAGCAGTTCAGAAGTACATTTATTTTTGACTTTAAGCCAGCCTCAAAACCCAGGCTTCAATTTGGAAAAGATAGTGCTTTGGCATTATCAAGTGCCCTCCCAAATCCATTTCTGGTTTGTTATTCAGACCTAAGGAAGGATGTTGACCTTTATCAAAATTGTTCATGTGCAGACATCCATGTCAAACGTAGCTATGCAAGGTGGATCTACACCAGGAAAAATAACATCAGTGTTCCTAAGTTGCTAGCAAGTGATTAAAGTAACCCCTTCTGGTTATTTTACCTGATTTAATATAATCAGAGGACTCATGCAATAGTTTCTCAGTCATGAATGAGAAAAATCAACTGTGGCTCTAAAAACACCAAGATCAACAAAAAGCTTTCAGTTGTTCAGAAATGGCCTAATAAGGTGTCTCCTAATAATATCATCTTCCCAATCTGGGAAAATAAAGCAATGATTTATCCACATGACATTGATTTATGCTGGCGTTCTGGGTAGCCAGAGTTTTGGTGGCTCTTATTTCCCGTTGTTTGAGAGAAGAGAGCGATTCACCAGTTTGCTTCTGTCTTTGTAGGGCCATTTTGTATCTTTCAATCCTAGAAAATCCTTAAGTCTTCACTGCCTAAACTATGTTGTCTGGGGGCCTGAGTTCTAGGCTTAACAGGAAATCTGGGCTCAAGCATACGTTTGGGTTCAAGAACATCCTTTATGCCTGAGTCTTTTCCTCTGGAAAAAGGAGTCGAATAACAAAAGTCCCTTTACTGAGAGAAGTGGTGGGTTAATATCGCTGCTTTTGTGCTAGAACAAATCATTCCCATTATATTTCTAAATCCTGAATCCAAATGAGTCCGTCCCTGGAGTCCAAGCAAACTGATAGCAGAGTCAGGGGTCAGGGCCAGCCACATGTCTGGGCTGCAGAGATTGTAAGCTCCTTGAGGGTAGAAACCCATCTGCTAAGTGTATTATTCTCTTCCAAGCATTTATGTAGTGTGATGCCCAGTGTTAGTGCTCAAGAAATAGTTTTGATTGATTATTTGATTGGTACTTTTCCCCAGAGCTTCAGCTGTCCGTTTTGAATATTTCTGGCCAATTGCAGAGCATACACAAGAAGCCCCATCCTCTCCATCCAAACAGCTACCAAATTGATCCAAGCACTTATCCTATTCCACCGTGACTACTTCTTCAGCCTCCTAACTGACCTACCTACATCCTGTCTCTCCCCTCTTCAGTCCATACTTTACTGCCAGAATCATTTTTCTAAAAATCCGTTCAGTCAGTGTTTCCCTACTACTCAAGAACCTCCAAAGTTTTCCCATCCACATCTACGTCAAACAGACACTCCTTACCATTGGCTATAGAGAACTCAATCACCTTGTCCCCTCCTATCTTGCCTTGCTGGTTTCCTACTCACTTCACTCCTCCTAATGCCAACCTACTCACTGTACCTCGATCTTGTCTTTCTCACTACCGATCCCTCACCCACGTTCTGCCTTGGACCATCGAATATGTGTGTACAGGGAACATGTCTACTAACTCTTTTATATTGTACTCTCTCAAACACTGAGTACAGTGCTCTGCACACAGTAAATACAATTGACCAATTAATTAATTGAGCAACAAAACAACAGCAGAGGCTGGTTTCTTAGTGTCCAGGAACCCAAATAAGCAACCAGTTACCATCAAAATTAAATGTCACATGTGGCCACAGAATGGTTTATCGGACTGAAAAGTAGGCTACAAAGGAGTATAATCCATAAAGATGAAGTTCTGTTATAGACACTATAGGGAGGTGGCTTATTTATATTTAGACCCAATCCATGAACTCCCCAGCCAGTACAAAACTATTTTGTAGGTAACTAAAGCATGAAGCCATTTCAAAATGTAGCACCCAACCTAATGAAGATGGGTTTGTTGTGTTTGTGTTTGATTTCTTTGATTTTCTTTGATTTCCCACTCTATTCAACATGTTCCTAAGTTTTGGCTCCTTCCTGAGCTTCAGCCAATATCAGGTTGATGAGATAATTTATTATTGTCTCTATCTGTTGCCAACTTGTACTTCCCAAGCGCTTAGTACAGTGCTCTGCACACAGTAAGTGCTCAATAAATACGATTGATGATGATGATGATGATAATACTAATTGTGGTATTTGTTAAGGACTTCTTATATGCCAGGAGCTGCACTAAGTGCTGGGGTAGATACAAGCAAATTGGATTGGACACAGTTCCTGTCCCACATGGGGCTCATAGTCTTAATGCCCATTTTACAAATGAGGTCACTGGGCAAGTCACTTCAATTCTTTGTGTCTCAAAGTCACCCAGCAGGGAAGTGGCAGAGCTGGGACTAGAAACCAGATCATTCATCCATTCATTCAATCGTATTTATTGAGCGCTTACTGTGTGCAGAGCACTGTACTGTCTGCCAAATTTGTGTTGAAGTTTGTTAGGGGGAAATGAACAGAACTGGAGGAAGGGCTCTAACTACCAGAACGATTTCAAAAGCAAGAGGGCACCTCGGTAAATGAAGCATTTCAGCAGATTCTTTTAGCAGCTTCAGTATGGCTAGTCATCTCTAGAATACTTAAATGGAATAATGCTTAGTGTCCACTGGTTGTTTTAAACGTGCCTTTGAGTGTACAAATAGATTTTTTAATAATCACCCTGTCAATTCTTTTGTATTGACATATGACTTCCATTTCTCCCACTAACTCCTGTCTTTAGATGACTTTTTATCTGAAGTGCAGCAGTTTATGCCTCTTTTATTGTGGTCTGAGTTTATGACCTTAGAAAACAGGCAGTTAGTCTGTTTGAAAAAAAGTGTAATTATTGTCGTTAAATGAACTGGAATTAATTAAGTTGTGGATACTTGACATTTATAGTTAATTAGTCATATCTATCATAAAATGTAAAATCTGTCCTTTTTTTATCTCCTTGTTTTATCAACCATGCAGAAAATCAACAGAGCTTTCAGACCTAAAGTCTCAACAGTGGCTCACAGCAGGCTGTCAGATAAGAGAAAGGACACAAGTGAATTTCAAGTCTCAACCAAACTTCCTTAACCAGCCCATTAGAGTTGCCAGTGATAGAGCCCTTACTTTTCTCCATTTCATTCATTCATGGAATCATATTTACTGAGCGCTTACTGTGTGCAGAGTACTGTACTAAGCGCTTGGGAAAATACAATACAACAATAAACAGTGACATTCCCTGACCACAGTGAGCTCTCCATTTCCTACTGGGAAGTAGCAGACTGCCTTAAAATTGGGGGCACTCATGAATTCTAATGTCTACCACCAGTAGAACTGCGCAGGAAAACTGTATTTCAAAAACAACAACAAAAAGAATCTTAACAGACTCTATCATCTTCTTTATCTTTGGAGTATTTAAGGCCTTGTTTGCCCGGGTTTAGTAATTAATGATATTCCTTAAAATTGAGCCTGGTTTGTCCTGAGGTTATTCATCTGGGCATGGAGAGACAAGGTAGCCAAACTGCTGTACATTTTACAGTGTGTGCTTTTTTCAATTAGCACACTTTTTTTTTAATGGTATTTGTTAAGTGCTTGCTATGCTTCAGGCACTGTTCTAAGCTCTGAGGTAGATATACGCTAATCAGGTTGAAAACAGTCCATGTCCCACATGGGGCTCACAGTCTTGATCCCCATTTTCCAGATGAGGTAACTGAGTCACAGAGACGTTAAGTGACTTCCCTAAGATCACCCAGCAGACGTGATGAGCCAGAGTTAGAACCGAGGTCCTTCTGACTCCCAAGCTCATGCTCGATCCACTAGGCCGCATTGCTTCTCATGACATTTGAGGCCTGGCTATCCTGGCAATCCAGGAAATCCTTCGTCTGTATCTTCCCCTTGCCCTGACCAGACTCTGGAATATCCTCTAATGACTCCTGAATGGCAGTATGATTGGGGAAATGAGGCAGTGGGGTTGGGGCAGACCGGAAACTTGACCTACTCTCCATCATTCATTCATTCATTCAATCCGTCATATTTATTGAGTGCTTACTATGTGCAGAACACCGTGCTAAGCTCTTGGAAAGTACAAGTCCAACAATCAGGACAATGTGATTTCAGCAGCGTTCGTGGGGCATGTTGTGGGGATGGAGGGTATGTGCATTTGGAAACAGTTCTTTCATTTAAACAAACCACCCACTATGGATGAGTGTTGGTTGAGACGTTGAAATGAACTTGTGTCCTTTCTCCCATTCCCACAGGCTGTTGTGTAGCCGTTGTTGAGATTTTGGGTCTGAAAGCTCCGTAGGAATCATGGTAAAAAAAAAAAAAAAGAACTTTATTCAAAAAAAAATTAATTCAGGAATCATACATTTGCTAAGGATGTAAATGTACGTGGAGAAATGTATTTCAGGAGTAGAAGTATGAAGAGATAAGGAATTTTGGGTTCACTCTGCTGACTCAGATAATAAATAAGTTTTAGGCAATGTTTTAGGACTTAAGGACAAGAATAGTCAATAAGACTACAAGGAAGGAAGCTAGCGATGAAAAGTAGATTAAAAAGCAAAATTTGTGCTACTTCTTTTGGAATACGAATAGACCCAGGAGCTTGAATTTGAAAACGGACTGACTGTATTCATAAACCTACGGAAGGAGGTCGCATCACAAAGGAATTGAGCAGCACAGCAGGCCAGATAAGAGAATGACAAAAAGGATTTTTTAAAACAAAGTTGCTTGAGGGTTGATTGAAATGGGGGAGGGGACAAATATGGAATGAAAGCAGAGTGATAAGGGACGGAGAAAACAAAGTCACTTTGAAATGAGGACAGGTTCCTGTAGTTCTGAGGAAACTTGTTAACAGGGATGCAGTGAAACTGACCCTCAGAGAGCCTGCTTCTGGCCATGCTCCTTCTGTTTGTAAATATATTCTCCATCTGTACAGGAGTAGGTGACTGTCAATATTTGTTTTATCATCTAACTGCTTCAAAGCTTTCTTGGGATTTAACGGATATTTTAAAATTAAACCAGATTACTTCCATATATCAGTTATGGCCTTAATATAAACTCAGCCCATTGGGAAGCATTAACACTTTCAGATCTCAGAACTCCACAGCTCCTTTGGAAGCTGTATTGATTTTTTCAGTCTAAGGAATTGTAGAAGTGCTGATTGTATTTTCTGTGTGCTTATTGGAAGTAATGCACTGTGCTAAGCACTTGGGGAAGTACAACAGAAGCAAAGACATGTTCTTGTTCCACAAGGAGCTTAATGGTGGAAACAAACTTTATATATATATGAAGTAAGCAGAATAAATCAGAATAATTAATTCTACCATGGGTTATGCATATGTATACACTGCTGTAGAAGAGCATAAACAAACTCTTAAGTGCAAGCGGTAGCTATTAGATTGAGATGACTCAGGACATTGGGCTTTAGTTGCGAGTTAGAGTATTAGTATAGCAGCAGCATTTATTGAGCACACATTGGTTGCAACGCACAGTACTCAGTGCTTGAGATGTACAAAGCAAAGAAGTGACACATTGATTACCCACGAAGGGTATGCACTCTAATGGGGGGAGACAGACAAAAAATATTTGCAGTCTAATGAAAATGAATAATTGAAAGTACAGTTGAGAAAAATATATATAGTCATATATATATCACATATATTTACACTATATATGTACATATGAGAAGCAGCGTGGCTAGGTGAAAAGAGCATGGGTTGGGGGGGGGTCAGAGGACATGGGTTCTAATCCAGGCTCTGCCACTTTGCTGTGTGACCTTGGGCAAGCCACTTAAATTTTTGTGCTTCATCTGTAAAATGGGGATTAAGACTGTGAGCCCCATGTGGGACAACCTGATGACACTGTGTCGACCCCAGAGCTCAGAACAGTGCTTAGCACATTGTAAACACTTAACAAATACCCTAATTATCAGAGAAACAGCATGGTTTGGTGGAAGGAGCACGGGCTTGGGAGTCAGAGGATGTGGGTTCTAATCCTGTTTTTGTTGCTTGTTTGCTGTGTGATCTTGGGCCATTCACTTCTCTGGGCCTCAGTTACCTCATCTGTAAAATGGGGATTAAAAGTGTGAGCCCCATGTGGGACAACCTGATTATCCTGTATCTACCCCAGCGCTTAGAACAGTGCTTAGCACATAGTAAGTCCTTTACAAATACCATAATAATAATAATTATTATTTTTATATATCCTGTGGGATGGGTACACTTGAGTATATGAGTGTTATAAGTATATATACAATAATAATAACAGTGGCATTTAGTAATGCTTACTGTGTGCAAAGCACTGTTCTAAGCGGAGGTTACAAGATGATCAGGTTGTCCCACGGGGGGCTCACAGTCTTAATCTACATTTTACAGATAAGGTAACTGAGGCACAGAGAAGTGAAGTGACTTGCCCAAAGTCACACAGCTGACAATTGGCGGAGCAGGGATTTGAAACTATGACTTCTGACTCCAAAGCCCGTGCTCTTTCCTCTGAGCCATGCTGCTTCTCTCTATATAAGCTTATGTATTCACATATATATCCTGAGGGATGGGTATACATGAGTATGTCAGTGCTAGCGATCAATCAATCAACCAATCATATTTATTGAACACTTACTGCTTGCAGAGCACTGTATTAAGCGCTTGGAAGAGAACAGTATAGAAATATTACAGAGTTGTTAGCCATGTTCCCCGCCTACTTGCTGATGGGTTTATATAACTCATGGTGCTGGAAATTAATCAAGAAATTTCCACTAGATTGTAAGTTTCCTGAAGACGGTGATCATGCCCAAGTGCATAGTACAATGCTCTTCCCATAGTAAGTGCCCAGTAAATACCACTGATTGATTTGAAGATGTGTTGGAGGTGGGGTTTCAGGAGGACTTTGACTCAGGGGACTGCTGTAACCTTTTGGATTTGGGAAGGGAGGAGGGAATCAAGTCAGGTGAATAATGTGAGTGAGGGGATGGTGGTGGGTGGGGGAATTGAGAATGAGCTATATTAGAAGGGAAGCTTGGGAAGACCTAAGAGCTACAATGGACAAAGTGGAAATTTAGGAAATGGTACCAAGTATCGTCTCCCTCGCCCGCAGCCCTGCTTCCCCCTTTGTGGCCATCGATTTAAAGGCCAGTATATAGACCTCAGTGAATGGACAGAAGAAGGATGTTTCGGAAGAACTCGGGCAGGATCATCTTAACTCTACTCTCTCAGCCCTTTCTTTTCCCTCTCCGTTCCTGCCTCCTTTCATCTGTGCTCTTTTTGAGCTGCGCACCCCAAGGTGAATGACCTCGTGCTACCCTGCCCCTAATTTCCAAACCCTTCATTCACTTTATACAAAGTATTCAAAGTGAAACCGATGTCCTCTAATTCCACGCACTCAGGCCGGCGTTGTTTTAAGGCCACGCCATCCAGAAGTCTGGTCCTAGGCATATTGGAATTTCCCATGTGCCCCTGTAAGCCCTTTGGCACTCCTCTGTGATGCCCTAACCCCCTCGTCCCCCTCTCCATCCCCCCCATTTTACCTCCTTCCCTTCCCCACAGCACCTATATATATGTATATATGTTTGTACATATTTATTACTCTATTTATTTTACTTGTACATATCTATTCTATTTATTTTATTTTGTTAGTATGTTTGGTTTTGTTCTCTGTCTCTCCCTTTTAGACTGTGAGCCCACTGTTGGGTAGGGACTGTCTCTATATGTTGCCAACTTGTACTTCCCAAGTGCTCTGCACACAGTAAGCGCTCAATAAATACGATTGATGATGATGATGATCATTTCCTTTGATGAGATAAGTCACTGCCACTGGCATAATGTGAAGCTGTAGTTTTTGTATTCATGGGATGAACCCTGGGAGGGCTTAATTTTAACCAAGTCACTTAGCATTCTCTCCACTCCTGCAGTTTAACCGCTTTTTGATAACGGCCCTGGTACATCACAGTGATATATTCTCGCCTTGTTATGCCAGGATTTATGCGGCTTTAGCTGAAAATACGCCATCCAAATTGGGGAGGGAATTTTTCTTGCTTAGCAGCGGTTCAATATGGCTTGTGGAATGTAAAACCAAGTAAATACTTATAAAAAGCAGGTACCTGCTTACTGATGAAAATCATATTCTGAACTCAAGTAGCCAATTTTATGACTATTTAGAAGAATTATGTGTTTCTCTCGTGCTCATAAAACGTCCTGCAGTAGTTTTCCAATCAATAACCTTCCCTTCTTTTTGTTAAGAATAAAAATTGATTTTAAAAACCACTTGATTAACTTTGGCAATAATTCCATTTACTTACTAGAACATTTTTCATCAAGCGTAGATCTGACTGGGGCAGTAGTTGTCAAAGTGGAAAAAATGTGATAATGAAGGAGAAACCACCCTTCATCCTCTGCTGTAGGATACAAACCTCACAAGATAGGCTGTAGTTGTTGTTGTAGCAAATCTATACTTTGCCCGTCTTTTACTCCCTTTTATAATAAACTTTCTTGTTCAGGGCCTGAGTGCCACTCAATTCTCCTACTTAAACCCTATGCACAGAACTGAGAAGCAGCGTGGTTTAGTGGAAACGGCACGGGCTTGGGAGCCAGAGGATGTGGGTTCTAATTCTGGCTCTGCCAGTTATCTGCTGTGTGACCTTGGGCAAGTCACTTAACTTCTCTATGTCTCGGTTACCTCATCTGTGAAATGGGGATTAAGACTGTGAGCCCCACAAGGGACAACCTGATTACTTTGTAACTACCCCAGTGCTTAGAACAGTGCTTGACACATAGTAAGCGCTTAACAAATACTAATATTATTAGCAATCCTCCTTCATCTACATAAAAACGTGCTTTAGAGATCAATGAGAATCAAATACATGATGGACTCTCATCTCATGTTTGCTTCTTCATAGGATTGAACGAACGGAGCTGGAATCAGGGGAGGGAAGTAAATGGGGAAACATGACTTAGTGGACTTAGTTTTAGTCAGTCAATAGTATTTATTGAGCGCTTACTGTGTGCAAAGCATTTACTAAAGCGCTTGGGTGAGTCCAATTAACATTCAGTCAATCAGTTGTATTTATTGAGTACTTACAGTGTGCAGTGCAGTAAACAGTAAACACAATCTCTGCTCACAGTGATCTTACAGTCTAGAGGGCCTGAGAGTCAGAAACCTGGGTTCTATTCCTGGCTGTTCTATTTGCTGTGTGAACTTGGGCAAATCACTTAACTTCTCTGTGCCTCAGTTACCTCATCTGTAAAGTGGGAATTAATACTGTGAGCCCCATGTGAGACAAAGAATGTGTCCAACCTGATTAGTTGTATCTACCCCAGTGCTTAGCTCATTGCCTGATGCATAAGCTGGACATGTCAACCAACTCTGTTATACTGTTAGTAGAGTGCTGTGAACACTGTAAGCTCTCAATAAATATGATCTATTGATTAATAATGGCATTTGTTAAGCAAGTACTTGGCACATAATAAGATAATCAGGTTGGACACTGTCCCGTACAGGATTCACCCTCTACTTCTCTTTCTATTCACCCAAAATCAGTAACTGTAGCATTCTTCCTCAGGCTCCACAGTTGTAAATTATTTGTGTTTGCCTTTAGGTTATAAATTCCCTGATGGCAGGAATACCAGTGTTCATTTAAAGTCCATTTGAAAAGAAGCCACCAACTGGATGGCATCTTGAATGGTATTTGGCCACACAAACATGCTCCTTATTAAGTGTTGCTAAAGCATAACTCACTTCTACCCTGAAGACAGTAAATCAATCAGTGGTATTGAGCACTGTACTAAGCACTTAGGAAAGTACAATACAACAGAGTTGGTCGACAGGTTCCCTGCCCACAACAAGCTTACAGTCTACCCAAACAAATGAATTTGGGAGGCTTGAAAAGTGAATTCTTAGTCTACATCAGTCCCTGCCTGAAAGGGATCACATTTTCTCTACATTTACCTTGTGTGGAAGAGTCATCAGATCTCTCTCTCCTTCCCAATTTGAATATGGAGCTGGGAAAAAAAAAATAGCTTCTGTTGCTCAAAAAGAAAATCTATGAATGTCTGTAGCTTATTTACACTTGACTCTTATGTTTGGCTCTCAGGGCTCAAAGTAATGCACTACTGAACAATCAAGCCTGTTTTGTTCACAGTAGGGTTTTGTGGGAGGTTTTGACCCTTTTCACTCAGATATAAAAAGGACTGTCTTTCCTGAGGCAAAATAAAATCCAGACACCTGAGTCAAACATATATAATAACTGTGGTATTTGTTAAGCAGTTTTAAAATGGTATTTGTAAGCACTTACATGTGCCAGACACTGTACTAAGCACTAGGGTAGATACAAGCTAAACACTTTCTACCTACCAAGCACTGTACTAAGCACTGGGGTGGATGCAAGATAATCAGGTCCCACCTAGGACTCACAGTCTAAGTAGCAGCGAGAACAGGTATTGAGTCCCCATTTTGCAGACGAGGGAACTGAGGCACAGAGAAGTTCAGTGGCTTCTCCAACATCACACAGCAGGCAGTTGGTGGAGTCGAGATTAGAATTAAGTCCTCTGACTCCCAGGCTTGGGTTCTTTTCACTAGCCCAGTTGAGAGAGAGAGGGAGAGAGAGAGAGATGAATCAAGGATAATGACAAGGTTATAATAATAATAATGATGGTGACACTTGTTAAGCACTTACTATGTGCAAAGCACTGTTCTAAGCACTGGGGTAGATACAAGGTGATCAGGCTGTCCCACGTGGGGCTCACAGTCTTAATCCCCATTTTACAGATGAGGGAACTGAGGCACAGAGAAGTGAAGTGACTTGCCCAAAGTCACACAGCTAAGTGGCAGAGCCAAGATTTGAACCCATAATAATAATAATGGCATTTGTTAAGCGTTTACTATGTGCAAAGCACCGTTCTAAGCGCCGGGGAGGATACAAGGTGATCAGGTTGTCCCATGTGGGGCTCACAATCTTAATCGTAATCCCCATTTTCCAGATGAGGGAACTGAGGCCCAGAGAAGTGAAGTGACTTGCCCAAAGTCACCCAGCTGACAAGTGGCGGAGCCGGGATTTGAATCCACAACCTCTGACTCCAAAGCCCGGGCTCTTTCCACTCCAAAGTCCATGCTGTTTCCACTGAGCCATGCTGCTTCTCTTGAGCCACACTGCTTCTCTTATGAGCTTGTGAGACAGGGAGAAGTTCTTCTTTTGGACATGTTATGTTTGAGCTGTCAGCTAAACATCCAAGTACAGATGTTCTGAAGGCAGGAGAAAATGTGAGGCTGCATAGAAGAATAGAGTTCAGGGCTGGAAGGTAGATTTGAAATCAGACCAAATGGACTGTTAATTTTATGCAAAAGTGAGTAAGGACCTTTCCTGATAGCATTTGCTATGGTGCTCTGAGCTAAAAAAATTATTGTCTATTATTATTGGCTATGCTTCCATTTATACTATCCTAGATCGTGAACAAAACTGAGGGATAGTTCTATAGCAAAGCAAAGAATTCTTCTCTGTTACCATGATTTTCTTCTTGCTATTGATAAATTCCCAAGCATTTGGTATTTTAGCATTCTGTATGATTGACTACCCAGATTGTCCCAGCGCTGAGGCCTTAAATTTAATACAGAAAGTTCCAAGAACATTGTGTGTTTGGGTTGTCCTTTGTTTTTGATTAGTGATGCACCATCTGGCTCTATTATAATTTTTTCATTTGGAAAAATGGGTAAACAGAATATACTCCTCCAATTCTTTTCCCATCAGTTTTGATTTATTTTATTCCAGGATAATAAGCTCATTGGTCCCAGGAATCACATCATGTTGAAACATTAGAAACCAAGCAGTTGGTTTAAAGCAACTTACCCTCACATTATTTTTCAATGGCAGTTTAACGTTAAAACCAACATTCAAGTCAGTCTTTGCAGTGGATCAAATCAGATTTCTTCCTCTCTTTTCTGAATTACAAGTCCATTCTGGGATACATCAAACGGCCCTTTGCTAAATACATCAAAATGCAAAATACATCAAAATGCTTTCGTGGGGCTGACAGGAATCCTGAATTGTGGCCTATTAAGGGTAATGCCTCTCTCAAATGTGCCCTGTTCAGCAATTTGACACCATCCCTGCACTCAAAGAGCTTATACTCTAATGGGGAGACAAAAATAATTACAACTAGATCAGTCAAAAAAAATACTTAAATAATCACCTATACATGAGTATGGATCCCTGGAAAGGCATGGATGGGTTAGTCAAAGGAAGGGAATGAAGTAAATGAATGTACAAGGTTTGGTTAAGTCAGGACATTTGGTGAATGATTGTTCTGTGAATGAATTTCTAAATCAGTGAATTAATCAGTAGTATTTATTGAGTGTTTACTCTATGCAGTACATGGTACTAGCCCTTGGGAGAGCACAATAGAATTAGTAGACACAATTCCTGTGTCCAGAAGTTCACAATCTAGTTTACGATCTAATTTTAAAGCCTGAAATAATCTTCCTAGTTTGAATGAACGTCGGTCATGAATGGAGCTCTGCAAAGAGCCTACTGACTCCATAGGTAAGAGGAAAAAAAACAGGTGAAAACAAAGTTGGGGGAAAATTCTTGCAGTGTTGCCTTGAAGAATGAAAGTTGGCATCTCTTCAGAGGAGAACCAAGATGACCTGCCATACAACCAGGAAGGGAAAAGAAGAAAGGAACAGTAGCTCTTTAATTTTCCCGAGCTGCCAGTTTCAGTCGTTCTTTCTGTGCTTCGGATAACACAGGATGAGATTATTGGCTTCGTTCCTGAAACCCAACTCCCATGAGCATTAGAGCCACTTGGAAAAACAATGAAAAGAAAATGGACTATATTGCTTTTACTAAGAAGACAGTTTAGCAAAGAATGTACTCTAGAAACTATTAGAGAAGCTAAGAGAAACTCCCGAGGCAGCTTGGCTCAGTAGAAGCAGCATGGCGCAGTAGATAGAGCCCCACCCTGGGAGTCAGAAGGTCATGGGTTCTAATCCTGACTCCGCCACTTGTCTGCTATGTTACCTTGGACAAGTCACGTCACTTCTCTGGGCCTCAGTTACCTCATCTGTAAAATGGGGATTAAGACTGTGAGCCCCAAGTGGGACATCCTGATTACCCTGTATCTACCCCAGCGTTTCAAACAGTGCCTGGCACATAGTAAGCACTTAACAAATACCATAATTATTATTATTATTAGTAGTAGTAGTAGGAAGGCACTGGGACTGAGAGTTAGGAGACCAGGACTCGCTGCCCACTGACATGCTGGATGACCTTGGACAAGTCACAATCCCTCTATGGTTCAGTTTCCTCATCTGCAAAATGGAGATAAATCATCTCTTCTCCCTAGTTACCTCATCTGTAAAATAGGGTTTAAGACTGTGAGCCCCCCGTGGGATAACCTGATCACCTTGTAACCTCCCCAGCGCTTAGAATCAATCAATCAATCAATCAATCGTATTTATTGAGCACTTACTATGTGCAGAGCACTGTACTAAGCGCTTGGGAAGTACAAATTGGCAACACATAGAGACAGTCCCTACCCAACAGTGGGCTCATAGTCTAAAAGGGGGAGACAGAGAACAGAACCAAACATACCAACAAAATAAAATAAATAGGATAGAAATGTACAAGTAAAATAAATAAATAAATAAATAAATAGAGTAATAAATATGTACAACCATATATACATATATACAGGTGCTTAGAACACCTGTAGCACTTAGAACAGTGCTTTGCACATAGTAAGCACTTAATAAATGCCATTATTATTATTATTACCTCTTAGATAGTCAGCCCAGTTTGGACAGAGTGTGTGTCTGATCTCTCTGAACACTTAGTGATCACCTAACAGCTCCTTGTGGGAAGGTGTGTGTACCAACTCTATGGTATTGTTTTCTTCTAAGCACTTAGTACAGTCCTCTGCCCACAGTAAGCCCTTAATAAATACCACTGACTGAATGATAATCTTTATTTTTAACCAGTACCTATGCAAGTGCTTGAAACAGTGCTTTTGTGTTTGTTAATCAATCAATTGATGGTATTTATTGAGTGCTCACTGTAAGTAGAGCTCTGTACTAAACACTCAGAAGAGTGCAATCTAACAGAATTGCTAGACTCTGGTACCCAAGCGAAACAGTAGTCTCTGTATTCTCAAATCAATCCTTCCTCCCTCCCTTCCCTGAAAATCACTGGTGGTGTAAGCTGGCAGGGTGGGATTTTGTATCCCCGCTAACAGCCATTGGGGATGATCTCTGTTCAGGAGGATGTTTGGTTTTCTGTCATCCAATTTACTAAAACCAGAATTAGATGTAGTCACCTCTTAATCCAGTACATGCCCCCACCTTCGTATCAGAAACTTGACCAGTTCCACAGCACACCAGCTCCTCCACGAGCAGAGGCAAGGGAATTCAAAGGAGATAAAACAGATAATTCTTCGCAGCTCTGGAAAAAGGTTTTGTGAAAGACGTTTTTCTGGAAACTAGTTGACCAAATTAAATGTGGAGATTAGTAGACAGGGAAGGCATTTATTCATTCATTCAATCGTATTTATTGAGCGCTTACTGTGTGCAGAGCACTGTACTAAACGCTTGGGAAGTACAAGTTGGCAACATATAGAGAAGGTCCCTACCCAACAGCGGGCTCACAGTCTAGAAGGGGGAAACAGACAACAAAACGAAACATATTAACAAAATAAAATAAATAGAATAAATATGTACAAATAAAATAGAGTAATAAATACGTACAAACATATATACAGGTGCTGTGGGGAGGGGAAGGAGGTAAGGCAGGGGGATGGGAGGGGGAATAGCGGGAGAGGAATGAGGGGGCTCAGTCTGGGAAGGCCTCCTGGAGGAGGTGAGCTCTCAGTAGGGCTTTGAAGGGAGGAAGAGAGTTAGCTTGGCGGATGTTGGGAGGGAGGGCATTCCAGGCCAGAGGGATGACGTGGGCTGGGGGTCGACGGCGGGTCAGACGAGAACGAGGCCCAGTGAGGAGATTAGTGGCAGAGGAGCGGAGGGTGCGGGCTGGGCTGTAGAAGGAGAGAAGGGAGGTGAGGTAGGAGGGGGCGAGGTGATGGACAGCCTTGAAGCCGAGGGTGAGGAGTTTTTGCCTGATTATGAAATCTATTACACTGTACTCTCCCAAGCACATACTACAGTGCTCTGCCCACAATAAGGGCTCAATAAATACCATTGATAGATTGATTAATTGAGGATTTTGCACACAGAAATGATCCCTGTCCATGAATATTAAACTGCGAGCCCTGTGTGGGGCAGAGACTGTGTCTGACCTAATTATCTTGTATCTACCATAGCACTTGGCACCCAGTAAACATTTAGTTTTTAAACAAGTACAATTGAATGAATTTAACAAGTGTTTACTATTATCATTCTAATTGTTATTCTTATTCTTATTATTATTATTCTGCTTGGCTAGAACAGTCAAGTACCTGCAGTTGGATGTGCTTTTTGTGGACTATCCAAAGCAGAAGTTTTCCCTGCTGTGAGCCTGCCTCCCTCTGGCCTCCTCCCTACTCCCAGTGGCTGCTCTCTTCAGACTTGGTTGACTTATTAATGCTTTTCTCCATTTTCCAGATTGGTCGCAAGACAGCCTCACCCTACTTCCTGGATAGAACTTACCCCTCGTTTCCAGATTAGCAGGATCTATAGCTTTGTAATATGCATAGGCGCTTAGAACAGTGCTCTGCACACAGAAAGCATTCAATAAATACGATTGAATGAATGAATCCATGGTCTACTGGACTGTACTTATGCCTTTCAGAAGCAGGTTAGGATATATGTTGCCAACTTGTACTTCCCAAGCACTTAGTACAGTGCTCTGCACACAGTAAGCGCTCAATAAATACGATTGAATGAATGAATGAAGAACAAAAGTGAGGGAGAGGATTGCAATTATGTACAAAACATTTGTGAATTTGACCTAGGGAGCAGGAGAAGAAGCCTGGGGATTCCAGGACCCCTTCGAGGAAGAGTCAATGAGATAGTCTTGTTTAGGTGGAACGATCTGGTCGGGGCCCTGGAGTTCAGCACCAGATGACATCAGTGGCAAGAAAGACAAAAGTAGGTAGGAGAAGGGAATTCAATCCCTCAAGTGCCGGTGAGAGACAGAGCCACCTCGTGTGGGATAATTGAGCATGTGCACATCCACTAATAATAATAATAATAATAATGGCATTTGTTAAGTGCTTACTGTGTGCAAAGCACTGTTCTAAGCGCTGGGGGGGATACAATGTGATCAAGTTGTCCCACGTAGGGCTCACAGTCTTAATCCCCATTTTTGCAGATGAAGTAACTGAGGCTCAGAGAAGTTAAGTGACTTGCCCAAGGTCACACAGCAGACTTGTGGCGGAGCCGGGATTCGAACCCATGACATCTGACTCCAAAGCCCGGGCTCTTTCCACTGAGCCACACTGCTTCCCGAGCCACTAATGCATTACAAGCCTAACTACAGAAGAATGGACATTTTCAAACTAAAGCCCAAGACTTATTCCTTGTAGAGCCAAAGAGCAGGGATATTCCCCATGCCCACAAATGAAACAGGGATGTACCTGTGGTGGGTTAAATGGGCCCCTGTGGGTAAGAAGTATTAACCCCACTGTGATCAGATTCCTTTTCTCTGAAACATGATTGCGGGGGAAACAGCACCACCAAGGACTGCCTCCATCACATGAAAACAGTGTCATTGCCACTTTGAAGAGATGAGGACAGATGTGGGCAAGAGTCTTAAGTGGCACCCTGTAGAGGTACGATTTCCTGATGCACGTTTTTCATTTTGTCCACAATGTCACCAAGATGCTATTGCAGACTCCAAAAAGCTCATTGCAAAGTGTAGGTAGGCTTAAAGTCCTTCGAAACTTGCTGTCATTAGGGAACAAGCTCTATTTTCATTTCCTTCAGGGTAGTAATGCCAAATGACTGTCACTATATTATCAAGACCAATTAAATTATTTTAAAATTCCCTTTGTGACAATAACTGTCAATACTTTGTACATATATTTTTATCATCAGAAGATTGTTACCAAATCCATCTGTTCCAGCGCATTGAAAATGTATATTTTCTCCTGTTTTTGCCATTATTTGGAGATTTTTGAATCTCAAACGGGTGCTATGGGGAACTAAGTGCACATATTTTGCAGGTTATTTCTTTATTGTTGTGCAAACGTTTTTCTTTCTGTTGACTGAAGGTCCATAAGTACCTTAGGGCCAGCGCATTTCACTTAGATGGTAGTAAGAAATCATTCCTTCCTTTCCAGATTATCTTGGCTCAGACTCCCGGCTTTAAATCAGGGAGAATAAATGCAATTTTTGGTGTGACATGATATATTAGATTGCTGTGGGGAGAATGCAGGATATATTAATGAAATAAAATATATCTTTTGTTTTGGAGAAGGTCAGGGTTGAGTCCAATTGTTTCTAGATTCATAGTTGGGAACTTTAGAGTTCTTTTTCTTGTCTTGCTCTCAAAGACAGTTGTTTTCTTTAATTTCCATAGAGGGGTCAGTCACAAAGACGATTTGGCTCTGGACTTGGGGTTGGGGGTGAGGGGTGAGGAATGCTCCTTGGTGACAGTGGTGGGTGATGGAATCAAGTTTTTTAGGTGTGTTTATGTTTATAGTCTATTCTAGATATCCCTATTAAGGATCGGAAGAATAAGACAGGTAGATAGATGCTAATCGCTCTGGAATGGTTCAGGTCAGCAGTGAGATAAGTTCCCCCTACCCAGAGCCCAAGAAAGCAGGGCAAGCCTAAAGGAAATCAGGCAGAATTACTAGTAAAAATCAGGCAGTGGACTTATAAGAGTTTAAAAGTGTGTGCCTCTCCTTTTTATGGTTTAGAGTCACTCCTGTACCCCTCAAACTCACCTCTCTCCCCAGCTCTGCCTCACCCTCACCCTTGCAGCTTCCCAGTCTTGGATATCTCCCATCCTTCCGGGCTGTGACTCCCTCGGTCACCCCAATCTCCCTGCCTGAGCATGTGCAGATATAATTCAAAGGTGCATGGGCACTTTGGGAGATAAAAAAAAAAAGTGGTACTTTGGTAAATTTTTATTTTTCCATCCCACACTTATTCTGAAACTCAGCATGAGGAGTACAGGTGTTAGACAAATTACACATTCCTACCGAGAGATAGCGGCAAGGAAGGCTACAGAGGACGACCAAGCGGAAATGGAATGGGTATTATCTTTCTCATGAAATGGGCCAGGACTTCGAACAGAACAGCTCCATAGAAAAATAGAAGCTATACTCCTAGATAAGAATCACATTAATAATTCTTTTCCTGTACAGAAAAGGATTTGTTACTCAGCAAGACTGCAGGAGAAGATAACAGCGGCACATTCACCATGTTCTGGAAGGTTCCTAGGAGGTAGCTAAAGGTTATTTGAATGAGAATGGTTAATATTCATGATGACATCTGAGTGCTTTGTTGCTTGGAAACAGAAATGAGAATATAGAGCCCTCCTGTTTCGATGACACTGGGGCTGCAGCATCAATCTTGCAATTCACAAACCTGCGATCTCTATCACTTGCAAATATGAAAACTTCTGCCACTTGGCAGCAGTTCAGAATGGTCACTAATACATATGTAGACAAGCAGGCTATATTTTCAGACTGAGGCCGAGCAAGCTCCCTACAGATCAGCCAAGTGAACATATAAAACTGATGTAAATCTGCTGTTCATGGTATGGCCCTGGGACAGGATCTAAGCCGTGGCTAGAGATATACTTAAACGTTTAAATGGGACTGGGAGAGATATTGTTTGCATCAACCTTTAGCATCATGAAGGACAGAACTTTTGATTCCTTCCTTCTTGCAAAGCTGTAGGAATAATTCAGTTAGGTCCTTGAGGGCCAATTTACTGCTGTGGGCTGAACTCTGTTCTTGCATAATAACTTTCATTAAAGAGCCACAGTAGCTCCAAGGTGCTCATTAACTTTCACAAGCAGAACCATGCAGCCCACTCTTGGGCCTAAGGCCAATGCTCCCACCTTCCATCTCAAGTAGGGGCTAGGACTCCTATTCCTCTTTGTCGTTATCATTACGATTTTGTGAGTATAACTGAGTTTATGCTCTACACCTTCCCATGTACACCTCTGTTCTGCTCTGATCACCACATCCTCATTCTCCTTTCCTCTTCCACTCTTCTGTCCCAAGTCACTTATCCCCAGCAATGCCCTTCAACACGTTTCTCCTATCCTTCCCATTTCTACCTTCCAGGCTCTCTTCCCAATATCCCACACCTTATGTCCCATTCAGATCGTGCCTCTAGCCTCCACTCTATCAAAGGCAAGATCCTCTTCATCCTAGGCCTGTTACTGACCCTGTTATTTCTCCTCCTTGCTGTGATTAAAACATGTCTCCCTCTGGGTGACACTGCCCCTGCTGTTTCTCCTGAGGTGGCCTCACCTTTTTCTGCTGGAGCTCAATATCTCAGATTGAATTTATCCATCACAGTGACGACACAACCATATTCCCTGAACCAGATGCCTACAACCTTGGTAATATTTTGGATCCATCTCTGTCTTTCAACTCTCACATTCAATCTGTTACTAAATCCTTCCTAAAGCTCCAAGTCAATCAATCAGAACTTCCTTCCATTGACTTTAAGACACTTGCTCCCTCCTGCTTTCCTACTACAGCCCAGCATACACACGTCATTTCTCTAATGCCAACCTACTCACTGTACCTCGATCTCATCTTCTTCGCCACGGGCCTCTTGCCCACATCCTGCCTCTGGCCTGGAACATTCTCTCTCTTCATACCCGAGAGATAATCACTGTCCCCACCTTCAAAGCATTATTGAAAGCACAAGTCCTCCAAAAGACCTTCCCTCACTGAGTTATTTCCTCTTTTCCCACTCCCTTCTGTGTCACCCTTGCTCTTAGATTTGCACACTTTATTCATTCCTCTCAGCCCCATAGCACTTATGTAAATATCTGTACTTTATTTATATTAATTTCTGCCTCCTCCTCTAGTCTGTAAGCTTGTTATGGGCAGTATGTCAACTCTGTTACACTGTACTTGCCCAAGCACGGTGCTCTGCTCACAGTAAGTGCTTAATAAATATCACTGACTGATCAATTGATTGATTGGTTTTCACGTATACAAATTAGAAGAAAATCCCCAATGACTTTTGTGTATTAGGAAATTTCACTCTTGAGAATTAGCAGCTACAACTAATGATAGGTATCTTACTACTTAATACCTAAATAGTATTATTTCCCCTCAAACATCCAGGTTCCTTTTTTAAGGCAAACTTTACACCATAAAAGTTTTACGCTGCAGCTGCCTAGTTTTCAGTTTGTTCATGATGTTTGGATTTTAATGTGCCTAATAAGGATCAAATAGGTGGTTTACTGAAAAGAAGCCTGAAAAAATAAGTCAAGAAGAAATATTGTATATTTAGACAAATAGTTGTTAGTGTCAGTGTAAGTTAATGACTATAATTAAACCCTGATTCCAAGTAACCATTAGAAAAGTGGGGAAAATATTGTCTGTCCAGAAAAAAGGGCTAGAAATCTTCTGTTCTGGGGTTCTTATATAGTATGTTTTCTGGTCCCCTGACACACTGGATTATAACGATGCTCTAAATGTAAATCAGCAGTTAAATCTGGTGTTCTGTTCTTTAATCTGCTTGAAAAGATAGCCTTAGTTCTGCAGCCCATTAAACAAATCTCCATTCATCTTTGAGAATATTACTACTACTATATCCCAAGAAATGCAGTGTAGCAAGAAAGCATTATAGAAGTGGTAATGTGCTTTTTTTTTTCCTTCTGATTTTCTTCATCAAGGGTGAGAAGGCCAGGGATACCGTAAGAAAGCGATATCTCTCCATGACAGCCGGGCATGCAAGTAATGGATTGTCTTTCATAATCGCTGCTAAATAACAAAAGCTTCCCAAGCCTCCGGAGTCAGGAGGAGCAGGTCGAGGAGTGGGGATAGGAGAGGGGGATTTGACATGGAGTATTAGGAGAGGTGTCAGGTGGAGGCGGCAGCATTTTTTCAACCCTGCTGCATGATAAAGTTACCTCTCTGCCTAGTGATGCCCTTATGTTCACTCATTTGCCCATTTATTTGGTACCTTCTGTCCAGTCACAGTCCCACCCCTGCTGCCCTAGGATCTAGGACATGAATACATCTACCCATCGGTTAAGTTATCACAGATGGGTTTCTTTCTGGGACCCTAATCCCGAACCCCTGACTATACCACTTTCTGGACCAGCCGTGGGCAAAGTAAGGCTCACGGGTTGCATCCGTCCCGTGAGGACTTTTAATCTGGCCCTCGTGCTCCGTAACAGTAGCAGAAAGTGGCTGAAGGAGGAGTGAGGTTGAGAGCTTTTCAATCAATCAATCAATCAATCAATCGTATTTATTGAGCACTTACTGTGTGCAGAGCACTGTACTAAGCACTTGGGAAGTACAAGTTGGCAACATATAGAGACAGTCCCTACCCAACAGTGGGCTCACAGTCCACTGGCGCTGGGCTGTACAGGGATCCTGGAGCCACCCGCTCACCCTTCCCTCCTGCGTTGCTGCGCTCTGTGCCTTTACTTTTCTTTTCAGGTAGCTCATTGACCACAGACCTCTGTCAGAAAGGCATGCCACCCCCCCCCCCCACACACACACATATATCAATCCAGAGGGAAATGTAGAGATGGGATGAAAATTAAAACCTATGTTCCAACTGTCCTTGTTATCCTCTAATAACTACATAGACAGGATACCTCTCCTTATTTCATTCTGATTCCACTAAGCTTTTTGCTGTTGGGCTTAGCTGGGGAAGACTTGTTTAGGCATCAAGGGACCAGAGCCACCTGGGAACCGGTTTGTTTGGGAAAGAACCAGAGCAATCTGGCCACTGGGAAGGCATGGGCTGAGTGTCAATTAGACCCTTGGAGGTACTTGACTTTGAGGCCCGCACTATGCCATTCAGGACACTAAATGCTATCCGTAAGGCCCTAAATGATTAATGCAGCTTCCAGAAGGGCCTAATTTATCCCCAAGCTTTTTTTGTGGGGAGGCTCTGGCTCATTATGGGTGCTTTAGTTAAAAAGTGTGAATGACTTTTAAAGGGCTTTAAATCCTGTTTTCCTTCTACCGGAGACTCAAGAAAAGAGTCCCATCTCATTACCAAGGATTCTTAATCATTAAGGAGGGAGATGGAAAGTTAGTAAACAACAAGAGCCTCGAGAGAGCCAAACCCTCTTCCAGTAAAAAGACAAAACAATTTAAAATAGGAATTTTCAGTGGTAACTAATTGAAGAGGCAGTACTGAGCTCTCATAGTTAGACATGATTTGTAGGTTAAATACATCATAAAATATAGAGGAATCATTTTTCAACAGCTTGTTTTCAATTATGTGAACATTTTCTTTTAATGCTCAGTTATTTCTTACTCCCCATTTTTTTCCTTTTTTCTACCCCAAAATTATAAAATCTTTGTTTTAAAAATGTCATAACTCAAATGTCATGAAGTGTGCTATGGAAGAGAATGGCAGTTACATTTTGGTTTGTACTGGCAGTTTGAGGATTTTTATGATCAGACACTACCCAAATTAAATTTTGTTTAGTGTAGCCTTTTGATTTTTGAAGTCTTTCAAGGCAACCAAACTCTGCTCTTCTTCAGAACTACTCTTTGCTGTACATAGCACATATTCTCTCTGAGTAACTGGCTGTCATTTTCTGTCCTATTTAACTTTTCATCTCAAAGTAGGTCAAGGTTAATTGTGATATTTGTTAGGCTCTTACTATGTGCCAAGTACTCTATGAAGTGGCGGCGTAGATACGAAGTAATCAAGTCAGACACAGTCCCTGTCCCACACGGACAGGGTAAGTCTAAGTAGGAGAAGAACAGGTATTGAATTCCCATTTTACAGATGATTGAGTCTTTATTAGCAATATAAGAATGTCAGTAAGCAGATATTAGGTCTGCTGTATTCATAACACTGTATAAGCCCCCAATTTCTGGCCTTCTTGTCCCTCTACAAATATGACAAGTGGGGAACAGGAAGAATCCAGCCTTTGACTAATGCCCCAGAGTGAAGTCACAAGATAGCTATGTCTAGCTCAAGGGTAATTAAGCTTCCGTGAGCTTGGTGGTCTCCTGGAAAATGAGCAGAGCAGGAGGACACATCTTCCTGGCCAGGGCGGGGAGACTAAGGCTGGGAGCTGTCTTCCGCTTTAAGGGATGCTCTTGGGAGGGAGCATCAGGGCTCTGCTCATCCCAGAGTGAATGGACCAGCATTTCTCCAGAATACAAGGGATTAGTGTCCTGTCAGAGAGTGGTTTCTTGATCCTCCTGGGTCTACTGCGAATGATGCATCTTTACCCATGAATTAGAGAAGCAGCGTGGCTCAGTGGAAAGAGCACAGGCTTGGGAGTCAGAAGTCATGGGTTCTGATCCTGGCTCCGCCACTTGTCAGCTGTGAGACTTTGGGCAAGTCACTTCACTTCTTTGTGCTTGTTACCTCCTCTATAAATGGGGATTAAGACTGTGAGCCCCCCGTAGGACAACCTGATCACCTTGTATCCCCTCCGGCGCTTAGAACAGTGCTTTGCACATAGTAAGCGCTTAACAAATGCCATCATTATTATTATTATTTCGGGGGAGTAAGCTGGTTGTGGGCAGGGATTGTGTCTGCTTATTGTTATGCTGAGAAGCAGCATGGCTTAGTGGATAGAGCAAGGGCCTGAGCCCGCTGTTGGGTAGGGACCGTCTCTATATGTTGCAAACTTGTACTTCCCAAGCGCTTAGCACAGTGCTCTGCACACAGTAAGTGCTCAATAAATACGATTGAATGAATGAATGAATGAAGGCATGGGTCCTAATCCTGGCTCTGCCATTTGTCTGCTGTGTGACTGTGGGCAAGTCACTTAACTTCTCTGTGCCTCAGTTACCTCATCTGGAAAATGAGGATTAAGACTGGGAGCCCCACATGGGACAGGGACTGTGTCCAACCCGATTTGCTTGTATCTAGCCCAGTGCTTAACATAGTGCCTTGCACATAGGAAGCACTTAATAAATATCATAATAATTGTCATATATTCTCCCAAGCACTTAGCACAGTGTTCTGCACACAGTAAGTGCTCAATAATTATGATTGAATGAATGAATGGGAGAAGTCTGCTCATTCACCACACCCGAGGACATCTGGATTTTCTTGTTAAGAAGAAATTCTAACCCGCTTCCAAGACAGACTGTAAGCTCCCTGGGGCAGAGAACATGTCTACCAAATTTGCTATATTACACTTTCCCAAGCACTTAAGTACAGTGCTGTCCACATAGTAAGCACTCAATAAATATGACTGATTCAATATAGACCTGCTTTCACATGCTTTGCTCCACTTCTCCTTATAGTGATAAAGTCTATTCTTCCAAGGGCCAAGTATTCAGGGTTTGGGCAGTAATACTGCCCACATTTAAGAAGCAGCCATGGAGGAAATGGCAATTTCTTTAGGAAGTTAGATTCACGCCCGAAGATGCTTATGAGTAACCTCCCTTTAAACTGGTCCCTGAGGGCAGGAATCTGAAATTTTATCAACCTGTTGTTAGGCTTCCCTACTGCAGACCTGGCCACTATGTATATTTTTTTCTAAAGACCAGACTGCCCATCGACTGAAAATGAACCTCTGTCAGCAAAATGCAGACAGGAAGAAGAAACTAATTATGTATTTGTAAATTCTTTGTTTATCCATATTAACAACAAAAGGGGGAGATTGAGATAAATCGTAAAGCTTGGATATCTCATGCATTAGGTATATTGCACATTCATTTTATAGACATAAAATGCAAACATTCTCTGCCAATTAGATGACATGAATATTAGGATCTCATCCATCTAATGCGAGCATCCTAGTTAGTTCTCTAGATTATGATAATGGAGGCATGAATTTATCTCAGTGATATTTGAAGTTTCTATGAAAATGGGCCACTAGAGGGAGAAAAGGATGCGGATTTGTTGGGAAGTGCATATTCTGGGATAATGAGTTTTTCTTTATGCAATCACAGCAAGTATGAACTGGGAGGTTTGCGTGCGTGTGTCTGTGCGTGATTGCACTGTAATTTTATAGTACTGTTGCTCATCCAGGCTGCAAATCCAAATGAAACTCACAAATCACAACCTGGTAGTCTTATTAAAAGCATATTGTTTGGCTGCGGGTGAGAAACTACAGCAAGCCCAAATACCCTTTTTTATCAAGTTCAAAGGTCATATTTTTAGTGGTTTTTAGAATGTTTTCATTTAGACCCCAATGGTCTTAAAGACTGCCCCTAGTGAAGGTAGACGTAGTAGATACCCTGGCTGTGAAGGGATTGCGTGGATGGCTTTGAAAGGGGAAGCAGCATGGTAGATGGATAGAGCAGGGGCCTGGGAGTTATAAGGTCATGGCTTCTAATCATGGTTCTGCCACTTGTCTGCTGTATGACCTTGGGCAAGTCACTTTACATCTCTGTGCCTCAGGTACCTCATCTGTAAAATGGGGATTGAGACTATGAGCCCCATATGGGAGAGGAACTGTATCCACCCCAGCACTTAGAACAATGCCTGGCACATAGTAAGCCTTTAACAAATACCATTATTATCATTATTATTACTGAAGAACCGTATCCACAGCTTTTAGCCTGCAGGACCATCTTTACGGACACAAATTCTTCTTGGGAAAACACTGGCTTAATCAGAGTGGGGCAGCGTGGCTCAGTGGAAAAGAGCACGGGCTCTGGAGTCAGAGGTCATGGGTTCATATCCCGGCTCCACCGATTGCCAGCTGTGTGACTTTGGGCAAGTCACTTCACTTCTCTGTGCCTCAGTGACCTCATCTGTAAAATGGGGATTAAGACTGTGAGCCCCACGTGGGACAACCTGGTCACCTTGTAACCTCCCCAGCGCTTAGAACAGTGCTTTGCACATAGTAAGCGCTTAATAAATGCCATCATCATCATTTGCCAAGAGAATCAATCTGGACAAACTGGGGAGTGAGGGAGGATCTCAATAGATTGTTCTAGGCTTCTTCCTACCAACTTAAAAGAAAATTGAAAGTGCTACTACAGTAGTCATATAATTTTATTAAATCCTTCTGTCTCTTTTCCATATGAGTTTATCATCCAATGTTATCTCTTTATTACTTAATAACAAACAGGTCTCACACTACCCAGATGACAAAGTGACAGTCCTATGGACAATAGAGACAAAATTGGCTGGTGTAGAAAATATGGTCTCTCCAATAGTGTGATTAAAATATCTCCACAGTATGGTGAAGAAAGAAACCCAACTGCTCTGTTTCTGGATGTTTGGGGAGAACTAAAGAATTGATTACAATCTCATTTTTCACTCTCCAGCAATGTAGAAATTAGATGTCAAGCATGAACACTTATTCTTCATTTAGGTCCCTACATGTTTGTTTTCCGTTTTTATTCTTAACTAAAATTACAAGATTGGGGAGAGGGAAAAGCTGAATACTGTGAGGTTAACAATTCACACTGAAGTGACAAATGAGCATTCTTCATGTGAAAATCAGGGCCAAACACTTGGGAGCAAAATCACCTCTCAGTGTGGGAACATTTCTCCAATTAACATTAACAAGACATAGGAGCAGCTGGATGGATGTGTTTAGCAGCTGCAATTCTGGGTGAAAAGGGGAAAGATACCCTACAGGTGCATGGTGATAAGCCTACTGAGTGAGCTGGGGGAAAGAGGGGGAATACAGGCGTGGTATTGAAGCAGAGTTAGAAACAAACAAGTTTTAAGATTGGTGTGTGCGGTTCATGAGTTGCTAGTTCCTGCAGCTGTACAGTTATCAGCCGCTGGGTTTCAGGGGCTTTGGTGTTATTTTATTCAGAGGGAGTAGATGGCTTGGGGAGGGTAATGCATTATTGCCCTTTTCACCAGTAGACCACCCTGTTTGAGACAAATGATCAAATACCTGATATGACAGAAGTTACTGTGTCCTGGCAAACAGTTTCAAAATCTCTCCAAGTCTGGCCGTTTTCCACAGCCACTCATGCTTCTAGAGTCACAAGGCACTATGTGCTGTCACATCCTCTGAGACCCATCTAATAATGGACTGTGATATCCCTTTTTTATAGTGTGAGAGCTTAGTACAGTGTTCTGCACACAGTAAGTGCTAAATAAATATGGTTGATTGTGTGAGAAGCTGTGTAACAGTAATTTATTTATAGTAATGCCTGTGTATCCATAATATATATTAGCAAATTGTGATATTCCCTTTTTATAAGTGTGAGAAGCAGCATAGCCAAAATTTATTTCTTTATATTAATGTCTGCTTCACTTATGACTGTAAGCTCCTTGTGGACAGGAAACGTGACTACCAACTTTGTTATTTTGAACTCTCCCAAGCACTTAGTACAGGGTTCTGCACAGTAAGCGCTTAAATACCACTGATTAAAAAATTCCATTGATCGATTGATTGAAGCAGTGTGGTCTGGTGGAAAAAAAGCACGAGCCTAGGAGCCAGAGGACCTGAGTTCTAATCCCAAACCTGCCACTTACCTGTTGTATGACCTTGGGCAAGTCATTTGACAGCTCCATGCCTCAGGTTCCTTATCTTTAAAATGAGGATGCAATATCTCTTCTCCTTCCCTCCAGCTGTGAGTTCCATACTAGACAGGGGATGAGTCCAATTTGATTATCTTGATTCACCCCCCCCCATTGCTTAGTACAATGCTTGGCACATAGTGCTTAACAAATGCCATTATCATCATTGCAAAATATATTAGCCAATAGTATTAGTCAGCACCACAAAGCACAACAAAAGCACATGAAAGTAAACTAAAGTAAACTGAGGAGAGTATTTGTCTTCATGCCTCCTTTATTGGAGCAATTTATCTGGACTTGCCTTCCTCCAAACCCTATGCTGGCACAGGAGATTCCTGTTCTTCAATCAATCAATCAATCAATCAATCAATCGTATTTATTGAGCGCTTACTATGTGCAGAGCACTGTACTAAGCGCTTGGGAAGTACAAATTGGCATCACATAGAGACAGTCCCTACCCGATAGTGGGCTCACAGTCTAAAAGGGGGAGACAGAGAACAGAACCAAACATACCAACAAAATAAAATAAGTAGGATAGAAATGTACAAGTAAAATAAATAAATAAATAAATAAACAGAGTAATAAATATGTACAACCATATATACATATATACAGGTGCTGTGGGGAGGGGAAGGCGGTAAGGCGGGGGGATGGAGAGGGGGACGAGGGGGAGAGGAAAGAAGGGGCTCAATCTGGGAAGGCCTCCTGGAGGAGGGGCATCAACCCTAGAGGGGCATCAGTTTCCTATTTCCTAATCTATCGATCATATTTATTGAGCACTTACTCTATGCTGACCACTGTAATAAGCGCTTGGGAGAGTTCTAGAAATCCCAGGATCTTACCATCTAGTGTGGGAGACAGGCACTAAAATAAATTACAGGTCGGGGGAAGCAACAGAGTTTAAAGATAAGTATATAAGTACTGCAGTAGAGAGTGGAAAGGGTTGGCAAGACAAGAATGCATTACAGCCTAGGGGAAGCTTACTGTAATGAGTAACACTATAGCCAAATAGACGGCAAGTTTGTAAGAACCAGGTTCAACTTTAACAACAGTTTTATTATCCACTATCTAAGAATTTCCTAGGCTGGATACATTCTTCTGGCATCTGGGTTTTGTGTGAATATCTGCCTATTTTAGACTGTGAGCCCACTGTTGGGTAGGGACTGTCTCTATATGTTGCCAACTTGTACTTCCCAAGCGCTTAGTACAGTGCTCTGCACACAGTAAGCGCTCAATAAATATGATTGATGATGATGATTTAAGAGCCTGCCTTCACAGTCTCAGTTTGGTTATGAAGTACTACAATCAGCCTTGAATCTTTCCAAGGTGTTTGGAGTCATTTCACATGTTCCATAAAGCTACTGGCCCATTTCCTTATAGAATTATGGAAGTGGAAAAGACTTCAAGAAACCACCTGGTCATCATCATATAGTTTTTGCTAAAGCATCCACAGGCACACAGTTTTACTAAGCACTGAGATTCCCTATCCTTTCAAATATTAGAGTAAAATGGGCGAACACTGACAAATGGTCCTAACAAATGCAAATATACTATGTACAATGGAAACTAAGCAATGAGACACATAGAAGTGAACAATAATAGCAGTCCAAATATTTACATATATGGAGTTTGAGTCTCCCTGATTTGAAAGGTGGGCACATTTAGCCCTGTTGGATTAAACAGTTCAGTTCCCCAATATAGTCTGGCTTGCACCAGGCATATTGAATGTTGCCCATAACCTTAAGGTTGGTAATCTCGTCCTGCTGTTTGTTATTGAATGTGGTCTGAAGGTGTGCTGGTGAAATGACTCCAGGAGCAAGATATGGTGTAGATCCAAGTCTCCCCACATTTAGCAGCATGTTGAAGATCACCCCAGCCTTGTAGACTTTCAACTTAGTGTGGAGCTCAATTTTCCTTGTCCCACTTTCTGTCTTATGGTCTTCTGAAAGCCTTTCTGCCCCTTTTGAGTCTGATGCCTCCCTTTTTTTCTATCCAGGCATTTCTGGATAGTGTACAGCCTCAGTTGCAGATTTTGTACCTGAATTAAGTTATTCTTATGCACGTATCTAGAAATTATTGATTTATATTAATGTCTGTTTCTCCCTCTAGACTGTAAACTTGTGGACAGGGAATGTGTCTACCAGCTGAGTTGTATTGTACCATCCCAACCAAGTACTTAGTGCAGTTCTCTGCACACATTAAGCACTCAGTAAATACCTCTGACTCTAACCAAAATCTTTCCTGCTTTTTTTAAGCCTCTTTCATCTTCTGATTCTTGTTAGATGAGATGATGCTCAGCATCTTCCCCATCAACTATATTAAGGATTTTAAAGTCGGTTAAAGCATCTCTTAGCCATGCAGAATTAAAGGGAATAGAAAGATATCCATTATGAGATTTGAATTTTTAAGATAGCCAGGAACTGTATATGAACACATTCATCTTTGGCATGATTTGGCACCACATTTGTGTGGTAATCTACTCTAAACTGATTTGGATTGGAAAAAGCATCAATTAAAGAGAGTCCGTAAAATGACTCCCTCAGAGTGAAAGGATGCAGGAAGACGGAAGGATCTGCTGGTTCTCACTCTCTCATTCTAATTGGCTCTTGTTGGGAGAATATTCCTGCCACTTCCATAGCAACCACAGCAATGATCTTAAGGTGATGGAGACCAGTGCAGTAGCAGTAAACTCCATCCATAGTGCCTCATGATCAGTCACAGGCAGGTCAGGGCCTGCTGCCGTCTCTGGTTTCCGCTCATTTCCCCTATTATGAAACGAAGGTACCATTAAAAACACTTCACTTTTTTAATAAGCTGGGAATCAAAAAGCCAGCACCTAGAGTCTTTGAACAGTGACCCTTGTGGCCAGAAAGGATTAATAGGCCTCCCAAAGCACTGAAGAGAAAAGAGCCCATTCATGATTATAAATATATTCACACTGAACTGGGATCTGACAGAAGCTACAGAAGGGCGGGTTTGATTCCCATCCCCCTTGATCCTGAATGCCTTCTGTTTGAAGGAATCCCTTTTAAAGTCACTGGTAACTCTGTCTGGGAAAAGGATTCAGGTCCTGGAGAGAAGGATAAAATACAAAAGGAAAAAGAGCATCCATTTTCTCACAAAACCCTTGTAGGAAATAATAAAACTAGCTCCCAAATCTTTTTAGAAATCTTACCGACCATGCAGCTCCTGCCGTCCTATCCAGATCTTAGTTCCCTGCTCTTCATTTATGTAAAACTGACTACACAAACCCTTTCATCATTTCCAACCAACTATATTTTTGCCTTTGGGCACAAACTCTTGGTTTTCCTTCTTCATAGATAATGAACAGGGTTGATCAGACTTAATGCTCTCCCAGCAAGATGTAGCTCCGAGGAGTTCAATCTATTTGTTCTGTGGGTATTTTGAAATTGATTTCTGGATTTTCCTGTTACTTTCTATTTTTCTTTTCCTTTTGGCACTGCCCCTCTGGGCATCCCCCTGGCCCAGGCTCTTATACTCACCTCCTCAGTCACTTCAGGTAGGGCCCCTCCCCATCACAGGTGAAAATTCCCTTTGATTTAAACTTGCTCTCAATTTCATTTTCGTCTCGTGTCACAGCTTCTCAGCAAATTTATGATCCAACCTAAATACATGCATTATGCTGGAAGGTTTCCAAGGAAAAAAAATAAAAGATCAGGACTATAAAACCAAGGACTAGATCCCCTATAACACTGGAGCACCGAGAATCAGCTCCTCATAGGGAAAGAATCCTACTCCACACCATCCAGGCTCCCAGAAGTCCTTTCTCTAAGCCAGAAAAGTGAAGCATTTCCAACTTTTAGAATTTTGGGAAGACTGTGGCTACATCTAGAGCCTCCCCCAACACTGCACAACACTTGGCCAGAAATCCCTATGAGAAGCAGCGTGGCTCAGTGGAAAGAGCCCGGGCTTTGGAGTCAGAGGTCAGGGGTTCAAATTCCAGCTCAGTCAATTGTCAGCTATGTGACTTTGGGCAAGTCACTCAACTTCTCTGGGCCTCAGTTACCTCATCTGTAAAATGGGGATTAAGACAATGAGCCCCCCATGGGACAACCTGATCACCTTGTAACCTCCCCAGAGCTTAGAACAGTGCTTTGCACATAGTAAGTGCTTAATAAATGCCGCTATTATTATTATTATTATTATTGGTTAGGCAGGGACTACGTGGCTTGTAGTCCGTGGGTCTTCCTCTTCCCTCCCATGCTGGGATCAGCTCCTCCCATCATCTGAAGGACATCAAGTGTTAGAAACCAACCTTACCACTTTTAGAACCCTGGAGAGGCTGTGCAACATGAAATGATCTTTTTGGACACACGATGCAGCCGGAATTATGAGCCCCACATTGGGCTTTTCAGTTTCACCCCCACACACTCATTGGTGAATTTCAGTGGCGTCTCCTAAGAGCACAAAGGACAAAGATATACAACCAAAATCTTTCCTGCTTTATTTTAAGCATCTTTCTCCTTTTGATTCCTTTTAGACAAGATGAGGAATGAAAACAAGGTGAGGAAACAGGTGCAGCGACAGCCTATCGTAGAGAGTCCTGTTCCTAGAAGTATCCTGTCAAACCTTCTGACTCTCAGCTTCTAGCCTTTGCGTGCCTCTGGATCCAGAGAATCTTTCTGCAATTTGCTCTTTGGGATGATGCTACAGAGGAGAGAAAGAAAAATATTGCAAGTTTTGGGAAATAGCCTCCCTGGGAAGAGGCTGAAGAAACTCATTTTAATTCTAGAGAAGAGAAGATTGAGGAGAGTTTAATTAGAATAGAAAAGGAATAGAAAAGATGATGGTGGTGAGCAAAGGAACTCTACTTCCACAGAGGATTGGATAAGAGGAAATGATTAAAAATTTACAGAAAAAGATTTGTGGCATTTAAAAACTTCCTGGCCCCAAAGTTATGAGACCAACTACTGAGGTTAGTTGTGGGCACTATTTCTCAGGAGAATTTAAGGACACAGTCAGTGAACACTACAGGAAGGTGGGGATACTGCCTGCCCAGAAGCAGATGGGGAGATGTGATTATCCCTTGAAATCTTTTCCAGACCCATGATCCTGAAATTTACTCCCTCAAAGTCCTTGCTTCTTCAGTTCTGCTTTTGGTCTGACATTCCCTCACTGTTTTCAGGATCTGGCACTTTCTGAGCAAGTGAAATCAGTAAAGACTAAGTTCCCAAGGGTTGGGAATCAAGGGGATCAGGAAAGTGGGTTTATTGAAAATAGTGAAGAAGTGATGAAATGTTCAACAACTGCTGCTGGGGCCACAGCTGAGCCAAGCCAGAAATCAACAGCTGGGACCTCTCCAACTTCTGTGGAGGAAAAAGCTTTGAGAGAGAGGACTGAAGTGTGGGTCACAGCTGCAAACCGTGATGTAAACCATTCCTTTCAGCCACCAGCCTCAATAGAAAAATGCTAATATGGAGATGAAAATACCCAGTCCCATTTGGGTTTTATTATTTGGTTATGGAGAGAGGGTTGGAAGACCTGGGAGTTATACTGTAGCTTGGGATAGGGGAGAGGGAGAGCATCCAGCAAAGCTTTGATCTTATCTAAGAACTGGATCAGAGAGGGGAGGGAATAGGGATGATAGAGCCCCAGACACCGACAAGGGCAAACTCAGAGGGTCCAGGCAAAATGTGACCAAAACAGTTCTGTTAAGCAGAACGGAACCTTTTAGAAAGGGCATTCAGATGGCAATAATCTCCCCCGCCCCCCACCAACCATTGCTCAGTTCTCTACTGTTTAAAAGCCCTTTAAAATAATGTCTCCGGGATCCAATGTGTCAATCCAACACTGAACCAGTATAAATATCTTTTACTAGAATCCACACTGATAGGTCATTTCCTGGAGGTTGGCCATAGCATGGTCTAATAATGTTAAAGATATTTATAGTATTTGTTAAGTGCTTACTACGTGCCAAGTGCTTGGGTAGATAGAAGATAATTAGGTTGGTCACATCAATATTTAATCCCCATTTTGCAGATGAAGGGGACTGAGACAGAGGGAAGTTAAGCGACGTGTGCGAGGTCGCACATCAGGCAGATGTCAGAGCTGGGATTAGAACCCAGGTCCTCTGACTCCCAGCCAGTGCTCTTACCACTAAGTCTTGCTGCTTCTCCAGCTGACCGTATTAACATCAGCCAGGGTGACCACCCGGTTGGCAAGCTGGAATACCATCACCCTAAACCCTAAACCCAGGTACTGAAAGTTTGTACAAGGTGCTAGGCACCATGCTAAACACTTAGGCGCATATAAAACAAGAGTTCAGCCACAGTCCCTGTTCTGTGTGGGTTTCATAATCTAGGTGGAGGTGGGCAAATATGTAGAAAAGATAAATTATAAGAATAAAAAATAAAAGGCCAAAGTAGATGAAGTCTCCTAGGAAAGAGTGATACTGATGTTCCCAAACTGCCACGGCTTCCTGGTGCTTTTAACAGCTGGAAGGACCAGCTGTTTCCAGCATCTGGCTTCTGGGGCAGGAGGGGCTGGCCTCCCACAGTGGCGGTTGGGAGAGGGGAGGCAGGAATCATGTCTACTAACTCTATCATAATGTGTTCTCCCAAGCACTTTAGACAGTGCTCTCAATTAATACCACCGGTTGATTGGAGGGGCCGCCCCCAGAATTAATGGTGACATGGTGGGTTCACATGCTGGTGTCCCGGTCAGGTGGCTTCTGGCTCCAGCACCCCGCAGGGGCTATCCATTTCATGAACATGTATGGCTGCGGTGAGCCCAGGAAGCTCCTGATTCAGTGCAGACACTGAATTGTCGGGACAGCAAAATGCCTGGCTGGATTGAGCAGCAGTTCTCACTGCAATCAAAACCACAGCAGGGGCTTGGGGGGACTCCTGGGAGGAGGCATTGTGCATCAAGACAAATTATGGTTTCTCTAATTAAACTGCTGATTATTCTCCCCATTTTGCATCTACGTTTCCCCACTGTTTTTAAAAATGCAGCAACTTGGTCAGTTGGTGGCACCAATTTAAAAAAACCTTTTGACATAATGAGAGCAGGGAGAGAGTCCAGAAGGCGTTTGTCTGAGGAGCAAGGTGGCAACTCCAAAGTGACGCCGAGGCCCTTCCAGAGAGCCAGGCTGTTAGCATCCCCACTGCAGAAGAGGGGCAGCAAGGGTGAGAGGCAGGGTCAGGGCAATACCATGTTCCACAGAGTGGTGGAAAGAAACACTTCTCTGAGGAGAGCTAAATTGTTAGAACTGCGTCAACTTCCGAGCCCTTGGGAAGCTTTCGAATCCCAAATTAAGCCATTCCCCTTTTTGTGGAGTGAAATATTACAAGTCACACAGAGATGCATGCATAATTATGTCCTGTCTCAAAAAAAAATCATCTTGGTTCTGCAGAGAACAATTTAAAAGTATGGCCAGACATTTAGAGATGTGTCCTTAGAGTCATAGTGAAGGCTTCTCTACACAATGTGAAGTCTGTATAAACATCATAAGGCTGAACAGCTACCAAAATCTACTTCTGAAGCCTTTTATGACTCTCTCCTTAAGGCCCTTTTAATCTATAGGTTAACAAATCAACGCTTCTGAAGATTCCTCTGGATGTTAAGCAGGGGCGTTTTCCTCTGCTAAGCAGAAGATTCATTCCCAGTTTAGATAGACAGATAGATAACCTTCAGGGCTCAAAGGTGTTGCTACTGACAGTGAGATTTTATCAGCGTGTGAATGTCTGGTGGGCTGACGTAAGACTGGCAATCCCTTTGGCATCACAGGTATGGAAAGATTGCTCCTTCCTCCAGTATTGCATTTTTGTTTCTTCCCCTGAGCAAAGAAGGTCATGACTTAAAGAAGGAGAAATGATGCCAGATTTATGGGTAGCAAATGCAAACTGTGGTAATCTACCCATGGGCCTTCCAGAAATTTGGAACTTCCAGAAATCTGTGGTAAAATACTAGGTACTCAGATTGGACACATTCTCTGTTCCAAATGAGACTCCAATCTAAGGGGAAAGGAGAACTGGTATCTTATCCTCATTTATAGATGAGGCACAGAGAGGTAAAGTCACTTGCCCAAAGTTAACTAGCAGACCGGTAGCAGAGCTGGGACTAGATCCCATGTCTTCTGACTTCCAATTCCATGTTGGCTCCACTAGACCATGCTGCCTCCTTAATGGGACGAGTATTGCTTCCATGCTGATGGCTTGTCTGGACTTTAGGATTCTTTGTTTGCCATCCTGTCTAGCAGTTTGATGGTCAGTATGGCAGGAAAGTGGCAGAGATGTACTTGCTCTAGAAGTTGGATGTGACACCTAATGTAGGGAAGGCTCACCATGGCAGTTGCTTTCAACACTATCATTTTGGTCTCAGTCTTGATGCCATGTTGGCAGTATACTCTGTCAGTTTCCTAGGGTCTTTTTAAAGATTTCCTGTGTTTTATCTATTTTGTATCATTGGGTGATGTACTACCTGATAGCAGGATTCAAAGAGGTTATTCAGTTCTCTACTATTGAGGGAAATCCTTGATTGTGTGTAGAGCTGTTAGAGCAGGTTGCTACAGAATCTCATTTTCCTATAGGTTAATCATCAATCCGTATCACTGCTGATTTTGAAGAGGGGTTCATAATCATCTTTTGTGTGCTCCTCAAGTGCAGTCATTAATGTGTGTGAGCCTGATTTGAAGATATTGCATGTGCTCTTAGTTATTTTTAATTGAACTTGATTTCTAGAGGATAGGAATAATTTTCTGACACAAATTTCCAAATGATCCAAATGGGGATCATTCAAAAGATGGTGGAGGCAAGGGCGCGGTGTCCCCCTGCTTCTCTCTAAGATGGCGGCAGACCCCAAAATGTCCCCAAATATCAAAGCCAAGCACCACCATTTGGTACATAATTGGTACCATTTGTTCTGACAGAAGTAATACAGAGGAGCTCAAAGTAGATATTTTGTTTCAACTTTTATCCCACTGCCTTCAGCTCTAACAGATGTCACTTGTTCATCATGAAGGCACCACTTGGAAGCTTTGGGGTTTCAGCCTTTTCTTGGCTATTTCAACATTTCCATCACTGGTGCTATATCTTAAATCCTGTAATTGTTTTCTATAATGTAACCATTGGCTTAGGATTTAGAACTATATACTGGGGGAAGATTGGCATAGAGTCACTCAAATGCATAGATGGCAAGTTTTGTATGCAGAATGTTGAAAGGGATAAGCTTCTAGTGCTTATTGCAATTTTCAGAACTCATGCAAAAACATTCTCTATAGAGATAGATTCCCATTGCACATTCAAATGATTTGAAAAAGCTTCTTTTCTCTGAAGTATCCTGCAGGTATAGGGATTGAATAGTTTTGAATACAAATAAGAGATTGCTTTCATTCCCTATGCACCCCATTCAGAGGATAAGTTCAGAGAAGAATTGACTGCCATTCATTCTTTGTAAAAGTTCCTACTCATGGTAACAGGGCATCTCTGGTTCCACTGGACAATTTCAAAATTGGGTAGATTTTACTTTGCTTTGGAGATTTGAAAAACAACACTCCTGTTTTCTAGATGGGCATTCAACTTCACCAGGCTTTTAAAAGCTAAACAAGTCTTCCCTCCTGCGAAAACACATTTTCAAATCCCTTATAGAGCTGGAATTGGAGTCAACTCATATTAAAAAAAAATCTTCCGAAGTATAAAGCTCTGGAATAGATGGTAGCCTGACAGGCCAAATCTGCTCAGCACAGTACTTATTCCTGGAGAGGTTTTCTGTGTGGAAAATTTCCATCTCGAACAGAATCTACCTGGAGCATATTTAATCTTTGACACTAAACATGTGATCGGGGGCAGGGTGGCACTTTGCAGATTGGTTTGGGGGGGAAATATGTCAGTGGACCCCTCCCTCCCGGACATCCTCCCCACCTTGGTTTCATCCCAGCCTCCCTACCACTTTGGGGGGTGTGGGGAGGGGGCTTTAGGGAACTTGCTTGGCAGGGAAGAGATTGGGGTGGCCTTGTCAGGGGAAACAATCAGTCAATAAATGGTATTTTTGAGTGCTTATTATGTGCAGAGCACTGTACTAAACGCTCGGGGAGTACAATGCATCAAAATTAACAGACATGTCCCCTGCCCATAACAAGTTTACAAAAGGTTGGACATTATAATTATTTCCTACCAGCAGCAGCATTCAGTAGTAAGTCATGTGGTAAGAACAGTGCCTCAGTGTGTCACATCATGTCTGGAGAAAAAAATCAAAATCTACCCCACATGGACTCAGTCCATGTTCCACAAGGGGATCACGGTTTTAATCCCCATTTTACAGATGAGGTAACAGAGGCAGAGAGAAGTTAAATGACTTGCCCAAGGTCACACAGCTGACAAGAGGCGGAGCTGGGATTAGAACCCAGGTCTTCTGACCCCCAGGCCCTTGCTCTTTCCACTAGGTCACACTGCTTCTCTAGATTCTTAGAGAACAAGTACATTCCATCTCAGTTGCTGAATCAAGAAGATACTGTATCACGACATGGGGTACAAGCCAGTGTATCTCGGTTGCTGAAATATATTGGATTCTACCCCATGTCGTGATACAGTACCTTGTATCCCCCAACCCTTTCATCCTGGTGCCAAGATTAACTTTCAGGGAAACATTGGTTCTTAGGTTAAATGTGGAATGAGCCAAAGGTAGTGAAGATATCCCGTGAACAATACTCCAGATACAGAATGTGGGATTCAAATATGCATCAGAAACTCTATACCAAAAAACGTGCTCCAGAAACTTCTGCTATTTTCTGGTCTATTGCAACCTAACCTTTTACCACAACTAACCCACCAAGTACTTCTCTTTTCCCTTCTAGGTGGCCTTCCTAGTTTGGGAGCCAAGAGACAAGAGACTGGGAATTAATCAGTTGATCTTGTCTCTTCCCTTTCTGTCCTCCTTCCCTCCCCGCAAGTCTTGCGAAGTTCTAGGTTCTCCTATTTTCTTTTTCCTCTATCCCAACGTTTTTGGTGAGAAGAAGCCGAGGAGGGAAGAAGGGACTCAGGAAGAAGAGTTAATAGTAGGCAGAGTAGAATTACCACCGGCGGTGGATTTTGGAGGTACATTTCCTGTTATGCTTAGAAAAATGCTGATTTGGTTCACTTTTCTACATCTGGGAAGGAGTCAAAGGTTTTGCGGATTATGAAGTGGAAGTACCTGGGACCTCCCTGCCTCTAAAAACTCTCAAATGGCCCGCCCCAAAGATGTAAATTCAGCCCGTGATGGCCCCTCATACTAACAGAATGGGGATAGGGATGGCGCTTGCATTTAACATTATATTGGATGGTGCTAATTTAAATGTCTTCTTTGGATTCCGCTGACATTGGTATAATGTGTGTTACTGGGTGAATTTTTGCTTAGTAAAAGAACAATCAATCAATCAATCGTATTTATTGAGTGCTTACTGTGTGCAGAGCACTGTACTAAGCGCTTGGGAAGTACAAGTTGGCAACATATAGAGACAGTCCCTACCCAACAGTGGGCTCACAGTCTAAAAGGGGGAGAACAAAAAAACCCACCTCAAACTTTTCCTGTGCAAAATTGTTCCAATTCTCCCAAGTATTACTTCCCACCTGCATGACTTCCATAGCCAGTAGGAATTTGGAGGGGGGGAGGGGAGGGAAATGGGGGAGCAGTCAGGTGACGAGCTCACAGGGCTATCATAAATTGATTAAACTCTGTCTTCCAATTATAGCATAAGGGAACTATACATAGACATTGAGAAGCAGCATAGCATGGCCTAGTGGAAAGAGCCCTAGACTGGGAGTCAGAAGACCTGAGTTCTCAATTCGGCTCCACCACTCATCTGCTGTGTGACCCTGGTCAAGTTGCTTAACTTCTCTGTGCCTCAGTTTCCTCACCTGTGAAATGGGGATTAAATACCTGTTCTCCCTCCTACTTAGACTGTGAGCCCCCTGAAGGACACGGACTGTGCCTGACCCGATTACTCTGTATCCACCCGGACTTAGAATAGTGCTTGACACATAGTAAGTGCTAAACAAATACCACTAAAAAAGAAAACACCTGTTCTTCTCACTCCTGCCGTTTCTAATGACTACGCCAAAGTTCCCTGTACCCATTTATGAAGCTGGCTCAAAATGCCACAGTACCAAGGCACCACAAGATCTGAGTTTGCCCCAGCAACAACCTCAATTAGAGGTTCAGGTGCCAAAATCGTAATTGGAAAAAAAGCCTGCCAGGCCACTCAGCAGAGGGAGGGAGAAGAATGCAGTGCCTCCCGCTTCAACGGGTACAACATCAAGGGAAAAGATATCCGCTGTTAGATCTGTGGTCATTTCCTTCTGGAACCAATTCAGAGAGGTCAGCAAAGGGGTGACTGCGGTGATGAACTGATCTATAATTGTGACAGGCCAATACTGCCCTTTGTTTCAGCAACAGGTCCGTGTCACGCAAAAGCTTTGGAAACAATCTCCTTAAAGAGATAAAGTACGGATAATAGTTTTATTCCATCTGAACCAAATAGGAAAGCACACACTGAATCCTCTCAATCACCCTGGGGCATCATTACCCCACTCCATCAATACCGTTTGTAACCTATGACAGCTACAAGGAGACCTGCATGATGGCATTTATTTCACTGAAATGGATCTGCCAGCTATTTCTGCATCCTCAATGAGAAATCATTTGCAAACTTAAAAGCTTCAAGAGGTGTTATCCTTCTTGGGCGACTGTGCATTTATGTCTCATGCTGAAAATCGGCCTCATTCTCGTGATAGCGATGGAGGCGCCTGTTCCTTGGCCCACATTAAATGCCTTCCTATGCAACCAATCCAAGGCAACACGCAGAATTGCCCTCGCTAGGATTTCAGCTATTGACCTGCCGTTCTCCCTGCTCTTTCAGTGTGGCTCCCTCCCCCGCCACATCAAGAGCAAATAGCTGACCATCTGACCCTAGCTCTGAAACTGGTTGGCTCGCCCTGGCACCATGGGCGCATTGCTTCATCCTCTAGGCTTCAGTTTCTCCATCTGCAGAGTGGAGAGGGTCATTACTTTGACTTATCTCTTGGAGAACAGGCATCGCTAATAACACTCCCTGCGAATAATATTGCAAATGGGAAGGACGTGATACCCACCAAGTAAAAATAAGGTTTCCTCATTCTGACTGAAAAAGTGCTGTGGCTTCCCTCAAAGAGCCTGTTCGCTTCTGCTTTTAAAACCCATTTAAGCCTGATGACCTGCATGTATTATGCTCATAAAAGGTTTTAAGAGGTAAAGAAAGGGTCTGATAATGAGCCGGAAACCTAATTAAACTGCTCAGCATAGGGATGATACAGGAAGTCAAGGGACATTTCTTCTAAGTATGACATGGTCTAACCAGATCGATAGGAACTGGGCACACTCTGGATATATGAAAACCCCAAGTAGTTCACAAAAATAGATTTTAATGGGTTTTAATCCAGAGATACATCTTATTTAATATACAACACAATATAGGCTAGCTGGTCCTTGTCATAACAAGAAATTCCCAGTAACTTTGAAATGCAGTCCAGCCCTGAAAAACACAGAACACCTGAAATGATGCAAACACGAGGAAGTTTACTCTGTTCCCCTCAAAATAAGCAGTTATTTTCCTGACAAACCCTGTGTTAAGGAAAATTCTTATTCTATTACACGCACCTTGACCGATGCCACACATTGATGAACAACCATTTCAATCAGCCAATGGTATTTATTGAGTGCTTACTATGTGCAGAGCACTGTACTTCATTTATTTAATCATTCAATCGTATTTTTTAAGCACTTATTGTGTGCAGAGCACTGTACTAAGTGCTTGGGAAAGTACAATACAACAATAAACAAGACACATTCCCTGTACACAACGAGCTTCTTCTGATACCCATGGTATTCCAACCACATCATTAGAAAAACTTTCCTTAATGCAGTGAAAATACACATTAAGGAAGATTTGCATGTATATTCATATATGCATATAGATGTAGATATCACTATATAGATATCCTTGAACTTTTTTGAAAGTGTGGAAGTTCAGGTTGCTACACTAAGATTTCATGATCATTTCTGCAGTCAGCTCCCATTTGTATCAAGGCTTAATTAATGTCAGAACACATTATGGCAACATGATTAAGTAGAAGTAGGCTAATTAATATGGCATCAGTAATGAGAATAGAAGAGAAGCAACAAATCCATAAAGAGATGAGAAGCAGCCTGGCCTAGTGGACAGGCCTCAGAGTCAGTAATAATAATAATAATGTTGGTATTTGTTAATAATAATAATAATGGTGATATTTGTTAAGCGCTTACTATGTGCAAAGCACTGTTCTAAGCGCTGGGGGGGATACAAGGTGATCAGGTTGTCCCACTTGGGGCTCACAGTCTTCATCCCCATTTTACAGATGAGGGAACTGAGGCACAGAGAAGTTAAGTGGCTTGCCCAAGGTCACACAGCTGACATGTGGCGGAGTCAGGATTTGAACCCATGACCTCTGACTCCAAAGCCCGGGCTCTTTCCACTGAGCCACGTGCCAAGCACTGTTCTAAGTGCTGGGGTAGATACAGGGTAATCAGGTTGTCCCGCGTGGGGCTCACAGTCTTAATCCCCATTTTACAGATGAGGTAACTGAGGCCCAGAGAAGTTAAGTGACTTGCCCAAAGTCACACAGCTAAGAGGCGGAGCCGGGATTAGAACCCACAACCTCTGACTCCTAAGTCTGTGCTCTTTCCACTAAGCCACGCTGCTTCTGGAATCAATCAATCAATCAATCGTATTTATTGAGCGCTTACTGTGTGCACAGCACTGTACTAAGCGCTTGGCAACATATAGAGACAGTCCCTACCCAACAGTGGGCTCACAGTCTAGAAGGGGGAAGGACCTGGCTTCTAATTCTGGGTCTTCCATTTGTTTGCTGTGGGACCTTGGGCAAGCCGATTCACTGCTCTCAGTTCCCTCATCTGTCAAAAATCATCATCATCATCATCAATCGTATTTATTGAGCGCTTACTATGTGCAGAGCACTGTACTAAGCGCTTGGGAAGTACAAATTGGCAACATAGACAGTCCTAAAAATGGAGATTAAGACTGTAGGCCCCATGTGGGACATGAACTGTGTCTACCCGGAGTAGCCTGTACCTACCCTAGTGCCTGGCACATAGTAAGTGTTTAACAAATACCATTAAAAATAAAAAAAAATGGCAGAGTCAGGATTAGAACCCAGGTGCTTCCGACTCCCAAGCCTGTGCTTTTTCTGGATGGCCACACTGCTTCTCTGCTTTTCTCCCAGAAAGCCAGTCCCTATCTGGTCTCACTAGCTGCAGCTGCACTGGCCTGCTGGTTTTGAGAAACAGAAGGGATAAACCTGCAGTAGGTTAACTTTGCATGTTTCAGTCAATCAATCAATAGTTTTTATTGAGCACTTATTGTATTCATTCATTCAATTGTATTCAGTGTGCGCTTACAGTGTGCAAAGCACTGTATTAAGTGCTTGGGAAAGTACAATACAACAGACAGACACATTGCTCGCTGTATGCAGAGCACTGCACTAAACGCTTGGGAGAATACACTATTATGGAGCTGGTAGACATGTTCCCTTCCCACAGGGAGCTTACAGGCTATCGTTTTACAAGTAGCATTTACAGGAAGGACTTCTTTGACCATTATGTGCAAATTCAACTAAACCAAAGCATTTAGATGTACCCGCAGCAAATAGGCCATCACATTTCTTGTAAAGAAATCTGGGGACTTCAAACTAAACTGTAGCTGTCACTCCAATCCATAAAAATGGCTGGCGGGTTAAGCTCTGGTTTAAACATTATTAACCCACTTTGAAACAATTGGAAGTTTCTCTAGCATAGTTATTGTTCATAGGACAAAGTGAGTGAAATGGGTGAATTATGTTCCCTGGTTCATTGAGCTACCCAGAGTTTGAACTGGCTTCTTACTTTGCTTTCTGAAAGGCGGCAACCAACCACGGTAACCTCATTGCTTCTTTAGCAAGTTGTCTGAACAGAGTCAATTGATTTTGATGAAATTTGTTCAGTTAATCCCTCCCCGGGTTTCACTGAAATGGTCAAGATTCGTGATTTTTCTGACAGAGAGTTTTGGCCCTTCCAAAACCTGCCCTGGTTCCTCACCATCCCAGTTTAATTATTTGAATCCTTTAGGAATTGAAGCAGGTAGATTCTGCCTCACCACGTATTAGCAGTAGTGCAGTGGATAAGGGAAAAGGGATGGAAGAGAATGGAGGTTTACTTAGGCATGAACTAGAAAAGAGCTGAGATGATGGTGATGATGATCTCATATTTGTTAAGTGCTTATCAAGTGCTGCTCTAAACGCAAGGGTAGATACAGGTTAATCAGGTCAGACACAGTCCCTGTCTCACAAGGACTCACAAGTCCAAAGAAGATATTGCCAGACGCAGTTTGGGAGACAAGAGGACAGTAGAGGCCAGATGGAGCATTTGAAAACTATCTGAAATAACGGCTATGGAGAGAGAAAGTGATTTTTTTGTCCATTCTCCAGGACCCTTTCATGCTTTTCCTTCTTAAAATCACATCTCCTCCAAGAGGCCTTCCCTGATTAAGCCCTCATTGTCTGTACTGCTCTCCTTTCTGCATTGCCCTTGCACTTGGATTTGTACCCTTTATTCCCCCCACCCTCATCCCCAGGGCACTTATGTAGATATCTTTAATGTGAATATTAATATGAATGTCGGTATGTCCCTCTGGACTGTAAGCTCCATGTGGGCAGGAAATGTGTCTTCGGTCTCTGTTGTATTGTACTCTCCCAACCGCTTACTATGGTGCTCTGCATATGGTAGTGCTTATTAATACGATGGATTGATTGATTGATGTCTAGACTTTGCTCTGAACCCTTTGCTTTCCTGGCCTGTCTCCTTCTCAACTTCCTGCGACTAAATCCTGGGACTGAGGATGGCTCCAGGGAAGTCACGCCTGTAATTTCCCAAAAGGTTGCTTCCTGGCATATGTCCAGAACCCCTGGAACTGTTTCCTGACTCAGTAGGACCATCTCTCAACTTTGCACTCAGGCATCAACATGCAAAGCATTGCAAAGTGAATTACTTCCAGTTACTGTAAAGTGACTTTTTCAGTTGACCCATTTATTGCCTGACTCCAAAGATTGACCAATAAGTCAAAGGTTTAATAAGTAAGATCTATTTTGTTTAGTTTAAATGTGTACGGTATTATTTGTCTTACATAAGAGAGTCCGATGCTTTCCTACCTATCTATTGTACTGTATTGAATTAGCAGGGTTGATGTTATCAGCACTTCTAAAAAGTGCTGATATCCTGTGCTGTACTTGCTTGTGTTAATCAATGTTAATTATAGTACTGGTGGAGGAGGTGACAAATCATACTGAGCTAAATCAAGTTTGTCAGAAACAAACATACAGCCTTTATATTACATCCTGGTTAAAGAAACACAAAAAGAACACATTAGCCTGTAACACTACCAGAAATATTCCTTATAACCCCCCATTTAGAGCAGGAAAATAAAACAAAGCTCAAGTTTTATAGGTTGGATAGTTCACTAATGTTTTTACAGACAAAATAAACTTGAATTTCAAGGATATTTGGTCAAAATTCCTCTCAGTTCTACTGTCTAAATTGATATTTGTTTGGATGCACTGTTACCCAGCCTTAACCGATCAGAATCATCCCATTCCCATTTCACCTTTCTTCTCCCGTCCAGAATAGCTCCAGCTAACTGCCCCCTTACCTAATGTCCGGGTAATTTTCTGACACCATCTTGTGACTAGGTGGATCTGGGAACTCCTTATTCTCAGCTTTAAGGCAATCAATCAACTCTCCCCCCTCATACCTTACCTAGCTGATATCCTTTTACCAGGCAGCCTGCACACTTCACTCCCCTAAATCCAACCTACTCACTATAACTCGACCTCATCTTCCTCCCCACTAATCCTTTGTTCATATCCCACTCTCTGGCCTGGAATCCCACCCCCATCCATCCCACTCTCCCTACCTTCAAAGCCTTCCCAAAATCATATCTCTTCCAACCCCTCACTTTTCCTATTTGTTCTCCCTTCTGCCTCACCTATATACTTGGGCCTGGACCCCTTAAGCATTTTGATATTCATCTCAACTCCCAGCTCCATAGCATTTATAATTTATTTTAATGTCAGTCTCCCCCTGTAATCTATAAACTCCTTGTGGACAGGGATCAGATGTACCTATCATATTGTACTGTACTGTATTGTCTAGAGGATAGAGGACGGGCCTGGGAATCAGAAGGACCTGGGTTCTAGTCCCCGCTCTGCCACTTGTCTGCTAGGGGACCTTGGGAAAGTCGCTTTACTTCTCTGGGCCTCAGTTTCCTCCTCTGTAAAATGGGGATTATGGCTGGGAGCCCCATGTGGGACATGGATTGTGTCCAACCTGATTACCTTGTATCGACCCCAGCGCTTAGAACAATGTGTGGCACTTAGTAAGTACTTTACAAATACCTTTTTTTTATTTTACTCTCCCAAGCACTTAGTACACTGCTCTGCACACAGTAAGTGCTCAATAAATACCACTGATTGACTGGGCCTCTGAGAGAGGCAGGAAACTTCCAGAGGAGGTCCTAAATCCAATAGACTTGGCACTTAGTTGAGGAAGAAAACCAAACTGTCTCACTCTCCTCTCCAAAGCAAAAAGCATGATCTCCCCAGGGATATAGATTCACAAATAGATGGACTTCATAGACACACCTCTTTATAGAAAAGAAATACAAAAATACTCATTGTCTATATTTACATGCAAGCATGCGTGTGCGTGCGCGCGCGCACACACACACACACACACACACAGCTAGAAATTTAAATCTCCCTTAGGAGTATTTAATCTATTTAACAAGACTATTTAGGTAGTAGAGACTTCAAGCCAAAATCCTGGTACTTAATAACTGTAGTATTTGTTAAGCACTAACTATGTGCCAGGCACTGTACTAAGCGCTGCGGCAGATACAAGCAAATCACAAGCAAATCAGGTTGGAAACCCTCCCTGTCCCACGTGGGGCTCACAGTCTCAATCCGCATTTTACAGATCAGGTAACTGAGGCACAGAGAAGTCAAGTGACTTGCCCAAGGTCACACAGCACACAAGTGAAGGAGCTGGGATTGAAACCTTCCGACTCCTAGGCCTGTGTTTTATCCACTACACCATGCTGCTTCTTGTAGTGCCTCATTTGGTACTAGTCCTTAAGTTTACCAGGGTTACCCCAAAACTAGCAACATCCACTTAGCTTTCTCCTTGTAGAATGCTGCCTGTCAGGAGTATCCCGCAGTGAGCCCAAGCGTTACAAAAACAACTTCAATTTGGAGTGAAGAAGCAAGAGATGGAGATGAAGAGTGAAGAAGCAAGAGCAAGAAGCAAGCTATTCTTCCCGTCTTCCCGTTTTGAATATTTCTCCCAATCTCCCCTCTGTCCTAATCCTTTGGTGAAATTACCTAGGCTCCAACTGATGTCATCAGGTAAGGTGGCCACCCCAAGAGTGATTGACAAGGCATATATGTGTCACTTTCCCAGGCAAGGTATATACTGCATGGCAGGAAGGCCTATAATTTCCCCTTCTGGTACCCTGTCTGGGAAGAGAGTGTAACCAGTGGTATACACTGGCAAACTAAAATGTTTGAGAATGTTTGGGCAGGTAGGCCTGCTTGCGGCAATTCTATATGGGGATGCAAGGCTAGCCACCATACCTCTGGCTTTTACCAGACCTGAAGGAGTGATTCTCCCCTTAACTAGGATGAGGAAGAGAAGAAGATGGAGGGAAGAACAGACAGAGACACACAGAGAGAGAGAAAGAGATTTTTTCCTCTGCTCTTAGGAAGCGCACTTGTCCTATCCTACCAAGGAAGGAAAAAAAAAAGCCGGTGTGAGTGAATATATAGTCCGAGTCAGTGTGAGTTATTGAAATTCACAAGTTCCACATATCGAGGTCTGTTGGTCTGTTTAGATTCTGAGTGTAATTTCAGGTTAAAAATAATCTTTGCCATATTTGATCTGTAATCACTTGAACAAGAGTAAATAGATGAAAAACTGAATTAAACAAGGCAGTGGAATTGATTGTAGTGTAATAAAATTTCCTGAGCATTAAGAAACTCCAACTTTCCCACAGAAGATTCTACGTTTCTTCTATTTCTCTAATTCCATTGTATGATATTCCAGAAGTATTACTGTGCCAAAATAAAATTTGGGGCCAGTTTGAGCTTCAGAAAGAGCAAATCTATTTATGTCCCAGCAGTCAGCATTTATTAGGTCCTAGTTTATTAGGGTTTTTAAAATACTAGTTATGAGAGACCAAAATCAATAATGTATTTGAAACTATGTGAATGAAAACCCAACTAGGTAGCAATGCAGTGTCTGTCTTTGGTGAATAATATCTTAGAGAAATCTGAAAATCCACTTTCTATTTGAGACTTAGAAAATAAAAATGATCCTTTACTCTTACAAAGTGGAACCTAAAGGTCTGTAAGTCTTTCAATATAGTGTTTGTTTATTGGGTATGAATGCTTGCATTTCAGTAGAAAACTTACACGACTCACACGTTACATTCCAGAAAGGTTTCATTAATGCCACTTGAGTGCTAAACTCTAGATTAAAGTACAAGTCAGGATCTCAAACAGTAAGGCGTGAGTGTTACAGAATTGCTTAGCTTCTAAATATAGTGCCCAGCCTCAGTCTGTGCCAATAGGTCACCTAACTGTACTAATCAATCAGTCAATCAATCAATCGTATTTATTGAGCGCTTACTGTGTGCAGAGCACTGTACTAAGCACTTGGGAAGTACAAGTTGGCAACATATAGAGACAGTCCCTACCCAACAGTGGGCTCACAGTCTAAAACACTACAAAAAGCCCAAACAACTCCCCTCTGTTGAGGGCACCCACGGGTTGGTCCATGTAAATTGTGAGTCCCTCCTGAAAAGGCTGGAAAGGTGACTGCCAAGGCCACCATGACCCGTTCTTTTGTGGGCACTAAAGTAGAGGAAAAAGAACAGTTGATTTCCCATGGCTAATAATGTGACATACCTCACTGGGGTACTTTCGTTCATTCATTCAAGCTTATTTATTGAGTGCTTACTTGTGCAAAGCACTCTATTACGCTCTTAGGAGAGTACAATATAACAATAAACAGACACAATCCCTGCCCACAACAAGCTTACAGTACTAGGGAGAATATTTAGCTACCCCCTTTTGTAAGCAAAGGAGATTAGATGCAGTCCCTTTCCCACATGGGGCTCACATTAGCCCCATTTTAAAGATGAGGTAACTGAGACCCAGAGAAGTGAAGTGACTTGCTTAAGGTCACCCAGCAGACAAGTGGCAGAGCCAGGATTAGAATCTAGTCCTCTGATTCCCAGGCCTGGGCTCTATCCACTAGGCCACACTCTAAATGTGGGCATGGCTCAACTAGCCAAGGGTTTCAAATGGAGAAATTTGAAGTTTTCAGGGGCCCACCCTGCAAAATGGAGGCTTTATGGCAAAGGTACCCCCGATTTGCTGCCTTTCCAGGGCTCCCAGGGTCTGTCCTGGCAGCACCGGTTTGGGGGGTCTGGTCCTGGAGGGGGTGGACCTAGGGGAGGGGACACTCCAGATGCTCCAGCCCAAGCCATGGGGTCCCCCGCCGCTGCTGTTCTGCAAGAAGCAGCATGGTATAGTGGATAGAGCCCAGGCTTGGGAGTCAAAAGGTCGTGGGTTCTGCCACTTGTCTGCTGTGTGACCTTGGGCAAGTCACTTCACTTCCCTGGGTCTCAGTGACCTCATCTGGAAAATGGGGATCGAGACTGGGAGCCCTGCTCTAAGTGCCAGAATAGATACACGGTAATCAGGTTGTCCCACATGGGGCTCATGATCTTAATCCCTATTTTACAGATGAGGTAGCTGAGACACAAGGAAGTGAAGTGATTTGCCCAAAGTCATACAGCTGACAAGTGGTGGAGTAGCCATTGGAACCCATGACCTCTGATTCCCAAGCCCATGCTCTTTCCACTAAGCCATGCTGCGTATCCATTCCAGCACTCAGCACAGTGCCTGGCACACAGTAAGTGCTCAACCCCATAATTATTTATTATTACTACTATTATTAACAAATGGCTTTTAGAGCAAATTAAACCAAAGTGGTCTTTGGAAGGCCAAATGACTCAACTCAGACTTGCATATTTTGGACACATAATCAGGAGCACTAATTCCCTGGGGAAGACACTAATGCTGGGAAAAGTCCAGGGAAAAAGTGGGAGAGGCGGACCAGGAGCTAGATGGACAGAGACCATAATAACGCTTAATGGAAGAACTAGATTATGGCTGGAGGACAGGACGTTCTGGGCCAAGTATATCCATGGAGTGGCTATGAATCAGAAGAGACTGGACAGCACGATGACAGTAATTATTATTAAATCATATTTGTACAGATTTATTACTCTATTTTACTTGTACATATTTACTATTCTATTTATTTTGTTAATAATGTGCACATAGCTTTAATTCTGTTTGTTCTGACGATTTCGACACCCATCTACATGATTTGTTGTCTGTCTCCCCCTTCTAGACTGGGAGCCCGCTGTTGGGTAGGGACCGTCTCTATACGTTGCCGAGTTGTACTTCCCAAGCGCTTAGTACAGTGCTCTGCACACAGTAAGCACTCAATAAATACGACTGAATGAATGAATGGAAGAACCGGATTATGGCTGGAGGACAGGACGTTCTGGGCCAAGTAGATCCATGGAGTGGCCATGAATCAGAAGAGACTGGACAGCACTTGATGACAGTAATTATTATTATTAAATCATATTTGTACAGATTTATTACTCTATTTTACTTGTACATATTTACCATTCTATTTATTTTGTTAATGATGTGCACATAGCTGTAATTCTCTTTGTTCTGACGATTTTGCCACCCGTCTACATGTTTTGTCTTGTTGTCTGTCTCCCCCTTCTAGACTGGGAGCCCGTTGTTGGGTAGGGACCGTCTCTATCTGTTGCCTTGTTGTACTTCCCAAGCGCTTAGTACAGTGCTCTGCACACAGTAAGCGCTCAATAAATACGACTGAATGAATGAAATCAGATCTTCGGGTCGCCCCCAACGCAGGCTCCTTTAATTGCCGGCCACGGCGCATGCGCAGCGGGGCGAGCGTTGAGCGGTTTCCAGGCCGGATTCCGCCTCTCCGGGTTTTCGCGGCGGCTGGGCCGGGCCCAGTTGCCATGGTAACGGCCGTCCTCCCCGCCTATTTAATAATAATAACAATAATAATAATTAATAATGATAATGGTGGTATTAAGCGCTTACTCTGTGCAAAGCACTGTTCTAAGCGCTGGAGAGGATACAAGGTGATCAGGTTGTCCCATGTGGGGCTCACAGTCTTCATCCCCATTTTACAGATGAGGCCATTGAGGCCCAGAGAAGTCAAGTGACTTGCCAAAAGTCACACAGCTGACACGTGGCAGAATCAGGATTTGAACCTATAACCTCTGACTCCCAAGCCCGGGCTCTTTCCACTGAGCCACGCTGCTTTTCGGGTCTCCCAGCGGGGCATCTTACCCTAGAATAATAATAAAAATAATAATTGTTAAGTGCTTACTATGTACCAAGCACTGTTCTAAAGGCTGGGGTAGATACAAGGTCATCAGGTTATCCCATGTGGGGCTCACGGTCTTCATCCCCATTCTACAGATGAGGTAACTGAGGCACAGAGAATTATAAATAATAATAATGAATAATGATGGTATTTGTTAAGTACCTACTATTCATTCATTCAGTCGTATTTATTGAGCGCTCACTGTGTGCAGAGCACTGTACTAAGCGCTTGGAAGTACAAGTTGGCAACATATAGAGATGGTCCCTACCCAACAGTGGGCTCTACTAGGTGCCAAGCACTGTTCTAAGCACTGGGGGGGGGGGGGGGGGGGGGGGGGGGGGGGGTGTGTGTGTGTGTGTGTGTGTGTGTGTGTGTGTGTGTGTGTGTGTGTGTGTGTGTGTGTGTGTGTGTGTGTGTGTGTGTGTATACAAGGTAATCACGTTGTCCCAAGTGGGGCTCACAGTCTTAATCCCCATTTTACAGATGAGGGAACTGAGGAACAGAGAATAATAAACAATAATAATAGTCATGGTATTTGTTATAATGGCATTTTTATTATAATGGCATTTTTTTTATTAAGCGCTTACTATGTGCAAAGCACTGTACTAAGTGCTGGGGAGATTACAAGGAGATCAGATTGTCCCACGGGGGGGCTCAGTCTTAATCCCCATTTTACAGGTGAGGAAACTGAGGCCCAGAGAAGTTAAGTGACTTGCCCAAAGTCACACAGCTGACAATTGGCAGAGCCGGAATTCGAACCCATGACCCCTGACTCCAAAGCTGGGGCTCTTTCCACTGAGCCACCTGCTTCTCTTTGTTATGCGCTTACTAGGTGCCAAACACTGTTCTAAGTGCTGTGGGGGCTACAAGGTCATCAGGTTGTCCCACGTGGGACTCACGGTCTTTAGCTCCATTTTACAGACGAGGGAACTGAGGCACAGAGAAGTGAAGTGACTTGCCCAAAGTCACACAGCTGATAAGTGGAGGAGCGTAATTAGAACCCACGACCTCTGACTCCCAAGCCCGGGCTCTTTCCACTGAGCCACAGGGTGCGGGGCGGCCTCCTGTTGCCACCCCGGAGGAGGGTCCGGTCAATCAATCAATCAATCGTATTTATTGAGCGCTTACTGTGTGCAGAGCACTGTACTAAGCGCTTGGGAAGTACAAGTTGGCAACATATAGACGGTCCCTACCCAACAGTGGGCTTACAGTCTAGAATTTAAGATTTAGGGATGCCCCGAAGGGGGAGGGAGGGGCAAAGTTCTCTGCGAGGGAATGCAAGGAGCTCATTAAGGAGGGTGAGTAATAATGCTGGTATTTGTTAAGCGCTTATTATGTGCTGAGCACTGTTCTAAGCGTTGGGGAAGATACAAGCTAATCAGCTTGTCCCACGTGGGGCTCACAGTCTTAATCGCCATTTTACAAATGAGGGAACTGAGGGACAGAGAAGTAGCGTGATTTACCCCAGGTCACACAGCTGACAACCCCCTTCCCCTCCCCACAGCACTTGTGTATATTTGTATATATTTATTACTCTATTTTATTAATGATGTGTATATAGCTACAATTCTATTTATTCTGATGGTATTGACACCTGTCTACTTGTCTGTCTCCCCCTTCTAATCAATCGTATTTATTGACCTCTTACTGTGTGCAGAGCACTGAACTAAGCGCTTGGGAAGTACAAATTGGCAACATATAGAGACAGTCCCTACCCAACAGTGGGCTCACAGTCTAAAAGGGGGAGACAGAGAACAAAACCAAACATACTAACAAAATAAAAAGAATAGATATGTACAAGTAAAATAAATAGAGTAATAAATATGTACAAACATATATACATATATACAGGTGCTGTGGGGAAGGGAAGGAGGTCCCCGTTGTTGGGTAGGGCCTGTCTCTATATGTTGCCGATCTGTACTTCTCAAGCGCTTAGTACAGTACTCTGCACACAGTAAGCGCTCAATAAATACGATTGAATGAATGAATGAAAGTGGCACAGTCGGAATTAGAACCCACGACCTCTGACTCCCAAGCCCCTCCTCTTTCTACTAAGCCACAATGCTTCTCTTAAACGGGGGAGGGAGCGCGGGGGGCGTCTACAGAGACCGAAACGGGGAGGGGGCGTGCAAAAAGGTGGAAGCCCCGCTTTTTGCACGCCCCCTCCCCATTTCTCTACCCTCCCCCTAGCCTCCCGGGACGGAGGCTCCGCGGTTGTGGGTTCTAATCCTCCCTCCGCCACTTGTCTGCTGGGTGACTTTGGGCAAGTCATTTCACCTCAGTTACCTCGTCTGTAAAATGGGGATTAATAACAGTAATAGTAATAATAACAATGGTATTTGTTAAGCGCTTACTATGTGCCAAGCACTCTTCTAAGTGCTGGAGTAAATGGTATTTGTTAAGCGCTTACTATGTGCCAAGCACTAACCGCTGGGGTAGATACAAGGTAATCAGGTTGCCCCACGTGGGGCTTACAGTCTTAATTTCCATTTTACAGATGAGGTAACTGAGGCCCCCAAACCCACAGCTGATCAGTGGCGTAGCAGGATTAGAACCCAAGACGTCTGACTCCCAAACCCGGGCTCTTTCCACTAAACCAAGTTGTCCCACGTGGGGCTTATAGGGGCAACTGAGGCCTAGAGAAGTTAAGTGACTTTCCCAAGGTCACACAGCAGACCCATGGAGGCGGCGGGATTAGAACCCACGTCCTCTGACTCCCAAGCCCGTGTCCTTTCCACTAAGATATTGAGCCCCACCTGGGACAACCAGATGAGCTTGTAGAAGCAGCGTGGCTCAGTGGAAAGAGCCCGGGCTTTGGAGTCAGAGGTCGTGGGTTCAAATCCCAGCTCTGCCAATTGTCAGCTGTGACACTTTGGGCAAGTCACTTAACTTCTCTGTGCCTCAGTTACCTCTTCTGTAAAATGGGGTTGAAGACGGTGAGCCCCCCGTGGGACAACCTCATCACCTTGTAACCTCCCCAGCGCTTAGAACAGTGCTTTGCACATAGTAAGCGCTTAATAAATGCCATCATTATTATTATTATATAGAGACGGCCCCTACCCAACAGCGGGCTCACAGTCTAGAAGGGGGAGACAGACAACAAAACATATTAACAAAATAAAATAAATAGAATATGTACAACAGAGTAATAAATACGTACAAACATATATACATATATTCGTTCATTCGCTCAATCGTATTTATTGAGCGCTTACTGTGTGCAGAGTACTGTACTAAGCACTTGGGAAGTACAAGTTGGCAACATATAGAGATGGTCCCTACCCAACAGCGGGCTCACAGTCTAGAAGGGGGAGACAGACAACAAAACATATTAACAAAATAAAATAAATAGAATATGCACAAGTAAAATAAACAGAGTAATAAATACGTACAAACATATATACAGTTATACAGGTGCTGTGGGGAGGGGACGGAATAAAATAGAATAAATATGTATAAATAAAATAGAGTAATAAATACGTACAAACATATGTACATATATCCAGGTGCTGTGGGGCGGGGATGGAATAAAATAAATTGAATAAATATGTACAAGTAAAATAAATAAATCAATAGAGTAATAAATACGTACAAACACATATACATATATCCAGGTGCTGTGGGGCGGGGACGGAATAAAATGAATAGAATAAATATGTACAAGTAAAATAAATAAATCAATAGAGTACTAAATACGTACAAACATATATACATATATCCAGGTGCTGTGGGGCGGGGACGGAATAAAATGAATGGAATAAATATGTACAAGTAAAATAAATAAATAGAGTAATAAAGACTTACAAACATATATACAGGTGCTGTGGGGCGGGGACGGAATAAAATAAATAGAATAAATATGTACAAGGAAAACAAATAAATAAATAGAGCAATACATACTTACAAACATATATACAGGTGCTGTGGGAGGGGATGGAATAAAATAAATAGAATGAATATGTACAAGTAAAATAAATAAATAAATAGGGTAATAAATACAAACATATATACAGGTGCTGTGGGGAGGGGATGGAATAAAATAAATAGAATAAATATGTACAAGTAAAATAGAGTAATAAATACAAACATATATCCAGGTGCTGTGGGGAGGGGACGGAAGAAAATAAATAGAATAAATAGGCACAAGTAACATAAATAAATGATATACATATATCCAGGTACTGTGGGGAGGGGACGGAATAAAATAAATAGAATAAATATGTACAAGTAAAATAAATAAATAGAGTAATAAATACTTACAAACTATATACAGTTGCTGTGGGGAGGGGATGGAATAAAATAAATAGAATAAATATGTACATGTAAAATAAATACATAAATAGAGTAATAAATACTTACAAACATATATACAGGTGCTGTGGGGAGGGGATGGAATAAAATAAATAGAATGAATATGTACATGTAAAGTAAATACATAAATAGAGTAATAAATACTTGCAAACATATATACAGGTGCTGTGGGGAGGGGACAGAATAAAATAAATAGAATAAATATGCACAAGTAAAATAAATAAATGATATACATATATATCTAGGTGCTGTGGGGAGGGGACGGAATAAAATAAATAGAATAAATAGGCACAAGTCAAATAAATAAATGCTATACATATAGCCAGGTGCTGTGGGGAGGGGACGGAATAAAATAAATAGAATAAATATGCACAGGTAAAATAAATACATGATATACATATATATCCAGGTGCTGTGGGGAGGTGACGGAATAAAATAAATAGAATAAATATGTACAAGTAAAATAAATAAATGATATACATATATATCTAGGTGCTGTGGGGAGGGGACGGAATAAAATAAATAGGCACAAGTCAAATAAATAAATGATATACATATATCCAGGTGCTGTGGGGAGGGGACGGAATAAAAAGAATAGAATAAATATGCACAAGTAGAATAAATAAATGATGTACATATATCCAGGTGCTGTGGGGAGGGGACGGAATAAAATAAATAGGCACAAGTCAAATAAATAAATGATATACATATATCCAGGTGATGTGGGGAGGGGACGGAATAAAATAAATAGGCACAAGTCAAATAAATAAATGATATACATATATCCAGGTGATGTGGGGAGGGGACGGAATAAAATGAATAGAATAAATAGGCACAAGTCAAATAAATAAATGATATACATATATCCAGGTGCTGTGGGGAGGGGATGGAATTAAATTAATAGAATAAATATGTACAAATAAAATAAATAAATGATATACATATATATCTAGGTGCTGTGGGGAGGGGACGGAATAAAATGAATAGAATAAAAATGTACAAGTAAAATAAATAAATAAATAAATAGAGTAATAAATACTTACAAACTATATACAGGTGCTGTGGGGAGGGGACGGAATAAAATAAATAGAATAAATATGCACAAGTAAAATAAATACATGATATACATATATATCCAGGTGCTGTGGGGAGGTGACGGAATAAAATAAATAGAATAAATAGGCACAAGTCAAATAAATAGATGATATACGTATATTCAGGTGCTGTGGGGAGGGGATGGAATAAAATAAATAGAATAAATAGGCCCAATTAAAATAAATAAATGATATACATATATATCCAGGTGCTGTGGGGAGGGGATGGAATAAAATAAATAGAATAAGTAAAATAAATAAATGATATACATATAGCCAGGTGCTGTGGGGAGGGGACGGAATAAAATAAATAGAATAAATATGTACAAGTAAAATAAATAAATAAATAGAGTAATAAATACTTACAAACTATATACAGGTGCTGTGGGGAGGGGACGGAATAAAATAAATAGAATAAATATGTACAAGAAAAATAAATAAATGATATACATATATATCCAGGTGCTGTGGGGAGGGGATGGAATAAAATAAATAGAATACATATGCACAAGTAAAATAAATACATGATATACATATATATCCAGGTGCTGTGGGGAGGGGATGGAATAAAATAAACAGAATAAATAGGCACAAGTCAAATAAATAAATGCTATACATATATCCAGGTGCTGTGGGGAGGGGATGGAATAAAATAAATACAATAAATATGGACAAGTAAAATAAATAAATAGAGTAATAAATACTTACAAACTATATACAAGTGCTGTGGGGAGGGGACAGAATAAAATAAATAGAATAAATATGTACAAGAAAAATAAATAAATGATATACATATATATCCAGGTGCTGTGGGGAGGGGACGGAATAAAATCAATATGTACAGACATATATCCAGGTGCTGTGGGGAGGGAGCGGAGGCCCAGCGCTTAGAAGAGTGCTGGGCACATGGTAAGCGCTTGACAAAACATCCCCGTCGTCGTCATGGTGATGATGATTCGGCCGAGCAGGGCCACGTGGTTCCGCGGTGGCACGCGGCCGCCCCCCCCCCCGCCCCTCCCTCTCCCGCTGGCCTTCGGTTGCAAACGGATCCCGGAGCGGCGGATTGCGGATCGGGAGCGGCGGCCTCGGAGCATGCGCAGTAAGCGGCGGCCGGGTGGAAGCGCTCGCCCCCGTGCGGGCCGGGCCGGGCCCAGAGTGGTGGCCCTGCAGGTGGAGGTGGTGGCCCTCTCGTTGCAAAGGCCACCGGGCAAGCATGAGCCATGGCGTCGGTCAAAGTGGCCGTCCGAGTCAGGCCAATGAATCGCAGGTGAGTCTGTCGCCATCCAGCCCCTCTCTCCCCGAGCTCTACCTCCCTCTTCCTCCTTTTTATAATGGCATTTATTAAGCGCTTACTATATGCCAAGCACTGTTCTAAGCGCTGGGGTGGTTACAAGGGGATCAGGTTGTCCCACGGGGGGCTCACAGTCTTTAATCCCCATTTTAATCAATCAATCGTATTTCATAATAATGATGATGATGATGGCATTTATTAAGCGCTTACTATGTGCCAAGCACTGTTCTAAGCGCTGGGGAGGTTACAAGGGGATCAGGTTGTCCCTCGTGGGGCTCACAGTCTTAATCCCCATTTTCCAGATGAGGCACAGAGAAATGAAGCGACTTCCCCAAAGTCACACAGCTGACAATTGGCAGAGCTGGGATTTGAACCCGTGACCTCTGACTCCAAAGCCTATGCTCTTTCTACTGTGCCACGCTGCCTCTCTTATTATCCTTTCATAATAATAATAATAATGATGGCATTTATTAAGCGCTTACTATGTGCCAAGCACTGTTCTAAGCGCTGGGGAGGTTACAAGGGGATCAGGTTGTCCCTCGTGGGGCTCACAGTCTTAATCCCCATTTTAATCAATCAATCGTATTTAATAATAATAATAATAATGATGGCATTTATTAAGCACTTACTATGTGCCAAGCACTGTTCTAAGCGCTGGGGAGGTTACAGGGTGATCAGGTTGTCCCTCGTGGGGCTCACAGTCTTAATCCCCATTTTCCAGTTGAGGCACAGAGCAGTGAAGTGATTTGCCCAAAGTCACACAGCTGACAGTTGGCAGAGCCGGAATTTGCAACCGTGACCTCTGACTCCAAAGCCCATGCACTTTCCACTGAGCCACAATGCCTCTCTTATTATCCTTTCATAATAATAATAATAATAATAATGACATTTATTAAGCGCTTACTATGTGCCAAGCACTGTTCTAAGCGCTGGGGAGGTTACAAGGGGATCAGGTTGTCCCACGGGGGGCTCACAGTCTTTAATCCCCATTTTAATCAATCAGTCGTATTTCATAATAATAATGATGATGATGGCATTTATTAAGCCCTTACTATGTGCCAAGCATTGTTCTAAGCGCTGGGGAAGTTACAAGGTGAGGCACAGAGAAGTGAAGTGACTTGCTCAAAGTCACACAGCTGACAGTTGGCAGAGGCCGAATTTGAACCCGTGACCTCAGACTCCAAAGCCCATGCTCTTTCCACCGAGCCACATTGCCTCTCTATTATCCTTTCATAATAATAATAATGGCATTTATTAAGCGCTTACTATGTGCAAAGCACTGTTCTAAGCGCTGGGGAAGTTACAGGGTTATCAGGTTGGCCCACGGGGGGCTCACAGTCTTTAATCCCCATTTTAATCAATCAATCATATTTCATAATAATAATATGATGATGATGGCATTTATTAAGCGCTTACAATGTGCCAAGCACTGTTCTAAGCGCTGGGGAGGCTACAAGGTGATCAGGTTGTCCCTCGTGGGGCTCACAGTCTTAATCCCCATTTTCCAGATGAGGCACAGAGTAGTGAAGTGATTTGCCCAAAGTCACACAGCTGACAGTTGGCAGAGCCGGAATTTGAACCCCTGACCTCTGACTCCAAAGCCCATGCACTTTCCACTGAGCCACGCTGCCTCTCATTATCCTTTCATAATAATAATAATGGCATTTATTAAGCGCTTACTATGTGCAAAGCACTGTTCTAAGCGCTGGGGAAGTTACAAGGTGATCAGGTTGGCCCACGGGGGGCTCACAGTCTTTAATCCCCATTTTAATCAATCAATCGTATTTAATAAACAATAATAATGATGATGGCTTTTATTAAAAGCTTACTATGTGCAAAGCACTGTTGTAAGCGCTGGGGAAGTTAGAAGGTGATCAGGTTGTCTCACGGGGGTCTTTAATCCCCATTTTAATCAATCAATCGTATTTAATAATAATAATAATAATGATGGCATTTATTAAGCGCTTACTATGTGCAAAGCACTGTTCTAAGCACTGGGGAGTTTACAAGGTGATCAGGTTGTCCCACGTGGGGCTCACAGTCTTAATCCCCATTTTACAGAGGAGGTAACTGAGGCCCAGAGAAGTGAAGTGACTTGCCCAAAGTCACACAGCTGACAAGTGGCAGAGCTGGGATTTGAACCGATGACCTCTGACTCCAAAGCCCGGGCTCTTTCCGCTGAGCCACGCTGCTTCCCTTTATTGAGCGCTTACTGTGTGCAGAGCACTGTACTAAGTGCTTGGGAAGTACAAGTTGGCAACATATAGAGATGGTCCCTACCCAACAGTGGGCTCACAGTCTAGAAGGGGGAGACAGAGAAGAAAACAAAACATATTAATAAAATAAAATAAATAGGATATGTACAAGTAAAATAAATAAATAGAGTAATAAATAATACGTACAAATATATACATATATACAGGTGCTGTGGGGAAGGGAAGGAGGTAAGGTAAGAGAAGCGAGGTGACTTGCTCAAAGTCACACAGCTGACAATTGGCGGAGCTGGGATTTGAACCCATGACCTTTGACTCCAAAGCCCGGGCTCTTTCCACTGGCCCACGCTGCTTCTCGATAATAATAATAGTAATTAGTAGTAACAGTGGTTAGGGAACGTTTCTACCAACTCCCTAGAATGTAGTGCAGTGCTCTGCACTTAGTAAGCGCTTAACAAATATTCATTCAATTGTATTTATTGAGTGCTTAATGTGTGCAGAGCACTGTCCTAAGCGCTTGGGAAGTACAAGTTGTCAGCGTATAGAGACGGTCCCTACCCAACAGCGGGCTCACAGTCTAGAAGGGGGAGACAGACAACAAAATAAAACATATTAACAGAATAAAATAAATAGAAGAAATATGTACAAGTAAAATCGAATAATAATAATAATAATGGCATTTAGTGAGCACTTACTATGTGCAAAGCACTGTTCTAAGTGCCGGGAAGGATATAAGGTGATCGGGTTGTCCCACGTGGGGCCCACAGTCTTCATCCCCATTTTACAGAGGAGGGAACTGAGGCACAGAGAAGTTAAGTGCCCGAGGTCACCCTGGCGGAGTTGGGATTAGAACCCACAACCTCTGACTCCCAAGCCCGGGCTCTTACCAGTAAGCCACACTGCTTCTAATTCTTATTATGGTATTTGTTAAGCGCCTACTATGTGCCAAGCACTGTTCTGAGCGCCGGCGTAATTACAAGGTCATCAGGTTGTCCCCACGTGGGGCTCACAGTCTTCATCCCCGTTTTACAGATGAGGCACAGAGAAGTGAAGTGACTTGCCCAGAGTAACTTCCCTCCCCTCTCCCTCCTTTTCTCCCCTGTACCCCACTATTAATAATAATAATAGTCATAATTATGATATTTGCTAAGCACTCAGTCTTAATCCCCATTTTACCGAGGAAGTAATAGAGGCACACAGAATACTAATGATAAGGATGATGGAACTTAAGTACTCCCCTTCTAGACTGTGAGCCTGTTGTTGGATAGGGACCATCTCTATACATTGCCGATTTGCATTTCCCAAGCGCTTAGTACAGTGCTCGGCACACAGTAAGCGCTAAATAAATACGATTGAATGAATGAGGCGCTTACTAGGTGCCAAGCACTTTTCTAGTCGTTGGGGTAGTTACAAGGCAATCAGGTTGTCCCACAACTGTGGGGCTCACAGTCTTAATCACCATTTTACAGAGGAAGTAACTGAGGCATACAGAATCATAATGGTAATAATAATGATGGTATTTGTTAAGCGCTTACTATGTGCCAGCACTGTTCTAGGTGCTGGGGGTAATCAGGTTGTCCCACGTGGGGCTCAGGAGAAACATTGTGGACAAGTGGCAAGAGCACGGATTTGGCAGTCAGAGGACGTGGGTTCTAATCCCAGCTCTGCTATTTGTCTGCTGTGTGACCTTGGGCAAGTCACTTCACTTCTCTGTGCCTCAGTTATCTCCTCTGTAAAATGGGGATGAAGACTGTGAGCCCATGTGGGACCACCTGATTAGCATGTATCTACCCTAGTACTTGGCACGTAGCAAGCGCTGAACAAATACTATTATTATTATTACTTCTAATAATAATAATCCCAGTTTTACAGATGAGGTAACTGAGGGGATGCAGAATAGGGTGTGGAGATAATAATAATAACTAATAATAATTATTATGGTATTTAAGTGCTTACTAGGTGCCAAGCACTGGGTAAGTGCTGGGTAGATACAAGGTAACCGGGTTGGACACAGTCCCTGCCCCGCATGGGGCTTCCAGTCTCAATCCCCATTTTACAGATGAGGTAACTGAGGCACAGGGAAGTTACGTGACTTGCCCAAGGTCGCACAGCAGACACGTGCTGGAGCAGGGATTAGAACTCACGACCTCTGACTCCCAAGCCTGTGCTCTTGCCACTAGGCCATGCTGTTTCACTTGGGAGACCAACACACAGCCCTCATTCTCTGTTCCTATTAAAACTACCAATTGATATATGACCAGGTTTGAGCCTGGGTGGAGGAAAAATTGAAAAAGGTTTAGTAAAAAAAAAAAAAAAAAAGCTTGTCAGTTGTTAAAGTCAATCAATGGAATTTATGGAGCGCTTACCAAGTGCAGAGCATTGTACTAAATTCTTGAGAAGGTACAGTATAACAGAGTTGGTAGAAATGTTCCCTACAGCGTGGCTCAGTGGAAAAGAGCCCGGGCTTTAGAGTCAGAGGTCATGGGTTCAAATGCCGGCTCCGCCACTTGTCAGCTGTGTGACTTTGGGCAAGTCACTTAACTTCTCTGTGCCTCAGTTCCCTCATCTGTACAATGGGGATGAAGACTGTGAGCCCCACGTGGGACAACCTCATCACTTTGTATCCCCCCAGCGCTTAGAACAGTGCTTGGCACATAGTAAGCGCTTAATAAATGCCATTATTATTATTAAGGAGCTTACAGACTAGAAAGGGAGGCAGTCATTAATGTCCAAAAAAATCACAAATAAACATACATAAGAGCTGAGGGGTTGATGGGGTGAATATTGAGGGTACAGATCCAAGTGCATAGGTGACACAGGAAGGGACGTAGGGAAAAAGAGGGAATAATGGGGGAAGGTCTCTTATGAGTTGTAATTTTTATATAGCTTTGATACTGGGGAGACTAAACATAACCATTCAGTTGGAGACTTGTTCTAAAAGAAATGAGATGGGATTTCCTATCTAGTCTCCCAACTGTTTAGCCTGAAGGACGGGAAATTGGTGTCGAAGTTAATAAATGGAAGTCTCCATACTTATAAACATGCACCCCGAACTTGACCTTACATGGTCTCCCTTTTCTTAAGGATGGCTGGATGCCTGGCAGAAGTCTAGGAGTTGGTGATCTGTACCAGAAAGGTGTTAGCATGAAGTCAGCATGATTGGGGAGAGTGGCATTTTTATATTTTAAAGTGAATAGGAAGGTCAGTACATTGAAGGTGCCTAGTTTTAATATTTTGAGAAACTTTTGGCTTGTTATTAAAGACATCAGAAGTGCACTTGCTGTTCAGAATGTGCTGAGGTTAATGTAGAAAAGAAAAAGAATTGCTTGGATGAATTTACTCAGCAAGATATCAGAATTCCCCAAACAGCATCTCTTATTTTAAAACAACAACAAAAGAACTCAAAGAAAACTGTTTCATTTCCATTCCAAAGAGCCGTTGGTATTAAAACTAAAAAGGTACTTCTCAAATACACTTTATTATGGAAAATTAAACACACTTACAGGAAATATAGCCTGAGTTGATCAGTAAAGTACACTAAGGTAATCTATTTGTACACAAAGGTAATCTATTTTTAGGTTCCCTGGATATTTGGACTACTTTATTACCCTATTCTGCTGTATGTATTGCCTTTATGGGAGGAAGTGAGGTCTAAGGCTATTATAGGAGTAAATTGGGAAGACAGAATACCTGTCAAACTCCACAATTTCTTGATTTGTGATCCAGGGTGATTGATTTAATTAATATTTTTGAGCAATTACTCTGTGCAGAGCACTGCACTAAGCACTTGGAAAAGAACAATATAAGATATTTGGTAGATGCAGTCCCTGCCCACAAGGAGTTTACATTGTATGGTGGGGGACGGACAATTAAATAAACTGCAGGTGGAGGAAATAGTAGAATATAAGTCTTTGTATGTAAGTGTTGGGGGCCTGGAGTGAGTATTAAAGTGCTTCAGGGGTACACAGCCAAATGAACAGGCAACACGGAGGGGAGGGAAATCCCCTTGGAGGAAATTTCACTGGGGCAGGAAACATGTCTGCCAGCTCAAGCGCTAATTTCAGTACTGTACACATTGCGAGCACTCAGATACTATGTGATTTTAGGAGGGTTTTGAAAGTGGGGAGAATGTTGGACTGTCAGAAATGAAGGGGAGGCGGGGAGTTCCAGGGCCGAGGGAGGTTGTGGGCGAGGGGTCAGTGACAGGATAGATGAGACAGGTACAGAGAGCAGGCTGGCATTAGAGTACAGTGCTCTGCACACAGTAAGTGCTCAATAAATACGATTGAATGACTGAAGAGAGGGTGCTGATTGGGTTGTAGTAGGATAGCAGCAAGATAAAGTAGGAGAGAGAGCTGATGGGGTGTCAAAGTCAACAGTTTGGAGTTTGATGCAGAGGTGGATGGGCAACCATTGGAGGTGTTTGAGAAGTCAGGACATAAGGACTGAATGATTTTTCAGAAAAACGATCCAGTCAACAGAGGGAAATATGGACTGGAGAGGGGAGAGACAGGCAGGGAGGTCAGAGAAGAGGCTGATTCAGTGGTCGAGGCAGGAGATAAGTGCTTGGATCAGCATAGTAGTAGTTTGAATTGCAAGGAAAGATTCTAGTGACGTTAAGGTAGAATCGACTGGATTGAATGTGTGTTGAATGAGAGATGAGTTGAGGACAATGCCAGAGTTACGGGCTTGTAAAACAGGGAGGGTGGTGGTGGTGTCTCTGGTGATGGCAAAGTCAGGGAGTGGTTAGGGTTTGTGTGGAAAATGAGGAGTTCTGTTTTGGAAAGTTTAAGCTTGAAAAGTGTTGGTGGGATATCCAAGTAGAGATCCCCTGAAGACAGGAGGAAATGCAAGACTGCAGAGGAGAGAGGTAGATTTGGAAATCACCTGCAGAGGAGGGTAGTTGAAGGTGTGGGAGCAAATGAGTTCTCTAAGGGAGTAGGTGTAAATGAAGAATTGAAGCGGGCCCAGAATGAGCCTTGAGGGGCCCCCACAGTTAGATGGTGGGGGGCAGAGGAGGAGTCCACAAATGAGACTGAGAAGGAGCATCTGGAGCAGTAGGAGGAGAACTGGGAGAGGACAGTGTCAGTGAAGTCATGGTTGACATCGGTAGGATCTTTGGAAGAGCATGTTTATTAAAAGGCATACAATAATCCAAGTGATCACCATGATCTAAAAAGTATTCTCAAGCTGTGATGACTCCAGAGAAAATAGTATCATTTTGTGGGGAGAAAGGGCAAAAATTCTCAATATTGTTTAGAAGCTGTTAATAGATGTTGGAGTGGGAAGAGTGTGTGTTCTACCTTCTGGTAGATTGAAATTGTAGCTGGCCATTCAGGGTAATAGGCCCAAGAAATCTTGGCTAATGAAAAAACTTGTTAAAAAATGACCAGTGTATCAGTTTCTTGGCTTTTCTATATAAATGAAAGGACATACTGAGATATTATGTTCAAAACACAAAATACTGCTGTCTTCGTATCCCATTGGCTGAACAATTCTGCAATTAAGCCCTATGTTGGGTGAACAACTGTTTTTCTTAGATGTTAGGTAAAATCTCTGTTCTTTACTTTCCTACTTGTTCTGAGTGTGGCGGGTGGATTCGTAAAAGTGACCTTGTTTGAATACTAAAGAAAGAGTTTCACAAAATGCCACACCTTGTTCTCATTTTCTTAATCTAGAAGTGTGAATCATTGGCTCAGGAATTTCAGCCTTGCCAGTCAGCACCCATACTTAAAAGAAGTAAGATACGGCTTAATAGAAGTCAGGCAGGGAGTCTAGAAGAAATAACAATGCAGTGATATGAGTTTCTGTCCAATATGTCCCTTTCCTATGGCTTCCCAGGAGGAGTGGCAGAAGGGCAGAATGAAATCTCCGTCCCGCATTAACAACCTCGACCCACTGCTGTAGGCTGGAGCAGGGAGATTTAGTCTCTTCCTCTCCCCTTCTTTTTCTCCCCTTCTCCCTCCCCTGCCCTGCCCCACACGGAAGGAAACTAGGAGAGAAATGCAAATTCTCCACCATTATCTCTCATCACCAGGAGAACAGTCAAAAGGATAAAAGTAGCATGGCCTAGTGGCTAGAGCACAGGACTTGGAGTTCAGAAGGACGTAGGTTCTAATCCCAGCTATGCCACTTGTCTGCTGTGTGACCTTGGGCAAGTCGCTTCACTTTTCTATGCCTCATTTACATCAGCTGGGAGCTACACGTGGGGCAGGGCTTTTCCACCCAAACTGAATAACATGTATCTACTTCAGCGCTTAGTACAGTGCCAGGCAAATTAATAAGGCTTTGACTAATACCATAAAAAAAGCTCTGATATTGCATTCTCCCAAGTGCTTAGTGCAGTGCTCTGCACATGTTAAGTGCTCAATAAATGCTACTGATAATAAAAAAATAATCCAAGTGGTTTAGGGATTTGGGACATGGGTGAGGAGGAGAAGGCTGCAGGACTTGCCTAAGTGATGGACCATGGTTGGAAGGGAGAGGGAGAATTGTTTCAGAGGAGACTGGAGAAGGCCACCCCAGGGGCTGAGGATATTCTGTGGGAGAAAGGAAAAGGGACATAGCTTGCATTAGGAGAGCACTGGGAATCAGAAGGACCTGGGTTCTAAACTCAGTTCCTCCACTTGTCTGCTATGTGACCCTGAGAAAATCACTTCACTTCTCACTCCAGTTTGTCTCATCTGTAAAATGGGGATTAATACTGCACACTCCATGTGGGGCAACCCGATGGGGTGTATCCACCCCAGTGCTTAGAACATTGCCGGGCACATAATAATAATAATAATAATAATGATGGCATTTATTAAGCGCTTAGTAAGTGTTTAACAAATACCATTAAAAAAAGATAATTGAAAGATGACTTCTATGTGACATTGAAATAATTTCCGTGCTTGCATCCCAGTAGCTCATATCAAGTGAAGTGTAAGAAAAGAACAAGACAGGAAGGGAGGATTTACCCCCAACTTTGCATATTGCTGAATGTACAATTTTATTTCTTGTCCCATGCTGATTCACAGTTCATTGTTGGTGCTCAATAAATGCTAAATAGCAATCTTCTGGGACTGCTCATCCACAAACCTCTTCTTTGAGTAATGTGAATGGGGCAATTTAAAAGTTATGCAAATGAAGGAAAGATGATTCTTCCAGTTTCATGTTGTTGAAGGGTGATTTGTGTGGTATTTGCACTCTCCAGACCTCTGCTCTAGCCTATCAGATGTTGGTAATGAGTAAACTTTCACAACTCCAGACTGTTATTAATAGCAATCTAGCCAAATGCTTGTGATTCAGGGTACAGTGTTCCTTGCCATTTAGGGGCACCGAAACATTTTTGCCTTTGAAATAAGTTGTACTGACCCACTCGTGATCGTCTCATCACTTTTCTTGGCTCTTCTTGGTGGTTAATCCAGTTTTGTACTTTGGCCTCTCAAGTTAAATTCCTTTTTCTGTGAAGTAATTTTAATCCCAGAAATAATCCTTATCTCAGAAATGAAGGCCAATTACAGTGAAAGAGCAGTAGAAGCCATTGTTAAGTCTGCCTCACCACAAAAATGTAATAAGCAGCTTTCCAAACATTTTTAATTGTATTTAGAGATGGCAGCCATCCTACTCCAAGAAACAATCGACTGCTGATAGTGCAACATTAATTGGTAAAAGTTGAAGGTTTCTGTGGCATGAAAGAACAAAGTTAATTGTCCTGTATACTTAAAGTAGCCTGACTGCCATTTAACTTGTCCTAATGCCTGGGTAGAAACGCTATGTTATTAGGTAAAGCTAGAATCTGAACTTCAAACTTATGAAACACCAGGGATAATCATTAAATACTTATTCAGGGAATAAGAAGGGGCACCGAGTTTACTCATGGGATGTAAGGTGGTAATTTTACAAAGATCCCAGAGCCATGTGGCTTTAGGCAGGCTGCCATTCAAAACAAGTGGTAATTCCTGTGCAAGATGGTTTTTCCCCTCTCACACTGGTATCATCTACCTGTTTACATGATTGCCCTCCCTTAGTACTTACTGTAGAATGCTTATTTACAGACTCTGTAAACCAAGGAGGGAGGAGAACCTAGGTTTGAATCTAGCAAATTACATTTACTCTTTGGGAAAGCAGCAAAGTACTATAGTTGGAGAAGGGGAATGTGAATGGTTTGCAGAGTTTGTTTTTTATGGTGTTCCTTCCTCCTGTCCACTTTCCCTTCTTTCAAGCTAAGATGAATCAGGAGGGTGGAGACCAGTTCCCAAAAGTTTGGGTTTCTTTTCCTCCAAGAGCTCCTTACCTTCTTTCAAAATTAGTGTTGGGAAGAGGGGCTAGATCCCATACTGTATATATGTATATATGGTTGTACATATTTATTACTCTATTTATTTATTTTATTTGTACATATCTATTCTGTTTATTTTATTTTGTTAGTATGTTTGGTTTTGTTCTCTGTCTCCCCCTTTTAGACTGTGAGCCCACTGTTGGGTAGGGACTGTCTCTATATGTTGCCAATTTGTACTTCCCAAGCGCTTAGTACAGTGCTCTGCACATAGTAAGCGCTCAATAAATACGATTGATGATGATTAGTTAGCATCACCATTGTTGAAAGCGCTTCCCCTCCATTGCAGGCCCTCCATTGTGGCCCTTTCACACAGAAGTGCTGGTTTGCCAGGCTCGTGCGCAGGTTTGACTGCCAGGTGAAGTGCATGTGCTACATAGAAACGTTTGGGTGAGGGAGTGCGAATGGTTCAGCGCCTTCCATCACCACTCCTGTGAAAACAAATCTAACGCCTATCTGGTTGCCATGGTGCTATCCCTTTCTTTTCCATTCTCAATCATAAACTGAAGTACTCTGAAGAGCACCCTTGTGATCTCTTACTGTCAAGCAGCATGGCCTAGTGGGTAGCCCATTGTTGGGTAGGGACTGTCTCTATATGTTGCCTATTTGTACTTCCCAAGCAGTTAGTACAGTGCTCTGCACACAGTAAGCGCTCAATAAATGCGATTGAATGAATGAATGTGACATCCCAGGTTTGGAGTTTTCCAGTTTGTTTCACATGTAGAAAAAACATTAGGAATTTCTACTATTGACTGAGGTGAGTTCAGCTACTTTATAGTGATTCTACTTGGTTTCAGGCATGAAGCATCTACAGCTGTGCTTGGCTCATAGCGCTTAAATCCCATAAAAAATAGGAGTCTCAACTGCATCAACTGAGTTTATTACATTTGCCTTCCCCATCTCACTTGCTGTTGCACAGGTAGCTAATTCAGCAATTAGCTTTTAAAGAGTGCTCTGTGTGTTTGAAGCTGTTTCTAATCATTAATTAGATGATCCACACGTTGCATCTGTGAAACATTTTACAGTTGAGGAAGCTGAGAAATATAAAGACTAAGAGGTTTGCTGGTTGGTAGTCGTGATCTGTGTGCTCAAGATGTTCCTGCCTCAGCTCTCAGGCAGAGGTGGTCACATTTCCAAAGGCAAGAATGGCTAAACTTCTGACCTTGGTGACTCCTACTGGGCTATAAGCCAGACTTAATCCCTAACCCTGTTGAGTACCCCCCTGTGGAAAGAGGACTGGCCTAGGAATTAGAAGACTCAAGTTGTAGTCCTGGCTGTGCCACTTGGTGCCTGTGAGACCTAAGGAAAGTCATTTAACTTCCCCAGGCCTCTTTTTTATCTTTTGTAAAATGGGTATAAAATATCTGTTCTTCCTAATTATTAGACTGTGATCCGATTGTCTTGTATCTCCCCCTGCTCTTAGCACAGTGCTTGGCACTTGGCAAATCCTTAATATATTCCATCATTATTATTTAGATTATTGTTAACCACATCTGTGGCTGCCTTGGAGGCAGTTAGGAACCATTGTAAGTCTAGTGTCCATATTTATTTCTCCACCTTAGTTCTAAATTTTTTTTGGAAAGAGCTCATGGTGACAGGCGCACAGACTTCTCTTGGTGATCATCAGACGGAATATAAAGTGTAGCTGGGGTAATGAATGCAGCTTTTTTTAAAAAAGTGAAATGGTCTTTTGATATTTAATGTCTATTTTACGTAATGTATTTCTGCAACATCAGTGCCCCGCAGGACTCTCTGATGGAGATTTATTGATTCAAGTTTTTGCAGTGTGAATGCCGTCATCCAAATTAAGGAAAATATTTTCTTTAGAATGTAGAATTGCTTTGTGGAGTGAGGAAACTGTCAAATAATAAAAAATCCTGGTCCCATTACCAGAAATTAGCAGTGCCCCTTCTTCCACACTGAGCTGAGGCGGGTATCCTCTGAAAGGAAGGGACAATTATGGTCCAGTTTGCTGCCATTGCCTTCTTTGTATTAAGCCTTTACATAGGGTGGCCAGGTTTTTCAGTTGGTCTGCCTCCCGTCCGGTATGGCTATAATACCGGACATCTACTTTCAGTGTCTGACTCCCTCTGCCGTAATAATAGTAATAATAATAATGGCATTTATTAAGCACTTACTATGTGCAAAGCACTGTTCTAAGCACTGTGCCTCCTGCTTCTGTGTTCCAAGGGTTGGAAGCTGTGCCCATGTTCAGAGGGACCTGGGAAAAGAATGAAAAGGCTATGGAGGCAATTGGGGTGGCATGGGGTTGGGGAGGGGAATCAGTGTTCTCCCAAGAGAAACACTCTAGGGTTGAGTGAATGTTGCATTTTCTGCAAAATAAGAACTATGATATCATTAGGTGGTGCCCAGTATAATGCATAGAACACCACTGGCATTTCTATATCTGGTATCTTAGCTTGCTGTTTGTGGCCACTCTTCCTTTATATTAGCCCGTGAACCCAATCTCTACATTAAAGTTGTCAGTGTATCAACACTGAAAAGTGTGATTTTTAAATAAGAAACCAACAGGAGATAGGATGTCTTCATTTATTTTGTAATTATGTTGTTCATATTCTGGAAGAGAAAAATGTGATGACTGCATACTTTCCTGTTTCTTTCCTTTGCCCTGATTAAAGAGGAGACAAAAAGCCTCTTATGCCATGGTCACTATGTGGGTGGAGAAAGAGAGCCTTCTTAGTGAATTTCTGTTTTGGGTTTTATTCAAGGGGGGAAAAGGGTGGAAAAGAAATCTGCCTTTAGGTGGCAACACCCCCCACCCCCACCCCAACTCTACAAGGTATTTATAGAGCTGTTTTAGCTTGGTGTCTATCTTTAGAAACTTGATGAACATAAATTTGCTGTTCATAAATGTGCTAGTTTGTACACTGTGGTCTCATGTAAGTGTAATCTCATCTAATTTGGTCTGGTTTGATCTTCATGCTGGTGTAGTTAAAATTGAAGTTAAAATTAGAAGAGAAGAACATTACTACCTTTTGTGGGAGTTATGTAACAACAAACACATTTAAAATGGTCTCTTATTTTGACTTATTAGGATAGTGTAAATATTCTGAAATTTTCAGCAAAATTAAGAATATGGGTGGAATTAAACATTACAATATGATTTTCATTATCTTCAAGATATTAGGAAATTTAAGGATTCAGAAGGCTTTGCACCCAGCAGTTGTCTCTGAGAACACTCCCTGACTTTGATTAATGATAATAATAATTAGGAGTTCCATCTGATTCCATAGAAAGGGATGTTTTATTCAATTTCAGAATTACAATCTGCATTGCCTGGAGCTCTATTAAAACAAAGACCTTTTAAAATTAATCTTATTTATGCTTTTCTTTTCCTGCAGAGCCCACGTGTTAGCTTCTTTTAACTTTTAAATGTGTAGGAATTCTCCTAAGCCACTTATTTCAGCTTTGCTTTCTGCTTCATTGTCCTGGTTTTGGCATTTAACACATTTCATTATGGTGTTCCAGGTATTTGACAGCTCTGAGGTTGGGAAATCCTTTACTTCTGTCTTTTTCACCCATTTCAAAGATGTTTCCTTACTCCCCAAATTGGAACTGTCATATAACTCAGCTAACCGTGGCCTAATGGCTACAGCACAGGCCTGGGAATCAAAAGGACCTGGGTTCTAATCCTTGCTCTGTCACTTGTCTGCTCTGTGTGACCTTGGGCATGTCATTTAATTTCTCTGTGCCTCAGGTCCCTCATCTGTAAAATGGGGAAGACTGTGAGCCCCATGTGGGACTGGTTGCTGTGCCTAACCTGATTAGCTTAGAACGGTGCTTGACATATAGTAAGCTCTTAACAAATACCATCATTATTTTTAGATCATTATTATCTTCTAGACTGTGAGCCCGTTGTTGGGTAGGGACTGTCTCTATATGTTGCCAACTTGTACTTCCCAAGCGCTTAGTACAGTGCTCTGCACACAGTAAGCGCTCAATAAATACAATTGATTGATTATATACCTGCCTAATTCAATCAGTGAGTCAGTGGTATTTGTTTACTTTATGCAGAGCACTGTACTAAGCGCATGGCTCTGGGGAAAGATCACGGGCTTTGGAGTCAGAGGTCGTGGGTTCAAATCCCGGCTCTGCCAATTGTCAGCTGTGTGACTTTGGGCAGGTCACTTAACTTCTCTGTGCTTGTTACCTCATCTGTAAAATGGAGATTAAGACTGTGAGCCCCCTGTGGGGCAACCTGATCACCTTGTAACCTCCTCAGTGCTGAGAACAGTGCTTTGCACATAGTAAGCGCTTAATAAATGCCATCATTATTATTCTTTCATTCATTCAATCATATTGAGCACTTACTGTGTGCAGAGCACTGTACTAAGCACTTGGGAAGTACAAGTTGGCAACATATAGAGACGGTCCCTACCCAACAACGGGCTCACAGTCTAGAAGCAGGAGACAGACAACAAAACAAAAGATGTGGACAGGTGTCAAGTCATCAGAATAAATAGAAATGAAGCAGGATGCACATCATTAACAAAATAAAAAGAATAGTAAATATGTACAAGTAAAATAAGTAGAGTAATAGATATGTACAAACATATATACAAGTGCTGTGGGGAGGGGAAGGAGGTAGGGTGGGGGGGGATGGGGAGGAGGAGAGGAATAAGGGGGCTCAGTCTGGGAGGGCCTCCTGGAGGAGGTGAGCTCTCAGTAGGGCTTTGAAGGGAGGAAGAGAGCTAGCTTGGTGGATGTGCGGAGCGAGGGCATTCCAGGCCAGGGGGAGGATGTGTGCCGGGGATCGATGGCGGGACAGGCGAGAATGAGGCACAGTGAGGAGGTTAGTGGCAGAGGAGCGGAAGGTGTGGGCTGGGCTGTAGGAGGAGAGAGGGAGGTGAGGTAGAAGGGGGCGAGGTGATGGACAGTCTTGAAGCCAAGAGTGAGGAGTTTTTGCTTGATGCATAGGTTGACTGGTAATTATTATTATTATTATTATTATTATTATTATTATTACAGTACAGCAGAGCTGATAGACATGTTACCTGCCCACAAGAAGAAGCAGCGTAGCCTAGTTGATAGATCATGGGCATGGGGCTCCGAAGGACCGGGTTCTAATCCCAGCTCTACCATTTGTCTGATGTGCGGCCTTGGGCACATCACTTAACTTCTCTCTGCCTCACTTAGCTCATCTGTAAAATGGGGATTAAGACTGTGAGCCTCATGTAGGACATGGACCAAGTCCAACCTGATTAGCTTGGGGGTCTATCCCAGTGCTTAGTATGGCACCTCCCCCCCAAAAAAGAGCTTATAGTCTAGAGGGGGAGACAGACATTAATATCAATGGATAATCTATGGATATTTTCATAAGTGCACAAAGACCTGTATAATAGAATAGAGAAGACCAATTAATCAATTGATCAGTGATATTTGAGTACTGGTCCTTTTGGAGCTTCTCTCCCCTCCATGCCCCCTTGCCCCCCTTCTTCCATATCTCCTTCCTTCTACTGTTATCATTTTCTTATTTCTCTTTTCTAGATACTGGCTTTATAAATTTAATAATATATCTTGAGCTCCAACCGGGTATAGAACACCATATTTGGTGCCTGCTTTGCGATGAGGGCTGTTCTATGTGCTTGGGAGAGTGCAGTGAAAAATAGACTTGTTTAACCTTGAGCTTTAAAATAGATCAGCCAGACTTTCAATTAATCATATTTGTAGAGCACTTACTGTATGCAGGACACTGTACTAAGTTCTTGGGACAGTACAATACAACAATAAACAGCCACATTCCCTGCCTGCAATGAGCTTACAGTTTAGAGGGGAAGGCTTTCCATGACTTCCTATAACACCAGGTCAATACTGAGAGGAGACCATTTTCTCTCTCCTCCCCTCTCTCCCTCCCCCTGCTCCCCCCAAAATTTCCAATAAATAGCAAAGTCCTGAATACTTGTGGGCTGCCTTTTGTGTCAGGATGCTGGGGCTTTTGCTGTGGATGTTTTAGTGTTGAAATGGCTGGGGTAAAGTACAAGAGTGAGGTGAATGGTTAGTAATGTGCAGGATAAATGTACCTGTTATCTGCTTATTTATAGTGCAGCCAATTCTTGTGTTCCACATGCTTCTTCTATGTGCTTGGAAGAACTCTACTGAGGAATTAGGACATGTTCTTCTTTCAGTGTATGTCTGTCTGGGTTCAACATGAAGTGGTGTAGGAAGACATGGCTTTAAGTATTCAGGTGACATTGATCAGGGTTGGGGCACTTAAGGGTGAAGTATTGAGAATGTTAAGTTTTTCAAGAACACAACTTCTACATTCTAGATCTGATGTAGGCTGTAAAGCTAGACTGTTAGCTTCTTGTGGGCAGGGAATATGTCTGCCAACTCTGTTATATCATACTCTCCCAAGCACTTACTACAGTGCTCTGCACATGGTAAGTATCCAATAAATGATTGGTAAAAGAATGTTTTGTGTTAAATGTGTATTTCAATCAATCGTATTTATTGAGCACTTACTGTGTGCAGAACACTATACTAAGCGCTTGGGAAGTACAAGTTGGCAACATATAGAGACAGTCCCTACCCAACAGTGGGCTCACAGTCTAGAAGGGGGAATAGTCACTGCAATTTTCTTTTTCATAGTCAATGACAAATGCTTGTTTTTTGTTAAGAATGAATCTAGGAAATACTTTGAACCACTAGAATATGTGTGGGAGTTTCTGATAACCCACCTACACCCTAGCTGTATTAATTGGGTAGAATAATTTTGACTAAACTAATAGATGATGTGAAAGAAGAAAAGATGACTGTAAGAATGTACTGTGCACGATTTGAGTCAGTTGGCATCAAAGTATGGTACTTGGGCCATGACCCATAACCATGCAGTTAATGTTGGACTTGAACTTGGGAGCTTTTCGTCCTGATATCTTCCAAGAAGCTGCTGCAGAATAGTAGAACTGCTTGAAAGGGTGACCCAGAATCTTTTACAAATCTGGGCCTGGCCAAATATCTCCTCAGGTATGATTTTTCTTGACAATTGAGCTTTGTGGCATGTTGATTTCATCAAAGTGAGTTTCAAACTATGAGGTCACAGGGTTGTGAACTCCATTTTCTTTTCATATGGCACGCAGCGGGACTTGGTTTGCACTAGCAATGCTGAGAAGCTGCTCAGACTGTAGTATAGATCAAGTTTCAGAGGAACCAAATCCTTTGGAAGGTAGTAAATTTGCCAGCCATTCATTGTTCTGGGTTTGCTTTAGATATTGGGCATCAGTAACTTATTTCCTGCCAAGAGAGCAGGCCCACTGCTTTTTGATGACTTGTGATGCCTGTTTTTGGAAGATGTTTCAAGATCAGTTGAAGTGAGGAAGTTGAATCATTGTGTAAGTGTGCAAATGACACAATGACATGGAAATAGACTCCAGAGTTAATCTATTACTTGTGGTTCAAAGCTACCAGGCCTTGGGAAGAAGAACGTCTTTATAGAGCTTCAGAATTTCAGCAAAGCATTAATGCTATTGGGAAGATATTTTTCAAGTATTTTGGTCCTCTGACGGGGATTGGGCCTTAGGAATTGGAAATCCTCTCATCACCAGGACTTTTCATCAGTCCTGCACTGCTAAACCATGGCAGGGAGAAAAAGCGGCAACTGCATAAGGCCGCCTCAGCCAGTCGGGTTTTAAGAAGGCCATGGTTGTGGTATAATTATGGTGACTGTTGTATGATGAGCCACGAGGAGCCAGAAACTGATCCTCTGCCCTATTGATCTTTTTGTATTCCTCATTGTCTTGGTGGTGTATGGTGATTTTATGTTTCACCAGTCCCTTCTCCCTTTACTTTTTCTTAGGTTGTGAGCTCTTTGTGGGCCAGGTACCATGTCTATTTGATAATAATAATAATAATAAGGGTATTTGTTAAGCACTTACTATGTGCCAAGCACTGTTCTAAGTGCTAGGGGAGAGACAAGGTCATCAGGTTGTCTCACATGGGGCTCACAGTCTAAATCCCCATTTTATAAATGAGGTAACTGAAGCACAGAGAAGTTACGTGACTGGCTCAGAGTCACACTGCTGACAAGTGGCAGAGCAGAGATTAGAACCCACAACTTCTCATGCCATGCCATGCCCATGCTCTTTGCCACTAAGCCACGCTGCCCAGTGCTTAATAAAGTGCTTTGAACACAATAGGTACTTTAAATTCTATTACTACTGCATTATTGGTGACTGGTTGGGAATCCCAAGTGTGGTAGATTTTGACCACAATAAAAAGTCACAAGAATAGGAAATGGCAGCCTAGGTCAGGCCAAAGGCCTACCCAGCCCAGGATTCTGTCTGACAGGTGCCATTGGTGCAGTCTTTTCATTTTGAGTATAGAGACAGCATGGGCACAGGGATATTAGGGAGGGGAAGGGCTGGGAGGGATTGGGCTTCAAAGAGTGAGGAGATTAGAAAGCCACCTGACTGGAAACTCTCAGGTCTTGTCCGAGGCCTAGGTGAATAGGGCCAGAAGACTGTTATCTGAGGACGATCACCCCCCCCCCCCCGTCACCTCCATGATATTGGACCTGTGGTGTAGCAAAACCAAGGAAGCTTGAAAGAGTGGTGCGATGGGTAATTACATTTTATGAGCCTCTGCTGAGACCCAACAGTTTAGATGAGGAAATGTTAAGACAGAGGACTGACTGTGAAGAATAAGTGCTTACTATGTGCCAAGCACTGTCCTAAGCACTGGGGTAGATACAGGTTAATCAGGTTGGACACAGTTCCTGTCCCCCATGGGGTTCACACTCTTAATCTCCATTTTATAGATGAGGTAACTGAGGCCCAGAGAAGTTAAGTGACTGGCCCAAGGTCACACAGCAGACGCACGGCAGAGCTGGGATTAGAACCCAGGTCCTTCTGACTCCAAGGTGGATCCAGAGGGACGTTTCAAAACTTTTATTTAAGCCCCCTGAACCAACTCTGAGTGCCTGAATCCTAGGCCAAGTATCACTAGGGTATCGGAACCTGATATCAGGATTTGTCCACTCAGTGCTCCTCACTTGTGTGCTACATAAGTTATAGGTGCCCCAAAGCTAGCCCGAATCGTACCCTCAAGTCTTACGTGGTATTCATTCATTCAATCGTATTTATTGAGCACTTACTGTGTGCAGAGCACTGTACTGAGCACTTGGGAAGCACAAGTTGGCAACATATAGAGGCGGTCCCTGCCCAACAACAGGCTCACAGTCTAGTGGTACGTGTGGAAGGCCAGAGGTCAGTACATATCCCTGGTACTGCTTGGAGCTTTCTTGCTTTTTGGTGTTGGGGTGTCCCCTGAGCTCACTTTTACCATCACTGGCACTGCCAATGGTGTGTGAGAAAATGTGGAAATCCTTGGTGGTAGCAGGAACAGGTTTTTCCCAATAGAGATTGCAGAATGGATAGGTGGAGTTGGGCCACAAGCAGCTTCTGTGGCATGAGAAATGAGAGATTTCAAGGCAGTGATAGCTGGAATGGACCTGAAGACGTCCCAGAGTGAAGCCCTAGGTCCAGGGCCTCTTCTTCATTTGATTACATTCACTCTCTCTTATTCTGGGTTGGTGCAGCTGGTTTACAAAACAATTTAAAGCCAGCCCCCAAAGTGGGTTGTTTCACCCCCTGGCCCTGCTATGGTGTGCTTGAAAGTATTTTCACCAGTGTACTATTGTGCTTCTGCTGCCTTGTATCTCGCTAAAAGGTTAATATGAGACAAAGTTGAAATGAATTTGTCCAAAATATCAACATCCTCGTCAACCTTCTTGTTGAGAGTATGGTCTATCTCAAAATCCAGGCAGCCTTTCTTAGAAGACCTTGGAACTGCGTTGAAGTCAGTTCTACAAGAAGGGAGTGACCTCCTTCTGGAGCCTCACAGTCACTTCTTTGTCTGTGTGTGTGTGTGTGTGTGTGTGTCTGCGTTTAAAGTGGTCTGGGAAATGACTGACTCACAAAATTGTGATTAAACCCATTAGAATTCCTGAGGATTATTTCAATGTATTTCTGAGTTAATCTAATGTAGAACAAGTCATGCTGTTATTCCCCTCCCCAATATCCCACATAAAAAGTGCCTTCAACTGATGTGCTCTATTATTTGGATTTTTCAAGATCACTTAGCCTTTATCTTTGGAAATTTAGTAACCTTGTTTTGGCCTGTTTCCTGTGGCTTATAACCCACTTTCTGGTCCTACCGAATAAATCAGTTATAGGATGTAATTGACATAGTTTAGGAATATAATTTTCTGGAGAGTCATGGGAACAGATCCTAAATCTTCACATAGCTCAATGTGATCTATTACCCAGTCAAATCACAAATAAGGTTTTAAACTTAATTTTTTTTCCTCACATGATAGAAAGGCTGTCAGCCCTGGAGAATCATATTTCCTAAATGTTATAGGGAGTTGACTGATGGTCTGCTACTCCGAATGCTTGTATTACTGTATTCCATATTTTACTTCCTTGAAAGGACCGACACACCCAACATCAAGTGATCATTAGGCTGGGTACTGGTATTGGACTTCCTTCCCCTTTGTTTTGTCATTCACCTTTGTCATTTAGTCTATTCCTGCTTCAAGGACTGGCTTATCTGCTGTTAAAGAGGTGTGTCAGGCAGAGTCTCAAAACTGGATTGATTCTGATTGGCAAGAGTGTAAGACTTGGAAAGTAGATTCTGATTCAGTATGCCCGTGAAATAAGGTTAAATATTTGGCTCCCATGCTATGGAAGGGAGAGAATCAGTGATCATGAGTGTGCCCATGGAAAAGGTAGGTAATGTCAGTATAGTAGTTCTCACTGCATGTAAATTCTGTCTTTAATGTTTGCTCCTAGCCTAACACATTGTATTCTTCCGTTTGCAGGGAGAAGGATTTGGAGGCCAAGTTTATTATTCACATGGAAAAAAACAAAACAACAATCACAAACTTAAAGGCAAGTTTTTTCAGCTCCCTTTTGGAGTCCTACTGTTATACCTCTAGGATCAGAAGATCTACCTAAGCCCTACCACCTTAGGCCATGAGGCTCTTTTCTGTCTTGCTTGAACTTCAGGAGGAAATTGTACGCAGGGGGCAGCAGCAACTATGGTCATGAAACTGTTCTTTTTAAAGCAGTTTCAGAAACACTTTAGGGTATTAACAAAGGAAGAAGAAGAGAGCCATGGTTTTCAAGGAGTCTATAATCCATTAAAGATTGTTTTTTAAAATTTCTGGTGCCAATCAATTGAATTTATTGAGCACCTCCTATATTCAGAGCAATGTACTTGGTGCCTGAGGGAGTACACTAGAATTAGTTGTCATGACTTCTGCACTTAAGATGCTTCCAGTATAGTTCGGGAGACAGACGCTAAAGTAAATTACAGGTAGGCTAATGTAGACGTTTTCAAGCACGAACTCCCATAAGTTTCCCCACCATTCCCGCAACATCATCATCATCAATCGTACATTTTGAGCACTTACTATGTGCAGAGCATTCATTCATTCAATCGTATTTATTGAGCACTTACTGTGTGCAGAACACTGTACTACGCGCTTGGGAAGTACAAGTCGGCAACAAGAGCACTGTACTAAGTAGTTGGGAGAATACAATGTAACGGAGTTAGCAGACATATTCCCTGCCCACAACAAGCTTACAGCCTAAAGGATTGAAACTATGAGCCCCACGTGGGACAGGGACTGTGTCCAACCTGATTTGCTGGTATCCACTCCAGCACTTAGTACAGTGCCTGACACACAGTAAGTGCTTAAGAAATACCACTATTATTATTATTATTCTGCCTCCTCCTCATCCTTCTCTACTTTTATTCCCTCCATTCGCTCCACTGCTATTTTGGATCAGATGTTGGACTGAGGTTGGAGGGTTTAGGGGCTCCCCTGTCCCCCTGCCTGCTGGGATCCCAGAATTCAGCTATTATGTTAACTCCAGAGTGTAGATCAGAATGCTGTACGGGCCCTTGGATTTAAAGAACCTTTTCTCTGAAGAGCTCTTGCTGATTCTTTCAGTATTTGAGCCATTTGAATATATTAGTTGGCATTCAGTTAACCAGAATGTCTTCTAAACACATTCTCTAAAAGGAATTTTGAAAATGTTCTGAATTCAAATGAAAATTGCATCCTATCTGAGGAGTAGTTAGCATGCCTAAGATGAAAATTATTATTTCTTTTTTCCTTTCTAGATACCAGAAGGAGGATCTGGGGATACTGGAAGAGAACGGACCAAAACCTTTACCTATGACTTTTCCTATTTTTCGGCTGACAGTAAAAGTCCTAATTACATAACTCAAGAAATGGTATGCTTTTTTAGTATGTTTTTTCATGTAGCAGGTTGAAGGGGCATTTTATTTTGCATACCCCTGCCTCAAAAATCTTTGTACCTTTTAAAATAATAATTTTCATAAACCTAGCAATTAATGGTACTTTTGCTGTCAATGGAAGTGCATATGTTTATTTGGGAACTCTGAAAGTTATGGTTAGACCTGTAGTAGTAATGTGAGAAGCTATGAGAAAGGAGATTTCAGAGGGGTTGGGGCTGGAAGCCGTGAGAAGGGTGGGTTGGGTTGGGGGGGGGGGGGTAGGGTGTGTGTGTGTGTGTGTGTGTGTGTGTGTGTGTGTGTGTGTGTGTGTACACACACATATTTTCACTTGCTTCTCTGGTGAGCCACATGTGAGTTGGGTGAGCTATTGTTCCCTAAATGGGGCTTCTCAAACACTCAGGTTGTTGCTCAATGTCACTGTTGCCTCATCATGAAATAAAGAATCAGTGTCCATAGTAGTTAGTGTCCACTTCATGTGCACATTGCTTTTTGTTTTGCTGTGGTAAGTACCTTTAATTTCTGTTTTTTTAATTGCTTGAATTGCAGCTATATTTACCCAGATTTGGTAGCTCCTCAGGCATATAGGGCAGGGAATGTGTCTACCAAGTCTGTTTTATCGTTATGTTATACTCGCCTAAGCTCTTAGTACAGTGTTCTGCACATAGTAAGTGCTCAATAAATACAATTGATTGTCAGAAGCATCTGTTGACTGCACATTTGCACTTTATAGGACATTTTATAAAGGTAGCTAGTTTCTGCCCTAAAGTAACTTGCAATCAGACAAGTAATCCAGAAACAGACAAATGCCTAGAACACTGGCAGACATGGGCAACATTACAAATGCTAAAGAAGAAAACATTTGGTACTTAGATGTAAGGCAAAGAACAAGTATATTTTGTGGAGTGATGAGAAAATTTTGGAGTAGCATATGAAGGAAGGGGTGGGGTTCATTCATTCATTTGTATTTATTGAGCGCTTACTGCATGCAGAGCACTGTACTAAGTGCTTGGGAAGTACAAGTTGGCACATATAGAGACGGTCTCTGCCCAACAACGGGCTCACAGTCTAGAAGGGGGAGACAGACAACAAAACAAAACATGTGGACAGGTGTCAAGTCATCAGAATAAACAAAAGTAAAGCTAGATGCACATCATTAACAAAATAAATGGAAGAGTAAATATGTACAAGTAAATTAAGTAATAAATCTTTACAAACATATATACAAGTGCTGTGGGGAGGGGAAGGAGGTAGGGTGGGGGGGATAGGGAGGAGGAGAGGAAAAAGGGGGCTCAGTCTGGGAAGGCTTCCTGGAGGAGGTGAGCTCTCAGTAGGGCTTTGAAGGGAGGAAGAGAGCTAGGTTGACGGATGTGCGGAGGGAGGGCATTCCAGGCCAGGGGGAGGACGTGGGCCATGGATCGACGGTGGGAAAGGAGAGAACGAGGCACAGTGAGGAGGTTAGCGGCAGAGGAGTGGAGGGTGTGGACTGGGCTGTAGAAGGAGAGAAGGGAGGTGAGGTAGGAGGGGGCGAGGTGATGGCGAGCCTTGAAGCCGAGAGTGAGGAGTTTTTGCTTGATACCTAGGTTGACTGGTAGCCACTGGAGATTTTTGAGGAGGGGAGTAACATACCCAGAGCGTTTCTGCACAAAGATAATCCGGGCAGCAGAGTGAAGTATAGACTGAAGTGGGGAGAGTCAGGAGGATGGGAGATCAGAGAGGAGGCTGATGCAGTAATCCAATCGGGATAGGATGAGAGATTGAACCAGCAAGGTAGTGGTTTGGATGGCGAGGAAAGGGTGGATTTTGGCGATGTTGCGGAGGTGAGACTGGCAGGTTTTGGTGACAGATTGGATATGAGGGGTGAATGAGAGAGCAGAGTCGAGGATGACACTATGGTTGTGGGCTTGTGAGACAGGAAGGATGGTAATGCTGTCCAGGGTGATGGGAAAGTCAGGGAGAGGGCAGGATTTGGGAGAGAAGATAAGGAGTTCAGTCTTGGACATACTGAGTTTTAGATGGCGGGCAGACATCCAGATGGAGCTGTCCTGAAGTCAGGAGGAGACCCGAGCCTGAAGGGAGGGAGAGAGAGCAGGGGCAGAGATGTAGATTTGGGTGTCATCAGCATAGAGATGATAGAGTTGAAGCCATGGGAGCGAATATCTCTTGTTATATTGTACTCTCCTAAGTGCTGAGTACTGTGCTCTGCACATAGTAAATGCTTAATACGATTGATTGACTAGTGATCTTGAGGAATACTGGATTATACTCCTTCTGCTGAAACATGGAAATAACCCTCCAATTTCCCCACCCGTCTTTTTTATTCGTTTATTATATCTACAACATTCCTTATGTTTGGGCAGTTGACTCTCCTAATCTCCTGATTGGAGATCTAGGTATAATCACGAGTTCTTCTCCTTCAAAGTTTTGCTCAACCTAAACCCCCAAGGAGAGTCCTTAAACTTGAGTCCCATGTGAGGAACTGTGTCCAACCTGATTATTTTGTATTTGTATGCCAGTACAGTGGTTTGTATATAGTTAGGACTTAAAAAATACTATGATTATTATTTTAATGCCACTATTACTTATTATTATTAATAAGAATATGGCCTTCTAATGTCTAGATGAAATAAATACACCAGAAGGACTTTGTTGACCAGGAGTGATTGTGGCACTGGGGGATTTAAACCTGCATAAGGGAAAAAACAGTCTCACTGTTACCTCTACGCATGTTGGTGATTCTCAGGCAGTTGATGTATTTTCATATAAACAGCTTGGCAGGCTCTATTTGTACAGTGTTAGCTATTTGCCACTCATGTATGATGAGTATAGCAATCATGGTCTGTAGCATAATATTTGAATGCAAAGAACAACCGTATTTGTTTTGTGAATGTTATGTTAATCGCTCCAGTTATTTTAAATTGCATTCTTGCTCTTCAAAGCCTGGGATTTGAAATAAGCCCGTAGACTGTAAATTGCCATTGGATTCGGAAAGGCTATAATGGACCAAGGCTAAATTTAGTAAACGCTTTTCTTATAGTACTTCTGAGTTGCCAGAGCACATGGGAGAATAGTTTCAGAACTAGGAGGAAGCTAGAGAATTTGCTAGTCCTTTGATTTCCTCCCTTGTGGCCTCTTTCTTCTGACAAAACCACTATTAAATTATCCCTAGTATATGAGAGCTTGCAAATTTTTTTGCCTTGTCTATTGTGTCCTAAGTTCCTTGAGGGCTGGACCATCCTGTTATTCTATAATCCCCTCAGTGCCTAATGTAGGACTGTGCTGCTACAGCCTGGAAATACTAGTGATTGCCAGTTTATTTTTTAAGACCTCCTGCCATCTCCTAAAGAATCCAGTGTCCAAGCCTCACAGTCAGGATATTCTTCTTTAACCTAAGTATATCCTGGTCCAGTATAAGCTTTAGAGAGAGATAACAAATATTTTCCCCATTTTACTTTTGAAGAAAACTGAGGTTCTGAAATGAAGAGTTTGATCACGTAAAATGAAGTAATAATTTTGTAAAATTGAGTCCCAGAATGCTGTGGAGACAAAAACTGAACTTATCCTGAGAATGCTACAACCTGGACCTAGAAGCCTGGATAGGAGAAGCAGTGTAGTTTAGTGGATAGAGCACAGGCCTTGGAGACAGAGGGCCTGGGTTCTAAACCCAGTTCTTCCACTTGTCTGCTGTATGACCTTGGGTAAATCACTAAACTTCTTGTGCCTCAGTTACCTTATCTGTAAAATGGGGATTAAGACCCATGTGGGACAAGGACTGTGTCCTTTCTGATTAGCTTGTATCTACCCCAGCACTTAGTACAGTGCCTGGCATATAGTAGGTGCTTAACAAATACCATTTTTTTTTTAAAGTCCAGGAAATTAAACAAGAAAGTTGAGGAACAGTTTCAGGGAGGCAAAATAGAATCAATTTTGAGACATTTGGGTATTTATCTAAAATTGCCCAGGACCATTTTAAAAAATCTAGGCCTATCCTGTGTAAACCTAACCAGTTGATTAAAAAGGATTAAAGTAACATGAAAATAAAGAAAGGTTTACAGGGTGTCAAATAAAAGCATAGTGATACTCAGTAATTTGTGGCTGTTTTATTTAAGAAAAACAAACTTTTTTGCTTTGTTCTCAGGTTTTCAAAAATCTTGGCACCGATGTCCTGAAATCTGCATTTGAAGGTTATAATGCTTGTGTATTTGCATATGGACAGACTGGATCTGGGAAGTCGTACACTATGATGGGAAATACTGTATGTAGTTTTCTTTGTCTACAAAATAATAATAATAATTAAAAATTCACTTATAATTGCATTCCTTTTAGGATTGATAATGTCCACCATGAGCTGCTCAACAGTTTCTAAGTTGGTTTCTTGATATGACCATTCTTTATAAATAAGAGAAGACACAGTAGTAAGGCAGAGATAATTTCCTTTAAAAGATTTTTAATTAAAAATAGTTTTGAGGGAATCGAAAATCAATAATGGATTCCAGTCCACTGTTAGTTAGTCTTTCTTAAAGGCCCCAAAAAATACTACCCTAGGGCAAAGAGTCATTTTTTCCCTTTTCTCTGGCAATTATTTGAACAAAATCTTCTTAATGTTTTTCCATTCAAGAAACACCTTTCTGTCATTTTAAGTTTTATCTTTTTGTGGTTTTTTTTAGCTCTCTTCATCCAAAAAGCAGAGAGTAAATTTACTATTTATATACGTAATGGATTTATAAACTGTTGAGGCTGTACTGTGTGTGGATAAATAGAAAATAATGACTGTTTGGTTTAGAAATATTCTCAGATTAAAACAATACACTTGAGACTGTACCTGTAGTTGGCAGTATTGTCAGAATTTAATTACAGCCAAATAATATGCCCTCTGATTCTTTTTTCAGATTAAAAAAATAGTTTGGTAGAACAGTGCTAAGTAGTGAAGCTAGCATTTATTGGTTGTCAAATTTCACTGGAGTCCAAAAAAAATAGTTGTTTTTGTCAAGAACAAAAAATACCCAGGTCTGTGCCTTTGTCAACGTATTGCTAAGCACTTGTTTGGAGCAGAAAAAAGAGGGCTGATATAGTTCTTGACAGTACGTCTCAATTGCCAGAGCAATCAGGTGTAATATTTCTGTGTTTGTGAGATAATCTGTCACATAAAGGCATCTTTTAGAGTCAACCCTTTACAGATGTAATCATGAAAAACAGCCCACAGAGCCATCTCATCCACCTTTGGCGAAGCCCCCGGATTTACTAGGAGCTAGAGTACCTCCTTGGAATTTTGTTTCTTTAGCTAGTGTCACATTCATTCATTCAATCGTATTTATTGAGCGCTTACTGTGTACAGAGCACTGTACTAAGCGCTTGGGAAGTACAAGTTGGCAACATATAAAGATGGTCCCTACCCAACAGCGGGCTCACATTTCTTTTTAATGTTAAGTCCAAAGTGATCTTTTGTCCCTGTGCTCCTACTGCCTTGGGCTAGACACCCGGGTTTGAGTAGAAGACAGCAGGGATGAGGTAGTTTCAGAATACTGCTTTGTCAACTCTAGAAGCAGCGTGGCTCAGTGAAAAGAGCACGGGCTTTGGAGTCAGAGGTCATGGGTTCAAATTCCGGCTCCACCACTTGTCAGCTGTGTGACTTTGGGCAAGTCACTTAACTTCTCTGTGCCTGTTACCTCATCTGTAAAATGGGGATTAAGATTGTGAGCCCCACGTGGGACAACCTGATCACCTTGTAGCCCCCCTAGCACTTAGAACAGTGCTTTGCACAAAGTAAGTGCTTAACAAATACTATCATTATCATTGTTATTATTAATATGATAACATAAGACCTAAATAAATCTGGAATTATTTTTCTTGATGATTCATTCATTCATTCAATCGTATTTATTGAGTGCTTACTGTGTGCAGAGCACTGTACTAGGCGCTGGGGAAGTACAAATCAGCATATAGAGATGGTCCCTACCCAACAATGGGCTCACAGTCTAAAAGGGGGATGATCTTTACTGCTTCATTGCTCTTTGCCCTTTTGTAAGTCTTCTCTTTGAATAGAGCTGATGCCCTCACCTCCAGTTGTTTTATTTAGATTTTGTTTGTAAAAATTCCTCATGAATTAAACTCCGAGTAACCATGTTTGGATTTTATATCTTTGCCTTATGTACTTGTCCAAATGTAGTCATTTAATCACTCTATTTCTTTCCAAATATGGCTCTCATCACTCATGCCTAAATCCTGGACCATCAGGCGTGAAGACTAGATAATTAGTCTCTTTATACTCATAATCCAGGATTAAACCACTGACAGCAGATACATTTATAGAATTATTTCATTGAATTAAAATATTCTTAGAAGTTTATTTTTAAAAAATCTCATTACAGGGTGATTCTGGCTTAATACCTCGAATTTGTGAAGGGCTCTTCAGTCGAATAGGGGAAACTACAAGATGGGATGAAGCGTCTTTTAGAACTGAAGTCAGGTGGGTTTGAAAGTGTTGTGCTTCCCTTGGGATTTTTTTTTTTGAGAATGTGTTCACAGGAATTGCTCATATTGCACTGAATACTTCAGCTTCCTGGCACAGAAACTCTGCCTTTGAGTCAGTCAGTTAATGGCATTTACTGAGTGCTCACTGAGGGTTGAGCCCTGTACAAGGAGCTTGGGAGAGAACAATTCAGTAGAGTTTGCATATAGCAATGATGGTATTCATTAAGCGCTTACTATGTGCCAGGCACTGTACTAAGTGTTGGGGTGGATGCAAGCAAATCGAGTTGGACACAGTCCCTGTCCCACGTGGGGCTCACAGTCTCAGTCCCCATTTTACAGATGAGGTAACTGAGGCACCGGAAAGTGAAATGACTTGCCCAAGGTCACACAGCAAAGTGGTGGAGTCGGAATTAGAACCCATGACTCTCTAGCTCCCAGGCCTGTTACTCTGGCCACTACAGCATTCTGCTTCTCGTATGTCCTGCCCACAAGAAGCTCACGGTCTAGAGGAGGAGCTCAGAAACTAGAGGCAGGCTCACCACTTTGGTTCTTCTGTGGTTGCCTTCTGGTGTCAAATTTGGAGGAATGTGGGTCCATATGGAGCTCTGAATGGTTGTCAACTTGTACTTCCCAAGCGCTTAGTACAGTGCTCTGCACACAGTAAGCGCTCAATAAATACGATTGATGATGATGATGATGTCAGATCAGAGCCCTAGTCAGCAGTTTTCCTTATTAGGCATGCCCTTTACTTTCAAGACCATCTACATCACATTACACCCAATTCTCCTGGCAGGATTGTGTTGTGGAAGAACCTGGAATTAAGGGGCAGCTTGCATTCTGGTGCTTAAATGTGTCCAACACCATCTGCACAGCCCCATACATCATTTATTTTTGACACAGTTCTGATGTTTCCGTTAGTACAGTGTATCCAAATAGACCTGCAATGTTGGATGAAAGTTCCCTAATTCCTAAACCGTGTCCTAGACAAAACACAAGGTGGAAATACACATTATGATTGAATTGAGAAGCAGTGTTGTCTAGTGGAAAGAGCACAGGCTTGGAGTCATCAGAGGACCCGGGTTCTAATCTCTGCTGTGCCAATTGCTTGCAGTATGATCTTGGGCAAGTCACTTAACTTCTCTGTGCCTCAGTTCTCCTGTTCTCCCTCCTATTTAGACTGTAAGTTCCATGCAGGACAGGAACTACGTCCAACCTAATTATTATTTATCTACCCCAGTGCTTAGAACAGTATTTGACACATAAAAAGAGCTAAACAAATGCCATGAAAAACAAACAAAAAAAGGAGTATACTGTTTTTCCATGTGCCTAAAGCAATCTTATTTTGATCACTCCCCAAAAAACTAGTTAATTCACCATTAACTGGTTGAAATATTTTTAAAAATAAAATTGTTAATAAAAAGTAGTGTAGCATGCCCTGCCAATTCTGGGAACATGGGACAGCAGAGACTGGCTGCATCTCTGAGTATTGGGACAGTTGGACAGTGTAATGAGTAGTCTGATACCCTGATCCTCTAGCTTTAGCACCCTTCTGCTCTTGTGTTTATTGTTGACCTTGTTGTTTTGTGTCTTTAATGTTTCCTCTTTCCTTATATGTCCATATGTCCATTGCCATTTCTCCCTCTCCCCTACCACCCCCCCGGTAGATTTTTAAACTCCTTGGAGGCTGGAGACCGAGTTTAATTCTCATCCATGTGTTTTTTTCCCCCATACTTAGAACTGTGCTTTGCACTGTCTATTTATTTAAATACTAGTACTACCATGGTTGAGTCCAAATTTGGATCAAACTGTTCTGAATACAAAACTATCTTCAATTTTAGCTACCTGGAAATTTATAATGAACGTGTAAGAGACCTCCTTAGGCGGAAATCATCCAAAACCTATAATTTAAGAGTTCGTGAACATCCAAAAGAAGGACCTTACGTAGAAGGTAAGAGGATATATTTAGTAGGTCTGGACTTCCCAAGTATTTTTATGAGGTTATATAATATATGATAATGGCAAATAAAAAATGTGACCCCAATGGAAGGGTTTTTTTGAATATTTTTTATTTTGAGAGATCTGAGATGTGAATCAAAAAATGGAATAACTTCCATTCAGTTAGCAAGAAGTCATGTTAAACCTAAAGCCATGGTTAGTGAAATAATTTGGGAGTGTGTTTAGCTTATTGTTAACCAGAGTTGGATGTGACTGCTTTTTCTGAGAAAAACAAGTGGCATACAAGAGAAATGACTTTCTTGCACAGGAAATTGTAAGACAATTGAATTTTTAACTAAAGGGAAGTCTTACAGGTAGAACGTATATCAACAGAGTCAAGAAAGGTCTGGAAAAATTAATGGATGCAAGTTCTATCAGAGGTTATTGTTGGGAAATTTGGGGATGTTAGAAGGAACATAGCTATACTCTTATCATCCTTTGGTTTGACCAATGGGCACCAAGTCGACCCCATACATTACAATGGATGGCCATTAACCTGACACTTTCTGGAAAACCATGAGGTATGGTGTTTTCTTTTAAATTGATTTAATCTTAGATTAACTTAAAAAATAGATACACAGAAGAAACAAATTATTAATTTCCCTAAACCCAAGAAGAGTGTTCTTGTTTATTGTATGGTACCAATTCATTCATTCATTCAATCGTATTGAGTGCTTACTATGTGCAGAGCACTGTACTAAGCGCTTGGGCAGTACAAGTTGGCAATGTACAGAGACGGTCCCTACCCAACAACGGGCTCACAGTCTAGAAGGCAACAGGCATCAGTGTATATAAATAGAATTATAGATATATACATAAATGCTGTGGGGCTGGGAGAGGGGTAGAGCAAAGGGAGCGAGTCAGGGTGACACGGAGGGAAGGCGGAGCTAAGGAAAAGGGGAGCTTAGTCTGAGAAGGCTGCTTGGAGGAGGCGAGCCACTGAGACCTCTTCTGAACCAATTGTTCAGAAAGTTTAATGTGGATCCAAATAAGTGTATCCCTTCATAGATAGGTTTACTCGCCTTCATTGTTTTTGATTTGTTTTAGATTTGTCCAAACATTTAGTGCAGAATTATGGTGATGTAGAAGAACTAATGGATGCAGGGAATATAAATCGCACTACAGCTGCAACTGGAATGAATGATGTTAGTAGCAGATCTCATGCCATTTTCACAATCAAGTTTACTCAGGTAAGGAAGATGAAGTGGTCTCCAGTAACTATCATGGCTCTACTGATATAAGGATTAATTATTTTGGTTAGTCATAATGGCTTCTGGGAAAGGATGAAAGTTATTTTTGTCAGGATTAAACAAGTCATGTTTGCTGAGTTTCTCAGTGGTTCCAATCAAAATAATTTGATGTCTTCATGTGTACCTTAAACACTCAGCAGTTTTTAACTCTGTATTAGGCATAAGTATGTGCTCCTATACTTAAGCTGAAGTTTCCATTATTTCAAACTCTGTGGGATGTAATGGGTTGAGTCTCAAATCAACCGGAAGCCGTGAGACATAACTGTGTAAGGACCATTAGCTGCTCTCCCCCAGTAGAGTGTGACAATTGGATTAAAATACCAGAATAAGAATTCACTGTAGCCAAAAGCCAAATAATGTTAAGGAAATGTAGAAGAAGGCTACGATGTAGAAATTCCCTTTAAATTTAGGTTAAAGTCCCTAGTTGCTGAAAGGGACAACTTTTTAGTTGTCTGAAAAGTTCTCCAGCTGGCATAAGCAGCGCAAAAAGTGGAAGGGCAGTATTTTGCAAATCCATTCTTTTAGTACTAGAAAACACTTCGAGTCACATACTTAAAGATGGTGAAAACTTTTCTTGAAGGCCTTCACACTAAATCTAAATTAGTTCTCCGTACCTCCAGAAAAGACCAAGCTCAGAATTTGATCGTCAACTCTTGGCGTTAATATGTTCTGAGTCGTTTTGTGTTTTGACACTGCTCTTCAGTTTTTTGCAGCTTTAGGAATATGGAACTGTAAAGAAACCATTGGATTCAAGTTTTAGTTGCTCTCCTTTTATGGAAGCGCATATTAGTACCCACTCTTTGTGAAAATAATACTAATAGTAATATTTATTCTAATATCTGACTCCCGCTCTAGACTGTAAGTTCCTGGTGGGTTGGGAACTGTCTACCAACTCTGTCATATTGTACTCTCCTAAGTAATCAGTCGGGTGCTCTGCACACTGTAAGCGTGCAATTAATGTCATTGATTAAGCCTTTAATATGTGCCAAAGCATTTGCTCTGTGTGTTGTAGATAAAAAGATATTCAGACTGGACAGAGTATTTTTTTATCAAGAAAAAGATACAGGTCACCATAGTTCTGATAAGAAACAGAAGTAAACAATTAAAATTATTTTGCTATGTAAACTGCAAAAGTTAGGGAAGAATTCTTCATTTATAAGGAACTCACTTCCTTTGATTTAACCTTGAAGCCAATAGAGTGACTTCAGAATATGTGAACTACAGTATTTGCTGTAACCTTAAAATGAATTTCACACTTGAGTAAGATTTCAGTAATTGTTTAGAGATATTTATGGTTGTGAGATCAGAAAGCATAGGTATATTTAGAATCCCCAAGACCCTATTTGAAGCAAATTTGTCTTAAACTGAGTAACAAGGGTTAGGTTATGACATGTAACATTGTCTTGCCATTTACTCTCTTTTCTTTGATACTTGAGCTAAACTTTATTTTTGAAGTTTCACCATTATCTAGACAGGCATAAAATCAAAACGTATCCAAAGAGACATCATAGAGACGTGTAGGCGTAATTAAAGCTGGATGCATAAACAACCCAGAAGTCTTTTGTACCTTTTAATTTTGTTCTTTTATTTTACCTCAGGCTAAATTTGATGCTGAAATGCCATGTGAAACAGTTAGCAAGATCCATTTGGTGGATCTTGCTGGAAGTGAGAGAGCAGATGCCACTGGTGCCACAGGGGTTAGATTAAAGGAAGGAGGGAATATTAACAAATCCCTTGTTACTCTGGGAAATGTCATTTCTGCCTTAGGTATGTCTCTTCACTTCTGCTAATTCACTTTTATGTATAATGGTACTGTATTGCCTTGGAGCAGTAACGTAGTAAACATCATGTCTTGAAGGCTTTTAATCAAAATTACAGAAGCAGCCTTGATAATTATTGCCTTTTTTTTTCTTTTGCTTCCACAGCTGATTTATCTCAGGATGCAGCAAATCCTCTTGTAAAGAAGAAGCAAGTATTTGTGCCTTACAGGGACTCTGTTTTGACGTGGTTGTTAAAAGATAGCCTTGGAGGAAACTCTAAAACTATCATGATTGCCAGTAAGGGGTTTAAGTTGTTTTCCCATGTGCCTGGTAGTGAACTGTAAATATTTAGTTCAAAGTGTCTCATTAAGAATTAGTGCTATTTGCACCTTTTTTAATTAATTATTTTTTTCTGGCATAAAATTAACCTAATAGGGCTCATTCATTCTCTATTAGCAATTTTTAAAAACTTATAAATAAAGAGTCTTAACCAGGATCTAAGGAAATCGGAGTAATGGCACTGTGGGATAAATATATGAATTTTCTTCTCTAGTAAAGAAATAGCTCTGAAATCATCTGAAAGATTCTGCATGAAATTATTTGTTTCATTTTTGGGTCCCTTAAAGATTTGGCAGAGGCTCACGTTTTCATATTCAAATGAATCCTTATTAAGTGAGAGTTGATATGTTGAAAAGTGTTCATTTTAACAAGTCAAAGAAAATCAGCTTTTTCTTTTGCGAGCCCATGGTGAGAAAGGTTGGGGTTTAGTGTGCAGGGAATGAGCAGGACAAGGACCTGGGAGTGCCAGGCAAGTGCAGAAAAGAACAGGCCAGAAGGACCTGAGGAGAGCACAGAGGTCAGTCTGTCCCCAAAAACTGGTGATGTTGCTGAAAATCTTTCCTCCATGTAGTTGTCACCCTTAATGACAATTATTCAATAGAATGAGTTTTTCACTGGAAACCATTTTAGTTCCACCGGTATGTTGTTTTCCTTGTCATCAATCAATGGTATTTTTTGAATGCTTACTATATGCAGGTCAGTGTACTAAGCGCTTGGGAGAGTGTGGTACAACAGCATTAGCACACGCTCCCTTCCCATAATTAGCTTACAGTCTTGAGGGGGAGACAGGCATTAATAGAAATCATTAATTTATAGTACATAATTTAAAGATATGTATATAAGTGCTGAGGGGTTTATGAACTTAAACCATCCCCTCTAGTTTTCTCCTCCTTCCCTCAACAAAGACAGGATTCATCACTTTCCTGAAATCCTTGAGAGATTCCTTTCTTCTGTCTGCCAGAGGAACCCATCCTACTTTCCTCCCTAAAGGCAAAGTAAGATGCTTCACATCCTTCAACTCCATTCTAACCAGGGTCTTAAATGATCTCAGCAGTGCCTTTACCTTCGGCCTTCTTTGGCATTCTGGAGAATCAATTTTCTAGTCTTTCCTCAGTGGAAGCGCTAGCACTTCTTTCTTGCTTGTCAGTCCATCTTTTATGAATGGAAAGCAAGTAAAATTTTTAGATTTTTCTTGGTATAAACCCTCTGTAACACCAAATTAGAATTCTTTAGCCAAAACTCAACCCAAACTCAAATTTAAGCCAAAAAATATGGTTTGTATAGAACATATATAGGCATATTTTTTTTCTCATGGTTTCACCTGAATTTGCATTACATCTCTGTGGCTCAGTAACTTCACCATCAAAAGCTCCATGTGGGACATGGACTGTGTCCAAACAGATTACCTTGACCCAAACAGACCCAAGCACTACCTTGTATCTACCCAAGCACTTAGAATACTGCCTGGAACATAGTAAGCGTTTAACAAATACCATTTTTTAAAAAAAATCAAACAAACAAATTAAAAAAAAATTATCAGCTTTTTCAGGCCAGGTCTTTGGGGGTTTGTAGAGGTAAGAATTTTCCCTTTATTATTTGAGAGAGGAAACAGAGTAAGAAATCCTTATATCTTAACATAAATTGGTGATACAAAGAGAAAACTTTAGTACTTTTGTTCTGGTGAGATCTTGTTCTGGTTAGGTTTTTGGAACATTTTCCTCTTTGGAAGGGACAGTGCTTGCTTTTTCCTTTTTCTAGGCAAAATGCCATGTAGGAGGATAGAGTGCTTTTCTCTGCACTGTAGAAAACAACTGATCCTCCCTGTATAGGGTAGCAATTTCAGAGCTCAAAATGTATAACCACTGTGAATTACTGATCTAGGGTCCAAGCCCTACTGAATGACATTTCATTAGTCTCAGGTCACCCACTCCCAGTACATTTCTAATATATTTAATGTTCATAAATGTAGCAGAGGATACTTTTGTAATCTTCCCAGCTTAATCTGACTTTTAAATTGCAAACTTTGTGTTAAATGAAACACTAGTACTGGGTAAATTATTTTTGAATTCATTTTTCACAGCTATTTCACCTGCTGATGTCAATTATGGAGAAACCCTAAGTACTCTTCGCTATGCAAATAGAGCCAAAAATATCATCAACAAGCCTACCATTAATGAGGATGCCAATGTCAAACTCATTCGTGAGCTTCGAGCTGAGATAGCCAGACTCAAAACTCTGCTTGCTCAAGGGAATCAGGTTACTTTTTTTTCGAGTTTTCTGAATAATTTTCTTTGAGTAATAGTATCTATTTCTAGATCTTAATGAGATCATTATCTCCCTCATTATATTGATTTAGGTAAATAAGTGCTATGTGAAACTGTGAATGAATGACTATGCGTACCTTTCCCTTTACATCAAATTCCAATTGGCCTTTGTGTTCATTATCTACTTTTGTGCATCATTTTATATGCTGCACTTGGTGTGATGAGCAGTCTAATAGCTATAAATTGTGAATTAATTTCTAGCATAATATACAGGATCATCCACACCCCCTATCAACAATATGAAAAGCTTGGAGACTTAGTTTGTCGTTTAAAATCTGCTTAGGGTTTTAAAGTGTGAAAATATATTTTAAGGTAACATTGTTTACCAATGTGAATATAATGAAGATTTAAATTAAATAGCTATTGTGATGGTTAGAGTTTTGATGTATGTTTAGAGTGGGTGCCAAGTTTTCCTTTTAAAGGCAGCATTCTCTGAGTTCAGGAGGAATGCAAGGGAAGAAAGTCTCTGAAGGCCTGGGATTCCCAATAGTGGTAATATTCAAATCATATGTAGTATTCAAAGAAATGGTTAAAATTTGGGAAAAGAGATAATTACAAAAAGCGTCTAGAACAATTGTCAGAAATTGTTCTTATGTAGCTTCAAGAGAAAGGGATAAAAATATTTACTAATAGGGTAATCAAATAATTAAATGTACAAATGAATCAACATACTTATGGGGGCTTGTGGTCCAATCAATCATTATTTCATCAATCAATCGTATTTATTGAGCGCTTACTGTGTGCAGAGCACTGTACTAAGCGCTTTGTGTGCCTCCTTTGTGCAGAGTATTGTACAATAGTTGAAAGACATTTTAACCCCTATTTTCCTTATCCTCCATGCTTTCCTCTCCACTGACTATGCATCTGGCTGTTTATTCTGTATGCACTTATGATACCCCAGCTCCACAGCACTTATCTGTACAGTCTACAATTTCTCCTTTCTGTAATTTAGTTTGCCTTCCCCTGTAGACTTTAAGCTCCTTGTGGACTGGTATTACAGCTACCAACTCTGTTGTATTTCATATCCTCAAGTGCTTAGTACAGTACTCTGCACACAGTAAGCTCTCAGTAAATACCACTGATTGATCGATTGATTTAACTCCAGTGAGGTACTAGTTGTAAATTGTAATTCCTGAGATCAGTCTCCTGGCCAGTTTTCCTCTTGCACCCTTTCTGTAACTCTTTCCTCCCCTTGTTAAACTCTCTTATTACCCTCCACCCTCTCCCGTCTATATAAACTTTCAGTTACTCAGGCTGTGCATTCTTTCCGAAACCTTCCCTCTTTCTTGTTCCTTTCCTCAGCCTCTTTGTTTCTGTTCTTTTTGTACTTCTCTGCTGTCATCCATTTTCTGTTTTCTCGTTTACATCCTGTATCTTTTTCCTTCTTGTCTCTGTCCCTTTTCTTTGGTATCATTTTTGCCTTTCCTTTTCCTTTCATCTACCCTGTATTCTCTTTCCCTTTCTCAAACCATTGTATCCCTTCTTCTCCCCCTCCTTCTTCATTGCTCCTCCTTTTCCCTTACCCTCTTCTGAAGATCTTTGCTCCCTGCTTCCCTTTAACCCAGGGGAGCAGATTTCTACTCCCTTCTTGGCCGGTGCTCCAAGTTTGTCCCTGCTCCTCAGGCTCCAGCTGTTTTTCAACATCAGAAGATAATTTTTCTAGGCTGAACCCATGACTTTGCTCCAGTCCAAGCCCTGGCATGATGTCTGTACTGGCCTGGAATTCCTATTAATTTTAATAATAATAATTGTGGTACTTACTAAGCACTTAATATTTGCCAAGCACTACACTAAACGCTGGGGTGGATACGAGCAGATTGGGTTGGACACAGTCCCTTGTCCCAAAGGGGTTCACAGTCTCAATACCCATTTTACAGATGAGGTAACTGAGGCACAGTGAAGTTAAATGACTTGCCCAAGAACAGGTAGCACATATCCAGTCTGTCACCAAATCCTGTCAGTCTCACCTTCACAACTTCGCTAAAATCTGCCCTTTCCTCTCCATCTAAACAATCATCAAAGGAGTGGCCTTGTTTGAGCAAAAGCTTTTTAAGGATTATGAAACAGAGGTGAAAAGGGAATACAGGCCAGGTGATGTAAACAGCAGGACAAAAGACAAGTCTAGTTTGTTCCCCGTGTAATCGTGACTCTTATCCTGCTTTGACCTTCCCACTCTTCAGTCTACAGGGGTAGAAAGACATTAATATAAATAGATTATGGGTATATACGTAAAGTGCCTTGGGGTTGGGGGTGTGATGAGTAAAGGGAGCAAGTCAGGGCAACACAGAAGGGAGAGGGAAAAGAGGAAATGAGGGCTTAGGGAAGGCCTCTTGGAGGAGATGTTCCTTCAATAAGGCTTTGAAGGCAGGGAGAGTTGTTCTCTGTCTGATATGAAACGGGAGAGTGTCCCAAGACAGAGGCAGGACGTTGGTGAGACCTTCACCCTGAAAACCTTTTAATTAGTTCAGGTAATCAAATACAGACATTATAATAAAAATGGGAATTATAATGTCTTTTATTCTATGAAATTATAATAGTGTGGGAGATAGAACAGACCTCTAATTAAAACTTATAATGCTTTATAAAATAGCCAAGAACTCTTAAGTACCCATATGAAAGAAGAAATCCCTTTATAATTTCTCCTATAGATAATCTTCAAATCCTAGATTATTATATTTCAAATGCCATCAAGTGTCATTGAAAATGTTGGGTACCCAGAGCTTCCAAACAGAATTTAGTTGCCAATAATTACTTATTCTAGTATTTAATATTGAATATCAAACCTAGTGTTTATGTACATTCAAGCAGACTTGATGGATTTTTCAATGCAAAATGTCATGAGTATAGAGTTGGCTTTAATAGGTTAGTTTAAAATATCAATAGTAAATGACATATATCTTTTCCAACTATATTTAAAGCTAATCACCCTCAAAAGAGCCAACTTATCAAATATTGTCTAGATTTACCAAATAATCAATATGTGTATTTTAAAAATTGGATTATATCGATATCCTGGAAGTATTGCTGTTGTCATGAACATTGCATGTGAATTTCTATATAGTCATGCATTTAAAATGATACATTTTTTGATATATCAAATTATGATTCATTATTGAAATTGTTTATCATTCTTGGTAATTAGTGCTCGAGCAATTGCTGGTCTTTCATTAGTTGGAAAGCTAAATTTTGTAGTTTACTACTTCTTACTAAAAGTAATACATATTTATATTTTGACATTTAGATTGCCCTGTTAGACTCACCTACTGCTTTAAGCATGGAAGAAAAACTCCAACAGAATGAAGCAAGGGTAAGTTTTGGTTTAATGTCCTATTTTAACTTAGCTTGTATGAAATGCTTTGCAAGAACTTGTTGTGCTTAAGCTGTTTTACTGAGTCGGCTATCTTGGTTTTAGTTAATCATTAGTGACATTTATTGAGTACTTACTGTATGCAGAGCACCAAGTCAGCCTTGGGAAAGTACAGTACAACAGGGTTGGTACACACCATCCCTGCCCATAAAGAGTTTGCAATCCACAGAGAGAGATGGACTCTCTCTTTTCCCAAGTGAGAGTTGTTTGAAGGAAGACCACTGATTACTCAAGTTTCTGTGAATTATGTACCATTTTAAAGTTAACCTGCTCCTATAAATGAAGATAAGATATTAAAGATAAGAAGATGCTCCAGAAACTACTAAGTAGTTGGGCCATTGCTCAAAGTAGCCCGGTGTTTTAAGGCAAAGCAGACTAGTGTATCCCTTTAAAGGACCTAAAATTCCAGCATCTTGTGAAAATAAAGCACTTTCCACAAACCAAGAACCTAAAAGGAATTAAGATTTGAGTCCTCAAGACCATCTGGCTGTGAACCTAAAAGACTGTTAAAATGGTTTACCTCTCCTTCATGGTGCCTTGTAGTTTATTTTTTTTATTTCTTTGGAAACCAGAATATTTGCTGTAGGGATATGAGATGTAGAAAGAGTAGATAATATATGGATAAAAGGGTAAAAAGGTTAGAGGGACACTGGCAAATGTGTACAGTGCTTTGCACACAGTAAGCGCTCTATAAATACGATTGAATGGATGAATGTGTGAGAGGGACGTGCTAAATATGGGCTAACAAGAATATTGCTGTCATCTAATGACCTTCATAACGGGACTACACTATAGTAAAGACAAAAGTGAACTTGAGTATACCCTTTTTTGAGAAGTGTGAAATTCAGCCCTGGAGTGTTGACATGGGGCAGAGTGTTGTGAAGGCTTGTAAATCACCACCATGTTCTGGGTTGACAACTTTTCCCCCTACTTGCCCTGGACCTGATTTTACACCCTCTCCAGATAAGGGGCAATTAGTCTCCACCCAAATAGAGAAATGAAATTTAGGAATGCCTTTTGGAAATACATTTGACTCAGATTGCTAAATGGGTAAGCCAAATGGGAAAAAAAGTAAGAGCTCCAAGGAAGCCAAAATTCTGTTGGAAACAAATACTTTCAGTAGAATTATATAGTCATGAATATGTAACTAGTGGTGTTTTGGTAGCATAAATATAAGCAGTCCTTTACAAGGCTTTTTTTTTTGAACAGAACATTACGTATTACATTTGAACTTATACCTTGCGTATGTTTGTTCTTTGCTGTGTTTGTTCTTTGTCTCCTGATAGTTGTCAGGAACTGTAGGTGGCCATCCAGAACTAGGTAGATGAAACTGCTGAACACATGCTATTTTATATATGTATAAAATTTTATTTATGTATATATATATATATTTTATATATATACACGATCTGACAGTAATAACTGTATTTTAGTTTTACTGTTTGGGTAAGTGATGTGATTGCCATTTAAGAAAACTATAAGGAGAAACCCAGCTAGGATCTACAGTGACTGACTTTTTTCTGTGATGAAATGTATCAGTTTTTCCAGAGGTAAAGTTCATTCAGATTGACACGAAAAAGGCACAAGCTGTATACAATTTTTCTTTAAAACTACAGTTCACTACAATCCCCCAAATATGTACCTTTAAAAAAAAATTCATCACCTAAAGATCATTATTGGTTGGGGTTTGGGACAAATTTAGGCAAGTTCCCACCTGACAAGGAGGGCCTGGAACCCAGCATTAAATCCAGGAAATTATAATTTCACTTTATATATATATATATATATATATATATATATATATATATATTCACTTATTTCACTTTCAAGCAAACCAAATGTTTGAGATTAGGGTGGTGGGAAAGGATAAAGGAATTATTCTGTAAAATGCTTGGATGTTTAAGAAAGAAATTGTTTATTTTGTGCTGGTACTGTTTTCTCTCCACTTTTTTCCCCATTTAAAATTGTCTTCTAATGAGAAGTTCAAGGATTGTTTGGGTTTCAGTAAACTCCTTTGTAATGCCATACAAAGTTTGTGTTTCCACTACCATGGGTGGCCATCCAGAATTGGAATATTGTGAAATATTTAGGTGTAAGAATGGAGATCAATCGTCAGAGCCTTGAGATATCTCCTTTCTAGATTCCAGAACTTAGCAAGAGGAGTAAAGGCACTTGCATCTTGTGTTTAATTACTCCATTAGCAATCAAGGTGATAGTGGTGATGAGTTTGTTGAAAGTACTGTCGTGCTCCCAAATACCTTGGCTATTAACAAATGTATTTTAAAATCATGCTACCCTTGTGTATTGGACATTATTTTCAGTTTGCAGCAGATCAGAAGAAAGGTGATTTTTTTCAGAAGATGTCTTAACTCAGTTGAAGAATACCACATGTAAAAATAAAACTGGGACGATATTTTCAGACCTTATTAATTAGCTACTGAACGAAATTACCTCCTACAAGAAAACTGTAATATCAAAGACTTTCTAATCACTACATCAAATTATAAGGAAAAGTAAATCACTGTTTCCTAGTGTTTTTAAGTATAGTCAGGCAAAATTAGCAATTAAATGGGAGGTTGCCATCCAGATCATCTAAATATGATTAGTTCCCATAAAAGCATATTTTATTTGTGTGCAGTGCAAAAAGTGACACATTACCTTAGGCCAACTGTTGCCAATTTCCTATGAAACCTTTTCTGTGGTGCATTGTTTTGCAGGGAGCATCAGGAGAGCAGTTAATTGGCTGCAAGTCAGAGGGTTCCTAGAAAGGATCACCTTGGTGTGTGTCTGCTCCGTTTTACTCTCATCTGTGTTGGGGCTGATGCATTAAAAATAATGAATACAAATATCCCATTATTCATATTCATGGAGGACTTCTTTATTTTTAGGTACAAGAGCTGACCAAAGAGTGGACGAACAAGTGGAATGAAACCCAAAATATTCTGAAAGTAAGGATTGCTGAAAGGAGGCATTTAAAGTTGGCAAACAGGTTACCATTTTTCGGAGACAGCTACAGTATGTCCTCCAAATACAATAGAAGTGGAGTTGTTTATTGTGGGTTTGGTGGTGGGGTGGGTGTTTGAATTCTTGGGAACAGGGGTAAATAGTTGTTCCATACTTGTGTATTTTACACATTTAGGGAAGGTATTTTGACTCACCCCCCTGCTTGATCTTTTCTACTTTTGGCTCAGCAAAAAAAACAGAAGTTTATTGAATATACAAGTACATACAATTTGCCTTTTGGCTTTGGTTAAAACTAATATGAAAATGATTCATCTAATGGAAAAAAATCACATCTCCCAGAAGAACTGGCATCTTCATAGAATTCACTTATGCAGCCTGGTTCCGGTTCAACAATTGCTGAACAATTTTTTTTTTTTTTTTTAGTGGACCTCTTCCTCTACTTTAAAAATGCTAGACAGAGATTCATTCAATCATATTTATTGAGCTCTTACTGTGTACAAAGTACTGTACTAATAATGCAAATCCAAGAGAAACTATTGAAAGAAGGCCTTCCAGTGTCAGCAACCATTTTTTTTCCTAATGCAAGCATAAACTATTCTTTCGTTTCTGATTCTTGCATGTTTAAGACCAACTGCCTAGGATGGCTGAAAAATGGTTATAGTGTTTGAAGTGTTGGTAACATGGATCTTTGAAGTTTGGCTTACTCCTGTCTGTGATCATAGGCAAGACAGTTCAGAAACTTTGGTCTTTGGATTTGTAGAGGAAGCTTATTCAGAACTGAGTTCATTGTTACCTGCTCAGCATATTGTTTGGAGTCCTACTTCCTGCTTCTTTCTTTTACTAGTGGAATGAAGAGGTCGTCAACATTAACATGATAGCAGAGGGCTTTAACCTTTGGGATTAGTTTTTGCAGTCGGGGTTGGGTGATTTGCTAAATGCTGTTTCTTTTCTAAAAGCCGTTGTCAAGAAAATCGTGTTGAATTGTGCAGAACCTTCGAAGTTATTCTCTACCCTTCATATTGGGCATGCAGTTTAAGTTGGGTATGCTGCATTGTGTAATACTCGGGCTAAATTAGAATTCCTGGAGCTCAGAGATGACATTGTGCACTGAGCAATCTGGCTGTGTAAGGAAGCAAGACACCTAGGTAGATGCCATACATCAATTTTCTCTTTCCTTTCATGATGTTTGATAGTCTGTGGTCTTTTCTTTGCCTAGAACAGCCAAGCACCCTGTTTGAACACCTATTTTGGTGTTGGAGCTATTCCAGGGCCGTTAGCTCATTTTAAGGATTTTGAGAGATGAAGCCTGTGGATCTTAGTTTTTAACCAGATTATCTCAAGTGCAGGCTAATTTCAGGTGCGCTTTTGCTATTGTGAAGAGTGGAAAAAAAATCCTTGGTTATCTGTACTTTGAAGGTCAGTGGATGCCTAATACCTACTGACATAGGAGGTCATCCTAACAAGCAGATTTAAGCTTTTTATCTGGTTTACTAGTGCAATATTTCTCCAGATCACTGCTCCAGAGTGCCACACTGCTTCTGCAAGAAATCTGTGAGCCCCACGTGGCACAATCTGATTACCTTGTATCTATCCCAGTGCTTAGAACAGTGCTTGGCACATAGTAAGCACTTAACAAATACCATCATTATTATTATTATTATTATTATAAATCTGTGGAGCACCTAAATACTGTATTTACCTTTAACATCATAATAGGCCACAAAGCTAAGTTGACCTCTGCTATTGACTCCATTTTCCATAAATCTTATTTGTTCATGATTTTGTCACAAGCTTAAACATGAGGAAGAAAAATTACAGTACAAGGATGCCAAGGGTTACAGTAAAGGCTGCTAATATTGGAGACTTTTCCATTCCATTTGCCCACTAAGCCCAATTTGGATTTTTGATGGGATTTTTACTTGAAATATATGTTATTTTCATTACATTTAATATCCTTAAATCTTGGCATATCTTATTGCAGGTAGAAATGAGAGAGGTTGCCTATTATATGATAAGCATGTAACCTGGGTGATTGGTAGGTGAGTCACCAGAAAACTGAATTATATTGGGCTGGGGGAGCTGGAAAACTGAGGAGAGAGGAAGGAAGGGAATCTATACTTGCAAGGCGACCTCTTCATCACCTTCTATAATTCTCACTTTAACAAGTAGTTCCCTCCCCAGGGAACTACACTCCCATTAGGAGAGGTGTAAAATTTAAATAGACAGTATGGTGGAAAAGCATATCTTGCCAGTTTCTCTTATCTTATATTAAATGCAGTGGCATGAGGTGGATTTTAAAGTGTCATGCAGTAAGAACAGTAGTTTTCTGGTTTTCCATAGTACCCAATAGTAAGGAACGAAACAGGACACCAATAGTAACAGTCATCGTTTTTATTGTTTTTTTTAAAGGTTATGGCTGTGATGCTGATGTCCTATCTTTGGTCTCTATTAATCTTCCCTGTTACCCCTACTTCTTCCCCAGCAACTCCCCAGAAGCTCAAAGGAACCAAGCTTTATGCTCCTCTGGGCATCAGCACCACTCCTGTCTGTTTCTCCTGGCCTAAACATTACTATTTCTGCACTAAGCTATTTTAACACATGACAAGTTGAGATGGTTTGCTAAGCCATGGCCTTGGTGTCACGCAAGCAAGCAGGATAGAAATGGATGTGTTGGGTAGAAATACTGTACTCCCATGGCATGGCATGAGATTAGAAGGCATGTTTATACTTCCAAAAAGTGTAAGCATAGTGAAAGCCCAATCTACTAGGCATTTTACCGAATGACATTTTGCAAATTTTAGTAGGCTGTGCATTTCTCGTTGCTGATGAAATGCTGTTTTTAGATGAGATGCATAGGTACTTTAAGCCAGATTGAGAAATGTAAATAGTGAAGTACATTTATTTGGATTTTCATTGGCATGGATCCCACTAATCTAGAATTTATGATGATTTGGATAGGCTATTCACTCTGGTTTCTTCCTTTCCTATTCCTCTCCAGCATAGATCAAAGCTATCCTTCCTTTACCAGCATTAGGAAAGGGATAAAGGAAGACAAGTTTGTTCCACAGTAGGTTAAAACAATTTCAGGAGATAGGCAAAGAGGTAAGGGGAGAGAGATATGCATATAGACTCCTGAATTTGCAGCTGTCCTAGGAAGATGTCAAAAAAAGGTTATTTCACCTTACAATACTACTGTCAAATTGGATTTTAAAAATATTTCAGCAATCAATGCCTCCTTCGTTAGTCTGACGAGTAAGTTTTTACTGTACCTTAATGGCTCAAGGGTGACTTGAATATAAATGTGCTGTTTTCTTTCGGTTTTTTAAACACTTTCAGTTGAGATAATTTTCATCAGGGAATCCAGAATCAAAGCACTTGTAACCAGACCATTTCTAAATGCTTTTGGCTAGTGGCTAGGTCGTCTTATTAGAGCGCTGCTGTGGAGTGCTGAGTTCCCCTCAAAGCTTACTATTTGCTAATCAATTTATACTCTCCTAATTTCAGGGGCAGAGTTAAAACATTTGTAAAGGGCTTTGAGTTCCTTTGCAAAGCAGCACTACAGAACTTGGTTCCATCAATCACTTGTATTTTTTGAGTGCTTCTACTGTGTGCAGTGCTCTGTACTAAGCAGTTGAGAATGTACAATTCAACTGAGTTGGTAGACATGTTCCTTGCCCACAACAAGCTTACAGTTGAGAGGGAGATTTTATCCAAGTCCCTTGACTACAAGCAGCCCCTTGCACTTTGCTCCTCTGCCAGCCTACTCACTGAACTTTGATCTTGTCTATCTTGCCACCGACCTCTTGTCCACATCCAGCTTCTGGCCTGGAACGCCCTTCCCTCCTTCGTATCTGACAGACAAGTTACTCTCCCTATCTTCAAAGTCTTATTGAGGGCACATTTTCTCCAAGAGGCCTTCCCTGACTAAGCCCTCATTTGCTCTTTTCCCACTCCCTCTGCGTCACCCTGATATGCCCCCTGTATTCATCCCACAGTACATATCTGTAATGTATATATAGTGTGTCCGTCTCCCCCTCTAGATTCTAAGTTTGTTATAGGCAGGGAATGTGTCTACCAAGGCTATTATAGTGTCCTCTCCCAAGTGCTTACTACAGTGTTCTGAACACAGTAAGTGCTCAGTAAATTTGACTGATTGATTGAAGTCCCTAATCTAGGTCTGGATACAGTGTTCCATTCAAGAGACTTCTCTTGTAGACTGAAACTAGCAGTTTGAGTCAGTCAGTCAATCGTATTTGAGGTACAATCGTAGTTTGAGGTAAGCGAAAGAACAGAAATGCAGAAAGCCACAGCCTTGTGTTGTTTTAGCCACTCTAAGGGAACAGGGTGTCTCTATTGCAAGTTCCTCCCCCTTATCTGACAGACACTACTCTTTCTACCTTCCAGGCCCTGTGAAAATGACATCTCCAAGAGGCCTTCTTTGACTAAGCCCTCATTTCCCCTATTCTCCCTCCCTTCTGTGTCACCTGTGCACTCAGACCCCTTACTTGATAGTCACCCCTTCCTCAGCATCACAGCTCTTATGTACCTATCCGTACACTCTGCTATTTCCCTGTTCTGTAATTTATTTTAATGTCTGCCTTCCCGGCTAGGCTGTAAGCACTTTGTGGGCAGGGATTGGGTCTACCAACTCTATTGTATCGGATCTTCCCAAAGCTTAATATGGTGCTGTGCGCTCAGTAAGAAACCCAGTGAATACCATTGATTAATTGGTTGTGACCCATTTTTTTGATCGGATAAGTGTATAGTTATTTTATTTAGTCTTGAGAAGAACAGATTACAATCTCTTTTTTTAATGCTATAACATCCCTGTGTTCAAGCCAGCTAGATCATAAATTGAATGAGTTGTGGTCCAAATGCAGTCTGTTAGACTTTTGTGGGTCTATAAATAGTGCTTATAGGATTACTTAGCTACTTGGAATTTGGCACATTAACATAAAATACCTCTTAGTTTGGCCACCTTGCCAGGGTGCTCTTAGAATATTGACAAAGGGCCTCTCTTTTTTTTCCTTGTTGATGTCTGTGCATCTGAGAAGTTACTGTTCTGGTAAATCTAGCCCAAATCCAGCCGGGAGTTGATTTCTAAGGCCCCCAGTGAAGGAATTCACTACTACCCTTGGTAGATCATTGTAGTGGCTATCTAGCAGCCAAGTTGGCTTATGAAGCGCAGTGATTGACTTGAAGGATCCTTATTTCGTCTGGCTCTCCACAAATATATTAAGCATCGTCCTGGGTGAATTCAAAAGTGACTCTAAAAATAAGAAGAATTACCAGAACTTTCCTCCCTCTCTACTACTTGCCGGATTTGAATAATTTCATATTGATTTATTTTCTGGGCATTCCTTTTTGATTCGTCTAAGCTGGCATTTTCAAAGTATTGTAAAAGGCCCAAGGGTGTGCTATGTGATTTCCAAAAAAAACTCTGTTAGTTCTGTGCTTCAAAAATAAATCACCAGCAATTTGGAGGGCAGTGTTGAACTGGAAACTGCCTGGCAGATGGCATGACAGAATGGGCCAATTCAGTTTAATGTCTGTCCAAAGATTGAACTGGGAATGAGCAGTTACCTATTCCTCAGAGGTTTGGGTTTCAAGTTCACCCACATTAAGGTTTTGTAGTTTATGTGGATTACCTGGCCCTGTTAAGGAAAACTTCAATTACTCCCTTGTTAAACTTAATTCCGTCCATCCACTATAACCCAGAGTGCTATGACTGTTGCTTATGGGAACAAGAACGGTGGGGCATGTTGAATATTGAAATGGTAATTATGGAGTTTTAATCAAAATTGTACTAATACTTTAAGTCCCCGCTGAGGAAAAAATGCAAAGTTGTGAAAATCCTTCAAACAATAAAAAGATTCACCCATGTAAAGGAAATTTGCTTTTTGGATTTGGATTCTTTCATAACTTTCTGGCACCTGGTATGAGAAAATAGAGTAGTGCTCTTTATCTACCTAGAATACAGGCATGTTTTGTGGGTTAAATGCATCTGTTTATATAGTCCATAGTGGCAGGCATTCTTGTATTAGTTTCATTTTCAGGAGAAAATACAATTTGGAAAAACTCTTGCCTTTAGGTAGGTAAAAACTTATAAAAGATGGTTAATATCCTATTTTATGTTTGTGTGGAAGCCTGGTGAATGTCTTTGGAAGCTGTGTTAATAACCAGGGGCTCTTCACAGCAGGCAGACAGGCTGACACATCGTTCAGGCCTAAAGAACATGCTCCCACGTAGCGGGCAAACCAGTCAACAGGAAATCTCCTGGGGAGGCAAATTTTCTCTGATTTGTTTCTGGAAAACATACCTTAAAGCCAAGAACCACCTCTGCTGTGGCCTCAGTTAGGCACACTTAATCCCTTCACTTTCTGGGCATGGAATTCACAGCTGAGTTTCCTTATGAATTTTGTTTTTATTTTCAATCAATCTATCTTATTGAGCGCTTTCTGTGTGCAGAGCACTATACTAATCTCTTGGTAGAGTACAAAATAACAGAGTTGGTAGATTCCCTGCTCACAACGAGCTTACTGTCTAGAGGGAGTTTTGGGAAATTAGCCTATCCTAGATCTGGAGGCAGACCTTTTTTAAATCCATTAACGCTGTGCCTCATTTATGAACCGCTGTTTGAGCCGTCCCAGCTCAAATTTTTGACTTCAAGTATCACTGCCAGTTTATGGTTATGTAAATTAAGAATGTGAAGTACTTAAGTCTTTTTTTCTGACTCTTTCTAGGTTAATATATATGACTGATTATACATATCATTTCAACCTTTGTTCTCATAGTCAGGAAGGTATCAGATTCACATGTTGGTAACCATCAATTTTGGATATTTCTATTCTGAAGGACTATGGGAAAGATCTATAATGCAGTCCAAAAATAAATTTAAAGCATGACTGTAAACTTTTTCAGGGCAGGAACTTTTTCTAGGTTTGTTGCATTCTCCCATGTGCTTATAGAAGCTTTCAGTAGTAATCTTAATAGATTAGTCGTCTTTGAAGCATTTCTTCTTTCTAGTTGTTTACTTTTACTTCATTTCAGATACGGTCAATGAGCTGAAGAATAGAATTGGGTTTAAGGGAGAAGGCAGACAAATTTTTTCCTGATGCATCATTATTTTAATACCTGTTTTGGAGAACTTGATTTTATGATTCACTAATTCTGATTTCACCTGGTGAAGTGTGAGAAATGTTGCTTGAAAGCAGACTTATAAGATGTAAATATTTTGTAAAAAAGAGGAACTCCCCTTTATAGTTGAAAGTTAGCATAATTCTTATGCACTTCAATGCATTTTCTTTTTCTCCTTTAGATTACTCATTTAAAAATCGGCTCTAAATATGCATATTTACTTCTCCAGTTATTTTTCCTATGTCATCTTGAATCTGATTCAATTTCCAATTGACCTCTTCAGCATTAAGCTTTAAACTCAAGTCTCCCTAGCAACAGAATCTATGAAAGATAAGTTTGAGTTGCAGAACATTAATAAGGCAGCAGCTAGCATTGAGATGGTGGTTAGCTAGCTTCCCAGCTGATTTTTTTTCCCTTTTCATTATTTAAAGGTGATAACAATGTCCCTCAATTCCAGACAGAAAATTTTAAGTATATCAGTAAGCATCAGCCTGATGAGATAGTTAGTGTAAGTATATAAAAAAGAACATTACAGATTCACGTAACATAAATATTTATTTTCAGGAATTCCAATTCCTGCCAGAGGGGCAGGCCGATAAATTTCCCATTAACAGAGAACACATCATTATCATCATCACCACCTCCTTTCTCCTTTCCTCTCTACTCTCCTTCTTTTTCACTGTCCATCATGACAAAGGCATGAGCTGGAGATAAATAACTTTTCTAGGGAAGCACCTTGCATCTATCATAATCCAGGGAAGTGAGTCCACATTATTATGACTTCATTAGGTATGACTTCAGAGAAGCAGCATGGCTCAGTGGAAAGAGCACGGGCTGTGGAGTCAGAGGTTATGGGTTCAAATCCCGGCTCCGGCAACTGTCAGCGGTGTGACTTTGGGCAAGTCACTTAACTTCTCTTGGCCTCAGTTACCTCATCTGTAAAATGGGGATTAAGACTGTGAACCCCCCAGGGGGCAACCTGATCACCTTGTAACCTCCCCAGTGCTTAGAAAAGTGCTTTGCACGTAGTAAGCGCTTAATAAATGCCATCATTATTATTCTATTTGTGGGAAAGTAAAAGTGATCCTACCACCCAAGTGTATTATTGAATGCTTACTGGGTGCAGAGCATGCAGTATAACAGAGTTGTTGACATGTGCCCTATCCACAATGACCTAAAAATTTAGAGGGGGAGATAGATAAGTTGTGAATGTGTATGTATGTGCTGTGGGGCTGAGGGTGGAGTGAATAAAGGGTGCAAATCCAAGGGCAACAGTGACCCAGAAGACAGTAGCAGAAGAGGAAGTGAGATTTAGTCAGGGAAGGCCACTTGGAGAAGATGTGCTTTTAAGAAGGAGGGAGAGTGATCGTCTGTCAGTTTGAAGGGGGAAGGAATTCCAGGCAAGAGGGAGGATGTGGGCGAGGGGTTGGTGGCGTGATAGACGGGATCAGGGTACACAGTGAGTAGGTTGGCACTACAGGGATGAAGTGTGCGGTCTGGGTTGTAGTCAAAAAGCAGAAGGGGATAAAGTGATTGAGTGCTCGAAAGCCAATGGTAAGGAGTTTCTGTTTGATGCAGAGGTGGTTAGACAACCACTGGAGTCCTTCAGGCTTATTTATTGAGTGCTTACTGTGTGCAGAGCACTGTACTAAGTGCTTGGGAGAGTACAATGTAACAATAACCAGACATATTACCTGCCCACAATGAGCTTACAGTCTAGGTGGGGAGATGGCTGTTAAATAAGGAAGGACTCAATTCAGATCATAAGAACCGCTCATTTCTAGAACATCCCTGGAGGAAATTATATGAATCCCAAAGTTGGGACTGAACAGTTTTGAAGAAAAGTGATCCAGGCACCAGAATGAAGTGTGTATTTAAGGCGGGAGAGACAGGTCAGCAAGAAGGCTGATGCAGTAATCGAAGAGGGATAGGATAAGTGCTTGGATTAATGTGGTAGCAGTTTGGATACAGAGGAAAGGACTCTCCTGGATTGGCTCACCCAGGAAAAACAGTGGCAGTGATGGTTCTCTGAATATCAGGTACTGACCCTGGGGTCCATGGCCCATTTTGGCTTATCTTGTCCTGATTTTTCTGTTTTGTAAGGAGCTTTTCCTGTGATTCGGCTCCTGCTTTAAATAACTCTTACCAGTTGAATATTTCATATGGCTCTTTGAAGGGCATTTAACAACCCTTATTATCCTCTGTGAGAGAGATTCTGTGTTTATTTTTTCACTGCTGCTTGCTTATCTTCTATCTGCAGCCCATAAAAATGTTGTTCACTATTGATTTAGAGAATATATTTGTTCACTACTCCGTATTGCATCTTGAAAATTTGGCTCATAAGTCTTTATGTAGCAAGAACAATACCCAAGTTTTCCGCAAGAATGAACCCTTTTAGCATTTTTATTATTCTTGTCAAGCTTCTCTAGAATTCATTTGTCCTTCTAATAAAGACTGTAGAAAGAATGCATTAAAATCATCCTTGAGTGTTAGGATTATTTCTTATGTGCTATAACCTTTGTCCTTATTTGCATAACACAAAGGATGCAATTTATAGGCTTTCACTCCCTCCCTGCTACCCATACATTCTTTTCCTTTTGTGTTTTGTCTGCACACTCAGTAAAATATGAAAAATCCACAAACTTCCTAAACTTATAGCGCCAGATACCCTGTACCTAACAGGGATCTGCTGCTTGTGTTTTCTTGAATCGCCTTGCTCCTCCCCTCTAATTTCGATCAGATTGAACAGGGATTCTGATAGTAATAGTATTTATTAAGCACTTACTGTGTGCAGAGTGCTAGACTAAGCACTGGGAAAGAGTAGACAAGTGGGGATTAGACAAGGTCGCTGGCCCTCAAGGGACCCACAATCTAAAACAGCTCGTTATGGGCAGGAAACATGTCTACCAATTCTGTATTGTACACTCTCAAGTCCTTACTACAGTGTTCTGAATGTAATAAGCACTCAATACCATTGATTAAAAAGGGAAAAGGGGACTGGTGACCGGCACAGAAGGAGAGATGAAACAAAACCCGAAGACCTGGACAGTTTCACAAATGAAAAAGAAAGATCAGTAGGGTTATGTGGGTAGAGGAACAGAATTTCAAGCTTCTCACGGCTCAGGGTCCACAGTCATAACCGCAGCCGGGGTTTCAGCCACAGCGGCCACTTCATGGTCTTCCTGAGGTCTTGTGGATTTTGGCATGTTGATCTAACTACCTTGTATCACTCAATGCTTGGCATATAATAAGTGCTTAACAAATACCACAGTGGCTATTTTGATGTCCCATCCTCCATCTCTGTGGCCCCACACACCCAGGCTGGGGCCTGCCCCTTCTCTGTTTATGAGCAGGTGCTCAGCCTGCAGCTCTTCAGCCTATTTGCTGATTATAGGTCTCTGGGGCAGTTTCTCCCTAAACTGGGATCTAACTCTGTGGAGCACTGCACGAGCTTGGACTGACAGAGTTAGTTTTGAGCCTGGGTAGCTTTTACCCATGTACTTCTGCCTGGGACTCATATTGCGCATAAAGAGAGGTGGGGAGGGCATGTTAGATGTACTTCATAAATCTTCTGTTAAGGACAAATGAGAACACATAAATGCATGTTCCCTTTTTGGGAGTCTCTGTGACTCCCGAGGGATTTCACGGGAGGATATTGTGAGTTGATCACGCAGGTCTTTGATCATCTATAAAAGCTGGTTTTCTCTTTAACTTTTACCCTGGCCACAAACCTTTTCTTAAAAAAGAAACAATTGGGGATTTGGTTAATACTACTACTACTACTACTACTACTACTACTAATAACAGTGATGTTATTTGTTAAGCGCTTACTATGTGCCAAGCACTGTTCTAAGTGCTGGGATAGATTCAAAGTAATCAGGTTGTCCCACGTGGGGCTGTCAGTCTTAATCTTCATTTTATAGATGAGGCAACTGAGGCACAGAGAAGTTGTGACTTGCCCAAGGTCACACAGCAGACAACTGGCTGAGCCAGGATTAGAACCCATGACCTGACTCCCAAGCCCAGGCTCTTTCCATTGAGCCACCCTGCTTCTACTGCTGGATTCCAAAGTTTTCAGTGCTTTGCAGGTTTCTTGAATGATGCTCACAGGGAGGAATCAGGACTTCATTCTCAGGCTCCTAAAATCAGATTTTGCCAAACTCTACAGTTTCTTTCCCTTTTTCAGTGTCTGGCATGGTTTCCACTGTCTCATTCAAGCACTTGGCTACTTATGTTAGATATGGTCCATAGTCTGAAATCCATATAAAAAAGCTGCCAGATACCCAGTTCATCCATTATGTGGTCCCAAGTGTGATCTTCTCTAACTGATGTTGCATAATTCTGACTTTCACTGCAGGCAACACTCTTCTGAATTCCTCCTAACCCTTCTGTATTCAACAGCAACTTTCTGCCACTTGATGTTACCGTCAAACCCTGGGATAGTACCCTGAGCAAAACTGAAACTTGTCTCCTGGAGATTCTCCCAACTAATGTAGAATCTTGGGTTTCGATATATGATCTGTTCTCTTGAATTTGAGTTTGTCTCAACCTGATTTGTACTTAAACTGTATATTCCTCGAAATCATGAAGTAGTTCAGAATGAATATTTTGGTGTACCTCAGAGGCCCCTCACCTTATCCTCTGGCCATTTTCTTAACAATCTACTGGGACATGTTCCCATTTTTGCCATACCAACGAATGGATGATACGTGAGCCTGTTGGTGGGTAGGGATTGTCTATTTGTTCCCAAATTGTACTTTCCAAGTGCTTAGTATGGTGCTCTGCACACAGTAAGTGCTCAATAAATAAGATTGAATGAATATTAAAGGATGATATAAAACACCAACAGCAGGAAAGGAACAGTTTGTATTTTGTTGCACATCCCTGTTTTGAAGTCTAAAGTAGATTTTGTCCACTGCAAAAAGCCCCATCTGCTCTGTTACCTCCGTAAATGTCAAGACAAGATTTGCTCTTTATAAGACAAGGCTGGTTTTTATTGGTTTGTATTTCTTTGCATGTTTTATTATTCTTTCCTTAATAATGACTCTTTGATTTTGCTTACCACCAAAGTCAGACTTAATGGTCTCTAACCCCTCTCTAGTCTTTTTCTTAAACAATGGGCTTATATTTATTTCCCTTGGTACACTTTCTCTCTCCAACATGCTGTTAACATTTGTGAGTTTGTTTAATAGCTGTTTTCTCTTTGGCCTCCTTGTCTTTCACTCTTTACAAAGGTTTTGCTGAAAAAGAGCCATTCTTTCCGTGATAGCAGGTTGCCATGATGGCCTGCTCTCAGCATTTAATTGGTAGTTTTCGGGTGGATGCAGATTTGTCTGAGGCTTTGGTTAACTGCTCCCAAAATGTTTCTTCTGTCTTCTTGGTCCTAATTTTTGTTCTAGTAGTTTTTCATTTTAACAAGTGCAAAAACATGAAGTATGCTTAATGGTATAACTGATCTGTAAGGAATATGGGCATGAGTATCATCACAGGAAGAAAAACACGTGTAAGGGGGAAGCCCCACCCTTTACACAGTTTTTCTCATCATTTTAGGCCGTGCCTTATTCTGCTCTGAAATTGCAGTAGGTTTAATTGTCCTTTGCCCTTAGCCTGGATCTCTCAATGTTTAAAAATTTGAATTCTCAAACCTAATATACCAAGATTCACCTGACTCCTTACTATTTATTAGTTCACGTCCCACATTCAGTCTGGCTCCAAAATTTGCCGGTTCTTCACTATAGCGGGGATTAGGGAATGCGTTTGCTAATTCTGCTGTAATGTTTTCTCCCAAGCACTTAGTACAGTGCTCTGCACATAGTAAGTGCTTAATAAATACCATTGCTTCACTGGTTATAAATCTTTTGAAATATACCCCATCTAGCACGTAGCCCCTTCTTACTTACCATCTAGTCTTATCTAAGCTTCCCTTCCTCCCTTTCCCCCTTCCCCCCATTTCTCTCATTTTCCCTGCACACTGCGGTTTCCTCTCCCTTCACAAATTCTCATGCCCATGCACACACTCAGAAGTCCTCACTAGGCGCTGTGTTCCCTTCTTGTGTAAAGCTGGAATTGCAATTGCTGCAGTAAGTAATGAAAGAAAAGTCAGTGGTTGTCTTGAAGCCTGGAGATTTGCACTGCTGCTTCTTTTTGGGCTCCCCAGAGTTCCCAATGTCTGTCCCCAATATTTGCTGTGTGGTCTTTTGAAGTACCCCCAGCACCCCCTCTTCCTCAGTGGTTCAAGGACCTTCGATAGCTTTTGCTCTGCACCACTACAAGGATTTCCCCTTCCTTTCCGCACCTGAAACCAACCCCCTGGAATAAGTCCTCATTCCATCATGGCTGGACTGTTGAAACAGGTCATCTACCTTATGTAAAGCTTCATGTATATGCATATCAAGTGACGAGACAGTAAAAGTGACTATTTTTAATGTGGAATATCCGCTTGCTTTGCTTTCACTTGCTCTTACAGCAAGCAGTTCAAGTGACATGGCCAGCCTTTTAAAAATGTCAAAAATAAAAATTGCATAAAAATATGCAGATTTCCCATTGGGATGCTCTTTCCAACACATTTCATCTTTCAGAGTTAGTCTGATTTCTCATCCCGAGTAGTGAGCTTGGCTGACTGCCTGTGCTAAGATAAGTAAGCCCAAAGGTACTACTGAAGTGACTGAAGAGCTTTTAGCATACAGAATACCTTCCACCTAGTGCATTTAGAAAGAGCAACAGAATGAAATATTAATCTTTTATGTGGTGGCTTTGATCAGGAAAAAGTAGTCCTAAATATGGATCCCAATAATTACCGTTGAATTAATTAGTTCAGCATGTGCTTTAGTTAGGCATCTTTGTTCATCTTATCACATCAGACATTATTCAGCTTGTATGAATTCCATGTCAGGTGTCAAGCCAATTAAAACACAATCCTACTTTGTTCACATTAATTGGTAAAACAGCAAACAATTGTATGAAAAATACATAGCATCTCATTTCTTATTTTAATGTTCTTTTGATGGGAATAAGAGGGTGGTTGAATTTCATTTCTTTAAATATTAACTTTTTTTGAACAAGTAGTAAAATGTCTTAAGCGATTGCCCAACATGTCTCTCCAAAAAATCAACACGAGCATTTCTTTGCCTGGATTTTCAGACTTACAGCTTCCATTGCTGTTTCCATTGAGGTTAAGGTACAGCTGCATTTAACCAAGCTTCTATTGTATCAAAAAATCTTTTTTGTATGTGATCTCCAAATCTTTTGTTCTAGTTTCATGCTGCCCCAAAATATGAGACAGTTGATCAGCTAAGGTTTTTTCAGCTAGTGAAAGGTGTCATTTTGTTACCACTAACAATATCCTGGATTTCTCAGTTCTGAATTTAATGATAATTGGGGTAGCCTCTAATGTAAACGTTTTGTAAGAGAATGCTTTTTGGTTTCCCAGCACTAGATGTCAGTACGGATATGAAAAACTGCTTCCCGGGGATGGTTCAATGAGAGATCTTTAGTCATAAAGTAGTTGAAAAAACATGACCAATATTGTCAAATGGAGGATGCCAAACCTTTGTGGTGGTATCAGTCATGGAGAATTCAGTATAAATATGTGTTCAGAGGGAAAAATCTTGAGGCCAGCCTAAAAAATGTTAACTGAAAGACATTTGTTTATACATTTCTGTAAATTTTCTTTTTTTCCATGTCCCCACTGCTGTGATTGTTTTCCATAACTTACTCCAAAATATCAGGTAGATCTCAAAACTTTCCATAATGGATTCATGTAGTCATCATTTATGATACTTGAAACTGTAAATCCATCTTTGAAAAATCATTTTCTTCCATCATGTTTCCTATTCTGTCCTTTTCCTCGTAAAACCGTACATTATTTTTGTCTTGCCACCCAGTGTTTGGTAGATGAATTTTGCTACTTGAGGAAGTATTACATGTCATCTGTCTACATTTCTCTACAACATAGGCTTTTCATTCATTTAGTCGTTTTTATTGAATGTTTACAGTATGCAGAGCACTGTACAATTGTACTGGGAGAGTACAATATAATTAGAGACATTGCCTAACCACAACGAGCTTACAGTCTTGATGGGGAGACAGACATTAATATAAATTAAAAAATTACAGTACGTACATAGGTGCTGTTGGGGCTGGCGGTGGGGCTGAATAAAGGAATAACTCAGGGTGTTGCAGAAGGGAGTGGGAGAAGAGGGGAGGAGGGCTTAGGGAAGGCCTCTTGGAGATGTATCTTCCGTTTGTCTTTCTGTTTCATGAGCACCATGTATGAACCATAGTCACTCTCAAATGGCAAGAATTGATCACCAACAGTGAGGTTCTGGGAAAACCTATAATTACATTCATTCATTCAATTGTATTTATTGAGTGCTTACTGTGTGCAAAGCACTGTACTAAGCACTTGGGAAGTACAAGTCGGCAACATAGACGGTCCCTACCCGACAACGGGCTCACAGTCTAGAAGGGGGAGACAGACAACAAAACAAAACATGGAGACATGAGGTACAGACCTCAACCTTTCCCCAGCGGAATCGTCCTCTGAATAAAAATACAGTAACCCAGTAACAGTGCTCATAGTAACACAATCTTGCTGATAGGGATATGTAAAGAGAATGTATGATAATCAGTGGTACTTACTGAGCACTTTCAATGCACAGAGCACTGTACTAAGTGCTTGGGAGAGTTCAGTACAATAGAGTTGGTAGGCATGTTTCCTGCCCACAATGAACTTACAGTCTAGAGGAGGAGACAGACATTAATATAAATACTTTATAATAATTTATATAATAACATGATTCTAATATGCAATAAAATGGGGCATTTGAAAGCAGAGAACTACTGTGTGTTAATAATAATTGTGCTATTTATGCACTTACGGTGTTCCAGGCACTGTACTAAATGCTGAGGTGGATACAGGCAAATCAGGTTGGGCACAGTCCCTGTCCCACATGGGGCTCACAGTCTCAAACTCCATTTTACAGATGAGGTAACTGAGGCTCAGAGAAGTTAAGTGATGTGCCCAAGGTCACATAGCAGACAAGTGGCAGAGCTGACATTAGACCCTGTGACCTTCTGACACTCAGGCCTATGCTCTATTCACTATGCCATGCGCTTTTCTAAAGACACATGAAACCCAGTCTCAAGCAAAGTAATACAGCCAGGCCACCTCAAGACATTTTGACCCATAGGTAAAATAGAGACACAGAGGGAATTGAATCATGAGGCAGAAGTTGGAAAGAGAAAAAAGAGATCTAGCCAAATAGTGCCCTATCAAATGGGTAGATTAGCCTGTATGATTGAGCTGGCCCTAGTTATAGCCAAAGAACAAGTGACAACTTACAGTAGGCTATTAGGTTATAACCGGAGCAGGGCAGCCAAGCTACCAGAATTGAAGATCTGCCAAGTGAAAGCATAATATGGCAGAGAGCTGCAAATCAAAATGGTGAGCAAGCCTTTGGGGAGGATGTGGGTAATGGCAGTGGTGGCTAGGGGCGAAGAACAGGAACTCATTAGGCACTCGGTAGATATCATTGCTAATAGTAATTTTACCCAGGATGAGAAAAAAGATTATGAGAAATTAATTCACTGCAAATTTATCTGAAGTAAGAGGTGAACCAGAAGACAACTGGGGTAATAAAACCAGAGCTGGATAGTGTTTCCAGGAGAAAGGAGTGATCCATGGTTTTAAAGGTAGGAGTGAGGTAATGGAAGATTAGGATAGAGTGAAGTCCATTAGATTTGGCAAGGAAGTAAGTCATTGGTGACTTTGGAGAGTGCAGTCTCTGAAGAGGGAAGAAATTAATTAATATGTCAAGTGCAGTGGGTCAAAAAGCAAATTGGAGGATGGGAAGTGTAGGCAGTGGAGGCATATAACCAGTATGATGATTTTGGAAAGGAATTGGGAGCAGAAATGGGACAAACAGCTGGAGGGTGCAGTGAGATCCAAATGCCTTTTTTTTTTTTTTTTTTTTTTAGTCATGTAAGATGCAAGCATGTTTGAAGGCAGAGGGAAAGGAGCCATCAGAGGATGAGGGGTTGAATATGGTGGTCAGAGAGGAAGATGAGTGAGAATTTTAGAAAGGTTAGAGGGGATAGGATCAGAGGTACAGATTAAAGGGGTCGATTTTGAAATTGGCAGTAGATCTCTTGAGATGACTGAGAATAGGGAGAGAGTGGGGTGTAGGGGTAAGAGAGAATTGGGGAGGTGAAGTGAAGACTTTGAGGGGTTCATGCTTGATACCATCAGTTTTGTCACACATAATTGTCAAGGTCATTAGCTAACAATAGATGGAGCAGTGATAGCATTGGGGACTCCAGGAGAGATTAAAAGGCCTGGAATAATGAGGAGGGGAGCAATAGTCACAGAAATCAATGAGGAAGGAGAAGTAATGATGCTGAGCAGAAGCGCGGACAGGAATATAGCAAGTGAATTTGAAGTAGGAGAAGTTGGCCTGGTGCCTAGACCAACAGCAAGGTATGGTAATGCACCTAGGGAAAATAATCCAATTACAAGTACCTGATGATGGTCCTAATTAATCAGGAGTCACTGCTGACTGCTCTTTCAGACCTCAGTCAATGCACAGCAACAGCCAAGAACAGATACATGCTAGGAATCATCAGGAAAGGGACAGAAAGCAAAACAATAGGCATAGTTTGGCCACCATAAAAACAAAGGTGGGGATGGATTCCTGCATCTAGAATACCATGTGCAGTTCTGGTCAGACCATTTTGGGAAGGGCTCAGGATAAATGGAGATGATAGAGGAATGGAGAAAGAAGCTCCTTTATGAGGATACATCAAATAAACTAGGACTCCAGGCAAGAAAGATGCAGTCTGAGATGGGGCTCGATTGAAGTCTACAAAATCATGAAGGCATGGAGACAGAATGAAACGGAACCTTTATTCAGCAAATCCCACACCACCACCATAAGGGGACACCTACTGAAGCTTTAAAGTGGAAGATTCAAGATAAAAGGAAATATAGAGCAGCATATGGTTCACATATGGAACCGCTTTACCCAAGAAAATTGTACAGGATGGTTTGGGATGAAGAGGGGAAAAGCTGGGGATGTTAGTTGGCTCATCCTCAAATATGAGGGTGGATGTCAAGGAGGATAACTGTCTGTTTCTTCCAAGAATCTTATTGATACTGTTCCCTCTGCTGCCAGAATATGGGGCTGGGTAGACCATTAGTCTGACCACCAAGTAATGGGATTTCTTTTATTCTTGTGTCAGGATTCCCTCAAAACTCATATTAGCTATTGCTGTCCAATGCTGATTTCCTGGACTTTGTTTCTACTATTGAGGTGTGTTGGTGGCATCAAAAGTGATCTCTTGCCACATCTGACCCACATGTGTTTTGGCACATGAGCCAGAGTAACTCAGTCTACTTGGGCTCTTAGGGATAATATGTCTTTCATCAGTCTTGAGTTTACATCATCTTGTGTTCCTTATATGCATTATTCCATTTTTTTTGCATATTTGCTAATCTACTCGGTGCCTGCCCCCCCCCCCCCCACCCCCAACACACATGGGGAACCTAATTTTTCTTTAGTCTCAGCTTCTCTTGATCTCTCCAGTCAATAGTAGGGCTTTCTGTATATGCCCTTGTTGTTGATGGATTTAAAAAATATTCAGGGGATCGACCTTATTTTTAGAGCTAATCGGTCTCAGCACCAACGATTATCATCTCTCAGCCTTAGCAATCTGGAAATGAACATGTTATGCACGAAGGGAACTGAAGCTGGTGGATCCTCAGATTCAGCATTCAATCATCTATTAGTGTGTACGGGGTTACTTTTAGATAGTATGTTCCAAATGTTGTCAGGATTTTTGTTCCTGCCTAAGAAGGGAAATGTATTACTCATCTTCCATTACAGAATGAAGAGATTCTTGTTGTGCTGTTGAAACACTGAAAATTAATTAAGTTCCTCTCTGGAGTGAGACCATAAAACAAAGGTGGTATCTATAAATCGGGTCCTGCAGGAAGATCCTTCAGCTTAATTTGTTTACAATTCACATCTCCCTTTTTGGATGGGAGCAAGTTGGCTGCCATTAATGATAGTTAAAATCCCACTGGTATATATTTAATTTTCAAACAGAAAACCTCCTTTACATACTAACTACACTGACCCTAAATAATGCTATGGGCAGCTTTAGAGGGCCCAACACCCATTACCTTAAAATGAAGAGCACTCTAAATGCTTCCACTTCAAAATTAAATTAACAGAACCTTTTTTTTAACTGTTGGTATCATAATTACTCTGTGTGAACTCTATTCCATCATTTATTAGAACTTTGTGAGCCCTCAAATTTTATCCTAACAGTAAGGTAACAAGACAATTTCAGAAATAATTTAGTGAACAGCATATAGTTTTTTGTGGTCACAGGAGACCACTAGATTGTAAACTCCTTGAGTGGAGGGATTGTATCTGCTAACATACTCTCCCATGCACTTAGTATAGTGCTCTTCATACGTTAGGAGCTCGATTAAAAGCTGTTGATGGATGGGAGAATAAGGCTTTGTAAATATTTTACAAGCACGCCTGCTTCAATGCCTTGCAAAAATCTATTCATATTTAACTATCTGAAGCTCATGCACTTGTCTTGATACAGGGAAGAATCATTTTATGATATACCTCAGAAGGCAAATATTCAAAAAGACCTTCATAAAAATATGGGTGACCAAAAAAAAAATCACCAAGGTGTTGGTAGCAAGTCACTGGGGCATTTAATGACGGTTTCTACATATTTCTAAGATGCCACATGACACCCCCCCCCCCCCCCCCCCAACTGATCATTATCCTTGTTTGACACTGCCATATAAGAGCTCAGATAACTTAGCATCTACTTAGAGAAGCAGCATGGCTCAGTGGGAAAGAGCACGGGCTTTGGAGTCAGAGGTCATGGGTTCAAATCCCGGCTCTGCCAATTGTCAGCTGTGTGACTTTGGGCAAGTCACTTCTCTGGGCCTCAGTTACCTCATCTGTAAAATGGGGATTAAGACTGTGAGCCCCCCGTGGGACAACCTGATCACCTTGTAACCTCCCCAGCGCTTAGAACAGTGCTTTGCACATAGTAAGCGCTTAATAAATGCCATTATTATTATTATTACTTAGCGACGGGCTGCCCTGCTGCGACTCCAGGCCTTTAGTTGGTGGCAGTGGAGGTGGCTCTTCTCAACCAGCGGGCCCCTTCTGGGAAGGTGGGCTGCCTTGGCTCGGCCCCGACTCCCAGCTCCCTGGCTGTCTTGCACATCCCTGCCATTGGCCATCACTCCCTTCCTTTTGCTGGCGCTCAGTTGATATCATTGATTGAGTGCAACTATTTTTTTAAGGTATGTGTTACGCGTTTACTATGTGCCAGGTGCTGTACTAAGCGCTGGGGTAGTTACAAGGTTGAACACAGTCCGTGTCCCATGTGAGGTTGTCTTAATCCCCATTTTACAGAAGAGGTAACTGAGGCCCAGAGGAGTTAAGCATCTTCCCCAAGGTCACTCAGCGGACAAGTCGCAGAGCTGAGATTCGAACGCAGGTCTTTCTGACTCCCAAGCCCGTGCTCTGTCCCGTGGGCCACACTGCTTCTCAAGTAATATCTGAAGTAGTTAGGCTGACAGAAGAATGAACCATCTTAACCATCCTGAAAATAACCAGTGAAATCTGGAAGAGATGTCAACAGAAGTCACTTAGGGAGGAACAACGCCCATGGATTATATATGGAAATCATGAACCTTGTGTATCAATTACTCTGCAAGAGTGTATATATGTATGCCTAATGAGGTATTTTATGTATGCATACATATGCACCCCACCTTGTAGTTATTATGCTAAATAGCAGTATAAATATAGTCAACTATCATTTATGGAGTGCTCCTATGTGCGTGGTTTAGTGCCAGACATTATGCAGAGTGTTCCCAGGTGTTCTTCCTTTTCTCTAAGGATAGAACAAAATACAAGGCTGAAATTGCAGCAGGACTGATTCAGATTAAGCAAGGAAGAACTACCTAACAAGGGTTGTTTAGTACTGAAATGGCTCCAGTGTGGAGGTGTCTGTTGGATAGTTTGAAATTAGGGCAGAAAACCATCTGCCTGTTTTAGTTGCAGCTCTGCCCAAAGGCTTCACGGGGACTTAGACTGTGAGCCCACTGTTGGGTAGGGACTGTCTCTATATGTTGCCAACTTGTACTTCCCAAGCGCTTAGTACAGTGCTCTGCACACAGTAAGCGCTCAATAAATACGATTGACTACTTTGCCTTTGGAGGTTGACTCACTCCTGTCTGGGAATTATGGTTTCTTTCTCCACTGCATTGCAAATGCTCTACATGCTTGGATCAAGTTTCATGCCATTGGGGTGCTGGTTTAATTTGTTTTAATCCTGTAAAACCTTATAGATTTAGTCAAAAGGAAGGAAACCAATTTCCTACTATGTGAAAATGGAGTTGTGGCGATGGTATTGAGGTGAGATTTACGATGTATTAATACTTTATAACCGTATAACATAATAGTTTGGCAAAATGCACCATTAAAATTGCCTTGATGAAAGCAGAAAGACCTTTAAATTGACTGAATGTAGGATCATTTGCTTTTTTGCAATGCATACGTGTTTTCATAACTGCAGATCTGACAATGCTGTAATCAGACTTGAGTAGTAAGATTAGTGCTCTAATACTGGAGGTACAGTAACTTCAAAATCTTACTTATTTACCAGTATGACATAATCATTCCACTATCTTTAAAACTGAGTTTATAATTGAAAGAAAGGAAAATAAACCGCAATAATTTGGAAATGCAACCTGATTTTTTTTTAGGTGATCTAAAAAAAATAAGCTTATTTGAACTGGAACATATGAAAATTTTGGGAAGAGTTTTAAAAGAATTCAAGCCTATTTTTACTAAAGGACAAGCATTCAAACCAAAGAAATAACGTTTCCTTAAGGCCATACTTTCTAAAGCAGCAGATTTGATTAATTTTCATTGTTAAAAATAGGCTTAGTATTAGATGTATTACATTTAATTCTAAAGTGAATGAAAGTGTCTTTTAGAATAACTAGAAAAATCATACTTTGTATTTATATAGCACCTTTCTTCCAAAGAACTCAAGGCCCTTTACCGAAATTATCTCATTAATTTTGCCACTAGCCCTTCACAGTAAATAGGGATTGGACGACTCCTGGTATTTAGATTAATGTCCCATACAATGGGAAATGTTTCAAATCCAATTTTTTTTTAAAAAGTGGTCATTTTCTTCAGCTACGTGACAGACTCCAATACATCATATTGTATAAAAGTTTGAAGAAATTAATCATAGTTCACCAAGACCAGATTTCCTGAAACATACAGCATGTTTCCAGAAATGCTATCAGAACATAACTTATGTAACCTTCCTTGTTTAAATTTGATATGGAGGTCTCTTTTTGATAATGGCCTTATTTAGAGAAGCAGCATAACCTCGTGGAAAGAGCATGGGCTTGGGAGTTAGAGGACCTGGATTCTAATGGCAACTCTGCCACTGGTCTGCTGTGTGACCTTGGACAAGTCACTTAAACTTGTCTGCGCCTCAGTTCCTCATCTGCAAAATGGGGATTCAGTATCTGTTCTCCCTCCCACTTAGATGGTAAGTCCCATACGGGACAGGGAGTGTGCCTGTCCTGATTTACTTGTGTCTACCCCAGAGTTTAGAACAGGGCTTTACACATAGTAAATGCTTGAATATCACAATTATTATTTTTGTATGAAATGAAATTGATAAACAATTTGCGAAAACAGTCATTGTAGGAAAGCAAAATGAGGATTACAGGGTGTCCAACTGCTCCTAATTAATTTTTTTTCCAAAGGCTAGATATGCAATTTTTCCATTATGTTTACTCCATTTTTCCAATACTGGCTTATTTGTCCAATTATTTATGCCACATCTGTCATTTTAATGGACTCTGATTTTTAGGAGTGGTTGCTGCTCATGTGAGCCTCGGCCACAGCATTTTAGCCGGGGAGCTGTTGTACAGCAAAATGACATTTTTCTGACATTGGTTGAAGCAGCATCTTTAATGGTTTTTCTTAATTGATGAGGGTGGTTTGGCCTGGGGCAATCGGAACAAGCAAAATCAGATTGTGAAATTTCCTCATAGCTGTGGTTTGCTTTCATGGCTTCAAGACTGTACTTTAAGAACAGAGAAAAGCATTTAATAGTCACTTTTGGCAGTTTTATTGAATCTGTGGGCTAACATGGCCACCAAGTGGGTTTGGTCATATACGTAATAAAATACTGAAACACTAGCTTGTGTGAGTTTGTCTCAGTGAATGCAGCCACTGTGCCTGCGTTCTCAAGACCACGCTTGTCTAAGTCATCTAGTAGCTCACCGCAAAATCCGATACTCTGCTTGGTTTGTTGAGAGAAACCTTGATTCTGCCTCTACACCCTGGAAATGGGCCTGGTCAGCTCTGTAGAAAGTGCATTTTGTCTAACAGGACTCTTGCTAAACCCCATTGTGATGGCTGTGGAATCTTGCTGGCCTCCTGTCTCTCCCCACTCCAGTCCATACTTTGCACTGCTGCATGGATCATTTATCAACAAAAATGGTCAATCCATGTCTCCCCACTCCTCAAGAACCTCCAATGGCTGCCCATCCACCTCCTCATCAAAGAGAAACTCCTTACTGTTGGTTTTAAAGCACTCAATCAGCTCATCCCATCCTACTTCACCTCACTGATCTCCTACTAGAGCTCAGAATGCATGCTCCACTCCTCTGGTGCCAGCTTAGTCACAGTGACCACTGACCCCTTTCCCACATCCTCGCCATAGCCTGGAACTCCCTCCTCCTCCATATACACGAGACCACCCCTCTCTCCACCTTCAGAGCACAATTAAGGTCACGTCCAGCGCTTAGAACAGTGCTTTGCACATAGTAAGCGCTTAATAAATGCCATCATCATCATCTCCATTAAGCCTTCCCTGATTAAACCCACTTTTCCCTGACTTGCCCTCCCTTCTGCGATGTTTATACACTTGGATCTGTGACCTTTGGACATCTATTTGCCCCACCCCAACTCCACAACAGTTATGTACATATCTTTAAATTATTTATTATAAATTATGTATTAATTCATATTAATGTCTGTCTTCCCCTCTAGACTGTAAGCTCATTATGGGCAGGAAATGTCTGATTTTTTTCTTGTACTTTCGCAGGCTCTTAGAACAGTGCTCTGCACACAGCTCTCAATAAATGCCACTGATTGACTGATTTACAAGGTCATCGAGAATGTTTGGCCTTGACAGACATGTTGTTTGTTGCTTCTCTTTGTCCTTGGCCACCAGGATGAAATCATGTCTTTCAGCTGCTACTCTGAAGTTGTGAAAATGACCCTGTATTGTCCACAGTATTCTCTCTATTCTCAGTAGTCGCAGTTTTTGAGAATCTATTTGTTGAGTTGTTTTGGGTTTTTTTTTTTTGTGCTTACTTTGTGTCAGAAACTGTTCTAAACACTGGGTTAGATGCAAGGTAATCAGGTTGGACACAGTCCCATTTTAAATATGAGGTAATTGTTGCCCAAAGGGGAAAAAAATAATGGTATTTAAGCGCTTACTATATGCCAAGCACTGTACTAAGTGCTGGAGGGGATACAAGGTAATCAGGTTGTCCCATGTGGGGCTCACAGCCTTAATCCCTATTTTACAGGTGAGGTAACTGAGGCACAGAGAAGTGACATGACTTTCCCAAAGTCACACAGCTGACAAGTGGCGGAGCCGAGATTAGAATCCACGACCTCTGACTCCCAAACCCGGGCTCTTTCCACTGAGCCACGCTACTTCTCTGAAGTGACTTGCCTAAGGTCAAGCAGACAAGTTGTGGAGTCAGGATTAGAACCCAGGTCCTTTTGACTCCCTGGCCTGTATTCTATCCACTAGGCCATGCTTCTTCTTGTGAGTCCACTGCATTAAGCAATGGGGAAGTGCAGAATAAATAATAAATGAAGGATTCCCTGCCTAGACGGAGTTTACACTCAAGCTGGGCAGAAAAACAAACACATTTAAAACTACAGTTGTCAAAATACATGAGTACACACACACACAAACGTATATTTTTATATATGCACGTGCGTACTAAGAGAAGGTGTTAATCTGTGATATTACTTTGTAAAATGGATAGTCTTATGAGTTAGGTGCAGAGTGCAATTACCAAGTAAATCCATCCACTTTCCATATATAAATTTAATTTAAAATTGACAAATTTTGGGAAATAAAATTTTTATACAGTTTTAGACATTTGTTTTAGGCATAGGATAAAAACAGGAAGACTTCAAGTTACCTTTGTGAACTCTTTTGTTCTGATTTAGCATGAGTCGGTGAAACTTTAAATTCTAAGAGAACTGTGTGTATTCATGCTTTATAAACTTCCAGAGTGGTAACTGGAGATGCTCCATTTTTCCTTTTGAAGATTTATCCCCTTTCTTGTATCTTCAAAGTGTCCCATATCGCACACTTAGATTTATTTATATTGCACTAGAGTCTAGCTGTTTTACATTTACTACTGTAAATGACTACCACCATGATGCTAAGTAAAGAAACTATGCTTATAGAAAATGTTTTCTTCAAGGAAATGAACCCCGTGTGATGCTAAACAGCCTTTCCTCTTTCAGCTTTGTTGTGTGTGTTTTTTATGTGTGTTCTTTCCTCTACATGAGTTTTGGCAGCTTGCAGTATATTTGCTGACAAGCCTCTTTTATGGTTCATGTCGTTGGAGTTCTGAGATTAAGACTCCATCTTCCCTGGTTAGCACTATCAAAAGCCTCCCAAATCTCATGCATAGTTCTGGTGCCTGTGTGGTCTCTATTGTTTATATGTGGCTTCAACAGTCACACCCGTCACTTGTTATCTCACAGTGATATTTACTGCCAAGGTCTAAATAGTTTTTATAGGTGTCCAGTCTTTCTATGGTGTGTGTTCTTACTGTACATTTGGAGTAGATCGCTGTTAAGGGAATTAGGGATCATTCCCCGACAGTGTGGGTCTATCTGGATCTCAGTGCAATGATGAAAACAAGTAGTTGTGTTTACAGTCAGAGGGACCACAATATAACCTTAGTCTTCCTAAAGTGAGATTTGTCGGGAGACAGGGTAAGGTGGAAACTGAATGTCTCATCTCAATGCTGACAGTGATTTCTTTACCCATTTGGAGTAGTCAGTAAGGTCAGTGAGAGACTGACAATCTATCCTATGCTAATGAGCACATAAAGATAATTGTATTTGCCACTTCTAGGGCCTGGTGACCTTTTCAAGATTGCCTTAGTGTTTTCCAGTGTCTTGTACCCTCTGCTCAAGGAGAGACTGAATGCTGTCATTGTGCAAACTAGATGGTCTGTCTTGCCATGGTAATCTGCATCACGTGGTTTGAGACTGCTTCACTGGATCTTTTAAAAAGTTTATTTTCATATCCCTGCCTGCTGCCTATTCCCCTGTTCACTTACTATTCATCTGCTGTTTGGTTTTCCCTTCTCATCACATGTCATGCCTAGGGAAACTTTGTTGCTTGTAAATTTCGGCAGAAATGCCATTAGATGCAGATGCTTCATGGCTTCAACTCTCAGAATGTCTAAGGCCAATCCTTTACCTTTGGACCAGTTTTCTACACTCTGAAGGGGTGATCCTCAGTGGTAGAAGGTGTATTTAGAAAACCATTGTAGTGTTCTTTCCATCTCAGAAGTTGACTTTTTTTTCCTCTAACAAAAGTAGATTCATCTGCATTCTTTAGTTGTGGTATGCAGTGTTCATCCCCCACTAGACTAGAAGCCACTTGAGGCAAGGATCATGTTTATTAACTCACTCATGCTCTCCCAAGCTCTTAGTACAGTGCTCTGCCCAGGGTAACCATCCAATAAATACTATTGATCAGTTGATTTATAGATCAGTTAGATATTGGTAATAGATAATTGGTAGATTAATAGAGAAGCAGCATGGCCTAGTTGATAGAGGACCAGGATTCTAATCCTGGCCCTGCCTGATGCTTGCTGTGTGACCCTGGGCAAGTCAGTTAACTTATCTGTGCCTCAGTTCTCCTGTTCAACCTTCTACTTAAGACTGTGAGCCCTAGGCAGGACAAGAACTGTGTCCAACCTAATTAAATTGTATTTACTCCAGTGCTTAGAACAGTGTTTGACCCATAGTGCTTAACAAATACCAAAAAAAAAGATGACATCTGAAGTGTAAATTTGATAAATTGGCTTCAAAATAAGTGGGGTTGATTGAAAGTATTTTCTAACTGTGGGTTACTTGGAATAGTATGCAGTATCATTTGCTTTATCCTATTGTAAAATTATTTGTGGCTATACCTTTTTCAGAATCTGATATGTATTGGGAAACTTTTGAAAATAGAAGTAGTTTCACTTTTCAGGGAAGAAGTAGCTTCTTGATTTGACACTCATGAGTAAGGCCAGATATGTCTTTCAGAATAATTTTTGTCTTTGCTCAGTGGTGGAGTTCAGTCTTTGTAAAGGTCACTTTCGTTGTGGTGTATTGTCTTCACCTTTCCAAAATAAATGCCAGAGATACATGTGAATGAGTGAGTTTATGATTATGTGTATACAAATGTTTGCTCTGATTGTATTGTATCTATCCTAGCACATAGTACAGGATAAGAGTTTAATAAATACCACTATTATTAGCATTATTACCTTAAACAGTTACTTGTTGGAAGTTCTGTAGTGAAACATATATTAATTAATGAAATGAATTTGTAATTTTTAGTTAACAATCCCTACCTGTGGGGGTAATTCTTAATTGACGATAATAGAGATTGAATGCATAAACCTTAACAATCAACAGTAATCTCAAGAGTAAAACGAGTCTTTAATGGGAAAAGAGCACCCTTGAAAAATACAGAACTGCAAAATGCCAGTCCTGCTCTTCAGTATTTTACTATATGTTGCCGACTTGTACTTCCCAAGCACTTAGTACAGTGCTCTGCAAATAGTAACTGCTCAATAAATATGATTGTAAATTGTTTTTCAAGTGGGAAGAACCAGCAGACATTGTATTAACTCATGTATATTAAAATATTTAAGAACATCTGAATAATGAAAAGTTAATCAATCCATGATAAGTAGTTAATGATGACAGAGTATTGAGGTGGCCAAGGGGAAGGCATGACTGGGAAGGTAGGCGATTAATCAGAGGATGCCCTGAAGGAGGCTACTTTTAAGGCTCTGATGGCGAAATGGGGATGAGGCTTGTCAGAACCTAGGAGAGATGGCATTCCAGTTGGGAGGAAAAGCTTGAGCCATAGGCAGAAGAGTTGAAAGTGCAGAAAACTAAGGTTTGTCTAGAGCAGAAGAGAAGACCCTTGGGTGCTTGGGGGAAGAAAGCAGATAGCCAAGGTGGAGCCAGCTGTGGACAGAGAACCTCTCTACCAACTCTCTGAAGCCTTAGTACAGTGCTCTCTAGATTGTAAGGTCATTGTGGGCAGGAAATGTGTCTACCAACTCTGTTATATTGTACTCTCCCAAGCACTGAGTACAATCTCTGCACTCAATAAATATGATGGACTGATTGAGAAAGACTAGAGGCAGGTATTAAGGAGGTATTAGAGTAGTCTGGATGGGATTGGATTGATTGGTACCAGAATAAAGGTTTTAAGGGTAGATACGTAGGAGAAAGGAAGAACTTGCTGGATTTAGAAAGATTGAATGTGGGAAGTGAGTAAGGAACCACAGTTGTGGAAGCATGGGATAGGTGATGGTTTTGATGTGATGAGAAAATAAGAGGATAAAGATTGGGAAGGAAGGTAAGTTTCGTTTTGTCTTTAGTCTTTAAAGCACTCAATCATCTTGCCTTTCCTTCCTAGACTAAGCCCCCCTTTTCCTCAGCTCCCCCATCCTCCCTGCCGCCCCGACTCGCTCCCTTTTCTCTACCCGCCTCTGTGCCTCATAGCACTTGTGTATTCGTTCAATTGTATTTATTGAGCACTTACTGTGTGCATATGTTGAGCGCTTACTGTGGTATATGTACACATCTATAATTCTATTTCTATTAATGCCTGTTTACTTGCTTTGTTGTGTATTTTTAATTCTATTTATATTGATTCCTGTTTACTTGTTTTAATGTCTGTCTCCCCCCTTCTAGACTGTAAGCCCGGTGTGGGCGGGGATTGTCTCTCTTTGTTGCTGAACTGTACTTTCCAAGCACTTAGCATAGTTCTCTGCACACAGTAAGTGCTCAATAAATGTGATTGAATGAATGAATGAATACCTTACCTTACTGCTTTTCTACTACAACCCAGCCCATATGCTTTGCTTCTCTAGCGCCAGCCTACTCACTGTACCTCAATCTTGCCTATCTCACTGCCAATGTATCGCACATATCCTGCCCCTGGCCTGAAACACCCTCCCTCTTCATATCTGATGGACGATCACTTTCCCACCTTCAAAACCTTATTGTCTCCTCCAAGAGGCTTTCCCCTGCTAAGACCTTATTTCTTCTTCTCCCATTCCCTTCATGCATTGCCCTTGCACTTGGATTTGTACCCTTTATTCACCCCTACGGCACTTATGTACATGTCCGTAATTTATTTCTTTATTTCTTTATATTAATGTCTGTCTCCCCCTCTAGACTAAGATCGTTGTCAGCAGAAACATGTCCACCAACTCTGTTAAATTGTAATCTCCTATTTGATTGATTTTAGTTTTGGACTGGTTAAGCAGAAGACATCTCAGAAAGTGATAAAAGATAGAGCAGATGTGAGGACAGGAGTAGTGGAATTACCCACATTAAGGTGGAGGTTGAAACCATGTGAATAATAATAATGATGGCCTTTATTTAGTGCTTACTGTGTGCAAAGCACTGTTCTAAGCGCTGGGGAGGTTACAAAGTGATCAGGTTGTCCCACAGGGGGTTCACAGTCTTAATCCCCATTTTATAGATGAGGTAACTGAGGCACAGAGAAGTTAAGTGACTTGCCCAAAGTTACACAGCTGATAATTGACGGAGCTGGGATTTGAACCCAAGGCCTCTGACTCCAAAGCCTGTGCTCTTTCCACTGAGCCATGCTGCTTCTTTAACCAATGTGAACCAGTGAGCACCAGGAGGAAACAAATTTAAAGTGAGAAAAGTAGCTTGGCCTCATGGAAAGAGCACGGGCCCAGGAGTCGGAGGATTTGGACTCCAGTCCTGGCCCGGTCACTTGCCTACTGTGTGACTTTGGGCAACCCACGTGACTCATTTGTATCATAAGTCATCTTTAAAAGTGGATAAAATTGCCTGTTCACCTACTCTCTTTGACTTTGAACCCCATATGAGGAAGGGTCTATGTCCCATATGATTATATTAGGTTTCCCCCAGCATTTAGTACAATGCTTGGAACATAGTAAGTGCCTAATAAATACCACTATTATTATCATAAATTATTACTATAATAATAAAAGTAGAACATAGCTTTAAAGGATACACTCAGTGAGTCTAGGAAGTTGTTCCAGTGAAGGAAACTGAGGAGTAGGTGGAAAGAAGATAAGAATCAGGAGAATTTGGGTTTGTAAACCCAAGGCAAAAGAGAATTTCTAGGAAAGTATGATCAACTATGTTTAAAAGGAGCAGAAAGGTCAAGGAGGCTAAAGACTGAGTTGGGTCACACAGTCATTGGATACTTTAAGTGCTACCTCAGTTTACAAATTTATTTCCTTTTTCGAGGAAATTTATGTTTGGGGAAAATTAGGAGTGAATTTGCAGGCGATAAAGATAAGGGGAGCAGCAAAAATTCCTTTACAGGATTGAATATTTGGAAAACTCAGTTGTTTGTGCAGAGCATTTTATTGGAATTTAGACATCATCATAATATTGATGATATTTGTTGAGCGCTTACTATGTGCCAAGAGCTGTTCTAAGTGCTGGGGTAGATACAGGTTGTTCCACATGGGTTGCACAGTCTTAATCCCCATTTTACAGATGAGGTAACTAAGGCACAGAGAAGTTGTGACTTTCCCAAGGTCACACAGCAGACAAGTGGCAGAGGCAGGATTAGAACCCATGACCTCTGACTCCCAAGCCTGTGCTCTTTCCACTAAACCATGCTGCTTCTCCTTCCTGCCCCTTCCTCTCCCTCTCATCCCCCTCTCCATCCCCGTCATCTTACCTCCTTCCCTTCCCCACAGCACCTGTATATATGTATATATGTTTGCACATATTTATTACTCTATTTATGTATTTATTTTACTTGTACATATCTATTCTATTTTATTTTATTTTGTTAGTATGTTTGGTTTTGTTCTCTGTCTCCCCCTTTTAGACTGTGAGCCCACTGTTGGGTAGGGACTGTCTCTATATGTTGCCAACTTGTACTTCCCAAGCGCTTAGTACAGTGCTCTGCACACAGTAAGCGCTCAATAAATATGATTGATGATGATGATGATGATGGATATATGAACGACTCCAAGGTGACTGAAAGGTCCATTCAGCTAGTTAAGCTGATCTGGCTCTACTGCATAAACTCAGTTCCCCTGAAAATTTAAATACCTGCACTTAACTTGGGATCTGTGCCTGTTGAAATATATACTTCAAGTGGTGATGACACATTGACCAATGTGGCAAATGTGGGTGCAGTTTAGTCGGCCAATTAAAATTGATTAAACCTTTCTGCAAATGCTACATCAGGGTATTGTTTGGTGCACCAGAACAGTACTTTAAAATAGACTGCGTCAAAACATTGACGTGTGTGTGTGTGTGTGTGTGTGTGTGTGTGTGTGTGTGTCTATTATATTTTTGTTAATTCAGGCCAAGAAACAATGCGATACTTATGAATTTTAAATAACTTTTATTGTAGTAATTAGATCAACATTCCGTCTGTTCGCTTTTAAAAGCCATTGGCTGTTTGTAATTCATGTCTGGCAAATGTGTTCTCAGATTTGTCCATTCTGAAATATAGATGCAGTCTAATTGAAAAGCTGGGTTTTAAGTTTGGAGCCTTACATTAAATAACATTTCTATTTAATTTTGTTAATAAAGCACAAATTGTCTGAATTAACACAACATATGAAGGTACAGCAGTAAAATGTGACCAAGGGCAAGAATTAATGATATCAAGATGTTGCAAGAAAGCGTGCCACTAGGTTAAATTGCAGCCCTGGGGTAAAGTCAGTGATATTTTTAAGATGTCTTCTGAAAGCATATTCAACCAGTTCATTAGATTAATTAAAGTGAAAATGAACCAGGATCTGGTGTCTTCGTGGTTGAGCAGTAGGACCAAGATGTTGGAGTGGAATCCAGACTTTTAAGACATGGCATTTTTTCTTAAAGCCAGAACTAAATTGTGTAAATTTTACAAAACTATAAACCACTATTTTCTCTGAATTCAGAAGTTGCTTATAGGCAAGGAAATGAACTTTAACATGAATGCTTATACCTCATTGCTTAAATAATGAAGTTATCTTTCCGGAATCTCCCCGTAGGTTTTTTTTTTTTTTTTGTGGCATACTGAAGATGCAGTTAACACCAGATTTCTAAGCCACAAAGTTGTCAATTATGTCATATTGCTCTAGTAATATTCAGTTGTCTAAATCTTGAATGTCACATACATAAACTATAATTCCCTAGGGAGAATCCAAGGCACTTTCTTCCTCTAAAAATACTTATCTCATTACCAGAGAAATCCTAGCTTCAGGGGCTAAAATTTGAATCAGACAGTTATAGTTACCGTAGCTAGGATTAATTTGCAGAGACCTGGAGCTCCAATAATTCTTTGGCTTTGGGAGCAATTCAGGTTGACCATTTAAAAGATCCTTTTAATTTCTCCTTGAATTATTCTTGATTTTTTGACTTTAGATCAGTTGCAAAGTTTTCATTAGCCATTTTCATCTTGTATACACTTAGGTTATGGGGAGAAACTTTATGCAATCTTGTGATCGATATGAGCTTCCCATTGAAACCTGGCATATTTATTTCTAAATGTGGCTTTTATGTTGCTCTTGAAGACATAAATGTTAAAGGATATTTCTAGGAAATTTGGGGGGTAGTGTACTAGAGAGATAATTACAAACATTAATTAACTGGTTTCCTAACTTAGTACAGAAATCTGTTGTGATAATTTTAAAATCTTCCAAGGGACTCAGCGTAACTTGTCAGAATACTTGGTGTTTCTCAGGATAGAGATATTCCTTGAAGTAGCTCTTCCTCCTGGGAGAGATAACCAAACTGTCTACCTATGGCAGGCGTCTATTTCTGAAAGTCACATATAATGTGGGGGTTGCGGTCTTCATGAACCATGCGCTAAGGATATAATAATGAATTATATAATAATGAATAATAATGAATTATGAGTAATGAATTTCTTCTGATAGTCTTATCTTGTTCTGTCCAGACAGAACTCTACTCAAAATGCATTGAAAATCCTGAGTTGGCTCATTCAGTTGTATTTATTGAGCGCTTACTGTGTGCAGAGCACTGTACTAAGCGCTTGGGAGGTACAAGTTGGCAACATACAGAGACGGTCCCAACCCAATAATGGGCTCACAGTCTAGAAGGGAGAGACAGACGGCCAAACAAAACATATGGACAGGTGTCAAGGAATCAGAATAAATAGAAATAAAGCTAGATGCACATCATTAACAAAATAAATAGAAAATATGTTCAAGTAAAATAGAGTAATAAATCTGTACAAACATATACAGGTGCTGTGGGGAGAGGAAGGAGGTAGGGCTGTGGGGATGGGGAGGAGGAGAGGAAAAAGGGGGCTCAGCCTGGGAAGGTCTCTTGGAGTTGTAAAAGTGACTCATTTTTGAGAATAAAATTTTGGTTTTGCCCAAAACTTCTTCAGTGAGCTTTTTGATGTTTACCAATTGAAGTGTGTCATGCTGAAAAAATCAGTATTACATAAGCATTTTCCAGAAGCCCAATCTCTGACTGTCCCTTTTTTTTTTAATGGAATTTGTTAGCACTTACTATGTGCCAGGCATTGTACTAAGTGCTGGCATAGATACAAGATAATCAGATTAGACACAGACCCTGTCCCTCATGGGGCTGACAGTTCTAATCCCTATTTTATGTATGAGGTAACTGAGGCAGAGGGCGGTTAAGTGATTTACCAAGATGACAAAGACATGAGAAGCAGCTTGGCCTAGTGGAAACAGCATGGGTCTGGGAGTTGGAGGACCTTGGTTCTAATCCTGACTCAGCCACTTATGTTCTGTGTGACTTTGGGCCAATCACTTAACTTCTCTGTGCCTGTTACCTCATCTGTAAAATGTGGATTTAGTCTGTGAGCCTCATGTGGGACCTGGACTGTGCGCAACCTGATTAGCTTGTATCTACCCCAGTGCTTAGTACAGTAACTGGCACATTGTAAATGCTTAACAGCCTAAATAAAAGAGGCTGCTACTTTGGTCAATTTCTTTTCCTACTGGGATGCCATTTAGCTTGATTTCATTTAGTCTAGGGGCAGAAGAGATTGTTGAAACCATTACCAGGAACAATCTAGTCAGGGTTAGTAGATGGTCAAGTTGGATCTTAAGAACATGAAAAATGCTGTGACACATCTGAGTCAGACCAATGAACCCAGCTCATTATGGGCAGGGTATGGGTCTGTTTATTGTTATATTATACTCTCCCAAGTGCTTAGTACAGTGCTTTACACACAGTAAGTGCTCAATCAATGTGATTGAATGAACGCATTTAACCCAAAATTCTGTCTCCAGTGGCACCAAAGGAGTGGCTGTGCCCCCTTGACATAAATTTATATTTATCTTATAGAAGCAAAATTTAATGGCCAAGAGGATTAACACTCCATCCTAGAATTAAGCATTTACTTCCGCTTCACTGATAACTTGAGTTCAGGGTGCTTATTCATGCTTACCATCATTGTATGTGAAAGGGAAATGTAAGCTCCCTCACATTAATATGATGAAGTAGAGGATTTTTTAAATTTGCTTCCTACTTAATTAAAAAAGAGATAGTATTTTAGGTGGAGAATAAACATTTCCCATCCTCTTCTCTTTCCAGTTAAAAAAAATTCCCAGTACACTTAAGCAATATCCTGAGCAAAACCTGCATTTTTCTATTAATGATTTCTATTCCTATAGTAGTGTATGGGGCAAGGACTCTCATACTCCCAGAGTATAATGTTACATTTCTAATGTAAAAGTGTACAGAATGCGGTAACATTGTTTCCTATGCTTCTAAAGATTGCACTACACAAGGTTGCACATCCTTCTCAATCCCTCCCCTTTTTCCTGTCTGTCTCTCTGGATGTCCGAGTGTATGTCTGTGCTCTGTGTATATGTATGTGCATGTATGTTCTCCCTAGGATATTATAGTTTTTGTGTATGTATCATTCAAGATTTGACAACTGACTATTACTGGAGCAGTGTGACATAGTTGACAACTTGCTGAAGCTTAGAAATCTGGTGTTAACTGCATCTTCATTATGTCATAAAAAATCAGTACATATGTAGTCTTCAAGTCATGTTTTACTTTATGTATAATTTTAATGTCTGTTGGCAGATAAACAGAACCCCTCAAGTATAAGAAGCATTACCTAAATTTATCACCTTGGTCTTATGATCCTGTTCCATTCCTTATTCTCTATAGGATGTCCCAGCATCTAGCCCCTGGCCAATCTCTGCCCACCGCCGCACCCAGTTTTGCTTCATTTGGGTTCAGAGGCTGCCATTCATAATCTGCTTTTTCTTGGGTGTAATGGCTTTGCCTGATTTTCTGCTCCACGTGGACTGATGGAGGCCTCTGTGTTGTGCTCTGATACCACTCCATAGTTTCTGGAGCATTCAGACATTGGCTGGTCCAGAAGGTTTCTAGCTGGGATTTTGCCTGCAATGGACAGCAGCAGGATGCTATGATAGTTATCACATTCTAACCTCTCACCTCATTTCTTGAAAATGGTGGCACTTGCAAATCTGTTGTGATTCCTCATCGTTTATCGTATATGTTGGGCGGGAAGGGTAAACAAGGCCTGTGTAAGTGTGTAAGTATTTGATATGTTTCTGCTCCCTAGCTATGGATCTCAGCAGGTCTACCATCAGATACAAGGGCTTTGCCAGTATACATGGTTTTGAGGGCAGTGGTAACTTTATCATTAGTTTTCTGGAAGCTAAAATGTTGCATAAAACATTTAAATGGGATATCAAGGAGAAGGACCCACTTAACCCAGATCAGAACCCCACTAGCTTTAATTAGGGTGACCAGATCTTGAGAAGTGAGGGATAATCATTTAAATTTATTGTAATCTTAGGTCTGTTTTTCTTTTTATTGCAAATTAATTCACTGCATCCTCCTTCAACTATTTTGTATAAAATTATATCAGTTGACTAGAATGCATGAACTTACTTTCAATATAAAGTAGTGGTAAATAATAAAGTTAATTTTAGACTGTGCTATATTACCGTCAGTGTTGGTGGTAATTGTGTCATTTCCAAATATCCAATCAGAGGTCCTGTTAAATGTTAGCTAGGGAGATGTAGACAAGGAAAGGAGTAACTACATTTTTTGGGAAGCAAAAAAGCTAATTAGATTTCACAATCATAAGATGCTGTTCAGGCTGGAGGTAAACTCCCAGAAATCTTTTGGAGGGATGTAATAAAACCCCGGGTCTCTTTTTTCTGACTTTGCTAATAATAACAATTGTAGTACTTGTTAAGCTCTTACTTGGTACCAAGGGCTGAGGTACAATGTAAACAGATCAGACACAGTCCCTATCCCAAACAGGGCTCACAGTCTAAGCAGGAGGGAGGCTGGTATTTAATCCTCATTTTATAGATGGGGAAACTGAGACCCAAAAAAGATAAGTGACTTGCCCCAGGTAATATAGGCAAGTGAGGGAGCTGGGTCCCAGGACTACTGCCTCCAGTCCTGCCTGTGCTGTATCCACTTTGCTGAAGGGGAGATAGCTCCTGGTTTTTCTGCCTCTGCTCTGAAGCCAAGTCTTCCATGTGTGATCTCTTTCTTTGCTTAATCAGTACTGTGGGAAAGTAGGCTAAACAAGCAAAGCCTTGCTTCTAAGTTTTAGGATGGAAATTTTAGTTTTTCCCGATCTTAAACCCACCCCTTCTTTGAAACCCTGGTCTGCCACTGGTAAAGGAGTCTCTATCATATAGTCAATCCCCTTGGGTAAAGTTAATTAAAAGAGTAAGAGGGTAGTTTTCTGGTTTCTGATCCATTTCTGAGTTTATAGTTTCAATCTGAGTCTTACTTTGCATTTCCTTTTGAGTAAATTCTTCTGAGCTAAATTCATTATTACTGCATTTCTTAAGCACTTACTGTGTGTCAAACACTGTTCTAAGCAATGGGGTTGATAGAAGTTGATCAAGTTGGACATAGTCCCTGTCCCACATCGGGCTCATGGTCTAAGTAGGAGGGAAAAGAGGCATTGCATTCTCATTTTCAGATGAGGAAACTGAGGGATAGACAAGTTAAGCAACTTGTCCAAAGCCATAGAGTAGGCAGCTGGCGGCGCTGGGATTAAAACTCAGGTCTTCTGACTCCAAGGTCGTGCTCTTTCCACTAGGCCACAGGTCACCATTTTGTTTTAGAGCATCTTTCAGCTGGCTTCATCCAAGCTTATAGAGACCTTCTGTTTGGATGCTGGTCAGACTCCTTATCTCCCTTATTTTTTCTGAATCCTTGTTTGGTGGAAGGGTCATTTTGCTCCACATTTGGGTTATTTTAACAAGATGGTTCCAGTCTCAGAGATGTATAACTGACAATTTTTAACTAGTTGAATTTTTAACATAAAATGCCCATCCTAAGAGGTTTTATATGAAAAGATTTTCTAGGTTTAATGGGAACAAAGATGTTTTTTAAAAAACCGTGCGAATCCTGTATCATGGGGTACTGTTCCATTTGAATTAAATACTGTATATCCAATGTACCTGTTAACTGAAAACTCATTTTTGTTAGAGAGTCTGGTTAAAAGTTAATATAAGGAAATTTGCCTTTATGTGTTTTCACACCTAATTTCTTTAATTGATATTATGCATTTTTGCATAATTTAAATGCAGTCAGTTGGTAGAGTTACTCGGGCCAACATAATGTTCTGTTTTACTGGAAATATCTCCGGAATGTATTCTGTGAACTGTGTGTGCCAGCAGTTCACTGTTCAGCGTTTAAATAAAGAATGAAGTTGCTGCAGTGGAAAGTGGAGAGGAAATTAAACTGCTCCAAGCGGTTCGGCACATGGAAATTAAACTGCTCCAAGTGGTTCGGCACATTAAAAGGGCAGTATTAATTATATTTACCATTTTGAACAGATAGTGCCAAAAGCCTTGTGAAACTCAGCTTTTTCAGTCGATCTAGGGGTTGATTTATTGGCAATTTCATTACTTCTGTGAAGGAAAATTCATGGAGTCTCTAGCTGCCTAAACATTTTTCTTATTGTCATATAGTAGTGTAATTAGAATGCTGCCATATAAATAACAAAATGCCCTCTAGCCTGGGTCAATTATCACAAAGAGCTCTTTCTCTGTGAAAATTTCAAAGAATCTTATGTAGCCCCATGGACCATCAGTCAGTGTTTCATGGTGATGGTGAAATTAATAATATGCCTCAACCCCTGCAGTGTTCCTGCTTTCTGGGGAAGAAGTGGAGCTACACCATCACTAGTGCACCTTTAACACTACTTCTTTCCTGCTCAACTTGTGTCACAGATTCTTGCTACCCTTAGTTTCTGCCTGACACTTTATTCAACCAGTATTTATTGAGTACCTGGTGTAGGCAGAACATTGCACTCATTGGGAGAGTACAGGTGAGGTAAAGCGTATGATTCCTACCCTTCAGGAGTTTACATCCAATGGGAAAGACAGACACAAATTAATGATAGGGAAAGGAGATTGGAAAGGTGGATAAATCCATGCTTGAATGTATGAATCAATATGTCTAAAAGTGCTGTAGGTACCTGTGAGTGCAGAAGTGCTGAGGTTGTAGTTGGGAGGATATGAGGTGGGGAAAAGATAAGTGAATCAGAGAATGCATCATGGAGGAAGTTGGATGTCACGAGGGTTTGAAGATAGAGTTAGGGACAGGATACTCAAGGACAAAGCACAGTGAAAAGGTTAACTTAGGTGGAATGAAGACTGGGAGAAAAGAGAATTGATGGAGTGTCTTAAAGCCAGTGGCCCAGAGTTTCTACTTGATGCACATATTAAAGGATAATTCGTTGATATATTCATTGCAGAGAGAAGAGGCCAAGGATCAGAGGTAGTGGACGGTTGAATTTTAGTACATGTTGGGTTTTTTTCCTACCAAAAAGGGTTCTGGAACTGGCTTTCAGATTCAGAGCTGGCTGTAAAAACTAGGTGTAAGAATGAGAATGTGTGGTACGTATCCCAGAATTGTGATCTTGGAAATCTGTATTGTAGAGGTAGGGCATCTGTATTGTAGAGGCAGGGCAGGTTGACTCCCTGAAGAGGACCTCCCTAAACTTGTCTTATCCCCAGTCTAGAAGTTTGCTGTTAATTATTGAGATTTTTTCATCACCTACTGTGTATTTTCCACTTACCTAATAAACAGAGTATAAGGCCAGGTTCCTGGCAAATGCTATTTCCACATTTGGATAATGCTGAAATGAAAAAACAAAAAAACCCCAAAATCATCCCCAGTGGAGAAGCACTCCAAGCTGTACAAATAAAAAGCTGCAAAGCACATATGACAGAATGGTAGAGGAAACTCATCCTGCTCAGAATCACTGTGGCACCTAAACTGCCAAACCTGGGAGTATAATCTAATACAGCTCAGATGGTGCTGCTGCCTGCTGCATTTATCTTTATTCTGTAAACTCCTCCCTCTAGGCTGTAAACTCCTTGTTGGCAGGAAACATGTCTTACCAACTCGGTAATATTACACTCTCTCAAATGCTGTGCACACAGTAACTGCTCAATAAAAAGGATTGATTGAATACAGCTAGCCTATAGGTATATCATCTGAAGAAGCCAAAAGGCCAGCTTTTCACTCTGAGTTCAGGGGTACATAGGGACGAGAATTTTAGGCAGCCTGAGGATTGGGAGGTGAATGGATTTCAGAAAGTTTTCGGGCTACCTTTTTGGAATTTTTTCATTCGTACTTGGAAACTCAAGATATACAACTAACTAAAACCATAAGCAATTGATAATTGATGCTAGGCCAGTCAGTGCCAATTAATGAACAATATTGACTGAATGAGCATTAGTTTAAAATTTCACTGGTCAAGAGTCAGGAGCTATGCCCAAACCAAACCCCATGAGTACGGGGATACCTGGATCCATACACCTCGGCCTAATTTTACTTCTGGAGGAACGAGTTGCATTTATTTATTTTTTTTAAGTTCTTATAGGCACCTCACATCTGTGAGATTCTGTGTTGAGTAATGCAACAGCCACCTTGCTTTCTGGAGTCTGTGGTTGCATTGGCCTAAGGAGGCCTGGAAGTAGCATAGACCACCCCCCCACACCTGACTTGAAGTCCGCTCTTTTCCTGTGGTCTGTGTTCCTGCAGGTTTCCTGGCTGACAGAGTTCACCAGACTTATGCTTTTCAAACTGAAACAAAGACCTAATGTAGTTGGACTTTTTTTTCTGCTGAATTAGACACTCTGGTGTGCACCTTTTTAGATTTATCATGATTAGGAAAGCGTAATCAATAGCTGTCTTTGGTTTTTATATTGCCTAATGGAGGATGCAGTAAATACTTTAGACCTGCTTTGCTGATGAGGACAAAAATGTTACCAGGCCATAAACTTGTTTTTACTAGTTAGGACAGACTGAAGTAAACTTCAATCTCCTTAAAACAGCTTGATTGTCAGTTCAGCTGGGTTAGGCTCTTTCTTTTGGATTTTGGCAGCATCGTGTCATTGAACATAAAAGTGAAGGAGAGGTATGGGAGTTGAGTGGTGGCTCAGTTGCCTGGGAACTGAATTTCTAGGTGTAGCTTATAGTTTGAACATTGGGAGTTATGCTACTGTGACATATGCTGCCAGCTCCAAACACAGAAATTTGGGCATGTTCTCCATAAACCTGGGCACTGAATAAGCTTTTGAGAGAGTATGGTTGTCATAGGAGACACAATCCTTATGAGTAGGGATCTAGTCCCTTTGTACATATGCTCTGCACACTGAAGGCACTGAATATGCCCAATCAATTAATACTATTTATTGACCTCAGTCCCTGGGGCAACTCGAAGGGAGAGGGAAGTAAGAAATGAGGACGTAGCCCTCTAAGGTTAGAGTGAGTTATTGAAAACTCCTAGTGCTGTAGGATAGCTGCTTTGGTTTTCCCAGTTTTGTTCACCCAAGAATGATGGCCTGGGAAGTCTTGAGCATAAAATCGCTATTGCTAGGCGACTTGAACTCCAGGGATCCTATTATTGGTGGGCCTTTGTGGTCCAATATGTGTCAGGCCCAGGCCTGGCCCATGTGTGAGCCAAGTGAGCACATATGTATATATGGTCATTAAGAAAAGAACACAAAATATTGCAATATCAAGGAGTGGCTGGGGAAGCTCTTCACTCTTTGGTCCTAGCTTGTGTATCAGTGTTTTCCCCGGCAGTTTGATTTTCAATCCTTGGTAGCTCTAAATATTTTATCTGTTTCCTAGGACCCGAAGTGGTAGCAATTGTGCAAAGGGGCTCCAGCCTGAACTGTTTTCAGTTTTTGGTCTTGTCAAAGTGTGGCTTTATAAATTATGTAAAACAGTAGATGCCACTTAATAAATATTTAATATGTGATAGATATTTTTGTCTGAAATTACTTTTTCACTTGAACAGTGATTTAAACCCTAGTTTTTAGTTTTATGAGGTGACACTTTTATAATATCATGTAGTAGTTGAATGCAGTTTGAATGTCATTGAGCTTCAGGGCAGCATTAATCACAAATCAATTTTTCCACTGAATCCTAAAAAACTTTCACATAATTCAGGTTTTGCCATCATATGTGCCTGGGCATTTTTCATTTTGGTGTAAGTAATGCTTTTGACCTAAATGATCTAATGTTACATTTTTCAAATTCTGATCAAATAATTGGAATAAATTGTATATTTCAGTATAAAACATGGTAATTAATGTGAATGTTTAAATGGAATCATGTCCAAAGTGTACATTACATATTGGAGGTGGATGATCCTAGGTAAACTATTGCTGCTTTTTCCTGTTTTCAAATTCCATGATTTGTTAATGTTATATTCTTAAGAAAACATACAAAGTTTTTTTTTTTTTACCATGTAAGCATTGTTATTTTCTGAGAATGCAAAAATCCAGAACAATAGAAGTCACTTGCCTGTGTATCTTTTCTGTGCTTCGACATACATCTGATAAAGCTGTCTGCTAATTCTGTTGTACTCTCCCAGGCACTTAGTACAGTGCTCTGCACATATTAAGCTCTCAATAAATGCCAATGAATGATTGAAGAACATGATTCAGGATGTTTTACTGTGATTAAAACCTCACCCATATGGCTATATAGAATACCTGTGAATTATTAGGAAGAACACTGATTCTACTAATATTTCATGCTGGTAATTAGGGAATGCTTTAAACAGATGGACACTGATTATAACTCCAGGTTATAGCCACACCAAGATGCATTCAACTTGGATTCATTCATTCAATCGTGTTTATTGAGCGCTTACTGTGTGCAGAACACTGTACTAAGCACTTGGAAAGTACAGTTCGGCAGCACAAAGAGACAGTCCCTACCCAACAATGGGCTCACAGTCTAGAAATATGCAATGAAGCGGCATGGCCTAGTGGAAAGATCACAAGCCTGAATTTTAATCTCGGCTTTACCATTTGCTTGCTGAATGACCTTGGGCAAATCACTTAAACTTTTCTGAGCCTCAGTGTCCTCATATGTAAAATGGAAATTCAATTCTTGTTCTCCTTCCTGCTTAAACTATGAGCCCCTTGTGGGACAGGGACTTTGTCCATCCTGATAAACTTGTAACTATCCAAGTACTTAGAAAATTGCTTGACACTGAAGCACTTAACAAATCCCAGATTTATTATCAGTATTAATTCTTTACCATAGGTATAGCTACCTCATGATATGTCTCTCCACTTCTCAAGAACTTCCAGTGATGGCCCATTCCTAAGCAGTAACTTCTGACCTGTGACCTTAAGGCACTCTATCAGGAATCTCCCCCTATTTATCTTTGCTTCTTGCCCACTACACCCCAGCTCCCTGGCTGTGTTCCTCTCAACCCAACCTTCTCCCTGTGTCTTGTTCTCACCTCTTTTGCTTAAGCCCTTCTTTCTACCTGGAATTCCCTCTTTCTCCGGCAGACCACTTCTTTCCCCAACTTCAAAGCCCTTCTGAAATCACAGTTTCTCTGAGAGACCTTCCCCAATTAGTCACTCATCTCCCCACCTTATTTCTTCCCCTTCTTACACTTCAATACTTCCATGCCTCCTAAACTCTTAGTTACTTACCCCTCTCTCCTGCTACACTTAGGTGCCCATCTTAAAATTGTGTTGCTTCCCTTTACTGGTAATTCATTTTAGCATCTCTCTTCCCCAGGAAGCAGAAAAGCCTCTAGGAATGAAGAAAACGAAAGAGGGGCGAGGATTTGCAATGTGAATTTTACTTAACTGTAAGACCTGGTCTTCATGTTTGGGCTGGCTCTGTAACAGAGCCTAACAAATTTCATGGAAGTCAATGGGAATAACTACCTCACAATACCACCTTTTGCAATACATGAAATCTCCTTGTAACGTGGGATAAGCCAGCATAGGAATTGGTTGGTTTTTGCAAGATTTACAAAAGCAATTTAAAGCCCCATTCTTAGCCCATGCATAGTGAATCAAGATTCCTGGAATTACTAAATTTTTTCTAAAGCACAAATCCCTAATACCTTCTGTGAGGGTGATGAAGAAGAGTCTTTTTAAAAAATGACTGGTGTTAAATACCCAAATACCCAGAGAAGCAGCAGGTGTAATGGATAGAGCACGGGCTGGGGAATCAGAAGGACTTGGGTTCTGATCCTGACTCTGCCACTTATTTGCTATTTGACTTTGGGCCAGTCACTTCAGTTCTCTCTGCCTGTTACCTCATCTGTAAAATGGAGATTGACTGTGAGCGCCACATGGGACAGGGACTGTGTCCAACCTGATAATCTTCTATCTGCATCAGAGCTTAAAACAGTACCTAGCACATAGTAGGCACTTAACAAACATCCTAAAAACATGTTCCTAACCTTTCCTTTTATTTGCATCAATTTTTGTAAAGTATATGTCACTTTAGATTTAAAGTTTCTATTTCTTAATTTTTTCCTTCTAAGTTTTTCAGACTTCTATCCTCGTCTCAGTTTTTCAGTCCCACTTCCAGGTTACCTAGAGAAGTGGGGTTATGAGGGAAGGAGACTTCTGTCTTTTATAATGGAGCTCTTAGTTAACATGTTACCATTTTCTGAGATACGCTTTCGTCTTGAGATCTCTATTATGTCTGTTCTTGAAACAGGGAGAGTGCCTGATGGAGCCCGTGACAGATCTACAAACACTTTTTTTTAACCTTAAGTACTTTAAGTCAATTTAACTCAAAACTTTTCTCAGAGATAGAGCACATTGGAAATGACTTGCGTTAATAGCCTCTGTGTCAGTGCTACAGACCATTTAGCTTCATCTAGGTCTGTAAACTGTAAGTTCCTTGTGGGCAAGTATCATGTCCACCAACTCTGTTGTACTGTGCTTTCCCAAGCACTTAGTACAAGCTCTGTACACAGTAAGTGATCAGCAAATACCATTGAGGGGTTGATTTGATCTAAATGAAATTTCATAGGCATATATTGGTTCCCAGTGATTCCAAGCTGTCTTTGTTGTGTGGATCATCCAGGCGCTCTGCTTCTCTTCCTCTTCCTCTGCTCATGTCCTTGCTTTTTATCTATCTCCTAGTTCATCAACACTTCCACAGAGAAAATAAAATTTTGCTAACATTGTGCCAACTGCACCTGAGGTTAATTGTTCTTATCTACTAGATTGCAATATCTGGGGATTCTGGAATGGTACTTTATCAATCAAGGGTGAGTTAGGAGGTACAACCACATACAGGTTTATTTTTAGTCATGAGAATGGAACATTCCCGACTGCTGTTGCTTAAAGAAATATCTTCTCTTTTAAATTTCAGGAACAAACTCTAGCCCTTCGGAAAGAAGGAATTGGAGTTGTTTTGGATTCTGAACTGCCTCACCTGATTGGTATTGATGATGACCTTCTGAGTACTGGAATAATCTTGTATCACTTGAAGGTATAAATAAATCCAGGCAGACAGCTTTCAAGACTTAAATTGAACATTGTAATTGTGTTTTCAATCTGTTTCCCAGCCTTGGCAAGGTTTATCATTTCATTCCAATACTGTGAAAACATCTATCTGTTCAAAGGTTTACAGTGAGAACCCCTGCATATAGAATCATAACGGACATTGGGGAATTGGTTACAAGGAAATTGTGCAGTGTGGGTTCTGGAGCTCTACTTGATCTAATTCTGAGTAGGGGTTGGGTCACTGGTGGCTTTATCTTTCAGGGAACTAAGGAAATGGGGAGACAGAAAGTGAAAGGTGGGTAAACTTAAAGCATTTAGAACCAAGACTCGAAAATTATTGTTGCAAGCTCATTTTTGGTCTTTGTAAAATTCAGGTAAGCAACTGGATTAGGGCCAACAGTTACCGGGGCAAGCTGGCTTTCCGGGAGGGTGCTGGTGTGGCCACAGGAGAAGCCTGAGCATTTTGCTCTTAGAACCCTTCCTTGGGCATAGGCCCTGTCGGTAATTGCTTGCCAATAGACAGGCATAATTTAGGAGCTGGAGTGTTTCTGTTCAGGTGTAGGCTCCTGGTGTCCTGCAGCTGGTTTCAGGCTTCAGAGCTGGCACAGGTTTGTGAAATTCTTCCCTCCCTAGCCATCAACAAATAAATAGGCTGTTATAACAGAAGGCCCTTTCTGGTCAGGTCAAAACCGGCTATCAGTTGACAGCCGGTGCTGAGGGAAAATCTCAGCTTTCGGACATCTTCCAGACCAGTGCCAGTCTGGGCCTCTTTTCAGCTGATAGTTTGCTGCCGGAGCAGAAGCGGGTGGAGTTTAGGTGTTTAGCTATTGGGTTTTTCCATTCTGTTTCCAAGGCCATCAATAGACCATTTGTTGCTTGTTTTCAAGCTCTTCTCAGTAACCCTCCAGGGCACCTAATCATATCGATTTCATTTTTCTCCCTAGGAAGGCCGAACATATGTTGGCCGAGAAGATGCTGCAACAGAACAGGATATCGGTAACCAATCGATAGCATTTCCTATCTTCTAAATTCCAATTTTCCTCTTGTGTAATGAGGAAATGTTATTGATGAACCTGAATTGAGTGATTCTTAAGTGTATGTAGCAAGCAGCCCAGATGCCCTTGAGACTTATGTTATGTTCCATCAGATTGAGACCATTTCAAGTCAAAACTTGTCTCAAACCCTTCCTAGTTTGGGACCTGAGGCCCTGAGATCTATGAGCAATATAAAATAGTATTTTTGAAGACCTTTTTTTTTTTTTACCAGGTACAAACAAAAGAAATAGGTCCCTGTTCTCTAGGAGTTTATAATTTTAGTGGACAGTACATTTGACATAAATCAACAAATATACCATAGTTCCAACGGAGAGGAGGAAAAAAGATCAGAAGTAAATCAGTAACATTAGTAAGAGAGAGTACTAGGGTGGCTGAAGTTAAGGAATGAGCAGCATAGTGGGGAATGCTTCCTGGAGAAGGAGAAGCTTTTGAAGAAGGTGCGGATTTGGTGGCAAAGCTGAAGGCACAAGACTTCCCAAGCAGAAGGGAAAACATGGACAGTAGTTCAGGATGGGACAAGCTGAACTGAAGGACTGATAGAAAATTTACTTAGAAATAAAGAGTGTGATCTGGGTTGTAGTGTGATATGAGACATGATAGGGAGCCTAAGGCCAGGAGCACCCCATGCTCAGGTGTATTTCTGACTGGTTTGTCCTTGCTTTTCCATGGCAGTAATTTATCTGCAAGACCGCCACCCACCTATTTCATAGACTTTTGTCACGTGTCACAGTGTTACATTTTCCTTACTGATACTGCATTACCATCTTTGTTGTGGTGTGACCACAAATTAAATGCCCCTTTCCCCCATGAAATTATGGAAGTCTTATTTGCAATCTCTGATAGAACTGCAGAGAATGTATCAGGTACCAACATGCAAATAAAATACTTCCCTGTTTTTGTTTGTCAATCCAGTTCTTCATGGCCTTGATTTGGAAAGTGAGCATTGTGTATTTGAAAACATCAATGGGACAGTGACTTTAATACCACTGAATCGAGCTCAGTGTTCTGTGAATGGAATTCAGATTATGGAAGCTGCACACCTAAACCAAGGTAACTGACCAGTGACTTTAGTGTACTGATGTTGTTTACAAATTAATGCTGTGGCTTTGGGTAAGAATGTGATTAGATTGGAGAAATTAATTTTACCTATAATTATTAAAGGGAAAAGGAATACTAAAAAGATGACTCTTTTTGCTATTTTTTCCCATGTCTTTTCATGATGTTTTTCTGAAACAGTTTGCATTATTCAGTTGAGCTCAAAGTTGACATCTAGGTAGTGTTTCCATTTTGCTCATGCATCCATAGGCAAGGGGAAAGAGATTCATTTTATATCATTATGGCAACAAAACCCTGAAATATAAAAAAGTGATATAAGTGATTTCCCCCTCGTCCCCCTCTCCATCCCCCCATCTTACCTCCTTCCCTTCCCCACAGCACCTGTATATATGTATATATTTGTACATATTTATTACTCTATTTATTTTACTTGTACATATCTATCCTATTTATTTTATTTTGTTAGTATGTTTGGTTTTGTTCTCTGTCTCCCCCTTTTAGACTGTGAGCCCACTGTTGGGTAGGGACTGTCTCTATATGTTGCCAATTTGTACTTCCCAAGCGCTTAGTACAGTGCTCTGCACATAGTAAGCGCTCAATAAATACGATTGATGATGATGATATAGAACCATTATGAACCAAGTAGAATGGAAAATTTATGAAGTCATTGAATTTTACCTGTATTGCTCTGACACCAGATTAACTTTGAATTAAAGATAGCCACCTAAAACAGGAAATTCAGAATGGAAAAATAACAAAGGAAAAACGAATGTGTATAAAAGAAAGTGCTTAAATAGGGTATGTAAGTGGATATATGCAGAAGTGTAGCTGGTGGGCTTGAGTGCACAAATATGTACTCGGTGCGAGAAGTGCTGAGGTTGTAGTTGGAGAGTATGACCTAAGGGGAAGAGAATCAAGTTGGGAAGGCTTCCTAGAAGAGAACTTATCTTGGGAGGACTTTGAAGATGGGGGCAGCTGTGATCTGGGAGATTGAAAGGAGGAGGGTGTTCCAGGCTGGAGGAAGGGTATGAGCAAGAAGAGAAGAAAAAGAAGCAGCATGGCTCAGTGGAAAGAGCACGGGCTTTGGAGTCAGAGGTCATGGGTTCAAATCCCGACTCTGCCAATTGTCAGCTGTGTGATTTTGGGCAAGTCACTTAACTTCTTTGTGCCTCAGTTACCTCATCTGTAAAATGGGGATTAAGACTGTGAGCCCCTTGTGGGACAACCTGATCACCTTGTAACCTCCCCAGTGCTTAGGACAGTGCTTTGCACATAGTAAGCACTTAATAAATACCATTAAAAAAAAAGTGGTGTTGCTCAGTGGATAGAGCCTGCACCTGGAAGACAGAAGGATCTGGGTTCTAATCCTGGCTCTGTCACTTGTATATTTTGTGACCCTGGGCAAGTCACTTCTCCAGATCTCAGTTCCCTCGTCTGTCAAATGAGGATTGAGACTGTGATTCCCATGTGGGTTTTGTCCAACTTGATTAGCTTTTATCTAACCCAGCCCTTAATACAGTGCCTGGTGCATAGTAAGCACTTAACAAATACCATCCAGAAAAAAAATAAAGAGCAAGAGATCAGGGAATGAAGAGGTGAGAACCAGGCATAATAGATCATGACCTGGCTTGCATCTAGCTAGGATAATCTGGTGGGACAAAGAACAAACTTTACTGTACTGTCTGATGTCCTGATTCAAAATCAAAATGGCTGGAGCAAGAAGCTTCCTTTCCCCACTTAGTCATCAAAGGGCTTGTCCTATAAAAGTAATTGCACTAATTGGCATTCAAGGTTAATCATCAGTTTTCCTTTCCCTGAGGGGTACTCCTTAATTGTTTTAGTACTGTGCAGGGTACATTTTCAGTTCTGCCAGGATAAAGCACCTCTGGCGTTCTGCTGGGCCACTAACCAGCTCTGTTAGTTCCCTTGTTATCAAAATGCAGATAGAAATGCTGCATTAAAAAGTGTAAGGAAGCTATGTTGTGAGTATGAATATCATCAACAAGATTCAGAGCAGCGTGATGCAAGATGGCTTTATGTCTCAAAGCATTGCGTGATATAATCAACCTGACGATACATTGTATGTCTAATTTCCTTTTCTTTTGCTGAGGCATTGCAGCAGTAAAGATAACACTCAAGAGCCCTTCTAATGCACAGAATTTAAATTTTAAAATAGGCCGGTAACCTTGACCTTGGTTTGGGAGGCTGTATATCTTAAACCTGTTTAAAAATGTTTCTTGTGGGGAGCAGACAAGGGACTATGTCCTTGTAATTTTTAAAATATTTTGTTTCTTTGTGCAATTAAAACAAAGAAAATCAGGAACGAAGTATGTGCTAGAAGATACAAAAACTCCTATACTAGGAATTTTCATTAAGAATAAGCTGTTCCTTTTGATATAGGCACTTTACTTGAGGATTCTAGATGGCTTATGTCAACCTTTTCTAAAAGGACATGATATGGCTTTTTTATGATAGACCTTAATGTATTCCCCAGTTTGACTTTGGGTTAGAACTCTAATCCTGAAGTAGTTTTATGTATCCTTTATGCACTGCAATATTGATTACTTGCCTCTTTTTTTATTGCTACAACTTCTAGTTCGGTGTCACAGATTCAGTGAAAGGCAAGAGCTGAGACAGAGATATTAATACATTTGGTGATGGCCATGCCTTTTTAATGGAACATTGGTGTTACCTTGTTTCTTGGAAAGTTGGACTAATTGGGAACAGCTCACAAGCAAATTCTTGTAGCGAGTATCAGAATGCTGTCTACCCTGCTCAGAGGATTATATCTGTAGTTTAATTCACAATAGAAATAAATGAACATTTATATAAATAAATGCACTTTTCTAGTTCCAAGTTAGACTCCTCTGCTCCCTATTCATAACTGAAGGATGTAGGTTAAGTGGGCTCCTAGTACATTATCAATAGGGAGTAAAGCTGGAGTTTTGCATTCTGTTTCATTCATTTCTTTTATTCCTTCATTTCATTCTGTTCCCTGCCCACAGGGAACATACAAGCTAATTGGAGAGAAAAACATGCAAAATTATTTGAAAATAGTGGGAGTAGTAATAAAAATAATGACATTTATTAAGTGCTTACAATGTGCAAAGCACTGTTCTAAGCGCTGGTTTGGGAGGCTGTATATCTTAAACCTGTTTAAAAATGTTTCTTGTGGGGAGCAGGCAAGGGACTATGTCCCTGTAATTTTTAAAATATTTTGTTTCTTTGTGCAATTAAAACAAAGAAAATCAGGAATGAAATATGTGCTAGAAGATACAGAAGGGGAACTGGGTGAGGAGCAATGTCACCAAAACCAATCTTTGATAGAGCTCCAAGAAGAAGGGAGTGGCAATCAGTGTTGGAGGTAACTGAGAGGTCAAGGATTATACAGGGAAGAGCTCGGTTCAACTGGCTATGAAGAGATCATTTATACTCCCAGAGCAAGTGCTCTGAATGGAATGAAGGGGATGAAAACCTGCCTGTAGTGGAGTGAGAAAAGCATTGGGAGGGAGGGAGGGAGAGAGAGAGAGAGACAGAGAGAGAGAAAACAGCTGTCCAAGTATCCAATTTGTTCCAGGAGTTTGGACAGGAGTGGGGTGGGAGGAGAGAGGATTATAGGCTGAGGGAGCTATGGAATCCAGAGAAGACTTTTTTGTGGTATTGGGAGTCTTGAGTTTGTGGAGAGCATTAAAGCTAAGGAATATTTGGTAGGGGCTGAATTCTGTTCAGACAGAAACCAAATAAAGTTCACCACGACCTTTCATTTTTCCAAAAAAAAAAAAAGCCTTATCTTTTTGTGAAACTTTTTATCTGGCTATGTCAAACATTTGCGGGAATTCTGAAGGTTCCCAAGAATAGACTCAGCATCTCCTGTGTTCACCCATTGCAGATTTTACCGTCCTACTCTTAAAAGAGGTGGGATGTGGTCCATTTCTACTCTTCTCAGCCAGATTCAGTCATTTTCAGTACATGTATATATCCTGAAGTTTGATTTGTTATAATAAACTTATTTGTAGTTTCATCATCTAACAAACAGTATATATTTTATCTCATCACCACCCACACACACATACCCCCACCCACTCTCCCTTTCTGGTTTCTTGACATAAAAAAAGAAGGAATCCTTATCAGGGTCAAAATTAAGGAATCTCTCCTTGTTCCAGAAGAATACAATCTCAAAGGGGCTTAAACTCAGCAGTGGTTGACAAAAACAGGACAGAAGCCATCTAGCCATGGTCAGGGGTGGGGTCTGGAATTTCAGATGCATGATGAATTACATCACTACTTAATATCAGTCATATTTACTGAGTTTATTATGTGGAAAGCACTGTACTGAACACTTGGGAGAGTACACTATAGCAACATAACAGAGTTGGTAGACATGTTCCCTGCCCACAGTGAGCTTACAGTCTAGATGTCTAATATGACTTATGGAATTCCTATAGTTTTGAATTCCTACTCCAGTGACTTCCAATTTATTGCTGATATAATATATTTAAATCTTTCTTTTCATTAGAAAATTGCTATTCATTTGGAAATGTGTTAATTTTAAAGTACATGTGGTAATTATCACTTCCTTATCTAAATCAATTTAAGTATTTGTGAATTCTAGTCACTGAGGTTTCTCTGAAGTTAGCACATTGTCATCATTACAAGTAAGTTATATATCTGTCTGAGTTAACCACCTTGTAGCCTTCTCGAATGATCATTTTTGTAATTGAAAATTTTTCCCCCTAATAATATCAGTACTGGTAAAAAAAAAAAAAAACCCAAAACCCCCCAAAATCAAAAAACTTCTGCACTTCTTTAGAACAGAACAACCTCTCCCTGGAGTACCCTTCGTATGTGCTCTTTGAGATAGAGGTATTGCATTTTAATACTGGAATTATTTACTGTACATCTCTAACTTGGAGATGATGCTGTGAAGTTTACCATGGCTTCAACAAAACCCTTCCCTTTCTTGTTGAATATTTAAAATGATTAAAGCTTACTTCAATTTAGCATTTATAATGGCATCTAGAATAATCACCAAACTCTAGCACACAGTGCCATTTTGCTGATTAAGATGTGAAAAGTTACACTTTGAAAATTAAATATTTTATGACTATATGTATAAAAAATTCTTATTCAAAATCTTTCATTGCTAGTACTTATTTGCATTGATAGTTGATCATGTAACAATATTGTGTTAAAAATGTATTCCATTTTGGTCAAGGCATTAGTACATTTTCCATAGTACACTTCCCATTATTCCCTATGAAAATTCTACTTTGTTTAGCATTTTTCCACTCAACACACTAGTTTCATAGTGTTAACTGGGGTATAACGGAACCTGGAATTCTCACATTGTTGGAATGATTGTAGTTTACCTTTAAGACACTTGTAGATTTGCTTAGATTGGGAGCGCCATGTGGGTCAGGGGCTGTGTCAGATCCTCTTATATTGTATCTACCCCAGCTCTTATTACAGTGCTAGTAAGTGCTTAACAAATACCACAATTATCATTGATTAAAGTTGGGTTTTTAAGCTTGTCCTGATTGTGCCCAGAAGATGATAGTGTGCTTTGACAGACATCCAGTTCACAGGAATTCTTTTGTATTTCTTTTAATTTAATAGCTCTCCAGTCCTCTCCTTTTTCCAGTTCTCACACATTTTTTCCCTCTTCTTAGTAAGAGGCAGAGCCTATTGAAGGAGTTTGGCCAAGAATGCAAATGAAGGAGATGAGCTCCAGGGTGGGGGTGAAGGATGGCGTTTTTAGTATGCAGGAGATGAGAAATGTTGAAGGCAGAAGTGAAGGAGCCAAAAGAGAATAATAAATTGAAATTAGAGGAGAGGATTGTAGGAGGATGTATTTTGCTAAGATGTAAAGGAATGGTATCTAAAATTTTAGAGTAGGAAAGAAAGCTGTCCTTGAGAGACAGCTAGGAAGGAGGAGAATGTGGATGAATTAAGCAGACAAGGATTAGGAAAGTGAAGGAAGCCTTTGGAAAACTTCTGTACAGCTAAATTTGCTCCCAGGTCGATGGTGTCAAATACTCTGACTCTGAGAAAGATTAGATCCTTATCTAAGCAGTGAATGATTTTAATGAATGGTTCACTTTAGTTGGAAGTCTTTCTTCTGGCTCCTAGTTGGTTCCTATAATATGAACAAAATTTGTCTGAGGGCTTGAGCTCTGTGGTTTCAGAAAGTTTTTATTGGTTGTCAGATCTTCAAGGCTCAGAAGGACTGTGAACTTCTGGAAACTCCAGTCTCTTCACAGTTTCTGCATGGTTGAGATCATGAGGAGGGGAATACAAATCATTTCAGGAAAGTAAGGCCATGGCATACCCCTTTTGGGGAGGAGCCTTTCGTCTTCCTGGCAGAAGATAAGTCTTCGGGCAAACTACCATCTCCTGTCCTAATCTGATCCCCGCAACTTTCCCCTCATTTCTACTCCAGTGTTCCCATAAGCCAAAGAGTCAGTTTACTCTTTCACATTTCAGAGGAGAAAATGCCCCTGTCTGGCTGGACTGAATTAATATTAGTTCTTGACTTGGAAAGCCGAGGTATAGAATATTTGGGGAAGGATGTCAGTCCTCAAATAAGGCAAATTCATGGAAATTAACGGAAGTTTATTCACACAGTGGGGTTACCGATATCCTCTGCTAATTAGGTCCTTAAACTCCTTGAGGTCAGGGCAAGATCTGTGTTTATTGAATGCTTCTAAGTGGTTGGAAAGAGCGTGGGCGTGGGAGTCAGAGGACATGGGTTCTAATTCCATCTCTGCCACTTGTCTGCTGTGTGACCATGGGCAAGTCACTTCACTTCTCTGGACCCCAATTACCTCATCTGTAAAATGTGGATTGGGATAGGGATTGTGTCCGACCTGTTTACCTTGTATCTATCCCGGCACTTAGAACAGTGCTTGGCAGATAGTAAGCACTTAACAAATGCGATGATTATTATAATTATTTTAAGACATTCAGGGAATGCTGCTGATGATGATAGTCACTCCACTGGGAGGTTAATCAGTGGGTTTTATTGAACGTTGTTGTGTGCGAACACTACACTTGGGAGAGTTTAGTGAAATAGAGTTGGTAGACACTATTCCTGCCCACAAGGCGATTACAGTCTATAGTGGGAGAGAGACTGGTAGCTTTGAGAGGAATATGATAAAGCCACATTCCGGTCTTTTGTCATTTTTCTTTAACAGCTTTAGGTCATCAGATTCTTAGGAGTTTCCTTTTTATTCATTCTCTTTGCTATGAGTGGGACTATGGGACTGAAAAGTAACATATTTTGTTCATAAAAATGTTTCAACATCTAAAATAGTGACTGAAACCAAATCTACCTTTCTCTAATTTTTTTGTAATATGCCATGCTCTTCCTGATGGTAGTTAAACCTACTAAATATTTTTTTCATATTAATAGAGCCCTTTGATATGCTTCTTGTTTGCTAGCTCTCTCATATTTATGTGGTGGATACAGTGGCTCCCTCATTGCATATTCATCTCTTCTTTTGGAAGTGCTGTGGAAACTTCATTTGGGGAATTCACACTTATGTACACTTGAATATGAGATCTGCTTGAGTGCTGAAATACATTTGCATCTGTTTAAGAACTTGGGAACGGGGCAGGTGATAGTCTATAGAAAGTTCCCGAAAGACCTTTTATGTAGCTTGACCAAGAACTGGTTGATCAGAGATGCTCAGTGGCAGGTTTGGCTGGGGATTTTAATGCAGAAGTGAACACTTTTGGATGAATAACTTGTTTCTTCCCTTAGGTAGACTCTTGATAGCTTTGAATCACACTGTTTATGTAACATTTGCAATTTATAATACCAGTGAAAATTCAGAAAAATAAGTGCATAGCGGTACTGAGTGTATCCATTTGCATTTCTGTTGTATACTGCTTTTCACTTACTCAAATATCACTGGGCAATCTGATACACCCTTTGGAAAGTATTTATCTTTGATTTTGGGGCAAACTGTGTACAAAAATATAGATCTTAAAATAATTTTTAAATTAGTACAGCAGGTTGTTTTCACCTGCCTCCATTTAATGGAAAAAATTGATGATCTGTGCAGTTGCAGAAGAAATTAACACATTTCACTTAGAGTTTGTAAGGCCAACTGCATTGCATAATTTACAGGTATGACCCCTGTTAAAAGTGGCTGCTATTTTTAATACTGATAGTTTCATGTTAATATTGCTGCATACCACCTAATCCAGAATTGTAAACCAAGAGTGAAACTAGCATTCAGTGGAATTTAACCTGCATGCCAAAGTTGAAGTGTAGTTCTTTCTTTTTGTCTTTTATGACTTTCTCTTTCCATCCTTTAGAAATAAATTGGAATCTTGTTGTGCATTAACTTATTTTAAAAACTTTCTAGTCTTAAGATCTTCTGTAGTATATTTCAAAGCTGTTAATAGTAAAATAGTCTTCAAAAATGTTTAAAATTAAATAGCACAAAAATCTACCCAGTCTAATTTTAAGCACGAGTAGACAAGTGAATATTTGCCAGAAACTTCCTGCTCAATAAATGCTGCTGATGATATAACACCTGTAAATCACTGTACTAAGTAATGAGGGGAATTTATTTAAACAGTATAGGACAATAATAATACAGTGATTATTAGTGTATGTTAAGTCCTCAGATATATGTCAAGCACTGTACTAAGAGTTAGGGGTAGATATATGATAGGTCTGAAACAGTCCCTGACCTACATAGGGGTCACACTCTAAATAGGAGGGAGATTCCTTATTGAATCCCTGTTTCCCAAGGTCACAGAGCAGGTAAGTGGCAAAGCTGGGAATAGAACCCAAGTTCTTTTCTTACTAGGGCCACGTTGCTTCTCAGAAGTACCTGGAAATGGGCTATAATTACAATTAAATATGCATATTTCTAGACAAGGAAGTTGTACTTTTTGACTTGCTGTTTTAACATCAGTTTTTTTTTCATTCAAAATACAGAAAATGATTTGAGGTAGTGAGAAACACCAGATCATTTCAAAATTCTGTGATGCTTTCTATGTTGCAGTGATTTATGGTTATTGGGTATTACCACTGAGTGATAATTTCCACAAGGGAGGTGTCTATTGAAACAGTATCCTTGGTTTGCCCTTGAAATAATATGGATTTTTTTTGTATTTAGAAAAGCAGTGTGGCCTAGTAGAATGAGCTTTGCTGACCAAAATGGCTTTGGTTTTCTCTCAAATCACCTGCTATGGAAAAGGAATGTTCTCAAGGAGAAGGCCTGCTTTCAGCTCCCAGCCAGGCCACTGGCTCTTAGGGTGACACTGGGCAAATCACTTACCTCTTATATTTTCACTGGGATTCTGTATTGAAGATTAAGAATCCTTGCAGTACACTTTGGGGTTCCTTGTGGACCGACAGTTAGGAAATATAAGATCTGTATGGGCATGGTGATATTTCACTATATTCTGTTGAATAACTTATGGATGCCACAACCTTAAGGAAATGTCAAATCCCCTTGCTGTTATTATTCGCCACATTGTGTTTCTGATTTTGTCGAAAGGTGTACCGAGTCACACTTGGACATGCTGTCTCGTAGTGAATATGCATGTGGGCAAGGTTAATAACGTTTATAGTTGATTCTGTCAGCCAGAATCTTTAGCTCAGATCATATGAGGGCCTGTGATGGGGCGCTCCAGTGTGCTCTCCCACGTTCTAAGTATGTGGTTTCTTGAGGCTTCTGTCTTTTCCTGCATAGTTTCCTTTTCATTAAATTCTTAAATTTATACCTCTGCTTGTTGGCAACACAGTCATTTGTTTTTAACAAATCTTGCTGAAGTGCTATTTTATCCTTTTTAAATGCTTTGACCTACAGGATTTTAATATATTAAATGAAGATTTTGAAATCTTACAAATACGGCTATAAAGCTCAGTTTTAGAATCCTTGTCATAATGCAGCATCAGCATAATGAAACACAAGTTTACCACCTGAAAGTAGAAAAGCATCTATAGCTTTAAAGCTTAATTGGGGGAGAAAGCCTCCTAAGTATAGCACTTGCATGTCTCTAAACAACACCATCACACCCTGAATTGGAAGAATAAAGCCTTTCCTTCTTTGCCCATTCATTTTAAAATTGCATTTCAAAAACTGAAGTAAAAGCTCCAAAAAGTTATTTTTGTGACACATGGGAAATTCAATATGTGTTTTTTCACTAGGTGCTGTAATACTTTTGGGAAGGACCAACATGTTTCGCTTTAACCATCCCAAAGAAGCTGCCAAACTCAGGGAAAAGAGGAAGGTGAGGTGAAATTAAATTATCCAGTCAGTGTTAGTTCTGTGGTTTTAAACAAATTCTTATCGTGGCAGTTTGATACTATTTGTGTAATTGATACAATTTATGTAAAGTAAAAAATAGTTAAAATTAAATGAGCAGATGACATAGGGCATGTAACTTTCATCATCCAGAATGTTTCTCTGGTAGATGAAGGATATATAGCTTACAATTTTGTATTTGTCAAAAAATGTAATGTGAGTGTTATATGATTCATTGTTAGAGTGGACTGCTGTCTTCCTTCAGTTTATCTATGACAGACCTTTCCAAATCCTGTGAGAACCTCTCAGCTGTCATGCTGTATAACCCAGGGTAAGTAACCCAGGTAGTGTTCTAAATTTTGGGCATATTGATGGTTACTATAGTAGGCTATATAGTAGTATAGTAGTATTGTGGTATATGGGAATTTGAATTAAATATCGAGTATGTTTTCACAGTACTTTTAATGATCTATTTTGTTTTTAAATCAACAAATTCCCTTCTCATTTCATTTTGAAATATTCATGTTAAGTCAAATTCTTGTGCAGAAACTACTCTCTGGGAGTAAGTTATTACCTTCAGAAGTTTCATGAACCCTGCCATATTGTGTTCTTGCATAACGTGTTTCAGTACATATTTTGGATGGAATATTGTTACGGAATTCAGGAACATTTTTCTCACAGTGCACATCTATCTGGATAGAACTCAAGTGATATTGGAATACGCAATTGTGTGCATACATGCAGCACGGGAAGCGGCGTGGCTCAGTGGGAAGAGCATGGGCTTTGGAGTCAGAGGCCATGGGTTCAAATCCTGGCTCCTCCAACTGTCAGCTGTGTGACTTTGGGCAAGTCATTTACCTTCTCTGGGCTTCAGTTACCTGATCTGTAAAATGGGGATTAAAACTGTGAGCCCCCCGAGGGAAAACCTGATCACCTTGTAACCTCTCCAGCGCTTAGAACAAAGCACTTAACAAATACCATTATTATTATAATTATAATAATAATTATTATTATTAGTTAAGGTTTGAATACTATGGCACTTAGTTTCTTAATGTGTAGTTCATCTAGAACACATTTCCTAGGAGAACTGAGTGTACCCTAGTACCATTTTGGATGACTCTAAGGGAGCACTGTTTCCCTTGGAAAAACTGGGTATAATATTTTATTTTAGATCTTATAGGTAACTCTGGTTTGATAATTCCATCACAGTTAGATATTTAGAGCCACTCAAAGTTCACTTTGTCATTGTTGGGGAGGGATTTATAGGTTTTGACTGCATTATTAAATGTTTCTGTGCAAGCTATCCTTGCCTTCGAATTGTGTTCATTATTAGTATGGTATTTAGTTGTAAGTCACCATGTTATCGGGATAGAGTTTTTACAGTTTATATGGGTTTTATCCTTCCTATTTTCAAAAAAAAAAAAAATTAAGCTGTCCAAATTGGGCCTTGTCTTTTTCCTGGTCCACACATAAACAGTATTGCCCTGTTAGCTGAGTGTGACCAAATGAACTAATCATGAGGTTCATTTTGAATCTTTAATGAATTGACTGGATTTCTGACTACCTTCTTATCATGCCAGTACTGGCGGCATAGTGGACTAGAAACTTTTAGCAGCTCTGTATTGTATAGTGCTGGAAGTGACTCCAAAGGTCCTGGACTACTCTCCCCTCTCTCCACCATATTCCTCAATGACTTATTGGCTCTAAAAGTTCCCTGTCTCCCCTCGAAAAGTTCGACACTAGTAATGAGCACTGAAAGCTCCGTGCATGGAGATGACAGTGACTTCTCCTGGGAGGTAGAATGTCACTGAGAGGGGGATAACTGTGGGAGAACCTAAAAAGACCGAGGAAGTGGGCTTAAAAATGGCAGATGAGCTTCCTTGCAAGAAAGTATAAAGCAATCCACATAAGCAAAAATAATCCAAATTTACAACTACAGAATCATAGACTCAGCACTATTACAATTCAGGAAAGATATTTCAGAGTAGTGATTGGCCCTGTTCTTCTTGTCCGTCCGTCCGTCCGTCCCTTCCTTCCTTCCTTCCTTCCTTCCTTCCTTCCTTCCTTCCTTCCTTCCTTCCTCCCTCCCTTCCTCCCTTCCTCCCTTCCTCCCTTCCTCCCTTCCTCCCTTCCTCCCTTCCTCCCTCCCTCCCTCCCTCCCTTCCTTCTTTCCTTCCTTCTTTCCTTCCTTCTTTCCTTCCTTCTTTCCTTCCTTCTTTCCTTCCTTCTTTCCTTCCTTCCTTCCTTCCCTTATGTGCCAAGCATGGTTCTAAAGGTTGGGATAGATATAAGATAATCAATTTGGTTACAGTTCCTCTCCCACATCCATTTAAAACACCTTCCAAAAAGACCGCGGAAATACTGAGCAGCTTCAGAAAGGAGATAGAAAACACAACAGTGAACCTAGTTTTCTCTCTTTATATAACTATAGTATGACTCATTTTGCTATATCTACGTCCCACTTGGGGCTTTCTCACCTCACCGCACAATGTATTTTAGGATTAACTAGAAATGAAAGAGTGACATTCAACTTGTGCATTGCATGGGCGTGACTGTACTGCAGCATCTGCTTATTGGAACACAGAAATTCTTGCAGTTGAGATGAGGGCCATGGAGGATACTTGGCCTCAGCTTTGAAAATATGTAGATAATTAAACAAAATTAGGTCTGGCTATCTCGGGCAGCTGTGTGGCAAAAATGAACTTTTTAAAAATCAGAATTAGCCTCTTTTGGTTAACCCTAAGTTTGAATAATTGTCATTCATATAATAATTATTCACATAATAATGCAGTAATCAGTGATTTTACAAAATTAATTATGATTTCTCTCTCTCTCTCTCTCTCTCTCTCTCTCTCTCTCTCTCTCTCTCTCTCTCTCTCTCTTTAACCGACAACCTCTGGTCCCTCATTTCTAATGCTCTGATGAATGAATTTTTGAGAATAGGAATAAAATTGGCAATTTTTTTCTTTGAGGTATAAATAGTAGATATCTTATTGTGTAAGATGATCTCTGTGAGCAGTACATGATTAAACTAACTGAATTAACGAAATGTATTTATTTTATAGTTTACAGGCTAAATAGATACATAGACTTCAGCTTAAGAACCACAAATTGCATGGCTAGAGCAAAGAATACATACCAAAAACTTGGTGTATAGTTATTTTCTAACTATTCCTGGAACTTAGGTTGGAATTATTCAGTTTTTGAGGATATGCCTTTTATTTTTCTGCGTCACCTATGCACTTAGCTCTGTGTCTCCTAAGCATTTAATGATTACTCCACCCTCACCCTACAGCTCTTATGTACGTATTCTTACCCTATGCCATTTCTCTTATTCGTAATTTATTTTACTGTCTGTCTCCCCCTCTAGACTGTAAGCTTCATGTGGGCAGGGATTGTGTCTTCCAAACTATTGTATTTTGCTCTCTCTAGCACTTTAATTAGAGTGCCATGCATGCAGTAAGTGCTCAATAAATGCAATTGATTGACAGTGTTCATCACTTAGATTCAAGTTCTCCTAACCAGCTCTGTTCACCAGCCTTCCCACCTTGGCTGGGCTGTTGTGGTGTAGGAAGCCAGTCTAAATGAGAATTGGTGAGTGAGAAGGTATAGAAAATAGAAAAAAAACAAGAAATGACCATATGAAGAATCCCATTTAACTAGAAAATTGCCCCCAAAGAGTTTCCCTAGACATATGTAAATTGGTCACAAACTCATTTGTGACCTTTCTAGCTCTTGTATCCAAATTGTTAACCTGACGTAAGTCCTTAGGTTGCTTAATTGGACAAAATACCACAAAAAGTAATCGTTTGACCCCTAACTCCTATCACTTTGCAAATCAGTTAAAAAACTAAGCCCTCAGGAAGAGACATGAGCCTGGCTTTCAGATCATTTTCCTTTCCTCATTAAAGCTAACTTGATTCTTAAAGGAACCAAATTTTATTTCTGTTTCTCTTTCTGAAAAAGAACCCTAATAATTCATCAGAGGAATGTCTAAAACTGTATGTCCTCCAAATTACATTTAGCTTCAAAGATTCCATATTTAAAAATGAAATCAGCTACGTATTATACTGACACCTGAGAATATATTTCCTTCTCCAAGAGTGCTGGAATGTCAGCAGGTCTATAAATTGGGTACACGTTTTGCCTACAGTTTTCTGCTCCTGCTCAAGCTCCCCTTCAGTCCGTGATTTTCTCCTACGCATGCCGAGCCTCTCTCCGCCAGAGGATGTTAGAATGAGCCAAAGCAGCTCCCTGCCTGCTCAAGAAGCCAACTCCACTTTGGAGGAAAGCCTAACCAGTTCTTTGCCAGGAAATAATTTCCTTGTAGGAAAAACATTCCCCCTCAAATGGCACAGCATCTCAAAAAGACCAAGCAGCCTGTCTACACTTTCTTCTGAAATTGGAAATAAGCAGCTAATTTGGCAATTAAAAGGAACTTTTGCAGCCTCTTGGATGTGTCCTAAGTAAAATTTGCTAAGTTATGGTGTATGTCAATCTTGCGAATACAAGAAAACCCCTTCACCTGCATATTGCCTCTTTAGAAGCCTATCTGTCATAAAACTACTCAGTGTCATAGTTGACTTACTAGATTCTGGCAAGAAAATGCGCCTAGATTTGTCAGCTCAGCAGAAAGAAGTAGTGATGAAATCCAACCCGTTGGCTGGCGCTACTAGAAGAAAGTCAGTGGTAAACAGTCGCTGTGCTCAAAAGGCAGCATCCAGTAAACATTGCAGGGGTCACTGTCAGGTCACTGTCCAGCTTTGCAGCTACTGGACCCTCACCATCACCACCCCTGGCCTGAAGTGGTTGGATCCAACATCAGGGAATTGTGGCATTGGATGATAGGCAAGAACAAGCATTTTTCAGGAACCCAAATGTACAACGAAAAGTAGGGTTCTTTCCAAGGCTTCAGGAAGCTTCCGTGGGAGAAACCTCAGCTCCACTAGTTTGGAGTATGAGAGAACAGGATATAAGAAGGAGTTCCCCATCCCAGATAGAAGTGGCTAAAACTAGACAAGGTAGGAATTAGGATGCGATGTAGAACAGGATACTAGTTGCAGTGCAGAGCATTTTGAGGACAGGGTTCAGATGATAAAAAACCTACAATAGGATTCGAATAGGATTTGACACCAAACACTTCTGCTAGGAAAATTCCGTATTAAGTGAAAGAGATCTGCTATGTTTACTGTGTGCAGAAACGTGTGTTGGTTGCTTGAGAGAGAATAAGTGAGACAAGGTTTCTGTCTCCAAGGAGCTCCATTGCCTCGCCCCTAGCTTTGACTTTGTTGTCCTGGGTTATTATTTTCTGACATTATAAGTGCCAGGGCATATCCTAAAAGGCCTGTTAAAATAAGGCAATTAGGGAAACTGTGGATTTTGTCTTTCATTTTCTCCTGTTTGGGTAGATTGATACTAATTGTTATCCCTTCTTCCTGGAGGCTATTATCCTATGATGAACATGTTTACTCTCAAAGTTACTGTGTGGTTTCAAAGAAAAAGAAAAGCAGAATCTCATTATTCAGTAGTTCGTATTTTCCTTGTACAAATATCATACTGCACTTAAGAGGCTATCAATATTTAAAGTGTTAGGACTTACTCATTCTAAAATGGAGCAAGGAAAGTGAAAAGAGTAAATAGATGCCCCTCCATGTAAGGCTATTTGTGATTAGGGAGGGGGTGGAAGTGGTTACCCTGCCTCTTCTCAGCCTGAAGTGGAAGCCTGGTTTTCATTTTAAATTCTGTGCCATGTTAGCGTAATTAAATATCACTACATCTAGGTAAAGGTCATAAATGTTGAATTGGCAAGGTTCCTTGCTTTTCATCTCGTCTTGTAATTTTGCCTAGTTTTTTTCCGCCTCAGTTTTACCAGCAATGCATTTGAATAATATTTTAGTCACTTGCATACCTCACTGAAAAATTCTGAATAATGCAACACGTAATGGATCATCTCTTCCTCTCCTCCCCCACACCAACAGTAAGAATGTCTTCAGTAGAGCTATGCAGGTGTCACTCTCTCTCTCTCTCTCTCTCTCTCTCTCTCTCTCTCTCTCTCCCTCTCCCTCTCCCTCTCCCTCCTTCCCTCCCTCCTTCTTTCCCTCCCCCTCCCTCTCCCTCTCTCTTACCTCTTTTTACTTCACAAATAACTTTGGCTCATTTAGCAAGTTGAGCTCCTTAAATAAGAATGAAAGCAAATCAGCATCATTTTGAAAAATGTGAGAGGAAAAAAAAAACTTAGTTGGAGATCCAGTCACACATGGACAATTTCATGAAAAGAAACTGGAAGAAAATACAATTTAGAATGGAGAGAAAATAGACAAAATTATGTCTTGTTGGGAAGTGCACTGTACTAGGTTCTTGGGAAGTGAACAGTGAAGAAGTGACAAGTTCCCTGCCCTCAAATAAATTACACTCTTTGGGAGACAAAAAATATTTACAACTATGTTAATACCATAATGTGTAAGTCCCTTGTTTTTTAAACACATTATCAGAACCCAAACACCAGATATTCATATTCAGAGTTTGTGAAGCATAGCATCTCTTCTCCCACTTTCTAAGAAAAAATGAAGGTGAAAACAGTTACAAAGCAGTCCTCTGTGTTCCAGGCCCTTTCTTTAATTCCCTCATGTAATGTACAGCAACAAGAGAGGTGCAGAATTTAGGATATGTATATGTGCACACATGCTACCTTTTATGTATCAACACCACCAAATTTTAGTCCTTGGGTGCCTTTACCTTCAGGGGATTTAGCTAAGCATTTCCTTCAAGTCGGATGCAGTTTTTCCCTCCCTGGGTACAGTTTAGGTCAGGTCAGGCCACTTATCCCTTATTTACACTGTCCACATCTCCCTGTACATCTCTCTCTGTACCACCCTCTTTCCACAGTGTAACATAGTCTTATATATTACCCAAAGATTCAGACAAGTCAAAGTGTTGCCTAGAAAGACACATTTCATTATTGCATTCACACTTGCATTGTCAAAAGAGGAACGTATGTGTAAAAATGAGTTGTAAAACTGCTGGTTAGAGCTTTAGCTTCACTGCCACTTTTGATAGTGTTATCTTCTATTTCCTGGCATAGGAACTGTACTGTGTGCATTGTGTACCCAATGGTATAGAGTGTTGTGCCACCTGAGCACTTGGGTACTAACCCCTCTGTTGCACGTATGTACATCTACTATACTCAGTTATGTCCTCCTTTCTGTAGTATAGTTTGTCTCTCCATCTATATTGTAAGTTCCATAATGGCAGGGATCGTGCCTACAAATTCTATTGCATCCTCTCAATGAATGCAATTAGGGGACGCTCAATAAATACCATTGATTTTTTTTCCATCGGATTTACAGGCTGGATCACTGATCAAATAACTGGGAATTTGGAGGGTGAGGAAGCATTTGATTTAGAATGCCTAGCATTTCTCCAAGGCCCTTCTTCGGTTTCCAATTCTAAGTGAGAAGAGTATAATGGAATATTTAAAGTTTAAAGTATTGCAGTTAAAAGAATGTTTTTTCTCCTCTCACCTGGAAATCTGGCTTTCCCAGTTGCTCTTTTTAAACAATTACTGAAGAGAAGAAGAAGAGAATACCACTAGGATCATCTCCTCCAAGAACCCTTCCTCAACTAACCTCTCATCTCCCCACCTTATTCATGCTTCCTTCTGTGTCATTTATGTGCTTGGGTCTGTACCCCTTAATGCGTCTTGAAATTCATTCCTCCAGAAAAGCACTTATATTTCGCTGCTTCCTGTGTCTTTAATGTATTTTAGTATCTTGTGTTCCCTACTAGATTGTAAGCTTCTTTCAGACAGGGATCATGTTTACTAATTCTAGTGCTCAGCACTCCATTGTAATATTTAAGTGCTTACTCTATGCCACGCATACTAAGTGCTGGGGTAGATAGGAAATAATCAGGATGGACCCAGTTCTTATACCTGGGGCTCACAGTCTAAATAGGAGGGAGAACAGTTTTGAATCCCCATTTTACAGATGAGGGAACTGTGGCCCAAGGTCACACAGCAGGTAAGTCACGGAACCGGGGTTAGAACCCTGGTCTTCTGACTCACAGGCTTGTATGCTTTTTGTTGCGGCATGCTACTTCTTAAACCAATCAATCAATAAATACTATGGATAAAAATAGCTCCTTTTAGGCAGAGCTGAAAACCAGAACCAGGCCTCCCTCTGCAGGGACCGGGGCAGATGGATTTGTGCCCCATTGCTGCCAGCCCATGGGCAAGCCCTTTTCTTTAAAGGTATTTGTTGAGTTCCTACGCTGTGTCAAGTACTCTTCTAAGTACTGGGGTAGATACAAGTTAATCAGGTTGGATGAAGTCCCTGTCCCACATGGTGATCACAGTCTGACGAAACTGATGCACAGAGAAGTTAAATGACTTGCCCAACATCACACAGCAGGCAAGTGTTGAGGCCAGTATTAGAACCCAAGTCCTCTGACTCCCAAGCCCGTGCTCTTTCCACTAGACCACACTGATTCCCTAAAGAAGTCCTTCTGTGGCTTCCTAGACCATAGTCTGTAAGGTCCTTGTTTGGCAGGGATCATGTCTTTGAACTGTATTGTACTGTACTGTACTTTCTCAAGCACTTAATTCAGTGTTCTGAATTAATCACTCAATAAATATCATTGACTGATGTTAAGAACCTTGAAGCAATGGTTCGATATATTGCTGCAGTTTGAGATGAACTTCTTTTCATAGATTTCTACTTGCCAACATGGGTCTGTGGTCTTTGTGACGGAGTTATGCTTAATCATAACCCTAAAGCCACTTACAGGAAGCCTGGGTCTTTTCATTGACTGAGTGTTTCTTTATTAACCATATAAAGTGAGAAATGTAACATTATATTCTTTTTGTCTTGTCAGCATGGTCATTTTTCAGTTTTGGTTCACGCAGTCAGACTCCTTGACTTAGACTATGAGTCTTCGAATCTTGACTTCAGTTTAATTCCTCCTTTCTCCTGCATAATCAGGCTGTCTGTTGTCCTAGCGTAGGGCATTTGGGCATGGGTAATTATTTGCAGATGCCAAATAGCTGATCTTGTGTCCCCATGTATAAGGCTGGATCACACCAAAGGCATCTAGTGGGGAAGAATGAGGGCCCTCATGGTTCTGTTTGCAGTTAAGCTTGAATTTCTTCTCAATTATCGTAGTCCCACTTTTGATTTAATAATGAGAAGTTTCCACCCTGTCGAATTCCTATATTGGATATAGGAAAATACAGTGTAGGATATGAAGCACAAACAAGTAATTCAGAACCCTGGAAGCTGTTAAAAATAACAACAAAAACAACCCACCATTTTAGAATCACAGATAAAATATGCCCAGGGAAGTCAACTAAACAAAAACCTTGTGTTACAATGGCAGGATAAGAGATCATTAGAGGGGAAAAGTCATCCTTTAATGAATGGAAAACTCACCCAAGGCAGGAGAATAGGAAGCCTATAAAGAATTACAGGCTAGTTGCAACCAGGAAATTAGGTGTTCCTGAAATTATTTTGAAGAGCACCATGCAAGAGGCACCAATCTGATAATAAAAGACTGTCCAAATGCATCAAAAGCAAGAAGCTGCTAGGGGATTCACTAGGGTTCCTGAATGAGACAGCTAAGAGCTCAGTAATTTTTTTTTTCATTGGGTCTTTACTGAGAAAATTGAAGCAGGGAGTCCCTACTTCAAATTGGTTTTTGTAGCAGACAGAACAGAAGAACTGGATCAAACTGTGAGAGCACAGAGTATTTTCAGCCAAGTGGATAAACTAGATGTAAACAAATCACCAGGGCTAAGTAAGCATCCACCGGAGAACTCTGTGGGAACTTGGGGAACTTGGAGAGAAGTTGCAGAACTGTTGGCATGGGTTTAGTCTGTCCTTACAGACTGTACCAGGGAACTGGACCGTCTCCACAGTTGCTCCCACCTGTAAAAAGGGTTCCTGTGATGGACCTGGGAATGAGATCAGTAACTCTCACTTTTAAAACTGACAATTTAGTTAAATATGTAATTAAGTTTAGGATTAGTGAGCACTAAAAAAATACAACTTTCTGGGGGAAAGACAACCCAGTTTGTATAAGGGAAAGTAATTTCTTTCTCATCTGCTGGGATTCTTTGAAGCATGTGGCAAGAGGTAAGCCAGTGGGCATAATATATTGAGATTTTCTAAAATCTTTCAACAGTCACTCCCCAAGGTCTTTTTTAAAAAAGAGAAATCCTAAGAATGGAGAAATATTCTGTCATGGATTATACCTGGTTAAAGGATAAGGTAAGAAAAAGTGGACACTTTTCCAGATGGAGAAATGTGAATGCTGATGAACTGTAGGGATCAATGCTAAGAACATTTTTCTTTAATGTCTTGGGTGTGTGCAGTGAACTCTTGAAGTTTGCAGATGGCACTAAACTCTTGGGAGGTGATGAAATATCATGCAGATGGGGTTAAGCTGTAGTAAAACCAGTAGATAAACTTCATTTTGCCACGCACTTAGAGAAAAGTAATCCAGATTATAGCCATAGCCATCTGCCATTAAAATTTTTTCTTAATGTTTCGGAGAATAGTTCTTTTGAATTTTAGTGCCAGTGTTACAGTAGCCCCTTGACTTCAAGATAATACTTTCAAATTTACTTTGGCTTAGGCGCCTCTCTTCAATCAATTAAATACTTTGACTGATTAGAATAGAAGTCTCCCACTTTAGCATTGAATAATGTGGTTCTATTTAGTGTAAACAGTGGCAGATCTCTGGTTTGAACAAGATACTCTGAGGTGAAAAATAACACTGCAAATTAAGTATGTACAGGTCTACAAGTCAAAAATAATTCCTTATTATTGAAACATATTTTCATTGCTGTTTGAACATGGCAACAATATTTGCCATGCTTTTGAATTTATAATATTGTTTTGTTGAAGGTTTTGGTTCTTGGGACTGTATTTTGGGACTTTGCATTTGAGAAGCAGCATGGCCTATGGCACATGGTAATGCTTAAAAATCATTTTTATTTTAAAAGTTCCCTAGGGGGTGCTCTGTTTAGCTCTTTTTAGCTTAATACTCTATTTTCACGAAACCAATTAAGACTGCTAACCCATTCATAGCAACATAGAATAAGTTATTGATTATGGTTCAGATGAAATCTGCCTCGTGCGCACGTTTAATTTAAATTATTGGCATGCCCAATATGATCCAATCAATGCTATTCATTGAACGTTCACTGTGTGTGGAGCATTGTACTGAGTCCTTGGGAGGCTACAGCACAACAAATTTGGTAGGCACAATACCTGCCCACAGGGAGTTTACAGTCTAGAATCCTGGGCAACATTAGAAATGGGAGAGAGAAGAAACATTGGGCATAACTTGGTCACAAATTTAAAAAAAAAAAAAAAAACCACACACACTCGCCCCTGGATTCCCATATGCAGTCCTAGATGGGAGGTGGTTTTTGGTGGACAAGGGCAAACCTAAAATTGTTCACCATACTTCACAATGCCAATTTATGGTGTCACCTGCAGAAACAGTCAATCAATGGTATTTATTGAGCGCTTACTCTGCACAGTGCAATGTACTGAGCACTTTGGAGAGTACAACAGAGTAGGTAGACACCTCCCCTACCCACAGCAAGTTTACAGTCTCATCAAGCTGAAGCTTGAAGGTGGCAGGTTTAAGACAAATGCAACATTTCTCTGCACAGCGCGTATTAAGCATTTGGAACTCGTCACCACAGGAAGATGTGTAAACAGAAAATACCAGTGGTTCTAAAAGGGATTTGACAAATGTAAGGGCGGGCAGTCCATAATGGGCTACAACAGGGGATGTTAGGAGTGTAAGACATCACATCCATAAACATTAGGATCGCTATCAAAGAGGGCAACCATCCAAGCTTCCTGTTGCTAGGTTAGGATATGGGGTTAGACAATGAGTCTGAACCAGGAATAGGATGGCTTTTATGTTTTTTATATTCTCACAGCTAATTGCTGGACATACATTTAGGAAAAATGCTACTAATAAAAATGTATTGTTTGGATTTCTGGCTATTCCATTAGACCTGATAAAGTAGAAGCCCTTTAAAAAGAGAATTGTAAATGCTTGTTGAATTTTTTTTTCCATTTGCTTATTGATTTTTTTTTTTACGAATTCTGATTTGCTTGGGGAAGCAGGTCTATTTAACTGTGACAGAGGAACAAGTTCATGTCTAATGAAGATATAAGGGCAGAACATTTCACACATCCTTGTCCATTTGAGATAAGCATAACTTGGTCTGTTTTCCCCAATGGGTACGTGTCAGACATTTCCTAGGAAGGATGTGGACAGGACCAGTTGAACCACACTGGTTTATCCCGTGCAACAGCACCAGGGCCCCTGCTCTTAGGAGACCCAGGTTAGAACTCTGGAGTCCACACGCAGATGGTTCTTCCTCTCGATCACCAAATCTGCTTATTGGTGGGCATGCCAAAGTGCTTTGAAAGCTCCTCTGACGTGGATTTGTGATCTCTGCCTTTAGGCCTAGGTGTTGAATATTCCCATACACTGTGTTAGAGTCATCACAAAAACTGCCTGGGTGTGGGTGATACACTTTATTTTTAAGAACTGGAACCAGCACCAATTCACTTTATGACACAACTGAGACCCCTTGAAACATCTCTGCCTCAGTCTGGGATCAAATTAAAAGATGCTCCGAAAAAGTTGAGAAATGGAGTTTCCTCTTACTGTGATCATTGTTCCACAAGGAAAAGTTGTATTGTTTTCAACTCACACCATCTGGAGGAATGCTTACAGGAACCTTAAGCCTTACACAATTTCCCCCTTGGCCCTGGTAATATAGCAGCACTTAGACTAATTCCTCAAAAAGCATTTGAATGAGAAAAAATGTTTAGAGATGAGAAGCTCCATAGCATTTCCTTGAAGAAATAATTTGTCAGGGAACACTGCAGTTTATGAAATTGACCACTACCAATAGTCTCTTTCATGCAGTTTTTTCCTCCATTTTAAAACACTACATGGTAGAGGGTGGAGACCAATTTTATGTAGCGTCTCTGTGTGGCATCTTGTACAATTCCAGGCATATAGGCTGCCAAATGACAATACTAGTGCAGCTTTATTGTTAAACACTTACCATTCAGTACTATAAAGTGAATGCAATTTCACTGAAAATTACTTGTGCTTTATGTTATATGCATGCTGTAACTTTTTTTGGAAAGAGAGCAAACTCATAAAGAAGGAACTGTGTAGGTGACAATTAGTATTTCTATTTATGGTAAATTATTGTGTTATCAGCAAGTTTGAGCACCCACAAAGTGCTTAGCAAAGTAGACACTAGATCAATGACTCCTGAAGCAATGGACTGGAGATTAATTATACAGGCATACTCTTGGCTCCAAGCAATGCAATGTATGAAATCTGGAGATGCTCTCATGCACTAATTGCTGATGTAGCTTGGGATCCTTAAGTTCTGCCCATCATTAATCTGATCACTGCTGGAAGATGGGCTCTCTCTCCACCTCTTCCTCTGCCAGTCCCTTTCCATTCCCTCTCTACCCTGTCCAGAACATTTTTCTTCCCTCAAAATTCCTAATCTGGTCTCTTCCTCACCATTCGGTGACTTAGGATGCATTCCTCAGGTCTCGAACCAGGGAGACAGAGGTTCCTGGGGTCAGAAAAGTCCCTTGGAATAATGGAGGGTGTAGAGAATAGGAAGAGGTTAGGATGGGAAGTAGGAGGGGAGCTGCAGTATAATTACTCTGTCGTCATGTTGGGGTTGGTTTGGAAACAGGACACTAACAAGTTACAATTAAGTCTATGGAGAAATAGATCCCACAATACATTGGTTCACAACACACTCACATTATCAAGGAATATATGTAAGGAGTAACCCTGCCCCTACTTTTTTTATGTTTTTGCAGCATCCTTCCAGCAATATAATCAGACAGTTACTAAACCAAATATCTTTTCAATGAGAAATGTTTTTGTGCTAATCATATTTAGTTTAGTTAAGCATAGAAATGTAAATAATCACTTTGCCATGCATTTATCAAATTTAGAATCATTGTTCATAAAGAAAGTTAGCATGTAGAAATCCTTGAAAACTGCCTTGGCTGTTATATTTTTTATCTTTGTGAGCCATACAGCATTGAATATTATAGCTGCCTTTCATTCAAACACACTCACGTTCCTTTTTGAGCTGTTTATTGTCATTCCCTTTTGTTACCCAAGTGGAGGGCAGACACTACCTTATGTTGTCAGTTTTAAAAGGAGGACCAACCTTTGGGATAGATGGTGCTGTGTGTCCAAATCAAGGTAAATTTTTAATTTAGCATTTCATTAGCATGCTTTTTCCTCTGCACACACCTTACCTGTCACTGCAGTGTGCAGTTGGAAAGGAGATGTCTCTACAAAGTATAAGAATACCTGTATCTCCCAATCAATCCATCAATAGTATTTATTGAGCACTTACTTTGTACAGAGTTCTATACTAAGCACTTGGGAGAGTACCATAGGATTAGTAGACATGATCCCAGTCCTTGTGGAGCTTGCAACCTAGCGGGAGAGATACGTGCTAAAATAAAAATGATAATATTTGTTAAGTATGTATTATGTGCCAAGAGCTCTGCTAGGTGCAAGTTAATCAGGTCAGACACTGTCCTTCTCCCACATGTGTCTCACAGTTAAAGGGGGAGGGAGAAAAGTACTGAGTCCCCATTTTATAGATGAGGAGCCTGCAGCTCAGAGAAGTTGAGTGACTTGATCAAGGTCACTCAGCAGGCAAGTGTCAAAGCCAGCATTATAACCCAAGTCCTCTGACTCCCTGGCTTGTGCTCATTCCATAAATAAATAATTATTAATGAACTGTAGCTAGAAGGAAATAATAGAGAATAAAGTTATGTATGTACTTAATGCTGTGGGAGGTTGTGCTTCAGCATTCGTCATGCAGACTTGCAGAAATAGCAGTTTGGATATAAGATGGGAAGATTAAAAATCAGTTGAGGAAAATGTTCTGGAAGAGATGTGATTTTAGAAGGATTTTGAAGATGGGGAGAACAGAGGTCTGCCGGATGTGAAGTGGGAGGAAGGTCCTTTTAGACTGTGAGCCCACTGTTGGGTAGGGACTGTCTCTATATGTTGCCAAATTGTACTTCCAAAGCGCTTAGTACAGTGCTGTTCACACAGTAAGCGCTCAATAAATACGATTGATGATGATGATAACAGCAAAAGGCTGGCAGAGAGGTTGAGTGCCCTTTGTGTTCAATAAAAGATATGCTGCCCCAAGTGCCCATTACATTTCATGGCCTTCTCCCCTCCTTTCTTCCTCCTCTTTTCCCTCCTTTTCCCCATATTGCTAGACTTAATTCCCTGCACAATAGTCCCTCCCCTCTTTGGTGCTTGCAAAAATTTTACAAAAAAGTGGGGCAAATAGGCAAGTAAATATGATAGTTCAACTAAAACCTGAAATGCCCTAACTTCATTCTTTTCCACAGTAAGTATAAAAAGTGTGTGTAATGTGGGCTCGTAGCATGAAGTGAAAATCCAGGCCTTATTTTAGAAAACACTGTAGAATTTCATCATAAAACACCTTAAAGATTATTGTATGTGTTGGTGGGATTAGCATATTACTAGTCCTCTCCAATGGTAAAAGGGGAAGAATGAAGTGGATAAATGTTTTCCTTATCCTGAAGTTAGGAAGTGGGCAAGCCTAGTGGGTCTAATCTTTTCCAGTGTTTTAGCCATACACATGTCTTCAGTAGTGTGTGTTTTTAAAAAAAGAATTCATTTTGTGCATGATTGCTGGCCTTAAGTATTATACTGATTTTTCTCTTGATGATTATTTTTCCTTGTTAATTCCTTTCTTAATTGATCACTTCCTTTCTCTTTACCTCCCTCGGCAGTCTTTTCCCTGTAAAAGGACCAATCTGTCTAAGGTAGAGAAACTCAATTTCTATATATTGATGGTCATGTCTGCATGTTTTTTTGCAGAAACAGTACTTATCATTTTTTGGTTATATACCTAATGCTAGTTTTGAATGTAGTTTTTCCAAGAAATTCATTTATTTTTCAGCTTGAGTACAAGTACTCCAGAATGCATCACCTAATTTGCAATCATAGTTGAGAACTTTTCAGTAATTACAGAACAGATAAAACATTTTAAATCTTGCTAATCCATGATAATTGAAAATAGCACTTTGAAAATGACACACACTTGTGCAAATAATGAATTATATTTATATATAGCTTTCCTCCTTAAAATGATTCATTTTCATTTGATTTTATTAGACTTGAATTTGAGAGGCAGCAACGTGAGGAGCTGGAAAAATTAGAAAGTAAAAGGTAAGTCGGTGAGAAATATCATCCACTTGTATGGGTGTGCCGGTAAGTCTGAGTTAAGTGACTTATCTGATTCTCCAGTACCCAGGATTTTAGCAAGTGTTTCTCTCCTCTGTGCCAGGCATCTATCTCTTTATTGTGTTCACATAGATCATTTTCCATGGGTGGCATGATATTTTGTAATAATAATTGTGGTATTTGTTTAGCCCTCACTGTGTGCCAAGTACTGTGCTAGGTGCTGGGGTAAATATAACATAAATAGATTGGACACAATCTTGGTCCTGCATGCAGCTCACAGTCTAAGGGAGAGGGGGAACAGGTATCTTTTCCCCATTTTTACAAATGAGGAAACCAAGACCCAGAGAATCAATCTTATTTATTGAGCGCTTATTATACTATACTCTACTAAGCGCTTGGAAGAGTGCAATACAGCAGAGTTAGCAGACACATTCCCTGCCCATAACAAGCTTACAGGTTGAAAGGGGAGACAGACATTAAAAAGTTAAGTGTCTTGTTCAAGGTCACACAGCAGGCAGTTGGCTGAGCTGGGATTAGAGCCCAGGTCTCATGATTTCCAAACCCATGCTCTTTCCACTAAGATATGCTGTTTTTTCTGGATTATCATTGGAATGAGGGCCAGTACAAGTAGGCTGCAGCGTACTATCCAGTCCTATTCACTCTCCTGTCCACTCAGCCATTTAACAAGCTCCGAACAAAGACTGTAATGGATTGAGGTTCACCCCTTCACGTTTCCACCAAGGCTTTCATAGCCCAACCTCAGGTAGATGTGCTAATGAGCAACAAAATAACCCAGAGGTGGGTAGCAGGATTGAATGGAATTGAGTGGCATGGATAATAACAAATTGAATAAGTAATTCTTGGATCATTTAAAATTAAATATTACTTTAGCCTTCAACTGAAATCTGATAGGACAGATTTGTTGAGTTCCAAATGGCACCGAAAACTGAGTCCATTTATATTTTCTTGCGGGCAGAAAAGGTTAATCTGAAGGTGTCTGTATGACTTTTTGTTAGAGTGGAGATTAATTTCTCCAAAACAAAAGAAAATCTGACATACCTCAAAGTTTGAAACAGTCTTCAAAGCATTCCTGTCTTTTCAGTGGGCTCATCACAGCAAGCTAAGCAATCAGTCATATTTATTGAGTGTTTGCTGTGTGCAGAGCACTCTACTAAGCACTAAGATTGTACAGTATAACAGAGATGGTGACACATTTCCTTTGCACAATGAGATTAAAGGGTAGGGGAGCAGAAGCCAAGGAATGCTTAGTGATTACCTGTGTCACTAGCCATAAACAAACTACTTCATTTTTTTAAATCATATAATTTTGGAAATAGAGCAGTGAATTTAGAGCAGTGTTTTTCTGGGCTTTGGCAGTGTACCAAAATTAGGATGGTTCAGGGCACTGTCAGATGTATGTCTTCTTGATTATGATTTTTTGCTAGTTTTAGTTATTAGTCAAAATTATTGTAGTTTAATTAGTATCTAATTCTTTCTTTGAGATAGAACATCTTTTTGCACTTTTGATTTATGATTTCAGACCAACAGAAGGTTATTTCAGGAAAAAGTAACACCCAGCTAACATTTTTTCAAATTAAGCAGCTAAGTGCTGGCTGAAAGTAATAATAGCAAAAAGTAATTCATGGTAGTTGACCAGCAATTTTTTAAAGTCTAGAAAATGTTTCCATTTTTCAAGTATCTCTACGTTTTAAGGAAATGTGTGTTAGGAAAAGGAAGAATAATATTTGAAAATATTGATGAATAATTCTTCCTTTTAAGGAAACAAATCGAAGAAATGGAAGAAAAGCAAAAATCGGACAAGGCAGAACTAGAACGGATGCAACAAGAAGTGGAGTCGCAGCGCAAAGAAACGGAAATTGTGCAGCGACAAATCCGAAAACAGGAAGAGAGCCTGAAACGGCGCAGTGTTCACATTGAAAGTCGACTAAAAGATTTACTGGCTGAAAAAGAAAAATTTGAAGAGGAACGACTGAGGGAACAGCAGGAGATAGAACTTCAGAGAAAGAAACAAGAAGAAGAGAGCGTGCTTAGAGTAAAAGATGAACTCCATCGACTCCAAGAACTTAACAACAATGAGAAAGCTGAAAAGATCCAGATCCTCAGAGAACTTGAGCGACTTAAGAGGGAAAAAGACGAACAGTTTGCCAAGCTTGAACTGGAAAAAAAGAGACTAGAAGAACAAGAGAAGGAGCAAAGAATGCATGTTGCCCATCTTGAAGATCAGCTCCGAGAGAAACAGGACATGACACAACTCCTCAAGCGAAGAGATGTGCAGCAGGTGGAGGAGGAGAAAAGGGACCTTGAAGATATCAGAGAATCCCTTTTGAAAGTTAAAGAAGCCCGGGCTGAGAGTGATGAAGTTGATGAAGAATTAGAAAAAGCCCAACTGTATTTCTTGGAGTTCAAGCAAAAGCAGCTAGCACAGTTAACTACTTTGGAGAAGGATCTAGTTCAGCAGAGAGATCACCTGGAAAAAGAAGTTGCAGGGGAAAGGGAGACCCTAGGACGGTTAAAATATGGATGCGAAGAAGACTTAGACTTGCTCCAGGGAAATGATGAAAAGAGCTCTGCTGTCACACCGGTGGCTCAAGATCTTGAGAAGATAAAGCTAGCAGAATACCGACTACAACATAAAAAACGGCAGCTTCACTATCTGATGCAAAATCACTTGCCAGCTTTATTGGAAGAAAAGCAAAGAGCTGTTGAAGTCCTTGACAGAGGCCCTCTTGGCTTAGATAATACACTGTATCAAGTAGAGAAAGAAATGGAAGAAAAAGAGGAACAGCTTGCACAATACAGAGCCAATGCTAACCAGCTACAAAAACTGCAGGCTACTTTTGAATTCACAGCAAACGTTGCTCGTCAGGAAGAGAAAGTTAGGAGGAAGGAGAAAGAAATTCTTGAATCGAGAGAAAAGCAGCAGAGAGAGGCATTAGAACAAGCTGTAGCCAAACTGGAAAAGAGACATTCTGCATTACAACGCCGATCCACCTTAGACCTGGAAATTGAAGAACAGAAACAAAAGCTTGCAACTCTTAGCAGCAATAGTGAACAGGCTGGATTGCAAGCTAGTCTAGAAGCTGAGCAAAAAGACCGACAAAGGTAATATTTTTGTTCTCTGGGCTTACTGTCTTTTGTCTGGAACCTAGAGGGTACTCCTAAGTCTTCCCAAAGAAGTTGCTCATTATACAGCTGGACTGTACAGTTGAGCCAGTTATTTAATGATGATGAAAACATTGTATTCATTCTTCTGAGGAATTTTTATTCTCCATTCCCAGGTGAGATGGCAATAGGTCTAGAAAATTACTCATCACTGGTCACTTTATAGCTATAGTCCCTTGACAGTGTTCAGTTTAACTTTGTCCTCTGTTCAGTGCTAGGAAACTAGCGTTATTTTCATTGATTGTGAGATTACTTTCTTTTTATTCTCTCCCCAAATTCTGTAGCTTAGGTGACATCTGTCTGTGCCTTCTTTAAGTGAAGTTATATTTATCGAAACAGGTAGAATGATTGAGTTTTCAAAGAGTGTTAAAATGAACTACCGTCTGGACTCCCCTGTCTGAGATTGGTAGAATGTGTTAGGACTTAATCAGGTGGTGAGTAGACTGTTGAGAGAGCCACCAAGGACCATAATAATAACAATAATGGCTTTTGTTAAGCACTGTTCTAAGCACTGGGAAGGGTACAAGGTGATCAGGTTGTCCCACGTGGGGCTCACGGTCTTAATCCCCATTTTACAGATGAGGTAACTGAGGCCCAGAGAAGTTTAAGTGACTTGCACAAAGTCACACCGCTGACAAGTGGTGAACCCATGACCTATGACTCCCAATCCCTGGCTCTTTTTACTGAGCCATGCTGCTTCCACAGTCTTCCAGGCTCCTGCCCAGTTCTTTCTAGTAACCGTATTATGGTGGCCAGGCATTTGAGGGAGAAGAGAGATGGTTCTCTGTTTTACTGATGGCCTTGCTGACAGGTTTTTTTTTTTTTTTTTTGAAAAGTATTTGTTAAGCACTTACTACGTGCCAGGCACTGTACTAAGCACTGGGGCAAGATACAAGATAATTGGTTTGGATGCAGTCCCTGTCCCACATAGTTCTTAATCCCCGTTTTACACATGAGGTAACTGAGGCACAGAGAAATTAAGTGGCTTGCCCAAAGTTACACAGCATACAGGTGGCGAAGCCGGGATTAGAACCCAGGCCCTGTGGCTCCCAGGCCCAAGCTGTTTCCGCTGGGCGATGCTGCTTCTCGTGGCCCAAATTTATAGGCCCATAATAAGACCAACTGCATTTCCCAGAGTTATATAAATGCAGTAAAGCAATACAGTGCACATTCAATTTTTCACATCATTGCCCAGATTGCAAAATTATGACTAATCTTCAGGGCACTTTTTCAGATATCCAGGTAATGTTATCAATCAATCGGTGAATGGTATTGACTGAACAATTGCTGTGTGGAAATGTACAATACAATAGAGTTGCCCACAGGGAGTTTAAAGACTAAATGGGGAGACAGACATTTAAATGTCTGAGAAGCAGCGTGGTTTAGTGGAAATATCCCAGGATTAGGAGTCAGGTTGTGGTTCTAATCCCGGCTCCGCCACTTGTCAGCTGTGTGACTCTGGGCAAGTCACTTAACTTCTCTGTGCCTCAGTTACCTCATCGGTAAAATGGGGATTTAGATTGTGAGCCCCATGTGGGACAACCTGATTACCTTGTATCTACCCCAGTGCTTAGACCAGTGCTTGGTACATAGTAAGCATTTAACAAATACCATTATTATTATCATTATTATTAATAAATAAATTTCAGATAAGAGAAATAGTTACAGGTCTTCCACCTTGGTGGTTGTGGTAGTGGTGGTGGCGGCGGCAGCAGCAGCAGCAGTAGCATTAAGGTTTTCCTATGTGCAGAGCACTGTACTGAGTTCTGGGAAATAATTCATATATGGTCCCTGTCCCTTAGGTGAGCTCACAATCTAATTTATCTAATTATGGCACCCAAGAGTTCAGGAACACATATAATGGTTTCCTTTCATTGAAGTGAATACTATATAATGCCTTTTACATTCCTGTCAATTAAATTTGTCAGAAATTTCTTCTGGTCAGGTTTACTACTCATATAATAACATTTTATAATTACTACTTTACTAAATGCCGTTCAAGGCTTTCACTGACCTTTTCTCATTAATGTGTAATTTTAATCTTGAACCTATGTGGTAAATAATATAATTTTAGATGAATGTGTTAAAGTCCAAATAGCAAAAGGTTACATATTCAGCCTTTTCACAACTTTCATTTATTTCTGTCAGTCCTGCCATTAAGCCTCTTTGAAGTAATAAATAAAGCCATAATAGTGGTTTCAAATTTCTGTAGTGCAGGTTTGTTGAAGTTGAAAGGTGAAGATAAGCTTGAATACATGTGATGTTCTTATAGTATAAAATGATTATATCTGAAACTAGATGAAGCTGTTGGCTCTCCCCAGTCATTAACTTCAAAAAGGAAAAATCAGAGTAAAATGGAACCTGTTCAGTCAGTGGTGTTTGAGTTCTTACCGTGTGCAGAGCTCTGTACTGAGTTTTGGGGAGAGTGCAATGTAAGAGAGGTGGTGGATATAGAGCTTAGTGTCTAGACATTAAAATAAATTACAGATATATATGTAAGTGCTGTGGGGTGAACTGTGAGATGAAGAAAGGGTACAAATCCAAATGCAGAGGTGACTCAGAAGAGAGAGGGAGTTGGGGAAAGGAAGGTTTAACTGGGGAAGCCCTCTTGGAGGTGATGCTACTTTAATAAAGCTTTGCAGGTCAGGGGAATGGTGGTCTGGAATATAAAGACGGGGAGGATGTTCCAGGCCAGAGGGAGGGCATGGGAAAGGGGTCAGCAGCAAGATAGGTGAGGTCGAGGCACACTGAGTAAGCTGGCGAGAGAGGAGTGTGTGGGCTGGGCTGTAGGAGGGGGCAAGCCTATTGAGTGATGCTTTAAAGCCAATGGTAAGGAGGCCGAGGTGGATGGGCCTCAAGGTTCAAGGTTCTTTAGGAGTGGGGAAACTTTTTCTGGAACAATGATCCAGGCAACAGAACTGGAGTATGAACTGGAGTAGGGAGAGACAGGAGGCAGGGAGGTCAGTGAGGTGGCTGATGGAGTAGCCAGGGCTGGGTCGGATAAATGCATGGATCAGTATAGTAGCAGTTTGGATGGAGAGGAAAGTGCAGACTTCAGCGATGTTGTAAATGTAGAACTGACAGAATTTGGTGACAGACTAAATATGTGGGTTGAATGAGAGAGGTGAGTTGAGGATAATGCCAAGCTTTCAGAATTGTGTGATAGGATAGTAGTGTTGCTTACAATAATGGGAAAGACAGCGGGAGGGCAGGGTTTAGGTGTGGAGGGATCAGGAGTTCTGTTTGGGATATGTTTAGTTTGAGATTTCTCTCGTGATAGGAAATACTTGAATGTGGAATTTTTTTTGCATCCTGTTTACTTCAATTCATGATCATCCTTTCAGATGGAAGCAGGAAAAATGGTCCCAGAATTATTGCTTATAGAGAAATGAATGGGTGATTTAAGCAACCGATCAAAAATGTGCTTATTTTGTGAAACAACATAACTACAATCAGAAAATATCAGGAATTGTGACAATGCTCTAAATTTGTTGCGTCAAATATCAGGTGCTTACTATTTCAGGCTTTTGTTAAACTTGTGTTCAGACTTAGAAGCATTTTGATCTGTAATAGATGTTATGATCCAGTGTCTGAGGAAGCCATTTGCCAGTGGCATTATGGCATTCTGTCTGCCCTCAGATAGGCAGGAGAGATTTTTGATTTCTGGATTTTGATGAGGTAGGTTGTGAAGATCTCAAAACTGATCCTGTGAGAATTCAATGAAAGGCAGGGGCACTTTGGATAGAGTGGAGCTGCAGCTGGTAGACTCCTCTAACCAAAGCTGCAGTTTCCTAATAGGGTAAATGTTAGCAGCTGCCTGATTAATTTTGCCATTTCCTCATATTCTCTCTGTCTAAAAGTGAGAAACCCACATTTTGGGTGGGCCAGGAAGTAGCTGCCAACCAGATGACCCATGCTCACTTTTGGCCAAGCAGAAAATGGAATTAGGTTGGGCAGTGTGCCTCCTGAGGGACAACCGTAATCTTTCCACCTGGCTGTGAACCTACCTTTCATTCCATTTCATGGCAGGCCTTAAGAGTCAGTCCCTCAAGTCCCAACCCTGGGTAACGACAATTTTGAGTTAACAGAACTGACTGAATGCTTACGGTAAATTCCTAGCTGAGAAACCCAAGTCACTAAAGGGAAATTAAATGGCTCTCTTGGCTCTTCCCATTTTTAAGAATATCCCATACATAGCTCAAGAAAAACATATATATATGTTTTGGCCATTCTTTAATGCCTGTGCCCTCATATTTTGGATGGATTTCCATCTTTTTGTTGTTTTATGTGTGTATATATATATATATATATATATATATGCATGGAATGATCTGAACTTTCCCAGATGATATGGAGGATTGTCCCCCTCCTCACCCTTGACCTATCCCCAAGTGTAGCCTAAAACTTGTTCAGATCTGATGTCACCTCAAAGAGAAAATTGCCATTTGCTTTACAACATGCATTCAGTGCATCGGGAAAAAAACAGTTAAATGGTAAGTCACCCACTGATAATTGACTAAAGAGTGCTGTAATGGCCCTGGGTCACATAACAACCAGGTTGTCTCTCCAGGTTTCTGTTCGTTTTGCAGTAGCAAGATTATTGCTTCGTGATGCTGAATAGTCGGATGCCAGCAGGGGACACAGAGTATTCTGAGTCTATTCTAATGCAAAATCTGTTCTTGGAAATAAAGACCCTCATTTTCAGTGCAGATTATTAGGAGGAAATGAAAGTAAAATTGTAACAAAAAATTCACTAAGCCATATAGTAATTATATTAGTTCCTATATAATGATTCTTAAAGAAAACAAATAGGTGTATTTGAAAAAGCACAGAAATTGTTCCTATTTCTAGGGTTTAAAGGTCAATTATGGCCATATACTATCCTTTTATATTTATTTTAAAACTCATTTGGTTATTTTCTTTAAAGGCAAAGGGGAGAGCAGCAGTAGAAATATCTTTTATGACAATGGAGGGATATCAGTTTTGTTACAGGGCTCAAAGAAAGACATTGACCCCCTCATGCCTCCTGGTGCTTGGTGAGGCAGGGGAGAGTGAGTATCTAACCAGAGATATAGTAATAATAACGGCTTGTCTCCCCTTGAATGGCTTAAACAATTTCAATTGCTTTTTGCTTCTAGAAAGAAGGTGAAAAGAAGTCCCGTGAGACCAAAATAGATGAAAAATAAAGCTGTATTTGCATCTTTTATAAGGGCAGTCTTAAGTTGGCTCAAATGCTAACTTGTGTGCCTGCGTACTCATGGATTACTCAGGACAATTACCCGTGGTCCCGCATCCTATGGGGGCCCTGCCTCTCCCTGTAGGTGGGATTCCAAGTTGCTGCCATATGAGATGGATAGGGAGGGGTGGAAAGAGTTGCCTGATAATTTGGCTCACCATCTACATATCCCTACGCACTCACCTGGAAGTAGCCTAGGATGCAGAGAAGCAATGCCCTACACACAATAAATGTTTAATAAATGCCATTGATTGATTGAGAGGGGACAGATTGATCCATTAGGATGGAGATAAGAGAGTCGAATTTCTAGTCTTTAAATATCTCCATTTCCTTCAGTTCCTGCAAGGTGGAGGTCATCTGTTCTGATCTCATCCACCTGCCTCTTGAAAGCACATTTGCTATTTGTTAAGCGCTTACTCTGTGGCAAGCACTGGAGTAGATACAAGATACTCAGGTGGAACACAATACCTGCTCCACAGTGGGACTCCCAGTCTAAGTAGGAGGGAGTGGGATTTAATCCCCATTTTTAAGATGAGGAAAGTGACTTGCTCAAGGTCACTCAGCACACAAGGATCTAGACTGTAACTCGTCCACTAAACTGCAAGCTTGTTGTGGTCAGGGGACTTGTCTACCAACTCTTATATTGTACTCTCCCGAGTGCTCAAAAAGTAAGTACTCAATAATTACGATAGATTGACTGAAGTGGTGGAGCTGGGATTAGAAACTAGGCCTTTGGCTCTCAGGCCTGTGCTTTTTCCACTAGCCCACACTGCTTCTTGTGTGCTCTTATGCATTCGATTCCCCAGCTGCCAAGGTTCCTAGTTAAAAGTCTTAGGCAAAAAACTGTACAACAACCACTTCTTTTAGTGACTATAGCCAGGGGAAACCATCTTACGCTGGCACCAAGTACTTAAGGGAGTACTAGTTAGCTGCTGATTGTAAGCTCCTTGAGAACAACAACTGTCTTTCCTCTACTGTTACTTCCACACTTCTGGTATATCCTTCGGCACACAATAAACGTAGGCTCCTTATGGACAGGGAACATGACTGCCAATTCTGTTGTAATCTCCCAATCACTTTGTACAGTGCTCTGCACATAGTAAGCACTTGAGAAATACAATTGATTGATTGGTGATAATGCAGCCTGGCTAATTTAGTTTAATTTGGTAAACCTGTTGTAGGCTAGAGCAGGAAATTCACCTGCTGAAACAGAAGATACATGAAGGGGATGCTGTTCAGAAAGGATATCGGGGAACCCTGGAGGAAAGGCAGTCTGACACTGGCTCACCTACAAGCCCTGCAAAATCTCAGTCTTCGTCGGGTCCACTGGTTGATGACAGGTACAGATTATTTACACCCTGTAGTGTCTTGTTTGAACAATGCCCCAAAAATCGTAGTGACATACGTATCCTTTATGTCACATATATGGTATATACCTTAAATTACTTTTTCCAAATCTATATCAATTTCCATATTTTAGACTCCACCTTTTCCCATTACAAAACATTTGCCCATGATAGATCTTTGATGTGCAAAAAGAAGGTAGATGCCAGAGCGGCCAAAAAGTGAAGTGATGCATTCTGGAAAAGTAAGAGCCAGGTGGAGGCTTAAGTGAGGGTGGCATGTGAGGTGGGAATTCTTTTGGGGGGTAAAATGTGGTTCATTCATTCAATCATATTTATTGAGTGCTTACTGTGTGCAGAGCACTGTACTAAGCGCTTGGGAAGTACAAGTTGGCAACATATAGAGATGGTCCCTACCCAACAGTGGGCTCACTGTCTAGAAGGGGGAGACAGAGAACAAAACAAAACATATTAACAAAATAAAATAAGATTCTGGTTGAAACAGACTAATTTGAAAGGCGTGAAGTAATCTAATGTATTGCTTTATTTAACTGCTCGTCATTTCAAGGTACATAGGACCTATATGCTGAGCTTAGAGGTAATAGATCAGGAATTTGGGGTCAGAGCAAAAAGACACTCTACAGGGAGAGGGAAGAAAGAGAAATAGTGACATGTATCTGGTGTTAAGAAAAGAAACAAGGCTAGTCATGATAGAAATGATTAGAATGGAGGAAATGTTATCAGGATTTTAAATAGAATCTACAAAGGAAAATTACCCATATATTTCTCCTCTTCTTCTAAAATGTTTTTCCTTCTGAAGGGTTTTTGGTTGTTGGCTTGCCCTGCCATTGTGAGCAAGTTTTACTCTGGCTACCACAGTGTGGTGATTTTTTTTTTTTTCCCCTCATCTCCACATGAAGTCATGGGGATTCTTAGCACTTCAACTTCAGCACAGTAGAATTAGTTGCTGCTCCATTATGAATCTTTAGGATTAGAAGGAAAGAACTCCCAGAAGCAGAATGTTTGGAAAGAGTCAGTCTGTCATTTGAAAACATAGGTGCATCTTCATTTAGGCCAGTTTTTGAAGATGGATGAAGGTACACATTTTCCACAGTTGTGTCAATTATTTACAAAATTTGTAATCTTTTAGTCTTTTATCAGCAACATGAATCCCCAGATCTGGGCTTTTCAAAAAGAATTATGAGTGATTAAAAAACACTAGACACTTTATTAAAGCCTAAAATTTGAGAAGATGGAGTTGGGTTTTTTTTCCTCCAAATGGAAGGTGAACAATCACTTACACTTCCTTGAACTTTGGGGATAGATATCAAAGAAATAAGCCTCGTGATATGTGCCTAGTTAAAATATCCATTTTTTCCATTACTTAAAGGATTAATGCATATATTGAAGAAGAAGTGCAAAGGCGTCTTAACAGCATGATTAGCGATTTCAGTGTCGATTTGTCATATTCTACAGAAGAGCTAAAGGTAAGCAAAGTGAGAAGGGAAACGTTCATGTCCAAATTAATATTTCTGAGTTGAAAATGTACTTTTATCTTCATCAAGTTATTAATGTTCATTGACTGTTACCCTTGAGTATAATTTTAATGCAGGTATTTTAGAGAGTCATCATTGAAAATCCTTAGATAAGTCATTCAAGAACTTGTTCATTCATGCATTCAGTCGTATTTATGGAGCACTTACTGTGTACATAGCACTGTACTAAGCGCTTGGAAAGTACAGTTTAGCAGTAGAGACAATCCCTGCCCACAACAGGTTTACAGTCTAGAAAGGAGGAGACAGACATCAAAACAAGTGAACAGTCATCAATAGTATCAATATAAATAAATGGAATTATAGATATGTACATATATACACATGTGCTATGGGCGGGGAAGGGGGGTAGAGCAAAGGGAGCAATTCGGGGCAATGGGGAGGGTAGGGAGAGCTGAAGAAAGGGGCGGCTTTGTCTGGAAAGGCCTCTTGGAGGAGGTGCTGCTTCAGTAGGGCTTTGAAGGGGGGAAGTGTGATTGATGGATTTGAGGAGGGAGGGCATTCCAGGCTAGCGGTAGGACAGGCGAGAATGAGGCACAGTGAGAAGGTTAGAGGCACCAGAGGAGCAGAGTGTGTGGGCTGGGATGTAGAAGGTGAGAAGGAAGATGAGGTTGGAGGGGGCCAGGTGATGGAGAGCTTTGAAGCCAATAGTGAGGAGTTTTTGCTTGTTTTGGAGATAACTGCACACTAGAGGTGCAGGCCCACGAGTACCTGCAAATGATCATACCCGCAGATGATCACATACAACCTTGTAGAGTCAGCCTGGTGCATTGGTAGAATGAAAACCTGGAAATTGAGACAATATGTCAACCAGCACGAGGGAAACCTACACATAACCAGAGGCCTTTATTGGCACTGTGGGACTAATGCTATGCCAGAATTGTGTTATAATAAAAATTGTGGTGTTTGTTGAGCACTTACTATGTTCCAAGCACTGTTTTAACTGCTGGGGTTGATACAAGGTAATCAGCTTTGACACAGTCCCTGTCCCAGATGGGGCTCTTGGTCTTAACCCCATTTTACATATGTGGTAACTTGGGCCTAGAGAAGTTAAGTGACTTGCCCAAGGTCACACAGCAGACATGTGGCAGAGCTGGGATTAGAGCCCACATCCTTGAACTCCCAGGCCTGTGCTCTTTCCACTAGACCAATTGAATCAGTGAGGCCAGCATATCCTTTGGGAGATTGTCTGAGAGTGTTGCTGCAATGTGGTACCAGACTTAAGGCTAAACTAAAAATCTACAGAAGTCTGATGCTGTCCAACGCTTTATAGGGTTGTGAGGTCTGGACCCTGCCCCCGCAATGGGAAGGCTGCTTTTTGATCACTTACTCCGGTATCACATGTTTGGCATCAAATTAACAAGAAGTACTGCAATTAAATCACTCCACTGGAATTGGAGCTGTGCTCACCTTAGCACAGGTTCATTGGGTAAGGTATGCAAGGAGACTGGATGACAGTAAGATCCCACAAAAAGCTGCAAAGTGGGCACAGAACATCAAAAACCACATCAGCTGCTGCAAACATATGTTGCCAACTTGTACTTCCCAAGCGCTTAGTACAGTGCTCTGCACACAGTAAGCGCTCAATAAATACGATTGATGATGATGATGAAACAGCAGATTCAGTACCACATTGAAGGACAGTTTGGGGTGTGCATTGTATGAACGGGATTGTTGATCAGACATCACTGCACACACTCCAGAGATTACCTCACTCTTAGTAGCATAATCTTTGACTAATAAGGTTAGTTATATGAATATATAAATTAATGAACTTAATACCCTTTGAAACAAACAGGTTTGTACCAATTTTTCAGGGTATATCGCAGTGAATTTTTGCTTCCTCTTGGAGATTTGTAAAGACATCAAGTTTAACTTTTCATTACTCTCCCCACCCCCGCACACACCACCCACAAATGCACCTTAACATCTTTTTACAAAATAATTGGATCTGAAAATTGCCCTGAGGAAATTTGATCACTTTTAGTTGATTGATTTTTATTGATGCTAAGATTCTACCAATAAAGAATATCACATTTGGTAAAATAGGTTCAAAAATGTCCAAGGGCTGCATTTTTGAAGGTACTCCTGTGCTTTTAGACTGAGTGGCTTAATCTTGTAATACTTAAGTCCTTTAGAAAAAAGACTGTTACCTTCTGAGTAAAAGTTCCTTAAGAGGTTGCTATTGTAGACACACATGCTCCTTTAGATCTTTGTTCTTATAAATATTTCTAATCAAATCAAGTTTTTATTCTCTGAAAGTGGCGTCAGTCAATACAGTGGGTATTTTCCCTCTTTTCTTTTCAGGATAATGAGAAGCTTCACAATGGTACTACTATTCAGCGAAAGCTAAAGTATGAGGTAGGTGATAGATTTGGAGATCGATAGGGTCACCTTAAATTACGGCACATTCTGTGATTAAATTTTGTTGCTGTTGGGTTGCAGAATTCTAATTTTGAATTCACCATGAGATTAATTTGAATAGGAAAGGCAAGCTACTCTATAAATTTAAAAATTAAACCAAATTGATTTCTGCTGGTTGGGTATAATATATACTTTGAATGGCATGCAACTGTGGTGGAGGTCTTTTTTCTGATTTTCACTTGTACCAGTATCTCCTTTTTCAGTCTACTTTAGAGATAATTACATAGTCAATATCAAGAATCAAGTGGTAAAAGGTAAAATAACTTCTAAACATTTGAAAAACACCTTACATTTCCTGGAAGGCAAACTTTCAGAATATTGGCAGTAGTACAAAGTAAATAATCTTAGCTGTTGTTTCCTTTTAATAGATTTTTTGTAAACCCTAAGTATTGTCAAACAAAAATGTATTTAGTTCCCACATTTGTAAGCTTCCTGAAAACCTTGTTCATTTTCTCAGTTTATCGAAGTCTTTTCTTCCCCCACAAAGGTGTAAACTAAATGTAACAATGGGAAAATAAGTTATCAACCTTGCATATAGCTGTCAGAAATTACTATATAAAAAATTCTACCTAGCCTTCAAAATTGTCTCACATCCAATTTTCCAATACAACCTCTCTTTCTGCCTTTATCTAGTTCGTTTCCACCCTGACTAATGGGAGGCTAAAAGAACACCAGGATCTTTCCTTTCCAGCAAATATATAGACAGGTTTGAGTTTTAGAGTATGAACCTGAGACATCTCACTAAATGCTGTAGCTGACTGAGCTAGAGTCTCTATCCCCAGATCACTTGCTGCATTTTGGCCTTTGACAGAGAATCTTTCATTCTCCTGGAATTCTCTAGCAGCAAATCCAGAAGGGCGAGGACAGTTATGATGGGTAACTATGGTCAAGCCCCCAGGGCTGGTTAGAAATATGCTTAACAAACCCTGTTTTTTCATAGAAACCCTGATGCAGCATATCCTAGGGAAATCCCTCACTTTACATAAACAAGAGTCCCCTAGCGTGTGTGATATGAGGAGGCTTTGGTCAATTCTAACAGTAATCATGTTTTTCATTACTGAATTTAAAAATCTTGGCATGTAAGCCCTATGTGCCAAGCCCTGTACTAAACACTGGGAGTAAATACAGTGTTACCAGAGCAGACATAGTCCCTAACCCAGTTGTGCCTCCTAGGGTACTGAGGAAGGAAAACAGATATCTTATTCCCATTTTACCATTGAGGAAACTGAGGTGCAGAGATGTTAAGTGACAATCTCAAAGTCATGCATTAGGCAGGTGAAGCAGCGTGGCTCATTGGAAAGAGCACAGGCTTTGGAGTCAGAGGTCATGGGTTCAAATGCCGACTCCGCCAACTGTCAGCTGTGTGACTTTGGGCAAGTCACTTAACTTCTCTGGGCCTCAGTTACCTCATCTGTAAAATGGGGATGAAGACTGTGAGCCCCCCGTGGGACAACCTGATCACCTTGTAATCTCCCCAGCGCTTAAAACAGTGCTTTGCACATAGTAAGCACTTAATAAATGCTATCATTATTATTATTATTATTAGGTGACAGAGCTAGGAACCAGAACCCTGGTTTCCTAGCCATGCTCATTCCACTAGGTTTGCTACTTCTCTAAGGTCTTACTTTATAGTAGAGTGTATTTAATATAGTGTATATTATAATATAATATAATGATGTAATAATAGTAATGGTATTTGTTAAGTGCTTACTATGTGCCAAGCACTGTTCTAAGCACTGGAGTAGATACAAGGTAATTAAGTTGGACACAGTCCCTGCCCCACATGAGGCTCACATTCTTAATCCCCATTTTATGGATGAGGTAACTGGCACAGAGAAGTGAAGTGACTTGCCCAAGGCCACACAGCAGACAAATAGCGGAGCTAGAGTTAGAACCCACGAGCTCTTACTCCCAAGCCCGTGCTCTTGCTGCTAGGCCATGCTGCTTTCCATATATTATATACATTTTTGCAAATATATGCATAGTAACAACTTAATCTATGCACTTACTATAAGACAAATGCTAAGATATAGTCAGATTAGATGCAATGCCTGTTCCAATCAGGGTTCAAAATCTGAGGTCGAGGGAGTATGTATGATAATAATGATATACCTTGCAATAGTCCTAATATATTATTGTAGAGTATAATTAGTTTAATAATTACTACTGTAGTAAGCCTTTGTTTTGTTTCAAGCAGTCTACTAAGCACTGGGGTAGATTCAAGGTAATCCTTATTTTACAGATGAGGAAATCATTGCACATACATATCAGTTGACTTGCCCCAGATCAGATAGCAGGTCAGTGGCTGTGCTGGGATTAGTACCTGACTATCCTGACTCTCAGTCCCATGGTCTTTTCCTTAAGCTACACTTCCTTGCCAGTGTCCCATAGGGCAGTTTTGTAGAGCATCACTCTTCTCCCAGATGGATCTCTGTAATTATGGTGGAAGCCAGAGCCCTCCCGTACAACATAATCATTTACTCTTTCTTTTACCCTTTTTTCTATTCCTTTCATTTTTCTCTCTTCTCTTTGACCCCACCCACACCTCCCCCTCATCCCTTGATCAACCAAGGAAAAAGAGGAATTTTCCCTTCTCTCTTTGGCTGATAGAGTCTGTTCCATTCTCTTAACTCACAGAAAAAGAGCCAGGAGGCTGCATGACAGTGGAAAGTGATAAGGACAGAGAGTCAGGAAACTTGGGTTCTAGTTCCAATCTAGTCCCAGTCATGTAAATTCTTGGCCTCAGTTTCCTCATTTGTAAAATGGGACTAAGATTGCAGCTCTTTGTGGAGAAGGGACTGTGCCTGATCTGATAACTGTGTATATACCACAGTGTTTAGAACTTAGAGTTTAATAAATGGCATTAAAAATGCATGAAAAGAATTCCTCACTCAGCCCAATGAGGGTTTAATTCTCAATAATAGAATTGGAATGATCAGGCATTAGAATGACCTCACAAAATCTTTGCTGGATAGGATGAGGGAAAGATGAATTTCTTTTTCCTGTTTGTGCACCCCAAACATTGTTGCTGCATATAAACACCACCTCAAAGTTCACCTACAAATTCCCACCTACTAACTTGTTATATCATACTCTCCCAAGTACTTAATGCAGTGCACAGTACTCTGCGCACAGTAAGTGCTCAATAAATATCCCTGATTGATTTCCCCGCGCGCCTCCCCGCCACCACCACACACCTCAAATTCTTAAAAGATAAGACATAGAAAAGAGAAAGGAAAATATATTAAACTTCCTTTAGGCAAACAGCCCACTGGAGTTTTTTAGGCCCCAGCCATGTGGGCCAGTATGTAGTTTCATGTCTGAAATTGAACATTTTTTGTAATTAAGGAGCTTTCCTTCCAGAGAACACACGTAATAGGCTGAGAAATGGATACTGTGTGGAAAATAATGGGCAAAATGTAAAACCTATTCCTGAATCAGATATCGATCAATGTAAATATCTCTGAGCTCATGATTGTGATTTTCGAATGAATTCTCAAATTTAAACCCATTTAAAAAATTTAAGAGCGATTATCTAAAATGGCAAAGGGAAAAAATGGTACTTCCATTTACCCTTCTTGGCACTTTGAACAGAAAATGCTACAATGGCTCTCCCACCATCAAATCCCACCTAGTGGTGATATGGAAACTCCCAGAATCATTAAGGAAGGAAAGACTGGAGTCAATGAAGATCCAGGGAACCATGTTACAGAGTTGTGGAGGTTGAAAGTAACTCCTTGCACATCTAAAAAGAACACCAACCTGGAAGGGATCCATTGCTCAGAACAAGAAGACTCCATAGACAGTGTTGATTCTAAAATGAGGGAACTTGAGCATGTGAATGTTTTTAACAAGGACAATGTTATTTATGATAACTCTTCTTATGTCCTTTTGCAAAATCACAATGAGAAAAACGTGGACCTTTTTCAGGAGAAGAGGGCATATGCCATCGATTCCAATTGTGTGGCTACAACTGGTGCGGATAACAACAGTGCAAGGATGGAAACAAATTGGAGTCTTCTGCAACAAATCTCCGTATCAAAGTCTATAGCCAGCAATAGTGAGCAGATCAGACACAGTAATGTGGTCTCCCTTGTTCTATCTGAAATGGTTTCTAACAAAAAGTGCGCAAACAGTGCAGTCCCCCAGCATTCCCCAGTCCCCCTGCCTGTTTCTGAGCGGCCTTCTGAAAAGGAGTTAGATATTAAAAAAGGAAATTCGTCAGCTACCTATCTCAAGAGTCATCTAAACAATGGCTTAGGTTATCTTTTCAGCAAGATCTCTGGCTTCTATAAAGATACCAGCAGCCAGTTGCTGCAGAACAGCACAAAAGTGATAAGCCAAGCAAAGGGTGTGGGCCTTTTATGCGATCCAAGTGAGATGGCCTCACAAGTAGCAACAGTGATAAAAAAAATTCCGCTTTTCAAAGCCTTGCAGCGGGAAGGACCCTTTACATCCTCTCAGAAGCTGTCAGAACCGTACTATAAAGTGGAAGTTGGCATTAATGATTTCCATCATGTAGGAAATCGGCTGGCCAGAGAGGACACTCTACATTATATGGCTCCAGAAATCTCATTACCTGTAGCTTTGCAGGGGCCCTTTCAAAGTTGTGTTTCCCAAAGCAGACCTGAAGGGGCTGAGGATGACTTTGTGTTAAGTCAGACACTTGTACAGTTCCCATTAGGACTTCTGAGGCTTCAACAGTATACTCTGAAGGACTTACTGAGCTATGTGATGTGTAGCCTACCCAAACTGTGTGTGAGAGAGAGTGAGTTGAAGGGTGTGTACTGGCTAGCGGTGGCTAATTGCAAACAGCCTAATCCACAGCCAGCTTGTTTGCTTCTGTTTAGTTCGGTTTTATATGCCCTTGTTCTATCAGACGACCCTCCAGACTCATTGAAAATGTTCCATATTCTTCCACTTATGATGCTAAAGGAGGTTCAGATCAGTTTTGGTGGACAAAGTGTCCGAGTTCTGGGCTCCACAGATGATCTTTTGCTCGCCCTGTTTAGTTACAACAAACACCTTACCCAGAGGCTTTGCTGTGACATACTGAGTGTTTTCATATCTACCCCGGATGATATCACTTGCGTAAATCACCCCCTGCTCAAGCAAGATTTGGTTCAGCTCTCACTTGATTGGAGAGCAGAAGTCACCGATTTCGTGTTTTCAAATGGAGTACGGTTGTCATGTAAATTCAGAAGTACATTGGTTGATATGGTTTACTTGCTCCATGGAAACATGGAAGGCAATGTACCCTCTCTGGCAGAAGTTCATTTGCTGTTGTATACCTCAGTCATGGTAGAGGATGGCTACAAACAAGCCACTTGCCAATCTCTAGTTCTGCTGAATACTCATATCGGACTTGTGAGTGAAGATTGTGTGTTCCATCCTGTTATGAGTTCCTTAAGCATCTCTCCTAAAGGATCTCAATTTGATGTAATTTATTTGCGTGCCTTAAATGAGTTCAGGTGTCTTATGGTTCCTGACCCCAAAAAACCATTAACAGTGGAACTTGTGTTTTCCAAAAAGCAGAAATTTGTGTCAGAGTCAGGACACCATTTGTTTAGACACAAAAATGAAATGCAGAATACCCAGTTGACTATGTTTAATCCATCCATTACAGACAATCAAGATTTCCAATCAGATATTTGGAAACTAACCCTCAGTTCACAAGATGAAGCTCTTTGGTTAATTACATATTTGAAAAAATTGCAAAGATGCACTATGGACTGAATGAAATTAACAAGACAGAATAATGGAATCATGACAGCCAACTTAAAAGTGGAACTAGGCTATAGAAATTCAGACATGTTTAAAATATTAAAGAAAATGAGCTATTAAGAAATCAGTAAAAAAAATATTGTCCAAGATAAGTGTTAGGTTTGGAGATGTAGATATTGTTTGCGATTTGGGGTAAGATTCCTTGATTTGCTAAATAATTTAAAAAATTCAGTTGTGTTTGGCTTTGTGTGGATTTACAGTGTAGTCTGACATACCTGTTTGTACTCAGTTCCCATGGGTTAATTTCTGGTTCCAGAGAATCAGTTCTGACTGGCATTAACCTTCATAAGAAGCAGTGTGGCTTAGTGGAAAGAACACGGGCTTGGGAGTCAGAGGTTGTGGGTTCTAATCCTGTCTCCACCACTTGTCAGCTATCTGACTTTGGGCAAGTCACTTAACTTCTCTGTGCCTCAGTTACCTCATCTGGAAAATGGGGATTAAGACTGTGAGCCCCACGTGGGACACCCTGATAACCTTGTATCTCCCCTAGTGCTTAGAATAGTGCTTGGCACATAGTAAGCACTTAACAAGTGCCATTATTATTATTATTGTTATCATTTTTCATTGACCTATACAATGGAAGAATATCTTGAGGCAGCATTATGGTAGAACACATTACTGATTCACAACATATCCTATAAGGATGTGAGCATTCAGTATCAATCAATCATATTTATTGTGATCAGAGCACTCTACTAAGTGCTTGGGAGAGTACAGTACAACACAGTTGGTAGACATTCCTGCCTACAATGAGCTTACAGGCTAGAGCTTTCAGTATAATACTACTCAATATAAATACATTGAATGGAATATGAAATACGTACCCTGGAGAAGCAGAAGTCAGTTCATTCCTCGGCTTTCATTTCTCGGGTTCCTGTATTTCAGCAGTATTTTGAGCTCTCAGAGGTTAGGTTGGACTAATGAAGAGTCTCAAGGTAGCCACAGAAGTTATCTGCTGTTTCTCTTTACTTCCTGCTCAGGTTTCCTGGCTCTGGCTTCTCCACTATGCCAGGCAATCAAACAGAAGTGTTTATAGAGTGCCTACAGTGTGGCAAGCACTGTACTGAACACTTGTGAGAGTGTAATAGGCTAAATAGATATAATTCCTGCTCACATGGAACCACTGCAGTTTGACCTGTCCTTCCTTTTCCTCCTGCCACCAGAGATCATTGATTCAGATGATAAGGAGGTGATCTTCATCCAGCCCTCTGAAAATGTGCCTGGCTTGGTTGGTCCTAGGAAACAGTCCAACATTGCACTCAGGTGCCCGGTTGGTTCAGGATTTCTTCTAAAGGGATTTCAGTTCTTTCCTCTGGTTGTGAGAGTAGGGATAATTTCTTCCACTGCTGTTGATTAGTGCTTAGTACCTTGTTCTTCACATAATAGGTGCTCAGTAAACCTATTGATAATTATGTTTTCCTGCTAGAATGATGCTTCTGTTCTCATCTTTTCCTATAGGTTTAAAATCTATCAAGAGGAAGTGTGGTGGGGAAGGGGTAATAGCTTATTTTTTAAACATATATTGGATTGTGTATGATTAAATGTTTGAATATTTTGGAAACAAATATGAAAATGTATCCAGTTATATGAGAAACAGGGATATAACATCAATAACTGAAAAGCAGCTATTTGTTTATGGTTTTTAATGGTCTTCCTCACAATCTTTGACCAGACTATGTAACAGGCAGCAACATCGATTAGTTTGAAGTTAATCTCTTTTAATCTCACTCAGAGGATGTGTAAATAGTAAAATGACCATACAATATGCAGCTTCAGGGAAGGGGAAAGGAACAAAAGGCCCAGATGATGCATAAACTGTAGAGCCAATGCTGGTATAGTTAGTACCATCATAGTTCATATATATATTTTTAACCATTTATCTTCTTGATACTCTTTAGTTAAAGAGTAGCTTCTAAAGGTTTGCTTCTAATAGATCTTAAGTCAGTAATCTTCCCACTTAATATTTTCTAATCCGTTTTAAAATAATATCCCTAACAGAAAGAAAATAACTCCTATTACAAGATGGCATTTCCCCTCTCTCATTCATACATTCATTCAATCGTATTTATTGAGCGCTTACTGTGTGCAGAGCACTGTACTAAGTGCTTGGGAAGTACAAGTTGGCAACATATAGAGATGGTCCCTACCCAACAGTGGGCTCACGGTCTAGTCTAGTCTCTCCTATCCCCAGGCAATATTTTCCAATAAATGTAGAGTTAAGGAATAAGTATCAAATATCGTAGCAACCACAAGGAGTGAAATTTTACAGATGTCAATTTTGGTAAATATGATATAGAAATATCACTTAGTTTTACCACAGAGTTATTAATATTTAAGCAAATTTCATTAAGACCTCATGATTTTGCATTGATGAGTTGTCTGCAAAGTCATAAAAATCTTCTAGACTTCTTTTGTTCTCATTAATAAGATAGAGCCATATTGATGGTCAACGATGATTCTGTGAAGCCCCTCATGTAAGTAAAATGGAAGTACATTGCGACTAGTACATTGCTACAGCACCAAAGACAGGCTCTCTTGTTCCAGTATTTCCACCACCTCACCAAAATTAGTGCTGCTCTTTATAGTTGTAAACTGTATTGCCATACATCGCGTAAAATGATTTATGACACTAAACTGGCTGTTGGGCCAATTGTATAGAACTTGCTATGTGGCCTGTTGTAGACTGGGATTATGAACCTGTCTTTGAACTAGCTGGATGATTACTGGGGATCAAGAATGTCTTTAAATGCTACAAACGTCATGAAAGGAGAATGTTAAATCTACGAAAGGTCTATCCTGTATTAGCCTACAAAGATCTATTGGGTATGTGAAATGAAATATAAACAGTTTATTTTAGAGTGATGCTTCTAAATTGCTGAAGAAGCAACTTGTACTGAATATTCATTCATTCATTCAATCGCATTTATTGAGCACTTACTGTGTGTAGAGCACTGTACTAAGCACTGGAGCACTGTACTAGGACATTTTGGTGAACTTGTCTTCCAGTGTGAGTTCCTAGGGAACTAGAGGTCAGCCAGATGCCAGCCAACATCCTGTTGTTCAGAGGGGTTTCTGGCCAGTCTGGGAGCCCTGTGGGAGGCTGGGGCTATCTCAAACTCTTCTCCCCTTGGTTGATGTCTAGTAGGACATGGGGTGACGGGGAGGATTCCCCCAAAGTAGTATCTCTTCTTTTGAGCTCTTTGAATGGTGGGCGCGGAGGTACTTCTAAAGCACTCTAGGTTTCAACTGCTTCTCCATGCCTCTTCAGCACCCTATTTGTTGCCACAGGGCATTACATTGCAGGCACTTGTTCGGTTTTGAAAAACTAAACAGAATGGAGTTTATTATGGGCAGCTCTTCAAAGTTTGTGTGGTAATCCTAGCTCTGTTATTATCTGAGGTAGGTTAGGTTCAGATAAAAAGGATCTAGATGATTGGCTCTCTACTATAATCCCAGTTTTGAAAGAATGCCAAGAATCCCAGGATTTGCGGGTTAAAGTTCTCCTCTGGGAAACCAGTGGAAGTGACTTGGGTTAGCAAAATCATTACCAACTTTGGGATTTGACCCATTATCAACTTAGCTCAGGGCGTGCTCATTGCCTCCGTGTCAAAATAAATTTGTTAGTTCTACTGTAATAAGTCCTCAGTACATTGAAGCAAATGAAATGAACCTTCATACGCATGTTAGCATTCTAAACTAAAATGAGACAAGACATATCAGGCATATATCATCCTCTGACACTGATGTTAAGAAATCACTATAATATCAGTGTGTGTTGAAAACATAATTGCCTTAGCAAAATATAATTAAATTAATATGTATTGAATGGCTTCAAGGTAAAAGACATGATACTAGTTGCCCAAGCCAAAAAGCTGTCCTTGGATTTTGCATCTGCTATATGGAGAAATTTAAAGTTTGTGTGTATTAAGCATTCTTAGAAATTCCCTTAATTTGGTATTTAACATGCAACTTATTCATTGGTATAAAGAGTTTGGCTTCTGACATTTGAGAATTTAGCACACTCCACAAAATGTATTTTTGCCAAAAAGACAAGCTACTGCACAAACCTGAACCTTGGGGGTGGGGAGGAGTGTCAAATGTGTTATGCTTGCTCCATAAATTATTTTAAGGCAAATTGTAAGATAAATGGTGATTCAAGACCAAATGCCTCACCCTCCTGAACTGGGCAGGCCAAGAAAACACTATGACTGTGGCCCAGGCAAAGAAGCATGACCACTCTCCAGCCAAACCCAGTAAATACAATTCAATCCAAGAAATCAGCTCTTACATCAAGGTTGGAAGCTAGCCCATTTGACATGATAGTGAAGCTTCCTTTCCCAAATTGGAGCCAAGATATCCAATTCATGAAAAGAAAGACGCTTAAAGAAGAAGTGATTAGTGCCCATTTTCCCATTACATTAATCTTACAGTTTCAATTTCACTACCTAGATCTAGATTCTTATGGGCTTGCGTTGAAAGTTTTGTTGAAAGGGGCTTGCAGGAAGCCATGGCAGTCCTAGAACATTCCTTATAAAGGATTTCCTTTGAAAGCAATGTTCCTGTATTACCAAATAAATCTGTCCTTGGGGAAGGCTCAGCTGGATTAAAATTCTCTTACCAAAGAATGAAAGAAGAAGGTCGTCAGAAAATGTGACCATTTCTACCATGGTGGGAAAGGGGTTGAGAATTTTTCTCCTTCCCATGCCCTTCTGATTCAGGTTTTCAAAGATGTTACAAATCTCTCTCTTTCTCTCCCCTCCCCCTCCAGCCTGTCTCTTATCTGGATGGGAGACAGTTCAAGAGATTAAGGAGCCCATAGGTATGACCATGTCATCATAAAAGTTTACATTAATTCAAACATCTGCTACATAATTGGAATTTTCAGGGGAAAAATGCTTATTAAGAATGCTTATTACTCCCTTTAGGGTGGTACCATTCTGTGGCCTTTGCTGTGCTCATTAGTGATATCAGGATATTAATGCTGTTTCAGGAACATTTTTTTATTTGCCCCTTTTGAAGGAGACTGCCCTCAGGAGATAAATACATTCTAATCTGGAATCTTTAAAATTAAGTCTGTTTTTAAGCCCATTTCTAAAGGCTAAGAACCAAGCCACAAAATCACATTAACCATGGAAAAATGATGTTTTTTTGTGGGTCTATTACATTTGATTCTCCCAAATGTCTTATTTTATTAAAAGAGTTTTTAACGTGTATACATGTCAATTAAGCGTGAAGTCAGAGATATGAATTATTAATAGTATAATCCACATGCTAATTGTTTTTAAAATTTGGTTTTCATGTTTAATAATCATTGCAAAATACAATTTCAGAATTCACTGAGGGACTCGGTAATCTGACAAAACATTACTATCCATTCCAGAGACACACTTGATTTCAGCCTGTAATGGCACTAAAGAGCCACAAAGGAAAAAGTAGCAGCTTATTCGAAAATGAATAGTATTGAAGGAAATTTTCTTCAGCCTGGCAGATATCTCAAGACACTCCTAAAAACTGTTTTCAAAATAAAAGCAAAATGATAATACCTACTTGTAGGCATATTTGGCCTAAACACAGCCCATAGTAATATCTATAATGTTCCATTGAATCTTGAAGATTGTATTTTCATATCAATGAGTTGTATTTTATTTCCTCAGCCACTTAGATTTCATGTTGCTTTAATTGCACTTGGCATGTTTGAGAGACTTGCATTTTCAAATGCGCTAGAACCTTCTTTGCCAAAACATTTTGGACTCTTTCTTGTCTTTAAATTATTCACACCTTTCATTTACGTGTACTTCCACCATAATGATGTTCAGTGGTTGCCAAATGTTTGATGAAGTAAGTGAGAATACATTTAGTTGTTTTCAAAGGATGATTGAGATTCACTTCTGTAATATTATTACTGGTCCCAAGTAAACTGTAAGATCTTTGTGGAGGAACTGTCCTTCATTTCTAATAATTGCAGTATTTGCCAAACACTTGTGTCAAGCCCTTTACTAAGCACTGGGACAGATACAAGTTAGTTAGATTAGACACAGTCCCTGTCCTACATAGGGCTCACAGATTAAGGAGGGAGAGGAGGTATTTAATCCCGCTTTAAGAGGTGTGGAGGGCTAGTTTCAGGAGGTTTATCCAGACCAAGAGCCACGGGGATGAAGTTAATGGCTTCACCTCCTTGTGACAAACCCATGCAGCCAATAGCTACCCTTCACCCCCTTAGAGTTGTCACCCTTTTTTCAGGTTTGTATTAGAAAAAGTAATAGCATTAATTGTCTGTTGTGTGCAAAGCACTGCAATGTTGGGGAAAAACTACATGGGTGAGAATTACTCACAGTCCCTGGCGCTCTGGGGACTCACGGCCTAATCCGGCAAAGTAAAAAGAAGGCATAGGGAATTATTTTCATAATGATTAAAGTGTTGTCCATGCCATTCTAATTTTAAACCTGCCAGGCTTTTAAAATAGCAGTTGTTTTTAGAACGGTCTCCACCTTTATGATATGGCTATTGTTCTTTTATGAGAAGAAATTTGGTAGTAAATAAGTATTTCAAGTAGCTTGTCTGTACACATTCTTTAGAAGTAATGTCAAAATATACAAATCTGACTTTTTCTTACATGTTCTTATGAACTCACACTACTTCAAAGACTAAAGAACGGTTTGCAGAGTTCTTGCTCTATCTTTTCACCTAGTATACTTGTAAGAAATGATCTTTTGTTGTAAAAAGGGCTTAGTATTTTTCTTTCAAAGGATTCCATCATTTTCTAAATAACAAGTGCTGGTTTATTCTCCTTTCTACTATGAGCACATTTTCACCCTTCTGCCCAAGAAGGGTATTTTCAGTATAGTGATTCTGGTTTCTCTTTGTTCTCCCTATCTGATGTTTTGGTGATAGCGGATGGTTTCCCGCTCTTTGGGAGCAAATCCAGATGACCTTAAAGACCCAATTAAAATTAGTATTCCACGCTATGTTCTCTGCGGACAAGGAAAAGACGAACACTATGAATTTGAGATAAAGGTATGTATTTCTTATCTTTCTGAAAGAATAAAACCTTGATGTTATATATTCCATCATTTCTATGAGTTGGGTTGAGTTCACCTGGTTATGTGTGTGAATGTGGGTTTTTGTGCATATTTGCCTTTCTTTGTCTAAATCCCAAATGTGACTAAGTATGCTTTTATGCCTATTTTTTCCTCACCGCTTCATTTAAAAAATTACAAATAATGAACATTTCATTTTCTCCTACTGATGATGAATCTTAACCCTACTTTTGACAATGGATTCATGGTTGGCTTTTCTAGGTTCATTGTCAAGGAACTGTGATTGATTGTTTGCATATTTCAAAGCTAGCGTTGAGAATCCTGAATACAAAGTACAACTATTGTTAAAGCACTTCACAAACTACTTCAGCCAATTTCCAAGTTTCTCCTTGGATTTCCCTTTCAACTCCTACCTCCCTTCCTTTTATGTTGATTCTCATTTTCCTTCCTTTCATTCAGTCGTATTTATTGAGTGCTTACTGTGTGCAGAGCACTGTACTAAGCGTTTGGGAAGTACAAGTCGGCAACATATAGAGACGGTCTTGCTCTGAATGCAGTCAGCACTACAGACCTTGTACCATGACTCTCTGTTGAATATCTTGTTACTATTCATGATACTAAGCATTAAGCAACTCAGTAGAGGGCAAAGGAGAGTGTGTTGAAGACTACATAAAGATGTCAGGACACCGGGGCCAGCAATGTTGGAATCCTGTCTGTCATGCTCTTCTCAGGGAATACTAACATACCCTGTGGTTTTCTCTTATTTCAGGCAGTTCAGTAAAAGTCATTTCAGAATATGGGGTTCTACAATATTGAATGAGCCCCATACAGAGACCGTTGTAAGAAATATCACTTGCTTAGAGACCCCAGTATTAATTTAAAATTTAATTCCAAATGCCTTTCAGAATTCATACGTGGAATGAATCATTACACTCAAAGCTTTCAAATTGCAGGGCTCAAACAAGTTCAGCTTTCTCTTTAAATTAATTTTCAGCATTGTATAAAGCAACAAAAGCTAGGGAAATATATAGTTAGGGCAAGCACAGTCTTTCGTTTTGCTTTCAAGGTAAGGGGAAAAAAAAGCTGGAATCATTCTCAGGTTTAAATCCCCTATCTCTTTTACCATTTTAATAAGTAATAAGCCAAGTGAGATTTTATTTCCTGAAATGTGCCTATATGCTAAGGAGGAAGACAAGTCTTTCACAAAAGATTTTCATCAAGGAAATATTATAAACCAAATGGACAGGAGTGTTTTCCTTCAATCAGGTAGTATGTGTGGCAGTAATAGAAAAAATGCATACCCACTGTACAAATTGCTTTCTCAGCCCAGAATGACTTTTGGTCCAGCTTCTTTTTTAGAGTAATTGAGCATGTATACCAAAGAAAAGACTCTCCCTTCATGCTCACCGAGCAGTCTACACTGATTTTCATTTACTTTATTTTTATAGGTAATGCCGTACTGTTGTTTTTGCCAGTGATTTCACTCAGCTACAATACTTGATTATTTACTACTGTGCAGTCATGGAGGCAGCATAGCCGAGGTGAAATAGGACAGGATTGGGAATCAGAAGATTTGGGTTCTCTTCCCAGTTCCATCATTTGCTTGTAGTGTGAACTTAGGCAAGTCACTTTAATTCTTGTGCCTCCTCATCTGGAAAATGGGAATATAGCAACTTTTCTTTCTCCTTAGACTCAGCTCTGTGATGGATAGGTACTATATCTGATCTGATCATTTAATATTTTCACCAGCATCTAGCAAAGTGCTTGGCACATAATACGTGCGTAATAAATACCGTTACTGTTAATTTCATTTGACTTTTTCTCCAAAGCATATCCATCTACATCATCAGTAATTACCCTCACATGCTTTTTATTTGAAAAATTCTAGGGCAATGCATATTTATTCCTCAACATCCATGAGGAGGGAGCAGGAAGTGCTAATATCCCTGTTTGACAGGTAACAGAAATGACTCAAAGATATTAAGTTATTAGCATAAGGAATAGATCATTTGAAACAAAAGCACAAGATCTTATTTTCTTGACTCAGGATTAAAATACTGCATTGTAAAAAAAAAAAAAAAAGACATGGAATCCATTATTTCAGCTATGGAACTATAAGAGTGCAAGGATTAACCCTTGTGATTGAGCCCTGCTCAAACCATGGGGTTCTTAACTCTGATAGATTTCAAAGATGCTAGGTCCTGTTGAAGATTGAGGGACTTAGTAGATACTTTGGATATCTACCCACCACCCTCCCTCATGTCAGTGTACACTCTCTCTCTTTCTCTCCCGCTCATACACTTCATTCCTATCAAGTCTTGCTTTTGCTTTCCAGCTGCCGACTTTTTGCACACAAACTTTTCCTTTCTAGGAGCTTCATCCCACTTCAAATGCAACAGACCACAGCTCTTCCCATCTTCAAAGCCATCCTAAATTTTCATCTCCAAGAGCCTTCTGTGATTCATCTCTCTAGTCTCCCAGGGTTATAGTCACCTCTAACTTCCCCCCTCAGCCCTTCGGCACCACCTAAGTGCTGGTTTCTCACGACTAACCACAGCACTTACGTTTACAGCTTGCATGACCTATTACTGAAGCACTAACTCAAATGATTATCCCCTTACCTTTTTTCCTTCTCTGTATATTATTTTAATTTCTGTCTCACCCCCCAATTAGATTTTTAAACTTCTTTAGTGCAGGGCTCTCCCAAGTTCTTGGAACAGTGCTGTACATGAAGTAGGCACTCAAATGTTATTGACTTGTTCCAGCACTCTGTTTTTAGCACTCTTTCGAGATAGCAATGGAGTTGGTCTTCGTTTAGAAGATGGTGCTTTGGGGATTAAATTTTAATGCCAGAGTGACTGCAATGTTCTTTCACTTTTGAGACACCTTGCAAAGCTTGCCTTTTTTTCTCCTTTCTTTAAGGTATTTGAATGAGGAGATGGATTTAACAGATAATGGAGAGTGTTGCTGCCTTTAGGCACAACCCTCCAGGGTTCAAACAGTCTGTCCTGCCTGCAGGGCCCCATGCTGCAATCTTGGGGATGGGTCTACCAGCAGCACAGCATTTTCAGCCCAGAGCAAGGAAATAGCCTGCAGCCAATGCGGAAAGGGGCAGGCTCTGAATTGGATCTTTTTTTTTTTTTTTGCTCCTGTGGACACTTTTTTATGGTATTAATCACATTATTTACCAGGTACTCTACTAAACGTTGTGGTAGATCCAAGGTAATCATGTTGGACAACGTCTGTGTCCCACATGAGGCTCACAGTCCTAATCCCCATTGTACAGATGAGGTAGCTGAGGGACAGAGAAGTGAAGTGACTTGCCCAGGGTCACACAGCAGACACGTGGCCGAGCCGGGATTAGAACCCAGGTCCTTTTGACTCCCAGTCCTAGGCTCTATCCTCTAAGCTGTGGTACTTGGGTGTCTGAGGATGAGGGAGGGAATGTGGAAGAGGTGGGAGGTGGGGTCAGATGTTTGTATTTATGAGGTGTGTGTGGTGGGTGGGTATCTGAGGGATGTTTGTGTCTTTCTGCCTCTTTCTTTGCCTCTCACTCCCTTTGATCTCAATTTGTGCCTCTCTTCCTCCCCTGCATTTTTCTCTCCCCACGATTGTGTACCGCTCTTCCTGCCATATGGAGTAATGCATTAGAGTGCTAATCGTTTAAAAAATAACATAATAGTTTAAAAGAATGGCCCTCTTACCATTGTATAACCATATAAGTATCTCATCAATAACCCTAGTTTTGACAAGCCTGACTCACAGTATATGTCATGTAAAAATACCGTTCCCCTTGTTCATTAGGGAGCCTTCTCATGCCACTGCCTTCCTTCACAGTTCCTCTAAAGTCAGGCTGTATCATGGTAGGTACCGAGGAAGAAATGTTTGCTCCAATCCTTCCTAAGGCAGAGCCCACTGGGACTTGTGGAATTGTTCTGCAGGCATAAAGTGCATTAGGTAAATTTCCATTTGCTACTCTTTCTCTATATTTCAGGGTAAAGCCTGGTTAGTTGCTATCAATCAAGCACATTTATTGATTGAACTCTTAACTATGGGCAGAGCACTGTATTAAGTACTTGGGAGAATGCAACAGATCCCTGTCCTCAAGGAATTATAGTCTAGAAAAGGAGAATGATACAAAAGTAAATGCCAGGTGGGAGGAAGCTATAGACTAGAAAGCTTTGTACCTAAGTTCAGCAGGGTTGTTTGAGTACCCAGTGCTCAGGTGAGGCAGAAGTGCTGAAGCAGTGATATTGAAAGAGAAATGAAAGGTTAGTCAGGGAAGGCTTTCTGGAGGTGTGATTTCAAAGGACCTTGAGGATAAGGAGAGCAGTGCTCCATTGGATGTGAAGAGGGAGGGTGTTCCAAACAGGAAGGAGGATAAGAGCATGAGGTTTATGGTTGGAGAGGAGGCACAGGCAGTCAGTTGATTTGAGAGGAACAAAGTATATGAATTGAGGTGAAATGGGAGAAAAAGATAGTTGGAAGGAGGGATTGAGTGCCTTGAAACCAGTGGCTTGGATTTCTGCTTGATGCAGAGAGGAATTGGCAGCCTTTGGGGGTTTCAGAGGAGTGGGGAGACATGCACAGAAAGGGGTTTTAGGAAAGTGATCTGGGCAGCCGAGTGAAGTTTGGAGCGATTGTAGGGGCCATCTGCAAGGAGGTTGATGGAGTACTCAAGTTGGGAAATGACAAGTGCCTCGACCGGCACAGTGTGGTGGCAGCTTGGTTGGAAAAGACGAGGCAGTTTCTGGTGATGTTGTGAAGGAATAACCTACAGGATTTGGTGATAGATGGAATAGTGGTGGAAAGAGAGGGAGGGGTTGAGCTTAATGCATAGATTCTGAGGGGTGTGTAGGATGACAATTGTGATGGGAAAGTTAGGTGGGAGGAGTGGATTTGTGAGCTCATTTCTGGACATGTTGAGCTGAGATTCTGGCCAGACATCCATATAGAGATGTTCTTGGGGCGGGAGATAATAATAATTGTGGTATTTGTTAAGTGCTTGTAAGTGCTAAGTACAGTGGAAAGAACACAGGTTTGGGAGTCAGAGGACGCGGGTTCTAACCCCAGCTCTGCCACTTGTCAGCTGTGTTACTTCTCTGTGCCTTAGTTACCTCATCTGTAAAATGGGGATTAAGACTGTGAGCCCCACATGGGACAACCTGATAACCTTGTATCTATCCCAGCACTTAGAACAGTGCTCAGCACATAGTAAGTGCTTATCAAATACCATCATCATCATTATTATTATTACTTGTCTGCTGTGTGACATTGGGCAAGCCTCTTAACTTCTCTGGGCCTCAGTTACCTCATCTGTAAAATGGGGATTAAGACTGTGAGCCCCTTGTGGGACAACCTGATTACCTTGTATCTACCGCAGCACTTAGAACAGTGTTTGGCACATAGTAAGCGCTTAACAAATATCATAATTATTATTGTGTGCCCAGCACTGTACTAAGTGCTGCTGAGTTCCTGTCCCATGTGGGGCTCACAGTTTCAATCCCCCTTTTACAGATGAGGTAACCTAGGCAAAGAGGAGTGAGCTGACTTGCCCAAGGTCACACAGCAGACAAGTGGTGAACGGGGATTAGAACCCATGACCTTCTGACTCCCAGGACCGTTCTTTATTCATTTCACCATGCTGCTCCTCCTATGTAAGTTTGGAGAGAAGGACAGAGACTGGGGCTGGAGAGGTAGATATGGGAAACTAGTTAAAGCCTTGAGACTTGATGGGCTCTCAAAGGAGTGAATGCAGATTGGGAGGAACGGGGATTTTCTAAGTGGTGGGTTTCTGTGTAGATCTTACTCCCTTAATACGTTAAAAAGGTACTGGAGTGTTGTTTTTTGTCCTGGTGAAACAAGTGATTGAGCAAAAATAATTGAATGGCAGAATGGCATTCTAGAAATTGGGAAGAGGAAATTCACATTCATCATTCTCCAGTTTTTGACTTGAAGAAGTGTGCTTTATTGTGAAGTAAATGTATCTTTACTCAGTAGAGTTGAACTAGGAGCCATTACTGTTTATAAGCTAAGATATGCATGCATACCTCTTTTGGAAATGCGTATTACCAACTCGATAGAATATAAATGTTCAGAAGAAATTGTGAGTTGGCATCCAGTTCTATATTTATTATTATCTTGATGGATTGTCACACTGTTAATGCACATGTATTAATATGGTTTTGATACATAGAATTTTGTGACCGATAGTGCATCTATATTCAAATATTCCGTTTGTATATCATTTAAAAATAAGCAGGAAGGGAAGATAAGCAGTATTATGTATCGAAGAACACCCATTCTACGTTTTTAAACAAGTTTTCTAACTGCAGCTGTATATTTTAGACTTTCGTGACTTTAGTAGAAAATGCCCAGAGCAGAGTGAAACTTAGGTATGTTCCAAGCTGCCTAGCTCCGGATATTTTCCCTAAATAAATATGAAAAATGAATTCCCTGATTTAGAGGTAGTGGAAAGTGCCCTGGACTAAGTAATCAGAAGCCTGGATCGATCACCAATTGAGCAAAGTGCTTAATTTCTCTGTGCCTTATTTTCTCTGTTTATGAAATGGGAGTATTAGTATCTATCACCTAGCTGGCTTTCAGAATGCTTTTACTGAGTGCCCATGGAGTACATAATAGAGAATAATAATAATAATTTTAAAAATAATAATTGCGGTTTTTGTTAAGTACTTACTAAGAGCCAAGGACTGTACTAAGTGCTTGGGGTAGAGGCAAGGTAATCAGGTCCCGAGCATGGCTCACAATCTAAGTAGGAGGGAGAAGAGGTATTTTTGCATATGAGGGAACTGAGGCATAGAGAAGCTAAGTGATTTGCTCAGCGTCACACAACAAGCAGTTGGAAGAGCCAAGATTAGAATCCACGTCCTCTGGCTCTCAGGCCTGTGCTCTTTCCCCTAAGCCATGCTTCAAGGAGTTGACAGCATAATAGGAGAGATGTGTCACATGTATAATCAATGTAAGAAAAGCAGCACAACTGCAATAAACTTAAACAGCCCTGCAGAGTATGATCTGGTTGTGAGCACAGGGTAGAAGGGCCTGTCCCATGCACTGTTTTTTCTCAATCACACCTGCCCACAAAATAAAATTCATTCTCAATAGTGTCATCTTCAAACCTAGACCAGGTCTTGAGTAGACCACACTGGTAATTAATTTTTAAATTCATTTCCCATTCAAGGGGTGAGACTGTTTTTTTGTGTGTCTTCAAGGTCGATTGAAGCACTTCCTATGAGCACTGTATCAAGTACAAGGATAGGTCTCAATGAACAGTTCAGACCCACTCTCTGTTCACCAAGAGTTCACATTTACTTGGGGGAGGTTAGACACGGATAAATAGAAAGTAGATGTACCCAGTGGAAACTCTTAAAAACCCAGAATTCAGAAATTAAGGCTATCGTATATGAAACGAGACCATAGAAAGGAGATGCTGTGTAGCCTCACTTTTCCAGTCCACTGGTAAGAATGATTCGACATCCTGCCGGAAGCTCTGATCCGCCTGAAGAAGGCAGGGCTGGTTTTCCACGGAGGTGGTCTGGAGTTGGGAGCTGCTCCAGGTAGCCCTGCCGAGGCCCGGGATAGTAGTGGAGACTTGGGACACATGGGACTTGCTACCAGAGGCTCCCAAACACGGTTCTCCTCTCTGCCCTTCCTCACCTGCTATCTCATCCCTGGGCTTCTGACCCACTTCCTCCATCTTCCTCCACCACCTTTAACGTCTGCCCCTTTCCTCCTTTTCTCCTCTATTGCTCAGATCTCCCACAAGCCTAACCCTAATCCCCAACATCCTGCCTTTGGAAACAATACCTGGACCATCCAATCCTTTCACCCATTTATCGCCCCTTCCACCTCTAAACCTAATTAACACCCCAACCTGTTGGCATTGCCTTACCTGCTGTGCCCCTCCTCCCCCCTTGGTCTTATTTCTCTTCCCTTTCCCCATGGCCTGACTTGTTGGGAGCTTTCACACCATAAAATAGGGAATTTGTATACTAAAAAGTTAAGGAAAAATGAACTTTGAGGTTGTCCAGAAGAAAGAAATTAAACAAAATTCTGTGGTTCATTGTTCCTGAACTTTTCATTTCAAAACCTTCGGTCGTTTCATAATCTGGAACATGCTAAGGTCTACAAATCATGGCTAAATTCAGTGCAAAGAAAATTTTGCTTATAACCTTTTGGTAAACAATGAAAATAGGGATTTATTTTATCCTAGAAATAGTTTAATTTGTGTTTTTTCACAGAAACATAATTCATAGTGTCTCCTTGATCATCTAGTCCAACACTTAAGTACCTTATTTGTTCTTAAACACTGCAGCTTTTTTAAAAAATAAAATTTGTAATAATAGTGGCATTTATTAAGCTCTTAGTATGTGCAAAGCACTGTTCTAAGTGCTGGGGAGGTTACAAGGTGATCAGGTTGTTCCATGGGGGGCTCACAATCTTAATCCCCATTTTACAGATGAGGTAACAGGCACAGAGAAGTTAAGTGACCTGCCCAAAGTCACACAGCTGACAATTGGCAGAGCCGGGATTCGAAACCATGAACTCTGACTCCAAAGCCTGTGCTCTTTCCACTGAGCCACGCTGATACAAACCTTCTGGTGGAACTATTTAAGATATTTATGTAGCAGTTGATCATTTTTGAAACATGAAGAACTGATTTTTATCAAAAAACAATTCCATAGAGGAAGTGGTTGGATAATTTTCAGTAGTAATGCCCTAGTTATTTTGTCTTAATGGTTGTCCTTAGGACATTTCTCGTGGAGGAAACCGCAAAATAGCTAAAATCTCCACTCTTTAGTTTTCAAACAACAGTATTTGATCAGGTTGCCTGAATCTGTTTATTTGTTGTTACAGTTCTGTTCTATACCTTTTTGAGCAGAATTCAAAAGGCCACAATGCTGCTTAATATTGTATATTAAGGATGTAACATGAGTTACAAATGTGCTAGCTCAGCACTGGATATGGCCAAGGGACTGTATTGTGACTGTAGGTTATACATTTGTATCCTCTTGACTCTCCTGAAGTCTTCAAATTCTCCATTTTATTCTCCCCAACTCCTCTGCATTTAGGTACTTGCAAAGACACTCATAGCACTTGTGGATATATTGGTTTAAATGCTCAGCTACTTCAGAGCTTATTTATTCACCTCCATCTCTCCATTCTCCTCCTAAATTATGTTGCATCTTTCTCCCCTGCTACATTCTAAACTCTTTGAGGGCAGGCATTTTGCTCTTTACCCCTATTCTAGTAGTGTTAATAGTAATAGTATTTACTGAGGGAGTACTATGTGCAGAGTACTGTATTTTCCCAAGCGTTTAGTATAGTGCTCTGCAGACAGTAGGTGTTCATGCATTATTGTTGACTGACTTGTAGTATTGCATTGTACTGTCTCAAGCATGTACAATGCTTGGGTAATCAGGTTGTCCCAACGTGAGGCTCACAGTTTTAATCCCCATTTTACCCAGATGAGGTAACTGAGGCACAGAGAAGTTAAGTGGTTTGCCCAAGGTCACACAGCAGACAAGAGGCAGAGCCAGAATTAGAACCCATGTCCTCTGACTCCCAAGCCCGCACTCTTTCCACTAAGCCACAGTGCTTCTCACAGTACAGTGCTCTGGACACAGTAAGTGCTTAATAAATACCATTAATTCATGATAGCATTTTATGATAGCATTTCTTAAGTGCTTACTATGTGCAAAGCACTGTTCTAAGCGCTGGGGAGGTTACAAGGTAATCAGGTTGTCCCACGGGGGGCTCACAGTGTTAATCCCTATTTTACAGATGGGGTAACTGAGGCACAGAGAAGTAAGTGACTTGCCCAAAGTCACACAGCTGGCAATTGGCAGAGCCGGGGTTTTTACCCACGACTTCTGACGCCAAAGCCTGTACTCTTTCCACTGAGCCATGCTGCTTCTCTAATTGATTGATAGTAAAAAATGTGTCATTGTGTGATAGTTGTATTAATAGTCTTCCTTCTTTATGGGTCAGAATGATAATTATTATGATCTTGGTTAATCACTTTCTATGGGCCAAGCCCTCTGCTAAGCACTGGGGTGGACACCAGACAATCAGATTGGCTATGTTCGCTGTACCACGTGGACCTCACAGTCTTAGGGGGGGATGTGAGGTATGTTATCCCCATTTTGCAGATCAGTACACTGAGATACAGAGAAGTGAAGCAACTTGCCCAAGGTCTCTCAGTTGGCAAGGGGCAGACCTGGGGTTAGAACCCAGGTGTCTTGATTCCCAGTCCTCTGCTCTTTTGCTGCTTCCAGTAGCCTTTCAATTGCAGCAAATTTAGCATGCGAAAGTCATGTAGTTTAGCAGCCCTTAGCTCAGTTGTGGATTATTTTACAATAACAAAGGGTTTTTAAAAAATAATAATGATAATTGTGGTATTTGTTAGGCACTTATTATGTGCCAAACAGCACACTAAGCAATAGGGTAGATATAAGATAGGTCAGACACAGTTCCTGTCCCACATGGGGCTCACTGTCTAAGATTGAGGGAGAAATGCAAATGCATCTGTTTCCTGGGTTTCGGTGCAAAAACAAAGATAAGCATTACGTTATTTTATCCTCAGAAGAATGGAATGTTTCTGGCGGCTTTTCTTTAGTGGTCGGATGGTTAATTCCTTGCAGTTGCAGTTCACCCAAGTAATTGCCACTTTCTCCTTGCACTAATTTTCAGTAATTTGGTCTTTCCTCAAACATGGTTATAGGTCTTGTCAGCTCATCAATTAGGCAATCCCTTCAGGTATACTTGAGGCCTGGTGCTGCAAAAACTTCAGTGTCAGCTTGTCAGAAACCAGGTCTGAGCCTGACTCCTTCCACCCCTTAGGGTATCTGGGCAGGTCACCCACTCCCTTGCTGAGGAAAAATATGCAGCCTCTGAAACTCCTTTAACAACTCTAGAAAAGCTTTCCCAAACCAAAAGCCTTAGGCCCAGGGCAAAAAAAAGGGGGGGAATCAACACCCCTCCCTTGAATCTTGACAGATGGGAACTTGATACCCATCCCTGTTAGCTGGCTTAACATCTCCCACCTTCCCCTGCCCCTCAACACTCCTGCCAAGATAGGGAGGTTGAGGAAGGTGGCACTCTCGGTGTTGGGAGCCTCTGACTTCCCAGACATCCTTGGAGCAGAAGACCTCTCTCCTCTTGCACATCTCTCTGTGGTCTGCAAGATCCCGGGCTGTCTGTGGTCCCCCTTCCCTCCAGCTTTTCCACTGACCTCCTTTCTGTGAGTGTCCCTGGTTTTAGAACAGGACTGCTTTAAGGAAGAAGTGTGGAAGGGAACTTCACTGGGGATCCAGATCCTCGGATAGCTCAGGTTGCCATCTGCCATGTTTACCCCCACTCCAGGGGAGCCCCTTCATTCTTCTGTCCGTGCCCCTTGTTGCCTCCTGGGGTTGAAAGAAAGCTTCCAACCACCCCACATCCCTGACACACAAGCTCTCCCAACACTTCCACTAGTGGTTCTGCTGTTCAGGTCCGCTCTGTGTCTGACCTGGCTTTTAGTCCCCTCAAGAGCTCAGGCCATTGTTCTGTTTCAGACACAAATGTCAGGCTGGTGCTCTCAGCTTGAAGCAGAGCCAGCCAGGTTGGTTGGCAGTATCCACTTAAACTCTGTCAGAATTTTTTTTAATGGTATTTAAGTGCTTAGTCTGCACAAAGCACTATACTAAGAGCTGGGGTAGGTAGAAGCTCATCAGGTTGGACACAATCCATGTCCCAAGTGGGGCTCACAGTCTTAGAAGCAGCATGGCGTAGTAGACAGAGCACAGGCCTGGGAGTTAGAAGGTCGTGGGTTCTAATCCTGGCTCCTCCACTTGCCTGCTGTGACCTTGGGCAAGTCACTTCACTTCTCTGTGCCTCAGTTACCTCATCTGTGAAATGGGGTTTAAAACTGTGAGCCCCATGTGGGACAGGGACTGTGTTCAACCTGATCATTTTATATCTACCCCAGCGCTTAGTACAATGCCTGGAACATAATAAGTGATTAACACATACCATAATTATTATTGTTGCTATTACTAGTAGTAGTAAGAGTAATAATAATAATCCCCATTTTACAGGTAACAGTCACAGAGAAGTGAAATGACTTGCCCAAGGTCACACAGCAGACAAGGGGCAGAGCCAGGATTAGAACCCAGGTCCTTCTGGCTCCCAGGCCTGTGCTCTATCCACTAAGCCAATTGTGTTGGTTTGGTCAATGCAGATTCCAGTCAAGAACTATTTTCTCTTGCCCTATGCAGACATAGCCAGTAAGGCATTCTTTACCCTGCTGTGAAAGGGACTCACCTCCAAAGGCTTTTGAAAGGATGGGAGACATGTGGTCCTCTGTAATTATGGAGGGTATAAACCTGCCCTTAAGAACTCAGGTGAACAATTGTGGAGCAATGAATGGGAATAAGTATTTTTTATCAAATAATAATAATATAACAGTATTTAAATACTATAAACCATGCATTGTACTTAACACTGGAGTAGATGCAAAACAACTGGGATGGATACTGTCCTCGTTCCACATGGGACTCACAGTCGAAGAGAACAGGTATTGACTCCCCATTTTACTGTTGAGGAACCGAGGCACCGAGAAGTGAAGTGATTTTTCCCAAAGTCACAACAGAGGCAAGTGGGAGAGCCGGGTTTAGACTCGAAGCCCATGTTCTTTCCACTGTCACACTGCTTCCTCCTGCCTTCTTCGTGTCTGAAAGACCACCATTCTCGCCACATTCGGATCTTTACTAAAGTTACATATCCTCCAAAAGGCCTTCCTTGAATAAGCTCCTTCTGCATGGGCTCTGTACTTGGATCTGTACCCTTTAAGGATGTGGTATTTACCCAACTCTCAACCCCACAACATTTCTGTACATATCTGTAACTTATATTAATGTCTGCTACCCAAGCAAGCTAGACCATAATCTCCATGTGTGCAGAAAACATGTGTAACAACTCTATTGTATTATACTCTCCCAAACACGTAGTACAGTGCTCTGTACATATAAGCACCCAATAAATAACAGTAGTCGATCAATAATAGGCAAAGCAAACCTTTGCTTCTCTACATCGTTTATTGTTCTTGCTATTCTTTGGTAAAAAGTGGCTCTTCCTAGTTGTCATAAAATCAGACACCTTTTTTAGGCCTCACAATATTGTCAGGTAATATCTGGCAGTAGCTCAGTGTTTTGAGTGCTGTCATAATCTTCATGTGCTAGAAATTCTACAAAATTCACAGTCTGATATTTCCCATGTCTAGCTGCTTTGACTGCTTCATACATTTCCAGTTGATATATGCCAATAGATGGCATTGCCACGATTCTAAGTTTGTGTGTTCCAGTATTATGATACCTTGGGATTGCTGGATTGTCATCTATTCAGTTAAAAGTACACCCTTATTATGTAACTATGCAATTATTTATGCAGTTTATGCTCTTGAAAATCTGGTTGAAGTATTTCTGTGGTTTTTCTGAAGTTATTTTTCCTTGTCCTCTTTTTATTCATTGAGTAAGAAGTTCCATTTTCTGTGCAACTATCTATTACCGCAGTTATTTTCACATCACACTGTCCTAGAAGATGAACTGTGTGTGCAATTCTGGTATTTAGTCTGCTTGAGTGTTTGTTCTCTTTTCAATAAACTGTTCAAAGTTATCAACAACAGTATTATTGTACTCAGGTTAGGATGTACTTCCTGGACATAATATTATATGTCCTAAATGAGGCAGAAGTTGTCACCATCTCTCACATTTTAAGGCAATGCCAAAGTGAGTCAGTTTGTTTATTTTGGGGGGGTTTGTTTTTTTCTGGTATATGTTAAGCACTTACTACATGCCAGGAACTGTACTAAGCCCTGGAGTAGATAAAGCTAATGAAGTTGAACACAGTCCGTGTCCCAAATGGGGCTCGCAGTTATAATCCCAATTTTGCAGATGAGGTATTAAGTGCACAGGGAAGTTAAGTGACTTGCCCAGGGTCACACAGCAGGAAAGTGGTGGAGCCTGGATTAGAACCCAGGTCCTTCTGACTTCCAAGCCCCTGCTCTATCCATCTAGGCCACACTTCTTCTCTAGGCCACCCTGATTTTCTGGTGGTAAAAGGGAGAGCATTAGTGAGAAGGGTTTGGTGAGAATCATTGGTGACCCATGAAGGGGCCTACGTGTAATGTTAGCAACGATCCTGAAGTTCAAAAATGCATGAGGGCAAGGGACTGGACAACATTTTGGGAAATGTTAACATAGTTGTTGTTCAGGCGATAGAGATGAGCCTCTCATAGATAGTGCTACTATTGGAAGATCGTAGCTGTGGCGGTTTGCAGATGTTGGTGCGGATTTGTCCGGAGCATGAAGTGATTAAAATGGATTGTCTTGCCTTAAACCAAACCCCACTGTGTTTCAGATGTCCCCTGAAATATCTCATATAAGATAGGATGCAGTCTTAACTGAAGTAATTTATGTGCTTTACTAAACAAGTCTTCTTTTACTGTAAAGTTTTTTAGCAATACAGTCAAATCAGTGATCTGGCATTGGAGATATCTGTGTGGATGTGTGTATGGCTGTATGGAGGCGGTATTCAAAATTAGGGTTTTAAAGAAAGAAATGCATAATGTAACCTTAGTATATACATGAAATTCATTATTCTTTTGAACAGTATTAATTCCAAGTATATTTTCTTGGTCTAGATTACTGTCCTGGATGAGACTTGGACTGTGTTTCGGCGGTATAGTCGTTTTCGAGAAATGCATAAAACTTTGAAGTTAAAGCATCCAGAGGTAAGAGTTTTGAGGAAGAAATTATCTTGGGGATTTTTTTTTAAAGAACTGAGTCTCTTTTAACCTTATCTGTAAAGTAACAATTTCCATTAGTATTCCTTCTCACTTCTTCACTCTCTACCCTTCAAAGTCTCCATTCTCATAAATGTTGCTTTTTGGATCATCTCTCCTAGATGTTTTAGGCATTCACTGCCCTGGAAGTCATGTCTAACCTGCTACCTTTGAAAAGCAGCGTGGCTCAGTGGAAAGAGCACGGGTTTGGGAGTCAGAGGTCATGGGTTCGAATCCTGGCTCTGCCACATGTCTACTGTGTGACCTTGGGCAAGTCACTTAACTTCTCTGAGCCTCTACCTCACCTGTAAAATGGGGATTAAGACTGTGAGCCCCATGTGGGACAACGTGATCACCTTGTATCCCCTCAGTGCTTAGAACAGTGCTTTGCACCTAGTAAGCGCTTAACAAATGCCATCATTATTATTATTATCATTATCATTATCTCCAAGTTGTTCTAAACCACAATTGAGATCTGTTGAAAATAAGATGATGATAAGCTTAGTGATGATACGTCTACATAGTTCTCTTTCATGTGAGATGGCAAAAATCCTGGACTTCCTTTTAGCTGGAATTCACTTCAGGGTGGGGGAGTTAAAGGGATTTTGGGGAAGAAGCGGGAGAGCTGTGTGCTGTGTAGAGCCCGTATTCATGGATGAAATCATTATGTTCCCACAAACGTGCAATCTGGCAGACTAAGCATTCTCTAATTATAGTTCTTTTTATCAACATATTCAGCGGTACACAAAATCTTACTTGGTAAACATGAGACTTTTGAATTAAGGAACTGCAGGCACCATTGTGTTCATTACTGCTGGGTTTTGGGGGGTTTTTTTGGGTGGGTATTATAGAATTTCTTTTTACAATCTGTTTTTAAATATGTGTGTTCCACTTCACTAGAGCAGGCTTTGTGCTTGTTCCAAACTAATAGGTCACCACTTCTATTTAAATTAGTGCATTCCCATGTAAAGACAGGGTTGCTATTGGTATTGGGAGATAATCCACATGTGCCGTATAATTATCCTATTTTTATCTGTGGCAGTACTTCATTCTTTATCTGCTGAACTGTTTGATAGTGACTCTACCGAAAGTGATTAACTAGCATCTTATAAGAATGATTAGCCAGTAATGGAAGAGTTTTCTCTCATCTCCCAAAAAGCCCCATTTGCATTAAATAAATTTTTATTTTGTGATTCCCCTAAGGTTTTTGAAATGCTAACCTTAAGTGAGTGATTTTCTCCAACGTTGAGGAAACTATTTTGGGGTGATAAGAAAGAAAACACTCCATGAAATTTCTGTAATTGTTACCTCAATAATAGTTCATTAAAAATGGAATAAGCTAAAGTTATGAGATATAGACTAATATTCCCAAGAGACTGCATCAAACACAACTGCATCAAAATTGGGTTGTTAATTTGAGTTACATAATGTATGTAACCCACCCTTCCAACTCCAAATTAATATTGACAATAAAAATGGAAAATATGATGCACATGTTCAATGTACACAGGGCTGTGTTTTTATAAGTGAGCTTTGCAGCTCATTAATTACTTGGATCTGAATTACTGCGTCGGTGTTTTAATAATTTGCGGGATCTTGCATTTTGTTTTCATGCCACCAAATTCCCAACAGGACGATATTGAAAAAGTGACTTATTGAAAATACAGGGAAACTAACATTTCCAAGGGAGAAAATAAGCTATGCAGTTTATTCTTTCCCTCAGCTATGCAGGCACATAAAGTCATATGGTGGATATTGACAACTAATGAATCTATCCTATTGTAAGATATTGCTAAAATGACAGTGTCAGTGGATTATAAAGTTCTAGTGATCAATGAAATAAGAATGCTCAGCACTGTCAGTGGGAGCTGCAGTTTGTCTACATGAATGAGCCCTATTCCCTCTAGGGTGTAAACACTTTGTGGTTGTATAATGGGCACTTAGGAAGGTGAATTAATACTTTGAAGTCTCTGAAAATCTATTTCGTGCTATACAGTTGTAGTGCCAGGAAAAAATGAATACAACTCCCTAAGCACCTAGCATATTCCAAGTTGAACCTTGGATACTATTATTATTATTATGGTATTTGTGAAGCCCTTTCTTGCCTGGAAGTCAGAAGGACCTGAGTTCTAATCCCACAACCACCACTTGTCTTCTGAGTGACCTTGGACAAGTCACTTAACATTTCTGTGTCTGTTACTTTGTCTGTAAAATGGGGAGTAAGACTGTGAACCCCATGTGGGACAGGGACTTTGTCCAACCTGGTAAGTTTGTATCTATTCTAGCACTTACTACAGTGTTTAGCACATAGTGAGTACTTAGCAAATGCCATAACAAAGAAAAAAAAATTAGATGGGGCAGTGGTTTAGAAGAGCAGAGCTCTCGGTTCCAGTGTTTGATCCAGAGATCAAGATCATATACTTGAGAGATGTCTACCAACTACAGTCACTCTTGAGCTGAATTGTATTGTCAGTCAGCTATGAAAAGAGGTCGGACAAGAGGCGTGAGCTTATTGAAGGCAGAGGAATGGTCTAGATGCTCGCTAGAGAGCCCTTCTAGCTTTAGCTTTCCAAAGAATGCTCATTTTCTTGAGATTTATTCCATGACCTTTCATAGCTCCAGGTTACGGCTCCCGACAACTGTCATTATCACGAAAAGTATCCACCCCTTTCTGCCAGTCCAAAAAAAGCATCTGACAGAGATACCAAAATATACTCCAGTTATTGAGCATTTAATCTCCGAGAGAGAGAGTTGTATTCACCTCATTCCACTGTGGGATTAATCTCATTATTTCTGTAGAAATGGGCAGCTGCTCTCACCTCCTCATTGATTTACAGTTTGTAATTGCAATTCAACTATGTGTGCAGAGCACTGTACTAAGCGCTTGGGAAGTACAAGTTGGCAACATATAGAGACGGTCCCTACCCAACAGTGGGCTCACAGAGCACTAACTATGTGCAAAGCACTGTTCTAAGCACTGGGGAGGTTACAAGGTGATCAGGTTGTCCCATGGGGGGCTCACAGTCTTAATCCCCATTTTACAGATGAGGTAACTGAGGCGCAGAGAAATTAAGTGACTTGACCAAAGTCACACAGCTGACAATTGGCGGAGCAGGGATTTGAACCCATGATCTCTGACTCCAAAGCCCGTGCTCTTTCCACTGAGTCACACTGTTTCTCTACTCACTGTAGTAAGTGCGTGGGAGTACAGTAGAACAGAATTAGCAGAAATGTTCCCTGTCCATAAGGAGTTTATGGTTGATTCCTAAAAACGTCTTTCACCCATTTCTCTCTGCATCAAACAGATGATCCTGGCCATTAGCTTCAAGGCACTCAATTATCTCTCTCCCCACTACTTGTCCTCTCTCTTCTTCCTCTACAAGCCAGCACACACTCTTTGTTACTCTCGAGCTAACATACTCACTTTGCGTTGTTCTTATCTCTCCTGCTGCTTACCTCTTGTTCACATCCTCCCCCTGTCTAGATGGCTCTTTCCCTTCATATATGACAGATCACTGCTCTCCCCATCTTTAAAGCCCTCTTGAAGTCACCTTTCCTCCAATAACTCAATGGCATTTACATTGTACAGAGCAGTGTACTAAGCATTTGGGAGAGTACAATGCAAAAGAGTTGGTGGACACCATGACTACCTACAAGGAGCTTTCAGTGTAGAGGGGGAAAGAGGAGGCCTTCCCAATTAATAATAATAATAATAATGACATTTATTAAGCACTTACTATGTGAAAAGCACGGATCTAAGCGCTGGGGAGGTTACAATTGATTTATAATCTCCCCATTTTATATCCCCCATCTATTGTTTTAGCACTTCTGCAACCCCAAACATTTAGTACTCACATCTCCTGGATATTTTCTTCTATTATTTCTTCTTATTTGGGTAATTCATTTTACTGTCTGTTTCCCCTGTTAAACTCCTGGAGTCAGGGGTCATGTCTATTACTTCTTTTGTATTCTTCCAAGCACCTTAGTGCAGTGCTATGCAAGCAGTAGGTGCTCAGTAAATATTGATTGATTGCTTGTGGGGAAAAAAAAGTTGTGGCTGAAGAGAAGAATGATCTGCTAGCAGGAAAAGAAGGTCTTGGGTAGCAAAGCAATGAAAGATGGAATAAATAAGCTTTAAAGGTCAGGATGTCCAGCTGCTGTTGGGCTGTGGACTGGTTTCTCAAAGAAAGGAACTGAGCTCCTGTCTTTCAAGAATTTTAAAGGAAATTAGGTTAGGCATTGAGAGCAGAGATTGTCCTCAAGAATTTGAGCTGCCCAGTTCTCCAAATTACCAGTGCAGAAAGGACCATTGCTTCTCTTGCGAGGCTATTCAGTAGACAGTAGTAGCTTTTTTTATATCAGCATAGGAGATAACATGCAAAAAATTTTCCCATTTCATTTTGGCTATTAAGAAAAAGTGTATTTCTGTTCCTCTCCTGAGAAAAGTGTGATTTTCTCATTACCTTTTAATTTGCCTTATTAGCCAATTTTTGTAGTTTGCCCTGAAGCTCCTCCAAAAGATCTCGTATTGTCAAGTGAGACTTGTTGTTATCTTTCGTATCAAAGAAAGTGAGTATTTTGGATTATCCCTGAGTTTTGAAAATGCCCTGGACAAAAACACAATATGAATAATATGAAAAGCATCAGAACTTTGTGAGTGGAAGCTTATCTAGACATTAGGGCTTTTTTTTGTTAGCCACAAGCATCTTACTGAATAGAGTGGGTCTTTTAAAATTTAGAGTTCATCCCACCTTTACAGAAGTCCAGTGAGCTGAATGTCAAACTTTCTTAGCATCTAATGGTTTTAATTTTAGTGAAAAGGGGTTGGGCAGAGAGAAAAGGACACTGATATATCTAGGGTTTCTTAGTTCACTGAGGACATTGTTTTCCAGGGTTGTCTGGGATTTAAAAGTGATTGTAATTATTACAGATATTTGAATGACAACTTTTTTTCCCCACTTCTGATCTTTGTATAAATAGTTTAGAGATTTCTACAGCTATATTTGTAGTAATAAGAATAATTTTTAAAGCCATCAGATGCTAAGAAAACAGTTTGGTATTCAGCCCTTAGAAGTCAGCATGATGGTTCCCACCAACAGGTGGCTCAGAAATGCCAGTCCTTTTCTTAACCTCAGTTTCTGCAGCAGTCCAGTTGGTTGGGAGAGGAAAGCAGTTTCCTCTAAGAGAATATGAGTCAGAGAAAAGGAGTTTGAGTTGGGTTTACTTTTCTGTTAAGAAGACAGAGCAACTGGAGCGAAAGTGGAACTTGACTCCTACCAGAATGGGGGACAGGGCCAGAGCCTTTGGAATACCTGGTTGTTCCCATAGTCAGTTAGTTGTATTTATTGAGCATTTGTTGTGTGCAGGGCACTACACTAAGCAGTTGGGAGAGTACACTATAACAGTATACAGACACAATCTCATAGAACCAGACGTTGGAGGACTGGGAATTGTAAAGGCATTCAGACCCTCAGCGGCAACAAGATTCCAGCTGACCCTCCAGCCCTGGGAGGAAGAGGGGATCCCCAACGCACTGCAGCCTGGCTTCAAGCCCCAATTTTGGGTAAGGGACGGTGCCACCTCAGGGCCAAGCCTGCTCCTTGGTGCGTGGCCAAATGAAGGCCAGCCCAACCCCTGGGCCTCCAGAGAGTCCCCAGTCCAAATAGTTTGGCTCGACATTACAGAAAAACGTAAGAAAAAATCATTCACTTTAGCACTCTTCATACCAGAAAGGGTGAGGTGGCACTCATTCTCTTGCCCCATATGCTGTTCCAGAATGTTCCACCCTGTTCCTACCCCTGAGGGAACTTAAGTTTCAGCATAGGAACAGTTTCCTGAGCAGGCGTTGCCAAATATTGAATAGGATTATGAAGAAAGGGTGTGGAAGCCCCTTCTCTGGCATTCTTGTAAAACAAAAACATTTTCCATTTGGCTGGGTTGGTTCAGGTAGAATCCTGCCTGAAAATAGGACACCCTAACCAAATCTGAAACATAGCTGCCGCGTGAATATTCTTTACTCAGACATCTTTAGAGTTCAAGAAGATACCCCCTGCCAGAAACATCCACGAAGGACCATAAAAAAGTGCAGCATAAGTTTATGGATCTCTGTATGTCCTGAAAGAGAAGCTTTAATCTGCCATATTCCTGAGATAGAAATGTGCAAGTTACGATGATCAGAGGGGATAATATTTTGAAAGTTCTATGAGAATTGAAAATGGTCTGAGCAAAGTATTCATTAGATGCCACTTTTGATAACCCATTGTGGATGGAAGGTAAACATTGAAATGGCAGAAAAAAGAGGGAAGTGAGAGATCATTTAATCTGTGTATGAGCTGGACCTTCACGTTGTGTTCAGTTTTTACAGTGAGCCATTTCTCATTTTATTTATTTGTCAAGTAATTCCTCAGAAGCAGCAGAAAAATAACTATTGACCTTGTAATATTTTAGACTGCAATTCGCCATCCATCATTGATGTCCATTCTAAACGATTTTACAAACCACACTCCAAATTTAATATCAAAATTACAGACCTTCCCACCCTATAAATTATAAATAACCAAACAACAGAAAAAGAAAAACCTTCTGAAGAACTTTTTTTGCCTAATAGTTACTTGACAAGAACTTGACAAGCCTCAAATGAGCTCACCATTTTCCCTTCTTCACTCATGGACATAGGTTTTGCTCCCATTAACAGAGAGCTGTAATCTGGTCTCAGTTGCCTTCCATTAATGTGCGGGATGCTGTTTGCGTATCCTGGATATCGGTTTTAATGTGGAATCCTAGACTGTGAGCCCCGTGTGGGACAGCGACTACATCCAACCTGATCAACTTGCATCTATCCCAGAGCTTGTAACAGTGCTAGACACAGTAAGCACTTTCCAAATATAATCATCATCATCATCCACCCAAGGCATCTCTCTCTTTCTCTCAGAGAGACCTGAAATTCAGTCAAGTTCCCAGGAATCTTCAGGGTCAGAGAGAGCCCCTATTCTTTGGGCCACTTTGGGGACCAATCCTGACCCAAATGAATGGGTTTCATGTACTCCATTGTATTCTTCCAAGCATTAGCCATCAGACTGTGAGCCTCATGTGGGACAGGGAACGTATCCAACCTGATGATCTTGTATCTACCCCAGCACTTAGTGCTTGGTACATAGTAAACACTTAACAAATACCACACCTATTTAGTAAATTGCTCTGCACATAGTAAGCACTCAATAAATACCATTGATTGAATGAATAATTTGGAACTGTGCACAGGAAAGAGCCAAACCAGTGGCTCTGGTTCCCTAATGATGATAATATTTTTCCACTCTTTTCTCCACTCTTTCAATCAGAAATATAATTAGATTTATTTTTTAACATCACAGAAGAAAGTGTGCAAAGATTAATAGCTGGCCATAGACCATCTTCTCTAAATGCATGAAATATTTTCAGCAGGTTCCTGGTTTTCTTATCCACTGATAGCTCCTAAATGTGAGTGTTTTCTGAGAAAACGATTTTCCTTTGTAGAGTGTTCTGAAACATCATTCCCACATTTGTAAAAATGCAGGAATGTACTGCCCAGAATTCGGGGTCACCTCCAGTAATGTACTCCCTGAGGAGCATTTCCTTTTTCTGCAGCATGGAATATCACCCCTTTTAAGAAGTGCTATTGAAAATGGAAAACTTCTAAAACAAAGGCATTATTGTACTTTACTGTATTTATTGTAGTTTATTGCAAAAGCCTTCAAGAAAATCTTTTTTATAATAATAGTAAAGGCATTTGTTAAGTGCTTACTATGTGCGAAGCATTGTTCTAAGCGCTAGGGGGGATACAAGCTGATCAGGTTGTCCCACATGGGGTTCACAGTCTAAATCCCCATTTTACAGATAGGTAACTGAGGCCTAGAGAAGTTAAGTGACTTGCCCAAAGTCACACAGCTGACAAGTGGCGGAGCCGGGATTAGATCCCATGGCCTCTGGCTCTTAAGCCCGTGCTCTTTCCACTGAGCCACGTAAGTGCTTAGTAAGTACCAAGTACTGGGGTAGATACAAGTTGGTCAGGTCGAACATGGGGCTCGTATTCCAAGTAGGAGGAAGGAGAGGTTCCAAATCCCCATTTTATAGTGGAGGAAACTGAGCACAGAGAACTTGCCCAAGGCCACACAGCAAGCAGCGGACAGAGGTGGGATTAGAACCCAGGTCCTCTGACTCCCAGCTCCATGTTCTTTCCTCTAGGCCATGCTACTTACTCCATTTCTCAAATCCAGACTTTTCTCAGTAGACATTTCACCCTTTGATCAGAGAATGAATCTGTGGGGATCAGATGATTGTGGAGATTTTAGATCATTACTCAAAATGGACTACTTAGAAATGTTGACTGCTGAGTAAAGCCATGGCAAGTATTTATCCGAAGTTAATTGGCAAAATAAGGCCCCCATGGACATTAATTGGCATAATGGATTCCTTCTGTTGAGCCTCTTTGCCAGTATAATTAGTAACTGAAGGTGTACCACTAAAAATTCCATTAGCATTGTCCTCAGGATCAGCATATGGCTGGGTAAAATGAAAGAGTTCTTCCCTTGCGTGATTTCCTATTGGTGATTGGCTACCCTTTGAATTCTTAAAGAGAGAGTCTAGGAAACTGGAGACCTAGCTTTCACCTTTTTCCTGAAGGAGTCAGATTATGTGGTGTTTTCAGGAAGCAGCATGGCCTAATAATAATAATGGTATTTGTTAAGCGCTTATTATGTGCAAAGCACTGTGGAAAGAGCATGGGCCTGGGAATGAGAGGCCCTGGGAGTCAGAGGACCTGGGTTCTAATCCTGGCTCCACCTCTTGTCTAGACAAGTTGCTCAACTTTTCTGTACCTCAGTAAAGTAGGGATTAAAATTCTACTCCCTCCTATTTGACTGTGAACCGCCATGTGAGACAGGGATGGTGTCCAACCAGATAAGCTTGTAGCTACCCTAGCACTTAGGGCAGTCCTTGGCACCTAGCAAGTGCTTAACAAACACCATAATAATAAATTAATAATATGGATGGTTAGGTCAGAGTGGAAATCCCAAAATAGTCTTGCCCACTCCTATATATATATAGGAATATATATATATATATATAGGAATATATATATATGTTCAATCGTATTTATTGAGCATTTACTGTGTGTAAAGCACTGTAATAATAATAATAATGGCATTTGTTAAGCGCTTACTCTGTGCAAAGCACTGTTGTAAGAGCTGGGGAGGATTCAAGGTGATCAGGTTGTCCTATGTCAGGCTCACAGTCTTAATCCCCATTTTACAGATGTGGTAACTGAGGCACAGAGAAGTTAAGTGACTTTCCCAAAATCACACAACTGACAATTGGCGGAGCTGGGATTTGAACCCATTACCGCTGACTCCCAAGCCCGTGCTCTTTCCATTGAGCCATGCTGCTTCTCTGAAAAAAAATAATGGAATTTAAGTGCTTACTATGTGCAAAGCACTGTTCTAAGTGCTAGGGAGGATATAAGGTGATCAGGTTGTCCCACGTGGGGCTCACAGTCTTAAACCCCATTGTACAGATGAGGTAACTGAGGCACAGAGAAGTTAAGTGACTTGCTCAATGTCACACAGGTGACAAGCGGCAGAGCCAGGATTTGAACCCATGACCTGACTCCCAAACCCGTGCTCTTTCAACTGAGCCATGCTGCTTCTCTAAGTGCTGCTTCACTGTACTAAGTGCTTGGGAGAGTACAATAGGACAACAGACACATACCTATTTATACATATTTTATGCAATTATTGCAGACACTAGGTAGCTAATAAACTAGTCAAATTGCTTCAAATAGAAGTTCTCAGGGTGCTTTTGTTTGAAAGGACTGCTGTATACAGATAGCTGCTCTGGAAAGACTTTCACAAAAATGTCGACCAGCTCAGGAGCTACTTTGCAGTTAACCAAGTACTTTAAGCTGATTAGAAGCCTGAGAAAGACCGAGGTTATTCACCGGCGTGCATCACAGCCACCTAACGCTTAGCCAAATATTTTCTTTGTCAGTGCAAGTCACGAAATCCTGCACTCTGGGCAGACTGACAGGCAAAATGCAGAAATTCAAATCAGAAGCTTTGCATTTAGAAGGTTGGAAGGCTTTAGTGTAAATACCACATGAAGCTTCAGGCCAAATGAAGGTTAGAGAGCAGTTGTGTTGAATCTTCTATGTGGTCGCAAAACCCTGGGACCTTTGGCTTCTTAAGCATTTTCACCAGTGTCACTGCATGTTTTCAACTTTTAAATTCCATGAAAGTAGCAGTAGTAATGATGTTTACTGAATACCCGCTGGGTCCAGTGAACTATTCTAAGTGCTTGGAAACGTACAAAAGAAGCCTAAGGCATATTCCCTGCCCACAGGGGCTTAACTCTGTAAAGATCGCTCATAATGAAGTCCTAGAAGATCTCTCGTAGGCCAGTGTTTGTGATGCTTGTGTTTTGAGCACTAGACCTTATTAGACCCGACCAGTTGGAGATACAATGTCCACATATTTATTACTCTATTTATTTATTTATTTATTTATTTATTTTACTTGTACATTTCTATCCTATTTATTTTATTTTGTTGGTATGTTTGGTTCTGTTCTCTGTCTCCCCCTTTTAGACTGTGAGCCCACTGTTGGGTAGGGACTGTCTCTATGTGTTGCCAATCTGTACTTCCCAAGCGCTTAGTACAGTGCTCTGCACATAGTAAGCGCTCAATAAATACGATTGATTGATTGATTGAGACTTGAAAGCAGGAGGCAGTGATCCAGTTGACTGTTCAAGTCATGCTTTCCTACCTGTCATCCAGTCTCCCCGACTCCCAAAACATCAATGTGACTACTGCTGAGGTGGTTCCAACTACCTGTGTTTAAGGTATTCGACCCTTGATGGTGTCTCAGCCTGCATGCCAACAACACTTCCATCCTAACCAGATGAAATCAGGTGTTTTCAAATTATCCTATCAAATATGGAATGGTAACTCATTTCTCGGTTAATAATTGGGCTACTTTATTCTGAAGAGCTACTGCTTTATACCTATAACAAATCATAGTTGGAGGGGTATTGCTTATTTGTTTGCAAGTATATTTCTCAGTGGCAGCTGTTCTTATCAGGCCCTGGGATCTGCCATTAATTTTGAGTAGCCAGAAATACTTCCGTCTCATCAGCCATAAGAATTATGGCAACCCTTTGATGAGTTTTCAGTATTAGCATTTCTCAAAAGCTGCGGAGGTTGAAATTTATAGCATTAGATGGGCACAAAAGCAAGGATGCTTCATAAGCTGCCAGGTGACATTTAGGTGAGTTGGTACGCAAAAGGCTTGTGGTAGCAGGATGGGCTGACTACAGAAACAGCAACTGAGAATATTTTTCTCTACTCTGTAAAAGGACATTATTCAAATAGTTGCACATTATACAAGTGAATAATATTAGAGGTTTGTAGGAGGGAGATGTATGCTTCACTTTTATCAGCACCACAAAATTAAACAGATGTTTGTCTTATGTGTCTAAAGATGCCTTGACTTGCTTAGTTGTCCTCATTTTTCTTTAAGTGACTTAAGAATTCAGTTGATATTGTTTTATTTTTATAGATTAATAAAAGGTGGGTATGAATTTGCTGTATTTCAGTACTACAGCTACTTATAGCAAAAGAAATATTGGTATCATTTTTCCAATACTGTGTTACCCATTACTTTTGATACCTGTGTTTAATACTAAATCTAGGTAGTATAAAAATTGATTTCAATAGGAGCAAAGCTTCTAATGAAAATAAGGTTTTTGATTACATTTAATTTGCCTTAATGGCAGAACACTGAGTGATCTTAAAATAAACATAATAAGTGTTTTGGTCACAGCTTGTTCTAGGTTCCTCCCCAAATTAGAAAAAATTTAGATTATTGTGAAGTTTTGAAAGGTAAATTAACTATAGGATTAGAGGTTCATTCCCTTTTGGGGTAATTAGGATCTATTTACATTATTCAAAGATACGCAATATTAGAAAAGATTTCCATTTTTTCCCCAGGGAAATGAAAAATTACTTTAAAAAATCCCTGCCACTCATTGGTAACTCACTGAGCTTTTTGAACATTTGGATTGTTCTTCTTGTAGATGAACTTTTCCAATTGAAAATGAAAAACCTTGTGGTCGGAAAGCTAGAAATGTAACTTTCAACTGCAGCAGCAACACATAAAAGATAAAGAAGGGAAAATAATAGTAACAATGCTGTTATGAATTGTGGTAAAGTGCTTACTCTTTGTCAAGCACTGTACAAAACATCGAGGTTGACTCAATTTAAGCAAATCGGATATAAGTAAATTGCTGTCCCACATGAAGCTGACAGTCTTAGGGAGGGAGGGAGGTATTTTGCCCTCATTTTGCAGATAATAATAATAATAATGATGATGATATTTAAGTGGTATGTGCTAGGCACTGTACTAAGCACAGAGTGGATACAAGCAAATCAGGTTGAATACAGTCCCTTATCCCAGGTGGGGCTTACAGTCTCAATCCCCATTTTACAGATGAGGTAACTGAGGCATGGAGATGTGAAGTGACTTGCCCAAGGTCACACAGCAGACAGGTGGCAGAGCTGGGATTAGAACCCATGATCTTCTGACTCTTATGCCTGTGCTCTGTCCACTGTGGCAGATGTTAACAGTGTCACAGAGAAGTTAAGTGACTTGTACAAGGTCACACAGCAGTGAAGTGGAAGAGCCAGCATTAGTAGCCAGGTCTCTTGACTCCCAGGGCCGTGCTCTTTCCAGTAAACCAAGCTACTTCTCACTGCTAACTTTGAGAAGAGAAATTTGAATTGAGTGAAGGGAAAAATCAGATTAAAGAGGATTAAGAGGAAAGTTATAGGAGGGGGAGTGATGGCAGCCGATATAATAATTATGGTATTTGTTAAGCGCTTACTATCTGCTGAGCATTGTTCTAAGGGCTGGATATATTCATCCCATTTAAGGAGTTGGGACAGAAGTGGGAGGAGGGATATGGGGTGAGGAGACATGGGATCCAGATAACTTTTTTTTTTTTTAGGATAGAGGAGACACAAGCATGTTTCCGGGCACAGACAAAGGAACCATTAGACTGTGAGAGGTTGGTGATGGGAGGGACTGTCTCTATGTGTTGCCAATTTGTACTTCCCAAGCGCTTAGTACAGTGCTCTGCACATAGTGAGCACTCAATAAATACGATTGATGATGATGATGATGATGGTGGTCAGGGAGGAAAGATTATGTGCTAGTATTTTTAACGATTGATTTAGGAGATGAGAAAATATAGTATGAATTGTCTCCCTATTTTTAAATGTGTGATTTAGCCTTTCCAATCCACCAGTTTCAAGAATAGCATAGATAATTCATCTTTTTTTGGTCAAAAAGTGCTAGTATCTTCCCAATTTCTAGCTGTTTCTTATGTTTCCTAGGCTTAATAAAATTTTAATGTTTGCACTGTGAAGCCCATAATCAAAACATTACACTTTTTGGCACTGATCTTGCAGTTAACATGTTCCTCACAAAGATCCCATGTTTGACCTTGACATACCACTTTCCCACAAGAACTAGCATCAATTCACAGGTTCTCAGAAGGAAAATGACAAGGAATGAAGTGCCCTTTGTTTTCTCAGACATAGAATTTTTCCTATTCTTTTCTATAAATCTTAAAAGCACTGAATATGAGTCATTCACAATAGCATTGACCAAGCATTACAGAACACTAAATAGGGCATTTATCAGGAATTACAAAGGAAAAGCCCATACTTTAAGGCAGCTTGCAATCCAACAATTATTTTATTGGGCTGTTTATGCTCAGCTTTCCTAGTCTTTAAAGAGTGCATCACATGCAAAGAGGAAAATGCATGCTCCCCAAGCTTCCTACAATGGAGGGACATTAGTTGAAGTTCTGTATTTTCATTGTGATGGATTTCTTTTTTCCTTACCTATTTTGGAGATGTTTCCGTAGTCTATGTCTTGTACACTAGAGGAAACAATGTATAGTGTTACTGAAATTGAGTTCAGTTGATTTATTGTATATTTTAGAAACCCAATTTGAATTGAATTCATATTGTTGAGCTTGGTAGTCATAAAAATTTAAAGAGTAAACAGTTTACCTTGGGACATCAAATTTGGGGCCACTTTGCCATATGAGCACAACCAAGAATCCATATCAGCCATTTGGGGTTTAGTGCTAAGTCAGGAAGGTATAGAATTAAGATCCAAGAATAATAATTGTGTTTTTTAAGCATTTACTTTGAGCCTGGAACTGTACTAATTGCTGGGGTGGATACAAGTAAATTGGGTTGGACAAAGTCTCTGTCCCACATAGGGCACCCAATCTCAATCCCCATTTCATCAATCAATCAATCAATCGTATTTATTGAGCGCTTACTGTGTGCAGAGCACTGTACTAAGCGCTTGGGAAGTACAAGTTGGCAACATACAGAGACAGTCCCTACCCAACAGTGGGCTCACAGTCTAAAAGGGGGAGACAGAGAACAAAACCAAACATACTAACAAAATAAAATAAATAGAATAGATATGCACAGGTAAAATAAATAAATAAATAGAGTAATAAATATGTACAAGCATATATACATATATACAGGTGCTGTGGGGAAGGGAAGGAGGTAAGATGGGGGGATGGGGAGGGGGGCAAGGGCGAGAGGAAGGAAGGGGCTCAGTCTGGGAAGGCCTCCTGGAGGAGGTGAGCTCTCAGTAGGGCCTTGAAGGGAGGAAGAGATTTCATGGATGAGGTAACTTAGTCCCAGAGAAGTGAAATGACTTCCCCAAGTCACACAGCAGACAATTATCCAGACAAATGTCCAGGAGTGTTTAGGCCCCAGTGGTCAAGGCTACGAGAAGCCCAAATCAGAAAACATCAAAGTTGGGATATCATTAATTCCAAAGATTAGGAAAGGTCACTACTAAGATCAAAGTTTGCAAGGTAATATTTGTAGCCACTGTGGGATCCTTGTGGTCAGGGAATCTCTAACTAGGGCTTCCAACTCCTCCAAAACATCCAGTGATCTAATGCACTCAATTAGATAAGTCTTGCCATTGATCCCTCATCCACATCCTCCCTCTGTCCTGGAACTCCCACCCTCACCTTCTGTGACAAACTAGCACTCTCCCTGCCTTCAAAGCTTTATTAAAATCACATCTCCTCCAAGAGGCCTTTCCTGATTATGCCCTCTTTTCCCACAGTCCGTCTCCCTTCCGCATCTCCTGTGCCCTTGGATCTGTACCCTGTAAGCACTCAATATTCACCGCATGCTCAACACTTACATACATATGTATAATTTATTTTTATACCAGTCTCTCGCTCTAGACTGTAAACCTGTGGTAGGCAGAGAATGTCTTTCAACTCTGTTGTATTGTGCTCTCCCGAGCGCTTAGTACCGTGCTCTCTGCACACAGTAAGCACTCAAATACCATTGACTGATTGATTCCACCAAAATGTGGATGCCCACAGTGCTTACCCTATTATGGAAATATGTATGTACTTTGGGGAGCACAAGATTTCATTTACTTTACTGTTCAAAAACCCAAAGTAAGACCATTTATTTTAGTAATGTCTGGAAAGGAAATTTAAACAGTCTCTCTCTATCATAATACTTTCTTCTAAATAATACTTTCCACTACTTTGGCTTAAAAATCAGGGAAAGATCAGAAGCAACCTTTGAAAAATGAGGCATGTTAGAGACTCAGAGAAAGGTGAGAAATGACCGGTTAACTTAATGTTTTTGATTTTGTTTTCTTTATCCTTCAGGTATGTGAGGGACAGAAGCAAATGATGAGCAAATAATTTCAAAGGAGAGGTCATGGGCAATTTACCAATTTTTCTCATGGTCTAAACAATTTGTTCTAAGCATTCTTTTTCATACAGTAACACTTCCAGCAAAAAAGTGGGTTTTCTTTGCAGGCATAATTAGATGTTTTAATCTTGGGAAAAATTGCAGATTTTTTATACTGGACACCTTTATAGTTTAACACTTGGAATAGTTCACAATTCTGAAATGGCATCCATAGAAATACCTGTTTGTTTTGCTCGCTTCTCCTGTTGATTGAAAAAGAATTACCTTTGCAGCCGGTAATTAGACGTTTAAAAAAAATTTGGCTACAGCTTAGGTGTTTCATATAGGAACTCAAATACAATAATTGTAAATGGAGGATTCACAATCTGTACCGTGTTTATATTTTTGTAGCAAAACAAATTCATGTTTGGTTCTACTAGCTCTGCTTGGCACATAGTAAGGGCTTCACAAAAACCATAATTATCATCATCACCATCATCATTATTATCATCATCATCCCCTCTAGACTGGAAACTTGTGGGCAGGAAATGTGTCTAACAACTCTGTTGCCTTGGCTCTCCCAAGTGCTTTGTACAGTGCTGTGCACACAGTAAGCGCCCAATAGATACCATTGATTGATGACCATATCATACTCTCCCAAATGCCTAGTACCATGCTCTACACACAGTAAGCTCTTTATGAAGACCATTATAAAGACCCTTCCTCCACCACCCCTCCCCTTTTAGACTGTAAGCCCAGTATGGGTATGGATTGTCTCTCTTTATTGCTGAATTGTACTTTCCAAGTGCTTAGTACAGTGCTGTGCACACAGCCCTCTCTATAAATACGAATGAATGAATGACCACTGACTGATTGGCTCCCCCAACCCATTCGTTCCAGGCAATTGGGTCTGATTTGGTTGGTTGCAGTCCCATCTCCCTCATCAGCTGCTCCCACCCCCACTCCCACCCGAAAAAGCCAAATAAAGGTGGTGGAAGGCTGCCTTCATGGGTTCGGGCTTGGTACCATTAACTTCATGTCCTTTTCCCCATCCTCCCACAGCTGAAAGGCAGAAAAGGAATCAGTCCTAGGCCCTACCAGCCCTGGGACTTGTGCAGCTCCTGCCATCCTCACAGGGCTGCAGGAGCAGATCCCCAGCCCCAGAAGCTATGAGGATGACCCATCGTGGCCTATTGGCACCACCCGCTGCCATCTTGCAGTGTGCAGTAGTAGCCCCGAGGCTGGACCATCTGCAGTTGAGCTAAGGCTGGCCGTTCATTCTCAGTCTCCTTCGCGGGCTTCTCCTCCCCCTCCCATCCCTTTACTGTAGGGGTTCCTTAAGGGTCAGTGCTTGGTCCCCTTCTGTTCTCTATCTATCTACACTCACTCCCTTGTTGAACTCATTTGCTTCCACGGCTTCAACTATCATCTCTACGCTGATGACATCCAAATCTACACCTCTGTCCCTGCTCTCTTTCCCTCCCTTCAGGCTCGGGTCTCCTCCTTCCTTCAGGACATCTCCATCTGGATGTCTTCCCGCCATCTAAAACTCAATATGTTTAAGACTGAACTCCTTATCTTATATATCTGTATATATAGTTGTACAGATTTATTACTCTATTTACTTGTATTTACTATTCTATTTATTTTGTTAATGATGTGCATATAGATTTAATTCTATTTGTTCTGATGACTTTGACACCTGTCTACATGTTTTGTTTTGTTGTCTGTCTCCCCCTTCTTGACTGTGAGCCCGTTGTTGGGTAGGGACCATCTCTATAGGTTGCCGACTTGTATTTCCCAAGCGCTTAGTACTGTGCTCTGCACACAGTAAGTGCTCAATAAATATGACTGAATGAATGAAATGTATGAGTCCCTGGAGGATGAAGAAAAGAAGGAGGGTGAGATGGTGATACTGCACCAGGGAGGACAACTTAATTCAGTGAGTGCCTCCTATGTGCAGAGCACTATACTGGACTCTTGGGAAAATACAGTAATATTATTTAGTAAGCTCTAGTGGATAGAGCATGGGCTTGAGAGTCAGAAGGTAATGAGTTCTAATTCTGGCTCTGCCACTTGTCTGCTGTGTGACCCTGGGAAAGTCACTTCACTTCTCTGGGCCTCCGAACCACATCTGTAAAAAAAAGGGATTAAGACTGTGAGCCCTATATGGGACAGAGACTGTGTCCAACCCAATTTGCTTGTATCCTCCCCAGCGCTTAGTACAGTGCTTGGCACATAGCGCTTAACCAATACCATAATTATAGTTACTACTGCACTAAGCACTTTTAGAGCATATAGCAGACAATGCAGGAAGGAGTAGAAACAAGATGTCTTAGTGAAAAGAGCATAGGCCCGGGAGTCAGAGGACCTGGGTTCTAATTTGGTCGCCTGCCAGCTGTGTGACCTTGGGCAAGTCACTTAACTTCTCTGTGCCTCAGTTACCACATCTGTAAAAATGGGGATTAAGACTGTGAACCCCATGTGGGACAAGGACTATTCCATCCTGATTATTGTGTATCTACCCTAGCACTTTGTACAGTGCCTGGCACATATTAACCACTTAACAAATACCATTAAAAAAATGCAGGTAAGAGACTCAATTCAAATACCTTCTTACCTTCCTGTCCTTTGCCCTTTCTCTCTCATCTCTCTCTTGCTCCTCTTTCTTCTCCTCCTTTTCCTTCAACTTCTCCCCCTCCTCCTCCCCAATTATACTTCTCTTTCTCCTATTTCTCTCTCTCTCTCTCCCCCTCTTCCACTATCCATCTATTTTTCCCCTTTGTCTCCCTCCCCATAAAGGGCCATTTTTAAACATGGCTTATTAGTTCATTAAAATTGCTGATCTAACCCAAGCAGGAAGTTTTCTGCCTTTACAGAGGTTTTGAGAGAGAATGTTTTTTGGATGAAAAGGGGTTGCAGTAGAAAACATTTTACTTAATGTAGGTAAAGCGTTGATCTAGACCATTGAGCTGTAGTAACTATCTATTAGGTAAAGCAGCTGATTGCATCAAGATCTGTGCTACTGCGTTTCCCCTTTGGAAAATGTGAATTATCAAAGAGAGATACTAAATGCTAGTCAGCAGACATATTAAAATAGGTTCATTATGCAGAATCTGGGCAACAGCATAAATCCAAAAGCATGCATAAATAAGGTATCTTGAATTTCTATCATGTAGCACTTTCCTTCTGGACCTCTTCAAGAACATGCCAGTTCTACTTATCCTCTTAGAATTCCTATGTGTTGATTATTTTTGGTATCACTAGGATCTCTAGTGAACCTAGAGAAGCAGCATGGCTTAGTGGAAAGAGCCCAGCCTTGGGAGTCAGGGGACGTGTGTTCTAATCCCGGCTCTGCCACTTATCAGCTGTGTGGCCTTGGGCAAGTCTCTTAACTTCTTTGTGCCTCAGTTACCTCATCTGTAAAATGGGGATTAAGACTGTGAGCCCCACGTGGGACAACCTGATTACCTTGTATCTACTCCAGTGCTTGGAACAGTGCTTGACACATAGTAAGTGCTTAACAAATACCATCATTATTATTATTATTCTGTGAGATAGCTTTATTCCCATGTTCAATTTGGAAATCTGGTATATTGGGTAGGCAAGGACTTTTACAGGTCATGCAGTAAACCTGGGATAGAGTAAAGTTTAGTAGCTGGGCCTCCATATCCCCATTATTTTCAACCACACTCTTCCCTGGGAAGACTTTTCCATTTCATTCATTCATTCATTCATTCAATCAATCATATTTATTGAGGGCTTACTGTGTGCAGAGCACTGTACTAAGCGCTTGGGAAGTGCAAGTTGGCAACATATAGAGACGGTCCCTACCCAACAACGGGCTCACAGTCTAGAAGGGGGAGACAGACAACAAAACAAAAGATGTGGACAGGTGTCAAGTCATCAGAATAAAGCTAGATGCACATCATCAACAAAATAGAATAGTAAATATGTACAAGTAAAATAGAGTAATAAATCTGTACAAACATATATACAGGTGCTGTGGGGAGGGGAAGGAGGTAGGGTAGGGGGGATGGGGAGGCAAAGAGGAAAAAGGGGGCTCAGTCTGGGAAGGCCTCCTGGAGGAGGTGAACTCTCAGTAGGGCTTTGAAGGGAGGAAGAGAGCTATGTTGGCGGATGTGCGGAGGGAGGGCATTCCAGGCCAGGGGTAGGACGTGGGCCGGGGGTCGACGGCAGGACAGGCGAGAACGAGGTACAGCGAGGAGGGTAGTGGCAGAGGGTGCGGACTGGGCTGTAGGAGGAGAGAAGGGAGGTGAGGTAGGAGGGGGAGAGGTGATGGACAGCCTTGAAGGCAAGAGTGAGAAGTTGTTGCTTGATGCGTAGGTTGACTGGCAGCCACTGGAGATTTTTGAGGAGGGGAGTAACATGCCCAGGGCGTTTCTGCACAAAGATGATCCAGGCAGCAGAGTGAAGTAGAGACTGAAGTGGGGAGAGACAGAAGGATTTGAGAACAGAGAGGAGGCTGATGCAGTAATCCAGTCGGGATAGGATGAGAGATTGAACCAGCAAGGTAGCAGTTTGGATGGAGAGAAAAGGGCGGATCTTGAAGATGTTGCGGAGGTGAGACCTGCAGGTTTTGGTGACGGATTGGATTTGAGGGGTGAACGAGAGAGTGGAGTCGAGGATGACCCCAAGGTTGTGGGCTTGTGAGACGGGAAGAATGGTAGTTCCATCTACAGTGATGGGAAAGTCAGGGAGAGGGCAGGGTTTGGGAGGAAAGATAAGGAGTTCAGTCTTGGACATATTGAGTTTTAGATGGCGAAAAGACATCCAGATGGAGATGTCCTGAAGGCAGGAGGAGACCTGAGCCTGAAGGGAGGGAAAGAGGGCAGGGACCGAGATGTAGATTTGGATGTCATCAGCATAGAGATGATAGTTGAAGCCGTGGGAGCGAATGAGTTCACCAAGGGAGTGAGTGTAGATAGAGAACAGAAGGGGACCAAGAACTGACCCTTGAGGAACCCCTACAGTAAGGGGATGGGAGGGGGAGGAGGAGCCCGCAAAGGAGACTGAGAATGAACAGCCGGAGAGATAAGAGGAGAACCAGGAGAGGACAGAGTCTGTGAAGCCAAGGTTGGATAGCGTTTTGAGGAGAAGGGGGTGGTCCACAGTGTTGAAGGCAGCTGAGAGGTCGAGGAGGATTAGGATAGAGTAGGAGCCATTGGATTTGGCAAGAAGGAGGTCATTGGTGACCTTTGAGAGGGCAGTTTTGGTGGAGTATGGGGGACAGAAGCCAGATTGGAGGGGGTCAAGGAGAGAGTTGGCGTTGAGGAATTCGAGGTAGCGGATGTAGACGACTCGTTCAAGGAGTTTGGAAAGGAAAGGTAGAAGGGAGATAGGGCAATAACTAGAAAGGGAGGTGGGGTCAAGAGCGGTTTTTTTTAGGATGAGGAAGACGTGGGCATGTTTGAAGGCAGAGGGGAAGGAACCAGTGGAGAGTGAGCAATTGAAGATGGAAGTTAAGGAGGGGAGGAGGGAAGGGGCGAGAGCTTTCATAAGATGAGGGGGAATGGGGTCAGAAGCAGAGGTGGATGGAGTAGTACTTGAGAGGAGGGAGGAGATCTCATCTGAAGATACTGCTGGGAAGGATGGGAGAGTAGCGGACAGGGTTGAGAGCAGGGGGGTTGGAGAAGGGGGAGTGACTTTGGGGAACCCAAACCTGATGGAGTTAATTTTACTAATGAAGTAGAAGGTCAGATTGTTGAGTGGGGGATGGAGGAGGGGGAGGAACAGGGGGCCTGAGAAGGGATGTGTTGGGGGAGTTGGATTCTTTTGATCCCTTCTTGATGGAAGGTGGAGGGGGAGGCCAAAAATGAGGGAAATGAAATTCCATTAGGAATATTTACAAGTTATTGTTTTGTTCCTTCCCTGATGCGCACAGAGTAAGGTTACAGACACTCTAGTGTCCTCATTCTAAATTTTACTGCCAACACCACGTCTGAGTTGAAAAGGAAAATGCTACCTTTGCCTAAAGAAAAATGAGTTTGCTTACTTCAGCCAGGAAATGCTTTTAACTTGCTACTCTGGTCAAGAGTGAATTTGCGCACTCATTTTCCCCGGGAGAAAATTGAACACCTCGTCAGTCACTTAAAAAAAATGATCAAACTACCAAAACTGTTAAAGGTGATTGCCAAGCACTTTAACTTCCCAACATTAGGGAAGGGAGAGGGTGGGACGTCTAATAATTCAACTGGGTATGAGGTCGAATGAAGAAATTTACGTGCCAAGAAAACAAATATAAGCAGAACACATCACCTCTCTAAGATATGGCTAGGGCTGTCAAGAGTTGTTGGAAGTTAATCCATTCATTTGAAACCCACTGATGATAGTTGCTTACAAACTGCCTTTTTTTTTTCTGCCCCTGCCCACTGGTGGTTTCCCACCCTCCAGTGTTAGAAAAGTGGAGTGAAGGACTGCACTTCTGTTTCTAACTCCACTGCTCCACTTCTGAGTGATTTTACAAGCTTCAAGTCCAAAACATCTAGTTCGTATAGTCTTAAGTAGAAGCACCTGCAGAGCCCAGTGCTTTTGATGCAGTTATTCCTTCTCTGCACCGCCTCCCCCGCCCCAATCTCTCATTTCCCTTCTTAACTCTCTGGTGTGTTCTTGTAAAGCCTTCTAACTGTGGCCAATATATACCAAACTAGCTTTAGGCAAAATCTCTGCAGCAGATAGATGGAACTGATCCAGATGGAACTGAATGCTGCAGCCGTGGCCCAGTTCCACACTTACAGAATCTTACTTTTAAGTAGAAGTCAAGTGCATTACGTACTCAGTTTTAAAATATAGTAATTTGAATTAGCTTGGGTACATTAATACAGTGACATATAGAACTGTCCTTCAGGCTTGAAGTTGACATTACCTGTCAGTGAGATTCTAGCCATGGGTGCAGGTGAAACTGAAAAGACTAATGCATAGCAAAGTTCCTTCCACACCCTGCAGATGTAAAATCATTCTTTGCTGTGTTATCATATTTGGTGTTCAGAGTGCCTGGCACTACTTTTTATTTTACTCCTTGATATCTATGATTTTTTAAGCCCCTGTTGTAAAAAAAAAAACACTGTTTCCTCATTGCCTTACACCAGTCTGGTCTCTCTGACATTTATTGTTGCACTTGAGCCACTTTGTGTGAGTTGTGTTTAAATATTTTAAAACAATTCTCCTGCCCTCCTTGCTTGTCAGCTTTTGTCCATGACTATACAGAAGCTGTTTAGGTATCTTGCTATCATCCCTTTTCCTCATACTTACTACCCAGCCAAGTTGGTTTGAGGCGTATTTTACTTCAGCCCTGTAGCCTGACTGGCATCCAGAGTCTCATTTTGCAATACTTTGCATTTGATGATGTGTGATACATTGGAAAAATTAAGTAGGATGTGGAGTCTGGGAGAAATCCATGCCTCTTGCATGAAGTTGGATATTTCTGTTCTTCAGTAGAACTTCAGCTAGGGCTGGCTTCAGTTCGACTCTTCAGAATCAGAGGATCTGGGTTCTATTCCCAGCATGGCATAGTGGCTAGAGCATGGGCCTGGGAATCAGAAGGTCATGGGATCTAATTCCGGCTTGTCTGCTGTGTGACTGTGATCAAGTCACTTCACTTCCCTGTGCCTCAGTTACCTCATCTGTAAAATTGGGATTAAGACTGTGAGCCTTATGTGGGACAGGGACTGTGTCCAACCTGATTATCCTGAAACTATCCCAGTGCTTAGAACAGTTCCTGGCACATAGTAAGGGCTTAACAAATGCCATCATTATCATTATTATTATCAGCTCCACCGTTTGCCTGCTGCATGACCTTGGTAAAGTCATTTAACTTTTTTCTACCTCATTTTTCTCATCAGTAAAGTAGGAATTGTGTTTAGGATGGTAGGCCTATCTGGTACAGGGACTTTGTCCAATCTGACTAACTTGTATGTGTGTCAGCTATTAGTGCAGTGTTGGACACATAGTAAGCACTTAACAAGTGCCACAAGTATTTTTATTATTATTCAGAGCCCTCCTCAAATTACTGCACTTCTAGGAGGACTATCCTGATTCACTCTAATCTCCCTATCCTATTTTCCGCATAAAACCACTTCAATACTTCTCTTTCACCTATGCACTTGAATCATCTCCCCCAAAGCACTTAGGTACTCACCTGAACTTCTCCTCTATGCCATCACTTATATATTTAAATGATGTTGTTTCTTTCTCCCCAGAATTTATTTTAGTATTTCCCTCCTCTGCTATAGTCTAAGCTCCCCCTATCTATAATACATTTGAATGTTTCTCTCTCCCAGTAGTTTTTAAGCCCTTTGAGGGCAGGGATGATGCCTGCAAACTCCACTGTACTCTCCTGAGTGTTTGGTACAGTGGTTTGCACAGAGTAAGCCATCAAGAAATACCACTGGTTGATTGGTAGATTAAGCAAATGTTTCAGCATAGCTGAGGCAGTGTTTAAAAATGTAAAAGCACCCTGTCTGAGTCAGAAAGCCAAATGTCTGGAGTCAGCTCTTACTATGATTTGATCTTTGGCTTCCTGCCATGTTGGCATCACACTAACGATCTCCCAATAACATGATCATTTTCTTAATATGATTTTCTCCTTTCTAGATTTTCCTGCCTTTTGAGGGGCGGGCAAGTTATTTAAGAAGCAGAATTCAGTGAAAGCATTGAGCTGCACATGAATGAAAATCTTTTTCTGTGTAGGGATTCCAAAGTGCAGGCTGGTAGCAATTTAAGCTTTTCAGGTTATTTTTTTGCTTTTTAGCACTTTCCTAATTCTGCAGAGGAGTTGATAATCATTTGCATTTTTTGTGTGGGTAGCTGGGCGCTCACCATTCATTCATTCAGTCGTATTTATTGAGCGCTTACTGTGTGCAGGGCACTGTACTAAGTGCTTGGGAAGTACAAGTTGGCAACATATAGAGACGGTCCCTCCCCAACAACGGGCTCACAGTCTAGAAGGGGGAGACAGACAACAAAACAGTATATCAGGGACTTGTGATGGTGTTTTTGGCACATTGAGTTGAAAGAGTTTCCCAGCTAGGTACATTATATTCTCACCTGAGCATTCTGGTCCCTTGTGTCCACACCCTGCAGAAAAAAGTTGGAATAAAACCAGCACTAGTACACAACCCCTACTTTGCCCTAATCGTTATGAAGGTGAAATTTTCTACTGTGGCATGACCATCTACATGATTGTAGAGTTGTTAAGCTGACAGTAAACATTGGTCAGCCAAATACATTTAGTAGCTGCCAGAAAGTCCTGATACACTTCTCGAATATCTACAGTGTAATGAAGGCCATGTCTTCTGTGCTCTAAAGCTATATAATGCCACCCTGAAAGTGCCAAGCTAACTGTAATCTCTAGTAGATTTGGAAAGTTTCTGGCTAGGAGCTTGCCAGTAATGAAAACTGTGAGATGCCTGTGGAAATTATTGTGACAACTTTCTTGCCTTTCTTCTTGAAAACAGTGATAATAGTAATGTGCAGATACATTGAATATGATATTTTCTGGCATGCCGTGGAGAGATTGAACATAATTTTCAATTTGATATCCAGTGTAACAGAAGGGAATTGTCAGTATTGCAGGAGCCAGGACAGCTTTACAACATTTTAAAAAGAATAATGTGGACCAAACTAATTTATATCAAATCACCTATTGTGATTATATTTCAATTATCAACAGTTTTTAATGTTCAGGAAAAAAATTAGGTATATTAATGCAGCCTTTCTCATATGTTCCAGCTGTCTACTTTGGAATTTCCACCAAAGAAACTCTTTGGAAACAAGGATGATCGTGTGATTGCCGAAAGACGGAATAACCTAGAGGTAATAGTATCAACTTCTTTGTTATCTTTACTCATATAAGAAAAGTCCCATCTGATTCACCAAAACCATTTATTCTTCGGTGAGCAAAATTAAGTGAATTACCTTTACATGTAAAAAAGTTAGTTGCTGCTTCATTTGCTACAGAAGATAGCAGCAGTAGTGAAATAAGCTTGTTGAAAATGTGTGTGTTTGCCCACACATCCTGCCTACTTTGAATTTTCTTTCTGACAAAATTTTGCAAGTCCTTAGGGCAGAGTAGTAACTAAAGGGAGCCAGGTAAATTATTGGTGCCTAAATCCTGGAAAAAGCAGTTCTACTAGGAAGATTTGTCTAGGGACGGGAGTGGAAGGAGATGACAGAAGAAGGAGTGGAAGGGAATGGGGAGGGATAGGCTGTTATTTTGTTCCTTTTATATTCTCCTTTTTTTTTCTGATCTCCTCATCCACATGTCAGACTGTCCAGATGATGTCCATTTCCAGTTCATCTAAAACATATTTCAGGGCCTACAGCAGTACTTACCCACCTAGTTGGTTAAATACTAAATCCTTCTCTAATGCTCATGTGAGAATACAGTGTACCCAGCTGTTAGCAAGAAATAACGTACCCAAACTGTAATTTCATCAAGAGGAATCCTCCACTCCACCATAATTTATGAAACCCAGAAACGATCCAGCAGTCTGCTATAGAGGTTTCATGGGTCACGACCCCACCAGCCATCCTATAATGAGTGTTGATGGTTTAATGGAAACAGAGCATGAGAGTGTGGATGGCTCATACCCATGGATCACCAGTCCTGGACAAACAAATGTTCTGCTTACAGTGAGAGCCCTTTTTCCTACCCTCCCCTATTCCTATGTTTGGCAGCCCCATTCTTATCTCTTGGTTGTTATGCAGATGACAGCAATTTTTGGCAGTTTTTTTTATGTTATTTGCTAAGTGTGCCAGGCACTGTACTAAGCGCTGAGTAGGTACAAAGTAATCGGGTTGGACAAAATTCCTGTCCCACATAGGGCTCACAGTCTCAATCCCCATTGTACAAATGAGGTAACTGAGGTACACAGAAGATAAGTGACTAAGATGACACAGCAAACGTGTCAGAGTCAGGATTAGAACTCAGGTCTTCTGACTCTTAGGCCCATGCTCTGTAGCATCCTTGCAGGTGATCAGCCTGACTCAGAAATACTCCAGTCACCCCTTTAGGGCAAGAGTGTAGGAACAGGACTTTACTATCTTAGCATGTGTACAATTAGGAACAGGGGTCATTTCAACCCAAGTCACACACAGATGAAATCTCCCTGTCAGCACTGTTTGTCTTCAAACACGAAGGGCGTGCACACACATACACACACCACCTTCTGGTCTAGTGGAAAACTTTAATCGTTTTTAAGGAGATATATTTATTCAAGGGTTAGGGAACAGGCTGTGTGTGAGAACTACATGTTCATTAAAAACAGATGGTCTCAGTTCAAGATGAGGTTTTAAGAAGCTTGTTGCTATAAAAGCAGAATTCATTAACTAACGATTTACAGGATTGCATCACCATTATTGTGTCAGAAACTTCAGAAGAGGCAAAACAAGCATTTATTTTAGGCTTGACTAGGCTTTATTTGTACCTTGTCGCATTAAATTCCATTTAAGTCCTTAAATTCAAAATAAAGTACTAGATTTTGACAGTGGTGCTGCATTCATTTTTTCTGTGAATCCAGTAAACCTCATCAACTGTTAGGTACAGTTTGCCACTGCTCCCAGAGGGCTTTGGGAAACTAATCTCATTTTGCCAATTAGCTTGTTATCTATTGATCGAAAAATGAAAGTACAACGTCTTCCACTAGATCATTACTTTAAACTTCTATTCTCAGCTCCATCTTCTAATCAGTTTCCTTAAACCTTTACTCCAGTTTCTTCATGTACACATAAAACCCTTGCCAACTGTTGTAGTTACACTATAGAAATGAGGCTGCATTTTCTTATCCCAGCTGGAGAATTTCACCAACTCAAAAAGAAAAAAAATGATCTGGGGTAGTTTCCCTAGTGAGCGTTCTTAAGAATTTAAGATGAGAAAGGATGGATGTGTCCAACTGAATTTTAATGAGGAGTTTCCATACTAGAAAATTCATCCAGCTCCTTAATGTAGACTCTGCTTTATGGAAAAACAGTGCTGTATTTAAATATGGAGTATTGCTATTATTCTGTTAATATACCAATATAATTGTTTAAACTAAATTTGCTCACATGACACTCTTAGCTGTAATTTACAAAACATATGTTGTCTTTTTCCTACATATCTGCAAGTTAAAGTGACTTCATGTTATTTTCTGAATTATAAGCATTCAAATACACATTTAATCTTTAAACTTTATTCACTGCCATTGAAATGGTATATTTTGGGATCTACTATTTAATTTTTTAGTCCTGCTAAGCTATCCCTTGTTTTATTAACTAATTTTAATTTTGATGTCTATAGCTGCATATTTATATTTTCTCATTACTGTCTGATTATTTTTTCTGCAGCAACAGTGTTTATGGAATGCATTATATACTTTATAGAAATGGACACTAAAATTTTAAATTGGATTCATTTTACTTAGTGTAAATCACTGCCTTTTAACATTATGTTCTTTTGCTAGGATCATGTATAGGTTAGCTTCACTTTAATGTAAAGTGAATTCAAACTTCTTGGGTTAAAACATTGAGAAGAAAATGTCATTTTGGTCCCTCTAATGAAAATATTCCTCTAAAATTACTGCAATTTATTTTAGACTAAATATAATATCCTCCATCAGTAATCCATTTTGATTTCCAGATAAACTAAATATCAAGGTTAATATTACCCCATATTATTTAATATTCCACATTCTTTAATTGATGTTCAGTTATCTAATGATAATGGACAGTTTACAGTACAGACCCCTTTATCTGAGAGAGGTAATATTAACAACATTCAAGAAGAGTTTGCATAGATTTGATCCAAATGGTAGTGGATAAGGATCTTAGACGATTAAATATTATCGTAGTTCTCTAAGCATCCCATTGCCACTTTGGGAGGTAGCACTCTGGGCTCAATGAACCCAGTGATCTCACCCAGAAGTGGCATTTCTTATGTTCTTATGATCCCCACCTTTAAGGGGAGTACTCTTTAATGAGAAAGATGTGCTGACACAAATTGATCAAACAAGGGTTAAAAAGAATAGGACTAGAAATAATTTACAAACACAAGTGGATAAATAAATTGGATGACATGAATGAGTTTCTAGACTGTGAGCCCGCTGTTGGGTAGGGACTGTCTCTATATGTTGCCAACTTGTATTTCCCAAGTGCTTAGTACAGTGCTCTGCACACAGTAAGTGCTCAATAAATACGAATGAATGAATGAATGAATGAGTGTGTTTAAAGTGTTATGATAACTAAGGTAATGGGAAAAAAAGAACTGATAAGTAAGAGGTTGCCAGCTGATGGAGAGTCTTAAAGCCAGTGGCCTGGAAATTTGGTTTTCTGTGATGAATAATGGGGAGCCATTGGAGATTTTTGAAGAAGAAATTGATGTGCTTCAGGTGGCATTTGATAAATATAAGTGACCATGAATGGAAGATGGAAGTAAGAGTGGAGAGGTAGTGAGGGCTTGTAAAGAATCCCAAGTAGAGGAAAGAGCAGATAAGTGAGTAATTACATAGGAAGAACAGTTTGGATTGACTGAATCGGCGAAAGCCTGAATGTGAGAGGGAAATGAGAGGAAAACACCACAAAAATAACAGGCTCCAAACGTACCGAGGATGCCAGGATTATCGTCGGTAATGGGAAACAGAGGAACAGAAGAGATTTGGGAGGGAAGCAGTGTGGTGTAGTGGCTAGACCACAGGCCTGGGAGTCAGAAGGTCATTGGTTCTAATCCCGGCTCTGCCACTTGTCTGCTGTGTGACCTTGGGCAAGTCTATTCACTTCCCTGTGCCTCAGTTCCCTCATCTGTAAAATGGGGATTGAGACTGGGAGCCCCAGGTGGGATAGGGACTGTGTCCGATCCGATTTGCTGATATCCACCCCAGCGCTTAGTATAATGCCTGGCCCAGAGTAAGCGCTTAACAAATACCACAATTATTATTATGATTATTATTATGGAAGAAAAGGAGTTCAGTTTGGGACAATAGTTTCATGTTTAGGGGCGGGCATCCAGATGGAGATGTCCAGGAAGCAGGAGGAAATGTAGGTTTGTAGAGTAAATGAAAGGTCAGGGCTGGCCGTGTTGAGTTGGGAGTCAACTACGATGACTTGAGCATTGAATCCGAGTAAGCTAATGAGCTCCCAGAGGGATTGATTATAAAGAGGGAAAAAGAGAAGACCTCAGAAACACAGTCAGGGCCTTCCTGAAGAACTTCTCTCAGCAGGGAGCTCTGGGGAGGTTGTACAGAGGATTAACAAAATGGAAAAATTAGGACTAACAGCCTTAGAGAAGCCTGTTACCTTAGGAAAGACAACTAGGAGAGTTTATCAGTGGGAATCGGGAGCTCACTGACTGGTTGAATCCTGAGGAACTTGATGATTCTGATGCTACAGTAGAAGCTAAAGCTATTTCTAAAGGGAGGACTATTTGCTGATCAAATTAGCACAATACCTCACTGCTTTTCTACCCTGGCTCCCCAAGGACTGCCTTGCCTTGGGCAGTCATGTAAGGATCCCTTCTCTCACCCCTTTCCACTCTTCTCTCCCAAGAGCTTATGCAGAAGGCTTTACGGAAGCAGCATGGCCTAATGGAAAGAGCATGGACTTGGGAGTTAGAGGACCGGGGTTCTAATCCAAACTCTGCCACTCACCTGCTGTGTGACCTTGGGCAAGGCACTTATCTTCTCTCGGCTCCAGCTACCTCATCTGTAAAATGGGGATTGTCCGTGAGCCTCATATGGGACATGAACTATGTCCAGCCTCACATTAACTGGTATCTACTCCAGCCTTTAGTATAGTGCCTTGCACATAGTAAGCACTTAACAAGTACCATAAAAAGTGTGTATTGTTTAATTTTATTAGCCTCCTCTCTACCACAGGATAAGGTTCATAACTGCCATGCAGTTGCAAGAGGTTTCCATCTGATAAAGTGCTGGATAGGGCAGTTTTTACATTACCAAATAAACTAGTTACATGAAACAGTGTTTCTAAGTCTTTCACCTTCAAGGTACACATGTGAATTTTAATAATACTTTATTGTTATTAAACACTTGCGAAGTGAACATTCCGTAGTTTCAAAATCTACCATTTTGAATTAAGAAAACTATTTAGCACTAGACATTGAGGGAATAAGAAGCCTGTGCCTGTTTGGTGTCACAGAAAGAAGGAGACTCAGCCGGAAAGAGGGAGGTAGTGAAAGGAGAGACAGTTTTAGAGATGAGTGAACCAGATGGTTTGCTGCAAAAAATCTATCTGAATGGGCCTTCTTTCAGGGACAGATTGGCTGATGGAGGACCCCGCAACCAGTGCTTCTCTGGATTGGTTGAGGAGAGGCAGTTTAAAGAGCAGAACTATTACCCAAACTAGGAGTTTGCCACCTTAAATCTATTCTTACCTCTCTCTCAAGGTGAACACAGAAACAGCCTCAGTTTCCTCAACTGTAAAATGGGGTTTAATACCTGTTCTCCTGACGATTTAGACTATGAGGCCCAGGTGGGACAGGGACTTTGTCCAGCCTGATTAACTTGAATCTATCCCAGTGCTTAGAACTGTGCTTGACACATAGTAAGAGCTTATAACTACCATAAAAAAATAGCAACCTTGTCTCCCAAGGACAGCCCCAGTTCTGGGGAAGGTCGTCTTGAGGCTTCCAAAAGGCAGAAAAACCACTCTGAGAAGAGAGATGACTGGGAAAAGAAAAGGAGGAAGAGAACAGGGGTGGGTGAGGAGGGGAGGGGGGAAGAGAGAAAGAGAGATCATGTATAAACATTTTAGGAGAGAAATGAGAGACGTAGAAGGTTGAGGAGAAAGATAGGCGCATGGAACAGTGGTTGTGGACATCATATCCTGCGGGGAGCAATACATTGGCCTGGTGAATACTAATCCTAGAGCCCCTCTTGTGACTGCTAAGAGGGTGCCTTGTGATACAGAATACGCTAAAGACTCAAAGCTAATCACCTATTAAGGAAATATTGTGCACAGTGAAATGAGTAGTAGCCATTGCTGTTCTGAGCCGGTTGCACTGCTCTGAGGGGAAAGAAAATTGCACTTGATATTTGTGAGCAGACATAAATTTGAGAAAAACCTATGTACTGCAGCAGTATTCAAATCCAAACTACAGTTTGGGGTGGGGAAAAAACGAGAACCCCAGATTTTTGTCAAATCTGCAAAGATTTGGAAGGATTTCTTTCTGAACCTACAAAAACTGCAGTTTTGATTACTCATCCTGTATTACAGGGGTAATGAAGTGGAAACTCTAGGCTTTAGCGCTAAACACTCTATAAACAGTCTATAAATTTTCTCTACATCAGAAGTCTGCAGCCATGTAAAATTCAGCAGTTTACTGTGTTTTTTTTCAGATTCATGTTTTCCTAATTGAATCAACAGTGACTAAATCAGCCAAGAATTCTGTTGATTTAAGTTAACAGAAGTTAGTGTGTTAGGTAGACTGTAATGGTCGTTATGGGCAGAGAATGTCTGCTAATTCTGTTGTACTCTCCCAAGCACTTAGTACAGTGCTCTGCACATGGTAAATGCTCAATAAACATTGATTGATGAAGTAGAAATTGGGATTATTTATCCACTCAGATGACAAATAACTTGTGGTTAAGTGTACTTGTCCTACTTTTCTTAATAGGTCTGTTTTCAGGCATAATTTTTCTAAGCAAAATTACCAAATAATACATCTTAAACAGATATCTTTCTGATGTCAGCCACTAACATTGGTTGTATCGCTTGATAAAATCTTAACAGTTCTGTTGGGATAAGTGAAGGCAGTCAGTCAGTAGTATTTGATGATGATGGTGGTGGTGGTGGTATTTAAGTGCTTACTATGTGCCAAGCACTGTTCTAAGCGCTGAGGTAGATACAAAGTAATCAGGTTGTCCCACAAGGGGCTCACAGTCTTAATCCTCATTTTATAGATGAGGTAACTGAGGCACAGAGAAGTTAAGTGGTTTGCCCAAGATCCTACAACAGACAAGTAGCAGAGCTGGGATTAGAACCCACATCCTCTGACTCCCAAGCCCTTGCTCTTCCCACTAAGCCACACCACTTCTTCTGCTTTATTCAGCACATTATTCGCAGAGCACTCTACTAAGCACTTTGGAGAGTACAGTATAGCAATAATCAGATACATTCCCCTCCCGTAATGAGCTCACAGCCTAGAGGGAAATCCATGTCTAAAAGAGGCATGTTGTACATATGGCCTTCTGATTAACTGTTTGCCCCAGAGCAGTTTAGCCAGCCACAGCAAGAAAGTGAGAGAAGTAAGAAAACCATCCAAGAATCAGCCTCATCTGCCTCCCTACTGGCTCCAAGGTGAAGGAAAGGCCTGGTGTTGCCTGTGCTGCTGTTTCTGGGTTCTGGTCTCTGGGGCTTTTTGGGGATCACCCTGATCCAGAACTCCCACTAAAAGCAGCCCTGGGGAGCAGCAGTACCTTCAGCCTGGAGCAGGAACTGTGCAGCCATAGGAAATGAGAGAGTGGCACTCAGCTGTGGGTATATCTGTCTGACTCTCCCCCTCTCTCTCTTTCTCTGACAACTGACTCCTTTTTGAGTAAGCTCTTGAGTGAGCATGTGGTATACACTGTGTGGGTGAGTGGGAGTTGGGTGCATATATGAGAAAGAGTGTTGGATCTCTCTATCGTTCCCATCCTTGCCTTCCTCACTCTTCTATTCTTGGACCATTACCCCTACCCCCTACCCCAGTTTGTATTGTTGCATGCTTGTTTGCTTTGACATTTAAAACGTGCAGGCCATTTTACTAGGCACTGGAAAAAGATAAAAGAATGTCTACCCAGACGGGTCGTTGGCCTAAGGATGGGCTTACAGTCTAGGAGTGGGGAGAGGGGTGATGAGTAAAACACCAAGAAGACTAACAGGGGAGGTGAATATAAAATAACAGTTCGTCAAGAACTGCAACAGGACAGCAGCACCCCACTGCTGATTGGAAATATCTTCTGGCACCTCATCACTCTAGGCAGAGCCACTCCTGGCCCAATCTCAAGATAGCAGTAGGCTATTGTCCTTCATCCCCCTCCTCAGCAGAAGGAGCCAGAACTCTGAGCCATGCTAACAGGAAGATGGCAGGAATGGAGAACGGTAGACCCATGATCAGGAGTTCCCTCCAGGCAGTCTGACTCAGTGGCAAAAGGCACAATCCACTTTAATCTTTCAATTTCCACCTGTTAAATAGTTCTGTTTTATTCTATTTAGTTATATTTATTGGTTGCTGTGACTTCACTAAGAATTGGGAATTTGTCTTTAAAAGGTGGGCTGCATATGTGGTCCATCTGAAGGAACTCGTGGTCAGATCCAACTGGAGGCTGAAATACTCCAAAGACCACAGTTTCCCCCATTGCCTAGTTCCTCGTAATTCTTTGAGGCCTTTATTTGGATCACACAACTTTTGGCAGAGTCCACTTCATTTCGGTTTTCAAGGTTCAGAGCCTAGCAGTAAAGATGTTTTCTCCTCAATGGGCTTTCACCTTACACTTGCTAAGCAAACCTCAGGAAAGATACTTGTTCACCATTTTCATGTTTGTTACTGAAGAAACTGTATCTTGCCATTTTCCTTAGTGGTATCTGTTTCCTCCTTTTCTGTCTATGCTACTTGCTGCTTAACTTCTTTGTGAAGGAGAAAAATGAATTATGATCTTTTATCCATTAATCATTAAAGGGTGAGGTAGCATCTTGTTAGCCATTGGCAATCTTGCAAGTGCAACATGTGGAGATAAAAGGGAGAGCAAAAGACAGAAGAAAGTACTTTGGTTTCCTTTGAACGCTTTTCTCATATTCTCTCTTCATAGGCATATTTTTTTTCCTGCTAGATTGATTCCTTCTTTGGAACCCAATGACCCTTTATGCAAATTTCATTTTAAAAATTAAGGTGGACTCAATTTCTAGCAACCCAAAGTTGAGTTCTTAATATTACACAGCTTAAAGTAATCTTAGAGAAAATATAATCTTATGATGCTGCAAGTCTGATGTTTGAGGAATTGGAAGCCATCATGGATTTATTAAAAGCTCAATGAGTGTGGCTGAAATAAATTATCTAGACTTGATAAAAGGAAATGGCATCATTCTTCAACCATTCCTAAAACCGAGATTGACAAAGGTTACAATCTGTTCCGTATGTTCTCTCACCCTTCTTGTCTAGGCTTGCTGTAGCCGTGCTACTCTCTGAAAGAGAGGAACGAGGAACTGGCACGTGGCTAACTCTCTTACTGACAACTCAATTACGGATATAATAATAATAATAATAATGGATATCCACTGTCCCTGCCAGGTGGCTTTGGAGCGACTTACTGGCATCTCCATCTGACCATTAGCCACACATTCACCCTGTATTCCTGCAAGGGCTAATAGGTGCCAGTGCCCTCTCTAAATGTGCACACAGAGCCCAGCACCAGGCCGCACCCTGTTTCTGCCCTTGTATTCTACTCATCCAGACTCACTCCCTTTGGTGGAAAAGCCTGTATTTTTTCCCCTCCTTAAAACAGTCTTCCTGCATTCCATTTCTGCCTCTTCATTGTGTCTCCATCTCATATTAAAATTATAATTACAAACGATCTTCTCTGCATTTTCCTTTTTTTTTCTTCTGTGGTATCAGTTTATGTTCAAAATTTGGAGATTTTGCCTGTGTAAAAATTTGTCTTACCAAATCCAAAGGTTAAGAAGATCAATGCAGTAGAGTTTAATATTATTTTCTTAACTTTCATATTTAGCCTGAAAGGCATTTATCCATTTTTAGTCATTTTTATTTCTGTCTCCACCAATTGAACATAAATTAGCTGAAATGTGCATCTCCAAGGATATAATTTATATTTATGACAACGAAAAAATACTGAGAATTCAAGATTTGGCCTAATTTGATTTTTAATTGAGATCACCTGCTTCATATTATTTATAAGTAAAATCAAGAAGCTTATTTTGAAATCAAGGAATCATTTGCTAATCAAAGGTGATAAAAGGGTTAGAGAACTTTCGTTATATTTTGCAGGATCCATAGGATTTTAGCAGTCTGAGATTATTCAAGAGCTCAGTCGAGTTAAAAGTGTTTGCTACAGACAGTGAGCTTGACTGCAGAGGGTCATTTCATATCAATTATGCCTTCTCAGGGTGTCGGAAGAATGCTGTTTGCTTCTTGGTTTGTTTTGGTGTCCTTAGGTAAACACATGAAAAAGGTCCACACATTCCATTATCATCCTGATTTCAGAGAACCCCCTAATTTAGTTGAAATGTCCTAGTAAAAATGCTGCGGTGACATTAATGTGCCTTACTGTTGAGCTTCTCCATCTGTTCACGACAAAATGTGTTTATTTCTTTGAAAGACATTAACATCTATCTGCTTAGTAATTGAATAGGCTTTCTGCTTCTGGTCAGAAATCCACCTTACATCATCCCAACACCTTCAAGAGTAAATAACTCTTGGGCAGCCTCATAAACTATCTGCTTAAGTAGGATTTCCCTCCATCAGTCAGGTTTTGGGTAAACGTTTATTCTAAATTTCATTATCTTCATCCTGTAAATCTTTCACTAACTGAAAATGTGAAAAAGGCCCAGTAATTGAAATGCCATTTGATTTTTCTCTGTCATTTAGTTTAACTTGGTTGGCATGAAAATTCAAGAGACTACTATGCCTAATCACCTCTCTGATAACTTGGTTTCTCTTTTCTAAATGGAGGCTTCAAATTTCAATGACAGGACAGAGCCCTGAAGCTGAAGTATTTTGGCTTTCTGTGTTCTCAGCATTCATTTTTTGTCAAGCTCTGCCTGCATTTAGAACTGAAGACAAAATTAAGGTTTGATGTCATCCTGGACTGAGTACCCCAGTTTGGTTTGTTACAAAATGTCTTTGTAAATGTGAAAATTACAAAATGTGAAGCAGTGTGGCTTAGTGGAAAGAGCATGGGTTTAGGAGTCAGAGGTCATGGTTTCTAATCCTGACTCTGCCACTTGTCAGCTGTGTGACTTTGAACAGGTTTCTTCAGTTGTCTGTGCCTCAGTTACCTCATCTGTAAAATGGGGATTAAGACTGTGAGCCCCACATGGGACAACCCTGGTAACCTTGTATCTACCCCAGTGCTAAGAACAGTGCTTGGCACATAGTAAGCACTTAACAAATACCATCATTAGTATTATAATTACAAAATGTCTTATTCTTTTGGTTGCTCTCTTTGGGGAGAGAGGAGAAGTAGAGGCTCTCAGGCTTATGAACCTAGGAAATGACCAAGAAAATGTGTCTACCAGCAAGACTCCATACTTTTCATTATTTTTCAGGGTTAGCACTTACCAGTATATTTATAATAATAATAATAATGGTATTTGTTAAGCACTTACTAGTGCAAAGCACTGTTCTAAGCGCTGGGGAGGTTACAAGGTGATCAGGTTGTCCCACATGGGGCTCACAGTCTTAATCCCCATTTTACACATGAGGTAACTGAGGCACAGAGAAGTGAAGTGACTTGCCCAAAGTCACACAGCTGACAGTTGGCGGAGCCAGGATTTGAACCCATGACCTCTGACTCCAAAGCCCGGGCTCTTTCCACTGAGCCATGCTACTTCTCATATTCTACACTGCTTCTCTGTAGGTAGATAGAGCTGCCCTTTGAGTTCAAAGATTATGCTACTGAGAGTGAGATTTCATTAATGAGTGCAGATTTGGTTGTCATAGCCAAAGTGTGACTGGCCATGCATTCTGCATCCTGGGCATGTAAAATTGCATTCGTTGCCCACTGTGACTGGTTCTATATTCATTACTTCCTCTTTCTGCTATGACCTTTCGCAAAGCCTCTTGCTCTGTCAGTTGTGCCATTTCTCATTGCACCATGCTAGGCTGCCCCATCTTCTGCAGCTGTCTCCCATTATCTCCCAGTGCTCTTCTGTGTCACAGTGTTGGGGGTTTTGCTTCATGTGTCTTGAAATCGTTTCTTCCATTCACCTTTGGTACAATTACTCTGATCCAGTTCACCATAGAATAGCTGTTTGGATATCCTGCTTTCATCTGTTTTCTTTGTTTTCTGATTGCATTTAATAATAGTGATTGGAGTAGTAAGCACTTATTGTCTACCAAGCACTGTACTACATGCGAGGTAGATGCAGTATATGAAATCAGACGCAGGCCCTGTCCCATGTGATGTTCACAGCCTAAAGGAAAGAGAGAACAGGTATTTTCTTTCGGTTGACATCTGAATATCATTGTTTGAGGTCCTTTTCTTGTCCCTTAATCAGTTGTATTTATCGAGTGCAGAGCACTGTACTAAGTGCTTGGGAGAGTACAGCGTATAACAGAGTTGGTAGACCTGTACCCTGCCCACAAGGAGCTCAGTGGTAGGTTTTGCAGTAGCGGCAGTGTTGGAACTGCTCTAGAAATCAAATATGGCATCTACACTTTTATGATTTACTATAGTGTAGTGCATTTGGGACCTAGAAAAGAAAATACAAATGAAAAGATGAGACACACAAACAGTGCAGTTACTGATCTTAAAGCTTGGACTCTCCTTCTGGAACGCAAAGCCAATGTTGAGCCTCTGTTGCCAGAAGAGACTCTACCAAAGGCAAATTCCTAGTTTCTGTACTCACTCTAAGGTCAAACAGTGAAAGAAAAAAGAAACATTTTTCTCCAGTCAAACCCCATTATACCAAGCTATTTATACTCCTTGTTAGCTCTTACCTTGACCACTATTTATTGTAGGTTTGAGATATTTGGCATTCCAGTAATTAATCAATAACCACTTCCTGATCTCTGGCTTCAGAAAGCACATCGTATTAGGTTTCTCCTCAATCCTGGTTCATTTGATTAGAGTTAAAAGTATATATGGGCCAAGAAGTGACAGCCAGTAGAGAAGCAGTGTGGCCTAGTGGATAGAAGATGGGCCTGGGTGTCAGAAGGACCTGACTTTCAATCCTGGCTCTGTCCTGCGTTTGTTGTGACCTTGGGCAAATCACTTAACTTCTCCGTACCTCAGTTCCCACATTGTTAATGTGGGGATTGATTCTGTGAGCCCCATGAGGGACGTGGACTGAGTCAAACCTGAATAGCTTGTATCTACCCTGGCATTTAGTACGGTGCCTAGAACAAAGTAAAGCACTTAAATACCATAAGAAAAAAAACCCAAACCAGTAGGAATTTCTTTAAAAACCTGATGTTCTCAAATTGGTCACTTGGGATAGTCACATCTCTAAATGTTATAAAAAAATCTAAAGCTTCTCAAAGTAAAGTTTTAAATAAGATCCTTGCTTTCAGATTTAGCTCTTATTTTGGAAAGCACTGTGAGAATCATCCTTCTCGTAAAGGAACCCTTGTAGCTAATGGGTGTGTTCTTACCTGATTTAATATAACTGAACAGAGGTCAGAAGCTGTGCTGCTGTTCTTCCATGAATAATATATTTGCTATGAAAGAAAAGAAAAATCGGTTGAATCCTTTAACCCTTGTCATCCATGTGCAGATATTTAAAGAGTCTAAAAAGAGAAATGTACTGATAACACTCATGTTGACTTCAAAGCACAAATTGGCCTATTTTAACTTCATTTGCTGTATCACCTGTTTGTAATAAGCTTCATTTTCTTGCCATCAGTCAAAATGTTTTTTTCCAGAACTGATAAGTTCTGAAGTTATGCACCTATAGGGCTGTCAGATGATGCCTTGCTGGGTTCTGGACCCAAGAGCATCAATAAACAGAGAGCATTCGACCAAGGACATGCAGTACCCCCCGCCCCCCCGCCCCCCCCATCCCCCATGCTGCCCTTTTTCAGAGTGAGCTCATCAGTCATCCTCCCATTTTTTGATTTCACCAAAGGAAGCTGAGGGTGATGGATGTCAAATTCTCTGGTAGCTATTTGCCAAGGCCACTGCTGCAGATGACATGCTGTCACTTCTGGCTCAGGGATGCGTGGTAAACTCAATTCCTTTGTTGTCGTCTGAGAATGGATTTTGACAGGACTTGTTTTGACTTGTGCTCTGGAGAAAAGATTGATTTCCTTCACTTGCCAGGTTTGTTTTGATCTTTTTAATATGGCTTTCTTCATTTTTTTTTTTTTACCTTCAAAGGCAGATTCACTGAGATAAAGCAACTCTAAATCAAGGACAGTCTGTCAGCCTAGGATATGATTATCACTGAAACTACTTAAAGCCCCAAACCTGAGCTTAAAATGGGAAAAAAAAATCACAAGAAATTAGATGTCACGTGGTTGTTAAATGCATGCCATATATAGAACTTTAAAAACTAGCTGGGTTTATTGCAGCATGTGAAATTGGCTGAGTGTATTAAATTTATGAATTCTATTGATGCTGCTTTATAATAATTCAACACAATGTGCCCATGTCATTTAACTCATAAAGAAGGCTCTCTGAAAAGCTGTAATGAATGTCTGATTCTGTAATCATAGAATAACGTTCTCACCTTGAAGAATTTTAACCAGGAGCTCTCAGAATACTCTATAATATCAAAAATACATATTTCAAATTATAGCTATTTAATTCAAGTACTCATTTTAAAACTTGTGGTAAAGTGCCTGTTAGAGGAGCGGTACCTGTGAGAGAGAATTCTGTGCTGTAAATATAAGAAGTTTTGAAAAGCGGCTGAACCAAGGAGGCCTCAGGCTTTCATTTATGGCTGTGCATGAATAATCTTCTAAGTCGACTTCCCATAGAATGCTTATGTAGGGAGTTTTGCCATAGCACATGTTTTCACTTCGTGATTAGACTAAAATGTTATTGGGGAATTAGAGAACATCCATCCAATGACATAAGCTTGCTTGGGCATGGCAGGCTGCAGTGTAGGAAGAAGGAGCTTGTGCACAGGCTTGGGGCATCAGATTCAGGTTGTACTACAGCTAGAGTTTTCCTCTGGGTGGGATTTTGCACGAATGTTACCCCCATATTATAGGAGTTCAGGGTGCACCTGTTTTTGATGATGATGATGATGATGGCATTTGTTAAGCGCTTACTATGTGCAAAGCACTGTTCTAAGCACTGGGGGGGATACAAGGTGATCAGGTTGTCCCACGTGGGGCTTACAGTCATCATCCCCATTCGATATGCTTATCCCACTCGTACAGCCCCTTCCAATTTTTTTCTCTAAATCTAACATTCTGTTCAAGCATGCTTCCCTGGAGGACTATAGACAGCAGATATAATTACATCTGAGATGGTCTAAATGGGTTTACCCAGTTCTTTTCTCTTCTACCAAAAAAAGGCCCCAGAACTTTGAATTTCAATTTTTAGATTGGAGAAGGAATGTTGGTTCAGTGGACTGCCTTGCTGATACTAACCTTCTGATCAGGGGACTTAGCCATTATCATCAAAACTGGGGTCACCCTGTTTGGTGACAGGGATTGGGTTGCCTCTGAAGACCTCCATCCACTTCCCTTGTAGTCACCCAGGTTTTTATCTCTCCTACCTGTTTTTGTTGTTGACCATTGCTAGTTACTGAGTATCTGCTAGATGCATTCCTTTTTGCATTAACAAATGGTTTGAAATGATTTCACTGAAGGCCCTGAGTTTACTCAATCGAAAGGCTGTGGGTTATGTAGCTCATTGACAAGTCATCAAGAGACCCAGCAGGCAATGTCCACCCAGGTAGCATTGGCAAAAGCAATGAAGACAGTCTTGACCCAGCCCCCTCATTTTCTTGAAGGGTCTGTGGTAGTCCTCACACTGCTCTGAAAGCCACAAGATCAAGAGGGTGAGCCCCATATGGGAAAGGGACTGTGTCCAACCTGATTGACTTGTATCTACCCCAGTGCTTAGAATTGTACTTGGCACATAAGTGCTTAACAAGTACGATAATAATAATAGTAATCATTATTATGGGCAGATAGGAGCTTTAAGTGGGCCAATTAGGATTGTGTGGGTCTTCTCTGTACTCAATCACATTGCCTCCTCATGTCTTACCCTACTGATTCTCTACTGTAACCCGTCACTTCACTCCTTATACCAGCCTACTCACTGTACCTCAGTCCTGTCTATCTCACTGCTGACCCTTCACCCATGAGAAGCAGCATAGTGTAGTGGATAGAGCACAGGCTTAGGAGTCTGAAGATCATGGGTTATAATTTCAGCTCCGTCACTTGTCGTGTGACCTTGGACAAGTCACTTTATTTCTCTGGGCCTCGGTTCCCTCATCTGCAAAATGGGACTGAGACTGTGAGCCCCATGTGGGACATGGACTGTGTCCAACCCGATTTACTTGATCCACCCCAGCGCTTACTACAGTTCCTGGCACATAGTAAGCACTTAACAAATACTATTATCATCATTATTATTATTATTATTATCGTTATGTCCTGCCTCTAACATGGAACTCCCTCTAATAATAATAATAATAATAATGATGACATTTATTAAGTGCTTACTATGTGCAAAGCACTGTTCTAAGCACTGGGGAGGTTGCAAGGTGATCAGGTTGTCCCATGGTGGGTTCACAGTCTTAATCCCCATTTGACAGACGAGGTAACTGAGGCACAGAGAAGTTAAGTGACTTGCCCAAAGTCACACAGCTGACAACTGGTGAGGCTGGGATTTGAACCCCTGCCCTCTGACTCCAAAGCCCGGGCTCTTTCCACTGAGCTACGCTGCTTTCATATCAGACAGATGATCAATCACCCCACCTTCAGAACCTTATTTAAAATTACATCATTTCCAAGAGGCCTTCCCCAATAAGCCCTCATTTCCCCTTCTCCATTAAGGATCACCCTTACAATTGGATTTGTACCTCAGCCTCTCAGCACTTATAAACATATCTACAATTTATTTTATTGTCTGTCTCCCTTTCTAGACTGTAGGCTCCTTATGGGCAGGTATCATGCCTATCAAATCTATCGTACTCTTCCAACCACTTATAACACTGTTCTAAACACAGTAAGTGCTCAATTACAAGTGATTTCTTGTTTATACCTCTTATATAGGACAACCACGTCATTTGTGTATGACAGATTATATTATTTTTCTACTAGGGTATAGAAAGGAAGGAGAGGGCAAGAAAAGGAATTGGTAAGCATGGAAAAACCTGTGTAGGCTTTTGTGAATTTATCTTCATGACTGGATTAAGAGATCCGAAGCAGAGCAGGCTACCCAAAAGGCATTGGGACTATGCTGTATTTGGAAAAGAAAGGTCAAGCCTTTAAATTAAAGAATATTTGTTTGCAACTCAGCCTGTGAAGTTCTAACTTTTTGTTAGCTTTTTCTGGTAACATTTAGAAAGACCTCATGGTTCCATCTTTGTTTAAAGAATGATGCTTTCCCTCTCTTCAAAAATCTATCAGTCAGGGATGAATTTTATAACAGCAGAAAGGAAAATGCAGTCTAATTCTTCTTAGGCCGATTCCTGCCTTTAGGCTGTCACCCATCTAATAACTTATGAGAATAGTAAAGGCCATTGAATGCTATTCTGTGTCTGTATTCTATGTCACAACTGAGAGGATGATAAGGCTTCATTTAATTTTCAAAGGGTATTTCCATTTCAGTAATTTCAATAACTATAAATTGCATTATGGATTTATGTTAACTTTTGTAAAATGAAGAGGTTCCCACAACAATGAAGTAGTATAGAAGATCATTAGAAGACCTTGCCGAGTTGATGTACTGCAAATCAAATAAGCCCTAGCCTACAATTAAAGGTGTGAAGCCTATTAAGATAGTCAGTTTTAATTTCCTTAAAATGGTTCCAGTGTAAGCACTCCACTAATTAAAACAGAGAGAAAGGAGGAGAAGCTGGGAGTTTTTCAAAGGTTTCTAAACTTTTGATCAAAGACATTTGAAATGTAGGATAAAGGAAGAGGACGTAAATAGATCTAGGCAACGTGTTGGATGGGGAAAAAATGTTTTGAAGTCTGAATCTTTCCAAGGAGAGTAGAGAGAGAGGTTGAATTGCAGGATAGTTTTGTCACATTTTATATGTAACATTTATATAACTGGAATTTATGCTTGACAATAAAATATGGCTTTTTCCATCTTTCAGTAAATTCTTGCATGTTAGGAACAGGCTGTTTGAAAATACACTGACACTATCCCAAGAGAGTAGTGAGAAGTCTCATAGACTAGCTGGGGAAGAGAAGGTGGCTGGATTGCCCCTCTGTTTGTTGGCTAGAATCCAGAGTTGATACCCAGGACCATGCTGAAAGCCAGTCTTTCTGGACAGTAAGATCATGGTTGGATATAATGTCCTGGTTCGCTAATGGCATGAATTTTTTCACCCATCTTTTCTTTTCCTCTTTCTCTTCAGCACCCCTCCCTTGCAAAAGTTGGGCCATCTCCCTGGTGGAGCTTCTGTAGGTCATCTGAGACAGAAGAAATGGTTGGTGGAGTCCATCTCCCTCTGCCACCAACTCTACCTGTTCCAAAGTGCCAGTAAGCTGCTGGAGTCATTTGCCATAAACTCCGAGTTGTGGAGTAGCTCCAGAACCTTCAGCAGCCGCAGTAGTGATAGCAGTGATAATATAAGTAGTGGTGGTTGTATTTGTGGTAGTAGTAATATTTATTGAGCTTCAGCTGGGTCCAATCCACTCTACTGAGTGCTTGGAAAGTACAAAATAATGAAGTGTCATATTCCCAGCCCACAAGGAACTTATACTCTAATGGGAGAGACAGACTTAAGAATGTTGACAAGAAGAATGAATAACTGAATGACACCACTGAATAAAATACCTATATACAAAAGTATGGGGGAGGGTATAAATGAGTACAATAAGTGCTAGCAATGACTGATTTGTTTCTATAGCATACAGTGCTGGGAATTATTTGGGGAATGCTTATTGGAGGAGGTGGGATTTTTGGAGCACTGTGGTCTTTTGGATTTGGGGAGAGGAGGGGGTCCAGACGAGAGGATGAGGTTGAGAGAGTGCATGGAGGTGGGAGAGTAGAGAGCGAAGTACAATTAAAAGGTTAGCTTGTGGGAAATGGAGTGAGCTGGATACGAGCAGCTAAAGAGAGCAGATGTGTAAATGGGGTGAGTTGGTGGAGAGCTTTTCAGATCACTGGGAGGACATCTGCTTGATGTGGAGGACACAGAAAGCCAGTGGCAGTTCTGGGGAGTGAACTGGGGTGTATAAGCAATGTTTCAAGAAAATCCAGTTAACAGGGTATAGTGTATAGTACAGATTGAGTGGTTAGAGAAATTAGAGGCAGGAAGACCTCAGGGGTTACGTGTGGACCTAGATTATAAACTTCTTGAAGACAGGGATTGGGTCTGTCAGTGTCACTGCATCACTCTTCCATGTGCTTAGAACAGTGCTCTGCAAGCAGCAAGTACTCAATAAATACCATTGACTGATTGGGCTAATGCTACCATGAAACAGGTAGATACACTCTGGGGAGAGCTAACTTTCAATTAGGGCATCACTGGAGTCTGATCAAGTGTTCCATATGACCCTTCAAGATCTTTCTAAGTCCACCTGAAACTACTAAGGGGCTTGAGATACCAGGAGAAGCCGATCCAGCCTGGAGTTTCCATCTTTCCCCCTGGGTGACTCGTTATGGGCAGGGAACGTGTCTACCAACTTTTATATCGAACTCTCCCAAGTGCTTAGTACAGTGCTCTGCATATAGTAAGTGCTCAGTGAATATGAATAATTGATTGAGACACAAACAGACCCTACCTGAATATATGGGGTGACCTAGGTTCACCACCAAAGCTTAAGACGGTGATAAGGACCAGATCATGAGCAGCTGAAAGTAGGCCACCTCATAGAAGCTCATGGCTACTGTTGGCCTCCACAAAATAGCAGTTTGTTGCACTAGAATTGTTTGTCAATAAATCAGTCATTTCAGTGTTTACTGTGTGCAGAACCCTTCACTAAGCGCTTGGGCGAGTACAGTATAACAGAGTTGGTAGACACATTACCTGCCTAGACTCAGAATATTGAACTTTCACTGTAGATTAAGCATGTTTCTCAGTGTGTTTTCAAAAGCGGTGAAGCATTACTTTAAAGAATTGCCATAATGAAAACATGTATAGTTATTCATTCCGATACAGGATATTGATCGAGGTACCAAGCAAAAGATCTAAAATATTTGACTAAATGCTCACTGAATTGCTTTTTCTTGCTGCAGGCAGTTTGCATTCTATAAAACTCATTAACCCAGCAAACAGACCATTTTAGTTTGTTTCAAACCAGAAGACTAATAATGTGTGTGTGTGAATATTTTTGTATATTTAAGAGTGTTTTCTTTGGCCGAACACCCAAATTCAGGTTTGAGGTTTCACTGTATAACAAGCCATGTCTACGTGGAGCAGGTGTTTTAGAAAATATAATTTCTGTCCCAAGTTTGTACAGGTCGAGCTCAGTACTGAGCATCTAATTATAGTTAGGGTTGACTGACTGCCACAATGTTTTGATGAAAGAGAAATGAGTTGAAAATATGTGAAGCACTTTGAGATGGGCAAAAGGAAGATAGTATGAAAATTCAACTCAATCGTTATCATTAATTCATCCTTCAAATATTAGTCATCCAAAATATGATTTAAAAAGAAATATCATTAATAGCTTATTCCAGCAATTAACTTCAAGTTCCAAAATAGGGTTCCAAAATATTTTTTACTTAATATTTATGGAGCACCCACTGTGCTTAGGGCATTGTACTGAACATTTGGTAGAGTACAGTAGAAAGTAGAGGCACAGTTGCTGCCTTTGAGGAGCTTATGATATAGCCCAGAAAACTTAAGGAAATCAAGAAAAATAATCTTCTGCACAATTATACCTCCATTGTCCTCTCTACCTACATCTCCTCTTCTGTCTTTCCTATTGTATTTCTCTACCCACCCTCTTTTCTCCCTACAAGTTGTGTTTACACTGTACAATTCAGTAGCCAGACTAGTAGAGCTGGTCTCATAAGCCCAAAACCTTGGTGTATGCTCTCTTCTCTCTCATTCAATCTATTTCTAAATCCTGTCAGTTCAACTTTCACATCATCACTAAATGTGCCCTTTCCTCTCCATCCAAACTGCTACTATATTAATCCAAGCACTTAGCCTATCCCACCTTGATTACTGCATCAGCCTCCTTGCTGACCTCCCTGCCGCCTGTCTCTCCCCTCTCCAGTCCATACTTCATTCTGCTGCCTGGATCATTTTTCTATAAAAAAAAGTCCATTCTTCCCCATTCCATAAGAACCTCTAGTAGTTGCCCATCCATCTCTGCATCCAACAGAAGCTTCTTACCATAGGCTTTAAAGCATTCAATCACTTTGCCCCCTCCTACCTCACATTCTGATTCTCCTACTACAGTCCAGTCTGCCCACTTCAATTCTATAATGCCAGTGTACTCACTGTACCTCACTCTCATCTATCTTACCACTGACCTCACATCCACATCTTGCCTCTTCCCTCTTCAAATCCTGCAGACAATTACTCTTCCCACCTTCAAAGTCTTATTGAAGGCACATCTCCTCCAAGAGGCCTTCCCTGACTAAGCCCTCAATTTCCTTTTCTCCCACTCCCCTTCTGAGTTGCCCTGACTTGTTCCCTTAATTCACCCTCCCCACAGCACTTACGTACATATCTGCAACTTATTTAGGTCTATCGTCTGTCTCCCCCCGCTAGACTGTAACCTCATTGTGGGCAGGGAATTTGCCAGTTAAATTGTTGTGCTGTATACTCCCAAATGCTTATTGCATGCTCTGCACAGAGTAAGTGCTCAATACAATTGATTGATTTAATAGAGTGAGTCATTCATTCATTGTCAGTCATTTATTGAACATTTACTGTGTGCAGAGCACTGTACTAAGCTCTTGGGAAGTACAATTCAGCAACAGAGACAGTCCCTGCCCACAACAGTCTCACAGTCTAGAGTGGGGAGACAGACATCAAAACAAATAAACAGGCATCAGTAGCATAATTATAAATAGGTAGAATTATAGGTATATATGCATTAATAATAAAAATAAATAGAATTATAATTACAGATATACACAAGTGCTGTGGGGCAGGGGAGGTAGAACAAAGGAAGTGGGTCAGGGCAATGGGGAGGAGAGGGGGAGAAGAGGAAAAGGGGGGCTTAGTCTGGGAAGGCCTCCTGGAGGAGGTGAGCTTTCAGTAGGGCTCTGAATCAATCAATCGTATTTATTGAGCACTTACAGTGTGTAGAGCACTGTACTAAGCGCTTGGGAAGTACAAGTTGGCAACATATAGAGACAGTCCCTACCCAACAGTGGGCTCACAGTCTAAAAGGGGGAGACAGAGAACAAAACCAAACATACTAACAAAATGAAATAAATAGAATAGATATGTACAAGTAAAATAAATAAAATAAATAGAGTAATAAATATGTACAAACATATATACATATATACAGGTATTTCCCTGAAGGAGGGAATTGAGCTAGTTTGGATTTAAGGAGGGAGGGCATTCCAGGCCAGAGGTAGGATGTGGGTCAAACCACAGCCATTGTGCTTATGACCCCAATTGATAGGATTTCTCCCTTTTTCCCTTTCCTTTTTCTGTCAGCCTTCAATAATGTTGTGAGCTTCCAGCAATTAACTTAAAGTTCCAAATAGGCTGGTGCTAGCCTTAATTGTGGTAAAAGTGATGGTGTTTGTTGAGCACCCAGTGAGTAAAATGTGTTATAAGGGGCATAGGAAAGAAAAACAATAGCACAAGACAGGACTGCCCTCAAGGGGCTTACACTCTACAGTAACACCTTCTTTCCCCAAAGGCTCACACTCAACCCCAAGAACAGTGAATTAAATAAAGCACTTTGGGGTCCATAAATCTGGAGTGACTGCAAGAAGTTGGTACCTGCAGAAGCAAACTTTTGAGTTTTATTTTTAGCTGTTTTTCCTCTTAATCCTTCAGGGTTTAATGGGTCTTTTTGAGGGACCCTACTTTGTGAACTAATTATGACAGATGTTGACACAACATCTGTTCCTGTCTTTAAATTACTTTCTAGTCTGTTGGAATTCAACTTGAAGGCATATTTGAAATTCATTTTTTTCGGCACATTAATACAACCTGTGGGAAATTTGAGAGAAGAAAGTGTACTGACCCTCTCAAAATGACTGGTATGCCAGCTGGGGTCCTGTGTATGTGGTGATGTGTGTTTGTGTATGACACACCTGACTTTATCTTATTTTTAAATCTTTTGTTGTAAGCATCTGAACACCAAGATAGATTCTTATTGCTTTTCATTAGATGCTGGCAATTATGCTGTAGGTAGAAAGTAAGTCTCTAGGAAGCTGTGATGTTTATTTTAACCGCCTATTTATTGTATGAAAAGAAGAGTTTTGACTGATTTGTGCATCTCGTTGTGTCGCTATCTGCAGAAGCTATTTACTGACTTCTTTTTTTAAACCCCGACTCCATGATTATCTTGTCTAATTTCTAGCTACATGACAAAAAGGTAGTTATCTTTTTAATCCAGGCTCAGGCAATGAAAAGTTATTTCCTTTCTCATTTTATTACAGATAAGGCTTGCCTAGCATCTAAGCTGACATCTTGAATGCTTTATGTAGGCTAATTTTCTTTAACATTTGGCATATCCAAGTCATAGCTTGGGCCTGTCTCAGAGACACCCTGTTTGCTGAATGCCACAAAGTGCTCAAAATATTGCTACAGATTTATGTATTGAAAAATAGAAGTTCCATAGTAATCATATTTGTGAGTCATAATGTCTTTCCTTGATAGTTATAGAGCTTGTGAAATGATCTGTAAATATTAGCTTCTTGGAACCAGTACTTTTATCATCAATATTTCCTTTCACATAGTTTACACGAAGCAATCCAAAGCAAAGAAACATTGATCACATGGTTTAATAGCGATAATAAGGAGCATATGTAATGTTGTACAGATGGCTTTGATTTAACAAAAAAACTCATTTCCATTTAATGATTAAGATAAAAAATGACAGTTTTTTTAGCATTTTACTTAGCGAAGTTGCAGTAGAACAGATTTATTTTTGCACCTGCTACAATATGGATAGCTCTGGGCACTCCTCTTAGTGGGGTCTGCAGTAATGTTGGGACGAAGACCAGCAGATGGTATTGTCTGACGTAAACAAATGCCCAGGAAAAGAGAATCCAGTATTCTTTAACAAATGCTGCATACCTCCCATTTCCTTTGATGGTTTAATCACAGCTGAAGCCTCCTAGGTACCTCATCACAGATTGGTTCTCAAATGCACTTTACTTATTTGAATACCATTTTAGCGTTCATGGAGGTTTATTTGTTTATAATCTTGTGTTTGTCTCTATAAAACTCCTTTCAATAGAATACTAAAAAGAAAATCTGTTCATTTTCCCTGAAAATGACTTAAATTTATTGTCTCCTCAGAAATACCTCAGGAACTTTTTCTGTATAATGCTCCAGTCTCCGACATCTCCCCTGCACATTGACAAAGTGGGACCGACCCTTTCGAAACACACCATCTGTGAGTTCTCTCCATTCTTCAAGAAAGGAGTGTTTGACTACAGCAGCCATGGAACGGGGTAGATCCTTGGTCCAACGGATCAGCATCCAATGCAGTGCCTTCCTTTTACTGTGGTCTCAAAAAAAATGCAGTGAACCCACAAACCTCATCCCTGAAAAAGTGCTGAATTAAGTCTTGCCATATGAAAGAAGATATGCAACAATTTTATCCTTTATTTCCAAAACTTTTTTCACATCTAGTGCCTGAGTTTATGGTTTTATATTACAACACTGGTTTCTCCTTGTGCTGACCATGTCAGAGAGTTCTCATAGAGCTATTTTGCTTGAATCTGGATCTTATTCGTAGTCCCTCCTGTATATTGCTCAGACAATTCATTTCATGCCAATATTTCATATAAACTTTGGTTCTTCTTGATTAATGAAAGACTCAGCTAGCCATTTCTCCAGTACTTTACCAAAGTTAGCATAACTATAATGTGGAGTTAGTAGTGTATCATACCCTGGCTCCTGTCTACAAGAGCAGCAGGCTGGCTAGTTGTTCATCAGACTTCGCGAGCCTGCTGGGGACCACTGACAATCATTCCCTGAGACCTGAGCCTGTTGGAGGCCCCAAAGCTAAACCCTGCCGAGTTTGAGCTGGGAATGGACAGCCCCCTCTTCCTTGCTAAGCAATAAGCATTAGAAGAGTTCACATTTCTTTCTTGATAAAGCTGGAACAAAACAAACAAAATCTTCCTTCCACAGCTGCATGGGACACTGATGTCGCCATGAAACGGAGCCCACAGCTAGGGCCTGGCGGAGCATTTAAAGATGCTGAGCCCTTTTAGAAGTTGACTATGTCACAGAAGACTCGAGCTCCCAGGCAGGCCAGACTACTGAGATGTCAGTGCTTATCAGGTTCAGACTGGACCTAGGCTAGAGAGGACTGGGCCAGATGTAATCAGGTCCCAACCCAGCCTGTACCTAGCCGTAGCCCTGCTTGTGTCCGTGCTTCTCAGGAGGCCTAGTGGGAGTTGATTTGTGGCCCCTGGTAACTCTGGGGGACTTTCTCTGGGCCCATCCCACCTTGGGACCAGAAATTCCACCCAGTCAGTTACTAGGTTGTGGGCTGGACCCGAGCCCATGGTTAGAGGAGTTGCCAAGGATCTGCTCAATACCAGCCTATCGCCCAGTCCCTTCCGAGTCAATCGGAAATTCAACATGTTTCCAAAAATACCTTCTCACGGCGCCAGCCCAAGGGTGTTCCCCAAACTGGGAGCCATCCATAGGTCAGTCCTAGGATTCCCCAAAGCCACCCCAACAATCAGAAGAGCCCATTGTTCGGCTCCTCAGGGCAGTGGCTCCAGAAGAACAGCAAGACTGTTTGCCATCAGAACACCATGGCCACGCAGTTTGACTGCACTGAGGATTCAGCTTTCATAGTCAACCCCTCTGCTGCCACTTTTAAAGGCCTTTTTTTTTCCTTTTTCAGGATTCTCTCTTTCCCAAAGTATACCGTAGCAGTTGACCCTGTCTCATTGCTATTGTTTCAGTCACTTTATGGCATGGCTCCTCCTAAGAATCTGAGATTTTGTACAATATCGGCATGAATGTTTACCAAGAGTTTTATTTTCTGCAATAATTTTAAGTCAAATCCTGTCAGAAAGCTTTCTGTGCTTGCTTGACTAATTATAATGTGGATTTCTGAATATTTATAAAATAAATGAAAAAGAAGAAAGGAACTTCATTTGACCTTTTTAGGTCACAATTTCTGTTTTCTAATATTTTAGAATATAATTTCTAATGTCCACTGAATAGCTTTCATGTATAAGCAAATCAGTGTACAACAATATTATATTATTGTAATACATAGTAGAGCATCATATGTATATATATATATATATATGTATATATGATATTGTGATATATACATATGTATATATATACACATATATATACATACATATATATATATAAACTGAGGTATTGTGTTCATATTTGTTACATTTTCTTCCAGACCTTAACCTGTAATAACAATAATTTACAATCTTTTATTAAAGATTTGTTTTCGGATTTATGCTGAATTGTACACATAGGTATAGTATAATGTCTGCTTTGTCTTTCTAGACATAAGAAATATGGTGAGTGAAAAGATCACTTGTTTACACATAAATGAATATAAGGGTGTCTGTACACTTATACTCACATACATCAGTTGTATCAATCGTGATTGTATAGTCTCAAACAAATTAATGAAAACTCATTATGAAGTGATTTGGTTCATTCAAAACTGAAATTAAATTCTTAATAATATTACATGAGGTTGAGTTCTAAAAATTTTTATTTTAGAAAATTTGGCATGATCATTATTCCAGATCTGTTTAAAAACTGATCTAAAGTAGCTTGAAAATATACTTAATATATAATTTATCAGTTTATTGCTGATAATTTAACAAAAGCAATACTTTTAGAGCTAGATAAACAGGTTACAACTAGTTTGCTTGTAGTCAACATAGATGTGTCTAGTCTATAACTATTTTCATCTGGAGAGAAAGCTTTGTGGATTTAGTATAAAAATGTAACTATTTCTGCATCATCGAAGCTGAAGAACAGAAAGGGAGATGGCAGACTTTTTACTGCAGCAGAAAGAATCTGCTGCTGACTGCAGTAATAGTTACTGGTATGGATTTAGGGGCAATTACTGTAGGGGAATTTAAATCCAGAGATTAAGGGATAACAGCTGTGGAGATGATAATTTACTGAAGGTCATTTATTTAAAAGGAGCTGAATCTCAGAAGATCATCTTTTGTTTGCTGAGTAAACCAAATGGCTTCCACAAAAATGGCCAGATCATCTACCTAACCTACAGTTTTAAGACTTTCCTTGAGGTAACAATATGCTCGCATTTAAAAAGTGAACTATTCACCATAGGCCTTCCAGAATACAGTAGTAACTTGCCAAAAAAATTAATAGAAATATTCCTACAGGAATTGGATGGAGAAAGTTATCCCTCAGGCACACCCACCGTCTTTACATTTTGGATAAACAGGATTTGATTGCAGCAGAGGAACAAGAGAATAATATACAGTGTGAGATCTTATGTCCCCAGCCTCAGCAACTTCCAAGGTCAGTATACCCAAACATAATGAGAGAACTGTTCACAGCAAACTTTAGAAAAATATGCCAGAAAAGAAAAATCCAATCTCTTTCTAGGATAAGGAGAAGCCAAATGCTAGAGTCCAAATACTGCGTGGTTAACTCAGCCGCATAAAATGTAGGTCAGCCAGGCACTCCTGCCTACTAAATGCAGGTGCAGGGTAACTACATAGCTTGTTCTGAAGTGAGAGGTGGCGATTCCAGTTTAGGAAAGTAGACTCCTTTGGCCACTTCTTTTGACCCCTTTCCTTGGGCCCCATATGGCCACAAATTCCCAGGCTCAGGGCCCATTCCAGAGATACTAGATAAGACCATTGGACCACACTGGAAGTGAGTTTGAACTGAATTGAAAGTATTCCTATCCTTCGCTTCCAGGGACAACTTCTGCTCATACATTTTGCCCATAGTTGTTTGTTCTAGTGGCTAGTTGGGTCTTGTAGTTCTAGCAGTTCTATAGAACAGCCAAACCTTCTATGCAACATAGCGCCAGGGTGGAGCTTCAGCCTTTTCCATTCCTTGTCCCAAACAGCCATGAAAAGGGAGATGTTGAGAGGCCGTAGCCCAGCTCAAAAGTCCATCAAGGGCTGTCTCTGTTTTCACTGCCTCATCTGTCTTTGGTATTAGCACAATATTTCTATTTAAAGCTCATCCCAGAAGGCTTTGCTCTAACTCAACATGACCCATGACTTTTTTGGTTAAAAATTTAAACAGGAGTGTGTAATGTGGAACTCAGCTTTGCCCTAGCACCATTTGCTCATTTACGTTTTTAAGCAGTTAGTAGCAATTCAGTCATCATCAGGTAGAATCATAACTCCCACTCTGAAAGTCTACTGACATTGTGCATTTCTCTTAATTTGTCATGGGGACAGTAGTCCTTGCGCATAGGATTCCTTCCCACTTATCTCGAAGATCCCTCCTCCTCTGGTTCTGCTGGAGAAAATTCCTCTGAGAATTTGTTAGATGTAGGGGAGTGGGAAAGGAGAGAGAAATGTTTGGAGAGGGGATGGGATTTAATAGACTGATTAACTATCTGAATATAATTTAAATGTGATGATTTTTTCAGGGGGGAAAGCAAGTAAGTACCACTAATTATCCTCCAACTTTAGAATCTTTCTTTGTTAAAGATGAGAACTGTGATGAATGTTTTTTTCATCGTCTCTGGATTGTATTTGTGAATCACAAGGCAATACTTTGAAAAATCTATCCATGGCACTTAAGGAACAACGTCAGATTTGTGAGTTGCTGGACTTAACAGTCTTCCATTTTTTGTCTTGAATCTCCAAAGTCCTATATTTGAAATTCTCCCCAGCACACTGTGACAAGAAAAGTACTTTTCGCTTTGTCCTAGTCATCTGATTTCCAAAGAATTACTGAGTGTGGCATTGCAGAGCTCCTATTAATCTGCACAGACTCATTCTCATAAATTTATCTTTCTGGAATCTTTGCCTAGGAATTTTCTATGAAAACTATTACATCCAGATGGCTCATGTAAAATGATTGAAAGCAAAATTATCTTCCTTTTGTTAGTCTGTAGATAGTTTTTGCTTAACTTTTAGTGTCCTTTTAGTTGAAATTCAGTAGTATTTTTTGATAGTCAGGCCTGTTAAGACCCTTTATATCAGAGGTTCAATTCAAGAGTATTCTACACTCTCCCACTGGACACAAAATACAGTGGAGTCAATGGAGAAATTACAACTTGGTTTGAAAAGCATAGTGGGTCCAAGGAGATAATGCCAATCAAATACCATCATTATTAAATACTCTGCATACAGACAGTACCATTTATTGGTCTCTGTTGGAGTCCATGGAGGATGTCTTCACCAAGTCAGGCTGGATTAGCTCAATCATCAGTTCCTATCACTTTTGCTCTGATGTTTGGGCTAATCTGAGGGTAGAGAGGATTAGTGCATAGCCCAACAGCCACAGCTTCAGCAACCCAACACAGATGCAGTTGAAGTAGCTGCCGCCATAGCCTTCCCAATATTTTAAATTGTGTGGAAGCATGCTTTCACCAGCCAAGTCCTTGCTGCCATGCTGCTGTGAGGGGAGTTGGGATCGAGGGCCCAGGTAGCGTCGGGCCATTTGAAGCATTCAGCCGGTTAGTCCTATTTTTGCAAATTAGAATGTAGTCCATCCTTGTGCCTAGGCTTTCCCAAGGTACTGGCAGGTGAAGGGAGTCAGAGAGGAGTATACTGCCCCTGCAAGCTGTTGGGGAGCACTGATGATTCAAGTCCCTCATCCACCCTGTAGGTTAGAGCACTGGTAGTTACATATTTCTTTCACTCATATGTGTTTTCATGTGCAGTTCTCTATGCACCCTATTAGGTTATCATCTCCTAAGGGCAGAGGATATGCCTTCTACTTCTTTCTGCTAACCCACAGCCCCAAACCTTGGGTGCTGTGTTTACTGGGCAGAAAATAAACAAAATTGCTCTTATGTCTTGAAGAGAATTTAAGTAATATGTGCGAGTAGGCAGAAACAAAGGGAGGAACAAGGCAGGATCCCTGAAACAGAAAAGTAATTTTGCTGACAGGAATACTTAGGTTAGGGATATAGACAGATAAAACTTAATAAAGGGAATATAAACCACAGGATACCAGGAAAAAAGATTAATTAACCTTTGGAGGATGATAGAGTACAAGGAGAACTATCCATGTGAATATACCTGCATGTGTGTTATGTGTGAGTCTACATGCACAGGGCACCACACACACACACACACACACACACACACACACACACTCACTCCACTCATTCACATTGAATTGACCTTGGAGGAGATTGAAATAAAAGAAGACAAAAAAAAGTCCTGGTTGTGTTTTTGATCACAATAGAAGTAATAGCACATGTACTAAGTACTTCAAGAGAATTTGAATTCAGTTCTAGCTTACCAGTGACACCACTTGCATTTGTTTCTTTTAGATATTTTGTAATGAACCCTGAAACACTGTTCATGTTAAACAAATACTCTAAGACACTCAGTGCGTGTCCGATAATCAAACAAAAGCAGCCAAAAAAATTTATTTTGCCTTAGTTGCTAATGTTCTTTGCTAGCCAAACGCATGAATTTTTAAAAAGATGTTCAGTTATTTGATTATTCATTGTAAAAAATTGCAATTACAATGTAGTGACAATCATTTTGAATGTATCGTGCCCCAACAGTCTCAGAATGTCTATTCTGTTTTGTGTCTGAAATCTGTTTGCTTTAGCGCTTCCTTAGAGTGCTCTAGAACCATCAGGTTGACGTGAAGAAAAAAAGACGAACTGTTACTTATTGGTGCAATATTTTTAGATATGCATGAGCCCAAAACTTTAAAGAATATTTTTTAAAGAAAGCAATTTATTGTCAAAAGGGGGTGAAAGCACCTGGTTGTATAGTCAGTTTAAAATTATGTTTATTTATGCATTTTAGATAAGTTTTAAAATTTGTAAAGGGTTTTCACTACCGTCTAATAAAACAGCAGTGATGGAGGTAAAAGTATTGGGTAGTCTTTTTCATTTTTAATGCCTAAGAACTCATACAATGATTCCACTGCTATGCAATCCTTCTTTAAATTTTAGTTTTTGCTTTTCTTCATTCACCTTTGATTTTCCAGCCAACTGTCTGAATCTAAAGGTGCGTTACGATTTTGCAGCACTATATGTGAATCTTGGGCCTTGAACATTAGATGATTTCAAAGTGACTGTTGGCAAATAATGAGGGGAGCCTAATTTGGGTTGTGATCCCTGTCTATTAGGGTGCAGATTGAGGAGGGCCTGGTTATGTTCCTCTTTTGTCCCCTGGGTCTGAGACAATGACTTATATGAGGAAGGCAAGGTTTCCTCTGAAGTCCCTGGAGAATTTAAGTAATGTGGCTGCTTCCTCACTCCTAGAAAGAAAACTGAAAAGGGTCAGGCTCAATCTGCCCACTGGGAGAGAAGAGCTCTTTAAGCAACCTCGTCTGGTTTAGGGCTGCCTTTCTGGTGTGTCATGCCTGAAACGTTTGCCACTCTCATTACTCTGACATCCCCAGGAAAACACCTAATTGATGACCTGCCAAGACCAAATGAGTTTAGAGATCAAGATTGGCAAGTGACTCCAGTTGACCTATTCATCTCGAAACAGGTGAGATCATTCTTGCCAGTAGTGGCCACATTTGAACTCTGGACAGTAGAGGTGGCAGTGTTATTTATAGACATGTTGTGAGTCTCATTCCAGAGGCTAACTTGCCTGGGGGTGGCCAGTTATCTAGGAGCTGAAACTGGAGGGTGGCTTTAGGGAGGTCGCCAAGGTCACCAGGGCCACTCCAATCATAGCCTAAGCCCCCAGTCAGCCTTAAGGGATGAAACCCTGAAGTTGCTCCTGAGTCTGAGGGTCCTTGTAGCTTAGGGGCCCTACATCCCCACCATCTCCCTAGATACATTCCATCTGACTGGCAGGCCAATTGTGAGAGTTTAAACTCATCCAGCTTTCTGGGGGCAACATTTTCCATGCCAATCGCTACTGGGCACAGTGTGCTAAAGAGGCTCATCTCATGATCGATACTGCTCAAGGACAAGGGAAGAAGCAAGGGATTCTGGAGAAGAAGGGATAGAAGAGCCAGTCTCCTTCAGTGGGAAAGCCAGGATCCCAAAGAAAGGACCCTAATATCATCACCTAAGGATCTCCTGGCTTCTTTAATCTATAAGAAGAAGAAGAATAGCAATAATGGTATTTGTTAAGCGCTTACTATGTGCCAGGCACTGTACTAAGCACTGGGGTGGATACAAGCAAATTGGGTTGGACATAGTCCTTGTCCTGCATGGGGCTCACAGTCTTCATCCCCATTTTACAGATGAGGTAACTGAGGCCTAGAGAAGTGAAGTGACTTGCCCAAGGTCACACAGCAGACACGTGGCAGAGCCGGAATTAGAACCCATGACCTTCTGATTCCCAGGCCCATGCTCTATCCAATATGACATGCTGCTTCCCAATAGTTATGGTATTTAAGTGCTTACTATGTGCCAGGCACTGTACTAAGCACTGGGGTGGATACAGCCCTTGTCCTATGCGGGGCTCATGGTCTCAATCCAAATTTTACAGTTGAGGTAACTGAAGCCCAGAGAAGTGAAGTGACTTACCCAAGGTCACACAGCAGACAAGTGTTGGAACCAGGATTAGAACCCACAACCTTCTGACTCCCAGGCCTGTACTCTGTCCTCTAGGCAATGCTGCTTCAGCTTCAGCCAGTAATTTAAGGATTTTTGAGTTCCAAAAAATAGCCTTCCTGGACATCCTAGTGGATGGGCCAAGGGGTCAGAAGGACCTGGGTCCTAATCTTGGCTCCCTCATGTGTCGGCTGTGTGACCTTGGGCAAGTCACTTCATTTCTCTGAGCCTCAGTTATCTCTTATGGAAAATGGGGATTAAGACTGGGAGCCCCACATGGGGCAGGGACTACGTCCAACCCGATTTGCTTGTATCTACCTCGGCGCTTAGTACAGTGTCTGGCACCTACTAAGTGCTTAACAAATACCATTAACACAGTATTTAAGTCTTATGACACTAGCATCTTTCATGGTATTAGTTCTTTTTATCCCCTACAATAATACAGTGCTTTATCCAAGGCAAGAGGAGAATGTCACCCTTCCCCAATGAGTCAGGTAAGCCTTCCCCCATCCCACCCCCTAAGCCTCCCTCACGCCACCCCCCTTCCTGCCCTGGCCTGGTCCACGCGGCTAAGGCCGTCCGGGAAGCTGTAGCCAAGGACGAAAGGATGGCGGTGATACTTCTTTTAGACTGTGAGCCCACTGTTGGGTAGGAACTGTCTCTATATGTTGTCAATTTGTACTTCCCAAGCGCTTAGTACAGTGCTCTGCACACAGTAAGCACTCAATAAATACGATTGATGATGATCCTTCCCACCCAGTGTGGTCCTGGTAGTGGGATTCAGGAAGGGGATTGACCTGACCACGGCCAACTACTGTAAAAGAAAGAAAAATAAAAAAGTGACACCAGGTAGGAAAGAGAGGTTGGTGGGGGATGGATTCAGGAGCATGAAGGAAAGTGGACCAGAGCTTGGAGAATGGGGCGCATGGGAGCCATGGGAAAATGGCAAAACAACAAAGTTGGGGAGGGAGAAGTTTTAAGAAGAAAACCTCACCCAATCAGACCAATCCATGAGTTTATTTGTGGGTTAAAATTTAAAGGGCTCAAAATGTGTACACGCTTTTAAGGTCATTTGCAATTCAGTACTCTACTATATTTCTTTTTGTACTGCATTTTTAATTTTTATGTGATTTTTATGTCGCTCTGATTGCTGTTTGCAATATAAATGCATTCATGTAGCTACTTTGCATATCTATAATTGCTTAAGTATATAATTCTGAGTAATGTGTATCTGGTCTTGGTTCCAGGACCAACACCCTTGTAATTTATAGCGTTGTTCCTACGGGAAAATTGGTTATAAACTCTGTTTCAATTTAGGGCACCGATTGGGATGTGTCAGAGGACATCCTGCCCGCATCAAAGAAGGTAAACAGTAGGGGAAAGGAACTACAAAATTTGATTTTCTTTATTGTTTCGTTCCTTCAGATAGTTTTCAAGATGCCCAGGAAAAATGTTTTTAGCTGTTTGAAATAGATGCAATTTAATATACCTGAGGTCCTTAATGTATTTTCACTGTTTCTTCATCTAAACCTTATAAAATCATGTATCAGAGTATATGACATATGGTAATGGGTACTTTTGATTAAAAATGCCATCTTGTTTACAATGTGTTTGCCAGATTGTCAGATTTGACAGTTTTGAAAAGTTCGAATGTCAATGAGTATGTCAGTAAAGATGCTCTCAAGCTGTACATATTCAAGATAAATTAATTAAAATGAAGTATTTGAGAGGGAATACTTGGGACATCTCCATTTCCTGACTGTTTAAAAATTTGTTAAATAGTATGTCATCCTTGATAAATACAGATATGTGAATGAACTCTCAATTATCCAGGGTATAATCATTTTGGATATTAGTTTCAGCTTTCTTCCAATCAAATACTTCACTATGAATGCTATGAAGGAGAAGTCCAGTTTGAGTTTTAACTCGTCTCCTTGGCCCTGTTGGCTACCTGATGAAGCTGCTAAACTGCTTAGTGAAATGGCTAAGAACTGATGGCCGAAGGAGAGGTCTGGATAATCCATGAACTGGATAATCATACTCTGAAAAAAGTTAACTATAATAATAATAATGGCATTTATTAAGTGGTTACTATGTGCAAAGCACTGTTCTAAGTGCCGGGGAGTTACAAGGTGATCAGGTTGTCCCTCGGGGGGGCTCACAGTCTTAATCCCCATTTTACAGATGAGGTAACTGAGGCACAGAGAAGTGAAGTGACCTGCCCAAAGTCACACAGCTGACAATTGGCGGAGCCGGAATTTGAACCTGTGACCTCTGACTCCAAAGCCCGGGCTCTTTCCACTGAGCCACACTGCTTCTCAATAATGTAATATAATTGTCAGCAGTAGAATCCAAGACTGGAATTGCCAGCTCCACTCTGCACAGTAAGTACTAATGATTGCAATGATTTTTCCTGATCATTCTAAATAATGTTCTAAGCCTTTCAGTGAATTAATCTGTAGAGTCAGCATAGTACTGTGAATAGCCTAGTGGTTAGAGCACGGGCCTGGGAGTAAGAAGAACCTAGCTTCTAATCCTCGTTCTGCCACTTGTCTGCTGTGTGACCTTGGGCAAGTCACTTAACTTCTCTGTGTGCCAGTTACCTCATCTGTAAAACAGGAATTAAAACTGTGAGCCCCAAGCGGGACAGGGCCTGTGTCCAACCTGAATAGCTTGTATCTACCTCAGTGCTTCATACATAGTAAGTGCTTAATAAATACCATAATTATTCCTAACAATATACCTGGTGTGATTATGTTGCAGGGCAGGGGCTTTGAGAGAGCAGACTTGGTCTCTACTTTTACCTAGTGGAAATAGCCCTTTAGAGGAAATTCTGAAAAATCCCCTTGTCTGCAGAGGAGAAACCTGTGATGGGCCAGGGAAATTAATCCATCCATCAATCAAGGGTACTTATTTAACATTTACTGTGTGCAGAGCACTGTACTAAGCACTTGGGAAAGTACAATACAGTAGAGTTGGTAGATGTGATCTCTGCCCAGAGGGGTCTTACAGTCTACAGGGAAATTACAGTCTATAGAATGATGATCATTTAGTGCCTTCCACATCCACCATGGTCTAATGGGATATCTGGTCACCCAGCATTCTTAAGCCACTGGGCATTTGCCACCCAATGTCCCAAGCCTGAGGGTGATTCCAGGGATCCCAAGGATTAAAATTGAGGCTGGGATGGGCCTAGGGAACCAAAGGCTTCCCTGGAAAATCCCTGGGCAACATTTTTCATGCTCTATAGACTGTAAGCTCATTATGGGCAGGAAACAAGTCTTCAAATTCTGTTGTCTCATACTCTCCCAAGAGCTTATTACAGTGCTCTGCACCTAGTAAGCACTCAATAAATATCATTGATTTATTTTATACTCCCGCTACTGGAAATAATGTAGACTGTAGGAAATAATGTAGACTGTAGGAAATAATGTAGGAATGTAGACTGTGAGCCCACTGTTGGGTAGGGACTGTCTCTATATGTTTCCAACTTGTACTTCCCAAGCGCTTAGTACAGTGCTCTGCACACAGTAAGCGCTCAATAAATACGATTGATGATGATGAAAGGGATTGGGTGGAGAGTAAGGGGATTCACTGCAAAAAACTGACTGTGGGAGCAGGTCCAGGGTGGTGTGGGAGACAGGCACACAGTCATTGTGACCGATACAGTAGGAAAATGCCTAATAAGAGAGGAGCTTAGGTAAATTTTACATAGAGTTATTAATACTTACACAAATGGATAACTATTTTGTGGTAAAGAAAGGCTCTTGCACTTACAGCAAAGTACACTTCATGTGTTTTTTCTTCTCTATCCTAGTCTGAGACAAAAAAAAAATCAAATTGAACCTCATCATTCTTGTGCTGAAACCACCCTGGTTATCCTTAATGAAGTTGTGCTTTTCTAAATGCTCATCCATTAGATTCCTCTGATTACTTTCAAAGCCTTCCTCCCGAGTAGTGTCTAAGTAATCGGTCTGGCATTTTCCAATGTCACCAACCCATTTTCTTTCCTTTATAGCCTTTATTGCTCTATCTTGGTGTATTCTGTTCACCTATTGCCTAGCCATCTTGGGAAGCATTTAACTTTAAGAACCATTCTTTCTGAAGTCTTTTGTGTTTCTCGCTTTCTTGGTTGTGTATTTCTTGCCATCCAATTCCTATTTAATCCAGTCTGTACTCTCAAAGCATATAGTAAATTAATATTTTTAAGTCCTTCTTGCTTCCACTGTTTCTCATCAGTCACTGGAATTCTGAGGAGAAAATTTATGACATTCCTGAGAGTACAATTTATTTGTAACTCCAGAGCCAAAGCTCATCTCTTTTTTCCCCTGTTCTTTGATCACCAACCACAGATGTTGCATTCTCGCCTACTTGTCTTCCAAATTCATGGCATGAGCTGGATCAAGATGAGCAAAAGAAGAAAGGGGAAAGACCAGAAAAAAAGCAGGCTAAAAGCGAGTTTTCTTTCACTCCCTTACTCTTGCTCATCCCACCCTCTCCCCTTGATAAGGAATGGGTCACAAACCCCAGCCCCTTGGCTGAAACCAAGATGGATTAGGACATGGGAAAGAGAAGACTGATAGAGGGATAGGAAGTGTCACTGAAAGAATGTCCTTCAGTGGCTCCGCAATCACAATCGTCTGTATGCATTGCTAGCATCGGACGTACTTCATCACTTCAACCCAACTTTGATGGATGGGCCGTGGGAGGAACATAGGTGAGAAGAAGATATTCAAGCAGTTGCTGCATGGTGAAATGAACTGGGCAACCTGAAAGCAGGTGGGGAGGCAAAGGAAACGTTTAAGGAAGTATTTCAGATAAAGTGGCCCTCCAAACTGTAAGCTTGTCATGGTCAGGGAACGTGTCTGTTTTTTGTTATATTGTATTCCCCCAAGCGCCTAGCACAGTGCTTGGCATGCAGTAAATGCTTAATAAATATGACTGAATGAATGCAAAATTTATGTACATATGTATATCTATATAGGTTATGTATGTTCATAAAAACTAGTTTGCCCTAATAGATACTCAGTAAATGTAAATTAACATTTAAATTTAAATGTAAATTGAAGGCTCTTTGGCAGAAGGGATCATGTCAACTTACTCTCTTGTTCCTTCCCAAGCTCTTATTTCAGTGCAGTAAATGCTGTAGCCATTCAATAAATACCATTGATGTTGGTGCTTATACATGTTATCTTGGTCACCACTGCCACTTTGTAATAGGCAAACTGATTTGCTATTCTTTCTATCAGGACAGTAAGGAAGAAAACCGTCAGAATTTCCTGGCTGCTCTACCCAGGTACAGAGTTATGGGGTAGGCTAGGTTGGGGCTTAAAGGTAGCAGCCACAATACCCTCTTCCAGGAGCTGCCTCATGCTCTGGATGGGCTCTGCCCCTAGCTAATGTCTAGTGTTTCACACAGTTTGTTTTCAAACCTGAGTGAGAGATCATTAACAGTTTATTCTAATTCTTTCAGGATGCTCTTATTTTATTTACTTTGACAAATAATTTTTTTGGGGAAAAGGGGGCTAAATAATTCCTATTCTACAGTGCTGTGAATATAGTGAATTAGAATATTTCTTATTAATTACTACTTGTAACCCTTGGAATCTACAATGCTAACTATTTATGTTCTGTAAGTCTGCTTTCATGGGACTCCCGTTTTTATGGTGGCTCTTGGCATGCTATATAAATATTACAATACACACGATAACTTGCATATTCTGCACTGGCATTTTTGCCCAAGATTTACTTGGGAAGAAAAAATGATTTTACATTCTTAAACCATTACCCACAGTAATTTATATGCAGAAACATTCATAACAACGGTTTAACATGAAAGCACCTATTTTTTAACAATAACCTAGGATAATGATCACATTCATCAATTCTACCATAACAAAATTCACTCTCTTTTGTCAGAGGGTGAGTGGAAGGAGGACGCTTCATTCAGTTTTAATGATTTCATCAGTGGAGAATATACAGCCGTAAATTTTAGAATTAAAAATTTACAAGTAGATTGTTTCTCTGTTCAAGGGAAAGGGAAGATTTTGGTCAGCGTGCAAAATTTGCAAATAAATACTGTATTTATATTGTAGTTGGTTCCTATCGGATCACATCCCAAGCTAATTATGCCACAGCAAATATTTTGACTTCGAATCTGATGATGAAGGTCCCGATACTGAATTATGGATGCCTCGTGCCACCTCATCCTTTTGTTGCTGAGAGCATCTGTGATTGACTGGTACAAAGTGAGTGTTCGATACAATTACTGTACACTAGTCAATCTATTATTACTATTGTATTTTTTAAGCATTTAATCACTGTTCTAAGTGCTGGGGTAGACACAAGTTACTCAGCAGGGATTCAGTCCCTGCTCCACAAGGGGCTCAGAACCTAAGTAGGAGGTAGAACAGGAATTGAATACCCATTTTACAAATGATGAAACTGAGGCATAGCGCAGTTAAGTAACTTGCTCAATATCACGCAGCAGGCAAAAAGGCCTGGGACTAGAACTGACATCCTCTGAGTCCCAGGCCAGTGCTCTTTCTACTAGGCCGCACTGCTTCCCTGGAATCTAGAGTCAAGGACTGGTTAAAAATTCTGAGAAATGGAGCCTCATGGCGGGGATCAAAGCAATGGTTCATCTTACCCATCTCATTTTTAAATTTCAGTTTAGATGTTATTTTCAAAAAGTACCAATTTAGGAAACAAACCAGAATAATAATAATAATAACAATAATAATGATGATGATGGCATCTATTCCGCACTTACTATGTGCAAAGCACTGTTCTAAGCACTGGGGTAGATACAAGGTAATCAAGTTGTCCCACGTGGGGCTCACAGACTTAATCCCCATTTTCCAGATGAGGTAACTGAGGTACAGAGAAGTTAAGTGACTTGCCCAAGGTCACACAGCTGACAAGTGGCGGAGCCGGAATTTGAACCCATGACCTCTGACTCCAAAGCCTGGGCTCTTTCCACTGAGCCACGCTGCTTCTCTGAGATTGTGAGCCCACTGTTGGGTAGGGACTGTCTCTATATGTTGCCAACTTGTACTTCCCAAGCGCTTAGTACAGTGCTCTGCACACAGTAAGCACTCAATAAATACGATTGATTGATTGATTGATGGTTGTGCTTTTGGTCTGGCTTGAGCCAACTCACCTCAATGTCTGGTGGTGTCTTGTTGGCTAGTAGTGTGTCTCTGTGGTAAGAGCAGGGGGCTGGAAGTCAGGAGACCTGGGTTCTAATCCCAGATCTACAACTTTTCTCCTATAAGACCTTAGGCAAGCAGAGCACTGTACTAAGATCTACAGAGTTGGTAGACTCATTCCCTGCCCACAAGGAGCTTGCAGCCTAGAGGAGGCAGGAAGAGAAACTGCCCCTACCCTCTACCTCGTTGAAGGCTTGATTTGATATATCTTGTTACTCATTTCCCACTCAGATTTCCCACTCCTTCGTACTCCTGTTTCACTTAATTTCTGTAGCTTTCGAAATTACTCAGATTTAATGTATGATCTCTGTCATAAGTAAATCTTTGGCTGAACCATTTCAGAATTACCATCAATTTAATACCTCCTGTCTGGAAGTGATTTCCCCTCCAACATTTTAAAAATCTTTCTCGACCCAGTCCGAGGCCTGCATTCACACATGCTGCTCTTTTTCCTGCCCTTGAATTGAGTTTGTGTTGGGTTTCTCTTCCCTTCTCCTGGGGACCTCTGTTTTGTGTGAGCTTTGTTTCTTAGGCAAATTTCTTAATGAAGCCCTGAGGACTGCTGCTTGGCCCTTGCATTTTGATTTCTCCCAGGAACTGGGCAATCCAATGAACCGTAATTATGGTGTCTTTTAGCATGCACCAGCCTGCTCCTCACATATTTCAAGATGTCCTTCCAGAGCACTGTGCTCATTAAATCTTCTAATTCACCCGAATTTGTTTTCCTGTTATCCAATACCCTTATACTGCAGTTTGTATAATTCAAATACTTGACCCTCCCTGACATCAAACTCCAGTCCTTTATTGGTGCATTGGGAGCACAAGGAATAGTCCTCCTTATAACTCAGCCAGTCAGAGCAGTTTCCCCTGGAGGGGACCCAGGATCCTCCAGCCTCTAAGCATGGAGCCGCTTCATAAAAACTAAGCTAGTAGGTGTGGCATTGCCATTCAAACACAAGTTTTACCATTTGAATTTTTGTGTTAGCTATTTTCCCACAGTACATTCCGCCACGTCACAGAAGTTTGGTGGGGGTGTTTTCAGGGTGTCCGTCCCACTGAGAATCATTTCCTGATGAATAGTTTTAGCTAATTTTGTAGCTTCTATGATGTCAATAGCTTTGGAGGTGTGAGGGCTACTTCCTCTGCCAAACTTTTAGCAGCCCAAAGGATTAAATCCTGTTTCCCTGAAAATGAAATGGACAGCTAAAATCAGACCTTCCTGAACCGCTGAAAGCCGACACACCAAGTCCCTGGTTCCTCACTAGCTCAGGGAATCTATATACCAATGTGTCTAGCCTCAGATTGCTGGCATTTTGGTTTCCCCTTCTTTATTTTCATTGCCTTTGGTTATTCCTGAAGCCCAACAAGAGAGCAGCCAAGATGTGGTGCACCTAACACCTGAGAACAAGAGAACGGCTAAAAACCTGAAGGCGGCTGCAGCATCCTCCTTGTTTGGTTGTGACAGCCCTGCTCTGGCATACGCCTCGCTCATTACATCCCCGTACAGATGTTCTGAGGAAACAAATCTCCCAAGAAATGCCGTCATTTTCTCAAGAAATGGCGGCTACGGGGCAGTAAAACATCCTCAATTAGTATTAAAATTGCACACTTTTTAAACAAAGGGAGCTGTTCCCCCTGATCATCTCGGCTCCATTTTATCACATTTGCGTATGTTTATTTTGATGACTTTTTTTTCCTGAAGTATCTCAGAAATATGGCCCCATCTGGAGACCGTGCACGACTTGATGCCTTGCCTGCTTTTCATGGCCCTTCCAATCAGGACTAACTACAGCTATCTAGGGAGCGCTGAAAAAATGTCAATTAGCAATAAAAGTTCCACAAACAAGCATTATGTCTTCTCCTTACGAGTCCCTGGTTGCAACGCAGAGTTGTGCAATAATGTCCACAGTTAAAAATTGTTGTTAGGAGATTTGACTGTCTCTTTCTCCCTTAATAATTGCTCAGTCTCGGTCCAAATTTGGGGGAGGACGAGTCACCGATGAGTTTGTGCGGTAAAACTAACTGCTGAGGGTGTCAGATTTATGAGTTCGAGGAGTCAGGCCCAATCCCCTATGTGAACATAAATAATGCCTAAGAAATCCCTGTGTGATGTGCTCATTTGAGGGAACTGTGGGCACGGGTGTTTGATAGTGAACTATTCTCCTGGGGGAAGAGGGAGCGAGGGGGAAATCCTCTCTTTTTAAGGCAGGATTCAGCAACCTGAAGTTTGCCATTTTAGAACAATTCTTGCTGTCCGAGTCATTTATGGTGATCTGCCTGGATCCAGAGCCTCTGTCCTTTGCCGTCAGCCAGAGTGCTGTGCTTGGGCATAGCTGAAGAGTTTAATTTCAAATGAGGAATGATCCTGGTGTTGTGTTGAGGGCTGTGTGATCTGCTTTAGGTGGTGTGGAGATTGTTTGCATGCTTTTGTATTTCAGGTTCCTGACATTTACCCTGCAACTGCAAGATGGGAAAATTTCCTGGAGAGAGACGTGGGATTTGTGAGCATAAATGCATAAAAGAAGGAAGGTAGGAGGCTGGTCCAGCCTTGAACTAAGGGAATAGGTGTGATTGATATCTATTGCTAAAGGCCCCTGAAGGGCAGTAAGACTTCAGTCAGCCCTTGGTTATAAAGGACTATTAATCCATTGTGTAGGTAATCCAGGCCCTTTTCTTCCATTTTTTTGGAACATTCTTTGGACCTGGTCATTGTTAGCATATCAATGATGAGGGGAAGGGGAAGAGGAGGTGAAACTCAAATCAGCCAATACTGCTCATTATAAGCAACATTGGTAAATGCTTGTTGGAGAAGGGGTTAGAGGATGGAAATAGTAAACTAAGCAGAAGTTTGACAAGTGTGCTTGAATTGTTATATTTGTTCTGTATTGCCCAAGTCGCCCAGGATTGACTATACAGCCCTACTGATAGTTCACCTCCTCCAAGAAACCTTTCCAAACTGAGCCCCCTTTTTCCTCTCCTCCTCCTCATCCCCCCCACCCTACCTCTTTCCCCTCCCCACAGCACCTGTATATTTATTACTCTATTTATTTTACTTGTACATATTTACTATTCTATTTATTTTGTTCATGATGTGCATCTAGCTTTACTTCTATTTATTCTGATGACTTCACAGCTGTCCACATGTTTTGTTTTGTTGTCTGTCTCCCCCTTCTAGACTATGAGCCTGTTGTTGGGTAGGGCCCTTCTCTGTATGTTGCCAACTTGTACTTCCCAAGCGCTTAGTACAGTGCTCTGCAGACAGTAAGCACTCAATAAATACGATTGAATGAATGAATGAATGCAGAGCCAGGTTGCCAAGCAAAGGTCTCAATGTCCCATGAGCCACTTCAATTCAGAGAAGCCTCAGAGGGGTGCCGGCCTTCAGGAGCCAATAAAAAGCGGCCAACATCTCAGCTGTAAAGGACTTTGTTCATCTTTAGAAGAGTTGAAGGAATAGAATTTGCTAGCCTGGGGTAAGGGCATACTCTCATCTTCTGAATTACAGAGTAAATAATAATAATTTTTTTTGTTAAGTTGTTACTATGTGCTAAGAACTGTTCTAAGCGCTGGGGTAGATACAAGGTAATCAGTTTGCCCCATGTGGGGTTCACAGATAAGGTAACTGAGGCACAGAAAAGCTAAGTGGCTTGCCCAAGGTCACACAGTAGACAAGTGGCGGAGCCAGGATTAGAACCCACGTCCTCTGACTCCCAATCCCGTGCTCTTTCCACTAAGCCACGCGGCTTTTCAGCCACGCTGCTCAGCTACATGGTTGCCTACGGTCGACCCTATTGAGAACGCACAGATTCATTCATTCAAACGTATTTATTGAGTGCTTACTGTGCGCAGAGCACTATACTAAGCACTTGGAAAGTACATCTACATCTACATCTACATCTCTGCCCCTGCTCTCTCCCCCTCCCTCCAGGCTCGCATCTCCTCCTGCCTTCAGGACATCTCCATCTGGATGTCCGCCCGCCACCTAAAGCTCAACATGTCGAAGACTGAGCTCCTTGTCTTCCCTCCCAAACCTTGTCCTCTCCCTGACTTTCCCATCTCTGTTGACGGCACTACCATCCTTCCCGTCTCACAAGCCCGCAACCTTGGTGTCATCCTCGACTCCGCTCTCTCATTCACCCCTCACATCCAAGCCGTCACCAAAACCTGCCGGTCTCAGCTCCGCAACATTGCCAAGATCTGCCCTTTCCTCTCCATCCAAACCGCTACCCTGCTAATTCAAGCTCTCATCCTATCCCGTCTGGACTACTGCACTAGCCTTCTCTCTGATCTCCCATCCTCGTGTCTCTCTCCACTTCAATCCATACTTCATGCTGCTGCCCGGATCATCTTTGTCCAGAAACGCTCTGGACATATCACTCCCCTCCTCAAAAACCTCCAATGGCTACCGATCAATCTGCGCATCAGGCAGAAACTCCTCACCCTGGGCTTCAAGGCTGTCCATCACCTCGCCCCCTCCTACCTCACCTCCCTTCTCTCCTTCTACTGCCCAGCCCGCACCCTCCGCTCCTCCACCACTAATCTCCTCACTGTACCTCGCTCTCGCCTGTCCCGCCATCGACCCCCGGCCCACGTCATCCCCCGGGCCTGGAATGCCCTCCCTCTGCCCATCCGCCAAGCTAGCTCTCTTCCTCCCTTCAAGGCCCTGCTGAGAGCTCACCTCCTCCAGGAGGCCTTCCCAGACTGAGCCCCTTCTTTCCTCTCCCCCTCGTCCCCCTCTCCATCCCCGTCTTACCTCCTTCCCTTCCCCACAGCACCTGTATATATGTATATATGGTTGTACATATTTATTACTCTGTTTATTTATTTATTTATTTTACTTGTACATTTCTATCCTACTTATTTTATTTTGTTGGTATGTTTGGTTCTGTTCTCTGTCTCCCCCTTTTAGACTGTGAGCCCACTATCGGGTAGGGACTGTCTCTATGTGATGCCAATTTGTACTTCCCAAGCGCTTAGTACAGTGCTCTGCACATAGTAAGCGCTCAATAAATACGATTGATTGATTGATTGAAAGTACAATTTGGCAAGAGAGACAATCCCTACCCAACAACGGGTTCACAGTCTAAAAGGGGGAGACAGACAACAAAACAAGTAGGCAGGCATCAATAGGATCAAAATAGGTAAATGGAATTATAGATATATACACATCATTAATAAAATAAATAGAACAATAAATACGTACAAATATACACAAGTGCTGTGGGGTGGGGAAGGGGCAAATGGCAACACCTCCCTGGTGAGGAGATATTCATTGGGATCTTCCTTGGCAGACTGGCCTGAGAGCAGAGAATGTTTTGAAGAAATAGCTGGCTGCCATCTGATGTCAGGGAAAGGTGGGATCGAGTGAAAGCAGGTAACATGTTAGAGACCTCTTTCAAGCTTAGGTGATCCATAATAGGTAGTGAGGGATGGGACTGGGGATAAAAAGGGAGGCTGAGGGAATGGGTGAAGTGGATGGAGGAATCAATCAGTGGTATTTATTGAGTGGTTACTGTGTGCAGAGGACTGTGCTACGCACTTGGGTAAGTATAAAACAGCAGAGTTGGTAGCCATGTTCCTTGCCCACAAGGAGCTTACATCCTAGAGGGAAGTTTCTGTTCATGATCCAGCTCCATCTGGGAGGGAGACTAAGGGCAGGCGTGAGGGACTGGGGTGGCTCTTCGAACCCCCAAACTGCATCTCTCCAGGCCTTGTTTTAAAGTGAGTATACTTCAGTTGAAGACATGAACAGGACCTAAAACTTTTAATAGTTATGATTGTATTATTTGTTAATTGCTGGGGCAGATGCAGTGAAATCAGGTCAGACATAATCCCTGGTCTAAATGGGGCTCATAGTCTATGGGGGAAAAAGAATAGGTATTTAATCCCCATTTTACAGATGAGGAAACTGAGGCACCAAGAAATTAAGCGACCTGCTCAAGGTCTCCCAGCAGGCAAGTAGTAGAACTGGGATTAGAACTCAGGATTTCTGACTCCTGGTTGTGTGCTCTCTCCACACTGCTTCTCCATTTTAAGGGCCAATGGGCCATTTTAAGGATGAATCTGAGTACAAGGAGAGGGCTTCCATACCCTGCAGGCAGTCTCTCGCCTAAGGAAGTAATGATGTTTTCCAGCCACCTCATTCATTTTACTCCCCACAAACCCTGGTAGACAAGATAACCACTAATAGGATTTTACAGTCTGATAAATGTTTGGAGCTTGACTGTCCAACTGGTGCTAATTTGGGCTTCTCAGGCAAGAGAAATGGCAAACACTTTGCCTGAGTCTTAAAGGGAAGAGAGATAATGATGTTTTGGTTAAAAGGAGATGAAAATGGAACTGGCTGCACAGGAGAGAGGACACTGGGGGAAGGACACGGGCTACCCTGCTCCTGCCTCTCCGAGTACAACCGTTTTCTGGACTTTGTTCTTTTGGATTCGTGGCAACAGCAGAATTGACCACAGGAAATTCTTCTCCGTGATTTTCTAGGTGAAAACAAGCCAGGAGCATATTATTAGTCTGGACATGCAATACTCACCTCGGGTCTGCTGCCTTGGGCACTCCCGGGCTTTCAGCCAACGTTGTAAGTATCTGTATGACGATTGTGATGGGGCACAGGTGTCATGGAGGATAGTAGATGTGACAGAAAGGTGAATGACCATGAGCCTTTCGTGTATGTTACCCAGGTAGGCAATGTTAAATGCTCAATAGATCATTTTCAGAAGGGAGTTTGTGTTTTTACTATCAGATCTTTCTGTTGGAGGGTAAGCTAACTGGTTTATTGGTAAAGTGAGGGGAGATGTCCCATAAACATTTAATTCCCACAGTAAAATAATTCAGTAGAGAAACCATTCTCTGAGATCCCTCAGTGAAGTCGGAGCATGTTCAGGGAAAACAACCTTGTGGGAAAAGCTCTGAACAAGGACTCTGGAAACCTGGATTTTAGTCCTAACTCTGCCTCTTATTGTATGGTTTTGGGCAAATCACTGACCTCATTCTTTGCCTGGTTAGGCAGGGAATGTGCTTACCATCTCTGTGGTATTGTACTTTCCTAAACAGTACAGTGCTCTGCACCCAGTAAGTGCTCGATAAATACCATTGATTGATCCATGGTCCCCAAGCATCGGGATGCCACTGGGACCACCAGGAGAGTTGTAGGGATGAAGCCAACAGGTTTAGAAATGCTGTGAAGCAGCATGGATTCACAGATGTCATTGGTGAGTTCGATTATGGTGGCTAAGCTTGTTTAGTAAGGAAAGGCTCCAGTCTCTTAGATTTTGATGAGGAAGTGACCCGACTCCAGTATTAGTGCATCCTTTTCAAATGGAGGAGCAGCTCCATCTGCATCATTTTGCTTGGGCTGTCATTCCCGGGACCCATAACTCCAGAAAGAACAAATTAGAATGCAAGTCACGCTAACCAAACACATTCATTAGCTGGATGACCTTAAGATATTTGCAAAGATTTTTACAACACAGAAGAGGGAATGAATGTTTCTACTTAACTCCTGACAGGCAAGTTTGATCTGGGGAAGCCAAGCAAGGGATAGGAGGCTGGCTCAAGGCTCTGGGGTGCCTTGGGCACCAGAGTGAGATAAATACTGCTGGCTTACCTATCACTCACAGGCTGACAACGTGCCCCTAAATTGTGCTCTGGAGAATTGTGGTGAATCCAGCTCTTCCCCTGAATCCAGAGAGTGGGACCGGAAGATGGATAGGCTTGAGGACTTGAAGCAGGAAGTTGGTGCTTCTCCCCAGTTCCTACCTCCTCCGTCTCCCAGGAGCATTTGATCAATCCATCACTAGTGTTTATTGATCATCTATCGGGTGCAGAATACAAAGTGCAGTGGTCAAGTGGGGCTTCAAAAATGGCCCCTTACTCTAGGTGTTTGGTGTTTGCATCCCACTATAAAGATGCCTGTGAGGCAGACAGTCATAACCATTGCTAAGTGCTCATTGTGTGCTAAGAGCACGAGAAAATACAAAAGAATCAGATTGGACAGAGGGATCACTAACAAGAGGGAGGGAAAGTTGAAGTGGAGCTGAAGCCCGTACAGATTGTGACACGACCAAGGGCACCCAACAAAACAGGCAGAATTGAGGCAAGGACTCAAAACTCGTGGTTCCTGACATGGGCTTTTTCCAGGAGGCCGCCCCACTTCTCACCCCTTCCCTTTCCCTCTGCCTTATTGAGCTTTCACCCAAATTCTGTTTTCTTCATCATCAGTGGTATTTATTGAACACTTACTATGTGCAGAGCACTGTTCTAAGCACTTGGGAGAGTACAGTACAACAGAGTTGGTAGACACGTTCACTACCCAAAACGAGCTTAAGCAGCATGACTTAGTGGAAAGAGCACAGGCTTGGGAGTCAGAAGACGTGAGTTCTAATCCCGTTCCACCACTTGTCTGCTGTGTGACCTTGGGCAAGCCACTTAACGTCTCTGTGCCTCAGTTACCTCATCTGTAAAATGGGGATTAAGAATGTTAGCCCTTTATGGGACAAACTGATTATGTTGCATCAACCCCAGTGCCTAGAACAGTGCTTGGCACATAGTAAGTGCTTAACAAATGCTATTATTATTATTATTATTATTATTATTAAAGGGACTGTTTTCTCATTGACCATTCTCCAGAAGTCGACATGACAAGTCATTGCGAAGATTGGGTTGGGTTTCAGATATCTGAAATGAACAAACATCCTGTAAAGATCAACAGGTCTTTATCAGCTGCTGCTGATAAAAGAAAATGAGTTACTTTATGCACGTTTCTTCCAGAACTAGTGTAGCACTATTCTCCTTCCTCATTCCTGCTAATCGCTTGGAAAGTAGGAGGAGGAGGTGGACAAAGAGGAGAAGGAGGAAGAGGGAATCAGCATGGCCTGGGAGTCAGAAGGACCTGGGTTCTATTCCTGGCTTTGTTACTTGTCTACTATGTGACCTTGGGCAAGTCACTTAACTTCCCTATGCCTCAGTTACCTCATCTGTAAAATGGGGAGTAAGATTATGAGTCCCATGTGGAACATAGACTGTGTCCAACTTGATTTAGCTTGCATTTATCCCTGAACAGAGTACAGTGCCTGGTACATAGTAAATGCTTAACAAATGCCCTTTAAAAATAAATAAATAATAGAACTGATTGCACTCCCACTGAGTGTAATTCACTATACTAATAAGCACTTGTGAAGTTCAAAACATTGAAATGACATTGAGAATGAGATACAATTTTAGCTTGGGGAAATGAAGTGAGTGAGTTGGGGAGTAACGGTTAAAGGGAACAGGGTTACAGACAACCACTTGGAGAAAACAGGAAGCTGTCAGTCAATCCTATTTATTGAGCACTTCCTGTTTCCAATGTATTAAGAGCTTGGGAGAGCACAATGCCACAATAAACTGACACGTTCCCTGCCTACAATGAGCTTACAGCCTAGAGGGGGAGAGGGAGCTCACACCTGTGTAGCATCCCTTTACTCTCTCTGCCTTCAAGAGATTCAGTTCCACACCCAGAAAGAGTGGAGATTTCCATGACTGGCAGACCAGCCTCCTCACAGATTATTCCAAACAATTCTGATGAGGGAGGTTGTCCTTCTGCTAGGCTTGTGATCTTGCTGCCTAACACAGACTTGAGCATGTTTGAAGCAGAAGGGAAGAAGCAAGTGAGAGAGAGGATGACAAGAGTGTGAGGGAGGATAGATGAGTAGGAGTAAGTGGATTTAGGGGGTGTGAGGGGTTATGGTTAGAAGCATAATTGAAAGGGATGGATTTATATAGAACATGGGAGAACTCCTCTTGAGAAACAGCTGGGAAGCAGAAGAAAGATGTGGGGACAGCAGTAGCATAGTGATGGCAGGTACTTTGGAAGGTTCCCAGCTGATGGCTTCAATTTTGATAACAAAGTAATTGCCAGATCATCAGGGGATAGGAGGGAAATGGTGGTGGAAATAATCAGTCCATTAGGCAATCATATTTATTGAGTGCTTACTATGGGCAGAGCACTGTACTAAGCACTTGGGAGGGTACAATATAACAATAAACAGACATTCTCTGCCCACAACAAGTTTACAGTCTAGAGGGGCAGATGGACATTAATATAAATAAATACATTACAGATACATAAGTGCTTTGGGGCTGGGAGGGGATGAATAATGGGAGAAACTCATGGTGATCCGAGGGGGTGGGTAGGAAAGAAGGGCTTAGTCAGGAAAGAGCTCTTGGAGGAGATGTGCTTTCAGTAAGGCTTTCAAATCGGGGAGAGTAATTGTCAAGATGGAGTAGAAATTTGGGAAAAGTTGGTGAGGTTGTGAGTGAAAGTCAATGAGGAAGGAATAGAGTTGTTGAATAGTAGACTGAGATGAGTTATAGCAAATAAGGTGAAATTGTAATAGAAGAAGTCAGCTTTGAGCCTGGATTTCCACCAGCTATGTTCAATTACATGGGTGTGGGAGTGGAGGAAATGGATTGTGGTGGCTGTTCGGGGATGTGGTTTGGTGGTGTGAAAGCAATGAAGTGGTGAGGGGGCAAGAAAATTGAGATTGGTTTGAGGTAGTATTGTTGAGGATGTGAACTTTTGCATCTAGGGGTGGTAAAGCTGGCAGGGAGTGGTGGAGGCAGAGGGACAGAGCCTGGGATAGATGGAGTGGGTACAGAGTATGAGATCACAGGAAGCGGGTGAGAATCAAGTATGAAGAACAGGTCAATTGGTGATTGTGATCAGAAAGTAGTCTGTCTAAGTTGGTGAGGTTAGCCATGAGGCATTATTTCGAAATGATTAGATCAGGTTCGTTCTTTTCATTCAATCATATTTATTGACCACTTACTGTGTGCAGAGCACTGTACTAAGCGTTTGGGAAGTACAAGTCGGCAACATAGTGGGGCGTGGCTGAGGTGATATGAAATGAGGGGTCAGCAGAATTAAAGAGCAGAAGGAAGCAGGTGACGGGGGAGGCTAGATGGTGGGAGTCAGTGGATCTGTCAGTATGAAGAATTAATGAAGAATTAAATCCCCAAGAATTAGAGTAGGAAAAGCAATGTGCAAACAAGCCATCAGCTAGAAAAGTAGAGTTGGGGCCAGGAGGGTGGAAGACAGCACCGCTAAGAGTGAATTGGGTGGTAGAGATGGACAATGTAGGATTCAAAAGAAGAGGAGAGTAAAGTAAATGCTTCTAACCCTAAGCAACCCGATCTCGTAGGCAAAAGGAGCATTGATTGAGCACCCAATAGGTACAGGGCCCTTCTGGGATGGGAGGGAGAAGGCATTAAAATTAGTCCCAGCAGGAGCTTGCATCTGGCCATGGAGCTCTTTGACCCAATTCAGCCTTCCCCTCTGCTCCAACCAGTCGAGTTGTCCATTGCTAAAGCCCAGGTTTCTGTTTTGGGGACGAACTCTTTCATCGCACTGCTCTGGAGCAGTTAAGAAGACATACTTTGTAGAAAAGGGTGTTCGTTAAACCTGGATCTTGAGGAGAGAAAATACTTCAGTGGAAGTCAATTGTCTCCAACTTTGTTGCCAGGATCAGGGACTTGACCCCTATTCTAACCCTCACAGCTATTCAGCCTTTTGACTTGTCTCCAAAAAAAAGATGTAATCATTCTTCCCTGGCTTCGGGGCCATAATGAACAGGAAGAGGATTGCCTCGAGGAATTGTAGGAAGCATTTCCCTCAGGTTGGAGCCAAACTGGGGGGACTTCACCTAGTCCCCCATCTTGTGTCTTCCAGCATCCTGACATAAACTCTGGGCTTTAGACAATCATTCTTCACCTCTCCTCTTTCAGAGCAGCAAGCCAGCTAGAAACAATTCCCCGAGGGATAAGACAACTACAAGTAATTTGATACTTTTTTCTATTGGATTAGATTGAAATGGCATTGACTAGTCTTTCTAGCTGAGACGAAGGAAGTTTAGCCCTTCTAAATTAAATCTCTTCAGCATCATTGGTTTGAACAGACGATTCATTTCTCCTCCAGATGCTCTATACATTTTTTTCATACAGGGGTGGGTGGAGAACCGAAATCTTTTCTCTCCTGAGCACCAGGGCCTCTTTTGAATGGGAATGATTATCATAGTGAATCTGGCTTAGCACAGTGGAGGAAAGTAATGGATCTGCTTGAATTAGCACCTGACTTGAGGAGCACTGAAGCAGAAACGCTCCATCCTTTTTAACACTTTGGGTTCACTGAGGCAGGATAAATCCTGTAATCATCATTGATTATCTCATTCAGCATCACTCTTGGGAAATCTGAGAGGAGGCAAATTAAACTGAGCATTTGATGCCACTCTGATAAAATAAAAAACCCTCTTGGATTAATTTCAAAGTTAAACCAAATCAGAAAATGATAGGTCTGTGAGACTGGGGTTCAGTGGCTTTCAGGTCCTGTGGGAGAACAGAGTTGACAAGATTTGAGGGAACCTGTAGATTTGGGGAATAGATTTAACTGGGATTAAGGCTGGCAGGGAAGCCCCTTTGTGGATGTTTCCCTCAGCTTCTCCCTCTGAAATGGCCAGTCATTAGGAGAGATTAGTTAACAAAAGCCTAGGCTTCTTTGCCCCTTAGGGACACCCTGGTTGCCTGGGGAAAACCGGGGAGCAGCAGAAGGTCTGTTTGGAATAGGCCTGAGATTAAGGATACTGAAGCTTTTTTATAGGCCTTCACCAGGGTAAACCTCCCTCCCAGGAAGTGGAGTGGAAGACTGTAGAAACTTAAAAAGAACAAGAGGGTGTTAATTAAATTCTTGGGTCTAGAGCCTAGAGATATTGGAGAGCAGAGACGGAGAGAGGTAGCTTCTGTTGCAGGAGTCATGTGGTGGTTTCTGCAGCTTTTAAATGTCATATGCTCAGTTTCTGTCTACCAAACTGAGCATGACCCTGTGTGCAAAGTGTTGTACTGAGTGCTTGTGAGAGTACACTATAACAATAAACAGACACATTCCCTGCCCACAAGGAGCTCACAGTGTAGAGGGGAGACAGGCATTGATATACATAAATAAAGAAATTGCAGATATATACGTAAGTGCGGTGCGCTCAAAATGCCCTGAGATTTTGGAGCCTGTTGACAACTAGAAGACACCCAAAAAGGGGCTGAAAGCGGATCAGCCTACATCTTTGTTGCCAAGACATCTGCATTTTGGAAAGGGCTGCGGTTCAGTGTCCTCTTGCCTGGGCCAGGGACCACAGCACAGGGCAATGCTAGTGTAGCCCACCTCTCTGTAACCCAAAAAGGTTTTGGATTGGGTCAGAAGGATCACTATCATGGTGTTTTTGACCCCCATCTTTGGGGTCATATCTCTTTGCTGAAAATGAAAGTGGAAAGTGACCCACTGGGGTGCAAGCATCTCTCTCCAGGGCCTATGCAGGATGACTCCAGTATGGGATAGGGGCTGTGTTTGTTCTGATTGTCTTGAATCTCCCCCAGTGCTTAGTACAGTGCTTGGCACATAGTAAGTGCTTAACGAATGTTGTTGTTATTATTTTATTATTAATATTACTCGGCACAAGAGTAGGAGGTGACTCGTCTGCCTTCCAGGAGTGGTGGCCATTGAAACCAACCTCATCCTGAGGAATGCACCCCTTGGTGAGATGATATGTTGAATCCTCCATCTGAAAGCTGCAATCGAGAGCACTGTCACACCGAAAGGGGAAGAGAGGTAATTAGTGCCCAATTATGAGGGACAAGTTTTATGGTAAATCTGATTGAAAAATGCATAAAATAGTCATTATTCCTGATCACACCACTTCAATTTGGGAATGGAGACAATCATCCAGTCAGTGACTATCCTCGGATGATGTGAGCAGGTCAGAAAAATGGATTGAGTCATAAGCCTTCAGTCGTGAGAAAAGTGAATGAGAAGCAGCATAGCCTAGGAGTCAGAGGACCTTGGTCCTAATCCTGGCTCTGCCACCTCTCTGTTGTGTGACCTTGGACAAGTCACTTAACTTCTCTGTGCCTCAGTTACCTCATCTGTAAAATGGGGATTAATAATTGGAGCCCCATGTCGGGCATGGACTGTGTCCAACCTGGTTAATTTGTATCTACCCCCAGCACTTAGTACAGTGCCTGGCATCTAGTAAACGCTTAACAAATATCATTAAAAAATAATAATAGAAGGAGCTCAGGTTTTCTTCCTTGCTCCAAAGCCTAAAATGTCAGCTTTGGATTAATCAGGAATTGTGTTACTGATTCAACCACAAGATCAGACTGGGAAGCTCAGACTGCACAATGTATCCATGAATCATTTAGTCAAAATCAAATCAATGAGACTGCCTGATTTGGGCTGAGTCTAGGAATCCCAGTGAAGCTAAAAGGATTAAAATGCTCCCAGGAGACAATACCTGCAAAACGGCCGGAGGGTGGCCCTGGCCAGAAAAGAGCCAGCCTCTGTAGTTTATTCAGGAAACTTCATAAGTTTGGCAGAGTGCTCTGTAAGCGGTAAGCATGCAATAAATACCACTGACTGATGAATGACTGCAGGCATGATCCCCTCTGCAGCATTTTGCAGACCCAAGAAAGATGTTAGCGATGGATGGTCAAGAATTGGCCCCTATCAAAATTGTACTATTTGTAAAAATTATTGTACTGTTTTGTTGACCTCCTCGTAGCAACTATCTGGGCTCACTCTGCACATATGTTTGGAGACTCCTAAGCACTTAGTACAATGCTCTGCACACATTAAGCACTTATATTTAAAGGAGCAGCTTGGCATAGTGGCTAGAGCATGGGCTGGGGAGTTAGAAGGCCGGCTCCACCTCTTGTCTGCTGTGCAGCCTTGGGCAAGCCACTTCTTCTCTGTACCTCAGTTGCCTCATCTGTAAAATAGGAATGAACACTATTAGTGGGACAGGGACTGTGTCCAACTCGATTTGCTTGTATCCACCTCAGCATTTAGTACAGTGCTTGGCATGTAGTAAGTGCTTAACAAATACCATTGAAAATTTTTTAAAAAATTATTGAGTGAGGATAGGGGGGCAGGGGCGGAGAAATCAAAAGCAGCAGTGTGGTCAAATGGATAGAGCACAGGCTGGAGAGTCAGGAGGACCTGAGTTCTAATGCCAGCTCATCTGCTGTGTGACCTTGGGCAAGTCGCTTCACTTCTCTGGGCCTCAGTTACCTGATCTGTAAAATGGGGATTAAGACTGTGAGCCCCATTTGGGACATGGACTGTGTCCAAACTGATTAGCTTAGTTCAGTGCTTTGTACAGTGCCTGGAACATAGAAAATGCTTAACACCATAAACAAAAAGATTCTCAGAGCCACTTCTTTGTGAATTTTGATGGCCTCCATCTCTCAGGAAGATCTTGGTGGGTGCATTCATTCATTCAGTCGTATTTATTGAGCACTTACTGTGTGCAGAACACTGTACTAAATGCTCGGAAGAGTACAGTAAAAAATAGACACATTCCCTGTCCACAGCAAGCTTACAGTATAGAGAGGGGTGAGACGGACATTAGTGGAGATAGAATCTCTTTCTAAGAGATATTCCACAGGGAATGTAAGAGCCAGTTCTGACAAGGACTCATAAACCAAAGAAACCCCATGTGCCGGGATAGGCTCAGAATAGGAAACACATACGCAAGCACACAGAAGCAAATATAGTAAGTGCTCTACTGATGTCAACAATAAACAAGAGGAAAGAAAACTGCAAGGCTGGCAACAATGAAATGGAACGAGTAAGTTTTGTTAACTGACCTCCAGAACCCTAAGGAACAATGTTATTGAGGAACATTACCAGCTTTCTCTCCTTCCTCTTCTTACTCCTTCAATCTCACAGCAACTTGGGCTCCAAAGTTGACAATTCTAGGAACTTTTGGAGCTGAAAACAACTGATCATTATGATAATTCCATTTTAGGAATCTTTAGTGTTCACCAGAGTTTTGAGGTTGCGGAGAATATATTAGAGCCACTAATTTATCAGTTCCTCCTCATTTAGTTGTCTATTCCCCAGGTCAAGCTAACAATCAATCAGTAGTATTCCTTGAGTGCTTACTATATGTAAAGCACTGTACTAAGAGCTTGGGAGGGTACAATACAGCAGAATTAGTAGACACATTCCATACCCATAATGAGCTTACAGTCTTTGACTCTTGTTTGCTTCAAGTTAACGCTATGGTGCCCAAGCTGCTTTCTGATCAAATCTTGGAGTAAGCTGTGATCAATGCTCCTAGATTGTCAACACACTTTTATTGAGAAAGAGTATGCAGGTCTCCCCCATGCTTACAACACTGCTTCCCACATAAGTGCTTAAATGTTGAAAGTAATAATAATAATAATAATTTCAAAAAGCTGAGGGAGGGCTCTTTTCAGTTCTCATCAGTCGAGGAAGGCATCAGACTTGAAGCTTTCTGAATTTCCGGGCACCTTTCTAACAGAGCAGACAGCCATGCAGAGTGGCAGTCAGACATTAATAACTTGATGTGTGCTTCCAGACTCTTTTGACAGCGTAATCAGGAAGGATTCATTTCCTATTTGAGCAGCTTTACTTGAGCTCCTTCATCTTGTCCCACCACCCTGGCAGCCAGGTTTCCACTTCCCTTGACTGATTACTGGGTCCTGGGCAAAGAAAAACCGGCATTTGGGCTCTGAAATAGGGACATGATTGAAGCCCAGAGAACCAACAGAAGCAGCTTTCATTCCATTTCATAGACTTTTCTGGGCATTCCTGGAACCCCCATAATCATGGATTTGGCTATTTTTCCTACTCCATCAGTCACTCAGGGAGTGGAGCTTTACCAGGGTTAAGAACTTCTAACAATGAGAACTGATTTAGAGATGATTTGAGACTGTTTGCTACATGTTCAGAGCCCTCCATGAGGGATAGGGGTTGCCTCAGCTCAGTGACATGTCCCATTAGAAACCAGGGCTGTAATCATACTGTTAACATCTTTGCATTCAGTGAGTCAGTAACTTTTTGGGAGAGCTGCTTGGTAGCATGGCTTTATGGTCCTTGACAGCTACAATATTTCCAATTCATCCAAAATGAAATTTATAAGTGGCTGTCTGTGAAATTACCTTTCCTTGTTTCAAGTTCCTAGTGGTTTCAGAGGTGATTGGCGAGTGGTACATGTACCTAAGGAAAACTCCCAGAAACCTAGTGTATTAAGCACCTGCCTGGGCAATCTGTGAGATGGATTTTTTCTCTTATGGTAGTAAGTGCTTACAATGTGCCAGAAACTGTTCTAAGGCTCGGTTAGATACAAGGTAATCAGGTTGGACATAGCCCATCAACCACAAGGGGCTCATTGTCTTAATCTCTATTTTACAGATGAGCTAACTGAGGCCCAGAGAAGTGAAGCAACTTGCCCAAGGCCACACAGCAGACAAGTTGAGGGGCTGGGATTAGAAGCCATAGTCCTTCTGACTCCCAAGCCCATGCTCTATCCATTAGGCTAAGTTGCTTCTCCATAACAGTGCCAATACTGACTTGCTGTGTGCCCCAGGAAAGATATGAAATGCTCAGTGACTCAGTTTCCCCTTCCTGCCTCGTTGAAATGCTCTGAAGAAAATAGCAGGTGGATACTTTTAAGAAGTGCAGGGAGTCTCTCTTTCTCTCACTCTCTTTTCATTTGTACATCTGTTAACTAAAACTCCCCATGTAGTGAGAGTGATGATGTATCTTTAGGTAGAATAAACCAGCAGTGGAGAGATTGAATGGCAGAGGATGGGGGAGACTTTGCCATGCTTGATATCTTCTTGATCTTTCCACAGTTTGAAACTGATTGCTCATATACATGGATTTCTGATAACGCACCAAAATATTTACTTGTGAATGTAATAGACAGAGAACTATTAATGTAGTAGATGTTGTATACGCAAAAGAATTTATGCTTGAATTCCATGAAATGATCTAAATCTGCAATGGAGAACGTTCTAGTGCACGACAAGAGCTATCATGGATAGGCAGAGTCTTTTCACCCAAAGCTCAGTTGACTCACTGAAAGCAGTTACCGGACATTAGTATAATCAACCCTCAGTTCCAAACCAGGGGATTTTGACAGCCCATCCAGGATGTGGTTTCCTTGGGTACCCTTAGACAAGTTTTTATTCCCTATAGAACTATTACAATTGTCCAGAAGATCAGAACCTGCCCCTGTCCTTCCTGAACCTACTGATGACATTGAAGAGTACCCTGAAATGCTTCTCAGACCCTTTGGCTTTGCATGATTAGCATTTAAGAATCATTCAAGGTTTCTATTATTTAATTCAACCATTTGGGACCAGGACTTTAAGGCAACAGTATTCTGCAGTTATATATTTTTTTAATCCCCTTGCAACTTTTCCCTTAGAAAGCCTATCCACAATTGGAAACTTTATATGAAGAGCTGATGTGTCTTCTGGTAAATCAGAATGGTCTCAGGCATTATCTCTTAACCTCAGCAATTACTGGAACTGTCTAATAACTTCAAGAGAAAAATATGTCAGTCACACACATCTGCATGCAGAGAATTTATCTTTATGTGACTGCAGTGTTGTCAATGACAGAGTGAAGCCCACATTAAATGAATACACGATCCAGGAAATAATCCTCTTTCAAGGATTAAATTTACTGTGAGCTGATTTATACCCAGATTGTGAGCTGGCGGGGCCCAACTTTACCCAGCGGAATTTTGTTTCCATGTGTGCACATGATGGAAAGGTCAGAACTTTTAGAGGTAAGCTCAGCTTCAACCAGGTTATATATCAGGATGAGACTTTTAAGTGAATCAGCATGCGAGAATGTCATTTTCCTCTCTTCCTAGTGATGTATGGTTGTGATCAGCTCAGAAAAAAAACACGTTTTCCAATGGAAAGCACATATGGCCCCCGAGAGGAGCTGCTTTAGCGGGAAAGATATGGGCTCTGCCCTTATCAGAATAGTGAATTCAACAGCACCTTGTAGGCCAGCCAACATCACTAAATCAGGGAGAGCACCGAGAGCTGCCGAGCTTGTCCTTACCTGCAGAACAATTATGATTATTTAACATGTAGTGAGTACCAGGCAAGTATTGAAGAGTGTAGATAACCCAGGAGGTTTACATTATAAATTAGAGTGACAAATAATAAGACTACTCCAAAGGAAACGTCAGGTGAGCACATGCAGAAGAAATAATTCTCATATGGGTCCTCGAGGTTGGTTGGGGAAGAGTCATTTATCTTTTTCACGCTATGCAAGAAAAGCGTGCCCTGCTCTGGTGCGGAGCTGAGTTGCTGCTTTTTGCCTGGGAGGAAGGAATGACTTTAGAATGTGAATCAATCAATCAATCAATAGTATTTATTGAGCGCTTACTGTGTGCAGAGCACTGTACTAAGCACTTGGGAAGTACAAGTTGGCCACATAATGTGAAGTTGGAATAGCTAGTTGAATAGCTAACCAGATAGTTAAAGAGAGGTTTCTTTGTTTTCACCAGTCAGCATGGCAGGACCTGGTGGGATTGATCATGTTCTTTAAGAAAAACCACAGGTTTAAAGGCAGTGTCTTAAAGTATTTGGGGTTAGAGAGCACCTTCCGCGCCCACTCCACCATTAGGTGGCTGCAAATGACTTATACTTTATGTACTCCAGTATCCTCATCTGTAAAATGGAGATTAAATATCTGCTCTCCTCCTCTGCTCTAGACTATGAGTCCTTTGTGGGACAGAGACTCTTCATGGTGTGCTTGTATTTTATCTGCCCCAGGGCTTAGCACAGCTTTTGGCCAAGAGAAAGTAATTGCACAGTATTATTATTATTGTTGTTGTTGTTATTATTATTACTGTCACAGAGGAGAAAAGTCTCAGGGAAAGCATGAGAGTTGGTGTCAGACCCAGCTCCCAGCTGACTGCTTGCAGTTCCCCGTGGGTCACAGTTTGTTCTCTGGGCTTCTTATTTCCCTCCAGTTTGCAAAGAGGGAAAAGAGAGCAGCCACTATGAAATCTTCAGCAGCAGCCGCCCTTGGTTCTGTGGAGATGGTGCCATGCTGTGTGGCTGCTAGTCTTAGTTCCTTTGGGGAGTGTGAGGCAGGTCAAGATGGAGGTTCCCCGATGACAGAGAGGAGAGCCCATGCGGGATGTGGTGCAGGTTGGTCCAGTTGAGGAGGGTGCTGCAGGCCCCCGGGAGGTGGGATGTGGGGGCCAGCAGGGGGTCTAATGGCCATCTGGGGGAGAGAGGCACCCAGCGATAGCTGGAGCTCACATGGCTAAGGGTGTCGAATGGATGCTGGGAGCAGGGAGCTGCGGAGGGAGGTGGCAGGCCCTAAGTGGAGTAACCTGGTGGAAACAGCTTGGAGATGATCCAGAGCCCTTCTAGACTGTAAGCTCCTTCTGGGCAGGGAATGGGTCTACCAACTCAGCTATATTTGTACTCTCCCAAGAGCTTAATATAGTGGTCTGCACTCAGCCCTCAATCAGTGTGACCAATTGATTCATCTCACAGCCTGAGGAGAAGTGCACAGAACAACATACACTTCTGTTCATCTTTGGTTTGATCTGAATGCCTCTTGACTACATTACTCAGTTTAATTTTATTACTTAAACGTGTTGAGGATTCAAACAGAAAGCTAAGCTGGAGAAATGTACAAATGCTTTTTTCCTGTGTCTCAGTTATGAAAACAGATCAGTTCATTGATGTTATTTTTCAAAGTTTCATGTTCTTTCACAATTCCTCTGGAAGTGTCTTTGATTCGAGATGCCAGGATTTAGTGGAGACAGTTGCTATGCCAAACCCAGAGTTGAAAATGCTTTATGTTTTTAAGCAGGCACAAAATAGAAATTAATTATTTTAAAGTTTATGATGTCAGGGAGTAAGGCATTTGTTCTGCAGTTAATTTCCCATTCATTTCATTTCCACCACGTGGATCATTAAGAGCACATGGCTATTGGTGAATTCTGTGTGGAGCACAATAATCTCTCTGAAGTCTTTGTAATATTTGTCAACATTTGTCTCTTAAGAGGGAATGCTCCTTGACTTTAAATGTCACACTTAACCGGCTGTTCAATTTTCACCCTAAGGGTTTGCTTACAGGCTAAGAGTAGGGAAAAGATAACGTGCCACTGCCCATCTGTTTAGATTTCACTGGGTCTGTGGCAAGTGCACACAACCTGCTCTTCAGAACCTCTCTAAGCAGTGATTTTATTTAGCTCTCTTCTGAATACACAGTAATTGGATCCTTACAAATATCCCATAGTAAGTAACAGTTCACTGTTTGACCTTTTCCTGGTTCTAAAGCACACTCTACCGTATTGTGGCTGATATTTTATTATGTCTTTAATAGGCCTGTCTCTTGTTGTCCCAGGCACTTTTTATTTACTCAGGAATGTTTCTTGGCTCCTTGATATAGTCCCTGGATTCTTTATTTATTCCAGGCTTGCTAGTAAATCACTGAGAGATTTACAAATAGGATTACATTGTTCCTCCTAGAGAAAGGTAAGCAAAAAGGAGCTTTGTACAGGGCTTCTCACAACCAAAGCATTAACTGACTGGCTGATTTAAGACTATCTGTCTTTCGCAGGTGAATGACTAGCCCAAGGTCATTGAGATATTTAAAGGTAGAGCAATGAAGAGAATCCATGGCCGTTCAATCCTGCCCAGACTTTGAGCTTCCAATCTTCCAGAAGTAAGGGACTGATATATAATTTCATCTCGTACATTATTTTTATTTGTAAAACATAAATCAATAAATAAAAGTTTCCAGTGCTCTACTCATCTCGGCTATAGGAGGGAGAGTTAAGCAGAGGCTTACCCATTCCATTCCTACCTTGGCCAGTGGCTAGCGAATGGAAGGCAATCTGCTACAAGTCAAAACTCACCTATGCTGGGCAGCAGCAGCATAGGAGACAGTCAAGGGCAGAGACTCAAGTTTACCACGTAGAAGGCGGCACTGGTAAACCATTTCCATATTTTTACCAAGAAGACTCTACTGATACACTACCAGAATGATTTGCAGATGGAGGCGGGGCATTCTGGGAGAGATGTGTTCGTGGAGTCGCTATGGGTTGGAAACAACTCTACAGCACAAGACAAAATTCTTTCAGGTAATTGCCCCATCCGTATTTCTGAGGAGTAAATAAAAGATTGGCTGTTTGCACCACATCAATTTAAATGATGAGAGCCCCAGGTCTGGGAGGAGGAACAGAACAGTGAGAATTCACTGAAAAAGCAGGAGGCAGGAGTTAATTAATTGACTATTATTTGCAGCCCTCAGCACAGTAGAAGTTAAGAAGTGCAGTCTCAGAATCCTTTCCTACCTTCTCTTTTCCTTTTTTTGTCTCCTTTTTCTCTTCTCTTTTTCCCTCCTCCTCCCCTTATTTCTAGACTCATTTCTTACATGACCCATATATTAGCCCCTCTTTGATGAAGTGATTTGTACTTGAATTTCCATGTTTGTAGATTCACCTTTCAGATACTTAATCCTCAGCCCCACTTCCACCCAGGAAGGCCATGGGAATGTGTGGGGAGGGGGTGAGTAAGGGTGTGGGAGGGGAGCATGAAAACTGTGCCAGTGACTTAAAAAGGGCAGGGAGTGGGGCATGGTCAGAGCTGATGGCTTCCAGTTGAGCACAACTGGAAATACAACGTGAACACAACATACTTTTCCTGACTGTATGGAGAAATTCACTGGGCTGGCAGGTGTCTCTTGCTGCAAACTAAAGGCTGTCCTTTAGCTTGTAATTTCAGCTATTGCTCACAGATTAATTCTGTCCCTCAAGCTCCATGGTTTTACCGATGCCTTGGCTCAAAAAAACCGACATAAGCCGTTCAATGGAGCCTCTCCTCCTCCATTGTCCCCCTCCAAATGTGGAATTGTGATTTTGGCTGAGTTAGCCTATAATTCAATTCTTCCCTAAATAAAACCCCAAGCTCTTTATCTGAGAATAGCTTGTGAATACAAGAGGAAGGAAAATCATCTCAAAAACAAAAAAAAAAAATGGAGAAAATGATCACTATTTTTCTCTAGGTTTCTAGTATGTGATATATACTGCCTTTCATTAACCCATCTAGAGACTGGTTTACAAGATTGCCTTCTGGAACACAGATGACACCCTGCCTCACAGGAGATCAAAGACTCAGCACTGACCAGGAAAAAAAAATCAGAGACAAATCCTTCATATACGGTTAGACAGAGGAAAAAAGACATATGAAACAAGAGAGCACACAAAGACCTGGAGAAAAGCATAAAGACAAGAACCTTTAAGGTGTGATTTCTTTAGATCTCTCAAAATCTGGACATGATTTTGTGTATGCGTGTTTGAGAAAGAAAATGAGAGATAATATCCATTTATCACTGGCAATAGGACTGGATTCTAAAGTTTGCTGGTCCCTAAATTTGGAAATAATCGTATTTATTGAGTGCTTAGTATGTGCAGAGCACACAGTAATAATCCACAGAAATGATCCACCCTGATTATCTCCTTTGAACTGATGATTTCTCTGACATCTGTGGCAGAGTAAAATTTGTTTGCATACATTGACTCTAGGTTTCCAGATTCACATTTCGGTCTCACAATCTTTGAGAAAAATCTTGCGTCAGGAAACTACTGATTCAATGAGTAGTGGTGTCATTTCTGAGTCAGCATGAACCAACCGTCCAACCATCTAACACTGTTTAAGAACTGCAGTGCAGCAGAGGAGACATAAAAAGAGTAATCTCTCCCAGGGCTGGCTTCTCTAGACACAGTCTAAAAGCCGCTTGGAGGGCTTAAGACAGCTGAAAGAGCATGACAGTTACCAAGAGGAGAGAGCAAAATGAGAACCGGAAGGGGAAAGGAAGGGTTAATGGGATTGAGTAAGGGTTTCAGTCTAATCATCAACCTTAAGAACTATTCAGTGCTCATAGTAATAATGATGGTGTTTGTTGAGCACTTACTATGTGTCAAGCACTATTCTAAGCCTGGGGTAGGTGCAAGCTATCAGTTTAGACACAGTCTCTGTCCCAGATGGGGCTCACAGTCTCAATCCCCCTATTACAGATGAGGTAACTGAGGCCCAGAGAAGTGATGCGACTTGTCCAAGGTTGCACAGCAGACAAGTGGTGGAACTGGGATTGGAACCCAGGTTCTTCTGACTCTCAGGCCTGAGTTTTATCCACTAGGCCAGGCTGCTTTTTGTTGAGAGTTAGCTGGCTGCTGCCTAGGAGATCTGCTCTGGGCTTGATGTTCCTTCAGTGGCACCTGGAACAGTTGGGAGCTCTTGAAGATTGTGCAGGAGCTAGATGGGGAGTAACCCAGCCTGGGGAAGACCACTACCCTTGTGGCTAAGACTCCCTCCCTCACCCTCCACCACCCAAGTGCTATCCTTAGGTTGGAGGAGCTGGTCTGATTCTGTAATGATAATGATAATTATAATGATGATGGTATTTGTTAAATGCTTACTAAGGGTCAAGCACTGTTCTAAGCAGTGGGGTAGATACAAGATCATCAGGTTGGACAAAGTCCCTGCCCAACATGGGGCTCACAGTCTTAATTCCCATTTTACAGATGAGGTAACTGAAGCACAGAGAAGTGAAGTTACTGCCTAAGGTCACACAGAGGAGAAGTGGCTGAGGCAGGATTAGAATCCAGGTCCTTCTGACTCCCAGGCCCAAATGCTCTATCCACTAGGCCACTCAATCACTCAATCCTATCCCAGTGATTCAGAAGGAAGCAGACAGGAGGCACAGTCACATGACCCTTGTGGTTTGCTACTGTCTGCTCAGGGCCAATGTAATTATATGTTGTATTGTTATACTGTCCTCAGTGTGTAATACAGTGCTCTGCACACATTAAGCACTCAGTCAATGCAATTGATTGATTAACTACTCATTGCTTACTAGAGGAATCAATCAATCAATCGTATTTATTGAGCACTTACTGTGTGCAGAGCACTGTACTAAGTGCTTGGGAAGTACAAGTTGGCAACATATAGAGACAGTCCCTACCCAACAGTGGGCTCACAGTCTAAAAGGGGGAGACAGAGAACAAAACCAAACATACTGACAAAATAAAATAAATAGAATAGATATGTACAAGTAAAATAAATAAATAAATAGAGTAATAAATATGTACAAACATATATACATATATACAGGTGCTGTGGGGAAGGGAAGGAGGTAAGATGGGGGGGATGGAGAGGGGGACGAGGGGTAGAGGAAGGAAGGGGCTCAGTCTGGGAAGGCCTCCTGGAGGAGGTGAGCTCTCAGGGCCTTGAAGGGAGGAAGAGAGCTAGCTTGGCGGATGGGCAGAGGAAGGGCATTCCAGGTCCGGGGGATGATGTGGGCCGGGGATCGATGGCGGGACAGGCGAGAACGAGGTATGGTGAGGAGATTAGCGTCAGGGGTGCAGGATGGCCTGTAGAAGGAGAGAAGGGAGGTGAGGTAGGAGGGGGTGAGGTGATGGAGAGCCTTGAAGCCCAGGGTGAGGAGTTTCTGCCTGATGTGCAGAAGGTTAGCTCTTGTATGGTGGTTGCAATTTTGTGTATTAAGGAGGAAAGGAATTAGGCTGGGCTGCTGCAGACAAGTAGTTTCACCTGGAACCCTGTCCTTTGGCCAGTGTGCTTTATTACCAGGGAGGCAACATGATTAAAAGCTGCAGCTGGGGAAGCTGATGGCCTTTAGCTTCCCTCCTCACTCTACTGCCTCTGTCTGGGTTGTAGGCCCTCTCCCAGAGTCACAATGGTGGCAGTAGGGTGGTAGAGGCAGAGCTGAGGGGGCAGGAGAAACTTCCTAAAATATTTTGTGTCAGTTGGGTTCACTGATGACTGTTCACAGGGAGATGCCGGGGTGGGGGGGTGGAGCTCTTGCTTTCAGATTCCCAAAGTCTGTCTCAAAAGCCCCAATATTTGCTAATGTTGGGAGTGAACATTAACCTTGCCCTCTGCAGTTGTAGATAAAAATACAAATTTCTAAAATAAAATTCCCTCTAATGGACCTACCTGATCCGGGGCACACTGCCCCCATTCTGCAATCTAGCGGTCACCTGGCCTCATAATTTCCCTCTGGTGCTATTTAGAATAAATGTTCATCAATCAGCGTATGTCGGCTGGGCTCATCAGACCAGGAAAGTCGCTTTAGAAATCATTCCAGGCATCTGTGGATGTCTAGAAAGCAATGGTCCTTAGCCCGCTTTTGGGACTTTTCAGAAGCATACACAATTTTGGACATATATGCTGAGGACAACTCTGAGCTTTCAATATACCTTTCAGCACTTTGCCTGTTCTGTCAATTAGCCGGCTAAAATAAATCTTTAGGTGACTTGAGACTTGGGTGTAAGAGAATGAATTGTTCGAGACTGCTGGACAAAAATGGGACCGCCCTGTGCCTGTGGATTTTACGAAAGCTGTTCGGGTCTTAAGCAGAGGCAGGTTTACTCCAGGACACCAACCACTTGCTGTTGATCTATGCTCCAGCTTCCTGTAGACCTCCCTCCCTGCGGTGGAAGGTTACATGAATGGGGACAAAGGGTAGGGGCTGGGTGGTAGGAGTTTGGGGTAGAGAGGGTGGGAGGGCAGAGGGTGGAGGGATCTGTGATGCCTGCCGGGGAGCATTGCAAGCCAAGTCAACATCTTAATCTAGTCCTTCCTGAGCCCTTAGAGCTGCTTCCTGGTTCAACCTGAGAGAGGATTTGGGGGTGCTTTAAGTAGGGGGCAGTTTAAGGAGGTCAGACATTCACCTCACTAGCCAATAGTCCTTCAATCATTCTCCCTAGTCCTCATTTGTGCCTGGAGCATAGCAGAGCACTAGAGGTTAGGAGATGAATTGGAAGTTCTGGACCTATGTTTTCTTTTTTTCACTATGTGATAAAATACTTGGATTACAATAGTTTCACATTCAACTAAAGTGATTAAACCACCACAACAATATTGAATAAACTCACAAGTGAGTGTTTTAAAAAGTTGTTTTTCTGTGGATTAGGTTTGGCTGATCTTATAGTGCTAAATTGGCTATTTAAAAATGTAATTAATCTAGGAAAAGACTTCTGAACTTAATGGAATAAAAGAAAGTTAAATCGTTACACTTTTTTTGCTACAGGAATGCTTGAAAGCCTGCCGGAGCTGCTACACTTTCATTCTTTTCCTCCTCTACTTTATAAATGACTAAATTGATATTTGTTTAATTTGTTAACAAAACCCATTAGCTTCTTGGCTGAGGACTCTGTAAAAGGAATTTCAGCCCAGAGCGAGTTTTTATGGTCCAGTTATAAACTCTGAAAACAAGGGTTTTTTTTAATGGAAATGCTGACAGGTCCATAACTTTAGTAGCACAGATGGTGTTGGCATAATACAAATAATTTTTTTAAAAAAAGCCCTGGCAGGTTCAGACCACCTGTGATCATGACCAGTATAGAAAGAAAACTTGGTTTCAGAATAATTTATGTTCATTTATCTTTAAAGTCGTGAACATGATCTCTAAAAGAAGATTGCGTCCAACCTGATTGATTTGTATCTATTCCAGCGCTTAGAACAGTGCTTGCCACATAGTTAGTACATAACAAATATCACTAAAAAGAAAGAGGCAGAGTTTTAGAAGGTTTCTTAGTCCACTGCCAGATTTCCAACTACCACTTTAAGACCAAGATCATTACTCAAGCTGGCCTGATCTCCACTTGCTTTGCAGTGGACCAGAAAACCTGATTATGAGATTGTCAGTCAATTGATAGTATTTATTGAGCAAATTACTCCGTGCAGAGCACTGCTCTAAGCTCTTGAATGAGTCCAAAAGTGCAAGTAGACACGGTTTCTGCCTTCAAGGATTTTATAATGTTGGGGGGGAGGCAGACACTAAAAAATTACATGTAGGGGTAAGCAATAAAGTTTAAAGTTGTGTACACAAAATGCTACAGAGAGAGAGGGAGAGTGGGGAATATCCAAGTGCTTAAATGTTGAGGATTCAAGCACAAACATTATACACAAGTGTTGAAGTGCCAAGAAGGGAGGAAAGACAGGGGGAAAATAATCAGGGAAGGCCTCCTGGAGGAGCTATGATTTTAGAAGACTTTGAAGATGGGGAGAGTAGTGATCTGCCAGATGCACAGGGGAAGGAGAGCTACAGGCAGGAGGGAGGACATGAGCAAGAGGTTGGTGGTGAGACAGATAAGAATAAGGAACTGTGAATAGGTTGGCTATGAGTGAAGCTTGATAGTTGGATTGTATTGGGAGAGGAGCAAGGATACCTGTTGGGGAGACAGCTGATTGAGTGCTTTGAAATTTATTTGTCTTGAAACAACTAGTTGACAATGCTATTTCTCTCTCATTTATGTCACTAACACCTGCGGTGATTTACTCAGTAGGAGCAGGGTGGTGGCCTCCTGCTTTTCAAAAGAAATAACTTTCCTGGGTAAGGCCAATATTTTGCCTCTGACTGTGACAAAATGATGCTTGAAGGAATTGGGTGATGGTAGCTCTTCTTGACATCCATCTTCGTTTTTCAGGAAGTACCATATAATAGCCGGAACTTCCCCTCTGTCTCCTAAACATTTCCTTTAATAACCCATTTTGAAATTTCCTTCTATGCATTTTCTTATGTGTACATTCTGCCTGCATGATTTTCTTGTAAGTGAACAGTTTATGATTCTGTAGACTTCAAATCTGCTCGCTTTCAGTTCACAATCCCAATTCTTTCAGTCCTTGCTCATTAGAAAGGTTCTTCATTCCCCAGTTCACCTCCCTCAGGGTGACCATTCCATGCCCTAGGCTCAGGGTAGGTGAGGTAGTTAGATAAGAGAATGCTTCTGGAAGGAATTTCCTACCTTTCATTTTGAATTAGAAAACTCCAAGTATCTGCCAAACAAGGGGAAGATCCCCTTGTGACCCAGTCAGGAGCAAATATTGCCTGGGGAAGGGAAAATGCTTCTGTCCTTGCCAAGAATCCAGTTTTGCCTCAGCCATGAAGTCACAGGATGTTGGCTATCTTTTGGATGCCATTACCTCTTCTGTGCAGCCCCACTCCTCATGCCATCTCCTCAACTTCCTATTCTACCTCACTGCAGAGAGAGGAAAGTAGGGGGACTTCCTCCTCCTTTGAAGACTATGATACAAGGATGTCTCTCTCTATTGCTGAGTTGTACTTTCCAAGTGCTTAATACAGTTCTCTGCACACGTAAGTGCTCAGTAAATACGATTGAATGAGTGAGTGGGTTGAGTTGGTGCCAGGGACAACCACAAACATCACCCCATCCCAGAGACCTCTCAGTTCCTGAGAGAGGTCCTGAGGGGGGCAACAATCCTCTACCAAAAGCTGACAGTTGGTCATTTGGCCTCCCAGCTTCACCCCTCTTTACTTACCAAACCAAATTAATTGCTCATCACTAACCAGTTAGGCTAATGTTAATAGGCAAGCTTACATTAATTATGTACAAATGCAGAAAAAATCAGATTGAGATGTGAAATTCAGGCCTCAGTTAAATTGGGAATTCAGCCTATACTGTTCAGTCTTCTGTTAAAACGTTTCTGTGGCGAGGTGTGATGGCATTTGGATTCCTGCAAAATATGACATTTTCCCTACTCTGTCAACTGATATTTGAACTAAAGACTTCTGAAAGGAAGTAGTATCAGAAGCCTGTAATTTACTGTTCAAAACCTCTCTATTTCCTGAAGCATTCACATGCTCAATTTGCAACTAACAACTTTGCAAGGTTTTTAAAAAGAAATTAACCCTCCTTGTCCACAGGCTGGAAACCAATCATAGGAAGCTACATCAAGCAGGACTTGAAAATAGGCTCCATCTATCACTCTGGGAGCTCTGACCTGTGGCTCCTCCCTGCCTCTTTTCAGGTTCAAGGCCCTTCCTGAATAGCTTGTCAATTACGGCGAATCATGAGGCAGTTTTATGGCATGATCAAACATCGGTTATAGACACTTGGCTTCCCTCTTGATTCCAAAGGGAGTAGTGACTTCCCATCTTCCCCTTCTCTCTCACCTCTTCCCTCTTTCTCATTATTCTTTTTTCCCCTCTAGTCCCAGTTTTCCTGTCTTCCTTCTCCTGTCTTTGCCCTCTTTCCCACCCTTCATTTCCCATCCACCCATTTGTCCCCATCCTAGTGGAAAGAGAATGGACCTGGGTTTTAATCCTGGCTCCCCGACTTGGCTGCTGTATGACTTTGGGAGAAGTCACCTAATTTTTTTTGTACCTCAGTGTCCTCATCTGTCAAATGGGGATTAAATCCCTGTTCTCTCTCCCCTTTAGATTGTGACTCCCATATTACCATTTTCATGATGAGTCACCATCTGTGTTTCTAGTCAACAGGAGGCCAGCACGAGGTCCCCACCCACCATTCTGCCCTGTATGGCAACCTTGCTGCTGGGATTAACAGATGCCCGCAATTGTCAATGAGTGCGTGCATTCTGAACGCCTCAGGGGGCCTGGTAAATCAAGAACAAACAGTCCCAGCTGGGGCCGGACCCAAGGTCTGTAAAGCCAGTTAGAGAGGAGAGAAGGCAAGAGAAAGGACTGAGAAAGAGGGGAGGCAGGAAAACTTCTCTTAAAAAGAAACTATGGAGCCTAAGGTGAGTTTGACATAGATTTTGTCAACTATGAATTTCCTCCTTAAATTTTGCCTTGTCTCTATGCAGCAGAGGGCTCCCAAACACACCTGCTGCTTTTCCTTCTTCATGAAAAGTGACTGTTAAGGGTTTTGCTTTTCAACGTAAGCTTACTGTGAATAGGGAACATTTCTACCACCTCTGTTATTGTTCTCTCCCAAGCACTTAGGACAGTGCTCTGTATACACATTGATTAATGCAAAAAAAGGGAGATTCCAGGAACGGAGAACAAGAGGAACAGATAAAGTTGATTCTCCAAGGTGTGTGAGATAGAGTGCGCCCAGGATAGTGACCTCTTAGTGAGGAACTCCTTGGGCTGGGCACATTCATTGATTCAGTTGTATTTATTGAGCATTTACTGTGTGCAGAGCACTGTACTAAGCGCTGGGGAGAGTATAATAAAGCAATAAGCAGACACATTCTCCAACTTGCTATGACTGCTGTTAGTGGCTCCTTGAGGCGCACTGCTCCTTCGAGTTGCCTAGCCAGGCTAGCAGGGCTGAAGAAGCCACCTTAGAAGTCTGGTATTAAAAGTGTCTTTTTCCAACTTGCATTTTTCAAGGTATGGCTAATGAAATCACAAGACTGTCTCATGAGAAAGTAAAATATTTTATTTTATGAAGTTGTAGCATACTCTGCTCTTTGTCATACTTTACTGCTCATGGCGTAGGGGGCTCTGTATGTTTGTGTGGTGTAGGGTGCTGTGTTTGTGTGGGTATGTAGGATGTTGCATGTGTGTCTCGAATAGAGGACTCAGTGTAATGCTCTGGTTGTTCATATATGTCATGTGGCAAAGATCATATTTGCTAAGGTGTATTTTGGTCTGAAGCCAAATTGCCAAATCAGTGGTATTTATTGAGCACTTCATGCAGAGCACTGTACTAAGTCCTTGGAGAGTACAATACATCAGAGTTGGTAGACAAGTTCCGTACCCACAATGAGTTTACAGTCTAGTGGGGGAGGTAGACATTAATATAAATAAATTATGAATATGTACATAAGTGCTATGGGGCTGTGAAGGTAAGATGAATATCAGGTGCTTAAAGGATATAGATCCAAATCCATAGGTTATGCAGGAGAGATAATAGGGATTAATGAGGAGGGGCTCTTAAATGAGGTGTAATTTTTAATAAGGCTTTGAAAGTTGTGAGACTGGTGGTCTGTCATATATGAAGGGGGAAGGAGTCCCAGGCCAGAGGGAGGATGTGGGCAAGGGTTTGCTACTGAGCCTTGCCTTCAGGTAATGAATCCTTGGTTAACTCTATTCTTAAGTTGTTTGTCTAGTAGGATTCTGCTCAGAGATATATATTGTTAGCTGGTGCTTCTGCTTATTAAAGAATCCCCTGAAATAATTTCTATGTACCTCTAGCCTATTCAAATCAAACTGTATTTTTTAAGTGCTTAATGTGTGCAGATCAGTCTGCCAAGCGCTTGGGAAAATACAATGTAACAGTTGGTAGATATGTTTCCTGCCCATAATGAGTTCACAGTCTAGAATGGGAAGTAGACATTACTATAAACTAAAGATATGTACATTAGGGCTGAGGGAGGAAGGAGTGAATACTAAGTGCAAATCCAAGTGCAAGGGTGATGCAGAAGGGAGTGGGAGAATAGGAAATATTCCAGTGAACAACAAGCTTTTTTAATGGTATTTGTTAAGCACTTACTGTATGCCAGACACTGTTCTAAGCTCTGGAATAGATACAAGTTAATCAGATAGAACATAGTCCCTGTCCCACGTAGGGCTCACAGTCTAAATCACCACTTTACAGATGAGCTAACTGAGGCACAGAGAAGTGAAGTGACTAGCCTAGTCACACAGCAGTCAAGTGGCAGAGCTGGGATTAGGACCCAGGTTTTTCTGAGTCACAGACTGGTCTCTATCCACTAGGCCACACTGCTTCCCAACACTCTCTTCAAAGCCCTCCTCCTGAAATTCCATTTCCTGCCGGAGGGATTTGATTCCCTTCTCCACAGACCCTGTTGAACTGCCATCTCAACACTCAGCTCCTTGTGTCTCTTTTTTTGTGTGCTATTTGTGCTTATTACGTGCCAGGCACTATTCTAAGTGCTAGGGCAGATACAAGTTAACCAGTTTGGACACAGTCCATGTTCAGTGTGTGGCTCACAGTCTTAATTCCCATTTTACAGATGAGGTAACAGGCACAGAGAAGCTAAGTGACTTGTCCAAGGTCACACGGACAAATGGCAGAGCTGGGATTAGAACCCAGTTCTTTCTGACTTCCCAGGCCTGTGCTCTATTCACTAAGCCACACTGCTTCTCATACAGATCCTGTAAACACATCAGTTTCATACTCTATTCTGTGCTTATTTATTCACTTACCAACACATCTCATCTATTCTTGTCTTGTAACTGTAAATAATTTTGTGCCTGTTTCCTGAGTTAATTTGGAAACTCCTTGAGTCTTTTACCCCTACTCTACTTCCCCAAATGCTCTGTACGAGGCTGTATTCAATGCCCAGGCCTATTGGAAAGAGCACAGGTCTGAGAATCCAAGAACCTAGGTTTTAATCCCTGCTCTGCCACTTGTCTGCTATGTGACCTTGGGCAAGTCAATTAACTTCCCTGTGCCTCAATTACCTCATCTTTAAATGGGGATTAAGACTGTGAGCCCTATATGGGACAGGGATTGTGTTCAACCTGACTTTCCCATGTCTATTGCAGTGCTTAATACAGGGTCTGGCACATACTAAGCACTTAATGCTTAGTATGGAAAGAGCCCGGTGTTTGGAGTCAGAGGTCATGGGTTCAAATCCCAGCTCCTCCAATTGCCAGCTGTGTGACTTTGGGCAAGTCACTTGACTTCTCTGGGCCTCAGTTACCTCATCTGTAAAATGGGGATGAAGGCTGTGAGCCCCCCCATGGGACAACCTGATCACCTTGTAACCTCTCCAGCGCTTAGAACAGTGCTTTGCACACAGTAAGTGCTTAATAAATGCTACTATTATTATTATTATTAATGGGTACCTGGCATTGAAAGATTGATGTTCTTTTCTTGCATGATGGCTTTTATGCAAAAACCTATCTGTTTTCCTTCTGTTATCTAGTCCCAAGTACCTAGTCCAGAGCTCCAATTGCAGTTGATGCCGGTGCCGATAAGGCATTCTGGGAGGCATTAGAGAAATGAGAGCAGTTTTGGAACAGAAGCAAATAAACACTGATTAGCTTGGAAAACATGTTTGACAAAGATCTTTGTGGTCAAACAGAGAGATGTAGTGAAAGATGAAACCATCAAGGACAAGGTTGTACTGTACACAGTCACTGTCCCGAACGGGCTCATAGAGGGAGAACAGGTATTTAATCCCCATTTTACGAATGAGGCAACTGAGGCACATAGAAGTCAAGTAAATACTAAGTGCTTAGTATTTAAGCACTTATTCTATGCCAAGCACTGGGGTGGATACAAGATACTCGGGTCAGACACAGTCCCTGTCCCACAAATGGCTGACAGTCTAAAGGGGAGGGAAAACAAGGATTGAACCCACCTTTCACAGATAAACTGAGGCATAGAGAATTTAAGTGACTTGCCCAAGTGCAGGCAAGTGGTGGATGCAGAATTAGAACCCAGACCCTGTGTCTCCCAAAGTGTTCAAAGGATGAGATAGATACTATTGTAGTATCTATCTCAGAAGATGGATGAGATGATACTATTGTATCATGCCGATTCTGGGATTTAGATTCTGATGCCTTCCCCTTCTGCTCTAGGACTACTGCTAATTCTTCTGGTAGTTTTAAATGGATGTGGCCATCCCACATGAGACCACAGAAATGGGCTTGGCAGTTTGGCCTAATGGATAAAGCACCAGCCTGGGAATCAGAAGGACTTGGGTTGTGATCCTGGCTTTGCCTCTTGTCTGTTCTGTGACCTTGGACAAGTCATTTCACTTCTCTGTGACTGTTACCTCATCTGTAAAATGGGAATAAAGATTGCACACACCATGTGAGACAGGGACTGTGTCCAACCCAATTATCTAGTATCTACCCTGGTAGATACAAGTACAGTACCTGGCATGAAGTAAGTGCTAAATGAATACCACTAAAATAAATATTCGAGGCAGTACAATAACTCACTAATTTCTCAGGGATGCCTTCTGCTTCCTTTCCCTTTAAAAAGTGTATTATCTGGATAGTAATAATAATGATAATGGTATTAAGCGATTACTATGTGCCAAGCACTGTTCTAAGTGCTGGGGTAGATACAAGGTAATGAGGGTGTCCCATGTGGGGCTCACAGTCTTAATCCCCATTTCTCAGATGAGGTAACTGAGGCACAGAGAATTTAAGTGACTTACCCAAAGTCACACAACTTAGTGTGGAGCCGGAATTAGAACCCAAGACCTCTGAATCCCAAGCCCATGCTCTTTCCACTAGGCCATACTACTTCTCAATAATTCTGTCTTATTCTATCCCAAATGCAGTTAAGCCTTGGATGGAAAGTCCAACCATTTTGAAACTATCTGTGAAAGTTTCCCCCAGTGCTGAATTTAAGGGGTAAATTTATTTAGTGGCAAAGTTCCAAGCTTAAGGTATGGTACACTAAAGGAGTCCAGGGGCTACTTCCCTCTGGCCTCTAAATCTCATTAGAATTCTCTGAGTATGGAGCTGTTAACATTAATTCCATAATGACAGTGGAATGCTGAAGTAAAATTTAACAGTTCCTCAGTTAATCATTGAAATTAGCCTATCTCTATGAAGAGTGGATAGTCTAATGTTTCAGTGCCATGTAATTTCAGATAATAAATGAGAGGGTTTTGAGGGTATTAATACACCACCAAGAGCAGTGATATTGCCTGCTTCTAGTTTCCACAACTGCTAAGGGGGCTGAGCAAGCTGTCTTCATCTAGCTCTGGGGGAAGTCGATCTGGATCCATCCGCTAAAGATCGAAGAGTCAAAGAAATCAAAGTGGAATGGAGCAGGCAGAGCCGAAAAGCAAAGTGTATTTTTGGATGCACTTTCGGAAATCTTTCTCGGAAATGAAGAAAGCCTTTAACCCTGTTGGTTGCTCTGCAGTAAAGTTAACCCCAGCAGCTGCCGAAGCTAAGAATCTCTAGCCTGAGAATTGCTTTAAGACTTTGTGTTGCACAACTCTGTCTGAAAGATGAAATAATGAAGCATGACCTGATGACTGGAGTGGCAGTTTCAGGCCCTTAGAAGGCCAGGTTTTTCGGTACACAGACATGGCTTCTTTATCAGATTGAGGGACTCTGAATGGTGACTGCTCTCTGCTAGGAAGGGGTAGAAAATAGTTCGGTTTTCCACTTGAAAGTCACAAACTTGACTTTGAAGTGTCTTCATTCATTGGTGTGCCATGTATGAAAGGGACCCACAAATCTGGGCACTATAGAAATAGTGACTGATTCCCTTTTTTTGGCAGGTTTAAGGTCCAGTTAATGTTGGGGATCTGTGCTAGGAGGGCTGAGCTTCTGATCCAGCTCCTAGGACTCCACTCCATTGACTTCATCTACCTGCTTCCAGTTTCCTGTGATTTCCTTATGAAGACAACTTCTGTAAGTAATCTGTGTTGGACAGCACTCTCTGTTCTCTTTGGGACTATTTTTAACTTGGCTTCTGCTCTATTTGGAGTAAAGAATCAATAATGACCTCTAATGCTTGTGATTTCTAGGTGTTTTGTGGGCTTTAAATCCTTCTGAAAACTTCTATTGTGAGTGGAGAATGTTGTTCCAGCCAACTCAGGTTGTTATTCAGAGACTGATTTTTCCACCTGATGACATGCCCAGGTCCCTGACTCTTCCTTCCCTATTTCACTGCACCTTCTGCACATTTCTGATGCTCATTAATGTAAATGACTTATCAAGTGTTGTTTGGACAATGTTGGGGGCAGAGGCAGTCTGGCAGTCTCAGCAGACATGGCAGGAAAAACCAGCAGAGAGTGTTGGCCCAAGGGAACTTGGGGAGGAGAAGCAGGCTGGGCAGTGAGAGACCCAGTGACGGAGAGCCTGGTCTCTTCCCAGCCCTCTGTTACTTCTCCTGTGACTTGGCTGGGTGATTCTCTCCATGACCCTTCATTCCTCCCTCAGCGAGACCTCTGGGATTGGGGCCGATTGATCAGGGACTCCTGAAATATTTCGAGGAGTTTCTGATGGCCAACCAACGTTCTTATTAATGTGGCCTGTCCGCCAGAGAAGGGAAGTGGAAGAAGGTCGACCTTCAGATCAGTGTGAGTTGCACTAATACAAGCTTTGAGGTGGAGAAATCGAGTTCCTAATTATTGGATAAACTGAAGTCTTTGGATTACCTATATACTTTGTCCAAACTCTCTTCTATTACTGTGACCATTCAAGAATTCACTGTATATGATTGATTAGATAATATACCTATTTGTGCCGACGAGGGAGGTGGGGTGGGGGGGGGGGAGGGGAGCTAGAGATAAGACATGGTCCCTGCCCTGAGACCTTTAAGGTATTGCTTATTGAATGGCTGGTGCCAATAAATTATAAGCTCCTTAAGGGCTTCTGTTAACACTCTCCCAAGCCCTTAGTTCTGTGTCCTTCATGCTCAGGACGTGTTCATTAAGGACAATTGGTTGCCACACTTGTTGTCCTTCCCTCTTGGAGACATGAAATGTAGATCCCTTTCCTCTTCTCCCCACATCCTCCCTCATCCACTCTTTGACTATGAAGAGAAGCCGGGGCGCAGACTTAGGCTTCAGAGCACAAAACCATAGTGCCGCCAACCGCCCCTCCACTAGTCTTCTCTGTTTTATCTGTGAAACAAAGTGGCAGCTTCCCTGTGTGGTGGAACCAGGCTGAGGATGTAGAGGGTGAGATCAGAAGAGGTGCCCTAAAGCTTCCATTCAGTAGTAAAGTCCCTTGCTCCCTCCCTTTATCAGAGAGATGGAATGGATGATACCCTGCATAGGTGGAACTCTCCATGCCTCAATTTCCCAGGGGGAACCCCCTCCCATATGCATGTTTTCCTAACTGAAGATTCCAGAAAGGAGGCTTCAGCCGCCTCAAGTATATGCTTGAGCCTTGTTCCTGCTTCAAGCCTCTCCCTTCTCCAGCCTGTACTTTGGACCATTTTTCTATGACATTAGTCCATACGAATGTTCAAAAACCTCCACTATTTGCCCCTCTCCTCCACCTCAAGCAGGAACTCCTGACCATTTAAGAAACTCAATTAGCTTTCTTCCTCCTTATCCACCCTCTTCTCCCACTACACCCCAGCTTGTACTCTTGGTTCCTCTCAAACTAAACTGTCTCTGTGCCTTATTCTCACCTTTCCCACCATCAACTTTACTACTCATCTCCCCGCTCCATCCCCTACCTGGAACTTCCTCTCCCTGTGGTATCTGACAGACAAATGCTCCATCTCCAAAACCCTCCTAAAAAATCACATCTCCTGAAGGCCTTCCCTGATTAATTTTTAATCTCCCCACTTTATATCCTACCCCCAACTGCCACTTCAGCACTTGGAAACCACCTAAACACTCAGTCTCCTGTAGCACTAATATATGTTTCTCTATTAGTTCCTCCTAACTGAACTCATTTTAGTGTCTGCCTCCCCCATTAGTTTGTTTACTCCCTGAGGGCAGGGATAATGCTTCCTAATTGTATTGTCCTCTCCCAAGTGTATAGTACAGTGCTCCCCACACAGTAGGAATTCAATAAATAGTATTGATTGAGTATTGATTGAGGCAATTTGCCCAGTGGGCTGGGGCAGAGGAGAGTTGGAAGGATTCCTAGATACCTTGGACACATCAAGAAGGGAACACACAAAAGTCCTTGCTCTAGTTGCAGGCCTGTATTCCCCAGGAGCCTTAACTCAACACACCTTCAAGAAAAGCCTTCCAGACTTCTCATTTCCTGGACTCTGAAAAGTGCTGGGATATTTCATTCTAGACCATTAGCTCCAAAATACAGGCTATTTTTTTTTGAAACCTATAATGATGCTGACAATGTAAGATTTGTGAAATGATCATAAAAGGAGAGGTTAGGCAAGGAGTCATCAGGAATAAGATTAGAGATAATGTTTCAACTCTAAAGCTTGCTTTGAACCCTGGTGGGGAAAAACCCCTTAGAATAAGGTTAACTCTAGAAGGCCTAATGAACATTATGAGAACAAATATTCTGTTCACTTGAATCTTTCAGCAGCATGGTTAATCTTAGCCCAACTGGACACATAAAGTGAGCCCCTTTATCTTCATTAAAACAGATTAGAATGAATGGCAAACAGCAGCATCGTTATTCTGGCCTGATAGGTTCAGTCCAGGAGCCTTGGAAGCTTGAAGTGCCCAAATGGCTATTGCTGCATTTGGTTATGGCTCATCCTCAACCCATCACAAGCCTGTGCTGCCTTTACTGTGAAGCCCCTTTTAAGCAATAGCTTCTGGTGAGCAGTCCCAGTCTAGAGGAGGAAAAAGAAGCCCAGTTATCTCTCCCTTGAGAGGAAATGTATTTTTCATCATCACTATACGGATGACATTCTCTGTTCCAAACAGCTCCTTAGCCTTGGCCTGATTTTACTTCTTGTTCCTCAGTGAGGTGATTTAAATAGGCACTTAATCTATTTTTTTTCTTTCTGCTTTTTTGCTCAAGCAACATTTCATGCACTCATGAAAATAATTATTGTGTAAGGTGCCCAAGGCATCAAAGAAAGCACCATACGATTAATGTGCTCTGTCTCTCCTTTTCGTGATTACTTTGGTATTTATAGGATGAATGTCTTCTAGGTCACAGCAGGTCACCCACCCAAAACGTTTTAGACCTGTGCTTATCTTGTCTCACCTCTGTCTTAATTCTTGAGTATCCAGTGATGCAGGACTGCTGTACCTGAAATTTCATGCATTTGCCTAAGGAAGCTGGTTGTGGTCTTTTAATCTGGTTATAGGAGAGTATAGAAAGGGGTGTGGGAAATATAAAGGGGTTTGGGCAGAGTCAGGCTAAAACCATTAGCCAGGCAGGAGTAATGGAGGATCATTATTTCCCCTATTTGTGTTAGGCTGTAGTGTGATACAGAAGCTTTCCTAGTTTGTTGTGAGTCTGCCAACCTAACCTTAGCTGCAAAATTGTTTGCTTCAGATGGTGGTCTTGTCTTCCTCCCTGTCTCCCTGCAGGTTGCTATTGTAGCCACTGGCTATTCTACAGTGCTTCTAGAGGTAGGCCCCCCAACCTTTGCTGTGGATTTGCACTCGCCTTGCTTGCTGTTGGCCCTGTTCAGTTCTACATTCAGCACTTACCCATGACCAACTCAGCAATTGAGAGTTGAGGGGAGGCAGTGGTGGGAAAGTGGATTGTTGATGAAGAAATGGAGCAGAAGTTGATTTCTAATGGCTCGTTCAACTAAAACTGCTTTGGATAGGGCTTTGGACCCCTGAGACCTGATCAGCCCAAATGAGGTGATTTGCCCAAGTAGGGCCTGAGCTAAAAGTGAATAGTTATAATCTGAGTCTATTGTTCCTGTTGTTGTTGTTGTTGTTATGGTTTTTTCCATCTGTGTGTCTGGAGGTAAAGAATTGTGGGTTGAAGACTTTCCTCTGTTGTTTTGGCAGTCTCTGCCCTCCCAAAGATCAAGCTAACAATACAACCTCACTGCCATCTTCTGAGTCCACTCTGGCACTGAAGGCGATTCAGAATCTCTTACTGATTGCAATGATTGAATAAAAACCCTCCACCCATTGAGCTAACAGAGGCATTGATTGGCTGGAGTTGGGAGCAGGTGACCCGGTTAAGGATCAGGTACATAAAGGAGACCTCTGAGGCTGCCTGGTACTGGACAACCTCGTCTATAGAGAAGAGAAGCAGAGGAACGGGGATGTTTTAGTTTTTTATTGGCATTTTGTTAAGCTCTTACTGTTTCAGGTCCTGTTCCTTATAGTGTTCACAGTCTGAATCTCCATTTACCGATGAGGTAATTGAGGCACAAAAGTTAAGTGATTTGCCCAAGGTCATACAGCAAAGTGGAAGCGACGTGGCCTAGTTGAAAGAGAATGGGCCTGGGAATCAGAGGATTGGGGTTCTAATCCCAGTTTTGCCACTCATCTTCTGTGTGACCTTAGGGAAATGGTAAGCAGTGTGGCTCAGTGGAAAGAGCACAGGCTTGGGAGCCAGAGGTCGTGGGTTCTAATCCTGGCTCCGTCACTTGTCAGCTGCGTACTTTGGGCAAATCACTTAACTTCTCTGGGCCTCAGTTACCTCATCTGTAAAATGGGGATTGACTGTGAGTCCCACATGGGACAACCTGATCACCTTGTATCCGTCCCCAGTGCTTAGAACAGTGCTTCACACATAGTAAGCGCCTAACAAATGCCATCATAGAGAAGCAGTGTGGCTCAGTGGAAAAGAGCCCGGGCTTTGAAGTCAGAGGTCATGGGTTCAAATCCTGATCCTCCAGTTGTCAGCTGTGGGACTTTGGGCAAGTCACTTCACTCCTCTGTGCCTGTTACCTCATCTGTAAAATGGGGATTAAAACTGTGAGCCCCACATGGGACAACCTGATCACCTTGTAACCTCCCCAGTACTTAGAACTGTGCTTTGCACATAGTAAGCGCTTAATAAATGCCATCATTATTATTATTATTAACTTCTGTGCCTCAGTTTCCTCATCTATAAAATAGGGATTAAGTCCTACTTCCTCCCACCCTGACTGTGAGTTCCATGTGGGACTGGGACTGTGTTCATATGGATTATCTTGTGTCTACCCCAGGGATTTTGTGTATTACCTGGCTCATAGTAAGCACTTAACAAATATGCTTATTAAGTGGCAGAACTGAGATTAAAACCCCAGTCCCTTGACTCCCAGTAGTATGCTTTTTCCAGTAGGCCTTGCTGCCTTTCATTTAGTCTTGCTTTCCAAGCTCCAGCATGATTTAGTGGAAAGAGCACGGGCTTGGGAGTCAGAGATCATGGGTTCGAATCCCGGCTCTGCCACTTGCCAGCTGTGTGACTTTGGACAAGTCACTTAACTTCTCAGTGCCTGTTACCTCATCCATAAAATGGGGATTAAGACTGTGAGCCCCATGTGGGACAACCTGTTTACCTTGTATCTACCCCACCGCTTAGAACAGTGCTTGGCACGTAGCGCTTAAAAAAATACCATCATCATCCAGTATAAGCCTCTTGGGGACTCTAAAAGGACAAATTGGTGCATGAACTGCAGGTTTTCCTATTTGGTTTGGGTGAGGTATTCCAAACTCAACTCAAACTCAGAAAACTTTTCAGGGAACCCCTTTAGGGAAGCAGATCATTACCGATGTTTCCTTAGCCAACCAATATCCAAATTCATCAAGAAGGTTCAGCATGCCAGTCCCGTTCCTGATGAATTACCATCCTCTACCACAGACCTGTTGGTTTCTATCGATCTTCTTGCTGAGGCTGATGTACAGCTGTTGGCAGATAAGATCGAAAATATGAAACAGGACACGCTAATGCTGTTCCCCGACAAAGAGGTTATTGAACATCAATCTAAACATTCAGCCTGCTCCACTCATATTCTAATCTATTCCCACGTTAACACCTACACTCTGAAAAGAATCAATTATGCCTTTCGGTCATTATAGATTGGTAGAGCGATTGAGAGGTCTAGGCATGTCCTTTCATTATCAGGTGTTCAGTAAATCATTTTCCTAAGTGCATTCTGTGGCTGCTCAGTGTACCAGCATAAATATAAACTTGAATTAGGTAATACTCTTTTATGTTGTGAATTAATTACCCCACTGAGCAAACACATTCACAAGTCCAATCAGCTCTTAGGCCAAATGGAGTACTCTTTTCCATCGTATTTCCACTAATAAGAAAGACACAAATGATACAATTGCCCTTCAAGATTGACAATTTATCAATATTTCATATTTTCATTTTCCTAGGTTAATTGCTGCACTTCATTTATTAATAAACTAGAGTGGCATTGCTATGACAACCATTTCAACACATTAGGAAAACAATAAAGGCAGTCAAATTTTCAATCTGCAGAAGACATTGAAATACAGTTCACATACTTACCGCTTCCCCATACGGCTAGAATGTGGAGTCTTATGCTGTGCATATTCAAATATTTATGTCGGAGGAGAGTTTTAGCTACCTCTAGAGACGACAATGACAGTGGATTACCACGTTATGCTAATAACTATATGTGATAAACCACAGCCATATTAGAGAGGATGCAAAGCAAAAGGACTTTTATTGGTCCTAGAAACCCCCCAAATGAATCTCAAAGCTTTCATAGCCTTTCTTATTTCTCAGTTTGTGAATCTAAGTTTCTGGTTCTGGAGTTCCCCAATCCTTCTGATTGCCCTACAGGTTCAGTTTGTTCAGGCACAGTTGAAATATTGAGGAGAGCGAACTCTTCCATTTTTCAAGAAAGCTCACTGGCTTAGGCTGCTTAAATTCATTCAATTGTATTCACTGAGTGCTTACTGTGTGCAGAGCAGCTTAAATCAAAATGGATCCTTTGAAATGTGCCCCAGTATCAAGAATCAGCAGATATTTATCCTGCAACAAATTCCCTTCTATTTTCACTAGCCAGAATAGTGATTCAAACATGTTGACCCCAACTCAGCCTTCCTGCTTCAGAGATATACCTGTTTTAGAAAGATTTCCAAAGTCTCCAAATTTGACAAAGAAAGGCTTCCTGTCTTATCCATAAAATAATAAATGGGGTTATTCTCTGTTTCTCATGAAAGTATATTCAAGTACATTTAGATTGTGTGGGTTTTTTGATCAAAACTCGTTGAAACCCATTTAAATCCTAGAGAAGCAGCGTGGCTCAGTGGAAAGAGCATGGGCTTTGGAGTCAGAGGTCATGGGTTCAAATCCTGGCTCTGCAACTTGTCAGCTATGTGACTTTGGGCAAGACACTTCACTTCTCTGTGCCTGTTACCTCATCTGTAAAATGGGGATGAAGACTATGAGCCCCATGTGGGACAACCTGATCACCTTGTAACCTCCCCAGCTCTTAGAACAGTGCTTTGCATATAGTAAGCACATAATAAATGCCGCCATTATTATTATTATTATGCACTATTTCCAATGCACTTCCAGTAGAATTGTATGCCAATGGAAGAAACAAAGTAAATACCAGCAAATATGAAAACTGAAAATGCACAGTATCAGTAAATTATTTTGTATATATGTCTTGTAAGCTCACTGTGGGCCTGGAATGTGTCTATTATATTGTATTCTCCCAGGCACTTAGTACAGTTCTTAGAACATCATAAACGCTCAATAAATATGATTCGATAAATGAAAGTGCCCTATAGTGCTTTAGATTTAAGAATGCGAATATCAGAGGTTAGAAAAAAACGTCATTACTGGCTCAACTCAATAATCCATCTAACCTAGTAGTATAGTTACCTCTACTAGTGGTAGCAAAATACTCAATAGTAATAATAATAATAGGATTCATTATTCATTTATTCAATTGTATTTATTGAGCACTTACTGTTTGCAGAGCACTGTACTAAGTGCTTGGGAAGTAGAAGTTGGCAACATATAGAGACGGTCCCTACCCAACAGTGGGCTCACAGTCTAGAAGACGGGCTCGGCACTGCACTGAGTGCTGGGCTAGATACAAGATATTTAGATTGGACACAGTTCCTCCCCCACATTGGGCTCACAGTGTAAGGGAAGTAATTATTGAACCCCCATTTTGCAGATGAGAAAACTGAGGCATGGAGAAGTTAAGTGATTTATCTGAGGTCACACAACAGGCATATGGCAGATCTGGGATTAGAACCCAAGTCCTTTGACTCTCAGGTTAGAGCTCTTTTCACTAGATATGTTTGCCCTCCCTGACATCGATTTGTGACATTCACAACTTTCCCTCTAACAACTCTTTAGGGACCTCTCCTATCCACAGATTTAGCCACACTCCTCTTTAAAACTATTGAGATTTTCTGACTGCATAACTTCCTGTGGCAATGAGTTTCATGTTTATCACCTGCTGTATTTGTTGGGAAGGGACCCTCTCTATATGTTGCCGATTTGTACTTCCCAAGCTCTTAGTACATTGCTCTGCACGCAAGTACAGAATAAATATGAATGAATGAATGAAGTATTTCTTTTTGTTTGTTTTGAATGAGAGTAAGAAGTAAGTAGGCAGTGCTCCAGGCTTAGACACAGCGAGACTGTCTAAACAGCCCCCAGACTCATGTCTTTCTTTGTCTGTCTTTCTCCTCCATTTCTACCCACTTTCCCTCTCATTTCTACCCATCATCCTCTCCCCGCTGTTCTTGCTGCATTTGAAACTACCAGGTCTTCTGACTTGGGTGTGTGTGGATGGGTGGGTGCTTTTCTTTTTTGAAGATGATGCATTTAATAGATGAAATCGTACCTATGCATGTGGCTCAGGTGGCTTATGTATAAAAGACTATCCATTTTTAAGGTGAAAATTGATATTTCTGCCACTTGCAGTACCGCTTGCTTTTCTTGAATCTTCCACCTGGTCTCCAGGTTTCCTCCAGGTTTTCACAAAGCCACTACTTATGTAGAGCAGTTCTTCTCTTTAATACACACTAAAAGAATGTGCCCAAGCACCCCACTTGCTCTCCTCTCTGACTGTGGTATAATTTGTGTAACTACTGCAATGAAGCATCAGTGATCATCCGCATCTGGGCCTACCATTCATTCATTCAATCAATTGTATTTATTATCATCAATCGTATTTATTGAGTGCTTACTGTGTGCAGAGCACCGTACTAAGCGTTTGGGAAGTACAAATTGGCAACATATAGAGATGGTCCCTACCCAACAACGGGCTCACAGTCTAGGACTTCCAGCAACAGGCTAGCTTTTATTTGACCTTCTCCATTTCCATTGTTTTCACCTTCAGTTGCAACCCTGTGGCTTTGTTTGCTATGAACCTAGAATTCATCCTTCCTGAATTTAACTGCTCTTTTCTCTGCCTGTCTGTCATAATTTTCTAGGACCACATTCACCCTCTCGACCCCAAGCACTTTACAGTCGGCTTGTGCTTTCTCCTTACCTCCATGGCCTTTGTAACTTATCTTAGTGCCTGTCTCCCTTGCTACAACTCCTTGAGGAGTGCCTGTCTCCCCCTTCTAGACTGTGAGCCCGTTGATTGTCTCTCTCTGTTGCTGAATTGTACTTTCCAAGTGCTTAATACAGTTCTCTGCACAAAGTAAGCGCTCCATAAATTCAATTGAATGAGTGGACACTGCCATATTATCAATTGGTCAAACCACCCAAGGATGTCACGGGGTTTTGTTTTTTTTAATGCTTGTTCTTAAGTGCTTATTATGTGCCAGTCACTGTGCTCGGTGCTGGGGAAGATACAAAGTAATCAGGTTGGAAACAGTCCATGTCCCTCCCACAGGAGGGAGGGAGATTTAGTCCCCATTTTACAGATGAGGTAACTGAGGCACAGAGAAGTTGAGACATTCCAAGGTCACACAGCAGATGAGAAGCGAAGCTGGAATTACAACCAGGTCCTCTCGCAGGCCCCTGCACTTTCCACTAGGCAACAGAGTGAGAAGACAAGCTGACCTCCCATAGAATGACACACAAATTAAGTAGTGAACTTGTGATGCTTTGGCCGATGGAACGAATATAATGAAATCAACACACATCTTATAGTTAGTGCTGCACCTTTAGATTGCTACATTATCTGCACATCCCGAGCACTTGCCTGGAAGTCCTTCTGGAAGAATACCTGGAAGAACTGATCCCATTGAAATAGTGAATGCCCCTTCCCCGGCTTTCCCACCTAACGTAAATGTGGTTGTCTCTGGTTCTGGTTTGTCGCCACTGCCGTCCCCAACTCTTTCTCGAAGAACGATGCCTGGGCTTATACATTGCTCTCCTTGTAGAGTAAACGAAGCCTTCCTCAATAATTATATTGTTTCTTTTGCTTTGTTCTTCCTTTCTCTGACAACATGAAGCAGATTTCACTGCTGCTAGCTTGTCTGAGTTGGGGTTGGAGGAAATAATTCACAACCTCCCTTCTAAAACCAGTGTGCTGCAATGGTTTTCTTTTTTATCACCCACACAGGATCTTATTTCTTTTAAGTTCCCTGAGTCCCCATGGTGCACTGTGAGCATCCATATCATACCGTGCAATTGCCAGGACTTCCCTTGTTTCATAAATCACATGGGGATAACTTCTCTGTGAAGTCATAAACATGTGTCCCCATCATACATATGTGGGAGTATTCACATATAATTTTCTCTTTCCTGCCCCAGAAAAAAAAGATCTAACCTCCTCAAAAAAATCAGGTCAGAGTGTGAAAAAGAACTAGAAAAAGATTGAGAATCAAGTTGAAGGTGTGTACTGAGTCATTGAACACAGTTGCTCCGGGCCATCAAATGTAAGTCCGCTTTGGGGAGATCCTGACTGGGAGATGGCAGTGGGTTTGGTGATACGTATCATTGGGAGCAAGGCAGGTGAAAGCTTCATAGTTAGAATAGTAGTGCTCTTCACACAGTAAGCGCTCAACAAATATGATTGAATGAATGAATAACTTTCATTCCTGTTATTATTCATGATCTTTACAATAATGCTGTCCTCCTGTTCAACCCTGACTGAAATGGTTTTGCTGATATTACAGTGATCTCAGACCACTAAATGTGCTTCTAGAAAAGGAGTGAAACTTCTAGAATAGACTGCATGGCAGACTATCTGCTGCCTGGAAATCTGAGTCCTATCTGCTCATGGCTTCCTTAATGACCTTGGCCTTTTTTTTAGGCATCAGCAACTAGTATTTATTGAGCTCTTTCTTGCCACAGAACACTGTACTATATGCTTGGGATGAGAGTTCTAGGTCAGAGGGAGGACAAGGGCAAGGGGTTAGCTTAGTGAGATATAATATGTAATTCAAAAGGCTCACAAGGTCAACAATGAAGCAAGATGAATTATTTCCAATATGCTATAATAACGGGGCAGAAACTGGCAAACTAATGCTGTTAAGTTCCTTAAGAAGATGGGTAACTAGAAAAAAAGTCGGAAGGAGTTTGACTGTGAAAACACATAAGGCATATTTAAAATCATTTTTCAACACTTAATTCTGGAGAAATATCCTGCAAATAAAATGGACAGAATTTGTGTGTGGTTTTGTGGGGTTTTTTTTTGTTTTGTTTTTAAAACAACACAACCTTCAAGTTTGGACAGCCTTAATTACATGATAGTCTCTCAGGTTTGAAGAAATAGAGCTGCAAGAAATAGTACTGATAGGAATTCTGTAGTAAATGAATCTGTGCATTAGTCCCAAATGGCCAACCAGATGAAGTGTTGAGGTCCCTGAAGAAATCCAAAGGAAATGAAGGGTGTTTTTGCAGGAATGATTGTTACCACATTGTTTCCTGTAGAAGAACATGCAGGTCAGAGAGAAGGATGGTGGAAAATAATCCAGGACTCCTGGAAATTAAAGGAAGTGGATAATTTTCACAGGGTGAATAAGGAAAGAGTAGGAAGGTCTTAGGTAACAGGCAAGGAGTGTAGAACAAACAATGATAGAATAGTAAGCAGAATTCAAGCAGAGGGCCTTTGGGGCTAGGAAAAACAGCATTTGAGAGATTAGTGATGAACCAAGTCTATCGTGTTGTACTATATGAATATTTTTTTCTGGTGTTTGCCAGGGAAGCTCAAAGACCAGATCTACACTTGAATGTTGAAGCACTGAGTGGGGATGAGACTGGTTCTCTGGGACCCAAATTGTTCTATGCTGATTATTTTGGCACTCTGTGGGGAGCACTAACTCTTTTGGATCCCTAGAGAGCAATGCTATGCATTTTTTAAGAAACTTGAAAGGGCCCCAGGCTAGTGCTCTCTTCTTGTCTTCTCCTCTCCTCTCCCCCCTCCACTGACCATTGCCCTGGTCCAGTTTGGGTATTGTATTCTAAACCAGGCAGGGTTTGACTGGACCTTACCCCATTCCCTGCAGTGTCCCAGTTTCTTCTTTCAGATGAACTGGGGGAGTCACAGGACCACCAAGACAAAAGAATGCGGTGCTGAGCCACAAACACCCCAAAACTCACTTGCAAGGTGGTCCCAGTGTCTGCCAATGCCAACAGCCGCCTATTAGATAATCTGAGACAAATAGCATTGCCTGCTGGAAGCTCATTTTGGCTAATTCCAGTAGGGAAGCACTGTGGCCTTTTCATTGCCACCAGAACTAGTAAGGCTGAACTCTAATGTTCCAACCCTCACCAAGCCCTTCACTTATGGTAGTAGCAACAACAGTAATAAGAATATTGGTAAGAGGTTACTATTTGCCAAACACTGTACTGGGATCGATAAAAGATAATCAGCTCAGATATGGTGTCTGTCCCTCATGGGGCTAACAATCTAAAAGAGGGAGAATAGGTTTTGAATCTCCGTTTTTCAGATGAGGAAGCTGAGGCACAGAGAAGTTAGTTCTTGCCCAAGGTCACACAGCAAGCAAGTGGTGAAGCCTGGATTAGAGCCCAGGTTGCTTCAGTGAAATATTAGGCAGAATTCAAGGGGCAAAATGGGGAAAGGGATTTGGGGCTGAATGTCTTTAAAGAGCGCATGCTTCTGAAGGGAATAAAATGCCTGTTCTAATCATGGACTCTGCTGAAGCCATAATGCAAATTCACAGGCAAAATCTTTCATTCAGCTGTTGTCTTCAGACCTGTTTTCTAGAGAAATTCACTTAGACCAAAAAAGCTATTGAAAAGTCAGTAGTGACCTAGCCCTAGTTGGAATGGGAATCTTTTCTCCAGTGAGGCTGACTAAATAAAGGTACTGCAGTGACTAAATGAAAGGATTAGCTTTTGTCTCCTAAGGGTAAGGTTTAATGGGCCACAAATACTATGTAAGGTGGTCAAGGATGGCAACAAAAACTTAATAATATCCTATAAAAAAAATCTGTAGGAGAGCCAAGTAACTGCCCTGCCCTTTTCTGCCCTTTTGAACAAAGTGGCATTTTCTGAGCAATTCTCCAATTTTGTCTAAGGAAATAGCTTCTATTCGAACAAGCACCCAATTGACTGATAATTCTCGGTATGCCCCAGAGAATGTATTGTCTGGCCTTTAATGAGCTTTTCTGTGTTGAGGAAACTCAACTGTCTTCATTTCCATTTTCATTTCCTCCAGGTTTCTTAAATTTATGTGGTTTGAACTTCTAACTTTATTCATTTCCAAAGTCTCTTGCCTCCTTTTAAGTATTTCCTGATCCATCACCACAGCTCTTCATTCCGTAGCCCAAGTCCCTCAAGATGATCACTGATTCAAACTGAAGGATTAATTAAAGGGAAGCCTCTTCAGGGATGCAACATTTTTCCACTGGCCTTGTCGAATGAGGAGCTCAAGAGCCCGATATTAGAGACCTAGTTATGGCTGAAGAGGGAAAGCTCGGAAGTGAAAGAAAATTAGTGATGAGTTCACTTGACGTTCTGGAGGTCCCTGGAGCCCAATCTGTTGAGAGAGGGTGTCCAATCAGAGTGATGCATGTGGTGCATATATTTGGAAAGTTCACAGAATGGCAAGCAATCCGCTCCCATCCGAACAGGCAGCTGAGGAAGTGGCGCTTCCACAGACACCAGTCTGTTTCCCTGTGAATTCAGATGGTTAGATGCCATACCACTAGCTACTGCTTGAATATGTCTTCCTTTAGCAAAGACAGTCTTCTTTTACAAAGCTCCCTCTCTTTCCTCTGCTTTCTAATTATAGTAATGGTATTTATTGAGCCCCTACTTAAAAGATGTGAGGTTGAGAAAAACGCATTCTGGGCAAAAATGGGTCAGTGTACCTTATAATTAATGCAATTTGATCCCCCAAATTAACTTGAAATGCAGCACTGCAGGGAAATCTAGAAAAAGCTGATTACCAGAGTCCAATCAAGTAAACCAGATTTATCACTCAGGAAGTAAATTAAATTAGTCCAATTCTCCACCCCCTAAAAGTCAGCTGGGCTGACTTGGGTTCATCTGCTTGTCCAAGTAAAGAGAGGAAGCACACAGGATTGCTCTTCCCTCTCCCTACACTGGAGAGGAAGAACTGTGTTCTAGTTGAAGGAACACAGTTTAGAGATTCAGGAGTCAATTGTATTTACCAAGTGCTTACTTTGTGGCGAGCACTGTACTAAGTACTTGGGAGCGTACAATATATCAGAGGTGATAAACATGTTTCCTGCCCTTAACAAGCTTACAGTCTTAGGAGTCCTTTGCCATTGGCCTAGATCCTTGAAAGCAGGGATTATTTCTCCAGACTCTACTGCCCTCCCTCAAGTGCTTAGTACAGTCAGACTCAGTAAATACCATTGATTGAGCTGTTGTGGAATTTGGAGCAAGTTTTCTCATCTTGAAGATGGGACAGTAGTTCCTGCTTTGCATGACCTTGAAGGATTGTTGTGAGAATGAAATGAGATAATTGAGGCGGCAATGTTTTGGAAGAATAAAAACACAGATTCAAGGTGGCATCATTTTTTTTTTCCAGTGGTAAGCGCTTCCTTTGTGCCAAGCACTGTAATAAGCTCTGGGGTAGATATGGGGCTCACAGTCTAAATAGGAGAGTTCAAGATTTAATCCTCATTTCACAGATGAGGAAATTGAGACACAGAAAAGTTAAGTAACTAACCCAAGGTGTCACAGCAGAGAAGTGGTGGAGCAGGATTAGAACTCGGGCCCTCTGACTCCCAGGCCTGTGCTCTTTCCAATAGGCCGTGCTGCTTCCATAAAGGGACATTCTTAAGGAGATATATCCAAAATACCCCAAAAGAGAGAAATGAGAGCTTTTCTTTCCCCCTGAAATTTAATTTGAAGCTTGGTATTTAGATATTTGCTTTCATTTATGGATTTATTTAACAAAAGTAGTCAATAAGGACTGTTTCAAAGTGCTCCATTCTATTCCTTGATCCCTAGTTTACCAAAAAGTTGGGTTATAGTTGAAGGATCATCAAAATTATCTGTGGTTTCCCCAGAGTCTACCTGCATTTTTATACCCTGGGGACAATCAGGAAGCCTACATTAGATTGATTGGCCCTGGAGATAGCAGATACTGACACAGGAAGTCATGTGAGAACCACGATTTCTTCTTTAATTAGAGCAAACTCCATCATTAGGCATTTCACATTATTCCTAATGTAATTGTATTGAATTCTGCACATGCCAGACCGGGAGCCTGGTTGTCATTTACAGCTTCTGGGTTGGTTTATATTTCTACCTCTCAATATGGCTTTTGGCTTGATTCCCAGGACTAATTTGACCCTTCCCTCTTCAAAGGATCTCCCTGGGCCTTTGATGTCACATTTAGTTGTCCTTTGTAGTTAAAGATGACACTGCCTGATGCTGTTATCTCCTGTACAGTGCTTAGAACCATCTGAGGTTGGAACAGAATTCTCTCGGAATAAAGCCCCCTCTAAAATAAGTTTCACTTGTAGCTCTGCCACAGAAGCTTGCTTTTCTTCTTCTGGAAAGGACAGATCTACAGAGTAATGCCGAACAGCGATGATAGGAGCATAGCTTGAAAAAGGGCCAAAAGTCCTAAAGAGGAAGCGAAGCAGGTTGAAAACAATTGAGAGCACTGTCCTATCCTTGGAATGGGAATGCAGGCTTCTATGCCCTCTGGAACACTGAATGAGGCTGGTGAAAATGTGCACATTTTTGGATGCACTCGGCCCATACCGTTAAGTGTCATTGTGTGTCCGGAGGGAGCACGGTGCTCTGCCAGTGGATGCGGAACATTTATTCAGCTTTGGGTGGTGACGATAGAGTTTCCTATGTCTGGCATCAAGGAGGCTGAGGGCTGGGCCTGGATCTGTAGAAGTGCTGGTTTCGGGAACACTTTGGCTCTCGTGGGTGAACTGTCTGCCATCGCAGTCAAGCTGACTGCTGACAGTTCCTGATGTCTCCTTGTCTCTTCTGAGATTTGGGCTCTGCCAGCTAATAATCGGGGCTGGCTCTCAGATAAACAGTGCGGGACCATTTCCCCCATGGCTTCTCAGAGTGCCCTCTAAAGTTAAATGTAGTAGTTCTCCCCAGCAGTCTTCCATTTATAATAATAATGGCATTTATTAGGTGCTTACTATGTGCAAAGCACTTTTCTAAGCGCTGGGGGGATACAAGATGATCAGGTTGTTCCTCGTGGGGCACACAGTCTTAATCTCCATTTTACAGATGAGGTAACTGAGACCCAGAGAAGTGAAGTGACTTGCCCAAAGTCACACAGCTGACAAGTGATGGAGCTGGGATTTAAACCCATGACCTCTGACTCCAAAGCCCATGCTCTTTCCACTGAGCCAGGCTGCTTCTCATTTATGAGCGACAACCCTTTGGTGAGCCCTCTGGGGTGAGAAACCAGGGTCCCCAGGTGGAGAAGTGTTGTGTAGCCACCTGTCTGATGGGGGACCAAGCTAGGGATAGCTGTTGGCCAGCTGTCCAGGCCTCGTCACTGTCCCTGGAACCGGCACACGGTGGACCTTCGGGAAAGCCAGCTGGAATGTAGTGATAGACAAATGGATCCAGGAAGGAATGGAGATAGATGGATTCTTAGTCATTATCTGGTCTACCCCTATCCTCCTTACCAGGACTTCTGCATGAGCTCCCTCCTTAGCTTGCATCCTCTGCGGAGTATTCCAGGCTCAGTAGCAGCTCGAATAAACACAGGCATGGTGTTCCGATGGCTGTTCTGTTATTCTCAGATGCAGGTGCCATGGCCCCCCCGGCCCTGTGACCCCATCCTCCTTTCCATTTCCCTTTGTTTGGTGCTTTAGTGCTCAAGTCTGGACACTAGGTATCGGTCGACCGGAGCAGTTGATCACCGTGAGTGCAGGTTTTTTTTATTTCCATGGTCCAGCTATACAGACTTGACAACATCTAGAGGAGGGTTTTCTTTCACATCTGTGCAGTGTGCAGGACTCTTCCCACAGATGCTTCCCATTTCTGTTGGAGCCTTGCCCAACCCAGGCATAACTGAAGCCTAACGACAGGCATAGTTACATTAATATCCCAAACTGGGTTCCCACTGAGGGTGGGGCCGTGCAAAAGCACCCTTTAATGCATGCCCTTCTTGCCCCTGTGGGCTGCTGGAATTCAGAGCCTCAACAGGTGCCGAGGGGAGGGGAGCAGTTACAAATGGGTATGTTATACCAGTCTGCTGGTATGTTACTGACACAGTGACAATGGCCTAGTGTTTCATGCTGCCAGAAACAACGATGGTTATTTTTGTGACTTCCTATCCCATCTCTACAGCTGCATTGTTTATGGTAGTGGTGACAGTGGTAGCAGGGAAGGTTTTGCCTTTTCCTCCCACCTCCTCCTCCTTTTCTTCATTGGCACCACCTTTGCCTGCAGGGCATCTCTTTGTGGCTGTCCCACTGACACCTCAAGCTCAATATGTCTAAAGCTGAATTCCTCCTTTTCCCTCCCAAATCCTTTCCTCTTCCTAACACAGTTACTATCACAGTTGACCGCAGTACCACCATCTTGCTTTTCCCTGAGAATGCACAAACTTGGCATTATTTTGATTCCTCCCTCCCTTTCAACTTACATATTTAGTTCCTCTCTAAATCCTATCAGATTTTCCTGAGTGTGGTCTAGAGGAAAGAGCATGGGTCTAGGAATCAGTCAGAGGACCTGGGTTCTAATTCTGGGCTCTGCCACTTGCCTGCTCTATTAACTTGGGCAAGTCACTCAACTTCTCTGTGCCTCAGTTCCATGAACTGTAAAATGGGGATTCAAGATCTGTTCTCCTTCCTAATTAGACTGTGAGCCCCATGTGGCACAGTATATCCAATTTGATTATTTTTTATCTATTTCAGTGCTTAGGACACTGCTTGGCAAGTAGTAAGTGCTTAACAAATGCTCCAATCATCATCACGTGGGTCAAGCCAAACTTCAAGATGATTATCCAGGCAGCATTGTGTAGTATAGACTGGAGAAGGGAGAGGCTGAAGGCTGGGAGACCAATTGGGAGACAGGTGAAAAAGTGTAGCTGCAATGTGACCAGAGTGAGACCCAGGGTGGTGGCTGTTTGGGTGGAGAAGGGGAGCTGCTGAGAGATAAATTAAGGATGCGTCCCTTCAGCCTCCTCCAATCTAAAGTAAGATATCTGCCATTTCTCAGACCACCAGGCAGCATATGTGATCATGCAGTTTTCTGAGGAAGCCCCAGGTCCCTGGGCTTCCTTTCCTGTCAGTGCTGGGGGTTGGGGGAGAAATATGGCAGGTCTGAGCCTGCCCACTTCTGCATTCAATGTTCCCAGCCGAATAACACATCAATTAGTGAGTGCTTTCCATTTCCCAAGCTATTGACAAGTCCTAATTAATGCAGTAGAGGAGTGTTGGGAGCTCCATTCTTTCGGATAGGTGAGGAGAGGAAACCGAGAAGCAATTTCTCTGGGGTGCTTCCCCATGCTTTCTTGAACTTGGAGGGGGGGACGTGGGTCTGTGTCACTGAATCAATCAGTTCCAAACTTGACAAGCAACAGAGCTTGCTGCCAGCAGGAGTAGCTCTCACAGTGACCCATGGAGTCGCAGTAATTCAATCAATCAATCAATCCTTTTTATCGAGTGCTTACTGTGTGCCAAGCACTGTACTAAGTGCTTGGGAGAGTTCAATACAACAGAGTTGCTAGACACATTCTCTGCCCACAAGAAATTTACAGTCTAAAGGGAGATTAATGTAACATTAATGTAAATTAGTAAATTACAAATACATATGTAAGTGCTGTAGGGGTGAGGGTGAGGTGAATATCAAGTGCTTAAAGGGATACAGATTCAAAGGTATAGGCAGTGCAGAAAAGAGAGGGAGTAGGGAAAATGAGGGCTTTGTCAGGAAAGGTCTTTTGGAGGAGATGTGATTTTAATAAGGCCTTGAAGGTGGGGAGAGTGATGGTCTAACCTATATGGAGGGAGAGGGAGTTCCAGATCAGAGAGAAGACATGGGCTGGGGGTCAGTAGTGAGATAGGTGAGTTTGAGATGCAGTGAAAAAGGTGGCATTAGAAGAATGAAGTGTCCAGACTGAATAGCAACTGGTTATCAGGGAGGTAGGTGGTAGGGAGCAAGGTAATTAAGGGTTTTAAAGTGAGTGGTAAGGATTTCTGTTTGATATGTAGATGGGTGGGTAACCACTGGAGATTTTTGAGGAGTGGGGAGATATGTACTGAGTGGTGGTGTTGTGGGGTTTTTTTGTTTTTTTTTTTAGAAAAATGAACTGAGCAGCAGTGAAGTAAAGACTGGAGTGACAAGCAATTACTCGCACCCCACCCCTCATCAAAGCCTTATTGAAGGTGCATCTCCTCCAAGAGGCCTTCCCTGACTAAACCCCCACTTCCTCTTCTCTCACTCCCTTCTGCAACACCCTGACTTGCTCCTTTTGTTCTTCCCCACCCCAGCCCCACAGCACTTATGTACCTAGCTATAATTACATTAATGTCTGTCTCCCCCCATCTAGACGGTAAACTCAATGTGGGCAGGGAATGTGCCTGTTTATTGTTGTGTTGTACTATCCCAAGTGCTTAGTACAGTGCTCTGTACATAGTAAGTGCTCAATAAATATGATTGAATGAATGAGAAACAGAAGGCAGGGAGGCCTGTAAGGAGACTGATTCATTAGTCAAGGTGGGGTAAGGTAAGGGCTTGGATCAGCACAGTGGCAGTTTGTGTGGCGAGGACATGGTGGATTTTAGCCATGTTGTAGAACCTGTAGAACATACAGGATTTGGTGTCCATTTGAATATTTGGATTGAATGAGAGTGATGAGTTGAGGATAATGCCAAAGGTTCGGGCTTGTGAAAAGGTGTAGATGGTGGTGGTATCTACAGTGATGAGAAACACAAGAGGAGGGGAGGATTTGGGTAGGAAGATGAATTATTCTATCATTCTAAATTTGAGATAGTGGGATATAGAAGTAGAAATGTCTTGAAGGCAGGAGTTACCCATCAGAAAGAAGTCTAAGGGGATCACTCGTCTTTTTTTTCAAGCACTGTCCTGAGTTGTTGTTATTATATTAAGTTCTTACTATGTGCCAAGCACTGTTCTAAGCACTAGGGTAGATACAAAGTAATCAGGTTGTTCCATGTGGAGCTCACAGTCTAAATCCCCATTTTACAGATGAGATAACTGAGGCACAGACAAGTTAAGTGGCCTGCCCACAGTCACACAGCAGACAAGTGGCAGAGCTGGGATTAGAACCCACATCCTCTGACTCTCAAGCCCGTGATCTTTCCAGTAAGCCATGATGCTTCTCACTAAGCCACACTGCTTCTAGGGAAGGAGTCTTCCTAAGTAAATAGATCTGACCTGCACTAAAAGCTCATGGATAGCACAGGTTAGCAGAAGTGCAGAGTACTGTGCTCTGCACACAGTAAGTGATCAATAAATACTATTGGTTGAGAAGGTGGAACAACAATTGCCCTCTGCTGCAAGGAGCATCTCACACCCTTCTTAAGGACTCCATAACCGGGTGCTTGGTACTTTCCAAGAGTTCGAGAAATATAGTTAATGTGCCCATGTCCCTTTGTCCCAGCCCAGTTGGCTAGACATGATTATTGGGCCAAAAAGTGGGGAAAAAATGAATTTTTCCATCACTTGGGATAACTGAACTGTGAGATTATAGTGATGAAACTACAGAAAGTTGGACCTAGGAGAAACTATCCGGCCCCTAAATCCCTATTTTAGCCTTTGAAAATGCTATTGCCTTTGGGGTAGAAACTATTTATTCAGGCAGATACAAAATAGACAGGTACTTTGATTTCAGCCCAGCTCTCGAGGTCTAACATATTACATTTGCCCGCCCATTTTCCCTGCCCTTACAGTGTTGTTGGTGATTTTTATCTTTTTAGAAACTGTTCAGAGGCAAGGCTCTGACTAGGTCATTGAGGAAAGTGAAGAGCATTTCACTGCGAAAGGGATTAGAAAGAGGTGAGGTGACTAGGAGCATATACTCTTGTGGTCCCATTGCCATTTGTGTCGATAGGAACTCAGAAAGCATCATGAAATGACAGAGATACAGTATTGGATCCCTGATCTCATTTCAGATAATTCGGTTAAAGGTTTCCAACCTTCATTAATCTTAGAAGGCTGTCCTCAAGATTATCCAAGGAAGTGCCAGAATGTTGTGGGCTTTTTTTTTTGTATTCCACACTTCTTTCAGCTGATTTTGCAGGAAACATTTATCCCTCTCTTACTATCCCACCATTAGAGGGTTTCCTCTGCTCCTAGAACAAATCACGTGGGAAGTCTGGCTGTGACCATCTTTCCGGCCTTAGTGCTGTGACCATCTTTCCAGCCTGAGTCATGACTCCCAGCTCAGCCTCCCGCACAGGTGAACTCTCAAAGCAGGATCAATTCATTCATTCAGTTGTATTTGAGAGCTTATTGTGTGCACAACACTGTACTAAGCACTTGAGAGAGTACAATTTAACAATAAACAGACACATCCCTTTCCCACAAAGAGCTCACAGTTCTAGAGGCCCAGCTGCGGGTGAGTGGGTGGACACCTCTAATCCGCATTGCAGCTTAATCAATCAATGGCTTTTTTTAAATGCTTTTGGTTTGCAGAGCACTGTACTAAGTGCTTGGAGGAGTCTAATACAGTAGAGCTGGTAGACATGATCCCTGCCCACAAGTTGCTTACAAGAGGAAGCCAGACATTAAAACATACTGAAGATCAGAGTATAAGGATGCATCCATAAGTGCTGTGGGCTGAGTGAGGTAAATATCAAGTGCTTAAGAGGACATATCCAAGTGTATAGGTGATGCAGATGGAAGGATGAGTAGGGAAAATAAGGGCTTTTTTATGGTATTTGTTGAAGCGCTTACTATGTACCAGGCACTGTACTAAGCTCTGGGGTAGATACAAGAAAATCAAGTTAAGGAAGGCCTCTGCCTGGCGGGGAGTTGTTTAACTTTGATAGTTTTAACTCCCCAGGAGAATTGCTCCAGTTTTTGTTATAAACAGGTTGACGCTGGAGCATAATTATCTCCCTTACATTTATTTACATTTCTCATGCTATGCGTCCAAAACAGCAACCAAAAAAAAAAAAAAAAAAGAAAAATGAGGTGGGGAATACTGCTCATCAGGTCAAGAAATTAGGGCAGAGTGCATCTGGTGGGGTTCCTGGGTGACAGACAATGCCCTCAGCATCCTGGAACACAGGAGAGATCTGTCTGTGTTGGGAGAGTTGATGGGTGACCAATGAGGGATAGGTTTAGCCACCCCTCCTCCCACAGACTGACTGGGATTGACTACAAAATAAAGCGAGGCCATCTGGACAAAGCCAAGACTGACACCTGGGAAAGAGTTCTGCCTCTGGCCGTAATCTATATCTACAGATCAATCCTAGAACTCACATTTTCTAGCTCTGAGACGGATCAGCATTTACTATTCTGCTCAGGTCTCCACTGAATTCTCTCCTGATGCAATTTAAAGTCATTTTTCTCACTCTTTTGTGGCTCTGGAGTCAACTACACCACTTCCTCCTTCTGTTTCTCCTGCCCCCTCCTCCTTCTGCCCCAGGTCCTTGGCTTCCTTTCTTCCTGCCTCCTGCTGTAGATACATTGGCCTTCCCAAACTGAGCTCCCTTTTTCCTCTCCTCCTCCCCACCCTACCTCCTTCCCCCCCACAGCACCTGTATATATGTTTGTACAGATTTATTACTCTATTTATTTTACTTGTACATATTTACTATTCTATTCATTTTGTTAATGATGTGCATCTAGCTTTATTTCTATTTATTCTGATGACTTGACACCTGTCCACATGTTTTGTTTTGTTGTCTGTCTCCCCCTTCTAGACTGTGAGCCCGTTGTTGGGTAGGGACCATCTCTATATGTTGCCAACTTGTACTTCCCAAGCGCTTAGTACAGTGCACTGCACACAGTAAGTGCTCAATAAATATGAATGAATGAATTGCCTATGAGGCTCTCTCCCTGAGGCTCACAGGGAAGGGGGAGAGCCAGAAAAAGCTGTTTGTTATGTGTGGTTTCAGTGTCTCAGACAAGAGCTTGCTTGCTGTATGACCTTGGGCAAGTCTCTTAACTTCTCTGTGCCTCTGTTTCCTCAACTGTACAATGAAGAGTCAATACCCGTTTTTCCTCCTATTTAGAATGTGACCCCATATGGGACAGGGACTGTGTACAACCTGATTAATTTATATCTACTCTGATACTTAGAACAGTGCTTGATGGTTAGTACGTGCTTAACAAATACTATCTGGATAAGAAGTCTATCAGCTGAGAAGTTATTTCCCTTTCCTCATAGCATAGAAGAAGCACCTTAATCATTGTCATTTGCTATTTCTACAACCTCCAACAACCCAAATAATAGCAATTAGGGTATTTATCAAGTACAAAAACTGTGCTAAGCATTGGCATAGATACAAGTTCGTTAAATCAGATGAAGTCCCCTTCCTACCCTTCCTACCTAGAGAAGCAGCGTGGCTCAGTGGAAAGAGCCCGGGCTTTGGAGTCAGAGGTCATGGGTTCAAATCCTGGCTCTGTCACTTGTCAGCTGTGTGACTTTGGGCAAGTCACTTCACTTCTTTGTGCCTCAGTTACCTCATCTGTAAAATGGGGTTTAAGACTGTGAACCCTCTGTGGGACAACCTGATTGCCTTATAACCTCCCCAGCGCTTAGAACAGTGCTTTGCACATAATAAATGCCGTTATTATTATTGTTATAACTCAGGGCTCACAGTCTCAGGGAAGGAGAGCAGAGCTCTCATCTCCCATTTAATAATATTAATAATTATGGTTCTTGTAAGCACTTCATATGTGCCAAGCACTGTTCTAAGCACTGGGGTAGCTACAAGTTAATCAGGTCAGACACAGTTCCTGTCCCAGATGGGGCTCACAGTCTCAATCCCCATTTTACAGATGAGGTAACTGAGGCTCAGAGAGGTTATGTGACTTGCCCAAGGTCATACAGCAGACATGTAGCAGAGCCGGGATTAGAACCCAGATCCTTCTGATTCCCATGCCTGAGTTTATCCTCTAAGCCACACTGCTGCTTCTACACATGGGGAGACTGAGGCATAGAGAAATGAAGTGATTTGCCCAAGGTCATGCAGCGGGTGGCAGAGCTGGGCATAGCACTTTCCTGACTTCCAGCCCTGGGAACTGCCCACGAGACCACGCCGCCACCCTCCTTCTTTAGTTCAAGCGTTCTGTTATCTCCAAAGTCGTGAGTAATTTAAGTACAGGGAGGTAAGGCATCTTGCCTGAGATCACACAGCATTCTAATAGAAGAGGTACAATAAGAAATTCGGCCTTCCCCCTAAAGCCGTGTCGGCAATCGGGCAGAAGTCAGCTGAGCGGACCTTGGCTGCCCCTTTGGGTCCCAGGGCTACTGCCAGCTCAGGCCTTTGGCTACCAGAGAGAGAGCTCACACTAAGGGGCAAAAGGGCTTTCACTGCTCCCTCTGCATGCTGGCTGGGCTTGACATGTATATGTGACACCAGCCTCCCTTCCCATCTCAAGGGAGGGGCCTCTTTAAAAGCAACTCAAGTTAAAGCCACAGTGCGTTAAATGGGGCTACTTTTTAAATGTCTTCCCCTGCAGATAATCTGAATTGCCTCTTCTTCATGCAGTTAAACTGCAAAAAGAGTTGTCTCGTTTGGTGCTTGCATTGTTGGCCGAGACTCTGGGCAGGGGAAATGTAAGAGCTCACAAAGGCAGGTAGAGATACATGTGTTTTAGCAGTCTGGAACAGTATGGCCTCTAGCTTTCTTCTCGGTCTCTCTTTCATAAGTAGGGACAAGCCCAGGCACTTAATGTTACCTGTGGAATTCAAACTTTCTTTCTAATCCCTGAAAGTATTGAAGAAGATTCCTTTATAAAGCCAACTGGTTGAATATGCGGGTTAGGCACGGAAGTTCAGTAAACCTGTTTCCTTCCACAGGGTGGAGGGGCTGGGAGATAGTGAAGCCAGTCCTTGCAACTGGCCTTACTGATCTGTGGAGGAGATTCATTCATTCAATCATATTTATTGAATGCTTTCTGTATGCAGAGCACTGTACTAAGCGCTTGGGAAGTACAAGTTGGCAACATATAGAGACAGTCCCTACCCAACAGTGGGCTCACAGTCTAGAAGGGGGAGACAGAGAACAAAACAAATTAACAAAATAAAATAAGTAGAATAAATATGTACAAGTAAAATAGAGTAATATGTACAAACATATATACAGGTGCTGTGGGGAAGGGAAGGAGGTAAGGAGGGGGGATGGAGAGGGGGAAGAGGGGGAGAGTAAGGAGGGGGCTCAGTCTGGGAAGGCCTCCTGGAGGAGGTGAGCTCTCAGTAGGGCCTTGAAGGGAGGAAGAGAGCTAGCTTGGAGGATGAAACCTAGAGACTCATACCCGGCTTCTCCAGTCAAGAGCCCTGGACTCTAGACCACCATCCAGTTGTGGGATCCTGACCCCAAAATCCAATGCTATGCCACTTCTTAATATTAAATGCATTCTGGAAGAGCATTACTTCTGTCAGAACAGAGACTGTATAATTCGTTGCAGCCGAATAGGCACTGTTATAATCCCCTGCAGTGTCTCATCATGCTTCTGGAAGAGACCACACCTAGCCGTTTCTCCAGGAGAAGACATTTGACAATCTTAGAACAAATATTTAATGTCTTGTCTTTTGCTGTCAAGTCATTCATTCATTCAGTCATATTTACTGAGCACTTACTGGGGAAAGAGCAGTGTACTAAGCACTTGGAAAGTACAATTCAGCAACAGAGAGACGATCCCTGCCCACAACGGGCTCACAGTCTAGGAAGGGGGAGACAGACATCAAAACAAGTAAACAGGTTTCAATAGCATCAATATAAATAAATAGAATTATAGATAAGTACACATCAAAACAAATGAACAGGCAGGGAGGGCGGGTTGAGCAAAGGGAGCGAGTCAGGGCAAGGGGAGGGATGCTGAGGAAAAGGGGGGCTTAATGGGAAGTATTCCTGGAGGAGGTGAGCCTTCATTAGGGCTTTGAAGGGGGGAAGTGTGATTATTTAGCAGATTTGAGGAGGCAGGGCATTCCAGGTCAGAGGTAGGACATGGGCCAGGGGTCGACAGCGGGACAGGCGTGAACAAGGCACAGTGAGGAGGTGAGCGGCAGAGGAACAGAGTGTGTGGGCTGGGCTGTAGAAGGAGAGAAGGGAGGGAGGAGAGGTCAAGGTGATGGAGAGCTTTGAAGCCAATAGTGAGGAGTTTTTGTTTGATATCTGACCCATACTGACACCATGGACACATCTCTCCCATAATGCCCCACATCCACCTGCAGTCGTTCTGGTAGTGTATCCATAGAGTTTTCTCGGTTAAAAATATGGAAGAGGTTTACCATTGCCTCCTTCTGCACAGTAAACCTAAGCCCTCCTAATGTCTGTGAGCCAAGGACCTACTCTTGGCTCTGCCACGTGTCACCTTGTCAACTTGGGCAAGTCACTGAACTTCTTTTTGCTTCAGTTACGTCATCTGCAAAATGGGGATGAGTGAGGGCCCCATGGGGGACAGGGACTGTGTCCAACCTGATTACCTTGTATCTACCCCAGTGTTTAGAGTATTTGGCACACAGTGCTTCAATCAATCAATCAATCAATCAATCATATTTATTGAGCACTTACTGTGTGCAGAGCACTGTACTAAGTGCTTGCTTTACAAGTACCATTATTATTTTTTTATTATTATCTTGTTCTATCTTCAGTGGAAATGAAGAATAATGACTTTTACTCTTGTTAGTATTTTTGGATAGTTATATCATTATTAAGTCCCCGTTTTAGACTGTGAGCCCACTGTTGGGTAGGGACTATCTCTATATGTTGCCAACTTGTACTTCCCAAGCGCTTAGTACAGTGCTCTGCACACAGTAAGCGCTCAATAAATACGATTGATTGATTCTCAGTCTTCCTTCTCTTAGACGGTTAGCTCCTAGAAGGCAGTGTTCATGTCTACCGACTCTGTGGTTCTCTCCCAAGCGTTTGGTACAATGCTCTGCACACACTAAGCACGAAGTAAATGCCACTGATTGACTGATTTTAGACAAAATAATTCCAATTATTTTACCCTTTCCTCACAGGTCCTATTTTTGATTATTAGTCATCATTGCTATTCTCTTATCTCATGGTAGTGGCATTTAAAAACCCCCAGTATAAACATCAGTAGCATTGTAATCCCTCTTCCTCAGCTTCATACAGATTTTCCATCCTTTTGTTGAACCTCCAGAGGAGTTTCCATTAAGAGAATGTTCATAAGTCATTCGAATCTCCAAGATCAACCAAAGGCCACACATGTTTTCTACAACTCCAAATTCCTCAAATTTCAAGCTCATCAACCTCCCTTTCTGCAACCTCATATGAGCTTTGTGGAACATCATTTCCCATCTGAGTAGCCAAAAGAGGAGGGGGAAGGCTTTGGAAGAGGCTATTATTATTTTGAACTAGTGTCAATGGTTGGCCAGCCTGCTCGAAGTTACTATTTGGTACCGCCAGCTTTTGGCTTCCACCTTGGAATTCTCTATCCATGCTATTATCTCACTTCTTCAATTTAGTCTGGGAGACCCGTTGTTCTGGTTTTCACTGGAACCATGGCACGCAAGAGCGAGTTTACCCTGCACTTTTGTAAGCAAGGCTGGGGCACACATGGACTTTGTTTCTCGAGGTCTTGTAGCTTATGGCAATGCTCCAGGGATACCGGGGCTGAACATGGCTCCTTGATCACTGCCTCATGAATCTCTAGAGGAGGAGATGCTTTGCCGGATCCACCAGCTCTTGATATTGTTTATATTAAAGACTTTCTCTCCTTCCAGCCTATAAGCTTGTTGTGGGCAGCAAACTTGTCTGCTAACCCTGTGTTGTACTCTCCCAAGCCCGTACTACAGGCTCTGCGTATAGTAAGTGTTCAATAATTATTGATTAGTTATTCTAAGGAGCAGATGCTTAGAACAGGCGAGCTTTTGTTGCTTCAACACAGATTCTTAATTGTGGTTTGGTTTTTTTTTTTTTGCTATAAAGACTGTGAGCCCACTGTTGGGTAGGGACTGTCTCTATATGTTGCCAACTTGTACTTCCCAAGCGCTTAGTACAGTGCTCTGCATACAGTAAGTGCTCAATAAATACAATTGATTGATTGATTGATTAAGCACTTACTATGTACCATGCACTGTGCTAACTGCTGGGGTAGATACAAGCTAATCAGGTTGGACATAGTCTCTGCCCCATATGGGGCTCACAATCTTAGTCCCCATTTTACAGATGAGGTAACTGAGGTACAGAGAAGTTGTGACTTGCCCAAGATCACACAGCAAACAAATGGCGGAGTGAGAATTAGAACCCAGGTTCTGACTCCAGGCCTGTGCTCCTTTGCATTATGCAATGCTGCTTCTGGTTTTAATCTTCTGGCTTCACTGGTACTCTTTTTTGGATTGTTTGGAGGTGTGGGTACCACACCATCAGCCTGAGAAAATATCTGTTTCAATACTGAGCTTCCTAAGAGAAGGAATAATCAGCTTATGGCATGAGGTTGCAAGGTAATGGAGAGTGACTATTGAAACCCATAATGGCACACTACAGTTTTTACTCAGCTGCCATAAACCAGAGTTCTGAAGTCAAGGTCTTTGGAGGTGCCATCCACTTCCTTCTCAGTGGTTAAAGCACTTGCTCTGGGAAGGCAGGATGTGCCAAAAGCCATCCTGTAGTTAGTTCCCCATTCCAGCTCGATTTTCTCTAGCCCTGTCAGCTGCTGTCACTGCCAACTCTGTGTCTCAGAGCTGGACAGCAGTTTGCTTATAGAAGAAGGATAAAAAGCTCTGCCCTGTCCTCTCTGACTGCCAGCTTATCACCAGCCCCATATGGCTCAGTGATTCTTGGGCTACCACCCACGCTGCATGGGCTTCAAGGTGGTGCGGTTCATTGCCACCTCCAAATACCCTCTTGGCACAGGCTGGCATCCAGTCAAGTGGCTGTCCTTGAATCTGGCCTAAACCAACTGGCTGGTAAACTCATAGGAAGATCTTATACCTCTCTGCAGCAGTGATTCTCTGCATTTCTCCAGCTTCACCCATTCCTATTCTCTTTCCCTTTGGTCTTCAGACATCTTCCTCTCCACCCCTTAGCCAAAGTCACAGTTCCTCAATGTGGTCTGTCAGTCACCCAGCCCAGGAAGGATATGACCCTCACTGTAAAGGGCAGTATTGACTTGGGCCTTTTTTTGGTCACCTTTCTTTTTTAGTAGATGTAGTAGTACTAGTAGCGTTGGTCATAATAGTAGTTTTTATTACGTGCTTACTGTGTGCAGAGCATGGTACGAAGTTCTGGAAAAGACTACTCAAGTGGGGATTAGTCCCTGTCCCGTGGGGGAAGGTCCAATCTAACAAGAGAAAGGGAGGAAAGGGACTGACAATATAAAAGTCTTAATCAGAAAAAGAGCCGGATAGAGCTTTGAGAGGGTCAAAAAGAGCACCAGTTGCTGTGAATAACAGTGCACAAGTCTTGGTATGTTCATAATGTAGGATGAACCATGTTTTTTTTTTGCCACACATGCATGTATGTGTGCGTGCGCGCGCGCGCGCACACACACACACACACACACACACACTATTAGTAGCATCTCCAAATACAAAGGACAGCTTTCAAGGGTTTTTTTATGGTATTTAAGGACCTACTTTGTGCCAAGCACTGTACTGAACACTGTAATGGAGACAAGCTGAGCAGCCTGGACCCATGTCCCACATGAGACTCACAGTTGTGTTTCCCATTTTACAGTTGAGGTAGCTGAGGCACGGAGAACTGAAGTGATTTTTCCCAATGTTACACAGCAGACAAGTGGCAGAGCTGGGATTAGAACTCTCGACCCTTTGAGTCCCAGGCTTGTGCTCTATCCACTGGAGAACACTGCTCTTTTCTCATACATATTGTAAAAATATAAAATAAAATGATGATGGTAATCATCATCTGTGTTACTTATTGTCTGCCTCCTATGTGGGAAGCACTGTACTAGTATTGAGCAGTACAATAGGAGCAAGACTCATCATCACTGCCCTCCAAGAGTATATAGTTAGCTAATAGTGTGGAGAAGCAGACAGATGAAAACCATTTCCAAATAATGGGAGCAGGAGGAAGAGCGTGGATAGGACAGGAAATGGTACAAATACATCAGGACGAAAAAGCTGATGGAAGACTGGAATATACTAATGAAAATACACCTGGGTACCTAATGTGCTGAGGCGAGGAATGAACTACAGAAGTCCCTAGATGATATTGGGTTGATGTGACTTGGATGACTTATTGGGGAAAGGCTTATGGAAAGAGGTGGGGGTTTAGGAGAGATTTTAAAATAGGGCGAGCTGTGGTCTGGCAGTCTTGTTCAGGGAAGAGTTCCAGGCTGGGGGAACAGTGTGAGTGAGAGGTTGGAGGCTGGAGAGGGGAAAGCCGAGCACTGTTAGAAGGCAGTTTGAGGGGCCGAGGAGGAGCCAGAGCATTTTCCAGTAGCTGCCATTGAAGGACAGGAAACCAGGGCTCCGTCGAGTCCGAGAGCATCCGGACAGATCGCACGGTTCCACTGCTGGCTCCGGCACAGTGAGGGGAGGGTGGCCAGGACGAGCCTGTCATTGCCACTCTAATCCCCAGCCCGTTTTTCTGGCTCCATTCACTCTTGGCCCATCCTCCTCCTCCTCCCCCTCCTCCTCCTCCTCTTCCTTTTCCAAATGCTCAGGCTTGCTGGGGTGCTGCCAACAGAACAGCCTCTGTCTGCTTCTCTGAGCTGCTCCCTCCCTGCTGTTTATGAAAGCAGCTCTTTGTCGAGAGTTTTGCCAGACTCGCTCTCTCAGAATTGCTCTCATAAAGACTGGAGCGAAGCCCTGTGTGGCTGGACAGAGGGCAAGCCTCGGAGCAGCGGAGGGCTGGCTCGAGTGGCAGATGGAATCTGACCCGGGGTGAGCGTCGAGTGGATTCTTCAATATGCCTTTTGCTTTTAATCTGCTCTTGAGCAGAATTGATCAATTAAAGCGGTAATTATTTTAATCTTTCCCTTTTCCTCCTCTCCCCTGCTCCCGCTAAAATTGCATTTATGTGGCATCTGCGCCGTGGCCCTGTCGGGTGGAAGCCTGCCGAGAGGCTAAGTGGTGGTCCGGGAACTCACAGACTGTGTGCTCATCTCTGTTCTGCCCCTGGATTCCTGGGTGACCTTGGGCAAGACTCTTCGCCTCACTGCTTCCTTAGTCTCACATGAGAGCTAAAAGGAGCAAAAAATCTCTTGAAAATATGAGGCAGGAGTAATTGCTCAAGAATAACCATAATAATAATGATAGTATTTGCTAAGCACTTACTATGTGTCAAGCACTGATCTAAGCACTGGGATGGATGCAAGCAAATCAGGTTGGACATGTTCCCTGCCCCACGAGGGGCTCTCAGACTCAAACCCCATTTTACAGATGAGGTAACTGAGGCACAGAAAAGTAAAGTGACTTGCCCAAGGTCACACAGCAGACAAGTGGCGGATTTAGGATTAGAACCCATGACCTTCTGACTCCCGAGTCCATGCTCTATCAACTAGGCCATGCTGCTTCCCGGCCTGGGGCAATGAACCATGTCCTTGAATGGTGAATAAATCTTGACTCCCTCCCTCCCTAGACATCTTCCTCAACTCTCACCCATCATTCATCACCTGTCACTCTTCTGTAAAATGGGGATGAAGACTGTGAGCCCCACGTGGGACAACCTGATTACCTTGTATCCTCCCCAGTGCTTAGGACAGTGCTTTGCACATAGTAAGCACTTAACAAATGCCATCACCATTATTATTATTCACTAAACTTATCATAACCCTCTGAAAATGTTCAAGTTTTTAAGTGTGTAGTAGAATTGTCCTCCAGCTGAATAAAGCTCTTGAAAGTAAGTCTGCATTCCAGAGTGGGAGTATGTGGTGGCGTGGGAGGAGGAGCTGGAGATGTTGGGATGATTCACTTGCTCGCATTTTCTATAGTAGCAGTTGTAATAATGGTATGTATTGAGCAACCACTGAGGGTGATGCACTGTACTTGGGAAGCTCCTTGCCTGCCAGGAGCTTGCAGTTTAGTTCTTCTACAGCTGCCCTTGAAGCCAAGTTAGTAGGGAAAGGTAATTTGTCTTTCTTCTAGGAAAATGCAGCTCAAACTTTTGCCTTGCCTGCTTCAAGCCTGAGGTTTTCCAACCTCAATGAATTTAATCAAAGCCTCATAAATCTTTCCTCTTTTTTGGCTGCTTATTTCTTTGAACAGTGATGTCACTTATTGGCATCTTCCTGAATCTCTCACCGGTACCCCAGGTATTGAAGTAGTGAAATTGACCTTTTGACACTGTCAGATGTAACTATAGTAATATTATGTTTGTTCAGAGCATTTGACCTTGTGGGATGCATCTGGTGATTTAACTCCAGACAGAAAATCTAACTTCCTGACTTTCTCTGGCTAGCCTGATTTTCCATTCCCTTGTGATGGAGCAGCACACGGCCATGTCTCAGACCTGCTTCACACTCCCCTTGGGATTTATGGGGCTCTAGGGGCACCAGAGGAGGCAGAGCAGCAGTCTGTTTCTGTATAATAGACTTATAAAATTCTGGAGCTGGAAGGGTTCTCCAGAGCTGAAACTGAATCCAGTTCCCTGCCTGGAGGCCTGCAGACACAAATAAACCTCTCCCACCCCAAATTGGTGGCTATTTATTACAGCTTTAAAATGACTTGATTGAGTTTCCTCTCCCTCAAGCGGACTGTTCCAGTCCAGAAGTCCCCTGCCACTGAGTCCTTATGTTTAGTTTAAGTCCAGTTCTATTGCTTATGTCTAGTTTAAAAGCTCTTCTTTAAGTCCAGAGAAGCACCATGGCTCAGTGGAAAGAGCATGGGAAGGAATCAAAACAGATATTTCATCAGCCATCAGGGGGTGCGGAGCTCTGTGCGAAGTACTGTGCCAAGTCACAGGTGGTCCCACGTGGGGCTCACAGTCTTCACCCCCATTTTCCAGATGAGGTAACTGAGGCTCAGAGAAGTTAAGCCACTTGCTCAAGGTCACACAGCAGACCTGGCAGAGCCGGGATTAGAACCCATGACCTCTGACTCCCAAAGCTGGGGCTCTTTCCACTGAGCCACGCTAACCCATGTCTCCCGGCTCCCTGCCCAGGGCCCTTTCCACTAATTCAGGCTTTTGTAAGTGTGGATCAGATGGAATGCTGCAGATAAAGAAGCCAGCATCCTACTGTGCCTTTGATACGCGCTACGGAAGTAACCTCAAAATCATTCTCCCTCTAAACTCAGGCTGAGATCTATCTACTTAGGTTTGTGAGCTGCAGCTTGAGAGGCATGTGAAGCACTTGGAGAGGGTTCAGAGGAGAGCAACAAAAGATGATGAAAAGGGTTGGAAATGGGTCATAGAAGAAGATGAAAGAAACGGGAATTGTTTTGCCTAGAACAGAGAAACATAAGAGGAGACACTAATCTTTAGGATTATGAGGAGCGAGAGTGTGGGTCAGAGGTGGAACTAAATACTTTTGCACCTGGGGCAAGTTTCATTAACTTGTTCCTGAGGCCCCCAGCTTAGAGCCCTGCTCTCTTCCACCCGGCTTCCGCTCCCACACTCCAGCTGCCTGGGGGGGACCTCTGGTGTCTCGTTTTTCATCCTTTCTGGGGAGGTGGAGTGTTTACCCTGGCCCTGCTGGGCTTTTTTCTGTGGGTGCTTAAGGTGGCTACCCTGCTCACTCTGCCCTGGTACTGTCAATGGTAAGAAATGTTTTCAGTTCCCCCTGAAGAAAGGAGAAATGGGCTGCCATAGCTAGGAGAAGGATTTGGTCTAAGCCTTGGCTTTTTGAACGCATGAGCACTGTGTGGGACACAGGATTGGGTCTCAACTCATAATCCTGTATCTAGTACAGCACTAAACTGTAATATCCTTGTAGACAGGGAACATGTCTACCCACCCTGTTATATTGTACTTTTATTGCGCTTCCCAAGTAAGTGCTCAATAAATGTAACTGATTGGTACAAAATGCTTAACAATATCATGATTCTTAGTTATCACCACTGCACTGAAATGGGCTTCAAATCTCTGTTAATGCAGGTGGGATTAATGCAATAAGGTATCAATAAACAGGGAATCACAGCAGGAAAGCAAAACCCTAGGCTAGAAAAAGGGAATTGGAGGAAGATTTCTTTTTTTTTTCATGTCACCCTGCATTTTGGTACACCAAACAATAGTTAATAGTGTCTAACTCTGATCTCCAAGATAGGTATTATTAAGGAATACTACTCCTTTCCCATGTCCCTCTCCAGACTGACTCACAGGCTTATAGCCCAGTTCAGTTTTGGAAGTTGATAATTTCTGGAATTTCAGGGTGGAAAAATCACTGTATTGATCTTAGAGAACTTCCTGACAATAGGATTTTGGGAACTGGGCCCCTCTACTCCTCAAAAACCTCCCCAAAGTTTCCTTATTCCTGACCACATCAAGTAGAAAATCCAAACCATTGGCTTCAGGGTAGTCTATTAGGTCTCTCCCTCTTATCCACTCTCTCTTCTTCCACAACACACCAGTTGTCCTCTTCGTTCTCCTCTGCCTCGTTCTTATTTCTCCCACCTCTGACCCCTGGCTCAGTCCCTTCCTCCTTCCTGTTACTCCCTTGCTCTTAAAACCTGCCAGACCTCAACTCTCCCCATCTTCAAAGACCTTTTGAATCCTACCCCTTCCTCGAGGTCTCCCTGATTAATTTAGTTTCCAAAACTACTTCAGTGTTTTTGGGCCACCTCTATTTATCAATCCATCAAGGGTATTTATTGAGCACTTACTGTATGCAGAGCACTGTACTAAATACTTGAGGGAGAACAATGCAACAGAGTTGGTAGACTCATTCCCTGCCCACAAAGCTAGAACCACCTGCAGTGTCTTGTCATATAGACTTTCATGCTCTTCTATTAGGGATTAAGATTCATTCTATCCCTTTAGACCATAAGATTCTTGGGGTCAGGGAGCATGTCTACCAAATCTGTTATACTGTACTCTACCAAGTGCTTAGTACAGTGCTCTGCACACAGGAAGGGCTTAATAAATACCACTGGTTGATTTGATTCTATTAAAGCACTTACTCACCTACATAGCCATCTTTCCATTTTCTTTTTCCTGCTATCTGTAAGCTCACTATTTCTTTTAACTGTTGCACTCTTTCAAGTGCTTAGTACAGGCCTCTGCACCCAGGCACTCAAATACGATTCATTGATTGATTTATAATAGACTCACCCTCCCTAGAAGGATTAAAGAATAGAACAAAAAAAAGTCAGTGTAGGGTACAGACAAACTGTGAAAGCAGAGGGACAGAGGTAGATGAGAGGAGTCCCGGAATTTCTTCAGTCCCATGACTTTTGTTCAGGTACTGTGTCCTGAAGCAAATATCAGTCAATCCTTATCCATTGTTGAAAACACCGAGCCCTGAAACTCATCGAGGACTGGACTCTGATTAGGTTGCTTTTCCTTTTCTCCCTCCCTTCCCCACGACGAGGAGGTGGGAGAATGTGCATGGCCTAGGCAGTTTGGCTGAGGAATACCTGCCAGGGGAGATAAACGGGGGAGATAAAGAGAATTTGGCAAAAGGGGAGTACCTGGTGGAGAGTCTCGAAGCCATAGGTCAGGAGTTTTGTTTCGAAGGAGAGGTAAGGAACGGCCATTTGACATGAGCTTGGATTGTATCACTTTCCTGGTACATATTTTACTTCCAGCCTAGGGCCTCTGTGCCTATATAGATTTACATGGCTGGCTTAGCCAATCAGTTATGAGAGAGTCTCTGAGGCCACAGAAATGTTGGCTAGTCCTCCCCAACGAATGTACAATGGCAAAGAGCCCAGAAGCCTCAGGAAGTACAGCGTCGGACTGTGAGAAACCTTTTCCTTCCGAAGGACTATAGTGCTTCCCTGTCTGCTGCCTGATTTCTCTCAAGCCAGGAGGCTGTTCCTTTGCTTGACTGGGTTAAGGCCAGGTCCGACACCAGCCAGCCCCCAGCGAGGGAAAGGAGTGGAGGAGCGTCCCATTCCTTTCCCCCAACCCCAGCTGGACTATGTGATGTGAGCAAGTTCATTTTTAGATCTGGAATTTGCTGCTGATTTGTGCAGCTGCTTGGTGAACAGATTTTGAGGAGGAAGCTAGAATAGAGCAGCTGAGTGCCCCCTCCCCCTGCCCTCACCCCCCCCCAACAAATTTATATGCAAATATCCTAGAGCTTGTTTTTGCCATCATGAAAATTGACTAACAATCCAGCGGACTATTCGTGTGGCTTAACCTTAGATGATCTGTTTATTTGTTTTCTGGTCATATTTAAACGAGCTCCCTCTTTTCCTTCCTCTCCCCCTCCCCAACCACTCAATTTGCAATGCTCTGTCTGATCCAGCTGGGCAGCTGTCAGTTTATTGTATTCCATCTGCAAGGTGACAGAGATGTTTGATGTTCTCCTGGAGGAAGGGTCTCATTTGAATTAGTGAAATGGAAGAAATGTTCCTGGCCATGGGGCTAATAATAGAAGTGTCTGGTAGGATGGGGGGCTGCTTTTTCAATCAGTCAATCGATGACATTTATTGAGGACTTAACTGTGTGCAGAACACTGTATTAAGTGCTTGGGAGAGTACAATATGTTTGGTAGACACGATCCCTTTTCCTTTCAGAATCATGAAGCTGGAAAAGATCTCTTATTGTTCTCTCTCCAGAGCCCCTGTTCCTGAGTGGTCTGTATTTAGACTACCCAGGCTAATGGCTGCTTATTTAATCCATCAATCAGTGGTATTTATTGAGTGCTAACTCTGTGCAGAGGCTTCTCCTAATAGCTTGGGAAAGGACAATGAAGTAGACATCCTCAAGGAGAGAGCCAACTCCACCCATCCCAGTAACCCCTTCCAGTGTCTAACAGCATTTAATAGTAGGAAGTTTTTCCCCACTGAAATGCACTGGAATGGCAGTCAGGATTTCCTTTCGGTATTTCTTTTCCTGTCATTTCTGATTAGGGGTTGGTCTACCTGAAGTGGTAGGTTCTCTTCTACTTTCACACATTCCCCGAGGCTTGGCTCTCAAGGTATGTTTAGCTTAGGGACTCTTTTCTTGGGAAGAAAACCCCATCTGTGTCTAACCAAAATCCCTCTCATCTTAATGGAAATCCACAATCTGTGTTCTGCCCTCCAGCTTGAACCCTCTGATCCTTCATCTTCACATGCCAGCTAGAGACAGTAGAGACCTGGGCAGACCAGGAGTCTGCAGCCTGACTTTGGCCCCATCCTTCCCCTCACCCCAGCTCTACCCGGGACCACAACATCTGCAATTAGTCCTGGCAATGATTATAACCTGTATCCCACTGGAGCAGACCTGCTTACACAGTGCACTGTTCATTTGTGGTTACACCCCATTTATTTTACTTGTACATATCTATTCTATTTATTTTATTTTGTTAGTATGTTTGGTTTTGTTCTCTGTCTCCCCCTTTTAGCCTGTGAGCCCACTGTTGGGTAGGGACTGTCTCTATATGTTGCCAATTTGTACTTCCCAAGCGCTTAGTACAGTGCTCTGCACATAGTAAGCGCTCAATAAATACGATTGATGATGATGGCATAGAGTTTTCTCCTGCCACCCAAGCTGTTGATGGGGGGAGGCAGGGAGGGGCAAGTGCTCTAAGGGGTACATCCAAGCTGGCCAAGCCTCTGGAGTTCAGAGAGTATTCCACCCCAACTCTATTATGAGGGGGAATGCAGGTGTTGGTGTCAGGTGACAGATTCTGATTACTCCAGATAATTGTGAATTCAATACAAGTCCCCATTGGAAACTAGGGCTTATACTTTTGATTCCCAGAAGAGCTTTCTCTCTGCCTTCAGAGCCCCCTCCCCAGTAATGGGTCCTATTCTCTGTCTCAGTATACTCTGACTATATTTTGCATGGAGTTGCGTGGTGAAAAAAACGATAAGCTTCAGCCCTGAGTCCAACAGGGATTGATCCAGGGCTAATGGTTTGTGCAGGACCACTTGCATGCTCTCATCCTTGCCAGTTGTTTTTCCATTGTGGCACAGATCCTTTTTTTTAAACCATCAGGTAGACAGGTAGAGGTGCAGCATATTGTGAAGTGCATACAGTGGTTTGTTACGTGCAGGACCCATCTATGGCTGAAGGGTCACCTTGGTAACTGTTGCTATCTTCATCACCTGTGTTAGTGAGCTATTTTTCAGGATTCCTGCTGGGCCCTCCCACCTCCAAGAATGCCCTAGGTGATTCTTAGGTTAGTAATCTTTACTACTGGTGACATAATCCCAGCAGGCGGAGCTCAGACTAGAATCCAGGTCCCATGACTCCCACTGAATCAACAGCAGGACTACAATGAGTGATGTTTCACAGCCTCAAGGATCATCACTGAGATGTGGCCCTTCCAAAGTGCATCAAAAAGGACATTAGTAGTCTAAGAGCATCATCAGAGTCTGGTAGGTGAGACTGTGGAAATAGCAATCCTGCAGACCGCCGAGGTTTAGTGTTCAAGTCTAGATACTGGTGCTGGAGCTCTCGAATCTGGAGAGGTCACATCTCTAAGAGGCCTTCCCGGATTAAGCTCTCTTTTCCTTGCTCCTTTTCATTTTTGCATCATCTATGCACTTGGATCTGTGACCTTCGGGTATTTGATATTTGCCCTTCAGCAGCATGGTCTAGTGGCATGAGCACAGGCTTGGGAATATGAGGCTGAGGGTTCTAATCCTGGCTGCGCAACTTGTGTGCTTTGTGGATGTGTGACTTTAGGGAATTCACTTAACTTCCTTGTGCCTCAATTCCCTAATCTGTAAAATGGGGATTAAGACTGTGAGCCCCATGTGGGACAGGGACTGTGTCAAACCTGATTACCTTGTATCTACCCCAGTGTTTAGAACAGTGCTTGAAACATTGTGAGCACTTAACAAATACTAACATTATTATTATCTATAAACTGTATATTGTGAATAATTTATCTATACTATATTGTACTCTCCCAAGTGCATAGTACAGTGCTCTACACTCAATAAATGTGCTTGATTGATATAAATGTCTGTTTCCCCCTTTAAACTGTAAACTCTTTGTGGGCAAGGAACATATCTACCAACTCAGTTGTACTGTACTTTTCCAAGCACTTAATGCAGTGCTGTGTACACAGTAAACCCTTAGTAAATACAATTGTTGATTAAGAACAAGTATCTGACCAATTAATCATGGGTATTTATTGAGCATTTACTGTGTGCAGAGCACTGTACTGAGTGCTTGGGAGAGTACTATACAATAGAATTGGTAAACATAATGCCTACCCTCTTCCACATAGCTCTATCCTTATCTCTAACTGTACTCTTTCAGAGATGATCCATTTGGATGCTCCCCTATCTGATTTCAGGCATAGTTAGGTCTCTTTAGGTGTTCTTACTTGATAATATGGCAACTGGAGTTGACCTCAGTTTTTTAAGTGAATTTTGCTTTAATGCTAGGAACAGAGGAAATGGCTTCAGGAAATATGGGCAGAATATACACTTTCTATTTAAGTGCTTTAAGAATAACTATACACTAGTCAGGCATATGACTTTTAAAATAACCTAACGTACTTCTGGTGTGTCTCCTGACAGTGCAGATAAATAGTAGTCTAGATCAGCAACGTAGAGAATTTAACTAGAATTATGATGCTCTTTTTTGCCCAATGGAAGAGATTGCTAGTTCATGATGCTAGGGTATTTACTTGGATTACGGTCTTGACTCATATTCTCTAACCCCAGATATCAGGAGGACTTGGGAGTGGGAGGGAATTCTGTTTAATGCAAGAATATATACGGAGTAGATTTGGCTCTACAATATGAGAAACTTTCTTGCAAAGCAAACCAACCTAGATTCTTTATCTTGGGCCTGTACCTCCATCTGGAGGGGGTCATGCTTCACAAGGTGACCCTCCAGTCCAGTAGAGTCAGGTCCTTCTGACTTCTCTACACTACTAGTAGAGAATGTTTTGATGTTGGTAGTGTGGCTGAAAGACCTAGGCGTGACTGACAATTTCTGTTCTACATTGTGTGTATGCAATTCTTTTGCTACCTGGTTGCCCTGTTACCTGCTGTACCTGTTTACAAATCTACCCCATCTCTTGGTGTTTCCCAAACATCTGCCCAAAGAGAACAACCCCTTTCCTGATGGCTCCATAACCAGGACACTGTCTGCTTCTGTCTCTCAATAGTCCATTGGTAATCCATATTGTTTGAAATTTCTTTTTAAAGTATTTATTCTGTTTTCTTGTGTCTGGGTTCAACTCCAGGTTGCCATGCAGCAACTGCCTGGAGAGCGGCGATCATTCGTTGGACTTACATGCCTCACCTACCAAAATTGGGTGGCTACAAGCATCATCTCAATGTGGGTGAGTTGGCTGCATGCCAATGATCTTGTCTTGCTCCACACGGCAGCCCCATATAGGCCTTCCCAGCGACCCTCTCCATACTGTCCTGCACAGGAAAAATAACAATAATAGTAGTGGTACTTGTTAAGCGCTTATTATGTGTCAAGCATTGTTCTAATCACTTGGGTAGATACAAGCTAATCAGGTTGGACACAACCCCTGACCCAAGTGGGGCTCACACTCTTAATCCCCATTTTACAGATGAGGGACTGAGGGAAAGAGAAGTGAGGTCGCACAACAGACATGTGGCAGAGCTGGGAGTAGAGCCCACATCCTTCCGACTCCTAGGCCTGTGCTCTACCCACTAAGCCACATTGCTTCTCATGGCCTATTCTATATCCTAGTCCATTAATATCTACTTCCAGAATCCTCCAGCCCTTGCTGCTGACCATAGCCCTTGAAAAATACTGCATGGATTTCTCCAAAAGTGAGAACCAGAGGCAATTCCAGACCTGATGCTTCCTCCCCTTTGTTTTGCCTGAGGAGTGAAAGTGGGGAGGGAATGCTCGTGTCTTAGAGGGTCACTGAGTCTGTAGCTCTGTGTGTGTGTGTGTGTGTGTGTGTGTGCGCGCGCGCGCGCTTGTGAACAGTTTCCTATATTGTTTAGCTGGGAGCTGGATATAAGCAACCAGACAGTCACTGAGAAAGTTGTCTGGTTTGCTCAAAGTCCATGGAATTAGGGTTGGAAGCAGGATGGCTCAGGATTCCTGAAGGGCCATTCTCTGTCCTACTTAATCTGTGAGCCCCTAGTTGCGGCAGTGACTGTGTACAGCGACTGTGTCCAATCTGATTAACTTGTATCTATTCCAGCACTTAGAATAGTGCTTGACACATAGTAAGCACTTAACAAATGCTATAATTCTTCTTCTTCTTCTTATTACCCAGGTGGTGCTAGATTTCCAAAGGTGTTGGCCAGAATTGCTGTTGCCTAAAGAATTTGGCAGGAATGGTTTGGCCAGTTTCACCTTCTTGTGTTGCAGCCCCTACTTCTCCCTTGACTAGGACAGATAGTAAGGGCCCAATCATTCCAGTGTATTTATTGAGCAGCTGCTGGGTGTGGCACACTGTACTAAGCACTTGGGAGGGAGTACAATAGAATTGGTAGGTGTGACCATTGTCCTCAAGGAGTTTACAATCTAGTTCGGGAGATGGAATACTATACAAGAGCCAATACTTTTCAGGAACAGAGGACCCATGCTGCCAGGTCATTATGCTCTAAATGTAAATCCTCAGAGATGCCTAAGCTAACACAAAATACTATCCTTTTGGTCACGGCTCCAGGCACGGTTTATTGTTCATATTGACCTGACCCTTATGTTCCTGGAAACCAGCCACTCTGACTTTTCAGTCAGTAGGCCACTTTAACCAACAATGGACCATTGTCCACCAATTCCCAGAAAAATACACTCTTACAGACCATTTTGGGGTGACAGTGAAATGACCATGAGAGCAAAGTAAGTGAAATGGTTAAGGGTTTTTTTGTTTGTTTGTTTCTTTGTGTTTTGTTTTTTTTTCAGAAAGGAGTTCATTTTTGTTTCAAACAGAAAGAGTGAGTGGTCATGGAAGCAGGAGATCTTGCTGTGTCCAGACCCTTTCTCCTGACCTCCCTGGACCATGAGACCAAAATAAGTGAAATCGTTGGGTTTTTTTGGTTTGTTTTTTTTTTGATTTTTAGAAAGGAGTTCATTCTTTTAGTGGCATCCAGGACAGTGGAAACGTAATGTATGCAAGAAGTGGCAAACTGGGTTAGACCATGGTATTCTGTTTCCATCTGAGCAGCAGGATGTTTGGATCAATGTGATGGTGGCTCTTTGGTATCCACCATCAAGGTTAGGGATGTTCTATTTAGAACTGCTGATTTCTCCCTCCATATCCCTAATTTACTCTCTAATTATCCCTTATGGGACCCTTGCTCGTTAATTTATCCAAACCCTTCTTGAAGCTATTGCTATTTTTGGTTTGCATAATGTGCAGTAATGAATATCATATGCTTTCCTACTGTTTGAAAGTGGATTTCATTTTTGTCTTTAGCCTACTGTCTTCAACGGCTGTGCCCTGGTTCTCGTGTTTCAGTATTTGTTTAACAGTTTTTCTCTCTAATTGTGCCCCTCATGATTCTGAAAATTCAAATACCCTCTCAGCCTTGACCTTTCCAGACTGAAGCATCTTATTCCTATCAGTCTTTCCTCTTGGGGAAGCAGTGACTTTCCCTTAATTGTAGTGGCTGGTTTCTCCGGAGCTCCTCCATCTCTCATTTGGATTATTTTTCCCTAGATGCATTTACTTACCCGGAAGCTCACCTACACATTCGGCATCTAGACTCTGGTGAAACATAGCCATGGCCCCTTCAATGACTCTTTGCCATCCCGACTTTGAGGGCAAGTCTGTGTGTTCTCCCAGGAACCTTGGCTACTGCTGCCTTCAAAAACAGTGAGTGGTTTAAGGAAATGGGAGACCTGCATGTGCCCAGCCCCTTCCTCCTGACCTTCCCGCATATTAGCCCAGCGTGGAATCACTGACCATTTCTGCTCGGCATGGCCCGGGCACCTTTGGCTTATATCTTTTATCTTTTATATCTGCTGCCTTCAAAAACAGTGAGTGGTTTAAGGAAATGGGAGACCTGCATGTGCCCAGCCCCTTCCTCCTGACCTTCCCACATATTAGCCCAGTGTGGAATCACTGACCATTTCTGCTTGGCATGGCCCGGGCACCTTTGGCTTATATCTTTTTAGTCCCTGCATTTAGGGAGCTCTTTGCTTCTAGGGTGGAACTGGAGAATTACCCTTCCTCCTCATTCCAAAAATGGAGATGTCATCAAAACTGGAAGTTATCCCTCACTTTTATGGGGTCCAGGGTGAGCTGGAGCGGGCACATTGGAACCATTGCTTGTAAGAGAGGATTACTCAGGAAATTGATGAAAATAGTCCCCTCCCTCCTAGTCACTTTGTGCTCAAAATACAATCATTAGCTTTTTCAACTGGAAGGATTTTTGAGAGTCTGACTTTCCTGGACTGAGAGAGGTAGTGAGCTGCACAGAACACAAGGTAACTAAGCTGATTTCCTCCCACTTGGGTGTTTCTCCCCTACCCACTAACTTTCTTTCTGGGTGTAGTCAATCTTGTGCCGTGGGAGCCTGCTGGTCTTATCGAGGCGCGGGCAGGAAAGATGCGTCTCTGTCTTCACTGATTCACACACAGAATAGGTAGCTTCTGGGGCAGAGGATTCAGAGTCTTATATAAGATGATGCCTCCAGGAGCTGGAAGGCTAATGGTGTTCTTATTTGTGTTGAGATAGATCACACCTGAAAACCTGCTGGGCAATTTCTAAGGAATTGCTCTGGGAACAGAGTTGTTCATTTTAGGCAGAGGTGGTTTAAATTGGGCACCAACCCCAAGATCATGGAGCCATTCTCCCCGCCCCCGCCCACCCCTCTGGCAAAAAGACACTGTTGTATCTTTGATAGAGAGGTTGGCATAAGGAGAAGGGAACTTGAAGTGCAGAGAAGCAGCATGGCTTGAAGGATAGAGCACAGGCCTGAGATTCAGAAGGACCTGGGTTCTAATCCCAGCTCTGCCACATGTCTGCTGTGTGTCCTGGGGCTATTCACTTAACTTCTCTGGGCCTCAGTTACTACATCTGCAAAATGGGGTTAAGCAGGCGAGCCCGATATGGGGCAGGGACTGTGTCCAACCTGATTTACCTGTGTCTACCCCAGTGCTTAGATAGAACAGTGCTCGGCGTATAGTAAGTGCTTAAGTACCATTATTATTATTGCTAAAGATACTCTACATTTTTCCTTCCACCCCCTCTTCGTAGAAAAGTGGTTCCGTGGCTGCCAAGGACTAGGTGTCATTTAAATCAATCAGCCAATGACATTTATTGAAGGCTTACTTCATACAGAACACTGTACTAAGCACTTGGGTGAGTACAATATAACAGAGTTGGCAAAGTTGATCAATCAGTGGCATTTATTGAATGCTTGGGGAGAGGCAATACAACAGAGTTGGTAGACACCTTCCCTGCCCACAAGGAGCTTATAGTCTAGAGGGGGGTGACAGACATTAAAAATGTGTATATGTACATACATGCAGTGGGGCTGAATGAATACCAGGTGCTTAAAAGGTACAGATCCAAGTACATAGGCATCAGGGATGGCTTCTTGAAGGAGATACGATTTTAATAAGTCTTTGAAGGTGAGGAGTGTGGCGGTTTGCCATATGAACAGTTAGGACTCGGTGGTGATATAGTGGTACGGTGAGTAGAATTCTCAGTGAGTTCTGCATTGCTGTTGGCCAACAAGGCTGAACCCTCCCCATTTTCATCTGAAATAGATAGTGCCATTTTCCCTTTTTAGAGCTATCCATCTTGATAGTGAATCCCCAAGAATTTTAATTGCTAAGAAATTTAAACGGAGTAGACGACATTTATGTCCATATTCACACATTCTACTGTTTCCCTTATCCCATTTTAATGTCTGTCTCCCGCTATAGGCTGCTAAGGTCCTTGAGGCAGTTATCACATCTTCTACTTCTGTTGTACTGTATGGTGCTCTACACATAGTAAGCATGCAGTAAATACCATTGATTGACTTGTGTGTCCAAATACTTGGACTTAAAAAACAAAAAGTAAATGATACCCCCTCGTGGGTGTGTGGTTTTTTTTTTTTTTTAATCACAAAGACTAAAGGCTTAGGCACCTATTGCAAACATACCATTTCTCTTGCCTCATTTTCCAGATGAGGGAACTTCAGTAAATCAGTGGAAGACTTCCATCCATCCCAAAGGGAACCCAGAGAGCATGCCATGCGTGGGTTTCAGCTTTTCCAATTACAGCATCACCCCGCAAAATCTAAAATCCCTTCTATTGATCAATCTCGTGTTAACGAGGCACAAGAACAGTGAAAATAAGTTTAATTACATGGGGTTCTGAAGGGCATACTAACAATCAACTGTACAGTCTCAAATGAACCTTTTGAGAGCTCCCTGTTAATCAACAAGCCCAGAAAACACAAGCAACTCAGTAGTCTCATCTTCAACAGGTTTTATTAGGATTCTGCTTTAACAAACATTGTATTGTGAAGGCATCGATGTTTAAGTTTTGCAATGTATGGCACAGACAGAAGGAATCTAATAGATTTTGAAGCAATATAGCATTTAAATGCCAGATGAACAAAAGAGGCACTGTCAGCCTAGTCAGCAGTTCCATACCAGTTACCAATAGGCATTTTGCAAGCAACAGACTACGCTTTTTTTGCAGTAAGTAAAAACATACTTTCATCGAGAAAAATTACAATTTTTCTGAATATCACAAGTGTCAGGGTAAGGCAAAATCCTTAATGAATCCTATGATAAAAATCCTATTCCCCAAGAAAATATATTGAACTTATTTTGCTAACTTTGTAATCTTTAAAAGCAAAGCTGACATGCACTGCATATAGAGAAGTTTCTTTTTAAATCAAGAGCATCAAGCAAAAACGGTGTTAGTTCACAAAGAGGCTTTTCAGTGCGTCGTAGAAAGATTTACAATTAGCTGCAGTGAATAATATGTGACCCAATAGCACAGTTCGTGCTTCAGATGTCTCCTTTGTACGCTTTTATAAAAAGAGACTTGTCCGTCATTTGAGCAGTCACCAGCTAGAGGAATAATGTATTGTCTCTCCTAGAATGAGTACTTTTTAAATTGGACCTATTATGTTAAAAGCATATTTTGATCCAGTGTAAGCAAACACCACTAATGTAGGCCTCTTTTCCTCCCACATGCAACATGGCGTGATTGAATTCATGGGCAGGCTAATTAATCAACTCTTCATATTTATTCTTCTACTCACCCTATTCTAGGTGCTTTAGCAGCTCCAGTGAAATAAATTCAAGATATGTTCATCAAGGCAATAATTGTAACTTAAATGAGAGCATGTTGACTTCATTTTTTTTTAAAGTTTAAAATAAGTTGGTGAACACCAAAGCAAAACCACCCAGTGGACTGAGACAAACATGGAGAGCTGATGCGATTTATTCTGTTAACTTCCTGGATACATTTCTCATTTTTCTATGACATCCTCGGGTCAGATTTCCCCAGCTTCAAGGAACTGCCGCTGTTCAAAAGGGCCAAGGTGAGATGAAAAGTGTAATCAACTCTTGAGCTGTCCCCTCCTTCCTCTATGCCAATGAGTTTAAGCATTATTAAAGGTCATTATTTCTAATACCAATCTCTCTTAAGAAGGAGATTAAGATTTTTGTTCATCCTTTTTATTATTTCCATCTCACCTACCTCTCTCTCTCTTTCTTCCAGCTCTTTAGTGTTGGTTCCTGTTGCAGCTCCTAACGGAAAGTGAATATCACTAACATTGGGAAGCCATAGGATAATCGGTTTGCAGCGGCCTGCACTTCTCAAGCATTTCACAAGGATGAAAGGTGACTTTCTCAATTGTTTTAAAAATGACATGCAGGAGAGACAGCACCACAACTCAACACTATCTCTTGGGTTACATGAAAGTAGTCTTTTCCTGACTTATGGGGAAGTTGTCTTTAACTTGGGGAGAGAAAGCAAACCCTCCAGGCTTATGTTAACTGACTGGAAATACACAAGGGAGAAGGACCATAGGAGATCCCATTGAGGTTGTTATTAATCAAAGGCAAAATGCGACAAGGCTGTTTAAGGGTGAATCATGTGATCCTGAAATATGTTGTATGGGCATCCTTCAAGTGACAATGAAACTAGTCAAAAATAACAACAAAGTTGAGAAAGATGACTCAGGACAAAGAAAAACCAGGACCTTCTCTGTCATTTGGTGAAGTAGAGAAAATGTGATTTTAGCCAGGAGAGTTTTAGACTTGGCAGGAGAATACGACGTGGCTCCAGCAGTGCTGTCTGAGAACCCAATCTGACTGATTTCACCAGGCCCCTGCTACCCTGAATCATCTTCTGCTTGCTCAAGGGAAACATTCAAATAGACATAAATCCATAGATTATCACAAGGAAGGACCCCTAAAGCAAGTGAGGGGGTGATATAAGTATTAGTCTCCTAGTGGAAGTACGGCACAGAGTTTGTCAAGATAGTGTAGGTCAAGGATACGTTCAGGTAGATAGGAACTGGATGTACCCTAGGAAATGATCAGCTAATTCAGGTCCTACCCCGTACTGCCTTGTTCTCATTTCCCCCGCACAATTAGATGCCACTGTCCTCTTTCTACTCTCCAGTTTGAACTGCCCAGTGGGGCTGGAGTCATCTCCTGCCTGAACTTCCTTTCCTTTCTCCATTTTGATTGGTTTTACTAGGGAAGCACAGTGAATGGTTTCAGGATCGGTGCATGAGCCGGCAATATAGAAACAAAGCAAGCATGCAAGAGCTCTAATTCTTTTTAAAAACAAATGGGAATGTGTTTCCTGGGAAACATGTGGCGCGTTCTGTGCATTGTGTGAACAGCCCATTAAAGTATTTTCTGGTACTGTTGGAAAATATAACCTTACTCCCAGTGACAGCATTTTACTCAAAAAAAGGCAAAAAACCCCACCCCTCGGCACCCCTAGGAACCGGCAACACGGCGGAAACTGAGACTAAGTGAATGCATCACAACCCACTTCGAACCACAGTGGAAAATGCAATGGGGAATGGCATCGGGCCTTACTTGAGCCAGTGGCTGAATCTAGAAGAGGAGGGATTTGCTATTTTTGCCACATTCAAGCAATTCCGTAGGCAAGCACTCACTCAGAATAGCTTTCATAATTGCAAACAAACAGATCCCAGGGTTGCTCAGCAGCCAGAACTGACTGGATGGAAAGAGATTTTCCATCATCTGAGGCAGCTGCAAAGCCATTAAGGGATAGAGGGACTGCCCTGGGAGTCTTAAGTCCCTGGATGTTCAAAAATCCAAATTCCACCCTTGGGGAGGAGAGCAGCAGTTCAGGATAGCTGAATGACCCCCCTGGGCTTTGAGCACAGTTTCTTTACTGTGACAGACTCAAGTGTTCTCAACTCCATGGAGGCTTTCAAAATACTGAATAAACACTTTCCATTTCTATTTCCTCCCTTTCTCCAAAGGCTCCCTAAGTAGGTTTCGACCATTTTCGAACCTTTCTATGCCACTTGGTTTTTCCATATACCCTGCTGTTGCCTGGCAGTGCACTTCATGAAATTCATCTCTCAACCTCATCCCACACCTGTTTCTCTACAGAAACCACGGCACAATAAGCTTTTATAAAGGAACAGCAAAGTAGATTGGGAGGCCAGACTACAGATCAGATAGATTTTTATAAAACGGTTTCACCACAACTCCGGGGCCACTGTTAGAAAGGAAAAGGCAGTAAATTATGGGAGCAGTTCAGAACGCAGACACACATCCGAATGTGGGGCACCTGCCACCAAATTGAAGGATGCGTCCTTTGGAGAAGGTAGACAGAAAAAAGGACGGCCCTAAGAATGAAGAAGAATTAAAGCAAAGGGTTCCTTCTGAAGTCCCACATCCCCAATCCATTCCCTCCCCCCCCCCACCCCCCATAGGCACCACCTAGTGCTGTCTCTTCTCCCCTCGGGAATAATGCCAAGGATGTCACTTAGTTTCATTTGCTTGTTCTTTTGTCTCATCCTGTTTCTCTGTGGAAGACAAAGATAAATCATTCGTTAAGATGAAGGTAATGAATTTTCATCGCCCCAGCAGGGGACAGCTTTACAAGAGTGCTCTTTAAATAACCCTCCCCGCAAAGGGGTGCCAAGAATATCCTATTTGATTGGCCTAGCTGAATAACTTTTGAAGTTTGAGATTCTACTATGGGTATGTGGTACCTTTAAAGGGGACATAATGGGATATATAGCACTCCAAGTACTTGCCAACCGATGATCCACTGTGATAATTAACTGAACTCATCTCCTAAGCATTCCTCTGCACCAGTCTGTGAATTGTTTGGGTCATCTACCACAGATGCCCTTGCACGTAGAAGCAGTGTGGTCTAGTACATAGAGCACAGGCCTTGGGAGTCAGGAGGACCTGGGTTCGAAACCTGACTCCACCACCTGTCAGCTGTGTGACCATGGGTAAGTCACTCCACTGCCCTGTGCCTGTTACCTCATCTGGAAAATGGGGATTAAGATCGTGAACCCCATATGGGACATGTACTGTGTCCAACCTTATTCGCTTGTATTACCCCAGTGCTTAATACAGTGCCTGGCACATAGTGAGTGCTTAACCAATATTGTAAAAAAACACAAAACCCATTTTAGATCGCAACTGCTGACACGGGCAGAGAGACAATGCCGTGACAATTAATGGATAATCATACTCTGTTACTTTGTGTCTCATTCAAGTCCTGTTTAGCCATCAGAACTAACTCAAAAAATATGGTTGCCTGCAAGAGTGAAGGGTGACAAGAGTTTGAAAGCCGATTCTACTGCACATCTTCAGGACTGCTGAAGATATGAAGAAGGACAGAGGAGACACAGTAATCACCTTATTATATTTCTGTATTGGTACTGTGATTTCTATTTTTGTCTTGAATGATATGAAATTCAATTATGAAGAAAACAGTTTTATATTGCTATTCTTTCATTTGTATTGCTCTACAAGAAGGGAAATTATATAATCAAGGATCAAGATGAGAAGTAGCATGGCCTAGTGGAAAGCCTGAGAGTCAAAGGACCTGGGCTCCAATCCTGGCTTGATCACTTGTCTGCTGAGTGACTTTGGGCTAGTTCCTTAACGTCTCTCTGCCTCATTTACCCCATCTGTAAAATGAGGATTAAATCCTACTCCTTCCTACATAGACCCTGAGAGTCCTGTGTGGGATAAAGTCTGTGTCCAACCACAGTACCATGTATCTACTCCATCATGATACACTGCCTGGCACAGAGTGAGATTTTAGCAAGTACTTTCTGGGGGAAAAAAAAGTGAGATGTGATTTCTTCATAGGTGCTTCTACTACTAAGAAAATTCTTCTCTTTTTCTGAAAAATGAGGTTAATAAATCATTGGTACTGAACATTCACTAAGTAAATGTGTAATCTGCTAAATCTATTGCACTCGAAGCACACTTGAATTTTGAGCATGCTGCAGAAATACAAATCATTATCTCCTCTGCTGTGATATATGCCACAGGGTCTTTTCGTCTGTGATCCTGACCTGCCATAGCTCCTGAGTAGCACTGGTGAAAACTGCTCAAGAACTGTCTTTGGTCAGACAGCTGCACAGTTAGCCCAGAACTCACAGACATGGAGATCGGGTGTGACCCGCATTCTACTGATTTTTGGGCTTGACAGACATTGATGCCTCATTTAAGCTGTCAATCATCTTAAGGATGTGCACCCAAATGCTGACTTGGTCTACTTGTATCCAAATGAAAATCTTTGGATATGTACAAAATATACCTAAGTTGAGCTAGTAAATTAACTAGGCCTTCTTAGGCCTTATTGTCAGTGTATACCACTGTATTGACTCTGTGAAAGTTCATAATCTTCTAAATGTGTCCTTGCAAATTTACTTCTTGAGTACAGTCACCAGCATAGAGGCATACCAGATCATTCAAGTCCAAACTATACTATCTCAACAGTTACAAATGTTTTAATTCAGATACTGCACTGCTTTGAGTCATTTGCTTCAATCCTGACAGGTTCATTAATTAAAGAAACCTCCAATTAAAAGCTTACCTTTTAGTTAATTTTCCAGTTGACTCTCCGTTGGATCATTACATTCGATCTGGCTCTTCATTTCACCTGAAAAAGGCACATGTACTTTATGTTTATGTTAGTATGTTTGGTTTTGTTGTCTGTCTCCCCCTTTTAGACTGTGAGCCCACTGTTGGGTAGGGACTGTCTCTATATGTTGCCAACTTGTAATTCACAAGCGCTTAGTACAGTGCTCTGCACACAGTAAGCGCTCAATAAATACGATTGATTGATTTATGTTTCACTAAAATGGAACATCAACTCCAAAACACAAGATCATGACCTACGAAAATGGCTTTGTTTCCTTCTTCCTCTTTTGGTTCTCAATCACTCAAGCAGGCATTAATATTGACTAAACATCTACTGGGCAGACAAAGCTGAACAAAATGCTTGAAAATAGCAGACATGATCCCTGTCCTCAAGGACTTTGCAGTGGGGGAAGAACAGGATGGAAAAAGGCTATGTGGGTGAGGAGTAGCTTAAACATGGTAGTGAATGTAAATAAATGTTAAAAAGTGCATAAAGGCTGGAGATGGAATTTGGGCGAATAGGACCCCAAAGAAGAAACTGAATGAGGAAAAGCTGCTTAACTGAAGATTTGTTTTTTTTACCAAAGTTCTACCTCAATCAGAAAATAAAATCTTAAATAATTTGCAGACCGAATTGTGCAATTCTTAGAATGAAGACACATGACCAAACTTGTGGATACACAAACACAACATGGGTAGGATGAGCAATATTGATCATAGTAGTAAAAACAACATTACATGAACTGGGCCTTCTTTCTTTCTCTCTCCACTGCACTCCCCCTGCCCCCATCCCTCTCTTTTTCTTTCTTTCTCTTTTTCTGACTCTTTTTCTCTCTCTCTCTCTCTCTTTCCTCTCTCTCCTGCGTTCCTTCCTTTTCTCTTTCTTTCTCTCCTTCCCTTCCTTCCTTTTCCTTCCTTCCTCCCTCTTTCCCCTTCTTTCTTTTTCTTTCTGCCTTTCTTTTTTCTGCTTCTTTCTCTCTTTCTTTTTCTCTTTCCTTCCCTTCCTTCCTTCCCTTCCCTCCTTCCCTTCCTCTTTCCCTCTTTTTCTTTCCCCTTCTTTTTCTTTCTGCCTTTCTTTCTCTTCCCTATTTTTCTTTCCTTCCTTTTTTCTTTTCTGCCTTCCTTCCTTCCTCCCTTTTCTTTCCTTTACTTCCTTTCTCTTTCCTTCCTTCCGCTCTTTTTTCTTTTTCTTTCTTTGTCTCTTTTTCTTTCTTTCCCTTTTTTTCTTTCTGCCTTTCTTTTCTCTTTCTTTCCTTCCTTCCTTTTTCTCTTTCTCTCTCCTGCCTGCCTGCCTCTCTCTCCTTCCTTCCCTTCCTTTCCTTCCTCTCTTTCTATTTCTTTCCCTTTTTCTTTCTCTCTTTCCTTCCTCCTTTCCTTCCTTTCTCTCTCCTGCCTTCCTTCCTCTCTCTCTCTTTTTCTCTCTTTCCTTCCTTCCCCTCTCTTTTCTTTCCTTTGTTCCATCCTTCCATTCTTTCTCTCCCTTCCTCTTTCTTTCCTTCCTTCCCTTCCCTTTTCTTTCTCTTTTCTCTTTCTTTCCTTCCTTCCATTGTTTCTTTTTCTTCCCTTCCTCCTTCTGTCTTTCTTTTTTTCCTCTTTCCATCCCTCTCTCCTTCCTTCCTCTTTCTCTCCCTCACCTTTATAGCCTTTCTTTCCTTCCTCTCTCTTTCATCTTCCCTTCCTTCCATCCTTCCTTTCTTTCTCTTTTTTCTTTCTTTTTTTCTTCTTTTCTTTTTTGTTTCTCTCTCTCTCTTCACTTCCTTCCTTTCTTTTTCTCTTTTTTCTTTCTTTCTCTCTTTCTTTCTTTTTCTTTTCCTTTTCATTCCTTTTCTTTCTTTCGTTCTTTCTATCTTTCTCTTTCCCTTTCTTTTTCTTTTACTTTTTCTTTCTCTTTTTTCTTTCTCTCTTTCTTTCTTTTCCTTTCTTTCTCTCTTTCTTTCTTTTCCTTTTCGTTCCTTTTCTTTCTTTCTTTTTTCCTTCTATCATCTTTCCCTTTCATTTTCTTTCTTCCTCTCTTTTTCTTTCTTTCCATTTCTTTTTTCTTTCTTTCCCTTTCTTTCTTTCCTTTCTTCCTTCTTTATTTCTTTCCCTTTCTTTTTTCTTTCTTTCCCTTTCTTCTTTTTCTGTTTTCTTTCTTTCCCTTTCTTTTCTTTTTTCTTTTCTTTCCCTTTCTTCTTTTTCTTTTTTCTTTCTTTCCTTTTCTTTTTCTGTTTTCTTTCCCTTTTTTCTTTCTTTCTCTTTCTGTCTTTCTTTCTTTCCTTCATTCCTTCTTTATTTCTTTCCCTTTCTTCTTTTCCTTTCTTTCTTTCCCTTTGTTTTTCTTTCTTTTCTTTCTCTCTCTCTTTTTCTTTCTTTCCTTCTTTCTTTTCTTTCCCATTCTTTCTCTCTTTCTTTCTTTTCACCATTGGAGTCCTACATCAGAAAATTCTGTGTGTTTTGAGGTTCTAGATCATTGGGGTTCTAGATCAGAAAACAATAGCATGTGTTTTGAGGTTCTAGATCATTGAGGTTCTAGATTATTGAGGTTCTAGATCAGAAAAATGACGGGCGTTTTGAGGTTCTAGATCATTGAGGTTCTAGATTATTGAGGTTCTAGATCATTGAGGTTCTAGATTATTGAGGTTCTAGATCAGAAAAAAAAATGCGGTGTTTTTGAGGTTCTAGATCATTGAGGTTCTAGATTATCGAGGTTCTAGATCATTGAGGTTCTAGATTATTGAGGTTCTAGATCAGAAAAAACATGCGGTTTTTTTTGAGGTTCTAGATCATTGAGGTTCTAGATTATCGAGGTTCTAGATCATTGAGGTTCTAGATCAGAAAAATGACGGGCATTTTGAGGTTCTAGATCATTGAGGTTCTAGATCATCGAGGTTCTAGATCAGAAAAATGACGGACGTTTTGAGGTTCTAGATCATTGAGGTTCTAGATTGTTGAGGTTCTAGATCATTGAGGTTCTAGATCATTGAGGTTCTAGATCAGAAAAATGGCAGGCGTTTTTGAGGTTCTAGATCATTGAGGTTCTAGATTATTGAGGTTCTAGATCATTGAGGTTCTAGATCAGAAAAATGACAGGCATTTTGAGGTTCTAGATCATTGAGGTTCTAGATCATTGAGGTTCTAGATTATTGAGGTTCTAGATCAGAAAAATGATGGGCGTTTTGAGGTTCTAGATCATTGAGGTTCTAGATTATCGAGGTTCTAGATCATTGAGGTTCTAGATCAGAAAAATGACGGGCATTTTGAGGTTCTAGATCATTGAGGTTCTAGATCATTGAGGTTCTAGATTATTGAGGTTCTAGATCAGAAAAATGACGGACGTTTTGAGGTTCTAGATCATTGAGGTTCTAGATTGTTGAGGTTCTAGATCATTGAGGTTCTAGATCATTGAGGTTCTAGATCAGAAAAATGGCAGGCGTTTTTGAGGTTCTAGATCATTGAGGTTCTAGATTATTGAGGTTCTAGATCATTGAGGTTCTAGATCAGAAAAATGACAGGCATTTTGAGGTTCTAGATCATTGAGGTTCTAGACTTTGAGGTTCTAGATCATTGAGGTTCTAGATTATCGAGGTTCTAGATCATTGAGGTTCTAGATCAGAAAAATGGCAGGCGTTTTTGCATTTCTAGATCATTGAGGTTCTAGATTATTGAGGTTCTAGATCAGAAAAAACATGCGGTTTTTTTGAGGTTCTAGATCATTGAGGTTCTAGATTATCGAGGTTCTAGATCATTGAGGTTCTAGATCAGAAAAATGGCAGGCGTTTTTGAGGTTCTAGATCATTGAGGTTCTAGATTATTGAGGTTCTAGATTATCGAGGTTCTAGATCATTGAGGTTCTAGATCAGAAAAATGGCAGGCGTTTTTTGCGGTTCTAGATCATTGAGGGTCTAGATTATTGAGGGTCTAGATCATTGAGGTTCTAGATTATTGAGGTTCTAGATCAGAAAAAAAATGCGGTGTTTTTGAGGTTCTAGATTATCGAGGTTCTAGATCATTGAGGTTCTAGATCATTGAGGTTCTAGATCAGAAAAATGGCAGGCGTTTTTGAGGTTCTAGATCATTGAGGTTCTGGATTATTGAGGTTCTAGATCAGAAAAATGGCGGGCGTTTGATCATTGAGGTTCTAGATTATTGAGGTGCTAGATCAGAAAAAACATGCGGTTTTTTGAGGTTCTAGATCATTGAGGTTCTAGATTATCGAGGTTCTAGATCATTGAGGTTCTAGATCAGAAAAATGGCAGGCGTTTTTGAGGTTCTAGATCATTGAGGTTCTAGATTATTGAGGTTCTAGATCAGAAAAATGACGGGCGTTTTGAGGTTCTAGATCACTGAGGTTCTAGATTATTGAGGTTCTAGACCATTGAGGTTCTAGATCAGAAAAAATGGCACGCGTTTTTGAGGTTCTAGATCATTGAGGTTCTAGATCATTGAGGTTCTAGATCAGAAAAAACATGCGGTTTTTTTGAGGTTCTAGATCATTGAGGTTCTAGATTATCGAGGTCCTAGATCTTTGAGGTTCTAGATCATTGAGGTTCTAGATTATTGAGGTTCTAGATCATTGAGGGTCTAGATCAGAAAAAAAAGGCACGCGTTTTTGAGGTTCTAGATCATTGAGGTTCTAGATTATTGAGGTTCTAAATCATCGAGGTTCTAGATCAGAAAAATGACAGGCGTTTTGCGGTTCTAGATCATTGAGGTTCTAGATTATTGAGGTTCTAGATCAGAAAAAAACATGCGGGTTTTTTTGAGGTTCTAGATCATTGAGGTTCTAGATTATTGAGGTTCTAGACTTTGAGGTTCTAGATCATTGAGGTTCTAGATCATTGAGGTTCTAGATCATTGAGGTTCTAGATCATTGAGGTTCTAGATCAGAAAAATGGCAGGCGTTTTTGCGGTTCTAGATCATTGAGGTTCTAGATTATTGAGGTTCTAGATCAGAAAGATGACGGGCGTTTTGAGGTTCTAGATCATTGAGGTTCTAGATTATTGAGGTTCTAGATCATTGAGGTTCTAGATCAGAAAAAAAGCGTGCGGTTTTTTTGAGGTTCTAGATCATTGAGGTTCTAGATCAGAAAAGGCGTGCGGTTTTTTTGAGGTTCTAGATCATTGAGGCTCTAGATCATTGAGGTTCTAGATCAGGAAAAAAATGAAAGGCATTTTGAGGTTCTAGATCATTGAGGTTCTAGAGCAGAAAAATGATTGGCATTTTTGAGGTTCTAGATCATTGAGGTTCTAGAGCAGAAAAATGACAGGCATTTTGAGGTTCTAGATCATCAAGGTTCTACATCAGAAAAAAGTATGCGTTTTTGAGGTTCTAGATCGGAAAAAAATGGGTGTGTGTTTTGCGGTTATAGGTCATTGAGGTTCTAGATCATTGAGGTTCTAGATCAGAAAGAAATAGATGTGCGTTTTGAGGTTCTAGATCAGAAAAAAAGCATGCGTTTTTGAGGTTCCTAGATCAGAAAAATAGCATGTGTTTTGAGGTTCTGGATCATTGAGGTTCTAGATCATAAAAATAAGTGAGCGTTTGAGGTTCTAGATCATTGAGGTTCTAGATCAGAAAGAAATGAGTGTGCACTTGAGGTTCTAGATCATTGAGGTTCTAGATCAGAAAAACAGCATGTGTTTTTCATCGAGGTTCTAGATCAGAAAAAATAGCATGCGTTTTGAGGTTCTAGATCAGACTGAGGTTCTAGATCATTGAGGTTCGAGATCAGACTGCCCTGCACATTTTGAGGTTCTGGGTCATTGAGGTTCTAGATCAGAAAAAACAGCATGTGTTTCGAGGTTCTAGATAGATCCATTCCGCTCTGCGTATTTTGAAGTTCTAGAGGAGTGCAGGTTGAGGTTCTAAAATTTTTTCTTTTTAACCTAGCAAAGCCCATTTATGATGCCTTTACAAATGACCAAACAGTATACAAATGAATAGAGAAATTTAATGGGAGAAAATGAGAGAAAAAAACCCAGACTGAATCCTCTAGTCCCATCATTCTTTAAAAGCAATTTCAATCCTTTCCTCCACGGGCTTTGGGTATTTACCAGTCATGGAGAGCAGAGGGATTTTTTAATCCTTCAATGATCACTAAAGGGACAGGTATAGCTGAGCTCTTCTTGAAGGAGGAGATCCTCTTTTAGACTGTGAGCCCACTGTTGGGTAGGGACTGTCTCTATATGTTGCCAATTTGTACTTCCCAAGCGCTTAGTACAGTGCTCTGCACATAGTAAGCGCTCAATAAATACGATTGATTGATTGATTATGTCTATTGGAGAAATCCATCTTCAGGAAGAAAAGCTGCTTGGAAACATAGTGGTCATGATCATTTTTATGCTAAATGAATCACTTAAAATAGTTCAGAATCATACCATCAAGATTCTTAGCGTTTTCTACATCACGAGGGTCTTCCACGCTCACTGTTTCTCCAGATGACTTGCTTTCTTGTGCTGCTCCTTCTAACATGTTAAGGAAATTGAAAACAAAACAAAACAAAAAAACCAAAACAAGATCCTGTATCAGTAAAGAATTGAAAAAAAAATACTTTTAGTTCTTTTAATTTTATAAACCCTGTCAGGTCACGTGAATAATTATTTTCTTATTTAATAGCTCCTTGACACAGTTCATTTCTCTCTGCAAATAAAAACTGATTTTGTTAAAATCTCTATTAAAACTGATTTTGTTAAAATCTCTATTTTGTCTTTTTCCCCATTAATAAGTACAGAGAAAATTGATATTATTTAGGAAGAGATAGAAAGGCTTCTTTAACTCAAACACCATTAAGACTATCTTAAAATTCACATCTATACATATATATGTTTATATGTACTTATTACTCTATTCATTTTATTTGTACATATTTATTCTAATTATTTTATTTTGTTACTATGTTTTGTTTTCTGTCTCCCCCTTCTAGACTGTGAGCCCACTTTTCTGTAGGGACCGTCTCTATATGTTGCCAACTTGTACTGCCCAAGCACTTAGTGCAGTGCTCTGCACACAGTAAGCGCTCAATAAATACGATTGAATGAATGAATGATTACTCCCTCAAAATTTGCAACACCTTCTGTAATAGTCTATTATGACTTGCAATCAATCAATCATATTTATTGAGCACTTACTGTGTGCAGAGCACTGTACTAAGTGCTTGGGAAGTACAACTTATTAATACCCTTTTACATTGCAGCTTATAATTTAAATTATACTGAAAATGATAACATTTCCATTCTAAAAAGTTTTAAAATATTTCTCTTAAAATAGTCAACTATTTACACTTTTCCCACTCATATAGACTCACCTCCCCCAAAGATGATGTTTACTCAGCAGTATTACATTCTATGCTCTAATGTCAGTCTTCTGCAATTGCGGTCAGGAAAAAAAGACTTTGGGAATATTGGCATTTTTAGATGGCTACCTTCACAATTAGACATTCAGTGAAAGAGAAGGGAAGTAAATCAGCTCAAGAGCAATGTTAATTCAAAATTTACATTTAAGATAATGTTTTTGGTGGCAGGGGGGAATGAAACAATTGTTTTTCAAAAATGCATTTTGTCTTAAGCTGTTCTAAGAGATGAAAGGTCTCTGTCCCAGACAGAAAGGTTGGAAACAAAACAGATGAATGATTTTCCTTACAAGCTGTTTTCTAAGACCACTATGTAGGATTTCCTAGATCCCTCCCAATCTTCAGTTAACATCTACCATGGCATTCATGGCTGGTGAAAGTTCCGCTTCCTTCTGCCTCTTGCAAAGGAAAGCTTCTGTAATGGGAGTGAAGCATCAGCATTACCCGTAGTAAGTGAGCAGCAAGAGGGAGAAAGAGAAAATTATTAATCAGAGATAAAGGGGGAGAGATCCAGGAGCAGGTGTAGAGAGGAAGTGTGCATGAGCTGTCAGCCCAGAGATTAGGAGAACAGACCTCACCCATTCTGGAATTCTAAATCCTTAAGCTAATCAATCAATCAATCATATTTATTGAGCGCTTACTGTGTGCAGAGCACTGTACTAAGCACTTGGGAAGTACAAGTTGGCAACATATAGAGACAGTCCCTACCCAACAGTGGGCTCACAGTCTAAAAGGGGGAGACAGAGAACAAAACCAAACATATTAACAAAATAAAATAAATAGAATAGATATGTGCAAGTAAAATAGAGTAATAAATATGTACAAACATATATACATATATATAGGTGCTGTGGGGAAGGGAAGGAGGTAAGACGGTGGGGATGGAGGGGGGACGAGGGGGAGAGGACGATAACTATCTCTCCAGAACTGGCTTCTCCCTATTGAGTCCGGTTTTACTACTCCTCTGCTTCTGCAGTCTATCGGCTGTATCAATGGCCACTGCTTTCAAAATAGGGAAACACCGGCTGTTGAGGATTGGAGATGCCTGGGAAGGTTTGGCTGGCTAGGAAAGGCACTAGCTGATAGGGAAGTGATGGAGAGAGGAGGGAGGCTTGCCTTAGTATATGCGGGGGTAATGCAAGAGCAGAATGAGTTGCTTGGGAGGGACCAGTCAGCTATTGCAGGGGAAATCTGGAATGCTGGGGGAACTGAGGCAAACCCAGATTCAGTGGGTGAGTGGAGAAAAGCCTTAAGGCAATGGGCTTACAGATATTTTTCCATCCCCAAATTAGTCATTCTCATTTGGAATTCTGGTTCTATTTACCTTTATCCTTAGCAGAGGGTAGATAAACTTAGCTCTCTTTCCCTTTCCCTTTCTTCCTCTGAATGCAAAGCATGGTACAACTCTGCTATAGATGTGGTGACCTGTCTCAGTGAGTTTGTTCCAGAGTCATAAATTCACTAGAAATACAAATATTCCCGGTGATGCTACCCTGGAGAGGAGACTTGTTAATAATAATAATGATGGTATTAGTTAAGTGCTTACTATTCGCCAAGCACTGGGATAGATGTAAGGTAATCAGGTTGTCCCAATTGGGGCACACAGTCTTAATTCTCATTTCACAGCAGACAAGTGGCAGAGCCGGGATTAGAACGCCCATGCTCTTGCCACTAGGCCATGCTGCTTTGCCTTCACTTTTCTCCTGGGCAGCAAGTAGGTACTAATCATTATTGGCACAATGTTTGCAAATTAAATGAATCTTCTGAAAGCAACAGTGAGGAAGACAGGGAAGGAGAGAAGAGGGTGAGAGAGTGGGTGTGAAATGCAGCAAGATAACTGAAAGAGAGACCAAATTAGCAAATTGGGAAACAAGGAAATTTTTTTTTGTTGTTGCTTTCTCATCTCATTATTTTACAACAGAACATGTCAGATATCTCAGGTTGGGTTTTATATTGCCGATGGCAAAAATCATTGTGGGAAAAAAATCTTGGGGCTGAGGGATTCATAGTAGAGTAGAAAAGGAGGAATCAAAGCTATAACATACTATATTGCTTCAGGCCTAGTAAAGAGACTCAATCTATTAGATCAGCAGACTTTACAAAGGTCTTTGAAGCCCTATTCATGCCCATCTTCAGTTTTTGTTCATTCTGCCGGCAAGAGTCTGTGCATATGTATGACAGAGAAAGAGAGAGAGAAGGGGGTGTGTAGGAAGGGCAGGAGGGGAGACTGTTGCATTCATTATTCTGACATGCATGTGGAACAGGTATTATCCCAAACAGCTTCTTTCCCGCAGAGCAATAAAACTGAGTGCCACTGAGAAATGAGTCCATTTCACATAAACAGCAGAATCTGATCAAAACAAGAACTGCCTCAACAACCAATTTATTCCAGGTTTTTTTTGTCTGCATTTTGATTGCTGGGGTTTGGAACATAAACAAGAGGTGCATTTCAGGGCTCCTAGCAGGAGATGAAAGCTGCTGAAATGGAGGGAGTCCAGGGCAAACAGTACCTCTTTCATTTTCAATTACTATTTCCAATTGTCCAGCTGAAAAGCCTGATTACCACAGCTCTTTGTCAGTCGATGGTGATACAACCAAAACGATAAATGACACTAGTCCCGTAACACAGTAAGGGTAGAGGTAACCATTTTAAAATAACCATATATTGAATAAGAAGCTAGACAATTCTTTGAGCACTCAATTCAAGAGTCTCATGAATAACTCCAAGTAATTGCAAAAGTGAAACGCGACTGTTGCAGTGATGGAAACCAGTAACACAGTGCCCCTTCTTTGTAAACACCTAGATTGTGAGCCCCATATGGGATCGGTACTGTGTCTGATCTGATAATCTTTGTATCTGCGTGTAAGCTCATTGTGGGCAGGGAATATGTCAGTTTACTGTTACATGGCACTTTCCCAAGCACTTACTATAATGCTTTGCACACAAGAAGTGTTCGATAAATATGACTGAATGAATGACTCTGTCCCAGAGCTTGGCACATAGTGAACAGTTAATAACAAACTAAATGGAAGGATATGCTACTGATTTTAGCCCAGACCAAAATGCACCAAGAAAAGGGATTATTCATTTGATCCTCTATTTGGTATCAACTCCTTCCTAAGACATAATGGGCTTTTAAAACAAAGCCTAACATACATTCACTGAGACGGTGCTAATGAAGACAGTTGTTGTTCTATATCTGTAAGTATGTGTGCCTATGAGTGCATATATGTATGTGTGTACATATATATATAATACAGAGCAGTACTTCATTTTCAAAGAATAGACAACAGATGGTGAGATCCTATTCATGTGTGCCAATGTAGATGAAAAGCTGGATGCATGACTAACACACCCTGTTTCTCTTTGTTAATGGCCAGCAAAAGAGAAAAAGGCTATCGAGCTCCTGGTAAGCCAGACTGTTGAAACGGACAATATTTAGGGCCCATTTTCTAGCCTCTTCCCCATTGGAAAGGTGGTCCCAAGTGGCATATTACTAAACACCCTTCACTTTCTAATGTGATTTTGAACTATTTTATTTTCTGCAACATTCACTCTGCTGTATTATGATTAAAATAAGTATCAAGTAAGAAAAAAAATGAATACCAAATAATTGGCTACCCTACACAATCATTTTTATTGGCCTTTGGAGGGACCATATTGGATGAAAGAAACTTAACCTTCCTATTTGCCTGACATAGGTTGGTACTCACCCTGAGTATGTAGGAGAATGGCTTTTCGGCTTTTTTAGTGGTCGTAAGACCACTCAGACAAATGGAATGTCGCAAAGTTTTCCTGCAGCCTTGTCAGAAATCGAAGGACTAGCCATTCACTCACAGGGAGCCTGGAATCTGATCTCATTGTCTGGTACTCTACTGACTGTGTTGCATCTACCCCATGGCTTAGCACAGAGCTTGGCACATTGCAAGACTTTAGCAAATACCACAATTATTATCATTATTGGAAAGTGGGAGAATCAAATGCATGGAAGCAGCATGGCTTAAGGTTTAGAGCATAGGCCTGGGGCTCAGAAAGACCTGGAATCTAATCCGAGCTCTGCCACTTGTGTGACCTTAGGCGAGTCACTTCACTTCTCTGTGCCTCAGTTCCCTCATCTGTAAAATGGAGATTTAGACTGTGAGTCCCATGTGGGGGGGGGGGGGGGGGGGGGAGAGACTGTGTCTAATCCAATTATATTGTATCTACCCTAGCACCCAGAACAGTGCTTGACACATAGTAAGTGCTTAATACCATTATTGTTTTATTATTATTATTATTATATAACACACCAGTTTGTGAGGCAGGCCGTATTTTTAAAATACCTCTAAAAAAATCACCTCCTCAATAGGTCTTCCCTGAATAATCTCTCATCTCCTCACCCTATTGCCTCCCATACTGCCACTTCAGGAGTTCCACGTCAGCTATGAGTCCTCACCCTGGGACACGACTTCCCCATCAGAGCGTTTATAGATATATCTGTGATCTACATTTTATTTCAGCGTCTCCCTTCCGGCTAGATTTTAGGGAGGTAGGGATGGTGTTTATTGTTGTCTCCCAAATGATTAGACCTAGAGGAAGCACTCAATAATTTACACTGATTGATGAATTGATAATCTCTAAATTATTAGCTGCAAAAGATGAATGGTCCAGTGAGACTATGCTATTGCTATATGCTCATTCAACATCCACCATCCATCAGGCCAGGGGTGGAAAGGTGGCTTATGCCATGAAACTGTTTTGCTACTTGGAGGCAGATTCCAGCTCCCAGGGCAAGGATAGTCTCCAAGTGAACCAGGCTGTTTTAGGAAGAGGATAACTTGGCACTTGAGAATAAGCAGCAGTGTGAATCTGGGGCCCAAGCGGCATATTACTAAACAGCCTTCACTTTCTAATGTGATTTTGAACTATTTTATTTTCTGCAACGTTCACTCTGCTGCATTATGATTAGTATCAAGTAAGAAAAAAAATGAATACCAAATAATTGGCTACCCTACACAATCATTTACACTGGCCTTTGGAAGGACCATATTGGATGAAATAATTTTAACTTTTCTATTTTCCTGACATAGGCTGGTACTCACCCCGAGTATGTAGGAGAATGGCTTTCTGAAAGGCTGGGCTAAAAAAGGCCAAACACCCAAATCTATTCTTAAATGGAAAATGCCTCTCACTCCATATATCTTTCAAATCCTCCTGAAAGCTTTTATTAAAGTTGGTGTGATGATCTATAATTTCCTTGCCTTCCTGACAAAAGCACCCATTTGAACTTTCAATAGCTGGCTGGAATTGTCCTCTTTTAATTAGACAAGATCCCAAAAGGAATGGATTTTTTTTTATTCTTCAGAGAAAAGCTAATACCACGATTCTTTATCTAAAGCCACAGCAAATAGAAACACTGCTCTATTGACCAGCAAACGCACTGTCTTGTCTGTCAAAAAATTTCATTTTTCACTTCCTGGCAAGAAGGTAGAGAAGATTTTTCAGCCATCTTACTGACCTTTGCAAGTGTTACTATCAAACCTCCAAGTTCTTTGTAGCTGTGTTTAAGGACAATTATAAATATGGCTTTGTTTAAAGATTGTTCCTCAGTCCCGTATACTGGAGGTTTGACTCAGTTTGAGTCATCCTTTCCTGATGAGCTAAACTATTTCCCCAGAATAGCATTTTAAACTACACAAAATGAAAAAATTAGGGTCATTTCTGTCACTTTTCCTTACGTCCACTGTCTCCATGCACTAGCCACTCACTCGCTCTATCCATCTGATTTCTCTTCCTACCCTTGAGTCTTTGTCTTTTTCTGTCTCCGTATGTGTATTTGTATGTGCATAACCTCTGTGCTCCTATGTCTGTATGGGTTTTTCTCCTTTCCTCTTCAGTGTTAATTAGTATGGCCATATTAGGAGAGAGGCAATCTGCTACTACAATAGAGGTTAACACCGAATCGTCTCCATTTCCATAGCAGTCAAAATAACCCCAACTGCAGGGATGAGACAGACACCTTGACATTTACCTCATTCCAATGCCTTCTTCATTACTTCTGTACACTCTCGGGGAAGAGCTTTAAGCAGCTCCCCAAAGTCAAATAAAAAACAATTTTGCTGGTAAGAGCAGGACCAGCATGGATCTGTTTCTGCAAAATGCCAATCTACTGGCAACCCACCTCTCCATCTGTTCATTGGGAGTAGGCTGCTCTAATCAAACACTCAATACCTCTCTGCTGAATTAGCGGCATGGCCTCGTGGGTAGGCCACAGGCTTAGGAGTCACAAAGTCATGGGTTCTAATCCCAGCTCTGCCACTTGTCTGCTGTGTGACCTGGGGCAAGTCACTTCACTTCTCTGTGCCTCAGATCCCTCATCTGTAAAATGGGGATTAAGAGTATGAGGCCTATGTGGGACAGGGACTGTGTCCAAATGGATTATCTTGTATCTACCCCAGGGCTTAGAACAGGGCCTGGCACGTAGTAAGTGCTTAACAAATACCATAATAATAATAATAATTATTATTATTATTACAAAAGAATGCAGAGCTCAAAGTTGTCCCTTTGAAGAATCAGGGGGTTGTCTCTTGGAGCTACATATGTAGATGGAGATGGTAATATGCCCCATTCTGTCCCTTAATACTTTCATTAATTTGTATTTACTGAGGATTTATTGTGTTCACAGCACTGTACTAGGCGCTTGGGAGAGTATAATATCAGAATAAACAGAATTAGTGGATGTATTCAGGCCTGCTAATCTGATTTTACCTCTGTTCTCTGTCTCCTTACACTGAGCTTACAGCCTAGAGGGGGAGACAGACATTGACATAAATAAATTACAGATATGTACATAAGTGCTTAAAATCAAACATACATCTTTACTTTCATATCATGGGACACATACTTGAAATATACCCTTATGACGTTCACACTGAGACGATAATAATTGCTCTAACGAAGCAGCATACAGTCCTTTCAGCTCCCTATTAACTGGATACACTTGCAGCTGCTCTATGCTTCTCCTGCTACAATGTGAAGGGCTGTTCTAAATCTACATGTGGAAGCAGCGACTCTGAACAAACAGCCCTGGCCAAAATAGAGTTGATGTTTTTTTTCTAGTGCAATTATCGCATTGTCCGAGGATGGATTTTACTCTCCTTTTCGAGCCCCAATTAGACGTATGATTCCTAGTCAGACTCATTAGGCATCCTGCCCGTCCCCCATCCTCCGAGGCAGGATGGCCCCCCTCTCTGCTGGGAGCCATGAAGGCCAGCTCTCATCAGTACGGAGAAGCAGCGTGGCTCAGTGGAAAAAGCCCGGGCTTTGGAGTCAGAGGTCAGGGGTTCGAATCCCGGCTCCGCCAATTGTCAGCTGTGTGACTTTGGGCAAGTCACTTCACTTCTCTGTGCCTCAGTTCCCTCATCTGGAAAATGGGGGTTAAAACTGTGAGCCCCCTGTGGGACAACCTGATGACCTTGTAACCTCCCCAGCGCTTAGAACAGTGCTTTGCACATAGTAAGCGCTTAATAAATACCATCATTATTATTATTATTACGGTGCCAGCAGGGGCCATATAAATTGGGTGTCTTGAAAACTCCCTCTTACCCCCATCACGTAGCCACTGTAGCTTTTGTGTTTCTCAATCAACTGGATAAATCACAGCAGGTTTCCAGTGAATTCTGAGGTGTATATTTTTAAGAAAGTCTTTTAGGATATATATATATATAGATATATAGACATATATATCTATATGTATATAGATATGTCTATATATCTATATACATATATATATATATATTTACTGTAATAGTGTTTAACTAGAAGGAGCCACAGAGCCTTCAGCTTTGGTATTTTCAATAGTTTTTTATATGAAAACTCTCATACAGAAAGTGATTTGTGGCACGGAATAACTAAAACTGATCTCTCTGAAGCTTTTGTTTCACATATAAGATGCTAGAAAACTTCTCTGTGTCCAATAATATGGGCGTAGTGCCTCCATTTATCAACTGAATACTAATTATTTTCCTCTTAATTGTTCTGTTGTCTGTAAAAGTTGCATTTTCTCTAATGGCAAACCTTTACTAAACAATTTAATCCTTAATGAGATTTCAACCACCACTTCAAAATACAGGAGAGAGTGAGAGAGAGAGAGACTCTTCATGATTAAAAGGTGTTGGGGAAGGTATAACTGACTCCCATCATGGGCCCGGGAGTCAGAAGGTCATGGGTTCTAATCCCAGCTCTGCCATTTGCCTGCTGTGTGGTCTTGGGCAAGTCACTTCACTTCTCCGTGCCTCAGTTACCTGATCTGTAAAACGTGGATTAAGACTGTGAGCCCTAAGTAGAACAGGGACTGTGTCCAACTGGATTACCTCGTATCTACTCCAGTGTTTAGAACAGTGTTCGGAACATAGTAAGCACTTAACAAATACCATAATTATCATTATTATTATAGCCAGCTCTTGAACTGAGAATTAGTAAATGCTTTCAGGCCTGCTAATCTGATTTTACTTCTGTTCCCTGTCTCCTTACATGAGCTTTTCTTCCTAGTACGGGATGTTTTCAGATCCAACAGACATGACAGACACTAAAGGCCATGTTCATTTCAACTTGTCTCTACAGAGCTCTTACTCCTGACACCTGCATCTCTGAATCCAGGGCCACGACACCCAGGTTGCTCCGGTTCCGGCCGGTTCCACGCATTCTTCCACCGGCCCCCACTGTGGGCAGCTTCCCTGGCTCATGAGCTCTGCATCTGCCTGCATGACTTCCTACTGACACTCCCTTCTCTTTTCCATTCAACCCACTGTAATTATTAAGCACTTACTGTGCAGAGAGCATTGTACTAAGCTCTTGGGAGAGTATAATATGATAGAACTGGTAGACACGTTTGCCACCACCAGGAGCTTACAGTTTTAAAGATCTACGAACAAGTGATCAAAGCTGTCCAGGGAGCAGATGTCCACCGACATGGGTGCATGGAGAATGCAGCGATGAAAATGGCATCCAGTTATGCAAGAGTTGAGGGGGCCAGGGCTGCCCCATTAGTCTAAACTGAAAATACAACAGTTACCCTGCTCCTCCTATTTTCAGAAGGGGAGCAGGCAGGAGATATTCAGCCTCGATTCCCTGTGAAGACTGTTGGACAGAGTTACGTTGGAGGTCATGATATCAGTCCATAGTGGACATGAATCTCAGCAAGGCTCCAACCATTAGATTATCCTGCCACACTGGCAAGCAAATAGGTCGTCACTTTTGGCAGCCTGCGACTCCGCTTTTGCCAATAATCCTAGTGGAATTTGTTAAGTGCTTACTATGTGCCAAACACTGTGCTGAATGTGGGACAATCAGATCAGACACAGTCCCTGCCACACATGGTGTTGTGACCTTGGGCAAATCGCTTCACTTCTCAGTGCCTCAGTTCCCTCATCTGTAAAAGGGGGATTAAGAGTTTGAGCCCAATATAGGCCAGGAGCTGTGTCCAATCCAATTATCTTGTGTCTACCCCTGTGTTTAGAACAGTGCTTGGCACAGAGTAAGCACTTAACAAATTCCACAATTATTATTATTATTCAGTTGCTCCCAGTTTAACAGGGAGGGAGAACAGTTATTTAATCCCCATTTTACAGATGAGAAAACTGGGGCCCAGAGAAGTAAAGACTGCATGGTGGGCAAGTGGCAGAGCCAGGATTAGAACTCAGGTCTCCTGACTTGCAGCTCTGTTCTCCTACCACTCTATGGCCACCCTGCTGAACTTCCACAGCCCAGAATGCTCCTAATCCTCTTAAAAATAATTCCTCAGCCCTGCCTGGGAGAGCAAAGAATGTAAGGAGCTAAGGGCTCCCTTCTACTCTGTAAGATCCTTTGGCAGGGAATGTGCCTACCAATTCTGCTGTATTGTACACAGTACACAGTAAGCGCTCAATAAATTTCATTGACTGATGGATTAATTGACATATAGGAGAGAGGTGAAATTTGACCTGGACCACCTCATGGTTCAGAATCCACAAGAACTGATGGCCATCCAAGAAACTGTGCTCTGCACATAGTAAGCACTCAATAAATACCATTGATTAGGTCTTAGCTGAACAGGTACTATTAGCTAAAAACTATAAGTCCCAGGGCCAGTGCTAGAAGCCACATCTACATATGTTAGGCATATTTTTGGCAATCATATTTTCACGGATCGTATTTGGCTTTGACTCACATCCATAAGTGCTTAATCTAATCCTGAGGGCCAAAAATAAATGTGCGCAGAAGGCGCCTGGCAGACAGGTGTAGCAGACACTCAGAGGAGCTTCTGGGCCAACAGGAAGACTATACAAGCATGTGATCTCATACTTACAAAATCCTGCATATCCTGTCCCCAAGCAACCAGCTTTCAGCAAATAACCATAAATGAAAACAGAAAGAACTAGCTCCAATCCCCCATTCTTGTTCTATTGAAAATGGGTATAGTCACTAGAAAACATGTGTATTTGAGATTCTTTGGTTTTGGCCTTCAATTTTTTTTTTTCAATTAATGGTACTTGTTAAGCACTTATTATGTGCCAGGCAACGTAATAAGTGCTGGGATAGATTCAAGATAGTCATATTGGAAAACTGCCCCTATCCCACATGGGGCTCACAGCCTAAGTTGTAGACTGTAAACTAATTGTGGGCAGGGAATGTGGCAGGGAACGTGTCTGTTAACTCTATTGTACTGTACTCTCCCAAGCACTTAGTACAATGCCCTGTGCATAGTACACGCAGTAAATACCACTGATTCATTGATTGGAGGAAGGAGGATTTAATCTCCAATTTAGAGTTGAGGTAAATGTGGCTCAGAGAAGCTAACTTGTTCAAGGTCACAGAGCAGATAAGTAGAGGAGTAGAGGAGTAGAGGATTAGAACCCAGGTCCTCAGACTCCAGGCCTGTGCTTTTTCCAGTAAGCCAACCACACTGATTCTGCAGATTGCACAAAGTCTCCATCGGTGTTGGTATGAGTATCCCATAACTGACTTCTTGAGAAGTTGGTGTGCATCCGAGACCAAACTGAAAAACCCTCTGCCTCGATTTCAGCTTTGTGACTCTGCCCTGATTTAGTGTGGAAGTGATAAATGCCCTCTTTGGCATGTGAGTTTGGAGGAGATTTCATTTGTATTCAAAGTACAGCCAACTCATTATTCACAGGCAAATTATCCAATTTGGGCATTTTTTTATGCCCCTTGTTTCGCCTTTCTCCTGTCATCTGATTTTTGAGTATTTTATTACTTGTTAGCAATTCCGGTAAAAGGTCTAGAGATGAAAGTGGATGAAATGAAAGGGGAAAATGACATTTTGGGGCCAGTTGAGGGTTTTAATGACCCTTGCCCCAACATTAGACTGGATAATTGAGAGATGGAGGCATGGCACTCAAGAATGCCACTTCTTAGCCAAGATAGTTCTTGGACACTGCAAGTCACCCCACTCCTTGATAAAGAATCTAGTAGAAGAATGATATATTTTTAACCTATTTTCAGGAAGTTATCGTTCATTTTTAAACCAATACACAATAATTTTCTCTTCTTTCTCCTTAGTGGAGATTGAAGTGAGCCTCTTCCAGTGAAATATTAGTTCTACACTGTAAGTCTTCTCGAAGATAGAGCAGTTTAGAAACTTGAATTTAGTATATTCCCTGACATTGAGTAAACCTTGCTATCGGAGAGGTGAAGAAGCTGTATGTTGGATATGCCTTAAGGGTTCACATGTTCTTTCCAGATTCTGTCAGATCTAGCAAATGCTATAAGTGGAGTTTTGAATTTTGTTTCAGATTTTACATATTTGATTCAGGAGCTTTAAGATTACCAAAACAAGTTCTCTTGTCCAGGATTCAGATTATTGAATATCAGACTGACACTTAGAGAAGCACAGGCTTAGTGGAAAGAGCACAGGCTTGGGATTCAGAGGATATGGGTTCTAATCCTGGCTCCACCACTTGTCTGCTGAGTGACATTGGACAAGCCACTTAACCTCTCTGTGCCTCAGTTACCTCATCTGTAAAATGGGGATCAAGCCCATTTTACAGACTGTGACTGTGAGCCCTACATGGAACAACCTGATTACTCTGTACTTACCCCAGCACTTAGAACAGTGCCCGGTACACAGTAAGCACTTAATACCATAATCATTATTGTTATTTCAAGTATTTTTTGTTAGCCTGGTACTTAAGGGTCAATTCTCTAAGAAAAACTAAATATCTTTTCCCCAGGTCATATCCCATCAACTAGCACTTCAGTGCCAGCTATACACTTATGCACTCATACCGACTTGTAACCCTTCTCTACATACTGACTGACATACCTTACTATTTAAGCCCTTATTCATCTACATATCCATTCTGCCTTTCCTTCTAGCTATAAATTATTTTGTGTGTCTTTTATGCTAGACTATGAAGCAATCAAGGGTGGGGATCATGTCTTCTCTAGCACTTAGTACAGAGTTCTGAAAAAAGTAGATCCTCAGTAAATGCTACTGACTGAAAAAGCATTGAAGAATTCTCATGAAGTTTAACATTTCTGACCAAATCTGCCTCACAGCTAAATACCAATAAGGGGATTTGCTACTTCCACATTACGTCAAATGTAAGGAAGTGAAATTAAACCAAAACCATGAGTGGTCATTTGAATTAATTAATCAATCAATGGTATTTACTGAGCATTTACTCTACGCAGAGCATTGTACTGAACACTTGAGAGAGTACAATACAATGGAGTTTGTAGTTGTGTTTCCCAACAGTGCTTCACAGCAGTCTAGAGGAAAGGGAGGAGCCTGGAAATGTTGTGAAAAACCAAAGGATGTGGGAACAGTGCTTGGTGGGTTTGGGGAAGTTGAGGAGTATGGAGAGGTTGGCCGAGGGGTCTAAGGTGCCTTGTTTTGGTCGAAATCACCTCCGGAGGCATGGGTTCATATCCCACTTCTGACTCTCTTTATTACAGAAACAGTATTGCCTAGTGGATAGAAAGCACAGGCCTAGGAGTCAGAAGGACCTGGCTTCTACTCCAGACTCTTCACATTTCTGCTATGTGACCTTGGGCAAGTCACTTCTCTTCTCTGGACCATCTATAAAATGGGGATTAAGACTGTGAGCCTTAATCTTCAACTACCCATCAGCTACCGAAAAAGTGAAGACTACAGTCGTGGGACAGGGACGGTGTCCAACCTGATTAGCTTGTATCTACCCCAATGCTTAATAAAGTGCTTGACACATAGTGAGCACTTAAATACCATCATCACTGTTATCATTATTAGTCACAAACACTAATACAGTAGAAAGGGAAACTGGGAAATCAAAACGTGAAAACTGGGGAGAAGAAGGTGGACAATACCTTGAAAATCCAACTGAATACTTAAATTTAGATTAGTCTCACGCAGTCAGGTGTTAAAAAATGAGTTTCCATTAAAAAGTACTTTTTTCATAAATAAATGAATGCATTCCTGGTCCCAAGCTGATATGACAAATGCTTACTATCTGTGACCCATTTAGCAGCCTAGCAGGTGGTGTAGATTCCTTCCCAGGTTATGGAGACTTTAGGATGGAGATCACCCTATTATCACAACTGTTTTTGCGAGGGCTAATTTAACTTCAATGTAAATGTTAGCTGCCCATCAGCTTCTGAAAAACGGAAGACTATAATCGTGAATATACATAGAAGGAATTTCTTTCCATCATTTAAACCAGATATCACAAAGAGAAAGAGCTTTATAGTTATCCATCTAATGCAAGCCACTTCCAGCCCTAAAACAATCATCAGGAAAGGCACAAAGGACCGAACTGTCTATGGTCTACACAGGGGTAAAGTTTCCTATTCCTTTCTGAGCAGTAATGAATGATGAAATCTCTACAGGCTTGAGGAGATGAACCTCATCATTGATTTGAAGCACAAAGAAATGAAATATCCCAGAACCTTCAGAAAAAAGAAATCCTAGGGCTCCTTAATAACAAATTTCAAACTGTGGTAATTACACTTTGTTTACGTTTAGCAGCCGATACAATCGTCTTGCTCATTTAGAGCCATTGCTTGAATATAGCAATTTTTCTGTGATGGCATCCCTTGGTCTTGATTCTCTGATCTCAGAAATAGAGCACAAACAAAAAATCAGGATTGTCCAAATGTAATTCAATATCTGATTATGGCCAGAGAGACAGGGTTTTAAAAGGTGAAAAAAAGACTTTAGGTGCAATTCTTTTCCTTTACACAAGTGCACATTTTTTTTTCCTGATACAGGATTTTGCAGGAGTATTGTAGTTAATATTATAGCTAAAGGTGCTAACAATTCCATTTGCTTCCATCAGGGAAATTGAAAGAGGCCCATATCACAAGTCGTCACCAAATCCTCGCTCTTGGAAATCTTAGTTGTTTTGCAGTCACACAATGCATTTTCTATACTGATTGCAGTTCCAGTTCATCTGGTCAAAATTGTGTTTCCTTCAATAAAACACTGACTGGGAGGCTGCCTGTAAATCTTGAAGGAAGAAAGAAGACACGTACACCCATCCCCATAGCTTCTTACCCTATTATCACGATGGTTTATGCTTTTGAAAAATTACTTTGGTCAAGGTTTTGTTCTACAAGAAATGAGATGAATATCTACTAAGTTCATTAAACATGATCAACCAAGTATGAGGCTATTCAGAAACTGCAGAAACATACTTTTAAGCCAAGGAAGGTGATTTAGATCTTTCCTCAGAATCAATATTCAAGCTTTGTTCTAGCTGTGTAGGCCTGACATTGCCCATCCTGTTCTAATTAAGCCCTCCTCATTGGCACAGGCATGTGTAATACCTCACATCTCTGTGCCAAAGCATGTGAATGCTCTGCAGCTACCTTTACGGTGTACTGCCCCGTCACAGTAATTGACATTAAGGAGAAAGTACAATTTTTGATTGTGTCCCTTTGATGCTTTTTTCTTTAATGCACTTTAGGTATGTCTGTCCTTAATGTTTGTCTATGTTCAAGAAGTGCTTGAATAGCTTGTGGGCCAAGTCTTTTTGCCCCCACAGGTACTGGAAACTAACAAATCATATAAAGAAAAGCTAAATCACTCTACAGAGTAAAGTCGCAATCTAGATTCTGATTGTGTAATATGATATCTAAAAATGCCACTGTCAACTTTTATCATAGTGAGAAGCAAGTCCTAGTGCTGATTCAAACAGAATTCACAATCGTAGTCCCGTTCCAGAGAAGGACATAAATCTTTTTAAATTAAAAAATAATTCTCAGTGAGCTCTTCAAATTCACAATTCCCCACTTCTTTTTTTCCAAGACTTTCCCATTTTAATCTTGTTATTGTTATTTGGGTCCTAAATTCATATTTATTTTTTAGGATTCACAGAACAGCCCAGCACAATTGGGTACCATAAAAATTCAGGCTAAATGTAGGAGATAATCTGTGGAGAATATTTATTGTTTACTCAATAAGAGGAAACAGAATCAAATAGAAATTGTAGCATTAACTGGGGTAAATAACTCTGATTATGAGATAAATTCATCCACAACTCCATTGTCTTTGAGACATATATATATATATATAAAACTCATGAAAATAATATCTGCTTTGATCTTCTGTGGCTACACTTTGTTTTGGGCCACGTGATTCTCGTTCTGTTGTTCAGTTTGACCCTAACTTTCTTCATCATTGATTCAAGTGGAAAGGAAAGGCTCAAAAGAATTTAGTTTCTGTGCCAAGGGACTTTGTGGCCATTCTGTCACCACCATCCCCAATGGTTCAGAACTTGAAGCAACTTTTGGCTGGGACAATCAATGAATCAGTCAAACAATCAGTGTCATTTACTGAGTGCCTACTGTGGGCAGAGCACACTACTAAATGCTTGGATAAGTACAACACAGCAGAGTTGCTAGACACATTCCCTGCCCACAACGAGCATACAGTCTAGAGGGGGAGATGGACAATATATGCAATTTACTGGTGTTTATAAGTGCTGTGAAGCTGAGGGTGGGGTGAATGCCAAATGTCCAAAGGCAGGAGATGCCAGTGGAAAATGGTTGGACTGAAGCAGATTGGTCAGATGGTACTGACTACTGTCTTCTTTAGCTATTCAAATCTTAACAGCAGAGTCTGAAAATGCCAGAATCAAGATTTGGGTCCCATGTAATGTTCATCTGAACAACACATTATCTTTCACAGCCGCCTTTTCCAAACACTGGGACCAATTAAAATATCACCACTCTGAGCACTGACCTTGACATACAGTCATGAGCAGTGTGATCCTGGAGCCTTCGCCTTAAGGGGCAACCTATGGGCTTTATCCTTCCAGCTTATACAATATCCGCAGTGCAGTGTCTATAGATTTCTAATTCAGTGACATTAAGGGAAGCAGGAGGCCAAGAGCTAGAGTCTGGCATGGTTCCATTTCCCATAGCCTTGGATGATGTTAGCCAAATCCCAGGACAGTGCCCTGGCAGAACCTGGTGGAGTAGGGCCCCACATGCAAGATGTAGGGCAATGCTCCCTCTGTTTAGCCACAGGAGATCTGAACCATAATAATAATAACTGTGGTATTTGTTAAGGGCTTACTAGGTGCCAGGTACTGTACTAAGCACTGGGGTAAATACAAGCTAATCTGGTTGGACACAGTCCCTGACCCACATGGGGCTCACAATCTCAATCCTTATTTTACAGATGAGGTAACTGAGGCACAGAGAAGTGAAGCGACTTGCCCAAGGTCACAGCAGACAAGTGGTGGAGCTGGGATTAGAATCCAGGTCCTTCTGACTCCTGGGCCCGTACTCTTTCCATTAGGCACGTTGTTTCTTTATGGGCCCTGTGGGGGCCGGAGACCAGCCCCCATTACCCTACGGCCTTCCTGTGAATCTGTTCTTCTCTCCTGAACCTCCCGGGGAGAGGATGGCTTTTGGTCAGGCACTCCCCAGCTTAATTAACTCTAAGGCCAGATAACATTGAGTTTTAATTCCTTAGCAGTGAGAAGATTGCTCACCACCTTGATTAGTATTTCACTCTCCACATTTGCATTCCCATTTTGCTAACTGCCTAACTTCCTCTGGAGGGATCTTAGTGAGCAAGGAGACCAAAATGGTTGTGGCAGATGCTCCATCATGCATGTTGCTCTGCATTTGCAATGACTGGATTGCCTGCAGCAATAGGCTGCAGGTTGTTTGAGATTATTTTCCCTTGAACAGTTGAATAACTTTTCCATTTTCAATTTCCATCAGTATCACTAGGAGCGGCAGTTAAATAAGAACTACTCAACCTCTAAACCTCCAACTAGCTTACAACACCCAAATAATTTGGAAGATACAACCACGGTCCTTAATCTTGATGATTTAGGAGTCTCTGGGGTATTGGTGGAGGGGGCGGAAAGACAGGGGAGGAGCTAAACCCATACAGACCACTGTATTCTGTCCACGAACTATAAACACACTGTTTCTAGGAAGCAAAAAAGGGACTGGATTTATCCCAGAAAGTCACCCACGCTCACACTCCAGCCTTGAAGAACAAGGCTTCATGACAAGTGGTCATGTATTATTCTAAAAATAGCTTCTGCAAATACATGATAATCAGTACAGAGTCAGTTTTCTGAGAACATGGAAATTGTTTTCTTAAAGAACGTCATGTTCATCAAACTCTCCCCATTCAGACGTGGTCAAACAAATGAGATCTTAAAAACAAAATCTTGCTGGGACACCTCCTCTTAACCTAGAGACAGAGAAGGCCCAAACTAGAATGGAATTTTGGGGACTTGTCATGAAAATTTGTACATTTCATTTCTTAACGTGTCCCTAAGAGCAGAGATTTATTGTTCTTATATTGATCATAGAGGCCTACTAAACCATAAGCTGCTCTGATTATTCCTATGTAGACTGAGTCAATCACAAACCAAGAGAAGCAACGTGGCCTAGTGGAAACAGCATGAGTCAGAGTCAGGCACCTGATTTCTAATTCCAGCTCCTCAGTTGCCTGCTGTGGGACCTTGGGAAAGTCAGTTAACTTCTCTGTGCCTCAGTCTCCTCATCTTTAAACCTGTTCTAGTTCTACTTTGACTGTGGTACAGGTATTGTGTCTAACCCGATTAAAACCAGGGCTATTTCTAGCCCAGTAAAATCTTGGTAGGTCTAGATCAAGCGGTGAATCTCTGCCATTTCCATTCATAGCAAGAAGCTTATAGCTAAAATAGTGAAGGAGCCAATCAATCAACTGATCAGTTGTATTAAGTAAGCTCTTACTATGTGCAGAGCACTGTACTTGGGAGAGTGCAATACAACAAAATTAGCAGACATATTCCCTGCCCAGAATGAGCTTACAGCCTAGAGGGAACAGTCAAGCTTGAAAGTTGTATGGAGACTTCTCTTACCACCTCCAGGCCTAGTTGAAGCCAATTCCAGGATTTCATCAGGGTTTTGGGAGTGGGCTAGATTCCCTTATAAGTCAGCAGTGGAGAGTCCGATAGACCAACTGATTCATTCTATTCCGCCACTTTGGAATCAGCCCGGGTCCCTCCCTTGAGCTATAATTCTATTTGTTCTGGCAATTTTGACACCTGTCTACATGTTTTGTTTTGTAGTCTGTCGCCCCCTTCTAGACTGCGAGCCTGTTGTTGGGTACGGACCATCTCTATATGTTGCTGACTTGTACTTCCCAAGCACTTAGTACAGTGCTCTGCACACAGTAAGCACTCAATAAATACGATTGAATGAATGAATGAGTTTATGTGAATGACAAGCACAAACTGGTATATAAAATTGAAGTTTAGAATCACAGTGAACTCTTCTGACAACACATGATTTACATATTCTTGTCTGCTTCAAACATGTCTTTGGGAGTTCATTAGCCTATGCCAGTCCAATAGGTTTATAAAAGAATTACCTTAATTTTAGACTTGAACATTGCAAATCTGACACACCTCTGTATAAGGTTTAAAACAAAAATCCCAAAATACAGATTAGTGTTGATGAATAATCTGCTTTATGGTAGATGATCTTTCACACTGGTAGTTACATGGAATTAATTTATCATTAATTCCAGATAGTCATTATTGCTTTACCAAGAAGGATGGGGTGTATGTGTTGGGGGTGGAAACAGCTATCTTGTGAATATCTGTCCTCCTTTGTTTAAATTATCTTTTAATGCCTATGATGTCATCTCTGGGAGAGAGATAAAGCCAAGGACACACAGCATCAGCCTCTTGAATCTCTCCACCACCACTTTTCAAATCATCCACTGAGGGGCCATGGCACCTGATAAGCCCTGTGCAAGCAAGTACCACCAGCAGCTGTAGCTATGTTGTTTTCTGGGGACTTGTTTTATTGTCCCTAGGTCTCTTTGGGTTCCTGTTATCATAAAAGTAAACACTTCTTGACACAGCTTGGGGTAAACTTTTGGAATTCATTAATAGGAAGCTATGCATGCTGAAATACCAGTAGGTTTAGTTACCAGATTAATAGATCTAGAAGAGTGACCCAATATGGGTCACTAAAAAGAAAGTTTGAGATGTAGAGGAGATAGGAATATCACATGGTACATGCCTAGCCATAGGATGGATAGCAAGGAAGAAAACATCATATTGTTCCTCTAAATTCCTGTTGCCACTATTGGAGACAAGACCCTGCTCTGGATGGCCCATTGGTCAGCACCAAAATGTCATCTGTTATGTACCTGTTTAAAGTCTAGAGAAACTGCATGGCCTAGTGGAAAGATCATGGGCTTAACAGTCAGAAAGACCTGGGTACTAATCCCAGCTTTACCAGTCATCTGTTATGCGACTTTAGGCAACTTAACCTCTCTGTACCTTAGTTGCCTCATCTTTTAAATGGAGAGTAAGACTCTGAGTCCCATGTGGGAGAGGGACTGATGAACTTCTATCTAACACAGCAATTAGCTCAGTGTCTGGCACAAAGTAAGAACTTAACAGAAATCATTATAAAATTATCATTACCATTATCTCTTTCCTACCTTTTTGTACCTGCCTCATTCCCTATGCCTTTTTGGGTTATGGCAAATACATATCACTGTTAAATCACAACCGAGCATTTCTGTGAATTTTCTCAATTCCCTCGCAGTAGATTTGTTAATTCAAATCCAAGGAAGTACCTGTATGCATTTCTTTCATTGTGACTTTAAAGTGAATGGCATCCCAGTATCTGTGTCTCCCAAATTCTCTGTCAAACAGCCCCAGCACATGCAGTGTGCACGCGCGCACACACACACACACACACACACATTCTGTTCCAACAATACTGAATACTGTATGGGCAAAAGCTTTTTTCTCTTTTCATTCATCTGAGTGAATTCAAAAGAACAGAGTCAAGGTATTCTAGTAACTGGTTCATCAGTATTATATGTAGTAATAATAATAATAATAATAATAATGATGGCATTTATTAAGCACTTACTATCAGCAAAGCACTGTTAAAAGCGTTGGGGAGGTTACAAGGTGATCAGGTTGTCCCATGGGGGGCTCACAGTCTTAATCCCCATTCTACAGATGAGATAACTGAGGCACAGAGAAGTGAAGTGACTTGCCCAAAGTCACACAGCTGACAATTGGCGGAGCTGGGACCCACGACCTCTGACTCCAAAGCCCGTGCTCTTTCCACTGAGCCACACTGCTTCTCTATGTATATATATTAGGTTAATATTTACAAAATGCAACCATAAAAGGCAAAGTTCCAGTTTGTCGAGTAATTTTTCTTTGTTTTCCTCCTCACGTCTTGGCCCTGGGAAGTTTTTTCTCCAATCATGACCTCATCTTTTGAAGACTACAGTAAGTCACTTCACAGAAGAAAAACATTTCTCTTAGTTTACTGCAGCAGGAAAGCTCATGAAGTGAATGTGGTAATCTATTTCTGTGTCATTCTCAGCACACTAACATTTCACATGTAAGTTAATATATATTTTTTACTTCAATCATTAATTGTAGTTTGATAAGAAGCAAACCTCTCTTAGCTAGTTTTGCAACTAGCTATAGTTTTAAAAAATATCATCTCTCTCATATATACATATATAGTCTACCTTTCTATTTGAAGAACATTCCATATTTCAATTTTAAAGGGAATGCATATTTCTTGGAAAAATACTGCATTTCTGGTTAAATCTTGGCTTTGGTTTCATTTAAGGAATATGATTACATATGCTATATAATAATTTCCATTTATTCAAATATGTGTCTTTATAGTGAAAGGTAAATGAGAGAAGTTTCATAATTGTACTAATATCCTATGCCTGATGGCCAAAATGAGTGAAGCGCAATTCTCATAATTTAATTACAGGCAAAAGTCCCTAAGACAGCTGGGCTCTGTCTGAAATCCCACATAAAATATGTGCTTCACATTTAGGTACATTTCTACTTTATTTCAACTAAACAAAAAGTTTAAATCAAATAAGAGACTCCCTCCTAATGGTATGGGGAAAGGGCTTGAGTCAATTACAACCACATAAGGGATTATACATACAAAAATAAACATTGCTCATTGTCAGAAACAAAACATGATATAAATGTGCTTTCCAGTGAATTCATCTAGCTTTCACCTCAACTGTTCTGAACGATAAATAAAACTCACCAGTTATTTTCATACAAAAGAGGGCAAAAAGAGTCTCTCAATTCCATCAAGAAAGCAAACATTTTCGATAACTAAAAGGTGCTCTGATAGGAGTTCGTGACTGAAAGTAATTAAAAGCAATAGAACGTTGGCCTATATGAAGGATCAGAACCCTCTATTAAATCTCACCAACTAGCCTAACTCAGGAGGTTTTCTGAATATTCGGAGAGTGAGAAAGAGACAGAAAGTATCTGCAAATAAATAATGTTATGCTGTCTTGCAGACATGCCTCACCTTCTAGGATTTGCTTGTCAAGCTCTTTATTGAAATTGCTCAGGTCTTTAACTGATCTCCTGTGGGGGCTTAGAAGTCTTAAGTTAATTATGCATGGCTAAGACATGCTTGATGAGATGGGAAAACCATAAAGCTTTGGAAAGGGTGAAAAAATCTCTAGCCATCTGCTAGTGGTGTTACTCAGAGAACAATGTGGGAAGATGAAAGGGGTGGCTTCCAAGAGTGAAAAGGTACAGGATTTTTTTAATTACTAGGTCAATGAGACCATTACGACTTGGAATGTCTGTGAAAGCAGGCAAAACAAGCTTAGGAAGCTAAGCAGAAACAACATTGCTTAGTAAAAAAACATTTCAAGAGAGAATAAAAAAGAATTAGGTTAGCTTGCCTTAGAAATGCCTTCTAATTAGAAAGCCCAGGTAATACAGGGAAAGAAGAGAAAGGATTGCCCTTTGGATGCAATTAGATTTCAGAGCAACCTCTGTCCTTATTTCAGGTGATTTGTGGTTCTCAACAGCCCTGCAGATGGAGACCTATTGAAAGGAATATTCAGCCATGAAGGCAGCCAGAAAGTAGCTTCTGTTGTTCTTGGCAGTCCAGGTGAACAGACTGTATGTAGATTTCAAATAAACACCCCAGGTGTTTGTTCAATATGGCAAGCAGCTTCTGTTCCTGGGCCTCTAAAGGTCCTGCTAAATCTCAACTTTTTTTTCCCCCACTCTTTTAGAATTCATCAGAGAAAATGGCAGAGTTTGGGAAGCAAATTTATTTTTAATCAAAGCCAGCTTGATCAAATTTCAGCTTTTGTTAGATTCCGCTAGTTTTATCCACACATTTTTTTCTCCTTCCTTTTTTCTGCAGTTTTTTGCTATTGGAAGTTAGAGTGACCTTGGTCAAAGTAGGATGGACTCATATTAAAACTCTAATGAATGTATAGAACATTTTTTCTCTCCATTTAAAATATATATATATGTATATATATTTGTTGTAATTTTTTTCCAACTATGACCTTGTTGAAGTTAGTCAGTCAATCGTTTTTACTGAGTGCTTACATGTGCAGAGCACTGCACCAAGTGCTTGGGAGAGTATAATATAATGACATAAGAGACACATTCCCTGCCTACAACCAACTTACAGCCTAGAGGGGGAGACAGACATTAAAAGAAATAAATGAACTACAGATGTGTATATATGTATTGTAGGGCTGGGAGGGGGGATGGATAAAGAGAGCAAGTCAGGTCTATGCAAAAGAGAGTTGATGTAAAGAAAAAGACCTAGTTTCTAATTCCTACTCTGCCATTTGTCTGTTGGTATGATCTTGGGCAAATTACAACTTCTCCGTGCCTTAATGTTTACTAAATGGAGATGCAATACCTGTTTCCCCTCCTAATTGGACTCTGAACCCCATGTGGGGTTGAGGCTGTGTCTGACCTGATTATCCTGTAACTACTCCTGTGCTTAAAGTGCTCATCACATAGAAAGCACTTAAAGACCACAATTATTATCATTATGAATAATAATGCATTTATTGTTTTGTATTTAACAATTAATATTCCAGTGGTCTTGTTTTCCCCATGGAGACTGCAAGCCCCTGTGGAACAGAGGCTAGGTCTAATTTATTTATCCTAGTGTTTAGTGAGGTGCTCTGCACACGATACTCACTTGATACGATTCACATTCTTCTCTCCCCTCAAGTTAACCCACTCACTGGGCCTCAGGCTCCTTTCTCCAACAATCGGGTCTTGTTCCTGCCTTCCCTCCAGGCTGGGACTCCCTCCCCCTTCACATCTGGTAAGTCATGGCTCCAATAATCCTCAAAATCCTTGTGAAATTTCATCTCCTCCAAGAGGCCTTCCCTGATTGATTTCTAATCTCCCCACTCTATATCCCCGAATGGCTTCTCAAAACTTCCACCCCTCATAAGCACTTAAGTACTAACAAATCCCCTTATGTACTTATATACATACTTTTATACTCTTCTACTTCCTCATAACTGTTAATTGATTTTAGTTTCTGCCCCCTCTGTTGGACTGTAAACTCCTTGAAGGCAAGGATCATGTTTACTAATTCTGCGGCACTCTCTAATAAAGTATGGGCTAAATAAATACTATTGATTGACTGATAAAGATCTGAAAACTAAAAAAATCAAAGGATAAAAAGCACATTTTACAATAGCTGGATATCAAATTAAGGAACACATTCCCATCAAATAATGTTTTAGGAAAAGAGAAAGGAGAAAAGACTGCACTTACTACAGTGTTTTGCTTTCAGTAAACCACTCAATAGATACCACCGATTGAGTGAATGTGATTTCAGTAGCCATTTTTTTGTGTCTTCCATAGAGAACATACTTTAACTTCCTTAACTCTATTGTGTTTTATGTATGCAAAAGATATATGAAAAAGCTAATTTCTTTAGTCCCTGCAGATAATATTGAATGCATAAATAAAACATTTGAACTAAGCTCTGACAAACCACAGAGATATTTAGTGTACTTTGTAAGACTTTGATAAATGAAAGGAAGATGTATTGCATGCAGATGTTTTGTGCCAATCATGTACTACTGCAATACCTGGTGGAGTGGGGAAAGGGTGAAGCAAGCACTGAACACAAATAAAAAAGGTTATAGAGCAGAATCCAGACTCTTGACCATGCAAGAAACAAAAATAATCTTCAACTCCCAGGTAAGAGTTTCAAGTGACAGGCTTGACATTTTGGGGGCTGATGAACTTCCTGGGAAGGAAACATCATTGGCTGGGAAGGGAGGGGCTAGATACACAACCAGAAATGAAGCAATGTGCAAAAAGCTTCAAAATGTTGCAAAGTTCAAGTTGGTTTGGAATCATTGTTTTAGTAAATATGACTGTTTTAATAAATATACCATGTAAGAGTAAGAACATATCCTCATCTCAAACCATGGCAGTCTGACAGGCTGTACAGTGAGATAAGATATATGTCCAGATCATTTCTGAAGATGAGGAATGAAAAAAGAGCCTAGTAATGAAATTTTCAGAACAATGGTCACAACTAGAGGACTCTGGGAAGACTTTGATTACATTTAGGGGAGAGATCAGGAGTGAGGAAGTGAAAAATGTTTTAATATCAGTGGAGCTGAGAACTGAACGGATACCATTCTGGTTCTTGGATGCAAGGTTGTAGGATATGTCGTTATCATCCCCTGGGACTGATGAGCCTAGGCTGAAAAGATTAGGGAACAAACTGAAACATCAGAAGAAAAGTGAGAGGGAAGGAAAATCAGCAATTCCTAAGGTTCCTGGATTCTGAAATGTCTCAGTAGGAATCCATATGGACTGAGCCATATATTCCCCAACACACAACAAGTTTCTACCTCATGGAACAATACTCTAAATGGCTAAAACTGTAAATACTGTGTAAGAACTCATTTAAACCCGATACGGTATGGTTATATTTCATAGTCTTTGACAAAAAGCTTTTTGAGCCTACGTTTGCCAGGATCCTCTTAGAATAGACCTTTAGGGCTTTCTTTCAACAATATCTCACACCTGAACCAAAATGCACTTAAGTCTAACCATATCAAATTGGATCAATTTTTTTTCCTCAGAAATTCAGTTTCATTCCAGGATTATATTTTTCACACTCTCTTCAATGAATTACACCATTTTTTCCTTGTATTTTACCCAGAGATCTACACTGTTCTGGGTGGTATTGATGAAAAACGTTAACCCCTCTAACCTTCAGGGACTGTCCAAACTTGACTGTAACCTCAGGTAGCCAACCACAGAAAAGTGATTTTTTTTTTAACACCATGCAGTTATCAGACTTAGGCTTCAACTGTTTTGTATCACAATCCAGTCTCCAGGGCCACAAACACATCCTCTGAGCATCATTTATTTACAACAATCCCAGTAAAAACAATGCCACTAGGTCATCAGTGAAAGTTCTCTAAATATTGAATTAGGCCCGGGGAGATGGGTAGGTGAGAAAAAGTGGCATCTGGCTTTGATGTAAAAGAGAAGTCCCCTGCCAAGCATCCAACAGGACTCTAGGCACAAGAATAAGTTTATGCCATTCATAATGCCTGGAGCCAGGAATAAAGGGTGCATTTCAGAATTATTGTTGGATATATTTTACAATCCATTTATGAGAACAGAGGAACAAAGAAATGGAGGACCTGAATATGGTTTTAACTGGAGACAAGGAAATGAATGGATTTCATTTGAATGAATAACAACTATAAACTTAGGCATAAACTCACTTGTAGAGACATGCCAGAACATGCCAGGACTAAACAAAATATCTGTTCTTAATTAAATTTATGCACAAAAATCAAACACAGAATGAAATGCTGGTGCCCAATTACATCTCACACAACAACATAAACTGACCTGCAGGGAGTGAAGGTCTAAAATAGTGATTCTGTGGAGATGGTGCAACCTTGCTAAATTTAGGCAAAACAATGCAGTTCCTAACCTTGGTCTAAAAGGGCAATTTTAGGATATTGAGGAATGTGTCTATTATGCTGTTGTGTTGTACTCTGCCAAGGGCTCAGTACAGTGCCCTGCACATAGCAAGCCCGCAATAAATATGATTGATTGAAATACGATCGATTGACATTGCACTGGACTGAATTGCAGGCCCTCACTGGAACAAACAGAACAAAAACATGACTTTCAGTTACAAAAAGCAGGAATTGTATGAAAAATGTTCTCACTTGAGACATGAGCCCAAATTTGAATCCCGAGTAAATATTTATCAGGCATAAAAATGATGTCCTATAGCCTTCTTGAATGAAAATGTATTGGATGTGCATTTTAAATTTTTATCTATGATATGTGCAAGCATATTCCCAGAGAAAAGATCCCTTATCCGTGAGCTTTATTGGTGTCCTCTATTTGGGTTGCTAGATTCCCCCAAAACCCAAAAGTGTACTATTCTAAAGAAAATGAGCATTAGCGATCTAACAGACCTTAGGCTATTTTGCCTGGCAACTCATATGTGCACTATAGCCCGAAAGACAGACTTAATTTTTTTCAAACAACCAGTTTAATTTACATTCATTTGAAGTCCTCTGGGGCCCAGATGAATGGAAATTTTTTTCCTAAAACTTGACAAGTAATAATTAACTAGAGTTGATTTTTAGCTCTTTTTTAACATTAACTCTGCACCTTCGAACTATTTCTAAAGTAAAAACCTTTAAATTTTTGGAGTTTTATTTTTAAATGAGGATCATTATTGAAAGTTCTTCCATCGAATTACAAATATGGACCACTCAACTATATGCAAAATGAACAGAAAGATGACTAGGTCAAAAATGCAGGCAAACAAAGGGATGTTATTCATTTGACAGAAAATATCTAATTCATTTTGAAATTTCTTTCCTAGGAGAGGCAATGAAATGAAGAAACCAATCTCACAAAATCACCAACACATGGCAGTTTCAAAATCCATGCATTCCTTTTTTCTTGTTTTACCACCAAAACGGAGGTCATAAAATCAATGTCATTGTAATGTTTAAATATTAAGATTCCCTAATTGTTCTGATTTTGATGATTAAGAAAAAACACTGACAGACTCTTACAGTGAATGAGAAAAAAAGATAGCATTTAAAGTGCTGCTTGGACCACCTGTTCTGGACATGCTCAAGTTGAAATGAGCATACCTGATGTAAAAAAAAAAAAGGAAATAAATTAAATTTCCTCCTGCTCCTGAGAAGAATGAGCTTCCAGTGGATATCTAAAGAAGTCTGGAGACAACTTTTTCACAAATAGCATGGTGTGGAGGCTGCCTTAGAGCATTTGATATTCACTCCACCCTCAGTCCCACAGTACTTGTATATACATCTGGACTTTATTTTAATGTCTATCTGCCCCTATAGACTGTAAACTCCTTGTAGGCAGGGAACATATCCACTCTGTTGTATTGTACTCTCCCAAGTGCTTAGTATGGTGCTCTGCACACAGTAAGCGCTCAATAAAGCACCACTGATTGATTTGATATGTCAAAGGGTGAGTTGAGTACAAACAAAAAAGCAGTGATTATTTCACCAGATTGTATGACACTAATTAACTCACTGCAGAAATCCTTGAAAGCACACAGGCCATCAGCTGAAGGCAGATTTGTCAGACAGAGTTATATGGAATGTGGTAGAGGTGCTAAGCATGGAAAAGATGCTAGGAACGCCTTTTGTGGAAAATATGGAGCTCATAATCATATAGCATTGACTTATAGGCCCTCCCTCCCAAACGCTCCCTTGTCATTTCAAAACTGCTTAATTTTCACATCAAATATTCACCCTCTCAGGATAACACCAAGGCAGAAAATGGACTAAAATGCAATTAGTCACTTAACTTCAACATAATAGATCAGCAAAATATTATTATGTGAAGAGCATGTCAGTAAAGGAAAATGATTAAATCCAATGTTTTTGAAGAAAGATAATAATATGAGTGGGAGGGCAGGAATAGAAAATCTGAGAGAAATACTGTACTTAGATCTAAGTTAAATTATTGTAAGTTTTCATTATTTGTAATTTATTAGCAATTAATAAGAACTGAAAAGCTTCAAAATTGAAAGCAAAAAATAATGGTAATGCAATGTAACCTAATCAAGCACAAACTCAGAATGTAGGATAATGAACCAGGCTTCTAAATATTAACTTTATTTTAAACATGCACAATGTGGGTGGATTAATCCCATAGGAATGCAAACTTTCCTACTTTAACTTTAAAGAGATCAAACTTGAAATTCAGTTATCAGATTTTATTTTAACATCTAGATGTAAAGCACTGCAGTAAGTGTTTGAAAAAGTACCACAGAAGCCAAAGACATTCCCTGCCTACATCCAGGGTAGTAGAGAGGCCTACATACTACTTTACCAACAGGAAGACAACTCAGGTTCAAATAGTATAGTAAATATGCCAAAATGAAATATCAGAATAAATCAGAATAAGTGAATGCATATAAATACACATAAGTACTGATGATTACTATAATACAGTTTCTGTTTAATTAGAAGTAAAGGTAGTTATTGGATTGGTATGACAAAGTAATGGGAATTTTTTGGGCAAGATTTCCTGGAGGAGGTGGAATTTCGAGAAGGCTTTCAAGTTTGGAAGAGAAAAGTTCTGGCAGGTGTGGAGGAAATGGTGGGAGGGAATTCCAGGCTGGAAGAATAGCTTAAGGACTCTGAGGGGGAAGAGTTGAGATGAGAGTGTGATTAGAAGATGAACTTGGGAGGAGCCAAGAGTGGAAAAGAGAGTAGTGGGAGATGAGGGCTGAGAGGCATGAAGAAGAAAGCTGGATAGAAAATCTGAACATTTAGTGTTCAATAAATTAGGTTATTCTGGCAACTATCACTACCCTTAATCAACAACATTTGAGGGTCTACCATGTGTAGAAGCAGCACTTGAGAGAATATATGAGAGCTAGTAGACATGGTCCCTGCCCTCAATGAGCATTCAATATAATAAGCCCATTTTCTAACATAAAAATCCTGCACAGTTTATTTGATCTTCCTGAGGTGTGCCATTTTTTAACATGTTTTGAATTTTGTGATGTAGATCTCAGCTGTAAAAATACATAATAAAATAATAATAATTATGGTATTTTTAAAGCGCTTACTATTTGCCAGACGCTGTACTAAGAGCTGGGGTGGATACAAGCAAATCAGGTTGGACAGTCCCTGTCCCGCATGGGGATCACAGTCTCAATCCCCACTTTACAGATGAGGGAACGGAGGCACAGAGAGGCTGAGGAACTTGCCCAAGGTCACACACCGGCCATGTGGAGGAGCCAGGATTAGAACCTATGACCTTCGGATTCCTAGCCCTGTGCTCTATCTGCTACACCATGCTGCTTCCCCAGTAAAATGGTTATATGAGGTGCTTGCAAGCTTACTTGATTGGAAAAAAGGTGTATTCTTCTCATTATTAATAGCCTGATCTTATGAGGTAACAAAAGATAATTATGTGTAAGAAGAGAGGTCTTTGATTTAACCATGCAATAGCGAACAAAATCTATTGTTTTGCTATTGTAAAAGCTACAAATCTACTAAAGTTGAAGCCCTCCAAAGAAAGGAAGTTTTTCAAAAATGAAAAATTCCAGTAGAATAGTTCACTGATCAAGATGGGTCTCTGACTCAACATTTTGCATGAAATGAGAATCTGTCCACAATATTCTTTATCTTTAGGATATAGTGTAGGTTGGATCCCTCCAAGAAGCTGACGCTCACTATCTCTGTAAGCTTAAGTCACTATAGCTAAGGGGATCACCTTTCTAGTGGAAAAAAAAGAGTATTTATCAGCTTTGTAAGAATGATATTTATAGTGAAAAATACTGGGGGCTATCCAGTAGGGCTTTGTAGACATAATAAATCCCTAATGACCTAGATTTGGAGGGGTGAAAGGAAGGATGGCTCATGTCTATGTGTTCACAGAAAGATGAAGCAGATGAATTACAAGGAAAGATGTCTCCAACATAGACTAAGATAGATGGAGGTGGTCATCAAGCTCCTTCTGAAGAGTAAATGATGGCATTTTGTGAATATGTTCAAGAATGAATTTTCTTTCCTCCTTGGAGCATCACATATTACAATCATAGGACGCTAGGAACATAAGCCGTGCCATGGGTCAGGTAAATAGCCCACAAAGTCTGGAATTACGTCTCCAAAAGTTGCAACAGGATGCTTCAAGGATCCATGTTAGCTGTTGGTGGCCTTCCTTTACATATATCCATCCTAATGTTTAGGGATGTATCATATACCATCCCTAATGTTCCTGTCAGACAGCCCTTTCTCTCTAGGTAATCCAATTTGGACCATAAATTTGCTGATAATTTCAGAGTCCTCAAGTCTGCAATACCAGCTTGTCTACTAGTGTGGCTAGTGACCCAATTTTATACTAGTCAATCCTGCTTGACTGTTTTCTGTCCAGCATGCATAGAGCACTAAGTGCCTCTGTGGCCAGTATTTTTATTAGAAGCATCCCACCTTCCTCCGTCTCGGTTCCTTTTTGCACAGTTCTGAAGTTTGGAAGTACGACCTGTGTTTATGGGAAACTGGGAAGGGCCCTGGGGCAAATCAGGGGAATTGGTGCTCCCCCTGGAAAACTGTTCTAGGTTTCAGGGGGATTGAACAGACTACAGGTGTAATTATATTATTCTGCATGGCTGGCACAATTTACATGGTGCCGTGTGCTTCTTACACTATATATGAAGGCCATCATCAGGAACTACCTTAATAATAATAATAATTACGGTATTTGTTAAGTGTTTACTATGTGCCACGTGCTGTTCTAAACACTGGGGTAGGTATGAGGTAATCAGGTTGGACACAGTCCCTGTTCCACTTGGGACTCACAGTCTTAATCCCCATTTTACCAGTGAGGTAACTGAGGCACAGAGAAAATAAGTGACTTGCCCAAGGTCACACAGAACACACGTGGCAGAGCTGCTATTAGAACCTACAACCTCTGACTCCCAAGCCCATGCTCTGGCCATTATATCATGCTACTTATTCCACCTTCACTGACCTGACAGACTTTAGTCATGTCCGTTCTCAGCCTGTGTCTTTCCAGGTAGAATGTCATAATTGTCTGAATCTCTCCAGACCGTAAACTTTCCACCCCCAGATTATCTTGGCTGCCTTCTCTGCACTGTGATCTTCCTAACAGCACACACTATGTCAAGGCATGTGGAAGCCTCATATATTAATGGTAGCAATGACTACACAGTCACCAGCTAACCTCCCATAGACAATGGAGCCCACAGGTTAAGCACTTCAAGAAAATTCTATTCTTCTAAGGGTTTATATCATATATATATATATATATATATAGAGAGAGAGAGAGAGAGAGAGAGAGAGAGAGAGAGAGAGACAGTTCTGCTGCTCATTCACATTTTACATCAACACATTATTCATTCATACAAAAGGAAATAAGAAAAAAAGAATACGACGTACAAATTCTCTGTGATAAGAAAATACGATTCCTTTAGCTCATTTTCAAGTAAAATGGTAAATATCAAAATGATTACGTTTTTCACATTAGAAAAGATGTTATATTCTGTCAACTCAATCAAGGTGAAATTTTACAGAAAGAGTATTGTTTTTACAATAAAAGCTAACTAGAATGGCTATATTTTTATTTAATAGAAAAATTCCCATCCAAATTCCCATCATTATCTACCTTTCCTTATATAGTTATTATTAATCTTAACTGTATTATTCTAACTGATTTCAAATGCACTGGAGGTTCTGAGGACCCAATTATCTTAGTCAGTTTATGACAAAACACTCTTACACTAGTAAGAGCACAATACAAAAACCCAATTTTTTGCCAGTTGAACTATTTCTATTAGATGTCACCCGGAGATATGTTCATTGGGTAAGTGTGTAATTTTCTCAACATGAATTTCTGTTGTATACATTTTTTTCTTATTTTTAAGATCCAACTTACACTACAATGAACTTTAAAACTTAATGCTGTAACATATGTGCCAATCATATAAATTGTTTCTTTTAAGATTATCTACAGTTTTTCCTTTCTAAATGCAACAATAAATACACAAAGGGAGGCTATAAATTCCTTCCCGTATCTGGAATTTTCAAGTGAATGAATGTATGTTCCCAAGGAAAGGAGCTTAATCCAAACATTTTAGAGCAAGCTGTAAGTAATGCATTTCAGGTTAGCAGAGCTTTTTTTCCTTTGATTTGGATGCAAAGAATACTTATCAATTACTTCTGTGCTGCTCCTATTATCGGGCTATTACATGTATACTTCGGAGCAAACCTTCAATGGAAAAGCAATGCCAGGACTTATGATAAACCTTTTTTCTAAGAAACTCCAAACCCACTGACTGTGTCTTCCTTAACAAGAGGCAGCCTGGTTTGAATGAAAAACATTACACTAGGTAGTCCAGAAATCTTGATCTCACTTTGACTCTGACAGTGAGGAACCCTTGGCTAGTCATTTTACAACTCTTAAGGGTCTCAACAATCACCAATCAATAAAATAGTGAAAATACCAAATGCCCTCACCCCGTCTCATAGAGATTTCTGAAAATACAAATGAGAATGGCTATGTGAAGTGCTTTGATCTATTTTCAAGAAAAGTTTACTAAAAATCCAGGGGACCATCAGTTCTTAATTAATTCTGGTAATCAGGGTAAGAGAAAATGTGGATAAATGAAATCTCACACTTTTAGCAAACAAATTTGACATTCACTCGATAGAAAAAAGAACGGTCAGAAAGAAGATAAATGAACCTCTTTTAACTGTTTCTGCCCACTGTTCTGGGCAGAAGGAAGGCGAGGGGAAGCAAAAAGCTTGAGTACCCACAAATTAATTGAGCCCTGAAAAATCAAGAGCTGGCTGTAATAGCGTTACTATTAAACCATTGCATCGGTGTCAGTAAGTGGGAAATTGATGAATTACCATCCATCAGGATGAGCTAAATGGCTGTCTCATCCGATAGGGGAAGTTAAAGAGGATGGAGAGTAAAGAACAACTGGTTAAAGTACATTTTGTCCACGTGCTTCTCATGAAGCAAACATCAAATGTAAGCAATCTCACTTAGGATGACATCAACACAATCAACATGTATTTGCAATTGGAGTGCACCTGAATTCCATAACATGGATTTGTAATGGAAGCAGAGCAATATCGGTTACTTGGATCTGAAATCTGACTGCAGATTCCACTACCATTAGTCAGAAATGAATTCAATATCGGTATGATTAATGGGACTCAGTAAAGTGGATGCCATTCACTGTACTTATATACGCAATAGAGAAAATACCGTTTTGCTTATTCAGAGCAGAAAGAAGTGATAGTGTTTTTAACCTTGGATATGCAGTGGAGAAAAGTGTCAATACTACCAACGTGAGTTCGCAATTGAGTGTCAATAAAGTTGACAAAAGGAGTTCATAATTAGGAAGATGTAGTTAGTATTGACAGATTTAGAAGATACTATGTCTGAAATCTAATTGGAAATAAAAATTGATCTCTCTGTTCTATAAAGTAGGCCCAAAATGTTACCACCAGCATTTGCTTTGTAATCAAATATTTACTCTAGAGTTTCATTGCCTATGGTATAATTGAACTTATGTAAATTAGTGAATTTGGATCTCTCAAGTAATCATTATACAGTCCCCACTATTGCATTTCCCACTAATGGAAGATATCAGTAAATATTAAGATTCTCTGAAATTATTGGTAAAAATGACTGCGGGAATGTATGTGTTCACAGCACATATTGACTATTGTTACGGCTTTTTAAAATGTCAGGGAAATGCATTCTGAACTCACTTTGACTTTGGGCAAGTCACAACTTCTCTGGGCCTCAGTTCCCTCATCTGTAAAATGGGGATGAAGACTGTGAGCCCAACGTGGGACAACCTGATCACCTTGTAACCTCCCCAGTGCTTAGAACAGTGCTTTTGTTAATATGTTTGGTTTTGTTCTCTGTCTCCCCCTTCTAGACTGTGAGCCCACTGTTGGGTAAGGACTGTCTCTATATGTTGCCAACCTGTACTTCCCAAGCACTTAGTATAGTGCTCTGCACACAGTAAGTGCTCAATAAATACGATTGATTGATTTGCACATAGTAAAATTAATAATCATTATTATTATTATTTCAACTATATTCAATTTGCAAACTGCTCAATATCAAAGAAAATTATATTTTAGAAATTTCATTCAATGTAGATATTTACATGAGTTGCTCTTTTTAATCAGTACTGAGTGGAGGCAGGAACAATGACATCAGTAAGAAAAGGTTAATGTATTTCTTTTAAAGTTATTTTAGAATTTCTCTGCCCCAACTTCTCGCTGCCCCCTCTAAAGAATATCAAAAAATTGGAATGAATCTAAGTGAGCTCTGAAATCATCCTCACATCACCCAAAAAGCCAGCCTTCTGTCTTCTTGTTCCTCTTCTGTTTGAGTTTTATTTTGCTTACAGAAACTGTTGCATTAAAAAAAAATTGGGGGTTTTCCAGTCACCCTTAGAAATTTCCAGTTTTGCATGCTCAAGTCTATTCAAGTTAAACTGAGTTTCTCGCTTACTGTGGGTTTAATTCAGAAGCAGCCCTACCTTCGTCATCTTCCGTTTCTTCCTTGTCACCCTCGTCTAGAAGAGTGTGTGATTTCTGCACGTTTGTGGCATCCTCTTGGTGCAAAAAAGGCTCTAAAATGAACGATAAAGTAGAGTGACTTACTCTGAAACATTGCAAGAGTTTGGTCTTTAGCCAACATTAAACAAAGTTCCATCAAGTAGAAATCATGTGGAGATATAACACTATTTCCCAGTAAATAATATTCTAAAACTGGATAAAGAGTACAAAAGTTGTGTGTGGTTCATGGATTTAATTTATTCAATGGTGGGTTCATTACCTTCGATTTCCATTTGTGAACTTTGGGAGTCTGTGTCCATTTTCATTTCATTCTTCATTGAATCACTCTCTTGTCCTAAGAGCAGTAATAGAAAGTGAAGGAATGATACGAAAATATGAGCTGTTTAACTTCATCTTTATTATTGCAAAGGTAAAGGTCATAAAAAAGTATTTTTTTCAATTGCAAAAATAAAAAAGCCCTAAGTTATGATTTAACAGTACTTGTTAAGTGCTTACTTTTTGCTAGGCACTGACTAAATTCTGGGGAGATACAAGATAATATTTTTCCAATATTCAAGTACATTTATGAGATTTGTAAGCACAGCATAGGAAAGATTCCTGGAAATGCAAGGACATTCGAAATACAAATACATTTAAGTAGTATCATAGAAATGCTATTTCCTTAAGAAACAAACAAATAAAACAATCCGGGCTCTGGGCCCAGCTGTATGTAGTGTTCTTTGAGAGATGAAAACTGGTAGGAGATTGTTATCTGACTACTATTTCCCTTCCAGGGTTCCTGCTCCAATTCAATGAGTCCAATCACTGTAATCAACTGTGTCTGATCCGACTATACCTACCTCAGCCCTGAAAATCACGAGTTCCCTCCACATATTGACTATGGAACTGACCCATGAGTACATAATGGGAAATTTATGGAGTTATTTTTGCAGTATGTCCCAGCGGACAGAGCAAGAGCCTGGGAGTCCGAAGGACCTGTGTTCTATTCCCAGTTCTGCCATTTCTCTGCTGTGTGACCTTGGCCAAGACACTTAACTTCTCTGTGCCTCAGGTAGCTGATCTGTAAAATGGGGATTAAGACTGTGAGACCCATGTGGGACATGGATTGTGCCCAACCTGATTAGCTATGCCAGCACTTAGTAGAGTGCCTGGCACATAGTAAGCCCTTAACAAATACCACAAAAATGTTTCCTGTGACTACTGGCAACACTTAAGATACTAGGGAGTTGTGTTTTTGGTTTTTTTTTTAAAAAAACAGGATGTACCAGGCTATCCTCTAGAATATAGCAGTGTTGACTGGGATGATATTTATATGCTAAAGCTCAAGGCACCTGTCAAACTCTGAAGTTAGAACTGATTATTTAAGTACAGATTTTCTCGTTTCCTCATGGGCCCTGTTTTCTGAACATTAAAGCGGCTCATTAACATCTTGATTATAAACTCATTATGGGCAGGGAATGTGTCTATTTATTGTTGTTCTGTACTCTCCCAAGTGCTTAGTACAGTGCTCCAGACACAGTAAGTGCTCAACAAATATGATTAAATGAATGAATGAATCTCTGCCCAAGACGGGACAGGATAAAGGAAAGAGTGGATGTTCCTATAAGGCCAATTAGATAGCCATTCTGATGAAAAGTTGGTAGAGGTCTAGGTAAAGTTTTTTTCCAAAAGAAGATCTAGGGATTATTCTTGCCCCTCATTAACAACTAAAATTATCTAGCACCTCAATTCACTACTTGTGACCAAGAATCTGTGTTTGGATAGGTCAAAATAAAGGGAAAGAGAAGCAATTATTCTGTGATTTCCAGATATGTAGTTTGTTTTGACCTGCTAAACTCTCCATTTTGCTTTCATAGACACAGTACAAAAATCTGAGATGAGAGTTCAAAACTTACCCTCTGCAAGATCCTGCTCACCCACGGAATAATGGGTTGGTTCATCCTCCTGAATAACTTGGCCATCTTCTGAGAAGTCTGCTAGGGGAAACACAAATACACTCTAAAGTGGGCATCTATATAATTAAATATTTGGTTTAAAAAGATATCATTTTGCTAAAATGCAACATTAAAATACTTAAAAGATACTGCTCATCTAGAGCAGTGAAATTCATAGCAAAAGCAAGATGATTGCTAATAAGCACTCAGGCTGAATCGCTGAAACGAAAGCAAGTAACGAGAATATGGCAAATGCTTTTCCCCCAAAAGAGAGAACAATATTTCCACTTGACAAATACCAAAAAATTATAATTTGAAGAACCATGACATCTGTCTGTTAGAGCAGCAACCTATATACATTAGCACAATCTAAGTAAGAAACTTAAATATTAGCCCACACCAGGAAAACTCTGCACCCAATCATGTAAGCTACTTGAGGCTGGGATGATGTTTTCACAGAGAAAGCACTCAACAAATATTATTGACTAATTAATCAAGGATCACTTTCAGTGACCCAGGCAGTTAAATCCTGACACTGAATTCTGTTTCTTGGATACTTCCACTGTTCAATGGTGTGAGGATTGATAAAGCAGGAGAAAACCAATTCAAGAAGACTACTGTGTCCATTAGGAGATTAAAGACAGAATGTGGCATTAAGACTGAGTCCAAAGTAAGGGGATATAGAGTAATTATAGTGTCCGTCCTTCTTTACAGTTGGGAGACCAAGGCCTATTACAGATACCAAATTTGATTTCTTGAGCAGTTCTGCTAACGCCACTTAGGCTTGCTCAATCAATGGTATTTACTGAATGCTTACTATGTGCACAGCACATGCAGCATGGCTTAGTGGAAAGAGCATGGGCTTGAGAGTCAGAGGTCGTGGGTTCTAATCCGGACTCCGCCACTTGTCAGCTGTGTTACTCTGGGCAAGTCACTTCACTGTGCCTCAGTTACCTCATCTGTAAAATGGGGATTAAAACTGGGACAATCTGATACACTTATATCTCCCCCAGTGCTTAAAACAGTGCTTGGCACATATTACGTGCTTAACAAATACCATTATTATTATTAGTATTGCTGTTATTAGTATTAAACATTAACTAGCCAAACCGGGGCCCAAACAGTGAAGTCCTGGAATGCAGACAGAGCACCAGTATCAACAAAACAATGTCTTTCACACAGGCCTTCACAACACAGGTCATGAGAGAAGAATGGATGACAGTGGGAATGTAGACTGCAAGGTCTTTGTGGGCCAACCAACTCTACTGTATTGCACTTTCCCAAGTACTTAGTACAGTACTCTGTACAAAGTAAGCTCTCAATAAACACCATTGACTGAAAATAGGACAGCCAAACTGCTGCTCTATACTGAGCTGAAATAGGGTAACAAATAAACAGAAAGGACAGAAGAAATACTCTACACACACCATGAAGCAAAACCTCAAACAACATGGAAAAGTAGCAACGAACTGAAAGATGACAACGGGAAGACAAATTGTCCTCGAATGCAGGAAACAGAATTGGCATGACTAGTCTGGAGCAGACACTTCAGGAAGATTGGGTCACCAAGAGAGAGAAACAAAAATAGTGTCCAACACTAGAAGAAACAAATGAACAGCTCACCAGATAGAAAGTTTTACATGCCCTTGATGCAAAAAGGATTGCTTTTGCATTGATTAAAAAACAAAACTCACTGTCAATAATGTCATCTTCGAACCTGAAGGAAGGTTATGTACTTTCCTTCACACAGCTGGATATTCCTTCAGTTTTAGGATGGACTTAAGTGTTCAATATGTGCCATGCACTGTACTAAGCACTAGAATAGACACAAGAGAAACAGGTAGCCTTGCCCCATATGGGGCTCTCAGGCTAAATCTGAGGGAGGATGAGTTAATCCCCATTTTACAGATGAGGTAACTGAGGCACAGAGAAGTGAAATGACTTGCCCAAGGTGATATAGTAAACAGGTAGCAGAACCATAATTAGAACCAAGGTCATCTGACTCTCAGGCCCGTTCTCTTTCCATTAGGCCATGCTGCTTCTCTTGCTTCTGTGACTCTAGGATATCATTTCCATAAAGAATATACCACAGTATGTTCCATAAACAAAACTTGCCACTTTGACAAAAACTTCTACCAGCACATGTATGAAAAACCCATTGAAATAATGGGGTCTTCAGTTCCAAAAGATCCCTTTTTATACCACTGTAAGCTCAACCGTGGGCCAAGGAGCTTCTGATTTGAACCTGTCAAGAGCAACCTTTAATAGATAAGTGAGAAACCTGGGTAGTTCACATCTGATCCAGAGTTAATCACCAGCGAAGCAGGTATACCCCAGAGTATGTGGCTTTAATGAACTGAAAACGATTCCCCAGGGCAAATATTATCTCATCAGAGAACAACAATAGCTTTAGAACTCCGAATTTAGAGGCAAAACTGAGACTCCAGTTATATTTCAAACTGTGATTTCACACCTTTCAAATCAGTTCTAACTTCCATGGGGTTCAATTTGGCCTTTTTATTTTGGACTTGAAATGTTGGCTGCTCTGCCCAGGAAATTTACAGTCTAATAGCAGTGAAAGTACAACTATGATTTAGAATGTATTACTCTAATCATTCTCAAACAGAATTTTATAAATTAATCTTCGCATATAGCCAAAAATGTATGTAATTCATAACATTATCACTGTTTAACATTCCTGATGACATCATAAAAAATAAAATGGTCAAGGTTTAGGAATGGCTGTCACAGCCATTTTAGCTACGGGCTATGGAAAATGACAACCAATTTTGTTTAGTTTTCTTCCTCCCCCTGCCTGACTACAACTTCAACTTACACTTAATACTAACAAATATTTCCAGAATGAAAAATTTTTCCATTTCCACATAAAATCAATCCAAGGTAACTTGAGTAAACATAAACTGTAGTCCATAATAACAGATTGAGTGTAGGTGTAGAGGAGGTTTTACCCTTCAGTACTCTCCATTACAGCAAGCAGCAACCTTATTTCACTACACTTTCAGAAACACGGGATTTGACCTTGTACATGTAGTTTAAGTGCTACCATCTAATCAGAATAGCTGCAGATTTGATTTTGTAGTGTGGGCGGGGCCTGACAGATTGAGCTAGTTCTTGCATGGTGAAATGTTTCACTGCTTTAAAAAGTGGGGGTTCCTTATTATTTTGGAGGCAATCTAAATCACAACACATATACTGAATTGTGAAGTTTTCCTGCTCCAAAAAGTACAATTTGATAGTGGCATGAAACATGATATATATGACTTACTTCTGAGTTTGTCAATGTCATTGTAACAGGTGAGAACAGGAATTACATTTAAATGCAGAATTTGACATTCAAAATCTTTAAGGTTAAAGCAATATCAGAATTTAACAAGGGCCAGCATTCAAACCAAAGCTCCAACAATAGATTTTTTTAAAAAATAGCAAGAAAAAAGCCCACGTGGGATAGAGACTGTGTCTGATCCAGTTATGTTTTACCTACCCAATGCTTAGAACACAAAAAAACACTAAAGAACACTAAATATACTTAACACTTTATAAATTAAACTACTGGCCCCTCACTTAGAAAATACTACAGAAACCAAAAATATTTCATAGTTTAAAATGAAAGACACAAAAGTAAAAACAACTCACTTAAAATACTGCATTTTTATGTTGTATATATATATATATATGCATGTATATACATATATACACACACGTTTGTGTTACAAAACTATACAACAACATTATTGACATATATATATGCATGAGTGTGCCTTTTTTTGTAGAGATTAGGTACTTCCTACCCACATCTCATTCTTGGCAGCCCAAAGCTGTGGTATGGAAAGGTGGTTTGTTTAGTTACTAAGAAGCAAGAAGTCAAAAGTCCCACACAGATAATCAGGAAATAATGATAATTGTTGGTACTAATGTGTCAAGCACTGTGCTATTATATCCCACCATCCTCAGTGGATCCAAGAAGATGCCTATGGCCCAGCCCAAGCACACAGCTTGGAACATATAGTCCCCTCCCCTGCCCAATTCCTATTGCACATACTATATGCCAAGCACTGGGGTAGATACAAGTTAATCAGGTTGGACCTAGTCACTGCCCCACATGGGGCTCACAGTCTTAACCCCCATTTTACAGATGAGGGAATTGAGGTGTAGAAAAATGAACTGACTTGCCCAGGGTCACTAAATAGTCCAGTGGCAGAGTCAGGATTAGAACCCAGGTCCTTCTGACTCCCAGATGTGTACTCTATCCACTAGGCCATGTGGTTTCTCCTATTGTTATTAGGAAGGCATTAGTGTGCTGAGATTAGGATCAATTTATTTCCTTATTTCCCTCCCTTGTCCCTTTAGTGGATTAAACAATGTTTACCGGAGAATGGAATGCTTGTTTTATAGATCTTTTGCCATTCTCTATGGCATCGAATAGAACACACTGCCCAGAGTAGGTTCTCCATAAATATTGTTGTTTATAACAAATATGCCAACAAGGACTACCTGCTAGTGTTTGAAGTGAAAAGAATATTGGGGGTTTATTTTTTAAGAGGTCAGGAGAACCTTTTGGATTCATTTCTTTCAGACACTCTTTGAAAGTCAGTCACTTTCAGCATACAAAATACAGCTGGTCCTTCTTACCCAGGAGAAGTGAGGCACCTTTGTAAAAAGATTAAAAAGAGGGAACCTAGTCATGAAGAACGAACAAACTGGATTTGGTTTTTCAGTGTATCTCTTGAGAGAGAAATCAAGGGGCATCTGATATTCCAGCAAATGAAGTGGAGGAAGCTGAGACTATTAAGTATTTTGCTTCATAAACAGAGAAAAATGTTTAGAAATAAAGTACAACAAAGGGCCTGTTGACAGGTATGATGAGCACTGCTTTGAAAATATTTTCATTCCCATAGTTTAATCTACAGCTCTTCTAGATTGGGTACACTGGTGCTATCATTTTCATGAATTTATAAAATAGGTCTTTATGGATACACTGGTTTACACTTATTTGGGAACACGATTGTTTTAGTTATTTGTTCAGTTTTCTGAGCATTATAACATTTAGTTAGGCACTACCACCAAGGGCAAGATGGGACTTGGTTTACAGAGTTGATTTTGGAGTGGAATGCACCTGGAGAAGACCTATCCAAATAACAAGAAAAGTACAGATATTATCCTTACCTCAAACTCAAGAAGATATCACGCCATTTCCTTCTATTCCCCAAATCCCTGCTTTCACCTGACCTCTACTGAATCAAACTACTCAGTGATAAGCTTTGCACAAAATTGCCTATAATGAACCATCAAAGAGTAAAAATGCTCAGAATTGGGAAAAAATAATAATAATGCTGGTATTTGTTAAGCGCTTACTATGTGCAGCGCACTGTTCTAAGCGCTAGGTTAGATACAAGGTTATCAGATTGTCCCATATGGGGCTCACAGTCTTAATCCCCATTTTACAGATGAGGGAACTGAGGCCCAAAGAAGTGAAGTGACTTGCCCAAATTCACACAGCTAACAAGTGGTGGAGCTGGGATTAGAACCCATGACTTCTGACTCCAAGACCCATGGTCTATCCACTATGCTATGCTGCTTGGATAGGATCATGAATATCCTTAATTTGTAATGAAGAAAGCGACAAGAATCATTCATTATATATCTCAAAAAAAATAAAATAATAGGAATAGTCCATACAAGGTGTTTCCCAAAGCAGGGCCTATCAACAGGCTATGATAATTAGCAGCAACAGCCATCATCTTTATAGTTGATATAAAAGGATGGCTACTTGCACCCTATTTTTGACCCCTACTAATCATCCTTGTATTCTGGCTGCCTTCCCCCACTGGGCCCTAAGCTTCAGCAAGGGCCCTAAGCTTCAGAGAAGCAGCGTGGCTCCGTGGAAAGAGCATGGGCTTTGGAGTCAGAGGTCACGGGTTCAAATCCTGGCACCACCACTTGTCAGCTGTGTGACTTTGGGCAAGTCACTTAACTTCTCTGGGCCTCAGTTACCTCAACTGTAAAATGGGGATCAAGACTGTGAGCCCCACGTGGGACAACCTGATCACCTTGTAACCTCCTTAGCACTTAGAACAGTGCTTTGCATGTAGTAAGTGCTTAATAAATGCCATTATTATTATTATTGTTATTATTCAGCAGCTCAGGTGCAGCCATGAGATACCAGGGTTCCAGACTCCAACTTCACCCTGCTTCCAGTGAGTCCAGTCAGTCAAGCAATCATATTTATTGAGCACTTACTATGTGCAGAGCACTGTATTAAGAGTAAGTTCATTGTGGGCAGGGACTGTGACTTTCTATTGTTACACTGTACTCTCCCAAGTGCTTAGTACAGTTCTCTGCACACAGTAAGCACTCAATAAATACGAATGAATGAATGAATGAAGTTTGGGGGAGTACAGCACAAAAACATAACAGACACATTCTCTGCCCACAAGGAGCTCTCCAGCCTGCTTATGCAATTTCTGCACATACACTACACTGCTTAACCATAGTGAGTTCTGTCTGAGACAAAGCTCTGATAACTTGCAAGAAAACAGATTTTGCTGGAAGCATTAGAAAGGCCCGTTAAGCTTCCATAAAATGACAAGAGATTCATGGCAAACCTGCGCCAACTCTGCCCAAAATGAGCATCACAAATGAACATTCCAATAACTTTGACATTTGATATAGCCAAATTTTTAAATTTCTGATTGGCCTTGTACTGCATGACTTGCATACCCAGGGGGTTTGCCTCTGACGCTAACTGAAGAAAACAAAAGCACATAATTTAGTTTCCATACTTTCTGGTTCCAACCTATAGAGTGTACATTTGAGTCTTGTAGGGCAAACCCTCCAAAACCAAGTGTCTATTTATTGGGAAGATGGGGAAGCGAAAGGTATTTAAAGAGTTGTGGCAATGAAGGATCAGAAGTTCATCTCTGAGTGTCAGAACATTTTTTTCCATTCCCACCTCCTAGCTTTCTAAAAAAAAAAAAAAACTCTGATTGGGAGTACTGTTGGCCCAACCCAGCAGTCCTCATTATTGATGTGGAAGTGGGCAAAAGGTCAGCAGCAAGATAGATAATAATAATGATGGCATTTGTTAAGCACTCACTATGTGCAAAAGCACATTCTAAGCGCTGGGATTGATGTGACGAGGTTGGTGTTAGAGAACCAAAGTGTGGGGGCTGGACTGGAGTAGGAAATCAGTGAGTTGAGACAGGAGGGGTGAGCTGATTGCATGCTTAAAATCCATCCCTAAAGAGTTTCTGATGTAGAGATGGATAGGCAACCACTGGATGTTCTTGAGGAATGGAGAGATGGTGACTGAATATTCTTTTTTTTTTTTTAAATGATCAGGGCAGCAGAGTGAAGTAAGGACTGGATGGGGAGAAACTGAAGGCAAGAAGGTCAGCAAGAAGGCTGATTCAGTAGTCAAGGTGGATATGATAAGTGTTTGGATCAGCAGTTTGGATGGAGAGGATAGGGCAGATTTTAGCCATGTTGTAAAAGTAGAACTGACAGGACCTGGTGGCAGACTGAATATGTGGGTGGAATGAGAGATATGAGTTAAGGATAATGCCAAGGTTATGGGCTTGTGAGACCGGAAGAAGAGTGGTATGATCTACAGTAATGGGAAAGTCAGGGGAAGGAGAGGATTTGAGTGAGAAGTGGAGGAGTTGCTTTTTTGGGCATGCTAAGATTGAGATGAGGGTGGGACATTCAAGAAGAGATGTCCTGAAGGGAGGAGGAAATGCAAGAGGAGAGAGGTCAGGGTTGGAGAGGTGGATCTGGGAATCATCCGTGCAGAAATGGTAGTTAAAGCCAAAAGAGTGAATGAATTCTTCAAGGCAGCGGGTGTAGATGGAGAATAGACCTGATTCCTTAGGGACTCCCTCAGTTAGAGGATGGGAGGCAGAGAAGGAACCTCGAAAGAGAATGAAAAGGAGCAGTCGAAGAGGAGAAGAAATGGGAGAGAAGATGTCAAGTGAAACTAAGATTAGATAATGTTTCAAGGAGAAGGGGGTGGTTCACATTATCAGTAGCAGTTGAGAGGTCGAAGAAGATTAGGATGAAGATAAATTATTATCCATTTTATGCTGTTTACATTCCCTATAGATAAGCATGCATCTGTGAAAGAACTGTCTAAATAACAAGATGAGCAAAGATAACATCTTCATTGATTTTAACACTTCTTGCCATGGATTTCATTAGAGGTAAAACTAAAACATTACAGTCATGTACTTCCCCAGTGGATTATTTCTCTAAGGTCAGATCTACACAGTCACACAATTAGCCATATAATTAGCCAAAGAACTTACCCCCTAACCCCTCCTACTTAGATGGAATTCCACAGTTAATTGAAGAGCATATTTATTCTAAATTATTCAGATCATACCCCAACACTTTTCAAAGTGGCAGCTAGTGGTCCACGGGGATCTATTGTGATTTATGAATAATCTCTAAGACAAAGGTGCCTTGGGTAAGAGGCTAGGAGGGAGGACAAGGCTATGCTGATTTTCCTATTTCTAGAAAGGAATCTACTACCTATGCCTAGGAATGACTCATCAACTAATTCATTCATTTAACCATATTGAGTGCTTACTGTGTGTAGAGCACTGTACTAAGTGCTTAGCACTGTACTAAGTGCTTAAATCTAGCCCAAGCTTTCTGCATTCCCAAGTCAAACACTGATTTCTATGGAATAGACTCTAGACTGTAAGGTCATCGTGGGTAAGGAATGTGTCTGTTTAACGTTCTATTGTACTCTCCCAAGTGCTTAGTACAGTGCTCTGCACACAGTAAGTGCTCAATAAATATGACTGAATGAATCAAAGACTAAAATTTTCCTCTCCTTAATTCACTGAGGGGGAAGGTAGACCCCACTACATGGTCCACCAGGCCCCAACTTCATTAGTGTGGCCTTGGTGCTGAACATATCAAACTCTCAGAACAGTAGTTTTTCTTCCCATAGATTGCTTCACCCTGTCTTTTTTCAGAATATTTTCCCACAGTAAACTGAAGACCAGCTACTGGAAAACCCTTTATTATCTATCTAGACAGCAAGATGAAAAATTCCTAAAATCATAAGTAATTCTGATACCACTCAGACCACTTTTTCCAAAAAAAGGCACTAATACAAGCTATACATGACAGATACACCTCTGTGTTTTCTACTTACAAGTGGAAAGGGAAGATGCTTTACTGATAATTTGTATTCCCGTATTTAGCAGGCTGTAGCGCAAGAGTTGCATTCTTAAAAAACCCACATTAAGGAAAATTTGTGCTACACTATTCACCTGTGTCCTACATTGTGGGTATGTGTATAGCTGTTTCTTCCACACCTTGTCTTGCTGAATCAAAACAGGCACACCCGGCAGGAAGAACATGCCCTAATTCCGGTAGAGCATTTTAGGCAAAATGTGTAGCAGATGAACGTGGATTCTGGCTAAGTGATTGTACTTGATGATTCAGGGAAGATCTGCTTCAGAATAGGGGAATGGACCATATAATCATAGTGATGGTATTTGTTAGGCTCTTACTATTTGCCAAGTACTGTTCTAAGCATTGGGGTAGATACAAGGTAATCAGCTTGGCCCACGTGCGGCTCATAGACTTAATCCCCATTTTACAAATGAGGTAATTCAGGCACAGAAAAGTTAAGTGACTTGCCCAGAGTCACACAGCCAATAAGTGGTGGAGTCAGGATTAGAACCCACGACCTCTGACTCCAAAGCCCAAGCTCTTGCCACTAGGCCACGCTGCTTCTCTATGACTTTTGCACATTACTTCTAGCACCAACAAGTTTTATCATTGTTTGACTTGGCAAATATAATATGACAAAATGTTAAGGCCTAATTAACATTAGGCTCCTAATTGGTCGAGTCTGCATGACTGTCTCTTTTGCACGAGGAAAACAAGCTCTGATCCTTTTCACCATAATGTACTCATATATGTGGAAAACTAAAGAAAAATAGTAAAATAAAATATCAATGAAAATGTGTATCCAATGCTATCAGTGTTTGTTCAGAAAGTTCATCTTCCTGATTTGATTAAAAAAATAACATTTCCCCTGTTTGCCATTCGTCATCCAACTGTTCACTTTATTCCTTTGAGGTAGCAGTTTAATTCCATTCAGTATGCATAAAACTTCCTTTCCAAGCAATTTGTGACACTAAATATTACCAGTGATGAAGGCAAGACAAAAGATTGCTGCAGAGGGAAAAATCTGCCTTCAAGAATTGCAGTAGAGCAAGCTGATGTTATAACTTGCTTGTCTCTCTCATTAAACATTTGCCAGCAGAAACACATTGAAAATATGAAATACCCCACACCACCAATACTGATTGTGCGGTGCCTACATCAGGTATTGGAAATAGGAAGTCTCACAAAGAATATGGGCCAAAGAAAACTCCACCCCACTTTCATTTTCTCTTCTACTGAACATGGACATGTCTGACTTCATCTGGGTCATATTGCCATCCCTGGTGCTTTTCTAATATCCCATCTTATGAATAATTCATTCATTCATTTAATCGTATTTACTGAGCGCTTACTGTGTGCAGTGCACTGTACTTAGCGCTTGGGAAGTACAAGTTTGCAACATATAGAGACAGTCACTACCCAACAACGGGCTCACAGTCTAGAAGGGGGGCTGTGCCCCCTGTGCTTGCGGGGTCTGCTTCTTTGGAAACCCCAAATTTACACAGCACCCTCTGAGTCTCTCATTCTTTGACTACTTTTTAAAGTAATTTTACTCACATATGACAATTTGGAAAGACTCAATCAATGGCATTTATTGAGTGATTACTATGTGCAACGCACCGTACTAAGCTCTTGGAAGAGCGCAACAGAATAAGCAGATACGTTCCCTCCCCATAACGAGTTTACATTCTTGTGGGAGAGACAGACATTAGTATGAATAAGTAATTTATAATATATAATTTAAAGTTTGGTACATAAGTGCTGTGGGACTGGGGGTAGGACGAATATCAAACATCCAAAAGTCACAGATCAAAGTGCATAGGTGATGCTGAAAAGAGAGCGAGCTGGAGGAAAGAGGGGTCATTTGGGAAAAGCTCCTTGGAGAAGATGTGACCTTAATAATGCTTCGAAGGTGGAGAGAGTGATTGTCTGGATTATATATATTTCTAGGCCCTGAGCCCATTGTTGGGTAGGGATTGCCTCTGTTTGTTGTTGAACTGTACTTTCCAAGCACTTAGTACAGTGCTCTGCACACAATAAGCACTCAATAAATGCAACTGAATAAATGAATATGGAGGGGGAGGAAGTTCCAGGCTAGGGGGAGGATGTGGTAAAGGGTTCAGAGGTGAGAAAGTTGAGATCAGTGCACGGTGAGTAAGCTGGCGCTAGGGGAGCGGAGTATGCAGGCTGGGATAAAGTAGGAGATTAGTGAGGTGAGGTAGGATGGCTAAGGAAGAGCTAAAATATTTTAAGTTACATAATAAATGCCCCCCACAGGGTAGAAACATGTCAGTTTGATATATTTTGTAGGTATATACTTAGGCTGCTGCCCGGATCATCTTTGTGCAGAAACGTTCTGCGCATGTTTCTTCCCTCCTCAAAAATCTCCAGTGGCTACCAGTCAACCTACGCATCCAGCAAAAACTCCTTACTCTCGGCTTCAAGGCTCTCCATCATCTCGTCCCCTCCTACCTCACCTCCCTTCTCTTCTTCTACAGCCCAGCCCGCACCCTCCACTCCTCTGCCGCTAACCTCCTCACCGTACCTCGTTCTCACTGTCTCACCGTCGACCCCCTGCCCACGTCATCCCCCTGGCCTGGAATGCCCTCCCTCCGCACATCCGCCAAGCTAGCTCTCTTCCTCCCTTCAAAGCCCTACTGAGAGCTCACCTCCTCCAGGAGTCCTTCCCAGACTGAACCCCCTTTTTCCTCCCCCCCATCCCCTCCACCCTACCTCCATCCCCTCCCCACAGCACCTGTATATATGTTTGTACAGATTTTTTACTCTATTTTACTTGTACATGTTTCCTATTCTATTTATTTTGTTAATGATGTGCATCTAGCTTTACTTCTATTTATTCTGATGACTTGACACCTGTCCACATGTTTTGCTTTGTTGTCTGTCTCCCCCTTCTAGACTGTGAGCCCGTTGTTGGGTAGGGACCGTCTCTATATGTTGCCAACTTGTACTTCCCAAGTGCTTAGTACAGTGCACACAGTAAGCACTCAATAAATACGATTGAATGAATGAATGTAGATAATAGTGCCATCAAGAACAGTGCTTTGCACATAGTAAGCTCTTAACAAATACCATCAAAAAAACCAAAACGAGAATGTCAGTGATGGCAAAATTCACCCAAGGAGGTGTGTGGGACTGAAGAGGCCAATATGAGAGCGCAGTCTCAACCATGTTGTGTACACACAAAGGTTGATCTTTGTTGTGCTCTCATGTCCAACGTTTGCAGGACTTGGTGCTCTCTTTCCTTTGGCCTCCTCATCTCTGAAATCCTACTGAGCCTCTAGTTATGCTCCATACATCTTGGAGAATAATTTTAATGAGGAAAAACATAATGCTGTGTTGTCAATTCCTTTAAGCACCCCAAACAGGATGCCATGACAAGAGTAAGAACTGGAAGCACTTCAAAAGTGTATGATCTCCCCGAAGGCCTGTGATTTGTATATATATTATGCCACTTATCCCGGAGAATATAATAAATATTTCTATAAGAGATCCTGATTCTAGCTATATAGAGATCATAAATAGCCCAGATGTCACCCCAAAAGAAATGTGAATGAAAGGTAATAATGGAGTATGTTTGGAAAGAATCCTCAACATCTCTGACTGCTGTTAGCCCCAAGGTGACCTCAATCTATGAGGATTTCAAAGGCAAACACATTTTTTCAATTTATACACTATTTCTATCAACCAGTTAAGACAGCAGTTATGTCAGCATTGTACACCTGGACTAAGCGTTAGTCTAATAGTTGTGTGAAAACAACAGGCTTTGGAACCAAAGGGCAAACATCATTCCAGACTCATTCTATTTTAAAATGGGAATTGGATCAAATGCCATGACAGAATTTAAACATCAAAATGATGTTCTGAATAAAAAGATAATGAATTTTATAGTACTTTCGCAAAATATGCCTTACTTTAAAAACTCTAATAACCATAATAAAAAAGGATGTTTCTCCCCAGTTTGAGTTATCAGTTACACTTTATAATGCATCACTGTACTGTTTTGCTCTTGATATTCCATAAAGATCTACAAGAAAATCTGGGCTAGCATGAGCAATTAATAGTGTCAAACTCTAGAAATATCATGAACACTGTCTCTGAGATGGTGTAATATCTCTAATCCAAACAACTCAACAGGAAAATCTCAGCTTGAATCATTTAAATTAGATCATCTCTCTTTCTTGTTTCCTAAATCCTCTGCCGTTCGGCCTCGTGACACTTTTAAATATTTATTACAAACTGAAATGATCTGAGGGTCTAGCAGAGTCTGCACAAGATAAACACCTCTCTCTCTGCCTTCTCATTTATGACACCATCCACTTCTGCCTTCAAATGGTATGTTTATAGTTGGTTTCTTATCTGAATAACTAAACTTAGTCTGTCCCTTCAGCAAGGCATTTTGAACTGGAGTAAGGAGCTGCGATGTCCTTCCACGTATCTAGCTGTCATGACTCCCTGTAGGTGTTAAGACAGACCTAAAGGGGATGGTTGTCTTGAATGGAAAATGAGCTACTGATTTTTTTTAATGGTACTTATTAAGAGCCTATTATGTGTCAGGTGCTGTAAGCAATGGGGTAAATACAAGTTGATCAGGTTGGACACAGTCTTGCTCCCACATAGGGCTCACACTTTCAATCCCCATTTTACCAATGAAGAAACTGAGGACAGAGAAGTTACGTGACTTGCCCAAGATCACACAGCAGACAAATGGCACAGGTGGGACTAGAAGCCAGGTCCTCTGATTCCCAAGACTGTGCTCTTTCCACTAGACCACACTGCTCCTCACAACCACTCTCCTACTTTGGACTTCTTAATTTTAGTCCTTTCCCCCTTTAAACAATCCTCCCCAAACATAATGAAAACATAACTTCAAGGTGGTGCATAAAAAACTAAATCAAGTGAAGATAAGTCTGGAAAAAAATAAACAACCAAAAAAACCCCACCCTCATAGATTTGAGTAAAACTATGTCTTTTTAGGCCTGAACTATTCAGATCAGGTAGAAATAACTGGTGGGATTCACTGTATAGATCCTCGGTCTGCCTGAAAGTCCCGCTGTTCAGATTTTATCTTTAGAGATATAAAAGCTAGTGCAGTACCTTCTTGATCCTTGCAGAGTCCAACAACTCCTTCTTCTTCTGATGGACGGGGCTCATTGGAAAGTTTTGCCTCATCTATGAAAGAAAAAAAGAACAAAGAAAACAGAGGCAATTATGTATTTTGTGTTGAGCTGATCATGTTTCATCCCCAAAATCTAAATCCAAATCCATGAGCCTCAATTCGATTTCAGAAAATTATTTGGATAGTGAAATGGTTTCACAGGGAATCTAAAAAACCAGGAGACTAGAGATAATTTTGCTAGTTATCAAGCTTACTAGAAATGATTAGACCATTTTATATACAATGATTATTTTAAGTCATCAATTTTGCTTAGTAACAGAAAATAAAATAGAAACAGATTTGATTCTCAAAAGTGTTTTCTGAGTTTCAAATGTTTATTTATTTCAAATCCAGCATTTCTTTTAAATTATGCCAGGCTGTCAAACCACAGGGAATATTTCAGATATCTGTCAGTGCAGGGATATTTAAGGGGAATGTTGGTGAGGAGAAACAAAAGCCTTTCAACAATTTCAAGTCATCCAAGCAGAGAATCGACACTGAGGAATTCTGAAATGCCAATTTCCACAATGGAACCCACTAAATATGGGACGGAAGGCAAGTTACTTCGCCTTGCTATGTGCAAACTTCCTCTGCAGTGATATAAAGATAGTGATGTTTCTATCTGGCACTTAATCTCTAGAGTGGTAGAGGTTTAATTAAGACATTTTCTTCAAAACAATTTGAGGAACAAGTACAATTAGAAGAATGGTTTATAGCATTTTGATTTTCAAAGGCAAACCTATGGCAAAAATAATTACTACCAAATGATTCCATGGATTAATCATGGTACTTGTTAAATGTGCCAATCAATCATATTTACTGAGCTCTTACTGTGTGCAGAACACTGTATTAAGTTAGGAGGTTCCAGTACAACTGAGTTGGTAGAAATGTTCCCTGCTCATGAGGAACTTGCAGGCAAAGCACCATTCTAAGAGCTAGGGTAGATGCAAGAAAAAAGGTTGGACACAGTCCCTGCCCTACATGGGGCTCACAGCCTAAGAAAGAGGGAAGAAAGTTGATGGGATAATATGGAGAACCCTTATTTGGTTCAACAGTTTCCAAAATGATACCTTGATTTTACATTGGACTTTTATCCCCAGTGCACTTTTGCACCACTTAAACTACTTGTCCTCACAACATCCCTGTGATATAGGGAAAAGCAGGCATTATTATTCCCATACATATTGCCAGTGTGAAAATTTAGATATAGAGAGATTAAGTGATTTGCCCAATGCCACACAACAGGCAAGGTTCCCGCAACTTCTGGTCCCAGGCTACTTCCCCCCTACCATGCTGCTTTGCTAAAATAATAATTGTGGTATTTGTTAAGCACTTACTATGTGCCAAGCACTGTCCTGTGCACTGGGGTAGATACAAGGTAGTCAGGTTGAACACATCCCTGTCTGACACAGGACTCACAGTATTAAACCTCATTTTACAGATGAGGTACCTGAGGCACAAAGTAAAGTGACTTCCCAAGGTCACACAGCAGATAAATGGCAGAGCTGGGATTAAAACCCATATCCTCGACTCCCAAGCCCATGCTCTTTCCACTAGGCCATGCTGCTAAAATGTAGCAACAGAATTAGTATTATTCTCACCAGTGCCCAAGTCCTGAGGTGGTAGTAAAGTAGGTACTTTCAGGCCACTGAGGAATATTTTCAGCACTACTGCACTGTCTCTCTTATTGCAGTGAATCTCTCCTGATGGTCTTGTTTGGGCTTCTAAACTGTGAGCCCATTACTGGGTACGGACCATCTCTATATGTTGCCGATTTGTACTTCCCAAGCACTTAGTACAGTGCTCTGCACACGGTAAGTGCTCAATAAGTATGATTGAATGAATGAATGAATGAAATGTGTGTTCTACAGTACAGCAACAGTAATGTCGTTGGTGCTCTCCCCATGAACTGAAAGATTTAGGCCCTGAAGAAAATGGAACATGTGCATTACTCTATCAGCTAGTAGTGATTCCACATTTATTAACTAGAAGAGAAAGTTTTTGTCTAAGTCATAGCCATTCTTAGCAACAATAATAATAACTGCGGTATTTGTTTAGGCACTTACTATGGGCTAAGCGTTGAACTAAGTGCTGAAGCAGATACCAAATAATCAGGCCGGACCCAGTCCCTGACCCACATCAAGTGCTTAGTACAGTGCTCTGCACACAGTAAGTGCTCAATGAATATGACTGAATGAATGGGGCTTACAATCTAAGTAGGAGGGAATCCCCATTTTACAGATGAAGGAACTGAGGTACAGAGAAATGTGGCTGGCTCATAGTCACATAGCAGGCAAGTGGCAGGGCCAATATTAGAACCCAGATTCACCAAGTCACCAGCCTGTGTTCCTTTCCTCTAGGCCACACTGCTTCTCTAGTAACAGTGATGAAATGTTCTGGGGTGAATCTTCTGTTTTTGACAGCTGTTTGCCCCAAGACCAGAGCCTGGATTCTGGGTCAACCAGATAGTGTACTTGAAAGCTCAAAGAACAGCTTGAGGACTGAGTCTATCAATCACTCAGTAGTTTTAATTGAGCACTTACTGCATGCAGAGAACTGTAGTGAGTGCTTGGAAGAATACAGTAGAACTAATAGAAATCATCATTGTCCCCAAGGAGTTTACAATCTAGAGGGAAGACAGACACTAAAATACAGATAGGAGAAAGTAATGGAGTGTAAAGATATGTGCACAAGGTAGACTGTGAGTACTTAGATGGTTAGGTGTGCAGAAAGGCTCAAACGGCCATTGGGACTGGACTACTGCATCAGCCTTCTCTCTGATCTCCCATCCTCGTGTCTCTCCCCACTTCAATCCATACTTCATGCTGCTGCCCGGACTGTCTTTGTCCAGAAACACTCTGGGCATATTACTCCCCTCCTCAAAAATCTCCAGTGGCTACCAATCAATCTGTGCATCAGGCAGAAACTCCTCACCCTGGGCTTCAAGGCTGTCCATCACCTTGCCCCCTCATACCTCACCTCCCTTCTCTCTGTCTACAGCCCAGCCTGCACCCTCCGCTCCTCTGCCGCTAATCTCCTCACCGTGCCTCGTTCTCGCCTGTCCCGCCATTGACCCCCGGCCCACGTCATCCCCCAGGCCTGGAATGCCCTCCCTCTGCCCATCCGCCAAGGTAGCTCTCTTCCTCCCTTCAAGGCCCTATTGAGAGCTCACCTCCTCCAGGAGGCCTTCCCAGACTGAGCCCCCTCTTTCCTCTCCCCCTCATTCCCCTCTCCATCCCTCCCGTCTTACCTCCTTCCCTTCCCCACAGCACCTGTATATATGTATATATGTTTGTACATATTTATTACTCTATTTATTTTACTAGTACATAGCTATTCTATTTATTTTATTTTGTTAATATGTTTGGTTTTGTTCTCTGTCTACCCCTTCTAGACTGTGAGCCCACTGTTGGGTAGGGACTGTCTCTATATGTTACCAATTTGTACTTCCCAAGTGCTTAGTACAATGCTCTGCACACAGTAAGCACTGAATAAATATGATTGATTGGGAGAGATTTGGTAGTGAGATTAGAGATTAATCAGGAAGGGCCACCTAGAAGAGATGTGATTTAAGGAGGGCTTTACAGATGGGGAGCGTTGTGGTCTGAAGGATATGAAAAGAAAGGGCGCTTCATTCAAGAGGCACGGTGTGAGAAAGAGGGCAGTCAAGGAAGAGATGAGAAAGGGATACAGTGACTAGTCTTTCCTTCATATTGCCAGGTGCATCTTTTATACTGCAAAGGTAATGGATATCACTGAGAAAAGGCTATCACACTCAGAAGAGCCAGGCAAGTAGTCAGTCTTCACTCTTTGGGGTAGTAGCATATTGGAAAATTATTATTATTAATGATGATGATGATAATAATGATAATAATGATACTTATCAAGGACTTACTATGTGCCAAGCACTGTTCTAAGTGATAAGGTAGATTCAAGTTAATCAGGTTGGGTCCAGTCCCTGTTCCACATAGGGTTGACACTCTTATGCCCATTTTACAGGTGAGGTAACTGAGGAACAGAGAAGTTAAGTGACTTGCCCAAGGTCACACAGCAGACGTGGTGGAGCCGGGATTAGAAGACAGGTCCTTCTTACTCCCAGGCCTGTGCTCTATCCACTAAACCACACTGCTACCTGGTATTGTTTGCAATACGAGGGTCTGGCACCCTCAACAGTTGGGCCATTTATATGGGTGCATGTTTGGATGGGGAAAGGTTGTGAAATCAAAGGAGGCTGGAACTAAAGGATATGTATCCTTTGAATAACACCAATAAAACCTCAACAGTGACCTGATCCTGTTGAAAGTGAATTACTTATATAATGCTACCAGTCAACAACTTTTCATATAGTAAGAAAAAAATAAATAAAAGCCTGTTCCTCCAGTTGATTTCTTTTCAAGGACTGTATTGTGGTAAATGGAGCCAAGTGATCTCACTGTCTTCGTTTTGTGTTTATGATGATGGTCTTTTAAAATTTGCTCTCCCAGGTTACTAAATAAGATTTTGTCTTCCTGAGAGGTAGTTTTCAGTGAAAAACAAGTCAGGCTGAGCAGCCTGAACATGGATGTTCAGTATACAGCATGATGGGTGTCTGGCACACCTGAGACAGAATAAGACACTTCAAAAATATCAAGAAAAGCACTTCACATCCTGAAGAGATGAACGGGAAACTGTTGGGAATGAATGTATTTTTAGGTATTCAGTGGCAGTTATTTTGATAACTGCATAATTTTGGCTGTCATCCTTCTAACAGAGAGCTTGCCAGGGTGAATAAGGCAGAAAGGGGTGACAAATGAAAAGTAATGATAATCTCTGTTGAACTGTAAGTGCTATTTCACTTAGAAATGTCCAATTTATAATCCATGACCTGGAGTTTATAAACATGTAATTTACAAATCTGCCCTTTGATGAGCCATGGCTTTTATTGAGAGACTTTGGTTCTCACATATGGCTTCCAGTTTGTAGAAGTCAGTCTCAATAATGAAGTTATATATGGTTCTGAAAGGAAACAACTGAAAACACTGTAATTCAAATGTAATTCCAGCCAAAACTATAAAGAACACTCTACTTTTTTCAAAGAAAAAAAAGCTTCCTTATTTCTTTTCAGTATTTCTTCATTTTTCTCTTTTAAACTAAATCCAGGCAAATGTCCTGATACAAACCTCCAAAGACTGTTATTTTCCCTTCTTAGGGGATTACCAACCTAAATTTTATGACTTAGGGGGAAAATGGAGTCAGTTAACTTAAACAGGAAAGCCTGCACTCCTGGACTGAAATGCATTCATTCATAATGAATGGAGTTGCAGTCTCCAATGGGAGAATTGCACAAACCCCGAGTTAATCTGGTGAAAAGGTGCAAGCATTTTCAGTCAATAGCATTGACTGCGGTTATTGTTCACCAAAGCGAATAAAGCCTGGGAGAATGCTCTAGAGAATTTAACACAAACCTGTTCCTTGGCTCAGGCCTTCCATTTCCTCAGGACTTTGCTTCTCTTCTGTGCCATTATCATCTTTCAAGAAAATCACAGAGAAAAATTCAAATCAATTTATGAAATATCCCTTTAGAGCTAATAGGGAACACTGAAATTAATTATAACCAATGTAGCATAGACAGTTAATTTATAACCTGGACTGCAATAAAGCAAAGAGATGTATCAGAGGAACCAACCAGCAAGATTACAAATACAGTTACATTCGAAACAATCCCCAATGAAACAGAGGCAGATTACCATGGACATTTTACTGCAGTTAACAAAAATCACTCCACAGTCCTGGGAATGTCACACTCAAAACAGCAGAAAGATTTGGGGATAGATGGGGAGCTTTTCATATTTACATACCTAAAGGATGGGTTTTTACTGGCTGAGTTTCTATGTGAATTACATTCCTGTTTTGTATTTCACATAGGGAAAGTTGTTTTCATAATGTGTCTTTTACACAAATGTTCTAATCGATGTGTGCTTTGAAATATGTGAAACATGCTTTTTTTAGTTAGAATTATACAATCGAGAGTATTTATTGAGCACTTACTATACTGGGTAGAGTACTGGAGGAAGGAGCTGGGAGACTACAATGGAGTTAGTAGACAAGATTCCTGTCCTCAAGGATTTTACTAACTAGCAGGATAGAGAGGTATAATAAAGTGACTGCTTGGAACGGGATTGGAAGTAAGTGATGAATTTCTATTTTAGTTGGAAATTAATCCTAACAGTTTATGGAGCCAGGTAAGAAGGACGAAATAAGGTAGATTTGGGGTTAAATTGGATTATGGAACCCACTAGAGGTGGCCTCCAAATCTATGATTTACATTGCACATCTGTTATAAAATGCCCTTCGGCAACTAAAAATCTTTTATATTTAGTTGTTACGTGAGAACAACAACAGTTACCTATTAAGCTGTGAAATGCCAAAGCCCAAGATATATCTTTCCCTGAACCTTGGCTTCTCAGGAATTCCCCCCAAACTGGGATCTGGTGACAAATGTCTTGAACCCTCCAAATGCCTGGGGGTATGGGGAGGCAAGAGGACCTTTAAAGTGATTCTGTGCCTTGGTCACCACCAAACAGCTACTCAGATGACCCCTGCCCTCACTCCCCCACATCACCCAACTCCTCCAATCCTCAGCTCAAAACTAACTCCAGGATCAAGAATTCTGAGGGAATTTCTGCTTTGCTTCTTCCTCTCCCTCCCAAAGCAAACTCCACCAAGAAGCTGACAGTGCTAAAACCTGTTCTTGGGAGCAAGGAGGCGATGCTAGCACTGCCTAAATGAAGCCTAATCCATGGGTCTAAACACAACAGTTAGCATTCCCATAAACTCCTAAGCCTTTTTTATGTATTATTTTTGCATTAATACACACAGAGGAAAAGGCTTCAGTTCCTTTCACAACAGGGAATAGACAGAGAAGGCGAGCAAACAAATCCATATGGAAATTTCCATCTCTTCAGCCACAAAACTGATAGTGAATGAGAGAGGCAATCTATTCATCCCTTTATCCCCACCAACAGACAGCCCTGTTTTAGCCTCATAATAATCCTGAGGTCTGCAGTGTAACCCACTATATCACAGGTTACCAGACCGGTTAGTCCACCTGCTTCCAGTGGCAGAATGTTTTCATATGGAGAGAGGAGGATAGACACAGAAAGAAAAAACAATTAAGTACCAGACTTAATGACAGATGCCTCAGCACTGGTTCCAGGAGTTTGAAATTGGTAGAAAGGAAATTCAGTTTCATACCCTGAGAAGAGTTTGATGGTGATAAAATTGAATCCTGTTGTTTCTTGCTGCAGCAATCTTATTCAGTATTGGATTGTCAACCTTCATGACATGTATTGCTTTAGTGCTCCCCAAAGTGGAAATCTTAACTGTGTATGTTATCGTCTCCTAAATGTGACTCTTTGCTGCCTGGGATTAAGGTAGTAACAATTAGGTTTTTCTGCGGAAAGCAATAAACCTGAAGTTTATTTTAATGCTGTCACTGCAACCATTCTCCCTTCTGGTTCCATCCAGCTGTGAGCACAGTGATAGTGCTGCTCAGAAGGGAGAAGGATAAGAGGCAGAAAGGAGGGGACATGATTTTGGTATCATTCCTTCCTTGCCCCCCTGCCCCCCCAAGGAACAGGATATTATTACTAGGGTTGCTGGAAATAGGGCCACTGTGAGCCCCATGTGGGACAGGGACTGTGTCCAACCTGATTACCTTGTACCTCCCCCAGCACTTAGAACAATGCTTGGCACATAGTAAGTGCTTAATAAATACTATTATTATTATTATTACCATCAAGTTGGGAAGGTGAAAATGTAATCATCAATCCCACTGTTGACCCTTTGCTCCTACCCTCGCTTCTGCCTGGAATTCCCTCCCCCACCCCGCTTCCTAATGACAGACCACCACTCTCCCCATCTTCAAAGCTCTACTAAAATCACTTCTCTTCCAAGTAGCCCTCCCTAACTAGACCCTCATCTCCCCACCTTATTTTCCTTCCCTATGGCATCCCTATACACTTGAGTCAACCCTTAAGCACTTGGGAACTCACCCCACCCCATAAAACCTGCAGCACTTATGTACATATGGTTGCTTCCCCTACTTGTAATTTGGCTAAACTGTAAAATTCTTGAGAAGAGGAACCAGACCAACTCATCTACTCTTGAACTCTCATAAGTACTTAGAATAGTTCATTGCACACAGTACATCCTCAACGAATACCATTGATTGATTGTTATTGTAGGCAAGCCCTGGCCTCCCCTCTTACTGCCAAGAAAGGAGTTTAATTGTTTTTTGGGAAAAGGGTATGGCCAAGATCCTCAGCTATCCTCTTCCATTCTTCCACATGCTCCCAGCACCACACCAACTTTCTGCCCTGGTGGGAAGCCAAGCACAATTTCCTAGGAGAAAGGTGATTTGGGGAGGGACAAAGACTAAAGAATCAGGAATACAGAAAACAAAGAAGGATGAAAAGGAAAAATCAGAACAGGAAAGGGGTGAAAACGTAGGAAGGACAAGTGCAGAAGGGAGGAAAAGAGAACAATGAGGGAAAATATAATTTATGCTATTAAGGGTGATGAAAGGGAGAAACTGGAATAAATAGAAAATGCCCAGGAGAATAGGAGACACAAAAATTAAATGGAGAGACAGGATAAGCAAAGGTGACTTCACAGGAAAAAGAAGCAGAACAATTCTCCCACCCACCCTTGGGAGAACATGAGTGGGCTGGTACAGTGTGTGCTAGATCATAGACAAAGAAGATTGGTTAGTGGGAGAATGAGTAGGCGGATTTTTCTGAATTTTAGAATCACTCATTAACTCGTTTTAGCTTCAACTTCACATTAGCGCTCCACTCCTGGAAGGCTAAACAGACATTTCAATCAATCAATCAATCGTATTTATTGAGTGCTTACTATGTGCAGAGCACTGTACTAAGCGCTTGGGAAGTACAAATTGGCAACACATAGAGACAGTCCCTACCCAACAGTGGGCTCACAGTTTAAAAGGGGGAGACAGAGAACAGAACCAAACATACCAACAAAATAAAATAAATAGGATAGAAATGTACAAGTAAGATAAATAAATAAATAAATAAATAGAGTAATAAATATGTACAACCATATATACATATATACAGGTGCTGTGGGGAAGGGAAGGAGGTAAGATGGGGGGATGGAGAGGGGGACGAGGGGGAGAGGAAGGAAGGGGCTCAGTCTGGGAAGGCCTCCTGGAGGAGGTGAGCTCTCAGCAGGGCCTTGAAGGGAGGAAGACAGCTAGCTTGGCGGAGGGGCAGAGGCTGTACATTTGTACAGCCTTCCATCAGGGGAAGAGGAAGAGGATGGAGAGGAGGTGGTATGACAGGATAAGAAAGAGAAAGGAGGGATGAAGAAAGTTCCTCTTTCCCAATAAGACAAAAAATAGCGCTAGACAGTTCTCTCTAGAGAAAAACTGGGAGCAACTCTGCACGTATTCATCATGAGGTAAATTCAGGCCTTTGGAATGCTGTGCTTGTGATCTGCTTAACACTTTTTTCAAATCTAAAGACCCAGACATTTTATTTCCCCGGGATTCATCCTGGTGATGCTGCTTCAAATCCAGCAGGTGGAACTAGCGTAGAAGCATTTCCTTTCTAAGCTGGGTGCATACATTCTGAGCTCATTAGACTAGCTTTCATTTTATACACTCCTTTAAAGACATTTCAGCTAGCTTGTTACTTTGCATTCCATTTCAAATGCCTTGAGTAGGTGAATCATTATTAAGTCACTGCAATTCTTCCCTAAAAAAAAAAAAAAATCAGATTTCACTGTTTCCCACAAGTATTTGATAAGACAAGCTTCCTTTTATAAGCCTTGTCTGTCTAGCTATCTTCACTGGAAACAGACACGCACCAAAGAAGTTAGAATGTTATGTAAAAATTCATGGTTCATAACGGGATTTAGAAGGCATACATTGAAAAACTGTGTAGGGACCCTGTATGCCAGTAGGTGTTTCATTTGCTTATTTATTTTTAACTGCCAAGGAGATAATATTCTCTCAGTTAACACAGTTTTGTGAACACATATTTACTTAAGAAAATAAATATGAACCATTTCTGTTGAGTGTCACCAACACACATCCTTTTTTTACAGTCAATAAAAGCTGGCTAGTACCTGGGATAATATCCAGAATAAATTTCACTATCTCAAAGCCTATGAATTCTTCAAAAAGTGAAAGGACAGCATAATTATTTTCAGCCACAACAGGATTTACATAAATGAAAGGCATATGCTTTATCATTCTTCATGAACATAAAATGTGAAGGGTCAGTACAGTCCAAACCCGTTCTGCTTTTTCTAAGCAAGTTCAGCTTAGAAAAAGTCGGAATTTGTATTTTCTGAAACACATGCCTTTCTTTTTTGTTGCAGTTGTCTCACGGTAAATGCTTAATAAATAAAATTGAATGAGTAAATGAGGACATAACTTCACTCCACTCTCCTCACTTCTTTCAGTCTCTTTCTCCTCTTCCTGAAAATCCCTAGTTCATGTAAATTTCAAAGTCTAAATTTATTTTACCCAGAGGAAGAATCCCTCCTAGAGGGTGAGTGGTGCATCCAATGGAGTGAAGATTCTGTTTGATTTAGCCCAACCACCTGGGTACCAGGGCCAGACACATTCTTTCTCTTTTGGCTGTGAAAATCAGCGGCTGAAATTAAAGGGTAGAAAAGCTATTCTAAACAGATTACAGACTTGGGAAGGTCAGGGCCAGGGATCCCACCTCTGCACTTGTCTGCTGTGCAACCTTGGACCAGTCACTTAACTTCTCTGTGCTTCAGTTACCTCATCTGTAAAATGGGGATTGAGACTGGAGGCCCCATGGGGGACAGGGACTGTGTCCAATCCAATTTGCTTGTATCCACCCCAGTGCTTAGTACAATGCCTGGCATGTAGTATGTGCTTGACAAATACCATAGTTATTAATTATAATTATTACCCCAGCTGGTGAACATGTTATTGTGATACTGTTTTCTGTCAATCAGATGTCTGCAGGAGTGGGACACCTAAACAGCTCTTGGATGGGGAACTGAAGCAGTCAGACCATAAGCAAGACAGACGGGAGAAATACTGTACTATGAAGACCTAAAAGCAATTGTTTGGCAAGAAACAAAACAGAGAACAGACCAAAGTGCTGGACAACAATCAGAAGATGGGGAGGCTATTTCAAATTAGGTCAAAGTAGAGCCAGGAGGCTTTGTGCCTCTGTTAAAGGCAGGGGTTGGTTTCTCTCAAATAAAACAGTGATTTGCGGGGACACAAGTAACTTAAGGTAGTTTACTTAATCATCTCTTTCTAGGGAACATTTTTCCAGAAATACTGCTTTCAGAAATTCTTGGTATATTTCTGAAAGGTAGGGGAGGAATTCATTCATTCAATCGTATTTATTGAGCGCTTACTGTGTGCAGAGCACTGTACTGATTGGGAATGAAACATGAGCAAAATAACTGTATTGCTAAATTCAGATGATGTAGAATTAGCATTTTATGAGGGCTTCTCTCCAAACTTCCGGCACATGTCTATGAATGTTTGTCATGTGTGCTCATATGCTATTTTAGGATGTATCCTCTAATCTTCTCACTCTCTTAGGGAGTTTAGCAGCTCTCATGACTTTAGCGACCATCTCTACATGGATGATTCACGCATCTATCTCTCCAGCGCTGACCACTCATCTGACCTATGATCTCTAATCCCTTGCACCTCAAACTCAACTTGCCTAAAATAGAATTCCTCATCTTTCTGCCTAATCTGAGTCCTTCCCCTAACTTCCCCATCTCAGCCAGTGACACCATCATCCTCCACATCCCAGAAGCCTAAAACCTTGGTGTCATCCTTGACTCTCGGCTGTTGTTCAACTCTCACATTTGGTCAGCTGACAAATCTTTTGGGTTCTTCCTGCCCCAAGTCAATCAGTCACTCAGTGATATTTACTGAGCGTTTACTGTGTGCAGAGCATTGCACTAAGTGCTTGGGAGAGTACAATTCAAGAGTACCTTACCCACAAGAGACCTTCCCAGACTAAGCCCCCCGCTTTCTTCTTCTCCTACTCCCTTCTGCAACACCCTGACTAGCTCCTTTTTTCTTCCCCCCTCCCAGACCCACAGCACTTACATACATATCTGCAATTTGTTTATTTATATTGATGTCTGTCTCTCCCCCGAGACTGTGAGCTAGTTGTAGGCAGGGAATGTGTCCGTGTATTGTTGTAGTGTATTCTCCCAAGTGCTTAGTACAGTGCTCTGCACACAGTAAGTGCTCAATAAATATGATTGAATGAATGAATTGAATTAATGAATGAAAGGGGCTTACAGGCCAGAGGGGGCGATTTGATTGATTGTTTGATTCTCTTTGATTCTTAAACTGATTCAATCTATTAATTCTGTAATATTGTTTTTGTTTTAAGACAAAGTAAATTGATCGTAGGACAAAGAATCATACAGTGGATTATTGAAAGTATATGTTTATGCAATTGTTTCAGGGTAGGAAAATATTGAATTCTTCTAGTACATACAATAGATATTTCTCAGTCCTTGCTTCTCTCCAGAGAGTAATACTTCTATTAATGGAACTGGAAAGGATTGGTTAGGTCTAGGGGGCAGACCTCTAGTCTGCCCCAAACAGTATTTGCCAGATCCTTCCCTTACACTCTGTCTAAACTTCTACCACCCTGGTACAAGCAAGCTCCGATCTTGCCACAGTGAGACTATTGCATTAACCTCCTCATTGATCTCTCAGCCTCCAGCTTCTCATCTTTCCTATCAGTACTACACGCTGTTTCACAAATTGTCCTTCTGAAGCATTACTGGGCCAACATGTCTGGTCTCCTCCAAACCCTCAGCTGCCTTCCTACTTCCCTGCATCAACAAAAGCACCTCACAACTGGCTTCAAGGCTTTCTGACATCTGGTCTATTCATCCTCTTCTTCTGTTGTTCCCCAACTTGTTGTCTTCACTGCTACCAAGCTAATCTTCTAACTCCAACTTTCCTGCCTCTGTCCTCTCACTCATGCTGTTCCCTTATCTTGAAATTATTATTATGATATTTTTTAGGCACTTCCTCTATGCCAAGTACTGTACTAAGCACTGGGGTAGATACAAGTTAATCAGGTCAGACACAGTCCCTGCCTGACATGGGGCTCAGAGTTTAAGTAGGAGGGAAAACAGACGAGGAGACTAAGCCTCAGAGAAGTTAAGTGACTTGCCCAAGGTCACACAGCAGGCTACTCTCAGAACTGGGATTAGAATCCAGGTCCTCTGACTTCCAAGCCCATTCTCTTTCCACTAGGCCACACTGCTTCTCCCCTCACATCACCCGACCCCAGCTCTCCTCACATTCAAATCCCACCAATGTCTTCTCTGATTTCCCACCAATAAGTCTTCTCTGATTTAAATTCCTACCACCAGGCCATACCAATCTTTCAAGTCAAATGTAGCATTTATGACTTTATAAATAAAATGAATAAAATAAATAAATAAATTAGCAAGCATGTATTGGTACTCAGTCATGAATTCTGACATTTGAGTTACAAATATTTTAATTTTGTATCCCCCTTTAAGGTGTAAATTTCATGTGGGCAGGGAATGGTTCACTTCTTCATCCTGTAGTTTCCGAGAACTTATTATAGCGTATTTCACAACATGGAAGCTCAATAAATGCTACTGCCACTCTCAGGTTGCTAAATAAATATTTAAGATAATAAGGAAAGGCCTTCTAACTATTATGGGTTCTCAACCTTCCAGTCATCTAAAAGCATCAAATACAAACTGTAATCTATATACTATTTTGCCATTTGTGTGTCTGTCTTTAAGCAGGACATCAGACAGGGCAAATTTTAATCAGTTATGCTCTTTATTTCTTAGTAAGATAATTTTGATAGGAAGTAATTGTGCAAACACAGAAAGTAAGACTATGTGCTTTATTATGGTGCAGGTTCAACAGATAACATTTTTATTTTAACAAATTTCCATTTAGTATTAACAATAGATGCACCAAAGTTTCTCTGACTAAAATATAATTTAGATGAGTGGGGCGTAGAACATCCTTTTATTTTCATTCATTAAGGATGGCTATGTACAGCCCACTGATAGCTTCATTATAGCACTCATCAGATATGATGATACTCCTACTTCATGACAATATAAAACCTTCTTCATTGAATTTCTGCCCCTCTAGACCTAATCAATCCTTTTCAGTTCCATTAATAGAAGTATTACTCTCTGTAGAGAGGTGAGGACTGAGAAATATCTATAGTATGTACACATATATCTATAGTATGTACTAGAAGAATTCAATATTTTCCTACCCTGAAACAATTGCATAAACATATACTTTCAATAATCCACTGTGTGATTCTTTGTCCTACGATCAATTTACTTTGTCTTAAAACAAAAAAAACCCTACAGAATTAATAGATTGAATTAGTTTGAAAATCAAAAGGAACTCGAGGGTAGACCTAAATGGGGAATAAAGGCCCATGTGAGCAAACTACAGAAATTCAAATACATGTCTTCACACCATTAAAATAAACTTTAATGCTCATTTTTTTCTCTCACCTCTGCCAAGGTAATTTGGCCTTCTGAGGTGGGGAAAAATTTGCTGCTCTACCTCCATTTCATGTGATGTCATATTGCTAGGCTGCAGGAGCACATAACACCCCACAAGACATCACTACATTTCTCTGAGTATGCCTACAGCCTAATGTGGTGATGCCATATGGAAATCTGTCTGCACCTCTGGACCGCGAAGCAGCATGGCCTACTGGTTAGAGCCTGGGCCTGGAGTCATAAAGACCTGTGTTCTAATCCTGGCTCTGCTACTTATCTGCTGACTGACTTTGGGGAATTCACTTCTCTGTGCCTCAGTTACCTCATCTGTAAAATGGGGATTAAGATTGTGAGCCCCATGTGGGGCTGGGACTGTGTCCAACCTGATTTGCTTGTATCCACCCCCATTGCTTAGTACAGTGCTTGGCACATAGTAAGCACTTAATAAATACCACAGTTATTATTATCATTATTATGATATTCTGGCCCGAAGGCCCGAAAATGGGGGTTAAGACTGTGAACTCGCTGTCAGACAGCCTGATCACCTTGTAAACTCCCCAGCACTTAGAACAGTGCTTTGCACATAGTAAGCACTTAATGAGTGCCATTATTATTATTATTATTATTATTATCCAGGCTCTGCTCCCAACTTCATTGGATACTATCCAATTTTTACTCACCACTACACTTAACACTGCTACCACCACCGCCACCCGACCTTGTGTCCTAAGAGCAGAACCTAATGGAGCAGTAGCAAAAGAGACAACAGGGAGCAATAGCAGGAAACAGTTTGATGGGGTTAAAATGATGAAACACTAGCAATAAGAAGGGCCACAAGGGGACAATCCTTCAGCAATTGCATAAAAAAAAATCTGGTACTTTCCATCTCATCGGTTTTTCTTAAGAGAATAAATGGCTACTCACCAACTCTGTATTTATTTAGAAAGAGCAGAAAATTTGGAAATGAATATGAGGGACTGGACATCTTCCTAACTTACAGCCCTAGAAAGCTGTGCAGTTTGCTGAAACTTCCAAATAATATTACACTCTACAGACAACACAAGCAATCCATGAATGGGATGTTCTTCTGCTAAATAAAAGAATTGTTCTGATCTTCCATGAGTGACACTAGGGACTATGAAGAGCTATTAAAAATACATGTCAAGCTAGATTGAAAAGTCTTCTGATCGCACATGGCTGCCAGAATTAAAAAATAATAAATCTATCCTTCAGGCCCTTGGGATTTCCAACTGAGAAAGGATAATTTTCCCTTCAAAAAGATGATTGCACCCCGATTACTCACTTATGGGTTCAAACATTTGTGAGGACAAATAATTACAAGGAGAAATGTCGTATATTAAAAAAGAGAGCTGACCCTTTAAATTTTAATCTATTAGACATGATTAAATTATTATTCAGGTCAGTTTTATTTTCAGCAAAAATTAAATCTACAAGGTAAAACCCTGACCCGGCTAAGCAAAGAACTAAAGCAGAATATTTTTATCATTGGAAAGCATTGTTATTGCCTGATTCACTGTTCCTTCCAACAATTTCATGGCCCTAATTTCACACCTAACTCTTAATTTTCCAAATCAATTTAGTATTGCTTGGAAATTGTTTCTTCTTCACTTTCATGTGGCATTTTTTTCAGGGTTTGGTTGGGCAGATTATGGTGCAAGGGAGGAGTAGAAAACTAAAGGTCTCTACGGTTAAATTAAAACAATGAAAATGAGCAACTTTTTTCATTTTGTTCTTTTGTTTTTTTGGGATGTATTGTTGGGATAAAGACATTAATTATACACAAGATACTTATAAGATATTTGAAAAAGTCAACAATATGTTAGAGCAACAAGGAAAGATGCTGGTTGGAGTATTTCTGCAGAGATTTACAAGCAAACAGGGCATATTCTACTTTGGCATCTCTACTTTCTTTTCCTTACCATATGGTCCATTAAAGAAATGTTATGGGGTTTCAAGGATACCACCATTATCATCATTTTCAAAAATGAATGTGAGGAAAGGGATTATGCTAAACTAGTGTATCATTTCACCGATCTTCTTGGCCAGGAAGATCCTAATCAGAATCACTCTAGTAATTTTGGTGGCTTTGTAAAGTATATAAAGATCCCACAGATACCACGTGATGGTATGGTACCTTGTTTGGCTTTTCTTCATCATCATCAATGGTATTTATTAAGTGCATACTACATGCAGAGCACTCTACTAAGGACTTGGGAGAGTATAATACAACACTGTTGGCAGACATGTTCCCTGGCCACAGTGAGTGATTTTCCTTCAACACCATGAAATAATGGCATTGTTTGAGAGACTGATATTTGTGAAGTATTCATTCACTCATTCATCATATTTATTGAGCACTTATTGTGTGCAAAGCACTGAACTAAGTGCTTAGTATTGGCATTGAGTGCCACCAAGCTTTAGCCCACACTAAAGTTCTACCCACCAATGGCAGACACACAATTAATGGATGATACCTAAATTTACTAATTTAGTAAATTCTAGGTGAGTTTCTTTGAATTGTTTTATCAGCATCAATAAAATGCACCCTTAATTCAAAGAGCAATATCGGTCACCAAAAATAAGGCCTGGAACTTAGCCTATCAGCAATGAAGCAATGATTATAATGCCCTGGGCAGTGTAGATACTGGAAATTAGCTCTCTTCCTCCCTTCAAGGCCCTGCTGAGAGCTCACCTCCTCCAGGAGGCCTTCCCAGACTGAGCCCCTTCTTTCCTCTCCCCCTCGTCCCCCTCTCCATCCCCCCGTCTTACCTCCTTCCCTTCCCCACAGCACCTGTATATATGTATATATGGTTGTACATATTTATTACTCTATTTATTTATTTTACTTGTACATTTCTATCCTACTTATTTTATTTTGTTGGTATGTTTGGTTCTGTTCTCTGTCTCCCCCTTTTAGACTGTGAGCCCACTGTTGGGTAGGGACTGTCTCTATGTGATGCCAATTTGTACTTCCCAAGCACTTAGTACAGTGCTCTGCACATAGTAAGCGCTCAATAAATACGATTGATTGATTGAAATGGGTGGTAGTAACAGCTGCTGAACAATGAATTAGTGTGAGGGAAGTGTCAGTGGTGTGAACAAAAGTGATGGAGAGATTTGGTGATGAAGGTTGATGTTGAGGACGATGCAGTTGCCTCAGTCATTCCCAAGCAGAGGAATTGATTATGTTGCCTTGCTGATATCACTTGGACTCTCACCCCTGTAGATCATATTCTTGCTGGAGCACAGACTGCAACAACCAATTATCCGGGCAGAGGTGCAACACACTACAAAGTGCATGTGCAGTCTTCCCTCACATTAGCCTGCTACAGGCAGAACTGAAATTAGGATCCAGGTCTCCTGATTCCCAGAGCAGTGCTCTTCTCCTGGAAGAGCAGTGGGTTTAGAATAGGGGGTCAGTAATGGTCTGGCTCAATTTCTCCCAACTCTTCAGGTAGCCAGAGTCAAAATGATAAACTCAGAAAAATGATCCACAAGAGGCTGAAATTGGGACTGCTTTGCAGTATAACAATTAATGGGGATCGACATCGGCCATCATACATTTAGGATGACTAAAGGAAAATATGGAATTACGAATGCTATCCAGAATCAAATCTGGCTGAACCAGGGTCTCAAAACAGGGAAGACCAACGTGAAGGTTTTATTAGAATCTCAAATAGGAAAAGATCTCAACAGAAAATACTCAAGTAAAGATATACAGGGTAATATTGCAATTACTGAGCCAGACTGAGCCCCTTCCTTCCTCTCCCCCTTGTCCCCCTCTTCATCCCCCCATCTTACCTCCTTCCCTTCCCCACAGCACCTGTATATATGTATATATGTTTGTACATATTTATTAATCTATTTATTTTACTTGTACATATCTATTCTATTTATTTTATTTTGTTAGTGTGTTTGGTTTTGTTCTCTGTCTCCCCCTTTTACACTGTGAGCCCACTGTTGGGTAGGGACTGTCTCTATATGTTGACAACTTGTACTTCCCAAGCGCTTAGTACAGTGCTCTGCACACAGTAAGTGCTCAATAAATACAATTGATTGATTGATTGATTAATATTTTAAGCCACAGAGGTTTAAGACTGTCAGGGTAAAACTGAGGATTTTATTAACAAAAGTTAGGCCACTAGAGCTTTAGGTCTAATCTAAATTAACCCATGAATTAATTTGCCCTGGCATCTTTTTTACTCTAGGTAAAGCTTAGGTAAAGAGCAATGAATTTCCTGCATGAAAAGTTCTCTGGCTGGGTCTCAGAGAAGCAGGCAGGTATAACCTCATAGGTGATACTTATGAGCTCCTAATTGATTGATTTTTCTTTTCCTCTGCCCTGAGGAAGGCTCAGGTTCACCCAGAGGGGGTTGGGTGGAGGGTGGAGATCTTCCATTATTGGCAGAGAAGCCAGCTTCCCCCCCAGACTATTCAGAACAATTCAGGGAGGGCTTTGGGAGAGGGAGGCCTCGCTGCCCAACACAAACAGAAACCAAGAATCACAAATATAAGGCTGAAGTTGCAAGCCATAAATAAGTAAAATAAGCCCCCCGGCATTCTCTAAATGCTCACTAAAGCATTTGGTGTGTTAACATTTCATAAACTATTGAGCAGAGCTCTGACTCTCGTATTATATTCAGTCTGAACAATCCCAGTGTTTTATTGTTTCTCACAGAATAGATAGAAATGTGAAATGAGGTTTTTTGATAGATTGGAAATCTGTAGGTATATAATTCTTGTCTGACAATATTGTATTAGTCACTTTAGCAACTAAGCATTTTACAGTTCATTCTGCCTCACAGAGAGGAAAAATTTAGTTAAAATAGATCTAAATGGAAAATAAGAACCTCAGATGTTTACCTAAAATTAGGTGACATTGTATACTAATTTTGTAAGACTCAAAGGTTATGTAAGGAGGCACAGTCATTCTGGCTTAGTAATTGCAAATTAAAATGTCTGATAGAGCTTCTAAAGATAATACTGAACTTTCACAATGCATTTCTGAAAAAATATTTTTTGGAACAATTTGATGAAATAGGTAGAGGTGATAACATATTTCGCAAAGCTCACTGTCTGGTAACCTTTTTTTAAAAAAGTACAATAACCAAGATTTTGCTTCCACTCAAAGTACAACAAATCCTTGGGTATCACCAGTGCTATAATCTGTCTGCCCAAAGAGATACCAGACTTAAAAATTAAAATGATGCAAACGACTTACGACTAACTTTGAAAAAAAATGGTTTTAAAGCCCTCTTTCAAATGTAACTACTGTGCTCTGCATGGGGAGAAACATTTCACTGCCATGTGTACTGCTCCTTTGTTCCCCAAAGGACCACTTCTATGGTACTTTATCTTAATTTAAAATGTGCTTTTCAGGGGGAATAGGCAAGACAATTTATTTAAGAGGAATGATTTGTAGCCATGGCAGAAATAAAGATTTAAAAAAAAAAAACAAAAAACAAACCACCAGGAGTAAGTCCTTGCACTTTTAAGGATAAATATATGAGGAACTGTTTATGGCTGTGCTTGTGAACCATATATATTTTTATTTAATATACTGTCTACTCTGACCAGAACTGAGGTTTATGGTGGAAACCTATTACACTGGGCCAACAGTGACCAACAGTGAGAAATAATTGACAGTTTTTCAAGATAAGGGGTAAGAATTCCCTTTAAACTTTGAAAAAAACAGTGTACTGTATATTTCTTTAAACGGTATTTTTATTTCTTTCCTTTGCTGAGTCTTCAGAGTTAACTCACAGGGGCCTATAAGACTCTCTGATTGTATATTAGTGGTAGTAGAAAAAGTGGCAGACATTTTGAGTACACAGAAAGAAGATTTAGCCAGTAGGGATCTTTCTACATATTCATGATGAAATGGAAAAAAAAAACAAACAAGCAAACAAAAAAACCACTCATAGCAAAAGCTGCTATGGCGTGCTATGCATTCCAAAGGAGGAAGCTAATCTTGCCCTTTAAGAGTTCATCTCTTTACCTCCAGGCATTTTTTTTATGCTGGGGGAAAACACAGTTTTCATTTTGCAGCTGCCCCAAAGAGAGATGGTAACCCATAAATCACTCAATATATTGTATTTATTGAACACTTTCTGGGTGCAGAGCAGTCATTCATTCATTCCAATTTATTGAGTGCCTACTGTGTGCAGAACACTGTACTTACTAAGCACTTGGGAGAGTACAGTATAACAATAGACACATACCCTGACCACAAGGAGTTTACAGTCTAGAGGGGAAGGCAGACATTAATATAAGGAAATAAATTACAGATGCTTACATAAGTGCTGTGGGGTTGAGGGAGGGGTGAACAAAGGGTGAAAATCCACGTGCAGAGGTAATTCAGAAGGGGGTGGAAAAGAGGACATGAGGGCTTAGTAGGGGATAAGCCTTTTGGAGGAGATGTGCTTTTAATAAGGCTTTGAAGATGGTGAGTGGGATCAATCAATCAATCAATTGTATTTACTGAGCACTTACTGTGTGCAGAGCACGGTACTAAGCGCTTGGGAAGTACAAGTTGGCAACATAGTCGTTTGTAGGATATAAAGAGGGAGGGCATGAGTGAGAGGACTGTGCGAGACAGATGAAATCGATGCACGGCAAGCAGGTTGGCAGTAGAGGAGTGAAATGTGTGGGCTGAGGTGAAATAGGAAAACAGTGAGTTAAGATAAGGGAGCAAGATGATTGAGTGCTTTGAATGAATGAACGCTTTAAAGCCTATGGTAAGGAGTTTCTGTTTGAAGAGGTTCTTGAGGAGCGGGGAAACATAAACTGAACATTTTTGTAGAAAAATGATCCAGGCAGCAGAATGGACTGATTTAGGGAGAGACAGGAGGAAGGGAGGTCAGCAAGGAGGCTGCTGCAGTAATCAGTTATCAGAATAGGATAAGTATGTGGATTAATGTAGTAGCAGTTTGGATGGAGAGGAAATGGCAGGTTTTAGCGATGTTGTGAGGGTTGAACTGACAATATTTGATGACATTCAATATGTCGGTTGAATGAGAGAGCTGTCTTGTCTCTCCCCTTAAAGGAACACTCTAAGACTGAACCTCCTCAAAATGCTGTGTATGGTGTCTCACAAAATAGACAGGGGTTGGGGGAGCCCCATGGTCTGAAACTGGTCCTGAGGATTGAAGCTTTGAGGTGTTCATGAACAAATGTTGTCATGTTCCTTCCTTCTCCCAAATTCTAGTTTGCTTAAGACTAATTCTGGGAATCACTAATTATTGGAATCACAGGAGGGAGCCCATGTTTCATCTGGTTCAAGCCCTTTGTTCCAGGCTGTGAATGGCTAAGTGAAACAGAACAGATGACTCTTTCCTCTTTCTGGAGATTCCATCCTTTATCTTGACAGCGTTATTCAAAAGTTCTTCCTTTCGTCTAACTAAAACCTCTTTGGCTTTAAATCAATTTCTTCTTGCTCAGTTCTCAGTGGACTGGAAAACAACTCATCAGTGTCCCTCCCATAAAAAACCTTCCAATATTTGAAGACAAAGATTAAGTCACTCCTTAGTCTTCTCCAAGATAAACAACCCCAATTTCTTATGTTCTGAACTTTTTCTCAAAGGACCCATTTTCCAACCTTCATCATTTTTGATGCTCTTCTCTGGTCTCTCTCTAGTTTCTCTCTATGCTTTTTAAGGAGTGGAGAACAAAACTGGACATAATACGCCAATAGGTAGTCTGACAAATGCAAAGAATGAAGCAAAAGGATGACTTCTCAACTTCCGTTTAAACCACCCAATACCAAGTTGTAATTTTGGCAGAGCATTCCACTGCTGACTCATATTCAACTTTTAATTGGCCATCAATCCAGGCCTTTTTCTGAACTTGTGGGGAGCTAGTCCTTTCTCATCTGGCATTTTAAACAATCAATCAATGGCATTTATTGAGAGCTGTGTGCACAGCACTGTAATAAGCCCTCGGGAAGTTATAACAGAGTTGGCATTTGCATTTATTTCCTGTCCCTAAGTGCCCTCCCGTACCTTGCACTTGCCCCTAATGAATTCACACACCAAAAAAAAAAAAGAGAGACTGTTCTCCCTCCTACTTAGACTGTGAGCCCCACGGAGGGAGGGACTGTGTCCAACCTAATTAACTTGTATCTACTCCATCACTTGGAACAATAATGGTCACATAGTAAGCGTTTAACAAATGCTATAAATAAAAGATGAGAAAGCCAGGACCTCATTGCCCAATTAACCTTACACATCAGGATTTACTATTTTTACTATTTACTATTTTTACTCGTCCAAGCACAGAGAAGCAGCATGGTCTAGTGGATAGAGCAGGAGCCTGGGAGCCATAACATCATGGGTTCTATTCCTGGCTCTGCCACTTGTCTGCTGTGTGACCTTGAGCAAGTCACCTCACTTCTCTGTGTCTCAGTTACATCATCTATAAAATGGGAATTAAGACTCTGAGCCCAATGTGGGACAGGGACTGTATCCAAACCGATTTGCTTGTATTTCTCCCTAGTAAACACTTAATAATACCAATAGTAATAACAATACAGTGCTCCATGCATGGTAGGTGCTCAATAAATACCACTGGTAAATTGATTGATTTAGATGAAGAGACTCCTGACCATGTACTCAGGGTAGGTTCCAGAGAACATTTGCACCTGTACTCTCAAACCTTTGCTTGGCAAGTGGTAAAAAAGTTTTACAGCTAAAATTCATCCCCCCCCTGCCCCCCCGCCCCAAACTCCCTTCCTCCTCTGCCTGCTCTCTCCCATCCTGGCCCAAGTTAGCTGCTCTACAAGTGCCAAGTGTCAGATGATGGTAAGTGGGGAGAAGATAGTGGCAGCACCAGCTGGAGCAGAAATTCCAGTGGGAGCATGCAGCTTTGTAGCTGTACAAAGCTACAAAGCTGTAGCTGTACAGAAAATAAATCAGTTGCAATAGCAGATGTAAAATGGGGGAGCAGGGTTCATGGGCACAGAGATCACCAAAACCTAAAGGCAGAAACCCCAGGGAGGGATGATAGAAAAAAGTTACGGGATTCACTTTTTCGGTCCTGACCACAAATTCTGACATATAACTCTTGAAAACGACCAAAGTCATCACTTGACTGATATATCAAATTGGTAACATAAACTTAATATGTGGTTTATCAAGTGCCTTCTTGTAGACTAAGACCGCACCCCCCTTCCCCCCCTCAAATACAACATAAGGTAGAATGATTTTTTACAAACTCTATGCCTTTCTCCTGATGAGCCCCATGCACTTTGCCCTTTCTCACTAAATATTTTTTGGTCCCTTTCTGATCCTCTTTCATCTTTCTGCTCTTCCCCGCCTTGATATTGAGGCATACCTCTGAAAAATACCTTATCATTATCCTATCTTTTATCTCTTCCCTCTCCCAGCTCTCTTCTACACCTCTTTGTTAGGGGTTTCCACACAGAATGTGTCCTGGGGCTGTAAGTATGTGCTCTGTGCTCTTTTAACCTGGCTTTATAAGGCACCTGCAACTCACCCTAATTTGCAGCATCAGCAAGCTCTAGGGCAAAATAGACACTCTTTCCAACCTACAGAATTTAATTTGAAAGTGTGGAAAACAACCTTTTTAATCCTTGCAAATTTACTGTAGTAATCATTCTTTAGAGATGGGTTGTCAGACATGAAAACACGTGCAGTCCCATGGCCCGTGGCTATGTGAAATTAGGATTGGTCAAAAAGAAAATCAGGCAGGGGGCCCAATGAGAAATAGGGCATACTTAGTCTCTCCTCTTTATTCCCCTGGGCTTCTCATTAGAACTTGTGTTGTGGGAGGATCAGTCAATCAATTTATCATACTTATTGAGCACTTACTGTACTAAGTGCTTATGGAACAGATTTGCGTAGGCAACTGTCTTAAGACATACTATCTAAATGAAACCCAGCAGGCATCCATGCCTGGAACTCCCTCAACCTATCATTTAATGATCAATCAATCCAGCACTGAACTAAGTATGATAATAATGATAATTGTGGTACTTGTAAAGTGCTTCCTATGTGCCAGGCACTGTACTAAGCACTGGTGTGGATACAAGCAAAACAAGTTGGACACAGTCCCTGTCACGCAAAGAGCTCACAGTCTTCATCCCCTCCATTAGATCATACACTCCTTGAGAACAGGAACTATATCTTACATTTCTATTGCATGGTTTCAATCACTCAGCACAGTGCTTTCCACATAGTAGGTGCTCTGAGCAATGCTGCTGCTGCTGCTGCTGAAGATGAAGAATTAGGCCACTGCTTAGCTCTTGAGTACATCCAAACTGTCTTCCTCTTACTTTATAAGTGCAAAGCTATGATAGTGATCATGAAATGATTTATGGGTTATTGCCATTTGTTGATTAAGCCCAATTTATCCAATGATTTTATTCCACATATGATTGCTGTTTATTTAAGAAAGGACTATCAATGGTAATTTTTTTTCCCTATAGGTGGGATGGTGTACTATTCTTGCACTTGCTGATGATGTTCATTTTAAACAATTACTATATGAAAAATATGCAAAGTACTGGGGTAGAGGCAGAATAGTAATAATAATTATGGTATTTGTTAAGCTCTTCCTATGTGCCAAGCAGTATATTAGGTACTGGAGTAGATGCAATATATGCAGATTGGACAGACTTCATGTCCCACACGGGTCTCATGTCTAAGAACTGGTATTTAATTCCGATTTTACTAAGGAAGAAACTGATGCTCAGAGAAGTTAATGGACTTGCCCGAGATCACATAGCAGGCAAGCAGCAGAGATAGGATTAGAACCCAGGTCCCCTGATGCCCGGGCCCTTGCTCTAACCACTTGGCCACACTAGGTCATATTGCTTCTCAGATCCAACACAGTCCTACCCCACAAGAGGATGGGAGAACAAGTATTTTATTCCTACTTTATGATGAGGAGACTGAGCCCTAGAGAGGCTAAGTGATTTGCCCAAGGTCACACAGTAGACAAATTGCTGAGCCAGGACTAGAACCCAGGTGCCCTAACTCTGAGCCCCATGTTCTATCCACTTGGACAGGTTGACTTGTTTTCAATTTTTCTCTTAATATCACAGCTTCCTGAAGCCTCTGTTTGAAAAGTCCCCTTCAGCCACTGACATTGTCCAAAGGCCCAGAGCATTTTCTGAGACAAGATCAAGGTCAGGAACTTTGGGCTTTTATCCCGAAGCAGTAGGGATCATCTCAGTCTCTTCCTCCTGACTGCAGGAGTTGAGCAGTGATAAAGGTGAACTATTCTGACATTCTTAAATGACTTAGCAGGAAATAAAAAAGGTGATATTGCAATTATACAGAGATTTCCATATCTGACTTTGGTAGTTCTCTGCCATTATTTTTGAAATTCAAAAGAAATAAGCCCTTAACTAGGATTAATGGGTCTATATATTTTGGAAACTGATGGATTACTCAAGGGCATCTGTACTGACCAATAAAAAAAGATTTTCTATACTAAAATACTTCTGGAGGTTACTTTCTGCTAAACTGCATATTACTTCAAGGGACAAGACGACTCTGTTGCCTTTATTATAAGGCTTTAAGCCAACTTCTGTGAAGACTGTGAGTGGAGTTAAAGATGAAGAAATTCACTGGACTTTGATGGGGAAATCTAATAAAAATGAAAAATGTTGCTATTGTACTCTTTCGTGGTCATTTTGAATGAGACAGACATACAGGTGTATGATTACAAATTGATCATACATTGCAAAAAAAAACTACCCTATTTCTTGTTTTGAAAAGAAAAATAATACACTACCATTTAGTACTCAACCTGTTCTTGATTTTCTTTTCCCTCTGTCATTTCTCCCATGTGATTCTGGTCAGCCTCTCTCCCTCTCATTCATTTTCTTTATGTAATCACACTGAATCAAATATGTACAGTAAGCAATGAATGAAATGGTTTCTCTGTTATTAGGACTTTTCTTTCTAAGATGGGCATATACTACATGGTGCTATTACTTCTGAATATGTGTTGTACCACATTAGTATGAAGAGAATGGTATTTAGGGCTTTGTTTTTGTTTTTGTTTTTTTTGATTGAGTCCAGTGTGCTCCAATCAATCAATCAATCAATCGTATTTATTGAGCGCTTACTATGTGCAGAGCACTGTACTAAGCGCTTGGGAAGTACAAATTGGCATCACATAGAGACAGTCCCTACCCAACAGTGGGCTCACAGTCTAAAAGGGGGAGACAGAGAACAGAACCAAACATACCAACAAAATAAAATAAGTAGGATAGAAATGTACAAGTAAAATAAATAAATAAATAAATAAATAGAGTAATAAATATGCTCCAGTTCTCAGTGGTTCTTAAAAGTGCTTGGGACTGGGTCCTTAATGCAAAGATATTAAATGAAGGAACAGGGAATCACTGTCTTTAACGGCATCCTGCTTTTTATCAATTATGCTACCTGCATTTTTGCCTAAATTCCTTATTTTTTCAGGTGCATAGGATGAGATGAAATAATTTCAGTCTCATTACACAAGCTTTTATTCATCTCATCAATTTTTTTTGTGGCTGTTCAAACACTAAACAGGTTTGAATGATGGCAAAGTCAAAATTATGACTGGCTGATTTTGCCCTTCACTGCACTTGTCAAAAAAATTAAATTACAGAGCAGGCTTATGAATGTAATGCACGAACTACTGCAAGGCATTCAGAAAGACAGAATGTCCCTTCTGTCCAATTTTTTTTTGAACAATATGCTGCATGAGAAAATGTGATAGTGGTAGAAAGAAACTCTGCCATTTAGTAAATATTTGGGGCAGTCCATCCATGGTTCATCTACCAAGAAAACAATTTTAATAACATAATTGGAGGCCATTAATTCTTTGAGGTACAGTTTGAAATTGCTTTTTATTAACATGTCAAATGATCTTTAATTTACTGGAAAGAAGTTTCCTACATGCAGCTACTTATTTAATATTCTACGATTGTATAGGGCATTCTAAGACATGCGTCAAGCTGCCATGATCTTTTATAGAGATTTTCAATATGATGGAGAGATATTGCTGTACCACTGCAAACCAATGAAGCAGTTGGATGTGAGGAAAAAAAAATATTGCTCCAAAGATATTATTGAACTCGATGGAATGGTTTTACAGGCTGTCATCTGTGGATGGATGTTTGGGTGGTAGGGAGAGGATGTTAAAAGAAATGCGACAACATGTTTTTCCATAATCAGTAAAGAAGTTTCTTTTAAAGAGAAATGGCACATAATTTCACTTGACTCACCTAGCACCCTGGGCCAATTCTATTTAATGATTTTTTTCTTTACAGGTTGTTGTACCATTTTGGTGGGGAAATAATTTTTCTATCCCTCTGGGATTAAAACATTTTCTGAGTACAAAAATCCCACTCATTTGCTTTAGAAAGAAAGGCAAGGTAAAATCTAGAAGGAAAATTGGTGCTGAAGGAGGCTTAAGATCATCCCTCAAGTAGTCCTGTAGTATCAAAACTAATGTCATTTGAGTTAAATAAACCCAGGTCTAGAGCAAATTGAAAGGGGGACTTGTGGACCTGCATCGAGGTATACTTTGTCAGGAGTTCCTCTCCATTCATTCATTCAATAGTATTTATTGAATGCTTACTGTGTGCACAGCACTGTACTAAGCGCTTGGGAAGTACAAGTTGGCAACATATACAGATGGTCCCTACCCAACAGCGGGCTCACAGTCTAGAAGGGGGAGACAGACAACAAAACATATTAACAAAATAAAATAAATAGAATAGTAAATATGTACAAGTAAAAGAGAGTAATAAATCTGTACAACATACATACAGGTGCTGTGGGGAGGGGAAGGAGGTAAGGCGGGGGGTGGGGAGGGGGAGAGGAAGGAGGGGGCTCAGTCTGGGAAGGCATCCTGGAGGAGGTGAGCTCTCAGTAGGGCTTTAAAGGGAGGAAGAGAGCTAGCTTGGCGGATGTGCGGAGGGAGGGCATTCCAGGCCAGGGGGAGAACATGGGCCGGGGGCTGACGGCGGGACAGGAGAGAATGAGGCACAGTGAGGAGGTTAGTGGCAGAGGAATGAAGGGTGTGGGCTGGGTTATAGAAGGAAAGCAGGGAGGTGAGGTAGGAGGGGGCGAGGTGATGGAGAGCCTTGAAGCCGAGAGTGAGGAGTTTTTGCCTGATGCATAGGTTGACTGGTAGCCACTGGAGATTTTTGAGGAGGGGAGTAACGTGCCCAGAGCATTTCTGCACAAAGATGATCCAGACAGCAGTGTGAAGTATAGATTGAAGTGGGGAGAGACACGAGGATGGGAGCTCAGAGACCATTCCTGCTCTGGCCTCAGTACAGTCTCTGGTTTCTAGTCATTCCTGTTCTTATTTCAGAATATCTGCATGGTACAGTGGATAGAGCACAGGCCTGGGCGTCAGAAGGTCATGGGTTCTAAGTCTGCTGTGTGGGCTTGGGCAAGTCACTTCTCTGTGCCTCAGCTACCTCATCTGTAAAATGGGGATTGAGACTGTGAGCCCCATGTGGGACAACCTGATTACCTTATATCTATCCCAGTGCTTAGAACAGTGCTTGCCACATAGTAAGCCAAGAGAATCAGCTTGGCATAGTAGATATAGCACGGGCCTGGGAGCCAGAAGGTCATGGGTCACACACTTGTCTGCTGTGTGACCTTGGGTAAGCCACTTAACTTCTCCGTGCCTCAGTTCCCTCATCTGTAAAATGGGGATTGAGACTATGAGCCCCACATGATACAGGGACTGTGTCGTATCCACCCCTGTGCTAAAGTACAGTGCGTGTAAGTGCTTAACTAATACCACAGTTATTGCTAGCAAAGGCAAGACCACCAGATGACAAGAGCACTCTGCTCTCTCCAAAGCACCTGGTCAGTTTGGTATCTCCTGAGGCTCTGATAAGAATCCTGGGCCTCTCAGCAGGGGTTCAGGAAAATTGAGGGAAAAAACATTGTGTGGTCTTCCGAAGGTTCACTGGGAATTCTGTTAATTATGGCTAATTATGTTATTTGTAAAGTGCTCACTACCAAGCGCTGTTCTAAGCACTAGGGTAGATATAAGTTAAACATATTGGGCACAGTTCCTGTCCCACACAGGGCTCAAAGTCGAAGCAGGAGGGAGGGAGAACAGGCATTTCATTCCCATTTTAGTTGAGGAAACTCAGGCATAGAGAAGTTAAGAGACTTGCTTAAGGTCACAGAGCAGGCAAGTGGCAGAGCTGGGATAAGAAGCAAGGTTCTCTGACTTGTAGGCCCATGCTCTTTCTCCTAAGCTTTGCTGCTTCTACTGCATGGGGGCAAGAGAGTATTGTGGCAGAAAGGCAACTTCCACAGTGAAGGATGGTTATTCTTTCACCTGTATATATGTATATATGTTTGTACATATTTATTACTCTATTTATTTATTTTACTAGTACATATTTATTCTATTTATTTTACTTTGTTAATATGTTTGGTTTTGTTCTCTGTCTCCCCCTTCTAGACTGTGAGCCCACTGTTGGGTAGGGACTGTCTCTATATGTTGCCAACTTGTACTTCCCAAGTGCTTAGTACAGTGCTCTGCACACAGTAAGCGCTCAATAAATATGATTGATTGATTGATTCTTTTCCTCAGTAGCAACTGGGAGCAGAATTCAAATGCAGTGCTGCCCTACCTGTGTGTGGTCTGGTGAATGAATCTTCTCCAAAGTGTAAACCAAGGCTGTCCATCCACAGATTAATGTCAGCCATTACCCCCACAACATGGGAAGAACAGAATTCCCAGCCTGATTCCAAGATGTTTTTAATTGATGGATGCTATAAGTATCTGCAAGGAATTCCTTCCTAGTAGAGAGGAGTCAGGTGCACATGTGCAGCAACAGGAAAAGCAGAAGCAGCAGTGTGGCTTAGTGGAAAGAGCTTGGGCCTGGGGTCAGAGGACCTGGGTTCAAATTTCACCTCTGCCGCTTGTCTGCTATGCGACCTTTGGCAAGTCACTTCACTTCTCTGGGGCCTCAGTTCCCTTATCTGTAAAATGGGGATTAAGAGTGATTTGATTTTTAGATTGTGAGCCCCATGATGGATAGGGACTGTGCCTAATTCCCACTGGTGAATTTTCTGCCAGTCTTTTAGTTCAATGCTTTGCCCACAGTGAAGAGCTTACTATTACTGAAACTAGCTTAGTTTTTTCAATGACTGCATGGATTAATTTTTCCATTACACTGACTCACAAATCTGAACCGCAGTCTACATAGCCCTAAGCACTATAGAGTCGATTACTGAATATGGCAAGGAAAATCCTATGGGCCATATTGTTAATATTCTACATCAGTGATCTAAGGACCCAAATTGTATTGGCCTTGGGTCCTTAGAAAAATCCACGCTAGAGGTTAAAACTCACAGATCTCAGGCTATTTCAGCTTTGTGACCATTCAATTATTTGGCTGTCATGTTAGTTATGCTGCCATCCAAGATTAATGAATTATGGTATTGACTAAGTGCTTCCTACATGTCAAGCATTGCTAAGTGCTTGAGTATATAAAATAATCCAACACAATCCCTGCCTCACACGGAGCTCAAAATTTCAGAGTCAGGAGACCAGGTATCTTATCCTCTTATCCTCATTTTCCAAATGAGGAAACTGAAGAACAGAGTGATTAAGTAATTTGCCCAAGGTCACACAACAGGCCAGTGGTACAGATGTATTCATTCATTCATTCAATCAATCGTATTTATTGAGCGCTTACTACTGTGTGCAGAGCACTGTACTAAGCACTTGGAAAGTACAAGCAGTGTGGCTCAGTGGAAAGAGCACGGGCTTGGGAGTCAGAGGTCATGGGTTCTAATCCTGGATCCGCCACTTGTCAGCTGTGTGACTTTGGGCAAGTCACAACTTCTCTGGGCCTCAGTTACCTCATCTGTAACATGGGGATTAAGACTGGGAGCCCCACGTGGGACAACCTGTTCACCTTGTAACCTCCCAAGCGCTTAGAACAGTGCTTGGCACATAGTAAGCACTTAACAAATACCAACATTATTATTATTATTGTTATTGCAATTGGGCAACAGATTAGAACCAGTGTCTTCTGACTCCTACTTCCACAATCTTTCTATTAGACCATGCCAGTTTATACAACAAACTGAACTGAGATGATTCCAATTGATTCAAAAGAGATTCAGTTTTAAGTCCTTCCAACAGAACTACTTCCAAGAAAAATAATATGATTTCGCACCCAAGCTCTTAACTAGAATTTAACAGAAGCGTGAACAACTATGTCCAGCAGAGAAAGGCCATATCATTTTATGTTCAACCTCTGCTTTTTGGATTAATGGTCTGGACCTCTAATTCTTAAAATTATTCAATCAAGGGCTCATAATAAGCTAGAGGAAAGGAACTTGCTCCTTTCATCTTCCAGTGTGTGCCATCATTTTAGGAGCCTGTCAGGCAGTGACAGGGAGAAGTCCTTCAGAGTGCAGCTTGCCAAGTCAGAATGGAGACATTTTGAACACTCCAGAAGTCTGCTGCTGCAGCAGTCAGTCAGTCAAACATATTTATTGACGACTTACTGTGTGTGTGTGTGTAGAGGATGGTACTGAGGGCTTGGGAGTGTACAATATAACAGACATATTCCCTGCCCACAGCTAGCATACAGTCTAGAGGGGGAGATAGACATAAATGTAAATAAATACAGATATGGACATAGATGCAGTGGGGCTGGGAGAGGGGAATGAATAGAGGGAGCAAGTCAGGATGACACAGAAGGGAGTGGGAGAAGAGGAAAGGAGGCAGTCAGGCTGAGTGAGCATTGACCTGGTCGGCTGCCAAAACATTCAACCCTCCAATCAAGTATCATCATCATCAATCGTATTTATTGAGCGCTTACTATGTGCAGAGCACTGTACTTAGCGCTTGGGAAGTACAAATTGGCAACATATAGAGACAATCCCTACCCAACAGTGGGCTCACAGTCTAAAAGGGGGAGACAGAGAACAAAACCAAACATACTAACAAAATAAAATAAATAGAATAGATATGTACAAATAAAAGTATCATCTATGGGTTGCCAGCTGTACCTCACACTGGGCAATGCTGTGCAATGCTGAATGACATTGATTCAGAGGTCTGTCAGGATGAGAGTAAAGTGACCCTGAACACTGTTAAATGTTAAGTAGAGGGAGAGGGCATCATCCTCTCCCATTTATCTTTTCCTAGTAGTGTTTTCTCTAATTTGAATGGACTGTTGACCTCCTCTCCCTTTTCTTGTTTGTAAATATGTGATATTTCTGGAACACTATTTTTTTTAACCTCCCCTTTACAAGATATATATTTTTCTACAGGAAAAAAAAAAACAGGTTGGTACCAGTTACTATTCGGCACAGTGTTAATCACAGATTTTTCCCGGAACATACACTGAATGCAGACCTGGCATGAGTCATGAAGACAAAAAGATGACAACATCTTTCACTTGAAGTATTTGAGATGCAACAGCAATCTCATTTATACAGTTCCTTGCTTAGAGAATGAAGTCATTTCATTTTGGAAAAGGGAAATGGATAGAACTTCCTTGCTAATAAATGTTATTGCTACCAAAAATGAGTCAATCTTCAACCTATTGTCCATACAGAAATAATCTGAAAGAGTAAAAGATTGGCTACACTAAGGCTTTGAATTTTGATGTGCTTTGGGTGGGAAAACAAACATTGGTCACTTTCCCTATGAAAGGGTCATTTACATCAAGCCTTTTTAATAATAAGTAGTATGTATTAAGCACTAATCTGCAAACACTGTACTAAGCGCTGGGGTGGGTGTGAGATAATCAGGTTGGGCACAGTATTAACATTGAATTAATTAGATAGTGTAAATTTAATAGTTTCTGGAGTGTGACTGGTATGACCTCTATTTACCAATCTGCAAATCTCTTTATACAAAAGTCTACCCTGCTCAGAGAGGAACTGCCATTAAAGCCACCCCACTCCTCAGAAGTGAAGGGCAAATAATAATAATAATAGCATTTATTAAGTGCTTACTATGTGCAAAGCACTGTTCTAAGTGCTGGGGAGGTTACAAGGTGATCAGGTTGTCCCACGGGGGGCTCATAGTCTTAATCCCCTTTTACAGATGAGGTAACTGAGGCACAGAGAAGTTAAGTGACTTGCCCAAAGTCACACAGCTGACAATTGATGGAGCTGGGATTTGAACCCATGACCTCTGACTCCAAAGCCTGTGCTCTTTCCACCGAGCCACACTGCTTCTCTAGAGTTGGGGATTCCCTTTTCCACTGGAAAAAGAAGCATGGGCTGATGGAAAGAGCCCGGGACTGACATGAGGAAACTGGAACATATAACACATTTAGTCATACCATTGAAAAGAAGAAACAATCGCTCCATTTTTGCATTTATCTCTGAGAAAACTGGCTCTTCCAGAACTTTCACTGACTTAGTAATATGGGAGTTAATGCACTAAAGCGCTTCCACAAATTTTTTTATCCAAAAAATAAGCAGTTTACTCTCCTCTCACCAAGAGATTGGCCTAACTATGAACTGCCTGATCAATACACATTGACTTCTAAGAAGTGATAATCATTTTAGGAAGTAAGAAGGTTTTCTGTCATTATACTTTCTTCTTATCCCTATTGCTGTGGCTTGATTCCAGGGAGACTTTGAACATGTTCAGATGAAAAACAAATTATCTCAATAAACCAATAGCCCAGTCGCTAGACAACTGGTATTGATCCTGACCCTAACCACCAAAAACTTTCAGAACATGTTATGCACAAGCACAACATACAATTTTCCACTTTGCAGAAAATAGAAAATCCATCATCTCATGAAAATGACTTCTTAAATTTGGCTTTTACCTTGACAACAAAATAAATCTGCATCTGAATTTCATCCTCATATTAGAGTCAGTCACAATCACATTAGTAAAGGATAAAATTAAACGTTCTGAAATCTTGGACACTGGCATACTTGAAAATGAAAGTATACAGCATAATTATAAAATTTAAGATAAACCACATTTCTTCTCATAATGGAACAATGATGGATATTTTTAAATAACGAGCATGTCTTACCTTCACTGGAATCTTTTGAACATTCAGGTTTCTCTGCTTTGCTCCTTTTGGAAGGTGAGAGATCCTTTTGTTCCGATCCCTCTGCAAATATGAAGATTTAATATATCTTTGTTTAAATATTTACCAGCAGAAACCAATATCTAAATATAGTGATGATTTCATTGCAGGATATTTCCACTTATGACTATAGTGGGACTTAATTACAACATCATCTGCCAGAAGACTGCAAAGTCAACTTTTACTGCCTTCAGCATTTCAGCTATAAAAGTGCAAGTGAAAACTACAGGCTTGAATAACTCCAATGTTTTAATCTGCCTCAATAGTTCACATATACAAGCATACATAAATTGTTATTTTTTTAGTTTTGAATTTTTCCTGACAAAACATTTTCCCTTTCAAAGAGGCATTTATTTCACGTTGGATATGATTTTTATTAATACTACTTTGCATTTGTAATAATAACAATAATTCTGGAATTTGTTAAGTGCTTATTATGTGCTAGGCACTATACTAAGCACTGGGGTGGATATAGAGCCAACCCAATTTGCTTATATCCACAGTCCTGTCCCATGTGGGGCTCACAGTTTCAATCCCCATTTTACAGATGAGGGAACTGAGGCCCTGAGAAGTGAAATAATTTACTCAAGGTCACACAGCAGGCATTTGTACCACATTCTAAATTTTTGCAAAGCTCTTTCATATTATCTCATTTTAATTTTCACCACAACACTGTGAGGTTGGGAAGCAGTAAATTCAATTTTTCTCATATTACAGATGCGGAAACTAAGGAACAGAGAGACTCAGTGAATTGTTTGAGGTCACATAGCAGGCTATTTGACTGCTGTCTCCTAGTAATGTGTCATTTACTGGAAAGGACAAGTGCAGAATGGTGCTTACAGGACAGTCATATTTCCCTTAATAATAATAATAATAATGATGGCATTTGTTAAGTGCTTAGTATGTGCAAGCACTTAAGTCTCTGTTTTTATTATACACAGATGTGTTGTCTGAAGTATTTGTTTGCTGAACAACATGGAAGACCACAGCATTTCCCTAATAGTTAACCATCAGATAGGGACACAACGTATACAATTTCAGTTCCTACTGGCAGGTACAAAAGATTTGAAGACCCCCGGATAAAGAATTGTGTGAGAGATGTGCATTTGTTCAGAACTGGGGCTCAGAAACAAACTTGCATCCAGACTGAAAAACAGCCAACACATATTAACAGCATCAACTCCGTGTGAGGCTGAAGTGCATTTAGCTCTTTGACTTATAAAGAAAAATGTGCTCTTGCAAACTAACAGCTACAATCACTCTATTCACTGCCCTCCTCGCCCAAGTTTCCCAAACCACTTGCAGAAAACCTAATACTCACCTTCCCTTTTTAAGGTGGTTCAAGAGGAGTGAAGTAACTTTCCCAGGTCCCTCAGTAAATCAATAAGGGATTCAGGAAAAACAGAGCACATATCCATATCCAAATCCCAAAGTGAACTCCACACACATTCCCTCTGTTTCTCAGACACTAAACTGCAGTTCATGTAGAGGAAGTCAACTGCAAGTTTGTTATTAGCCAGGTGTTCTGGGCGTTGTTTTCAAGGCATTGAAATGGAGATTGGTAACAGGTGGTGTCAGTTCTTATCACACCTGAGCCCTGCTATTGGGACCCTTGGCTTCGGGTCATGGAGAAAGGCAGAAAATGGGTATAGTTTCAGGATGTGTGGCTGAGGACTCAGAAGCCCATTTAATAATAATGACGAACATACATGTTTAGCTCTTACTGTGCACCAAGCATTCTAACTGAACTCTAAGGTAGATACAATCAAAGCAGACGAAACACAGGCCACAATAGGGTTCACGGCTTTGTTGGGTATTTTTGTTGCTTAATTAGATAAATAATTGCCACATTTCCATTTTAGTTTGCTGGTGAGGATCTGGTATCTGTGGACAGAGTACTATACTAGACATCAGTCACACAAACGTAAATACCATGCAAGGACTTACAGAGCAAGTTCTTTTCCTGACAGCCTGGCTCTCACACTCATGGAGAGCATTCAGAAGAGAATTTACCCAGTAGTGGAAGAGCAAAAATCATTCTCATCAAAAGCATACTGTGCAGAGTTCACCCAAATGCTTCCAAAGGCAGAGGAATGGCTCAAATGTATGAGACTGAACTCAGGAAATTTCTTTGTATGTGCTGCTTTTAGATTAGCAGATTTAGCTCACCCTGAAGACAGAAAGGAATCTCTGCATACTGTATTGAACCACAAAGTTAGAAAACGCAAAAAACCTTTCTGCTTTTCAATCTTTTCTGATAGCAATGATCTTTTCTCCTGCCCCCGTTATGTCTTCCATTATTTTCCCCTTAAGAGACGATTCCACAGTCTAACACATCTCATTAGGAGAGATTTCTCCTTTTCAACCCAAATTTAGCTTTTCTCAGTTTCATCCCATTATTTTAGCTTATTCCCTACTCACTTGGTGGTAAATAATACTTCTCCCTCCTGTAAGGCCATGTCTTACATAACTAAAATAAAATTATCTGTTTGACTGCAGCAGTCATGTTCACACAATTGACTGGCTGACTGGAAAATGCCAAGATTCTTATTTGCCTTTCAAGCCACACACTCACTCACAGATGAATTTTACAGAGGTGTCATCTTTGAATACAAAGGGTGATATATAGGTTTATATACATTTATATAAAAATCACACTTTGTGTGTATATACACATCTATGTGTATGTATTTATTCATTCAATCATATTTATTGAGCGATTTAGCACTTAGAACAGTGCTTTGCACATAGTAAGTGCTTAATAAATGCCATTATTATTATTATTATTACTCTGTGCAGAGCACTGTATCAAGCACTTGGAAAGTACAATTCAGCAATAGAGAAAATCCTTGCCCACGCTGGGTTTACAGTCTAGAAGGGGGAGACAGACATCAAAACGAGAAAACAAGCATCAATATAAATAGAACTATAGATATATACACATCAAAACAAGGAAGCAGGCAACATACACACACAGCTGTACCTGTGGCAACTCATACTAAAAGCACTGAAACAACCTGCTCACTGCAGCTTCCTGTGAAGGTTGGAGCAATGGTATACTGAATCACACCCCAAGCATATATTTTTTGATACTGCAATATGGCTTCCTGGACATGACCAATTTTAGTTCATCTCTACTGGCTGTCATTGGATTTACTGACAGTTAGTGACCCTGATATCATTGCTCCAGCATTTCAACAACTATTAAGGCAAGGGACAAAGCTGTTCCAAGGCCTTGAGTGGCAGTTGCAGTAATAATAATAATAATGACATTTATTAAGCGCTTACTATGTGCAAAGCACTGTTCTAAGTGCTGGGGGGTACAAGGTAATCAGGTTGTCCCACATGGGGCTCACAGGGTTCATCCCCACTTTACAGATGAGGGAACTGAGGCCCAGAGAAGTGAAGTGACTTGCCCAAAGTTACATAGCTGACAATTGGCAGAGCCAGGATTTGAACTCATGACCTCTGACTCCAAAGCCCGGGCTCTTTCCATTGTGCCATGCTGCTTCTCCAGTGGGCCCAAGGCCATGGCTTTAGAGGTGACTGACCACCCTGAGTGATTACAATCAGATTGATTATCACCTAAGAGGTTAATGCATGTTAAGGTTACTGTGACTGCCTGATCAAATAGCACTTGTTCACAACTACGAGCTCTTTTGAGAGCTTCCAACCCAGTGGATATTCCACTAATACTGACTTTTCTTAAAACACACAAAGAGTTGCAGAGTGACACTAACTACATATACCAAAATCCACATGTGTGTGGCCACATTCATTTTTTTGCGTGTCGATCACAATGGTGAAGTGAAGTCTGGTATTCAAAAATATGGATTTTTATCAGTGTTGTCCACATTGGACTTGACATGACTGACTTCATTTTGTATATGCTGACGTTAACCCTCCATTTCTGCAGGCTGAGAGAACAAGTCTGTAAAAGATGCCTTCAAGGCCATCAACAAGTAACACCCATCCGAAGAGAATTTACATCCCTATTACCTATCTATGCAAGGCCATAGGGCACAAGAATTTACATCCCTATTACCTATCTATGCAAGGCGTGGGAACGGAGAAGAAAGATAATCTGTAACATCCTGTCGGTCCCAATTCCTGAAATTCCCAAATGCCCCATTCCCATGTTGCTGTAACTCAATAAAAGACACAGTGATATTGGGATCGGGGCTCCTTGTCACTCGTACCTCCCCAGGGAGGTGAACGGGCAGGTAGCCACTTTCCTTCTTTACTGCTCTATCTGAACTCATGTCTCCGAGTCATTTTTCCTATCTGCATCACCACCCTGGGTTCAAGAACCCTGCGGCCGATTTACACCGAGTTAACCTATTTTGCACCCTACTTGTCGATAACAATCAGTAATCAAAAGTTGAAAAAACAGGGTATTGACTTCATACAAAGTCATATGTGTTGCCAATTTGTACTTCCCAAGCGCTTAGTACAGTGCTCTGCACATAGTAAGCGCTCAATAAATACGATTGATTGATTGATTGATTGATACAAAAGTCACCGAACTATTTTGGTCAACCAATAAGAATATTGGTATTTAACACACAGAATTAATCTCAAGATTTGTGGGGCATATTTTTTTAATGGCATTTGTTTAGCGCTTACTACTTGCCAGGCACTGTAATACATGCTAGATACAAGCTACTCAGGTTGGACACAGTCCCTGTTCCCCATAGGGCTCACAGTCTTAATCCCCATTTTACAGATGAAGGAACTGAGGCACAGAGAAGTTAAGTGACTTGCCCAAGGCCATACAGCAGACAAGTGGCAGAACTGGTCCTTCTGACTCCCAGGCCAGTGTTCATTCATTCATTCAATTGTATTTACTGAGTGCTTACGGTGTGCAGAGCACTGTTCTAAGCGCTTGGGTAGTACAAGTTGGCAACATATAGAGACGGTCCCTACCCAACAGTGGGCTGTTCTATCCACCGCTTCTCAGTGTGGCCTATAATATATTCAGTCAGGGAAATCTCAATTCTACCTGTGCCCTTGTGGCCTACTAGGTCATGTGTGCTAGCTCAATGGGTTAAAAAATGCTAAATATCAGTGGAACACACTCCACAATCACATGGGCTGTACTCCCCAGCAAATTGGTCCGCATTTGTTCTACAAGCCACCTGTTCTGGACTATGGAGATACTGCAAACTCAAAATAGAGAGCATCACCAGAGCAGGCTACCCTCTAGCATGGAGACACCCTGGTTGATGTACTTTTGGTTTCCTCAGGCGGGAGCAAACCGTAATGGAATGGAAATGAACTACACATCCTCAAGTATTCAAAAGCAAAACATTAGGGACCTGCAGTGAGAAGCATTCTGTGCACACATAAGTTACCCAGGATCCTAGGACCAAGGACAACAGGTCCAATGGCCGATACCAGCTGCTTAAGTTATGACCTCCAGGAAAGTTGAATGTGACTAAAAATGATTCGTGACTAAAAATGATGAAAAAATAAATATATTATGTACAACCTTACTGAAATAAAATGACTTCTTAAATTATTTCCTTAAAATATGCTTCTGCATTAGCATGAAAGAACTCCCCTTGACACCAATATGCATGTTTATGACACTTATGCAAATGATCCTTAGCAATATAAGATTCTTACACTTATTGGTCAAAAGGGCACTAATTCCCTACAGCTCAAGGATATCTCAAGGATACTTCACAGTGGCAGTAGGAGTTATAATGGCACCTACCACAGCAGGTTGTTGGAATCTAATCTATGCATCTATTCACAGCATGACCTATTTGCAATAGGCTCATTAAGGCCATAATGCATTAAATGGAGTTGGTTTGAATTAAATGAACTGTCTTGGGTGTGTGCAGATAAAGATATTGTTCAAAATATAGCCCAGAGATTAAATCTTCATCGCTAAAAGCAGGTCACAAGCATGCATATTTCTTTAAAGAATCTCCGTTGCCACTCCTTATTTTTGCCACTCCTTATTTAAGCCCTAAAACTCCACCCCTGAAAAGTAAACACTCATCATTTGTAATAATAATAATAGTAATAATAACTAAAAGGAGATAAGAGTGAGCAATCATAAGCAGTTGAAACAACAAAGCAGAATACTTGCAGCAACTAAGTCAGAGGATGGAATGAACAGAGAGTGAAAACTTGCTCCCAAGTGAGTGTTTCTTGTTGAACGAACAGAAATCTCTGATCCTCAAACGAGGAAGAGACAGCTCTCAGACAGATGGCCTATTATCTACCTGCGCCCAGCTTGGAGTGTCATTTGGACCATAGTACATCATGGTATGGACCAAATGGCAGCTAACATTTCTTAGGCTCCCTAGTGATTCAACGGTCTCAGGGAATGGGGCCAAGAGAAGCTTCTTAGGAAGGAAGCACTTCACCAGACCCTAATTTGGGTGAATTAAAGAATTATTACTGGGATACCAAGAACTGAAGTTATTTTTTTACCCCTCCATTTTGAACTAATAACCATTCTTTGCTTCAATACAAATAACTGTCATGTGACAATCACCGGATGTTATCTTAAGCTCCCACATTTTAAAAATACAAACATCGATATTATTTTAAAAGCGAAGTAGCATGGCCAAGTGAAAGAGCATGAACCTGGGATTCAGAGGACCTGGGTTCTAATCCTAGCTCTGCCACATACCTGCAGTGTGACTTTGGGCAATTCACTTAAGTTTCTGTGCCTCTATTTCCTCATTTGTAAAATGGGGATTCTACATTCCCCTTGGACTGTGAGCCCCATGTGGGAGAGGGATAGTGTTCAACCCAATTATCTTTTATTAATTCCAGCACTTAGTACTGTGCATTGCATATAGGAATCACTTAACAAATACCACAACTATTATCATCATTATTATTAAATTGTATAACATAAAATACTCAGGACATTGCTCCCTACGGGAAAAACATTTTCAACACCAAATAAAGGAAAATCACATATCTACAGACCTGAATTTTCATTCATTGGTGCATCGTCATCTTCATTATCATCATCTGTCAAGAAAATTGGCAACAATTACAAAAGCCATAAAGCTTAATGTAATGTAATCTTGACCCTGGAGGAGAGATTATAAACTCAGCAGAAGACAGCTACTTTGATCCAATATTTGATTGTCTGCTGCCCAAATCTTAATACTGGATTCAAGGGAAAAATGGAGCATCAAAGGAAAATGAAAAAAAGAATTAGGATATGTACTGGCTTTTATTTCCGGGTTCTAATATATTTTGACATTAGGGGCTAGCAAATATATCATTAACAGATAATTGTGACAGCCTCATGTATTTGGGAAATAAGGACCTTTTCATTTGATTCTTAAGTCTATTCAGTTGAAAATAAATTTTGAAATTCATTCCCTAATGTATTCATGGCACTGTTCTGGATGCTATTTACTAAGTAAGATTACAAGCATAAGCAAGATATGCAATTATAATTGGAGATGAAAATATCTGAATTCCCACAAGAAAAGGAATTAATTCACTTATTTGGGTACATCAACCATGTAGATGCACCCTCATAGGAGTGACTGACCCTCAATTAAATGGGAAAAAAACACCATCTAAATCTTGGTCCCTCTTGGTTAAGATAAAAAGTTCTTCAAGACCGCTGCAAGCTTAGTAATGTAGCACACTTTCTGATTCGTCCACTATTTAATGAAAAGGTTTTTAATGAAAAGATTCTCCCATACAAAAAATATCTTATCAAGCAACTTTTTAAATCAAATCTTACAGATATTTAAGGAATTTTGTGAAATAATTTTTTTTGAATTCTGTTTTTTAGACTGTGAGCCCACTGTTGGGTAGGGACTGTCTCTATATGTTGCCAACTTGTACTTCCCAAGCGCTTAGTACAGTGCTGTGCACACAGTAAGCGCTCAATAAATATGATTGATTGATTGAAAAGTCTCTAATATAAAAATTCAACCCCAAATCAAATCTTCTCGTTTCCCCCAACAATTCTGCATAGTCTCTACTGAAATGACAATGTCGTAGAGACAAAGTGCTGCAATAATAATGTACAGTGTTTTTGTTTTGGAAAGCATAGAGGAGGTGCTAACTAATGAATCAAATCCACTTCATATCAAATTCAGTCCACACCAATGGGTTGGGCACAAGTGAGAAAGCTGGAGACAGGGCAAGGAAACTAACTGGACGCCAGTTCAAAAACTGCAGTCCTTTAAGAGGTGAGCATGTTGATCTCAGGGGCTGCAGGGAGACCTCTGAGTGGGGATCACAATGAGTGAGTACAGAGTTCCATTAATATGCCCACTCTCATCCCAGAACTCTCAATGAACATTTTTTTCTACCTGAAAGGTTAGGGTTGTTCCACACTGACATGAACTGAACAAGGAGACAGACAGGAAAGTGAGGGCCTAGTCCTGCCCTGACTAGGCAACCTGGAGGAGACATGCTTTTGTTAAGATTTTGAAGGGGAGGAGAGTGATGGTTTGTCGGGTATGAAGGGTGAGGGACCCAGGGCAGAGGGAAGACTTGGACAAGGGATCAGCCACAAGACAGATAATAATAATAACAATGATGGCATTTATTAAGCGCTTACTTTGTGCAATGCAATGTTCTAAGCACTGGGGAGGTTACAAGGTGATCAGATTGTCCCACGGGGGGCTCACAGTCTTCATCCCCATTTTACAGATGAGGGAACTGAGGCTCAGAGAAGTTAAGTGATTTGCTCAAAGTCACACAGCTGACACTTGGTGGAGCTGGGATTTGAACCCATGCCCTCTGACTCCAAAGCCCGTGCTCTTTCCACTGAGCCACGCTGACAGATGAGACTGAGGTACTGTGGGTAGGTTGGTATGAGGGGTGAAGTGTGTAGTAGGGTAAGATATCAGCAAGGTAAGTTGAGTGGGAGAGCTGATTGAGTGATTTAAAGTAGATGGTAAGGAGTTTCTGCTTTATATGGAGATGGATAGATGACCAATGGAAGTTTCTGAGGAGGCACAGCCTGTGTGCTTTACTGGGAAAAATGATCCAGGCAGTACAGTGAAGTACGGACTGAAGAGGGAACACAGAGGAAGCAGGGAGATCAGTGAGGAAGCTGATTTAATAGTGAAAGGGGGATAATAGTAATAATAATAATGGTATTTATTAAGTGCTTACTATGTGCCAAGCACTCTTCTAAGCACTGGGGTAGATATAAGGTAATCAGATTGCTCCAGGTGGGGCTCACAGTCTTAATTCCCACTTAACAGATGGAGTAACTGAGGCACAGAGAACTCAAGTGACTTGCCCAAGATCACATAGCAGACAAGTGGCGGAGTTTGGTGGTTGGTCAGCATGGTAGCAGTTTGGATGGAGATGAAAGGGAGGAGTCCAGGGACATTGCGAAGGTAGAGCCAACAGGATTTGGTGACAGATTGTGTGTGTGGGGTGAATGACAGAGAGAAGAGTTGAGGATAATGCCAAGGTTAAGGGCGTGTGAGACAGGAAGGATAATGGTGCTGTTTACAGTGATGGGAAAGTCTGGGAGTGGGGGAACAGGGTTTGGATGGGACAATGAGCTTTGTTTTGGAAATGTTGACTTTGAGGTGTCCACAGGAAAATTCAGAGAGAGGTCCTGAAAGCAGGAAGAAAAGTGTAACTGCAGAGACAGAGTAAGGGTAGATTTTGGAGACTTCTGCATAGAGATGGCAGTTGAAGTCTTTGAGAGCAAATGAGTACTACACCACCATCAACCTTACTTATTGAATCTGAGAGCATGTTATCTCTGCCACATATAGATCTATGTCATTGTAAAAAAAAAAACAGTATTCTTTTATTTTTGGGAAATGCATTCTATAAATTTAAATGCTTAAATTTTTTACCTAAGAACCCAAATCAGACTGTATGGAATCCAACTGGCTCTAAAACTCACTTTATGGGGCTCACTATGGAAGAATAATATTTTCCCTGGAATTGTAGCGTCCCAATTTATAATCTTTGTTTGCCATGTACTTTCCAACAAGATGAAATTTTACGTAGACAAATCTCACTCCCCACTTCTTTCTTATTTTGGTATTTTTTTAAACTCATAACCCATCCCAACACATCTCAACATTATAGCGGAACCAGATTGTTTTATATCTGCAGGCTGCTTGTTTCCATTCTCACATTGCTTGGATACAGCAACACTCCACTAGAATTTCACTGAAGGCAAAAATCTATCTGGATCTTTTGAAGTCTATTGAGTAGAGACGGTTAGCCCCAATTCCCTAAGAAGAGAAGCATCTTATTTATACCTCATTGGCAATGGCATGTTTTGTAGAATTCTGAGCATACAATGCGAGGTACAGATTGCATATATATGAATGCACTGCATCTCCGCAATATATATGCTTTTACTTTTTTAAAAAAAACCAGCCCCTTTCCATTTGTGAGAATGCATTCTATAAACTAAATGTACCATTTCTACAAAATGTGCAATTCAGGCATTGAAGGCAGTTTTTCTCCAGGCTCTTTTATTTGTTAAAAGAATCCTGGTGCATCAGGAAGAGATTGGATAATGAGCCTAATAAACCTCAAAGGAGTGGGAGCTAAAACTTATTCTGTTTGGAAAGAAAGTGATCTTTTCTGGGTCAGGTCCACAGGCTTAAAGTCAAGACCAAGAATGAGCCTCCAGTGCGATCATTGCCCATTTGCCTCCTGTTAATTTACCCATTCTAGAAAATCTTTAAAAAGCAAACGGACAACATTTCATCCAGGATTATTTAGTGATTCAGCTGGAGCCAGGGGAACGACCAATTGATCTTGAGGGGTCCCCTTCAGATGCATTGATCTTATGATCAAAATACAATTTCCACTCAAAACTGATCTTTACTCCCATTACAAAGAATCCGCAAATTCTGACAGGTGGTCTGAAAGTAATACTTTTTTTCCCCCCTCACTAAACTGCATACCAATGAGAATGAAAATCATGTGGACAGTGCATTTATATGTAATAAGCATGAAGTAATTTTTTTCCTCACACTCATGCTCAGGATTAGGCACCAGAAGGGCACAAAGAAGGCAAGTCTCCCCTCTGCTGGCTCTTTATTCTGAATTAATAATAATAAAAATAATAATAATGATGGCATTTGTTAAACATTTACTATGTGCCAAGCACTGTTTTAAGTGCTGGGGTAGGAACAAGGTAATCAGGTTGTCCCATGCAGGGCTCACTGTCTTAATCCCCATTTTACAGATGAGCTAACTGAGGCACAGAGAAGTTAAGTGGCTTGCTCAAGGTCACACAGTAGACAAGTGGTAGAGCCGGGATTAGAACCCACTTCCTCTGACTCCCAAGTCCATGCTATTCCCACTAAGCCATGGTGCTTTTCTGAATTCCATGTCCATATTTTGATTTAGCTCTAGAAAATGAAGAGGGGAGGGGGATTCTAGGCAAGTGCGGTTTCCCTGCTGCATGTCTCCTAAATACCATGAAAAACACTTTACATATCATAAGATCATTTTTTTCCCTTTCCCTCACTCTTTCCCCGTCGAAACCCTGGGGCTTGCTAATACTTTCTACATTGAAGTGATAACATATAGACTAGATCCAGGCACCCGGAGGGCAGTAAACCGTGGCTTTTTACTTCTCCTGCCACCAACTGACCTAGAAAAGGGAACTTCTGCGGCATTAACTTTTCTCTGTTCCTCTCCTGGCTTCCTGATGGTGCCACTCCAGTGGCAGTTGCTTATTTTTGTGGTCATAATTCTAAACCCTGTTAAGATTTCAAATCCCTGTCTAGATTCCAGTTGGAATGTTTTCCATCAGGGTCATTTCCATCTTATGTAAGTAGAGCATCTATTGAGCCCTGTATTAGGTACTTGGGCACTACAGAAAAAAGAAGTGGCAGTTGCTGCTCACTAGGAACTTGCACTCTAATGGGGGGAGACCGACAAAAAATATTTACAATATCATTCTTTCCTTTTAGATTTATTTGAATTTTAACTTAGTGTTCAGATTCTAAACCTTGCTTATGAATGATCAATCTGTGTGGTATTTGTTGAGTACTTACTGTATGCAGAGCATTGTACTAAGTGCTGGGAGAGTATGATATAACAGAGTTGGTAGACACATTCCCTGGCCATAACAAACAACTTCATGACAAAAACACCATCTTCCCAAATACAGCCTAACCTTTTACTTTACTGCTATGTTGAATTGTGACAAAAAGCACTAGTTACCATGTCCCCTTTCATTAGCCTGTAATTGAGGCTGCTAACATTTGTGTCAGTATGAAACATGCAGGATCTGTTCATTTTCTTTTCATTTTTTCCCTGCCATGCCGTTTGCCTCAAGTAGACACCTTAATAGAGGTTCATAATAATTACAGGCCTTTTCAATTATGCTCTTTTTCATCACCCTTTGACAAGAATAAAATGTGTTCCTAGCCACAGATAACACCACAGAAAATTTCATTAATAAATGTGATTGAATAAAGAATCTGTATTTGGCATATGAATATATCCCAAATTGGAATGGAGGATTAGCAATTTTCCCGTAAATTTTCGTAGAAAGCTTAATTTGATAACTCAGACAAAAGTGGATTTCTGTGATTTTCCACCACCTCTTTCAATTGTGAATCTAGCCTCAGTCAGTCAAATGAAACTAGATGTGGGTAGCTTTTTTAATGTCGGAATTGAGATTTTTTGATGAATGGCATCCCTTCCAAAGGCAATAATTGGCCACTCTGGAATAGTTATTTAGATGAGAACCTGTTTCCAAGAAATTTGCACAGAAAGAATGCTCCTACCTGGTTAATTATTTCTAACCTGGCCTTTTTGGCAGTGATTGTTAATCATAGTAAGCTTTCATCATTCAGATGCCACAGACTAAGATTATATACATATGCACACCATAGACACACACACACACATATACAAGTATTACATATGTGAGAGACAATTAACTGCTTTGGGTGATTTAAATGTCGATCAGTCTGAGGATCACAGGCTGGATATAGCGGGGGGTGGGGGGGGCACCACAATTCTTTAAATACTGCTGCAATTCTTGCAATGTGTTTGATAAGGCTACTCTTCCAGGATTTGCCTAAAGTACACATTCTCAGCTAAACATTCTCAACTATGTGTGGCTTTGGAAGGGTACTACTAAGTCATATAGTGGATAATCTGCAAACATCTACATACATACTTCCCCCTCATGGTAGAAACGAACAGCTCTAAGAAACAAGTCCTTCAGAACTCGGTGTCAAAAACCTACTGCCAAAGTTAACAACATTCCCATGGTAACTGACAACATACCTATAGGAAAGAACTCGCTCATTTTCTTCTTGAAAATTTTGTAGTCAACATCCAAGAAGACACAAAAGATGATCCGCTCCATCTGCAAGACACACAGAGATTCACAGTGAAAAATTGTTATAATTGTCACTGCCAAGAACCATTTGGACTAAGGTTGCTTTTCATTAGAAACAAATAGCAAATCATATGTACTTAATTCACAAACAAGCATTTATGTGGATTAATGTATTCTCTGTTAAATAGGCTGACTTAGAAAGAGGTTATTAGGGCACCAGAACTTCCTCTTCCCTCTTGGAGATGGGGACAAATAGGAAGCATAACAGAATGAAGAGTGTGGAATTAGAGACTAGAGACCCTAGCAATCTGCAACACCCATATTCCAAATCCCAAAATACAGTGGAACCTAAAGTGTGCAAATACTGAGAATGTTCCTACCTGAATGTGATCATTCCAACAATTCAAGAAAGGAAAAGCAGCTCGGGAGGGGGGCGGTGTTTTGGGGCAAGAAAGGCTTGTTGCTTTTTAGATGAGACTGTCCCAATTCTTAGACAGTTAAACATGTGTTTTTAAATGTCCCCCAAAATCCCAAATTTTGGTAATCTAGTCAACTTTGGTGAACTGCCTTCTTTTGGTGCAAATGCACATAATAGTCTTCCAAGGGAAGGTATTCTATTGGCCTAGTAGAGAAATACTTACCATACATAAGCACAGAGCATGTTAAAGTAAAGCCTGACATTCCTAAGTATGAGAATCTAGAGTTAAGGTTTGATGGAAGAGTCACATGAGAGGTGTCTAACAAGATAATAATTGAGTAAGTGGGTAAGCAAAGAGTGCTTTATTCTATCTCTGTCAGAAAAAAAAAAGCTTCTTAGTATTTTCATCGGGCTTAAAAGGCTTTCATGTGGTTTTAATTTACATGAAATCATTTGCTCTCAATTTAATACAGTCAGAAATGCGATTGAAAAAAAGCTAATTAGATGAAGGGGACATAGGGTCACTAAAACTATTAATATGGCATATATTTGTTGAAAATAGACATTGAAATGCAAAAGTAAAACACTGTGCAGGCAATCCCATTTTTCTAACTGCCAGAAGTCTTTAGATGTGAAATGAATTTCACTGACTAGAACTACACCAAGCAAACAGGAACCTAGATTAACATATGCATAATAGCGGTAGTCTGTTCAACTGCTTTTCAACCAGTGATTCAGATAAGTTCACATCTTGTAGGAGCATAAACATGCCTTTGGTTTCCTTAAACTCAAACGTTTGTTCCATATTTGTGCATTAGTCCTTGTCTTTTATTTTGCTTTAGTAATTTATTGTTTTTTCGCTCTTTATGTGACTGTTGCCTCTGCCCTCTCCTGCACTATGGCCTAATGGTTAAAGCATGGGCCAAGGTGTCAGAAGGTCATGGGTTCTAATCCTGGCTCCACCATTTGTCTGCTGTGACACCTTGGGCAAGTCACTTAACTTCTCTGTGCTTTAGATCCCTCCTCTGTAAAATGGGGATTAAGACTGCGAGCCCTATGTGGGACAGGAACTGTGGCCAACCTGATTACCTTGTATCTACCCCAGAGCTTTGGACAGTGACTGGCACATAGTAAGTGCTTAGCAAATACCATAATTATTATTACTACCAGGGATTGTATCTAATTTCCACCAGTTATACTTTCCCAGTGCTTAAGCAGAGTGCTCTGCACACAGTAAACACTTAAGTACTATACTAGTCCTATTATTAAACAATCTTCCTTTTGGTAAAATAGAACAGAAAAAGCCAAGCCAACTCCCCAGTACTTAGAACAGGGTTCACTACATAGTAAGCACTTAACAAATATCATTAAAAAAAGATTATTATGGGGCCAGGTTCTACGTGCAGCATGGGATTATGTAACCTAGGCATTTCTGAGATTTGGAGGTACGGTTTGCCCTCACATCTTCTGGGCACTATACCCAAACCTGAATTAATCAGAGAATGTCCTGTTTTGATCCCTGGCTGCCTCTTATGATGTTTTCCAAATACTGTAATGAAATTCTTCCCTTTAAGATCTCTGGTAGCTGATTTGCAAACAGTTTCTTCTGGTCCCCACAGGTGCTGATAACTGACCCTCATCACATTGCCAATATGACTGTCCACAGAGATACAACTATTGAGTCAGATTCCATCCCTCGCACAGGAGACCAGACTATTAAATTATTATAGCGACACTTACCAATACTTCAGTGTGTTTGTGTTTTCCCTCTATTACCTCCATTGAGTTTTCCTACCCTCAGGAGCTCTGGATTTGAGACTAGAGATTATTGAGTGGACTATAGACCACAGAATTGTTGTTGCTAAAGGCCGCGTTACTGCAGTGGAGCAGAATATCAAATTGCACTGTATACTGATAGGTCATTAGGGTTAAAACTGTTGTGTCTGCTCTTCTGAACAACTCACACAAGTTTTCCATAGATTTGGAGGTCAAAGAAACCTTTAAAAGTTAACCTTTTTAAAGGACACTTCTTGATATGTTTTCTTTGAGTGCCATTATAGGTCTATAGGTCAACAGTAAAGGAGAAAAGTAGTTTAAATATCCATCAATTTTTAAAAATTGGCTTAATGCCATAAAAACATGATGGCATTGGCTCCATTAATCTTTTTCAGCCTAATATCCACTGTCCCCTGAAGAGGGTTACATAGTGCTGCATGTTTGGAATATCTGAAGCTGACCTCCATTTTTCACAATTCCCGGTCACAGGGCAGCTGACACAGCTAAGATAATCCTATTTTCAGTGATATTTTGCAAATTCTGAATAATGTAATTTCCTATCTCAATGACAAGTGGCAAGTGTGCAAAGGTATAGGATGCATGCAAATATGATCGTTAAATAGAGGCTAGTAAAGGAGTGTATCCTAGGGTGGTTTCTCTACTCTAAATACCCAATAAACCAAACCGATTGAAACCTTCCAAGATGATGGGTTAACATTTTATAAACCCTTATCTCTGCATACAATATTATGGCTCTCTCAGTGAAAGAGTCACCACTGTATAGATTATTTTAATTACTTTTTGTGGCATAAATCAGGGCTGACAATCAAGTTAGCTGACAAGAAAATAAGAACAAAATGGATCTTTGCTAAGGAGATATTGATGCCAAGGCTCTTCTGTCATCACCATGGTGAGAAGGTTGACACCGTTGTGAAGATACTGATGCTGTTATAAATGCAGGGCTGCCTACCCAATCATCCAAGGCCATTTCGACTGAATCTAATGGAGCTGGATGCTGGCAAAATGACCACACTGGATGGTTTGACCCATGAATACTTTCCTTCCTGCTAGAAATATTTAACATGTTCACTACTTTAGTTCCAAGAGTAAAAGCTCTGCTCCACTCCAAAACTTCAATTGACCAAGAAGAAATACAAAAAAAGAATTTGTTTCAACCACTACTCTGCATCCAAGACCAAATCCAGTATGTATAGGGCTTGATTGGGAACACACTTTTCTTTTCCTTTGCAGGAGTCTTATTCCAAGCTACTCTTGGATCTTAGCAGCACTCGTGACTTGGAGGAAAATTTATTTCCAACATTTTGCTCTTATCCATTTTATGCCATGACATGCAGAACTATGGATCAGATCTGGAGAATTATTGCCATTTTTCAGTTTGCTCCTTGCACTATATATTTAAAGGACACTTTGGATTCTGGTTTCAATTTTGCCGGGAGAAGTCTATTTGAAAAGAAACATTTAAGAAAATGGTTCCCGTTATGTTTAAGCAGCTTCCATTTTGGATAGCCATATCAGCAACTGATAGAAAAAGAGAGGGGAGGGGAAAAAAAAAAGGAGGATTACATTCAAGCTGCAGGAATGGAAAAGCTTCAATAGAGCCTGTAAGCTGCCTCTGCTCTGATATTCTAATTTCCTTGTCAAGGGTCACTCAGGAGGATTTTCCTGGGTTTTTGGATGTACCATAATTGTGGTCTATACCAGAGGGCATGTTAAATTTTGATGGCACTCTCCAAGCTACTAAAAAGGCATTAAAAGAACACCAAAAAACTAACGCATAACAAGGGAATGTACTGATGAGTTTGTGCTTATTTCTACTTGCTCCCATAAAAACTTAAAGGGCATTTCTGCATTTGAGATTACTTCTAGGTGCATAAAATCTGAACAATTTATTTTTTTTTAAAGTGGATGCTTCACTGATCTTTACAAGCTCAGTTTATCTGTCATTTGTCCACAGCATCATGCTCCTACTTCTTCTTGTTTTATTTCAGGAAGCTGGTTCCTTAGGATATCTCATCTCCCACAGATGCACATCCCTAGCCCAAACCCAAAACAGCACTTGTGCCCACATTTGAGGCTCTAACTCCATTAAGATCTAGGGTGTCCCCTCTAGACTGTAAGCTCCTTGTGGGCAGGTTACGTGTCGACCACCTCTGTTGTATTGGATTCTCCCAAGTGCTTAGTACAGTGCTCTGCACACAGTAAGTGTGCAATACAGAGAAGCTGTGTGGCTCAGTGGAAAGAGCATGGGTTTGGTAGTCAGAGGCCATGTATTCTAATCCCGGCTTCGCCACTTGTCAGCTGTGTGACTTTAGGCAAGTCACTTGACTTCTCTGTGCCTCAGTTACCGCATCTGTAAAATGGGAATTAAGACTGTGAGCCCCACATGGGACAACCTGACCACCTTGTTTCTCCCTCAGCGCTTAGAAAAGTGCTTCGCACATAGTAAGCGATTTACAAATACCATCATTTCAGAGAAGCAGCGTGGCTCAGTAGAAAGAGCACGGGCTTGGGAGTCAGAGGTCATGGGTTCTAATCCCAGCTCTGCCACCTGTCAGCTGTGTGACTTTGGGCAAGTCACTTTACTTCTCTGTGCCTCAGTTACCTCATCTGTAAAATGGGGATTAAGACTGTGAGCCCCACATGGGACAACCTGATCACCTTGTTTCTCCCCCAGCGCTTAGAACAGTGCTTCGCACATAGTAAGCGATTTACAAATACCATCATTTTAGAGAAGCAGCGTGGCTCAGTGGAAAGAGCACGGGTTTGGGAGTCAGAGGTCATGGGTTCTAATCCCAGCTCTGTCACCTGTCAGCTGTGTGATTTTGGGCAAGTCACTTGACTTCTCTGTGCCTCAGTTACCTCATCTGTAAAATGGGGATTAAGACTGTGAGCCCCATGTGGGACAACTTGATTACCTTGTATTCCCCCAGAGCTTAGAACAGTGCTTGGCACATAGTGAGCACTTAACAAATACCATTATTATTATTGCTATTATTATTAATAATAATAATCAATCAATCAATCAATCAATCGCATTTATTGAGCGCTTACTGTGTGCAGAGCACTGTACTAAGCGCTTGGGAAGTACAAGTTGGCAACATCTAGAGACAGTCCCTACCCAACAGTGGGCTCACAGTCTCAAAGGGGGAGACAGAGAACAAAACCATACTAACAAAATAAAATAAATAGAATAGACATGTACAGGTAAAATAAATAAAAAGAGTAATAAATATGTACAAACACATATACATATATACAGGTGCTGTGGGGAAGGGAAGCAGTTAAGATGGGGGGGGATGGAGAGGGGCACTACCTGATAACCTTGTAACCTCCCCGGCGCTTAAAACAGTGCTTTGTACATAGTAAAGTACCACAGATTGATTAACTCCAGGTAACCTTGGAAGCTTGGTTACCATGGAAGCCCAGTGAGACCTCTGGTGAGAGAGAAAGAAATTGGAGGGAATTTTAGAGTGATTTGTTAATCTGGACCCCAGAAGGATCCTGGGGATGACCTTGCAAACTCTGAAACCCCAGTGGTGGTCCTGGAGCTACCTCCAACCAGACCAGGGACTGCTCTTTCCCAACTCTCCACCACTGGACGCCCTCTGATCAACCTGCTCTGTCACAGCCCTCCCAGGCTATTCCAAGTGTATGAAGTCATTTGATGACTGAGCATTCAGCCTGAACTTAACCAAAGTCAGCAGGATAGCATGTTGACAACCCAATGTCAGCTTTTCCTCAGGCTGTCAGTATTTTGACTTACAGAGAAAATGATAGAGCATGAAAATCCTCCAATAGCCAGTTAAATTACAAAATCTATTTTACACCAAACAAAAATGACATCATTTAAAATTATAGGAAGGGGCACACAGCTGATTTTTTTCTCTAGCTCACAGATCAGTTAAGCATCCAAATCTCCCTCCTATATTGAATAACAAACATATTATGCCCTCTGCCCCCTTAAATGGAGAAGACTATGTGCCAATAATAGCGCCTGTGATTCAAAACTCTTCCTCGTAATTCTGGGGAGGGAAAAAAAGTGGCATAAAATTACACTTTCAGTGATGGAGCTATTGTTTATTAGGACACTTATGTTATGCTAACATCACCCCAGCTGCAACCTCCTTTTGTGAGTTGCAGAGTCTTGCTTCCTAGTTCTTTCTACTTTTTTTTCTTTCTCTTGATTATGCACATCTGCAAAGATGGTGCCAATTCAAAAATAATTATGATTTTTTGGGGTTACAGTAATTAAAAATCACGAGGGAGAAGAGTGTGTCCATTATTGGATATCAGCTTATAAATGGTGCATAGTAGGCGAAGTAAAATCCCAAAGCCTCAGACCTATGGTCTTGTTAGCTGGTGTGCCTCAGAACAATTCATTTTAGGAAAACTCTCTTCCTCAAGGGACTGGGCCAGAAGCAGCATCGCTAAATACCAGAGAAGCCACTGCCATCACTTTTCAAAGAATTTGTGCCAGACATGGTTTGGGTAAGCATTGCTGTGCATTTCTCATTTTCTCATTTGAAAGAAAATGCGTTTCAAATGGGGACTGACATGCAGACTTCAATTACAGTTCAAATGAAGCTCATTAACATAAGCTTTCTAAAGAGCATTTCTCGAGGACAAAAGCTTTTTTCCCCCCTCAAGCCTGGCTCCCAATAACATCTTGCTCTTGCTACAGCGGGAAATAATCTCTCTGATTAAAATGGCAGAACCCGAGAAAGCAATCACCTAGAATGATTTCCAATCCAGCAGGAATGGAACCATTGATTCTCAGAGGTACTGCAGAATTTATTTCATGGCACGGAATTTTATACCAGAATGGTCACATATTAACATACCCAATTTAAATGAAGCCAAACAATTTATTCAGAAGGCATATTTAAATTAAAATACATTTGGGCACGTAGGACCTGAAAATTGTTGGCTCAGTGCTCCAATTCCCTCCAAGAAAGCCCTAACAAAGGGGTACCTCAAGACGAGGAGATGGGGAACCCTCACTTCACTAAGGAAGCAGTATGGCCTAGTGACAAGATCAGGGGCTCGGGAGTCAGAGGTCTGCTGTGTGACCTTGGGCAAGTCGTTTAACTTCCCTGTGCCTCAGTTACCTCGTCTGTAAAATGGGGATTAAGACTGTGAGCCCCATGTGGGACAGGGACTGTGTCCAACCCAATTACCTTGTATCTACCCCAGTGCTTAGAACAGTGTTTAGCACATAATTAGTGCTTAACAAATACCAAAATTATTATTATTCACTCTCTCTACTCTAGTTCCCCAGTTGCAGCCAGATATAGACCAGGTTTATACTCCAATGCTCTGCTGCTGCAGCATGACACAATCTTGACCAGTGAGGGGAGATGATGTGGTCCAATATACTGCCCAACACAATTGTGTTTTTCCCAATAGACTGTGAATGCTTTGAGGGTAGTGATAATGTATACTTTATCCTACCAAACAGTTTAGTACAAGACTCTGCATATAGTAGGCACACCATAAATATGATGGTCTGATTGACTAATAGCCTAATAGAGTTGTGTTGACTGCGTGCTTGGAATTAGAGTAATTTCTAAATGAAGGCAAGGCAACAATTTCAGAGCATACCTTAATCTCACCAATTTCAAGTTATTAAACCAGCCCATTATAAATGACAGGCATCATTCAGAGAAGACCCTACACCCTTTAGGTGTATCACTGCACAAAAAAATATGCTGGACATAAATGTCAATTTTGGCCCATAATTCTTCATAGGGACTATGGGGAAGAGAGCACTACCGCTAAGGGATTGGCCCTAAAATTAATTTTAAGAGGTTGTGATACAATGACAGCTTTCTGAAAATAGCCAACAGATGTCCCAGTATTATACTGAGCCTTGTTGTTTAACCTCTGGTACAGTAATCCCGTAAAATCTGTCTCCTAGACCTAATTCTGTTCCTACAGCTGGAATGCTAAAGACTGCTGATTCCTGATTTTTACTGATGTTTCCGATTTCAGTTATAGGTCACAATTTAGAAAAAGCAGAAGCAAAAAGACATTCATTTGCATCTGTGAAGGATGCTTTATTTGCAACTAGGCTATATTCTGCTAATGTTCGATCCATCTTTAAGATAGAAAGTGCTCAAATTACAAAGATGTTGCTCAAGTGTAATTGACACATTAGCATCAATTTACATCAACCGCTCAACTGTTCTCACACATACAAATTCCTGAAACTATTTATTTCCAAAAAAAATTGCTGCCAACCCCAACAAAATGAGTATTTGTTCTGTGGACTCAAAAAGATTTTTTTTCTCCTGGAAATTAGCCTAATTAATGCTCTGGAAATGAATGCTGTAAGAAGTAATTGGCAGGGGCCATTTTTGATATTTTTACCTGCAACCTTCTTCACAAGATTCAGTGGAACATCTTTCAATTAAGAGTAAATACAGTATGCATATTTGGTTTCTAATATATTTTTATGATCAAAGATTAGGACATTGACAGTAGACTGTAAGCTCGTTGTGGGCAGGGAAAGTGTCTGTTTTTATTGTTATAGTGTACTCTCTCAAGCACTTAGTACAGTGGTCTGCACAAAGTGCGTGCTCAATAAATACGGCTGAATGAGTGAATGAACCCAAAGAGATGGTTTTAAAGGCTGTGGGCACCTCAGCTAACATGTGCCAAGGCTACTCTAAAATACAATCTTGATGATTTTACATCCAAATAACACAACTACATTTCAATTCTTGTTCCTTTAATTGAAAAGTTAATCTTCTAAATCTTCAAAATCGCAAATAGAGATGACATGGAGCCCTAGTTGTACACTCCTTGATTGACACACAATCCGAGGGATTCAGCCAGTTTGTTTGATACCTTACTGTGAGTTTCAACTATCCACAACTACCCCAGGGACACAACTTAAAATTGATGATGTCCAATTGCCCACAAAAGCTCAGAGATTCCAGTTACATGCTACTAGTAAGTCCCCCATCTGTCTCCTCCTCACCTAAGCTGTGATGAAGAAATCAACAATGAACAGAGCTTGGTGGTCTTTCTGCTCACAGTTTGGGTCAGATTTTCCAGATATCGAAGAGATTAAACTTTCAGGGAGGATAATATAATTCAGAAAATAATGATACAACTGGCAAAGAACTAATTGCATCGCATTCAGAGGACTCTCTGAAAGAGACCTGATCTAATTTCAGCAATCTAATCCATCACTACTTGATGCCTAAACAGATCATTGTTAGGGTGTCTCTACCACCAACTAAGCTTTCAGAATTAAAAGGTCTTGCTTCACTTTTTAATAACGCAGATGAACTTATAAATATGATTAAAGAAGATGCCGCAGATGGGGAGAGGAGTTAAAAGGTACGCAAAGGTATTCAGAGGGAATTAGCTTACTTCTAGAAACATTAAGAAAGCAAGGAGGGGATTATTCAATATGAATTGGACAAATTCTTCACAAAAATTGAAAAACCACTATCCTTGTCAGCAGAACAAGTTACTATTTCTACAGACTCCTGCAAACACTCATAATCATATCATCATCATCATCATCAATCATATTTATTGAGCGCTTACTATGTGCAGACCACTGTACTAAGCGCTTGGGAAGTACAAATTGACAACATATAGAGACAGTCCCTACCCAACAGTGGGCTCACAGTCTAAAAGGGGGAGACAGAGAACAAAACCAAACATACTAACAAAATAAAATAAATAGAATAGATATGTACAAATAAAATAAATAAATAAATAAAGAGTAAAAAATATGTACAAACATATATACATATATACAGGTGCTGTGGGGAAGGGAAGGAGGTAAGATGGGGGGGATGGAGAGGGGGACGAGGGGGAGAGGAAGGAAGGGGCTCAGTTTGGGAAGGCCTCCTGGAGGAGGTGAGCTCTCAGCAGGGCCTTGAAGGGAGGAAGGAATCATATACAATTCCTCACTTGATTAATGTGATATAATTTAATTATTCTAACAGATATTTAACCAGTTAAGGATATTTAACATTCCAATAAACAGAATTTTAAGGAATTTCATATTATTTTTCTAGGGGTTCTGAAATGGATCCTAATTTATAATCACTATAAAGCCACAATTTCATGTCACAACCCCACTGCATCAAAAAGCATAGCTGTATATAATTTGTATAAGTGAAACTGCAATTTTTTAATTTTTGGACCATAAATTAACACAGAGAATTCATAGGGCCCGCTCATTTCATCCCTCTGAGGAAATGTGACTTAGACCTCCTGGGACATTCATTATTCACCACAAATTGAATCCTATTCTCCTGTCTGCTCCATCCAGTGGAACTTCAATGTTCTCCTGTGAACATCGGGTGAAATTAACCTCCTTCCATTCCATTCCCTTCTTTTTTTTTTTTTTTTTTAACCTTGAAGTGTGTTATAAGCAGAAGATTACTATCTGGTCAAGTAGCTCTCTACACACTTTCACGTCAATCCCTTTAAAGCACATGTTGGAGAAGTAGCATGGCGTAGCAGATAGATCACAGGCCTGGGAGTTAGAAGGTCATGGGTTCTAATCCTGCTCCTCCACGTGTCTGCTTTGTGACCTTGGGGAAGTCACTTCACTTCCCCATGCCTCAATTACCATACCTGTAAAATGGGCATTTAGACTGTGATCCCCATGTGAGACAGGGACTGTGTCCAACTTGACTTGCTTGTATCTACCCCAGCACTTATTACAGTGCCTGGTGCATAGTGAGTGCTTAACAAATACAATAATAATAATTATTATTGCATTAAGGAGAATGTGGAGAGAGGAGCATTGGTAAGGGTCAAATTAAAGGCAGAAATATCCAAAATGGATACACCACCCCTACCACGTTATTACTCTATTTATTTATTTATTTATTTTATTTGTACATATTTATTCTATTTATTTTATTTTGTTAATATGTTTTGTTTTGTTGTCTGCCTCCCTCTTCTAGACTGTGAGCCTGCTGTTGGGTAGGGACCATCTCTATATGTTGCCAACTTGTACTTCCCAGGCGCTTAGTACAGTGCTCTGCACACAGTAAGCGCTGGGAAGCAGCGTGGCTCAGTGGAAAGAGCAACGGGCTTTGGTATCAGAGGTCATGGGTTCAAACCCCGACTCCGCCAACTGTCAGCTGTGTGACTTTGGGCAAGTCACTTCACTTAGCGAAGCAGCGTGGCTCAGTGGAAAGAGCCCGGGCTTTGGAGTCAGAGGTCATGGGTTCAAATCCCAACTCCACCACATGTCTGTTGTGTGACCTTGGGCAAGTCACTTCACTTCTCTGCGCCTCAGTTACCTCATCTGTAAAATGGGGATGAAGACTGTGAGCCCCACGTGGGACAACTTGATCACCTTGTATCCCCCCAGCGCTTAGAACAGTGCTCTGCACATAGTAAGCGCTTAATAAATGCCATTATTATTATTATTATTATTATTCTCTGTACCTCAGTTACCACATCTGTAAAATGGGGATTAAGACTATGAGCTCCCCGTGGGGCAACCTGATCACCTTGTAACCTTCCCAGTGCTTAGAACAGTGCTTTGCACATAGTAAGCGCTTAATAAATGCCATTATTATTATTATTGTTATTATTAATAATAATAAATACAATTGAATGAATGAATGATAGAATGAATAATGCCTCTTTGGGCTATTGCTAATATGCTTCCCCAAGGATGAAGTTCAGTGTGGCTGCACTGGGCATGAATGGGGGAAGAACATCTCTCCCCTCTTCCCTCAAGCTGTAAACTCCTTCACCTTGTGGGCAGGGAACATATCTACAAACTATGTTGCATTGCACTCTCCCAAGTGCTCTGCATCACTTAAGCATGGCCTAGTGACAGAGCATGAGACTGGGAGTCAGAAGGTCATGGATTCTAATCCCACCTCTGCCACTTGCCTGCTGTGTGACCTTGGGCAAGTCACTTCACTTCTCTGTGTCTTGGTTCCCTCATCTGTAAAATGGAGATTAAGACTGTGAGCCCTATGTGGGACAGGGACTGTGTCCAACCCGATTAACTTGTATCTACTCCAGCACCTAGAATGGTGCCTGGCATATAATAAGCACCTAACAAATACCATTATTATTATTATTATTAAGTGCTCAATAAATACCATGGTTTGATTAAGGTTCCATGGACAATCCTACACAGAATTAAGCAGTGCTTTCTCCCCTCTACACCAGGGATAAAATCAGGCTCAATGATCCATCAATAAATGGTATTTATTAAACACTTTCTGTGTGCAGAGCATTTTTTATGGAATTTTTTATGTGTTTACTATGCACCAGGCAATGTACTAAGCACTGGGATAGATAAAAGCTAATCAGGTTGGTCAGTGTCTATGTCCTACATGGGGCTCACAGTCTTAATTCTCCCCCTTCTAGACTGTGAGCCCACTGTTGGGTAGGGACTGTCTCTATATGTTGCCCACTTGTACTTCCCAAGCGCTTAGTACAGTGCTCTGCACACAGTAAGCGCTCAATAAATACGATTGATTGATTGATTGATTTTACAGATAAGGTAACTGAGGCACAGAGAAGTTAAATGAGTTGCCCAAGGTTTCACAGCAGGCAAGTGGCAGATCTGGAATTAGAACCCAGGTGTCTCTAACTCCCAGGCAGTGCTCTATCCACTAGATCATGCTACTAGGCCACGTTACAGTATGTTGAGCTTGGGAAAGCACAACTCAAAAGAGTGGTTAACATGATCCCTGCCCACAGACTTCTCGGTCCAAAATGGTAGGTAAATGAATTAGTAGTCTGTACAGTACACTCTGTGTGTAGCACTGTGTTAAGTGCTTGGGAGAGTACAATATATGTTCCCTGCCCACAAGCACATCCAGTCTTTAAATGTGGAGTTTGGATTCTGGCCACACTTCATAAGGAAAACCTAGTCTCTAGTTCTCACAGTGTTTGACACACAGCACACTCAAGAGCGGTTTCCTGCAACACCACAGCACCCTGGATCCAAACAAGCTCACCATTGCCGGACAAATGGTAAGCCCTCCTTTCCTCTTCTCTCTCTTCTGCGTTGCCTGACTTGCTCCCCTTCTCCCTCTCCCCGCCATCACAAGCCCCACAGCACTAATGTATATATCTGCAATTTATTTATTTATATTCATGTTTGTCTCCCTTCTAGCCTCTAAGATCACTGTGGGCAGGGAATATGTCTGTTTACTGTTCTCTCCCAAATGCTTAGTACGGTGCTCTGCACATAGTAACAGCTCAATAAATATGATTGGCGGACTGGCTGACAAATGGCACATAAATTCCCTAAGAACTTTCTAGCTAAAATGCTTAATGAAAAACCTATGTTCCAGAAGAATGGGGGTGGGGGTGTCCATGACTTCTGATAGAATTGCTATTTGTTTGAAAAATCTGTGACAGCAGAAACACTGTGAAATAGAAAAAAAATACATTCATACCTCTAAAATGACCCTATCTCTTTGAAAAAAATTCAGATACTTGGTGGCAGCTAAACTAGCATCTGGATATGTTTCAGTTGTTGCCTGTGGGGTTTTATACTGGAAAGTTTCCAAAAATGAGCTAAATGTTTTCAGTGGATTTGCATCCAGGTCAGAAAAATAGAGATCCTTTTGAGATGTATATATTGGCAAATTTCTGCCAGGTGTGAAGAGTTAAAAAGATCCATTTTGAAAATGTGTTCTGCATCTGTCCAATTTCTCCCAGCCTATCATTCTTCACTCTTGAGAGCAACCAATATGACCTGTTTTACAAAGGAAAAAAAGGAAGGCAGATTTTGGTTCCTTGGGAGATGAAGCTGCCTATCAGTGCAAGCCAGGTACAGTATTCAACATGCTGCAAATCCTCAGGACATATTTTGAATTCCATAAGCTCTTTCCATATCACTTACAGCTCACATTTCTTCTCTCCCAAAGCAGAAAAATGAAAAGCTTGGACTACAACACTGAACTTCAAGAATGAAAATGGGATAGGCATGACAAATAGGAAAGGTTAAAATGCAACATCTTTGCTTTCTTTCATTTATCTGATGGAGATGAATGGATAGGTGGGGCGTATTTTCAATGAAAGAGTGTCAACTTTTGATTTATTTTATGTCTACCACTGCTAGTTTCTTGAGGGTAGGGCCCATTTCTTACCCATCAATCAGTAGTATTTATTGAGCATGTACTCTGTGCAGAGCACTGTACTAAGCGCTTGGCACCGTGGCTTAGTGGCAAGAGCATGGGCTTGGGAGTCGGAAGATGTGGGTTCTAATCCTGGCTCTGCCACCTGTCTGCTTTGTTACCTTGGCAAGTCACTTAACTTCTCTGTGCCCCAGATATCTCATCTGTATAATGGAGATTAAGACTGAGAGCCCCATGTGGGACAACCTGATTATCTTGTATCTACTCCAGCGCTTAGAACAGTGCTTGGAACATAGTACGCGCTTAACAGATACCATAATCATTATTATTATTTTTACAACAGAATTAAGCTTTTACTTCTGTTGTGCATGCCCCAGGGACAAGCACAGTATTCTGGTATAAACACTCTGCGGATGCTACTGCTGCTGATGGAGTGTCATGTGCTGATATTTGAAAACATTTATCTTTCACTAAAACACTAAGAAAAAAATGAATGAAGATAAGTTAATCTCTTTCAATTTGAGTGCAATGATAAAAGTGGGGAGGTCAAGTGAATGAGCCAAGAATGCACATCCCTCACCACCCCGAAACCAAGCTGAGCCTGAACTTAAGGCTAAGACTAACATCATTTAATGCACTGGAATGAAAAAATAGCAAACAGAACCATTACACTTAAGCCACAAACTCAATAATTTCCTCTCCATGGGGGCCTGGGGGCTGCGGGATTTCTCTGACGATCTGGGCAGTTCTTTTCTACAACACTCATCCTCACTGAAGAAAAGCCCTGCCTTAGTGGAACATGGCTCCAGAATCTACCGTCTCAATTTTTAAGACGTTAGGAAGGTTCTGAGTTTGGGCTCAGATCATCCCTCCTAGAGGCAATGAGGAACCTGAGAACAGCTTTTTTTGTTGCCATGGCTATTGTATTATCAGTGCTTTTCCCAAACTCACCCTGTAATTTCTACTATTCATTTGTCTGTCTTTTGGCCTTTAACACTATGGGTCAGGGACAGTGACAAAAATCAATATCTCTTTATCTTTCCTTGGTGTTTAGTATAGTGTTTGGCACATTGTGAGTACCTAACAAATGTCAGAAATAGACTAGTTCAACCTCATTCCTCCTCTCTTGTACGTGTGTATTTGTGTGTGTCCTGTGGATAGTTACTGTGTTCTTTGGGTGACTGCTGTCTGTCCTACTTCCTATTCCATCAAAGAATGCCCTTAAAGAGTAGGAGAAGAGGGGTCCTTTGTTTCTTGGCACCTGCTGTGGGAATTTTTTTCTTTTCTTCTGTTTTTCTGCTTGTGTCAAATGGGGGAAAGGAATTTGCAGCTGCCAGGATTTCAAAGACTCCCAGGGGTGAAAGTAGCCATGGAGGGGTAGACAAGCATTGGGAAAAGGTGAGAGGAATTCAGAGGGGCACCGAGTCCCAAGGGTTTTTAAAGGCCTAAGCTGCTACTTGCGGTTCCTTAAAAACAGATCTTAAGGCATCTTTTCATTTCTTTAACGATTTTACTCTACACAAAATCCTGTCTCAGAGAAATGTGATATACACAGCTGAGTTATAATCCCCCCAAATTTAGCTCACAATGAGAGCAAGCCCGGCTATTTTTAGGGCACTGAAGGACTCTCAGGAGTGTAAATTAGTGGGTCGTTCCTTAAAATGTGTATGTTCCTAGGATTGCATTTGAGCTCTGTTCCCAGGCATTTCCATGTTCTCTGTCTCCCCCTTTTAGACTGTGAGCCCACTGTTGGGTAGGGACTGTCTCTATGTGTTGCCAATTTGTACTTCCCAAGCGCTTAGTACAGTGCTCTGCACATAGTAAGCGCTCAATAAATACGATTGATGATGATGATTAGATTATTTATTCATTCATTCATTCAATCATTTATTTTGCACTTACTGTATGCAGAGCACTGTACTAGGCACTTGGGAAGTACAAGTCGGCAGCATATAGAGATGGTCCCTACTCAACAACAGACTCACAGTATAGAAATAATGGTATTTGTTAAGCACTTATTATGTGCCAAGCACCGTTCTAAGTACTGGGGTAGATACAAGGTAATCAGGTTGTCCCACATAGGGCTCACAGTCTTAATCCCCATTTTACAGATGAGGGAACTGGGGCACAGAGAAGTTAAGTGACTTGCCCAAGGTCACACAGCAGACAAGTGGTGGGGCCAGAATTAGAACCCATGACCTCTGAACTCGCAAGCCCAGCCCCTTTCCACTAAGCCACATAGTAGCTATTCTGACCACTCTACCTGCAAATATTTTTATGTTTGTCTCCCATTACAGTGTAAGCTCCTTTGGGCATGTGTCCCTTCTTTATTCTGTACAAGTGCTCAGTACAGTGCACTGAACCAAGTAGATGCTCAGTAAATACTACTATTGCTACTATTCTACCATTCTTTTGCCTATTCATTGGTATGCTCTACCAGTCTGATTTATGAGAGAATGCTGATTATGCTGACTATATATATGCTAACTATATATGTATATATATTAGTTCTATCCAGATCTATTCAGGTGGCAATCGCTAACCACATCATAAAATAATTCAAAGGGGAAGGTCAAATTTGTGCCATTCTCTAGATGGTATATTTTTCAAGTTGGTATTCATTATAGTCTTATCTTACTGGAAGATACACTGCCTTTTTTTAAAAAAAAATTTTTTTCTTTCAACTTAGATATATGTTCTTTATATGTTTTGAAACTAGTGTGAGTTATTTGCTTAGAAAGGAGACATTTATTTGTTCAACTACAGAATCTTTTTCTCTCAAGTTGGTTTCTGAGTCACTTAAGATTTAGGTACATTTATTATTAAGTGTATGTTTATCTGTGATAGGGGATATATCTGTATGTGGTATACTGAATTTGAACTGCCCTTTAATGTCCTTGATTTAATTGGAAACAGATGTTAAAAAGGAAAAGTACATTGTTTTTAAGATCTGCTAAAGTTCTCCTAAACTCAAAAAGGAGACCATTTTCTAGTAGGAAAAGTATTCCTGGGTGAACAGAATGTAGAGTATCATCAAAGCAAAGAGGGACGCCAATTCCATTTTATTCTGGCTATAAGAGGAGGATTTTCCACAGATAAAAACAGACTGAGCTTACAAATAGGCAGACATCCAGGAACTAGACACTGGAGAGATAAACCAAGATTCCATCAAAGGTAGGTTTAGACATTCAGTTTTGCCTCTGGCCATATAAATTAGCTATTAAAAACTAATTTAGAGACAAAAACACATTTCATGGAATAAAATTAGTTTGTGATAACTCTCCCTAGACCCTAAGATTTAGGATCAGCTCCTTCCATTTCACTGGTGTGGTATTTGCTTAAGAGGTGCAATCTTTTTTAAAACAGAACAATTTGGAATGCAAAATGATTTTTATCTTTGTTCATAGGCAGCCATTTATGCATATGGGATTTGGTGGCTCATCAAAAGATAGCCAGGCAGTCTGAATTTTCTCTCCATTATTGTGATGTGGCTGTAGTGGGCAATCTTGTCTCATCAAGATACAATTGCAGAAGAGCTATCTAAATGGATGTCATACCACTGCAGAAAGATAATGAAATGAAATGAAGCCCAAAAGCAATTTTTCTAATACAAGTAGCAGAGTTAAGTTACAGTGATAGGCAAACAGAATCTAAGAGAGCATCAAATCCAGAAAAGCCTAGCTAATGCTTAAAATGTTTTAACACATCTGGTGAGTGCATAATTAAAGGAGTCATGAAGCAGAAATATAAGGTGTGGCAAGGTAACAATTGTGAGGATCAGTAACAGGGTAAGAGCCAGCTGCCCTCCTCCCCTTGCAATTGGAATTACTTTCCTCTAAACTAAATACTATTGATTACTTTCATGCTTGTGCATTGTTTCTTTATTAGAAAGAGGCTACAAATTTTACAAAAATCAATAACAGAGCACAAGAAGAGGAACATGCAGCCACAAACATAATAGCTCTGACTGCACTGGCGACTTGGAAAAAAAATTACCCATTTTGGGATGGTGCACTCAACTCTGTGAGGCCACCAAGGTGTAATTCAGCTTACTAGAAAAGTAATTCACTAAATGGTACCCAGTGGCTTAAAAGAGTGAATAGACCTGCAGAAGGTGAGTTTCTAACCAACGTTAAGACTAGGCACAATATGCTTTAGCTTTAAGTCCTGTCATTTTCTTAGCATAGAATCCTACTGTTACTCGTGAACTGCAACCTCTTAAAGAAAAGATTATCCTTTTGAAAATGGGGGAAATGAACAGCAAATCAAATCCATTTTTATTTCACACAAATATTTTCCTCAAGACAACAGTTTTGAAAAAACTAAAAAAAAAGCAACAACAAAAAAAAGAGGCTACCAGTGTGAATCCAAATTCCTTTTCAACTTCTTTAAAAATAGCCAGTGTCTGCGCTGGATCTCTTTTTGAATTATTTTTCTTTTTTTACAGCTGGTACAACAAATCACATAAAAAACCCTAAAAACATGGTCACATAAAGAAAGTGACTCATGTTTCTGGTACTTTGTACTCAAGAGAGCTACCCTTCCCTTTGAAAAGAAAGCTGGGTCCATATGGCTCCACAAGCCTATCGTGTGGTGATGAACTAATGGTGAATTTTGAGCCATGAGGACAAAACAGTCAATACTGAGACACGAACACACGAACAGGAAATATGATGTGAACAGAACTCCATCAAGCAAAGACTCCTCACTCTCAGCTTCAAGGCTCTCCATCACCTCACCCCCTCCTATCTCACCTCTCTTCTCTCCTTCTCCAGCCCAGCCTGCACCCTCCGCAAAGTAACAGTCTAAAAAAGTCTAATTTTACTTGTACATATTTACTATTCTATTTATTTTGTTAATGATGTGCATATAGCTATAATTCTATTTATTCTGACGGTTTTGACACCTGTCTACATGTTTTGTTTTGTTGTCTGTCTCCCCCTTCTAGACTGTGAGCCCGTTGTTGGGTAGGGACCGTCTCTATCTCTTGCCAACTTGTACTTCTCAAGTGCTTAGTACAGTGGTCTGCACACAGTAAGCGCTCAATAAATATGATTGATTGAATGAATGAATGAACAGAGCTTCTGGACTGGCACAAAGAAATTCCAATATGTTCAGATTTCTAGCCAATATACAGAAAGGAGAGGAAAAGATTCCTTGACACTAGCCACCTGGGGAGCAGATATCTACTGGGCAGATTCCTTGATTAATCAAGTGGCCCACTCAAAGAAAGTTTGCTGAATCAGGTCTACCTAACATGTTAGAGTACTTCAGGCCTCAAATATGACAAAAAATGCTTGCTCCAAAAACTCTTCCATTAACCTCAAAACAAGACTGCTAAGTTTACGAAATGGGTATGGCATTTGTTCATTTTCTTTTTATTCTTTTCACACTTTGTAGTTCATCTCCCATAAACATGTTCCAAGAGTGCCAAGTACACTAAATCGGATATTGAGTACATATGTCACAATCCAGCAAGCAGCATTTGAAATATTTACATATTCATTCCCTGAAATATATGCGTATATGAGATACATACACACATGCACACACACACACATACACACACAAAGGACAGACACAGGGAGGGAGGAGATAATAGATCTATTTCTAGGTAAAAAAAAAAAGCATTTACTGAACTCGGGCCACAGTCTCCTCTCATTTATCTGAATAAAGGTCAGACATTCACAGTGGCCTTTACTTTTGTTTTCTCTGTTTCCACTTATGGAGGCGACCCTCACAGGCAAAGCATTGCCAACTCACAATTGGATTTTCTACAAAGAAATAGTTGTGGTCTTTAGCCTGACTTCTGCTGGCTAAATTTCTGCCCGGATGAACTTCACATCCTTCCTTGAAAAACTATTGAGGTTTACCATAATTTGACATTGCTGTTCATCTTATGAATGCCATTGCAGAACAGCAATAAGATAGCGATTTCACTAGTGACTCTCTTGTTAAAACCATTACCTGCGGTCGTTCTATTTAAATGCACCATTTGATCTTTGACAGTAAACCGTTGAAATGAATGAAAGGGAACCTGGGGGAAAAAAAAAATCTACTGGAGGTTAACCTAATAAATATCAGTCTGCCATGGACACTGTGAGATTTTAATAAATTGGGAATAAAATATTCAGAGCATTAATAAAACTTTATGTATTTCTCTAAAATGAAGATAAATTTATCAGGCAAGCTGAGGATACTCTCAGCATATGGTAAATTGTATTACCAAAACCATATTCAGGAGATTTCAGATGCAAATTTTATTTTAAGGGTAAATTTTCTCTTTAGTAACGATGGATATGAATCAGGAAGAAGAAAAAAAGACTCATATAAATGATTGTAAATCCCTCCACTGACAGACTAGCTAAGCATATGTTAATCATTCTGATTTTGCTGGAGTGAAATAATTTTCCATTTTCATCTCTTTTTCAGGTCACGTCTGTTTCTGTAACCATTCTCTTCCTAACCAGACCTTCGATTATTCCTGCCATATGCTAGGGAAATGTGATGCAGTAAAACCTGTACAAAAACAATGTTCCCTGTAGAGACAGCTGGGAGAAAAATATTCAAATTTAATAATGGTAGCTTAATTAGAACTACAGTGATTGGGGAAAATATATTTATGAGGCTATTGAACCTACCAATGATACGCAAGTGCTAAACTGAAAACGGAGAAGAGGGTTAGTGAATTGATATGCTTCATATTAAGTTTAAGGTAAACGTACAAAGACTACATATGTAAATAATGAGGGTGCTTATGTTCATACTCATTTAATTAATAGGGAAATTGTCTCCATAGTCAAATTAGCTCTCGAGATGTTTTGACTGGTATTATTTATCAAGAAGTAAAGAATTGGACTCTGCCTCTTTCCTCCCTCATTTCTCATTCCTTACCTTCTCAATCAAAACATAAACTATACACTCCTTTGGTATTTTTTTAAGCACTTACTATGCACCAGGCACTGTACTAAGCACTGGAATAGATGCAAGTGAATCCATATCCATATCCTTCATGGGGCTCACAGTCTTAATTCCCATTTTACAGATGTGGAAACTGAGGCACAGAGAAGCTCCTTGTGGTCAGGAATCATGCGGCAACTCTATTGCACTGTACTCTCCCAAGCATTTAGTACAAACAAAGCCCTCAATAAATACCAGTGATCAATTGATTAAACCAAGGTGGGACAAAGGAACAAATTTTCAGTCCCTTCTTGCTGTACTCCTCCCAAGAAAGAAAAGGTGCCAGGACTTTTAATAAGATGCCAGGACAGAGAGTCTATCCAGTGGGATTTGATGAAAGTACTGAATACTAACCATCCTCCCATGCCTTCCTGCCAACCCACACTCACTTATTTTTGAAAGATTTAATTTTCTCCTAATCTGACATTCCTGACTGCAAATACCTGAGAATGGAAAATAAGTCTAAATATGTGAAGCATCTGGCTAACAAGCTGATGGACTAAGCAATCCTGAATTAGTATGGTTATTTTCAGACATTTTACTGATTTTATATTCCATTTCCTCCAAACAGTTGTATTTCCCTGTGAAGATGAGAGCTTAGAGCTATCTTAATTCATCAATGTGCCCATTTTAAGTAGATATATGCGCTTTCATTCTATGCATCTAAAGTATTGCTAAGGGACTTTTAACGATGAGGAGTTTAATGGGTTCTAAGTAGCTGGGCAGCCGGTGAAATAGCTTTGAATCATATACAACATGAGTAAGGACTGTGCATCTTTTGGACAGCTGATTATACTGAAGACCAATTTGATAAAAAGCTATATTATACTGATCATGAGACTGTATATGTTTTAAAAGATTGGCATACAATCTAGAACACACAGTCCCCTAGACTGTAGCCTCATTGTGGGAAGGGAATGTGTCTGCTATACTGCGGTGGTATAGTCTCCCAAGCCCTTAGGACAATGTCCTGCACCACAGTTAGTGTTCAACAAATACAACTGGTTGATTGATTGGGAAGGGAGTAGGCCAAATGGAATCAGGCTCTATACCTTTGCTTTAGGACATTCTTCACAGCTCTTGTGGTTTGATATTTTTCCCTTAACTAAGAGGCGGAAGCATTTTACTTGACATGATATTAAATGCATCAATCGGGAAAGCTTTGTGGTTTCTATGTGCACACATTTTTCAACAAAGCAACAAGCCAAGGAGGGCTGGCTTCCAGCATTAAGCAAGAGCATTGGCCATCTCAGAGTACCCCATCAAAGGGGCAGTGACAGTTAAATTTGAAAGCTCCCAGCCTCCCCCCACCTCTATTCCCACGGCTTCAAAGGGGGGCTTGTGTTAACGGGGATCTGTTGAGGAAATGCAATGGCTCTGGAGCAAAGTGAGGGGTGTCAGGGGCTCCCTCAAGAGAAATTCTCTAGGTTTAGACAGACCTGGATGGACTTCTATATGACATTGCTTTTTCACATATTGTGTCTGGTGCAATTCCATTTGTATCTCCAACCTAGGAAGCATGGTCATTTTTTCCCCCTCACTTCAGTACGTTCACATGTCCAAAGCCAATTCTACAGACAAGTGATAGGTGCACCACACTTTGGTGACAAATCTGTTTTTAATGCTATAATTTGTTAGTAAGTCATTATTTTGCTTAGTTTTTATCCTAAGCAGATACTAAATTCTACTTCAAGAGAGCATTGTACCTCAAATTCAACAAATCATAATAACTCTACAATAACAAAACAAAGTTGAAGTCAGTGTAATTATCTAGTGAATGGGATGATCTAGACAATTACACTGGATAAAAATGGGTTTTTTTAACTCTTCTTTCCTGACATAAAATTGGACTAAAGCAATCGACTGCCATGTTAGTTCTCATCACCTTTAAAATGTGTTTTCTCAATGATCCCTACACACCCACCCAATACTTCTCAGTTGTCTAAACCAGTCGTCTGTAACATCCTTCAATTCCATAGTGACTCCTAGCTACTCCATACTGTTCTTGTTCTAAGGCTTTCGATACATGAGAAAGCTCTATATCTCTCAATCAGCAAACATATTTCATGAGATTTGAAATTGAGCACTCAGAAATGGTAGTCCAAGCTGTTGATTCCCATCCCATCTGATAAATCCCTTTATTTGAAAGCTTAAGTAAAGCTCCAAACGTAGAGGATTTCATTTCTAATGCTTTCATTCCATTCACTATTGAAATTTCATAACAATTTAAAAACATATCCTTTCAAATAAGGTATTCATTTCATCAATAGTAATTAGCCAAAAAATAAATAAAATGAAATCAATGGGCTTGTAAACTCGATTCTGAACTACTTTTTTCCCCCCAGGAATCCCTGTAGCACTAAAGTCCACATATTTCAACTTAGAAAAAAGAGTTTTCACTCTGCATTCTATTTCAAGAAACAAAGTCATGGTAAATAGGATCTTCCCCTTTACAGTTTTAAGCTAAATTACCTTGGTGACTTATTTCAGGCTTTTATATACAATATGAAAATCTCCATGAAGAAAAGCTAGCTTCCTATATGCCAGGTTATATCTAATCTGTTTTTACATAAATGCTTTAAAAAGTTAGATTCTGTCTACAATCATAATCCATTAAAAACGCTTTTATTCAGTTAGAATGTGGTCACCTGACAGAGACTCCTCTTCGTACTTTCACTTTTGGAGAAAGAAACTCTTTACAAATAAACCTGGTGTATTATTTTTAGGGAGCTTTTTCTATTATAATATATTTACTTATCCTCTGATTATTCTTTGAGCTTGATCTTATTTTAGAGAGGAAAAAAAATCCTGCCACATTTAATGTAAAATCCAGGGCACTGATATAATGCTTCAATATCCTAAACGTTACTATATACTAAAATTTAGTCAGCATCATACCTCCATTTTGGAGGAGTACAAATACATTCAAATAGATTCTGTTACAGAAAGAACACATGCATCAAATGAGGAGCTAAATACAATGAAGTCCTTTTCATATTTATATGAAATGGAAGCCAGCAAAATGTTGAGGATCATCCAAATCTAATTTTTATGTGATGTGAAGACTGGATGGGAGTCATTAGCAAACTTTTCCACAGCCAGGATGATACTTTAGATTAAAAGTTTCCCCAGGGAAGGAGCACAGAAGTGTTCTGCTGTGAGGAGCCACAACCGAAAAACATTTCTTGGCATCTTGAGAACAACAAAACCATGGAAATTTCCCAGAAATATGAAACTTTGGCAATCTAAAAGAGCTTACTCTTTTGCAGCCTCTTTAATGCATACGGCCACACTCTGGAAGGGTCTCAAAATGCCTCAGAGGTATTTGATTAAAATATTGAATGCAGTTGGCCATGGGACACATAGGTAACTCAAATTGGACCTTCAAGGAGGGGACTTGAATGAAAGCTAATGATTGCAGGCAGATTGGTCTCATACAATTTTCAGTCCAAGCTCCAGCGTGTCATCTGGAATAATTCTAATGTAGTTGACTCTCAAAAAGAGCAATATAAAAGTTACACGGCTAAAGTGAAGTAGAGGATAGCACAATTATCTGGTGGCTTCAGAATTTCCAGTGATGCCATCCTATAAATTAGATGTTAGATTTTCAAGTGATTTATCTCAGCTTTTAAAATGGAATTGGATGCTTGGAGGCATAGCTCAACCTGGAGTGACCATTTAGGCCATAACCTCTATGGAAAGGATGCAGGCAGACCGTGTACCATGTCAAGACAGAAGGGCAGAAAACCACCTGGCCACATAAATAAACGGATTATGTGAATGATGTCTTATCCTCCTCATCATCAGTACAGAGGCCAAAAGACACAATTAACTGTGCAACCAGCAGAGTTGCCAAGTTGCTCTTTGGCAAACTCTACCTGATTCTCTCAGGGTCAGACGGAGTTTGCTCTATGCAGCAGAGAGGAGCGGCAAGACGTGAGCTTTATCGCCCCAGCTGCAGCTTCCAGTTCCCATTCCGGAAAGCGGGGAGATCCAGGAAAGGGAACTGGGAGATCGAGGGGGCCGTGAGTCACCGATCTTTCAATCTTGTTCCCTTTCCAGACCCAGCTCACAACCAGTCCTGATCCTATTCCCTCCCCGAAGCTGGGTGAGCAGTGTAGCCTAATGGAAAGAGCACAGGCTTGGGAGTCAGAGGACCTGGGTTCTAATCCAAGTTCTGCCACTTGTCTACTGTGGGATCTAGGGCAAGTCACTTACCTTCTCTGGCCTAAGCTACCTCATATGTAAAACAGGGATTCAGTACCTATTCTCCCTTCTACTTGGACTGTGAGCCCCAGGTGGGACAAGGACTGTAGCCGACCTGAATAACTTGTGTCTACCCCAGTGATTAATAGTCATTCAATCGTATTTATTGAGTGCTTACTGTGTGCAGTGCACTGTGCTAAGTGCTTGGAAAGTACAATTCAGCCACAAAATACAATGTTTGGCCCATAGAAAGTACTTAAATACCATTATTACTATTATTAGTGCAGGGTGGGGAGTCAGGGGAAGAAACTGATCATAGACAGGGAAGGTGGCATTTGTTAAGCCCTTACTATGTGCCAGGTACTGTACTAAGTGATGGGGTACATACAAGGTAATTCAGCTGGACACGGTCCCTGTCGCACACTGGGCTCACAGTCTGAATTCCCATTTTACAGATGAGGTGACTGAGGAACAGAGAAGTGAAGTGATTTGTCCAAGGTCACACAGCAAACAAGTGGAGATGGAATTAGAACCCAGTTCCTTCTGAATCCTGGGCCCCTGCACTGTCCACTAGGCCATGGAAGGCACAGGAACAGCTACCCTATTACTTACCACGGGTATTGCCATTCATCACTCCTTCTTCCTTCCATTATTACCTACCCTCAGCCCTAAGCAGGACTGTGGGCTCATCAGGACTGGGCTAGGAGAGGGAATGGGGTCCGTGTTTCCTCTCCCCATACTCATTCATTCATTCAATCAGATTTATTGAGCACTTACTGTGTGCAGAGCACTGTACTAAGTGCTTGGGAAGTACAAGTTGGGGACATATAGAAACGGTCCCTACCCAACAACGGGTTCACAGTCTAGAAGGGGGAGACAGACAACAAAACAAAACATGTGGACAAGTGTCAAGTCATCAGAATAAATAGAATTAAAGCTAAATGCACATCATTAACAAAATAAATAGAATAGTAAATAAGTACAAGTAAAATAAATAGAGTAATAAATCTGTACATACAGGTGCTGTGGGGAGGGGAAGGAGGTGTAGGGCAGGAGGATGGGGAGGAGGAGATTCTCCTCCCCATACAATATGCAATACTCAGCACTGCAGATACATAATTTCCCCCTAACTTCAATTAATAATAATAATGATAATAATAATAATAATATTTGTTATGTACTTACTAAGTGCTCAGGGGATTCAAGCAAATCAGTTTGGAGACAGTCCCTGTCCCACATGGTTTAAATCCCTATTTTACAGATGAGGTAACTGAGGCACTGAGAAGTGAAATGACTTGTCCAAGGTCAGTCAGTAGACATGCGGTGGAGCAGGTTTGAATCCAGGACCTTCTGACTCCCAGGACCATGCTCTATTCACTATGTTATGCGGCGTTTTATGGTACTGGTATTTGGTATTGAGCTTTGGAATTAAGATTAGAAATAGTTAATAGGATTTGGCTGCCCTGAGAAACCAAATTCCATATCCTCCCTAGTGGCATCTGGGGCTGGAGAAAGAATGACGTCTGGTCACCCCAGAAATCAGGGGAGGATACACGGGTAGGGGATGCTGAGGTATAGGAAAAGAGCTCCCCAAGGAAGTGCTCTACCCTAAACCCTGCTGTTGCCAAGATTTGGGAGGATGGGATGGGGTCTACAGGGCCAGGAATAGGGAAAAAGGCCTCAAACTCTGTACCTATCTCTCATCCCCAGTGAAGTTAGATCTAGAAATCCCGTGGAAAGCAGTATAGCCTAGTGGAAAGAGCATGGGCCCAGGAGTCAGAGGACTTGGGTCTGCTGTGTGACCTTGGGTAATTCACTTCACTACTCTGTGCCTCAGTTACCTCATCTGTAAAAAGGGAATTAAGTCTGTGAGCCCCATGAGGGACATGGACTGTGCCCAATTTGATTATTTTGCATCTACCCCAGTACTTAGTACAATGCCTGGCACATAGTAAGCACTTAAAAGTTACTGTTTGTTTTAAAAAAAAGTCCCTATATGCTAGGCTGTTTGGGAGACAGGTGTGAGATTATAAGGCAGTGTGTACCTCTGGACATCAGTTGCCATTTGTGCAAACTCCATAATAATATTTGACATTTATGGTATTTGCTAGGTGCTTACTATGTGCTAGAAACTGTACTAAGTGCTGGGGTAGGTAAAAGATAATCAGGTCTGACTCAGGCCCTGCGCCACATGGGGCTCACAGTCTAAGTAGGAGGGAGTACAGACATTGAGTCTCCATTTTACAGGTATGGACAGTGAAGCACAGAGAAGCTAAGTGACCTGCTCAAGGTGACACGGCAGGCAAGCTGTCAGAGCTGGGACTTGAACCCAGGTTTCCTAACTCCCAGACTCATGCTCTTTTCACCAAATCATGGTGCATCTCAAACTGCTCCATGGATAACTAGGGCAAATCAATCAATGAATGGCATTTACTGAGCACTTAATCTGCGCAGAAGCACTGAACTAAAAGATGTCTGGAAATAGACTATCACTAAAACCCAACTCAACATTTTTCAGCGAAATGGAGTAAATACTGGTGAACAATATATACACATTTATACAAACACTATACAAAATATATAATACAAACTATACTAATATACAATATAAATAACATATTCAAGCTATCACTCAAGCCTGTCATTTCAACCTCCACAACACAGCTAAAATCTGTCCTTTACTCTCTATCCAAAATGCTACCACGTTAAATCCAAGCACTTTTCCTAGCCCTCCTTGATTACAGTATCAGCTTCTGTACTGATCACCCTGCCTCCTGTCTCTTCCCATTCCAAGTCCACATATTCTGTCCATATTCTGTCCACTCCTCAAGAACCTCCAGTGGTTGCTCATCCACCTCCGCATCAGACAGAAACTCCTTACCATCGGCTTTAAAAGCACTTAATTACCTTGCCCCCTCCTACATCGCCTTGCTACTCTTCTACTACAACCCAGCCCGCACACTTGGCTCCCCTAATGCCAACCTACTCACTGTACCTTGATCTTGTCTATCTCACTGCTGATCTTTTGCCCACGTATTTGACAATTACTTTCCCTCATTTCAAAGCCTTATTGAAGGCTCACATCCTCCAAGAGGCCTTCCTTGACTAAGCCCTCTATTCCTTTTCTTCCATTCCTGCACTGACCTGACTTGCTCCACTTATTCATACCTCTCCAAGCCCCACAGCACTTGTGCACATATCTGTAAATTATTTATATCAATGTCCGTGTCCCCCTCTAGAGTGTAGGCTTGCTGTGGGCAGGGAATGTGCCTGAATGGAGTGCACAGTCTAAGAAGGAAAGGGAACGGGTGCACAGAGGAAGCACTAAATAAATACGACTAAATGATTGTTTGAAATTTTTCTTTTGCTGGATTAGAAAGGGAGCTGGGATCACATTGCTCAGCAGTAGTCAGCAATATGCTAAAATAATTTCCATTTTTTTCACTTAAAATTGCAGTGCTGTTGTTCTGGTGCAGACATGATAATAACATGCTTAACATTTTACTGAAAAGCCACTAAGACAGATTTTATGAAAAGATGAAAAATGAAGCAATGGAGGTTAAAGCCTAGAGCCAATACATACATTTATGAAAATATGATCTTCAAATTGGAGGAAACAGCATTGTTAGTTGCTACTTTGGGGAATCTATGACTAAATTCCATGAATATTTTCTTACCAAAATTCAAACTTCACAACATTGAATGCCCTTTGTAACCTCTGAACTAAAACTAGACCAATCTATACTACTTATATACATAATAATTCTTTTGGAATCATCTTTGGCCATAATATCAAAGATTGCTTTCAAGCAGCCACCATGAGAACCACTGGTTTCTGAGCACGCTTTACAACTTCCTATATAAAAGACCCAATTCTTCTGTCTTGAAGCATCTGAATGTTCAATGGCTCCTGTATAATGCCTTTGCATTATACATTGCAAATTAAAGAAGGCACTATGTCAACTCATTAAAATCAACTGGAAAATTCAGATACAAATTACTCTTTGGTCTGAATTATCCAAATGTTTCTGGTAGTGAGATTTTCCAGATAATTGAGAGGGAAATATTTTTAGGCATCAGTTCTTCAGGTAATTCGCAAACAAAGATTCAAGTAGCAAGAAAACAACCAATGTTTACATACAGAATTGTCCATTCAATTCAAATATATGTATATATACATATTAATTATATATATACATATATTTGTAGACATACACACTCTATATATAGTTATAAAATTATAAAATTCACTTATGAAATTATAAAAATCTAAGAAAGGCAAAGGAAAGAAATAAGACCTCAGTTGACACTGTTCTTCAGAAAAATCAACAGTTAGTTGAAGATAGCAAAAGGTATGCTAAAGAATTTGTTTCTATTTTATATAGACCTCACAACAAAAACTTTTGTTGGTCCTAATATTTGCTGTGCTCTTAGTCCAAGAAAAATTGAACTTTCCAAATGTCAACAGAGTCAAGATCTTGCATTTCATATTCTTCATCTTTGGCTAGAAGAAGAAAGCTAACAGGTCGTCAGTATTTTTGAGAGGAATCTGGAAGGATGTAAATGTGAGTAGCAGATAATGGATTATATTTTTTCCCTCCCTCTTGTCTAAAATTTATCACATAGACCCTACGTTTGAACCAAAAAAAATTGGTCACATCTGCAAGGAACAGAACTTTTTTGCATCGGGAGAAATTTGCATTACAGGTTATTTTCTGTTTTGTATCTTTTTGAAGCACACACACTCTTTCTCTACATATATATTCACATACTGAGAGATTTCTTGGAATTTGAAAACGATGCTCTGCACAGCAGAATCAATCTATTTGTGCAGCGAGACCTAGGCAAAACTGACACTTCCATAAAGAGGGTGAAAAGATTGTTTTTTACCAAAGTGATGAGATTACCACCTGGAGCCCCAGTCACTGGCTTTGAATCTGGCTCCTGGTCTGGGCAAGGGAGCCCAAAATACAATCTTGGAAGGAGAGCGACCCTTTCCTGATGCCTCCCTCTCCCCCAGGCCCCAAAAGGCCGATTGCTTTGTCTCTGAAGCTGCGCAACAATGCCCTGCTATATCACACTGTCCGAGGCTACAACATGTTTTAAAATATGTGTTCTTTCTTCCATTCTTGGATGTGTTCCATTTCACTTCACCACAGAATACCTCCTTGGGTGCCTTGCTATTACCTAGGTCTCTTCTTATTTCCTGCTTAGAAAAACTGCATCATCGTGAGCACTGTGTTCAAGCTGATGAGGTCACAATATCAGGATCTCAAAGTCTGTTATTATGTCCTTCCACCTGATGTTTGGTCTGGTTTTAGGTGACACTACTGAACCTGCCTGAGAAGCCAGATGTTCCTTTTGTGATAGCTCCTGGTCTCATGGCCACGTGAAATAACACCATCAATTTAAAATTTGCTATTTTCATGTCTGGCCCAAAAGTCATGCCAAAATCATGCAATACTTTATTCTGTAAATTCAGGCCTAGACAAGCAGCCAATTCTTGGACTCTGCTATTACTAATATTCAACTTCTAAAGGTTTTGTTCCAGACCAACAATTACCATAATGAAAAGGTTATACATGGAAATGAATACTTTTTTTCAAGTCAGAATAATCTAAATAAGTGACTAGTTTTCACAAGCCAGCCACCCAAAGGACCAGTTCTACTATTTTTAAGCCAATTCAATATTTCTCATGAATCCACACTCTCCCTCGTTAACAGCGACAAATGCATCTTCTTGACTTATTATTCCTTTAACAGCTCATTAGTAATGGAATATTTTAAAAGCTAAAGGTCATACATCAGCAGTATTTTTATTTATTATTTAAAAAACATAGAAGCCTCCCAAAAGATCATAACTAATGCAAAGAAAGATCTGCTTATTTCCAAAGAGGGTTTTTTTTCTTGCCAATATTCATTCCAGCGCTTAGAACAGTGCTTTGCACATAGTAAGCGCTTAACAAATGCCATCATCATCATTTTAGACTGTGAGCCCACTGTTGGGTGGGACTGTCTCTATATGTTGCCAACTTGTACTTCCCAAGCGCTTAGTACAGTGCTCTGCACACAGTAAGTGCTCAATAAATACGATTGATTGATTGATTCCATAATATATTTCTATCATATCTGGCAAAAAAACATGATTTACCCATTGTCAGACTATTGTGAAAAATGTGATTTACCTGAAAAATCCCAGTGTGTTCAAGCTAGCTGACTTGTAATTACCGTGGTGAGTGGTATTATGCTTTGTTTTTCAAAAGCGCTCAACCCGAATAAGCAATTAAAATGAATAATCTCAATGTGGTCAGTGACTCAAATTTAAGTGTCGAGAGGAAGGTATGTAGGGCACAAACCCAAGGACAACTCCAGCCCCTTGGGAACCTCCCAGAAGGGTGGGGCTCGGGGAATATATTGTCTGTTGGTGAATTCAGCAGAAATCATGGCTGACCTCATGAATCATCTCCCTACATGTGGTTTCAAAAGATACCTTGGAGGACAGCAGAGCACTCAGTAGTGCCAACAGATGCTACCCAGATGCTTTAAGCACTTGGCCTCACGGACATTTGGCGTGGAAAAGGAGGCCGCAGGCTACCCCTCCTCAACATACATTGCTGCATCATTGGTAGCATAGGAACGTTGGGTCCAGAGTGATATTCACACCCTATCGACTGCTCTTCCTGCTGATGATATATTCCAAGCATTGCCTATTTAATCTATCTGCAGCAACGCAACTGCTTAATGTGAAAACGTAGTGGTGTTTCACAGATCTCACAAGGCTGTTATGAAGATAAAAAGAGATCATTAAGGTGAAAGCGCTTACGCAAAACAAAAAGTACTATGGATTCAAGGTACTGTTACTGTATTGCTTGAACCGCAGCCTGATGCCATGAAGCCACAGATTCAATCAAGTGTTTCATAAACTCAGATGGCATATTCAAAAAGGTTAGCTTTCTTTAAAGAGGAAGCCGATAAAGAATATATTCAATACAAACCATTTTTTTTCTCATTTTCAAAAGAATAAAATTTTCCTTTATAAATGAAAGAAAACAACAACCACATTATAAGCAATATTTTAAAAATCTAGTTGCTCTTTAATCATACATAGCTGTCCTACAAATGCAAGGATGCTGCTTGGAATACTAACATTTTGATCAGTGAGTACGTTTGGCTGAGAAGATCAATTAATAATGATAATGTTGGTATTTGTTAAGTGCTTACTATGTGCCAAGCACTGTTCTAAGCACTGGGGTAGATACAAGGTAATCAGGTTGTCCCCCTTAGGGCTCACAGTCTTCATCCCCATTTTACAGACGAGGTAACTGAGGCACAGAGAAGTTAAGTGACTTGCCCAAAGTCACACAGCTGATAAGTGGCCGAGGCAGGATTAGAACCCACGATCTCTGACTCCCAAGTCCAGGCTCTTTTCCCCTAAGACACACTGCTTCTCTTCAATTAGTGATTCACAATGCCTCCTACACCAAGTACTTCAATCAATCAATCGTATTTATTGAGCGCTTATTATGTGCAGAGCACTGTACTAAGCGCTTGGGAAGTACAAATTGGCAACACATAGAGACAGTCCCTACCCAACAGTGGGCTCACAGTCTAAAAGGGGGAGACAGAGAACAGAACCAAACATACCAACAAAATAAAATAAATAGGATAGACATGTACAAGCAAAATAAATAAATAAATAAATAAATAGAGTAATAAATACTCTATACAATACTCTATACAATAAGTACTTGTTAATACAGAGTCGGTTACCCATGGGGTAAGATACCATTTTGGTTTTTCCTTTTATTGTCACAACACTTCTGAAAGCTATGTTCAAGACAGCCAACCCATTTCTGATTGCTGTAGCATTGGGATGTTCTGTATTCTAATCCCTCTTGCTATGCAACAATATTCAGTGACGTTGTTTTACCATTTTTAAAGTTGTCAGCTGTACCTTCTGTGATAAGTGCTGGTCTCACAATCATTACGTTCTACCCCCCCATTTCATGTCTTTACTGATAAAGGAACCAGGCACTGCATGATTTAGGAACCAAAAACTAACCGTAGACTGTAACTACTTATTTTCCTTGCTTGCATTACTGCTCTTGCATTTCACTTCAGCCACTAATACAATTTGTTTTAAAAGTATAGTACCCCAATCTTTTTTTAAAATACCAACATATTTCATGTCACAACATTAATATAGGATTTAAATTACGGCAAAAGGTTCAAGTAGTTTTTTGTACTATCTTCTGTTTCCATACTTTACGTTATCTTGAGTTCCTTTCTTATCCTTCTCCTTTGATGCTATCATTATTCTTCATGCTTCCACATGCATTCCAATATTACTAGATTGAACCAGCATGTCCTGGTGGAAACAGCACATGCCTGGGAGTCAGAAGGACGCCCAGCTCTGTCGCTTGTCTGCTGTGTGACCTTAGGCAATTTACTTAACTCCTCTGTACCCAAGTTGGTATCTGCAAAATGGGGATTCAATACCCATATGGAACCTGATTATCTTGTATCTACCTCAGCACTTAGTACAGTGCTTGGGATAACTTCCTTCATTTTTCCTGCAACTGCGTTTTCTGCCAAACTGTGCTTCTACCTACTATTTTATTCTTACATTTTCACTTCATGTGTCTTGGCACCTCCTGCCACAAAACAATACTCTTTACCTCCCAAAGTGCTCTCTTGAGGAAATTATCATTCTACTTTAGTTAAATTGAAACTATAAGGATGCCTGCCACACCACTGCTTTTCTTAGCTGTCTCCATTCAGTGACCTCTTTCTCACTGGTTGATTTACAGATTGATTCTAGGGTAAATTCTGAAATTCCTTCCAAAGAATAGCTTAACTGATGATCACTGCCCAAGACATAATTTGGTAACTTTAAAACGTCTAATAGGGCTCTTTCTACTAATCTATTTGACTCAGGAAATCCTAAACTTAAATTGATATGTAAGAAGTCATGCTTTAGTGTATGGAAAGCAGCATGGCCTGGTGGGAAGATCATGAACCTGGAGTCACAGGACCTGGGTCAGAGGACCTTGTCTGCTGTGTGATCTTGGAAAAGTTACTTAACTTCTCTGTGCCTCAGATAAATCACCTGTAAAATGGGGATTAAGACTGCGAGCCCCCATGTGTGACTTAGACTGTGCCCGACCTGAATAACTTGTTATCTATCCCAGGCTTAATACAATGCCTGGCCCATAGTAAGCACTTAACAAATACCACTTTAAAAAGTTGCTCCCATTCAGTGCTGTCAAATTATGGCCTATTATCTATCTTAACCCAAGGTACGTATTGGGTCGTGCAAAAATAAATGTATTTCCAGGTTTCCAGAATGTTTGAAGAGTTGAATAATTCCCAAAATATACAAATTAATCTATTCCAACTTTTGAGCGATGTTGGTATTTCTTGATCCACAATTACTGGCTGTCTATTCTATGATTTCATCTGTTTGACACATATCACTGTATCACTACTTATTTGTAGCAAATGCATAACAGCCCTCCCTCTTCTCTTAAATGTCTCCAGATCCAAGTGAAACTCATGTATTCATGATAACAGGTTTAATCTCAAATTAGTGGCCTGTACGGATTCTTGAGAAGTAGCCCATCTATGACACTTAATCAATGAATAAATGCCTATCTATTAATACATCCCACTTAATTTCATTTATCTTTTTTTTAGGGAATTAACTGTGGTCTCTGCAAAAAAATCTCCTCTATGCTTCAACTGTCATTGCTTTTAGTTTTTTAATTACATTTCCTATACCACAGCCAATTCAGGTTCTAAGTTAACATTTTTTCAACATAGGCTCTAGATAACAGGTCTGAAATAATTAATGACCTCCCTGAAGCAACACATAATGCAAATCACAGAACCAGAGCTGAAAAAAATTAAGCCTTTGAAATTGAAATGGGATTCCATGACAGTGTGGTGACCATTACTTCCCAAAGAAGCACCTTGGATGCGAGGTCCCCAGTTGTCACAATAGCTTAAGAAGCCATCAATAAAAACCCCACTCCAGCTTGTAATCGGAAAGTTGCAAACCGGAAAGTTTGGCAGAAAAAGTGGTTACAAGAACCCATCAATAAAACCCCCTCCCTTTTTCATTCCTGGCTCTCCCTCCTGTTTCCTCCCGCCCCCGTCCTTGCGGTTCCTCTCAGTCCCTTGCTCTCAACCCTTTCCAAGGCTTCCAAGCTTCCCTGCACAATGTGGAGAAGCGTGAGGAATCAGACTGCAGGCACAGGGGAGCAAGGACTAAAAGGGAAGGAAGGGAAGCTGTTCAGGGTTGTCAAAGAGCACAAAAGGAGGGGAGGACTTATCTATCAACAGGATGGAATGCTGTGCAAAAGGCCCCACACTACTGTGTAAGCAGGAAATGGGTCACACACATTTTTCCTAAAAGTTGTTACTAGTGGTTGAGAGTTTCTATACAGAATGAACTTCAATCAATCATATTTGTTAAGTGCTATATATAGAGCACTGTATAAGTACTTGGGATATTACAACAGAATTAGCAGACATGTTCTCTGCTCATAACGAACTTACAGTCTACAGGGGTAAAGAGACATCAGTACGAATGAAAAAGCAATTCATAATATATAATTTAAAGATATGTTCATAGGTACTGTGGGGATGGGGAGATTATCAAGTGTCCAAAGGTCACAGACTGATGTGCATAGATGACTCAGAAGGGAGAGCAAGCTGGGGAAAAGAGGGCTTCATCAGGGAAGTCCTCTTGAAGGATTGTGACCTTAGTAATGCTTTGAAGGTGGAGAGAGTGGTGGTCTGGCATATATGGAGGGGGACAGAGTTCCAGACGAGGAGAAGGACATGGGAAAGGGGTCAGTGGAGAGATATACTTCCATATACATTGTAGGTTTAAAATCTTCCAAAAACAAGAGCAAAAACCTCATTTTTTAAATAGCGCTTGTTAACCACTACATGCCAAGCATTCCTTCTCTAAAAGTGCACCTTGATGTCTATGTGCCTGGCCTTTACTCCAGCCCTCATATCTAAACCAGTACAGACTTCTCTTGTGAAGCATCCTCTCAGAGTTTGGTTTCTCTATTTGTAGTAAAATATTTACTGGTAGTCAATAAAAAAATCAATAGCATTGAGCTCCTTCTGGGTGCAGACCAGTGTATTAAGCTCTTGGAGAGTACAAAAGACTCAATAGATATAGTCCCTGCCCTCAAGTAATTACAGTCTAGCTGGGAGACAGACATCAAATAATTTACAGACAGGAGGAGTGTAGAAAAGGGGGTTGTGTAAATTAGCATCTGTAAAATAGGCCACATAAGATATATAAATAAATGGTGTAGGGGTTTTCTACAGGTTGTATCTAGCCAGCAATCAGTCTTTGGAACAGGGGCTTGAAGTTATAGAGTCAGAGGAACGGGGTGATGTCTGGCTTAAAGAAAGGTGTCTTCCTTTTTTTCTTCTGATTTTATGCTCTTTGAGTAGTTCTAAGTTTCCCCGCAGCACTATGCTTATTCTTGCAATGACTAGGGAAGTCATCCGGTGAAATCATCATAGAGCAGTGTGCACTTTTCAATCAATTTCATTCTGTCAAAACCCCCTTCCCAATGACACTAGGCATTTTTTCAAAAAAGACCATAAATGTCTATTCCCTATGCCAGATTTGGAATGCATTTTTAGCAAGTTAAAGATGTCCAGTGCCACCTGAAGCCACACTTTATTTTGGAACGGTTATGCTCCTAATACCATCTGCTGACAATTTTTTTTTCCCAAATAGGAAACTTCCTTCAATCTAAATTTACATTTCTTTGATTCAGTTTCATTCCTGATTTGCATACTGTAATCAATGCTTGTTCCAGTCTCCTCTCATGATCCTCTGGTAAAACACCCAACATTGTCATTACTCCATACCCTTCTATGGAAAATCTCAAGTGCCCATCCCAAATGGTCATCCTGTAAAATACCTCCTTCTAAAGAAGACACTGAATGGTCATGAGATTCTTCTAATAGTACCTATCAAGTTATGGTTACTTAAGATTTAAATAAATTAAAGTATCTACCTCAGTGTTTAGAACAGAGATTGACACATGCATAATAAGCACTTAAATACAGTAATAATACGGAGACAGCTCATTTCCTTGTTATGAATAGGAATATTGCAACTTTCTGGAGATTCTTTAGATTTACTTAACTTGCTCTAAAGAACGTCAGACTCATAAATACCAGCAGTTACAGTGATCTTTAAATCAGAGCCTTTCGCTGTTCCATGTCTAAATAGGAATCTCCTCTCACTCACCAGCCTATATTCTGTTTTCAATTCACTTCGATGCCATGTTATGTACCTCCACAGAGAAGCAAACCAGTTACTGCCTGATATATACAACAGTAAATAACACATTCATTTTAGGACTTAACTACTAACAAGAGAATTGGTCTCCTGTTCAGTTTTTCTGGGTTAGTACTCTCAGACTTCCTACCTCCTTACAAAACACTTCTCAAACAACCAATCAATCATATTTCTCAGAGTAATTAATTCCTTCAACTATTGCGACTTTGGGCACCTTTAATTTGGTATCAGTCAGTATCAACTGTATTTACTGAGCACCACTGAGTCCAGACCACTCTACAAAACACCTGGAGTAGATACAAAAGAAGAGACATGATCCCTGCCCTCAAGAAGTTAGTAATTCAATGAATAAACCAGTGAATATAAATCTCCCAGAAAGCACAATGGCTTGCCTGATTTGCTTTTCCACTTCTTTATTCATCCAGACACCACTGGAGGATATATTACCCAGGTAGCAAAATTGATGACGGCAATAATCTCTGGATAGCTGAACAAAATATTTCCCTGATTCTGGATGTCCACAGGACATACTTTGGTCTTCTTTAGGCCTGCTGTCAGGTCATATCACTGTGATGGCTCAACAAAATGGTTCATGATTATTTGTATGGATTCTTGTGCATGAGCCTCTGGGACACAGTTATTAAAGTTCTGGATGATTTTTACAAAGATCTTTAATGATACTTCTAGCCTGTTAACTTGACAGTGGTTATTGGTGGACTGGAAGGGTATTCTGACAACATTAGCATGCAACTATACTTATATGCACTCCGTTCTCCCATAATGTGAGAGTTGCATTTGTAAAAAAAAACCGTGTTAACTTATGTTCTAGTACTTGCCGATCCAGTCTCCATGCATGTGTGTGGGTGCACACGCAAACACACACAAACCATTTCTTATTATACCACAGTGAGCTGTATCCAAACTGGCTCACTTTGTTGGATGAATGTTCCCTAATTTAGGGTGTGATCCTCTCAATAAAAATCACTGTGCTATTCTTTAAATTGTGGTATTTGTGGGCAGGGAACATGTCTTATACTTCTGTTGTACTTACCAACCATTTAGTATAGTGCTTTGCACTCAGCAGGTATTCAAAAAATACCACTGCTAATCCTCTAACAACTTTCCACTCTAAACACAAAGTGAAAATGTGTTGCAGCAGAACTCAGAGCATGTATTTTTATACGTGTAGAGAGAGTGAGAGTGAATAATTTTACATTACACTGTATGAACAAGCACACATTAGGAAGTGTTCACGTTAAAAAAAATTCTGAGGTGTCTGCAGATGAGGGGTAAGGGCTTAAAAATAATACCGAACAAGATTTGATAGGGTAATTCCTGAATGAACACTGAAGTGCTAAACAAACTACATTTGAGAAATATAAATCAAGACTGTGTGTGTTATTTCAATACAGCATTCATAGCTTTAGAATGGATGGTATTTCTACATTTAATTCTGTTTCACACATTTTATCCTATGAAATCTAATCAATGCTATTTATTAAGCATTTACTAATGTGCAGAGCACTGTCTAAAGTTCACGTCTTCAAATTCCCTGCATATTGCCTTGTAAAATGCACTCAAAGAGACGTACAAATTTAATTTGGGCTTCACTGCTAATTGGTTATATCTTTACAAAGGGCTTCAAAGCTGGGAATAAGTTGCAAAAGTTCAAATTGTTTAAACATAAACAATTCTCAATTTAAATAGTCTTGAAAAGTTTCATGTTCTTTGACATTTAACTGTACAAAGTAAACCATGTATAACCCAACTTGCCTTCAGCTTTTGAATTCGGTGAAGATCCCTCAATCAGAAACAAAGTAATTGCAATTTCCTTCCATCTTGTACTTTTGATTCACTGAATGATCTTGGTCAAGTCACTTGACCTCTCTCTTCGCATTTTCCCAATCCTCAAAATGAGGAATTTGATACTGCTAATGGAGCTCAGAGGTATTTTGAGGATTAATGAGCCTATTAACTGTTTTAAGATCCTTGGCTGAAAGGCACTAAGTTCAAGGTAGTACAATTATTACATGACACGTGTTCAGTATATTATACTTCCCCAATCCAAGTCCGGTAATGAAACGCTGCACTGTCCCTATGTGTGACATCACATCATAAATGAGGCAAAGAGAAAAAAAAACCTGAGATTTGTAAAAAGGTTGCCTAGCATGTATATACATTCAATTCTCCTATAGTATGTGTTTTACGACACAATTTGGATAGAGGGCAATGGCAGAAATACAGACCATTCTTGCAAAAATGCACATCTTCCTGGATAGATCACAAAGCAGTGTTGGCAGAAAAGGTTGTACGCAGCATTGACTAAGACATGAATCTTATCATTCAACCAATGGTATTTATTGGGAGCTTACTATGTGCAGAGCTTTGTACTAAGCACTTGGGAGAGTAAAATAGAACTAGCAGACGTGTTCCCGGCCCATAAGGAGTGTAAGGTCTAGAAGGGGCTTACAGTTGTGAGTTTTCCTTAATGTGGGGTCCTGAAAGACTGTTATCCCTCTTATACTATAATTGGCTTCTGTTTGTTCGTATGTACATTTTCCTTTGCAGTAAGGCAAGATTTCAAAAAATTCCCACAATGTTTTAGCCCCCACATTCTGACATCACTCAAAAGAAGGCCATAGTTTGTTTCCTTGTTCTTGTTACAATAGATTTGAAATGCCAGAGAAAGGGAGGGGAAAAAAGTAGAGAAGGAATGGAAGGAGGAGTAAAGGAAGGCCAGGAAGTAGAGGAGTTGGTTTCACCTCATTCAAACAGCCCTTAATTTGTTGCTGCCACTATTAAAACAATGTCGAGAGCTGAAGCTCTGATTTCCATGACTTTAGAGATAATTCCCTCATGAACTCTTTGAGGTCCCAACCCTTAGTTTCAAAACCACTGGTAAAACTTGTAATTGAAAGAAAGCAAAATGCCTGAAAGGAATTTCACCGTATGTAACTGTATCCCCATGGTACCAGCTGTTTAAACTCACCATCAATCCCAGTGCACTTCCTAAAACCCAAATACAAAGCTAAAAATTGGATCATTTGCTCATGCAAGGGAAGAGTTCACAGAAGATGGATTCACAGACAAGAAAAATAGACTCAAATGTTTAGAAATCTATATCTGTAAAAAAAAACTCACAGTAGCAGCACTAACTACTATGTTTAGACACATAGGTAGTGGATAGAGCACGAGTCTGGGAATCAGAAGGTCATGGGTTCTAATCCTGCCTCCACCACTTGTCTGCTGTGTGACCTCAGACAAGTCACTTCATTTTCCTGGGCCTCAGCTGTCTCATCTGTAAAATGGGGATGTGAGCCCCAGATAGGACAAGGACTGTGCCCAACCCAATTTGCTTGTATCCACCCCAGCACTTTTGTACCAGCAAAGAAGCATGGTATACTGGAGGTCATGGGTTCTAATCCTGGCACTGCCACTTGTTTGCTGTGTGATCTTGGGCAAGTCACTTCACTTCTCTGTGCCTCAGTTCCTTCATCTGTAAAATGGGGATTGAGACTGTGAGCCTCATTCATTCATTCATTCAATTGTATTTATTGAGCACTTACTGTGTGCACAGCACTGTACTAAGCACTTGGAAAGAACAATTTGGGAACAGATAGAGACAATCCCTACCCAACAATGAACTCACAGTCTAGAAGGGGGAGACAGACAACAAAACAAAACAAGTAGACAGGCATGTGAGACAGGGCTGTGTCCAACCTTATTACATTGCATCTACCCCAGTGCTTAGAACAGTGCTTGTCACATAAATAATAATAATAATAATGGCATTTATTAAGTGCTTACTATGTGCAAAGCACTGTTCTAAGAGCTGGGGAATTTACAAGGTGATCAGGTTGTCCCACAGGGGGCTCACAGTCTTAATCCCCATTTTACAGATGAGGTAACTGAGGCCCAGAGAAGTTAAGTGACTTGACCAAAGTCACACAGCTGACAAGTGGCGGAGCTGGGATTTAAACCCATGACCTTTGACTCCAAAGCCCGGGCTCTTTCCACTGAGCCATGCTGCTTCCCCCATAAAATAACTATAACATGGTAAGTGCTTAACAAATACCATAATTATTATTATTAAATCCCCATTTTGCAGATGAGGGAACTGAGGCACAGAGAGGTTAAGTGACTTGCCCTTGGTCACACAGCAGATGAGAGGCAAAGCTAGGATTACAACCGGGATTAGATTAGAGGGATCGTGGGCAGGGATCGTGTCTACCAACTATGTTGTATTGTACTTTCCCAAATGCTTAGTACAGTGCTCTCTGCACATAGTAAGTGTTTGATATATATCATTGATTGATTAAGCACAAAAAACAATGAGAGAAGCAAAAGTAGGCCTTTAGATAACTCTATGGTGGCTAATGGAATGGCTAAATCAAGACAGTGAATATTAATTGGGAAATACTTCGTGAAAGATATATTTTTCCAGAGGGTTCTGGAGGTTGGCAGGAACATAATTTGAGAAGAGAGGGACTTGCACTTAGGGTGAAACTGGACAGTGGTTTGGTAGGGGACAGCAATGTGTGGGATAAGGGTAGAAAGTTAATTACATGAAGAAATATGGAGAAACTAAGAAATCCAGTCTGTGACAGAGAACTGGAAAAACTGGCATTGAGGCAGGTATGGAAACAGGGTACGAAGTGACAATGATCATCACTGTCAGTTATTTGCAAGGACTTCTATCTGGAAACCTCGCCTCAAAAAGGCAGAACCAAAGTTTTGAAACAGATATTTTGGAAATTATTTTCTAGGATTGACCTAGTTCTCAAGTTAAGAAATTAATACCTAGAGTCTCTTAGCAGACTTAATTCTTCTCCAAATATGTATTCAAGTATATCCAGCCTCAGAGTAGCAGCAGCAATGCTCAGTGGGTTAAACAAAAGGCCTGGGAGTCCAAGCCCTGCATTTTGGGCCTGTTCCACTGCTGACTTGCTGAATTTCCCAGGCCCGTCCAGCTTCCCCAAGTTTGAAAACTGGAGGAGAAGAGCAGGGCCCATGGGACCGCCTCGGAGTTAATGAGCCTAACAGCTGTGCAGTGCTTTTCCAACACGAAGAGCTTAGTATATGGCTCTGGAAAATGGATTATTTCCTCTTCCCCAAACCATTTTTTTTTCCCCACAATGTGGGAGTGATTGCTGCGTTGGCTTTTTCCTAAATCGGGACTGGTGGAAAGCACATTCTGCCCATTGAAAAGCTCAGTTCGAATTCACTTGCTTTAGTTACTCTTCACTTCCTGATTTTCATAGTTAAGGTAGTGTTCTTATCCACTGTTGAGTTCTGCCACATCACGCAGCCCATTTCTCTTTGCTTCTTTCAATATCCCTTCATCTGATCATCACACACCCTTCTTAAGCCTTCTCCCAGGCCTTGCCTGCCCACTGCCTTAATACATCCCCCTTCAGCTACAACACGCAATGTACCATCATACAGTAATGGCTGATATCTTACTCCCCCTACGAAACTTCCTAAATGGAAGTGAAGTTGAATTTTTTTAACTGTCCCATGCTGCCTTTATATTCAAGGTTGCCTAGCAGGGAGAAAAAAACTGTGAGTTGAATAGTCAATTTGGAGGACACTGGAGGATTTGGAGGGCATGTTCATTCATTCATTTATCCAATCGTAGTTTTTGAGCACTTACTGTGTGCAAAGCACTGTACTAAGCACTTGGGAGCATAATATAACAATAAACAGGCACATTCCTTGCCCACAATGAGCCTCTGAATCTCTTACAGTGCCTAATAAAGTGTGTCGCACCAAGGGGAAAGCAGTGTGGCTCAGTGGAAAGAGCCCGGGCTCGGGAGTCAGAGGTCGTGGGTTCTAATCCCGGCTCTGCCACTTGTCAGCTGTGTGACTCTGGACAAGTCACTTAACATCTCTGTGCTTCAGTTACCTCATCTGTAAAATGGGGATTAAGACTGTGAGCCCCACAAGGGACAACCTGGTTACCTTGTATCTCCCCCAGTGCTTAGAGCAGTGCTTCATGCATAGTGAGCACTTAACAAATGCCATCATTATTATTAAGTGCAAGAAGCAGCATGGCCTAGTGGTAAGAGCATGGGTTTGGGAGTCAGAGGGTGTGGGTCTAATCCCAGCTCTGCCACCTGTCTTCTATGGGACCTTGGGCAAGCCACTTCACTTCTCTGTGCCTCAGTTACCTCATCTGTAAAATGGGGACTAAGCCTGGGAGCCCCAAGGCGGACAAACTGATTACCTTGTATCTACCCCAGCACTTAGAACAGTGCTTGACACATAGTAAGTGTTTAACAACCACCATAATTACTATTATTATTATAATTAAGTGAGCATTCTATAATCCTTCTACTTTTTAGGAAGAGAGGATGTAAGCTTCTTGAGGGAAGGAATGGTGGCTACCAAGTCTAGTGAAGCAGCGTGGCTCAGTGGAAAGAGCCTGGGCTTGGGAGTCAGAGGTCATGGGTTCTAATCCCAGCTCCACCACTTGTCAGCTGTGTGACTTTGGGCAAGTCACTTAACTTCTCTGCGCCTCAGTTACCTCATCTGTAAAATGGGGATTAAGATTGTGAGTCCCACGTGGGACAACCTGACCACCTTGGATCCCCCCAGTGCTTAGAACAGTGCTTTGCACATAGTAAGCACTTAAATACCATTATTATTATTATTATTATTATTATTAGTGTGGTGTGCCCTCCCAAGTACTTAGTACGGTGCTCGGCTCTGACTGACTGACTAGTGTCATCTTCATATTACTCAATCAATCATATTTATTGAGCGCTTACTGTGTGCAGAGCACTGTACTAAGAGCTATTACTCCTGTTATAGCCTCTTTTTCTTCCTGCTCCCACTATTTTGTCCTGCTCTAAAAGGATAGGGAACCTGTCTTTTTTGTTTCTGTTGTATGTTTCCAAGTGCTTAGGGCTTGGCACACCATTATTTGATTTGTTAATTGATTGTAAACTTTAGGTCCTAATAGATATAACTCAGGGGTCTACAGTTGTGGGTAGATCAGGCTGGGCTGAAAAATTTTAATCTTTGCATGAGTCACTGAGACATAATGACACTGTATGGCCCTATTAGAGCTAGATGCCCAGGAGAGAAGTTGAGTCAAGGTGTGCCAAGACTGTTGTGGAACAGCGACCATTGAATGACTGATTGATTGATTCACTGGAAGCTAGGAAAATGAAGAGATCCAACTCCACTGATTGACTGATTGATTGATTCACTGGAAGCTAGGAAAATGAAGAGATCCAACTCCACTTGCACCCTCAAACTTTCTACTGGGAGTAGATTCCCAGGAAGCCTGAGGCTGACCCAAGGATCCTGGATGGTTTCTAACTTTCTTTTTGATCTCAGGGAGGAAAGCAGCGATAGAAAAATGTTGAGCTCATAATTTTGGCTCTAAGTCAGAAAATGTACACGTAATTTCCATGTTAATAAGCACTCACCCCTTGCTTGTACATTATGTAAATGCATCATTTACTCATTTCTTTTTTGTATTTATTCAGTATTTCCAGTTCTCTAACATTTATGCATTCTATACTTATCCCTGTCTGCAACCTTGGGTGGTCAACCTATAAAAGTAAATTTTAATAACACTTTCTACAATGTCACATACATATTGGCAGGTGACAAATATTTTGATGATGCAGAAAATCATGGTAGTTCCCAAATGGGGTTGAATAAATTCATTGATTAAAGGGATGCTAGAATATACATCTCTAGTTAGGTGCCAAGAAAGAAAACCATCACACTAATTCTCAAAGCATATTTTGATGTTATTGATTGGACCCAATATTATTTATGTTCTCATAAATGTGAATAAAGTGATTCTGATACTTTCAAACTTGTAAAGTTTGGGGATCTTTCATCACCTCGCTTCAATATAATGGATTGGTATGCATACAGTGATTAATTTTATCTTTGGACCCCTACTGAATCTGAGAAATGTTAATTAGAGCTTTCCTGAGCATAATGGAAAAACTCCTCATGATTTCTGAGTTTTATTTCTAGATTTTATCTTATGCCTTGAGAACAGGTTTGGTCCAACTGCCAAAAATAATGCTCTCCTAGTTCAAGATGTGCTCTAGCTATGGGCTGTCCTGGAGTCACCGCTGAGTATTAAAATCACATATCTAACAAAGTTAAAGAACGTTTTATCGTGTAATCCAAGCTGTAGTGGCCCATTCTCAACTCAGTGCAGGAAGCTAGAGCCCATTGCATTTTGGTGATTATGTACTCCAAAGTACATTGATGGGCTATTTTTTCCCTCTGCTGACATATCATGAATATGAATATCCAGCTGCAAATCTCAGATGACATCTGAAGGAGAGGTGGAGAGGAAGACTGAATAGAAAACAGTCTAGTTTGCTTTTAGCAGCCATCCTTCCTAAGGCTTCTGCTCATGGGCATTTGATTGAAAAAAAAAAAAGACGCTGAAGCATTAAAGTTAATTTTTGTAATGGATCTAATCAAATGATAATGTGGTAGTGGTTTGAGGATTGCACGGGGGGCCAATGACAGCTGCAAAAGGTTAGAAATCAGTGAGAACAGCCAGATGAGGATGGTGGGTAGGCAGAATCCCTGTGGATGGGTGGCCAGGACAACCAAGACTGGGATCCAGGAAGATACTGGTGATCCTGTCAGTATCCTTCTGCTACTGCTGACACGCTCCTATCTCAGACAAAACAGACACAAGCAGGGTGGGCTGCTGCAGGCTGCCCAGGATGGCAGCGAGGTCCTGGGATCTCCCACTCAGTGACATACCTAGATGCGTTGCCATGGAAACCATGGGACCACACTGCTGACATGGACATGGGGACAGAATGAGTCCTGCATTGTCCTTACAGCTATAAAGTGAGGCAGTATGAGCAAAGTCTTCTGAATTTCCACTTTTTCTTCACAAGGGATAATTCTAGGGGAAGGCCTTCCTTTCTAACTTGTGGAGCTAAAGGTCTAATATCATTTAACTCTTCTTTCAGGGTCCAGGGGTTAGGGAAAATGAAATCAGTATTTGGGTTTTTTTTATTGTTTGGTTTTTAGTTAAGACCCTTTTATTGAACACAAATGAACTCATTCTTACACTTCTCCTGGCCACTTCTCCCATTTCACGCTGTTGGTAAGGGAAAGAAAGGACAAAGAAATTCATTAATTAAGAGACTTGGTTCAAGCTGAAGATGGTGAAGAACCTCATGGCAATTAGTAGAGTGCTCCGCACACAATAAGCACTCAATAAACATCATTGATGGTGAGTGGCAGCCCAGTAATTAATCAATCAAAGGCATTTATCAAACTCTTACTGTGTGCAGAGCACTGTACTAAGCACTTGGGAGAGTACAATACGAGAGCAGGTAGATACAAACCATACCCCTCAAAGAGCTAGAGACTAGATGGAGCCAGTATAACACATCGTTATATTATTGGAGCCAAATAGTTCAAAAGCTCACAGTAAAGGTTGTGAAAGCTGACTCTTTTGTGGAAGCCACACACATCGTACCTTGGCTGTTCTGACCACCTAAAGTGAGGCTGGGGTTTTATGGAACTAACCAGGCTCCGCAAACAACTGTAGACGGCGCTGCCTTTCTGCTTTTCTATCTTTAACTTCAGAAATATAGCTCTGCCTAAATTGAAGAGAGAAATCATCTTTTAGAATGGAGGCTAAAGGTCAGGGAGTATTGACATTTGTCCAGATAAAAAAAAATGACCTTAATTCTTGACCTTGGACATATTAATGGGGTCTGTCTTTACCTTGCTTAAGGAGGATAGAAAGATTGAAGTGCCTTATCATCCACTGATTTGGGGAATTCCAGGGAAGGAATTAGGATAACCAGAACCAAAGGCTGGTGAATGCATCAACTTCAAAGTTTATTGAACACCCATGATGTGCACATAATGCACAGTACTAGCCTACAGCACAGTCCATTGGTGCTTTCCCAAACCAACAGATCAGGAGGAAGGTGTATAGTCAGTGAGGAGGCATTTCTTGGGCTCTCTTGGGGTACATATTGATGATTAGATCCGATCTCTGCCCTCAAAGAGTTTGTAGTCCAATAGAGGAGAGAAGACAGAAGAGGACACATCTAGGCCACCTTTCATTTGGAGGAGGAACAGATCACAGAGTCATTTATTAGCATCATTGTGTCATAACCTTAGTTGACTCCTGAGGGAAACTCCCCATCAAATTACAGGAAAGCCAAGGTCGAAAAGGGAATGATACCCTGATGTAACTTCACTTTTCAGGTCTGTAACTGCCAAAGCACTTAATGTTCTATAATTATCGCTACTTTTTAATAGAAGTGCAGCCTGAGTTCTCAGTGGGAGGCTAGTTAGTTTGTACTAGAGGCGGAGTTCAGCTTCGCCATCCAAGGAAGTTGCTGTAGAATTAATGATTGAACAGTAAGATTAGATGCCAAGTCTACTGAAAATAATAATTGTAATAATAACATTTAATAAGTGCTCACTGTGCCATACCACAGAGCTGTGAGATTGGATATAATCCCTTTCCCACAGGAGATCAAAATCGAGGTGGTAGAGAGAACAGTATTGTGATGTCCATTTTATAGATGAGGAAATGGGCAGAGAGAGGTTCAATACCTTGCTCAAGGTCACTCGGTAGGCTACTAACTGACCTAGGACATGAGCCCATGCTCTTCCTGCTAGGTCAGGCAAACTTCTGATACTCAAAAGAGGGCAGGAAAATGGCTGATAGAAAAGTCTATTTTGCTTTTAGCAGCCATCCTCACTGAGGCTTCTGCTCATGGACATTTGAATAAAAGGAAAGACACTGAAGCATTAAAGTTAATTTTTGAATGACCTAATCAAATGCTAATGTAGTGGTTTGAGGATTGCATTGGGCCAATGGTATCTGCAAAAGAGGGCAGGAAAGTGGCTGATAGTTTAGAGAGGATTTATTTTTGCTTTCTAATTTTTATTTCTATCCTCAATCTGTAGAAGATGAAAAAAAATATATAAGAATGTGACTGAAATGCTTTGCAAAATCAAGCCGAATGGACAAAGACAGCTAAGGTAGGAACATAAAGATCAGCTGAAAGTCTAAAAGTAAAGAACACAGCAATAATTTACTACTTGCCCTCTTTGAAAGGTTTCATTTTTCTCCTTAAAGAATTGCTTAAAGCTATTTTGTCTAATACAGGGATAGATTCTTCCTAAGAGGATTCCGATTTCTGAACCACAGGACAGAGGGAGGCAGAAAGAGGGCTTGGCACTTAAATTTCAATTCTGGACAAACTATCACCCTAGTTGGACAAAACCCCCAAATCCCGGTTTATTCAAATTAGGGAGGTTAAAGGGCCCATCATTAAAAAATAAGATTTTAAATTTGATGTTAACTGCTTGTTGCCTTTCAATGAAATCAATTTTACATACTTAGATACATGGCTTGTCTAAATAAGAAGCACCATTGACGTTGACCTAGAGTATAGGCTCTTAGAAGGAACATTATCTGTAAAGTGGAATAAAAGGCTGAGTTGTTGATAAGGTAAGTTACAATAAATCAATTCATTGATCTTCTTACTGTGAACCACTATATATTCCCATACAACTCCAATTAGCCTGGTGAACAAAGTGACAGTGACCAAATTGAGCCATTAATTATGCTTAAACTCGTTATCACTTAGCAAGAGTGAGCCGGAGATTTGCTGTGAGACCCGCAACCCTTGGCTGAGAACTGAAGATGAAAAATCGGGAGCTCAGTTGAATATTAACCCCTAAACTCTCCAGGAGAGTTCACTGAAGTGTTCACTGAAATGTTAGTTCAATAATGCACAAGACAGTGTCAGAGTAACCTGAATCCCTTCTCCAACAGACACTGACAGAGGAAGCCACAGACTTTGCGAAATATTTAATTCTGTCCCACATGACAGACTCATCAACAAACCAATATAGTTCCAACTCTATTAAGACTACATAGGCCAGGAAGCCTACCCAGTAGACACATTTGAATTTCTTTCAAAGCTCAACAGAAATCTTTCTTTTCAAACCTGACTCTCGGACTTTTGGCTTAAAACTCACTAGGAATGCAAATAAGAAAAGAGAAGTCAGAGAAGCAGCGTTGCCGAATGGAAAGAGAATGGGCATAGGAATCACAGGACCTTGGTCTAATCCTGCTCCTGCCACTTGCCTGCTGTGTGATTTGGGCAAGTCACTTTACTTTTCTTTGCCTCAGTTTCCTCAACTGCAAAATGGAGATTCAATACTTACACTGAGCCCCATTTGGGACAGGGACTATAACCAACTGGACTACTGAGTATCTTCTAGGCTGCAAACTTGTTATGGGCAGGGAATGTGACCGCTAATTCTGCTGTATTGTACTCTCCAGAGCACTTAGTACAGTGTTCTGCACAAAGAGCTCAACATCATTGATTGATTTATCTACCCCAGTGCTTAGAACAGTGCTTGACACTGTTGACAAGCAGTGAACAAATGCCAACAAAAAAAAGTCATTTGTCATAGACACCCACAACGGACTCTGGTTTGGCAAAGTAAAGGCAGGGATGACCCTACTCTGACAGCATGTTGTGGTTGTGAAGATATGACTTTGAATGGGGAGTTTTTTGCCTAAGGTCACCCCACTAGGGTCTTCATTAGTGTGTTTGAGTGACTGTGTTCACAGTTTCCCCAGCTATTCTAGGACCCATGTGTATTCCATGAGAAGCAGTGGCTTAGTGGATAGAGCATGAACCTGTGAGTCAGAAAGACCTGGGTTGTAATTCCAGATCTGCTACTTGTCCGCTGTGTGACCTTGGACAAGTCACTCCACTTCTCTGTGTTTCAATTACCTCACCTGTAAAATGTGGATTAGGACTGTGAACCCCAAATGGGACATGGACTGATTAGCTTGTATCTACCCGGTGCTTAGTATGGTGCTTGGTACATAGTAAGCGCTTAAATACCACAATTATTATCTTCCTGATAACATTGAAAATGAGGTGTAAATCATGAATCAATTCCATGCTTCCCCTTGATTATCCATGCAGCAGAGCTAGAAAGCAACTTTCCATAGACTGATATTGAGTACTCACAGGGCTCTTCTTAAGAGAAGAGGGATCGTGAAATTTTAAGAGGGAAGAAGTGTCTCTAGCTTATCCCCTCTTTATTTTTCCTCCTATCTATACATTGTTTAATTGTTTCCCTCCAGTTTAAACACCTTCAGGACAGGAATTAAATCTATAACAATTGTATTCTTCTAAGCTTTTAGTAGGATGCTCTGTATAGTAAATGATTAATAAATTAGAACAATGCTTGGCACATAGTAAGCACTTAAATACCAACACTATTATTATTATTATCATTAAATACTATTGATTACTGGCTGGCTTAGTGAAACCTCCTCAACAACTTGCTTGAAAAGATTCATATGCTGCACATGCAGGCTTGTAAATGTACTGACTGAAATTGCATTTTAGGTACATTAGGCTCTATCCTCTCCAGCAGGTGAATGAGACTTCAATTATGGGGCAGGCTGGTTGGTTCTCCCTTTACACCTCTTAAGCGATGCCTGGCTGGAAGACATGATAGCTATAGCTAGTTGATAGTCTATACTCTCATGCTAAAACTCTCAAAAGATTAGGAAAAACTATGCTCATCTTCACTGGGAAATATCTGTTTCCCTTTGAACCTAATCTAGGGTTAGACCAGAAGCAGAAGGATCCAGACAAGAAAACAGTAATCACCGTCGACCTTTTTGGTGATTCCACACTCTCAAGAAGGCCTGGCCACACCCTTTAGGGTCTTTAGGGCTCAATCTGATCCTCCTACCCAACCTCAGGAATAAAAGGAGAGGGCTGGAAGTGGGTCACTGAGATCACTTCCTGGGTGTGATATGAAGCACATCACACCACCTGCCCATTTCTATGGTTGGCACTACCCATCTGCTTCCCCATGCTCCTCAACAGGCTAGCTCTGTCCCTTCATGCTTCACTGAGTGATTTCTCTACAGAACTGAAAGAAACATCTTCCTTGCCCTCCCAAACTCTTTGAAGTGAAGGGGAAAGTCAAGCTTAATTCAATTTATACTAAAGTGGAGTGACCCAAGAAGATAATAACCATTAATCTGTCTTCCCAAAGCCTATGCTATTAATAATATTAAAACTATTACCTATTTTAAGAACCTTTATGCCACTATTTTAGGTATACAGATTTGGCAAGGCAGCCTTGATTTAAAAATGTGGAAATAAATTCAAGGTGAACATGGATCAGGTCACATTATAGCTAAAAGAAGCAGAAAAACAACAGTCCCATTTCCTATTGCCAGATCACCAAGCTCTTCCCTCTACTCTTTCACTTTCTGATTTTTCTTCTTCTCCCCAGCAAGAGGAAAAATGGGAACAAACAAAGCAAAGAAAAAGAAGGTATTAACAATACGTATGAACATTTCTGGGTTTTTATGTCTAGAGTTCCATTACTAAGTACATTTTTAAAAATGTGAAGTTTAATCAGAAAACTTGATTCTTTGCTGAGATGTGGTACCCAAAGTTTCCGCTCTAGGACATTTGCATTGTACCAGGATAAAAAGCATTAGATTATTTTTTCTCGCAAGAGAACCGTTTGGCATTTTAAAGTGCTTTGGAGAGGCAGTCACATAATAAATTGCCTGTATACTCCCAGATCTGGATGAAATCCCACCTTGCTGCACTCACAGTGATACACCCTGACCCCTCTCACATTCACATTCCTCAGGAAGCGAGTCATCATTGGCTCAATTTCTACTCCCAGTGCTGGAAAAAAAGCCCCTTTTGTTCAGGACTAAAGTGAAATTTCCAAAACCAATGACCTGCACTTCTGAGCTGAATCACGCACCGGCACTAAGAAGGAATGAAAAACTATGCACTTTTGTGAGAAGTATGTTTGGAAATATGAGTAGTTTTGGGTGGCCTAGCACCTTTACTGTTCTCTACCTCTGTTTCTGTGTTGGGCAAAGTAGGATATTTAAGAGGTTTCAAAGTTAAACAAAAATTCATAATTGGATAGTATTTCACCAACCACATATGCCCAACTACTCCTGGACACTGCAGGACATTGCAGAAGGCTAGCAGACTTCATATTCCCAGTCATGATTACATGTTTAAAAAAAAAAGTTTGTGAGAGTCTGTCTCACTGGACCCCTACACAATTGAGCACTCACTTTAACCATGGAATAATTTAAATTGCATATTAATAATAATAATAATGATAACATTCATTAAGCACTTACTGTGTGCAAAGCAATAATGTTGGTATTTGTTAAGCACTTACTATGTGCCAAGCACTGTTCTAAGTGCTGGGGAGGTTACAAGGTGATCAGGTTGTCCCATGGGGGGCTCACAATCTTAATCCCCATTTTACAGATGAGGTAACTGAGGCCTAGAGAAGTTCAATGACTGCCAAAGTCACACAACTGGCAATTGGCACAGTCGGAATTTGAACCTGTGACCTCTGACTCCAAAGCCTGTGCTCTTTCCATTGAGCCACGCTGCTTAATGCTTTGACTTTTAACTCAGCATGTTTAAATGTATTTACATAATTTGTCTAACATATCAAATTAACCATGACTAAAGCTGCTTTAAAATATTTTACCCATTTTTAATGCAATAGAACACTACATCTTGCTAAAAATGGCATAAAAACAACTATATTGAGTTTCCAAATGGAAATGGAAACTGATTAAATTCTAATTATTCAAATATTCAGCTTTGCTCATCCATTGTTCGTTTAGAGGTTTACCCTTCCACGAGGTCTGCTTCTACAGTTCAGGTTTCTTTTCAGAACATTTCCAGAAGGAACAGACTCACAGACACTTGTGGAGCAAATTAATTCTAGAACTTCTTCTCAACTTATCCCTCATCATAAAGTGGCATGAATGACTTGAAAATAGGCTGACCAGAAATGGCAGGAAAGGGAAATCCGGGAATGGAATGACAGAATGGATTGGAATGACAGAGGGGGATACCAGAAAGGAAGGGAAAAGTGGAGAGAATGGGGATGAAGGGAAAGGAAAAAGGGAGGGGGGAAGATAAAAGGAAAGCAGAAAAGGGGGTAGAGGAGAGTAGAATGGTGGGCAAAAGGAAAAAGAAAAAGGAAATGGCAAAGGGGCAAAAGGAAATGGAAAAAGGGGTCCCAGCACTCAGTTTACCAGGATTCTTGCCACCTCAGCCCAAAGTTCATCTGTCCACACCAGTATCAGGACTCCCACTGGCACAGCCTGGGTGGCAATGGAGATCCTGCCTGCACGGTCTCCTGTGTATCAATCAGTCGATGGTATTTATAACCAGACAGTAGAGCCCACCATTTAGACTGTGAGCCTACTGTTGGGTAGGGACTGTCTCTATATGTTGCCAACTTGTACTTCCCAAGCATTTAGTACAGTGCTCTGCACACAGTAAGCGCTCAATAAATACGATTGATTGATTGAGCGCTTACTGTGTGCAGAGAACTGTACTAAGGGCTTGCGAAGGTAAAGTACAATAGAGTTGGTTGATACTCTCTGACTACAAGCAGTATCCTGAGGGATCCTGGCATATCATAGTGACAGTACTGGATACCCCCAGGGACGCCCAGGAAGAAGTTATTCCAGCCATGGCAACCACAGCAGTTAAGGAAATGGAGGAAATGATTTCTATCCTGCTTTAAGCAATGACCACCAGGCTGTCCAATCTTCTCCTCCCACCCAACAAAAGCTGTGGGAACTGTAAAATTTCTGACTCTCTCGAAACAGGACATACTCTAGGACAGCACACTTGGAAGAACAAATGGTTGGCAAAGACAAATATTAGGGGAATTAGTATTTTGCTGAAAAAGAAATACATCACATGAAACAGTTAATTCTCCCATAATGTATGTGTCCTGTTCTTGAAGGAGAAACTACATTATGGTAGTTACATATTGACTGATGCTAACAACCATGCATACGACATTTCTTCCAGCTCCAAATCATGTTCTACTAGAACACTGTGGGACGAACGTTTTGTAATCCATCCAAAGTATTGTGTCCCAAGCATTTAATGAAAGCATGTGGTATTAGAGAGCTAACTATACTTTATAAACTGAAATCCGCAAATAATCTTCGTTTATTTACCTTACCTGGTCTGACTTGGTTAGTCAGCAGTAGATTGGCCAACCTACTTGCAACCACTTCTTGCTTACGAGGTGGAATAATGAGGGAACACGGCACATTACAATGTAGACAGCCTTTTGAGCCATTACTTCAGGTTAGTATAGCATGACCCTTGCATGACCTTTGGCTGTATAATGCCAACTAGGTGTGCTGTGTGGAGGACCCAAGGGATGGCAGGAATCATGCTGGAGGAGCTCCTGATACTGTTTGTTTGCTTCCCTGTGGAATTGACCATGCCCTGCTGTAGAAACGGTGGTAAACCAACTTCAACGAGCATGGGGGCTCTACTGTCTGGTTACAAAACCAGAAAGTTGTGCCTCCTCTAGACCTGTAAGGGGCTCATCTTACTCTCCTTCTACCCTTTCTCCAGCCCATCAAAGCTACTCTGGAAATGCATATCTGATACATGCCTGCCCCAGTGGCAGAATTATGTGGTGGTTGGAGAGTCGGTACTCTGACCACCTTTGCCATCTCACAGACGGGGATTCTATCCACAGTTCCAGACATACTTCTCAGACACAATCTGGCTTCTTCCCCCTTCACTCCATGGAGACTACCCTCTCAAAGGTCACCAGTGACTTCCTTCTTGCCAAATCCAACAGCCTAACCTAACTGGACCTCACAGTTGTCTTCGACATTGTGGACCACCCCCTTCTGCTGGAAATGATATCTAAACTTGGCTTCATTGACACTTCTCTCTCAATTCTCCTCCTATTTTTCTGGCTGCTCATACTCAGTCTCTTTTGCAGGATCCTTCTCTACCTCCCACTGAGGGAGTCCCTCAAGGCACAGTTCTGGATCCCTTCTATTCTTTATCTACATCCACTCCCTCAGAAAACTCATTTACTCCCACAGCTTCAACTATCATCTCTGTGCAGATGATTCCCAAATCTACATCTCCAGTCCTGACACCTCTCCTTTGGAGTCTCACACTTCCTCCCGTCTTGGATGTCCCACTGACACCTCAAATTTAACATGTCCAAAATGGAACGCCATCTTCCCACCCAAACTGTAACCTCCCCTTTACATTCCCATCACTGTAATAATAATAATAACAATAATAATAATAATCAAATTTATTAAGCGCTTACTATGTGCAAAGCACTGTTCTAAGCACTGGGGAGTTTACAAGGTGATCAGGTTGTCCCATTTGGGGCTCACAGTCTTCATCCCCATTTTACAGATGAGGTAACTGTGGCACAGAAGTGAAGTGACTTGCCCAAAGTCACACAGCTGACACGTGGTGTACTCGGGATTAGAACCCATGACCTCTCTGATTCCCAAGCCCGGGCTCTTTCCACTAAGCCATGATGCTTCTAGTACTGTGTTCTACACCCTGTAAGTGCTCAATGATCTTCATTGATTTTTCAAAGTGCCTAACACTATCTTAGAAGAGATAAGAGAGATCCACTACATTTTCAACCTTTTCTGGTGTGAGGCATTTTCTCTGCAGAGTCTAATTTATTCATTTTAGTTGTTTGCCCAGTTAGATGGTTACTTATCACAGAAGTACTAACAGAACACAAAATAAGGATACAGAAAATAGCCCTTCAGATGAACCTCTATAAGAAGCATCCTAGAAAACAAGAAATAAATAAAGCCACCCATCCACATCCCAGACTGAATCCAAATACAAAGGGATGGCCTCGAGATATTTTCACTGACCCTCAACCTGTTAGGTCACATTCCAGCTAGGGACATCAAGAGATCTTATTAATGTGCCAGTTCTGTGTTTTACTTTTTAAGTCATAATAAATCAGAAACAGATTTCAAGGCTTTTTGCCCATTCTGCTTTAGACAACATATCTCTGCTGCAAAGTTGCTCACCGGGTAAGTTAAAGTTCAGGCAACCTTTTGTGCTGCTGACACATAACAGATAGGACCAACCCTTTCAAAGTTAAAGAAAGAATATCACAGAACTCACTCACACTTCAGATATTGAAAGACTCCAACTACTTTGCCATCTGTTATCTCCTGTGGACTAGATTACAGTCAGTCAGACTCTAAAGCCAGCAATTTCCAACCACCTTGCTTAGACTCATTTAATGAGGCTTAACCTCGCAAAACAGCACCCATGTTACATACACCTACCTTGGGCCTGTAAGCATGTCAACAAAACAGGTAATTTAATAATGTTTTTAAAAGTCTCCTATGTGACTGGAATTGAGTTGGTTTTCTCATTATGCTACATTCCCGGCTCATGCAATTGGGGGAGGAGAGGAAGACATTTTTTTCTTAAATTTCTGAAGCAGACTGCCTTTACTATCACGGAATTTTTTTAGCAAAGTGAAAGGCTTCAAGGCTTGAGGATTTATTGTGCATACACATCCTCCACATTAATTCCAAACAGCCATTATAGGGGATCAATGATCCAAGAATTAAAATTTCTCTGTGAAATGCTTCACAATAGGCCATACAATTCTGAATATCAGTTCAAACTATAATCTAGAGAATAAAATAGTGGGAGATTAAGTTAATAGGCGGCTGTGCAAATATCCTTATTTTCAGTTGTCCATAAATTCGATTTACAGCCTAATCTCAAAACTTCAAAAGAAGCATTACTAAGTAAATAACATCCATTTTAGAAGCTCTTGTATATGACACTAAATTGAATTATAATAATCCTAGATTTAAAAAATATCACACAGAATCTCTAATGTTTATGATTTAAATTTACTTGATTAACAATTTGTGTGTTTAATGCTCTCATATTCTATGCCAGTTTTGTTCATGGAAAAAATAACAGCAGAAAACAAGCACCAATATAAATAATAACTGAGTTTGTAAATACCGTCCTCATTAAGGACTTGAAATTTGTTGAATGCATTTAGTTTGTAATAGAACATGAATGTCTTTTTAATTGTTTTTGTGGTTTTCAGAAACATCTGAAATGCTCTCTTACGAAACTGCATCCAGAAGTAGCTAGCTTCTGTAATTTGATGAACTTATTGGCATCCTATTACCCAGCAGTAGAAACTAGCATAATTACGTGAATTAAAGGGAAACACATAAAAATGATGTCAGAAACCCATTATTCTCTTGGGGGAGGGGGTGCAGGCCCGGGAAAGGGTGTCCTTATACTCCATAAATGTTGGGCAGTCATGTGGGGGTGAGCATAATTTTCCTATTTCCCAGAAACTGGAGCACTGCTTGAATAGTGTCTCCATTTGATTATGAGCATTTGTGCTCCATACTGGCATGGATCAGACTCAGTCAGTCGATCATATTTATTGAATGCTTTTGTACAGAGCACTATACAAAGCGCTTGGGCAAATACAATACAACAACATAACAGACACATTCCCTGCCCACAGTGAGCTTACAGTCTAGAGGGACGACACAAGAAGAAAATATTGGTGGGGGATGAGGAGGAAGAGGGGAAGAGGTAGTGGAGTTATTGCCCTTCCCCACCTACCACATGGCTATCTCTAAACTGACCATTCCCATTTTCAGCTGATTTGTCCCTTAACACAGATTCTGCACAAGATGCCTGCATGTCCTATTCTTCAAAAGCAATACACATGTTCACAGCGGCTTGGGAGAGGTACACGATGGCTCTGGAGCCGAGGGGAGAAGGGTCATAGAGTTTTGCATTGGGTTCAGAGAGTTTAGATATTCAGAGGTTCAAGTCATCATCTTAATAAGATGGGGCGGTTTTTAAGTGATGTGAAAGTATCATTCCAAAGCTTTATGACCTTTCTTCCGGCCCTGAGACTTTGTCAACTAGCTGAGAAGTATAATTAACCTAGCAATACACCGTCAATCTGAGTGCTCATTTTAGAGGTCTCCAAATGACGTTTTTGGGTATAAATATGAAGTCCAGCTATGAAATGCTTCAACATTTATCCACAGTTAATTGCAGTACGTGTTCATTTTAAGAGCAAAGAGAACTTGTGGGCAGCCGTGACAGTCAGTGCAGCAATGCGTGAAGAATAGTTTGTTAATATCCAGACTCTTAAAAAGTGTGAAGTAGCTTGGAAAGTGGTGCAACTTGAGATCTGAGAGAAAGCAGAGCAGCAGACAAACACTTGAGCTGGCAAAAAGCAATTTGTTTTACAAGTTTAATAACCAATGTAAATGAATGAAGCTGCAAGATTAAGAAATGAGGCACACCCTTATGAAAAAGGCCTTGATTTAGGGTTAGAGGATTTGAATCCCAATTTATATAAAAATGTAATAATAATAATAACAATTGCAATAATAAGAAAAATAATTGTGGGATTTGTTAAGTGTTTACTATGAGCTAAGCACTGCCTTTTAAGTGCTGGGTAGGAATAAGAATCAGGTAGGACACAGTCCCTGTTCCACATGGGGCTCACAGTCTAAGGCAGGGGGAGAGGCGGCAGATATTTCATTCCCATTTTAAAGCTGAAAAAATTGAGACCTAGAGAAGTTAAGTGCTTTGCCCAAGGTCACACAGCAGACGAGTGGTGGAGCTGGGATTAGAACCCAAGTCTTTTGAGTCCCTGGCCCATGTTCTTTCCACTAGGATATATTTCTCATTTCTCATCCAAGAAACTATAAGTTACAGAATTTATGTGCTGAGAAAACGATATAATCAAGGGAAGCAGCATGGCCGCAGGGAAAGAGCATGGGCCAATAAGTCTGAGGATCTGGGTTCTAATCCTGGCTCTGCCAAATACTTGCTGGGTGTCCTTGGGGAAATCACTGAAATTCTCAGTGCCTCAACTGTCTCATCTGTAAAATGGGGACTACTTGGACTGTGAACCCCATGTGGGACAGGAACTATGTCCAACCTGATTAACCTTTATCCATCCCAGCATTTAGAACAGTGCTTGACACATAGCAAGGGGTTAACAAATACCATAACAAATTAATTTTATGATTTTTTTTGACGACTGGGGAGAGACCATTAATTGGTAAATAAATATAAAATTATTCCAGAATTTGTTCACCTAGAAGAGTGTTTCCTATCTGAGTAAGCATTAGTCATGAAAATCAATACCGTGGATATAATTTCCTTGTAGATGGTTTTAATATGCAGTGCAATTGTTGGGGCTAGGTTAAATAAAGTCAATCAATTAATCAATCAATCAATTAATCAAATAAACTCAATAAACTAACTATTTACTGAGTGCTTACTCTGCTAAGAGCACTGTACTAAGAGCCTGGGAGAACTCAATAGAGTAAGTAGACATGATCTCTGCTTCAAGGAGTTTACAATCTAGTGGATACATGTATGTATATACATACATCTATATATGAATACGTATACATATATATAATGGGGTGGGTTGGGTTGAGTATTTTAATGTTTAGAGGGTGGGACTAAGGAGGGAAATTAGGGTGGGGGTGATGAGAGCTGATTGAAGGAAGGCTTCCTGGGGAAGTTGTGAAAAGTGTTATGGGACATGTGCGACTAAGAACTCTGTGTTTTTAGGCATGCAAGGTAGCCTCATTTTTGTTAATATTTCTCAGTGAATTAACCATAAACACCTCCTTACAGAATCTCTCTACAGGCTAGACAATCCAACAACTCCACTTTCTTCTCCATGGAAATCACTTTTTTTGTCCAAGTCACAAATTGTTCACTTAGTTTTCATTTAGAGGTCATGTTTAAGGGCAATGAAATCAAGAGAAAAATGCAGAGCACTGTGAATGGCTCCTCACTACACAAAACAGAACATAATGAAAGTGTCAGGCTGGCGAGTGTGGAGACCTTGGAATGAAGGCAGGATGATTTGCTCCCATGAAAATTACAGATGCTCAAAATTATATACTGTACTAGACAAAGTGGTATGCAGAATATTAAGCATGAATGCTCAAATCTCTGGCAAAATTACGATAGATGAGAGACTCCTACAATATACCAAGACATTTCTCTGGAACTATAAATACATCTGCACAAGAAAGGTCTACACATTAAACTTTGGCTGACCACATTTTCTTGTTCAGTGGGAAAAAAAACTGGGCTTTTAGATTCTGCCTGGACAATTTTAGAAAAACATGGAAATGTCCCAAGATTGGAAATATCTCAACTAAACTGGTCAGTGAACTGATCCCCAACAGGCCTTCTCAAATTATTTACTTAGTTTTCTCTGCCCTCATCATCATTAACTGGAGCATTTATTGATCACCTGAGTGCAGATGACTGTATTAGATTTCTGGGAAGAGAGGTTTGCTCCGGAATCTATGACCTTTGGGCATTTGATATTCAACCCAACCTCAACCCCACAGCACTTACATACATATAATTCTGGTACTTGTTAAGTACTTACTATGTGCCAGGCACTGTAATAAGCACTGGGACGGATACAAACAAATCAGGTTGGACACAGTCCCTGTCCCACATGGGACTTTCAGTCTCAATCACCATTTTACGAGAAGCAGCATGGCTCAGTGGAAAGAGCACGGGCTTGGGAGTCTGAGGTCATGGGTTCTAATCCCGGCTCCACCACGTGTCTGTTGTGTGACCTTGGGCAAGTCACTTAACTTCTCTGAGCCTCAGTTACCTCATCGGTAAAATGGGGATTAAGACTGTGAACCCCACGTGGGACAACCTGATCACCTTGTATCCCCCCAGTGCTTAGAACAGTGCTTTAGACTTAGTAAGCGCTTAAAAAATGCCATCATTATAGTTCTTATTATTTTACAGATGAGGTAACTGAGGCACAGGGAAGTGATTTGCCATTAAATTATTTGTAGTTGATGAAAATCTTTGGTTCTGTTTCAGGTTTGGGGGGGACAGACTGGTATTTCACCTTTCCTCAGGCTGTTAGCACACAGTGCCTACCAACATTGTTGTACTGTACTCTCCCAAGTGCTCAGCAGAATGCTGTGCACACATTAAGCACTCAATAAATACCACTAATTATCCACTCTCTTCTCCCACTATCCTCCAGCTTGAACTCTTCATTCCTTTCAAGCTAATCATGTCATTGTGTCTCATTCTCTTCTCTATCAACATCCTCCCACCTCACTGAAATTACCTGGCCCTTCGCATCTGGGAAACCACTACTCTCTCCATCTTCAAAAGCCTTCTAAAATCACTTGTCTAAGAAGCCTTCCCTAATTAATTTCTAATCTTCCCTTTACCTCAGTAACATCCTCTTCAGAACTTCCATCCTCATTAGCACTTAAATACCAACTAACTCCCAAAGCATTTATGTACATATCTTTCTACATTATTTCTAATCTATAATTTAATGTCTCATTTCCCATTAGGTCAACAAATATGATAGAGTGCTTCCTATGTGCAGAGAACTATACTAAGAGCTTGGGAGACTACAATATAACAGAAGTGGTAGGCACATTTCCTGCCCACAGTGAACATACAGTCTAGAGGACTAGAGATTACAAACTTTTTACTGGCATGGATCATATTTACTAATTCTATTGTGTTCTCCCAAGCTATTAGTATAGTACTTCACATATATTTGGTGCTCAATGAATACTATTGATTCCCAGTGAATCAATGTTTACTATAATTCCCGCTTCCCATATCACGACAGCACCCAATCTATCAACCCAAAGTTGCAAACTCAGAGAAATCATTAATTATTCATTCATTTGATTGTATTTATTAATTAGGGATTGACCTGATTGACCAGGGATTCTCAAGGTCACCATTTCAATCTACTGGATCCAAAACTATACAGTAAGATGGAACAATAACCAAAGTATTTTAAATAGAGGGCCAAGGAGGGTATTTTCTTTTCATTAAGTACAGACAGGTGACTATGACTAAATACATGCTTGTAGCATTTGGGGCCTTAGCTAATGGAGTTTGCAATTTGCTTTTGAACATCCACTACTCCAAAGTCAGGACTGGCATAACATATATTGCTATTTTGGAGTCTAGAGGATTACGGAGCAGTTTCTCCTCCATTTTCCTAGAATCTTAAGGCTGGAAGGGAATCCTAACAAGTTATCTAATCCATCCCTCGCTGCTAAATCAGAGACCACTACTGCAGCATTGCGGTAAAACTTACAATGCATGTGTTCTCAATTTACTTATTTTGACAGCTGCAAATATTCTATTTACCTCTCCATTTGAGTAGAAGTTCCTTGTGGGCAGGGAATTTGTAGCTTCATTAATATGAACTTCGTGAGCACACAATACAGAGCACTGGATCAAGTGAGTGCTAAGCAAATGTTACCACTTCTACTGCCCCCAAACATTCCTTTATTGTTATATAAAAGAAAGGTCTACATTTCTTCTCAGAAGCTAGTTCTGCATGAAGCAGAGAGAAACATGCCTTGAAAAGTGGGTTCCTTATAGTCAATGCCACACCAGACACTGCTATTTTAGCATTCTCTGGGACTTGCCAACAGAGGTTTAGTAAGGTGCCTCATTTCTCAAGGTGAAGTCTGTGATTCTGAAATATCTGTGTTGTTCTCATTAGACTGTTAATGTTAAAACCCTCCTTTAGCAAATTGTCATTTTTATCCTGTTGTAATCACTCTTTCTCATTGTCTCCGGTTGCAGGCTCGGAACTTTAAATTGAAGAAGACTGAGTCTGCACTGAGAGAAGCGGCTATTGGGTGACAGGAAACACACTCTTTTGTGTTTCACATGTTGAGAATTCTCCACCAGCAGATTTCCCAGGCCCTTGTGGCTAAAGGCAAAGAGTGTAGGAATAGACATGCTATTGTATCATTATAGGCAAGACACAAGGGTTGTCCTAACACTGGAGATTCTGGTCTATTGTGACGCGGATCATCTGGATGATTTAAATATGCAGATAGAGGACATCAAAGATCTCTCCAGCTCTTCCCAAAGACAAGAGTTAGGTAGTGGCCATGAATGACTGCCAGCCAGGGAGCAATGACCTGCCCCTCTCATCCCTGGAGAGAGGCAACTGCTAGAGGGAGGGGAAAGCTGATTTTCCTGGTCACTTTTACTGTGTTTAAAGTCAAATCTTGGTGACTGTCCCTGCACTACTCTGTGGGGAAAATCCCAAGAAATTATTTGAACTTTACCAGCAAATAGTGGTAGGCTGAAATAATCAATCACATTTATTGAGTGCTTACTGTGTGTGCAGAGCATTGTACTAAGTGCTCAGGAGAGTAACATATAAATATATATTGACTGCCCCCATGTCCTCTTCATTATCCATTTTTCCTCTCCAGTGACCCCACCCCATCCTCACCCTCCAGTTTGCACTACTGCCCAGGGGTAATGGAGCTCAGGGCAGGGAATAGAGAGGGGAAAAGCACTGTGTAACAACAGGACTATTGGGAGCTACAGGGAATTGTCACAGGGAAGTGTTCGGGACTCAGCAGGGAATCTATTTCCTGATAAGCCTGGAATTGAGAGGGAGCTGAGGCCCCAAACCCCACTTTGGCTCCAACTCCTGGCAGGCCACAGTTGGCAACAAGAAGTGTGAGGATAAACAGAGAAGCAGTGTGGCTCAGTGGAAAGAGCATGGGCTTTGGAGTCAGAGGTCATGGGTTCAAATCCCGGCTCCGCCACTTGTCAGCTGTGTGACTTTGGGCCAGTCACTTAACTTCTCTGGGCCTCCGTTACCTCATCGGTAAAGTGGCGATTAAGACTGTAAGCCCCCCCATGGGACAACCTGATCACCTTGTAATCTCCCCAGCACTTATAACAGTGCTTTGCACAGAGTAAGCGCTTAATAAATGCCATTATTATTATTATTATTATTATTATTATTATAAATAAAGATTTTTATCCTCCCACTTCTAATTCCATGAATGGGATGGCCACATCCTCTACAGCATGGTGTAATGGTAGAACACAAGCCTGGGAGCCTGGAGGACATGGGCTCTAAACCCGGTTCTGCCACTTGTCTGCTGGGTGACTTTGGGCTAGTCACTTCACTTCCTTCTGTCCCAGTTACCTCATCTGTGAAATGGGGATAGAGACTGTGAGCCCTACATGGGACAGGGACTGTGTCCAACATGATTTGCTTGAATCTACCCCAGTGCTTAGTACAGTGTCTGGCTCACACACTAAGCACTTAACAAATGCCATTATTATTATTACTATTGTCTCCTCGCTTCCACTCAGCCCCATGGCTTGATCATACAATACAAAACTTGGAGAGTTTTCATTTTAACTCTTTTACAAAAGGCCTAGGTAAGACTTTCTGCTGAATTTATTCTTGTACATACCCATATAATAATAATAATAATGGCATTTGTTAAGCGCTTACTATGTGCAGAGCACTGTTCTAAGCGCTGGAGCACTGTTCTAACATACACACACACACACACACACACACACACAAAATTAACTGAAATACCCAGTGGCCAATTTTCAAATCTGTGGATTATCCTCTCCTGGCCTTGTGCAGCTCTTAAACTTGTCCCTATTCAAATTAGGACTAATCCCGGCTCCACCAATTGTCAGCTGTGTGACTTTGGGCAAGTCACTTCACTTCTCTGTGCCTCAGTTACTTCATCTGTAAAATGGGGATTAAGACTGTGAGCCCCCCGTGGGACAACCTCATCACCTTGTAACCTCCCCAGTGCTTAGAACAGTGCTTTGCACATAGTAAGCACTTAATAAATGTCATTATTATTATTATTATTATTATTAATACTATTAGTTAGGAGGAGGTTTGTGGAATAACAGTAGAGTACCAGTGTTTTCCGCATCCCTCATGAGGAACTGAGATTTATAGGTAGTCCCATGTATTTTGTGCATATCTATATATAGGCTACAATACTATGAAATTCAGCTTTTCATTTTCTATATCTTTTTAAATATTTTAGTACCTCAGTTTTATCAGTGGTCTTATTGGATTTGATAGACCCATTAAGCAAATTGATTTGGCTTCTGAAATGTTCTTTTTCTACTGAGGTTGGTTAAAAATGACAATACGGGAAAGGAAAACACGATTTATTTTGATTCATTCAGAGACAACTGCCCTGACAGAGCAACATTTTCCTTTGAGACTTCCACTGGAATTTCCACTCAGCCATAGCTAACAACACCGTTGTGATATTCAAAATGGGATGGCTGTACTGCTCCCTGTTTCAGCTGCCACTTAAAAGCATCAGCTCATGTGGACTGCTTTAATTGGGGTTTCAAGGAGCCTGAGACATCAGAATTCCACATGCTGCCCTGGCAATCAATTTGCTCCTGACTGTGATTCAAATACGAAATTCGACGTACACATTTAGTGAGTACGTGAGGCCTGGTAAGATGTGAGAATAACCACCCTAAAAGTTAAGGTCAGCCAAAATGAATCAACAGAATGAGCTTTGGGGAATAACTGGCCAGGAAGCCTGGTAAAGGAAACACAGAAGCAGAATTCATTTCCTTGGTAGGTTCCCACAGCTGGCTTTACTAGCCTTCACGGTCTGATGCAAAACCTGTTTGCTCAGGTTTTTCTTCAGGGGCATAGGATGTGGGTCTCAGAAAGTTGGGATTCTAATCGTGAGCTATTCAACATTCATTCCTATATGTGCTAAATGCTCTGAAAGGATCTGGGTGATTTGTACTTCCCAAGTGCTTAGTACAGTTACACTACAGGTAACTGAGTAAACGCATTTTAAAAGAACAAAAGGGGTTAGAGCCAAAATGGCTTTAAGAAGTAGGAATTAGGAGATACATGGGTGATTCAATCCTTTTCCTTAGTTTTTGGAAAATACTGTATTAACTAAAAGATTAATAAGGAAAATTACCCAAGACCAAATCAGGGAATGGAGATTTTCATTTTAATACTAGCGTCGCCAGAGCACATACGCTGTAGTTGGGTCTGTGCCTTTTCATTGAGAACATGTGTAGTACTAAGGCTTCTAGACTGTGAACCTGCTGTTGGGCAGGGACTGTCTCTATATGTTGCCAACTTGTACTTCCCAAGCGCTTAGTACAGTGATCTGCACACAGTATGTGCTGAATAAATACTATTGAATGAATGATTGTTACACAAACCCTATCGATGGAATCTCATTAAATAAGGATTGTGGTGTTCATTAAGTGCTTTTCTATGTGCCAAGCACTGTACAAAAGCACTAGAGTAACAAGATAATTTGGTCAGACATAGTCCCTTGTTCCACATATAGTTAAAGAGGGAGGGAAAACAGGCATTTTAACAGATGAGGATGCTGAAGCAGAGAAGCTAAGTGACTTGCCCACAGTAACACAGCAGGGCAAGTGGTGGAAGTGACATTAAACCCCGGTCCCCTGACTCCCATGTACATGTTTCTTCCGTTAGGTCATATTTTTTTGTGTCTGAAACTTCGTGCTGAAGCTGGGTCATAATGAACCACATGACCCTGCAAAAATTGGCTACATTCTCACCACCTCCACTTCTTCAGCCCTGTTCCGTTCTTGAGAGAGAACCTTCTCCCCTCCCCATCGCACCCCCCTGCCCTACCCCCTTCCACTCCCCACAGCACTTGTATATATTTGTACATATTTATTACTCTATTTTATTTGTACATATTTACTATATCCATTTTATTAATGATGTGTATATAGCTATAACTATTTATTCTGATGGTATTGACACCTGTCTACTTGTTTTGTTTTGCTGTCTGTCTCCGCCTTCTAGACTTTGAGCCCGTTGCTGGGTAGGGACCGTCTCTATATGTTGCCGATTTGTACTTCCCAAGTGCTTAGTACAGTGCTCTGCACACAGTAAGCGCTCAGTAAATACGATGGATTGAATGAATGAATGAATGAATGATTAAAAAAAAAGTGGACCCAACTGAATCCTTTCCTGCCCCATCCTCACACCAAAATATGAATCACAGGGCTGAAAGTTAAGGTGAGGGTCGTACCCTTTAACCTAGACAAAACACATGTTCAAAGCATAGCAGAGGAGGCTTGTGAGGATTTCCAAATATGAGCATTTTGGAGTCCTCGACTGACCTACTCTAAGGCCTGACTCTCCCATAAACTATGCCATTACGCTGACGATTTAACACACAGCCTGAAATGTGAATGTACCGCTTTCAAGTACCATTTTACAAATATGCATAGGAGAATATTTTCCGAAATGCAAACTATACCACAAGAATGCGTAAATAATTCTATAAAACACGCTTCAAAAAAAGGGTAATGAAGAGGAAAGAGGAACAAAAAATCTTGACTGTATTATTGTAATCTTGCATTAAAGTGCAAAAAAGACACAGGTGAACATGAAAGTTTGATGCATCCTTAAGCCTCTGATAGTGTTCTAAACACACACATAATATCCTTATACATTATAGTTCTGTCACTTAATTTGAATCGTTAATGTCATGATGAAGGAAGCAGTCACACTTCCTGGGTAATTACTGTATATCTATTAAAATGAATCACATCTCTTTATAAAATGCTTGTTTGTTCCATACTCATTCTGTTAATGCATATCTTTTCCTTCATTATAGCTGGTAAAATGTCAACCTTGCTATGTTGGGGAAATCAATAATTAAATTGCTTTACAGTAATTACCCCCAGTAACACATTCTTCAAACTTAATAACACAAATTAAATCCACTAAATTAAAAATCACAGAAATTGGAGTTTGCCGAGTGATGACCCTCAAAGCACCTATTTATTGGTGAGAAGGTCATGGTGCCAAAGGTCAGCTGTAACCTTAAACTGTTTGCACAGTACTCTCATTTCTACTATTCTGTGTGTTTTCAGGAATGCAGTGAGGGAATTGGGGAACTTTCTTCTGACCACCTGAGCCTGTTCGGGCTGGACAATGGCATCATGGAAAGAAGTGCTTGCCCTCAAGGGTGCAACATTGGAACACCACAGTGCTTATGACAACAAATTTTGATTTACATGAGGTTTTGCAAGGACACAGTCTTCAAAGGAGAAGAGGGTGTACTTTCACACCCTTTAAAAAAAAATACAAGTGAGGACTAGGGCATGAAAATAGAGGAGACCAACGACAAACTGCCATGAACATTACCTATAATCTTAACGAAATAATTTTCCTCCATGGAGCAGAGTATTTGGATTCAGTCTAAAGATTTTTAAAAGTCTCCATGATATTTACATTATATTAATGACAGTAACCGGATAGAGATTCATTTATGAAATTTTTGGCATCCTGATCTAGGTTCATGATTTGTAGAACTAGAACAGTTTTACACCTTGAATTACAATCAAAAGAATAGTTGAATCATCTATGATTTTAAATGTTTAGATCTAATGATGATTTCTGACTTGTAGAAAACCAGATGCTGAGGAAAAAAAAACCCAAGAAAATTGTAAAACAGAACTGGAAAAACAGAGAAGCTCTTAAAAGGAATTTTTGAAGAATTCAAGTAAAGTATGGATTTTAGAGACTTTAAGGTGTAATCTGAGAGCAAATCAGAATGTGTAAACAAAATCCTGTGTGTGTATGCATACACACCCACACACCCACACACCCACACACATATCAATCAATTGTATTTATTGAGCCGTTACAGTGTGCAGAGCACTGTTTTGAGTGACTGTGAGAGTAAAATGCAACTAAGTTGGTAGACACAATGTCTGCCCACAGTGAGATATATGGGGAATTGCATTCATAGAGCCTAGTGATATACTGAAAAAGTTAACTTCAGAGTAGAAAGAAGTTTATTCTTAGGCAGTGGATTGGTCAATTAGCTCCACTAATATTCTCTTCCAACTTTAATTAAAGGCATATATACTCTTACTCTGCTCAAAATAGCTTTAAATTTCTATTGTCCTTTTGAAGCTACTTCATCCAGCTGCTATATTGAGATGGTGACAGTGCCTCAAAATTTGGAATATACTGTCATAGAACTGCACGTTTTTTCTGTTTCACATTCTTAAATATGTTTTGCCTTTATAGGTTTGCATCTTGAAATAACTGCATTTGTAGTAAGGCCTTCTGAAAATGGAGAGTTTTAAAAAGATTGAAAAATAAGCAAGGTGATAACCTGGTCATTTAGCAAGCTTTCATACTTCAGCATCAACCGTAACACAACTTCGATTCTTTCTTTTTGTGAAGTGTGATACCGTGCTTCAAGATGACACTTGGTGTAAATAAAGTTTAATCAGCATGATAGCAGGCATTCATGCTCACTGTGAAATGTAGAGCTTTGGAAATGCTTTCTTGGGAAACCTTGGTTGCAGGCTCTCAGATGTATTTTTAAGATATGAGAGACATACAAAAACCTAACATTATCTGCTAAGGAGCCTTATCAAGAGGAAACTACTGTGGTAGAAGGCAAAAAAACACAACCCCTACATTTCTTGGCTTACATTTGCCATTATGAAGCTCCTAATGTTTGTAGATCAACAAACTAAAGGAAAACATCAAACTAAATCCCCATTTCATGAGTGGGTTTTCTAAGCTATTTCAGCAGCTCTAGCTGCATAGTACAGTGCTTTGCACACAGTAAGCGCTCAATAAATATGATTGAATGAATGAATGAATGAATATCCGGAAGAAACTGGGGGCATGAAGCGGAAGTGCTACTGATCTTTTCCCAGGACTGGGTATAGGATTCCCACTATACTTATGCCCAACCACTGAATGGAGATGTGTTAGCTATCTCTATTAGTAGCTCACTTCATCATCATCAATCATATTTATTGAGCGCTTACTGTGTGCAGAGCACTGTACTAAGTGCTTGGGAAGTACAAATTGGCAACATATAGAGACAGTCCCTGCCCAACAGTGGGCTCACAGTCTAAAAGGGGGAACTTCGGTTAACTGCAGGTGCTATCTGCATCACAGAAACTCCTTACTTTAAAGCACTGTCCCATCCTACCTCACTTCACTCATCTCCTACTACAGCCTAGCCTGTACACTCCAGTCCTCTAGGATCAGTTTACTCACTATTACTTACTCATTTATATCACTGCTGACCCCCTTTTCCCATGTCCTTCCCTTAGCCTGGAACTCCCTCGCCTCTCCATATATACCAGACCACTACTGTCTTCACTCTCAAAGCATTATAAAGGTCACCTCTTCATTATTAAGGTCACATCTTCTCCAAGAGGCCTTCCCTGATTAAGCCCTCTTTTCCCCAGCTCCCTCTCCCTTCTGCACCATCTATGAACTTCAATCTGTGACCTTCGGACAGTTATTTGCCCCACCCACAATCTAATGTCTCTTATGTAGCTATCATTCAATTATATATTGTAAATTATTGATTCACATTAATGTGTGTCTAGCCCACAAGACTGTAAGCTCGTTATGAGCACGGGACGTCTCTGCTAATTCTTTTGCATTGTACTCTCCCAAGTGCTTAGTACAGTGCTCTGTAAATAGTCAGGACTCAATAAATAAAACCGATTGATCCGTAACCCGAGAAGCTAAAAGGCCAGTAGGAGTCACACTTCTCCAGAGCATCAAGGTTCCCAGGTCCAGGAGAGGGCAAGAAGAAAGGAGAGAGTGTGATAGGAAAATTAGGATAAATCCTCTATAATGGAGTACATCCCTAAGAATCAATCACTGAGTGTTGGGTAAAGCCCTAAAGACAGACGGCGGTGGAGCCATGGCCAGACATCAGTTCTCCAATGATCTGATTTTTAACAGATTCATTAAAAAATTCTATTATCAACCCCTCAGCAAGTTGTTACATATGTATAAGCTTACAGCAGTAAACCCGTAGGTCCTTGTTAAGAGACTAATTATCAAAATTAAAATTGAAGCATGGATAAATGATGTTTTTAGGAAGACTCATCATAATTAGCATCATGTTCCCACTTCCTTCCCTATTTCATCCCCCTACTCATTACTGTCTCTCCTCTTTCGTATTGCTCTTGCTTGCTGGAACTTTCACAATGCCCTAAAAAAATAATAATAATAATATAATGATGGCATTTATTAAGCGCTTACTATGTGCAAAGCACTGTTCTAAGCACTGGATAAATACGTACAAACATATATACATATATACAGGTGCTGTGGGGAAGGGAAGGAGATGAGGTTAACCCATATCACATTCCAGATATTTTTCCTTATTCCTTTTATATCCCTGGATTGGCTAGGTCCTATGCGGTCTATCCATACTTAATTCCTCCCCAGTCAGTACATTCCTATAGTGGTACTTTGTTATTTGCACTTTTGATCCCATATCTAATTAATTTCACACACACTGCTTTTTTTAAATCCTGGATGGCACATATGTTTATCCCTAAAAAGAGAAGTAATCTTGAGAACTGCCCTTTAAGCAATAATTTAAGAAAACAAATGGGCCTTCCATGGACTCCTAGAAGCAAAGATACTCTAATGAAATCTGAGAAATACAAATAAATTTAGAAAGTGTGAGCATTTCTTTGCTCTAGACGCTCCTTTTACTTATCCAAGGACATCATGACCCAGTTGGATTCTCTACCCAACCTTTCCTCAACATTTCCTCATCTGCTGAAGCTACTCCAGCCTCCATCCCTCCATCAATCTCACAGTGCCAACCCCACAACCCTTGATCACTTAATCATAATACATGGTTCCCACTCCAAATTCAAGTACCAAGCTTATTTTGGCCACTTCATAATTTTTATGATGGTAGTCACTAGGTAGTTACTATGTGCCAAACACGATTAGGGGATAGGGTAGGTACAACAAAATTAGATGGGATGTAGACCCTGTCCCACACAGGGTTTACATTACAAAGCAAAAGAGGAAGCTAGTCAAATGTGGGCTAGAGGAGTGCTAACAGGATTCCTGACAGACTGAACTCCAGTCTTCATCCTCAATTAAAAGACATTCAGATCACTGAGAAGCAGCATGGTGGGTAGGCTCTGATCGTGTATGAGATGTAAAATTCTTATCAGTTCCACTCTTACATTTCTGCAATACAAGCACTGAAATGCCAAGTACTTACATTGATTGCAATCTCTCACCAAGATAATTTGCTGTAGCCTTTAATGAAATAACCCAACAGGACAACTTGCACCATCAATATATTCTCTTGTTGAATAATCATGGCCAGAGAGTTTAAGTTTTTACTTCAAAATAGCCTGTATTTGTGTATTTAACAAGTTGGTGCCTGGCTGCCTAAACACAAAAAGCTTTCATAGGAACATGGGAAGCAGTGTGGCCTAGTGGAAAGAACATGTGACTGGGAGTCAGAGGACCTGGGTTCTAATCCCAGCTCTGTTACCTGTCTGCTGTGTGACCTTGGGCAAGTCACTTAACTCCTCAGTGCCTCAGTAACCTCACCTCTAAAATGGGGATTAAGCCTGAGAGTCCCATTTTTTAAAATGGTATTTTTTAAGCTCTTATTATGCACTGTACTAAGCACTGGAGCAGATATAACATAGTCAGGTTGGACCCAGTCCTTGTCCCAAATGGGTCTCATGGTCTTAATTCCCATTTTACAGATCACTGAGGTCACCGAGGCACAGAGAAGTTAAATCAGTTAGACCACATAGCAGACCGGTGCCATAGCCAGGATTAGAACTCAGGACTCCCAGGCTCATTCTCTATCCACTAGGCCAGGCTGCTTCTCATGTCCCTGTGGGGCACAGACTGAGTCTAACTTGATTATCTTGTATATACCCCAGCGCTTAGTACGGTGCCTGGAACATAGTTAGTGCTTAACAAATACCATTAAACCCCCCCACGCCCAACCAAACAAAAAGAACATGCATGTGGTCATGTATCTGAAAGCAAGGATGCCTTAGGCAAGTGTGGTCTGTGTTCCCTTCCATGGCCCAAAGAGATACAGGGAAATAATTTGGCTAATCCAGTATCTGACAGTCAAGACACCTTTCCCGAAAGTCATGCTGCAGCCAGGTCTTTGCCAAATAAAGAAAAATGCAGGTATCGGAGCTAGTCAGACTGACATTCTTCTAACTCTAATGATAAAACCACACACTTCTCTACTGCCTGTTCCCTAGCAAAGATAACTTCAGTGTGAGGAGCACCAGCTCAGATACTAAAGTAGGAGTGTTCAGACCCTTATCCTTCATTGGTTTCAGAGGGAATTCTGATACTTTTGAATCAAAGTAAAGTGTTTTGTGTTGGGTAGCAGATCCTTGAGAGGATGGCCTTTGAGATGTAAAGTATACTTTCAAAAAGTGGGGCCCTGGAAAAGGCTAAAAGGCCTGGAGCAAACAGAAGTGGAAGCAAAATTCAATTAACTGGGGCAGAGAAAATAAGATCAAGGAACCTAAGGCATCTCTCCATGGAGTAGGAAAGAAGGGGAGGCAAAGATAAGAGGTTAAAAAAAACCCCTCAATATTGCCAGGTAGGCAGCCTGTGGTCCTTCTACAAAAGCAGCATACTTTTTACATAAGGACCACTATTCCCCTGTCTCAGAAACCACTTTTATTATTTGAATTAATCAATCAATGGTATTTATTGAGCACATACCATGTGCAGAGCATTATACTAAGTGCTTGGGAGAGGGCAGTAGAATAGAGTTAGTAGAACTGGTCTTTGCCAACAAGGAGCTTTCAGTCTAGAGGAAGAATGTCCTCTAGAAACCAAATTAAGAATAGGGGGTTTATCTGCCTTATTCTAAATTAGGACAATAAGTCTGGAATTCTTGACCTAAATGGAAAGTACCTTAATTATGAAGAAGCACTGTAGGAAGAGAAAAAGGGATTAAATGTTTTCCCTTTCAACAACTTTCCTTGATGGGTAGACTCATGGGAGATGAAATTAAACTGACTTTTCTCATCCTTTTTCTTCCAATGGGCCCTCTTGACCCACTCTGAACCGTTCTCTCACTCTCTCTCTCAAATCCTTCCCTATCCATCAGTCCTCTCACTATAGGAAGCATCATAAGAATCTCACCATTTTCTTTGCCTCATGACCTTTTTCTTTCTGTCCCCAATTCTTGCTTTTTTCCCCTCCCACTCATCCCTTTCGCATTGGCCTGCCAGCCTCCAGCACCTTTCTCAGTCAGTCCATTCAGTTTGTCATTGATTCAGTCCCTGTGAACTTTAATCCTCACCTGGGAAATTTAATCCTATCTGCAACCCCTGTAAATAGACAGATTTTTATTTATTTATATATTTACATTCAGTGCTTTGTTCAGTTGTTTCATCCTGATACTTTTGTGCTGCTTCTGGCTTTATTCTTGATCTATCAACAACTTTCACGATCTGTAAATAATTTTTCTCTGTCTTGAGGGTAGGGAACATGTGTCTTGCTATTGTGCTTAGCAGAGTGCTTAGCATTCAAGAGGTGCTAAATAAATGCCACTGATAGCTCCTTTTCTTCATTTCTTTTTGAATAATAACAGTATTTCAATTCAGGAACATCTGTTTTATTTCCATTCACTGCTCTCTTCCAGTCTGTATATTGCTCAGCAATAAGGAGGGAAAGCTTGTAGCAGTGTTGATCTGCTACTCAGTATTACCAGCGAGGGGGATGAAGGGGGAGAGAGGATCACTGAAAAATTAAATATAGATTTCAGCAACCCATCCTTAATAGCAGAGGACAGTGGGGACGGTGGGGGTCTCTGCATATGTACGGTGGTCATCTTGATGAGGGCTCTGACTAGGGAACTGCTTGGATATACCTAGAGGCAGCCATCTTGAGTGTGTCAGAAAGGACAATGCCTTCCCTGCTAGTGTGACTCCCAGAGGGGACCACTTTTCTTGCTTAACGTCTTAAGTTGACCCTGCTCTTCTGCCTAAAATCCTTCACTTGAATGCTACATGCCACTATCACCCAACAAGCTGCTACTAAACTTCAGTTTTTTTTAAAACTGTGCTTTACTGTGTCCTTCCTACTTGCATATGACCATATTCAATTCACCATATAGGGGCTACATGGGTATCCTCAATCATCTTTCATGATCAACAAGGAACTCTGTGTCATGACGAGAATTACCTCAACCAAATGATAGTAGCAGTAATTGAGAAGCACCATGGCTTAGAGGAAAGAACACGGGCTTGGGTCCTTATCCCCGCTCCTCCACCTACTTGCTGTGTGAGACCTTGGGCAAGTCACTTAACTTCTCAGTGCTTCAGTTCTCTCATCTGAGAAATGGGGATTCAATACTTGTTCTCCTTTCTACTTAGACTGTGAGCCCCATGTGGGACCTAACTGTCTTGTATCTACCCCAGTGCTTAGTATAGTGCTTTGTACACACTAGGTGCTTAAATACCACAATTATTGTCATTAGTTTATTAGTAGTAGTGGTGGTAGTAGTATTTCCTAAGCATTTACTGTGTGCAGAGCTCTTTACTAAGCATTTGAGAAAATACACTGCAATAGAGATGGTAGGCCCAATCCCTGCCCATGAGGAGCTTAAAGTCTGCAGGGGGGGATATCTTCATAATACTATGGGGATTGGGTGAGCATTAAAGTGTTTATGGGGAGACCTCACTGTGGGCTTCTACCTACATGCTGAATATGACTCAAAGGAGGCACTGATTAAATTGCTTTAGAAACAAATGTGCCTTCTGTGGAAGGTACAGATCCCACAGACTTACAGCTATGTAAATTTATAGTTCAGTATGAAGCATAATGCTTCAAGGCTGAACTTTGTCAATCTCCCTAAAGGTCATTCTAATCCTGGTTTTGGATTTCAATTCCTCTGTCTATCCATGAATCTTTGTACAGCATACTGAGTAGGTAGCTGAATTTGATGACAGCTCTGTGTTGCCAATGGAAATCTTTGGTGTGGGAATTTGCTTCATGTAGACTGGTACAATTTCAGGCTTCTTCTGGACTTGTCAGTCCCCAGTGCTACACTGGCTCTGTTACGCAGTTCATGTTTTCTTGTGCATGTGCCTCCAGAGCACAGTTATCAGTGCCTAGATGATGGTTCCAAAGACATTCAATGATGCTTGTAGCTTGTTAAACTGGAAAAGTTTCCCAGTGAACCAAAAATGTATTCCACCACAATTTCCAGGTCCATGTCACGTTCTCAAAACTGGCAGACCAGGATAGTTAAATTGGACTAGACCTATTATACAGCCCTGCTTTACTCAGAAGGAGATGGGGTAAGAGTCAGACAGAACACCTTTAAATATCCTAATTGGCCTTATCATCATGGACTATATCCTTGGGGTTTGGTTGAATTTGATACATTAGACACAAAAAACAGACACACTCTCCTTCAATGTCTTGTTAGATCCTCGAGGGTAGGGAACATGTCTTCTCATTCTATCTTACCTACCCTTGCAGCTAAAATATTGCTTGGCACACACACTGATGATTAGGTTGAACACTGCTGACATTACAAAACCTTGTGACTTGAGGTTTTGTAGTCTAATTGATCAAAGTTAGTTTTCAATACTAGATAATCTACCCAGCCAGCTGATAAGCACTCTGCAAAAAGCAGCGTGGCTCAGTGGAAAGAGCATGGACTTGGAAGTCAGAGGTCATGGGTTCTAATCCCGGCTCCACCACTTGTCAGCTGTGTGATGTTGGGCAAGTCACTTCACTTCTCTGTGCCTCAGTTACCTCATCTGTAAAACGGGGATTGAGTGTGAGCCCCATGTGGGACAATCTGATAACCTTGCATCTCCCCCATCGCTTGGAACAGTGCTTGGCACAAAGTAAGCGCTTAACAAATACCATCATTATCATTATTATAAAGAGTAACTACAGAAAAAGTAATCAGAACTGTGGAAATACACACGGTAATGAGGATAAATTGAACTGTATTTAACTGTAATAATTTATGGTACTTAAGGGCTTACTATGTGCCAAGCACCATACTAAGCACTGGGATAGATACAAGATAGTCACGTGGGCCAAAGTGCCTTGGTTCCACATAGGACCAAGTATAAGTAGTTGGGTGTAAGATTTCATCCCCATTTTATTGAGGATGTACCTGAGGTACAGAGAAGTTAACTGACCTGCCCAAGGTCACACAGCAAACAAGTGGTAGAGCTAGGATTAGAACCCAGGTCCTCTGACTCCTAGTCTCATGGGTCTGAAGTGATTAACTTGTATCTATCCTAGCACTTGGAACAATGGTTAGCACACGGCTCTGGCAAGTATTGGGTCAATCAAGCTTTATGGTATTATATCTCCCAAGTGCTGATTTCAGTGCTCTTGACACGGTAAGTGCTCAATAAATGCCGTGGATTGAGTATTTTAAATAAAGTGCTGTTTTTATGTCCAATTCATAGCTCCCCATTAATAGTCCAACTTCCTCTACTTTTTTGTTATTTTTTCCACTTCGACTTGATGCGCGATTCAAAACAATGAACAGTTCATACATTTGAAAATTTGTGCAAAGATTTTGGGCTAACAAGTCTAGTGGAGACAAATACATTTGAAAAAGTTCCTGAAATAGTATCACAAATAACAACCCAACGTGTCATTTAGGAAATGAATTTTTAAAATGCCATAGTAGACCCTGAAAAAAAATGATTGTGGCAAAAGCTTCTGTTTCTCCACCCTTACTATATTGAGCAACCACCTCTTCCGTTTATGCTTGGACTTCTATATGGCAATGGTGGTAACAACTATAAAGTCTCTTAGGACTGTGTGTGGTTGATGGGTTGTGGTGAGGGAAATGCAGAGGGTGCCGACGATGGAAAGACTGGGGGCCCCCGTCCAGGTTGGCAACTGGCTAGGAGTGAACTTTCTTTCATGGAAATTTCCAGCTCTGCCTATTAAGAACTAATCTACAGAAAAGTCTCCCCTTGGCTGCGGGCACTTGCAGCAGCCACTAAACATTCTTCGGAGGTAGCCAGGTGTAACGTAGAGGTAAACCTTTCTCCTGCTTTGTCTGGGCAGATGCTTATTGTGCTTTCCAAATGGGATAATTTCACTTAATCAATCGATCAATCAATCGCATTTATTGAGCGCTTACTGTGTGCAGAGCACTGTACTAAGCGCTTCGGAAGGACAAGTTGGCAACATATAGAGACAGTCCCTGCCCAACAGTGGGCTCACAGTCTAGAAGGGGGAGACAGAGAACAAAACCAAACATACTAACAAAATAAACTAAACAGAATAGATATGTACAAGTAAAATAAAGAGTAATAAATCTGTATAAACATATATACATATATACAGGTGCTGTGGGGAAGGAGGTAAGACAGGGGGATGACGAGAGGGACAGAAAGGAAGGGGCTCAGTCTGGGAAGGCCTCCTGGAGGAGGTGAGCTCTCAGTAGGGCCCTGAAGGGAACAAATACCATCACTCATTATTATTAATAATAACAGTGATTGGCCCCCAGTAAGCGCTTAAGGCACGCCACCCTCCTGCCCCTCGGCCCCCATTGTTTGGGGGGATATGCCGCCCTCGACAATTGGCGAAGCCGGGATTTGGACCCCTGACCTCTGACTCTAAAGCCCCGGCTTTCTACTGAGCCACGCTGCTTCTCTGGGATGCTTTAGGGACACTCCAGGGGAAGATTTCCTGCAGCCCTGTGACAATACAGCACATCTCCATGTTCTTGGTCCATTCATTCAATTCTATTTGACCACTTACTGTGTGCAGAGCACTGTACTAAGCGCTTGGGCAGTTTAGCAATTAAGGGAAACAATCCCTACCCACACAGCGCTTAGTCTGGAAAGGGGAAGACAGACATAAAACAAGTAAACAGGCATCAGTATATACAATTATACATTTGTACATAAATGCCTAAGTGCTGTGTGGTAAGGGGGGGGGGAGGCAAAGGGAGTGAGTTGAGGTGATGCAGATGGGAGGGGGAGCTGAGGAAAAGGGGGGCTTAGTCTGGGAAGGCCTTGAAGGGGAGGGAACAGTTCATTCATTCAGTCATATTTATTGAGCGCTTGAGTGTGCAGAGCACTGACTACGCGCTTGGGAAGTCCAAGTTGGCAACATATAGTTGCCACAAGTGGCAACACTTGTGAGGATCCTCTGACAGTCTTGCCTTGTCTTATGCTGTCGAGGTGTTTCCGACCCACCTCACTGTATCTGGGAGAAATGTTCCACAAACGTACGCAGAGAGGATGCATTGAGAAATTGAAACCCATGTGGGTTTAATGCACAATAAAGTCTTGGAGACCCTGGCTTCATTTCAGAGGCCTGTACTTTCTGGTACCTGTCATTCATTCATTCAATCATATTTATTGAGCGCTTACTGTGTGCACAGCACTGTACTAAGCACTTGGAAAGTACAATTCGGCAACAGAGACAATCCCTACCCAACAACGGGCTCACAGTCTAGAAGGGGGAGACAGACAACAAAACTAAACAAGTAGACAGTCACCAGCCCAGGAGATTTTTTAATCTCAACTATATAGCGCACTTGGCTAACACTCATATTCAAATACTGTTTAAGGACAGATTAAGTGGACAAAACAATAACAATAATAATACTTAGTATTTCATCGCAGTTTCATTTCCAAATCACTTAAATATTTTATCTCATCCTTTCACTCTCCACCTGAGGTAACTAACAAGAAGCTGTTCCAACGAGCAATTCTCTATCTGCATCTATTTCTAATTGTGAATACATTGCCATTTTAAAGCTGAAAATTTAAAAAATACATATTTTAGGCATCTGATTTTTAATGAAGAAAATAGATCCTTTTAACGGGGAGGAACTGAAGTAAAGTTATGTTTACATGTTGGCTTGGAATAAATCCATTCAGATGCAAAGTGACTTTTTCAATAATGAGTTGGTTCCAGATTAGAACACACAGCTGAATGATGCAAACTAACTTTTGTATGCACCATTAAACAAACCTGAAAATAGAATGAGCACTCTAGCCCACTATGAAACACGCCTGTTGCAATCAATTTCAAAGTATTTTATTTAAAAGTCAGCCTACTCTACGGATCATCATTCTGCCCATGTCTCCCCACTCCTCCAAAAACCTTCCACAGTTCCCCACTTCCCTCTAAATCAAGCAGAAACTCCTGAGTCCTGGCTTCAAGGCCTAAAATCAATTCTCACCTTCCATTATATCCTGTCTCTTCTCCCACTACACTCCAGCTCACATTCTCTGTTCCTCTCAAATTAATCTACTCACTGTACCTTCTCTCTCCCACTGCCAAACACATGCTCCATCGCTCCCTGCTGCCTGGAACTTCCTTCCCTTTCATATAATAATAATAATAATGACGGCATTTGTTAAGCACTTACTATGTGCAAAGCACTGTTCTAAGTGCTGGGGAGGATACAAGGTGATCAGGTTGTCTCACGTGGGGCTCACAGTCTTAATCCCCATTTCACAGATGAGGTAACTGAGGCACAGAGAAGTTAAGTGACTTGCTTAAAGTCACACAAGTGGCAGAGTCGGGATTAGAAGCCACGACCTCTGACTCCCAAACCCAGGCTCTTTCCACTAAATCACGCTGCTTCAAAAAATTAAGCACCTACTGTGTTCCAAGCACTGTTCTAAGCACTGGGGTAGATACACGGTAATCAGGTTGCCCCACGTAGGGCTCACAGTCTTCATCCCCATCTTACAGATGAGGTAACTGAGGCACAGAGAAGTGACTTGCCCAAAATCACAGCTAACAAGCAGTGGAGTCAGGATTAGAGCCCACAACCTCTGACTCCCAAACCCGTACTCGTTCCACTGAGCCATGGAGTGTAGGCGAATTATCTACTCTTTCAATGTTGCGCCTTACTGCTTCCTTACATATGTGCTTTTTTTTTCATGTTATTTGTTAAGTGCTTTCTATGTGTCAGGCCCTATACTAATCACTGGGGTAGATACAAGTTAATCAGATTGGATACGGTCCCTGTCCCACATAGGGCTCACAGTCTTAATCCCCATTTTACAGATGAGGTGACAAGCACAGAGAAGTAAAGGGACTTGCTCAAGGTCACACAGCAGACAAATGTCAGAACAGGAATTAAAACGTCGGTCCTTCTGACTCCCCGACATTGCTCTATTTCAGATGGCATATCCAGCTTGTGAGTAGTTTTATGCACATCCCCTATAAACCACACTCAATATCAAGTGGGTCGGCAACATCCACAACCACGAAGTCCAGGAACACAACCAGCTCACCAGAACTGAGGCAAGTGTTCAGAATAATAAAGCGTCTCCTGTTTGGACAAGAATTTCCAGCCCCACGTCTGCGCTCTGGGCCTGAGGGTTCCTCATGCAAATCCAAAAGCAAGGCTGACCTCTGCCTTGACAAGTTCATTCACTCATTCTTTAACTCCACCTTTTTATCTACCCTCCAATTTACTAAATCTCCCTTCCTGAATCTCTCAGCAACTATTTCAGACCTTTAACTCTTTTCTGAACCTTCCACGGGCCTCACCTCTTTCCTCAATACTACTACTACTAATAATAGTATTTGTTAAATGGTTTATGATATGCCAAGCACTGTACACTAAGTGCTGAGGGTAGATATAAGATAATCAAGTCACTCTCCCTCATGGGGACATCCCTCCCCCATATATGTGACAGACGATTACTCTCTGCATCTTCAAAGGCTTATTAAAATCTAATCTTCTCCAAGAGGCCGTCCCTAAATCCTTATTTCCTCTTCTCCCTCTCCCATTCCCTTCTGCATCACCCTTGCACTTGGAGTTACACCCTTTACTCACTCCATCCTCAGTCGCACAGCACTTCCACACATAGTCACAATTCCTCTATTTATATTAATGTCCAACTCCCCCTCTAGGCTGTAAGCTCCTTGTGGGAAAGAAATGTATGTACCAAATCCACAGCACTGTATTTTCCCAAATGCTTAGTACAGTGCTCTGTACACAATAAGCAGTCAATAAGTACCATTGATGAATAAGCATTCAAGAAGTCTAAGGAGGAAGGAGAGCAGGTATTGAATCCCCAGTTTAGAGATGAGGAATCTGAGGTCCAGAGATGTGGAGTTGCCCAAGAGTGGCAGAGCTAGGATTAGAACACCTGTCCTTTGATTCCCAATCCTGTGTTCTTTCAACAAGGCCACCCTGCTCCTGTTAGGCCATTGTTAGACCACACTGCTATCCCGTTGGTAACTTCTGATGATGTTACCAACTATTAGTTGGAAAAGCAGTGTGGCTTAGTGGGTAGAGCGCAGGCCTGGGAGTCGGATGGTCATGGGTTCTAATCCCAGCTCCGCCACATGTCTGCTGTATGACCCTGGGCAAATCACTTCTCTTGGCCTCAGTTACCTCATCTGTGAAATGGGGCTTAAGAGTGTGAACCCTATGTGGGAAAGGGACTGTGTCCAACCTAACTTGTCTCTACCCCAGCGCTTACCCTCTACTTCAGCGCTTAGAACAGTGCTTGGCACGAAGTAAGCACTTAACAAATACCATTATTATTATTATTACCCCAGTGCTTAGAACAGTGTTTAACACATAGTAAGCACTTAACAAGTACCATCATCATTATTATTATTAGTTTGTATTACATCACTCATAAACTTCCCCAAGGGCTGCCTCACCTTCTCAATTTTCTCCTGACACCATGTCCACGTTCTTCTTAGCTTTTTCCAAAAGGAAGTTTTCTAACTGCTGTTTAAGCCTAACTTCTTCTCTCCCTTTGCTACACACCTAATCCACATTAGAAGGATCACTTTCCCAAACAGAAAAGTGCACCTAAACACACACATGTGCGAGCACCCCCGCCCCCCACCACACACACAAATATCTATACACTGAGGAACATTACAATGGGTGGTGGGTGTTGGCTGCTGGTGGGTGGGCCCATGTATCCTGTTCTTTTTCTGTTAGGTCTCACACTCTCTTTAAATCTGGCCAAGACAACTGGAGATTGAAGAGCTCCGTGCATCTCTCCTGCTGCCTCTGAACACAGACTACTGCTTGCAGCTTAGTGGAAGCTTTGTTAACCATCGTGAAGATCAAACACTTCCTCCTTTAGATGAAAACCTGCCTTCCTTAGGCAGGAGCAGGGAAGAGAAAGGGAGAAAGCTGGGGGTCAAATGATCACAATTCTGGATTAGCGGGCATTAGAAAAAAGAGGTTTTAATCATACAAGAATTTGCCACTGTAACTACCTCATCTTTTAACGAATTCGGCCCAGCAAGGCCATTCTCAAAGTACAACTCAATCCGGGTGGAAGAAACTAATTTGGAAGAAACCGAAGGAAAGAGAATCCCAATCCTGAGAAAAAAAAGATAATGCACTCATCTTCCTTCTTATATTGGGGATAAAGCCAAGGGTAAAATACAGCACCCTTTAAAAATGAAGAAAAGAAACAACATTGCTATAACCAGAGTCGAGGAAAACAGAGCGATAGATTTTGCCTTTCTTCCAATAAAATAAACTGCTCAGGTCAAAGAGGGGAGGGAAAAGCAGCCCGAGGGCCAGTCCATTGATTTATTTCAGCCCTGAGGCTGGATCTAAGCTGCTAACACATTCTGGGAAGGGGTTGCCCTTAGGCACTGGGCTGCAGCATTTTCAGGGTCTTTAGTTGCACCTGCAGCAGGCTTGGGGATAGGAAGAAGTCTCCTGGTGCAAAAGACGAGGGGTTCCTCCATTTTAAACCCCTCCCCACCCCTGATCGGACGACTCAAACTCTCATCTTAAACCCAGGAGAGGTCTCCAGATGACCCTGGTGTTTGCTAAGTAGTCCTCTAGCCAAATTAAACACCCACCCCTGAGTGAGAAGCTTTATTAGAGTGTACCATGGGAACAACAAAAAGGATGCTAAGCCTATAAACCCAAGATGGATTTCAAAGTAAATGAGATGTAAAAAAAAAAAATCCAGAAACAAAGGAATGCACACACACACACACACACACTTTATGCCACACAACCATTCAAAAATTGCAAAGCTACCAGGAATTCACTGAAGCAAAGCATTTCGGTATTCTCTCCGAGATCCTAATTCACTGAAATTGTTGTCAGGGAAGATAATCATATTAACAAGCAACACATAATTTTGCAGGCTTTGAGAGGTATACTTCCTGCACCTCCAAATTATTTTGGAGGAAAACAATTTAATGGGCAAGATACTTACCGAGCAAGGCCAGGAAGAATCAATAAATCCAGAGAATGTTTAAGATTGTAAAGAAATCTCAAAGTGCTTCTAGTTTTCTTTTATAATTCATAATGGTCATCAAAATTATATTTTTTATAATGTTTTCAGGTCTGCTGAATTCCTCCCAAAGAGTTACCATTATTGCAAAGGAAGAAAAGGAACAACAGTTGTATTGCTTCTGTAGCACTCTCTATTTATCAATATTGATTTTTAGATCGTTTTGGAAAATTGAGCTGAAGAACACTAAGCAATTGGCAAATGTACATCCCAACACACTACAGAAGCAAAACAACTTGACCTGAAGTGAAGAAATGTATGCTATTCACAAAATTTTGTACTAGATGGACAGTGACATTCCATAGAGTAAATTGTTGATTTGGGTGGGAGCCTCCTCCCAGCTTACACTAAAGGTAAAATCCATTCATCTGACAGAATAGGCTCATTACAGTCCAACATCTAACACTATGTTATGGGATATCACTCAATCAATGGCATTTATTAAATACTTCTTAGGTGCAAATTTCTATAGTAAGCATTTGGGAAAATACAACAGAGGTGGTAGACACAATCCCTGTCCACAAGGAGTGTACAGTCTACAGTGGGGGGATGACATCATATTAGATTAGGGTAGAGGAATTTGTAGAGTATTACAAAGTTTATATAAGTACTGTGGGGCTGGGGTGAATAGCAAGGTGCTTAAGGGGTTCACAGCCGAATTCATAATAGCTGTAGAGGGGAAAGAGGATTGGAGAAATAAAAGACAGTCTGGGCAATAGGCAAATTCATATCTACACAGTTAGATCCTCTCCAGGTACCACTCCATATTCAAAGCACAGTATAAAATACAAATATTAAAGGAAAAATAGAGATTTTTTTTAACATCTGGGAGGTTGGCAGCAGTGTGCCATTCTGTTTGTAGTGAGTGGCCATAAAAAGAAAGAATCAAATAATCAATGGTATTTATTACTGTGTGGAGAGCACTTTACTGTTTGGGAGAGTACAATACAATAGAGCTGGTAGACATGGTCCCTACCCTCAAGGAGCTTACAATTTAGTGGGAAAGTCAGAAAGAATTGTTCCCCAAACTTTGGATGGCCCAAGTTGCTGCCAGCATAAGAACTTTGTCACGGGGCTTAAAGCCAAGTTATCTCTAGGACATGTGACAAAAATACCACACTGAGAATAACAGAGGAGGGGGACACCCTCCACCTGCCCCCTTCCCCAACCCTGGGGTTGGGTGCGGGAGGTTCTCCAAAGGTGATGCAGCCTCACATCAGGGTCGTGATCCGGGGCAGGAGAGAAATGCCTGTGCCTCGAGATTCATATGTTTGTCATTAAGAGAAAGTATTTCATTAATTCTTCCAGAACCAAGTTTATCTTCAATTTATCCTTAAACCTGCCTCCAGGCCAGACCCCTTGTTTTCCCAACTCCAAAGGTGTTTATTTTAAGTCTGCTTTAATGCTCTTCACCACACTCAGGATTGCACCTGGAGACTTTCCAGTACTCTACAAGTCTCGGCTATGGGAGGGAGAGTCAAGCAGAGACGTACTCATTCCATTCCTAGCTTGGGCAGTGGCTGGCAAGCGGAAGGCAACCTGCTACAAATCAAAACTCAACTGTGCTGGTCAGCAGCGGCATGAAAAAGAGTCAGGGGTGGAGACTCAAGTTTACTGCACGGAAGAAGGCAATGGTAAACCACTTCCATATTTTTACCAAGAAAACTCTACAGATGCACTACCAGAACGATTACAAGTGGAGGTGGGGCGTTCTCGGAGAGATGTGTTCATGGATTCACTATGGGTCAAAGATGACTTGACAGTGTAAGACAAGACTCTTCAACCTTTTATTTTCACACATTTTTCTTTTGGAAGGTGAATAAGGTTATGATTTAGACCTAGACAAAAAGTTATTGGCCAGTCTTTTGTTCTGAAACTTGATATAAGGTTTATTATTCCTAGTTCTGTACTCATCTTTTAGCAGCATCCTCATATTAATTCATTTTCTTCAGTCCATCTTTTAGCAGCGTCCTCATATTAATTCATCTTCTTCAGTCCAACTCTCCTTGTATAATGACGAGGGCCCATTTCAACTGATTGGCAGCCCAGAATCATTTCCAAAGGAACTGTGCTTCCCTCATGTCTTACTCTCAAATCACTAAGATGTAACCCCTTTCTCTGATCTCTTACTCTTTACTGACCTGGATTCATTACATTTACAGATTATGGCTCTGTATAATGTTATTGTGCCCAGCAATGCCACAGAGCTTTGCTAAACCACCTTACCAAAATGATGATGGTAACTTCTAGCTTAATGTTTTGGTGGTAAGGGTAGATTTTTAAAAAATGGTCTATTCTAAATCTATTTAAATTTACAATTATGTAGCATAAAGCTAATTTCCTTTGAGCATCAGTTTTAAAACCATTCAACTATGAATTAATTCAGTGGTTTATCCGAAGTCTTTTCTTGGACAATAGTCTTTATTCATATGTTTGGCTCAAATACCGCATAGTAATGAAACAGAAGTAAAAATAATAGGAGCTCTATCACCTAACGACAGTTTGAAAGCCACTTTAGATGTACATAGTCATCATTCATGTAAATATGTTTCCTTTTTTCAGTCCCTCTTTCTGCCTGTTGTCTGATTACGGAAAATGATACATTTTGATTCCTTTCTATGGAGGTTTTTGATGTGGCTAAGTAACTTCCCCATTCATTTTTACTCAACACTATTGTATTTGGTCAAGGCCAGTATCACTGTGGCTGGTACGTGCAGCTGTGCTGATGCTAAAATGAGTCCAGACTAAACATAAGAGAACGCAACAGAAGTGCACTGAACCATTGGACTTGAGATTGATATCTCTTACTGTGATGACTCAACTGTGCACATACAGTATCACTTTTAATTGTCAATTACCGGATGCAATTGATCCAAGATCAAAGTCACTGGCAGGTGACTAAATAGTATTATGACATGTTTTGCTATTGCTCTTGCTATAAATTGGGATTCTACGAAGAATAAAGAAAAAAAGGTTTTAGAGTTTCCTTATAAAAAAAAAAAACTGATAAAGGACAACTAAACGACAGGGCACAGAACTGAAATGGACAGAGCCTGGACGGAATCCAGCCTCGGAACCTAACACGAATGCATATATTGGTTTGTGGCAACCTCCAAGAGCTTTAGCACTCTAATGGGCTTGGGTAGGGTACTGACAAGAACAATATGAAGAAATCAACCATAATTCTTCATTTTTAACTGTTTTTCAAATATTACTGTTTAGAGGAGTCTCAGATTTCCAGAGATGGGTAACGTAAAGCAACCCTTTTCAATCTTGCATTACATTTATCAATCCATTAATAGTATTTACTGAGCACTTGCTGTAGGCAGAGCACTCTTCTGAGCGCTTGGGAGACTACGACAAAGTTGGTAGGTACAAGGAGCTTACAATCTACAGTGCATTTAGCACATACACATACACACACCTGTACAGCCCTGAACCCAAGCCCAGTAATGCAGGGTAATGGAGTGCTCACAAACCAGGTGTGTTTCAGAATGAATAGGAAAAGTAGCTTGAGAGGCTGTCCTGGGTTTAAGCCTGGGGCATGCACACACTAGCATGTAAATTACATAAACAGAAAAGACAAAATTATGGCCATACTGGATTGGAACAACAGTCCATTATAGTCCAGTATTTTTTATCTGACAACTGCACCAAAGAATGCTTGAAGGGACAGTGTGATAGTGGACCCCCTTCATAGTTTGGAGGGTACAATTTACCATCTCTAACTTTTTCTCATATTAACACATCACCTATTTACATCTATTTATTCACAGTTATTTCCATGGCTCTCAACAAATATCAGAAAACCTATTCATTTCCCCAGTGAATGACTATTCCAATTTCCATGCCACCAAGCCATCCCCTAAAATCTCCCCCTCCATTCCTTGCAACATTTTCTGGCTCTGTGCACTTTCTCAATCCCACCTACAGATTCCAGTCTCTCCTACCTGAAAGAGCTTTCTCTGGATCCCTCAACCCCTTCCAGCTATTGTCCCATCTCCCTCTTCCCATTTCCATTCAAATTCCTTGAAAAGGTTACCCACACTCACTGCCTTCACATCCACCCTCTAACCCGCCCTCTTTTGGAAGCTGCCCTTCTCCCTACCTTTAACCAGAAGCAGTAGGGGGAAGTAAAAGAGGGTGAATCGTACACCCATACAGTTACAGGTTTTTTTGCTTCTCTAACGTCCTTCTCACTGTGCCTCGATCTCTTCTATCTCACGGCCAACCCCCAGTCCATGTCTTGCCTCTGGCCTGGAATGCCCTCCCTCCTCAAATCAATTACTCTACTCCTTTCAAAGACTTATTGAGGGTGCATCTCCTCCAGGAAGCATTCCTTGACTAAGCCCTTCCTTCCCTCTTCTCCCACTCCTTTCTGTGTCACCCTGACTTGCTCCCTTTGTTTTTCCTCCTTCCCTGCCCCACAGCACTTTTGTACATATCTATAACTTATTTACTTATATTAATGTCTGCCTCCCCACTTCTAGACTGTAAGCTTGTTGTGGACAGGGAATGTGTCTGTTTAATGTTGTATCGTACTCTCCCAAGCACTTAGTACAGTTCTCTGTAGACAGTAAGCGCTCAGTAAATATGACAATGAATGAATGAATAATGTAGGGTTATTAATGTAGGTAGATCCAGGCCCACACCGGAATGTAAACCATCAGCAGCAATACCCGAGTCTAAGAGGTGTGTGTAAACAGGAACTGTGTCCAACCCGATTTGCTTGTATCTACCCCAGAGCTTAGTACAGTGTCTGACACATAGTAAGCACTTAACAAATACCATAATTAATCAATTAGTCAATTGTATAATTATTATTATTACAGGTAGGGCAGCAACTGTTGGCTGTTTGCTGGCGTTGTCTCCTGGTGTGATGCTGGCCATGACACAGCCTGGCCTGGGACTAAGGACAGCTGTTTCTAGGTACGTGGGTTGGGCAAGCAGCTTAGAGGGAGAAATGCTAGGAACCTGGTCCCGGCTGTTTTGCTATGAGTTCAGTTTCATTCAGTCATATTTATTGAGCGCTTACTGTGTGCTTGGGAGAGTACAATATAACACCAGACACATTCCTGACCACAACAAGCTGACATCAGTTATTGGAAGCAGTTTCTCTGGTCTAACTGTGGGACCTCCCCACATCTATCCATCTGTTCATGCATTAATGGGAAGCCTTTATCCGTATCCGTGGCAAACTGTATTTGCCACAACCATCAGTGCCCATTCATTCTTCTCGTTCGGCATTAATGTGAATCTGATTACTGAGCTGAAAGCATAAAATACAGGGAAACAAGGAGTATCTGAGAACACCTCCGCATCAAATAATGAATGATGAACTAAGCCATCCAACTATTTTAACTGCAAACTGAACAGGCCACACATTTTAAGAGACCTCCCTCCAGATGTAATCCATTCATGATTTTTCCCGGGTGGTACAAAGGGCTTCAATCTCCATAGGCAATGCAGAATATTTGTAAGGCCTTATCTGAGCACACAAGCACACCCACATACATTATACTAACCCAGGAGATTAGCCTTTTGACTGGTTTGCAGTTGGCTATCTTTGTGGAATGTTGTTTAATGAATCTCTCAGCACTGCAACTTGAAAGGAAAGATAGCCTCTTTTCTCCCGTTGCATTGTGTAGGCAATATCGCATTTATTAGATCCTCTTTCTGAGGCTTTACACAGCAGACATTCAGTATTCCCCTTGGGGAATGCAGCCTTTTTGTGCAACAATTGGAACTTTTCCCTAATATAAACGCGTATGCAGGGTCTGTAATATAAAACTCCTTCAGGCATTTGCTGATGTTTCCCTTCTGGCCTAAACTGCAGGGTGTGACTAGTTTAAAAGCTGTCAAGATGACATAAAACAGTTATTAAATCTGCTGGCTGCCTCACTGCCAGAGGGCAATATTGTTCCATAAATAGCCTGCATGGCAAATGATGCTGCTTAAGAATAGTACACACCCATCAACTAAAGGGGCAGAAGGCACTTTAGGCATAGTAAAGTGCAACTGCATGTACTGTCACACCCTCATAGTCAGACACATTTTTATAACAGCCATTTAAGCAATGAGTCTAACTAAAACACAGGTATTTTAAGCATCTAGTTGCGTACCTAACCGAACATGTAATTGCACAATTTGGCTTTTCTGATCAACCCTCTTTAACACGCAAATTATCATCCAGTGTTCCCACTAGCCAAGAGAAAGTTTCATGTCCAAATCTGCAGACTAGCCATTACCCACTAACATGTGTTTGTTCATCCTCGTGCACACCTGGTCAATTAAAGATCATTTTTTAAATTCATTTAATATGTAGAGTATTTAAGTCCTATCTCTGTCACAAGTGCTGTGCTAAGAGCTGGGGTAAATAAAATAAAATACAACCAAATCTCTAATAATGGCACTTTCTAGGTGTCAGGTACTTCACTGAGCCACTGGGATCGATATTCACTCAATCATATATATTGAACCCTTACTGTGTTTAAAGCACTGTACTGAGCACTTGTCTTTTATAATTAATCACATTGGACACATTCTCTGTCCCACAAGGGGCTCACATTCTAAGTATGAGGGGGGGACAGGTATTTAATCCCCATTTTATCAATGAGGGCGTTGATGGAACAGAGAAGCTAAGGGATTTGCTCAAGGTTATATAGCAGACAACTGGCAGGTCCAGGATTAGAACCCAGGTCCTTTGACTCTCAGGCTCATGCCCTTTCCTCTTGGTCAGACTGCTTCTAAAAGAGCCTGGGGTTGGAAGTAACAGACAAACATTATGTCATGCATTGTACCACACAGGGCTCACGGTCTACAAGGAATGGAGAGATGAGAATTTATCCCCATTTTAGAGATGACTCTCCCAAGGTCACACATCAGGCCAGTGGTAGAACCAGGACAGATCCCGAGTCCCCTGATTTCCAGTCCTGTGCTCTTCCCACCTGATTAAGCTAGTCTACTAAACCTGGATTGTTCGGCTTTGACTTCTTTCAATCTCATTTCAAGACACTGCACACAAACTAGTTTTTGGCAATTACAAGGATCCTTTCCCCCCATCCAATCTTGGTAACTTTGTATCTTTCCTACATAATAAAAACAAATTATTTGTTTTTCAGCCAAGTCCGTAACAAGTCCTGATAGGATGTGTTTCCTGCTGAGTGCTATATCTACAGCCTTCTATGAGGTTTCCACATAAACAATACATAACTGTTCAATACTTCCCTTCTTGCCTGGAAACATGTCTTCCTGAAAAACATTTGTGCCCTGGAAACAGAGAGGAATCCCCTCTTCCTCCTCCTCCTTTCTACCCTGCCTCAGTTTACCTATGGGAAGGAGAGAATGAGTACCACACAGGGTAGCCACCTGGCACAGAAGAACCAGTGGCTGAAGAGAACCACCTGTTGTCACAGAAGTGCCCATCACAACAATTCTCTTCAATCACACCCTGAACTCTGAGTTCCAGAAGCTGGTAGGTCCATTCAGAATTTCTGTCTTTTCTAGTGGGGGGAAAGGAGGGGAAGAAATAACTCTTTTTGCCAAAAGAGATTTCTCCTGCCCCCTCTCATCTCAACAGGAGCACAGAATTCTGGAGTAAACCCATTGGATTTTTATTTTTTCTCCTTTTATGTTCCCTGCAGGATGTAAACTGGTAGTAAAATAAAAAATGCCACCATTATTTTCTACTCCTCGAGTGCAGATCATCACTCACACTGTATAAGCCAAGTCATGGTTATTTTCAAAACTGGTTTATACTTTTTTTCTTTATTTTTTCAGTTATTTTGACAGCTGAATATGTCCTTTGGGCATCTTCCATGAATTACCCACAACTCCTATCGAAGTAAGTGGACGCTCTCCAATGCTGGAGGGTGATTGAAAGGATAGCCTTCTCCCCGAGCCTTCTCATCCCACTGGCCTATTTGGGATTGAGCTTCAAAGAGTAATATGTGGGTTTAAAAGTTCCAAATGATTTTGAGATCAAATCAGTCCAATCAATTTCTCTTTAATTGGATTTAATGAAATGGAGACAAGAGCAATACAAAGTGCTATTAAATAAATCATAATTACAGATGCAAACGCATCCAATACTTATGAGAGTTTAATTTGAGCACTACAATTTGGATACACACTTGTGTATTACAATGTGACAGGTCTTGAGTCTGTTTTGTGGAGGGATTCTCCAATTTATGAAAAATGTTGCCCTAAAGTTTATATAAAATTGACAGAGCTGCCAAAAACCCTGAACAAATGCCATTTGAACGTTGCCTATTTCCACATAGCCTTAAAACCTCCCTATAAATCTCCTTGAGATTGAAAACTTGTTTGGAAAACAGTGTTTTTCACTGACTTTTGTTTTTTCTTCAGAAGAGGAAGGCATTCTTGTTGGCTGAACCTGAACGAAGTGATCTGATGATCCATGTTTCAAATCTATTTTCGATTCTCTCTCCATGTCATAGCCATGTGCCAAAGTGACACGAACTGAAATGTGGTCAGGACAATGTCTAGACTGTAAGATCACTGTGGATAGGGAATGTGTCTGTTATATTGCTATAATGGTACTCTCCCCAGCACTTAGTATGGTGCTTTGCACACACTAAGCTCTCAATAAATGCATTTGACTGCACCTTTGGATTGGCAGATGTTCCACAGAAATATTGTTCTTCCTCCTTGCTTCATCCATTATAACCACACCAAAACTTTTCCAAGATAAAAACATTCATCCTTCTGCGATACAGCCTTTAAGAATATCGATAATGTGTATAAAAGGTATATCAATAAAGTATCACAAAAAATAATAAGGTACATGGCCTCTCAGTGTTTTTCAAAGCCAAGAACACAATTTATTTAACCATTTTCTATTAAAGCAAATTCATTATAGAACACTCTTATAATTTGCTTTGGCTAGAAAATGTTTTTAAAAGTGTTACAAATCAATCATCTAATTGAACTGCGGTAGTAAGAAATGGAGATGGCATTGCCTTGCTCTGTGTTTTCACAGTGCTCGCCAAATTCCGCTTCATAGGGTGGTGTTTTTGTTGGCTTTAATGTTTTGTATCCTGTGGCACCAGCACGAGGTTGCAGCAATTGATGGATTTAGCTGATGCCCAAGGTTACCAATTAACAACAACAAAAAAGCACTGACAAAAGGTTGTATGAGGAGGAGGGAGCAAGGAGACAGGCCTTGGCACAGCAAACATGTTTAGCTTAACTATGCCAGCTAGATCCTAGCAGTGGCAAGACCAGATGAGTTATCTGCTGTACACTTTTTTGTTTTTGTTTAAGAGGATAAATTAAGCAGGGAGAGACAGTTATATCTAGTTTTCTTTTTCTGATTTATCCTAGGGAAGTATAAGAATTCTTTCTCCCCGCCCAAACCACTTCAGAGATATCACTTGCTTTGCTGTTTTTAAACTACAGAGTTATTCTGTTGCCTATTTTGTAGGAAGATCTTGGAATCCAAATATCTTTCCTGGCAGAATCTACTCTTCATCTCTTCCTTTATCACCAGTGCCCTGCATCCTACCAGCATAATAAACTTATACTTATACCTTTTAATTTGCAAAGCACTTTCACATTAATCTCATTATAGGCTCACAAAGTCCCTCTGAGGTTGGTATGATTTCTCCCATTTTACTGGTGAAGAAATTGAGGTACGAAGGTCAAGTGACTCACCTAAGGACACAAAGCAGGCACTACAACTCCAGGATCAGTGCTTCATCCATTAGACCACACTGCCTCGCTTTAGAAAAATCCTCCCCCAAAATACCACTAGCTCTTACAGCCTATTTGCAAGGGCATTAATCAGTTATACAAACTAGAAATAAATTGATAGTAACTGAGATAAAGTAGGCAGGACCCCCCCCCCCCCCCAAAAAAAAAAAAGATGGGAGCAATTAGCCCCTGTTGAACTGACAGAATAGTTCTGAGGACAGGGAACGTATCTACCAACTCTGTTGCATTGTACTTGCCTAAGTGCTTAGTACTTTAGCCCAAGAGCCAAGACCCCTTTAGAGCGTAAGCTTGTTGTGGGCAGGGAATGTGTCTATTTATTGTTTTATTGTACTCTCCGTAACAGTACAGGGCTCTACACATGGTAAGCGTTTAATAAATACCATTGTTGGTTATGAAAGAACAGAAGGTGATCTGCCTTTTTTAAGTCACAATCTGCAGGCAAAGTATAATCTATACACGGCCCATTCATAGGAATGAGCATGATATGCCTACTTTTACGGGGTCCTGAGCATTCCTTAAGCTCGATGGGAACTTCGCATTTAACGGTTAGTCAACAAGAAGATTGGGATTCTTGCAATGATCTTGGCTAAAGTGACAATGGAACAATCCTCAAAGAAAATGTGTATTTCATTTATATTAAAATGTCTCTGGGTCCTGCCAGAGCTGCCAAAAGAGAGGCAACTCTGTATTTAAATAGAGTCTATTTCTTGGGCACCTGTCGTGCTTTCAGTTCTATTTTAAGTGGGTCCAAAGGAAAACAAGGCAAAGGAGAAAAAAGCACGCTAGTATTTGAAGTAAGTGAATAATTGACCTGTATATGTGCAAAGCCGAAATTGGTGAGCAGCTCTGTGGGGATTCTGTTATTTGTTCTGTAGTGACACTCACATATTAGAACAAAGGATGGCTAGTTAAGCAAGGACGATATGCTACTCCGCAAGCAAAGGATTTCAACAACCATTTTCAACAACCACGCAGACGTTTTCCCCATTTGCTCTATGTGATTCAAGCAGATGGACTGTCTACCAAATTACAACCTTAATAAATAGTCTCTCTGGTAAATGTCTTTTGGGAAAGGAGAGTGAAGATATCAAACAAATCATGTTGACCTGACATGGCATTTGGTTTCTCAGAGGCAAGCAAAATCAGTACATCCACTGGCCAGGCTCTCATTACCCACTTTTAAGTAGCTAACAGACCCTGCAGACTTGCTTTTCATGAAGGCAGAGAGGGACAGGGTTTCTGTGTTTCTGACCATCTTATCTACATTCTCAGTTTGAAGGAGGGCATGATGATAAATATCCTGTTTTCTTAACTCACTGGCCTTTTAAGAACAGATCAAAAATTTTCAATGGTAACTTAAGCTGTGGTTCAGTCAAGATCAAAAGACAGGCAGGTGTCAGAACTCATCATGTACTACTGGACTGTTGATGAGCTCCAAAAGTCTCCTGGCTATACAGTTTTATGTATTGGTTATGCACAAGGTTCAGTAAAAAAATATATTTAACAACAAATTGTTATTTTCTGCCAAAACTTGTACATTATTATTTCTGGGCCCTAAATGTAATGACACATTTTTGACCTTGCAACCTAGGATAAACATTTATTCTAAATGCCAAAAAATCCATCAAATGCAGTGCCATAGTCTTATTAAAAAAAAAAAAATTCCGACAGCTCACAGTAGCATAGGGCACTTTTATACCTGTTGGATAGCTGTGAGACCATAAACTCTTCAGGATAGAGTAACATTATCTGTTCACTTGTTTGACCCATATTCCGATGATGATGATAATAATCATCATCATCATCAATCGTATTTATTGAGTACTTACTGTGTGCAGAGCACTGTACTAAGTGCTTGGGAAGTACAAATTGGCAACATATAGAGACAGTCCCTACCCAGCAGTGGGCTCACAGTCTAAAAGGGGGAGACAAAACCAAACATACTAACAAAATAAAATAAATAGAATAGATATGTACAAAATAAATAAATAAATAGAGTAATAAATATGTACAAACATATATACAGGTGCTGTGGGGAAGGGAAGGAGGTAAGATGAGGGGGATGGCGAGGGGGACGAGGGGGAGAGAAAGGAAGGGGCTCAGTCTGGGAAGGCCTCCTGGAGGAGGTAGTATTAATTAAGTACTTACTATGTGCCAAGCACTTTACTAAGAGCTAGGGAAAATACAAGGTGATTGGCTTGGAACTAATCTATGTCCCGCGTCAGGCTCACAGCCTAACAAGGAGAGCTAAAAGGTACTGGATCCCCATTTTACAGATGAGGAAATGGAGGCACTGAGAAGTGAAGTGACATACCCAAGGTCACAAAGCAGGCAAATGGAGGAGCCAGGATTTAGAACCCAGGTTTTCTGGTTCCCAAGTCCCAATCTCTTTCCATTAAGGCACACTACTTTCCAAACAAGGAGATAGCCGAATTTGAGCAGAGATTAGCTTCCTGAGGGATGGCAGTTATGAGAGACATAAGAACATGCCTTAGATAGAGTGATACCCAAGAAGACATTGTTGTAAGGCAGGTGCTACTGTGGTCACAACAGTTCCTCCACCCTAACAGTCACAGAGCAAGTTCTCACTGCGTTTTTGCTCATATACAAGGATTCTGGGTGGCTACTTGGCCTAGCGGAATGAGTACAGGCCTGGGACTCAGGGGACCTGGATTCTAATCCCGGCCCCAGCACTTTGCCAATGTGTGTGGCCTTGGAAAACTCATATCTTCTCTTTGCCTCGGGCCTCTCATCTGCAAACTGGATATTGATAGTCTTTTCTCCCTCTCCCCTTAGACTGTGTGCTCCATGTAGGGCAGGGACAGTATTTTACATCTTCAGACTATCCCAGTGTTTAGTACAGTGTCTGACACATAGTAAATGCTTAATACCACAGTTATTACTATTATTGCTATCTTTCCCCCAATCTATGGGGAGCTGTTGCTCTATGGTTTAAATTCAGCTCATTCATAATATCTCCGAGAATCAGGGGCTAAAGGTTTTGCAAATAAGAATTGGTGGGAAATCCATCCAATGTTCTGCTCGTGCTGCCAATACAGGAAAAATGACAGAGAACCAGTTTGGCCTAGTGGAAAGGATACAGGCCTGGGAGCCATAGGACCTGGATTCTAATCCCATCTCTGCCCGTAGCCTGCTGTGTGACCTTAGGCAAGTCACTTAAATTCTCTGGGCCTCAGTTTCCTCATCTGTAAAATGGACATACTGTCCATTAGAATGTCTAAGTATGACAGTACATGTCCCATAAAACATGTAGTTAATGAACACGTTCACAAACACATCCATATCCATATATAGTGTAGTCTTCTCGTGGCAAAGTATTTTGCTTAAATTATCACAGCTGAAATAGACGGTGAGCTGTTTAAGGGACAGGGACTGTATCTACCCAGTGCTTAGTACAGAGCTTGATACATAATAAGCACTTAAATACCATTAGAGAGACAGAGGCTATATTTCACTTTATTGTTCAGAAACATTTAATTTTCCCAATTCCATTTACCTAAAGCTGAGAATAATTTTTAAAAATCAGGAAAATGAACCTAAACACCTAAATAAAAAGGACAGGACTTCTATTGTGTCAAGTACTGATCAAAGTCGTTGCTCCTCACAGTATTTCCTAAAAGGCCAATCCCTAAAGGTTTCAGTTATTTGAAATATTAAAGTTTATTTTTCCTTAAGAATGATAGGCCTTTTCTGAACTTTTCCTCTGTTTTAGTAAGGAAATTTAAATAATTAAGCTTAACTGGACTCTACAAGGATTTCAGGTAACAAATAATATTTCAGCTAGGCCAATAAATCAATTCAATTCAAACAAATCAATTCTGATAAAACTAATTCACATTTTGTGTTTCTGCAATTTTGAACAATTATTGGATTGTTTTTCTGAATGAAAAAGCTCTAACATAACGCTGAACACTTTGTAGAATCAATGTGACTATACCCATGATATATGAATTGAGGCTTAGGCATGCCTTCAATGAAGGGAAATTATATTTCAGCTGTGATAATTTAAGCAAAATACTTGGCCACGAGAAGACTACACCAGGAGAAGAGCATGGCTCAGTGGAAAGAGCAAGGGCTCTGGAGTCCGAGGTCATGGGTTCAAATTCTGGCTCTGCCAATTGTCAGCTGTGTGTCTTTGGGCAAGTCACTTCTCTGTGCCTCAGTTACCTCATATGTAAAATGGGGATTAAGACTGGTGAGCCCCCCGTGGGACAACCTGATCACCTTGTAACCTCCCCGGCGCTAACAGTGCTTTGCACATTGTAAGCGCTTAATAAATGCCATCATTATTATTATTATTACACCATATACGGATATGTGTATGTATGTGAAAGTGTTCGTAAACTACATGTTTTATGGGAGACAGCAGACGGCCTTGGGTGACATCAGCTATCCTGGGTCCAAGCCCATTCTCATAAGTCCCCTCAATTGACTACCTAGTTTAAAGTCTCACATTTGATCGAAAGTGATGGCAGATCCAGCTCCCTGACAAGAAATCTGAACATGTTCTCAGATGTATCCTTTCCATTATCAGTGAGCTAGGGAATCTCCTCAATCGTGCTTCAGCGAACATGAGCTTGAAACCTAGCAACATCCTGGAAGTCAATGCTAACTCTGCCCAGGAACACAGACATAGGTTACCCCAGTGATGAAGTGGAAGGCATCAGGCACTGGGCAAAGTCAGGGACCCCACAAAATGCACTCTGTGAAGCGTGAGTGTGAAACAAAAGAGATCAACTGCAACATGTGTAGGAGGAGTTGGCAAGACAAATAATTCAACAGAAAAATAGTGAGTCCCCAAATGGAGAAGGTGTATGGTCTAGTGAAAAGAACACTGGCCTAATTCTGGTTCTGCCTAGGGCAAGTCACAACTTCCCTGTGTCCCAGATTCCTCATTTGTAAAATGGCGATTCAATGCCACTTACTCTTCTCCGCTAAGATGGTGAGCTCTATGTGGGATAGGAACTGTGCCCATTATGCATACCTTGTATGTATCCCAGTGCTTGCTGCATTAAAAGTGCTTAACAAAAAACCACAATTATTAGTATTATTATGACGATTTATTAGGCAAGGAGGGACAGAGATAGTGATGATGCCCTGGTTTCTGTTTTCCATTTCCAGAATCTGACTGCTTAACCTGCTAAGAGACTGGCCATACATAAATGGCTGCGACCCCCAAACCAGTTCAAGAGATTCTCTTCAAAAGAATCAGTCAATCAATCGTATTTATTGAGCGCTTACTATGTGCAGAGCACAGTACTAAGCTCTTGGGAAGTACAAATTGGGAACATATAGAGACAGTCCCTACCCAACAGTGGGCTCACAGTCTAAAAGACTAAAAGACTAATCGACCAGGAGCAGTAGACAGCTCAAAAGATGCAAAACACAGATCCCCATCTGACATGTGATTTAAAGTGACTCCTTTACTTTGGGCAGAAGGCTCCTAAATTAGGTGCATTTGACATTTTTAGAGGAGGCTTAAGTGGAAGTCATAGCTTTAATATAATTTTTTTTTATCATTTTTCTCTTCCAGGACTTAACATGTGTGAGATTTTTACTTCTCTTCAAGACCTGAAATGGATTATAAATACAAATAGCAGTCAGAAAATATATACATAAAATGCTTTTCATTCCACAGGGTTTACTAAAACACCCCAAACAGGATTTTGGTTTAGCTAGCCAGTAGGTGAATATCCAATCCAGGTAGCTAATGGCTCGATAGCTCACTACAGCATAAACTGTCTCATGAGTGACTAAATCTTTTTCTTATGTCCTGGCAACAAATGGAATGCAAGATGATCTGGTATGACACATGGTCCAGATACCCTTAACCTTCAAAACTCTAGCATTTCTGGGTAATGGCGTTGGTGAAGCCTCCTGTCTGACGCTGGGGAGAGCAAGTCTGGTTTTGTTACTTTTACTACGAAGAGTTGGGGAGTTTCAGGTAGCTTGAACAGGGAAGTTTGGTCTGGACTGGTGGGAAGCCTAGTTCAGAAACAAGTTAAAAGCAACAATTCCAGTCCCAATTATTGAATTCGGCATGTCTTTTTTTTTTTCTGCAATGTATGTCTTCTCCTGGCCTCAGAATATGAGCCCCTTGAGGCCCAAGCCTGAGTTCATGTCTCCTTCCTAGGCCTAAGGAAGGTGCTTTGGACCTCATAAGCACTTAATAAATGTTCATACTGATTGATGTTCTGTCCTCTGAACATTACTTGTAATGACAATTCCAAGGAAAGTATGTTTCCTCATGCCAGGATCTTGACAAGAAATTTGAAAACAAAAGCAGAGCATAGAGATGTTTTGGTACTATTCACTTGGGGACTGAATTACAGTTTTAAAAATCCAGAGCAAACCAGAGCTACTTATTTACTTCATTTAGTAGCAATGGTAATCCGGTTGAATTAACTTAAAAGGGACATGACTGCTTTAATGAAGGGCAATCTAAGCATTTGCAAAGATGGTTACCTCAGCTCTTGGTTACAAGAGGATGCTGCAGGCATGTTTTCCACCCAATTAACAAGAATACAACACAACTATTATAGCATCATCTAATGCAGGACTTCAAAGATTTGTTGTCTATTATAATGACAGTAATGAGGCATATGTTTTTGTATTAGATTCAGAAATACGTTAGCATGTCGAGAAAAGGTAAATTACTAATGTTATCCTGCACTGCCTCTTCACTGTCAGTAAAGTGCATAAATTCTTTCTTAGCCGTCTGGGGCTCAGAGCTTGTTCAAAATCCCTTATAATAGAACTGCCAGTCACTTTCAAAGCTTATAGTGTTTATTTCTTAAGAAACTGCCAGCCATAAATTTCTGATATTTACCACCTAAACCTGAAATAAATACTGCTTTTGTTCAGCACCGTCCATGGGTAAGCAGTGATATTTCTATTTGTGTGTGTAGAATTAAAAGCTTTTGAGCAGATCTGTCTCTATAAAAGATGATTTGTAAGGGGACATGTTTTAAAAAGAAAATTCAGACTATTTCGGATAGTAAAACTATCCACATTTATCTTCTGGCATTTGGAAAATTGCTGATCCTGTTACTTGAATAATAATAATACTAATATTTCCTAGTCCCATTACATCTTCTTACATAGTTTTGATGGCATATATCACCCTCAGTTTGAAGTGAGGTAAAAGGAGTCAACTAAAATCATGGAGCTGGGGGCGGGGGGGGAGGTGTATATGTGTGTGCATCTGTGCACATGCACAATACAAACTTGGATTTCTCAGCTTCAGGCAGGATTCTAAGATTCATGAGTAGTCCACATGAGCATTGTACACATTAACCTATACCTGGAAAGTGTTACATATCACCAAAGGATTTCATCTCATCAGAGATACTAAGGCGAAGCTTTTGTTGGAAGCTGCTAGTGGAAGTAGAGGAATCACAAATGGGGAGTAAAGCTGAAACAATGGAGCAATACCTCAGCTGGTGTGCTGATGTTGTGACTATTGGGAGGAAATGGCAGTATTAGTCTTTCATTCATTCATCACCAATCGTATTTATTGAGCGCTTACTGTGTGCAGAGCACTGTACTAAGTGCTTGGGAAGTACAAATTGGCAACATATAGAGATGGTCCCTACCCAACAATGGGCTCTAGACTGGCCTGACATACAGCGGTTAGAAATGGGGTGGCTCTTGGAGTCGCGGCTGAGGGAAGACTGCAACACCAAGAAGCCAAGATGAAAACACCAAGACAATACAGGGAGCACTATGATACTATTTCAAGGGGTAACCTTTGTGGGCACACAGTGGGAAGGACATTGCCAGTAGAGCATTGACCACATTGAGCAGGGCAAAAGCCTCGCCTTCAAACCTCAAAATATAATCTTATCTTCAAAAATAAAGGACACCTATATATAAAGTTAAATACGTATTGTTCCCTAAATTGCCAAAGTTCATTGGTCATAACACCATGGCCCTATCATCATTGTTAGTTGAGAAATATTTACAAAGTATCGGGGCCATCATCTCTAAACAGTCTTGCCTGAAGGCAACTGGCTGTCTCCTCTTCAGTGCACTGAATTCCCCAAATTAAGAGATCTCACGGGGCTTCCACAGGCTCAGGCTGCAGCAAAAACACTTGGGTGCTTGAAGCAGACATTTAAGGAGTCAGGTCTGGGAATATCCCATGGTGGCACGGCAGAGGAGAATGGCAGTAAGGGCAGGAAGGCATCTGGACAGCTAGTATAAAATCTACCTGGAGGAGGGAGGAAAATGACCTTGCAACAGGCCTGTTATTTGGGATAGTCCTGGGTGAGCTACTGATGCAGCCCAACCAGGCCACAGCCCACTTTCCACCACCCAACATGCTCTGTCATGCAACAGTTCCAGGGTGACACTGTTGAGGAAGAAAAGCATCTGGGGGTGAACAAGAATGGGGTTAATGACCTATCTGCAGGTAGAACAACCTGTTGTTGCCCCAGTGGAAAGAGTAAAGCCCTGGGGAGGCATTATGAGCTCGTAGATGATGGCTTTAGTCCTGTCTCTTCCTTGCCTGCTGTGTGATTTTGCAAGAGAAGATTTGGAAGAGAAGTCACTTAACTTCTCTGTGCCTCAGTTTTCTTAACTGTAAAATGGGGATAAAATACCTGTTTCCCCCTCACTCCCTTCTAAGACTTCAATCCTCTTGTGGGCAGAACCATGCCTGAATGATTATCTCTGATCTATCTACCTCAGCAAGCACTTAATGCCACAATTGTTACTGGATTTTCATCAGAGTTGAGAAATGTCTGTTGGCACGTGCCATCAATGGTGAGGTGTCGGACCTTATTACGTCGGAGTGCTCCAATAGATGGCAGGCCCAGCAGAAATCCTGGAAAAATTGCCAAATGATGCAAGTGGAGAAGACCACAAGGCCTACTAACATAACCACCTACTGGGTTATGGTGCTACGGCATGGCACTGGCATTAATTTGGTGGCACTTTGGGTGCTCTTCATAATGTGCAGCTGCCCTGTTCAATTACCCGTTCCTCACGTCAGTGCCCAAGTGAGAACATGACTGGAAGAACAAGAGAGTGAGAGAAGTCTTGCACAGCCACTGTCGGTATATTTCCTTTGCTCAGGTTCTCTGTTTCGAAATCACAAAACCACAGCTCACGCACTGATCCAGATGGAAGATTTCCACCATCATCACCTAGGCTAATGTTCCTATCTATTAGTGAAGATAACCAACAAAATATTTTCAAATCAAAGAGGTAGAACACAGGTGTATAATATTTAAGAGTATTAAAGTCTGTTCTCCAATTATGATTTCTTTTTGTGGACTGAACAGCCTAGGTTATTTAGGAAACAATTGTTGAATTAATTCCATTTTGAGGTATGTCGTTTTTAACAGAACATTAACACTAAAAAGTACACAGTTGAAGAATTTTGACATCTGAGGGCCAGAACTTGCCATAATAAATCAATTCTTTGAAGTTTTGTTTTTCAGTATCATCTTTTTGCCAAATATCTCAGTACTAGATACCAAGGTCTATCAACCAACACATTGGTCGTATATCTCGCTGTGACAACTAATATGATCACACATCCTAGTTTATGAATTTCCTCCCACTACTGGTTAACCTCCAATCTCACAAGGCAGCTGATGCCTGACATTTAATTAGTGACCCAATTATACCTTTTGCTGCTCTCAGCTTATTCTTTCATTTAGGAGGAAAAAGAAATCAAATTGGGCTATGAGAAAGATGAAATTAAACTCCTATTATTAGTTCTTGCGTTTGTCTCTCTGGGGTTCTAATGAGAAAATCCTTTTTTTTTTTCTGTTTTTCTAAAATTAGAATGGCCCAACTCTGATGTTTTGAAATCTTCCTTGGGAATCCTTTAAGCCATTTCCTGAGGATGAGCCAGTTACAAAGAAGAGACGCTAAGTGCCACCATCTGCCAGCTAACAGTAGGTGGATGAGGTAGTCTGAACAGGTAATTGGTAGATTGTCACCACAACTGGTTTCTGAAAACTGCATTTCGAGTTTCAAGTAGAAATGGTGACAATGATGATGATAATAATAAGAATCACTACACCATGATCATTATAATACAATACTGCCATAATTATCATTGTTAAGCACTTTCTATGCATGAATCAATGTATTTAAACACTAGGGCAGATACAAGATGTCCCATAAGGGGCTCACAGTCTAATGGGGAAGGACAACAGGTATTTAATGCCCATTTTACAAATGAGGAAACTGAGGCGCAGAACAGTTAAGTGACTTACCCAAGGTCACAAAGCTGGCAAGAGACAGATGGGCTTAGGTACTAAAAATGGGGAATTGATTTCTGTATCAGGGTCCTGAACTAAGCCAGAGCTAGTGACATAGAGGGGGATAGAATCGTAAAGTGAAAACCTATGCATTGTAAGGCTGAGATGGGGTGTTAATTTAGAAATTTTATGTGCCATTTGTCATAATTTGAAATAGTTGAAGTTGAGGACTACTCGAAGATAAAGGATGATCACGAGGCAAAGTGCTGGTGGGAATGAAGAATAAGTTATGCTCTAACCTATTTAGAACTGCCATTCTCTTTCCACAGCTTTGTACAACAAATCCATTTCCCTCGACATATATTGGCTCTCAACATCTTGCCCTTGCTAATTTATTGAGATTTATATTTTATCATAAAGAAAGTGAGTTTTGTTTAAAGGACAGCCTCCTGAATGCTAAATTTTGTTCATGATATTAGCATTCTTCATTGATTTTTATTTCTCTACTTTTGTTTTGCTTCAACTAGTTGGGAGTTCTCTTCCCAGGGCTTAGTACAGCAAAGACTTAAGATAATAACAATAAGTGCAGCTCTTCAATTCAGCGTAGGGATGGTGGCCCTGCTGCGTTTGCTTGAGGCCCATTACATTACTCTAGAAAATTTTAAGAGACTAACAAATCAATTCTGAAAAAATAATAATCTCCAAACCCAACAGGTATTAACTCTTGTTGCTTCTCAGTGGTGGTTCCTCCCCTGCTGCCATCCCTGTGTGTTTCCTGTTAAACCAATGGATCTTTGGAATGGGCTTAGTGCATTTGTTTGTAATCAAGACTTTAACAAGCATCTGGTATTGGCCTTTTTTAAGATCTTACACCGGCTAAAGAAGTGTGTGTATCTGGGGAATGAGTTAAGCAGTGAAGTATAAAACAAGGCAAGCTGCAGAAATGATCTCTAGGTTAATAGTCTGGAAAAGAACCTAACCAGCTGTAGCCCATATCCATTTGTGGATTATTGTTTAAAACACAACTAGTAGCTGAATTCCACAGAAAAAATTGGAACTCTGCATCAGTGCATTTCTCTTCTGAACTTTAAAAAGTAGAATTACAGGAAAAAGCTTTGGGTGAAAACATTCTGAAGGCTGAGCATACATTAAATGACTAGGCTGTGACCACCTGGCTTTGCTTGGGAAAGATCCTGTTTAGGAGGAACTTTATGAAACTTGGAGGCACAGTATAATGAAGCTGAACTAACTGCGCATTTCCCTATATCCATCCTTCTTAAAAAACACAGCCTTAGGACTAGAAACACTTTGTGAACTTTACTTTCTACATACAATTCAGGAAAACGGGACATTTTTTCTGATTTGTAATGGTTGAAACTCAATTTATGAATCATTCCCCATATGGATATAATATTTTCCTACTGGGGGTTCTCCCCACCCTCTCAAACCCCTAAACTTTGGCATATACTCAAAGAGTTGTATAAATCAAAATCTATTCTTTTGGGGAGGCATCTTGGTCTTGTGGAAAGATCATGGAAGTATGAGATAGGAGATTGGGGATCTAATCCCAACTCTTCCACTGGCAAGCTGAGTGATCTTGGATAAGTCATTTACCTTGTTAGGGCCTCAGTTTCCTCATCTGTAAAATGGGGGTAAAATGCCTGCTCTCCCTTCCTCTTGGACTGTGACCTCCATGTGGCAGGGGGGTTATGATCTAATTTCTGTGTACTCCAGCACTTAGCAGACAGGGATTGGTGTATAGGAAGTGCTAGATATCTTATTTATTATTCTTTTAATAGATGGACAAATTTAGGCAGTTAAAGTGACTTGTGTCCCCTCCCCTCCCCCCCACATGCCTAAGCACTTAGTACAGTGCTTTGCACTCAGTAAGCGCTCAATAAATATGATCGAATGAGTGACTTGGCACAGATTTTTTTACCTAGAGTCTATTGTGCATATCAGTGGGTGGGTTCAAGAGCCTAGTCAAATATAAAATCCAGGTAAGGGCTCATTCAGTCTGCAAGGGCCCTTCGCAAGTCCCTTTTTAAATGGTATTTGTTAAGCACTTACTCTTTCTTAGGCACTGAACCAGACACTGGGGTAATTTTTACAATATCACTAAAAGTACAATTACTTAGGAAATGTCTGCCTAATTTAACTGTGCCTTCACTGGCAACAAAAGCAAGAGACCTGATTTTTACATGGTATAAGCTGCGAGGCTCAGTGGAAAGAGTACCGGCTTTGGTGTCAGAGGTCACGGGTTCAAATCCTGCTCTGCCAATTGTCAGCTGCATGACTTTGGGCAAGTCACAACTTCTCTGTGCCTCAGTTACCTCATCTGTAAAATGGGAATTAAGACTGTGAGCCCCACATGGGGCAACCTTGTAGCCTTCCCAGCACTTAGAACGGTGCTTTGCACATAGTAAGCGCTTAATAAATCCCATTATTATTATTATTACTATGTACCAGAAACTGTACTAAGCACTGGAGTAGTTACAAGCTAATCAGGTTGGACACAGTCCAGGTCCCACATGGGGCTCAGTCTTAATCCCCATTTCACAGATGAGGTAACAGGCACAGAGAATTTAAATTACTTACCCCGGGTCAAAGAGCAGACAAGTGGTGGAGTTTAGATTAGAACCCAGGTTCTTCAAACTCCCAGGCCCACGCTCTATCCACTAGGCCATGCTACTTCTCAATTTTAATAATGAACACAAACTTTTAAATAATGAAATAAACATAATACAACTAATTTTTCCCGAGTGGCATATTTATGGGAGGTTAGCATTATATAACAATAATAATAACAATGATGTGTGGTGTAGGTTTAGAGTTTACTGTGTTCCAAGCACTGGGGTAGATACAGGATAATCAAATCAGATACTATCTGTATTCTACATGGGCCTTCCATTCTAAAGGCAAGGAAAACAGGTGCTGAATCCCCATTTTACAGATAAGGAAACTGACTGTGAGCCCATGCACTGGGGTAGATACAGGATAATCAAATCAGATACTATCTGTATTCTACATGGGCCTTCCATTCTAAAGGCAAGGAAATCAGGTGCTGAATCCCCATTTTACAGATAAGGAAACTGATTGTGAGCCCCTTGTCTTCTAGATTGTGAGCCCGTTGTTGGGTATGGACCGTCTCTATATGTTGCCAACTTGTACTTCCCAAGCGCTTAGTACGGTGCTCTGCACACAGTAAGCGCTCAATAAATACGATTGAATGAGTGAATGAATGAATGAGGTACAGAAAAGCTAAGTGTCTTGCCCCAGGTCACACAGCAGGAAAGAAAGTAGCAGAGTTGGGATTAGAATTCACATCTCCTAACTCCCAGTCCTGTGCTTTTACAACTCTGCCACACTGCTTATCTGAATAACTGCTTCTCCTTTCCACTTTTTCTTTGTATATTCTGGTTAAATAATAATAATAATAATAATGGCATTTATTAAGCGCTTACTATGTGCAAAGCACTGATCTAAGTGCTTGGGAGGTTACAAGGTGATCAGGTTGTCCCATTGGGGGCTCACAGTCTTAATCTCCATTTTCCAGATGAGGTAACTGAGGCACAGAGAAGTGAAGTGACTTGCCCAAAGTCACACAGCTGACAAGTGGTGGAGCCGGGATAGGAACCCATGACCTCTGACTCCAAAGCCTGTGCTCTTTCCACTGAGCCACGCTGCTTCTCTATTCTGCCGGACCTTGCTTGACACATATTAAGCACTTAACAAATGCCATCACTATTATTATTACCCTACTTAGGGATAGAGAAACTAAACAAAAAAAAAAACCCAACAAAAAACCAGCAGAATAGCTGAACAAACATGCTAGAATTCACCTTTTCCCTTCTAGACCGTGAACCCCTTGTGGGGTAGGGACCGTCTCTATATGTTGCCGACTTGTACTTTCCAAGCGCTTAATACGGTGCTCTGCATGCAGTAAGTGCTCAATAAATACGATTGAATGAATGAATGCAAGCTGTTGTGCCTGGACCTTTCACCAGCTGTTGCCTGGGAACGTAGCTGGAACAATGGAAATTAATTATTTGGAAAACCTCGGGCTACATCCTCATCTCTCCTCTTCTTTGCAAGGCCATATCCTGCCTAGGTATTTACTAAATTAGACATTATAGAGTGCTGGAACCATTTTGGGCTGTGAAGTCACTAGAGTACAGAGCATTCTACTAAGCGAATGGGAGAGTGAAACCCAAGGTCTCTGATTTCAGTAATCTAACAACCTGAAGGAAGCAACAGACAAGAATTACATTTTTTTTTTAAGAAATGGTGACAGCAGGAATGAGAATGAAGTAGGGTCTGAAAGAGTTAATCACCTCCAAAGAGCTAGGCAGTGTCTTATTCACCGGAGGGCTTGGCTAGACTACGTAGATGTTGTTTATTGAGAAGTAAATAACCTTTACTCTCAATCCACTCAGCCACGTAGATTTTTATAAACATATCTCATGACTAAAATACTATAAATAAAATAATTGAAAAATCAAGGCTTTTATTCTAAATTTGAGAATACCATCATTGCTTTAAGGTTCATGTTTTGACCAAGAAGACAAAGCATCATACAAATACTGGAGCTCAGATTTACTTTAGTGGATGAAGGAGAAACTATTTTTCAGCCAAGAGCTTTACCGTGTGCATTTGCCTTGCCATTTCAGACTCCGAGAGACTAGGTTCATTTTGCAGAAATGCTGAAGTGGCCTGAAGTTAGCTGCAAATCTTTCCAAACAGAAACAAATAACTGGAAATATAATTTGCTTTTTCTTTTCATTGACTAAATATTGCAACCAGTTATATTCTTTGCATGAAATTGAATTCTTCAAAGAAGATAAAGCAAATAATCATGATTCAAAATCTGAATTTTCTCAGTTTTATTCCTTAAAAAAATAACCAGATGGGGTTTTCTTACACTGTGGCAAAGTATGGGCACATCGCTAAAGAAAGCATGAGTTTAGATTACATGAAGAATTCTTACTAATCTATTTTAAAATCATGAACACTTACTCGACATACATTTGGATTTTTAATGAGGAAACCATAGATTTGGTTATTTGAGTGATATACAATAGCACAAACCCTGCAAGGATGCCTCGATATTCTCCTCAGCCTCCCATCGCTAGCTTCTAAGACGTGCATTGGCATTCAGTTCAGAGAAAGAAATTCATTATCAAAAGTATAAAAAAAAACCCTAGTCTTACCTCACTAAAAACTTTGGAAAGCCATCTTATTCAGAGACTGTTCAACTATAACGTATATCTCTCTTTTGCTGCACTGTCTTCTAATCAAAGTCTTGGTATCCTAAGGATCTTTGGCTCTTGGCGGCTAATTTCTCTTTAGTTGATATCCCGTTTTAATCATGATAAAAAAAGTGGTTGCTGCAGGAATGATACTGAGGGGCCACATCACAGAAAATCACCATCAGTGCCATGAAGACTTAATGACAGGAGCAAAGGAACACAAGTTAAAAACTTTTTCAAGTGAATTGTCTTATGGAAGGAAGAAAAAACTGCGTAACATACAGAATACCCAACCATCTCAGTCCACTATTAACAGCATTTATCCAACACCTACTTCTTGTATGTTGCAATGCATTCAGCCCTTGGGAGCATGCCACAACAGTAAAATAATTTTAACTGCCCTCTTTCTTACAATCTAATGGATGACAAGCAGATGGATACTGCCAACAACAAATGCGTAAAAGAATAAGGTGTAGATGCAAATGGTAAAAACAAAATAAAGCAACAAATTAAATAATAAACAGACATATATATGGTACCATATATATGTCTGTTTATTATTTAATTTGTTGCTTTATTACATACATATATATAGTAAGGTAACTGATGGGGATAGCCTAACCAGAAGGTATGAATTAATAAGGGAATAAACAACTCTTGGAGGATTTGCCTTTTTCTTAGTGCTTTGAAAGTGCGGAAGGACAGGGTTAGGGAAAAATAATGGTATTTGTTAAGTGCTTAGTAGGTGTCAAATACTTTGCTAAGTTCTAGGGAACACACAAGTTAATCAGGTTGGACACAGCCCCCGTCCCACATGGGGCACTTACTCTAAAAGGTAGGGAGAACATATATTGAATCCCCATTTTACAGATTAGGAAACTGAGGCCAGAGAAGTTAAAGTGACATACCCTTAACTTTAGGCAAGTGGCAGAGCTGGCTTTAGAGCCCAGTCCCAACACTCCCAGGCCTGTGGCCTTTCCAGTTTGAGGAGGGAGTTCCATGAAGCAAGAACACACAAACAATGAGCTGGACACAGGACATTAGCAAGAAGAGTACAATTAAAAACTTTTCTTGGGAAGCGTGAAGAGAACTGTGTTGGTAGGAGGGGAAGTGAGCATGTAGGTGAGAAGGTGATATTTAAGGGACAGCCTTAAACTCAATGGTTACGGGTGTTTGTTTGATAGAGGGTTTTGAGGAGAGGAATAATGCCTCCTGAATGCATTTAAGGAAGATAATCTAAGATGGGGGAGACTGGAGGAACCACTAAGAAAACTGTTGCAGCAATCCATCTGGGAGTTGATGAAGGCTTGAATCTGGGTGATGGCTATAAGGACAGGAAGGATGTAATGGCTCTGTGACTTCTTGTAGAGGGAAAATAAGAGAGTTTTGAAATTCATTAAATATGGGTGAAAGAAGAGAGAAGTCAACAACATCATTGCCATAGGCTTCTGGATTGTGGAGAATAGTAATGCAGTTGACATTGATGGGGAAAATAGGAGGAGAGATTACAGAAAGGAAGATGTGGAATTCAGTTGTCGATATGTAAAGTTTAAGGTGCAGGCAGGTCATCTGCATGGAAATGCCCTGAAGGAAGGAAGAGGTATGAGATTGTAAAGCAGGTGAGACAGTATGCCTGGTGGATTTTAGCCATAAACCTCTGCTAGTAGTCTCATCATTGCTCATCCAGACTTTTGCACTCCCAACACTCTCATTAGCTTTAAAGAGAGTATCAAGTTCTCCATTCCAGAAAATCCAGAATGAAATTTTATCCAGGTCCCTCTCACTGCTACTCTGGAGCCTTCCATGTCTGGCTGCCATTTTGCTAGCTGGCAACACTCTTTCTCATCCATTTACTATTGGGGATCAGGGCTATCTATTTCTCATCACATTCTTAATTTGTACCATTAAGCACTGTATACCATTACCCCTTCACACAACACGAAACAACCTGGCCCGTGCCTTGCCATATAAACATTTTTTCTTAGGAAGCCAGAAATGAAGAAATGATATATACTACACTCTCCTTGCCATCCCTGCTGATTCTGGGTGGTGCTTCTAGCAGGGAGAGCATCTAATGATGCAGTCCCACGTCGGAAGGATGGGTGAGACTCTGTTCTGAGATTTCTGGACCGAGAACCCATGCAGAGGAAGTGGTTATGGTGGCTATGGCGGCTTCTACTTGCAGTCTCTCACCCCTGTCTGTCATGTTCCCACTGGGGCATGTGGTGGAATGATCGACTACTCAGGCAGGGGATGCAGCACACTGCCAGATGCGTCGATGTGCAGCCTTCTCTCATGGTAGCCAGCTACAGACGGACGTAGACAACAACTCAGGTCTCCTGATTCTCAGAGGAGGCCTATTTCCTCTGGACCAGCAGCAGGAATGAATGGAGAAAGGGGTTAGAGAGTCACGAGGTAGGTGAACAGAGGCAGAGAAAACCTCCTCTACTCCTAGAGCCTGACCTTGGCTTTAAACCAGTGTGAGATAAGATCTGGTGGGATTCATGCTGCTGGGACTCTGGAGGTAAAAGTGACAAATATAGTTTCTCTGCCAATGTCTTGGACTTTGACCACTCAGATGCTTGGACTTTGAGCCTTACTAAAAGCTAGAAAAACACAGGCACATCATCCCATAAGACACCTTTTCAGCATCCAAAACCATAAATTCCAGAAACACTTAGGGCATAAAGATTCCTTGCCCCCATGCCAATCCCTGCTTCCCCAACTCTCCTATAGGTTGTGCTTAGTTTCTATACTCATTCATATTTATAAATCATATTTATTGAATGCTTACTGTGTGTAGAGTACTGTACTAAGCACTTGGAAAGTACAATTTGGCAACAAAGACAATCCCTACCCAACAATGGGCTCACAGTCTAAGTGAGGAGATGGGCATACTCTTACCAAAACATTTTTACTATCCAGTATCATATCTTATTTGAGGCTAGCATTGGTTCCCAAACACTGTTAACCAAAAAGGACATGCCATGAAGCTGCTGAATTGGTGCATTAGTACTGGCTGCCATCTGAGAACAGTAAATTAGCAACATACCCTCAGGCTGAAGCCAGGAAAATGGGTGGAAAAATTTGAAAGCAAGAAGATTTCCTTAAAAACTTAACTCTCTAACACAGCTATAAAGAAAGGGAGGAAGACCAAAAAAACAAAAAACAAAAAACCAAAAAAACCCCCCAAAACCTTGAAGCCTTGGTGAGCTGGGTTAGGAAAGGAGACAAAGACCCAACTGTTAACTGTATTTGCAAAATGCCCATTTTGTGACTTGTCCAATGCTCCTACGGGCACACACATTTTGTTTTAATAAGTAACACATGGGCATTCAACAAATGGAATCTTTGGGTTTTCGCTTGAAAAACCTCAAATGAGGATGGTATTGCATACTGAAGCATAAACTAATTTAAGCCAGTTGTTAGGATTGAATTGAAACAGTATGCTTCTAAGAAAGCAATGTATATTACCGTCCAAAAATAAATATCTCAATACATGCCCTTTGAAATCAAAACAAAACAAAAATATAATGCTAATGAAAGAATCTCTCAATTTATCCAAGTAGAGGTGCCTGTGATAACAATGGTAGAAAGTCAGAGCAATCATTAAACACAGAAAGTAGCTCAAAGGCAAACAACATTCCTTCCTCTCAGGGGAAAGGAGAGTAAATGATCAGAGTTTAGCAATGGGAAATAAAACTAATATGACAGTCAAGGCCATATTGATCTGCAGAGGTAAGAAATGGTACCTGATGTTTCAACACATTTATTCTTGCCAAAAGTTCAGAACTTTCCAGTCACACAAAGAGACCTGGCTTCTTTGTTTCAATTCAGCAATTAATATATCAAAAGATAAGGACCATCAATTCCCAATAGCAGATCAGACATACATTTTCTAACGCCCTTTGTTTTGGAGCATAAATGAAAAATTAGCAAATACAACCTTCTTATGGATCTCTCCTTCCCCCTCAGACACAAGCAAGCTGCTGGAGAAATATACACTGGTTAACCCCTTCGTTGAAGAAAACTGAAAAACTCTTGTGATAGGAGCAAAGAATAGATGACGGAGAACAGTGGATTATAAAACGATTCGCCAGGGACACCGAGAGAGAACAAGAAAACAAGAATGGATTATTTTCTTCTATTCCCAGTGTAATTGCATTCTATTTATACCACTGACTGGGGGAAAAATGATAAGAAATAAAGTCACTGCAGTGCAGAAGCAGACTAATACCTTGCTTTGGTGCTGAAGAAGAATTGGACCAGTTAAAGTAGTCTCAGAAGGACAATACATCACTGTTCCGAGATGCCACGAGAAGTATAAAGATGGGGAGACTATTAGAAGCTACAAATTCAAAGATCGCTCTGGGACAAATTCTGTCAAAATGCAATGATAGACAGACTTGTGTTATGAAAATACTGCATTACTTCTTTAATGTTTATATGACCTCAGTGATTTCAAAAGAAATGTTTGTGCATAAAGAAACATAATAAAAAATGTTTTTACTTGGCAGGACTTCATTTAGTGGAAAGACCTTTTTTCCATAAACATTTGATGCCTACATCTGCTAGAGATAAAAGGGAACTATAACTTTCTTTTAAAGGATGATAACCAGTGTTCACAGGCTATTTAACATACTTAATGGAGAAGGTTAATACTTCTGTAAATAAACTTTGCCTTATTAAATTAGCACTTCACTGAAATTAAAAAAAATTACTAACTGCCTCAGGTATTCTTGTTTATGTAGCCACTTTTTAAATAGTAAGAGAATTGCTCATTAGCAATGAAATAGGAAACAGTGGTGCATAGATTCTATTGGAGGAAAGTTTGATTGGTAAAAATATTCTTGAATCAAATATAATAATATCGGCAGGCTCAACATATGGTGATATGTCCTCCTATGGCCTGGCACTCTCTCCTTCATCCTTGGCGACAGACCACCACTTTACCCATCTTCAAAGCCTTACTAAAATCTTACCTTTTCCAAGAGATGTTCCCTTACTAAGCCTTCATTTTCCCACTCTCCCTTCTGCATTACCTATGCTTAGGTTGGTCTGTATCCCTTAAGTACTGTGATGCTTCCCCACTCCAGCCCCATATTTTCTTTAAACACTTGGCTGCTTGGACACTCAAACCACCCTCAGCCCCACAGCATTTGTACACGTCCTTATATTCTATTGTTTTTCCCTATCTGTAATTTATTTTAATATTTCTCTCCCCCAGTAGAATATAAGCACCTTGAGAACAGGCATTCCCTACCCAATCTATTATACTGTACTCTCTAAAATGCTTAGAACAGTGCTCTGCACACTGTCAGCACTCAATAAATATTGTGGATTAATTGAGCTGATTTACCAAATCAAATAAAATCATTCAGGTGTTTCTGTGGTAACGTTACATTTCGTTTGCTTGTTTTCAATTTAATATCTCACTTCCTAGATTGTACGCTCCTCAAGGGCAAGGACTATGTCCTTAACTTCTTTGCTCCCAAGTACCCAGAACAGTTTTCCGCAGATAGAAATGCTCAATAAATTCTGGAAAAAGAAAAAAAAAAACACTTTCCTGCTTCTGTATATTCTAATTACATGTATGCTGAATTACCTTGCTGTCCACCTTCATTTTAGCCTTGCTCCACAACAAAGGTCTTCTTTCACCCAGACAGCACAACACTACTCTATCAATCCATCAGTCGTATGTATTGTTTGCTTACTGTGTGCAGAACTCTGCCTTATAAACTGCCTCAGGTGTTCTTGTTTATGTAGCCACTTTTTTCATAGTAACAGAATTGCTCATTAACAATGAAATTGGAAACAGTGGTGCATAGATTCTACTGGAGGAGAGCTCCCTGACCATGACAAGCTTACAGTCCAGGATCCAGCTCCACTGAGGAAAGTCTAGCTTTCAAGCTCTCACTGAGAATACTCAGCTTGTCACTAATCAGTCTCATCACTCTCTGCAGAGCACAGTTCTAAGTGCTCGGAAGGGTACAGCAGAATGAGTAGACATGATTCCTGCTCTACTAAGCTAATATTTATTACTAATTACTAATATTTATTACTAATATTTGGGTTGCAGCGTGGCTCAGTGGAAAGAGCACAGACTGCGGAGTCAGAAGTCATGGGATCAAATCCCAGCTCTGCCAATTGTCAGCTGTGTGACTTTGGGCAAGTCACTGAACTTCTCTGTGTCTCAGTTACCTCATCTGTAAAATGGGGATTAAGATTGTGAGTCCCCGGGGGGGAAACCTGATCACCTTGTAACCTCCCCAGTGCTTAGAACAGTGCTTTGCACATAGTAAGCACTTAATAAATGCTATTTTTATAATTATCATTATTATTATTATTACAGCATTTGTTAAGTGCTTACTATGTGTCAAGCCCTGTTCTAAATGCTGGAGAAGATACAAGTTAGGTTGGACAGTCTATGTGTTTTTGTGTGTCAGTCTATGTAGGAGAAATAACTGAGGCACAGAGAAGTTAAGTGACTTGCCCTTGGTCACACTGCAGACAACGGGCAGAACTGGGACTAGAACCCAGTTCCTATGACTCTCAGGCCTGTGCTCTTCCCACTAGGCCATGCCACTTTCAGAAATTGTATCCAGGAACAGTCTGGATGGAGAGGAGAAGAACAATGCCGGGGGACGGTGCAGGGAGGGGGATGAAGAAGAGTGAATATTATGAGTGCAAAGAAGAGGATAAAATTGATTTATTCAATCAGGTTGCTAATTTAAGCATCAGAAATTTCCTTTTCACTTTAAATGTGCAGTAAACTCTTCTATTCCAAAACTATCTGGCAAATTCCACTTTCTGATGAAATGTCTTCCTCCCAGTGTCCCACTTTGCCAGATTTCCTGCCAGGTAATAAAGCCCAGCTGCTTTTGATTCTCATTCCCCCGGGGAGTGGTAAGAAACTCTCTATCGAATTGGGCTGGGCAGGGGGTGGGGAATGAAGGCAGATTAGACTTGCCTTCCTGGGGAAGGCTTTCCAGTACCAGTACAATCACTGGTGCTGGGGGATGCCCCTGTCCTCTTTCCTGGTGGGGTTGGGAGTCCAGCACAGACAAAATGGGTGGGTGGAGATGGCGGAGAAGAGGCTCCGACCATAGCTTCAGTGGTGGAGGGAGGGGCGGAGCAAGGGGATGCAGCGTGCATGGGATGCAATGATATTCATTCATTCAATCGTATTTATTAAGTGCTTACAGGATGCAGAGCACTGTACTAAGCGCTTGGGAAGTACAAGTCGTCAACATGTAGAGATAGTCCCTACCCAACAACGGGCTCACAGTCACATGGGTGGTCCCCCCCAAACTGAATGGTTCCCCCCAGGGGGTCTTCATCTGGCTCAACCATCAACTATGGAAGAGGCCTTGATGGCAGATGAAGCAGCAGAGGTGGCTTGTTTGTACCGCCAGTGCTGTGTATGTATGTATTATTATTATTATCATCATTACATTATGTGTTGATCGCTTACTATGGGTTCTAAGTACCAGAGGTAGATATAAGTTAATCAAGTTGGACATAGTTCCGGTCCCACGGTCTAAGCAGTTTACGTATACGCTTACATACAACATTCTTGAGGAGATCTGACCCTCTGGGCCCCACTCACTTCTCTCTGGCACCTACTCTCTCTTTCTTCCTTTTGTCCCCTTTCCCTGAAAATCTCACCCTCTGTCCTACCTGGAGCTCCCAAATATATGGTTAACCAAGGAAGGCCCAAACTTCTCTGCTTAGTTGATGCATACTAACAGGCTTCTTCCATTTAGTCCTGAATAAGAACTCTTGAGTGGTGAATCTCCCACTGTGTATCAGAGAACTCATTATTCTAGGGAAAAGCAGGTGAAACAGTATCATCTGCTCCAGCTCTAAAGAAACAAAACAAAAAATGATGGGATGAGTAACTGTGATACATTTCACAAATGTATTTTTTACCTTTTGTCCAGGCCGTAATACCTTCAGTGAAATGATGTCTGGATCCTGGCTAAAAAAGATTACCCTTATTACATCACCCAGCAAATCACGAAGACTCTGAGTAGCCTGCTGCCAAATCTGACTCTCAAATCCCTTAAAGATGCTGGACACCTCTTACAGCTATCATCCTCTTCTAACTACTCCAATCATTAAGGAGAGGCTAGGTGACAGAACCTGTTAGTGGACTGAGAGATCATTAACTAAAGGCCACCCTACAATTCCTGAAAGCCTTCACTTTATCTGGGTGAGCAGTTTCCTACCTTAGGATCAGACTTACTAATAAGGAAAATACTATTTTTGCAAGTTGAAACTATTAAATGTCAGAAGGACCCACACAGTTCACTGTGGCTTTTGTCCGCCTGGAATTCCTACCTCACTGCACAGATTTTAAGCAGGAATCACTGATCTTCGGTGCAAATCGGCATTATATGTCAGCCTCTGAAATGCAGCAATGCAGCCGGAATTTAAGAGTTACAGATGTGGAAATTTATCCCGGGTGCAGAAGGTAACATTCAATGTTTTAATGAAAATAAAGCTTTCAGTAAAAGAAAAAGGCAGGCGTTTGGTGCCTACAAATATTTATAAATGAACAAGGTTAGGATCCAGACTACAGAGATTTGTGTTACTGTACGATTTGTTCACCGGGTTAATTTAACAATTAATTTAATGACTCTTGCTTCTTCCCTCTCATACATTTTCCATATCTCACCTCTTATATCCCCATCTGCAGGAGCTGGGGCTGTTTTTGTAACCAAACTGGCACTTTGTTTGCTTTATTATTGTGATTGCATTGAGCTAAAACATACCCGTACTACACCTCAATGCTTTTGATGGGGCTAATGCCTATGAAGCCGTCCATTCATAATGGATAATTTTCCTGCCCTAGTCTATGTAGAGATTGACTTTGAATATAGGATATGAAGGTATACTTTTAACCTAGAAAGGCGAGAGCAATTTGGCAGAACCATCTGAAACTTGTTCAACTATGAAAATGACTGTTGGAAACAGTAGGCTTACATCAACAATGCTGATCCACTTAAAAATAGTTATGCCATTAAAATGAAAAGTTAGATTTTCAGTTCCAATCAGTATTACGACTTTTCAGGCTCTGGAAATGAATACATGACATCGTGTAAGGGCTAGTAATTCTGTGATTTTCAGAGTTAAGAGGCTGAGTAGTACTGAACAAACTGACAGCACTGTAGCACCAATTCCCTCAGTCAATCAATCAATGGCATTTATTGAGCACTGTGTGCAGAGCACTATACTGTACTAAGTGCTTGGGAAAGTACAATATAATTTTTAGACAAAATCCCTGCCCACAAGGAATTTACAGTGAGGAGGCTGGCATCAGAGAAACAAAGTATGCAGGACGGATTGCAGTGGGAGATAAGCACTTAGTACAGTGCTCTGCACATAAGTGCTCAAGAAATACGATTGATTGATCAGCAAGGTAGGGTGGGGGGAGAGAGGTAATTCCATACTTTAAAGTCATTATTAAGGAGTTTCTGATGGATATGGAGCTGAATGGGCAACCATTGGAGGTTATGAAAAGTGGACAGGTATGGTGTGAATGTTTTTTCAAGAAAATGATCCTCACAGAAGAGTGAAATATGGAATGGAGGGGGGAGATAGAGAGGTCGGTGAGGAGACTGATGCAGTAGTTAAGGCAGGATATGACAAGGGTTTGGATTGGCTTGAAAAGGGAGGAAAGGCCTCCCTTTCTAGAAAAGTTGTCAAGGTAGAACCAATAGATTTCCTGTCATTGTATATGTGGTTTTGATGAGAGAGATGAGTCACAGATAATGCTTGGATTATGGACTGGTGCGACAGAGAGGATGGTGGCATTGTCCGCTGTGATAAGAAAGTTAAGGGAAGGACAGGGTTTGGGTGGGAAGACGAGGAGTTCCATTTTGGAAAAGTCCAATTTGAAGTGGCAGTGGGACACTGAAGCAGAAATGTCCTGAAGGTAGGAGGAAACGAGACTGCCGAGAAAGAGAAGCAGGGCCTGGGGAGGTAGATTTGGGAATCATCCACATGGAGATGGTAGTTGAAGCCATGGGAGGGAATGAGTTCTCCCAAGAAGAGGGTGTAGATGGAGATGGAAGAGGACCCAGAACTGAGCCTTGAAGAGACCCTCAAAGTTAGGGGGTAGGAGGCAGAGAGGTGCCCGTGAAAGAGTATGAGAAGTAGTAGCCACAGAGCTGGGAGGAGATCCAGGAGGATATAGTCTTAGTGAAGCCAAGATTAGATAATGTTTCTAGGAGAAATGCGTGGCCCACAGTGTAGAAAGCAGTGAAGACACAGAGGACAATTAGGATGGAGTAGAAGCCGTTGAATTTGGCATTAAGGGAATCATTAATGACCTTAGAGCATGCTGTTTCAGAGTGAAGGGTGCAGAAACAAGATTGGAAGGCATCAAGGAAAGAACTGGAGAAGAAGTGGAGGCAGTGGGTGCAGAAACTTAAGGAGTTCAGAGATGACTAGTAGGAAGGAGATGGGACTATAACTGGAGAGTGCTGTGGGGTGAAGGGAGGGTTTTTTTTAGGATGGGGGTTGATGGACAAGTTTGAAAGCATTGGAAAGTGAAAGGTTGAAGACTGCAGTCAGGAAAGAAAGAAGGGAAAAGTGTTTTGAAAAGGTGCAAAGGGATGGGGGTGGAGGTGCAAGTGGAAAGGGTAGAATTTGAAGTGAGACAGCGGTATCTCTTGGGATACCACTGGGAAGTTTAGGAGAGTTGAAAGTGGGCAGGAGGAAGGTGGTTTCAATTTTGCTGATGAACTATGGGGCAAGGTCATTAGGGCAAGAGATGTGAGTACGGGGGGGTGGGGTGGGAAGGAGGCTTGAGGAGGCTACCAATCAACCTACGCATCAGGCAAAAACTCCTCACCCTCGGCTTCAAGGCTGTCCCTCACCTCGCCCCCCTCCTACCTCACCTCCCTTCTATCCTTCTACAGCCCAGCCCACACCCTCCGCTCAAATGCCGCTAATCTCCTCACTGTGCCTCATTCTCGCCTGTCCCGCCACCGACCACCGGCCCACGTCATCCCCCTGGCCTGGAATGCCCTCCCTCCACACATCCACCAAGCTAGCTCTATTTCTCCCTTCAAAGCCCTACTGAGAGCTCACCTCCTCCAGACTGAGCCCCCTCCTTCCTCTCCCCCTCCTCCCCCTCCCCCCTGCCTTACCTCCTTCCCCTCCCCCAGCACCTGTATATATGTATGTTTGTATGTATTTATTACTCTATTATATTTGTGCATATTTATTCTATTTATTTTATTTTGTTAATATGTTTTGTTTTGTTGTCTGTCTCCCCCTTCTAGACTGTGAGCCTGCTGTTGGGTAGGGACCATCTCTATATGTTGCCAACTTGTACTTCCCAAGTGCTTAGTACAGTGCTCTGCACACAGTAAGTGCTCAATAAATATGATTGAATGAATGAATGAATGAGGAAGGAATTGAAAAGCTGAAACAGCTGGCACAGGTAATGGGCATGGGAGTCAATAAGGACCCTCACGCACAATCTCAGACCTGAGGTCTTTGTGGGGTTGCACCAAAGCTCACCCATCATTTAGCACAAGGAGATGCCAGCCTCATCATTCCATGGTGTGGGCTTTGATAAGAAACATTTATAGGAACTTTTACAGAACCCTTCCCTATTCATAGTCTGCAGCATCTTCTAAAACGGGGCTGGCTGTTCAGACTTCCAGAGTATTACCAAACAATGGTCCTGCTGATTCTGAGCAACTATTATTCTAAGGCCATCTCCTTGTGTAGATTTTCCCATAGTCAGCATACACCCTTGAGCTGTTTTCTAGGTTGGAGATTGGTTTGTTTTGAGCCACCCATATTTTCAGTGTTTAATGGCATACACTGCAAGATAGCAGGTAGGGATGCAATCCGCGGCGATGAAACAATATTTCAGAAGCAGATACTGCCTTATCTTCATCTGCTCCACTGCACACTGAAATGCTCTTATTGAGTGTAAAAATCACTTTCACCATAAAAATTATTGTGGCCTTTGCTTCTATACTATCCAGCGATTCTTTCAAAAACCAGAGTGGGTATATCATACAATGAAACTGATTTTAGTAAATGGAGGATGATGCAGCTGCATTTTAATATCACAGGCGAGTTCATTATAAAACATGCTAGAACAGATAGACAATGGAGAAAAAGAAACAAGCTAGGAAAATTCCTTGTGCTCATCATTAAATATGGCCTGTTAATTACTTCTTTCAATTTGTTTGATCAGGTTTGCCAAAGCAAAGAATTGGAAAGTATGAATCAGATAGTGGTATCTAACGGAACATGGGGAAATTAAGTGCAGTCAAGAAGCCATGTAATAGCTTGTGGAAAGTATCAACCACCCTCCCCCTTCTTGGCATTCTCAGAAATGTCAGGTCACCTACCAGGGAGTTGGTATTCAGGTGGTTACCTAGCAGACTAAATTATACAACAGGACATCCTGACCTCAGCCTCTAATTTCAAGGTGGTTTCAGTGCCCTCTGATCATCCCAAAGGATCAAGTGAGGACAGCAGAGAGTCCAGATTTCCCCTCCAGGCTTTAGTAAGTCAGTGAGCTAGCCTATTGTAGCCCACCTCCTCCCAGATTATGATCTACTCAGATGTTGGCCATTCATGCATGAATTTATCAACTACAAAGTTGAGATGGAACTGGATCCAAGAAAGACCACCTGAGGTACATTAGAACCAGGAGGAGGGCTTGGAATCAACCTCTCCCAGGTGTGTCCTGGTAAAGAATAGACCCCATCCTGAGGCAGACCCAGGAATATTCCCTCCACAGCAGATTTTCCAGATGGCTGCTTACCTGACTCCTACCGTCTGCCTGTGGACCGTGTAGAAATCTGGAGTCCCCAGAGGTTTCCAGATAGTGTATGGAAGATCTCAGTTTCTTGGTAGTTCCTTTTGCAAACTCCGGGATTTGTTTAAACCCCTGGTAGTTGTTTTTCTCTCTCCATCAAGTTAGTCTGAATAAATTACTAGGGGGAGTGAAACAATACTTGGGGAGTATTTTTAATTGATGCATTGGACTCACTCATTCTCAGCCTCAAGTCTGGAGATCCTGGTGCCCTGGGCTTCTTATCCACACGGACTCCAGGATCTCCCAATTCGGCATCTGCTTCCTGCCTCCTTGTGGGCTCTCAGGCTCTTTTCACTAAGCCAGAAGATTATGGGCTACTTCAATCCCAATCTCTAGTACACATCTCCCCTACCATCAGTCTCTAAGGAGTTCTGGCCCAGTCATGGGCCGAGCTGGGAATTAGTATTACCTCACTGGTGGAGGAACAAGGTGAAAGGAAGGAGTTTGGTAGGAAAAGGAGTGAAATGGAATAACTAAGGGATCTGAGGTTGCCTTTCAGTGTTTCTAAGTGATTGTGTGGGTGTAAATTGAGAAGCAGCATGGCCTCATGGAAAGAGCACAGTCCTGGGAATCTGAGGTCATGGATTCTAATTAGAGCTCCGCCAGTTGCTGGCTCTTCGAACCTGGGCAAGTCACTTCACTTCTCGGTATCTGTAAAATGGGGATTCAATACCTGTTAGACTTCAAGCCCCACATCTACCTGATTACCTTGAACGTATCCCAGTACTTAGATGGTGCTTGGCACATAGGAAGCACTTAAAAATTCTGCAATTATTATTGTCAGCTCCTTTAAAGATTCATTATAATATTTCCTTATGTTAGCATGGCTAACGAGGAATATGCTCTAGCATTTGCCCAACTATTTCTTCCTTCTCATTTGTCCATGAGGCATGCCACTGACTAGTACTAGAGACAAAGAGGGTGCTAAAGAAAATACAGAACCAGAACAGCGGTGGAAGTTAATAACCCAACTAATCCTTTATGACTTTCGTTAACACTAAGATTTTAAAACCTTATTAAAATTGGGCGAAGAAAGGAAAAAGACCTAGTTTTCATTCTGGTGTTCATTATTTTTATATCTCATGCTGATGACCAATTAGAGTTCATTCCTAAACACAGGATGTCTTGATTCACTGCTAATGAAATATGTTAGTCGAACAGCAGAACAAACCCATGTTGGATGACACATGTTGGATGAACTGTTCTACAGGTGGATAAAGTTGGCCACTAAACAACTATCCTAACTTTATTCCTTTCCAAAATGCTCGTTTAAAGCCAGTAGACCCAAACTTGAATAACCAAAGGAAAATAAAGTCATTTTAGTGGTGAGCTCCTCAGAACAGAATTCGCTTTTCAAAGTGATTATTGATCTCTTTACAACTAAAAAAATTACTTTATCTTGAAAGGCCATAAATCCATTTGAGCCCTTTAGCTCTCTAGTCCAGTGGGATTTAAAAACAAGAATGTTCCTCCTCTCATGACTGACAATCTTATAAAATGTCCCACCTAAAATAAACTGGACTGGGCCAATGAGCTTCTTTAAACTAAATGTCTCCTTCTTGCAGGTGTGCAGGGCAACGAATTCAGTTGGACCATGGATATCCATCACCCAGGAATGCTCCAAGGGATTTTGCACCCATTACTTACAAACCTGCTCCACAGAAATCATTTGCTGAAATATTTCACATACCCCTTATATCAACTATAACATTTTGGCTACTCCACGAAGGCAGAATTAGGGAACAGTCCTCTGACAACACACCTTTGCTGGAAACAATGTGATATGGTGAATGTAAGGATCAATCAATTTATAGTACTTATTAAATGCTTACTTTGTGAAGGGCACTGTAGTAAGTACTTGGGAGAATAATACCATAGGTTTGGGAGACTCGATCTCTGCCCTCGAGGAGTTTAAAATCTAAAGGGGGAGAAGACACTAAAATAAGTTACAGGTAGCGGGAGAAGGCACCTGACTTGAGAGATAGCTACATACAATGCTATGGAGGGCAGGGGGAGGGTGTTAGGGCGGGTCCCATGTGTTTAGTGATATGAAAGTACCAGAATGACATTAGAGGAGGGAATTGTGGGGGGAGAGGAGATATTAGTCAGGGAAGGCCTCCCGGAGGATATGACTTTAGAAGGGTTTTGATGATGAGGAGAGCAGTGGTCTGCCAGATGTAAATCAGGAAAGGGTTCCTGACAGATAAGATGGTGAGAGCAATGAGTTGCCAGCGCCTACGTAGAAAGACTTATGGACATCCCTGCGACATCAAAGGACATAACTACAATGTGATTTTACCTTAATATTCTCTGTTTGTTTATACACAATCTCCCACCAGGTCTTAGCTGGATTTGCACACAAGCTAATTAATGTGACTAGCAAATAGTCCTCAGTTCCCTTTGCAAGTCTCCATAGGGGTTCCAGAATGACTTGACTGAGCCCTTGGCATAATTATATAAAGCCATGAATGTGGGGAGCCTTGGCTTTCAATAACTGGAATTTTTCACTGGTCAGCTTTTGCCATTCCCCAAGAATGCCAGATTAAAATAGAAAAAAAACAACAACCCAAAAACCCCCACCAACCTTTTGGTGCATATTTTTATTTGTGGTCAGTTTGCATCAGTTCTTTTAATTCACTCAGGTTCATTTTGTAAGTGATCTCACTGAGGCCCAGAGAAGTTAAGTGAGTTGCTCAAGGTCACACAGCAGATAGGTGGTAGAGGCTGCATTAGAACACAGATCTTCTGGACTCCCAGACTATGCTCTATCTGCTACGTCGTGTTGCTTCTCTATGTCCCCTTCTCATCTCTCTCACCATCTCACTGTTGGGAACTGTTTTCCCTTTCACATGTCGTAGACAACTGCTCTCCCCATCTTTAAAGCCCTTCTAAAATCACATCTCCTCTAGGAGGCTTTTCTTGATTAATGCATCACATTTTTTAGTAGAAATATTTAGGGATATATTTAAATGACCATATTTGTGAGAATGTCATTTAGAAACCTTACTATAATGTAAACTGTGTCTTGGAGCATCTTTATGTTTTGAAATGTTGGGGTACACCTTCGTACCTGGACAAGAAGAACCTCTCCACTTTCTACCTATGGAGTGGGGCCTGGACCCTCATCTGGATATTCTACTTGGCATGTAGTCCCAGAAAATCCTAAGTGTGGGCGATCATTAGCTCGAAAAACACAGGAACATTTTATATCCCACTCTCCTGAAGAGTATGTCTTAGTCAGTAAACATAGTATTTCCTGTTCACCAAAATAACCCTAACCTTAGTTGTCTTTTACAGATCTTCTCACAGAAAGGAGGTCTCGTTTAAATTAAAAGAAAAAAAAGTTTATGCTGAAATTTCAAACAGTAGACTGTTCCCGGTACAGCAATGAGAAAAAAAGAACCATTTAGCCACCTTTGACTATTAGCCATAGCTCCCTGGTATATTTCCATTTGGAAAATCTTCACTTTTCCACAGTCTTCATCGGGCCAAATAAACCTCCTGGGTAGTGGATCAGCACAGCTGGCAGCATGTTACCAAAACATACATTTGGAATACCAGTAAAGGATAATGCCAGTTTTAAGGAAATATGCAAGTCTGATTTCCTATAAAATGCCTTCTACACTAAACTCAATCCTAGAATTACTGTGCTAATATTTCCAGTATGTTCATGACGTTTGATAGATCTAATTATCTCATATTGGAAGCCGTCCCCCAAGCAACAGCTTTTGGTGGATGTTTTGGGTTTTGTTTTTTTTTTTTTTAATGCTTGATTTTGCTAACATTACACTGTCTTATTTGCTTTGGATATTTCAACTGTCATTCCAGAATCAGATTATTCATGCTATTTTTACTCTGTCTCGATGGGCATGACCACGTGGTGAAGAAAATCTCTATATAGTAGGAGTCTTGTAAAGTGTTCCCTAGGTATTCACAGGATATTGGTTAGAGAAAGCCCCGCAGATGACTTGACGTCTGTGTACGTCACTAAACAAACACCCAACAGCATCTGCACTTAAACCACTAGGAAGTGTATTAAAATACCTCATAGCTCTTCAGGCTTTCAGAGGGTGCAGCATGAAGGGCTGTGGCCAGCCAGCCATTGGAGAAGCCTCCAGGTGGAATAAAGATGGGAAAGGTGGGGCTACGGCTACTGAAGACGAATGCGACATCAGACAGGAGGACTGGGAGTGAGGCCAGTGCAGTGCGTGTTCACACAGTCAACCACAGACAAGCAAAGAGGTGAACCCAAATCCCACGAATGCCAAGGATCCTGTACTAAAGAAGGAGCTAGAGAGCCAATTATCTCATGCGGTGTGTTTGCCCCCAACACATTATTCACACCATTTCTTTAGAAATATTTTTACGTTTTTCAATAAGTGAAATCGAAAAGGATACAAAATTACCACCACAGTTCTTCCTGAAATGCCTAGCGGCAATGTTATCCAAAACAATTTGAACAATTCATTCTGACGTAGTTTTAGTAGGAAAATCACTTTAATGTCTCATTTCAGGACAAAATATCACCCAAGGAGGAACTGCATTTTATACTAAGTGCTACAAGAAGATTAAATACCAGGCAGGCTATGCTTTTAGCAAGGCAAACCAATGATTTCGGAATGAAACTGATAAAAGAAAGCAATCACTTATTCATGCTACTCCAAATAATTCATACAACCATATACTGGTATTTCAGGTAAATAGACTCCTTCCAATTCTACAGTAGTATTTAAGAGAAATTGTTCATTAAGTACTGATTCTATTATTATACTCTGGGGGAGATTAATTACCTTCTTCTTGGGTCACTTTTAGTAGGAGAGATTTAATGGATTAGTAATTGGGTGTGATATGATGGCAGTGCTTACAGTTTTTTCAAAGATGATTAATGTGAACTCTACCAGAATTTAGGATAGCTAGAAATGACAGCCCTTGCCAAATTAAATACTTTCCATCACAGATGTGCTTATATTTGAAAAAGGACTTTTTATTACAACCCATCATGATTAAAGTAGTGTAAAGCCACTGGCCTTATTCTGCTGAAACATAAATAGAACTCCCCGACAAAATCCCCTCTGGCAGTAGACTACAGTACCATACAGACTCATAACACACTGATGAGATAAAGACTATTATTTTACATTATCTATATAATTAATACCACTGTGTGCCAATTCATTAGGATCTGGAGGAGAGATAATTTTCTTCCTGGGCAAAATTTGGGATTTGTTTATCCCATGTATCAGGACCAATCCAAAGCCATCTTGTGATTAGGAGGATCACAAACGAATATGGACCCAGAAATTTCACCCAAATTCCATCAATAAAGCTGTACAAGATCCAGAAGCCATGAGGGAGTTGCACCAGCAAAAAGGTAAGAGAAACAAACAGGATTTTATTAGAAGGAAACAACAGAGAATTGGTCAAGCAGTTGCAAGGCAGCCATGCTCAGCCTCTGAAGGATTTTTAGGACTGATTAACAGAGCATCCTCCCAAAAATCAGTCCTAATCATCTGGCCATGGGGCTTGGCCCAAGCTAAAGAAGATTTCTGTAAACTCAAGTTTAAACTGAAATTATTCACAATGATGCCTATAACCATGTTAATCCACACTTATCTTGCTTTTTTTTAAAAAAAAATCACAGATGTAGTTTGGAGAGAGAAATAATTGACCATATGCAATGGATTGGGCCATAGGTTTCTCAGGACAGGATTCTGATTCTTAGCTCATACCAAGTTCTCAGCTAAAGAGGCCCAAGTTCCTTTCCTCTGTCCCTATCAGAGCTCAACTTTAAGCCCCCATAGAAGGAGGGAGGATGAAGGGCTTGTCATCTATTGAACCAAAAGCCAGGTTCTCACCAGATTATTCCAAAGACAATGGATGTTGGGGCTAAGGAGATGATTAGACCAATCAATAGACAATTTTATTTATTGAGAGTCCCCTGAACACAGTAAGTGCTCAATAAATATGATTGAGCACTTACTGTGTGCAGAGTACTGTATCAAGCCCTTGGAGTTAATAGACATGTTCTCTGCCCACAACAAGCTTACAGTCTAGTTAATATGGTGGCTACTTGTGGCTTGGCTAACTATATCCCCTTCAAGACTCAATATGGGGAAGCAGGGGAAGAGAAGAATAGGATACGGATGTAGAGGCAGAGAGTCTTGTGGTTGAATAATGGGATCGTAAAGAAGATTAGGGGAGAGGGCAGAAGGATGGGGTATTGCTGTAAATATCCAGGAAAGCATGAAGATCCTTGAATAGGAGAAAAATGGGGATGAAAAAATTGGAGTGGGGAAGAGAGAAAAAGAGGGCAGCAGAGAAGAAGGCACAAGGTAAAATGGAGGGGGGGGGGGATAAAAGTGCTGAACGGTGGGTGATGAGTGCTGCTGTATCATCCCAAGGACATGGGGAACGTAAACTGGAAAGTAACCAGGGAACAATGCTCTCTTTGCTGTTTGCATCAGATAGGATCATTGGAACCCTCCTGGGAGGCAGTGGAAATAAACACTGCTTCCGGATTATGATTCCTGAAAGAGCCTTTTATGTTGAACTGAGGCAGGATCACAATATCACCTATTTTGCCTAGTAAAGCTTTCTTGGAACTAATGGCATTCTGGCTGTGGACTGCAAATACTAAACAGTGAGTAAAACTATCAGTAATATTTATTGAGCACTTACTGTGTGCAAAGCACTGTAATAATGATAATAATAATAATAATAATGGCATTTGCTAAGCGTTTACTATGTGCAAAGCACTGTTTTAAAGCGCTGGAGGAGTACAAGGTGACCAGGTTGTCCCACTTGGGGCTCTCAGTCTTAATCCCCATGTTACAGATGAGGTAACTGAGGCACAGAGAAGTGAAGTGACTGTTTCATTCAGTGGTATTTATTGAGTGCTTACTGTGTGCAGAGCACTGTACTAAGCACTTGGGAAGTACAAGTTGGCAATATAGAGAGACGGTCCCTACCCAACAACGGGCTTACAGTCTAGAAGGGGGAGACAGACAACAAAACAAAACATGTGGACAGGTGTCAAGTCATCAGAATAAATAGAAATAAAGCTAGATGCACATCATTAACAAAATAAATAGAATAGTAAATGTGTACAAATAAAATAGAGTAATAAATCTGTACAAATATATATACAGGTGCTGTGGGAAGGGGAAGGAGGTAGGGCAAGGGGGATGGGGAGGAGGAGAGGTAAAAGGGGGCTGAGTCTGGGAAGGCCTCCTGGAGGAGGTGAGCTCTCAGTAGGGCTTTGAAGGGAGGAAGAGAGCTAGGTTGGCGGATGTGCGGAGGGAGGGCATTCCAGGCCAGGGGAAGGACGTGGGCTGGGGGTCGACGAGGAGCAGAGGGTGTGGGCTCAGCTGTAGAAGGGGAGAAGGGAGGTGAGGTAGGAGGGCGTGAGGTGATGGAGAGCCTTGAAGCCGAGAGTGAAGAATTTTTGCTTGATACATAGGTTGACTGGCAGCCACTGGAGATTTTTGAGGAGGGGAGTAACATGCCCAGAGTGTTTTTCTGCACAAAGATGATCCAGGCAGCAGCGTGTAGACTGAAGTGGGGAGAGACAGGAGGTAGGGAGATCAGAGAGGAGGCTGATGCAGTAATCCAGTTGGGATAGGATGAGAGATTGAACCAGCAAGGTAGTGGTTTGGATGGAGAGGAAAGGGCAGATCTTGGCGATGTTGCGGAGGTGAGACCGGCAGGTTTCAGTGACGGATTGGATGTGAGGGATGTACGAGAGAGCAGAGTCGAGGATGACATCAAGGTTGTGGACTTGCCCAAAGTCACACAGCTAAGTGCAGAGCCGGGATTTGAACCCATGACCTCTGACTCCCAAGCCCAGGCACTTTCCACTGAGCCATGCTGCTTTTCTAGTGCTTGGGAGAGTATGACACAACAACAGACACATCCCCTGCCCACAGCTAGCTTACAGTCTAGAGGGGGGAGACAACTATGGAATTCCATAGAGATTAATCAATTCCTAGGATTACAGGATAATGAAAATGGAAGTAATCTTGAAAACTGCATAGTGTACCCCCATCCCTGCATCTAGGCTGGTGAATGGCCCAAGAGTAGAGGAGAAATGTTTGTCTATTCTTAAAGATCATCAGGGTTGGAGATTACACTCTTTCTCTTATTTACCTATTCCAGATTTTTAATACTCCATGAGCCAAGAAGCTTTTCCTATGTCAATCCATAGTTCTCTTGCTTTAAATACATTTCCTCATTCTAAATGCAATGGATATGAAGGACAACTGGTTAGAACCCGCCCCATACAACTTTTATATCCTTACTCACTTTAATTAACCTTCTCCTCTACAGGCTAAATAATGTCAGTTGCTTTAATCTTTCCTTACCCATCCAATTTATCGATGTAACTTTTAAAGTGTATTAACCAAAGTTGAACATTCTCCTCTAATAAGGGTCTGACCAATGCAGGATGTAACCGAAAAAAAAAATACTCCTGACTTTTACATGCTACACTAATTAATTTATGCAAGAAAAGGGTAGCAGCTGTCAAAATGAAAGCACTGTATTGCTGACTAATATTTAGCTCCGAGTTGATTCTGAAGCTCAGGTCTTGGGTCCGCAGTACCTATGTCTAACTAGGCTTTCCTTTCATGTGTTTGGGTTGGATTTATTTTTTTCATGCCCTCAAAGCCTTAACTCACAATTGTCCTTATTGGATATGATACAGTTTTTGTAAGACCATTTTTCATTCTGCCTAGGTCACCTGAATTTTATCCCTATCTTGTACCCAATTTCCGAACAGCACTTATAGGTTTCCAGTTCTTTTATCCAAGTCATCAGTAAAGATATTGAACTAGAATTGTTGGTCACAACCCAATAGTTCCACGTTGACACTGAGCTTTAATGACCACACACTGTGTGACTTTTATGGCAGGTATATTCCCACCTGAGATCATGATGCCACTAATATAGATAGATTACATCTGTGACTTCTTTAGTGTTACACATTTTGGCACTCTATCATAGAAGGAGAATACATTTACTATACAAAAAGCCATGCTAATTTTTTCCTAGTACCTCATGGTTTTTTGGTATGGTTCTAATTTGTTGATTGGTTAATGATTATTAATCATTACTAAATAGTAATAACAACAATAATAATGGCATTTGCTAAATGTTTACTATGTACCAAGTATGGCACTAAGCACCAGTGTAGAAGATAAAAAAATAATCGGTCAGACACAGACACTGTCTCAACTGGGGATTATAGTGTAGGGGGAAGGAAGAACAGGAATTGAATTCCCATTTTATAGAGGAGGAATCTCAGGCACAGAGAAGTTACTTCCCAAAGTCACACAGCAGGAAAGTGATCCAGATGGGATTAGAACCCAGGTCCACTGAGTACTGGGCCCATGCTTTTTCCACTGAAATGACCATCTTATAATTACTAGAACCACCCTTGTCCTTGTTTGGAAAGATAGACACAACATTTGCCCTTTTCACATCATCAGGGATTCTTTCTGTCTTCTTTAATCCTCAAAAATAGCAACCAGTATCTCTGCATTGGCATATGTCAATTTCATGAGTGTCCTTGGGGATAAAACAACATATTCCATTAACACAATTTTTTTTAAATCCATCAGTAGGATTTATCTACTCTCTACTGTACATATTACGCTCCTGGGAGAATATAGTAGAATTAGTGGCTTGATCCTTGTCATTAAGGAGTTTACAACCTAGTAGGAAATTCAGTTTAAATGTAAAATTATAAGCACATGCCAAGATGCTAAGGGGTGAGCCCGTTGTTGGGTAGGGACCATCTCTATATGTTGCTGATTTGTACTTCCCAAGTGCTTAGTACAGTGCTCTGCACACAGTAGATGCTCAATAAATACAATTGAATGAATAAATTAGGATAGAAGGAAGAAGAAAAAGAAGCTGTGTACATGAGTCAGTGTTAGTGTTGTTATAGGAAGATATGCATAAGAGTTCTATGGCAGTAGCACAGAAGAACAGCTGAGAGATTACTCTGACATTCCAATTCTTCATCACAAGGTGGACTTGCTATGACCAACTATTTAATCTTGATCATTCTTGTAAAGTCAGAAGTGCAAATAAATTAAAAAACAAAGCAGCAACAACAACAACAATGAAACCCTGCCATCTGGCACCAGCTTTATCTTCTTGTGAACTTGGGGGAAAGCTAGGAAGAAGGAAAATGGCAAGGGTGATGTTTCCATTTAACTTTTTTTTTGGCTAACAATGAAGATCCTCTTGTTTCTTTTATCTCTTGCTAGCTGCATCACCTTGGTAACTTTATTTTTTTCCAAGGTTGCTTTTACTTTGTATTTCTTACTCATGAGCCTAATTTCCACTTCTCCTAGTTTAGATTGTTGAAGGATTCTGGGTGTGGCCAATGTGCATGTATTATCCTTCTTGTATGATTCACAAGCTCTTCCTGGAAAATGGACAAAATGGTTTACTTCCCCATTCCCTCAGGATTCCAGGCTGCCCAAATTCAATCTCAGTTTTGTGCAGTCTTTTGGGGAGCTTCTTCACCTTTTCTTTTTCATCCCACCGCCCTCCCCACCTGCCCCCGCCACGACATTTTCCTCTTCCAGCTCTCTGCTACACAACGGGAAGATAGCATATGAATCGTCTAAGCGGGTTTTGGTCAGTCACTAATATAGTGCAAGACCCCCCTCCGGGAGTCTCGGAGGGTAAAGTTGCAGTCATCCCCTAGCCTTCAAACTTCACAACCTGGCTTACACCAGAAAAGCAAATCAATCAATCAATCGTATTTATTGAGCGCTTACTGTGTGCAGAGCACTGTACTAAGCGCTTGGGAAGTACAAGTTGGCAACATATAGAGACAGTCCCTACCCAACAGTGGGCTCACAGTCTAAAAGGGGGAGACAGAGAACAAAACCAAACATACTAACAAAATAAAATAAATAGAATAGATATGTACAAGTAAGAGTAATAAATATATACATATATACAGGTGGTGTGGGGAAGGGAAGGAGGTAAGATGGGGGGGATGGAAAGGGGGACAAGGGGGAGAGGAAGGAAGGGGCTCAGTCTGGGAAGGCCTCCTGGAAGAGGTGACCTCAGAGGAGAGAAGCATGAGAACAATAAAAGCAATGAACTTAGGTTCTTTCCCGGGAGCATCAGGTTAGACTCCTGGTCACTGTCCCAGTCAGTCGTATTTATTGCCTTCTTGGTGGCTGACTGAGTTTGGTCAAAACTTTCAGGCCAGAAGGAAATCATATAGAGCATTCTGACTTGATTTTAAGACATCACCAGGTGGAAAATTAGCTCTACATTTTTACCGATTGTCAAGGAGAAGAGAAGCGGAGAAGCAGTGTTCCCTAATGGATAGAGCATGGCCCTGGGAGTCAAAAGGACCTGGATTCTAATCCTGGATCTGCACTTGTCTGCTGTGTGACCTGGGGCATATAATTCACTTTTCTGGGCCTGTTAGCTCATCTGTAAAATGGGGATTAAGACTGTGAGCCCCACGTGCCCATCCTGGTTAAATTATATCTACCCAGAACTTCGTACCATGCCTGGCAGGTAGTCAATGCTAACAAATACCATAAAGAAAATAAAATGCAATAAAGATTGGAAGCTCACAGGTTTAGGTCTGGTTCTTGATTTTATTTTCCTTCTCCCACCTAAATGTTTTATCAGCAATTTCTTAACATTCCATAGGAGCTGTATTCATCAGTTCTCATTTCTTCAGACACTAGCATAGACCCCACAAAACAAATATCTTCACTGATGATGCCTGAAACTACTGAGGTAAAAGACTGTATTTTCTGGATGCTGCCAGTCCTCAACATTTCCTGCTAAATCACATTCAAAAAGATGAAATGGTTGAAATGTAGAAAATTCAGCATTATCCATCTCTTTATGCCCTACAATGGAAAAATCATATGCTTCTTTCCAAACTGAGAGCAAAAAAGGTCATGTTCTATTGTCATCTGGAAAGTATAAGGAAAAGCTGAGAACAAAAGATAAACTGTCAGAGTAGATAAACCCACTTTCATGCACAGTATGGAAAGGGTAATTTTGTGCAATTTGTTTTTATTTTATTTATTTTACTTCAATGGTGCCTTGTTTCAGTTGTACCTTCCCAAGTGTTTACTGTAATGTCTAGCACTCAAATGTCACTCAAATCCCATTAACTGTGGGGCCTTTCCTCAAAAGAAAATGGCAGAATTCTATATTATTGTGAGAGTACTTAAAATCAAAAGGTAAAATTATGAAAAATAAACATAAAACTACACTCTACACTACTCAGAGGATTAAGGAGCCTTGGGTCAGAATGTAAATTTACCATATAGTCCATATATAGATAGGAAATATTGGATTGGTGGAAGACTGGGCAGGGAACATGCCTGCCAACTCTGTTATATCGCACCCTCCCAAGTGCTTAGTACAGTGCTCTGTGCACAGTGACAGATAAATATGATTGATAGAGTCAAAATGAACTTGACTTGCTATTACTGCTTTTGCCTTAAAACATTTTCAGAAGCAACAATCCAAGTCATACAGGACAGCTATTTCATTGGTGGCCAATCCAATCTGCCATATCCCAACAGGAAGTAGAAGTCTGAACTCACTACGTATAGCTCTGAATTCCTCAGAAGAAGAGCACTATACAAATCAAAAATGAGATGCTATTATTGCTCAAACAACCATAATCTACACACTTAACAAAATTAAAAAACAAAGGACTTTAGGTTATGTGGACTACAAATCATACAAAATAGTATTACAAAGAGATAGCACTGTGAATGAAATTGTCCTCTAACACAAATCCATTATCCTATGCCATTTTCATAGACACTGATTACACAAACACATTTCTTGTACTTATCTACTGTAGAAACATGACCAGGTTTTTTTTTTTCCCCTCCAATTGCCCTATGTGGGAATAAAAATTTCAACTCTGAAAAATATCCAGCACCACCTTTCAGATTCAAGGTACATGGTCTTCTAATGCCCTACAGATACTAATTTAGCCTTTGCGCAAGGTTTTCAAGATCCAGTCACCATTAAAAATGATTTTCTTGGATGAAGGAAATAAACTGATAAAGAACCAAAATGTTTGTAGTGCTCCTGTTTTTAGCTCAATTTTTTTATAGCTAAAACAAATGTACTCTTTATTGCTTTAGTATTAATGGTGGTGTCATAAAATAAGTGAAAGCTGAGTCATTTAAACTTGCAAATATATGTTTTCATGTAGGACTTGGAAAATACAGAATGTGAGCCAAAAATATTGGATGCAATGACCGCATTTGAGATATCTATCTGCACGGTCCAATTGGCCTCATGTGAAACAAGGACTGCATAGAGCCTGAAGAACTTGAATCAACCCAAGTGCTTAGACTAGCGTGTGACACGTGGTAAGCATTTAACAAATGCCATAAAAAACCCTGCAAAATATAAATCATCAAATGAATTAAAATAGAATTCAAGTGCTCTATAAATGATCCTAATTTTGACCCATAAAATAGAAGCTAATTTTTTTTCTACTTTATGGTACCTTAGAAAGACATGCAAAGCATCTAAGGTTACTCCTTTCTCTAATTCACTTGTTAAGCAAACAAACATGGGCATGTACAAAATGGAAAGCTCAAGCATAGGAGCCATCTCACTCATCACCTTGAAACAAATCCAATGAAGAAATAAAAAGTAGGCAAACAATGGAAAAAGTGGTGTTATTTGTTTTCACTAACAGTGCCAGTGCAAACAAGAGCTTAAGGAAGAAGTTAAAATGAAAATAATCAGCCTATTCTAGACTGAACAGCTTTCAAATTACAAGAATCAATGTGATAATTCTGCATCTGGAAGCTGAAAGTTGGTTCGAGAAACCCAAAGAGAAGCAAATTGTTTCTTTAATTATCGAGCATATGTGGTAGATTTTAATAGTTTATGCACACTAAAAAGAGACAGACACCCAAGCACCTTGTTAATCTAATTAAGATGAGATAGATGCATAGGTTTCTTGAAGTTGGAGTTTCTGCAGCACCATTATGATAATGAACACAAAACCAAGCCTAACCACTTAAAATGTCATCACCACCGCAAGAGGTTACACTTCTCCACAATGGCTTCTTACAGGTTGTACAACAAAGACATCTCTTGTTCCCCATGCTTTTTTAATAATGGCACTTCAGGGCTGCCGATTGATTTACTGCAATTTTAAAACCATTGAGGACCTCAATCTTTGTTTTTAATAAAGTGCTTCACCCACATGCTGCCTCAGTAACAGAATGCATGAATCACTGTAAATAATACACTTTATTATATGTTGCTACTGTAAATCCTTTAACCTTCACAATTTTCACAACTGCCTTCAAATACGTGGTTAGTCTTGGAATGTTAAGGATTTATTTTGGAATACAGTACGGGGATACATTGATAGAGTCTAATAATATACTTCATTTGGATCACGGAAAAGATAAAGGGAGATTAATAGCTTAATTAAAGACAGGAGACTTTGATTTTGCTGGCAGTGCACTTTTAACCTCTAGGAAAGAGAATATATCATGGTTGGCTTGAAAATTACTCCAGGTTGGATAGGGGTGAACATAATTATCCAAAAGACTGTATGAATGAAGTGATCAATAAAATTTCCAGGATATTTTACTTGTAAGAACTAGGTAGTGTGTTCCTGATTTACTGGAAATAATTCCAAGAGCCTGACAAAAAGATAAATAAAAACTCCTGATTAGAAAATACATGTTATGTTTTTATAGATATGCATACGCATTTTTTCTATTCAGGATTATTTACCTTTCAAGCATCTTCAGTGTTCAAGCATTTCTCTCTCTATATACACACACACACATATATATATATATATATATAGAGAGAGAGATGCTTGAACACATAGAGAGATGTTTTGCTTTGCTGCATATAAAACCTGCCGCATCTTTCTCTCTTTCGATATATAGATATGCACGGTGAGAGAGAGGAAGAGAGAGAGAGAGAGAGATGCTTGAAAATTTCACTGCAGGTTTTATATACAGCAAGGCAAAACAACAAAACCAAAACCACAGATAACCCCGGTGCAAGCAGTATGAGATTACAATTTCCGCTATTCCCCGGAGGTGGAATTAATTAGAGCTTGTCAAAATCTGAGCAATTCCCTACTGTAAAACAGAGTAATGGAAGGCCACGGTGACGAGGTTATGATGCCCAAATATTCATTTTATGCATCTAAACACTCTGTACCCCCTATTCCTTTCTTTCATCCTCCCTCATTCCTTCTCTTTCACAACCCATGGAACCTGAAAAATGAGATCAATATAATAATAATTATGGTATTTGTAAAGCACCTACTATGTGCCAGTTCTAAGCACTGGGGTAGATACAAGATAATCAGATTTGACACAGTCCCTGTCCCACATGGGGGGCTCACACTCTTACCCCCATTTTACAGGTTTACAAAAGGAAGTTCAGAATTTCTGGTGGCTTTGATTACCATTGTCAGAGCCAAGTAAGTAAAAGGTCCCTAATGTATGCTGAAATCGCTCCAGAGCTATTTCTTTGGTATATGCTTCTGTGGTGTATAAAACAGGGAACTCCTCCACTCAGAATCTGTTTCTTAATTACTTAAAGCCCATGGTAACAGATTTTAAGTAACCCTGTTTTAAATACATGCATACAACTAGGAACAGGCTGAATAATCACTTAGTAATTATTTAAATGAATAACTGTTACATTATAAAAAACTACTAAATTCACCTTAGTATAAATTCCAAAGATTATACGACACACACAATATTTGGATCTGAATTGGAAACTATATCTATAGATTTACTACATGCAACACTGGAATGAAAAAGAATCCTTATTACTTGAGGTGAAAATTCTATCATAATTCCAAAAGTGAATGTTTTATCAATGAGATCCATTCTCCCATCAAGGAGAGGCACAGTTATAGGCCTGAATTGTAAATCTCCTTCAAACCCAGGGTAGATTGACTCCAAGCCTTCAGAATGTACTTTAACTTTTTTTTTTTAATTTAAGAAGCTTAGCGAGTCACATAATCCTCCTCTGCAGTGTTTGTTTGCTATACAGGGTCTGAGACTCAAGTTACTTATAGGTCTGTCTACCTCTCCAGAAATGACTTTATAAGGTACTGTAAACTCCAGTTTTAAAATGTTTTCTTTTCTCAGGGAGTATTTTGGAAAACAATAATATCATGCAATCTGGCATTACACGGAAAATTTGTAATATGGCTGATTTCAGAAATCTAATTTTAGGCAGAACGAGACCCCCTGTGGGGAAAATAAAACAAAACCTCAAACTAATCATTGTACCTATTTATTCGTGTAAACCCCAAATTTGGACATTGCAAACAGAAATTAGGAATCTCCCTATAAGGCTGAGACGATAGAAGAAACAGGGCAACATCATTTCAGACTTCAATCGAAGCAGTTGTACAACCTGATTAACTTGTATCTACCCCAGGGCTTAGAACAATACTTGGCACATAGTAAGTGATTAACAAATTCCATTATTATTATAATTATTATTATACCCTCTGATTTTGGGTTGGTAGATGCTGAATGTTTGGAGTGAGGCAAAAGGCTTGGATAAAGAATGAAGACATACTGACTTCATTTAACTCGGATTAATAGTACTAGGGGTCTCCAATTTCAAGGGTCAGCCTAATTTGCTCCTTCGATTTCAGCGTTATCCTATCTGGAATAGCTCAGCTTTAGGGAAGTTTTTCTCCTCTGGAGAAAGAAGCAGAATCTAATAGTCTCACTGACCCCTGGGTCCACAAGGGTGGATTCAGGTCTCCTATGATGTGGGGGTTGGATTGCTGAGGAAACTTGTGCTATAAGAAAATCAAATTATAGTAACTATTGATTCAGTGGGTTTGGGTAGATGAATCAATTAATGGCATTTATTGAGTGCTATGTGCAGAACATTGGGTCAAATGAACCACCATGACAAACCTTTCAAGACAAAATTTGTATATTATTAGGTCACCATGAGAAGAACATGGTACACCCATGACACATTATTTAATTGTACTCTAGAAACTGTGCAAAAATTCAAAGAAATACTAAGCATTGTGCAGCAAGGTACAGTACTGCTCAAGGGGACTACAAGGAGTACTGTGTCATACCTTGACTGACACCATATATATGCACACAACCATGTTTTCCTATACCAGATCAACCTGTGCCAAATTGTGGATCACTCAAAACTGACTCATGCTGTAGGGAGAGTGCTCCTTAATTCTTCAGTATTACATACAAATGATTTAATGAAAATGCACCACATTTAATTGTGTATTTCCTCCCAATGTTTAGTAAAGTTCTTTGCACCTAGTAAATCCCTTAATAAATACTACTACTACATGCTATAGCAGAACTGACTAATTTGAACTCAGGGATAGATGGGAAGGAGGTGACACAGGTGACCACAGTTTGCAAAACACACAGTGGACCAGGGAGAATGATCAGTGGTCCAAAAGTGGGAGAGAACAAAGAAATAGGAAAGGGAGACAAAGTGGGATATGGGTAGATAGAGAAGTGGGAGTGACACATTAAAAAAAACACACCACACACACTCACCAAAATACAACAGGAAGTGTCACTTTCCAGAAGTGATTTTCCACTGCTCCAGAGCGGAGTGCTACTGCTGGGGTTGATGGCATCTGCTCCCCAAGTCGGAGAAGCAGCAGCAACAGAAGTTGCCATTCCCAAGGTAGAAACCAGGTGGCAGGTAGAAATGCTAATACAGCAGCAAAAACACAAATTAGGGGAGGGTGGTTTGTTCCCTCTCTCTCTATTTCCACTGCCACCTCCCCTTGGGCAACTGTCCACCAGGCTTTCACTTTTTTTGTTTTTTGGTATTTGCTAAGTGCTTACTACGTGTCAGACACTGTACAAAGCGCTTGGGTAGATACAACTAGTCAGGCTGGACATGGTCCAAGTTTCACATGGGGTCCACAGTCTTAATTCCCGCTTTACAGATGAGGTAACTGAGTGACAGAAAAGTGAAGTGACTTGCCCAAGGTCGCACGGCAGACATGGGGTGGAGCCAGGATTAGAACCCAAGTCCTTTTGACTGCCGGCCCTTGCTCTATCCATTACTCCATTCTGCTTCTTCATAGCTGCTCGCCACAGATAAAATGGCAATGGTGGAAGAGCCGAGGGAAAGGCTCCCCCGTCAACAGAGCTTCCCTTGCTGCCACCATCACACTCTGAGTCAAAGCAGGGCTCTGTTAGTCCTGCCAAATATAACATTTCAGCATTGTGAGACTAATGAAAGCCATCTGGTCATTGTAAGTGATAGCATCCCGCCTCCCCTTCCCTAACCACGCCTCTAACCAGGACCCTGGGGATCAGCCCTGAATATGGACTCAGAACACAGCTAATTCATGCAGAGCCTACCTTCATTACTGAGGTGTTCACTTCCCATTTTCTACAGATTTACAGAATAGCTCCTCTGGTTGGAATGAACAGTAGGCATTTATATGGCAAATTTGAATTTGTTGCATAATGAAGCTTTCAAATGAACAGTAATTGAACATAAGTATTTTGCCCTCATTTCCACTGAAATACAGGCATGTAATAGAATGGTAGCACTTCTCATTCTTTTACAAAGGACTCAATTTGATAGGTAGCAAGACGGCTGGTGAAGAAACAGAAACAAACAACTCAATTTCTCATGTGGCTGGCCATTTCATGTTTAATATTACATGATGAAAGGGCAGGCCCTTTTTTTTGAAAATGGTATTTGTTAAGCACTTACAATGTGCCAGGCACTGTTCTACGTGCTGGGGTAGATACAAGATAATCAGGTTGGACACAGTCCCTGATCCCACATGGGACTCTTTGTGATTAATCCTCATTTTACAGATGAGGTTACTGAGGCCCAGAGAAGTGGAATGACTTGCCCAAGGTCACACAGTAGGCAAGTGGTGGAGATAGGATTAGAACCCAGATCCTTCTGACACCCAGGCCCGTGCTCTATCCATTAGGCTAATGCTGTTTCTCTAATGAGCTACCTTAATTGGCTCAGGCATTTCAGCGTGGTCCTCAAAAAGTTAGAGGGACGGCATTTCTGTCACTTGCATGTTGACTTTAACAATGAGTGCTGGCTTAAATTAAGTAGAACTACTTACATAGAAAGTTGGGATTTTGAGTAACAAGAAATTATAGAGATAACTAATAATAATAGCAATCATAGTGAAGGTAAGGGAAGCAGCATGCCTAGTGGAAAGAGTATGGACCTCAGAGTCAGAGGGCCTGGATTGTAATCCTGGCTCTGCCACTTGCCTATTACGAGATCTCTGCAAGTCACTTAACTTCTCTGTGCCTCACTTTCCTCATCTGTAAAATGGGGACTCAGTACCAGTTCTCCCTCCTACTTAGTTTACCCCATCTGGGACAGGGACTGGGTCCAACCTGATTATCTTCTACCTACACCAGAGCTTAGAACAGTGCTGGGCACATTGTGAGCACTTAACAAAGATCATCATTATTACAGAAATTAGGGATGATTAAGCACATCATTTTAATATACAACATAAGCCAAAAAAGAGTGAGATAGTGGAAAAGATAATTCAGCCACTTGAATTTGCTTCCCTATTCTGCATTTAGGAGGGCTCTAACAGTGCCCTCTAACAAAACTCTCTTCCTCAGCCTTCCTATGTGATTCTCTGGGCCAAAAGATCCAAGCAACCCCTTCTCGATCCTCCACAGAAGTTTTCTATTTTGATGCTATTGATGCCTGTCTACTTGTTTTGTTGTCTATCTCCCCCTACTAGACTGTGAGCCTGTTATTGGGTAAGGATTGTCTCTGTTGCCGAATTGTACTTTGCAAGCACTTAGTACAGTGCTCTGCACACAGTAAGCACTCAATAAATACAACTGAATGAATGAATGAATGAATGAACGAACAAATGAGGCTGGGGCAATGTCAGAAGGACCAGAGTGAAGCCAAATCCTTGGGAAAGGCCTGGATCTGAATCCTAGGCAGAGAAATAACAATAACAACAATAATAATATTTGTTAGGTGCTTACCATGTGTCAAGCACTGTTCTAAGCACTGGGGTAAGAAACAAGTTATCAGGTTGGATGTAGTCTCTGTTCCACAAGGGGCTCACAGTTTAATGAAAGGGACAACAGGTGACTTCTTTTTTACGCTCTATTTATCCTTATAAGAGCAGTCTCAGAGCTCTAATCATTGCCAGATATTTTAGGTAGAAGGCCTTGGAAAAGTCAGACAAAATGTAATTTTTAAACATCAGTTTTCCAGTGAATTTCAGTGTTACAGTCAGCATCTTTATGACCTTTTCATTAGGACAGTCAACAAACTTGACTGGGGGAAGGAAGAGGGACTACCCAGAAAATTGACATTTGGGGCAGAGACCCTTGTCTTCACTTCAGCAAGAAAGAAATTAAGACAGAGTAGGACTCATCAGGTCAAACAGTTGATTTTTTTTTTAAAGGTTTCCTGGGGAAGGACACTTTAAGGATAATTAGAGAAAAATAATTTCAGAACTTTTATTTAAATAGTCATAGTCAAACAGTACATATCACCTTAATAACAACATGTGCTGTGTTTCTGTGTCTTTCATTCTGATTTCACCCTCCCAAGTTCCTAATACTAGGCTTTGCAAACAATAGTATTAACAGTATTTATTGAGCACCCACTTAGTGCACTGTATTAAGTGCTGACAAAAAAATATACTACGTTGAAAATTAGACACCACCCTCAGTCCCCAAGGGGGCTCAGTACTTATTAAATCCCCACTGAGTGCGATGCACTTGACTAAGAATTATGAGAGAGAACAACAGAAGCAAGAGGCTTGTTTGCTGCCCCCAAAGATCTTGCAATGTAACGGGGGAGATATATGAAACAGACGGAGGAGGAGAAAGAACAGGCAGTAGCTAAAGAGTATAACAATATGCCAGGAAGAAATATCAGAATGAATAACTGAATGTACAACTGAATTTACATATATAGATAAATGCCAAATGAGGTGGGGGTAAAGGGAACGATGCCACAAATAGGCACTCAATAAATACTACTGAATGAATGAATGCACTGGATCCATTAATGTGATTTATAATATGATCCCTACAGTTTTAGCCCATGATCCATAAGAGTAAATGTGACATTATGCACACTTTAGCATTCAAATTCCCAGTGGGAAGTGGTGGAGAGAGGCTTAATCAGCATGCTATATAAAATCAGAAAGCATAAGAAATGCAATCCCCAGAAAATAAAATTCAAGAATACAGAAAAGCGCTTGCAAACCCACAAAACCAGGAAAATAGGAGACTGCTCCCTCATTATTATTGTCACTATTGATATTATTATATGTTAAGTGCTTACTATATATCAAGTATGGTTCTCAACACTATAGTAGACACAAGTTTATCAGGTTGGAAACAATCCCTGTCCCTCATGGGGCTCACAGTCTAAAAAGGAGGGAGAACAGGTATGGAATCCCCATTTTACAGATGAGGAAACTTAGGCACAGTGAAGTTAAGTGACTAGCCCAAGGTCATACCCAACAGGCAAATGGCAGAGTTGGTTACCAGGTCCTCTGGTTTCCAGGCTGGAGCTCTTTCCCCTAGGCCAAGCTGCTTCATTATTAAGTAAAGCTGTGATGTCACTTACCTACGTGATGACCATGAATTCGCTTCAGCATTCAGTCTCAATACCAGAAGTTTTGCAAATTAAAAATCAGTCATTTCAAAATTAAAAAAAAAAATAGCCGTTGAAAACATTATTTTCAGCAAATCTTTAGTTTCTGAGTCTCTTCACACTAAACTGATGAGATAATACCCTATGGATTGTAACCAATTTTAAACTAATCTATCAGAAGGCATGTCAAAATGTATAAGAAAGTATTTCTAGCTTGTGTGCTTTCAATTTGCTTCTATTTAAGACAGATTCACAAAAAAACCTTAAGGTATTTGATACATAGATATAATATGGAAAGATAAATAAAAACAAAGTATAAATCTACTCACAATTAGGTTCTGAATACTCCAGTTGAATTGTTAACTGTGTTTTGGGGAATTTCACTTTGAAGGTGGAAATTGAATTAAAAGAATTTGAGCTTTGCATGAAATTAAATGTAACAGCATGGCCTAGTGGAGAGCGTTTGGGGCTGGAAAGCAAGACAGCTGGGTTGTAATCCTGTCTCCACCACTAGCCTACTGTGCTACTCTGAGCAAGTCACCTTACTTCTCTGTGCCCCATTTTCCTCATCTGCAAAACGGGAATTAAATACCTGTTCTCCTTCCCCCTTAGACTGTGAGCCCCGTACGGGAAAGGTGCCTGATCTGACTGCATCAGATACGTTCCAGCACCAAGCACAGTGCCTCACAAAGAGTAAGCGCTTAACACAACACCACTATGATTAAACATTTTTCCAGCTAAAATGTTGGGGAAAGAAGAAAATCTTAATTTTGAATCTACATTAAATATGGCCACAGAGAGAATCTAAAGCAGAAGAAATCTGGATTTTAAAAGACAGTAATTTAAAGCTCATATAATATATATATTTTTACAGAATATAAAGTAATGCCGGTTAGAAATCTGTTTTATGTTTGATCTAGCTTTTCTACGTTCAGACAATTACCAAGAGTAGTTAACGCAATCTTGAAAATTTCCTCTTCTTGTCTCTATGTTACATTAGACTCTTTAAGAGAAAGAGCACGGGCTCTTGAGCAATTTGCTGAGTTGAGAAATCCTTGAAGTTACCATCCCTGCTTGTTTTTTCTTTATAACAACCCATCATGAGCGAACACATATATGCTGATGTGTAAATCCACGGGGAACTCCGTCACTCTGAAGACTAAACCAGTCAAAGAGTTTCAAGCCATACCAACGTAATTTGTCTTCTGGGCCTTCGGGCAGGAAACCCTGACTCCGATTTCCAAACAGTGGAGAATTACATTTTTATGTTTACCTAAGCATAGTGGGGACCATTGCGAAGGTGTGGTAGAGTATGTCAAGCGCTGCTCCCGCAGAGCTGAGCCCCACAGAATCACCTACCATCTGGAGGAGGGTCTCCTCAGACAACAAGTCACATAAACAGCTCGGGAAGCCAGAGGAAGGATCAAGCCACTGAACACAGCTGAAGAGCCAACACTCTGTCCGGACCAAGGAGCCACTGCTGAGCTGCCGTGGAGTACAAGTACTTCTTTATATTCTGCCCTGTGTGTCGATTCAGGGCTTTATTTAGCCCTGATTGCCCCTGGCTGAAAGGGCCCTGAAATGGACAGAAAGAACCCCATATTTAAAAAGGACACTGTACAAAATGTTGACCAACATGGGGGTCAACTTCCCCATAGCATTCTGGGCTGGACACCCAGCCTCACTCATCCCAGGTCTAGCAAGACCTAAAAGTGCCTATCGTGGTGGGAATCAATCATATTTATTGAGCACTTACTGTGTGCAGAGCACTGTACTAAGCAATTGGGAGAGTACGATATAACCAACACATTCACTGCTTACAGTGAATTTACAGTCTAGAGGAAATATTCAAAGCGGCGGCTTTCTGACCTATTAGCTTTTTGCTGCCTTTTCCCTTCCAGTTGCCGTTCTCCCTGCCTCCAATTCCAGCTCCCTGCTTGAGCCTGCATTCTGAATAATGAGCTGGTCCCTCTGCCTACCAACTACTTGTCTTCTTGATATATAGCTGTCATTAACTGCACTCAGCAATCCTTAGTCGGAATGACAAAAAAAAAAAATGAATAACTGATTTCAAGTTTACATGAGACAAAATTTAACTTGAAAGAATACTCATGAAATGCAATCCAGGATCCATAAACCCCGTCTTGGAGCAGGTTCTAATCCCAGCTCTGCCACTTATCAGCTGCGTAACTTTGGGCAAGCCACTCAACTTCTCTGCGCCTCAGTTACCTCATCTGTAAAATGGGGATGGACTGTGAGCCCCACGTGGGACAACCTGATTACCTTGTGTCTACCCCAGTGCACAGAACAGTGCTTGGCACATTGTAAGTGCTTAAATACCATTATCATCTTCATAAGGTGCGCCCTTCTGCAGCAAACACAGGAAACCAATTGATTATTGGGATTTATTGAGCACTCACTGCGTGCAGGGAGCACTGTACTAGGGGCTTGGGAGAGTACAAAACGATAGCATTGTTGTAAGCCCTCAAGAAGCTTACAATTAGGTGCTCTGCTCCCAGAATTTACTGGAGGTACTTATTACGTTGACAGTACCCAAGTGAATATTTCCATAACAGTATGCATCATACTTGGAGAAGCCTGTTGCTTAGAGAAGAAGCGTGGCATAGTGGATAGAGTACAGGCCTGGGAATCAGAAGGTCATGGGTTCTAATCCTGGCTCTGCCACATGCCTGCTGTGTGACCTTGGGCACATCACTTCACTTTCTGGGACTCAGTTACTTCATCTGCAAAACGGGGGTTGAGACTGGGAGCCCCAAGTGGGACAGGGACTGTGTCCAAAACGATTTGCTTACATACACCCCAGCGCTTAGTACAGTGCCTGATACATATTCATTTATTCAATCATATTTATTGAGCGCTTACTGTGTACTAAGCGCTTGGGAAGTACAAGTCGGCAACATATAGAGACGGTCCCTACCATAGTAAGTGCTTAACAAATACCACAATTATTATTATTATTGGAGCCGGCACTGCAAATGTCAGATGATCAGAGGAGCTGTGCAACTGAGTCCTTCCCATTTTCCTCAGATTGCTGTAAAAGGGGACACAACTGACAAGCACATGCCTCCCCTCAGCAGCAGCATGCGCTGAGAGCAAGATTCTGCTCCAAAATCCCACTCCAAGAAATGGGATCAGAGGATCCAAGGCTCAAAGTTTCCAGAACCTTTTTAACAAATCAGTGCTACCACAAGTATTGCAGCTCCACAACCATAGTTCCCTCTTACAAATAATTTTAGTTTTTATGAAAGAGCAGAATATGCATAATGCTATTGGTTTGAACAAACTGAAGTTACTAAAATCTGCCCCTGGTATTTGAATCTACCCTGGGAAAGTCCTACTGTGAATAAGTAAACAGAGGGTGGCAGAGTTAAAGCTTGGTTTCTAACTTATCCATCTTTAAGTGGGTAGACTAACTTCCATGGAGTTTTTTTTTAATGGTATTTGTTAAGCGCTACGTACCAGGCACTGTACTAAGTGCTGGGGTACAAGCTAATCAGGTTGGACCCAATCCAAGTCCCACATGGGGCTCACAGTCTTAATGTCCATTTTATAGATGAAGTAACTGAGGCACAAAGAAGGTAAATGACTCTCCCAAGTTCACACAGCAAACACAGAATGTCAAAGAAAGGGGGAAGGTAAATGTCTCAAATAGGTGGTCTTTTGAAGCCAGATCTTTGCCCCTTTAATCTAAAACACCTCACAATACATGCACCTAGTAAATCAGTGCCCATATGTTCACTCCACTCCTAGGAGCATCATGTTATTTATTGAGATCAATGAAGACGTAACCAATGGAGGAGAGATCCAGGGACATTTTGCAGAAGAAGGTGCTGGAAAATTTGACTCTGACATGTCTCACATCTAAAATATCGGACCTGTGAGAAAGGATTATACTGCTTTCTCTTGGGTGAGGCATTAACTCATTCTAGCCATGCTGTACTATTTCATAGATTCCCCTTTCCAGCCCACTAAATGGTACCTTATGGCTTGAATGAGTTAATGTTCCTCCAGTAAACCGAGCAGCCCAAATCCTTTTCATTGCCAAGAAAGGTCCAATCATTTTTTTTAATGCCTTAAGACAGTTACAGATATTTTTGGAGCAGCCACCCCAATCTCACCTTATCCCCATGCATAGTTGTTTTTCATTTATCCTACAGAGCCTGGGAGGAAAGGCTTGTTTACCTCAGATTCCCTACAGACGTTTTTACATTGCCTTGGCGGAGGATATGTTTCAACAGCTGATATTCATTTACACTGTACCCTTTCCTTATTGGAACTATAGAGAAGAGGACTAAACTTCCAGATTTTGGCAGAACACACCCTAATTATTCCCTTATCCAATATTTGAAGATAGAGATTTGTTATTAGCCCCCTAAAGACCCTTATCCAAACACAAATTTGATGGACAAGATTAGTAATAAAATACTCTTACCTGCATGACATACTTAAAATTTGCAAAAAAAGACAGCCATTCTTATTTTCCAACTGAAAAATCTCAGAGGAAAGCAGTATCTCAAGACTTTCTGTAATTGATACAGTATGGCTCCCTTATATCTGACACTGAGAGAGATGACAATGGTAGCAGAAATGTTCAGGATACTGTGCTTGACAAGCTCCCAGGCAAAAATTCGGAAGAAAAAAAAAACCCACCCAGACACTGCTATTTGGTTTGAATGTTATAATGTATTTCCCAAGAAGAGCTACGGAAACGTTTGGAATGTGTAGAAGCAGTGGCGAAGAAACAAGTCCAAAGTCCAGGGGGCTCTTTCAAAGGGAGGGGCACTGGCTCCATTTGAACTTTCTACTTATGGCAAAAGAAGAGAACCCTTGACATTGCTCAGCTCATCTCTTTAGGATGAATCATTCAGGTCTTGTTGCATACAAAAGTGCCCCTTGAGCAGCAACCACTGTATCAAGGGTAGCTCAAAACAAAGATCACAAGTTCCGTACTTATACTTCTTCCAGACTGTCTTGGCTGCCTTTTGCATGTTTATATGGAATACTGGCTCTAGTCTAAAGGAAACCATTCCATATAGTTTATACATAAGCACAGAGACATTTGGCAAGAATATGCGAAATCACACACACACACACACACACACACACACACACTCTCTCTCTCTCTCACCCTCCTGCCCTGCCCCTTATTTCCCACAGATGTTTTCCTCAGCAGACAAAAAAAGTTCTACTTTGCACCATTACAAAATACATTATTCTAAGAAACAGTGATTTGGCTCCACAAGATATCTTCTTTTCAAAAAGGGAATGTGATTTCATACCACTTTTAAAAAGTGAAATGCAGCCCCCTTTCAAATAACCCCTTTCAAATCTTTCTGTCATGGGAGCAACTTCTCGAACTGTTATTCTGAAGCAAAAAGATTACTGCTCCCCATATCTAAGCCCCAAACCACTTGTGAAAATTCAGCTTTTCAAACAAAGCATTGGCTCGATTACTTCCAGCTGCCTACCTCTTGCCAAATGTACCAAAACACTCTCTCTCTCTCTCTCTCTCTCTCTCTCTCTCTCTCTCTCTCTTCTCCACACCCACCTATAAGTCAAAAGAAAAATGTTGGGTGTGTATACAGGCCCAGGAAGTGGGGAAAAATGAGAGTTTAAAACAGCAAGATTATTCTTCAGCAGTGTATAAACAAACTTTACAATTCAAGCCAACTTTTTGAATATAGGCAGATGCTCTTTTTTTAGTGAAATCTGAGCCACTTTTCTCCACTTTTTTCCTCCCTCAAAATTGTCTTTACGTGATTTTGCCTTCTGACCAACTGAAACATTTTCCTGCTTCTATTACCTTGTATTCCAACCAATGTTCTGTTATTCATTTGCTACTATTAACTGCACAAATATATTCAGATCTATTGACAAGTATGATTTTGAAAGAGTTAGGAATACCATCCATTGGATCAATTGGGCAATTGCTTTATTGCTTCATGTGAAGAATTACTGAATTCTGATCCCTAATAGTGAATTTTTCAAATTAGATACTCTATATGCACAGAAGCACAATGTCCATCTCGCAAGGACAGAGTGGGGTTTGGTTGGCATTTCGTACATGGTAAGCGCTTAACAAATGCCATTATTATTAGTATTCCAATGCCGGTTAGTTGTTATAATTAGGCCTAATTGGCTCTTTCATAAGCTTTAACATTCTCTACCTGCAGCCAAGTGGCAATCAAGAGCCCTGTTAACAGTCTTTTGTACCTTTAGAAACATCAAAGGGTGTCAAAAGAAATTACCTCTGCTCTGATCCTTTCAACTCGGAGCCAGTTTGGATGACAGATTTGTTTGAAGACTCCAATGTGGATGGGCTGCTTTTTGGCTTTACTCAGACTTATTACAATGGAATGTCAGGGAAAAGTGAGGAAAAAAAGTATCTTTATGATGATATCTCCAGTAGTTCCAGAGCCACTCCAAGGCCAGGCTAGTAAATTGAGGAATACAATAGCTCTAGTACCAGGAGAGTAATGCACATTTGTAGGGATTTTTATCACTCATATACTCTATTCCATCACAGAAGAAGTCCATTTGAAAAGCAGCGTGGCTCAGTAGAAAGAGCCCGGGCTTTGGAGTCAGAGGTCATGGGTTCAAATCCCAGCTCTGCCAATTGTCAGCTGTGTGACTTTGGGCAAGTCACTTAACTTCTCTGTGCCTCAGTTACCTCATCTGTAAAAATGGGGATTAAAACTGTGAGTCCCCATGGGACAACCTGATCACCTTCTAACCTCCCCAGGCTTAGAATAGTGCTTTGCACTTAGTAAGCACTTAATAAATGCCATTATTATTACTATTATTTCTCAACAATAGGACCATCTTCCTGCTAAAGACCACTTCTTTTAACACACTTGAAATTCTTGCCTCTTCTTGGCTCCTCTTTCCCTTTTCCCTCAAAGAGTTTTTAGATCAGAAAGCAAAAGGAGTGTGAAAGAGCTTCTCTCTCATGTTTACTTATGTGTGGGAGATACACATCAATCTCAACAGGAAAAAGCTCTTTGAAAGTAAGATTTAAACCTTAGTCAACCTGTCAACACTCCTGGAATTAACTGCTCAGCCAAACACTATGGGTGCTTAAAATCACCCTGGGACAGGTTGATGAAGGGTGGGTGGCTGGGGAGAGTATTTGTGTGGCTGTAGGGTAAGCAGATAAGATAAAGAAAATATGAGAATGTCTGGGGAAGAATTGTGTGAGAACCTAATGCTAGGAATAGTATACTGTGAGGCAAATTGAGATAATCAGTGGTTTCTGGTACCATAGAAGTTATGCCACAAGAATTTGAAAGTAACCCATCCAAACAAAATTTGACACTGCCACACACCAGGGTCCCCCAACACTGGAATCACCGGAGACTTTGATTGAGCTTTCCAGGTGGTCCTGAGATTCACTCATTCATTCAGTCATATTTATTGAGCACTTACTGCGTACGGAGCACTGTACTAAGCACTTGGAAAGTACAACTCAACAACAAATAGAGACTTCTAAAAGTTGCCCCAGGGTTTAAAGATGGCATTAGGCTGGTGATGCAAGGGAACAAAACTGGGGTGCTGGCAAACTGCAGGTTCAGTATTTTGGAGGAAAACACCAATGAAGGAGATCTAAGCTTTGACCAAACCTTGGAGAAGCTGTGTGGTATATTGACTATATTATTTTGTCCATTGGATTAGGGACTGTGATTAGAGTACTGGTGATGGTTACAATAGTGTACAGAGAACCAGATGGAGGTCAGAAGAACATGAGTTACTCATATTACCATTTTAAGTTGCCTCTCACAACTCGTATATAAAAACTTGTTTTTATTCCCTCCTGCTCTTCAAGATATATATTCATGTATATATATAGATAACATAAATCCTCCAAAGCCTATCCATCTTGCATTCAGATCAAGTAGAAACTTCTTACCATTTGACCTCAAGGCCCTCTACCAGCTTTCTCTGGCTTTATGTTTCAACTGTCTTCCCTCTCTTCCCCAGCATTTCCTCTTCATTCTTTCTTAGCTCACCTCACTCTCAACTCTTCCACCTCAGATCCCTTATTCAATAAATTAACCACTAGTATTTACAATAATAATAATAATTGTGTATTTATTAAGCACTTACAACATGCCAGGCACTATACTAAGTGCGGGGTTGGATAAAAGCAAATTGGGTTGGACACAGTCCCTGTCCCACATGGGGCTCCCAGGCTCAATCTCCATTTTACAGATGAGGTGACAAGCACAGAGAAGTGAAGTGATTTACCCAAGGTGACACAGCAGACCCATAGCATAGTGGGCAGAGTATGGGCCTGGGAATCAGAAGGTTATGGGCTCTAATCCTGGCTCTGCCATATGTCTGCTGTGTGTCCTTGGGCAAGTCACTTCACTGGGCCTCAGTGACCTCACCTGGAAAGTGGGGATGGAGACCGTGAGCCCCACGAGGGACCAGGGCAGTGTCCAACCCGATTTGCTTGTATTCACTCCAGCACTTAGTACAGTGGGTTTACTAAGTGAGAAGCAGCATGGCTCAGTGGAAAAGAGCACGGGCTTTGGAGTCAGAGGTCATGGGTTCAAATCCTGGCGCCACCAATTGTCAGCTGCGTGGCTTTGGGCAAGTCACTTAACTTCTCTGGGCCTCAGTTCCCTTATCTGTAAAATGGGGATTAAGACTGTAAGCCCCCCGTGGGACAACCTGATCACCTTGTAACCTCCCCAGCACTTAGAACAGTGCTTTGCACATAGTAAGCACTTAATAAATGCCATCATTATTATTATTATTATTACAGTGATTGGCACATAGTAAGTATTTAATACCATTATTGTTATTATTATTATTTATTAAATACCTACTGTGTGAGCATTGTATTAAGTGCTTGGAGGAGAGGTGTGACTGCAGTTGTTGGCAAAGGGACAGAGATAGCAGGGGCTGAGGACACAATCTGGTGTCTGGTGGCACAATTCCTCTCCAGCTCAACCCCACATGGGTGCAGTTGCCCCTCCACCCTGAAACACACAATCCAGAAGGTTTTTCTCTACCAGAGCCTACTTCAGGACTTTTTTTAAAAAAAATGTTTATAATCAAATTCATAAGCATAATAATAATAATACTAATTATTTGCTTGCTATGTGCCAAACACTGTGGTAAGCACAGGGGTAGATATGGAATAATCTGATTGTATAGGGTCCCTACCCAACACTGGGCTCAAATTTTAAAGAGGGGAGGGGATGGCAGGTATTTAATCCCCATTTTACAATTGAGGAAATTGAGGCACAGAGAAGTTAAGTGACTTGCCCAAGGTCACACACTTTACCCACTAGGCTTTGCTTCTTGCTTTCTTCCAGCACTATTTACCACAGAAGCTGAGAACACATATTTGGAGGACTGACATTTGGGAGTAGAAAGGCAGAGTGTCCTAGTCAAAAGAGAACAGGAATTGGGACTCAAGAGAACCCAAGTTCAAGTCCCAACTCTCTCACTGGCCTAATATGCACCCTTGGGCACGTCACTTGAATTCTCTGGACCTCAGTTTCCTCATCCGCAAAATGGGGATTACATAAACTTGGAGCCTTGTGTGGGACAGGGGCTGTTTCCAATCTCAAAACCTTATTCCTACCCCAGAACCATGCACATAATAAACACTTAATACATGCCATCATTAGTATTCTTATACATTTACTCACCAAGAGCGAGCATGTACAAATATATATTTGATCAACTTAAATTTATGTAACCTCTATCACAGTGACCTTTTCATTTCCAAAAATGTAAACAACTTTGTGTGTACATGCTTGTAATCTTAGCCAGCTTCAATAGAATAATTTTCAGATGAATAAACCTACATCTCATGGTTCTTTGGTGTTCATTAAGAGAAAAGCTCCCTGACTTGAACACATGTAACACAAATCTATTCCATAATGATATTATGAGAGGAAAAATGAAAATAATACTCACATAAGAAATGCTATAAGAATTACCGGATGGTCCATCTGGCTAGTTAACGGATACTTAGATGAACAGTGTGAAGGTTGTCTTCCTTAATATCTGTCCTAATAAAACAATACCCAGCCCAATGAAGGATGATGTACAGAGGGGGGAGAAAATATCCCCCCTCATTCCCAAAGGCAGAGCCACGCTCAGAAAATGGCAGGATGGGCCTGCTGGAAAGACTCATCATTTCTGGCTGAGAATCAGGTTATAATTGTGGCTCCTGGACAGGTGTTTCTGGAAATTCAACCAGGTGTTAGTGACAACATGATCAAATATCCTGCTCTAAGCAGGAAAGACACATTTGTAGGGCTTCATCCTGTCATCAGGACCTGCTCGGTTGTGATAGGGGATCCGATAGCTGCAGCAATAGTGTAGCAGCAAGGTGACAGATTAGCTCAGGAGAAGCAGTCCATTGCAATCAATGCTATTTATTGAGCACCTAGCTTGTGCAGAGCACTATACTATGTGCATGACAGACTACAACAGAGTTGGTAGTCATGGTCCCCGTCCTCGAGGTTATTACAGTCTGGTGGATTACAATCCACTAATTACAATCTATTCAACTAGTTTGCAATCTACAATTTTACAGCGTTCTCCGCCTCTTCATTTGCCCCATCAGAAGCAGTACAACTAACTGTTATCACAACTGCAGTTGGGCTGGCCTGCCTGGATCACTTCCTAGAATAGAGATCAGCAGCCTTTGGTACTGTAGGGCCAAACAAAACAAAACCTTTACCAAGTTGGTGCATACTAAACCGTATTATTTATGACCACCAACCTGTCACACTATACACAGTGTAATGCCATTAGATGTGAAGAGAAGCTGCCAACTTAGGGCTTCCTCGCTTCCTTTCCAATTTAAAGGGGTAGGGGGGGATAGCTACTTACTGCCCAGGTTCATTCATTCATTCTTTCATTCATTCAATTGTATTTATTGAGTGATTACTGTGAGCAGTATTAAGTATTAAGCGCTTTGGAGAGTATGGTACAATAATAAACAAAGCCATTCTCTGCCCACAACAAGCTTATTGTCTGGGGTGAGACAGACATTAATATAAATAATTAGCATTACAGATATGTACATAATTGCTGTGGGCCTGGAAGTGGGGAATGAACAAAAGGAGCAAGTCAGGGTGATGCAGAAGGGAGTGGGAGAAGAAGAAAAGGGAGAAGAAGAAGGGGAGAGCGTTTGTCTGTCGGATTTGAGGAGACAGGGTGTTACAGGCCAGAGGAAAGCCATGGATGAGGGGTTGCCAGCGAGATAGATAGATGAGATCAAGGCACAATGAGAAGTTAGTATTAGAGTAGCAAAGTGTGCAAAATGGGTTGTAGTAGGAGAGTAGAGAGGTGAGATAGGAGGGGGCAAAGTGAGCTTTGCATAGGATAGGGACTGGTTCTGATCTGCTAACCACGTATTTACCCCAGTGCTTAGTACAAGGTACATTAGCACTTAATAAATACCATCATTATACAGGAAAAAAAACCTCCATAAGAAATTAGTTGCAGGCACCCATTCATTCATTCTATTTCCTACTAAGGATCTGACCAGGCAGGATGGGGATAATAAAAAGGTTGCTAGCTAGCTCATGTCCAGCTCTACATTCCAGGTTGACAAGGAAATATTAAAAGTGACTGATTTACATAATGCCAGCTTACTGAGCAGTAAATAATTTATTTGAAAGTAAAGCACAACAGTAGTAATGTGTATGTACTTTCAAAATTAGTACACACGCTGTTATGTATTTACCAGAGGAAGCCAAACAAAGGCGAGAAAGGTTCTGCGGTGTCAAAAGTAAACAGTACTTTAAAGAAGGCCTAACCATGTACTTATCCAGTTCTAAATACAGTGTATTATATTTACATGGCAAGGCTTATTATCACCAAAGTAGTCATTACAATCTATCATACCAGCTTTCCTAAATTTCAAAGAAATATTTGCATAGGTGATGCACAAGTCTTTTTCTCATCTGTAAAAAAAAATGTTTTTTAACAGGAAATATCAAGAATGTAGCTTTTTCAAAATACTGGTGAATTGAAACTTTATGTTTATGTATTTTACATTTTCCTTACTTATCATCATCATCATCAATCGTATTTATTGAGCGCTTACTGTGTGCAGAGCACTGTACTAGGTGCATGGGAAGTACAAGTTGGCAACATATAGAGACAGTCCCTACCCAACAGTGGGCTCACAGTCTAACTTATTTCCACTATTTCCACTTTCCAGCAAATGAGGTTGGAGTGTTCATATGCAGCACGTGCATGTGACATTTTGATGCCTTTTCTTTTTTTTCTGCCAGGAAAACGATATCTCAAAGGAAAGGTATATCTCAATTCCTTTCCCTGGATAGGCTGATAAGATGTGCCACCCAGCCTTAGAAACTCTGGTAATTCTCTGATAGCAAAAATAAAGGAAATGAAAGTGGAAGAACGGCATTAAATGATTCTCAGGTAGTGACAGCTCAGGAGAAAGAATAAATCCACATTCACTGTGAGGGAGGGCTGAATAACCCCAGACAATAGCCGATCACTTCAAGGCCACTGGGTGGAATTCAGCAAAGAGAGACTAGCCAAATGCCATTATCATTTGACAGCTACTTAAAAATCCAAGAGAAAAAGGCGGGTGGCCTCAGTCAGGATCTGGGTTGGCAATTTCCATCCCGCGGCAGCTATCACGACGACTGGTACTCAAACTGGCGATCTCAGCGGAAACCAGGCACAGAACTGTGGTAGACACAGAACTGCTTTCTCACCAGTCTATTCCAGTCAGGGTTTTAAGTGCCTCGGGACGAGGATAATTTTGATTGCTACCCTCCTGGACTTCAACTGTTCTGCTGCTAAATTGAGGATGCCATTTTTCTAGGAGGGTTTAGCTTGGATTATTTCTTGCACGGAGTTCACAATGCTCACAATGTCAATCCACTCAAATTTCCAACTCCAGGAACAAAGACCTATGTTCCTTTGTCACCTGAGATGCTCTTTAAAAATTAACAACATCACACACGTGAGAAGCAAAATGGCGTAGCAGATAGAGCATAGGCCTGGGCGTCTGTTGGTTATGGGTTCTAATCCTGACTCCACCACTTGTCTGCTGTGTGACCTTAGGCAAGTCACTTCACTTCTCTGGGCCTCCGTTATGCCTCACCTGTGAAATGGGGATCGAGAGTAGGAGCCCCATTGGGGAGAGGGACTGTGTCTTAACCAACTTGCTTGTATCCACCCCAGCGTTTAGTACAGTGCCTGGCACATAGTAAGAGCTAAACAAATACCATAATTGTTATTATTAATTATTATTATTATATGTTGGAGTTAGGTTTGGACAGTTATACATGAATTTGTATTTTCTTAGCCAGGCTATAGAAATTAAATGCCTACTAATATTGGCCCATGTGCGCTGATCCTTTCCACAGGTAGAGGGGAACAGAATTCAAGGGGTCTAATGGGAATCTATAAATGGTATTTATTTAGTGCTCACTGTGTTCAGAGCACTGTAATAACTACTTAGGAGAGTACAATACAGGCTGGAAAGAAACTGAATGGTCTGCCTTTCCTTTCTTTTCCCTTTTGATTTGACATTTGAAATACAAATGTGTGGGAGAGGGATTCTAAATATGATGATGGCATTTATTAAGCACCTACTATGTGCCAAGCACTGTTCTAAGTGCTGGGGAAGTTACAAGGTGATTAGGTTGTCCCCCGTGGGGCTCACAGTCTTAATCCCCATTTTACAGATGAGGTAACTGAGGCACAGAGAGGCTAAGTGACTTGCCCAAAGTCACACAGCTGAATTGGTGGTGCCGGGATTTGAGCCCATGACCTCTGACTCCAAAGCCTGTGTTCTTTCCTACTGAGCCACGCTGAATATGTCTGGTTCACTAATGCCTAGCTACATCCCACACTCATGTTCTCTTCTACAAATCAGATTATCCTAAAACCATGTCCCGCACAAGACTACCCTGCCTTTGACCAATTGCTTGCTCTATTTCATTTTTCTGGAATGTTGTGTGGCCTAGTGGAATGATCACAAGCCCGGGAGTCAGAGAACCGGAGTTCTAATATTGGCTCCACCAACTGTCTGCTGTGACCATGGACAAGTCACAACTTCTCCGTGCTTCAGTTTCCTCATCTGTAAAATGGGGATTAAATACCTGTTTTCCCTCCTACTTGGACAGTGAGCCCTATGTGGGACAGGGACTGTGCCCAACCTAATTAACTTGTATCTACCCCAGTGCTTAGAACAGTGCTTGACACCACAGTTACCTCTTAACAAATACAAGAGTTAAATTATTACTCTCATCCCTCAGCAAGTTAAGCAACTAAAGCATGCTTCTTTCCTTTCCTCATAGCCTTGAAAAAAGCTACTTTCTCCATGATTCATGTCCCTGACATTCCTAGCGCGCATCCTCTTAGTCATCTTTGGCAGTCAGGTATCACTGTATACATCTGTCTTTCAGTGTTGGCCTTTTAATCTATGCTCAGCTACTCTCGTACCCTGGTAATTCATTCATTCATTCAATCGTATTTATTGAGCGCTTACTGTGTGCAGAGCACTATACTAAGCGCTTGGGAAGTACAAATCGGCAACATATAGAGACGGTCCCTACCCAATAACGGGCTCACAGTCTAGAAGGGGGAGACAGACAATGAAACAAAACAAGTAGACAGGTGTCAATACCATCAGAATAAATAGAATTATAGCTATATACACATCATTAATAAAATAGAGTAATTAATATGTACAAATATAGACAAGTGCTGTGGGGAGGGGAAGGGTGTAGGGCAGGGGGAGTGATGGGAAAGGGAGGAGGAGGAGAGGAAAAGGGAGGCTCAGTCTGGGAAGGCCTCCTGGAGGAGGTGAGCTCTCTGATAATCTGCATCTGGTATCATTCCCTGAGGATCTATATATTCCGCACATAATTGCTGCATAATAAATTCCACTATTGATTTGACTGAATAGACTGATGCATCCAGATGCTTTCATACTTACAACCTTTTTGCAACAGGGAACAGAAGAAGGAGCCAGAGAGACTTAAGCGGAAATAAGTTGGCACCTTTAAATGTGTTGGAAAACTAGTGCTTTTTGAAAATGGCATCACATCACATTTTCTAAAAGTAGAACCTGGATGTTCCTTATAATCACCCCAGGTGCTCCATAAAACGTTATTAAATAGCTTTAGATGCATATGTTATTTAACCTATTTACTAGTCCTTCACTTTGTAGAAACACCAAGAGAGGTTTCAACTCATTCTTGGCAGCCCATTATAAACACTACTTTAAAGACAATTAGATGGCTCCAGTTGTAAATCTTTAAAAATGCTTGTCTACCCAAAGTTTTAACTCTGCTAATAAGTCTATAGTGTACAAAACACTAGAATTCCCTAAAGAAATTAAGTAAAAAAGAAACAGGATAGACCCATAACTCGACCCCCTAGAGAATCCCACAAGATTCTGAAGTCCACTAATTTTTCCTATCCAGGAACAGGTGAGGACTGGAAGACAAACCCCAATTCTTCCCCATCTAAAGCTGCCACCATCTCCCCTCTTACGGCAAGGGATCCAGCCAGCCAACCCCCTTCCTAAGAGCAGATTGCACGAAGCTCAGAGTCTACTCCCTCACCCTTCCCTCAGATACTCAGGCAACAAGCCCCTTCAGAGCCTGGAGGAGTCACTAAAACCCCTTTCCAAGGCAAATATAGAGGTGAGAACACTGACTGAACTGTAAAAATTTTTAACAAGTCAATCTGGTAACAACTGCTAAAGAATTCAGATACAAAAATCTTTTCTCTCTATTATAAAACTGTTCGCTTCCTTCAGGACCTTTTCCCAATTCCTACCTGCACACAGTAAGTGTTCAAATTATAATAGTACTACAACAACTTTCATGGTGCACATGTTCCGCTGGTCCATTCCCCGCTGTCTTACTCAGGGAATTCTGGATTTCATGTTCACCTTCTCCAGAGCCTTCCCTCAGGATTTTCAGATACCAGGGTGAAATCAAATCAATCAATCAATCATACCCATTGGGCACTTACTGTGTGCAGACCACTTGGGAGAGTACAATATAACAGAGTAGGTAGATATGTTCCCTGCCCACAAGAAGCATAGCTGTTGATCCATATAATCATTTCCTCCTCTCACAGGAATGAACCTGGCTCCGCAGGAATCCTGACATCTAGCCCCAACATTTTCTCCTGCATCCTGTTCTCCAGGATCACTCAGTCCTAACTTTTTAAATGGACCTGGGCTTCTAATCCCTGATTTATTAGCCCCCTCTTTTTCCAGTCCTCCCTTGTGATTGGCTGTTTTAGACAAATCCACCAGCTAAATGCATGATACTGAGTTTAGTTTTTCCTCTAGGAGGGGTCCTAGGAGTGAGTGTCTACCTGTTATAGCAACTTGAGGGCTTTTTTTATTTCCTCTCTACTGAGAGTGTGGGGCTAGTTTAAGGGACCATCACAGTTACAGACATGAAACAACCTGGTCTTTGAGAAGATTAAACAACTAGGAATTGAAGGCAAGTAAATATGAGAAGCAGTGTGGCCCAGTAGATAGAGCACAGGCCTGGGAGTGAGAAAGACCTGGGGTCTCATCCTGGCTCTACCACTGGCCTGTGTGGCCTTGGGCAAGTCACTTAAGCTCTCTGTGCCTCAGTTACCTGATCTGTAGAATGGGGATTAAGACTGCAAGCCCTATGTCAAACTTCTTTAACTCGTGTCTACCCCAGTGCTTAATACAGTGCCTGGAACATAGTAAGCACTTATCAAATACCATAAAAAAGTACAAAATTGTGTTCAAAGGTATCCTGGGGTCTATATTTTATGGGAGCAATTTGAGAACGGGTCCAACTTCCCTTTGGCAATGATTTCATCCCATTTCAATTACACTATATTGCAGTGATGTCAGTGTCCTATGGTAGCTAGAACAATCAAGCACTGATTTCACTGAAATAGCATCATTTTATACTATAGAAAGGGACCTGGTGGCAGAATAGCCCAAGAACCCTCATGAGTACTGTTTCTGCACATACGTACGTGCACTCATTCTCTCTCTCTCTAGACAGAGAACAGAGTCTAGTAGCTGCTCCAAAGAGAAATGATCTGGCAGTAAAAGGTTTCTCTCTGCCAATTTCTCTGGATCTTAGTCCAACTACAAATCAGAGGAAAAAAAACAATTTAATGATGTTAAAAATTACTTTATTGAAGTGGGTGCTGCTGCAACCATTCTTTATTTTGGCACAGCCCCTCAGAAAAATTGATAGCAACATATATGTGCTTTGGGATAGAGAATCTGCAAAGTACCATTAAGTAAATTTAAAGAAGAGGAGGATATAGAGAACTGGTTGGGATTAATTTCCAAACATGCTTTATGATGCTTGTAATTATTTGGTCAACTGTTTTAGATTTAATTGTTTTATAATAATATTTATATGCTCTGAAATAAGTGGGTTGGGGAGATGAAGAGTTACTTCAGACCTCAACAGTGGGTAAAAATGTGTTGTACTGATTTCATGGTATTTTACTGCTTAACTGCTTAAATGCTAACTAGATACCTAGTTATTCTTGGCCTTCTAATCTTTATTGATGCTGTTCTCCCAGCCTTCTACAAATTTGGGGTAGACTGGAAATAATTATTTTAATTGACTGCTGATTTAGAACTCAGGATTCTTTATACCTCAAAGCAACCATTTATAGCTCAGCCTCCTATAAGCACTTTTGGAAAATGAAAAAAGATTGAAACATTTCTTTGTGCGGCATTCTAAAGGGTCTTACTGTCTCATGCTTTGTATTGACAATATGGAAAACAATCCAAAGAAAGATATGGAAAGAAAAAAAGAATAATTAAGAGAGTGTTCCATTAGTATTTGTAGAAGGGTGGGTTTCTTAATCTTTTTCACAATGCTCTGAAATTCTGATATTGCACAAGTATTCTCTGTTGCTAACATACTCACAGTGACATTATTTAAAATGTAAATTGATGCAATAGCTTTATCTGTCATAGAAAAAGCAAAACAAAAGTGAAGAACCCATTCTACACTTCTTGTTTGTGCATTTTTCATAAAATTCTGGAGCCTCAGATATCATATATCAGGTTTTTTGGACAAAAAGGCTCCCTCTGGGATGAGGATAATAGTATAGTGCCAGGAAGAAGCCAAGCGTTGCCTCTAGAAACAGCACAAGGAGCCCATGAATTGAGGCTCAGGTACAGAGTATTTTTTTAGAGGAGTCTCCATTCTGAATAAATTTTGCTGATAATAAAGAGGGTAAGCAAAGTAGAAAAGATTTTAAGCAAAAAAAAGTTGAAAGAGAAGGGACGGAATGAATGGGAAAAAATGAGAAGAGGTTTGATACAGAGCATCCAAAATATTGCTTCAGTTAACAAGTGTCAAAGGCATTTCTAATGAGACCTTTGACAAACCACAATTAGCATTTCTGACCAATTAATTCCTCATTTAACACGGATGACTTGGAAAAAAATGGCTTGATGGCTTGTTTTAAAACTAGCTGACAAACACACAAATTTAACAGGGTAAAAATGTGGGTAAAATTGGTTACAAAAATGCAACCTAGGGGAAGATAAACTTAAAATTCTGTGCCTGGATAGGTCTTATGGGTAGGTAATTGATGATTGGGGAAGGGAAACTCCTACATCTTGTCAACACAGGATGAGAAATCACAGGTAATATGTTCAACAATACAGTACCGAACTGCTAATGTTTAAGTTTTAGACATAAAGCAAGGAAGTGGGAAATACCAACTCTGCATACAAGTACAAGGAATACAAACAAAAACAAGCCTAAGTTTGACGAAACTTGCTTTAGAGGCGAAACAACAATAATAGCAATTATAACAACAAGAATGACATTTATTAAGCTCTTACGTGCCAGGAACTGTGCTAAGTGCTGGGGTAGATGATACAAAATAATTAGATCACATAAAGTTCGTACATGGGACTTTCTATCAAAAATCTTATATCTAAGATCTAAAATAATTAGATCATATAAAGTTCCTACGTGGGACTTACAATCTAAGAGAGAGGAAGAACAGTTACTTTGTCCCCACTGCAAAGGCGAGGAAACAGACGCAGACAAGTGGCAGAGCAGAAACTAATATCTGGGTCTTCTGACTCCCAGTTCTGTGTTCTTTTCACTAGGCCACTCTCCCTCCCATCACTCCATCATCTGATTTGAGAGATTCCCTTTGAGAAGAATGTGTGTGTGTGTGTGTGTGTGCGTTTGCATGCACAAGTTGTTTTGATGTAACAATTGTGTCATGACAGGAAGTGGTGGGGGAGCACTGCAGAGCACGGTTATTGCTTCTGCATCTATGGGGCCTCGGGCTACCTGCCTCGCACTCCTGAGAGCTTGTGCCTACCTTCTCAGGAGCTGTAGAGATGGCAGAGACTTCTGCCCCCCATGCCCCATTGATGTCAGGCTCAGCTTCCAAAACAGCCTGCCGGACAGTAAGGGAGTCAGAACATGGGGGCTGCAGGGATACTGCCAACATCTCCACAACACTGGGGGAGAAATGAAAGGCCTACAGATGACTCTGATCCTTTTTGGATGAACCACAAAATGACCTGCCCTATCATCAGGGGATGCTGGTTGGGCTCAGACAAAGATATCTGAGGGCTAGAGGTGAGAGCCAAGGCTTTCCATCAGAGGCTGGACTGAGATTGCCTTTTTCACCTCTAAAAATGGTAAAGACCGACAGAGTAGAGTGTTCATCAGCTTCTGAGCAGTGAGCTGGGGAACCACATTGTGCCTCAATCTCAACTTTTTCCCAGTCAGTCTTTTGCTCGTGACTTTTCTCCTGCCTGGAACTTTCTCCTTCCATTCCACCCTTCACATCTGGCAAACCACAGTTCTCCCCATCTTCAAAGCCCTTTCAAAAATCACATCTTCCCCAGGAGGCCTTCCTGATTTATGTCTCATTTCCCCAGCCTATTTCTCCCTCTACAACCACACTTAAGACTTCTTCATCCAACCTCTCCCTCTCCACATAACACTTATGAATAAATATTTAAACTAGGTTACTTCCATCTACCTATAATTTATTTTAATGTCAGTCTCTCCAAATAGGCTGTACAATTCTAGAGGGAAGGGATTGTAGTTACTAACTCTACTCTGCCAAGTGCTTAGTACAGTGCTCTGCATGAGCAAGCACTCTACCACCTACTGATGGATTGCCATCCAGTTGCTCTCCCAAGTCAAAGTCGAGGAGGTCTGGCAGAAGCCGGCAAGCTAGCTATTCAGTTTGGAAATACTGCTACTATCAAATAGCTCCTTTGTGGAGTTCAGTGGTCAAAAGGACAATTATAAAGAGGGAGTCTCAAGTATTTAAGTGTGACCATATTTTTTGTCACAAATACTTGTTAGGGACTCTTTGGGATGAGTCATTGGCTTCCAGGTAAGGCAGTAAAAAGTTAAGATTGGCATCCTCTATTCCCCTGGGAAGCAAATGGGAAGTAAATCTCTATCCCAGTCCGTGAGGTCTGCAGCAGGACTAGTCTAGTGACTGATAGTAGTAATAATAAACTAGTATTTATTAGCTACCTGCCAGAACTACTTGTCATGCATTCTGGTTCCTATTTAAGTCACTCCCCACAATTACACAAAAACCAAAGAGAAGATGGAGGTCCATTCATTCATTCATTCAATCAATCATATTTATTGAGCGCTTACTTGTGCAGAGCACTTGTCTAAGCGCTTGGGAAGTACAAGTCGGCAACGTATAGAGATGGTCCCTACCCAACAATGGGCTCACAGTCTAGAAGGGGGAGACAGACAGCAAAACAAAACATGTAGACAGGTGTCAAAATCGTCAGAACAAATACAATTAAAGCTATATGCACATCATTAACAAAATAAATAGTAAATATGTACAAGTAAAATAGAGTAATACATCTGTACAAATACATATTCAGGTGCTGTGGGGAGGGGAAGGAGGTAGGGCGGAGGGGAAGGGGAGGAGGAGAGGAAGAAGGGGGCTCAGTCTGGGAAGGCTTCCTGGAGGAGGTGAGCTCTCAGTAGGGCTTTGAAGAGAGGAAGAGAGCTAACTTGGTGGATGTGTGGAGGGAGGGCATTCCGGGGCAGGGGAAGGACATGGGCTGGGGGTTAATGGCGGGACAGGAGAGAATGAGGTACAGCGAGGAGGTTAGCGGCAGAGGAGTGGAGGGTGTGGGCTGGGCTGTAGAAGGGAGGTGAGGTAGGAGGGGGCGAGGTGATGGACAGCCTTGAAGCTGAGAGTGAGGAGTTTTTGCCTGATTCGTAGGTTGACAGGCAGCCACTGGAGATTTTCGAGGAGGGGAGTAACGTGCCCAGAGTGTTTCTGCACAAAAATAATCTGGGCAGCAGAGTGAAGTATAGACTGAAGTGGGGAGAGGCAGAAGGATGGGAGATCAGAGAGGAGGCTGATGCAGTAATCCAGTCGGGATAGGATGAGAGACTGAACCAGCAGTGTAGCAGTTTGGATGGAGAGGAAAGGGCAGGTCTTGGCGTTGTTGCGGAAGTGAGACCAGCAGGTTTTGGTGACGGATTGGATGTGTTGGGTGAACAAGAGAGCGGAGTCGAGGATGACAAGGAACCAGCCACAAGCTTCCTCAATGAACAAAATCAGGAGATCTGGCTATCTGGATCCAAATCCGGTAATGATCAAATTCAGAGGCCAGTGGATAGCATGCATTTTTATGAGTGTACATACAGATAGTTTCAACCTTACACTTGGCTGAAAAGATCTGTAATTTTCTCCCCAGCAGAACCTTGCTTTTCACAAAGCTTCAGACTTTTCTGGGATTTTGTTAAACAAGTCTTGCTCAAAACCAGGTATATATTCTATAATCTGAACTAAACCCACTCTGTTGAACTCTTCCTTTTGCTCAGGAGCCCTTCAATTGTGAATAGTTCAAACTCTTATCAGATTTGTTCTTTATTGTACTTTTGATTATTCATTCAACACCCCACAGCAGTTACAGTGCTAGACTCTCCTTTAAGTTATGCTTTTTGGAAACTATTCCTTTGTGCCAGTATTCCTATCCACTGTCCTCCTGACACACCTACAAAACAGTGAAAGATAAGCTTCTCAACCTATTGATTGATGTCTCCCTTAAAAACCAAAGCTCTCTATATTCTGGTCCTGAGAACATTTATCCTAGGGCTTGACTAGACAAAAACAATGGATCAAAACCACAACTAAACAACTGTGCACAGCCAACCTTCCAAATATTCAGCTGTCTCTCCACTAAGTTTCAAGTCAGACTTGCTTGGAAGTTGAAAGTTTGAAAATAATCACCAAAAACCTTCCGGCTTTTGATCCTTGGTTTTTTTCTCAATCCCTTCACAATTCCTATTAGCCACCTATATCCCGTCGATTCCTCTGCCTCTAAACTGCTCTGGGATTCTTCCCTTTACTGGTATTCAATATTTGTACAATATTAGATTGTAAAACATTGGAGGAAATCATTTAAAGCCTTCATCTCTAGGAGTCTTATGATAATTTTTTCAAGAGGAGGATCTAGATAGGTCAACTGAATTGCCCCAGATAAATCAGGAAAGTCAATCAATCAATCATATTTATTGAGTGCTTACTATTTGCTGAGCACTATACTAAGCACTTGCAATACAATGAGAGTTAGTGGACACAATCCCTGCCCACAACAAGCTTACAGTCTAGAGAGGGCAAAACCCACGTTAGACTAGTCCAGTGAGTCAATCTCTCTCTCATCCCCGTATCTCCGGCTACTGGGAGACAACTGCCTCAAACCGATCAGCCTGGTGTAGTGCAATCAATTGTGCGATTGCTTTCCTTCAGTAAAACCACTGGGAACAATGGAAGATTGAGAGACGACATAAAACAGAGACACGCATCAGAACAAGGGCCAATTTTTATGAGCACAATATGAGGAAGGGATTATTAACTGGGGACAGGTCTTTTCAGCCCTACCATGGCTAGGATCTCATTGTCAGTTGAGTCATCTTCAAATACAAATGACAGTTCCTAAATCCTATCTCAGGAGCTTTGCAGGAAGCCCCTGATGTTGACAAAAAAATATTTTGCCTGCTCCTACTTTCCCCTTTTCAGATTCTTTTTCGGTGGAATGAAATGCCTCTTCGCCGCTTGCACCCAACACGTGTATTGTGGAGCTGAGTGGCATCAACAACCAGGATCACTGGCCTCTAGTCTGGAATTTTCCTCTTGGATTAGTTGGGGCAGCATGAGGTAGAGAGCGCAGAACAAATAGTGACGGCTGGGACTGCCTAGGCTTCTCTGTGACAGGGCAGTCGATGCAGCCAGACTTCTTAATGCTGCATTCCAGACCCCGGAGCCAGGTGGTCCATTATCTGTGTATGCATGAAATGAAACAAAGCCCACTCCAAATGAATACTGTCCACTCAGTTTAACAAACCCAACTTAGTCAGTGTTGCCAAAAGATTTATGCCTTCATGTTTCTTGCACTGAAAAGCTGATTATGATGTGTAGTCCAAGCTCCAGGTTTTTTCCCCCCCCCCCCCTTTTGGACAGGGAAGTGAAAATTCCAAGAGCAAAACAAGCTGCCAAGGATCTCCTTTAGATTCATATTCGTCAATGAACCCAGAGTAGTAAAAAAGTGATTCCAAGCAGAGTACTTTTTGTCTTTCTGTAGTTCTAAGCATAATAATAAAAATAATCATAGTAAGTGCTCACTACGTGCCAAGAAATGTACTAAATGCTGGTGCAGGGATAGATACAAGATAATCAGGTTAGACACAGTCTCCAACCCCTGGCGAGACTCACGGTCTAAGTAGAGGAGAGAACTGATATTGAATCCCCAATTTACAAATGAGAAAACTGAGGCACAGAGAAGTGAACTGACTTGCCCAAGGTCACACAGCAGGCAAGTGGCAGAGACCGGCTCATGATCTTTCCACTACACCATGATGCTTGTCCAAAAACATATTCATTTTCAGGTCATTATTCCTTTAGTTGAAAAGCTGCGGGGTCAGGGTATAGTGCTGCAGGTACTTACCTTTTTCAGCAAACCATGATCTGTGACATTTATTCATTCATTCACTCAATCATATTACTTAATCATATTTATTGAGCACTTACTGTGCGTGGAGCTCTGTACTAAGCGCTTGGGAAGTACAAATCGGCAACATCTAGAGATGGTCCCTACCCCAACAACGGGTTCTGAGATGTTCCTTCCCATCCTACCTCACCTACCTCCCACTACAGCCCAGCCTACCCAATTCATTCCTCTAATGCCAACCTACTTACTGAACCTCACTGTCACCTCTCTCACCTCTGACCCCTCTCTCACATCAATTAATCAATCAATGGTAGTTATTGAGTGCTTACGATGCGCAGAGCACTGCATTAAGTGACGGGGAGAGTACAACAGAATTAGCAAACATATTCATTCATATTTATTGAGCATTTACTGTGTCCAGAGCACTGTACTATGCACTTGGGAGAGTACAGTACAGCAATAAACAGATATATTGCCTGCCTATAACAAAATTACAGTCTAGAGAGGAGTTTACTGGCCTGGGCCTTCCTCTCCCTTCATATTTCATTCAATCATATTTATTGAGTGCTTACTGTGTGCAGAGCACTTTACTAAGCACTTGGGAAGTACAAGTTGGCAACATAAAGAGATGGTCCCTACCCAACAGCGGGCTCAAACTACCACTGTCCCCATCTTCAGAGCCCTATTCAAAATCACTTTTATTCCTTTCCCCACTTTATATGCCCTCCCTTCTGCATCACCTAAGCACTGGGGTCTGCAGCTCTAAAGCATTTTGATACTCAGCCCTCCCCCAGCCCCACAGCACTTACATACATTACCTTACATTCTGCTACTTCCCCCATATCTAATTTATTTTAATGTCTGCCTCCCCACTGGACTGTAAGCTCTTTGAGGTCAGGAATTGTGTCCACTAAATCTACTGCACTGTAAACTTCCAAACAATTAACAGAGTGCGCTGAACAAAGAAAGTGCTCAATAAATGCCACTGATTGATTCAAGATCAGTAGCCTAGGGCACTGCCCCCATCCTCAAAAGACTCTGGGGCTGGCTGCCACCTCCACAGTGCAGAATACAGGCACACTCCTGTAAGCATTCAATAAATAAGATTGATTATTGATCTTTCCAGACTACAGAATCCTAATCTTTTTGGTCCATCTTCCTAGGGAAATTTTTCCATCTCCCTGATTATTTTGACTGTCCTTTACTATGCTTTCTCTATTGTGCCTCTCAGGATGCAGGGAACAGAACTGCATATAGCAATCCAGTCATGGAATACCATCACCTTATATAGTGGTGAAACAATGTACTCTAGACATGGACGGTTCAAAAACAAAAAAATTCACAGATAATCCCAAACATCATCTCTAGATATAATTTCATTAAACAACTTCTCCCCCGAGAGATGCTTGCAAACAGTTAAACTGATGACAGGCTAGTCTCAACTTTTTTTTTTTAATGGTATTTGTTAAGTGCTTATTATGTACCAGGAGCTGGGGTTAATGCACGTTAATCAGGTTGGACCCAGTCCATGTCTCACATGGGGTTCACAGTCCTAATCCCCATTTTACAATTGAAGTATCTAAGACATGGAGAAGTAACTTGCCCAAAGTCACAAAGCAGGCAATTGGCAGAGTCAGGATTAGAACCCAGGTCCTTCTGTCTCCCAGGCCAGTGCTCTATCCACTAGGCCACGCTGCTTCTCAAAGTGATGAAAAGCAAGCTGCTAGAATGATGAGAAATTCAAGAAGTAAAGAAAATTTGGGAGGGGAGATCCTCTCCCTTGCTAGTCTTGGTTTGTTAATACTATTCAGTACACAATTTAAGCAAAAAATGGAAAAAGGAAAATGGTGACAAATCAGAGCTCATGGTTAACTTACTGGTAGGATAAATTAGGCTCTAGGAAGTTGAAGGTTCCTTATTATCCAGAGAAACTAAGGCACACGGAGGGCAAATGACTCCCTTATCATGTGATAATAATAATAATAATAATGATGGCATTTATTAAGAGCTTACTATGTGCAAAGCACTGTTTTAAGAGCTGGGGAGGTTACAAGGTGATCAGGTTGTCCCACGGGGAGCTCATAGTCTTAATCCCCATTTTACAGGTGAGGTAACAGGCACAGAGAAGTAAAGTGACTTGCCCAAAGTCACACAGCTGACAATTGGCGGAGCCAGGATTTGAACCCATGACCTCTGACTCCAAAGCCCGGGCTCTTTCCACTGAGCCACGCTGCCTCTCGTGTACCTAATTTACCTAACTTAAAGGGACGTAATTTAGACCACTGCTCATGATGTTCTCAGGAGACCTAGTTGACCTTACTTCAAAGACAACATGCAAAAGTTGACCTGTTTCTTTTCCTGAGCTCCTTTAAAGTCATTTAAACATTGACTATGTCTAAGCCATTTGCACACAGACAAACCTCTAATTATATTTTGCTATACAAATCATCCATTGAAAATATCATTATCTTAATTATGGTAATAGATTCCAGAGAAACAGAATTATGAGCTGATGATATTCGCTTGTTGGTCTTAAAATAATATGTCAACTATTAATAGTCCTGCAGTTCTAATGACAACTGGATTGTGACAGTAGAACTGTAAATGCAAATGAAGTGATCTAGAAAGTTCAGGGAATACTGCTTAAATCAGTACAAGGCTTCTCATCAATGAAACTATTCAACTTTACTGGAACTGAATTAGTCTAAATGTTTATCCTTGTTAAGATTGTCAGAGTATGCTGAATCAAAGATAAAAGATTACAATGTTGGAACCACGCACCCCAGGTTTTTTAGTGCTTAGAAAGAAACTGTTATCCCTCAATTGCTGCAGTAATGAATTTCTGCCATAAAATAAACATTGTAAATAATTACAAATTACTTGTTAATTTGACATTGTTATTTACACCTCTGATCAAAATTAGCTGTTATTTTCTTATTTGCGGTGATTACTATGGAACTGAACTTCAAGAGTGAAGAAGCCACTGGCAAACAATAATGTTCTTTTATCTAGTGTGAATCCACCCTGAAAAGTGTTTTGGAATCTTAGAAATTTGCCATTCTCACCTTAGAATTTGCCTTTCTCACCTTCAGGTAATCCTAGAACAGAAATGAGAATCAACACATCTGGCCAAAATTTCCTTGCAGTACTACCTGCTCCTCCAAACAGCTTTATCCAACCATGCAATTAATGGAGGAGATGCTGCAGCCATCCCTCTTTATTCAGATCACTTACTTCCCTTCAACTGTAACCTAAAACTACATTTTGAGGGCCAAGATGTTTTTTCCTTCAGGCTACAAGGCTAAGACTATTTGTCATGTGCTTACTATGTGCCAAGCATTGTACTAAGTGCTGGGGTAGATAATAATAATAATGATGGTATTGGTTGGACATAGTCCTTGTCCCATTTGGGGCTCAAAGTGTAAGTAGGATGGGGTAGGAATGGAGAGGACAGTGCAATAGCCTTGGATGCCCCAATTTTGGACCTCAAGAAATTTACAATATCGTAATAATTCTTTACTCTCTGCATGCATACTGAAGCAGATTCAGTCTCCTGATAATTTTGTTTTGCTAATACCACTAAACATCTTCCCTGTACCAGTTTCAAATTTGGAAGGGCTAAAATAAATTTCACTAGCAGGATTAAGTTAAAGAGAGAGAGTACTTATGCCAAGACCAAAGGATACATTTTGATATGTATAAACATGAGAACATCAAACATTAAAAAAATCTGGTTTTTGGATGTCATTGGCTCTCTAAATGGAAGTAACATTCAATGCTAAGGCAGCCTCAGCTACACCTTTGCAATGGTGACAGCTACAACAAAATGCTTTGGGCAGGGGAATAATGTCAGAAGACTCTTCTCTAGGCATTTTTTTTTGTGACTGACTATTGTTATGGCTGAGCCTTCAAACACCTAAATATTTTAGGTTGACCAAAGCTTATTTTTAGGTCTACTCTGTTAAGAAAATTTGCATGCGTAGGCCTAAGATGTGGGGCTATCAACAGTGTTTTTCAATGGGTTAGTATTTCACTGGCTCTTGAACTTGACAGTGCATTAATCTGAGAGATAGACCTCTCCATATGCCAATTTTGAATCATAAGCCCCATTACTTACACTTTTAAAATGTACAATTAAATCTACTTTCTAGGGCATTATCCTTGACTCATATCTCTCATTTCAACCCACATATTCAATCTGTCACCAAATCCTGTCAGTTCTACCTTAACAGCATTGCTAAAATCCACCCTTTCCTCTCCATCCAAACTGCTACTAGGCTAGTCACTTTTCATATCCAGCCTTGATTACGGCATCAGCCTCCTCACTGACCTCAGTGACTCTTGTCTCTCCCCATTCCAGGCCATATTTCACTCTGCTGCCTGGTTCATTTTGCTGAAAAGAATGTTCAGTCCACATCTCCCCATTCCCCAAGAACCTCCAGTGGTTACCCATCTACTTCTACACCAAACAGAAACTCCTTACTATATTGTGCTTAAAACACTCAATAATAATAATGATAGTGGCATCTGTTAAGCACCTACTATGTGCCCAGCACTGTTCTAAGTGCTGGGGTAGATACAAGATAGTTTGGACACAGTCCCTGTCCCATGTGGGGCTTATAGTCTTGATACCCATTTTACACATGAGGTAACAGGCACAGAGATGTTAAGTGACTTGCCCAGAATCACACAGCTGACACAGGGTGGGGTCGGGATTAGAACTCATGACCTCTGATTCCCAGGCCCTTTCCACTAGGCCATGCTGCTTCTCTCAATCAACTCCCTCCCTCCTACCTTCCTTCAGTGATATCTTATTACAGCCCGGCCTGCATACTTCACTCCTCTAGTGCCAACTTGCTCACTGTGCCGCAATCTTGTCTATTTTACCACCTAACCCTTTCCCACATCCTCCCTCTGACCTGGAAATCCCTCCCCCTCTGTATATGGCAGACCACTTCTTTCCCCACCTTCAAAAACCATATTAAAAACCACATCTCCTCCAAAAGATCTTCCCCTACTAAGCCCTTTTTTATTCTTCTTTCTGCATCACCTATGCACTGAGATCTGTGCCCTTTAAGCGCTTGATATTCACCCCACCCACAGCACTTATGTACATATCCATAATACATTCATTTATTTTAACTTCTGACTTCTTCTCTAGGTCGTGAGCTCCTTGCTGGCAGACTGTGGGTCTACCAACGCTGCTGAATTGTACTCTCCCACATCAAGCTCTGCACACAACCAGAGTTCATTAAATACTGCTGATTTTTTGATAAGGAAAGGGAGTTTCTAGATAATTATTCAGCAGTCAATGATCAAATACTCTACACAGACTCCAAAAACTTTCTTATATTTTATTTTGGTGTCCTAGAAGTTATTCCAGTGAGCCTGGGAGGGAATTCTTAGGAGTTACGGATATAGTAACTTTCTACTTAACCACCAAAGTCCTGGCAACCACTGATCATAAGTCTTTCTAAAAGTCTTTCAGGAAACACCACAGTGTGCCAGGATAGGGAAATATAGGCAAGGAATTGTGGTATACTGCTACAATTGACCACGATGGTACAGACCACCTTTTGGGTCAGGGATATTCATTAACTATGACTCACACACCTTGCATCCCTCCTCAATATAATGCAAAAGAAATCCTCCCCAAAAGATCTCTCTGTAAGGCTGTTCTTCAGTTTCAATGAAAGCTGAAGACAACTTTCAATATATATCTATAGCTCTGTGCAGTTTTTTGTTTCTTGGCTTTTCTGGAACCTCAGCCAAAATCTATTGTTTAGAAGGCCAAGAATTTTACTTAGAAAATAAACATACCAAGGGAGGTCAAATTGTGCATTCAAGTTATTCAATACTACCCATTAAACAAGAAAATCAAGAAAGCAAGCAGTTCTGTTTACTTTAACCTGAACATATTTATTTACATCTATGGTATGAGGGTCAGTGGGAAGGAACAGATTAACATGTAAATAGTAGAGCAAATGCTCCCTAGCTTAAAATCACTAAAAAACCTGAGGACTATGGAAAGAATACTCTGAATCTTCTGTTAGAAAGGATAATTTCAGCTTATTACTCTGTTGTCCCAAAACACTTGGAAGTGAGTAAATGTTGATAGCTGTAGGTCAGTTCTCCAAAATATTGGTTTCAATTGCCCAGACATGTCAAGGAGATGAGACTCTTTAATACATTCAGATAAGTCAGAGTAAAGTATACTTTTAGGTCTTATCCAGATAGTTTTCCTGAGGAGACCTATGCAAGGAGGGTAACAGTTCTCAATCTAGAAATTCCTGTCACTATAACACTAGGGAATAGGCTTTGAAAAGCTGTCTTAATACTAGAATCCTAGGAATAGAAAGAACATCTGAAAGGTCATTTGGTCCTTCCCTTTGCTTTAGGGGAGAACTCAGCTAAATTCAGCCATGAAAAAAGCACTGGCCAGCATTATGGCTGAGCTAGCTACTATGTGCCTGGCACATTGCCAGGGCTTAACAAATACCATTTTTTTAAAAAAAAATCAAAAGGAAATGTTTGGCAATTCAGGAAGTGACAGGCATAGAATAAGCAATGAGGATACTTAAAATCCTCCTTCCTTTATGGAGTCCTGACAGGATGACGCTATTTAGATAGATTTACGCCTCTGCTGCATTACTAATTATTGTCCATATATATCTACGTATATACATGGACAATATACACCTATATAATGATATACATGGACTGAAGACACTACTGATGGTAAAATTAATCCATGAGTGTATGTCTCATTGTGGGCAGGAAATGTGTCTTGTTCATTTTTATATTGTACTCTCCCAAACAGTACAGTTCTCTGCACACAGTAAGCACTTAATAAATACGATTGAATGAGCAAATGCCTAAAAAGGCCAGTGTGGGACCAACAATCTCAGCCACATTGCACCCCCTAAAGCTGTTCCATGTGTTATTATACTTAATGTTTACCGTCATTGGCACTATTTCTCTTTTGCCTTCTCTCGTACCTTATGACGATTTTGTTCAAGCTGTATCACTCCTTTCGTGAAAGCAGTATGCCATGCTGCTCTGGCTTCAGATTTATTTTACTCTACCCTTAAAACGTTTCCTCTTCCCCTTCCTTGACGTTTCTCCACATTCTCTATTCAGCAGTTATTTGGATGTGCTTCTGTCATTCATTCAACTCACAAGTCCAACTAAGCAGAGCCATGTGGTTTTGAGCACAGCTTTGATGCTAGGAGACTGACTACATTCCAAAATTCCATCTTTTGCAAAGTCCAGAATCTAGGTGATATTGATGGAACAGCTCCCAGAGCTGGATATCACTCCTGACAGCGAGCGCTCACATACCCTTCCCTCTAAACTGCAAGATCCCTGTGGGCAGGGAATGTTATAGTGTACACTGTTATAGAGTACACTCCCAAATGCTTAGTACAGTCTTCTGCACACAGTAAGCGCTCAGTAAATATGACTGATTGACTATATGTTGCCAACTTGTACTTCCCAAGCGCTTAGTACAGTGCTCTGCACACAGTAAGCGCTCAATAAATACGATTGATTGATTGATTGATTGATTGATATACTCACAGTCAATACTCTGCATTGACTATACTATACTCTGCAGTTTCCCCTTATCCGTAATTTATTTTAATGGCCATCTCCCAATTAGACTGTAAGCTCCTTGTTGGCAGGGATTGCATCTGACTCTATTATACTGTACTTTCACAAGTTCTTAGTAGGGTGTTAAGCCCTCCTTAAATTATCAATAAATACCACTGATGGATTGATTTCATAGATCGCTACTCTCCTCATCTTCAAAGCCCTACTAAAATTAAATCCCTCCAGGAAGCCTTCTCTAGCTAATCTCTCATATCCCTATCCTATTTTCTCTCCCTACTTAATCACTAATTCCTCTGATAATGTGGCTAGGATCACCTGGGGTTTTCTGGAGTTCTTTCCAAGGATTGGATCAGTTATTCTGAGCAATCCTTAGGCCCTTGATGCCCCTAAGGGAACTTTGCTTTTATTAAGATTGATGTTGGTGATGAATCCATCCAAATTCATATTCAAAATGGATTCTTTGTCATATTTCTGCAAATTTCCAATTTCCAATTTTCCCCTTAAAGCTTGGAACTGGAAGTAGTACCAGTATAAATATACTAAAAATGGAAAGATAACCTCATGGCTTTGGCATTCTGTATTTACGCTGTGATCTTCCATAAACACTGCTTCAATGATGATTCGTATAAAGCATATGGTCTACTATGCTCATGGTATGCTTTTTTTCCCACCCAATCCATATTTGTGCAATCATTACATAACACACCAAATGATTGAAGAAACAAATTTGTTTGATAAAAACTCTGCCATTAAGAGATTCTTTCCTCCCACTATACTGACTTATTTGAAAAACACACAAATCCGAGTAGAGGACTATCTATCTCACGTCTATAGCCTGACAGCCCAAAATTCTCTGAAAACAGGACAGGCCACACTACAATCTCCATCTCCCAGCATCAAGAAGTTAGCAAGCTAATCCAAAGTTCATCTCTTTGCTGATACCAAGGTTCATTATCTATCTACAGAGAGCTTCGTAGCACAAACCTAAACACCTCATTTTTTGCCACTCAAAAATATTATATTATAATACAGGATATTATATATTATAATGTATAATATAATATTTTTGAGAATGGCATAAAATCAGGTATTTCGATTGTGTTACAAATCTCTCCCAGGGTCATATTCCCAGTCTTGCATGCTAAAGTACCAGAATAATTTAAAATTGCAAGATTGGTATAAGTTGTAACAACCCAAGCTGCCCCATCTATTAAAAATATAATGTGAACATTTCCTAGGTAATATTTTTCCCTTTCCTTATATCCACTTAATTAACCAGACTCCCCCGCCCACAGTCTGACAGAAGCTGTCCATTTTTGAGCAGTGCATATGTAGTCTATATAACCACGCACATATACAACAAACACACCCACAAATTGTTGCAGTGAAAACATTGCTTCAGAATCCAAATGTCACAGACATTAAGAACATGAAAACAGTCGGATCTTCCATTTAACACCTTCATTGAGATGCAAATTAATTCATTATAACCAGCTCAGTGATTCCAAGGTTACTTAGAGAAGCAACAGAAAAATATGTATTATATTTCTAGTCCATGAATTTTCTATAATGCTATATTTGCAAACTGTTTAGACTAAAATTTTTACACCTCTGATGAGGAGGCTTGTTATGAATGCATTATTGCATTAATCATTTCTGATATTTGTTAAGCGTGATGAGTCGAGCTCTGTACTAAATGCTTGGGAAGGGTACAACAGTAACATTTCAATAAGATCCCAAACCTACAGAGTACTCACAATCTAAAAGAAATGAAGAGGACTGACATACTGGGAAATAACGGGGCAAATTCCTTTTTTTAAAAAAAATCAATCAACAGTATTTACTGAGTGACTGAGGGCATAAAGCAGTGTATAGTAGTAAGCGCGTGGGAGAGTGCAAAAGAAGCAAATCACATTTCTGGCAGAGAAGAGAAGGGCTTACCCATTATACAAAATTGCATAATGAATTGGAATAAATTGGAATAAATTAATAGTCAGTCAGTTTTTTAAATTTTCTGAACAAACTTGGGTAGGCAAGCAGATACAAACTATCAATTTAGGACAGACTTAGACCAACTACCATTACAGACAGTTCAACAAGAACAAGGTACCTGTCATTTTAACCAGGCAATAAGGTAACACACTTTGGATAATAAAGCAGGTTCATCTCTGTGTTAAAAATTATGTATCTTTTAATTTTAGAGTTTTCTGAGTGGCAACTAGCTACTGTTTTCCATTTTTACCTTGAGGATAGGATATCATTCTCTGTCTTGTTCCTTCTGGTAGCAAACACTGGAGTAAACTGTGAGCCCACTGTTGGGTAGGGACCATCTCTGTCGCCAACTTGTAATTCCCAAGTTATTAGTACAGTGCTCTGCACACAGTAAGCGCTCAATACAATTGAATGAATGAATGAATGAGTAGTATATTGTAAGTAAAATATAATAATAATAATAATGGTATTTGTTAAGTGCTTACTATGTGCCAAGTACTGTTCTAAGCGCTGGGGTAGACACAAGGTAATCAAGTTGTCCCATGGGGCTAATAGTCTTAATCTCCATTTTCTAGATGAGGTAACTGAGGCACAGAGAAGTAAAGTCACTGCCCCAAAGTCACTGCTGTCAAGTGGCGGAGCCGACATTAGAACCCATGACCTCTGATGCCCAGGCCTGGACTCTTTCCACTAAGCTTTTCTACAGTTACATCCTTTCTTGGACTGTATGTCAGTCTGCCTGACCCTCTATTACTGTCAGGAAAATATAAGTGACTATTTTCTACAAAAGGGGCAGCATCCTGCCTGTGACCTGTAAGAAGACTTTTGGATTCATTCCTTCCTAAGCTAGCGGCACATACTACATTATATATTTTTTAAATGCCAAAAGGGAATTAGACCATCATCAGCACTTAGAACAGTGCTTGACACATAGTAAGCGCTTAACAAATACCATCACATTATTAATATCATTCTTGCGATTTATCATTTGAGATATTAGAAACATAAAACTTCCCTGCCTCTAATGAATAGCTGAAGGTATGGCATTGTGTCATTTCTACTAGGGAGAGTAGAATACTGAAGCTACTTTACTTGTGTTGGAAGTCCACAAGTGTGTATAAAAAACACTACTGCTAAAAGAACCTCGTAGCACTAGAGTACAATGGTAACAGTACCAACAAGAAGCAGCACAGAGCATGGGCCTGGGAGTTGGAAGGTTCTGGGTTCTAGTCCCAGCTTGGCCACTTTTCTGCTGTGTGACCTTGGGCAAGTCATTTAACTTCTCTGTGCCTCAGTTATCTTAACTCTAAAATGGGGATTAAAACTGTGAGCCCCATTAGGGATATGGATTGTGGCCAAACTGATTAGCCTGTATCTACCACAGTGCTTAGCAAAGTGCCTGGCGCATAGTAAGTGCTTAACAAATACCATTTTACCATTTTATTACTATTGTTCTTGATCCGCAAGCTCTAACGGGAATTAACAGTGATAATTTACTGAGCATTATGCACTTCGAGTCAAAGACAACATTTAGGAGCCCAAAATGCAAAAATTGCAGTGGTTGCTCATCTACTGCCATATCAAACAAAAACTCCTCACCATTTGCTTTAAAGCACTCCAGCACCTTGGCCCCTCCTACCTCACCTCACTATTCTCCTCCTTCAATCCAGCCCACACATTTCGGCTCCTCTAGTGCTAACCTTCTCACTGTGCCTCGGTCTTTCCTGTCTCACCACCGAACCCTGGCCCACATCCTGCCTCTGGTCTACAATGGCTTCCTTCCTCAAATCCGACAATTACTCCCCCCACTCCCACTTCTGCTTCAAAGCATTATTGAAGTAACATTTCCTCCAAGAGGCCTTCCCAGACTAGGCCCTCCCTTTCCTCTTCAACTCCCTTCTGAATGACCCTGACATATTCCCTTTGTTCTCTCCCCACCTCCAATAGCACTTATGTACATATCCGTAATTCATTTATTTGTATATCTCTAGATGTTGCCAACTTGTACTTCCCAAACGCTTGGTCCAGTGCTCTGCACACAGTAAGCGCTCAATAAATACGATTGAATGAATGAATTTATTACTCTATTTATTTTACTTGCACGTATTTATTCTACTTATTTTATTTTGTTAATATGTTTTGTTTTGTTGTCTGCTCCCCCTTCTAGACTGTGAGCCCGCTGTTGGGTAGGGACCGTCTCTAGATGTTGTCAACTGGTACTTCCCAAGTGCTTAGTACAGTGCTCTGCACACAGTAAGCGCTCAATAAATACGATTGAATGAATGAATTGTATTGATGTCTGTCTCCCCCCCTTGCCCCCCCACCCAAGACTGTAAGTTCCTTGTGGTCAGGGACTGAAATACTAAGGTAGTCTCAGTCCCAGGCCTCCATATAACTGCATGTGGAGCCACATGTTAGTATAACACCATGGCTTCCAAATTCAGGAGCAGAAAAATCTGGGCCTTGCCCTGGATGGGAAAACTCGGGCTTCTTAGAGCACCATTTTATTCCTCTACCTCCACTTTCACCCGTGAGTTTATAAATGGGAACCTCACATACCCTCGATGTTCAGAACAAAACAAAAAATAACATTTGATTCTCAATTCAGATCTACCCTCTATTCTTTATTTCTTAAACATAGAAAAAGCAACTTCCATTGGCACTTCTCTACTCTACCTCCTCATAAGTCCAAATGAAATAGCAAAGTGGAGCAGCAGGGTGGGGGACGACAATTAACTGCTTACAACAGTTGGGGGTGGGCAGGGGAGTGGGGCCAAGAAACAGTGAAATTAACAAGTGGTGCATTTCAGAGCGTTGGCTAATTCACTTTTCTGCTTCTTGTGGAACAGAAGGAGTGAAGGAACAGAGGGATGGGATTGTAAATCCTTTGAAGGACAGGGTACAGAGAGAACTGGGAGGAGCGGAACAGAATGGAACAGCGTCTGTGCACCACAACACAGAGAAAGCAGAACATGAGGAAGGAGGAAACAAGAGAGGGAAAGAGCAGATGCAGAGACAGTAAGACCAGAAGACTCAAAAACAATTGTGGGAAATACTAAGTAGGAAAGGAAGGAGAGGGTGGATAAATATATGGAGAAGGAAAAATTAAGGAGAAGAAGAAATGGGATAAAAACCAATAGAATCAAATCATCATCATCATCATCAATCGTATTTATTGAGCGCTTACTATGTGCAGAGCACTGTACTAAGCGCTTGGGAAGTACAAATTGGCAACATATAGAGACAGTCCCTACCCAACAGTGGGCTCACAGTCTAAAAGGGGGAGACAGAGAACAAAACCAAACATACTAACAAAATAAAATAAATAGAATAGATATGTACAAATAAAATAAATAAATAAATAGAGTAAAAAAAATATGTACAAACATATACATATTTACAGGTGCTGTGGGGAAGGGAAGGAGGTAAGATGGGGGGATGGAGAGGGGGACGAGGGGGAGAGGAAGGAAGGGGCTCAGTCTGGGAAGGCCTCCTGGAGGAGGTGAGCTCTCAGCAGGGCCTTGAAGGGAGGAAGAGAGCTAGCTTGGCAGATGGGCAGAGGGAGGGCATTCCAGGCCCGGGGGATGACGTGGGCCGGGGGTCGATGGCGGGACAGGCAAAAGCGAAGTACAGTGAGGAGATCAGCGGTGGAGGAGTGGAAATGGCAGACATATCAGAAAACAAACAAAACTGCAGTGAATATGGGAAATGGAGAGAAGAAAAAGAAATCAACAGTACAGAGCATTGGGACCCAAGAGCATACTGAGTGAGACCCCTGTTGTAATTATTCTTATAAAGCTGGCGAAAAATTCTCTAGATGTAGCCCTCAATTTCTGGTCACTCCATCCCATCTGAACTTTAGGATTTATGTATGCAGCTGTTTGATTATTCTATTGTTTTCAAGTGCCGAGTACAATAATAATAATAATGGCATTTGTTAAGCGCTTACTATGTGCAAGGCACTGTTTTAAGCACTGGTGAGGATACAAGGTGATCAGGTTGTCCCACGTGGGGCTCACAGTCTTAATCCCCATTTGACAGATGAGGGAACTGAGGCACAGAGAAGTGAAGTGACTGGCCCAAAGTCACATAGCTGACAAGTGGCAGAGCCGGGATTAGAACCCATGACCTCTGACTCCCAAGCCCAGGCTCTTTCCACTGAGCCACACTGCTTCCCCCAATGTTCTGCCACAGTAGTTAATAAATACTGCAATGTAGACGCAATTAGGTAAAGGAGCCAGAAGATCTGTGGAAGTTGGAGGGAATAATGTTTGAATGAGCGACAGTGCATTAAAAGAGTAGTTTGCAACCAGTGGTTAACTGTACCAGACAAATTAAAACATTCTCATTGAATTTTCTTTTTCATATAAGTTACCTTGAATGGAGAAAACAACTCGGGGACTCATTTTTAACACAAACTATTCAATTTGATGCAGGTAAATGTTACCATAAATTGGGTAGAATTCAAATGAATAATGGCATATGGTATCACTTTTGAGAATTTTGGAAGAGGTTTTCAACAAATTATATTTAACCACTTGCCAGGCTATATCCCGAGTGAACATGGCAAATGGGAAATTGTATGATCAAACTGGAGGGGACAGAGAATGAAATAATAATAATAATAATGGCGTTTATTAAGTGCTTACTATGTGCAAAGCACTGGTCACTACTATCTTCCCTGTAAAGAATTATCATATAAAACCTAGCATTTATGTGTGCACTGTTAATTTTTTCATCTTTTTAATGGTATTTATTAAGCGCTTACTATATGTCAGGCACTGCACCAAGCACTGAGGTACATACAGGCCATTTTACAGATGAGGTAACAGAAACAGAGAAGTGAAGTGACTTCCCCAAGGTCACACAGCAGACAAGAGGCAGAGCTGGGATCAGAACACAGGTCCTTCTGAACCCCCAGGCCCATGCTCTGGGCACTAGGTCATGCTGCTTCTTGTTTTAAAATGCTGCTTTTAAAAATGATTAAATCAGATGAACTTGAGCGTCAGAAATGAAATCTAATTAGAGAGACTCAGCAGTCTTCCCCATCAATATTTTAATCAATTGTGTTTATTGAGTCCAACTTGTACTTCCCAAGCGCTTAGTACAGTGCTCTGCACACAGTAAGCGCTCAATAAATACAATTGAATGAATGAATGAGTACTTACTGTGTGCAGAACACCATGCTAAGAGCTTGGGAGGGTACAATTGAACTGAGTTGGTTCACAAGTACCCTGCCACAAGAATGTTCAAGCACACAAGATGTTCTCAAATGTTTCTTTTCATATTAACTCAGTATTACCTTTCATATTTTCAATTGCAAGTAGGCTATGGACTATGAATTTTTTTTTTGTTCTAATGTTGATTTCCCCCTACAGGATGCAGAACCTGAAAAACTATTATCCACTTTAATTACTCAGTGTTTTGCCTTTCAGAAAAAAAAAAAAGAACCAGGAACATAACCTATTTAGTTTGCATTTTTTTCTGGAATCTATGCAAGGATATTAAAAATTTACAAGTCTGATGCTAAATCCTGCCTAGAATCTAGAATGGTCAAGAAATCTGGGCAGTTGGTTGTTCAAGCAGTCCTTCTAAGCAAATCATTTTCCCTTACTAAAGTAAGAGAATGGGCCATTCTGCTCATGAACGTTGACCCCTTGGAAAATAAAAGAAAAATAGATTTAAAAGATTTGTTGAACAACCTAATTGCCAATAGTGGTAGATGAGTCATTCATTCTAAACATCAACAAATCTATCAATCCACAATGGTATTTACTGAATGCTTCATGTGTACAGAGCAGTATACTAAGCACTGGGGACCGTGTAATATGAAGTTAGTAGACACTTTCCCAGCTTAAAATGAGCTTATGGTCTAGACGGGGAGACAGGCATTAATAAAAAATAAATTTTGTATATGTTCATAAATGCTGTGGGGCTGAAGGTGGATCTAAATATTCTAATCAAATACGTACTGCAGGCTCGAAACTTCTTCCTCCCTCATAAAAAACAAACCCCCAAATAATTCACCTAATAGAGCATATAGTCATATATTATCTCCCAACACAGTTAATCTGTTTATTTTCTGTGTTTCAGTGGCAGATGTAGATTTGAAATTGTGAAGAATAGTTACATAGCAATAAACAGTGGAAGCTTAGAGTAAATGGAGAATGGCTATTTAGTGGCATGTGTGCTACAATTGTTTCATTATATTTCTGGAATTTCTCCAGGAACTGTTTTGAAAACAGCAATGCGATAAAATGTTAGGGAACTAAGTATAATTCAGTGTTAGATCTAAAACAAAAATCAACTTTTGTGTTGATCCCACAGAAGTTTCCACATTAAATGGTTAATACGTAGTCCATTAAAGAAAGAGATGTAAAAAATGTGTTCACTTGTGCTTGCATCACAAGTTACTGAACCTCCGGAACCCTAGGATATTTTAACAAGATCATCAAGATCTTTGACACTAGTTTTGATTTCCAGGGAGCATTTTAATCTTCTTGCTCTGGGATGCTAGATATATGATAGAACTAAAAGTAACAGGGCTAAGTGTAGATTAACTGCAAATACCCTGATGCATTTTTATGTTCTTGCATCTTGTTTTCCTGAAAGCTTTTTGTGGCCAGGGATTGGGTCATACTGCCTTACACTCAAGGGAAGCTCAATAAACAATGCTAGTACTACCACCAGCACTGTAAAAAGGCATCTTCTCCATGCACAAACAATTCTGGATAATTCTGCCAAACATTCTAGCTTTGTATTTTCTTGAGTTCCAAATGAGGAAGGGCTTTTGGTACAAATGATCAAGTTCTAAAGTGTAGATCCAAAGTTAGGGAGTTAAGGGAGTGTAACAAAAAACACAGGAAAAGGAAAGGAATAGGGAAAGGGAAAGTCTGAGAAAGATGCAGACAGAAGGGAGTGAAGATATACACACAGACACACAACTAGGCAGAGGAGTTGAAGTTGTAGGAATTGGTAAGAAAAAGCTGCAAATGCAGCCACCAACATTGTTTAGAGTTCTTGCCTCAGTTACTCAGCACAGAGCCAGGAAGCAATCTTTTTCTGGAGCTGTTGGAAATGGAAAACAACAGCAACAACTCTGGGAGCCAACAGTATGGCTACAACTATCATTTGTTGCTGAAATTTACCTTCTCTTTCTCCTACACTTTGGCTCTAGGACACTACCAGCTCCCAATGTCACGTTCACAACCGTGACTGTGATGAAGAAGGGGATTTTTGCCAGTCCTACCAGTCTTATTAGCAGGTTGTGGGCAAGGGGAATTCAAGGCGTAACGATCCTACCCAGTGAAGGATGAAAGGCTACTTGTTTCTAGAAACGTTGTCCTCCCCCGAGTTTCCCATCAGTCTATCATCATCATCAACAACCGTGGACAGCATCCCCTGTCTCACAAACCCGTAACTTTGGCATAATCTTTGACTCACTTCTCATGTCACGTTCACAACTGTGACTGTGATGAAGAAGGGGATTTTTGCCAGTCCTACCAGCCTTATTAGCAGGTGGTGGGGCAAGGGGAATTCAAGGGGTAACGATCCTACCCAATGAAGGATGAAAGGCTACTTGTTTCTAGAAATGTTGTCCTCCCCCGAGTTTCCCATCAGTCTATCATCATCATCAACAACTGTGGACAGCATCCCCTGTCTCACAAACCCATAACTTTGGCATAATCCTTGACTCACTTCTCATTCAATGCATATATTCACTCTGTCACTAAATCCTGCCAGTTCCACCTTCACAACAGTGCTAAAATCTGCCCCTTCCTCTCAATCCAAACTGCTACCACATTAATCCAAGCTCTTATCTTATGCCGCCTTGATAACTGAATCAACCTCCTTGCTGATCTTCCTATCTGTCCCCACTTCAGTCCAGATGTCACACTGCTGCTTGTATCATTTTTCTTCAAAACTGCTCAGTCCATGTTTCCCCACTGAAGAACCTCCAATGGTTACCCATCCACCTCCACGACAAACAGAAACTCCTTACCATTGACTTTTAAGCACTCAATCGCTTTACACTCTCCTACCTTACCTCCCTGATTTCCTACTACAGCCCAGCCTATACACTTCACTCTTCCAATGCCAGCCTACTCACTGTACCCCAATCTAATCTTCCTCACTGCTAACTCCTCCCCCTCATTCTGCCTCTGGCCTAGAAATCCCTCCTCTTCCTTCACATCCAACAGAAGTTAACTGTCCCCAACTTCAAAGCCTTAATGAAAACACATTTCCTCCAAGAGGCTTTTCCCAAGGAAGCCCTCATTTCCTCTTCTCCCAATCCATTCTGTGTTGCCCTCACACTTGAACCCTTCATTCACCCCACCCTCAGCCCCACAACACCTATGTACATATCCGTAATTTACTTATAAAATTAATGTCTGTCTCTCCCTCTACACTGTAAGCTCCTTGTGACTGGAAATGTGTTTACCAACTCTGTTATTCCGTACACTCCCAAGCACTTAGTAAAGTGCTCTGCACACAGTAGGTGCTCAATAAATACCCTTGACTGACTAGATTACTTGAGAAACCTCCATGAAAAGGCTACAGAATCAAATGTAGTGTATCTGAACCCCAAAACCCTAGGTGATTGACATCGTACGTGGGCACAAGATTTATTGTATTACAAATAACACCTTCCATTCTGTCCTTGAGGTGTCAGGCATTCCACTGTGTTTCATTTTAGGACACAGGTAAAAACTGATCAATACTGCAGATACCAGTAGCCTGCCTGATTTCCTGTTTGCTCTTTCTAAAAAGTAACTCACAAATTGAAACTGAAGTACTTTCCTTCTCCATAGCCATGGCAGATTTACCCTGTTTTGACTCCTTCCACTTCAAGCGTATCTATAAAAGTGCAAGTGATAAAGTATGCTAAGTAGTCCTTCTCCTTTCCACTGAGCAATCAGAAAAACTATGGGATAGAAAGAGTATAGTGATACACGGACTCTCAGATGAATTTTTTCTGCAAGTTATTGAGTAGATCTACTATGAAAGAGCAGAAAAGCCCACAACCTTTTCCTATTCAAACTACCCATGCTGTTGTAGAGAACTGAACCACTAATAGTGACCTTGTTACAAGTACCATTGCCTCCTGACCTTGTTACAAGCTTCATTATCTCTTGACCATCAACTCTGATGAAGTATGTTTCTCCCTCCTTTTGCTGACTCCTTTGTAAATTTATCTATTACAATTATAATGGAGGAATTGGCTCCTGCAACTAGGAAGAGTGAGCTGGAGAAGTTACAATGCCACCTGAGCACTTATGAAATATTTACCCCTTTAAGAAAACAAATCATACCCACTCATTTTTCAGTTGGCTTACCTGATACTTTCTCATAAGGGATTGCACTGAGGATCTTTTCAAAAGTTTGGTTTATCTTTTAGGGTAGGTATCAGTAGTCAGCTCTGTCAAGGACTGCTCTGGAAAGGATTATTTCTTGGTAGAATATTAAGGATAATGATAACAATGGGTATTCATTAAGGGCATGCTGTGTGCTCAGAGCTGAAATAGGTATGGGATCATTTCTCTGTGCCTCAGTTTCCTCATCTGAATAATGGGGGATTAAGTACTTAGTCTCCTTCCCCCTTAGGCTGTGAGACCCATGTCAGGTCAGTCAGACCTATGTGCTAATGAGGAAGCACACATAACACATGACTTCATGACCAAAGTCTAAACCTGCACAGATAAAACATGCATTTCAGCAAATCCAAAATATTACAACCCAATTATTGTTAGACAATTCTCCTTTGTTTTGACTGAATCATGGTGTGATTGTTCTCAGTAATTTTCAATCAAACTGACTGTGAGAACAATCACACTATTAAGAAATAGAAAGATTCAAAGTGATTTTGCCCTTTTCAGATTAGGGGAGTGTAGAATCATTAAACAGAAATAAATTTAAGTTTCAATGTTGGCTTAAGCATGTGAGTATAATACATAAATGTTTTATCTGAGTATCATTTAAAGTGAACTTTCTGTTTACAAGGGCAATAAACATTTTTCTTGATTGGAAACATTTAGTTCAAGAGTTGGGCCAGAGTTGTGCTTTTGAAATAAACACTCTGCTCAGGGATCTGTTAAAAGATATTTCTCCTCCAAAACTGTAAATCAGGGTGGGCGACATTTTTGTGTAGAAGAGCCAAAGAAAGTGAGGTCTTTGAGCAATCAGTTTGGTATGATTGCAGTCAACTGTACAAATTAAACACACTGAACATAACTTGCTTCACTGTGAAGGTATAATCATGAAATAATATAGTGGAAGAAAGGAGATCAGGAGAAGAAGCAAGAAGAGGAGGAAAGAAGGGGAGAGAAAAGGGGATGGAGAGAGAGAAGAATGAAAAGAGGGAAGGGGAAAAGATGAAGGAACTCCCTCTTCTTCAGGACCCATAGGACTGGTATGAGTGCCCACGATGCCCAAAGGCTAGGCTGCCCTTGGTCTCTGCCGGGAGTGGATGAGTTCAATCTCAGCTGGCCAGATTTGAGATCTCGGCTTGCTAATGGAAAGAGCAAGTGGGTGGGCAGTTGGCACACTGGGTGATATTGGGAAGAATGCAGAGAGGCAAGGGGGCAGCTTGCCCAGCACAAGGTGATGGATTGTCCCTCAAGGTGCTGAGGAATGGTGGTGGTGGGGAAACCAGCTCCAGCTCACCCTGCCACTCCATAAAGATGATGGGAACCTAAGTCAGGTAGGGCCACCTCCTGCAATGTCACTATAATTTACACTAGGCACCTGGGAGACTACAACTGTTAGTTGACACGATCCTTGCTCTCACAGAGTTTACAATCTGGACAAATGGAGCCACCATTTCGTCTACCTCTTTGCCCCTTTCTAGCTCCAAGGGGCAGGGAAGGCCAGTCCCTTCCTGCCCTAAAAGCTGAGGGGGGTGTGGGTGGGGAAAGCTGATGGTGTCACCTTCACAGTGTTGTGACTGTGGGAACAATGGCCCCAATGCCTGCTTTTAAGAGCCACATCTGGTTCCAAGAAGTGCCAGATCTAGCTTGTGAGCTATAGGTTATCAACTCCTGCAGTGGTTTAAGGGATTCACAAGGCCACATCAGTTTCTCTTTGGACTGTTCCTGAGCATGGGCGACACAGATAGAGCCCCAGATTTCTTTTCAGGCCCTGTTGCCACCAAACTGAACAGATAACTGGTAGGCAAGAGAAAAGGAGACACATAATCCCTTTAAAACCCAGGCACAAGGGCGGTGTAGTTTCCAGACCAAAGGATTAGCCCCACAAGACAAATATCCCAAGGCTAATGCAGTGAGAAAGAGACTCCAGAAGCTCCTTTTTACTTTCATAGGATCAGAGTGCAGCCCGGCTGGTGAAAAACAACAGCCACCCTAACCTACTCTGATCCCCTAATACATTTAACAAAGACATTCACATTGACCCCTGAAGAAACTTAAATTGAATAGATCAGGAGGAGCAACTACTTTCCTTTAGCTTTCCCTGAGAGGAGCAAGGGAGATATGGCAGATCCCTGGGGGAGCATCCAACTGGGGCATGGCAAACTTCACCTCACCCATCACCAGCTCAGATTCTCTCACCCCTTTGTCCATATAACACTCATGGGTCTGGTCGGGGATTGCCAGGGGATAGGATAATATTAAAGTCCAACAGAAAAACTGTTCAATCTTCTGTTTTCATTGTGAGTGCCCTGAAGTGTTTCTTTTGGTGAACTTGTACTTCGATTTCATTCCTTTCACCTGGGGATTTTGAATAGAGCGCCTAACGTTCGAAATAGGCTCAGCAATTTACGTGGAAAACAGTTTGAAACGTACAGGATATATGGGGAGGAAAAAAATGAAATGGCTCCCAAAGATTTTCAAAGAAACATCAAGAGGACTGTAAAAAGGCCAGCGAACAATAGAAAAGAATGATTTCAATGCAAACCAAAGGAAATAGCTTTATAGACCAATGAGAGGGGCTGGCAACCCTAAAGCTATAATGGTGCATGGTTGTAAGAAGACTGACGATTCAACAGGAGCTAAGTAAAAATGGATCCTAAAATGGAATTGCCATCAGATGTGTAAGCTCTGATTCAACTACAAAAAGACTAACAATAGCAGTTGATGATTATTATGCTTTCTGTCCTCTTTTTCTTCCATATTCATAATAATTTAGGATTGCCAGGCAGATTTAAGGCACAGCATCCTGGGAATGGGGAAAAAAATTCTTATCCAACATTATAAATACATTTATTACAGAAGGGTAATCGGCCATGAAAACATGATCCTGACTTTTCATTATATTTGCTCAACAAAAGATGTTGAAAATGCCAAGAATTCTGTAGAAATAATTTTTTTCAAGCTCCTGTGTTTATCTGAAAGCTATCCTCCTGTCGCTGCATTTTCTCTGCAGACATCAGCATATTCTTCACAAACCTGCTGATTGCTCATATTAGCCTGTGGTATTCATCTGAAGCTCTCATCAGGCACCATTTGTCTTCTCCAAGCTTCTGATTTTTTTTTTTTTAATGCCTGTACCTCTCTCCACAGGCTCTTAAGTTTTTTTCGGTAACACACTTTTCAGCATATTGGACATCATACAGCTACACAGGAGTTTAGTTAAATTTCCCAGAGCTGTCTAGGAGATCATTTGCTCTTTTGTCATTTAAAGGTGAAAAGGGTTTTTTTGTTTTTGTTTTCCAATAACACTGTGATGTGGGTCTTGAGTGAAAGGTGAGCCAATGAGGAATTCACAATTAGGACCAAATTTACAGTCCTCCTCAGTTATCTAACCAACACTCCCCCCCACCCCCCAAAATATGAGATGACATTAAAATCCACCAATTTTGGATTGTCTCAATTTCATTTATCTGTGATCTTATTCTTCATTGCCATAGATAATTGAGGGTTAATAATTGAAAGTTGACCACAAAAGCAACAGCTATAAACCCAACAGACCTAAATCCAGAGGACTTTCAAAAGCTGCCAATTAAGCGTCTTCTTTGATACTGAAGAAGTTTAAATAAATATCAAGCTATTTAAAAGGAATAGAGTCTGAAAGTGTGACAGTTTTGGAGTCACTCTGAAGACACAGCTTCCCCTATGAACCTGTATCTTCTTCTTAACTCCAGGACTGTATGCTTCCTACGTCTCCGTTCCTTTTAAATAGATTGATATTCAGACCTACTTTAGGATAACCCCATTATTATAACAAATGCTAATATTGTTACCATTATAATGCATATTAATACATTTCCTTCCATTTACAAAATAGCTTACCAACTATGTTTACGAGTTTACACTCAACACTCTACGTGGTGAGTCAGTATTCAGGGGGAAGGCTGGGAGGGAGAAGTGATCATGATGTATTTTGGAGTTTTCTGGTTTAAATCTTTGTGCTTTGTAATCTCTAAATTAACTTTCAATTAATTCCTTTCAATTGAATCTCCAATTAAAATATTGCCTGTTAGTTGACATTGACATAGAGTTTTATCAATCTTCTAAGGACTAAGCCAGAATTTACTTTCAGATTGTATATTTCCTTTCGTGGGAGAGTCCAATAAGTTTGACAGATAGGATACCTGCCCTCCAGGAGCTTAGTTTAGTGGAGTAATTTACAATCAAGTGGTTTACAATTCCTATGGAGTGCCTGGATTAGTGAAGGAACACTTTTGGCTTCTCATTTCAAGTATTTTAGAAAGGAGGCCTCTGTCTCACAAAATATGTAAATCTTTTAGGGATAAAGGATTCTATATTTTGGCCAACCTTTCCCAATATGTCTTTTTTTAAAGAATAAAGTGATGAAATTGGACTTCTAATAATAAAAGATTTCAGATTTCCTTGATTACTATGATCTCCTAGTGGATCTTAATGTAGCTGTTGGAATGGTTTAGAAGGAAAGGTATATGGGGAACAGGGATGTGAATGAGAGGGAAGAGAAGAACATTGCTTCAAGCATATACACAGAATACATATACATGATATGTATGTATATATGTTAATATGCATATATATAATTTGAGAGAGAGGAAGAGAGAGGGAGATTAATGTAGAAAACCTTAAAGCCCTTCAAGAAGTGCCCAGAGGGCTGAAACAGTCATTTCCAGTCATGGTATTTAAAGCACTTATATTCTAAAATTAGTTCCAATTGCATTATGACTTCCCCCCAAAATATGTGTTACAAATGTGTTTTAGGTAGGAAGCTGATTAGGTCTACTACATTTTAAGCAATAAGGCAATGCATTCCTAGCAAATTACTAGAGACCTTGGGCACATTCCAAGAAAGACGGCCCAAACCCAGGATATTAACCTCCCATAAAGTTATCTTGCAGATAATTCTCTACTCTACAAGTTTTATAACAACTGTAGAGAAGAGGATATGAAATCAAAACTGAAAGATGTTATCACTCAGCATGCCTGAGGTTGTTGCAATGAACAGAGATTTTCTTAGAGGAGTTTCAGGGCTCCTTTCAAGTACTTATCAATCAATCAATCATATTTATTGAGCGGTTACTGTGTGCAGAGCACTGTACTAAGCGCTTGGGAAGTACAAGTTGGCAACATATAAAGTCCCTGCCCAACAGTGGGCTTACTTATCTTTTTCTACTCTGCAACAGTCGTATGCTCTTCAAAGACCCTACTGTCCTCATATTCCTCCTCAAACGCTACCTTAAATCCCACTTCCTCCACAAAGCATTTTGTGATTAAGTAGAAGGAACACTGCTTTCCATTTCCAGGTGCTCACTGACCACTCTCCCCCAGGACAAACCAGCTTCAGTGGAGGCTGAGGAGGAGCTAAAGCTCTAGCCACAGCTTTTATTTGCCTGATGAGGAACCTAGTGGCAACAATTAGCCCTTTGGAAAACCCCTGACACTGTCAAACTTTTGGCAACTCTGGAGTGACCTTGGAGCATCTTTTGGTGGTGCTTTTGCGGTACATACAGACTGGCCTAGATATAGATCCCAGTTCCAGTCTCCTCTCCTTCGCTAGGGTTCTGATTAATAATAATAATAATAATAATAATAATAATAATGGTATTTGTTAATACCATTAGTCCATTACATTATTAAATACCATTAATGTTAATACCATTAATCAGTCAATGGTATTTTTTGAGTACCTAATAATAATGATAATAATAATGATGGCATTTATTAAGCGCTTACTATGTGCAAAGCACTGTTCTAAGCCCTGGGGAGGTTGCAAGGTGATCAGGTTGTCCCATGAGGGGCTCACAGTCAATCTCCATTTAACAGATGAGGGAACTGAGGCACAGAGAAGTTAAGTGACTTGCCCAAAGTCACACAGCTGACAATTGGCAGAGCTGGGGTTTGAATCCATGACCTCGGACTCCAAAGCCCATGCTCTTTCCACTGAGCCACGCAAACCAGCCCACACACTTCTCTTCTCACTGTGCCTTGATCTCCTCTATGTTGCCGACAACCCCTTGCCCACATTCTGCCTCTGGCCTGGGGCACCTTCCCTCCTCAAATCCTAAGGACAATTACTCTCCCCTCCTTCAAAGCCTTATTGAAGGCACATCTCTAAGAGGCGTTCCCCGACTAAACCCCCCTTTCCTATTCTCCTAATCCCTTTTGCATTGCCTTGACTTGCTCCCTTTATTCTTCCCCACTCCCAGTCCCACAGCACTTATGTACATACCTGTAATTTATTTATGTATTTATATTAATGTCTGTCTCATCCCCTCTGGACTGTAAACTCCTTGTGGGCAGGGAATGTGTTTGTTTATTGTTGTACTGTACTCTCTCAAGTGCTCCATACAGAGCTCTGCGCATAATACAGCACTCAATAAATACAACTGAATAAATGAATGCACTGTACTACGTGCTTGGGAAAGTACAATACAATAGAGAGCATAGTCTAGGGTTTTAAGATGCCTGGAAAATTGGGAGTTCCAATGCTTTGGGAAGAGCAGGGGAAGGGATGCTAGTGCAGCATGGGCCAAACTAGGATTTAGAAACCAGTCTCAGGCCTCATCAGAACATTAATGGCTGTGGTTCTACTTAAGCACTTACTGTGTGTCAAGCACTGTACACTAAATGCTGAGGGTAGATACAAGAAAATCAGGTCAGACACAATCACTGAACCACATAAGGATCTCAGTTTAAGGGGGAAGGAAAACAGGCATTTAATCCACGTTTTACAGATGAAGAAAATGAGGCTCAGAGGAGAGAAGTGTCTTGCCCCAGGTCACACAGCAGGCAAGTGACAGAGCTAGGATTAGGACCCAGGTCCTCTGACATCCAGGCCATGGTTCCTTCCACAAGGCCACGCTGCTTCCTTGAACCCCATACCACTCTATAGGGGCTTCCATACTGGAAACCATCATGTTTCTAGAGCTGTCTGCTGAATGCCTTACTTCTTCAGCTCTGAGGACTTTGGCATTATGAAGGAACATAGGCTGTCAAACCGACTTGGAGGATGTATGCATTTGTGAGACGGGGTGAGGAGACTGCCCTGTTTCTCAGAGGATGATAAAGTTGTACGTGACAGTATTCATTCACTCAATCGCATTTATTGAGCGCTTACTGTGTGCAGAGCACTGTACTAAGCGCTTGGGTAGGTTCTTTATGAAACACTTAAAGCAGCTGAAACCTTATTCATCTCAAAGGTCAGGACACAGGTTAGGTGCGTCAAGCACAGTCTATATCATCATCATCAATTGTATTTATTGAGCGCTTACTATGTGCAGAGCACAGTACTAAGCGCTTGGGAAGTACAAATTGGCAACATATGGAGTCAGTCCCTACCCAACAGTGGGCTCACAGTCTAAAAAGGGGAGACAGAGAACAAAACCAAACATACTAACAGAATAAAATAAATAGAATAGATATATACAAGTAAAATAAATAGAGTAATAAATATGTACAAACATATATACATATATACATATATTAGTGTAATAGCCAAAGTTAGGTCATATTGGGCTGGATAATCCCTTCTCAACAATGCTGAAAATAAGTTGGAACTGACTGGACCGGGCTCCAGTATAAGTTGCGGAACAGGCATTCTGAGGTGCCGGGAGAGGGTGGAAGGGGGATGGTAAAGGGATGGCAAGTGTGAACAGCACCCATACCCCGCCATCCCTGCTGCTGCTGTTGATCTCTGTTTCCCCTCTCATTTCACTCCAGCCCAAGGCTCAGGCCAGCAGGCCTGTGTCCTCTTCACTGTCTATCTGATCATCTCTCCTCTCCGTCAGTAAGCCCACTCACCAACGTGGCCACTGCCCCTGACACCCCCAACTCCTGGAAATCTTTTAGAATCCTGGTTGGCAGAGGCATTCTGGTTTTGATTTGTTTTTGTTTTCACACTGCTTCTAGAGGGAAAACCCACCAGCCGGTATCAAAGCCCAGGGAGTATGAAGTGAAGGGAGCCCCCAGCTCGCTCCCACAATCTTTCCTGGGTTTCAGGACCCGATGAGCTGGAAATTCCTTTCCCTTTAGAGCCATAGTCCAGCAGAGATGGAAGGAACTCCTGGCTTCTTCCCTGAGGCGCCACTAAGGTTCCGGGGCTGAGGAAGAGAGATGAACAGTATATCCATACAGAGAAGCAGCATGGCTCAATGGAAAGAGCACGGGTTTGGGAGTCGGAGGTCATGGGTTCAAATCCCAGCACCGCCAATTGTTAGCTGTGTGGCCTTGGGCAAGTCACTTAACTTCTCTGTGCCTCAGTTACCTCACCTGTAAAATGGGGATTAGGATTGTGAGCTCCACGTGGGACAACCTGATTACCTTGTATCCTCCCCAGCACTTAGACTAGTGCTTTGCACATAGTAAGTGCTTAACAAATGCCATCATCATTATTATTATTATCCACGACCACTGCTGCCAGAGGGATGCCACCCTGCAAGCTGGTTAGGGCAAGAGGAATCCTTCCAGCCTCCAGGCCCAGCCTTGGGAGTCACAGCCTGGAAGCGAAGAGCAGTACTGATCTTTCATCCCTCCCCCTTTTAGACTGTGAGCCCACTGTTGGGTAGGGACTGTCTCTATATGTTGCCAACTTGTACTTCCCAAGCGCTTAGTACAGTGCTCTGCACACAGTAAGCACTCAATAAATACGATTGATTGATTGATTTCATCTCCCTTCTTTTTCTAAGGGATGGGTGGGACTAGCTATGACTGTCGGTGCTGCCCAAAACGTTGTGGATGCCTAGAGTTCCAATAGCAATGGGGCCATTGGAGCTGCTACCTTTTAATAGTTAGCCCTACCTGTTCTCTTTGGCTTTTCCATGCTGTGCAGTCTGGCTATACTTAGGGCCATTCTACTGTACAGTGGAGTGCATTGGGAAGGGGAAAACCAATGACATTCATTGAGCACTTACTTGTGTGCAGAGCTCTATATTTGGCCTAGTGGATAGAGCACATGCCTGGGAGCCAGAAAGGACCTGGGTTCTAATCTCAGCTCCATCGCTTGTCTGTTGGGTGACCTTGGGCAAGTCACTTAACTTCTCTGGACCTCAGTTACCTCATCTCTAAAATGGGGACTAAGACTGTGGGACATGGACTGCATCCAAATCGATAAGTTTGTAGCTACCTCAGTGCTTAGAACAGTGCCCGGCACATAGTAAGTGCTTAACAAACACCATAAAAAATCACTTGGGACAGTACAATATAACAGAGTTGGTAGGCATGTTCCCTGCCCACAGTGATCTTACAGTCTAGAGGGAAAGACTGAAATTGATATAAATAAATGACCGTTTATGTACATAAATGCTTTGGGGAGAATGCCAGCTCTTTCCAAATCCAGCATGAGGACAGAGCTGCAGGCCAGCGTGCTGGCTGCTTCTACGACAGATGCTTGCCATTTATATATTGTAAACCAGTCCGGGTGATTTAGAATATTAAAAACAAGGACACGTTTATGCATCATCTGAGGCAGAGCCCACCCTCTGAAAACTAAAATAAATATCCTAATAAAGCAGCTGCAAAAGGATCATTAAAATAAATTACCAACCCATACATTCTCATCTTTTCCCAAAGAAAAGAACCCACCCCATTGAGGATGTGCTTTGGTTCCCCTGCAAGAGAACAAAAGCATTACCCTATAGAGCAAGCTTAGAAGTGAACTCGATTTTCTTAATAAAAAGTGTTTCCCAAATTTACTGAGTACTACACTGCTAGAATAGGTACAAGAAAGTGAAAAGCGCTTTGTAGCAATAAAGGAACAGTTACAAGCAATTATGGGAGAAAGATTATTTCTCCTTTTGTCACGAAGATAGTTTAAAATGAGTGGGAAATGTGGTTTTGCCAATAAGGGTCTGGGCCCAAGAGAATTCAAGACACAAATCAAATTTCACAAACAGAGAAGCTAGGCGGAACGACATTTTATCGGTACTTGTACGTTCTAACGGCTGTAAGCACCAGAGAGTCTCAGCCTGAGAAAGTGAAGATTAAACAGCATGGCTCAGTGGAAAGAGCATGGGCTCTGGAGTCAGAGGTCATGGGTTCAAATCCCGGCTCCACCACATGTCTGCTGTGTGACCTTGGGCAAGTCACTTAACTTCTCTGAGCCTCAGTTACCTCATTTGTAAAATGGGGATTAAGACTGTGAGCCCCACGTGGGACAACCTGATCACCTTGTATCCACCCCAGAGCTTAGAACAGTGCTTTGCACATAGTAAGCGCTTAATAAATCATCATCATCATCATCAATCGTATTTATTGAGCACTTACTATGTGCAGAGCACTGTACTAAGTGCTTGGGAAGTACAAATTGGCAACATATAGAGACAGTCCCTACCCAACAGTGGGCTCACAGTCTAAAAGGGGGAGACAGAGAACAAAACCAAACATACCAACAAAATAAAATAAATAGAATAGATATGTAATAAATGCCATCGTTAAGCAAGCATACATGTTCAGTCTGCCAAGAGGGGCTCAGTGTGTCAAAATTAAGCTATGCAAGGCCACAGTATGAGGTGCAAAGACAGCAGAGGGATCGATACTCCAAAAACAAACTGGATAATTGCTGGATATTAGATTCTTCACACCATGATAAAGAACATCAGAGAAATTCCTCCTTGGATTGCCTAAATATTCCATGACATGTTGGCTGGAAGCTGTATGGGGGGGACAGGTGGAGGTGTGGGGGGTGTGGGTGTGTGGGTGTGTGTGGTTGGGGAGGGGAGGTGTAACTGTTGTGGGCACAGAACAGAGATTTGTAGATTAAGCTATTTGGGTCATAAATTTCTTTTGAACTGCAAAAACAGAAGCACAGCCATTCAAATAACTGATCTGTACCAAATTTCAAACCCCACTGTAAAAGTTGAAAAAATGGAAGCATGTCAAAAACAAAGGATAAATCTTCAAGTGACACTTTTGGATCTTTTCCAAATTCTCTAGCATGACCTTTGCTGTGAATGGCACAACCTGTCCTGTTATGCTACTATATATTTTACTGAGGGCTTTCAAATAATGAAGACAACAGAGAATTATATGGGGAAAGAAATGGACTGTTTTCAGTTTTACATGGAAATATGAATCAAATTTTAAGAACCCTGGAGATTCTCCCTTTATTTTTCCTATAACTTTTATTGTATTTTTGGAAGGAAAATGAGTAAATTTGCTTCCTGAAGAACTCATTACTGGTGACCTCAGCAACAGAATTTGAGGAGAATGGATTACAGAGAGGAACATGTAAAGAAAAACTAATTCCTGTAAATACAGGCTTTAAAAGCCTCATAGCCTTGTCACCCATCATAGCTTATTACCTTGCAGCGAAGTTTACATGACCACAGATTGAGCATTACTTGCTATTTTTTCATGATTGCCAGCTCAATTTATACATCTTTTTCAGGGTTATCAGAAATAGGCAACTTTACTTGTGCCCAAGACAGTCAATAATGGACACTGAAAATAAAATTTCAAATTACACAGAATTTCATGCTAGCTGTAGGCCAATTTCTATTGTGTCTATTGGCCCTGAAAATCAAATTACTCTGACACTTCCTTTTCTCAGAGCCATAGTCCATCACACATTAGTATGCACAAATCATACCATCTCTCTCACTTCTGATTCTTTCCTATTTCACCACTCAGCGTTGTCCTCTAATTTCCAAACTTATTATTCTATAAGTTTGCCATATATTAGCACACCTGAGGAAATGTGTCCCAGTCAAAAGCTTTTTAAACCCTTCCTCATTAAAAGTGCTAAACTGAATTCGGTTCTGTCTAATATTTGTAATGCAGGTTCACATACCAAAAAACGGAAAAGGTTAACCAGTGCCTGAAGAGAAAATAGGAGTCTATTCTAATTTTCTCTCATACAGATAATTAGTCACATAATAGGTCCCCAAGGTAATTAAAAATAATAATAAAGCTAATGTAACAGGGATATTTCCTTATTGCTAAAAATATAAAAAAAGAAGTAAATTGTAAGCAAATTCACTACTGTCCTGCACAATGAACTGCAGTTATTTTGGAAAAGATATCATCATTTCAGGAAAATATTTTAAACTCCAATTTGCAATAAGATATGACAATACAAAAATCAAATAACAATGTGATCATTATTGAATGCCCAGCCACATTTAAAGCCGTTTTCTTTCTCTTTTTTTTTTCCTTTTGAAAAACGGATAGGCAGGTGGCCAGTCTGTGATTGTGGTGAGATTGAGCTTGTAATGGAGGTTGGCATCTTAGAGCCAGCAGACAAACTGGACTTGCAGAAAAGAGGAATAGGGCATGGACCTTCTGAAAGTACATAATTAGTTCCATTTTAGAGGGGGAAATGACACTGTTGAGAATTCCAAAGATCTGGAAGTTCGTTTGAACTCCCATGAGGTAGGTGGTGTATATTATGTAAGCTCACTGTGGGCAGGGAGCATGTCTGCTAACTCTGTTGTACTTTCCCAAGTGCTTAGTACAGTCTCTGGATATAGTGAGTGATCAATGAATACCACTGACTGATAGATGGATTGAATAATCCTCTAATCCATGCTGCCTAACAGCTGGTGTCATTTCTCACAATTTGACAAAGTTAAAGGAGTTGCTGAGCACAGGCAATGAACGAGCAAAGCGTTATCTTGGAGCCTATTCACTAGGAATATTATAATATGAAACTCTACCATGTTTCCCTTAAACTGTGCTGTCATTAAAACACACAATCAGCAACTCCATCGCAGATCTTGGGCATTTCCCCACAATCCCAGAGAGTGCCTGAACTCCACATCGAATTGATCTGATTTCATATCATTCAATGGTGCTCTTCAGGCAGGTTTTAAGCATGTTTATGTAGAAATCGGGAGACTGCTAACGTTGAGCTCGACATTCTCACTGCTGTCTCAGAAGCCTCAACAAATCTTTGGAAGCTAAGGAAGAGACAGCAGCCTCCTCCTCACTCTTGGCTTCAAAGCTCTCCATCACCTTGCCTCCACTCACCTCAGCTCCCTTCTCTCCTTCTGCAGCCCAGCCCACACACTCCACTCCTCTGCCGCTAACCTTCTCACTGTTCCTCATTCTCTCCTGTCCTACCGTCGACCCCTGGACCATGTTCTACCTCTGGCCTGGAATGCTCTCCCTCCTCACATTTGCCAAACTAGCACACTTCCCCAAAGGCCTACTGAAAGCTCACCTCCTCCAGGAGGCCCAGACTGAGTCCCCCTTTTCCTCTGCTCCTCCTCCCCATTGCCCTTCCTCCGCTCTACCTCCCTCCCTGCTACACAGCACTTGTGTATATATGTACACATTTATCATTCTATTTATTTTATTAATGATGCACATAGTAAGCAATTAACAAAAGCCATCATTATTATGTATCTTTAATTCTGTTTATTTATATTGACGCTATTGATGCCTGCCTACTTGTTTTCTTTTGTTTTGTTGTCTGTCTCCCCCCCCCCCTTCTAGACTGTATGCCCATTGTTGGGAAGGGATTGTCTCTGTTGCCAAATTGTACTTTCCAAGTGATTAGCACAGTGCTCTGCACACAGTAAGCACTCAAATACGATTGAATGAATGATTGAAGTAAACAGGAAATCAGGCCCTGGTCAGGAGTTTATTTTTGATATCTTCCTCTACACTCTCTCCTGAAGCTGCTTCTTAAGCTGTTTCTAAGAAATGTGCATTGGTGGGAAGCAATGACCACTGAATAGGGTGTCCCTGCCTTCTCCTCCTTATACGTTGTCATCACCATAAGGACAGTGCATATACATCCCGGCACCATATGCTAGTGGAGGCACATTGTCCCTACTTACATAAGTCTGAAGAAGCATCTGTACGCAGACTGACAACACCTCTTCAACTCCTGAGGCCTGAACCAGGCTGAATCCCCACCCTAGAACTGGAAAATATGGCCTTGGGAAGTCATCAAGAATGATTAGTGCAACAGTATTAGCATGCCAGTGACTAAAGCCTAGTATTTCACATTTTACTCCCAGAAAGGAGAACAGCTTAGAACTGCAGTCAACCTCCCTCTCTTCCCTTGGAAAGTAATCAAACCTTCTAAAGGTCATGTAAGGATGTCCTGGGCACCTGGTATGGCTTAATGCTACTTAAGAGCAGGGCTGCCATGCAGAAACACTTCACCTGGACTACTACTGCCTTGATCATGCCACTATGAGGCAATGGCTTGGGTTGTGCATAGGATTTTCTGCAACAGTTCTCCAACTAGAGCCTGGCAGCTGTAGGGCAGACAACCTGAGACCGTCAGCAATGCTCCAAGCTTCACTCCTCACTCCTCTTCCCCAAAACAGGAACAGGGACTGCTATCGTGGTCGGCCCTTCTGCAGGCACCGTGAGGCTATGCTTTGTGGCCTTTGTGAGCCTTATGAGCTGTTAGATGGAGACTGAGACAGGAGTGAGAAACACTCAAGTTCCCTAAAGTACCTTGACAGGTACCATTTGTTCTCTGGAATACTAATGATGTGTTTACTTTGTGTCAAGCACAGGGATATGGGCTGGGTTAGTTATCGGATTAGCAGATCAGATACAGACTATGTTCACAGTCTAGGAGGGAGGAAGAGCAGGTATTTTATCCCTGTTTTGAAAAATGAAGAAACTGAAGCACAGAAGCATTAAGTGACTTGCCCAAACTCACAGTGGCATTCTTTTCACAGTAAACCATGCTGCCACACTCCAGCCTCACTGGGCATAAACGTTGGTGGAGTTTAGTAACCCTAATCATTAAAATTTACAGTTTTGACCTGCTCATTAATTTCTACCTTTGTCTGTGAAGTGCTTGAAGGCAGAGACGGGGTCTAATTAATTTGTGTGAAGCTTCCACAGGCAACGCTTTAGGAGTGCGGTGAAAAGACTAAGGAACAAAAATTACTGCATGCCAGATATACTGCTGCTTTCATCCATCCTAAAGGGGAAAAAAATGCAGCTGACCCCACAGCCACCGGGCAAATGCCTGAATGTCCTATGAACTAGCCTGACCCCTGAGTATTGGAAGGAGGAGAGCAGAACGCAGGCTGGCTGGTTTCCCCAAGTGTTCAGAAGGTAAAATTCCTTGGCAGGAAAGAGAGATCAGATCTTAAGAGGCTACTGGATACTAAAGGAGTTCCAGAGAGCAGCTACCCCCACTGCCCTCTACCATAACAAATGGAGTTTAAATGGAGACTGCTACCAGGTAACGTGGACAACAAGCCACCTGAAAATTTAGGGAGGAGAGGAAATCTCATCCCAGTTTGTAATTTAAAGTAAAATCTAGCTAACTTAGACAATTTTCAAGAGGTAGAATAGATTTGAAGATAGTTCTTTTCTGAATCAATCAGCATGGAAACACTGCCATTGATCGATTCTCTGGCTAATTACGGAATGAATTAGTGAAGAGAAAGGAATAAAATGGAATAAAATGCTTGAAACCAAAGGGCAAAACTGCTTTTATTTTATCTACTAAATAAACTTCACTAGCAGGTAACCCTACATTTTTACCCACAGTGGTAGCACCAGAAATCCAGAAAATGTATCTATGATCATTAGCATTATGCTAGTGATGAATACATCAGGCTCCCTCAAGGTATGCCTGTTCTAGCAAATGGAAAAGAATTACATATTTTTCTTAGAATTAAGCATAGACCTCAAGCAACATTTCTGTTATAGTCATCTGGAGAGTTTAGGTGAAAGCCTTTATTTTTGGCACTCAAATCAACCATGCCTCCATTCTCCACTTCATTTGGCTAATACAAATTTGGTCCCACATTAAATGGCATTTTCTTTTTTATTTGGTAAGGCTGACAGATGTCAGAAGAAGAGAGCATGAGATGGGGACAATGAGGACAAGTTCTGAACACCATCTTTGTGCTATCCTGCATTTTTTTTTGACATACACCCGGACAGTAAAATTTGAATAGACTAGAATTAGAAGCATAGTGCACTGATGGTCCACACCAAAACTCTGAACTCTTCAGGTGTGTTGCTTGGAAGACAATGTGAATGTTTAGTCACCATTATTGAAATCTCTTTTGTTTCCAAGAGATGTGAAGAAGATTTTCTCCAATATATATTCAGGAAGCTTTTCAATGGGGAAAAAATGCAGAGGAATCTAACACCATAGAAGTGCTTTTGGCCCTCATAATTATGACCATAAATTTGCTGACTTCTAAAAATAACTCTGAATTTCCGTGTAGAATTTACAGACTAATAATAAGCATTGTCCACAATGCTGCAAAAACAAAAAGCTTAACAACTCTATAATAATGTTTTTTCCATAGCCTACCCCCATATTAGAAAATACTGATAAAGTCATAACTGTAATAAAATATTTTTCATTATTTACATTTTCATACTTAGCCTTGATGAAAACCTATTTTATAGTATGCACCCCGCTTTTCTACTGAAAGAAGCTACACTTCTGAAACTAAACTTGGCCACTTGGTATTCATCCCCGCCCTTTTAGCCCCACAGCCCTTATACACAACTCCATAATTTATTTCTTTATACTGATGTAAGCTCAAGCTCATTGTGGATAGGGAATGTGTTTATCAAGTCTGTTGTATTTCCCCAAGTGTATAGTACAGTGTTCTGCATACAGTAAGCACTCAGTAAAAATATCATTCTAGACTGTGAGCCCACTGTTGGGTAGGGACTGCCTCTATATGTTGCCAACTTGTACTTCCCAAGCGCTTAGTACAGTGCTCTGTACACAGTAGGCGCTCAATAAATACGATTGATTGATTGGTTTTTAATATGGATTTATATTCAAGAAGGACAAGGATTGGCCACCTGAGTCAGAAATTTCACCTGAACCTATAGACAACATTCACATGCATTAGGCACTCCACTATATGAACAGTCTTGCCTACCACCCTTTAGTCCAGGGGGTAATAAAAAAAAAAAACTGAGGAATACCTCATGAAAAGCTAAATCAAGTACACATTTTAAATTGTTCAATTCTCCTAAATTCCAAATGCTTCAGTGGTCTAAATGTCTGTCTCCTCCTTGAGACTGTAAGCTTCTCGTGGCTTAGTGGATAGAGCACAGACCTGGATGTCAGAAGGTCATGGGTTCTAATCCTGGCTTTGCCACTGGTCTGCTGTGTGACCTTGGGCAAGTCGCTTCACTTCTCTGTGCCTCAGTTACCTCTTCTGGAAAATGGGGATTGAGACTGTGAGCCCCATGTAGGACAGGGACTTGTGTCCAACCCATTTGCTTGTATTCACCCCAGTACTTAGTACAGTGCCTGGCACATAGTAAGAACTTAACAAGTACCATAATTATTACTACTACTATGAATAACAATAATGATGGTATTTGTTAAGTGCTTACTATGTGCCAAGCACTGTTTTAAGCACTGGGATAGATACAAGGTTATTATTATTATTAATAATAAATACTATTACAACTACTTAGTTCCCTTTGTCATCTAGGTAATATTTGAGTTGCTGTCTGAAAAAGTGATGATTTCCTTTATGGGTTTGGATATTTTGAAGGAGAATCAGGATTAGAGGCCCCCTCCCTTCTTCTCTTCTTAAACACTGTCTTCAACTCTTTGCTCTCCAGTGGCTTCTTCCCCACTGTTTTCAAACATGCCCAGGTCTCCTCCTGAAAAACCCTCCCTTGGCTTCACAGCTCCCCCATTTATTGCTCCATCTCTCCCCTACCAGTCCTCTCCAAACTCCTTGAGCAAGTTGTCTACAGCTGCTGTCTCAAGCTCCATGCTTTCAATACTCTCCGTGATACTCTACAATCTGGCTTCCATCCCCTTTGCCCCACAAAAACTGCCCTTTCAATGGTCACAAATGACCATTGTCAAATACAAGGGCCTCTAGTCCATCCTCACAAATGCCTTCGACACTGTTGACCACCCTCTTCTGCGGGAAACATTATCCAACTTCAGCTTCACTGACACTGTCCTCTCAATCAATCAATCGTATTTATTGAGCGCTTACTGTGTGCAGAGCACTGTACTAAGCGCTTGGGAAGTACAAGTTGGCAACATATAGAGACAGTCCCTACGCAACAGTGGGCTCACAGTCTTCTGGTTCTCCTCGTATCTCTCTGGCCATTCATTCTCATTCTCTTCTGTGGGCTCCTCCTCTGCCTACCACCCCCTAACTGTGGGTGCCCCGCAAGGTTCAGTTTTGGGTTTGCTTCTATTCTCCATCTACACACACTCCCTTGGAGAATTCATTATCTCACATGGCTTCAACTAACTACCACATCCATGTGAATGACTCCCAAATCTACATCTTCAGCCTTGTTCTCTCCACCTCTCTGTAGTCTTATTTCCTCCTGCCTTTCAGACATCTTTATTTGGATGTCCTGCCATCACCTCAAACTTAACATGTCAAAAATAGGCCTCCTTATCTTCCCATCCAAACCCTGTCCTTCCTTTGACATTCCTATCACTGTAATAATAATAATAATAATAACAATAATAATAATAATAATAATAATGGCATTTATTAAGTGCTTACTATGTGCAAAGCACTGTTCTAAGTGCTGAGGAGGTTACAAGGTGATCAGGTTATCCCACGGGGGGCTCACAGTCTTCATCCCCATTTTCCAGATGAGGTAACTGAGGCCCACAGAAGTGAAGTGACTGGCCCAAAGTCACACAGCTGACAATTGGTGGAGTCGGAATTTGAACCTATGACCTCTGACTCCAAAGCCCAGGCTCCTTCCACTGAGCCACGCTGCTTCCATCCTTCCTGTCTCACAAGCCCATAACCTTGGCATTACCCTTGACTCCTCTCTATCATTCAACCCACTTAATCAATCTATCACTAAATCCCGTCAGTTCAACCTTCACAACATTGCTAAAATCTGTCTTTTCCTCTCCAATGGTGACCTTTGAGAGAGATGTTTCCATGGCATTGAAAGGAGCAGAAGACAGATTACAGGACGTCAAACTGAGAATTGATGGAGAGGAGTGGAGAGAGCAGGTGTAGACAACTTGCTCAAGGAGTTAGAAGGAGATGTGGTGTGGAGGGAGCCATGGGTTTTAGGGAGGATTTTTTTAAGACAGGGGATACAAGAATACATTTGAAAGCTGAGGGGAAGAAACCACTGGAAAATGAACAGTTGAAAATGGCAGTCAGGAAGGGAAGGAGGAGGATCGTGTTTTGATAAAACAGACTTTGCAAAAGGTATTTCAGTGCTTTTCTGCAGAAGACCAAGGACTTAATGCCTTACATTTATGTGTCATTATTCCCTCCCAAGAATTCAGCACAATTCATTTTGGGAACTTTTGGGAAAAGGAACTGTGATTACATTGTGCAAAATAAGCAGCATTAGCCCCAGAGCTGAAGGGAAAAACCTAAAGAATACTCAAGTCTTTCAAGGTTATGAAAATGCATACTGATGTGGTTTGTTTTTTTTAAGGAAAACAAGATGAGTAAGTTATGCCCAAGGCTAGTTGAAATTAGAGTAGCTTAGCTAAGGAGTCTTAGAGGAAGTGTGATTATTCACTCCACTTTCTTGAAGAACCATTTCTAATGCGCACATATACCAAAAATATGCAATAAACAATAGTTCCTCCTAATTGAAACAGCAGGGAAAGAAAAAAAGGATGTTTGGTAGTGATAATGAGAAACTTTCTCGAATGAACAGGAAAAAAGTGGGCTGAAAGGGGCAATGTCAGTCACTGCTGAATCCATAATGCTGAGACCCCTGGCCCGTTGAGTGGACAGTTGAAGCCACTCACAAACATGACCAGGCGGTCTACTGACACAGAGATTCAACTCCCTAGGACAGGATGGGAAAGAGGTACCAAAGGCTTAAAGCAACTGGTGCAAGGTATTCTGTCTCATTCATTCATTCAATTGCATTTATTGAGCATTTACTGTGTGCAGAGCACTCTACTAAGCCTTGCAGCCACCTTGCTAGGCCATGGATGAATAAGGATAAGGGAAAAGAAGGAGAGAAGGGAGAGAGGAGATATCTTTTATGTCTGCTCAATTCAGGAACCCTCCAAACACATAGTAAATGCTTAACAAGTACCATAAAAAACTTTATTAGGACAGTTTTCAAGCCCAGGCATACCCCAGGTTATATCCACCTCACAAAATGTAAAACCTGGACATACGTCAAGCATTAATTACTGATGTACCCCAGGATCCGTATGCCTCACTCTAATGTTCCAGCCAATCACACCGAGAAATTAATTCCTTTCCAGACCTCTCCTCCTCTTCACCACTCAGAAATCTGAGTGAAAAACAGTTTTAATGTTACAGAGTATATGGGGAGAAAATAAAAAAATGAAATGGCTCCCACTTTTCAAAGAAACATCAAAAAGGCTGTTAAAAAAAAGCCCACAAATCATAGGTGATTTCAATGCAAACCGAAGGAAATGGTCTCTACAGGTGGCCTTTACATGTCCCCACTTCAGTCTATACTTCACGCTGCTGCCCGGATCATCTTTGTGCAGGAACACTCTGGGCATGTTACTCCCCTCCTCAAAAATCTCCAGTGGCTACCGATCAACCTACGCATCAGGCAAAATCTCCTCACTCTCGACTTCAAGGCTCTCCATCACCTCGCCCCCTCCTACCTCACCTCCCTTCTTTCCTTCTACAGCCCAGCCCACACCCTCCTCTACCACTAACCTCCTCACTGTGCCTCGTTCTCACCTGTCTCACCATTGACTCCCGGCCCGGAATGCCCTCCCTCCACACATCTGCCAAGCTAGCTCTCTTCCTCCCTTCAAAGCCCTACTGAGATCTCACCTCCTCCAGGAGGCCTTCCCAGACTGAGCCCCATCCTTCCTCTACCCCTCCCTCCCCTCCCCATCCCTCCCGCCTTACCTCCTTCCCCTCCCCACAGCACCTGTATATATGTTTGTATATATTTATTACTCTATTTATTTTACTTGTACATATTTACTATTCTATTTATTTTATTTTGTTAATATGTTTTGTTTTGTTATCTGTCTCCCCCTTCTAGACTGTGAGTCTGCTGTTGGGTAGGGACCATCTCTGTATGTTGCCAACTTGTACTTCCCAAGCGCTTAGTACAGTGCTCTGCACACAGTAAGCGCTCAATAAATATGACTGAATGAATGAATGTGGGGCTCCTGGTGACCATGTCAGAGCTGGTTCCATGAACAGAACCAAACTAATAATAATAATAATAATAATAATAATGTTGGCATTTGTTAAGCGCTTACTATGTGCAAAGCACTGTTCTAAGCGCTGGGGGGGATACAAAGTGATCAGGTTGTCCCATGTGGGGTTCACAGTCTTAATCCCCATTTTACAGATGAGGTAACTGAGGCTCAGAGAAGTTAAGTGACTTGCCCAAGGTCACACAGCAGACGTGGCGGGGCTGGGATTCGAACCCATGACCTCTGACTCCTAATGGTAAATACACCTTTTGGTCAACATATCCTATGATACAACCATCTAAGATACAACCAGAATTTTGAGAAACATATCACAGCCAGGTTCCTAGGGTACGATTGCAGGAAGCAGTGTTGGTTAGTGGATAGAGCACGAACCTGGGTGTCAGAAGGACCTGGGTACTAATTCTGGCTCTGCCACAAGTCTGCTGTGTGACCTTGGGCAAGTCACTTAACTTCTCTGTACCTCAGTACCCACATCATCTCGGGTACTCAGAACAGTGCTTGGCACATAATAAGTGCTTAACAAGTACCATAATTATTATTGTTATTATTATATCAATCAATCACAATTATATCACAATTTGCTCTCATGACAGTTCTGCAGTACCTCTAATGGACTGGTCTGGTCCTGGCTTCAGCTTCCTCCTTCTCTCCCAACCTCTCTGACTTAAGCATTGAGGGAGGGGTCTAGATGAGCAAGAGCTGCTCCTTCCTCACTCCCACCTTCTCTGACCCACATTCTGCACCAGACGCTCAGTCTCACCACCAATCTCTCTGCTACTCACGCATAACATCTCAATTCATTCCTTCATTCATTCATTTGTATTCACTGAGCGCTTCATATGTGCAGAACACTGTTCTAAACACTTGGAAAGTACACTTCAGCAACAGAGACAATCCCTACCCAACAATGGGCTCACAGTCTAGAAGACTAGACTAGAAGTCATTTCCCCACTCTATCTCCCTTCTGTGTCACCAGTGGACTTGGATCTGTAACATTGAAGCACTTGACATCTACTTCACCCATAATTTATTTTCATGTCTGCCTCCCCTGACTAGCCTGTAAGCTCCTTGTTGGCAGGGACTGTGTCTACCGACTTTATTTTATTGCACCCTCCCAAGGGCCTAGTACTGTGCTCTACACTCAGTAGATGCTCAATAAGTACCACTGGTTGATTGATTCACTATCCCCTATTCACAGGCCCAAGTCATATTTGCAGAATTGGCAGTTTACTTTTTCTCCTTTTTACAATGAAAAAATCATCATTCGATGCAAGGTCTGTTTGTGAGTACTATAGTGCTCCTGTGGGACTGTTGAAATACTTATGCTGCATTTTTTCCTGTACACGTAGTCTTGTGAGATACAGCTTTTCACTGCATACAGAAACATCTACAAAGCAGTCCTACACATTCAGCTCTTCAGTGACTAGATAGATATAGATATGAGAGTACTTCTTGTCTCAGTGAATGGGCTCAGGGACTTTACAATGAACTGTTATTATTCAATAGTTTCAGTAGTTTCCAAGAGGAGGAGTCAGAGCTTGTGGAGGCATGGGAGGGCTATTAGGGATTTTAGGTGAGGGGTGCTATCCTGGGACAGGTGGAGTGGGACCAGAATCCAGAGGGCCTGATGGAAGGTTAGAAGTGAACTTAAGGATCAAGGGAGTGAGTGAAGTGGCAGGTCAAAAGGTGTTGAGGTCAGATAGTGGTAAATTAAAGTTGGTACGACTAAAGATAATGTTTAGCAAAAATAAGATCTAATACGTGATTGAAGAGGGTGGTAACTGGTAAGCAACTGACGTTCAACGTAGTCTTTGACAGCCAAACACTTTCTTGAGCAATATTATAAAGCACAAAACACCAATCTCTAGGTTTATATAGCTTGAAATCTCTCTTGTTTAGTAAAGCTGCAATGATCCTTGATACTCCACAAGACAAGCACGTTAACCAAATTAATTACTTGGGACTCATGGGTTTTACTAACAAATACACGAGGTAAACCACAAGAAACACGTGGTTACAGTGAGTCGACCATTTTCACATCAGCCATTCACACAACTAGTATCACCACGAGGTTCAGCTATCTACCACCAAAAAGCAGCTCAAGATACACCAATCCACCTCCACGCTGCCTGTTGACTCAGTTTGTGCTGCTGCGTGCTCTGCACACAGTAAGCGCTCAATAAATACGATTGATGATGATGATGATATCTATTCTATTTATTTTATTTTGTTAGGACGTTTGGTTTTGTTCTCTGTCTCCCCCTTTTAGACTGTGAGCCCACTGGTGGGTAGGGACTGTCTCTCTATGTTGCCAATTTGTACTTCCCAAGCGCTTAGTACAGTGCTCTGCACACAGTAAGCGCTCAATAAATACGATTGATGATGGTGATGATATCTATTCTATTTATTTTATTTTGTTAGTACGTTTGGTTTTGTTCTCTGTCTCCCCCTTTTAGACTGTGAGCCCACTGGTGGGTAGGGACTGTCTCTATATGTTGCCAATTTGTACTTTCCCAAGTGCTTAGTACAGTGCTCTGCACACAGTAAGTGCTCAATAAATACGATTGATGATGATGATGATATCTACTCTATTTTATTTTGTTAGGACGTTTGGTTTTGTTCTCTGTCTCCCCCTTTTAGACTGTGAGCCCACTGGTGGGTAGGGACTGTCTCTCTATGTTGCCAATTTGTACTTCCCAAGCGCTTAGTACAGTGCTCTGCACACAGTAAGCGCTCAATAAATACGATTGATGATGATGATGATGATCTAATCATGGAGTTCTTTGGAGATATTCTGAGGCCAGCCAGGGACACTGGAGGCTGGCTTGGAACACATTAAAGCTTCTGCATGCTTATAATAGAGGCTAACTGTTCCCAGTCCATTGGAAGCCATCATACTTGGAAAAGGAGATTGACAGGTGTGCATCTCCCATCCACATCCAGGCAGACAGAAAATGGAGAAGTCACAATAACCTAAAAATATCACCATCTTCACAAGCCAGATCATTTGGTTGGAGGAAAACCACTGGAGTTTTATATCATGGGTGAAGTAGAAAAATTAGTGGCAAATTGTGGATGTTTGAGACATGAAGGAAGCTCTAATCACACATACACACACACACACAAACATTTTTTATTGTTGTTTTGACCACACTGTATGGTTGGCCTTGGGTAGACCAGCGATGTTTCAATATTTACATAATCTTCACATAAATGAGACAATTTATCAGTTGGGACCAATTGTAAGCAATCACTAGAGCAGTGACCTGTAAACATGCAATTTAAATACAGTACAAGATACTAGACTTTATTTTGTGTAAAGAAATATACTCCATATCTTTTAAACTAGAGGATGAAAATCCAAAAAAAAATTCAGCCAATTAATCTGTTTAATACAATATGCTCAGTGTCTTAAAATAGGATGATGAGAACTGCCTTTAGAACTACTATTTACTTTTTCCAAGACAGAAGTATTTGCACTTTGAATATTTCATTGCATATTTCAGTTTGCTTAACAGATACGTTTAAACAGGGAAATATTTTCATTTAATACAGTACCAGTTTTAGATAGGTATGAAAGCAAACACTGTTGGGTATGCATTTATCTGCCAATTTGGAAGAAGTCTTCTTTGAGTCCTACATTGATACAGTTGGACAAACAGGTAAGTAGTTCAAAATAAACTACATAATGCAGTTTATTCACAAATGAATAACTTTGGTGTTTTAACAGTTCAGTAAATGGTATGGAAATGATCACTCTAGGAAAAACTATAGTAGGAAACCACTTTTGTTGTGTATGTTAGAGAAGAAACACCGAGGCCCAGGAAGGAGGATTCTATAACATTGAAAGGAATAGAAACTAATAACCAGTCGGTGTGTGGAAACACCAGTCGGTGTTGAGTTTCAATAGCATCCGAACACTGAATTGAAGGTGAGATAAGGGCAGGCAAACATAAAACCCAGTTTATTTCCTTCTAATAATAATAATTATGGAATTTGTTAAGCGCTTACCTAAGTGCTTGGCACTGAGGTAGATATGATTTAATTAGGTTGGACGCAGTCCCTGTCCTACATGAGACTCTCAGTCTTAATCCTCATTTTACAGATCAGGTAACTGAGGCACAGGGAAGTTAAGTGTCTTGTTCAAGGTCACATAGAGAAGTGGCTGAGCTGGGATTAGAACCCACATCCTCTGACTTCCAAGTCTGTGCTCTTGTCACTAGGCCATGCTGTTTCTCTTATAGTTTGGACCACCTTCTGTGGGCCAACTATAAGAACACCACCAGTTCACTGTCCATTCAAATTTTGGCTTCTACTGTGACAATAGATTGTCTGCAGAAGCAACCATAACATCACTTAGGGCTAATTTACGATTGGAAAGGCGACTAATTTATGATTGGAAAGGTGACCATATCAGGATATAGACAGATGTAGTGGATCTACATGGTGGAAGTAGAAAGAATTACCTCCCATTTTCAGACTGCAGTCTCAGGTTAAAATATAATAGCTAAAACATATCTGCCCATCACTTAGCAAAAACAAAACAAAAAAAAATGGCGTGAATTCGTCATTTTGAGTTCTGTAATCTGGTGGAATTTAACTCAGACCAGCTCTATAAAATGGGAATTTTAAAGGCTAGGAAAAGGAAATTATATCATACAGATACACAAAAGCAAAATGCTTGGCATTTAATTATCACATTGAGAAGCAGCATGGCCTAGTGGAAAAAGCTCAGGCCTGGGAGTTAACAATCTGGGTTCTAATCGTGACTCCGCCACTTGTCTGCTGTGTGATACTGGGCAAGACACTTAATTTCTCTGTGACTCAGTTACCTCATCTGTAAAATGGGGATGAAGACTGAATCCCACATGAGACACGTACTGTGCCCAGTCTGATTAGCTCGTATCTACCCCAGCACTTAGTACAATGCCTGGCACATAGTAAGTGCTTAACAAATACCATTAAAAAAATAAAAATGATCTCAGCCTCAATAAAGGGATAGTGAATTCCAAAATTTCTTCCTCAGTATAATAAAAATGTTCTAGTGTAACACTCTCAGTTTGATACCTGAAGATTATAGTTTATAAACTGCATTTATATAATAGTGATGATATTTATGAAGTGTTAGTACAAATAAAAGCAGTGTGCCTCAGTGGAAAGAGCATGGGCTTTGGAGTCAGAGGTCATGGGTTCAAATCCCAGCTATGCCACTTGTCAGCTGTGTGACTTTGGGCAAGTCACTTAACTCTCTGCTCCTCAGTTACCTCATCTGTAAAATGGGAATTAAGATGGTGAGCCCCACGTGGGACAACCTGATAACTTTGTATCTATCCCAGTGCTTAAAACAGTGCTTGGCACATAGTAAGTGCTTAATAAATGTTATTATTATTAATTATTATTATTATTACTAGTTCAGAACAATGGTCTACTCAAAACAGTATTCTGTCTCTGTCTTGGACAACAGGATACTTGCTCTCCTTGACATAATTCTAATATTTAAAGAAGTGTCATATAACATCATTAGAGAAGCAGCGTGGCTCAGTGAAAAGAGCCCGGGCTTTGGAGTCAGAGGTCGTGGGTTTGAATCCCAGCTCCTCCACGTGTCTGCTGTGTGACCTTGGGCAAGTCACTTCACTTCTCTGTGCCTCAGTTACCTCATCTGTAAAATGGGGATTAAGACTGTGAGCCCCATGTGGGACAACCTGATCACCTTGCATCCCCCCCCAAGCGCTTAGAACAGTGCTTTGCACATAGTAAGCACTTAACAAATGCCATCATTATTATTATTATTATCATTACCTTTACCTTTTGTAACCATGGTAATTTATCCATGAATTATTATTATTTTTTCCAGGATTAGAATCCAGGTCCATGCTCTTTCCACTAGGCCATGCTGCTTCTCCTAATTAATGTGGAATCAGTCCAAAACTCTTCTGAAGTTCCTGATATGTTTTTCCCTGACACTCTCTTTTGCTTGCTACCTGCTGTTTTTTAGAGTTTATTGCCATCTTGATGGCAGTGTACCACCCAGTAATTTAAGTATCAAATTTAAGTGTCTTAGAGAAGCAGCATGGCTCAGTGAAAAGAGCATGGGCTTTGGAGTCAGTGGTCATGGGTTCAAATCCCAGCTCCACCAATTGTCAGCTGTTTGACTTTGGGCAAGTCACTTAACTTCTCTGTGCCTCAGTTACCTCATCTGTAAAATGGGGATTGACTGTGAGCCCTCCTTGGGACAACCTGATCCCTCTCTAGCCTCCCCAGCTCTTAGAACAGTGCTTTGCACATAGTAAACACTTAATAAATGCCATTATTATTATCTGTAACTGAGATTTTGCTGTACACCCCCCTTTCTTGGTTACTGATGAAGCTGTTCAACAAAACCAGTGCTAATCTGTCAGGGGAATACCATCGTTAATACTTCTTGTTTCCCATATTTTTTGCCAGGTTTCTATAATAGACTAGTCCCCACAATCTCTTAGCTTAGTCAGTTTAATGAAAAAAAAATTGGGTAACACTGTCAAAGGTCTTTTAAAAAATAGAAATATACTGTGTCTACTGTTTCCCATCTACCCAGACGATTCCCCTATATATGAATATTGGGGAATGTTTAACTTATACACACATATATAGCAGAGTTAGCATGCCGATAGTCATGTAGTTAGCCTCTAAATAAAAGGCTAAAAATAATATTTTATATTATATGATATGAGTATTATAAAAATAAGTGTTTGCTCTTGGGATTCTTAACATATACTACTTGAAAACAGCCACTATATTTACATTAAACTACACTTTTAGGGGGAGGTTTTCTTAAAACCTTTTTTCTTATTTTTTGGTAACATCTTATTTCAAAATTACATTTTGAACATTCCCCATTACATCTCTAGCTCTCTCGGGAAGAAATGGCATTCTACCATATATTTGTTATTCGGGTTCTGTTTTATACATCTGCTGAAATAATAGTACCTACAATTTGCTGATAAGGGACTTTTAAGCCCTGCTCCGTATTGTGCTATATTTAATGTCAGATGCACGTAAACCTTAACTGAAGTTAATGGGTAGCATAAAAAAAAAAAATCTCAATTTGCAAACGGAAGAAAATAATTCAATCCCTTCGTAAAGACAGGAACAAACTCTTCTAGCATTTAAAAATTGGCTATTTATCCTACAATCTCTCAAAATTTGGCCTGTGGGCACTTGGCTGTCAAAAGCCTCTCAATACTACATTGTGTTTAACAGTCTGGAAGGATAGCCACTAAAACGTGCGAACACTTCTAAAATGCACTGTTTGGAGATGATGTCGGTTTGGGGCTGAAATGTAATATACTTACCCCCATATCTTTACTTTTACTGTTAGAATGATAAGAACTGACAGTGTAATTATCTTTCCCGGACCGCACTGGTCTAACAAATATTCCTCCGGCATGTCACGCTGGTGATATTAAACTGGGGACATGAGAAACCATCTGGAAAAAATCTGAGCATAAGGAAGTTTAGGGGATCTAATCCAAGCCCAGCTTTTGGCTGATTTACTCGGTTCATTCAAATCCCATTTAATAACATGAAATAACACAAAAAAAAGGAAAGAGAAAATGCTCTCCTTTGTTCCAGAACTGATTAAATGGAATCATATGCCTGGAAAACAGTTTAGGCTTATTTTTTTTTTCTTTTGCCCCGGATCTCTTTTTTTGTGAAAGATAAACTATGTGCTGCAACCCATCCTTTCGACTACTTTTATTTATACATTTTTATTGAGGTGTTTTTCCAGTATACTCATAAGCATGCAGTAAAAATGCATTATTTAATTTCTTTGAACTACCATTACTGCTTTGTTCTAGCCAACTCACATTAGGAAGAATATCTATTTTTCTTTAAAAGGACGGGCAAACAACGGTTCTAATTTTCACGGGTGTTTTGAGATGGAAATTTTACTACTTACTAAATTTCATTCTGAAATAATTTATAGATGTGCCCTGCTGGGTGGCTTTATGTCTTGCACCCTACAAACCATTTGGAAGTTGAATATAGCCTTATGAATAAAAATGTCATCAGAAAATACTTTACGAGATCAAATAAGAAACACCCAGGTGTGCATCTAGAATTGTTCCATCACATTCCAAAATCAGGACAAGTGACTACAAATGAGAAACTCTTACCAGGAAAAACCAGAAACAAATATGGAGCTGGGATCTCCTCTAATATATGGTTGCGACTCCTTGGTTCTGAGTAGCTCACAAGGAACCACCTCAGGGACTGGTCCACCAGGAATTTATTTGAATCCTGGTGATCCAGTCCAACACCAGAAGTGACAGTGAGGAGACGAAAAGGAAGCCACAGAGAGAGGGACTTCTCATCTTTTGGAAAATGGCAGCATCACGGATGGGAAGATACATCTCTGAGCTATGGATTTTACACACCACTTCCCACATCCACATTTATGCACATTATTCAGTTAAACCTCTCACGCCAAAGCCAAAAGTTTCACCTAAAACAATTTGCTACATAATAAGGCCAAACAATAATTATTATTATTATGGTACTTGTTAAGTGCTTACTACATGCCAAGCCCTTTTCTAAGTACTAGGGGAGATGAAAGTTAATCAGGTTGGACACAGTCCCTGTCCCATATGGGGCTCACAGTCCTAATCCCCATTTTATGGATGAAGTAACTGAGGCCCAACTACGTTAAGAGAAGCAACATGGGCTTAGTGGAGAGAGCACAGGTTTGGGAGTCAGAGGTCATGGGTTCTAATTCCAGCTCCACCACTTGTCGGCTGTGTGCCTTTGGGCAAATCGCTTAACTTCTCTGTGCCTAAAATGGGGATTAAGACTGTGAGACCCACATGGGACAACTTGATTACCTTGATTGTATCTAACCCAGTGCTTAGAACAGCCGTTGGGTAGGGACCGTCTCTAAATGTTGCTGACTTGTACTTCCCAAGCGCTTAGTACACTGCTCTGCACATAGTAAGCGCTCAATAAATATGATTGAATGAATGAATGAGTGAACAGTTCTTGGCACATAGTAAGCAGTTAAATATCATCACTATTATTATTATTATTATTATTAAATAACTTGTCCAAGGTCACACAGGAGCCAGGTGGAGCCAGGACTAGAACAATGTCCTTCTGACTCGCTTGCCCATTAAACTACTCTGCTTCTCTAGAAAACTTGTGGGTTTTTGTGGGTTTTTTTTTTTTGTATTTGTACCATCGTAAAATTAAGTATTTAAGGATTTCCATGCTTTAAGCTACTTAAGAAAATGTTATATTAGGGGCCTGGAATGTTTATGTATGCCTAGCCATAGCTGCTGGCAAAAAATTAGACTGAAATTGGCGCTGTCATACTCATTAACTATGTATTCACACGTGTTGGTTTTTTCTACAACTCATATTTGTCTTAATACCCCACATCAAGAAGAGGGCAAAAATCTTAATGTAGCCGGAGAAAGGTAATTTCAGGAGTTAGGCTCCTGCCCCATGGATTTACAAGACGAATTAGTCACCAACATGTATATAAAAAATGCTGACGGAAACAGTGACAGGAATTAAATTCTAAGTATTCACCTAAAGGCTAACATTTCTCAAGAACTGAATTAACTACACCGAAAAGGAGCATTGCAATCCTTTTGATTCCTGTGGCGAGAGGGTGAATCATCTTTTCCGATGACATTTAAGCCCTTGAACTTTATACCGTGTCAGCAGTATCTTGACACATGAATCAGTGATAGAATCCTGTGCCAGTGGAAGTACACGGATAATTGTTTAGAGTTGCTAAATGGTCTCTTGTTCAACATAGAGATGTCAAGCAGAGATGTTGCAGTAGCTCAGATAAAACAGCAGTTTGCTGGGTTCTTATTGAATTCCCTGAACATCCCTAAGGGTTAGGAGGGCTACAAAGAAAGGAGCAGCTTAAAACCACTCTATAGCCTGTCTAATGGTAATTACCAATAAATAATTTAGAAACAAAAAAAAAGTGGCTAAAGACATTATCTAAGAATTCCATACAAGTCTTCCATTGCCTTTTCCTATTTTTTTTCCTCTAAGATAAAAAAGGTTTTGCATGATTCTCATCATGGGGCTAGGAGCAATATCCTAAGCTGCAAACTATGCACAAAAATTGCTGATTTTTGAAATGAACAAAGAATTCATGAAAATGACTTTATTTAGCATCACTCTAGGGGTAGAAAATGCATCTCTTTTTTTAAAAAAAAATTTTCACAGTCAATATGCTAATGCAATATAAAGGTCTCCTTCCCTAGCACAGAACTGACTTCAGCCACAAGTGAGGTTAGATGATAAAATGCAGTTATGCAGTGGACTATTTAAATTACAGGCATAATTCTGAACACTGAACAATTACTTGCCCTGGATAAAGATCTGCACAGTGTCATTTTTTCTAGTTCACAGACCAAAGGTTGTTTGCAAGACCCCAAAATAATTTTAGTGTGTACCCAAAATAACAAATTATGTCCTAAAGAGCTGAAGAAACATCGATTTGGTAATTTTACATTTCAGTGCACTCCAAAGTATCTCAAATACCAATGTATCACGTTCACCAAATGTCTCTTTATCATGATATTATTGCCATAAGGTATTTTCTTGGCAAGTGCCCATACCTGATGAGGAAAGCAAAACAGAGAAAGATGCTTTGGAGCAATGACAGCCATGATGCCTTCAGGAGGGGGACAACTCTTGCTATGACAGATTCATATGACAATCTCACCTCCACTCTTCACAAGATTAAGGGACTAAGATATGCAGAGTGATGTATTTATTAAATTAATATTTGATCAAGGCAAGTCTCAGAATGATCAGCATGAGGAAAAATTAATCTCACAATGTAACACTGTGCTTAATACTGTGCTTTAGAATCTGCTTGGAATCCTTAACAGAGATGAAAGGAAGGGAAAAAAAATAAAAGAAAGAATGGTGGGGGAGAAGTCACCTGAGCATGGCTTTTATTGTGTCAGGTATATGAGTTTTTCCCTATCTAAGATTCTACTGTCCTTTCCTGACATTGCCTAACAGGATGGGGTTGACATTAGTTGTTTATGTGAAATGACTATGGACCACAATCAATGGCATTTACTGGGTGCTTACTGTGTGCAGAAAGTACAATACAGCAGAAATGATAGACACATTCCCTTCCCACAAAGAGTTTACAGTCTAGTGCACCCAGTCATATAAGTTGCTAACATTAAATATCTGGGGCAACTACGGCATAATCTACTGCAGGGTATGCAAGACAAAAAACTAAGTAAATGATTCAGAGGCTATTTTGTACTACAACAGCAGCTCAATCAAATTATAGTTGTCTTTTTTTTCCTTTCCCTATTTTCTTCTGTCCTGTTATGAATGGGAAAAAGTAAAATGTGAGGTCCCTTCATCAGGCATTATCTGCTAAGCATGTTTCACTACAACTCTTCTAAATTTTCTACTAGCCCATTTGGCTTGATGGTAAAAATGTCTGAATTGCCTGCCAGAGCCTCAGGCTACATCTGATTTAATCCCTGACTTTGGGGATTGGCCAAAGGCCAACAGCAAGTTTCAAAATACTGAGAAAACATTAAGGGTTCAAGTCTGTATTGTATTTCTTTTAGTTTGTTTGTTTTAAGTCAAGTGGAATTTCTCTCCATTTTCTCCTTTTTTCCCTTCCAAGACTGAATGACAGCTCAGAAATGTCTCTGCATTTGATACGAGGCAAAGCAAACAGCATACAAAGCTCACCTTTGGAGACAAGGCTTTAGAAGCTCACATATAATAATAATAATGGTATTTGTTAAGCACTTACTATGTGCCAATGGCCAAGAAAATTAAAAAAGATTGATTTGCATGCTTCAAATTGTATCTTCTACCTTCCATTCTGTTGCACCCTCATTCCCCTCCTAGACTGTGAGCCCGTTATTGGATAGGGATTGTCTCTGTTGCCGAACTGTACTTTCCAAGTGCTTAGTACAGTGCTATGCACACAGTAAGCGCTCAATAAATACGACTGATTGAACGAATGAATGAATAAAGTCAGCCTACTTCTGGATCACAAAGTGATATGAGCTAGAAAGACTAGAAAGGCAGGGAGAGAGAAGGAGGGAAAGAGAGAGAGGTACTGTGACAAGAGGTTGAGAGAACCTCCAGGGGGACATTAGGTACAAAAAGACAGAGAAAGAAGGAAGCTGGAAGCAAAAGGACACAGGAACAGAGAGGAGAGGGAAAGAGAGAAGGAGTGGGAATATGGGAAGAAGAGCACGAAACAAAGACAAAGAGAAACACAGAGATGGGGCAGGGACTAAATATACCATAACCTAGTGGGAAGAGCATGGGCCTGGGATTCAGAAAGCCTGGATTCTAATCCTTGCTCTGCCACTTCCCTGCTGCATGACCTCGGGCAGGTCACTTCTTTGGGCCTCATTTTCCTCATCTGTAAAATGGAAGAAACCCTTGTTCTCTCTCCCTAAAACCGCAAACCCGTTGAGGGACAGGGACTGTGTCCAACCTGATCACCTTGAAATTACCCCAATGCTTAGTACAGTGCTTGGCACATCAACCAATCAATTCCATTTATTGAATACTTATTATGTGCAGAGCACTGCACTAAGTGCTTGGGAGAGCACAACACAACAGAGTAGACAGACACATTCCCTGTTCACAAGGAGCTTACTGTTTAGAGGGGGAGATGGATATTAATAAAATAAATAAATTACAGATATTAATCAATCAGTGGTATTTACTGAGTGCTTACTATGTTTGGAACAAGTGCATGGGGGAGTACAAACAGAGAATTAGCAGACACATTCCCTGCCCTTAATGACCTTACAGTCTAGATGGGGAGACAGACATTGACATAAATGAATAATTCATAATATATCATTTAAATACACGTACATAAGTGCTATGGGGTTGAGGGTGGGGTGAGTAAAAGGTTCAAATCCAAGGGCAAGGTTGACACAGAAGGGAGTAGGAGAAGAAGAAATAAGGGCTTAGTCAGCGAAGGCCTTTTGGAGGAAGATATGATTTTACTGAGGCCTTGAAGGTGGGGAGAGTGATTGCCTGTTGGATATGACGTGGGAGGGAGTTCGAGGCCAGAGGCAGGGTTTGGGCGAGAGGCCGGCAGCAAGATAGAGGAGATGGAGGTACAGAGAGTAGGTCAGCATTAGAAGGATAAAGTGTGTGGCCTGAGCCCCCTCCTTCCTCTTCCCCTCCCCATCCCTCCCACCCTACCTCCTTCCCCTCCCCACAGCACCTGTATATACGTTTCTATAGATTTATTACTCTATTTTACTTGTACATATTTACTATTCTATTCTATTTATTTTATTTTGTTAATGATGTGCATCTAGCTTTACTTCTACTTACTCTGATGGTATTGACACCTGTCCACGTTTTGTTTTGTTGTCTGTCTCCCCCTACTAGACTGTGAGCCCGTTGTTGGGTAGGGACCATCTCTATATGTTGCCAGTACTTCCCAAGCACTTAGCACAGTGCTCTGCACATAGTAAGCACTCAAATACGATTGAATGAATGAATGACTGGGTTGTAGTAGGAGATCAGACAAGAAGGGTAGGAGGGGGCAAGGTGTTTGAGTGCTTTGAAACCAGTGGTAAGGAATTTCATTTTGAGGCAGAGGTAGATAGGGAACCAATGGAGGTTCTTGCTAAGTGAGGAAGTATGGACTGGATTATTTTGTAGAAAAATGATCCAGGCAGCAGAGTGAAGTATGGACTTCAGTACGGAGAGGCAGAAGGCAAAACCGTCAGTGAGGAGGGTGATGCAGTATTCAACGTGGGACAGGATAAATGCTTGGATTAAAGTGGTAGCAGTTTGGATGGAGCAGAAAGGGTGGATTTTAGCAATGTTGTGAAGGTTGGGCTGACAATTTGGTGACAGATTGAATGTGTGGGTTGAATGAGAATAAAGGCACATAATAAGGGCTTAACAAATACCACAACCATTAATATTATTATTATGTAAATGCACAGGAACTGAGGGAACATGGCATATCCAGGATCTTTCTCCACTTCTACCATCTGCATGGCTGACCTTCTACCCTGCTGCTGCAGCTGATGTATGTCATTTCCTGTTGGTTTCTGATCTGGTCCCCTGCAAGCCGGTCTCTGATGCTGGAAATTTCCAGGCAAAGTATGGGAAGGGTAGTAGCAGCAGCATCGGAGGGAGAGGGGAGGCACACAAGAAGAAAGATGTTGAGGAAGCATGGTGGATAGAGCATGGGCCGAGGAATGAGAAGGACTTGAATTCTAATCCTGGCTCTGCCACTTGTCTGCTGTGTGACTTTGGGAAAGTCACTTAGCTTCTCTGTGCCTCACGTATCTCATCTGCAAAATGGGGATTAAGACTATGAGCCCCTTGTGGGCCATGGACCGTGTTCTACCTGATTTGCTTGGTATAGGCCTGGCACATTAAAATAAAAGGGGGGGGATTTTATTTATACGTTGCTTCACCACTGTCATCATAAACCCCAACCTACCATCCCTGCTGAAAAAAAATGGAACTTTATCGAGACCTATCAGTCACTTAATAGGTGACAGGATGAGGCCAAAAAATGTAAGCTTGCCCTACTTAATATGGGATCCACTTGTACCCCTATCAATCCCTACAAGGCATAATTGTGCAAAGATTTCTTTCAGCTTGCCCCATTTGTTTTTTCTGAATTCCTCTGGGTGAAGGATGGAACATAAATTGCAAAGTACAGGAGAGGAAGCAGCATGGAAGAGGGTGGTGCTGAGAGTCAGAAGACTCTAGTCCTAGTCCTAGCTCTGCCATGGCCTGCTGTGTGACCTTGGGACACTCATTTAACCTCTCTGAGCCTCAGTTTCCTATTTTGTAATGCAAGGATAATTTCCCCTCTCCTCCCCCTACCTCTCAGGGACCTTGGGAGGATCAAATGAAATGTGGAAGTGCTTTACAAAGACAAGGTATCATTATTATTATTATTATTCTTGCAAGTATGTTGATCGAGTGATGTAAAGACAAACTCATATAGTACTGAAATCTATTTTGCTCCCTACGATACACGGGTGAGGTAAACTTGGCTTCCATTACCACTCATCGGTGCTACTTATAAATACTATTTAAATTGCCAATAGCTCCTGCTCCATTCAATATTTAAATTCCTTTGCTAATATCTCATATTCCAAACTTCAAGGTAGCCTGCATCCATGGAATTAATCAAGATGTTATACCAAGCATAGCAAGTGCACAAGGCTTTCCATTGCCATTCGTAATAATAGTCTCCAAGGCAACTGAGGTGGTCCTTAGGGCAGGATTTTTATCACTGTCAAGAGCACTTACCGAGACATCCTTTAAACTTACAGACATGTTGTGCATTTCAAGATCACTGATGGCAAGCCCACAACTACCATCACAGCTAGTACATACACTGCACTCAGTGGATGCTCAATAAATGCTCTTACTATTAAGTGTGACCCATTAGCAAGAGGCTGGGCCTGACATTTGGGGATCTGGATCCTAATACTGGCTCCACAACTTGCCTGATGTATTACCTTGGGCAAGTCACTTAGTTTCTCTGTGCCTCAGTTTTCTCATTTCTAGAATGAGAATTAAATACCTGTCCTCCATCCCCCTTAAACTGTGAGCTTCAGGTAGGACAGGTACCAATCTGATTATGCTGTATCTTTCCCATTGCTAAGCACATAGGAAAAATTTAACAAACAGCACAATTATTATTTTTATTACTACTACCGAAATACTAGGGTAAATCCAAGTGAGACAAGGACAAAGGGGATATATAGGGGGCCAATTAATTTGCTATGGTTGCCACCAAATGTTCTATTTACTTCCCTTTCTCATAAAACATGACCACTTTAACTCCTGAGATAATAGAATCGGAGACCTTGTTGTGAACTACATTACATTCACATCGTTGAAGAGAAATCTCATCATCATGAATAATGGACACATTTAGTTGAAAATACAAAAGCAGATACTACATCACAAGGTGCCATTGATTTGTCATAATATATACACAGAACTCATTTTTGATGTAGCTAAAAGTGTCATTTCCAGTAAGAAATATGATAGAAATAAGCAAGAATTTTTTTACCATAACAAACGATTACAGGAGTAACAAGAATCCATCATTTTTCTCTGAGAATATGGATCCAGGAAACACATTTTAAACATTTTTTGTTCTCTAAAAAAGTATTCACTTAGATGCCAGAAGGTTTAGTCCCCAAATAGATTAAAATGGACAGATGGGAAAAACTGTTTATGATGTTCCCAGAGCGATTGTTTTCATGACATGCCTCAAAGAGAACACAGATGCATATGACCCTTTCCAATTTTCCTTCACTAAAGCCTATTTGCTCTGCTGCGCAAGCCACAGTTCAGCAGCAGGTCTGAGGAAACAAGAAATCCATGAGCTCAGAAGAGCATCATTTGTGACCTCAGAGAGAGAAAAATCAAGGCAATTGAATCCTGAGTAAACTACCTTTGGATTGAATAAACGTGTTCTTCATTTAAAGAGCATGGGCGAGGGTGGGGGGCTATAACTGCCAGACATTTCCAATCACACTTAATTTACTCTGTTATTGCCAATGATGAGTTTTCTTGATGAAGTAGATACATTTGAAACTGTATTAGTCCCTGCTGTCAATCTCATATCTTTCCTCCAAGGCCTGCAGGAATCTGTTTTTGGCTATGCCGCAGCATAGCCAATCAATCACTCTGCATGATCAACAATTATAAAACAGACTTTATTCCGGAAGGCTCTAGGTCACTGCAGAGGAAGAGGTCTGAAGTAGCACTGCATTATATTAACAAAATAGTCCCAAAAGGAAGATTCCAAGATGATGATGCCTAGCTCACTTCAGGTTACACATCAGGGCATCTAAAACAGGATTGCAACATATCTTCTCAATTCCCCTCTCTTGCACCTAATTCTTAACTTCTACCCTCCCATCCTTATCCCCTCTTTCCCCTAAGAACAGAAAAAATGTTGCGGGTGGGACAACACCACACCAAGCTGAAGACTGTATAACAATGCTGCACACCGTCCTAGCTGTAAGACTTGATCTGCTACAAAAGACAAATCCATCTTCTGAGCAGTTTCAAAACATCGTCTATGAACCATACTCAACATTAAATGGTAGGGCAAGAATACTAGCAACGAAGTACTGGAACTCAGTGAGTTCACCAGCTTTGAGACAACGCTTATGCTAACACAGCTCTGCTGAGCAGAACATGAGAGAAGAATGGATGACAGCCAGGTACCCAAGCAAAAAGGTGAATAGAAAGGGTTTGTATAAGTGAGGAGGACAAACTAAATAGCGTAAAGTCACAGAGCACTGTCTCAAACAGTGTGATACAGCATTGGGCTGTTGGATGACACTGCAGCAAACAGCAGCTTGGCATTCAGCAGCTAGAGAGAATACTGAGATTCATTCATTCATTTGAATTTACTGAGGTCTTACTGTGTGCAGAGCACTGTACTAAGTGCTTGGAAAGTACAATTCAGCAATAGAGACAATCCCTGCCCAATATCAAGCAGCAAGCTCAAAAACTGATACCATTTCTGTATGAGACAAACACATTAAGGCAATTAGGTCTAGTCTTCAGTGTGGGTAGTGGGGCAAGATGTGTTGATTCATTCAATTGTATTTATTGAGTGCTTACTGTGTGCAGAGCACTGTACTAAGCGCTTGGGAAGTACAAGCTGGCAACATAGAGAGACAGTCCCTACCCAACAGTGGGCTCACAGTTTAAAAGGGGGAGACAGAGAACAAAACTATACTAACAAAATAAAATAAATAGAAGGGGGAGACAGACAACAAAACAAAACATATTAACAAAATAAAATAGATGGAATAAATATGTACAAATAAAATAAATAGAGTAATAAATACATACAAACATATATACATATATACAGGTGCTGTGGAGGAGCCCAGCTCCTCCCCTCCCGCCAACACACACACCAGGCTGCACAGTGAGACCCAGCCCGCCGAACCTGCGCAGTTAGTGCCCCCAACACACACAATCAATCAATCGTATTTATTGATCGCTTACTGTGTGCAGAGCACTGTACTAAGCGCTTGGTATATACACACACGCCAAGCCCCCCCCCCACACACACACACACCATGGATCATGGATTGTTCTGTTCAGTCACGCTTGTGCAATGGATAGGATCTCATAGCATCATCTTCAGAAATGGAAAGACAGCTAGATATACATATAGCTTGTATAGATATAAAAAATGGCAGATGCCAAAAATAAGCATTCTTCTACAAGTTTAAAGCAGGTGATCCAGAGAGGTTCCCCACAGTCAAATCTATGAGCCTGACTACAGTGCTCTGCACATAGTAAGCACTCAATAAATACGATTGATTGATTGATTGACTAGACATGAGACCTCACACTCACTGTGGCATCTCTACCATGATCTGTATGCATCTCAGTCTTTGGTTGGGCCTGCTCAGTTTTAAATAGCATCAAGGATCACTAGAACAGCTCAGCAATACTTCAGAACTACTGGCCTGGCTCAACACCCTAACTTCAGATAACCTTTTCAAACTCTCACCTGTCCACGGGTAAGTTATTTAGAAGACATTTCAAGGAAATACACTGTGAAGAGGCACCCGCTGCTCCAGTAGGTAAAAACTATAAAAGTATCTTAAAAATTTAATTGATGCATCTTTTTTTAAAGATAATTCAGTTCATTTTTACCAGATGTGTTTACTGGAAAGGGAAGTTCAAAAGTTAAAAATAAGTTTTTGTAAATGTTAGGAGGTAAAGGTGAAAAAATGTATTGTAATTCCATTACAAATCTTAAGTCAAATGATTTTGTATGTACTGGGATTCAAATAAGCTCGCAACCAGGTGGCTGGTTTTGGATTCTTTCCTGAAATCATTTATAATTCAAAATAGAATTGAGAAAGAAATGTAATTTAGATAACTCAGGCAAAGTTCTCCAACTCTTTTCAACATCATCCTTGGAGCGCAGACTTTTCCAATGAAGGATTCTGATTTTCTACATCTTTCTATTCCTGCCATAGTGTAAATTTATATATCTATGTATAGGTATATACATAGATATATATATATATATACATATACATACATAATTTGGTCAAAAAAAATATAGCAAGGTAACATACTCTCTAAGTTCAAGATGGGCACTCTGAAAGGTTGCACTTACTGTTTCAGGCCATTAAGGAGTCATTTAATAAATGAAAATGCTGAATTTACACTCAGGCACACAACTGACCTATGAGGTCTTGGCTTGTATTTATCTTTTGAGTGTAATGGGTAAGGAAAATATACTCAAAACCTGTCCACTTCTGTTTTGGGGGTATGTGTACCTCTGACCCCCATCTTCAATGATCATGCTACTTATGGTTAGCCTAACCATGCATGAAAGGATATTTAAATAAAAAAACAGAACAAACTTTGCATGACCACCAATCCATTCCACACTGTCTGCAGGTGCAGTCCTATGCTGCACTGATGCACTTCCACTTCACACACCTGTTGCTACTTTTGAATCTTCTTGGATACCTCAAACCTCCACTCTGCTCAAGGAGAGGTAAACTTTTCCCAATTGCTGTACATCATGCTGGCCTGTCTGGTGTGGTTGTCACTCAATTATCCCATTATAGTAATTGTTGAAGATTGTTCTAAATACTGAAGGAATTGATTAAGGGTAGACTAAGTTAAACATTGTGATAAAGTATCAGTTTGCGCACAGTCCCTGTCACACACTGTGCGCACACTCGACGAGGGAGTAAGAAGAGATATTTTAGTGCCATTTGACAGATGAGGAAACTGAACCACAGTAAAGTGAGTTGCCCAGGCACAAAAAGCAGGGAAGTCATGGAGCTGGAATTAGAACTCCATGTCTGAATCCCTGTCCTGTGCTCTTTTTAAAAATCCTGGCTTCTAGCTTTTTATTTCACTCTGGCATATTGATTGGGAACTACAAAAGCTGGGGAAAAAATGGTCTCGATGAAGCCTGCCAGAGTTCATGACTAAGGGTAACACTTTAAATGAATTACGATGTAATATTACTGCTATTTCCTCACAAATATTATTCACCTTTGTTTTGCTCAAGGGATTCTAGTATCAACAGCTCCTTTGTCATTCATTTTGATAATTCCAATGTCCATAGTCTCCTCAACATCTAACATCTAATATGACTATGTTGAATCTCAGAGATAAATTTTAAAAGTGTGCAGATAGCTAAAATGCAGATCAATAAAATAAGAACTATTTTTGCCATAATGTACAGGGTTTTACCTAATATCACAACATGTGTGTGCTAAAGAAAGGGCTTCATTATCTGGGACCAAAGGTTTTGAAGTAGTTTGCTAGACACTTAAATAAAAAATAAGCCTAGGTTTCATAGGCAAAAGAAGAAAAAGAGAAGCAGCGTGGCTCAGTGGAAAGAGCCCGGGCTTTGGAGTCAGTGGTCATGGGTTCAAATTCTGGCTCTACCAATTGTCAGCTGTGTAACCTTGGGCAAGTCACTTAACTTCTCTATGCCTCAGTTACCTCATCTGTACAATGGGGGATTAAGACTGTGAGCCCCCTGTGGAACAACTTGATCACCTTGTAACCTCCCCAGCACTTGGAACAGTGCTTTGCACATAGTAAGCACTTGATAAATTCCATTATTATTATTATTAAAAAACAAAAACTAAACTTTTCACATGACAACATACATAAGATCCTTCATCCTCTGCATTTGGTATTGATCTAGCTGTACATATAGAAACAGCACAGAATAGGGAAGAACTAAAAATAATCTACCTCCTTCCTGAGTCTGGAGATGCTGGCATGACTGGTGATTCTCAGACTGTGTGAGGTAGAGAATAAGGAAAAAAACTCATTTATGCAGTGTAACTTTCCCAGCTTTAGATGGTGAACCAGCAATTGCCAAAATTGAATTTTCCCTTCCCTGCCACCTAGCTCTCAGTGTGCCCTGTGGGTAGGGGGCATACATGAATGATGATAAATTCAGCCAGAAGTTTGGCTTGGGGAGAGAGTTTGAAAAGGTGGCATTTAAGGGAACAGGTTCTAGCCACTTACCAGAGAGAATATGGTTTTCTCTCCATAGGAAAAGTCTTAAAAAAAAACAAGCAGCTCTACATAACCTATCCACTAAATGGTAATTAAGAGACTGATGGAAGAAGCTTTCCATTTTAAATCAATTTTCACCATGCAGCATTTTCTAAGGACAATCAGATGCATTAGAAGGGATGCACAGAGATGCTCCCGGACCTAAAACAGCTAGAACCAGATTCATATAGGGAATTCCAATGTGGTGAATAAAGGAGAAGGGAGGAAGAGTATGCCTGAATCCCCTTTCTGAACTGGAGTTGGAGTTTAAGAGCATTCCCTTGACTTCACTACTAGAATCAAGTAGTCTATAATCCCATTAGTAGCATAGGGATTCCACAGTTTTACCCAGTCCCAATCTGACCTTCCATTCACCAAAATACATTCAGATATTTACATATTTCCACTATTCTGTTGTAACAATAAGCCCTGATAAATATGCTATTTTTAACATATCTCAACACGGCAATTAAGAAGACACAGATAGACATGGCAGGGAGAAGCACAAAAATGCTTTCAGTCTATCTCTATCTGGAGCTATTTCTTACACCAGCGGGGTCTGCAAACTAGGTCACAGCATGGTTTGGAAAGAACTAGAAAAATATTTGTACATTTCCACAGTTTTACAAGAGAAAAATGCTGGCATCCCCTCCAAATTCTCAGATGCAAGCTACAATTCAAATACATATGACAAAAGTGTATTTCAACACAAAGGTAGAAGAGGACACACTTGATTACAATTCCTAGAAGGTTACAAAATAAATGCCTTTGAGAAGATGAAAGTACTATTTGGTCAAAGTGAGAGAACACAGTGAACTTCTTTTCTGCTTGAAGTACGAAAGTTCCTCTTATACGGAGGCTACAAATAGGGGGAAGTATAGTGGGCCAGATAAATTCAAGAATTTGCCATTAACTCCTTCATATAGGCTGCCTTGGAAACAATATTTATTAAAAGACTACTACTACTAACAATAATTGTGATCTATACTAAGTGTTTACTGGAAGGAAGCATATGAGGTACATAAGGCAAAGAAAAGTTAAGTAACTTGTCCAAGGTCACATAGCACATAAATTGTGGAGGCAGATTAGAAACCAGGTCTCCTGACTCTCAGACTTTGCTTTTGTGCAGTTTCATCAACAGTTAGGGGAAACCATACAGATGAATGAACTATTATTATAGTCACAATTCTTAAAAACAGATTAAAGAGGGTAAAAACCAGAGGGAGACTGAAATGAAGAATGCTTACTGAATGCAGGGCAAAAAAAGAAGATTTACACTGGTGAAGATTTCAGTGGAGGAGCCCACAAATCCATCTGTCTTGGACAGATGCTCATGTCAGATACCAACAGAGTGAACAGCATTATGTCACCCAATGATGGGAGACAGATAATCCTCAAAAAATGCAAATCAAGAAGTTTGGCAAAGTATAAAGAGTCCACAACCTCTGAAGAGCATGTTACAAACTGGTTTTTATTGGATATGGAAATTACTGGATCTAAAATCCCAACTTAGATAAGCACTGAGAAAATGGAAGGCAACACGGGTGCTACTCAGCTGACGTTTACGAATGGAGTAGTCTTACAGTAACAGCATATGGTTGAAAGACGCAATCTCTCATTAAGAAAATGGAGTAAAGCTTGTCATCATGGACAGATTGCTAGGACAAAAAAATAATGAAGATGGGCATATAATGAGATAAGAACAGCTAGTACTGTTTCAATTGGAACACTCTGAAAGTTTTGGTAGCACTTGCTTTGCTCCCTGGATGGCTTCCATCTGTTTAGCACTGCTGAAACTATTTCTGACTAAGGACATTTGTGAAATGAAGCAATCCCTACTGCAGATCGTCTCTTGAGTCGGGAGATACCTAATGGGCAAAGGAAAAATCCATCGACTTGCGCCTACAGAATTTGAAGGATGAAGACTCTGACGCTAATGAGCTTTGGGTCTTTTGGCAAATGTGCCTTTACCCACCAGTCAGTCCACTGAGGCTTGATATTCTTCTGGTTAATCGTTTAATGGTTCAACCTCATTGCTCCTTCAGAACTGCTGGTAGGTCTGATATAGGTCATCAGAAAGATACCTGCTAACAGATACTACGTGTTGCAATCATTTTCTGTGCAAGTACCACCAGTATTCTGTCTATCACTTTCTCTGTGCCAGACAGACCACGATGCTTCATTAAATGCTGTTAGATTGTCAAGAACATTATTGGACTATGTGGTAAGTCTCAGTCAAGTTCCAGGCCTCACAGTGAGTAATCATTACCTTCCGTTTTGGAAAAATCGGGGAATCTCATATGAGTCTCCACGAAACACTTCATTTGGGGCCCGAATCTGCACAAGGCAGTCCTCACATTCAGCAATCACCTAATCACCACGGTAAGCACTGTACCGACACATGCAACCGGCATGGCTCAGTGGAAAGATCCCGGGCTTGGGAATCAGAGGTCATGGGTTCTAATCCCAGCTCTGACACTTGTCTGCTATGTGACTTTGGGCCTCAGTTACCTCATCTGTAAAATGGGGATGAAGACTGTGAGCCCCATGGGAGACAACCTGATTACCTTGTATCCCCCAGCGCTTAGAACAGTGCTTGGCACAGAGTGAGTGCTTCACAAATGCCATCATTATTATATAACCAATGGTTATGGAGTCGCATGCCATTAATATTTATTTTATTTTGTTAGTATGTTTGGTTTTGTTCTCTGTCTCCCCCTTTTAGACTGTGAGCCCACTGTTGGGTAGGGACTGTCTCTATATGTTGCCAATTTGTACTTCCCAAGCGCTTAGTACAGTGCTCTGCACACAGTAAGAGCTCAATAAATACGATTGATGATGATTAATCCTGTTTCAGAAACCCAGGCAATAGCCTGTCCATCTGATTGGCAGAGGACACAGCTATCTTTCTATTACCCAATTCAGCCCCATACCATGCTCCCATCCTGAGAGACCTCTCAGAGCAGGCCTCAGCACTTAGACAACTGGCCCTGCAGTTAAGTGAGTTGCCAGGGTAAGGACCACTCTTTTGCTTCTCAGCTTTTGTGGTGCATTTAACAACAAGTACTAGTTGGCTCACTAATGGTGTTGTGGTGGAGGAGGCTTGTAGGATATTCACAGTTCAAGGGTAAGGGAAGGATGGAAATCCACAAGGAAACCTTGATATCTGAAAACCAGGTATCATGGGTTCAAGAAGGGAGCTGCTACATACCAAACCTACTGTCTACAAAGCTTCAACAGTGGCCCAAGTTCTATATGACTGAGACTAGGCTTACCAAAGAAAGTCCATTCAGTCTGGCAATCTGTTTAGATTGAGTCACACTCAACATCCTATGGCAACACACACACACACACACACACAAACACACACACACACACACACACACACACCCATACACAGACAGCAGGTGTTCAATAAATGCAGCTAAAACTGACACTCTTATCCCACCCATTTCACCATTACTTCCTAGAATACAATGGGAAATCCACACTGTCTATAAGTACGTTGCAGTTGATGGCACCAACATCTTGGCAGCTCCACGCCCAAAGCAGTCCTATCACCTCTTTTCAGGGAACTTAGTGTTCCACTATTCCTAGGGTCCATCTTGTTGCTTCCTACGACATGCGTTAATTGTTTTACAACCATTTTGTGTCTAGGAGGTAGGACAATGTGGGAGTAAATTAACCCAGTAACTTGTATTTTGCCTTTGAGAAATCACTGAATAGCTCTAACCCTACCTTTCCCTCTATGCAAGAGAAAGAGGTAATAAACACCGAACGTATAGTTTTGGGAAGAGCAGAACATGAGTGGAACGACTAATACAGTCAATGCTTTTGGATTTAGAGGAACACAATTGAGCTTTCCGTTGCTCTTTGTCTCCCTCACTTAAAGGAGGAAATCGGTCCCAGGAAGCTGAACAGGTGGAGAAAGAAAATTTATTTTTTTCAGTTGAAAACTAAAACATACTGTTTGGGGTGTCAAGAATCATTTTGATCTCCCCCTTCTAGACTGTGAGCCCGTTGTTGGGTAGGGACCATCTCTATATGTTGCCGACTTGTACTTCCCAAGCGCTTAGTACAGTGCTCTGCATACAGTAAGTGCTCAATAAATGACTGAATGAATTCTGATGATGTGGGAATGGCAATAGAGCATCAGAGGTATTTGGATACAAAAACAAGAATTCCATATGATCCATTTCCAGGCTCCATTTATACCTGCTAGACTGATGTCCTGAAAAACCAAGAACCAAGACACCATCCACTCTTTGGAGAATTGTCCTCCTTAGTATTGAAATAGCACCTTAAGAAGCTTTGTGTGCTCTGCCTGGAGAAAGAGCAATTTCTATGATTCAGTGACAGTTGAACTGCCAATGAATTTGGCAAGTTTTTCCACTGCAAGTTCTGACCCTAGGTTCTTGGCTTCCAAACCTATTCATTCCTATTCACTAAAGAATGATAAGTTGCCAGCAAAGGAAAGGGCTGAGGTCAGGGGATCTATTTTAAAAGTGCCCTTTAGCTGCTTGGTGAATCCTAGAATGGAAAAATGTCCCCATCGTGACTGCCACCAAGAAGAAAAGGGAAAGTTTCTACAAGACAGACTCATCACAGCAATGGTTGACTCTCATGGGGCCATACAATGCATTTATAGGCAGTGACAGTGAAATGTCATGAAAGTCGTGGACAACGTGAAACTAATAGATTAAAAAGCAGTGTTTAGTCAGTGGGCCAAACCTCAGCTGGCAATCACCTATGCAGTTTTTCACAGACTAAGAAAAAGATGTCCTGGAGGTATTCACGATCCCACCAATGGCACCTCACTGATTGTTTCATTGCTCAACAGCGATACCTCGAAGATGTTCATAATCCTGCTGCGATCTGTAGCGTAGAGGGCCCAATATGGTCAAAATTTCACTATCAATAAAGCCACTGTGCAACACCAAGTGGCCTCCAAACATCCTAGAAGTGCTTTAGAGCCATATGGATGGAGGCTGAGGGGCTGGAAAAGACACCTAACATAAAGGCTGCCAGTGCAACCCCTTATCTATCATGTTCATAATTCGAACAAAGTTTCTCCCTAGAAATATAGGAGAAGCAGCATGGCCTAGTGGGAAAAGTGTGGGCCTTGGAATATGAAGGCCCCCTCATCTTACCTCCTTCCCTTCCCCACAGCACCTGTATATATGTATATATGTTTGTACATATTTATTACTCTATTTATTTTACTTGTACATATCTATTCCATTTATTTTATTTTGTTAGTATGTTTGGTTTTGTTCTCTGTCTCCCCCTTTTAGACTGTGAGCCCACTATTGGGTAGGGACTGTCTCTATATGTTGCCAACTTGTACTTCTCAAGCACTTAGTACAGTGCTCTGCACACAGTAAGCACTCAATAAATACGATTGATGATGATGATGATAATGATGATGAAGACCTGAGTTCTAATCCCAATTCAGCCATCTGTCTCCTGTGTGACCTTGGGCAAGTCACTTAACTTCTCTGTGCCTCAGTTGCCTCATCTGCAAAATGGGGATTAAGACTGTGAGCCCCATGTGGGACAGGGACTACCCTGTACAGTGTCTGGCACAGATTAAGTGCTTAACAGATACCATGAATATTATTTTCGTTATTGAAACAGATGCTATTTGAACATTTTAGCAAAAATGTTCCAAGTTTCCTGGAGAAAGATGTTCATTGAAATCAAAATACAAATTATTACCTTTTGATAGCAGCCAGGTGTTCATGCTGCTGAGGAAGCATCATGGCCTATTGGAAAGAGCATGGGATTGGGAGTCAAAGGATCTGGGTTCTAAACCTGCTCCGTCACTTTCATTCATTCATTCAATCGTATTTATTGAGCGCTTACTGTGTGCAGAGCACTGTACTAAGCACTTGGGAAGTACAAGTTGGCAACATATAGAGACAGTCCCTACTCAACAGTGGGCTGACAGTCTAGAAGCTTGCCTACTGTGTGACCTTGGACAATTCGCTTCACTTCTCTGTGTCTCAGTGACCTCACCTGTAAAACCGGAATAGGGCTGTGAGCCAATGTGTAACAGGGACTCTGTCCAACCCTATTTAGTTGTCTCCATGCTAGTGCTTAATCCAGTAACTGGCACATACTAAGCACTTAAATACCACAATTATTATCCATGTTGATGATAATGGTATTTTTTAAGCAATTTTGCCTAGCCCTGTACTAAGTGTTGAGGTTGATACAAGATAATCGGGTTGGACCCAATCCCAGTCCCATATGGTACTCTTGTGTAAAGGGGAGGGAGAACAGGTATTGAATGAATACCCATCTTAGAAATGCGGACACTGTGGCAGAGAGAAATTAAGTGGGCTCGTCCAAGGTTGACAGCAGGCCAATGGCAGAGCTAGGATTAGAACCCAGATCCTCTGACTCCAAAGACCTGAGCACTTTCTACTAGACCACGCTGCTTTTCAAACTATGTTGATGACATTTCTCAAGTAATCACGAAAAGGAATGGGCCCATTTCTGTGAATAAGTTTGGTTTTCATGCCCATTAACCAAAATGTTTTTCATGTGAGTTTAAAGATCACAAATTTACAGGGAAGGACATCCCCCAATTCTGGTTTCTGGCCAGTTTGTCAGCATATCAACAGACAGTCTTCTAACATCACATCCTCTGTTATCATTATCAAGAGAACCCAAAACATGGTATGCCTACAATCTTTTTTCATTATTCTTAATAAATTAATAATAATAATGATAACAATGATAACAATGGTATTTGCTAAGTGACTACTGTGTGTGAAGCACTGTTCTAAGCACTGGTGCAGATACTGGTGTAGTCCTTCTAGACTGTGAGCCCCTTTTTGGGTAGGGACCGTCTCTATATGTTGCCAACTTGTACTTCCCAAGCGCTTAGGACAGTGCTCTGCACACAGTAAGCGCTAAATAAATATGATTGAATGAATGAATGAATGAATACAAGCTAATTAGGTTGGGGCTCACAGTCAATCTCCATTTTAGAGAAATTTTCTTTAATAATAAACCTCATTGCTCCGTAACTTGGCATTAGAAAGTAAATACGTTTGTCCCTATTTTACAAGTGAAGAACTGAAACCCAAGCAAATCAAATGGCTACCCAGCAAAAGAATCCAGATGTCTTAACTCCTATTACACAGTTCAAACAACTACTAGAAAGAAAAAATATGTCCAATAGTAAATCAAAAGGACATGGCTGAATCAATGTCACAATTTCCTCTACCTACAGTCAAAATTTCACTTGATATTAGATACTACACGAAAGTCAAGTTGGCTTTAGATATCTGTGTTTGTTTTCTCCCACCCACATGCTGTGGTTTGTTAATACATATTTTTTGTTCTCCTTTAGCTAAACTAAGCTCCACATATCTGCCTTTGATTTAAGTCTTTCTTGTCTTCTCAGGATACGAAGGAAGAGCACTCCATGTGTCTTGAGTTCATCAGGTTAAACGAAGTTTTGTATCTCATATGAGTACAACCGTGGCTGTAATGGTGAAAACAAGGAGGACAGAGGAAACCCTCTAAGGACACAGTAAAACAAACCCTCAGGCAAGGCTGCATCCCACTGAAAACTGGGTGTCAACTGAGGCAGATAGACCAGCAAGGCACTTTGTTGTCAAGAAAGGTAAGGCAATTATCATCATCATCAATCGTATTTATTGAGCGCTCACTGTGGGCAGAGCACCGTACGAAGCACTTGGGAAGTACAAGTTGGTAACATATAGAGACAGTCCCTACCCAACAGTGGGCTCACAGTCTAAAAGGGGGAGACAGAGAACAAAAGCAAACATACTAATAAAATAAATAGAATAGATATGTACAAGTAAAATAGAGTAATAAATATGTACAAATATATATACATATATACAGGTGCTGTGGGGAAGGGAAGGAGGTAAGATGGGGGGATGGAGAGGGAGACAAGGGGGAGAGGAAGGAAGGGGCTCAGTCTGGGAAGGCCTCCTGGAGGAGGTGAGCTCTCAGTTATTTTTTGGGTTTTTTTTCGAGCAAATTTCGAGCAAAACCTCTAGTAGGAAAGAAGCAAGGAAGGGAAAGAAAACAGCATCTGATGCTGCAGACATTAAGCATTACGGCACAACTATGGACAGACTTCATGAGTTCAGTGTGGTGGGGCCTGTGGATCCCACATGGGCTTTTTTCAGTCACACACTCGCTCATAGGTGAATTTCACTGTCAGGGGTATCTTTTTCGAATACAAAGGATATGTACATTTATACAGAAATATAATTTCTTATGTAACTGATAATATATTTCTCAAAAATTAACATGGCTTCTTTAAGTGTTTCATCACCAGTCTCTACAAAAATGCTCATCATAGGAAAATTTGGAAAGGGCAAAGTTACATTTTTAAGCTCCTATTTATAAAAGCAGTGCCTGCTATTACTTTGGGATTGAAGTAAAGATCTTTTTATGACAAAGTGGAAAATTCACTCCATAAGTCAAAAAAAAGCCCTTTTGATTGGTACAACTTCTTGCTTGATGACCTGCCATTTGTTACTTAATCCATATTAATGAGTGATTTTCAGCAATTCAAAACGGTCATTGCCTCTTCATAATCTCCTAGTCCTGTAAGCTAAAGATAGCAATGTAATTGATATCCATGATAAATGGTTAAGCCCTGGTGCTTTGTTTCCTTGTTAACAGACACCAAAGAGAAGCTGCCATGCCCTTTAATATGCAGGCCTTTCTTCTTAAACACTTCTAAAGAAGACCACCATCCAAAGTATTGGAGATAGTCTCATTTCATTGTTTTAGAAAATGGGAGATACTTGCATTCTCTCAGAGTTTTCATTTGTATGGAAAAGACAACCCATGAAGAGCTAAAGGACCTTTTCAGCCTTGAGTTCACAACCACGAGGATGGAGAAGAACAAAACCGTGGAGTGATATGTCTTTATCAACGACTGTCAGTCAGAAACTGCTTTGCCTTGTGCAAATATATTAACATGCATTTGCCGAATCTGTTCATCAGGCTCTCATCCTGCTGGAAAAGAGGACTGCTTACACGCAGAAACAGCTGTCACGTGGAACTCTGGCAAACTTGCATGCAACGCACTGCCTATTGTAGTTTTATTGTCATTATAATTACAATAATAAATAAAGCTCTGTGACCTTTTACATAATAATAATAATAATAATGGCATTTATTAAGCACTTACTATGTGCAAAGCACTGTTCTCAGTGCTGGGGAGGTTACAAGGTGATCAGGTTGTCCCACGTGGGGCTTACAGTCTTAACCTCCATTTTACAGATGAGGGAACTGAGGCCCAGAGAAGTGAAGTGACTTGCCCAAAGTCACACAGCTGACAAGTGGCGGAGCTGGGATTCGAACCCATGACCTCTGACTCCTAAGTCTGCGCTCTTTCCATTGAGCCACGCTGCTTCTCTGTGAAGTTTCCAATTACTGCTTCAATTTCAGGTTGGTGACTTTGGTCTGGCATTCTGTCTCGTTTTGCATTTCCCTGAGCATCCTTTCACATTTTATCTCCAAGTTATGATCTTTTTTTCCCAAAAGCTATCAGTGCACCTACACACACTCATACACACACACAGGTACCTTTTGGGTTGCCACCTGTGAGCTCTTTGGCTTCCAGATTTCTCATAGGTAGCCATCAGCTGGGCTTCAAGGCTGTCCATCACCTCGCCCCCTCCTACCTCACCTCCCTTCTCTCCTTCTCCAGCCCAGCCCACACCCTCCGCTCCTCCACCGCTAATCTCCTCACCGTACCTCGCTCTCGCCTGTCCCGCCATCGACCCCCGGCCCACGTCCTCCCCCGGGCCTGGAATGCCCTCCCTCTGCCCATCCGCCAAGCTGGCTCTCTTCCTCCCTTCAAGGCCCTGCTGAGAGCTCACCTCCTCCAGGAGGCCTTCCCAGACTGAGCCCCTTCCTTCCTCTCCCCCTCGTCCCCCTCTCCATCCCCCCATCTTACCTCCTTCCCTTCCCCACAGCACCTGTATATATGTATATATGTTTGTACATATTTATTACTCTATTTATTTTATTTGTACATATCTATTCTATTTATTTTATTTTGTTAGTATGTTCGGTTTTGTTCTGTCTCCCCCTTTTAAACTGTGAGCCCACTGTTGGGTAGGGACTGTCTCTATATGTTGCCAATTTGTACTTCCCAAGCGCTTAGTACAGTGCTCTGCACATAGTAAGCGCTCAATAAATACGATTGATGATGATGATGATGGAAGGTCTAGGGCCCTAAGGATGTGCCCTGTGCCTTTTGACCCCTCTGGCTCGCTTCCCATCTCCCCTTACCCCACCTCCTGTCAAAAATGCTTCTGAAGCTGGAGCTTGCCCTTGTCCCCTTCAGCCTTCCACATGCCATCACTGCCCTAGCCTCAACGCCATTCTTTTCAAGACTGAGATTGAGACAGCGAACATTGCTACTGAGATTCACAGATGTCCCCCACTTTGGGCCACGGCAGTCGGGATGGTCATAGCAGGCACCAGAGACTAAAGCGGAGAAATACAAGGCTCCAATTCTAGGTCTCCATAAGTGCCTTTCCTTCCCCTGCACGTTCAGGCTTCATCCTGTGTCTGTGCATCTGTGTGTTCCAGTCCCAAAGATAGGGTTTCATTGGCAAATTAAGGACACGAGAACATAAACAATGCCTCCCCTGACATCTCTCCACGTGCTTATTGCTGCAACATTTAATATCTAAAACATTCCCTTGTAGAAGAACAATGTGCACTTAACAGGATAAACGGAGTCAGAATCCAGAAAAGAAAAATCCATGAAGATGTAAACAGTCAGCCCAAGGGACACACCAAAAAGACAGAGAAGCAGCATGGCTTTGCAGAAAGAGTGCGAGTTTGGGAGTCAATAGACGTGGGTTCTAATCCTGGATCCACCACTTGTCTGCTGTGTGACCTTGGGCAAGTCACTTCACTTCTCTGTGCCTTGGTTATCTCATCTGGAAAATGGAGATTAAAAGTGTGAGCCTCACAAGGGACAACCTGATTACCCTGTATCTACCCCAGCGGTTAGAACAGTGCTTGGCACATAGTAAGCACTTAACAAATGCCCTCATTATTATTATTACTAAAGATTAGCTAAACATATTTTCCTTTGCTGCTTAGTTATATAACATAAATTTGTGACCTCCCCAACTAGTTCATCTGTGAGATTCACAGTATCATGAAGATGCTGCTGATGACATCTCACATAAGTGATGCCAGATGAGCCTCGGAGCTGAGACTCCAGTGCTGAGAAATGTTTTTCATGATTACTTTTACAAATAGTTTAGGAAAACATCAAATTATATTAAAGGTCTTGCCCATAATGTTTTAAAGTGGATTCTGGATAGGTGTTCTTGGATTTCATTTTGATTATTTACTTTATAGGGATGATGTCACAATATCCACATTGTACTGAAGATAATAAGAATATTTGTTATGCACTTACTATGTGTCACACACTGTACTAAGCACTGGATTAAAATACATGTAGATAAAGAAAGAGACAATGAACAGAAAGCAACATTATGAAATTTTTCTGAAGCTGAAAAGGGAAGTATAAGAGAGCCTGTCTTGCAGTCTCATTGGTAAAATGGTGAAAGAAATGTGAATCTGAAACCCAATAGAAGCCAGAAATGCTATTAAGATTTCCTATTTGATGTCAAACGTCTCAGAATCAATATTTGTAAATGGAAACCGCATACTATGTACAAGTTGACAGAGACAGCCGGGCCTCCCTTTCTTCAGTAACACCTTGCTCCAACTCCCCAATATCGCTGGATAATTTATAGGTGACTGGCAGATACCTGTTAGCTTTTTTTTTTTTTTTTTTTTTACTTCAGACAGATGGTTTCAATATGAATGGGACCTCTAAATATTTGAGATTTTGAGGAGAGATGCATTTTGTTATTTTCAATGTTGGAACAGTTAAAACATAATGTATCCAGATTCCTCATATTTGAAAATTTAATTTATTGCATAATGTAATGTCAGAAGGGCAATCCGGCTAAACCGACAGCTCCAGAGTCTAGGTTGCCTCTATTATTGGACTAGCAGCCATTTTAACTGTTAGATACTTGGGATTTTACTGTACCGGTCCCAGTAATCTAGTGCATCCTAAATATTTATTGAAAGCATTACTCCTATCATAAAGTTACTGTGCATTTTAGAATATCCTAGAATATTTTTCAAGTATGTCCAAGCACCATATGGAATTTCTGGGCTGAAAATTTTATCATTTTTATTTCATTTCTGTGCCTCTACGCATAAGAAGAGTCTACACATATAAATAGGTGGATATTACAAGGAATCTAAATACAATTTGTTCTCAATCACTTGGTTATCTCAAGCAGAGGGAGTTTTGTAATGGGATAATTTAGGCCAAGTTTGAATGTAGGCCTCATTTATCCAGACAACATAGGCTCAATTACGGAGGGGAAATTTAAATACCAATATCTAGGGTGTTGGGGCTGTAGTTGTGGTTTTCATTTATAGAAATGAGAGGTCCCTGGAAGGGGAAAAAAATGAAAGAACTCTATTTTCTGCCATAAATATTGCCACCTTTCCAAATTTCCAATTATATGCTGTTATTACTAGCTCACACTATTTGAGAGGATAGGGCCATTTCACAGAAATGGGTGAGCCCCACGTGGAACCATCACTGTGTCCCACCTGATTATATTCCTTACTTGTATATTATATACAAGTGCTTAGTACAGTGCTCTGCACACAGCAAGCGCCCAATAAATATGACTGAATGAATACCTCAGTGCTTAGAACAGTGCTTGACATGTGGTGAGCACTTAAATACCATTAAAAAAAAATCCAGTAGACAACTCAGGCAGGCACACTGAAGCAGCATGGCCTAGTAGGAAGTATCCTGGCCTGAGAGTCAGAGGACCTAGGTTCTAATCCCAGCTCAACCATTTGGCTGTGTGATCTTGGGCACTTCACACCCTCTCTGGGTCTCAGTTTTCTCAGCTACAAAATAGGGACTCACTTCTTGTTTTCTCTCCTACTTAGACTGTGAGCCCCAAGTGGGACAGGAACTGTGTCAAACTAATCATCAGTGCTTAGTGCAGTGCCTTGCAAATACCATAGTTGTTATTATATTACTATTAGGACCCACCCCAGTGCACTCTATGCCACTCTCCTGCACAGCCAAATAATATTCTCATGTGTCAATCCATTTTAAGCAAGTGGGACTTTGACTTAAGTCCTTGGGAAACAGTACTAATAGTAATAGGATGACACATACTTTTATTTTGATTAGTGAACTGAAAACCGCCAAATATATGAGAATAAGGGACTACTTTATTTCAGCAGACCATTTCACCCAAGCAATCAGCAGTCTGACAATCAAGGAGGTTCAATCTCAATCAGTCTTGCCACTGACCCTTTGACCCCATGCTTCCCCTAGCCTGAAACTCCCTCCCTCTCCTATCTTTCAAATTACATCCCCTTCAAGGAGCCTTCTCTGACTAGTCCCTCATTTCCTCACGGTATTCACCCTCCCTTCTGCATCATTTGTGCCCTTGCATATGTATCCATTAAGCACTTCCATACCCGACTCCCAGTCCCAAAGGGCATATATACATACCCTTATACTCTGCCATTTCCCTACCTTTATTTTAATATCTGTCTCCCCTCTAGGATTATAATCCCTCTGTGGGCTGCATTCTCTTCTACCCACTCGAACTGTAAGAATAATGATGGCATTTGTTAAGCACTTAGTATATGCAAAGCACTGTTCTAAGTGCTGGGGGGGATACAAGGTGATCAGGTTGTCCCACGTGGGGCTCACAGTCTTTATCCCCGTTTTACAGATGAGGTAACAGGCACAGAGAAGTTAAGTGATTTGCCCTAAGTCACACAGCTGACAAGTGGCAGAGCCAGGATTAGAACCCATGACTGCTGACGCCCAAACCCATGCTCTTTCCACTGAGCCATGCTGCTTCTCTAACTGTACTGTCCCAAGCCCTTAGCTTAGTGCCCTGCACTAAGTGCTCAACAAATATTACTGACTGATGTCTAATAGCCCTCAATATCTCACAGCATGGCCAAGTAGAAAGAGCACGGGCTAAGGAATCAGAGGACCTGGGTTCTAATCTCACCTCTCCCACTTGCCAGTTGTGTGATCTGGGGCAAGTCTCAACTTTTCTGGGCCTCAGTTTCCTCAACTGCAAAATGGGGATTCTACACTTAGACTACGTGCCTCATGTGGGACAGGGAATGTGTCTGTCCTGATTACCATGTACCTACCACAGTGGTTACAACTGTGCTTGGTCTATAGTAAGCACTTAACAGTAGTTTTTAAAATGACAACAAAATTATTATATTATGCCAATCTCATTTTGAATTATTTTCAGGCATAGATGATTTTCGATTAAAACTGAGTTTTACTGTACCATGAGACTGTTCACTGTTCTGTATACACTGTTCAGTGTTCTCTTGCTGTTTTTAATCAACACACTGAGAAACTAAGGAGCTAACCAAATGGCACCTAGGGCATAGAAAATGAACCTTGAGGTACTTCAGATGTAGTAGAAAAATGTTAGGGCCCTGCTGAAGGTTAACTAAAATGTCTTAATACTGATTCCATTTAAATTAAAACAAAATGACAGGAAAGAGAATCAGCCAAGACACCTAGATGCAAAGCTAAATATTTTTCGTGTCACTTCCTAGCCACCTTTTGCTTTTAATTGCAACATGACTTGCTAGTAAACTAACACTCAATTGTGTCTTGTCACATCTTAAAAGTAGAAGGTGCTTACTTCTGAGAATTACTGCAGTATAATTTATTAAGAGAAAAAAGTAACTATCAATTTCATCGTTTATCTGTTCAGCCTTGTTTTTTTTCCAAAAAATAAATACCACAGAAGTACATGTAAGGCAAGTATATTCCATATATTGCTAAATGAAAGTAAAGATGGAAGAAATATTCCTACCGCTGACTTGTAAAACAAGGTAAAATAATGCTCATTTTGATCAACATATTGTTGTTCATATTTACTACTCTATTTATCTTACTTGTACATATCTATTCTATTTATTTTATTTTGTTAGTATGTTTGGTTTTGTTATCTGTCTCCCCCTTCTAGATTGTGAGCCCACTGTTGGGTAGGGACTGTCTCTATATGTTGCCAACTTGTACTTCCCAAGTGCTTAGTACAGTGCTCTGCACACAGTAAGTGCTCAATAAATACGATTGATTGATCGATTGATTGATAGATCAACATTACTCAACACACAGTCACTGTTTAAAATACTTCTCTCTAATGCTGACTGGAAGAGACAAATAGATTCAGTGAGCCAAGGAAACAGATCTGGGTAATAAAGGAAAGGTGAAAACAGAATGAGTGAGAGAATGAAGAAATGGGAAGGGAGGAGGTGAAATAATAATTATGGTATTTTTTTAAGCACTTACTATGTGCCAAGCACGGTTCTAAGGTCTGGGGTGGATACCAGCAAATCAGGTTGGACACACTCCCTGTACCATGTGGGGCTCACCGTCTCAATCCCCATTTCATAGATGGGGTAACTGAGGCACAGAGAAGTGAAGCGACTTGCCCAAGGTCACACACAGCAGACAAGTGGCCAAGCCAGGATCAGAACCCAGGACCTTCTGTCTCCCAGTCCTGTGCTCTATCCAGTGTGAATGTAGGGAAAGGGCGGAGAAGGAAATTCTAAGCTATATCTTACAACACCAAGCACACTTTTGGGGGGTAGGAGAGTCCATTTCTTTAAACAACTTCAGAAGAGGGAAGAATGGTCTGTTCAAGGCTGCTGATGGCATTCCGCTTTAGGTTTTTTTTCCACAAAGGCCCCATCTCACAGTGTGATTCAGAAAGAAGCCAAGCTCAACAGAATTTGGGATACAGGCCAGGCTGGGGGCAGGCTAACAGTTCACACTTTCACAAGTGCAGCTACTGAACTTCTAAAGATATGCCTTGTCATTTTCACACATATTTACTCAACAAATAATCAATCAGTTGTGCTTATTGACTACCTTCTGTGTTCAAGACAGGCAGCTCATATATTATTCATAAAAATGTGCACTTCTAATAGGCATCATCTGCAATTGGAGAGGGCACAGCTCATTTTTTTTTAACATTTTCATAACTTTTATAAATGCTGGTGCTTGCTCATTAATTAGTGCTAGTTACCATGACAAAGTTGAAATCATAGGCTATACTTAACTGTTGGAATTTAAAGAGGAAGCTGAAGCTTTTGAACTTTGATAATAAGCAAAAAAAAACCCTACGATATCCCAATAAAGATAAATTAAGTGCTAGATTATTCTAGAAGCCCAAGCTCTTGGGGTAAAGCAACTTTGCTGGTTCTGCAACAGCTCTAGATATTTGGATGCTCTAAATTCAGTGGAACCATGCTCAGCCAACTAAAGAAGCATATAGTAAGGATTCAATAACTATTACTGGCTAATTGACTGTAAGTGCAGCCACTGCTGTCAGAAAACAGAGTTCCTTGGGTGCATAAGCAACATCTCCAGAAACCACATTTATACATTTACAGGCAATTACAGAATTGTGGTGAAAATTCCTGGATGCTGTATAGATAGAAAAAGAAGTTATTTTGACTTCAGAGCCCCCATTATTGAAAAGACAGGTCCCCTGGTCCTATGGGGTCAGCTGCTCTGAGAAGAGCGCAGCGGGGACTTCGATGACAGCTCTCTAACCCTGAGTGATCCTTAAAGTGGCTATATGGGACAGAAACAGTGAGGCTCAATTCACTCAGCTCTTCGGGGAAGCAGCATAGTTTACTGGCAAGAGCATGGGCTTGGGGTTCCAATCCCAGCTCTACCACTTATCTGCTGTGTGACCTTGGACAAGTCACTTAACTTCCCTGTGCCTGTTACCTCATCTGTAAAATGGGGATTAAGAGTGTGAGCCCCATGTAGGACAGGGACTGTGTCCAACCTGATTACTCTGTATCGACCCCAGAATTTAGGACACTGCTTGGCTTAACGAATTTCACAATTATTAATTATAATTCTTAGTACGATTGTGCCAGGTCCTTTGTTGAAGGCACAGGTTGGTACAACTGAGAGTGGCCTCAGCCCCAGGCATTTCAGACCACTGGGCTTACACTGCACATAATTTGGCAAATCTAAAATGGAGTAAAGGTATTCCGACGTCCGGAACAAAGCACGGAGTTTCCAAAATGGTTGAACTGCACTAGGAGAAGCTGGCTCCCCTGAATATTGGCCTACTCCCATCATCAATCATATTTATTGAGTGCTTACTATGTGCAGAACACTGTACTAAGCGCTTGGGAAGTACAAATTGGCAACATATAGAGACAGTCCCTACCCAACAGTGGGCTCACAGTCTACGATTTGGTATTTAAAATTCAAATTAAGATCTTGTTAAGCTTTCATTTTTAAGTCATTCCTTCAGTTCAGTTCCTCCTCTTCAGATGGAATATAAGAAACTACTCTTCATTTCAAAACACCTTTTACAACATTTTCTCCCCCCTTAATATTAATAATAGTAATAATAATAATGGTATTTGGTAAGTGCTATGTGCCAAAAACTGTCCTCAGCACTGGGGTGGATACAAGCAAATCGGGTTGGACACAGTCCCTGTCCCACGTGGGGCTCACACTCTTAATCCCCAAGTGCTTAGTATAGTAGTGCTGTGCACACAGTTAAGCGCTCAATAAATATGACTGAATTTTACAGATGAGGTAACTGAGGCCCAGAGAAGTTAAGTGACTTGCCCAAGGTCACACAGCAGACAAGTGGTGGAGCTGAGATTAGAACACACACCCACTGTCTCCCAAGACCGTGCCCTTGCCGTTAGGCCATGCAGCTTCTTGATGTTGCCCTCAACTGCTGACGTAAGTCATCATCATCAATCGTATTTATTGAGTGCTTACTATGTGCAGAGCACTGTACTAAGCGCTTGGGAAGTACAAATTGGCAACATATAGAGACAGTCCCTACCCAACAGTGGGCTCACAGCCTAAAAGGCGGAGACAGAGAACAAAACCAAACATACTAACAAAACCAAACATACTAAAAGTCATTAGTTTCTGATCTTCTTCACATCTCTGATTTCTCTCTGAAAATTCCCTGCCAAGCACAATTCTTCCACTTCCTCCCCGGTTCAAACCCCGCAGGTTTCTGTTTAGGAACTTTTCTGAATCTTTGAATATGTTTTCTGTGCTCTTTGGTTTTGACTAGCTATAGAAAACTTACTCTATCAGCCACTAACCTACTAACTTTAAAATATTTATTAATAAACCATTGTCTTTTTTATGATTGGTTTTCTCTTAAAAAGATTTGGGCAGTTATATTTAAATGGCCTTTAACAAATTAAATTGCCAGGCATCACAGTAAACATTCTACAATATGACACTTGGTACATTAGCCAGGATACTTGAATACAAAGTTAAATTCTGTTAACTATGAAACGGCCACATTACCAAAGAAAACTGGAGACTTCCCCAGCTGAAACTGCTACACAATATTCACACTTAAAATTAATGGACAACAAAACACAGAAAAAACTTCCACGTCGTTTAATTTGGGATGTACATGTACCAATTATCATGATTCCGACAGGAGGGGAAAATATTTGGGATTTAAACACCTTGGAGGTACAAGTAGGCTAGAAACAAAAAGTAATTAAAATGGTTCTGATCCGCAGCTGTTTACAAGTGACAGAGTGCATCACTGCCCTTTCTGGATTAAAGAAGAGTAACTCTTTTTCCTCCACCAACCATTCCTTTGTCCTGTTGTTAATAATCACTCATCAGCTATTGAATCACAAATCAAATTTTCAGTCTTTTCAGGCATGGAGGGTGATACTAATATATGGTAACAGAATGTTGATTATAGACCACTGGGTACTTTGAACTGCCCCATTACAGGCATCCAGCTGTCGAGATTCATGCATGAGCAAGAAGGATGTAAGTTTAGAGCAAGAGGTGAAATGCCTGTCATGCAAATAAGGACAATGAAAGCATAATTAGGACAACACACATTGCCTTTTAAGCTAAAGGCAGAATCTTTCTACAAATGAAGAAAAATAGTTTTAGATCATTTAGATCATTCACAATTCCCGCTTCGTTATTTGTGATTCTCTAATGGAAGGCAGATTATTTTGACCTCTCTCAAATTAACAGTGTTGCAAATGATTGCTATGGATTTCCTATCCTGAGTGGCCTAAGAACTCAATAGGCCGAGATCAAGACATTGCGCTGCACCAGAGATGATTGAAGGATTACTTTTACCTGCTATCTTATCTAAATGCTCCATTTTTGCTGAGATCAGCCCATCCTGTACTTGACACTGATCCCTGTAACAAAGCTTCAGAAACTCTTCTCACATGGAGTAGTGTTTCACTTCCAAGGGATTTCCTTGGCAATGGGAATCCTCAGTATTCAACCACCCACTGTTCACGTAGCAGAGTCTGAGTTTTAAAAATAACTGTGCTTTTTTTTGCTGGCAGATATACATACATATATATATAATAATAATTATGGCATTTTCATTCACTCAATCATATTTATTGAGCGCGTACTGTGTGCAGAGCACTGTACTAAGCACTTGGGAAGTACAAGTTGGCAACATATAGAGACGGTCCCGACCCAACAACGGGCTCACAGTCTAGAAGGGGGAGACAGACAACAAAACATGTGGACAGGTGTCAAGTCGTCAGAATAAATAGAAATAAAGCTAGATGCACATCATTAACAAAATAAATAGAATAGTAAATATGTACAAGTAAAATAAATAGAGTAATAAATCTGTACAAACATATGTACAGGTGCTGTGGGGAGGGGAAGGAGGTAGGGCTGGGGGGATGGAGAGGAGGAGAGGAAAAAGGGGGCTCAGTCTGGGAAGGCCTTCTGGAGGAGGTGAGCTCTCAATAAGGCTTTGAAGGGAGGAAGACAGCTAGCTTGGTGGATGTGGGGAGGGAGGGCATTCTAGGCCGGGGGAGGAGGTGGGCCGGGGGTCGACGGCGGTACAGGTGAGAACAAGATACAGTGAGGAGATTAGTGGCAGAGGAGCGGAGGGTGCGGGCTGGGCTGGAGAAGGAGAGAAGGGAGGTGAGGTAGGAGGGGGCGAGGTGATGGACAGCCTGGAAGCCGAAAGTGAGGAGTTTTTGCTTGATGCGTAGGTTGACTGGTAGGCATTTGTTAAGCACTTATTATGTGCCAGGCACTGTACTAAGCACTGGGGTGGACACAAGCAAATTGGGTTTAACACAGTCCCTATCCCACGTGGGGCTCACAGTCTCAATCCCCATTTTACGGATGGGGTAACTGAGGCACAAAGAAGTGAAACGGCACGTCCATGGTCACACAGCAGACAAGTGGCGGAGTCAGGATTAGACCCCATGACCTTCTAACTCCCAGGCCTGTGCTCTATCCATTACAACACGCTGCAAGCAGCGTGGCTTAGTGGAAAGAGCACAGGCTTGGGAGTCAGAGGATGTGGGTTCTAACCCCACTCCACCACTTGTCAGCTGTGTGACTTTGGGTAAGTCACTTAACTTCTTGTTGCCTCAGTTACCTCATCTGTAAAATGGGGATTAAGACTGTGAGCTCCACATGGGGCAACGTGATAACCTTGTATCTACCCCAGCATTTAGAACAGTGCTTGGCACATAGTAAATGCTTAACAAATACCATCATCATCACTATTATTGAATGCATATGTAGAGAGAATGGCATCTAGAAAAGTAAGCCCTGTTTCATTGGAACCCAAACTCCTTGCAACCATGCATACTATAAGATGTCTGCAACATTATCACACTTAGGACTTCCCTCCTATCTCCTATTTTGTTTTTACATTTTGCATTTAATTTTGCATTTAATGAGTGCAGGAACCACTAAAATGAACAACACTGAAGACAGGAATTCAAAGGCCTCAGTTTGAGAAAGAAAACGGCAATGGCAGTGGTTACCTGGGATAAATTCAATGTAGTATTGAAACTAGGCTGTATTTCTTAATTACATGAATGAGAGGAACCTTACTTTCAAAGAACGTGGGGGTATGCAACTAGTCCTTTTTCTCAAATGATCAGCCCAAAACATTCGTTTGAGGCAATAAGGGCACATTTTTTGCCTGAGATAATGTATCCTTGAGTGTGTCTCTGATTGGTCCAGGAATATCACTGACACTAATTCTCAGGAAGGTCATTTTTCTAATTTGCTAAAAGACTAGTTCGGGTACCAGCCAAGTCAAGGCAAGAAGAAAAAGGTATGGTGTCATTTTCTCTCTGATGGAAATTTTTCTTCCCTGCTATTATTCAGTTTCTAACATGTTAGTGATCAATAGGCAGGCACTCTTTTAAATAAAAATGTACCCAAAATATTTCTTACACAAGTATCTTTCAGAAACATGCTTCCCCCCCTCCCCAACTGTGGCATTCCAATTTGACTGGGCATCTTTTTCCTTCAGCATTTCTATCGCAAGCAGGGTAGAGAGAACGAAGAGCATAAAAGTTTGAAATGCATCCTGGCATTTAGGTAATTATGTTGCCATTAAGGATTCCTAAGGCAGAACTAGTGAAATGTGTCGTCAAATACACAGCGCTTTGAAGTGAAGAAGAGTGGATTTTTGTGCAGTGTGCTGTTTTAAGTTGGAAAAAATTTATATATTATATAGATCAGGCACACCAAATATCAATCAGTGATATTTATTGAGCACTTAACTGTGTCCAGAGCACTGTACTAAGCACTTGAGAGAGAACAATACACCAGAGTTCCTAGATATATTCCCTGCCCACAAGGAGTTTATAGCCAAGAGGAGGAGCTAGGTAAGAGTCACAGAAATAGAAACTGTCTCGCCCACTAGCTCCTCTGCTTCCCCCCATTCCATTAACTGTTGATGTCTCCCAAAATTCTGATCTAGGTCCCTGTACTTCATCATCAATCATCATCAATCGTATTTATTGAGCGCTTACTATGTGCAGAGCACTGTACTACTTCCAAAATGCCTGTGAGGTGGATTTCATTCAGTGGCCAAGAGCATGTTTTAAGAGGATTTCTATAGAAGAGGGATCCATTTTTGACTGAAATCTGCCCAGGGTGAGACAAATTAAAGGAGCTGCTGAAATCCACAGAAAAATTTCCTGTACACCAAACTAGGGCTAGAAGGATTGACCACACTTAGGTTTGACACTACCCCAGGCAGATATGTAGTTAAAACCTACCACCTGAAGAAGTGCTTTAATCTCAGCAGCAAACCTGATTTACACCCACAAGAAGGCTAGAGAATAAACAGGGTTCAATTCTGAACATAAATAGAAACAAAAAGAATACTGAAGGATTCATAAATAATTTTCTACAGGTCCTTAAGGATTCGAGGACTGATTAACAAAATCTCCTCCTACGAACTGGTTTTGATCTACAGGGCATATGGACTTAAGTTTGCACTGCAAATCTAAGATTAAATTTAAATTATTTACCAATGACGCTTATAACAGTTTAACCCACACTAAACTTTTTTTTAATCACATGCCTAGTATGGAGATTTTAAAAAAATGAATTACCATATGTGGCGAATTAGACCTGGGTTTTTTCAAGACATGAGTCAAAACCTCTTAACTCATGTGCAGCTCTCAAAAGAGACAGTTAGGTTTTCCTCTTCATTCCCTCCCTCCCTCCCTTCCCCCAGCATCAAAACCCAATCCCCACTCTATTGACCCAAAGTCACGTCCTCCTCAGATGATTCCAAACATTCCGGAAAAGGGGTGGTGGGAAGGTACTGATCTGGTGGCCACCTGTGCCTTGGCTGGCAGGACATCCCCGACAAAAGAATCCTCCCCATTTCCTGAATTGAAAACCAAGAATGAAACATTGACTCTATGGGAGTTGGATTTTTTTTTTGCCTTGTACAGACCTCACTAATCTCCCTTTATCAGTTACAGTTATAAAGTCAAACTGCTCTTAACTTTGCATTTTCAATCAGTCAACTGTATTTAAAGAGTGCTTACTGTGTGCAAAACACTGAACTAAGTTCTTGGGAGAGTACAGTACATTGTGGACGGGGAACGTTTATAACAACTCTCTTGTAGTCTCCCAAGTGCAGTGCCCTGCCACAGTAAGCACTCAATAAATCTCAATAAATATGACTGATTGTGCAATACATACATTGATATATATCTCTATAGATCTATAGACATATATATATATATAGATTGATATATGTGTGTGTAGATACATATATATGTATAAATATAGTTGTGTCCTTAAGCCAATTGTCAATTTCATAATTTGTTGTTATAATGATGTGCCCCGGAGAATGAGAGCTGGAGAATAAGGAAGGATAATTGGGTGTGAGTCATGTAGTCATTTCTGTTCTACATTATTTGGAGAAATCCAGTATTTGGTTTATATTCTGGCCAAAGAGAGACAATTGATGAAGTCCATTTTGTTAGCATTCTGGAGCCAAATGCCTCCAATTTTCCTTTCCTGGCTTCAGTGTATCCAAAACTCAAAATACCCTACCTTAAAACAACTTCATTTTAAAGGGCTGTATATTTCATTTCATCCTAGCAGCTTTAAATCCACTCACAGCAGTCTCTTGTCAGAATTTATAGGAATACAATAATATGCCAATTAACTACAGCAAACTAGCTACTAATGCCATGTCTCCAGAAGGTCTTTATAATTAATGGAAAATCCTAGCACGCAAACTGAGACTAGAAGTCAAAGAGAAAAGAAAAATCAACCAACGCTTAATTATATTGATAATTGTTCTCACAGTTTCCCACCTACAGCTTTGAGGTCACAGATCAACCATGGCCTATTTCTGCCTGAGCCAACTATTCAGGCAATTAGGGTAAGCAAGCCTGGGGAAAAAATTCCACATTCCTCACAAATAAGCAAAGTCCAGGAAACATCTCTCTAATCTTTAAGCTCATTGTAGGCAGGGAATGTGACTGTTCATTTTTGTACTGTACTTTTCAGAGCACTTTGTACAGTTCTCTGTAAACAGTAAGCATTCAATAATTACGACTGAATCGTGGCTCAGTGGAAAGAGTCCGGGCTTGGGAGTCAGAGGTCATGGGTTCTAATCCCAGCTCAGCCGCTTGTCAGCTGTGTGACTTTGGGCAAGTCACATTCTCTGTGCCTCAGTTACCTCACCTGTAAAATGTGGGTTAAGACTGTGAGCCTCACATAGGACAACCTGATCATGTTGTATCCCCCCCAGCACTTAGAACAGTGCCGTGCACATAGTAAGGCTTAACAAGTGCCGATATTATTATTATGTATTTTTTCTTTTATTTGTATACATTGACTCTTCAGCAAGTTTTGAATGCGCTCCTTGAAATACTGATAACTCTTGCGACTATCCAAAAGAGTTGTACCGCCACATCTTTAATGATGTATTCATTCATTCAGTCATATTTATTGAGTGCTTACTGTGTGCAGGGCACTGTACTAAGCGCTTGGAAAGTACAAATCGGCAACATATACAGTTCCTACCCAAAGTATAGCATCCAGAATTAGTTCACGCACTGGTGTAGCACACGCAGTATAGACTGGCGAGATACTTGCATTTTAAAGTAAGGTTTCTTTTTAAGGATATCAGACCGGTTAAACGAAGAGAAAGGATATGCAAATGACTAAGTGCGTAAATCATAGTTTACAGAGATTTGTACGAAAGGGATAAAGATGAGGGAGAGTGCATATGTGGATAATTGGTCAAGGTTAGTACACTGCTCTGACTACTATAAGCACTCAATAATTCCATTGACTGATTGACTATGTGCTGAGGTAGCAGTAGTGATATGCATATATACACCTGTATATATGTATATATGTTTGTACATATTTATTACTCTATTTTACTTGTACATATCTATTCTATTTATTTCATTTTGTTAGTATGTTTGGTTTTGTTCTCTGTCTCCCCCTTTTAGACTGTGAGCCCACTGTTGGGTAGGGACTGTCTCTATATGTTGCCAACTTGTATTCCCAAGCGCTTAGTACAGTGCTCTGCACACGGTAAGCGCTCAATAAATACGATTGATTGATTGTTTGATAGTGAATATAACCTGAGGAAAGAAAAAAAAATGAATGGGGAAAGGCAGGCTCCAGAAGGTATGATTTCAGTAGATAGGGAGAACTCTATGAGAACGGAGTTGTAGAACGGGGAAGCAACAGGTCAGAAACAAGAGAGATGAGAGTGAAGCACTGTGAGTAGGGTAGTTTATGAGCAATGAAGACTGCAAGCTGGGGTGTAGTGGAGGAGAGAGTGAATAAGATGGAAAGAGAGCTGACGGTGCTTTCAAGCCAATGGTCAAAAGTCTCTGCTTGATGTCAAGAGGAATGGGTGACCGTTAAAGGTTTTTGATCATTACTATAATTGTGGAGTTTGTCAAGTGCCCAATATAGTTCTCTGCGCATAGTATGCTCTCAATATATACTATGAATTGATTCAGGTACTCTGGAGTTGGATTTCTGTCCAAAGAGCAGGGCAACTAGCCTCTTTTCAACTTGACAGCACAGACAATTATCTGGGTTCCCCAGGTCCCAAGACTGGCTTTAGTTCAACATATTTTAGTCATGGAGATTTAAAGGATCCACAAAAGAGAATTTCATTCAGGTCCTTAAAAGTTCTTTTTTTCCCCAGCTTTCAAATAAAATGTAGAAGGGGTGAGTAGATCAAAGACAGAGCAGGAAGGAGCGAGGAAAGGGACCCATCTACAAAAAATCAGCTGGAGGCTAAAAAGGGAAGCTTATTGGAAAATAATTTGGCACACCCTCAAAATCCAGAAATTTCATACAATAAGCCAGAAGAAATTTATAGTATTTCAAGGGGTTGGCATTTCATTAGCTCTCCAGTACTGTTTGTTGGCACTACTTACAGGAGAATAAATCATCTATCCAGTATTCGGGAGGCTGGCTGTGACATTCCCCCCATTTCACCAACCTTCTTATCAGCATTGTCACTACACATCTTATGGATGTCTCACCCTTTAGGGAACACTGCAGGACTTTGAACTCATGAAGTATTTGGCCACTACAATCTCAGCCATTAAATGTCAGAATCAGACATCTCAAACTGTGTGTCACGATGCTGTCTTCTTGAAGCAACGAACTCATTATAGTTTTACCATATAAAGAATGCTCTTTGGCTCTCAGAAATTGCAAGCTTCAAGTACTAGGAGTGAAGTCTGATTATCCCCCCTTTCAAACCTCTGAAAAATAATGTCTGAGGCTAGGCACATTAATTTCCAGGAGTTCAATACTTCACACTTAACCCCACACAAATCATTTCTGCTGTTCTTTTTGGAAAGAGACAGGGGAAGTAGTGAGGGATATATCAGAGCAACTGATTTCAATAGGGTTTTTCAGCTTAATTGGTTCATACTGACCAACCTCCCGGTTCTCAAATTTTCTTCTCTATTTCTTCCAAAAGTGTTTTTACAAGGAATGGATGACCCCTATGGGGACAAAATATCCACCAAACTGAACTGCTGCATCATCCCAACCACATGCTGACTCTCCGTTGGCTCCAAGCTGCTGAGGTATTCAGAGACATTTTGAGGCCATTCAGTTTCAAAGAGCTAACGGAGACTTTGAAATTGAAGAAATGATAGGGGAAAAATCCTTTCCACTTTCTGCATGTTTGCAAAATTGAATCCAAATAATGGGGGAGGTTTTTTCGGGTTTTTTTTTTTTTGTTTGCTTCACAAAAGTACAAAACAAATCATATGATGCTCCTTTACAGGAAGTTTTTTTCCAGTTTACACATTAGCAAGAAATGGACTCTGGGAAAGCATCTATTTAAAGAGAACAAAACAGTAGTCTTAGACACAAAGCTAGAAGTAGGAGGTTTTGGGCCAGGGGTTGGGGGTTGAAATTAAGGTTCCTGGTTCCCACCTATGTCTTCTGAAGGGCTCCTAGTTTTATACTAGTCAGTCATATTTTTTGAGCACTTACTGTGTGCAGCATTTAGCACTATGCACTTGGGAGAGTAAAATATAACTATACTAACAGACTCATTCCCTGTCCACAACGTTCTTACAGTCTAATACTATCCTTGTGAAAGCTTTGAGCTCACACTAGTGAAAGAAGATGAGTTAGTGGGGTCTGGAGCCTCAAATCCTCCCACCAGCCTCCTCACTTACCTACTCTTACTTCTGTCTACAGAGACTGGAATTTCAGGGATGCCAAGATCTTAATAATGGATAGGATTAGATATTATAGTGGGTGGGCATGAATTTTAACCAACACACTTGTATTTAGTACCTCTCAAAGTCAATATGCAAATGTACTGCAACAAATATGCAAAGTAGGGGCCTGGATTACTAAAACATCCTGGTAGCTTTATTAAAAAGGCTTGTTGGGTTTCATTTGTACAGAGGCTCCCAACTCTCAGGGCAATTCAGTATCACTTAAGAGTTTCATAAGAGGCAGAGAGGTACCAATTGTGCATGCATTTTTTGATTAGCTATTTATTAACTTTAACAACACACTTCAGGTTAGGAATTTTGCTGTAGTCTTCTAGGACACACATGATCAGTTGAGGATAAGGAATGGAGAATGAATTTTCTTCCCCTTGAATATGAGCCTTACCAAGCCTGAATGCTTTCGGGGGTCCACTGATCTTTGGCAAACAGTCATTTCCTGGCTGTTTAAAAAGGCTTAAAAGAATTTGTAAAATCGTGCAAAAAGTCTTTGTAGACATCAAATATTTCTTATAAAAAGGAACATACTAATGAGTTAGTGTAAATGAATTGGAAACATGTGGATCACATTTCCCATGAGTTCAACATTTAAGAGGAAAGCCTTCTTACCAAAATGAACTCACAGGGTGCTGTGAGCCAAAGCTTTGTTGAGAAAATGCTGAAATGATCCTCAACTCGAAATGCATGTCAAACTCACCCATCCTAGCTGAAGCACATCCCAGTTACGAAAACCGTACTTTATTCTATCTGTTCAGTGCATATACCATCACAAACTAAGAGCTTTCAGAAAGAGGGTTCACACAGCGGAGACTTCATAGATTGTGAATTCCTCGAGGAAAAGCGTTATAGTGACTATTTCCCACCAATACACTCTTTCCCGGCATTTGGAATAAGCAGGCTGGCCTAGAGTAAAGAACATGGTTCTGCGAGTCATGAGGGCCTGGGTTCTATTTCTGGCTCTGTCACAACCCTGTTGTGTGACCTTGGGCAAGTCATAACTCTGTGCCTCAGTTCCCTTATCTATAAAATGGGGATTCAATCCTGCTCTTGTTCCTACTTGGACTGTAAGCCCCACCCGATTATCTTGTATCTATCCCACTGCTTAGTAAGCAGTAGTAAGCCAGCCCGGTGTGGGCAGGGATTGTCTCTCTTTATTGCTGAATTGTACTTTCCAAGCGCTTAGTACATTGCTCTGCACAGAGTAAGCGCTTAATAAATACAATTGAATGAATGAATGAATGCCACAAGTATTATTAGTAATGGTAGTAGTAGCACAATACCCTGCACTGAATAAATACTATTACTATGAAATTATGTTTGTCACTAAATCATTAGACCTATTCAGGTATAGTTGTTGCTTTTCTAATTTTTGACACCAATATGATTGCTTTAGTTATGGAACACTTTGGGAACAAATTGGATACAAAACAGTACTGAATGTATGGACATACATAAATACACACACACACTCAGATGAGGGCAGCAAGGTTCCAAGTCAAAAACAAACAGTATCCCCCCCTCAAAAAAAAAATAATTTAAAAAAATCATTCTTTGGGGAAACTGACTGAATGGTGTCTTTATGCCTGGGAAGAGTTCATTTACCTCACATGAGTGAGCACTTGATTCCCAGAAGACATTTCAATCACTTTGAATCATCATGGGCCCATTAATTGTAAATCCACTAAAATAAACATACAAGAGCTAAAGGATAAAGCTGATTTTTCATGACTACTCTAATTAAGCCAACAACAATGCAATTGTAAAAGTTGATTAACCTTTGCAATGTATTAAGTTCTTTTCAAAAAATGTTCCTAATGAACAGGGATCTCTCTGAGAAAACGTGAATAAACAAGTGAAATAAAAATACTGGCTGCAGCTCTCCTGCCACAGAAGAGCCTGTGGGGCTAATCAATCTGGAGACGCTCCCCTTCCCAGCTTTAGGCAGGGTCACTAAGTTATGTTGCAAGGCTAGGTGTGACTTCTGCACTCCCTCAACAGTCCCTGGCACCATCTGCAGCCTGACTTAGAAGCAGTATGGCATAGTGGATAGACCATGGGCTTGGGAGTCCGAAAGACTCGGGTTCTAATCCTGGCTCTGCCACTTGTCTGATGAATGCACTAGGGCAAGTCACTTCTCTGGGCCTCAGTTCCCTTATCTGTAAAATGTGGGTAAAGACTGTGAGCCCATGGGGGACGTTATCTGTGTCCAACCTGATTAACTTGTGTCTTTCTCAGCGCTTGGTACATAGTAAACTTTTAACAAATGCCATTTAAAATAAGAAGACTGCCATGGTGGAAGAGTGGCTCTTAAGGGGGCACATACCTACAGGGAGCAAGATCCACATTTCCAGGTCATGCGATGGCTTGGGGTACCTAAGGAGCTGCTATGGATTCAGAACTAACTCCAGGGAGTCACCACAACTGCTAGCATGTCTGGGGACGTTGGGGTGGCTCTCACTCAATAATTATAATATTTTTAGCAGTTGTTAAGCACTTACTACGAGCGGAGCATGGTAAAGCACTAGAGCAGATGTAGTATGTGCGGACTGAACACAGTCCCTTTCCCATATGGGCTCACAGTTTAAGTAGGTGGGAGAACAAGCATTGAATCCTCCTTTTGCAGATGAAGAATCTGAGGCACAGAAAAGATAAGTGACTTGCCCAAGGCCAGAGAGCAGGTAAGTGGCAGAGCGGGGATTAGAACCAGGTCATCTGATTCCCAGGCTTGTGGTTTTTTGCTTTGAGGACCCCAACAGACACAAGCACAGTTACTTCTCCAGCACCTGTCCAGTCTGCTGAGGAGGGTGTGTGTGGGCCGGGGGCATTTGACCAGTCTGAGCCTACTTCTATTAGAGAACTGGAGTGGGTGGTCAGAAAGTCACCTATGAAATCATCAAATTTACTGAATTGGAGATGGCCAATAACATTTCGTCCCAAAAGAAAAATAAAAGTGAACATCAGGAATGGAAAATGCCTGCCTCAAAAATCTATCTGAGGTCTACTACTAATATTTAGGATACATTAAGGCTACAATTTCAAAAAACCTGCCACCAGAATATCAATGTTTTGTAAATAGATTCACACTTTAATGGCCCAGACTAAGAGAACATCATCAGCACCTTGACTTTCACTGACAATCAAATAAAGAGAACCAACAAAGTCTTTTCAATTTAATAAACCTACATGCTCAGTTCACACTGGCTCGTTCTCCTTTTTTATGAGCCTCACACCTGAAGAGCTGTCTAAAGAACCTAGAAAAAAAACAAATCTTTGTGGTGGCTTAGTTACAGGGTACCAAAAGCAGCTTGTCCACTAAGAAAATGGCTGCAGTTGACCTTTGGAAACAACTTCACATCTCATTGAACCCTGAATGAGCAGTCTCTTAGCAAGGCAGATCCATTTAATTTCATAAAAATTGAATTTCACTTTCCCCCCTGCATTTTGTTCTATGACAGTAAGGTGAGTGAGAATTTCCCTTTCAGTCAGAGCTGTACATGATTACCACCTAATTAGAGGGGAGAAATAGAAAGGGGACCATTTTTCACCTTCCCAAGAAAAAATGAAATACTGAGTTAAGCAAATGATCTTTGTTTCACAAAAGCCATCTGACTTTCCATCAGTATTCAAATGCCCTACTTTACTTTAGGCCATTCTACTGATTTCAAGGTAAATCTACACACTCACAATTTTGCTTCCCATTTAATTTCAAAATATGCTATTTCCATTTGAAATACAGAGCTTTAGAACTTAGTGAAGGCATGCATTTTTTGAAATAGTGTACCCGAAATGTGATCTGGCTTGTAAACTCCCAAAGAATTAAAATCATATAAGCCTCATTGACCCGAATGGAATTTGGTGAGCTTCCTAAATTAAAATAAATCGGGATCAATTATATTTCTAATTAAGTCTGCTGCTCTGTTAAGTCATGCCAGGTCATTGATCCAGAACCTCTGCGTAATAGCCACTGCAGTCCCTTCATGCCTGTCGCTGGGAAGCCACCAGCATTGCGAGGCACTCGCCCTGTTCTACGACTTCAGGCCAGTCGGTTAACCTCTCCCTTCCCCGTTTTCTTCATCTGTATATTGCGGATGAGAAAACCCACTCGTTGTGGGCAGGGAATGTGTCTGCTTATTGTTATATTGTTCTCTCCCAAGTGCTTAGTATAGTGCTCTGCACACAGTAAGCACTCAGAACAATTGACTGACTGACTGGATCTCCTTTATGGGGATACTGTGAGGGCAGATGAGATTATCTAAAAGAACTTCAGGAAAGATAAGTGTGTTCTACAAGTTCAAAGTATATTTTATTTTTTTACTCATGCACTTAGGTCATCGCAGCTCAGTCACCTCCTCCTTCTCTCACTTTCCCAAGAAATCATAGATGGAATCGATTTAGACTTCAGGAAAGGGCTGAAATTTAATCACATCATTAACAAGCTGGTAAAGTATGATATTGACCTGAGAACAATTAGGTGAAATGCAGAGGTGGCCTTTAGGTCACACCTAAATCAAGCAATCAAATGTATTTATTGAACGTTTACTATAACAATAATAATAATAAAAATGATGGTACTTGTTAAGTGCTTACTATGTGCAAAGCACTGTTGTAAGCACTGGGGAGGTTACAAGGTGATCAGGTTGTCCCATGGGGGGCTCACAGTCTTAATCCCTATTTTACAGATGAGGTATCTGAGGAACAGAGAAGTTAATTGACTTGCCCAAAGTCACACAGCTGACAAGTTGCAGAGCCAGGATTAGAACCCACAACCTCCGACTCCCGAGCCTGTGCTTTTTCCACTAAGCCACGCTGCTTCTCTATTATGTGCAGAACACTGTACTGAGTGCTTTGGAGAGTACAAAATGACAGAATTAGCAGGCAAGTGCCCAAAAGGAGTTTAAAGTCTAGAGGGAGAAACAGACATTAATATGAATAAACAGTTCAATTTCAACTTAGGGCAAATGGCTTGAGAGGTGTGCTTATTATTGGCCTGGAAGAAGGAATTGAGAGCATGCTCATCAAATCTGTATATCATACTACGAGTATATCCCAGGATATCTTGGTGATATGTTCCTTGAAAACATGGCTGTGAGGTGAAGGTCATATTCGGGGGAGAGGGGGAAGTATACCTTCTCAGATGTACATCATCATCATCATCATCAATCGTATTTATTGAGCGCTTACTATGTGCAGAGCACTGTACTAAGCACTTGGGAAGTACAAATTGGCAACATATAGAGACAGTCCCTACCCAACAGTGGGCTCACAGTCTAAAAGGGGGAGACAGGGAACAAAACCAAACATACTAACAAAATAAAATAAATAGAATAGATATGTACAAGTAAAATAAATAGAGTAATACAATTAGAACCAGCCCTCAGATGACAACCAAACCCTGTAGGGTTTTTTTTTATGGTATCTGTTAAGCACTATGTGCCAGGCACTATACTAAACACTGGGACAGACACAGGCTAATCAGGTTGGACGCAGTCCTTAACCCACATGAGGGTCACAGTCTATCCTCATTTTACAGATGAGGGAACTGAGGCACAGTGAAGTTCACTGACTTGCCCAGGTTCACGCAGGAGACAAGTGGCACAGCGAAGATTAGAACCCAGGTCCTTCTGACTCCCAGTCCCATATTCTAACCACTAGGAAACACTGCTTTTCAGGCTGTAGGTAAGCAAAAATCATTGGGCACACTCTGCCAGTCTGCTCCCCAAATCCCTTCTCCGCCATTCCTCCTAAGGACTTTCTTGACTCCTGTGTAACCCATAGTCATCCCTGACCCTGCAGCTCTTCCTCCCTAACCCCCACCACTCCATCCAGCGTAAACCGAGGGGGAAGGGAGGGAGTATGGAGAGAAGCTCTCAATAGGGGATAGGGGGCAGGAGGGGAATGAGGGTATGTCGGAAAGTTGGCTAGATGATCCAGGACCTGGAGTTCCTGGGTGACTGGCACAGCCACAGAACTCAGAAAGCCCCAGGGAGTGGCAGCTGAGAGTTTGGAGCTCGAAGCATGAGGCGAAGGGTAAGTTGGAGCTGGAAGCTCAAGGGGAAGGGTAGGTTGGGGCCAGATGCTTAAGACAGGGGTACGCTGGGGTTGGAAGCTCAAGGCAGAGGGTAGGTTGCGGACAGAAACTCAAAAAAGGGGGTCAGTTCTAGCTGGAAGGTTGTGGTGGGGGTAAATTGGAGCTGGAAGCTCGAGGTGGGGATGAGTTGGAGCTCAAAGCAGAGAAAGATGGGGGAGAGGAGGGAGAGGAGGGGTTCTCTATGGGGTAACAGATTGTGTGGAATAGGGAAAGGTGGGATCAGAGTAGCAGAGAGAGCAAAAGGAAAGAGAAATGTTTTTATCAACTGCGACTGGATATCACTTCAGGGTTGGGACATATGGATCCTGAAGTACACCAGCAATTAGTCCATAACACACTTCTGGAATTTACATTTATACGGGTTGGCCATAACCTGAGGGACTTTTGCATTTGGATGGATTGCTAGCCACTTGGAAGACAAGACTAGACTCAAAACTGACAGGGCCAAATTGGAAAAACAGTCCTACGAAAACAAGAAAAAATAAAATAGGCGCAAGTGCCAGTTAGAGGACCTAGGAATAAAAGCCAGCAATACAAATACATGATAGGCAGAGGACAGGCTATGTACGAATACAGGAGAAAGCAACCTAAGGATCATAGTTGACAAGAAACAGAATTTGAGAAAGCCAAATAATTCTGTTTTCAGAACACCATGGGTTCTGGGACATATTACCATAAATAGGACATAGAAAATTGGTGAAATAATCTTTTTGCTGTACATTTTACAGGCCGTCATTAGCTTTTTTGTGTGTGTGGGGGGGTCATTTCATTCACTGCTGTTTAAATCTGATGTGGAGAAACCGGGGAGGGCCTAGAGAAGAGTGACAAAGATGATTACAGAGATGAGAAGCAGCATGGCCTAATGGATACATCACTGGCCTGTAAGTCAGAAGGACCTGGATTCTAACTCCAGCTCTGCCACTTGTCTGCTGTGTGACCTTGGGCAGGTCATTTAACTTCTCTGTGCCTCAGTTACCTCATCTGTAAAATGGGGATTAAGACTGTGAGCCCACTGTTGGGTAGGGACTGTCTCTATATGTTTGCCAACTTGTACTTCCCAAGTGCTTAGTACAGTGCTCTGCACACAGTAAGCACTCAATAAATATGATTGATTGATGTGGGAGATGGACTGTGTCCTACCTGATTAGCTTGTATCTACCCCAGCACTTAGTATGGTACCTCGAACATAGTAAATGCTTAACAAATCCATTAAAAAACTATAAGTATTCTGAAGAATGTTTCAAGCCAAGTTCTTCGGTCAGTTTGACTGTTTACACTGACTAAATGGACGCAGATGGTGTCTGAACAACTACTTTATGCTGAATGGTAGAGAAAGCCTTTAGTGTATGTGTTGAGTAAAAGAAGAGAACCAGCTAAATCTTGCCTGTCTAGAATTCTAGCCCGAATCATCAAAAGTGTAATCTTGCAAGAGCACTATGGAGATTTGTTTATCCAGCTATCCTCTCTCAGGGGCAAAATGGAATATTAAGAATAGCTCTTTCCCAGCACAACTAAACTGCGAGACTCGGCAGCTTAACACCTCCTACAAGAGTCTAACTGAAGCCCTTCCCTTCAGAAGCACATTCACTAAATGTCTGAACCTGCAGTTTCTACTTACTGAGACAGAAAAATTAATCTCACATCCCCACAGGTTACAGTGGTATTATTTATTTTTATTATGGTATTTGTGAAACACTTACTATATGTCAAGCACTGTTCCTAGTGCTGAGGTAGAAGTTGCACAGGTTGGATACAGCCCCTGTTCCACAGTATTGTTCACATAATATAATGAAAACACTTAAGTGCCAAGCACTGTACTAAGCGCTGGGGTAGGTACAAATTAATCACGTAGGACATAGTCCCTGTCCCACAAAGGGCTCATAATCTAAGGTAGCAGGGAGCGCAAGCTAGATGAGAAAGGAGTTTACATTCAGAAAAACCCAACAGGTTTTTATTTATGATTCTAAAATCCTACATGTGCTAGATACAAGTGGATCTAGGAACAGGATTAGTTAGGGGGTTGATTGGGTTGTCACCAGTACACTAAAATGGAAATGACTTATGATGTTATCCGGTAGGAATGAAAACTCCAAGAGAGCCTAAAGCTCACTGTTCTTTATTTTGGTATCAATTGAACATGCGATTGAATAGGCCCAGGTACATAGTGTACTATTTTTAAATAGATGAAATTCTATTGTAACCATTCATTCATTCAATTGTATTTATTGAGCGCTTACTGTGTGCACAGCACTGTACTAAGCGCTTGGGAAGTACAAGTTAGCAACATATAGAAACGGTCCCTACCTAACAGCAGGCTCACAGTCTAGAAGGGGGAGACAGACAACAAAACAAAACATATTAACAAAATAAAATAACTAGAATAGGAAATATGTGCAAGTAAAATAGAGTCATAAATATGTACAAAGATATATACATATATACAGGTGCTGTGGGGAGGGGAAGGAGGGGGAGAGGGAGGAGGGGGCTCAGTCTGGGAAGGCCTCCTGGAGGAGGTGAGCTCTCAGTAGGGCTTTGAAGGGAGGAAGAGAGCTAGCTTGGCGGTTGTGCGGAAGGAGGGCATTCCAGGCCAGGGGGAAGACGTGGGCCGGGGGTCGACGGCAGGACAGGCGAGAATGAGGCACAGTGAGGAGGTAAGCGGCAGAGGAGCGGAGGGTGCGGGCTGGGCTGTAAAAGGAAAGAAGGGAGATGAGGTAGGAGGGGGAGAGGTGATGGACAGCCTTGAAGCCGAGAGTGAGGAGTTTTTAGACAACGTGGTAGCAGAGCAAGCACAATTACAATCCATATATTTTTGTTTTCAAAAATATAAGACACAAGAAGTGTTTGCAAACCATTCTAATGCTCTAAGAGCATACAGGGTGCTGAATGCTCCGAGTCTGGCAATGATTTTCTCCAATTATGTCACAACTAATGATCTTCAGCTTTTTGCAGTTGACAATTGTGCTTTGGTTAGTCTCGGGATATATTTTTTATTTCAGAATATTAGGATGATTATTTCCATAACCACATTCCAGTGTAGATTATAAATATTTTAAGTTTCTTGGTAAAAATATAATTTAATGTTTACACTAAAAAGAACCACCTAGGTACGCAAAAGTATCTACTGAAGAACAAACAGCAGCTAGGAAGGGATTCATCAGTTCGGTTTTAATTTTTGTATGTGTTAGCCATGTCAGATATGTTTCCGCTGAATGGTGAGTTATGCACTGACACATTTTCACTTCTGTAAATAATCATGAAACAGAAAGCCCAGTATTCTGTGGAGGGCACAGAATTCCAAAGTATAATCTCGGGTTTAATTTAAATCCTCTTTTTCGAACTACAGCGGTCCTGAGGCTCTTCATGTCAGTGACATAAGGCAGGCCACACACTGCTATTTTGTGGTACATAATGTGATTCTGAAATAAAAGTGGCAAACAATTTTTAACACTGCATATGTTCAAAGATCTCTGCCAAGAAGGGGGAAAAAATGTATTGGCACTGGGAGCTAAAGCGCAATGGTTCCTTTGTGAAATATAATGAGGAAACAAGTGGCAATGTCTCTGACCTTGTCAAATTAGCACAGAAAGAGGCATTCTGAACTGTTCAAGGGGCTTAATGTGCATTTCTTCAATGAATTCCTAGAGGATAATTTTCTATAGGATTGTACCCTATTTCTTTCTGGGCCCTAAAGAATTCTATTTAAACTCCTCTAGTACTTTGTGAATTCTTAAAAAGATAGTCTAGGTGGGCTGAGGGAAATTAACCCAATAGCGCTGACTACTGCCTTTCCTGTGAGCTTGCTCAGATGGATTTCTTTGCTGTCGGTATAATACTATTTACTAACTTCTAATTGAGGCTGGCCCGTGGCTGCAAGTCAGCAAACCTTGGTGCAAATGATGATAGGCTAAAACACAGGAGTATGGCCACAAATTAGTTTGACTAAGTGCAGCATTTCAAGTTCAGGGCAATGGTGTGTGCGTGGTGGGGTGGGGGGGAATAGGGGTAGTCCAAATCTGCACTTGTCATCATATGCTGCTCTTTTCCCTTACATATTTTGTGTACTCAATTTATAGGCTGCAGTTTCAAGAGTACTGTACTTATTTCATAAATTACGGAATGAAGTTCACTGTTATAGTAATCCAATGAAGCTAGTTATATACCTAAGACTTCCCTACTTGGGTAGACGTTACCAATTATTGTACATGTACCAGTGAAGTTAAGGGCAGGATTTCTAGAGACTAACTTTCACTTCAGCTTTCTATTTTACAAACTTCTTGCCCAAAGTGAACAGAAAAACTCAACTTTTCTTTAGGGACTCTGTTCCTGCTGTTCTTCATGGGAGTGATTTTAGGAACTAACCCAATCTAGCCTTCTGCTCTCTCACTGTCTTCAAAGACGAATCTACTGCTTGCCCCATTGAAATGCTGCAACCTGGTGCACAATAGAGGCTGTCTGAGGATGGGATTTGGAAAACGCCATTGTGTGAGTGAATGTGAAACAAGTCAATTGGGAAATGCCTTTGCTCAGCAGAAATGCAGCTGCACCCTGTCACCGCAGGTAAGTGCCTCCTATTTGCATGACTGCACCCACACAGCAGGTTTAATCAAAGGCCCTCTGGGTGTTAACAAGTTCTAAATGATTATTCTTGTGTCTCAGGTGGGGCCACAGAAACACGGGTTCCTGGGAAACTCGGCAAGTGGCTCGGACTGATCTCCGTTCCCAACACCCCATCAAACCCAATAGCCACCGTGGAATTCCTTCCGAGTTGTTGCTGGCATTATAATTGGGGGCAACTGTCTCTCCAGTTAATTTAAAATGCGGAACACATCGTGGTATAGTCAACTGAAAGGCATGCCTTAGCTGGGCACTCAAAAGGTGGTTAGAGAAGAAAGAAATGCCACACATTCTGCAAACTAAACAAGATTACACAAAAAAACAGCTAGATGATAACATATATTAGGAACTCCAATTTCAGGATTCGGTCGTTTGATTTTTCACTTCTTCATTACCATCATTCTCTAGCCCACTCAGTAGTCTGATAAATTTATTGCTTGAAAAAAAAAATGATCCTGGAATGGAGCAATTACTTACATGTTTGATTATAATGCCTTAGCGTGAGTGGCACTTCACCAATGTGTAATTGGCAGTTCCTGGCTGATCAGCAAGACCTATTTGCTGCTATCAATTCCCAGGAATCAATGTCATGTTCCTACAGCAGCTATCTGCTAGTAGGCCCATTAGACTGTTTTTTTTTTTTTTTTAAGTCCAAGGCTTGCTTTTTAGTTACCACTAAGATCAACTTCTCACTTTTAAGATAATTTTGGTTTATCTTGGTTTTCAAGAAAGCCTACAAATCAAAGATTGACTTCATGGTGCAATCTTTTTGAATTAAATTTCACTAATCCACAAGACTGAGCCCATTGTTGGGTAGGGACCGTCGCTATATGTTGTCGATATGTACTTCCCAAGCACTTAATACAGTGCTCTGCACACAGTAAGCACTCAGTAAACACGACTGAATGAGTGAAAGTGGCAACAAAAAGATCTCTGAATAGAAATATTAAATATTCTGAAGAAGTATGGTGGGAAGATCCAGCAGTAAACAAGGGTTCACAATAGGATAGTAGCTTGCTAACCTATGCACTCCCTCACTACCCAAGAAATGATAGGCTTTGTTCTTTGTCCCCACAGCACCTGTATATATGTATATATGTTTGTAAATATTTATTACTCTATTTTATTTTACTTGTACATATCTATTCTATTTATTTTATTTTGTTAGTATGTTTGGTTTTGTTCTCTGTCTCCCCCTTTTAGACTGTGAGCCCACTGTTGGGTAGGGACTGTCTCTATATGTTGCCAACTTGTACTTCCCAAGCACTTAGTACAGTGCTCTGCACACAGTAAGCGCTCAATAAATACGATTGATTGATTGATTCTTGGATTCTTACAATCAAAACATTGATTTATGATCAAACTTTCCCACCCCCTTGTCTGATTCATTCCCCCAGGGAGGATTGATTGGTGGGCAAAATTCTGCCTGTTGAGTGTTCACCATAATTGACTGGTGGGGAAATATTTCTGTTGCATTTCCCTGTATATCAGTTTGGAAGTGACTAGGAGGCTTTGTGAACCAACTAATATTTGCTGCTGCCTTTTTCCCTGACCCCAGCCCCATGGAAGGGGGAATGGGGAGAGAAGTAGCCCTGGAGTCTGGGGGTGTCTTTGGAAGAGAAGAGCAGCAAATCCCCTGGGAAATGTGGGGTGAACCACTCAAACGGTGGACTGCTTTGGCTGCCTGGCATACCCTTCCCAGTCCAGACCAAGCCTTATCTCTTTCTCCAATCCTGCAATGACCGGAAAGGGGAGAGAGAGGAGTAACATGTCTAGAGCCTGGGGTAGAGGAAGAAGGAAATAGAGGCTTATGGAGGAAAGGAGAAGCAAATCTTCCAGGAAATTCAGGAAGCAACACTCTGAACTCCTGCTCGCCTACCTCTGATTTGGCTGTAGTTGGAATCCAACCCTGCCTCCTCCCCATCTTTGCTAGTAGTGCTGAAACGGAACCTGAAGTAAACTTGACAAAGAGTACATTCACTTTGATAGGTCAGCTAAAAAACGGTCAATCTTTGAGGAAATCGCCATACTCTGCTCCGTCCATAAAGATTGTTTGGCTTTGTGATACCATAAAACAAAGCACCACCAAATAGTGATGGTATTTTTCATCGTGACTTGTTTCAAAAGTCCCTAATGCCACAGCTTGAATAACCAAGACTTCAGCTAAGAGGAACAATACTCAAACAAAGAGATATCCATGGGAGACAAAGGGATGCCCTCAATAAGATGATTCATCTATTCTAAGAAAAACGAAGGTAGAAAATACAAAATCACTTTTGCTTTTTTAAAGCTCTAAAATCCCCTGATGTGTTTATTCCATTTAATGCTTGAGAGAAGGGGAAAAAAAAAGAGCAAAAAGAAGAAAATCAATTGAAGTAGCAAAAACATTTTTACAGCATTGAAACTTTTTAAAAGAAACTGGTTTTCTGGTCAATTTTTGTGAAAGTTGACTGTTAAATTTGACCTTATTAGTTTTCTGTACTGTGCCTATAACAATCTGTATAACTAAGCCAGGAATCAGCATCTTTGAACCCTCAGAAACATTCTAATTACTAAATATTTTTGAAAATTACTACTAAGGCAATTTAAACAAAATCCCAGTTTGAGCTGCCAAACCTTCTTCTTGAGAAAGGAAGGAAAGATCCAGGAAGACAGGTCTAAACAAAGCCAGGAAAGCAACCGCTATTTTAGGCCGGATAGTTTTTCCTTTTCTATGAAAGTTTCCCATATTTTACCTGTCTTTAGGGATGTGGAAGTTAGAGCAATTCATTGGATTTGCCATTGCTGTGCCTTCAAAAATGAGAAGATAACCACAGATAATCTTTTACTGTCAAACAACCAAGTTCTACCTATCCAACCAATCATTTCCATAAAGCCTATCATCTAAAAAAAAACGAAATCTAAAAATGCACACCAAAATGGCACAGAATACAATTCAATCATCACGATAACATCACTGATCAGTGCACATGCACAAGTCCAAAGATAAAAACACCAGGAGGAAAAAACACTAAATTGCACATTCTCTGAAATCTGCTTTGCTATGCTAATATGCAAATGGCCAAGTGTCTAAAATTTAAGGCGTCATGATTCATCTACGTATCCTGTTTCTTTTTTTCTTCTGCATTTCTCTAGTTCAACACTGCTGCACATAGCCCATAAGATAGTCTTAAATGAAAAGAATAGGCAACATAGAAAGCATTCTGTTGAAAGCATTTTGTTTCTCACAAAATCATGACCTTGACAGCTTAGATGGAGGAAATCCAATCCCATTCAAATCTCACAGTTAGATCTAACATTAAGGAAATGGAGAGGTACACATTGAAGGAAATACACAAAAAAAGTGCGGGAATTCTAGAAAATTAATAAACTCAGGAAATATTCTAAGAACATAGATTACAAGTCTACTTTGAACATTTTTTAAAACTACTATACTTTCCTTGCTCCCAATTCTACTATATATTATAGGCATTTCTTTTCTGACTCATATTACAATGTCATTAAAACGCTCTAGCTGTCTAAAAAGTGCTTTTTATCTTGAAATACTACAAGGCAAATAAAACGACCCTTTTCTCTTTCACTGAGAAAATACTAAATGTAATTTTCAAAACTACTTTTGCAACAAAAAACATTTTTCAGAGATAAACAACTTATTTGTTGATGTACGATTAATGGAGTTAGGTGATTGTCATGTAATCTTGAATTGTGATTATAAAATGAACTGTTTTCCCCTTACCTCATGATGATTCTTTTTTAACCATTCTTTAATAGTGGTTAGGGCAATGTTAGCAGCTGGCTCATTTGGAAAACCTAAAATAAAAACAGATTAAAGTGTGAACCAGTGGCTGGGGGGAAATACATGCTTTTATATATAAGAGGATATACATGCAAATCCACATACAATTTCTAAATCTGCAAATTCACCTGGAGCTTGCAGCATGAAAACCCTTTAAGCCACCTGATTCTGCCACATTTCTTATTTCTCCAGATATCAATCAGGCCTGTTCAATTCTTCCTTCCTGAATGATTTCCTTACAACAAACGCTCACTTCAGTTGGGCACCAATTAAACCTAATTAACTTGAATGCAGAAAATCACAGCTTCCAGTCAGACGATACTTCTCACTCAGTTTGAGCTGTTTATAAACAAATTTCCTCATAAAATGATTATACATCAGTTACACTTTTAGAATATATATGTGTATACGTACATATACTTACGTATATTCATTCATTCATGCAATTGTATTTATTGAGCGCTTACTGTGTGCAGAGCACTGTACTAAGCACTTGGGAAGTACAAATTGGCAATATATATAGAGATGGTCCCTACAAAACAACAGGCTTACAGTCTAGATATTTACACTACCACACATATATACAACCTTCTGCAGACTGGCTTTTATCTGGCCCAATGAGCTACCATTCATTCATTCAATCGTATTTATTGAGCGCTTACTGTGTGCAAAGCACCGTACTAAGCGCTTGAAGTAACAGTGAAGAGAACTGATGTGGGAAAGGGAACAGAATCACAATAAAACTCATATGAATTCAAGGCAGAAGATGATCCCAGGCCAAAATTTACCTCTCTTTGCTCTCCCAAGGGCATGTCACCCTGGCATTACGTGCAAACGTTCTTCATCACTGTTGCTGCTGTCTTTAAAAAAAGACTATTTTTAGTCTTTCAATGGAATCAGAGAAGGTAAGAGGGATGAATGGAAAGAAGAGTGGTTACATCCACTGATAACCATGGGAATAAAGATCTGGCCACCTGAGGCAGGATGGAATTGGGACCAAAGAGGATGATGGAAAGTGAAAATCAAGGGTGGGGTGGTAAAGAAAAGTGGATGGGGCAGATGGCGAGGAGAGAAAGAGAAACAGAGGCAAAAAGAAGTGAAGAAGACCTAGTTTCCTGGGGCGAGCCCTGGCTGAAGCAATATCATCAAAGGTATTTGAGCACTTACTGTGTGCAGAGCACTGTAAGAAGAGCTTGGGAGAGCATACTAGGGTAAAAGCAATGGTGACGGGATTCTGGACGAGCTGTCCAGAATGACAGAATGACCTGTCATTTCTGCTCAGGTGGCAGCAGCAGGTCGTGGCCTCAGATCACTCTACGCCGGGCCTACAGTACCACTGTTTGAGGAAGATGTGACTGTCCCAGCCTCGATAAAAGGAGCCGGCACACAGGGTGGACACAGATGCCCAAGCCCCAGCATTTCAGATGCCTTATTTCCATGTCTGTCTCCCCTTTAGAGCGTTAGCTCTCTGTGGGCAGTAATGTGTCTTATGTTTCTATTGCATCTCCCAGGAGCTTAGCAATGTGCAGCATGGCATACTGGATAGAGCACAGGCCTGGGAGTCCAAAGGTCATGGATTTTCATCCTGGCTCTGCTGTGTGACCTTGGGTAAGTCACTTCACTTTTCTGTGCTTCAGTTACCTCATTTGTAAAATGGGGATTGAGACGGTGAGCCCCACGTGGGACAGGAACTCTGTCCAAGCCTATTTGCTCGTATCCACCCCAGTGCTTAGTATAGTGTCCAGCACATAGTAAGCACTTAAATAGTATAATTATTATTATTATTATCACTTAATAGGTGTTCAATCAATACCACTGTTGCTCTGATCTTTGTATGGTCAGGGATTCAGGAAGTTTTGAACCCCCTGCATTTTCACCCCACCCCACCTTCCTCCTGGCCCCTATGTAGGGAGGAAGATGAAAGCTGCCACAGGCATCTCCAAACCAATGTCACCCTTTCTACTGGTGTGTTTTTTAATGGTATTTATTAAGTGCTTAGTATGTGCCAATCAATCATACTTACGAAGTGCTTACTGTCTAATTATTGGTTTGGCTTTTTTCATTGTTATTACTTTCCTGATGTATTTTTTGCTCAGTGTTCCCCCTTCCTGACTTACATCCTGAAAGACCAACTTTATGAGAACCCTCAACTTCCCCCCATACCCTGTCCTGTCCCTATCTTTCCCATCACTGTACACTGTACACAATACCACTATCCTCCCTCTCTCACGAGCCCAGAATCCTCAATTCATCTCTCTCATTCAACCCACATATTCAATCTTTCACCAAATTCTGTCGGTTTTACCTTCACGTCTGCCCTTTCCTCTCCTCCAAACTACTACCACATTAATCGAAGCACTTATCCTAATCCACCCTGACAACTGCATCAGCCTCTCAGATTTCCCTGTCTCCTTCCACTCCCATCTTTACTATACTCCACTGCCCAGATCAGTTTACTAAAAAATAAAAAATAAAAAAAATCCATGCTCCCTAGTCCTCGAGAACCTTGAATGGTTGCCCATCCACCTCTACATAAAACAGAAACCCATTACCATAGGCTTAAAAAACACATAATCAACTAGACCCCTACCCCACCTAGCTGATTTCATACTACAACCCAACCCGACTACCTCACTCATCTAATGCCAACCTACCTTGATCATCATTCTCACCACCAAACCCTTGCCCATGTCCTCCTTCTGGCCGGGAACTCCCTCCCCCTTTATATATGACAAACTACTACTCTCTGCACCTTCAAAGACTTATGAAAATTACATCTCCCTCAAAAGCTCTTCCCTGACTAGGCCCTCATTTCCTCTACTCCCTCTTTCTTCTGCATCACCTATGCCCTTGTATCTGTACTCCTGAAGCACCTGATTTTCCCCCCACCCTCGTCCCCGCAGCCCTCATATACATAGCCATAATTAATTTTAATATCTGTCTAGTCCTGTAGACTGTAAGCTCCTTGTGGGTATGGAATGCATCTACCTCCTTTGTTGTGTTGTACTCTCCCAAGAACACAGTGGTCTGCACACAGTAAGCACTCAAAAAACACTATTGGTCGATTGATTACATCAATATCCTTGTACCCCTCCCCAACATTTAGCACAGTGCCTTTCACAAAGTAAATACTAACAAATACAATGGATACTAATAATACTTTTACTTCTTTAACCTTCTTAGAAGTCAAACAAGGTAGGCGGGTGCAACTACCCTACTTAGAGGACAAACCTGAGGCTCATAGAGGGTAAATGTGTGTAAATTTCACACCTGCATGGTGGGACAGTGACTGAGCTTGGATAAGAATTCAGAGCTTTTACAGTTCTAGTCTATACTTAGTCATGGATAAACATCATGCAAACAGTCTACAACTGGGGCATGTCCCTGCCAGAACAGGGGCATGTCCCTGCCAGAACAGGGGCATCTGGAGATGAAGATCTGGCTTTAGGGTTGGTGTCACAGAGAGTTGATCATTTCTCAAGGAAAAGAAAAGAATCTTTTCAGAATGGGAAGTATCTCATAGAAAAAAGGAAAGATTATCTTCAGCAGCAGAAGGGCCAATCCAGTGAGATGGATTTTTAAGCTAAGTTAAGCAGAGATGGACCTATTACATCCAAAGGAGAGTGAAATTTCAATTGATTTTGTGACTTCTGATTTTAAAGCTGCTTTACACTGAAAGGAAAAAAAAAATATATACCAAACTGGTTTAAATACAAATCTAGATAAGATTAACATACACTCCCTAACTCTGAAGGTGCGCCAAATCCAGTTCTTATATATTCATTGAACTTTTCAGACACAGAAGCTTTTGCTCTCAAACGAGGTTCAGCAATCAAAGGTCTGTTTATAGTTAAAGATGGACCCATTGATAACAATTCAATAAGAGCTCAAACCCATCATTCTTAAAGGAAATCCTATTACAAAGATACATCCCATTCATATGAACAACCATTTAGGCCACCTTATCCAGCAGAGTTCAAATATATTGGTTTAGCAACCAGCCATTCTCTTCTTGATTGTGTGTCTGTCTATTCTACAAGGTTGCCTTCCAAGAACTATAGAGAACAATGCCTGTGCAAATTTCCCCAGTCTAAAACATACTATTGTTTATTCACTGAACGTTTTTTTATTTTCAACTGAACAATTTTCCCCCAGCAGCATTTTCCTTAAACTGTTATATTTTCCTCCTCTCAGCGGGGCACTGGCCCAAAGCTGTGATAAAATACTGGCAAATTTTATGGAAACATAAATCACCAAGTAGGTTGTGCACTATAAGACAGCTGCCATACTCACCAGCCATCAGTGTGAACAGAGCTACTAAACTGGTCCTGAATTACTATGAGTATCCAAACCCTGGGAGAGGAACAAAATAGTCTTGACCCCTGAATAGGAAACCCACATCCATCTCTTATGGGCCATTTCCCTTGTTGTTTTAATGGGAGGAAAATATGATGCATTCCTCTTTGTGCATAAACACGATCAAACAGAATTAAAAAAAGATTTCTAAAACACCTTTCTTCATCCTCAATATTCATTAAAGTCGGCAAAGTGATAGGGATCTATTATGAGGCTCATCTAAATATTAGTAACTCCATACAACTGGCTCAATTCAACACTTGATTTTTACCACCCATATTTGTGAATTGGGCTCCAATCAATCAATCAATCATATTTATTGAGCGTTTACTGTGTGCAGAGCACTATACTAAGCACTTGGGAAGTACAAGTTGGCAACAAGTTGGCTCCAGTACTCGAAGGCCTTATGGCTGAATCAAAGAGAAAGAAAGCCGCTTCACTTTGCAAGTTTAGTTGAAAGGAGAAGTGTGAGATGAGCTTTTTAAACTTTACTTTGTTTTATTTTGTTTTCTTTCCAAGCTGTATTTATCAATCTGTACAGCTCAAGTCTACCCCTCATCCTCCCCCACCTCAACCAAAAAAGCAATCCCTGAAAGCACGTGGAAATCAAATTACTTGAGAGAAATGAGCTCAAGGAGCCTCGCAGTTAACCGATTGCCAGCGCAACAACTCAGACGATTCGGGCTAAGGGCTCAATTTCACAAAAGATAAAACAGGTGAAGTAATAAGAGTGACACCGGCCCATGTTACTGCAGTGAATGCTGCTGTGGAATACTGAAAAGGGCAAAGCCACAAAAAAAAAAATAAAATGGAAAGTGATAGTCAAGAAGTACAGACAGCATCCAAATGGGCACTCCATTCCTAGGATTCTCTTTTCTTTCTTGAGAAGTGTTAAGAATGCAACTGCTGATCAATGTGTTTATGCAACAATGATGTCATATCTATATGCAGACAAACTGTCTGCCTTATCTAATCACTCAATCAACCAATCATTTATTGAGCTCTTATTGTGTGCAAAGCACAATATAACAGAGTTGGTAGATATTTTCCTTGCCCACAAGGAACTTACCACCTACAGGAGGAGACACACATTAAAATAAATTATGAATATATACATAAATGCTGTGGGGGATAGGGGTGGGATGAATATCAAGTGTTTAAAGAATGCAGATCAAAGTGCAAGGGCAATGCAGAAGGGAAAGAGAGTAGAGGGCAAGGGAGCTTAGTTGGGGATATGATTTTAATATAACTTTGAAAGTGAGGAAAGATATGGTCTGTCAGAAATGAAGAAGAAGGGGGTCTCAGGCCAGAGGCAGGGCAAGAGGTCGGCAAGGAGAAAGAAGAGATCAAGGTAAAATGAACAGGTTGGTGGTGTGAGAGGAGGGAAGTTTGTGTGCTGCGTTGGAGTAGAAAAATCAGTAAGGTGAGGTAAAAAGGGGCTACTTGAAAAAGCACCTTAAAGCTGATGGTAAGGAGTACCTGTTTGATAGGAAGATAAATGGGCACCCACTGGCAGTTCTTGAGGAATGGGGAAAAATGGACTGAACTTTTTTTTAGAAATATTCATTCATTCATTCAGTCGTATTTATTGAGCGCTGTGTGCAGAGCACTGTACTAAGCGCTTGGGAAGTACAAGTTGGCAACATATAGAGACGGTCCCTACCCAACGGTGGGCTCACAGTCTAGAAGGGGGAGACAGAGAACAAAACAAAACATATTAACAAAATAAAATAAATAGAATAAATATGTACAATATAAATAGAGTAATAAATACATACAAACATATATACATCTATACAGGTGCTGTGGGGAGGGGAAGGAGGTAAGGCGGGAGGCATGGAGAGGGAGAGGAGGGGGAGAGGAAGGAGGGAGAGAGAAATATGATCCAGGCAGCAGAGTGAAGTATGGCCTGGAGTGGGAGGAGACAGAAGGCAGGGAGGTCAGCAAGGAGACTGACTCAGTAGTCAAGGCAGGTTAGGATAAGTGCTGGTAGCAGTTTGGATGAAGAAGAAAGGGTGGATTTTTGTGATTTTGTGAAGGTAGAACCAAAAGGATTTGGTGACAGATTGGATATGTGGGCTGAATGAGAGAGATGAGTGGAGAACAATTTCCAAAGACAGGGGCTCGTGCTACAGGTAGGACAGTGGTGCTTTCTAAAATGATAGGAAAGTCATCAAGAGGGCAGGACTTGAGTGAGAAGTTACGGAGTTCTGTTTTGGGCATGTCGATTTATTGTAATTTAACGATGGCATTTGTTAAGCGCTTACTATGTGCAAAGCACTGTTCTAAGCGCTGGGGAGGTCACAAGGTGATCAGGCTGTCCCACGGGGGGCTCACAGCTTTCATTTCCATTTTACAGATGAGGTAACTGAGGCTCAGAGAAGTTAAGTGACTTGCCCAAGGTCACAGAGCAGACACGTGGTGGGGCCGGGATTCGAACACATGACCTCTGACTCCAAAGCCCGGGCTCTTTCCACTGAGCCATGCTGCTTGTAATGCCTGTCTTTCCCTTTAGGCTGCAATATCAAGCAATCAGTGTTATTTATTGCATGCTTATTGTGTGCAGAGTATTGCACTAAGTGGTTGGGAGAGTACGATATGTGCTAATATGTGAAAAAGTACCAAAGTTATTTCCTTAATCTAGTTATACATCTACTATTTTCAGTTATTTCAGTACTGGGATTTTTGCCATTAGCAAACAACCTTCCATATGTTGTACAATAATCACAGACATGTGTCTGTATTAATATTTTTCATTTAGCTTACAAAGAAAATAATGTGAAGAATAAGTTTTCTGCTAATTTTGCTTTCCTATACTAGATAAAAGTTTTAAATGACCTGCCTTAAACACCCTTGCTCAGATATTGGTCTATGTTCATGAGTTGGCCAAACATATATATCATATAATCATATTTGTTAAGTGCTTACTATGTGTCAAACATTGTTCTAAGTGCTGGGATCGATCAAATTTATGAGTTCTAGTATCTATTTCAAGACTTTATATTTCTAGGAAATGATAGCAATGACCTGAAAAACGGTTTATGAAACTTCTATTCCATGCAAACTGTTCCTCCTGCCACTACCATAATTCTCAGGGAGATGATGCAAGGTCTTGAAAAATAATCATAAATCACTTGGAAAAAATTTATAAAAAGGAAACAAATCTTTTCCTAAAGGGCTGGTCAAAGAGGGCATATAAAGAAATCACTTCCATCTTCGCTAGATAAGAATTTACATTTAAAATCCACTCAGGACCATCAAAAGCAATCTCTCCTGTTAGTCGTGCTATATATTTGAGGAAAAGTCTTCACTTGATTTGCCAGCCTTACACTTGATTGGAGCTGCTTCAAATAGTTGGGTTTTAGTAGCTTAACAACCTGAATCACAACTCGGCTGCTCAGTGGATTGATTCTTTGCTTCAGTCCAAAATCTAAATTTCTGCTTGAAAGAAAGGAACTAAAGCAGTAGAAGGTGCAGAAATGCACAGAGTACATTGAAGGTTGAATGTTCTTCACATCCAATTTCTTCAATAAGTGACAGAACTTGGCTAATTCTCATAGACCACACGAAGGCCCTGCCAGAGAGCCCCTTAAAAATAGCAGGAGAAATAACAGAAGAAAACCACACAGCAATCGAAACAATACATTAAACCCAACTTGTCCTTATCTATGGACAGATTTTAATTATGCATAACCAAAACTTCATGTGCGTATGCCAAATACAAAGCACTTTTGAAAATGATATACAACACAGTTTCAAGTTTAGGTTAAAAGAAGCCACATGGCCTAGCAGAAAGATCAGAGAAGCAGCGTGGCTCAGTGGAAAGAGCCCGAGCTTTGGAGTCAGAGGTCACGGGTTCAAAATCCTGGCTCCGCCACTTGTCAGCTGTGTGACGTTGGGCAAGTCACTTCTCTTCTCTGGACCTCAGTTACCTCATCTGTAAAATGGGGATGAAAGCTGTGAGCCCCCCGTGGGACAACCTGATCCACCTTGTAACCTCTCCAGTGCTTAGAACAGTGCTTTGCACATAGTAAGCACTTAATAAATGCTATCATTATTATTATTATTATCATGGGCCTGGAATCAGGACGCTTGGTTCTAATTCAGGCTCTGCAACTTGCCTGTTTTGTGATTTTAGGAGTCACAGCTTCTCTATACCTTGGATTCATCATCTATAAATTGGGGATCAAATATCTGTTCTCCTTCCCCCTTAGACTATCAGCCGCATGAGGGACAGGGCCTTCATGACCTGAGTAAGCGCTTAATAAATATGATTAAATGAATGAATGGGAAATTTCAGATTAAGGTTCTAATGAACTTTAGGATAGTGGGGACCAGTCGACACCTACCTC